>NC_138897.1:82141775-87095741 GCF_965194825.1 Balaenoptera physalus | reverse complement strand
GGTGGGCCAACTCGACCCTGTGGCTCTGTGGAATCTCCTAGATGTCCCCTACGTGCTGAAGATGGAATCTCACCCGCACACCACCTGCTGGCCCGGGAGAACCCTCTACTTGCTGGCTCCCAGCTTTCCCGACAAGCAGCGCTGGGTCACCGCCTTAGAGTCAGTTGTCGCAGGTGGGAGAGTGTCTAGGGAAAAGGCAGAAGCCGATGCTGTGAGTATGCACACGGGCGCCGGAGCTTGTCTCTGTAAAGCGGGCAGACTTGGTGGGAGTCCCGTCGGCTGCCGTGTTTCCCCTTGGCCTCCCTCTCTGAGGGGTGATGGCTTGAGGCTGTCACGACCGGGATTCTGTGCCGACAGAGATCCAGCTTCGAGGCGGCTTGGCCGGCATCGCGGGTCCCCCTCCAACCCCCAGAGCCTCCTAGAATGGGGGAGTCGACCCCCTTAGCCAGCTCTCAGGGCGCACCACATCTCGGTTCTGGCAGCACAGGGCAAATGTACTTACAAGGAAATCCTCTCTCTCGTTTACCCCGTAAGCGTTTATGTGGTTTGAAGGCTTGCGTTACGAGCACGCTGGCCGTGAAGCGGCACGAAAGGCTGCCGACAGCCGTGTCTCCTTCAGGAAGGCTTTTCATAACCTGCTCAATTGCTTTTATGTGATTTGCTCTTCCGAAGGCAGGTCTGAAATCCTACTTCTCCTGAAGACGTTAGAGATGTGGGTGGGCCTTGATTGGCATCACTCCTCCTGGAACATTCCAGGATACAAACAGCGCTCATCACTCACTGGTGTTTGCTCCACCAAAGACCCAACAGCTCTTTTCAAACACTTAGCTCCTAATAAACACTTTAAGTGTAAGCAATCGGAAAATCCTTAACCACGAGTCTCCTGCTCGTGGGGTAAACCTGTTCTGATGACCCATCTCCTTGTCCCACGTGTGAGTCTTTTACTGAACGCCCCATCCATGTGTGTACAATAGGGCCCTGACTGTACCTCCTACGAGCTTCTGCCCGCATGGGTTCAGGTAAAGAGACTCAGAAGCGGGTTGGTTTGCTGCTGACACTGGGCTGTGCACTTGTGCCACCACCTGGAGGGGCAGGAGCGTCCATGTGGCTTATTAAGCCTTGGCAGGGACGTCCTTCAGCTTCGGCGTGTTTCGTGTCACAGACTCTCTGCGTCTCCTGCACTCATTTAGTTCTGCCTCCGAACTGAGTTACAACTCTGACACTAATTAACAGCCACCCCAGAGATACCGATAACATTCACGTCCTGCCTTCTGAGCTCAGATCAAAATACGCGGCAAGCCACGAGTAGATGTGTGCTTCTGAGCGTCTTCACGAGGAACCTGCCCTCCTTCCTGGCATGAAACTTTTCTCCGTTCTTGCTTTTGTCTGTCTGGACGGTGCGGTCATGAACAGTTCAGCTCACCGTGTCCTCTTTTTTCTCTCTCTCTTTTTCTTTCTCATGTGAAAAGAAATTGCTTGGAAACTCGCTGCTGAAACTGGAAGGCGATGACCGGCTCGACATGAACTGCACGCTGCCCTTCAGCGACCAGGTGACCATGTTTTCTGGGGTGCCGTCGGCTGTGTCGGGGCTGGTTATGGGGACGTGACCCCCCTCACGCTCTGCCTGGGGACTTGCACCCCGGCAGGTGGTGCTGGTGGGCACCGAGGAAGGGCTGTACGCGCTGAATGTCTTGAAGAACTCCCTCACCCACGTCCCAGGGATCGGAGCAGTCTTCCAGATTTACATCATCAAGGACCTGGAGAAGCTCCTCATGATCGCAGGTGGGAGGCCGAGGACACGGCGCTTTTCCTTCACTTGTGAGGGAGAGGATTGGTCATGTGCTTGTCGGACGCAGAGACAGGCCCTCCCGGGGGCAGGCTGGAGCAGAGCGGCTCTTCCCTCTGCGTCCTGTAGGCGCCGCGCCCCCGCGCTCTGCTCGCACGCGGCCCCCTCTCAGCGCCGGCCCGCCCCGCTGCCCGCCTCCCATTCCTCCCTGGTCTCAGACACCCTTCATCTGCGGGCACTACTCATTAGCAGTTTGCCACATGTCCCCCGCCCTTCTCTCTCTCTGTCTCTCTCACACACACACTCTCTCTTTTCTCTCTCACTTATTTTGAACCACCTGAGAGTCAGTGGCAGCTGTGACTCTGGATCCTTCAGCCAGTCACCTGAGAACAAGGCCATTCTCTCACGTACCCACGGCAGGAAGGGTTTTTTCCCCCTCTTTATCAGTGGTACTATATATATGTGTGGTGTGTGTGTATGTGTGTGTGGTGTGTGTGTGTGTGTATATATATATATATTTTTTTTTTCTTTAAGGGGAAGACAATAATGCGTTGGCTCCATGTTCAAAACATCCACAGTCAGGCCTCATTCAGGCCTGGCCGGCTGGATCCAGGGGCCGGATCCTGACGCAATATGGTCAGGAACTGGCTTTCTTTGGTCTCTCAGCTCTTTTCCTCTGCTGGCTTGTTTTGTTGGTTTCTTTTTTTTGCTTGCTTTCCTTCCTTTCCTTTCTTTCCTCCCTTCCTTCTTGACATTATTCTTGGGAGCAGTTTTAGGTTCACAGCAAAACTGAGCAGCAGGTAGGGAGAATTCCCCTATACCTCTGCCCCGCACGCGCAGGCCGCCGCCTCCGTCAGCGTCCCCCGCCAGCGTGCACCTACACCGACACGTCGTTGTCACCCCAGGTCCACAGTTTACATTCGGGCTCACTCTTACACATTCTGTGGGTCTGGACAAATGGGTAACAATGTATCCGCCATTATAGCATCCTATAGAATAGTTTCACTTTTTAATTCAGGGAATTTAATCGTTGCTACTCCCATTTTCTCTTGTACTGCCCATAGTTGGCTTTTACCTGTGGCTCCAGTAATGTCCTTTATTTTTTTCCTGGCTTGTGATCCAGTCCAGGACCACGCACTGCACTCACTCAGGTCTCCCTCGTCTCCTTGAACGTGGAACCACCCTCAGCCTTCCTGTGGTCCCTCGTGACACATACTGGATTAGTCCACGTCTACTGTTTTGTTGTCCCCTCCCCATTCTTTGACTTTGCTGGGGAGCACGTTTGAATATTCCGTTCACGTTCTCCAATTTTGTGTCTGCAGAATTTTTTGTTTTCCTCCCAGAATCTTGACCAAGAGGCCAGATATTTTCCTTTTAGATCTAAAACTTGGACCTAAACTGTGTTTATGGGAATTTGTGGAAAGCAGTGCCTCCGCATGGCCTCGCGTGGCTTTTATTCAAGAGAGAACGAGAACCGCCATTGTGTCTCTGCTGTCCCGTCCCCTCAGGAGAAGAGCGGGCCCTGTGTCTCGTGGACGTGAAGAAAGTGAAACAGTCCCTCGCACAGTCTCACCTTCCCGCCCAGCCGGACATCTCACCCAACATCTTTGAAGCCGTCAAGGGCTGCCACTTGTTTGCTGCCGGCAAGGTAAGCGCCCCTGCGGGCTTCAGCCGGCAAGTGCTCTTGAAATTGTCACGGCTCCTCTGCCCACAGGGCTGATTGATTTGACCTTGAAAATCGTGTGTCCTCAAACTGGGTTAAATTTCTGTTGCTTTTCGACACAACTGTCGGTTGCACTGTTGGCATCTAGTGGGCAGGGCCCAGGGTTTCTCCTAAACATCCTACAGTGCCCAGAATGGCCCCTCACCACAGAGAATGACCCCGGTCCAAAGTGTCCATAGTGCCAGGCTTGAGAGACCCTGCTCTCAACTGAGGTTCCTTTCCTAGTTTTGCCACGGAGCCAGTGCACACACTGGTGACGCTCTTTTTCTTTCTTTCTCCGTCCCCCCTCCCCCCTCAACTGCTTTTCAGATTGAGAGCGGGCTCTGCATCTGTGCGGCCATGCCCAACAAAGTTGTCATTCTCCGCTACAACGAAAACCTCAGCAAGTACTGCATTCGGAAAGTAAGTCCCAGGCCTGGCCGCGCCTGCTCTCGCAGCGAGCAGGTGGGGAAGGTGCTGTCTCGGGGAGTAGTGTGTGCCTGGGCCCTTCGGCCTGGGTGGCCTCCTTAGAGAGAGTGGGAGGCTGTCTTGCTCCCTGGAGAAAGCTCCAGAGCGGCCCGTCCTTACACTTTTCCCTCTCGCTGTCCTCCCCCACGTGTGTGAGCTGCCTCTCTGGCCAGCCCAGTGAATTCAGCCTTTTGTGAAGGAAGAAGGGAAGGTGGCCGATGGAGGCGACATCTCTTTTGAACCAGTAGAAGAAAGGAAGATCTCTCTCAGGAGCTAGAAGCCCCTGGTGGCACCTACCAGACTCCTTCTCAGATCGTAAAAGTTTCTATTAATGACCTTTAGAAAAACCAGTGCTAGCTGTGTTTTGATACCCAGTTCGGGAGCTGGTTCTCCTCGGAGCACAGTGGGTTGTGATGTTGCCTGCGGTATAGACAGCTATCCGTGAGATCACTGCATTTGCCTTGCTTCTGGAGAAGGCTGTCTCTTGTCCCTAGCCTAGGAATGTTCCACCCATCATAAGCCTGATATATTTCAGGTGCTTTCGTGATTAGTCTCAAAAGTAAAAGGAGGGATGAATATATAAGGGTTGTTACCTGTTAGAGAAGCTGTTTCATCTGGGGCAGGCTCTTGTTTAGTTTGCATTTTTATTGAGCACCTACTGGTACCAGAGACTGAGCTGGCTGTTTCACACACTTTTCACAACAGTTGTGAGAAGCAGGGGTGATGATCCCTAATTTTCAGGTAAGGTGACTGAGGCTGGCCAAGAGCCTAGGTTACAAAATTGAGACCAAAACTGAAGTTTGACTTTCCCTAACGTTTCACTGTGTTATACTAGTTTCCTCATACTTAGTAGGTGACCAATAAATATTTAGTGGTGAGGATAATGCTGATTAGAGTTTGAACTGTTAACTTCAGGAAAGCTCCCAGAAATCACTGCTTCTTTATAATTCCTGGCCATCATTTGGAATAAGCATGCCTAGGTTTTTGAAGCCATTAGGATTGACCTGAAAACAAGTGGAAGTAATTAGGAAGCAGATAATTCAGATAGATGAGATAATTCAGTAATGATAACAATGATATAGGTGATACACGTTCAGAATAGAAACCTAGAAGCTTGGAAAAGGAAGGAAACTAGAACCACTCCCTCTAACCACCACTGTTGGTGTATTCCTCCAGGCTCTTTCTTCTGATTAGAATGTCGTAGTTTTAAAGCTCTCTCTTTGAATGCTACCTTTTCATTGAAATGGTGTTTCTGACCCTTTTTTTGGCTGCAACTTGACCTTCTTAGTCTCAGGTTGCATAGAACCCAGAGGTAGCAAAAGGCTGGTGGGTCCTTGTGAGGGACGTGAAGAGACTGAGTGCGCTTGGTGTGAAAACAATAGGAACACGTCGCGCGGCAGTGCCTGCACGGCTTGGTTAGATGCCCGAGGAGAGCAGGGGCCACCCCGAGTCTGCGCTCACATCCTCCTCTCTGCCCCGTCTCAGGAGATCGAGACCTCGGAGCCCTGCAGCTGTGTCCACTTCACCAACTACAGTATCCTCATCGGAACCAATAAATTCTACGAAATTGACATGAAGCAGTACACGCTGGAGGGTAGGGCCCGGTGCGCCCCCTGCCCGGAGCTCCGGCTCCGCTGCCACCTCAGGCTCCTTCTGGGTCCTGAGGCTCCGCCTCTTGCCTGCCTTTACAGAATTCCTGGATAAGAACGACCATTCCTTGGCGCCTGCCGTGTTTGCCTCCTCTTCCCACAGTTTCCCTGTGTCCATCATGCAGGTGAACGGCGCGGGGCAGCGGGAGGAGTTCCTGCTCTGCTTCCATGGTAAGTGCGGCAGCCGCCCGCTGCTGATGGGGGCGCTCACGGCACCACAGCCCCGGGCAGGGTCCTCGGGGCCGGGCGTGGCCGGTGTGCCTGGGGCAGAGCTGGTCCTGCACCGCCAGGGCCCCCGGGGTGCCCCAGCCCCACCCGCGGGCTCCAGCCAGCTCCCAAGAGCGGCCTGCTCTGTCCTTCTCTGCTCCTCACTCCTTTCTCTCCCTCTCCTCTCCCTTTCCTTCTTCTTTTCCCCCCAAATCTCTGGGTCTGTTTCTCCCCCTTCCTCACTCCCTGACTCTTCTCCTTCCGTCTCCCCCTTCTTTTCCTATCTCCTCTCTTTCACTCGAACGCTTTCTTTAATAAATCCCCGAGAGATGTGGCTCAGCAGAGCTCCTGAGGTTTTTCACAATCCAAGCCCCCTGGGCTGGATTCCTTACTCTTCCATCAAAGCGTGTGTCGCTGATACCGCTGTCTCTGGCCGTGCTCATGCCCCGGGCTCTGCCTCCTTGCAGAGTTTGGGGTGTTCGTGGATTCTTACGGAAGACGCAGCCGCACAGATGATCTCAAGTGGAGTCGCTTACCTTTGGCCTTCGGTAGGTGAGGCGAGGTGTGGGGCTCTTTTCTGCCAGTAGTTGGTGTCCCGGGAAGAAACCGCAGGTGGAATTCCTTTAGGCTTAAGCAGCGTGCTTGGGGCTCCCTTAGACGCCAGGCGCCAGGTGAAGCATCACCGCGTAAGTGTCCAGGGCAGAGATCCCGAGGCCTGACGCAGAACCACATAAGCCAAACCCGCCGGCCTCTCATGACAGAAAGGGGAGACCACTCCCTGTGAGTTCATTTAAATCACGTCAAAGACTGCACAGCATCCCACAGCACCGCTGAACACCTGTCAATTTAGCCAATTCTAATTAGGCCCATTCTTTTTGTAAGTGTGAACAATGCTGTGATGAACAATTTACACTAAAATTTGCACAATTGTTAAATATCCCCAGCTCAGAAATTCTAAAAGTGGAGCTACTGGGTCAAAGGGTGGACACACACACACACACACACACACACACACACACACACACAAACATACATATGTGACTGTGTGAATGTTCTGAAATACCCTTCAAGGCTATTTTGTTTATCTGTTGCTTCATGACAAGTTCCAAAACCGAGTGACTTAAAACAACTACTTATCATTGCCTGAGCCTCTGTGGCTTGACTGGACAGTTTTGCTTCATGCGGTGTCAGCAGGGGCACCGGGACACCTAGAAAGTCAGAAATGGCTTCACAAAGTGGCTGGCAATTGGAGCTGGCCGTCAGGTGGGAGCTTAGCAGGGGCCGGTGGCTGGAGGCCTCATTCCTCTCCACGTGGGCTTCTCCTAAGAGTGCAAAAGTGGGGGCTGGCAGGCCTTCTCGCTTCCACCACATTTTGCTGGTTCAGCCCGATGTCAGGCAAGGAGAGTCCACGAGGGCCTGAGTACTAGGAGGCACGACTAATGCCAAAGTAACAGTTCACCGCAAGGAGTAATAGTGATAATCTTCTTTTTCCCTTTAAGACCAAAAACAGCTCTCATTATATCCTAGAGTTTGAGTGACACTGTGATATAGAAATATAGTACTCAGACCAGAAATATTTAATCATCTATGAACCTAGTCTTTTTTAATCAAATTGTTTAGGAAAATGTATTCAATTAAACAGTTTAAAAAGGTCTACAGTGAAGTCTCACCCACATCACTTGTCTCCCTCCCCCCTCCCCCTCCCCCTCCCCGAAAGGAAAACACTTTTCTGAGTTTCTTATCCTTCCAGTGCTTTATGCAAATAACGGGCACATTAAAAAATATATTCTCATCCCCCTCCCTTTTTAAAAAATCAGTGTGGTAGCACACTTTACACAGTATTCTGAACCCTGCTTTACACACTAAGTACAACTACACCTTGGGTTTTTTCCACATCAGTGCATAGAGAGCTGCTTTATGCATTTTTACGCCTGTGCCGAATTCCAGAGATGTGCCATGATTTATGTAACTGATCCCCACCATGTAGCCTTGAGTCGGTTCCCATCTTCTGCTCTAACAGCATGGCAGGGGGTAAACTTGAACATGCCTCATTACGTAGGCATGTGGGTGCATGTGTAGGGTAAATTCCTTCAGGGATTGCATGGCAGCCGGGTTTTGATCTTCTGTCTCTTAACCCTCCCTTGCCCCACGCTCTTGCTCGGTGGTGGCCACGCAGCCTACAGAGAACCTTATCTGTTTGTGACCCACTTCAACTCACTCGAAGTAATCGAGATCCAGGCCCGCTCCTCTCTGGGGTAAGCACTGCCCTCCGGGCTTTGAAAAGCTCAGCGGTTGGGTCTGGGTGTCGGGGCTGGGCGGTGCTCCCTCTCATCCCACCTAGCAGTGGAGGTGACCGGCCATGCAGACTCTCTCCTGGAACTCCACAGGACCCCTGCCCGAGCGTACCTGGAAATCCCGAACCCACGCTACCTGGGCCCTGCAATTTCCTCGGGAGCGATTTACCTGGCGTCCTCGTATCAGGATAAATTAAGGGTCATCTGCTGCAAAGGAAACCTCGTCAAGGAGACCGGCACTGACCACCACCGGGGCCCGTCCACCTCCCGCAGGTAACGCACCTCTCTTCCTCCTCATCACAGGGGGCAAAGTGCTTTCCTGCAAAGCAGAAGGATATCTTGCCAAACTGGCTGAAAGTTTCCCAGTCTTCAAAGCTCAAGCCACTCACTGAGTCCTTTATAAGCATCAGGAAAATTTTTACTGCCCCCCTTTGTAAAAGAAGAAATGAGGCCTTGAATATGGGCTGTACTTTATTTACTCACTCTTGCTTGGAATGTCTTGTAAATTTTTTCTTGTTGAAAACTGAACATTTCAAATAATACAACGTGGCAGCTCTGAAAATCAGCTCCCCCTTCCCCTCCCTGGGTGTGTTGTTGTCACTGTTTGTTTAGTGACTCTTGTACTAATTCTGTAGTCTGTGTCCTTTGTTATGTGCAGCCATTGAAGTTTCTGCTTGATTAGGGTAGTGGTCAGCTGAATGACTAGAAAGAGATTTCCTTAAATGCACTGAACCCACCCTTTGCTGAGCGACTGTGTGTGTTTGTGCTTTGGGGCACACCTTCAGCACTCGGAGTCAGCTGTGGCTGACAGACTGAGGCCTTCGTAGGTTTTTCCTGGGTATGTGACAAGCTTACCTGTGTGTGTGTGTGTGGGTGGCCTTACAGATCCCCAGGAATATGCAGGACTTCCTTTTGAGTGTTGTAGCTAGCCTCTTGTTTTCCCCAACTGGTCTTACTGCCTCAGGCATTTGCCAGGTTAAACAGTAGCCATTGATTTTTTTTTTTTTTTTGGTGAACGTCTAGAGATAGGGCATTTCTCTAGAGGAAGACCTGAATCAGGTCAATTAGAAACAAGCCCTGAGGATGGTCTTTTTCCAGGGAGGAGCCAGATAGGTCAGATAGTGGCAGTTTTCTGAGGCTGGGGCTTTTGGGAAGCTCCAGTCCTAATGTACTCCCTCCAGGGGTTACCAGGGTGCTGGTTTTCACAGCTGGTTACAAGGCTGTTGGTTTCAAAACTACTGCAGATCTGGGGAGACGGGGGTGGTGAATATTGCACATTTTCTTGCATAAACACTCTTTGAATTGTTGCAAGACTTTGGTTAATTTCCAGAGTTCCAAAAAGGTTGATTTTGACAATTTTGCCAGTGTTGTTGTTGTTTCTATGGAGAAACAGGTTTTCGGGAGTCCTTACTCTGCCATTCTGGAAGTGCTCTTCCCCTTCTTCTCAATACAGGCGATAGCATCCTGTGCACACTCTTCTGTGTCTTAGAGATTGCTCCATGTCAGTATCCAAAGTATTTCTTCATTCTTTTTTTTTTTTAAACAACACCTGCATAGCATTCGTTCACATGACTATACCTTATTTAACTGCTCCTTTATCAGTGGATGTTTGGGTTGTTTCCAGTCTGTTGCTGTAGTAAATGACTTTGTACATTCATTTTGCATGCTTAGGAATCTATCTGGAGGATGAATTCCTAGAAAAGGAATTGATGGGCATTGGTGATTTTGATAGATGTTGGTGAGTTTTCCTCCCTAGAGGCTGTACCCTTTAGTTATCCCACCAGCAGTGTGTGGAAGTGGGACTGGCTTTGTCTTGACACCCAGGGCTCGGAGCCAGATTCGGTTCGATGTGTAGGTCTGAGATGTGTAATTTTAAGATCCTGGTCCACAAAGGAGATAAGCTTATTTAACCCAGGGGAATATTATTTAATTGACCTAGGGTTTTAATTTTGTGGACTGGTTTACAAACCCCACATGTCCACCCTATAAATAGTTTTGTGGACCCCCTACCATGTGCCAGACACAATGTCTGGGGCTACAAGATGGTTTTTATTCTCAAGGGACTCAGTTTGGTAAAGGAACCACCTCTAATGTTATGAAATGCTGCTTAGATCTTAGAAAAGAGAGTTGTCAATTTAATGTTCTGAGACTATGTCCTAACGAATAGTGTCTGTTTCTTTTGTTGAAATGTAAGTGTTGATCAGAAATGTTTGGTCAGTGTGATTTTAGTCCCAGGAACTTGCTGGAAAACCAGAAGTGCTGAATAACCAGCTGCTTCTCACTTTTTGGCTTGATCCTGCCTCAGGAGTGACTGCTCAAAGGGCTGTAGTCCTCTCCTGACAATGTCTAGATTTTATTTAGTTTCCAAGTCAGTCATGCCAAGAACCAGCCCAAGTACTGTAATTAGATTTTTTTCTTTTCTCCACTGCCTCACTAGTTAGATGGCCAGGCACCTTCCTTTTGAGATGATATGGTGTCTCTGTAAGGAGTTAACTTATTCTGTCTTGGAAAATGGTTCTAGTTCCTGTGAACAAGGGGCAGAAATAATGCTGTTGTTTTCCTGCTGATGCCAGGCATGTCTGGAAAACCAGCAGTTTCCTTTAGTTGTCTCTTGGCTTATAAAACCGCAACTTTTTGTTGCTGTCTGCTTTGGGCAGGTCCAGAATGTAGAAGGCCAGCTTGGGAGAATGTGATTCGCTGCAGGCTGCACTGCCCCGGTCTGTTTAGCAGAGCAGGAAATGTAACTCTTTGCAAGAAACAAACATAAAATTGATGTGGTAGAGCATTGGTTATTAAGGGATTTGGAGATGGAAAATGGCCCGCTCTGCCCAGAATGACGAGAGTTTTCCTTTATCCCGTCAACCTAAGCTGACTTCTCGAATGGCCTTCCTTGAGTCACTTTTCTTCCTCTGGGCAGTGAGCTTGCTTTACGATGGGCCCCTGACATGCTTTATAATTTCTCTTCCATTACAAATCGGCTTAACATGATACTCTTACTTGAAATTTCTTTTTTTGTCTTCTGTATCACAAAGCCACATGACAAGAGATGAAGATAGCTCAGATTTCGACCTCTTGAAATCAAGGTTTATCTCAAATTTTACTGCTGCACACACAAGAAAGTTCTGGCTTTCTGAGCGTGGGTTGTTGGAATTTCCACATTTTGAGCTGCATAGGGAAGCAAGAGAATGAAATTATTTATAATGGACTGACCATTTAAGACAGTTATTTCTGCTCTGTCCACCAATCTATTTTACTGTAGAGAAGGAACTGGCAAACTTTTCCTGTAAAGGTCCAGATAGTAAATATTTTCACATTTGCTGGCCATACGGCCCCTGTCTCATTTGCTCAACTTTCTTGTTGGACCACAAAAACCGGATGGGCATGGCCATGCTCCAGTAAAACTTAATAAAAGCAGGCATCTGTCTGGATTTGGCCCTCCAACTTGCTCTAGAGCCTCCCCTCCCCACTGGGTGTCTTCGCTGCTCAGCTGCTTTCCGTTACAGGCACTGACGAGACAGAGTCCTTACAGTTAGACCGATGATTAAAAAAGCAACAAGTTTGGTCCCTTCCAAAGGGGAAGGATTTAAATATCAAGGATTAAAAGAGGCCTTTGGGAAAACCACTGGCACCGTCAGATATCTAAGAAACGACTTCACGATTTTGCTGCAAAAATTACAACACTGCTGGTGAAGGATGTCACCCAGCATGTTAGCATACAATTTTGTTGAGATGATAATTAGAGCAGAATAGATCAGTGTGTGATTCATACTTGGTTCATTCTTAGCATGTAACTGCAATTGTAATTTAGATTTTAAAAATATCTAGGTTAAAATATATTTTCCTGATTTCTACTTTTACTTTTCCAAGATAAAGCCCCAATCAATCAAAAATGTCTTCAAGTAACATTCTCTATGAAATGGTGCTCCCATTTTAAGTAGTCTGCCTTTTCCCCACACTAATTATGCTCAGATAACAAGGGCCTGAGTACCTTGGCTGCTCATCAGGGGTGGGAAGGAACTGACACTGAAGGCTGTGTGTCAGTCCTGTCTGTCTGTGTTGCTGGATCTTGCTTCTTCACAGAGGTGGTTAGGGCCGTGTCTGGTGAGATCTTCATCTGACATATCCAGGGCTGGGTGGAGGGTTAGATTGGTCATACAAATTGTTCAAACATTTTCTGAGCCAGCTCTACTGTTTTCGTCTGCCCTCCTTAGTCTCCTAATTATATCAGGCCTGATCCCTACACCTCTGGCATCGGATGCCCCAAAGACTCTTGGAAAGCCGCTTGGAAGGAGAGGTGACCCAACAAAGGCCCAGGAGTGGGGCAGCTTTGGCAGCTTGACAGCGATGAGTACAGGCTTAACCCCTCAAGGAAGACTTCTTTCTGTGCCCTCTAGGCTCTGGAAAATACTAGGTCAGCGGGGCAGAGTATGGGGTTTACGACGTCACACTGACCTGCACTGGAATCGCAGCCTCTCTGTGTCTCCAGCTTCTCGTCTGTACGACGAGGGTCGCGGCTGTTCCTGCTTGCAGAGCTGCTGTTAGGGTGATCTGATGAGTTAAGGCGCCTGAAGAGCTTAGCACAGGGCCCGATACGCTGTGGGCGCTCAGCAGAAAGCCTGTGTCGAGACCAGGAAGCCTGATTCCCCTCTGTTCTCACCGCTGCCTTCTTTCCCTGGCCTCACTGTCGAGATAAGCGGCTCGAAGAATTCCCGGTGGGGCCTTTTTCTAATAACGCATTGTGAGACGGGGGCACGGGTGGCTCAGAGGAGGAGGAAGCTGCCCCGGCGGGTTGTGACGGCTCAGCTCCCCACCTTCCTCTCCCGTTGCCGCAGCCCCAACAAGCGAGGCCCGCCGACGTACAACGAGCACATCACCAAGCGCGTGGCCTCCAGCCCGGCGCCTCCTGAGGGCCCCAGCCACCCGCGAGAGCCCGGCACGCCGCACCGCTACCGCGAGGGGCGGACCGAGCTGCGCAGGGACAAGTCTCCAGGCCGCCCCCTGGAGCGGGAGAAGTCCCCCGGCCGCATGCTCAGCACGCGCAGGGAGCGCTCCCCCGGGAGGCTGTTTGAGGACGGCAGCAGGGGCCGGCTGCCCGTGGGAGCCGTGAGGACGCCGCTGTCCCAGGTCAACAAGGTGAGTGAGGCGCCCTCCTCGTCCCCGAGGGGCCACTGTTCTAGGGAAGGGGCGCCACTACCGTACTTCGGAGTCTGCGGGACTTAAGTTTAGGAAGAGAACGCCTTAAGAAGGGGCTTCCTGCTGCGCAAATGGATAACGTGTGCACCTCAAACCGTAAGAGCTGCCAAGGGCTATGGCGTTCCCTTTCCGGAGGCAGCCAGCGTGCACAGTTTCTAGAGATCCTCTCTGCATACAAACAAATACGGATGTATAGTCACCCTTCTTAAACACAGGTGATAACATGCTATTCAAAAGGTTCGATGCCTTACTTTTTCAAACATATATACATCAACAGTTTCTCTGGAAGGCTACACCGAACTGGTAACAGTGGTTGCCTTCTAGAAGAACTCTGAACCTTTCAAAATTTTTAAATCACGTGCATGTATTTATTACCTGTGTAATTTTTAGGTTAGCAACTGAGGAGATGGAAGGATGCGCTGAAGACCAGGGGCCCCCCAAGGGCACGCGGAGGCTCGAGCACGGTGCCTCGTCGGCAGGCCAGCCGGCGCCAGGGGCCAGTGTTCTGGCTCGCACTCTCCTGCTGCCGCCTGCAGCTCACTGTTGGCACCCCTGCCGCTACAGGGAGGGGGAAAAGCCGTTTATATGTTTTTCCTTATCTCCTCCGATTTATGGATAAAATGGGGTGCATAACAGTAGAAGTACTTACGTAGTGTTGGGGACTCTGTGGTGAGTTTTGCGAGCTCGGAGGGGTAGCTGTGCCAGTCGCGCTCGGCTCAGCGCAGGAAGGAGAGGCCACGTGCTCCTGCACACCCCAGTCTGGGCTTCCTGTTTGCAAAGTGAGCACAGCAATTTCTGACCTCTGCCCTCCTGCTCCTAGGTCTGGGACCAGTCTTCAGTATAAAGCTCAGCCAGAAAACCCAACTCCTCATCTTGATCTGCAGGAAAACACCAACCGCACTATGGAACGCTGCTGAAAGGGACCCCCAGTGCCCACAGCGCAGCTGGACCCAGACCCGCCTCAGCACGGACAGCCTGCAGCCAGGAGGGGCTGGGGCTCCTGGGAGCTGCCGGCACCCTCCTGCAGTCACCCTCTTTGCACTTTGTTACTCTTTCAAAGCATTCATAAACTTTTGTACCTAGCTCTAGCCTGTACCAGTTCATCACAGGAAACCAACCGGGGGCTAACTACGACGTGGTTAGAATCCTAATTAATAGCTACTTTAAGATCCTAGGGTTGGTTGGGTTTTTGTTTTTGTTTTTTTTTTTAATGACAACAGACTTCTTAATAGATTTGAATAGCACCGTATTTCCTGTTGTAGTCATTTGTAGCAGGTCACACAATCAGGTCTTTACTACCGACATGTATCGTAGAAGAGCCCCTGTCATTGGCTAACCTCCCACGCTCACCTAGGTCCACTCTCACCTAGGTCCACTCTCTCCTTCAGTCCATCCTCACAGATGGCCCTGTCTTACCCAGGGTGACATCTTAGCCAAATGTTTACCGTTCTCATTGCCTTTTATGGCCTTGACGACTTCCCCTCCCACCAGCTGCGAATGTACGGAGGTCATCGGGCCCGGCTCAGAGGCAGTGACTTGGGGCCAAGGGACCACAAGGAGCTTTTCCCTCCCTGCCCCTCAGCGTCACCCACCGGCCTCCTGTCTCCGCTTTCCATGTAGCTTTGGCCAGGAAAGCATGCAACAGACTTGCTCTGAGCCTGGCACCGATGGGGCTCCGGGTCCAGGCAGGGGCCGGGGGCACTCACCTCCTGTCGTGATGGCGCACTCTCCCCGGCTCCCCGGGGTGGGAAGAGAGCCCCAGGAGTTCTGCACGGCGGTTCACTGCATGCGCTGCCCCCCGACCTGGCCGCCCCCTTGGGTTGCTCTGCCGATGCACTAGTTCCATCCCATAGCTCCCGCCGAACCGAGACCCTCTGGGACTTGCCAACTCACCGGCCACAAGCTGCAGTCTGTAGCACTGAACAAACAAAAACCAAACGCTCAAGCCTTACGACCAGAGAAGGATTTCAGCAAACCACACCGCACACTTGCACACCTCCCTGCTGACGCCCACGAAGACTGTGACTTCCCAAACGAGCCTCTCCCTAGGGCTAGACTAAGACCAGGAAGTTCAAGAAGGAAGCCGCAGCTCAACTCTCCCACCCCGGCCGGGCGGGGAAGCCCTCCTTAGGTGCCGTGCGGCTCACCCAGTTTCTCTCTCCCCTCCGGCGGTGCGAGGTTCCTGGCAACCAGTAAAGAACCAACTAGAGGCTTTGCAGTTGGCAAGCTAACTAGCGGCCTTATTTCTGCCTTTAATCTCCCACCAGGCCTCTCTTGCTTCTCCACACCTCAAACCACCAGGGCACATCCTAGGTAAGCTGACAGGTAGACCTGTTCCCGCCGCAGCTGGCGAACGTGACCGCGTTTTAACCCCGTGTCCACGGTTCAGCTCACTTTCCAGATTGCAACCTGGCCTGAGTCCCAGCTCCTTCCTGCTCGTCTCTTAACCGAAGTGCTTTCCTGTTTGAAACACCCGCGGCCCTTCCTCCACGTTGTCGCATCCTTGGCCAGTGTCATGCTGCCGCATTCTGTACGTTGCTCCGTCTTTGGGGTCACGCTGCATCCCCTCCCTCCTCCAGGGCAGATCTGACTGAATGTTTGCTGAAGTTTCTGTCTCTTGGTCCACAAGTATTTGGAGAGGTCACTGGAAATTGGTGTTTTAGTCTTGGCATCTCATTTAGGATCTCCATGAGAAATGGGCTTCTTAGCCCTCAAAGTGTATATCGTGCGTCTCATTTGTGAAATGCTTCCTGCTATAGAACTAGCTCAAAGACTGTACATATTTACAAGAAACTTTATATTCGTAAAAAAAAAAAAAAAGGATATTGAATTGGTTTCTACTTTTTTATTGTAAAAGGTGCATTTTTCAACTCTTACTTTTGGTTTCAACGGTGGTAGTTGTGGACAGCCATCTTCACTGGAGTGTGGGGAGCTCCGTGTGACTACCGAGATGCCAGCAGGAAATATCGTAACACAAAATTGCAGTCAAAGCTTATTAGCATAAATAAGATTCTAGGTCCAAAAGTACAGGCTTTTTCTTCATTACCTTTTTTATTCAGAACGAGGAAAAGATCACAAGGAACGGTTCAAGATCCACCTTGAGAGGAATGAACTCTGTTGAACAAATAGTCAAATAAAGCAATGATCTAAAATGTTTGCCTTAGTGCAAGACCTCTTCTTTTCTTAAGAGAGCCCATAAAAACCCAAAGTATCGCCACTGTCAGCCTAAGCTTGGGAGCATGGCATGGGACCGTCCTTCCTTTCAGGGGAGGCTTCTTCTGGGGGTGGGGGGTGGAGAGCCACACAGGGCTTAGAGCAAGCTGCTCTCCTGGAATCAAGAGACCAGCGACGTTCTCTTCCAGAAGTACGATGTTGTCGAAGTTTGGTCATTACTTCCAGTGAACCATGAACTGGCTCTTAAGGTCACTTTATAGGACTGCAGAACTGGAAAGCTCCTTAAGGCAGTCGGGCCACTTTGAAAGGATTACTGGAGCATGGACTACCCAGCTCTCCTATAATGCGGTTAATAACAAACAAACAAAAAAAACAGGTCACCTTTCAATTCCTCTCATCCATTAGGATAATGCCACCGGTTTTCATGATATAGATTTCTGGAGGGAGGAATTCGGATCAAGGTAATTTAAAATGTAGATACTTCTCTTTTTAACTAAATGAATTTTTATAGTCTGCAAGGTAAATTTTTCTAAGATGCTTTAGTTTTGTTGGTATAAACTTTGTTGAGCCAGACAAACATTGGTTTTGGCAAATGGTAATTTTCTCATGGTTCCTGTTGCTTTCAGTCTTCAATTTTTATTTTCCAATGAAGTAATCTGACCACAGTCAAATTCTGACTTGCAGGGTCGCAGCCGACTCGCCCTGTGACAGGAGTCGTACTTGCGATTCTATTCTGTTCCTTTCTCTTTTACTGCTGGGGATAAAAATCTGCCAACTCTAAGAATGAAAATAATTTGGAAGATGAACAAGTAAAATGCTGGAACCTTTCTTTCCTTATAAAATTAGAAAAAGTCCACTTAATACCGCTTCAGTTATTGTCCTGAGGGTTCCTGGCAGCCACATAACACTTGAGAAGCATAAGTAAACGTGGTTTGGTTCCAAGAGGAGTGTGCCAGAAAGGTTCTCTGGACCCTAAGCAAGGACCTCAAAGAAACAACAAATTACTCAGCCACACCACAAACTGAGGCCCAGCCGTCCATGGTGCTATTCCTACCTCTTAAGCACAAAATTAGACATCACATTTTCTGCTCTTACAACTTAATTTTCACGAGACTAAAGAAGCTGCTTGCAAAGCAAATTTCATAACTATGTAACTTTAGGATTTGGAGACTTAGGCCAAAAAGAGATGATGTGCTTAACAGGACTGACCAGCTAGTTTGTCTTCAGAATTGGGCCTCCTGAATGTGATTTGCTTTAGAAAATATTCATGCAGATTTAAGTCTAAAGCAATAATGCTAGGCCCACAGGGGTGGGACCAGCTAAGCTTTTTGGTCTCATAATACAACAGACTGGCCTGCTCCAGTGGTTCTAAACTAGGGGTGACTTGGCTCCCTTCCCTTGAGGACACTTGACAATATCTGGAGACATTTTTGGTTGTCACAACTGGTGGTACCACTGGCACCTCGTGGGTAGAGGCCAGGGATGCTGCTGAAGACCCTGCAAGGCACAGGGCGGCCCGCGTGCCCACCGTCCACAGAAAGTTACCAGGCCCAAACGTCAACAGTGCTGAGGCCGGGGAAGCTCGGCCTGTTCCAGTCAGGTTTCTTTCTTGGCAGTTTAAATATCGCTCACGATGCCAAAAGCATGGAGACTGTGGCTCTAGGCACAGTGTTTATATGAGAAAATGTTTCATCAGTTGCCTAGTCAAACGTTGAGGCTTTTATCTTCCGAAGCTGGGAGGGCAGGGCAGTGGAAATCTGGAACTGCACAGATGGCTTGGCTTTCTCTTGAGTCTGTCAATGATTAACGGAACTCCTGTTTGCCCTGGAGGGGTTGTTAGAGGTAAAGAACTCTGGAAATGACTTTACTGCTATACACAACTCAGCCCGTCCTTCCAGAGAACCACAAAAAGGGAAAATAAAGTTGATCCAGGGTACACACAACTGGAGCTGTCTCTTGTTCTCACTTGCTGTTGAGTCTTGCAGATGAAATGGGTGAATGCACTCCTGGCGGGTAGAGAAGGCTGGCATCCTCACCCCGGCTCAGGCCCTCTGGCTGTCTTTAGGACAAAAAAAGATGAGGTACTTGTGGGAGCTGAGCTCAGTGGCTGATCCCAGAGGCAGGGCACTGGTTCTCCAAGGGCCTGACTCACAGCAGCGGTGACTCTTAGGTGGGCCCTTGTCGATGTTTTTACAATTAGCTGGAATGACTTGTACATATGTTCGTAGCTTACTGTTTTCTCCTGAAGACAATTAAAATTGGCATTCCAGGGTAGAAGGCTCTAGCTTCTTTTCTCCACTAATTTGCTGATCAAGTGAGGTGCTAAAAAGCTGGATGGAGGGTTGAGCGGCCCAGAGACTTGGGTCTTCATCAGTGCACTCAAACCGTTTGTAAACACTGGTGGAGGGTCATGTATCAGGAGAATTGAGTGCACGCTCAGAAATGAAATCATGCTCATCTACAAGTAACTGAGTTAAACAAAATGAAATTTTGCTTTTCCCTGAGATGGCTGAGTCTCTGACCTTAGCCATGCACGGCATCACTTTGATGCTGTGTCTTTCCATCTTGGAGGTTTCCTAGCTGAGCTTACAGTGCTGGCACTTTCTCCTTTTCTGGCCCTGGACTTCCTATCTGTGGCCATATCCCATTCATGGTGTAAAAGCTTTGTGGCTCCCATTGCGAAGTGAAAGGAGCCCTAGGAATCATTTAGTGCTAGTCCAACCCCTTCCATTTTTCAGGAGAGGAAACTGGGCTAAGAGAGGTCATGTGATTTGCCCAAGGTCACACAGCTAGTCAGGCACTGAACTGGATGACATCCCTAACCTCAGTCCAGTGTCCACACTCCGGGAGAGCGGGTGGTGGGGGGGGAACGGCCGACTCTAACATGAAGCCAGGCTTTGACCAGAGGGAAGGAAAAGACCTTGCCTGGGTCCTTTGATCTTTGGTTTCAATATGGTGACATATGGTTCTGTTTACCTTACAATACCACTTTACCCACTAGTAATTTAAAGACCTTACCTTTGGCTCCATAAATTCATTTGTATATACATTTCTGGAGAAAAAAAATCTCTTAATTCAAAAGCAATTTCAGTTACACTTTAACCAACAATGTAACCAGTCCTCACCCATAATAGAGAAAGCATTACCTGGGTCATAGGACACCTCAGTGTGGCTTTGCTCCTGTGATTTGGACCAAACAGGGTCTCCTGTTCCATATCCATGAAATAATCTCCATTACTTTTAGCTTCTTGGGTATAAAGACTTTCACCTGGGTCTGTTAGCAGTCTTCTGGACCACGGGGGACTTCCTTTTGTGTTGCTTTTTAAAGAAAATGAAGTCTTTTAGACACACACACAGCTGTGGAGAATGCTGACACCCACGTCCCAGGGTTCTGTGGTTTTGGCTCCATCTCCCCACCCTAGCAGTTACTCCCCTAGGAGTCCCCCGTGGCCCCAGGGCTGCAGAGGACTCTTACTGGGTTTACTGGCTCCAAATTAGTTTTTACACTGGATTTTTGGCTTGGCTTTATCTGAACTTTGTGAGTAGAGCTGATCTGCAGGTGAGATTTTCCAACATGATGTCTCCCCCTGCAGCCTGGGGCTGATGACTCCCTCTGAGCCCTGACTCAGGCCAGCAGCCAGATTCTCTAACCCCTCTTACAGAAAAGGCAGTGCTTTTCTGGGCCAACTCATGAAGCGGGCTTCCTATCCAGGTGAGGGTGTCAAACCCCGGTTCTGGAGGCCTATGGCTGGGTCCTACCCCCCCACCCCCCCCCCCAACCGAGTCTCCACCACAGGGCCAGGGGCCACGCTCACAGCCCACCAACACAGCAATGGTTTCTTCAATTCTGGTACTTCAATATACCCCTTTTATACTTTTGAGCTTAGCTATGTATTTTCAATTATACTCCAAAAATATTTGGTCCACAAAAATAAACTCAAAGTGGTTTAAAGACCCAAATGTAAGACACGACACCGTAAAACTCCTAGAAGAGAACATAGGCGAAACACTCTGACATAAATCACAGCAGCATTTTCAGTCTCCCAAGGCAAAAGAAATAAAAGCAAAAATAAATAAATGGGACCTCATTAAACTTAAACATTTTGCCCAGCAAAGGAAACCATCAACAAAATGAAAAGACAACCTACAAAATGGGAGAAAATATTTGCAAATGATGCAACCAACAAGGAGTTAATTTCCAAAATATACAAACAACTCATATAACCCAATACCAAAAAAACAAACAACCCAATCAAAAACTAGGCAGAAGACTTGAAGAGACATTTTTTTCAAAGATGACACAAGCAAAGATGCTCAACATTGCTAATTATCAGAGAAATGCAAATCCAAACCTAATTATCAGAGAAATGCAAATCCAAACCTAATTATCAGAGAAATGCAAATCCAAACCTAATTATCAGAGAAATGCAAATCCAAACCTAATTATCAGAGAAATGCAAATCCAAACCTAATTATCAGAGAAATGCAAATCCAAACCACAATGAGGTAATACCTCACACAGGTCAGACTGGCTATCATCAAAAAGTCTACAAATAATAAATGCTGGAGAGGGTGTGGAACAAAGGGAACCCTCCTACACGGTTGGTGGGAAGGTAAATTGGTGCAGCCACCGTGGAAAACAATATGGAGGCTCCTCAAAAAAACCTAAGAATAGAACTACCACAGGATCTAGCAATTTCACTCCTGGGTATATATCCAGAAAAAAATGAAAACACTGATTCGAAAAGATACACGTACCCCATGTTCACAGCAGCCCTACTTACAATAGCCAAGACATGAAAGCAACTCAGGTGTCCATCAACAGACGACTGACTTAAGATGTGGTGTGTGTATACACACACACACACAGGAATATTACTCAGCCATAAAAATAAATGAAATATTGTCATTTGCAGCACCGTGGATGGACCTAGAAAATATTATGCTTAGTGAAATTAAGTCAGAGAACATAAATACTCTATGCTATCACTCATATGTGGAATCTAAAAATAATACAAATGACTGTATACACAAAACAGAAACCGACTCACAGATACAGAAAACAAAATTACGGTTCCCAAAGGGGAAAGGGAGGGGAGGGACAAATTAGGGGCACAGGATTAACACATATAAACTACTATACATAAAATAGATAAGCAACAGGGATTTACTGCATAGCACAGGGAATCATACCCAATATCTTACAATAACCTACAATGAAACACAAGCTACAAAAAATAGTGACTCACTATGCTGTAGACCTGAACCTAACACAATACTATAAAATCAACTATACTTCAATAATTTTTAAAAAATAGAAAAAATTTTTGATTCAGTTTTGGATAGATGATTTTTGTGTATTTCCTTAGTCTACTTAAATAATCCCTCCAATCCCTAAATCTAGGGTTCCCACATCACTTGGGTTTTCAGAGTGAGACGGCTAATTACCCAGCTAGGAATGCTTTCTGAGCTACTCTCCACCTCAAGTGGACCAGATGACCTGAGGGGTTCCCTTTTCTCTTAAATTTATTTACACGTTTCCTGATGCCTTGGAAGAAAAGCCTTTTTACTCAAGGGACACTGTCACCTTCCATCTTTTTGGTAGAAGGGACAGAAGCCCTTTTAGCTGGTGAGCACAGCTGACTCCAGAACATCCTGGGGTCTTCCAAGAGGGTGTCATGATCCCAGGCTCCCCTGTGGTGCCTGTCAGTGAGCAAGAAGCAGCAAGACCTCGGACCGGGGATGCTGCAACTTGCGCAAGCCAGGGGCCTTCACTGCTGCTTTTCCTCAGCTTCCCCTGTGGTCGAGCGGTTCCACGGGGCTCAATTTTACAGCCTCTTAACGGCCTTCTAATCCATGTGCAGAATAGGTGGGTCAGGGTAAGGCCCTCAGCCCGGGAGGGAGCCGAGCTGCCCTGTCCGCTCACCCCAGAGTGCCACAAGGATGGTACCATTTTCAGTGTGTGCCAAGGCGGGAAAAAGACTGAAAAGCACTGCACTGAATAAACCTCGGGGAGAGCTCCAGTCTCTTCTCCGAACGACTGCACGAAATCAAACCTTCCTCCAAGTGCATATCCGTTATCTTTACAAAGCTTTATTGAAACCTGTACATCAAGGTGACAGTAACTCAGTGTTTTGGAAACAGTAACAAAAAAGGGTATCCCAGACTCAGGTTCACCAAATAAATGTGAGACACCAGGGATATGGTTCCTCCGTCTCCCAGCAGGAACACAGCGAAGGACGACAGCTTCCACCGACCTGGGGACAGGAACCCCGCTAACGGGCATGTCTCCGGCATCTCCAAGCCGTGTGGAGAGGTTCGCTTTGGTCCAAAGGATGTCTTCCTCACACAAATTCAGAGGGCTGCCCCAAGTTCTAATTCCTTCCAGAATAAGCCACAGCAATTGCTACAGCCTTCTTTGCTAAGGAGGGCCCAGAGGTCCCAAGCGAGGTGGCACAGGCTAGGGTAGGGCGCCTCTCCAAAATTCTCGTGCTAACACTGTCACCTCATTACGATTCGAATAAAAAGCTGGACAACCTTGCAGCTAGCGGTGGTCAGCCCGCAGGATCATCCGGCTTAACGGAGGAATCCGGCCGTGGTTCTCCAAGTGTGTCCCGAGCACGGTTCACATGATCTACAGTCTAGTTGGGGTGATTTAAAAATTGCCCTAAGGCTGTACAGTCAGTCACCTCTGGTTAAAAAAAATACTTAGTGCACATAAGTGTAAGAAACAATTGTAAAACTTCATCTGGAAATTAGACAGGTTCAAATTTCTATAGAAATTATGCCTCCCTGGAGCAGGGAATGGAAGACGATCTATTGCTCTGAATTCAGAGGACCGGCAGGACCAATGCCATACTCGCTGTCAGGTCCACAGCCAGGCCTCAGCAGGGACAAGTCAAGACACACACAAACATGATGAGAGATTCTGTGTGGCCTTGGCCCCTGCTTCCCAGATTTCCACCAGCAAAGTGGCTCGGGTTCCTTTTTGGCTTAAGAAAAGTCTCCGTGACCAGTTCAGAGAATGTAAATTTAGGCCTGCACCGTCCTCTGCACTGCGGTGTGGGGTGCAGACCGTCTGCTCCCCCTCCTCCCCCCTCAGCCTTGATGAGCCCCAGGCCTCACAGCCACCGGGTGCTAAGAGGACCGTTACAGACTGAGGCGCTCCAGGAGCTGCTGTGTCTGGAACAAACCTTCAAGTAGGAGTAGGGCGGGTATGAAATGTCTTCTAAAGAGCGTGAAATGGGAAATTTACAGTCCATCCTGTCTAGCGCATGCACGCGTGGAGCCCGGCGGTGCACGCTGCTCCCGGGGCCCATGGCTGGCTCCCAGCTCTTCATATGGGCTTGTATAACAAGGTGGTGACGTATTTTTTCTTGTACCGGTGGGTCGCGCTGAGCACCATCACTCCGTCCTGAGGAAGAGGGCGGAAATCATCAAAGGCAGGACTAAGTCAGGAGGCTCAAATTTTAGGGAGCGTGAGAATCATCAGGCGGTCTGAATAAAAGCAGGTTCCTGGGCCTTCCTTCGGGAGAGGAGCCTACGGGTCTGGGTCGGGTCCCGGAAGCCGCCCTTTAGGTAAGTACCGATACTGCAGGCAGTGCCGTCGCTAGGGGGCCTCAGAGCACACTTGGAGAAACACAGCTTAAGTAACAAACACGTCCTTACCTTGATGGAAAGTGCATAGAGGTGGTTCAGCATGACGTGGTTGGGCTCAGGGAGCAAAGCTGGATCGCACTGCGGGGGAGCAAAAGCAGACGTGTGTGCACTTAAGATTTGGAAATCAAGGAGATTCTCCCCTGTGTTTCACGGCACTGGATTTCAGAGGAAAGGAGGCAGGCTCTCAGGCCCCTTTCTTCCTTGTCAGGCAGTGAAAGGGCTTGTGCACGATGACTGGGTGGGCGAGGGGTCATGCCTGGTGCTCCAACTAAGGGGCGCTCTCGGGGTGTCTGCTGGGCGCACTGGCCGGGCTTCATCTAGGCTGTGGGCCGTGGCTCTGTCCTCTCTTTGGAGGAGGGGCAGGAAGAAAGCTGTGCAGTGAAGGTGCTTTTAGAAAAAGCGGGAAGAAACGATCAATACTCAACGCTCCTGAGCAGTGTGCTGCAAACTCATGTCCCTGGTCCCTGAGACTCAGATGGGGAGCCTGAAGAATGCGCTGGGTAACCGGGGAAGGGGAGAGGCGCTCTCACTCCGTAAGAGCTCACACATGACCGGCAATGTTGCCGCACCTTCCTGTTTTTTCACAGAAGCCAGAAATCCAGATTTGTTTTTCTTTTTTTTTTCCCCCAACGTACACTCCCCACTTTTATAAATGCTAATTCAAAACAGAAAAAGCATCCAGGAAAAGCCGGCTCAGCTGTCAGGTGCGTGCTTGGGGCGGGGCGGCCCCAGGAACAGCGAGTCCCTGGGGAAACACACCGCGACTGCTGCGGGGGTGCCTGCACGTGTGCGCCTCCAGCCCCCTGCTCAGCACACGTGCACCCACTTCTGTGTGGCGTCTAGAGCAGCAGCAGTTACCTGATCACCCTGGAGCGTCTGCCTGTTAGGTGGCGGCTTGGACAAGGCTGAAGAACATCTGGACTCCCAAGAATTATGGCTACGCTGCAGAGCCCAGAGCCGGGGGAACAGGCAGTTCAGGTCAAGCGGGATGGAAAATCAAACGCAGGGAATAATGCGGTGCTCTTCAGGACTCAGTTGGAAGCACACTTCTTTTTACAAGTAATATCAATTTCCCAGAGGCAATGTGTGTTACCCACATACCCCAAATTTTGATCCATGAGCCCTGAGGTTTCTGAGAGCAATTTGGTGATTAAAACTAGATTCTGGAACTTCCCTGGCAGTTCAGTGGTTAAGACTTCGCGCTTCCACTGCACTGGGTGTGGGTTCGATCCCTGGTTGGGGAACTAAGATCCCACATTCCAAGCGCGGCCAAACAAGATTCTAAAATCTGGGGGCCAGAGGAGGAATTCCACCACGCAGCTTACTGAGAAGAGGCGGTTATATATTTTGTCATGAAATTTGAGGTGGGAGTGGAACACGAGAGGAAGGGCTCAGAAAGGCTTTGTGGGATGGGGAGGCCCACTCGGGAACATCTTGTGAGTCGCCCGTTCCCGCGTCAGAGGGGGACCCCGGCAGTTAACGCCGATGGGTGACACTGAACATTTTCACGAGCTGCCTTGCGAGACGTGCACAGAGCGAAGCAGCTGCACATGACCGTGGAGGATGGTCTGGGCAGACGCCTGGTTACTCACGGAAATCCCCGTGTCCTTGTTCAGGATGACCTGGAGAAGATGCGGCGGGAGGATGGGTGGTGCTTTAAACCGCTCCTCTGGCTTCCAGACGTAGGGCTCCTGGTGGTAGGGTCCTGGGGGGGAACTGGACAGCTCTGTTGGGAGATGGTGACAGGACATTCACTTGGAAAATCAGGAGTCCTGGGAGCAGTCTCAATTTGTGGTGACGTTTAGTTTTCCACGTCTCCTGTTCCCTCAGTACAGATCTATATTCTCTTGAAGGATATACTGGCCCCAAGGGGGAAGGGCAGAGGCAATGAGAAAACACTTTTGGAATTCGGGTGACAGGCATGAAACTCAAGTAGTGAATTCAGACGCTCTGGTGGCAGACAGCACTCGTGGCAAAGCAGTGAGTCTGGGACAGAGTCATGGGAAGCTGCTCACAGCGACCTGACCCAACAGCCACTGCAGGCCGACGCATTCTCCTCACTGCAGGCCGGGCCGGCAAGTACGGCACAGAAGCTCAAGGCTTCTAGGGAGGCTTATGCGGCTGGGCCCAAGTGAGGCGTGCCAGCAGCCAGAAGCAAACCGAAGATGAAGCAGCCTGTTCACACAGAGGCGCCGGCGCATTTCAAAACTAAAACAACGAAAAGTCGAAGACCTGACCTCTCAAGGCTCTCTGCCTCCATCGCTCTCCGGTTCCTCTTAAACTCATGCTGGAGTATCCCCCTTATACAGGTATATTAAGAAGCTTCTAGAAGTGCAGTGTTCCGGAAGCTTCGAAGCCGCTCACTTAGCGACATTTGGCCAGCTGGCAGGGACTGAACTGTGATCCAAAGGACACCTGGGATGTGTCTGGCCACCGAGACTCCTGCTGTCCCCGTAAAGCTGAGATGGCTCGGCTCCGCCAATTCCTTGCACGTCATTCTCTAGGGGACAGAGTCCCTTCACATAACCCAGCCCTATCACAGCAGGAAACTGAGCCATTAGGAGTCAATATGTATTTTGAGAAAGGGAATGTCTAAGTATGAGAAGAGTATGGAGAGCCTCAAGTTGGTTTCCCAGCAGCGAGGGGTCAGCTTCCTTTCCCCAGGCAACCTCTGCTGCACAATCTTGACTAAAAGCTTTGGACTGTGGCCTAAAATTTCACTTATCAGCAAGTAAGGGGTATCTGGGCATTTCCCCCACCCCCAATTCCCACCTGTCTGAATACAACAGAAATGACTTCTCTAAAAGCCCAGTTAGCTATCCAGAGCAGAGAACGCTGTTTTTGGATTTCCAATTCCTGCTCAATAACATGACTTCTCAGCCACATGGCCCACCTGTCAGTGTGAGTTCTGAGCTGATAAAGAGTTAAGAGATCCTGGGGGCAGGACCTCCAGGCCCAGGCAGGTGACAATGAAGAATCATCCTGTGAACTGAACCCGTTTTCCTAGACGGTCAGGCACAGTCCCGGGGAACCTTCACTGCTTCCCATAGGGGTCCTGGGACGGTTTAAGGCCCTGCAAGAAGGGGCAGTGCAGCTGGTGCAAACGCTGTCGATGCCAGTGCACCCTTCTCCCTGCGTAGCATATACCGTTTCCAAGCAGTTTCTTCCTGTGGGTTTGGATGCAAAGCAATGTACTGAAAGTTCGATGATCGGATGACTCCTGGAAGATGGGAGAGTTTTACTAGGACCATACCGAGCAGGTTGTGCTGTGCAGCCTGTTCTGTGGTGAGCCTTTCTCCCCCGAAGGGATTCTGACAAGGTGCTCGTGGACCACGCAAATGATGCCAAGGTCACTGAGGGGTCAGTTTATCACCTGTCGGGCTGAAACTCTCCAGGTGCCCCGAGCAGGTTGGCTTCCCCAGTGCTGGCCCCTCACCGACCCAATGCAACTCTCCAGGGGCTCTTGGGCCTGCCCCTGGCACGAGATCAAGCTCTGGTTCCGTTTCCAGTGTCTGCTCTCTGTGGCCAAGCAGACCTATGGAATCCTGGAGATGACCAAAAAAATGACTTACGGGTCCCTCAGAGCTAGATTTTAGCAACCTAACCTGACACAGAGTTAGGAATTAGTTTTGTGGCTCTTTGGGGAGCTACGGACATCCACCGATTGGGCGGCTCCCGCTCAAGAGCGAGAGGCAAGAGAAACAAGGTATTTCTAAACTATACAGCCCCCACCTGCACACACGTGGTATAAAATAACTGCTCATACCAGACACATCGGAGCACTTTTGAGAATCCACCATCAAAGCATCAAATACTTCAAAGTCAGTTTTCTTCACTTGAATGATGTTGTTTACTGTGCCAAGCTGGCTGGTCACTATCGGCTGGGAAGAGACAGACAGGCAGAAATCACAACGTGGCAGGTCTCTAGAGGTGTTCTTTAGAGGATCGAGCAGCCCTGGCTGGAAGGCCTCATCTCCTGGCTAGCCCACCTGCTCATCTCGGTCAAGGATGCCAACAGGTTGACAAGGAGCACTGCTATCGAGCTCGGCCACGCACAGGGACTTCGGCCAGCAGGACAAAGGGACCTGGCAGCTGTCTCTGAGGGAAGGCGGTTTGTCTGGATCATGGGGGCGGCCAGAGGACCAAGGGCGGGAGGAAGCGTACCTCAGAAGGGTCGTGTGTCCACTGACCATCCACGAAGAACTTGTACTGATGCTCTCCTTCGGGCAGGTCCAGGATGGCTACGAAGTTATTGTGGCTGCAAGAAAAAAGGAAGCAGACGATGTTAGCGGGGTGGGCTGCCCTCTTAGCTGACTTGCAAGACCAGCCACGGAACAAAACAAAACTTCCACGTAAAATTAAGGGTTCAGCTGTACGAGAAATAAACATTTTTAACCAATTTAGACAATTCAGTATAATCTCAATCTAGAAAAGCTACCAGGAAGCGGCATCGTAAGAGGTTTCCTGGAAAACTCGCTTTGCTCAAACACCAGGAGTCCACATTCCTACCATCAAAAGGTCAACGAGGGGCTTCCCTGGTGGCGCAGTGCTTGAGAATCTGCCTGCCAACGCAGGGGACACGGGTTTGAGCCCTGGTCTGGGAAGATCCCACATGCTGCGGAGCAACTAGGCCCGTGAGCCACAACTACTGAGCCTGCGCGTCTGGAGCCTGTGCTCCGCAACAAGAGAGGCCGCGACAGTGAGAGGCCCGCGCACCGCGATGAAGAGTGGCCCCCGCTCGCTGCAACTGGAAAAAGCCCTCGCACAGAAACGAAGATCCAACACAGCCATAAATAAATTAATTAATTAATTAAAATGTTTTTAAAAAGCTTTAAAAAAAAAAAAAAAAAAGGTCAACGAACAGTCATTCGTCCTCAACTTGTGTGCAAAATAACACCTGGCAGCCTGGATGCCAAGGAGGATGGCAGCACAAGATAAACAGCAAGCTGCCCACCAAGTTTTACCCTTTGCTAGCTTGCCTAGCTCAGGACAGGGGATCAATTTCATAAGATGTACAAACAGTTCACTAAAGCAACTCGTTTAACTACTAAAAAAAGGGTTCCACGAAACCTCTCTCATTTGATTGTTTTGTTCTCCCGACTAGCATGACTTGTAACTGGGCTGAGTGGCTCCCTCCTACACCAACTGGACCCCTGGAAAAGCAGGCGGCTCCTTATCAAGAACCAGGCCTGGCCCAGCAGGGCACGATTTCTTCCTTTGTTTCATCAAGAGGACTTACTGGTGAAGATGCTTTTCCACTGACAATTCGAGACAGCCGTCCATGCTAGGGTGTCTGAGCAAGTGTTTGGCTATAGTCGTGCTAATGGCGCCTACATAATGTGTACCTTTCAAACAAAAGTGATACAGAGTCCAAGTTAGAAGGAAGCTCGGAGATCATCTGGTCCAACGTTCCCTTCTCACAGAGAGGAACACTGAGGCTCAGCTCAGCCAACAAGGACTCAAATCCCGCTCTGTCCACTGCGCTTGGAATAGAGTTCTCTTTCTGAAAAAAGTCCTGCCTGAACAGACACAAAGCTAGAATATCTGAAGCGAAAGGTGTCTGTGAAACGGAAATGCTTGTAACTGAGCAACGTTTTCTTCTAAGTGTGCTCTAAACCTAGCACGACTCCTTGGTGTGTGAGATGTGAACCCTGTGAATTATTAAGCACAACTATTTTTCCATTCAGCATTGACGTTATAAAAACATCCTCTTCTGTTCACCCACAGGAGTCCTTCAGAAACCAGAGCAGCCCTGGGTTAAGACAAATAGATGAACACACCCAGGCGATTACCTTCTTGTGAGGGGCAGTTTACTCCAATTGTTGAAGGACCCAGATAAGTAAACTTCCTTTCCGCCCCCGGTCCATCGAAACACGGTTGGCCGAGCCTGGGCAGGAGCTTTGTCGTTCACTTCCACATCGTGCTGCCAGGCCAGGAACTCCTCCTTCTCCGGAGCCTGGAAGCAGAGCGGTTGACTCAGGAACAGGAAGCCATTAGTGAGCTCCCTGCAAGAGACAATTACCCTCATACTAACAATTCATTCTAAAGAGGCAGCTGTCACTACCCAGGTTCACAGACCGGCTCGTTAACTCGCTTGCAAAATGGAGATAATAAAAGCAACTCTTTCTTAAGGTTATTGTGAAGGCTGAGTGAGACAAGACAGCCCATGTAAAATGCTCTGCAGAGTGTCGGACCCAGAGTAGGCGCTTCATAATTATTAGCTACTGTTACTGCTGTTATTTAGGAGGTCGTCGTCAAAATTCTAGAAGTTATAAAGCTCACTTGCAAGAAGGCGGTGATGAATTTGAGATGAGCTTAATAAACGTCATTTTCCTCCCTTAATTAAGCAAGATTTGAAGTACATGAAAATTTATTAGGGACAATTCCAGAGCTGTCAGCTTGAAAACTGGCAAACCCAGGTGCTGAGGAAGGCAAAAGCTCATCACTGAGTGCTGTCCAGGCACCAGGGAGAAAAAGATAAGACATAGACTGACCCTCATTACGGTAAACAGTAACTTCTTACATGGGCAGCGCTGTATAAAGGAGGTATTCCGGGACGAGAGAAAAAAAACACATCTGACTCTGGGTGTGGTTTTGGATCTCGTACATTTTTCCTAGTCAGAAGACAAAGAGCAGGAGTTCTAGGCTGTGACAGACTCTTAAAAGGTCTGGAGCAGGTTTCTAGCACCTTCATTGCAAATACTGACCTGAGCTCATTTAAAAGATAACCGCATTCTGTGACCTTTAACAAAATCTACAGATTAAAGAATAACAGACTGCAATCACTTTCCACTGAGGGTGTGACAACTAGCCACAGCCAAAATGGTGAACAAGTATAGTTAAAAGAATTCACGACTTTTTTTTTTTGTATCCGAGCATTCAATCCAGTGTGTCTGCTACATCATTTCAGTAACTTCTGTGGAAATGATGATGGAAATTATTTAAATCATTCTCTACAGATCATCTGTATGCTGAACAGTTCTCGTAAGAGTTTTAAAACAGCAAAAGAACAAATACTTCTTAAAGAAAGTAGTTTGATTCTTACGGTGTCTTAAACGGCTGCCCTTGGGCCAAAATTATTTCTAGGGGAAGAGATGTCAAATCATTGGAAAAACAGGATTCCAAAGTTCACTTTGCACACAGCTTCACGAACGCAACAAATTCAGAAAGCAAATTGAAATCACAGGCTGGAGGGCCAAGTAAAAGCAGGCTCTTTATAGGTTAGCCTCAAAGCCAAGATCCAGGTGAGGATATAAGATAATAATGCGATCACCCAGGCCAGCATCTGAGGAAAAATGAGTACAGCTGGGATGAGCTGCCAAGCCGTTAGCCTAATGAACAATAATGATTAATAGGCAACTAGATACTAACAGAATGTGCGTGTCGGAGGGGGAAGGAGGTGTTTGTCATCTTTCCCAAACCTACTTGTTGCGGTGCCCTTTAAGTACTTAGTTGTTCATTTCTTTAGGATATACCACATACATAGCAGCTGCCAGAATCACTAAGTATTCTTGGACCGGGCTCTGCCCCTAGAAACTGACCACATCAGGTGGTTAGCAGGAAAGCGGCTGAAGCAGGAATCGAGAACCGCCTTTAGAGTTTTTAATGAGTTAAGGCAGACTGCAGCAGGACGCCCAAATCTGGCCTGCAAAAATGTTTGCTTTGGCCTGTTTAAAATATTAAGTCATATATAAACAATAGGAGAGAGAAGCTGCGCAGCTGGCTGCCTCCTTCAGGCTGATGTTTCACTTACTCACTGACCTCCGGAAGTCAAATTACTTTTCTATGCCTGCTCTAAAGGGTGAACCACAAGTTTTCAGCAGAACTAAAGACCTCTGGCAGCTGCAGTCAGCTGTTCGACTCTACGTTCACCTTACACATGTTCTGGTTTATCTCCAAAACTGAAAATTAACTGCAAAACTATTACAAAAAGCGCCAGTCTGCGTAAAGGTGGTGGAAGATTTCTCAGAGCCGTGAAATTAATTATACCTGAGAAAAGCAGAGACTGGGACTCAATTACTGCTAGTGCCACTATCTTAATTAATTAAGAATTTGGACCTGTCTCAGAGCTGCCTTTTCCTTAATGATGTTAAACGAAGTGAATTCCTCCTCCCTCGGGGTGACTTTCTCATATCGGTAATTAGACACAGGTTCCTGAGCTGCTAAGAGGGCTCTCCCACTTCTGATGATTAGAGGGGATACGAGGGGAGGGATCTAGGAGATTTCAACATTAGTCAAGGGGAATCAGAGTCCCACACCCCCATTACCTTGATTTCCTCGGAGTGGAAGAGGTCAGCGTCCTCGGGGCTGTCCATCAGGATCTTGGGCCTGTCCCCATCCTTGGAGCCCCCCGAGCTGTCCCCTCGGGGCGTCTTGTGGCCGCCCTGCCGGTCCAGCGCAGCGCGCTCGCTGCTCGTGTTGCCCATGGCGGAGGTCTACGGGGACACCGGGAAGCCAGACGGTGGGGGGGCCTCACTCCGAGGGAGGGACAAGTGACTCCCGGTACCTCCACCAGGACCCTAGGAAAGAGTCGGAGCACCGAGCACCACACCCCTCAGGCTAGGGTTCGGGGTCGGGATCCGGCTTGAGCCGGGGAGCAGGGCTGCCGAAGTCTCACAACTGCGCTTTACCTGATGCTCAGGCTGCCGCAGAGCGAACACACCGAACGCTAGGATAACTCGACTCTCTCCCAAGAACTACCCCCCGTCTTAGCAACTTCCGCTTCCGGCACTCGCGCAAAGCGACCCGACCCACAGGGTTGGGAGTGGCTGCGGTGGGAGAAGCGCGCGAGGCGAACTCGACCTCATTTCCGCTTCCGGTCCAGGTCAGCGCGTTGGCAAGCACCCAGACGGTCCCGCCGGGCTTCGGAGGGCGCAGTCGCAGTTGGCCGCGCCGGCCGTTCCAGGACGTGGATGCTGAAGGCCAGCAGGGGGCGCAGAAGCGCGCAGGCCATCTGGGCCGCCCTCCCCGCGCTGGGATGAGCGATGGTGTTAGTTATCTCGGTTACTTTTGCCCACTTCCAGTTGATTCTACACTTTACAGCCAAAGGGGCCGTTCTAAAGGGCAAATCTAATTAAGACTCCTTAAAGCCGTTTAATGCGCTAGTTCTCACGCCTTTGAGTGCCTTAGAATCACGTGGAGTGCCTGTTTAAAACGCAGATTCACCTGCCCCTAATCCCCAGAAATTATGATTCCGAAGCCCTGGCGTGGGGTCTGTATTTTAATAAGCACTCCAGGTGATTCTTATGCAGAGTCTTGCAGGTGTTTGAGAAAATGACAGACCATTAAACTCTCTGGAAACTTCTCACGTCTAGTAGCTTGGGGGTTGTAAAACGCTGGAATTATTCGTGTATTTTCAAAAAATTGAGTGCACAGCCTTTTGACAGGTAATTTTGCAAGCTATTTTAAAATCACTTCGAACACATAATTCTGCATAAAATGCATTTATTAGCGTTTGTCATTTACTGTGGCCAGTGCTTCAGCAAGAAGTGTGTACACATGTGGTGCTAAAATATTCTAATCTCCTTGTTGGTCACTGTTAGGATTTTTGGTGGTGTGTGTGGTAGTGGTGTGTGCGTTTGCATGCGAGTATGCCAAAATGCTTTGCATTTGCTGGGCCTGGTCATGCATTTTGTCCACTGAACAAACATTTATTTAGTACCTACATAATGCCAGACATTGTGTGAAGTAAATGGGAGACACAGATGACTAAGATACGGGGAATTTGGCAGTTTATAAAATTTTAAAAATGCACCTTCATTTTGGTGCACAAATTTACTTCTAGAAAACGTCTACAGAAATACACATGTGAAAATTATATGCAATATGTTCATTTGCAGCACTGTTTCTAATGCCATAATACATTAATTCTAAGATGCACATTTTATTTCACATTTTAACCTCTGAAACAGGGTGCATCTTACAATCAGTGGAATCTTAGATTTGATGAAATAAGGAAATGGAAAACTGGAGAATCCTAAAAAGTTTGTCAGTAGGAGAATGGCTAAATGAATTAAATACATTCATTTTATAGAATAATGAGCAACTTTTAAAAAGGAGGAAATAGAATTATGTGGGCAACTATGCAGAAATGTCTATGACATTCCAAATCCCCAAAGCAAGTGGCAGAACAATAGGGGTTTTAACAGCATGAGCTCTGAAGTCAGCCTGCCTGGGTTCAAATTCTGGCTTTACCACTTAGTAACATCACCTGGTTTCCTCTTTTGTGAAATGGGGAATAAAAAAACACCGACCTCATAAGCTTGTTTTGTGAATTAATTGAGAACACACAGGAAAAGTGCTTAGCTTAGCACCTGACTCTTAGTAAGCATCCAATAAACACTAGCACTTTTATTAGCATCATTATGCTTGCAAATGGAAAGTTCTGGGAAGATGTATAACACGCTGTTAATAGTGGTCCCCTCTTGGAAGAGGATTCAAACTGGAAACAGGAACAGATGGGGGATTTTCACTTTTTAGTTTACTGTTTGAAAATATTTCTACTGCAAGGATGTACTACTTTTGTAATTTAAAAACATTTTTTTAAAAGACAAAAATAAATAAGACGTGGTTCCAGCCCTAAAGGAATCTATAGAATAGAGGTGGAAACACACTCACAGAAAGGCAGCAAATACAGGAGGCAAGGGGTTCTAGAGAAGCCCCGAAAGCACTAAAGCCAGGCCAACGGATAACCCAGAATACATTCCTTGACCTGTTTTTATTGCTCACGATAGGCAATGAAGAAGCCATGGATATAAAGATGTTGATCTTTGGTTCTTCCCCAAACAACTTGAGAGATAAGGAAAAACACATGAGTCATGGACCCCTAATCTGAGATATGCAGATACTTCTATGCATGAAGAAAGTTTCAAGACTTCTGCTCTGGCTTGGATAAGATAAGTGATATCCTGAGGTTTTCAATTGCTGAGACAGCCCAGTAACTGGGATTGTACAGGTGCGCCCTGCACAGGGGTGCCTACCCGAGAACGCAAGTAGGTCCCAAGGTTCCACCTGCCTGGAGGAACGGGTGCCTTTTTCTAATTTGTACAAACACAGCCATATGCACTAGCAGTGGTCCTGGCCTCTCTCCAACAGAAACATTTGACCATGAGAACCAGAAGTAGTTGTGTAAAATCTTTTCTTACTTAGAGTGTCCGCCACACAACACAATAGGGATGCACAATTAAATTCTACGACACACTGGCATTTCAGAAAGGACCATTTTTGCCTTCATTGAGCTCATTTTTTTTTTTTAACTTTGTGTCTATTTGTTATCGTATCAGGTGAAAGCAGATAGATTGACACCAAATTTGGAGGATATGTTTGGGACAGTCTGATTTACAATGCTATGTTGTATTCTCAAAACTGGGAATTCCCTGGTGGTCCACTGGTTAGGACTCCACGCTTCCACTGCAGGGGGCATGGGTTTGATCGCTGGTTGGGGTTCCAGTGTGGCCAAATAAAAAATTTTTTAAAAACTGACTTTGGGACACATTCAGGGAGATATCAAAGAGATAAAGTTGAGTACAACAAGGGGTCTGTGTAACTGCTGATGGGGGAGTCTTGCCATATTGTGTTAAGACTTCATGGACAGAGAAACTAACATTGGTATCGGCTTTTGGCCCCATATTGAACATCACAGATAGGGTAGACTCTCCAATTACAAGTGTCTACTTGGATTTCAGCTACATCTCTCACGGGTTACTTTGTGTTATTTATCTTAACAATGGTTCATGATTCTCCCAAGCATCAGAAATGCCTCCTCTTTCCCTGACCCTCTGCTGGTATGGGTGTCAGACTACTCAGTTCCAGGGGCAGGGGGCGGGGAGCAGGGCCGGCAGGGGTGTCCCAGGAGGTATAAATAGTAGGGCATCATGAGTCAGAGGCATCATCTGCTCACTGGTCTCAGTCTGGAGTCAGGGTAAAGATGGATGATTTCATAAATTACCCCCAAACAAACCAGGGCCATTGCCAGGAGCCCAGCTCAACCAGATTTAAGCCCAGAGAGAAACAGGTTTTCAAGTCCTTAGAAGTCTCATCTAGAGTCAGAGAAAAATCTCATTTATCCTTTTACCCATGACGAAAAAGGCTGAGGTTAATATTTTGGGGCCTCCTTCCTGAGAACAGATTGGAATCAGCAAGGCACTTATGGACCCACCAACCTGTTGGTTTTATATAAGGGGGGGTGGTCTGAGGCCCAGAGGTCAAACCATTTGCAGAGGCCACTCAGATGATCACAGGTTGTGCTGGGATAGCTGGATGCTGGAGAGCCTGGCTCATGGTCCCCCAATCACTCATGGTCCTTCCACATGATGCCACTTCTCAGGCTGAATCAGAATCCTACAATGACTCTCATCCAGGGCTGCTGGGAGTGTATTTGGTTGAAAGATAATGAAGGAAAGTTTGACAATTTCTACCAAAATTTAAAAGGTCCATGACATTTAATTCAAACACTTCTAGGAATTTATCCTATAGATATACTCATGCACATGCGAAATGATGGAAAAAGTCATCCATTGCAATATTTGCATGTTTGCAAGAGGAAAACTATGCATCCATCAGTAGAGGGCTGGTTAAATAAATCACGACATAGGAAACAAGAGAAGCCACTGCAGTGAGAAGCCTGCACACCACAATGAAGAGCAGTCCCCACTTGCCACAACTAGAGAAAGCCCACACGCAGCAACGAAGATCCAACACAGCCATAAATAAATAAACAGATAGATAGATAGAGAGATAAGCCCTGAAGCAAGATGGCGGAGTAGAAGGTCATGCTCTCACTCCCTCTTGCGAGAACACCAGAATCTCAACTAGCTGCTAGACAAACATCAACAGGAAGACACTGGAACTCACCAAAAAAGATACCCCACATCCAAAGACAAAGGAGAAGCCACAATGAGACGGTAGGAGGGGCACAATCACAGTAAAATCAAGTCCCATAACTGCTGGGTGGGTGACTCACAGACTGGAGAACACTTATACCACAGAAGTCCACCCACTGGAGTGAAGGTTCTGAGCCCCACGTCAGGCTTCCCAACCTGGGGGTCCGGCAATGGCAGGAGGAATTCCTAGAGAATCAGACTTTGAAGGCTAGTGGGATTTGACTGCAGGACTTCAAGAGGACTGGGGGAAACAGAGACTGCACTCTTGGAGGGCACACACAAAGTAGTGTGCTCATCGGGACCCAGGGGAAGGAGCAGTGACGCCAGTGGAGACTGAACCAGACCTACCTGCTAGTGTTGGAGGGTCTTCTGCAGAGACGGGGGTGGCTGTGGCTCACCGTGGGGACAAGGACACTGGCAGCAGAAGTTCTCGGAAGTACTCCTTGGCGTGAGCCCTCCCAGAGTCGGCCATTAGTCCCACCAAAGAGCCCAGGTAGGCTCCAGTGTTGGGTTGCCTCAGGCCAAACAACTAACAGGGAGGGAACCCAGCCCCACCCATCAACAGTCAAGCAGATTAAAGTTTTACTGAGTTCTGCCCACCAGAGCAACAGTCAGCTCTACCCATCACCAGTCCCTCCCATCAAGCCTCTTAGATAGCCTCATCTACCAGAGAGCAGACAGCAGAAGCAAGAAAAACTACAATCCTGCAGCCTGTGGAACAAAAACCACATTCACAGAAAGATAAACAAGATGAAAAGGCAGAGGGCTATGTACCAGATGAAGGAACAAGACAAAACCCCAGAAAAACAACTAAATGAAGTGGAGATAGGCAACCTTCCAGAAAAAGAATTCAGAATAATGATAGTGAAGATGATCCAGGACCTCGGAAAAAGAGTGGAGGCAAAGATCGAGAAGATGCAAGAAATGTTTAACAAAGACCCAGAAGAATTAAAGAACAAACAAACAGAGATGAACAATACAATAACTGAAATGAAAACTACACTAGAAGGAATCAATAGCAGAATAACTGAGGCAGAAGAACGGATAAGTGACCTGGAAGACAGAATGGTGGAACTCACTGCTGCAGAACAGAATAAAGAAAAAAGAATGAAAAGAAATGAAGACAGCCTAAGACACCTCTGGGACAACATTAAATGCAACAACATTTGCATTATAGGGGTCCCAGAAGGAGAAGAGAGAGAGAAAGGACCAGAGAAAATATTTGAAGAGATTATAAACGAAAACTTCCCTAATATGGGAAAGGAAATAGCCACCCAAGTCCAGGAAGCACAGAGAGTCCCATACAGGATAAACCCAAGGAGAAACACGTTAAGACACATAATAATAAAATTGGCAAAAGTTAAAGACAAAGAAAAATTATTGAAAGCAGTAAGGGAAAAATGGCAAATAACATGCAAGGGAACTCCCATAAGGTTAACAGCTGATTTCTCAGCAGAAACTCTGCAAGCCAGAAGGGAGTGGCATGATATACTTAAAGTGATGAAAGGGAAGAACCTACAACCAAGATTACTCTACCCGGCAAGGATCTCATTCAGATTCGATGGAGAAATCAAAAGTTTTACAGACAAGCAAAAGCTAAGAGAATTCAGCACCACCAAACCAGCTCTACAACAAATGCTAAAGGAACTTCTCTAAGTGGGAAACACAAGAGAAGAAAAGGACCTACAAAAACAAACCCAAAACAATTAAGAAAATGGTCATAGGAACATACATATCGATAATTACCTTAAACGTGAATGGATTAAATGCTCCAACCAAAAGACACATCCTTGCTGAATGGATACAAAAACAAGACCCATACATATGCTGTCTACAAGAGACCCACTTCAGACCTAGGGACACATACAGACTGAAAGTGAGGGGATGGAAAAAGATATTCCATGCAAATGGAAATCAAAAGAAAGCTGGAGTAGCAATTCTCATATCAGATAAAATAGACTTTAAAATAAAGAATGTTACAAGAGACAAAGAAGGACACTACATAATGATCAAGGGATCAATCCAAGAAGAAGATATAACAATTATAAATATATATGCACCCAACATAGGAGCACCTCAATACATAAGGCAACTGCTAACAGCTATAAAAGAGGAAATTGACAGTAACACAGTAATAGTGGGGGACTTTAACACCTCACTTACACCAATGGACAGATCATCCAAAATGAAAATAAATAAGGAAACAGAAGCTTTAAATGACACAATAGACCAGATATATTTAATTGATATTTATAGGACATTCCATCCAAAAACAGCAGATTACACTTTCTTCTCAAGTGTGCATGGAACATTCTCCAGGATAGATCACATCTTGGGTCACAAATCAAGCCTCAGTAAATTTAAGAAAATTGAAATCATATCAAGCATCTTTTCTGACCACAATGCTATGAGATTAGAAATCAATTACTGGGAAAAAAACATAAAAAACACAAACACATGGAGGCTAAACAATACACTACTTAACAGCCAAGAGATCACTGAAGAAATCAAAGAGGAAATCAAAAAATACCTAGAAACAAATGACAATGAAAACACGAAGATCCAAAACCTGTGGGATGCAACAAAAGCAGTTCTAAGAGGTAAGTTTATAGCTATACAAGCCTACCTCAAGAAACAAGAAAAATCTCAAATAAACAATCTAACCTTACACCTAAAGGAACTAGAGAAAGAAGAACAAACAAAACCCAAAGTTAGCAGAAGGAAAGATAAAGATAAAGAGCAGAAGATCAGAGATCAGAGCAGAAGCATAAAGATCAGGGCAGAAATAAATGAAATAGAAACAAAGAAAACAATAGCAAAGATCAATAAAACTAAGAGCGATGCGCAGGCATCCCAGAACCGGAAGCACCGCGGGGCCGGGCATGGCGGCGGCGGCCGAGGGTGTCCCAGAGACCCACCGCGAGGAGCCCGTTCGGGATGATGCCGCCGTGGAGACCACTGAGGAAGCAAAGGTGCCCGCTGGGGCTGACATCACTGAGCTCTGCCGGGACATGTTCTCCAAGATGGCAACTTACCTGACTGGGGAACTGACGGCCACCAGTGAAGACTATAAGCTTCTGGAAAATATGAATAAACTAACCAGTCTGAAGTATCTTGAAATGAAAGATATTACTGTAAACATTAGTAGAAACTTAAAGGACTTAAACCATAAGTATGCTGGACTACAGCCTTATCTGGATCAGATCAGTGTAACTGAGGAGCAGGTAGCAGCTCTTGAGCAGGCAGCCTACAAGTTGGATGCATATTCAAAAAAAACTGGAAGCCAAATACAAGAAGCTGGAGAAGCGATGAAAAACTTATTCATGTGGGACAAAGTCTTCTTTAATGTGGGAAGAATGTTTTATAAGACCTGAATCTTGAGGCTGATGAATTGTCAAAACTCCTCAAAAGGCAACTATGCTGGTCGTCCCAGAAACTTCACAAGACTGGAGTAAACTGGAGGACTGTGGCTACTCCTGGAAGAACTTCTTCTGAGGCAGAATCCCTCAAAAACTCACGCTTATAACTCCTTAACTTTTACTTGAATGCTTCATCATTCATTCAGGACAGAGACTCCCTCAAAGTTTGCATAAACATGGACTTGCCAGTAGAATCAAACGAGCGGGCCTGTTTTCCCTGGTTGCAGTTGATTACTACATTATTTTCTTAAATGGTTGGTTTTTGAGTTACTGTGTAAATGGTTGTTTTTTTCTATTAAGGATGTAATGTATTGCTAACAAGATTCTAAATTTAAAAAGGAAAACAAAACAAAACAAAAAATAAAACTAAGAGCTGGTTCTTTGAGAAGATAAACAAAATTGATAAACCATTAGCCAGACTCATCAAGAAAAAGAGGGAGAGGACTCAAATCAATAAAATTAGAAATGAAAAAGAAGTTACAACAGACACCACAGAAATACAAAGCATCCTAAGAGACTACTACAAGCAACTCTATGCCAATAAAATGGACAAACTGGAAGAAATGGACAAATTCTTAGAAAGGTATAACCTTCCAAGACAGAACCAGGAAGAAATAGAAAATATGAACAGACCAATCACAGGTAATGAAATTGAAACTGTGATTAAAAATCTTCCAACAAACAAAAGTCCAGGACCAGATGGCTTCACAGGTGAATTCTATCAAACATTTAGAGAAAAGCTAACACCCATCCTTCTCAAACTCTTCCAAAAAATTGCAGAGGAAGGAACACTTCCAAACTCATTCTATGAGGCCACCATCACCCTGATACCAAAACCATACAAAGATACTACAAAAAAAGAAAATTACAGACCAATACCACTAATGAATATAGATGCAAAAATCCTCAACAAAATACTAGCAAACAGAATCCAACAACACATTAAAAGGATCATACACCATGATCAAGTGCGATTTATCCCAGGGATAAAAGGATTCTTCAATATATGCAAATCAATCAATGTGATACACCATATTAACAAATTGAAGAATAAAAACCATATGATCATCTCAATAGATGCAGAAAAAGCTTTTGACAAAATTCAACACCCATTTATGATAAAAACTCTCCAGAAAGTGGGCACAGAGGGAACCTACCTCAACATAATAAAGGCCATATATGACAAACCCAGAGCAAACATCATTCTCAATGGTGAAAAACTGAAAGCATTTCCTCTAAGATCAGGAACAAGACAAGGATGTCCACTGTCACCACTATTATTCAACATAGTTTTGGAAGTCCTAGCCATGGCAATCAGAGAAGAAAAAGAAATAAAAGGAATACAAATTGGAAAAGAAGAAGTAAAACTGCCACTGTTTGCAGATGACATGATACGATACATAGAGAATCCTAAAGATGCCACCAGAAAGCTGCTAGAGCTAATCAATGAATTTGGTAAAGTTGCAGGATACAAAGTTAATGCACAGAAATCTCTTGCATTCCTATACACTAATGATGAAAAATCTGAAAGAGAAATTAAGGAAACACTCCCATTTACCACTGCAACAAAAAGAATAAAATACCTAGGAATAAACCTACTTAGGGAGACAAAAGACCTGTATGCAGAAAACTATAAGACACTGAGGAAAGAAATGAAAGATGATACCAACAGATGGAGAGATATACCATGTTCTTGGATTGGAAGAATCAATATTGTGAAAATGACTATACTACCCAAAGCAATCTACAGATTCAATGCAATCCCTATCAAATTACCAATGGCATTTTTTACAGAGCTAGAACAAAAAATCTTAAAATTTGTATGGAGACACAAAAGACCCCGAATAGCCAAAGCAGTCTTGAGGGAAAAAAACAGAGCTGGAGGAATCAGACTCCCTGACTTCAGACTATACTACAAAGCTACAGTAATCAAGACAATATGGTACTGGCACAAAAACAGAAACATAGATCAATGGAACAAGATAGAAAGCCCAGAGATAAACCCACGCACCTATGGTCAACTAATCTATGACAAAGGAGGCAAGGATATACAATGGAGAAAAGACAGTCTCTTCAGTAAGTGGTGCTGGGAAAACTGGACAGCTACATGTAAAAGAATGAAATTAGAACACTCCCTAACATCATACACAAAAATAAACTCAAAATGGATTAGAGACCTAAATGTAAGACCAGACACTATAAAACTCTTAGAGGAAAACATAGGAAGAACACTCTTTGACATAAATCACAGCAAGATCTTTTTTGATCCACCTCCTAGAGTAATGGAATTAAAAACAAAAATAAACAAATGGGACCTAATGAAACTTCAAAGCTTTTGCTCAGCAAAGGAAACCATAAACAAAACGAAAAGACAACCCTCAGAATGGGAGAAAATATTTGCAAACAAATCAACGGACAAAGGATTAATCTCCAAAATATATAAACAGCTCATGCCTCTCAATATTAAAAAAACAAACAACCCAATCCAAAAATGGGCAGAAGACCTAAACAGACATTTCTCCAAAGAAGACATACAGATGGCCAAGAAGCACATGAAAAGCTGCTCAACATCACTAATTATTAGAGAAATGCAAATCAAAACTACAATGAGGTATCACCTCACACCAGTTAGAATGGACATTATCAGAAAATCTACAAACAACAAATGCTGGAGAGGGTGTGGAGAAAAGGGAACCCTCTTGCACTGTTGGTGGGAATGTAAATTGATACAGCCACGATGGAGAACAGTATGGAGGTTCCTTAAAAAACTAAAAATAGAATTACCATATGATCCAGCAATCCCACTACCGGGCATATACCCAGAGAAAACCATAATTCAGAAAGACACATGCACCCCAATGTTCACTGCAGCACTATTTACAACAGCCAGGTCATGGAAGCAACCTAAATACCCATCGACAGACGAATGGATAAAGAAGATGTGGTACATATATACAATGGAATATTACTCAGCCATAAAAAGGAACGAAATTGGGTCATTTGTTGAGACGTGGATGGATCTAGAGACTGTCATACAGAGTGAAGTAAGTCAGAAAGAGAAAAACAAATATCATATATTAATGCATATATGTGGAACCTAGAAAAATGGTACAGATGAACTGGTTTGCAGGGCAGAAACTGAGACACAGATGTAGAGAACAAACGTAGGGACACCAAGGGGGGAAAGCGGTGAGGGGTTGGGGGTGGTGGTGTGATGAATTGGGCGATTGGGATTGACATGTATACACTGATGTGTATAAAACTGATGACTAATAAGAACCTGCTGTATAAAAAAATAAATAAAATAAAATTCAAAAATTAAAAAATAAAAAATAAATGAATAATAATAATCAAAAAAAATCATGACATAGCTATGCAATGGCAAGCTATACAGACTTAAAAAATGAGGAAACGCTATATGCTGATATTGATCAACATCCAACGTATATCAACAAGGAGGAAAAAAAAAAAAGAAAGGTGCAGAACAGGGCATCAAAGTATGCTAGCATTTAAGGGGAGAGAGAAAAAAAGATACACATGTTACTGCTGGTAAAAGTATAGAAAATCTGAAGAATATATAGGAAACTGAAAATGTTGTTTGCTTCTATGGAAGGCAGCTGGGCCGCTGGAAGAGTTCTCACTTTATTCCATTTTACACTTTTTGAATTTAGTACCATGTGCATGTTAACTATTTAAGAAATAAATATAATTTTAAGAAAAAAGAAAGAGAGGTGCCCAGCTCCGGAAAAGGGAACACTGCCTCATTTCTGGACTATACATTGCCCAGCACTGTAACCCCGATTGTGAGAATAACATCTTGACCCTCTTTCCTCACAACCCTTTCTAGGAAAATACATCTGGCTCAAGCCATGCCTGCCAGATGATCACTTTCCAAGGACTCCTGGGCAGGGGCATTTCTTTAGTAACTATGGAAGCTTCCAGTGCAATCTCTCAACTACTGGCCATTTGGAGTCTGAGGTTCTGGACTTAGTCAGCTAGTTGAGTTTAGAGCTGCTGAAGAGACCTGGGGGAGAAAAGCACCTTTTGTTATGGACCGAATGTTTGTATTCCCCCCAAATTCATAACCCTAACCCCCAATGTGACTGTATCGGGAGACAGGACCTTTAGGAGGTGACTAAGGTTAGGTGAGGTCATAAAGGTGGGGCCCTGATCTGATCTGATTAGCGTCCTTCAAAGAAGTTGGAAAGATACCAGATCTCTCTCTCTCTCATTCTTTCTCTTCATGCCCACTCAGAGGAAAGGCCATGTGAAGATAAAGTCACCATCTGCAAGCCAGGAAGAGAGCTCTCACCAGAAACCAAACCCTGCCAGAACCTTGATCTTGGACTTTCCAGCTTCCAGAACTGTGGAAAAATAAATTTCTGTTGTTTAAGCCACCCAATCTGTGATACTTTTTTATGGCAGCCCGAGCTAAGACAGACCACGATGTGTATGAGCTGTTGGGAAAGAATTATTAGCTTGCTTTTAGTTGGCCTGCTTGGATTTCCACCAGGCTTTCTGAAATTTATCTAGCCAATGTAAATAACACTGACAATGTTTGGCAGATGTGCCCATCTTTTCTTGCTAGACATCCCTGTGTTCTCTCCCCACTGAGATGCACCTGTCATTGTGACAGAGAAATAGTCACTGGCAGAGAAGTAAATGGAGTTCATTCTATAGTATTCAGTCCACAAATATTTATGGAGAACCAATATATACTAGGCTTTGTTTTGGATTCTGGGGATAAAGGAATAACAGGACAGACAATGTTTATCCCTCTGCAAAGTTGAAGGGCCCCTGGTGGCAGGCAGATATATAAACAAGCAAACAAAAAAGCCAGATAATTTCAGACTGACCTACTACTATGAAGGAAACAAAATGGAATTATGTGAGTGACAAGGGTACTACTTTAAATGAGATGATGGTCGCGGAGGGCCTCCCTAAGGAGGTGAGAGTTAAGCTGAGACCTCAATGACAAGAAAGAGTCAGATGGGAGAAGAGTTTGGGAGGAGCATTTCAGGCAGAGGAAAAATGCAAGTGCAAAGGCCCTGGGGTAGGTATGAGCTTCCCATGCTAGAGAAACATAGAGGCAATTTATATGGTGGCTGGAGTGTATTGGGAAGCAGGAGGAAACGCTTGATCCTTTCGAACTTCATTGGTCACAGTGAACATTCTGGATATTATTCCAAGTCAGTGGGATTTCACAGGAGGGTTTATGTATGGGATTAATACTATCTGATTCATGTGATGATGAATATACACTTTATAATATCATAGAATTTGAGGGTAGGGCTAAATCTTAGAATTCAGCCAATTATAAAAACACAGATTTATAAATTTCAGGAGTCAGGACTTCCCTGTTGGTCCAGTGGTTAAGATTCCACGCTCAATGATGAAAACATCATGCTAAGTGCAGGAAGCTAGAGACAAAAGACTACATGTTGTATGACTCCATTTGTAGGAAATGACCAGGATAGGCAAATCCATAGAAAAAGAAGGCAGATTGGTGGTTGCCAGCGGCTGGATGGAAGAGGGAATGGGGAGTGACTGCTTAACGAGCACAGCATTTTCCTTTGGGGTGATGAAAATGTTTTTTACTCAGTGTAGATGGTGGTTGCATGACATTGAAAATGTACTAAACGCCACTGAGTTGTATACTTTAAAAATGGTTAACTTTATGTTATGTGAATTTCACCTCAATTAAAAAAAAAAAAAAAACTAGGATTTGTCCTAGGACAAATGGTAGAGGTGTACAGTTTATCCGTTTTCCAATTCACCGTATGCAAACCATCTTGCAGGATAACCTGTCGACCCCAGGTCTGCTACTGTGTCTCATGACACAGATGGCTCAGTCCATCAGAACCTGATCATGGCACTCATTCTAGTTAACATCAATTTTTTTGGAGGCCTTCAGTTTTCTAACTTCATTAATTCATTTCTTTATCAATAATTACCTACGGCACAACTACTATCTGCCAGGCACTGGGGTAGATGCTGGGGATAGAATGATGGGCAAAACCAGACCCAGGCTCCATGCTCATAGGGCTTATGATCCAGTAGGCAAGAGAAACATTAATAAAATGATCATCCAGTAGTTGTCTGTGACAAATGCTAGGAAGGACAACTGTGCCCTAGTGAGAGGGATGTGACCTAGCCAGGAGGTCAGGGAAGGCTTCCTGGAGAAAGTGACAGTTAAGTTGCAATCTGAAGACTGTAGGTATTAATAGTGAAAGTTGTTTATCAAGCCCTATTATGTGCCTGTCATTGTGCTTGATATATCAACTCATAACACCCCAACAGTCCTTTGAGGGATCTACTATTGTTATCACCTGTATTTTACAGATGAAGAAACTGAAGCTCAGAGAGGTGAAGTGACTTGCTTAAGGTCACACAGCAAGGAAATCATGGAACCAATATTCAATCAAACTTGGGCAGCCAGACTGATGTAGAAATTTAGGCATAGTGGACAGATCATTGGGTAAGGGCCAATCAGTAAGAGATCATTTGAGGTGGACCAATGGGTCAGGCTGATCAAGATTATAAATATAAAACTGAAATGGTCATTCAGTGAAGGATACCAAACTAGATGCTTTTTTGTTTTTGTTGTGTTTTTTAACATCTTTTGACTTTTATAACTATGGGTGCATGTTTCTTACTGTTACCAAACTCATTAACATCTGAAAGTTGGAGGCTATGAATTGCTTGGCGTAAGATACTAAATCAAGAAGGTGGATCACTTATGAAATAGTGAATACGGAGAACACCAATGATAGTGATCATTCCAGGCAATGCCTCCAGCAACTGCTAGGTGACAAGAAAGAGTAACGAAAAATGTTCCCAGTCTTCCAAAAATTAAATGTCTGTATTTTTAAGTATGAATGAACATGATAAAAATTTCAAGTAGTATAGGAGGTATTGAATAAAAAAACAAAAGTCCTCCTTACACCTTACCCCTATATCCCTATGTTTTTCCTCCCAAAATAACCTCTTGTCTACTTTTAGGGGGCATATTTTCTTATAATTGTATAATTTTTTTTTGCAGAAAATGTATTTGCTTATATCTCTCTCCTTTAAAATATTGACACAATTGGAACTTTTCCCCCCTTAGTGTATCTTTCCATGTCAGCACATACAGAGCTCCCTCCTTTTTTAAATGGCTGCAGATTCCATAACAATAATAGTTAACATTTGCAGAGTGCTTACTATATAGCTGGCACTGTCCTTGCTTTAACCCATTTAATCCTCACAAAGCCCGGGGAGGTACATTCTATTATTATCCCCACTTTAAATATGAGAAAACTAAGACACAAGTGGATAAGTCACTTCCCAACATCACAAAGCTAGTAAGCAGGAGAGCCAGGATTTAGATGCAAGAAATTCGACTCCCAAGTCTACACTCTTAATGACCATGCTAAACTACTACAGCATAAACGTACCATAATTGAATTAATCGTCTTCTCAAGACACTTAAAAAATTATCTATTTTTTGAAAATTGTGCTAAAATATACCGTTGTAAAATGTACCTGGGATTTTGGTTTTATTCGTGTATGGTGAGGCCAACAGATCAGGATATGATTGCCATCAAAAAGATAGTTTGGGAACTTCTCTGGTGGCACAGTGGATGGGATTCCACACTCCCAATGCAGGGGGCCTGGGTTCGATCCCTGGTCAGGGAACTAGATCCCACATGCATGCTGCAACTAAGAGTTCGCATGCCACAACTAAGGAGCTGCATGCGGCAACTAAGGAGCCCTGGAGCCACAACTAGGGAGCCCGCCTGCCGCAGCTAGGACCCGGTGCAACCAAAAAAAAAAAGAAAGTTTGTTACTCTCAGTTCCCAAGAGGAGGGGGTGGGAGGCACGCCATGCCACACATGGCCACAAGAGGGAACCCTGAGGTTGGTCACAGGCAGAGAGAGTGAGGGGAAAGCATGTGTAGAGTCCTTATTGTGATTTCTGAGAGAAGGAATGGGGAAGGCAGGGTAAGCAGCTGAGCAGGTCTAAGATTGGATAGTTTGAATAGTTTCGGTGGGCTCTGGGCTATAGGGCTGGTCCCCAGTTGTCTGTTACCTGGCCCTGGGATGGTCAGGGCAGAGGAATTTTGCCTCCTGGAGTGGAAAAGCCAGAGAAAGGGGGTAATTCAGAGTATGGGCTTTGGAGCTGTTGGTTCACATATTCTAGGCAAGTCATCTACTATCCCTAGGAATAAGTTAACCTTGGGAGGGGAAGTCTCTCCTCAGTCACTGGCCCCAAGATATCAAAGCATCATAAAATACAGAAAATAAAAAACACGATTAACACATATACAGAACATAAAATTTACAATTTTAACCATTTATAAGTGGCATTAAAAACATTCGCACTGTTTTACGACCATCACAACCATCCATCTCCAAAACTCTTCATCTGGCAAAATTGAAACTCTATACCTATTACGTGATAACTCCCTGTTCCCTCTTCCCTGAAGCTCCTGGCAACTACTATTGTACTGTCTGTCTCTATGAATTTGACTACTCTAGGGTCCTCATATGAGTGGAATCACAGTATTTGTCCTTTTGTGACTGGCTTATTTCACTTAAACATAATGTCTTCAAGGTTCATCCATGTTGCAGCATGTGCCAGAATTTCCTTCCTTTTTAAGGCTGAATAATATTCCATTAGGTGTATACTACGTTTTGACTATCCATTTATCCGTTGATGGACACTTGGGTTGCTTCCACCTTTTGGCTATTGTAAATAATGCTACTATGAACATCAGTGTACAAATATCTCTTTGGGACCCTGATTTCAGTTCTTTTTGGTATATACCCAGGAGTGGAATTGCTGGATCATATGGTAATTCCACTTTTTTTTGAGGAACTGCCATACTGTTTTCATAACGGCTGCACCAGTTTATACTCCTACCACAGTGCACAATGGCTCTAATTTCTCCACATCCTCATATATTTTCTTCAGAAGTTTTATCATTTTAGGTTTTACATCTAGATCTAATCCATTTTCAGTCAATTTATATGTGTGGTACGGGGTATGGGTTGAGGTTCATTTTTTGGCACATGGGTGTCTAATTGTTCTAACATTTTTGTTCTTCATCTTGGACTTTCACAAATAACACTGCTGTTGTATACCCATACAACTCAACCAATTCACATATCTAGTGTAGTTCTGTGAGCAAAATAGTGGGAATAATTCCTAACAATAGGATCACTGAACCTAAGAGTACATACCTTTAAAATTTTGCTAGAATTTGTCAAATTTATCTCTAAAAATGTTCTAGGAATTATGTTTGGGATGACTGTTTATCACACCCTTTTCAAAACTTAACATTATCACATTAAATTTTTTTTTGGCAGCCTTAGTAAAAGTAGTATTATATTGTTTTGCTACATATTTGTTGATTCAAGAGTTAGGTGGACCAACTTTTCATTATTGGTCATTCTGCTTATACTTCACCTAGGTAGAAAAAAAATCTCATTTTTTAAAATAATAAAATTAATAAGAGCTAATATTTACTGAACAACTCCAGAAGCAGGTCCTGTGGATAATCTCACCCCTCTTGCTAAAGTATTTATTTCAGGGATGGGCTTGTAAGCCAGACCTATGCTAACCTGGATTCAGACATGGTCCTATGACATGTTACAGTGAGAAGGAAGGGCGGGGCTTTTGTCTGATGGTTTGGGGTAGAGAGGCTTCTCTCAGGACATTGATGAGGAACTTTTAGCTTGAGATGCTCCTCTCATGAGGGATGCCAGATGAGAACAATGAATTATACACAAAAGAGAACAGAACTGAGAGAATCAAAGAGAATCAGAGCCACAGTGCGGACTTTATGATCTGCTGGATCAAATCAACCTTGAAGTTTGTCCTCTGTCTGAAATTTTCCATTATGAGAACCAGTAACTTCTCCTACTGTTTAAGTCAATTGGATTTTCTGTTGCTTACGACCGAAAGCATTCTAAATCATACACTCAGATTAGCTCCTACTGTTAAACAATAGGAATGGGGACTTCCCTGGCGGTCCAGTGGTCAGGGCTCCGTGCTTTCACTGCTGAGGGTCTGGGTTCAATCCCTGGCTGGGGAACTAAGATGCTGCAGGGGGGGAAGAAAAAAAAGATGGCAAAAAAAAAAAGAATACAACAATAGGAATGTAGTAGTTTTTTCTTCTGTGCGTATCAATTATTGTACATAGAAAATAAATTTTAGACATAAAGGTGAGACCTCAGAGCTTCTTAAATATCTGATAAGATCCCAGACAGAAAATATGTTGTAGTTACCGCAAATCTGTCCCCAAAGCTCAGCCCGCACAAATTTATGTCAAGCTTGCAACTTATTAGGGAAAATGGGCAACAGGCAATTAAGTCATTTCTTTCTGTTATGTGTAAAAAGTAGTTCTGTTATTTTTCTCAGTTATGAATTAAAAGATTAGAGTCGTTTTATGATTTATGTGAGTTAATGTAGTGATTAAGAACATGGATATTAGAATCAAACTGCCTAGGCTCAAATCCTAACACTTTGCAGTTGTGTGACCTTGAACAAGTTAATTAACTTCTCTGTGCCTCAGTTTCCTCAAAGACAAAGATGAATTAATAGTAGCACTTATATTTAGGGTTGTTAATGGCAATTGAGTGAAAGTACATTTTAAGGGCTTAGCACAATACTTGGCAGATAGCAAGCCATAATATTATTATAGTTACCCACTTTTTTCTTTTAATGGTTAAACAACTTCTTTGGGGGCAAAAGAGCTATTTTTAGAATTGCAGAATACAGAGACTGAAGAACAAGCTTGATTTAGCCAGACTCTGTCTTCCTCCGTCACTGAGGTTTTACTATCTTCCCTACTTCCCAAGGAACAGAGATGTTACACTGCTTTTGAGAACTTTGAGGCCAGAACTAAGTCCTAGAGTGAGTTATCCTGAAAAATCACCCTGGAAATCAGCCAATAAATCTGTTTCAAAAGCAGCAGACTGTACTTTTGTGCTTTGAACTAGTGACTAGTGGCAAGTATGGTCATGTTGGAACCTAAGACTCTGGAGCTAGGCTATGCAGGTTCAAATCCTACTTCTACCACTTACTACTTATGGGTCCTTGGGCAGGTTACTTAACCTTCCCATGCCTCGGTTTCCTTGTTGGTCAAAAGTGGAATATAAGTAGTAGCTTCCAGGCTTCCCTGGTGGCGCAGTGGCTAAAAATCCGCCTGCCAATGCAGGGGATACGTGTTCGAGCCCTGGTCCGCGAAGATCCCACATGCTGCAGAGCAGCTAAGCCCATGCGCCACGACTACTGAAGCCCGCATGCCTAGAACCCATGCTCTGCAACAAGAGAAGCCACCGCAATGAGAAGCCCGTGCACCACAACAAAGAGTAGCCCCCGCTCGCCGCAACTAGAGAAAGCCCAAGCGCAGCAACGAAGACCCAACGCAGCCAAAAATAAAAATAAATAAATTTAAAAAAATAGTAGCTTCCTCAGTTGGTTCTTGTGACAATTACATGGTACAAAGTGCTTAGAGTAGTGTCTGGCATAATGTAAGCCCTTAAAAAGCATCAGCTCCATTTCCGTTTTGTTGAAAGCTGGTTATTCCAGACCCTGTTGCTTCTTTTCTCTGTCAAAGCTGTGCAATTTCCCTCCAGCTTGTTTCTGGAGCCCATTACACAGACACAGAGGGTTATAAAAGGCAATAGAAACATGCCATGCATTAAAAGGGAACACCCTGACTTGCCTTTCTCCACTTCTTCCACGAGGGGGCAGCCCAGCCTCAAAAGAGGCCTCACAAGCCACCCATACAAGGAGTTGGTTCAAATTCCTGTCCCCAAACATTCTCACTTATTCCTTGATCACTCATAGTGATGGTTTAGAAAACAGAAGTTATGAAAATCCACGTACACCCGAAAGTTATTTCACAAAGCTATGGACCCAAATGAAGCCCGGCTTGTGTGGGCAGCCTCCATAGGGTAGAAAAGTCAAGCAAAGGGATTCTCCCTGAGAGCCTGCAGAAAGGAATGCAACCTCGCCGGCATGTTGACTTTGGCCCAGTGAGACCTGTTTCAGATTTTTGGCCTCCAAAACAGGAAGATAATAGATGTGGACTGTTTTCAAGTCACCATGTCTGTAGTCTTTGTTACAGCATCGATCAGAAACGAATACACAGGGAGACCTACAAGAAGACTATTGTAATTGTTTAGATTTCTTGAGATGGCTCAAGAGCTATTTACCTTACCTACTAAATGTTGGGATCTGTATTAGGTCCTCTTTCACCCTGGCCATCAGGCCATTTGTCACCTTTACAGAGGCAGGATTTGGCCTTTCATGAATTCCTGTCAATATACTCACACCAAAGCACAAGCAGTCCCCATACATGGGATTCCATGTCACCCAGTGGAATCAATGCTTGGTGGCAGTGCCGGGAGCAGACAGCTTGGGAAAACTAAATGGCAGGGCACCTCGGTGAACCAGTCTATGACTGTGAACTGGGCAAACGTGCACTTGAACCGGAAGAGGGCTAAAAGTTTTGACTGGACTATCACAGATTTGACCTGGCCACTCATCTGAGGTTTGGAACGGACAGGTACACAAGATGAAACTCAGATGCCTGACACAAAAAAACGCACAAAGGCAACTTTGTGCTTCCCTCTCCTGACCCCTGATAAATAAATCTCTGTTGGAACAAATAATCAATCAATCAATCTGTTGGAAAGGGGATTCGTTCTTTCTGTGGCTTCTCTAGGGATGATGGGTGATGCCTGGGTATCAGGTATCTTTGTATTTGTCAAATCGGAATTCTAAGTATCTTGGTCCAGGGGCCTATATATATATATTTTTAATAAATTTATTTATTTTTGGCTGTGTTGGGTCTTCGTTTCTGTGCGAGGGCTTTCTCCAGTTGCGGCGAGCGGGGGCCACTCTTCATCGCGGTGCGCGGGCCTCTCACTGTCGCGGCCTCTCATTGCGGAGCACAGGCTCCAGACGCGCAGGCTCAGTAGTTGTGACTCATGGGCCCAGTTGCTCCGCGGCATGTGCGATCCTCCCAGACCGGGGCTCGAACCCGTGTCCCCTGTATCGGCAGGCAGACTCTCAACCACTGCGCCACCAGGGAAGCCCCCAGGGGCCTATTTTTATAGGGTAATTCCCCAGGCTCAAATATTCAACATCCATGAGTATTTTTTTAAGGATTGGTAGTAACCAATGAATATGGACACTGTCTTAGAATACTTCTCCTTTTTTTTTTTTTTAATCAGCGGCCCAAGACAGTTTCTTATATTTAGAAGCCTGGATCTAGGGTTACGTATCAAGATACACGCATAATGCTGTTTTGCTGAATGCAGCTGTCTCGTATGGGCCGAAGATAATTTGCTGATCCAAGAGCTGAGACCAGCGATTTTATGTCTGCATCTGCTTCTGCCCATAACTTGTGGGCAAAGACAGAGCCACCTCAAAGGCTGTAGCCATATCAGCCTTAGCAATGCACAGAGCAGTGGGACACGGACATTCCCTCCCTGAGGCTTTGCCCCTTGGATACAGTCAGTGCTCCCTCCTGCAAAGGGACTGCATGACACTGTTCCTTGCCTGTCTTAGCACTCTCACATTTCCTTCTAATTGTTTCTATATGTGCTTGTTCCCCACTAGCCTGATAACTCTTCCCAAGGGTCTCTCTTCATCCTACTGGAATCTCCAAAGCCTAGCCCAGTTTCTATGGTTGAACAGGTGCTCTGTCAATAATGGTCGGATGAGGAAATGGAGGAGAGTGACAACAGAATGGGTAAATTGTTTGAAAAGCTAGTAGATGCCTTTTACCCTGCTTGTGACAGGCATTGTAAGAAGCAGCCTGATTAATGCAGACAGTGGTTGTGTTGTTTTTTTTTTTCCTTCCCCTGCTCAGCATCTGTCTCTCCTTCTTCTGGTAAAACCATTTTAGTTTTCCTTTGGGAAACCACCCTTCTCACACTCTCAATCCACAAAGTTTGGGTGGAGCTGACTTCACCCTCCGTTTTACTGGCTGAATCGTGACCCAGTTCTGGCCAAAGAGGGCACCACACGCCCCTGGACACAGCATCACTTTGTGTTGGAAAGCGTGGCCACAACTGTTTGTTAATGGCTGGTATCCATTCTGATGGCTTGGTTCCTGCTCCAAATCAATTGTGCATTATTTCAAATTGAAACTTTTTTTTTTCCCTTGTAGCTATTAGGGAAGAGTTACTTTATTTCCACAGGCACTGCTTAGCTGGTAGGAAGAAATCTGAAGACGCTGGCAGCCGCTGTGCCACTGTGAAACCAAAATGTACTCAGGAAGCTGAAGCTGAGAAGTAGATAAGGGAGGCGTTCTTAATAATGCTGAACACCAAGATCCAGCCATACCTGAAGCTACCCCTGGAATTTTCAGTTATATGATCAAGTAAACTCTTTTTTCTGTAGCCTTTTTTTTTTTTTTTTTTGTCATTGGCTGCTAAAAGCGTCCCCTGGCTCTTGGCCAATGTGTTTCCTAACTGTGCTTTTTGGAGTGGAGCAGGGGCGATCTCAGCCTTGCAGGAGGTCGCAGAGAAGACTGTCATCACACTTCGTCAATATTAAAGTTCGCTGCCAGGCCCTGGGGGCCCAGAAAAAAATCAGACCCTCATCTTGATCCCAGAGGTCTCAGTGGCTTTAGTGGGACCAACACTTTTAATGCCTCCCAGAAGGGCGTTTCAGGCCATGAGTTAGATCTGAGTTGACACCTCTCTAGCCCCACCCTCAGCCTCTCTATGGTCCTCCCTATAGGCTGAGGCTGGGATGAATGAACCCGTTTCCATTATGGGAGTCTCTAGAAGGTTGGGAACCCCAAGAAAACACAATGTATACACCATGGTAAACAGGCTTTCTTAAAACCATTTTTATTCTGCCTCTCAGCAACACTTCATTTGATTTGGGTAAAAGATCAGGGACTCAAATACAAACAAACAAAAAACAAGGTGTGAGAAACAGAAATCAGGATCCCATATACTGGAATGATGCCAGGATCTCTGTGTGCTGAGAACTGGTGTCCCTGATTCATGTCCTCCTGGGACAAGTGTTGGCTCGTGACGGACATCTGGGAAAAATGACAGGTGGAATCTGGCGTCCATCAGTGTTTATTTTTTGCGAGGGTCCAGGATTTTTAACAAATGCCTGAGATTCACAATATCTAAGAACAATGCTTTGTATAGCACTTAGAATTTCCCTCCAGGGGCAATCATATCTATCATGGCGATGAATTCTCATAATAACACTCTGAGCTAAGTAGGCAGGCGTTCTTATCTCCATTTTCTAGATGAAGAAATTTGAGGCACAGAAGGCTAATAAGAAACTTGCCTAAAATCAGCTTGCATAGCTAGTTAGTGGCAAAAAAGGCTTTGGAACTCAGGTGTTTTGACTTAGCCTCTTGTTCATTCACTTAGAATAAGCTGCCTTTTCTCTTGCTTAGGAAAGTTATTTTCACTATTTCTAATATTAGTGTTTGAAGTTATTTTTTTTTGAAGTTATTTGTGACATATATACCTATCACCTGTTGTGTTAACCACTTAATATTTTCTTTGAGTCCACTTCCTTTTCTTAAGTAAATGTATTTGAACAGAAAACAATGTCCCTAAGTAGACAGCTATAAATGGAAGGTAATTAATAAAATACATAGAATGAAAACAAAAGCCAGTAAGTTATTAAATTCTATCTAAACAAAAGACTTTGAACCTGAGGCCTGCTCTTTCTTTATTAAGAAGGAAAAAGAGCCAAAGGATCAGAAAGGTGTAAAGGACCCGTGAGCACTACACAGAGACTTTCTCTGAGCTGTAATCAGGATTGAAAAAGAATAGAAAAGGGCAAATGTTCTTTGTGATTCAGTGTCACTTAATGTTGTGGCTTTAAATGACTTAAAAATTATCTTTGTGTACCACCAGCGGTATGTCTTGCACACGGGGTTAGCGTCTTCTGGAAGGCAGAATAATGGTGGCCTTGTTAAACCCGTACAGTCACACCTAAAGGGTTTACATTTGACAGAAAATAAATACAGTGGGTGGCATTTCCAGGTGGCATCCAGGAAAATCAAAGATCTTGCCTGAGACTTGCTAAAGAGAGAAAGAGGAGAGAGAGAGATTGAATAAAAGCACATTCCATAAACACAGCCAGTATATTCCCAAAACTGGGATGGGAAAGGTGGCCGTGGACCTAGAATTGACCACTAAGTACATTCTCAGAATCTAAGTGAAAAGTGTGGCTGTGGTCAAGTTCACCCAGGGTGGATGCAAGGAAGGGGTCGGTGGGAGGGAGTTACAAAAAGTGAGATCAAGACAAAAGACCAGAAAGCTCCTTCATCTGAGTCTTCAAAGATGGGACGGTGAACTCTGGGGAACTGATGGAGGAGGAGCTACTGAAGATTGAAGCGAAGCTGCAACATGTAAAAATCAAAGGAAACAATCCACAAATTCAGCTCTGTTTGGTGACTTTAAACATGCTACAAACGTGCTCAACATCGCAAACACCAGCGTCCATTGCTCCTCCCAGAACCTCCCTCTCCTTCCGGACCTGGACCCCCCTCCCCCATGAGAAGTAATGAGATTTTCTGAGGCTTATCTCTGGAGAAGAGGAATGGACACATGGACACAATGGCTTCTGATAAACTGAAAGAGTGAGACTTGATTTTCTTTCTTAAAAAGAAAAAACAATGACTCTAGCTGACCTGGCTTTGCTGCCTGGTTTTCCTAAATTTTGGACATTTTTTTTTTCTTTTCATTATTAGTTCATTTGCCAGGGAGAGTCCTGGAGGAAAAGATCTCACAGTCTGAAGTCAAGGATCCATTCCTCAGAAACTCCTTTGGGGTGTGTGTGGATGAGGTCCGTCGTCCATGCTCCTGGCTGACTGCTGGCTGCTCAGATACTGTGTGTACAAGAGATAAAGTGAGGGGGGTGGGGTGGGGTGGGGAGGGAGGGGGGAGGGAGAGAGGGAGGGAGGGAGAGAGGGAGGAAGGGAGGGAGGGAGGGAGAGAGGGAGGGAGGGAGAGAGGGAGGGAGGAAGGGAGGGAGGGTGGGAGGGAGAGAGGGAGGGAGGGAGGAAGGGAGGGAGGGAGGGAGAGAGGGAGGAAGGGAGGGAGGGTGGGAGGGAGAGATGGAGGGAGGGAGAGAGGGAGAGAGGGAGGGAGGGAGAGAGGGAGGAAGAGAGGGAGGAAGGGAGGGAGGGTGGGAGGGAGAGATGGAGGGAGGGAGAGAGGGAGAGAGGGAGGGAGGGAGGGAGAGAGGGAGGGAGGGAGGGAGGAAGGGAGAGAGGGAGGGAGGGAGGGAGGGAGGGAGAGAGGGAGGGAGAGAGGGAGGGAGAGAGGGAGGGAGGGAAGTAGGGAGAGAGGGAGGGAGGGAGGGAAGGAGGGAGAAAGGGAGAGAGGGAAGGAGGGAGGGAGAGAGGGAGAGGGGGAGAGAGAGAGAGAGAGAGAGGGAGGGAGGGAGGGAGGGAGGAGAGCCTCGTCACCGAGGGCTTCCTTCTTAAAGGGCAAGTACTCTAATTCAACCAGTGCTGAGGTGCACTAGCAGGTCTGCACTCTTTTGAGTCTAAGCACTGGCTTCTGTTTGAGAAACATTTTATTTGGAAACATACTATGTTTTAAGTGTGGCACATGCAGAAAACCCCAAACGATGCAGATGTAGGCATACTCATGGTTCGTGAGTCTTTCTGAATCTTATTCTCCTCCTCAAGGGTTAGTAGCACTGTTAGCATTGGGGGTGCATCCTCCAGGCATTTTCCTCTACATTTAAATCCATAAATATTCACTTAGAAATCGTTGTGTGTGTGTGTGCATGTGCGTGTGCATTTATTTATTTAAACTCATTCATTCATTTATTCAATAAATATTTATATGCCAGGCACTGCTCTAGGTGCTGGTGTTAATAACAATACCCAGCAGTTCCTACCATGTGCCAGGCACTGTGCTTTATACAATTTAGTCTTCACAGCCCTATGAGGTAGGTACTGTTTTATCCTCATTTTATAGATGAGAGAACTGAGGCACAGATTGGTTAAAAGACGTGCCCAAAGGCACACAGCTACTTAGATTTAAACCCCAATGGTCTAGCTTCACGGGAAGCACCCTTAAATGTTATGCTCTATTATTATGGGCAATGACAGAAATGAAATGAAAATGTTCCTGGAGTTTTCATTCCAGTAGGAGGAAGCAGACCATTTTATATATATATAAAATATATATTTTATATATTTATATAAAAATTTATATGCATATATAAAACTTCTCAGGGAGAAGTAAATACTCGGAAGAAAAGTAAAGTTGGTTAAGGGGACACAGGGAAGAGGCGTGGGGCTGTGGGTGCTATTTTAGAGAAGCTGGTCAGGGGTAGCCTCTCTGCTAACTAACATATGAGCAAGCATCTCAAGGAGAGATGGGAACAAGCCATGTGAATACTGGGAGGAAGAAAATTCTAGGTAGAGGGGCCAGCAAGTGCAAAGGCCCTGTGGCATACTTCTATTGCTCAAAGAAGAGAGAGGAATTCAATGTAGCTGAAGTGGAGGAGTGAGGGGGAGAGTCCTAGGAGATGAGGATGGAGAAGCAGCAACCAGAGCCTCTGGGGCCTTATAAAGCCACAGTAAGGGAGATACTTCCATGTTTAAACTGCAGTGTATTATTCCATCCTATGAATGAACCACTGTGTATTTAACCATTTTCCTGCTGATGGACATTTAGGTTGTTTCAAGCTTTCCCCTATTTCGAACGGAGCTTCAGTGAACATCATTGCACATCCTTGATTCTCATCCCTAGGCTGCACATCAGAATCATCTGTAGGGCCCTAAAACCTACCAATGTCCTGCCCTATCACTGGAGATTCTAACTTAACTGGTCCAGGGTGCGCCCTGGGCACTGGTGATTTTAATGTGCAGGGAGGAGAACTACTGTTTTACATGCCTTTTTGTGACACTGAAAAGCAGAATTGCTGGGTGGGCAGGCACATAAATTTTAAAGTTTAATAGATACAACCAAATTGATCTCCCAAAAGACTGTCCCAATTTACAGTTCCACAGACAGTGTGGTATACAATTCTTCACACTCTCACGCACCTTGACATTATCCATCTTTTAAATTGTTTCAATCTGGCAGCCGGAAAAATAAATTATATATATATATATTAGTATTTTGTTGTTGCTTTAATTTGTGTTGCCCTGGTTACTGAAGAGGTTGAACATCTTTCTCTTTCCTTTTTAAAAAGTTCTTTCTTTATTCTTCTTTCTTTTAAAAACATTATTTTTTTGAACATCTTTTTCATGTTTATTCTGATTTTTTCATCAATGTCCCACCAGCTTACAAACTTTTCAAAGCAAAAATCTGTCCATTGTTGATGACTTTGGTCTTACTTGTCTGTACTGCAACTTATCTGAACCAACAAAGAAAGCCCTTCTGATCTTCTGGAAACAGGTAATGTTCCCCATTTTTCATCATGGAATCATAAAAATTCTCTGAAGACACATCCTGTGCGAAACAATCACCAAGAAGCCTTACACCAGCCAATAATATAGGGAATAAGACAGATTTGCTTTTATGTTTTTGCAAGACCAACTTCTTGCTTCTTATCCCCCTTGAGATATATGCTTAAGTATATATGTAAGTAAGTATATGCTTACTTCCCACTCTAATGCAAAGGGAGGATATTTTGAGGCCAGGAAAGGACCTTTCCAGTCTGTTTGTGAGACAGAAGCTTTGCCGTACAGAATGGGTTAACATCTACTAACTCTGAACCTGCTAATGGGAGATAGTCCTGGGATCCTTAAACTTAGAAGTCAAGTTCTTCCTTAATGGAACTTTGGAACAGGAAGTCTCTTATTGCTAAGAATGACAAACATTTTTAATACATGGTGGGAGTGTGCCTAGCTGTTTAGGTACCTACAAGAATGCCCAGAGATGTAAGGTCAGTGGAATTGCAATGTATGTGCGTTTACAGAAATCAACTATTCATGTTCCTCAAAGAGAAAAAAGCGACCGTTTAAATGGAGCTTCTGGCCACCAGGTCACGCGACACTTATGAGTATGAATGGGTACAGGGCTCCCACTGAGCTCGGAGTGTGGTTCCAGTGTTTAAACATACGACACAAATGTCCCTGCTGAATCTGTCACAGGTGAGACCTGTGCTTTGTGAAACATGACTAGAGCCACCTCACCTTGCCTGAATCCTCAGACACCAGCAGAAAGTAAGTCTGTAGACTTGCTGATTTAGGCTGGGGGTGTGAAGGAGCAGGGTCAATAACCAGACGGATGCAATACTTCAATGTTCCACCTCCGTGATTCATTTCTCCACCTTCCCCAGTAACCTGCGGGCAGGGGACTTTATAACTGCAAGAGACTGCAAGTTTCTGATTCCATTTGGACCAGAACACTTCTCTTCTGACAGCTCAGCATTCTATCCCAAACTGTTGACTATTTTAGTTCAATGATTCCCAGTTCTAACAGACTACATGTCATGAAACTCTTTCTTTGCTCCAAGCACCATGTGGCTCACACAGACAACCTGTAAAATTCGGATGAATGATGGAAAAAGAGATCATATTTGGGGTTACCAGAGGCAGGGGTTGGGGGGAGGGAGAGTTGGATGAAGGTGGTCAAAAGGTACAGACTTCTAGTTATAAGATAAATGAGTGCTAGGGATGTGATGTACGATGTGATAAATACAATGAGTGCTGCCGTAGGTTACATATAAAAGTGGTTAAGACAACAAACCCTAAGAGTTCTCATCACACGGAAAAATTTTTTTTTCTATTTCTTTAATTTTGTATTTACATGAGCTGATAGATGTTCACTAAACTTATTATGACCATCATTTCATGGTGTACGTAAGTCAAATCATTATGCTGTACACCTTAAATTTATACAGTGCTATATGTCAATTATATCTTGATAAAACTGGGAGGAAAAAAATCAGGATGAATGAGACTCTTTTATGAGTTTGGGTGAAGACTATCATGACCTGAGTCTATTCCGAGAAAACAAACTACCCGAGATTTCAGTCACTTGAGGGAGAAGAGATTGGTTATAGTTTTCTTAATAAGGATAAGGAATACTTTTTTTAAAGGCAGGACTTTACCATTTTTAACAGGCAATAGGTGACTTCAGACAGTTTTTTTTTAATGAAACGCAGAAAACTGACATATTCAAACCTTTCGGTCTTATCTCTAGGGTAGTTCTTCTCTAAAGTCAGATTTTCCCAGCCCCTCCAAGGAAGTCCTTGCTGCCTTTTAGATTGCTACAAAAGAGCCTCTCTGAGGGTCTGTCTCCTAGGCTGTAAAATGACTCCTATCCTTGGCCTTGAGTTAGATATAACACGTTAGGATGACAAGTTTGCTGAGGTAAATGAAAACTGACCACTCTGTTAACGGCTGGCTACTGTTAGTGCCTCTGCCGTTTAGATTTGGGAGGGAGAAAGTTTGGTGCGTTCTGATCACCTGCACCAGAGCCCTAGGGCAGGAGAGGGGAGCTTGGAAATGCAGATTCTTGGTCCTCGCTTCTGGCTTTGTGAGTTGGAATCCTTTGAGGTAGGGCTCCGACGATGTCCATCTCTTTTAAAACTCCCCAGGTAACTCTTCTGCAGCCCAGAGGTTGGGAACCTCTGCCTTAGCAATGCCACATTGCCATTCAATTCCTGCAGTAAGCCAGGCTGGGAAATTTTACTTCAAAGGATTACTGAGAAATTGGCCTTGTTATTGGTCTTAACAGAAGATAGAACTGATTTCATTCACTGAGGCCTAGTTTCTTGCTGTCTCTTACACACACACACACACACACACACACACACACACACACACAAACAAAGCCTTTAAATTTGAGTGTCTCCATGGGATTCTAACTCTGGAAGACATTTTTGCTTTCTTTGATAACACGGAAGAAAAAGTATCTAAAAGGAAGCTGACCATACAGATGGGGAGAAAATTCTATCCTCACTTTATAGAGAGGGAAATTGAGGCACAGAGAGTTTCATAACATGTCAGGGCGGTCTGGGTGGTAGAACTAGGATTTGAATCCTGGCAAAACTGGTGCTGCGGGCCAGGCTCTAACAGTTGTGAAACACTTCCCCTTAGGGAGAAGGGATGGAGAGGTGACTTCCTCTCCTGTCCTTTACTACTACTAACGAAACCTCAATCACAAGCATACAAACATCAATGCTTTATCTCCAGATAGAAACATTTATATTAAGAATGGAGAAAGTCCCCATACATGAAGACTTCTGCGTCCCTGGTAAAACTTCTTGCATGGTGTCTAATAGGCAAACTGAACTCTGAAAGCCAAACTGTCCACCGGAGACTGTCAAGTAGCTAATGTCCGGGCTGCAGGTGCGATTTCTGTGTTTTTTGTTTTGGGCCCTCACCATGTGTTTCAACGATGTGAACTGGTTGTCAAAATCTAAAAATCAGGAGATTTTAAATGAAGACCGAGCTTTTCAATGTCTTCTGGAAAATGGGCCCACGAGATGTGCATTCTAAGTGGTGACAGCTCGCCGGAGCAGAGTGGCGGCTGCTGCCTTTCAACTGCGCTCTCTCCTCGCACCACCGTCCCCACCGCTGCCTGCTGTCCTGCGACCGCTGCTTCTCGCCTGTACACTCCCTGCCTAACCCCTGCAGCCCTTTGATTCTGCTACCCTGGGCCCTAACTCATCACATTCTTGTGGTAGGTTGGAACCTCACCGCACCAGCGCCATATAAGTAATTCTAGAGTTAGTCACAAGGTGAGCGCCGTCCACTGGCCTTTGCTATCGGCTGTACTAGAAAGGACGTGCTGGCTTAGAGGCTGTGCGGTGTTTGGCTGAGAACAGTTTCCAGAGCCAGGTTATGCCGGGCTTAACACCCGCCTTTACAACTTACTGGCTGTGAGACAGCAGGCAAGTCACTTCCCTTCTCTGAGCCTCAGTTTCTTCATCTGCAAAAATGGGGATAATACTACCTACTTCATGGGGTTGCTGTGAGGACTCAGTGAGGGTTAATTCATGTAAGAGCTTAGACCAGTATCTGGCATATGGTAAGTTCTATGTCAGTGTCAGCTGCTATTATTATAACCACTTAGCTCGAACACCGATCTGGGCAGTATGTATTTTCACAAGTCCCCAGGAGTCAGGCCAGGACTTGGCCTCGTTCCCCTGGAACATCGTCCTTTGAGCTTGGCTCATATGTACAAAGCCTTGAACTCTATTTAGTAGCATTTTAAACTCCTGACGTCCTCCCCCAGTCATGTTGATAACCGTAGTAATAATAGAATTAATAAATGGTTTGTATTTTTTGTGTACTACTAAGGAACAGATGCCAACCTATACACATTCTCATTAACCTTCACAACAGCTTTATTAAATGGGTACTACTATAATCCCCAGTTGACAGAGGAAGAAACTGAAGTTGAGAAAGGTAAGCAGTTGGCTGATGGCCTCACCGTAAGTAAGTGGTAAAGGGGGTACTTGTGTCCAGGAAGTCTGGTCCCAAACCCGCACCATTAACTCCACCGCTCACGGCCCTGTGCTCACACACACAAGCACATTATGCTTTCCTTAAGAGGAAAGCTGGTGTGTTCACATCTATCTTTCAACTGTCTTTTCCTTCATAAGCCAACATTATCAATTTGCCATCTTGCAGGCAAGAAAGTTTGAGGTTCCTTTGATATTTTAGTGTCCTTTTCTCCTCTCTTTGGCCAAAGCCATCTATTTTCTTCCTTTATGACTCCTTGTATTTTGACATCTCCCCCTCCATCCAACTGCCCGATTGCTCATGGATTTGGCTTGCCTGTTAGGAAGCTGACCTACTGTGACATCCACTACACTCTTGGTTGCCAAGGTGGGGTTGGCTGACCTGTCAGGCTAAAGGGTGTGCCGCTCCTGTCTTATCCACCCAGGGGGCCCTTCCTGAAACCAAGTCAAAAGGACTGATCTTCTCAGCTTGAGGGGAATGGTGTAGGAGGAACAGTGCTGCTCTGACAGAAGAGTGGCAGGACTTCTGAGTTCTTCTCTGTTTTGCTAGGAGTTACGCAGTGAGACAGAGATGAATCTGTACTTGTCATTTCCAGGTCTTGGCTGTCCATCGCACCACCCTGCCCTCTGGCAAACCTCTGATGGAAAGTATCATTGATTCCAGCAGATGCAGGCCACCTCAGCTGGTTGGAGAAATCAGAATAAATTTGTCCAAATCCAGAGAGAAACATCAACAGCATCCATCTCTTTATGAGATGAGAGCTCATTGAAAATACCAAACATCTGTGGAGACCCTTCTGCTCTTAAACGAAGAACAGTTAGGCTAGGTGGATGCAACGTCATGTAGGAAATCATTTAGCAGATTAGATGCTAAGGCAGAGCAAGTAATAACCTAAATATTCCACTTACTGTCCTACAGTTCTCACTCTCTTACAGTTTGGTGGAACTATGTGACCTGTGTTAGCCAATCAGTTATGAGCCTAAGTGACATGTGTCACTCCAGGGCAGAGGCAGTGAAAACCCACGTGGGATTCTCTGGTTTTTCTGTCCCCTGTCTTAGCTTGAGAAGCCCTCATGCTCTAGATCAGAGGTTGGAAAACTATGGCCCATGGGCCAGCTCCCTGTTTTTATAAATAAAGTTTTATCGAACATAGCCACACCCATTCATTTACAGATTGGATATGGCTGCTTCTGTGCTAAAATGGCAGAGCTAAGTAGTTGCAACTGAGATGCTGACAGTGGCCTAAAATATTTACTATCTGGCCCTTTAAAGGAAGTTTGTTGACTCCCATTTTAGACAGAGCAGCTACAAGATGGTGGAGTTTCAGATAGCCTGGACCCTGAGTGACTGTGTGGAGGAGAGACCTTCCGCAAACCTACATGGCCCAGGGAACAGCAGTGAGGAAAAATGAAAGCCCTTTTGTTTGGGGTTGTTTGTTACTGAGCACAATCTAACCTATCCTAGTTGATTCCAGTGGACATTCAAGAAAAGGCATTTTAGGGGACTTCCCTGGTGGTCCAGTGGCTAAGACTCCGTGTTCCCAATGCAGGGGGCCTGGGTTCCATCCCTGGTCAGGGAACTAGATCCCACATGCTGCATCTAAGAGATCACATGCCACAACTAAAGATCCTGCATGCCGCAACTAAAAGATCCCACATGCTGCAACTAAGAGTTCACATCCCACAACTAAAGATCCCGCATGCGCAACTAAAACATCCCACATGCCGCAACTAAGAGTTCACATGCCATAACTAAAGATCCTGCATGCTGCAACTAAAAGATCCCGCATGCCGCAACTAAAAGATCCCGCATGCCGCAACTAAAAGATCCCGCATGCCGCAACTAAAGATCACACGTGCTGCAACTAAGACCTGGTGCAGCCAAATATATAAATTGTAAAAAAATAAATTAAAACAAAAAAGACATTTTACATTGGGAGGGATTAAAAAAGCCTACTTACTTTCGTGCGAAGTGAACTGCACAAGAAATAGCAATGATGAGAAGGCCAATAATGATGGAGGCGAAGGCCACCCACTTGGCATTCCTCCCAAGCCGCTTGGATCCTTCGATGTCTCCATCATTGTAGCTGTTCAGAGACTGGAGGACACAAGGGAAGAGCTGGTGATGACAACCCACAGGGAAAGATATGGCTTCCCAGGCTGATCTGAGCAGGTGGCATGGTTACCACTTCCTCCAGGAAGTCTTCCCTGAACTCCCAGTCTGAGTTAACTTCCTCTTCTGTATTTCCTGATTACTTTCATCTTAATATTTACCGTAGCATATTGAAAAGACTGATTTGGCCTCTCCCATTAAGTGCTTTGTGGGCAGGGACCATTCCATCTTTTTCAGCACAGTATACCAGTGCCTAATGCAATATTTGTCATGTAGAAGATGCACGATAAATATCTGTACGATGAAAGGATGAATGGGTATATCTGTCTCATCCACTAGAAGAGGGGTTTGCAAACTATGGCCCATAGGCCAAACCCAGCTTGCTGTTTTTATAAACAAAGTCTGTATGGAATGCAGTCACAACCACTTGTTTACTATTGTCTGTAGCTGCTTTTATGTTACAACAACGGAGTTGAGTAGCTGGGACAGAGAGCATACTGTCTACCAAATCCTAAAATATTTACTAGTTGGTCTACGACAGAAAAAGATTGCCTGTTCCTACACAAGAAGGTCAGGGACATTGGCTGAACTGTTCACCTCTTTGCCCAAGCCAAGCTGCCATTCATCTGGCACCTACTCATACAGCTTTCCCAGCTGTTAAAATATTGGAATACTTTTGTACTGGTTGGTAAATAGCAGCTACCCGTCCCCAATGTCCCAGCCATCCTGGCCTCTCCTCTGAGTTACCCCAGGCTTCCCCATGATCCAGCAACTGCAGGGTATCTCTGGGCTCAGCAGATTATCCTTGCGCAAAGGCCCAGAATCAGATTCTGTGCCCCTTTGAGCGATGTCTGGGCCATTGCAGGGACTCAAGAAATATGTATTGGCTGAATGGGTGAATGAATACATCCATTTCCCTACAGAATATGAGTTCACTGAGGGCATCTTGGAGTCCCAGGCAAAGTAGAGGTGCTCAGAGAATCCTTGCTGCTGAGCTGGAGGCCAGATGCCATTCTTCTCTCTTATAATAAGCTCTCTTTATCGCAACTCCCATTGCTGAGAATTCCCCAAAAGTCATGCTGCAGCTCAAATAAGACTGGAAATATGCACTTATAAGTTAGGGACAGAGTGACCTGATCCATGCCATGAACTGTAGGTTTCTGTGGGAACTCTATTCTTGATCCTGAAAGCTCAGCACTTCAGTAATAATCACCCTTCTTCGTCGACTATTGAGGGGAATGAGGCATATGCGGACAATTACAAGCCAGAGAAACACCCAGTATACCACAGAGCTTTCTGCTTCCAGGACCTTCCATTAATTCTTGGACCCGGCCACCTTAGTCAGCAACAGGCTGGGAGACCCGCCTTTCCCAGCGAGAGTCTTGCTTTTAGGCCTCTTGTGTGAATGGGCGAGTGAGAACTTGCAACGATGCCAGGGACTGCCATCAGGGTGAGCTCCACAATTCTGTACCCTGAATTCTGGAGTTCTTAACCCTGGGTGCCCATTAGAAACACTTGGATAGTATATTTTTTAAAAATACAGATAGCTGGGCCCTATTCTGGAGAGACTCTGATTTAACTGGGGCAGGAACCAGACACCAGTTTTTTTTTTAATTGTGGTAAAATGTGCCTAACATAAAATTTACCATTTTTGGTGTACAATTCAGTGGCGCCAAGTACATTCACACTGTTGTGCAAACATCACCGTAATCAATCATCTCAAACTAAAACTCTGTCCTCAATTAAACACCAACTCCTCATTCTTCCCAGCCTCCAGCCCCTGGCAACCACCATTTTATATTGTCTCTATAGATCTGACTATGCGAGGGACATTATGTGAGCGGAGTCATAGAATATTTGTCTTTTTATGCTTATTTCAATGAGCATAATGTCCTCAAGGTTCATCCATGTGGTAGCATGTGTCAGTTTCCTTCCTTTTTAAGGCTAACATTCCATTTTATGGATAGACCGCATTTTGTTTATCTGCTTATTCACTGATGGATGCTTGGGTTGCTGCCACAGTATCTGGCAGTCTCAGGATTGAAAAGTTTTGGTCTAGACAGCTATCCTTAACATCCTGCAAGGTCAAGATGCTTACCATCTTAAGATTTAACCCAAGGAAGTGTGTCACAGAGTATGGGCTCTAAACGCAGAGAGATCTGAGTTCAAATTCCATGTCTTATCAGCTGTGAGATTTAGAGCAAATTATCAAGCTTTCTAAGCCTCGGTGTCCTCATCTGTAAATTGGGAGCAATAGTAATAACACCTCCTTCATATTAGAGGTGCTAATGAGTTAATGCATGCAAAGTGGTTAGCATTGGTCCCGGACATTATATATGCTCAATACGTGTTACCTTTTACTGTGAATTGCCACTGCCTGTTTTATTCTTCTTCTAAAGCTGAGATCCTTGGTGTGCCATAGAATCATCTGGGCTACTTATGAGAATTACGGGTGATCAATCTCTACCCCTTGACAGAACAGAATCTGGGGACCCAAGTTGGGGAAACTTTGTTTTAGAGGCTTCACAATCAAAGTCAGTGCATAGAATCCTAGAACCCCAAATTGTGAGTTCATGATCAGTTTAAAATTATGTAGATGCAGACCCTCCTAAAATGATCATTATTCTATCATGCTACCTTGGAAAACCCAGTTTTCAGATTAGTTCTGGCGATGTTTGTGTTTTGCTGTAACCAGAGAAAAAATAATGAGACACCCCGCGCTGGTCTCCCCACAAACACTGTCAACTCTTGGCTGTTTGGATGAAAAACCAGTTTCATGTTCTCAACAGCAGTGACAACGAAAGTGGGAAGAACAGCCAGTGTGTGCCATGTTGAAGGGTACATCTACATCTGTGCATTGCCCATGAGCACAGGTGAGATGGGGGCCACCCAGGCCACTTGGCTTGTCTGCTGCAGGTCAGCAGGGTCATGCTGGTGCCTGGCTAAGGGGGATTTGAGTGCAAGACACGAGCGAATCCTGCCCAACCTTCATCACCTGCTGCCAGTCTGGCATCTTGTATGTGACCCTCCTCTCTGCAATTCACCATCCCTCTGGGGCTCATAAGGGAGATGTTGAGTCATTCCAGGAATGGGTCTATGGTTAGCTTGAAAAACAGATGAAAAGCCTCTTTCAGTATTAACTGTGGACTCTTTTCTCCCCAGGAGTCCTCTTATGAATCCGTTTCTTCCTCTGGTTCTTGAAGACGGGGCTGCCCATGGGTAAATCTGCTGGGTAGATGTAAGGATGTGGGGGGAGGGAGGAGGGTGGGATATTTTAGAACTCCCAGATTTCTACTCTAAAGGACTTCACTGGTGTGGGGCTTCGGCTTCAGGGTCATCATCTAACAATGAAGCAGGAAAGGATTAATTACCCCCCCCCCCAATTCATTGGCTGTAATTCTTTTCTCTCCCAACTGGAATTGCATATTAAGTGTCTCCTGGCAGATGCTACAGACTGAAGTGGTAGAAATGGCTTTTAGAGAACATGCATGGTTTATAAATCTTTTTCTGAAGAGCTTAAAAAGCAAACTATCCCATCTGCTGTGGAAGAACCAGAAAGAAACAAGGGATGGCTTCAATATTTAAAATTTATATGATCTTAGTTCTTTCACAAATTATGAATGAAATTTGTGAACATGTAAAGCATTCAAATGCTACAGAAACATATACAGTAAACAGTAAGCTCTTCTCCCAATTCTATTTCCCAAAGATAACACTGTGGTACGTTTGCTTCTAGATTTTTTTCCCATGAATAATAAGAAAGGAAAACAACTGACACTTTCTCCTGTTTTCATTATCACTAAGCACATCATGTATCACAGTCATGAGAAAGAAATAGCAATTTGTATCCTGAGATTAAACCAAGAACAACAGGTTAGTCTATCTAGCTGGCATCCCTCTGATATTGAAATCTTGAGTATTTCCCCTAAGTCTTGGCAAAGAATTTCATCCTTGCCTTTTGCTATGTGGATGCCTAAACACAGGTCACTTCTTTTGTGGATATGTAATCTTTTGAGAAAGATACCGTTCTGCTTTGTTTTTTAATCATGAACAAATTAATGTAAAACTTGGTAACCTTGGCAATTTTGCATTTGTTTCCTTTACATACTTGTGCTGTGCTTTTTATTTGGCTGGCTGGTCATTTTGAGGCTGGACTTCCTTGTATTTCTTTTCAAATAAAATTTTTTCTTTTCTAGTTGCTTTGGCCTCTGAGTTTTTCTTTGACAAAATGATAGTAACAGATAACATTTATTGAGCATTTATTATGTATGAGACACTGTGTTAAATACTTTTCAAGGATTATCTCATTAGTCCTCATAACAACCCAGTGAGGCAGATGCTTTGTTTTCATTTTACTGATGGGAAAATTGAGGCACAGAAAAGTTAAAATGATTTGCCCTAAGTCACGTAGCTAGTTTGGTTCTCTCTCTCTCAGAGTTTTTCATTTTTTTCTTTTCCTCTTAGTTAAAAATGTGCATAGTATTATACTATACTTGTTTTGAAACTTGTTTTTTTCCACTTGTTATAGGGTGGGTGGCTTTCCAAGCTAGGTGCTTCTGGGTCTATCTCATCCCTGTCTTCTTTCTCCAGTCATGATTTAAAGTATATTGATAAACTCCCTAATGTTGCATTATCCTTGATTCTTGGGGAAAATCTTAATTTTCATGATGCATTTTTGGTGGGTAACTTTTTGTTTTCAAACAACTTCAAACTTACAGAAAAGTTGCAAGTATAGTTGTCTCATTCTTTTTAATGGCTTTGTAGTAGTCACTTAAATGGTCACACCTCACCAAAAGACATTTCAGTTATTTAAAGTTTGTGGCAATTACATAATATGCTGCAGTGGACACCCTCATTCATATTTTTTGTACACATCTCAGCCTCTTAGGATGGATTCCTAGGAACGGGATTACAGAGTCAAACGGTAGATGTATTTACATTTGGAGACATAGTCAAATTGCATTGCAAAAAAGCTATATAAATTTATATTCCCACTAACAGTATTTAAGTGTCCTTTCCTCCACAACCTTGCTAACACTATATTATCAATCTAATTTTGCCATTTTAACAGGTGAAAAAGAATCTCTAAATAACATTTCTTGATTAATAATGAAACTAAGTCAAATGCACACTTCCACTCAAATGTCACCTCCTGAGAGAGGCCTTCTCAGATCAGTTTATTTAAAACTCTCCCTAGTGACTAATACAGTGCCTGGAGATCAGTAAATACTTGTTGAATTAACAAATGTATGTATGGATGTTTATTTGTCAAATGTATTTCTTCTTGATGAATTTTATACTTGTATCTTTTGTCTAGTTTTCTATTGGTTTGTCTTTTTCTTATTGATTTGCAGGAACTTTTTATATATTATAGGTCAGCACTGTACAAAAGAAATATAATGGGGGCCACATATGTAACTTAAAATTTGCTGGTAGCCACATTAAAAAGGTAAACTTAACTTTAATAATATATATTTTATTTAACCCAACACATCCAAACTATTATCATTAAAAACTATGGCACTATTTCAAATACTCAATAGTCACATGTGGCTAGTGGCAACTCTATGAATAGCACAAAAGATAATATACATTAATCTGTTAGGTGTGTTGCAAAATTTTCTCCCAGTTTCACCTGCTCCATTGTCTTTTTCCCTAAATTATAACTTCTATTTACTTATTTTTTAAACATATATTTTTAAATTAATTAATTAATTAATTAATTATTTGTTTTTGGCTGTGTTGGGTCTTCGTTGCTGCACACGGGCTTCCTCTAGTTGCAGCGAGCAGGGGCCACTCTTCGCTGCAGTGGGCGGCCATCTCATTGCAAGGGCCTCTCGTTGCGGAGCATGGGCTCTAGTCGTGAGGGCTTCAGTAGTTGTGGCACACCAGCTCAGTAGTGGTGGCACATGGGCTCCAGAGTGCAGGCTCAGTAGTTGTGGTGCACGGGCTTAATTGCACCGTGGCATGTGGGATCTTCCCAGACCAGGGCTCGAACCCGTGTCCCCTGCATTGGCAGGTGGATTCTTAATCATTGCGCCACCAGGGAAGTCTCATAACTTTTATTTTGATGTAGTTTAAGGTTCACAAAAAGTTACAAAGATAATACCAAGAGTTCCCATGTACTTTCCACCAAGCTTCCCCTAATGATGATATATATATATATATACATTTTTTTAAAAAATAAATTTATTTATTTATTTTTGGCTGCATTGGGTCTTCTTTGCTGCATGCGGGCTTTCTCTAGTTGCATCGAGCAGGGGCTACTGTTCGTTTCGGTGCGCGGGCTTCTCACTGCGGTGGCTTCTCTTGTGGAACACAGGCTCTAGGCATGCGGGCTTCAGTAGTTATGGCACATGGACTCAGTAGTTGTGGCTCGAGGGCTCTAGAGCGCAGGGTCAGTAGTTGTGGTGCATGGGCTTAGTTGCTCCTCAGCACGTGGGATCTTCCCAGACAAGGGCTTGAACCCATGTCCCCTGCATTGGCAGGTGGATTCTTAACCATTGTGCCACTGGGGAAGTCCCCAATGATAATATTTTAAGTAACCATAGTACTTGGTCAAAACCAGGAAATTGACATTGGTATGATATTATTAACTCAGTTATAGACCTTATTCAGATTTCACCAGTTTTCACATGTACTCCTTTTTTTTTTTTTTTTTTTTTTTTTTGGTGTGTGTATTGTTCTATGAAATTTTGTCCCATGTGGATTGGAGTGACCATCACCACAAAGAAATTCTCTCATGGAAGGTGTGGAGAAAAGGGAATCCTCCTACATTGTTGGTGGAAATGTAAGGTGGTATAGCCACTATGGAAAACAGTATGGAGGCTCCTCAGAAAACTAAAAATGGAATTACCATATGGTCTAGCAATCCCACTCCTGGGCATATATCCAGACAAAACTATAATTCCAAAAAGATACATGCACCACCCCTATGTTCATAGCAGCAGCACTATTCACAATAGCCAAGACATGGAAACAACCTAAATGTCCATCGACAGATGAGTGGATAAAGAAGATGTAACATACATACACACACACACACACACACACACACACACACACACACACACACACACACACACACACACACACAATGGAATATTACTCAGCCATAAAAAAGAACAAAATAATGCCATTTGCAGCAACATGGATGGACCTAGAAAATATCATACTAAGCGAAGTAAGTCAGAAAGAGAAAGACAAATACTATATGATATCACTTATATGTGGAATCTAAAATATGACACAAATGAACCTATGTATGAGGTAGAAACAGACTCACAGACATAGAGAACAGACTTGTGGTTGCAAAGGGGGAAGGGGTTGGGAGAGGGATGGAGTGAGAGGTTGGGGTTAGCAGATGTGAGCTATTATACATAGAATGGATAAACAACAAGGTCCTACTGTATAGAACAGGGAACTATATTCAATATCCCATGAAAAACCATAATGGAAAAGAATATAAAAAAAAAGAATGCGGGCTTCCCTGGTGGCACAGTGGTTGAGAGTCTGCCTGCCAATGCAGGGGACACAGGTTTGAGCCCTGGTCTGGGAAGATCCCACATGCCACGGAGCAACTGGGCCTGTGAGCCACAACTACTGAGCCTGTGCGTCTGGAGCCTGTGCTCCGCAACAAGAGAGGCCGCGATAGTGAGAGGCCCGCGCACTGCGATGAAGAGTGGCCCCCGCTCGCCGCAACTAGAGAAAGCCCTCGCACAGAAACGAAGACCCAACACAGCCAAAAATAAATAAATAAATAAATAAATTTATTTAAAAAAAAAAAGAATGTATATATATGTGTGTGTATATATACATATATATAACTGAATCACTTTGCTGTACAGCAGAAATTAACACAACATTCTAAATCAACTATACTTCAATTAAAAAAAAAGGAACTCTCTCGTGTTACCCTTTGTAAGTCACACCCTCTCTCCATGTCCATGTTCATTGTCTTTTAACTTAGATTTGTGGCATTTGGATATTGCCCAGAGTTCCTTTCCAAGCTGTGAGACTTCCTCATAATTTCATAAACCGACGACCCTTATTTTAAGGTGCTAGATAGCAATTTACTGTCTCTGTTCACCCTGCAAAGTATGTTAAAAAGGACCTTTAGAGGGACTTCCCTGGTGGTGCAGTGGTTAAGAATCCACCTGCCAATGCAGGGGACAAGGGTTTGAGCCCTGGTCCGGGAAGATCCCACATGCCGTGGAGCAACTAAGCCTGTGCGCCACAACTACTGAGCCTTGCCGCTGAGGCCCACAGGCCTGGGGCCCGTGCTCCGCAACAGGAGAAGCCACCACAATGAGAAGCCACCGCAATAAGAAGCCTGTGCACCGCAACGAAGAGTGGCCCCCGCTTGCCGCAACTAGAGAAAGCCCGCGCGCAGCAACGAAGACCCAACACAGCCAAAAAATAAATAAATAAATAAATTTATTAAAAAAAAAAAAAATGAAGGACCTTTGGATTCTTTCCAGTTTTTATCTTCCACTGCGAGTCAAAGGAACATTTCTCAGCATGTAGAACAAGTGGGCTGTCCTCACACATTTTATAAGGTGCTCAAGAGTCCCCAGTGGTGCCTTTTCCCTTTTCTGTGAGCCTGGGCTTGTGCTGGCAAAATATAAGTCATTACAAAACCTAAAGAGAGCTTCCAGGTCTTGGTCAGCTGCCTCGAGCCAGCAAAGGTCACACTTGGACAGAAAAGTGGGCAAGTTCCTTTCTCCTGTAGTAAATACTAGTGACGTCATGCTCACTGCATCTAGTAATTTCAAGCTTATTTATACGTCCCTTCCCTGGATGGACACATGATACGCAAACACCCTGGCAGGAAAGTTGTTCAGGAGCCAGAAATGAGGGAGACTGTCTCTATGCCCAATCTCAAGAAGGCTGCAGCAGGGACCAGCAAGACTGTGTTGTGAGGCCACGCAGCCAAGCCTCCTGGCTACCTGTCAGTAGGTACAGGTAATCTCCGGCATCCACACTTCCAAGGAGACACCCAGAATAACCCCGTAAATTGTGATAACTGGAGTTGAACACCAATGGGTCCAACGTTCTGGGAATTTGTGACACTTCACATCAATGATACAGCTGCTCTCTTGTCCTGAGCCAGGAAAATATGGAAAGTGCTTTGTCTATTCCCTCTGGTCTTTACAGCAGAACTCTTGCTGCATTCCACATGATGATACCAGCTGAGACAGCATCACCTAGGGGGTGGCTGCCAGGTGAAGATCGGAACTGAAACTCTCTAAAGTTATACTTTTTATAGTCCCTATATTGGTGGCTGTACCTTAGAATTGCCTATGTCCCAAAAATGCCCATAAAAATTCCTATGCCCAAGCCCCATCCCAGATCACCTGAATTAGGATCTCTGGGGATAAGACTCCAGAATCAGTAATTTTTTGGAAAGTTTCTCAGGTCATTCTGAGAAGAGTTGAGAACCACTATCCTGATGGACAGCCATTCATTCATTCATTCACTCAAAAACTATTTATTAAGCACCAACTATGTGCCAGGCACTGTTCCCTGCCCTCATGGAGCTTACATTCTGGTAAAGACTGAAAATAAATATTCAAACATGCAAATAAACAAGATTACAGAATATTACTAAGGTAAGAAAAATGGGGTGGTAGGAGGGAGGGAGGGAGAGAGAGAGGAAGGAACATGAGATGAGACTGGAGGTGAAGCCAGGGGCTATGATAGTTACAATAATGAATTATCATGCTAAAATAATAGATAATATTTATGGAGTGCTTATCCTGTGCCAGGCCCTGACCTAATCACTTTATGTGCATCATATAATTGCATCTTCACAGTAACCTCAAGGGAGCAAAATGTTTTATCCTCCATTTTACAGATGAGAACACTGAGACTCAGAGAGAGGGAAGCAAACAATGTTTCAAAGGCAACTTGCTAAGGGGCTACAAACTTAAGCAAAAGACAGTAAATTCATTGACAAAGCCCTTACAATAACTACTTCATTATGTCCCCCAAAACCTAAGAGCTAGATTTAATGCATTATTGAAAACCCAGCACCAGATAGCTGACTTGATTCTAATTTAATAAAAATTTGGCCACTGATTAAAAAACTGGGGCAAATATATCTCTCATCTGAGTTACTGATCTCCCTGACAAAAACTCATTCATTTTCTTTGTTTTTTTCTACCACCAAACGTGCTCAGAATTTCCACGTTCACCCTCAAATAAAACTAGCCCCCAAACACCAAATAATAACAATGGAAGACATTGTCAGTTATTTTTTATTTTGGCTTCCTGGTCATTATGGATTCAGTAAATTAATACACGTAGGTGCTTAGACCAGTGGTTGGGAAACAGTACCAATAAGTATGAGCTATTATATTGATATTATGATGTCATATGCCAACTGAGGAAGATGAAAACAAATGAGCTATTATATATACTTTGGTAGAGCCCACATCCCCTTGCCCAATTGCTCTCCTTCATGATTTTTCCCAGTGTTAAGAAAAAAGACCTCAATAAAAATCACGAGTTCCACCATTAAGTCCCCTTCCTCCTTGGTATGGCATAGAAGGTACATTTCTGTCACTTGGGACAGGTAGCAGGGTGATGCCTTAGCAGTCAGTGACACCATAGTGGAAAGTGGCTTTTCTGGAAAGCTCCTTATATCTGATAATGGTCTACGAGAAGAGGGCATAAAGCATGTGAGGGGATGGGGCTGGAAGCTCTGAGCGGCCTCCCATCATTGGCTCCCCTTGTCCTTGGGGAGAGACTCATATTCTCATTCTCAATTGTGGCCTTCCAAGCCCTCCAAGGCCTGGCCCGTGGCATGCTTCTCCAGCCTCTTCTGGAGCCCTCCTCCCTGCTCACCCCCTGCCTCCTTCCTGGCCCTGGTCCCCACCTAGGTTACTTCCTCTGCTTGGAGCCCTCTTCCTTGCCCGTCTCATGTGGCCAATGTCTGCTCATTCTTCCTGTCTCAGCTTACATGTCAACTTCCTCAGGGCAGCCTTCTCGGGTCACCCCATCCTAAGTAGGTCCCTTGACCTAGGCTCTGACTCAGCCCTGGTCTGTTTCCTTCACAGCTCTGGAAAAGGACAATCAAAATGGAGTTGGGATTGCTAAGAGAGCTCTCAAGGCCACTAAGAAAGTGTGACTTATGCACATCTCAGCCTGGATGGAATCTGAACTTTGACCACTTATGTCTTTTTTATTTTTTTTAAAAGTCATGCATTTTATTTAATCTTTCTACCTCTTTTGCATTTGAATTATTTCGTAATATTACTTGTTTAACCATATCCAGGTCAATTATCATTCTTCTGAGAACAAAGACATAATCAACATAAACAACGCATAATTCCCTATTCTTAATGTTGTTTGTTAATATAATACCTTTTCTCAAAGAAGGTGATTTTTTTTTTAACATCTTTATTGGAGTATAATTAGTTTACAATGGTGTGTTAGTTTCTGCTTTATAACAAAGTGAATCAGTTATACATATACATATATCCCCATATCTCTTCCCTCTTGCGTCTCCCTCCCTCCCACCCTCCCTAACCCACCCCTCTAGGTGGTCACAAAGCACCGAGCTGATCTCCCTGTGCTATGCAGCTGCTTCCCACTAGCTATCTATTTTACATTTGGTAGTGTATATATGTCCATGCCACTCTCTCACTTTGTCCCAGCTTACCCTTCCCCCTCCCCATATCCTCAAGTCCATTCTCTAGTAGGTCTGCGTCTTTATTCCCGTCTTGCCCCTAGGTTCTTCATGACCATTTTTTTTTTTAGATTCCATATATATGTGTTAGCATATGGTATTTGTTTTTCTCTTTCTGACTTACTTCACTCTGTATGACAGACTCTAGGTCTATCCACCTCACTACAAATAACTCAATTTCGTTTCTTTTTATGGCTGAGTAATATTCCATTGTATATATGTGCCACATCTTCTTTATCCATTCATCTGTTGATGGACACTTAGGTTGCTTCCATGTCCTGGCTATTGTAAATTGAGCCGCAATGAACATTGTGGTACATGACTCCTTTTGAATTATGGTTTCAAAGAAGGTGATTTTTTTAAAATTTTATTTTAATTTTTATTGTAGTTGGTTTACAATATTGTGTTAGTTTCAGGTGTACAGCACAGTGAATCAGTTATACATATACATATATCCACTCTTCTTTAGATTCAACCACTTACATCTTAATGTAGCATCCAGAACATCTGCCTGCTGTTCCAGAAACTTCAGATACTTATCAGACACTTACCCTAAAATAACTTATGTCAGTCCATCCCTTCAGGACAAGCTATTTCCTTTCTTGAGTCAGAATCAATCATAATTCCTGCCAGACAACTTTAACAGCCTTGTGGCTTTTGCCTTTATAAGCCCCTGACTCTTTCTCTTCCCTGGAACACTCTTTCAGTTTCATCTGAATCTATGTCTCCTGAATTGCAATTCCTAACATCCCAATGAACTCTTTTCTTATTTGCAGGCTTCTGCATTTTCTTGGTCAACAGCTCTTGGTGTGACTCACGGTTATTGACTCTGTTGCTTATTGACTTGAGTGTGTGTTACCGTGAGCTCCATGAGGGCAGACACCATGTCTCTCTTTACTCACCACTCCATTTCAAGTCCCTAATGGAGGGCACTTAGGGTTCCTTTAATTCCCTTATATGAGGTCAGAAAACCAAACAAATCCACAAGCAAAGCAAACAGACACCAAAACAAAACAATCGACCAGCATAACTTTCTGACCAACCAAGACGACCTGTTATTTTGGTACTGGCAGAACAAAGGGTAAACTGAGTCACCTAACTTTCTGTGTCAGAGTTCTGAAGGGTGGGCTTCTGCCTTAGAATGGCAGACACGGGTTTGCTGTCTGAATGACCAGAAGAAAGAATTTTTGGCTGGAGGTCAAGCACTCATGAAGGAATCTTAGTTCTTTAGCCTTCACTTCATAGGCCGGAGTCACTGACGATTTTTCACTTAAATGGAACCTACCCTCCCAACATTTGTATGTGTGTATGTGAATTGTGCTCTGCCCAGTTTTATTACAGACGTTATACAACAGATATATGGATCTTTAATATGGTAGCAGCTGAACCCAAAGGAGAATAAAGCCTTGGAAGGATACATCTGAACCTCAGTTTTCCTCACTTGTAAAATGGGGATAATAGTACCTACAACACAGGTTGGTGGTGAGACTTAATTGAGATGAGTATAAAAGGGCCCAGCATTATCTCACGTAATTCTGAAAACAATGCAGAGAGGTCTGAGTTAACATTCCTGTTGTAGAGGTGGGAAAACCTAGACCCAGAGAAATTAGGTGAAGGGATGGAGCTGGGATCTGAGCCCAGGAGTTGAGTACAGAGCCTGAACCCTCATAGCGTCTGCCTTTGAATCTACTGCCAGCCTAGTGTTCACATCGCAAGCCAAAGGAGAGAAAGGCTACAAGCAAAAGAGGAAGGGTTTCGCTAAAAACTTTGCAACACACAGATAGTTCCCTCCAACAAGGGTCACAAAGCAAGTGAAAGAAACAAGGCCCAGACCACCCACTAAAAGAGGAGAAAATATTTTCAAGTTAGATATCTGATAAGGGGCTTGTATCCAGAATATATAAAGAACTCTTACAACTCAACAATAAAAAGACAAACAATTAAAAATGGTCAAAGAATCTGAATAAACATTTCTCCAAATAAGATATACAAACAGCCAGTAAGCACATGAAAAGATGCTCAATCTCATCAATCATCAGGGAAATGCAAATCTAAACCACAACAAGATACCTACTAGGTTGGCTAGAATAACGAAGACAGGCAATGACAAGTATTACTGAGGATGTAGAGAAACTGGAAGCTTCATACATTGCTGGTGGAAATGTAAAATGGTGCAGTTGCTTTCGAAAAAAAAAAAGCAACTGGCAGTTCCTCAAAAAGTTAAACACAGTTACTATATGACCTGACAATTCCACTCCTAGGTATATACCCAAGAAAATGGAAAGCCTATGTTCACACAAAAGTTGTACACGAATATTCACAGCAGCATTATTTATAACAGCCCCCCAAATGGAATCAACTCAAATGTCCTTGTTTCTTTTAAAATTTACTAGCCCAAGCCCAAACCCTGTTCAGATTCTTTACTAACTGAATACCCAAAACCTAAGTTTGTCCTGTCGCTTCTTCACAAATTTATTGTTTCTTTGTCTGAAAGGTATAAAAGCTGCCTACCTTGGCCACTTCTTTGATCCCATTTCTAGAGAACTCTGTGTGCACAAATTAAAATTTGTTTCTTTTTCTCCTGTTAATCTGTCTTGTGTCAATTTTATTATTAGTCCAGCCACAAGAGCTCAAGAGGGGTAGAGCGGGAAGATTTCCCCTCCCTGACAAAGCCAAACATGAAAGATCACATAATGTATGATTCCATTTATATGAAATATCCACAGTAACTAATTCACAGAGACAGAAAATAGATTAGTGGTTGCCAGGATCTGGGAGGATAAGGGGATGGGGAGTGACCGCTAATGGGAATGGGATTTCTTTCAGGGGTGGTAAAAATTTATTGGAATTAAGTAGTGGTGATGATTGCACAACCTTGGAATATATTGATACCAAAATCCACTAAGTTGTACACTGCTTTGTTTTTAAAGAAACAAGACCAAGTGATAGAGCTTTTGCACATTGAGGGCTCCAGTGGATCAATGATGGAGCCCAAAGAAACTGGCAGGATCTGGCAAGAGATGGTGGCAGGGCTTAGAATCAGCATGGGGGCGCCTGGCGGTTACCCCAGAGCCCACCGGAAGCAGCAGCCAGGCCTGCACGTGTTAACGGCAGATTAGACTTTTGTGTGAGCGTGGGAGAAACATCTCCTAGAAATATGGAAAGGAATTCTGTGGGGAGTTGATTTAGCAGGGAGGGATAAAAACCAGTGAATCCTGGGCTACTGTGTATAAATGTAAGCCCCATTTAAATGCACAGGTCATTAATGCCCAGGGAAACTGGGATCCAGACAAAAATAGATTCATGCTTCAGGGACCAAATTAACCTTGAGTAATTGTTCTAATCTGGAATGACGGCCGAAGTAAGAGTAAACCAAGAATTGATGCTAAGGGCTTCCCTGGTGGCGTAGTGGTTGAGAATCTGCCTGACAACGCAGGGGACACGGGTTCGAGCCCTGGTCTGGGAAGATCACGCATGCTGCGGAGCAACTAGGCCCGTGAGCCACAACTACTGAGCTTGCGCGTCTGGAGCGTGTGCTCCGCAACAAGAGAGGCCGCGATAGTGAGAGGCCCGCGCACCGCGATGAAGAGTGGCCCCCGCTCTCTGCAACTAGAGAAAGCCCTCGCACAGAAACTAAGACCCAACACAGCCAAAAATAAATAAATAAATAAATAAAAGTGCCTATCTTTAAAAAAAAAAAATAATAATTGATGCTAAATCTGGGAGCAGGCTGGCTTGAGACTAAAGCAAAGCCGTGGTCTGTTAGGAGCTCCGGTGTGACACCCCACTGCATAACAGAGCCCGGCCTTTCTATCCTGTGGCTTATTCTGGGACTCCTTCCTGGGGGAGTTAAATCCATTTTAAATGGATGACACAGATGTCATAGCATATGTCCCTGGAACACACAAAGCTTATTCCACCCCAGGGCCTTTGCACCTCCTGGCTCTGCCCAGGTCTCTCCATGGCTGGCTAGTTCTTATCCTTTAGTCTTTGCCCATCACCCTTTCTAAAGTAGGTTTTCTTCACGACCTGCCCTCACTAATCCTTCTCTCATACGTCCCTGTTTATTCTCTTCACAGTGCTTATCACTCTGAGACGATCTCGTTTATGTGCTAACCTGTGTAAGGTCTGTCTTCCCCGACTCGTATGGAAGTTGCCAGAGAGCTGAGACTTTGTCCCATTCGACAAGCAGGGGAAGGCTGTGGTTGTCCTGTGCTGCCCATGGAGGATTGGGCAATTCTGCCCAATTTGGGGGCAGAGTAGATCCATTTGGTTGTGGGTCTGAAGCCACATGCTCTAAACAACTCCTCTGTTTTGTTTCCTGTGTTTTATTTCTTAAGTGGTTCAGAATTCTAGAGGGGAAGCAGAGTGTTTAATGTGCTGACCTAACATGTAGACTGCTTCTAGTCACGAGAACCTGTTAGCTCACAGATGTCCAGAGTGTCAGTTGTATTTGTCTACCTGGTTTCCATAGTGTCTGGCACATAGTAAGTATACAAAAACTGTTGAATGAATGAATGAATGAATGAATGTGTGAGAATCCCCGTTCCCTGCTTTCTACCCTTGAGAAATGTCAGCTGAAAATTTCCCAGGTCCTGTGCCACCTTCTCTAAGGGAACCGAGCACACTCAAGCGATGCTTCTTTGTGTTGACTTAAATCTCTCCTCCCTCGTCTGAATTCCTTCTCCCAGCTTTCCTCTTTGAACTTCAGAGCTAAGTGTCACGCAGTCGGCTTCCTACCATGGTGGCAGGGGCGAGGAACGGCCGTAAATGAAAGAGAAGCCTGGCGACCCAGGCTTTCTCTGTCTTTGGCCATGCAGATGTCTGTTTGCCACATCCTGCCTCCTCTGTTTTCCTTCTCATTGGTAATGGGTCTTGGACTTTGCCACAATCAAGCACAGATGTGGAAGAGATTTTGGGGGGGTTCATGGGACGTCTGACGTGATGGAGACATCCTCTCTGGTGTCTGCCATTTCCTTCTGTTGGTAGATCCTTACTGAGGAGATAGTGTGGCTCAGGGGAAAATATTATGAACCACATGTCCTTCAAAAGCACGAAGAACTCATCTCAGGAGCATCAGGTGCCCTCTAAGTGGGTGAGAGACAGAACAAACAAATGGGCTTAACTATGGAAAGCAGTATGGAGGTTTTGAAAAAAGTTAAAAATAGAACTACCACATGATATAGCAATTCCACCCATGCGTATATATTCAAAGGAAATGAAAACAGGATCTTGAAGAGATATCTGCACTCCCATGTTTATTGCAGCATTATTTGCAAAAGCCAAGATATGGAAGCAACCTAAGGGACCATCAATAGGTGAATGGATAAAGATGTGGTATATATATACACATACAATGGAATACTATTCAGCCATGAGAAAGAAGGAAATCCTGCCATTTGCAACAACATGGATGGACCTTGAGGACATTAGGTTAAGTGAGATAAGTCAGACAAAGACAAATACTGTATGATATCACTTATATGTGGAATCTAAAAAAGCCAAAGTCACAAAAACAGAGTAGAGCGGTGGTTACTAGGGGCTGGAAGCTGGGGATCTGGGGAGATGTTAAGTGTACAGATTTGCAACTAGTAGATAAATAAGTCCTGGGGATCACAGTACTGTGATTATAGACAATACTGTATTATAAACATTAAACTTCTAAATATCAAAGAGACTAGATCTTAATTATTCCCACCATGAAAAAAGAAACGATAATGACATGACATAATAGAGGTGTTAGCTAATGCTATGATGGCAACCGTATTGCAATACATAAATGTATATCAAAATGTTGTACACATCAAACTTACACAAAATTACACGCCAACTGTATCTCAATTTAAAAAAAAAGTGGGCTTATATTAGTGGAGGTGAGCTTCTGCTTAGGTAAAACCCCAGTAAAATCAGACCCAAAACAACAAAACTGCTGATATTTTCTAACCATTTCCTTTGGGCAGAAACTGTGGTAAGCTGTGGTTTCTCTATCCTTAGAGATTTTCAAGACTAGAACAAAACATCAGAATAAAATAGCATTTGTCTTGACTGAGCTACAGAGCTGACCATTTCAGCTTGATAAGAACGTATGATGTAGAAGTAGAACCACCCTTCAAGGTGGAGAAGAATTCACTTATCTACCACTACCCCTTCTTCCTTCTTGCTGAAAATTTTTATTGTCTTTAGAAAAATCCTTATTTCTGACTAGAAATGAAGTCTAAACATTTATTATAGAAAAATTGGAAAATAGTAAAAACTTATTATAGTAAAATCTGAAGTTATAATAGCCAAGATTTACCAAGTACTTTGCATATATTATCCTATTGCATTCACAGGGCAACCCCTTGGAGGTAGGTGATATATATATTTTTTAATAAATTTATTTATTTATTTATTTTTGGCTGCATTGGGTCTTTTTTTTTTTAACATCTTTATTGGAGTATAATTGGTTTACAATGGTGTGTTAGTTTCTGCTTTATGACAAAGTGAATCAGTTATACATATACATATGTTCCCATATCTCTCCCCTCTTGCGTCTCCCTCCCTCCCACCCTCCCTAACCCACCCCTCTAGGTGGTCACAAAGCACCGAGCTGATCTCCCTGTGCTATGTGGCTGCTTCCCACTAGCTATGTATTTTACATTTGGTAGTGTATATATGTCCATGCCACTCTCTCACCCTGTCACATCTTACCCTTCCCCCTCCCCATATCCTCAAGTCCATTCTCTAGTAGGTCTGTGCCTTTATTCATCTTGCCACTAGGTTCTTCATGACCTTTTTTTTTTTTTTCCTTAGATTCCATATATATGTGTTAGCATACTGTATTTGTTTTTCTCTTTCTGACTTACTTCACTCCGTATGACAGACTCTAACTCCATCCACCTCACTACAAATACCTCCATTTCGTTTCTTTTTATGGCTGAGTAATATTCCATTGTATATATGTGCCACATCTTCTTTATCCATTCATCCGATGATGGACACTTAGGTTGCTTTCATGTCCTGGCTATTGTACATAGAGCTGCAATGAACATTTTGGTACATGACTCCTTTTGAATTACAGTTTTCTCAGGGTATATGCCCAGTAGTGGGATTGCTGGGTCGTATGGTAGTTCTATTTTTAGTTTTTTAAGGAACCTCCATACTGTTCTCCATAGTGGCCGTATCAATTTACATTCCTACCAACAGTGCAAGAGTGTTCCCTTTTCTCCACACCCTCTCCAGCATTTATTGTTTATAGATTTTGTGATGATGGCCATTCTGACCTGTGTGAGATGATATCTCATTGTAGTTTTGATTTGCATTTCTCTAATGATTAATGATGTTGAGCATTCTTTCATGTGTCTGTTGGTAATCTGTATATCTTCTTTGGAGAAATGTCTATTTAGGTCTTCTGCCCATTTTTGGATTGGGTTGTTTGTTTTTTTGTTATTGAGCTGCATGAGCTGCTTGTAAATCTTGAAGATTAAGCTGCATTGGGTCTTCGTTGCTGCACACGGGCTTTCTCTAGTTGCAGTGAGCGGGGGCTACTCTTCATTGCGGTGCGCAGGCTTCTCATTGCGGTGGCTTCTCTTGTTGTGGAGCACGGGCTCTAGGCGTGCAGGCTTCAGTAGTTGTGGCACGTGGGCTCAGTAGTTGTGGCTCGCAGGCTCAGTAGTTGTGGCTCGTGGGCTCTAGAGCACAGGCTCAGTAGTTGTGGCGCACGGGCTTAGTTGCTCCGCGGCATGTGGAATCTTCCTGAACCAGGGCTCGAACCCGTGTCCCCTGCATTGGCAGGCGTACTCTTAACCACTGCACCACCAGGGAAGTCTGGAGGTAGGTGATATTGTTTCCAATTTGCAGATGAGGAAACTGAGGCTCAGAGGTTAATTAGCTTCATCAATGTCACATGACAGCAAGCAGGGAGCCAGGATTCAAACCCTGGTGGACCTGATAATAGAATTTGTGCCCTTAACCTTTACAGTTATAACACTGTCCGTATTCCTGCCACTTAGAGAGAATCATTGTAGACATTTTGGAATGCTTTCCAGCCTTTTCCCCCCATGCATGTTCATGTGTGTGTGTGTGTGTGTGTGCATACAGGTGTGTGGATACTTTTAATGGACAGAATGTGTAAGAATGTGTGATCTTATTGCGTATACAACTTTATATTGTCTTTTTTCCCCTACTTGATCTTTTACTTTAAACATTCCCCTGCATCATAAAAATTCCTCAAAAGCATGATTCTAACAGTTATAAAATATTCTATGTTCTAAATGGATGTATTATAATTTACTTAGTCAATCTCTTCTGTTGGAATCAATCTTATCTCCATCTTTAATTTTTCACATTTAAACCACAACAATGACAAACATTAATTAAGCAGTTCCTCTGAGCCAGGCACCATGATTCATGTTTATTAACTCACTTCATAATTCATTTCATAACTAATGCTGGGATGAACATCTAATACGTAACGTTATGCCTCTTCATTTAGTTAATTTTTAAAAAAATTTTAATCTCTTGCTGAAGCTTTCTTTGTATAGATCTTGCTTGTTTCCTAGGTTTATTTCTGGTATTTAAATTTTTTATTTGCTATTGCGACTTTGCCAGTATTTTGATCTATTGAGTTGCCAATACTGAAATCCTAATTTTAGAACATGTTCCCTTTTCTTCAAAACACCTATTCTCTCTTTCAAAACCATGCTCATCTTTATCATCCCTTTATCTCTAGTAGATATTTGGCTAATAGGAAGTAAATAAGGTTTTCTCTCTTTCTGTCTCTGTGTGTGTGTGTCTCTCTCTCTGCCTCTGTTTCTCTCTCACACACACACACTCACTCACACACCTGTGCAAACTTACGTCAATGTCTGAACATAGCCGGAGATACTTCTGTCCAGGTGTAAGAACTCTCTTTATATAGATCAATATTGTCTCAGATCCTAAACTCCCAGATAGCAGGTTCCATCAAAATAGCTTGATGGATGTAGGTACTTAGTAAATATTTTTAGTAATAATGTCTGAGTTTTCAGAGGACTCTGGGGTTTCTTGTTTAGATTTTGCTTGCTCCTAAGTTTCTTTGCCTAAAGGTAGTGCTGGGAATTCAGAGACTGAGCTTTTAGATCATAAGGCACATTTCCTTGTCATCACCATTCATCTATTCCTGCTAATCTGTCTCCTTCTTGGGCTTCTGGGCTGTTTCTCTCTATAAATATCTTCAAGGACAAGTGAGAGTTGTCCTTTTGCCTGTCTATCACTAAAGTAAAAAAACTAGAGAGAAATTCTGCCAGGCTTGATGGAGAGTATTACATGAATGTTTCTTATACCAATGGAGCAAGTCTATTAAAAGAAAAAGCTCTCAGAACATCAAAGCTGTGTTCCTATCAAAGGGCAAGCATAGTCATCTGATTATAATGCTTCAAGAGGCCAGACTGTAAACTTCATGGGGGTGAAGACTGTCATGTTTGATTTTGTCCACTAGGGTCACCTTTCTGAGCCTTGTTTCCTCATGGATAAATGGGGAGAACCACTTTCGTCTGTGTCTCGCTGGAATTTTGTGAGGAACAAGTGAAATTGTGTCCATGTGAAAATGTTTTGAGAAGTAAATACATATGGACAAATGTAATAATAATAACAGCAATAGCACACTATCAAAATTATTCAGAACAAAGAACAAATGAAGTTATCAGAAGAGGCAGTTAAATATAGGGGGTGTCCTTTAGCTTGGGGAATAGAAAGCATGAGGTAAAGGGTAAAGGAAACAGAAAGACAAATATCTGAATTCTACCTGTAGAAAAAAAGATAATGAGGGAGGAAGAACATCAGCAAAAGTCTGGCTAGGGGACACATTAAAAATATCTGTGTTGGGCTCAGTATCAAAGAAACCAAACAACCCAGTCAAAAAATGGGCAGAAGACCTAAATAGACATTTCTCCAAAGAAGACATACAGATGGCCAACAGGCACATGAAAAGATGCTCAACGCTGCTAATTATTAGAGAAATGCAAATCAAAACTACAATGAGGTATCACCTCTCACCAGTTAGAAGGGCCATCATCAAAAAGTCTACAAACAATAAATGCTGGAGAGGGTGTGGAGAAAAGGGAACCCTCCTACACTCTTGCTGGGAATGTAAATTGGTGCAGCCATCATGGAGAACAGTATGGAGGTTCCTTAAAAAACAAAAAATAGAGCTACCATATGATCCAGCAATCCCACTCCTGGGCATATATCCAGAAAAGGTGAAAACTCTAATTCAAAAAGATCTATGCACCACAATGTTCATAGCAGCACTATTTACAACAGCCAAGACATGGAAACAACCTAAATGTCCATCGACAGATGAATGGATAAAAAAGATGTGTGTGTGTGTGTGTGTGTGTGTGTGTGTGTGTGTGTATAATAGAATATTACTAAGCCATAGAAAAGAAAAATAATGCCATTTGCAGCAACTTGGATGGACCTAGAGATTATCATACTAAGTGAAGTCAGACAGAGAAAGACAAATATCATATACCACTTATGTGTAGAATTTTTTAAAAATGATACAAATGAACTTATTCACAAAATAGAAATAGACTCACAGACATAGAAAACAAGCTTATGGTTACCAAAGGGGAAAAAGAGGGGGAAGGGAAAAATTGGGAATTTGGATTTAACAGATACACACTACTATATATAAAATAGATAAACAAGGACCTATTGTATAGCACAGGGAACTAGATTCAATATCTTGTAATAAACTATAATGGAAAAGAATCTGAAAAAGAATATACATAAAAAGCTGAATCACTTTGCTGTACACCTGAAACATTGTAAATCAACTATACTTCAATAAAAAAATAAAAGCACAAGATCTGAGCAGGAAAATAAAAAACTGTGTTGGAAGAAAGGTAGAGAGGTGGGTCTTTAGGCAAGAATGTTAGGGATGAAACACCCTGCGTTATTACTCTAATATCAACAATGGATCAACTCATTAAAAGAGAACCAATGCATCATTAAGAACAGTATTTCCCAAAGTGTGTTCTGTGGCATATTAGCCTGAGGATCAAAAGATGCTAGGCAACATGCTTAGTACATGTCCCAAGCTACACTGTACCATCCAAGAGCCACAGGAAACAGTGGCTGGCCAAAGGCTTCACAAGACCTCCAAGGAAAGGAAACAGTTCACTTTTGCTTAACTTAGCATTTGACTTCTCAATTTTCCCCCGTATTCCCTACCGCTTCTTTTGGATAAAACTTGTTTATATCAGGCAGAACCAGTTGTTTGAGAAGCATGGTTTTGGAAAATCTGGTTTAATTCCTGAACTTGCAGAACCGGAGATTTCAGATATATTCAGGCTCCTGCTCTGAAGGCATCATACTTCTGGATGAACAGCTTTGGACTGAAGAGTGTTAGTTGAGAACAGAAATCAATTTCCAAAGGTGGACCCACTGGCCTGCAGTGTGTGGGGTGCTGGTGAGCTCCAGATGAGCTAGGAAAGCCATCCTTGGGAACCAAGCCTTGGCTAACTTCTCAGCAACGCCTGGCATTAGCCTGGGTTTCCTGGATATTTTCCAAAAAAGTTTTGGCAGAAACGCAGAACAGAGAGGGGAAGGGAGTGTAATCCTCAGAGATAAAGGCAGGAACAAATTTCGGCCTCTGGAGCCATTCATTCATTCATCAAACATACATTACTTACCAACCATGTGCTCAACATCGTGCTAAGTTCCTGGGGCTAACAGTGCAGCCGCAAGGGGCTCACATACACACACTGGTGCAGAGGAGGAAAGGTACTCTGAGAGAAATCTGTTCAGAGTGTAGTGGGTACAACCTAGGGTGAGGGCAACAGGGCAATCAAGAAGGGCTTCACGAAGGAGGTGACTTTCCAGCTGAGCTTTGAAAGAGTGAAATCTGCGTTTTAACAAGAGCTTCAAGTGGCTAAATTTTGAGGAGCACTGTTCTAGGATATGAGTCCTCCTACCTGGCCTTCTACTGAGGACTAGTTGAAGGTGTCCTTCAAAGTCATCGTTAAAATTCATTATAAGTCATGGATAAAGAAGGTGTGGTTCTACCATATATACAATGGAATATTACTCAGCCATTAAAAAGAATGAAATAATGCCATTTGCAGCAATATGGGTGGACCTAGAGACTGTCATGCTGAGTGAAGCAAGTCAGAGAAAGAGAAATATTGTACGATGTCTCTTATATGCAGAATCTAAAATGAAATGGTACAAATAAACCTATTTACAAAACAGACTCACAGACTTAGAGAACGATTTATGAGAACAGGCTTATGGTTTCCAGAGGGGAAGGATGGGGGGAAGGGATAGTCAGGGAGTTCGGGATTGACATGTACATACTGCTGTATTTAAAATGGGTAACCAACAAGGACCTACTGTATAGCACAGGGAACTCTGCTCAATGTTATGTGGCAGCCTGGATGGGAGGGGAGTTTGGGGGAGAATGGATACAGGCATATGTATGGCTGAGTTCCTTTGCCTTGCACCTGAAACTATCACAACATTGTTAACTGGCTATACTCCATTATAAAATAAAAAGTTAAAAAAAATTCATTACAAGTCAGACATAGTTTGCTTATTAATTAATGACAAACTGCACCTCAACCATGGCCTGTTTTGCCAACTCATTTAATAGCTGCTGTTCTGTTATCTGGGCAATGTTTAACAACTTTGGGAGGGACTTTCTTTTTTCCTTAACAACAACAAAAAAAAACTTATGTAAACTTTCAAACATATTAAAAAATTAACAGAATAATATAACAAAACTCCATGTTCCCATAACCCAGCTTCAACAACCATCCATTAGTGGCCAATCTTGTTTTATCTATGTCGCCCATATTATAACAAAGCCATTATAAAATTTTATCAGTAAATTAAAATGTCATTTAAAATGTTTTCTTTTACAGGAACACACAGATTAACATTTTGTACCTCTAATAATCTAGGACTTATTAGATTGAAAGGACCTATTGAAAGGATCCCAACAGCAGTTTAAACTCTATATTCCCAAATACAAAAGGTCAGTGGCCACCCTCTGCCACACAGTGGGGAAACTTATGAGAGTAGCCACCCAGGCAAGGGGCTGCTTGGGTGATGTGCATATCTAAAATTTATGGGTATTGGGGCTTCCCTGGTGGCGCAGTGGTTAAGAATCCGCCTGCCAATGCAGGGGACACAGGTTCGAGCTCTGGTCCCGGAAGATCCCACATGCCGCGGAGCAACTAAGCCTGTGCGCCACAACTACTGAAGCCCACGCGCCTACAGCCTGTGCTCTGCAACAAGAGAATCCACCGCAGTGAGACACCTGCACACCGCAATGAAGAGTAGCCCCTGCTCGCTGCAACTAGAGAAAGCCCGCGCACAGCAACGAAGACCCAACGCAGCCAAAATTAAATAAATAAAATAAATAAATTTATTAAGAAATAAAATCTATGGGTATTTATAATAGAGCTTTCCAACAAAGCTGACATAATTCAGGCAAGGTCTTTGTCATCTGAAACCATCTTAACACTCTTCACAGCTTCAAGCACAGGAATTCATAAGAAATAAGTCATAGGTGTCCATAATATTAATAACCTATTTCTCAGCTGACAATGATGTGGAAAGAGCCACAGAAGGGAGAGAGAAATCACACTGAGAGACCCAATGAGCTACAATATTTACAGCTTCAACTTGTAAGCAATGTAAGCCTCCTGGGTCAGCTACCTGGACCAAGATCTGTTATTTCCAAGTTCTGCCTTGGTCACTGAAAACAAAAACAACAACACAAAACAAACAAAAAACCACCAAACCCCCCAAAAAAACATACACAAAAAACAACTCCCTTCTAAACCTAGTGAAGTCCAGTTGAAACACAGCTTTGATGGATGAGCCCTGGTAGAGCCTGGGTCAGATAGAAAGAATGCCCAGTTTGGTTTGTCTTTCATCCTGTGGATATTTACTTTCTTTTTGACCACAGACCTTGTCTTCTAGAGCAGGTGTGGTCAGGCTCTGGGCAGGACCGTGGCTTACTGTGCCAGCCCATGTCCAGATAATGGATTTTGACAATGGCTTCAGATCAATCATCCATTACCAACTGCATCTTCTGCTGGTTTATGAGACCTGTTGCCTTGTTTTGAGGATTTCTCTTTGCCTTTTTTTTTCTGTGCTGGAGCCATTTTCCGGACCCTGTGTCTTTCTCTTTCCTGATTTACTTCCTTGTATTCAGGGAGCACATCCTCCCATAGCTTTCTGAGAAAAGGTATATGTCAGATTTTTTTTGAGATCCTGAATGTCTGAAATTAATATTTACCTTTAGACCACAGCAGTTATTTATTCCAGTGACACAATTACTGGTCACTGTTTTTATTTTTTATCAAATTTTGCTAGTCTCAATAAAAATAGGAAAACTGCTACTGGAAAAGGTAATGGCTTGTATCCCTGAAATATATGCATCATCATCTTTATTGAGTTCATCTTCATCATCATCAATACTTATGAGTTCTAGCTGTGTTTTAGGTAATGCCATGAAACCATTTAACTTTTATCGCTTAATCTCCACAACAGCCCCTGAGTTGGTACTGTCACAACCCTTATTTTACAGGGTTGAAAAATCAAGCCTCAGAAACATTGAGACAGCTGCATGAGATCACAAATGTAGCAAAAAAACACAAAAGGATTTGAACCTCACTGGCTGGTATCTAGACAAATTCTGTTGGTGTGAGGGAGAAGTTCTGTTGAAAGAAGGCTTATAATTCACCTAATTAAAACTCACTGGCTATTTTGCATCCACACTTAGAGTGACCGAATTGGTTCACCTACGCAAAAGACTGCATCATAACATCATAAAAAACGGAGGCTCGGCATGGACTCACTTCCAGTCTCTTGAGCCAGGTAGCAAATTCCAGCTACAAAACCAATAGGCTAAATTTGCCAACACTCCTGCAACTTGCCTGGAACCTTTTTTCTTCCAGAGGGCAGAGACCTTGCTGATCTTATTTACCACTTGATAGAGGTAAAGGAGTATACCAATGCCTGGAATAGAGCCTGGCATATAATAGGTGCTCAATAAATATTTGTAGGCTGAACAAGCATTCTTTCTCCAGGGTAAAAGCCATGTGGATAGTCTCCAGCATTCTTTCGGATGGAATAAACAGAGATAGCCGGGGATGGGTGGGAGCACAACGAATGAGGCCTGAAAACCACCCTGGCCTTCACTTTCCAAGCCACGTGCTGCATCTATATGGAGGAAGGGTGCCATTTTCAAATTCACATGTGCAATATGGGCTAGCAATGTCCCAGTCTGGGGGAAATTCTTGAGATATGTGTCCCTGAAATTGAGTACAGTTAAGTGCACTGCAACAAACAGACTTTCAGTACTTGGGGGAAGCAAAGACTTTCACGTCCCTGCCTCTGACGATGCTTGACCCACCAGTGTTTCAATACAACAAACCATACTGTACTGATTCTCATCGGTGGTGCACTGCCTCACAACCAGGACTCTATCAGCTCTGCACGGGATGGTTAAAAGATCACAGATGCCCACAGCTTGAAGAATACTCTTCTCAAATGTATATTTTTCAAAGTAGTTTTATAATCCCCTAGCACCTACTTCAACTCTGTGATTTTATAGAAGGCTTCTCAGGCTTGGTTTAATAAATAAAGATACTGATTGTTTTGAGATTGCTGGCTCTTTTTACAGTTCCGGGAACTAGTTATATTGAGCCTTGTCAATATTTACACCAGTTTGCATCATCTCCCCGTGTTTCTTGATTGGGGTGCTATTGATGTTTGGGGTAGGTCAGTTCTTCATTCGGGCGACAGTCTCCAGCACTGTAGGATATTAATACTCTTAGCCCCTCCCCAAATGCCAGTAGTGCCCCAAATCACTGAGATACACAAATACTCCCCAAGTGCTTCCATGCGGAATAGCACCACTATTTAGTGCCTCAATTTATCACAAATTACAGATGAGTAAGATCTGAAAACAGCCAGGATTGAACATCACAAGACTCCCGACGGAAAGAACACACCCGGCATTTGGTGGGCCACCTTCCTCTTACACACCCTTCCACTTCCTCTTCATCCTTTGGACTTTGGAGTCTTTATTATGAAACCTGTCAAATCAGGATCTGCACTGTTTCAAAGGGAAAAAGCTTCCAGTACCTTAGAGGGAGTTCAATGAGGAGGGTGTAGGAAGCTCTTTTTAGAATTTGGATTTCATTAATTTGATGTTCTGTTTGTTTTCATACATGGTATATGATGTTTCCAGATTCCAAATCTATCCATCTGTCTGACAATTATTGCCCGTACCTAGCACAAAGCTGGTGGCTTGACACGCTTTTATTCTGTTTTATCCTTACAACAGTTTTGCCTCCACTTAAAACACCTTTTACATTCTCATTTTCTAGGTGAAGAAACCAAGGCTTTGAAAGGGTATGGAACTTGGCCATAGTCAACTTTCTGACTCCAGTGTCTACTTTCTGACAACAGAATGGTCTCTTGCTGTAAATCTAGTGAAAAAGTCTTGGTGGAGGGAATGGGGATGAGGGGACCAGAAAAAGGTTTCTATTCGAAACATACAAGTCTTATCCCCCAGGACACACCAAGTAGCATCGTTAGTGCCCAACCTGTCAACACCCGCTGGAGTTTTAGCTCATCTCAGATGAATGTGGGGTGCAGGGAGCCTTTGCAGGCAGTTTTCTTGTTGGCACTGGGAAAGGGGTAAATCGGCTGTCGATTCATTAATAAACCAGGACAGAGTGTGGACACCAATACCAGCCAGAGACTCTGCTGCTGTCTGGAGAATTTGGCTGCTGCATCCTCCCCCTGCTTTGCTGCCAAAAAAACCCAAAAAACAAAAAGAACCCAAGACTGGATATCTTGGGAGAGGAAGGGAGGAAACTGGCTGGTTGGTCCAAAGGAACCTGACACGGTGGTTCCGGGGCTCCAGTACGGGACAGAGCAGCAGGAGTAAAAGAGACATTGTGACCCATTAACACCATTCATTCATTCAGGCATTCATTCAGGCATTCATTTTGTAATATTTATTGGGCATCTACCACCTGTCAAGATTCTCTTCTAGGTAAAGGTACAGCAACAAAAAACAAGCAACAAGCAAATATCCCGGCCCTCACAGAGCTTATATTCAAACGAGGGGACACACACAGTAAGCATGGTAGTAAGTGAAATAATATATCAGACGCAGACGAGTGCTTTGGGCAAAAACTATCGGGGAAGGGAGACTAGAGCTTGTGGGGGGTTTGATTTTAAACAGCGATCAGAGAAGCCCTCAGCAAGTGACAAGTGAGTAAAGATCTGATACCACCATCATGCTGGGCACTGTGCCAAGCGGGTCACACTTTATCTCATTAATACAACAACCCTAAGACATATGGCTTTGATTATTCTCATTTTACAGACAAAGAGACTGACGTTACGAGAGATGCATACAGCTAGCTAGTACGTGGTGGAACTGGGATTTGAACCCAGGCAGTCAGAACTTCAGTGGCTGAACGCTTAAATGTTGGTGCAGATAGCCTACAAACGGGGTCTGAGAGAGGGCAAAGCTGTGCGTGCAAATGAGGTCTTCGTATGTACCCACGAAGCGAATACGGAACCACCCAGGGGCAAGTGAGGGCGGGCTTGAAGGGGGGAGGGGGCGGCGGCTCTTTAACTTTACTGAGCTGAATCCGGACTCTCCCGGGTCTGCGGCTGGAAAGTTCGGTCCTGGAGAGTTCGGTCCGGCGAGGTGGGTGGGCGGGGGAGGGAGCTCACTGCAAGGGTTGTCCCGGGACAGTGCCCGGCCAGCTGCTCCAGTCAATAAGGTTAGGACCTCGCGGGCGCTCCTTGCCCGCCCGGTGGGGTTCGCACGCAGCTCCTACCAGGGCGGAAGAGGGCGGCGGAGGCGAGCTTCGGAAGGGGGGCTGGATCGCTCAGGGAGAGGCACGCAGCTCGGGAGGCCGGCGCAGAGGGCGCGCGGAGCTGCACGGGGCGCGCGAGCCCCCAGTGGGTTCCCGGGAGCTCCCAGGGCGTAAGACCCAGCGGTGGAGGGGCGCCTGGGAGCCCTTGGGGGACACCAGGAGAGGCGGGGATAGGGCCCCGCGCAGGAAATGAGAGCGGGACTACGACATGCTGGGGCAGAAGGTGTAAAAGGGGAGCTCGCACGCTGCTGCTGAGAGGGGCACAGGGGTAGCCCAAGAAAGGCCTGGAGGGCGGGCTCACTGGAAAGCGGGGTCAAAGGGTGCCGACGAGGGCCAAGGAGAGGGAACTGGCGTAGGAAGCAGTGCGAAGGAACTGGTGCCGCGGACAGGGCGTGCTGCAGTGTGGGACCAGGGGTCTAGAGGACATCGGGGATCGCCTGGGTACCCTCAGAGAGTGGCGGCGGCGGCGGCGCTCCGGGCGCAGCAAAGAAAGGACTCCGTGCTAGAAGACAGAGACAGTGCCGCGCGCTGGAGAGGCCGAGCACCGGCGAGGCAAAGAGCGGCGCAGAGCCTGCGCGCTCAGGGCACGGGCTGTGCTGTTGCCTGCCAAGGTGGCGCGCTTTGAGGCTCCAGAAAAACGGGTTGAGAAGAATCGGATGAGCGCCCAGGAATGTCGGAGGAGGCCGGGAGAGAAGCGGGAAAGTCCAAAGAAGAACTTCCCCGGGACGGAGAGAATGCACCACGGGCGCTGCTGGAAGTAGTGGAAAGCGGGCCTGGGGGAGGCTTGGTCCGGGCTCTGAGAGCCACAAGGAGCGCAGTGGCGGCGCTGATGGCTGGGGGGAGAGTGCGGAGAGCCCCAGAAAGGTGAGCAGGGGCTGCGGAGGACAGAACACCCCCGGTGCGCGGGGCCGTGAGGAAGGGAGCGGCCGAGGGCGGAGAGGGCGAAGAGTCCCCAGGAGGGGCTCTACACGGCCCAGGTCTCCCCTCTCCCTGGCTGCTCCGGGCCCCCGTTCACTCACCATGATGGAGAAGACTAAAGCCACGATGTTGATGGGGTACGCGGGGCAAAAACACGAGACGATGGAGAGCCACAGGTAGTTCTTGGGCATGGGCACGTCCTCCTCGGTCTTGTCATCCTCAGTGTTGGCCTCGGGACTGCTGTCCAAAGCCCTCTTGAAGTCCGAGCTGGGAGCGTACTGAGACATGGGCGAGGCGCACGGTGCAGGGAGGCGGAGGGGCGCACAGTCGGCGCGGTCTGGGGCTCTGGCCGCAGGCTCCTGGCGAGTCGCTGAAAAGCAGCGGCGCGGGGCTCCAGGGAGGCGTAACCTCACCCCTCCTGCGCCCTTCACTTGCACCCGCCTGACCTCAGGGACCCAGGCCAAGAGCCTCCGCACGAGAGGGAGGGAGGGAGCGAGGGCGTGGGGGAGGAGACAGGGAGCCAGCCAGCCTGAGAAACAGGGGGAAGGCACTCCTTGACGACACACCCAGGGGCCAACAGGCAGACACCCAGACTCACACCTAAGAGTCCGGAGTAAAAGGAGGCTCAGGGAAGGGAAAGCAAAGACTCTCCGTTGTAGACTGGCTGACCTACAGGCTGAAGATGGCCAGCTCATCTTTTTAAGCAGCTGAATTTGAATACATTCAGCGTCACAGCAGGTGACACAGCTCTATGCAGTTGGCCATCCAACCCTACCGTGGTGCCCAAAGACTTATTACTTCCTCTTGACTTTAACGATTTACTTCCCCTGACCCATGCTCCTCCTTCTAAGACTTTGAACATTGAGCCCCACTGATTTCTTTTCCTCAACAGGTGGGCAGGGAACAAGGTGCTCAGTTTTGGGCCTAACCCTTCACACACTGCACAGGGGGCCTCTGGAGACTGGTGTGGAGTGGAGACAGGCAGTGGGCACCACCCGGTCAGGGCCTGCCCCGGTGCCCTCCACTCTCTCCCAAGTGTGGAAACAAGGAGTCCTTCTCCGCTCCACTTTCCCACCTATAGGAAAGAGAGAAGCAGGTAGATCTAACTAGTGTAGACAACCCCGGTGGTTACTGGGATGGAAAGGAGAGAGAGGGATCCACTTTGGGAACCGGGGTGAGGATAGCAATTGTACCAGTATCTGAGCAATTTATGAAAGATGGTATGGACCAGAACTGGGGCTCCGAACCCAGATAGAGCTGGGAAATCATCACATCTGAGTTGAATGACCTCAGGAAAATTCCCTCACCTGACTGAGCTCCGAGTTTTTCATCCAAAAAAGGTGGAATAATGAGAGACCCTGCCTTATAGGGATGTTGTAAAGACTATGAGATTGCATGTCAAGCCACGTGATTCTAAGGGCTCAATAAATGTTAGCTATTATTAGGACGATATTTTCCCCAAATATAGTCATTATACAGTATCTCAAACCCAACATCCATTGTTGCGAATATTTCATGAAAACTCCAGATAGTCTGAGCTGGCAGGGTCACAAAGAAATGCAAATAATCTTAGCGTGTACAGTCTCAAAAACAGTTGCTCACACCATCATATGGAGAAATGAGATGAGAAAGTATTACTCATCTGCTTGGCTTTCTCAGAACATGAATTGATTATCTGGGATGCTCTCACTCATTTCATGGGCCATAGTGATTTGAATATCTCCCTCCCTCACTGGACTGCAAACTCCCTGAGACAGGGAACTGTCCTGCTCATCTTTGTGTCAGCCCTTGGTACAGTATCTGGTATTGTGCTTAGCATAGCTTGCTGCGTGAACATATAAAGATGAAACATCACTTATATGTGGAATCTAAAAAAAGATACAAATGAACTTATTTACAAAACAGAAATAGACTCACAGATACAGAAAACAAACTTATGGTTCCCAAAGGGGATAGCAGGGGTGGGGTGGGGAGAGAGAGATAAATTAGGAATTAGGGATTAACATATACACACTACTATATATAAAATAGATAAATAACAAGGACCTACTGTATAGCACAGGGAACTATATTCGATATCATGTAATAACCTATAATGGATACTGAAAAGGGATATCTATCTACCTACATATCTATCTGAATCACTTTGCTGTACACCTGAAACAACACTGTAAATTAGCTGTACTTCAATTTTTAAAAATGATTAAAAAAATGATGGAACAGTACAACAGTACCTTTCCCACCATGCCTTCTCCCCCATTTTGGTTGGTTAATCAAGTGGGAATAAGCCAAAGAATTAGATTCATCTACTGAGTTCTCAACCAAGCCTTTGCCTTGGCTGTTCACTCTGCCTGGAATGGTGTTCCCCAAGACTGTCACATGGCTGCTCCTGTTTATTCCTCAGCTGTCAACTGAAATGTCACTTCCTCAGAGAGACAGAGAGCTCTTTAGATTTATCTAGTGTAGGTCCCCATAATTATTATACATTTTACCAGCTTTTTTGGGGGGGTGACATGTATCACTATTGTAATTTATTTGTTTACTTGTTTGCTGTCTGTTCTTTCTTGAGACTATAAGCTCTGTAACCTGTTCAGGGCAGTATCTCCAGCACTTAGAATTGTCCTGGTACATACTAGGAATGCAAGCAATAGTTCTCGAATGAATGGATCAGAATTACCTGGGAGAACTGAAAAATGATTTCCGGATCTTGACCAAGATCTACTTGAATTAGAATTTCCCAGGGTGGCACCCCAGAAATCTGTATTTTGAATGCCTGAGAAGTCCATATTTTTAGAACACTCCCCAGTGATTTTGATGGAACGGAACATTTTCCCAAATCCCAATACTGTCTCTAGTTCGCAGGATGTAGGTCTGGATCTTTAGTTTTTAGGTTGCCTCTGGTGCCTCAAACTCAGCATGTCAAAGGTGAAAGTGTCCTCCCCAAGAACCTGCTTCTCAAGGCTTGGTTCTTAGCTAATGGGTCCCGCCCATTTCTCTAACCTCTCCAGCCAATCCTCTCCCCTCACTATGCCCAGTTTCATAGGCCTTTTTTTTTTTTTCCTTTTCTTTTCTCAAGAAGTACACCTAGCCTTTTCCTATCCCAAGGTCTTGGACCTGCTATTCCTTCTTCCTGGAATGTGTCCCTCCCTCTCTTCACCTGTTGGCTCCTTCTCACCTTTCAGAACCCATCACCTCATGTATTTACCTCCTGAAAGAGTCCTTCCCTGATGATCATATCTAAAGCAGGTTTCCATAATCTTATTCTCCATCCTTTCATCCTATTTATTTCCTTCACTACATTACCACAACCAGAAATTGTCTTATTTATTTGTTTACTATTTATTGTCTGTCTCTCCCACTAGAAGGTAAACTCAAAAAAGCAGAGATTTTTGTTTGTTTGTTTTGTTCACTGTGGTGTTCCTCGTGCCCAGTTCCTGGCTCTTAGTAGGTGTTCAGTACATATTTGTTGACTCAATAAACTGTGCATGTAGTCATCCAAGTTAGGACCTTGGAGGGCATTATTATTCTCTTTCCTTCAGCTTCTACATGAACAATTCATCACACCCTACTGATTCCATCTCAAACATGACTCTTCACTCCATCCTTTTTTTCCCATCCCCATGGCCAGTGTTCTAGTTGCAGCTCCTATCAACAATGAAAAGGCTCCAATGGGGGCTGTATGAGCCGTATTTGTGATGTGAGCCTGGTGATATTAGTTGGTGTGACTAAGCCCAAGGATTGGGTACCAAATGGAATTTTGCTGTTTCAAGGTCATGAACTGCACCATCCACTCCAACCCACTTGTGTCATCCAGGGAAATACACAAAAAAGGGGTTGTTGACTCAGCATAGCCCATCTCCTCTGTCAGGAAAACAACTGTTCAACACTGGTCCAACACTCTGGAATCACAAAACATTTACTGAGTACCTACTGTGTGCACTCAATGCTTTCCCTAGATGCGTCATCTCATTTAATTCCTACAGCACCATTTGTAAGGTACGTGGAGAGGTTCCTTTTTTACAGCTAAGGAAACCTAGGATCAGATAGGTAAACTGTCTTGTGTAAGGCCTTATAGCTGAGTGGAGGTGCCAGGATTTGAACCAGGTGTAAGATACTTGTTCAGCTAGCAGGTCCAGGCAAGAGAGGTAGTTTGAAATCTCTGAAGTTTGCTGAAGTTATTATATTCTGCTCAGGGAAGATGGATTAATAGTTTGTTGACCGGTCTAAAATACAGCAGTGAAATTGCAATCACTTGAAACATTTACAATTAGATTGAAAAGAAAGTGCCCATACCAGAAAGTGCAATGTATATGGCGTTGATTCTTGAGGGATGCATTAGACCACTCAGTAGGGGTTTCTAGCTCTAATTTCCTGAGCTTCACTAATTTTCTCTTGAGAGGTCAATTTATTGTTCTTGAATGAACCCTACTGGCTGATTGCTTAATAATGCGGCAATACCTTCCCTCTTTTAAAAGGAGAGAAGAAAGTGACTTCCTAATGGCCAGTGTAAGAGAGGAAAAAAAACTCACTCTAGCTTTCTGGATCCTGATGTAGCAACTTACCCTTTTTGACCTTTGAAAAAAGTTTTACTTCCAAATGTAAAAGTAATATACCTTCATTCTAGAAAAGTTGGAAAATGAATAAAAGTGTAAATAAGACGAGATATCACCTATACCCTACCATCCAGTGTTAACCACCATGAAAATAAGGGAATATTTCCTTCTAATCCTTTTTCTACATGTTATATCACTATTAACGTTCTTTGCAGATATTTTCATAATCTGCATCATTTCCTGTCAATTAGATGGATTATTACTTATATAACCATTCCCTGATAATTAGCTATTTAGGTTATTTTTAGTGGGTTTCTGTTGTTACACAAAACATGAAAAATGCTGTGATGGATCTTTTGTATCCAGTTATCAGCATTTGTGATCGTTTCTTTATGACTCATGATTTTACAGGGTAGACGTCTGTCTTTGAAAGGCAAAGAAAACAGACTTGCTGGTTGAGAAATTATATTATAAGGTATGTACCAAAGGTAAAATTAAAATGTAGGCCAAGGAAACAATCACAGATTCAATGGACTACAGAAATGAGATGATTCAAATGAGATGAAATGAGATGGATTCAAAGAACAACTTCTCAATGCCAAATGGATCCCTAGATCTACAATATTCAATGGGGTGACGTTGAATGTATGCTTTTTGATGTCAGTTGTATCTAGGATTCCATAATAGAGGAAGGGAGGGAGAGGGAAGGAGGGAAAGAGAGAGGGAAGGAGGGAAGGGGAAGAGAGAGAGAGAGATATTGAGAACCTGCTGATCTGTGAAAATGCAAGAGAAAGGTTCCAGATCTTTAGGAATGGCAAGAAGTCAAGTACATTTGCTGCCAAATTCTGTGTTAGTCTCAACTACCAGGCTTTAGCAGTCATAAAGTAACTGCTGTGGTCTCAGGGGTTTGCTACAAAAGAACAGTGTTTTTTTGGCTAATATTATTAGAAAACCATTTACGTTTCCAATTTCCAACAATTCTGATCCTCTCACAAGGGGGAAAAAAGAGCAAAACAGGGGAGAGGGAGTGTGAGGGTGAAACAGATTCTGTCCTGTTAATTTTTTAAACCACAACACCTTTTAATGAAACCACTTGAAGATGGAGGGGCATAACACACAAACTCTCTGACTTAAAAATCTTTTTCCCATTCATCCTCCATTGTACCAGAGAAGAACTGTATCCACCCCATCATTTTATACATATATATATATATATATATATATAAATATAAAATAAGGATATACACACATACATATGTATGTGTATATATAAATAGAAAATGCTGTGTTTTGGACTATACTCTGCAACTCATGGATGAACCTGCTATAAAAAATTAATAAACAGAAACTTCAACTAAACAGAGTTGGGAGACCGGAAGGGGGAGCCCTCATGCCCTGTGGTGATAACAGTGCCCAACAGGAAGAAGAAAGATTCCTCTTTTCTCCTGGCAATGACTCAGCCAATGAGAAGCCATGGACTCTTTGTTCACTATCACCTCCCGCTGCCCCCTCCCGTCTATAAAAGCGTTCTCCTTCCCTTGCCGTGCGGGGACTTGCACGTGGCTCGCCATGTTCGCAGGAGAGGTCTCCTGACGCAGAATCATTTCCAAAGAATCTGGACTGCAAACCAGATTAGGGTCTGAAAGGCTGAAAATTGACCCGTGGAATGGCAACCTGGAGTAATGGGTGGTGGAGGTGCTAGGGGTGACAGCTGAGCAGGCTTGATCTGGTGGGTATTAGGAGGACTGAAGAGGAGTAGACAAGGATTGCACCTACATGTGGGCTAGAGAGGGAGAGCTGAGTGTCTATGTTTGGAGTGTATCATTTGGTGCACCTGAGTTAAGGAGACCAGATGTTCTGGTTTTGTCAACCTGTATCACACTTTGTCAGTTAAGTCTTCTTATTCACTCAATAATATTTATTTGAGAAGCTACCATATGTCAGGCACTATTTCGGGTGCTGGGGATATAGTGGCAAACAAGAGAGCCATGATCCCTACTCTGATGGACAAACAAATAAGATACTTACAATCTGTAAGGAAGGCAATAAAACAGGATAATGTGATAGTGACTTGGGGGAGTGGAGTATTTTTTTAATAAAATTTTTTTATTTTAAACTATTATTATATTGAGGTACAGTTGATTTACAATGTTATATAAGTTTCAGGTGTACAACATAGTGATTCAGAATATTTACAGATTATACTCCACTTAGAGTTATTATAAAATATTGGCTATATTCCTTGTTTGGTACAATATATCCTTGTAGCTTATTTATTTTATAGGTAGTAGTTTGAACCTCTTCATTCCCTACCCCTATCTTGCCCCTCCCCTCTCCCCATTGGTAACTACTAGTTTGTTCTCTGTATCTGTGAGGGGAGTGGAGTATTTTAGATGGGGTAGCAGAGAAGGGATGCTAGATAAATTCTGTTGAACCCTAGAGCCACTCCCCACGTTTTTCCACCCTGTCCTCTGACCCCGTAGATTATCCTGAATGTTCTACATCCAGCCCAAGCCAATATGGCTCACTGCTTGTTTTTGTTAATAAAGTTGTATTGAAACACAACCACACCCATTCATTTATGTATTGTCCACGGCTTTTCTCATGCTACCATATCGGAGTTGAGTAGTCATGACAGAGACTGCATGGCCCCTGAAGCTGAAAATATTACCATCTGGACCTTTACAGAAAAAGTTTGCCAACTCCTGTTCCATTTCAATAGGCTTCCTTGCCCTCTGGTTTCAGATGGGTTTGGTCAACAGGGAATCCTGGCAGGAGAACAGAGGGAGAGAGGAGAATGATTTCAGGGTATTTTCCTCCAGGGCTCTCTCCTTGCTTGAGCTTGGTTGCCTTGAGCTGGTGAATCACTGGACAGAAGGTCAAAGCCCCTCTGGGGGCAGCCCTCTCCATGGAACTCTCCTTTTGGATTCCAGACAGCCCCTGCTTTCTTCCCTTCAGACTTAAGAGGGGTACCAACCCCTCTTTTGTTCCTGGGGTACTGCACTATTGTTCCCCACACCTTTGTAAATAGTCTTTCCTCTAATGTTCTAATGTGAATGTGTCAGTTGAGGAGTGCTGGGTCCAAGACTGACTTAGAAGGTCTCTTTGGGGAGGTGACATTTGAGTGGAGAGCTGATGGCTAAGGAGAAGCCAGACATTTGAAAAGCTGAGGGAAGAACATTCCAGGTAATGGGAATAGCACGTGCAAAGGCCCTGAGGTGGAAAACAACTCAGGTTGCTTAAGAAACAGAAAGAAGCCCAGTGAGCGTAGGAGAGGTAAGCAGGGCCAGACCATGTAGGACCTTTCCAGCACTGGTAAGGAGTCTGGATTTCATTCTAAAACAACAGGAAGCCACTGAAGCCAGATTTTGATGTGAGCTGATTAATGTTCTTTTGTGCTGATCAGTTGCATTAATGAGTTGCTAGATACAGAGAACGATTGACTTCCGGAAATTTATTGGAAGGCAGATTTGTTTCATGAGCTCCAAAAAGAGTTAGACAAACATGCCTTGGGACAGGCAGGAACTAGGGCAGATCTGGGGACCTTACCATTGGAGTCAGTTTCTTCTTGTCTGTCTGTGTCTATGGATCAAATTCTAAACTCTTGGGAGAGAGAATCTGGCTTAGCTCAGGTCTAGGGTTCCAGTCAATTGGTGGCCAATGTAGTGAAGAAGTCATCTACTCCTTAATTCATTCACAAACCCTGTTGACAAACGGATGCCTTGTACTGTCATGTGCGCTGGGGGTGCATATAATGATGAGCTAAACAGACCTGTCCACGCCCTCATAGAACCTTTGTTCTAAGGGGAGGAGAGCCCCTCCCTCTAGAAAAAAAGAGAACAAGTTATTTCAAAATGCTCTTTGAGGTCAGGGCCTTTATTTGGTCACAGTTTTATATCTAGAGAATAAACAGCCTGGCACAAAGTGTTTAATAAATATGAGTGGACTGACAGACAGATAATAGCAAAGGACTTACTTAGAAGAATGGTCAAGGAAGGCCTCACTCAGAAGTTAACATTTAAGTTGAGACCTGCAGCATGAGAAGTAGGAGCAGGGTATAATCCCACCAGGCAGGAGGAATAGCATGAGCAGAGGCTCTGGATGAGAAAGTGCTGGGAGACACACACACACACACACACAGACACACACACACACACACACACACACACACACACACACACCTTAGAGACAGGAGGAATTGAGGTGAACTGGACATACTCTCTCCAAAGGGACATAATTCAACAAGTATCTTGGGAAATGGCTGTGACCATCTCTACTTCAGGGCCTCTAGCGGACTGACTGTAAAGTGCTTCAGTTGCCTTGTGAATGACCAAATCTCAGTAACCCTAAAAATCGGTTAATCATAACTGATTTTAAGTGCTTCAAATTTGAAGATGGAACTTTTTTCCTTTCCACACTCCTACTTGTGGTTTCTGAAATACTCTGAAGCAAAAGCAGCCGGACTTGGGGGTCACGTGAGTTCCAGGAACTCTTGTGGACTGGATCTTTGCTATCCTTCAACCACAGTGGAGAGCACGCATTCTCATCTTTTCTGGATGTTTTTGCTCTTTGGTTCTCTGAAGCCCCTCTTCCCTGCCCTCTTGTCTTTTTGCCTCTGAGCTTCTGTACCATATTCCACTGGTTGAAATCATGACAGACACTTTCCCTAAGGCACCAACTTCCCACTCAGAGGTTATACACCTGTCCTCTGCTCTTCTAAAGAGCAAGGCCCAAGTCATTTTACCTCCTAACTGCTCTCTGCCATTATCTGTACATCATCAATGCTAATAACATTTACATTTTGTTCTATATCATAAAGAGAAATTAATTCTTTGAGGCTTTTCTACAAGTTAAATTGAAATCATCAACTGATAGTTTCAAAAGTGTTACATAAATATCATTTACTGCAGAATCAAGTTGTGTGATTGGACTTATACAGAAGGACTTAATCCTGTGTTATTACAGTTGTGTTCTTCAAAGAAGATATAATTAATAAAAACTGGGTGGAGGGAGGCTTTGGAGGGGACAGGATATAACATAACCATATACTATTGTTACTTTTATTATATGCCATCCCATTTCATCAAGTTCATCTGGATTCTGTGACAATATATTAAATGATTTACCTATTTTTTAAGACCCCCGACTTCCTGTTCTAATTTTTTTTTAATTGAAGTAGTTAATTTACAATGTTGTGTTAGTTTCAGGTGTACAGCAAAGTGATTCAATTATACATTTATACATGTACATATTTTTTCATTATAGGTTATTAGAAGATATTGAATATAGTTCCCTGTGCTATACAGTAGGTTGTTGTTAGTAGATTGAAATTTAAACCAAGCTATTGTTGATGTGCAAGCTGGCAGATGAGGCCACACATCATTCAATTCCCTGGTTCACATTTATTTATTTATTTATTGGCTGCATTGGGTCTTTGTTGCTGCATGTGGGCTTTCTCTAGTTGCGGGGGGCGGGGGCTACTCTTTGTTGCGGTGCACGGGCTTCTCATTGCGGTGGCTTCTCATTGCGGGGCACGGGCTCTAGGTGCACGGGCTTCAGTAGTTGCAGCACATGGGCCCTAGAGCCTGCAGGCTCAGCAGTTGCGGCGTGAGGGCTCTAGAGCACAGGCTCAGTAGTTGTGGTGCATGGGCTCAGTTGCTCTGCGGCATGTGGGATCCTCCCAGACCACGGATTGAACCCGTGTCCCCTGCATTGGCAGGCAGATTCTTAACCACTGCGCCACCAGGGAAGTCCCTTCCTGTTCTAATTTGAGCCATTTGTTTTCATGTCCACTGCACAGATGTCATCCTGGGGTTTGTTTCTACTGCACCTGCCTTACTTGCTACAGCTTCATAAAACACCTTGATATTTGATAAGACAAACCCAACTACCTTGCTTTCCTTCTTCAAAATTCTCTTGGGTATTCTTGGCCCTTTGTTCTTCCTTGTGAAATGTGTTTTTTGATCTCAAGTGCAGAGGGTAGAGTTAATAACACACTTCTGTTCATTTAACGTATCATAACTGGCCCATTCAAGGCACTGCCCTTGTTTTATTTGTTGACCCCTCCATTCTCATATTCTCACGCCCCTTCCATGTCTTTCCCACTTGCCCTCACCTTAGACACACACTCAAATGTGTTTGATATATGTGCCTGGATCCATGTGTATCACTGTAAAATGGATATTATTTTGTGTGAATATGTGTTTAAATGATACAAACAACAGAAATAGTTGTTTCCTACTTTTTAAAAGTAACATCATGATTTTCAGATGTATTTATGCTGCTGTTTCTACTTCTAGCTAATTTCTTTGAACTGCTGCATAGTATTCCAAAGCATAAACCTGTATAGTTTATTGTTACATTTCCAGCATTGATGGACACCTAGTGGTCTTTAGCTCCCTACTACATGAACAATGTTGCAATACACATCCTTATATACGTCACTTTCTGGTTGTGTGTGAGAGTTTCTATGGAGTATATATGTTCAGGGGAGGGGCTGCTAAGTCCTAGGGCATACATAGATTTACTTTCACTAAATACTGCCAGTTTGGAATGACTGTACCTACTTACATTCCCAACAGCAACGGATTAAGATTCCTGTTATTACCTTACTTGCCAGTCCAATGGGAGTAAAGCAGTACCTTATTGTTTTAATGTGCATTTCTTTGGTTACTAGTGAGATTGGGCCTTTCTTCATTTCACTGTCAGCCATTCAGGCTTCCCCATCTGCAAATTGCCTGTCAGTATCCTTTTCTGAATTTTCCTTTTGCAGTTTACATATTTTCTTACTGATTTTAATTGTTTCTTTTATTTTCTAGATGTTAATCCCTTGACAGTTTTATATGTTGCAAGCACCTTCTCTCAGGTTACAATCTACCTGTTAACTATGTGATTTTTTTTTTTTTTTTTAAACAGGAAACTTTAATTTTGACGTTCTCAGAACTACCAGTTTTCCACTTACGGCATGATATTTTGGATTTTATTTATTAAGTCCGTCTTCATTTAGAGGCTAAAAAAATATTCTCTGACAATTTCTTATATTAGATTTCTGGTTCTACATTTGACATTTAGGTCCTCAGGGAATTTGGAGGTCCTTGTAAAGGTGTGGGTAGGGATCCACCTTCATTTTTGTCCAAATAATGAGCTAGTTTCCCCAAATCATTTATGATTATGGATTTGTTTGATAGCCAGTTCCTACACCAGCACTTCATGGTTTTTATTGCTATGAGTTTGTATGATGCGGTAAATATGGTAGGGTGAACCCTTCTCATCATTTTTGTTTGCAAAATTGGCTTAGACAATTCATATTCACTTTTAAATAAGTCTCTTGAAAGCCATAATGCACATATATTACATGGATAGGGACCAAAAAAATGATAACATTTCCAAGTCTTCCCTAATTTATACTTACTTAGGACTTCTTTTAGGTTTTTTTATAATGTTTTATAATTTTCTTCATAAAGGCCTTCTATTTCTAGGTACATTACATTTTTTGTTGCTATTTGAATAGGACTTTTTTTTTTTTTGCATTTTCTCACTGGTAGTTCTTGGGATATGGAAATTTTACTGATATTTATTTTACACAATAACCTTGCTGAACTTCCTTATTGGCTCTAATAATTTACCTATAGATCCTCTTGTATTTTCTCTACAGTTAATCATATTGGTTGTAGATTTTTTCCTCTCTTTTTCTTAAACATCATTTATTCTTCTCGCCTTATTGGAGTGGTTAAGATCTCAATGACAATTTTGATTGTAACTAGCAAGTTTTATTGTTATTGTTCCTGACGCTAACGGCGATGTGCCTAGAGTTTCATCAATAAGCCTGTTTGTGGTAGATTTTTAAAGAAAATGTTAATCAATTCTTTTTATGAAAGTTACGTTTTACAAGAAATTTAAAGTATAACTTTACATGTGTATCATTCAGGTTTGATCAAAATAGACTTCAGTAAACCTAGGTAATTCAGAGTAATGTCTTACAATCAGTCGCTCTAGTTTTATTTATTTATTTATTTTTGGTGGGGGGGATAGCTATCCTTTATTGCGTTAAAAAAGTTTTCAACAGTATTTTAAAAATCATTAAGTGCTGGATTTATTGAATGCTTTTCCTGCATGTATCAAGATGATGTTTCTATATTTCTTATTTCCTCATTTGCATTTTCTATTCTCATTTTTGGGACATTTTATTAGATGAACTTTGAATCTCCTGGGTTGTACCTTTATGTCTCTTAGCAAAGTACCCTACGTTGCATCTCTTTTTCTCCTTATGTTCTGGAAGACTTTCTCAAAATTTTTCCCGGCTGTCCATTACATAAAAAATTTTAGGTAGTAACATTTTAAATTTCTAAGAGCTCCTTCTTATTTACAGATATCTTCAGAATGATTGGAGCCTGTAATTATTATTACTACTATTATTATTATTTAAAACTGAATATCTTCTTGAATCTCTCTGAAGATACTAATAATTTTAAGGATGTTTTCTTTTATACTTTCTTTTCATCGTAGGTCAGTTGTGCTACTTTCATCGTAGTTCTCATGTCTGGGGAGCTTTGGTTGTCCATTCATATTTATAATGAAATTGGTTAGCCAATGCTAGCAGCTATTGTGGATTTCCTCCACAATATTTCCAGTAGGACTTCTCCCCTGAATGGAAGGCCATTATCTTGTATAACCCTCATGATAACTATATTTGTTATCTATTACTGCATAGCAAATTATTTTAAAATTTAGCATCTTAAAACAACAAATATATATTATCTCATAAATATGTATTATGTCACAGTTTCTATGGGTCAAGAATCTGGGTGTAGCTTAGAGAGATAAACTGTCAGTGTCTCACAGGCTGGGGCTCTAGCCATCTCAAGGCTTGACTGGGGGGCAATTCACTTCCAAGCTCATTCAGATGGCTGTTGGTTGGCCTTATGTCCTTGCTGGCTGTTGATATGGCAGCTTGCTTCTCCAGAATAAGAGGGAAGAGGGAAGAGAGAGGGAGAGAAGGAGAGAGAGACAGGGAGAGAAGGAGGGAGAGAGAGAGAGGGGGAGAGAGAGAGTCTTTCTGCAGCCTAATCTCGGTAGTGACACACCAGCATCATTACAGCTGTCACAAGTAGTCACTAGATCCAGCACACACTCAAGGGGAGGGGATATACAAGAGCATAAATGCTTGAAGGTGGAGACCCTTGGGGGCCACCTGAGAAGCTGCCTACCATAATACCCTAGGTCCTGTTATTAACTCCCAGTGAGGAACTGGGGCTTGGCAAGGTTAAGCCACTGGCCCAACATCCCACAGCCAGTGAATCACAGAGTGAAGTCTGGGACCCAAGTGGATCTGCTTCCAAAGTTTGCCCTCTCAACTGCTATGCCACCGTCTTCCACAGTGTAGATGCATCCCCGGTGTAAATATAAAATCATATAAGGTGATACAGAGGGTCGCAGTTTGGTGCTAACAAGCCTTTAACTCCTCAAACCCTCATTAATGTCCCGTTTAACTGAGACAGGTCTGTCCTCAGGCTCTAAGTCTTGGCAAGGCAATGGTATCTAGCTAGACTTTAATAACATTGTTTTCTTTTAATGGTGTTTACTTCCAGTTAAGACAAGTAGAAGTGGCTATAAATTAATGATAGTGACATAGCATTTCCTTTAAAAATATATCCTGGGGGCTTCCCTGGTGGCGCAGTGGTTAAGAATCTGCCTGCCAATGCAGGGGACGCAGGTTCGAGCCCTGGTCCGGGAAGATCCCACATGCCGCAGAGCAACTAAGCCCGTGTGCCACAACTACTGAGCCTGCACTCTAGAGCCCATGAGCCACAACTACTGAGTCCGCGTACCACAACTACTGAAGCCTGCGCACTTAGAGCCCGTGCTCCACAACAAGAGAAGCCACCGCAATGAGAAGCCCGCGCACTGCAACGAAGAGTAGCCCCTGCTCGCCGCAACTAGAGAAAGCCCACGCACAGCAACGAAGACCCAACGCAGCCAAAAATAAAATATAAATAAAATTAAATATATATGTATCTTAAAAACAGAAAATATGTTAATTAAAGTAAAAATTTAAATAGCGAAGATGACACTCAGATACGGCAAACATAGTGACGGTGGTCTATGGATTACTCAAGTTTGGGAAATACTGCCTAAGGTATAATGCATCTATCTGAAAAGAACCTTAGGGATAATAATCCCATTCTTTTGGTTCAATCTTTTCCCTCTTTTCATACCTTTTATAAAATGTGTAGAATGAAATTGAGAGAGGGCAAATGACTTCCCTAAGGGCACAAAGTCCTCATGATCACAGCCCAAGTTCCATGACTCTTTTGCCAATGTTTCTCTTTCTCTTTTACTTCTATTATTTATCATCTTGAAACACTTTCTTTTTACTTTCCCCACCCCCACCCTACTGTTTCCAACTCACTTTCCTTTAATCAGAGTTTCTCAAGAGCCGCACTACTGACATTTTCGGTCAGATGATTCTTTGCTGTGGGGACGGTCCTGTGCCACAGAGGCTGCTGAGCGACATCCCTGACCTCTACCCACTAGAATACGACGGCATCCTCACCCCCAACTGTAACAACCAAACATGTCTCCAATGCCTCCTCGGAGGCAAAAATTCCTCCAACTGGGTATCACTGCTCTAAAGCAGTGTTTTTTATTTCTACAAAATATTAGGTCCTGCTGGTGCTGCTGGACTGTAGATCACGCATTGAATAACACTGCTCTGAACTACACAGCCTAATGAGGTAACCGATTTTTTCCTTCCATTTTTGGAGACTTGTGTATATCACAGATGAAAGGCAAAATAACACTCCATTCAGTACAACATCTGCTATGAATTAAATTAGGTTTCCTATGTGGAAGATGAAGATTCCAGCATTAAAATTTCAGAAGCAAAATTTTCCTGAGGGGGTAGAGACCACACATAATATAATTTTACCTCCTACACTTGGCAAATTAGAAATCAACTGGATAAATTAAGAGGAAATGCTTATCAAAAACAATCTTCACTATTTGTGTTGTTTTGAAAGAAAAAAAAATGTAATGAGCCTTACCTACATGTTTAGCAATCACAGTTTGAGGAAAGTTTGTAGAATGAGTACAAGTGAAGTGAGTAACTCCTTAATGTGTTGTTACAATCCATGCAAAGGCTAGGATGAGCTCAGACTCTTCCTAGGCAGCAGAATAACCATTTTTAATTGCTTCAGAGAGCTTCCTGAGATAGCTGCACATTAGCGAGGGTTTGGAGTCTGTGTATAAGCAGGAAGGGTTGTATTGCTGCCCTAAACGTCTTCAATTATACATGAAGGAGTGGGCTTTCTATCACAATCCAGCAAAAAAGCTCTTCTTGGGCTCTTGGGGAATTTTTGTGCATTAAGGATTAAAACTTTCCTGGATCTTTTGGGCCAATGAAGGTACAACACACTCTTGGTAAGGGAAAATTTTCTCTATGTTTCTTTTGAGTAAGAGTGAAAGTGGGTTTTAAAAATTCAGAACTACAGTCAGTAGAGTCCGTATTTGACCTAATCTTTCTTCTTTCTCTTTCTATCCCCATCGACTTCTTCCTCCTCTGTTCCTCTTTCCACTTCCTTCTCTTCGTTCTGTACCTTTGATCTTTTTGCAAAGTGGATATAGTGAGGCACACATGCTTTTCTTTTGTTTTATGATTTGCGCTCTGAGGTGCTGTGTTTGCTTGTGTTTTTTTTTTTTTTTTTCCTAACAAAAACCAGAACAAAGCAGCACAGTTCTAGGAAATGGGATGTGAAATTGTTTATCAGCTATAAGAATTTTCAACCATATGGTATTATTGGTTGACACTGGATGACCTCATTTCTTCAGGCAACCAAAGTTTGGGAAGAGCAGAGTTCAGGCAAAGAAGAAAGAAGGTTCCAAATACTAGGACTATCAAACTGGTATGTGATAATCTCTCCACTTTTGAAAGTTTCCTGGCACAGGCTGCTTATATCAGGAAGCTCAGGCTGGATAAAACTGACCTCTTCTTTGCTGCTTACCAGAATCACCTGGGGGAGCTTTCCAAAAGAGGCAGATGATTTTTAGCCTTGGGTTCAAATCCTAGCATCTCTATTAAAAAAAAAAAAATCCTCCCTTGAGACTCAGATGAAGTCAACCTGGCTCTGGTCCCAAATGGCATTTGGAACCAGTAAACTGGCAGAACTGAAAGGTCCCTTAGAGGAGCCTGAGGACTCCCTGAGATCCACCATGATTTTAGGAACTCAGTTAGGTCAAGGGTCATGTACATCATGTGGGGGAGAAGGGTAGCCAATAGACTGCGGCCAAAAGTAGCATGGCACACGCCTGGACAAGTCAAATTTCTGTTCTCCACTTCTTTCTTTAGTGATTTTGAACAAGTCATCCAGTCTCCCTGAGCCTCAGTTTTCTTGCCTGTAAAATGATAACATCCCTAACAAGGTTGTTAGGAATTAAAGGAGGCAATGCATGTCCAGTGCTTAGCAGGGCACCTGACACATGATAAGTGCTCACTAAGTGTTAAGTACTGGGAATGCAAAAAGGACAAAGTTATTTTTATCGAGAGGACTTGAGGTGGCATGAGATAAGCTAAAACCATTGGGATGCTTCAAGTTAGAGGATGAAGCTTAAGAGTAGCCATGATCCAAATCTAAACTCATGAAACGGATAAGGGAGAAGTTACTTGTTTACAAGAACGAATGTCCTTTCCTAGTTCCCAAATGCTTGGGAGAATTCAGCTTAAACCAAATGATAGAACATACCATTCTGGACACTTACTGAACTTCTGATACTCGGAGCCACACTGCACTTTTTTTTCTGTTCCTCTAAAAACTCTTGTTCTTACCTCAGGGCTTTTGCATATTCTGTTCCCTTCAACTGGATTATACTCTGATCTTCACATGGTTTTCAATTACATTTTTCAATTATTCTAATTATAATTGTTATTATTTACTTAGTATCCATCTTCCCCACTAATACATAAGCTTCATGGTAGCAGGAACCTTCTTTCACTGCTGTACATGAGGTCTTAGTGCCTAGCACATAGTAAACACTCAGTAAATATTGATCAGATGAAAGAATGTTGAATGAATATTGATCAAAATAATAAATGAATAAATATGAAGTGATAAATAGATATCAAAGCCATAATTTTATAAAGAATAAAGGGTATCTAGAGATAAGCAGTCAGACTTAAAGGGACCAGTGAGATGATTAATGCCAAAGCATGCATATTTACAGGTGGTGATATCTTTAGAGAGTAGGACCAGGTTTAATATTCTGATATCCAAGCTTTTTACCACCATTTCCTTAGTTACCAAAATTTGGGCATGTTCCACTGATCACAAGGATATATGTGAAGACAATGGAATTGTATATTTGAAAGTAGGACTCTGGCTATAAGGGTTGTCCTGACCTGGAAAATTGGAAATAAATGGCTTTAGGTCAGTTTATCCTCCTACCACATATCATGACAATGAAAGTATTTCTTAGGGTGGTGGTTGTGTGTGTCTAAATGTGTTCTACAGGATTTGTGGATTGGTGAGGGTTAATTTCCAAAAGGTGACTGCATTTGACTCTTGAAAGCTTCCTTGGCACTTGGAAAATTAGCCTCAAGGTTTAGTGCTGGAATATTGAAGATATCAAAGCAGTAGCCGTAACAAGTAGACTGTATTAGCACTTAGCTTGGCTCGCTGGTGTCCCACTGGGGATGGCTGCACCCTCCACTTTGTTTCACTGGCTGAAGGGGAGGGGTCCAGGACCATCATAAATGCCTACATACTCTCCGCTCAGGCACCTGGGCTTCAAATCTTCTTTCAGAGAAGAGATGTTGTAATGGAGGCATCTATCATTCACTCATGCACTCATTCACTTACTTAGCATCGTGTCAAATGGGCTGTATTGTACCTCCCAACACTTTCATGTGTTGAAGTCCTAACCCCCAGGACTGCAGAAAGGGATGGTTTTTGGAGACAGGGTCTTCAAAGAGGTGATTAAGTCAAAATGAGGTCATTAGGGTGGGGCCTAATCCAGTATGACTGGTGTCCTAATAAGAAGAGGAAATTTGGACACAGACGCACAGAGGGAAGACCATGCAAAGACACAGGGAGAAGCCGGTCATCTACTCGTCAAGGAGAGAGGCCTCAGAAGAAACCGACCACACCGACAAAGGAGTTCCAGCCTCCGGAACTATGAGAAAATAAATTTCCGTGTTTAAACCACTCAGTCTGTGGTACTTTGTTATGGCCGCCTGAGCAAACCAATACACTTACCCTATGCGTGACACTGAGGACACAGAGGTAGATAAGACCTAATTCAGACCTACGGGGAGCACATAGGTTTGTGTTCCTCTGAGTTCAATTGGAGTCACTTTTTTTAAAAAATTATTTATTTATTTATTTTTGGCTGCGTTGGGTCTTTGTTGCTGCGCGCAGGCTTTCTCTAGTTGTGGCGAGCGGGGGCTACTCTTTGTTGTGGTGTGCGGGCTTCTCACTGCGGTGGCTTCTCTTGTTGCGGAGCACGGGCTCTACGCATGTGGGCTTCAGTAGTTGTGGCACGTGGGTTCATTAATTGTGGCTCACGGGCTCTAGAGTGCAGGCTCAGTAGTTGTGGCTCAGGGGCTTAGCTGCTCCGCGGCATGTGGGACCTTCCTGGACCAGGGCTTGAACCTGTGTCCCCTGCATTGACAGGCGGATTCTTAACCACTGCACCACCAGGGAAGCCCCCCTGGAGTCACTTTAACAGTAATATCCAACTGGCCCTTGCCTCCACCTGCTCACCCAGAACTTCCAGAATACGGCAAGGGACCCTCCGTTCCTGTGTGGTAGACCCTGGGGGCGTGTCACATATGCTTGCAGACAGGCCTGCCAACTACGGTCACTATGTCGAGTCTCCCGTGTACCCTCACTGCTGCCGGTCCCACTCTGAAGCCCTGATTTCTATGCCAAAGGTGCAATTTCTTAATCCTGCCAACAGCTGAAGTGCTAAGTGGTAACCTGCAATCGGTAAAGAAGTGGGGAGGATGTATTCTGTCTCCTAATTGTGAATTCAAGCCTCACAGCATCCTTTATGAAAACAGGATATTTAGTGAAGGGGGTGAGAAGGGGTATTCTTTTTCCACGTGGATATCTAATTAATATAGCACTGTTAATAATTTGTCATCAATCAAATGTCTAAATACATGTGGGTCTGTTCCACTGGTTGGCCTATTTGCCTCTCCTCACAGAAGTACCACACTGTCTTAATTTCTGTAACTACATGAGTCTTCTGCCTGAAGAATCTACTTTGTGTTTCTTTTAGTAGATGGATTCCTTCAGCCTTTGCTAACATTTAACTTTCACTGTTTCAAAATAATTTATTTTGAAATAATTTCAAACTTACATAAAAGTTGGAAGAACAGCAAAAAAAATCCATATCTCCTTTACTCAGATTCTCAACTTTTTAACATTTCACTTCATTAATTCATTATTCTTTTTCTTTCTATAATGTCTGTGTGTGCAAACTCATTATCATTAGTTTTTATGAAACACTTGAATATAAGCTACAGATGTGTCGCCTTGTCACCTCTAAATTCTCCTGTGTGCATTTCCTCCAAACAAGGACACTCTCCTACATAACCATCATACAACCCTTCAAGGAAGGAAATCAACCCTGATACAACACTGCCATCTCATCTACAGACCCTGTTCACATGTTGCTACCTGTCCCAACAGGTGGTCCTGATTGCATCCAGGAACATGCACTGCATTTTGTTATCGTGTCTCCTCCAATCTGGAATAGTTCTTCAGTTTGTCCCCATCTTTTATGTCCTTGACCACTTTTATGATTTTAATTTTAAAATTTTTGTTGGGTTTGTTTTATGGACCAGAATACAATCTATCTTGGTCAATATTCCATGAGCACTAGGAAAAAAAAAAAAGTGTGTATTCTACTGTTGTTGGGTGGAGTGTTCCATATATGTCAATTAGATCATGTTGGTGGACTGCATAGTCCAGATTTTCTATATCTTTGCTGACTTTCTTGTAGCAGTTCTGCTGCTGAGAGGGGGATGTTGAAGTCCTAACTACAACTGTGTATTTTTCTATTTCTCCTCTCATGTATCTTGAGGCTCTGCAGTTTGATATGCACATATTTAGAACTGTTATGTCTTCCTGATGAATCGATCCTTTTGTCATTATGTAATGTCTTCTTTGTTCCTAGTAATTTTCTTTGCTCTGAAGTCTATTTTTTTCTAATATTATAGCCACTTCTGCCTTTTAAAAAAACTGTTTGCACGGGATATCTTTTTTCATCCTTTTAATTTAACCTACCTATGACATTGAGTTTGAAGTGAGTTTCTTGAAGGCAGGATATAGTTGATCTTGCTTTGTTATCCGCTTTGCCAATCTGCCAACCTCTGCCTTTTAATTGGTGTATTCAGACCACTTAACATTTAAGACAATGAACTTAAGAACTTAAGTCTTCCATTTTATTATTTGATTTCTGTTTGCTTCCCTGTTTCTCATTTCTTGCTTTCCTGTAGGTTATTTGAATGCTCTTGAAGATTCCAACTTGATTTCTAGTGTTTTTAGATGTATCTCACATAGTTTTTGTAGTGACTGCTCTGGATATTACTATCTATCTATATACATATATTATAAATTATATGTGTTTATTATAAATTTTATCATACAAAGGATGTGTAACATTCAATTTACAAATAATTAAAAATACAATATTCTTTATTGTAAACTCCAAAGATCCAATTAACTCTTACAGAAGCCTTTTGCTGATTTTCACCAAACTCTTGTGTCCTTAGTCAATCTCTGATTGCACGGATGAATGAGTGTAGCTTTGACAAGAATGTTAGTTGAGCTTTTTAGTTAGTTTAGTTAGTTGAGCTGTAGGTTAATAAGAAATGCAAAACTGAAAGGATGAAGACCTGTGGGAATTTCACTTATTTGTCAATGACGTGAGTAACTTTTTTTTGAACAGTTTCAAATAGGAGAAGAATATTTCCTCCTTTTGTTATTCATAATGTGATGACTACTTTTAAGTTTAACTTGTATTAATATTTTTTTCTAGCTTTATTGCGATATTGTTGACATGCCATGCTGTATCAGCTTAAGGTATACAATGTGATGACTTGATATACATATATGTTGAGAAATGATTACCACAATAAGGCTTTAACACACCCTTCAGCTCATTGGCAATTATCAACATACTCTATTTCTATGAGTTTGGCTTTTTGAGATTCCACATATAAGTGAGATCATACAGTATCTGTCTTGCTTATTTCACATAAGTATAATGCCCTCAAGCTTCATTCATGTTGTCCAAAAATTCAAATGGCAGGATTGCCGTCTTTTTTATGGCTGAATAATATTCATATATATAGACACACACATATCTATATGCATGTGTGTGTGTGTACACACACACACACACAATGTGCAGTCAAAAATCTGCATACAATCTTAGAGTGGGCCCTCCATATCTGCAGCTCTGCGTCTGCAGAGTCAACCAACAGCAGACTGTGTAGTACTGTAGTATGTATGCACTGAAAAACAATCTGTCTATAAATGGACCCACACAGTTCAAACCCATGTTGTTCAAGGGTCAACTGTATATATATAATCATTTGTAAAGCCTTGGGGAGTGCTGTATATATATAATCATTTGTAAAGCCTTGGGGAGTGCTGTATATATATAATCATTTGTAAAGCCTTGGGGAGTGCTGTATATATATAATCATTTGTAAAGCCTTGGGGAGTGCTGTATATATATAATCATTTGTAAAGCCTTGGGGAGTGCTCACATTCCCCTATGACAATATTTTAAGTCTATTTTTATACCTCACAAAAAAAGTATTACTATTATGTTCACTTTTTTTTACATAATATTTTATATTTACCTATTTACCAATATATTTGGTATTGTTCCTTCTTTTTTTTTTTTTAATAATGAAGCTGCTTTTCTTTCTTTTTTTTTTTTTTTTAATTTAGGGAAGGCTCTTTTATTTATTTATTTTTATATTTATTTTTGGCTGTGTTGGGTCTTCGTTTCTGCGCGAGGGCTTTCTCCAGTTGCGGCGAGCGGGGGCCACTCTTCACCGCGGTGCGCGGGCCTCTCACTATCGCGGCCTCTCTCGTTGCGGAGCACAGGCTCCAGACGCGCAGGCTCAGTAGTTGTGGCTCACGGGCCTAGTCGCTCCGCGGCATGTGGGATCCTCCCAGACCAGGGCTCGAACCCGTGTCCCCTGCATTGGCAGGCAGATTCTCAACCACTGCGCCACCAGGGAAGCCCGGTATTGTTCCTTCTTATATTTCATATTTTCTTTATGGGCTTACTTTTCTTCTCTTTGAAATATATCTTTTAGAAATTATATTAGTGGGATCTATTGGTAATAAACTATTCCACTTTTTGACTTTTGGAAAATGTCTGTATGTAGCCCACATTCTTGGAAGATGGCTTTTTTTGAGTGCACAAAACTAGTTTGACAGTTATTTCTGCTTTGTATTTTAAAGATGTTATTTCACTCACAGCTGGCTTTCCATGTTACTGATAAGATGTGTGCTGTCTACTTGTGTCTTTCCTTTACAAATGACCTTCTTTTCCTTCTGGCTGCTTTTAAGATCTTTGTTTTGCTATTTGTAATTGTACCATGATGCATATAGTAAGTAAGACCTTTATCTATTCTGGTTGGGATTTGCTGGGCTTCCAGCAAATGATCCAGATCCATATCTTTTACTAATTTTAAAAAAACCACAACCATCATATCTTCAAATATTATGTTTTCCACTCTCTCTATTGTTTACATAAACTTTGATTAGATATTTGTTAGGCTCCCTTATCTATCTTCTATGTCACTTAATATTTATTTCATATATTTTATCTCTATGTCTCCATGTGGTTTTCTGGGTAATTTATTTAGAATTTTTTAGTTCATCAATTTTCTATTTAGCTAGGTTTAAATTGCCTTTCAGCCTCTCCTCTGGGTTTTAAATTACCAGATTAAAATAAATAACTTCTAGTAGTTCCATTACCTTACTTTTCAAAATTTCCTGATTATTAAGGTTATTATTTCTTGTCCACTCTTTTTTTCCCTCTTACATTTTGCTGATATATTATAAATTTTATTTTATTTTTAAATTAACGCACAGAAAAACTGGCTTTGGGGACTGTTCAGTTCTAGGAATTTAAACGCATGTATAGATCTGTGAAATCACCACCACCACAAGTTTCATCGCTCTGAAAAAAATCCCTTTGAGTCACATTCTTCCCCACGGTTCCCACCCAATCCCACACTCCCTGGAGTGTGAGGTGAGCCTGAGAGGATTTTAAAGTAGTCTCCAGTTAGTGTCCAATTCAGAGAGAAACTTATACTGATGAACAGCAAATCCATCTTTCACAAGTTGTGTGCTCATCTTTCCCACAACGTGGGGACAGGGCTGAGATGGAGACAGATTCCTGATGGTATCATTTGAACACCTGGATCCTGCTATATCTGAAGCATCTACCTTTGGATTTTTTTGGTCACGTGAGCCAATAAAATTTTCTTTTGGCTTAATTAGGCTTGCATTTGCTTAATTAGGCTTGGATTTTGTTCCACATAGCTGAAATTCTCCCCAGCAGTGATCTTCATTTATTCAAGAAGTTGTTTTTTTAAAAACTCACTTTTAAAAACTGTGGTAAAATACATATAACATAAAATTTACCATCTTAACCATTTTTCATGTGTACAGTTCAGTAATGTTAAGTGTACTGACACTGTCAGCCCTGGCAACATTCATTCTATTTTCTGCTTGTATGAGTCTGACTACTCTAGCTACTTTATATAAGTGGAATCATACAATATTTGTCTTTTTGTGATTGACTTACTTCACTTAAACATAATGTCTTCAAGGTTCATCCATGTTGCAGCATGTGTCAGAATTTCCTTCCTTTTGAAGGCTGAATAATATTCCATTGTATGTTATACCACATTTTGCTTACCTATTCACCCATCAATGGATGCTTGGGTTGCTTCTACCTTTGGCTGTTGTGAATAGTGCTGCTATAAACATGAGTGTAAAACTATTTCTTTAAGATTCTGCTTTCAATTCTTTTGGATATACACCCAGAAGTGGAACTGCCAGGTCAAATGGCAGTTCTATTTCTAACTTTTTGAAGAACTGCCACAGTTTTCCAGAACGGCTGCACCATTTTACCATCAACCATGTACAAAGGTTCCAATTTCTCCACATCCTCACCAGCACTTGTTACTTGCTGTTTCTTTTGATAGGAGCCATCCTAATGGTTGTGAGGTGGTATCTCATTGTGGTCAATAAGTTTTTACCATGTGCTTGGCACTTTGCTAGTATAGCACAGCAAACAGGCTTGGGGCTTGTGGGTATAAAATACATACAAGTGACTAATTACAGTTGTGCAAATTGCTCCAAAGAAGTTACAGGGCCAGGTTGGAGTGCTTGACTACTTCCTGGAGGAGGGGCATCTCTTAAAGAGATGGTAGCTCACTCCCATGCCTCCTCTTTGGAAGTGGAACTTTTCATGCTACTCCCCTAATAGGCTTCCGGGGAGGTCGCCTTTTGGCTGCTCAGTTTTCAGAGGCCCACAGGTTTTTTTTCTCAGCACACATCAGCTTTTGGGACTGGGCTTTGCCAAACACCTTCAAAGGTCCCCAAAGAGCTCTTAATCTGGCAAACAGTTTTCCATCAATAAACAGGGCAGTGTTTCCTGCCCAGATGCCTGTTAAATCTGTCTCTCCCCGCGCCCCAGAGAGAGTCACTCTTAGCTGAATGTTCCCTTGTTGGGCAAGATGCTCTGCTGACCCAAGGCCACCTGGTTTTCTGTGATCCCATTTGCCAATTTGTGACCAGAAGCTGAATGGTCATTGAGGATGGGGGAAGGCAGCAGTAAATGGGGCCAGGAGAGGTGGCAGGATGGCTGCTGTGTTTGGGTGCCTTTTCTGTAACTCCCTCTAAGACTCAGATGTTCTTTAATAAAGTGGCAGGATTGGACTTGATGATCCCTTCTTGCTTGGCATTTGGTGACTTTGATAGGAGATGGCTAGGTCAGCTATTTCAACACTTTCTTTAAAAAAAGACAGATAATCAAAACTACAATGAGGTATCACCTCACACTGGTCAGAATGGCCATCATCAAAAAATCTACAAACAATAAATGCTGGAGAGGGTGCGGAGAAAAGCAAACCCTCTTGCACTGTTAGTGGGAATGTAAACTGATGCAGCCACTACGGAGAACAGTATGGAAGTTCCTTAAAAAACTAAAAATAGAACTACCATATGACCCAGCAATCCCACTACTGGGCATATACCCTGAGAAAACCATAATTCTAAAAGACACATGTAGCCCAATGTTCATTGCAGAACTGTTTATAATAGCCAGGACATGGAAACAACCTAAATGTCCATTGACAGATGAATGGATAAAGAAGATGCGGTATGTATATATATAATGGAATATTACTCAGCCATAAAACGAAATGAAATTGGGTCATTTGTAGAGATATGGATGGACCTAGAGTCTGTCATACAGAGTGAAGTAAGTCAGAAAGAGAAAAACAAATATCGTGTATTAACACATATATGTGGAATCTAGAAAAATGGTACAGATGAACATATTTGCAGGGCAGGAATAGAAACACAGATGCAGAGAACAGACGTGTGGACACGGGGGGGAAGGGGAGGGTGGGATGAATTGGGAGATTAGGTTTGACATAAATACACTACCATGCGTAAAATAGAGAGCTGGTGGGAACCTGCTGTATAGCACAGGGAGCTCAGCCCGGTGCTCTGTGATGACCTAGATGGGTGGGATGGGGTGGGGAGGGAGGTCCAAAAGGGAGGGGATATATGTATGCATATAGCTGATTCACTTTACTGTACAGCAGAAACTAACACAACATTGTAAAGCAATTATACTCCAATAAAAAAAAAAGTAAAAAAAAAAAAAAGAGACAGATATAATGGATGATGGTCATAGGGTGACATCACCCATAGCTATGCTCAGTACCTGGAAAAGTAGCCGCACTGTCACCCTCTCCTTTCCCACTCAAGGAAGTCCACTGGAAAGCCAAATTATAAGTGTAATATTATTATAGCGAAACATACTTAACATAGCACCTGACACTTAGCAAATTCTCAAAACCACAGGCTTTTAAAAATTATTATTATTTATATTTAAGGTTAACTGACAACCTGAGATAGCCAAACTACACCCCGGGAGCCAAAGCCAGCCTGCCACCTGTTTTTGGATAAGCTGTGAGTTAAGAGTAATTTCTGAATTTTTAAGTAGTTGAAAAAAAAATAACATTCTGTGACATGTGAAAACTGTATGAAATTCCAATTTTGGTGTCCATAAATAAAGCTTTATTGGAATACAACAATGCCTATTTTCTTACTCATTGTCTGTGACTGTTTTCACACTACAGTGGCAGAGTGGAGTAGTTGTGACAGATACCATATGACCCAAAACCTAAAATATGTATTATCTGGTCATTGATAGAAAAAGTTTGCTGACACTTTCACAGACTGTAATCTCTATTGGAATCAACTTCATATTTGTACATAGTTGTTGTATCTGTGAGGTTCAAGACCATGTCTATCTTGTTCACCATGGTCTTTCTAGTTCTGGATACAGAATTGATAGTCAATACTGTTGAGTTCATTGTATCCCAGATGTCCTGGGATTCTCCATCTTCCATTAATAATTGCATCACAATTGTTTGAGCTCTTCTCCTAGTTGATCCACTGGAGTTGCAGTCTTGTACCAAGCTGCCCTTCCCAGGTATTTCTGGGGGGTTCCTGCAGAATGCTTCCCTGTTCCCCATATCTGTCCTAAGGGTCTTCCTCTGGGCTCCTGCTCCTAAGTTCTCTGTTGGGTATCTCTCATCACCTTAGCCCTACATCATTTACTGGATGCACGGAGGTGAGAGCAGGAAAATGTATCATAGAAAGAGTAACCTAGACCCTGAATCCTGGACTTGAAATGTCCCAACTGGTGCCTCTCCTCTCCTGCCTCAGTGGGGTCAGCCTGTTTCCCAGAGTTGTCAGTGCTTTTGATCATCTCTCCCCCAAATCAGGCTTGAAGCTGCCAACTCCCACTTTGTTCCAGAGGAAGGAGAATCTCTCCTTTCCTGCTGACACAGAAATCTCTTTAGAGAGACATCTCTGCCCTTAATGAAGACCTTTTCAGAAGAGGCCTTTGCTTCTCCTTTGCTTAATTCAAAGGCCTCTAAGAGTAATTCTCCTCAAAACAAAATAGAAGTCTTCTCTTCTTCCTATGATGAACTCAACCTCTATCTCAGGAGCAATTGAAAAAATACTATGGCTTTAAAATAGGTGTGTCTTCCACTTTAAGACTAGAGGTGGTACAAAATATCATGTGAAAATGTCCAGTTTCACAGCACAAATGAATAAATGAGTGTACTTTCTATATACACACATATATGTACATGGTAAAACATAGTAATCTATATACTTTTATATATCATATATATTGTGTAGTGTATAGTACTGTATAAATATATGTACTTTTCTCTATACAGCACATCATGTAGTAGGACATATTTACTACATATAATAAACTATATACTAAGTTACTATAAATATTAAATTATTTTAAAACTTGGTACTTTATGTTAGTGACTCATGATTATAACCCTGACTATGCATAACCCACTTCACAGGAATTCTGTCCCAGGGGTGTTTAGCCTCTGGTTCAGAACTCTGGGACCTGCGAGTAGGTATTAATACCCAAAGTTGTTAGATGAGTCTGAGTGGTTCACCAGCAAAGCCCATGAACAATTCCCGGGAAATAAAAATAGAACGTGGGTAATAAAATCGAACTGTTTTCCCCTTTGTGCTTAGTGTAGTTTCACTTGCTCACAGGGTACCATGTGCAGAGGCCTTGCACCCGGCACTTCAGACCAGAGTTCCTAGAGTGAAAAGGCTGTGCCCAACACCTGGCGTACCGTGTGCAGAAGTGCTGCACACGACACCCGAATTCAGGATGGTGGCATGGGGCACGTGCAGAAGTGCCACCCTCGGCACTTGGATCTGCAGCACCAGGAGCTGCAGGAGCCAGTCCTGTGATAGTCCTTCTAAAACCTGGACACACGCGGCCCAAGGAAAACAGTACCCTCCCCATCCGGAGGCCTTGTTGGGCATAGCCCCGGTCACACAGATTCCCAGTATGCATATGCCATCCTATACGCACACGGGGCTATTTGGAAGGAAAGAGGTATGCTTATGCCCTACAAAGTGATAATGGTCCGGCATTTGTGACTCAAGTGACGAAGTGAATAACGAGTGCCCTGGGCATAAAATGGACTTTGCACTCAGCCTGGAGACCCCAATCATCCGAGAAAGTAGAGAGATCCAATCAGACCTGAAAATGAACCTCAGCTGAGCTATGCCAGAAGACTCAAGAAAATTAGATTCAGTTGCTTCCAACTGCCCAGCTCGCACGCAGTTAGCCCCAAGGATAAGGTAACTCTAGTGCGTTAGAACTCACGGACGGTAGACCCATTCCCCACGCCTGAGAGAAGGGACACCTGAGCCCCCTTGAAATGGACCAACTCAAGTGGGCCCTCCAGGAGGGAGAAACCGTGAAAGCCCTCATTGAATACGGTGCCCAGGTGCTGCCTGCACCCACCCACCCACCTGGCCCTGCACCCCCTCCAGCCAGGAGTCTGGGTGCACCTAAAACCCTGGAAAACCGGCGGCCTGCCAAGTCCAGCTCACCCCCATGTGGACGGACCCCACTTGTGACCCTAGTCGCAGGGGTCACTCCGGGGGGGGCAGCACACTGGAGGGAAAAGGCCCCCGATCCCCAACTCCGGAGAGACAACCTGGGGCAACGGCGCCCCTTGACTACTCGCGCTAACCTCTCTCTGACCTGAAGCTTCTCCTTCGAAAAACAACCGAAGTGTGACCAGGGAGAGTCCGCCCCGACAGCGCCTCCACATCAGGCACAGCGGCCGGCAGGCTGAAGACCAAGAGCTTCATTTTTAGGAAAAATTTGACATGTGACCACTGCGCTCTTGCTAACGTTTGGGCCACGCACCCTCAATTGCCTGGCGTCCTTTGTCTCCAAGAGGTTAGACAAACGGGGGTCGCTCAGGGACAAACAGTCAGGGCCGAGGCCTGCTGACCATCAAACACATCTAAAGGCGGCTGGGGGAGTTCTGCTCCTCCACCCAGGCCACGAAGACGCCCGACCTCAGCAGGAGGCAGTTACAGAGGACGCCCAGCGCCCCCAGCGCCCCTTGACAACGAGGAGCCAGACGAAAGACAGACGAGGGGGTTGTCGCGCGCAAAGCCCATGAACAGTTCCCAGGAAATGATAATAAAGTCTAACCTTTTTTCCTTTGTGCTTAGTCTGGCTTCCCTTCCTCCTAGGGGGCTGCGTGCGGGGTGCGGAGGCCTTGCTCCCGGCACTCCAGACAGGACCTCCCGGCGTGAAATGGCCGGCCGCGTGCAGGGCTGCTGCCCCCCGGCTCTGAATCTGGAGCCTTGAGCAGCGCATGCGCCCGACCTGCGAGAACTCCGCCCCCTCCGCTGCCCAGGACCCTATAAAGCAGCCCCGCCCACGGCCTGGCGGGCTGCGGGGAGAGCTTGTCGAGGTGGCACGTCTCCATCCTTTGATCAGAGAATAAAGCTTTCCTTTGTTTCTCAACTGAATTCAGTCCGCTTCTATTGGTCCGAACAACACTGGGCAGGAGGAGCCTTGTTGAGGCCCAACTCCAAAGGGTCAGAACAAGCGGTCTACTTGCCTTCATTCTTACTTTTCCGTGCCCACAGCCTGAGTTCCTTCTCCAACCTTAGCCAGCTCTGGTGTTTCATAATGATCTTCAAAGTCCTCAGGACTGGGGGCAAAGGAAGTGAGGGGGTGAGGATAGGACGAGCGTGGGCAGATTGGTGACCTCCTCTTCCTGGAAACATTCTTCTGAGTGTACGCCCTACCGGTGGCAGGTTATTCTGGGCTCCTGAGTCTATGGGGGTGTGATGGTGTTAATAACATCCCCTGTACTGAGTGGGCACAGATGGGCAAAGTAGGCACCCAGGAAGCTGGAGAAAGGCGAGAGAGGCATTGGGTGGGTTCACAGGCTGAGCAAAGCACTTTGATGTTGTGGTAGTGGTGTCTGGCGTTAGCCTCTGACTGCGAGGTCCTTCTGGGGACCACGGCCATGATCAAGGAACCAGTGGCGTCGGTGGAGGTGGTGGTGATAGTATTGCCAGTGGTGAGAATGACGCCTTTTAATGTCTTGCTTCTTTGCTATTTCTTCTTAGGGCAAAAGTCATAAATTCACTGTATATATTTTAAAAAATAGGTAAGAAAAAAAAGTGGGATCTCATCACTGAGCAACTTCGCTGGTATCTATAGAGCTTTTCCTATGGCTTGATTCTAGGTTCTGGGAACAGGGAGAATGAAGGACTCCCTCCTTCCTGGAATTTATAAACAGATGAACAAAAGGATCAGACATTTTCAGAAAGCGTTAAGGGCAACGAAGAAAATAAAATAGAGCATAGAAAGTAACTTCTTGGGAGTTTAGCTTAGAAGAGATGGTCATTATTCATATTTTCACGTGTGTGCTTTTTCAAGGTCTTTTTTCCTGCAGTATCTGCCCTCCTGATCTAACTATATATCATCTACCTAAAAATGGGATCACGATGTACATTCTGTATTGTAACCTTTTTTTTTTCACTTAATATATTGTGAACATCTTTTGGTTTCATTACTTATTCATCTGCATCTTTATTTTTATGGATGTAGAGCAATTATTCAGATAGGCTGTACCATACTTATATGACCCTTATGACTGCACACAGGTTGCTTCCAGTGTGTTGAAGGCATGATGCCTCTGGAATCTGTCCTTTTCCTTCCGTCATCACTGTCACCTCCCTGGCTCAAGCTTGCACTGACCCAGGTGGACACCTGACCCAAGCTGGGTCAATTAGAGCTTTTCCCTGGGATTTGAAAAACCAGAACAGAGGAGAGCAGCCTTGGGAAGGCCAGAAACCATACTGCCATCTGCGTTAAGAGGATAGCGTGCAGCAGGATAGCATATGCACAGACAGAAGAAAAGGAGAGGCACAGAGGGAAAGGGCCCCTGGTACCAGATGCATCGAAAGATCCAGATGCATCTTTGTCCATACCATAGCTTGCTGTTTCAATCCTTCACTGTATTCCTTGAGGCAACAAATTTCTCTCTAGTCTGAGTCTGAGTTCTGTCTCTTGCAACCAACTTGCTGCAATTCTCGGAGCCTCAGCTTTCTCATTAAAAGTGATGATAACCCTTTCTTCATAGAATTGTTATATTTTTAAAAGATATTGCATACAAAGTGTTTAAGATAGCGCCTGGCATGTAAGTGCCCAATAATTGTTAACAACGATTATGATTTAAATCAGCACCCATGGTGCCTAGAGACAATGTGGATGCTCACTATGAGAGTTTTGATTCTTCTTTCAGCTCTCTCCAAGACAGAAGGGTCATTCTTCATGACTTTAGTACCTCTCTGCCTTCTGTCCTTATTCGTCTCAGCCACGCCTCCTTCTCCGATGACAACCAGAGTTCTGAAGGTCCCTCCCCATTTTCAGCCAGTTCTCACTGAAGCACCTCCCGCCGTGGGGGCCTGAGACAGACGGCTTTATTCCGTACTCCAAACAGAGCCTCACCTCACTCCATTTCCATTTGGCTCCAGCTGGTAGACACCCAGTACACAGCTCCAAGGCTTAATTGCATTCTGCTTGTATGTTGCCAAACACTAAAACCTTGTTGTTGGAGTTAAGTGTTTTGGGAAATGGGCTGTACTATTTCCCCAACCGAGGCTTTGAAAAGTTGGAACTGCTGAATGAGCCGCCAGATCCAACCTTGGTCTCCGAAAGGCGCACCTGTACTTGCCAGGGAGGACGTAGCGAAACACTCACTGTGCGCTCTGTGAATGGACCTGGAAGATGTCCTGCTCCTGCAATGACATGATTGGCACATAGTAGGCTCTCAATTGTTACCATAATGTAAACATATTATGACTTATTCAAGACGTTAAAAGTATAATAGCGTCAAACACTTAAATCAGGGTCACACTGTGCCGGTGTTTTAAGCTGTCTATGTATACGAACTCAATGGTTCGCAAACTCTGCTGCACGTTACAATCACCTGGGTAATTTTTAAAAGTCCTGTTGCTCAGGCCATACCTTGCACCAGTGAAATCAGAATCTCTGGGCAGCAAGAGTTTTAAAAACTCTCCAGGTAATTCAAATGTGCAGTCAAGGGTGAGAATCAGTGAGCGAGCTCATTAAATCCTCAGCAAGTTTATGAAGCGAGTACTGTTACTACCCACACTGTCTTATTGAGGACACTGAGGCACAACAGACAGGTTAAGGGACTTGCCCGAGGTCTCACAGCTGATAAGTGTCAGAGCCAGGCTTGGAACCAGGCTATCTGGTCCCAGAGTCCATGCTTTTAATCCTACAACAATACGACTACAACACTACACTACATCCTACAGCAGAAGCCTGAGTTTCTCCCCCTTATTCTCTGTCCCCATCCCACTGCCCGGGGATGTCTCATCCTCTCCTGATCTCTCCTGGGTGTTTCCAAAGTCTCCTCCTTGGTCTTCTCACCTTCAGTCTCAAGCCCTCTACTCCAATAGGATCATAATGCCTGCCACATGTGTAATTCTGAGTTTCCTATGGGTTACATTAAAAAAGTAAAACAAAAAATGGATAAACAAGGTCCTACAGTATAGCACAGGGAACTATATCAAATCTCCTGGGATAAACCATAATGGAAAAGAATATTTTAAAAAGATTGTAGGACTTCCCTGGTGGTCCAGTGGGTAAGACTCCGCGCTCCCAACGCAGGGGACCCAGGTTCGATTCCTAGTCAGAGAACTAGATCCCACATGCATGCCGCAACTAAGAGTTTGCATGCTGCAACTAAAGATCTCACGTGCAGCAATTAAAAAGATCCTGCATGCTGCAACTAAAGATCCTGCATGCCGCAACGAAGATCTTGCGTGTTGCAACTAAGACTGGTGCAGCCAAAATAAATAAATAAATAAATGTTTAAAAAAAAATATATTCAATATATATAACTGAGTCACTTTGCTGTACAGCAGAGACTGGCACGACATTGTAAATCAACTTTACTTCAATAAAAAAAGAAAAAGGAAAATGAAAGGTGAAGTGAATCTTAATACAATATTTTATTTAACCTAATATACCCCAGATATTATCCTTTTGACATGTATTCAACATTTAAAAATATTAATGAGATATTCTACATTTCTTTTTTCATACTAAATGTTCAAAGTCCTGAGTATATTTTCAGTTACAGCACAGCTCAATTTGCACCAGCCTCGTATCATGTGCTCAGTAGCCACAAGCAAGTAATGGCTACCATATCGGACAAGGTAGCTAAGGGTGTAGACCTTAAAAGTGCTCATCACAAGAAAAAATAAAAAGTAACTGTGTGAGGTGATGATGGATAACATCTAGACTTACTGTGGTATATCAAATCATTATGTTGTATACCTAAAACTAATACAATGTTATATGTCAACTGTATCGCAGAAGACAATTAAAAATAGAAAAAAAGAAGCGGTATTGTAGTTTACTGGAAGACTTAGGATGAGAAGACAGTGATGTCTTGATTAACCGTTTTATGCTGTGGAACTCTCCTCTCCTCTTGGGTTTCCTGGCTTGACTGATACCAGACCCGTAGAGCCATTCTCAGTACAGACTGAGTGAAGGTTCCAGGGTCAAGCCACATCTAAATTACTAGTAATGCTTAAAATAGACTTTAGTTAAGATAACTCTAAGTTCTGATATTTTCTTCTCCCTAATGGATCATCTAGAGCACGGCCACCCCTTCCACCCCCTCACCCCACACTTCGGAGACCACGGAGCTGGGGACTTCACTTACCCAGCATCTCCTGTCACGTACGGGAAGGTTGACTCTGATCACAACCCCTACCTTACGTGTATTTATGCTCTTTTAAAGCTAAATTGGCACTTTCACACCTGCTGCGAAGCTGAGTGATAAAACATGTGTTCCTAGTCTTTCCTTTGTGTCTTGATTGGTGCTGTGGGGTTTAACTCAGGATTTTCTCTTAGCTTTACCTGCACGACGTATCTGATGAGAGTCTCTCCCACTACTGTCCCACCAGCCCTGTGAGAGGAAGGGCCCTTCTTCAGGGCTGTCTAGAATTTGGCCACACTCATACACGGATCCCTTTTTTCCTTTTAATTAGGAATCATTTTGTTGCCAGTGAAGGAGACCAAACTGAATCTGGCTGAAGCAGGCTTTATCCCCATGACTCAAAAGTTCAAAGGTCTGGCTGGATCCAGGTGTTCCCATGGTGTAACCAAGATTTGGTATCTCTCTCACTGCATTTCTCAGCTTTGTTTTCCTCTCTCTATTGGCAGTGTCCGTGTGGTGGCTTTCACAAGCTGTAGGCTTATTTTATCCTTATTGTCAATAATTCCAGCAGAAAGCTCCTTGTTCTCACCTGTTCCAACGCAAGTTCAGGGGTTGACTTTTATTGGATTATTTTACATGTCCATCCCTCTGTTCCACTCTGGTCCATGGTCCAAATCTGTCCTGTAGTCTATTTTTGTATGACCTCCAATCTCAGAAGGTTTTTACATTTTTAAAGGGCCACATATATAAAAAGAATATGCAACAGATATGTACTATCTGCTCCTTTACAGAAAAAGCTTCTGCAGGGCACATGGGGTTTTAAAAACTCTCATGATAACCACTCAGGTGGCTCAGTCAGAGCAGTGGAACAGAGGACCACCTGGCATGGGCTTGGCATATAGTAGGTGCTCAATTATGATTCTGATGAAAATGCTCACAGCAAAAATATTTCTCCCTGAGAAATATTTTTTGAGCTTGGGAGCTGGGAGGTGATGTATTGCCTCCTCCTGGTCCCTAATCTATTTTAGTAATAAAAGAGCTTCCTTTGTTTGAATAAATACTCCTTGCCTAAGCTGTTAATGCTTGCTTTCTTCCTTTTTGGCAGGTTTTATTTTGCTGGAGAGCATGATGGACGCATAATACTAATATACACCACTAGATGGAGCTACAGCTCTTGAGAAAAAGGCTCTCCCAGAAAGTGGCAAGCAGGAGGGTGGAGTAAATCTTGTAATCCCAGCATCTCCCCTGCCCAAGACAGACACGTTCTCGACTTGGCTCTGCCACTTGCTGCCTATGTGACTGTTGGCAAATGACTGTAAGTGTTGGCATCCTTACTTGTAAAATGGGGATTATAACAATGCCCACAACAGAGGGATGCTGTGATCATCAAGTACGATGCAAACTGTAGAATGCAGCGTAAATGTAAGTTAATGAGACGCCAGGAAGCCCCATCATTAGAGCTATTTCTGGGACGTGATTCCAAAAGCAGATAACTTTCATGACGTTCTTGTCTCATACAGTCAGGGCTGGGGGATTAGAGGGCAGCAGCAGAAGGGAGGGAATTCAGAGTCAGCTGGACATGAGTACAGAACACCTTTTGGAGGCTCCATTTCATCATCTGTAAAGCAGGTGAGCCCTGCCTTCAGTGAACCTTGCAGGATCACAAAGATGAAATGAGATAACACATGGCAAGCATTTTGCACAGTGTCTGGAACAAAGCAGTCCCTCAGTCAATGCTAGGTTGTGAGTGGGCTGCTTGAAGCTTTCTGTGACCCTCAAGGGTCCTCAAGACCCTCCCTCTCCTCTCCTCTTCTAGCCTCTCCTCCCACTTCCTGCTTTAACAATCATGGCCCATAGGATGTTGGTGTCATGTTTCTATCCCTAGTGCTACCCTGTCTCCTGAGTTTTAAGTCCCTCCACTCGACGGTCCCACAAGCATCTCCCATTCAATATGCTCAAAACAGAACTCCTTACCTTCTCGTTCTGAACCTTCTTTTCTTCCTCTCCTCCTGGTACATTAAAGGCATCGTCCTCCAACCAGAGCTCTGAGCTGAAACACCGGACATGATTCCTGACATTCCTGTCTCCCCACAGTCGCTGCCGCAGCCTTATCTTCGTGCCCTTCTCCCTGCCTCGTCCTCACACAGGGGTCTTTTTTTTTTCTGAATGCAAATCTGATTATTCCCCTGCTGCAAATCCTTCCATGGCTCCCCATAGCCTAGAAGGCATCTAAAAATCTGGCTTCCGCCGCCCTCCCCGGACTCCCTCTCCTCCCGTCCCCCGCTCTGCACCACCAACCTGATCTTACAGTCCAGCCACACGCGTGTTATTTTAGCTCCTCAGATGACATTAAGCTTCTTTTTGCCTCTAGGCCTTTGCCCTTCTCCTTTCTTCTCTGTCCCCCCTCACCCCAATTCTTACTTAATACAGAGAAGTTTAGGATCTCCTAACTTTGCAGACTCCTTACAGACTGCATCTCACCTCTATACCCTAATGGCTGTCACAGAGTCACACTAAACAAAGGGTATCAATGTGGATGTCACGCAGTCCCTCTGCCCTCCCCATCAGCCTTTGTTGACTCCATGTAAACTGTCTGTCTCCACGTAAACTCTCGAGATCAGGAGCCTTGTCTGCTTTGGTCACTGCTCTACCCTCAGAACCCAGAACTTGGTTGATGCATATTGAGCTCTTGATAAATATTCATTGAATGAATGAGTAAATAACTGAATAGGTGAACGGATGAGTGAGATGTTGCCTAGACAGAAAAATAGTTCCAGTTCAACTCTCTTCCCGTCCACCCCTTCTGGATCATCGAGAGATGCTGGGGTCCAGCCTATATGAGTGTTCTGATAATCGGGGCATAACTGCAAATCAAGTCCAGTTGTTTCATTGTTAATCCAGTTTGGCCATCAGTGACAGAGTTAAAATGACTACAGGTCCTATAACTTAGAATGTAGGGAAGCAGAAGATCAAGATGAGAAAAGAGGTTAAATGGCAGTGAGCCCACACACATTTTGAGATGACAGGAAGTTAAGCTTCCTTGTACAACCAAAACCAGCACAAGATATTACAAGCACTCTTAAGAATGAGATTTTCTGGCACACTATTTGCCTTGTTGGGAAATGCCCCATCCATCCATCCATCCATCCACCCACCCACCCATCTCTATCCAGGACAGTATATACAAAGCTGAGGAATACACTCTAGCTCCAATGGTGTGAAATGGGGATAACATTAGTACCTACTTAACCAACTAATTGTGAGATTTAAATGATATTATTAGGCAATAATATCACACAGCACTGGGCCTGTTGTATAACAAAAACTCAATAAATGATAACTGTATGTTATTATTAGGATCTGAATACCATGGCCAAATTCACAGCTCCAACTTTTCCCCAGCCGAACATCAAACATTCAACCCAATTTTATTATCTAGAATTTGAGGAGGAGAAATAGAGTGAAGGATTCTGGAGAGGGAGTAGGTAGAGTCAGGCTGGACCAATGAGGAACGGAGGCTGGGAGACTGAGGCTGGGGTGTGAGGTAGAAGGGAGCTCCCACCTGGGAGGAGCTCCCTCTAGAATGTTGGCAGGGTCATCTGGTCTCCTGATGACCCTACTAGATCATAATGAGTATCCATGAGAGTAGGCAGGAAACAGGAACACAGTGTAGACAGCCCTCCTCCACTGGGATCGCTGGTCAACCCAGGCCCACTACATCTGGGCACTGTGGGACCGGATGGGGACGTTGATTCGGTTCTGCAGCCAGTTGATATAATCCTCTTGAGGCATATGGATGATGTGTTCTCGCACAAACTGAGGGGCAGACACAGTGACAGCCTCAGATTTGGTCTGAAAGCTAGACTCCATGCCCCCGCCCTCCCCAACAAGATCCTGGGAGATTTGTGATTGAGGCTGTGGCCCCAGGATACCTCCCACCCTTCAGGCATTCATAATGCTTGCAGCATCATGCTGGGGATGGTTCTCTCAAGAAAAGGGTCTCTTTCCAGCTTGCCGGTTCAGCAGGCTAATGTTAAGTCCCGTATTGTCACCACTGACCCCAAGAAATTTGGGGAGAGCAGGAAAACCCAGTTGTCTGCATCTTTCTCTCTTTTCTACTCCTGAATATTTTTTTTTAAAGTCATTTGACCCTAAACTTTTTTGGGTTCATAGGCCCCTTCGAGAATTGAGGACAACTATGGGCTTGCTTCCGGGCAAGGGTTAAGACACAAAACATAGAGTTTCATGTAGATTCCAGGTTAAGAGGCTCCCACATCCGGGTTAACAGAGGCTCTGTGACGTTCTCACTGGGAGGAGAGCACGCTGACTTCTATAGCTAGGGCCATGAACTCAGCTCAGCGAAAGGGGAACATCCAGCGCCCGCCCCCCCTCTTACCCACTCAGCGATTGCCTTTTCCACGGCCTCCACAATTGGCAGGGGGAATGCAGACCCCATAACCGGACAGATGCCCTAGACTTAGTTTCGGAGTAGCCTGCCAGAGCCTCTCCCGAAAGAGCTTCCCAGGACGTGGGAAGTAGAGTCCGGGCAGATGAACTTGTCCACAGTTCATCCTCTCTCCCCCACTCCTGACCTTGCACCCATATACACAACCCAGGTCAGCCTGCAGAAGGGCCAACCGCTCATGAAAACACCGAGAGGTCTGAGAATGCTACCACCTAAGTCACTTCTTTATCTTGAGGCATTGAAAGCCCTATTAAAATGGACACGTGCCATCAGATAAAATTAAGGAAGTGACTCCACTGACACCTGTTAATACCTTAGTGTGGGCCCTCGCCCTCTCCCCATCTGCTGACCCCTTTTGATGCCCTAAGGGAATAGAGCACTCGGAACTTCTAGGGTGGGTAGGGAAGGTAAGCCGCTACTGCAAACCCTTCAGTGGCTCCTCAGCACCCTCCAGATAAAGACCTAAATCCTTAACTTGACCATCAGAGATGTGCACAGACTGACCTCTTCAGTCCCCTTGGAACTGTGCATCTTCCGGCTCTCTTCCTTCCGAATCCACTGACTGCCGCTGAACAGGTCAAGTTTTGTCCTGCTTTGGGGCCTTTGCACCAGCTGTTCCCTCTTCCTGACCTGCTCTTTCCCCTTCTCTTCGTGGTGCTGCCTTCACACTGTTCAGATCTCAGCTTTAAAGTCGTCTTCCCCAGTGGCTCTAGTTACAATAAGCCTCCTCTACATTTACCTTAAATCAGGGCTCCTCAAACTTTATTGTGCATACAAGTCACCCGGCATCTCATTTAAATGTAGATCCTGAGTTGCTTAGATATGATTTGGAGCCTGAGATTCTGCACTAACGAGTACCCACGTGAGGTCCATGGGCCACAATTTTAAGCTGCCAGATTTCGAGGGCTCCTTTTTATGATTGCCAGTTATTGTATTCACATGTCCATTTATTTATGTCTCTCCAAAACCTCCAAGTTTCCAGGGGGCACCGTTTACACAGAATATAATGTCCCCTGGAGTTGAACAACCAAGGTCACGTGACTATCCCTCTCCTATTAGATGATGAGTTCCATGAAGGCCTTTATGTCTTTTTAAAACTTTAAAAACTTAAACAGTGCCTGGATGTTGAGAGAGGAATGAATGAGTGTGCCGGAGGCACTGTGAGGGGAAAGGAGGTGGTCAGTACCTCGATAGCCACTGCGATGTCCGGAGAGCACAGTTCCCAGACTCTCATGTCCTGCAGCACCTTCAAGAGAACATGTGGCCGGATCCTCAGGTCCAGATTTTCCCCAAACTTCTGCAGTTTCGCCAGGATCTTTTTGGCAGGGCGGAAGTTCTTCAGATCCTCAGGGAGTTTGGACAGCAGGTCAAAGTACCTTCAGTTCCAAGAGGAGAGGGTCAGTTAGGAAACTGCTGGGAGATGGGCCTGGGCACCACAGGGACCCCATCTCCACTACCTCTACCACTCATGTGATGCCTCCAGGGCAGCATCGGTCTCTATCTGGGGGACTTTCCTTCCCCCTCAGTGTAAAGTGCCCACAGATCAGGCATGTCTTTATTTTTATGGATAGTAAAAGCTGGAGCATGATTTGCATCGCATTAAAAAAATTAAGGGCATGCTTTAAAGTGATGCATTTATGATTTTTCTACCAAGCAGACAATGTGAAAAGTTAGAAGAAAGGAAGAACGCTGGTATTCTGAAGCTTCTTTTTATTTTTTTTGAAGGTTTTATTTTTTATTTATTTATTTTTAATATCTTTATTGGAGTATAATTGCTTTACAATGGTGTGCCAGTTTCTGCTTTATAACAAAGTGAATCAGTTATACATATACATATGTCCCCATATCTCTTCCCTCTTGCATCTCCCTCCCTCCCACCCTCCCTATCCCACCCCTCTAGGTGGTTACAAAGCACCGAGCTGATCTTCCTGTGCTATGCGGCTGTGAAGCTTCTCTTCTGAGAGTTAATCAAGCCAGGGAGGACACAGACACATCTGTGGGATACCTTCTAGGATGCAAGAGGCTCTCACACACAAGGTGCTGCTGCTGCTGTGTGTGTGTGTTTGTGTGTGTGTGTGTGTGTGTGTGTGTGTGTGTATTTTCCATGTCCCTGATAACGAGTAAGCAGGAGTCACAGCTTTGTGTATTTCAAGAATCTCTATTAATATGATGACAGCATGAGAAGGTAGTTTGGGAATCCATCCTTGAGATGGTGGGAACGAGGTAGGTTCTAACCTGGGGGTTCAGGTGCGGGTGACGGCAGCAGTGGTATCTCATGAAAAAAGTTTTTTATCCCTGATTGCAGAAAAAGTCGAAGAACTTGATCCTCCATCATACATTCTGGCTGCTCATATTGCTTTATAGTTGTGATATATATTTATATATTTATTCATGTCTCTTTGTAAGCTCCCAGTCTGCATTATTAAAATTGTTGAAGGGATTCTGGGTACATTTTTAGGCTTTCCCATCTTACTCGTAGATCTTGATTTACTCACCCTGACAGGATGGAGCTTTGGGAAATCAGACTCCAATTTTATATCGCTGCTAAGCATAGAGACAGGTCAGCCAGAGGTTTAAATCCTAACATTTCCTTGTTTGTAAAGTGGGGGGTTGATATGTACCCTTTGGGATTTTTGTGGGGAATAAAATAGATAATTTATGGAAATTGCTTAGCAGAGCGTCTGCCAGCCTGTAATCACTCAATTCACATTGCTTTTTGTTGTACTTATTGTCATCCCTGTGCTGGGGCACAGGGGTCCTGGGATATGCCTGTCTGGCTTTGTATCTTTAAGAGTTAAATTATTTGGGGGAATATAGTTCTCCCCCCATAGGCCTCAGAATCTGTAGAATTTTCAGATTGGTTTGCCTCTTCTACCTCTCTTAGAGGAGATAGCTTGGATAGGACTTCCATATTTGCAAGCTGAATCAAACAAGGTAAATATGGAGAACACAGCTGCGTAGATTATCTGCAGTTCAGGAACTGAGGGCTTCTTGCCTGGCTGTGCTTTGGATATAGCCTGGTTTGGGAGGTGGTACTGGTGGTCAAGGACAGTTCTGGAGTGATGCCTCTCTGTGTCTTGAAGGATAATGGGATCAAATGTAACTTTGTAACACCACTGCCCCCTTCACCCACTTCAGGGACTGTCTTATCTGGCTCTCAGGATATTTACCAGTGGTCTGCAATTTCTTGTGCAGCTCCTTTTACCATGGAGATGTGGTGTCTCATTTTTGCTACATCCTTTTGGAAATTTGAGACAAGGTCAAAAGAACGGAACTTCTGGAGACCTCTTTCTTCTTGGCGCCTGCATCACAGGTTGTATGAGAAAGAGGAAGAAGAATCAGATACTCTTCTCCTTTAACCATCCTAGCTGCCCTTTGAGATCTGAGTCAAACACCTTTTCCTTCTTGCGGTACTTCTTAACCCTCTCAGCCACTCTAATATACAAGCTGGCTTTGGGCACAAGAGCATACAGCTCTCTCCGAGGTCCTGAAATGCTCCAGTCTCGCTAAATCCAGGCACTTTTCAATCAGCCCTCATTCTCTCCCTACTTTTGACTGTATTTACACGGCTTTCTCATCTGTAAAATGAAGGATAATGATGACTCCTAGATCCCAGTGGTGAGGAGGAAATGATAATGTGTGTACAGTGCTGCGCTTAGTGCCAGACACACAGGAGGTGTTTAACTCATGTTGGTTCCTCTCTTCCCCATTCCCTTTATCATTTGGTGTATATGCCCTATCTCTCCACAGAGACTATATTATAAATATAACCATGTCCTCACCTATATATTATGAATTTCAATGGCTTCCCATTTACTCAGAGTAAAGTCCTCTGAGTGACTTACCCTCCAAGGCTCTGGATTATTCAGCCCCTACATCATCTTCCAGCTTTATCTCTATCCTTTCCATCCCTTTCCTCCCAGCATTTTATGGTTTGGCTCATGAACAAAGTCTCTGAGATAAAGTTCAACCTCCACAGCTGGGTTAGGAAGGCCTTTTATGATCTGGCCTCTGTCTATCTCTCCGCTTACCTTGTAAACAACCTAAGCCCCAGCACACCTGACTACTGGCAGTTTATGGCCCACTGTGCCCCTTCTTGCCTCTGGGACTTTGCTGTTGCTTTTCCCTGGAACTCTCTTCCCTCCTACTGTTCCTGTGTGACCGTCTAGATTTGAATTCCACCTTTACTATTAATACTTAACCAGCGCGTGGCCGTCGACAAGAGACATCTTTGAGCCCACTTTTCTCATCTGTAAAATGGGTCTAATAATAGCACCTATCCCACAGGACTGTTGTGAGGCCCAAGTGATAAAAACAAAGCTCTTACACCCATGTCTGGTACATACTAAGTGCCCTGGAAATATCACCTATTTTTATTAAGCTGAAAATATTGTTTCCTCCAGGAAGACCTTTCTGATTTCCCTTGGACCTTTCTGTGTTCCCTGAGCCACCTCCTTATTCCCATGCTGGCCCTCATCACCCTGTGTGGTAATCGCCTCTTTATTTGTCTGTCTCCCTCACTAGACTGGGAGCTCCCAAAAGGTAGGGGCAAGTCAACTTTGGACCTGTGGCCCAGAGCAGCTGGTCCCTCCACACTGAGAGGGTGAGAGGGCAAAGGGTCATCATGAAACCTTCGCTGAATGGATGAGTTCACTGGGGTACACAGTCACCGTAGTCAAGGGGTAAGGTGGGAAGGGAGGCAGTGACTGGCTTGTTAGAATAGAAAAGCTTCCAGTTGTCTGCTGCTGCTCTGAAAGTCAACTTCCAAGTCTTAATCATGACATTTATGGCTGTGCATGATGCAGAGCTCACCTACCACTTCTTCCTCCTCTTCAAATGTTCTATGTCCCTTCCTACCTTGGGAGTTTGTATGCACTTTTCCTGCTGCTTGGAATGCCTTTCCACCTCCTCACCATACCACCAGCTCCTCTTCATGTGTCAGGGCTCAGCCTTAACATCACCTCCTTAGAGAGGTCTTCCTGGATTATCCAACCTGCATTAGGATCCCACGGTTTCTCCCTCTCTCCGAGAAGCCTGTTCTCTTACTGTACAGTAATGATCATAATTTGTACCTATAAATTTATCAATTCAGGTATTTTGTCTCTGCCCATATTTTCCAGGAGACTACAAGCTCCCTGAGGGCAGGGAACAGGTCCTTCTTGTTCCCTGTTATAACCCCAACTCCTAGCATCTGGTGGGTACAGAGTAAGTGCCAGATGAACGTCCTTTGAGTGAATGGATGTATGTGTGCCCTTACTTCATGAGGATTTCCATCTTGTCCTGCAGACAGAGGTCAGCCTCCTGGGCCACACTGTTAAACTTGGCCCTCATGGCGTTACACACCCCACTCTTGCAGTGGATGATGTCACGGTTGGAGCGGCTGTGGACACAGATGAGAAGGGCTTGGGGGACGGAGCCCAAGGGACAGACCCACGAGGCTAGCCTCCCCGGGCCCCAAGGTGCTCTGCAATAATACCCACCCAGGTTCTCCACCCTCACTGGAGCCTCCTTCTGCACTCCCCCGGAGGTAGGGAAGATAGATCTTCCCCAAAACATCAGGCTGGTGGGTCAGGCCTTATTAAACGAGCCCACAGAGAGACATCTGGTCTCTTCAGCCCAGCAAGCGTTAAGGATGGTGTGATGGAGCTGGGAGATTCAGGTTCAAACTCCCATACCACCACTTTTTAGCTGTGTGGCCTCTGGTGAGACATTTCACCTGCCCAGGTTTCAGTCTGTTCCTCTGTAGAATGGGACAGCACCCCTGGCTCATAAGATTGGTTTTGAGGAATAAGCAAGATAACGAATACAGAACGCTTTGCCCGGCGCCAAGCATGAAGGAAGAACTTGTGGCCCGGTGTCTGTCTGGTTGCTCAGCATCTTGGCCATGAGCCCCTTGCTCCGGGGGTCCTTTGTCCTTCAGGTGTGTCTATGGCTTCAGGGAGTCTGGTGTGCACCGGGTTATTTCTACACCCCTGGGAAGATGGAGAGTTGCCACGGTCCCTCTTGCCTGGCATCTTCCGCTGCCCAGCTGGCCTACCTTTTAGACTTCTTCTGGAGCACCTGGGAGTGGCTGTCTCCACTTGTACTGCTGGATCTGTCACTGAAACACAAAGGTTGGTTTCAAGTTGCCTGGAGCCTTATTTTTCCAGAAAGGGTGACTTTAGGGCCCCCATGACACCTGCTAGCCGCCAGGATTCAGGTGAGGGCGGTGGTTCTAATCGAGGCATCAGAAATGGAACTCGGTGTGCATTTCCCCCCCGTCTTGGCCTTTACTCCTACCGGACACACTGCCTGGACAATCCTCGTTTCTTCTCCACCTGCTCAAGTCCCACCCTGTCACAGGGCCTAGAGCAAGTTCTGCCTGCTCTGACTCTCCAAGTCCAACCGTGGCCTCTTGCCTCTGCATATTGTTGGGATGACGTATCTTCTGGATCCCAGCTTCATCTGTATAAAATCGGTCTCTCCATCTGGAGGGCAGGTTCATTTCGGACCCTCCCATCCCCCTCTCTACACTTGTCAGCGCTTACCCTGGGGCTGAGTGCAGATGTGCTGAGGGGAGGGTCGAGTCCTCCTGGGCACACTGTCTGTGGTGTTCCCGGCCCCAGGCCGCCTCTTCATTCAAGGCTTCTCTTCTCTAAACTGGACCCTGGTGCTGAGCCCCCACTGCACTCAACGATGGAGGCAGGCAGAGCCGGGCTCAGAGCCCAGCCCTGGCACTGCCTCCTCCCAGGCCGTGGACAAGCACCTCTGCTCTGCATCGTCAGTTTCCTCATCCGCGATCAGTCAACTCCTGGTGCCGTCTGACCCTTTCTCGGGGGGGGGGGGGTGAATTCCCTAAGCAGCTGCTGCCTCCTGTGACTTTGCCTGGCTAGGGTCCCTAGATGGGGGTGAAGGTCTTTGCCCGTGCCCATCCCCCCATACATTCTTCCAGCTCCTCCTTCAGTGGCCTGGGCCTTCAGCATCAGTGCCCAGCATCTTCTCTCACACGCTGCCTCCCTTTGTTTCTCTAAACATCTGAGAAACTGACTTGACTGCTTTATCTGTGTGCCTCTAGAGGGTAAGACTGTTTTCCTTATCCCTGTGATGCGTGGCTAACCCTTCCCTTCCAGCCCTGTGGCACGCGGGGCTTCTTCAGGCCATTTCCCAGACCACTCCCCACAGGAAAGGGCCCGGCCTTTGCTGCTTCTCCCAGAGGCTCACTGGACTAGACCTAGAGGCCTTAGGTCTGGCAGGCGATGCAGCAAGCCCTATCCCACCGTGCTGGGAAGCAGAGCCCTAGTAATAATACCCAGAAGGCCATGTGTCTGGACTCCACCCAGCTGCCCCAACCTCTGCTGCTGAAGTCTTTGGGGGAGCAGGCTGGCTTTGACCTTCCTCCTGTAGACGGCTCTCTTCTAGGGCTGATAGTGTGACTTGGCGGGGAGGCAGGAGAGGAAGGAAGCAGTGCTATTAGCTGTGATAAACAAACAACAACAGAAGACCCTTCTGCCTGTCTCAGTCTCCCCTCTCCTTGGCCCTCCTTGAGTTTCAGCCATACTGGTCTTTGCTCAGTGCCTCTAAGCGTCCTCCTGCCTCAGACCCTTTGCACATGCTATTCCCTCTGCTCAGAACACTATTCCTACTATTCCTTCTAGAGCAGGCACCGTAGGCTCTACAGGGGGAAGGGCATAGGAATCACCTGGAGAGATTGCTCAGAATGAGAATGCAGATTCCAGATCCCAGCCTTCCCAGCCATAGGCTAGCTAATTCTTCTTTTTTCCTTCAGGTCTCAGCTTAAATGTCAAACTCAGCCTTGGTTAGAACCCTGGTGCTCAACATTCACCAAATCCTCCATAATCCTCCTTCAGAATGCTTTCCACAGTCCTGATTATACAGCTGCCTCTGTGGGGTTATCTGATAAATGCATGACTCTCCTATTAGAACAGCAGTTCTCAACCACAAGCGGGATCCAAGGAGTCCATGAATGCAGATGGAAAACAACAGCTCACATCTTTACCTAGCCTTTCACAGAAACGGAAATCACCATTTTTACACATCACGTTAAGATTGTGGTAGATATTTTGAAAAATCATTTACACTTGACACTAATCCAAAATTACAGTAGCTATTAGACCTGCTGCTAAGTCTTACTGTATAAGGTATTGCTAAAGAAGCTCATAGATGACTATATAGCTCATGTTTGGTTGTAATATTGTAATCGATATTACTATAGATTTCTTTGTAAACCTTTGTCATTTAGAGTCTGCATTTGAAAGCATTTTTTCTGAAAGGAGTCTGTGAGCTTCCTCGGATGGTCAAAGAATCTATGACACAAAAGGAGTTATGACCCCAGACCAGAGAGTGGGATCCACCCACGTGGTCAGACTGCTTCTGTCTTGTTTGCTGCTGAATCTCTAAAGAGCTGAGCACAGTTCCTGGCATACAGCGGGGACTGAGGAATATTCTATAGATGAATAAACAAATTGGGGGCAGACCTTTACCTCCCCCATTACAAGTCACCCAAGTAAAAAGGGAAGAGGTAGTTCTGTAACATACCCTCCCCACTTCATCCCTCCACTACCAGAAGATTGTAACTTTATGGTATACGATTATTGGGGAGAAATGGCTGAATACTCACCCCCAAGACCTGGGAGTTAAGGAACTTATTTCCAGTGAAGAAGGAAGAAGACGCCCCTCCCTGCCCCACTTTCCACGGTCTGGTGAGCGGCATCTCTGCAACGCCACCCATAACTGTGCGGTGCCTCCTGACCCACCTGCTAGGGCCCCAGGCCTTCCTACCTTGATTTGCGGGTGGTCTGCATGTCTTTATAGGCAGAATCGCTCTTGTTTTGTCTGAGCATTGACAAGATACTGCAAAGCAAGATGAGTCACTTAATAAGGCGCTGAACAAATGATGCTCCCCAAGGCACTAAATATCTGTGGGAGAATAGACAGTTCTCCTTCTACAGCAGGGACCCTAGGCTCTACAGGAGGGCATGAGTCACCTGGAAAAATTGCTCAGAATGAGAATGTAGATTCCTGAGCCACGCTCCCAGAGATATGGATACATCAGGCCTGGAGTGGGACCCCAGAAGCTGCATTTAAAACCACACACACACACACACACACACACACACACACACACACACAGACTTCTGATGCAGGTGTGCAGAGAACATACTTTGAAAACCTTAGCATTTCCTGGCATACCATGAAATAATGCCTGCTTGAAGTGCCTGTTAAAAAAATGCGGTTTCCTCTAAGGATTCTGATTCAGTGGGTCTGGGATGAAGACCAGAAATTTGTAGTTTTCACAAGCGCCCCAGCTGATTCTGATCTTCAGGGACATTTGTAAAACACTGCTAGAGGATTTTAAGAAAAGGTCATCTTCCTAGGTGATGTTATGGTCTGAATGTTTATGGCCCCCCAAATTCATCCCAAGAGGATGCTGCTTTAGGAGGTGATTAGATCATGAGGGTGGAACCCTAATGACTGGAATTGATGTCCTTATAAAGCAGACCCTTGAGAACTAGCTTGTTTGTTCTACACGTGAGGACACAGTGAGAAGGCAGCCGTCTATGAGGAAGAGGGTCCCGGCCGGACGCTGATCTGCTGGCACCTCGATCTCGGACTTTGCATCCTCCAGAAACTGTGCGAAATAAATGTCTCTTGTTTACAAGCCACTCAGTTACGGGATTTTTATTATACCAGACCAAATGCCCTAAGACAGGTGACCAGAGGGCGGTCTGGCCCTTGAGGCTGACGGCTGGGAGAGAAGGCTTTCAGGGGTTCCTAAAACCCCCAGAATTCTACGTCAGTCTTGATGGGAGCAGACTTGCTGTCTAAAGTGAAATAGGAATCTACATTTTTAAAGTGAGGAGAGCAAAAGAAAATCTGCAGCTTCCCCTAATTGTCTCTGGGCAGCTCCACAGAGAAGCCTTCAATATTTGCTGCCTTAGCAAGGGATTAGGGAGATTTTTCTCCTGGAGGAGAATTGAAAAGGATGGGAAATTTCAACAGGTTCTCGCACTGTAACCATGGTTATTTTATCATTAAAGTGAATGCAGAGGCCACGTGATGAGTTCTGTGAGAAGCAGGTTCTTGTGTGGTTTTGTCTTTGAGGAACTGAAGCAGGTCGCTCCTGGCCATCCTTCTCCATCTATGAGATGGGACCATGGTACTGGGTACTGGTTAATCAACCTGTCTCAGTGAGTGGCTGCAAAGGTTCCATAGGATGCTGCATGTGAAACAAAAGTAACAACCACCACCACCACTGCCACCAATTTTTGTGTGCTTACAGTATGCCAGGCACACGCTAATATGTTAAATGCATTATCTCACTAAATGCTTCAAATGACTCAGTGATGTAGACATTATTTCCGCAACAATAAAAACACTTTACTAGGAAATTATCATTTAATTCTCATTACAGCCCTTCGGGATAGGTTGTTAATGAGCCTCATTTTACAGAATTGGAATCAGGCTCAGAGAGGTGAAGCAACTTGCTCAACAGCACACAGCAATTAAGTCACGGAAATGGAGATTGACCCTAGTCTACCTGGTACCACCGCCAGTGCTTTGATGAAACACAATCTCATTTTACAGACGAGAAAGCTGAGGTTTAGAGAAAGGCTGAGGGACGTGTTCAAAGGCACTAGGTCTTGAACCTATGTCGGTCTGACTCCAAAGCCAGTATTCATGGTGTGAGTTCTTGCAAAGGAAGGAGCCTCTTGGAGCTGATGCTTCATCACTGTCATCTGTCTTTAACGCTGATAAATCAGGCGCAGCGACCGGGGCCTTAAGGGCCAACACTGTCTCTGAGAGCCTTCAACGCCACCCTCCAGAGCCCCGATGTGAGTTGAGGCAGCAGCAGCCAATTCATCATTAACAAGCAGAGGCGGGTGTGATGCATGTGAACGTGCTTGGTGAACCCTAATTATGGTAATAACAATAACCAGTAAGTCATAGCCGGCATCCCAGGAGGCTGAAGGCGATGATGAACCTCTCCAGTGCCTCATTTATTCTCAGGAAGTCATCTGCTTACTCTGAGGGATCCACACTTGGAAAGGGAACTTTGGCTCTAGCCTCTAAAAGCTCTCTGAGGCTTTTAGAGGTCAGAAGTCCAGTGGATAGGGCTTTCCGCCGGAAGGAGGACACCTCAGGTTCAAGTCTGACTCTCTGAGCCAATTACATTGGTTGCTGGCTTGAAACTTCAAAGGATTCTTTTTGTTCCTAGGATAGAAATCAGAATCCTAGAGGTGGCTTCCAAGGTCCCCAGACAGACTTATATCTCTGTCCATCCCATTTGGGAAGCACTTCAGTTCCTTGAAGGTGCTACACTCCCTTTAGACCATGTTTGCACATGTGCTGTCTGTAGTATTCACTCCCCTTGCTGGCTCTCCCGGCTACCCCCCAACGACTGTGGCTGGTGAGCTCTTTCTCATGCTTCATCCAAAATCTCAGCTTAAAGTTTCTTCTTTGGAGGGAACTTCTCTCATCCCCATCCGCATCCCAGACTAGATCAGATGCCCCTATTATGTCCTCTCACAGGTCTGAGCTTTTCTTTCATAACACTTTCTGCAGTAATTAGTACGGTCCATCCATATTCATAAATACTCACTAGAACAATGAATGAATAACTTTGGGTTCCTGGGAAGCAGTACGGCGGAGTGGATAAGAGAACAGTTTTTGGAATACGAAAGATTTGGATTCGAGTTGTGGCCTTACCATTCATTAGCCTCTCTGAACCTCATTTCCTTATTTGTAAAATAAAGACAATAGTACCTACCTTGTAGGGTTGTTGGAAGAACTCAGGGAGGTGATACACATGAGCAAAGTACACGGTTCAGTGCTTGTCACAGAGGAAATGCTCCACCATTGGGAACTGCTGTCCTTAATGTTATCACTATGAGGCTGACATCCTTTATTTGCCCAGGTGTCAAAAGAACATACCTGGCCGCTTGTTTCTGCATCCCATTTGCCATTGTGACCGTTCTCTGAGCATCTTCCCGAACCATCTCCAGGAGCTTCTGCAGATCTGATGGGAACACAAGAGGTCACCGTCTGGAGGACTGCGCAGGTCACGGCCCAGCCCCCAGGCCGATATCGCCTCTGCTTTGGCGTACTGGGGAGCCGGAGAAGGATTTGACAGGGGTCTAGAAGTCTGCAGGTTGTAAACGTGACTCCTCTGCTTCCAACCAGTGACTGGCCATCTCCTTTGGGACGACAGCTAAATTCCTCCCCATGGCCTGTGAGGCCTTGAGGGTCTTGGCTGCTCTTTCTGTTTCCTGTTTCATCTCATTCCTCCTGGCCGCAGCGCCCCCTCCACCCCGCCCTTAAACACTCTTCCGCAGCCTGAGATAACTGTTTCCGATTCCGAGAAGCAATCAGCTTGTCCGGGAAAACCCTCTCTGACCCCAAAGACCTGAAGTTCCAAACTGGTGATACACAGGCTGACTCTAGCTCGTAAATGTGTTTGATTTGATTTGATTTGATGTAGATGCTCAAACTCTTCAAAACCGGAAGTGTTCACATTACAAATCTGGGCCTCCAGTTTCCCTGGAAAAGACTCTGACGTGGGGCTCATCCCGTGCTGATGGGGCCCTTTAGACCTTCCAGTGCATTCTCCGGCTCCCCATGGCTCCCCCCACTCCTCACTGCATTAGTTGACTTGTATATTCATACTTCACATTGTTGCTTTTTACACAATGTAGAGATATTTCTTTGTGCCTGACTTTATTGTGGGTTGACTTGTGTCCTCCCAAAAGATAATGTTCAAGTCCTAATCCTCAGTACCTCAGAATGTGAATTATTCATATTCTTATTTAGAAATAGGGTGGCTACAGGTGTAACTAAGATGAGGTCATACTGGAGGAGGATGGGCCCTCAATCCAATATGACTGGTGTCCTTGTAATAAGGGGAGAGAGACACAAAGGGAGAAGATGGCCATGTGATGACAGAGGCAGAGGCTGGACTGCTGATGGGTCTACAAGCCAAAATGCCAAGGCTTACCGACAACTACCAGAAGCTAGAAAAGGCAAGGAAGGGTTCTCCCATACGGATTTCAGAAGAAGCATAGTCCTGCTGACACCTTGATTTAGAGTCTAACCTCTAGCCCTGTGAGACAATAAATTCCTATTGTTTTAAGCCAGGAAATGTACTTTGTTAAGGCAGCCCTGGGAATCTAATACATGGACACTCTTAAAAGTTGGAAAATAATATATATTTGGAGTAAGCTAGGTGCTTCAAGAAAAGTGGGAGAGTGGAAGTCCTAAGTGTTTTGTACAAATACAGACGGGCAAGCAGTTGGCACCGTGCTTGTCATACAGGCGTCTCTGTCAATATTTGCTAAATAAATAAGTAAACGACTAAGGAGAAAAAAAGTAGGAAGGGTTTGGGAGACTATGAGCTAGATTTAGAATATCAATGAAGGAAGACAATGCCAACATGGACACTTTTCACTCTTTAGTAAGTAGGCGCCTGTAGTCAGCTCAAGGTCAAGTCTCAAAAGCCATACCTGGAAGGGTGAAGCCAGTGCTTGCCAGGGCCACTTGTGTCCAACCTTGTTTGTGAATGCAGTCACTGGGTGCTAGGGAAAGGATGCTCCCCTCAGTGACCTGGGAGCCATCTAGGCTGTGACCAGCATCAACATTTAGCCATTTTCCACTCCACCTTCCTCATTCTCAAGTACTGACGGTTTATCTTCCTAGTAACTGGTGGGCATGATTCCATTTGACCTGGATCTGATCTTCATTTTTGTCTTGTCATGCCCACCTTCCCTACTGCCACGCATCCCAGAATCCTTGGGGTGTGTCCAGAAGCCTATTAATGAGGGAGCTCTGGATGCTTCCTCCACTTTCTTCCCTTCTCTTGGGGACCCAGCAGCACCATCTGACCACTCCCCCACTCCTGCCCCCACCCGGAAGCAAACCAGCCTAGTGGGTGGACACCAGCAAAAGAGCCCAGTGACCTGGCACGTTGGGCAGCTCTCCTAGAGAATCCCCTGTAAGGCTCCATATGCCATTTAATGCACCAAAGGTTTTTTTCTGCTTGCCAATAATGCCTCTGGGCAGGAACGGTGCCCACCAACATCAAGCTCCGCCCATCACATAGCTGAGGTTGGATATGTATGAACTAGAACAAAGCCTTGGGACTGTGAAGCCCATGTCTACCCACCAAAGCTCATATCTACCCACAAAGGCCCATGTCTACTCTCCAAGGAAGGAGAGACTTGTTTGGAAAAGCTGCAGGTGCCACAAAATAGAGTTTCCCTGAGGAAGACGGTCTTGTGATGGACGTCCGCACTCAGACGAACCTGCTTGGTCCCCAGTGCCCAGGGCTATGGGGATGCCATTACCCAGTGCTCCGAGATAACGGCATCCCCTGTTTCAGATGCCAAGTCGCACCCCTAAAGAAAAAATGCTAACTCCCTTCCTCCACTGCCCATCCCCGGCCTGCCTAAGAATCCCCCTCGAGAGCAACTAAACCCATTTCTTCCTCTCTTTTGGGGGAAAGGGAGGAAGTCCTTTTGTTGTATGGGGTTGTTTCGGTGGCGGGAGAGGGGGCATAGGACAGTAGAAGGCGTAGGACCCCTCTTTTTGAGTTACTATTTAAGTGAGTTTCTCCTCCAACAGTTCCAAGACTGGAAGATTCAAGACTGGCGGAAGGAATGGTCTGGGCTTTGGCTCCTCTGGAATCCCTTGGCCATTGATTTGGGAAGGGACCATTCGACAGAGAGGCCACGGCCTGCTGTCCCCAGTGATTTGTGTCCACAAAGACTTCATTATGCAGCCAGCCCTGGAGATTAAACCTTGGTCAGATGGTGTGTCTCTTAGAATAGGATTCATGAATTCAGAATCAATTTGAGGAGGTTTTAGAAGGCAATGAAAGTCTGGGAAATTAATCTACTTTTGTTAAGGCTCTGACAAATGCAATGGAGGTTAAGGCATAAATAGAGGAAAAGGGTGAGGAGGCTGAAGGAGAAGGACTTTCTCTCCTGGATGTTGGGTCTCTGGTGGGAATACATCTCCCAGCCATTTCTGTGCACCTGCCGTGTGCCAGGTAGAAGGTGAGTAAGACATTGTTCCACGCCTGAAGGGAGCTCACACTCCTTTCTCCTTTCTTTAGTAACAGAAATATATGTATGCATATGTACTTTGTGGTGTGTGTATACTTTTGTGTCTGTGTGTGTGAGGGAAGCATTTATTAGCCCAATTTCCCAACATCCTTTGTAGCTAGGTGTGCCCCTGTGACTGAATTCTGGGCCATGAGATTTTAGGAGAAGTACTGTATGAAGCTTCTGAGAAGACTGCTTAAACTCAGCTGGGAGTGAACACTTCTCTACTTCACCTACTTCCTTCTGCTTCCCTCGTAGGATGTGACTCTGATGACTGGCATTCCAGCAGCCATTTTGGACCATGAAGTGATCCGTGGTGGAGAAGAAAGACAGAAGGAAGTAGGATCCCTGATGATCTTCTGGAACCACCCTATCTCTAATCTGTAAGAAAAATTAATTTTTATCTTTTTTAAGTTAATATTTTTCAGGTCTCTGTACCTAGCCAAAAGAAGTTCCTACCTGATACAGTGAGATGTAGTTGGAAATTAAAATTAAGTACTTAATACAAGCAAATACAAAATACTAAGAGAACTGAGAGAAGGAGAGTCAGGGAAAACTTTACAGGGGAGGGAATATTTGAGCTGGGTCTTAAAGGTTGAATAGCAGTCCATTAGACTGAAGGGTTGGAGGTGAAAGGGCACCACAGGCAGAGGAGGGCATGAAAGAAGGTGCATTGTTTAGGAGGAGAGAGTTTTTTGGTGAGGTTGGAGCACCTGGTATAAGGTGTGACACGGCAAGAGCTGAGCCCATTATAGGCAGCCTGGGACAAGATCAGATGCAGTGTCTTAGAGGCAATGGGGGGGTCACTGAAAGATATTAGGCTGGGAAGCACTACGTTAAGTTTTTAATTTAGAAAGTTCCTTCTGGTTCAACATGGAGAAGAATCGGTAGGCAAGGGAGGGTAAGACAAGAAGCAGGAAGGTTAATTAGGAGGCTGCTACTGTCATCTAGATGAGAGGTGATGAAAGCTGGACCAGGGCTCCCAAAGCAGATACCACAGGCGAGTGACAAGAGCCAGTGTAAGAAAAATCAGGCTGCTCTCTTGGTCTTTCATTTCCCACTTTTTCTAGAGACTTGGGTAAAGCATAGAAATTAAGTGTGACATGAGAGTCAGACTGCCTGGTTTCAAACTCTGGCTTCGTCACTTATTGGATGTGTGACTTTGGGCACATAATTTAACCTCTCTGTGCCCTAATTTCCTCATCTGCAAAACAGGCATAAAAAGTTGTTGTGAGGATTAAATGAATATGTATATATGTGTATATTCACATACACACACACACACACACTCACATACACAGTGCCTGACACATAAAAGTCGTCTTAGGGTTAGTTATTGTATCATCATCATCATCATTCTAAGACAAACAAGAGGGCAAAGGAGATGATAAATGGGCGTGCACATGGCCAACTGGGAGCAATGTAATGATTGGGAGTAACAGGGAGCGGTGGGGACTGTGGAAAACTAGACAGCACATGCCCCACCTAAGAAGGGCAGCTCCAGTTGACCGTTGTCATGCAGGGTTGCAGGCCCACTGTTGCCACAAAAGAATAACTTTTTTAAAATCAGAATTTTGATGTCCAATCTCTCAATCTTAAAAAGTCACTCCTACTTTTTTTTTTTTTAAACAAAGCCTTGTGTGGTAAACAAAACACAGTCTGCAGGAACCAGCCCATGTGCCCCAGTTTTCTATCTCTAAACTAAGACAAAAGCAATAGGAATGAAGAGGGTAGGGTTCAAAAGAGCTTTGGGAGATGGCACTGACTGGAGCAGGCAACTGGTTAGACTGGGAATAGGAGTAGCGTGGCCGTTAGGGAAGGGTCTGTGGTGTCTTGGGTGCCTGGAGAGAGGGCACTATTCTCCCCTCCCCTCATTGCCAAGTCTCTTCCCCCTCTGGTCCCTCCTTCCTTCAGCTCTCAGGTTGCCACTGGGAGAACCATATGTGAACTCTGGGACTGAGGCACTTCTTGAAGCTGGGGACTCTTCTCTGCTTGTCTTACTTGAGAGCAAGGTTTTCAGAGTTAAGAGACACAGCGCGGACACAACATTAATAACCACACACAGACCTTTGAAAAGAAAACCAGGTCTTGTTACCCCTACACTTGCAACCTTCCAGAGCCTTCCTCTTGCACTTGGAATAATTCTGAAGTCCTTACCTTGCTTTACCAAGGCCACGCATGCTCTCACCCCTGCATCCCTCCCCAGCTTCGTGTCTTCAGAAACTCAAATGTCAGAGCTGAGAGAGGCTTTCCTTGACCACCCTGTCTAACCTAGCTCCATTCCCACCAATAGTCTCTCTCTAGCCTGAGTCTTGTTTTATTATCTTCCGATCATGTATTATCTGCAATTGGCTTGCTATTTATGGCTTTCTTGTTTATGTCTGCTTTTTCCTTGTAAAATATAAGCTTGGGGAGGGCAGGTACTGTCATCCTCAGTTCCAGGAACACAGTAGCTGCTCAATAAATACATTTTGAATGAAAGAAGGTTCAAGAAATCCAGAAGAGTCATACATCTGATGATGGTTTATCTCAGTTCCTCTCCATCTACGATAATACTTCTGTTCAGCAAACAGCTTTTCCGGGCTTAGAACTTTTCTTGGTCTCCTGTTAACAAGGGGGATGGTGGAAAAGTTTCTCATTGGCCATCATTACTATGAGTCCTGACCACTTACTGAACTTTTGCACTTTTGCCCATTTATGGCTTTGATAATCGGAGCCCTAATCAGGCTTTCTGGTTTATCTTGACCTTTTTTTTCAACCTCCTTGTATCTGTACTAAACCTGGTCCAGCTTTGGTTGCTATGGGCATTCTAGATTGTGTGAAAGAACACTGGCTGAGCAGGCAGGCCTCAGCTTAGGTGGCACTGAGGGGACAAAGCATGTGGGGATATGGCAGAGAAGGTGTTTCATGCACCAGAGTCAATAGTTCTGCAGTGAGCCTGCCTCTTTCCTGCCCCTTTCTCTTTCTTCCTTCTGCCTTCTCCATCTTTCTGCATAAATCCTTTCTTTTCCTGTCTCCTTTTACTACACAAACTCAAGCCAGAAAGTCCTGAAAATGAATTTTTTACACGACTTACGGAATCCAGTCACAATTCTGTCTGGTGGACGTCCACAGGTTCCCCCTAAAAGACTGTGCAAAAACATGTATGTGTGTGTGCTTGCATTTTTTTCCTAAAGAGAGGCCCATAGTTTTCAACAGATTTTCTAAAGAACCTGTGTCCTCAAAATTGTGAACCACTGAAAAGGCTTGTTTCAGAGTGGGGGTCACAGAGTGATACAACTTCCCTATATAAAATATCCAGAAAAGTCAAATTTCCAGAGACAGAAAGTAGATTTGTGTGGTGGGAAAGGAGAGGGACTGCCAATGGACATGAGGTTTTCTTTGGGGTTGACTGAAATGTTCTAAAATTAGATGGTGCTGTTGGTTATACAACTCTATAAGTTTACAAAAAAATCATTGACTCGTACACTTAAAACAAGCGAATTTTATGGTATGCAAATTATACCTCAATAAAGCTGTTAAAAAAAGTAGGCACCGAATTTCAAAAACATAGTATGAAAAAATGTAAAATATCTTATCAATACTTTTTTATATGATTACATGTCGAAATGACAGTATTTTATAAATTGGGCTAAGGAAAATATACTATTAAAATTTTTAAAAAGAGCAATTGATGACCATGGGCTGTCTCCCAAGTAGAAATGGTTCAGAGTAACCCAAGTTAGAGTATATTTCTGATCTCCACTGAGGGAAAGCAAAGGGGTCCATGGAAATTGAACAGGGCTAGGGGACCCGTGTGTCTCCTTTACCTGAGTGGGGTGAAGGTGGGGCACGAGGGGCTCTTGACATCTGGCTTCAAGGCAGAGTCAGGGCAGATTGGTCGGATCTACGGTAGAACTTACCGACATGGAGAGGTTCTTCTTCAGGCTTGGCCGAAGACGATTCATTGTCCTCAACGTCCTTGCTGCCTGTCGCCTGGGTGATCACACTCTGGGGCTCCTCTGAGCCCGGGTTCACGGAGACCAAGCTGCTCTGGGGGGATGACCCTCCGCTTGTCCGAGACGGACTGAGGGTGGAGCCTCGCCGGCTTGGTTTGCGGCTGGTGACGCGTGCTACAGGAACCCTGAATTTCTTGGTCTGAAGGAAAGAGAAAACAAAGAGGGATTTTAGAAAGGAAGGAAGGAAGGGAAGAACGGAGGAAAAGAGGGAGGAAGGAAAGAAGAAAAGCGAAAACCTGGCTCTGAACGTGAATTCCTTTTGGCTCTTTCCAAACACCATGAGACATATTCTGGGTCTGGAAAGACCTTCTGTCACAAATCAAGATAATTTATACATGTGTTTATTGGAAGCGAGTTTGATGGGACTTATTCTACTCAGTGAGTGCAATGGTTGCCCAAGTAGTCACCACAGGAAGCCAAACATGTATTCCAATGATGTTGCCATGGACGACAACGGTTTTTTACTTTTCTTCTGTAATAATCATCAGAGTTGATTTTTAAACTGGGGGAGGATGGGTCTAATTTCTTTAGCTGCATCTTGGTTTCGACCCCCAATTCTATCTATCAACCTCTTGTTCACCAAATGACACCTGGGACTCAGAGAATAAAGAGTTATGTTCACTGGGGTTTTCTGAAGAATACAAGATGGAGAAAATTCTAGGCTTGACATTCAGGAGGTGGAGGTGGGGGATGCAGATTTGTCTGATGAGGGGGCACTTTTGGGGGGAGGGGGGAGGAGCCATGATGGAGGTGGGTGGGAAGACCTAGATGACAAGTCCTAGGGGGTAAAAGGGGGTAGGTAGGGAAAGTCCTGCGAGAAGAATGGGGATTTTTGGAAGGAAAGAGTCAGAGTGGACACGTTACAGGAATGTGTGTGTCTGTGTGTGTGTGCATGCGCGCACACAGACCCTCTTGCATGATTGGTGTCACTTCAGAATGTACTGTGTGGGCTTACGTCTTCATTTAATTCATGATTCATGTCTTAGGCTTCCTAACTTGCCCTAACTTGCTCAGCTGCTCCAGGATAAGAGCTCAATGAGGGTCTGGGCTACAGTTTACACTCCATTAAAACAGAAACAATTTCATTTGAGAACATTTGAAATGAAAGCCCTTGGAGGGCAGTCCAAGGTCTTCTTTGGATGAAACTCATAGTGTGTGATACCCGAGGGAAGAAGATAAGGAGAAGAGGCAGCACTGAAGACCACACAACATTTAATAAGTATCTAACAGGGTGGAGAGAATTGTTTTCAGCAGGACTCACCTCAGGGAGTCCACTGTGTGTGATCAGAAGTAATGTTTTGATTGGCCACCTCATGGGGCCCTGAGTGTAGGTGGAACCTTCCTGCTCTGGAAGAGCGGAGGGATTTCTTGCTTGCACAGGGCAAGGGGAGGGTGGGGGAAGAGAGACGGAAGAAGGTTGTGGGGCTTAAGATGTGGTACCTTCCTGGGAACGCCACCTCCCCCAACGTATTCAGTGAAACTCTACACAAGTGATGGAACGCTTCGGAATGTGATAGCCTGGGGAACTGGAGTTCAAACTGGGTTTAACCAGATCTCCAAGAGAGCATGGGAGTTACAAAATGACTGTGATAACGAAAAAGCAAATGCCAAAAGTTGGCATGTTCTTCCCTTTGATAAATTAGGGGCTTGATGCAATGTCCCCTTTGTCCTGGCATCGCAACTGGACAAGAGCTTGCCAGACTGACAGCCCCTCTGCCCCCTGCCCCCACAGGGAGAGAGAACGTCAGCGCTCAGGGATAATACCTGTAGAAGGCAACTCTTCCTGCCTCACCTGGCACAACATGAATTCTTGACTCTGGAAACCACACTCTTTACATCAATGTCATTTTTGAAGTCTGGACAGATTGTGTCACCAGGGCAGCCTGGAATCTTGCAATGAGCACCAGACTTAGAGCCAGGGGACCTCAAGGGGGCCCTGAACAAGTCACTCTCCCCTGCTTCCGTCCCCTCGTCTATACAACAGAGAGGACGGGCTGGGATGATCTCAGAAGAGCTTCCCATACCCAGAGTTCTGTGTGCATCTTCCTTGCATTAGGATTTCATCTTGTGCTCCTAAAGTTACCATTAATTAAAATTCAATTAACAGCCACAGACAGGAAATCCAGAGTGAAGGGCTGACACTTCTCATTAATTGAGAGTGGCAGAAAAATAAAATGTGGGGGGAAGATGTGACAGGCAGTTTCAGCATCCTGCTTGCCCTTTACTGAACTGACTCTCCCTGAATTGACTTAAATCCCCAAATGCTTCTTCTCTCTGTTTTGTATTTCACTCAGGAGTGGTATTAACTGGCTGCCGTGTTGCACCTCAGGAGGGACTCCTTTTTTGGCAACAAAGGAAAAGATTTCCCTGAATGATTCCTTATACTTTCTTAGAAGCAGGGGTTTCAAACTGGTGGCCCATGGGGAGACATGTTCAGCTGCCCAGAGTTCTACAGATTGGGGATATCTTTATATAAGAACTGAGGTTACTGGTCTCTCTTGAAAATGATAAGCCCTGGGTCCCATTTTCACATGGCGAGATGAGTAGAACTAAGCAGAGGTTCTTCCCTTTAGCTGTGCAGGAGAATTCCTGTTTGCCACAGACCTCACCACTCCCTACTGTATAACCCAGCCTGATTTTTTCATTTATGCCATTTGTCCAGCTCTTAATGATCACTGCCTTGGCACTGACAAGCTCCACACATACAGAAGACTATCAGTTGCTGTGGAAGTTGACTGGAGCCTCTCTTTCAAAGTCCTTAATTTACAGGTGAAGAAACTGAGGTCAGGAGAGAGGAAAGGACTTCTCCAATGCGATGCAGTGAACAGAGTGACAGTGGCTAAACTAGGTCTCCTGATTCCTAATTCAGTGCTCCCTCATCCTCGGAATGGACCACACTACAGCCCAGAGTTTGATCTACAAACTCGCCCGGGGGGAATTCAATTCAGTGACAGTTCAAGTGCAGTGATTCACTCTTCCTTCCTCCAACTGTAGTTGTGAATATTCCTGAAGGACATTTTTTTAAAGGTTTGTGGCTCCTGCTGCTTTTTCTGTGCATCTCTGGAGACAGATACACACGATATCTCCATAGCAACTTTCTGTGATAAAAACAAAGGCTCTCCTTCTCCGACTTAGAAGTGCCCTGATGAAACAGCAAGAAAACGGTGAAACTTCATGAGGGGCAATGATAATCATACCAGGGAGAACATGCTTTTGAAGAGCTCAGTGTTTTAATAAACAGGGTTTAGTAAACAGATCCAGGCTTAACTCTTGGCTCTGCCACTGCCCAGCTGTGTGGCCTCATGCAAATCACTTAACCTCTTTGAGCCCTAATGTTCTGCTCTCCTACCTGGAAATAAGAATAGTGCCCCCATGGGGTTATTAGGAGGACAGGACTGGCTAATACACCTAAAGAGCGTCCTTAGCATAGAACCTGGCCCACTGTAATTCTGTTAAAGATTGGCTTCTAAAAATTATATAACCACAATAATGCTCAGCATTTTCACATTTTCAAAGTGAGATTGCATACTGTTTCCTGGGGTTCTTTACTAATGTTAAGAAGTGAGCAGAAACCAGCATTATATCCATTTTGTGGGTTGGAGCACAGGTTCAGCAAAACTCTCATTGTGTGTTCTCTCAACTGCCTTTAGCTCTCTACTCTTGCCGTTATTATTATTGTGGCGCTTGTTTGTTAAGTGGACGAGTTTGGGGGTTTTAGGGGTTAGGAATAGTTTTGAGTGAAAAGAATAGACCACTTGATTTTCTCTTAATAATAAACACACGTTCTAGTTTGTAGAAAACCCTGTCTGTTCAATCACTCACTTCTTATTTTCTGACTGAGTTTAAAAAAAAAGAGAGAGTGAGAGAGACAGAGAAATGATTGTTATTGATTAAATACAGAGTGAGTGAATCCATTTCCTTCCAGTGACATCTTATTAGGCAGCTCCTCGGCCACCCCTTCCCTCCTGCGTGGGGTGGTGTCCAGCCAAATGACATTTCTTCTACAATCCCCAGATAAGCATTTAAACTAAAATTTATAAAAACCATCCAACAGCATGAGGTTCTGACTTCCCTTCACTCAGAGAACCAACCAGAAAAAAAAAAATCCCACCAGAGAGAAGACTGGCCAAAATGCCTCCCACCCAAGCTGGGGCTGGTAGCCAGGCAGTGGAGTCACGTGCTGACGGTTACCTTCGGGGCTGTGATGAAGTGCTCCCACCTCTGTCCCATGGACTTGTCCTTATTGATTTTTTTTATTGTGCTCTTGCTTCCACCTGGGTCCCTGAGTGAGAAACAGCTTAATGAGTTTTCCGTTTCTAGAGCCTCAGTTTATTACAAGTACTTTTAAGAAATGCAATAAATGGATGATGGATGGTGGCTGTTCCCTGCTGTGATTTTTTCCCCCCTCCTATACTCGGGAAGCAGTGGAAGGGACAGTTCTCCACAGCCGGGTCTCGCGAGTGGGAATCGAGGTTAGGAGAGACCACCGCTTACTGGGTAGGGACTGAGGGAGGTGGAGTGTATTTGTACACATTCCGCATCTGTTTGTATTTTGGACTTGGTTGGGTCCTCTCGTAGACTCCAGGGCAGGTCTGCGGTTCCTCTTGGGGGTGAATTGAAAAGCATGTTCATTTCCAAATCTCTGCCTGCTCTGGTGCCTAAGGGTCCCACCATCAGGGCCACTTCTGAGTAACGCACAGAGAGAATTACTAACTTTGCTTGGGCGGGGGGAGCTTATAGGGTGCGTTGCACAACGAAAATCACTGGTTTGGAGTTTATCGAGTGAAAATTCTATACAATTCTACATGCAAGACGCTTCTGTGCATTCTCGCTGAATCATCTCAACAAAACCTTGTGATGCAGTCATTTATCATCCCATTTTACAGATGAGAAAACAAACTCGGGGTCTTAAGTCACTCATCCAGGTGCATATTCACAATGAATCTAATGACCCTCACTTGCATGGGTCCCGCCAGGGCCCTGTACCTAATTTTGTATTTTAACTTTGTATTCTTTTTCTTAAAGCACCCCTCTCCCCAGTTAAATAAACTTCACGTCGCGTGAAACCTGGATCTTCCCTCATGGGTTGGAACTTTCTGGGTATGAGACTGAAGCCCCAGCAAGTTTGGGTGGTGACATACCTATAACCCTTGATCTGAAACCTGTGGGACCGGATGTGTTGCCAAATTCAGAACCTTGGCATTTTGGGATGGAAATATGCTGCACGTGTATCATATGTTAACATAATCCTTCCAGTGGCGTCTCGGCAGCATCTTATAATCAAACACATTAATATTTCTGCAGTGATATATATGAATATTTACCCTAGGTGGGATAAAGACCATAAATAGCTTCAAGTTTTGCCACCAAATCAGTTTGGTTCGTGTCAGATTTTGCTGTCAAATTGAGTTATGGAAAAACTGAGTTTTCAGAGCCTTTTGGATTTTGGACCTGTGGCTATGGGGTGGTGGATCCCTGTTGATAAGCAAGCTCTCTCAGCAACCTCTACCTACCTATGTATTGACTGATTGATCTATTGACCTCTCCATCCATCCACCCATCCATCCATCCATTTCTTTCTTTATCTCCTTTTTCTCTGCAGAAAGGATTTTAGATGGCTGGGAGCCTTTAGATCATTTGGCTGGCTGTCACCCAGCGTAGAGGAGGGACTTGAGGGAATGAGATGGCCAGACCAGTTTGATGTGGGGAGGCACCAACAGGAGTCTAGACTTAGCAGGGGCTGCCAAGTGCTGGTGGTGGGGGGAGACGCTCAGACAGGAGGCAAAGGCGATCAAGATAAAGCTCGATTCTTACGGCATGGGGTCTGGGCCGAAGAATCAAAGGTTTTTACCAGCCCAGATGGGGAGGGGGATGTGTGTGCTCTTTATTGGCAGAGCCCTTGCTGGGCATCTACCAGCTCACAGCCGCAAACTGAGAAATGCACACAGACGACAAGGTGAAAGTCAGGCTGGGGAGGGTGGGGTGAGAATGTGCCTCCAAGCTTTTTGTAAGACTTTATGTTTGATTACACAATAAAAAGCCCTCTGAATAATTAACAGTGAAGCTCATGTAACGTTGGTTCTGCCTGCCTCTCCCCAGAGTAATCAAATTAGGGAATATTTAAAATCCAGCTGGAGGAAGGAGCATCAATACTTCAGTCCTATAAACAACATTTAAACTAGCGGCACTTTTGAAGTCTGATTTAAGGCTCACCAACTGGAAGCTTTAGTGTTTCCGCTTTGGAGCGTTTCTTTCAAGACCACAGGGCTTTTCTCGCTTTTCCCCTTTGCTAACGCAGCTCCTGCTGTGCCTCCAGCCTTCTTCTTGATGTTCAAAAGCAATCCCTCTTCCCCTTTTTAAATTAAATCTGGTATGGCCAAGCTTTCAAAATCTTAAATATTCAGAGCCAATCGGGAAGATGGAGGTTTCTCGTTCACGCAGACTTCCAAGACGACCCAAAATCTATTGTGACTTCAGGCAGCAGGTTAAATGAGCTAAAACTGCAGCAAGCTTCCCAGGGATCTTAAAAAGCCCTGAGCATCGTTCTTGCAAAGCCGCTGATACAGAAAGGGCCTGGTTGGACAGAATCCGTCTCTCTGATGTTTCACTTTCAGTAGCAAATAAACCAAAAAGGAGGATCAATAAGGGGAGGAAAGGAAATAACCCAAGCGTTGTCACCCACAGTGGGCTGACTACACACTACTACACAAGCGGGCTCATGTTCCTGCCCACGACCTGGAGGGACAGTCAGTGCCCTTCACCCACCAGAGTCCCAGGTCTTCTCGGCTTCTTAAAGTCGGGTGGGGCTCTGTGACTTGCTTTGCTCAAAAATACTTGAGCGAAAGTGACACGTGGCCTGTAGGGCGATGCTTTAAGGGCCAGTGCTCAAGTCAGATGCCCTTTCCTGCTGCGGTGACGGGGAAGGTTGTGATGAGGTGGAGCTCCTATCAGCCTGGGTCCTGGGGTGACGACGGTGAGCGGAGTCCCGTGCGGTAGACACGTAAAGGGTGAGCGAGAAATGCAACTTGTGTTGCGCTAAGCTGCTGAGATTTGGGGGTTGTTCATCACGGCAGCTTAATTTAGCTTACCTAATCGATGCCTCTGATTTACTGCCTGTGTGACCTCAGGCCAGTCTCTCTGAGCGTCAGAACCAGGAGAAGGCGTGTACCTGGGTGGTTAACAGTGGGTTTAAGAATCGGGTGGACCAGCTGTTTGAGTCCTCCGCCTGCCCTGCTGCTTCCTAGATGTGAGATTGTGTGTAACATTTACCCTCTCGGAGCCTCAGTGTCCTCATCTGTCAAATGGGGGAATATTAGCTAAGTCAGAGGATGATTAGAGTGAAGATGCAATGAAATGGGGCTCGTTAGGCGCTTTCCAGGGTGCCTTGTACACAGAACTGAATACAGCTGAACTATGAACACCACCGCTTTTTTCAATAGAAACCTTAATGTGGCTTGGAGGAGGGGCTGATGGTGGGGAAGGAGGCACTAGGGCACATCCGTGGGGGAGAAGTGGCTGTCATTTTGAGACCACATTTTCCCTCTGCTGAAGCTTTCTGGGGGATCCTATTTGCCAGAAATCAAGGGAAGAAGTCGTTGAGCACCGCTGCATCTCTTTTAACTGTACCGCCAGGCACATTTTGTTCCTAGCAGCCACTTGAAGACATCTATCCGCAGCGGCAATCAGAGTAATTTTCTCAAATACTTCACTCTTTCTGAATCCGCATTTGCTTCTCAGGGTGGAAAGTCTGCTGGCTGGTTTAGGATGTGTTCACGTGGCCACCACAAGATGGGAGAACGGAGGTAACTGCTGATTTTGCAGCAGGGAGGGAACAGAGATCAAAGCTTCCAGGATCTCCCAGGCCAGGGTGCCCGTCCCAACTCCTGAGTGATAAGTGCTCTGATCATCCTGCCACGTTTTCCCACTCCTGTCGAGATGTCCACTTGAGAACAGGAGTGGAGGAATGATGCAATTAGGTCAGTGCAGGTAAAATCAGAGACTTCACTCAAACGTCACCTTCTCTGTGAGTCTTTCCCTGACGACCCAACTTAAAAGTCACCCCCCCAACCCTGTCATTATCACATCACCCTGTCAATTTCTTCATGATGCTTAATGCTATCTCAAGGAATCTTGATTATTACATGTTTATTATCTGTTGTTGCCCTCCACATCCCTTGGAATAGAAGCTCCAGAAAGCAGGAATGTCGTCTGTTTTATTTTCATGGGTGAATCCCCAGTAGTGCCTGAAAAAAGTGCGTTGAAGGAAAATGAGACTTTCTGGGGTCGGGGTCAGGGGAAGCATTGCTACTAATGTGTTGTTCAGAATGATGCCGCATTTTTTTCACAAGAGTGACAATCTGGCAAAGACTTAAAGATTTTGGGGGAATTGGTTAAGTATGTTGATAAACTCCACAGTCGTTAAAAGAGGTTTTGACATGGAGAGATGTTCCCGTATATTAAGTTAAATAACAAAAATTTAGTTGCAAAACAATAAATGTAGAACGCACTTTTTTTTAAAGGAAATTATATATTTATATATCATATGATCTTGGTAAGTTGGGGTCCCTTTTGTATCCTGGCAAATATTACTTTTTAATGAGTTATTTATTTATTTATTTTTTCTTGACACCAGATTGTTCCCTAAATTAATTGAAGATTTGGGGGCCTTGGCTAGAAACAGAGGAAACAATCATTTAGTGGTTAAGTGCACATGCTTTGCATCTGGGCTACCTGGGTTCAAGTCCTGACTTTTACTAGCTGCGTAACTTGGAGCAAGTTACTTAAATTCTCTTTGCCTCAGTTTCCTCATTTGTTAGTCAGAATGAGGCTCAAATAAGGTCATATATCCAGAGCAGTGCTTGACAAAGAAAGCACTCAAATGCCAGCTATTTTCCTTATAACACAGTAGTTGGATTTAGGTGACTGTGTCATATTTGAAATGTTTTATATATAGAAAGGCATCTATATTTTTCTAAAGCAGGTGTGGGTTCTTTGTGCCTGAGAAGCCCAGCCTTCGAGTGTCTGGACTCTCTTAATGAAAATCAGGATTTTCCACTTGGACTCTCCAATTAAGAGTGGGTCCAGGAGTTCCCTGGTGGCCTAGTGGTCACTGCCATAGCCCAGGTTCAATCCCTGGTCGGGGAACTGAGATCCTTCAAGACAAAAAAAAAGGGTGGGTCCAATGGTGTCTCTCTGGGACAGCCCGAGGCAGTAAGACAAACCTGACTGCCCCAGTGGAAAGCACATGATTACCTGACTATGGAGGCTCAAGGCTGTTGGAACAGCTCCTCCCCTCTGCCTGGAAGGTAAATCAGTAACTCTTCACTTCCCTCTTAGGCCTGGGGTCTGCCCTGTTCTTCCCCATTGGGTGGGAGTGAGTGGGATGGGGAAGAGGTGGCACTAAGGTTTGAAGTGCTTGCTTACACCGGGTCTTGTCTGTTTCTCTGTAAAGATCCATTCGTTTCTAGTCAGTCCTTGGAAAGCGAGTCTCTAATAAGAATAAAACCAGTACAATTTCACAACCCCTGAACCAACTCCAAAATCCAAAGGGTCTTGACAACCAAAAACAAAAATTAATAACCTATTTGGCAGCAAAACATAACCTGAACTGATGGGAGGCTATTGATGACCTTTATTTACCTTGAGTATCCACTTAGTATAAATATTCATTCAGGTTTTTTTCTGCAGAAATATGTTTGATGATACGGTGTTGCCCCAGTTCCCTCTGGGAGTATGATGTTCTACACGGTATATGTCCCATGTTTCTTTTCTAAAATGTCAAAAAAGAAAAAAAAAATCAGAATTCTGAAACGCAGCTGGTCCCAAAGGTTTCAATAAAAATCTGTGGGCCTTGATATATGAAACAAGCCTTACTTTGCCTAAACAGAAGCTTACATCGCTCAGAGAAGAGTAATTAGTACATTCATTATTGAAGGCTCAGTTTCTGCTCTGTGTGGACCTGATCATCTTGTCAACTGAAATAAACTCTCCTGCTAGCAGAATTAATGAGGATGCTGGGAAATGATAATGTGTTTCAATTGCCACATGATGAAATTGGGAAGGCCTTTTTTTTCCTTTTTTTTTTTTTTTCTAAATAAAGCAGAGACTCAGGTACAACTAAGAATGCAATGCTAAAATCTCTCATCTGTCCATTTACCAAACCATTCACCAATCCATCCAAATATGGGATCTTCCTGCAGTGAACAAAGATCATCTGTTTGTAGCACGCTAGATGCCATTAGTAAAGTTTTGCTGCCTGCAGAAAGCCCACTTTGAGGTGTTGAATCACACCACTTTCTTACTATAAAATCCATAAGGGGGCAGGATTGGACCTACAGCCATCATAATGTCTAACAGAAACGAAACCTCTGGGATCTACAGGTCCTGGAGAATGGATGTTTCCTTTTGGAAGATGCATGGTGGGTATCAGGACTCAAGGTTTATGTTTCGAACACTTTAATAACAGAAGATGCTTGCTGCTTGATGGTGGAAACTCAGAGAAGCACAGTCAGGGGAACTGAAGATTTGGTATTTTCCTCTTGGGGTCATTCCCTGGATTGCCCATCTTTGCAACCAGATTTTGGTTGAACTCATGTAGCCTTCCCCCCGCCGCCCCCATCTCGTTGTATCTTTGTCCATTCGCTCAGTGAACATGGATCTCAGCTGTTGGTAAAATTCTGCTCAGAGGTTTATTTCTTCCCTAGCCCTAAGTCTCAATGGTATTGACAGTCATAGCCCTAACTGCTCTTTAAAATCGGGATTTTGATCTTGAATAGCTATCATTTAGTGAGCACTCACTGTCTTCTCAGACATCAGGCTAAATGTTCTATGTACTCTATCTTGCTTAATCCTTACAAGAACTCTTCTGAAACAGGAACCCATTTGACAGATGAAGAAACCAAGACCCAGAGATGTTAAGTGACTTTGCCCAAGGTTACACAGCCATTAAGTGGCAGGGCCTGGACTCATCCATGTCCTTCTGATGTCAAAGTCCTTGACCTTAATCACTCTACTCCCTCTGGGCTTTAAAAAATGTGTTTGAAGATTTGGGGACATTCACATTATGGCATAAATGTGAAACATCATAAATAGGGATTAAGCATTAAAGAGAAAACACCCTTCTCTTTTCTTACTAACTAAAAAAAAAAAAAAAATCTTTCTGGCACTTTCTAAGGAACATAACACTCGCCCTGCCCCCATCATTCCTAATTTTTTTTTTAATCAATCCCAAACAATGGTGTGCTAGAGTCAGCTCATACTGCATCACAAGAACTACATTTGTGCATCTCTTCCCAACTCCAAGTTAGTAACATCATGGTGGTAAGCCTGAAATCGGCCACGGTGGGAGTATTTATACCATGGAAATTGGCATGGCTGCAAATCACGGTTTTTCCCTCTCTGGAGAACTGGCTATTAAACGTTTACCAGCATACCACTGACCCCAAACTAAAATCACCATCAGGAGCAAAGGGTTCACTAAAAAAAAACAAACCCCCACAAATACTCTGACTTCCTGGGGGAGTCATTCCTGGACTGTATTTTTCCGTCAGGTCTGGCTGAAGTTCTGGTTGGTTCAGGTTCTGCTCTTACAGAGCTGGACATCCTCGGATTCCTGATAGCATGCTGTCCTGACAAGTCACAGGAGAACCTCCACTTGACTCAATGTGACCACTGTCTTTTTTTTCGGATAACAATTTTGGGTCACCTTATGGGCATATTTCTAAAACCAATCAAAGGAAATAAAGATGGTCCTTTTTGTCTTCTCAATCCAAATTCTGTAGTATGTTCTTTCCTCAGTTTGGGAGAGTGGTGCCCAAATGTCAGAGGCAAGATGTCGCCGCTGGTAGCTCACTCAGGGAGATACAATGCTTTTAGAGGTCCACTGGTTCAGGGGGCTTTCTCTTAGAATCTAGGTATCAACTGTGAAAAAAACTGCACTGACCCATAAATTCTATTTCTCAGAACCTAGCCAACAGAAATATTTTCAACCCGGCACAAAACATACGTGCAAGGATGTTCCATGCAGTACTATCTGAAACGGCGAAAACTGGGGAACAACCCTAGTGTCCATCGGTAGAGAAATGGTTATCTAAATTATGGTCTGTCCAGACCACAGAATACTCAAATATGAAAAGAATATGGAAAAAATGTTAAAAGGATGTGGAAGCTTTGTCTGTACCAGGTTGGTAAAGAAATGTTTGCTGGGCCAGGCAGATTCAATGGGACGCAGGGCGGACTCACTCAGCACACCCAGCCCGTGTTCTTTGCAGGCATCTCTGGTGATAGCTCTATGCCGGGAAGAGGCCCTCTGTCTAAATCCTGTTAGGCAGTTAGGGGGAAGCTCAAAGTTTCTTCCTGAGTCTTTTGGGCCTTTATTGTTTTTAGCTCAAAGTAATCCACATGCCAAAGAGACATTTTGGGGTGGCAAATTCTGCTCCCCTACAACCATGATGGAACGATGTCCATAAGACACTGTAAAAGGGGGAAAATCATATACAGAACAATATGCAGAGCGTGCTCCCATTTCTGTTAAAAAAAAAAGTGTATATCTGTGTGTGTGTGTGTGTGTGTGTGTGTGCGCAGCATTAGAAAGGAGGAGGAAGCAGGAAGGACATACCTCAGACTTTAAAAGTATTTCCTCTAGGGAGGGGAATGGATTTGGGGTTGGGGGAGATAAAGGCTTTCACACCTTATATCTTCTGAATTTTTTGGAAATTTTTAATAGAAATAGATTGTATTCATTTATTATTTGAGCAGTTTTGTTTTACACAAAAATAATGTGTGGGAATGTTTTAAAGCTGTGCTTTTCAAACAGATTCTGTATGCCACAAAGATATTTTGGAAGTAACAAGGGTGCCTTGGTTGGGGTGGAAGTGAGTTGCTCTCCCCAACCTCCTGCTTCATGTAGAAGGTCCATTTTGAAAATTATTTTTAACATTATTGGGGTTTCTATTATTAAAAAAGGATTTCTGCTGCTTAAAAAAAAATAAAGGTTATAAACCTTTGAAACTGCAGTTTCAAATTCATCCCAACCAAAAACATGGAATCAGCTGGAGTTACTGATCTATCAGTAGATGCATGACTTACATTTCTGGTTACATTTGAGGTTAGTTTATTTAGGCTCTGGTGCAAGAGATGAATCAAGGTGGGGCGGGAATTGGGGGGAGGTGGAGTTTTGGGGGATGGGTGATAAATGAAACGCCCTGGAGTGGGAAGGAAAAGGGGTTAATTAAGATTCAGGATTTTGGAAGTGAAGGAAGATTGAATTCACCTGGGAGCCGGCGCTGAGCGAGGGGCTGACGTCAGTGTATTGGGGTGGAGGTGGGGATGTTAGCACTGAGGGAAGGGCAGCTATTTTATTTAACCCAGTATTGGATTTTCACAGAGCAAGTCAGTGTTATTTACATTTTTCTTTTGGTTACATTCTTGCAGACAACAGGACTCTCCCTAAAGAAACAATGCCTTTACACGCCTACATGTTCCTTGGTCTGCCTTGTATGTGCAATGCAGTTCCTGCAATAGTGGCCTCAAGTCTTCTGAGGAGCCCTCCCCTCTGGTGGGGACACATCTAACACTTATCTTGGCTTGGACAACAGGTTCTAGAACTTTCACCTGAGCAAACTCAGCTGCTCCTGGGACCTGAACACATATTATTCCCTTGGGTCCAAGTGGAGAAACAGTCACCATTAAAAAAAAAAAAAAAAACAGGGGCGGAGTCAAGATGCCATACTAGGAGGACACCGGAATTCACATCTCCTCACAACTAGGGCACCTACCAGGCACCGCTGGGGAACCACAGACGCCTAAGGGGACGGGAGGAACCCCCAGGGGCCGGGTAGGACGTGGGGCATGGGGGGAGTGAAGGGGCCGGAGAAGTGGAGGCGGGATGGCACTGGCGCCCCTGAGGGGCAGCTGGGGGAGGGGAAGAGATCCCTCACCCCATGGGGGAAATTGGGGGACCACTGGGAGGGCAGAGGATCAAAAGGGAGTGTGACCAGGTTCCCCCTGCCCACTTGGGCCCCCAGGAACCTGCTGAGATCCCAGGCCTGATCCTCTGCCCACGGAGGTGCCCTCCAGCCACGTGGGTCCTGAGCGAGTGGGAGGGAGGGAAGGGGGAGCAAAAGCAAAGGGCAGACCTCTGGGACCAGCACCCGTGAGGGGCAGCTGGGGGAGGGGAGGAATTCCTACACCCAGCAGGACCCACCCAAGGTTAGGGGTCCAGCGACCGGGGAGACCCTAGGGGAGACGGTGGGGGAGGGGCGCGAAGGAACGTAAGGGAACGGGGCCAGCGCTTTCCCTGTCCTCTTAGGCACCCAGGAGCCTGCTGGGCTCCAGGTCCTAATCCTCTGCCCTGGGAGCCTCCCTCCTGCCGCGCAGAGCCCAAGCCCCGCCCCACACCGCCACCCAGGGCCCCACCCCTACACTCGGAGACCCCCTCTGAGACCCCCTCCAACGCGCTGGGCCTAAACCCCACCCACACACCCTCCCGCAGGGCCCTACCTCCAAACTCGGAACCCCACTCTCCAGAGGCCCTCCTTTCCATGTGCAGCCTCTCCCCTTGCCAGGTCCTAAGTAGAGGCCCCGCCCCACGCTTGGCCATCGCCCAGCCTAGGCCCCGCCCCACACCTAGGTCCCGCCCCACCCTAAACCCCGCCCCTGCCTAAGTTCCACCCCTGCCTAAACGCTGCCCCCATAGGCAAGGCGTTTTTTTTTTTCCCCTCTTTTAGACTGGGGTTCTGTTTTACCTTGTTGATTCACTGTTGTTGATACTTTTATATTTTTATTTTTCCTAATAAAGCTTTTATTTTTCTAATTTTATTTTATTCTTTATACTCTGTTATTGTTCTCTCCTTTTGGCTTGTCCCTTCCCCCCACCTTTTTGTTTCTTTTCTCTGTTGTGGTTTTATTTTACCTTGTTGCAGTTGTTTCAATTATAGTTTTATTTTTCCTACTATATTTTTTATCTTTCTAATTTTATTTGTTTTTTATTCTTTGATATTGTACTGCTCCTTTTTTTCTTTTTTCTTTCTTTCTTCCTTTTTTTTTTTAACTGCACTATAAAACTTGCAGTATCAGGCTGGAGGTCGGCCCTGAGCTCCTGTGGTGGGAGCTCTGAGTCCAAATCACTGAACTAACGGAGAACCTCAGACCCCAGGGAATATCAATTGTAGTGAGGCCTCTCACAGGTCCTCCTCTCAGCACCAAGACCCAGCTCTATCCAACTGCCTGCAAACTCCAGGGCTGGACGTCTCAGGCCAAACAACCAGTAAGACAGGAATACAGCACCACCCATCAAAAAAAAAAAAATGAAATGACAAAAAAATATGTTACAGATGAAGGAGCAAGGTAAAAACCTACAAGACCAAATAAATGAAGATGAAATAGACAACCTACCTGAAAAAGAGTTCAGAGTAATGATAGTAAAGATGATCCAAAATCTCAGAAACAGAATGGAGAGAATACAAGAAACATTTAACAAGGATCTAGAGGAACTAAAGAGCAAACAAACAATGATGAACAACACAATTACTGAAATTAAAAATACTCTAGAAGGAACCAGTAACAGAATAACTGAGGCAGAAGAACGGATAAGTGAGCTGGAAGATAAAATGGTGGAAATTAACTGCCAGGGAGCAGAATAAAGAAAAAAGAATGAAAGGAATAGAGGACAGTCTCAGAGACCTCTGGGACGACATTAAACGCACCAACATTTGAAATTATAGGGGCCCAGAAGAAGAAGAGAAAAAGAAAGGGTCTGAGAAAATATTTGAAGAGATTATAGTCAAAAACTTCCCTAATATGGGAAAGGAAATAGTCAATCAAGTCCAGGAAGCACAGAGAGTCCCATACAGGATAAACCCAAAGGGAAACATGCCGAGACACATATTAATCAACTATCAAAAATTAAATACAAAGAAAAAAATATTAAAAGCAGCAAGGGAAAAGCAACAAGTAACATACAAGGGAATCCTCATAAGGTTAACAGCTGATCTTTCAGCAGAAACTCTGCAAGCTAGAAGGGAGTGGCAGGACATATTTAAAGTGATGAAAGGGAAAAACCTACAACCAAGATTACTCTACCTAGCAAGGATCTCAATCAGATTCGATGGAGAAATTAAAACCTTTAAAGACAAGCAAAAGTAAAGAGAATTCAGCAACACCAAACCAGCTTTATAACAAATGCTAAAGGAACTTCTCTAGGCAGGAAACACAAGAGAAGGAAAAGACCTACAATAACAAACCCAAAACAATTAAGAAAATGGTAATAGGAACATACATATCAATAATTACCTTAAAAGTAAATGGATTAAATGCTCCAACCAAAAGACATAGACTGGCTGAATGGATACAAAAACAAGACCCGTATGTATGCTGTCTACAAGAGGCCCACTTCAGACCTAGGGACACATACAGACTGAAACTGACCAGATGGAAAAAGATATTCCATGCAAATGGAAATCAAAAGAAAGCTGGAGTAGCAATTCTCATATCAGACAAATTAGACTTTTAAATAAAGACTATTACAGGCTTCCTTGGTGGCGCAGTGGTTGAGAATCTGCCTGCCAATGCAGGGGACACGGGTTCAAGCCCTGGTCTGGGAAGATCCCACGTGCCACGGAGCAGCTGGGCCCGTGAGCCACAATTACTGAGCCTGCGCGTCTGGAGCCTGTGCTCCGCAACAAGAGAGGCCACGATAGTGAGAGGCCCGCGCACCGCAATGAAGAGTGGCCCCCGCTTGCCACAACTAGAGAAAGCCCTCGCACAGAAACGAAGACCCAACACAGCCATAAATAAATAAATAAATAAACAAACACTTAAAAAAAAAAAAAAGACTATTACAAGAGACAAAGAAGGACACCATATAATGATCAAGGGATCATTCCAACAAGAAGATATAACAGTTGTAAATATTTATGCACCCAACATAGGAGCACCTCAATACATAAGGCAAATGCTAATAGCCATAAAAGGGGAAATCGACAGTAACACAATAATAGTAAGAGACTTTAACACCCCACTTTCACCAATGGACAGATCATCCAAAATGAAAATAAATAAGGAAACACAAGCTTTAAATGACACATTAAACAGGATGGACTTAATTGATATTTATAGGACATTCCATCCAAAAACAACAGAATACACTTTCTTCTCAAGTGCTCATGGAACATTCTCCAGGATAGATCATATCTTGGGTCACAAATCAAGCCTTGGTAAATTTAAGAAAATTGAAATCGTATCAAGTATCTTTTCCGACCACAACGCTATGAGACTAGATATCAATTACAGGAAAAAACCTGTAAAAAATACAAACACATGGAGGCTAAACAATATGCTACTAAGTAACCAAGAGATCACTGAAGAAATCAAAGAGGAAATCAAAAAATACTTAGAAACAAATGACAATGAAAACACGACAACCCAAAACCTATGGGATGCAGCAAAAGCAGTGCTAAGAGGGAAGTTTATAGCAATACAATCCTACCTCAAGAAACAAGAAACATCTGCAGTAAACAACCTAACCTTATACCTAAAGCAATTAGAGAAAGAAGAACAAAAAAAACCCAAAGTTAGCAGAAGGAAAGAAAACATAAAGATCAGATCAGAAATAAATGAAACAGAAATGAAGGAAACAACAGCAAAGATCAATAAAACTAAAAGCTGGTTCTTTGAGAAGATAAACAAAATTGATAAACTATTAGCCAGACTCACCAAGAAAAAAAGAGAGAAGACTCAAATCAATAGAATTAGAAATGAAAAAGGAGAAGTAACAACAGACACTGCAGAAATACAAAGGATCATGAGAGATTACTACAAGCAACTATATGCCAATAAAATGGACAACGTGGAGGAAATGGACAAATTCTTAGAAAACTACAACATTCCGAGACTGAACCAGGAAGAAATAGAAAATATAAACAGACCAATCACAAGCACTGAGATTGAAACTGTGATTAAAAGTCTTCCAACAAACAAAAGCCCAAGACCAGATGGCGTCACAGGCGAATTCTATCAAACATTTAGAGAAGAGCTAACACCTATCCTTCTCAAACTCTTCCAAAATATAGCAGAGGGAGGAACACTCCCAAACTCATTCTACGAGGCCACCATCACCCTGATACCAAAACCAGACAAAGATGTCACAAAAAAAGAAAACTACAGGCCAATATCTCTGATGAACATAGAAGCAAAAATACTCAACAAAATACTAGCAAACAGAATCCAACAGCACATTAAAAGGATCACAGACCATGATCAAGTGGGGTTTATCCTAGGAATGCAAGGATTTTTCAATATATGCAAATCAATCAATGTGATACACCATATTAACAAATTGAAGGATAAAAACCATATGATCATCTCAATAGATGCAGAAAAAGCTTTTGACAAAATTCAACACCCATTTATGATAAAAACTCTCCAGAAAGTGGGCACAGAGGGAACCTACCTCAACATAATAAAGGCCATATATGACAAACCCACAGCCAACATCGTTCTCAATGGTGAAAAACTGAAACCATTTCCTCTAAGATTAGGAACAAGACAAGGTTGCCCACTCTCACCACTATTATTCAACATAGTTTTGGAAGTTTTAGCCACAGCAATCAGAGAAGAAAAAGAAATAAAAAGAATCCAAATCGGAAAAGAAGAAGTAAAACTGTCACTGTTTGCAGATGACATGATGCTATACATAGAGAATCCTAAAGATGCTACCAGGACACTACTAGAGCTAATCAATGAATTTGGTAGAGTAGCAGGATACAAAATTAATGCACAGAAATCTCTTGCATTCCTATACACTAATGATGGGAAATCTGAAAGAGAAATTAAGTAAACACTCCCATTTACCATTGCAACAAAAAGAATAAAATACCTAGGAATAAACCTACATAAGGAGATAAAAGACCTGTATGCAGAAAACTATAACACACTGATGAAAGAAATTAAAGATGATACAAACAGATGGAGAGATATACCATGTTCTTGGAATGGAAGAATCAACATTGTGAAAATGACTATACTACCCAAAACAATCTACAGATTCAATGCAATCCCTATCAAACTACCAATGGCATTTTTCACAGAACTAGAAGAAAAAATTTCACAATTTGTATGGAAACACAAAAGACCCCGAATAGCCAAAGCAATCTTGAGAAGGAAAAATGGAGCTGGAGGAATCAGGCTCCTGGACTTCAGACTATACTACAAAGCTACAGTCATCAAGACAGTATGGTACTGGCACAAAAATGGAAATATAGCTCAATGGAACAGGATAGAAAGCCCAGAGATAAACCCACGCACATATGGTCACCTTATCTTTGATAAAGGAGGCAAGAATATACAATGGAGAAAAGACAGCCTCTTCAATAAGTGGTGCTAGGAAAACTGGACAGCTACATGTAAAAGAATGAAATTAGAACACTCCCTAATACCATACACAAAAATAAACTCAAAATGGATTAAAGACCTAAATGTAAGGCCAGACACTATAAAACTCTTAGAGGAAAACATAGGCAGAACACTCTTTGACATAAATCAAAGCAAGATCATTAGAGAAATGCAAGTCAGAACTACAATGAGGTATCACCTCACACCAGTCAGAATGGCCATCATCAAAAAATCTGCAAACAATAAATGCTGGAGAGGGTGTGGACTCTTGCACTGTTGGTGGGAATGTAAATTGATACAGCCACTATGGAGAACAGTATGGAGGCTCCTTAAAAAACTAAAAATAGAACTACCATATGACCCAGCAATCTCACTACTGGGCATATACCCTGAGAAAACCATAATTCAAAAAGAGTCATGTATCACAATGTTCACTGCAGCACTATTTCCAATAGCCAGGACATGGGACTAACCTAAATGTCCATCAACAGATGAATGGATAAAGAAGATGTGGCACATATATACAATGGAATATTACTCAGCCATAAAAGGAAACGAAATTGAGTTATCCGTAGTGAGGTGGATGGACCTAGAGTCTGTCATACAGAGTGAAGTAAGACAGAAAGAGAAAAACAAATACCGTATGCTAACACATATATATGGAATCTAAAAAAAAAAATGGTTCTCATGAACCTAGGGGCAGGACAGGAATAAAGACACAGATGTAGAGAATGGACTTGAGGACATGGAGAGGGGGAAGGGTAAACTGGGATGAAGTGAGAGAGTAGCATTGACGTATATACACTGCCAAATGTAAAATAGCTAGCTAGTGGGAAGCAGCTGCATAGCACAGGGAGATCAGCTCGGTGCTTTTTGACCACCTAGAGGTCTGGGATAGGGAGGGTGGGAGGGAGACGGAAGAGGGAGGGGATATGGGTATATACGTATGCATATAGCTGATTCACTTTGTTATACAGCAGAAACTAACACAACACCGTAAAGCAATTATACTCCAATAAAGATGTTAATAATAAAAAAAAAAAGACACATAGCAAAACTTTGAGAGAAAGGGAAAACACAAAAACATGGAGAATGGGAGGAGTAAAAGGGAGCGGGAGAGGAGGAAGAAGAAGAGGAACAAATGAGGAATAGCGTTGGGGAGACATGGTCCAAGAAGAGAGCTGGAGAGAGATCTAGCTGTGCTTCCAGGGCGGGGCTGGGCTAGCTGGCCAGTTTCTGTGGTATAAATACTCCCACCGTGGCTGATTCATTTCAAGCTTCCGATGTGGAGTTGGGGAGAGATGCTGGGAGGGATGCACGGGGGGCTGTCACCACCGCATGACCCGTATGACCTGGCTCCAGCTCACCCCTGTTTGGACCCCACATAGAAGCACTCCTAAAGCAACCCACCCACCAAGAAACAGCAGTAGGAGGAAGCGAACCCATGGGAGCTTCCTTCCCCACGGCCCAGTCTCTTGCTAGTTACACGGCAGGTGGAAGGGCTGAGACCTACTTCGGATTCCAGCAGGTGATCACAGGCTTCATGGTGTGGTGATTGTGGTCGATAGTCAGGGCCTCCAGGAGCCAGTGGAGGGCACAGAGCTGGCGGAAGATGGGCTCACTGCAAAGACAGAGGGAGGAAGCCCCGGGGGCTCCTGTTAGAATAACATTCTTCACAACAGTGGCGACAGAGACAGGAGTGGTGCTGGCTCCCAGCTGGAGAGCTGTCTCCAGGCTCCAGGCGTGTGGCAGCATTTCCCACGCACCAGCATTAAACTTTCCCAATGGGCTCCTGAGCTATTTATTGGCCCCATTTTACAGATGAGGGAACTGAGGCTCAGAAGAGGTGAGGAACTTGTGCAGGTCACTGGGCCAGGAGGCGGCAGAGCTGTGATCTGACACAAGGTGACCCTATGCCAGTTACTGGGGATTTGCATGCACAGTGGGAAGGGACAAGGGAGGGTGTCCCACAGGTAGAGGACTTGATTCAGGCAAACGAGAGGACTGAAGGAAATTAACATCCTACAGGCATCCCATTCTTCATCTGACAAAAATACAATAAATACACTAGCAGAGTCCAAAACGTCCAGAAACACAAGGAAACTAGTGTATTTATTGTACTTTCTCTCCACCCCAATTAACAACTAGACCCACTGCTTTAAATGTATAAATCCTTTGCCCCCAAATGTAGCTGGATGTTGAGGAAAACCACATTGAACACATGATTTGAAAATGTAACTAAAACACCATTTAAAAATAGGTCTAGGGCTTCCCTGGTGGCGCAGTGGTTGAGAATCTGCCTGCCAATGCAGGGGACACGGGTTCGAGCCCTGGTCTGGGAAGATCCCACATGCCGCGGAGCAATTAGGCCCGTGAGCCACAATTACTGAGCCTGCGCGTCTGGAGCCTGTGCTCCGCAACAAGAGAGGCCGCGACAGTGAGAGGCCCGCGCACCGCGATGAAGAGTGGCCCCCGCTTGCCACAACTAGAGAAAGCCCTCGCACAGAAACGAAGACCAAACACAGCCATAAATAAATAAATAAATAAATAAATAAATAATTAATTAATTAAAAAAAAAAAAATAGGTCTAACCTGTATTTTCTGATTTGGGGGGCATTCTGTATTACGATGAGCCAGGCTTTGGGTAGGACACCTGACACATGTTATTTATTTCTCCCCAAACCCTGCCGGATAGGAATCATTATCTGAATTTTAGAGAAGAGGAAACTGAGGCTCAGAGAGGGGCCATCGGTTTGCTCCAGGTCACACAGCTTGTTGGTGACAGAGATGGGGCCTGAATATCCCATTCAATGCTCTCGACAACCCTATAAGAAGGGTGCCTTTTTTCCGTCCTCTTTGCAGACAAGGGACTCGGAGAGGTAGAGTTGCCTGAGGTCACGCTAGGATTAGTGAGGATTTGAACCCGCATCTGTTTAATCCCAGAGACGGTGCTTTTGTGGACCGAGCTCTTACTGTTTGCGGTGCTGATGGGGCCAAATGAGTGGCCACCCCGAGAGCAAGGTCAGGAGAGGGTTAACCTGCTGCCTGCATTCTTCCTGGAAATAAATGAGGGGGGAGTCCTAACTAGCCAGCCCCTCCCTGCATGATTTCTCCACTTACACTAACGGGCCAGATGCCTCCATTACCAACCTGTGTAATTGCTCTTCTCTGAAACTGCTCCTGTATTGATCGATACTCCCCAGGGCTCCTGGGCCTGTGCTCAGAGGGGCAGGCAGGAATCCACCCTCCAGCTTCCAGGAAGGCCCCAGCTCAGAAGGTGGAGTCCGAGCCCTGGGGCTCAAGTGTGGAGCGGGCGCAGGGGTATCCCGGAGAGCCCCTTGAGAGGCACCCATGCCACTCTGCCTGCAGGGGAGCTGCCTCCATGCACCCCACTCCTCTGCCCCCATGCTCTGGGGCGGCCGTGTCCACCGGGTCTTAGGAAAACTAGAGTCAGCAGCTCTGTCTCTCTTTTTTTCATCTAGAGCGCCTTCCTTCCTTTTTTTTCCATCCACAAGTTATTTTCTAATAATAAGCACCCACTCATCCCTCACTTCTAATTTAAAGGACCCGCCAGCCCACAGCCCTCCCAGTTCTGTCTGTGTCTTCCCCCTTTACACCATCTTGGTCCCTACAGGTAAGTGCATTTTGGCAGCTCTGGGTACCAACAGTAGCAGTGGCTGTACCATGTGCCCAGCCCTGTGCAGACACCTCCCTGTACCCTCACTGTGACCCCAGGAAGTTGCGAAAAGCCCAGGGAGACGCCCCCTTTTCTGTTCACGACTCAGAGCCCTGGCAGGCCTGGGCGTTCCGTTGTGTCCAGTGCGGGTGGGGAGGGACGGGTAAGGGAGTTAACTGGCGAGGTGGGATCTGCTTTGTCACAGGGGGACGAGAGGCATGTGAGCATCAGACTCACTTCTGCAGGTGACAGGAACGGGCACAAACCTGGCCCTCTCCCTCCCTTGCTTAAAATCTTCAGACTCCCTAAACCATCTGCTATGGACGGAGTTATGTCCCGAAGTTCATATGCTGAAGTCCTAATCTCTAGTACCTTAGAACGTGACTGTATTGGGGACCTTTAAAGAGGTGATGAGGTTAAAATAAGGCCAAGAGGATGGGTCCTAACCCAATCTGACTGGTGTCTTTAGAAGAGGAGGAGCCGTGACCACGGAGAGACACTGGGGTACACGTTCACAGAGGAAAGAGCGTGTGAGGACAGAGCGAGAAAGCAGCCCTCTGAAAGCCAAGAAGAAACGACTCAGTAGAAACCAGCATGTGGGCACCTTGATCTTGAACTTCCAGCCTCCAGATCTGTGAGAGAATACATTTCTGTTGTTTAGGCCACCCAGTCTGTGGGGTTTTGTTATGGCAGCCCTGGCAAACCAACACCCCATCCCATGGGAGACTCGCATCCATCTCCCCAGCCTCGAGTCTCCTCTCTCACCCCTGCGCCGCCACCTGCAGCCTGGTGAAATTCTGCTCCATAGCGCAAGCTCACCATACGTACTCTCTTTGCACTGGGTTAAAATCCTAGCTTTGCCATTTACTAGCTATGTGGTCTTGGCCAAATTACTTCATTTCCCTGAGCCCCAGTTTTCTCATCTGTATAATGGCAGTAATTGTTCTAGAGAAAGTGAGGCAAGGTGCTTGGCACTGTTCTCTGCTCCTGATACACATTCCCTTTCCTCCTCCTCTGCCTCTCCGTGATTGGGTCTCAGCTCGGATGTCGCCTCCAGCAGGAAGCCTTCCTTGATTTTTCGAGCATCCTCTCTCCGAAGAGGTTCTAAAGCACCCCCCCACCCTACAATGTGTCCCTCTGTCCCTTGTCCCTGCTCTCTTGTAACTACCTGTTTACTTGTCTCTGCAGCCCACAAGCCTGTGAGCTACAGAGTCTTGTCCATCACAGGTATGCGCAGAGTAGGCTCAATACATTTCTGGTTACTGAATGGGAGATGGCGGGAATAAACTGGTTTGGATCTGACGCTTTCCAGAGCTGATAATTTGGGCACAATTCTCATATGCACAACCACAGAGATAACAAAGAATAGTACCAACAACAGCAAAATAACAATAATAGTAAACACTTCCCACAGAGCGCTTACTCTGTGCCAGACACTGTTTTAAGTGCTCTACATCCATTAATTAAAGTCATTCTTATAACAACACTGTGAGGAAGGTACTATTAGTATTCCCATTTTTCAGATGAAGAAATTGAGGTCATATAACTTATCCAAGGTCAAAAAAGGCAGCAAGCAGCAGAGCTGGAATCTAAGCCCAGACAGTCCAGTTCCTGAATCTGTGCTTTAATACAGTGTTGATGTCTCTTATTACAGGGTAGAGCCCTCACGCCCTTTTCAGCAGAAGAGGGTTTCATCCAATGGGTCTGGACCTTTTTCTCTGCTTATAGAAAGTGCCTTACAAAACCTGCACACAGATGTTTATAGCAGCTTTGTTCGTAACTGCCAAAAATTGGAAGCAGCCTTTAGAGATGTATGGATAAATAAACTATGGTATATCCAGACAATGGACGATTATTCAGCGTGAAAAAGAAATGGGCTACTAAGCCATGAAAAGCCAAGGAGAAACCTCAAAAGCATATTACTAAGTGAAAGAAGCCAATCTGAAAAGGCTACATACTTTATGATTCCAACAATATGATGCTCTGAAAGGACAAAACTATGGAAACAGTAAAAGGATCAGTGGTTGCCAGGGCGGGGAGGGGGAGAGGGATGAACAGGCAGAGCACAGAGGATTTTTAGGGCAGTGAAAATACTCTGTATAATACGTGAGTGGATGGATACATGTCGTTATACTTTCATCCAAACCTACAGAATATACAACACCAAGAGAGGACCCTAATGCAAACTAGGGACTGCAGGTGGCTATGACGTGTCGGTGTAGCTTCATCAGTTGTAACTAACGTCCCACTCCGGTGGGGGATGTCGACAATGGGGGAAGCAGGAGGGAAATGGGAAATCTCTGCACCTTCCCCTCAATTTTGATCTGAACCTAAATCCGCTCTAAAAAAATAAGGTCTTAATGAAAAAATACAGTGCCTCAAACCCAATGATCTCTCATCTAACATGCAGTGAAGCAAACTGAAAGAGAGAGACAGAGAGAGAGGAAGGAAGGAAGGGAGGGAGGGAGGGAGGGAGGAAGGAAGGAAGGAAGGAAGGAAGGAAGAAAGGAAGGGAGAAGGAAAGAAAGGGAGAAGGAAAGAAAGGGAGAAAGAAAGGGTCCCCAGAAACATGCTTGATAGAAATCGCTCCTTTCTCATAATGATTGTATATCAGGTCAAAGCGCAATACCTTGGATTTTGTCAAATTAAAAGAGAAAGCATTTATTTTCTTAAATGTGGGGCATGATAGATGAAAACGCTGACCAGGGTGCACAAAGCCTGCTTCTAAGATTCCTGTGCTCAGAACTCTGGGGGAGCACCTAGCGGTCAGTGCATCTGAATAGCCCTCTCTGTTGAAACTGCTGTACCAACCAGAATACGAGTGGGGGTCAATATCCCTGAGAAAAAAACAACATTTTTTCAAAACTTTTACCAAGAGAAATCAGCAAATGCTACAAAGCCCCCATGCTGACTGCCAAGGGCAAACCCAGACAGTGGCTGCAGGCACTGTTTTGTTGCACAGTCGCTCAGGAAGGGCTGTAAGGACAGGCCAGTCATCTCCGAGAGGAAAGGAGGGGCTGTCCTCCTTCCTACAGACTGTGCCCCAGCTCTTTTTGTTTTTAAATATAAAGGTCCAGTCTTCCTTGGCATGATTGAATTGATCCCCAAACAGTCAATTCAGAATCTTCAGCTGGTTTGGGGATCAATCGCACTGGTCTTGAAGGGACTGACCAGGCTCGGATCCACCTCGGCTGATGTGAAGACTGAGAATTTGAGAACTGACCAGGCAGGCTCTGCCCTGATGCCTTTCGGTAGAATGATGATAAAACTGCTCGGATTCCCCACTCCTCCCTGCATCCGTGCACTTCACAAGGTGATTCAGCATCTCTCTCACCAGGCGGTGGAATCTTTCTTTTCCGCATCGCTTGTATCTGGGCAGGCCTGATGTCTTTTTTGGCCAACAGAATGGGGTGGAAAGGTCCTTGGGTCCATTCTGAGCCTAAGCCTTCAGAGGCTTTGAGTGCTTAGGCTCTTGTCCTTGGAACCCTTCCTGGCAGCCACGGGACAAGCCCAGCTAGCCTGCTGTATGATGACAGTGACAGTCACTCCTGCCACCCTAGCCAACAACCAACCAACCAACCAACAGACCTGGGCATGAGGCCACCCTAGATGGGCCAGCCTCCAGCTTACCACACACAGATGCAAGCCCAGCCAGGACCAGGTGAACTGATGAGACGAGCAGAACCACCCAGCTGACCTGCAGACTTTGAACAAGAATAAATGGCTGCTGTTTTAAGCCACTCCACCTCGAGGTGGTCTGTAATACAGCAATAGATGCCGATACCATCATCAGATGCAGCCAGAGCCTTTGAACAGCCGAGGAGAAGAAGGGGCAGCCTTCAATCTAGAGAAGGAGTGTGTGCCTTTGTTTGCAAATAAAACTTTACTGGAGCACGGGCACATCCATTCATTGTAGCTTTCCTGCTGCGACAACAAGGTAAAGTACAGTTGACCCTCTGCATCTGTGGATACAGAGGGCCGACAGCACTACCCCATTTCATACTCATAAAAGACTCGAGCATCACAGATTTTGGTATCGGCAGATACCTGGGTCCTGGAACCGATTGGTCCTGGAACCAATCCCCCGCAGACACCTAGGGATGACTGTAGTTGCGAGAGATACCATCTGGTTTGCAAAGCCTAAAATATCTACTGTCTGTCCCTTTAAGAAAAAGGTTGCTGATCCCTGGTCTAGGGCATAACGAATAGTAACAACCACCACTGTGATAATCACCCCCATCACCATCATCATCATCTAACAAACTTGATACAAAGGTCTGACTTAAGAGTCAGGAGATCATAATTCCTGTTGTGAGCATTTTGGCAGGTTCTGTCTTCTCTCTGGGCTTCAGTTTCCCCATGTGGCACTGAAGGAGGATGAGCAAGAAACTCTCCAGTCACGTCCACAGTTGATTTAAACCTCAGTTTGCTCAGACCAAAGGAAATGGGCGTGGGGCCTAGGAATATGCATTTTCCCAGGCAGCTCCTTATTTTGCTATCCCCGCACCCAAGCCCAGAGCCCCAGATGATTCAAATGCAAGTGAAAGCCTAAGAACCACTGATTTACACCATTTGGTTTCAGAGGGCTTGTCCATGGAAAAGAAAGGCAAAAGCACAAGTTTTTCCATGGGACGTTACGAGAAACTGCAAAGACTACTTTTGCAAGGAGATGTTTTAAGAACATCAAGCTGAGGCTGCCAGTTGGAATGTCCCTGAACAAATAAGTGTATGAAGAAGCCAGTCATAATATTCATCAAAGGGAGATAGGAGGAGAGTATGGAGTGGGGCTCATCAAAAGCTGAAATATTAGTAAGGGATAGGAATGTGTCCAAATACATGGTGGTGGTGGTGGTGATAGGGATGATGATGGTGGTGGTGATGGTGCCATCTTCCACCCACGAACTAAGTGCTCTCATTAAGGATCTGCCATCTTGTCTTACAGTTTCATTCCTGCATTATTTCACTCTTCAAGTACATGAGACTTGGCTGTCCAAATATATCACTAGCTCCTCAAAGGTAAAGCCTTGGGATATACCTTCTGTGTCGTGTGTGGTGGTGAGAGGTCAGGCTCTGAAGTCAGACACACTTGGCTTAAAACCCCAGTGCAGCAACACGCTGAGCTCTGTGACCTTGGGCAGGCTAGTACACCTCTCTGAGCTTCTGCTCTCTCGTCTGCAGGGATGGGATAATAATACACCTACACAAAAGGGCTGCTGAGAGGACTGAGACAGAGCCCACAGAGCAGTCAGTAGTGCCATTTTTATTGTGCACACTGTAGGGGCCTAATAAATAGTTGACAAATGAGCAGACAGAATCCAGTGCACCATGTTCATTGCCCTAAAGTAGTTCTTATATGGGAGGGCTGGGGGTATGGGTGTGATTCTGCCCCCAGGGGGCATTTGGCAATCTCTGGAGACATTTTGGTTGTCACAACTGGGGAGGGAGGTGCTACTGGCACTAGGGGGTGGCAGCCATGAATGGTGCTAAACATCCTACGGTGCACAGGACAGTCCTTCCCAACAAAGAAGTATTTGTCCCCAAATGTCAATAGTGCCGAGGTTGAGCAATCCTAATCCTGCCTTACAGTCAATTTCTATCTCTGTGCCTGAAATCTCCCAGTTGGAAAGTGCTAACTAGTGAAAAAGAAAAAGCTGGCCTTAGAATTCTCTGGAACAGATAGGAGGGGAACAAGATGTCAAGGTTTTGGAAAGCCCAAGTATTCTTTGGAGGGTTGGTTAGCCCCTGTTACATCACGCAATGATGAGTTTCTGCCTGGGGTCGGCTCAGAAGGCGGCAGGGGCTTCTCTGGGAAATAGCTCCTTGAGTCTTGGGGAAAACATGTCCCCGGAGCCCTGGGTGAGACATCTGCTAGGCGCACGCTGCAGACAGATTTTATCAGGCTTTGCAAACTATTTGACATTAGTGCGTCTGGTGTGGTAAGGAATGGAATGACTCAGTCCCAGCTGGATTGCCACTTAGCTCTAAGCCCCCATGTTTGCTTTCTGTTATTTTTATACACCACATAACACTGCTGGCCCCAGGCTCCCCCCTCTCAAGAGGACAAAGGAACAGCTCCCAGCTGTCTGAGTCATTTGACCTTGGCTTCTTCGCATGATAAGCAGATGAGCCAGAGGTGGGACTACTTACATGTGAGCCTCAGGCAGCGAGGGCGCAATGATGCAGCTGTGCACGGGGGTGAATGGACGCAGGAGGCCTCCCATCCCCACCTTCTTCATCTTCTCGTCCCCGTACGTGCTGAAGGTGAAGCAGAACGAGAGCAGCAGAGTGAACGAGCAGAAGCAGTTTTAAATGCCCTCTTCTCTCGCCAGGGGTTATCTGGCAAATATCACTGGGCACCTACTATGGGCCAGGCAGTAACTCCCGCTGGAGAGATGAAGGTTCTAGATGCAGCCAGTAAGCAGAGCATATTAGACCCCCTTCTCTCATGGAACACATAATCCCACGAAGGAGCAAATAAGATAAATCGGGCAGCTGTGTGGTATACTGGTATACTAGACTAGCGGTCAGATATGTTTTCTTATCTGGCTAGACAAATATTTATGATGTTGTGGGACATTCGGTCTATGTCATGACTACTTAGGAGCAGGAAAGCCATTGACAGAATGTAAGCAATAAGCAAATGGCAGGGTCCCAATAAAACTCTATTTACAAAACCAGCCTGGGGGCTGGATTTGGCCCATGAGCTGGAGTTTGCTGACCCATTCCCACCTCCACCCCCACTAGACAGTGACACGTGCGATGGGCAGAAAAAAGAGAAGGGGGCTCAGAAGGGCTGGGAGAGCTGGGGCTTGCAATTTTACATAGAGTGATTGGGGAAGTTATCACCGAGAAGGTGACATTTGATAAAAATCTGCAGTGGAAGGGAGTGAGCCATTCAGATGTCTGGGGGCAGAGCATTCTGGAGAGAAGGAGCAACAGGTGCAAATGTCCTGAGGTGGGATGGTGTTTTAGAGACGGCAAGGAAGCACGTGTGGCTGGAGTGGAGTGAGCAAGAGAGAGAGGAGGGAGGGAAGGATGGAGAGAGAATGGGGGCCTTGCAGACCAGTTCAAGGACTCATGGCCGATGGTGGGAGTGGAGGGCAAGGAGACCAGTGAGAAGTATTACAATAATTTCAGCTTGAGAGAGGAGGGTGGCTGGCACCCAGGGTCCTAGCGACAGGGATGGTGGGAAGTGGAAATGGCGGGATGCACACCGGGCAGGAACTGCCTGGAGTCAGCGGCTCTTATTTGCGGGCCTTTCCTTAAAGGGGCTTCTCCCAACTCCACAGACCGCTGACTCACTGGCTGGATGAATCAGCCGTGAGACGTGGGGATCTCGAGCTTCAGAAGTCGGCACAAGTGCGCCCCAAAAGATCAGCCACGACCAGGCATATCTCTCCTGAAGCCCATCCCCTGCCCCCCAGAGAATACAGACGCTTCCTCTGAAGCCAAAACCATCTGGGGGAAGCGGGGGGCGGGGGTAAGGGATGCTTAGAGAGGAGAGAAACAGCCCAAACAGGCAGTTCAGCTTTGAAACCACTGGACATTTATCCAAAAAAGACTGTTTCAAAGTGAAAAATATTAAGTTACATTTAATACCACAGTTAAGTTTTTCTTTTCAACACCATCATGGAGTAAGTCATGTCAGTCAGAGAAAACGGGGTTTGTTTTTTTTTTCCTTTTTGGCATGTCTGGGTCACAAGGTATATACTTTTTTGCCCATGACCAAATTTAGCCCATAGACATGTTTTAATAAGCCTACTGTGTGTGTAATGGAATTGACTCTCTATATTTTAAAATTGGGAGATGTCACATAAAAATGGAAAAGCTTTGGTTCTTGAAGACTCCAAAGTTCTTGCCACTCTGAGTAAGAGTTGGGTGAGGCCCAAGGTCAAGATCGCTGCCCACTTTGCACGAGGTGTGTTCATCTTGGGTTGCCTGAGACTCAAAAACCCCTGGCATCTCACTCCCAGCTTGCCTTACGTATTTATGCTACCAGTGTGCTCCTTTAAAGCCCTGTAGTTTCTCAGCCTGAGTACTTTAATACTGATTGAATCACTGACGGGCTCCCTGATTCATTCATGTCTACCCATATCTATGGAACATCTCTGCGCTGGGGGCTGTAGGTGCGGTGATGGAGACAGATCCAGCCCCTCCCCTCCGGAGCTTAAGAGCCTCGTGGGGGAGATGGGCTTTACACAAACACAGCTGTGATAAGGCTGAGTTGGAGAGTGTGTGGTGCTTTGACAGACCCAAACGGAGAATTTGGCTGAAATGGAGCCAGGGAATACTTCCTGGAGGGAGCTATGTCAATTTAGAAACATGCGCCTCAAGTTTCTTCTAATGGGAAGGTGGCTTTATAGCTCCCATTCCCCTGGACTCTTGGCTTTCTGAGTGGCTGGGCCAATAGAATGTGTCAGAAGTGGTGGGATGCCAATTTCTGGGTCCCGGCTCCAGGAACTGGCAGCTTTTCCTTCTTATGTCTTGGCAAGATCACTCTTAGCACCCAGGCACCGCCATGCTGGGAGGAAGCTGGCAGCCTGTGAAGAGGCTCATAGGGAGGGGGACCAAGACCGCTGGGTCTCAGTCCTGGATGAGCTCAGAGCCGACAGCCAGCCCCAAGGTGCCACCCGTGCAGATGAGCCCTCTTGGAAACAGACACTTTGAGCTGCCCCGGCTAGTGCTGAATCCTTCCCCACTTAACCCTACTCAAATGGCAGATTTGTGAGTGAGATAGATGTTTGCTGTCTTGAGTTAATAGGTTTTGGAGTGGTTGCTCACAGCAACAGTAACTGGCACAGAAGTAAATATTGCGCTGAGATCTGCAGGTTGAATGGGAATTCAGTAGGCAGAGGGCGGAGGGAGAGGCCCTGGGGAGGAGGGAGAGGGGGCAGTGTGGCTGGAGGGGAAGCCAAGGGCTAGCCCATCCAGAGCCTTGTAGCCCCTGCTCAGACTTTTGTCTTTATCCCATAAAGAATGGTGGCCATTGAGGATTTTAAACTGGGAGTGGTTTACGTTTGGAAAGCTCGCTCTGGCTTAGCGTGGGGCAAGGAGACAGAGGGAGCCAGAGGAGGTGGAGGCACCCATTAGGAAGTCACCTTCCTCCTGGGAATTTGAGGACAATCTTGGGGTCACAGAGCTACCTAAAAAATAGGACCAGAATCTAGGTCCCCTGCTTTCCATTTCCACAGGCTCTTTATTCAACCCTAGAGCTGAGGAAACCACAAGCCAATATGTTGGCATGCCCAGGCTTACTGGCTCAACCCAGTGGTTTAGAATACGGGGAAATTAACCCAGCTTTTACACTCCTTAATCTCTTGTTTTATGTCTCCTCTCAACTGCAAACATAAGACAAATTCTATTCGTTGTTTTTTTTGCCTTTTTCGCTGAACTTGCAGCTGAGAAATGAGGTCATTGAACACAGTGGGAAAGACTGCTTGCAGGCCGGAATCTTTGGGGACATGCTTGATTTTCTTTTTTCCCTACATAGTTTGTCAGACTTAAAACTTTGGTCTAAAAGAACTTATCCTATGGTCTTAGATCCAGGGGAGGGGGGGAAATCCCTTTTGCTTTTAGAATGCACAGGATCAAATACTGTGTTAAAAAAGCAGTTCTAGGGGCTTCACTGGTGGCGCAGTGGTTGAGAATCCGCCTGCCAAAGCAGAGGACACTGGTTCGAGCCCTGGTCGGGGAGGATCCCACATGCCGCGGAGCAACTGGGCCGGTGTGCCACAGCTGCTGAGCCTGCGCTCTAGAGCCCGCGAGCCACAACTACTGAAGCCCGCAAGCCTAGAGCTGTGCCCGCAACAGGAGAAGCCACCGCAGTGAGAAGCCCGCGCACCGCAACGGGGAGTAGCACCCGCTCACCACAACTAGAGAAAGCGCGTGCAGCAACGAAGACCCAATGCAGCCAAAAATAAATAAATAAATTTATAAAAAAAAAAAAAAAAAAAGCAGTTCTAAATGAACACTGGTATTTTTGATAATTCTGTGATTGGAATTATATTTATAGAACATAGCTCTTACATGTGAGATGCCTTCTAGCCTGCCTGGAAATTACAATTTTTAGCCATAGATCTGAGGGTTTTAAGTAATTGAGGGCCAGAGAGATCAAATTCATTTCACTGCATGATAATAGCTAGCAATTACTAAGTACATCTCATATGCCAGGCTCTGTGCTAAGCGTTGTTTCTTTTAATCCTTATAACAAATTTGGGAGGTTGGTACCATTCATAAGGGTGTAGAGAGAGGAGACTCAGAGCAGCACAGCGACCTGCCCAAAGTGAAACAGTTGTGTGGGGGAAGTCTGGACGCGAACCCCAGCCCTGTGCTCTTAACCACTACTCCCTACTGGTAGGGATAATCTCCCAGTGCTGTTTTATAACCCCTGCCGCCCCACCTGCATTTGATGGCTATGTTGCAATAATAGCCTCCAGTTTCATTTTAATGACCAGCCTTGCACAGCTCATAGAATCCACTGGATAAGTCATAACCAGACCAATGTCTACAAGAGGAAAGATCTCATGTATATTTAAACTCATTAAACTTTAAATATATCATGTCTTGCACACTGAAACATGGATCGGAGAGGGAAGAATTGTGTTCTGTGACCATGGATTAAAAACCCCATGTAAACAAGGGCAACGTTACAACCAAACTATTTAAACAGTCACAGGAGGATCTTTACAGATGCCACCTTCCCCAGCGCCTGTTTGTTTGCCCAATAATCTGAGCAAAAAGTTCCTGCGAAAAAGAGCCACTAGTTCATTCCTTCTCTCTATTCTAGAGAAAGGCTGCCAGGTGACTAGTGCCACCAGAGGTACCAGACTCAGAGAGGGTCATCGGGCTCTTAGATGACACTAAGGGCAAAACTTGCGCTGAGCTCGTGGGACCTTCACGGAAAGGGTAAGAACCCCTCGGCTCACTGAGTGGCTTTCTCTGTATCCTGCGCCTTTTCAAGGTCCTGTGAGGACACTTCAGTGGGGGTCCACTGAGTGGCTGGATGGAGGTGGCTCAGGTCATGACTTGCCTGTTTTTTTTCTTTTTTTCATTCTGAAAATCATATTTCTGATTTTGGCAATACATAACACCACCACACCCTCCTGCTCCAGCCCTGGCCTTTCTAACCAGACATGCGGGCTGCAGGACTTCTGGCGGGCTGATACAGATGGGTCTAACCATACCTCTTTTTTTGTCACCCAATGAACTCCCATTCAGCACTAAAGATCCTGCTCAGAAGTCACACTTCTGGGGATTCTTTCCAGATTTCCTTTTCACCCCCTAAAGTGGAGTGGGAGGACATTGTGAAATAATAGAAAAATATATATATATTGGTCTCTGGCCTCACTTTCTGGCACAGAGCTCCTAAAACCCTTGGAATTTCCTAAGTGATGAAGAGTACCAGAAGCATCTCTTGTCTTAATATTTGGTCTTAGACCCTGGATCCTGACACAGAGCTCCCAAATCCCTTGGAATTTCCTGGGTCTTTTTTTTTGGGAATGGGGCAACTCTTGGTGGGCTCCTGGATAGCTTTAGGATGGGGCCTGGTCGCCAGAAAGACCAAGCCATGATTAGAAGCTTGGACCTCTCAGCCCCACCCCCAGTCCTCTGGGAAGGGGAGAGGGGCTGGAGACTGAGTTAATGATAGAGCATGCCTATATGATGAAGCCTCCATAAAAATCCCTGAAGTATGGGGTTTGGAGAGCTTCCAAGTTGGTGATCACATCCAAATAATGGGAGGATGGCACTCCCCAACTCCACAGGAACAGAAGCTCCTGTGCCTGGGTCCCTTCCAGATCTTACCCTATGTACTTCTTGATCTGGGTGTTCATCTGTACCCTTTATTATGTAATAAAAAGGAAACTGTAAGTCAGTGTTTCCCTGAGTTCTGTGAGCCATTCTAGAAAATTATCAAACCCAAGGAAGGAGGTCATGGGAACCCTGATTTATAGCTGGTTGGTCAGAAGTACAGGTGACAACCTGGGACTCGTGATTGGCATCTGACGTGGGGGCAGTCTTGTGGGACTGAACCCTTAACCTGTGGGATCTGATGCTAAGTCCAGGTAGAAAGTGTGGGAACTGAATAGGATGGTAGGATGCCCCGCTGGTGTCGCAGACATTTGCTTGGTGTGGGGGAAAAACCCATACATCTGGTGTCAGAAGTATGAGTGTGATCATGGTGTGAGAGTAAAGGAGAAACACATGGGAGGAGTGTTTTTCCTTTACAGGCACACTTCAGGTGCACCCCCATGGTACTGTGTTGTGGCACCGCATGTGGCAGGGACTGTCCCTCAATCCTTTTCATATCTCCGTGCCATCAGAAGGCCTGCACACAGTAGGTCTTCAAAACACAAACGGTTGGTAGTCTCCCATTCTCACCCCTACACTTACTTGGAAGCCAAGGCAAAACCTTGTAAAAACCCTCATTAGACATCTCTGTTCTCTCCCAGTGATGGCTGCCTTTCCTCTCTTCTCTCCTCCGAAGGGTCCCTTCCGCTCACACTCTCGGCCCGTCTCCTGAATGTCTCCATTCTATCTGTCAGGGAAGCCTTTCTGCTCTTCCTGTCTACCTGCGTATTCACTTGAATACACTTGCTCACCAAAGAAAGCTTCTCCTTGGGATGCTCACTCCTTGGAAGGCATGTGGTGGGGATTGCAAATCATAGATATTTTCTCCCCTCTCAGAATGAATGAATGAGTTAATAAATGAATGCACAAATGGTAAGCTAGCTTATTTAGACCAACCCTTTGGGTAAAAATAATCAAAAATGCAGGACAAAATATTTTTTTAAAAAGAGGGGCAAAGGGACTTCCCTGGTGGCACAGTGGTTAAGAATTTGCCTGCCAATGCAGGGGACACGGGTTCGAGCCCTGGTCCGGGAAGATGCCACATGCCACAGAGCAGCTAAGCCCTTGTGCCACAACTACTGAGCCTGTGCTCTAGAGCCCGTGAGCCACAACTACTGAGCCCACGTGCCACAACTACTGAGCCCGTGCGCCTAGAGCCCGTGCTCCGCAACAAGAGAATCCACCGCAGTGAGAAGTCCACGCACCACAACGAAGAGTAGACCCCGCTCGCCACAACTAGAGAAAGCCCGCGCGCAGCAACGAAGAACCAATGCAGCAAAAAAAAAATAAATTTAAAAAATAAATAAAATAAAAAGAGTGGCAAAGAGCCAACAACGAAGTGGGAATCTCTCGGCCAAAACTAAAGAGAGACTGGAAACCAGAGAGGTAAGGCGGCCTGGGAGCTGCTTTGGTCCTAAGGACGTTTGCCAATTTAGAAAAGGTTAACTTTCCTTCTAACAGCTTCACAGGGCAAGGAAAAAGCATAGTCCATGGTCTGCACAAATGAGGAATCAAAGAGAAGACCCTTCTTACAATAAGCTGGGATTCCCAAGGGCCAGACTTTCAGGGGAAAGGTGACTAGAAATATACCAGCCCCTCATGGTCTCACACTCAGGGTTCCCAACAGTCACCGGGAACCGTGAGCTTTAAGAAGATCTCCAACCACTAGTGTCCAGCCCCCTTACCACCTCCCCCCCAGGGCCTCACAGACCAGAACACCCTCTTTTTTTTTTTTTCCATTAAGTTGAAATTTACATAACATAAAATTAACTGTTTTAAAGGGTGCAATTAAATGGCATTTGAATTGATGGCTGTACAACCATGGCCTAAATCTAGTTCCAAAATATCTTCATCAGCCCCAAAGGAGACCCCACACCCATTAAGCAGTCATTCTCCATCCCCCCACTTCCTCAACCCCTGGCAACCACCAATCTGCTTCCTGTTTGGGATGAACCTCAAACAAACTATGGTAAGTGAAAGAAGCCAGGCACAAAGAGGTCCCATATTGTATGGTTCCATTGGTAGGACCATTGTTTTTAAGACGTACACATGCATATTTCTTTATGTTAACGTTGTGAAGAATTTGGGAAATGGTGCATCGCCTGCTGTGGATTCCATTTCCTCTTTAGCCGGCAACATGTCAATTTGGGTTCCTAAAGGCAGCCCAAGCACAGTAACTCTCAACCTTGGCTTCACATGGGAATTATCTAGGGGAGCTTTAAAAAGTACTATGTCCGGGTAACACCCCCGGAGGGTCTGATGTAATGGGTCTGGGAAGCAACCTGGGCACCAGGTGATTCTAATTGTGGAGCCAGGGCTGAGACCACTGCTCTAATAGGGCAACGGCAGGCCATTTCTACCATATATATTTCCCCTCTTCCTGCTTCAGCACCTCCTTTCCATCACTGATTTGTGCCTCATTTGGTCTGCACAAGCTAAGTATTCCGGGAGTTTGTTTCTGCAGAATGTAGCAGTCCATGAATGTTGGTGTCACTCAGTTTGGGACACGGGGGTGCTTTCCAACTATGACCTTAGTCATAGGGGGAATTATGACTAAGCCTCATTCTTAATCTCTAAAATGGGGCTGATCATAGTATCTATCTCATAGGAACGTTTTGAAATTTTGACAAAAAGACGTGCACAAAGCACGCAGTAGACACTCATTATAAATTACTGTTGTGGTTGTGATTGTTAGCATGATTGTTACTGTTATGTGCATGGGCATTTCATAATGGACCAGTCTGTTGATGGTCCTCTCTCAACCAGAGGAAAGACCTTTACAAAAAGAGGGAGGCTACTGATTCAACAAACCAACAAACCTTTTTTTGGTCCTCTTGCTTTGGGTGGATACCGAGCTACGACCTGGGGTTTCAGGAAAAGGTCTAGAATAGGGATATCGATGTGGAATAAAACAAAGTAGTGTGCAAACACGTTAAGGGAATTCAGAGTCCAAGTGGGTTCTGGAGGTGGTTGGGCTGAAATCTGGGAAGGATCAGGAGAGGGCAGCATTTAAGCTGGACTTTTAATGATAATTAGAACTTTAGTTGGAAGAGGATGTAGGGAAGAGCACTTAAGGCCCAGAGAACAGCACGGGAAAATGCCTAGAGGTAGGGACAAGCCTTGGAACGAGAGGGAAAGAGGCACATCTGGGGACCAGCAAGATTTCTTGGGTAGCTCTTGGCAATGGATGTGAGGACAGACATATGTAGTAGAAGATACCTCACTGAATACCAGAAGGTGAGGCTGGCGAGGTAGGTTGAGCCAGACTGAAAGAAGTCATTAGACACCAGCCTAAGGAGGGGCTCCCCATGTGAGACAGCTGCCACCCCTCAACCCAACCAGACAGGGTTCCTTCTCGTTGGTCCTTCCCAAGACCACTGGTGCCACGGTGATGGTGTCTACTTACGTCAAAAGAATATCCCCATACTGGATATCTGACATCTTTTTGGCTGGTTGGAATATATTTCTTTCTTCCTCTTTTAGTCTCTGAAGTTGTTGTTGCCTCTTTTTCAATGCACTCTCCTCCCTCAGAATAGTAAAGTATCCACGGCCCATCTTCACCCACTGAATCAAGATGCTGGAGAAAGAGAAAGAGAGAGGAAGATGAGTTGGCGATCAATGCAACGTCTTACCGTCTTGGGACTGATAATCCACTGAAGGGCACTCTCATGCCCAGTAGCAGGAGACGTCCTGCCTTCAGGATCCCAAAGTCACAGAGACCCAAGCTTGGATTATGGACCCACCTCTTACCAAAGACCTTGAACGAATTATCTAACCTCTCCTGGTTTCAGTTCCATCACTCCACAAACATTTATTGAGTGCCTACTATGTGCTAGGCACTCTGCTATGTACATTGAAATGAGCATAATAATTCACACCCCAGAGAACTAATTTAATTGGCAGTGTTTTTATTTTGTTTTGTTTTTCATGGTGTGTCTCAGATTCAGTGAAATGCGGTATTTGAGTTTCTTATACATATGCCACCGGAAGGTCACCAGCAATCTTTTTCTAAATTTAGACCTTGCTTCTCAGCTCACGTAAAGTTTTCTGAATCTCTATGCTACACGATACACGTGCATCCCAGCCGGTCATTGGTGGGTAAGGATCAGGCATCATCTGCCCAGCCCATGTTCTCGTTACAGCAAAATAGCCTCTCAGGTTCCTCATGTATAAAATTGTGCAAAACCAAATGAATGTGTATCCTGGTGGAACACAGTGAAACCAGATTATACAGAACTGGCCCTGAACTGTCCATTTGGGCTTTTATTTTTAAGTTTAAGGATGCAAGCCGTGGATCTGAGGTGGAATTCGTATTTGAAACAAAAATGTGCTGCGGTCTTGCTTTCAAGCTTCTGAAATCCACTCATCAAAGAGCATCCTGAGGTTGCCAGATAACCTGATAGAACGAAAACCGTAACCGTGCGCAACCCCTTAATTTCACAGAGGAGGATTTCCTTGATGTGGCACAAACAAAGCAAACGCAGAGCTAATCTGGGAGCTGGGTCTGACAGCAACTGTTTTTTTCGTGGTTATGTTACTTCACAGAGACTCTTCGCTCAAAATGTGGTTCATAGGTAAAGACTGACGTCACACACGCACTACAAGGGTGTGAAATGACATGACTCACATTATGAGGCTTTCTGGGCTCCGAAGCAGGTCTGCAATCAGCTGAGGGAGCAGGGTCGGGGGGGAAGGGAGGGCCGGCTTAGGGTTTTCTGGGAGTGGGGCTGGGGTGAAGGGTCCCTTGTTTGAGTGTGGTCTCAGCTTCCCGCCAGCACCAAAACAAGGAGCACCTTGGGTTTCTTATCAGCTTGCCCAGATGCGGGGCAGAGGGAAAGGTGGGGGGAGGAGGGAGGCGGGCAGCTCAAACGCTGTCAAAGGTCGCCCGTCAAAAATGGAGTCAGACTCTTCATTGCGTTAATTCACGCCCAATTTCAAATGTGTGTGTTTGCCTAAATAGCTGCATCATTATTAACCATTAAACAAAAATGTAATGAATACCCGCTGTGTGTCAGGAGCTACTCCAGGTGCTGAGGTACAGCAGCAAACAAAACAGCTCACAACATTCCTGTCCTCGTGAAGCTCCTATTCCAGGGGGCAGAGACAGACACGAAACAGAGTGAACTGTAGGTGACACGCTAAGTTCCAGGCACGAGCATAAAGCAGGGACGTGGGAGAGTGAGAGACAGGGGTGGGGTGTGGATCGGTGCCATTTTAAACCGATGGTCAGCGAGGGCCTGGCTGAGAAGGTGACATCTGAGGAAAGACGTAAAGGAGGTGATGGAGTAAACCATGCAGATACCTGGGGGACGGGAACAGCATGTGCAAAGGCCCTGGGCAAGTACAACTTTTCATCCAGAAAAGTTTCGTTTTCATTGACTAAAATGTTATGTGACATCACATAGTACAGTTTGTGCTCCTGAAAGATTATATTTTTCTGATTTAGATATTGGTCTTCTAAGACTTTTGTTTAACAGAAAGGATCTGCTCTGAAAAAGGAAGGAAGGAAGGAAGGGAGGGAGGGAGGGAGGGAGGGGAGGGGAGGGGAGGGGAGAAGGAAGAAAAGCCTGCTGTGTCCCAGATTGGGTGCTACTCTAGGAAGCAACAGATGTTACCACTTTCATTAAGAAGCTCATCTCTAATAACTCCAACTAACATCCTCAAGTTCAGAGCCCCAGCAGTTGGAGAGGTCCCTCTCTGCCACCGGTCCTCAATGAGACTTCTCAAGTGCATCCAGGGTGCCCTTGAGGTGCAGCAAGTCATCTGGATAAGAGGCTTTTTCAGTGAACGGGGCAATGTTGTGGTCTCACCTCTGTGGTAGAACTTAGCCCTGCAGCTCAGCAGTTCTGTGTTCTGCCCTCCCGCGAGCCCCTCGCTTCTGGGTGTGAGTTCACTTACTTATCCTCACAACAGCTCGACCTTGTGGGCACTGTTATCATTTCCATTTGCAGATGAGGAAACAGGCCCAGAAAGGTGAGGTCAGAAAAGCTGGCAAGAAGCAGATCTGGGGTCTGAACCCAGGTAGTGGATTCCCCCGTGGGGTCCGACTACAGAGTCTGCTGGTTTGTAGGAGGTCAGGATGTTTCCACTGGGGAGTCTCACCAGCTTGTCCTGGAAACCCCTCTCCTTGACTTGGAGATTCTATAGGCCACCAGGTCCTTGGCTAACTTGGGTGGCTTGTCATTGACTGGCCGGTGTTAGGGGCTCGCCTTTACCTGTTGTCCAGATTCTCTCAAGGAGTAGAAGGCTGTCAGCAAGGCCTCTCAGGTCCCAGAACAGACCACAGTCTTCAGAGGCAGAGGGTGGGACCGGCACTGAGAAGTCTCATGTGTGATCATTGCGCACAACAATGGGAGGGGTTCCAGGCACCTGGAGCAGACCCAGGCAGTGTGGTGGGCTTTGGGCTCTGATTTCACTGTGTAACTGAACAAAAGCCTTTGTCTTTCCCTGCAGAAACTGTAACCAACTAGATCCTGAAATGCACATGTGATGGATTGAATCGTGTACCACCCCCCAGCCAAATTCATAGGGTGAAGTCTCAACCCCCAGTACCTCAGAATGTGACCTTATTTGGAAATAGGGTCACTGCAGATGTCATTTGTTAAGATGAGGTCATACTGGAGGAGGGTGGGTCCCTATGCCAATACGACTGGTGTCCATATAAAAAGGGGAAATTTGGGCACAGACACACAGGGAGAGAGAAAACCATGTGAAGATGAAGGCAGAGATCAGGGCGATGCTTCTGCAGGCCAAGGAATGCCAAAGATTGCCAGCAAGTCAGCAGAAGCTAGGAGAGAGGCATGGAACAGATTTTCTGTCTCAGACGTGAGAAGGAACCAACCCTTCTGATACCTTGATCTTGGACTTCTAGCCTCTGGAACTGTGAGACAATAAATTTCTGTTGTTTAAGCTACCCAGTTTGTAGTACTTTGTTACAGCAGCCCTAGTAAACTGTTACAGTATGATCAAATATCTAAGCCTGCACGCATGGAACAGCCCAACTCTTTATTTTCTTTGACTGCAAGGGTTAACGAAATCCTTATTAATTTTATAATAAGTGACAGGCTGAAGTCCATGCCACAGTCAATAAAAGGGACCTGAATATTATGTACCAGGCCCTGAGCTGGACACCTATTTTGTGTCAGATCCTGTTCTAGGCAGTTATGATGTGTCAGGTTCTGTTCAAGCACTGGCATTACAAAGGTGAACACATCCTCAAAGAATTCACAGTCTTCACCTCTGCATCTAAGTTATCTTATTTCTACAAAAGTAGAAACTAAGAGGTTGTTAAGAGATTTATTTGACTTCTTTTTGCCCTTATTCCAAAAAGGATTAGGAGCAGAAAATTTTAAAAGTGAGAAGGGCAGGAGACATGAAAAAATAAGAAAACAATATCAGGTAAGACAAGTATCGAAACCCATGACACATGAGCTAGTGCACAGATTTGGCCCTCAGCATCCTAGCGGCCAGCACAAAGAGGGAAACACAGTCCCTCATGTGATTCCTAATGACCATGAGATTTTGAAAAAGCTGTTCAGGTGATGCCTAGCCATTCCTGGTGGAAGAAGAAGAGATTTCTTTCAAGGATCTGTATAGGGACAACACGGTGAAAAGCCAAGTCTGCAACAAACCTCTAGATGAGGGTAGTGATAAAATGCCTGTCTTACTGAATAACTCACAGAAAAGCATCAGGGAGTTGGTATTGGCAATTTGAGGAATCTAGCAAGTTTTCTGGTAGAACTGCAGCCCCTTTCAACCAAGGCAGCCAGACTCCTAGCGGTTAGATCTTCTGGAAAGACCTGGCTGAGAGATGAACAGAGGTGGTGGTGTGGGGGGGTGAGGGGGGGGGGCAGGGGTTGTCTGGGCCCTCAGGTCAGACCCACCAGCCTATTCTGGGAACTTCAGGCTGCGGGGTGTTCATTCCATGTACCGTGAAGTGCTCCCCTGTTACTGCAGAGGCCCATTTAAAAATGCTTAGTATTTTAGCAAATTCCCATTTAATTCCCTTGTATGTTCCCTCCATTTTCTTCATCATTATTGCTGATTACCAGGCTATTTGCGCGAAGGGAGCTATTTGCAGGGAAGAGCAGTTTTCGCCTTTAAATCCACTCACCCGGGGCCTCCTGTTCACTGCTTTCCACGATGTAAAACTCCCACGGCTAACATGGCAGGAGGAACAATGGGGAGTCAAATAATTAACTGCATCAGGCAAACGGAGGAAGAAGCAGATTATAAAACGGAAAGTTTCCTCTACCCAATGCCACTTCCTCTTAACCAATGCATGCGGGTAGGTTTTCACATTTAAGGGACATATGTTCTCTGTACATTCATCAGCCTGTGTGAGCTGATGAATGAAAAATTCGCAATATGGCAATAGGAATAGTCTTAGTGAGGCTGAGCTGAGCCACACCAAAGGGGCAGGTTTCACTCCCAAGCACCTTCAGACCTGAGGGCCAGTGTACGCAGTGGTAAGCCTTGGAGGGGCCAGCCTCTTGGATGGGGCCTCTACTTTGCCACTCCCTTAGGCAGGTTTTAAACCTCTCTAAACCACAGCCTCTTCATCTCCAAACGAGGAAAAAAGTCATTCTTGCCTCAAAGGGCTGTTGGGAGGATTAAATGACAGTGGATGTAAAGAGTTTAGTGTAGTGCCTAGTACCTAGGACTCCATGATTGGGCGCTACAATTATTACTGTCAACTCGCTTAACAGTCCTGAGAGGGTGGTGTGATCTGCAGTTGAGAAAATAGAGGGAAGAGGTTAAGTAAATGATGAGGGTCATAGTAGCTGGGAAGTAGCAAAGCAAGGGTTGGGAGCCAGCAGGGATGATTCCAGAATTTCTCTCTCCATCTGCATGCTGCAAACACAAGCATATTCAGAAGGAAGCTTTAAAGCTTTGAGTCTATGCATCTCTGGGCTGTTCTTATTGTGCAGAGTTCACCTCTAGGCCCACAGGAGAGAAGCTGGTGGCTTACACTTTCCTCCTTTAGACCATGTTTTACCCAATCCAAGTCACCACCTGTGGCAGATCAGGTCATCATTCAGCAAATACTCACTCCCTCCCCCATCCCCTACATTCAGGGGTGGAATGTACTCCCAGCATCCTGACTTTGGGCTTCACCATATGACTTCTTTGGCCAATGGGATGTTAGTAGATATGACTTGAAAAGAAGCTTGAAATAAGCTTGCTCGGTTGGGTCCATGACAAGAAAAAACCCCCACTATTTCATTGAACCCAGAAGAATAAGAAAGGCATGGAACAGACCTGAACCCAGCTAATCTCAACCTAAATCAGCCAAACCCCAGTTATCCCACAGACACATGAGCAAGGAAGAAATACTTACTGAAAGTCACTGAGTTTTAGGATAGTTTGTTACACAGCATTATGGTGAAAATCGCTGACCAATACATCATTTGTTATAAGAGGTGACCTTATTTTATGAACCACAACGAAGGAAAAAATCCATGCCAGTTCGATTAAGACATGATTGTACATTGCATCTCCAGTTCAGAGATGTTAAAATGTGAAAAAAAATGTGCCTATTAGATATAAAATATGGCATTAGGAAAGAAATTGCCTCAGACCCGAGAAAAGATGATCTGGAACAGAACTTGGAACATAAAGGTAGTAATTAACAGCACCTTCAGAGAAGTATCTAGCGATTTTCTGATATTCTCTGATGAGATTGAGAGTTCTTTCTGGGGTGTTAGATTTACCCGCACATCTGGCCCGTCAGACTTGTAACAAGGCTATTAATCTTTACTAGTCATCCTACTCTTCAGTGACGCTATGTAGCTGCTTGCTACTCGAAGTGTGGTCCCTGGAGCAGCCGCATTAGCAACATACAGGAGCTTGTTAGAAATGCAGAATCTTGGGCTCCCCTCACACCTCCTGAATGAGGATCTGCATTTTAACAGGACCCCGAGATGACTCACATACACACATAAGTTTGAGTTGCGCTGGTCTAGCTGTCCTCTCCCTTCTGTTAAAAGATACTCTTTCCAGAAAGAAATCTTCGAACTGGCTTTATTAGAAGCCCAATTCCCTTCCTACAAGTTTGAAATAAACCTTTGACACACACTAGCAGTCAATTCATCTCAGAAAGTTCTCCAAGCACAGCTGTAGCAGCCATTCTTACTCTTTGAGGGCACTCCGCTTCTCATGAGTCTCCCATTACCTGAATCAGCACCTCCATCCCCAGGGCCCTAAAGGAAACACGGACTGACGGTCATCTAAAACAGACAGCCCCAGCTCTCTTCACAGGGGCCTTGCAGGAAGCTGCAGAGTACTGGAGAGTCGACAGGCAGCGAAAGAAATTCACGTTCAACCTTTCTATTATGGGGGGCATGGGATTAACCACCGCAAATCACTTTGTTAAAAATCAACAGTCCAGATGTACTTAAAAAAATACAAAAAACAAAAAAACACAACTTTTAATGGTATTATGGCTCTGCATCCAGCTGGTTTTCACTCACATTTTCTGTCTTGCCTGCAAGAAATATGGGACTATAAAGCCAGGAGAGCTTCCATGGGGGGAGGAAGCATGACATTAAAATGAACAAACACTCCTGGCAATATCCGATTTCAGGGATGTCCTGCTCTCGCAGAAGGGAATTGCTTACATGGGAAATTTTCACTTAACAAATTTTACTGTTTTCCAATAATGGCAAATAAATTAGTTCTTCCCAGATTGTGGAGGCTGAAGGCTTGGAGAGCCCATTTCAGCTGGCTGGCTCACGTCTTGCTTTGTCAGCCCACCCAGACATATTGAGTTCAGAGGAGGAGAGGGCAAACACGATGGAACGAGGAATGGATCTGAAACACTATCCCGAAATTCTTGAATTTTCAGGCAACCCCTACAGGCAAATTAATAACTCAGCCCTAGCTCAAACGCACCAAGCAAATATTTTGCATTTAAATTCCCGCATTAGAATGCCCTGTTTATACAATAACTTAATAAATCTGCCTGGCTGCCAAATTGACAAGAAGGTGAGAATCATTCATTAAAATGCAAATGCAATTGAGATGAAATTTGGAATACATTTATTACAGTAATTGAACTTCAGTCAACTGTAGGCACAACACAGATTCTGAACTACCTTTCAGACAAAAGGATGTGTTGCGTTATCAACACCCCCCCACCCCAAGTTAATATCTTTGTCAGCATGCAAATTAAAGCCATTTCCTGAGGGCCAATGATTTGCAATGGAGGATTTCACTCTTCTTTATAGGACAAGATTGCCAGAGATAAAGGTCAACTGCATACACAAAAGATTGCTCTGGTAGCATATTGTGTATACAGCAAATTGATTGCAAACATATTCTGAGTGCTTACTGCAACAATATTATTAAATCACATCTGAACATCTCTGTACTCTCCCTGGGTCATTTGCTAATTGTAATGCCTAACAATGGGAGATTCGCCAAGTCAGGATTTCACCTCTCAGATCAAAAGTTTCAGATGGATTTCTCTCCTGTCTGAATGACTCAGCCCAAAGACGAGGCCCAGTTCAAGGGTTCTTTTTAATCAGATGGAAGAAAGATGCTACTGAGACTGTGGTAAAGACACAGAAAAATTGACTCGCAAGGGAGGAGTCGCTTTATCTGCTTCAGTTTTATTCTCTCTGGCTCCTTTGCAAAATTCACGTGGCATTTCTGAGGTCTGGGCAAACAGCGCACCTGCACCTAGCAGACGCTGTTTGAGTCGGAAGAAGGCACAGCCTAGAATCTTTCTTTGGCCACAGGCCACAGTCTTCCTTGGCTATTCAGAAGTGACCTTAGTGGCAGAATACAATTCATTTCACCTGTAAAATGGAGAGACTGCTTTTGTCCCCTTCATTCCCTTCATATTTATTAATTCATAATGAAGTGAAGTCAACTCAATTTCCTAAATGTCACTAGACTTCCTGTGGCCACCACCCTAGCCAGAAACCATCTATTACTCTAAGTAGCTTCCTACCTGGTCTTTCTCCTTCTCAATCCACTGTCCACCTGGCTGTCACAGGGCTCTTTCTGAAATGCAGACTCATTCCCATCAGAGTGTTCCAAACCCTTCAATGGCTTCCCACTGCTCTCAGGATGAGGTTCAGACTTTTTCCCATGGCAATAAGTCCCTCTGAGATCTGGGCTTTATCTCCAACTGTTAGGGGAACCACTGACTGAAACCGCCCACCCTGGCCAGGCACCACAGTAACCATTTGCATGAGTTGTTTTACGACAGGAGGTCCTGGTAAGGAACCCGGAACTAACCAGCCACCACCAACCGGAAGAATTCGGGAAAGGTCAAAAGGAGACGCCAGTGCATATGTCCTACAAACCTCCCAGAATCCTCCCCGCTGGAATCCATCTTGGCCGAGCGATGCATGTGCCACCAGGAAGGACCCGAGTCAGAATGATTGGCCAGAGACTGACCCAGAAACTAATCCCATCACCATAAAACCCGAGACTGCGAGCCACGTGGCAGAGCAGTCTTCCTGGGATCCCTTACCCTGCTGCTCTCCACCCGGGCGCCCCTTCTCAATAAAATCTTTTGCTTTGTCAGCACGTGTGTCTCCTCGGACGATTCATTTCCAAGTGTTAGACAAGAGCCGACTCTCGGGCCCTGGAAGGGGGTCCCCCTTCCTGCAACATAACCACTCATCCAGTCATTCATGTGTATCTCTCTACCCCTCAGAATCCTATGATTCTGCCTCTTCCTGCAGCACTTCCTCCCCCTTCTTCACTTGCTGATTCCAAGGCTTTGGAAAAACTGTCAGCTGTTGACCATTCAATACTGCCACTCCCTCCCTCCCTCCAGCTCTAGGCTAGGTCAAGTGCCTCCTCTGTGCCCTCACAGCTCCCTGTGTCTATGTGCTCCCCATACTGCACTCGTCACACCATATGGCAATTGACTAGTTCCTTGTCTGCTTTTCCTACTAGAAGGCAGACTCCTTGAAGACAGTGCCTGACAAAGAGCAGGCAGTCAGCATTTACTGGTTTTCCTTCCCTACCTCTCGCCCTTTCTCCCAATGGCAGAAAGTGCATTTCCTGAGCTTCCTTAGTAAAGACCACATTATCTTGGACATCAAATACCTAGATAAAAAGTCAACAAAACAAAACAACAACAAACAAAACTACATTTTCCAGCTGCCCTGGCAGATAGGACAAGCCAGTGAGGTACAAGAGGAAATCGTTGGGAGGGACTTCTGGGAAAACTCTATAAACAAGATTAACACAGCTGGGTGGCATATGCCCTTTGGTCCCTTTTTCCTCTTCTTCCTTCCTGCTGCCTGGAACTTAGCTACAATGGTTGCAATGCCAGTAGCCATTGTGTGAGCATGAGGAAAGCTTGCAGATGGAAGCAAACACTAAGGATAGTAGATTAAAAGATAGAAGGAATCTGGGTACTTCCTCCAGAAGGTAAACCTCTTTTATGTGAGGGAGGTAAGCCTTTACCTTGTTTAAGTCATGGTAATTTCAGGGCTCTGTTTGCTATGCAGTTGAATATAGCCCCCAACTAACAATCTCTCTTTGTCCCTGTCTCTGTCTCTTTTTTCCTTGACTAAACTGTCATGATTATCACGTTTGAAATGCCATCATCTTGGCTAAATCACTGGCTGAGGACTAGGGAAAGATATTAGGAGAGGTTAGTTTGGATAATGGGAAATGAGGCAAGGAAACTTAGAAGCATGAAACTCTTCTGTGAGAGGTAGGTCTGGGAGCATCTCCACTGAGGGTGCCGGAACAGCTGGGAAATATACAACAGGAGGGTCTGAGCCTGTAAGGAATGAAGGCTGGGGGCCCAGGAGAGTGGCTGCAGTTGGAGAGAAGTAGGTACTGTCTGGGGTGGTGGGAGGAGGTGCGCAGTGATGGCTTGAGCGGCACTGAGCTAGGCTCTCGATGTGCAGTTCTCTCCTTGCATCCACACACCATCCCTATGAAGGAAGTACTCTTCATTTTGCTGTTGAGGAAAGCATGGCTCATAGAGGTCAAGTAGTAGTCTGACCAGAGGTTAGTAACTGGTGGAGCTGGAATTTAAACCCAGGTAGCCTGATTCCACAGCGTTGCATGAGGAAGATGCACTGGTTTTAGAAAAGGTCTCTTCCAGGTTTAACTGCTCATCGTTTCCTTGCCACTCAATGTCTGTGACTTTGGGTGAGTCATTTTTACCTCTTTGAGATGCGCGTTGCTCATCTGTAGCACTGGGATAAATTGATACCCTCCCAGGATATTGTTGAAACCATGTATGAGAGGCAGTTAGCATGATGCCTGGCACATCGGAGATCTTCAATAAATGGTAACAACCACTATTTTCATCATCATCGTCATCATCTCCATGAAGCTATAAATGACTGCTGTTACAACTCTCTTGCTTTGCACACAGGACGGCCGTTTGGCTCCGAGCCTCCACAGGCTTCTGGGAAGTGGCACTTGGTTCACGTGTCAAGCTTAGGAGTTTCTCTCCTCTGAGGGTAGCGGCAAGAACAGTCTAATAAGACCACAATTATTTTGGGGTTCGGTCAACTGCATTACACAGTAATTCATACAGGTCTGTGAATCCACTGTACGTGGTGGTGGTAGGATCAACGCTTGGTTGTCATGTTAAGTAATGAAATTTATTAAGCTAAAGGGCCAGGGAATTAACCTCTGCTCTGCTGAATAAAAATTGACATGCAGAGACCTTCTAATTATTTTAAGTGGTTTTCTTTTCTGGGTTCTTCCTTTATTTAATCTCTATCTCAGACCTTCACTAAAGAAAATGAAGAAAGCGGGAAAGGAAGACAAAGAGGTAAAAGAGGAGGAGCAAGAGATGGAAAGAAGAATATAAGGAACCCACATCCAGCCTGGGAGACCCCGCTGGAGACAGGAGATGATCATCCGGCCGATGGGTCTGGGCGGAAGTGGGACATTAAGGTCAGTTAGGAAGCCGGGTTCTAATTCTAATTCTACCAACAACTAACTGGCTGTATGATTTAGGCAGAATAGTTAGCCCCTCTGCCCTATTGATTTAGGGATAAGCATCACCCCACTGCCTCTATCACGACCACCATCACCACTAGAACATCAATAATTACCACGTGGCAATAACTATGAAAAGGCTTTAAAGTTACTAATCTCTCTAACTTCTAAAACAATTCTCCAAGGCAGCAATTAGCAGTATTACCGCCCCACCTCACAGTGAGGAAACTGAGGTACAGAGAGGTTCGGTGACTTACGCAAGGTCACCCAGATGGGGTGCAGTGGAGTCTGGGCTCATATCCAGGCCTGAGCCTGTCTTCCTCATCTGTCTTTTTGAGATAGTATTATCTTATCTGACTCGTGAAAGATGAAAAATGAGGAAATAGATGTGAAAGCATTTTTTAAAAAGTCAGAGTACAATCTGTACAACAGAGCACAGTTGGGTACACACGTAGGTAAGTTGCTAACGAGTAGAATTAAGATGCAAAAAAAGCTGTACCTCTGTGAATCTCTATGCGCTCTCTTCTAAACCCTCTGCCACCTTAGGCACCACTCAAGGAATTGAAAACGGCATGACATGTTTGGCTGGGGGTTTGGAACGACTAAAATGTTCTTGCCTCTTAGCACTGCTCCCCTGATGGTTTGGTCCTCCACCAGGCAACAGAATCAGCTTCTTAAACGTGAAGATGCACATCCTGTGAAGAGTGCACCACCCCGCTGTCCTCGCAGCTCCCCGCCATCTGGGCTGGCCCCACCCTGCTTTGTCTCAGGGCTGTACACTTCTGAGGGGCTAAGTAACAAAAGTTTTCTATCCTGGATGCCATGCCTTCAAATCAGGCTGCCGTTATCTTTCCCCTGCCATCCCCTCTTCACTGGCCTCCCTATCTTGGACCTCTTTTCCTCTCCGATCCTTTCCAATGTTGCACACCGTCCCCAGGCTTCCCCGTACAGCCTCCAGGGCTCTGCGTGAGCTGGATCTGTCCCATCCCCTTAGCCTCCTCCTTGCCCCCTGATGCTCTAGCAACACCATCATGCTACACGACCATGCTCTGCCTCATCTCGTGTCTTTGTCCCTCTGCTTGGAATGCCCTTTCTTCTTCTTCACCTGGCTAACTTCTACTCATCCTTTAGAACTTACTGAGGTGTAAACCCCACCCTGTGTGGACGCTGCCTCTGCTTTTCCCGTGCTGCTGGAGCAGGTACCTCTGGCATGTGCTGCCCTCAACTGCCGGTTGACTTGTTTCTGTCCAGGCACGCCCTCCTCCTACCCCACTACCAGACGGAGCTCCCAGAGGGCAGGGACAATTTCTAAATCTTTTCTGTCCCCAGAACCAGCACATGGGGAGTCCTCAGAAAATATCTGTTGCCTGAATAACTAACCATTTGAAATTCTTGCATCTCTAATCTGAATTAAATACACGCCTCCTTTTGGGCACGTAACAATGGCGCAACCCTACTCTGATGTGGCACGTTCGCATTCTCTTTGGGTGGAGTGGGTGTACAGAACCGTCTGTGCAGAAGCTGAATCATCCGAACAGGATAGAGATAAGTGGATGCCTCTGAAATTTATTTTTTTTCCAGCTGGGAACTAGACTATAGCGGTGTTCTGGAAGAAGTGATCAAATGAAACAGGCTCCGCATGTGCCTCTCAGGTAAGTTATTTCTTTAGCTTGTAATGTGGTCTCTGACCTACCTTGTGCCCAGTGACCACAAGTGGTGTTTAAACCCCTCAAAGGAACACAGCTCCAGACCTTAATACCAGGTTACACAATAGGCATACGTTGTGCTTTGACTGATGGCACAAGTTCATGGACTTTGCAAGCTTTTGTGAACTCACGATTCACACACACACACACACACACCCTTGTTCACACACCATCCTCCACCAAAATCCATCTCAGACCCTGTAAACATCTTGAAATGTAAGCACAGTGACAGCAACCTCAAATGGTCATTTTGTCAGAGGATGTTGAGCAAGGCTGCCATCCCCACTGGTTCCTTTGTGGTGAAAAGGTACCTTGGCCCAGGGCTACTCTTTAATGAATGTGAGTCAGCATTTGTATGAGAGATGTATGCATCTCTTCTGGAAGAAGAAGAATAAAAACCCGCCAAGTGTCAACAAACTGTTCCATATGCATCCCAATTAGGGCGATTTCTGGAAGGGAGCAGAAGCCCCCATAGCTCCGGTTTCTAGGCAACTGCTATTAGGAGTTCTGAACCTCGTTGGGAAGGGAAGATGGGCACGTCGGCCTTGTGAAGGAGTGTAATGTGCCTCTTCCTGCTCCCCTCACTTCCCCAGCCCGCTTTTTGTCTATTTACCCCATCATATTTAGAAGCAAATTAGAACTTGGAGGGGGTGTGGAAGAAGCTAACTATCCTTGAGTGCAAAAACCCTTGGGAGGATTAGGCTTTGAAAATTATCCTAATGACAGCCATTACCTACAGAGCACTTTCTGAGTGTCAGGCAGGGCCCCAGGGCCTCACACGTACTATCTCATTTAATCCCTACAAGAGCCCTGCAAGGCAGGTACTATAATTTCAAAGACAGAGAAACTGAGGTTCACATTAATGAGGTCACCGGCCTAAAGTCACACAATCAGAAGGTGGCAAAGCCAGGATTTCCACTCTGGTCTATCTGAATCTAGGAGTCACCGACTTCTTTTTTTTTTTTTTTGAGTATAGTTGATTTACAATTTTATATTAGTCTACGGTATATAACATAATGACTCAGTAGTTTTATAGATTATACTCCACTTAAAGTCATTATAAAATAATGGCTATATTTCCCCATGCTGTAAAATATATCCTTGAAGCTTATTTATTTTATATATAGTAGTTTTCCTAACCACTGCCCTCTCCTGCCATCCATCAACACACAGAAACTTACCCCACATGAAAAAAAAAAAAAGCATACCCTTGGGAGGCAGTTCAGCAATCAGTTTTCGGTTCTGAGATAAACTCGTTGAGTATTTTTTTTTTTTTTAAAGAATGTAAGCCCCACCCTACAATACCCATTACTACCTATTGTGCTCAATGACTAAATGGGATGGAAGGATTGTTCATGGACCAGCCAGTGTGGACAGAAAACATGCATCAGCAGAGAAACAGGCTTTTTCTGTTTCTTCAGCACACTGGCTATCTCCAGAGAACCCCTGGCTTATAATTTTGAAACAGACAACAGACGATGGAATAAGGCACAAGGCCACAAGCCTGTGAGCTTTTGACCCGTGTTCTTCTGCTTGATTGATGGTGGGGATTACTTGCTGGAGAACAAGAACTGCTCAGGAATTCACTAAGTGTCAGTATGAGGGGAAATTGCAGGGGTCTGAGGTGCGGTGCAGCTGCTGGGGGCAGTGTGTGGTGAAAGGCTTCCCTTCTCAGTTCACAACTTGGGTCTTGCCTGCCGCCATGAGGGGCAGCTTCTGATGGCCTCCTGGACGTGGGGCGGCTGTCTGCCACAGCTTGTCTTTGTCGTGGGACATTCAGAGAGAGCCCGGAAGATGCAAAACCTCTGTTCAGGACCACGGCCAGCTCCACCCCCCACCCCGCCCCGCCCCCTGCACCGGGCCCCCATTTACCCAGGGTCTGCTGAGCTGCCTCAGTTTGAAAGATGTTCTGTTTACTACCTGATCCCAGGATTAAACTCTCATCTTCCTCTCACATTTGAGATGACCTTACATCAATCCCTAGCCCAGTGCCTGGGACAGAGCAGGAACTTAGCAAAAGGTGTCTACAGTCACCCAACCTTCCAGGTCCTGTCCTGGCTGCGATCGTGGGTTTTCTCTGCCAGGGATCCCTCCCCCAACTCTATATCCTTTTTACCTGGTCATTTCCTAGTCACTTTTCTAGATCAAACACTTCCTAAGGGCGTAAACTCAAAGAACCACAGACATATTGCAGGGAAAAGGTAAATGAGTCCAAACACAGCCTTTTTAAGGCGGTATCTAGTCTACAAATCACCATCGACACTCTTATCAATAATTTGGCCTGTGATCCCTTCTCCAGCACTTCCCTGCTCCCAGGCCCCAGGCCCTGAGAGCTCTTTAAGCTCTTATTTTTATCTCTGTATAACTACCAATAAAGTGCTGCTCAACTGTACAACCTCAGGGCCGCTATTAACACTGTATTCTACAAATTGAGTTTTTTTGGGGTGCCATTCACTCTGAAACACACATTGCGAATGGTAGTCCCTGGAACTGTGCAAAGGGGCAGCCCTGTTCCGAACATATACCACTCCTTTCCCCACCCCAGTCCTTGCATGGGCAGTAGGAGACCTTCAGAGAAAGTTCACTGGATCTAAAGGTTGCTTTTCAGCTAATGTGCATTTTGGGCTGTTTCAGGGCAGGGATGGAGATTCAGATTCTCGCCTTAACTAGCTGTTTGGATTTGGCTTTATTTAATGGATTCCCGAATAAGCTCTTCTGATTATCTTGCAAAGCTCTTCTGATTATCTTGCAAAGATTATCTTGCAAAGCAATGTTCTAATTGGTTTCTTTTACTTTGCACCCACATTCTGCCAGGAAACTCTTGGTTGGAGCTAATCTGGCCCAGAACGACTCCTAAAGCTAAACACACAGATGTGCTGAAGGGCCAGGACATGCATTTTCCTTAAATGGTACCCATGGGCCTAACAGAGCAGCATCAAAACAGTCAGAATTTCCTGACCCTCAAAACTCTGTCTGTCTGCCTCATATGCAATCTAAGGGAACTTGCTGAAACATCATTCTTGGCACTTCTCAGGCTGTTTGATTTGACCGTCCTGCATTTTCTTGAAGCTCAGGGCAGAAAAGTGCTTCTGCAAGCATTCTTGCTGACTTTGTTCTCATTTCCATGGGAAATTTTGGGAAGATAAAGTCCAGGTGAGTAAGTTTGTAAGGGGGGGGTCCTTCTAATCGCAAGGGGGATGGCAATGTTCTGCTGTGATGAGGTTTGACTTTGGGAAAATGTCTCATTCCACATTACTATCCATCTATTGAAATGATTTATGTGACGTATCTGGGCTCCTCCATAGAAAAAAAAAAAAAAACTGTGCTCTCTCTGTAAGTTTTTCAACAAGAAAAAGCCCAGAAAACCTCTATGGTTATACACTAGGGTGGCTTCCCTCAGATTGAGCAGGGAAAAGGCATCTTGGAGCCCCTAAAGGCAACCTCTCATATGCAGGTAGCCTGACCGTCTGGGGGAAGGTTCCTAATCAAACGCTATGGGATTTGAGAGCTATGATGGTGTGGATCAGTGAGACGTCAGGAAGAACGGCTAGTACAGTCTCTAAGAGCTTGGAGGACCTGTTCTCGACAGCGACACGTCGTGGCAGTGAGAAGCAATGGAGGACACAGCACCAATGTTCTCCCTCCACCTCTGGGTGTGGAAGGTAACCAACAAAGCTATTCATTAGACATTTCAAGGGGGAGGTGAAGCTCCTAGAGGGAGACACTTGACTTTCTGTGAAAAATTCATGTGATGGCTCCTACGGCTAGCTGGAAAAATATAAGAAGTGTGACTTAAATTCGTAGCCTCTTTATGTTACAAAAGAGATGGCCCTTATGATGTAGCTGCTCATATTCTAAACGCTTCCTGTGTACTAACTAGTTTAATCTTAAAAACAATGCCTGAAAAGTATCTAGCTCTTTGTCTCTCAAGGCAAAGGACAAACTATAGCACCCTAAGCTTCTTAGCTGTATGCTCTCCAGCATTTGACTTTCCTTCCAATCAGATAGGAATGAGAAAACTCTGGGTCCCCGCACAGGTGACAAGAAAATCTCTCCTAAAGAATGGACAGCTTTTCTGCCCGTGGACGCCGCCAAGTAAGCATCGTTGACGTCTCCCCCGCCTCCACTGCCGTCATGTCTAAGTCAGAGTCACCCGAAGAGCCCGAACAGCTGCGGAAGCTCTTCATCGGAGGTCTGAGCTTTGAAACAACCGACGAGAGTCTGAGGAGCCATTGTGAGCAGTGGGGAGCGCTCACAGACTGTGCGGTAATGAGGGATCCAAACACCAAGCGCCCCAGAGGCTTCGGGTTTGTCACAGACGCCGCTGTGGAGGGGGTGGATGCGGCCATGAAGGTAAGGCCACACGAGGCGCATGGGAGAGTTGTGGAACCAAAGAGCGCCATCTCAAGAGAAGATTCTCGAAGACCTGGTGCCCACTTAACTGCGAAAAACATTTTTGTTGGTGCCATTAAAGAAGACACTGGGGCTTCCCTGGTGGCGCAGTGGTTGAGAGTCTGCCTACCAATGCAGGGGACACGGGTTCGAGCCCTGGTCTGGGAAGATCCCACATGCCGCGGAGCAACTAAGCCCGTGCACCACAGCTACTGAGCCTGCGCGTCTGGAGCCTGTGCTCCGCAACAAGAGAGGCCGCGATAGTGAGAGGCCCGCGCACCACGATGAAGAGTGGCCCCCGCTCGCCGCAACTAGAGAAAGCCCTCGCACAGAAACGAAGACCCAACACAGCCAAAAATAAATAAGTAAATAAATACATTAAAAAAAAAAAAAGACACTGAAGAACATCACCTAAGAGATTATTTTGAACAGTAAGGGAAAATTGAAGTGATTGAAATCATGACTGACCGAGGCAGTGGCAAAAAGAGAGGCTTTGCTTTCGTAACCTTTGATGACCATGACTCCGTAGACAAGACTGTCATTCAGAAATACCACACTGTGAGTGGCCACAAGTGTGAAGTAAGGAAAGCCCCATCTAAGCAAGAGATGGCTAGTGCCTCATCCAGACAAAGAGGTCAAAGTGGTTCTGGAAACTTTGGTGGTGGTCTTGGAGGTGGTTTTGGTGGGAATGACAGCTTTGGTCGTGGAGGAAACTTCAGTGGTCGAGGTGGCTTTGGTGGCAGCCGCAGTGGCGGGGGATATGGTGGCAGTGGGGATGGCTATAATGGATTTGGTAATGATGGAAGCCATTTTGGAGGTGGTGGAAGCTACAATGATTTCGGCAGTTACAACAATCTTCAAATTTTGGACCCATGAAAGGAGGAAACTTTGGAGGCAGAAGTGCTGGCCCCTGTGGTGGTGGAGGCCAATACTTTGCCAAACCCCGAAACCAAGGTGCCCATGGCGGTTCCAGCAGCAGCAGGAGCTATGGCAGGGGCAGAAGGTTTTGATTACTGCCAGGAAACAAAGCTTAGCAGGAGAGGAGAGCCAGAGAAGTGACAGTGAAGCTGCAGGTTACAACAGATTTGTGAACTCAGCCAAGCACAGTAGTGGTAGCAGGGCCCAGCTGCTACAAAGAAGACATGTTTTAGACAATACTCATGTGTATGGGCAAAAAAACTCGAGGACTGTATTTGTGACTAGTTGTATAACAGGTTATTTTAGTTTCTGTTCTGTGGAAAGTGTAAAGCGTTCCAACAAAGGGTTTTAATGTAGATTTTTTTTTTTTTTTTTGGCACCCATGCTGTTGATTGCTAAATGTAATAGTCTGATCATGATGCTGAAAAAACGTGTCTTTTTTTTAAAAAAAAAAAAAGAATGGACAGAATCCCAGTGGCATGGTCAAGCAGTTGGAGTGAGGTGTAAACACTAGCCATCAGGAATACTGACTGTGTTGCTTGTATGTGTGTTTAACACATGCAATCCAAGTGCCAGACATATGCATCTTAACTCATTTACCCATCACAACCAAGTTTTATTATTGTCCTCATTTTACAGATGAGGGCAATGAGATTCAGAGAGATTAGGTAGCTTGCCCATATTCAAACAGTTTGTCAGTGGTGGAGCCGGGATTCAGGCTGGTTCCAAAAGCCATGATATACTACCTGTCAATACAGTAGATCAGGGGAGGGATAGGTGACTGGAAAACTGGTTTTAAAGATGATTCTTGTTCTTATGCACTTCTGGAGTAGAGCCATGAGGAAATGTATACCTGTTGAAATATACTTACAAGCATTCATTTTGGAATAACAGGGTTTGAACTGCCTGCTATTGTATTATTATTATTGCTTTGTACTCCTGTGGGTCGTGGGTTGGACCAATGACAGAGCGTCACTTTTCTCACAGTGGGCTGCAAGTTGGTTTTTGGCCCAGCATCCTAAGTGTTGCACCTGAGCACCGTACAGGTTCTCGGAGATGCGCTTGGCGAACTTGTGAGGTTTCTGACTTTTTAATATAATTTTATTTTATTTTACTTTTAAGTGAAATCATAACTGCAAAGCGTCAGTTAATATTACAGAGAAGATCCAGAAAAAGACGTGGTCAAAGGCTATAGTCTGGAGAGAATGGAAGTTTTCCCTTGCATTGAAAAAGGTGAATGGATTATAGTCTTTGGCAATAGGCTCATCTGAGCGAAAACCATCAGAACAATCACTTGTGGAGGGGCTGGGATTAAAGGGAGTACTGAGTAAGACAAAGATTTTATGTGAAGAATCCTGGGAAAGAGAAATGATCTCGCAGATGCAGATTGGGTCTGCCTATGGGTCAGGTGGACATTGTCAGTAAATTTGGGGGCAGGGTTTATTTCGTGACCATTTTTTGTTTTCATTTTGCTCTCCATAAACTGCTCCTTTGCTTCTGATGACTATGCTAAGGTGAAAAGGGCAAAAAGTCATGTCTGAGGTATTGCCAACCTCTTACACCCTGTTTTTTTTGCTTTGCTTTCATTTCTTATGGGAAAGGCTCATTTGTTTCAAGCATTTATGAACTAGCTATTTTCAGCAACTGAAACCCAGTATAAATCTAGAGGACTTCAATTAAGGGGCAAGAACCTTAAAGCTGCATGCCCTAGGAATTTATCTTATGGAACTAGAGTATTAGAATGATGTAACTCCGAAGATGTCCATCTAAGCACTGTTTATGTAACAGGAGAACAAATCAAAAACAACCCAGAAGTGCAATGATAGGAAATTGGTTAGATAAGTTATGCTACATTCTTACACGGGAATATTATACAACCATCAAGATGGTTGTATTTGAGTGACTATTTGATATTAAAGACATCGCTATTTGTTTTAGATGTGATAATATTACTGTGGTTATGGCTTTAAAAAGAGTCCTTCTCTTCTTCTCTAGTCTTCTCTAGTCCTTCTCCTAGACAGTTGTTTGAATATTTATGGATAAAATGATAAACGCTTCAAAATAATAGGGGAGGATGATGTGTAAATGAAACAAGATTGACTATAAGTTGATAATCATTGATCTGAGCAATGGGTACATAGAAGTTCATTGTATTGCTCTGTTCAAATACAGATGCTTGAATATTTTCATACTAAAAAGTTTAAAAAATGAAATTGTAGATGGGCATTTATTGACATGGAAGAGGTTCATAATGTATTGCTAAATAAAAAATCATGTTACCAAATGGAATATGCAAAATGCTTCTATTTTTTTTTTGGTAAAAAAATACACAAGTATATATAAAAATATTGATAAAAGTTGACATACCAAAATATGAATAGGGATGATTCCGAGGTGATGTAATTGAGTGTGGTTCTATTACTTATTAATATCTACTTCTCCATATTTTCCAGTTTTTCTAAATCATCTTATGTATTTTTAAAAGTTCTTTAAAATATAGGGCTCAGGAAACTGTTTGGCAGTATTGACTACAGCTGAGCCTACGTGAGCTCTGAGAGCCAACACTTCCACTTTTAGGTATGTTCCCAACAGAAATGCATACACACGTTCAGCCAAAAACATGCATAAGAATGCTCATAGCAGCTCTCTTCATAATAGCCCTAAAGTGGAAACCACCCAAATACCCATCAATCCCAGAACGAGTATGTTATGCTACTTTCACACAATGGAAACTGCCCAGAAACTGAAGGATTACAAACCCCAACTCTGTGAGGCAGTGTGGATAAATCTCAGAAACCTAATGTCCAATGAAAAAAAAAAAAAACAAACAGATACGATAAGAGTGCCAACTGTACAATTTCACTTACGCAACGTTCAAAGCAGGAGATACTAAATGTAAGTCCTGGAAGTCAGGACAGTGATTTTCTTTGGGGTGAGATAGTGACCGGGAGGGACACGAGCAGGTTTTCTGAGGGGCCTGGTAACGTCCCTTTTCTTGATGGGGGTGTGGGTTCCATGGGTGTGTTCATCTTGTGAAAATTTATTGAGCTGTAGGCTTAATGATTTGTGTGCTTTCCTGTATTATATTTCAATAAAAAGTTCAAAAAAATTACAGGGCTTAATGCAGGCAGCATTTGCGCTAAGTGGTGGATTAGTGCTTTATTGTACAGCCTGTGGTTACATCCATTAGAATGATGGCTTGTTGAACAATCCCAATAGGAAGAGATTTCAAATCAATATGGAAATCCAGCACTAACAGCTGCATCTGCACCGCCTCCACTTACAAACTATCCATCCTCACTCCCCGCTCCTACCCGGTATCAGATTTGCTCCAATGGTCCCTTAAACACGGACCTTTGAGGTTCAGAGTCTGGGATCGGGTGTGACATGCTGGATCTCGTGCTGAGCTCTGCCTGTAGCCCCATGACTGGGGACAGGGAGAAATCCGTGAGATCATGACCATACTGTACAATAGTTACAGTCACCTGGGGAACACGAAGGATGTAACACACGCAGCTACCATTTATCAAGTATTTACCATGTGTCAGGCACTGTTCTAAGTGCTTTATTAACTCCTTTAATCCTCACAAGATCCCTGAGAGAGGAAGAAAGTATTTTTGCAGTCTCTACTCTGGGGAATTAGAGAAATTAGGAAGGCTGTTCACCACTATGTGGCTTGTAAGCCGCAGAGCTGGGATTTGAACCCCAGCAGTCTGGCTCAAAGCCTGCACGGACGGACAGGACGTGTGCGTGCTTACTGCTCTGAGCTAGGTTTCCTTGCGGCTCAGCCCGGCCGCCTGATCTTTTCAGGGATGCATCCCGTCACCTTCCATTGTCCCTGTCCCCTCAGCCTGATGCCTAAAAAAGAAAGCCAGAGGGATTCTGAAACATGCATTCATTCATTCAACAAAAGTACTTCTAAGCACCAAGTACATTCCGGACACTCTGCTGGACACTGACAATATATCTGTGAGAAAGAGATATGGCCCCTGTTGTTAGGGAGCCTTTAATCTAGTGGTGGAAATGGCCATTATTCAAATAACTAAAGAAAACTGCAAAATCATACACATTAAGCAAGAAGTACAACATGGAACAAAGGCCCTAGAGTAGATGTGAGTTCCACCTCTGCTACTAACACATCCTGTGATCTTGGACAAGGCAATTCCTCTCTCTGGGCTATGGTTTCCTCACCTGGGACATGGGGGCCTTAGAATAGATGATCAATTCCCAAACTGACTGTGGTAGTCAATGCTACCACATCTGTGGGATGTTAATTTAGGATGGTTGTGCATGAGGACAAAACGTTCCATTGTCAGTTCAGTTGTGTTTTCATAACCTCTCTCTTCTTGTTATTCAAGCTTTTATTTCTGGACACATATTCCAGGGCATGCTGGGGAAAGCCACCCAGAATCCCCCTTCTAGACAGAGGCCCCCATTTCTCCAGGTGCTGGTGTCTGCTGAGGGCTCATAGCTGAGTTCTTTCCCAGGATCTGTCATCAAATAAAAGGAGCTGCTTCAATAAAGGGTACGCCCCTCCTTAGAGGAAACCTGCATTCAGCGACTGGTTCCTCCAAGAGTACAAAGGTCTGGTCCTCTTGCCTCTAAAGCTGGGATATCTCAGAATGGCCAACCCAGCTCCAGAGCTCCCTGCGGGATCATCTGAAGTTTGCGCTGTGATTGCTTCTTAGCTCAACTTCTCCCTCTGCCCATCCTGCTGCCCTCACTTGCTTACAGGTGTTGCTCCTAACAGCACTTCCCAATGAACAACCTGCATGAAAATCTCCATCTCAGAGTCTGTCCCAGGGAAACTGACCTACAGCAGTTAGGTGCAAGAGTGACCCTCAGAAGTAGACTCTAAAATGGAATTTTGGATCAGTCTCCCTAAGGCAATAGAAATAAAAGCAAGAATAAACAAATGGGACCTAATCAAACTTGTAAGCTTCTGCACAGCAAAGAAAACGATCAACAAAACAAATGGACAACTTACAAAACGGGAGAAAAGATTTGCAAACGACACCACTGACAAGGGGTTAATTTCCAAAATATACAAACAGCTCATACAACTCAGTATCAAAAAAGCAAATAACCCAATCAGAAATGGGCAGAAGACCTAAATAGACATTTCTCCAAAGAATACATCCAGATGGTCAACAGGCACATAAAATATTCAACATCACTAATTATTAGAGAAATGCAAATCAAAACCAGAATGAGGTATCGCCTCACACTGGTCAGAATGGCTATCATCAAAAAGTCTACAAATAGTAAATGGTGGAGAGGGTGTGGAGAAAAGGGAACCCTCCTCCACTGTTGGTGGGAATGTAAATTGGTGCAGCCACTATAGAAAACAGTATGGAGGTTCCTTAAAAAACTAAAAATAGATCTACCATATGACCCAGCAATTCCACTACTGGGTATGTATCTGGAAAAAATGAAAACTCTAATTCAAAAAGACACATTCACCCCAATGTTCACAACAACACTAGTTACAACGGCCAAGACACAGAAGCAACGCAAGTGCTCATTAATGGATTGCCTTAAAAAGATGTGGTACATATATACAATGGAATATTACTCAGCTGTAAAAAAGAATGGAATATTACCATTTGCAGCAACATGGATGGGCCTAGAGAATATTATGCTTAGTGAAATAAGTCAGACAGAGAAAGAAAATACTATATGATATCACATATGTGGAATCTAACAAATATTACAAATGAGTCTATATACAAAACAGAAACAGACTCATAGACACAGAAAACAAACTTAGGGTTACCAAAGGGGAATGGGAGGGGAGGGAGGGACAAATTAGGAGCATGAGATTAATAGATACACACTACTGTACATAAAGTAGATAAACAACAAGGATTTACTGTATAGCACAGGGAATTTTACCCAATATCTTATCATAGCCTATAATGGAATATAATCTGCAAAAAAAAGATGGAATTTTGGAGCTGGATTAAGCACCATCCATCTGGCAATGAGGACCTGATCAGTGGCGTGCTGAGCCAACCCACACCAGCTTGTGAGCGTGGACTGTCGACATCTCTTCCCAACCACACATTCAGTGCCATCACATTAGTAGCTTGCGGCTGGCTATGGTGGGAGTATTTACACCACAGAAATGAGCAAATACAACATATCAAGATTTTTTTCCCCCCACTGAAGAGTGGGGTGTTAAACACGCGCCAGCAAACCTCCCATCCCGTCTCCGGCAGTAGGAGCAGTAGTGAGTGGCCCTGGTAGGCTGCGGAAAGGGCAGCTGTCAGCACTCTCCGGGGGGGAAGACGGGACCAGACACCCGCGGGAGGTGCTGCACGGGCTGGTGCAACATCTCAAGCTGTTGAGAGGTCTGGGGCAGGTGACGGTAACAAAGACTGTGGAGCTAGATGGCTGTTGTGCGGGGTCTACTGGTGCACCGGAGAAGATAATGAAAGAGTGAGGGTGGGTAATCGCCGATTCAAGGTGAAGCGTGAAAGCTAGAGAGCCTCTTGGCACGTGTAACATTCCCTGTGACACAGTGATCCCAGTTATGACCCAGCATAAGGTGGAAGTGGGACACCTGGAATCAGGCACGAGCAGGGTCAGAGGGCACAGTTAAGGTGCGCGGGCGGTGGTGCGGACTCCCGTGTCACCCACCGGTGATGCTGCACCGTCCTGCGTCTCCACTGCCTGACGGCACCCCCAGGAAACCACAGCACACAAGTCTCCATCTGAGACCGCTTCCCTAGTGACCCATCCCGCGACACATATTAAACATCAGTGGATTTTATATCCAGACTTTTATCTAGTTTTTTTCCCTCATTCACGGTGTCTAATCTGCCACATAGCCAGAAATGGAAGTCCATGGTTTAAAAATTAGCCAATGCTGGGCTTCCCTGGTGGCGCAGTGGTTGAGAATCTGCCTGCCAATGCAGGGGACATGGGTTCGAGCCCTGGTCTGGGAAGATCCCACATGCAGTGGAGCAACTGGGCCCGTGAGCCACAACTGCTGAGCCTGCGCGTCTGGAGCCCGTGCTCCGCAACGAGAGGCCGCGATAGTGAGAGGCCCGCGCACCGCGATGAAGAGTGGCCCCCACTTGCTGCAACTAGAGAAAGCCCACGCACAGAAACGAAGACCCAACACAGCCAAAAATAAATAAATAAGTAAGTAAATAAATAAATAGCCAATGCTGAGCTATGTGCGTTTAAGTAGACTTCCTTACTACAGAACTTTACAGAACTTTGAAATTCTACTGTGAATTGGGAACCTCTGAGGTGGGGATATAGTTCACAGCATTTTCCAAACATATGTGGCCACAGAACACTTTTCTTCATAGCGCACCTTGTAGGATGCGTGCTCAGCTCAACATAAGAGGGGAAACTTTGGAGAAGGTGACCTGTTCTCTTCAAGAGCTAAAATCCAGGGCGTCTCCTAAAACCAGTAGCTCCCTCTGCTCGTGGTTTGGGGGGACTGAGGTCAGCATTACTGCAGTCATACTGAAAATGATGGAAGAGTGACAGTTGTCACTCATTGTCAGTATTTTATCTCCTGGCATTTTCTCTCTGAATGTAGCTGATATAGGCTCTCCCTCTGGTAAAAAAAGGGATGCAAATGAAACAAACTCTGACCTGGATAATATCCCCCCCCACCCCGTTCCCTCCCAGGTCTGGGGAAGCCAAATATAGTGTGAGGTCTTTGTTTTAGATAACAGACCGTCTCTTTTTCTTCCTCTGTCTCTTAAACACACACACACACACACGCGTGCACGCGCACACATTTAATCAATAGGGTAAATTCACCTTAGGACCTATTTACCTAAGAGTTTTGTAGGGTCGGGCAGAACTGAGTTAAATCATTTTCTTGCCCACGGGAGAGAAGCATACATTGTCTGTACTATGCAGGCTTCCCCTGAAATGGTGAGGAGCACATTTGTGCATGGTCCAAGACCACTGAGGTCTGGGGAACGGAAGATGCCGGCCTGAGGGCTTCTAGCTTGTCACACATGGGTGGCACTCTGACTTCCTTGGTCTTGCCTCTGTTTTCAGAGCACTGGAGGAGCAAAGGGAAGGAAGTGAAGCAGAACAGGAGGTTTTTACGCACACTGTCTCATTTCGTCCTCACCAAAAAAATCCTTGAAAGAAGGCATTGATTCCATTCTACAGATGAGAGGTAGGTTTAGAGAAGTAAAATGACGAGGCTGAGGTCACTCAGCTGATGAGTGACAGGACGGGGTTTCTTTGCTTCCAAAGCTCATGCCCTTCATGGCTGCCCTTGAATATCTGCAGACAGTCTCAGGACAACCAGCTTAAAGACAACAACAACTAACTTTTATCGATCTACTCCTACATTCTTCACCCATATCTGCCCCCGCAAATCCCAACAACTGTGTGAAGCAGACTTCTTATCCCTGCAATCCATCCCATAGATAAAGAAACCAAGCTCTACAGAAGTGAACTGATTCGTTCATGGCCACCCAGGTAATAACTGGTCGAGTCAAGATTTGAACCCACAGCTGACTCCAAAGCCAGCGCACTTTCAGCTATACTGTGTGAACCCTCCAAGCCTGGCTATAAGCCTGAGAACACTGCCTGTCATCTGGGAAAGGATTTCAGAAAACAGAGTTTTGTGCAAACCTTTATGTAACAAAAGGTTCAAGGGTTCAAGATATTTTGATGCTTAAATTTGAAAACACGGTCTTCTAGTTGAGTTCCTTTTTAATATGGGGTCCTCTGAGGCAGCCATAGCCATAAGGAGAGAAATTAAACAAAGATATCCACCCTCAGTGGAGAGCGGTAAAAGAAAAGCAGAGAAGAAAACTTGCCCTAGAACTATAGTTAACTAGCGGTGTCAAAGACACACGAAGATACCAGTAACAAAGAAAAAGTAGGTAGAGCCTCTGGGTCACATTCAAGATGATACAAATGCAATTAACTCGAGCCAGGTTCCTCCAGCCCACAGCAGTGACCTACCCTTCGGGTGTGAGGCTGTGTTGATCATTTCTGGGCTAAGGACACGGGGCCAAGTCCTTTCCTTCATGGAACATGCTGGGGACTCATTAATGTCCACCCGCTGGCTGCAGGGCATGGGGATGATGTAATGTGGGGGAACTAAGGTTTTCTTTGAATGATTCATAAGGTACCATTCAGAAGGCTTAACTTTGCCCGCATTGCAAAGTATTGACCAGCATATAAATCCATGATGTTAAACAATTCTGCGGCTTTGAGGCAAGTCTCAAGTCTGGGGAGGGGGCAGTGGGAAGAATCAGGCTTGAACTTTGAAATGAAAAAGTTCTGGGCTATAGGCTACGGATGTGGAGGTCCTGGGTGTTGAGTGATGAGACGCAGAAGTCATTGAGAACCGTCAGTAAATGTCAGAGGTCAACAACCATTTTTCAACTATTTAAATTCACTGATTAAGATCAGCCTCATTTATGAAGGGATTTGAGTGAGGTTTGTTCTCCTGCTGGTTTCTTACACTCCCTCCCTCATCTTGGATTAATAAGGTGCCATATTATAGATACCAAAGTCTTACACTCCCGCCCTCATTTTGGATTAATAAGGTGCCATATGATAGATACCAAAGTCTCCTTTTGAGTCTTCTAATTTAGAGATGACAAATAAATTACATCCTGTTTAACAACTCTAATCAATGGTGGTAGCTACCTGGAGTGCTGGATTGAGAGGACTTTTGAGACCAAGTCTGGGCTCAAATGGAAAGAGTGCTGTGCTCCATCAGTAATGTCTGCCTTGGGCACAGGAGAAAGGAGTGGGGGTACATGTGCCACCCATCTAGATTTAACTTTTAATTAAATTATTTGTTTTGTCTCTTTTTGTTTCAAGAAGAGAAGTTCACTCCACCTACCAGCTTAGACACAAACCATAACTCAAAGGGAATGTCCCTTATTAAACACCATTAACTCATAAAGCAGCCCAGCAACAGAGTGGGATGATAAAATGTCATATTTCCTCTGGATTTCTCTGTCTTTATAGACTAAGAAGTCATTTTAGTCATCGGGGTCCTTGGTTGCCAAGCTATTCCACTCAAGAGGGGTTTATTATAAGAGTACATATAGGGCTGATAAAGGGTTTGAAAAATCTTGCGGGAATCCAAGATCAGGAACTCAAAGAGGAATTGGAGATTTTCTCCCAAAAGAGCTTCAGGGACCTCAGTAGCAGGATCTGAAAAGTCTTCAGGTTGAGTCTAGACTTGACGTCGGGCTCTCTTCTCTTAGGTTGCTGTCTTCTCCTCTAACTTCCCACTCGGCTCCTTCATCGTCCCTCTCTTTGCCCCTCACGCCCTGGTTCCCTACACCTCTCCACGCCTCTCTGGTCCCCCTTCCTCAGAGCCTTGTAGCTTCTCCCCTCACTGCTACCTGCTTGATTCTTGACGTGGCTTCCACTTTACATTCCCAAGAGGGGGACTCTGATTTGTACAAATTAACTTTTGGGAAACTAGCTCATGTCTCAAAGGCTAGCTCAGAATTGGCTATCTGACTGCGGTCTACTGAAAAAAATGACCCCAAATCTCCACCCTTTTGCAAGGAGACTTTGCAGATCTTCCCATCAAGAAGTGGAGTCTATTCGCCCACCTTTTCTTTAAAAAAACTGATTAGGGGCTTCCCTGGTGGCGCAGTGGTTGAGAATCTGCCTGCCTGTGCAGGGGACACGGGTTCGAGCCCTGGTCTGGGAAGATCCCACATGCCGCGGGGCGACTGGGCCCGTGGGCCACGGCTGCTGAGCCTGCGCGTCTGGAGCCTGTGCTCTGCAACGGGAGAGGCCGCGATGGTGGGGGGCCCGCGCACCGTGATGAAGGGTGGCCCCCGCTTGCCGCGGCTGGGGGAAGCCCTCGCACGGAGGTGGAGACCCAACACAGCCAAATAAATAAATAAATAAATAAATAAATAATAATTAAAGGTGCTAATAATTAAAAAAAAACTGATTAATTAATTTATTTATTTTTGGCTGCGTTGGGTCTTTGTTGCTGCGCACAGGCTTTCTCTTTGTGGCGAGCGGGGGCTACTCTTTGTCGCGGCGCGCAGGCTTCTCATCGCGGTGGCCTCTCTTGTTGCGGAGCATGAGCTCTAGGCACGCAGGCTTCAGTAGTTGTGACACGTGGGCTCAGTAGTTGTGGTGCATGGGCTTAGTTGCTCCACGGCGTGTGGGATCTTCCTGGACCAGGGCTCGAACCCACGTCCCCTGCACTGGCAGGCGGATTCTTAACCACTGCGCCACCAGGGAAGTCCCTATTCCCCCACCTTTAATCTGGGCTGGATTTGTGACTTGCTGTGGTCACAAGAATATGGTGGAAGTGATGTTTTGCCAGTTCTTAGCACAAATCTTCAGAGGCTTCACACACTTCCATTCTCTCTCAGAATCCTGCCATGGTGAGAACAAGGCCTGACTGACCTGCTTGAGAATGAGACACCATGTTGTTAGGGCCAAGGCCACCCTAGACCTCCCTATGGCTGGTTAGCCTCCAAACCATAGGAGAGAGCCCAGCCAAGATCAGCAAAGTCACCTCCCCAACCCTCAGCTGATGACAGACACTCAAGGGAGACCGGCTGAGATCAGAGAACCTCCCAACTGAATTACAGACGCATAAACACTAATATATGTGACTGTTTTAAGTCACTGACTTTTTGAGGTGACTTGTTATGTGGTGATAGCTAACTGATACAATGACTGCAAGTAAATCTCTGAACTTTGCTGAGTCTCAGTTTTCTCATCTGAGAAATGGAGCAAAAGGAACTTTCCTGCCTGCCTCAGGGAAGATTTTTAAGATACGATGCAAATATAAACTTTAGCAAATATTTATTGAGTGCTTCTCTATGCTAAGAACTGAGCTAGACCCTGGGGATTCCCAGGACAGACTGACCCTGTTGCAGGACAACATCAGCACCTTCTCCTCCCAGCCACAGGCCATCCCCCAACAAGGCAGAGTGGACACTCCAGCTTGAAGGCAGTGGGAGAGGGAGACCAGCCTGATGGAGACAGCAATGGCCCAGCCATCTCATCAACTGGTTTATCCCACAGATTTATATGTAAGCCATCTCCCTCAGTCACTTCCCCCTAAGTTAATGTACAGGCCTTCCCCCTTATTTTTAACTTCTAAGTTCCAGGGATGGACAACAGAATTAATTCATCCCATCACTAAGCACTCGGGGACCATGACAGCGGACATGATATTTTCTAGGTTAGGAGACATCTTCCATCCCCGTGAGGGCGGAAGAGATAAAAACATGTTGATCCCGCCTTCTCCCTTGTCTCCCACATCTGATCTCATCCTGTGCCTCCAAACAAATCCCAAATCCACCCACTTCTCTCCAATTCACTGCTACTTGCTGATCCAAGCCATCGACATCTCTTACCACACAGCTTTTCTACTGGTCCCTATGCAGCCGATGGGATGTTCTTTTAAAGATCAGATCATATCCTTCTCTTGTTCAGAACCCTCCAACGGGTTCTCATTGCACTTAGACTAAAACCCAAACTTTTCGCCACGGCCTGTGAGGCCCGAGGCCCTGTGGGCTCCAGACTGCGCCCATCTCCCTCACTCTGGTCCAGCCACGCTGGCCTTCTTTCTGTTTCTCCAGCGTTTCTGGTTTGTCCCAGCTTTGGCACCCATCCATCTGTTGTCCTGTGAAATACTCCGTTCAGGCGTCACCGTTCAGGTGTCAGCCCACGGCCGCCTTTACAAAACCGCTCCCTCTGGCCACTCTTGCTAAGGCAGCACTTGCTCCCCGTCACTGCCACTGCTACATCCAGGTACGCTTAGGAGTAGCCGCAGGTCGGGTTCCAGACCACGGCGGTAAAGTGAATATCGCAATAAAGCAAGTCACAGATTTTTGGTTTCCCGTCGCGTATAAAGTTATGTTTACGCTATATTGTAGTCTCTTACGTGGGCAATTGCATTGTATCTAAATAAACAATGTACATATCTTCATTAAAAAATACTTTACTGCTAAAGAAGCCTAACCATCCTCTGAGCCTTCAGTGAGTCCTAATCTTCTGCAAGAGTCACATCAAAGATCACTGATCACAGATCACCGTCACACATACAGTAAAAATGGGAAAGTTTGAAATATTGCAAGAATTACCAAAATGTGACACAGAGATACAAAGTGAGCAAACGCTGTTGGGAAAATGGTGCCGACAGACTTGCCACACACTTTCCATTTGTAAAAAACGCAGTATCTGTGAAGTGCAGTAAAACGAGCTATGCCTGTACATCACCTTGCTTTATATTCTTCATAGGATATAGCCAACGTCCCCTGCCCCAATCCTGTTTATTTACTTGCTAACTTGTTTGTCTTTGCCCCATTTTAATGCACACCACTGTCTCTTATTCATTGAGGACAGGAATTTTGACTACTTCGTGCACTGCCGTGTCTCCAATATATACAATGATGCCTGGTGTATACCTGGTGATGCCTGGTAGTCAATAAATATTTGTTGAAGAAAATGAATGAGCACAGAAAAACTAAGGAGGGACCAAGAAGAAGTGTCTAACTTCATACAAAAGAAAAAGCTTCTTCCTTTGCCAAAATTCCACCTTTGTCATATCTCACTGCCCTGCTTCAGCAGTCTACCAAATGCAGCTGGAAAGCAAAGTCGCAGACCTTGGAAACAGGTGCATAATCTGTACCCTGCTAGGATCTGCTGGAAGAGGGGGTTAATTCATCGCTGCTTATTTGCAGTTGCCAGTACCTAACTAAACTTTGCCACGGGTATATCACAGCTTCAGATTCAACATTTCAGTTGTTTTCATTGCAGAGATGTCTATTTTCCTTAAAAAAACAAAAACAAACCAAAAAAAAACCATGTGCAATAAAAAGTACAGGCAGCTTCGGAGGAAAACATGTCATTGGCTTCAAGAGTCAACCAAGAACTGGGCACACACAGAAGCCCCGGTTGTCAACTTCTGCTAGGAGAAATTTGGGAAGTGAGTGCACAGTGTGCTGCTTGGTGCCACCGAACATCTGGTGGAAGAGGCGAGGAGGAAAGCTGTTAGATTTTTATTCCTTTTAGCATCATGTTAAATTGGCCATGAAACCAGGGATGGTGCAATTGAATTATAAGGGGGCTGAAGTATTAAATGAAAATCTAGGAGATAGTCAAGGTGTTTGGCTCATTCTAACACCTCCTTTTGGTGTTTTGGGCTAGATTCCAACAGGAGGTGGAGCAGATTTTAAAAACAGTATGTGGAAAAGACAGTATCTTCTTTGTTAACAATTCACCTCATTTAATACTGGGTGATGGCGCCAAGGGGTATGCATCTCTTGGAGGGGTGATTTCCTCTGGAAAACAAGGTGTTCCTTCTGAAGGGGAATCTCTGGTTCCTTAAATGTCAGTGGGATCCAGGAGTGTGGCCAGATGGAAAGTTTTACTGTCGTTTCTTGCTTTCTTGCTTGTGGCTTTTCTGTCTGGCCCTTTCCACATTGTCCTTCACGCCCAGCACTTGGACAAGCCGAGTCCGTCTGGTGAGGATGTTAAATTCTAGCCATGGTAAATGTGTCTGGCACAAAGGACAGACTCAGCTTGCCAACTCGAGGATGGCAGAAAAGCCACTGTCTTTATCACCTTTTCATCACCTCTCTGCTGACCCCTCTAGGTTAGTGGGAAGTTCTACCTTGGTCATTTTGGGGCATGTCCCCAGAGTGCTGGTGAATGTTTAACAACCATCTCTCTGGAGGGACAAGTAAGCCCTGATCTGTACCTTTTGCTGATTTCTGTGCCTAAGTATTCCCACTGTAGCTGATTTTGACCTACCAATATGATGTCAGTGAATGTGGAGCTGGAAGGAGATTTGCAGTAGCCCCCATTATACAGTATTTCCACCACACAGATACTATAACCAGGAATAACCTCAACTGCATAGCTTGCAGTAAGATGTATGAAATCATTAAGAAATGATGAGTTGCGAGTATTTATCACCTTTGTTTTAATATAATGTATTTAACTGTAAGTTTCTATAAGTTAATTTTTAACAATAGCTGCGTTTAATAATTGGCTTGCAAATTTCCTGGAAATTTAGCGCATCAGTTCTGGTTACAAGCTGGCTCACCACTGCTTGTCGCCCTCCCTGGCCTGGGTTGAGTCTTGGTATCCGGAACCTACATAGATCAAGGCATGTATTGGTACTTGTAGTTACCAGCTCTCAGTCTACAGTATAAATTATTATGAAAACGCTCATTTCCTAGGCTCTAGAGATTCTGGTATGTATGAAGATGTATTAGAATCATCTACCTCCAGGCTAGGAACACTCAGCTGGTAAGAACTAACATGGTCATAATGGCTGTGTACGGCCAGTGTCCGTTCTGATTGGTGCCCATGACATACAGATGGAACCTCACCTCTGATGCAATTCCCCTGCTGTACCATTTCTTCTGAAGCCTGGAACATTCCCTCTGAAACCTGGAATATCCTTCAGGCATGACTGCGGAACAGAGTACAAATCCCCGCTGGGAGGTGCACCCTCAGCTGTGCAACCCTCTTTCTTTGCTGCCTGCCCAGATGTTGCCCCACTCAGGTAACTGTGGCCTCCTGACACTACCTCTCACCAGTCCCTGGGGCTCCCAGGTTCCCAAGGCATCAGCCTCAAAAGCCCTCTAACCTGGGTTCAAACACTGTAGAGGCCAATGTGTCCACAACTAACAGAGGGGTCCCTGTGGGGCTCATCCGTTGATTTTCAGGGACGAGTTCACGTGCCATCTCTGAGCTCTGCTCTGCTTGAAACTCCGAGACTGAGTCCCATCATCCCCCCCTTGAGCTGGGGACATTCTCTGCAGGATTATTCCAGTGTTGACTATTATGTTAGTCTGATGCGGCTGTCATAACAGAATGGGTGGTCTAAACAACAGACATTTATTTTCTCCTAGCTCTGGAGGCAAGACGCCCAAGATCAAGGTGTCTCTCCTTGGCTTGCAGATGGCATCTTCTAGCTGTGTCCTTACCTGGCCTTTTCTCTGTGTGTGCACATTCCTGGCATCCTTTCCTCTTCTCATGAGAACACAAATCCTATTGGATTAGGTCCCACCTTTCGGACCTCACTTAACCTTAATTACCTCTTCAACAGCCCTCTCTGCAAGTACAATCACGTTGAGGGTTGGGGCTTTGACATACGGATTTTGGGGGGACACAATTCAATCTGTAACAACTACTGAGCACTTGCAATGTGGTTGATCTAAATTGATATATGTTCTAAGTGCAACATACACTGTGGATTTCCACCATTCATCATTTTTCAGCACATGTTCAAAACAGACTCTAAATTATCTCATTAATACCTTTTTATATTGATTCCATGTCAAATGACAATACTTTGGATCTATTTGGCTAAATATATTATTAGAACTACTTTCACTTGTTTTTTCCCCACTTTTTTTTAGTGCGGCTACTGAAAAATTTGAAATTATGTAACAGCTCACATTATGTTTCTGCTGGACACTGGGTGTCCAGAGACCCTCTCAGCACCGATGCAGGCACCCCTCCTGTGGTCGGTGGGGAAATACTGTTCTCTGGGGCCCCATCCTGATGCCCCCCTTAGCCTCCTTCATCCCTTTCCTCCTCCCCCGTTTCAAAAGCCCACACCTTCCTGCCTCTTCTTGGGCTGTCATCCCGTTCCGTCAAAGCCGTGTTGGGAGGAGATGCAGGTGCGCAGTGAAGGAAGAGCTTCCAGACCATGGAGGTGAGGAAGGAAGCGTCTCGCTGTGATTCTTACCAGCGTCTGGCTCAGAGTGGGAGACACGTGAGATAAGCAGACCCTCCGCGCTGCCTGTATCACCCCCGCTTAGCGTGTCTCTTAACGTGTTTTGTGCTAAAAGACTCTCCATCTGTTACTCCGCCTTGAGTTGCTTGGCCAAAAGCCCCATTTATGACCCCACCTTGAGGAGAAAGAAATCCCACCTCACGCCAAGAGATGAAAAAAATATGGTTCTAGACCTCAGTTTGCTCACGCTATCACGCTATGGAGGAAGGAATTGGTGGGGTGGAAAAAGATACGAATGGCATTGTCTTCAAGGCTATGGCACTTTTATGCATTATTTCACCCAGTCCTTCTAACAACCTCATACTATATTCACTTTACAGTTAAGGAAACAGAGACTCAGGGAGGTTAAGTAACTCTTCCAGTGTCACCAGCTGGCAGGTAGCAGGGCCAGTATTTGAGACCAAGTCGATCTGACTCTCGGCTACCACACTGTGGGCATGCAGTAAAAAGGGAAGAGTCTTCTGGAGCATAAGGGAACTCTCTTGAGTGGGATTCAGTCCAAGAAAGCAAAGCAGAGGGAATTCTAGGCATGGGACTGCCGTGAGCAAGAATGGGTAGGTCGGTCTGGTGCAGGTGCTCCCTGAAGAGTCCAACCAAGAAATGGGTCCCATCCCTAGTCCTTACAGGGCTACCCTCCTGCAAATCTCCTGCCTAATGTTCAGGGCTGAGGGGCACTGAGACTCGGCAAAGACTCACAGGCATCACCCCATAGCCTGCTTGCCCCTATCGGGCTGTCTGCGGGTCATTCGGTGCAGGGCTCACTCACCGGCTTCGTGTAAGGTCTTTCTTGAGGTTTATTATATCCTTCTCCGTATACTTGATGCTCCTCATTGGTTTGTCTGGGACCTGAGAGAAGTCAAGAAGTGAAAGACGTGTCAGTACAACTGTTCCAAGCGGAGCCAGGCCGCAGGAGGCTCATGCGTTCATGTGAGATGTCTGCTCAGCTTGCAGGGGTCCTTAGGCAGCACAGTGTCCTTTTTTCCACCAGAAGAGAGGCCTTGTGGCACACTGGCAACAGCAAGGGCTTTGGAGACGGACGAACCTGAGCTCTGATCCTCTTTCTGTCTGGTGACCGCCTGCGTGACCTTGGACAAATTACTCAGCATCTCTGGGCCCTAATTTCTTCAGCAGAAGAACAGGGGAATAATTCCTACTTTGTTGTGATGATTAAATTAATCGCTAAATTCCTGACTCATGGCAAGCATCTGAAAAATGGAAGCTTCTATTATGAGCATTAGACTCAAAGTGAAGCAAAAAATTAAACGTTGATAATCATTGTTGTAAAGTGGCACAGGTAGCCGATTTAGAGAGCTTGAATTTTGTCAAAATAAAGATGCAAGTGTACTTTTCCCCCGCCCTCACTGCTCCCCTAGCAGGATTTTATGAGTGAATTATCCAGGTAATGGTTCATGGGTTTTTCTTTCCGTCTTCTCTATTCATTTGCCTTTGTTAGCCATCAGGGAAACCTCACAAGACTTCAATTTATTACTCAGAGGTGGATATCAGGTCAATATAAAGAAGAGTTAAATTAACTATATTGTAATATAAAAGTCACTTTTCTCAGCTACCAATTTGGTGAACAATAGCAAGACTATTATCTGGATTATCGTGTCTTTAAATTAATTCCTGCAATATTGTTTTTTTTTTTTTAATTGAAGGAAATGACAAGAAATTATGGGAAAATGGATGCTTTCAAATGAAACTGTGGGAGAATACATTGTAATGACTTTTCTGAAGGGCAATTCATCAATGCATACTAAATGTTGCAAAAGCAGGCTTGCCCTTGGTCTAATGATGCTTCTGCTGTCAATCATCCTATGGGAACATCCCTGCATGGGCACAGAGGTTCATATCAACAAAACTGCTAAGATGCTGCTTGTGAGAGCAAACTCTTGGAAATCACAACTTCACCAGAGAAGACAGGTTCAATAATCAGGGTGCCTCTAAATGACAGAATACTATGCAGCAATTAAATGTAATGACAATATAATGATCTAAGTCTAGAGGTGCTGGAGGAGTTCTCTAAGGTAGAAGATGTGTTGCAAAGTAATAGGTATTGCATGATTCTTTGTTTTTGGAAAAATGATCTGTTTGAATGTACACATATCAAAAGATATGATAAGCTTCCCCCCTCCCCCCGCCATGCAGTGATTCTCTACGGGGGTGGGATTATAGCAGATTTTATTACTTTTTTCTTAGTTTACGTGACTTTCCCATTGCTCTGCAGTAAATATGAATCAGTTATGTAATGAACAAAAAGAAAAGATTTTAAAAAAATAAATGGCAAGTGAGATTTGACCATGGCTGATCAGTGGTACTGTACTGACAGTGTTTTCTGAAGGCACAGTGAGGACAGGTGAGCTACTCACTAACAGAAATCATAGTAACACGGACGTGTGGGAGGAGCTGCGGTGTTTTTTCAGCAGCCATCATCACCCACTTTCTCTGAAAATGAAATTGGGCTGTGGTGCCTGCTGCGCTGGGCCTTTTGAGTGGAATGTGGCAGGCAGGGGATGCAGCTGTATCCAAGTTGAATGACGTTTGGATGGATCTGGAGATTGTCATACTGAGTGTAGTAAGTCAGACAGAGAAAGACAATTATCATATGCTATCGCTTATATGTGGAATCTAAGAAAAATGGTACGAATGAACTTATTTACAAAACAGAAATAGAGCCACAGATGTAGAACACAAATTTATGGTTACCAGGGGGGAAAGCAGGGGTGGGAGAAGGGATAAACTGGGAGCTTGGGACTGACATATACACATTACTGTATATAAAATAGATAACCAATAAGAGCCTACTGTATAACACAGGGAACTCTACTCAGTACTCTGTAATGGTCTGTATCGGAAAAAAATCTAAAAAAGAGTGGATATACGTGTATGTATAACTGATTCATTTTGCTGTAAAGCAGAAGCTAACACAACATGGTAAATCAACTATACTCCCATAAAACTTTTTTTAAAAATTGAGTGATGTCTGTAGTGGGGTGGTGAGGATACAGAGTGGGGTCTGGAGTGCAGGGAAGGAACTGTTATTAGCCTGCCTGATTCTCAGCCACTTTTCTCCTGGGTCACCCAGTACGCATCCTGTACCAAGCAGCTCGGGTTAGAGGTGGAGAATCTACAGCAAGACCCCGGAGTACCCCATCTTGTTCACTAAGTAAATTGTACGGGATACCAGAAAAGCACCTGGGATAGCCTTGAATAAGCTCAGCTAGACATGAAACAATAAAATCATTTATACACTTTATCTCTTTAGCTATCACTAGGAATGACTTGTAGGTAATATTATCAAGCTTATCCCAATACACCAGGGTGTTTCAACCCCTTGGCTGAAAATTGATGGCAAATCTATCAGTTTTCATCTTGAGGGATGGTGAAGTGGGTGGAGAGACAGTCCTCCAAGGAGACACATAAGGATCTCTGGGAGTACTTTTTAAAACTTCTGCATAATGGACACCGGCTTTTCTCACGCTCCCAGTATCCCTTCTCCCTCCCTCTTGATACTGGTTGGTTCCCTGGTTAGACTGCCTGCCCCTCAGAAAATACTTATGGTACCAGCAACGGGGTGGTCCTAAATGGCTGAAGCCAAACAGCAGAGCCCACCTCTCATCACAGTGACTGGTTGAGGGATGGTCATGTGACACAATTTGGGCTAATGAGATACAAGCAGACTTTTGCCATGGGCTTCTAAAAAGCACGATTCCTAGATCTAAGGAACCATAGGCAAAGAAGTTCTCTTTCCTCATAGACTATGAACAGAGAAGCAGACACCTGTGAGGGTTGCTGGCAGCCATTTTGTGCCTAAGAGGGAGCCACCCTCCAGCTGAAGAAGATATGGGGGGGGGCAGCTTCCCTGGTAGTGCAGTGGTTGAGAATCTGCCTGCTAATGCAGGGGACACAGGTTCGAGCCCTAGTCTGGGAAGATCCCACATGCCGCAGAGCAACTAGGCCCGTGAGCCACAACTACTGAGCCTGCGTATCTGGAGCCTGTGCTCCGCAGCAAGAGAGGCCATGATAGTGAGAGACCCACGCACCGCAATGAAGGGTGGCCCCTGCTTGCCGCAACTAGAGGAAGCCCTCGCACAGAAACTAAGGCCCAACACAGCCAAATAAATAAATAAATAAATAAATAATAATTAAAAGGTGCTAATACTTTAAAAAAAAAAAAAAGAAGAAGATATGGGGGAAGGCAGAGAGGACAGTCAAAGAAAAACTCGTCCTGTGGTACCTTGTTGAACTGAACAAGTTTCAGTAGAACCTGGACTTTTCACGAACATTTCCTTTATTATTTCAACCAGTTTGAATTGGCTTTCCTTTTCCTTACAACCACAAGATTTCTCTCTGAAACAGCTTCCTCCCTTGAGTGTGTCAAGGCAGCAACAGATCAAAAATTATTGCAACAAGTTCTCTTTCCCCTCTTGGGGATTAAGATCAGATGACTCCTATTCTGGTGCATTTTGCAGTGAAAGCGATGAGACTGGCCATGTTGAGATCAAACATTTGAAATCAAGGTTGTCTCTTTCTAATGCCTCATTTTTTTTTTTGAACAGCCAATTAATTCCTTCTTTCAGCAACTTTCTTCAGAGATGTTGTGATTAAAACATTTACGAGCAAAGACAAAATAAACACACTCAAGTTTCCTTGCTGTAATTTGAAAATCCATGACTGAAATGCTGCCTGATATCAGTTGTGTACCCATCACTCTCCCAAATGTCTCAGGTTTCACCCCCTTCATGAAGCAACTATGATACTGTCTAAATTTCAAGCATTTTCCCTGAAATCTCACCTAATGATAGTTGCCCATGCACCAGGGATTCACACTATTGTAAAACAGTGAGTTTGTATAGACTGGGATTGGTGCTGAACAACTTATAGCAGTAAAGCCAAATTGTGTCCTCAACTTGACACAAGACTTTAGCAGGAGAAGATCCACTCCACAAGCGCTGAAATTATGACAGCATTTCAGTGGATTCTCAGGAAACCATTTTCATCGTGACCATTGTTTAATGACAATTTAAATAAGCCACTGGTAATAACTGGCATTGAATGAGGGAGTGCCGGTTGTCAGGATATTTACGAACACACTTTGATATGAGCACAATGAAAAGTTTACGAAGCATCCAAGAATCACTATCTCTACAACCTTTCTGGAGGAAAGTTTCTCCATATGTATGACAAGCCTTAAAAATACATATTCTTTTGCTCTAGCAAATCTGCTTCTATCCAAAGAAATTATGCAGCAAGGATGAAAAGATTTATCCATGAGGATATCTACCACAGCAGTGTGAGTAATAGTGAAAAACATCTATATGTCCAGCAACAGGCATTGGGGCAATAAATTGTGGTCTATCCAGACAATGGTATATGATGATTTGAATTTGGTGCTACTATTTAATGTCGCTGTAGATGTATACTCACTGATTTGGAAAGGAGTATAATTTCAAGGGAAAATGCATGTCACAAATATAAAGGACTTAGATCATAGAGAATTTTAAGATATATATTCATAAAAATTTATAGACATTCCTAAAAAATGTATATAAACTGATACAAATTATGTTTTAAAATACTGACATATGGCAAGGTATATATGTAATAATATAACAAGCTGGAAGTAAATATAACAAATTGTTAACAGAGATGTTATCTCACGTTTGAATTGTAGGTAAATAATAATTTTTTATTTTGGTTATTTTTTTCCTGATTTTAAAATAATTTACTTATATTAATTGTCTAATAATAAGATAATAGTGATTTTCATATTTGTAAAGCAATTCTGATTAACTCTATCAACATAAGCAAAATATAAGTTTTTAATGCTGGTCTGGAATGATGTAATTTAAAAGTATATTTTGGGCACAAAGGAACTTATCTACAAAACAGAAATCGAGTTACAGATGTAGAAATCAAGCTTATGGTTACCGGGGGTAAGCAGGGGGAGGGATAAATTGGGAAATTGGGATTGACATATACACACTACTATATATAAAATAGATAAATAATAAGGACCTACTGTACAGCACAGGGAACTCTACTCAATACTCTGTAATGGCCTATATGGGAAAAGAATCTGAAAAAGGATGGATATATTTATATGTATAACTGATTCACTTTGCTATACACCTGAAACTAACACAACATTGTAAATCAACTATACTCCAATACAAATTTTTTTAAAGAAGTATATTTTAACACACTCTATCAGGCAGGGTACAGGCAGGAAATCAGAGCTCATGCAAGATAGTTCAAGAGAGGGACTTTAATATAGGGGAGCAGTTACAAAGGTGTCAGAAGAGCTGAAAAGCCAAATAAGTGAGAGCAAGACCTGCTAGAGATTTAACAAAAGGAGGAAGTTTGTACCCCCTCCAGGGCTGGAAGGACAAAGGGAAGAGGAAGCCTTCAAAAGCGCTAGAATTGGGCCACCTGGCAGAAGCTGGACTCATGGAAGACATGTAGTTTCAGTTGGAGGTGCCACCAGAAACTGAGTGAGAGAAGGGGAGAAATAATGCTTCTCTCTCCCTCTCTCTCTATCCCTCCCTCCCTCCCTCCCTCTCCCTCTCTCTCTCTCCCCCCCCTCTCTCTCCCTCCCTCTCTCTCTCTCCCTCTCTCTCTCTCCCTCTCTCCCTCCCTCTCTCTCTCTCTCTCTCCCTCCCTCTCTGTCTCTCCCTCTCTCTCTATCCCTCCCTCCCTCTCCCTCCCTCTCTCTCCCCCCCTCCCTCTCTCTCCCCCCCTCCCTCTCTCTCTCTCCCTCTCTCCCTCCCTCTCTCTCTCTCTATCCCTCCCTCCCTCCCTCTCCCTCTCTCTCTCCCCCCCCCTCCCTCTCTCTCCCTCTCTCTCTCTCTCCCTCTCTCCCTCCCTCTCTCTCTCTCCCTCCCTCTCTCTCTCTCTCTCTCCCTCTCCCCCCTCCACCCCAATTTCCTGCTCCACCTCCTATTGGCTGAACCTACCCGGAAGCCAGCTGGCAAGGGTGCCTGGGAAATATAGTTTGCAAGGATCAGCTCCCTGTGGGGAGCGGGAAATGGAAATGAGGGCCCAAAACAAATGGTTATGTTATAGCTTATGCAAATGCCTTGGCTCCAGGTGCTGACCAGCTACTTTTAGACTATAAAGTTTGTTCTCCCTTTAATCAAGGACCCCTTTGCAGACGATAACTTTGTAATCCCTTACCTTTTGATCCTAAACCTGACACTCCCAGAATTTCCATGGCTTAGATCATATCCAGAATTAGGATCATTCTCTATCAAAATCATTATCAAAATCCATGTTTCTAGGAAATGCAGAACCCTCCTACTTTTCCCAGTTTCTTTCCCCAGGAAGTACTGTATATTCCAGATCTTCAGAGACCACCTCCTCTTGCATCAAAACTCGTTTGTTCTAAGTCTCACACTTTTTAGACCCTTATTGTTGATAAACAAACTAATGCTAAATCTTTCCTCCCTACTGACACCGATTAAGGTGACTCCGTACCCAAGTAACACATTTGCAAAACAACTCTACTTTTAAGATTATCATCTGGTTATGAAACTAATTAATGGATATCAGGAAAAGATTTTAAAATTAGGAGAAAATAAAAGCCAAGTATAATCCCATCACCATCTCTTTGGATGTCCTTTGTTTCACTTTCTGTGACTACTCCCAGCCGGATTTCATAAAAGCAATCCTGGGAGACTTGATTTTAATCCTGTCTTTTCTTCGTTGGGTGCGCCATTGGTCTTAAGAGCCTTCGGTTCTTCCATTGCTTTGCAGAGTGTGGGTGATGCCTTCATTCTTTGTTTCCTGGAAAACCAGGTCGACTCTCTGCCCTGTCCCTTTCTACATACATCACGTGTCCTTTCTCTAATCTGTAAATGGGTCTTTGAGAGCAGGACTGTGAGAAATGCCGCATGACATCCTGTAATGTGTCAGGTTAAAAGATGACAAATGTTGGAGGGGGAGGTGAGAGCACAGACTCACAGTAGAGCCTTAGGTGGGTATGGTTCTTGGGCAGGTACACTCACATTTAATATTCATGTACTGGGACTGTTTAAATAGTAGCATTTGGAAGTGATTTGGTTTAACCTGACAGCTGAGAAGTGGAAGGTGACAGGAATGAATGTAAAGAGTTTTGTTGTCTGAAAGGCCCAGGGTGGAGTCCTAATTCTGTCACTTCGGTGTTGGGTAACTTTGGGCCTGTGAAGAGGACCTAATGCTGTCTACAATAACATTATCTTTCACCTATGTACCATACACGATCCTAAGCGTGTTCTCATTTGAAATACATGATTCCACTTAGTCCTCGCCTCATTATTATTCTTCCCATTTTATAGAGGAGCAAACTGAGGCTTTGAAAGGAGAAAACAACATGCTACTAAGTGGCAAAGTCTGGAACTGAAATCAGCTCAAGTGACATCAAAACATATGTCCTGTTTTGGGTGTTTTTTTGTTTTTTTTTGTCTCTCTCTCTTTTGTAAGTTTCAGGTGTACAGGTGCATTATAATTCAACATCTGTATACCCTACAAAGTGATCACCACTGCAAGTCTAACTGCCACCCATCACCATACAGTTGACCCCCTTCACCTGGGTTACCCACCTCCCCAAGCACCTTCCCCTCTGGTAACCACTAATCTGTTCTCTTTATGTGTTTGTTTTTGTTTGCTTTGTTTTTTTGGATTCCACATTTGAGTGAAATCATACGGTATTTGTCTTTCTCTGACTTATTTCACTTAGCATAGTACCTTTAAGGCCCATCCACCTTGTGGCAAATGGCTGGATTTCATCATTTTTATGGTTGAGTAGTATCCCATTATACATATACACCACATCTTGTTAATTCATGCATCCATCAATGGCCACTTAGATTGTTTCCATATCTTGGCTACTGAAGTGGAATATCGGGGTCTCATACTCTTAACTTTTTGAGGAATCGCCATACTGTTTTCCAGAGTGCCTGCACCAATTTACAGTCCCATCAACAGTGCACAAGGTTTCCCTTTTCTCCACATTCTCCGATTCTTGTCTTTTTGATAACCATTCTAACAGGTGTGAGGTGATATCTCATTGTGGCTTTGATTTGCATTTCGCTGATGATTAGAGATGCTGAACATCTTTTCAGGTACCTGTTGGCCATCAGGGTACATCTTCTTTAGAAAAATGTCTATTCAGATCCTCTGCCCAGTTTTTCATCAGGTTTTGCTGCTGCTGTTGTTGAAAAGCATGTGTTCTCAACCACTACTTCATTTTGCCCCCAATTTTGCGTAGCTGGGGCTAAACAAGGGATAGCAGTTGCTAGCTATTAATTTACAGATACTACCTCCAAAGGTTGCCCGCTGAGTTTTGTTAGATTTTGTCATAAAAATTTTTATATGGCAGAAAATCAGAATGATTTGTTGAAGGTCAAGACCAGAGAGGCACTCTTTGAAATGTCTGCTGTTCTCTTGTCTTTTATGAAAGAATGTTCCAAATCCATCTTTGTTACTTCTTAAAATGTGATCTACTTCCTCAAATCAGATTAAGATGGAAATGAATTCCTGCTAAACGTACTTGGGCTGATACAGATGTCAGGGGAACAGCTGGCGGTGCTCTGTCAAGTGGTGAGGCGGGGGAAGGGAGACCATTGGAAAAGAGAACACTGAGGAACAGGCAAGATGATTAGCAAATTTTAGACTCATTATGGACAAGCTGTAAAGGATGGAGAGGCAGAGAGTGGGTAGGGTCCATGCGAAGACGTACACATGAGTCCAGAGACCTTAGCTTGCATACTGATATTTAAGCTTTGGTGGTTTTATGATGGTGATAGACACTTTCCTTTGGGGAGAGTGAATGTTTTTGTCGTAAGGGTATAAGGCAGGTACCTACCTATGTAGGGATAACCCTGAACTAGTGACCTCATCCACACGCAGACCTTCCAACTAAAATATGAAGTGAGCTATTGAATTCTTTAAAGACCCTCTTCAATAAAGGCAGGGTGCATCTTTTAGGGAGTATTTATTTATTATTTTTGAGATATAATTGACATATTAAGTTTCAGATGTACAACATAATGATTCCTTATTTGTAGAGTACGCTGGAAAATGTTCACCACAATAAATCTAGTTGACACCGTCACCTTACATAGTTACAGGAAATTTTTCTTGTGATAAGAACTTTTACGATGGACTCTTGTCACAACCTTCAAATATGTAATACAGTCATTACGAACTACAGTCACCATGCTGTATAGTCATTCTGCAAAATAAATGACCTGAACTCTTAAAAAATGTCAACATACGCATCATCTGGGGCCTCTGGGAAGCAAGCACTGAGACAGGAGTACAAGAGGCTTACTGAGGGTGAGAAAGAGAAAAGGAGGAGAGAGGAGGATTGGGCAGAGGGAGCCTCAGGCCACAATGGGTATCTGATGAAGTCTCGGCCAATGCAACGGGGAGCTCCTGAGCAAAGCTGACCCATGATGGGACTCCAAGCGTAGGGCACAAACGGCTCATTGACTGGGGACTGCTGGGTTGATCCTGGCCTTGGCGTGAAAGCTGCAGTGGATCCTGAAAGCACCACCCATTTTACAGAAAGAGAAATGGAAGCAAAGAGGAAATCATTCAAGGTCACAGAGCTGGTCAGCTGGCAGAGCCAAGACTAGAAGCCTGGTGTGATTGTTAATTTTGTGTGTCAACTAGACGGGGCCATGGACTGCTCAGATATTTGGCCAAACATCATCCTGGGTGTTTCTGTGAGGATGCTTTTGGATGAGTTTAACATTTAACCTGATAGACTGAGTAGAGCAGATTGCTCTCTCTCATGAGGGTGGGCCTCATCCAATCAGTTGAATAAAAGGCTGACCACCCCCAGCAAGAGGGAGCTCCTTTCGCGTGACTGCCTTCCAGCTGGGACGTCAGGTTTTTTTCAGCCTTAAGACTCAATCTGAAACATCGGCTCTTCCTGGGTCTTGAGCTTGGAGGCTTTTGGACTAGAACTTACTCCATCAGCTCTCCTGGTTCTTAGGCCTTTGGAACTATACCACCAGCTCTCCTGGGTCTCCAGTTTGCCAACTGCAGATCTTGGGACTTGTCAGCCTCCATAAGCACATGAACTAATTCCTTATAATAGATCTCTGTATCTGTATCTATACCTAAATGCATCCCATTAGTTCTGTTTCTCTGAAGAACTCTGCCTAATACATCCAGTCTCCTTGAGAAGGAAGACAAGTGTGAAGATGGATACTGGAGAAGCACACACAGAGGATGAACGTTCCAGGTAATAAAGGCAGAGTGATATATTACAGAGGTTGAGGAGGGAGCCTTGGGGTGGGGTGGGGAGGGGAGCAACTGACATTCAGGAAAAAAGCACCAGTTTAAAGGACTGTATCATTGGTTTTTCTTCCATGGGATGCAATGTAACCTTCCCCTCCTGCTCTTCCGTGAACCCTCCAGTAAAATCCACGTTACGCAGTAGCACTTTGGGAATGGGAATTGTGCTCTGAGGGGCCTGGCAAGGTACTGAGCCGGGCGCCAAGGTGGGCCGGGGGGAGCAGTGGTGGAGGAGAGACAGACGGAGAGGAAGAACAGGATGTGAACCCAGAGCCTCGGGACCTTGCCCCACCGGCTGTGTGACCCCCGGCGAGTCACTTCCTCCATATGTCAGGGCTCCCACCTGGCACCTGCCCGGTCCTCATCCGGAAGACTAAGAGGCACGCTTGGTGCATAGGTCTTTGAAACCAAATATGCCAAGGAAATGTTACTATCGTTGACACTACATCATGAGGATCTGGCATTTTTACAAAATTAAATCATAAATTATAAATAAAAAATGAAGATTTGAGTGAGATTATGAAAATGTTCCCAGATAAACTCATTAAGGGCAGATTAAGGCTAACAACTTCAAGATAGTCATCAATGGTAGCGATGCAGTGACATAACAGTAGGTGGCGCCAGATGCCATAGCTTGCAATCGAGTCCTGGTTCCTCTCCATCTCTGCCTTTCTCTGCCTCCCTCCTCTTGCTCGATTGAAATGGAAATTGGCTGCCACCATCAATGAGCCCCCATCAGCCCTGGGATTGAGCTGGCCTGCCAGCAGCAAATGTGCTATCCACCTAGTTTTGAAAAAAAACATTTTTTTTTTAAATCAAATACATTAATCTCATAAGCTCTTTTGAAAGACTAAATATGAGGGGCCAGCAGTCCAGCTGTTGGGCATTAATAGCCAGTGGGAATCCATATGATGGCCTGTCGCTCAACGTCCCGAAGGAGCTTCAGGAAAAGGGTCCCAGAATGTAACAACCACCTTGCCAAACGTGCTTCTATTTAATAATGATAACAGTGCCTAAATTTTCAGAACCTCCCTAATGTCTGGAAATGTGCTAGGCTAGAGATAGCAAATTGGTTCCAACTTGAGCGTCAGTTTCAATCTACCCATTAGAAGCAGTGGCCGCCTGTAGCTCCCTGCAGTTCGATCTCATCAAAAAAGCGTTCTGTGGTAGCAATGTCAGCCATGGTCCCAGGAAGGAAAAGCAGCATCGTGACACACGACTGCCATTCCCACACCGGGCACTTTACATGCCATTTCTCACTGAATCTTCTTCACAACCACTCCAAAAGTTGTGTTGTAACTATTATTATCCCCATTTTATGGTTGAGAAACCTGAAACCCAGATTAGTTAAATAACCTGTATGAGAGGTCACCCAGCTGGCAGGAGTGAAACCTAGCAGGACCCTGTGGGGTTCCTGGGCATAAAAGTCTTTCTGTCTCCTGTTTCTTGATTACAGGAAATAGGCTTCATTCAGCCTCCATGACCCTCCTTTGAATTCCAACTGCAGGGTCAAACAGCTGCTAATCAGGGAAGGGAGGGAGGAACAGTCAAGAAACAATAGTACAGCCCTGGCCGCCCCAAGGGGGTCATGGCTCCCCCTCAAGGGATACACATAACAATATCTTTGAGCTGTTTTACAGGTACTGAAAGCCCCACTGGGTGGAAGAAGTTAACTGCTTGCTGCCCACGAGCACGCAGACCAGTTGGAATCCGAAGGTCGATGATGCTGACACCCAGTTACCTCATCACCAACCAATCAGAACGTCCACGAGCTGACCACACCCTCCTCTTTGAACCATTGCTATCAAATTCCTCACTGCCCCCTCCAGGTCAGGACACACAGTTTTGAGGGCATTAGCCTGCTGTGGCCTCCTTTGCCTGGCAAAGCAATAAAGCTATTCTTTTCTACTTCACCCAAAACTCTGCCTCTGAGATTCAATTCGGTTCTGGGGTACAGAGGCTGGATTTCGGGTACCGGAGGAAGAAAAGGCCAATCTAGTTGATCACAGGGCTCTCTTTATTGCTGATCACACCACAGTTTACTCCCTTTCTTGAAAATGAGACAAATTATTCAATATTCGGCAGTTCATCCTGGAGAAAAGAAACAAGTGGCTACCCAAGAAAATCTCCTTTCATATTGTCAATATCTGGGCTGAGAGAGTCTGTGGGTTGGGGTGAGGGGTTAAGTCCCCATGTAGCTTCAGCTCTTTTCTCTTTCCCTGGAAGAAGACGAAGTCAACATCTTAGCAAAATCTGAGCGAACCCCCTGAAGGTCCAAGGAAACCCAGCCCCCCATTGCTTAATAACTGCTAACCTCATTTTCCATATAAGAAGCAGAAGCTGAGCTGAGTTTAAGCCAGTGGTGAAAGAGAAAAGAGCCCAGATGCAGAAGAGCTGGCTGGGGCCTGAACTCCCACTGGGATGAGGCTTCACGTGACTTCAGGGCTGCTGCGGTACGAATTCTATGACCCTGTCCGCAGGGTGCTATTCAATACCAAGTTACATGAGCCGCATTACAAGGCTGGGTGAGGGCAAGAGTAGTCCGGATATTTCTTAAATACCTACTGGGAGTTAGATACTGGCTGGGGATATGAGGCTGAACAAGACACCATCCCTGCCCTCAAGGAGCTCGTGGTCTAGTGGGGGAGGCACGAATCAAACAGGCAATTCAACTACCCTCCAGTGGGGCTGGGGGGTTACTGCTCCAGTTTCAGACTGAGCTGAACACAGAAAGTGGCGGGAACAGTTTTTCAAACGGAAGTTACCGTGAGGAATTGAAATGTAGAGTGTGATGGCGATGAAGGTTCTCTTGACATCCCCAAGCAGGAGGAAAGATGCCTAAAGCTTTAATGCTGCTGAGAAACCATGAGAAGCCACTTCAGCAAAATAAGCTTAGAGATGAGAGTCCTCACTATGAACTGAAAATGAAGCATTGAGTTTTACTTCATTTCATTTCATCTTTTTAGTGGTTTTTGCGGGGGTGTGGAATAGGAAATATTTTCAAATGGTTTTAAAACGTACAAGAGCGTGTATAGTTAAAAAGTATTATTTCCACCTTGTCCTCAAGCCATTCATTTCCCTCCCTGGAGGTGACTAAGTGTTACCAAGTTCTTGCGTATCCTTCCAGAGAGATATTATATACTTCAATAAACACACACACACACACATCTTTTTCCACCACAAGCATTCCCTTTTCACACAAATGGCAGTACTGTTTGTGCCCTGATCTCCCCCCAAAGAACAAATATATCTGGGAGGGTTTCAGAGGGCTGTGAGTGCACAACGAGGCTATAAGCGAAGATGATGCCCGGCTCTTGAGTCTTTGGAGCTGGGTCCGGGAGCATGAGTGGGGCTGAGAGGCAGTTGTCTGATACGTGGATTGGAGCTTGGAGAAGGGGATGGAATTGGAGATTAAGGTCGGAGGTGTTGAATTAAGTGTCAGAGAGGAAGGCTGGGGGAAGAGAGAGAAATAAAGAGAGAGAGAGAAACAAAGGGAGGGGACAGAGGGAGGAGGAAAAGAGGTCACAAAAGGGATGGATGGGGAGAGAGTGGGAGTGAGGAGAGGGGAAGGAAGGAGAGGGGAAGAGAGAGGAGAATAAGATTATAGAGTTAAGGACTGACACAAAAGGAAAACTGGCAAAGAGGCAAGAGTACCAAGAAGAAGATACAGAGAAGCCTGCCTGTTTGCGTAAATAAAGTTTTACGGGCACACCACCATTACCCAGTTGTTTACAGATTGTCTGCGGCTGCTTTTGAGCTCCAAGGGCAGAGCTGACGAGTGGCAACAGAGACTGTATGGCTTGCAAAGACTAAAATATTTACTACCTGGCTCAAAAAAAGTTTGCTGAGCCCTGGTTTAGAAGAATGAAGCCTGCACTTCTTCATGGCTTAAGCTGTGGCCATAGATTATTTTCGGAAACAAAACAAAAAATCCCACCTTGAAAGAAACAAGAGCATCAGCTCCAAACCGCATGTCATCAATGTGCTAATGGTGCCACAGTGCCTGGGTCTTCTCTCTAATTCTTATCTTTCTCTCTCCAGCCATGTTTGAGAAGGTTGGAAAGCTGGGAATCACAGACATTAGGGCTGGAGAATTGAGTGCATCACATGGCTCCCCTGTGCAAAGAACCTAAAGGCAGAGAGGATGCCCGCTTCCCCCCCACCCCCCGCCTTTCTAAGAAAATGGATATTGGGTCAACTCCAGCCTTCTATGCTTACAAAATCTCAAATCATATCTTTCCTCCTTTCCTAGTTACTTGTTGGCGTGAGAGCTGGAGCACATCTTGGTGATAATAACGACTATCATTCATTCGTTAAGGGCTTACCGATGACCTGTAGGTGCAATGCCTCCCCTTCATTTCCACTGAAGGTGGACCTTCAGGAGAGACCCAGAAATTTTCCCAAAGTGTCACTGAAGCTCCTTCTGGTTGTCATAACTTGGGGGGGGCGGTGCATCTGGTGGGTAGATGCCAAGGATGTTGCTAAATCCTACACCGTACAGGACGACCTTCTCCCATAAAGCTGCATCTGATCCAAATCGTCAGGAGTGCTGAGATCGAGAAGCCCCATCAGAGAGGACAAGTTTTATTTCTCCTGGACAGCCCAGGGCACCTGGCTTGTTGATGATCACGGTCTAGGTTCTGCCTTTTCCCTTCACCAGTATGTGTGGGGGGCAATTTCCAGTGAGCCTCCTTGCATTTCCACCCTTGTCTAATCCCCTCTGCTGGAGGGTACGCTGGACCCAGTGACTCACTTCTAATGAACACAATATGACTTCTGTCTCGGGCATTCTCTCCTGCTCTGGGAAAAGTCAGCTTCCAGATTGTGAGCTGCTCCGTGGGAGAGGCCCACTCAGCAGGGAACTGACACGTCTAGTCTACAGCCAGCGGGCACCTGATACCTGCCAACAGCCACGTGGGTGAGCTTGTAAGCGAGTCCTCCCCAAGCTGAGCTTTGAGATGACTCCAGGCCAACGTGGCATCTTGACTGTGGCCTCCAGGGCCAGAGGCCCCTAGGTAAGCTGCAGAAACTGTGAGATAATGTTTGTTTTAGGGTCACTTGTTATACAGCATAGATAACTAATATATAGCCATAGAGGAATAAACTCTCCATAGGAAACAATCGATGATTTGCATTATATAAACTCATTTAATTTCTCTTTAGGGTCTAGTCACTGCTTTTACCATGTATATCAGTCTCACCCACTGGCAATGAAAAAGAATGGGCCCATTTCAGGATGTGAATTGGCCTGGGGAATGAGTGGATTGCAAACAAGATAATTCCATAACTGAGCTACCACAGGAGACAGTAGATTGTAGTATTGAAAAGCACAGACTTTAGAATCAGAGAGACTTGGGTTCAAATCCCAGCTCTGCCACTTGTTACCTTTGGGTAAAATGCATAAGAAATAAATGCCTATTTTATAGGTTAAAAAAAAAACAAAAAAACCCAAGGCATGGAGAGAGAGAGAGTGACAGATCAAGGTCACATAGTCAAGGAAACAGATCCAATGATGATCATTAAGTAAACAAACTACTGAGTTGTTTGCAAAATAGGTAAATAGAAGAATAATCTGGGACTTTAATTGGTGTGTATACATATATGTGTGTTTGGATAGAGACTATAGCTTATAATTCAAATTTTCCTAGTGCACTTGGCAATCTGGCCTCTAGTGCTGCCATGCTCCACTTATACACACACACACACACACACACACACACACACACACACACACACACACACATGCCCCACTTGGATGGGACATTCATGCCAAGGGTAGTCAGAATATTCCCCTCCATGGCCCCAGAGGCCCCCCTGGTGTCCCGTGCTGGGCCATGGGCATTGTTGTGACCAGTCTGGCACCTCTTATGATGAGCATATGTTTGTCCCCAGCTATCCTCTGAGTGATATTTCCAGCCAGTGTGTCCTGGACAAATGCATCCAATGCTGCAAAGGCTCCCTATTGATGAAGGAGCTTTACAACCATGAAACAAAACTGCAACTGTGATGCTTCTCACCACCTCGCACGGTCTCCAGTATGTAGAATGCTCTAGTGTCGTGGCTTCAGCCTGAGGGTCAATGGAGAAGGAAAACGGGCTGAGGTTCAGACACCAAGACTCTGTTTATGCTTACAAAGCCAAAAGAAAACCAAGCAGCTCCTATTTAAGACATCTGTTATAGTCAGCTTACCTCTTTGTTACATTTCATATTCATATTTTGAACATAAAGTTAAAAACCACTGATTTCAGCAGTTATTATGCTTACATTGTAAATTGTATGTTTTCTCTCTCTTCCTCCTCTAAATTTTAGCCTTGCAATTTGTGCAGGGAGTGTGACCTTGTCACGTGGCATCTTTGGTCTCTGGCACAATGACAAACACAGAATGGTTTCTTGGCAGTTATTGGTTGAGTGAGTGAATGAACGGGTGGAAAATACCACTGTAAGATTTGTTGATTTTCAACTTTTACACTCTGCTCATAGACCAAGACTGGAAAACAGTTACAAGTCCTGAACAGAATGTGGGTGTTATCAATCTCCAGAATGTAAGAGTGGTAGTAAAAAACACAAGAAGAGCCTATGAGAACTTAACCTCCCTCCTCTGCTACAAAGTAAGGGGTCAGGTCAAAATACCCTTTAGGGTGAATGCAGCTATGTTACAAGTGTAACATAGTTGTTTTTTTAAGACATTTTTTTAAAGAACAGTTGTAGGTTCGCAGCAAAATTGAAAGAAAGGTGCAGAGAGCTTCCACACCGCCCCCTTCCCCGTCCCCAACACCCACCCCGCACTGGGTCCACACACGCACAGCCCCCACCATTATCAGCATCCCACACCAGAGTGGTGTTTTGTTACAAGTGATGAACCTACATTGATACATTATCACCCAAAGCCCATCTTTACATTAGGATTCGCTCTTGCTGCTGTATATTCTATGGGTTTGGACAAATGTCTAAAGCCGTGTATCCATCACAATAGCATCATGCGGAATAGTTTCACTGCCCTAATAGCATATTTTTAAAGGTTACAAAATGAACCAGTACAGGAACGAAAGGTAGTGCTGTCTCGGGGGTGGGGAATGGGATTCGGGCGTGGGCAGTACATAGGGATACAAAGAAGCCAGATTCTCATCTTTCATAGCAGAAAGTCATCAAAGCCTTAAACGTATCAACTGAGAAACAGAGGTAAAACTTAAATAATTTGGAGACAGGGATCATGGGAAACAGCAACAATAAGAAAAGCGTTAGACGTGGCTCCCTGGGGAATGGCATCAAGCGTGAGATGTGGGCAAGGAAGATGGGCTCCTCTTTGGTAAATGGCTTTCCATGCTGTTTTTTCTTTTTAACTTGTGTATGTTTTACATTAACTTTTTAAAAAAAAACTTAAAAGAATTTGAGAGCCCTACTTGGAATGAAAATACAGAGCCCTACTTTGTTTCCATGACAATCAACACAACAAGCCCCTCATATCCACTCTCATTTCAGAGTCAAGACAAAATTAATTTGGAAAAGAAAATACAACCGGGGAGCAGAGTTACCAACCTCAGGAAATTCAGGGAAATGTAATTGAGTAAGAATTATCTCCTTAATTACTTCTGACCAAGTCAATAACAACGCTAGATGAGAAACCACCATCACCACCAATGAGTATCAAGTTACTGAGAAACTAATCCGGGTGCAGACTTGTTGGAAAAAGCAAAACACCTTCCTTCTCAGAGTCAGCAAACAGGGTTGGGGGGTGGGCGTGAGCCGAGACGGGAGGAGAGTGTGGCTGGCAGCCCGGGGTGGAGAAAATAACAAGCTGAAGCTGCGTATTTTCAAATGTGAAAAGTCTGAACAAAGAGGGCTTCCCCAAAAAAGGCGAAAGCATGGATGCCCTTGATGGTGCCAAATGTTCATTTTCATGCTTTCCTGGGGCTAAACAGGGGAGAGGCCGGTTCGCTGTACAAATCACAGGGAGGTGAACCAAACACCACAGAGGTGGGTGAGAGATTATTTTTGTTTTCACAACACAAGAGTCTACACAGGAACTGCTAAGATTTTTTTTTTAAAACCATCTTGGATGTGCCTTTGGGGGAGAGGTGGCGAGGAGCCTTGTTCCAAAGGGGTCCTGCTGGGCAAAACGTCTAGATTTTTCTGGGACATGGTATTCGGGCTGGGGTAAGATCCTAGCTAGAGCTGAGATTCAAGGGTGCCCATTCGCCTAACCTCATGCAGACCTGCCTGTCCCCACCAATGTCTGGGTTTCCTGACAGTTGTCTAGGGTTCCCTACTTCCCTCTCACACTCTGTGCTTTGCTCCTGGCTCTCCTGCCCCTTGGACTTATCAATGAGTCATGCCCACTGTGCAGAGCATACTGGATATTCTTTCATTCAAAAAAGGCTTATTGAGCCCCTCTTAGGGTGCCAGCCCAGGGCTAGGATAGACACACCCTTTTGGAATCTCATGGGGACAGGTAGACAGTTAAACAAATCACAATGCCATGCTATGTAGGCTGTGGGCACGTGTGACTCATCAAGGATGGAAGTGACTTCTTAGGCCAAGCAGAGTCTGGAAGGCTAGGAGGCTCTAGAAGAAGATGAAGGAGGAAGGCGCTCCAGGCAGAAGTAACAGCACATGCAAAAAGACCTGTAGGTGACTCAGAACTTGATACTGAAGATGGTTCAGCCCAAGCGGAGCATACAAGTAGGGCAGTGAGGAAGGAGAGGCAGGCATAATAAGCTGAAGCTAGATTTACCTGTGGACTTTTGTTTACCTGAGGCAATTTTCTCTTTTGCTTAGGCCACTTTGATTTGGGTTTTCCTATCATTTGCAATGAAAAGGGTCTTGACCATGATTTTTGTTAGCACACTGCAAGTATTTTGTCTAGAGGACCCCGAACAACCCCCCAGGAGAGTTATATATACTATTACTAAACAACTGTGGCTAAACAACCCATGGGAGGTCATTAATTTCAGAATCATCAGAGATCATCAGAGTTGAGAGATCAGAGTTGAGAGCTCACCCAACACAATCTTTCCAGCAGATGACAGATAAACTAAAAACGGCCTGACATTTACTGAGTGCTTACTCAGTGCCAAGCACTGCTGTAAACGTTTACACGCATTAACTCATTTCACCCTTGCAACACATTCTGTAGGATAGGACTGTTATCTCCATCATACAGATTAGAAAATGGAGTTGCAGAGAGGTCAAGTATCAATACACTTCCAGAGTTGCATGACAAGCAAGGGACAGAGGTGGGTTTCAGATCCAATATGCAGTTTAGCTCCAAAGCCTGTACTCTCCCTGCTCCACGAACAGATGAGCAACCCAAGACACAGAGAGGCTGAGAATTTTCTGAAGGTCACACAGCAAAGTAGTAGAAGACTCAGGACAAGAATACACAGTAGGTCCTCACTTCTCAACATGCCACCCATGGTCTTTGGCAAATATGATACCTCTTTGAGCTTTGGTGTCCTCATGCACGGAGCCTACTTCATAGGGTAGTGATGGAGATTCACCATGCTAACGTGTGTCAGGTTCTCAGGACAGGGCCGGGTTTATGGGGTCTTCTCGATAAATGCTAGCTGTTAATGTAATTATTATAATTATGGATAATAAGCTGTGCTATTAATGAAGGTGTAAAATGCAGGTGATCTGCCACAGGACCATGGGCAAGTTGCTGAATTACAGTGGCCGCTGGTCCCATCGGTAAAATAGGGATATTATCCACCCTTTGCTCATGACACCAGAGCATTACAGGGATTAATTAGAAGTTGTATGATGTGTTGTGCTCTTTGATGCTCCATAAACATAGAAATGTGATGGTTGGATATTTATATAATCCCCATTACTGAAGATCTTGAATTGCTTTACTGATGTTAAAAAAAAAAATTCCAACTTTCCAAAGTGTATAAATCTGAGTTAAATAAAAGAAGACTGGGTTTTTATTATCTGCCAACAGCTTGGAAACTCAATAGGACTGGGCCTCTGGCCTCAGAGGACTGGCTGCTACGCCGAAGTCTTGGGAATGTAGGAGGGATGTGGACATCGTGGGGCTGTCTCTTCCTGTAGACTGGAGTTCCTTTGGGGCTAAGACCGAACCTTGTCATTTGCGGATCACAAGCGTTGAGCACAGAGACTGATGTGTACCCAGCGCAGGATAATCGCCAGGTGAAGGGAAGGATGATTGGATGGACGGCTGGAAGGCTGGATGGACAGATAGATGGATGGAATCCTTAACCTCTTGGTGAGGGGAGGTTAGGTACATCTGGCCCCAAATACTTGGGCCACACTACATGGGGAGTCACATCAGATATTGGAGAGAAAGCCACTCAGGAAGTGTAACAAATTGGCATCACACAGACCTGGGTCACCAGCTGAGTGACCTCGGGCTTGGACTGAACCTCTCTTCATGTGAAAATGACAATAATATCCGTTAGGATGCTTTGAGCTGAAAAGCAACAGGAAACTCCATCCACCCTTGCTTAAACAATAAGGAAATTTATTACTTCATGGAAGAGGGACTCCAGAGGAGAATCCAGGGTTGGCTTAGAAGTTCTGTAATGTCACCGAGCTTCCCACAGAGTCAACTGTCCATAGAATCAGCTTCATCCTTAGACATCTTCCTCTTGCGTTTGTAAAATGACTGCTGGTAGCCATCAGGGTCAAGACTTCTTTCCCAGAAGCCCCTGGTAAATCTACTGTTCATGTCTTATTGGCCCAAATGGGCTTTAGGCTGGCCCATCATTTGGATGGATCACTGCCTAGGTGAATAAGATCACCATGACTAGACCTGTGCTGCTCAAACTGTGGTCCATGGACCAACACCACCAGCATCGCTTGGGAGCTTATTACACTTGCAAATTCATGGGCCACGTACAAGACCAAGTGAATCAGGACCTCTGGGGGGTGGGGCCCAGGAATCCCCAGCAGGCTCTCTTGGGGAGTCCTACACCTAAGTCTGAGAACCACTGGGTTAGACAACTCAGCTGGGATGGTCGTTGGTGAGTCAACTACAAAATGTGGACGATAATGCCAACCTTAGGGTTGTCTTGAAAATATAAATAATATATATGGAAAGGACTGGCACACAGTAGGTACCTAATAACTTTTGGTTTCCTTCTTTCCTTTCTTTCTCTAGTGATGTATAAATATTTACTCTTCCCTTTAATTATTCCTCCCCCCCCCCGCCCCCGCCCCTCAAGGTGCCAAGCATTCTCCCGAGGCTCTATGGTTTCTATGGAAACCAACCTGTAGACTAATTTATACTAAAGTGGGAGTGGCTTAAGGTATGATTGAACCTAGTGGCATTTTCCCCCTGAAAATTGAGGCCAGGGAGTAGGCAATGCTAAATCCAATGGGATGCTTGGTAAGGGGTATAATTTCAGGTATGTACCAGGTTTAGTGTGTTGGGGAATGTTTTACGGTGACACCAAGCTGCTCCATCCTCAGATTACACCCCTAGGTTACCCTCGGTAACCTCCTACTCTGGCCACACGAGGGGGATCACTTGGCTGATCAGGAGGCCCAGAGGCAGCCAGGCTGGGTGAAGGCACATGAGCACAGGAAGCCGCAGGAAAAGGGAGGGGAAGGTCGGTCAGGCTGATGGCATCAACCTCCACCCTGTGCTTGGTCCTGTGTCTTTAGAGTCTTGTTTGGGACTTTAGGGAGGGACATAGCCCCTCTTGAGGCTCTGATCTTTGGATCTGCCAGTTCCAGATTCCCTTTGAAGAATAATAATAATTAAATGGAAAAAACCCTACAAGAATTTTTTTTTAAAGGAAAAAAAAAAACACACACACACACACCCAAGCAGACACCAGATGAGATCTGGGCACGACAGGCTCTATTGGCAGAGTTTCCTGATTCAACAGCTGGCTCTGCATGTCAGGCTCAAAGGAAAAAAAGAAATTGGCCACTCCTTTGAAGGAACTTTATTCTGAATAAGCTGGAACCGAAAAGGTCCCTTAATCCCCAGAGAGGAAAAGCCTTCTTTCGAACAGATGGGAGGGCAAAAGAAATGTTGGCAGGGAGAAAGGCATTAATTAAGTTGGAGCCCTGGCCCCTCACCTGACAGAAGGATGCCCTTCTGGGTCCTGTGTACATCTCCTTTAAGCCCCGCACAGACTGGGGCGATGACCCCAGTTTGTCATCTGGGCTTCCAGAGCTGGTTCTTTACCCCAAGCTAGGGACATGGAGACTTTCTCTGGAAGCAGGATAAATTGGGGCTACTTGAATTGATGAAATTTCCATACCCCACTCCATTAATCCTATATATATATGTATGTGTGTGTATATATATATATATATATATATATTTTTTTTTTAATCGAGGCATTTAAAAATTATTATTATTAGTTTAGAAACTGCCTTTGGCATCACATGGCCCTGCATTCCAGTTCACCACAGTGTGACCCTGGGCAAGTTATAACCTCACTGGGCACCGATTTCCTCACCGGTAAAACGAGGACATCCATAATATGGCTGTTCTTTTTAGGGACGTTGTGAGGATCACAGCTAATGAGTTCAAGGCACCTCACACCGCACCTGGCATTTAGTGTGTGCGCAATAAATGCCGGTTATTAAGACAATTATGGGCTCTGCCAACAAGCTCCTTGGCTCCTGAAGGCCCTGCCTAAACGACACCTTACCAGGAAGAGCGAGTGTGCATTAAAACAGTCTTAAGAACAGAAAGGGATCCTTGAGACACACTGCCTGGTTATAAAATGCTGGTTCCACCATGTTCGGCATCCGTGACCACGGCCCTCAGTAAACAGAGGAAAAGTGGATGATTTGGTCTTTAAGGTCCCTTCCAGCAGGACTCGCTGTGTCATCCTGTCTCCCTTCCCCCCCTTGGTCACAGGTGCACGTGAACAAGTCCCCGGGGTGGCGATGGGTCCTTCTGCTGCTGCCACATCCAGGCCCCATTCTCTCTCTCTGTGGCACTGGCTTCCTGGCTAGTCTTGCGGGTTCCCACTGACATTCTTGCCTCTTTATGATCTACAGTGGGTTTAACCGCATCCTCTTTCCAAAATGTGTGCCCACGTGGAACTTCGGCATGGGACCTTCTTCAGAAAGAGGGTCTTTGCAGATGTAATTAAGATAAAGTCACACTGGATGAGCGTGGGCCCTAAACCCAATGACTGGGGTCCTTATGAGAAGAGGGGAGGGCAGCAGAGGAGGCGGCCATGTGCAGATGGAGGCAGGGGTGGAAGGATGCTGCCCCAAGCCAAGGATCGCAGAGGATTGCCAGCAACCACCAGGGCTGAGGAGGAAGGGGCTAGGAGTGAGCCTCCAGAAGGAACCAAGCCTGCCCACACCTAGACTGTGAGCTTCTGAACTCCTGAACTGTGAGAGAACAAATTTCTATTGTTTTAAGCCACCCAGTTTGTGATAATTTATTACAGCAGCCCTAGGAAACTGACACGCCATCTTTCCCTTAAAACAAATGTCTCTACCACTCTCTTCAGTGGCCTCAAAGCAAAGTCCCAATTCTTCAGGGTTATTCTAGAGAGCCTTTCACGGCTGCATCTGCTGGCACACACACCCTGTCCTCCAGTCTAAACACCTCTGAAGCATGCATGCTCCTGAGAACAGGTCATGTCTCCTACAGGAGATGCCCTTTCTCTCCTCTCCCACTTGGAAAACTCCTGCTCATCCTTCCAGACCCAATATAAATATCGCCACCACTGTGAAGCCTTCCCAAGCACCGCCCCCCCTTCTTCAATTCTCCTTCCACTGGAAGGAGAATTAGTTGTGTTTCTCTTTATTCCCATAGCACACTGGACAAGCCCCTCTCCTTGGAACACTGAGTTCATGCACTAAAGCTATTTGTCTGATGCATCCACCCGTACACTAGTCATGAGCTCCTGAGATCAGATGGTCTTATCTTTGTCAGGGACTGATAAATGTTTGTTGGTTGACTAAATGACTCTTTGGAATGGATAATAAAAGATGGAGAGAACTGATATTATTTAACAGGAGATGCAACAACTGGGAGGTCGCAGAACATATGCAGAGATGACCAGGACATGAAGGGTCAAGATAATAACTTTCCCTAATCAGTCTTGGGGAGGCCAGTTGCCCATGTTGCCACGCATGCCATGACTTGGTCACCCATGAGAAGTACTGTTTTCTGTAGAGCCAGAAGCCGTCCCACTCTGGGAGCTCTCGGAAAGTGCAACTTTGCTTTTGGCGGGGGGATGCCCGGAAGCAGTTGGAGAGCTCCTCTGGCTTAGCAGGCAGCAAGGAGTATGGTCCTTGCATGGACCACCACGTGGTGGGGGGGATGCTAAGCACGTAGACCCCTCTCGCCATGAATTATCCCCTGCTTCGTGACAGGCAGAGAGAACTAGAGGAATTGCACTTAAGAAGCCAAAGGGGACCCTTACGAAGCTGGAGGGGACAAGCGGCAAGAGTGCGGACTTCAGCATCAGACACACATAGGCTTCTAACCCTCAATCTTCTACTGCCTGGTGGAGTGACCTTGGACAAGTCCTTTATCCTCTCTGTTCTCACCTCTGACATGGTGAAGGTGCTCATAATAAGGCCTGCCTTGCAATGTGGTTGTGACCATGAGACAGTGTACATGGAGTGCCTGGCATGTAGCAAGCTGTTGGTAAGTGGTTACCTGTCATTCTTTTTTTTTGTCTAGCAGGAATATTATTAATTTAACAAATGTTTTCTGGCGGCCTATTAAGGGCCTGTCATCATTCCAGGATCTTGGGAGCTCAAAAATGTTTAAACTCAAGATGCTTAGGGCTGTTAAACACTGTTTTTCGAGACCAAAGACGGTGTGCAAACACTCTCTTCCTGAAGGTGCTTGTTAATGTCTGACGGCTTCATTGTAGCCTGGCTGGACCAGAAAAGGCCATCTGCCCTCGGTCACCCCGTCCGCACCTCTGAGGGGAGTTCCATTACATGAGTCCTTATTTTCTTGCTGGATCCCTTTGCTGAAAATGCCACACGGAAGGGAAGCTACCTGACTGATGTTTCTTTCCTTTTGAAACCTTCCCAGGTGGGGACACAGGTACCACTTCGAAGGCTCTTTCCTAAACCACCAGGAGAAAATTCCATTTGCAAAACTTTTCTTGTGACTTGCTCTCCGAGGGTGAGCTGATTTATCATGTTTGCCTGCGTTTGTTTAAGGTACATTTCAAAAGTCGTTTACTGTAGCTAACGTTTTAAAAATATAAACATTCTCCCGGTTTAATGCATGTACAAATCTCTAGGATGTACATTTTTGAGCCCGTGGTGTAGGTGGAGACTCAGACAAATTAAATACTATTTGGGAGTAGGGGAAGCAGAGCGAGAAATCACTTGGAAGAGAAAGAACGACTGCAGGAACTATAAAATGAGAAGTACGCTGTGGAATCTTCAACACTATTGTGGAATGCATTTCCCCCTCCTCCTTGTCAAAGGATAACATAAACCATATTCCCTGCACTATGAGCCTAATCTTTGAAATGGCCCAAATCTCATTTTAACGAATACACGTGACTGAGTTTGTCTAACTAGAGGTTTAACGACCTGTAAAATGTGTCATCGGCACCTGGCAACCCTCGAAACTCTTATGCAGCACCTGCACCTCACACCATGAGGTCTGGGGTTGCGGGATGTTCAACTCGGTTTCCTTTAGGAGACAAAGTCGAGTGTTTGGAAGACAGAAATTTTGCACAAACGTGAAGTCCATGTATTGTTGTAACCCAGCATCATCAAATAGCATGGGTGACTGTGGCCTGTGGCATTCTCTTGTTGATTGGTTGATTGATTGACTGATTCACCCATTCATCCAATAAATATTTACTGAGTACCATTATGTCCCAGGCTGTGTGCTAGGGAGCTTGGTGTTAGGGATAACAAGGATAATACCAGTCATTACTGAGTGCTTGCCACGTGTCCTGTGTTGGGCTAATTACTTGGCATGGATTCCCTGATGCAGTTCCACCACCATCCTATAAGGTCAGTATCATCACTATCATCACCATTTTGAGAAAACCAGCCGAGACTAATCAGCCTCAATTCCAAACTCCCAAGAGAGAATCTGATTGGCCCAGCTTGGGTCATGTGTCCACCTCTGCTCATAGCTGGAAGAAGAGGGTGGAACTGTGTCACACAGTTCAAAGCTGGCTACAGTCCAGCAGAAGGTAGTTCTCAGAGAAGCAGGGTCTCCGGAAGCAGCTACCTTCCTCATGTATAGTGGTCTGCAGAGAGTGGATGTGGGGAGAGACGAAGGGTTGGGAGGACACCCTCAGGTCTCAGGTCCTGGAACCACTCTTAGGAGGCCCCACTGCACCTTCTGCCACTGAACTACAGGACATCCCTTGTTCTTAGGATAAATTCCCCACTTTCGATCAAGTTTCTCTGAACGCGTGTGTGTTATGTATGACCAAGAGGGCTTGGGTTAGCTGATCTTGAAATCACAGATCTCTGAGTATTTCCAGAGCACTGTCATGAGTTTTGGCCTCTGCCCTTTACAATACTGTGCCCTGCAGTGGAGTGAAGCAGTAGACCACACAGGTTTTGAGCTACCCACTGGCACGCTGCTGCAGGACCCCACTGTCGAAGGCTTCTAGCGGTGGCAACACCAGGTTGAGCAATTTCCCAGGGTTCAGAAGGGAGAAGAAGACACGAGACCTTCACTTATCCTAATGCATAAAAGCTCCTTCAACCTACACGTCAAAATTCTCTTAGCTTTCTCCACGGGTATCAACCACAGCGACAATAATAACAATGACGACAGCTCTCATTCACTGACCCTTGCTACGTGCCGGACCCCGTACCATGCACTCTACACACACTCTTCAACAGGACATGCACAACAGCCTTTCAGGTAGGGATTCTTATTGTTGTCATTGTACACAGGCAGAAACCAAGGCTCAGAATGGTTAAGTAACTTGCCCAGGGTCACACAGCTATGAAGTTTGGGAGTTGATATTCCAATCCAGATCAGTCTGAGACTAGATTCCGAGTTCTAACACTTACATCCAAGCCTGAAGCACTGAACTGTTGTCTGGTATTCCAACAATTTGATGGTTACCATCCAAGACCTCAGGTCTACGGCTCAGAATGTCTTCTATAAATCCTGAAAGCACCTCGACAGAATGTACAATGGTACAGCTGCTGTGGAAAACATATGATGGTTCCCTAAAAAAATTAAAGCCAGAATCACCACATGATCCTGCAATCCTACTTCTGGGTATATGCTCAAAAGAAGCTTATATACCCATGAAGCTTATAGTCTTTTGGAAGAGAAAGATATTAAACAAACATTGATTTAGTTACTATGGTAAGTACCACAATGGAAAAGTCTAGTAAGCACAGCAAACAGTGTTACAGAGGGGCATTTGGAGGGAGAATTAGGGAAGGTTCCTTTGGGGAGGTGATATCTAAACTGAGACCCAAATAATGATAAAAGTACATTTATTAAGGGAGTGTTCTAGTAGCAGGAGCAGCTTGTGCAAGTGTTTGCAGGTGGGAGGATGCTGGGCGTGTTTAAGACACTATAGCCTTGTCCCCTGAATTGAGACCGGCACTATTGTGGCACTGCGCGTAATAGTGAGACATCAGGAGTCCCCTCCCCATCTAGGAGAGGTGTTTGATGACCTGTTTATTTTATATATGAAAAGTAAGTGTAGTTACAGACTAAACAGAGGTGTTTCCCTATGGAGAGTCTATTCTTTCATGTGGCCACTTGCTAGACAGGGATCAGGGTGTTCTCCTCAGCGCAGAGGCGGGAAAAGCATCTTTGTCTTCTCATTTGCATTTTCCATTTAGTTTGCAAGTCCCCAACCCCTAACAGGAATGGGAGCAAAACCACTACCCCAAACAAATGGCAAGTTCGCTGTATGTGTGTGCATGCCCGTGGGGTATGTGTGTGCGTGTGTGATTTGTGGAAATGATGAGAGGTGGGGGACCCCACCCCATGAGATGCGTTGGCCCTGGACCTCAGACCCACTCTTGTCTGCAATGCCCTTCCTTTTTCCATTCTATATATCTACTTCTTTTCCAAGTCTGCCTAGGACATTGCAGCTTTACAAGCACAAGTCGCATGTTTGGGAGGTGACCCCAGAAAGCACAGTGAGCAAGTGAGACAAGAAGAGGAAGGTGTGCTAATGGGAAAGCAGGTTACCACTGTGGGCAACTGGGGCTCATCTCGCTGGGACCACTGGGGGATAGGACAGAGCAGGGCTCAGCAAACTTGTCTGGAAAGGACCGCAGAGTAATTATTTTAGGTTTTGCAGGGTATGCAGTCTATTGCACAACTCTATCCCTTGAAGTATCAAAGTAGTCACAGGCAATATGTACCGCATGTAAACAAATGGGTGTCACTGTTTTCCAATAAAACTGTATTTATAATAGCAGGTGATGGGCTGGATTTGGCTAGAGAGATGTTGTTTGTCAACTCCTGGTACAGAACGTGCCCCCGAGTTGTCGTTTCTGAAGGCAATGCAACCAGGTACGTATCCACGGACATTTGTCTGCCATTAGCGGGGGGCTGCTCTGGAGCGTATCACCTTCCTGCCCCTTCTGGACTGCCCCAGACCACAGGTGGAGAGCCAGAGATGCTGCTGTAGGAAGTCATGGAGGTGCGTGAGCCTGGGAAGAGCCAAGGGGATACAGGGAGGGCTCTGATGCCCCTGCAACCCATCACCCGCCCCCCCCGCCCAAGCCATGTGAGGACTTCTGACAATGAGTAAAACAAGGCTCAGAGAGGTAACATGATGGGCCTGACGTCACACAGCTTGGAAGAGGTCATGGTCAAAACAGAGCTGGAAGGATTTCCCTGGTAGCGCAGTGGTTAAGAATCCGCCTGCCAATGCAGGGGACACGGGTTCGAGCCCTGGTCCGGGAAGATCCCACATGCCGCAGAGCAACTAAGCACATGCGCCACAACTACTGAGCCTGCGCTCTAGAGCCAGTGAACCACAACTACTGAGCCCGCGTGCCACAACTACTGAAGCCCGTACGCCTAGAGCCCGTGCTCCGCAACAAGAGAAGCCACTGCAATGAGAAGCCCGCACACTGCACCGAAGAGTAGCCCCCGCTCACTGCAACTAGAGAAAAGCCCGCGCACAGCAACGAAGACCCAATGCAGCCAAAAATAATAATAATAAATTAATTAATTAATTTTAATAAACCAGAGCTGGTCCATATACTATTTGTGAACCATGAGACTCTGAAAGGTGGACTATTCATGTGGTGTTTCCAAATCGCATTTTAACATCTGTCAAGGCACTTTTGTTCTGAAGCACAGAGTTTGGAAAGCATGTCTTCATAACCTTTTCCTTGAAATGGAATTTCTTCCTTTGTTTGTGAACTGTTACAGAAACCCTTGAGAATCCAAGCAAGAACAGAGATAGATGATCTAAGTGTTCTTCCTTCTTAACAACCTTTTAAAATTGCTTGATTGTGTGTGTCCAGGATATACATATCGAACGGCTACAAACCAAGAAAGACACAGCAAACTATACAATAGAAAATAAATGATACAAAAAGGTAATCCTCAGAAAAGAAAATACAAATGGATAATAAGTATACAGACGAATAATAAGTATACAGACAATCGTCAATTAGGAATCAGGTAAATGCAAGAAAACCACAATGAGATGCTCTCTTTGCCCATCATATTGGCAAAAGTTTAAACATCATATTAAGAGTAGATGAATATGTGGAGAAATGGTACTCAGGTACTACGGGCAGGCTGCAAACTGGTACATGTGTTCTGGAGAGTACTGTGATTAATAAAATCCATTTTCTCTCCCTTCTTCTTTCAAGACCCAGAGGAGAAATCATGATGGTCCAGGCCAATCACGGTGGCTCCATTCCCCTCACGAGTGACTGGTGTATGTGTTAGCTTTACAGCCCAGTTCTGGCTCATGGGACCAGAGGAAGCTAAAGATATGCCTGCATGTGTCACTTAGGACATCTCCAGCCATCCTATGACCACGGGGGAGGCATTCCCAACTCACTGAGGGTGGCAGAGCGTAAACGTGGAAAGAAAGCACCTGGGTCCATGATGATGGCATGGAGCCCCTGAATTAACCATCTTTGGAAACTGACCTACGTTAGACTTCTTGTTAACATGGGAAAATAAAGCCCTTGTTGCTTAGCCACTTGAGTCTTCTTTTCTTTGAAGCCCGAAGTATCTTAATTGATATAAATTGCTTCTTCCCTGTAGAAACAGTGGCTCATATGTCCAGATAGGCAACAGACCAGCATTTTATTGTAGCAACATGTGTAACAATGAGATGTTAGCAGTGTGCATCAGCAGGGACCTAGAAAAATAAACTATGGGTCGGTAACACTACTGAATTCCAGGCAGCCAATAAAAACAATAAGGTTAGTTTTTATGCACTGGGTCCACCATGCAAAGATCTCCAAGATACATTCTTAAGTTTTAAAAAGTTCTGAAATAATACATATGGGAGAACTCCATTTTTGACAAACAAAATAATTCTCAAAATAAAATCTGTGTAAAGATTCATATATATACAATCATACCTACAAAGAAAGGGGATGGGGAAGCCACATCATATACATAAAAGGATTCGTCTCCAGAGGCTGGAGACAGACTGGAAGTGATACTCAAAGGAGATTTCTACTTTTTTATGGATTTTTGGCAACACTAGTGAATTTTATTTATGACCTTTGCCATTAAAAATAATGTGCAGATGGGCTTCCCTGGTGGCGCAGTGGTTGAGAATCTGCCTGCCAATGCAGGGGACACGGGTTCGAGCCCTGGTCTGGGAAGATCCCACATGCCATGGAGCAACTAGACCCGTGAGCCGCAACTACTGAGCCTGCGCGTCTGGAGCCTGTGCTCCGCAACGAGAGGCCGTGACAGTGAGAGGCCCGCGCACCGCGATTAAGAGTGGCCCCCGCTTGCCGCAACTAGAGAAAGCCCTCGCACAGAAATGAAGATCCAACACAGCCAAAAATAATAAATAAATAAATAAATAAATTTTAAAAAATAATAATAACGTGCAGAAAACATCCCACATGCTCATTATAGAAAAATGTAGCAAGTGGCAGAACATACAGATGTAAGTTTTGTTCAGACCGTGCAAGCCAGAGGTCTTTTTTCTTTTTTTAAACCATGATTTCAGGCTTCCTGGGAACAAAGAGAAACTTCTCCTCAGGCCCTCAAATGTTTTTCTTGTGTGTAGCACAATTACTTGGGCAGAGTTCAGTGTTTTTAATCAAAAGCTACTTGTCCAGTGGGCAATGTCACTTTTCCTAGCCTGTATAAACAAAGCTTTGTGGGAACTGGGTTTGGGAGGTGGAAGGGCTGCATCATTTGAACTGGGGTGTGTGTGTGTGTGTGTGTGTGTGTGTGTGTGTATGAGAGAGAGAGAGAGAAAGAGGAGGGGAGGGGGAGAGAAAGGGAAGGTGGATGGGGTGCTGTCTACGTGATTCTGGAGAATTCTCTATAGAAAGAGCCACCCTGTGTCTCCCTGCACCAACTCTTCTCCCCCAACTACTTAGCACCGTATGAATTCGCCTTTTCAGAGGGGAGAGGCTTGCTGTGATGCTCAGATGGTCATGAGAGTTGCAGGCACCGGCTGTGTCATAATCGCCTTCTCTTGTCTCCTACGTTTGCTTGGCTCTGATTTCTGGGGTGGGTAGCATTTGTCTCAAGGTCCCTGTCAGGCCGCCATGAAGTCACTGTTTTCTCTGACTGTGTCATTTCTGCAAAATCCTGGAGGGAGAATCCTGCAGGGTCTCCAGGGCTGGAATGCTGCCACTTGGACACTGTGCCCAACAGCCCTCGAATGGCTGTTCTGGAGGATTCGTGCCTTCACTGCCACTGCACGAAGTCTCCCCAGACTAACTGGCTCTGTTGCCCCCGTGACTGCCCCACGCTTTTTCAGACTGGAATTATCCTGGCGAAGGAGCACGCACTGGAGCTAATTCAGGAGATGAGGTCCGGCAAGCAGGTGTAAAAAAAAAAAAGAATGGCGGAGGAAATATTTGACTTTCTGGAAATCAAAACGGATGCTTCTCTAAGTGTATCACTTATACTCTCTGCTCTGCCCCCGCTCCCCCTTGGCGAGAGAGAAAAGCAAAACTTTTCAGACAGGGTCTAATCGTCGTCTGAAATAAACGGTTGAGAACGGGGGAGATTTAGGGTCTGCTGAACATGGAAGATTGAGGTGGGAGGGATAGTCCTGGTGACCAATTTCCAACAGCTGCGCTGTAACTGAATAAAGAAGACACCAGTGAGCCTTTGACAAAGCAACAAGAAACCAAGAAGCTGTCCCCGCTTTGGGGATCAGAATTCATTCATTCAATAGATACTGGTGGTTGCTCTGTGCCGGGCATTCTCGGTGCTGGGGACCTAGTAATGAACCAAGCAAAGTTCCCATATCCTAATGGGGCTCCCAGTAGGAAAGAAATGGTGCACTCAGATTGGGAATTTGAGGAATGTTGAATGAAGGGACTATTTACAGAGGCGTGGGCAGGAGGCAAAGAAACCTTCAGGGATAGCACAGCATCCTGGGGCCACAACAGCAGGGAGCCTTTCCCACTCTTAGGCCTGAGAAGAGGCAAAGCAAGGGAGCGGTGGCCAGAACCCAAAGAGGGTGGCTCTACAGACCTGGGACAGGAGCCGCGGTCCTTGGTAGAGACTCACGACCCACCACGTCGACAGGACAGAAAGGAGACAGAGAACAAATCCTCTGACCCGTCCCTCCTCCTGCCCTTTGACCTCCTAGTGGTGCCTCCTATTGGCTGAATCCAACCAGATGCCCGAAAAGCAAGGTTGCTCATTGATGCAGGCCATGAACCTCCCTCCCCGGGCAGGCACAGAGCAGGGAGGAGGAGGGTGGCCAGCGAACCTGGAGAGGCAAGTGGAATGTTTCCAGCACAGTCCCTGCTCTCGTGGAGCTTATTATATTCTACTCAGGGGAGACGGACAATAAATAAGCCAATAGATCTCAAATATAATGTTGCCAGGACCTTCATTCAGCCAAGCAGCAGGCACCTTTGTGCAAATTAGAAAAAAACCACCCTCTCTCTGAATAGATGCAGCCCCTCGCCAGGGGACCTGGTGAGCGAATGCAGCACCGTCTGGGTATCAGCCCCCAGTTGCCTTTTGGGTCAGGGGGCTCGTGTGGGACTCAACACACAAAACACAATACTCCCGAATGTCAAGTAGTCACGGTGTCATAAATTAAAAAATCAGAGGGGAGTGACAGAGAATGCGAGGCAAGGGGAGACAGTGGGGATTCTGTCCACGTTTGATTTCTCATTGTCCCAAGGTCCCTCTGCCTTCCTGTTGGCTCTGCTGCCACGGAGGGCCGCCGCCATGACCTGGACAAGCAGCTTCTCTAGAGCTTTAGGCTTGTGTCATGCCGGTGACATGGTGACACGATACAAACATGGTTGATGAGGGGCCCCCAGGAGGTCTGAACGGGCTGATTCCCCAGAGCCAGCCCCCCTGCAGCCCCCCACCCCAAACCTCACAGGCAGGCAGAAGCCAGGGCGAGTCCCGGGCCGAAGTTAGTCACTGGTGGGGGCCGCCTGGAGCTGGCAGGGGATGGCAGGGCTTCCGGCTCCCTGAACTGTAATAAGCAATTTGTCTTTCAACCTTGATCTGCTGTCAGCAGGGCTGACACCGACTCCGAGTATTAATTTCTTCTCAAACTGTCTTACGTTGCAGCCGAGAGGGGCGAGAAATGAAGTGGGATTTGCCGGATGCAGAAACCCACTGCCCAGCTGCTTTTATTCGTGGTAAAGCACTGACGGGAGATGAGGCCCGAGCTGTGGTCCTTTTCTTGAGAATCAGACGCCGGACCCCCAATGAAGCACCTTTCATTCTGTAGCTGTGCGTTTGACTCCTCTCTCCCATTTCTCTCCCTCATCTTTGCTCTGTCTCTTTAAAGTGGCCAGAGATGTAACAGAGAAACCCATGGAAACTCCACATCTTCTCATCTGCCCATAATGCACTCACCCATATCACGAACATGCCGTTTTGATGGCTCTTGTCTTTTTCAGATTGTGTTTTATTGGGGGAATCTGTGATTGGCAGAAACAGAAACAAATTCATCCAACTCCAGTGGGGGAAAAAATGGAATCCAACGAGCAAGAAAGCTCAGCTCCTTGCTCTGTCTCCTGGACTCTTCAAAAGGCATGGGCCCTCATGTGTGCTATTCTTCTACACGTCTGCTTCTTTATTCTTCCTCTCTGCAGCCCGGCTCCTTCTGCTTCCTTTTACAGAGCCAGTAATAGCTGTGCCAACATGGCGCTTCCAGCCCCAAAGTTTCTCATTTCCTTACTCTGTGGTCGCCTGGACCAGTATCCAAAGTCCAGATTCCCACCAAATCTGATTGGTGGGGCTTGTATCAGATGTCTTCCTCCGGTCCAATCATCTGTGGCTTGGAGGGTGGGGTTATGTGGTATGTGGAAACAAGAATGTGGCTGGAGCCAGAATGACTTCTCTAGAACTTCCAGAAAGAGATGCTGTGCTGGCGAAAGCAGATCTGGATTTAAACACCTATTCATGCAACCGCTTCCAGATCTGTGGCCTTCGGTAAGTTACGTAATTTCTCTAGGCCTCAGTGTCTTCATCTGGCAAACAGGGGTGGTAAGATTTCCCTCACAGTGTTTTCGGGTGGGCTGAATGAGTCAAGGGAGGTCTGAACGTGGGTTACCGTACCTGGCACATGGGAGATGCCTGGCAATTGTTACTCAGTGGAACACACCGTGTCCTCTGGGCACACCTCCAGCTGCAGCTGCCGCGGTGGGGACAGATCCCGTGCGCAGCGGCAGTGTCCCACCTCCAGCACCTGCCTGTCCTCTTTTCTGCTTCGTGTCTTGCTCCGGAGTCCCAGGAGTCTGCTGAGCCCACACGCAGGTGCAGCCCACAAGTCTGGGGGAGTTAACACCTCCGGGGCGACCCCCTACCGATGGAGGATGAGGCAAGTGGACGAAGGCTCCGGCCTCCCGCTCTGCACGGTTTCCCAGGGGGCCTGCCTTTCCCGGAGGGTTCCTCGAAGTGGGCTCCTGTTTGGTTTGTCATCCTTCTCTCACTTCCTGCTTCCTGGGATCACCTTCCAAATACTCCCTCTGCCCTCAAGTCCTCGTCTCAGGCTCTGCTTTTGCAGAAACCGCAATTAAAGCACGTAGTACGTTTGTTAGTTGGTTCGTGCGTGGACCAAGGAGCTGCATCTAGTGCTGCCCGCCCCTCAGCCACGCCTACACGAGCTCAGCTGCGACCACGCGGCTAACAGGCCGGCCCAAAGCAGTTCCTCCATGCGTAAGACTCCTCAGGTCTAGGAGGAACGGCTGACGAGAAAGGAGAGACAGTTCCCAAGGGGCTGGGACGTTTTGAGCTGCCTCATGGGCCAAGGCAGAAGGAAAGCTTCCTCTTGGCGCTGGAGGGTGAGTGGGGAGCCAGTCACAGCTCAGTGGCCCAGTATTTCCAGAGAAGCACCAATGTGACCACACCACTGTGGTTCAGAATGCTTCCAAGCCCTCCCCTCGCTGTCAGGATCAAGGCCAAAATTCTTTGTAGCAGAGACCTCACAGCTAGCCTGAGTGCATCTCTCCATCCTCCGCTCCCACTTCTCCCCTCATCCTCTCTGCTAACCCACTCATTCATTCATACCGCACTGAATACCTACTATGGGCCAGCCCCGCAGTATGGGCCGTCCTGGACCTCTTGGAGTCCCTCCTCCTTTCTCAGGCCTCAGGGCCTTCACAGGTACTATTCCCCCTGCCAGGAACACTTTTCCCTCCTTTCCCTCATCGGTTAGGTGCTCCCACAGCACTCTGCACCCTCTGGTCACACCCTTCACAGTGGTAAGCCCTTGATAGGAGGCACAAAGAGGGCAGAGATGGTGCCGTCTGGCTTCCCTTGGACCCGCAGTGGCCAGCGTGCTGCCTGGCATGCAGTACAGCAGCGGGCAATGTCTGCTCAATGGGTGAATGTTGAAAAAAGGGCTGGAAGATACATCTCTGCCTCGTGGTGAAACACTACAGACTGCTACTGAGCTCATTCACAGATTTTTTAAATTTTATTTTAATGACTGAATATTGGCAAGAGAAAAACAATTATGGCTAAAGTACATGAAAACTGTATGTCTGCTGAGGAGGAAGAGGGGTGTGAATTTGCCTAGATAAGGGTCACGTAGGGTCTCTCCCTCTGTGTCTGTCTCTCTCTCTCTCATACACACACACACTGTCGATCACTAATGATAAGGATGGAAGATCACGAGAAGGTGCCAGCTGCCCGCAGGCAGCCAGCCTGCTCTGTGTTCACTGGCTGCACATTCTTCCGACCTTAGCAAACTAGACCTCTTCTCAGAGGCTCTCTGGTTATAGCGTGGACATCCCCCCTTGTCACCTGCTTCAACCTCCCATTGCAGGTCTGAGGGTTTGAGATGAGAAATCCTTGTCATGGGCTAAGAGCGCCAACTTTGGGGACTCACAGAGCTGCTCAGGAGTCTGGGCTCTGTTGCTCACTGGCTGGGTGACCTTGAGAGAGTGACCTGACCTCTCTGAGCTGCAGCCAACTGTGTGCAGAATGGGGTAGGGCTGTTGTGAGGTGCGGGTGGGAGGATGCACGTGGTGCTCTCGGTTTGGTGCCTGGTACCTAGCCAGACCGCAACAGGCAGAGGCTCGTATCAGCTACCACCGAGTCTGAATGTCAGGACATCACACGGAGAAGCTGGCTTCCAAAGGAGCTACAGAATGTAACTCCAGAGATCATATGCATAGAAACAAATTCTCCTGCTGCTTTTGCTGGGTACCCACAACCTCAATTCTTCCTGTATAAGCAGAATAGCTTCAACAGGAGAAATGTTGACACACCAAGGGCAGAATTAGACCTTCAGGAACATTACAGCTAAGTGCACCACAGAGGCTCAAAAGTCCATGATAATTAATGGGAATCTTGAGCCAAAGACAGGGCAAGTGTAGAAACAGGAAACCGTGAGGACTGGGTGGGGGAGGGGGAGGGCGGGTTTGGTCCAATAGGAAAGCAGCGTAGAAAATACACTTAATTTTTAACTGGTGCTGGTGGGGAGGAAAACAAAACAAGCCTTTTTTATTTGAATGGGGCATCGCACTGATTACAGTAACAAAGGAGATGCATTGTGAAGTGGTGACCTCCCTGTGACGGGCTGTATTCAAGTGAAGTCTGCCTGACATAGGGTACATCTGTGTTCCTCACACTTCGGTCATTTGCAACCCACCTTCAGGATATCTGCCATTTCTCTGCACCACCTGTATTATTAATTACTGAATAGTTGTCTTTAAATGGGCTCATTTAAAAACACGGTAAAGAGGAAACTTGATACCAGCACTATAGGTGGAAAGCCATTACTGCCTGTCACAAATAGAAGGTAACCATAAAAGCAAATACAGTGAAACAAAACAATGTTATGCAATCCGAGCTTGCACTGTTGCCTGCGCAAGGCTCTGAGTTTGGGGGCCCTGCCCTCTCCTGGTTGAAAGGGAGAGTTACAAGGGTGAGACAAGTGTTAAAGACAACTAGCACTAAACTGAGGCGTTCTCCTTTGCATAATACAAAAGGACAGAGGAGAACTGAAAAAAGATGACCTTTCCCACTATGTCATCTCATGTTACAGTCTGTGTAACACCGAAAACTCATCTCACTGTCTGCTAGTGGTGTCTGTCTTCCCCTCAGGGAAACCTCCAGGAGAAGAATTCCAGCACCAAATCTGAGACTGGGTAAGAGGAGATCTAAAACCCATTTCCACTCTGAGATTTTATGACCTCATCATATCATTATACTTTTTTGATATGAATTTCTCACCCAGTAATGCTGATAAATGTTTAACAACCTGCTCTCCAGGGAGACAAAACAAAACAAAACAAAACCCTGATCTGTAGCATTTGCCAGTTCCCATGGTGTAAATACTCCCACCAGGGCTGCCTTCAAACCACCTTCATGATGTCACCGAATGCAGATTTGGGAAGAGATGAATGCACTAGGCTCTGGGAGCCAGGATGAGCTGGGGCCAGCACACGTCTGTTCCCGCCCGCTGTGGTTGTCCTCTTAAGGACATGAAATAAACGGCATCCGAGAAATTCAGTTCCAGTAGAGGGACACCTCAGAGATACGGCAGGTTCAGTTCCAGACCACTGCAATAAAGCCAATATCGCAAAAAAGCAAGTCACATGAATTTTTTTTCCCCAGTGCATGTAAGTCATGTTGACACTATACTGTAGTCTAAGTGTGCAACAGCATTGGTATGTAAAACCAATGTACATACCTTAATTAAAAATTACTCTACAGCTAAAAAAATGCTAACCATCATCTAAATCTTGTGTGTTGCAATCTTTTTGCAACAGTAACACCAAAGATCACTGATCACAGAACACCATAACAAATATAATAAGGGAAAAGTTTGCAATATTGCCAGAATTACCAAAATGTGACACAGAGACACAAAGTGAGCAAATACTGTTGGAAAATGGTGCCAATAGACTTGCTTGAAACAGGGTTGCCACAAACCTTCAATGTGTAAAAAATGCAACGCCTGTGAAGTGCAATAAAGCAAAGTGCAATAAAACAGGTGTGCCTGTCCTTGGAAACCTGAGTGCCTCTGAGACGCGTGGCCATCTCCTAGAGCCTGTGTGTGTGAGCGGTGGACTAGAGTCCCTGAAGTCCGACTCCACAATCGGATTCCATTTATGCCCATTTGCGAGGTACCTTCCTGCCTGCATCCCCAGACATTGCACTAACCACCAGAGTTGGGCGTGACTTTCAAGTTGTCCACTTTATGCACATCTGTATTTAATTCACATCTGCATTTCACCTGCTGTATATTCACCTGCTGTACGTAGCTTTGCTTCATATCCAAGCAAGGTGTTCAGACTCCTGCCTGCTTAACTTTTAAGTCACGGCACGAGGATTATGACCCCCTCCAGTAGCTTCCCTGGGTCAGTTCACACCTGTCATCACCTTTCAAGGTCTAGCATCTCCCACACGTCAATTACCATCTACATCTATATGCAGGTGAATTACTGTGCACTGCTATGGCGAGTAATTCTTCATCTGATCTGTTTGCACATTTCACCATGAATACTTTCAAGGAAGAACTGGGTGTAAATAACATTTCACTGAGGGCTCCCTATGCACCAGGCATTGTATGATTATTAGAGTGTCTATTTCACAGAATCGCGGTGGGGATTAAATAAGATGTTAACCTCTGCCATGCTATGCCATGCTTTCTCTTTATTCCTGTGTGCCCACAAAGCCCAGAACAGTGCTGTGGGTCCTGGGGGTCCCCAGCCGACACTCAGCAACGGCAGTGGGACTGCCAACGGCTCCAGATGCTAGCCCTGGCTCTTCTTCAGGTCAGCCCCGCCCTCCCAACACTTGCTGTGTACTCAGGCCACAAAGCATTGGAGTGTCCTCCACCTGGAAAATGATGTCCTATACATCATCACTTAAGCTTCATTGTGAGTGGCTTGGAGTACACCCCACACGGGGCGATTTTACACAGGGCTATTATGTTGGCATATGCGTTTCATGATCTGTGGCCATCACAGCAACAGCTACTTTTAGCTTCCTAGCAAAGGTTTGGCAGGAGCTCCTGTTATGTTTTTTTGTTTTTTTTTTTCTCTTCCCCACTTCAATGCCGGAATTGGCCACTGTCTGGTATGACCTGGCCAGGCTGAGCTGGGGGTTTCCAGAATGAATAGAGAACTGAACAAAAATGGTCATCTTGTGACCATGCGCTCTGGTCCCAGATCCACCAGAATGTGCTGGCTCTGAGCTGAGCGTCAGCTGGTACCGACATCTCGGGTCAGTGGTTGACCATCACATACAGAGGGAGGATTCCGTCAGCGGGCCTGGCTCTCCGCACGCGTCCAGCAGGTCCACAGCCTGCTGTCGTGACAAGCCTGTGTCAAGCTTGGCCTGTGCATAGGGCCTTGCCTGTGATGTTTTCTAGGCGTGTGCCTTGAGGAGTTCGGCCAAAGAAATCAATTTCAGCAGCGCACTTGCCACTTGTTGGAGGGAGGTCAAATTTCAGCCGTGTCCTGGGAGGTAGGTGTCATATTTGTCAAGAGCACAGACAGACCTAGGTTCAAATCCCATCTCTGACACTCATTAGCCCTATTGCCAGTTACTTAATCTTTCTGAGCCTCAGTCTGTGTGTCTGTAAAATGGGACCAATAGCACCACTCCCTCACAGGGCTGTTGTAAAGGTTATTTGAGGTTATTTGGCACAGAGCCTGGCATGCAGTAAGCACTCCTTTATGCTCCTTGGCAAAGCGTTTCAGAGCCTGGTTAACAGAGTAGTGACATCTGGTGGAGGAGAAAATGTGTGGAGGTAAAATGGAAAGACTTTGGAACCAAATTGTCCCGGGTTTGATTCCGAATTTGGAACCAAATTGTCCCGGGTTTGATTCCAAATTTCCCCAGTGCTGGTTGTGCATAAAAGGGCGGCGGGGGGGCGCTATGGAAAGAATCACACTAAATAGTTAACAACACCTACTTCTGGGGTAGGAACTGCTTTGGGATGATGGTCAAAGATGACATCAACCTTATTTATAATATAACCGTTTAACAAGGTTAATGTAGACACTGAGAATAATGGGAAACAGAACTGGTTATTTGACTTTCCCAGATTTTCGTGGGCCACACAGACGAAGCTTTATGATAACTGGGAAATACTTCTTAGTCTACTTCTCCATCTCTTGTGACTTGGGTTGGAATATAGAGGGTAGAATCTCCATCCACGTAGTCTGGTGGCAGCAGGGCAAACTGCTTAAAGGAATGGAAGGGAGGACTGAAGCTGGACCAGACGAAGCCAGCATCCTGAAATGACTCTGGCCTCATACTTAGGTCAAGCCCCTGAGTGATTTAAGAGCACAGCAATGGAGCTGCAGACACTCACTGTCTGGACAGCCCCAGCGGTGACAGCGCACCGGGAGGGTCCTGGGCTGGCCATTTCCGCCCAACGTGGCACTCCTCCGATAGGCAATCTGCACTGAAGCTCTCCGCTGGGCTGGCCGAGATGCTCAGAGCTGCACTGCCGCCTGATGCCTTTCCTCCTCAATCCGCCTTCCTCCCCTCTCTCCCTAGTGTCAGACCTCATCTCAGCCTGAGGGCTCACCCTGCTCAATCCTGCTCCCTCGCCTTCCGAACCACCACAGGCATCACCTGAAACAATTCCCTTGCCCTTGTAACTCTGTCTTGGTACCTGCTTCCCAAAGGACCCAGAGGGACACGACTACCCATCTTCTTCCCGCCAGAGTGAGCCAGTTTCTTCACTCTGGTTAACTGGATCCCTGCAGGTGCGTGCGGAAAGGCAGGAAAGGAGAAAGCAAGGTGGTCGAGGAATAGCCTCTGTCGCGTAAGGCAGTTAGGAAAACCCCATCCTTCAGCTCGGAGACGGGTCCCTCCACTAAGCTTCCCTGGGGCAGCAGCAAGTGGGTTTCTCTGAAGGCGGCCATGCTTTCTTGGTTGCTGATGAAATGCAGAGAGGAAACGTGTCCAACACATGCGTCCGGGCAGGGGGGTGCAGGCCCTCTTCCAGCACAGTCCCATTTCTTGGTATAATGTGACCTTTCCATCTCATTACCACTCTGCTCTTTTCGCCAAAGGAAAGCCAGGAGAAGACGTATTTTTAGGAGACAACAGGCAAGTTAATTAGGCAGCTCTACATTTGTCAGAAGTTTACATTAAGAGCTCCGAGGGAGGGGGTGGCCATGGCAGGAAGGAGCCGTGGACTTGATTCATCTTGAAAACTGGCTCGGGGGCTTCTGGGCGCCCACACACACACACACACTGCATTTTGCGTGCAGCAGGAGTGCATGAAATTTTAATGACACCCGAGCCGCTTCCCTCCGCTCCACTGCTGTCCATTTTGCTGAAAATGGTCTTTGTCGTGTGCAGGGACCACTCAGCTCAAGGAAGGACATTGCTCCCCGACTCCCTGAGCCCACGCCTCATTATTTTGACCGGTCTGATCCAACTCAGTCCCCAGTGGGCTCCCCCTAGAGAGGTAACGTGGGGCCCCATGGATACATTTTATTTGCACCAGCACGTTCTGTGATGGTTCAGTAGTGGAGGTGGAGGGACGTGGCCCAGGAAAGGCAGCCAAAGGGTTGTTTCAGGGGAAACTATCAGAAGTCAGGTGGGGACAAAAAAGTAGTGAGAGTGACTGTGTGTGGGCTGTGTTCGTCTCCTTCCCAACTCTGCACTCCATGATGTCACATTGGTAGCTTGAAACTGGCCACAATGGAAGGAGTATTTACACCCCAGAAACTGGCAAACACTACAAACTAGATGTTTTTGTTTGTTTTGTTTTGTTTTTCCCAGAGAGCTGGTTGTAAAACATTTACCAGCACATCCTGGTGGGCAAAAACTTCTGTCTGGATAGACCCACTCCTAAGAGGCATTGTCCCTAAACCCCAAATCCCTTCATGGCATCTCTCATCACACCGTTTCCTTTGTAATTGTAATGATCTATGTATTTATTATCTCTACAGTGTTTCCTTTCCTAGTTCTACCACTTACTATCTCCGAAGTTGGGGCAGTTGGTTAACCTCTCTGTGCCTCAGTTTTCTCATCAATAAAATGGGTATAAGAATAGCACCAAACCTTATAGGGCAGTTTCTTCATGACTGTCATGGAGAATTGGCGTAACACATTATATTTAATATTTTAATACATCTAGTCTTGATCATAATCCAGTGACATAGGCAATATTATCCACACAAGGAGGCCCCTAGGATTCTAAGTCTCAGAGTTGGTAAGTGGCAGAGGCGAGATAGGAACACACGGCTTTTGGAATTCCAGAGCCTGGGTGTCCAACCGCCACCTTAAACTCCCCCTGAAGCTTCTGTCTTCTGCCTCTGGCAAGTCAGCTTCCCACCACTCAGCCTTGGGCAAGCCCTGGTGTTCTGCTGGGAGCAGGAAAAAAGGATGAATTTTCCTCATTTCCTTCAAAGAAAACTTTCTTGTCTCAAAGAGAGAGCGAGAGAGGAATTGGTTGAAGTTCATTTGGAATTCTGAGTTCATTATCCACATACTTAAAGCCTGTCTAGATGACAAATGTAATGTGAAAAATGGAGATAATCACCCACATGCTTGGTCTCTGCAGTGTCAGAACTGCTGTATTTTAGAAACATCTGGATGGCTGGAAAAGGAGCCAAGCCGAGTTTGTCTTAATGAGAACGTGTGGGAATGAAGGGGACCCCCCTACATTTTGCAGATGAGGGAACCGAGATCCCCAGACGGGAAGTACCTTGCCTAAGGTTATGTGGACTTTTGGTGGCAGAGCTGGGGTATAAACTCTCAGCGGTGTGGTTTCAAGCCCAACACACCGACTTTGGCAGAAACTGCTCAACATGGGCCAGGCGCGGAGTTCCGCATGAATAGGCATGTCGTAAGTGACCTGGGAGCAAGCTCCTCATGAAAATGCCTTACTCTGATAAGCAGGGCTGCTCTGATGAAAACCTCCATCTGCAGATGAGGAAACTGAGGCTCAGAGAAGTTAAGCAACTTGCTTAGGGTCACACAGCTGCTGGTGGGGTTGAACAGGATTGGAACCCATTAGGTCAACTGGCCACAATCACCTCCTCTTCGGCACCATAATGACGCAACTGTTTATGAGTGTGTGCTACGTGCCAGGCATATCATGACTAGAAAGGAACTGGAGAAGTATTCAGAGCTCCCCATTTAACACTGGGGAGTTAAAGCTGCTCCGGGGTTGGGTCAAGGTCAGCCATCTCGCTTGCATTTCAGTACTTTGTAAAGACACCACCACCTGCTCTGCAGCTTAAACCTGACATTTCCCCCCCTCTGCCTGATTCCAAGTTTTCCGAAATTCAGTCATTCACATACAATCATCATAATCTATCATAGTAGCCACGCACCACTTCTTTTACTATTAATATTTTTCTTTACATTAACATTAAACAAACAACCGTATCTACTTTCGTTTCTTCCTAAGCAATAATATCCACGACACTATGCCTTTGAAGTGCTTGTTAGAGTTTCCCTAACGCACCATCAAAATTCACACATAACTATCAAGATTAAAAGTGGCTGTACATATAAAAATCATCCTTTGTACCACTGGTGGCTTGTACCAGCCTCTAGGCAACATGGCCCGGGTGCTGTGTGAAATCTATGTCACGTCTGCTGACGAGGTGGCCTGCCCAAGCACCAAGATCTCTCTGAGAGTGGGAATTCTTCAGTGGATGCTGAAGACGCAGCACTTTCAAGAAACCAGTTAGGACCAACCCTGGGACCCTGGACGCCACAGCTAAGGGAGGGGGATGGCTCTCAGGCACCATTCTCCTCATGCATCAGCTCTAAACCTCAAGCCTCTTCAAAGGGTGACACTAAACCCCAACTTTACAGATGAGAGCTCAGAGGCAAAGTGGCACAGCTGGCCAGAGGGCCCCACCACTGAGCTCAGGTTAGCCTGACTTCAAAACCTAGACCCTGAAATACGATGCTTAGCCACCATCCTGGCCCTGGATCCCCAGATCTGGGAGGGTTCCTGGACGGGACCATCACAGGAAATCAGCAGAAGAGCTTTTAACAGCAGATGTAGGCTTCAGCTGTTGGGGGTTTTTCCAGCGACAGGAAGGGGTACCCAGGCAGGTTCTGCAGGAGGGAGAGCAAAGAATTCCAAGGCGGTCTTCCTCTTCAGGTCTGGAGAAAAGCCTGCTCCCGATGAAATGAACCACCTCGGGGTTAGAAAGCACAGCTGCTAAGAGAAGTGGATGGATGCTGGGGTTTGTTTTAGAAAATCTAAACAGCAGCTTAGGAGAGTTTCTGAGATTCTGATGGGGGGAAAACCGAGGCCCAGAAAACCAAAAGTGTCTTGACCAAGACCTGATACCCTCTAAGTGGTAGACCTGGGATTCCAACCCAGTTCTGACTGTAAAGGCAGCTGTTCGTCCTGACACACAGGTCATTGAGTCATTCGTTCACTCACTCACTCACTCATTCCACAGCTATTTATTGAGTCACTGCTCCATCCAGGCCTTGGGAATAAGTGGGGAATGATGTTTGAGATTTGGGCTCTGGGACAAATCCCTGGAATTTTCGGGATTTCAGCCTCTCCATCCCCTGCCCTCAGAGGACACAGGCATCACTTGGGGGTCTTGCTTTTTTATTGGTTAATTATCTCAAATATCTGCTCTGCTGATGGAGACACAACCTCACGATCTTGCTCTCCTACAGAAGGAATCAATTCCCCCGCGACGGTTGCTTAATGAAGAAATATGAGGATGTCCCAAGGAATGGAATCTCGTAGCGAGAGCCAAGGCGCCCAATGGCTGGAGGCATGTAGGTTCCAGGGCTCAGGCTGATTAAAAAGCTGCTCACATCTTTTAAACCAAACAGTTGGAGTGCAAGCGTTTTTGCCGAATGTCTCCGTGCTGTTATTACCGAGCATCTGCATTTCAGCCTCTGAGTCCTGGGCTGATAGTGGGATGTCAGAAATATTGCTGAGATGGGCAGGGAGGAGAGGAATGCTCCACCCGTGCAGCCCCTTCACGAAGATTTCAGACCCTCAAGTGCAGTTTTAAAGAGCTGTGTTAAAAAGACCCTTCTCTCACCCATCCCATGGCGAGGTGTGTTTGGGATTGTTGCCTTGTGAACGCGGTACACGGTTTCATCTTGGTGAAGCACTTCTTTTCTCAAGCGAACGTGGTGTCCTGGACCCATTCCCGAGCCTTAAGTGAGCAGAGCAATTCATTATTATGACAGCTTAAGCGTCGGTCCCAAGTGTGGAGCGCACCGCGGGCGTGCCGGCTGCCTGACATTTGGCAACTTTGCCAAGAACTTAACAACAGTGCGTGATTATATTTGATATGCTTTCCTTAATTCCTTATGAACACTGTGGGCTGGAGAGAAATTGAACTTTAAAAATGGACTGTGTTGTTCTGAATCATCTCAGTGCGGGGATGGGGTGTGGGACTGAGCCACACACTGGGCGGGTTTCCACAGGTCCTGGCAGGTCCGGGCACGTTGAGTGACTACTGATTCTGACCGGGTCTCAAGGCTGGGTCTGGCTGGACTTCCCCAGTGTTTGATAGAGAGGTTTGTGTCCACATCCCCAAGCCTATTTTATTCATTTGTATTTCCTGCCTGGCCCTTGAAGGCATTTATTTAAATTTGAAATCCCTGCTTTAAGGAAATGAATTAAGAGACATAAGTCTGGGTGACAGAGGCACTTACTGATGCCCTTGGCAGGGCTCTGGACTCCCATTTCGTCACATTCATTCATTCAACAACCATTCACTGGCACCTACTCTCTGCCAGGCCCTGTGCAGGGTACCAGGGAGGTAGTAGACAATAGGAACTAATGCTTGCTGATAATTACCACTTGCCAGACGCTGCTTCAGTTCACAACCCATTTATCCTCATAACAATCCCTTGAGTAAGTACAATTATTATCTCCATTTTATGGATGGGGACGCTGAGGCTCAGAGAGGTGAAGTAACTTGCCTGTGGTTGCACAGCTGGTGAGCCCATGTTCTTAACTACTGCATGCCACTGTTTCTCTGGCAAGGCTGATTCCCAGGGAGCTTACATTGGCTTTCAAAGATTCATCTGGCTTTAAACTCCTGCTGCCCTCTGAAGCTCACCCGCTCTGCAGATGTGAGAAATGCAATTTGATGCCAAGTGTTTTTTAACCCAATAAAACTGGAAAGCGTCTACCTCTCCCTGAGGAATGCCATTTGTCAGCCCTCTGCTTGCAATTTTCACCCCTTTCGGGGCTTAAAGGGAGACTCTTGGAAGATAAGCCTGGGAGCTTTGTGCATTGTAAATCTTTTTAAAACCTACACTGCAAGCGTTTTCTCTCCAAATATGGCGACTTCTCAGGCCTGGACTCGGCGTCCGTTCCTCCAGCAGAGGCGAGGAAGGCCCCATAAAAGGTCACGCTTGTGTAGTTTTCATCTCCTGTACAAACCTGCCTGCCTGCCTGGTTTTTATCTCTTGCTTCCCTAGTTCTGCACCCGCGAGTTCTATCAGCTGAGATGTGCACTGGGATGTTGGTACTTTACCTTCCCAGGGTTCCTCCTCTGTCTCCAAAGAGAACAGCTTTTTTTCCCCACCCCCACCCCGCTTTATCCTCCTCTAGGGTATGAATTAGGAAAAGCAAGAAAGAAGAAGAAAAAGGAAAAAAGAACTGCCAAGTGATGAGGTGAACACCAGCAAAGGAGAAATAATTAGCGCTGATTAAATTTGGGGTGTTAATAAAATGGCAAGTGAGTGGAGGTTAGCCTGAACCGGGAACAGCGATGCAACCTAGCCACGTTAATTAAGCGCAGGGAGTCTCCACGGAAACCCAAGTTGGGGACACTGATGGACTCATGTTAATTACATGGAAATCTCTGCACTGGAAAATGGTGCTTGGGAAAGGGCAGGAGGAAGTGGGCTCCATATGCCTTGATGTACTCACACGCGTCAAGGCTTCTGTCGCCGCTGATGACAAACCGAATCTCAGGCGGTTTCTTTCATGGTAGCAAACTCTAAGTTTAGAACTCTGGAGGCGTAGTTCTTTATTGGCTGGCAAAGAGTTATGCCCGGTGCCCCCCTGGTCACCCCAGTCCGTCTGCGCTCTCCCTGTACCTCTGCATGATCCAGCAACAAAAGGGTTAACAGCTGGTCCAGTGTCCTTGCCATACTGACTGCTAAACATTTTGATATTGTTTGCTCTCATCTTCAGCTATTACTAGACCAGAAAAGTGAGGCTCAGGCGACCAGCTCAAGGCTGTACAGCTATAATGTGGCAGATCTGGAGTCTGAACCCAGGCTGTCTTGCTCTAAAGGACCCCCCTCCTCCTCCTCTTCCCTCCATCTTCATCCCCCCACCTCTTTTTCCTCCTCCTTCTTCTTAGCTTTATTGAGATACATTTCACATACCATACAACTCACCCATTTAAAGTGTACAGTTCAATGATTTTTAGTACATTCACAGATGTGTGACTATCACAGTCAATATTAAAACATTTTCACTAGCTCACAAAGAAACTCTTTAGGTAGCATCCATTATCCTACAGACCCCTCAGCCCCTGGAAACCACTAATCTGCTTTCTGTCTCTATGGATTTGCCTATAACGATCATCTCATATGAATGGAACCTATAACATGTGTCCTTTTGTGTCCGGCTTCTTTCGCTGAACATCTTGTGTTACAGGTTCATCCACATTGTTGCATGTATCACTACTTCATTCCTTTTTATGGTCAAATAATATTCCATTGCATGGATATGCCGCATCCTGTTTATCCATTCATCAGCTGATGGACATTTGGGCAGAGCTCACATGTTGACCTCCACATCGTATAAGCTTATTGAAGGTCACAGTTAAGGGCGAACCTGGGACTCAGACCTGGGTCACAGTTAAGGGCAAACCTGGGACTCTGTGGCTCAGGCACACAAAGGCTAAAATGGAGATCTCGTTCCATATTGTTGAGGAAAGATGTGAAGCTCCTATAAGTTGAGTGCAGAATTTGGGGGAACTTGGGAAATGTAGGATGTGGGATTATCATGCAGGGAAGGAAGACTGCATGATTCCACTGCATGTGGAATGAGGGGAAGAATGAGACCTGATGGCTCTTTCTGGAGACGTATAAGGCTCTCATGCGAAAGGTGAGGGATGGACGTACTCCAGAGGGTGGGAACGTGGGCCTGAGTGACCTTGAAGAAGTCTCTTAGCCTCTCTGTGCCTCAGTTTCCTCATCTGTAAAACAGGGAGATGGTAACAGGGCCTACTCTTTAGGAATGTATGGAGGCTAAGTGAGTTAATCTTTGTCAAAGTGGTTAGAACAGCGCCTGGTACACAGCAAGTACAAGTGTTTGCTATTACTTCTATTATTACCTAGGAGAAGTCTTCTGGGGCGCTCACCTTGATCCCACAGGTACAGGGAGGTGAGTCCCCCGAAGGCCGTATTTGTTGGAAGAAACATTCACTGGCCCACTGTTCTTGCTCTGGACCCTAGTTTTCCTAGCCATCAAATTAGGAGAATAGGTGCATGTATTCTAAGAATGTTAAGATTCTCCCTGACTACTTGGATTTCCTCTGGGAACATCCCCCCGCTCCTCCAGAGCACAGTTTCTTGGTCTACGTGGGAGTGGGGTCTCTCAGGCCTTCCAGCATCCTACACCCCACTGCTGCTCTCTCTCCCCTGCTAGGTGTGGATGCAGCACAGAGCAAAGGGTAAAATCAAGGGTTTCAGTAAAAGGCAGAAGGGGTTACTGGCTCCACATGGTTGACCAAATCTTTGAGCCTCTTTATCCTCAGTTTTCTTATCTCTAAAGTGGGGACAAAAAAATCATCTCCCTTCTATGGTTGCTTGAGGATGAAATGGGTGAGTTCATGGAAAGCACCTCAATGCAGGCAGTACATAGGAGCAGGTAAGCTCTCAGTGCATCTCAGCCTATTACGGTTACTATGAGGCCAGAACCCCAGCGGGAGGCTTGGATCTTTAGAACACTGCAATCTCGGCCCCAATGCCCTTCACTTATTAAGCAGACTGTGGTCCCTGCAATTTGTGCGTTTACTGGAGAGAGACCATCTCTGATCTTCAGCGGCTGTTAGGCCTGTGTGTTTCCCATCAAAGTGAGCCTCCGCCTGCATTCTAATCACATCCCCCAGTTAATACCATATATTTCTATGTAAAAGGGAACAAATTGCACGCAGACAACACAGAATATGAAAGCTCCCAGCGACACTTTCATTGTTCAGGCCGCGTGCTCTACTCACTGCTTCTGAGAATACTAAGTTAATTGGCAGTTTCATTTATCTCACTTTGCCTAACTGATAGATCCCGCTGCCCTTTAGTCTGTAAACACGTCTTGGTATTTCTCTGATCCCACTTTCTTCTAGCTCTTGCCTCTGACCACAAAACACACACATACCCACACACACACACACACACACACACACACACACACACACCCAAAATCTACATTTGTATAATGTGACACTGTGAGGGAAGAATGGATAAGATTTGATACATTTGGCGGTAAGGTCTCTATTTTTCTTTTTAAGCAATTAATACAAATGAAAAAAATATAAAAAGTATGCTAGAGTGTTTCCTTTTCTTAGACATTTATTCATGTAATAAATATGTATATATTTTTTAGTGCCCATTAACATGCCAAGGACATGCATGTTGATGCTTCTCTAACCTGTTTCTTTCTTTCCATCTCCCCTGCAATCAGTCTAACCAGTGTTGACCTCAGGTTGGGGGGATGCATGAGCTTTGGAGCCAGAGAGAACTGGGTTCGAATCCTGCTTTACCACTAGGGGCGTCACCTACAAGTTTCATCTTCCTGAATATCAGGCTGTTCATTGGTAAAATGGAGCTTACTATACACACTCACAGTTGAAATGAAATAATAGTAAATGAAATGAAATAATATTAAATGAAATAATATTTCTTAAAATGTCTGTTATTTACAATATTCAAGATATGACAAAAGCCTCAGTGTCCACTGATGGATGAATGGATCAAGAAAATGTGGTATATGTACACAATGGAATATTATTCGGCCATGAAAAAGAAGGAAATCTTGCTATTTGCGACAACATGGATGGATCTTGAGGGCATCAAGCTAAGTGAAATAAGTCAGACAAAGACAAACACTGTATGATCTCACTTACATGTGGAATCTAAAAAACACCCCCAAACCCAACTTAGAGAACAGATTGGTGGTCACCAGAGGTGGGAGGGTGGGTGAAATGGGTGAAGGGAAACAAAAGGTACAAACTTCCAGATATAAAATAAATGTCATAGGGGTGTAATGTACAGCAGAGCAACTATAAGTTAATACAGTATTGCATATTTGAAAGTTGCTAAGAAAGTAGATTTTAAGTTTTAATCACAAGTAAAAAAATTCTGGGCTTCCCTGGTGGCGCAGTGGTTGAGAATCTGCCTGCCAGTGCAGGGGACACGGGTTCGAGCCCTGGTCTGGGAGGATCCCACATGCCGCGGAGCAGCTGGGCCCGTGAGCCACAATTACTGAGCTTGCGTGTCTGGAGCCTGTGCTCCACAATGGGAGAGGCCACGATAGTGAGAGGCCTGCACACCGCAATGAAGAGGGGCCCCTGCTTGCCACAACTAGAGAAAGCCCTCGCACAGAAACGAAGACCCAACACAGCCATAAATAAATAAATAAATAAATAAATAAATAAATAAATAAAAAAAAATTCTGTAATCATGTACGGTGACGGATGTTAACTAGACTGTGTTGATCATTTCGCACTATACACAAATATTGAATCATTACGTTGTACACCTGAAATCAATACAATATGGTATGTCAATTATACCCCAATTGAAATAAATAAATAAATAATTTTAAAATGTCTATCACAATGTCTCTCACTTATGTTCAATAATGTACTACTTTTCATCTGCCTTCCATCTCCACTGAGTTTTCTGTTATGCCCCAGAGCCTGCCTCAGTCTTTCCTTGTTCACTCCTGGTCGCCCCAGATTCTTATGTTGAATGCTTCTTCAAGGAGCTTTTCCTGAAGCCCTGGAGTAAACAAGGTGTTCTTGCTGTTCGCTCCCCGGGATAGCCTGTGTTTGCCTTTCTGCCACACTCATCATGGTTGAAATTACCTGTCCAACACAGATCCCCTCCTCTACTCTGAAGCTTACACAAGGGCAGGGGCTGAGCTCTGTGTATCAATTATAAGACATACCAGCGATTTACTCATAGCATTTCAGATATCAAAAAGGAAGAAAAACTGGAACCAACTCAAATGTCCATCAACAGGCAAATGGATAAACTCTGACATATTCATATGATGGAACACAATTCAACAATAAAAAGGAACAAACTACTGGTTTACCCAACAATGTGGAGAAGTCTCAAAAACATGCTGAATGAAAGAAACCAGAGACAGAAGGAGTATATACTGTATGATTCAATTTATAGGAAATTTGAAGGCAGGCAAAACTTATCTACAGTGATAGAAAGCAGACCAGTGGTTGCCTGGGGCTGGGGATGGGAGGAAGGCATTGAATTCAAAGGGGCAGGAGGCAACTTTGGGGGATTATGGAACTCTCCACCTTGATTGGGGTGTTGATTATGTGGGTGCATACATTTGTCAAATCTCATTCAACTATGGACTTAAAATGTTCGCTTTTTCTTTTCCCCTTCTGGCCGCACCACGTGGCATGCATAACTTCCCATGACCAGGGATCAAACCCGGGTCCACTGCAGTGGAAGCATGGAGTCTTAACCACTGGACCACCAAGGAAACCCAAAATGTTTGCATTTTATTGCATGTAAATTATACCCCAAAAGTTGATTAAAAATAAATGAATAAAACAAAAAAGCAAAAACAATTAAAGAAGGAAGGAAAGAATGAATGAACAAACAAAACAAAACAGAAAAAAAAAGGAAGGAAGAAAGAAGGGAAGCAAGTTTCCTAGTTTGACTTCTCCTCAAGCTGGAGCTTGACTTCTAAGTAGGATGTGGCGGTTAGTGAAATCTTATCATTATCACTGGGTTTAAAAAGAGAAACGAGGGCTTCCCTGGTGGCACAGTGGTTGAGAATCTGCCTGCCAATGCAGGGAACACGGGTTCGAGCCCTGGTCTGGGAAGATCCCACATGCCGCGGAGCAACTGGGTCCGTGAGCCACAACTACTGAGCCTGCGTGTCTGGAGCCCGTGCTCTGCAACAAGAGAGGCCGCAATAGTGAGAGGCCCGTGCACTGCAATGAAGAGTGGCCCCCGCTCGCCGCAACTAGAGAAAGCCCTTGCACAGAAACGAAGACCCAACACAGCTAAAAATAAATAAATAAATAAATAAATAAATTTATAAAATTACATTATTAAAAAAAAAAAAGAGAAACGACAAAAATCGTGTTTTCAAAGACACTGTAAAGCTGTGGACATAAAAGAAGGCTAGATGAACTAAAATTCCAGCAAGAGAAATGTCCTTCCTAGAAATTATGAAAGCCATAAGACCATGGAGTGACATCTTTAAAGTGCTAAAAACAAAAACAAACCCCCTGCCCACCTACAGTTCTGTATCCAATAAAAACATTCTTCAAAAACGACAGCAAAATAAAGACATTACAGACACACAAAAGCTGAGGGAGTTTGTCAGCAGCAGTCATGCACTATAAGAAACACTAAAGCAAGTCTCCATCCAGGCTGTAGGAATCTGGTCCCAGAGGGAAATAGGGACCCACAAGAAAGAATAAAGAGATCAGAAAAAGTTAAGTATTCATTCACACTGGTAGAAAATTGACTGTTTAAAGCAAAATTATTAACTGTTTTGTGGCCTTATAATAAATATAGAAAAAAGCAACAACCATAATAGAAAGCATTGAGAAATTTGATTTTGTTAAATTTAAGAACTTCCACTAGCACAATTTACAACAGCCGAGACATGGAAGCAACCTAAATGTCCATCAACAGATGAATGGATAAAGAAGATGTAGTACACACACACACACACACACACACACACACACACACACACACACACACACACACGATGGAATACTACTCAGCCATAAAAAGGAATGAAATAATGCCATTTGAAGCAACATGGATGGACCTAGAGATTATCATACTAAGCGAAGTAAATCAGACAGAGAAAGACAAATACCATGTGCTATCACTTATCTTTGTGTCAGCACTTGGCACACTATCTGGTATTGTGCTTAGCAGAGCTCACTGGGTGAACATATAAAGATGAAACATCACTTACATGTGCAATCTAAAGTATGATACAAATGAATTTATTTACAAAACAGAAACAGGTTCACAGACATAGAAAGCAAACTGAAAAAAAGGAAGAAAAAAATCCCCCCTTTTTCTCCTTTTCTCACACCTCTTGGGGTCAACCTCAATGTCCTTCTTAAATAAAAGCAAACATAGACAGATAGACAGATAGACAGACAGATACAGATAGACATTTTAAGAATTATAATTCTGGTCACTGTTCATATATGTTTGCCCAGGACAATCTCAATTTATACCTGTCATGCCAGTGTAATTAATTATAGCACTCCCTTTCACCCTGAAAATTATCCATTTTGGACAATAAACTACATGACCACACTCATTATACTGTACATATAACAATCACCTCTCCCGTCCCGCACCAAACTATATATAACAGTCATCTTTCTATGTCTGTACATATGGATCTAATCTATTTGTTTCAGTGGCTACATAATATTCTATAGGATACATGTACATGACATTTTTTTGACTCTCCTGTCGATGAAAATTTCAGGTTGTCTAAAGTTTTAAAAATAACATGATGAAGGCTGTTTCTCAGGGCATGTGGTTCAGGTGTGGGTGACCCTGGTTCTCTGGGCTCCAGGGGTGGGCAATTATCCTGAAGTGGATAATTCAGAAATGGTACTCGTGGTGGTTCATTTGGGAAAGAGAGGTTTCTTTTTTCTTGCTGTTATTAAACCAGAGGCATTTAAGCCTGGAGCTGCTAACGGCCATTTTGACACTCAATGGAGACCTCTTGCCTTAGACTGGAACCACCATAGCTGGAAATAGGAACAGTGAATAGAGCCAGGTAGATTCCCAATGACTTTGTCTAAGCTCCTGGATCCTGCTATAACTGAAGCCACATCGCCTGGAGTCTTCTATAATTGTGAGCCTCTAATTCCTTTTTTGTCATTTTTTTTTTCACTAGTCCAAGTTTAAGGTTTTTGTCAATGGAAATGGAAAGACTTCTAACTGTGATGAGCATCTATCTATCTACCTACCTACCTATCTATCCTCAAAAACATATATATGTGTATATATATATATTCAAGAATATTTGTTCACCAGAAGACATGTACAGAAAAAATTCACAGCAGCATTTTTGTAAAAGTTCCATCCCCTTCTCCCCCTCAAAACAACACAACCCAAAAGTCCTTCAACAGGTAAATGGATAAACTGTGGTACATTCACACAGTAGAATACCATACAGCAGTGAGAATAAGCAAATGACAATTACATGTGAAAACAAATGCATCTCATAAACATAATGCACAAATGAAGCCAGATCCAAAAGAGTATATATTGTATGATTCCACTTATATGAAGTTTAAAAAACAGGCAAAACATACTGATGGTGAAGGACATCAGGATGATGATTAACACCAGGGAGGAGGAGACTCATGTCTGGAAAGTATCTTGAGGGAGTTTCTGGGGTTCTGGTAATGCTCTATATATCTTGATTTTGGTGAAGAAGTTGCATGGATCTTGTCACCGTGTAGAAAATTCATCACACTGTACACCTGTATCTGTATACTTTTCTCTATGTATACCTCAAGAAAATTTCTGAAAGCATTTAAGTGAGAATAAAATGATTTGGAAAAAATCTAATAGTGGAAAAGGCTTCAGAACACACAGGTGAAAGCAAGAAATTGCAAAACTGGTCCTGATGCAAGATATTACAATGGTGAGAGGCCAGTTCTTCAGGCCTTTGTTACAGACCCAAAGTGAAGCATCTGATGTGTTTGCATTTCCAGGAATTTAATTTCCGGACAGATACAGGAATCAATGAAAAACAGACTAGGAACCAACAAAGGAGAAAAACCTGATGGAAACTTTGGGGAAAGTTGACCACGGTGTATGCACCTAAAAGTTGGTATTGTATTGGGAAGGAAGAGAATTCTGGTCACATTCTACACTAGACTTTAAAGAGAAATGTTCTAACAACTTGGTGAAAGACTGATAATGAGCTCATGGTCAAAGTCTCTAGAAAGAAACATGGTGTTAATTGGGTGGGGGATGCTAGAAAATGAAATGTTGAAGGAAATGAAGGAAATGGATAGGAATGAATTAAATGGATGTGAATCAACAAATGTTGATGAAATGAATGAAACAAAATGAATAACTATGCATAGTTCTAATTACAAAGCGAGGGGTGCAGCATCTAAGGAAACTTAGACTTCTACAGAGCTCCAGTCTGTTCAGATATTCAAAGAGATTTAACCAAAGATGGCAAGGAGGCCACGTTCCTGGAAGTGAAGAGACTTCTAGAATATTTCCAGAAAACCTAAAGGCAAGAAGGAGTGGAAGCTTTAAAAAATACCAAAAAGCAACACTTTTTTTTTTTTTTTTTTTTTCTATTTTGGTCAAGTCACGCAGCTTGCAGGATCTTAGTTCCCTGACCAGGGATCAAACCCGCACCCCCTGCAGTGGAAGCACGGAGTCCTAACCACTGGACTGCCAGGGAATTCCAGCAACACATTTTAAATAGGATTTGTATTGTTCAGAGCAAGTAGATGTACAAGGAGATAATAGGTCCTCTCTTTGGGGAAGATGTTGGATTAATTTAGTCCACACATATTTCTTGTGTGTCTTCCATGAGGCTGGCACATAATAGGTGTGCTGCAAATAGCTGCTGCGAATACTGAATTCAAAGATTAATGATGGTCCCTGTGCTGGTGGCCTTCTCTGTTGGTGGTGACACAGACCTGTGAGCAGGTGTGTGATGAGGGCTATGACTGTGGAACCCCACAGAACTGAGGAGAAAGGAGACAAGGGAGGGAGTCAGAGGAAGCTTCCTGAATGGAAGAACTTCCTAACAACATCTAGGAAGAAAATGTACGTGTAACTACCACACCTACATCCGGCCAGCCCTCTCTCAGAGGGAGCAATCAGGGACTATCTTTATCCCCATTTTGCAGATGAGAAAACTGAGGCTTGGAATGAGAGGGGGTGGTTTGTCTCAGGTCAAACAGCTGGGTAACAGCAGAACCAGGGCTCATCCGATGTCAGGTAGACTCCAGAGCCAGAAAACATTACCATCACGTCCTCCTGCTTTAGGTAGAAAGCTGGTGAGATGCCCTTCAAGGTTTCTCAACGACTCTACGATTCTAGGTGATGAGTCCCCAACTTCAGAGTTTCTGAGGAATCTGTTGGTCTGGATTATACTGCCTCCTGAACACAAGAGAGGAATTCTTCGGCTTTGGCTCCACTGGTCTGAAATCTACCTCTACTTGAATACCAAGCTGAAGTCTGAGTGCTTCGTGACCCTGCCTGAATTGGCGGCTTTGCACACAGCTGTGCTATTTCTGCCTTGAACCCGCTGAGCCTTTGTGGCATCTACTCTTTTTTTTTTTTTTTTAATTCATTTGGGGCCAATAATATGCTTTGTTGAGAACCAGGCTTTATAAAATGAAGAAATCAGCTGCAATAACATTGTTTGGTCTATATTAATGCGTTGTAACTCGATATCAAGTTCATTATCAAAACAAACCCCTCATGTGCCTGAAGGCCTATGCTCTGTGTCTAGCTGAAAAGAAAGGCTCCCTTTGTTAAGGCAGAAAAGAAAACCTTCAGAAAGTGGCCGTTTATGCTGAAAAAGCCCCAACACGCCCTTCACCGAAACTGCGTGAATTGTGGTCCTGTCAGCTGGAGACACCTCGTGCTCTTTTGCTTTGGGCTTAAAACATTACCTGGACCATATTCTGCTATCAGTCTTACCTAACGATCTGTTTACCTGAAGCGCACCATCACGGAACAGGCTCCCATTGCATTCTAGGGCAGAGGGAAGAACATGAATGAAACCAAGAGTCTGCAGGATTAGGTGGCTTGGCAATTGGTCTGAACGTCTGCCTTCCCTCAGTGTCCAAGTGGCCGGGCTGTTCTGGCGTTTTTCTTTTTCTCTTTTTAAACAGATGAAATTGCTACAATAATTAAAGAAGCTAAAAGGAAACGTATGAAGAGCTAACAAATACTGTTAGGTGTCACGATGCAAAGGGGAGAGGGGTGGGGGGAAAGAGCAGAGGGGAAGGAGGAGGAGAAAAGAGAGAGAGGGGACAGAGACAGACATTTAATGCACAACCTCCAAACCTGCAATGAAATAAAAGCTACTTTCTGCGGAGTGACATTTTTTGATTTTCCCTGAATGAGGGCTGGGTGCTTAGGGGGTGTCTGACCTTTGACCAACCTCCCCACCCCCTTCATTAAGGCCCCTACCATGGATTAAATTCAGGTCCTTTAGGTGCCAGAAGTGGCTCTCTTCCTTCACAGGCAGACAAGGAACCATGAGGTCTGGCTTCCTTTCAAGTCAATTTGCAGTAGGACCATGTTCTAATATCAAAAAGGAAGAAAAGGGACACCTTGTTCTGTGAGGAACCATGAGATGGCTGCATTTGATGTGACTTCTGGGGACAGCGTGACATCCTCCCCCAGAACACTCCTGTAACTTCTGATGAGCTCAGAAAGCCTTCGGCAACGGGGAGGATGTGGGCTGGGGGAGCGTGGTTTGGAACTGAATTTGGGGGCTTGAAAGTAAAGCCAACTCTCCATCCCAGCAAATATTAGCAGGTCTGGGCACTGTGCAGAGAGGAAAAAAAAAATGGGACTTTGGAGCCGGACTGCTCCAGTTTTGAGTCTCGGCTTCTCCATCACACAAGTCACTTTCTGTCTCTGAGCCTCAGTTTTCTCAAGCTATAAAACAGAGGTGACAACACCTTCCCCACCGGGTTGTAATGAGGCCTCAAAGTAATGTTTGTGAATCACCTGGTGCACTGTGAACGCTCAGTAAACGGTAGAATAACAAGTAAAATAGGTAATAGGATAGTATAGACTGAGAATCCAAGATGCCACAGACATCAGACTCCAAATGAAGGTGAGAAAGACCACCTGGAAGGAATTTTTGAGGCAGCTGTAGGAGAATGGGACCCTCGATTGGTATCTACTTTGAGAATATAAAAACAGAGAGTGGGAAGGGAGAGAGGGATTTAGGAAGTGACTTCTTTGACAGCAGCTGCTGAGATGCTTTGAATCCTGACCCCAAAGGGAGGAGGATGCTGTATCCTTCACTTCAAACCGAATAAAAGATCGGCCTCCGTGATGCTCAAGAGCTTAAAATGTGACCCCTGCAGCTGGGGGACCAGCAAGCTGGTCTCTGACACCCTCCTGGAAAACCCAGAGGACAGAGACAGGCTGGGGAGTGCTTCTGGGGCAGGGTGGAGAGGTGGAGAATAGCTCTCTCAGCCTTAGTTTCCTCACCTGCAAAATGGGGTTAATACTGCCTACCTCTTAGTGTTGTGGAGCGAATGGAATCGGACAATTCACAGAAGGGCTCGGCTCGTGGCGCACACTCAGTAATCAACCAGTCATACCAGTTATTTCTGCGATCATCACCATGACTAAATAATGCGCCATATATGTAATTTCAAAACAACAACATCATTTTTAACCTCACGGAGGACACAAAGGCATGATTCATTTGACTATCCACAGGAAAACCTTGAGAGAATGACAATTCATGAGGAGACAGTTTTTCTCCGTACCGAACCATCCTTCTTTGACAAAAGAAAAAAAAATAAAACTGATGTTGGCATTATGCACAACATAACATGGGGGATTTATAAAGCACTGAAAGGTGGAATAACATTAATCGTAGATCAATCTCAGTTATTATTCTGGACCCAGTCTTTATGGATATTATCTTGAATCCTGACGAGATTCAATTACAGGTGAGAAAAGTTAGTATCAGAGAGGTGAAGCAGAGAGCCTAAGGTCACAGAGCAGGTGAGCGGCAGCAGAACCAAGACTCAAACCCTGGAACGATCCACGGCCCAGGTGCTAAGTCAGTCAACCCTGACCTGGGTCGTCTGGCCAGCCAAGGAAGCTCAACAATTATCCTTTATTGAGACCATTTAAATCTCAAGCCCTGGAGCTGCACAAAAAGGGAACAAGGAGGGTTATTCGTTAGTCCGAGGCAGGAAGGGAAAAGGTGAGGAGGCTAGTTAGGGTTAAAGAATCATCCAGGCTGCCTAATCTAATTCCCATGGACCCTGAAGAATGCTCCCCCACTGCCAGCATTTTCTCATTCCCTATGAGAATGTCAGATTCATGTTCTCTCAGATTCCTTGGTATCTGTCAACAAGCACTGCTTCCTGAGTTTTGAGAGGACTTTTTAAAAAGGTCTAAAAATATCAGAGAAGCGGTTTGATTAGTAGAGGACGGAATCAGCCAATAAGCAATAGCAACATAGGCGACAGCTATGTGCTAATTGCCTCTTGGGCACTTTCTTCAAGGGCTCTTGGAAATAATACACTTTAGTCATGTTACCCTTTTGGCTGCTTTTTCCTGAATGTATAAAAAATGACTGGCATGGGAGTCATCATCTCTGGAAATGTCAGCATTTAAATGTTTTAATGCTTGATATTTGGGGGAGCCAACGGCTTCGATTCCTAAGTGGAAACATGAAGAGATAGCATTCAATGAGCACCTACTATCTGCCAGGGGTTTTTCTTAGCATTATCTCATTGATCCTCCCAACAATCCTCCAAAGCAAGAACTGTTATTTCCGTATGTGAGATAAGGATACTGAGGCACAGAGAGTAAGCTTGCCCACGGTCACACACATAGCAAGTGTTAGAATGCTATCCCAATTTATGGCGCACCCAGCGCATGCTGGTGCTGTATCTGCGAATAAAACATTGGTGGCCTTTGTCCAAGTGGAATTTACAGTTACCCAAGGGATGCGTTGCCTCACTTGGCATGTGGAGCTATCCTTGGTCCTGAGAATAGAGGCTAGAGAGTATTGAACTTCTACCCGGGGCCAGGCACTGTGCTAGGCTCTGGGTATAGGACTGTGAGCAAGGCAGGGTCCTTTCCCTCAATGAACTCCAAGCCCAGGGGTGGAATCGGACAAATAAACAGACAATTATGGTCGGGGTATTGTATTTTATGTTATTTTTGATAGAAGATAAAAAATTCAGCAGGTCAGAGCCTGGATTCAGACTAAATCCATTTAACTAGATATTTACCCAAATTATTCAACCCAATTAAGCTATTTACCATTATCAACATCTCAGCCACACCCCCCCAGAACCTCATTCCTCATTAGCTGGGCTTGTCTTCCTCACCGTTTTATCCAGCAGGTCTTGACAGTGTATTGACCCAGCATCAAAATATGCCTTTCTTAGAAATGTGACTCTAATTAGAAATGGCTTATAAATCTTCACTGAAATGAGCATTATTTAGAAAGGTGCATCTAAACCACATGCAGGGGCTCCCCTTCCCTACCTCATCCTTAGCTGTGTTTCTCTTCCAGAAAAGCTCACTGGCATATTTTAGCAAGAGCTCAAGGAAATGCAAACGTCCTTGTCTGTGGTCACGGGGCGAAGCAGTCACATTCTTGTTTACATCACCTATAGCTAAAACTGGCACTTTCCTTTTTCTGCCAGGAGGCTTTCAAATATACTCTTTAAAAACTGCACCAGCAAACGCCCCTTTTAGAGAGATACTTGTCTACTGCCCCTTCTTACTGCAGTCAACCAGGCTGATCTTAAGAGCAGAGGATCTCTCTAGTTAGTTGGTCCTGGATTCAAATCCTAACTCCATCACCTACTTTCTGGGTATCTCTGGGCAAGTTACAAAACTGCTCCAAGCCTCAGCTTCCTCATCTCTACAAACAGGGACAATGACAGCATCTGCCCCACAGGATTGAGGAGTTAATTTTAATAATATATGCAGAACACAGCAGAGGCACAATAGATGCTTAATAAGTGGTAGCCATTATTTGCTCTCTAGAGTCATATGGCAAGGAGGGAGCCTCCAAACTGCCACGCTAGAGTTCCCCGTTCTGCATATGGATATCAAGAAACTAGAGAGGTTAAGTGATTTGCCCAAAGTCACACAGCTAGGTAGGGAAAGAGCTGATGTTTGGGTCAGACCTCCTAATTCCGGGCAAGGGCCACACCCACCCCACCACTGTTCAGAACCCTGGAAATATCTTGCCATGGAAAACCAGTTTGGGGGAGGGGAGAATGTTCTAGAAGGAGGAAGAAGATGGAAGGCATGGCACCCTCAAAAACCAGTATGGCTTCCAAGTAGACCAAGTAATGAAAGATGAAGCTGGAAAAGTTGGCAGAGACCAGATCACGGAGAGCCTTTTAAACCTTATTAAAGATACTAATCTTCATTTTGAGGGCACTGGAGGGCCATTAATTGTTTTAACCAGGGAAATGACACTTGCAATAAAAGAGAATGGGTTGGAAGCAGAGTTAAGGTAAAGAGGGCAGTTAGGAGGCTGGTGGAATAGTCCAGGCTAAAGGCGAGGGCATCCTGGATCAGGTAGCGACTTCGGGGAAGGAGGCAGTGTCCATAGAACACCTGCCCTGAGGCAGCTGTTTGAACACAAGAGGTGATGGAGGGGGAGAGATCAAAGATGAAGCTCGGGTTTCTGCCTGAACAATTGGGTACATGATGGCATCATTTATTTAAATGGGGAATGTTTCACCATCAGATAAGCATTCAGCTGGGGAAAGGTATTCAGGACTTCAGTAGCCCTGTACTGCCATGGTTCTCAACTGGGGATGACTTTGGCCCCCAGGAGGCATTTGGTAATATCTTGATGCATTTTTGGTTGTCACAACTGGCATCTAATGGCTAGAGACCAGGGATGCTTCTCAATATCCTGCAATGCACAGGACAGCCTATGGGTCCCAAATGTCAGTGGTGTCAAGGCTGAGAAACCCTACTCTGCTGAAATTCCAATTCTTAAAAGAAGTAAAATATTAGAGCCTTCTGGTTATTGAAAGGTTTAATGGGAATTCATGGAGCTAAGTCCTCCCTAATTTGACAACCCTCCAGGGTAGAAACTTGGATAACTTTGTGTGTGGAGAAGGAGAATATGTAAAGATTTATCTACCGGAGCTCTGTGGGAGAGCATTTAGTCAGACAGGGTACCAAGAAAGAACTTGTTCCCTGGTGGAGAATGGCAATACACCCCCCTCACCCCGATGCATTAGAAAATAAGTTCCAGCCATGGTTCAGTGTCTCATATCACCCCAAGTTCACATCCAGCCAACGTTGAAGATGCAGATCAGATGGCTTCACTGTACCTTTCTTCCTATGATAGAACTTGTTTCTACCTCCAAGCTCTTAAATATTTTTCACCTTTCTTTTTGGTACTTATTTGCCATCTTGATTCATGGTTATTAATGAATTTGCTCTCCAACAGAATTGTGGGTTTCTGGAGAGAAGCCCCCAAGTCTGATTCATATTAATGCCTCTAAAACATCTGTCACATATATTTAATAGACACCCCAGAAGGTGACCTTGACCCTGTACTAGGCTACAATGGGGCGTCACTTTCTGTTTTTTCTGCCACTGAGCTACAGCCAACCATGGACCCCTTGAAGCCCCTGACAATACTGAACCCATTCCAGAAACCATCCCAGCTGTATGATCTTCCCACTTTGTGAAATCCAGAAATCCCAAGGCAATTCCAGGCTTGCAAATAGATCACCAGACATAGCTAATTTTTGAGTTATTAAATAAAACTGCCTAATGCATAAATTCCAACTTAGAAATACATTAGATCAAAGTTGAGCCCGCAAGAAATTTTCTCGGCAGAGTTTGAAAACAGGTATTCAGAAGGGAAAATGCCACCATCTCATGATAGAAGGTATCCCATTACTGGTGATTATGATTTTGAATTTAACTGTCAGAAAGATCTCTGAGAAAAATATGTTGATTTGTTCAGTCCAAGCAAGGTTTAATTGGCTTCTGTCAGATTTTATGTAAGTGCTACTAGCCACCGAACCCCACATGGATTCTGCAGCTTTTGAATTTAACAGCTGACGGCTGAGTCTTTTAGAGGCTGCAGGAATGCTGAAAGGGGGCCAAGAATAGGTCTTTTTCTACAGTTGTGCAAAGGCTTGTCTAACCAGAGATTCTTCAAGCTCCCTGCTCCCCAAACGGTGAAAACACAAGAGGGCAGGAATAAGGATGGTGCCTATTCCACTGTCTTGGCTCTCCATGTTATTCCCTGTAAGTATATTTTTCAGAATTTCTGGAAGCTTGTCCCATGTTATTGTCTTTTCACTTCTGTATCCTCGACACCTAGAATCATGCTTAGCATATACCTGGAGCTTAGTAAATAAATATCAGCTGAATGAGTGAATGTTTCTTCTGGCAGCCTCTACCCTTGCCCTGAGCCCCACAGCTCTTCGGTGGATTCTGTGCTGTTTTTTAAAGTACTACTATGGGGCTTCCCTGGTGGCCAATGCGGGGACCCGGGTTCGAGCCCTGGTCCAGGAAGATCCCACATACCGCGGAGCAACTAAGCCCGTGTGCCACGACTACTGAGCCTGCGCTCTGCAGCCTGCGTGCCTAGAGCCCGTGCTCCACAGCAAAGAGAAGCCACCGCAGTGAGAAGCCCGCGCACCGCAACGAAGAGTAGCCCCCGCTCATCACAACTAGAGAAAGCCCGCGCGCAGCAACGAAGACCCAACGCAGCCAAAAACAAATAAAATAAAAAATAAATTTCTATAAAATAAATAAATAAATAAAGTATCACTATGGACAAGTGCCCTTGACATTCCTAAGCAGTTGTGGTGCAGGCTAGGGGATGTCTCTCTTTTTCAGGTTACTGCATTGCTTGGGACCCCCAATGTCTGATTTTTTGTGCAGCCATTTGTGCCAGTTATTGTTGATTAGTCAACCAGACACCCATCTCCAATACCTTCACCTGTCTCTTGCCCCTGCTTTCCACACTCAGGTTAGATAACACATTTTCCCAACCATTCTTGCAGTTAAGAAAAGGCAGGTGACACTGCTCTGGCAAATGAGACATAGAGGAAATATACTGGGAAGTTTCCTGGAAACCAGGCAAACTTTATTTGCCTCATAAAAGGGGCAAAAATAGCTCTTACTCTCCATTTTTTCCTCTTTCTACTGGAATATGAATGTAATGGCTGGAGATGGGGCAGCCATTCTGTGACCATGAGGGAAAAGAACCTACCAGTCCCAACATTAGCGAGGTCTTCCTGAACCAATGCCAGCAGGCATACAGCTCTAGACTTCTTATGTGAGAAAAATAAATTCACATTTGTTTATGTCACTGCTTTTCGGTTTTTTTCTTACTTGCAGCCAAGAATGATCCTAATTGATACACAGGGTTTTCCTTTTTTCTTACTTCCTTCTGGTTCTCAATGGGATTCAAACATGAGCAATGGGACTGGGCTGAAAGTTAAATCCAAGGGACTTAAATCATGCTCGGGGCACTCCCTTTCCTACAACTAGGATTTTTTAACTGGGTCAAGCATTTCTACCATCAGAATGAACTCTCTCCTGCAAGGCACTTCATCCTTCATAAAAATACACTCTCACACTAGTTTTTAAAAATATCCCTAGACTTGCTTCTTCTCCTCTACCCTTAAACTGGGACTTGGCCTCACGAACGAGGGACCCCACTCTGTGACTTTACAGTTAATACTCAGCTTCCTCCAGACTTCATATCTGGGCTGACTATGTCTTCAAAACGGTGATGGAGGCACATGTGTCTAGTCAGAGAAGAGAGAGGAGCATGAGTCACAATAATAACAACTGTCATCACTTATTGGGGAGTTCACTGTGGACCAAGTATTGTGCTCAGTATTTCAGATGCATTATTTTATTTAATCCTTCCAAAAGATGTATGTAGCAGCTCCTATTATTATTCAGCCCATTTCACAGAACCTCATATTAGTGTCAAAGAGGGGATTCGAGCCCACCTTGTCTGATTTCAAAGGCAGAGCTCCTACCTGGTCACTAGGTTTGCATCACATCAACTAGACTCTCTGATGTGTTTCTTCTACCACTCCTCTCCCCGCCCTCACCTCCCCATGCGCAGCAGCTGCCTCTTTGCAGATGAGTGAAAGAGCTCGCTTCATTTTGTCCGGCATAAAGAAAGTGCCTATCATTCTTCCCGTGTCAGGAGGTAATGAACACACGCCTTCCCCGCACCCTGACTTACCATGGAGGGAGCCGACTGTCACATGGGCCTGCAATTAGACACAGCAAGATTTGCCAAGGCAAGCAACACCAGTTCAAAGCGCCAGGGCATAAAGAAGACAAAACAAAACAAAGCAACAACTTAAATTCTGCAATTGTCTCAATGCAGTAACAATGGAGCCAGAAGAATCCCTTGGACAGAGAAAAGGGCTCATTACTATTTTCCTGGCCTGAGTCATGAGTTATAATATAAATGAAGGTGCAGCTGGCTGGGATTCTTCAGAACTGAATCTCAAGCGGTCGTCAGATCTTTTATTTTATTTCATTTTCCAAGGTAATCATGATACAGTGCGGGGGGGCACAGTCTCCGTGATTAGAGGCCAGAGAAATTACCCAGCACTGAGTCCACTTCGAACAAAGACCAATGACTCACTACTTACATCTTCAGGCCACAAGCTCTCCTATCTGGACAAAGAGGAAAATCGTTTCATGTTTGCGATGGACATGTATTATGCTGGGAGTTGAGGTTTCTCTTGCTGGGGGAAACCTTTCCTTTTCTGATTCCAGGCAGACCAGCTGGATAGTGGGCTGAACTTCTGAGACCTTTTCTGAGTAACTCCATTCTCACCATAGGGGTGGTGGCAGTGGGGCGATAAGAGGGTGAATGGTAGGGGACGGGGGTCAGAGATGCTCAGGCCAAGGTCTTCTCCATACACAGGACTCTGCATAGCTTTCCACCTTCTTCCTGAACCTGCCAACTTAACTCTCAGCAGAGAACTAGACCCTGGCACTCTTCAAGCCTCAGTCTACTCAGATGCAAAAGGGGGTAATAACTACACCTCTATCACAGAGTCAATTAAAAGATCAAACCACACCATGTCATAATGGCTAACATTTCATAGTATTTACTCTGTGCCAGGCCCTGTTCTAAGAGCTTTACCCATATTAACTCACCTAATCCCCACAGAACCCTATGAGACAGGAGCATTTTTAGCTGGATTTCATCCAAGATGAACATTTTCTTTCCCCATTTCAACATCTCTGAAACTGGGGCGCTTCTTATAATTGAAAGTAGGTCATAGTTTAATCAGTAGAGTTTTCTTTCTTGGTGGCGCTCACACAAAATTGTGATGCCTCTTGAAACGGAAGATGTCTTAGTTAAAACACAATGTGACTGTTTCACAGAGGAGGAAACTGAGGCACAGAGAGGCACTGATTTGCTCAAGGCCCCGCACATAGCTGAGTGTCAGAGTTGGGGGTCTGAACCCATGTCGTTTGCTGAAGAATCTCTTTTATTTATTTATTTATTTATTTGGCTGCATTGGGTCTTTGGTGCTGCGCGTGGGCTTTCTCTAGTTGCGGCGAGCGGGGGCTACTCTTCGTTGTGGTGCGCGGGCTTCTCATTGCAGTGGCTTCTCTTGTTGCGGAGCAGGGGCTCTAGACGCACGGGCTTCAGTAGTTGTGGCATGCGGGCTCAGTAGTTGTGGCTCACAGGTTTAGTTGCTCCGAGGCATGTGGGATCTTCCCGGACCAGGGATCAAACCCGTGTCCCCTGCATTGGCAGGTGGATTCTTAACCACTGTGCCACCAGGGAAGCCCCCTTTTTTTTTTTAAACTATTTTAATTAATTTATTTTTGAGAACCTCCTCTTTTAATCACTAAGCTAGGGTATCACCGAAGCACCCAGTCTAGTTCCCGGCTGTTTCAGGATCTGCCCAAACTAAGGATGCTTCTTTCCTCTCTGCCACCAAGAGACAGAGCTTATGTAGAGGATTCCACACCTTTAGAGTTTTTGCCAAACGCCGTTCCTGCATTTCCATTCTAGAACATGGAGGGGGTGTTCTAAGTGCCCCTCTCTTTTTTAGTCTTTTCTAAAGAAGAAAATGTGGGTCCATGATAATCTACACATGCCCTGCTCCCTCCCTCCCCCATGGCTAATCCCATTAGATTTCTCTTTTGCTTCCTTGGGCAACAAAGGGAAAAGGAACTCCCTAAACAGATTAGGGCACCTGACTTAGGGCAGGCTAGAAGGTTTCCTCAACAAAAGACGTTCAAGCAGGGGATTTGCATACATTATTTATACTCCTTCCATCGAAAAATCTACATGAAGATGCTGTGCAAGGAAGGGTCCCATCATAACATTAGTTATGATAAAGCAACTTCCATCCCCATGAGAAGGAAGATGGCCAGCTTCCGCGGGCTGCAGGACCCTTTGGGGGTCTCCCCACAAGTGTCGCCTATTACACCAGCGCACGGGGACTCACAGGAAGTGGCATTATCATGTAGCCCAGCTGGTCTCACCTTCCTCCTCTAGAAGCCAGATCCTTCCTCAGATCACTCCTCACTGGACATTTACCTGGCTACCTGGCATTTGTTACTCTTTTTATGTGGCATTCCTCTGTTCCCCACCCCTGCCCTGTCCCCAACCAACAAACCTGAAAACTATCTGAAGCCAGTGAGTATGCCTTACACCTTCCCTTTGCATCCCCCATGGTGTGTGCTGACCACTATCACTGTCTGCTTAGCATGGTGAGGCAGGGAGGGCTTGAACTCTCAAGCCAGAGAACTCTTGATTTCAAACCCTTGCTCTGTGCCTTGCTGACTGGGAGTCCTTGGGTAAAGGACCTGTCCTCAGTGGGCCTTGGTATTGCCATCTATCTCATGAGGAGGTGACAGTTCATACCTCCAAGTGTTCTGGATGGTTCTGAAATATCACATGTAAAGACTTGAGCTCAGAACCTGGCACGTGGTGAATACTCAGTACATGCCAACCATCATCATTATTATCGCCACTGGTATTAGTGTGTTAAACCAATAAAGCTGCAATTTGTTCTTAGTGTGATTTACACCAGAAGTTGATTCTAATCTCTACATATTTTCTTGTGACTGGCCACTTTCTAGTCAGTCTGCTTTAGATTAATCAACGCTTTACGGTAGCTCTAAAAAGATGAAATTTCTGAAGGCGTGATACTTCAAATGTGAGCCAGGGACACCCTAGGGGCTTCATTATTTTCTAGACAGTGAGGCAGGGGCAGCAGGATTTCCATGAGTTTTGTGCCTGAGGTCTTGTTTATCCAACAGTTCCCTGGAAGCCTGCTTCCCATCTCTTGACCTCCCGGAGTCCTGCCTATCCTCCTCTCAAGAAAGAAATGATCATTTCAACCTCTGCATCTACCTCCACTTTCCTCAATCTCTCTAACCCAAGATGGAAAACTCTATTGCATTTACTTGGGTACATGATCTCTTCCCTCCCCAGTCTCCCCCCACACTCACCCCACACACAAACACACACGAGTGTGAGTTACCTGTCCTCTGCATTCCCACCGCACCCAATGATACATCCCCAGCACATTAATCATCCTGTATTACAATGATCTGTTTATCTCTTTTACTTCCCATCCCAAACAGACACACTACAGATTGTGAAAATCTTTAAGGCAAGTCTCTCTTTTCACAAGAGCAGGTATTTAGCACACAACAGAAATTCAGTAAGTGTTTGCTAAATGAATGAAACAACCATGTAACGAAAATCTAGGAAGTGCTAACTATGTGTCAGACGCTATTCTCAGGAGTTTTGGACATATCACTGAATGCTCACAGCAATCCCATGAGCAGGTATTATGATATTCCCATTTTACAGACGGCAACACTGAAGCAGAGAAGTTCTGTAACTTGCCCAAGGTCACAGGCCTGCCAAGAGGCAGATCCAAGGTTCAAGCCAGGCTATTTGGGTCCACCGCCCACATGCTCACACTCGTCGCTGCTTCTGAAATATCTACCTCATTCCTCATTCCTTCCTTCCTTCCCTCCCGTCCCCCACTGCTATGCTGGGAAGTTTGTTCCCAGAGGGGGCTACTCTGGATAAAACCCACTTCCGGGTAGCTTTTTGAGACAAAAGGAGACACGTGAAGACTGCATCTTGAAGAGTGAGCTCATTAAGAGGGCTGAGCAATGAGGGGTGCAAACAGCTGTGTCAATCCTTAGGAAATATCAACAGAAGCTCAGGAACGCTTTGGACCACCAGGTAAGCATGGGTGAGTTTCTCTTCTGTGCCCTGACTTCCTCCCAAGCCCTCCTTCCTAGGGCAGGACCTTGAGCCACAAGATATGCCACTGTGCGTGGACCATTGTGGGCCAGTAATTGCCTTTGACCCTCTCCCACTGTTCAGCTACCTTGGCCAATTAGTGGTGATATGGGGTTTTGCAGATACAATAACAAAGACACGCTTAACAAAGACATAACAGGCCTGTCCAGTTGTGATCATTTAAAAACAGAAACAACTTGACTCGGGCACTAAACACATACTGATTTTTCTTCGTCTTTCAAACCAACAACAGTATTTCTTGTCCCATACACACATTATCAAGTGTTAGCATCGCCGTGAACAATTTCCGTATCTTACTTAGTCCTCACACTGTTTCTGCCTAGTTGGTGTTCCTGTTCTCGTTTTGCAGACACGAGCGAATAAAGGCTCAGAGATGCTAAGCAATTTATCTAATCTCAATAGCTGCTGAGACACAAAGTCAGGCTTCAAACCCCGAAGTCTGACACTGTAGCCTCTCCACAAAGAGAGAGGGTGTGCACGTACCCTGAGCCCAGCGGATCTCCGAAAATAATTTCTTCGATGGCAAACCTACAATTCATCTTAATTTTTTCCTGATGTTCTACAGTGTCACTGCCGATTTATTCCATCATTTTGGAATTACTGTTTAATAGGATGGCCCAGCTCCCCGTTCTGGCTGGCGTTTTCAGTCTTCACGAGTAACCAACCACTGATAGCAACGGGGATGTTTCCCGACAATTTAATTACACCGTGATTCTTCTTTCCCCCCTTCCCTTGTTGGTCTAGAGGCTAATTCCTATTTTTCATCTTGAAAACACGACTCCTTTCATGAGAGAAGGGAGACTCACCTGCGTCAGAAGATCTGAGGCATAAAAGGGCCAGAGGGCCCCCGAGGCAGGGGAACTCTGTATCTTCTTGGTGGCTGGTACCTTGGTCATCTTGGAAATCCTTCAGGCTTCCCTATGCTCCCCAGGGAAGGTGTGTGTGTGTGTTTCTTCCAGAATCTTCTACCTCAGCAGTCACTGGTGTCAGGGGCTCCAGCAATTTCTCCCCGACTCGCAGGTCCTAAAGACACAGACTCCAGACAGGTTTCTGACTGGGGAGGAATGGGAAAGCAAGTCTTCTGGGTTTCCCTCCAACAGGATAAGGAAGTCCCGGCAGGTTGAAATCAGGCAAGCCTGGACTTACTTTTTAGACAGTCACAAACTTTTATGAGTTTTTCCCCGTTTGGGAAGGGGATACCTTTGTCTTCTAGAAACAAAAATAAAATATGAACTAAAAAAATAAAACTCCACTGACAAAGTCTGAGGGGGGCCCATGGAGGGGCCCGCAGACACCCACCCCGAAGGCTGAGCGCCCGCGGAGAGGGAGCGAAAGCCGCGGCTAACTGCAAAGCCGGGGGCCCACTCGGTCGCCTGGCAACGCCACGCCCCGTGGAGGGGTTCCTCATTGGCTGGGATTGGTGGGGGCGGGGTCGCGAACTCGCCCAAGCCGTTGGGTCCGTGACTGGGAGCGGGCGGCTGGCCAGGGAGCCACGTTCTCCAAACTCTGGTTTCTCCTCTCAGGCCTGAGGACCTTGACCCTTTGTCTCCGTCTAACTACAAGCGACTCCTTCCTTCCTAACTACCCTGTCCTGCCATAGCCCGCCAGTGATTTCTTGTGCCTTGGGGTGGGTAGATCAATGTGGGCCTTTAGCCCCGCAATTACTTTAACCTGAGATTTCTCTCCTTTATCCACGTGACATACACACCTACTCATCCTTCAAATCCCTCATACACACACACATATACACACACATATACATACACACATAAATGTATACATACATACGTCTATGTGTGCATGACAAGTGCTTGGAATGTGCTAGATACTGTGCTAAGTGTCTTACATATATTAACTCAGTCCTCACAGCATGTCGTTAAGGAAGGTATTTCCTTACCCTCTTTTACAGACTAGGAAACTGAGGCACAGAGAGATTGACATCTTTAAGGTCACACAGAAAGTGTGTGAACTGGAATTCAAAGCCAGACCTGTTTGAGTCTAAAATCCAACCTCTTAATCACTTAGCCTCATGACCCTGGATAAGATGCCTAATGTGGCTGAAGCTTGGCTTCCATTTCTTTCGAATGGGGAAAAACAACTTTACCACAGGTGTCAAGGATTAAAACAGATCATTATGTAAAGGCTGAGCACATGAGGAGTCCTAGTTAAGTGGCAACTATTATTATTAGGTCCTGACACCACATTCCCAGGAAGAATTAGTCATTTTTGCAGTGCAGTGTTCATTTCACAGCAGATATTAATACTAATATTTATTGATCACACGCTCTGTGCCAGGTGCTCTACTGAGTGCTTTACATTAACTCATTTAATCCTTCCAGTAGCCCTACGGGGAAGGTTCCAGCTTGCAGATTGATTGCACATGTTCTGATTTACACGCTTTCTCCTTGGCATTATTTCACACTGGTTCAATCTGACTCTTCTTTTATTTCTAACCCTTGAGCTGCTGAGGATTATGATGTCACCACAACCGCATGATGACCTCACCTTCTCTTTAGAAGGCCTTGCTGCAAGATGACCCTCCAGAGAATACAAAATGCCCAGCCACACAGCTCCAGATGCTGATGCTTAGAAGTCGTTATTTTCCTGCCATTGTCCGAAGACTGAGTCTGACCTTTCTTTTTACAGGAAGTTTTGGTCTTCCTGCTTCCTTTGTGGGCAGCATTAAGCCATCAGCAAGCACTTTCAGAAGGATGCAGGTAAACTGAATTGTGTTCAGAAGATGGGGCTGGGGATGAGAGGGGATGAGGAAAACAAGATAGAATGAGAAATGTTCAGCCCCGAGCAGAACAAAGGGCTGTCTTCATACGGCTTTGAGGGACAGGCTTGGCAAAGAAGAGTGCAATTAGTTTTGTCTGAGCCCAAAGAATAGGAAGAAGGTTTCGGCTCAATATGAGGAAATACACGGCAGAACACTGTTTTAAAAGGCATGAGTCCTGGAGTCTGGCTGGCTTGGCCACAGAGCAGCCTCAATGATCGTCTCATAGGTCTATGATGAAACCAAATGGGTAAGTCATGTGAAGAACAATGCCTAGCAAAAAGGAAGTGCACAATTAATGTTAGCTCTTATTTCTTTTGTTATTAACACCCACCTGTCAGAGCCATGCAAGAACTGGAAATAGAAAGGGCTCTGGAATAGAAAAGACCTGTGTTCAAATCCTGGCTGTGTCATTTACTGGTAATGAGATCTTGGTGAAGTCATTTCACCTCTGCAAGCCTCAATTTCATCATGTACTATATATAAATAGTAATGGTGATGCCCACTTTGTACAGTTGGGAGGACTAAGTGAAATGATGAATGTATAGAGCCTAGTATCCAGCAAGGGCTCAAGGCATGCTATTAGTAGTTCCCTTTTCGGTTCGTGAATGGGTATGTTCCATAGAGAGAGAATGAGCTCCCCAGCACTAGAGGTATTCAACCCAATAAGGTCACATTCTAAGGTCCTGGGGGTTAAGACTTCAACATGTGAATTTGTGGGGAGACACAAATCAACCTATAACACCGAGCTGCCTCAAACTAAAAGCTCACACAGTGTTGGATAGATGTTGCTGTGTTTCCCTCAAAACTGTAAAATCTTCCTATCTTCTCCTGTGAATGTTCTGTGGCACCCTGGGGTGCCTCGGTGCACAGTTTGGGAACCACAGGGCTCCAGGCCTGTTTTCTTTGAGCTGAGCAGCCTTTTTATGCAAGAAGTTAACACCCACATGAGTAGACATAAAAATAACGTCAAATGGGAGTTTGTTAATACCTTGCCTCCTGGCCCCTAAGGTAGGACATCTCTGGAGCATGTTCTATAGTCCCCCAGAGGTCCCCTTCAGGACTGCCTTGGGGCAGCCCCATTGCCTGTAGCAGTTGCCTGCTCACCAAGCACCCAGCATTAGCTTCTCCCCTTTTCCTGTTTCACTTTCCCACTCCCCTTCTGGTACTGCCTGGATGGCCTCCCAAATATATGCAAATTCTTGTTCCGAGGTGTGCTTCTGGGGAACCCAAGCTCGGTCAGTGTTGACTGGGATAACCAGGAGGTCAGACTAAGTCGGGTCTGGAAATCTTCTCTCTCCCTCATCTCATGACCCGGACCTGCTACCTTCTTGGGTCCTCTTGCCCCATAATCACCTTCTTACATCTGCTCTCGTGGATACATCTCTAGGAGCTTCTGGATATTCTCTGCATCCCTGAAACACGGAGAGGCCAGTGTGTTTTCAGATGTGCAAATATATCCCCCAACAGTGAAATATTTGACAATTCAGATATGAAGTGATTGTTTAAATCTTAATCCCTGGTTGATTTATGCAAAATAGGAACTGAAAGACGTGAAGCGACGGGTGTTCTCTCCTCCCAATTCACCAAAAAGAAAGGCATCTGAAGGGATTAAAAATAGATGTATCAAGTAGAAGAAAAATTTTGGAATGTGTCGGACGCCAGCTGGGGTAGCCAAAGTGAAATCTCCAAATCTGCTAAACACTTGAATTTCAGTCAGTACTCCATACGTCTGACATTAAAAACCTATTCGAAAAGTCATCATTTTCTGAATATCTTTAATATACTTGTCTGTGTTGCATCTAGCACCCAGAGGACTCCTTCTGAGTATTTTTACTGAAATGTCAGCACTGGATTTACAAATTATGGGGCCCAGGGCAAAAGTAAAACTTGGGGCTCCTGTGACACCTGGTAGCTGGCAATCTATTGATGAATTGCTGCCAGGATGAAATATCGCTGGATAACGTGTATTTGCACTACATCCCCGATTCCTGTACTTCATTAGGTTAAAGAAGGATGACTGCCTGCCACATGGCCCCTTGGGGGCTCTATGGACCAACCCCATCCCTACCCTATTCTCCAAATTACACCCCAGGGGGAGGGTGGTGAATTTGAATCTTTGTAAACGAAGAGAAGAAAATGCAATGTTAACCTCTCTTTCCTCCCCTGTCTCTTTACTTTGGTCCACCAGACCCAGCAGCAGGGGACGTGGTATGGTTTGTAGGAATATTCTTCGTGAATTTCCCCCACTGGAGATCTAGGATGTGGCGGAAGCTACCTCCATAGATAAAGCTTTTCATTCCTACACTCTTCAGCGCACCACCTGCTGGGCTGCAGGACAGATTGGAATAAGGGGGTTATGAACCCCATTTTACCAAGGTAGAAATTGAAGCTCTTGGGATCTAGTACTTTGTTAGCGGTGTAGGTTGCCTGAGAATCCAGGTTTTATGATTCCAAATTCAGCAGCCTATTTCAGCACTCTGCCACAATGGCTTCATGCTTCAAGGTGTGTGTGTGTGTGTGTGTGTGTGTGTGTGTGTGTGTGTGTGTGTGTTCACACATTAGGACAACCTAGGGTTATCTCTGCAAGGCCCGCCAAAACAAGGGATTTCCAAGCCACCTGGAAGGTTTTAATTTCTCTAGCCTTCTGGGGGAAACCTTTCCTTTAACATCCACATAAGATATCTCCATGGGCACAGGGAGAGAGATAAATCAGGAATTTGGGAGTAGCATATACACACTACTATATATAAAATAGATAAACAACAAAGACCTACTGTATAGCATAGGGAACTATACTCAATATTTTGTAATAACCTACATGGGAAAAGAATCTGAAAAAGAATATGTATATATATGTGTATATATACATATACACATATATATGAATCACTTTGCTGTACACCTGAAATTAACTTAACATTGTATATCGACTACACTTCAATAATAATTATAAGAAAAAAAAAACACCAAAAACAAAGGACATCTCCAACACCCACCCATCCCCATCCCAGGTAGGAAAACACTCCCCTGCCAGGTAGTCCCAAGATTTCCAAGTAGCTCACCATTTCCTGTTTAGCATGCACTCCATCCTGCTTCCTACCTGTATGGGTAGAACTGGGTGTCCCCCACACCCATGAGATATATTCAAGTCCTAAACCCTGGGAGCCTGTGAATGTGACCTTATTTGGAATAAGAGTCTTTGCAGAAATAATCAAGTTACAAAGAGGTCATACTGGATTAGGATGGGCCCTAATCCTTTCTTACAAGAAGAGTAATGTTTGGACTAGAGACAGAAGACACACAAGGAGAAATGTAATAGGGAATAACAAATCTGACTCCATATTAGATCTGTTTCTTTTACTTTAACCTTTGTATTCTATTGCTCTTGCTACAAGTTAATCACTAAAGGGATGTTGCCTTAAAGTAACATAATGGCCCATCTCCGAGAACCCTGCCCCCATGCCTTAATGTAAAACTAAAATATCTTTGTTCAGCTCACAGGAAACAACCTGACCCAGCCCACCTGTGAATGGCTGCAGGGAAGAAGAAATTAACACATCTCCTCCTGAGTCTGGCAGAAACCAGGAGATATCTGCAACAATTTATGGCCTTTTTACTTTACCTTCTCACCTCCCCCCTCTTTGTTCTATAAAAGAAACTAGCATCCAGAGCCTGGAAAGAAGGTTCTCTAGGACATTAGTCCAACATCTTCTCAGACCCCCAGCTTTCCAAATAAAGTCAGTATTCCTTGCCCCGACACCTCATCTCCCAACTTATTGGCCTGTTGTGTGCTGAGCAGAACAAGCTTGGACTCAGTAACAGAAGGCCAGGTGACAACAGAGGCAGAGAATGGGGTGACGTGTCTACAAGCCAAGGAAGGCTGCAGACTGCCAGCCATATCCAGAGAGGCAAGGAAAGACCTTCCCCTCGAGCCTTCAGAGGGAGCACGTCTTTGCCAATGTCTTGATTTTGGACTTCTAGTTCCAGAACTGTGAGAGAATAAATTTCTGTTGTTTTAATCCACCCATTTCATGGTAATTTGTTACAGCAGCTCCGGGAAACAAATACACCACCCATTTCGCTTCAGCTTCATTTTCCTGTTGGCCCCAGTTTATTTATACCCTCAAAATGCTACTTTCCTAAACCTGTGTATAGTAGCCTTTTACTACAGGTTTCAAATGGTAGAAGAAGACTGCACAGCTCTGCAGACTCAGTGACTTACAATTAAATATTAGGCATCACTGAATTTTCAATTAAATAAAAATAAAGTTCCCAGGTGATTCTAACACATACGTAGGGGCAGGAACCCCTGTCATACCTCCTGTTTGTAAGCTGCCTTTTCAAACATAAGAAAATGTAAACATCCTCCCATTTCTATAGATGTGTTTTTTAAAACATGTTTTTTTAAATGAGTGCTTGCTAAAATAGAGCTCCAGTGTGTGGCTGTCCAAAAGTTTGTCCAACCAATTCCTTATCCTTGGACAGGGAACAGTCTGTTTCTGTCCTGGATGTACAATCGCGTAGTTTCATTCGAATAGGATGATGCTTTGTTGATTGCAGAGACCTGAGATCAACGTTAGCTGATCATCCACACCTCATTATGAGGGCCTGGTGCCAGGACACATCACCAAGATCTCATGTGGTAGACATTTGCCACTTTTGCCTGTCCAGAATGCACACTTCCAGCGGGGAACGGTCCTGCCCTACTCTGCTCACAGGATTCTTGTAAGGGTCACAGGAACGAGCTTATCACCCGTGCCTGGGCAATGATCCCATTTTCCCCTGAATACAGCCTCAGCCTCCCTGGACTCCCAGCTTTAGCTCCTCCATGTACTGACTGCCATTCTGTTTCCCTGGGCTGCACTCTGGAAACCCTCACCAGTCGGCAAACCCAGGCAATTACAGGACTCACCTTGTTTTTCGTTTCCGGTCTCTCAGAGGTTACTATCCTTTATCGCCTGATGTCTAAAGTCTTAAAAACCCTTGTTTTATATTTATTGTCTGACTTTTTTAGTGTTTTCAGGCAGAAGGGTGCATTCGACTCCTGTTACTCCATCTTAGCCAAAAAGTATATGACTGTATAGTGCAATAGTTGAAGTTAAGTACTCAACAGATAGATTTAACATCATATCAGACAAAAGAGAATAGAGATTATCTCTGGAGAGGAGCTGGGAATGGTGACCGGGAGTGGGACCCAGGGAGGCTCTATGGTGTTGATAATATTCTACCTGTTGATCAGGGTGGTGATTCTCTAATTATGTTCACTTTGTGAACATTAAATGCTGTACATTATGAATTGTGTATTTTTCTATATGTATGCTATACTTCAATAAATCAGTTTATTTTAAAATACATTAAAACTTCAACAATAAAACAAATTTTCAACACTTGTGTGTTTTTTTTTTTTGTGCCCGTGCCATGCAGCATGTGGGATCTTAGTTCCCCGGCCAGAGATTGAACCTGCATCCCCTACATTGGAAGCATGGAGTCTTAACCACTTGACCACCATGGAAGTCCCTTCAACACTTGTTATTGAAGGCAGATCTTAAGAGTCACACCAGCATCCAATATGCTATGGGCTTTGGAGTCAGAGCTAGTTTCAAATCCTGTGTCTACATTTACTATCTATGTCACCTGGAGTCCTGTCATCACCTCTACAAACCCCAGTTTCCTCTACTCATAACTAATGGTAATACTTATAGGGTGGATATGAGGACCACATGAGATATTTTATGTAAAAATATTCCAGGCACATAGTAGGTTGTAAATAAATGTTAGTTTCAACTCAAATATCTATTAATAGGGAATTGGTTAAATAAAATATGTTACATTCTTACAATGGAATATTAATCAGTTGGTAAAAAAAGAAAAATGAGGTCATGCTATATGTATTTCTATGAGATGATCCAGATGTTAGGGTCCCAGGAAGACAGAGGTGACATAGTCAAAGGGGGATAATAGAGGAGAGTTTAATTAAGGGGTTACTGCCAAAGGTGTAGCAAAGTTAGCAGAAACCAACAGGGGACTGTGCAGTAACTCAAAGCTGGCAACAGTGGGGAGCTGCTGTCAACGCTAGACCTGAAGGGACAAAGGGGGGGAGCAGTTAGCAGAATGGGAAGAACCTGTAGAAGATGGCTGTCCAACGACAGAGCTGTAGCCTTCTGAAGAGGGGAGCAACCAACCACAGCAACCTGGCACAGAGGGAGCAGAAAGGATAACTACCCAAAGGCCGCATTCCTCCTGCCTTCGTATCGGTGGTAGGTGCCTCCAATCTACAGACGGCCCCCAGCTGGCAAGACCCAACTAGATGCTACAGGACAAGGGGCCCACTGGTGCAATTCATATAGGTCAGCTTCCAGAAGGACAGAGCACTGTGGGAAAGAGTGGAAAATGGATTGGGCAGAAGTTGTGCAAATAGAAAACATTATTCACAATCTTCAAGTTGTATTAAGTTTGTTTGTTTTTTTTTAAGGGGAGGGAAACGAGTATATCATATGTTAACTTTTTATTAGAGAGAGAGAGAGATTGGAATGATACACAAGAAATTGTACCAGTGGTCACCTTGAAGTGGGGGAACAATAGCATGTGGGAGGGATTAGGTGTGGGAGGGTGTGTGAGTCAGAGCCCAGCAGGACACATATGGCAGACTCAAGGCAATATGAAGACAGTTTATTTACAAAGGGACCATTTACACAGGTGTAGGTGTAATGGAACATAGGAGATAGTGCAGTAACCGAGAGCTAGGATCAATGAAACTGTGGCCATTTCTAAGGGACAAGGGGAAGGAATGGTTACCAGCTCCTTGAAGGAGAGAGATCAGATTGGGAAGGCTCCCTTGAGAGGAGCAATGACCTGTAGTTGAGGGATACAAGCAGTCTGAGGCAACCTTGCAGGAAGGGTGCCCTAAACACATGCTGCTACTTTCCTCTGATCTCCTGCCAGCGCCGCCCATGGGCTCAACCCACCTAGAAGCCAGAGGGCATGAGAGCCTGTTGGTGCCATAGAAGTGGATCTGGAGGGGTAAGCAGAAGATGTCTAGTGTAAAGCATAACTTACTTTACACTGGATAGGGTTTTTCACTGTTTGAATTTTTCCTACCCCATGCACAAGCATTACTTTACAAATGCACAAATAAAAGTCAGTTCCCTTCCCCACCGTGCACACAGAAGCAGAGAAAAGTGTAATCCTCTGAAAAGAAGAGGGAAGAACAAATGGCTTCCTATTCCAGGCAAAGCTTGGGCACAACAGTTTCTTCCTCAGGGGGCTTGGCATGCTAGACGAGGCTGCTAGATTGATCATTACCAAGATGAAGTTGAAATGTCCATATTTTTGTTTATCTGACCCCAAATGCATCTCTTCCCCCATGCTGCATTTCCCCCCTGCTTTTCTGAAAAGTGACAGCTAAGAATTTAGTTTACTACTATTGTTTCCTCTCTTTCCCTCCTTCCTCTCTTACACCTCTCCCCATGTTTTCCCTATAATTTCTTTTCATAACTTATAATTTTGAACTCACAATTCATCTAACCATTTGGGAGGCAATTTTCCTGCTCTTACCTTCTTCCAGACATCGCTGTTTAGACAGTCTGGGGTGGCCCAGTTTTCAATTTCCTGACAACATCTTCCTTGAAGAGACTTTCTCTGCCTTCTCTCTCTGGCTTTGTCCTCTGCTGCTGTCTGTGTTCTGCTCAAGGACAGCCTCAGAAGTACACAACTGTTTCTTGTCTTGCAGCCTCCCGACTTCTGGCACTTTGGTAGAAACTGTCTTTCTCTTAGCTTCAGTGACACTTCTTTCTCAATAAAATATGCTCTTTCAAACAGGTGTTGAGGAATATGACATTTGGAATATATAATAGCTGTATTCTAACGTATACCTTTATCAGACAGTAGCTAAAAGAAAAAAAGGAACTCACTGAACTGGAAAATCCATTCAAAGGATTTGCATATCTGCCAACCCCAAGCCATCCCCACTCTGCCCTGCCCCTAACTATGTTTTCTGGTTTTCTGAATTTTGTTTGCAAACTTCTTTCTCCCACTGAACAATCATGGAATTAAAACAAACCTTTTCCCTCTTACCTTTACAATAACACTTGTTGGTTGTGGGAAAACTACAAAACACAAAGAATTAACCAAAAATAAAAGTGCTATTATTTGGTATATTTCTTCCAGATATTCTTTTTAGAAGGGTTTTAGAAGTGTACTTACTTTTCAAAATAAAAATAGGCTTTAAGAAATTTTTGACTGTAGAAGTAACAAAGGTATGTTTATAATTAGATGTTAAAAAGTATACACGTTTTATATATAGATTCATTTGTATTATTTTTAGATCCACCTATAAGTGACATTATGTAGCATTTGTCTTTGTCTGTCTGACGTACTTAACTAAGTATAATATTCTCTAGGTCCCTCCATGGATATAAAGGGAAAAAATGAGAATTAATTTTGTTCATAAGATAAAAAAGAGTATACATGTGGAAAAAAACTACCATAGTCCCCCTACCCAGGGATTATTATTTAGTCTTTTGGTATATACAATTCCATATTTTTCCCAGATACATCTATATCTACACCTATATCTTATCCCTTCTTTTTTGACAAAAATCAGACCACATTAAATATACTAATTTAAAAAAAACTTACTGACATCTTTCCCTGTCAGTGAGTACTGAGTTACACCATTAGCTTACATACTTTCGGTACCACAATGAGAAATACATTTTAAACTGTGATCCAGTACAGTGTATGTACAGTACATATATAATTGAGATAAAAGTTTCATGAACCACTACTGACCACTATTATGTATGACGTACTCGTGTTATTTTCCATTTTATTCTCTTTCATTTTTAAAAAATGCTTGTTATGGCCTAGTAAATTGATTTCAAGACCCACTAATGGGTTGTGACTTGCATTTTGAAAAGCATTCTCCTACGTCACAATTTCAATGGCTTTTTTGTATTTTGAACTCCAGAGTTTTAAGTTGTGTGGAATCATAGAGGAGATCTTGTCCAGCCTCTTCTTTTTATACGCAGAGGAGTGAAATTTTTATTTTCTCAATAGCTGGTACAAGAATTTCCCTTGGGAAATTTTCTTTGCTTACGGAAATACCTTTGTAACTGTTTGTAGAGGGGAGGCTGCTGTAGAAGGAGTAGCTGAACCACTTTCTGCAAGGAATAAACACTTTTGGGATGGAGAACGTTGAGCCACATGTCAGAGAGGGTAGAACCTAAGTTAAAAAAAACAGAGGACGTTTAGAAACAAGAATATCAAATACGGAATTTCTGTTATTTGCACTGCTGTGCTGTAAACTCATCTACTCTCTCAAGTGTTCAGTAAGGCTTAATATTACTTGGGTCTCTTTCCACCAAGTGATAGAAATACAACTCAAATTGGATTAAGAAAAAAATAAGCTAGGAGTGTTTATTCGCTTATGAAATTGAATATACCAGGCATGGCTGGATTCAGGGCCTTAAGTCATGTCACTGACGTTTGGTATCTTTTTATATCTTTTCTTTTTCTCTTGGTTCACTCTCAGGTACTGACTCCCAATAGTTTTCTCTAAAAAGACCCAGGGCTAATTCTTATTGGATGGACTGGGACCATATGACCATCTTTGAACCAATCATTGTGGCCAGAGGGATGGAATGCTCTGAGTGGCCAGGGTTGGATCACATGCTCACCCTTGGATCCAGAGATGGTGTCACATCCACAACCTCTTGGTTTGAGTTGGGTGAGGAGTGGTTTCCAGAAAATTGGGTTCACAGTGGGAGAATCAATGGTGGGAAGCAAACATAATATATTGAATACATGCTCAGTGACACAGTGCCTCACGTGAGCAGTTTGCTTAGTGGAGAGTAAGGAGCTGAATTCCGCATTTGTTTGCTCCAGTGTAGAAAAGGACTCCCTGAGCAGCACATCAAGATGAGCCCTAAATAAAACTAAGAACAAAAGGAAAGTATTCCTGGTATTTCACAGAAATCTTGGGGAGGGCATGACATTTTTCTACAATTTGTACAAAGGGTATCCATACCAATCTTGTCTAGCTTTTAAAGGAAAGAGGATCCCTGAGGAGATGTGGATTGCATAAACGGGAAAACTGAGGCCCAGAGAGGTTCTGAGACCTGCCCAAAGTCACACAGCTAATTTTTATTCGAGCCTAGACTGAGCACAGTCTCCTGCCATGGCTCAGCAATGTTGTCTCCACATGACTCAAGCAGAATTCCCTCCTATATGCTGCTTACATCAAAACTAGAAATGTCCCAAAGCCTTGTTCCCCTGGCAGCTCTTACCCTTATGAGCCCCTTGCTTGACCTTGGGGCTGCCTGGGGGCTCTGCATGGACTTGGAAGGAAGAGCTTGTATAGGAATGGAGGAGTCAGGCTCCAACCTCTTTAGGAGACTGGGAACCCAGGTGTCTGAAAACGAGGCTTAAGATGCAGGGCCCGGGACTTCCCTGGTGGTCCAGTGGCTAAAACTTCACGCTCCCAATGCAGGGGGCCCGGGTTCAATCCCTGGTCAGGGAATTAGATCCCACATGCTGCAACTAAAGATCCCACGTACCGCATCTAAGAACCGGCACAGCCAAATTTAAAAATAATAATAATAAATTTTAAAAAAAGATGCAGGGCCCAACAAGAAAAGCAAACCAACTGGGCAGGGTCAGTGGAATAAGCAGGAATGACCAAGAGAAGATAAATGGCTAAAGAAAGGGGATAGATATTTATAACGTACTTCCTATTACCAGGTATTTTGCATATATTATTTTACTCAATCTTCACAAAATTTTTCTTTTCAGGGAATGAAAGGGAAGGGGAGGGAAGGGAGTGGCTATCAGCAGGGGCCATGCTGTGAAGGGCTTTGAATTTGGCTGCATGAGAGAGTGAATGAATGAATGGAGTTTATATCTGTATTACTTTATTGCTGTAACAAAGTACCATAAACTGGGGGCTTTCAACAGCAGAAATTTCTTGTTTTACAGTTCTGGAGGCTAGAAATCCAAGATCAAGGTGTCAGCAGGGTTAATTCCTTCTGAAGCCTGTGAGAATCTGTTCCAGGCCTCTCTATCCTAGCATCTGGTGGTTTTCGGGCAATCCTTAATGTTCCCTGGCTTGTAAATGTATAACCCCGACCTCTGTCTTTATCTTCTCACGGCATTCTCTCCATGTGCGTGTCTGTGTCTGTGCCCCAAATTCACCTTTTTATAGGTACACAATTACATTGGATTAGGGCCCACCCAGTATGACCTCATCTTTAATTACATCTGCTACGACCCTGTTTTCAAATGAGGTCACATTCTGAGATACTGGGGGTTAAGATTTCAACATCTGAATTTTGTAGCGGCCGTTGGGGGGTGGGACACAGTTCAACCCATAACAACGGCTAAGTGGAATCTTGAGAAAAGCTGAGTTTAGCAAATTTAAACAGATTACTTTAGGGCCTCTATGGTGATTTCACAGCCTCACAGAAAAATCTCTCATACTCCTCCCATTGAGACATGGGGCCTCTATTCTCTCCCCCGGAATCCGAGACAGAGTGTGGTGGAAATGCTATGTGACTTCCGAGGGTGGACCATAAAAGACCATGCCACTTCCACCTCGTGTGCTGGAATACTGGGCTGTACCTAAGGAGTTTAAATACCCTGAGGCCAGCCCTCTGAGAAGCACGTGGAAATTCTCTGGCCAGCATTCCCAGCTGAGCCCAGTCCAAAAGTTATCCTGTTGAGATGCCAGGCAGGTAAGTGAAAAAGCTATCTGGGAACTGCCCACTCCAGCCCCAGCTGCTCTAGTCCCAGCCGGTAGAGGCTTCTGAGGTAAAGTCCCAGCCCTCGTGGAAGAAGGACAGGTAGTTCTGGCTGTGCCCTGTCTGGATTCTGAGCCATAGAATCTGTGAACATAAAACACGTTTCTTGCTTTAAGCCACTAAGTTTAGGCTATGTATTATCAGCACCCTCCAGAGAAACAAAACCAATTCCACCTCTATCTCTCTCTCTCAAGTCCAAAGGCAGCTGTAGGCAGAACTCCCTCTTTCTCAGGGGACATCAGCCTTTTTTTCTCTTGAGGCCTTCAACTGATTAGATGAGGCCCGCCCACATTATAGAGGGTAATCTGCTTCACTGCAAGTCTACTGATATAAACATTAATCTCATCTAAAAAAATACCTTCACAGCATCACCTAGACTAGTGTTTGACCAAATATCTGAGTACCATGGTCTAGCCAAGTTGACACATAAATTAACTATCACATACCGGTTTGTTACACAGCAGTAGCTAACCAGAACAGCCCCTTGCAGCCTCTCAGCCTGCTGCTGCACTGTGTGACTTTCCAAGTGGGTGATCATAAGTTACATTTTCCAATTTTCTCTGGTCAAATTTCCTGCCCTCCTTCCCTCTCCCACCCCCTTTTAAACAGAGATCTTTCCGGTATGTTGTTCTGCAGATCACATGTTAAGAATCATGAGTGTAGCCGTTAAGAGTCCCTGATTTGGAGTCTGACAGAATTAGATTCAGTTCTTGACTGTACTAGCTCCTAGCTGTGTGACCTTGAGTAATTTAGTAAACCTCTCTGGGTCTCAATATCATCATCTATAAAGTAAGATAATCATACTGATCTTGGTGCTATTTTGAGGAGTGAATTAAATGAGCCATGGAAAGGGCTCAGTCCAGCACCTGGGCACACATTTTGTAAAAATTCATTCATTCACGAGTAGGCCCCAGATTTTACCAGTCTGTGGTGCTGTATTTCCTTTTAAGATCTTCATTATGAGGCTCAAGCTTCCATCCCACTCAATTTCTAGAAGATTCTCCCCCTCCCCCTTTCCCTTTCTTCCTTTCTTTCTTTCTGTGTGTGTGTGTGTGTGTGTGTGTGTCTGTCTGTGTGTGTGTTTCTCTTCCTCTTTTTCTTTTCCTCTGTAAAGCCAGGCTTCCCCCACTGGGGAACGCATGCACGTCTCGCAAATTCATCTTGTTCGTCACTGCAGCCAGCGCGGTTCTCTGGACCACTGCCTCACATTTCCCACGAGGCGCTGCTCCTTTGCTTCAGCTCCCCTCCTTCAGCCTCCAGCTGCCGCTCTGCCCTGCGCACCTCCCCTCAAGCACGGGACAGACCTTGCTGCCCACGGTGGCAGCGAAGAACAGGCTGCAACTTTTATGCTGACTTGACTGAACGTGCCAGGGCGGAGGGAGGGGAGCGGAAGTGAAGTGTCGGCTTCTAACCGCGACTGGAGGGAACGTGCTCCGAGACCAGAGACCCAGCTCCCTGGACGCTTACGGACTGCGCCCCCCTGCACCATACGGGTGTCAGTGCACCCGGTGCTCAGGGCATTGCCTGCCTTGGGGTTCACACCTACCGCCCAGCTTAAGCCCCCCCTCTCCACATCCTCATTGTCTGACCTCATTCCAGGGTGATGGGCAGTGAGAATTTCCACTGCCTTTAGGAAGAATCTGGCCTGAGTCATCAGGGAAATGATGTATGCCCTGTGGTCCTCTGTATTAGAGTCCTCCAGAGAAACAGAATCTATAGGATATATACAGTTCACCCTTGAACAACATGGGTTTGAGCTGCACGGGTCCGCTTATATGCAGATTGTTTTCAATAAATACATACAGTACTACATAATCAGTGGTTGATTGAATCTGCAGACGTGGAACCATGGATACAGAGGGCTGACTACGGAACTTGAGCATCTGCATATTTTGGTATCCACGGCGGGTCCTGGAACCAATCCCCTGCGGATACTGAGGGATGACCGTATGTGTATATACATGTATATATACGTGCAGAGATTTATTGTAAAGAATTGGCTCACATGATATGGAGGCTGAGTAGAACATACCCAGAAGAGCCAGCCTGAAGGCCTCAGGTCCAGAAGAGCCAATGCTCTAAGTTCCAGTCTGAGCCCAAGTCTGAAGGCAGAAGACTGATGTCCCAGCTCCAAGAGAGTCCAGGAGAGACAGAGAGAGGGATAAAGAGATTCCTTCTTTCTCCTCAGCCTTTTCTACTCTTGAGGCCTCCAACAGATAGGATGAGGCCCACCCACACTGGGGAGGCGGATCCTCTTGACTCACTGGTTCAAATGCTAATCTCATCCGGAAACACTCTCACAGACACACCCAGAAATAATGTTTCCCTAAGTACCTGGGCACCCCACGGCCCAGCCAAGCTGACACAAACGATTCACCATCACGCTTCATACATCTGGGCCCAGCTGCCCATCATCGGCACACCCTGAGTTTGCAGGGCATCCGTGGCCAGGCCAGTCCTCTGCCGTGCCTCCCCTCCACGCGAGGGCAAGTGAGGTCTTAGCACCTTGCATCCTCCAGGCACATCTTTACATGTTGACATGCAGCACTTCATCACCTACAAACAGCTGCTCAAACAAGAACTCACACAAACTCCCCAGAACTGGCACTCCCCAGAAATTTAAAGGCTTAGAACGTCTAAATCCACAGAAAGAAGGAACAAGTTGCCAGGGAGAAAGCCGATTCATTTAACTCCCATGGAAAGAGAAGAGGCATTGGAATTGGTTGAACATGGATTCAAATGCAACTCTTGCCCACACCGGTGCAGTTTCTGCCCCTATGAAATGGGGACGGTCCCAGTTCCTGCTTTAGAGAGCGGCTGTGAAGATGACATGACAAACACTTAAAAAAGTGCCTGGCACGTAGCACATCCTCAGCAAATGATGGCTGCTGTTGTTATTACTATTTGTACTACTTTTAATATTACCAGATTAAAAGTAAAAGTATTACCAGAGATTTCGATGCCTTAAGATCAACAGGGCCACAATATTCTTGACTGGAAGTCAGCGGGGTAGGGGTCACTTATCCCTGTGATAAAGTTTGGAGTTGAATTGGAGATATTCTGAAGTCTGTTCTAGCAGCCTTTTGTTTTAAGGGAAGAAGCCTGGCTTTGGGGTTCTGACAGGTGACACGGGTTTGAACCCGTGCTTTGACTCATTAGCCATGTCACCTTGACCAGGTGCTGAATCCCTCCAAAACCTCTGTTTTCACATCTGTAAAGTGGGGATACTGATATGGGTTGAGGACAGGAATGGCAACGATGTAGGAGAACTACGGAGCACGGAGATTGTTACACGGTAGGTCCTCAGAATCTGGGAGCTTTTCAATATTGTCATTGTACCTTTTTTTTCCTAGACACAATTCAACAACCCATAACGGACACTAAAGTGACCACTTTCAAGTTGCCCCAGGAAGACCGTGGTGTGCTCTGCGACCCTAACCCCAGAGGAGCACTCTGACGGATGTCCACTGTTTTTATCTGCCCAGCACCCATCTCCCTTCTTCTGGGTACGGCATCCCAGTCTTGGGGGGGAAGGTGGGGAGTACTCACCACTCCGACACCCTCAGTCCATATGGTTCAGATAGGATTGGCCTCACACTCCAGACACAGGATTGGGCATGTGACCCAGGTCTGGCCAATGGGTATATTTCATCCTCCAGTGGCACAGTGACCGGTTCAGGTGACCCTGTGAGACTCTCTTCTAGGAGCTGCTACGTTGGGAGCTTGGGAGCAACAGGGACCATCTTTCCCATGAGAGAGACGCCAACACAGAGAAAGACAGGTGGGAGATGTAGAGGGAGACTGAGCCTGATGACATGCTCAAAGCCCCCGCATTGAGCTGTGCCTGAAGATTGCTTCACTGGTCGATGTTTGAGTTCCAGGAGCCAATAGATTCCCTTTTGGGCTTAAGGCCATTTTGATGTCAGGTTAAATGATTTGTAACCAAACACATGCTAACCGATGTAATTTCGCCCTCTCCCTGCTCCTGTTGACGTACCTCAGTCACTCCTGGTGGCCTGCAGTAAGAAAATTTCACCAGGAAAAGAGAATTTCTTTCAGTCTTCCTGTGTTGTCTCACAAGAGCCTGGTTTACATCCCCAACAGAGATGCTCATAATTGGCCAGTGAGAGCAAGGAGCCAGGGTGGTGTACGTGTGCCAGCAAATCACTCAAGCAGGCAAAACTCTTGGGGTTTTATAATTATGGGGAAAGGTCTAAGATTCCTGCACGGGTCAGCAAATTAAAATTCTCCCAGGGGCTCAGGGCTTCTGAATGCCGGTTTCTGATAATCTTGTTTATGTCCTGGGGTAAATAAATCCGTCTTTTGTTCTGTGTTATTCAACTCTCAGCACTGTTCGTAATTAAAGGGGTGGAGGGTGGAGAAATGAATGAGTTCTTTAATTGGCTCTATTCTGGGTGACACGGAGTAAGACAAAAAGGGGGTGGCCCGCTCTGCCCTGGGAGCTGGTGATAAAACTCCGGGGCAGCTGGTGATCAAGTGGCGAAGGGGCGGAAATCTGCCATCATTAGTGTGATCAGTGAGCACAGGCTGCGCCTCCGCTGGTCTGTGCCAGGGTCCTCCTGAGACACGGGGAGAACCGGGGTGGATGTGGCTGGTTTCAGAAGTCACCCCACCCCTACCCCCAGTCACGGACACCCTGGCGGCACTATTACTCACCCCACCTTCCACTTTCCTACCGCCATGGCTCTAGGGGTGGGACGATGACAAAATAAAGCAGACAGAATCCTACTAGATGGTCACATAAAGAGAAACCCCACTTACAACATAATACGATAGAAAGGGGATAATGAACACAAGTAATAACAGATGCGTTAGCTCCCATAGGTTGAGTGCTTTCTATGTGCCGGACACTGGGTTGAGAGCAGTACACACATGCTTTCTTTTAATGCTCTCAAGAATCCCATGTTACTGGCATCACTGTCTGCAGTTTTTGGAGGAAGACACGGAGACAGAGAGGTTAAGTGACTTGCCGGAGATCCCTTGGCTGTGAATGACAAAGCGGGCGTTCACCTCCAAGTCAATCAGACTACAAAGCTACGCTTGTGTTGACTGCATTACACCTCCCCAGTGCCTTTCTGGAACTCTGCTTTGTCCCTCTAGAGCTTTTAAAATTTTTTAAATCAAGTCTTGTACTCTCTCTGAGTCTCAGAGTCCCATCTGTAAGATGGGAGTAACAACACTTTTATGCAGCAGGGTGCGTGGATGCAAACAACAGAAACAGACTTTGGTTAATTTAAGCAAAAAGGGAATGTTCAGGAAGGATATCGGGGAGCTCACGGAGCTCTGGTCTCTTCTGGTCCTGTGGAGGGAGAGGAGTCCAGCTCCCACCAAGAATCTCCCAATGAGGGATTTTCCCCCACAGGAAGGGTGTTCAGATGCTGAGTAGCTAAAATACCCTCCTGCCCTGACTTTCTAATAGGGCTGTGTGGTGATGGGTGTTTCAAGTACCAGGCATGACATGTAGTAAATGGCCAGTGAATGGTAATTATTATTATTATTAATAATAACTAGAAAGAGCCAGCTCAGCCTGTCTGCACGCTTGCCATATACATCCTGGGCCGCTTTTCCTGTGGGATGATTTAGATTTCCTTTATGAACAGAGACATATCCTCGAGACAGAAGGATGCTGACATGTCTTCAGATTGGTCACTAAAGCGTGTCCTAAATTGAGAAGAAATCAAAACAGATTGCATCTAATTTCTCACTGTTCCAAGCAAGAAATTACCTTTTTAAGGGAAACACCATGACTTTCAAGCTGTTTGCAAACACAGTGTTTGTCAAGTGTCTTGTCTTGGGTTTGGCTTGGATTTCTTCTTTAGATTGCCTGCCCCCAGGGGGTTAGCTGGTTTTCAGAGAGAAGAGGCACAAAGAATCCACTTTTCTCACTTCTTCATTATGGTATTAGGAGACTGGTGAGCCCTACTCTTCCCACAGTTGGCTGAATGGGTTCTTATGGGGGAAAACATGGGCTTTGGAGCCAGACAGACCTGGATTCAAATCCCGGCTCTACTGTATCCTGCTGTATGAACTTGGGCAAGTCACTTTATTTCTATGGAGCTTTGTTTCCTCATCTTATAAATGAGATCACTATCATTTACTTCCTAGCGTTTGCAGTGGGCAGCAGTAACTGTTGGTTTGGCTCAGCGCGGCTGCTGACCTATTTGATACCTTTGTCTGAATTAGGAAAAGGCATTCCTTCTTCTAGCAGATGTTTCTGGAGCCCGGGTGCATGGCTTGCTGAGCAGAGCACAGGGCAGGCTTTTATTTCTTCTTTAGCCCTTCTGCTGGTGCCCTTGTATAGTGTGCAACCTGTGCAACTATTCACAGTGGCCCTGTTTTATCAGCCTATTCAACTTTTTAACTTGTCTTCTAGTCTATCCTCAAGGATGGGAATATAACCCAATTCTGGTCAAATCATCTGACAACAGTGATTGGGCCAAGGAATGGTCATGTGACCCAAACAGTCCAATAAGAATTTTTCCCTGGGACTGATATACCCATGTTGGAAGAAAGTAGTACTTTATATTCATTGGGGAAATGGCAACCATGTTCCTCTTCATATGGAATAGGCCTGTTTATAGTAGGAGGAAATGTGATGAACAGGCAAAGACAAAGAGAGATAAGTAAAAATGAGAGATGGAGAGAGGAAGTTTCTGGAGCCAGTTTTGGAGGTTGGTTCCTGTGATTCTAAGCATTAATTCAGTTCTCTTAGTTCCATGAATCCAAATAATTCCCTTTGCATGATTTCCTTTTTGCTTAAGCTAGTGTGAGTTGGTTCTCTGACTCTTGCAACTACAACTGTGCTGATAACTGGGGAGTTTCTATAAGATGTACTGTATATGGAAAACCCCTCACTCAGAGTGGCATTCCGTAAATAATAGCTGTTATTATTGCCACACTGTATCACAGGGAATTCCCACCAATTTGCTTCTTTGGCGTCAAAGGAGAAAGTGCTTTTTTAGGTTTGTGGTGTCAGATGTGCCATCAGCCCTTGATTTCATGCCCAAGGGAGACATCCATAACTCATTAACAGAAAATATTAATTGATAAGGCTATGGTGGGATTTTTTGGTGTTATTCTCTGTTTTGTTTTTGTTTTTTTTGTTTAGCCTGGGAATGGTCTGAGTCCTTCCCAACAGGTGCTACAGGCAGCTGCTGCTAATCATTTGGACATGAAAGAGGAGATGAAACCAAACATTTTGATTTTAGGCAATTTATGACAAAAATCCATTACAATTCATTTTTTTAAGCCTCTAAGTTGTGGAAGCATGCCGACAGAGGTGAGAAAATGTTGCTTTAAATTAATGCCAGAAAATAAGGGACTCAGAATAGCACCAGAGAAGCCTAAATGGCTAATGAAGTTTGGCAGAAGGTTTTTGTGAGCATGTGTAGGGCAGCTGGGTCAACAGGCAAGCGAATTCCCAAAGACAGAAGAAACAATTAGCTCAGCTCCGCCACTGCATCTGGGGTAAAGCTCACTTCCTCCTGATCTTTTGGGGATGAGGGTGGTGGTGGGAAGCTTGGTGAATTTTCCAGCCGGAGGAAGGCTTTGTGGTGGAACAGAAAAAGAAGAAAATAAATATGAACAGAACACTCCAGAGTTTTCTGCCCAGCACGGAGAAGACCAAGATCTGTCACTGTCTGCTGAATCTAAGGGAGCCTAAGGGGTCAAGTTCAATACTAGAAAATATAAGGAGATATTCTATTTCAAATGCACCTTATGTTTTTTAATGTGTGTTCACCGTAGTGAGATGTAGAATTTTAGGTGTTTGATAAAGGTGTATTTTTCATTATACAGATCCCTAGAGAAGCACCTGCTTATGTAGAATAAACCCACAGACAAAATAACCCCCAAATAAGCCCTTCATAACAATTTTAAATTACTAATCACTTACTATATGCTGAGTTACTTTTTAACACGTTATCTTTAATATTTACAATGAACTCTACAAAATAACAAATTTACCTCCATTTTACAGATGAAGAAACTGAGACTCAGGTTACTGAGTAGAACAGCAAGTTTTGTCATGCTATTTCTGCCCTCATGTGCCACCTGGCTTATATTTTTCTTTATAACAAATTACAAAAGTAATTTAAAAAGTAAGGATGCACATAAAGTTAAAAAAAGAAGTCCCCTTAATTAAGTAGTCCTTCTCATCCCATTTCCCAGAGGTAGCCTATAGTACCAATGGGGTGAGATGTCTTTCAAGATCTCAGATAATGCCACAAAATGTTATGTGTGCTTTCTAGGAAAGTCAGAAAATGCAGATAAGCAAAAAGAAAGATAAAGTGTCACAATTCAGAGCTATCTGGGGAGAATGTGCTGATGTATTTCCTTCCTGTCCTATGTGTGCGTTGGTGCGTGTGCGTGTATGTGAATGTGTGTGTGTGTGTATGTGAATGTGTGTGTGTGTGTGTGTGTGTTTAGAAGAAACATTTATTGACTTCGTGTCATGTGATCAGCCCTGTGGGGAAAAAAGAGGAATGAGACCCCAGCCCTGGTCTCTAGGTCCAATGGTCTAGAGGTAGCGAGGAGTTGCAGCCTTTCCTTCAGCTTTCCAGAGACTCCCGGTCCTTGCTTTTCCCATGGAGCAGTGAGGATGGTGTGGCAGCCCCTAAGAGGGGAGGAGAGTGCACAGTGAGCACATCTCCTGAGCATGAGGTCCTGTGTGACGTCCTCCCCATCGCTCCATGATATAGTTCCCATTCTACACATGAGGGGACTGAGGCTCCGGGAAGTGAAGCCGCTGACCGGAAATCACACAGCTCTTAGGTGGCAGGGCCACCGTGCTCTTCTCCCTGTTGTGCAGCCCTCACCTGCTGCAGCCCTTTTAGGAGTGGGTCAACCCTTGTCCACAGGGAAGCGGGGTGAGCTCATGACTACAGGGCTGTGGGAGGACGGTGTAGCGTGGGGGGTTCGGAACACAGCCTCTAGAGTTGGGGGGATCTGGGTTTGAACCTCAGCTCTGCTATTTCTGTGAATGAGAAATGTTGCCTACAGATCAGCAAACAAAGGATGATGCGGCCATCAAGCCATCAGTCACTACCGCTGGGATGGAGACAATCGGGCTGCCCCGCCCACTGCCAAGCCCTCAGCCCCTGCAGCCACTCGCAGTGGTGCCCCCTGAGGGATGGGAAAGCACAGGATACTGGCCCCAGAGAGCTGAGGTGCATACCAAAGGAATGATTTCAATGAGCCCAGACTTTTTGCATCTTCCCATCTACAGAAAAGCTCTAAATCCATTAACTTGAGATGTCTGGTTCTCTTTAATTAACAGTAATATTTGATGTTCCGACTACTTGATTTTTGTTGCAAAAACTCCTATGTATCCTGGCTCCTCCCTTACCTCTTCAGAGCAGTCCCTCTGAGTGATCTGAGAGGCTGCCTCCCGGGCTTGAGACCTCAGAAAGTCCGCCCAATAAAACATAATTCTCTGCGTTTTTTTCAGTCAACACTTCCAAGCTATGTGTCCTTGGGCATGTGGTTTCACCTCTCTGAGCCTCAGTGAGGGTTAAGTGAGGCTGGGGCACTGAAGCTAGCCTATAACCAGCTCAGCACAAAGCAAAGTGTTACTGATAGTCATTACTCTGATTGCTTCTGGGAAGCCTATGATTTAGGGAGAGAGACGATTAGGTGACCCTCCTCCTGGGGCTGGGGCTCTATTTTGTCTCTCTTGGGCACAGGTTGCTGGTACCATTGTTCCAAGCACTTTGGGAAAACAAAGCTGGTCCTGGCTTTGGGCTTCAGTTGACCCCAACTCTTATCTGAAATCCTCTCTCTTCTCTGCCTACCTGAGCTAACCTGTCTAGTGACTGACAGTAAATGATTGTTGAAGATTGAATAAATGATGGGAACATGAAAGGCCTGGCAGATAGAAAGAATCAGTTGGGGAATGTTGAGGAATTTACTTCTCTGGGCTCCACGACCGTCTCTCTGTGTAATGAGGATAGGAACACCCACCTCATTGGGTTACTGGGAGGATTAAGCAGCTACTATATGTAAGGCGCCAGGCACAGCGTTACTCCCTCTCGCCTATCCTTTTTCCTTCTTTGGGGACTAGCCTGGTCGAAATGCACACTTTTCCATGTGTGGTCACTTGGTTGAGTCGGGTAAGGAAAAGGTACTCTGTTCCAATGCCTCTCCCCACTCCCTGATGCTCAGGGGAGAGAATTCGGACGCCTGCACCTGGCAGCCAGCCTCTTCACCTTCCCCATCCTGCCCTGCTTCCTTTTAGCTCTGTCCCTAACCACTCTCGCCCAGAGACCCTGTGGCCTGGCCCCTCTGTTCCCCTAAAGCACTCTGCCTCCCTTTCTTGCTCTTTCTGTGGCTTGCAGAGTTCTGAAATGGTTAAACAGCAAAAACAAAATAGGATCCGGCAGTCACACGTGATGGGGTATTTGATCAGAATTCACAAAAAGTGTCATAGTTGATCAGTTTCACTCAACAGAGCAAATTTGATCAAATTCAGCCTGGACATGATGCTGGCCAACAGCCGTAATGGACTAGAGCCACTGATTTCCTCCACTGACACTGCAGGGCTGATGGGAGTGACAACGCCAATGGCCTGAGTTCGCTGGTCACTCATCCATCCTCAGAGCAATGCTATGAGAGAGGATGGTATCACTGGTTCCATTTTACAGATGGCACAACTGAGGCTCAGGTAAATGACTCAGTAGAAAACTGACTTAGAGGAAACTGCCTCGAAACAAAAGATGCACCTCTTCTCTTTGGCATTTTGGAAGTGTGTGAAAATGGTGGGTTTGCCCTGTTGGGAACTGGGGTGCTAAATTTGATTTTAACTTTAAAGCCGAAGCGTCATGCAAGATTACTTTCCCTCAGGACCAACTGGGAGCAGAATTAGAGCATAAGGAGACTGCAGAAGGGACAAGAAGGGATCTTCTTATCTGATAATTAAAAAGTATTTTCAGCTCTGACAACGTCTACAGACCGTGTAACTAAGGATTTGTACCGAAAATGGAAAGTGTCGTCAGTAGATAACTGATCTGACCATTTTTGCACTAAATTCTGTAAGGGAACCAGAACTGTCTGAACATAAGTGTGATGAAATGAGAAGACGCCAATGGGAAATGATGGGGATGGTGATATAGTTCTATTTTGCTGGGTGCCAGTCACTGTAATCAGCATGTTAAATATAGCTATGCTTCCCTCAAACTGGGAGGTATAGGTATTTTTATCTCCAGGTTTCAGATGAGGAAACTCAGAGAGGGGAAGTGACCTGCCTGAGAGCACACAGCTAGTAAGTGGCAGAGCTAGGATTCAAACCCTGATTTGTGTGAATTTAAAGCCCACTCTCCTTCGATCATATTAGCCCCAGCCCTGGGCTAGGTCCCAGGGATTCAAAGATGAATTGGGATACAGTCCTGCCCTCACAGAGCTGCACGTCTTGCAGGAAAAAGAAGCTAGCTCAGTTAGAGTTCTTTGAATCTCAAATCAGGCACAGATAAAAAAGCACATCTCCACTGCTCTCCAGTAAGGAAAGAAGGCAGTGAAGGCACAGGTTGTGGGTAGAAATCCCTTCGTCTTAGTTCTGATTTATTTCATCAGCACCTTCCTGGGATCTGAGTTGGGGGCCAGCAGTTGGCTGTGCTCTGATGCTGATAGAGGCAGCACCAAGTCCTGGCTCCCACCCCTGTGCTGTCCCCAACCCACCCTGAGGTTTAGCTCAGGAAGAATAATGAGCAAGTCTCCTTCTCCAACTGCTGTCCAGTGGGAGAAAGCAAGACGCCCTCTCAGGAGCTGGCGTCATGAACACAGCGAATGTAGCCTTCCTGGGGCTCCTGACCTGCAGCTGTCATCTGTGGGGCGGAGGCCCCCCCCCCCCCACTCTGCCTGGTGACACAGACACTGCTCTCCATCATTCATTTCCTCCCACTGGGCCAGGAGCTGGTCCAGCCCAGGGCTGATCAGCCAGTACAAACATCCTGGGAATCACTCCGACCGGCTGCAAATTCTGGTTTAACCTTCCTCTTTACAACCAGCTGCCATTTATTCACGGCATTTATTCCACATACAACACCTACAGGAGGCTTTCTCTTCATAGCCTGCTTATTAAAAAAGCAGGGCTTGCGGGGGTACAATCCCAGTTCTTGTGCAATCCCAGCACTGGTCCTCCCTGTCTCCGAATGAAGGTCGGACAGGCCCTAGAGCTCATCTGCTTATTTGCAGGTAATAAAAACGTGATGCCTGTGATCCCCCAAACCATTTCAATTCAGTGATTAATACGTCCGGTCCAGGGCAAGGGTCAAGGCTCCAGGCTTCACTAGCTCAGTGGAAGGTAGTGTCTTCGCTGCAGGCAGAAGCAACCATGGGAAAGGGACACAGTCAGCTTTTTGAGTCTCCCCTAAGCGAGTCGTGATTCTGCCGTCCGACTCCTTCCCCAGCCAGCCGCCCTGCCCCTCCAAGGTCGGCAAGGGCACAGCGTGGAGAATGATGGGGAGAAAGAGGTCTCGCTTGACTAGGGCTGCTGTGAGCTGGCCTCTGCTGGCTGCCACGCCCTCCTGGGCTGTTTGTGTGAACTTTGGACCTCTGTCTCCATTGGCCTCTGAACAAGACAAAACCTTTGTAGGAAGAAGAAAAAAGACCTCCTGCCTTCGGATGCAGCCTCATGGGTGCTGAGCTTGGCACATGGATGCTGTCTTCTTTTGGCTGATTTTTTAATTTAATTTTATTTTTTTAACATCTTTATTGGAGTATAATTGCTTTACAATGGTGTGTTAGTTTCTGCTTTATAACAAAGTGAATCAGCTATATGCATACATATATCCCCATATCTCCTCCCTCTTGCGTCTCCCTCCCACCCTCCCTATCCCACCCCTCTAGGTGGTCACAAAGCACCGAGCTGATCTACCAACCTGTGCTATGCGGCTGCTTCCCACTAGCTATCTATTTTACATTTGGTAGTGTATATATGTCCATGCCACTGTCTCACTTCGTCCCAGCTTATCCTTCCCCCTCCCCATGTCCTCAAGTCCACTCTCTACGTCTGCGTCTTTATTCCTGTCCTGCCCTTAGGTTCTTCAGAACCATTTTTGGATGCTGTCTTTTGCAAGTTAGAAAAAGCCTTCTCCTTCCACGTTTTTGCAAGCCCTTATCAGTGTGCACACCTTGAGAGCGGAGTGTGGCTGGAATTCTGCAAAATGCACCCTCTCGAACCTCTGTTCAGTGCGCTGAGCGTCCGCCTGTCTGCGGGGACCCTGGGTGCACATCTCTCACCTGTGTTCCCCTGGCACCGATGTTCCCTTCAGCCTTGGTTCTCTGTGGTCCGCCTCCACAGACTGGGTCTCATCAACCCTCCAAGAGGCCTTCTTAGGCAAAGCGTCGTCTCTCATCTGTCTCTAGGTCAGCTCTCTCTCTCTCTCTTCCCTTCTCCTTCTCCTCCACCAAGGAAAACACTGGACTTTGGTGGGAGTGCAGCTACTTGCCAGACTGCAGCCCTCTTCAGCCAGCTTTCCACCCCTTACACTTCTCAGGCACACGTCGGACTCCGGGCCACCGGAATCCAGTCTCCAGGGGACACAGATCGTGCTCTCCAGTGTTCTCCTCAAAGCTCCTCCCACTAGGCTTCAGGTCAGGGGACCACACCCCTCTCACCCCCAGGGGGGTGGGGAGAATAAAATGTCACAGCACTCCATCAGCTCTCTCTGAAGAAATCCTCCTCCCTATTCCCTACTCTTTTCACACTTCACCTTGAACACTCTTGTGCCCTTGAATTAGATGAGAGGCTAAGGGTCCCGAAGCAGGTTTTGACCATCTCCTTTGCCAGTCCTGCTGGGGCGGTCTTATCCCTCTCTTTGGAACATGGAAAGACTTGGGACTTACTGTTTCATTCTTGGCTTGCTTAGGGGACCCAGTCCAAATTCAAACAACACGTCAGCCAGCAGTAGAAACTGTCAAGCGCCCCATCGGGACTTAGTGCATCAGAGCGGAAAGACCAATTTCCATCTGCCAATATCGGCATCCAGGTGCCCGGGGGCTTTCTCTGAAGATGAGGCAGACCAGAAGTGCCAGGGAATGAAAAGCCCCTAGGAGCAGCCCTCAGCCAGCAACCAATGAGAGTGTACGTATGAAATTCCCAGATCCCGCACTCCCGAGTTGGGTGAACTCTGAGGCATGTGCTCTGCATGGTTCCAGAGCTCCCCACCTGATGATTTCTGATGCCCACAGTGGTCACTGGCTTGATAACAAAACCTCCAGTGGCTTTCCTGACTCATTATCCCACTCCCCTCATCATCTCCCAAATAATCGCATCTCCATCATCACTCAAATCTTTATCTCAATGTCCCTGTCTGGTGGAACCCAAACCATGACACACGTAATGTGTCTAGTCCTTAGAACAACCCTGAGCTTCTCCAAATCTTGCAAGATAGATGTCTTCCTGTCTCCACTGAGGAAGCAGAGAGCCTAGGGGTGAAGTTGTTTAACACATCAGTCATGGTAAGACTGGGATTCAATCTCAGATTCATATTTTTCCAAAGATCTGCTCTTTCTCCCGTACCACTCTGCTTCCCAGCAGCTGTCAGCCATCCCCTCCAGCAAGTAAAACAAAATCCTTTCAGTGGCCACTCCTAGTCTCAGAGTATGTTCAATCTAGCACTCTCCCAGTGTTCTCAACCTCAGTTCGAAATCATCTGCCCAATGCTATTCTTCACGCCCCACTTCATCTGCTCTTAATCCTCCCAACTTCTAGTCTGAACTTGTCCTCTGGACTCAGTGCTGGATGCTGTCTTCCTGGACCTTGACTTTGGCCCACCATCGAGCCCCATTGCTTAGAACTGTCTTGAGAAAGACTCTTCCCAGTTGGGCTGAGCCCCAGGATTCCTCGCTGGGGTGCTGTCCATCGCGGATGCTGTTCTGGTTGGTTCGTATTATGACTGCCCCCGTAAGGCCTCTTTCCTCTATGCCCTAACAGTCCATGTCCTTAGCTAGAGTAAAATGAACTGATAACTCATCACTCAAAATATGAAAGCACAGCCACACAATCATGCCCACTAGCTGAGCAAACCTGAGAGTTTATCAGAGGAACTTGGGCACCATTGCTGGGAATTGGCCAAGTGGGAAGATTTTAATTGTTCCCAGGCTTGTGGCATCCACCTAATTTCCTCTAATGAGCACGCACAAAGCAATGAGGAGAGATGCAGGATTAGATGGCAATTCAATGCCTCATAATGCCAGATGAATGGCAGCGCCCGCTCCACAGCAGTGCGTTTGCTGATGTCTGGGAGACGGTCTCCATGGATGCTAATTCAATTACGCTGAAACATGGAAGGAAATTGTCAGCCAAATTGCTGCCACACTGCCAAGCTGTACCTCGCCCACGGCCCCAGTCCTGTTTCCTGCTGATTCAGCAGCAGACGGCCTTTCTGGTCCGGGAATGACCAGGGGCTGTGTTTTACTTGGTACGGCTACTTGGTTCTTCAGGCAAACTCCCCATCCTAGACCTCCAGAGAAAATATTTTTTTGGTCAATCTTTTCATTGCTTCCTTTCTCTCCTAAAATGCCTCTTGTTATTCATTCACTGAACAACCACCAAAATATATGACAAGTTTAAAAGAGAATATATTATTCAACCAATAAATATTATGGAATACGGTAAGAATATGTGCTAGGCACTCTCTTAACCACTGAAAACACAGCAGGGGAGGAAAGGGCAAAAAATCCATGTCTTCGGGAATTTTACAATCCTGCCCCACCTTCTAAGGAGGTTGGATGATTGGGACAGCTTCAAGGTCTTCTTTGCTATCCAGAATCTGGGTAATGGCTGAATATGACAAGTCAAAGGAGACAGAAGAGCCATGTGAATTACAGGAGAAAGAGCCGCACGACAAGAGAAGGGTAAAGAACACAAAACAGTTGGCATGGTTAGGGTTTGGAGATTTTAGGGAGTTTCCACAATAGGAAAAAACTTTTGGGAGTGGGCTATGGGAACAGCAGTGGGGAGAAGAAAGTTAATTTCAAGTTTTGCTCTGAGAACGGATTGCCTCTGTGCTCTGTGATTTTTTTTTTAAGGGGACTTAAGTAAATGCAGTTCTAAAATTGTTCTGTTTTGAAAGAAAAGCATCAATCAATCAGCAAATATTTATGGAGTGCCCGCTATGTTCCAGCTATAAGATAGATGCAGTCTTTGCCTCATTGGGCTTGTTGTTCCGAGGGAAAGACAGACAGAGCATGTCAGCGGTACACAAGAGAGGGATGAAACTTCACTGGAGAAGAGAGAGACATCTTTGCTGGGCAAGTGAGATTTATGCTGAGCCCTGAGGGACTGGGACTTTGTCAGGCAAAGAGAAGGGGACGGGGTACGTGGATAGTTTCAGACAGAAGTAAGAGCTTCTGAGAGGCTTCATGCAAGGAAAGAATGTGGTGGACTTGGCCAAAGCTGCCCCATCAAAAGAAATAATGCTAGAAACTTCCCCACCAGACTCTTCTCAAGACCCAGTTTCCAGAAAGCAAGTAAAATCCAGTGTTCTCAGGCGAGTTTCTACAGGGTGGACATGCATCTGTCTCACTCACCTCCTCTGCTACTTCCTCTACGGCTGCCACCATTGCCAAGGAGATCAGAGTTGAGGTCATGCTGCTGGGGCCTTGGGCAGTCGAGTAAGATTGCTTTTTAGGCTGGTTGTCTGGCTGTCAGAACTGGGGTTTCTTTGTATAGGGATCTGTGCTATGGTGGCTACCAGGCCAAAGCAGGCCAGCCAGGCTTCAGAGAAGCTACATTTATTAGGCACCTACTAGGTACCCAGTTCTGTGCTGAGTACTAGGAGACAGAAGTGAATAGCAGATATGATTCAGTTCTTGCCAATGTCAAGGCAAAAGGCATTCACAGCATCTTCATGTCCTAGGAGCTATGACAGTATTGGTTTATAGTTTGCTCCCAGAGTCCCTCAGGGAGATCAAAGAGACTTAAGTTGGAAATATGGGCTCTACCAAGTAATAGCTATGTGACTTAGGCAAGTTAATTCTCCTGCATCTACATTGTCTCATCTGTAAAAATGAGGATTATGACACCCATCTCAAAGGGCTTGTAGTGAGGATTAGAGGTAACCTGTGTGTCACCATCCTGATGAATAAGCAGAACGGGATAGGGTGCAAGAAAGAAGCCTAATTCTTTTCTCCGCTGTCCACTGACGAAGCTGGGGTGAGCTGAAGCTTTCTCTGCCCCTGGGTAAAATCTTAAACAACTTCCATCATTTCACTGGCCGTTCCTGGGTAATACAATATCCTGCACTCATTTAACCTCACAGAATAGTTCTGTCTCAGTAATTAAAATGCCTCCTCTTAAGTAATGGTTAAAACTCTGGGTTTCATTTAAACTGAAAGCTTCTTTCAAACAAACCCACTGTAAAAAAGACACATATGAAATAATTGGAGAAATATGAACACTGACTGAATAGTAGATGAAATTAAGGGATTCTTGTTAATTGTGTAATAGTAAATATGATATGTGGAGATCTGTGTTGAATTACTGAAGATGAAATAACATGATGTATAAGATTTGCTTTTCAATAACTGGTGGCTTGTGGGGAAAGAGCTGGGGCATAAGTGAAACAAGAATGGCCAGGTTTATTTTATTTTTTATTTTATATTATTTCCCCTAATTTTATAAATGGTTGAAAATTTCCAGAATAAAATGTTTGAAAAAGATGTTAAAGCATTTCCTCCAGGCAACCGCATATGATTGGCGGGTTGTAAAGCACATAAGACTAGTAGGAATTGTTCATATCATAGACATTGTAGATCTATGTCTTGATTATAACAGATCTTTGGCCAATGGCGGTGGTATGCTGCTCTAATAAAATCAGTTTATGTGGGAGACAAACTTCTATGATGACCACCCCCTGCAATTAACTCCTGCTCCTGGTATTTACACGCTTTGTGATCCTCTACTCTTGGGGCTGGACCTAGTGACTTGCTTCTAATTAACAGACTACAGTAAAAGGGATGGGATGCAACTTTGGAGATTTGATTTAAAAAGACTGTCTTCAATCTGGCTGACACTCTCTTCTCTGCTTGTCTTTCTTGCTTGTGCCTAGTTTCTACACATCTACTCAACTCATGGGAAACTCATGCATCCTTGGCACCTGCTTCCACTGCTACCCTCTTCCATCATCCTGTGATCTTTTAAAAAAATTTTTGGAGGAGATTAACCAAGATGGCGGAGTAGAAGGACGTGCTCTCACTCCCTCTTGCGAGAGCACCAGAATCACAACTGGCTGCTGGACAATCATCGACAGGAAGACACTGGACTTCACCAAGGAGGATACCCCACATCCAAGGACAGAGGAGAAGCCACAGTGAGACAGTAGGAGGGGCGCAATCAGAGTAAAATCAAATCCCATAACTGCCGGGTGGGTGACTCACAGACTGGAGAACACTTATACCACAGAAGTCCACCCACTGGAGTGAAGGTTCTGAGTCCCACATCAGGCTTCCCAACCTGGGGGGCCGGCAACGGGAGGAGGAATTCATAGAGAATCAGACTTTGAAGCCTAGTGGGAAATGATTGCAGGACTTCAACAGGACTGGGGGAAACAGAGACTCCACTCTTGGAGGGCACACACAAAGTAGTGTGCACATCGGGACCCAGGGGAAGGAGCAGTGACCCTGGGGAAGACTGAACCAGACCTACCTGCTAGTGTTGGAGGGTCTCCTGCAGAGGCAGGGGCTGGCTCTGTTTCACCGTGGGGACAAGGACACTGGCAGCGGAGGTTCTAGGAAGTACTCCTTGGCGTGAGCCCTCCCAGAGTCGGCCATTAGCCCCACCAAAGAGCCCAGGTAGGCTCCAGTGTTGGGTTGCCTCAGGCAAAACAACCAACCGGGGAGGGAACCCAGCCCTACCCATCAACAGTCAAGTGGATTAAAGTTTTACGGAGCTCTGACCGCCACAGCAACAGTCAGCTCTACCCACCACCAGAGCCTCCCATCAAGCCTCTTAGATAGCCTCAACCACCAGAGGGCAGACGGCAGAAGCAAGAAAAACTACAATCCTGCAGCCTGTGGACCAAAAACCACATTTACAGAAAGATAGACAAGATGAAAAGGCAGAGGGCTATATACCAGATGAAGGAACAAGAAAAAACCCCAGAAAAACAACTAAATGAAGTGGAGATAGGCAACCTTCCAGAAAAAGAATTCAGAAAAATGATAGTGAAGATGATCCAGGACTTCCGAATAAGAATGGAGGCAAAGATCGAGAAGATGCGAGAAATGATTAACAAAGACCTAGAAGAATTAAAGAACAAACAAACAGAGATGACCAATACAATAACTGAAATGAAAACTATACTAGAAGGAATCAATAGCAGAATAACTGAGGCAGAAGAATGGATAAGTGACCTGGAAGACAGAATGGTGGAATTCACTGCTGCGGAACAGAATAAAGAAAAAAGAATGAAAAGAAATGAAGACAGCCTAAGAGACCTCTGAGACAACATTAAATGCAACAACATTCGCATTATAGGGGTCCCAGAAGGAGAAGAGAGAGAGAAAGGACCAGAGAAAATATTTGAAGAGATTATAAATGAAAACTTCCCTAATATGGGAAAGGAAATAGCCGCCCAAGTCCAAGAAGCGCAGAGAGTCCCATGTAGGATAAACCCAAGGAGAAACACGCTGAGACACATAGTAATCAAAGTGGCAAAAATTAAAGACAAAGAAAAATTATTGAAAGCAGCAAGGGAAAAATGACAAATAACATACAAGGGAACTCCCATAAGGTTAACAGCTGATTTCTCAGCAGAAACTCTACAAGCCAGAAGGGAGTGGCATGATATACTTAAAGTGATGAAAGGGAAGAACCTACAACTAAGATTACTCTACCCGGCAAGGATCTCATTTAGATTTGATGGAGAAATCAAAAGCTTTACAGACAAGCAAAAGCTAAGAGAATTCAGCACCACCAAACCAGCTCTACAACAAATGCTAAAGGAATATCTCTAAGTGGGAAACACAGAGAAGAAAAGGACCTACAAAAACAAACCCAAAACAATTCAGAAAATGGTCATAGGAACATACATATCGATAATTGCCTTAAACATGAATGGATTAAGTGCTCCAACCAAAAGACACAGCCTTGCTGAATGGATACAAAAACAAGACCCATATATATGCTGTCTACAAGAGACCCACTTCAGACCTAGGGACACATACAGACTGAAAGTGAGGGGATGGAAAAAGATATTCCATGCAAATGGAAATCAAAAGAAAGCTGGAGTAGCTATACTCATATCAGATTAAATAGACTTTAAAATAAAGAATGTTACAAGAGACAAGGACGGACACTACATAATGATCAAGGGATCAATCCAAGAAGAAGATATAACAATTATAAATATATATGCACCCAACATAGGAGCACCTCAATACATAAGGCAACTGCTAACAGCTATAAAAGTGGAAATTGCCAGTAACACAATAATAGTGGGGGACTTTAACACCTCAGTTGCACCAGTGGACAGATCATCCAAAATGAAAATAAATAAGGAAACAGAAGCTTTAAATGACACAATAGACCAGACAGATTTAATTGATATTTATAGGACATTCCATTCAAAAACAGCAGATTACACGTTCTTCTCAAGTGCGCACAGACATTCTCCAGGATAGATCATATCTTGGGTCACAAATCAAGCCTCAGTAAGTTTAAGAAAATTGAAATCATATCAAGCATCTTTTCTGACCACAACGCTATGAGATTAGAAATGAATTACAGGGAAAAAACCGTAAAAAACACAAACACATGGAGGCTAAACAATATGTTACTAAATAACCAAGAGATCACTGAAGAAGTCAAAGAGGAAATCAAAAAATGTCTAGAGACAAATGACAATGAAAACACGACGACCCAAAACCTATGGGATGCAGCAAAAGCAGTTCTAAGAGGGAAGTTTATAGCTATACAAGCCTACCTAAAGAAAGAAGAAAAATCTCAAGTAAACAATCTAACCTTACACCTAAAGAAACTACAGAAAGAAGAACGAACAAAACCCAAAGTTAGCAGAAGGAAAGAAATCATAAAGATCAGAGCGGAAATAAATGAAATAGAAACAAAGAAAACAATAGCAAAGATCAATAAAACTAAAAGCTGGTTCTTTGAGAAGATAAACAAAATTGATAAGCCACTAGCCAGACTCATCAAGAAAAAGAGGGAATGGACGCAAATCAATAAAATCAGAAATGAAAAAGGAGAAGTTACAACAGGCACCGCAGAAATACAAAGCATCATAAGAGACTACTACAAGCAACTCTATGCCAATAAAATGGACAACCTGGAAAAAACGGACAAATTCTTAGAAAGGTATAACCTTCCAAGATGGAACCAGGAGGAAATAGAAAATATGAACAGATCAATCACAAGTAATGAAATTGAAACTGTGATTAAAAATCTTCCAACAAACAAAAGTCCAGGACCAGATGGCTTCACAGGTGAATTCTATCAAACATTTAGAGAAGAACTAACACCCATCCTTCTCAAACTCTTCCAAAAAATTGCAGAGGAAGGAACACTCCCAAACTCATTCTATGAGGCCACCATCACCCTGATACCAAAACCAGACAAAGATACTACAAAAAAAGAAAATTACAGACCAATATCTCTGATGAATATAGATGCAAAAATCCTCAACAAAATACTAGCAAACAGAATCCAACAACACATTAAAAGGATCATACACCACAATCAAGTGGGATTTATCCCAGGGATGCAAGAGTTCTTCAATATACGCAAATCAATCAATGTGATACACTATATTAACAAATTGAAGAAGAAAAACCATATGATCATCTCAATAGATGCAGAAAAAGCTTTTGACAAAATTCAACACCCATTTATGATAAAAACTCTCCAGAAAGTGGGCATAGAGGGAACCTACCTCAACATAATAAAGGCCATATATGACAAACCCACAGCAAACATCATTCTCAACGGTGAAAAACTGAAAGCATTTCCTCTAAGATCAGGAACAAGACAAGGTTGCCCACTCTCACCACTATTATTCAACATAGTTCTGGAAGTCCTAGCCACGGCAATCAGAGAAGAAAAAGAAATAAAAGGAATACAAATTGGAAAAGAAGAAATAAAACTGTCACTGTTTGCAGATGACATGATACTATACATAGAGAATCCTAAAACTGCCACCAGAAAACTGCTAGAGCTAATTAATGAATTTGGTAAAGTTTCAGGATACAAAATTAATGCACAGAAATCTCTTGCATTCCTATACACTAATGATGAAAAATCTGAAAGAGAAATTATGGAAACACTCCCATTTACCATTGCAACAAAAAGAATAAAATACCTAGGAATAAACCTACCTAGGGAGACAAAAGAGCTGTATGCAGAAAACTATAAGACACTGATGAAAGAAATGAAAGATGATACCAACAGATGGAGAGATATACCATGTTCTTGGATTGGAAGAATCAACATTGCGAAAATGACTCTACTACCCAAAGCAATCTACAGATTCAATGCAATCCCTATCAAATTACCAATGGCATTTTTTGCAGAACTAGAACAAATCATCTTAAAATTTGTATGGAGACACAAAAGACCCCGAATAGCCAAAGCAGTCTTGAGGGAAAAAAACGGAGCTGGAGGAATCAGACTCCCTGACTTCAGACTATACTACAAAGCTACAGTAATCAAGACAATATGGTACTGGCACAAAAACAGACACATAGATCAATGGAACAAGACAGAAAGCCCAGAGATAAACCCACGCACCTATGGTCAACTAATCTATGACAAAGGAGGCAAAGATATACAATGGAGAAAAGACAGTCTCTTCAATAAGTGGTGCTGGGAAAACTGGACAGCTACATGTAAAAGAATGAAATTAGAATACTCCCTAACACCATACACAAAAATAAACTCAAAATGGATTAGAGACCTAAATATAAGACTGGACACTATCAAACTCTTAGAGGAAAACATAGGAAGAACACTCTTTGACATAAATCACAGCAAGATCTTTTTTGATCCACCTCCTAGAGTAATGGAAATAAAAGCAAAAATAAACAAATGGGACCTAATGAAACTTCAAACCTTTTGCACAGCAAAGGAAACCATAAACAAGACGAAAAGACAACCCTCAGAATGGGAGAAAATATTTGCAAACGAATCAACCGACAAAGGATTAATCTCCAAAATATATAAACAGCTCATTCAGCTCAATATTAAAGAAACAAACACCCCAATCCAAAAATGGGCAGAAGACCTAAATAGACATTTCTCCAAAGAAGACATACAGACGGCCACGAAGCACATGAAAAGATGCTCAACATCACTAATTATTAGAGAAATACAAATCAAAACTACAATGAGGTATCACCTCACACCAGTTAGAATGGGTATCATCAGAAAATCTACAAACAACAAATGCTGGAGAGGGTGTGGAGAAAAGGGAACCCTCTTGCACCGTTGGTGGGAATGTAAATTGATACAGCCACTATGGAGAACAATATGGAGGTTCCTTAAAAAACTAAAAATAGAATTACCATATGACCCAGCAATCCCACTACTGGGCATACACCCAGAGAAAACTATAATTCAAAAAGACACATGCACCCGAATGTTCATTGTAGCACTATTTACAATAGCCAGGTCATGGAAGCAACCTAAATGCCCATCAACAGACGAATGGATAAAGAAGATGTGGTACATATATACAATGGAATATTACTCAGCCATAAAAAGGAACGAAATTGAGTCATTTGTTGAGACGTGGATGGATCTAGAGACTGTCATACAGAGTGAAGTAAGTCAGAAAGAGAAAAACAAATATTGTATATTAACGCATGTATGTGGAACCTAGACAAATGCTACAGGGTTGCAGGGCAGAAGTTGAGACACAGATGTAGAGAACAAACGTATGGACACCAAGGGGGGAAAACTGTGGTGGGGTGGGGATGGTGGTGTGTTGAATTGGGCGATTGGGATTGACATGTATAAAGTGATGTGTATAAAATTGATGACTGATTTAAAAAAAAAAAAAAAGATTTCAGTCTGATCAAAAAAAAAATTTTATTGAAGTATAGTTGATTTACAATATTGTGTGAATTTCTGCTGTACAGCAAAGTGACTCAGTTGTACCTATATATATTATTTTTCATATCATTTTCCATGATGGTTTATCACAGGATATTGAATACAGTTCCCTGTGCTATACAGTAGGACCTTGATGTTTATCCATCCTATATATAATAGTTTGCATCTGCTAATCCCACACTCCCAGTCCTGCCCTCTCCCACCCCTCCTCCCCCTTGGCAACCACAAGTCTGTTCTCTATGTCTGTGAATCTGTTTCTGTTTCATAGATATGTTCATTGGTGTTGTATTTTAGATTCCACATATAAGTGATATCATATGGTATTTGTCTGTCTCTTGCTGACATACTTCATTTAGTATGATAATCTCTAGGTCCATCCATGTTGCTGCAAATGGCATTATTTCATTCTTTTTAATGGTTGAGTAATACTCCATCATATACATACACATACACACACACACACACACACACACACACACATACACATATATATATACACCACATCTTCTTTATCCATTCATCTGTCAATGGACAGTTAGTTTGTTTCCATGTCTTGGCTATTGTAAATAGTGCTGCTATGAACATAGGGGTGCATGTATCTTTTCGAATTATAGTTTTGTCTGGGTATATGCTCAGGAATGGGATTGCTGGATCATATGGCAACTCTAATTTTAGTTTTTTGAGGAACCTCCATACTGTTTTCCATAGTAGCTGCACCAATTTACATTCCCACCAACAGTGTAAGAGGGTTCCCTTTTCTCTACACCCTCTCCAGCATTTATTATTTGTAGACATTTTAGTAATGGCCATTCTGATTGGTGTGAAGTGGTGCCTCACTGTTGTTCTGATTTGCATGTCTCTAATAATTAGCAACAGCATCCTGTGATCTTGACAGGCTCCAGCCACAGACTGTTAATCTATACATTTTCCAGATCTGAGTCAGACTCTAGGCAACGCATAACAAAACTAGAGCTATCTCCTTGAAGTTTCCCTCACAAGTTGTGGCCAGGAGTAATTGCCTCTCCCCTTCCCAGGAGGGACTGAGACTTACTTCACATTGGAATACTTCCTCCAAAAAATCCTCTGCCCATTTTCCAACTTCAACTTTTTTATACCCTGGCGGTGGGTGTTGGACCAAGGGTTACAAAATTATTTCTGCCTGGAACATTTGCAAGCCTGGCATCTTGCTTTGAAACGTCAGCTGTTTGAACATATTTTACTTTATGCCTGTGGGACCTCAGCTGAAACCAAGACCCAAAGCATTCCCACTTTAACATCCTCTTGTGTACATGAAACAGGGACAGAGTTTCTGTTCAATAATGTTGGTTGTTATTTTTACATTGTTGTGGGGGATTGACTGCACTGATGGACCCAATCAATGGCCTTCCTGTAGCCACACTCTTTGCCACGTGACTTTGAAGCCCCTCCCATCGGAGGATGGGGTCTATTTCCCAAACTTTGAATTTCAGCTACCCTTGTAATTGCTTTCGATAGACTGCAACAGAAGTAGTAGTATACCTTTTCTGAGACTGGGATCAAGAGATCCTTCATGAATTTGGCTTTTCTTTCGGAACCCTTCTGCTGCCCTGTGAACAAACCTGTGGGTAGAGTGAGAGAGCACGTGGAGAAGAGCTGAGTCAGCTGAGCTGTCCGAGACATGCGACACCACCCGGCCAAGATCAGCAAAGCCACCAAACTGTCCACAGAGATTTGTGTGAACTTCACTGGGTTCAGCCCAGATGATCAGAAATGCCCAGCTGACCCTCTGACTTGAGATTAAAGGTAATTGTTTGTTATTGTATGCCACTGACGTTTTCTGATTGTTTGTTATGTGGCATTATGGTGGCAGCAGATAGCTGATGCAATTGCACTGGGATAGCTAATGAAGGAGTCGTTTTTGGGCAGAGGGCCCTCTCCAGTAGCAGGTGGCAAAGCTGACGACCAGCTTGGCCTTGTCATCTGTATATATCTCTCCCGGAGGAAGACTGTTTTCCTTCCTTACACATTCTCAGATTCAGCCCAGAGAGATTCCTCCTGGGCTTGTCAAAACTTTCCAGAATACAGTACCGCAAACAGGGCTTCCATTGGCAGCTTGTTAGCATAATTGAAATGTGGGTGGAAGCTCATTAAGCTCCCTTCGTCAACATTCTTCCTTCCAGGCCGGGAGAAGCTGTGAGTTCTGTCACATCCCATTAGCACTGTGTCTGGGTGGTTTCCACACCTTGCCAGGCGAATCAAACACGCGGGGTCTGCATTTAAGGGAAAATACATTCCTTCCCACGGAGAGAGGTATGTACATGGAAATTTAAAGAAAAAGACAGCAAGAAGGCCGAAAAACGCTTGAACGTACAAGGAATCACGCGGGTTGCTGCTGCACATATTTAAAAAACTAGCATTTGAAGTCTTCTCTGGATATCACCATGTTCCCTTCTATTCTTATCTCATTCTGGCCCCCTACAAAAACCTGTTTTATGGAAAGCATTCTGCCACAATAGTAATAGTAATCATGATGTGGACTTTCATTGAGTATGTTTTATTTGCCAGGCTTTGTGCTAAGAGTTTTATATAAATCACCTCATTTAAGCCTGGGCAGGAAACTCCTTGAAGTCCGAAGTGGTGCCCATTGTTTTCTGGTATATATCCGGCCCGTAGCACAATTCTTGGCATTAGATGCTCCATAAACGTTTAGTGAGCAAATGAATGAATGACAATCTTGTGCAGTAGACGTAATTATTCCCATCATTTAGATAAAGAAACGGGGGATGGACAACTGACCCAAGTTACTATAGCTAGTAAGCGGTGGGAGGGGCTTAAACCAGGAACGCCATCTTCAAGGGTTGCATATTGTCATTATGACAATGACATAAAGCAAAGAAGAACACATAGGAAATTACCTCATGCATAACAGGAACCCAAATGTTAGGCATCGCAGAACCGAAAACAACCTGGGCTCAAATCTTTACTGCACCTCAACACTGCTGCCTCGCTTGTTTAAAGCCATGTGAAATTCAGGATGTCATATCCCCCGCAGTGCTGTTCTCGCAGCACTGGGCTAGGACTTCCAGGAAAGAAAGTGTGGGCACAGGAACTAAACAAACTCACAGTTAAATGCTTTATATCAACAAACACCATAGGCTTGTACAAATCAATCCACAACAATTAGCTTCAAAAAACTTTAACAACCCGAAACCTGCCTCATACGATTGTTTTCAAGACACGATTAAGGTAAAGCTCAATAATGCCTAACACTTGGTAAGCACTTAATAATAATAGCTCATAATAATTAAAGCTTGCTGAGCACATACCGTGTGCCAGGGCTCTGCATGCACCATCTCATTTAATGTTCTCATCAAGTCTGTAAGGTAGATACTGTTAAGTGTTCCATTTTACAACTGAGGAAACTGAGGGGCAGTGAGGTTCAGCAATGTGCCCAAGGTCAAATGTCTAGTAGAAAGGCTAGTTTCTCTTTGGACTGGACACACTCTCTGGAGGAGGGTTGTGAGGGGAGAACAAGGACCACTTTGACTGAGCTGGGACCAAACCCCAGGCTGAGCATGGGTAGCTCCTGGCATTTCCCAGCATTTGCAAGCAGCTACTCCTATGGCCAGTTTACAAGGTCTGACCCCTCTTGAAAGGCTTGCTTTGTCGATCTTTGGTGCAGAGGAAATGGCACTTCTCCAACATCATCTTTAAAGGAGCATTGTGTTCTAGCAACTACAGGAAGAAAATCCTCCACGGAGGATTGTTTAAAATAATTGTGCTCTGATCAATTTAATCTGAGGTTGGCTAGGTTTCACCCCACTAGTCAACCCTGTTCTGTTGGTGGTAACTGGCTGGAACTCCTTCTTGAGGAGAATTTCAGCAAAAATCAATGTGTTTGATTAGCAATGTCTGCCAGGGGTAAAAGAAAGCTGATATAGGCATGTGTGCCATGTGTTACCAAGCTTGGTTATTGACATGCTCTGAAGTGGTACTCTAGGAGGGCAATCATACTGCCCTTTGTCAAAGTTTTTGGGGTGCACCACACGAATGCCTCCACATACCATGCACAATTACACGTTTGCACAGAAAGATGTGGCTTTGTCATCTGAAAGGTCATTTTATGAGTCTTACACATATTCAGATTTGTCATTGAACCTCCACCATGTGACCAAGCCTTCCTCTAGATCTTTTGTTTTTATTCTCCTATTGGGTAGGAATTATGATTTCCATTATCTAGAAGAGGAAACAAAGGTTCAGAGAGGTGAACTAACTTGACCAAGGCTGCACAGCACCTAGCACAGTGTGTGACGTCTAGTAGGCAACTGATAAGTTATATGTTGATTGATCAGCTAGTAAGTGGCAAAGCCATTTAAGCTGTAGGTTTTAGGCCTTGAGACTAATGCTTATTCCTTGTCACAGTAGATGAGGATCTAGAGCCGCTAGATGCTGTGGATGAAGAATGTCACCTGCCATGTCAGTAAACAAGGATGTTGCAGCCATCAAGCCACTGCAGCCACCCAGACTGTGCACCCTGAGGGGATCCAGGATGGAAAAAACCCCAGGATACTGGCCTTAGACAGCAAAGGTGCATATCAAAGGAATAATTTCAATGAGCCCAGACTCTTGCATCTTCCCACCCATAGAAAAGTACTAAATTCATTAACTTGAGATGTCTGGTTCTCCTTAATTAACAGTAATATTTGATGTTCCAACTACCTGGATTTTGTTGCAAAAACTCCTATATATCCTGGCTTCTCCCTTGCTTCTTTGGAGCAGTCCCTCTGAGTGATCTGAGAGGCTGTCTTCCGGGCTTACGTCCTCAGAAAATCCGCCGAATAAAACATAATTCTTAACTTTTAGGTTGTGCATTTTTTTTTTGCAGTTGGCAATGCCATGGTGAATACAGAAACAAGTAGCTCAAGAAACCTGCGGTCTTAGTCCCTTTCTCCTCCCTTCCAACCCTCAGAGAGAATTCCAAAGCTTCTGGGACGAGAAAGGGTCACTGCATTTTGTTTAGCTACGAAGCACTAAGTGGTAAATTGCCTTCACATTTTAAATTGCTGGCACCATCAGATTCACTCTGAATACAAGCGCATCTTTTGGGGGTAATAGCCATTTTTATGCTGCTAATCTAGAAAAAGGAAATACGGCTCAGAGGGCAACCTGATGATGGGCTGGGTAGCAGTCCCGAGGCTGACGTGGTCTAGAGAAAACCACGGAGTCTCTCTGGGGCTGTTTTCTCTATAAGAAATTATATTCGATCTGTGTCTTGGTAACCACAGCAGGAGAGAGTTAAGAAAACCTAATAAGGAGTCTCCTGGCAAACAAAGTTCTGTGCAAAAACAAAATAATGAGAATGCTGCATGAGAAATACCCTTCGTGTTGGCAATAAGTCCCATCTATTTGTTCAGGCCTCAAAGCTCTTTCAAATCTCGCTTCCCATGTGATCGTTGCAATAAACTTGGACGTTGGCGAGATGGTGGGAACAGGTGGTGGAAACGGAAGCCCAGGAATGTGAAGTGATTTTTCCAAGGTCACACAGCCTAAAATGGGGCAGAGCCAAGTCGCCAGTGCACTTCTAGCTGGGTCCCAGCTGCGTCACTGCACCACTGTGCTGAGAAGGAAAGGAGCCGCTCCTACCTGAGTCAATGTCTGCTGAATGAATGCAAGTGACTGAGGGAGATGGTGGCTGAATAAACCCCTGTAAACCTTTCCAGGGACAATTTTGCTAAGTGTGTCAAAAGCCTTAAATATATAAATTCCTGGGCTTCCCTGGTGGCGCAGTGGTTGAGAATCTGCCTGCCAATGCAGGGGACACGGGTTCGGGCCCTGGTCTGGGAAGATTCCACATGCCGTGGAGCAACTGGGCCCGTGAGCCCCAACTACTGAGCCTGCGCGTCTGGAGCCTGTGCTCTGCAACAAGAGAGGCTGCGATAGTGAGAGGCCCGCGCACCGCGATGAAGAGTGGTCCCCGCTCGCGGCAGCTGGAGAAAGCCCTCGCACAGAAACGAAGACCCAACACAGCTAAAAATAAATAAATTAATTAATTTAAAAAATATATATATATATATTATATATATATAAATTCCTTCTGGCCCCATTCATTCCCCTTCTTTAGAATTTATCCCAAGGAAATAGATAAGATATGAAAATGTGATATCCAGACACTCATATCAATATTATCTCTAGGAGCCAAAATATTACATCTAACCTAAATATCCAACAGTAGGACATTGGTTTAAATAAACAAATAGTTAAATAAATTGTGGCACGCCGGGTAAATAGATAAATAAATTGAGTTTTAAAACTGTATTGAATGAATAAAAGTAAGAATGTGTATGGCGGCTTAGCTACAGTGGCGTTTATGGCCGATTTTAAAGGAGCAAAAAGAACGTAAATTTAAAACGTCCAACAAGGGTTTGGGTTTGTCAATGCACTGGAATCCTATATCATTTTTTAAAGTAAAGAAGCAGATGGATATTTGTGGACACAAAAAGAGATTCCTAATATAGAAGTAAAGTGGACAATGCGGAAAAAAAGATTATATGCAACCTGGTCTGTCTCTTTTACTCTATATATCTGTAAGGATATATGCGAATATGTTAATAGGGGTTATCTTTGGATGATAGGGGTATATTTTTAAACAATAATAATTAGAATAATTCTTCCTATAGATGCTGATATATGATAATAATTCTTATCATTGTGCTCTTACTACGAGCCATGTGTGTGTGTGTCTGTGCTCAGCTTACAGACCTGAACCCATTGTGAACACAGCACAGCCGCATGAGGCAGATATTACTGCATGAAAGAGATAAGGATCCCAAGGCTGGGGCTGACCTGGGAAGGATGACAGAGAAAGGACAGGAAGATGTCTAACTGTGATAAGCATCCCCTCTGTGCCAAACACTCAATACACATCATCACACTGAATCCTGCACTGACTATTCAGAGTAGACGTCACCTCCAACTCACATATGTGAAAACTGTAGCTCAGTGAGGTTGAATAACTTCTCAAGGTCACCCAGCTTGCAAGTGGCTCCAAAATGCACCGGGATCCATTGCTCAGAAAATCTGGTTCTCCTTAACAACAAGGTCATGGCCAAACCCACTGAGGCTGCAGGAGTCTGGAAGGGCCTGTTGATCACTGCGTCCAGCCTGGCTTTGCAGCGAAGGTGGAAAAAGAATCTGGCTGGGAACCTTAATGTCCTTGTACCAATCTCAGCTTCCGTCCTCCCGAGGGGTGGTGCGTTTGCAGCTCCCCAACCCTGCCTTTGACTTTGGAAACAAGACACGGGAATCACACCAACTTTGCAAAGCCATGAAAGCAGGCCCTACATCTCCATCTTGCTTGGTCACCTTAGGGAGACTGCTTCAGCTCTTGGAGCCTCAGTTTCCTTACCTGTGAAGTGGAGTTTATAATGCCCATCTTTATGGGGGTTTCATGAGGTTGGAAATAATATTTGCAAAGCACCTGGCACTCTCATCACTTAAAGAAGTGTTTTTTTACTCATAAAAATGTAGAGGTGCTAACACTCAGAGAACATGGAGCTAGTGACAGGCTAGGCAGATATGTATGTATTTTGGAGCCCCAGGGAAAAGCACTTCAAGTCTTCTTTGCCAAATTAAAGTCAGTTCCACCTTAAAATTCCCCTCTGCAAATGCTTTGAAAGATGGTATTTAATTGATCATAACATCCTCAGACTCTCAGGCAGGATCTTTCCTCCACTTGCTCATCACTGCTGATTACTCAAGATATTTTTATGTAAACAGAAAATGGCTCCTGCATAATTAGACCCATCCACTCACCGCTCCCCGCTTTTCCTCTGCTTCCAGCCTCCTGAAGTTGCCCTGCCATCTCTGAGGCTAATCAGCTGAAGGTCTATGCCTCTGCTGAGCTCCTAGGAGCCCAAGATGGCTGGGCTGGGGCGGCAGACCCTGGAGATGCTGCTGTCTGGGGCCATGGAGGCTGCGGAGAGGCACGCAAAACTCTGCACCTTCCGTTTTTCCCTCTTGGTTTCCCGCAATGCAGCAACCATCCACGTGCCACTTGCTGACCGTTGCACCCATCAGGAGACTCTCTTTTTAAACATAGCAGTCCTGTGTCCCATCCCTGACTTTGTTAGGTAACTCCAGATAGAAGGGATTAATCCTAAACTAAATGCTCTGTTTGTAGATTACATCTGAGTAATGTGTTCCTTCCATGGCAGCTCCTTGGACATACCCAGCATTGGAATTCCCGGTTTCCATCTTGGTCTCCCTGGCCCCCTCCTGATATCAAGCAGGATTCTGTGGGGCTCCTGGGCACAAAATCCTTTCTGTGTCCCCCATTTCTTTGATTACAGGAAATAGGCTTCATTCAGCCTCCATGACCTTCCTTGAGTTCCAATGGGCAGGTTCAAACAGTTGTTAACTAGGGAAGGGAGGGGATGCGAGACATGGGAGAGACAAATAGTCAAGAGAAACTATAGTGCAGACTTGGGGCAGGGTCCTGGTTCCCCATCAAGGGATACAACAATATCTTTGAGCTATTTTACAGGTACTGAAACCCTCACCTGGTGGAAGAAGTTAACTGCATGCTGCCCACAAGCTCTAGACCCCAGACCAGCTGGAACCAGAAGGTTGATGATGCCGACTCCCAATTACCTCATCACCAACCAATCAGAAGAATGTCCACGAGCTGATCATGCCCTCTTTGAACCATTACTATAAAACTCCTCACTACCCCGTCCAGGTCGGGATATGCAGTTTTGAGGGCACTAGCCTGCTGTGGCCCCCTTTGCCTGGCAAAGCAATAAAGCTATTCTTTTCTACTTCACCCAAAACTCTGTCTCCGAGATTTAATTGGGCGTCAGGGCACAGAGGCCAGAGTCGGCTTCACTTCCACCCTGACAGACTGCCCCCCAGACCTCCGTGATATCATTGAGGGCGTGGAGTTTACGATGTTGTCTTCTCCATTCCAGTGCTTGGCACTGTGCTGTGAATTAATAGATGCTCTGCTAGGGGACTTCAAGTAGCTCCATGGAGAAGGTGTGGGAGTGGTGAAAAGCAAGTCCACAGAGGTGCGTGAGATTGGATTGCTGGAAGTGTGGGCTTTGTGTTAAAGGTCCTGCGGGGTCTTAAGAGGAGGAATGAAATAACTAGGTTTGTGCTTTAGGAAGATCACTCTGGTTGCCCAGGTAGAGAATGGATGAATGGAGACAGGAAGATGAGGAAGTTGTTACAATAACACCAGAGACGGCAGCCTGGACTAGGGTGATGGTCCAGGTGTAAAAACCTCGAGGCTTTTGCAGCCTCCTGTGCTGGATCCAGGTAGATGCTGTTGGGAGATGCTGTTGGGACTGTCCCTATCCCCTAGGCCTACCTCTTAGATTTATAACAGTCTGCAGACTGTTCCTGTGTGCTCTGATGACTTCTTGTCTGCTTGGGTGACTTCCTGTACACTCTGACGACTTCCTGTGTCTCTCAGCCAGAGGATAGCCCCTGGCCATGGCAGTGTGCTTGGTACCCCTCCAAAGAGGCAGGAGGTGCCCGGGGACTGACATCTCAGGAGGGTCCCTCAACCAGTGAGGAACAGGAATAGGTGTACAAAGACACCAGCTGCCTTGCCCTTCAGCGGGACAAAATTAAAACGTGTTCTACACCATTGCCTAGAAGTAACTGGCTCAATAATGTCCCCTGTATTGCCGACTTCCCTTCCTGGCTCATTTTCCCACTCCCTCACCATGCTTCCTGGGACCATTCCCAAATAAGCTCCTTACCCTCAAATTCTCCTCTCTATTTTTAGAGGAACCCAAGGTAAGACTGGCATTTTATTATAATTTTATATTATAATGAATAGATAAATATACATGCTCATTCATTTGTTCATCAGTCATGACATACCTTGGTACACTTTTTTGGTACCTCTATTTTTTTAACATCGATTCCCTTAAGAAGGGTAGATAATTCTCTGGGACCCTAAGTCCTACTCAAGCTTTCTCAGGTACAGCATTTAGTCATTGACACTATTGCCATGAACAGACCCCAAATGCCAGGAGGAGGCATGAAAATACCGCTAGTTTTCAATTTCCAAAGTCAAGATGCAAAGGGTTCTGAGAGAATGAAATATCCCCTCCAGCAGGCCCCATCTATCAGCCCTGGTCAGGGGCGTGGAGACGGGAGCTGCTGGTGGGCAGGGGTGAAGACCCCTCAATGGTGCTATCATTTAAGCTTCCTTTGCCTGGGAGAGTGCAGATAAATTGTTTAAAGGGAGAGAACTTTATGGCTGGTAGAGAGTTGATATTACTGCCTTTTTTTTTTTTCCCTAGAAAAATATGTTGGTCTTAAAAAAAATAAAGTGACCTTCAATGACCCCAACTTCAATGGCAAAGAAATGCTCTGTATTTCAAGTTTATGGGGAAATTTTGGAGCCATGCAGAAGAACCACACGGTTCTTGACCAAGGATGACTTTGCTTCCAGGGCACATCTGGCAATGTCTGCAGTAATATTGCTGTCACAACTAGAGGAAGAGTGCGTCCGGCGTCTGGTGGGGAGAGAGGAGGGGAGAGACCAGGGCTGCTGCTCAGCGTCCTACAGTGTACAGGACAGCCCTCACCATAAAGGATTATCCAAGCCCAGATGTCAGTAATGAGAGACCCCGCCTTAGAGGAATCTCTGCATCCCAACTCCTATTTTCCCCTCCAGGCTTCGGGAAGGAAGAATCAAATCATGGGGCATTTCTGGGGGCATCAGCATGGGGCAGTAGAGGTTGGTGGAAATTCTGTGGTTGCCTTTGCTTCAGGGGGTAAGATGGCAATGGTGGTAGAGGTGGGCAAAGAGCCATCGGCATTGCTAAGGCCCCTGATTCTAGTTGGTTTCAACAGTGAGAAGGTCTAACAGCAACCAAAGGTTAAAAAGGAAATTTGATATCATTACCAGAAATTAAAAACCAGAGTCACTTGCCATTATTAGAAGGTATCATAATATGAATCCAATGAAAGTAATCAAATATCATTCAGTATTGGGGAGCTGAACAGGCTGGGAATCAGGAAGCCCTGGGAAAGTCCCACTGCCTCTCTGGGCTGCAGTTTTCTCAGCTATAAAATGGGATCTAGCCAGAATAGTGTTTCTCATAGAGTGGTAAGGATACCACATTTTGTGCAAAGGGAATGATTTGCAGTTGTCCACAGAGGCGGCATCAGATAGCAATGAATTGCTTGGTGGGAAATTGATATTTTTTTTCAATTTCTTTTCAATCCTTTTAAACACAGCAAGGAGAAAGTCTCAGTTTTGGTGCTAACCCGTCTTTAACACTTTTTGAACACTTCCTAATTTCCCCTTTCACAAAAGAGGGGTCCATAGGGTCAGGGCCTTGATCAAGTCACAATACTCAATTCTGTAACACTGTATAATTTCACTGTATTTAATCTACAACTACCTTCTATTCATGTCAAGTAGTACTAGTTTTCCATTTATAGTGGTATTTATTACTTTACTCTTGAAATGCAGTGCATCAATTAAAAAATATATTAAAATAAAAATGAATAGAGGGTATGTGGAAATGGAAAAGATTGTGAAATTAGCAGATGTTGTAATACAGCTTAGGGAGCTAAGCTATCCTGCTAGCAGTAACCTTAAAATTGCTCTCTCTTTTTTTTTTAATTGCAAAGTTAATAATTTGCAAATAAATAGCAAACATCTGTGCTTTACCTATTATCTTAGAGTTACACAAGACTCTTGAAGTGAGCCACATGCTATCAATGGATGCTTCCAGCTATATTAGCCACCCATCCCTCACTGGACTCATTTCACAACCTCTTTTGTGAGGAGGAGTCTTCCTAGACCTACAGTGCTTGGTACACAGTAGATGCTTAATAGGTGACTGTTGGAAAAAATGCACACAACCAAGGAATCAGAAAGGAAGGTTCCGCTTCCCAGTTATTAGGGACAGAAAATCCATCTCAAATTGGCTTAACAAAAAAAGTCTTACTCAGAAATGAGGGGGGGGCTGTGGCATGTTCTAGTCCAAAGGTTCGTGTTGTAATCTGGGCTGTGACTTCATCTCTCTACGATTTCCTCAGATCTGCCATCCTCCCTGTCTTTGTCCTCAGGAGGGCTTTGCCTCATGTAGCAAAATTAGCTGCCCGATAACCCACATACCCCAAAGCCAGGGGAAGAGAGTATCTTTTCCCCAGCATCCCAAGGAAATGTTCTGAGATTCACTCCAATTAGCCAATGACCATTTGGGGTCACGTGCCAACCTCAGAATCAATCACTAAGGCCAGAGTGATGGAATGCTCTGACTGGCTTCTCCTAGGTAGCATATCCCACACCTGCAGCTAGAGGTGGTATCATCTTTCCCAGAGCAATATGGGTCCCCAGATACGAATGAAGAGCCGTTGGGAAGGAGTAAGGGGAGGAAACAGATGCTGGGACAGCATGGACACATGATGGATGCCCACTCCACCCACGAACGGCAGGAAGCACTGAGAGGGACTCCTCTGGTTCGTGAACTATTTGCTATTTGCCATGACAAGAATACAAATCAAGGGTAAGCATTTAGAAACTTACAGAGCAATTTAACATTTCTACAACATCCATGTGTGTGATAAGAAGACTGATCTTGTCGAAGAGAGTGTAGACCCTAAGTACTGACTTAGGAAGGATTGGGAAAAAGAATGTCTTTCACGATAGATAATTTGAGAAGCACTCATTTAGAAGCTGTGCCTCGTGGGTTGGCCACTGTTAGCAGGTTGGAAAGTCTGAGCTGAAATTCCTAAGATTCATGCAATATGACTGGGTACAGGAAATTGAGACGTTTGTGTGTAAATCAGCCTGACACCAAGATGTTATAAGCATCCTGATTTATCTGGAGCTGTTTCCTGACACCAACGGGTAGGTTTTATGGATCACAAGATGCCAAGAACCTACAAGAAGAAAACATCAAGGAAATGAGGATGATTGAGAATGAAGTCCACATTTTCAGGCTTGTTCCTTTCGTCTATTCTGACAATGTCTTTACTACTTTTTACGGGATGTGCACAGGTCACATACCAAGGAATCTGAATGGTATCAATCAGCTAACAGTAATATTGGAAGATTGAAGTAAAGTATCAATGCCTTCAAAATTAATAGTAAACGCTATCTTCAATCTTGAATTGTATACCTAGGAAAACTGTCAATCAAGGAAGAAAGACATTTTCAGATCTTCAAAGTATTCAATATTACCTAAGTACCTTTCTCAAAAAGCTACTAAAGGTTACAGCAAAGCAAATGAGTTATCCAAAAAAAGTGACAGGGATCTAGGTATTCAACTCAGGAGAGAAGTTAAACCCCCAGGATAATTACGAAAGATAATACCAAGTCAACAGCCATGCAGCAGGGGCTTGAAAAGAAACCAGTTCCTTTTGAAGGATGAGACTGGAGAGTCCAGGGAAAGAGAAGGAAGAGGAGGAAGAAGAGTAGAAGAAAGTAAAGCGAGGAAGGAAGGCAAGAAAGCAAAAGAGAGAGGAGGAGGAGAGGGAGAAAGGAAGGGAGGGAGGAAGTGGAAGATTACATGTTGCATTTGAGCATGTGGAAAAATGGTACTAAGATTTTTGTATCATAGTTGTAGGTTTTAAGAAGAACTAGTGGTAGGAACTTAGCAAATAAAGACAAGAGGCAATTATTATCTCCAGGAAAAATAAAAGGTTAGAAAATAAAGAACATGCAATCATAGTGTAATACTTAGCTAAGGACTGAATTTACATGGTTCTAATAATGTTAACACTGAACAGTGGTTTAAACAAAAATTGAGATACTGTATAGAAGATATTTTATGAAATGTGGGGGGCAGAGAGGTAGAAAGAGAAAGAAACTGGGGGGTGTCATTAAGAGAATTAATTATCTTCCATAATAGATAATGCTTACAATTGACAACCCAATAAAAAACAGTATTAGTACATTACTTAAAATACAGAGATAAGTACCAGAAAAGACATCCCAAAATAGTGAATGTATTTGCCATGGTGGAGCAGGACTGGGGAGTGATATTTTACAATGAAGCAGGGGGACTGCTGAAATTTTGTTATAACTTTTATAATAAAATTTGGCCTTTAACTATACACGTTTCATTTTTGTCAAAATAAAAAAGTAATTTAATTTTAAAGCATCCCCTCCAGCTGCTGTTTGGACCAGAGACTGTGGAGGGGGTGGTGCGTAGGGAATAGAAGGAGGGGAGCCAATATCATCATTGAGTATTTTACCTTGCCAATAAAAAGGTATAATCTGTTGGGTTTTGTTATTTTACTTTGTAGCTTTATTGCTCAACCAGGAGATGGAAACTACAGAATTTATTAATCTGCTTTATTAACAGGCTTGGTATTTTGCCACCTTGGTCATATCTGGGATCCTGCCATTATTGAGTTTTCTTCTCTGTTACACTTCTCTCCCATTCAGCAAAGATGCCTGCAACGGGAGCAGGAAGAATTGAAATTCTAGTCATGTCTCTCCTCAGTTCGGTCTGATTTTCAGAAATTGCAGTAAATCAGTGGCACTGAAAATTGCCCTATTTTTTTCTGGGGGTGTTGGTTTGGCTTGATGAGAAAGCAAAAACAAATGGAGTTTATAAATGTAACTAATCAGGAAGTTAAAGAGAGGTTAAACCTAATGGATTAATCAAGTTCCTCTGGGAAGTGGGAAGAAAAGGTGGGAGGGAGGGAAGAGGGAGTGATGGGGCAGGCTTTCGTCCAGACTGATTTAATAAGCCTTCCACTGGAGTCAGCTCTTTGAGTGTCTGGGGCTTCCGCCCCCCTCCTCCGTCTGTGCTTTCTTGTTAGACAGTTGAGAACCACACAATAGTAGCAGTCTGGTGTGCTCAGTGAAGAGAACAGGGTACCAGCCGTTCATAAAATTTCAGCTCTAATGTCTGATTCTGCCACTTACTAGTTGTGTGACCTTAGAGATATTCCTTCCCCCTTTGAGCCAATGTTATGCTCATCTGTAAAATGGGGTAAGTATTCCAGTCTCCCCAAATTATAAGGCTTGTAAAGGTCAACAGAAGAAATATAGTCGAGTGCCAGAGGTAGAGATGGAGAGGAGAGAGTGACCAGCACCCACAAGGACCTTGAAGAGGGAGGTGCATGTCCTGGGTTGGGAGAGCAAAGGGGCGAGTGGTATTAGAGGAAGCTGGGGGTCAGGGCTAGAATATGACAATCAGTGTAGATGACATTCAGGATTTTCATCTTTATCTTGAGAGCTATGAAAAGAACGATTTCAAAGATGGCAAGGGAGTTTGAGATGATTCGATTTGTGTTTTGAGATGATTCGTTCCACATGTCCTTCATATCACAGTGGCTCTCAAATCTTTAGCTCTGGCCCAAGCCTTTTCTCTGAGGTTCATACTTGTAAATTCAACTACCTGTTAGACAACTCTCATAGCTGTTCCCCCAGGCGCTCAAACTCAGCATGTCCCAAACTGAATTCATTACCTTCCTCCCTAAATCTGACTCTCCTCCACCACCCCTCTACATTCCTTTGTCTCTTTATAAGTGGAACCTGTGGCAGAAACTGCTAGTTGCCTCCGAATAATCATTCTCCCTTCTTAGTAACAGAATCTTGAGCAATCTGCCTAGGAAATCACTACATTAAATTTCCCAGCCTCCCCACAGCTAGTTGTGGCTACATGACTGAGTTCCAGCTGATAAGATACAAGTGGAAGCTTTGCTACCAGTAAATCTCTTTAAAGGGGCTCCATTTTGTACTTCCACTTGTTCTCCTTCTTATACTCTGAAATGCAGGTGTGATGGCTGGAACTCCTGCAGCCATTTTGGACCCTGAGGATAGAACAAACGTGACAGGATGGTAGAACAGATGGAAAGAACCAGGTTCTCTAAATATTGAAGAGCTTCCAAACAGCCCTGGACTGCCTATCTCCAGCTGCCTTTCACCTGACAAAGATTCTTCTTTCTTGTGTAAGCCACTGTAGTTTGGGGTTTCCTGTTACTCACAGCTGTATCTAATTCTAAGTGACAGCCAGAATCCTGGGATTCCTTTCCTACATCTAATTTATACTAAGCCCTGTCTCCCAGCTATCCTGGCTCCAATCCATCTCATTTTATTATTCTTGTTTGAACAACATCATCTCTTACCAGTATGACTGCAATAGCTTCCTCGCTGACTCCCTGCTTTTAACCTCTCCCCACTGACACGCATGCCCAAAAAATTTCCACATTTTAATTAAGTAATCTTTCTAAAACTCAAAATGGCTGTGTTACTTCTGAAAAATCATGGAATCACAGACACTCAAAATACAGAGTTTAAGAGGCCCTCAGAGGTCATTTAATCTGGATTTTTAAGGTTTGTTTGGCTTGCTGAAAAAGGAAAAGCAAATGGAGTTTTCCATGTGCCTTTTGCTGTAATATATAAACTATTCCATATATAAAATGTAGAAGCGAACTTCTCTGGCGAAGACACACAAATGTCAGCAGTTTCTCACAGGTGTTCACCAAAAGTTAAAAATCTCTAGTAAGTCTAACCTCCTCATTTTATATTCAGGGAAACTGAGGCCCAGAGAGGTTAAGTGACATGTCCATGGTCACAGAGAAGTTCAGTGGCAGAGCTGGCACATAACCTCCTGTTTTCTCCAAACAAGTGTTACCAACTGGAAGCCAGTGAAGATGCTGAGGGCTCTTGCTCCTCTCCTTGAGGACTGAGTGCCCATTTTCACTCAGACTATGCAGACTGGATTCACATTGATGAGGTGGTAATTTGTACCCGTGAATAACAGGAACCTTAACAGAGTTATTAATTATATACATTTCTGTTTACAAGAGAATAATACTGTTAGCCCCATTAAACACCATTATCAATGCATAATCGAATAATTTCAACATAATGAAACTAATATATTTCAGAGGAATAGAAGGAAATATTCTACATTTGACACAAACTGGATTATTCTAAGCTAGGAAGTCCTTGAGGCAGCGATAATAATTGTTCTGATTTTCACCACATCTACTTGGTACAGTGCTTTACACTTTACATATCATTTTCACATGCCTTATTACCTTGTTTCATTCTTCTAGAAATGTGGAGAGGGAGTAGGGCAGAGCAAACAGAGTGTACTAGTTGGGAGTATTTTGGTTGCAAGCAACAGAACGAACATCCAACCTACACTAGCTTTAGCAAAAAAGAAAATGGGGGGGGGAGCGGATGGTAAGATTGTTGGCTCACATAACTGAATTGCCCTGGAATGTTCCGATTCAGGAATGGTTTGATCCAGGGGTCCGTGCTGTCATTAAGTTTCTGGCTTTGTTTCTGGATGATTCTCTCTGCTGCTTTGTTGGCTTCATCCTCAGGTTGACCCATAGTGGCCTCCTATTCCCATATCCTCACATCACAAAGCCCAAAAGGGAAACAGATGAGTTCTTGTGGCAGGTCTCATGGAGGGCAGAGCACCTGTCTGTCCCAGAAATGTCAGAAAGCCTCTCCTCATATCTTATTGGTGTAACTTAGATCAGGTGCCCATCCCTCAACCAATCACAATGGATGATGGATACAAGCACTTACTGGTTTGAGCCAATCAGGGCCCATTCTAGAGCAGAGGGTGGGATCAATTCCACCAAAAACAACAGAGCTAAAGATGGTGGTCGGGGGGTGGGGGGAAGGTACCCACAGGAAAATGTGAGTGAGTGCTCTTGGTGGGAAAGAGGGAGGTGGTCTGGAAAAACAAACTACGGTGTCCGTTACACCGTGGACTGGAGAGGTTAAGAGGCATGCCCAAGTGACACACGGTTTCTGACACGTGGGACCAGACATAAATTCAGGGTTTTTGTTTCAAACCTTATACCATCAACACCATTGTCTAGAAACCTGAAGAATTTTCCTACTACCATTTGTATGTATCTACCAGCTCAGTCCTTAGCAAAACACCGGAAAACTCGTGACCATTATGCTGAGCCAGTAACTTCCTGTCTGTGCCCAATCAAAACAAAGAGCCCAAACATCAGATAATAAAGGAAATGAGACTGAACTTGGCATTGTCCTGACAAATACAAATTCCCTTCAATGTCACAGGAGGTAGCCAGACAGAAGCAAGTTCCCGTTATTTTTATTCCTGGCCTCACACCCTTGTATATCAAGTTGACTTTGGTTTAAGGTCAGCAACTCAATTCTTTATGTCACATATCAAATCACTGTGACTATCGCCTCCCCAGTCACACTGCTTTTTCTAGGATTTCAATTCATTTATATATGAATCACCTACTACTACAGAGCCTGGAACTAGCCAACAATACATGTAGCTCCCTATGAGGTAGGTACAGTAGTATTTCTGTTTTACAAAGGAAGGCACTGTGACTCCAAGAGCTAAGGTCACTGTATTAGAATAAACCATTCTTTCCCTCCTGGGTGTATTCTTAACTACTCACACAGGACGCTTCACTTCTGACACTTCTGGTCACCAAATGTGTGTGGGGTTTTCCCCACACCAAGCAATTCTCCATGACACCCACTGGGTGTCCTACAATTGAACTCAATTCTAACCCTACCTACCTGGAGTAGAGTCGATCCCATGGGTTAAGGGCTCGGTCCCACCCACTGCTCCCATCCCAAGCAGTAGGTCCCCAGATCACTCACAACCTCTGTCAGACATGGCTACTAATCAGAGGTTCCCATGACCCTAATTTGCTAGAGCAGCTCACAGAACTCAGGAAAACACATTTACCAGCTTATCAAAGGATATGATGAAGGACAGAGATGAACAGACAGGTGAAGAGATACGTAGGCTGACGAGGTCTGGAGGGCCCTGAGCAAGGCAGCTTCTGTCCCCGTGGAGCTGGGTGCGTCGCTCCATTACGTGGATGTGTTCACCAACCTGGAAGCTCCCCTGAATTCCACAGTATTGGCTTCACCACGCAGGCATGATCGATCATTAACCCCACTGCCAGCCCCTCTCCTCTGGAGAAGGGACTGGGGGCCGAAAATTCCAAGCTTCTAATTACGGCTTGGTCTTTCGGGTGACCAGTGCCCACCCAGAGTTGCCTCATTAGAACAGAAGATGCTCCCAGTGTTCTCATCGCTTAGGACATCATGAGGGTCTCAGGAGCTCTGTGCCAATACATCTGTTTTCCACCATCTCACAGTCACTCAACTAATAAGTGCTGAAGGCCCTTCCATGTGCGACTCTCACATGCTACACTCTTTACCAGGCACCCGATACAAGGACACATCCTGGTCTCATTTGGAAGCACGTGGAAGCTGTTAGGTTGGAAAAGTCTGTCCTGCCTGGATTTGACGTCAGAGCCCCCTTCCCTGTCGCCCGTCACTCACATCCAGGAATAAAAGCCTTGACTGAGAGGCTTTATCAGGGCCACCTGCTCAGGACACAGACAGTACCAACAGGAAACATCTGCTCTAGAAACACCGGTGCTTCTGTTGATTGAAACGGACAAACGGAAAAGCTGTTCCCGAGTCTGGGGACATTGTGAGCTGAGGGGAGTATGGCATTACCAGCTACTTCCGGCAGAGCTAGAGATGGGAGGACGTGGGCCGCAAGAAGCATATCCCAGGCCATCTGGGACCCTCTTGGTCCTAATAATAATCAATCGCTGATAAATACTGTGCTGTGAAGAAGCTTGGAGGAGCCTCCGGGGTGTTTTGCCAGATGGGTAACTGAATTCCCTCTGGGAGGAAACAAGCGCTGCTTGGCTAACCCCATTTTGGGTGGTGGCCTCTAGGTCAACTTAAGGTAGAAAAGCCAAACCCGCAGGACATTTTTACTTTGTGTGTGTGTGCGTGTGTGCTCATGAGTGCTTGTGGCTGTGTGTGGTTGTATGTGTAACACTGAATCATATCACAGAAAGGCTGTTCATTTCACTTAGAACTTATCACCAGTTTCCTTGAAACCCCAATTCCCCTCACCCCAGGTACTTCAAATAGAATTTGAGTTACAAAATCCATTTGGGTTGATTTATCTACAGACTTCCTTCCTCTTCCCTTCCCTTTCTTCCTCCCTTCCTTTCTTCCATCCTCTCATTTAACAAACTTTAGTTGAGCCCCTGTTATGGGCCAGATACTGTGCTGGGTGTTAGTTGTCAGAGGTGAGTATGGCGCAGTCTGGGGGGTGGGGATGGAGGTTTATAGCAGCGGTTTTTAAATAGGAATGGTTCCCACCTTCCCAAAGGGGACACCGGGAAGTGTCTGGAGGCATTTTTGGTTGTCAGGACTGGGGAGGAGGGGGCGCTACCAGCACCTAGTGGGTGGAGGCCCGGACGCTGTTCCACATCCTAGATCGCACGGGACGGCCCATGACAGCCATCCGACCGAAAACGTCCCTGGTGCTGAGGTTGAGAAATCGGATCTTTAATATGGAAGATAGAATAGGACTCACTGCGTTCAGTCCCGGCTCTGCCTGTCGCTGTCAGAAGACCTCAAGTGAGTCTCTGGACCAAGTCCCTTGACCTCTTTGAGTCTCAGTGTTCCATCTGTCAGAGGGGATGAAAATGGTCCCCTCTTAGTAACGACTGAAGGGAGCGTGGGCATAAATCATACTGTTGAGTACCTGGCACAGAGCAGGTACCCAAGAAACAACAGCCACTTGGCTTCCAGGGTCTCAAAGGTACCAGTGGGTCCTGGTGAAATTGCAAATATATCAAGGGGAAGCCCAAAGGGATTGCCCTGCTCTTTTCCCTTCCCGGTATCATTGTAACCTGTAGCTAGACACTGATTTGTACATTTAATGGTTTAATGCCCCCATGCCCTGATCGACCGTCAGCTCCATCAAGGCAGGGACTGTGTTTTCTGTTGTTCCTGCCTATATTCCCAGCACCCGGCAGTGTCTGGCCAGGTGGTATCTATTCAATAATTGGAGCCAGATGGCCTGAGTTGAAATCCTGGCTTCTCCACTCACCAGCTGTGTGAACTCGGGCAAGTTACTTAACCTTTCTGTGCCTCGTTTTCCTCCTCCGTAAAGTGGGGAAGTATCTACCAGACAGAGCTGTGGTAAGGGTTAAATAAGCTACCATATCTGTCTAGGGCCTGGCACCTGGTTAGTGCTTATAAGAATTTATTATTATTACCATCATTACTTTCTTGTTTTTACTTTAGTGAATGCCACTCTGGCACTGGATGCCAGCTCACAGGGGTAGACCTTCCTCCGCCTTTGAGGAGCGTTTGTTTCTGCGAATCATTCAGAGAAAGAGCTGAATTTGCAGAGAAGCCGGCAGCTCAGCTGAGCAGAAAAGTAGAAGCCGAAGTGACTTCTGGTGGGAGGTTCACGGGGCCCGCTGGTTCACCCAACAGCTTCTCTCTCTCACCTGGAAGAAATGAGAATTGATTGGAAGCTCGTCCCATCTGAAAAGGTCTGTCGGCAGCCAGAACCAGTACATGTTGTCAAGGATGCTTTTGGTTTTTGGTCCAGGGAGGAAGCGGTTCATGATGATTTGCTTTTCCAGGAAGTGAGACTGACTCCGTGGAGAGACAGAAGGAGGTCCCAGACGCCTGCTGGATCTGACTGCTCCCCTGACGAGCAGGAAGAGAGGACGATCAAGGGGCAGATAGGAAATGCTGAACAAGGAGCGGAGACCCAGTGGGGACCAACCCAGCGGCTGAGGGGAGGCTGGGAATACGGGGCAAAACATGCAAGCGGATCAGAGAGGGAGGACGAGAGGTTTAGAGCTGAGAAGACTGAGAGCAACAACAACGGCAACAATAATAATAGCTGCCGTGAATTGAGCGCCTACTGTATGCTGTGGGCACTTTACACACCTGAGCTCAGTTAATGCTCAAGATGCCATTAGCTCATGTGTGTCAGGCCTCATCCACCTGTGGGTGATGAAAAGGTCACGCTTTCTGTATGCACGCATACATTCACTCATTCACTCAACAAACGTTCACTGAGCACCTAGCGTATGGCAGGCACTGTTCCAGGCACCGGGGATACAGCAGAAAAGCAGACAGACCATCAGACCACACTCCCTGCCCTCGTGGAGCTGTCGTTCTCCTGGGCTGAGGGTCGGCCAACAATGACAGGCAATGACATCTAGTAGTCAGGTGGCGAGGAGTGCCGTGAGGGAAATAAAGCCTGGGGTGGAGGTGGCGCGTGTAGGGGTACGGTGAGGTCGAATTTTAAGAAGAGTGGTCAGGAAAAGCCTTTCTGAAAAGGAGACATTTAAGCGATGACCTGAAAAAGGTCATTGGTTAAAAGTTCCTGTGTTGATTCCAGCAGAGCTGGGTGGGTGAGTGGAGGGGCTTCCCATACCACACTGAGCGGTCCTCAGACGTCAGCAGGGTGTCTGCTGACTCAAGGCCCGGGAAATAGCATCAGGTTCCACAGGGCTGGAATTGCAGGGTTCAGGCCTACAAGACCCCAAACCCCACTTCAGATGCCAGCCAAAAGCCTGGGCTGTTACCTGCGCCTGTGACCAGCGGACCGTAAATCAAAGGTTCCCACACCTTCCTCCTCCGGTTCGACGTATTTGCTAGAGCGGCTCACAGAACTCAGAAGCATGTTACTTGCTAGATCACTGGTTTGTCATGAAAGGATGTAACTCAGGAACCGCCAGATGGAAGACATTCAGGGCGCGGAGCACCACGCCCTCTCTGGCTGCACCACCCTCCCCGCATCCCCGTATGGTCTCCAACCTGGAAGCTCTCTGAACCCCGTCCTTTAGGGTTTTTCTGGAGGCTTCATTACATAGGAATGATTGCAGGACTCACTGGCTGTTGGCAATTGACTCAACCTCCAGCCCCTCTCCCCGAGGCTGAGAGGCAGGACTGAAAGTTTCAACCCTCTAATTACAGGATTGGTTTTTCCCAGCAACCAGCTCCCATCTGTAGGTGGGGTTCAAAAGTCACCTCGTTAACATAACAAAAGACACCTTTGTTGATTTCATCACTTAAATTCTGAGGGCTTTTAGCTGTGTTGGAAATAGAAAGACCATATATGTATTTTTTATTATAAACCACAGTATCACAGGTGAAAAGTGAGCCATGTGCATATTTTGGATACAGTATAACAGAAAGAGAGCAGCACGTGCAAAGGCCCTGAGATGGGAGCGTGTCTGGCATTTCTGGGGAGTAGAAAGGAAGCCAGCATCCAGGAGCACAGGGAGTTAGGCAGACAGTGGTGGGAGGTGCGGGCAGAACAGGCACAGGTGTTGGATCACGTTGAGCCTCATGGCATTGTAAGGATTTTGGCTTTTAATCCGAGTGAAATGGTGATCCATTACAGAATAGCAAGCAGGGAAGTAATTTCATCTGACTCAGGTTTCAACAACAACTCTGGCGGCTGTGTTGAGAACAGTCTGTGGGAGGCAGGGGAGGAAGCAGGGGACCAGTTAGGAGGCTACTGCAAGGATCTGGGTGGCAGATGATGGTGGCTCAGACCAGACAGTAGCAGCGGGGCTGGTGAGAAGGGCTGGGATTCTATATCCAACTTGAGCTGTCCTGAGTCCAAGCCTACTTACGTAGGATACTTCAAACACCCTGTCTCGTCCCACCATTGTGTCCTCTCACCTGTGCCCAGAAGCCCCAAAGACAGATGCACTCACCACCTGGCATCAGGCTGTTCTCTTGTTCTGGTTTCACATGTCCTCAGTCACTGCACCCCTTGGAGTGGTGACACCATCACCACTGTGCTCATTAGGACACAACGTCCATGCCAGGGAATCACCTCCCTGTGTCCCCAGATCTTCCGGTCTTGGGGATGCAGGATGGTACCATGGGCCATGCAGTGGTGAGGAGACAGGCCAAGGCCTCACACCGGTTTGCTTGGGTGCCCCCAGGCATGAAGACTTCATCAATGTTTCCATAAGCTTCTGGCCCTCACTTCCTCTTGCCAGAGGACGTGGGTTCAGTTGGGGACCAGATCCCTGGCCGTATTCTCCCTCTGCATCCCCAGTGAACCTCACCCTGCTTCCCTGGGTGCAAACAAAACAGAGTCCAGAGGACAGCCGTGAGAGAGAGAGAGAGAGAGAGAGAGAGAGAGAGAGAGAGAGAGAGAGAACGTGTGCGTGTTGAAGAAAGCGGTGTGTGCCAGCTCAATGTAGATGTTATTGTCCCTGTTTTCCAGATGAATCCAAGGAGGCTCAGAGAGGTTAAGCGATTTGCCCAAGGTCATCGCTTGCATTCAAGTCTCCTAGTATTTCCTCTTCTGCAATATCAAGACCCCTGCCCCATACTGCCCATGTTCGCCCCACATCCAAAATGCCACAGTATGATTGGATAATGGAACAGAGTATTCAAAATTGAATGTTTGTATTTAAAATCTTGGACATACTGTGGCTGCAATATGTAGTAGCCCTTTATTCAGTCACTCAACAGACCTTGATTGAGCACCTAATAAAAATCAAGCCAAGAAGCACACTGTCTCTTGTGGGAGATGGACAAGTAAGAGATCAGTTAATTTCATTCTGGGTATTTGGAGAGAATTCTGGGCTACTTACTCCTTAAGAGGAAGGGATGGGGCCACAAATGGGGTTGACTCCTCACCTCACTGGTGTGAGGGGTGGAAGCAACACCGGAAAAGCAGTGCTGTCGTGTCAGGCAAACCAGGGTTCGAATCCCACTCTCACCAGTGACCAGCTGGGTGACCCACATTCCCTCAGGTCCCTTTAGCACCGACACACCAGTGTTTGACACAGGGTAGACACTCCATAAAGGATCCTTACTGTTGCTGGGTTGGCAAAGGAATTTGAGGACAGAAACAAACTGGAGAATTCTGCCCCGAGGCGCCTTTGTTGGCAACATCAGTTTTAGGGGAGGGAGGAAGCTTGTAAGCATCTGGATAAGGACACTCTGCCCCCGAAAGAGTAGACGGAGCTCCTCAAATCACCTGCACCCTTAAGCCCTGCCAGAGAAAGTTTCCCCAAATGCAGGAACCTAAAACCTTCCACGATGGCTACAGACTTGGCGACTTCACTTTTCCAGACAAGGTCGAAACCTGCTCTTCAACTTCAATGCCTATGGGTGAAGTCCAATACGTTTAATACTTTTCTAGGTGATGAAATGGATCGTTTTTCTCAAGACAAAAAAAAAAAAAGGAAAATCGAGATTCATGATAGGGTAGGGAAGAGGTGGGCAAGTTTTGATGATACAACAGAATATTTGAAATCCTGGCAAACTAGGGGAAAGGTCACCAACCATCTGTCCACTGACCAGACTGGAGCTACCTGGCAATTTGGGGATCCTGATCTATTATCTCTACAGACTGTAAGTTCCCCGAGAGGAGAACCACGCCTTTGAAAACTTCTTTTCCCCATAGGACCTTGAAAATAGTTAGAAACTTTATGCAGAGACAGGCAGGTTCCTGTTAATACCAACAGCTAATGTCTACTGAGTACTTGCCATATTCCAGGAACCATGCTAAGGGCTTAATCTCAGTAAATGTTCAAAACAAAAAATAAAAAACCCAGATGGTGCATGCTATTATTACCATTTTATAGAAGATAACATTGAGGCTCAAGGAGGTTGAATAAGTAAGCCCAACGTCACAGATGGGCTCTTCAACTTCAATGTCAATGGGCGAACAGTTTAGTGAAAGAATGAAGATTTCCCCTCCTCAGCATGCAGAGGGTTAACTTAGAAACTCAGGCTGTCAGCACTTCTCTGATCTTGGCACTAATTATGTACAGAAATCATTTTGCCTCTGCCGTCTAATGCAAACGACTGTACAGAAATGGAATTTATCATGATACGTGTTACGAGTGTTTTTCTCTTCTTTAAAAGACTACCTCAATTTCCCCCACTTTTCATTTCCCCCTCTCCTTGCCAGATAATCAAATATAAAAGTTATATTAACCTACCAACCACTTCAATTAAAATGCTCATCCAAAATTTGAAAACAATTAAAAAACCCATTATCTCAGATTTAATGTTCTCTGATTCAGTGTCTATTTTCTGCCACAGCGCAAACGGCAGGTAACATTATCACAGTAGGTGCCTTCTAGAAAGCAATGTCTCTTTCTTTGCCAGTCGGTCCCCAGGCTGCTCGCCTGGCATGGGCCTTATTAAAAACCCATATGCCCTGGTGTACTTCTGTCATGTCCAAATGCATTGAAATAATTGATTGTTTTAATGAGTTCTCCATCTGTCTCATTTTCTTCTGTCTTTCTCTACTCAGGAGTGGGTTTCAGAGAGAGGAAAGGACAGATCCACTCTTGGGAGGTTATAGACTGAAAGATGGGAGGGTCCCTGGCTTGGATCTGTTGCCCGGGGGTTCTGCGTTCCCGTGATGAAATTAGAAATGGTTTTCCCTGGGACTTCCCTGGTAGTCCAGTGAAGAATCTGCCTTCCAATGCAGGGGACACACGTTCAATCCCTGGTCGGGGAACTAAGATCCCACATGCCGGGGGCAACTAAGCCCATGCGCCACAACTACTGAGTCTGTGTGCCACAACTAGAGAGCCCATGTGCTGCAACTACTGAGCCTGTGCACTCTGGAGCCCACACCACAACAAAAGAGCCCATGTGCCGCAACTGAGACCCGATGCAGCCAAAAATAAATAAACAAATACTTGAAAAATCTAATTGTCCAATGACAAAGAATTATATCAACTAATGGCATATCCTAAGAATGCAATAATATTCTGAAGTCATTTAAAAGTATATTAGAGGGCTTCCCTGGTGGCGCAGTGGTTGAGAGTCTGCCTGCCAATGCAGGGGACACGGGTTCGGGCCCTGGTCTGGGAGGATCCCACATGCCATGGAGCAACTAGGCCCGTGAGCCACAACTACTGAGCCTGCGCGTCTGGAGCCTGTGCTCTGCAACAAGAGACACTGCAATAGTGAGAGGCCCGTGCACCGCGATGAAGAGTGGCCCCCGCTTGCCGCAACTGGAGAAAGCCCTCGCACAGAAAACGAAGACCCAACACAGCCAAAAATAAATAAATAATAACTAAATAAATTTAAAAAAAAATAGAATCTAGGCAATAAAATAAAGTCTAACCTTTAAAAAAAAAAAAGTATATTAGAGAAGAATATATATTGAATGAGGAAAAATGATACCATGTTGTTAAAGAAACCAAATAGAATACCAAATGGTATGATCTAAGTTTTATGGGAAAAAAAGTATATGGCTATGACTTCATGGGAAAAAAAAAAAGGCTGGAAGGTTATATGGTCCTATGAGAAAATGAGAATCAGCGTTATTTTTATACTTGCTGAGCTTTTTCTGTTCCAAATTTTTTCTCCAGTGATAGTGCATTAATTTTTCTGTTCAGAAAACAAAAGTTGTTTCCAAAAGGAATACCTGTGAATTATAGCAGGAAATGGAGTGGGAATATCTGGGAATTAAAGCAGGTTTAAGACCTTTCCTCTCAGCCCTGGGCTCCTATTAATACCCTGTAGTAGTTAAGATTTGATGCATTACTATATATGATATATATATATAGTAATATATAATTAACAAGAATTACTACCACCTCTCACCATTCCCCGGCCTTTTTTCCAGACCTAGATAAGGTGCTCTAGCTCAATTTTTCCCAGATCTGACAAGCCACATAACTAAACAATTACAGTGCTTTTTCTTAACAGATGATGGAACTCCGACAGAAACCAGGAATTAGTTCAATAATTGGACAATCTTTAGCTGTAGGCGAGGATGGAGTAGTGGGAATGGGAATATCCTCCTGCCTGAAACAACCAAAAAATTGGTGCAATATATGCTACAATGATTTTCAAGCTACTGGCACTCAGGAAACAAAGGACAGTGATCCCTGAGAGGCAAGAAACAAAAAGCCAGCCCTAGGTTTGCATTCCTCCATGAGAGAATTTCCAGGGTGCAGCACAGGGAGGGGGCCTGGTGGACTCCCTGAAATGAGAAGACATTGCTGAGAGTCTGGGGAACCCATGGTGGCTAGAGTTCCCAAGTTAGAATCGTGCAGAAGAGTGCTATTCAGAGAGAACTTCAGAAACGGTGGAGTTCTGATCAGCCCATGCTTGTGAGCAAACTACCCAAGGCTGGGGAATCTTCTGCAAGGATTAGAGATGACGGTGCTGGGTGTCTGGACCAACATATTAGTACAAAGGTGGAGAAACTGTTCTAGACGAAAACAGAAGAGAACACTTTTGTGACCCTGCTTTAAGCAAAAATTTCTTAGATATGACACCAGAAGTACAATCTATATAACGACAAATGGACAAATCAGACTTCATCAAAATTAAGATCTTCTGCTCTTAGTTAAAGCAGCCCCAACAGACTAAGTACCACAGACTGGGTGGCTTATAAGTCACAGAAATTTCTTACCGTTCTAGAGGCTGAGCCATACAAGATCAAGATGCCAACAGATTTGCTGTCTGTTGAGGACAAGCTTTCTGGTTCATAGCCCATAACTTCTCGCTGTATTCTCACAGAATGGAAGGGATGGGGAGCTCTATGGGGTCTCTTTTTGAAGGGCACTGACCTCACTTATGAGGGCTCTGCCCTCATGACCCAAGTACTGCTAAAGGCCCCACCTCCAAATACCATCACCCTGGGAGTTAGAGTTTCAACATATGAACTTTGGGGCGGGGGATGAAAACACCCAGCCCATTACATGTTCTTCTAAGGCACTTTTTTTCTCTCTCATTTTATTACAATGAAGTTTAACAGAACAGAAAAGTCACATGACCTCGGTGGGTCCCAAGGCACTTTTAAGAGAATGAAAAGAGATGCCACACATATCTGGAGAAAACTGTAATTCGAAAAGATACATGCACCCCAATGTTCATTGCAGCACTATTCTCAATAACTAAGACATGGAAACAACCTAAATGTCCATGGACAGATGAATGGATAAAGAAGATGTGATACGTACATATAATAGAATACTACTTAGCCGTAAAAAAGAATGAAATAATGCCATTTGCAGCAACATGGATGGACCTAGAGATTATCATACTAAGTGAAGTAAGTCAGACAGAGAAGACAAATATCATATGATATCACATGTGGAATCTAAAATATGACACAAATGAGTCTTTCTCATTTGTGTTATCTACAAAACAGAAAGACTCACAGACATAGAGAACAGACGTGTGGTTGCCAAGGGGGAGGGTGGGTGGGAGAGGGATGGATTGGGAGTTTGCGATTAGCTGATGCAAACTATTATATAGAGAATGGATAAAGCAACAAGGTCCTACTGTATAGCACAGGGAATTATAGTCAATATCCTGTGATAAACCATAATGGAAAAGAATATGAAAAAGAATGTATATGCGTAACTGAATCACTTTGCTGTACAGTAGAAATTAACACATTGTAAATCAACTATACTTCAATAAAATACATCAAAAAAATAGAGGTGCCACTAATAGACCGGAAGACATTATTTCCAAGTCATGTATTTAATAAAGGATTTGTATTCAGAATATATAAAAACTCTCAAAACTCTACAGTAAGGGAAAAAATCCAATTTAAAAATGGGTGAACTGTTTGAATAGACAATTCACCAAAGAAGCTATAGAGATGGCAAATCAGCACATCAAAAAAAGCTCAGCTTATTTAGTCATTACTCATTAGAAAAATGCAAACTAAAAAAACAGTAGGATACCACTGAACACCTATTAGAATGGCTAAAATTCAAAAGGTGGACCTTAACACGTGTTGGCAAAGACTGGAGAAATTGCAACTCCTAAATGCTGCTGTTGGGAATATTGGCAAACTGACTTCCAAAATAGTTGTACTTTTCTTAAAAAGTAAATTATACCTATGATATGATTCAGCTATTACACACCTAGCTATTTATCTAAGAGAAATGAAAGCTTATGTCCATGTGAAGATTTGCACCCAATGCTCATAACAGCCTTATTTGTAATAGACCCAAACTGGAAACAACCCAGATGTCCATTGACAGGTGAATGGATAAACAAACTGGTATATACATATGATGAAACACTACTCAATAGAAAGGAATGAACTGTTGATGCACCTAATGGAGATGAATCTCAAAATAACTATGCCGAGTAGAACAAGGGAGACAAAAATTGTATAAAAATCTAGAAGAAGAAAACTTAGAAAGCAAGTCAGTGATTGCCCAAGGCATGAGGTGGGAGGGAAAGATTAAGTGAGTCAGGAAGAAACCTGGGGGGTGATGGGTATGTCCTTGACTATGGGAATTACTTCACTGGTGTAAATATATATCAAAGCATCAACTTGTACTCTTTAAATATGTGCTGTTTGTTGCATACTACACCTCAGTAAAGCTATTAAGAAAAGTGAATACACAGATTTTTAAAAATTGAACTGTCAAGAAAATAATTCTGGCTCCAAGCATGTCTGAAAAAAAAAAAACTTAAATGGTATCTTCTTTGTGCAACTTGTCTCTCCCAGAGAGAGGCTTGCCTCACTTGGTCAACAGGGCTGCCATGACTCCTGGACTCCATCCTTCTATATTCAGATCCAGAGCCAAGAAAGCATCACCTTTTCCCTAAAGGTCCTCACAAAACTCTGAAATGTACTCTAACTGGACCATCCCAGGTCACGTGCCCATGAATGCATGTGGGCAACCAATCACTACAGCCAGTGAACCATGATGCTCTGATTGTCTCAGGCCTGAGTCATGTGCAGTGAGAGCAGGAAAGGATCCCATTTCTTAAAACAATTCAGGGTTGTAGTCACAAGAAGGGCAGTGGATATTGTGGGGACCACAAGAATGCGCCTCTTGGATCTCTGTGTGCAGGGCGCATGATGAGTCGAGGGCCTCAACTGCCATGCTCTGAAATCCATCACCGTGTTTGTGCAGAGGCCACACTTCCCTGGGGCTGCTCCCAGCCAGCAGGTGAGTGCAGAAGGCATACCAAGGCAGACCCTTTCCTGGGAGACACAAGGCTCTCTTGACAAGTCACGTTGGCTCAAGGACTCCCTAGTGGTCTTGCTGAATGGCTTATGCATTAAGTCTAACACGCTTTCATTCACCCTTCTTTCCTCCTCTCTACCCTTCACCTGTGTCAAGGTGCCAGCTCCCTCTCCATTCTCCTCACAGGCATTTCCCCTAATAAATCTCTTGCACGTTTAACCCCATTTTAGCATCTGTTTCTCGTAAGACCCAAATTAACACAGATACCAGGGAGACACCTAACACATCTCTACCTTTAGTCAAAAGTTCCAGGGTTTGCCAAATCAGTTCTTATCCTGTATCTTATTTGACTTGCAGCTTTGGTTGGAGAAACTGCTACGAACACAAAAGCCCTGAAGTGGACATAATAGGACTGACTTATGGGTGGTGACCCTGCCATCCATTGCCAAGCACTTAGTGATTCACAAAGCACTTTAAGATACAAAACTTGATCTGATCTTCACAAAAAAGCAGTGAGGTGGGTGGAGCTATTGGATATTAGTCGTAAGGAGATTGATAGGGAGATCAAAGTGAATTGTTAAAAATCCCAAAGATCCATGTCCCTGCTGTGCTGAAGAATCTTCAGTGGCTCCCATTGCCTTCAAGATAAAGACCAGGGTAGTCATGTGATGCAGAAGGGCCCTGTGATCTGGCATTAGAGCCATGTTCAGGGCTCCAATAAAGCCACAGACTATTTGGCCTCTTGGCCTCTGCATACTCTGTTCCTTCTTCTTCAAACACTTTCCATACCCTCCTCTGGTATCAACTACTCATCCATACTACTACTACTCTCTTCCTATTAAAAACCTACTCTTAAAGACTGGGTCATGTATTCCTTTGAGGCCCCAGCTCCCTGTTCTTAAACATTTCATAGTATAATAGGTAAGAACCTTTGTATTCTTTTTTACAAAAAAGTTATTGAAATTTAATTGATTTACAATGTTGTGTTAATTTCTACTGTATAAAGTGATTCAGTTATACATATACATTCTCTTCCATATTCTTTTTCACTATGGTTTATCACAGGATACTGAATATAGTTCCCTGTGCTACACAGTAGGACCTTGCTGTTTATCCATTCTCTATATAATAGTTTGCATCTACTAATCCCACACTCCCCATCCATCCCTCCCCCATCAATAGGAGATACAGATATCATATGGAATTGACTCACACAATTACAGAGGCTGGAAAGTCAAGATGTGCAGTTGGCAAGCTGGAAACCCAGGAGAACCAAAGTATAGTCCCTGTCTGAGTCCGAAAGTCTGAGAACCAAGATTAGCCAATGACACATAACTAGCTGAAAAACTGTTGACACTTGAGACCCAAGAGCCAGTATTTCAATCCAAGTTTGAAGGCTGGAAGAGACCAGTATCTCACCTCTAACCGTTCGGCAGGAGAAGATCCCTCTTCCTCAGCCTTTTATTCCACCCAGGTGTTCAATGGATTGAAGGAGGCTGCTGTTGGGCTGCACCCCCCAGGCCTGCAAGCTTTGCAGCTGTCCAGCCTCAAGACCAAAGAAAGAGCCCAGAGACACCATCCATTATTGGATAGGGAACCTTACACGTCTGAAGCACAAGGTCCTGGACCAACACCTTACTGTGTACGGCAGACACGACATGGCAGCAAACTTCACTTCTCAGGGGAGAAGTAGGCTACCATTTATAGGGGGAATTGATGTCAGGTTGGCTCATCAGTTACGAGGGAAACCAGTGGCTGGGGCAGGGGGCAAGCACGTAGGCAGCTACTGATTACACCTATCATGTGAGTGGGCCAGGGGCTGGTCATGCAGGGAGTGTACAGAGGGCAAGAGAACAGCCATCTTGAGCGGCCTGACCTCACACTCCACGTCCACACACCCCGCACGACCCTCACAGTCTTGGTCAACCTCTCTTCCACGGCTGCCCTGAGGTCAGGTAGATAGAGCTGCACTGCAACTGAACGCCACACATGCGATACAAGTAACAGCAGCTAAGGAGCGCCAAGAGTAAAGGTACCGGCACTTCCCTGGTGGCACAGTGGTTAAGAATCCGCCTGCCAGTGCAGGGGACATGGGTTCGAACCCTGGTCCGGGAAGATCCCACATGCCGCGGAGCAACTAAGCCCGTGCGCCACAACTACTGAGCCTGCGCTCTAGAGCCCACGAGACACAACTACTGAGCCCACATGCCACAACTACTGAAGCCCGCGCACCTAGAGCCTGCGAGCCACAACTACTGAGCCCGCGCGCCTAGAGCCCGTGCTCCTCAACAAGAGAAGCCACCGCAGTGAGAAGCATGTGCACCGCAACGAAGCATAGCCCCCGCTCACCGCTACTAGAGAAAAGCCTGTGTGCAGCAATGAAGACCCAGCGCAAAAATAAATTTACTTTTTAAAAAAAAGAGTAAATATACCTAGTATGCTAAAGAGAGTAAAATTCGCCTAGAGGTGGGTAAACTTTGGAGCCGGTGTTTATCGGGTCAATTTTTCATGCAAATCCAGAAGATGACGACAACAGCATCTCGCTGTAGACCCAGCAGCCAGATTCATTTCATAGTGAGCCCACCACTGCCCCCCCGTCTGAGAGCAGACTCTCTCCACTCAGACTCGGGAGCAAATGTAAGACGTTTAACAGGCACAATACAGGGGAGGTCGTGACCTTTAGGCAGAATACAGCAGTAACAGCAGTCCGAGATCATACCGCCCCCGCCTGCGATTTCTGTACTGGCCTGCAGTATCGTGTCACCCGTCCACTGGCAGTCCCCAGAGCTGGTGCTGAATACTGGAGGGGAGGTATAGTGTGGATATACTGGTGCCTTTCTCCAGTAGGGGCCGGATTAATTACCTAAGTAGTCTTAGGTGGGGCCGGGTAGACCACAGGTGAGATCCCTTTCTAATCTTATTCCCCACTAGGCAGCAAACCCAAACCAGCAGCGTCTTACCTGCCAGCCCCACGCCATTTACAATGTGTCCCTCTGCGGGCAGGTCCTGTAGGCAAAAGTGAGTTGCTGTCCTGACTGACAGTTGGCAACCTTTGGGTCTTTTGGTGGTCGAGTTGAACTTAGACTGTGTTGACTAGTTGCCTCTGGGTTAACATGGCATGGACGCTGGGACGATGCTCCTGAGATGTTCCGTCACGGTTCGTAGGGCTTGAGTCAGCCTCCTGGCCCACACGTTGAGAGCACGGGTTTCCTGCCTGAATCGTTAAGTACTCCGTTTATCTTTTCCGTTAGCCCGGCAGCGGCGAGGTTGTAAGGCTGGTGGAGATGCCAGCGGATGTCATTTTTATCAGCCCACTCCTGGACTTCATGGTCCTTGGTCGATGGTGACGTCCATGGGGGTCCTTATTTTGTGCACAGCTGTTCTAGACGGCCCCCCCAATAGTGGTCTTTCTGTGGTGCTTGATGACTCGGGTTGGCCTTTTGTAACGTCTCCCACCTGTTGTAACGCATTGTAGACGGCATGTAGCTGTGGTCCCATCCCATTATATTGTTGCTCTGTGCCCTTCCATAGCCGGACCAGAAGCCCAAGGGTTCTCTTGTTATTTGGCCATTACCACATTTTGGATAACTGGCCACGTCCAATTCACAAGCCTTTCCCTGAGTTAATATCCCTAAAGCCTGCGTCTCTCATTGTGTAGCGGTGGTGGGTCAGGGGTAGGCTTGCCTTCCCGGACCAGAAAATACCCAAGTATGTAATAGATGGTCCAGGTCCTGGCATTCTGTCAGTGTTCACCAGCCATCCCCGGGCAGTCAGATGAGCCATGAGCGTGGGGCTGCTCCTTTTAAACTAGAAAGAGACTCCAAGGTGAACAGGGTACCCTCAATGTAATGGAAGAAAAAGACACCTCCCACGGTGGTCAGCTGCCACAAGGCCCCATGCACGTGCTAGTGGACGGCCACCTTGGGGTCACCCTGCAGCTTTCCATTCCCCATCCTTATTTCCTGACCTCTTGGTGTTCACGGGGGTTTCCTCGGCCTCCTGGCTGGCCAACTATTGGACTGCACCCCGCAGGCCTGCAAGCCCAGCTTCGAGACCGCAGAGAGAGCCTGGAGGCAGCGACAGAGACATCAATACTTATTAGACAGGGGATCTTACGCATCTGAAACGAAGGGCCCGGGAACCACCGCCCTCCACGTACAGCAGACAGCAGGCAGGACGCGGGAAGAACATTTGCTACGCGGGGGAGGAGGCTACCATTTATATGGGGAATTGGCATCAGGTTGGCTCGTCAGTTACCAGGGAAACCAGTGGCTGGGGCAGGGGGCAAGCATGTAGGCAATTACTGACTAAGCCCTACAATGAAGACGACTGGATAGTCATGTGAGTGAAGCAGGGGCTGGGCAAGCAGGGGATGGGCAGGGGGCAAGAGGACAGCCATCTTGAACAGCCTGACCAGCCAGAGGCCCACCCGCGTCAGGGAGGGCAGTCTTCTGAAATGGAGTCTACTGATTCGAGGCGAATCTCATCCAGAAACACCCTCTCCGACACACCTGCAATAACGTTTGGCAAAATGTCTGGCCACCCAGTGGCCCAGTCAAGTTGACACATAAAAAGAACCATCACATGGAATAATTGTCCAAGGTTGTGTGACGGCGTCGGTGGCAGGGCTGGAGAACAAGTTGTCTCCAAAGCTCTTCTTTTTTTTTTTGGCCAAGCAGTGTGATATGTGGGATCTTAGTTCCCTGACCAGGGCTTGAACCTGTGCCCCCCACATTGGGAGCACAGAGTCTTAACCACTGGTCTGCCAGGGAAGTCCCTCCAAAGCCCTCCTTACACAGCCATGTCGCTATCCCCGTGGATAAGGCAACCACAGGGTGGTGACCCCTGCCTGATCCATCTGGAGCTTCTGCATTTCTTGAGGACATACTAAGTGCCAGGTTCAGGCTCTGTGCTTGGCATTTTACTTATATCCCCATGGCCTTGGACTGTCCTGGTCTCCAGATGCATGGATATTTGTTGAGTGAATAAACCCCATTTGCCAGAGAGGATAACTCGCTTATTATAGGATTCAAACCTAGGACGGACTCCACAGCCACACCATCCTTCCTGAAAAGCCCTCTTCCAAACCCCTGATTTCTCACGCCCCAGAAGCATGACTTTGCCCCTCCAGAGGCTGCAGGCTCGGCAGAACTTAAAATCTCAGCTCCCCCGGGAGCAACATCCCCTCCCCAGAGCAGATTTCCTGGCCCTCCGCAGTGCTGCCCAACAGGCTGCCGAACAGGCGACTGGGTGAGGAGCCCGGGCAAATACCTTGCAGGTCAGCTGGCATCTGATCTAGACTTTTCTTCCCCAGTTTCTCCAGATGCACAGGGGTTTGCTGGGTCTGCAGTGCCAAGCGGTAGTGTTGTTAAGGGGAATCTGTATTTTTTTCTTTTCCTTTCTCTCTTTAACTCTCAGCAGCAGCTGCCCCTCCGTTCATGGCAGGTTCCAAGAGTCTCAGACAGGTGTCAATATTGACAGAAGAGGCCCCACAGCCCAGCAGGGTTTGCCGTTTCAAAAGAGGAGCTGAGCAAGCTCATCAGGACGGCTTCTCGGCACACTTTGGCCGCCCCGATTACTTGGTTCTGAGCAGCATGAATATGGATCAGTGAGAGGAAGGGGACTCATCTGGATTCGTTTTTTGTTTTTTTGTTTTTTTTTTAACACAGAGACCATATAGAGGAGGACTTTAAGGTCACTAGTTTGGCAGTCAGAGAGACCTGGCTTCCAATCCCATCTCTGCTCTTTTTGCTTTGCTACCCCTGTGACCCTGGGAAAGGACATTCGCTCCTCTGAATCTCAGTTTCCTCATCTGTAAAATGGGCATCGTGATAATCAATACTTCCAAAGTGTGCTGTTAGGATCACGTGACAATGCATTTAGCACAGGGCCTGGCTCACCATACGTGTTGCATAAATACAGCAGTTCCTGGTGTTCTGTTTAGAAATGGTCACATCCAGAGGAACTGGCCTTCTCCTTAGGAGTGGGGAAACATTTCCCAAAGTCTCCTGCAGATTTCCCCTCACGGCTCATTGGCCAGCACTGAACTCTGCGAACTCCTGACAGTATCTGAGGACATCTTTCCCAGCCTCCTAGTTTTACAGTTCGTGAAACCGAGGCCCAGAGAAGGTTGCACAGCAAGTCAGTGGCAGGGTCAGGCCTGGAACCTGATGCCTAACCCAGAGCGGTTTTCATCCCCGTATAACACTTTTCTATCAGTGCTAAGATTTCCAAGGCTTTTTACTCAATGTATTTGTCAACATCTGCAACCAATTTCCTGAGCACAGGCAGGCAGGAGCCCTGGGCAAAGCCTCTTTCCCTTTCTCCTCTCTTTATCTTCCAGCCCAGGTGAGCAGCTCAGTTAAGTCTTGTACTCTCCAGCCAGCTCAAGATCATCCTGTCTGTCATGCAGAGAAGAAAATGGGGACGAAGGAGAGAAGCCCAGAGCGGCATCTATTCAACTAGTCTGCACAAGGACCCCTAGCAAGAAAGCCAGGCTTGACTGAGGGGACACACGATGGCGGGTGCTATGGAGACTGGAGGGGAATGTGGTCCAGCTTCACCTTCCCCAGGCCTCCTGCTGGAAGGCACGTAGTCATGCGGAAAGCCCACTACCGTCGCACCAGAAGCCTCCCCTCGTTAAAATTCTGGGCCATGGTGTCTTGTATTAAAGCTGATATTAAGCCATAAAATGTAATATGTTATGACACCATAAAATTCAGTGTAATTGCTATAGAACCATAAAATGTAATGTAACAGGCGCAGTGTCCATTACGCTGCTTCACAGTCTAAAGCAGTTAGCTTCCACTCTGCTTTTAGACAAACAAACAATTCCTATTCATTGCTACCTCTGGAGGAAGGTATAGGAAAATCAACGCAGATGAGCATTTATTGTAACTCAAATGCCAAGGGAGGATGCAGTGGGGTGTGGAGGCACCCTCCAGGCTTTGTAGTAAGACAGAACCGAGGTTCCAGTTTTGTTCAGTAATATCTAGATCGGGGGACTTCCCCGGTGGCGCAGTGGTTAAGAATCCACCTGCCAATGCAGGGGACACAGGTTCGATCCCTGGTCTGGGAAGATCCCACATGCCATGGAGCAACTAAGCCCGTGCACCACAAATACTGAGCCTGCGCTCTAGAGCCCACAAGTCACAGCTACTGAAGCCCGTGCGCCTAGAGCCGGTGTTCCGCAACAAGAGAAAGCCACCGCAATGAGAAGCCCACGCACTGCAACGAAGAGTAGCCCCTGCTCGCCACAACTAGAGAAAGCCCGCACGCAGCAATGAAGACACAATGCAGCCAAAAATAAATAAAATAAATTAAAATAATAATAATAATATCTAGATCAGGGTCCCGAAAAGCAGAGCCAAAGATGGGGATTCAGCCTAGATTTCTTCTGCAATCACATGTGCCTAGGTCCTGCAGAAGGACCACAAAGCTGCAGCCAATTTGGGTCTGGGAGTTGGAGGAGGAAAAAGGGGAGGTCTGGCCTGTCTACTGCCCACAAGGCCCCAGCAAGGGGAACCACCAGATCCGTGACAGCCGGTGTGAGTTGCAGCCGGGCCTGAACTGACGTTGCTGCTCTGAGCATAAACATGGCTGGCTGCTGCTTCGTGCCCACTTTCCAAAGCTCACCCCACTTCCCCTCGTGGCCCATTCGGACACAGAACCCCGCAGGGAAGGGAATCTGGGGCAAAGGTTTCCATTTAACTAAGATGACATGATGTAAGGTGACCATGGGAAGGGAAGGCAGAGGGAAGCAGGGAGTGGCATCACAGTTGGTGAGCATTACGGAAGGGGAAGTGGGGAGGCCTGCGGGTGCCCCCCCGATAGGGACCAGCGTTGTCTAGGGGCTCAGGCAGAAGGAAGTGATGGATAAGGTGAGGAGCGAAGGAGAAGCAGTTAGCCAGGGGAGAAGGGTGTGGTGGAAGAGATTGGTGTATGGAGAAGAGAGGGGGGGGAGGAGGGAGGGAAAGCGGGGGAGCAAGAGAAGAAGAAGAAGAAGGGGGGGGGGCGAGGAGGAAGGGGAAGGGAGAAGGGAAGGAAAGAGAAACAGGTTGAGAGAGAAAGGGACAGACAGTAAGAGACAATGAAAGAAAGATGCAAAAAAGATATCAGAGAGAGGGAGAGAGATTGGAGAGAATTAGGAGTATAAGAAGAGCATGTGTTTAGAACGTGGAATGGAAGAAGAATGGTGTGAGGTGGGCTGGAGAAATAATCAGGGACCAATAATATATAAATACAGAGAGAGAGAGAGAGATCCACACACCTATGTAGCTAATCTATACTGTAAGCACATAACAACTCACCCGGTCAACGCATAATAGGCATCCACACTCGTTCATACAGACACATGCACACAAACACATATAATTCCCCAATACCGTCCATCCCCTCACACCCCAGGAGGCAACGGGTTCATTCTGGTCACTTCCTGGGCAGGGACGTTCTCCAAGATCCCGTGTGTGGTGTTTCCCCCATTGGCTGAGCTGATGGGCGGTGTGGACGCTCAGCAGACCACAGTCATCCTGCGGTCAGTAGCCCTGGTCAGGGGAAAAGATGGTCCTTTCTGATAGGACATAAAAGCCTGGAAGCGTGGGCTTGGCTTCCAGGGGCTTTAAGAGGAGGCCTTGCTTCTGATGCATTTTTCAACTTGCTTCACAGTGTTATTAATGAATAAAACACACCAGAAAATCGGGAGGAAATGAGGCAGCATAAAGTCCCCACTGTGAATTCTGATGAGGCACCCAAAGGATCAGTGAGCAGGAAGGACACAGAGCTGGAGCCAGGGAAGTGTGGTTGGGAGAGCTGGCGCTGGAAAGCCACACAGAACAGAATGGACAACCAGGGACCACGCTGCATGACTCAGCTGTCTGCGTGTCCGTGTGTGCCTGAGTGTCTGCCTGCGAGAAAGAGCCACGTGGATGCAGACCTAGGGGTTGCTGTTGTATAAATATTTATGTCCAAGTAAATGGGAGAGGGAATCTAAAACCCCAGGAGCAAATGCTAAGGTTTTCTCAGGCTAGAGGGAGATATATTTTCTCCTGCCCCACCGTGCCCCCTGCTATCTCCTTATTGAGGGTATTTTTTAGGGAAGGGAGAACCACCAACAAATTTACTATGAGACAAATGAAAGGAAAACCATGATTTCAACATTTCTGCTAATTCCTAGTGTTAAGATGGAGGCCTGGGCTACACGCGTCTTTCTTTTGTGAGGATGTACCACCAAGAATTTTGAATGATGCTGAGGAAGGTCCAGGAGCTTGTCTGCGTTAAAGATTGAGAAAAGATTAATTTGCTTAAGAAAATAAAATCAAAGTTTGCAGGTATTCTCTGGTATTGGGGAAGTTGGCAAAGTGTGTAGATCAGGGGCAGTGAGAATACCTAAACAGAAAAGGTATCAGGCAAGGGACCTAAGGGGAAAGCCAATCTGTGAACAGTTCCCTGCAAGGTCTTAGTTAAGGAGCTTTAAGGATGGAGATGGTGAGTATTATATTTTAGGTTGTTTCCTATTCCACACTGCGTTGTAATTCACTCCTGATAGCCCTAAATCTTCCACAAAGTCTGTGTATCAGTTGAGGTAAAGGTTAAGCTGCTGTAACAAAGAACCCCAAAATGCAGTGGATTAAAGAAGACAGAAGTTTATTTCTTATTTGTGAAGGAGTCCTGACAGTGTGTGGTCTGGAATACGCCAGACTTTGCTCCACATCCTCATTGGGGGACCCAGGTTCTTTCCCCAGCATTGTCTTTGTCTGCACGGTTAGGCTGCATGCAAGCACATCTCTATGCTTTTGTATACAGGGGAAGGGAGAAAAAGAACGCCATGCACAATTTTCTTTTAAGCAAATGTGGCATTAGGGCTTCCCTGGTGGCGCACTGGTTAAGAATCTGCCTGCCAATGCAGAGGACACAGGTTCGAGCCCTGGTCCGGAAAGATCCCACATGCTGCGGAGCAGCTAAGCCTGTGCGCCACAACTACTGAGCCTGTGCTCTAGAGCCTGCGAGCCACAACTACTGAGCCCGTGCGCCTAGAGCCTGTCTTTTGCAAGAAGAGAAGCCACCGCAATGAGAAGCCCACGCACCACAACAAAGAGTAGCCCCTGCTCACGGCAACTAGAGAAAGCCCACGTGCAACACTGAAGACACAACGCAGCCAAAAAAAAAAAAAAAATGTGGCACTAGTAAACACATTGCTTCTGCTCACATTCCATTGGTTAATTCCATCTTGCCCCAGGGGAGGCTGGGAAATGTAGTCCCCAGCTAAGCAGCCATGTGCTCAGCTATTACTATGGAAGAAAGGGAGGATGGAAATTGTAAGAAAACTGGCCGTATCTACTTCAGCCTTGAACCTGGGCTAAGCCACCATAGTTTCTTACTGGATTATTGTAATAGTCTCCCAACTGCACCCTTGATCCCTTCATTCTATTGTTTTTTTCCCCCCTCCATAGATTTCTTAACCTATTAAACACATTTTTTGACTACTATGCTCAGCTAGCTTTGAATTTGTATTATCACACAAAAAAATTGTATCTTAGTTTTTGACTTTCAGTCTATTCTGAAAGCAACATCCGGAAGTGCTGCAAAAAGTTATTCACTGCTCAAAACGCTCCAGGGGCCTCCCATATGCTCTGAGTAAAAGCCAGAGTCTTTGGAACTGTTTACCAAGCCCTGTATGATTTCCAACCCCCAGCCACTTCCGACCTCACCTCCTCTCACAGCCCCCCTTGCTTACTCCCTCCAGCTACACTAGCCTCTGTCCTCTTCTAACGTGCCAGGCGCGCCCTTACTTCAGGGCCTTTGCACTTGCCGAATCCTCCGCCTGGACCACTCTTTCGCAAGACAGACATGTGGCTCATACTGCTGCTTTCTCCTCCCAGCCTCCCCTGACGCCACCCCATTTAAAATAGCAATTTTACCCCCTGATATACATGAATGACGTGTGTGTGTGTGTGTGTGTGTGTGTGTGTGTGTGTGTGTACGTGTGTAAGTGTATGGTTTTTTATTGTCCTTTTCACCCATTGGGATGTAAGCTCCAGGGATGGGGATTTCACACGTGTGGGTGTTCATATGTATGTGACGCATATGCATATCTGCAAAAACTGTTAACCTCCTTCCTACTAATGACAGACTGTCCTGGGCCCAGGCAGGGAGGTGACAGTGAATAAAAGAGCCCCCAATCTCTAGCCTCCTGGAGCTTATCTTTTGGTGGAGGAAGACAGACAACACATTGCATGAACAAATATTAAATATGATCATTTCTGAAGGTGATAATTGTTATGGAAAATAACCTGGGGCGAGTTGTTGATGAGTGATGGTGGAGGAGGGAAACTTCTCTAGCTAACGTCATCAGGAAAGGTCTCTCTGAGGAGGTGACATTTGAGTTGAGACCTGAGTGATAGAAGGAGCCAGCTGGGACTTCCCTGATGGTCCAGTGGTTAAGACTCCATGCTTCCACTGCAGGGGGCCCGGGTTCGATCCCTGGTCGGGGAACTAATCTTCTACTGCCGCGAGGTGTGGCCAAAAAAAAAAGAAAAGAAAAGGAGCCAGCTGTGCAAAGTGCTGGGAACAGTATTTCAGGCAGAGGAAACAACAGGTGCAAAGTCCATGAATGGGACTGGTGTATTCAATGGAAAGAAAAGCAGGGAAGTTTGAGCAAGGGACGCACCAGGGATCATAGTAGAGATGGGGGTGGGAGGGAGGTGGGGAGGGACCAGATCATTCAGAGCTTCCCTGGCCACTTCCCTGGCCATTAGCCAGTACCCAGCCAGTGCTGGCTACTGAGTGCTCGCAATATGGCAATTCCCGACTGAGACGTGTCATAATGGCAAACGACACACCAGGTTTCAGAGATCTCGTATTCAAAAAAAAAATGTAAAATGTTCATTTTCATATTAATTATATGTTGAAATGGTAATCTTTTTGATATTAGGTTAAATTACTGAAGTTAATAACACTTGATTTTTTAGTTTTTTAACGCACCGTATACATATACAGCTTGCATTATAGTTCTATCGGGCAGTAACAGAGACTTACAAGCTTTGTGAGAAGTTTGAATATTATTCTAAGTGCAGCAGAAAGCCACAGGGGCATTTTAAATAGAGAAGCAACACAACTGGATCTGTTTAAAAGGATCACTCTGGCTATCGGGTTCCCGAGGAGTAGACTCTGAGACAGAGTGATGTGTAGGAAACTGATTAGGGAGTGTTCTTGGGATCCACACTCGGGGAAGGGAAGTGAAGGAAGCAGGATGGGTAGGAGGGGGAAGATGAGCTGGGCTGCATCCCACCAAAGGGCTCAGCTGGCCCCCACGGGGAGCTCTGAACGAGGGACAGGGCTTCAGAGTTCTTCCAGACTGGGCCAGGAGGCTGGGCCAGGAGGCTGGGCCTTCATCCTCTTATAATGCCCGGTCTCTATACCAGCTGGGGATGAGGCAGCTCTCACTGAAGCTCAGCCCTCCTCCGTGCTCGAAGTGGGAGCTGGTCAGTGCAGCATAGCACCCAATGCAGGGATCAGTCTGTGGACCAGGGGAGGAGGGAGTCGGAGTGGAAGCAGAGAAACAAGCTGGAAAGATCTGGCAAGGGATGACTCTCCAGGTGGGGGGACCCTAGTGACCGAAGCTGCAGAGGTGGGACGGCACAAGGGGTCATCAGAGACTGTGAAGAGCTAGGCTTCCTTTCAGGGAGCAGTGAGAGAGGAATGCAAATGAAAGTTTGGGGAAGTTTTGCTGTATGTTGGAGACCAGATGCCCCACACAGGGAATGGAAATTTCCCTGGTACCCTCCTACTTTAGGATTGGCTCTTTAAGATCCAAAGGAGAAACCAAACAAACAAAAGCATCCTTGGCAACCGGGTGCCTCCCAGCCAGTCCCCAGCTTTCTGACAAGCTTGTCACAATATTGATGGAGTGATTAAATTTTGTGCTGAAGAGACTCGAGTCCTAAATAATGTTCCAAATAGACAGCAACTGTCTGAGATGCTGCCTGCACCTGCCCCGTATTTCATTAGGGCCCCCAGAGGTGAAACAGAGCCAAGGAAGTGGGAAAAGGTCAGGATCTGAGCGCTTTGCATCCTGCAAGAGGGGCCATTGGGGTCTAGCAAAAAGGGCATTGGACTGGAGCTTCAAAAGCCAAACTTCCGGCCAGGATCAGCAACTCACTGTGTGACTTTGGGCAAGACATTTCCTTCTTTGGGCCCCAGTCACCTAATTTGCAAACCAGTAGGGAAGGGGGAACATTCACTGGTCCCTAATGGCTCTTGAATATTCATAACAGCTTTTTTAATGGAGGACTTACGACGGGCTAAGCACTTTACATAGATTATCTCATTTACTCCCCACAAGAATCTCATGAGGTGAGCACTGTTATGATATTTTACAAAGGAGGAAACTGAAGCTCAGAGAGGTTAAGTAACTGGTTCCAGGTGACACAGCTAAGTGTTGGGTCGGAATTTGAAGGTCAGCAATGGAACTTACCATCTCAGTCACTCTGTTTTAGGTTTCTTACCAATGCTCTTAAGGGTCTGGACTATTTTTAACCTTACAGTTTAGGGGAAGATTATTTATTCAGGGTCACTTACCGTTAGCTCTGCACTTTGAAATGTCAGTTTGATGGCCAGCTTTCTCTCTCCACCCCTGGGCTGTCTTGCCCTTGGGCTGGAATCATTTGTGGGACTCTGTCGAACTGACTTTGATTGGTACAGTCTCAAGAGGGCCAGGGTTTGGGGCAGATGTGGCGGGACACGGGACATTATCCTGACTAAACTTTGAAGGTGCTTTATTGACAAATGTTATCCTGGCAAAAAACCAAAGCTCACCTGCCTCTGGCTCCTCTTGGCCTCCACTCTGATTCTCTGCAGCTGAAGTCCGTGAGAGACAGCCAGGCCCTGGGCTCAGAGGCTGTAGCCAAGGGGAGCTCCATCTCCTGTTCCCTCTCTGCACAGCCAGGTACAGCGGGCAGCCAGCCAGGCATCCCTCAGCACCTGTCACTTGCTGCGGGAATAAAGGGAATAAAACAAATATAAGAAGCATGTGGTTCCCTGTGAACCTGGCAGAGTTCCAGTGTTGGTCAGGATGCAGGGGGAAGGGCACTCATGCTTTCTGGGGTTTGACCACTTGTATTGAACCTCTGAAAAATGGGCATGCCCTCTCTGACCCCAGCTCAGAGTGCCCTGGCATGCCAGTCTGTCCCCCAAATACCAGTACTCATGTCCCTCCTAACCCAATGGGGTGCCTTGGAGGGACCCTAGGCTCAGAGATGGCTACATAATTTGCAGGTCGCAGTGCAAATACAAATGTAGGGTTCCTTGTCTGTAATTTGTGCAGTCCAGTTCAAGATAAAAATTCTGTTAAAGATGCTGAAATAGAAAGCTTTTTCCTTTAAAAAAAAAAAAAAGGCATGCCCTTGTTGAGGAAGGGCTCACTGCATATATAAATGTATTTGCATGGAAACGAGACTGAAAGTCTAACCACTGAACGGTGGTTGTTTTTGCATGGTGGGGTTTCAAGGATATATGTTTTTAAATTAATAGATAATTTTGGAGCAGTTTTAGATTTACTGAAAAACTGAGTGGAAAGTACAGAGTTCCCATAAGCCTCTAAGTGTGTGGTAATGTGTGATGCAGCAATAATAACTAAGACATGATTAAAACAGGCATCCTGGCTCCAGACCCCATTCATGTCTCCTCCTCACCTAGCTGCCTCTCTATTTCCCAGCTATGTGGCCTTGGGCTAGTTTCTTCGTCGCCCAAAGTGTCAGTCTCTTCATCTATAACATGGAAATCACGATAATTCCTAATTCATAAGGTTGAATGAGTGAGGAAGTCAGAGGAAGCTCTTAGCATAGTGCCTGGATCTTGGTAAGATCCGGTGGCCATTCAAGAAAAGTTATCTTGCTAATGAATGTCAGAGCATCTGGAAGTGCACATAGGTGTCAAAAAAAAAAAAAAAAAAGCAATCATACACGTGGCTGGTCTCAAACAAATGGGGAGTCTGAAGATTGAGGCAAAAATGACATTTTTCCCATTGAATTCCTTAGAGTCCCTCTAGAATTCCACTCAGATGTGGTCCAGTGGGGTGTGGCCTTTTCTCCCCAGTTTTTCTCCCCAGTTTTTCTCCATCTTCTCTCCCTGTGTTCACATTCCCTTGCCTCTTTTTTCTCCTTTCCTCCATGTCCCAGCTCTATCCTGAATCAGCACAAAAAGTGACAATCTCAAAATTCAAAATTGCCCTTGAAAATCCCTTAAGAGGTGTCATATTAGAGACACCAAAAATTAATTAATTTTTGGTGTGTTGGGTCTTCGTTGCTGCGAGCGGGCTTTCTCTAGTTGTGGTGAGCGGGGGCTACTCTTTGTTGCGCTGCACGGGCTTCTCATTGCAGTGGCTTCTCTTGTTGCAGAGCACGGGCTCTAGGCAAGAGGGCTCAGTAGTTGTGACTTGCGGGCTCTAGAGCACAGGCTCAGTAGTTGTGGCGCGCGGGCTTAGTTGCTCCTTGGCATGTGGGATCTTGGACCAGGGCTTGAACCCGTGTCCCCTGCTTTGGCAGGCGGATTCTTAACCACTGCGCCACCAGGGAAGTCCCCTACACACTGTCCTCACTAAGTTTTCCTCCAAAATTGGAGTAGAAGGCTGTTTCTTCGGTTTCTGTTTAGGTTTCATGTTGATCTTGACCTATATCTGTATCTATATCTATCTATCGAAATATATGTATCTATGTATCTTTAAATTCTAGAACCACCCTCAGTGTGGCAAAGTTGTCCTCAACCCTGAGACAAGTAGGAAATGACACCCACAGGGAATTCATTAGGTCCACGTTTCCCATCTCATGCCTGTCCTGGGGCACACACTCACTGAGTGCAATCAGGGAGCATAATTACCAGCACACTTGTGTTAATACTTCTCTTTTTTTAATCTTAACTTTTTGAGGCTCCCACTAATCCTACTGCATCCATTCTAAGATGCACACTTTTTCTTTTCTTTCTTTTTTTTTTTTAATTAATTAATTTATTTATGGCTGTGTTGGGTCTTTGTTTCTGTGCGAGGGCTTTGTCTAGTTGCGGCAAGCGGGGGCCACTCTTCATCGCGGTGTGCGGGCCTCTCACTATCGCGGTCTCTCTTGTTGCTGGGAGCACAGGCTCCAGACGCGCAGGCTCAGCAATTGCGGCTCATGGGCCCAGCTGCTCCGTGGCATGTGGGATCTTCCCAGACCAGGGCTCGAACCCGTGTCCCCTGCATTGGCAGGCAGACTCTCAACCACTGCGCCACCAGGGAAGCCCGATGCACACTTTTTCTGATTTTAACATCCCTAAGCCCGAGATGCATTTTACACTTTGCTATCAGCCAACCAGCAGGTGTGATGTAGTTTTACTCCCTGTGCCCAAGCAAACTTGGTCATAGCTATTCAGACTGTTGTTACTTCAACTGTGTTGCGTACACTGCCGAGCCCCCACATGTTGATTTCATTCGCCACTTAACATGTCTTCAGAAAGATGATGCCATGATACGAGTTGGCGTGGAATGGAAAGTTTCTGTGTGCACAGAAAGACCCCCAAGCAGAGTAATGGGCTGGAGATTAGGTAATTGTGAGGCAAATTCCTGTCTTTGAGGGAATGATTCCACTTTCATAGTTTCTTGCAAAGTAGCAACCAAATCTTGATGGAACACCTAAAAAGGAAGAAACCACGGTAGATGAAGCTACACTGCATTTTGTCACTGAGATATGTGCAAAAGGATTCCTTGTCATATACCAAGCCAGGCAACAGAGGTAAGAGAAATTGCCAAATCCCTTGAAACAGATGAAGGGAATTTCAAACAAAGGATGGTGTGACCAGTTACGGTGTTTAAAAAGACTATGAAGGCACTGGGTAGTAACTTAATTGGAAGAGGTTTTTAAAATTTATTTCTTAATTTTACATAAAATAATGATGTACCTTAAACTCGATGATGTTTTACATTTAATAAAAGCCAGTTGAATTCAAGGTAGTTAAATATATGGGGTGCGATGCAAATTTAATGATCAATGAACTCTCCCAGTATAACACTGATGTGTTATTATATTTTATAAACCTCTGACTACTCCCTCTGTCTTTCCAAAGATCTCTCCCAACAAGGGGTAAGGAAAGGGAGAAAAGAAACCCCTTCATTGTGATAGTGAAATATACATGCATGTATTTTAGTAACATGTAACAATACCAGTAAAACAATGCTTACCCATTAATTCAGAAATACTCGTTCTAGGAATTTACCCTCTGAAGAGTGACTGAGTACAAATATTTAGTTACCAGGATGCTTATCTCAGCTTTGTTTATAAGAGTGAAAGATTAGAAACAATTTAGATAAGCATCAATAGGACTGTGCTTAAATAAATGATAATACATCCATATAATGGAATACTAGAATAGGCGGACATCAAAAACAGAGTCAATGTTTATCAGCATGGAAGGATACTCATATGATAACAAAGAGGATACAAGCCAAGCCTGAGAGTCTTTCTGTAAAATAATAATAATAATAAAATAATAATAAATGTCTATATATTTAACATATGAATGTTGAGGGGAAAGAAACAAATGAAATGTAAAAGCAGTTATCTCCTTTTCTGAATAGAGGAAATGTGGGTGATTTTTGTTTTCTTCTGAGTTTTCTGATTCTCCTTTCATAAAATATTTTTATGTAGTTAAAAAATAATAAGAGAGGGACTTCCCTGGTGGTGCAGTGGTTAAGAATCCGCCTGCCAGTGCAGGGGACACGGGTTCAAGACCTGGTCCGGGAAGATCCCACATGCTGCAGAGCAACTAAGCCCATGCGCCACAACTACTGAGCCTGTGCTCTAGAGCCCACGAGCCACAACTACTGAGCCCGTGCACCACAGCTACTGAAGCCCACGCACCTAGAGCCCATGCCCTGCAACAAGAGAAGCCACCACAATGAGAAGCCCATGCAGCACAACGAAGAGTAGCCCCTGCTCGCCGCAACTAAAGAAAGCCCGTGTGCAGCAATGAAGACCCAAAGCAGCCAAAAATAAATAAATAATAAAATTAAAAAATAATAATAATAATAAGAGGGGAAAAAAAGGAATTGATGTAGCTCCTGTGAGAAAAATGAGGAAAAGCTGCCCACTTAGGCTTCCTCTGTGGTGTTTCTGTAGATGTCCCCAGGCTTCTGCTCCAGGAATGACTTTTTCTCAGTAGGGGTGTGGATCGTAGAATTCAGAGCAGGGAGGTGGTTACAACTGGAAATGGCTGTTACACACTGAAGGTTTGTGTCCCCCAAAATTCATATGTTGAAGCAGCACTAACCTCTGGGGTGGCTGCATTTGGAGATGGGGCTTCAAAGGAAGTAATGAAGGTTAAATGAGGTCATAAGGATGGGGCCCTAATCTGATAGGATTAGTGTCCTTACAAGCTCCTTCCCCAGTCACCCCCAATGCCTGCACCAAGGAAAGCCCAGGTGAGGATGCAGCCAGAAGGCAGCCCTCTGCAAGCCAGGAAGAGTTACACCAGAAACCAAATCTGGGGCACCTTGATCTTGGATTTCCAGCCTCCAGAATTTTGAGGAATAAATACCTGTTGCTTAAACCACCCAGTCTGTACTGTTTCGTTACAGCAGCCTGAGCCTACTAATACAGGCTTCCCCTATGGTGAGGGGCTCCAAGTTTCCCATCTGCTACACAAACAATTAGAGGCCTCCCTTATAGGTTGGCTGACTGAGGGAAGGGAGTCAGATGAACCTGGGTACAAATCCTTCTGCCACTGCCTGGCTGTGTGAACTTGGGCAAGTCTCTTTACATGTCTAAACTTCAATTTTCTCATTTGTCCAACAGTGGTGAAAGCTGCCTATTTCCCTCATTGGGATGCTGTGAGAATTAAACTGAGGGAATGCATCTGCACCCAACTTGACCAAATCATTCTCCTGCTTAAAAATCTCTTTGGGTGAGGCCACGTGACATAGATGAGATAATGCCTGCAAAATGCCTGGCACACGGTAGAGGCTCAACAAAGATCAGCTCCCTCATTTCTAAGGATTCTTCATGAATTCATTTATTTATGACAATAAATTATCTTTTGGTGCCTCAGTTTTCTCATCTGTCAAAGGAGGATACAAAAAATAACTATTTGGGGCTTCCCTGGTGGCGCAGTGGTTGAGAATCTGCCTGCCAATGCAGGGGACACGGGTTCGAGCCCTGGTCTGGGAAGATCCCACATGCCGCGGAGCGGCTGGGCCCGTGAGCCACAACTACTGAGCCTGCGCGTCTGGAGCCTGTGCTCCGCAACAAGAGAGGCCGCGATAGTGAGAGGCCCGTGCACCGTGATGAAGAGTGGCCCCCGCTTGCCACTAGAGAAAGTCCTCGCACAGAAACGAAGACCCAACACAGCCATAAATAAATAAAAATAAATAAATTAAGAAAAAATAAATAAATAACTATTTGGTTGAACCACATGAAACTGATAATATTTGATTGTTTGGGACCTATGGCAATTTCACAGGGTGCCACCCAATACCTCCTGGGTCTGTGGTAAAGATTTAAAAAAGAGTTAAAACGTGTAAAATGATCGTGAAAAAAAATATGAACCCAAACGATGGCTATGACGACAATTATAAAGATGATGGTGATGACGATGATTATGATGCTTATGGTATAGAAGGCTCTGAGCTACGCCCTGGAGATATTATGGGAGATAAAACACCATTCTAATCCTTAAGAAGCTCACTGTCTAGTTGGGGAGAAAAACAGGTGCGAATGATCCGATGACACATGCTTTGACATTTATCACCTCTTCCTTGGGGACCACGGGCATTAGACAAGATGCCAGAGGGAGCAGAGTGCTGGTGGGTGAGGAGAGTCAGGCAGATGAAGCCAAAAGTGAGGGCAGGTCAGTTTGTTTCAGCTGGAAGGAAGAACACGTTTTAAGATCTGGAGAGAGAGCCTGAGATGTCTTCTAGATAACCCCACGTCCATTCTGGTTGCCTCTCCCTGAGGCACTGATCCAGGCAGAGATCCTCCTTCTTGAATCACTATATGACCTGCTTGGACCTTCATCCCCGGTGCACCCACAATACCCTCACCTGGATTCTGTGCTTGAGTCTCTCTCTTACTGCCCAGTGTGCTCTGGCAAACCAAGCTGAGCATCCTCACTGCCTTGCTTTGCCATCACTGGCTTCCTCGCCCGGGCTGTCTTCCTCTTCCTGCTCCCCTGCTCCTGGCCCACGTGAGTCTCCCTCCTCTTGCCTCATAAGGACCATCCTAAGATCTGTCTTGTCTGTTTCACCCAGAGAATACTCCCATCAGTCTCTTCCCTACCAGGAACTGTGTCTTGCTCCTCATTATAGCCCCAGTGTCCAGCAAAGTGCCTGGCACATAGGAAGCACTCATTAAGTATGTGTTGTAGAATGAATGAATGAATGAAGGTGAATGGGCAACATATATTAAGTGCTTGGCACATAATACTCCCAGATTCTTCTATCTAATCTGTCTCTACCATTTTATATTTTACAGATGAGGAAAGTAAGGGCTAGAAACATGAAGAGACTTGTCCAAAACCAGAAGTGAATTTTTCAGAGAAACAATAATGATCATAAAAGCTATCACGTATTAAGCTCTTACCATGTGTCAGGCACTAAGCTCAGCACTTTATGGGATTCTCTCATGGAATCCTCCATGTAACTCTCTAGAGTTGGACTGAGTTTGACCCTTGTTTACACAAGAGGAAACTAAAGCTCAGAGAGGTTGTTAGTTGCCCAAGGCCACACAGCTGGATTCAAAGCTAGAGTTATGTGTTTGAGTTTTGGCTCTCAGCCCCTTATCCACATTCCGGGAGCATAAATAAATGTTTCTGGGTTAAAAGAATGAAGTGGACAGGCTCCTCTCAAAATGTGGGCTGCCCTCAAAGCCCTGAGGATGGGGGCGCCCCAGAGGGTCAAGGGCAGAGCAGGAAGATCAGGGCTCCAGCCAAAGTTGGAGGCGAATCTTGGTGGACTTACCTCCGACCTCCAGGAGGTGCTCTGGATATCTTCCCCAGTGGTCTTTGAGGGGCTTTGGCCAATCCACCAAAAGTCAATTCTATGCTATGAAGATCTCTGAAAAATCAAGTTGCCAATGACCAATTGCTCAAATTAGTCAACACTGCCAATTTTCCAAAACCTTATTTAAGGAAAATTCTTATCAAATATAGTTAACGAATATGAATACATTCCTCTTGAAGACAGTCAATGACTTACACTCTTATACATGTGCTAGTTTAATACGCTCAATGATGATATTCATTGAATTTATACTTCTTGAATACTCTTATCCCAAAATTTATTCAGGATGTTTTAATTATATTCAAAAATTTACTTAAGATATTCAAGAATACATTCTTCATCAGAAGATTGTCATAAGAAAGCTAAAGAGCTCCCATGATATTTAGCTTCAAATTGAGCTTAAAATGCTGCTGAGAAGAATATATTCGCTGAAAACATTCAAGACTCATTTGTTGGGAAGAAGACCATTTTCGTATTCATTGAAAATATTCAAGAAAGCTAGTAGTCTTCAAGACATTTTTGGCAAATTCAGAAAATTGGTGAGTTGACGGCCCAGCTCAGCCAGGTGTTGGTCTGAGGCCTCTTGCGCCAGCACGGGGCCACGCTCCTCTCAGTTCTGTGGGAGACGTGGGACAGGCTAGTCCTACCAGAAAGCTGAGAGCTGCATTTGGACCCTCAGAGGAGAAGACAACATTGTTGTGTCCCCAGGCACCACCTTGACCCTTTGGTCACCTTCATGAGAGGGAAAAACAGAAGACACGTTTCCAAGGGCTTTGTAAGCATGATTTCCCTCAATCACCCTGAGGACTTGGTTATAAAAATTATCCCTTTTTACTGATGACGGTGCTGAGGCTCAGACAGGTGAAGTGACTTGCGCAAGATCCCCTGGTTAGTCAAGGGCAGAGCGGGGATTTGAACTCAGGCAGAGAGAGAATTTGAACTCTAGTGGCTGAATTTCAGAGCCCAGGGTCTTGGCTGGTGCGCTGTACATCCTCACACAAAGATGACCCTCTATGAGCTTCACTGAATCAATGAACAAAGAAACTATAGTCAAGGTGGGGACCTGCTAGTGGGGACTGAGTAGATGGGGCTTTGAAGAAGGAAGGAAGCCAGGAGCTATAAGGGAATTTGCTGGCATTTCCATTTGGAGATTAGAAGCTGCAGGCAAAGCAGGAGAAGGAGATAGTGAGTCACAAGGACAGGCCCCTTCTCCTTTCTCTATGCCATGTAGAAACGAAAATAATGGACATTCTGATGACCTACCTGTGTTTTTTACTTGTTCCACAGTCATGTGATTGCTTAGAGCCTAGATCTGGCTATATTATGTTCCCTGAAACCTTAAAAAAAAAAAAAAAAACTAAGCACAAAGCACAGCGGGAGAACAAGGCTAGCCATTAATGGAGACGCTTGCACTGTTTTGCAGCAGCAACTTCAGAGAAGTTTTCCAAAGTATTCGCTTCATTCTTTCTTTTCAGGGGAAAATAATGTTTTTATCTTGTTCTTCATTTTCCAAGTGAGATGCACACCATATGTACATTGTTGATAAATCAAAAAGTATGTATAAGCTAAAATAAGATAAAAATCACCCATAGATCTTCCTTCCCCTACTTCAAACACTCCTTGTTAACAGTAGGTATATATTTTTCCCCAGGGCTTTTGTTTTTATGCAATTTTTAAATGGGATCATATTACACATGCTATTTTGTAACTTAATTCCTTTAATTTATTATGATCTTATTAATGAAAACAACTTCACATCGTTTTTATTACTGCAGATTTCTGATTGTTGATGATTTATTCCCCGAACCCAAAGAGGTAAGAGATGGAGAAGGCTTTGGGGGCTACTTGGGGTGTTGGCTGTGGGACAAGGTGTCCTCCGACAGGACTCAGGAGGGTGTTGGTGGCTGGGTCCCTGAGGAGGGGCCACCTATGGCTCCCTCCAGCCAGTCAGGGCTCAGGAACTTCCGATGGCAAACATCTGGGGAGATGTTACAATGACATTCCACAAGTGACAGAACCCCACCTCTGTCAAGTGGGGTAGTTTTGGGAATTGTGTTACATCAGCCTGCAAAGTGCCTGCCCAGCGCCTCCCCCTTGACCCTCTCTACTCCACTGATCTAACGCAGACACCTCCACAGACACAGCAGGCTTCTGGAAATCCCTCCCAAGGACGATGGATTTTAGAAGCTTTCGTTCCACCAAGACAATAACATTTTGGCAGGGCACAGCAGAACTTGTCTGGACAGCGTGGCCAGGCGCCTCTGAACGGCAGGAGCTTAGCTCTGAGGTCACGGCGCCCTGGGCCTCAGCATCCCTCCCCTCGCCACCGGCTGGCTTTTCCACGTCCTCCTCTTCTGCTTCCTGCTTGGTCTCCCTTCCTTATTCCCAGTTGTCTTTTAGTATTATTTTTTTTTCCAGAGTCTAACCACAGAGAGAGGAGAAGCTTGCTGTGGTGGATGTTACTGCCAGGGGTGGGGAGTTAACGAAACCCTTGGGAGGTGACCTGGGGCTGGACCAGCTTGTATTGTTGTTTGCTGCTTGAGAATAATTATAAAGAATAGACACCCTTGGAGAAAAGGGAACCCTCCTACACTGTGGGTGGGAATATAAGTTGGTGCAGCCACTATGGAAAACAGTGTGGAGGTTCCTCAGAAAACTAAAAATAGAGTTGCTGTATGATCCAGCAATCCCACTCCTGGGCATATACCCAGACAAAACTATAATTCAAAAAGATACATGTACCCCTATGTTCATAGCAGCACTATTCACAATAGCCAAGACGTGGAAACAACCTAAATGTCCATCAACAGATGAATGGATAAAGAAGATGTGGTTTATATATATACAATGGAATATTATTACTCAGCCATAAAAAGGAATGAAATAATGCCATTTGCAGCAACATGGATGCAACTAGCGATGATCATACTAAGTGAAGTTAAGTCAGAAAGAGAAAGACAAATACCATACGATATCACTTATAGGTGGAATCTGAAATATGACACAAATGAACCCATCTACAATGCAGAAACAGACTCACAGACATAGAGAACAGACTTGTGGTTGCCATGGGGGGGCGGGGCACAGAGGTGGAGGGAAGGATTGGGAGTTTGGGATTAGCAGATGCAAACCAGTATATACAGGATGGATAAACAACAAGGTCCTACTGTAGAGCACAGGGAACTATATTCAATATCCTATGATAAACCATAATGGAAAAGAATATGAAAAAGAATGTCTCTATGTGTATAACTGAGTCACTCTGCTGTACAGCAGAGATTGGCACAGCATTGGAAATCAACTACACTTCAATAAAAAAAAGAAAGAATTAATAGACACCCTCAAAGCAGTCATTCCCCTATGCACCAGAGACTCCTCAACAATATTTGATTTTTAGCTAGTTAGTGAGATAATGTATATTTAAAAAACCACAGTGCCTGGTACATAGTAAGCACTCAAGAGATGCTAGCTATTACTATGATTGTGATCCCTTAAAAATGCATAGAGGGGCTTCCCTGGTGGCGCAGTGGTGAAGAGTCCACCTGCCAGTGCAGGGGACACGGGTTCGAGCCCTGGTCCGGGAAGATCCCACACACCGCGGAGCAACTAAGCCCGTGCGCCACAACTACTGAGCCTGCGCTCTAGAGCCCGTGAGCCACAACTACTGAGCCCACACGCCGCAACTACTGAAGCCCGTGCGCCTAAAGCCTGTGCTCTGCCACAAGAGAAGCCACCGTGATGAGAAGCCCGCTCGCCGCAATGAAGAGTAGTCCCTGCTCGCCACAACTAGAGAAAGCTCATGCGTAGCAACGAAGACCCAACACAAGGAAGGAAGGAAGGAAGGAGGGAAGGAGGGAAGGAGGGAAGGAGGGAAGGAAGGAAAGAAGGAAAGAAGGAAGGAAGGAAAGAAGGAAGGAAGGAAGGAAGGAAGGAAGGAAGCATAGAAAGCATTTAGGCCTTGCATCTGGGCAACCACGGGAAGTCTGAGACAAACACCATTCCTGTAATGAGACCCTCCTCCCCCACCCTGGAAACAGCCCCGGGCAGAGTGCATGCTGGCAATATTTTCATACCCTATCACCTCCCGAAGACAGCCAGGGTGTCACCAGGCAGGTAAATGCGCTCATCTTTTCCCGCTGAAATTGGCACGTCCGGCGTGGAGCTTCGATGATCTATTTATCAGGGACAGTTCTGCTCTGGGATGGAAGTGCCCTGGTTTGCTGAGTGGTCTATTCATTTGTCTCTGCTGCCAATGCAGGCTTGTGGGGTCCCCATCCTGGTTCCCACTGATGCCTTATTCCTCCGGCATCCTGCCGCTCACACGGAGGGGCAGGCACGGGGGCTGGCGGTGTGCTTGCCTCCCCACCTACAAAGGTGCCCTCCAGGGCTGGCTTGGAGCGGGGAGGTCCCTGGGGATGGTCATGGGGGTGCGAGGGGCAGCTCACGTGGCATTAAAGAAACCACATCTCCAGGATCGAGGTCCTTTTCAAGATGCCATGGGAGCGGAATTGCTCCAGGCTCAAATGCTGGCTCTGCTCTTTCTTAGTTGTGCGGCCCCAAGCAAACGGTCTGACCTCTTGGATCCTCAGATTCCTCATCTGTTATGAGGGCATAAAGACACCTATTTCCCGCTTTCGTGTGAGGAGAGCACATGTAAAGCACCTGGCACATAGTAAAGTGAGCTTGACACACGTAGGAAGCTCTTAATAAAAGGCAGCTGTTGTTCACATCTTCGTCCGCATTACCATTCCCCTGGGCTCAGAGCTGGTCCCTGGAGAGGGTGGGGTTTTCTCCTAGGCTGATGAAATGCCAGAGCTGGAAGCAACCTACAGAAAAAGCCAGACAGCTGGATTGAAGCTTTGACTCCGTAACACTGTCACACTGTGTGATCGAGCGGCAAGTTATTTCACCTCCCTGAACCTTAGCTTCCTCATCTGTCAAATGGAGATAACAAAATGAGATACATCATGAGAAGCATCAGGCCTCAAGGGGGCTCAGTGAAGACCAGTTTCTTCCACCCCTCTCTCACTTGCATGATGCTTTACAATTTGCAAAGGGAGGTTACAGACATTATCTGATGCGATCCCCCCCGTGACACCCCCAGCCCAGGGACAGATCACAATCCCTGGTTCACAGATGGGGAAACAGGGGCTCAGAGAAGCGCAGCAACTTGTCCCAACTCATATTCATTCATGTAACAAGTATTTACTGAGTGCCTACTGCATGCCAGCTGCTGTTTTAGGTGGTTCGGATATAGTGATGAACACAACAGGCAAAAAGAAAAAAAAAATCCCTGTCCTCATAGAGCTTACATTCTAGAGATGGGGTGCAGATAATAAACAATGGAGATAACAAATAGACAAATTATATGTTAGGAAGTGACAAGTGCTCTGGAAACTAGATCATGACGAGGGGGGTCAGGAACGATGGATGGAGGAGAGACAGGTCGTAGTTTTAAGGAGGGTGTTCAGGATGAGTCTTATTGAGAAGGTGACAGCAGAGCAAAAACTTGAGGGAGCCGAGGGTGTTAGCCATGCAGACGTCTGGCGGGGAAAAGCATTCCAGGCAGAAGGAACAGCGCATGCAAAGGCCCTGAGGTGACAGGGAGCCTGAGGTGTTCACAGAACAGCAAGGAGTGGAGTGGAGAGAGAGGGAAGGGATGAGGTTGGAGGGGCACAGAGGTAATGGGGTGTGTGTGTGTATTCAGAGAGAGAATCCTTTAGGGCTTTGTAGCCATAATAAGGACCATAGCTCTGAGTGAATTAAGGAGCCATAGGAGGGTTTAAATAAAGTCGTGCCATGGTCTGAGTAGTATTTTCCCAGGACTGCTCTAGCTGTTGCAGACAAACTGACTGCAGGGTATTCATCAGCAGATGAATGTGTAAACAAAATGTGATCTCTCCGTACAATAGGATATTATTCAGCCATAAATAGGAATGAAGTTCTGACACAGGCTACAACATGGATGAACCCTGAAAACACGCTAAGTGAAAGAAGCCAGACACAAAGGGACAAATCTTGTATGATTCAAATTCTATGAAATATCTAGAGTAGGCAAATTCATAGAGATGAAAAGTAGATTAGAGGTTACCAGGGACGGGGGAGAGAAAGGAATGGGGGTAGTTATTGCTTCATGCCTGCAGAGTTCTATTTGAAATAATGAAAGTTTTGGAAAGAGATAGTGGTGATGGTTACACAAACGGTGAATGTAATTAATGCAGCTGAATTGTGCTCTGGTAAAAAATGGTTAAAATGGTAAATTTTGTTATATATTTTACCAAAAAAAAAAAAAAAAATTTGACCGCAGGGACAAGGATGGAAATAGCCTAGGCTGTAACAGAGGCTCAGACCAAGGCGAGGAGGTGAGAGGGGCTCAGATGCTGGGTACACGTGTGAATTAAGACCAGGTGTGGAACCTAGGTCTCCCAAACCTTCCTTCCCCAGGACCTCAGGGCCCTGGAACCACACAGCAAGTGTTCTGTGCTCACCGCAGGACCCCACCCTCCCAGTCTCCTGATGCTTCCAGATCCTGGTGGCGCAGCCAGGACGGGTGCTGGATCCCTCTGGCTCATTGGGAGGATGCGGTGTAACTACACAGAGGGGGGGCTGTGGGCTGAGGCCCTTGTGGACATCGGCACCGCACCCCACACACACGCACGCACACATCCGGGGTTTGCACCGCCGGCCCTGCCCAGGCAGCTCAGCTCCAAGTTGGCAGCTACACCTCTGTTTGCTGTATCGCTCTGGTTGTCTGGGAGATGAGTTCCAAGGTCACGAGCCCAGATTAGAAACTGGGGGGAGCCCGTGAGCTCACGAACAACACTGTTGCTGTTTGCACACCACGGACCTTAGTAACCGGCCAGAGACGCTGGCCCAAACCTTTGCTCCTCCTGAATTCGGGCACCATGGACAGAGCGAATACCGGCTCAAGTTAAAAAAATAACTTGAACATCCACTTTATTTTTTTAAAAATTAGTGTCACTTTAAAACAACTAAAATATAAATGCAAACTTATATTTCTTTTAAATGGAGTATTATACAGACTGATGTTTGAGGCTGGCTTTCCCCATGGGCCGTGACAATAAATCATCTTCAGGAGGCTGGTAGTTAATGGCTGCATACTTTCTCCCACGGTATGGAAGTGTCATCATCTGTGCAACTAAACCCCTCACGCGGGCTACGGGCTCTGACAGTCCTGAGCTCAAATCCCAGCTCTGCCTTCTACTTCCTATGTGACCTTGGGCAGGTCGCTTCTCTTCTCTGATTCCTTATTTCCTTCTGTGGGGAGGATACCACCCAGCTCCCGGACTTGTGAGGGTTAAGTGACAAACAGGTGAATGGATGTTGTAAAGTGACAAGTGCTAGACAAACGGGAGGATTCGTATGACAGAGGACCTCAGAGAGTATGGACGCCGCCTAGTGACAGGCTGACAAGGAGAGAGGGCAGTCGAGGAGAGTCCTGGGTTTTCTGGGGGGTGGGGGGTGCGTGTTGATGCCATGAACGCAAGTGGGGAAAGGGGGGGAGGGGAGTAGCGTTCAGGAAGAGATACTGAATTCAGTTTTGCTCGTGAGGAGCTTGAGAAGGCCTCGGGTGGAAATGCTTAGGGGGTGTTCGGAGCTCTGGAGAGCCGATCTGGACTGGAAAGAGGAATTGGCTGTGTTAACAGAGAGGTGGCCATTGGACCTACGGAATGTGTGTGACGATCCCGGGGAGAAGCAGAAGGGGCTTAGGACAGGGTCCCGAGCAGCACTGCATTGACGGGATGCTTCCAGGAGATGCAGGAGCAAAGGGAGAGGTAGCAGGACTTGCCCGGGGTCACAGAAGGAATTTGCTGTTGAGCTGGATCAGAACTCAGGCGCCCCTTTGTAGGTGGCGTGGAGATGCCGCTCAGCCCAGCACCTCTCCGCGTCTCTCTCTCTCTTCCTCTCTCGCTATAGCAGCTGGTGTTCATTGTTTTCAAGGGAGAGAAATGGACTCTATCTAGTTTAGGGGGAAAAGGATTTGGTAGAGCACATACAGTTGAAAGGAAAGCTCAGCACTGGACCCCAGGAAGTGTTAGGGAACCACTGACCTACACTGCCCACCTCGGCCGGGCACGACCATAACCACTTGCACGTGTTGTCTCACAACAGGAGGTCCCGATAAGGAACACGGTGCTGCTGCCGGAAACTAACCAGGAGGATTCGGGAGGGGCCACAAGGAGGGAGGAGACGCCAGCCCATAATGTTGTCCTGCCAACCTCTCAGACTCCTTCGTGCTGGAACCTTCGTGCTGGAACTTGGCTGAGAGATGCGTGCGCCACCAGGAAGGACCCTGAGTTAGACCAAGTACGGGCCAAGCAAGATGACTGGCCAGAGACAACCCGGAAACGAACCCCATCACCATAAAACCTGAGACTGCGAGCCACGTGGCAGAGCAGTTCTCCTGGGGTCCCTGACCCTGCTGTTCCCCACCCGGGCGCCCCTTCCCAATAAAATCTCCTGCTTTGTCAGCACGTGTGTCTCCTCGGACAATTTATCTCCAAATGTTAAACAAGAGCCCACTCTTGGGCCCTGGAAAGGGTGCCCCTTCCTGCAACAGAAGGACAGGAAGGGGGTCGGGCTGAAGACCTAGGGAGTAAGAAAAATGAGCGTCTCTTCAGGGCATCGTCACTGGGATGAATCAGCTTCAGTTCTTTCCCATCCTCCTGTCTCTCTGCTAACGGTTCACATTCCCACGAGAGACCCTGACTGGCTTAGCGTGGGCCATGTGCCCACCCTTGGTGAAGGAAGGACAGGGCCCTGGGATGGCAATTCCCAATGAAACCACACACAAGGGTGAGGATACCCCAAAGAGATATTAAGGGGCTGGGACCAGAGGAAAGGGACATAGAAGCCGCCAGGCAGAAGCCGCAGGTGTGCCTCCCCTGGGGGCAGGGGTCTCTGGAGCCTCCAAAACTGGTTAAAGGGCATTCCCTGGAGAAGGCGAGACTTGAGCATGGGTGCCTGTGATTAGGCAACCTGATTAATTCATCACTACCCTCTTATACCTGGCAGGATCCCAAAGGGATGCAACAGAAGGTGGAACAGGATAGCTTTAATGAGAAGAGGAAGAGCAAACAAGACCTTAGCCACTCAGACGCATTAGGGATGAGGGTGGGGCAGGGGAAGGTAGGTCTACACTGCCAAAGTGCTCTCTAGGTGCCAGGATTGCTCCAAGCGTTTTACGTATCTTGACTCATTCGTTCCTCAGCACAACTCTACAAAGCAATCTATCATCACCTCTACATTATTGTCAAGGAGACGGAGGCACAAAGAAGTTAAGAAGTTTGCTCAGGGATACCCAGCTAATAAGTGATGGAGAGCAATTCCAATCAGGGTGGTCCTGCTCTGGAGTGTGTGTGTGTGTGTGTGTGTGTGTGTGTGTGTGTGTGTGTGTGTGTGTGTGTGTGTGTGTGTGTGTGTGTGTGTGTGTGTGTGTGTGTGTGTGTGTGTGTAACAATTACGTAACGATTACATGGCATATAATGCCATGTTGTCATGGCATTATGTTGTCAGAGGGGAAGTAAAATGTGCATCAGGTAATATGTTACCTGAAAGGGTCTCTTATGAGAATCAAATCTTTTTTTGGCCGTGTGGGATCTTAGTTCCCCCACGAGGGATCCAACCCATGCCCCCTGCAGTGGAAGCGTGGAGCCTTAACCATTGGACTGCCAGGGAGGTCCCGAGAATGTAGCACCTAGGTTTACTTTTCCCATCTTAAGGGCAAGACATTCTCTAGACAGAATATTCAAACAACCCAGAAATCCACAAAGGAAAAAAAATAACTTGAACATCCACTTTATTTTTTTTAAAAAGTGTCACTTTAAAGCAACTAAAATATAAATGCAAATTTATATTTCTTTTAAGTGGAGTATTATACAGACTGATTGTTTGTGGCCAGCTTTCCCCATGTACCATGACAATAAATCATCTTCAGGAGCGTGGTAGTTAATGGCTGCACACTTTCTCCCATTGTATGGAAGCGCCATCATCTGTGCAACTAAACCCCTCTAGTTGAGCCGTTTTGTCATTTCCAATTATCCCTGAGCATAAATGCAGCAGACGCTGCCGGTGATCGGCTCGATCTCCTCTTATGCTTTTTACTGTTTCTGAGCACACCTCCCCTGGCTGCTGGGGCCTCTTGTTTACATGGGTCCGCATCTGTGACTTTTCTCTGCAGAACCACCCTGGGGCTTACTGAAGCCACAGCGTCCAAAAGCCTGACGTTTACCTCCTCGTGGGGGAATCTGCCTCCCCCACTTCCGTCCCTAAGGTAGACCTTGGCCTATGAGTGCCGATGTTGGACTACTAAAGCCCAGACCTCTTGCCTCAGGTCAGAACAAATTCTGACTCACTTGGTCCCTCTCTGGCGGCACTGTCCGATGGCGTAGAGCAGAAGTGGTGTCATGCCATTTTCACGGATAGATCACAAAAGACCTATCGGGCTTTTGTCTCACGCTCTCTCCTGGATCGCTTGCTCCCAGGAAAGCCAGCTGCCATGCCACGAGGACACTCAAGCAGCCCTATGGAGAGGCCCACGTGGTATGTGTGTGTGTGTATATATATACACACACAGTAAGTCCCCTACATACGAACGAGTTCCGTTCCGAGAGCGCCTAAGTACAATTTGTTCGTAAGTCCAACAAAGTTAGCAAATCTAACACAATTGGCTATATAGTACTGTACTGTAATAGGTTTATAATACTTTTCACACAAATAATACATAAAAAAACAAACACACAAAAAAGAAAACATTTTTAATCTTACAGTACAGTACCTTGAAAAGTACAGTAATACCAGCTACATCACCGCTGCTTTTACGCTTGCTTCCGGACATCCTGGGCTTGAAATAAAGATACTGTACTTTATACAGTACTGTGCAGTAAAGTAACAAAAGCACAATCACTTGTAGAGGATGCACGCACATGACAATGTACACCAGACACAGGAACGAACTTACGTGATTGGACGTGCGAACACACGTTCACATCTTTGAAAGTTCACAACTTGAAAGTGCCTATGTAGGGGACTTACTGTATATAAAACTGAATCACTTGGCTGAAACTAACACAACATTGTAAATCAACTCTACTCTAATATGAAAAAGAAAAGTAGACCCTCCACTCCAGTCAAACCTTCAGATGACTGCAGACCTGGCCACCATCTCGATTCAACCTCATGAGACCCCAAATCAGAACGACCAGCTCAGCCTTAGCTGAATTCCTGAACCTTAGAAACTGTGAACTATTAAATGTTGACTGTTCTAGGCTGCTTGATTCTAGGCTAATCTGTGATGCGACAAGAGCTCCCAGCTGAACCTTCTTCTTAGAGGTTCACAATGCACATCGCCAGGCTAAAGAAGAATGTTTGAGTACTGTCTAACCCAGGACTTCCCAAAACTATTTGACTGCAGAACCCAGTCCATTCCCTTTTCTTCTGACGGAACTCACTTTAGGAACTGCTGACCTGGTGTGAAATCTTGGACACACCCAGAGATGCTCAATTTCTGGCACTTTTGCGAGACCGTCTTTGTCTTCTGACAACTGTGTCTTTGCTGGCTTAGATCTGAGGAGCCATTGGCAGTCAGCTCTGTCATCCTGTCTGCTGTGGATTTTGTAAGCTTTCACTGTCAGAATCAGAACAAAATTCACACAGCTGTCACGCAGCTCTGATGGAACACAAACAGGCAGAGGAAAATGGAAATTGTCGCATGATATCAGGTCACTAGGCAACATGTCCAAGACAACTGGTCTGCGACTCTCCTCTGCCCTCCCTGCTTTACTGGGCTGCTGGGATGGTGATAATAACTGAGCAATGGTCCTGTTTGATTTACAAGCTCACTCATCTTCCCAGCCACCCTCTGGGGGGTATTCAGGGCAGCGACAAACAAGCCCCGTTTTATAGGTGAAGGGACTGAGCCTCTGAGTGAAGATTAAGAGCTTTGTTTTTTCTGGCATGATTCCCTCTTCCAGAAACCCTTAATCCTTCTTTCCACCACACATGCCCCCCAGCCTAGCTAATGTGGTCTGAAACCAGTCTGCCTGAGTTTAAAACTGGCTCAGCTATGCTGCCACTTCCCAGATGTGGGAACTTGGGCACATTTCTGCCTCACTGTAGTTTGGCTACGGATTAAATGGAAAAATGGATGTGAAAAGCACGGACAGCGCCTTACAGCTAATAAACATTTAATAACGTTATTATTGTTAACGCTCATCCTTTCAACTCTGACAACATTTCTTCCTAGAAGCCCCCAGGAACTACTCTCACCTCACCCAGGCTGGGTCCAAGCCTCTCCTGGGCTCCTCCTGTACAGCCGTCCCACCACCACCACCAATTCTCCAGTGGTTCCTAACCTTGGCTGCAAATTGAAATCCTTGGGGAGCTTTTTAAAAATACCCATGCCCAGGCCCCACCTGAGACCAATAACATCAGAATCCCTCGAAGGATTTCTAGAGCATGAGCTAAGTATTTCCCCACCTGACCTTCCCCTCAGCCACGGAGGGATGCTGGAGACTCGGTGCCTGGGCTCCAGCCTGGGAGCGCATCCTGACACCTTCATCTGGGACATGATGGAGGGAGGTGTGAGGCTAGCCAAGCAGCACTGCCCACCTGCATCTCTCCTCAATCTCCAAGTCTTCCAGGGAGGAGAATGCTGCAGTCCACCGCCAGCCTGCTGTCTGGCCTTCTCCCTTCCGCCATGCTCTCTTTTAAAATTAACCCTCTCCACCATGGTAGTTTTGTAGGATAACCAACAAAAACAACAGTGATGGTAATAGCTGATATTCTGAACCCTTCCTATGTTCTGGGGACTGTGCTGAAGGCTAAGGGGCTAAAGTCATCCTCCTCTTCCATAAAAAAATACATCACTCAGATTCCAAAGTTGTATTTGCAAGTTTCTCCTGATTTAAAATAATAGGTTCAGGACTTCCCTGGTGGTGCAGTGGTTAAGAATCCGCCTGCCAACACAGGGGACGTGGGTTTGAGCCCTGGTCCAGGAAGATCCCACATGCCGCGGAGCAACTAAGCCCATGTGCCACAACTACTGAGCCTGCGCGCTAGAGCCCATGAGCCACAACTACTGAGCCCGCGTGCCACAACTACTGAAGCCCGCGTGCCTAGACCCCATGCTCTGCAACAAAGAAAAGCCACCGCAGTGAGAAGCCCGTGCACCGCAACGAAGAGTAGCCCCCGCTCGCCACAACTAGAGAAAGCCCGCGCGCAGCAACGAAGACCCAAAACAGCCGAAAATAAATAAATTAAAAATAATAATAATAGGTTCCTGGTACAACCACTATGGAGAACAATACGGAAGTTCCTTAAAAAGCTAAAAGTAGAACTACCACGTGATCTAGCAATCTTACTCCTGGGCATATATCTGGAGAAAATCATAATTCGAAAAGATACATGCACCACAATGCTCACTGCAGCACTGTTTATCGATACAATAGCCAAGACATGGAAGCAACCTAGATATCCATCGACAGAGGAATGGATAAAGAAGATGTGGTACATACATACAATGGAATATTAGCCATTAAAAAGAATGAAATGATGCCATTTACAGCAACATGGATGGACCTGGAGATTATCAAACTAAGTGAAGTAAGTCAGACAGAGAAAGACAAATATCATGTGATATTACTTATATGTGAAATCTAAAAAAAAAGATACAAATGAACTTATTTACAAAACAGAAACAGACTCATAGACTTCGAAAACAAACTTATGGTGACCAATGGGGGGGGGATAAATTAGGAAGTTGGGATTAGCAGATACACACGACTATATATAACATAGATAATCAACAAGGACCTACTGTATAGCACAGGGAACTCTACTCAATAGTCTGTAATAACCTATATGGGAAAAGAATCTGAAAAAGAATGGATACATGTATATGTATAACTGAATCACTTTGCTGTACACCTGAAACTAACACAACATTGTAAATCAACTATACTCCAACATAAAATAAAAATTAAAACAAAAATAGGTTCATTCTTGGGCAGGGGGTGGGGATTGGCAACTAAGATGATAGAGATGTGCTATCAGGGTTACCTCTAGACCTCTGACAGTGGAGACTGAAATCCCCTCAATGCCCCTAATTCCCACTCTTCTTGTCCCTAATGGAGACCTCGGGAATTGGGAGGCAGGTGCTGGGAGAGCATCAGCTCCAGGTACTGACTCAGGCCACTGGTTCAGTAACCTGCCATGGGTCCCTGGCAGACCCTAGGCTCCGCCTTCCAGGCTGGGCTCGGGCTGAGACCACCCAGTGCTCCCCATTTACTGTGGACTGACTCTGCATTAGTACCTGTGGGCCAAGCACTTGGCACACACTTGTGTAATCCCCACGCCAGCCCTGCACTGCCATCACCCACTTTAGTGGATAAGAAAACAAATGCCTGCACACAGAGGTCAAGTGACAAGGTCACATATAGGGTGAGCAGCAGAGCTGCGATCACAGTTCAGATCCCTCATAGCCTTGCTGCTCCCCGATCTCAGGGCTCACGCTTAGCTCTGCCCTGGACCCTGCTATTCTCTTTGCTTATTTACGTATGGCCCGAGATCCCCATTATACCCTCAAGGGCAGAGCCTCGTGTCTGTCTTTCTCCAGGGCCCAGCATGGTACCTCATATATAATGGGCCTGGGGAAAGGAGGCAATATTCAAAATCTTTAACAACTTGCAGGACCAGGGCACTGGCTATTCAGAATGGCCACTGGTCCAAAGGGAGCTGCTGATTCCTAGAAAAACTGTGAGAAGGTAGAGGGAGGAAGGTGTCTAGATTTTAAAATGTAGATTTCATCATTATTCAGGTATGGCATGGCTAAAAGATCAGGAGACGACTGCCACAGAAAAAATAGCTCATTACATTCACAGATGCCAAGAGGAGGGGGCTCGTCACGTCATGGGGGCCACACGGGGAAGCACCAGGTTCGGTCAGGAGGCAGAGGGAATGTGGACAAGAGCCTTTATTGTGGTCTCTGCGGGAAGGAACAGGGGAGGTGGGGGAAACAGACTTAGAATGGGCTAGTACAAATAACTTCAGTTAGCTCTGGGGCACAGGGGCTGTCCCTAGTTGTTTGGTACCTCACCTTGAATGATCTGGGCAGGTGGGTGGTGGCTCAGAGGGAAAGAGTGTGACAAAGGTTGGGGTGGGGTCTCCGGATTGGTCTTCATAAGAGAGGGGTGCTTGCGGGCTATCTCTGTGAGGGGCAGTCCCTCCAAGGTCAGCAAGGCGCCCGGTAGTCAAAGCACCAGAATAAAAAGACATGCTTAATAAAGGCTGAGACACTGGGGGCAGCTTAGAGGCAGTGCTATTTGTCAAGTGGTACTGAAGTATTTCAATATTTGGACACCTGGCTCCATCGTACCTGGGCATACAGTTGAATCGGTGCTGAGCCTGAAGAAAGGCGCTCAGTAAATATACATCACATGGCTGAATTGTATGGGCTGGGCCTGCCGTCTCCTCGCCTCCCCACATCTCAGTCCTCCTTGGAGAATGGCCATGGCAGTGCCATTCCACACGGCTGCCCTTCCCTTTTCCTTGGGAGCCACCAGGGAGCCCCCATCTGCTCGTACTTGGAGGACTTGGAGCTGGTGGTCAGGTGGGCTGCTCTCACTGCAGACAGGGTGACTCAGCCAGCTCTCAGCAACCGGAGAGCAGAGCCCACAATAAGCCTTGAGCCTCCCACCCCTTCTGGCAACTCCTGGGCCCAGGGCGTTGGGTGGGAGGGGACCTCCCAGCAGCCCTCCACCCCGCCAGCTCCAGGTGTTCACTCATGGATGAGACAGTACTGATTTTCACATTATGATGCACAACTTGTCAGGTGCAAAGTGGAGGGGGTGGAGGAGAAGCCAGCCACTGATTCCCGGAATTTATTTCAAGACACATTAATTTGTTTCTTTCCTTCAAGGTCAAATCAAGTCATCTCCATATATCACCATTGGCAGTGACTGGCTGGCAGGCAGTTAGGAGGGGGTGGGGGTGGGCTGAGGATAAAACTTTCCAGGGAGTTGGGTCAAGGGAGCAGAGCGTGGAAGCAGGTTCTAGGCGGTCCCTGTCCCAGCACCATCATCAAAGTGAGGGCTCCGGAACAATGTTCCTCTGTCACTTCGTTGGAGATCTCTGGGGAGGGGCCGAGTCATCCATTTTGATGACAAGGCTTGCGTCTGTAAGCTGGAAGCTCTCAGAACTGAAATTAGCTGGCTTTCTGGGGTCTGAGATCATGTTTTTGGCCTGATTTCCCAAGGAGACCCACACTCACCATTCCTTCCTTCATTCGTCCATTCCATACATATGTATTTCCAGTGGGTGGGCTCTCAGTTCTACCCGCTCAGGTCTCACCATTCAGCGACCCAGAACTGAGGAACGTGGAAATGAAAGCTTTGCTTTTCTCTTTACCTCACCAGGCTCTCAAAGTGGAAAGAAAGGGTAATCCGACACCCAGCACGGTGCCTTGCACTCGTATGTGCCCAGTAAATATTTGTTGAACAAATATCAAATGAGTAGGGATTTTCCCCTTTACTTGAATGATTTCTCCTTTCATCCTTAAAAGCAGAGCAGTTGGGATGAGTTTTGGTGTTTGTGATTGTTATTATTATTTATTCTGCTACACAAATGCCCAAGCTGTTACAGGATGTGCTGGGTTGGGATGGGGGTAATGGTGAGGGGGCTCTGGCCAGCTTGCTGGGAGTCTGAGCTGAGATCCTAAAGAATTAGCCAAGGAAGAGGCTGGGGGAGTAAGCACTGGAGAGAGAGAGAGCGCAGTGTATTCAAGTTCTGGGAGCAAGACAGGGCCTGTCTGGTTAGAGGAGCAGAGGGAAGTCAGATGGGGCTGCAGGGCGAAGGGAGGGGGTTAGGGGAGGGCGGAGAGCAGTGACCCAGGGGAAGATCCCATAATGCCTTGCAAGTCTTGCAAAGAAGCTTGGACTCAATCCTTTGAACAACAGAGAACCATCAAAAGGTTTTAAAAAGGACATACCCTTCGCTTTGGCTCCTGTGTTTTCTTGTGCCTGTGAGGCACCTCCCCACCCCAGCCTCGTGTGCTCAAGCCTGACAACCGTGGAGTGGCCCCTCCTCTGATAAACCAATCCTATCCCCACCCCACTGCAATGCCCCGATTTGAAAGATCACTTCTCTTCCCACAAGGTGGACGGACTCACTTAAGACACCCTTAACGTTCTCCTTTGCTGAGAGAAAGGCAGAACAGGGTAATAGGTAATAGTAGAGTCAGACTCTAAGCCTGTTGCTTAGCAGGTGGGTGATTTGGGGCCAAGCACTCATCCTTCCATGCATCAGTTTTCTTATCTGTAAAATGGAGATAAGAACCGAACCTTCCTCCTGTAAGCGAGCAGGACCCTATGGGGCCTTCCGGGGACAGACCAACCCCCCTCCCCGCCCCCCCTCCCCGTCCTCCACCTGCCTCTTGTTCTTAGTAAAACTTTAGCTTCCTAGGCCTTCTCCGAGTTCCAAAGAATAAATTTCATCAGAGAAGCGAGAAAAGACAGAAACAAAGGAAAACGGTCAAGCAGACAAAATAATAATAGTTTAGCCTTTAAACAAAGTCAAGGACCTTTAGTTCCTTCTCAAAGGCTATAGATACTATTCCGAGGCAAATCCTTTGAGCAGATACTGAAACCCGCCCCCCCCCCACCCCAGGTGGAAGACGTTAACTACATGCTGAGAATAAGCACGAACACCCCGCGAGCCTGTTGGAACCAGAAGGTTGATGATGATGACTCCCAGTGAACTCACCACCAACCAATCAGAAGAACGTCCATGAGCCGACCAAACAGCCAGCAACCCTCTTCCTCACCCTGTCTTCAGAAACCTTTCCCTGAAAGCTGTCAGGGAGTTCAGGCATTTTGAACCCTAGCTGCCTGGACTCCGTGCTTGGTGCCCTGCAGTAAACGCTGCACTTTCCTTCACCACACCTGGCGTCAGTAGATTGACTTTACTGCCTGTGGGCCAGGGGACCCAAGTTTGGTTCGGTAACACTCATAGAATTGTAGGGTGATTAAATCTATTAATACACATAAAGCACTCAGCACGGTGTCTGGCACACAGTGAGGATTTAGTGAGGGCCGGGCTTTCTATTATCTGCCTACCCGTGTTGCTGCTCTCTGAGCTCCTCTGGGAAGGAATCGTGGCTAATTGTTTGCTATATGCTTGGCTCCCAGCATGGGACCAAAATAAGTAGGTGCTCGGGAAATAGTCACTGACTCCCGCTGTCATTTCGGGGTTTGGAGGTGCTCTTAAAAAGCAGCTCAGCAACTCCTCATTAACTCGTCCAAAAGCAAACGTCTAGGTTCAAGTTCTACCATCACCATGGGACTTACCTGAGCTACTTCCCATAGACGCAGCTTCTTCGTCGTAAAATTGAACATCTACTTCCTGGGCTAACGTGAAGCTTAAATGAGATTGGCTCCAGGGATGGAGCATGTGACCCAGGCCTGACCAATCAAAGTACTGATTTTGTGGGCTGTGCTTAGCTCAGGGATGGTCATGTGACCCAAGCTGGTCCAATAAGAATGACTCCCAGCAGAAGCGGTGAGAAAAGAGTGGCTTTTCTCGCTGGGGACTGGAATGTGGGGATGTGGGGCTGTAGTGATTGCAGCTGTCTTGTGACTACTTGAGAGGACATGGGGACATGGAAGACTAGGAGCAGGGGAGGTGGGAGGCAACAGGGAGACTGGGAATGGAGCCGACACCGCAGGACCAAGAGACAAGCTGAGTTCTATTAACATCATTAGAGACCTGAAAGCAGCGTTTAACCTGGACTTCACAGCTGTGCCCAATAAACACCCCTTTTTGCTTAAATCGGTTTGAGTGGGGTTTCCTAGCACTTAGCACAGAAACAGTTCTAACTGATGCACTCTGGCAGCCTCCTTGCTCCCCACCACCCTACTTTCAGGGTTCTGGGCTCCTGGCAGCATCAGTGTGGGGCATCCATGAATTGTTGATTGCCCCTTTCCTCCTTCCTAACAGAACCTTGTTTTTTCAGGCAGCAATGTTCCTGGCCTCAAAGGACAAATCAATATTGATCTAAGCCCAACACGGCATCCCTTTCCCTTTGCCAGGGATTGGCTGCAGCATACACATGTGACCCAGTTTTGGTCAATGAAATAAAAGAAAGAAATCTGCTGAGAGAGAGCTTCTGGGAGAGATGTTACTGATAAAAGAGAAATTTAGACAAAAAGACTTTTTTACCCTTGCCTTCTCTTCCTATACATTGTCATATGAGGTTGAGATGCTTGGAGCTGCTGCAGTCATCTTGCAAACATGAGGACAGAACTTGTAAACTTGTCAGAGATGGCAGAGGAAAATGATAGACTCTGGGTTCTTCGTGGCATAACAGCTGAAAAAGTAACTCTGAAATCACTCATATCTAAACTTCTTGTAAAGTTAGACAGATATTTATGTCATTTAAGCCACTATGCATTGGGCATTATTATTTGCTGCCACAAGCATCCCTAATTGATGCGGCATATCTAAGTGGTACTGCATTTAGTTCCCATCAAAATGACACACAAGGCTAAGAACATCAGCTCCTTTATTATTAATATTATTACTTACTTTTATTTTCCCCTAAACAACAGCACAATTCAAATAACAATGACACACATGTCCCACCCATATACACAGTACCACTAGTCTGCCTGCCAGGCAGTCTGGCCTTTGCTTGGTTCCTGGTGGAGCTGTCTGGAGACAGCCCCCTGTGTAAAAATCCCGACTTGGACATAGGAGACACAAGAAAGGGGGGACCTTAGCCAGAGAATAAACTAAGGGGCTTCCAGAGTCCTTGGGGAGTGCCAGCTTGGGAACGTGCTATAAATGTCTGGGTGGAGGGCAGAAAGCACTGTTTGTTTTCATGTGGTTGTTGGATAAATCCCATATGGGGATGTAAGACCTATCTATAACCCTGTGTAAACCACGTCTGCAGAAACACAGTGGTGTGAGCTACTGGGCTCCGTCAACCAAACCCTGGGGCAGGCATGGACACTGGGAGCCCAGAATGGGAACCTGGGTGATGGGGAGGTCCCCAGAGAAAAGCAACTCTTGCATTAGCTGCAAGGTAAGATACAACGTGAAATGTTATGTCCCCTTTTATTTGTTTTGCAGCTGTAGAATGTGCAACATTTTCATCACGATAGAAAAGGTAAAGAAAGAAAAACTCCCAGCATCTTGGCCTAATGCAGCGGAACACGACCTGCCAATTGCGCCATCTTGCGGAAAAACCTACTATTACACTCTCCAGGGAATCTGGTCAATCCACCCTGACCCCCAACATTTCAGTCACACTAAATCTATGAGTTCAGCTAAAGTAATGTATCCTGGAATCAAAGAAGCCCAGGGGTTGGGGAGGGAACAAGGAAGGGCCAAGACTGGGGTCTCAGGTACAAGTGACTTCCTGGCTGTCTTGGGGAAGCTCGTTGTTGAAACTGCTCTCTCCAAATGGTGAGTAAGGGGGGATCTGGGGGGCTTCGATGATCAGCAGGCCTTCTGGGGAAAGCGAGGCGAATACTGTCACAGGATCCACCTCTGCAGGAAGCCTAGGAGAAACACACGATTCATTTATTATTTTTAATATAGCCAGACATTCTCATTTCATTTGAAAGAAAATATTTTCCATATTGCCTGGTGGGATTATTATTTTGATAATAATCCCAGCAGGCAAGTTCCACTACTATCCCCAATTTATAGATGAGGAGACTGAGATCAGAGAGGTGAACTGATTTGCCCAAGGTCACACAGCCGGCAAGCAGCAGATGGGAATAGAATTGGAATCCTGGTCTCCAAACTCAGAGTAGCTGACCATGATGCTCCTCTGTCTCCCCAGGTGCCAGACTTTTGAAAAAAGGTCCACGGTAGGGAAAGCCAGAAGGTTCAATCCCCATAGATCACTGGTCCAGGCTGGCTCTGACTATTGTAAATGCAGGTGTCTTGATGAAAGACCCAGGAAGTAAGGTGAGCCCATTCTGGTCATGGGCAGGACCCTTCCTGGAGGGGTTGGGGAGTTTTTTGCTGTAAACAGCCACCTGTAGCCACATGAACTTCCTCTACCAGGGAGACTCCTGCCAAATTGAGCCACGGAGATTACCAAGGGGCCTGCAGGGAAGGATGGAAGAGAAAGGGAACTTGGGCAGTTGCCAAGCCAAACTTCTGAAGTAGAGACAAGGCCAAGAGTTTGGACCTCCCTCTCTGGGCTGGGGATGGGCTGACTCTGTTTAACCCCTTGCACGCCAACCCACAGAACACCTGGGACAATATAACAGGGCAGCCATGGTCCACTTTGCAGGCGGGCAGACCTGAGTTCAAATCCTGGTTCTTCCTGACTGTGCGACCTTGGGCTAGTGATCTTGCCTCTCTGAACTTATTTCCTTATAGGAAAAGGGGGTTAAAAATAGCAACTATCTCTTAGGGTGGTGTGAGAATTATGTAGGATAATGAAAGCAAAGGGCTTAGCACAGTGCCTGGCATACAGGAAGTGCTCAGTCAGCTTCACCTTCTACCTTGTTTTTGGAGTCATTGGCTGTACAAGTGAGCATCATGACAGCTGTGACTTTTTTTTTTTTTTAATGACTACATTATTTATTTTTTGGCTGTGTTGGGTCTTCGTTTCTGTGCGAGGGCTTTCTCTAGTTGCGGCAAGTGGGGGCCACTCTTCCTCGCGGTGCGCAGGCCTCTCACTATCGCGGCCTCTCTTGTTGCGGAGCACAGGCTCCAGACGCGCAGGCTCAGTAGCTGTGGCTCACGGGCCCAGTTGCTCCGCAGCATGTGGGATCTTTCCAGACCAGGGCTCGAACTCGTGTCCCCTGCATTGGCAGACAGACTCTCAACCACTGCGCCACCAGGGAAGCCCAGCTGTGACTATTTTAGCACAATCACTGACCCATGAAATGTCAGAGCCCGAAAGGATCTCGACTGTCCAGGACGATGCTCTCATGTTACACACGAGGAAACTGAGGCCCCGAGATGGGAAGAGACTTGTTCAAGGGCTCTCACCAGGTGACCTCTATATTGAAACACGTGGTGGGAGAGCTATTCCTCCTCAATCCTCTTGCAGATCTTTCATTTACATCTAAGGGAAAGTCTCAGCTCTGTGTTAACATGCCTTTAACACCTTAGCCTCTATCTCTTGCTATTTTCTCTCTTTTAACAAAGAAAGAGCTAATCTATGACTTAGACCCTCAGGCAGGCAACACTGCCTAGTTAGAATTTAACCACATTTTGCTTTCGTTGGATTTATTTTACAGTTGTCTTCTTCAGTGAACGTTTGACTGATGAGAACTGAACCTTATCAAAAGCGAGTTGATCGAAAAGTCGTGAGCAAATAATAGTATGGGAACGTAAGCATAGAAGGCAAAAAATAGTTGAAGATGGTTCGTGAACCACTCATTTGGTTTCCCCTAACCAAGTAGGAAGGTCATGGGCTTGGAAGGTGGAGAGACCTGTGTTCAAGTCCCAGACCGGTTCATTATTGGCTACGTGACCTTTGCTGAGTCCCATCATCCTCCGAGCCTCAGTTTTCTCATCCACAAGATGAGCTTAATAATTCCTACTCTAGAGCATCCTCTTTTTTTTTTAACATCTTCATTGGAGTATAATTGCTTACAGTGGTGTGTTAGTTTCTGCTTTATAACAAAGTGAATCAGCTATACATATATGTATATCCCCATATCTCCTCCCTCTTGCGTCTCCCTCCCACCCTCCCTATCCCACCCCTCTAGGTGGTCACAAAGCACCGAGCTGATCTCCCTGTGCTATGCGGCTGCTTCCCACTAGCTATCTATTTTACGTTTGGTAGTGTATATATGTCAATGCCGCTCTCTCACTTCGTCCCAGCTTACCCTTCCCCCTCCCCATGTCCTCAAATCCATTCTCTACATCTGAATCTTTATTCCTGTCCTGCCCCTAGGTTCTTCAGAACCTTTTTTTTTTTTTTAGATTCCATATTATGTGTTAGCATACAGTATTTGTTTTTCTCTTTCTGACTTACTTCACTCTGTATGACAGACTCTAGGTCCACCCACCTCACTACAAATAACTCAATTTTGCTTCTTTTTATGGCTGAGTCATTTTCCATTGTATATATGTGTCACATCTTCTTTATCCATTCATCCGATGATGGACACTTAGGTTGCTTCCATGTCCTGGCTATTGTAAATAGAGCTGCAATGAACACTGTGGTGCATGACTCTTTCTGAATTATGGTTTTCTCAGGGTATATGCCCAGTAGTGGGATTGCTGGGTCATATGGTAGTTCTATTTTTAGTTTTTGAAGGAACTTCCATACTGTTCTCCACAATGGCTGTATCAATTTACATTCCCACCAACAGTGCAAGAGGGTTCCCTTTTCTCCACACCCTCTCCAGCATTTATTGTTTGTAGATTTGTTGATGATGGCCATTCTGACAGGTGTGAGGTGATACCTCATTGTAATTTTGATTTGCATTTCTCTAATGATTAGTGATGTTGAGCATTCTTTCATGTGTTTGTTGGCCATCTGTATATCTTCTTTGGAGAAATGTCTATTCAGGTCTCTGCCCATTTTTGGATTGGGTTGTTTGTTTTTTTGATATTGAGCTGCATGAGCTGCCTATAAATTTTGGAGATTAATCCTTTGTCAGTTGCTTCATTTGCAAATATTTTCTCCCATTCTGAGGGTTATCTTTTCATCTTGTTTATGGTTATAGCATCCTTTTAAAGATGAAACAAAAGTAAAACTCTGCATCTTTTAACATGACTCCTGACACACCACCGGCGTCACTAAATGGCGGATCAGACAGACACCAGGAAGATGTGGAGCAAAGACGCTCAAGTCTGCTTTGGTTCTGGGCATCCTCCATTGATGACTTCCTACATCCCCTGGCCTCTCACTCCAGTTGGCTGTGGAAAAGCCCCCATCTCCAGGCTTTGCCCTGCACCCAACCTGACTGGCAAATTCCAAGACCTCTCCCTCTCTCCCTCATCCAGTCAAAACGGGGTCTTTCACATGGGGATGGATGTGCTGAGAAGAACTCCTAGCCGTGGCTGAGGCAAACGGCTGGAGCATCCTGTCTGGGAGGATATCTCCAAGGAAGCATCTCAGCCTGGCTGAAGGAGCTTCCCTGTCCTCTAGTGACTGGAGCTTTTCCTGGGAGAGGCAATGAGACCTCTGAGATGGGGCTAGAGCCATCCCAAACCCCAGTCCCACTGCTTGGTGTCTGGAGTCTGGGCAGAGCCAGGAGGTCCCAGGAGGTTCCAGGACTCCCAGCTGCTCTTGTGTGATTCCAGCCTTGTGGAATCTTTAATAATTTGAATTCCCATGGGCTGGGCACTGAGTCTGTACACATCCTCTCATTCCCTATCCTGAGGGAAGGAGGGATACAGGAACAGAAGTTCAGAGCAGTTCAGCATTTTGCTGCAAGTCACCCACTCAGTCATGGAGCTGGGACTCCCTACACGCAGAGGCGAGGTTCAAAAATATTTAACAACTGGCACAGCTGGACCAACCAGAATGGTTGGATCCATGCCAAAGTGATGGAGGAGGGTCCTGGGCGCCCTTTAGTCGCTGGAACGCGGGGAGGCTTGGAGGGTCCAGGGACAGGGCCGGGACGGCTCATTGACTAAGGGGAGCCTCTAGGGGGCCTCTGGCCATGTTAGTCCAGCGTCCTAACAACCGGCCCGGCTCAGCTGCTGAGCCTCTAGCAGCTTTAGGCAGTTCTATCTGGTCAAGTAACTCCCAGCAAGCTGTTTTCCCGGAGGCCTTGGAGATGGTGAGATCCATGGAAATGGCTGTCTTTTAGAGATGATGAATTTGCTGACTTCTTTCCGGCTCAGTCCCTTTCACAGCTTTGCCCTGTCTGTGACTCCATCCTGAGACCTTATTTCAGTCTCTTAAAAGAAACATCAGGGCTTCCCTGGTGGCGCAGTGGTTAAGAATCTGCCTGCCAATGCAGGGGACACGGGTTCAAGCCCTGGTCCGGGAAGATCCCACATGCCGTGGAGCAACTAAGCCCGTGCGCCACAACAACTGAGCCTGTGCTCTAGAACCCATGAGCCGCAACTATGGAAGTCCGCGAGCCACAACTACTGAAGCCTGCGTACCTAGAGCCCGTGCTCCGCAACAAGAGAAGCCACTGCAGTGAGAAGCCCACGCACCACAATGAAGAGTAGCCCCGCTCGCTGCAACTAGAGAAGTCTGCACGCAGCAACGAAGACCCAACGCAGTGAAAAATAATAAATAAATTAAATAATTTATTAAAAACAAAAAAAGAAAGAAAGAAACATCAGCTCCCTCCCTCCCTCTCTCCCCCCTCAGCAATGTTTGTTCCTGCTGGCTGCGGTACTAGGGAAAGGTGTGGGTCTTGGGGATGGCAGGCGAGCCAGGGAGCGCGGAGAAGAACAGTTTGGCGTTTGCCCTATCAGGAAGTGGCTGCAGCCTTTTAAGTACTCCAGAGGCGCCCAGTGGGTTAGGAATGGGCACATGGCAGGAGAGACAGGACTACAGAATCCTAAAGCTGAAAGCAGCCTCAGAATTCGGCTTGTGCAATCTCTCCAGACACAGGATATCTTTGCCAGGGCGAGGGGAGGAGTTAAGATTCAGTAACAACAACAATAATAGTAACAACAAACCACCACTTATGGGGACCTGCTGTGTGCCCATCACAGTGCAGTGATCTCATTTCCTTTTCAGCTGGTAACTCGGCAAGGCTGGAATCAGCATCCATCCGTTTTACAGGTGAGGAAAGGGCATTCCTTGCTCAAGGAATGAACACGGTGAACTCAGAGTTCAAAGGTCTGTTTGGGCTGTTCTAAATGCTAATTTTAAGGACCTTGGGTATGTCCTTTCACTTGTGGGAGATTTAGTTTCCCCATAATACAAGGAGGGTAATGTCTCTTTTCCCCACTGCATACCTTTGCTGCAAAGGTGAAATGGGACTGGGAAAAGACTTTGGAGCCAGCAGTGCACACAGTGGAAGGATGCTGATTGGGGGGAGGTGAGTCTCTTCTCGCTACAGTTGTTGCCATCAGGGCCTCAGTGTGGCTTTGACTCATTGGCTCAGCCTGCTGGTCTTCCTGCTGCTTGCATAATCCCCCGGCCTCAGCCCTTCTCACTGCCCTCAGCAAAACTGGCCTTTCCTTTGTCCCAGTCTCTCAGCCTGGAAACCCCTGATGACAACAGGACAGCTTCCAGCCTGATTCATACGCTGCTCTAGGGGAGGCGCGCGGTCTCCTGGCCATGGGGGACTTAGAGCAAGCAGCCTTCGAAAGATTCTGTTTGGGAATTTGGGGCATCATATCACATGGGTGGGTGAGTGCCCCGATTTTCGTGGAATTGTGGACAAGTCATTTTGCCTTTCCTATTCTCGGATTCTTCATCTACAAAATGAGATTGTTAATCCCACCCCACGGGGCACTGAGCAGATGACTTGGCACAATCTACGCGCCCCCATTTCTGGGAACCTATTGCAACTTTGCTGTGATACCTTCTCCCCTTTAGGTGCAAGGGTTCAATTCCCTGCCCTGGGGGCAGGGGGCTGTATCTTGAAGTAGAGATGCCCAAGAGGGAGAGACCCCAGGTCTCAGGTCCCAGGCGTCCCCACTTCCACTCCAATCCTACCCTGAAATCCAACTGCCAGGTTACTTACTGGATTTTCTTTGTGAAGTTCTTGGAAACAATGCCACCTTCTTGCTGCTTCTCTTCATGTTTACCTGGAAGGGAGAAGAAAGCCATGTGTCAGCGGCTATGTCCCTCGGGCATCATTCAGGACTCAGGCTCAGATGTAAAACCTGCCCCGGCCTCGCTGTGTGGCTCGGGGCTTAGTCTAGAGGTTCCAGTTGTCTGAGCCTCTGGTCCCTCATCTGCTAAGTGGACCCACTTGATACCACCTCCCAGGCTGTCGTGAAGATGCAGTAAGACAACAGGCAGGTCAGGAGGCCTTGACCGTGGTTTGTAGATGATTATGCGTTAGACTTAGGAAATCACAGTCTATCTCCTGTCCTCTAAGATGTGGCATGGCATCTTCGAAGCCTTGCGTCTCACCCCTCTCTCCTAACCAGCCAGGAGACCCCTGAGGCCAACATCCCAGAATGGGTGAGAGGAAAAAAGTGGGGCTAGTTTGCCACCCAGCTGGCTTTATAATGCACAGAGCCCTTTCCCAGCTCTGAGGATGGGCCTCTTTCTCCCTCAGTTACCGATGTGAAAACTGAGGCCTAGGGATGGGTCTAAGGGCACCCAGCAAGTGCATGGCAGCCCCAGTCTCACAACCAACTCCTGGAATCGAAGCCGAGGGCTGGGGTCCGATGCCCCTCTGCCTGTTCCCGCTTCTAGTTAGTTATTTGGGCCCCATTATCTGTACTGAGTCCTGAAAGAACTGCCTGTAAATGCTTCAACCTGCTAAGAAAAACAACACCCCAAGGGGGCTTTCCCTGAGAAATGACACATTAGTCACCACGGATGTGAAATTCCACCCACCCCTCCTCCTCCAGGCTGGCAGGCGAGGGCTTTTTTTTCTTTCCTTAGGAAGGAAAAATATGAAATTACAAGAAGGCTTAGGCGCAAACTGCCTGTCGTCTGCAATTTATGTAACAAATTCTGAGCCCATTGGCCCATTCCCACTTTTTTTTTTTTTAAATGGGGAGAGTATCTCTAATTTCTCTTTAAACAAATCGGATTAGCACCTGGCAGAGCCATTAGGCTCCTATTATTACTCGTTCCTCGTTTGTGGCGCCACATTCCAGGGCCAAGAACCCTCATTTACCCATGGACATCCTTCTGAGGGGCTTTGGAATCTAGACTGTAAATAACCTTGTGTAGTATGGTGTCCTACTGCAGTCAAGATTTTAAGCTGATAATTTATAGGTGATTACATCATTCATGACCTTTTTATTATTCATTATTCCTTTATTAATAACTTGTTTTCTGATTACAAGATAACGCATGTGTACGTTTGAAAATGTAGAAAAGAAAGAAAAAAAAATCAAAACCCTCCATAATTCCATCACCCCAAGGAAACCACATTTTTGTATATGTTCCAGACCTTTCTATGTTACTTAGAAATGCATACATGTTATATAGTATAGACATATATCACCCATTTTATCAAATGAGATCATATTGTATGTTACACTTGAAACTTGTTTTTCTCTCTTACTGACGCGTTATAATTATTTTTCCATATTATAGCAAATATTCACTGCCAACCTGACTTTTAATGGCTGCAGGGAGATATAAGTTCATTTAGCCAATCCCCGGCTTTGGGGCACTGAGAGGGTTTCTGACATCAGACAGAACCTCACTGTACTGAACATTCTTGTAGCTAGATCTTCACACCAGTCCTCATGACTTCCTAGGATAAATTCCAAGTTCTAGAATTTCGAAGCCTTGCTCTATATGTTGCTAAGTTTCCCTTAGGAAAGGCTGCATGAACATAGTCTCCCACCAGCTGGGTGGAAAGGGGTACATTTACAGGAATTCGTTTTTCAGCAGGAGTGTCTGCCTAACCAGAACATACTATTCTGCCAACGTGCTGCCTCTTGAAGCTCAGAGAGTTTATTCTGACCTGCCAAGTCCGTGACCACCAGCTGACCAGCTCTGATACAGGCCTGTGGCCAAAGGAACACTGTCTGTCCCCTGGTCCCCTTCCCAAAGCCTGGGCCTCCGGAGACCTGCTTCCCCTGGGGACAGGCCAGTGCCTCTGACTCAGCCCTTTTGCACACTTGGTGTCCTGGCAATAATAAATGATAATGATGGTGATGGTCAGAATAATAATAGCAAACTCTTACATTGCGGCGCTTCCTTGGTTTCCGCCACTGTTCTAAGCACCTTACCGATATCAACTGTTCATTTTTCACAAAAATCTTAGAAAGCAGGTACTTTTATTATTACCATTTTGTGGATGGGGAAATGGAAGTTCAGAGAGGTTAAGTGATGTGCCCCAGGTCACACAGCTTGGAAGTGCTGGAGCAAAGACTCCAAGGCAGGGATGTGGGTTGGGGATTGGAGTCCCTGCTCTGACATTTCCCAGCACATCTCTCTTCTTCTCTACAATGGCGATGACAACAACTTCCTAGGAGCCGATGAGTCACAGAATTGCTTTGAAAGTTGTAAAAATACCATGTGAAGGTGAATGCTTGTGGTTTATTTTGATACTGGGGGAAAAAAACTGATCCTCAGAAGCTAAACCTCTCCGTCCATGCTCTGAAAATAGGTACTGGGGTTGTGGGGGAGGATCTCTAAGCAAAGGCAGCTCCGTAAAGGGGGACTTGGGGGAGGGGGTTAAGCTGGGTGAAAGAGGGTTTTGCTAGGAGGCCCCTGCTGAAGCTTAATTTGCATGTTATTTGGATATCTATTTACTGGGGCAGTTTAAGGATTATGACTGATTTTTAATTTCTTATTTTGCTTTCCTGTCTACATTTTCTACCATGGAACTATTTTATGTTGGTCAACAAAAAAGCAATTATTATGAAAAAAACAAAAAAAACGAACCCATCTGGAGGCCAGGGGAAGCTAGAGGTCCCTCACAGCCACCGAGAAATGTAGGTGCCAAGAAGCCGCATCAGCACTTCGGGGAAAGCCACTGGCCCAGCTGAAGAAAGAAGGTGCTGTTTCCAGGGGAGGCAGAGGCCCTGGGATTAAGGAGAGGGGGTGGAATAAAGCCTCTGGCTTTCCAGTCCCTTCCTCGGCCAGGGCCTGGGCCAGCGGCCCATGAAGAGAACATTTCTTGGCTGGTGGCTGCAGGGTGGGGGAGGGGTATATGTGAGGCATGATGGAAACCATCTAGTCCAGCATTTTCCAAACACTTCCCTGGGCCTAGACACTCATATGTGGTCAGATAAGACAGGGCTACCTCTCAGAGATTCATAAACGCCATTAGCAAATTCAAGGCTCTGATAAGTCCTGCAGTGAGGAAACCTGCATTTATCAGATGCCCAGTGATATCTTAAAACACACCATTTGGCAAATACTGACCTAGTCCAGCTCCTCATAAGACCAAGGGTAAAGCTGAGGCCCAAGAGGTGGTAGGATTTGTCCCAGGCCACTCAATTAGAAGCAGATCCAGCCATCCTGACTCGGAACTATCTAAGCAGGCCTGGCTTTGAATTTCAGACCTTGCCATGGAGAAGCAGGTGATCTCAGGTGACTTAGTCTCTCTGGGCCTCAGTTTCCTCATCTGTAAAATGGGTGCAACAAACCTACGCATATTTCCTTGGAAGTCCATGTGAGGAACCGGTGAACCAACATATGGATGCGTTTAGCACAGTGCCCTACACAAACAGCTTGAGGAAGAATGGGTGTGTCATTAAGTGAGGTAGGATGGGAGACTGATCTGACTTCCCACGTCCCTTGAAAGTTGCTTTTTAAACGGAGCCCCTGATAATCGATTTGATTTTTTAAATCCCTGTTATAAAAATCTCTGGATGTATTCTTGGGGGATTTGGATTCTGTCAAGCCGACGTTGCTTAGTGCACATCTGTGAGGCATTTTCAACCTGAAAACGCTTTGTCTGTCTTTGTCTTATTTAAGCCCCCAATGACCCCATTTTACAGATGTGGAAGCTGAGGCTCTGTGACCCACTCGAAGCCTCTGGGTTAGTAAGGTACTCAGCTGGGATCTCAGCCTGGAGCTGCCAGACCCCACCTAGAAAGGAGGATGGAGGAAAAAGCTCTCCAGGCTGGACAGAGTTCTCCTGGAGGGGCCACAGGGCATGGGACACCCTCCACCCTGGGGTGGAAGCCTCTGGAACCCTAATTAAAACAAAGACAGGAGAAGCAGTGATAATAATCACCTTGTTTGCAGAGTGCCAGGCAGACACTAGTATTAGCTCCATTTTACAGACAGTCTGCATTTATTATCATGGATTGTCTGCCCATATTTAATCTTCCCTACAGCCTTGCAAGATGGATATTATTATGATCTCCACTCTTCAGATGGGGAAGCCGAGGCTCAGAGCAGTGAAAAGACTTTCTTGTCCATATCCATTCAGAGACTGAACAGCGGTGGTGGGATTTGAACCCGGGTCTCAAAGAACATCTAGCATTTATGTATGTATGTATGTATGTATGTATGTGTGTATGTTTTGGGGCCTTAGCGTTCTAGTAACATCGAAACAATGCCGATCCCTTGTGTTCTAGGCACTAAGTACACACTTTACATGCGTCATCTAAGACAAAAATCCTTAGGCCGTGTAGCCATTTGAACCCCAATTTCCACATAAGGAAACAAAGCCCAGAGAAATGGTTTCAGGCGTCTGGCACCCTGGCCATCTCCCTCCACCCACATAAGGCCCCAGAATGCCGCCTGGCCCACCACACCCTCCGGAGCCTCTGATGTTTATAATTCTGCCCTGGGAGGCTTTGAAACTCCCCCTGAAGGCTGCTCTGCTGGGGCTAGTACCTACCCAGCCTGTTTGCAATGGCTTTTATTGATTTTCCAGCCGGTAGAGCCTGCCAGGAACATGCTTTTTAATAGAACATTAATTGGGAGGGAAGGGACAGAAAGCTTTTCCCCTGCTGCCCTGCTTCGCAGGGACTGAGCGTCCATTTCCTCTTTCCTCTTCCCTAAAACGTTCCCTCTACCAGGCTGGGATGTGGGCAGGCCCTGACTCGGCCTGCTGCTAACTCACGGCGTGACCTTGGACGAGTGCCCACCTGGGCCTTAGCCTCCTCAGCTGCAAAATGGGACTAGCCACCTCTGCTTCTCAGGGCTGGAGTGAGGATAATTTGAGAGCAGGAATATAAAAGCTGTAGCCCTTGGCACCTGGTAGGTGCTCAACAAATTGTCAATTTGCTTCTGGCCTCCCAATTCCCAGTCAGCCGGGGGTGGAATCCTTGGTGGCCTTAGGTGGGTTGCTTTAACCTCTCTGTGCCTCAGTTTCCTCATCTGTAAAAAAGAGGAGACAGGCCCTGCCCCTTCTGCTTGTGTTCATTGAGATGCCACAGGTAAAGCTCTGAGCACGGTGCCTGGCAGACCGTAAGCGCTCAACCAGGGTTACCACGTCGTAGCCTTATAATGACAATTATGCCTCAGTTTCCTCATCTGGGACAAGGGAAGGTGTTTCTCTTGAAACCTGAGCTAGTTACTGACACTATCATTACACAGCATCAAACACCCCCTTCTGGACTGTGTCGTGATGCTTGGGTGCATGAACCTCACTTCTTCTTTGGCTTTTTACTCCTATATCTGTTAAACTTATTCTTTATATTAAATGCTCTCTGTTAGGACAGACGTGCAACGTGGTTTCTATCCCCCTGCCTGTTGGCTGGCTGATGCAGCACCCAAAGGCCCCAGCAGCTGAGTCAGGTTAAAAATCCCCCTAGGAACTGGAAGAGGAGAGCTTTTCTGCAAAGAGAACTTTTATGGGCTGCATTCCAGAGCCCTGAAGTCACCTGTGTCATGCGACCACAGCGTCCCCTCCAAAGGAGCGTTCTCTTGGCTCTGCCGGGTCTGAGGTCTACACCCCCTCCCCTGCCCCCCACTCACCAGACACCTCCACGTATCCGTCCTTGGTCTTTACCATCAGCTCCTCCGGCTTAAAGCTGTGCACGTTGACACACACTTTCCAGGGCTCCCCGGGGAAGGGGGGCGGGCTCCTGCCCTCGGCAGGCACCCCAAATCTGGCCACAGCAGAGGGCCCCCGGGGCACCATGCCCGACCTCAGGGTCCCCGGCCAGGCGGAGGAGAGTCGAGGCAGGGCCCAGTCGGGCCAAGAGGCAGTCAAGTCGTCGGGGAAGGGGTCCATGCCGAAGCCATCATCCAGCAGGCGGGAGGACAGGGCTGAGTCCCGGAAGGGGTCCCGGCGCCGGCGGCTCGTGTAATGGCAGGGGAAGGGCATCTGACCATCAGCCATGGCGGCCGCTGAGCTGGAGGGGAAACAGAGGCTCAGAGAGAGGGAGCCACCTGCCCGAGGTCACACAGCAAGGTGATGTGGGTGCACTGGCCTTCCAAGCTTATTCTTCAGCTTCGGAAAATGCCAATGCCAAGGACGGAGGCACACACCAGGCTGGGGTCCCAGCCCCGCAAGACTCTCCAGCCACCGAAGGCGATCCTTGGCTGGTGCAGCAGAATTCTCAAGGACCCCTCTCCACACAGCCTCACCGGAGATCAGCCAGCCACCGTCCGCCCAGGCCGTCCAGGCTCTCAGCCAGAGCCGCGGAGTGGAGCGGAGAGCTTAATAAGCCGGGAACGCGGGTCTAGAAACTTGTTGCTTCTCCTGGGCTGGGTGCCTTCTATTTATTCCTGCTTGGGGCTGGAGGCGGGTTCTGCAAGCACCTCCTGTCACAGGAGTATTCAGAGGTGATGAACCAGCCCCAGAGAATCCGCGGAGGGGACAGCTGGGCTCCCGGGGGGCTGGGAGGGGCCTTCGCGGCCAAGTTCTGCCAGCCTCTCCGGACTCTCCTCCCCCAGCTCGGCTGGGATCAGCTCCGCCCTCCCTCCCGCTCCCTTCCCCCCAGAGCCTGCCCGCCCCTAGCGGGGCACTAAGGCCTGGCTATTAATAACCCTCGCCTGGCTGAGGGCTCAGATCACGCTCCTGAAATACCCTCTCCAGAGCCTGCAGCATCCTGCCTCCCCACTGGGGACCCGCGGAAGGCGAGGAGAGAGACGGGAGCCAGTGGATTGGAAGGCAGGTGACCCTGGGTTGCAATGCCCCCTTCCAAGCCTCCAGCATCCTCAAGCTCTCAGAGCTTGCCTTCTGCGCCTTCTGAGGGGCGTAACATTCTTCCCCAGGTGGCTCTGAGCTGTCAGCTTTCCCACCTGTGAAATGGATGTAATGGTAGCCTCCTCAGGGATGTAGCATAAGTCATCCTCCTTGAGCATTTAGCAAACCATCACTTCTATATTTTCAATGTTGATTCTCAATTACATAACGCTTGCTACATGCCAGGCCCTGTTGCAAATGCTTCACAAACATTAGCTTTGCCTCATCCTCACCAACAATCCCGTGAGGCGAGAGTAGTGCGATGATCCCCATTCTACAGCTGAGGAAACTCTCATAGGAAGGGTTATCCAATGGTAGCTTCTATTATGATGATGGCAGTTAATAATGATAATTATCCAAAGGTGCTCTATTCAGGCAGAGTGTCTGGTCTGGAATTCCAAGCCCGGAGAGGACCTGTTTTCTAGACTTCCCTGCCCCTCCCAGGTAGCTCAGAGAATGAGTCTGTAAATTGTCCTTTAACCTAAAGGCCCCTCGAGCTTGGGTTCATCTTTCATCTGTCCCCAGCAGGTGTGCAGTTTGGGGCGTGCTATGCTCCCTCTATGGGCTTAGGGTCGGGACCCTGCCTTCCTCGTGGGCTGGGGTGGTTTGGGGGGTGTTTTAAGGAATTCAGTGAGTCATGGGTTGAGATATCGGTTTGGTATTAAGCAGGGCGCACATGAGGCAGTTTGCTAAAAATAATAGTATGGAAGGTGACAACACCACCATCGTTTACTGTTCCCCGCATACCTGCCACGGCGGTGAGCAGTTGCTGCTGTTATCGCCCTGAACCCTCACAACAGCAGTGTGGCATTGTCACCATGCCCATCCTGCAGGTGAGGAAACAGGCGCAGAGCGTGGCCTGTGCGCACCGCTGGGGGGCGGCAGGGCCCGGGTGGGAACCTGCAAGTCTGGGCTGAGCTGACAGACCCAGACCCCGCTGCCTTCTCCTGGGGCCGAGAGGGGAAGATGGAGGCGCCCCCATCCCAAGTGACTGGGGTGAGATCATCGTGCTGGAAGCTTCAGGCTGACGTCACGTTGGGCACCGAGGCCTCAGCTCTCTCTGTAATTACAGTGGGGCGAGGCTGGCTGGGTGTGGAGCCAGGAATGGGGAGAATCGCTGCATGACACAGAAGAAAGCTGGCCCTGCCTGCGACCTGGGCAGGGGCTGGAGAGGTTTCCGAGCAGGGGTGGGGGTGGGTGGCTCCTCCCGAGGGAGTGAGTTTGTGTGCGGACTGGAGTGGGTGTAGTGTTGTGTGTTTGTTTCCCGCGTGGGTGGGGCAGTGTTCGTCTTCCTAAGGGCAAGTCTGCGGGTGGGTGTGTTCTAGAAGATGCTGCTTCTCCTTCCTCCCAGGCTTCCCTTCCACAAAGCCCAGGGAGGGGGTGGGGAACACACGCTCAGTGACCTCACCTCCCTTCTCATTTCAGGGATGATTGCGGCATTCAGGCCCGCAGGAGGGAAGAACTGCTGTGCAGCTAGAAATAGCAACAGCAATCATTAGCATTTATCTGGCACTTTCCATGTGCCAGGTTCTGTTCTAAGCACTTTAAATTTATGTGTATTAACTCAGCTAATCCTCCCTACAACTCCATGAGGAAGGGACTTTTATTATCCCCATTTAACAGATGAGGAAACTGAGGCACAGCGAGAGGATGTGTCTTGCTCCTGTCTATATGCCCAGTTAAGTAGCAGAGCTGGGATTTGAACCTCAGAAGTTTGGCTCCTGATCCCTCTGCTGTACTGCCTCTTGTAATCATAGTCACTGCTCACATTGATTGAGCACTGGCTGTGTACTAGGCCCTGTGCCCAGCACTTTCATTCATCGCCTCAATGAATCCCTGTAGTTCAGAGAGGTGAAGCCACCTGCCCCGGGCCACACAGCTGGCTGAGGATTGGAACTCGAGCCAGTGGGATGTGGGAGCCCCCGGTAACCAGAATGGGACAATATTGCCCAGGCCTTGTCTGGCGATCCTCCCGCGTGCCTGTCGTCCTTTTCCGCCTGGGCGCTTGCTATGTTTCTGGGTGGGGCTGGGGAGGGGGCGATGCTACACCCCAGGTCCTGGAACAAGGGCTCCAAGGGTGCCATCCTCTTGGAGCTTTCACACAGGAAGGGCCACAATTAATCCCCAGACAGACAGCCCAGGGGGAGGGTGACATCACCCTGCATTCTGGAAACGGGGGCCCTGGGACGAGGAACAGCAGCCTAAATTCACACAGGTAGTGCCAAGACAAAGACCCAGGCTGATTCTGTGCCTTTTCTTTCCACTGCCGTGAGAAACCCAGGTTCTCTCTCTCCCCAGCCTTTCCCCCTTCACCTGCAGCTCCAGCCACGATGGGGGTGGGGTCTGTGGGAGCTGCAGGGGGGGCTCTATGAAGCCCTCCAAGGCATGGCTTTCTGGATGTCATTTTTGCCTAAAGTTTGACCTACAACTCCAGGGGTTTGGACTCTTGTTCTGGGTGTGGAGGCGGATCCTGGCGGCCTCCCCGATTCACTCAGGCTCCAGGTCCAGGAAGACCCGGCTCAGAGTTCCCTCTCTCGGTCACCCCCAGAGCCAGCTCATTCCCCAGCAAACAGGAGGCAAGGATGATCACGCCTTTTCTCCTTCCTTTTCTCAGCTCCCCTGTGGGCGACAGTAATGGGATTCCCAGCACCTTCAGCTCCATGAGAGCAGGGCCCTTGGGTGTCTCGTTCACAGCAGCAGCCCCTGTGCCCAGAAGGGCACCTGGTACGTGACGGGAGCTCAGGAGATCTTGGCTGAGCAGATCATGTCTTATTCTCGCTGCGTCTGAACTGCCTTGCTACGTGTGATAGAGTCCACGCACAGTGACAGCACTGGGATATTAACTGAAATCTCTGGAGTGCCTAGAAGGTGCCAGGCACCAAGCTGAATGCTCTCCAAGCATGTTTTCACTCAATCTTTACAACAGCCCTCTGCCCTGCAGTTTGTACTATCATCACCACAGTTTTACTGATGAGGAAACTGAGGCTCAAGGCATGATGTAACTTGCCCAAGGCCACCAGCTTGTGGGCTCCGAACCCAGGTGTATGTGAACTTCAAGCCCAGTGTCCCTTCTTCTGCTGCACACCCATACAAACACGTGATTAACAAATAAAATAAAAAACAACCCGCATGGCCCCTCCCTTAACAAGTCGATACCCTCCTAATCCCATGCAGGTGGTGCTTATTAAGCTCTAGCTTCCTCCTGCCATTGTCTCCAAAGTTCTCTCCAGACTGCTTCCTCTGACCACCTCTAAAAGTAATTATAATAATCCTAATCACAATTAAAATAGCAAGCATTTAACATTTTGTACCAGTTGTGCTTTATGTATCAACTTAATCCTCAGCCAAATTGCTCTAAAATCGGTATCATTATCTCCATTCATAGATGATGATATTGAGTCACAGAGAGGTTAAATAACTCTTTCAAGGCACACAGCTACTAAGTGGCAGAGCTGATATTCAAATCCAGGCACACTGGCTCCGGAGTCTGTGCTCCTAACCACTCGGTGATTCTGTGAATAACAACAATCAAAACAACGAAACAGTAATGAACCCACCATTATTCAAGACCGGTTATGTCAAGACCGAGCTCTGCTAAAGGCCCTGTCTGTCTTCTCTCTTCATCCTCATAAAAACCCTAAGAGGCAGTGGGATACTGTTACTCCTGTTCTGTGTGGAAAAGTCTAAGGCACAGAGTCAAGTCTGTGCTGACTGGCTCCTAAGCCTATACCTTCAGCTGCCCAGTAAGCTGGGCCGCCTGGCCCCCGCTGCACACCCGGCCAGAGCACCAGCTCTCCAAACCCAGCCGGGCCCAACAGACCGCACCTGAGCTGCAGGTCACGGCCCACCTCTCCCTTCATCTTCTCACTGGGCCTTCCTCCCTAGAACTTTCTACCAGTCCGTCCAGACCTTCTCAGTAGAACAAACGACACCGGGACACACTCACATTTGGGAGCCTGGAGGCTGCCTGGGATGAGGCATCATGGTGTCAACCAGAGGATCTTACGTGTCACTGACGTGAAAGCTGCTCAGAGCCGGGGTGGGGGCGGGGGCTCGGTGGACTCCGCAGAGGGGGTTGGATCTTAGCTGCCTGTGGCTCCAGAAGGGAGTCAGGGGTCAGCTCTCTCCACCCGTCTTCAAACACGGACAGCCCTGGCTAATGGCTCTCAGGGACCCCTTTACTTATTCCCCATTACTTATTCCTTTTATCAGGACTTCTGAGACCCCTTTCATAACTCAAATAGTTCTTCTGAGCCAGGGAACCAGATTTTTAAGGAGTGAGAGTGCCAGCATTGACCACTTATAAAAGACAGTAAAACATGGTGGGTAAGAATGTGAACACACCCTGATTGAATCCTGTTAGCTGTGCTGCTCTGGGCAAGTGTCTTAGCCTCCCTGAATCTCTGTCTCGCCAGCTGTAAAATGGGGATGATAGCAGTACCTATCTCACAGGGTAATTGTCGGCACAGATTGTGAGGGGGACATGGTCGAGGAGGTGGGTATGGGCCAGATGACGTAGGGCCTCGTGGACCCCACTAAGGAGTTAGACTTTGTCCTGAGCACTTTGAAGATCCACTGACCTGTCTGGAGAGGGAGGGTGATGTGATGAGATGTGAGATTCCAGGAAAATCACGAGCTGCTCATGGAGAGTGTATTACAGGGCAAGACTCCAGGGAGAGCAGCAAAGATTTTGCTGTAGGATCCGGGGAAGACGGTGGCCTGGGCTAGGAGAGGCCTGGCCTGTTGGCTAAGAAGAGGTGGATATAGCCCTTGATATAGTAAAGAAGCAGAAGCAGTTTGACCACGTGATTGGATGGGAGGCGAGGGTTAGGAGTTTTTAGACCTGGGCGACCAGGTGGATGGTGGTGCCCTGCAATGAACACGTGAGGACAAGCAGATGCGGGGAGTGAAGAGACCCATTCGTTCATTCACTCTTTTATTCATTCACTTCGTATTTGTTAAGTTCCTATGTGCCAAGCACCACCCTAGGGGCTAGAGAAATCAGTGAATGAGGTGAAAGTCTCTGCTCTCACATCTATCAATAAACAAATAATCCGATCAACAATTTAAATACCTTTAGATGCTGAAAAGTCTTACGAAGGAAGTAAAGGCTCTTAGTTACGTTTCTGATCTGATTTCCTGCTACCATCCACCCCTTGCCCCCTGAGCTGAAGTCCCAGTGGCTTTCTTTCTGCCCTTGGGACGGAAGAGCCACACTTATTCCAGTCCGAGGACCTTCCAGTCACCTGTGACACTCCTCTCCAAATCTCTGCATCTCTGGTTTCTCACTTTGTGTCTCTACTTAAATGTCGCTTACTTGGACAAACCTTCTCCTATCATGTTCTCTCACATCAGCTGGTTTCTTTTTCTTCATAGCCCTGGCCATTAACTGACAGTTACATTTTTTTTTTTTTTTAATAAGAATTCGCTTTTTTTTTTTTTTAAGACGTTTTCTGGCTTTATTTATTTATTTATTTATTTTTGGCTGTGTTGGGTCTTCGTTTCTGTGCGAGGGCTTTCTCTAGTTGCGGCGAGCGGGGGCAATTCTTCATCGCGGTGCGCAGGCCTCTCACTATCGCGGCCTCTCTTGTTGCAGAGCACAGGCTCCAGACGCGCAGGCTCAGTAGTTGTGGCTCACGGGCCTAGTTGCTCCGTGGCATGTGGGATCATCCCAGACCAGGGCTCGAACCCGTGTCCCCTGCATTGGCAGGCAGATTCTCAACCACTGCGCCACCAGGGAAGCCCTGACAGTTACATTTTACCACTCTATTATTTGGGGTTTTTTCTTTTTTTTTTGTAATCCATCAGAATGAGAGCTTCACGAGGGCTGAGGGTGGGGACTTTTGTCATTTAGGGCTCTGTCCTTGGCACCTAAAACAGTACCTGGCACATCACTGGGATTCAGTACAATTCTGGGCACTTGGTAGGTAGCGATGCACTTCCAGACGCCATTGTGGTTGAGAAAAGCCATGTAACTAGTTGTGGCCAATGAATTGTGAGCAGAAGTGATGTCTGTCAATGCCAGTCCCAAGCATTTAATATAATAGCCCCAGGGAGACCTCAGCTCCATGAGGGCAGGACCCTTGGGTGCTTCCCCTTTCCTTCTGCACTCTGGTCACCAACATCATCAATGAGAGGCGTTCCCCTGCTGGATGGGAAATAAAGCTCTGTTCTCGTAAGACTCTGACGTTTGGGGTTTATTTGTTAGTACAGCATAACCCAGGCTATTCTGATGAATAGTTTTCCGAGTTCTGTCCTTTTGTGGCTGTTGGTGTTCCTTCAAGAGAACTTCTCGCTGCTATAGCGTCGTGCTGAGGGGTAAATCGTTCTCTCTCCTTCTCTATGGAGAGACCTGCCTGGGAAAGAGGTATCTATTCCTCCCAGTTTGGGACATTTATGCAGAATGCCGTTACAAAGCACTTAGCAGGGGGTCACTCTGAGATCTCTGGGGAGAGCTGGAAAGTCTATAATCTTGAGGTCCCCTTTCCCAGATATCTCTCAGGTCAGAGCAGGAGGTGGTTTGACCAGTTGGTGACCGTGACACTAGGCAACTGCTTTGGAAACTTTTTTTTTTTTTTTTACGTCTGGGGATGACAGCTCTTAGGAGGGCTCAGCCTGAGAGCGTTCTCACGGTCTGTGCTGGGAGGGGGAGGAAGGTTGGCGTCTCTGGGCGGATGTACAGAGATGGACAAGGGGAGATATAAACATGATGTCTCCTTCTCAGGGCTGGCTTAGATTCACCCCGAATACGAGGTAGGATTAGCTTCAGCTGAGAACAACAGAGAGTCAAAATAACAGTGGCTAGAAGAACAGAGAGGTTTCGTTCTTCCTAATATTAAAGTCCAGAGACATTCTGTCTGAGCTGGCACGATGCTGTGCTCCACGCGGTCCTTGGGGACTGACACCTTTCCATCCTACTGCCCCATCTGTATGGGCTCCATTCCCGAAGCCATCTCATGGACCAAGGAGCCACCTTGGCTCCAGCCATCATGTCCTCATTCCAGCCAGCGAGAAGAAGGAAGGGATGGGGAAGAAACAAAAAGCACACAACAAATCTCTTTTATAGAAACTTCTGGAAGCAACCATGTAAAAATTCTGCCTTTTCTCACTGGCCAAAATTAGCCACATGGCCACCCTAGCTGCAAGGGAGGATGGGAAATGCAGTCTTTATTCTGGGTGGCCCTGAGCCCAGTTAAAAATTGGGGTGGGGGTTATTACTGTGGATTGAATGGCGATGGCTATCAGGAGGCAACTAGAAACTCCGCCGCATCTTGAGAGAGTAAAGACAGATTTTGCAGAAGAGTCCTAAAGGCTTCAAGTTGGGTTCTTTTAGAAAACTGGTGGGAAATATGTACTTCTCTGCACCAAAATGCTGATAGTTTCATACATAAACTTGGCATGGGAAGTCGGATGATTCATGGACTCTCTGAAGCCCAAGCACGGGAGGTCATGGATTCCCTTAGGTTAAGATTACTTAACCTAGAGATAGGATTTGAGGTGAGAGAGATTCCAGGGAGAAAAGAAAACCTGCCATGAGTCACCTGGCCACAGGTTGGCCATAGTTATAGAAGGTTCAGAGCCAGGACTCAGAGGGAGTGGAAACCCCTGTTGCTCTGGGTACAAATGCCTGAATGATGCCCCGTGTCCTTCCACTGGTGGAGGGATGTGAGAACTACTCTGGTAGAAAATGTTGATGAAATGTCAGGGTGGGGATACATGTGGGGAGATCGCCAAGCTCTGAGGAGACTCTGGATTCTTCTAAGTGGAGGAGATATTTATGGAGGGCGGCAGCTGGGAGCGCCTCTCTTGAGAACTCGGTGTTCGAGGTGATGAAAGGTGAGAAGAGAGGCTGTTTGAGCTTTTGCCAAGGTGACCCGGCACCATCCCAGAAACTTATCAGGAGGGTACCTAGGCAACTCAGCCAGCCTACCCCTAACCCCCAACTTTTTTAGGATCAGTAACAAGGACACTACCTCCATCAGGCCCTGGGCTAAGTGCTTACACGCATCACCTCTATCCATCTCCAGGGCACCCTTATGAGATCGATACTTTCATTATCCCCATTGGAAACACGAGGCACCTGAGGCTCAGAGAGGTTAAGCCACTTATACAGAGACACTCAGCTAGGAAGTGGCAGAGTCAAGCTCAAACCCGGGTCTTTCAGACTCCCAAGCCCTCACTCTCAGAAACTGCCTTTAAAAAATCATGCCGTTTTCCCATATCCCCCAGAGCCTCACACGGTGCTGGGTGAGCAGTAGATGCCCTCATCCGTCCGCCTCACACCCCATGCTGCCTCCTCTCACTCCTGGGGAGGGACGTAGCCCCTAGTGGGGACGGTGTGTGCACCAGAGATCCTGTGGGCCATGTCACTGCTTTGTCCTCCTAGCCACACTCCCCATCCCACACCCCACATAAAGTAAACATTCACCCGTTTAGAAATGCATGGGAATTGGAAGGGCAGGGCACAGAACTGACAACTCCAAACAGATTCAACTACTTGGCAACCGGCCAGGGCCAGGGCCGGCACTTCCTGCCGGGCACACCGGGAGCGGGGATGAACGGGGCAGGCAAGGCTTCTGTCCTCTTGGAGATGGGCAGCGAACACATAAACAAGTAAACACACTAATTACAGATAGTAATAAGCGCCATGGAAGGAATGCACAGGATAGGCAGGGGGCAGAGCCCCACTCTAGGCAGGTGAAGTCATTCCTCTGGTCCCGCACACATGCAGTCGCCCCTGCCTGCGATCCCCGCCCCTCCCTCCTCTTTCTTGGGCCCCCTTTTCTGGCCTGGCCAACTCCACTCATTGCCCAGGCATTAGCCTAGATGTCAGTTTCTCTGCAATGCCTTCCTTGAACCTCCAAGGCTGTTTTAGGTGTCCCTTTGGACTCACCCTCATTCTAGCATCCAGCTGTGCCACCTACTAGCTGTGTGACCCGAGGCTCCTGTCTGTGCCTTAGTTTCTGCATCTGTAAAATTGGCATAAAATAACACCTACCTCATAAGGATGTGAGGTTGAAATCACATAAGTAATTTGTGTCAATATCCATGAAGCGCTTGGAATCGTGCCTGGCACAGAGTAGGTCGTCTACAAGAGTGGCCGTTGTTCCTTGTGTTCTCAGTGCCACGATGGCAGCTTGTACCACACCACAGGATATCATCAAATCTGGACGGCAGATGACATCTTAGGTGCCACCTAACTCAGTGGTTCTCAGTCCTGGCTTCATATTAGAATGACCTGGGAAGCCTTTAAAAAGATGGCTGACTGGCAACCACTCTCGGCGATTCTTATTTGTGGTGGGGGGGGTGGGACTTGGGCGTGGCTGGTTCTATAAAGGTCACAGGTGTTTCTAATGTAGAGCCAGGGTTGAGAAACACCGGTCTAAGCCAACCTCTTTTATCAGGTGGAGTAACTAGGGCCCAGAGAGGGCTCGGTTTGCTCTCCTCATGAAGCCAACTAGGGGCCCCTGCCTCTTGGGGACTTTTATTTTCTGATGTTGCCCCCACCCCCTGCTTGTCTGCTTGTCTTCACCCGGTGGAGGGGCTGCGTGTGCCCCTGCGGCTGGAGAAGTTTAGGGTTTACGCTGCCTCCGCTCCATCCCTGGGCAGCCGCCAACCTGGCCGGAAAGAGAGGCACTTCTGGAAGCAGGGCTGTCTCCCCTGGAGACTGGGAGGGCTGGGTCACCTGTTCAGGCCAATCGCAGGAAGAAAAAAACACAAGAGCCCCGTAACTGGGAGCCAGAACACGGAGAGAGGGGCGAAGACCTCCTCCACGAGTCACTAGGAGGTGGCTGGCATCACAGGGACCACCTCCTGGCAGACACGTTTTCCAGAAAAAGTCGTCAGAGGCCCTTAGGGAGGGCTAGCTCTGAGCAGATGGGGCTCACACCTTCGGGAGTAGAGAGGTGCAGCAGAAATGGCCCTGCAGCCCACAGACCTCAGTTCAAATACCCACTAGCTACATGGACTTCCCTGAGCCTTAATTTTCTGCTCTGTCAAATGGGGCCAAATGGGGTTTAGGAAAATGAAATAAGTTAATGCATGCAAAGGGCTTGGCACATGATTGACCCATAAAAGGTAATTATTATTATTATATTATTATTTATTGATGAAGCCTCAAAAGAGGACACTGGTGGTTGCCTTAACCAAGCCAATTTGGGAAGGAAGGAATCAGTGTGCATGAGGTGGGGCAGGGGGCACGGGGCAGGGAGGGAGTGGTGATAGATAGCTTTGGATCTACCCCAGGGAGGTGATCCCATCCACATGACTCCCAAGGAAGATTTCCAGAGGGATGGTGGTAACCTGTTCTGTTCGATCTTTCTCCCGTAGCTAATTAATAACACACTCGCATGTAAACAAGAGGCTGAAACAACCTCCCAGTAGCCCTGGGGGTACAGGTGAGCGTGGGGCGGAGGCACGTCCTCCTCTCTGGCCCCTGGGATGATATATATATATATATATATATATATATATATAGTGTGTGTGTGTGTGTGCGCGTAATTTTTTGGACCCACATAGTGTTTGAGAAAAGAATGAGTTATGAACATTTTAAACATCAGGAAATTCGATCTAAAAATTCAGGGTCTCTTGAGAACTTGGGAGATGTGGCAACACGAATTTGAGAGCTCTCCCTGGCAGTGGTATATTGGGCTCCCCGGTTGAGTCCCAACCCCGTACACTTCCTCACCTGGCTGTCCCTACGGGTGTTTTCAACCCCTGTTCTCCACGGAAAGAAACTTTCACACCCGACACTGAGAACATTTCCGGAGGCCTCCACGGGGTCTCGGGGGGCCCCCCACTGTTCCGAGCTGGTTACTTTAGGCTGTCTTTCCGGACGCCCCTCCCATAGCTCAGTTTAGGAAATAGTCATCATGCTCACTAACATTCACTGAGCGCGTTGCATGCACTCAATTTGTTTTTTTTAGAGCCACCGATGGGGTGTGGCCCTTGCTCCGTGGCACACCGCTAATAATGACGGGGTCCAGACTAGAATCCAGGTCTCTGGACTCCGTGCCCTGTGCTGAACTTCCTCCTGTCCGTGAAGGCCTCGGAGAAAAACCATTGTACCAAAGGAAAGTGGTCACTTACTGCATAAGCAGATGTGTTGTAGGGCAGAGCAGTGAACAGCCTGCGGTCTGGAGTCAGCCCACTGGGATCCTATCGTCGATTCTGTGACCTTGGGCTGGTGACTTTGCTTTTCTGGGCCTCAGTCTCCTTCTTGGTAGAAAAGAGATCTTAATACCTATACCTAATATAGGTTGTGCTGAAGACTAAGGTAAAAAGGCTTAGGGAAAGGTGGCTGCTATGAATGTGTATATGAACCCAAAATACAGGCTTGTTTTGAGGAAAGGAGCGAGACGGGCACTGTGATGATGTGTAGCACAAAAGCAGGTGCCGCCTGGCTCTTCTCTGTCCCCGTCTCCCAGCCACCCTCCCTCTGCTTCCGGGCACCCTATGTAGACAGAGGACGCTGGGCCGCGGATGAGAACACCATACCATGGAACCTTTTATTAGAACAGAGACATGTTTCGTACAGGCTGAAAAAAATCGGAAACCTCAGGTAGGTTATGCTTAGCTGTGGACACCAGATATCAAACGAGCCATGGCCACTGTGTCACTGGGTAGAGGACAGGGTCCCAGGATGCTGGAGAACACAGGAGCTTCTCCCCCTCTGATGTGGGCACGCGGGCAGAGGCCGGCTGCTCGGGCTGAGCTGGGCTGGTGGTGGGTCCCCCAGGTTGGGGTTTTCCAGGAGGGAGTTCCAGCCCCCGATGTGGATCAAGCCCCCAGGGCTGATGTGGTAGATTTTACTAGGTCCTTGGCCAATGACTGCTGGAGGAAACAGCTGGGTATTGGGAGAGAAAAGATACAGCACACAGAGAAGTCCTCACAGCCTAGGCCTGGCAAGAAAGAGCTACCAAGAAGAGCGTGGGTGGGGCGTGGAGTCAGGCAGATCAGAGCTCAAGGGAGCCTGGGCATGTCAGTTCCCCCTTCCCAGGCCTCAGTTTTCTCATCTGAAAAGTGGAAATATGACCTGTGTCACTGGCTTGTTTGAACAATTGTACAAAACATGGCCTGACACGACACACGGTGGTAAAATCCAGAGCACGGGCAAAGCCATCCTGGTCTCTCCTTTGAATACACTGGATGGCTGGGCTTGGAGAGAAGTTCAAGCTCATACAGAGGGCTTTAACCCAGGCCGCAAGAGTTCCCAGGGGGCAGCACCTGGAGGTCTCCCGTGTCTGCCTGCAGGACTCAGCTACTCCCACCTCACCCTGCAAATGGAGTCCATGCCCTGCTTCTTTATTTTCTTCTGGCCCTTCAACCTACAGAAGACACGAGAGACCCTATATCTGACAGTTTGGAACTCACAGCATCAGAGTTAGAACCCCCTCCCCTCCACCCTGCCAAGAACACTTAGGCCAAGCCCCATTTTACAGATAAGACTGAGGCCTGAGAACCACTCCATTTCACCCAGACAGACACATACAGGCAAGAGAACCACAAAAGAATGCTGTTCCCATCTCTTTGGCTCAGCTCGTTAGAAGATGAGGCATAGCTTTTCTTGGCCACAGAAAAGCAATTACAATTTTTTGTTCTCTCTTTTTCAAGGAGTTGTGACTTTTTAATAGAAGTTAAGTTTGTGCGCAAGCATTTCATTCCTCAATTAATTTCCATCTCAATGAGGATTTCCCGGAGATAACCAGTGTTTTAGTTCCATTTGAGCTTAATCTGTATGAATGAAGCCTCCATTTCCACCAATTCCAATTTGCTGGGTGATTCTAGCACTCATTACCTGGGCGATAACGTCCCCACTGCAGACAGCTGCACCCGGAGCTGAGAGACGGACTAATTTCCAATAGCAATTCGGGAGAAGAGGTGGTCCTTCACCTCTCCCAATACCACTCAATAAATAGGAAATAAATTATTAAATAAGCCACGTTCTGATGAGGGATCCCCGTCATGGTATTTACAATGCAAAACAACTACCACCAACAAACAAAACAAAAAAAACCCCTAAAACCCAAAAATAACCCAAAACAACAGCCACAGACAGAGGGGAGACAACAACTCCATCAGTATCACTGGCTCATGGGTGCGGAAGTGAGAAGGAAGAGGTCACAACAAAGCGTTGCTCCATGACACTGCGTCTACCCTAAGCTCCTCAGCTGGACACTGCTGGCCAGTGGGAGAGGAGGTGTGGTTTGAGGAGCCTTTTTTTTTTTTTTTTTTTCTTTCTCTTTAATCAGACAAAATTTTCTATTCAGCTGGAGAAGAAAACAAAGCAAGACACATGCACCTGAGACTATTTTGAATATTCGTGGAAAGGAATACAGCAGAAGAAAAGATGGAAGTGGAACTCGAGAAGAAAAAATGTGCTTTCAAACCTTTGGAAGCACCCCAAATGTTGGCCTCTTCAAGCAATGCCTTTTGGAAAGGAAGACGGGTCTAAGTAAATGAAGAGATGGGGGTTCGCTGAGACTGAGACCCTCGTGTCTTTCAAACATCATAATTTCCGTTTTATTTTTAATCTTTTGCTTCTGAAAGATTGACTTTCCATCAAAGAAGGGATGACGCGGAGGTAGGAATGCAGTCCAACCTGGATGTCCCTGGGTGGGGGATTTGAATTAGCTTTTCTGAATCAACTGGAGGAAGTTCACATATTGCTTTTAGGTTTTATTCTCATGATTGAGAACCTCCTAAAAATGTTTGAGGATGTTTTCCTTTTTTCTCTAAGTCTCAGTGAACTCACGCTGTCTTTGAAGAATTGCCCAGGCCTCAGGTCAACGTTTAGGGTTGTATCTCAAAAATTCCTCCACTACTCAAAGGTGGAAACTTTGGCCCAGAGAAAGGAAGCAATTTGCCTAGCTCCACTCATCCAGGGAATAGCCATAGCAGGAAGGTCGAAGGGCTGAATGTTGCTTGACCTCAAACCACATCTCCCTCCCTTTTTCCATACTGCTTTTAAAAATAAGTCCTCACCATGAGCAGGCTTGAGGCAATCTGTCTTATTCCCTGGAAGCAGAAGTGTAATGAAGGTGAAGTAGGCAGAGGAACAGCAGTGCCAGGGATTGGGAGCTCTGGTTAAACAAGGTTTACCAGTGGTCCCCAAACAGTTTTATTTTTGGATGGAAAAAAAGGAAATGTAAAGGAAATTCGAGAAACACACCAAGTGACAGGGAGGGGACAGATTTTTCTCCCAGGAAGCATTTAAGCTCTTGCAAACTTTCCCAGGCTAGGGGTACCCCCTTGCTTGGGTTAGGGCAGAGTAAAGTCACATTGCCAGGGAAACAATCAGGGATGTTGCAAAAGTCTCACCAAACCCAAAGCTGGACCAGGCGAGCTGGCCATGTCAAGGCAGTGAAGAGCGACTTTGGAAAGGGCAGGAGCCCCCTCCAGCCAGCAGCCGGAAGACACTGCTAGCTGGTCAGAGAGGCAGGGCTGGTCAAGACCTCTGGGTCCTGGTTCCCAGGACAGGTTCCAAAATGACCTTCTTGGGGGGAACTTCCGGCTGCTCCTTTCATCTTGTTTGTTTTGTTTTCTAATTTCAGAAATAGTTGTGTGCTCTCTTCTGAGATCACAGAAAAAGGCTTTTGCTTTGGGTTTGTGTGTCTCTCCCAGGATGGCTGATAACCTCGTCACAAGGCAGGCGTGTCCACAGAGCAGCCTTGAGCTCTCGGGGGATGGGGAGAAATTAGCTAAGGGGGAGTCAGAAGCATATGTAACTTACATGAAACCAACTAGGTAGGCTCAGAAGAGCAAATGATCTCACCCACTAACTGTGTGCCCTGGAACAAGGGTGAGATTAAGATGTGCACATCTGTCTCACATTGGGTGCCTTCCTAAAGGACTTTCACAGGTGATTTAGACTCTGTAGCTTTTGCCTTACATGCTAACTTTAGACTCTAACCCCCATGTCAGCTGTGACTCTACCATGTCAGGTCAGCACCTTAGCTCGTAAGCCTCTTGACTGTTTTCATCTTTCTGGTACCTCAGTTAGGTAGCTGGCGGGGGTGGGGGCAGGGGGCTGGAGCGCAGGCCTGAACCTCACCGGACGTGGACTTAGTCATGAACCTTTGGTCTGCAGTGCTTCCGGGCCACCTCCAGGGTGTTCCAAGCTTAGAGCTCTGTGAGTCTCCCCTTCAGGGAAAAGGCCAACATTCCCATCCACATCCAGCCTCTCAAAACCCATCCATGGAGACATAGGGGAAAAAAAAGAGAGATGCACAAAAATACTGTAGAAGTTCCCCCTCCTCCCCGAACACACAGACACACACACACACACCCCTCTCCATATAAATAAATACTTGAATACTGCTAACGGCAACTGAGAGAGCGAGAATCCCATAAATAAATAAATAAATAACCATAAATAAATAAATAAGATAAATAAGAGGTTTGCTAGGAGCCCCCGGCAAAATGATCCCCTAGAGTTGCTTGAATGAAGGCAGTCTGGACCGGAGGGCCAGCTCTTGGGTCTCTCACTGCTGTCCTGCTAAGGAGGTTCTGTGGCTCCAGAAAGCCTTTGTCTCCATGGAGACTGGAGTCCAGTCTGGACTCCTGGGCGGGGAAGAAGGTTATTTACAGTTGCTGTACATGCCCTCCCAGGGCACCTGCCCCTGGCCCAGGCACCTGCCATCAGGCCTTCTGCGGTGATAGCACTGGCATCCATTATTAGTCTTGGCGGGCGGGGCCCAGGTCTGGGCCAGAGGGCATCGTGGAAAGGCCAGGTCCTCCACTGCCGCCCTGGCGCCTGGCCCCGCTCTCCCAGTGGAGGAAGGACTTTCCGGTTGGCTGCAGGGCAGTTTCTGGACCCACGGGCTGATGTGATGGGAAAGACCGGGAGGGAGGATTTCACTGCTTCCAAGAAAAAGGATTTTTTTTCAAATGTTCCCCCCCAACCCCCCGGGGGTGTAAGGGATAAAGAATGTTTGGCTTCTGCTTCCCAAAGCCCCAGCATCCAAAGCTGGGAACTGTCCCTTTCACCCTCTCCCTCCATGCCCTGTCCTGCTGCTGTTGGCACCACAAACTGGAAACTCACCCGCAAGGCTCCGGAAAGCCAGTCAGCTGGTGAGGGGGATGCCCAAGAGTTTATTTTAAGGATCTTCTCCCTCATGCCCCTGTTCTCAGGGCCTTCCATGGGTGAAGCAGCTGGTGGTATTTGTGTGTTGGAGATCAACTTACCCTCGCTGCCCAGCCCTGGGCGGGGGGAAGTGGGGCGAGGGCAGAAATGAAGGTGGGGCTTTCCCGAGCTGATACGAAACTCCGGAAACCAGTGGGAGCTGCAGAGCATCCAAGCCCCTTTCCCCCAGACTCTCTGGATTTGGATCTTTTCCCCCAAACCTGAGCTGCTGTGCCCCATCCTGGCAAAATTCCTGAAAGGCAAAGGAGGTGACTTAGGCTGAGGGTGGGTGGGTGCTGGGCTGCGCTGGGGGGGATCCAGGGTGTGGCAGTCTGGGCAGTGAGGAGGGGGCAGGCAGGCGCCAACCGGAGGGTAAGGCCAGACAGGCTGGCGCTGCAGACTGGCAGCTGGCCACGGCACTGGTGAACGTTCAGCAGATGGTCCCGTGGAATGAAGCTGCTGCCAGCTAACAGGGCTGAGGCAAACTTGGGAAGTGGGGCCGCAGACCAGGCTGTCCTGACTGTCCGCCGTGCCCGTTCTCAGAGGTCGCCGGGTCCGTGTGAGCCGCCAAGAGGCATTTCGTGTAAACGGTGCGGCGGCCTCTCTCCCTGGCTAGAAACTACTGGGCCCGTCTTCCTGACCACGTGGAGGTACTGCGGGCAGCAGACTGACCCCCTCCTTTTTGCTTCTACACTCACGGCCCGAGAGTCCATCTCCTATCTCCCGACACCTACCACCAACTGAAATGTCCATGTCCCCTACCCACGTGTCTCCCTTTCTAGGACCCAACAGCCTCTAGCTTTGGCTCTGGCCTATGTGGGGAGCTGAAAGGCCTGGCCCCTCTCCTGGGCCTGAAGTGCCCTTGGTCTCTTCTAACATCCACCCCTCACTCCCACCAGGGTCCCTACACATGCAGCCATGAGACTGAATGAGAGGAGAATGAGGGCAGGTGTGAGGAAGCACCACTGGCCTTCGTATGCAGCCTGCCAGCAGTGGGCGAGCAGAACTCTCTCTACATTTTCCTGGCCAGACCCAAACTTTTGAGTCACGGACCCAACGCTTCTTACAAACCTTTGAGGTTTCTCTGTGCCAACAGAAGGTGGTTCACTCCATATGCTCAGGCCTGAGTTGAGCCCCAGGGTGGTGTGGCGGAGGCTCCTGGGAGCTCGACACAGAGGCTGAAGCCCCCATACCCTCTTTTCCTCCCGCCCCCAGGAGAGCAGGAAGGACAGGGCCCAGGAGCCCTCAATGTCTGTACCAAGGAGAAGGCAGGGTGGGCAGGGAGTGGGGGAGGCTGGCAGAGTGAAAGGGGCACCACAGGCAGCTGGCTCAAGGGAGGGCCTTTGCTTAGCGCCTTGTGCTGGAGTAGCTGTCTGCTGAGCTGTAGCTCCGGCTCCGGCTCCGGCTCTGGCTCTGGCTCCGGCTCCGGCTCCGAGAGCCCAGGCTGGGGCTGCGGGAGCTGCAGCTGCTGCTAGTGTGGGTCCGGCTGCGGCTGCGGCTGCGGCTGCGGCTGTGGCTCGGGCTCCGGGAAGAGCTTCGGCTGGCTGAGCGGCTGTACCAGGACGACGTGCTGCTGAGGCCGCTGGACGAAGAGGGGCTGGGCCGGTAGTAGGGGATGGGGCGTTTCCGGGCACTGCAGGGACCAGAGGGAGAAGGCATGAGGGCAAGGCTCCTCCCAGCCTCAATCCGGGAGCACAGGCACTGTCCCAAGAGACATTTCCCAGCTCCTCAGGGAAAAAAAATTCCCATACTCTTCCCTTGCAGTCCTGAGAACATCAAGGAGATGCTTTCAGTCTACTGCTGATATGTTTTGAAAAGTCATAATCTCACTTTTTTTTTTTTTTTAACACAGCAAGGCTGGGCTCAGAGAGAACCTCCAGCTGGCAACAGTTTTGTTTTGCTATTTTTATTTTTACTAGAACCTTCTATTTATGGCAAAAAGAAGAGGCTGATTTTCCACTCACTGCAGTGTATCAAGTTTCTTTTTGAGATAAATGTATGGACCACTTTAAAAAAGAGCACATCTATTTACAGAAAATTAAGTAAATGGTACACTTAATAATCAGACAAGGCAAAAGTGGGGGATGGAAGTTTGGGAAGCACTGAATGGGTTCATCAAGATGGACTACTTGGGGTTGAGTACGGAAGCCAGAGCGTCTTTTGGAAATGCCACTCTCTTCATCTCAGCCTTCCTCCAAGTCCATTCCAAGGATACCTTCAAAAGTCAAGGCAGTGGGTGTAGGACTCCCTTCCTGCGTGCCAGGCCAAGGCAGGGTGTTCTGTGAGACACTTGAGAAGGCAATGCCATTACCCTGCCTTACTATCTGGGGCACAAGTTCTTTTTCCCCCTTCAGGTCTTCTCCAGGGAGGAGGCATGGGTAGCCGGGATCCTTGTGGGTCTCTGGACTGAGTAGCTGACCCTTGGAGGACCAGGAGGAAGACCAACCGATTGTCAAGAGCCATTTTTAGGGTAACATTCAGCCATTCTCTCCATTTCAAGGCCTGAGAAATCTGTGTCCATTTAGACCTCAGGCTTCTCTTCTAGGGCCTTTCTCATCCAAGACTTTATCTGTTACAGGAATCTCCATCCATCTAGTCTGACCATTCAATCCATCACAGTGGAACACAGTGGGTTCTAGTGTTCTGCAGGTAAGTTTATAAACTGCATTCACATCTCTTTGCCCCTTTTCATTTCATCCTTATGATACTTCTGGGAGTTATTTCCTCCAATAGCTCATGGGTGAGAAAACTTAGATTCTGGGAGGTGAAGAGACTTTCCCAGCTCACCTGGAAAGTGGCAGAGCCAAGATTCCTCTCCAGAACAGGGCTCCTCCCCTTACCCACTAGGGCTCCCTCCCGGTCTTTTTGGCACCTAAACAATCCTATTTGCCCTCCCTACACTTGCTTCAGGGTATAATTACCTATGGGTCTATTCAAGCCTTGCATCCGGGCGTGTGGGTCTAAGGGCGGAGGTCTGTGGCCACCGCCTGGCTCCGCCCCCACGCAAAGTCCCGGTTCTGTTCCTTGCTTGGGTCCCCATTCCAAGGCCCGACCTCTTTCTATGGCCCAGCCCCGCCTCCCCCGCCCCAGCTGCATGCGCAGATTCCGGCCACACCCGATTCCTCCGGCTGGGCTCACCCCTTTGCCCGCCACTGCATTCTACCCCGCCCCGCCGGCCTAGGCCCCGCCTCCACGCCCCCCCCCCCCACCCCGCCGCTTCTCGCAAGCCCGCACGGTGGCTGAGGGTGCTGACTCGCCCGAGGCTTTGAACAGAAACTTCATTTCGGTGGCTGATGGGGGGGGGGGTGGTGGGCAGGGTGTCCCTGAGCTCCCACAATCCTGCAGTCCAGCCCCGAGGAGGCCTGGGGAGAGTGTGAGACCCCAGCGGGTGGGAAGGGAGTGGAAGTGAGGGCGGAGGTGGGTGCCTCCTGGCCTCACCTCGTTATCCTCCGCGCCTCCAGGTGGCTCGGGGAGTCTCTCCGGCGCTTCCGCATGGGCGAGTAGGACCGACGTCTCCGCCGCGCTCGCTCGCGCTCCCGCTGCTGCGAGCCCTTCTCGCTGTACTTGGGGTCCCGCTCCCTGAAGGGGTGCGGTGGGGATGTTACTGGGGAGCTGGGGCTGGCCTGGCTTTTCGGTGGGAGGGGGGCACTCACTTCCTCCTTACCTTTGCCCTCCCCCCCCGCTGGGGCAGGGCATGGGGTCTGCACGGGGCCCCTAGGGAGGTGGGAGGGAAAATGACCCGGCTGTGGGGAGAGTCTGCATGGATGGGTGGGTACCCGGGGTGGGGAGGGAGGGCCTTGCAGCTGGGCGTGTGTAGGGGTGTCAGCCTTTGAAGGTGGGCATTGCAGGGTGAGGATATGACTGTTAAGTGGGCCCAGGTGCCGAGTAAGAATCAGAACTGGGGGGTCTGGACATAGGGATGAGGGGTAGTATTAGGTGTGCGAAGAGTCTGAGGGCTGGGGTGTGGCCGTTGGAGTGTTTGGGGTGAGTACATGAGAACGCTGGGATGTACTGGGGGCCTCACTGCCACTCCAGACACGACAAAGGGAACCACTAGGATGCTGAGTCATCTCCCATCCATAACCGGGCAGGGCTTGACCTGAGAGGAACTCGCGGGGCTTGGGCGACGCTCCAGAGAAGCGAGTCGAGGAGGCGGGGCCAGACAGGCGGATCTGAGCAAAGGAGTGGGGACTGGGAGGCGGGGCCTAGCCTGACGGGCGGAGTCAGTGCCTGGGGGCGGGGCCGGTACCTGCTGGGACTGTAGCGGGAGTAGCTGGGGCTGCGGCGGGACCTAGAGCTTCTGCTAGGCGGGCTCCTCTTGCCAGAGCTGGAGGAATAGCTGGGAGAGCGGGAGGAGGACCTGGAAGAGAGGAGACAGCCTCTGAGGGGCCTGCTGAGCTCTGCTGGGCTTGCCCCGCCTGTCCAGCATTTTATTCAGCTGGTCTCCAGGCCTTTTTATTTCTGGAGGCCAGATGAAGGAACCAAGCCCTTACCTGAGGATGAAATCCCTTCCCTTTTGGATGGTTAATAATGATATCAACAACTTCCCCTTATTGAGTTCTTCCTATCCTGGCCACGTGTTAGCTGTGTGACCTTGGGCAGGTGATTTCACTTCTCTGGGCCACTATTTTCTGATCTGTAAAATGGGGGTAATTGTACTTACCCCATAGAATTGTAAATTAAACGTGTAAATTAGGGTAAATTACTTAGCATCTTGGCATATAGTCAGCACAGGAAATGTTTATTATTATATGATTATTATATATTCTATGTGCCAGATTTTGAACTAATTTTTTAAAAAAATATCTTTATTGGAGTATAATTGCTTTACATATATCCCCATATCCCCTCCCTCTTGAGCCTCCCTCCCACCCTCCCTATCCCACCCCTCTAGGTGGTCACAAAGCACTAAGCTGACCTCCCTGTGCTATGCAGCTGCTTCCCACTAGCCATCCATTTTACATTTGGTAGTGTATATCTGCCCATGCCACTCTCTCACTTCGTGCCAGCTTCCCCTCCCCCCACTGTGTCCTCAAGTCCGTTCTCTACATCTGCGTCTTTATTCCAGCCCTACCACTAGGTTCATCAGTACCGGTTTTTTCGATTCCATATATGTGCGTTAGCATGCAGTATTTGTTTTTCTCTTTCTGACTTGCTTCACTCTGTATGACAGACTCTAGGTACATCCACTTCATTACAAATAACTCAATTTCGTTCCTTTTTATGGCTGAGTAATATTCCACTGTATATATGTGCCACATCTTCTTTATCCATTCATCTGCTGATGGACATTTAGGTTGCTTCCATGTCCTGGCTATTGTAAATAGTGCTACAATGAACATTGTGGTACATGTATCTTTTTGAATTATGGTTTTCTCAGGGTATATGCCCAGTAGTGGGATTGCTGGGTCATATGGTAGTTCTCTTTTTATTGAACTAATGTTTTGTATATATTATCTCATTTAATCCTCAGCACTTCCTAGGGTTAGGTACTATTATCAATCCCATTCTATAGATGAGGACACAGAGGCAGAGAGAGATGATATATTGGGTTGGCCAAAAAGTGCCTTTGCTTTTTAAGTAAAAATAAAAGACACATTTTTCATTTTCACCAGGAACTTTATTAAACAACATATTCACCCTTTTGTTCCACTACCTTCTGCCATTTTTCAGGCGACTTCATAATTCCATCTTCCCCAAACTTTTTATCTTTTTGAGCAAAGAACTGTTCCAGATGCCTTTTACGGTCTTCCAGGGAATTGAAATTTTTTCCATTAAGAGAATTTTGTAAAGACCTAAATAAATGGAAACCTGAAGGTGCAATGTCTTATTCAAAGGCGGCGGATAAATCAGAACTTCCCAACCAAGCTGTAACAGTTTTTGCCTGGTCAGCAAAGAAACATGTGGTCTTGTGGTATCCTGATGGAAGATTATGCGTTTTCTGTTGACTAATTCTGGATGCTTTCCACTGAGTGCTGCTTTCAGTTGGTCTAACTGGAAGCAGTACTTGTTGGAATTAATTGTTTGGTTTTCCAGAAGGAGCTCATAATAGAGGACTCCCTTCCAATCCTACCACATACACAACATCACCTTCTCTGGATGAAGAACAGCCTTTGGTGTGGTTGTTCATTTCGCTTCCCTCACGGATCTCTTCCGCTCCAGACAACTGAACAGTATCCACTTTTCATCGCCCACTGCAATTTGTTTTAAAAACGGAACGTTTTCATTACGTTTAAGTAGAGAATCACATGCGGAGATACGGTCAAGAAGGTTTTTTTTGCTTAACTTATGTGGAACCCAAACATCAAAGCAATTAACATAACCAAGCTGGTGCAAATGATTTTCAACGCTTGATTTGAATGAATATTTTCAGTATGTCAGCTATCTCCTGCATGGCATAACGTTGATTGTTCTCAATTAATGTCTCGATTTGGTCGCTGTCAACTTCAACTGGTCTACCCGACCGTGGAGCATCGTCCAGTGAGAAATCTCCAGCACGAAACTTCGCAAACCACTTTTGACACGTTCGATCAGTCACAGCACCTTCTCCATATACTGCACAAATCTTTTTTTGCATTTCAGTTGCATTTTTACCTTTCTTGAAATAATAAAGAATAGTATGCCGAAAATGTTGTTTTTCTTCCACCTCCAATATTAAAATGGCTACACAAAAATTCACCAATTTTTTGAAATTTTGAAACTTTATTTTTTAAGTTTATTTTATATATTTAATACTTTTATTAATTTTAATATATTGTTTTCTTTGTTTTTTGTGTTTTTTTTAACATCTTTATTGGAGTATAATTGCTTTACAGTGGTGTTAGTTTCTGCTTTATAACAAAGTGAATCAGCTATACATATACATATATCCCCAAATATCCTCCCTCATGCACACCGATATGACAGCTGTCACATACACTCTAACAAAATTGTTTTGAATGAAGTTAAAGACAACTAAGTGCTACTAGAGCCATCTTACAGAAAAAACCAAACAAACCTTTTGGCCAACCCAATAATTTGTTCAAGGTCACTCAGCTGGTAAGGGGTTTGAACCCAGGTCTGTTTGGCTACAAAGTGCTCCTGACTTCTGCTAGACTACACTGTTGTGCATCTGAATTACTAACCCTTATGCTATTTCCAGTCTTCTTCCCTCTTGCTAATGCCTCCCATGTTTAGAGAACGACTGCCTTGGTTTCTCCACCACTTTCCTAGGAACATCTACCCTTCTTTCTCAGTCTTTCAAATAATTTTCATCTCACAATTGCTGATTTGATCTGCTAGTAGTTCCTGCCAGGGTTCAGAGGGATTATGTGGCCATGTCTGTGTTCAGTGGGAAAGAGGGCTGTGATGGATTAGCAATGTCTGCTACAGGCACAGGAATGAGTAGGGGGGGACACTCTCTCATGCTCTGTTTTTGCCAGCTTTCCCTCACAGGAATGCTAGCCAAGTTTTCCTATCCTTTTCAGTTTGAAAAGAAGTCTTGCTCTGACTTGCCCTCACCTAGGTGTTCCTTAGCCCCTTCCTACTTTCTTAGGTGATCATAATAACCATCACTTTGGGACTCTATTCTTACATGTTGCCCAGGGTGATGGAAGGAGTGTGGACAAGGAATAGCTCCTCCAGTCTTAGTGCCCTGGGACAGTGTCCAGCTACGGCCCCTGAAAAATTTGCTTTGCCAACTTGCTCTTTGGCTGTATATTGAGAGACATTATAAAAAAGAGTTACGATGAAATAATGCTTTTGGACACTTTGAAAGGACGTCAGGCATTTCTATCCACTGTACCACATAGTGTCCCTTTTCTGTGGAGCCATATGAATCATTTTTCATACTTAAAAATCAGAAATAACTGCTCTTCCAAGCAACTGGTTCAATTTGTATCTTTTTTGTTAGTAATGTAAAGGGACAATTTCCCTTTTTGCTTTGTCTGCCAGGGAGCTCAGAATCACATTTGCGCACACCTCCATAGCAACAACAGTCATCCCTCGGTATCTGTGGGGGATTGATTCCAGGAGTCCCTGCAGATACCAGAACCTGCAGATGCTCAAGTCCCTTATATAAAATGGCATAGTATATTGAATACACTGGCCTTTCATAACCAGGGATGTGAAACCTGCAGATACAGATGGCCAACCATACAGAATGGTAGGACATGCCTTTGGGACTTAACCTTCCTCCTGATTTAATTTTATTTCTCTCAATTTTCCTTTTAGCCTGATTTGCTCTTCTACTTATGTCACTCTATCATGTTGAATATTTCTGTTAGCTTCCTTGCCTCCTTATTTTGAATGAACTGGTCTTGAGGTAACCACCTACGTAAGCAACTGTTCTTTGATACGGTTGCAGAAGAGGAATAGTTGGGTTGCTGTTGGAAGTTCTTGTTTGTAGAGGGAAGCTGGACCCCATGAAGCTGTGGGTTGATTAGATTGGATGGAATCTTCCAATTCCTGAGATCGCATGTCTCTGCATTCTGCCATATCATTATTCCACATGAGAAAATCAAACAATAACCAATGGTTATTAGAATTGAGTGGTAAAGTGAAAAACTGGGCACAATTCTTCTCCCTGTATCCATGCCCCTTGCAATGTGATTTTGCAGTTCCTCCCACTGAGAGGAGCGTCCCTTGCGTCTATCTGGATTGGTCCTCTGACTTGCAATGGCTAAGAAAACAGCTGAAGAGGTCATGCCTGTTCCAAGCCAAGGCCTTGCACACTACTGCTCTCTCTTGGAACCCTGCCATCACCATGTGAACAAGCCCAGACAAGCCTGCTGGAAGATGTGAGGCCGCATGGAGCAGAGATGAATCAGCTGGGGTCATTCAAACCAGCCAGCCCCCAGACAACCCACCAGCTGATGGAAGACACATGCATGAACCCAAGAGAGAACAGAAGAAGGACCCCTCAGCTGAGCCCAGCCCAAACTGCTGATGCACCGAATCGAGAACTAAGGAAAAACTTATTGATAAGGATGCCACACTGGGGGGATAATTCTTATGCAGCAGAAGATAACTGATACACATGAATGGATCCTCATGCCAATAACAACCACCAAAACTGGTATTATATTCCGAGTCCTGATCTAAGTGTCTTATAGTCCTCAGAACAATCCTTCAGGGTAAGTATTGTTATGGTTTTCATTTTGCAGGGGAGGAAACTAAGGCTCGGACAGGTTAACTGACAACCAAGGCCACCAGTGAGTAATAGATAGAATGGGCATTCAAACTCAAATCTGTTCCACTCCTGTCCCTTGGTGGTCAGGCGACATCTCCAGTTACCTTAACTAGCTGCAGAGCCAAGGTCAAAATTGCACTCACCTTTTCCCAGAGGAGGTGGATCGGCTCCTGGTGTACCTGGGGGAGGCCCTGGGGTTTGGGGATCGGGACGAGTGGCTGGAGGGGTGGGTGCTGGCACAGGAGGAGCTGCGGGAGCAACCTCCCGTGGGGGAGCTCCGGGCTGCGGATGGGACCAAACTGGACTTCTTCACCTCGGTGCGTTCCAGACATGGCGACTGGAATCCTCTGCAGAGGGGAGAATGGCTGTTAGCGCTGGCCTGCCCGCTGGTCCAGGGCATCTTGAGCTGATACTCACCTCCTTACTTTGCCTCGGCTGTGGTGCTCTCAGAAGCCCCCCCCCCACCCCATCCACCTTTCCCCATCTTACTACCTCTGGAGAGACTTCCCGGACCACGGATGTTCGTGGAGCAGAGACAGAGTAGGACACGTAGCACAGGGTGCATGATGGGTATGATCAAATCACATGCTGGAAGGTTTCGTCCCTCTCCACTCTTTTTCAGCCCCTCTGATTATATTAATGAGAACGCCCGGGTTGGGTACTAGTGGGCTTTTACTGTCTCTTTAATGCTTGCAATCTCCCAGAGAGAGAGAGAGAGAGAGCAGGCCTGAGACGCAGAACCTTGGGCAGGCAACTGTAACTAACCAGAATTAAACACATTGTCTGAATCATACGTATTTTCACAGATGCCTTCTATTTAGGACAGGTGATATAAATTTTCTATTTAAGATAGTACTACAAGTTTCCTTATATTAAAAAGTGAGTTTATTAAAGTAAATAAGAGTAACAGTAGTACCTGGATATGGAACGACTCAAGAAAGTGACATGTAGTTGGTTTAAGTTGGGAAACTGGCATAGCCCATTTTGCAGATGGGGGAATGGAGACCCAAAGAAGGGTGGAGGCTTGTTCAAATTCACCCAAAGGACAGGGTCCTGTCATATTCTCACCTTGCCTAGAGCCATGCTGGGTTCCTGCTGGTTCTCAGTAAGGACATGTTCATTGGGATTGGGCCAAGGGTCAAGTTCCTATAACATCAATATGGTTTCATCGTGACCCAGCCCCTGCTCATACTCCAGTCTCAGCTCTGGCACTTTCCTCTCTTGACTCCAGCCATAATGGACTCCTTGTCCCTCCTGGAATATTCCTATTCCCTTCCTTGTCTGCAGGCTTTAGAACATTCCCACTGCCTGGAACCCTCTTCACTTGACAACTCCTGCTCATGGTTCAGGCTTTCGACCCCCTTAAGCCTGGTTGTGTGACCTCCAATGTGTTATCACAGCCCCCAGCCCCAATGTCTCCTCCACCCCTAGATGGCTCGCTTGGTCTTATAATTGTTGTCTCCCTCCCCCAGACATGGAGCTCCCTGGGGACAGGACTCACGTCTCTCTGGACACTGTATCCCAGCACCAGGACAGAGCCTGAGACATATGTCCGAGGTCATTGGTAAATAGCTGTGCAATAAACAGGCTGAGCCTCTGCACATCCTGGGAGCTTCACAACATCATCTCATTTAGCCCCCAACAACCCTAGGAAGTTGGCACTATTATTATCTCTTATTTACAGAGAAGACCCAGAAGGGTGAGTTGCTTGCTCACGGCCACCCAGAGTCTCAAACCCTGATCTGTCCAGCCCTGAAGCCCATGTCCCTGCTACCTTGCCAGCCCCTGCCTTTACCGTCTGTGGTTCCCCTGATTTAGAGCTGATGTCTCTTCCATTCTGCCCTCTGCTCATAGCTGACATGACATAAATAGCCATGGATTTAAAGATCATTTATATTTCACAGTGAAAGGCTGGGTCTAAATTATTTAATTTGGCCGTCCACATAGATCAGGTTAATAAGCAGGTAACTGCTAAATGCCGTTCAGGCTTAACTCCAGTTCTGGAGACAGATCTGTGTTTCAGTCCTGGTGCCGGCCCTTATTAAGTGAGTTTCCTAACTGCTCTGAGCTTCAGTTTCCCCATCAGCTAAAAAAGAATTATAACAGAACCTATCCCATAAAGGTTTTAGAAGTTTAGGAAGATTATCTATGGAAAGCACCTGGCATAGTACCTCAGGGCTCCATAAATAATAGCTGCCGTTATTATTATTGTTATTGTTTTTGTTGTTGTTATTGCTATTCTCAGTATTTCCTGCATAACAGCCCTGAAGTATATGAGTAGATATCTGGGAACATCACTGCCTGTTCTTGGAGACATTGACGTTTGCTCTGACCCAGCCCTGGCTCCCAGCCGAGCTTGGGTGTGAACTGAGGCCAGGGATGTCCTGAGGCAGGCAGATCCATCCCCCTCTACCCTCTAACCACTGGTAACCACTGATCTTTTTACTGTCTCCATAGCTTTGGCTTCTCCAGAATGTCATGTGGTTGGAATCGTAGAATACGCAGCCTTTTCAGATTGGCTTCTTTCTATTAGTAACATGGATTTAAGTTTCCTCCCTGTCTTTTCATTGCTTGGTAGCTTGTTTCTTTTTAGTGCTGAATAGTATTCCACTGTGTATATGGACCACAGTTTATTTATCTATTTCCTTATTGAAGGATATCTTGGTTGCTTCCTATTTTGGGCATGAATAAAGCTGCTATAAAAACATCCATGTGTAGGTTTTTGTATGGACATACATTTTCAGTGTGCTTGGGTAAATACTGTGGTATATTTTAGAATGACAGTGACTTTAAATGTTAGACTTCCTCCTGTGATTATTGGTAAACTGACATCTGTTTTTTCCTGCCCAGCCTCCATCCCTCCTCCTGATAACAGTACCCTGCCTTTCCTTCAGAGGACCAGACATTCCCCAGTTTTAGTGTACATGGGAAGACTCATTAGCCCTGATGGTGGCATACGACAGATTCTAGCCAAGAATACAGCAGCCCCTGGGCAGTGTGATTGGTCTACTGTGGGCAGATGACCCAAGCTGGGCCAAGCAGAGTCAATGAGCACTTGCCCTGATATTTTCCTGAAATTCTGGGGAAAGAGGCATTTTCCTTCCATTGGCTGGCTAGACCGATAGAATGTTAACTGGATGGCATCTTTGCCAATGCTTTGGGAGGATCTGCTTGAAAATAAAGCCAAGAGAGGGGGAAGCAGAACTGAGAGATGTAATAGGAAAGACAGATTCCTGATGACATATTTTCGAGACCCTGGATCCAGCTATATCTGAAGCTGATATCCTTGGATATTTTTTTCAAAAATGATGCCATTTCTCTCTCTCTCTCTTTCTCTCAAATAAAAGAGTTGGAGTCTGTGTGTGTGGTGTAGTGCTAGGGTGAGAGACTGAGATTGTGGAGCTCAGGCAGGACCCCCTCCTCCCATCCAGGTGCACTGACCTTGACTCTCTGCCCCTGCTGGTGGGGGAGAGATTCTCCAAAGTGGCCCCCTTGTTCTGGGGTGAGGAGGTGGTGAAGGAGTTCCCTGAATCAGAGGTGCTGCCGCTGTTGGGGTCCCGGCTCTTGCTCAGGCCCCCAGTGGGGCTCCCCTTCTCCGGACCCCGAGACCTGGCCGAGCCGATCTGCATGGAGGGTGGCGAGGAGGTGTCATTGCCTGAGTCATACTCCTGGGAGCGTCCTCGGTAGGTGGTGAGCAGGCTGGCTGTTTTGGTAAAGAGGTCAGCAGCAGACCCCGACCCAGCGATCTGAAAGCAAAAACACCCGTTGGACACTGCTGAGCGCTGGGTCTGTGGGCTGTGTCTAAATAACCAAGAAATGTTTACCATCATGATGCACTGTAACGAAAGGAAAGAGAGAGAGGAGAGGAAAGAAGAGACGCCAAAAAACAAAAGCACAAATTCCTGAAAGAATACCACAGACAGGAGATCTTTTTTTTACCCCCTGCTAGGATAACTGGAAGATTTAGGTATCATGCAGAGAAAAAGCATGCGATCCAGATTAAACAAAAGAAAAAGGAAATTATACAAAATTTAATTTCTAATGAATTAAACAAAAGCAACAACTTAAGAGAAGGGGGGGGTGTAAACACCCTTAACCTAAAACAATAATAAAAATAAAGAAAAGTGGGGGGAAAGAAAGGAGGCTATGGGCCTGAAAAAATATATCTTGAAACTTAAAAACAAAAAAAGGAGATAAAGCCAAAATTTGACAACCAAATCCTCAACAAATTTGACTTTTTTTTTTTTAAAGAAAAAGTTGCCCGAATAGAACCCTAAACAAATATCACATGGGGAAAAGAAATGAAATAAAGATGAGAGGTTTTTTTTTAATATAAAGTCAAGGTCACAAAATGATATTTTAGTAGTTTTCAACTAAAGGGGAAAAGAAAGAGGGGACAAAAAAAAAAAATGGAAGTCAAATCGTCTGACTGAAAACAAACAAAAAAAAGCTCTCTACGGATATTTGCGTGTGTCCTTTTCCCCCTGGAGAAGGTAGCTAAGGCGCTCGAGTGGCTTCTAATAAATTCTCTCATGTCTTTGCGGATTATATCCACTTACCAAGCAAGAACTCCTCCTTTAGTAGGTAGGTAAGGTGTAAGAGAAAGGGAAGAGCGGGCAAGGTGAGTCCATCATTAGAGTCGCAAATGACAAGAAAAAACACACACCTTTCTGTACATCCTCACACTTGGCCCTGAACTTCGGGTTTTGGGTTTTCAGTGTTCTTGACAGGTGAAGCATCACTTCTGGTTGACTTTCTCAGTAAGGGGACCTCAAGCCATCAACACTAACCACATCAGTCCCTTAATGCCCAAGTTGGATCAAGAAACCCTTGCAGACAATGCAGATGGCGGCTAGAGTTCGCATCAATCTAAGGTGTCAAGATGGGGGGTGGGGAACAGGGAAGGTGTGCTTGTGACAAACGGCTTTGGGAGGGGCTGCCTTGGGGTGCCTGGGAATGAGGAGGGGTCCCCAGGATCCTGTGTGGGGCTGATCTAGGACAGATGAAGGAGTAAAGGAGGCAACGGAGAGCCAGCCCTCGGGAAGGCTGTTTAGAAGTACAATGGATGGTTTTCTTTAAACGTTCAGACCAGTCTCACAGCTGGGATGACATAGTGGGTTCGGTTCTGGTCCCCCAACAATACCATGCTTAGATGTGGGCAAGATGGACCTCTGCCCTGGGTCTCCTCCAGCGATAACCATCCCCATGGGGTGAGAAATCTGTGGGGCTGAGAAGGCACCACCTGTAAACCACTCCCCCCGAAGTGACTCTCTGGGGACCTGAAATCCCAGAATTCCCTGTTTAAATGACCCCTGAGTCCCCTTCCAGGGTCTCTGCAGGATCACCCATGGATCTGTTCTCCCAGGGGTAGACCATGCTTCAAGTGTGCACATTCCTAGGTCCAAGTGTGGCATTTGAACAGAAGTTGGATGTTCAGGCTTAGGTGTCCGTGTGCTTGAGTGGGAGGTCCATCACGGTGTTGGATGGTGCAAGGACATGGGGGGAGAATGGGAGGGGCCAGGGCCTCGGAGCAGATTCTCCCTACACTGTCATGTTGTGGCCTGGCACTCTGAGGGGTCCAAGATTCTAAATCCAAATCTGACTTTCCAGATCATTTCGAAGGTATGTTTGCCAAGATAGGAGAACCTATTTTATCTAAGTTTGCTGGCTTGATTTATAAACATTTGCATATATAGTGTGTGGCTCTCCTTCTATACGCTTGTCCCAGGCCCTGCAAATATTAGTGTAGGCCTCACCATCAAAAGCCTGCTTCTCCCACCCAGTTTCTCCCATGCACCTTGGGCCTAAAGAAGGGGGACTTCTGGGCTTTCTTAAGGAAACACTTCTGCCTTCTCAGCAGTTGGTCATGAGGGTGAGATACAGAGACAATGGAACTGTGAGAATAACAGTGATGACTCCACCAGCTCAGGATATCAGCTCCCGGAGCTGGGGAGGTGGGACTTCCTTTGCGGATTCTCCCAGGAGGCTTTGCACACAGACAAGGTGATGGTCCAGCTTTACCAAGTTCCACCCAGCGTGGCTGCCACTGTACATGCTTGGCAATCTGGCTAGCTTTGCTCTGGGACAAGGGATCTCAAAATAAGGTTGCCCAAATGGGGTTTCCTAGTGTGAGACTTCTTTAAAAATTAATGTAAAGGCCCTTTTTCCATTCAGCTCCTTTTTGTCTTCCAGTTTGCAAGTTGGGTGCCGTATCTTTCCCACCTCTGAGAGTTCAATGGCTACATATGTATTTCCACCACCTCTGTCAGGAATGACAAAGCATCATGCCAGGCAATTAGACCCTGGGGCCTGGGCTCTCAGGCTGGGCTTGGCCTGGGGACGGGCTCATGGAATCTTTGTCTCAGAGACAGTGAATGTTTGGTAGCCAGTGTATCACAGGTGACTCAGGTGCGCCCCTCCTGGAGGGAACCAGGCTGCACCATGAATACAACGGTTTCCATTACCCTACGGCTTGCTACCTGGAGGCATCCAGTCCGGGCCTTGCTCTGCCCAGGTGCTTGTTTCCACCTTGACTACTAATTTCAAAGGATATGTCCTGGTGCATCAGGAGTCCCCAGGGGGAAGGATCTCCGGAACATAAGGCCCCTCGGGGCTAGTGGATAGAGAAGGGGACTTTGCCTTTTTCACATTCTCAAGCCCACATCCTGAGCTCACAGGGACACTTTCAGAGTGTCGCTACCTGACCACGACCACTACCCACGTGCAACTTGTGTGATCAGAACTGAGAACTCTCGAAGGCATCACGCTCTCCCATCATCACAGAAAACAGAGATAAATGTGCTACTGGAATGTCCTCATTGGGTTGACCCTGGTGCTTGAAAATACCAACCTCTCCTGCTTGTTGAAAAGTCCCATTTCTTTGGATGAATCTAAATTCTGTGACATGCGTGACAGTGTCGACACTTTACAGCTCAACCCTGTGTCCTTCACAAACCTCATCTCTTCCATATACCACCCCGCCTCCCCCGCACTCTGGCCCCCACGACCTTCGGCCAATCGATTAGAAAGTTTTCTTGGTTCTACCACCACATCTTGCTCTCCCAACCCCAGGCCATTTGCCTATGCCATTTCCTCCGCCTAGAACACTGTTCCCCTCTTCCTCACTTCACATGGCTAAATTTATTCATCTTCCAGTTTACATATCACCTCCTCTTGAAAGCCTTCTCGGAGCTCCAGGCCAGGACAGCACAAAACTCTCTACTTCATTCATTCTAACATTCACTCTTTCATTCATTCACTCATTCAAAAATGAGTGGCTTCTGTCTGCCACAGCACTCTTACTGGGGTGAGGGGGCAGTAATTGCTTGTTTTACCTCCTGTCTCCATCTGGATGGGCTGAAAGTTGGGGTCTTGAGACCAGCTCAGGGCTGGGTGTGTGAGCCAGAGAGACCCTCTAGAATCAAGTTTTAGGTCCAGGCCAGTGGTAAAGAGAAGGAATGCCCTCCGCTCTTCCTCCTGGCCCTCCTCAGACCTAGGACCCTCAGAGAAAGCACACAGGAGCCCAGCCTACACATGCTCAACAGCATAAGTTCCAGGCTAAGGTGAGAAGTTCCTGACCCGACGAGCCTTCCGGATGAGACAAGCAGTGTTGGGTCTCCTTACTTCCTTTTCCACCTTCTGCTATTCTGGGAGGTCGGGTTAAAAGACGAACTGGGTCTGGCCTCTTGCACGCAACAGGGCTGCTGGCCCATGCAGTGACTTTGCTCGGGTGCTAGAACGATGCTCCCCCTGGGTCAGGAACTCGAAAATGGTGCCCCACTCTGGCCAGACAAGTTAGAAAAAAGATACACCTTTCTCTGGACTGAAGCAGCCCCACATCGGTTTTCACAGCTGGCTCGACAAAGGGAGGGTCGGTGGGGTTTAACTCCAAGGCCAGTCACCCTTGGACAGGGCACAACCAGCATAACATGACACACCTAGCAGGTCCTGGAGACGCAAATCTTCTCCCCCTATTTGATCTGCTTTAAGGATTACTTTGAGGGCCGCGGGAAGGGGTGGTGGCCCGAAGACTTTCATTCCTGCTTCCTTCAGCTGAACTCTATTTGGTTTTGTCTTTACCAGTCTTGATGGGCTCTATCTCTGTTTCCAGGTGATAGAAACATTTTCATAAACTCAGTAGGGATGTCTGGATCGTTTAATGGCCTCAGCCTCAGATTCCTCCTTCTCCAGAGCTCTCCATTCACCCCACACACGGAGGAAAGACACAACGGAGGGGGGCCAAAGGCAGACTGTGGGGCGTGTGCGCGCATGTGCGAGTGATGCCGTGATAATGCAGGGGAGACCTTCATAAGTCAAGGACTTTATGACAGGCAGACGACAGGGGCCTCTGTGCGCTCGCCTCCCATCTCTAAGTGTCTCCTTCCTCGCCAGCTGTTCACTCCCACTCCGCCACGGAGGATGCGGACTGTTGCCCACTGGCCGCTGACGTGACAGGATGGCTCCCCCGTGCTCCTCCCTGTCTCATTTAGATAACAGGCCACTCACAAGTCATCTTTAACGAGCTCTTCTTCATCTGCTGGAAATTTCTCTTCTATGCACGTAACTGCTCTCTGCCCCTGTATCCCCAGCTTAGCTGCAAAACGGTCCTCAAGAGGCCGGCTGGGAGGAGTCATCCTAGACCCACTTTTGTCCAGGAACAATGCCCTCATGGTACCCGGGACCCCTGTCTAAGACCTGGGACCCTCATACCAGGGGTCTCTTCTGTGGTCCACTCTGACCCCTTCCTCCATCCCAGACTTGCCCTTCTTTTTATGTCTTCACAAAGGCCTACTTTTGGGGCTTGGCACAAAAATTTAGCCCCTGTAAGATTTGCTTAATCACCAAGTGAAATACACCTGTCTTCATATGGTTCTCCTAGAAATTGAGATAGGAATTTGAGTGCTGGCAGTTTCTTTGAGGGCAAGGAACCTCAGTAGGAGAGTGGGGTCAATGAGCAGGGGAGAGAACGAGCCAGCTGCCACAGAGGGCTTCTGGAGGACACCCTGGGACCCAAGGCGGAGACAGCTCCAGAGTTAATCCCAACCAAGGAGGGAGCTGTGATATTTATACACCAATTCCCTGCCACTCATGGGTTAAAGGCTGCACCCAAAGGGTGTCAATTCTCTAGTAGGTCCAAACTGCCACCCAGCCAAACAAAGTGGTCTTTGGCAGCCAGAAGAACATTACCTGGAAGCTGCAAGCTGGCAGTGTGTGAAGCGGGGAGGCGGAGGGGATATAAACGGACAGCATCTGTCTCAACACCCCAAACCACCACTGGAAAACTGACGGGCCAAGTTATACTTTGTTTCAGATATGCTTTCTTTAGTCCACTTACCAGCTAAACAAATTTATGTTCGACAATAAATTTGAATGAACTCTCAACATTGTAGAGTGAGGCAGATTCACATAACAGCCCATTTCTAGTTCATGCTGAAAAATAAGAGGATCTGGCAAGATTGAGTCGACATTCCTGCTTGGTGATAATTGGCTTGTGAGGAATTGCAGCTGCCCCTTTTGGACGGGGCACAAGCTCTCCTGACCCCAGGCCTTATGGGCTCCCTGTTGCTTATATCTATTAGCTGCCTGGCCCTTGAGACAGCTAAGTTTGTGACCCTCTGTTCTAAGTGTTCGCTGCTACCCGGATCTATCTGAAAGCAGCACAAACAGTGCATCCTGTATGTTTCATCTCTCCCTTCCATCTTCCCCATCTCTGCCCTTTCAAACCCTCTTGGACTTTGTCAATGAAAGGAACCAGGAGACAGAGTCATGAAGCCATATCCAGACCCCAGAGCTATTACAAGCTTTGCCCTTCTGGGTCAGGACTGCCAATCTCAGATTTTTTTAAGGACAAACTGTTTTTCACAAACTCATGGCCACTGGGAGAAAACAAACGAATACGTTCCCTTTATTCTCTTAGCCCCCGCCAATGTGAAGCTCCAGTTTTTTGTTTTTGTTTTTTCTTTTGAACTCATAAGCTTGCCTATTCTCCTCTTTCCTTAATATACTCAGCGTCAACATTTGGGTTTTTCTAATAAGTAATTAAATCCCCCCACCATGAACTCCAGCTCCTGGTGTTTCACTGGCAGTTTCTCTCAGCCCTCCAGGGAAGCCAGCACTGTTATTTATTGTTTTTGTTTCAAAGCATTATTTAATCAAGAATGGGGGAAAAAGGCAACCTCTCACTTACACTTCAAAATTTAATTTCGGCTGAATTCCGAGATCAAGAGGCAGCACAGCCTAATAGGTTACAAAAATACAATCAAGAAGAGAATTCCAATTAAACTGAACAAGTCCATTTACTGAGCTTCAAATGGCTCCATGGAGAGAGATGGCTATAAATTTTTTTTCCCTCCCTGCCATATGGGGGACTGGAAATTCTCATGTGAATGTAGAGCTACATGGCAGAGCTTTTAGCTAGAGGGTTCTGGTTATTCCTTTTTTTTTTTTTTTTTTAAACCTTTTGTTTCACAAAGACATGAAGTTTATTTTCCTCACTGTTGTTCATCTTCCTCTGCACATTAATTACGAAGACATCAGAAGACTGGATTCATTGACCTGTTAGGAGTTCATTAGAGAGGGGGAGGAATGGAGAAAGGCAGGGATCTGCTGAGGATGTTGGGAAGATGACAAAGTCCTTTAGGGCTGGGGTGGTCCCACAGGGCTGTGCACTGACGTTGACCTTGGGCCTGGGGCTGGATGTCTCTCCTTCCCTCCATCAGGAAGCTGAAGGGGACCAGCAGCTTCAACCTCATCATTTCTCAGAAGCCCCTTTTGATGGCCCTCAGCCCACCTCTTCTTGAAAATTTCTACCTGGATCCAGTCAGGCAAAATTTTCACCAGTCCAAATTGAAATGAGAAAAAAAAAGTTCAATGGAATGAGTTTTTCATCCAACGAAATGCATTTGATTTAAAGGCTCATCCTTTCTTCTGAGGCCATGTCTATTCTTCCTCTTCAGATGGTAAATGTCCCTTTCACTATACAAAATGGTGGTTTTCTTTTTTCTGTCCTTGCTTGGCAAAAGTAAAAGTTGACAATGCTATTCCATTTTCTATTTAAAAAGGACAACTGTCCCACAAATGCCTGAGTCTCATGGCCCCCTTCTTCCGCATTTTAGTCCTTTTGTTCTCTAAACTACAACGAATGGCACTGGACTAGTGAGTCTCCTAGTCTGAGCAAGAGCTCACTTTTGCAGGATGTACGTGACAACCTGGGTCAGAGGCGGGAAGGCTGGACCCTCCATACACGCTCCCAGCCTCACTTCCCCTGTCTGCAAAATAGGAGGCATAGCCTGCCATTCTCCTAGAGTTGTTCTGACGTTCACCTGAGATCCTGGATATGATTAAGCTTTTTGAGGCCAGAGATACTTCAGAAACATCATGTCTGCTTTTACTGGGACCAAGTTTAATTCAGCCATTGTGACGACAAATCATAACACTGGCAACTACTGTATATTGAGTGTTATGTCCCAAGCATCGGGCTAAGTTTTGCTCATAGAACAGAAGCTGCATGAGGGCAGAAATCTTCTCTGTCTTGTTCACTGCTATTCACCCAGTGCCTGGCACATAGTAGGTGCTTAATGCATATCTTATAAATGAATGGATACCTTATCTCACTCCACCCTCACAGCCACTCTGTGCAGTATGTATGCTTATTAGTTAAAGGTACAGATGAGGACACAGAGGCCCAGCGAAGTGAAATGACACAAGGGAAGTCAAGTAATTAAGCACTTGGACTCTGAGGGTAGACTTTCTGGGTTGGAATCCTAACCTCTCCATTTAACAGCTGCCTTTTACTTAAGTTTTCTAGGCTGTAGTTTCCTCATTGTAAAATGAGGATACTAGCGGAAGATCCCCTGAAAGGCTATTATAAGAAACGCATGAGATGAAACATGTAAAGAATTCAGCCTAGCACCTCGCACATAGTAGGTGCTCAGGAAGCATGAGTTATGGCTGTTACCCAGTCTCATAGGGAGATGAAATCAAGAACTCTGGAGTATCCGAATCTGCTTTAAAGCTCCTGTCTTCATCACTGTCGCCTCCTGCTTCCTCCTGTTGACAAATTTCATGAGGTCCTCTTTTACGGAGCCCAAGTTTTGCCTTTTCTTTTTTTTTGCGCCGTATCTGTGCAGGTTTTTGTTGGCAAGGGTTATGTGGCAGCTGTTGGCTCAATAGAGGCAGAAGGAGGAGAAAGGAGGAGACTGCCCTCTTCTGGGTCTAATTTCAGTCTTGATCAGCCCCCTTTAGATTCCCCCTCCAGTTAGGATAGACCTCACAGAGGACCCCCTGCTACAGGACAGGGCGTGGCCAAACCTTGGAGCCACCAACCTCTCTGTCATCCAGTAGGTCCTCTGGCTATCAGAGTAAGCTTCTGAGATACAAGCCATGATTCAAACCAGCTCCCCTTCCTACTTATTGGGCTACCTACGTAAGTCACTTCACCTCTCTGAGCCTCAGTTTTCCCATCTGAAAAATGGTGATAATGATGGCACCTACCTCAAAGAACTGTTTTGTGAATCAAATGAGAAAAAAAAAAAACAAAACAACTGTGTAAAGTATGTGACAGTGCCTGGCACACAGTGGTATATAGCCATCTCAATTGGGTGAACTCCTACTCATCCTTCAAAGCCCAGCTCACATGTTCCTTTATTTGTAAAGTCCTCTCAGACACCAAGATCTCTTAGACATTGGTCCTTCCTCTGTGGTCCTCCTACATATTGTACTTGCTTCCGTCACCTCCAGGGGTGATATTCAAAATATTCAACAACTGGTTGAGTGTGGGTACTGCCCCATCTGAAGGTAGCTGGCCTTGGCACTGAAGGGCTGCCAGGTATCACTGTTTAGCTGCTGGACTGTGAGAAGGTCCAGGAGGTACCAGAGGAGGGAAGGGATGGCTTTGTTGACTGGGGGGTGGGTGGTGACAGGGTCTATTTATCAATTGGTGTGCAAGTATTTGAATATTTGAACAATGGAGGAGTACTAGTGCTCACCTACTCAGTCTCAGCCCTAATGACAACATTTATCCTACTGTATTGCAGCCTTCTGTTGATGGCTAGATGGTGAGCTCTGGAATTCAGGAAGCCTGTTTATTCATCTCTCTGTCTCCCTAACACCTTGAACAGAGTTGACTGAGTGTAGATAAGGAATGAATGAGGCCATGAAGGATTCACTCCTTGGGACCCTCCATTTGGATTTGGGCTCTGACCAAGAAAGAGGGCTTCAGGTTATCTTTAGCTCACCAGCTAGGATTTTAACAAGATACAACCCACTTCTGCATATTCATGTATGCAAACAGGCCCCCTTGATGTAATGTGCCCGTCCCTGATTTTCAAAGAGCTCTGCATATGGGATGCCCACCATGGAGTGTGGCAGGAACCATGGCATAGGAGACCCCTCACGCTTGGGCTCCTGTTCACCTCCAGAACCCCCAGAACCCCATCTCCTGCCCTGGAATTCTTTCCCCATCCTGACTCCAGCCTTCGTTTCCTGCTTCCACTGGCTAGTTTCTCAGTTGTCACCTCCTCTGCCCTAACCTAACCCTAACCCCAATTCCCTTCCCTGCCTGCCTACCTCCTGCCCCATCTCAGCATTCACTGTTGTGCATTGTCTTTTACAGTTTGTACCTTGTCTGTCTTCCTTTTAAGGAAGCACAGGCTGTTTCTTATTCACTGGATTCTGAGAGCCACATCAGAGCTGACCCTTTATAGATGCTTAGTAGGTAACTGGTAGATTTGAACAAGTGATGGAATGGGTGACTCAGGGACCATGACTGTGCTGTTCTCTTCAGCAGAGAGCTCAAAAAAATCTTGGGGCCAGGACTCTTGGAAAACCTTTGGTCCAACCTGGTATCCTCTTCCATCCCTGCCTTGCAGGAGAGAGGATGAGAAAGAGCCCAGCATGGAGAGCACTTGGAGGACCAGACCTGGGGGGCGTCTGACGCCCCAGGAGTCAGGCAGCCATGAGCAGGGTGGGGCTAACCATTTGGGCTGCAGCTGCCATTGAGGATGGGAGGAAACTGAAAGCAGGGGAAGCAGGGGTTCTAGCTGTGGTCTCAACTCATCCACAGACTAGCCTGGGCCTGGAACCATTCTACTATTACTACTCCACTACTATTACCAGTGCTGCTACTATTGTTGCTACTACCATTACTATTTCCATTGTTAATACTGCTGCTGCTTCTATCCACCGCCAGCAACCTAGCACCTACCACTCGCCTGTTAGTCTGAAAGTCTTACTCACATTGAGTCATTGCATCCTCACAACATTTCTCTTATGAGGTAGGTCTTACTATTATCCTCATTTTGCAGATTTGGAGAAAACTGAGGCACAGAGAGTTTATGGAACTTGCTCAAGATTCCACAGTTGGAAAATACAGAGCCAGCATCTGGAATGTTTTCATCACAACACCTGCTACTATTTGCTGATTTTTGCCCCTGTGCCGAGCACTGGGCTCGACTATTTACAAAATTACTCTGCTTTTGTCCCCAAAACAAGGCTTTTGAAGAAGAGGTTTATTATCTGCATTTTTTTTAACAGATGAGGAAACTGCAGCTCAGAAAGGTTTAGGTAACTATCCCCAGCTCGCAGCCAGGATTTGACCACATAATCATAGTCCCATGTTTTTAACAACTCCGACTTGCCATAGCCCACGGAAGTCATTTCTCTCCTGTGAGTCCAGGTTCTCTTTTTGGAATCAGGGTATTGGGTTAGGTGAGCTCTTAAGGCCTCTGCCTTCTAGGTACGGATGAGCTTTCTGCTCTTCCAATAGCGGCTGGGCCCTAAGAACCAATAGCCAATCTGGTACCTCACTCACTGGTGTGGGAGGACCACAATTTTGGGGTGGGGGGAGTCAACATTCGGCTTTTTGAAACACCTTGGACCTGACTGGTTAGGAAACCATCCCAGGTGAGAGAACACAAGCCAGTTGCTCCCAATGGCACTTTTTAATGAGGGTCAGGTAGGGCCACCGAATGGGCTGCTATAAATACCATGACCAGAGAGACTGGGTGGCTTTCACCAACTTAAAACCATTCTTCCACCTTTTATTGCTTGTATTTTAAATTTATTTCTACCTTTGCAACAATTCCTTTGGGACACAAATGGGATAATCATGCTCATTTTCCAGTTGAGGAAGCTGAGGCTGGGAGGGGTAAAAGGATTTGTCCTGCCAAGCCAAGACTTGCCCCTAGGCCTCCGGACTCTCTGCCTTACTGGGAAGACCTTTCATAGGACATTTGCAGAGGGGAGAATGCAGGTGAGCATTTACCATCTGCAAATACTGAACAACTACAGGTATCTCTACAAAGGAAGGCCCTGAGGTGAGTTGTGGATTGTTCCAGCTAGGTAGAAGATTTGGGCAAAAGTAGACCTTGGTGATACATGGTGCCTTTACTGGTAAAGAAGAGTTTCCCAGAATGCACTAGAGATATAACTATTGTGTCAACCAGACCCAACCAGTGTTTATCATCACCTTCTCTTCCTTGACCTCTCAGCAAGAACCCCTGAGCTATTCCTTACTTCCACCTCATCCTTTCTAAGGGAGCAGCTCTCTGAAATTTTCAGATTTACGCCTAGCTAGAGGAGACAGGTCCCTTCCCAGCTGTTAGCTGTAACCATAGGGTACGTCTGTGTTGAATCTCCTCCTATTTGTGTGTCTGTCCCTTTAGAGTCTACAAAAGGCCTTCACATAATTTCTGTTATTGGATATCCCCAACAATCCCACATGGAAGTGATATTATTTCAAATTTACCAATGAGAAAACTGAGTTTCAAAGAGGTTAAGTGACTTTCTCAAAGCCACACAGCTAGGAAGTTGAGTTCAGGCCCAACTCCAAACCCCTTGGTCAGGAAACTTCCTGGCATCGAACTGTATGAAGTTGCATTCCAGCCCTCCTTCTTGACCTGAGGGACTATTGCGTGATCCCATTCAAGGCCCGGTTTCTCGACTGGATTCGCTCTTGCTTTACTCAGTGGCTTCACTCCAGACCTTAAATTTTCTGAGCATTGGCTTTTCTGAACCACCTGTGGAAGGAACTAGTGAGGGCAGCTGCGTCCTCAACTCCCTGAGACCTTGTGTGGACACGAGAGGCTGAATGCTATCAGCTCCTTGGAGGAAAATTCTCGTATACATTCAAGGCCGAGTTTACCCAGGTGAAATCAAACCCCAGCTGCTCGTCAGTGCTGCAGACTAGCTGTCAAAGATGCAGACTTCACCGCAAAGCTGCAGTACCTCTGTTGCCTCAAAGACCCCCTCTTTTCCTTCTTCCCCAAAGAAACCTCCTGTGGTGTCTCATACATGCTTTCCTGCAGATGTCACTCTGGAGGCCAATATGTACTTTCGAAGTTCCCCTGATAAAGAGCCGGGGGTTTCAGGTTTTTCCCGTCCCCCCAAGCCCCCACTTCCCAAGCCGCCAAGCCGAGTGCTGCCAAAGGCTGGTGAATGACCATCTGGTTAATCAATAAGGAGGTCTGAAACCAGCTGGATATTTGCCCGAAACTGAATTAAAATGTGTCATACACTGCCCTGAACTTGTGCCTCCACCCCCTCCAAGTGTCACGGCCAAGACTGGCAGAGGAGGCTGTGTGGAATACTTACTACACCCCTGGCCGACAGGAAGCTGAGCATCTGGAGGGGCTGGCTGGGCGGGGGGCTGGACCGGGCCTCAGGGCTGGCCTTGCAGAAGGTCTTGGAGCAGCGGCGAGAGTGCCTTCGGCGGGACTTCCGCCCTTCCTCGGGGGACTGGCCACGGTGCCTGGGTGCGGGAGAGAGAAACCTGAGGGTCTTTTGACGGGGAGCATGGCAGAGAGGTGACCGAAGGACCAATAGGATGTGAGGACAACAGAGCGTGTTTGGGTGTGTCTGTATGAGTTACGTGTGCATCCACCCACCCACCCACCCATCCGTTCACTCATTCTCTCATTTGTTCACTTGACAAATGTTTATTCATGTACCTGGCACTGCTGTGGGGGCTGGGGATGCAGCTGTGAAGACAGAAAGGGTCCCTATCTTGATTCAGTTTACTGTCCTTTGTGTGCCTGTGTGATTGTCTGTCTGCTTGCCTGTGTCTGTGACTGTGTGTACGTCTGGGTGTGTGTCCATCTGTGTTTTCATGTGTTTGTCTATAAATGTAACTGCTTATATCTGTGTGTCTTTGTGTATGTGACTTTACCATCTGTGAAATAGAGGCATCTTATTGACTGTCACCCAAAACTTAAAAAAAAATATCTGACAAAAACGACCAAGATGCCTTCTGCAAGCTTGTCACATCTAGATCTGGCTGCCTGTCTGCAGTGGAAACCAAAGGAATCTCTGACTCCTTAGAAAGGGTGTGTTTGGACTCTGCATACCTGTTAGCTCTGAGTCACAGTAGTGATACAAATAACACCTTATGGATTTGCACGGCACTTGTAAGCCCCTCTTCAGGTGCTTTCACAGTCCCCTCTACAACTTGAAGACATACACAGGGCAGATATTACTTTCTTATTTTCAGATGAGAGAGCTGAGGCTCAGAGATGTTTAGGGACCTGCCTGAGGTCACACAGCTTGTAAGTGGTGGAACGAGGGTCCCCGTGGGAACCAATGCCTCTGGTTCTTGCGCTGGAGTGTCCCTCTCTGCTCTGGGGCCTCCAGGTCACTTTTCTACTGAGTGTGTGGCCCGAGGGCCAGCTCTCAGGTTGCTCCCACCCCTGCTGTAGTGTCTCTCAGCCCAACAGGCACTGGGGAGCTCGGACGGCAACAGCAGCGGGAGATCTGACAGCGGAAAGAGGGCTGGGGCCGGGGCTGCGATGTGAGCCCTTTCCCGAAGAGGTAAGCCTCGGAGAAGGTAGAGTGGGGTGCGCCGAGAGTCAGCAAGCAGGCCCTGCACCGCCCTGCAGCCCAGGCCTGGGCTGGAGGTGAAGGGTTCAGGATGAGTCACACAGACCTGGGTCTTGGTGCCAGCTCTGCCCGTCACCGCGACCTTGCTCGGACCCCTTTGCCCACCAACATGCAGGTTTCTCAGCTGTAAATGTCTGTAATGCAGTTGAGCTCAGTGTGTCAACACCCTCCAGATAAAGGCCACCGGGGGTACCCTGTACTTGAACGAGCGTGGTCACTGCTCCCTGCAGTGGCAGAGAATGCACATCACGGGGAAGTGGAGGACGTCTCCGTCCGAGGGTGTTAGCGAGAACCTATTATGAGCATATGGTCGGGGCCTCTGGGGAGCACGCAAGGAGCTGGCGCTCTGACCCGGACTGGATGTGTCAGAAAGCGGAGGTAATTCTCTGATTGGGTGTCTTCATCAGTCTTACCTAGAGAGAGGGGAGACTAGACTGAGGTCAAGGCTATAACTGGTAAAGAAGCAGCAGTCGCTCACACATGCCAGGATGGAGAGATGCTGGGTTACTTTTGGGTTTTGGACAAAGTTCCTATTTTGTCCGGGCTCGGACCTGATTGCAGAAGGGTCTTGTTTTTGCCTGGATCACTCAGGGTCACGGAGCAGCCTTGTGTGATGGTGATGTCCTCTGAAACTGTTGCTGTCCAGTGGGAACGCCAAGGCTATAGTACTCGATGTCAGGGGCTGCTTTCTCCTTTCGAATGCTTTTACACCTGGCTCCACGTTCACATCACCTGGGAGATTTAAAAATCTTGCTGCCCCGGACCTACCTCATCTGGATTAGATCAGAATGTGTGGAGCTGGGATCCAGGCACTGGTATTTTTAAAAACTTCCAAAGCGACCACAGTGCAGCCAAAGTGGAGAAGCTCTGGTCTAGCTCATGGTGTGATTGGGATGATTAACAGAGAGAATGTATTTGCAGTGGCAGCACAGCGCCTGGTTCAGAGTAGAATTTAGGTAAATATTTCTCCTCCTCCTCCTCCTTCCTCTAGACGTTCTGACTTAACTGGGATGCAGTGGGACCAGGAGAGTGAGATTTTTAAACCTTCCCAAGTGACTTGGCCACGTAGCCAAGTGTGAGAAGCACTTAAGAAAGAATAAAGGAGCCTCTGACATCTGGAAGCTGGCCTGGTACCATCAGGGGGCCCTTGATGTTCCCATTGGTCTCAACAATGTCAAACGCCAGCATCAACGAAGCCCCCTCCCTCTTCTTGTTCTCCTTACCCACAAGAACCGCTTCCTCTTCTCAGGCTGGGGCAGCCGATGTGTCAGCGTAAAGAGGTTCCAGGTTAGGAGAAACCAGACTCAGAAGGGCCTCAGAGCTAGGTACCTTGTGCTGTGTGGCCTTTCATAGGTCACTTAGCTTCTCTGTGCTTAGAACAACCCTTAGTGAGAGACAGTCAAGTGCAGAGCCAGATGCCCCAGTTCAGTCCTAAGCTCTGTCACTTAGTAGCTAAATGCCTGGCAAGTTCCTTAACCTCTCTGTGCCTCAGTTTCCTCATCTCTAAAATGGGGATGACAATAGTGCCTCCTTCGTAGGGTTGTAGAGGGGATCACACAGCGGATCAGGAAGAGTGCTCAGCACCTGGACACGGAAGCACGGTGTTAGCAAGTCCTGTAGGTGCAGGCAGCGGGTCCGTCTGTCTGCAGCCCCTTCTCTACAGGGAAGCGCAGACAGCCTGAGTGCGAGGCGGGGGCGCCCCTCTGCTGGGAAAGCGGCCTCCCCGACAGTGACAGTGGGAGGTAGAGCTGACGGAGCCCGTCTCAGACGGGCTCTGGGCAGATGCCGGGGTGAGGAGGTGCCTCAGGGAGGGGGTTACCTGCTGTCACAGCTTGAGGAGTGGGACTCCGAACTCTGGGACCGCGAGGGCCAGTGGTGATGATGGTGGCGGTGAGACTTTCGGGGCCGGCTTCGCGATCTTGGGGCGGGTGGAGGGTGAGAAGGAACCAATCAGAGGAGAGAGAGACAGAGAGTTTTTGACCTTGTGACACACGTCTTTCTCTTGCACCCGAGTCACTGTCTCTCCCAAGGTCATGCATCTCCCCCGACCGGCCCCGTGCGTCACCCCCGCCTCCCGCCTGTGTAACCGGCCGTCCCTAACACAAGAGAGCAGAAAGGGGTCGTCTGGGGGAGACGGCCTGCCCCCCAGGGCTCTGCTGGGAGCAGAATCGTCACCTGCACACATCACCTCTCCCTCGCCTGAGGCAGGAGTCTCGATTTCAGATGGTTTCACGAACCAGTCAGATACGGTAATGTGTGAATCAGTCAGGCACTCAGAAAATATCAACCGAAGGGCATGGGTTAAAGAAAGTGTTTGTCTCCAGAATAGTGCCGTGGTGCTGTATCTTCTAATTTTTCAAGTGAATGTAGAAGTTGATATTTTTATGTAAATTATTCCTATTTTAAATGGAAGCTCATTTTTTAAAAAAGACACAGTTTGGGGCTATCAAAACACATCTGCAGAATCCATTAGGCCTTTGGGCTGCCAATCTGTAACCTCAGCCCTGGAAAGGTAAGTCTGGATTCTTAGCATGGAGTCAAAAGCCCACTCTCAGAGGGAGTTACAAACATCATCAACAACAAAAATTACACTACCACTGCCACTAAAACTGGTGTTATAACAGGTTACTTCAGCTTTCTCTAAATAATAATGATGACTCAGAAGTAGCAGTAGCAGTGGCAGTGGTCACTGAGGACGTACAAGGAATGTCAATAGTTTGGGCCAAGTCAGGAAGCCAGTGGAAGTTAGAGATGATTCTATTGTGAGGTAGCTTGGTTATCCCAACAAAAGACTCAGGGATTCTGGTAATGTGATCATCAGACCATATCCCTTCCCTGTTTAAAGCCCTCCCATTGTCCTCATGTCAAGTCCAAGCTCTGACCTTGAACCCCAAGCACCTTCAGGAGCCAGCCTCTGCCTAGCTCTCCAGCCTCCTTGCCTGGCATCTAGAGCCCTTGTTTGAAAGGCTCAAGCAACCCCGAGGTGCTTGTATTCTGGCTCACACATTTCCCACATTTTATGATGCCCTGATGGTGGTGACGGTGATGGTGATGATGGTGATGGTGATGGTGATGGTGGTGATGGTGATGGTGGTGATGGTGATGGTGATGGTGATGATGGTGATGGTGATGGTGATGGTGGTGATGGTGATGATGGTGATGGTGATGGGGATGATGGTGATGGTGATGGGGATGATGGTGATGGTGATGGGGATGATGGGGATGATGGTGATGATGGTGATGGTGATGATGGTGATGGTAATGGGGATGATGGTGATGGTGATGGTGATGGTGATGGTGATGATGGTGATGGGGGTGATGGGGATGGTGGTGATTGTGATGATGGTGATGGTGATGGTGATGATGGGGATGATGGTGATGATGGTGATGGTGATGGTGATGATGGTGATGGTGATGATGGGGATGATGGGGATGATGGTGATGGGGATGGTGATGATGGGGATGATGGGGATGATGGTGATGGTGATGATGGGGATGATGGGGATGATGGTGATGGGGATGGTGATGATGGTGATGGGGATGATGGTGATGATGATGGTGATGGTAGGTAACCCGTCTCTAACACATACTGCCTGCCAGGCACTGGGTTCTAAGCATTTTCCTTAAATGGACTCATCTACTCCTCATAACAACCTACAAAGTGGATTCTCTTATTACTCCTGTTTTACAGATGCAGAAACCAAGGCACAGAGAGATTAAACCACTTGCCTAACCTGCAGCCTAGAATGGTTACCTCCATCCTTTGCCCCAGCCTAAGCCGCCCCTCCCTCAGGAAGCCTCCCCTCACCACCACACCCTCTTTCCTGCACCCGGACTCCCACCTCACCCAGGGCTTCCATCTGCCACTGCTGTGCTGTGACCTGTCCCACATCTGTCCCCGGTGTCCTGCTGCAAGCTCCTCGAGGCCGGGAGGCACATCTGTCTAATCTCTGTCCTCGGGCCCCACACAGGGCCTGACACCTGTTAGGGCCTCTCTAAGGGATGCTGAATAAGAGGAAGTAAGTTACTCCAGCGGTCCCCTGTTTAAAAGCCGCCTTAACTAACCATGGATCTTGGCAAGAACAACCACCTGATCTCAGGGGTGCCTTGTGTTTCTTGCTTCTCCCTCTCCTGACTCTGGTTTTTTGGCTTTCACAACCTTCTTTTATGTCCTGCTAGTGATTTCTGAGACTCGTCCAACTCTTGGCGCTGGGCAGGGTGGCCACTTTGCTGCCCTCAGGCAGGCAGTCCGTGCCTCTGTCATGATCTTCCCAGAACTCTTGGGGTCTGGGCGCAGCCCCCAGCTCAGTGACTGTCTAGACCGCAGCTCCACGGACAAGCCATGCTGAAGTCTCTGAGAACAGGCTCTGTCTGTGCTTAGCGTGAGCATACACTCTATACAGATGACCAATGATCGCCTCTTGACGTGAACTGAACAAGCTTGATGATTGGGACGTTCTTCCCTGAGCTAACTCACAGCTCTATTGCTTCCTTCTGGAGCGTTCCCCAGGCCCCCGTGGTGGTGCCTGAAATGCCCTCTTTCGCACTGACCTTGGGTGAGGAGGCGCTTCAGGCCGGCAAAGTTGAGCGCCACGCCCTGCTTCCTCTTTTCCCTCCCCAGCAGCCCACTGACTTTCATCCCATTGCCTTTGATTCTCGCTTTAGAAGCTTCTTGGTGGGAGATAAAATGTTGGTTGATTGGAAAACACACTCACTAACATCTGCAAGGGTATAAAGTAGATGGGTTGTAACCAAATTTACTTTTAATTTGGCTGGGAACTGAACTCTTCAGGCAGCGCTGGCTGATTTGAATTTCTACTACCAGCTATAAACCGTGAACCAGCTGGGACCCGAGGCCGGGGGTAGGAGCTCCCCTGATATCTCCATGCTCTAAGCCCAGAGGCTGGGGCTGGGACTCACATGTACACACACACGTGTGCACGCATGTGATCATGCCCCCTTACCCACCTGTGCACACACAGCACACACGTGCACAGGTAAAAACCATCCCGCACCCTCCCTATGAGTAATGCAAGCAGATTAAGCAGTGCACACGCCAAGGGCACCGAACTAGCACATAGTAGCAGACAGGGCACCTACATGCATGCTATTCAAGTTCATGCTCACATAAGCAAGGGCACACATATGCATTCGTGTGAACACAGATATATACCCCCCCACACACACACTATGCACCTGCATTGCACACAAATGTTTGCACGATGGAAGAATGTACAGATACTATTTACAAAGTGCACGCTACGCATATACGCACCACGTACAAACGTTACACAACGCACACAGGCACACAGAATTCACACACAATGGGCACACACATGCACACCGTTCACTTTCATGCATACACAGACACGCATGCATACACACACATCACATACACAACCTTATGCACCCATGCATGCCAAACCCACAACTGCAGGTCTACACACAGTTCTGTCTTCCCCTTCCTTCTCCCCTCTTGCCCGCCCACCCTCCTCTCCCGGTCCCCATTTCTTCGGCAATTCTAACCCTCTGGCTGTTCACAGGTCAGTCCCCCACCTCCCCAAGCTGGACAGTACGTTGCAGGTGGGATCTACTTACTGTTTTTTGTGCCTCTTCTCTTCCCTTCTTTTGTTTTTTGGGCTGGAGGAGCTGAATGAGAAATGGCCAATTAACTGAAAGATGCAAAATTCTAGCGAAAGACAAAGTAGTCAAAATGCTTAACACACGGTGGTCACTAGATTCAGGCAGTTTGGGAATGGACACTGATCATTTCTAAGATCGGAGCAGTTGCTGCCAACGTCTTCACCCAGTGGGCTCAGCTAGACACACCAACCCACACATACAGACTGCGGATGGGGGACGGAGGATGCTGAGATCGGCTCTGGTAGCTTCATAATAACAGCAGTAGCAAAGGTAATCATATCTGCCATGCTTTGAGGCTTTCTTATCAAGTAAGCACTGTGCTAATACCTTTTGGCAATAATCTCATTTCATTCTCCCTACAACCTATGGGCAGTGGCACATTTAATAAGCACTCATTTTCCAGAAATAGAAACTGAGCCTTAGACCGGCTAAGAAACTTGACCAGGATCACAGAGGTGAGCTGGAAAGTGGCCCCAGACCATGGGTCCCCAGGGCCCTTCCTCTTGACTGCTGTTCAGTCAATTTCTAAGAGAAAAGAATGGAATATCCAGGGAGCTGCTCTAAAGCCTCATGAAGTTTGGCAGATTCTGAAACGTTCTGCTCGTGAATATTCAAGTATCTGTTTTCTTTTAAAGTCACAGTACTGGGGTGTGGCAGAATGGACAATGATGACTCAGGGTCCCAGCATCATGAAATAGAGGCCCCAGAGGGCGAACACTGTTTGGTAGTTCAAGCCAGACCGGCTTCAGAGGGTCACCAGGAACGCATCACTGACCTAAGTCCTGGGGAGGAGAAAATTTGATTTCATCCAACTGAAATCACACCTTGACATGTGTTTGGGACTCAGCCTGGGAGGTGGAGAGCCCAGGACCTCACTGAACGATCCAAGTTCACATCCTGGCTCTGCTGCTGAGTTGCTGTGTGACATCAGGCAGGTTACCTGTCCTCCTGAAGACCCAGTATCCTTGCCCTTAAAATGGGGCCATTGTTCAAGCTGTTGGGCTGAGCGGATGGATGACATTGGTTATCAGTGTCTACTTGTTAACTGAATGAATGAAAGGCCTTTGCACTCTGTCAGCTGCTGGAATTGTGCTATTGTTATTTTGGAAGCCACGAAAGGGTGTCCTGATCCTCTGTCTGACAGATTTGGGTTTGAGTTTTGGCTCTGCCACCTTCTGACCGTGTGTCTGTGGACATGCCTGCCACACCTCCTGAGTCTTAGTTTCTTCATCTGTAAAATGGAAATAATAAGGATACCCACTGCACAGCGTTGTGATGGGGATTAATGGAGATTAAATACACACATGCATGGAAAAGGCTTAGCACAGGATCTAATTTATAGTGAGTACCCCACAGGTGGCAGCGTTATTTGTGCTCACCCTGTGCTTCTAGCACTCGGCCTCTGTCCCTTGGCTAGGATCTGGGAAGGCTTTGGTGGGGTGACTGGGGCTGATGCTTCTCTACATGCCCCAACCCAAGATTTCAACCAGCAGTCAAACAAACAGACTCTGGCACGGGTGGCGAGACCGGCCAGGGAGAGGAATCGGTAGGAGCTGGTCCGGCAGCAACCATCTGGCCTGGGGGAAATTGAAAGTCTGGCTTGGAACTTTCAGGGAAACCAGATCATGGCCTTCATTTCAGAGGAAACTGAGGCCCAGGAAGATGAAGGGGGCGTGAACACAGAGGTAGAAGCAGAGAGCTTGACCCTAGATGCTGCTTAAACCTGGTTAGGAAAGCAGAAAGCTAAGCAGGCAGCCAGAGGCAACAAGATGCTTACCTGTGCCTTCTCTTCTTGGAGAATGACCTAATTGAGGGCAAAAAAAAAGGAAGAGAGAGAGGGAGGAAGGAAAGGAGAGAGACAGGGAGGGAGTGAAGGAGAGGAAGGAAGAGGGAAGAAAGGAACAGAGGGAGGGAGGGAAGAAAATAAATGTGAGTCTGAAGTTTCTTTTCCTGGGATGGATGTATCAGTGCATTTGTCATCAGGCTACAAGGGGACCGGGACACCTAGCAAATCCTCCTCCTCTTTTAGATTTGAAGGTCATATGGGAAACATTGGTTTGCGTTTTGAATTTCCAGGTCAAAACCTACCAGAGTTTCAATCCTCACCCAAATTTGTCAGTAAGCCTGTCCTGGAAAAGGTTGCATGAGGCGGCCAGAAGAGAGTCCCTCTGCCTCTTCCCTCCCCCCAAGTCTCACTTTGGTCTTTTCTCTCAACTAGTTGTGGATTCTTCATCATCATCATCATCATCATTTTCATCTTCATGGGACAACCGACTTCCACATGTGGAACTCTTTACCGGTGGCCAGGCTCCGTGCTAAGCACGTCTCACATACATGCTTTGTCTCATTCAATCTCTTCCCCAAACCTGTGAAGTACTATTAACAACCATTGGACAAAGACACTGAAGCTCAGAGAAGTTAGTTAAGTTGCCAAGGGCCACACAGCTTCACCTATGTAACCCCGATTCATTCTTCAGAGCCCCAAACAGATGTCATCTTCTCCTTGTAGCATTTTCCAATACACTCAGGCTGGTCTGGTGCCTCCTCTCTGTTCCCACAAACCCTGGGTGAGCTTCTGAGCTTAGCCTCACTATGGTACAGACTTCTGCGTAACATGACTACCATTTTCCCCACTAGAACGTGAGCAACTTCAGGGCAGGAACTGGGTTCTGCTCGCTGCTCTGTTCTCAGGGCCCTGAATCCTGATTCGTGACACACAATGGGTATTCAATAAATAGATGTGAAAAATGGGATATATATATATATTTTAAACCCTGAAGCCTTAGTTAATTGAAAGGGAGAAAAAGAAGCTCAGTGCATCCTCTACCCCTCGATCACAGCTCCAAAACGTCAACCATCACTAACCAAACATTTCAGGAACTTGGAGAAAATGGACTAGAATTAGAGCTATGCTCAGTAGATGAGAGTTTGGGAAGAACCGGCGTTTGTATCTCCCGCTCCTAATTCCCCATGTCGTGGTCCTTCTTCCCTCTAAACCTCCAGCAACCCCTGGGCCACCGGTAGCCCCCAGAAAGCAAGCCTGTTTCCAACCCTCTGGCCTAGTCTCCTTCCCATGAGAAGAGCCCTTGACTAAGAAGCCACTTGGCTCCCAAGATCCATATAGAAAAATGCTCCTGCTTCCCCTCCAACCCCTAAACTGGGACAAACTGCTCAGCATAGGAAGGTGACGAGAAGGCAGTCTGTGGTCACAGGCAGGCCCTGCCTCGACAAAGGACTCTGTGTTGGGAAAGTTTCGAACACCAAATTAGCAACATTTTACAATTGGTTTGCCCACACCTTGTCTTGAGCACAAACTCAGAGAGCATCAGTTGGCGTGTTTGGGCAGGTGGTAGACATAATCGGTGAGACCAAACTGAGTTGAGACCTTTCTGGCCACAAGGGCTGAAAGGCAACCACACCCCTGGGTTGGGAAAAGCCACGTGGAGGCTACTTTGAACGAGAGGGTGAGATGCGGCGGGAGGTGAACTCAAATGACCTCTTACCTTTTGTTCTGCTGCGATGGTTTAATTGCACAAATAATCCACCACCCGTGTAGGAAAATTGGAAGATACAGATAAGCAAAAATAAAATATAAACCGCTCTTTCCCTGTCATCCACAGCCAACCACAGCAAATAGCTTAACTTCCAAAGATAGCTTCACACTCTCTGAGCCCAGGGGGCCAAACAAGCTCTGTAAACATGTGTAGATGGAGGGGAGCAGGTTAGGTGGGGACAGTGCAGCACCTCCGCTCTGTCTAAACACACAGCAACTCCTCAGCTCCAGCTGATGGCTGCCTGTGGGAAAACCGGTCCAATGAAGAGAGAGCTTCTGATTTTACAGAGGAGCAGGAAAACTTTGATTTTTGTATTGTGAAATCTTTCAATTATAAAATGTTGGCTTGGCCCATTAACCACAGATTTGAGACCTCTGGTGCATAGCCTTCCTGTCTTTTATTTTTCCCCATAAGCATGTGTGTGTGTGTGTACATGCACATGTGTATAGTGAGCTCCTTTGGGACTGTGTGTCCAGTTCCTAATGCCCCTTAACCACTGTCCACAAGGGCGTACGATCCAGAAGCCATGTTTCACAGGATCCCATTCTCTAGGACATAGTTGGACCAACCAGAAAGGTCTCTCCTTGGGAATTTGGAATAAGGAACAAGACCGAGAGATACAGCGTCTTCCTGCGGCTGGTCTACAACATGAAGAGACAGGAACAGGGTGCAGACTCCACGTCCCCGTGTGCACCAGGGGGCCCGGCTTGGGTTGTGTCAGCTTTCCATTCATCGGTTCTAGCCCCTCACTGAGGCCCGGCTGGTCCCTGAGACATTCCTGTCTCCTTAGAACAAATTCCCCTCTGGCCTGAGTTAGCATTAGTGAGCCTCTGGTCCTTGCAACCAGAGTCCCAAGTTAGACGAGATACAAATACACGACAACACATAGATGAGGTTTTTTTTATAAATGAAATGATAAGCTTCCAAATGACCTTGCAGTGCCATCCACTGTCACCTCCACCCTCACCCCAGCGGGAACATCCCTGTTTATTTGCAGAGGAGGAAGGACAGTACCTGTGTCTCTTATGTTTCTTGGAACTTTTCTTCTTCTTTTTCTTGACAGGCGATGGGCTATATGATGGGGACCTGCCGGGGAGGGGAGACACACTTCAGAGGGAGGCTTTGAGGGTCAGGGTTGGTTTCATAGAGACCCTTTTGCAGCCCCCAGACATGCCTCAGCTCTTTCAGTAACACACATCAAGGATGATAATTTGTAGAGTTAGTTTGCATTTGTTTCAAATGTTACCACGTGTTTTACTACATGTATTATCTCATTTAATCCTTCCACACACTTCTTAGGTAGGTACAATTGCTACCCTCCCTTTTCAGACAAAGAAAGCAGGGTTCAGAGAGGTAAAGTGACTTGCCCAAAGACACACAGCTAACAAGGTGGGTGAGCTAAGATTCAAACTGAAGACTCACTGATCCCAGGGGCTTTGCTGTCAATCACTATAGCACCCATAGCTGCTCTCCTGGTCAGGCCATAAATATTTATTTTTGTCTGCTGCCCTCTTCCAAAACTGCACATACTTTAAAGGTCTCTCCTCTGCTCCACCCTATGTCTCCCTGGTAAGACCAAACCCCTGCAGGAGATCTTGCCAGGATGCACTCAGCACGGTGGTGCCATGAAGGGGTTACCCGAGAAACAGAGACGCCCTAGAATCATGATTATGACTCAAGGCTGAGGTTCGGGTAACCCGAGTTCCAATTCTGACTCTACCATTAATTTATAAGTCACCTTGGGCATGTCACTGCTCACTCCAAGTCTCCTGTTCTCCCACTGATAAAATACCACGGTTGAAGCGTATCAGGAGCTGCAAACTCAACACCAACAGAGGCCTGCCTCTCAGATAGCTTAAATGGATGCAGCAGGTTGGGGGGGGGGGTAGCAGGGGAGACAGTAGGGAGTGGTGAGGCCTGTGGTGAACCAGAGAGCACCTGACCCAGGGGTATGGCTGCTTCTCAGATCAGCTGAAGGTCTCAGGTAGGAATGCAGGCCTGGGCTTCTAGAGCTCCTGCCTTTTGAATAGAAGTTGCCAGAAAAACATATTTTCGTGTGACATCTCCTGGTTTTAAAATATGGCCACCAATTAAAAAGACAAAAAACACTTTGCAGGTCAAATAAAACATGTCTGCAGGGGGAGATGCAGGGTTGAGAAACAATCGGACTTAGGGAATCATAGCACTTGTCCCCAGAGAGTGCTCACTGGACACACTGAATGAATGAATGAATGAATGAATGAATGAATGAATGAATGATGGGAGTCTGATCCCTCTGGTTTCCTCCTTTGACATGTTCTCCTGTCCATACCTAAAATCAGGAAGCTCAGGCCACTTACCCCCATTCCACCCCTCGCCCTAGAATGGCTGGAACTCAGGGTCTTCATTCACAGTCCCCTCTGGGTCCTCTTTGGGCCTAGCCCCTTAGAACTAGGTGAAAGGGGTGTGGAGGGAACAGGGCCCCGGAAAACCTGGAGTTAGGGCCTGAGTCATCCAGACTCTGCTCTCTGCTGCCCCCTGCAGGCTTCTTCAAATACCGCCTCCAAGGTTTGCTGGGATTTTTAACTCGCCCCTCTAAGGAACATCTCTCTGACCACCCCTTGGGGTGTGGAACACTGAACCTGCTTTTAGTCTAGGGATTTGACAGCCTAGAAGAAAATCTGACAATATTTTTAAATACAAAAAAATTAAAAGGTATTGTACATAGAAAAACCTCACAGGGTACAAAAGAGTCAATAGCTGGCCAAAAATATAAAGTCCATTATCCTTGGCATTTGTGTGTGGTGGAAGCAATTGAGGAGCCCAGAATCAAGTGTCTGTAGGTTCTGTCACCTCCTCTCTGAGACTTTATTTTCTCATCTCTAAAATGGGGATAATAGCTATAAGAGAAATGAGTCATGGTGACTAGAGTTGACAATACTGTACTGCTAAGAGATTAGATCTTAAAAGATCTCATCACAAGAAAAACCATTGTAACTATATGAGGTGATGGATAGGTTAACCACACTTACTGTGGTAATCATTTAGCAATATAAACATATGTCAAATCATGACGCTGTAACCTTGGACTAATACAATGTTATAGGTCAATTATATCTCAGTAAAACTGGGAAAATTTTTTTAATAAAAATAAAATGGGGATAATAATGCCTGCCTGCTAGATCGTGGTCAAGCGTAAAAGAGATCATGGAGATCACAGTGCTTGGTACAGCCGCTCACATACGTGAGGTCTCCAAAAATAAATAAATAAGTAAATATGCATGGTCATGACTATGCTTCAGACTAGTCATTTACTATGTGCCACACACTGTGACAGCTGCTTCCACATCCATTTTATCACCTAATTCTCATAAAACCCCAAGAGGCAGGTATTTCCACCATTTTACAGAAGTGGAAACAGGCTCAGAGAGGTGAAGTGACTTGCCCAAGGTCACACAGCTAGTTAAGAGGCATAGAGGGGATCTGAATCCCAGGGGAGTCACTGTCTGACTCCAAAGCCCTTATTACCCCTCTTTTGTCCATTCCCCCATCTTCAGTGTTCCATGTCCCTTGGGGCCCTCACCTCCTTCTCTTCTTCCGGGTAGCTTTCTTCTTTTTCTTCTTCCCCCTGGAGGAAGGGGGTGGCGTCAAGTCTTTGCCTTGGGAGGCACTGAGGGGAAAACAGAACTGGGCATTAGAGGACACAGGGTTCCCCAAACCCCCAATCAGGGCTGTTGCTGCTGGGAAAGGATCCAGTTCCTTGGAGGGTGAAGGACCCATAGTGAATACTTAATTACCACCTCATGGCTGATTTGGTTACACTTCAGATTAAATGCCTCAAATAAGGAGTTAATGCTGACCTAATGCGACAGATGCTGTACGTTACCCAAACATCAACTGATTAGTTAAATCAGAGTTATAGAGGTTAACTGCTCCTTAATAGATTTATTATTGAATTTGCAAATGGCTCACCTTGGTAAATAAATCAGTTTTTAAATAATTAATCGGCAGTTCAGCACCCTCTCTCCCCAATACATCATGTCTGTAGTTCCTGCTGGAAATTAAATAGGAGGCAGAAGGTAGGTTAAGTAGCAGCTGATTATTAAAAGTATATTTGCCAAGGTCTAATGTAACAAGATACATTTCTTATATCGCTTCAAGGAACCTCAAAATCCTCCACTTTTCAGGAATAATTATTTGCTGTTCAATTAAATTCAAATGCTCAGGCTGCAGTTAAATGAAGTCAAGTTATCTCCTTTTATAATTGGGGCAGGCTCCAGGGATTTTTTTTAAAGCACTATCCCATGGCAAAAAGATATGGTTTTGGATGAAAAACTGCTTGGGAATTGAAACATGCCAACCCAGCTGAACCTCTTTGGGAAAATAGATTATTAATAAAATGTTATTGTCATTATTAGTAACAACACAGCTACCGTTTATTCACTTATTATGCACCAAATGTTTTAAATACTTTGATGCTCACAAAAGCACTTTGAGGGTGTTATGTTTTTTTTTTTTTAACATCTTTATTGGAGTATAATTGCTTTAAAATGGTGTGTTAGTTTCTGCTCTACAACAAAGTGAATCAGCTATACATATACATATATCCCCATATCTCCTCCCTCTTGCATCTCCCTCCCACCCTCCCTATCCCACCCCTCTAGGGGGTCATAAAGCACCGAGCTGATCTCCCTGTGCTATGCGGCTGCTTCCCACCAGCTATCAATTTTACATTTGGTAGTGTATATATGTCCATGCCACTCTCTCACTTCGTCCCAGCCAACCCCTCCCCCTCCCCGTGTCCTCAAGTCCATTCTCTACATCTGCGTCATTAGTCCTGTCCTGGCCCTAGGTTCTTCAGAACCATGTTTTTTTTTTTTTTAGATTCTACATATATGTGTTAGCATACGGCATTTGTTTTTGTCTTTTTGACTTACTTCACTCTGTATGACAGGCTCTAAGTCCATCCACCTCACTACAAATAACTCAATTTCGTTTCTTTTTATGGCTGAGTAATATTCCATTGTATATATGTGCCACATCTTCTTTATCTATTCATCTGTCGATGGACACTTAGGTTGCTTCCATGTCCTGGCTATTGTAAATAGAGCTGCAATGAACATTGTGGTACATGACTCTTTTTGAATTATGGTTTTCTCAGGGTATATGCCCAGTAGTGGGATTGCTGGGTCATACGGTAGTTCTATTTTTAGTTTTTGAAGGAACCTCCATACTGTTCTCCATAGTGGCTGTATCAATTTACATTCCCACCAACAGTGCAAGAGGGTTCCCTTTTCTCCACACCCTCTCCAGCATTTGTTGTTTGTAGATTTTCTGATGATGCCCATTCTGACCGGTATGAGGTGTTACCTCATTGTAGTTTTGATTTGCGTTTCTCTAATAATTAGTGATGTTGAGCAGCTTTTCATGTGCCTCTTGGCCATCTGTATGTCTTCTTTGGAGAGATGTCTATTTAGGTCTTCTGCCCATTTTTTGATTGGGTTGTTTGTTTCTTTAATATTGAGCTGCATGAGCTGTTTATATATTTTGGAGATTAATCCTTTGTCCATTGAGTCGTTTGAAAATATTTTCTCCCATTCTGAGGGTTGTCTTTTCATCTTGTTTATAGTTTCCTTTGCTGTGCAAAAGCTTTGAAGTTTCATTAGGTCCCATTTGTTTATTTTTGTTTTTATTTCCATTACTCTAGGAGGTGGGTCAGAAGAGATCTTGCTGTGATTTATGTCAGAGTGTTCTGCCTATATTTTCCCCTAAGAGTTTTATAGTGTCTGGCCTTACATTTAGGTCTTTAATTCATTTTGAGTTTATTTTTGTGTATGGTGTTAGGGAGTGTTCTAATTTCATTCTTTTACGTGTAGCTGCCCAGTTTTCCCAGCACCACTTACTGAAGAGGTTATCTTTTCTCCATTGTATATTCTTGCCTCCTTTATCAAAAATAAGGTGACCATATGTGCGTGGGTTTATCTCTGGGCTTTCTATCCTGTTCCATTGATCTATATTTCTGTTTTTGTGCCAGTACCATACTGTCTTTGATGACTGTAACTTTGTAGTATAGTCTGAAGTCCGGGAGCCTGATTTCTCCAGCTCTGTTTTTCTTTCTCAAGATTGCTTTGGCTATTTAGGGCCTTTTGTGTTTCTATACAAATTGTGAAATTTTTTGTTCTAGTTCTGTGAAAAATGCCATTGGTAGTTTGATAGGGATTGCATAGAATCTGTAGATTGCTTTGGGTAGTATAGTCATTTTCACAATGTTGATTCTTCCAATCCAAGAACATGGTATATCTCTCCATCTGTTGGCATCATCTTTAGTTTCTTTCATCAGTGTCTTATAGTCTTCTGCATACAGGTAGGTCTTTTGTCTCCTCACGTAGGTTTATTCCTAGGTATTTTACTCTTTTTGTTGCAATGGTAAATGGGAGTGTTTCCTTAATTTCTCTTTCAGATTTTCCATCATTAGTGTATAGGAATGCAAGAGATTTCTGTGCATTAATTTTGTATCCTGCTACTCTACCAAATTCATTGGTTAGCTCTAGTAGTTTTCTGGTGGCATCTTTAGGATTCTCTACGTATAGCATCATGTCATCTGCAAACAGTGACAGCTTTACTTCTTCTTTTCTGATTTGGATTTCTTTTATTTCTTTTTCTACTCTGATTGCTGTGGCTAAAACTCCCAAAACTATGTTGAATAATAGTGGTGAGAGTGGACAACCTTGTCTTGCTCCTGATCTTAGAGGAAATGGTTTCAGTTTTTCACCATTGGGAACGATGTTGGCTGTGGGTTTGTCATATATGGCCTTTATTATATTGAGGTAAGTTCCCTCTATGCCTATTTTCTGGAGGGTTTTATCATAAGTGGGTGTTGAATTTTGTCAAAAGATTTTTCTGTTTCTATTGAGATGATCATATGGTTCTTCTCCTTCAGTTTGTTAATATGGCTTATCACACTGATTGATTTGCGTATATTGAAGAATCCTTGCATTCCTGGGATAAACCCCACTTGATCATGGTGTATGATCCTTTTCATGTGCTGTTGGATTCTGTTTGCTAGTATTTTGTTGAGGATTTTTGCATCTATGTTCATCAGTGATATTGGCCTGTAGTTTTCTTTCTTTGTGACATCTTTGTCTGGTTTTGGTATCAGGGTGATGGTGGCCTCGTAGAATGAGTTTGGGAGTGTTCCTCCCTCTGCTAGATTTTGGAAGAGTCTGAGAAGGATAGGTGTTAGCTCTTCTCTAAATGTTTGATAGAATTTGCCTGTGAAGTCATCTGGTCCTGGACTTTTGTTTGTTGGAAGATTTTTAATCACAGTTTCAATTTCAGTGCTTGTGATCGATCTGTTTATATTTTCTATTTCTTCCTGGTTCAGTCTCGGAAGGTTGTGTTTTTCCAAGAATTTGTCCATTTCTTCTTTTCTAAGAATTTGTCCCGGTTGTCCATTTTATTGGCATATAGTTGCCTGTAGTAATCTCTCATGATCCTTTGTATTTCTGCAGTGTCAGTTGTTACTTCTCCTTTTTCATTTCTAATTCTGTTGATTTGAGTCTTCTCTCTTTCTGTCTTGATGAGTCTGGCTAATGGTTTATTAATTTTGTTTATCTTCTCAAAGGACCAGCTTTTAGTTTTATTGCTCTTTGCTACCATTCCTTCATTTTTTTTTCATTTATTTCTGATCTGATCTTTATGATTTCTTTCCTTCTGCTAACTTTGGGGTTTTTTTGTTCTTCTTTCTCTAATTGTTTTAGGTGTAAGGTTAGGTTGTTTATTTGAGATGTTTCTTGTTTCTTGAGGTAGGATTGTATTGCTATAAACTTCCCTCTTATTACTGCTTTTGCTGCATCCCATAGGTTTTGGGTTGTTGTGTTTTCATTGTCATTTGTTTCTAGGTATTTTTTTATTTCCTCTTTGATTTCTTCAGTGATCTCTTGGTTATTAAGTAGTGTACTGTTTAGCCTCCACGTGTTTGTATTTTTTTACAGATTTTTTCATGTAATTGATATCTAGTCTCATAGCATTGTGGTCAGAAAAGATACTTGATATGATTTCAATTTTCTTAAATTTACCAAGGCTTGATTCGTGACCCAAGATATGATCTATCCTGGAGAATGTTCCATGAGCATTTGCGAAGAAAATGTATTCTGTTGTTTTTGGATGGAATATCCTATAAATATCAATTAAGTCCATCTTGTTTAATGTATCATTTAAAGCTTGTGTTTCCTTATTTATTTTCATTTTGGATGATCTGCCCATTGGTGAAAGTGGGGTGTTAAAGTCCCCTACTATGATTGTGTTACTGTCAGTTTCCCCTTTTATGGCTGTATGTATTGAGGTGTTCCTCTGTTGGGTGCATAAATATTTACAATTGTTATATCTTCTTCTTGGATTGATCCCTTGATCATTATGTAGTGTCCTTCTTTGTCTTTTGTAATAATCTTTATTTTAAAGTCTATTTTGTCTGATATGCGATTGCTACTCCAGCTTTCTTTTGATTTCCATTTGCATGGAATATCTTTCTCCATCCCCTCACTTTCAGTCTGTATGTGTCCCTAGGTCTGAAGTGGGTCTCTTGTAGACAGCATACATATGGGTCTTGTTTTTGTATCCATTCAGTCAGTCTATGTCTTTTGGTGGGAGCATTTAATCCATTTACATTTAAGGTAATTATCAATATGTATGTTCCTATTACCATTTTCTTAACTGTTTTGGGTTTGTTATTAAAGGCCTTTTCCTTCTCTTGTGTTTCCTGCCTAGAGAAATTCCTTTAGCATTTGCTGAAAAGCTGGTTTGGTGGTGCTGAATTCTCTTAGTTTTGCTTGTCTGTAAAGGTTTTAAGTTCTCCGTCGGATCTGAATGAGATCCTTGCTGGGTAGAGTAATCTTGGTTGTAGGTTTTTCCCTTTCACCACTTTAAATATGTTTTGCCACTCCCTTCTGGCTTGCAGAGTTTCCGCTGAAAGATCAGCTGTTAACCTTATGGGGATTCCCTTGTGTGTTATTTGTTGCTTTTCCCTTGCTGCTTTTAATATTTTTTCTTTGTATTTAATTTTTGATAGTTTGATTAATATGTGTCTTGGCATGCTTCTCCTTGGATTTATCCTGTATGGGACTCTCTGTGCTTCCTGGACTTGATTATTTCCTTTCCCATATTAGGGAAGTTTTCAACGATAGTCTTTTCAAATATTTTCTCAGTCTGTTTCTTTCTCTCGTCTTCTTCTGGGACCCCTATAATTCGAATGTTGGTGTGTTTAATATTGTCTCAGAGGTCTCTAAGACTGTCCTCAATTCTTTTCATTCTTTTTTTCTTTATTCTGCTCTGTAGTAGTTATTTCCACTATTTTGTCTTCCAGGTCACTTATCCGTTTTTCTGCTTCAGTTATTCTGCTATTGATTACTTCTAGAGAATTTTTAATTTCATTTATTGTGTTGTTCATCATTGTTTGTTTGCTCTTTAGTTCTTCTAGGTCCTTGTTAAACGTTTCCTGTATTTTCTCCATTCTATTTCCAAGATTTTGGATCATCTTTACTATCATTATTCTGAATTCTTTTTCAGGTAGACTGCTTATTTCCTCTTCATTTGTTTGGTCTGGTGGGTTTTCACCTTGCTCCTTCATCTGCTGTGTGTTTTTCTGTCTTCTCATTTTGCTTAACTTACTGTGTTTGGGGTCTCTTTTTCACAGCCTGGAGGTTCATAGTTCCCGTTGTTTTTGGTGTCTGCCCCCAGTGGGTGAGGTTGGTTCAGTGGGTTGTGTAGGCTTCCTGGTGGAGGGGACTGGTGCCTGTGCTCTGGTGGATGAGGCTGGTCTTGTCTTTCTGGTGGGCAGGACTGCATCCAGTGGTGTGTTTTGGGGTGTTTGTGACCTTAGTATGATTTTAGGCAGCCTCTCTGCTAATGGGTGGGGTTGTGTTCCTGTCTTGCTAGTTGTTTGGCATAGGGTGTCCAGCACTGGATCTTGCTGGTTGTTGAGTGGAGCTGGGTCTTAGCGTTGAGATGGAGATCTCTGGGAGAGCTTTTGCCGTTTGATATTACGTGGAGCTGGGAGGTCTCTGGTGGACCAATGTCCCAAACTCGGCTCTCCCACCTCAGAGGCACAGGCCTGACACCCGGCCGGAGCACCAAGACCCTGTCAGCCACACAGCAGCAGCTCTGTCCCTCACTGCGCCTCCTGGGTCATGGCCTGTCGGCTGCTGCTGAGCCCGTCTCCTGCTTCTACCTGTGGTAACCCCACAGGAGCAAGGGCAAGCAGACAGTCTCGAGAGGGTCTGCTGCTGAACGGTGGCCAGCCTCGTTCTCGTCCCTCAGCCCGGCAGCAATCCAGCAGCTGCAGTCGGGTCTCCTTTCTAACAGATCCTAAAGGGGTATTCAGATGACACCTTGTAGAACTTTCTGGGGATCAGGGTCAAAGAGCCTGTCAACATAGTGGCGACTGCTAGCTGTTACTTCCGAAAGGACGCTCATGCAGACTGGGGTCTCCGACAGGCACGCCATCTTGGTGTTATGATTTTTACTGTCTCATTCTACAGGCGAAGAAAACCAGGCTCAAGAGAGTTGAATTGCCTTGCTCACGGCTGCACAGTAAGGAAGTATCCGAGTTGGAATTTGAATCGAGGCCTGTGTGATTCCTAGCCTGAGAGCTTTCCCACAAAACCAGCTGCTTTTTCACACTTGTTTGTGTGGCTGATCTTTTGGAAGTTACTCAACTCTTTACAAAACATCATAAAATGCTGCCATAATTAATTCCATTCTAAGAATCTGGTATTTACAGTTAGTAGAAAAAAACGACACAGTGATTAGAATATATGTTAAGGTCTCCGCATTGTCAGCCAATAAAAATCATATAGCCATATCTAGAACAGTTTCAAGAGAGTCACTTTTAGCAGGTTAAAAATAAAAATCATAGGGATTAAGTACCTAGCTACTTAACTATACTTACATGTTATATAAAGCACAAAACACAGCACACATATCCAGGAAGCAAACAGGCCTCTTGTGTAAGCACGGTAGGCCACTTCCAAATTTTTCCTTCAACGAGGGCTTGACACAGAGTAAGAGCCTAATAAACATTTGTTGAGTGACCAAATGAGGGATGAATGGATGAAATAATTTAGACACTTGTTAAATCATCTTGTTTCATATAATCACTTCCCAGTGTAACAGCTGCCAGGAATTTGAGAAAAACTGAAAACATTTAAGGCATAAATGCTTAAGGAGAAAGAAAAGACCTTTTAAAAATGTGTCTTATAAAATAGAGAAAGATTTTATTGTTTCTGTCAATTACTGTCACTTCATTCTCATACCCCAGGGTTTCAGGGGAGCAAGGTTTGGGAACCACTATCCTAAACTCAGATTTAAGTGATGAGATAAAACCCAAAAGCCCTACAGAGAAAGACAAATATCATATGATATCATTTATTTGTGGACTCTAAAAAAATGATACAAATGAACTGATTTACAAAACAGAAATAGACTCACAGACATAGAAAACAAACTTATGGAGTGGGGTGGGAGGGGGGAGATAAATGAGGAGTTTGGGATTAACATATACACACTATATATAAAATAGGTAAACAACAGGGACCTACTGTACAGCACAGGGAACTAGACTCAATATTTTGTAATAACCTATAATGGAAAAGAATCTGAAAAAGAATATATATATATATATCTGAATCAATTTACTGTACACTTGAAACTAAAACAACTTTGCAAATTAACTATACCTCAAAAAAAAATACTGTTAGGAAAAAAAAAAGCCCTTGAATCTGGATGGATTTGATGTCTGTGAGGGGGGTAATTAACCCCCTCCCTAAATCCCAGATGCCTTTCCTCTACCTCTTTATTTTCCATGCACCAGTCTCCCAGGTGTGCCCTTGCACACAGTGGGGCGGTAGGGCCAGAATAGTGGTTAAGTGCACCACAGTGACATAAGGGGCGGTTAAACATGCAGCAGTTAAGTATGCAGTGGTCACATATACAGTGGTTCACTACACAGTGGTCAGATACGCGGAGGGGAAGTATGCAGCCGTAAAGAATGCTGGCTCCAGAAACGGACACACTTGTATTTGAACTACTGCTCTATTACTTCCTAGCTGGGCGGCCTCTATGAGTATCATTTTCATCATCTGTAAGATGGGTATAAAAGATGAGACCTGTGTCCTAAGTTCGTTACAAGGAACGAGGGAGCTTACTCATGCAATGTGCCCTGGACCAGCACGGAGCAAGTTTACAGTAAATGTAGTGTCTATTATTATAATTATTATGATTTTGATTATCACTAGCAATAGGATTATCATCAATATTGTGGTTTTTACTCATGTCAGAGAGCAGGTCACAGATAGGGGAAGGGAGCAAGAGGCCTGGACACTGTACGATCAAATGGACGACACAGCATCATTTTTAGATTATCATGTCCAGAACCTTCTCTTCTGGCTCCATGAGACCCCAACTAACATCTTAAGGTCCTCTTATATTCCAGGCTCACTGTCAGGATCTGTACACACCTGATCTGATTTAATCTTCACTCGACTTTGAGAATTAGATCTCAATATCCCCATTTTATAGTTGTGAAAACTGAGGCTCACACAAGAAAACAAACTTGCCCAAGGTCACTCAGTTAGTAAGTGATGGTGTGCAGGTTTGAACGCAAGTCCCTACAACACACTAAGTCCCCTTTGGCTGTCTAGGAGTCAATGTTTTGAAAGTATGGAAATTCCCTTCCCCTCCCCTTCTCTCTCCATCTCCTTCAGCCTCTTATGGAAACAACTTTTTTTTTTTTCCTGTTTCCTGGGGATAATCCTCCGGAACTGATGTTGAACTTCACTTCTTCAAGCTGATAGGACTTAACTGTTTCTCCCTCATTGAAATCACGGCCTAACTAACTAAAGCCTGTAGCCAGCCTGGGTAGAGGGCAGCCTGGGTGGAGGAGCAGACTTCGGCCATGAGAGCTGCTCTGGCTTCCTAAGCCACTGCCTCAGGATTCAGGCTCTTAACTAGAGACTCCTGTTCATAAGCCTCAGGGGTCTATGTGTCCTCTGAAATGGTACACAGAATTTGGGGAGTATTCTCGGCATTCATAGCTTCCATCTAATTCTCAGATGGGTTTTGATCTGATTTAAGGATCTCAAAGAGGAACCTGTAAAAGCGAGAGGGGAAGAGTTGTCAGAGAGACAAACTTCATTTCTCCATCCTCAAGTTGAACTTCCCTGTTAGATTGAAGAGGGGAGCGGGGCAGGGTCTCACCTGTGTGCTCTGGCAGGACTGGCCTCCCGGCAGGCTTTGCCTCTCTCCCAGCTGTTGGAGCCCAAGACCTCAGTGGCCAGAGGCTGGCTCAGCTTTTCCGAGGGTCCATCCTGAGCTGGGACCATGGGGCTGCTCTGGGGTTCTGTCCTATAGGGGAGGAAATAAGGAGGCAAAAGTGTTAGGATATGACAGAGATTCTTAATGTTCATCAAACATTCATAGATGTCAGAATATTTCCAACCTCCCTCGGAGTAAAGTTGGGGCCATAATATCATCAAGGGTCAATGGTCTCTGAATGGGAGTGCTATGTATTGTTTCCAGTTTGAGGCAGTAAGATCTGTGTGTCATCTCCAGCTCTCTCTCCCTCTGTCACAGTGACTTTGGAGGCCACACATTCCAAAAGGTGAAGCTACTTGATGGAGGAGAGATGCCTGGACCACATCAGACTTTGCGTGACAGAAATAAGCCTTAGTTAGGTTAAGCCACTGAGGTTTAGGGATTTATTTGTTACTGCGGCATAGCCGACCCTAACCTGATTGAATCACAGGGAGAGGCTGGAAACCAGCATTTTACTTCCTTCCTTAAGACTTAATTGGAGGCCAAAGCAGTATAGGATTAGTTCAAACTCTCCTTTGCCATTTCTATCCCACTTTTCTGCCTTATCTGTGTATGGCACAGAGACAGCTTCATTTAAACACTCTCTTCACGATTTAGTAACTCTAGGTCCTGGGATCAGTCCCTCAACCTCTCTGAGCTGCAGTTTCCTCAACTATAAAATAGGGAATAATATCAGTCCATATATTGTTGAGTTGTTGTGAAGATAAAATGAGATAATATAAGCAAACAGGAAGGCCTAAGAAATATCACTTCCATTTCCCTTTACTTCTCTGTGAACCAAACCTCCCATTTGGTGTCCTTAGCAGGTGTGAGCTCACTTACTTGGGATGGCAGTTCCCATGAAGGCCTGAAGTTCTCTTCTCTGCCTCTGAGATGAGGTCCCAGTAACACAGGGAAATTACCTGTGTCCCACCTCCTTCTCTGAGTCCCAGAGAGGGAAAGGAAGTTGCTTAGTTACTCAGCCTTTGAAGAAGCTGTCACTCAAGTCTCCTGGCTCCTGTCATTCAGAGTCAGGAGTCTGAGAGCCACAGGTGGATCTGGTACCATTCAGCGAGTATCCCTGCCTGCTCACCCTGCCTGCAAATCCCAGGTCAAGCACTGATCAAAGGCATTAGCATTTCTCCTGCACCGAGCTCCTGCAGCCAGTGCATCAAGATTGGTTTTATGACTCAGGATGAATGCATTTGATAAGCCCCCTGCTCCTTCGGGCTGCCAGGAGCGCAGGCCAAGCCTGGTCAATATTGAAGGAAGGGCAGCAAAACACATCCTCCTCTGTCAGCCGCTTATCAGTGCATCTTTAGAAGCAGAGCTGGGAGATACTTCAAGCCCAGGAAGCATGGAGATTCTAGTCAGGTCTGCCCAGCCCTCCTCACTGCCAACTCCATGCTACCAGAACTCCAGTTTTCCCTACACCTCCCTGCACCCCTTCTCCCACGATGAGTGTTCCATTTCCATGTCTGCGTTCCCTCCGGTCTGTGTGGAATGCCGCCCTGGCTCTTTTCATATAACTCAAAGCTTGCAGTTTCTGCCCAGCCTCCAGCAAGGCTTGCCTCTTCCCACACTTGTCCTAGCCAAGGCTAACCCACATCCACTAACGCCTATTCCCTGAGTGCCTGCAGTGTGTCCAGGCCAGTTCTAAGTCCAGCGATGCAGTGAACAAGACACAGGTGTTCCCCGAGATCATGGAGTTTAGATTACAGATAGAAAAGCAGGTAATAAACACACAAGAAAGTAACAATATGGCTTATTTGTTGGTAATAAGTTATGGAGAGAATAAATCAGTGGAATGGGGCTAGGAAATGGGAGCGGGTGACTGCTATTTCGTATACAGTAATCAGGGAAGGCCTTTTTTAGGAAGTAACAAGAGAGTGCAGACTTGAAGGATCAGAGACTAACCTTGCAGTTTGTGTTGGTTTTAAAATGTGTTCACAAATTCTTTGACACTCATACCATCAAAAGCTGAATCCTAGGGCTTCCCTGGTGGCGCAGTGGTTGAGAGTCTGCCTGCCGATGCAGGGGACGTGGGTTCGAGCCCTGGTCTGGGAAGATCCCACATGCCGTGGAGCCACTGGGCCCGTGAGCCACAACTGCTGAGCCTGCGCGTCTGGAGCCTGTGCCCCGCAGCGGGAGGGGCCGCGATAGTGAGAGGCCCGCGCACCGCAATGAAGAGCGGCCCCCGCACCGCGATGAAGAGTGGCCCCCACTTGCCGCAACTGGAGAAGGCCCTCGCGCGAAGCGAAGACCCAACACAGCCAAAAATAAATAAATAAATAAAGTAGCTATTTAAAAAAAAAAAAAAAAAAAAAAAAAAGCTGAATCCTAGAAGATGTGGTATATATATGATGGAACACTACTCAGCCATAAAGAAGAATGAAATAGTGCCTTTTGCAGCAACATGGATAGACCTAGAGATTACCATACTAAGTGAAGTAAGTCAGACAGAGAAAGAGAAATATCATATGATACCACTTATATGTGGAATCTAAAAAAACCGATACAAATAAACTTATTTACAAAACAGAAATAGACTCACAGACATAGAAAACAAACTTACGGTTACCAAAGGGGAAAGCAGGGGGAGGGAAAAATTAGGAGTTTGGGATTAACAGATACACACTACTATATAGAAAACAGATAAACAGCAAGGACCTACTGTATGGCACAGTGAACTATACTCAATATTTTGTAATAACCTGATTTGGGAGAATAATCTGAAAAAGAATATCTATATATGTGTGTGTGTGTGTATACACACACACACACACATATGATGGAATCACTTTGCTGTACACCTGAAACTAACACAATATTGTAAGTCAACTATACGTCAATAAAAAATAAATAAATTTTAAAAAGAGAAAAAAAAAAAGCTGGAGCCTAATTTCCCCCCCCTGTGAATACTGGATGGGCTAGTGACTCACTTTTAATGAACAGACTGAATTAAAAGTGATGATATGTGACTTCCAAGACTAGGTCATGAAGGCAACTTCTGCCTCTTCCTCTTGGATTGATCACTTTGAGGGAAGCTGGTCGCCATGTTGTGCGGACACTCAAGCAGCCCTGTGGAGACGCCCATGTGACAGAACTGAGGCCTCCTGCCAAGAGCCAGCACTACCAGCCGTGTGACTGAGCCACCCTGGAAGTGGGTCCTCCGGCCGCAGTCAAGCCTTCAGATAAGACAGCAGCTGTGGCTGACATCTGACCACCATCTCATGAGAGTGCTGAGTCAGTCACCCAGCCAAACTCCTGACTCACAGAAACTGCAAAACATAACTGGTTATTGTTGTTTTAAGCCACAAAGATTTGGAGTATTTTGTTGCTCAGTAACATACAACTTCTACACAGGTATCTGCAATCAGTGGAAGTATGTTCTAGGCAGAAGGAATAGCAAGTTCAAAGACACTTGGCGTATACAAGGAATAGCAAGCAGGGGTTAGAGTGATAAGAGGAGAGATCAGAGATGAGGTCTTTGATGGGACCTAGGAATCTGTATTCCTAAAAAGTTCCTTGGGGGCCTCTGATACTGTGCCAGGTTTAGCAGAGCCTGGACTACATAGGTCATGGAAGACCTTTGGGTCCCATGTGGCTGAGATGGGTGATGATGTGGTCTGGCTTACATTTCAGGAGGTTCACTCCACTGGCTTAGGACACTCAAAGGAAGGGAAGAAAGAGATGGGGAGACTATTGCAATGACTTAGTGATCAGTGAGTTTATCAATGGATGCGTATTGCCCAGCAGAGTCTTGAGTTAGACACACACACAAGAATGGAATTTTGCACTTTCTGGAGTACTACAGGAAACCAAGACACAAATATGTGCCTGAGGCAACCTTGCACCAGGCAGAAACTGAGTTGATGTGAGGAGTTTGGCAGTGAATAAATACATGACAAATAGTGCTGGCATCGGATGGAAGGTCTCAGTGACTTGTGCTAATAGAGGCGTGGGTTATCCCACGCAGGGAAAGCTGGGGGATACTACTGCCAGGCACTGACGGACAAGGCTGAAGGCAGGGACAATGTCTCATCCATCGCTGCCAGCAGCAGGGTGGAGAATCAGGGATGGAAACCCTGACAATGGTTTGATGAGCAGAGAGGTATGATGGAGTTGCTGCAGCTTACAGCTTGACACTCCCTGTTGTGGTAGTTCTTTTATTTTTCCAATAGCACTGGCCTCCCCTTCCTGGTGTTGAGTACCTCACCTGGGATTATAACACAAACAAAAACAGAATTAATTCTACCAGGCTGACAGGGAGTGGGGAGGGAAAGATGAAAGGAATCCTTCCTGATGTAACATTTAAGATTTTTAAAATGTGTTCTAATACTTTGCTTCTTAGCTTTTTTAAAACTGAAAGAGACCCAGGGATCACGTAGCCCAGGCTCTGCTAAACATGGCACAGTATCAGAGGCCCCTAAGGAACTTTTAAAAAATACAGATTCCTAGGTCCCACCATAGCCATAATAAATCAGAGTCTCCAAGGATGAAACGTGGGAACCTGCAACTTAAAGAAACATCCCAGGTAATTACACCTTCTATTAGGTCAAGAATAAATCCAAACTGATTATCGGGTTTAAAAGGCTCTGAATGATCTGGCCTCTGTCCCTCTAGACCCCATCTCCTACCCTTCTCCCCGTCCCTTACTCTGCTTTGGCCACATGGCCTTCTCGCTGTTCCTCAAATGGAACAGGGCGCTTACTCAGAATCTTTGCTCTTTCTGTTCCCTCCACCTGGTATGCTGTTCCTCCTCCAGCTATCTGCATGGCCGGCTCCTTCTCTGCACTCAAATGTCACCTCCTCAGAGAAGCCCTCCCTCATCCCCTTATGTAATCGTGCTGCTCTCATCACCGGCTACCATCACAGTGGCCTGCTGTGCCTTCCCTCCGTCACAGTACTTGTTACTATTTGAAATGACCATTTTACATGTTTATTTGCTAACCGTTTGTCTTCTGGACTAGAATGTAAGCTTCCTGAGAGTGGGAACTAGTCTCTTCTCTCATCACCGAATCCCCAAGGATCTAGTGCCTGGCATAGACAGCATGCCTTCTTGCTCAGGAAACCTTTGTTGAATGAATGAATTTACAAATCAATTCTGATGACCAATCTCATGTGAGAACCACAGGTCAGATGCAACCTCTCCTCACATATAAAGAAGCAGAGGTCCAGGGAGAAGGACCAGTCTGAGGCCACACAGCACTTCAGTGGACTCAGACCTCAGCCATGGTACCTCCACCCCCTTAGCCCCACCCATCTTCCTTCTTTGCCTCCAGCTTTGCATCCTTGCAGGGCTTTAAGAAAAATTCTGCGTTCCATCCTTGCTGAGGAGTACAGGCAGCTGCCTCGTTTTTTCCACACAGCCCGTTGATGTTGCATTAAAAAAAATACTTAAAAGAAGGCGAGCTCTTCAGGGTACGGCTAAAACAGTGAAGTCAAGGGCCAGTGCACTCCACTTCACAGAAGGAGGGAGGCAGCCACAAGTGCTGCATTCCTCAAGGCCTCCCCGCTGGGTTCCTGCTAATCAGCGACCTGGAGCTTAGATGCGGCTCTCCGTAGTCATGGCAACCAGCAGATTCCCAGCATCTGCTAAGAGGGCTGAACTTTCCGCAAAACTCTCCAAGATGACTGGCTCCCTAGCTGCTTCCCTGCTTCCCCCATCAAAGCTCCTGACTCCAACAAAGTTCTCACTCAGCCGGTTGGATGCCTCGAGCACTAGTGTGAGTTAAACACCGTTTGGGGAATCAGAGACAAACAATGGTGGAGGGGAGTGAGGACACCGGCCCCTGACCAGCTCTGTGCAGAATGAGGAAACTGAGGTCCCAAGAAGAGAAGAGACTTGCCCAAGGGCACAGGGTGACTCACGTCAGAGCTTCAGCTTGAACTGTGGCCTTCTGACCCCCAGTCCAGTGCTCTTTCCACGTCCTTTGATCAAAACAACAGCCGGCATTTATCAAGCACCTACTCCGTGCCAGACACCGGGCTAAGCCCTCCTCTGCGTCGTCTCATGTAAGCTTCCAAAGAAACCCAGGAGTAGGCATGGCCACCTCCACTATACAGATGGAGAAATTGAGACCCAGAGGTAGTAAATGGCAAGAGCACCAGATGCCCTGCTTGTTTATGAGAATCAGCTGAGAAAAAAGGAGAGCAACCTGGAAAACACTTTGAAAATATAAGGAAATAATAAGTGGGGGCATAGGGTGAATGTTAGTAATTTCCCTGTACGACAGGGATTTGCCTCATGTGTTTGGAGAAGGGGCTGTATCTCAAGCCTCTGGCCTGAATCTTATATTCCACAAATAGAAGTGGCACTTGGCCATTAGATTTGGGACATCCCTGACACTTACTTTCCCCATCCCACTAATAGCTTCTCCTGGGTGTAGAACACTTGCAAATCCAGTGTCTCAACAGACGCTGACAAGGCTCTCGGTAAGGTACTCAGTTTGGTGAACTTATCCCCATTACTCACATGAAGACACTGAGACCTGGGGAGGCAAAGGAACTTGCTTCCCATCCAAGATTCTTGTTCTACACTTGCATCCAGGGCTGTGAATGATCCGCCCTTGTCCCTGCACTTAGCCAGACACCTACTGTCTCCCCGTTTCAGTAGAGGATGAAGGCGCAGACCCTCAGCTCACGGGTCCAGCAGAGAACCCAAGGTTTATCGCTGGGCTGAGCCAGCCCTTGGGCAAGATGGATTTGGCTAATTTGTGCCTTGGCTCCTGGTACTTCAGTCTGGGTCCTGTTAATATCCCGGCCTGACGTCTTGGTACCAAGTCCTTTTCAAGGTTAATTAAGCCTGGTTGGGGGTACTCTGAGGGAGCTGTGATTCTTTGAGCTTTGCTATCACAATTGGAAAAAGTGTAGGAGCTTCGGGGAAGATCAGGGATTCCAGAGAGCCACCGTGGGAGGCATCATCTGGATGTGGGAGCCACGATGCTCAGCTTAGTAAGAACTGAATGAGAAAGAACACAAGTTTTATGAGGCTGGCGTTTCCCTCATTATTTCATTCATTTATTCAACAGCTGTTTACTGAACGCCTACTTGGTATCAGATTTCAAGGACCCAAAAGTAACTAAAACTTATCTGTGTCCTCAAGGAATTTCCAGCCTGGAAGAGGAACACTGATTCCTCAACTGGGGATTACAATGTGGTATAGTAAGTTCTCTGATGGAGAGAAGCTCAGAGAACCATGGGACCACAGAAAGAGCACCTAATCCAGCCTGGGGAATATGGGCAGGTGGCTGTGAAAAGTTCCTAAAAGACATACGGTAATTGGTCATGTGCAAAGGCCAGGCACCCAGACACAGCAATGGACTTCAAGGAACTGCAGAGGAAGTAGTAAGTTGGAGGAGATAGTTGGGGTGGAGGATGGAAGGTAAGAGTTGAGACTGGCTTATTTCACTTAGCATAATGCCCTTAAGGTCCATCCATGTTGTTACAAATGGCAGGGTTTCCTTCTTTTTATGGCTGAATTCCATTTAATCTATCTATCTATCTATCAGATATATATATGATATATATCACATTGTCTTTATCCATGGACACTTAGGTTGTTTCCATGTCTTGGTTATTGTAAATAAAGCTGCAATGAATGTGGGAGAGCAGAAAAAAACAGGAGCTGAGACTAAGGAGGCAGACAGGGCTAGATTCTTCAGGGCCAAGTGGACAGGTGCTTCTCACACCTTCACGTGCATGTGAGTCACCTGGGGATCTTGATAGAATGCAGATGCTGATTAAGTAGGTCTGGGTTAGGGCCTGAGCTTCTGCATTTCTAACCAATTCCCAGGTGATGTTATTGCTCCACAGACCATACTTCGAGTAGCCAGGTTGTAGATTTTACAAATGATTTGGACTGATCCAGCTTTCTAGCACCCTCTGCCCTCAGGCAACTGGTGAGAACGGTTTAGTTCAGTTCCCAGGGCTGAGAGCATGTGAGTGTGTGAACATGTTTATGTGTGCGTGGTAAACACTCTTGTATATCAAAAGCTGTCCAGTTCCTGGGACTTCCCTGGTGGCGCAGCGGTTAAGAATCCTCCTGCCAATGCAGGGGACACGGGTTCAATCCGTGGTCCGGGAAGATCCCACATGCCGCGGAACCACTAAGCCCATGTACCACGACGACTGAGCCTGCGCTCTAGAGCCCACGAGCCACAGCTACTGAAGCCCGCGCGCCTAGAGCCCGTGCTCCGCAACAAGAGAAGCCGCCGCAGTGAGAAGCATGCGCACCGCAACGAAGAGTAGCCCCCGCTCGCCGCAACTAGAGAAAGCCCGCGCGCAGCGACGAAGACCCAACGCAGCCAAAAATAAATAAATAAAATAAATTAAAAAAAAAAACCCATCCAGTTCCCAAGTGCAGGTCAGAAGACAAAAGAACCATATGGAGAAAACTCAGCTCAGCACTTCTTACCCAGCTCAGCCAGGCAGGTCAGGCCCCCAGCCTGCCTGGGGTTTGAACTCTCATCACAGAACACAAGCCTACTGCCCTGCACTCCACCCCAAGTCCACCCAGTCATTTTGCCCTTCACAGGCTGGCCTGTCAATTGCCTATTTGCCTAGTGAGGGTTCAAAGTGCCAAGAAGGGGACTGAATCAGATTCTTGGGGTTGTCTGAATTCCAAAATGTTGTGGTTTCCTATTTGACCACGTTGTGAAGGGTAATCAGGTGATGCTGGGAAAGGGCAGAGGTCCTGCAGTTCTACTGACCTGGCTTCATGCCCTGATTCTACCCAGCTGTGTCACCACAAGAAAAAAGAACACCTCTCGCTCCAGCCCAGGGGCAACTGCAAGACCTTTCTATCAGCTGGAATTGCAGACAGGGTTTGGACTTCTCCATGGAGGGAAAATTGCTGATTAGATTTTCTTGCCCTGGGAGGGATTGTGCTAGATGAGCCCCTTTTGGGCATCAGTACGGCTACTGCTAGAGGAGGCGCCAAGCAAGCAAGATCTGCTGGGAAGAGGGAAGAAGCCCTCAGCCTTAAAGGAAACCTTCAGTCCGGAGCAGGAGGAGCCTTGGTTCAAGAGCTGAGAGAGTAACAACCGGTCCCAGGAGGTGCTGTCAGGGACCGTTCACATATCCTTCATTCAGCCACCGACTCAACAAATACTTATTGAGCACCTACTATCTGTGGGGCATGTTCTAGGCACTGGAGACACAGCAGAGAATGAGACAGAAAAAACTCTCTACCTGGCAGAGCTTGCATTCTCCTGGGATGGGCAGAGGGAGGAGGAGAGCAGAAAATAAGCAGAAGTGCACGGTAACTATGGAGCGTATTGGAAGGCAAAGAAAGCTATTTAAAAAAAAAAGAAAGAAAGAAAGGGAGACGGATAAGGGGAACTGAAAGTGCTACCAGGAGGGGGGTGTGGTTTCAGACGGTGTGATCAGAGAAGGTTTCACTGAGAAGGGAACATTTGAGTGAGACTTGAAGATGATGAGGGAGTGAGCCTGGAAAAGAGCAAGACAGGCAGAGGGCACAGCCAACGCAAAGGCCCTGAAGTTGGAACATACTAGATACACTGAGGCTGGAAGTGAGTCAGCAAAGGGGACGAGAGGAGGGGGTGATGTCAGAAGGGTAAGGAGGGCTCAGATCGTGTCCTGGTGGGCTATTGCAGGGCCTTGGCTTTTTCTCTGAGTGAGGTGAGATGCCGTTGGAGGCTTCTAAGCAGAGAAGCGATGTAATCTGACTTAGGTTTTAAAGGATCTCTTTGGCAGCTTGCTGAGCGTGGACAGCCAGGGAGCTGGGATTAATGCAGGAAGACCCGTGAGGAGATTACTGCAGCAACCCACAGGAGAGGAGATGAGGGCCGGGATCAGTGTTATCGCTGCTGTAGTGGCAAGAAGCGGTCGGTTTCTGGACAGATACTGAAGTTGGAATCAACCAAGTTTGCTCATGGGTGACTCCAAGGGTTCTGGTCTGAGCAATGGGGATCGATGAGCTGCCGTTGACTGGGCGGGGACAGGTGCACGTGAGGGGTGTTTTGTAAGGGTTCCCCAGAGCTCAGTTCTGGACATGTTAGTTTTGAGATGCTAATTAGACACCCCCTCGTGGAGATGGCAGGTGGGCAGTTGGATACAGGAGACTGAAGTTCAGAGAAGACATCAGCACTGGGGAAAAGCCCTTGAGTGATGTTAGCATTTAGATGGTGTTGAAAGCCAGAAGATTGGATCTTCTGGGGAGTAACCGGGAGCACGTGGCTAGAGTGAGGTGGGAAACTGAGGACGAAGGTAAGCTCTGAGGGAGTTGTACCAGCGGGGTTTCAGAATAACAAAATGGCTCGATAGAAGTGTCCCAGCCTGGTGGACTGGCTCTTAAAATATACTCATAGGGCTTCCCTGGTGGCGCAGTGGTTGAGAATCTGCCTGCCAATGCAGGGGACACGGGTTTGAGCCCTGGTCTGGGAAGATCCCACATGCCGCGGAGCAACTAGGCCCGTGAGCCACAACTACTGAGCCTGCGTGTCTGGAGCTTGTGCTCCGCAACAAGAGAGGCCGCGACAGTGAGAGGCCCGCACACCGCGATGAGGAGTGGCCCCCGCTTGCCGCAACTAGAGAAAGCCCTCGCACAGAAACGAAGACCCAACACAGCCAAAAAAAAAAAAAAAAAAAAAAAAAAAATATATATATATATATATATATATATACTCATAAAATGTCTGATTCCTCCAATTCATTCCTTTTGATGCAGTGATTCATTTATTGTTTATGCATGCATTCATCTATTTCTTCATTAGCTATTCATTTATTCACTGATTCATTAATCACTCATTCACTCATCTGCTAAGCATTACTTTACTTCTGGTGGAGGGTCATTTCAAGATGATCCAGACATGAGTCTTTCCCTCAAGAAGCTCACAGGCCAGAGGAAGACATGGGGTAGGTACATAAGAAACTCTCATGCGGGGTGAAAGTGACCCAAGAGAGGAGAAGTCCTGAGTAGAGACAGGGCACCGGTGCCTGCAGGAAACAAGACAGGTGGCACAGAGGGGGCTGAGCTGCTTGTTCGGGGAGGGCTGCCAGAGCACAGTGGCTAGATTTCTCACACTGGCCCTGCCTGGGCACTCACCATGCCCAAAGGCACGACCGTGGGCGAGTCTCTTCACCTCTCTGGTGAAATCACAAGTTGTCTGCACCTCACAGGACGGTTGTGAGGATGAAATGGCACGATGCACGCCCAGCACTTAGCTTCTGGCACTCGGCGGCACTTTAAATATCAGGGAGAGATCACATTGTTCACCAGCCTCACTGCTCAGTCCGATTCCCTTTCACCAAACAGCTCAAGACAAGGGATTCTGGGAAGGGAAAGCGCGGGGAGGTCAGGGGGCCTTGAGTGTCCCCGGAGACCCTCCCTACACTGGGGCCTTGCTCCCCACCACCAAGCTGAGTGGCTACCCATTCGCTGCTGTGTCCCGGCTTCTCTCTCTCAATAGCCCAGGGATGAATTTATCTCCTCCTGTCCTCCCGGGACAACAAACTGGACCCTTTCATCAGCTGGAACTACAGAGGTGGGGGTGGTGATGAGGGAGGGCATCGGGGAGCGTGGTGCAGTTGGGACTTTGTGTTCCTGCAGACACACACAACACACACGTCCCCCCTTCCTGGGGCTGAGGTTTGGTAGAAAATTCCTAACAAGCGGAGAGTAAGCTACCGCTAAAATCTGCAGAGAGGACAGAGCGGACTAGCCACAAATCTCGATGGCAGGCGGTGAGCAGGCAGCAAGCTCCGGAGGTCTGGGCTCGTTAGTTTTAAAATAACACAGCAGAGAAGTGAGATAAAGGGCTTCCGCGGGGGAAGCTGTCAGACACCTCGCCTTACGCTGTTGGAACCACCCGAGGGGCCCCATCTCTCCTCCTGGGTTTCAGAAACAGAGATTGCAGGCTGGGGCAGCGGCTGTGTTGCCTGATCACAGAGCCAGAACTTGTCAGAGCTAAGCCAGCCCTTGGAACTCTACCCAGGAGAAGCTGAGGTCCGCTTCATCAATGTTAGAAGAGAGGGGCCAGTGCTACATTCCAGGACATTCGGCGAGTTAGGGGCTGAGCAGGGACCACCAATCAGTTCTTCTGCAGCTGTAGTGAAAGCTGTTGCTCAGATCTTGGTGTGAGTGTTGGCTACAAATACCTCACAGGCACCCCTTCCAAGAAGGTTATGTCCACCCCTGGCGGGTGGCGAGGCATCCCATAGCCAACGACTCACTTGGGAGTACAAACGACCTTCCCCTTTGCGGCAAAGTAACACAATTCACACGCTAGAGCTCCCTGTGGGATCAGGCTGAGGCTAGAGTCTAGCTGAAACTACATCTTTTCTTAGCTTTCTGTACTGCCCAGCTTGCTTCCTCACCGCCTTTCTCCTGAGAGCACACCCTCAGTAAGTCTGTGCACCCAAATCGCTGTCTCAGGCGTAATTTCCTGTGAATTCCCTCGAGGACAGACCCAGACCAAGTTCTCCTCTACCAAACTACTAAATGCAAAACAATAGTTAAGTACTGTATTTGTTCAAACAGACATGGGTTTGAAGCTCTGCTTTGCTACTTCCAGGCTATGTTTACCCAGCAGAAGTTACTTAGTATCATTAAACCTTCAATGTTTTCCCAGCTGAGGATGGCAAATGTTCACGGGTATGTTAATATTACCTGTCTCATAAGACGGTTGTTAAAATGTTTAGCACATTTTATGGACACATAACAAATGTCCAATGTATGTTATTTGATGAAGCTATTTGACGTTATTTGATGATGATGGTGATGAGGAGGAGGAGGAGGAGGAGGAGGAGGAGGAGGAGGAGGAGGAGGATGGCGGCAGAAAGAGTAGACAGGTTGGTCCCATCACAACTCCACCAATCAGCAGAAAAGCTCTCAAAAGACCCCACCTCTGAAATTCCCGCACCAATCATCAGTGAGTTCTCAAATCACACCCTTCCCATTCATCCTCCTTTAGGCTTGTCCCAGAGGCCCCTCCTTTGCCATTATCATTCTTCCCTGACAAAGGACTTCCTGTGGGAGAGAGGGATCTCTGGAGAGACCAGTCCTCTGTCTTTACCTGGAAGTGACCATTTCTCAATGCCAGCCCAGGCATCCAGCTGTACCACCTGTAGAAAATGGCTCCTCCAAAGTAATTCTGATGAAGGAGTTGATGGGAAAGGTCTGTCCCTCTGCTGGGATTTTTACCTGCCTTTTAAAAGTCAAACCTTTATCTTTAGTAGGCAGTCAGCTTCCAGACTATCTCCCACCAACCCTGATGGGTCCCCGGGCTCCAGGAGGGCTTGGGGTGGTGGGGAAGGATTGTGGCAGGGACAGCTAGGAGCCCCCAGCACGTGGGCAGAGGGTTTTTTCAGCTCTGTGGTGTCTCTGCCGGCCACAGACAGCACCTAAGCAACCGGGAGCCACAAGGAGCACTGGAATCAGGCAGACTGCAGCCTGAAAGCTGGTTTTGCCGTTTTCAAGCTGTGATCTTGAACGAGTCACTTCATCTCTCTTCTGCAGAACGGGGTAAATGGTAGTGTCCAGCTCGTAGAGGTGATGCACGTAAAGTGCTTAACACCATTCCTGGTGCAGAGTAAGCGCTTCATCAATGTTAGCTGTCACTGTAACTGGAATTATTCATTGTAAATCGCCTTCGGGGCAGAGTCTCTCAACTTCGCTGTCTGCTCCAGCCCACCCCTGACCCCACTGCCCACTTCCCCATAGAAATAAATTCTGCACTCTCTTTGCTCCAAGATATTGCAGCATACCCTTGACCAAGGTCCCTCATCTATTTAAGGCTCAGTTTTCTCATTTTTAAAATGGGGATAATACCTTATGTATTGGTGTAGTTGTGGGAAATATATAGTTATTACGCTAAGCACAATGTCCTACTATTATAATTGCAATTAGCACTGAAAGAGACTTGGTAGCTCCCATCAGAGGAGGAAGTTCTGCTTGGCGAGGAGCCTTACGGATCATTCTTTCACAGTCATCTTTGAGGAGTGCATGGCTTCCAACCTGCCTGGAATACCTTGGGACCCTGAAGACGGGGGACTGGCCCCAGTGACCTCTGAAAAGCCTGTCCAATTCAAAGATTTCTGTGAGTCAGATTCTCCTCTGGGTCTAAGTCGTCCCCATCTCTTTGCCTCTTTCTGAACACATTGGGGTGGCACAGTAGGGACCCACATGGCCCATTCACCCCCAGTTTAAGGATGAGAGTTGTCACCTCTAAACAGTTTCTGAGTTCCTAGGTGGGAGCATGGGTAGACCAACTTCTTCAACTCACTGTGTTACAGTAAAGGGACCTCATACTTACTGAGAACCTACATTGTGCCAACACCTCATCAGATATTTAAAACGCATTGTTTCATTTAAGTCCCATAATAAGCCCTTGAGGTGGGAATTGTAAGGGTTGTTTTTAGATGAAAAAAACAGAGGCTCAGAAAGGTATAGTGACTTGCCTAAGGACACACAGCAAGTGAGGGATCCCAGAGTTCTCAAGGAACTGTAGCTGGGTGTCCCTGGTCTCCAGACTGAGGATGGCCACACAGTTCAGCTTTTGGTGTCACTATGTCTCTTTCCACTGTGACCATGTCTCCACCTCCCCCATGCTGACTGGTGTTCTGTCTTCTTCCTATTTGCTCTCCTGCACCCGGTCCCCCGGCTGCTGTCTGCACAGTCTATTGATGGAGACAATCAATCAGCCAGCTTGCTCAGACAGCTAAAAAACACCCCATCGACCAATTTTCCCTCCAGCGCCTTTCCGCGGACCATGAAACCTCACTAATTTGGAATTTGCAATGATTTCTGACATAGAACCTGCATTTCTCATTCTGGTTAAAAAAAAAAAATGAATGAAATGATATCCCATGGACCCTGTGGGCTTCTGAGCAAGGTCCTGGCAGCCAAGAGGCCCTGTTTCCACCCCCATTCTCTTTGTTCCTTCTCCTGGTTTCTTCCACCTGCACCCATTTCTAGGTTGGATTATAACTGATGGCACTATTATAAATGCTAATACTACTAGTAATAACAGCAGGTATTCATGAAGTACCAGCTACGTGCCAGCACTGTTCTAAACGCTTTGCATTTGTTTGCTCTGATAATCCTCACCACAGTTATTTGAGGCTGGTACAGTGATCAACCCCATTTTACCAATGAAAACACTGAGGCAAGAGGAGATCCCGATAATTGGGGGTGGAGGTGGAATTTGAACCCAGGCAGTCTGTTTCCAGAACCCATGGTCTTAACCCCTTCCCCCACTGTGCCTCTAGGGCTGAGCACTATGGGGGCCACTTGTGGACCCCTTGGACCCCAACAGTGCTTCCTGCTTTGGGCCTCTGAAAGCACCATGCAATGGGACAAGAAAATGTCGTGTCCTTCTATAGATGTGTGACGGGTGTGTTGAGCCGGGGATTGGAAGTCAGTGGAAAAGCTGCCTCCCGACTTGTGTCCCCAAGGACTCTACCGAGTGAGAGGCACAGAGCCTTCAAAAGAAACTGGTGGCGAGGGGTTTGAGAAGGATCTTTCCTAGGTTCAGAATCCTGTTTTAGAGTGTTGAGTGCCCTTAGGGGTCAACCATCTAACCAAAGCCCTGGTTTCTTTCTACAGATATTTTGCTCTATGCTGATAGAGATGCAAAATGCAACTGGAAAGCTATGTGCTGTCCCACTTGCCCCTTTCCTGTGCAAAGGCCCTGTGGCATCCTTTTGCATAGGCCCAGAGTGGACTTGCCTTTGTGGATTTGCAGTAGGGCATCCTCTTTTTTATGGGGGGAAACGCTGCCCACTCCGGTTGCCTTGGAATACGGTTTAAATGGAAAAGAAAGACCATGCCATTAAAAATAAATTCATTGAAATGACTTGATTCCGCCAATTACCCATTTGGTGGCGTTTAAACAGAGCCTTGTTTCCTGGTACAAATCTCTCAGCCCCTCTGGTAGGACCTGAGGCCTAAAACAAGTGCGGGGGGTCTGGCAGGACTGAGGCAAAGGTCTTTAAACTAGTCCAACACTCCTCGACCGTGACGAAGCTGTCTCCCTGGTCACTGTATTCATGGTCGCATTTTTACTTGCAGCCAGCTAAGACTCTGCACATGAATGAATATATATGACGTGTCCAGAGGTGTGTGTATAAGGCGGGTAGAGCCTGGACCCCGGCGTTCTCAATGTCAAGATGCGCCGTGTGGCAGCTCAGAAATGTCCAGGGTGGCCGGAGAATTCGTTGTGCGAACTGGAACACTTGGAGGATCAAAAGGGGCACAGACAGTAGATACGCAGGATCTGTGGTCACCCTGGCTATCTCCCTTTTCTGACCTTGAGACTCGAGTGTCCAGCTGTCTCCTCTCCCTCTCCTCCCAGAAGTCCTATCGGCTCCGGAGACTCACCTGTCCAAACCTCAACACATCGCCACCCCCACCACCTGTTCTCCAGCTCCACCTTCTACCTTCTTAGGCAAGCAGCAACCGGCCATCCCCCCGGACCCCCTCTTTCTCTCACTCTCATATCCAGCCCATCAGCAGATCTTGACCATTTCAATTTCAAAACATCTCAGCATCCACCTCCTCTCCATCTCCACTGCCACCTCCCTGGTCCAAGCCCTCATCATCTCTCACCCAGACAACTGCAACGGCTTCCTCGTTCACTCTGGCCCCGCCCCGCCCACTCTCCATGCAGCAGGCAGGGTTCTTTTCCAAAATGCAGATTCAATCACATCACTTCCGTCTTCAGAGCCCCAAGAAGCAAGTCCAAACTCCCTGATGTGGCTCTCATGGGCCTTCAAGGTCCACAGCCCCAGCTGACCTCTCCTGGTGTGTCATGCTCCGCTGCTCTCTCACTCACTGTGCGCAAACCACCTGACATCCCTGCACAGCCCTGTACAGCTCCTGCGTCCAGATGCAGCAGAGCGTGAAACTTAAGGGCGCGGCCTGGTGCCAGATCGCTGGGTTCAAACCCTTGTCCTGCCACTCTGTGACCTTCAGCAATTGACTTCACCTCTCTGGGCCTCAGAGCTTCATCTATAAGATGTGGATAATAAGAGTACCTGCCTCATAGGGTTATTTCAGGGGTTAACAGTGAATACATGTAAAGCTCTTAGAACAGTGCTTATTTCTTACTAATTAAGAAATGGCATCACTCACCTTGCCTCCTTCAAACTGTCCATTTTTCCTCCTGTCCATTCTTCCGATTTCAACCTACAGTGCCACCTCGTCCAGGAAGACTTCCCTGACTACTGAGACCGTTTATATACCTTCGCTATGCTCACAATATCCTTTACTGAAATTGTCAGTTTAAATCTCTGTTCCCGTCCCCTGGACTGTGAAGCTTTTGAGACAGAACCTGAACATGTTGCAGCACCGTGTCCTTGGCACCTGGAAGGTGCCAGGCCCATAGCGTCTTCAGTAAATATTGGTTGAATGGGAGAACTGACTGGATAAATAGCCCAATCAAGCCAGCGAGGAAGAGGTTAACTGAGGGGACAGGCAGTGGATGGCAGTGTATCTCACTGTCAATGTGGCTACAGATAGCCGCTTGGGACGGTTCCCAAGTCCCAGGACACCGGCATTTGTAATAGAAATTTCTCCAAGATGGGCAGGTACTGAGGGCAGCCGGTCTCCCCTGAGGATGCTGCACACTGAGAAGGAGCATGGGTCTCCCTGGGTTTCCTGCTGTAGATGCCCCGCTGTTCCCCTTCCCACCGTCCAGGCCACTAGCTCCTCAGCTCCAGGGGTCAGAGGACAAACCGAGTCCCTCTGCTTGGTGTTCAGGAGCCCCTCCCCCCACTGACCTCTCTTCCAGGTATTCCCCCCCCAAAACCAGTCAGACTCTCTGAACCCACAGACCTGGGTTCCAGTCCCAGCTTTGCCACATACTAGTTATGTGGCCTTGGGCAAACGAATTCACCTCTCTGTGCCTCGGTTTCCCCACCCATAAAATGGAAAGCATAACAGTGCCTACATCACAGGGCTGTGATGGGGATTCAGTGAGGTCATGCATTTTGTGATGTGCATGGTACGTGGCAAGAGTGCAGTACTGTTTTTCCAGACTTCTAAAAGATGACTCTAAATCGTCTTGTTTGCACTGTTCTCCCCACTTCAGATGGCTTCCCCCTGTGTCCCTGCATGGCCAAGCCTCCTGGGTGGGTCTCCGCTGTGCATCTAGACACCCCAGCTGCTCTTCTGTCCTCTGGTGCAGACCCACGGCCATGGTGGACACCCGGAATGTTCTGGGCAGCTGCACTGTCAGCTTGGCTCTGGGCCCAGTAAGTCTGAGCCCTTTTCTGAAGAATCAGCTGACCAGCAAATGCCCCTGGCTATCTTGGGAGCAGGACCATTCCCTTATATGCAGCCCTAGAGATGTGATCCCAGCATCCCTGGTAGGGAAGCGGGGAGGGAGACAGGGAATGAAGGAGCCACTAACATGTGGACCTGGAGCCTAATCCTGCTGGGGAGCCCTGGGAACCTGTGTAGACACACAACTCCGAGTTCTTGCACCTGAGGCACCTGGAGAATTTACCCTTCAACTCCCATCAGTCCTGACTGAAGGCTACTCCCCAGGGGCAATAACTCCTGCCCTGTGTCTGGGTGGAGTGGGCTTGGTGGCTGGAGAGAGCCCTCAGGTAGAGTCTCAGGTCCTGTTAGTTGGAAGTCAGGTTGGCATCCTCAGGAATGGTGGGCACTGAGGGGACACGGGCAGAGAAACAGCAACATCACTAGTTTTGCCAGGCCTAGGCACTGAGTGGTGCCTGGAGGGCTGCAGTCATGGCCACACCCCAGAAAAAGGCCAACCACCAGGCAAAGCCCAATTTCCCTGGAACTTTCACAAGGTGGGGTCCTGAATACCAGGAAATACCGGACTTCACTCCTTTGTCAAATCCTCCCTTCTTGCCTCCCTCCCTTCCTACTTTCTTTCTTTTTTTTTAAATTAATTTTTATTGGAGTATAGTTGATTTACAATGTTGTGTTAGTTTCTGCTCTACAGCAAAGTGAATCAGTTATACATATACAAATATCCACTCTTTTTTAGATTCTATTCCCATATAGGTCATTACAGAGTATTGAGTAGAGTTCCCTGTGCTATACAGTAGATTCTTATTAGTTATCTATATTATATATAGTAGTGCGTATATGTCAATCCTCTTGAAGCTTTTTTTTTTAATTTTTGAATTTTATTTTATTTATTTTTTTATACAGCAGGTTCTTATTAATCATCAATTTTATACACATCAGTGTATACATGTCAATCCCAATCGCCCAATTCATCACACCACCACCCCCAACCTCCTGCCGCTTTCCCCGCTTGGTGTCCATACGTTTGTTCTCTACATCTGTGTCTCAACTTCTGCCCTGCAAACCGATTCATCTGTACCATTTTTCTAGGTTCAACATACATGCATTAATATACGATATTTGTTTTTCTCTTTCTGACTGACTTCACTCTGTATGACAGTCTCTAGATCCATCCACATCTCAACAAATGACTCAATTTCGTTCCTTTTTATGGCTGAGTAATATTCCATTGTACATATGTACCACATCTTCTTTATCCATTCATCTGTCGATGGGCATTTAGGTTGCTTCCATGACCTGGCTATTGTAAATAGTGCTGCAATGAACATTGGGGTGCATGTGTCTTTTTGAATTATGGTTTTCTCTGGGTATATGCCCAGTAGTGGGACTGCTGGATCATATGGTAATTCTTTTAGTTTTTTAAGGAACCTCCATACTGTTCTCCATAGTGGCTGTATCAATTTACATTCCCACCAACAGTGCAAGAGGGTTCCCTTTTCTCCACACCTTCTCCAGCATTTGTTGTTTGTAGATTTTCTGATGATGCCCATTCTAACTGGTGTGAGGTGATACCTCATTGTAGTTTTGATTTGCATTTCTCTAATAATTAGTGATGTTGAGCAGCTTTTCATGTGCTTCTTAGCCATCTGTATGTGTTCTTTGGAGAAATGTCTATTTAGGTCTTCTGCCCATTTTTGGATTGGGTTATTTGTTTCTTTAATATTGAGCTGCATGAGCTGTTTATATATTTTGGAGATTAATCCTTTGTCCGTTGAGTCGTTTGCAAATATTTTCTCCCATTCTGAGGGCTGTCTTTTCGTCTTGTTTATGGTTTCCTTTGCTGTGCAAAAGCTTTGAAGTTTCATTAGGTCCCATTTGTTTATTTTTGTTTTTATTTCCATTACTCTAGGAGGTGGATCAAAAAAGATCTTGCGGGCTTCCCTGGTGGCACAGTGGTTGAGAATCTGCCTGCCAATGCAGGGGACACGGGTTCAAGCCCTGGTCTGGGAAGATCCCACATGCCACGGAGCAACTAGGCCCGCGAGCCACAACTGCTGAGCCTGCGCATCTGGGGCCTGTGCTCCGCAACAAGAGAGGCCGCGATGGTGAGAGGCCAGCGCACTGCGATGAAGAGTGGCCCCCGCTTGCCGCAAATAGAGAAAGCCCTCGCACAGAAACGAAGACCCAACACAGCCATAAATAAATAAATAAATAAATAAAAATTAAAAAAAAAAAAAGATCTTGCTGTGATTTATGTCGGAGTGTTCTTCCTATGTTTTGTTCTAAGAGTTTTATAGTGTCCAGTCTTACATTTAGGTCTCAAATCCATTTTGAGTTTATTTTTGTGTATGGTGTTAGGGAGTGTTCTAATTTCATTCTTTTACATGTAGCTGTCCAGTTTTCCCAGCACCACTTATTGAAGAGACAGTCTTTTCTACATTGTATATCCTTGCCTCCTTTGTCATAGATTAGTTGGCCATAGGTGCGTGGGTTTATCTCTGGGCTTTCTATCTTGTTTCATTGATCTATGTTTCTGTTTTGGGGCCAGTACCATATTGTCTTGATACTGTAGCTTTGTAGTATAGTCTGAAGTCAGGGAGTCTGATTCCTCCAGCTCCGTTTTTTTCCCTCAAGACTGCTGTGGCTATTCGAGGTCTTTTGTGTCTCCATACAAATTTTAAGATTTGTTGTTCTAGTTCTGTAAAAAATGCCATTGGTAATTTGATAGGGATTGCGCTGAATCTGTAGATTGCTTTGGGTAGTATAGTCATTTTCACAATGTTGATTCTTCCAATCCAAGAACATGGTATATCTCTCCAGCTGTTGGTATCATCTTTAATTTCTTTCAACAGTGTCTTATAGTTTTCTGCATACAGGTCTTTTGTTTCCCTAGGTAGGTTTATTCCTAGGTATTTTATTCTTTTTATTGCAGTGGTAAATGGGAGTGTTTCCTTAATTTCTCTTTCAGATCTTTCATCGTTAGTGTATAGGAATGCAAGAGATTTCTGTGCATTAAATTTTGTATCCTGCAACTTACCAAATTCATTGATTAGCTCTAGTAGTTTTCTGGTGGCATCTTGAGGATTCTCTATGTATAGTATCATGTCATCTGCAAACAGTGACAGTTTTACTTCTTCTTTTCCAATTTGTATTCCTTTTATTTCTTTTTCTTCTCTGATTGCCGTGGCTAGGACTTCCAAAACTATGTTGAATAATAGTGGTGAGAGTGGACATCCTTGTCTTGTTCCTGATCTTAGAGGAAATGCTTTCAGTTTTTCACCATTGAGAATGATGTTTGCTGTGGGTTTGTCATATATGGCCTTTATTATGTTGAGGTAGGTTCCCTCTATGCCCACTTTTTGGAGAGTTTTTATCATAAATGGGTGTTGAATTTTGTCAAAAGCTTTTTCTGCATCTATTGAGATGATCATATGGTTTTTATTCTTCAATTTGTTAATATGGTGTATCACATTGATTGATTTGCGTATATTGAAGAATCCTTGCATCCCTGAGATGAATCCCACTTGATCATGGTGTATTACCTTTTAACGTGTTGTTGGATTCTGTTTGCTAGTATTTTGTTGAGGATTTTTGCATCTATATTCATCAGTGATATTGGTCTGTAATTTTCTCTTTTTGTAGTATCTTTGTCTGGTTTTGGTATCAGGGTGATGGTGGCCTCATAGAATGAGTTTGGGAGTGTTTCTTCCTCTGAAATGTTTTGGAAGAGTTTGAGAAGGATGGGTGTTAGCTCTTCTCTAAATGTTTGATAGAATTCACCTGTGAAGCCATCTGGTCCTGGACTTTTGTTTGTTGGAAGATTTTTAATCACAGTTTCAATTTCATTACTTGTGATTGGTCTGTTCATATCTTCTATTTCTTCCTGGTTCCGTCTTGGAAGGTTATACCTTTCTAAGAATTTGTCCATTTCTTCCAGGTTGTCCATTTTGTTGGCATAGAGTTGCTTGTAGTAGTCTCAGGATGCTTTGTATTTCTTCAGTGTCTGTTGTAACTTCTCCTTTTTCATTTCTAATTTTATTGATTTGAGTCCTCTCTTTTTCTTGATGAGTCTGGCTAATGGTTTGTCAATTTTGTTTCTCTCTCAAAGAACCAGCTTTTAGTTTTATTGATCTTTGCTATTGTTTTCTTTGTTTCTATTTCATTTATTTCTGCTCTGACCTTTATGATTTCTTTCCTTCTGCTAACTTTGGGTTTTGTTTGTTCTTCTTTCTCTAGTTCCTTTAGGTGTAAGGTTAGATTGTTGATTTGAGATTTTTCTTGTTTCTTGAGGTAGGCTTGTATAGGTATAAACTTCCCTCTTAGAACTGCTTTTGCTGCATCCCATAGGTTTTGGATCGTCGTGTTTTCATTGTCATTTGTCTCTCGGTATTTTTTGATTTCCTCTTTGATTTCTTCAGTGATCTCTTGGTTATTTAGTAACGTATTGTTTAGCCTCCATGTGTTCATGTTTTTTACGTTTTTTTCCCTGTAACTCATTTCTAATCTCATAGCACTGTGGTTGGAAAAGATGCTTGATATGATTTCAATTTTCTTAAATTTACTGAGGCTTGATTTGTGACCCAAGATGTGATCTATCCTGGAGAATGTTCTGTGTGCCCTTGAGAAGAAAGTGTAATCTGCTGTTTTTGGATGGAATGTCCTATAAATATCAATTAAATGTGTCTGGTCTATTGTGTCATTTAAAGCTTCTGTTTCCTTATTTATTTTCATTTTGGATGATCTGTCCATTGGTGTAAGTGAGGTGTTAAAGTCCCCCACTATTATTGTGTTACTGTCGATTTCCTCTTTTATAGCTGTTAGCAGTTGCCTTATGTATTGAGGTGCTCCTATGTTGGGTGCATGTGTATTTATAATTGTTATACCTTCTTCTTGGATTGATCCCTTGATCATTATGTAGTGTCCTTCCTTGTCTCTTGTAACATTCTATATTTTAAAGTCTATTTTATCTGATATGAGTATTGCTGCTCCAGCTTTCTTTTGATTTCCATTTGCATGGAATATTTTTTTCCATCCCCTCACTTTCAGTCTGTATGTGTCCCTAGGTCTGAAGTGGGTCTCTTGTAGACAGCATATATATGGGTCTTGTTTTTGTATCCATTCAGCAAGTCTGTGTCTTTTGGTTGGAGCATTTAATCCATTCATGTTTAAGGTAATTATCGATATGCATGTTCCTATGACCATTTTCTGAATTGTTTTGGGTTTGTTTTTGTAGGTCATTTTCTTCTCTTGTGTTTCCCACTTAGAGAAGTTCCTTTAGCATTTGTTGTAGAGCTGGTTTGGTGGTGCTGAATTCTCTTAGCTTTTGCTTGTCTGTAAAGCTTTTGATTTCTCCATCGAATCTGAATGAGATCCTTGCCGGGTAGAGTAATCTTGGTTGTTGGTTCTTCCCTTTCATCACTTTAAGTATATCATGCCACTCCCTTCTGGCTTGTAGAGTTTCTGCTGAGAAATCAGCTGTTAACCTTATGGGAGTTCCCTTGTATGTTATTTGTCGTTTTTCCCTTACTGCTTTCTATAATTTTTCTTTGTCTTCAACTTTTGCCAATTTGATTACTATGTGTCTCGGCGTGTTTCTCCTTGGGTTTATCCTGTATGGGACTCGCTGCGCTTCCTGGACTTGGGTGGCTATTTCCTTTCCCATGTTAGGGAAGTTTTCAACTATAATCTCTTCAAATATTTTCTCTGGTCCTTTCTCTCTCTCTTCTCCTTCTGGGACCCCTATAATGCGAATGTTGTTGTGTTTAATGTTGTCCCAGAGGTCTCTTAGGCTGTCTTCATTTCTTTTCATTCTTTTTTCTTTAGTCTGTTCTGCAGCAGTGAATTCCACCATTCTGTCTTCCAGGTCACTTATCCGTTCTTCTGCCTTGGTTATTCTGCTATTGATTCCTTCTAGTGTAGTTTTCATTTCAGTTATTGTATTGGTCATCTCTGTTTGTTTGTTCTTTAATTTTTCTAGGTCTTTGTTAAACATTTCTTGCGTCTTCTCCATCTTTGCCTCCATTCTTTTCCCGAGGTCCTGGATCATCTTCACTATCATTATTCTGAATTCTTTTTCTGGAAGGTTGCCTATCTCCACTTCATTTAGTTGTTTTTCTGGGGTTTCATCTTGTTCCTTCATCTGGTACATAGCCCTCTTGCTTTTCATCTTGTCTCTCTTTCTGTGACTGTGGTTTTTGTTCCACAGGCTGCAGGATTGTAGTTCTTCTTGCTTCTCCTCTTGAAGCTTCTTATGAATACACTGTATGTCTTGTGTTCATAACACACTTGGGAATTCCAGGGCAGACCAGTGCTTAGGACTCAGCTTTCTCACTTGCAGGGGCCAGGGTTCGATCCTTGGTCGGGGCACTAAGATCCTGCAAGTTGTACTTCAATAATTCCTCTTTTCATTTCAGCTAACATTTTTCTCTTGTTCTTCCCACTCAAACTATCAAAAAATCTTCCTTCCTACTTTCTTTCCCTCCTTTCCCAGACATTTCTTGAGCTCTGGCTCTGCTAAGCATCCTTAGGGTGTAAAGTTGATTAGGACACTACGGTCCACCAATCTAAAGCCTTTTTCCTATAAAGCTCAGAGAGGGGATGTGACCTGCTTCACGTGAAGTGGCAGAGAAGTAAGCAGAACCCCGGTCCCCTAACATCTTGAGCCTCAGGCTACTCTGACTGACGAGAGCTCTTCCTGGAAAATCCGTCCCTGCCCATTCTGCCAGAGCCAGAGCCGCTTCCTCTGGCTGGAGGCCCAGGGTGAGGCTGGCGCAAGGATGCAGAGGTCAAGCTGGGCTGCTGGGTGCAGGGCTGGCAGCGAGCAACACCTCTGTCCAAAACCGCCCCAGGCTGAATCACCAGCCGGGCCAGTTTGGCTCAGCGTTTCAAACCCATCCTTATGCACTGGTATAGTCTCAGGGAGAAAATAGGATTTTGCCTGTTGTTGCAATTTAAAAGAAGGGGGGAAATCACAAACACATTCTCTGTCTCACCAGAAAGCGGCCCATTTGAGAAGATCAATCAAATGTTTTCAGCCAAAGCCCCAACAGGTCCACATTTTCCCAAATTACATGGGTTGAAAGGAAGATGGGAGAGACGGAGAAAGGCGTGATGAGGCTAGGCTGGTGATGGGATTATCCACAGCGGAGGGGGAGGGGGCTCCACTGTGTCTTTAGTGGGGTGGGGGGAAGAGGCTGGGCAGGGTGTGGGGCTCCTTCTCTTGGTGGAGGGTCTTGGCTTGTGTTCAGAGATGTTGCAGAGCCCTGCAAAGACACCCACTGGGAGTTCAGCCCACTCTCAGTAACTCTTGCGGAATAATGAGGCTGATAATGAGACCGGCAAGCCAGAGCCGAGGGATGCTTCCAGCTCAGGGGAGAAGTGTCTCCCTGCAGTACAGCTCAGTGGTTGTCAGCTGCTGTGTGACACTCCGGTCCATCATGATCAGTTGTAAGCACTGTCATGGGTTTGTTACTAATTGCTAAAGATGAAAATTTGGGAATGGTTTCCAATTGAAATAAACGTATAAATACATGAATCTTCATCATCCCAGCTAACAGCAGCTCCTTTCAAGTGGTAACCTTGGAGTTCTCCTTGACTTCTCTCTCACAAACCCGAGGTCTGACTTATCAGCAAATCTAGATGCTACCTTCAAAATATATCCAGAATCCAAATAGTTCTCTCCCCCTGTGTCCACCACCCTGGCCCAAGCCCACATCATCTCTCACCTGCATTATTGCAAGAGCCTCCTAATAGGTCTCCCTGCTTCCACCCTTGCCATCCTGCAACCTGTTCTCCAAGAGGCAGCCAGACGGATCCTGCTAAATCTCAAGCCAGGTCATGGCACTCCTCTTTTCAAAGCCTTCCAAAGGCTTCCCTAAAGCCAAACTAATTAGAGGCCCATGCAACCTGGCCCCTGTTACCACCCTGACCTCACTTCCCTCTCTTCTCCTGCTTTCTCTACTGCTGCCCCACTGGCCTCCATGCTGTTCTCTGACACGCCAATTATAATTCTGCCTCAGGACCTTTGCACGTGCCATTCCCACTGCCTGGTACATGCTTCCTCCATATATCCATATGACATCCTCCCTCATCTTCAAGTCTTTGCTCAAATGTCACCTTCTCAGTGACATTTTTTCCCTGACAACCCTACATAAACCCTATTTAAAATCGCAACCCCTCTCCATTGTACAATGGTCTCTCCCTGCTTTATTTCCCTCTATTGTACTATATATTTTGTGATCTGAGATAACCATTTACATGCTTATTTTGTTTATTGTATGAGCTCCCCACTCCCCCATTAGGATCGAAGTTTCATGAGGGCAGGGATTTTTTTTGTCTCTTTTGTTCACAGCTGTTTCCCCAGACTCTTGAATAGGGCCTGGCACAAAGTAAGGGCCCAATTAATATTTGTGAAACGAGTAAGTGGATAGATTCACGATTCTTTCTCTAACAGAGTCCTTTACCCTGAGTGGTACTCTGTTATGTTTCCTTGAGCAGGAAAGAAAGGTGTGAAATTAAGTTCGTGCACTAAATGTTAACATTATGTGATCTTGGGTTCACGCGGGGGGATGTGCTTGGTATGTGAACATCATCTGTCGTATGTCTGGACTGCTGGGAAAAAAAGGTTGAAAACAACAGGACTTATGAGGGGGTTTACAATATTGCATGGCTCTTAATTGCTGTCTGGCTTTGAGAAAGTTGCCTGCCCTTTCTGAGAGACAGTGGAGGAGCAATGGGACCGTCATCACACCCAGAGCACTTTGGCTCAGGTCCTGATTCTGCCACCACTAGCTGAGTGACCCTAACCAAAGAACTTGATTTCAGAAACCTCTGTTTCCACGTGTCCATCATGGGGAGAAAGAAGCCACCGGGTAAGAGGGACAGCATCTACGAGGGTGAGCTACGGAACTGAGATCCGGACTTGAATCCTGGCTCAGCCACTCCCTAGCCATGAGCTTCATTTCTTTACCTTAAATGGGAATAACCCAATCCCACAGGAATGTTGATTAAATGAGTTACTGAATAGACAGTGATACGGTAATAATAATAAGTGATCGTTTTAGTACTTATTTTCCAGTCTTCCTTCTAAGTTTTTATAGATAGATAACTCATTTAATCTTCATCACAATGCTATGAGGACAACATTATTATTCCTTCTATTTTAAATAAAAGGAAATTGAGTCACAGAGTGGTTAAGTTATTCACCCAAGGTCACACAGCAGAGCCAAGTTTCAAAGGTCTAAAAACCAGCCCTTCCTCCCCGCTCCCTCTCTAGCCCTAAATAGAACCACCTGGGTCCTTAACATCCTCTCGCGCCAGTTAACAGAAGTTGGGGCTTAGGACCAGCCGACACCCCGCATTCTCTAGATATGGCCCTACATCTTTAAGCACCAGAGTTCTCCTGAGAGGTGTGCCAGGTAGCTGAATTTGGGTTGATTAAATCAAGGAGAAAATCAATTAAATCTAAATAAAGAAAAAAGATTGGAAATCAGGCACAATGCCTTCTTAATTACAGCACCTAATCACTGGCTGAAAAAAAAATAACTACAGAACATTTCATTTCATATACGGCCTTGTGTATCTGAAGTAGAGACTCCTAATGAAATGCACATTTCCCCACTTGATTAGTAATTGACTAGGCGATTCCGGCAGTATCATGGGTGGAAATGATCAGGCATAACAGCCAGAGCTTTTTAAGGATGTGACAACACAGGATGCTTTGGGGGTTTATTGAGGGGTAGTTGACCCCAAGGTCCCCTGTCCTTGCGGTACAACTCACAATTCTCCCGACAATGAATGCGGCCACTGGGCAGGGCCAAGTGTGCAATGCAGCAGGCGAGCGTGATTAAATGGCTTTTCTCTGCACAGTTCGGAGTCATTGCAAACACACAGGGCTGGGGAAGATCGCCAGCAATCAGCGACCAAATGCCTCAAAGAAATTACCCTGACAAGTATCCCTGCCATTCAAACCCTGGATTATAGCTTTCTAATTGGTCTCCCTGTCTCCTGTCTCTCCCCTTCCAATCTTTCTCGTCCACTGCAGCTAGGGGCATCTTTATAAAGCACATCTCATTGAGTCACTTCCTAGATTAAAACCCTTCATTGGATTCTTGCTGCGATTAGGGCAGTCCAGGCTCCCTACCCCGGCTCAGGAGACCAGACATGATCTGATTCCAGCCCATCATATCTCCAGCCCTCACTCCCCACTCCTGCATCCTTTATTCCAAACATACCGATCCAACAGAGTTCTTCAAAACCTTTCATGCTCTCATGATTTCATGTCTTTGCATGTGCAGTTCCCTCTACCTGGAACACCCTTCTCTCCTTTCCCCACCTGACTAACTCCTGCATCACATGCTCCTGAACCACTCTCTCACCTGGCTAGGTTTTCTTTTCAGAAGAGCTTTCTCCTATCATGGCAAATGTTACGTGAAATAATAATTGTCTGTGAGCTCAACGAGGGCAGGGTCTTAGGTCTGTTGAATTGTTTTGTCCCCAGAACCCAGCACAGTGTCCAGCCCTGCTTCAGGATTTTGTTGAATGAGTGGGTGTAGACTTGCCAGAAATGGTCGTGATAATTTGGGTGATGTGCAGCCTCCTTCTTACAAGGTAATGCATTCACAACGCCACCTCTCATCTGGGATGCTTTCTGGCCTTTTCTGACTATGAGTGAGTGTGATAAGGCTCACTGTTTGCTTGCTCTTCTGGTTCTTTTAGGATGTGGGAGTAGTGACCAGAGCTCTTGGGGACATCACCGACTCAGTTATTCGGTCAACTAGCCCCCATTTATTGTATATCTGCGATTGCCCAGCACTGAGCTGGACGCCTGAGCTTTACAACGCTGACGAAGGTGAGGTGTCTGTGCTACAGTAGCTCACAGCTCAGTGCACAACAGGTGTGTAAATGGACGCTTACAACAGCAGGACACAGGAAGGACAGATTCCCACAACAGCTCCTTTTACCTAAGGGAGGGGGACTGAGGTGCAGAGATGTGCTATGGCTTTTCCGAAGTCACAAATAGGAAAAACATACGTCCCACCTGCCTCCCCTCAAGGTGCCCAAGTTGGGGGGAGAATCTCCCAAGCCACCAAATAAGCCAGATCCAGTGAGGTCATTCCTCAGATTGATAAGCCTGAGCGCATTTGGGAGCAGGTGAGGTTGAGAGTAACATCGGAATTAGAGTTAGTGAAAGACACAGTGACTCCAAGAAGTGAAGGTCTAGAGACCACGAACCCTACCCATTGGGTCTCTGCTCCAGGTCCACCGGATGGTGTTGGAGAGAAGTTCCCTTAAAATCCCTCTTATTGCCTGTAGTTTGTGGAAGGCAAGTGTTGAACCACTCTTTGAATTCATTCATTCACTGAACAAATACTTACCAGATATTTAAATGAGCCAGGCAGTATGCCAAGTCCTTTGTAGACATTTTCTCATTTAATACACAACCCTTGAATTAAAGCTGATTTCAAGGTATAATTCTAATTTCTCCCCCTTTGCATATGTGGAACCTGGTGTCAGAAAGGAAAATAACTTGCCCAGGTAGTCAAAATTAATAATAATGATAAGAGATAACATTTGTGGGTCATTTATTGCATACCTGACATGGTGCTAAGTTAATATGCCAATTTTAATCCTCACAACAAGGTTCTGGGGTAGGTACCCTTAATATCCCATTTTACAGATGAGGTGACTGATATTTAAAAAGCTTGAGGAACTTGCTCAGAGTCAATACCTGGTGCATGATGGAGCCAGAATCTTACATGGTCTGCTTGAGTCCCTAGTCCAGTATTAATCAACATGGTCCCTGAATCACCTACATCAGAATCAGCTGAAACATTTATGTAAAATTCAGAATCCCAGGCCCACACAGCCCTCCAGAATCTGAGGGCACGGCCCAGGAATTGGCATTTGATACAAAGTTTCTAAGTGATTCTTACACTCACTAAAGTTTGAAGAGTTTGTTGCCAATCCCCATGTAGGGACCGAGCAGCTTCCAACTAAAAGAAAATATTCCATTTGACTTTCTCACTCAGTTGATTTGGAAAAACATAACCAAAGGAAGAAAATCAGTGAAACTCTCCCTAGGTCCCAGGAGGGCTGCAAGAGATGTAAAATGAAGACGGCAAAGACATTTTGGTGCCAATACTCCAGCAGATGTGTTTACGTAAGTCGGTTTGATTACAGGTGCTAAAAATACCCCCTTTAAATTTAGGAGCCTAGAACATTTCCCAGTGCTTTACCATCAAGCAGTTTTTAAAAAATTTTAATTCATTCCTAACCCCAACCTCCTTCAACTAGTTATTAGTATTGACGCTGGAGTCCCAGAGTTTGTTATCGAGAATTATAATGGCAAATCACGAAGACATTTTCTCTGATTACACAGATTCTCAGTGTATTTGGCTCCCATCTCCCTGCCAGCCGTTCCTCTGAATCAGCAAAGCGCCAGCTGTACTCTTTGACTTCCTTCGGGTGGTTGAATACCAGACCTCGACAACTTCCCCAAATAAATCTTCCATCCATAGGGATCAGCCCCCACTTCCTTTCCCCCAACCTCTCTTATTATGATTTTGTGCTTTACATCTTTGAATTATATATTGGTAAGCCCTGAGAAGTTCAAAGACTCAACTCACAGATGAGGAAACTGAGGCACAGAGAGAAGGGGAATAATTCACTGGAAGTGGCAAAGCATGAAATGACGGGGCTGGTCCAGAGCCCATGCACCCTGCCTCTGAGTCTAGGGTTCTTCCCATTACACCAGGCTGCTTCTCCTGTAATTCTGCTCTCCACCACTTACTAGCGTTTGACCTTTAACGCAGGTTACTAAACCTCTCTGAGCCTCAGTTTTCTCATCTGTAAAATGGGAATAGTAATAATACTCACCTCAAAGGGCTTTTGTGAGGATTAAATGACTTAATCTATGCAAAGTACTAAGCACGGTGGCTGGTACATAGTAAACCCTCAGTAAAAGGCAGCTATCATCATCATCATCATCATCATCATCATCATCATCATCATCGTGCAGTCCACAGCACATGTTGATCAGTGAGTGATCACTAATATTAAAAATTTTGATCATTTTTTATCCTGCTCACTTTTTTAAAATGAGAAGAAACAATGCCTTGTAAAAAACATATTCAAGTGTTCGAAAAATGTTGGCAGATGTTTTATGAACGAATAAGAAAGATTCAAAATTACTAACCTCGAGATTTTGACCAACTTAACATTTATTTCGATTGGAGATTAGGGATGCTGACCATTGGTTAACCTTCACACAACCCATCAGCCCCTCCAGAGGGGACACTGGCCTTGATCACCGTTTCTCCTTCAAGACGCAAATGCTCCCTGCCCCTGGAGTCTTCCTCGGTCCCACCTTCTCTGAGCTTCTCCCACAGGGCTTGGCCTTAGAGAAAACTTTCTCTTCCATCCCATAAGGGAGCTCATTACCCTCACGCTGCCTGTGTCTAAACACCATGAGGGGAAAGATGGCAACTCGCCGTGTACCTGGTGTGTCATAAACACTTGATGCGGTGAATTAGTTGGCTAATTTGCAGTCAGCTCCTAGCCCTTCTAGGACTTCTCCCTTCTAGACCAGTGCTAGATCTCTAGACTAGCATCTTCACTGAAGAATCCCCCGGGAGCTTTTTAAAATTGCCATTGTTTAGGCCCATCTCAGATCAATTAAACAGAATCTCTAGGGCAAGGGCTTGGGCATGAATATTGTTTAAAAGCACCTCCCTCCTCCCAGGAATTTATTGTCTTATAGAGCCAGAGGTGATAACTACTGCTTTAGACCATTTTATATATATATATATATATATTTGATTTTCTAGCCCACCTGACTGCGAGCCCATTGGGAGTAGGTCTTATTCGTCTTTTCATCTGCAGCCTTAACATAGGGATTAACAAGCACTTAATAAATGTTTATTGAATTAGTGGCAATAACCTTTTATACTAATCACCAAGACCCTTACTGGCTCATAAAGATGGTGTTTCTGATCTATTTAATCTCTGAGTCTCAGTTTCCCCATCACTACCTCGGGGGTGAAAATAATATCTATTTCCTGGAGCTATTTCTGGTGAGCGCTGAATGAGATCATGTGGGTGAAGTGCCTAGATGGAGCCAGGAACATCAGAAATGCCCACAAAATGTGATTTTTTTTTTTCTTTTCCCTTTACTAGTCCCCCGGCAAGCAGTCAGAGGAAAGGTAAGGAATCAGCTGTGCTTAATCCAAACAGGAAATGTACACGATATCTAACACTGCCACACCCTTGCCATCAATACCGTCACCACCAGCAACAGCATGATTAATAATGAGCCCAAACTCTGGGCAGACTCTTTTCTTTCCAAGCACTTTACATATATTACTTCCTTTAAGCCAGTGATGACCCTACTGAGACAGGCCTGGGACCTGCGACTGGGACCCTTTGCTGCAGTGCTTGCACCTGGACAAAAGTCTCCTCAAGCGACAAAATACAAAGAAACTATAAGGGGCTAAAAAATAACTGCTTGCATGAACAGTTGGGACAAATTCTGGACAACTAGATACAAAAGAGACCAAAAAGCCCAACTGCCACTTCTGAAGAGCCGGGAGCAAAAGCAGGGTACTGTGCATGCCCCCCTGCACACACCACCACCAAAGCGGTGGGCAAAACACCTAACCCACCCCTCTGGCCCGACCCGTGGACACACCCCTACCCTCACCTCTTGTAAGGAACCAGCTCGCCCCGCCTGGGGGAGTGAGCAAGCAAGGGAAGCTGTTACTTGTTCTCGCTCCCCGCTGCTGCAGCAGGGGCCCCAGTAAAACCTTGCCTGAATTTCTTGTCTGGCCTCTGATCAATTTCTATTGATTAAGGAGGCCAAGAACCCTGGTCAGTAACACTATAAGGTAGGTATTACCATGCTGGTTTTAGATGAGAAAATGGAGGCTCCAAAATGGAGGCTCCAAAAGGTTATGTGACTTGTCCAAGGTCACACAACTAAGTAGTAATGCCAGTGTCAAACCCAATGTTTTAACCACCTCCCTCATATTCGTCACTACACTTCCCGATTTTTCAAAGACAGGCAATTCATTTTGCAAACTAGCTCCTGACTCCTGGAGTGTCACATTCTTTCCTTCTTTGTGTGCCCAGCTGAGATGACACATGCCTCTTGTCTCACGTGTTTGCTCAGATCACCAGACAACGGACAAGTTGGCTGTTAGCTGTTGGTGCATCTCATTTCTTTGCTCTCCTTTGGACGCAATAATAATTGTGGGTACTTTTGAATCCATCTGAGCTAGATTCAAATCAGAACCCTGACTACTCTGTGACTTTGGGGCAAATGTCTTAAAGTAGCTGAGCCTCAGTTATTCCTTCTGTGCAATGGAGCTAAGAATAGTGGCCAGCTCACAGGACGCTTGTGAGGATTAGATAACGCATGCAAAATGCCTTGAACCTCATGAGGGCTCAAGACAAGCTAGTAAGTGGTAGTAACAATAGTTGTTGTTCCTCTTTGGAGAAGATGGTCTAGCTGCCCAGAGGCCGGCCACCTGCCTGTAACCAGAGCAGACTGGCTGGCTGCCTGGGTCCTGGCGATGTCCAATATCTCTGTTCAATTACCTCCATCTGTGGGTAGAACAGCCCCTGCATAATGGACTGATTAATCTCCTTATCGCACGGAGCACACAGTGTAATTACATCAGAGAATTCAGATCCCCAAGCGCTACATCAATCAACGCAGAGAGGGCAGCTTCACCCTCCCTTCCCTAAGAGCCCGGGGAAAAATAATATGTCTTCCATCTCTGCCTCCCTCGCTCATCCTTCCCTCTGATGTGAGAGTGGGACTAAGAATGCACAGGCAAAAAGCCGCCTGGGGAGCAGGTAGGGAAGGAAGGTAAGAGGAGGGGACCTATTTTTAGGTCCGTTACTTCTCGGGTTCTGTGACAGCTGTCACTCCCCACCTCACCCCCCCTTGGAAGTTGCTACTTGAGCTTGGAGTGAATAAGCAGTGGGGGGAGGAGGCTGGAGAAGAAGCCCCACTTTTCTTTTTAAAGGATGGCTGGACAGAACGGTAATAACAACTACTCATAGTTGTCTTTTATGGGATTCTGACCACTGTGCCTGCAAAGGTTATCTCCTTTCGTCTCACGATGACCTTGTGAGGAAGGTGCTATTATTAGTCCCCATGATGCCGATGAAAAAAACTAAGGCTTGGAGAAGTGAAAGAGTTCCCAGATGGCAAGTGGCAGAGCCGGGGATCAAAGGCTGCTGAGTCCAGCTGGGAAACACCAGCCTTCTGGCTCTGCTCCTGTTCCCACCCACAAGCGCTGGGTCTGTATGACAGGGCATCTAGCGCCTCACCTCCCTCACTGAGAGTGTAACTCAGCCACCTTCATCCCCTTATTTATCTCCTGAGCTCTGCCATCCACTCATCAAATAATTTATGAGCATCATCTATGCGCCAGACACTGGCTAGGTGACAGAAAGGCAAAGATATACGTGTACACTTGGAGCCCACTCTCAAGGCGATCTACGTCTGATGGGAGGACGCTCGCCCAGACCTTCACTGAGAAGTAATGATGGCGGCAACACCATGGGTGAATCTCACAGACACCACGCTTTGCAAAAGAAGCCAGACGTAAAAGGTGGAGATGGCCTACAGTGTGATTCTGTTTCTATGAAGTTCTAGATCAGGCAAATCTAACCTATCATGAAAAGTCATCAGGACGGTCATGACCTTTGGGAGTTGGGGACTAAGGAGAGACCTGAAGGAATTTTCTTGATGGGTGTATGTTTCAAGGGTGTGTGCATTTGCAAAAACTCACTGAATTGTACACTTAGATTTGTGCATTTCATTGTATGTAAATTCTCCCTAAAAAGTACTGTGAACAAGTATCAAAAAATAAACAAAAGTAACAATGGTGGCAGCCATTTGTGGTATGCTATGTGCTGAGCCTTTATAAGCATTAATAAATTTAATTCTCATAACAGCATTACTGAGGCACAGAGAGGGTAAGCAGCTTGCCCAAGATTACACAGCTAGAAATGGCAGAGCCAGGATTCCAGCCCAGATCTGTCTCTTTTGTTTGTTTGTTTTAATACAAATTTATTTATTTATTTATTTTTTGGCTGCGCTGGGTCTTCGTTGCTGCACGTGGGCTTTCTCTAGTTGCTGTGAGCTGGGGCTACTCTTTGTTGTGGTGCGTGGGCTTCTCATTGCGGTGGCTTCTCTTGTTGAGGAGCACAGGCTCTAGGCGCATGGGCTTCAGTAGTTATGGCACGCAGGCTCAGTAGTTGTGGCTCACGGGCTCTAGAGCGCGGGCTCAGTAGTTGTGGCGCACGGGCTTAGTTGCTCCGTGGCGTGTGGGATCTTCCCGGACCAGGGCTCGAACCCATGTCCCCTGCACTGGCAGGTGGATTCCTAACCACTGCGCCACCAGGGAAGCCCCCCAGATCTGTTTCTGACACATAAATCTGTGCTCCCGACCACTAAGCTATCCTGCCTCCACTCTGTCATAGCGCTCACACTGAGATTCATTTATATCTGTTTATTCACTCACTCAACCAACAGATGTTTGATGCACCCCGCACTGGGACTAGGTTCAGAGCCACGTGGTTAAAACACACCCCGGGATTTGAGCTAAAGGAGCTACTGGTCTTGTAAGAAGGGAGACGTGGAAGCAATCGGTCATATCACAGTGTGATATGGTCTGTCGTGGAGGACCTGAGTCCTGGGGAGGACACACCTATGCCCCCTTGGGAGAGGTGATATCCAATCAACCTGCTTTCTCGTAGCCCATTTCAGTGCCTGTCCCCTCTGTTTACTCTCTGGGCATCTGAAAGACAGACGGCATGGAGAGGGGGTGGGGTGGCATCTCCGCAATCAGGTTAGAGGGGTGAGTCCCAACACGCCCACGCGCCCAGCACCCCGTCTCGCGTCATGTGGGTCTCATTCCAGGTGTGGGGGAGACGTTGCCCAGTCAGACCCCAGGGGGCAGTGGAAGGGTGGGCTTTGGACCAGAAGAAGGGACAACCTGAACTGGAATAAAAGCAGTGATTTCTCAGTAATTCTAGCTCTTAGGAAGCCAAGGAAATGAGGCTTCTCTTGGTGGTTTGGTGACAGACTACTTGTGCATGATCTAGGACATATCACATCATCTTTTTGGTCCCTAGTTTTCCCATTTGTAGACTTGGTGGCCACCTAAAATCTCCCCACATAAAACAGATTAAAATGGAGCTCTTCCGTTTGCAGCAGGGCTGGTAATCGGGATACCTGACCGTTCAACCTTCTGCCTGTTCTTTGAGGTGAGCTCGGAGATAGCTCTGCAGAATACACTCTGGAAACTACAAACAGAGGTGGATGCTCAGACTTCCCAGCTCTCCAATACGAGGAATCTATGACTCCAAAGGCTATGGTCTGTCTTCTTCACAACCGAATCCCCTGTGCCTGGAACAGTGCCCTGGCCCAATAAATAGATGAGTGGACAGGTGATTCAAAATCGATTCACTTAGTGGACAGGTAGAAAGAAGCCAGGTTTTTTTCCCCACGGTTTAAAGAAGCTCCTGGAGGGAAGAAGCCTGCAGACATGTTTTGCTTGTGCTGCATGGTACTTTCCAACACTCAAGTTCATGGCCATTTCAAAAACAGGTGTTTCATGTACAAATCTCAATTTTAAGAAAGATCAGCGTTGGAGACAAGGGACCTGCACTGCTCTCCCAAGGCAACCATCAGGCAGATCTAGGCAGCAGCGACCTCCTGGCTCACCTTAGTCCCCACCTGTTATCCTCAAAAGCGCTGGGAGGGAACAGAGGTAGCCACGCCTGGGTCCAGCCTTGCCGGGTATCCATACCTTGGGCGATAGCTGGTAATCTGGTGGTGGCTTTCTATCCCCGACAGCTTCTAAGAAACTAACTGGCCTGTATAAGGCTGGCCCAGAAAACCAAGGCCCACCCTTTTCTCTTCTAGCCAGGAAGAGACAAGGTGACTTCACATCTCATTGGCTGGGGGTGTTCCAGGAATTGCCCACATGGGTCCACACCCACGTCCTCATTTTCCTGGTAGGAAAGAAACAACCTGCCTCCCACTTTCTCTCTTCTCACACAGGACTCTTTGTTCCCAGGTTCCAAAACGCAGGCTCAGCCCCAATCAGGTTTGGGGAGTGCCATGAAGCCGCCACTGTGGTCTCCAGCTGCTGGGATTATATTTCAATCATGGAAATCCATGGTTCTTAAATGTGTGTCAACAGCCCGTGCAGATCTGGCTCCTTCAGAATCAGGGATGGCACTTTCTGTAAATACAGATTCCTGGGCTCCACCCTCAGGGATTTTGATCTAAGAGGTCACAGTGGTGGAGGGGTAGACTCCAGTATTTGTATTTATGGAAAGCTCTCCCAGGAGGGTGATTCTAGTGCCCAGCCAGGGGTGGGGCCGTAGATAACAGGCTAAACCACTCTGTGGTCCACTTGCTCTGCCTTCCATCTCTTTAAATGTTGACTTTTCTATTTGGGGCTCTCCTGTTTCCAGTTTTTGCCTCACCTTGAACTTCCCCCCAAGGAGATCTCCCTAAGCCTGATGGCTCCTTCCCTGATTTTCTCCCTCAGCTACCTTGAATTATATCCTTTGGGCTTAGCTCGGACCCCCTCTCCCCTCAGTTCCCAGTTCCACATTACTACCCAGGCAGAAAAAAAGACACCCCAGAGATCAGTATCTTTGGGGACAGGCATCGCCCTCACCGACCACAAGCCTTGCATGGGGATTTCTTGTTCCTTCTCCCTGCCATCCCCTCCTATTTCTAAGCCTTGCCGCCTTCCTTTTAGGATCAATTAACGGGAACAAGTGCCGTTTTATCTCTCGGCTTTGGAAATCCATCAGCTGTCTGCGACACCTCCATGGTGGGTACTTGGAAGAAGTCAGTCCTGAGCAAGAGCGATAGAAGCCCCGTGGCAAGCGGGTGTGGATTACCGTGCCCAGGGGTCCAAGCGGATGGGAGATAAATATCTAAAACTCCCACAGCCATGGAAACAGCAGCTCTTCAAGGTGATTTCTGCACACACACAAAAGGAAAAGAAAGTGGAGTTCAGATGAGGGCCCTGACCCCACTGCGGCTGCCCAGCCTTTCTGCTTGTAGAAGGGGCCGTTTTAGAAAGGGGAGGAAAGGAGAAAGAAGCAGGATAGAGGATTTGGCTGTGGGGTAAGCAGTCTGCACAAAGCCTGCTTTTTCTCCCTTTTGTCCTCTGGCTCTGAGGCTGGGTCACAATGGTGACGATGGTGGTCATGCTGATGACGACAGCTAACAGGTCTTCAGCGCGCGCCATGTGCTGGCTCAAGCCAGGCACTGCTCTACGTGCTCTGTTTGCATTTGCTCCTCACAACAGCTATGACATAGGTCCTATGTTACCACTGCTGGATTACAGAGGAGAAAACCGAGGCAAGGGAAGTTCCAAAACTTGGCCAAGCCTACCAAGGGACAGGGGAGGTGGAAGAGCCAGGCATGTCTCAGTCTGAATCTGGAGCCTGACACTAAATGCCAGGCTGTGCTGGCTCTGGTCATCCGAGGCCCTGTCCCCACTTGGACATCCCTAGTGGACTTGTATTTTTGTGAACATCTGCTAGGTAAGGTGTGTGCCACCAGCCATTTAAGAACTTGAAATACAGCTGGGGAAGCCAGATTTAATAAAAATAGATCCTTAGCCCTAGATTGCCAGGCACTGTGCTAGGAATTTTACAGCACTACCTCATTTAGTCTCCTGACTACTCTGTGACCCACATCTTACAGGTAAGGAAACTGAAGTTCAGAGAGATTAAATCACATACCGCAGGTCACATAGGGTGTGATGGAGGAGCTGGGATTCAAATCCATGCCTGTTGGCTTCTAAAGCCCAAGCTCTGACCCAAAAGGTTCATGAAAAGGTAACAAACCACACTAGGGTAGTTACAATAAGCTACAGCATGACAAGAAATACTGGGCTCCCGAGTCTTATTTGTACAAATGTTTATTGAGAACCTACTATGCGCCAGGCACAGTACTAGGCACTGGGGATAGAATGTTGAGAAAAACAGTTATAGTTTCTGCCCTCATGGAGATTACAGTCAAGTGGAAGATGCAAAAGGTATGCAATTAAACAGAAGAACTAGGAAGGAAAGTGGCTAGTCCTGGGTGGACATGTGGTAGTGGGGTTGTAGCAGAAGTGAGTGAGTGAGAGAGGGTGAGGGGAGACAGGCAGGGCAGGCAAGAGCCAACTCTGCAGAACCTGATAGGCTACGAGCACTGTTTGGACCTGATTCTGAGAGCAGTGGAGAGCTCTTGATGGAGACTGGGCAGGAGAGTGACATAGACGGCTTCCTCTTTGGAAAGACCTCTCTGGCTTCAGTCCATATGATATTATGGATGTGTATGTATGAACCCACATACGAATGTGTGGAGTGGGGGCCAGAGCCAGTGGTAGGAAGGCAGGTAGGAGGCCCTTGCAGGGATTCGGACAAGAGAGGATGGTGGGTTGAGGAAGGAGGGAGGGACTATGTATGTTCCCTAAAACCAATCAGTGCTGTTGGTGACAGGCAACCTCAGGTGAAGGGGTGTGGATGATTTAGTATAAATGCATCCCTGCAATCTAAGGAAGCAACAGTTCTACGCTGGAACAGTGGTCCTCAAACTTGAGCATGCCTTGGAAACACCTACAGGGCTCGTGACAGCTCAGGTGTCAGGCCCCGCTCCAGGAGTTTCTGCTTTGGTCGTCTGGGCTGGGACCCAAGAATGTGCATTTCTAACAAGCTCCCAGGTGATGCTGCTTCTGCTGATAGTGGGACCACATTTTGAGAACCAGAAGTGTAGAGTAAAAAAGGCACCCAGTTTGCAGCTACGCGCACTCAGGGTTGAATCCAGTATCTGCCCCTACTTAACCTGGGAGAGACTGGATTACCTCTCCAACATTCAGTTTTCGTCATCTCTAAAATGGAACCAGTAGTGTCAACATTATGAATTTGTTGTATATTTATAGTAAATCAGGTAAACGGCTTATTATAGTACTTGGCACATAAAAGAGTCTCAATAAGTAACAGCCATTGTTAGAGAAAAAGATTAAACCAGCACTTAGCCAAAAACGCATTAGCACTGGGACTAAAAAATGGTACCTTCAATGAGCATGCAAAGCCTTGGGCCACTAAAGTTATAAGTAGCTAATATCGGCAAATAACACAAATTGGGTAACACATATTAAGGGGTTACTCTTTGCCAAGCGAGACTTCAAAGGCAGCCAGAAAACAGAGGTCTTCATGGCTGCTAAATCAGCTTGTCTATTTATATACGTATTAAGTGGGAAATCCCTTCATTAATCCACCATTTTCCATCCATCCATCTATCCATCCATCATCCATCCATCCACCCAACCACTTATCCATAGATTTTTCTAAACCCCTATTTTGGGCAAAAGAACTGTCCTAGGTACCATAAAATTCAATGGCGAGACCCTCGATCAAGTGGGTCCAGCATTTGTGCCCTTCTGGCATTCCAGTTGGCGCCTGTTTCCATATTTTACCCAGGGACTCTGACTCATCCAGAGCAGTCTACACCATGGTGGAGGTGGGCAGGGGGCAAAAAGAGTAGCACGTCCTCAACTAAGCTGAAAACCAAAGGACAGAGGTGGTTGAGAATTAAGGCCCCAGAGACAGACAGACCTGAGGTAGGTTCCTGATCGCTGGCCCTACCATTTATCCGCTGAGTGACCTTGGACAAGTAACCTTTGTGAGCCTCAATTTTCTTCTCTAGAAAAAATGCGAGTGTGAATAGTGCCCATCTCATGGGGGTGCTTGTGAGATAATACATAATGTATATATAAAGAGGTTGGCATGATTCCTGGTATATGTTAATTAAATGCTAAACAAATCATAACGACTATTGTTAGCAGTGGAGCAGGAAACATAAGGGTCAATGGGGCAATTTGCTCAGATCAACGTCTTCATTATCAGCTGAAGCCAGACTTGGCGCGGGGTTTTCCCTGGGACGATACCCTCCCCCTGCAAGAGACAAGAAAATAGTCTTTCTTTCCCCCTTTTCCATAAAGTTCTGCCTGATAAATTAGTGTCTGGTTTGAGGAGCAAGAAAGAAAAGCACTTATCAATATGTCTGATATTGGTAAAACACTTTCTGCATTTCCAAAGCATGTTTATATCCTTTTTCTCACTTTATCCTGACAAAACCCTAAGCTTTAAATAAGCAAAGTCTTCTTCGCCTCATTTTGAAAAGAAGGAAACAAGCCCAGGGAGGTTAAGTGGCTTACCTAAGGTCACACAGTAAATTAATAGCAGGGCTCTGGTTAGTTTTCTTAAATGTTCTTTCCAAGATACCGCATGACAACCTGCGTTCACTTTCTTGGTTTTATGCGTTTTCGTAAGTATGAAACCAGAGGACTTTGGCTGACTCCTCTGGTTTTTCTTTAATACTCTAATGCCATCACTGGAAAAAATATGTGTATGCATGCATTTTTGGTTATTGTGAATTATTAATGACAATCTCTTTAGTGTGTCAATTCCATTCCTTTGTTCGAAACATTCCTTTTGGCATTGGCAACAGCACACTGAAATAAATAGTTTATTTGCCAATAACATAGCTTGTTAAATTTTAATCAAATAGAGTATTGTAAGCACGTAGTTACTGGGATACACCCCTTGGGAATGAGAGAGATCACTTTAGAAATGAATTAATAATGGAGCCTTTCGAAGCCAAAATGAAATGGCCAATGGAGCCTTGATGTGAATGATCCCTATTTGAGTTGTAAAGCAATGGGGCTGGTCTCACCCTACTCCCATTAAAATTTCCTTGTTAATTATTTTCGGAAGATAATAGGAACAACCCAACGTGGGGGGTACTGTTTTGCTTCTTATTTTCTTTTGAAAAGCATGAGCTCTTCTTATGGTGTTTCAAGCACGTCATCCAATATCCTTGCATGTTAAATCCTGGGGATCTGATGTTGTGGCTTTAGGAATGGAGACGGGAGCCCAGACCCGTGGCCTCCATTAATTTCTCTCTCTCTCTTTCTCCTCTCTCCTCTTCATGCTCAAGAGAACATGATATCATATCTTGTGAGTGATGATGCCCTTTACCCATCACCAGGAGGATGGAATCATTGAGTTGTTTCTGTTCGTGGAAAGGGATTTGGCCATAATCCCTTCTGCTCTTACTCACATATCCCCCTTATGGACCAATGGCTAGCACTTGGGAAATGGTTGTATGGTAGTTACTAGGGCTGTTAACTGATTTCCAAATTCTTCATTCAGGCACACAGTAGGATTGCACTTATCCTCCCCCTTAAATTTAGGCACATGCCATGACTTGCTTTGACTGATGAAGTGTGAAAGGAATTGATGTGTGTAACTTCTGGATAGAAGCCTTTAAAGGCAAGTGTGAAGTTTACTATTTTCCCTTTCCCTCTGCCCGAGTAACACAGACTTTCCAAATGGTAGAAGTTCATTCAGCTGGGCTCTTGAGAGAGGACACCACGGAGCAGGGACTCCTGTCAACCCATGATGAACACGTAGTGTGAGCATGAAAAGAAACCTTTGTTGTTTTAAGTCTCTGATGTTTGGGGGTTGGTTGCTACTTCAGCACAACCAAGCCCATCCTTACTGACAGATGCAGGATAAATAATGCATACATTACCATGGGAGTCACACGCAGTGATGACCATGAGATCAAATCCGGGACTTCTAGTTCTTTGCGGGGAAAGAGAATGTGGCTTGTTCATCTCTGAACATCCATTGCCTAGCAGAGTGCCAACTATTAGTGGATACCAGTAGTGTTTTCTGGAGTAATGATTTAGAAACATGGCAGCATAATCTCTGGACTCTCTTAAATGGCTAAGATGATGATGATGACGGTGGTGGCAACCACCTTATCGATGATACCAGCACCTACTGAAGGCTTACTATGTGCCTAGCACTGTGCTAAATAAGCTGACAGGCAACATATTATTCAGTCCGTGCAGTAACCCCTTAAGTTAAACATTAATGCTGTCTTCATTTTGTATATGAGAAAGCAGTGCCATGAAGAAGGTAAGGCAATGGACCAGGGCCATTAATAAGTGGCAGCACCAGGATTCAAATCCAGATACATCTATTCCAGAGATCCTCAATGAAGGTGGGAGATCTTGCCTTTGACAATGTCTGGAGACACTTTTGGTTGTCACAACTGGGGAAATACAACAGGCATTTAGTGGATAGAAGCCGGGAATGCTGCAAACATCCTACAATGCACAGGGAAGTTCCCCAGAGAATTATCCAGCCCAAAATGCCAACAGTGCCAAGAAACCTTGATATATTCTTATGATGCTCTTAACCACTAAATTACACTGTCTCTACTTCTATCTCTTCAGAAATCAGGGAGACCAAGCTTCAAGATTCCCACTTCATCTTCCTGGAAGACTTATTGGAAATAAATACATGTGTTTCTGACTTGATCACATTATAAAATATAGATTTATATACAAATTTTCAGGAGCACACATTTCCCATTAAGTGAGAGATGCCTGGAAAGTTATGTAACTAGTAGGTTCAATAGGTAAGGATGGCTGGAATTACAGACAGGTAGTGGTTCACGGTTGAATTCACCACACACGTTATGTCCTTTAATCAGCGCCCGCTGTCCTTGGTGCTGAACCACTGTCAGGGTCTCGCAGACATGAATCAGCAAAGCCCCTGGGTTTGAGCGGAAGTTCTGCCCACGCGCCCGAGTGCTCACACAGGGCTACACCTTTTTCCTTTTCTAGCCTCTCCATTTCAAGGACATTCTGCTCCCACCTTTGGAACCAGTTAATTAGCATGCGGGAAACTGCTATTTTTGAGTCCATCTTGAAGAACTTTCGGTGTGGGGCTTGACAAGGTGGCGATTGTTTTCCTTCCATTATTCATTCCTTCAACCTTTAAGGACTTTTCTGCGACTGAGTACACAGCGCTGCCACACATGCTGATGTGCACGTACACACACACACACACACACACACACACACACACACTCCACATTAAGAGGTGCTGGGAGGGAACAGGCATGCTCAGATGAAATAGGGTGTCTGAAAGGATGAGGTTGGGGAGTGAATGATAGAATATAGGGCTTCATTATCAAAGAAAACTAGCCAGTGACCAGCAATTGGTTGCCAGGTGAGGATTATGTTCCTTTCTCCCATCTTAGACTATGGGCCTTATAAGGCTGATAAAATGTTTGATAAGAGTAGGAGTGAGCTGATCTCATCCTAGAAGCCCGTCTTTGGAAGTCATTGTATCCTTCAGGAAGCTGGAAGACCTGGAATGTCAGATGTGGAGGATCCAGTATAGGGGAGTAGTTTTCTGAGGCTTAGGACGGGATGGAAAGTTGCGTGTTAGGGAGCTGAAGTCCTTTCCCTCATTTTATGCTCCTTTGGAACATTCTCTCTCTCTCTTTTTTTTTTTTTTAATATTTATTTATTTGGCTGTGCCAGGTCTTAGTTGTGGCATGCGGGATCTTTTTTTTTTTTTTTATTTTTAGTTGCGGCATGCGGAATCTTTTTAGTTGCAGCACGTGGGATCTTAGCTGCGGCATGCAGGATCTAGCTCCCCAACGAGGGATCGAACCCGGGTCCCCTGCCCCTGCACTGGGAGCGCAGAGTCTTAACCACTGGACCACCAGGGAAGTCCCTGGACCATTCTTGGGAGGAACTCATGTCAAAGAAGTTACAGACGATGCATGGAGGAAGTTGACTAAGTCCCAATCAGCTAACTCAGACCTCACTTTCTTAGTCTCTGCTGAAACTTAGTCTCTGCTGAAATGCCTTAGGGCCTGGGATATTCTGCCTTGTGTAGGTTCCAAAAAATACGAGGACTGATTCTGCCGTGTGTGTGTGTGTGTGTGTGTGTGTGTGTGTGTGTGTGTATCCCAAACCCAGATAAAATTGCAGAACATTCACAGAGGTCTCACCCCTGTGAAGAACATTTGAGGTACAGAAAGATCCTCAGGGACTTTGGATAAATAAATAAGAGTGTATATGAGTGTACAGGTATGTGCACGCACACACATGTAGTTATCTATGTCATGTAGAATGTGGGAATGTGTGCATGGATACATGTGAAAATGTCCATGAGTGTTTAACAGTGTGGGATGGGAGTGTCATATTCAACAGCAATTTCTCCTTTGGATCCATGGTTCTCCTGGGCAGTTTTTTTACTTTGTTTTTGCTGTTTTGTCCATCTGTCCACTGAGGTGGTTAATTCCAGGGGGAAGGGGTTTTTGCATCATGGGCTGATATGTGAGATGTTCTCAGGTCCCAGTCATCTCAGATTCTGTTTTGTTCTCCTTTGATACCATTATACTCATGGCTCAAAGCTGAAAGAGCTTCCAATCACTTCAATTTGTAGGTGGAGAAGCTGAGGTCCAGAAAAGTGAGTCAAATCTATACAAATTCACATAGAAGTCAGGGTCAGTGCCTGGACTGAGTCCACCATAGGGCTCCTTCCACTCTCCTACTCATGTTTCCTCAGCACCAGGGGACTGGATTGGCACCAAGCAGAGAACTGACCTGTAACCCAGTAGGCTCAAATCTCCATCTGATACCCAGCATGAAGGGACCCTGCACCCTCTCTCCTTTCCCCAGAGATGCTGGACACTTCCGTCTTAGAATCTGGCCTGCTCTGGGCTACCAGGATCGGACCTGGTAGTGGGCAAAGATCTCCTGAGAGAAAGATCCAGAAGAGAGGTCAAGAACCAGGTTGGCACTGACATGAGACACATGGAAGATGTGGCTCCCCATTGCCTTTAAGATAAGACATGCCCCTGTGATGCCCAGGAGGATCCAAGCCCTTCCTATCCCTTCTCAGCTCCCTCTCTTTCAACTCCCAACTTGCACCCACACTCTAGCCAGGGTGGCATTTCCCAAGACGGGCAAGGCTCTTTCTCACCTCAGTCTTTCCACATATTGAGAACAACCTCCACTACTCCTCTCCTCTTTCCTGGCCGACTCTTGCTTATATCTAGAGTTTTGTCCCAATCATTACTTCCTATGGAAGCTTTCCGTGGCTCCCCAAGTCCTTGATATGTGTCCCTCTCTGTGGCCCTATCACCCAGGGAGAGAAAAACGGGGACGTTCTTATCTGGTATCTGTGTCTGGTTGGCTCAGCCTTGTAGCCCCAGAGTCTTACTCAGTGCCTGTCAGGATGAATGAATGAATAAATGAATGAGTGAATGATGAACAAATAAACAAACAAACATCCTTCTGAGTCCCTTCAACAGAGTTGGCAAGGGACTGAGTAGGAAGCAGAAGCCCTGGGGAGTGTGTAGAGAAGGGGACACTTAATTGGTAGAGTCAATGCTTCTTAAGCCAAGACCCACATAGAAGTGATTTCAGGGCTGAGGACTACCCCATAGGCTCTGAAATGCTGTCTGTTGTTCACAGGTCTTGTGCTTGCTGGACATGCAGGAGGGCCGGGCGGAGGTGTCTCCAGCTAAATAGCTGCAATCTAGGGAGACGTAATTGCAGGATTTGAAGGCAACTTTTCCATGTGTGGCTCTGCTCAGGGGAAAAGGTGATCACAGGCCTCCCAACTGGAGAGCCTGCCAAGTATCAGACAGCTGCAGGTGGGGTGGATTATACTGAATTTGGCTGCCATGGGCAGGGCCAACCTTAGACAGAATGTGAGGGTGTTAAGGGCACAAAGTCTCTGGAAAAAAAAAGATAGGAGAGAGGAAGGGAAAGGCAGAGGAAGGGGGCTGCAGGGTGAGCTCCAGGAGAGAGAGTAGCTGGCTGGTCTCCAACTCTAGGGAGCATCAGAAGAGGCAGGGAGAGAAGAGAGATGTCTGACAGCAACTTGTATTTCTGAGGAATGCTTGTGTCATTATTTCTGGAAATTTATATTATGATGGACCCTCCTCCACAGAAGAGCTATAGAAGGGGTGAGATAACCAACGGGTAATGAACTTGGGTTTTTAACTCAAGCTGCCTATATTCTAATTCTAGCGTTTCCACCTATGGGCTGATAACCTGAGGAAGTTAGTTAATCTTTTAAGCCTCTACCTACCCCTCTCTAAAATGGGCACAATTCCTGTACCAGTCTCAGGGAGTATCTATCTCATTGTTATGAGGGTTAAAAATGAGATAGTCCACATAAGGCACTTAATACAGTGTTTGGGACACAACATGGGCTCAATAAAGATTAACTAGTATTATTCATGTCTTGTGTTATTATTTACCTAAGTAGTCCTAACGCCCCCACCCCCAAATGTCTGGCACATAGTAGATCTCAAGAAAATATGGCACAAATAAATGAATGGATGGATAAATGAATGGAGTAAATCAATGAAATATTTTTTATGTACTCAGTGTTTGCTATGAGGCAATTTTATATATGCCTTGCGTCTGGTGTTCCCTCTGCCTGGAACACCCTTCCTCGTCTTCTTTCCTGGTGATTGCCTATCTGTTAATCAAGATTCAGCCCAGAGAGCCTATTTTCCAGGAAGAGGCCTTCCTGGCATCACTTGCTGGGGGGCGGGGAGGGGTGCGGGGAGAATCATGGTTGTACCTCTGTTCTAAAAGCAGCTGTGAGTAGAAAGAACCCTGGACCTTTTCGTTTCTGTTCTGTTTCTAGCCTTATGAGTGACCTTGGAAAATCCCTTGATACCTTTTTAAATTGAAATATAGTTGATTTACAATATTGTGTTAGTTTCAGGTATATAATATAGTGATTCAGTATGTTTTGCAGATTATATTTGTGCTTCTATCTTGTCATTTGTTGAATGGGGATGATGGTGTTTACCATGTAATGTTGTTTTCAACATGTCTTTCCTTCAAAAATATTGAGCTCCTCTTATGAATCAGTCACTCTTCTGGGCTCTGGAGAAATCTCAGTGAACAAGACAGGCAAGATCTCTACTATAATGGAGCTCATAATTTAGCGTAGGAGACAGACATTAAAGAAATGTGTTATGAAAAAAATATGTACATAATTATAATTTGTGATATGTGCAACAAAGGAAAGGAGGCAGTGGGAGAGACTAGGAAAGACTTTCTTGAAATCTGAATGGCAAGAAGGAAATAACCATTCAAAAGAGAGTTGAGTAAGAGCATCCCAGGCAGAGTGAGCAGCGTGTGCAAAGGTCCTGAGGCAGAAGAGAGAGCTTGGGGTGGGGGTGGGGGGTTGAAGAACTGCAAAGAGGTGGAAAGGACATGAGGAAAATGGGACAGGGGAGGACAGGAGTACCATAAGGTTAGAAAGGTGGGCACAGAAACCAGGTCTGACAGAGCCTTGCAGGCCACAGCAAGGAGATTATAAGTGAGACAAGGGATGTCAGCTCTCTTAATAAAAGGTAAAGCTGCATGCAATGTGACATAAGACCCTGGCTATGGACCTGTAACTAGCCTTTTGGTTTCTCCATTGGCAAGGTGAGAGAACATCATCTGTCCTGCCACACGCCTCCGCCCCCCACTCCCCAGGTATAATGATGGGTGTGACGTCTCCTTGTAAGTGACATCTCTACATGACAGCATACCGCACCTAAGCCTTATTGTGGTTGCACCAGGCACCGTGGCCCTGGTTATGCCAGCCCTTAGACAAGGCTGAGCTATTATCAAAGGGGAGGAAGCATCCTGCAGACTGTTTTGGAACCATGATGTATGTGGCTATTCTGGGCCTGGTGGGAGGGAGGCTTGAGGGGGCTGGCCGGAAGAGCAGAGTTATTTCAGGACACTGCAGCAGGCAATTTGCAGCCTGAGTGTACAGAGCAAATCTGGATAGACCGGAGGGGCCAGAGACCCTGAACTGCTGAAAGCTAAAGGACGTCCTTAGACGGACCCAGAAGAGACGTGCTTCTTTTGTCAGGCAGCATGGCAGGGGTCCTGGAGGCAGACAGGGCTGGGACCAATGCCTGCTGTGTGACCTTCGGCAGGTGCCCACTAGGTGCTAGGCATGCTGCCAAGTCCTTTACATGCCTCAGCTCATTGTGTCCTCCCAGCAACCTTATGGCATAGCCTCTGGGTTGTTCCCGTCTTACAGATGAGGAAACTGAAGCTCAGAGAGGTTAAGTGACTTACCACGGTCCTGGTGCTATTAGAGGGAGAATCAGGATTTGCACTCAGCTCTCCAGATCCCAAACTGTCTGCCCTATGCTATTCTCCCTGCCTCTTATTACCCACGACAGAACAGGGTTGTCAGGACAACTAAATGAGACGGTACCTGTAAAACACTCAGCACAGCTTTCGCCACGTAGTATCTGACACATAGACATCTTGGTAAGATATCACTTGATTTCACCTGCACTCTTTGAAACTGCTTATTTGAAAGTATGTACCAAATGTGAGGCGCTTTATTCTTGTGGTGAGATAAAGGCAGGTCTTAAAAATCCAGATCCAGCAGGGACTGGCTAAATTGGGATTCTGAGGGGGGTACTAGCCATTTGGAAAAAACACCTAAAGTGTGTGTGTGTGTGTGTGTGTGTGTGTGTGTGTATGTGTGTTTTAATAGAATCCATGGAGGGAAAAAAAGCTGCAACGTTAATTACATATATAAATAGCACTATTGCATGTGCTCTTTAAAAGAGTCTTGCAAAGTGTGATGGCAAGAAGTTACTGTCCCATGGAACAGCTAAAGACATGGAGACACAACAGGGTTTATGGGGTTGTCCAAAGTCACAGAGCAAACCAGTGGGAGAGAAGTGATGAAACCCCAGTCTGCTCCTTCCTGGTGCAGGTCTCTAACCCATGAATATTCTCAATGAAGATTGTAAATAAGATTTCATAGTTTTCCCTGCTGAGCATCTATTCTCTGCTATTATGATATGAGCAGTGGATTCTTCTTGAGGGACCATCCCCTTCTCTACTCTCAGTCCATCTGATTCAGGCAAAGGTACCTTCACCCCATCTCCACGATGAGCCCATGATCCAGTCCTGGCCAATCACAGCATCACATGCCCCTGGCCACAGTGACAGGCTCATAAATGGGCACCTATCCAAACCAGGCCAACTGAGCTACTGAGACTCAAATCTGGGGCTTCTACTGAAACCACTGGGAAGGGACCCGCCGTCCTAGAGGTTGCTAAAAAGGATATGATGAAAGCTCCTGGCAGGCCAAACTATAACCCCAAGAGGAGAGGATGCCTAAGAAATAAATAGGGGACAACACTATTTAAGATCCTGGATGCAGCTAGACCTGAAGCTATTTAACTTTTCAGTTATGAGAACCAACACATCCTCTTTATTACTGCGGCGACCTTGGTGTGGTTTATGTCCCTGTAACCAGAGGACTCCCAGCTAATGCAATCACTGTCATCATCAACAAAAAACTTTACTGTAGGTCTACAAAACGTAGGAGCTTCTGGTACCCATGAGAGTGGTTAAGAGCATGTATACTAGAGTCAGGCACCTGGATTTGAGGACTGCCTCTGCCATTTTCTAGTTGTGTGACTTTTGGTAAATTACTCTACCTCCCTGTGCCTCAACTGTAAAGTGTGAAAATAATATCCCCTACTTGGCTGAATCATTAAATGAGATAATATGTGGCTAAGGCTTAGAAGAGTGCCTGGCACACAGTAAATACTCAATAAATGTTACTACTGGAATGTGGATCAGAAAGAAAGTGTTTTACCCCAAACCTGGGACCCTTAGAGGCACCATGTGTACAAATCCATTTCATGGTCACAAAATAAACACAGTGATAGCTGTCACTTTTTGAGTCCCCACTAGGTGCTTTATATGATTATTTTACATCAACCATATAAGACAGGTAATTTACTATCCCCACTTAACTGACTACAAAACTGAAACTCGTAGAGTCAAAAACCCTTACTCAAGACAACATAGCTAATACGGAATGCAGCTGGCACTTAACCCAGACTTGCTTTCTCCAAAGCCGTGTCTCCCTCAGAACATGTTTCCTAAGCCTCAGCTGTTCACACAAGACCAATCATGATTGTTGACCATTTATCCATGTGCTTTTTATATTTGCTTAATATTATTCTTGAAATTGACTTTTTAAAAAAAAATACATTTAGTTAAAAAAGAGACCTAACCTCACAACTGTAAATGGAAAATGAGTATCCTGCTCAGAAACAGAAGACAACCTTAAAAATAGGTAGGATGAAAACAAAGAACATTATTAAATTCTAGCCATATTACTGCTATCTGCTTTGGGCTCTGAGCCTGACACCTGCTCCCTCTTTTGTAAAGAAAAGAAGATTAGCAAGTGTTGAGAGGTGTTAAAAACATAGCAGTCCCAAACTTAGACAACGCTTTGACAATCAGAAGGATAGAAAGTGACTTGAAAGGGCAATCACTTTCTCACTATGTTATTACGTTATTTCACGCTGCGTCCTTGGGGCCACCTAAAATATCTCAGACAGATAATACTATGGGTCCAAAACTCTGGAAAACACAGCACCTCAAACTCCAATCTACCTATCCTCTATGGGCCCTCTCTGCCTATACTCCACTGCATTCTCTCTCTCTCTCTCTCTCAACACTTGAGCATCCTAAATTATCAAAAAGTCTTCAATTCACAAGACTCTTTCCTCAGGTAAGTCTTGGAAGCACTATATTGCACGCTGACATAGACTCCCACCCAATTACACCCACCTGACAGATACATATGGTCCTTATCAGCTGAAATTCACTGCCCTGCCCCTCTATTTTGGATGAGCCAGCATCCATCCACCCACCGCTACACGGGGATCCATCTACATTCACACAACAAGAACAGCCACTGTTGCCACAGTGATATATTCTAAACAAGGCAGGTGATGCCATTCTCCTTGGGTATGTGGCATCAAAGAGATGATTGGGGCACACCGTTTCTGATTCAGACTCCTGGGGAGAAAGACTTCACACTGAATCGAATATACTACCAAGAGTCAGAAAGAGGAAAATGATAAATAAATGCCTACCAAGCTCTGAAATGTACACTCTAGCTGTGTGGCCTTGGGTAAGTCATTTAGCCCAGATCCAAATTACACCAAATGACTCCAAGCACCAGGACTTGCCCATGGTCACATAGATAGTGAAATATAATTGCTTTACAATGGTGTGTTAGTTGCTGCTGTATAACAAAGTGAATCAGCTATACGTATACGTATATCCCCATATCCCCTCCCTCTTGCGTCTCCCTCCCACCCTCCCTATGCCACCCCTCTAGGTGGTCACAAAGCACCGAGCTGATCTCCCTGTGCTATGCGGCTGCTTCCCACTAGCTGTCTATTTTATGTTTGGTAGTGTATAAATGTCCGTGCCACTCTCTCACTTCGTCCCAGCTTACCCCTCACCCTCCCCGTGTCCTCACGTCCGTTCGTCTGCGTCTTTATTCCTGTCCGGCCCCTAGAGAACCTCTGTTTTACGGTCTAGTGGCTAACAGTCCCTGGAGTACTTTGGGAGACACAGCTCCACGGAGGATTCTCAGTCAGAACACCTTCCATGAGGGGAAACTCACTCCTTTCAGAAAAACTCTGATGGTTAGAAAGTTCTTCCATCTTAACCAAGAAAAAAAACTTAATCGAGAAGAAACAGCCTCCCTGTAACTTGCACCCTTGAGTTCCATTTCTGCTCCCTTTTGAGACACATAACATTTCTGAGCCTTGCTCTTTTTTCCTATAAACTGGGAGTGATTCTAGCCCTAATTAAATCCCAGAATTGGAAGAATTACACAGGATAACTCAACTTTTTTAGACTGTCGAGCGTTGTAGATATGTGAGCCATCGTGTATAAAGCAGAATCACAAATTGCTTCAGGCAGAAATGCTTAGGCCTAGCCCTCGTGGAGACAGACAATTCAGAACAGGGCTTCCCGCCCTCGGGACTATTGTTCTGGGGGACCATCCTGTGTACTGTAGGACGCCGAGTAGCATACCTGGCCTCTATCCACTAGACACCAGCAGCAACTCCCCAGTTATAACAACCAAAATCATCTCCAAACTGTTAAATGCCCCTTGCGGGCTAAAAGTGATCCTGGTTGAAAACCACTGCTCTAGATCAGCAAGCTTTCTGTGGCTTATATCTGTACTGTTCAATATGGTTGCCACTAATACACGTGGCTATTGAACACTTGAAATGTGGCTAGTGTGACTGAGGAAATGGATTTTTAATTTTAATAGTAAATTTAGTATTAAATCAATAATACATTTAATAATAAAATTTCATATTATTTAATTTTTAATTTAAATATATGTAGCTACAGGTGGTGAGTGGCTACCATATTGAACAATACAATTCTAGATAATGTAATTTGAGGTCCATCTATTATGCCAAAAATATTTGTTGAGCACCTACTATGTGCCAACCACAATGCCCCTTACTTGATCTATACTGAAAAATGGCAATATGACTCCTGGTCTCACCCAACTGGTAGATACCTTCAAGTAAGCTAGTATACAAGACAGCGTGTGCTTTGGGCTTGCATACCAAAGGATATCTCCTCTACAAGCCTGTCCCTCTGCCTGAAACCCACCACATGCAGTCCATTGAGTTGCAAGGTCTCCAAAAGACACATATGTTATCTCAAGAGGAAAGCTGATTAACACCCACTGATGTGTCTCGATGGGTTTGTTTGTGTGATTAGCCACACTGAACAGATCCCTAAGCGCTCTCTGAAAGCACAGCCCTGTCTTGCTCATCACTGCCATCACCAGAGCCTGGCACAGTGCCTGGCACAGGTGGGTGATCAGCAAATACTTCCCAAAAGGATCCCCAGAACAGATCCAGAACAGCCTGTTAAAGACGGTGATGGTTCTGAAAACCACGTCATGTCAAGAACAACTAAACCACCTAACTGAACTTGAACAGGACAGTATCCCAGTACCTGGCACCAAGTATGTGCTTAATAAATATTTGTTGGTTGACCAAAGACCTGGGGGGGCGGGCGGGTTGAGAAAAGCTCAAAGCCTGTGTCAGACCCGGAGAGGTGAGGCTCAGATGTGAAGAGTGTGTGATTGGCATAGATAAGAGAGACCCCAGCTGAGGTATAAGGAGAAGAAGAATTTATTATTACTTCTACTGTGACTGTTTGTTATGGGCTGAATTGTGTCCCCCGCACCCAATTCATATGCTAACATCCTAACTCATGGTACCTCAGAATGTGACTATTTGGAGACAAGGCCTTTCAAGAGGTGATTCAGGTAAAATGAGGTCATATGGGTGGGTCCTCATCCAATATGACTGTTTTCCTTATAAGAAGAGTGTAGGACACAGACAACATACAGACTGAGGGACGGCCATTGGAGGACACAGCAAGAAGGTGGCTGTCTGCAAGCCAAGGAGAGAGGCCTCAGAAGAAACCAAACCTGCCAACACCTTGATCTTGGACTTCTAGGCTCAGAACTGGGAGGAAATAAATTTGTGTTATTTAAGCCACCTGGTCTGTGGTCTTTTGTTATAGCAGCTCGAGCTGACTAATACATTACCGATCGTTTAAAACACATCAGGCTCTGTATTAACTGTTCCACATGCATTATCTCCTTAAATCCTTGCTCTGGTCCCCGTAAGTCTACTCTTCCCCCTGCAGCCTGATCTGACTCCTTTCAATGGGAATCAGACCGTGTCATTCCTTTTTTCAAACCTGGGCTTCCCACCTCACTCAAGGTAAAAATCAACGTCCTTAGAATCACCAAAACTCATCACACAAATTGGCCCCCTGTTGACTCTCTAATCTCATTATTCTCTTCTTCTTTCAAACTGCTGTACCCATGGCTGGCCAAGTGTATTCCTGCCTCAAAGCTTTTGCATTTGCATGTCTCTGCCTGGGATGCCTTCCCACCAGATGTCACCTGGATTGTTCCCACACTTCCTTCAAATCTTTGCCCAAGTGTCACTTCATCAGTGAGGCTTGCCTTAAACACCAGATGTATCAATACAAGGTAACCGGGGACTCCCGCCCAATGCCAGGCTTTCCCTAACCCCCTTTCCCTGATTCATTTTTCTCCCCACCAAGTGTATTGACTTGCATATCAATCTATGTCCTCTTTCCTTCCACTAAAACTTAGGCACCACGAGGGGAAAGACTTTCTTATGTTTACTGCTACGTCTCTAACATCTAGAACAGTGCCCGGCACATAGTAGGTACTCAGTAAATATTTCTTGAATGAATGAATGGGTCCTCACAACCTCTTTATGCAACAGCTATTATTATGATGCCCATTTTACAGGTAAGGAATTGAGGCTCAGAGAAGTCAATTCCCCCATTCAAGGTCAAATAACAAGGAAGCTGCAGGTGCGATTTGAGCCCAGTTTTCTTTGCCTGCAGTTCCCATGCTCTTAAACACCAGGAGGCCTTTGGAGAACTCTACTGTTGGCAGAGAGTGAGAATAACCCCATCAGCTCACAATCCATGCCTTTTCTTGATGCTCTATCTAGCTCCTTTAGCTCCATCACATGGGCTGGCTGAATAGGTCTTGATAATTTGACTCTAGAAAGAAGAAGAAGAAAGCTAACAGCCACTGGGAATCATCTCCTTCCGTATGACATCATGGATCCAGCCTTGATCTGGGACTGAGCTGGGGGACACAGATTCGGGTCTGGCTTTGCCACCCTCTCCAGGTGTATGATCTGGGGCAAGCTCCATCTGTTATTTCTCTAATCTCCAGTTTCCCCAACTGTAAAATGGGGGTTCTAACTCTTGCTTCACAGCACTGTGGTGAGGGTAACATACCAGAACATTTGAGAAAGGGAAACTTTGAACACTGCAAAGTGCTAGGCACACATAAGGCAGTATTCAAGCTGCTGAGTTCAAACATTTGTCTAGGAATTGCTGGCATTTATTGTATATTGTGGCAGGTTGTATTACTGTTCTCTGTTCTTCTTGCTTCCTTGTGTCCACTCCCTTTGTCATGTGACTTTGTAGTTCCTCCTACTAGGGGTAGGCTTATTTCTCCACCCCATTGGTGTTGGGATTGGCCATGTAACTTGCTTTGGCCGGTGGAGGGTGGGAGGAAGTGACAGTGTTCCAAGCTTAGGCCTTCAGGGGCATTGTGTGTCTCTGGTTGTCTCTCTTGCACTTCGACCATCATATGAGAATTTGTCCTGGGAAGTGGTCCAAGGAAATGAAGGCATATGAAGCAGATCTAAACCCAAGCCCGGCTAGACTCAACCTAAACAAGCTGACTCCCAGTCAACCTGCAGATGCATGAGTGAGAATAAATGATTAACGTTTTAAGGCATTGAGTCCTGGGGTGATTTGTTACACAGCACTATTGTGACAATAGGTGACTGACATACCTACTTGCTAAATGTCACATTAGGACATTATCCCATGAAATATGTGATAGGTTCAATAATTATCCCCACTTTAAAGATAAGAAAACTGAGAACAGATGGCTTCAGAGGTTTGCTCATGGTCTAGCAAGAAAATGGCATAACTAAGCCAAAAACCACGGAACTGTGTGAGTGCAGAATCCTCACATTTTATACTCCAGGCTATGCTATTTCCTTTCACCTGTGAAATAGAAACCAAATTGTATCCAGATTATTTAGGCTAAAGAGATGCCATATCCTCATTGTTCTGGATATTTCAAGAGAGATTGGATAACAAAGAGTTTAGGTACCATGCTGAAATTTAAAACAAACAAAAAAACCCAGTAACAACAGACCCCAAAGGGACCTGGGTTCTGATCCCAGTTTTTCCACAAACTGTGCGTTCTTGGTCAAGTTTTCTCCCTTCTCTGGGCCTTCACTGAACAATGATGAGACTGGATTCTGAATCATTAATGAAAATAACTTATGTCATTAGCTCTAGGATGTTTCACGGGTTGTCTCATTTAATCTGTCCAATGATCTTTCCAGGTACTGATGACAACCTGAGACACAGACAAGTTAAGTAACTTGCTAAAGGTCACACAGCTGGAATTCAGAGCCAGACCTCCAGACTTACCCCAGGGCTCCAGGGTCCCTTCCAGATCCAAGGTTCCCTGGATGAGCTTCAATGTGGATAGAAGCCAAGAGCTCTCCTTTCCCTGGGTAAGGGGTCACACTTGTACTTTCCTCCTGCTCCCACAGGGGTATAATGGGAATAAAGACAGGAACTCTGCTTCCCTCTCCCTCTGTCCAGGCTGGGCTGGGGGGAGATAAAGGGGTCCTGAAAACCAGCCCTGGGATAATTAATGGTGCCCAAATCAGGCCTCTTTTCCCCCTCGGTGGGTCACTGGGATTGTTAATTATTTTCTTTATAAAAATAATTAGCCCCAATCAAGACAGGAGCGCTTCAGAATTACAACTCATTAGCTGTGTGTGCATTTTTCAGTTCTAAGAAAAGTCTCGTGGCACTGATGAAAATTACAGGTCCCTGGCATCAGCATTAGAGTAAATCCAGCCTGTGTTCCCCGCCGATTACCATCAGCCACGTTGACTCGGCTTCTGTAATTACAGATGGAGATGGAGGGTGCGTCTGTGTGTGTGCTTGAGTGTGTCTATCTCTGCGTGAGTGGGGTTGGGCGGTGGTGACAAAGGCCTGGGAGTTCCAAAGTCTGGATGGCAACTCACTCAGCTCTTTCTCCTTCTCAAAAGGAGGCATTTGCATCAAAGATGAGGCTAAGGGTTAATTCAGAAGGAACAAGCTACAGGGTGCTGGCAGTGGGGATGGAGTGGGGTGGGAGATCTTCTCCCTGGGAAAGTGTGGCATGTGGGAAGATTCCTCACCTAGGATTCTGGAGTCTTGGGACATCTTGAGCCAGCAGGCAGGTCTGGGTTCAGATCCCAGCTCTGCACCAACTGCTTGTGACTATGGGTGTGTCTACTTTTTGGTCCTCGGTCCCCACATGCATATAGCTGAGCCCAGTGACATTAATAATGAGAGCTAACCTTTATCTAACACCTACTATGGCTCAGACCCTGATATATTTCCTCTGTATCATCTCATCTGATATTCGTGAACAATCCAATGAGGTAGGAACTGGTGTCATTCCCACTTCAAAGATGAAGAAACTGAGGCACAGCAAGGTATTTAACTGGCCCAAGTTCATAAATAGCAGAACTGGGATCTCCACACAGGCATTCCAGTTTACAGGGTTTATATCATAACCCCAGTGCCATACTGCGTTTCTCAAATTCTAGCTAAGGAGAATCTTCCCAACTCTGCTGGGCATCTCAGTGCCCTCTTTTTATTAATAATGAAAATCATAACATATCAAGCACTTAGTATGTGCCGGGCTTCTTCTAGATACTCCTCACATATTTTTATCTCTGTGGTGCCTCGCGGCAACCTTATGACACAGGGCAATGTTGATCTACATTTTGCAGAAAGTGCGGCTCAGAGAGGTGAAGGGTCTTGGCCAAGTCTGCAGGACTGAGTCTGGGTCCAGAGCCTGTGCTCACAGCCACCGCACGATACTCTTTCCATGGCCTGTGGGAGCTCCAGCCCTGAGCCGGGAGGAGGGACAAGCAGCCTGGGAAACTCTGCCTCTGACTCTGTTCTCCTCCCTGGGCCCCCATCTCCCCATCTGTGAAAGGCTCTGGGTCTTTGAGGCTCTGAGATGCTACCAGTATGCCTCCCCGGCCCCGATCTCCTCCTCATCTCTCCTCCTCATCTCCCGAGGTGCCCACAAGGAGCTGCTCAGCTGTGCTCTGACCCCTGTCATGCAGATGGAGATAGCGCCAGTGACCTAGAAGCATTTCCTTTTCAGGAGACTGGAAAATAACCTGGAGCGTGGCAGGCCCTTGGGGCCACCCTAGTGTCAGGAGTCCAGAACATGTCCAGCCGATGGGTCCTCAGGGGTACCAGGAGATGTGCCCATGACACGGCTCTGAGTGCAGGGGTGGGTGCGGGTGTTTGCAGCTCATTCTTCTGCTAGACTTTTCTCTTCCCCCCCTTGCCCTCTCTTATTCATTCTTTCTCTTTGCCTCTCCTTGTCTGAGCATTTATCCTCTGTCCCCTTCTGACTTCCTCGGTCTCCCAGGTCTCCCTGACCTCCCCTCTGCTGTGTTTATTTTTTCCCTCATTTCTGCTCTCCCCTCAGTCTCCCCCGGCTCCTCGCTTTCCCTCCCACTCCTCTCTCACCCGTCCATCTCCAGCCTTCTTTCTGGTCCTTTATCTCTTTTCTCTCCATCGCCTCTCTTTCCTCAGCTCTTATCTCTCTTCTCCCTCTCCTCTCTCCACCTCCCTCTCCTTTTTCCTTTCTTCTCTCCCCCACTTTCCCTCTCCCCCACGCATCCTCCCTCCTGATCCGCCCTCCTCTCCCTCCCTCTCTCATCCTGCATCACCCACCCCCACCCCCCCAGGGCCTGCTGTTTGTTCCTGTCTGCAAAGGCTGGCAGTGTCCTTGGTGGGCGGTGGATCACTCACATCAGAGGTTTGAATCAAATCAAACTGCAACTGAATTACACTAATAAACCAATTAAATGCCATTCAAAAAGTAATTTCCGTAGCATCCCTCGTATTTACTGCTGCAAATCCCGTTTCTTGTGCTGCCTTCTCTTGTTCCCGCCTCCCCTCTCCCCTCCCTCCTCAGTCTTCTCTCTTCCTTTCTTCATCCTCAGAGGCTTTCCCCTTCCCTCTCTCGCCAGCTCTGCCTGCTTCACCCAGCCACCCACCCAGCGCACAGCCTGCTTCCCCAACCTGGGATTCCAACTACAGTCTAGGCAGTTGGTCAGATGAAAAGAGAGCTGAACCCGGAGTCAAGAGACTTGAGCTCACTGACTATTCTGGGAAAGTCCTGGAGTCTCTCTAAGCTCTTGTCACCTGCCCAATGAAGGCCCTGGACCAAGCAATTTCCAAGGTCACTCCTAGCTTCTGAAGTCTACAGTTTCATGGCCAATGCTGTTGAATGATGTCAATGATTCCTAGAGTTGAGGATCCTGAAGAGACCATCATTTGGTCCCATCTCCCTGCCTTGAAGCAAGACCCCTGGTGGAGCCAAGCCAAGCTGAGCAGATAGATCTCAGCTCACTCTGATGGCTGTTATTCACTCTCTCTCCTCTCACTGAGAAGAACGCTCTTTACCCTCAGACCACAATCCAGAGCGTCTAATCACCTCTGTCCCATTATTCCCATTTTGCAGATGGAAGTCTCAACACCAGAGGATTTTCAATCAAGAACCAAACGAGGCATTGGTTGGGCTCCATTTGCACACATTGCGCCTCAGATCCCCCTCAGTACACAAAGGCATCTTACAAAAGCTGAAGTAAACAGCGATTTTGGTCTGGGGACAGACTTCACCCTATCACTTTACTTTCCTGAGTGCAGGTTAGAAATGTCCAACACTATTGCTGGCACTTAAACTTATAAATGAATTTGATTCAGTAGGGAGCAAGCACAAAGCAGCTTTCCTCTTTCTCCGACTAGAAAAAAAAATTTTTTTTAATGTTCATGGGCTCCATATCACGGGGCTGTCTTTTGAAGTTGCACGGTTTGTTGTTTTTTCTTGAATTGAAATATCATTGATATTATAGAAATTATGTAAAAATAGCTTATATGAGTAAGATTAGGAAAGTACTTTCACAGCTACCATTTCACTGCATCTTTATAATATCTCTGTAAGATAGTCAGGGGACATTATCCTCACTTGACAGATGAGGAAACTGAAGCGTAGACACCTTAAGGGGCTCCAACAAAGTCACACAGATTTAGATTTGTGACTATAACCCAGATCACCTAATTAGACCCAGATAGAACTGGATTTGAATCCAAGCTCTGTACTTATCTCTTAGGCAAATGGTTTCACCTCTCTCTGTCTCAGTTTTCTCCTTTGAATGATGGAGGTTGAAACGATATCCCTTCAAAGAATGAGGATTATTATGACGATCAAATAAGCTAATATATGTACGATGCTTAATATGATGCCTTGATCACAACGAGCAAATCAGTAAAGAGTAGCCACTGTTACTATTGTTCTCACTGCTACTGATGTTGGGACAGGTGTCCTTCCCCCGTCCTCACATTTATGCCTTGCCCCTTAGGGGAGGTGGCTTCCCCCACTCTCTCCATTCCTGTAAAATTATAAGGAGCATTTCTGGCCTCCTCTCCACTCCCAAATTCACTCCTTTCTGGGTGAAGGTTGTCAGTCCAATTGGTCAGAGTAGGGAAATAACTAGGTCATGCTTTACTGAGATGGGGGGGGTCGCTGTGTACAAAGACAATGCGCGTGCTCTACAGGCTGTCTCTTCCCGCCGTGTCTGCGTGGGTGAGAAAAGCTCTCTCACACTCTCCAGCCGCATCTGAAAAGGTGGCTCTCAAGGTCCAGCACTTAGTTCAGGTGTCAAAGATGAACGTCTTCACTGAGCCTCAGAGCCAGGTCACCTTTCCTCCTGCAGCTTTCCCAAATTCAGCCCTGGCTATTCACGTCAGTGCTCTGGTTTTCATGTGGTTATTTACCTGCCACACTGCTTACACATCACATTGGTTGGATGGCCGACAGTCTCCGTTTGCCTGGGACTGAAGGGGGTTCCCTGGTATAGAACTTTCAGGGCAAAGACTGGGAAAATCCTGAGCAGACTGGGGCCACTTGGTCACCCTGAACGCTGGTTCAAACTTTGAAGTGATGAGTGACATCCCAAGCCCCTTAAACAAGTAATGATAATAACAGTCATAGCAGTCATAAAACATGAAGATTATAGAACATTTGAAACATGTACAAAAATGTGAAGTCAGCCCTAATCTCATCACTCAGGGCCTCCTCCAGCCAGGCCCACCAGGAGACACTCCCGGGTGCGCTCAAGGGCACACACTGTACCTTGGCCATAGCATAAATGGGGCCTTCTTGGTGCTGGGCAGTGTGTCACCGCCGACCACAGCGTCACCAATCTTGCTTGTGGCCTTTTCTCCTGTGTTCCGAGGGGAGCGAACAGCAGAACGAGGAGCGTCTGTGGTGCTGGTTGGCGACGAGAATTGTTAGCCTGCTGTGTTGGAGCCAAGTCCGCCCCTGACCTCCTTAACTGCTTCAGCTTCCTGCTCTGTGCTCTTGGATTTGGAGCGCTGGGATGGAGGACGGAGGCGGAAGAGACCTACTCTCTCTCAATCACTGGGGCTCGTTATCAAGAAAACAGCTGGATACTGAGAGGCCAATTCAGCTCCTCCTTTTTCACCCTCTGGGCTCCTGTCTTCAGAGAAGGTGAGGGAGAATCGTAATGGTTTTCCAGGGGGAGCTGAAAATAAACTGGGTCTAAGGGGGCAGCAGGAGTTCCTATTAGCAAGTTCCCAGGGACACCACCCTCTCGCAGCATTCCAGGAAGACGTGCAAATGAAGAGGATAAAAGAAGAAATGCAGAGCATGAATTCAGGACACAGGAGATAACAGAGCATGATGAAATAATGAAGAAAACTTTGCTGAGTTGAGGAACAACTTCTGTTGGCAAATCAAATAGACTCAGCAAATTCCGGGAACAAAGAATGAGAAAAAACAAACACCTAGAAATCTTGGTAAATGATTTGAATTTCGAGAATAAAGAAGCAAGGATGCAAGCAAGGCAGGGGAGAAAGGTTAATTATCTGCTTAGCCACTGGACTATGAGTGAGCAGAGACAGTGGTGGGGCTCACCTTGGTCACGGCTGTGTCCCCAGCACCTGTCAAAGCGCGTGGCTCATAGTATTGCGTTGGCCAAAAAGTTCACTTGGGTTTTCCCGTAAGATGTTACGGAAAAACCCAAAAGAACTTTTTGGCCAACCCAATAGCTGCTGAATAAATGTTTGTTGAATGAATTAAGTAGATGCATGTAATAGTATTATTAACGCTTGCCCCAGTTAGTCACTCCTACAGTATTTCAGCCACAATCATACTTCATTGACCTGCTGGACCAGCAGAGAATGCAACTACCCTCATTTTACAGTTGAGGAAAATGAGATTCAGCCAGATGATGCTATTGCCCAAGTTTATGTATCCAGCAATGGATGGAGCTGGAATGGGAACCCAGGTGTCTCAATCACCAGCCCTGGACTCAGGTCTTGAGAGCTCAGAAGCAGCCCAGATACACTTTCACGTCTTCTTTCTCCTTCTCTTTAGCAAATGTACTGCAGGGGTTTTACCATGTGCCTGGGCAACACATATACAAGCCAGCTGTCCCTGTGGGGAACACAGTGTGGAAGGCCTAACAGATACCCGCAGGGTACACATATAAATAAATCAACCGTGTTGACCCATGGAGAAATTCCATGTGAAAACGTGGCCCTCGGCAACAGAATCTTGATTCACGCAGCTCTATTTTCCTTGGTGGGCCGGGGATAATTTTTCACCCAGACTGTAATGTGATGGGGAGGCAAACAGACATCTATAAAACATTCAACAGAAATCCAATTTTCATTCGGAAGGGTTAGTGGTGCCCTCTCTCTCTCCTTAGCTCCTAGTCTCCCCTCCTGCCTCACCCACAAGACCCCTACTTTCTGTGTTGCATTCGGGATAGAAAAATCTATTTTCTGATAATGGTCCTTAACTCCCAGGGTATATTTCCCCTCATACAGTATGGCCTTTTGCAATCTGGGTGGCATGCATTCTGAGATCTCTGTCCCTGTCTCTGTCTCCGTGTGTGTGTGTGTGTGTGTGTGTGTGTGTGTGTGTGCCCGTCCCCCTACCCCTCTCCTTCCCTCCTTCCCTTTCCCCTTCTGCCTCCCATTCCCATTTGACCAAGGAACACCAAAATGGTGAGCTACCCAAGAAAGAGAGGTGGAGTCACTTCTTGTTTTCACCAGCAGGGGGCGAGGATATCCCCCTTGCCTTCAATATCCCCTGTTGCTCCCACCACAAACAATTTCTAAGACCTTTTCAGAATGAGACCAAAAAAAAATTTGGGGGTGCCCTCTTTCCCCAGAAGAGTGGGTGGCAGAAGTGAAAAGAGCTCACCCAGAACAGCATCCATAGCATCCACATGCTCCTCAAGTACCACTGGAGAATCTGGGACCACTCTAGCAACGCTGGACACAGCTGGCTACAGCAACGTGAGGTATCATAAGGCACAAGTAGGCAGCACAGACCATTCTGTAGGTTCATTCTCCTTTCTGTCCTGTGTCCTTCCCCCTCTCTTCCTTGCCTTTCTGCATTCAACTGCTTCTTTCCCTCTTTCCTTCTCGTTTAAACTTGGACAATTACTTGCTTGAACACTATTCACAATCAAACTGGCAATCAGGAACTCCCCAAAGGTGTTATCCATCTCCTTCCACTTGTGGTCCCTACTCTGCCACTGAGATGACCAACAGACTACAAACACAGAGAGGAAACTGTCCTCTTCCTTTATTCAACCACGGGACCTGCTGTTTATGCTAGAAGCTGAGGAAAGGCAACCCTCACAAGCCAGAGGAAAACTGAAGAACATCAGCAAGGTGTAGGGTTGACAGGGAACGCATGGAAGAAGGCCCAGGCTCAGATACAGGCCACTGTGTGCTCAGAACAACGGGTCTGGAAGCAAAGGAAGAGAGTCTGGCTGGACCTTACAAACACCTGCTGGAGCCAGGGTGGGCCACAAAATCATCAGGGGATAATTTTGGAACCCACTGGTACCTCTGGAAATTGAAGTGGAGCCAGTGGCCACACGAAGTAGCACTGATTCATACTTGGAGTGTGAGAAAAGGCAGGGCACTGCTGGGATCTTGCTGACCATTTCTGGCTTCCCCACAAACAAGAAAATCTTTCACACAGGCAAAACTCCTCACCAAAGACATCTTCGGCCCTAGCTACCTCTCTTATCTCTCCAAGCGGCTGAATCTATGAAAAGGAAAAGGCAAACTGCAATAAATCTAAACATTTCCCTTTTCCCTTCATCTGGCCTGATATATCCAATCAAAGATCTACTAAATACCTCTTAGAACCTGTACAAGCTTCCAATTTATGATAAGCATGTACCTCACTCTATAAGTATGAAAATACAGAGAATAATGTTTGGCTATATGAAAAGACTCAAAGTTTAGAAAAAGATGATAAAGAAGACTCAACAATATAGAGCTACTACAAGGAGAAAAATTCAGAAATTTTCTTGATAAGATGAAAGAGGGTGTTGTATCTATGTAGCTAGAAGAGATAATCTGAGAGGGGTACCTAAGAAATCTGGAAAATGCCATGGAAATGAAAAACATATTGGCTGAGTTAAAAATAAAATTGCAATAGAAGCATTAAAACAGTAGACTGCATGTTATGAAGGATCAGATTTTTTAAAATGTAAAGATAAGCTCAAGAACATCTCCCCTAATTCAGAAACATGTAAATGAAAAAGGAAAACGAAGAGACACAAAGGAGGGATCCACAACATCCAACGCTGTAGAATGAGGAGAGGCAAGAGAACCAAGATACAGTGAAGAACACTTTGCTGATCCAAAGAGGACATCAAAAAGAAGATGTGCCACATATATACACTAGAATATTACTCAGCCATACAAAGAATGAAATAATGCCATTTGCAGCAACATGGATGGACCTATCATACTAAGTGAAGCGAGTCAGAAAGAGAAAGACAAATACCATATGATACAACTTATATGTGGAATCTAAAACATGACACAAATGAACTTATCTACGAAACAGAAACAGACTCAGACATAGAGGACAGACGTGTGGTTGCCAAGGGGGAGGATGGGTGGGGGAGGGAGGGATTAGGGGTTTGGGATTAGCAGATGCAAACTATTATATAGAGAATGGATAAACAACAAGGTCCTACTGTATAGCACAGGGAACTACATTCAGTATCCTATGATCAACCATAATGGAAAAGAATATGTAAAGGAATATATATATATATGTGTATAACTGAATCACTTTGCTGAACAGCAGAAATTAACACAACATTGTAAATCAACTATATGTCAACAAAATAAATTAAAAAAACAAAAACAAAGAGGACATCAAAATGGCCAACAAGCCCATGAAAAGATGCTCATCACTAATCATCAGAGAGATGCAAATTAAAACCACAATGAGGGACCTCCCTGGTGGCGCAGTGGTTAAGAATCCGGGAAGATCCCACATGCCGCGGAGCAACTGAGCCAGTGTGCCACAACTACTGAGCCTGCGCTCTAAAGCCCACGAGCCACAACTACTGAGCCCGCGTGCCGCAACTACTGAAGCCTGTGCGCCTAGAGCCCATGCTCCACAACAAGAGAAGCCACCGCAGTGAGAAGCACGCACACTGCAACGAAGAGTAGCCCCCGCTCGCCGCAACTAGAGAAAGCCTGCGTGCAGCAATGAAGACCCAACACAGCCAAAAATAAATAAATAAACGAATAAATAAATAAATTTAATTTTTTTAAAAACACAATGAGACATCACCTCACACCTGTTAGAATGGCCATCATCAGGAAGACAAGAGATCACAAGTGCTGGCAAGGATGTGGTGAAAAGGGAACCTTTATACGTTGTTAATAGGACTCTGAATTAGTCCAACCACTATGGAAAACAATACAGAAGTTCCTAAAATTTGTTTTAAATAGATCTGCCATACAATCCAGCAATTCCACTTCTGGGTGTACACCCAAAGGAAATGAAAACAGGATTTCAGTAAGATATATGCACACCCATGTGTATTGCAGCATTATTCCCAATAGCCAAGATATTGAAACAACCTGAAATCCCATCTATGGATGAGTAAATAATGTATATACAGAATAGAATATAATTCAGCCATTAGGAAGGAGGATATCATGCCATTTGTAATGACATGGGTGAACCTTGAGCATATTATGCTAAGTGAGATAAGACAGAGAAAGATAAGTACTGTATGATATCACTTATATGTGAAATCTGAAAAAGTCAAACCTATTTTAAAAAAGAGAGTAAAATGGTGGTTAGCAGGGGATGGGGTGTGGGGGGATATGACTGATGGTGTTTAAGGATACAAACTTATAATGAGTAGTAAATAAACCATAGATATCTAATGCCCAAATCATAATTTTATTAGAATATTTTAACGTACTTCAAAAAATTAAGTAGGTAAAAATTAGTAAGTCTGAGTAATATATATGTATTAGATGTTTTTCCTTCTGAAGCATGAACAAGATTCTTGAACATAGGTGGATAATTTATGAAAAAATAAATCCCCAAACTGGTGGAGGTTGGGATGCCCTGCCCAGATTCACCTTTAAGAGCGAAGGGTGAACTTGCTGCTTGGAGTCAAAGTGAAGCCCTGTAGTCCCTCCTCCAGCAATAGGGACGTTGGCCCAGCAGCCTGCCCAGCGCCTACCGTGTCCTGTCAATGGTGGAGTCCTGGAGGACAGGAGTTCTGTGTTTTAGGAGATGCCCCGGGAGAAGGAGCCGTGGGATGGAGAGCAACCTTTCCCAACATCTCCTTAAAGAAGTGCCCCTTGGAGGAGTCTTTCCATTTCACATAACAAGGAATCTCACAGGGTCTATCTAATCCCACTCTCCCATTTTATAGGTGAGAAAAGTGAGGCCTAAAGAAGGGAAATTATTTTCCCAAGTTCAAACAACTTGTTTCCGGCGAACTTCGGACTTGAGTTTGGGCTTCCTGAGCTCTGATTTACCCACCACCTCAGGCTGCTACTCTTCCATACCCCACCTATATCCTTTTGCCTCTATTTTTCAACAATGTGTCACAACACCCGGTGGGGAAAGGGAGGGTGGAGGAAGTCATCATAAAATCCCTGAGGTCAAATGTGCCCACGAAGAGAGGCCTAGATGCCCGATCCCTCTCTGTGGCTGGACTCCTGGCGGTGCTGTATTTCAAAGCAGTAAAAAAAAAAAAAAAAAAGAGCGAAGGGTGTATTCTCCCAGACCCTGGAAGTCCTGCCAGCAGACCACACTCAGCTGCCAGCCCTATCAGGGATTGCCCCCACTGCAGAGTGCAAAGCTCTGCCTCTTCCTAAGGCAGCCTGCATCCAATGATTGATGTGGGAGATAAAGGTTCATCCTCTTGCCCTCAACTCCAGACAACTCTGAAGGGTCCTCTCTGCTTCAGAGCTCTCTGTGGGGTCAGCTGAGGTCTCCACTGAGACTTCTTGGCAGACTAACTTTTCCCTCTGTGCATCCTGCTTCCTTCCCTTCCCTTCCTTTCCACAAGTGTCACTTGACCCCAAAGTCATTTCTCGTAAATTCCCTGCATCTAATCTCCATCTCAGATCCTGCTTCCCAGGGAACCCAACCTGCAAAACAGACCTGTGACTTGCTTCTAACAGACAGAATATGACAAGAGTGATGGGCTGTAATGTCTGTGATTAAGTTACATAAGATTGTAACTTCCATCTGGCAAGCCGACTCTTCCCCTTGCTGGCTCTAATGAGGATGGCTGCGACGCTGTGAGCCATTCTATGGAGGAACACACGAGGCAAGAAACTGAGGGAGGTCTCAGGTCTGCAGCTAACGAGGAGCTGAATCCTGCCCACAACCACCTAAATGAACTTGGAAGCAGATCCTAGCTGGCCCAGTTGAGGCTTTGAATGAGACCTCAGCTCTGGCTTACACCAAGATTGCAGCCTTGTGAGAGATCCTGAAGCAGAAGACCCAGCTAAACCTGATCCGTGGAAACTGTGAGCTAAAAAACTGTGTGTTGTTTAAGCTGCTAAATTTGCGTTATGTTAATTTGTTACATAGCAATACATAACTAGTGCATAAGGATTTACCATCAGAAAATAATCGTGGATGTGTGCAATGATCTGGACACAAAGAAGTTCACTGCAAATTTTTTATAATTGAGAACATTTGGGAACAGTCTAAATGTCAATGAATATCAGGCTGGAAAAATCAATTATGATACAGGTGAACCGTATGAAATTGCCATTTTTATAGGTTAAAAAAGGTCAAATATCACTAATTTTATGTCTCAACCTAATGTACTCATACAGTATAGACAATAAAAAAAATAGTAATTGCAAAACACAGTTTTCAATATGGTGGGAAAACCTCGTGAAAATTTCATGACATATTGTTAAGTGAGAACAACAGTTTATAAATCTATGGAAGTATGATTTTAATTTTGCAATAGAGAGAGATGTACACATATGCATGTGAAAAAGACTGCAGGGATATCAATAAAAAGTTAACCGTATTTATCTTTAAATTATGGGATTTGGAGTGATTTTTATTTTTTTTCTTTCTATACTTTCTGCAACTGAATATATTATTTTTAATGATCAGAAAGCAAGATTAATTAATACAAGTCAACAACGGAATAAATTCCTAAACCAGAACTAAACTTCCGGCTTAGAACGCGGATGCTTGTTTCTCACAAATCATTCTGCCTGATTTCCTGGGTTTACAGAATCACTGGGAGTGTATTTGTTAAGTGCCCTGTGATATCATCAACAGCTCTGCCGGATTAGCTTGCTGGTTTCTGGAAATTTGTCAACCCTCCCTTGTGGATAGATTCTTTCTCATCTTGTGGTATACCCTAGGCTCTTTGAGTTGCTATTTACAAATCCCTTGGCTTCTGATATTTCATGGTGCCGGGAAGTCGAGGGAATTTTGAGGAAAACATGTGTTCTGAAAGAATGTGAAAACTCACCATGTATTTTTCTCTCCTGTTTCAGTTACCTCTGCCCTTCTGTCCGCTGTTCAGTTTCATCTGTTACCCAGCTAATGACCCTGTTAGAAAACTAAACGCTCCCCAGCTTCCTGGTGAATGGCTGATGGATTTTCTCTCCCAGATCCCAGAAGTGCCTTGGGACAGCTGTGTAGGCCCCTGAGGGATGGGCCATTAGCTGGGAGCTCTCCCTCACTGAGAATTATCCCCTTACATCAGAATGCGTTCCTACCCCCTCTACTTGGTACAGCCTGCTTCCTGTGTCCCTGACCATGTCGTGTCTGCATTGAATCCAAGGCTCCCACTCCCTGGAGGAGACAGGATTTGAGTGATGTGGTTTTGGCAAATTTCATTACCATCAAAGGCATATGTTATCACTGCAGGAAGAAATGGGGGTGTAGGAGAGGGGTTAGTTGGTGACTATCCACATTTTCTCTCGCTGACAAGGGACTTAAAGTACTTCAACTTCAAAAGAGCCTAAGTTTTAACAAGATGGATTCAGGCCAACCGTGAAGACAAGAACCATTTGTGTTCGATTCACCAAGCACCTAGGACCGTCCCTGGCACACAGTGGGCTCCTAGTGGATGGCTGTCGAATGACTCAGTGACTGGATTAACGGATGACATCAAGAATTGCTAGCATGCTCTTTCTTAATTTGGAATTCCCACCGATTGGTCCAACTTCTAATCCTGGCAACCACACAGAATAAACCTTATCTCTTTTGCATATCGTTTTTGAAATGTTTGCTCACAACGCTTGTGTCTTCATGTCTGCGTTGACTGTTTCCTTGAAGCTTAACAACCCTGGTGGCTTCAATCACAGAACATTATCATTTTTCAATCAATGACAAAGGAAAAATCGCTGTCCTTGTCCTTTGATTAAGGACATTAGAATGGTAATAAGGGAGCAGGTGCTGGTGGGAGTCGATCCAAGCCGTGGCGCTCATTCTCACTTGAGGGAATGAATGGGGATGGTGTAATGCCTACCCATCCCCTCCCATGAAAAAAGATACTGTAAGTTGTTCCTCCCCTTTGGGTATGGGGCAGAGTGTTTTCCCACCTGTGTTTACCTTTTTCGGTGTTGGTCTCCTTACTCAGCTCCTTCCTGCCCCTCAGATCCCTGCTATTTCCCTCCTGTTCTGCCCAGACCTCTTTTTATGGAGCAACCCTATGTGTCCTCACCGCAATCCTCCCGCTACGCAGAAATTCAAGGCAAGAGTGTTTGCACAGCTACAACGCAGCAATTCAAGCGTTCCTTTGGTCATGTCTGTAGCCTAGGATGGCCAACTTAAATTCAATTTTTTTTCAAGGTCTCCTCCTCCTCCTCCCCCTCCAGGAAGCCTTTGCCTGAGCGTTCCAGCCCACAGTTTTCTTTCCTCCTGAGTTTGAGCTGCATTTCTATCTTGAGGTAGTGTGGTGCAACAGATAGAACATGGACTTTGGACCCAGCCTGAACCAGGTTCAAATCCTGGGACTAGCACTTACCCACGGTAAGGTGTGGGCAGATGAGTTTTCCCAGTATAGTCCACTTTCTCGATTTGCAAAATGGGGATTGTAAAGAGGGATAGTAACCCCTCATCTACAGAGGGACTCATTCTAAGGCAGTGGCCCTCACAGTGTGGTCCCCAGACATTCCGTATCACCTGGGAACTTGTTAGAAATGCAAATCCTAAGATACCTCCCCAGCCCATATCTGCTGAATCAGAAACTGGGGGTGGGTCCCAGCAGTCTGTGCTTTTAACAAGCTCTCCAGGTGATTTCATTGCTCAAGTTTGAGAACCACTAAAGATTAGCAATAACATGTGCAAAGCACCTGCACATATGTGTTTAAGAATCTTCACTACTATCAACCTGTACATCCGTCACTCAGCTTGATGCTGCCTTGCACTAATGAATGTCTATTAGGGCAGGCAGTGTAGCATAGTGGTTAAGAGTACAGGCTCTGGAGTCAGAAAGCCTTAAATTCCATTTATACCAACTTTGTGGTCTTGGGTGAGTTAGTAATCTCTGTGCCTCCATATCTGTAATATGATGACAATGACAGTAAAAGAAAATACTCTGTTGTTTGTTGTGAGGAATACCTGTGATAAGACGTGTTGAATACTTATCCCATTGTCTACCATGTAGTAAGTGACCCTTAAAAGTGATCGATTATTCTAGTCTCCAATTATGTTCATTTATCCTCAGTTATACCATAGACTCTTTAAGAGCGGGGCTAACATCTAGGTCATTTATGCCCTCCACAATGATTTGCATCGTGCAGAGTATAGAGCAAGGGCACAACTAATGCTTGTAGATCTCTCATTGCCCCATATACTAATATCATACAGGGTAAGAGCTTGAGCTTTATCATTATCAGGTGATTCGAGTTGACATCAAAGAGGAAAATTGTCATTGACAAAGGAAAGTGATCTTGTAGGAAAACCTGGGATTGTGTCCTTACTCTGCCATCTATTAGCTATGTGACTTTAAGATTCCATTTCTTTATCAGTAAAACAGGGATTATGCTTTGCTTGAGTTTAGAAACAGAAAATCCTGACTCAGATTGGTGCAAATCATAAAGAAATATATGATCTGAATTCTAAGAAGTCCAGTGGTCAGGTGGGCTCCAGGACTGGTTTACTCAGTGACTTGATGATGTCATTCAGAGCCCAGGTTCTTTCCATATTTTTGCTCTCCCATCCTTGGTGTGAGGGCTGTGCTCTCAGGCTGCACTGTCTTGATTTCAGATTGGCTGCCTGTCCCAGACATTCCACCCAGACACCAGAATGTCCAGAGAAAGAAAAAGACTGTCTTTAAATGTGACTCCTTCTTAAGAAAGGAGAAATCGTTCCTGAAATTTCCACAGCAAACTTCTTGTTATGTCTTATTAGCTTAGACTGGGTTACATATAAAACATCTTAAAACAATTGCAGGTGAGAGAACGGGATTGGTTTAGACCTATCACCTGGGTTGTGTGGCTGGCTTGGGGGTGCACCAATGCCACTACATAGAACCAAATTTACAGGGTTGCTGTGGCAATTAAATGAGACCACTGTACCACACACTATATCCAGCACATAAATGACATGTGATAGTGTCCTCTGTCCCTTCCTCTTTCCGTCCCTTCTTTCACCTCCCCCATACATCAACCAAGTTCTAAGCATTCTGCCTCTTTAATTCCAATTTGTCCATTTCTCCATAGATCCCATCACCCCCAAGTCCAGTCCACATCATGTTTTCCTTGAACCTCTGCAATTGCTCCACTCCACACTTTAAAAAAATAATATTATTGACCTCTTCTTCCCCATCCTCTGCACAGCCACTAGAGTGATTTTCTTAAAAAACATAAATTGCTTAAAACCTTCTATGGCTCCCAATTCTCCCTAGAATCAAATCAAATCCAGATTTGGGGGGTCACAAGAATGTATCCCCAGACCTCCAGCCAGAGGGAGCATAACCGCCCGAGGCCTCCAGTGCCGAGCTCCGACCTCTGCGGGATCAGTGGCTGGGATACCAAGGCAGGGACGCGAGGAACTCCGCTGACGGCCGCCGACTTTAGCTGGAGGGCCCCCCAGGAACCTTGCTGAAACTTCCTCAGACTGCACAGCAGGCTACAATGCTTCCACTCGACCTTTCTTCCTCCCCTTTCTCCTCTGTTTAAGTTCTGATGCTCTCCCAGCCTTCCCTGCCCCCACCCACCCCATTTGGCTCTTGGGCAGTTCCCCTAGTAAAATCCTTATGTAATCCTGTCTCGGCATCTGCCTCCAGGAGGACCTGGACTCAAAGAATGAGCACCTCCATGATCTGATCCAGCCTCACCTCTCACTGCTTACCCCCCGCCCTAGATGTGCCGGCCACCCTGCAACACAGACGGTCCCCCTTACCCCCTGGTTTTGCACACGCTGCTCATCTGCCCCAATGCCACCCCCTTTGGTCTACACTCCCTGTTTGACTGAAGTCTCATTTCTTCTGGAAATCTTTACCCTCTGTCCCCCCTACACACACACACACACACACACACACACGATTACATGCCTGTGCCGTGGACACCCAGACTCTTCCCAGATCCCCATCACTCCTCAGTGTATGTTATAACTTTTGACTCAGGTGCCTCTCCACAGAGGATCAAGCCTGCAGGGCACAGGACCATGTCTTCTCATTTCTCCTATTTGTCCAGTACCCAGGACAGGACCTGCCACACTGTGTTTAACAGCTAATGGTCCCCTTCTCCTCCTATGGCCCCAATACATGGCTGGGAAGACACAGAGAGTCCCTGATAGGGCCCTGAAACACATGCAAGTTACATCCCCAGCATCAGCCTGGTTTGGATGTAGAGGGATCAGAAAAGATCCAATGGCCCCAAGATCCAGCTCAGAGACCTGGCCAGCCTGCCTCGCCCTCTGCTTCCACAGGAACAAGTCTTGGCCCCAGGGAGGCTGAGTTTAAACGCACATCAATCACGCTCTGGCAAATCCTGGATTAAAAGATCAAAGCTGACAGGCTGCCTGTTCGAGGCAGGGGCCAGCCAGGAAATACAAGGAGAGGTTGGGTGTAGAATACACACCAAACCAGGGCTTGTGAAGAGCAGTGCTTCTATGTGTGTGTGCAGTTGATGAATCACCCAAAGGTGCTCAGCCTAGGGGGCTTATAGGGGCTGAACCCAGCCCGAATTCCTTCCACCAGCCTGTGTGCCCAGCTGTCAGGTTTCATCAGCCAGAATCCAACCGCCTAGAGAGAGCACCTTTGGTGACTGCACAGAGATACACCATGAGCCAGCAGCAACCCTGAGTGAGGCGGGGCCAGACTCCAGGAAAGAATTTGAGGCCAGAAGCCAGCCCAGTTGGGAGACCAGAGCCTAGCGCGCACCAGGGGCTCAGTGCCTGTGGGCTGCTGTTGGGATGAGCTGAGGCCTCTAGCTCTGCTTCCCCAAGACACAACAAGCAGCCCTTGGCCATGTGACCTGAGACCTGTGACCTTTCCCTTTATCATCTGGCTCTCAGTGGGGACCAGAGGAGTTGCTATGCCTTATGGGATCTTGGCTGTCATAGCCCCCCCCCCACCAGCTAGGGGAGCTGTTGGTCTAGGAGGAGTGAGAGAGGAATAAACATAACCCCACCAGCAAATACTAAGCTGTCAGCAGTCTCATCGTATTGCACAGGCACCCAGTTGCTCTCCATGTTGTGATCCAGGAATGTGTCCTTGTTAACCAGAATCCTGATTCTGTTCAGGCATTTGGGCTGGAGGAAGAGGGTGTGCCTCATTAGGGAAGGCTGGGCCCTTCGGCAGCACCACAGAACGAATGTTGATTAATCAAAGCCACTCACAGAAAGCCCATTCTCCTTGCCAGTGACGGCTTAGGTATAAGCATGTGATAGAATTCTGAGAGGCCTCGAGGGAAATCATATTGTACTATTCCCAAAACAGAGGATGCTCTGTCTCATTGTGTCTGCATGCAATGGCTGGAGATGCTGCATCATTCTTGCAGTGTGGAGGGAAAATATCATTAACACCCTGAGAATGGCAGAGCCAAACCTGAGGTCTAGTTGAGTTGCTCAATTAACCTACCTTCCCTCAGGACTTCTGTTAAGTGGGAGAATACATTTCCCTCATCATTTAAGCCATTTTCCATTGTGTTTTCTGGGACCTGCAGCTGAATACACCTTAACTCGCACAGGTTCTCTGGGCCCACATTTGAGACATATATATATATATATATATATATATATATATATATATATATATATATATATATATATATATATATATAAAATAATGCCTTATAAATTTCAAAATCCCCTCTGCCAATATTACATAGGCGATGGCTCCATGATATATGAAATCTATGTCCAGTAAAGCTTCCCTCCTTCATATCAGGTAGACATTCAACTAATTATGCAGTCAGGATGCCAGGAAGTTCTGCCTGGCATCTGGCTTACATTTCTACTGCTGCTTTAGGGACTCTCCCTGTGAAGGAAGTCCCATGGAGATCATCTCTTTGCCTTAAACAGCCACCTAGAACCTTGGCTCCCATGGGATGATAACCTCAGCTGTGGTTAGATCCCTAGCATCTGGACCAGTGCCCAGCACAAAGTGGGTCTTGAAAAAGGGTTTTTTAAATGAACAAATAAACATGAGGTCTTCACCAGAGGGTCGAGCGGAGGCTTCAATATAAGAGAAAGAAAACAAGCGTTCTCCTCTTTTGATTGAGTCCCAACCGTGTCCCTTTCTACTAACTTCAGTTCAGGCATGGTGTCCCTAGAGCGGCAGGACAAAAGCCAGAATTCTCAGCCCTTTAGGAGAGGGATTCCAGCATCAGTGGCCACGGGGGGGCAGTGGTGCTCACACTCCCTCACCTGTCTGATCCTTGGGAGGTTCCAGTCTACTCAGGTTCATCCAAGGCGTCCCTGAAGTCTTCATTCTCTGAAGCCACACGGTGATGAACGTACACCCCTCCCCTACCTACAAATCAGCTGCTCTCTCCTGCTTGTTCTGCCTCAATTCTGTAACTCCTGTATTGTCTGCCTTGAATTTATAGGTAGTCATTTGCCTACAGATTCCATCTTCTCTATGAGCACAGGTTGGTTCTTTTTCTTTTTTTAAGTAAACTTCTAAGTGAAATATAACAGCCCTACAGAAGAGTTCCCAAATCATCAAGGTAGAGCTCAACGCACTTCTACCAGATTAAAGAAACAGAATTTTTCCAATACCCAGACTCCCCCTCCACCGCCATGCTCACTCCTGGTCACTCTCTCATCTTCCTCTCCTGACTTTTCTGACTTCTAGATGAGTTTTGTCTGTCTTGGGGCTGAATATTGTTGGGGAGGAGAAATTTCTCCCTCTATCCCTCTTGAATTCTTCTGGCTGGACTGATAATAAAATTGACACAAGACAGGTTAACAAGAGAAAAAGACACAAATTTTAATTCATGCGCGTGAAGGTCTCATAGAAACGGGACCTAAGAAGCAACCAAAGCAGGCAGCTTTTATACTTTTTAGACAAAGAAACAATAAATTTGTGAGGAATTGACAGGACAAAGAAACTTGGGTTTTGGGTGCTTAATTAGTAAGGAACCGAAACAGAGTCTGGGCTTGAATTAGTACATTTTAAAAGTAACAAGGTTTGTTTGTACGGGCTCCTCATCCCTGTATCTCCAGTGATAAGGGCATCCTTCTACCTCTAGAGGCAGGGAGTGCATCTTGCACGTGAGAGATTTATTTCCTGCTTTTGGGGAGACAGAAAGGAGGGCCAAAGTGTCCCTCTTGCACTGGCCATTTCTTAAAATAACTTTAATTCAAAATAATCAATATGCCTTTGTGGCATATTTTGGGGCGGCCTGCTCTGAGCCCCAACAATATAAATGGAATCATACTGTAGATGCCCTTTTGTGCCTGGTTTCTTTGGCTCAACGCTAAGTTTGTAACATCCATCACTGTTGTTGCCTATAGAAGTTGGCTCATACCCATTGTACACATAAGAAAACTGAGGCTGAGAAAGAGGAATCACAAGCAAGGTCCCCAGACAACCAATGGAACCTACAGCTCCTCTCCACTGTCTCTGTGAATCACTTTCTTGGTGCCATGATAGCTCCTGTCTGTGGGGGGATCAGTATCTCCTTTTCCTGTCCACCCAATAGGACTATTTCTCTTTGAAAAAGACGAGCTTAATCACCCCCCCTTTTTCAAAAGCCTTTCCTCATTCTTGGCTCCAAGATAACATCCTCTTTATTTCCCCAGCTCTTTCCTTCCTGTGCTCTTGATAGAAAACCTTTCTCCAGCTCTGCTTGCAATTACCACCGAGAGAAATCTCATCTATTTTGGGCAATTCATTTGAGCTTTCACGCCGGGCCTGTCTTTAACACACCTGAATGGTCCTCTTCAGGACAACCTTCCCCCTTGAGCCGCACTTTTTCAATGCCACCAGCCCTGACTCACGCCCCTTCCATCCCGACTCTTATCCTTTCCATGATTTCATTCCTTGCACTGTTGGAAACGGATCATTCAACCCAGACTGTGCTGATAAGATGGATAGCTCTTCCCTGCTTGGGGTCACTGGGTTTAACCAACACCTCAATGCACGCATCTTCTACAAGGATTTAATTTAGATATTTAGACAACAGATTTTTATCTACCACACCAGTTGCTTTGCCTCTGAGTAGAGTAGGGATAATCCTTTGGCTTTAATCAGGAGGTAGGTGAAAGGGTCTGTGTATGTGGGGTGCAGGGGATAAAGTTAGAAAGGCTGAGCGTCAAGACTCTCATCCCAGGTACCTGACTCACCGTCTGACCTTGAGAAAGTCAGTTCCCCACTCTGAGCCTCAGGGTCCCATCAGTAAAATGAAGGGGTTGAGCGTTAAATTGGAGAGGGGGTGATTGATCCAGCAGGGAGTCCACGCAGGGCCACCACTCTCAATTGTGCAAGTTGCTGCCTGCACAGGGATACCCCGTGAGGGGGCTAAGTTGAGGGCTGAAGTCCACCCGGAGAAAGGGGTTCCCTTCCCTAATTCAAGGTGGCTTGCCATTAAGCAGCGGCCCTGGTGCTGTTGTACGTGCATGATTTTTCTGGGAAAAGCATCCATCGCTTTCCAGCTTCTCAAGGCACCCCAGTCCCCTGAAGGATTCAAAACCATTTGTTTACACGGTCTCTCCAGCCCCTTGCTTCCCTGCCTCCGGTGAGTTTGCTGGTATTTCCTTTCCCCTTCAAATACCCTCACTTCTAGCTCTGAAATGATGCATAAGCACAGAGCCCTACTCCTCGAATAAAATTGCTGGAGAAGGGAGGTCTTGTCTGGGACGACTGTTTCATTTCTCAGTGAAGGAGTTTGACCCAAGGGAGGTTGAGGGAGAATGCTCAAGGGCAGAGGAAGGAGCTGTCAGGAATAGTGGGGTAAAAAATTAATTAAATGTCTTATTTGGGGAGGAGGTAACAGCGTACAAAGGCAGCCGCTACCAGAGAAGGCAAAAAGCAGCTGCTGTTTGGGGTTCGGGGCTGAAAGTGAACATTTAAAACAAGCTCAGCTGAGATGGGTGGATGATGGGAACACGCTTGGGGGAATTCAAATCCTGGGAAACGTCAGGGATTACCTGAGTCCCTCTTTTACCCGTGCTGATGGGAAGAAGGAAGATAACAGGACTGGATCTGCAGGCAGCCCCTTTTCTGCAGGCAGAAAATCCATTATTTCCGCCTAGGGATGGCAAGCGTGCCTGTGATTAGGGCTTAATCGTTCACATGGCACAAAGGATTTTGTGCTCACCTTTTTCTTTTTTTTTTTTTTTTAAGCTTCTATTAAATATTTAAGGGGCTGGCTCCCAGAGCATTTAAATTAGGATTTGGTTTACATCAAATTGGTTTACATATCACCTTTGCCGGTCAGGTCCTCTCTTCTGGGAATGTGGAACTGGGGCAAGGAGATTCAGGGCATCAGTGGTGGGGTGCAGATCTGGAAGATTATGGAGAATTGAGGGTTTCATCTGGCCATTTGGAGCAGTTGGGTTCTGGGGTGTTTCCCTGTGATAAACCCTTTTCTACTTGGGCTTCACTGAGTCAGTGTTGGATTCTTGCAACCAAACCATCCTTAAGGAGACACAAACTTCAGCCACCACTGGGTGGGGGGTGGCGGTGAGTGATGGCAGGGTAGATGCTCTAGAATCTTCAGTGGGGTCCTCATGACTCCTAGGTGGCTTGAGAGTAAGTATGCCCCACTTTAAATCAATCTAGGGTATAAAATTCCAATTTACAACACAGCAAATTAGAGTAATTCTTTCCATTACTCTAGAGGATTCCTCTTCCATCCTGGTGGCCACCCAGTATTTCCAATTAAACCCATTCATTCTAGCTCTCATCCAGAACACATGCATTTCTCTCTCCCTCCCTGTCTCTCTCTCTGCTTCTCTTTTTCTCATGATAAGTACAATGGCTGTCATGCTTGGAACTCATACTATGCCCTAATGCTGTGCTAAGCTTTCTATTGACATTGTTTTAATATTCACAACAACCTGCTAAGTTATTCTTCCCCATGTTAATGATGAGGAAATTGGGGTTTAGATGGGCCAAGTAACTTGCTGGAGGTCACACAGCAGGTACGTAGCAGAGTCAGGATTTGAGTCAAGGTCAGTCTGAGTCCAGAGGATGGGGCAGAGCAGAGCTGCTCTTCTGTTGATACGCGGGAGCAGAAGGGCTGGGGGGAGGGGGGCAGAATGAGTTCACTAGGAAACTGGCTGAGCCTGGAGACGGTGGGAAAGGGGAGTGTTGAAGGAGGGCCTCTGCTAAAGTGAAGAGGAGATGGACACCCCCCCCCCCATCCTACAGTAAAGGATGCCAGAAAACCTTTACTCTCACTCTCCCTTCAATGGACTCCATTCATTGTTGCTTTTAAGAGTCTCCAAGTCCCTAGGTTCTTGTCTCCAGTTTGGCTGGCAGAGCAACACTCATCCACGCATATCTCCGCCCCTGCTTCCCAGAGCCCTCTACTCCTGCCACCCACCCTCCTGCTCCCCTCCCATCTTCCCCGGTGCAGGGAATGCAGCAGCTGCCTGCCCCCGAGCGCGTGCTCAATCCGCAGCCCAGATGCTGAAGTCCACTGCCGTGAAGGAAAAGCTCCAGAGCAAAGTATCCAGAGACAGGGCAATGTCTCAGCAAGGAAACAGCGTGCTGATGCGCCAGTTCAGGCACAGACTCAGTAACTTTAGAGCTGGAGGAAACCTTGGAGGTATGTCAGTTTCAAGATGGGGAGAGTGAAGTGCAGAAAGCAGGAATGACTTTTCTACCATCATGCACTTAATGGGTGGAAGAACTGGGTTTCATTCATTCGTTCCATTTACTCAGTCATTTGCTCACCCAAGATTTATCAAGCAGCTATTGTGTGCCAGTCACAGGAGCTGGAGATACAAAGTGGAATAAAACAGCCTCAAGGAGCTTGTAGTCTAGGCTGTAGACGGTATGGCTCCCATGTTAAAGAATTTTCTAATTCGTGAGGATATTAAAGTTGGCTACATATTTAATAAGCATAATAGTACTTACCACGTTCTAGACCCCAGAGTATTTACAATTATTATCTCATTCAACCCTCACAACAACCCAATGAGGTAGGTACTATTTTATCCCCATTTTGCAGATGAGAAAACTGAGGTACAGAGATCTGAAATGACGAAGGCTACACAGCTGCTAAGTGGCAGAGCTGGGATTCAGACATGGGCTGCCTGGCCGCCTGCTGCCACTTTGCCGTTCTCAAGCACTTCCATAGCATGTTATTATATAAGGAAAAAAAAACCTGCCCATATGCTGCTTAAAACGCCATAAAGTAGGTAAAAATACAAATAAAGAATACAAAATCAGTATTCAGAAAAATAAATGACACAGTAGTCAAGGGTGATGGAGGGGAAAACAAAACAGGGATTTGTAAGGTACGTGTATTCTTTCCCAGGATTACTAGTGTTGAACCGCAAATTTGGATATGAGTCTCCTAGCAGACAAAAAATAAATTAAAAAGTCTGTTATATTATTTTCATAATTTCTGATTAGAAAATTTAATTTCTTATAGCGAAATACAACAATCTGTTTATTTTTTCTTTAAAAAAATATATATATATACACACACATATATATGAACTGAACCCTGAACTCTTAGGGCAAAGACCACATCCTGCTCATCTCTATGAAGGGTCCTCTGACAGAGAATAATGTGAAAGGTGTTACTGTATTGGGTGGGTGGGGTGTGTGTATCTGTTTCCTAGAGCTGCCATAACAAGGTAGACAAACCAGGTGGCTTAAAACAACAGACATTTATTCTGTCACAGTTCTGGAGGCCAGGAGTCCAAAATCAAGGTGCTGTTAGGGCCATGCCCTCTCCAAAAGCTCTAGGGGGGGACCCTTCCTTGCCTCTTCCAGCTGCTGGTGGCTCTGGCTTTCCTTGGCTTGCGACAGCATCACTCCAGCCCCTGCCTCCATCTTCACATGGCCTTCCCTCTGTGTCTGTGTCTCTTCTCGTCTTATAAGGACACCAGTCATACTGCATGAAGGGCACACCTTACTCCAGTACGACCTCATCTTAAATTACATCTGCATTGTCCCTACTTCCAAATAATGTCACATTCAGAGGTTCTGGGTGGACTTGAATTTTAGGGGGGACACTAATCAGCCCATTACAGGTGGTAAGAGAGGACGTTTCTGAGGAGGTGACCTTTTTGCTGGCGTCTGAAGAGCGAGGAGGACCTGGCCAGGCACACATCTGGGGGAGCAACAGTCCAGGGTGATGTGTGAAGGCCCTAAGTCTGGGATGAACATGGTATGTGGGAGGGTTCGCAAGACCCCTGTGGCTGCAGCAGCATGGGGAGGGGGAAGAGTGGGGGGAACACGGAGAGACAAGAGGAGCTAGAAGGAAGCCTGGACCATTGCCAGGAGCTTGGATTTTATTCACAGCGCAGCAGGGCGGGCCTCGAGCAGAGGAGTGACAATGACAAGGTCTGGTTTCTAAATGATCAGCCTGGTGGCTGCATTAAAGCGCTTCCCGGAGGAGAATAAACAACTGTAAATGGCAGTGGGGGATTGGGAGACTGTCCCTGTGTGTCCAGGTGAGAGAGGATGACAGCTCTGACTGGTTCGGGAGCTGTGGGGACGGAGAAGAAGCGAGTTAGGCTGTACTTACGGCTGATAGCCTCCCTGACGGACGGATTATACGTCGGGGAAGGAACGGATGATCCTGCTGTCCTGAGTATTATGCTATACGTATATCCACCTGCGGCTGGCATTTTCACTCAAACACATGCCCTCTTTCCATGCCCAGACTTGGAGTTCAGCCTCTTCCCTTTGAACGGCTTCACTGCCTTCCATATTTGGGGTTGATCACAACTTAATATTTCTAAATTCCCCCATTCTTGGGCACTTAGGTGGTTTCTGATTTCTCACAGTTACATCAGTGCTACAATAAACATGCATCCAATTGCTCATGCCTTCAACAAATTTCTGGAACAGAATTTGGGCATGTGTCTGAGGCTTTCTCCACGCTAGAAGGGGTGTAGCTGGGTTTTAGGGTACTCCCACTCTAACGAGATTATAGGTTTTTGTCAAAGTATACTCCCATGGGTTCAGTGACCGTTAAGCAGAGAAAGCCCATCCCTCCCCCACCTCCTGAGGCTGAACAGTCCTGGAGGAGGCCCCCATCGCACACCACCTCCTCGCCTCCTGTGCTTCCCGAAATTTAAAAATTTCAGGGTTCCTGTAGGCCATATGCTACCTTGTGTCTGGTCTTTAAAACATGGAGTGGCATTTGGGGAATGGGACCAGGCTGCCAAGTGTAGCTTGGATCTGGGAAATGGCCAGACTCTCCTTGCAGACGGCTTTGCTTTTCTCTAATACATGCCCTCATTTGAACGCAGGTCCAGCAGGAGAAGAGGAGATTAGATCCTTATACCTGTTCTGACTCATAGTTCTTCATCTGTTACAGCAAAGCATTCTTGGGAGAGAGAGAGGATTGGGGAGGGAGATACAATCTAGCTTCATTTCTATCCTTTTTCCAAATGCTACCTACAATTTTTTTGTCTGCTCTGAATCTCTATCCTCATCAGAAACAAACAAAAAAAGTGTAAGAGGTAACACACAAGACAGATAAAGAATAATTTGCTTAATATGCAAAGAGCCCTTACAAATTAAAAAAAGAAAAAAAGAGAATGACCTAATTCTATTAAATGGATGAAGGACACAAAGTAAAGCAATCACAGAAAAATACAAAACAGCAAACAAATCTGCAAAGATGTGCAGCCTCGCTCATTATTAAAGGGAAATTAGAAGAGGCACATATTTGCTAACTCTCAGAATGACACAGATGAAAGAGCTTGACCATTCCCTACCTTGTAAGTGTCAATACCCTCGGGAAGGGAGGGTGCAAACTTTGGGGAGGTCAATAGGACAGTATCTTCTTCTTTGCCCCCACCCCCTTTTCCTTTTTTTTTAATTAAAAAAATTTTTTAGGACAGTATCTTATGCTAGGAATATTAACAATTCCATTTCTAGGAATCTATTATAGATAGATAGATAGATAGATAGATAGATAGATATAGAGACAATGAACTCCAGAGTGGGCAAAGATATACCAAAATTCTTATTATAGTAATGTTTTTTAAGGGAAAATTCTGAAAACAGCGTGACTGTGAATCAATAGGACAGTGATTAAATAAAGAATGATACATCTATACAATAGAATACAATGCAGCGATTAAAAAAAGAACAGGGCAGCTCTAAATGTACTAATATATTTTAAAAAACAAGGTACAAAGTTCAGAAGAAAAGGCAACTTTCCTGGCATAATGCATTGTATTTTCATATAAAAAATTTATCGAAAAATGGATTAAAAAAGCACAATAGTGATTGCCTCTAGTAGACAGGAGTAGAAGATGAAGATGAAGAGACTTTCACTTTTGTATACTTCTACAGTGCTTTTTATAAACTATTATTAAATGTTACCTTTATGATTAAAACTTGTTTAAAAAATATTTAGCAGAAAGCAGATGATTCTATAGCGGATTTAAAATCTGGAAATTGGAACATTTGAGTCCTAACTCCAGTTTATGTTCTGTTTTCACCTGTGTTACATCAGGTAACACAGGTAAATCTCTGGACCTGATTTTCTCATCATTAAACTGGAGATGCTATGGGTTTCTTGGTGCTGGTGTCACTGCTGATGTTCTTTATGCCGCTGGAGTGACAAACTGGTGCAGAAAAGCAAGCAGCTTAATTGTTTGGCTCCAAAATTTGTTTTGTTTGTTACTCATGTGCAAACATCAATCTGATATTCTTGGAGATCGTGTCACTTACTTAGTGAAAGAAATAATAGTGATGCTTCCCGGCCGTGAAGGCATGTCGGAGATGTTAGAGGGCCATCCAATTTCACCCATCCTTCTGCTAATTCCACCTGTAGCCTAGTGCATGCTGGGATTAAATAGCATCACCTCCCGGGTTGATGTAAAACACCTGGCGAGATTTTTCTCATGCTTGCCTTCCCTCAAGTTGAGAAGGTAAAATTCGGTCATTCTCCATCTGGGGTAGGAGTAAATAAAGACATTGTAAACGTCAACAGAGGAAATCACTAAGCAGGGGAGATATTATTAATAGGGACAAGAAAACTAGAAATGCTTAGGTGAGAGGTAACTGAACAAAAACAATAAAAGAACTTTGCAGGGCCTTTGCAGAGAAATTGCAAAGAACTGTGGGTTAAGGAACGAAAATGGAGGCCATGGTGGGCAGAAGGAAGAAGCTGGTTGAGTCAGCAGGAGTGCAGTTGAAAAGGGAGGGCCTCAGTAGCAGACAAAGAGCATCTTGGAGGCACTCATTGGTTGATTAAAAAAAGGGAGGTGGGGACCCACAGGCTGAAGGACAGGAAGAAGAAAACTGTTCTTAACGATCATAATCAACTTGCCCTACAATCCCAAAGTGGGAAAAGGAGGACGGGTAGAAAAGGCTGACTCCAGAGGCCGGGAAGACGGTAAGCAGAGAACAGTTCACGGAAAGCTTTGTCTCCGAGGAGTGTTGCTAAGTAGGGGATGTCCACCTGGGAATTGTGTCATGGGAACCTTGGTTAGAAAGACACTGGGTGAGTCCCAGCTCAGACACCCTGTTACGTTGGCGTGTTGGCACTCCCCATGGGCGGGTGTCTGTGTTTGATTCATCTCTATCCAAAGGAAGTGGCCCATCATGAGCACATGGTGAATGCTGGCTGCACGAATGAATGTCCTTCCAAGGAGGTGAAAAGAGAGACTCTAACCTTCTTCCCCATGTGCCGACTATTGGCTTATATTAGGACCTTGGCTAAAGTACAGCTTACAAATGTTGCCACCCTAAGCGTCGTAGCCACAGTGACGAGCACTTTGCCACATCAGGACACTGAGAAGTGCTTGCGGACATTCTCGTAGGTAATCCCTGAATCCAACCTTGGAGGTGGGTGTCATCCTCACCCCCCTTTTACAGATGAGGAAAGAGCTTAGAAAGGTGAAGTGGCCTGCCTGGGGGTGCCCAGTTGGGATTTGAAACCAGATCTGTCAATTCCAAAGCCCAAGAGCTTTGCAACAAGATGCCAGAGACCGACAATGGCCCATGTGGGGGAGGCCCTAGTCTCCCTATTTTACAGATGAGAAGACTGAGACCCAGGCAACGGAAGTTCAGATTGTCAGACTCCAATTGTGTGCTCCTTCCACTGTTCAACTCTGCTCCTCCCTAATCCCATGGGAAGGCAGGAGACGTGACTCAATGTGGTTTTTTCCTTACTTTCCAAAGCCTTTCAAAGTTGAACAGTCCTGATTTTCCAGCCATGTCAGATATTTCTGACTGGATCAGTGGGTCTCAACCAGTAGCGATTTTGCTCTGCAGGAGACATGTGGCAATCTCTGGAGACGTTTTTGGTTGTCACAACTAAGGGTGTGTTTTTTTTGGGGGGGGTGCAGTGTGGAGATTCCACTGGCATCTAGTGGGTAGAGCGCCCAGGGGTGCTGCTAAACATCCTACAGTGATGCTTATGGACCTCCACCTCGTCTTTTTTTTTTTTTTTTTAATGTTTATACACATAACTAATGCAGGGGCAAATCTTGTAATTTATGAAAACCTTCTCATTAAATACATAAGCCACAGAGACAAAGCTAAATATCCACCACTCCCCACCCCCCTTCATCAGCAGCGACACTGTCCGCAGCTTGTGTACATCCTACGAGTGCACAGCAAATTCCTACAATGAAGAATATATCATTCTTTGTGAAGTGGATAGACCCCTCTTTGGCCTCCCTTTGAGGCTGGTACTTTTTACCCTCAATCACCTAATATTAACTTAATCGCCCAGGCTGTCTGGGCGATTCATCCCAGAAAACATTTTCTGAGCACCTACTATGTACCAGGCACTGAGCCTGAAGCTGTTCTGACGCAGAGAGAATATCTCCCACGGCAAACAGTCATGAAACATTAGAGCAAACAGCTACGGCCGTGACACCCACCAGCTCAGGAACTAAGAAACAAAGGGGGAAAATGGTCTGACTGACAAGAGTGGAAGGAGAAGCATCTGGAAAAGTTGCTTGTAGCAACTGCTATTTGGGCCCTATTCACACCTTATTTTTTTATCAGTTCGTTTCCTTGTTTATTGTTAGCACCTCTCCGCACCCCAATCTGTCACAGGTTCTCTTATATCTCTGACTCCTAGCATAGTACTTGGTATACAGCAAGAACTCCCTAAATATGTGCCCTTTGAATGAATGATATTATCTCATTCAAAAACCCTGTGAGTAGGTATTGCTATTATCTCCATTTTACAGAGGGGAACCTCAAGGCTCAGAGAGGTGAAGTACTTGGCTTAAGGTCACACAGCCAGCAAGGAGCAGAGGGCCAATTAGAACCCAGAGGTGCAGAATCCAAAGTTCTGCTCTTGACACCAGGCTTTAGAAGGCAGCCCTGATGGCTTAGTGAGTGAAAGTCATGCAAGGCAGATGGATTCAGGAAAGAAGAAAACTAACTTTTGCAAATCTTTTCTTCAACCTCTGGATTTGAGAAGGTCTGGTTCTTTGGGGCTGGGATCGCTGTGAATCTCCTCCATCATCCCTCCCCGGTAGCTAGTGCATCCCATCTCTCTCTTGCCCCCCGATTCTCCTATTTAATGGTCTTTCTCTCCCCTGCCTGCCTCCCTCTTCCCCATCTCGTCCAGTCCCCTGGGGCTGCCAAAGATGCCATTCGGTCAGATAATTAAAGTTCCCCTCCTGTTAGCATCTCGCTCCTGAGCCCTTCCAGCAGCTGTTCAGCTGGAGCGGGTCTGGGAGAGCGCACAAAAGCTTTACCAATAATTGTGTCTACAAGCTGCGTGTGCGTGTGTGTGTGTGTGTGCACGCATGTACACAGCCAGCATGCGCCTGGCCTCACCCCAGCCCCTTGGGCGGGGGCCACGGATTCATTACAGATTTTTCTTGGCGGCGTTGAGAGGAGGGAGGGGAAGGGGACCAGATGGCAGACAGGCGGGTGGCGGTGGGCCCTGCCTCCTCTTCCTCTCATCAAGCAGATGCCCTAGGAACAAGGGCCTCGGAGGCAGAGGCAGGATTAGAGGGGGAAACTCCGTATCAATTAGTGTCAAAGGCCGGGAGACTTGGTGGGGGAGGGGCAGCCAGTTGGCTCTGGCTGGTGGGGGAAGGAGAGAGAGAGAGCACTGATGGAGGAGAGGGGACCAGACCAGCCCGCAGCCCACAAGGGGTTAACATGCATCCTCACAAGGAGCTGGGAGTGAGGACAGAACCACCCTCACAAATCACCAAGGGCAGCACCGCACTTTCAGGTGGGTAAACTGAGGCCCAGGAGGAGAAGAGGCTCAGCGGGAAGTCTTACAGCCCCTGCACTGGGGCTAATACTACTATTAGAGTTTTAATATTATTAGATATTAGACAACATTAGATAATATTAGCTATTAATAATAATAATAGATATTAGATAATATTAATAATACTAAGAACATTAGTAATATTCTTGTAAGTAGTAATATCAAAAATCCTAGCAGCAATAAAATCGTATTAGCCTCATTGCTGAGCACGTACTTTGTGCCACATACTTGCTGGACAATTTCTTACCTAATCTAATCCCCCCAATGGCCAGATAAGCTAGATCTTAACAGCCTCGTGTTTTGTTTTGTTTTGTTTTTTAAATTATTAGCACCTTTAATTATTATTTATTTATTTATTTATTTATTTGGCTGTGTTGGGTCTTCGTTTCTGTGCAAGGGCTTCCTCTAGCTGCGGCAAGTGGGGGCCACTCCTCATCGCAGTGCGCGGGCCTCTCACCATCGTGGCCTCTCTTGTTGCGGAGCACAGGCTCCAGACGCGCAGGCTCAGTAATTGTGGCTCACGGGCCTAGTCGCTCCGCGGCATGTGGGATCTTCCCAGACCAGGGCTCGAACCCGTGTCCCCTGCATTAGCAGGCAGATTCTCAACCACTGCGCCACCAGGGAAGCCCAACAGCCTCGTTTCATGGATGAAGAAATTGAGGCCCAGAGAGGGGAGTGAGGGTGCCCAAAGTCACAAAGCAAATAAAGATGGGGCTGAGATTCTAACACAGAACTGAGCCAACTGAACAGTCAACAAGCACGGCTTATCTGGACTTGCCCTTGGAGTGAGCTTCGGTCCATGTTGGTTTTGAGGAGCAGCATTCTTAAACCCTCACTTCTTTTACTCTAAAAAACAGAACACACTTTAAAGTCCCAAGACCAAAATTCAAGTTCAAGCTCTTACTGACAAGCTGTGTGACCTTGGGCAAGTCACTGAGCCTCTCTGAGTTTGTTTCCTCCTCTGCTCTGTGAGGTTATTCAACAACGGTGGATAGGAAAATTACTTCTGATTAATGCCTATAATGGAATATTATGCAGGCTTTTAAAAATGACGAGGTGGATGGGTATTTACTGACATAGTAAGGTACTCAGACTGTATTGTTAAATTAGAAAAAAAAATCTGAAATTAAAAAAATGCCCAATATTATCCCATGTTGATTAAGACATATAGAGAGAAAGAGTGAGATGAGAAAATGAGAGAGAAAGAGAGAGAACAAGAGTGAGTGAGTGAGTCCAGAAGGATAAACTCCAAAATATTCATAGTGGTTATTCTCTGTGCAGTGATACTTTCTTGTACGTCAGTGTTTATAAAAATTAGTATGAATACAAGTGATAATATTAAAAGTTTGTTCTGTCATCAGTCTTGCCCAGTCCTGAGTATTGTGAGGACCAAAGAGTCTGGCTCTGCATACTGTTAAGTACCCACACATCTGAGGGATGGTTTGTCTCCTGGGGTGTGATAAGATGGGGAGGGGAGTGATAAGATGTAGGTCAGGGTCTTGTCTACACCTCAGTTAGACACCCAACAACATCAGTGGGTCAGGTCAAAGTCATAAAGAACCAGCGTCTGAGGGCTGCTGGGGAGGGAAGGGTTAATGTGCAAATCCATAAAGCTGACCCCGGGGTGGCCCGCTTAGGAGACCATCTGCCAGCAGGCCTGCAGCTGCCCATCCAGGCAGGCCCTGCCTTCTCGCAGGCTCCTCCCAGCCCGCACAGCTCGGAGCGGCCCAGATGCCTCTGCCTTGGCCTCTGACTCCAGCCAGGGGATCTGGCCTGGCAGAGTTATCACATCTCTCTCCCCATCCCCAGCAGCAGCACTGGCATCCGAGGCAACAGAGGTTACCGACTTTCCCACTTAATGGTCTCACGTGACTAGTAGACAACGACGTGGTAGGTTTTCCCATTGTACAGCTGAGGAAACTGAGTCTCAGAGGCAAAGGCGCTTGGCCAAGGATACAGATTCTTGGAGACAGCCCACGTTCCTGGGGGAAGCAGCGAGCCCCACCGCATCCTCTGATAGTCTCCCATGGGCAACGACTCCGCCAGGAGCAGTTGAGGGGCTACATGAGGCTGATATTCTAGAGCCTGTCACCAAGAGCTTGGGGCAACGGGGCAGGGATGGAGGTGAAGAAGAAGAACACAAGATGGGAGTCTTCAGGAAGCTGGGTTCGAATCCCTGATCTATCTCCCCACTCTGCCTCATCTGCTGGTCTATCTAGAAAGTCTCATAGGGACCTTCCAACTCTCCCATTTTGGGGAATCCAAGACCTCTGACTACTTCCTGACCCCAGGAAAAAGAATAAGACGAGCAACTCTTCTTCCCACCATTGGCACCCACTCTGGAGTCAGATATTGGTCCTGAGAGCCAAAAGAGGGGAGAGAAAAGAGTTAACTTGAGGGGCGGATGGAGAAGGGACAGAATCCTCTCTGGAACCTGCCCACGTGTCAGACTGAACAGCTCCGACTGACGGCCAAAAGACGCAGAGAGAGACCCAAAAATTCCCAGAACAGATGGGCCAGCCCGGGCGCATGGGGGATGAAATGGTCGTCATAATCATAATATCTCAAATTCCTCTGGTGCATTCTGGTTTTCAAAGCTCATTCAAATCCATTATCTTATTGGAATCTCACAACTCTTCTGGACAGTAGATGGCCAGGGGCTACAAGACCCATCTGGCAAGATGAGGCAACTAAACTCAGAGAGGCTAAGAGGTTTGCCCAAGGTCACACAGCTCGTGTGTGGTCAGAACAGTCAAAAAGAGAAATCAGGTCTCCTGAATCCTAATTCATCCATCAGTGGACCTGTGATTTGATCCCATTTTCTAACTTGGGGGCTTGGAATGATGATATATGTTAGTAATAAAATAGCAACAACAAAAACAGTAATAAAACCAACGTGCACTGATCACTTATAACATGATAGGCACTGCTTTAAGCACTTAATACATACTATCTCATTTAATTTCCACTTTGACCCTGGATGAGGTAGATATTACTATTAGCTCCAACTTACAGATGGAGGAGACAGACTCACATGAATGAAATCACTTGCTCAAGGACAAAGTTATAAAACACTGGAGCTCAGATTCAAATGTAGATCACCCTATCCCTTCACCACCATGCCAGTGGTTCCCAATCATCACTGCAAATCAGAATCACCTAAGAAGAGTTTAAAAAATCACTATGTTCAGATGTCACCTTGAATCAATTAAATAAGGACGTCCAGACATGGGGCCCAGACATCCGTATTTCTTAAAGATTCCTAGGTGATTCCACCGTGCAGCCCAGTTTGGGAATCACCACACTACACTCTCCCCAGGGGCTGTTCCATTGATCATCTCAGAAGAGCTCTGTGACAGCTGAGTTTCTCTCCGTTTCTCTACCTGTAAAATGGAGCCCCTTTAGTTTGCTGACTACGATCCATCCTCTGCAGGCTCGGGGCAGGAAAGTGTTAAGGCCCCAGAACTTTGAGCTGAGGGCTCTAGCTGCTCCCCCAGAGTCAGCTAGAGCGTGGGAACCCTATACCCACCTGACCCTGTTGTAAAACTTTTATTACGTTTTTTTCAAATCAGGCTTTTGTGCAACTGCAAACACCGGAATCTGCAGCAACAGGGACTGCGACGCTGCTAGCCGCATTCTTTACCTTTTCGGGGCGAACCCGTTCACTGTCCCCCCAAAACGTAGTGAAATCATAATGGAGGGGGAGCCTGGGGCACCGCCAAGGGAACAAAGGAAAACAGCTCCTGGAAGAAGGGGCTGTGGCTTGCTGGAAACTGGGACAGTGGTTTTGTTTTGTTTTGTTTTTCCCAGACTCTGGAAATCATCTTCACTCCTGCCTTTGAAATCATCCCCCAGTGCCTCCTCAGAAGGAAGCAAAGTGCCTTCTCTGTGCCTGCTCTCCTTTCTGAGTCTGGGGGAGCAAAGTGTAGAGGGAAGGTGGTCTCTTCCCTGGGTTCAAGCCCTGGCTGTTGGCTAACTTGTTGCACGGGCTTGGACCAGCCGCTGCCACGCTCTAGCCAACTTCCCTGCCTGTAAATAAGGAGGCTGGAGCCCCTCCTGACCTTGACCTACCTAGTTCTGTCATCAGATCTGTCAACCGCAGGATGGATAACAGAGAAACTCAGATGCATGTAGAAATGCAAAGGAAATCAGGCCTCCTTGAGAGCTCTCTGCTCCACCTCCCTTACCCCCACCAGGAGAAGGTGCCATGGGAAGCTGTGGTGCTTTCCTGACCCCCTTGGAACTCGCAGTCCTGGTCCACAAATGCTTTGGGCTCAAAGCCGGGAGTTCCAGGATTGTGAAGTCCAGGATCAAATGTCCTGACGAACAATGTCCCAGAGGAGGTGGGAGTGACCCCAACGGGCTCAGCAAATGACAGGTCTTGGACCCATGGAACATAAGAACCATGGGATCCTATGGTCTCAGAATCTCAGAACCAGGGGCATAACCAGGTGTGTGGGGCCCGAAGCTTACGCAGTTGGGGGCCTTCTTTAAAAACACAGCCTGAACCACTTCTATCGTACTTTACACTCTAGACTTTTTGGTTGTATATTCCGACTGCCTCATCCTATGACAATTTTGTAATATCGTCAACTACAGAGAGAATGGGAAGGTAATTCTGCATTTTTTCTGTGCTGGTTGTTTAGGAGCACTTGGAGACCACGTGGTTGAGAGGTCCAAAGGTCCCAAAGAGATGTGAAAGTGAAAGGAGCCCACGGCAGTGCCCGACGTCAGGCCGTTCTGGCAAGCCTGAAAGGGGCTTGTGAGGACAGGGACGTTCCAGGGTCTCTGTGATCTTTCTACTGCCCGTGAAGAGGGCTTCCTTTTGAAGCTGTGCTAGGAGTGGTATCTTAGCCACACTGAGCTCTTCACGCATAGAAGATAGCTCATTTTTAGTTGGTTATCTCCCCTCATAACTTCTACCAGCTCTCCTACTTAACAATCCCACACCCTTGGGGGAAAACAGGAACAGAAAATATATGCAAAATGGCCCTCAATTTTGATAGAGATATACGCAATTGCCGACTTCAATCTTTCTGCAGCATGTCCCTGAGAGAATCAAGAATCAAGGATGCCACAGAAGCCTGGGGACTGGGGCTCAGGACATAGCGGAGACTATGAAGGTACGGAGCTCGGAGGTTTAGGACTTGGATTGGATGCTGCTGTTGTTGGGGGTAAGGGAAGACAGGGCAGTGCAGGCCAAGTCAAAGGGTTCCATCTACTTGCCCCTGGTCCTGGATCACAGGCTGTACGCCAAGCCTAGCAAAGCCTTCCCACAATCCCCTTCCTCCCTGGGACCCTGAGATGATGGGTAGCAATGCGGTACAGGGATTCAAATCCCGATTCATTCTTTACTAGCTGTGTGACCTTGAATGAGTGCTCTGACTCCTCTGACCTCTGGGTTTCTCAACTGTAGGATAAGCGTGATGAAAACGTACGCATCTATAGAAGCAATATGATTCACATACAAGAACATACCGTTCTCAGCACAGTGCCTGGCGCTGGGATAAACACTAAGTAAATGCTGGGCGTTCTGATTCCTGTCCAGCTTGGCCTTTCTCACCACCAGAGCCCAAGGAGAGACCCCTCCCTTGCCCATGATCCCAGGGAAGGGCTGAGATTGGCCCTCCTAATATCATATGCTAGCCCTGCACCAGTTATAGCATCTAGGGTAACTGAGAAATAGAATTGTGTCTCTTGCAGCCCTAATTGGTATGGAAGTAAGGCTCTATACGGGAAAGGAAAGCTTCCTGGAAAGACCCAAATAAAAATAATATGGTCCTTTACACCTGCCTACTGACTAGGTTTGCCGCATGAATGGGATACAGACCCTCTCAGTCAATTGAGTTTCCGTCCGATCCCAACAGGCCAATCAGACCCCAATTTTCTGACAACCCTGGTGTCCTTTCTCAGAATGTCTAAGAATTCTGGGAGAATAAATCCATCCCATGTCATAACTCTGCTCCTGGAGAGCAGAGACTTTTATCCAGTTCATTGTCACAACCCAAGCATCCAGCACCAGGTCTGGCACGTGAAACACACCCGATAAGTATGTTACTGAATGTGACAGTGAATAAATGGAATACTAAATTTTCAAAGGAAAAAACAATCAAGGGAGATCACTTCCCAAAGATCAAAGAGAAACTTTCTGACAGTTGAGTATTTTTCCTTGTTTTCTTTTTTGTAACAACATTTAATAAGCATTAATGGCAGTCGAGGCACTGACCTAATCACTTTGTCTATCACTGCATTTAATTCTCCCAACAACACTTTGAAAGTTGCTTTTAACATAGGCAGTGTGGTCTGATGGTTAAGAATACAGGCTTTACGAAAAACGGGACGGCCCTCCATTACCAAATAGCGCTTTTGCGACATGCGTTGCTCTTGCCCCAGTTCTGGCACCTTATCATTTTATTAAGGACCTTGTTGTGTTTTTACCGACTTATTACTTGAAATGATAATACAGCCTGTCTGTTTGCTGTTTCAAGACTGTGATATATTTTCCTAGTGGTTTGGCTTTAAAAATACATAAGACTTAATTTTTCTTCAAAAAAAAAAAAAAAAAGAATACAGGCTTAAGAATTAGACCCATGTTCAAATCCTAGCTCCAGCAGCTTCTAGCTGTGTGATCTTGGATCAATTACTTCTCTCCTTGAGGCTTTCCTTGTCTATAAGATGGGAATAACAATATATACTTGATGGAGTTAATTTATTTAAAATGTTAATGCATGTGAAGACTTTAGCACAGTGCCTGGACCACAGGAAATGCTCAATAAATAGTGACTGTTATTCTTCCTGCCCTCTGCCTCTTATATGGAGAAAGAGCTTATCAGAGAGGCCACAGATGCTCACCGTAGGATGTGATTCAAGGAGTGAAAGGCATTTCCTGTGTATGGGAGAGGATGGCACCAAATTCCCTTCCCTTTCCACCCAGACCTGCTACTAGATTACCTTTCTAGTTCTCTTAGCACCTAGGAGGGATCCTGTAACTAGCCTTCACCACTGGAATATACACACTAGTAATGGGTCACTTCAAGGCGGACGCAGTTAAGAGCAGGTGTGACCTCTCCACCTTGGTTCACTTCCCTCGTCTTCCAGCTGGATCATGCCACATAGCACGGAAGCCATGTTACGGGGGTGGGTCCCTATACGGCTACATGAAGCAAAGCCCTCCTCCAACCCATTTAGGACTAAGATACAAACAAGAAACGACTGGTTCATGTGAAGCCACTGAGATCCCACATAGCTGCTACCTCTTGCCTACCCTAACCACACTATTTTTATTTAATGACCTTCTTGTAATAGCCAAGATGATATCTATTCTGCTTATTCTTTAGGTCTAATGGTATAAGTAGCCAGCAGATGTGCTCTCATGGTGACAGATTATGTTCCTTGGAGAAGAAGAGCACTGGGAATCGATTCCAGTGGTCTGAGGGATTCCCAAGAAAGAACATGAGCTGTGAAAGGAAGTCCCCGTCTCTCCAGCGGCACTGCCTTCCAGGTTCCCCCACTGCGCAAACAACGCCATGACTATGGACAGTGCTAAGCTTCCACTTAGGTTAGGTTCTGGCAGAATGTCTTCATCTCTAGCTGTTTCTTTTTTTAAAAATTTTTATTTATTTTATTTATTTATTTTTGGCTGCGCTGGGTCTTCGTTGCTGCACGTGGGCTTTCTCTAGTTGCGGTGAGCGGGGGCTACTCTTCGTTGCGGTGCACAGGCTTCTCATTGTGGTGGCTTCTCTTGTTGCAGAGCACGGGCTTTAGGCGCGCAGGCTTCAATAGTTGTTGCACGAGGGCTCAGTAGTTGTGGCTCACAGGCTCTAGAGTGCAGGCTCAGTAGTTGTGGCACATGGGCTTAGTTGCTCCGCGGCACGTGGGATCTTCCCGGACCAGGGCTCGAACCCGTGTCCCCTGCCTTGGCAGGTGGATTCTTAACCACTGCGCCACCAGGGAAGCCCCTCTAGCTGTTTCTTGAGAAAACTCAGAACAGCCCAAGGATAGGACTGTCCATGGCTAGATGACTTGTAATCACAAAATCTAGGTGCCAATGGTAAGTATACTTTCTGTGTTCTCTTTGCCTCTTTTCCCAGAGATGTCTCTTCGCACCTAGAAATAGTCTAACCCAATCCTGGCTAAAGCTCTGGTCTGGCTTTGCCCAAATGGTGACCAACACCACTATGGACTTTAATACAGGACCAGTCACTGGAAACACAGGGTCCACTGGAGTTAAATATATTGGAGATTCCATGGCTCCTGGGTCCAAGTCCCTTCCTTTCCCGTGACTAGTTGTGCAGGGGTGAGAAGAGGATCCTAAGGATAAGCGGCGCCCCTCCTTGGTGACAGATGACCACACTAACTCCCGCCAGCCACCTCCCACTTGTTCCTTCCTGTCCTTAGAGAGAACCAGCAAGAGAAGTTTCTGCCCACTCCTGTAAAACGGTGGACTCCGAGGTGTGCCTCTGGCTGCTGCTTTGGCGCGCCAGACGTGCTAGGCTCCTTTCTAATTTATCATCTCCCGTGCTCACAGTAACCTCGGAAGAAAGTTATTCCCCCCAGTTTAGAGATGATAAAATTGAGGCTTGGGGAAGTGAACTATAGTACCATGCTGGGGTTACTTGGCTGTGCTATTCAAAGTATCACACGTCCCACATGCTGTACAAAGTACAGTCCGAGCAGAGCAGAAAGTACCTTCCAAACTCCCAGCACCATTTTTGATGTGTCAAAGGAGGTGAAGAAAAAGGATACCTGCTCCACCCACCTTATAGTGTTAAAGCACTAGAGCACAGCTCAAAGGCACAAATATACATAAAGTATTTGAAAAATATAAAACACTACATAAATGCAAATTATTAATTAATAGGCAAATTAATTGATTGACAAGGAGTTCGTATAGCATGGAGGTTAAGCACGTGGGCTCTGGAATCAGATAGGACTGGGTTTGATGAAGTTTTGACCTCCCTGAATCTCAGTTTCCTCTTCTGCGAAATAGAGATAAGAATATTCCCCGTCTCATAGGGCACTGTGAAGCTTTAATGAGTTAGTATATACGAAATGCTTAGTATAATGTCTGACTCACACTGTTGTTACTATTTTTACAAATAACTCTATTAGTCTCAGTTTTTTCTTCTGTGAAATGGAAAAAAATAATTCAACCCATCGCATGGTGCTTTCATGATTTGAAACTCTTTTAAGAATGCAGTATGCCAATTCTGATGATAAATCACCCCCAAACTGAACAGAGGCTGGACACAGCTGGGAAAAGATGTGGCGGGAGAAGACTGGGACCCCTGAGGCCAGCCCTCCCTGCTGCCTCCCTGCCCCCGCCCTGCTGCACAGCAACGCAGGTGCTCCAGGCAAGACGAAGCTGGCCTCCATCGCCCTGCTCGGAGTTCCAGGGCCCCGGCAGCAGATCTGGCTCCCGCAGCCTCCCAGCATCCCGCTGGGAGAACACAAAGCCAGAAATAGCTCCCTTGGTGCAGGACACCCCTTCTCCTCCACGTCCTGCTTCAGCTCCCTGACTTGCCTGAGGAGATGGTGAAATGTGTCTGCTTCACTTGGCATACTGTGGATCAGCAGAGGGCAGGCTGGTCCTTGAGCCCTGTCTCCATCAAGACTGTCTTGTCTTCTGAATCTCACCCAGTAGCCAACTCCTCTAGAACTCCCTGATTCAACAAATACTTACTGTGTACCTAGTTGGTGCCAAGCACTGAACTAGATACTTTCCCATTACAAGTGCAGCCAAATCTCTTCACTCTCTAAACCACCTCTCCCGGGGTATATAACACAATGCCTGTTCACAGCTCTAAGTAAATATGGATTGGGTATCAGCTGTGTCCTGGGTCCTGTGCTAGTGGCTGGGTATATGGAGATAAACATGACAAAGCCCTCTGGCCAGATATATACATTCATGCGCTAACTAACAGGTACCAGGATTGCTCTTCTACTGACATTTCTATTCATCAACCTAATGGTTTATGTGTTTAACAGTAGTTATCGGAGCTGGTTAGCCACTGTCTAGCTTCTTTAGCCTTGGGCAAGTGACCTTCCCTTTGTGAGGTTCTGTTTTCTTATCTGTATGATGGGGGGAGGGGGTGTTTTGTGATGAACATTAATTGAAACAATGAATGTAAAAAGCATAGCACCAACAGCAAGGATACTACTTGATCTGATCCTTCCCAAAGCTGTAGCATTCCCTTCCTGGAAAAGATAAATATATGGCATGCATACTGCCACCTTCCTTTCTTGCACCAAGGACAGACATCACTAATGAATCAAAGCATTCTTTGTTACTCCTCTCAGATGTAGCCCCAGAAGCCTTCTCAACACAGTGATTCGGGCACATACCACTAATTGATTGAAGCTGTTGACATTCTCTATGGAACTTTTTTTTTGCCATCCTGCCCTTACTTTACTCAGTTGCATAGGTCTGTAGTTTAGCTGACACTCTAATGAATATCTCTTTCCTCTCTGAACTTTACTCTTGGGTCTTGAGTGTAACCTCCTCAGAGACTGAACTACATGGGCATAGGCCCAGATGCATGCAGGTGGTGCCCATTATATGTATGTATTGACTGATGTGCCTCTGATCAGCAAATCTGGCTCCCATTCTGCTGACCTGTTGAATGATCTTGGGCAAGTCAGTTCTCATCTCTGGACAATTTTGATATTATTTTCTCATAGGGAGTGTGTTAGTAGAACATAGTGGTTAAAATCTTGACTACTGGGGTCTTACAAGCTTGGGTTTGAATCCTGGATCCACTTCCTAGCTGTGTTACCTTGGAGAAGTCACATAACCTTTCTGAACTTCAGCTTCCCCATCTGTTAATTGGAGATGAATTAATAGTACCCATCTCAAAAGCTTAAAGGAAATATTGCATGGAAATGGGATACTGTTTTGAGATACTGATCTATGTGGTTTTTTTTCTCCCTGTATTTTCCCCTTTTCTTTTTTTACCATTTAAGCAGATCATGGGTTCTACCCTCCTTGCCTCCGGGGAGGCATGTGTCAGGGCTGAAAACAGGAAGAATATGAGAGTGTTTTTAGCTTTTGCTTTTTGGAAAAGTCAAAGCCTTTAGGGGAAGAGGATTTACGGACTTAAGGAGAGAGTCCTGAAGAAACACAAAGGAAGAAAGATTTCTCCAGAGCAGAAAGAGATTGCCTCTGCTTGGGAGTGGAGAGGAGAGAAGAGGGGAGGGGAAGGGAGAGGAGGAGAGGGGAGGAGGGAGAGGTCTGTAAGACCAGAAAAGTCCTATGTGGGCAGAAATGATGGGTGTCTCCATGGTAATATGTGTGAATTGATGGTCAAGCTGGGCAACCTTGGGCAAGTAAAATAACCTCTCTGGACCCGTGTTCTTACAATGTAAGGCTGTTTTTAATCACCCTACAAGTTTAGTGCAAGGAAATGGGACGTCCTTGTGCTTAACAAATATCTGTTCTCCCATGCCCTTCCTCAACACCAATGATTCCACTTGTGATCCTCTGCATTGCCGTGTTTGGGTTTAGCTCTGGGCAAGAAAACACATGGTTAACTACCAATATCTCGTGTGTCCTTGTCTTGAAGGGTTGTCCCTCTTCATGGATGGTTCGATAATCGTCTTGTTGGGAAGAGCACTTCTGGCGTGAAAGGCACTTCCCACTGGCGGACTCTCCTTCTGAGTAATTGCCCCGTGTGAGAAAGGACTATCACTCCCCCCAGGCAACCCCTCACCCGGCCCCATGAGGTCAGCCTCACTGCTGGGCAGTCCCTTCCCTCTCTGCTGGAGCCGGGTCTTTGGTAAGCTTCCACTGAAGTGATCACCTAGAAACCTGAAAGCAGAACAGCTCGGCCTCACCAGTGACATTCCCCATATCTTGCCTATGGGGAAGCAAGAGTTGGGTAAGAGAGAAAACTGTGGCAGCAAGTACATCTGGGTTATAACCCTAACTCTGACCCTTACAAGGTGGTAACCTTGGCCAAGTTGCTTAAAGCCTCTAAGTCTCACTTCCACCATCAACAAAATGGGGATGATGCTATCTATTGCATAGGATTGGGGGGTGAGTTCAGTGAAGTGATATCTACAAATGGCCCAGCACAGAGCTTAATTTATAAGCAGGCAATATCTAAAATTGCACGGCATTACAACTAACTCGCTGATCTTTGGCCAGTCGCTTTACCTGTTCAGACTTTAACTCTCTTTTCGACAAAATTAACTCCTGCCACGCCTGCTAATTGCTAGTTATTAATAGACATGTCTCTCCTACTAGAATGTAAGCAACTTGAGAGTACAGAAATCTTTATTCATTACTATGCTTTGCATATAGTAGAAGCTCAGTGCTGGGTGAAGGTATGAATGGATAATCAGAAGGGATTTCAGATGTGAAATCCCCTTGCACAAGTTTTAACAAAGAATCATAGCAATTGTGATTCTTTGTTTCTGACAAGAATGAATAAGTACAATCATTTAAATCTCAATAGCAAAAGGCCTCGGAGAAAAACCAACAAACCTAAAGTGCCTAAATTCCTTGGGACTACAATGTTTTAGGTGTCTTACAAAGAACTAAGATTGGGAGAACAAGTTCAACCAGGCTTTATGCTTCTAAGGTCTTAGAAAATAAATGATCTGAGCTGCCATTTCTTATCATCTGTTAAATGAAATTAATAAACCTTACTTTACCATAAATATAGGGAAATGGTAAAGAAAGGCACAAAGTAGATGCTCAATAAATGTTGGTTGGTTGGTTGGTTGATTGGTTGGTTGAATGAATGGATGGATGGATGGGAGAAGAAAATAGTTGGAAAAAGGATGAAGGAACAAATAGCTGGAGAATAGATGAAGGGATGGATGAAATAATGAATAAATAAACAAATGGTTCCTTGATCAATGGATGGATGTAGGGTAGATGGATGGATGGATGGATGGATGAGTGACTACGTAGTGGATGGATAAATAAATGAATAGAGGAATAGATGATGAGTTAATGGATGGATGGGTGGATGTGTCGGTCAAGTTCGTAGCACGCATGAGGTACTGTGCCTATGAAGAATGACTACGACTGCATAATAAATGCACCTAAACTGGTCAACTTGGGGTAGGTGTTGCAATTAGAAGCCCTAGATTTCTCACTCAAGAAACACTTATTCTCCTTGTTTCTCTGCCTCCCTTCCCGAGGGAAACTTGCTTCCAGGAAAGCTGCTCATTAATGTAGCATCAAACTCCTTCAGTGAGTTTGTTCACCCGAAAATAAAACTGGGCAGTACTAGTGGACATATGTCTTGAACTATGTTCTCTCTCACGCATCACTGTGGCACTGGGATGGAGCAATGTAAACAGCTTGTCAAGAACTTCCTTGTTTCCCTACGGTGCTCCTAATTTTTCTGATCTTTCCTTCCTACACCAGGAGATTGGCAGAGCAGGCATTCCCAACAAGAGCTAGTAAGAGTTACCAGCACAGGATTCAAATCGCATCTCTGACATCACCTAGCTGTGTGAGCTTAGACAAGTTACTTACCTCTCTGATCCTTAATTTTCCCATCTACAAAATGGAAATTGTCATAATATCTAACTACCTTAAAGAATGGTTCAGTGGATTAAGTGATATACTGCAGATAAAGCATTTTGCTCAGTGATTGGCATATAGTAAGTACTCAGAAACTATGATTAGGAACTATTATTAAAACTTTGAAAGGTGAAGAAGTTGAAACACTGACATTCATGAGGTCACTGAGGCAGAGAAGTAAACCCTGGGAGTCAGGAGACCTGGGTTCTGATTCACTATTTGACTTTGGGCAGGTAGGTACCTTTTCCTCTCTGAGCCTTTCTTTCTCTACCTGTATAATAGGGAATGACCCATGAGCTCTGAGATTTAGGGGTATAATCGCAGTGTCTTTTTGCCCTCCCCCTCTACCAAACTGATTCTCTTTTGAACATGAGCCTTCGTGTCCAAGGGCAATCATTCCTAATAGGTAAAACCAGGAATCAGCAATTGTTCAAGTTAGAGATTTCTGTCACCCTGATACAGATGAGGCTCAGGGTAGCAAAGTGACTTGCTCAAAATCACACAGCTAATAGATGGTGGGATAGGATTCCAACCCAAGCTTATCAACCACAGAGCCAGAACTCACCCAACTATGCAACACCTCTCCCTTGGCACGTGTCATAGCCGCGTTTGCTTGGTGAACGGGAGGTGATGCCTTCCTTAGGGCTGGATGAGCAGGGTGGGTGGAGGAGCATATGCTGAGCACCCAGTTTCCACGGAGAGGGAGGCAACAGGGTCTTCGGGACCAGAGCGGGGACAGCAAACACCAGCTGGCCCTGACGGCACCGAGCCCAAGCGACGAGATGGGAAACATCAGGAACATCTAGGAGCACGCAGACCACAGTCCCCAGTTCCTGCATTCACACTACCACCGGGGATGGTTTGAGAGTTGATCTGCTAAAGGGCCATAAATGCTATCGGTCCAGGGTGGAACAGCCAGCGTTTTGGGGTGTGGATGAGTACAGGCAGTGGATGGCAATCATATTAGCCCTTTTCCTCTTCCCTGGAACCCACTGACGCTCTACAAGGAACCCACTGTCTCTGGCATTGATTGCTTGTGAGGCCTTAGGCAAGTTACTTAACTACTCTGGGCTGGATTCCTTCCATAAAAGGAAGTTAGGGAGGGTGGGATGAAAAGACTCTGAAGGCCACCCCTAACTCTCCTAGTGGCAAGATGTCCTTTCTTGGGGGAGCGGGGTGGTCATACATAACCTCCCCCATGGAAGGAAGGTTTCCAGACTCATGCTCCTCCCACTGTAGTTTGGGGCCTGTTTCCCCTCAATCAGGCCCCTGCAATGATGGGGTAAATTTCTTCCTAAGGCTCCTGAGCTCTGAGTCCCCCTTGCTGTTTTGGGGTCCTACTCCAATGTCTCCCTCCTCCCTTGGCCATTAAAAGGGATGTCACTCTAAGGGATGTCTCCACTTAGGAAAAGGAGCATACACAGGGGCAGCCGTATGAGGCATGAGGCTGGTACACTTTAGTGTAGAGAAAGAAGGGGGCTTTAATGGGGGTAACACCGGCAATGCAGGCTGGTCAATGACCAGAGGTGGTCATACCTTTCCTCCCCTTGCCTGGTGGATCCATGCTCAGTGCACAAGCTCCTGGGGTCACACGTTTTGTCTGCAGTGGGATGGGGACACTGAACTTGGAGTCAAGAGACCCGGGGTTTATTCTGGGTCTTTATAAGACCTTGAGCCTCAGTTTCTTCTTCTGCAAAACGGACATAAAACTGGCACTTAACTGTTGTGAGAATCAAATGAGATCAACAGCAATAGTTAAACCACCACCACCACCACAATAATGTATCATGATTTCATGGTGTGACTTTTGGCAAGTCACTTCATATCTCTGAGCCTCATTTGTCCTATCTGTAAAATGGGCATACATTAATTTTTCTGCCTTCTTCTCCAAGGAACTCTGAGCAGTGCGGTGTCTTAGAACTGGGTGTCAGGTGGGCCATAAGTCAGCTACACCTCTGGCATTAACATTCTGATGCTCCACGAAGTGCCCTGTGTACTCTCTGTGCCCCTGTCTCCCCATCTACAAAATAAAGAGGCTGTATTCGAGTCCCTCAAATGTCCCCTCTGGCCCTCCCGTTCTGACTGCCGACGAAATGCCTCAGTGAGCTGACACTGGCTAATAAGGAGCTGATCACTGGGATGTGCTATTGTGGTGATGGTTTCCTGCTAGAAAAAACTGTCCACACGGTAAAGAGCTGCCCCGAGCCTACCTGCCCTCTATGGGAGTGGGCTGGGCCCCAGAATCACCTGCCACTTGGCCTTGGAAGGGAGGCTGGACAGGGCAGCTGGCCAAAGAAAAGCCTCCTTAGTGGCCGAAAGCTCTGAAATATGATCCCGGGAACAGCCAGGCTGAGTACAGATGGGCATCTCATCAGGATCCCCAGACCAGGCTTTGGGCAGCATATGCCACAAGAGGTCTTTCTGGGGCAGGATGCCATATCTCACAGCGAGGGGCCGGGGGCAGGAGAGAGCAGTGTCTGATCTCCTGATCACAGCAGAGAAGCTCACACACAAACCTTGATGTTGGGCAAACACCACTTCACTGAACCCAGAGCTCACCCAGGCTGACTCAGGCTACGTAAGGGCCTTGGACAAATCCTTCCCCTTCTGTGGGTCTCAGTCTCCCTACCTGCAAAATGAGGAGCCGAATTACACGAGCAGGCCCTAGAGATCTTTTGATCTCTTATCTCTTATCTCTCTCAGTAAGAAGTTTTGAGAATGAAACCTTCGTATAAGTGTATTTATAAATTTTATCTGTACAGTCGTTCGACACATTATAAATATTATAAAACATATCCCTCCGTCCTCCACGTGTAAAATGAGGAGACTGGATAATCTCCTAAAGGTCCCTTTAGCTCTCAAATTCTGACGATGTATGTCTGTAGGTCTCTGAGTTTCCTCATCTGTACCATGCACTTATATCTGCATACCCTCAATCATTCATTCAACAAACATCTAAAGAAAATGGGCCAACCATGGGCCACTGTTCTAGGTGCCGAGATACAGCAAGGAATGAGACAGACATGGTCTCCACCCTCAGTAGTTCAAAGGGTTCTCCTGTGAATCAAAGGAAACACTGCTGTTTTTGAAAATTGGAAATACCACGTGGTTCAGACTATTAGGTATGAGAATGATTTGATGAGGTGAAATTGCTACAATTCATGCATTCAACCACCATTTGTTTGGCCCCCTGCTATGCATCAAGTGAAAGAGGTAAACCAACGAGCAAACTGACACAGTCCGCATCCTCATGATGCTTTCGGTCTATTAAAAGAGGTACACTTTAACCAAAGATCCCGTAAGTCAGTGTAAAATTACAAACGTGTTGAGAACCAAGAGAGGTACTACAGTGATGAGAAAGTCTGTAACGCCAGGTGTGACCTAGTCTAGAGCATTGTGGGAGGATTCCCTAAGGAGATGACATTGGAGTTGAGATCTGAAAGCGGAGTAGGTGTGAATTAGGCACCAAGGGAGAGGGACAGCTTTCCTGGCATCATGTGCAAAGGCCCGGCGGCAGGAAGGGCATGGAAAATTTGAGTGACTGAAAGGAGGAACGGGATGCAGCTGGAGCAGATGGAGTGAGGAGCAGCATTTTAGAAGTGATCTTGGGGGAGGTGGCCAGGGGCTGCACCATGGCAGGGAGTCACCAAGGCCTAAAGTTCTGCAAACCAAGGGACAGTGATGCAGGGCTTTAGATGAGGGTAGGGAGGGTGTATATGGTCTGAATTACTTTTCAAAGAGGTTCTTCTAGCTCGACATGGGGATGGGTAAGAAGGGTAAGGACAGAGGAAGACAGTGTTACTGACAGTGGTGTGAGATGCGATTATAACAATGGCAATTGCCTAAGCTGACTGGACGTAAAATAAGATGATTAAAACAAAACAAAAACACCCATGACCTTAAAATCCAAGCCACAGTGACAGGATGTATAGCAGGTAGAGAAGAACGTACTTGCCATTGAGCAGACCTGATTTCAGATCCTGGTTTCATACTTACAAACTATGTGACCTTGGACAAGCCACACTTCACCTCTCTGGTCTCAGCTTTTCCTTTTCTGCAAAGTGTACTAGACTATAAACTTCTCAGTTAAGAGCTCTGGGTTTTTATTCCAATTATGACTCACCAGCCATGTTCCCATGAGCAGGTCACTTCTACTCTCTGAGCCTCAGTTTCCTCATCTGTAAAACTGGGTCTTAAAAATACCTCTCTCTTAAAGTTACTGTGAGGATGGAATCAGACAACAGATGAAACGTGTTTGGCACAGGGCTGGGCACATAATAACGTAAGGAGCTCGGCACACACATTCCCACCGTGAGCGAGCGCGCACACACACTATGAATACACACGCGTCAGGCCCAGATGGCACCTCTCTTCCCGTAGGAGTGGTAACTGTCTTGTAAAATTCCAGCTCACTTGCCTAAGCTTAACTTTTAATGAAGCCAGAGAACAGTGATCCGCTGGTGTTTCTGCTCAGCGAACCTGTCAGCGGGATGTAAGCCCAGGGAATTCGGCAACTAAGGGATTCTCCTGATGAGAAACATTTGCGTCCAGAGGATCTTAATATTTGTTTGCAACAGACACATGCAGACGTGAATTACTTAATGACTGTTTTAGGGTTCGGCATTGTTCCTGGATTTGGTTTGGCTTTGTCTCTATGACATCTTAATTCTGTGTTTTATTTCTCAGAGCTCTACATACAGGCTGTGACATATGGGAGCTCCCTCAGCAAAATCTCCAGTGGAGATGGGGGAGGGAAGTAGAGAGAGAGAGAGAGAGAGAGAGAGAGAGAGAGAGGGAGAGAGGGAGAGAGAGGGAGAGAGAGAGCGCGCGAGCGCAGACTGTAGCTTCAAGGGTGTGTGGCAAAGGGGGCTGTGAGGTGAGAGGGATAGTATAGATTTGCACCCATGGATATGAGAGATACACCAAACCCTCACCGTCATGGGAACAAGATTTGCCACTGCTATTTGGAAGTCTAAACAGTGTCTTTTTCAATTCCCTAATCCGATTGATCACAATCAGAACGATGTGTAAATTTCATGTTTTGTCCATAACGCATGGAGGGGCCCAGCTAAGCTTCTGCCTCTGCTGTTCAGTCATCCCTGGTTGCACTAGAGTCAGGAGAGAGGAGTCAAGAGAAGCAGGTCAGACCAGGGACCCTGACTGAGAGGGCAGGAGCACCCCTGCGACCCCCCCATCCCCCCAGCCTCGGAGCTGAGGACCTGGGACGTCCTGAGATGTCTTACACGGCCCTGCTTGATCTGTTTCCTGCCTGTGTCTAGGGAGTCAGCTCCTGTCAGTCTCCCCCTCACCCATTCTGCTCCAGCCACACTGACTTCCTTGCTATTTCTCAAAAACATCAAGCATGCTTCCACCTCGGGGCCTTTGCACATGCTGTTCCCTCAAACACTTTCCCCCCAGTAATCCTCATGGCTGGCTCCCCCCGCTTCTCCAGGTCCCTGGCCACTCCATCCAATAAAGCCATCCCCACCCTCACCCTCTAGCCTTTTGCTCGGCTTCATTCTTTTTTAAAGCACTTACTAGCACCTGACCTTATATTATTTATTTGTTTCTTCATTTATTATTTTTCTCCCCCATGAGAGCAGGGGCTTCATGCTGTTCACTGCTATACCAAGTAGGAGCTCAAGAAAATTGTTGAATGAATGAAGTACAGCTTTGGTTTTTAGCCACAGGCAGCTACTTCTTCTTCCTACATTCATTCCCCAGTGGTTTATTTTCTCTTTGACATGTATGGGCTCACTCTGCTCCCCTCAGCGTTGGTGGCTGCTTGAGGAATGCAGACTGGATTTTGTTTTAGCCAGAGCTGGACCATGAAGGACAAGAAACCTAACAGCCCATGCCCGAGTCTGTATCCTTAAGCCACTGACAGGGGAGCTGGGAGATTTATATTATAAGGGCAGTTCCTATCCATAGCCTCCCTTCATTAGCACTGACTAGGACTCCCCACAGATAATGCCCCCTGCAGAGTTTAACCTGCTTTTTCTTCTGGGAAAAGGAAAGCTCTTTCTTGAGACTCTATGGGGAATAAAGGCTGTATTCATTCTGATCATTCCTTGCATTTGTAGGTAAAATTGATGAAGAAAAAGAATCATTCCCATTTTACAGATGAGAAAACTAAGGATTACTGTATGATAATAAGCAAGGGACTCCAGGCCTCACTGAGGGTCTCTTCTTCCTCTGGTTTTCCACATCCCCCTTTCTTTATTCCTACCTACATTTATAGTACTTAAGATGATCTGCCTCAGTCATACACACTCCTGTTTATGTCTCCCTTTGCTGCTAAATTCCGAGGCCCTCAAATGGAAAGATTGCATTTCACTCATCTTTTCCTCCCTGATGGGCCTGACACGTAGTAATAATAAAAATGGTCATTTATTATTAATAGTAAGAGCTAACATTGATGGAGCCCTCACTGTGTGTCAAACAGTGCTTTCCATACATTAGTTCATTCAGTCCTCCCAACAGCTCTTGGAGGTGGCTGCTATTATTAGTCCCATTTTATGGATGAGGAAACTGATATTGAGAAGGTCAAGTTGCTTGCCAAAAGCCATGGAGCCAGTGAGCGTCTGTAAACAGTAAAAGGAAACATTTCCTGCGATTAGTTTGCCTTCAGGTCCTGTCGGATTTTTAAAACAGCTCTGTACAAATGTCCAGTGGCTCTTTTAGGCAACTGTAATGAGAATTATCTCACTACAACTCCGTGAGATGAATATTTCACCGATGGGGAAACTGAAGCGTAGAGAGGTGAAGTGACTAACAGATTCCAGAGCGAGGAAGTAGCCCAGCAGAATGTCAGCCTGGGTCCATCTGACTTCAGAGCCCAAGCTCGTCACCGTTCTACCTCTTCCACCCCAGAAATATTCTCTCGCACCACAGAGAAAGTCTTAGTGACAAGCAATTACAGAACTCCGGTTTTGTCAAGCCCCTGCGAACTCTTCCACCTTGCAGGAAGGTAAATCCAGCCATTCTGAAAGGAAGGATGTTTTAAAAAATGTACTGTGCCCCTGTGGGATGACTGAGCTGCCCATGGGGCAGAAGGCACCTGACCCAGGCTTCCAGCCTCATTTACAGGAGTTAGGCTTTTAGGGATGTCGCCCCATTTTGGTGGCCTGGAGTCGGGGTGGAGTTAACGGAGACTGACACGGGCCTGGAAAGCACTTCCAAGTGACATTAAGTTCAACCTCCTGCCCCGGGACCAGCCGACATGTCCACTCACCCAGCCCCACAGACATCTGTATCTAGAGAGCTTCGTTCTGACACTAGTGAGAGTCACATCTATCTGCAGTGTGTGTGTCTCCCCATCTCCCGGGCTGCACTGAGCAGCATCCTCAGATCGCCAGGACCGGGGTGGGGCTGGGAGAGGGCTAATCTGATGCTGGATTTGGACCATGTGTACTCATTCAATTAATGCATCCAACTTTCATTGAACATCTACCGCAGCTCGGGTCTCTAAGACAGCACAGTTGCCAAGTGAACACGGCAGAATCAGAAACGATCCCCTCATTGACCCTGTACACCATTCAACCAATTTCACCTTTCAGAAGGAGAAAGGTTTGACCCAAACAATAACACTCCCTTTCCAGAGAAAATGTTCATTCATCGCCAGGGCAAGCATTTTCCCTGACCCTCGTCTCTTGGCTCTTAACCACAGGACATCGCCTCCCAACAGCCCCTCACTCTGCTCCTAAAGACAGAGTCAGCACAAATGTGCTAACTGATCTCTTGGCACGAAGGGGAGACTTGAATTAAATGGTTCAAAGGCATTTTCCCTGCCTTACAATTTGGCCATCTTTCCCTTTATGCAGTAAAATCTCCAATAGTTTGGAATTTATGATCCTTTAGACAGGGACTGGGCTGAAGTCTGCTTCTGGACTATTCTGCATGGAAAGGATTTTCGAAGAAAATTAATAGCTTGCCCAAAGAATGGTAAAGGGAATGCATAGTCTACTTAAGGGGGCCACCTCTCTAGCCCTTTACAAACACTCCTGTATCTACAAACAACTGATATACTAATTACAAATGATAGTTACGTGTTCATTAAATCCTCCACTACTCTTTGTTGATATGAATATTACAGTTTGAGTTGGCCTCCAACACTAGGTTTCCCACTTAGAGCCTAAACTTCTTGGGTGAAAACTTTTCTGGACAAAGCAATTAAAAAAGAGAATTACTTAATGCCAGGAAAACGACTATACTTCTTCAGCAGGAACAAAAGAGGGGGTCTCGTACACTCCAAGTATCTTATTGATTCATGCTGGCTCTCTTCCAGCTGGTACAGGGTGAGGTTTGCCTGGGATAGTCCCCATTAGAGCTTCCATCCTGGAATAACCACCCACAGGCAACCCTTTTCACTCTTGATATGAACTACAAATTACATAGTCACTCTAGAGTTGATGGGCTAGGGATTAAAACTATGGTTTTCAAGGAATTTGAGCCTTGGCTAGACTGGCAGTGCTTGGTCATCCCTATACAAAACAGAATAATATTCCGTGAGGATGTTGTACCAATCCATTCTGAATCCAGACAATTCTTCACCAGCCCTCCACCCCCTAACTGAAAGCATCAGATCAGAAAGCAGCTAACCTTCCCTCAGGGAAGGAAATATAGGACCTTAGGGAGGAAAATATGGGACTGCTCTCATCCCACCCACCGCACCTCAAGTGCTGTTGCCTGTCAGGAGCTGAAATCTCACAATTTTTATGGTCAGCATTATTAGGGGGAGAAATGGGTAGGCAGGAAAAACACAATACTGGAAGGAACTGTAGATTTCCTTTGGCCATTATAGCTCTGAGCTGTTTGTTTTAGAGGCAGTGTGCATTAAACAATCACTCTGCCCCTCGAACTGTGGGAAGTGCGTTACCTGACTCAATCCTCCTAAGTCACTGCCTGAGGCAGCTATGATTACTGTTTCCGTTTTCAAGCTGACAAAAGAGGCTCAGCAAGGTAGAGCCACCTGCCTAAGGCACTCCGATAAACGGTAGGACCAGGTATTTGGGGTTCGGTGAAGCTCAGCTCTGAGCCCTTAAGCACCGCCTCCCACACTGCTACACTGTTCCGACATTTGAGTCAGACATCTGCTCGCAACTTGATACATTATAAAGATATTGCCTCACCAAGTATGCCTCACAGAGGGGGAGAGGGAGGGACCAGAGGATGCTTTGCTTGGAGTAAGGTTGTATGATGTATGCATAGTGCTATGAAATCAACGAATTGAATGTAAGCTTCTATCCTGGTACTAAATTATCCTCCGAAACAGACTTAAAATATTCTGGGGAAGTTCACTCAGGGGGTAGTAGCGCTCATCCATAAACAAATATTAAAGTGTGTAACCAACAGGACTGGCTGGTGGTTCACCCTCCCCCTCCCCCATCTCCCTGTAGACAGCTACTTGGGCAGATCCGCTGACTGTGAGCTGGGCCTCATTCATGGAACTAGACAACATTTCTGATGAGACCAAATCCCCAGACTGCCTGTAGAGGAAGCTGCTGGGGCCCAGCTGATGCTAAGCTCATGCCTCTGTCCCTTTCCTTCCTAAGAACTCTGCTTTAGAAACATGGTACTTTCACCCTTAAGTAAGTATAGAACCTTAAAAAGGAGGTAGAAACTGACCATCGCTGGATGTGGCTGGCGTGGGTGAAAATGTGGATGTTTCAGGCTTTACAGCCAGTCTGTTAAAAGACAGCTCCAACCCAGCCCCTCCTGAAGACTTAAACACAATGTTTCCTGCTCACTCTCCACCCCAAACCAAGAGTAACAGCTATAAAACTGGAATCTGTTCTACAGAGAGGCCACGCCTGTTACGGAAGTATTAAAGAGGATCCTTTCAGCACGACATAAATTAGGGACTAAATGCTCAGACTTCCACCTCGGGAGTGGTTTTCAGGGGGAAGGAGACTCAGGACGTTAAAAGACACCAGGAGTGAAATGATGCCTGGGTGGGGAGGGCTGGCTATTATAAGAGTCTCATATGGATTAAATCAGGATTTGCACAAAGCTGCAGAAGCATGCGGGGTGGGAGACCTTGTGAGCAATTCATATGACTGAGAGTATGACCAGGAAAAAACGCATGACAGTAACAGACTGACAGGCAAAAGGTGAAGTTACCAAGCAAGGTGGACATCAGGTATGCTTATCTGAATTAAAATACCACCAGGAATCTGCTCTCCTCTCCCTGCACCCCTGAAATGCACGGAATACTCGGGACCAACGGCCACGCTTCTAGTTTCCAATGAAATTTCCTCTAGTCCCTTCTACAAGGGCATATTCTTTGGCCAACGCAGCACCTGATTTGCCAACAGGAGGTGCACTCCAAAGGTGGAATGGATGGCAGAAACCCAGGAAGACAAAACCACTGATGTCAAAGCTCCCTACAAAGAACCTCCTTCCAAGCAGAGCAACATTGGCTTTTGGTGGCATTCGGTATTATTGTTCCCCTTCTCCAGCCCGTGTCAGAGGACGTCCCCTCATCCCAGCCACAAATACTGGCTGCTGCTGCCGCCACTTGCAGCCTGCTACCTCCTGCTACAGCCTGCTGACCCGTCATCTTTCTAGCATACCCGTTCCCAACACGGGGTACCCGTTTTTCCAAAGACCTGTACGAGCCAGGTCTCTAGCAGACTATGAAAAGTTCTCCAGTCTGGGTTTGATTCTTAAAATATAACTCCCCCAACGGTCCTCCACCCCACACCCACTGGAAAGTTCAGAGGCAGCTGTGCCACAACAGGCATTCTGTCCGAAGCACTTTCCCAGACATGTTTTCGACCTACTCCCTAATGTAGCCTGCCAGGATTAAGAAATCCTCCAAGTGGTCTCCCCTGGTCCACTTCTTTCTTTTTCTCCCACCCAACCACTCATCCAACACCAGCAAAAGAAGAGTTTTCATTCAGCCTTGATTTTCCCTGACGGAGGGCACAGCCTTCTTCCTTTCATTCTCGAACTCCTCTAAATTGAATGATTTATGAAAACAATTGGGTCTTCTCTGTATTGGAATGCTTCTGTTTCCCCCAACCTCCTCTCAGTTTCACCCCACATCTTCTTCTCCCTCTTTCTGCCTTTCTTTCATTTCTTCCCTCATCCCCCCTCCATCACACTATTTCTATACCACCACCCAAGGATCAGTTCTTATGCCTGAGTTCAAAGCAATCAGTTTCTTTTTGAAAAACCAAATAAAACTCTTCTGAGACCATCTTCACGATCTTGGAAGGCTCCTCCCTGACTCTTGAGCTCAGACTCCTGGTTCTGGGTGCTGCAGACCAGATAATTCAGCAGCAGCAGCCAGAAAGGCGTGGAGGAGGGTGCTGTTTAGGGTGTATTTGAGGGAACAGCATATGGGCTTTTGTCAAAACAGTCAGAGCTCACTAGTTTCTGAGCTGAGCATGGAAATGTGCCGCTGTCTCTGAACAAGGCTTGAGCTAGTTCAACCCTCATCTCTTCTTGTACAACACCCCTAACTGCCTCGAACCCACCGTTCCTTCACCCCCTGTCCTCGGAGCCCTGGGATACCAAGAAAAGTTTCTCAGTCATCTCCCACCTCCACCGCCCACCCAAAGACAGCAAAACCTTTCAAACCGCAGCTGCCAGGTCAGCCGGTTGAGCGTTGCTCCCCTTAAAGACTCTCCGTCCCTTCCCACCAGCTGCCACCTCACACAAGCAATTCGTTCTCCCATGTTCCAGTGGGAGATACAGAGTAGTGACGGGAAAAGACAGGCGCTCTGGCCCAGCTGCCTGCCTCCACCCCGCAGGGCTCTGGGGCACAGGCCAGAAAGGGGGACCATCAGGGTCTCCCCTCTTAAGCAGGAGGTCATTACCTTGGCAGCGGCTTGCGGGCCGTGATACTGGCGACAATGATGCTCTCGGGACGCGGGGTGGCCACGGCTTTAAAGGTTCCTCGCCAGAACTTCTCAAAAAGCTGTTTCTCTCCTTGTTGAACGCTCGCCATGGCCAACCAAAAGGGCCCGGGGCTCCCGGGCGCTGTCCGGAGTGCTGAAACGAGGATTCCGAACGGGGGCACACCCGGCCCCGCTCTCCGTGTGAAATCGAGAGGGGTGGGGTGGGAGAGACAGGGGTTCAGGGCGGGGGATGGGCGCCTCAGCCCGGGCCGGCAGGGGAGGAAGAAGGCTTGTCCGCCGGTTCTCTTCGCCTTCTGGGTCGGCTCTGGGCTGCGCTCTGAGCTTGCAGAGCCTCCGCGCCCCAGGAAGGGAAGGTTGGGCTGGCTTTCTCGGCAGCGCCGGAGAGAAGAGGCGACGGGGTCGTCCGTGTGTGCGTGCGCGTGTGAGCTCCGGAGCGCCCGGGTTTTGTCTCTCTCACAATGTGACGTTGGAAAAGAAGGCTGGTCGCGCGAGCTGCACTTTCCTCCCCCCTCTCCGCCTCTCCTCCTCCCCACCAACTCCCTCCTCCTCCTTCTCAGCCTCCAGCCGCCATCTGCATAACAAAAGCCCGCAGGTCTAGGGAGGAGAAAGGGCGGGGCGCGCGCCTGTCACCAGGGCCCCGCGGCTACGGAGTTGCAGCGCTGACCCCTGAGAAAAGCACTCGCGGCACCCCGAACTGAACCGGGCGTGAGATCCTGCTTCCCAGCCCCCTCGCCTCCCGCTCCGTCGCGGGCCTTCCCCCTACCCTCTCTTGCGTGCTCTCTGGGCCCGTCGCCTCCCTTCCCAACCCCTTCGCGAGTCTTGAAGAAGATCCTCTATCAAGGGAGAAAAAAAACTTAATCTATCCGCCCCCGCCAACCTGCCCCGCCCCTCCGCCACCGCCTCACTTCTGGGAGGGGCTGTCTACAGCAGCAAGGGGACGGGGGGCGTCTTCTGAATTCCTCTTTGCGCCTGGGTGCTGCGAGATCCCCACCACCCAGAAAGTGCCATTTGATGGACCATCCGTCAACAATTCGGCCTCTCGCCATCTGCCGAGCCGGCCCCGCCCGCAGAGGGGTGCAGCGTTACATCTGTGCACGCGGCTCTAAGGGCTATCTCTTTTGTGCCTCACTGCCAGCCAGCCGAACGTCCTGCTGCCAAACCCATCCAAAGGAAAGAGTGCCCCCGCCCCACCCGACCCCATCCACTCCTGCGGAGCTCTGCTGCAGCCACTTTTCCTTAAGACAGCTTGTCTCGGGAGAGGAGTCCGTTTTGGAAAGGAGAGTTTTGGGGGGTGGGTTTTGAGGGGGACATTGGAGGATTATAGGGGGATACTCTTCTGTCTGTCTCCCCATCTGCTACCCCTTCCCAGTCCAACCCTAATCCCAGAAAGTGGAAGTTTAGAATCACAATAAAACCTAGATGCAGAGGGTCTGGGCAGAATTTCTCTCCTTCACGCCCAGGGTTTTCATTCAGGAAAAGAGACACGGGACCCCTCAGCCCATCTCTCCCTTGGAGTGCTTTAAATCTCAGCAGAGTTGCTACTCCCACTCCCCAGACTTCACATTCCTGGAAGGAGGCTTCGCCAAGTCTTAAAGGCCTCCCAGCACCTGGCACTGGGTCTTGGCCACAGTGGGAATAAACTTCTTGCTGATGGTGATAGCGATGGGGACCAAAGGGACCAGGGCACCAATGTGAACTTCCGAAATTCTCTGAAAGGGAACAGGAGGGGAATAGGAGAGAAAGGGGAGGAGGAAGGCAGAGAGAACTCTGGAGTAACCGAGCATCCTTCCAGAAGTGCATCTACATTTGGATTTTTGGGTATTTGGATATTTGCGTGCCTGCTTGTGTGAGCGCCTGAGAGCACTGCTCGCTCTGCAGTGACCCCTTCTGGTCAACAACTAGAGATGCATTGGCTGGCTTCTTGATGTGGGTTGCCCTGCCAGCAGGTGGAGGTAAGGGCTGGGGAGCTTGGAGGTGAAGGAAAGTGGAGGCTAGGCCCAGATGTGTTCCCTTCTCTCCCTCCTGCCCCAAATTCCCCACTCTCCGATCACTCTCAGGCACTATTTCCCACCCTGAAGTTGCTGTCATTTTAAATGCCATTGAGAACTGGTTCTTTAAGTAGCCTGAGCTATTTGACACCATCCTTAGTCATGACATTGGGGGTCTGAATTGAGTCACACGCAGGGGAGAGGTAGATGGGATCCTACCCCCACCAGATCAATCAACATTTCCCAGCGTGTTCCTGTTCTAAGTTCTTAGAATGTTGATAAAGTTCCCATTTGCACAATATTGTCTCTTTTAAACCTGAATAGCAGCCAGGTAAAGTGGGAAGGGAAGCTGTTGTTATTGCATTTTAAAGGTGAGGAAGTTGAGGTGTAGGATGGTCAAGTGACTTGCCCAAGGTGATTCTATAAGAGCAAAGGAAGTCTGTACAAAATACAGTTGCTGATTTTTCGTGGTGGATAGGGGATCTTGGGATAGCAGGCACCCCAAGGTGGCACACTGTGAAAACTGTCACATACCAAAGGAGCCACATACTGAGAAGCACACAGTATTGAGACTTCTAAGTTGGGAGTCTTGGGTGATAAATTCGGGGCCTCGAAGCCAGACTGCCTGTGTTCAAAATCTCAGCTCGGCTATTTCCTAATTGTGTGATCTTGGAAGAGTGACTTCACTTGTCTGTGCCTCAGTTTCTTCCTCAGTCATATGAAATTCTATAAAAATCAAATACCATGTGTGTAAATGGACTTTAGGTCTGGCTTCTCCAATGTGACTCAAACTCCAGTTCCTCCATCACTTTATCATGCATAACCATCTTGTTCTCATTCCCATAGGATACTGCACTCTGCTTTACCAGGTGCAATCAGTCACCATGCTGAGACCTTTCAGTATGCTGGGTAATGAATACAAGCATGTGGCACAATCACTGCCTATCCTCTGTGCTATGCCCGTGTCAGCACTCTTTCTGAGACAAGACCTCAGAATCCTTCTCAACACATTCTTTAGATAGCCACCACTAAGTGGTTGGAGTTGGCATTCCAATTAAAATCAATTTGCTGGCCAAGTCTAGAGAGTACTTCTTTACCTGAATGGCATTGTTCTTTCATTAGAAAAAGGGATACCAGGGAGAAGGGATTCTAGGATTTGGAAACCCAGGTACTCTAGAGCAGGAGCTAAAGAGATTCTTATATGTCCTTCTCTCTGATGATCCAAAAAGGCAGCACCACCAGCTCAGAGAAACAGCTGCCTCTCCTCCTGAGGCAGTTCAAATCCCATCTCACTAACATGACTGTGTTATTGAGGTAAACCCCTCACTCTCTCTGTCCATAAATTCTCTGAGTATAATATGGCTAATCATTATCCACCATCATCAAGGGACACCAGGGTACTTGACAGTCTGTACCCATTTCCAAAAGTCCAGTGAACAGTGAATGATTCAAATAATTACTGAGATAATGGGAAATATGATAATGAGACCAATTCATCTGTCTTTGTGCCCTTAAACAGGATCATGCTAAACTATTCAAATTACAAGATTCTGTATTTTTTCGTACAGACTTTTAAGGAGAAAAAATGATTCTATTACTCAGGGCTTACTAATCCTCACTTCTTGAAAGTTCTACTTTATGTTTAATCTGAATCCCACCTTCTCTGTTTAATATCCATTTCTCTTCTAGAATATTGATATAAACTGCTCCAAATGCCCCTGGACCAACATGGATAAACCACGAGTCCTCCTTCCCTGGTTGCGTAGTTCCCAAGAGTCTATAAGACAAATACATTCATTGCTGTCTCAGATAATAATAACTGCACTTATCGAGGAAGTGTTACTATGTTCTATGTTCTAGTCACCATTTGTGCTAAACCTTTGATAAACGTTATCTCATTTAGGGCAGAGACCTAAATAGACATTTCTCCAAAGAAGACATCCAGATGGCCAACAGGCACATGAAAAGATGCTCAACGTCGCTAATTATTAGAGAACTGCAAATCAGAACTACAATGAGGTATCACCTCACACCAATCAGAATGGCCATCATTAAAAAGTCTACAAATAATAAATTCTGGAGAGAGTGTGGAGAAAAGGGAATCCTCCTACACTGTTGGTGGGAATGTAAATTGGTGCAGCCACTATGGAAAACATTAGGGAGGTTCCTCAAAAAATTAAAAACAGAGTTGCCATATGATCCAGCAATCCCGCTCCTGGGCATATATACAGAGAAAACTCTACTTTGAAAAGACACATGCACCCCAATGTTCATAGCAGCACTATTTACAATAGCCAAGACATGGAAACAAACTCAATGTCCATCAACAGATAAATGGATAAAGAAGATGTGGTATATATATAAAATGGAATACTACTCAGCCATAAAAAAATGAAATAATGCCATTTGCATCAACATGGATGGACCTAGAGATTATCACACTAAGTGAAGCAAGTCAGAAAGAGAAAGACAAATATCATATAATATCACTCAGATGTGGAATCTAAAATATGATACAAATGAACTTATTTACAAAAGAGAAACAGACTCACAGACATAGAAAACAAACTTATGGTTACCAAAGGTGAAAGGGGGAGAGGGATAAATTAGGAGTTTGAGATTAGCAGATACAAACTACTATATATAAAATAGATAAACAACAAGGTCCTACTGTACAGCACAGGGAACAATATTCAATATCCTGTAATAAACCATAATGGAAGAGAATGAAAAAGACTATATATATATATAAAAATATATATTATACTGGGTTGGCCAAAAAGTTCGTTTGGGGTTTTCCATAACATCTTAATTACATCATAAATATAATTAATATATTTATATTTATTATATGTAATCTATATATTATATATATAACTGAATTATTGTATATATATATAACTGAATCACTTTGCTGTACACCAGAAACTAACACAATATCGTAAATCAACTATATACTTCAATTTTAAAAAAAGCATTATCTCATTTAATCGTTCTCAACAACTCTATGGGAAAGGAGCTATCATTGTCTAAATTTTGCAGATTTGGAAACTGAGTTTCAGAGTGGTAAGAGGATTCAGTGTGTGCAAAGACCACATATTGAAAGAGTTGGGTACACACAAAAAAGAGGCTGAAGACCAGAGAACATAGTTAGTGATGGAAGAATGGAGGAGAAATGGAACAGTTAGTGATGGAGGAATATGCTCCAAGCAACGAAATGAGAGCACTGCCATTATTCTGCCCAATTTTAAAAGCCAATGACACTATATCATTATTTATCAAAGCAAGGTTCCTTGGAACCCTGGTGGCACACCCCCCTGCAGAAGGTTTTAGGTGGTACCCAGGCAGATGGAGTATTAAATAACCTCAGAGTACATGGTCATGTACGATGAGAAAGTATTCCTTTTATGACTTGCCTTCCTAGCTATTAGGTTACCTCCAGAAGTAAATCTCCAAATTTTGATTTTCTGGAAATGTCTTGAACACATCTCTTAGACTTTTCAACAATAAGAAAGTGACTTCAGATTCAGGGGCATGGACAACTAGTATTTAATAATGCTGCTTTGCTTTCATTGTATTTATTTTTATAGTTATCTTCCATGATTGGCATGTGACACTAATTTTTCATTTCTAAAATGTCCTCTTTAAGGAAATTTGTTAGGTAAAGAGGTGATTCACGCTTGAACAACTTTTTACTATAGAAAATTTCAAACATATTCAAATGTAAAGACTAGCACAAAGAGCTCCTGTGTACCCATTTCTAAGTTCAACAATTATCAACACATAGTTGATGTTTTTAATCTTACTCTGACCCACTCACCACACCCCTAAATGATTCTGAAGCAAATCCAAGACATTGTATTATTCCAGTTGTAAATACTGCAGGATGTATCTCTAAATTGCTTTTTTTTTTTTTTTAGTATAATGGTGGTATCGTTATCACACTAGACAAAATTAACAATAATTCCTTAGTGTCATCAAATATCCAGTCAATGTCCACTTTTCCCCAACTGTCTTAAGTGTTTGTTTGAATTGGGATACAAATAAGGCTCATTCATTGTGGTTGACTGACGCTTCTCCTTCAGTATCCTTTTCTCTATAAGCTCCCCCCACCACATACACACATATACATACATGCATTCCATTTCTCTTTCTTCTTTATTTTTGATAAGAAACTTGCTTGTTTGTCTAGTAGAATTCCCCATAATCTGTATTTTCCTGATTGCATTGATAGCATTTCTCTGTGCCCTCTATTTCCTGTTAAGTGATGGTTAGATCTAGAAGTTTAATCAGATTTAAGTTCAAAAGAAATTCCACCAGAAGGTTAATAATGTATGATTTTTTTCTTTTCTTGTGATGCTAGCTGAGACTGAAGATCTTTGCCTAATTTATTAATTTATTAGGGGTTGCAAAAATCGTGCTGCTCTAATCCATCATTTATTTTTATGTATTAGCTGGAATACTTCTATAGAGAAAGATCCCCTCATCAACTATTTGGGAAACTCGAGGCACCATCAATATAGAAAAGGCAGAATAAATACTTGATCCTTTCCCTTTATTTACTAGTTTAAATAACAATGAGTTGGTGTACTAACATTCTTTAAAAGTACTACTGAATTTTTTTATACTTACGATGAATTCATAGATTTAAATATATTTGATGTGCTTTGTTATTTTTAAAATAAAATTTATTATTTTTTTATTTTTATTATTTTTTTTGGCTGAGTTGGATCTTCGTTGTGGTGCGTGGGCTTCTCATTGTGGTACTTCTCTTGTTGCGGAGCTTGGGCTCTAAGCGCAAGGGCTTCAGTAGTTGTGGCTCGCGGGCTCAGTAGTTGTGGCGCCCGGGGCTTAGTTGCTCCGCGGCATGTGGGATCTTCCTGGACCAGGGCTTGAACCTGTGTTCCCTGCATTGGCAGGCAGATTCTTAACCACTGCGCCACCAGGGAAGCCCTTAATTGGTACTATTATCCTTACTAATGCTAAAATTGTTTCACCTCTAGCCAGGATAGTCTATTCAATTGGTTCCTGAGTCCTGTGAAATGACCCTAGAAGCCTCTGATGACTTTCTTGCTTTCTGCTATGTCCAGATGTTCCAAGCTCAACTTACAAATTTCCTGCCTCCCCCAGACCTGGAATCAGCCATTTCTCCAAACAGCAGTGGTTCCTTTTAATGAGTGCCAAGGTTGCTCATCCCTACTAGATTAGTCAGTCATTGTTTCTAGGACTTTTTAATATACAGACCTAGGAAATTTTATTTTAAGACAAAAAAATATATCATGATTTTCTCCTGGTATCTCTGGCTCAAATAAGGGCTGCAGGTTTTTCTCATAAACCATAAATCTCACATTTGTATTTCCTTTCTGACATGCCAAAAATCCAAGTTTAGTGACACCAACATAATTACTCATTTTGTCTGTCCCACAATACACACGTTTTAGAACAAGCATACTTATACGACCACCTATAATATGATTACTGAAATCAGTTTCAGATTTTGTTTTAAGCTCTCACTTGGGTGTATATTCAAATTACTGTGTTTTAAAGTCAAGTGGAATAAAGTCACATTGAGGTTTATTTATTTACTTTTAAGCTGGATTTTTAGGGATTGCTTTTTAATATAACTTTATTTTTTAATTACGTAAAATATTTAATAACAGTGTTCTAAAGTCAAAACTTCCACAAAGTATATTCGGAGAAGTCTAGACACCCTGTCCTGTCCACCCTCTTTACTCTATCTCCATAGATAATTTAATTTTTTTTATGGTTTATCTTTCCATTTAAAAACTATTCCTCATTCAAAATTATTCCATTTTTCTTAAAGTGTCAAGACTAAGTAAGAGCACAGGTGAGACACAGATGCTACAGAAATCCTAAAGTAGTATTCAAACTACTAATGTTCAGGACATACTGTATCATCTATCTGTGTGTAATAGCCCAACCTGCTTTTCCCAGGCCTGGAAAGGGGCATTGCCAGCATTTGACTCAAAGGCCTTTTTGCCCAGAGGTGTGTAGCAGAGCTCCTTTACTTACAAGCAAAAAGTATCTGGCATATGCACATATGGGCATCTCATCAACTGCACTATGCTGGTGTAATATTTAAATGTGGACACACAGATCTGTGTTCTTCTCAACAGCAAGGTGGGAAAAGAACTTACCTAAGAGAATCCAATTTTGCATCTAAAAGCATCCCTCCACCTGTCATGATGGCTCACCTTATTTAGTGTATGTGTGTGTATGTACTGTATATTGCCTCTAGTGCCTTCTGTTTTTAAAGATAGGACGCAACTTCTGAATGTATCTCGCTTTGTCTTGTCTGTTACTTCTTTTCTCCTGAAAGGAGTACAGAAGTCTCTCCTGGAATGCTTTGAAGCAGAAGACAAAGGCAACTGACCTTTGGCTTGGAGAAAAGAAAGGACAAAAGGAGAAAACCGAGGCTGTTCCTATGCCCCTGCATGCCGCAGATCTCTAGGCAGAGCTGAAGCCAGGCACCTTCTGCAGCCAGGGCCTTTGGGGACAGTTCTGTGGCAGCAGGACCCTCCCTATTACCTTGCCCCTGGATTGCATGTTGCAGAAATAATTACCAAACAAACCGATAGTCTGTGCTGTGATGTGACCACAGTTGTTAATGCATCATTTCCCTCCTGGAAACTTAGTTTGCTTTACAGGCAGGCCAGGTTCTAAGCAAGCTCCTGCCAACCCAAAGCCCAGAATAACTTCCAATGCATTTAATCTTTCCTCTCTGTGCAAAAACTTTATGAACATTTTCACGTTTTACTCCCTGCGGTGGCCCTTTGAAGCAGGCTCTGTAGGAAGTGAAGGGATTGTCTGAGATTATACAGCCAGAACGTCTAGGGGGCATTTCTCTTTTACTTTGTTTGGGGGGCATGATTAAAATAAATAAATTAATCAAAATTAATTTTGTTTTTAGAAAAGTGATAAATGCTATTTTTAAAAAATCCCTCTCAACTAGACTTTATAGAGGATACCCTGGGTCTATGATTCAGGAATCGGAGCAACAAGCTTATGACTCTCGGCCCCCTCTCCTTCAAGGGGTCTTCAGATGAGGCTGGGCAATGTATGGAAGGCTGGAAGGGCCAGGATTCCTGTCCTCATTAAACTTGGGCAACTCATTCCTAACTCTGGCCTCAGTTTTCCCACCTGAAATTATACGGTTGGGTTCTCAGAGGTCTCCAACTGGCACTCCACAGGATGAATTTCTGGCCTACAGATGTGTTCTGTTTGAAGCCCACAGGTATTCAAAAATAGAGAATTTCAATGACTACAGGTCGAAGGCAAATGTTCTCCTTTTCGCCACAGACCCCACCATTCTTAACTGCATCTCACCCAGCCTTCCTCAGGCATAAACATTTCCACCCTCAACCCAGCAGCAACTCCTGGACTTGGGCACCTCTAAGGGCCTTCCCAGGGGTGACATTTTATAGTTTCTTCACGATTTTGTTTGCTTGGAATAGTCATAACAGTCATTTTAATAACAGCAGAAATTTAGCATTTGTTGAGTGATTACTGTCTGCCTTTGCGTTGGATTAAGCATGAATCATCTTGCTCCCCTCTCATAATAATCCAAGGACAAAGCTATTATTGTGGTCCACCCTTTGCATATGTGGAAGCTGAGGCTCAAAGAGATGAAGTGCTTTGCCCAAGGCCACACAGGTGGTGATACGTGGAAGAGCTGGGATTTAGGTCTAGGCCTTTCTGAGCCCAGGAGCGATATTCAAAATACTTAACAACTAGGACAGCACGGAGCCGACTAACCAGATGGATGCCAGGCCTAGGGTAGCCTGGGTTCCAGGGAAGTGGATGGAGTGACCAGGTGGGTGCAGACGTGGGCCCTGGAGGGGGACGAGAGGAGCAGCTATTTACTGAGATGAATGGACGTACTTCAGTATTAAACATCCAGTATGACTGCAACCGCTCTCTGGCTTCGTGGCTGGACTGCTCGCTCTTCACCACACCGCTCAGCCCGTTGCACGATGAGTCAGAGGCACCTGAAGTATCTTTAGAACATGTGTTCCAGAAACACACAAAAAATGGTGCTGAACGGAAGGCAATGATGCCAGGTGATTCTGGGGGACAGGTCTCCTGAGAGATGGAGAAATGGGGAAACAGAAATACAGACAGGTTCCCTGCTTTCAGAAACTTAGAAATAAAAAAGGGAGGTGGAGCTGACCCGGAAAGACAGTTCTGTGGGTTTCTACATGAGTTGAAGGAGGCTAGAATTAATATTAAGTGGACCACTTAATATGGCTCTGGCCCCAAACCACAGAGAGTGTAACTGACTCTTAAAGAAGTAATTCAAGTTATGTGCCCTTTCTAATTATTATAACACATTTACAAAATTTATTGGGCACAGACTAAGTGCCAGCAATTATACCAAGTGCTGAGGTTTCAACAAGAAGTAGGAAACTATCTCTGCCTTTAATAAGCCCACAGTCCAGGGTGAGGGGAGGTGGGGGTGTAGGCAAGTAGCCTGGCGACGCCTCTGGGTTGCGATGTGTGATATCACCCCTCCACTCAGAGGGCTGAGGCTGCACACGGAAGGGGTACTCGTCTCTGTGTTGAGGTGGTCAGGGAAAAACCAGACCCTAAGTGCAGGTTATCCAGGCCAAGGAGGCAGGAGAGGGAGAGGCCACTCCAGGGAGAGAGCTCGCAGGTACGCAGACCCAGAGCTTAGAGTCCAGCAGCGATTCTCACAGTGCAGTCCAGACCAGCAGGAGCAGCATCTCCTGGGATCTTGATGGAAATGCAAATTCCCAGGCCCCGCCCTAGGCTTACTGAGTCGCACACTCTAGGAGGTAGGACCCGGCCATCTGTTTTGACAAGTCCTCCAGGTGACTGTGATTCAAGTTTGAGAAACGCAGAGAATAGGATTTCCTCAAGGTTGAGGGTCAGAAGTATGGCTGGAGAGGAGGGTGGGGCCGGGTCACAAAAAGCCTGTGTGATCAAGGTTTTAACTTTAGGGTAATGAGGCACTTTTGAGGATTTTAGAAAGAGCAGTGACATGACACTTGCTTTTACCTACATAAATGCTCCTCAAAACTGCTCAGATCGTTCCTACCTCTAAGCCTTTGCATTTGCTGTTCCATTTGCCTGCAACATTCTACCCCCAGACTTTAAAAATACGAATTCCCCAAAGAAGATATACAGATGGCCAACAGACACATGAAAGAATGCTCAACATCATTAATCATTAGAGAAATGCAAATCAAAACTACAATGAGATATTATCTCACACCAGTCAGAATGGCCATCATCAAAAAATCTAGAAACAATAAATGCTGGAGAGGGTGTGGAGAAAAGGGAACCCTCTTGCACTGTTGGTGGGAATGTAAATTGATACAGCCGCTATGGAGAACAGTATGGAGGTTCCTTAAAAAACTACAAATAGAACTACCATACGACCCAGCAATCCCACTACTGGGCATATACCCTGAGAAAACCGTAATTCAAAAAGAGTCATGTACCAAAATGTTCATTGCAGCTCTATTTACAATAGCCAGGACATGGAAGCAACCTAAGTGTCCATCATCGGATGAATGGATAAAGAAGATGTGGCACATATATACAATGGAATATTACTCAGCCATAAAAAGAAATGAAATGGAGGTATTTGTAATGAGGTGGATGGAGTTAGAGTCTGTCATACAGAGTGAAGTAAGTCAGAAAGAGAAAAACAAATACAGTATGCTAACACATATATATGGAATCTAAGGAGAAAAAAAAAAAAAGGTCATGAAGAACCTAGGGGCAAGATGGGAATAAAGACACAGACCTACTAAAGAATGGACTTGAGGATATGGGGAGGGGGAGGGGTGAGAGAGTGTCATGGACATATATACACTACCAAATGTAAAATAGATAGCTAGTGGGAAGCAGCCGCATAGCACAGGGAGATCAGCTCGGTGCTTTGTGACCACCTAGAGGGGTGGGATAGGGAGGGTGGGAGGGAGGGAGATGCAAGAGGGAAGAGATATGGGAACATATGTATATGTATAACTGATTCACTTTGTTATAAAGCAGAAACTAACACACCATTGTAAAGCAATTATACTTCAATAAAGATGTTAAAAAAACTCATTTAAAAATAAAAAAATAAAAAATAATAAAAAAATAAAAAATAATAAAAATACGAATTCCTTCTCATTATTCAGATCTCAGTTCAAATACTAATTCCTCTAATCACCCAATAATAAATGGTCTTTCTGTTCACCTCTCCCCCATCAGCTTGTTTTATTTTCTTATAGCTCTTACCTCCACCCATAATCATCTTGTTAATTATGTGTTTATTTGGCTATGGTGAATAACGCTACGATTAACATTGGTTTATGTGTATCTGCTTGAATCTCCGCTTTAAGTTATATTGGACATGTGCCTAAGAATGGAACTGCTGGATCATGTGGTAATTCTATGTTTCATTTTTCTAGGAACCTACCCCTCATTTTACATGTCAAGGAACTGAAGTCTGGAGTGGGTTCAGGATACGCCTAAATTCATAAAGCACTGGGTAGGTGGTAGAGTTGTAAACAGACTCCTGGACTCTTTATCAATCCCAGACAGTGGAGAGCAATAAAGGGAGAGGAGAAACCAGAGGGTCACGATCAAGGAGACTGGCAGGGGTTGGGTATCCGCTGGGCAGAAGGGTCCACTCTTTGGCAGTCAATTTTTCTAATACTGGGCTGACGGCACAAACAGTCAAGTCTCTATGATAGTAAGCCTAAGAGGCTGGGTAAGCAGGATAGGGTGGAAGAAGGAAGACCAGGAAAGAACAGAAATTAAATTGAAACAGTTTCGCCCAAGTGCTTGGGAGAAGGCACCTACATCTTGGGAGAAGGCACCTACATCTTGGGAGAAGGGAGGAAGCAAAGAGAATGGATGGGAACAGCTTGGCTTCAGAACTCTGGGCTAGGGCTACAGCCAGAGAAGAAGTGGGAGCTGTAGAAAGGGCATGAATGTCACACTAAGGCATCTGTACTTCTTTTTGAAGCCAGAGGTCTATGGGATTAATGAAACCCATGAAGTTCTCTGAAAAGTTTGTGCTTACGTGTCTATATGCACTATCCTGGGATAAAACTACTGGGTCTCCATCAGAGTGTCCAAGGGATTACAGACCCCCAGCTAAGGTAAGAATCCCTGGGAGCTGCAGATGGGATTTAAGCCTCCCATTGGTTACAGCTCATTCCGTGCAGGCATGGAAATGTCACAAACACTGGGATGGAGGGCCCAGGGATAGAAGAAGAAACTACTACCCTGTTCTTTCCTTCCCCCTTGAATCTTTGCACATCAGTTCTCTGCGCTGGGATGCCTTCTCTTCCCCGCTGCCACCCACACCTCACCTAGTTAAGTCTTATTCATCCTCCAGGTCTCGACTCAGAATCTTCCCCAGCCTTGGAGAAGACCGGCCCCCTCCCAGGATACACACCTGTAGCTCACTTGAAACAACTGCCACACATTGTGATTATATAATAAATAATGTAAGTCATCACTCAAAACTATCTGCACCCCCCTATCTACTGGAATAAGCACTCTTTGTTGGAAGATATCATCCACTGTGTTCATAGCTATACTCTCAACACCATGAATGGGTCCTGGCACATAGTGGAGACTCAAGAAACATTACTGAGCGATGGCATGGATATTTGAGTGAATGAAAGAGTGCATTCACAGAGTTGATCACTACCACCTGAATTCTTTTCCCTCGCAGCCCTAGCCCTAACTCCCACCCAACTCTTCATTTTGTATTTTAAGCCCTTCCCCTTGCAGTCCAGTAGGTATGGTGGGAAAGAGCTGCAGGAGGGAATCAATTGGACTGGGCAGGTTTCTGAAGTCTGCCCCAGTGGCTTCATATGGATGTTTTTAATCACTTAGTGAGCAGATGAGAGTGATTCTCACTCTATGGGTGAGAATCCAAGGACCTTTCCAAAGTGGTTAGCAAATTCCATCACTGACCAGCAGCAGCATGGCATTCACGGCTGTATTTTGAAAATCCTGATATCTATTTTCTAATGAGCACGTTGCCTTATTTGGCTTTTCCTTTTAAGCTGTCAGGAAGGTGGGAAGACTTTCATTTGTTCTACGTCACCCTATGTGAAGAAAAATACCCACATTACAATAGCAGTTTGGGGTTTAATATTATTAGAGTAAGGATGAGTAATTCTGAAGGCAAAGAGTGCAACTACAGTGAGTCAAGAAAGTCTTTTAATGGGTGTCAAATTAGCAGCATCAGCCCCCCTGTTCTAACTCCTCCCTAAAGCCTTCACCTGACCTCATCAACTCTAAACCTCTGTGAGCCTCAGTTTTCTAATCTGTAAAGTGGGGAGAACAGCATTTTATCTGATAAGATTGTTGGGAGGATTATAGGAGATAATGTATGCAAAGTATCTGCTTCTGTATTTCCTTCTCCCATACTAGCCCACACATTTAAGCAATTTTAAGATTAACATAACTATTGGACCCCAAATTCTAAGCAGCCCCAGCAATAGAGGGCAAAAATGTGAAGCTTTGGGTCAGGGGGGTTGCAGAACAATGGTCAAACAAAAAAGAAACTACGTAGAACAGCATTAGGTTTCATTAGCCCAAAAGGTTTGGTTATGTATCTTTAACTAACAGGGAGCTTTCTGTGTCTTTTCCATGCTGTAAGCATTTTCCCTTCAAACTTTTTTTTTAAAGCTGATGGAACAGGAAAGAAGAAGGGAAAGAAGCCACTCTTTCGTTTCTTCAAAGGCAACCCAAATTTGATCCCTTTAGTGAATGGCTCAAGATAAAAACTCCACTTCAGTCTGCTTTCTGTGATTAAACAACCCTCTTGTTTGTCAAATAGCAGGGAGAAGAGAAGAAAGGGAAACTCTTGTGGCTGCTAAGTGCTCTGAAATGGACTCCCTCCCAGCTCCCTCCGGTTAGGCGCGCGGACGCCTACAAAGGGATTCTCGAGATGGGAGGCAAAGCTGAGGTTCAGCTGCACAGAATAGAAGAGAAAATGGGGATGAGGTCCCACAGGATTGTGGAATCCCCAAGTCAGGATGATCTAGGACTCTTAAGCCCCGCTCCCAACCCCCTGCCTTCCTTTTAGGGACACCCTTCTGCTCCATGACATTCTCCATGTAAGAAATCATACTATTGAGTAAAACTAATAGACTGCTCTTTCTTTTTTAAGGGGTCGGAGGGGGCTAACCTAAATCCATCTTGCTTCGCTGAAATCTAATTTCGGCTCGACGTGATGAGAACTTGAGTTTCCACGGGAAGCAAGGACTTTTTACTCGAAGCACTGCTAAGTCCTGTAAGTTCTGGTTGGGATGTAGATGTAAACGTGCTGGGCTGTTGAAAAGGTGGATGGATGTAGTCCATAAAAATACAGGACACCAATACAGGCCACCCAGTTAAATCTGAATTTCAGATGAACAATGAATGTTTTCTTAAGTATGTCCCATGTAATGTTTGGGATATACTTATGCTAAAAAAAGTTTCATTGTTTATCTGAAAATCAAATTTAACTGGGCACCTTGTATTTTATTTGGCAACCTCAGTTATTGACAATCTAACCCCAGCCTACATTTCCTTCTTATTTCCTTGTGAGCAGAATTGGGAGTATGGATAAGAGCGGAGAGCCACTGAAGGCTTTCTGAGGAAATTTCCGGGGGGGGGGGGGGTTAAACCCATGGGTTTTGATGTCAGGCAGGGCTAGATTCAAACCCCATGTCTGCCTCTTACTACGTGACCTCCAGCACGTGACTCCCTACTGAAACTCCTTTCTTTATGGTAAAATGAGAATTGTAATATCAGCCTTACAGAGTTGTTGTTAAGATTAAAATGGGGTGACATCAAAGCACCGAGCAACCTGTAGCTCCCAGATAAATGGCAGGCCTTAAAAGCACACCCCTCTACCTTTCCACTGGCAGTTCCTTCCTTGAATTCCTCCTTATCTATGAAGATTTCTCCATCTTTCTCTTCAGCCCAGGTAGCTTTTTGTCTAAACTGCTAGAGCACAATGCCATGTGCTCTGAGGCACTGTATTGGAATCAGCATCAGTGTTCACAGATGTTTTCCCAGTCGAGACTGGATTTTTTTGGCATCAGATACCAAGTTTCCTTCATCTCTACAGGTCCAGCATTTAACACAAGGCTTAACACATAGGAAGAGCTTGACATTTCCTAAATGAACATGTTATGAAACCACTAACACCTTAGTATAAATCGCCCCTGACTGCAGTTTACAAATGGTAGCACAAGCACAAAAAAATAAAGTCAGTATAGGAAAAGTTTCTCAAGAAGCTGAAATTGTCCCATTCAATGGATTGTCTTTATTTGAGACTATTCTTGCTTCTTCGTTTGCGGTTGAAAAAAATGTCACTTATAGAATAAGTTTTTAAAGGTATTTATTTGACAAAATAGAGAGTTAGCAACCTCCACATTGAGACAAATCTGTATCCCTATCTCTAGCCCAACAAGGAAGTTTCAACATTGAAAATGCACTAGTACCTGAAATCGAAAGTCTGAGGACCACCACTTTATGAAATAACAGAGTGAAAAGCAGAATTGGAGGGAATGTAACCCACGACTGGTAAGTTTTGATGAGAAGAAATGGAGAGGAAAGAACTACAGCATGAGACCCAACTACGGAGGTACATTTTATCTGAATAAAAAGACCAAAAGGAGTTTGGTGGAGCAAAATGGTGGATGAAAAAAGCAAACTAACTTCCCCTACTTCCTCACTTACTTAGGACATAACCCCACCACCCCAGAGATCAGGATCTTCATTTACTCAAGTCTGAGGTCCCTCCCAATGGTCCCTCCCACAGCTGCTGAGGTCAACAACCTCCTTCAAGGATAACAATACAGTACAAGGAGGGATGTCGATCCCACTGACCTCCAGGGACCCTCCTGTCTTTGGAATCCACGTCAGGCCCCTCCCTCTGAATGAGAACAGCTGTACCAGTGCCCCATGCAAATTCTGGGAACTTGCCCTTGACTTGGCCTCAGAATTACATTTCTGTAAAGACAGTTCCTTAAACCTCTGTAGCTCTGTTGACCATGATTCCAGGCATTGTTTGGTCATTCCTCAGCCCTTCCTCCCTTTGTCCCTCCCCCTTTGTCCTGTCCTAATTGGACACATCTGTCACTTTCAGGTCTGCATTGCTCATCTGTCATGGTCCACAACCAGGAAGAGACAAGGGAAAGGGCCAGATGAATGTTTTGCCAATAAGAGGAAGACTTGGATGTTCTAAAATTCTCCATCTCTCAGGGTAATCGTGTCCCTCATCCCCAACTCAGAAATAATAATAATAATAATAATAATAGCAACTATTGGGCTTCCCTGGTGGCGCAGTGGTTGAGAATCTGCCTGCTAATGCAGGGGACACGGGTTCGAGCCCTGGTCTGGGAAGATCCCACATGCCGCGGAGCAACTAGGCCCGTGAGCCACAACTACTGAGCCCGTGCGTCTGGAGCCTGTGCTCCGCGAGAAGAAAGGCCGCGATAGTGAGAGGCCCACGCACCGCGATGAAGAGTGGCCCCCACTTGCCACAACTAGAGAAAGCCCTCGCACAGAAACGAAGACCCAACACAGTCAAAAAAACTAAAATAAATTAATTAATTAAAAAATAAAGGGAAATAATTTAAAAAAAAAAAAATAAAGAAAACTGATGTTTAAAAAAAAAAATAAATAAATAATAGCAACTATTTAACTACTTGTCGTGGGCTCACCATATGACAGGCATTACACTAAACACTTTACAGCATTATTTCATTTAATCTTTACAACAAGCCCATGGGGGAGATGTTACCATACTGCAGATGAAGAAACTGAGGCTCATGAACTTAAATCATTTGCCCCAGAAGCTTCTCACAGCTGTAAGCAGTGGAGCTGGGGACTGGAAAGCCGGTGTTCCTGATTCCAAACTTCTGTGCTTAACCTCACTTAATAGAGCCTCCACTCAGCCACCTTCAAAGACTCCTATCGGTCTACCCGATGGACCTCAAAATTCTCAAGAATTTTGGGCTCTCAAGACCCTTCAAGACCTGGTCTCCATCTGCTTCCGCAATCTCATCTCCCACTAATGCCCTCCTAGAATCCCCCATGGCAGGTATTTTGGAGTCCCTTTTACTTAAGAAGTCCTTCATATCTGAGCCCTTTCCCACACCATTCTTCACCCCTTAGCATGCTATTTCCCTGACCCAAGTCTACCCATGTTGCAAGCTCGAGCTCGAGCCCCATCTTGCCCAGCACACCGTACTCAATGAGTCCACCTTCATCTCAGTTTCATAACACTTAGGGTCTGATGAAGCACGCGGCCCGCCCCACACATGACCCTGAGTCACTGTGTCATCATCCCTCACGTGGGTGTCTCATCTCCCCATCTTGACAGCCACCTACGGGGAGGAGACATGTCACAGCCCACGTGTGTCTTGTATTCTCTTATGGGGAACACAACAGGTGTCCAACCAGTGTTTGATGACCAACCCCTTCTCCCCTCTTCCTTTGTCATCTTCATTCTTACTTCTTCGCCCTCTCCTCCTCATCCTTTCCTTTTGGATTTCATTCTCTTCTTTCTGCTCCCCTCTGCTCCCCTTGGCTTTTTTAAGTGTGGCAGGAGGCTGCTGACGTGGCTCCCAACGCTCTCTGCCCCTGATACCCACAGCCTTGTGTAACCCCCTCTCCTTGGTGTGGGTGACTTGCTTCTAATGAGCAGAATGCAGTGAAGGTAATGGTATGTCACCTCCATGATTAGATGACAGAAGGCTGTGACTCTCGTTAGCACTCTCTTGCTGGCACTCTTTCCTGTCCTCTCTCTTGCTCCCTCTGATGAAGGCAGTTGCATGTTGTGAGATGCTCTGTGGAGAGGCCCACATGGCAACAGATCAAAGAAGGCCTCTGGCCAACAGCTCATGAAGAAGTGAAGTGTCCGTTCAACAAGCTGCAAGAAACTGACTCCTGCCAACAACTGCATATGAGCGAACATGCCAGTGGATCCTTCCCAGCTGAGTCTTCAGATGACTGATGATGCAGCCCGGGGCCACACCTTGATGGCAGCCTTGTGAAAGACCCAGGGCCAGAGGACCCACTAAACCATGACAGACTTCTGATCCACGGAAATTGAGATAATACGTTATGTTGTTTGTAAGGGGGTGAATCGTTAAGCAGCAGTAGATGGCTACGACACTAAGCGTTCATTTGCTCAAACATTTGTTGAGCATTTAACATCATGTCCCTGTTAAATGAGGGGATGGTTTGATGACTCAGGCAGGGCTCTCTCAGTTTGAAAAGCTCTAGTCTCGTTGGGAGCTGGGAAGAGAGGCAAGTTCTCAGATCACTGAAGTATCATTTCAGTGAAAAGCCCTGATAGGGAAAGGAAGAGGGACCTAGTTGAGATGTCATTCTGCTTAGGAGAATCCGAGAGGCTCCAAAAGTGGTGAACGTTGAGCTAGGCCTTGAAAACAAGTAGGAGGTCATCAAACTGCGGGAGTTACATAGGAGGGAGGGAAAAGCATTCCCGGCAAAAGGAACACGATGAACAAAGACACAGCAGCATGAAAAGGCTTGTCATAATTGGGTAAACAGTGAAAAGTTTAGCATTCCCTATTCTGACTCTTCTGTAACAAAAAGAACAATATGATTTGATTCAATGTTCACTGTTAAGTTTTAATACTCAGCATCTCATTGAATTCCTACCACATTCCTATGAAATGGAAAATCTCCATTTATAAGTGAGGAAACTGAGGATCAGAGAGTAGAAGTGACTCAAGTGCTCAGGGTCCCAGAGCAAGTCACTGGCTAAGCTGGGATTTGAGCATTGAACTGTGTTACTCTCGAGCAGCTCTCTCAACCATCTGCTTGCCTGTGTCACAGCTGTGACAGGTGGCTCCAAAGGGAGAGGCTTCCAGTTTCTGCTGGATAGGATAAGTCTCTCCAGGCCTGTGGACCCACACACTCTGCTCACAGCCTGGTATGAAAACAAGGAGGCTGGCCCAGTGAGGCTCCCCGCTGTCCTGGGGCAGGAATAGAGTGCAGTGGAGAAGGGCGCAGGCCTGGGTTCAAATCCTAGCTCCTCCAGTTACCATCTGAGTGACCTTAGGCAAAGCATTTAACATCTCTGAGCCTCGGTTTTCCTATCAGTAAAATGGAGAGATAATAACAGCACCCACTCATAGAGTCAATGTGATAATCCACAGAAAGCAGAAGCAGAGATGGTGAGAAGATGCCATGAAGATGAAGGGCCTCAGTAAGTCTGTCCATGTAAAAATTCAGAAACAGGAACCTGAAAAAGAGACATGGAGAGGCCAGGTAGCCCCGTATATTTTCCTCAGGTTCTGATGACTTTGCAATTCTGATTCCCTCATATCCTTAAAACCAATGTGCCATTTTCTTGAGACCACCTGATGTTGAGGTGGAGAAGATGGGAGGGGGAACACTTATTCCCCAGGCCTCATGTTTCCCTACAGGAGGACCTCCAGTAGAGTGACACTGCTGGCCTCTTGCCCCACCTGACTGGTGTACCTGGAAGAAGGAACTGAACTTGCTCAGCTAGTCTCTCTTTGGGGATCTGCTTGCCTGCACAGAAGGTGCATTCTGGGCTTAGCAGAGCAGGCTTTGTCCCATCGGTTTTGCCTGATGTTGGGATTGGGGGTGAGTTCAACTGAGAAGAGTATTAGCAAGCTGTGTCCTCCAAAAGAGCTTCTTATCAGTAATAAAGCGGACACTTTGATCTCCATCTGACTGGCTCTTTTGTGTCTCTTGAAATTAGTTTCCAACCACCTTGAAAGGGTTCACTCCCCTCTTTTTACATTGCTCATTCCAACCCTCCATTAAGCCTCCTTGTCATGATTCCAGATGGCTGTCCAAAGCAAACTTTCTGCCAAGACAGCTCTGCCTTTGGCTTTCCTCTCGCCTGACATTCTGGCTTCCCACCCACCCAGGTCCTGAATCGTACAGCAATTTGGCGGATCCACTTCATACCCATGCCTTGCCCTCTGCCAACCCTGCAGATGCCTTGACTCATCCAAGTCATTTCTAATTACATTTTGGCTGATAACTATTCTAGCAATTTCTTCATGTCTGGTACATGTTCCAACTTTTCCACTTTCTTACTGAATCTTATTAAAAAAAAAAAGGAACTTGGTAACTCTGGCATTTTTGAATCATCATTAATTTCAAGCTTGTCTTATTTTATTAGCTGTTCTACATTCCCTCTGAGATCTCTTTCCTCCTTGATGGATCTGAGAACCTCCATGTTTCCCATAACTGAGCTAGGACTAACTTGAACTAACTTATTCTAATGAACTTGCAGAAGCAGCAGTAGATGTAGCCTCAGGGTGGGGTTCCCAGGTGTAGACTGCTGGCACCGTGAGCCCTCAAAACCTCTCTTCCAGGGGCTTGCTGATCCTCTGTCTGTTCTGAAATACCTTCCAAGAATTAGGTTTTCGGAACTAATGAGAGGTAGGCAAAAGTCTCCAGAAGGGCACGATGATGCACATACTCATTGAGAGGAAGGTGAGCTCATCGACTCACCCTCCCCCGTTAACACATATGGAATGATTTTCTTTTCTGCCTCCAGATAAGCTCTCTTGTCACTGGCTGAGAGTTCCTGAGGGGATTAGGGAGCAGAGAGGTGTTTTATGGGGGAAAAGGAGCAAAGGGTCAGGTCCAGAGTGTGACTCTCAATAGCACTGTCCAGAAGAATGTCCCATGATGATGGAAATGGTCTGTACCTGTGCTGCTGATATAGTAGCTACAAACGACATGAAATGTGGCTAGTGTGACAAGAGAACTGAATTTTTAATTTTATTTTATTTTAATTAATTTAAATATAAATAGCTACACGTGACTAGTGGTTACTATACCCAACAGTGCAGCTCTACAAAATGCTACTTTGGGCTTATCTGGACCTCCTTCTACAGTAGCCATAGTTCTTGTGAGTCCTGGGATAACATACAAGAAGACGATGGTCCATCTGATTCACAGCATCTGGGGCCAGTGGATGGATGTCATGATGCTCCAGGCCCATGGGAACTACCCTCTAGTAGATATTTCAAGCAGAGGTCACAGATTGGTGGTCCACAGGCAAAATTCAACCTGTACGCCTGTTTGACTTATACAATTTTTAAAAAATCAACTGGTTGCTGACATTTAAAAACCAAGAGGTTTCACATAACGATTTGTATTTCTAGCTTCTCTTGAAGAAACCAGAAGACCCCACCGGCCAACATTCAGATGGAGATGGGTAGCACCAGCGTCCTTCACATAGGACAAGTTTGCCACAGTTCCCATCCCTCCCTATGGTCTAAACGTCCCATGTAGGCGTTTGGGTTTGTTCGTCCTTGCATCACGGTTCTAAGCATGCATGGGCTTTTGTTAGGCATCAGACATCGTGAGTTCAAATCCCATTTCTGCCTTATCACAAGCTGTGTGACCTTGAGCAAGTGACGTCACCACTCAGAGCCTCAGCTTCCTCCTAAGTAAAGTGGGGAAAGTAATAAAACAGACTCCAGAGTGTTGTAAGGATCTGAGGGAATAGTACTTGTAAAACTCTTGATATAGAGCCAGACTCATGGAAGTGCTCCAAAAATACATGGTAGATGTTGGAAGGAGAAGAGGGAGGATGAGGAGATGGAGGAAGAGGAGACATGAGAAAAAAAGAGAGAAGAGGAGGAGAAAGAGGGTAAGAAGGAAGAGTCAGAGGGAAATCAGAGCTTCTAGTCGGTTTCCAAACACATCTAAGACCAACAAAGAAGAAAAAAAAAACTCTTTCCCCAGTGAAATATTCCCTAATTCCCTACAAAACAGCAACACATAATACCACAACCACCCACATCGTAAGCCCAGGGGCACGGGGTGAGAGTTGAGAGGTTAAGAAGGAAGGTACTAAAGCAGCTGGCTCCCCAGCACCTTTGCCCTCAGATCTGCAATCTTTGTCCTGAGAACCAGTTCTTAGAGGCATTTGGGACTTTGTGACAGAAACACCAAAGGGTCTGGGCTTCATGAAATCTATTCAGGCTCAAGTCCCTCCCTCACATCCAGCGTCTATAATCAGAAGAGAGATCTCCATGTGGCATAGTTTGTACATGTCTATCAAAGGAAAAGCAAGCCCTTCTAAGATAAATCCAGGGAAAGTTACCAGCTATCTGTTTGCAAAAAATAAAGAAATGCAGGAGATTTGGCTAAATTCTCAGGGAGTTATGACCTCAGGTTCCCAGTGTTTAACTTTGCACAGTTTCTCAAAGTTAATTCAAGGACCATGTAATTTAATATGCTGGGAGAGGCATATCAAAATGCTGATTCCAAGGCCTTGCACCAGACACGTGGATTCAGTGGATTCCGTTCATCTGGGGGGTGGGGCTAGGGAATCTGAATTTTGTAGATATACAAGCTGTTCTACTTATCTGACTTACTGAATCAAGGCATATTAATGCTGGGGAAGCATAGTTAGCAGCTGGTGAGACTAGCAAGATCACTGCAAACTGGAGTGGTCAGGGAAGGCTTCTCGGAGGAAGAGGGCCAGCCTTTTGCTGGGTCTTGAAGTATCTAGATGCGGGCCACAGGAGGAGATTAATGCACTCAGTGATTCATTCACCAGATTCTTACTGAACACCTGCTATGTGCCAAGCTTTGTTCTAGTAAGCAAGACAGAGAAAACCCTCTGTCCTCATGGATCTAGTTGGCAGAGGTGGGCAATAAACAAAATATGTAAGCAAAATACTTAGCTTGTAAGATGGCGATAAGCACTAGGAGAAAAACAAAGCAGAGACCTTTGGTAGAAACATGTTTCAAATTTGGATATAAGATAATATTATATCAATACAAGCATGAGTCCCAGTCTAGCGGTCAGATGTTGGCAGGAGGCTGCCCATTGTGGTAAACCATCACACCCAAGATCCATCCATCCATCCATCCACCAATTTATCCATCCATCTATCCATCCCACCATTCATCCTTCCATATTCTATTCTTTCCTTCCTTCCTTCATTTTTTAAAAAATCGAAGTATAATCGACCTACAACACTATGATAGTTCCTTCCTTCCTTCATTTATACAATCTACTTAGGAAACTGTGTGCTAGACCCCCTGTGAAGTTCTGAGGATACAAAACTAAGACAGACACTGTTACGGGATGAATTGTATCTTCTTTCATATTCGTATGTTGAAGCTCTAACCTCAGAATGTGACTGTACTTAGAGACAGGACCTTTAAAGAGGTAATTAAGTTAAAATGGGGTCATTAGGGTGGGCCCTAATCCAATATGCCTGGCGTCCTTATATGAGGAGGAAATCAAGACATGGACCAAGAGAGACAATGGACACATGCAGGCAGAGAGATGACCACGTGAACACAGTGAGAAGGCAGCCGTCTGCAAGCCAAGGAGAGAGGCCTCAGAAGAAACCAAACCTGCTGACCTTGGTCTCAGACTTCCAGCCTCCAGAACTGTGAAAAAATAATTTTCTGTTATTTAAGCCACCCAGTCTGGGGTATTTTGTTACGGTAGCTGTAGCAAACTAACACAGATACCATCACAGAAGCAGGGGTTCACCCTCCAGAGAGAGAGAGAGAGAAGGAAAATTAAACAGAAAATTATGATACAAACATCGCTTTGCCTTGCCTGAAAGCCCACCCATAGAGGCACCTCCATTTGAATTCATCATTGCTCTCTCATTAATTCAACAAATATTTATTGAGCACCAACTACATTTCTGGTTCTGTACTAGACAGTGGGGATACAATGATAGATAAGGTAGATACATCCATTGCCTTTAGAAGTTCACAAGCTCCCCTACCCACCCCTCTAGACTGAACACTGTTCTCTACCCATTCTCAAATAAGGCGGTGCAGTGTTGTGTGATAGATATGATCACAGACTGTGGAATCAGACACATCTGGATTTGGGTCCATGTTCTACCACTAATGGGCTGTGTGGCCTGGGGTAGGCTATTTAACCAGTCTGAGCCTCAGTTTATCTCTAAAAGGCAATAACAACACCCAGGTATGATTGCTGTGAGAATTAAATAAGATCAGGGACATAAATCAGGATAAGTACTCCATAGATGTTTGCTATGGTTATCAATGCAGCCTCTGAAGCAGAGCCAATCAGATGATAATAAATATCATCACTAACATGGAGTGCTTTCTCGATACCCAAGAACTCTAAGTAATCTGCACACATTATCATTATATCCATGAAGCATCTTCCCTACAACCCCAGCCTTTCCTAGTTTAATTATTCTGGTTTCTCTTTTGTCTACTTAGTGTTTTATCACTCCCAGGAAAGCACTTAAGACCCAAGATTGTCTGAGGGAGAGGCTATAGGCCTGTCTGGAAAGAACTTGTGTCTTTCTCCGCATCCATGGTTCCCTTGACGCTCCAGTTTGCACACTGGCTCTGGAGAGCCGGAAGAGGGATCTGGAGGGAATGGTGCCGGAAGTCTCTCCCTTAGAGCTGCAGTCACCAATAACACATTGGATTACTGGTCCCCAGTAGAGCAGTGCAGCTGTCTCTGTACATGTCATTCCTAGCAGGGTTTTTCAGTCAAATTCCCCCCAGTGCTACTGGAAGGTACGACCCACTTGCCTTTGAGGGAGTGGAGATGGGAGCCAGCAAGGACTTGTTATCATGGAAACCACGTCTCCTCTGGGGCCCCAAGGGGCACTTCTGGAAATGGTTTGGAATTTGATCACAGTCTTCAAGCATAAGAACCGTGGTTAAAAGCTGTTATTTCCTCCCTTCTGATAAACGGTTGTCGAGAAGCTGCCAGTTCTGTTTTCGCTGGGGGAGATTGGATTGGGGGAGGATGTGGGTCGGGAGGAAGGGAAGAGATGATAGGATGGGGATCCCAGAGCCTCAGAGCTGCACCGCACCCCAAACGGAGATGACGGTTTGGAGATGGTCCTGCCTGACTCCCTGTCAAGAATGAGACAGTCAAAGGGACATTGAGATTAGACGGGGTGAGTCGTTAAGTGACCATCCTCTCAGGTTGGAAAGGAGGCTCAGCTTTAAGTAAGAAACTGAAACACGCAGGTAAGGATCAAGTCTGAGGGTCTTAAAAGAGAATTCCAGGTACAGGGGTTGCAAACTCAAATACCTATTAGGCACCGAGAAGAAAAACACCATTTAGTGAAGTTGAAATGAGCTTGGTGAGGCTTTAGGGGAACAGGAGATGGCACCCCATCTAAAGGAGAGGGCAGTCACCAGTTCCAGCTGCCTGCTGGAGACCCCGGGTGGGTCTGCAGCTCCAGCACAGACCAATTACCCACGTTTTCAGTGGTCAGCCCCAAATCTGGAACTTTAGGTGAAATCTCCTGACATGGAAATGTAAGCTACGGATTCAAACATTTAAAAATCACTTTGCAGGCCAAATAAAACATGCCTGAAGGTCAAATCCAGCTCACTCATTCAAGTTTGCAAACTGTGCTATGAGTGTTGAAAAGAAATTCCAAATTCCAGAGGCGGAAGGGAATTTTAATATATCATCGATTACCACCACCACGACGAAAAACATGTAAAAGAATAGGTATGATTTATTGAGTACCTACTGTGTGCTTAGCAATTTGTTTATATTACTCCATTGAGTCCTCACCACAACCCCGGGGAGGGCAGGGATTTTTACCCCAACTTAGGAAGAAATTGAGGCTCACAGAGGTTAAGTCATTTGTCCAAGGTCACACTTTACTACACTGGAGTCTCTGCAGAGAGGGTAATCATTTCTCCACGTATCTTCTGCGGCACAGAACGCCCCAGACACCTCCAAAGGCTTCTTTCTTCTCCAAAATTTCGCCTTGTTCTATCGATCAGGCTTGTTCTAATGCAGTGTTTTTTAAATGGGGGGGAGGGAGGGGGCGATTTTGACATTTAACAATGTCTCTAGACATTTTTGGTTGTCACACTGATGGGGGAAGAGAGGGGGCGCTACTGGCATCTAGTTGGTAGGGGCCAGGGATGCTGCTACACACACACTACGATGCACAGGACGGCCCCCACTACAGACAACTGTCCAGGCCCAAGTGTCAGTAGTACCAAGTTTGATAAATCCTTGTCTAAAAGGATTAGGGGAGGGAGAGCTGACGGCTGGGGCATTCCTAAGGAGATGAGAAGGAGGAGGGAGAGAAAAATACTGAGGATGATACTTGTAGAAGCAGCTCCACTGTTAAGAGAACCTGCACAATTTACCAAGGGTTCTCACTGCACTGTTTCACTAATACTTCACGACACCTGTTTAACACATTTTCTTATTGCCATTTTACAGATGAGGAAACTGAGGCCCAGAGAAAGAAAGGGATTTTCCCTCAGGCTTCATGAATGGCATCCCACAAATACTTATTGAGTGTCTGGGATATCTTGGTTCTAGTTGAGGGATGTGCCCCTTCTGCTAACACTTAAGTGTTTTCTACCTGCCAGGCACTTCACTAAGAATTCTACACATATCATTGTAAATCCTTCCAACAACCCAGTGAAATGAGTACTTGGTGTATCTGCATTTTTACGGTTGAAAAACTGAGATTCAGAGGAGTGACACCACTTGACCAAAGGCATCAGAATTTGAACCAGGCATTTTTGACTTTGAATCCTGTGCTCTTAGCCATTCTACTGTCCTTCAACCTGTGATAAGTATCCCATGCTTATCCAGTGAGGAAGCATTTACTGAATTCCCTATTTAGAGGAAATTGGGAATACACAAGAGCAATTCCTAATGCATCCTGATTTCAAGGAGCTTACATTCCAATGGAAAAAGCAGGCATATTCACCACTAGCTGTAACACAAAATGAAAAGTGACCAAGTCATAAAGAAGAGGCAGTAAAGCACTGAAAGACAGAAGTCAGCAAACTACGGCCCGTGGGCCAAATCCAGCCTGCTGCCTATTTTTGTAAATAAAGTTTTATTGGTGCACAGCCATGCCCATTGGTTTACATAATGTTCATGGGCTACTTTTCAGTTGAGTAGTTGCTATAGAGATCACCCAGCCTATAAAGCCAAAAATAGTTACTAAATACATGGCCCTTTACAGAAGAAGTGTGCCGGCCCCTGCTGTAGAAGAGAAGTGACCAATACTGAAAATAACCCACCTTCTGTGCTTCTCTCTAGATCCACAGGTGATTGATTATACCTCATAAATATTAGCATGAGGACCCCCAGAGATGACATTAATGACATAAACAAACTCTAGATACTGGGTGCTGACTGTGTGCCAGGCACAGGCCTAATCCTCTCTAGTTCCCCCAAGCAACCCATCAGACAGGTATTATTAACCCCTTTCACACATGAGGAACATGAGGCTCAGAGAGGTCAAGAGGCAAACCCAAGTTCAAGTAGCTATCAAGGGTCTGAAGGTGGACATGTACGGCTCCAGAGCTCTCAGCCTCCTGCGTGCGGAAACACTCAGCATGAGCCTTGGCTCTGCAGAGTCAGGAAACTCTGATAAGTTTTCCATAAATAAAATTTTCTTCTTTCCTTCCTTGACCAAGTCTCCCACCCCTGTAAACCAGGTTGATACTTCGATTTATAATAAGAAGTATATATTTGGCTTTCGTCCCCATTCCTGGCACAGAGCTCCTAAAACCCTTGGAATTTCCTAAGTGATGACAGTGATAAAGGTGTACTGTTATGTCAGTGAGGTGATTTTTGGAAAACTCCAGTGTAACCTAAGAATGGAAGCTGGTGGTCAGGGGAACCAGCCATGTGATTAGAGGGTTGGAACTTTCAGACCCACCCCACATCTACCTCTGGGGAGGGGAGAGGACTGCAGATGGAATTCAGTCACCAAAGGCCAATGATTTAATCAATCGTGCCCAAGTAACAAAGCCCATAAAAACCCAAAGGACAGGTTCTGACTACTTCCGGTGCTCAGTGAGGCATGGAAGCCCTGTGCTCTTTCCCACCTACCTCGCCCTGCGCATCTCTTCCGTCTGGCTGTTCCTGAATCATATTCTTTTATAGTAAACCAGTGATCTAGTAAGTAAAATGTTTTTCTGAGGTTTGGGAGCCACTCTAGCAAATTAATCGAGGGGTGGGTTGTTGGAACCTCCCATCTACGGCCAGGAGGTCAGAAACACAGGTGACAACCTGGACTTGGCACTGGTGTCTGAAGTGGGGGTGAGTGACCTTGTGACACTGAACCCTTCACCTGTGGGATCCGATGCTACTCTCAGTGCAGACAGCGTCAGAATGGAGTTGAACTGTAGGACATCCAGCTGGTGTTGGGGAATTGCTTGGTGGGGCGGGGTAAAACCCACACTTGGGATGCAGTGTGGCTGAGTGGTTCTCACACTGGGTGTCAGAATCGTAACCAGTAAGAAGCTCCTGCCAGGCTCAGACAGTCCTGGAAGCTCTTTTCATAACCAACTTGTCTGTCTCAGACAGCACCCAGAAAGTTCCAAATTTCAGAGGGCTGCAAAGCTGCTACCTCAGCCTCACCTCAGGGAGCTACTGCGGCTTCCAGACGGGCTCAAGTAACTCCCTGCCCCCAGCAGTCCAGCAGTTGATATTACACAGCAGTTTACAACCTCCCCTGGTTAATCCAGCCTGCTCCCTGGTCACTTCTCATTAAGCTGAGTGTGGCCTCCTTTCAACTTTCTCTGAATTAAACTGTCACTTTTCCCAGCAAGGGGCTGCAGGTGGAAAGTACAAGCGCAAAGCTTGGAAGACAAGTGAGGGAAAACGGGACCCCCCCCAGACCCCCCCCCATCAGCTCCCACCCCCTTTCCTGGAGCCACAATGATGCTGCCCCTCACCACCTCCTCCCACCTGCAAGTTAAACAAACATAAGTCCCAGTATGTCGGGGATTTTTTAAAACTGAGGGTATTTGGCCCAGCTGCTGCAGGAAAATATTCGACTACAGCAGTTGGACCTGTAAATTTCTTTCTTGGTGTTCCCAGGCTGGCCAATTATCCCAGCTGTGCAGCCAAGGCCCCCCCGGGATGTTTTCAAGAGAACTAGCTCACAGCAGACGTGCTGTTCTGATTTCAGTTGTCCCCAGTCAAGCATCCCAGAGCCCCAGCTCTCCGTCTCCCAGCTTGATCTCAGACCACAAAATCCAATTGCCTCCCCAAGGCCTTCACTGACTGACAAATTGCTGCCCCGGCAATGGTGAAATGGTTACCAGGGATCCCTTTGGCAGCAAATCCATGAGCAAGTTGTATATTTCTGTGGAAAGAATTTGGGTTTAAATCCCCCAACTCTGTTTCTCCCCAGCTCTGTGATTCTGAGCAAATGACTTAGCATCTTGGAGCCTCTGTTTCTTCTCCCGTAAGATGGGCTGTCACTGGGGCTTGTCTCCAAGATGTAATTAAATAACACAACAATATATTTTTTAATTGTGGTAAAAATATATATAACATAAAATTTGCCTTTGTAATCATTTCAAGTATACAGTTCTGGGGTATTAAGTACCTTCACATTGCTGCACAACCATCACCACCATCCATCTCCACAATTCTTTTCATTTTGCAAAACTGAAACTCTGTACTCATTAAACACTAACTCCCCATTCCCCTCCCCCCAACCACCATTCTACTTTCTGGCTCTGTGAAACTGACTAGTCTAGGCACCTCATATAAGTGGAATCATACAATGCTTTTTCCTTTTGTGACAGGTTTATTCCATTTAGAATAACGTCCTCAAGGTTTGTCCAGGTGGTAGCACGTGTCAGAATTTTCTTCCTCTTTAAGGCTGAATTATATTCCTTGTATGTATACAACACTACACACTTATTTATCCATTCATCCATTGATGGACCCTTGGGTTTCTTCTCTATTTTAGCTATTGTGAATAATGCTGCTATGAACCTGGTTGTACAAATATCTCTTTCAGTCCCTGCTTTCAATTCTTTGGGGTATATACCTAGTAGTAAAACTGATGAGTCATATAGTAATTCTATATTTAATTTTTGGAGGAACTGCCACACTGATTTCCTTAGTGGCTGTACCATTTTCCATTCCCAGCAACAGTGCACAAGGGTTCCACTTTCTCCACATCCTCACCAACACTTTGTTATTTGGAGTTTTTTTTTTTTTGATAGTAGCCATCCTAGTAGATGTGAGGTGGTATCTCATTGTGATTTTGACTCACATTTTCCTAATGATTAGTGATGTTGAGCATCTTTTCATGTGCTTGTTGGCCGTAGACAACAATATTTTTGATTAGTGCCTGGAACATGTTGGGGGCTAAAACCTGGTGCCCATAATTACAGATCCTGTGAGATACAAATCATGATTCCAGCTGAATCTTTCTTGTAGGTCGGAATGCTTGTCTGCTCCAGGCCTCAGAGCCATTTAGAGGGAGAAAGCTGGTGCTTTCTCTTGCCTATTCTCTGAGACTGTGGGAAGTCACTTCATGTCTCTGAGCCTCATCAAGATGCTCTGAAGACATATAAAATAAATTCAAAACAATCTTAAAGGTGGTGGAAAGATCACTGTACTAGGAGTCGTACAGACCTGGGTTTGAGTCCTGCTCTGCCGTTTATTAGCTGTGTGATTTGGGCCAAGTCATCTATCTCAGATTCCGGCATAAATGAAGCATTCCATGGATATTTGTTAAACAGGTGAATGAATGAATGAATGGGTGAATGATCTCTTTCTCATCAGTAAAATTATACCCATTGCTGGAATATTCTATCCACTAATACAATGTATTTGCAGAGTGCTTTGCAGTTTTGAAACTACTTGGGATGTGGTATGGCTGAGTGGTTCAGAGTATATATTTGTATATTTACAAATAGACAAATCTCAGTTTGAATCCCAGCTCTGCCAATACTATCCATGTGACCTTAGACAAGTTATGTAATCCTTCCAAGCCTTAGTTCCTCTGTTTTTAATATGAGAATGATAGGAATTCTCACTGTACTAGTCAGCCGATGATCCTTGTTCCTGATGTTCAAGTTCTTACGTAGCCCCTACTGAAAATGAATAGGGCTGATCTACACAACCAATAAGATATTGCTAAAATGATGGAGCGTGACTCTTGAGCACGCCATAAAGGATACTGCAGACTCTGCCTTGGAGGCTTGCTCTCTCTTGGATCAGTCAGTCTGAAGGAAGCCAGCCATCATGTCATGAGGATGCTCAAGCAGGAGGCAAGGAACTGCTTCCTGCCAGCAGCCAGTACCAGTTTGCTAGCTTGTGAGTGAAACACCTTGGAAAATGATCCTCCAGCGCCAGTCAAACCTTCAGATGAGGCTGCAACCTAAAGAGACACCCTGAACCAGAACCACTTGGCTAAACTGCTCTCAAATTCCTGACCATCAGGAATGTGTGAGGATTAAAGAATAATAAATTAAAAAAAAAAACAAACTATGCGTCAGGTAGTAAATGTTTACTGATGTTTTAAGATGCTAACTTTCAGGGAAATTTGTTATAAAGTGATAGATACCTAGTACACTCACCTCATAGGGCCACTGTGAATTTTAAATGCATGTAAAGGATCTTTCCTGCACAGTGCTTTACCCACAATAACAGCTCAGAAAATATCACTCATTATTGTTATTTTGGGCCATAAAAGTAAGTTATTTGCTCTTTGCTCTGATTTAAGGACTTAGAAGGGGTGTGTCTGTAAAAACATGCACTTGAGAGGCATCAATAAATTAATTAAAGCACAGATGATGTGGAGCCAAGAATATAACCTTTCTGTTATCTAAGCTAAAGAGAGGGGAGACGGGGCAAATAAAAACCTAAAAGGCTGAAGGTTCTTTCCAGCATTGCAAAGATTTAAGTAAGTCAGTGGCAGAGACCCAAATTAAATACAAATTACGAAGACTGGAACACTCAGAGCGCTGTATAAACAGACATGGTATTATGGTTTCCTGTACTTTATAAAGTCTATGAAGTGCTCATGGAATTATCTCTTTTAATCCTCCCAATAAGTCCTGTAGGATGCTTATGCTTGTGTCCATTTTATGGAAGGGTCAACTGAGACTCGGAGGCCTGAGGCAAACTTCTCAGGAACATATAGTCATCAGGTGCTAGTGACGGGCTTCAGACCGAGGCTTCCAGTCCTCTTGACTCAGACCAAGCCCAGAGGTTGTTCCATGATGCCAGGCTTCAGTCTCTTCCTCTCTCTGAGCTTCAATTTCATGAAAAGTAGGGTTTGGAAGAAACCAGAGACCACATGTTCAAAAGCTTAATGCACAAAGCAGTTTATTTAAGTGCAAAAAGCAGGTCGACAGCGATTGCTTTCTCTACTATAAGAAAAACAAGAGCACACATTCAACATACATAGCAAATGACACTGGGCCTCAGAGTTGGGGAGGCAATAGGGACTGGCGAGGACGCTGGCCAACTGAAGAGCATACGTCTTTTCTTGACAGGGTGTTCTCCTTGCTCTATCCAGGTGCTGCCATGCAGGAATAGAAGCCTAGGGCTGCCAGATCACCTGCTTCTTCAAGAGAAGCCTGAACCTGTATTTTATATGAATTCTCACCAAGTTTAAAAGTTGGGTCAAAGAAAATAAAAATAAAACAAAACACTGTATGAGTCAAACACACACATCCACAAGCTAATTCAGCTCATGAGCCACCATTCAGTGACTCCTGGACTAGATACTTTGCAAGGTCCCCTCCTGCTCCAGGGCACGCTGTCTCCATCAGCACTCAGCACGACTGTCTGTTTACACGGGATACTGGGCAGCCTCATAAATATTCCAAACTGGTTTTCATGTGCAGATGTGAGCTGTGTCCTCAAATAAATTCCAGACTCTCTTGAGGGCGGGGACCAGGTCCCTGGTTTCCTGTGGGTCTTTCTTTCTCTTTCAGTATAAGGTGCAGCCACTCAGGGTGAGGGCTCATTCAGCTGGGGCAGAGGGTCAGGCTGAATGATTTTCCCCAGGCAGTGGCTCTGGAGAGCTGCAAGTCTCACATCACTGAGGTGCGGGGGAGCTTTGGATCTTGGGAGGGCAGCTTCCATCACTGCTGGTGTTCTAAGGAAGTGAGGCCAGGGAATCAAGGTTAATGACTTCCATCTATATCATGTCTGCCAGATTTATAAACGAGGCTTCTGTTTCCTTTGGGAATCGTGCCTGCTGCTGGGCAGATGTGGCTGCTTTTGCAGAGGGAACTGACTTCCTCCAAATCATCCCAAACGAAGAGGCAGGTTCCTCTGGGTGTTCTCCCCCTGGAGTCCCCAAACCATCTCATAGTGTCTCATAATGTGGGTCCTGGAGCTACCCTTCTTGGGTTTGAATCCCAGGCTCCTTCACTTACAAATTAAACAGAACTGAAATTGCTTCTTGATCATCCCTGTGCCCATAATGGTGAAGAATCTGTGTTTAAAAATATAACTTATGTCCTCTGCTCCCCAGGGTCTTATAATTTAATTGAGGAGATAGAACCAAAAAAGTTACAAAGGTTTAATATAGATATGAGAAGTTATGGTCCGTGGCAGTAAACGATCATTAGCAATTGAGTTGTGCGAAAGTACCATAAGAACAGAAAAGAGGGGAAGGGTAAGCTGGGACAAAGTAAGAGAGTGTCATGGACATATATACACTACCAAATGTAAAACAGATAGCTAGTGGGAAGCAGCCGCATAGCACAGGGAGATCAGCTCGGTGCTCTGTGTCCACCTAGAGGGGTGGGATAGGGAGGGTGGGAGGGAGACGCAAAAGGGAGGAGATATGGGGATATATGTACATATGTAGCTGATTCACTTCGTTATACAGCAGAAACTAACACACCATTGTAAAGCAATTATACTCTAATAAAGATGTTAAAAAAAAAAAGAACAGAAAAGAGGAGGAGAAGAACACAGTGAGATTCACGCAGGAGTGTTAAGGCTTTACAAGCTGTTGGAGCTGGTGGGGGAGCAGGGGGCATTGATGAAAACTGCTCTGCTGGCCCCCACTGAAGAAGACAAGGTTGAACAGTGGCTAGAAGTATGGACTTTGGAAACAGACCTAGGTTTGAATCCTGAATTTACCAGAGGATTCTTTTAGTTGAAGGTGACAGAGACCCAGCTTCAACTTAAGCAAAATGGGCCTTTACTGATCCACAGAAGAGGGGGTAGCTTACAGAATAAATTGAGGTAATTAGGGCAGTTCTGAGGCCTGAGAAACTGGAGGCCACTGGGATTGTCTGACTCTGCCCATCTCATTTCAGCTTTTTTTTCTGCCCCATGTCACACTGTTCTGCAGCAGATGGGCCTTCTCCATCTGGTAGCACATATGGCACCTAGAAGCTCTGGATAAGGGCCTTTGAGTTCTGTGACTACAGAGAATAGGCTATTTCTCCTCCAGCTCCAAGTAAAAAGTCCCAGGGAAGAGCTCTGATTGGCTTGGCTTGGTCACATGACTTTCACAGGCCCTTCTCAGTGACCACAGAGGAGTGTGGTCCTGTGATTGGATAGGCTTGGGTCTTGGATGGAGTCTTGTGAATGGCAGCTCCACCAGAACCACAGTAGTAGGGAGGGTCTGGAGAGAGGCTTCCACTATTCCAAGAAGGACAGGATATTTATCAATGCTTTGTTTTGGTAGAAGGTCTTAGAAATAATCTAGCCCAGTGTTTCCCACTCGTGAATGAACCTGTTAAAATTCAGATTCCCAGGCATCACTCAACACCCTAAACCTGTCTCTAGGGATTAGAGCCCAGGAAGCTGTTTTTAACCAGCTTTCCACATGACTCTAGTGATCAGTTAAGTAGGGAGACCACTGGTCAGTCTATCCCAATCTTATAATTTTATTGGCAAAGAAAACTAGGCACAGAGATGAAAGTGATTCACCTAAAATCACAGATCCAGGAAATGGCAGAAGAGAAATAAGACTTGAGTTCACCTGCCCTGCAGTGCCCCCCTCATTCTCCTTATAGCTCCTTGTTTTCCCTAGCTCTTTCACTGTCTCCCCAGACCACACAGGGAGGAGGCCCCATGAGCCACCTTTCTACAACTAGATGTCTCTACTACTGAGTCCCTAACACTGACCCTCCCAACACACTCACACTAACACACACGCACGCACGCGCACAGCTAGACACGCTTCCTCCTTCTCCAACAGCTGTGTCTGGAGAAAACTTGATGTGATATGATGGGCTGCAGAGATGGCACTTCAGGCAGGGGGAAGTGGGGAAGGGAGGGAACCGCAGAAGGACTGGGTGAAGCATCCCCCAAAGATAACCATGGCTAACCCCACGGGGCGCTCTGAAGCAAGAATGGTCCTTCTTCAGAGGTGTCTCAAGTTGGGTCTAAATGGTCAGATCTTTGTACTCCCACGTGGATTACTAATTCGCTGTGGGCTGCCCTGAGAAGGGTTATGTCTTTGGATGAGGTAGTTCTCTGCAGCTGAGGCAATCCCTGAAGGGCCGGCAGGTGAGGACCAGCTACCGACAACACCCGCACGGCTGGATAACACGTCCTTCCTTGAAGGAGGATTCGGGCAGTGCATTAGCATGTCCACCATATATAAATGTTTATAATTTACTGTAAGTAATATTTGTAATTCATTTATTATAAATATAGTTTCCTATGTATTCTTATACATCATGATAACAGCACACTTTTCCAAAAATGCTCAACATGTATTAGACACTAAGCTAAGCACACTGCCTTGTTACTACATTTAATCGTTAAAATAGCACTATGAGGCAAATATTGTTACCCTTATTTAACAGATGAAGAAGACAAGGCTCAGAGGGTTTAAGTAAGGTTACACAACTAGTATGCAGTGGATCTAAGATTCCAACCCAATTCTGTCTGATGTCAGAGTGCTATAGTAAAACCACTATAATAAAACTGCTGCATGAGTTATTCAGGTAAAGTGGGGGAAGAAGTGGTTACCAAGAATCAGCAAAGAGGAGGCCACTGCATCTGGAGGAGTCTCGACACAGAGGAACGCACCCGATGACCTCTGAGAGATTCCTGCAGTTCCCCACTAAGATTCACGAGCAATTCAGCATTATTTAGCTTACCAGCGTTTTCAGTTACCTTGTAGAACGTGAGCACATGGGATACGGGAGATGTATGCTTTTATTTATTTATTTATTTATTTATTTATTTATTTATTTATTTTTAACATCTTTATTGAAGTATAATTGCCTTACAATGGTGTGTTAGCTTCTGCTTTATAACAAAGTGAATCAGTTATACATATACAATATGTTCCCATTTCTCTTCCCTCTTGCATCTCCCTCCCTCCCACCCTCCCCGTCCCACCCCTCTAGGTGGTCACAAAGCACCGAGCTGATCTCCCTGTGCTATGCGGCTGCTTCCCACTAGTTATCTATTTTACATTTGGTAGTGTATATATGTCCATGACACTCTCTTACCCTGTCACATCTCACCCCACCCCCTCCCCATATCCTCAAGTCCATTCTCTAGTAGGTCTGTGTCTTTATTCCTGTCTTGCCACTAGGTTCTTCATGGCCTTTTTTTTTTTTTTTTTTTCCCCTTAGATTCCGTATATATGTGTTAGCATACTGTATTTGTTTTTCTCTTTCTGACTTACTTCACTCTGTATGACAGACTCTAACTCCATCCACCTCATTACAAATACCTCCATTTCATTTCTTTTTATGGCTGAGTAATATGCTTTGACTAGAAAGAGAAGACAGACAAAGGAAAGAAAATTCTTGCCCATAGGATGGTCTCGAAGTACTGGGGAGGGAGTTCAAGATAAGGAGATTGGGGAGATCCCATAGGGTGTCCAGAGTCTGAAAAGTCAGGTTTGGGCTAAGAAGGTAGTTAGGAAAGTGAGTCAAGGGAAAATTTCACAAATTAACCAAAGGTCAGCCCTGTCTTGGGATTATATCCCACAAAATCTCTAAAATTAGAAAGGCTCTTGGAGATCATATAATCCAACCTTCTCAAATTTTAGCGAGGGCGATGGAGACCTAGATATGGCCTGGCTATGGCTTGACAAAGACTGCAGAGAAAGAATAAATGAAAACATAGGTCTCCGGATGACAGTTGGCACTATTTATTAGCATGCCTCCCTTTTTTACCTCAGTGTTGGTTAAGTTCTCTAAGCAGCAGATGCTGAGATAAAACAACGAGTGTAAAAGGTTTACTGGAGAGTAACAACCCTTGAAGGAAAAGGGAAGGGAGCAGGATTGGACAGAGGCAGCTGTCAGACTGCAGTAGAGCCCAGGGCAGTCTCTACCAGCCCAACGGGGAGCCCCGGAGCAAAGAGTGCCCATTAGAAGCATCTACACTGCTCTATTCTCTGCTTCTATGAGTTTGATTATTTTAGGTTTCTCACCTAAGTGGAATTAGTCCTTCTGTGCCTGGCTTATTTCACTTAGCATAACGGACCAGGGACCGTTGGGGAGGGGGAATTGGGGGGTTGTTGTTCCATGGGTATAAAGTTTGTTATGCTATGCTAGATGAATATATTCTAGAGATCTGCTGTAGGGTACAGCACCTATAGTCAACAATACTGCACTGTGCACTTAAAATTTTGTTAATAGACTTATCGTGGTGATCATTTTACAGTATATACAAATACCAAATCATTTTATGTACACCTGAAACTAATATAATGTTATATGTCAATTATACCTCAATTTAAAGAAAAAGAAAACTTTTGCAGGTGATGGATATGTCTATCACCTTGGCTGTGATGATGGTTTTAAGGGTGTATGCACATGTCCAAACTCATCAAATTGTATATATTAAATAAATGCAGTTTTTTGTATATCAGTTATACCTCAGTAAAACTTTTTAAAGGCATCTGTTCTGGTGGGAATGGCTGGGCCCTCTTATCCCTCTCATGTTTAGCCACTGGCTGGGGCCTCCCTCAAAGGGTGCGACCTTGGGAGACTGACCACACTCCTCAGAGCTGGACAGGGAGTCCTTCCCTGAAGGGGGATCTGAGCCATGTATTTCTGTGTCGGCCACAACTCTCAACGGAAAGAGCTATTCTTCTATCTTTTTTTTCCTGACTAGATAAATAACCCATGTCCACTGTAAATATCTGAACAACACAGAAAAGTAAATGGCAAAAGGTAAAAGTCACCTAAAACTGCTAGTATTTTGAAAACATCCTCTTATATATTTTTATGCATATACATGTATATTTTATGTAAATGGCATCATATAATACAATAAGTTTTTATTGTTGACTTTTAAATACATATATATATATTAACTCCACTCCACTCCTCCCTGCCCTTCCCCAAGTAAACAATAACAACATTGTGCGTGACCACCTTATGTTTTATGGGCATATAGGAATTTTAAAAGTGTTTTTACACAACAGAATTTTTTACACCCTCACAACAAGTACCTTGTCAGCTGGCAAATGTAATCTTCCCCATTTCCAGAGGAGAGGACTGAAGCCTAGAAAGATTAGGTGGTTATCTAAGAAAGTCACTGAACTTGTAGGTGACAGAGCCAAGGCTCAAAGTCCAGGACTTCCCATCCAGTGCCCTTCCCTGTAAATGCCCTGGCCTAATACCGACCAGGTCTCCTTCTGCTTGACTACATGCACCGGACTCCTCTCTGTGACTGGTAACATATCAGGTAGTGAACTTTCCATCCCAGGAAATAATCAAGCTAAGTTCTGATGGCCATTCATCAGAGTCGCAGAGTTAAGCAGATTCTTATGCTGCAAGAAGGTCCTGCTGCAACGCCATAGAAGGAAGTGCAGTGCTGTTACTGAGTCAGCATCTATTGGCAGACAAGAAATCAGCTCTGGCAGCTCCTGTGTTTACATCGCCATCTCACCCTCCAACTAGCAGTGTTCATATGATAGCTGGATTTGGGGGGTTTTTTCCCCCAAATTTCTATTTTGCTCTGCACCTCTATAGAAATGCAAACACTGGCCCATTAAAAGAGACAAATGACAATATAATAGTAATAGCCCATTTTTTAAATCCACATGGGCTGCTTTGGCCAGGGTGGAAAATGTGCTTGTTAAAATGTGAGGAGGTGCTCTGGCTGGTTTCCTTGATGCAAACACAGATGTGCCAAGTAAGCAACCAATAATCAAGGCATTTAGTTAGGTGATTAATTTCCAAGCTTTCAAGGATGAACATTTAGTGGCAAAGAGCATGGGTCTCAATGTCAGCTAGACGTGGGTTTAAGTATTGGTCCCTCCACCTCCTGGCTTTATGATCTTGGGCAAGTCACTCAACTTCTCTGAGCTTCTTCACTACTTCTTAACAAACAGTAGCTGTTAACAAGTAATAATGCTAATACTGCTATTACCCCATTACTAGTATTATAAACTCAAGTGCTACAAAGGCTTCTCGGGTTAGAGGTTCCCCCTAACTCAGTTTATTAGATCTCTCCCCACTAAACTGACTTAAGCCATGGACCCAATCCCTGAGCACACAAGTTAACTTCACTTTGCACTATCAAATGTATGCTCTCTTAGCCTAAGATAACACGTGTTTCAGGCCCATATTTCACAAAGTGTAGAAAGAATAGACCTACCGATATTAATTACTGGAAAAAAGGAATTGGTGATCAAATAAGTTTGGGATATACTCGGTTCAACTTGGTTAAATGAAGTGAAACACTTGGTTAGAGACACTCGGTTAAACAAAGTGAAACAGATTTATTTCCTGCAGGACTTGTCAGAAACTTTTAAATCCCAATAGAATTTGTGCCTCTCTAACAAGCAGATATAATATTGTATTAATCTTGACATTTTCAGTTGCAAATGGCAGAAGCCCAGCTGAATTTAGGTTATGCAAAAAGACACTTTATTGGTCATGTAACTCTATCGCCTAGGATTGTATATACTTTAGGTTAAAAGGGTCCAGGGGTTCATATTATGCCGTCTAATCTGTCTCTCCTCCCTCCCTCCTCTCCCTTCTTCTTCCTGCCTATTCTCTCCTCACCTATTTGAACATCTCTTCCCTGTTTGGCTTTGTTATTAGGCTTTTGTGTTGGACAGCAATATTGTTTCATGGAAGTCTCAAGATTACAGTCTAGGATACAGAGAAAGAAAATATTTTCCCCCAATTTACCTATCTTGGGTCATGGACCCATGTCTAATTCACTCTCTGTGGCCAGGGGTATGAAGTAGCCTGATTGGACAGGCGGACATAAACTAAGCATGGAAGACAGGGAAAGGTGTTTCCCCAAAAGAAGAGTTGCAATGGTGACCCAAGGGCAGGTTATCTTGGCATAGAGAACTACCTAAGAAAGCTTCTGCTGTTTGAGAGCTCATAGCTTAATTTGGAAGTGATGATAGCTGTGTGATTCTAATGCAGCCTATACGGTCAGGCAAGAGACAGAAGTGAGAGCGCTGGAGCCAGGATGAACTCCTGACTCCCAGCTCACTACTCCTTCCCCAACGTCCCTCCTGAGAGCTTCCTTCATAAAATAATGGACTATGGACCCTGTTGTTTTGTGTCTACCTAGAAGGCTTCCTCATCCCCATTTCTCTACTTTCTGCAGGTCCACAGAGGGTATATCATATGACCCAGGTGGAGCCAATCATCTTCTATATTTTCCTGATCACCAGGATTGGCCTAGAGGTGGCCATGTGATCCAGATGCAGCCAATCAGTGCCTTGCTTTGCTCTTTATAGAGACATATTTGAAGAAAGTTGTTTTTTTATTCCCATTGTGGGTAAGCAGCTGAAAATGTGAATCTGTGACTCCCCAGTATCCTTCCATGCTACATGTTTGGTAGCTTAAATTGGGCTTTGTCCTTCAAAATGGTCACCTTCTCCAACATTTCACCTGAATGCTGCAAAACCTCCCTGCAGGTTCTGGAAAGGGGAAGCCTGTAATAGATGGAAGTGGTACAGACAGTAAGTAGTCTTTGGAGCACTGCTCCACGACTCTGTCCTGCTCCCCTTACAGGAGTGGATGTCAAAGTCTGTCGACCCAATCCCTTCCTGAGCCAAGCCTCACTCCTCCTCCTTATGAGGCCCACACCTGCCTCCACGTTTGCCTCCACACCCAATCCACTCTTGACACTGCATGGAGGACCCTTTGGGTGCCCAAACCTCACCACGTTACTTGCTGTTAAAACCAAGGTGTATCACCTGAAAAAAAAGAGGGTCCCAGTTCCTCAAGTTAGCCTACAAGACCTTCCAAAGTTTGGCTTTGACATGTTCCAGTCTCATCTCTCAACACGCCTCATAATTTGCCCTCCACCAACATTGGATGGCTTCCGTTCCTCTGCATATACCATTTTTAGAGCCTCTTCTCCTCTTGGGAAAATCCCACCCATCCTTTAAAACTCAGCTAAGGTATCTTCATTACTTCACACTAGGTGCACCAGAAGGACTCGTATTACCCCTGTCACCGCACTTCATTCTGCTTTATGATCGTATGCTCGGGTGTCTGTCATCCCAGGAGAGAAAGGGTCCTTGCTTAGTCTTCTTTCTCTCCCACCTCATATCCAATTCATGTGCAAATCTTGTCAGCTCTACTTTTGAAATATATGTATATATTCCAAATCCAACCACTGGTTGTCACCACCACTACTATCTTGGTCTGAGCCCCACTAATTCTATTCTAACTAATAGAATTAGTTCTATTAATTAACTAATGAAGTTAGTCTTCTAATTTCTCACCCATATTGTTGCGTTAGCCTCCTCCCAGGTCTCCCTTGATTCTGTCCTTAGCCACCTTCTTGTTAGGAAGCAGCCAAAAAAAGCAGCCATCGTCAAGACAGCAGCCAAAATGTACCTTAAAAAACCAACATTCAGGATTGGTTGGTCCTCTGCTCAAAACTTTAAGTTGGGCTTCTCATTCACTTAGAAAAAACTGCAGTCCCTACAATGGCCTACGAGCCCTCCACGATGCTGCCTCTGTTCCTGCCTGATGTCATCTTCCACCACCCTCCTTCTGCCTCGTGCACTGCAGCCCCTGTGGCCACCCCCCCGCAGTCCCTCCCGCCCAACAGGCACACTCCCGCCCCACAGAGACACATGTGCTAGTCCCTCTGCAGGACTGTTCTCCCACAAGTCTTGCTCCCTCACCTCCTTCAGGCCTTCTCTCAAATGCCACTCTCACAATCAAAACTTTCTGGGTACCCTATTCTAAATGTCCATTGACAGAGGAATGGATAAAGAAGATGTGGTACATATATACAATGGAATATTACTCAGCCATTAAAAAGAATGAAATAAGGCCATCTGCAGCAATGTGGATGGACCTAGAGATTGTCATACTGAGAGAAGTAAGTCAGACAGAGAAACAGAAATATTGTATGACACCGCTTATATGAGGAATCTAAAAAGAAATGATACAAACGAACTTATTTACAAAACAGAAACAGACTCACAGACTTAGAGAATGAACTTATGGTTACCGGGGGGAAGGGTGGAGGGAAGGGATAGTTAAGGAGCTTGGGACTGACATGTACATACTGCTGTATTTAAAATGGATAACTGACAAGGACCTACTGTATAGCACAGGGAACTCTGCTCAATGTTATGTGGCAGCCTGGATGGGAGGGAAGTTTGGGGGAGAATGGATACATGTGTATGTATGACTGAGTCGCTTTGCTGTGCACCTGAAACTATCACAACATTGTTAATCGGTTATACTCCAACTAAAAAATTTTTTTTCCAAAATAAAATGAGTTTCTTCTTGAACACTTCCCATCCTCCTTTCTTATTTTCTTAATTTTGTACCATTATACCATGTATTTTACTTGCTTATTTGTTTTATTTATTATGTGTCTCCTGAGTAATACCCCACCCCCAAAAGATAAACTCCCTTATGACAAAGAATTCTGAGTGTTCTGCTCATTGATATAGTTCCACTACCTAAAACAGTGCATGGCACATAGTAGATGGCCAATAAATATTTGTCAAATAAATGAATAAACGAATGAGCAAATTATTTGAACACAAACTGCCTACCATATAGTAGGTGATCAATATAACTGACTGAGTAAATTAATTAACTAATGAAGTTAGTCTTCTGTAAGTCTAAATGAGGTTTTTTTCTGGTGTTTTCAGGGTTCTTTCTCAATCCCCTTCTCAAGTTTCTGGGTCTCCAGAATCCTAATCAATTGTCCGTGGAGTTTTTTTGTCCCTCTCTGATGTGGTTCTGTAAATGTCTTCTCCAGGAGCAAGAACAAAGTCAATCAATGAGTAGCTGACAATGAGGGGCCATATCCCAACTGACAAAGCTCAGCTCCATTCAGGAGAGTCTGTCATTCTTAGTGACACAAAGCCAGGCAATGTCACAATTCTTCATCAGGAGTTTCCAAAATACTGGGCTGGGCATTCATCTGCAGGCAAAACTAAACTCTTTGAATTCTAGGATTCTATAAAAAGGGCTGGACATAGTGACACTGATGTTGAAATCAGCAGGCTAGCCCTCAAAGCACATGGGGAGTATATGTGAAGACAAACAGATTTCCATGCAAATAGAGATATGTACAAAATATGTCTCCATTCAACCTCTATGAGACCCTTAGAGAGCTTGGCGTTAGGGAGTAATAATTAGCATGAACCCAGAATTTAATAGTTTGTAATAAACTTTCATGTGTATGATTTCATTTGGGCTTCATGACTATCCTATGAAGAAGGGAGTATTATCATTTCACTGGTGTGGGTTATATTACGGTTCCAAATTATTTGCTGCCCTGCCTGTGAGAGGGTTATACAACCCTGCTTACTGCCATGTGATTTCCACTGCCTCTCTGTGGGAGAAGTATAACATCCTTACCCACAGAACGTGAGCAGAAGTGAATATCGGGGACATCTGAGCAAAAGCTTTAGAGACACTGAATGACTCTACCTCATTCCTTATCCCTGGGCACAAAACCAGTGGATGTGTCTTCATCTTGGACCTCAGAATGTAGAATACACATGGAGAAGAGCCACAAAACCATAGCTGAGACCTGACCACAGCAAAAATATAATATGAGCCATAAATAACCCTCTGTTGCTGTAAGTCACCAAGATTTGGGGGGCTGTTTGTTACCACAGCATAACTTAAGCCGACTAGCACACCCATTTTACAGAGGAAGAATCTAAGGATTAAAGAGATTAGTGATTTTCCCAAAGGCATTCATCTAATGTGTAGCAGATCCAGGACTCAAACTCAGGGTGTCTCACCCCCCAAACCATGTTCATTCTACCAGATCATTCTGATTAAGGACAATGTCTCCTTCTGCACATCTCCTGCAGTAATCTGGAAAACTGAGTGGTATCAGCCTCCAAGCTAGTTTTTTTTTCACCAACAAGAGCCCTTTCCTCTCTGAGCCCCTGCCAAGTCAGAAAGGGGCTCTGAATTTCACAGTTATTTAGGGAAACAGAGTTGGCTCAATCTAGTTGTTTTCATAGACTGGTCTCTGGAAACTATCCCAGCCCAGGGTAAAATATGAAATTTAATCACAGGGGGAATTTAGCCAGACCACCAAGCCCCATCAACTGTTCCTCTTGTTTCCTTTTAGGTCTCAATTGTTTTTCAGAAGCCCTTGGATGGGTCTGGAAGAGCTCTGGGAGGATGGGTTTAGAATGTTAGCTTTATTTAATCGATTCATGCTTTTGGACCTTCCCTGGTGTTCTTAGAGGGACATCTGGGGACCCAGGCAGTCTTGCTACAAGGCTAATATTTCTCAACATGTAGAGTCTACACATATAAGATTTGTTCCCTCGGGGCCCAGTTTGGAGCACAAACACTGAATTCCCAGGAACTAAAATCTGGGCCGTGGGCATTAAGCGTACAATGAAATGGTGCACATCACCCAGGCAACCTGACTGTCCAGCAATGTTTCCAAGAATTCTACAAAACAAATGTCCTTGGCCACTCCTGGTACAGAGTAAAAAGCTGGCTGTGCCCGGAACCTGCTCATGAGGAGGCAGGAGAGAAAGGCCGAAGTCAGCTTGGATATCCCACTACCTTCCGGTTAGAGACCCAGGCCACGTACAAGAACACACAAGAGGAAATTAGCGAAGCCTGGGCATGGTTTTTAGTTCAGGAGCTATGCAGGGAAATGCAAAAGAAGCTTCATCTCTTTAACAAGCATTATCTAGCATCTACTATGTGTCAGACACTTTTCTAAGCACTATGTCAATATTGTTACTGAACGTTGGCAGAAATTCTCTGAGATATGAACTCATATTATCCCTATTTTCCAGATGAAGGAACTGAGGCACAGAGAGAATAAGTATCTTTTCCAAGGTCTAGGAGCTAGAAATGGAGAAGGCAGGATTGGGACCCCCGTAGTCTGCCTCCGGAGTGTGTGTTCTTTACCTCTCTGCAGCGGTGCTTCTGAGGTGTCACGGAGGAATCAGACCTCGGCAAAAACTGACACTGACTGAATGTGTCCAGCAATGGCATGTTTCTCTTTCAGTCTGACTCCACTCAGAATGAGAGGGCTAAGACCCCACCTCCCGAGGTGGAGGTTGAACACAAGACACTTCTCCCATATCTCATGTCCCTGGAAACCTCTAGACTATGAACTCACAACAGGTAGGGAGAGAGCCACTCTTTGTACCACTGTCTCCATGGCACCTAATGCAGTGCCTGAATCAGAGAATGCCCAGTAAGTATTTGTTAGAGGGAATGGAGGGAGAGGGGGAGGGAGGGACGAAGAGAGCTAAGGAAAAAGGAGGGAGGGCTAAGGGAGGGAGTGCACAAGGAAGAGAGGGAGAAGGGAGGAGCTATCTAGTTGTCAGCTGCCCATCATCTCATCCCCAGCTAGAGGTTAGCTGAGAGCTTAACGTATTGCTCCTCCTAAGAATGTTTAGAGATCCTCTCAAAAGAAAACTTCAGAAACTGCTGTGGCTTTGTCCCTTCTCACTCACTCTTCTGCAATGTTTCCCCCCTGGTTTTCCAGATCCCTTATGTACTGCTGAACATCAACGCGCGCGCGCGCGCGCGCACACACACACACACACACACACACACACACACACACACACACACCCCTACAGAACACCGTTTGCCCAACAGTTAAGCCACGAGACCTCGTGCTCTGCTGTTCTTTTTCTCTTTGCACAGAACCAGAGAAAGGACCCAAGCGCGGACATCACTCCAGCTGACTTCTCTTTGTTTTGGGCAGCAGGGATGCCCACAGCTCCAACCTCTTCTCTGCCCATGAGAACCTCAGCTACTAGTAGCACTTAGCTGCAGGTGAAATGTCACGGAATCTGAGGATGCAACAGCCCAAAGGGACCTGTGAGATTACCTTGCTTAGGAATTCTTCATCTTAATTTTGGGGGAATCTATTATTGTCCCTCCAAGGCCTGACTCTTCTCATTATACTACATTGTCTTCCCACTCTCATGTCTTTTCTCATTATTTCCTCAGACCAATATCTTCAAACAAGGCAGTGTAGCATTTTAGTTCAGAGCACTCTAATTGGAGGTAGGGAGACCGGTCCGATTCCTGGCTCAGCCAGTAACTAGCTGTGACCCTTAAGCTCATGTCCTGCCCTCTCTGAGCCTCAGCTCTCCCATACATAAAACAGTGATAAGAACAGATGCTACATCATAGCATTTCTGTAAGGAATCAACGAGATAATGCATCTAAAACACTCAGCACAGAGACCAGCACATAGTGAGTACTCAATAAATACTTATGATTATCCTCATTCTTCATGCTTTGTCCACACCCCAAACGGCAGCAGCATGTTTGTGATTCCACATAATTTCCCTTGTTTGCAGAGTCAGGAACAGCCCTCCCTTGTTAACCTTCATTTGGAAAGCTATTTAACTCTCTGACATTAAAATTAAAATATAAACAGCCCAGCGCCTGATTTAATGGACAATTAAAAATTAAATTAACAGTTAGTAAGTGATGAACTAATTTTGTTATTATAACCATATTAGCCTCATACTCGGAGAAATATAAAAGGGAAAATAGATCCCTTAAGATACACACACACACACACACACACACACACACACACATATACACAGACACAGGCAAGAAAAGATTTAAGTTCATATATTATAGCCTTGGCAGATTCACTCTTTGAAGCTATTCCCCCCAAAACTCAGCTGTCTGATATTTATGCAAAAATGTTTAGATGCCAAAGCAATGAGAATTAATGATCTGGTAGAAAGAAAAAGAATACCAAAGGAACGTTTTATTGCAAGCTGTAGAGCAAACAGCTTGGTAAAGCAGCCTGGGTTATCTCACCCCATGCTCGTTGGTGGCCTCTGGAAAGACCAAGGGTTTTCTTGCGTGTCTTCAAATACATGGATCTGTCAGATGTGCTAATTGCAACTCTCAGGTATGATGCTCTCGGTTGGGATCCTTACTCTCAGCTCTGATAGGAGGGGGAGATGAAAAACAGCACAGGCGACCTGGAGAGGGCTCAGCAGAAGATGGGGCATGGAAGAACGGCACCACCCTCTAAAGAAGTCCCAGAGCTCACCTTTTCTTCCCTTACCCCCTTTGCGCTGTGCCTGTCCCCGCTCCTTCCTCCCGGGGTGCCCTGCTCTCAAAGCTCTCATCATTTTAGCATCATTGCATATTAATGTATCCGTCCTTCCTGCTGATCCGTTCGGTCCACATTAAGCACTGCTTCTATCGTGTTTACATTTACACGCCACCATACAGCAGAGTGTCTGGCTCAGTGTTTGTCGTCTTGAATTGATTTAATGTAAACGAGTGAAAAATTTGTTCAATCTCAGATATTAAGACCCAAGATGCTGCCCTTTCTAGGGGCATTTGCCATTTCAGTAGGGGGACTGGAGGAGCGATGCTGAATCCAAAGAGACGGCTTATGCATGGGGTGACTCCAGGCATCACGAAGTGGCCAGAGGCTCAGGGGATAGTGTTGGGAGGGGAGGCTTCCAAGAACTCATCAGATCACAGCTTGTAGATGCCTATCTGCTCCGATTACACGCTGGTCTGGCTTCAGTGAACACAAACTGTCTTAGGAGCAAAGAACACCACTCAGTTCTCACCATGTGTGAAGTGTCTGACAAAATACGATCTGAGTCTGATAAGAAGTGATCTGAATGGGGCAGCCTTCGCCCCCCAGAGTCCTCCTCGCCTCCGTTTTCTGAGATCCCTACTGCCATAGTCTCTGCTTTGGAGTAAAGAACATTTGCCGGCTTTGGGGACAAATGTTCTTTACTCCAGGATCCATTCCCTCATAGCTTAATTTCCTTTGGGAGATTTCCTCTCACTCAGTGTGTACAGTCTTAATGATACCAACAGTCAAGGCACTTCATCTCCCACCCAGAGATGTATGATTCAAGTGTGGCAGATCAGTCCTTTCCTGCTGTGACTCTGAATCGTGAGTAGAGGACCATAAGGAGGAAAAGTGTTTGCCATCACTTCTTCCAGAGAGACACACCTTTTCAAGAATGTTGTCCACTTCACACCACCCAGATACCAGAGTATCATTTTCCTTTTCTGAGCTGGGTTCTCCAGCCTTCTCATTGATTCTATGATCCAGTACCTTCTAATAAATTCATTTTCTGCATAAATTAGCCTGAGTCTGTTTAAACATCTTATGACCCGAGATCTCTAACTGATACTTGGGGTTGGAGAGCAAGAGGTGAGGGCAGGAGGAAGCCATCATCTGGGCTTCCAAACTCTCTCCCAATAACACAGTAATTCATCACATTTATTAGTTAGCCTCGTCCAAGGAAAATACCCAAATGAATTCAATCTTTAGTGAAAAAAAGGAGGGGGAGAAAAAATAAGGTAAAATCATGAGGAGGACAAGTCCTAGGAGTGGTAAGAAGCCAACAGGAGAGGTCTGCCAAAGGAAACCGATTCTTGCTTATTTTGCTCAGCTTCAACCTCAAGTAAATTTAAAGACCCTCATCAGTCTAGCCTCAGGTAGGGAGGTGGGGATTCTGCGTGATTAGTAGGACTCGAAAGGCCTTCCTGATATACGTCCCCCTTGAGCCTAGTTTCTCTGTCTCATTTCCCACATGATCCGAGTGCCCAGCCATGGGGTCCCCACCTTATCTCTACGTAATGGTCCAACCTCACAGGCTGCATGGAGGGAAAACCTCCAGGACATTGTGGGGACAGCACATCAGAAAATACCACGGCTTTCCAATGGTCCCTATGTCTGGAAGCAAACTGGAGGTTTGTGAAGTTGGTCTTCCACCTTCAATTGCCACCAGTCACATGTCACAAAGGTAATATTAAATAATTTTACTGCATCCAGTATTAGGCAGAGTCTATAAAAGGACAGACGAGTGGGACTTCCCTGGCGGTCCACTGGTTAGGACTCCATGCTTCAACTGCAGAGGGTACAGGTTCCATCTCTGGTTGGGGAACTAAGATCCCGCATGCCCTGTGGCACGGCGAAAAAAATAAAATAAAATAAAAGCTTAAATAAAAAGAAAAAAAGGATGGAGGCGCACAGAAAGAGTCATATTAGGGATGTCATTCGGTGCTTGCCCCCGCATACTCACTTCAGGAAAACGATCTACCCTATGTTCCCCCATTTCTTCAACAACCTCCTATTCCTGCCAGCTAACTGGGCCACATGTGGACTACATGACCCAAGAATGATGGGTCCAAAACATGGCAGTGACTTATGACCTGTGTGACCCGGGATGCAAAGATATATTTGGCCAGATGGCTCTGAGGTACTGAAAACTGTAAAGCTGAGAAGTGAGATGGCACAGGGGCTGAGGATGAAAAGACACCTTCAAACCAGGAATAAACCAAAATTCTATGTGAGCAGAAAAGATAAAGAGTGAGAGGAAATCAGCCCACAGAGAGAAAGTAGAACTGAACAAATAATTGGAAAGAACAAGAGAGAGGATGAGACAGAGAGAGAATAACAGAGACTAGTGCCTAAAGCAGTCTCAGGTCCTTACAGCTTTCCAGATCTAATTACAGTTCACGGTTGTCCTAACAATACACCGCTGTTTTGGAGGCAACTTGAAGGACTCTGTCTCTTGCAACTGAGAGAGCCCGAATGAAACAAAGGGAAGCCAGGACACAAAGACCAAGGTGAAGACCACACGAACCAATGCCAATTTTCTCTGGCCCTAGCTTCCAGACCAGAGACGGATCCATCTAAAATAGCCTCTGGGGCCTGGAGCATATTCTATTTCTCACCGTGTGCACTATTATCCCATTTGAGCCTTATGACAACTCTGCAAGATAATAATGTTCGACACACATTCATTTGACAAATATCCGTTCAACTCCTGCAACGTGTATCACCAGCACTCTCCCAGAAAGGCCAGAGGATCATGGCTCTTGCCCTAGAGGAGGATGCCAGCTTGTGGACAGAGGTATCTGCATTTTACAAATGAGGAGAAAGACCAAGATGGGGGCATGGGTGTATTCAGGCTCCCCCAGCCGGTCAGTCAAGGGGATAAGATTTAGTTCGGGTCTCTGAACTCATCATCTTTCTAGACTGCTATCAGAAAAGGACCCTGCTTCTCCCATAGCCATGACCCCGCCAGGGGTTGGCAAACTTTTACTTAAAGAGCCAGACAGTAAATATTTTAGGTTGTGCAGACCATTTTTGGTCTCTGTCATGACTACTCAATTCTGCTGTTAGAGCACAAGAGCAACTTTAGACACTATGGAAACAAAGGGGCATGGCTGTGTGCCAATAAAGCTTTATTTACCACAAAGTGGCTGGCTGGGTTTGGCCTGTGGACCATAGTTTGCCAACCCCTACTAAACGTCTGTGTGCTTGAAGAAGCCCCCTCCTCCCATGACCCATGAGAGTCCCAAGAGCTTTAATGATGGCAAAGCTGTGGGAGTCAAGTAACGTTTAGACACTTTCTCAACCTTATGGTGGCTGACTGATTGGGCCATAGGAGGAGATTATACACCATCTGCAACCTGACTTAGAAATGGATCATTTCACACAGATAATATATTTTCTCCAAGAGCCTCTCAATATCCCAGCTGCCCATCACCATAACAACCCACACTCTATAATGAAAAAGTAGAAGCAGTAACAAATAAGGGAAGAACTCAGGCATTGACTTTTTTGGATATAAGTTTTGACATTTCAAGGTATGCTACTAACAGACCAGCCATCAGTGTCTTCAAACATTCTGAATTTCTTGGATCCTCATACGATGGTAAGTGTGTTCGTGTTTTCCTGAAGGCCAGTAGTCATATATCAAGAATCTTAAATTATTTAGAGCATATATACATACCAAGAAGAAAACTCAGCCTCTATCAGGACAGGCAAAAATGTAAGAGTCAGAGATGATAGATATACTAAAAAATTAACTGAGAAATGCTAAGAAGGACCATTGTGTGAACACAGACAAGTCAGCTTTATGCAGATTCCTGGTGGGGCAGATAGAGAAGGAGCCAGAATATATCCCATATTTTTCTGCCCTTGGGAAGGATGCATTCTGTTTGAATGTTAGGCTTTGCTGTGAATAGTGTTATACCTTTTCTATCATCAGAGTCCACTATGATTAGAGGGATGAAAGGCAGACCTCTGAGTCAGGCCCACGTCCTCCCCATTCTTCTGGGTCCCTGTGAGATAACAGAAAATATATGTATTGGTCTCTGCCCCCAGTTCCTGGCACAGAGCTCCTGAAACCCTTGGAATTTCCCAAGTGATAAGAGCACTAGGAACATCTCTTGTTCTAATATTTGGTCTCTAACTCCAGTTCCTGACACAGGGTTCCTGAAATCCTAATTTCCCGGGTGATAGGAGTGTCTTTTCCTCCAATGAGGCGACTCTGGGTGGTTCCTGGATAAGGGCTGGTCACCGGAAAGACCAAGCCATGATTAGAAGCTTGGGATTTTCAGCCCCCAGCCCCATTCTCTTGAGAAGGGAGAAGGGCTGAAAATGGGGTCAATGATCCGTCATGCCTAACTGATAAAGCCTCCATAAAAATCCCCAAATTCCAGGGTTCAGGGAGCTTCCAGGTTGGTGAACACATCCACATACCAGGAGGGCGATGCACCCCAGCTCTACGGGGACAGAAGCTGATGTGCTTGGGACGCTCCCAGACCTCACCCTATGCACCTCTTCATCTGTCTGTTCATCTGCGTCCTTTATCGTATCCCTTAATAAACTGGTAAATGTAAGTGTTTCCCTGAGTTCTGTGAGCTGCTCTAGCAAATTAACTGAACCTCTGATTTACAGCCAAGTTGGACAGAAGTTGTGGGTAACCTGGGGACCTACTACTTCCGATTGACACCTAAAGTGGGGTGGGAACAGTCTTGTGGAACTGAGCCCTTACCCTGTGGGATCTGACACTATCTCTAGGCTGACAGTGTCAAAATTAAGTTAAATTGTAAAACACTCAGCTGGTGCCGTGGAGAGTTGCTTGCTATGGGGGAAAACCTCCACACATTTGCTGACTGGAGGGGTCAGAAATGAAGTGTTCTGGATGAGGAGTAAAGGATACACACAGGAGAGAAAGAGTTTTCCCAACACGGTGCCCAAGTCCTGGGTATCAATACACGGTATCCTCATCCTCTACATAAGCCCATGCAATTCCCTGATCCTGTCCTCTGGGAAAGGTTGAAGGGCACAGAATGATGGTGACTGTTTGCCCAGGATACAGCCTCTAGAAACATCCTCTGCCCTGTGGCTCCCTGAAAAAAATGGGGAGGGAAGCAGCCTGAAGAAGCCCAGATAGGTTCTATTCATGATACCCTGACTTGAGGAAAACTGTATCCTGGGAGTGTTGTTTAGAATTCTCAAAACATATTCCTGCCCAGCTATGATGTCTGCTTAGTTTCAGACAAACCCTTCCCTCCTTGCTCTCCGGGGTTTCCGTGGAGACACTGCAGAGGAGGAGGGGAGACTAGACAAGTGCATCTGCCTGTGGTTGGGGGTCACCTGGGGGCTGCCATTTCAGCCTCCCCAGTAGTGGTGGCTCGTGTATGTTTTATTAAATACCTTCCTTGGGATGGTTCTTGATGAAGGCAAAGAGCTACTCTCCTGAAGGCAACTACGAGCATCTTTTCAGCCTTCTTCTGTTTATGGGACTGACCCTTTTCGTTGCTCATGTCTTGAAGGTACCAAACAACAAGAAAGGTAATGATCACTATAGCTGAATGTATTAAGCACTTACTAGGTGCCATGTGCTCAGCTAAGCATTTTCCATTCACGGTATCATTTAATCTGTAGGAAAATTTTTGAAGTAGGTACAAGAAGTATCCCTGCATTCCAGTAAGGCAGTAGAGTGTGGTGCTTAAGAGCATGAATTCCAGAGCCTGATTCCCTGAGTTTAAATCCAGATTCTCTACGTACTAGGTGTGTGAACTTGGGCAAGTGACTTAAGCTTCCTGGCTGTTACTAGTCATCAATTGCTGTGTAACAAACCTGCAATTTAGTGGCTTAAAACACCACTCATTTGTGATCTCACAGTTTGGGGCATGGCCTATCTGGGTCCTCTTATTCAGGGTATCCCACAAGACGATAATCAAGGTGTCAGCCAGGGCTTCAGACATCTCCATGCTTGACAGGGGGAGTATCTGCTTCCAAGTTCATTCAAGCCTATCAGGATTCAATTCCTTGAGTGTTGTTGGACAGCTGGCCTCAGCTCCTACATGGAAGTTTGCCTCGTCAAAGCCTGCAAGCTGAGAAGGCAAATGAAATGGTCTGCTGGCAAAATGGAAGTCACCATCTTTTGTAACCTCATCAGGGAAGTGACATCCTAACATCTTTGCCATATTCTACTGGTTAGAAGCAAGTCACTAGTCCAGTCCACTCTCAAGGGAAGGAGATAACCCAAAGGCATGGATTCCAGGAGCTGGGGATCACTGGAAGCTATCTTAGAAGGCTGCCTTCCGTATCTGGGTCTCAGTATCCTCATCTGTAAAATGGAGATAGTAGTGCCTACCTCATAAGGTTATTATGTATTATTAGGTTAGTTACTGTATGCAAAAGCATTTAGATTGGGGCCTGGCATATACAGAAAGTGTTATCAAAGTGTTTGCTATTATTGTTTTCATAAAATAATGAAAACTAAGTCACTTGCCCAATGTCATTCAGCTAGTGAGTAAGGACTGAGCTCAGGTTGTATTAACTGAGTCTCAACTGTGCACTTAGAGGGGCAGCAGTAACTGAGGACAGACACAGTTCCTGATAACATGGGGCTTCTAGTCTAGAGGAGAAGAACAGACATCAGTCAGGGAATTACTCAAATAATTGAAAGTGTGGTAAGCGCTACAAATAAAGATGTACCAGGTGCCAAGAAAGCACATACAAATCCAGATAAGAGGGTGGTCTAACCTAAGTATGGCTGATTGAGAAAGGTTTCCTTAAGGATGGGACATTCCAGCTGGGGTTGAAAGGATAAACAGAAATTGGTTGGGTTGAAGGGAAAGGACGTGTGCTCCAGCAACTGGGAACAGCCTCTGGGAAGACCCTGGGGCTGAAAATGCATCCTCGATGACATTTTTTTTTTTTCAAATATTCCTCTCTAGTCTTGCATGCACTCCCCATACGTCAATGACAGGTCAAATACCACCTCATCCATGCAGGCATCCGTGATTGTCTCTCTCCAATATCTGGAAATATGCTGGCTGTTCTCCCAAAGCATTTGTATCCAGTTTGGAAGGCACCTGTCACACTGATCTGCTTTGTCCGGTAAGTTTGCCTCTGTGGTGCTTTTCCTGGCTTCACAGTTGACCTGGAAACTCCTGGAGGACACTCCACAGACCTCTCACCTCCTCCTCTCTGGGGGATGCTCACTGCCAAACTTTGGGACCAGGGGGTAGGGGTAGGGAAGGAGATTTTGCTCTATATACTGATGCGCCTTTGGATTTTGTAACATTTGCAGATATAACTTAGTCCAAAAGTAAGAGACATTAAAATTCATAATAAAAACGCAAGGCAATGTCGCATAGTTGAAAGAGCATGCACTTTGGGATGAGACGTGTGTATTGGTGCCCAGTGACTCTGGGCAAGTGTCTTAACCTCTCCGAGCCTGTGTCTTCTTCTGTAAAATGGGGATCGTCCCACCTCCCTGGAAGGGTTGTTGTGATGCTGTATCTGATGTGCCCAGTGAATACCCAGCACACAGTGGGAACTATGATCTTATAACACAGGCCAATGGCACTATCATCTTTTCGCTCTCCTGCTGGGGTTTTAGATGGTTTAGCTTAGATTTTCCCTCTTCCTTTCCCTCTTCAACCCGCTAGCAGCATGGAGACTTTCCAGTGCTGAGCTGCTGAGCACGTCTTAGGTGGAGGAAAAAAGCCAGGGTCCTGAAAGGTGCACAAGATGGAGCTCAGGCAGCCTCCCCCACAGTGGTTTTGATGGAGCAAAAATGAAGCCATACAGGAAGAGTGCTTGTGGCAGTTGGCCAGGCTGCATCCTCCTGTAAGTTCTCATACTGGGAAAGGGATCTGAGCAAACCAGTGGAGCAGCTGAGACTCTGGGGAAAACCTACAGGAAACAGTGGATTGTCCTATAGACTAAGATATCTGAGGACAGGGCTGCATCTTTTCATTCCTGCATCCCAAAAGCCTACCAGAGAGTGGACACCTTAGAAATAATTATCAGGTCACTGATCCAGCCAGACGGCTATCCACCCAACCCTCCAATTTCTCATGAGCCCTGGAATTCTTCAACTGATTCATCTGCATTGAATTCCTTGGTTATAGACTCATCCTTGTACCCTGCCCCGCCAAAACACAGATTTTTTCTTTTTTTAATAAATTTATTTATTTATTTATTTATTTATTTATTGGCTGTGTTGGGTCTCCGTTGCTGCGCACGGGCTTTCTCTGGTTGCGGAGAGCAGGGGCTACTCTTCTTTGCGGTGCACGGGCTTCTCATCGCGGTGGCTTCTCTTGTTGCGGAGCACGGGCTCTAGGTACACGGGCTTCAGCAGTTGTGGCACGTGGGCTCAGTAGTTGTGGCTCGTGGGCTCTAGAGCGCAGGCTCAGTAGTTGTGGTGCACGGGCTTAGTTGCTCCGCGGCATGTGGGATCTTCCCGGATGAGGGCTCGAACCCGTGTCCCCTGCATTGGCAGGCGGATTCTTAACCACTGCACCACCAGGGAAGCCCCACAGATGTTTTTTTCACAGATCTGTTCTTCACAGGGAGGCTTCCAGATGAGGAGGCAGAAGTGCCTAGTGGTTAAAGATCCAGGCACTAGAATCAGACATCTGGATGTGAAATCACAGCTGGGCCACTTCCTAGCTCTGTGACCTCAGCCAAGTCATTTCATCCCTCTGGATCTTCATTTCCCCAAGTGTACAATGGGATAGCAACAACAACAGATTGCTAATATAATCGGGTACTTACCCTGCGCCATGTACCGAACGAGTACTTCACACATGTTCATTATTAATGGTACTTACTTCATATGGTTGCTATGCAAACTAGGTAAGTGCTCGGCACAGAGACTGGCATACAGTAAGCAGTCAATAGATGCTACTTATTGCTGTCGTTATTCTTCCACTGGGGCATGAAGACTTGATTAACTTCTATTTCTTGGTCCAGTACCAGCCTGATACCTAAGACAACTTCCTTCCACCCAAATAGATGGATGATATTTCCAGCAGAGAACAAAAGCTCAGCCCAAAATCACAGACATTGATGTTCTGCATTTGTGAAAATACTGATACCCACATTTTTAGCAACAGGTGTTATTACAAAAATACTAAATACGTTTGCAAAAATTCCTTCTGTTCTAATGTGAGATAAACACCAATTGTCATCCCTTTCAGCAGTGTCTGCTGTCTTCAGGGATTCCCAAGTTAAAACGCTCACATGCAAAAGCCATACTCTTCTTTAGGAGGAACTTTTGCCATCATAGCTGTTTTTGAAAGCATGGTTGAATAGCATTTCCCTTTGTTTATAAAAACGCCTGCTGCTGGCACATGCCCGGCAGGGAACTGGAGGCAGAAGCCTCTCTCTCCACTTTGGAGCCCCTTACATCACTCCCATCCCGCCCCGATGATGAGCCCACACTCACTAGATTGCTCCTAACCCTTCTTATCTTGTATTGTGCGTTACCACCTCCGCTACATTGGAGTATTAATTTGATTTACGGCCCAGCCGCCCCACCTGAGGCCCGAGAAGATGGCTCCCCTCCGATCGCTTCCATCAGCAGCGTAAGTGGAAGGTAATAAAAACCCATACGTGGCTCAGACTTTCAATTTCAATTGGAAACTGAAACCGTGCAATCTGATTAAAGTTTAATCTGCATCATCAATAAACATGTGTGCTAAAGCAATGAGGGCTGCTTCACCTCGTGGTCGCAGGCATGGATTTGATGAGAGCGTGTCTGCCGTCTCTTGTCTAAACGATGCGTTTACTGGGGTGGGGGATTGCGTACACCAGCGCACGTGCATGGGCTGCGGGGAGGTGGCATATTGGAACAAAGAGATGCAATCACCATATGGACGTGTTTGGGAGGAAAAGGTTGCTCATGCTCAGAGGAAACTGGACTGAATCAACAACTCTACAAGCATCTGCAAAGGGTGCAATGGTTTTTCAAGGAGTGCTAATTAATATTCATGCATTCATGTCTTCATTCATAAAGTATTCATTGAGTGCCTACTGTGTGTCAGCCCCTGTGCTGGGTCCCGGGGTCATAATTGTGAAGGGGAAGAACAGACACCGTTTCTGCTCTCGGGAAGCTTACAGTAATGGTTGAGAGGGATGTCAGTCAAATAATTAGGCACTTAAGTGTAAAATTGCTCCCCTATGAAGTGCCCACAGTGAAGAGGTTTATAATGCTCTGAGCGCTGTCAAGAAGGCGATGTGACCTATCCTGTAAAGTCAGGGAAAGCTTCCTGGAGGTGATGAGGATTGAGCTAAGGTCTAAGGCGTTAAGTCGTGTGGGGTTAGCTAGGCTGGGGGTGGGGACAGGGTTTGGGAGATGGTACAGACACAGGAGTGATCCAGCCACAGGAGGCTCTATATACTAAGGCTAGGGGGCAAGAGGAAGCATGGCAGATCTGAGGAAGGGTTGAAAGGAGGCAGAGTGGCTGGAGCAGAGAGGAGGAGGCTCAAGAAGAGCCCGGAGACTGTACAGAGACATCACACAAGACTTTGTAGGATGTGGCAAAGGGTCTAGATCTTTTTTTTCCCCCTAAGTGCAAGGGGAAGCTACCAGAGGGTTTTAAGCATGGCAGCTACGTGGTCTGTTTAACAGATGCTGCGTAAAGAAGGAAATGGAGGAAGCAGGAATGGATGGGCAGGGACTGAGGTGGAGGCTATTTCTATGGTCCAGGGGGAAGGTGAGGATAATTTGGACTCATCGATGACAGTGAAAGTGAGAAGTAGACACATTTTCTACAGGGTGGAAGTTAACGCCTGCCCTTCAAACACATGATAAACGGACTCATCTCATCTCCATTCTCACAGCCCTTACTCAAAATATATCACCTCCATGAGCTCCCCCAGCCTCCTACTCTCCAAGAAAACAGGCCACTCAACCTGCACTTCAGCAACTTTGACTTCCATCCCAAACTTACCTGCATCTTTACCCATCTTTACCTATGTCTGTTCCTCCTGAAGGTAAAAGGTAGAGTACCTTTGCTTTGGCCTCCAGACCTTTACACACATTGTTCCTTCTGCAAGAACACTCTTTCTGCATCTCCCTCAAGTCTCAGCTCAGAGGCTTTCTTTCAGAAGGTCTTCTCTGACCCTCTCTAAATACCTGGGTTAGAGACCATGTATCACAGTGCCCATAACTGCCTGCTTAGTTGGCTCCAGGCAACTACTAGACTGGGAAAACCTCGAAGAGATGGCCAGGACTTGTTTCCCATTATATCCTGCAGGACCCTGGACAGTGGCACGTGAAAAGGGCTCAGTAAATGTGTGTCTGAGGATTGAAGAGCTCTAACGTCTTTCTAAAGCCAACTCCTGCCTTTGCGCTACTGACAGCAACTCTTCCCGCTGCACCAAGACCTTGTTGCATCAATTGTCCCTTCTCTCTTATATATTCAAGCTCACTCTTACCTAGATTCTCCCTCACAACAAGAAAGCCATACTTCCCCCATCCTAAAGAGCACTTTCATTCAATCCTGGCTTTCCCCCGAGAGTAGAAGCATCCCCCAAGCTTCTGTTCAGTCCAACTTCTAGAAAACACAGTCCACACACTCTTCTACTTCCTCATGCCTTGCTTCCTTTACCATCTGGTTTCCATTCACACAGTTCCACTGAAATTGCCCTCGAGAGCGCTGGGGACTTCTCAATTGCTAAATTCAACGGTCACTTTTTCAGCCTTCATTCTACTTGACCTTTCAGTAACATTCGCTGCTGTTGACCACCTGCCTTCTGCTTGAAACTCTCCTACCCTCTGATTTTCACAGTACTATCTCCTGGCTCTTCACTTACATCTTTGACTGTGATTTCTCATTTCTTACCCTTCAATGAACTTTCTGGGGTTTTTCATGCCATTTCACAGGTGAATAAACTAAGGATACAATAGCCATATGATTGTGAATATGTTTTTTCAAAAGTCCTCATCTGTTAGAGATATTCACTAAAGTACTTTTGAGTGAAATGGTGTATCTTGGAATTGCTTGAAATACTCCAGATGTGGCCATGTATTATCTGTGCAATTAAAAACGTAAGCATAATTTTAAAATAAAACAAATTAAAATAAAATAAAAGGTTATATGATCCACCACCACAATTCCATCTTCTAAAACTAGGTCTCCTTTGGAGTCCTAAAACCAATGGTGTTTCTACCACAAAGATCAACATACTTCAGGTGATCCAAGAGAGGTCTTAGTCAGAGCAAGGGTTCATAGTGTTCTGCCTGACAAATGGAAGGTCAAGGACCATGCGTTTATGTTACGACAGAGGAAACTTGGAAATGTTGTCAGGCTTGGCCCTGCCAGGATCCACACATGGAACCCTGAATGGCATATTTATCCCTGCTGAGGTGAGTCTCTCTGTATGTGAAAGCATACTTTAGAAAAATAGACTTCTGTAAGGGAAATCAATTTTGGATCTCTCAAATCTTAGAAATTATAACTATCAAGAACTCTGAAATGTTCTGTGATTTGTAAAGAAGGGCAGCATGGTGCCACGGTGAAGAACACAGGCTCTTGAGTAAGACAGACCTGGATTTAAAGCCCTGCTCCATGTTCAGTAGCTAGCTGAACTCTGACAAGCCACCAGGGGCTTCGAGTGTCAGTTTCCATACATGCCAAAAGGGGAGAGCAATTCCCTACCCTGAGGGGTTATGGAGAGGATTAAAACGTGAAAACACCTGGAATACAGTAGATGTCTACAAATTCTTATTGGGGATGGTGGATAAATTGGAGGCAGGGAGCAGCCCTGGCCCTCCAGGACAACCTAACATTGGTCCCTCTTCCCATTTCCTGTGCGTCTCACTCACTCAGGATGATTTGCAGTTGGTGGAGAATTCAGCCCTGGGACCAGAGATCTGAGACTGGTGATAAAACTGTCAGCCAAGATTTGCTACATCTTTTTTTTCCACCCCCTAGCCTCCCATTAAAAATGATTTGTCGTTAGGACGAAACATGGGAAAACAAACGTGATTAAAATTTTCCCATATTAAACGCCTGTGTAGCAATGGCAGGCCTGAGCTGAGCTCTCTGGAAAGGCTCTGATTCATCCATCTGGAAGGGGGACGAGCAGCTGGCAGAGTCAAGGAGCGGAGCAAGAGTCTGGGTTTGTTCCTCTGCTGCCTCATACACAACCCAGCGTCTTCCTTCCAGCTGGTTGACTTCATCCCACTGACTCCGCCAAACACAGGTACAGCTGATCAAGGATTAAAGGTGTCTGGGGCAGAGGGTGGGCATTATCACAGCAGCAGGGAGGTAGGAGAGGATGGGGAGGGAAGATGTGCCTATCTATCATACTCTGCATTCCCAGAGGTGAAAAACAAATCTCTTGTGACCTTTGGAAATGTGATAGATCTGCCAAAAACCCATGAGGTCAGTTATAGGTTATAGGTTATAAAACTCACTTCACAGTTTTTCCATCGTTCAAAAACCTTTGGCTTCCTTAAGTTCTGTGGTAGATCAATTGCAAAAGCATCCAAATTCTTCACCCCTCCCTGTATCCATGCCCCGTGCAATGTGACTCTGCAGCTCCTCTCATCAAGAGGAAGACTCTCCCCAGTCCTTGATGTGGGCTGGTCTTGTGAGTTGCTTTGGTTAAGTGAATGCAGCAGAAGTGAGGGTGTGCTGATTCCAAGCTTAGGGTTCAAGAGATCTTAAACACTTCCACTCTCTCTTATAACAAGCTTGAGTTACTCTGCAGGATGATGAAAGATACAAGGCTCAGTCATCACCTATCACCCCATCCAACAACCAGCTAACCTCTACATATGTGAGTGAGGCCATCCTAGACTAGCATGCCTCCCACCAACAACAATCTGACCACAGATTCATGAGCAAATCCAGCTGAGATCAGCCCATCTCGTCCTAGATCAGTAGAACTGCCCAGCTGACCTGTAGACCAGTAAACAATAATAAATGTTTATTGTTTGAAGTCACTGATCTTTGAGGTGGTTTGTTATGCAGTGAAATTAACTGATTCACAGTCCATATGTGTGTGACTTTCCATGATCACCTCCTTATAACATATAACTCCTGCCTAACCCCTTCTGGAAATAACTTTAATCCATTATGCCCTGAAATTGAAATGGGTGTTGTTGTTGGTTTTCTTCAGCTCTGTAGAATCTGGTAAAAATCCTTGATTAATGTGAAAATCCCTCCCCCCGGGCTCAGACCACAGGAATTTCCTCTGGAAGAGGCCAAAGTGTTAGTCACTCAAGGACCAATGGAGAGATAAGCCCTTGCTCTACCAAACCCACCCGAGCATGATGACCAGGGCTTCTATCATCCCACCCCAGATACATCTTACTGTACTGTTTTTTTCTCCTCAGAAAGAATATGATGACTGTAATATGCTTGACTGGTAAGAAATTTTAGTTAATAGGAGAAAGAATCAAAAGTAGAGTAGATATTTGTTTAGTCATACTCACCATACTCATAGAGATTTCCCTTCCCTCATTTGATCACGAAAGATGCTGAAGGTTCATTTGGATTGGCCAAGCCAAGGATGTGTGATTGGGGCAAAGGTTTCATTGGACCAAACCTGCCAAGGTGACTCAAAATCTCTCTCTCTCTCTTTTTCTCTCTCTCTCCTAATTATGAGATTGGAGAAAATATACTATCTCCTCCCTCTTGGGAAGGGTCATTTCCCCTACCCCTTTGGAATCTAAGGGGGAACTAGGGTGAGGCCCAGAGGAAAGGCTATCTCTGCTTGTCTAAACTCGGTGAAGGAAGTTACCCACATGCTCCAGCATCTGAGTGTATAAATGGTGGTTTGAGAGCAGGATTCATTTGTTCTCTTAAGAGCATATATGCTCTTAATGGTACCCCTTACACACCCACTGCAACTCAAAGACTTTTTTCAGGAAATGTCTCTCCCAGAGGACAAACATGAAGGAGGGAGTGCCTAGAAAGTTATTGGACCCACAAGAAACACACAGATGGGTTACTTTAAATGCTGATGAGGAGGAAAACAGAAATGGCATCGGCAAGGTAGAAGACTTGGTGTTGTGGGTAAAATTGCATCCTGTGAAAATATTAGGATGTAACTAGAGTATCTGAGATGGAACTCTCTTTGACATGAAGGTATCAAACATCAACTGCACGAAATGGGAATCTGAACACATAAGAAGAAATTCTTGAAGTGTTTCCCTAAACAGAAAGCTTTCCCTAAAGCAGAAATCTTTCCTCCTCAAACCTGTCTCCATTCTGCAATTCGTAACATTATCAGAATTTTCATTACAAGGCCATTTCTCCATCTTCTGGGCCTTGCCTACCCACACCAACCTCGTTTCCTTACACTCCCCATCTTGGATTTTACCTTCTAGTCATTGTTACACCTTAGGAAACACTGGGTTAACTCCTCTCTGTTTTTGCAGGTACATTGTGTCTCTATACGGGACATTCATATCCCTTCTCTCTTCCTAGATAACTCCTACTCATCCTTCAGGTCTCTGCTTAGATGTCCCCTCCTCCTACAATTTGTGTCAGTGGACCTTTGGGCAGTCCTGTTTCAACTGGTGGAGAACCCCAGGGCATTTTCCATGTGTCATTGCTTCCTTCCCTTGAAGATACAGAACTGGATAAGTTGTCACTTGGGGCTCACAGCACCACAAGGCTCGGGCCATTTCACGCCCACGAGATAATTTCTATGAGTTACAACAAGGGAAGAAACAAAATCACAAGCCTTTAAATTCATCTTACTTTGGGTCATAAAATTTTTTGTGTGTGCTTACCAGTTATTTCTATCACAGCGTATAGGGAGCCTGCCCTCCATGCCCAAATATAAGTGAAAAAACTGTAATTGGATGTCATCACTATCAATCATCCCTCTTAGGGAAGGAGCAGTGCAGCAGTGGCCAGGTTGTAGTCAAGGAGTTTGACCTGGACAAATCTCGTTCTGTCATATTATCCTAAGACCAAGGCATCAGAGGGGAGATGGAGGTGCTTTCATTTCAGTTAGACCCTTGAAATCATTTAAGGAGAGAGCCTCATGAGCAGGGGGTTAAGAAACCAAGGGGGTAATATCTTATTATTTCTTAATGGTACCTTGAGTAGAAAATAAAGGAGTTTGTTGAAAAAAAAAAAAAGCTGTACTGATGGATTTCTGTTCCTTGGAGTTCTAAACCTTTTCCCTACTGCTTTATAAAAAGCAGCAATTAATGAATGCACTACTGGCAGGAAGACAGGTGTCCCACTTGTTCTTTGAGTAAGATGACCCCTAAAATCCAATTTTTGCTAATCCTGCCAAGAATAGGTTTGGGGCTCCTCCTCTAGCTCCCACAGATCTTGTGAAGGGTACAAACAGAACCCCTCCCAGAGTCTGTCTCCACCCCCTCTCCCCACTGCCAGATGATGAGCTTCTTGAGGACACAGGCTATGTCTCGTTCCCATAAGTGCGGACTGGTTCTCAGAGCCTATGGGAACGCTAACCTATGAGTCAGTTCAGGATCCCTTCGGCAGCCACAGATCCAAGCATCAAGAGAGGATCTGACCACCAGTTTGGTTCAAATCCAGGTCCCTAGATCAACCAATCACCAGCTTTGGTCTCACCAACTCAATTGACTTAAAGCAAATGACCCTTGAATCTATCAGCTTGTGATTTTTCCGGTGAGTAAATGATCCAAGTTGGCAGTTCACCTACCCTTGGTATCCGAGAACAGAACTGGGCTCCAATCCCAGCCCTGTCACTTACTTGGGAAAATTACTTATCCTCTTTGTGTCTCAGTTTCTTTATCTACAACATGGGGACAATAATAGTACCTCCTCTATAAAGTGGTTGTAAGGACTCAGAGAGAATATATACACATACAGTCTTTGGGGCACACGGTAGACCCCCATGAGTGTTTGCTATGACGACAATGATAATGATCACATTGTTGATGACATCATCAATGATGCAATGATACTGTGCCTGTTTCATTCTTGCATAGTGTTAAGTGGTTGGGAAATATTCCAAACAGAATGAAGAATGAATATGGGCCTAATATATATCTGGTACCTGAGACAGCCTTCAATGTAATTAGCACACTGTGGGCACACTGACAGGATATTTCTGGGTCCTTGTTTATGTTCCTTCCCCCTTGTCTTTCGGTGTCTGTATCAGCTGGTGAATCGCTATGCACAAACATTTCCGATTGACAGGAAAGTCAGAGAAAGTGCAATCTTACAGCTCAGATATTAGTTCAGTTGCTCCAAATCTTGGTGATGTGATTGATGGGAGTTTTACTGCAAATGTAAAAAATCTGTATTCCTTTCTTCCTGTTCTGGCACATCACTGTTTTGGTCTTACACAACACGTCCTGGTGCATTGAAGATAACAGAGCTCTAACGTGCTTGATGGCTCTGCATCAGAGCCGGTCAACGTACCACCCGCAGGACAGAAACCACTGGATCCACAACACTCACACGCCCACTGCGTACTAAAGACAGCGAAAACTCGCAGAGCGAGAGACGGAGAGTATTTGCCGATACAATACCAATTTCACCAGCATTCACTGAGCACCCTGTATGGGTGAGTGTCTACTGCATGGGTGGGTGTGAAATAAATTCTTGTTCCGTGAACGAATGGATGAATGGAAGTCTACGTATTGTGAAATTGTTGAGGAATCTAAAATGCTTCCTCTTCTGGAAACCGCATTTTCAGAAAGCAATCAAATCCCAAGGGAATTAGCTAGATGAGCTGAACACACAGCAAAACCCCAGGGGTGTTAGTCCAGCTGCTGCAAATGTGACAAATGCACAAACCCAGGGGAGTGGCCAATGGCTTGACTGCTAAAAGATGAAAATCCACAAAGAGACTTAATTTTGAGAAGACAGTGTTCGACCATCAGCCACAGGCACAAGTTGGATCCCACAGATGTGGTGAGGGCGGCCTTCGCTTTGGCGATGTGCTTCGGAAGACCTTGAGGCCATTCTCTTCAGTGGTGGCTGGGTTACTATGGGGGCTGGGGGCCAAGGAGTTTTTAGTTTCGAGAAGGAGAGGCAGACAGATTCTAGGCTCTGTGTCTAAAGGTCCCGTCAGTCTTCTGCACTGCTGTAACCTCAGCAGCTAGCACAATGCCTGTCACAGAGCAGATGCTAAAATATAGTTGGATGGATGAATGAAGACATCTGCAAAGTATACTACCTATCTCTGTATTGATATAACATGTTATCTGCAGTACTGTGAAAGTATTGGTAATATATAGTATATATATCTAGTATACCTGCATTACTTGCATGGTTCTAGAAGATAATGTTTATACATATAGTTTATAATACTGAGTCTATAATCTATAGTAGAAGGTACCCTAATGAAGGAGAGATAAAATGGAGTAGCCAGCAGAAGGAGAAATGCCTTCCAACCCAGGGAAACTGGGAAAGGCACTACGGAAGAGGAGACATCTCCTATGGGTCTTAGAGCAAAGGCAGAGTCCAGGATGCCTGGGTGTTGCACAATCCAGGCTGAGGAAACAGCAGGAGAAAAATTCCAGCAACATACAAATACAGAGCAATGTTTCTCCAAGCATATCCTAAGGAACCATTTATACAAAACCACCCAGGAATGACCATCCCTAGCCTACTGGGTCAGAATCTCTGTCGATGAGGTTCATGAATCTGAATTCTAATAGACTCCCTAAGTCATTCTTAGGAGCTACATTTTGGGAACCATTTCCAAAGAGTTCCAAGCTCACCCTTTCATTTAATCCTCTCAGCTACCCAAAGAGGTAGGCATGATTATCCTCAATGTATGTGCAGGGATACTGAGGTTCAGGGAGGTGAAGTGACTTACCCAAGGTCACCCAGCCTGTAGGTAAAAGAGCTGTGATTCAAACACAGAACATCAGACATCAAACCTCTAGGCTTACCTACCACTAGTCACTGCCTCTCTGAATGCAAGGCTACAGGGCAAGGTGTGTGAAGAGGAGCTATCGGAAGTGACTTTGAAAGAGTATGTCCTGATAATCATAGTAGCAGAGATCGATAAAGACAATGATACTGCTTTATATCTTTTAAAAGAAAGAAAGAACACACTGCCACTCTGGCTGCAGCAGACTTTATCAGGAGGCTCTGATTAATGAGCAAAGCCCTGGGCTCCGCTCCCTAATAGATGCCTGTTATATCACCAGGAGATTTCCATCTCAGTGATACACTGCTATAACGTGCTTAGGCTGCAGTGTCGATTCTGCCCTGCGTTTGATCAGGCCCATCTCTGTTTTTAAATAAAAAGGTCAATAAGTACATGCATCCAATAGAGTAACTCGTGATCAGGAGATGAAGTTAAAGCAATTGCTGAATAATTCTCGGGGTTCAGCTCAGCATTGGATGTGAACGGTGTGGTTGGACATTTCATTTGTGGTCAGCTGGACATGGAAGGTTAAAAATCCAAGGTCAAAGGTCCAAGGTCATGGGTCCAAATGACCAAGGGAACCAATCTTCCTTATTGTTCAAAAGCCTCACTTGACTCTCAACCCTACCTGGCCACCCGAAAAGTCCATGGAGGGGAGACCACCTGAGAAGGTCTGGTGAATCAGAGGTCTCGCTTCCTCCAGTTCTCTGCTCAAATGTCAACTTCGAAGGACTCTCTGTCCACCCACGGGAACAGCATGGCCTTATGCTTTCCTTTACTTTCTTTTGCCTTTCTTCAGGAATCGTAGCGATACTCAATATTATATTATCTACTCATTTGTTCTTTTGTTTATTGCCTTTCTCTCCCCAGTAGACTGTAAGCTCCGTAAGGTTAGAGACCTTTGTTCTCCTCCATTCCCCAGCATCCAGGGCTCTGCCTGTTACATGGTACACATTGCCTAAATAGTTGTTGAGTTAAAGAACAATGAGGTGGCACAGAAGTATCCTCTTTTGGGACTTCCCTGGGGGTCCAGTGGTTAAGATTCTGTGCTTCCAGTGCAGGGGGTGCAGATTCGATCCCTGGTCGGGGAACTAGGATCCCACATGCCATGGAGCGTGGCCAAAAACCCCCCAAAAAACCCAAAAAACAGAAAACAAAAAAAGCATCCTCTATTCTGAGAAGCAACTTCATTCTCAGTTCTAACTGTCTTTTCTTGGTGATGTCATTTTAAAATAAAACTTTTTTTTCTAATTAAATCTTTCAACAGCTTTCTTCTGATCATCCCTAGGATAACTTGCAAACTTTGTGATGTGGTTTTTCAGATCCTCTGGTTCTGGCTGAGGTTTCTCCACCAGGCCATCCCATGCCTCTTTCTCTCTTGCATCTGGGTATCATACGTTCTTTCAACTGGACAGTAGTGCCCTGCTTTCCCCCGTTTCCAGGTCCTTCTATATGTACCCCCTCATCCTGAAACACCCTTTCTTCTTCCTCTTTCTTTACCTTGTTTGTTCCTAGGCATCCTTCCATTCTCAGCTTAAACACTACTTCCTGGGGCTGTCTCCCCTGAATTCTCAGGCTCAGCTAGCTCCCCTCTTATATTTCTCCATGGCATCCTGCATTTCCACCTTCTGTCACATTTGAACATGTCTCTATAGACTCCACTTTGTGAACTCCACCAAGGTGGGGATGGGTCTTTCCTCCTGACTGCTGAATTCCTAGCAGTCAGCACAGTGTTGGAGAGAGTCAGTGCTTAATAAATATTGCCTTTATGAACAAATGCATACATGCATGGACAGCAGAGCCTGAGAGCTCTCTCCCACTGAAATTACCTCCAAACACAGGACACACACAGATCTTCATCCCCTGAGATGGTGTTCGAGGACACGTGGGTGATTTCGGGTCTCAGTATTGACAGCAGAACCTCACTCACCCCCATTATTCTCCAGGTCCAGCCCCTCACTGAGCAAATTAAGTGATCTTCTTATCAGCAAAGACCCTGGCCCTCTACTCAGGAGCTGAGGTCATTCTCCAGTCCACACCCTAGATGGCAAAAACATTAGGGAGCTGGACCTTTTGCAAACGTATTATTTAAGCCTCTAGCTAAGAAACAACACTTTTGTTTTTGGAGGTGAAAAATTTGCAACTAACTCAGCATCTAGAATGCTAGCAAAATTTGAAGCAATCTAGAGAATTGTGCTGAAACTGCAAAGCCGGGAGGCCAAGCGAAAGAGGCCATGCTAGCTTTACATTCACAGAGAAACCAGAGCCAGTCTGGAGACCACAGGGGAGGAAGACAGGGGCTGAGTAGGGGAGAAAAACACATGGAGACCTTTTATTGCTTTTGTTTAACTCTAATTACAAAAATTAAAAACAAATGCAAAAATCTCCCATAATTAACCATCCAGAGGTAACAACTTTTAATATTTTGTTGCATGCCCTTTTGGTACTGAAAAAGATGGGCTGGAGGCTGCACTTATTATTTAATAACCAGCTTCCTTCCTTAGCAATGCAGCACAATCATACTCCAATGGGAGGCAGATGGCATCAGTCAAAAACATGGACTTTGTAATCAGATAGACCTGCATTTTACTCTTCTGAACCATATACTATTTAGTTCTTTTGGCAAGATGCATAAGCCTTAATTTCCTTATCTATAAACTGGGGACAAAAGTGGAATTGATCTCTCTGTGTTGAGTACATTAAATGAAGTAAAACATGTAAGTTATTAACACGGAGCCTGCTGCATAACAGATGTGTGAGTAGCTATCATTATTACTGGTATAGCATAGCATCAGCAATTACTTCTCCCCAGCATCATTTTTGGTGGCCAAAAGTGTTATCGTAAATGCATTTGCTTAACCAATCCCTTATCATTGGACATATACGTTGCTATCATTTCTCTTTTCTGTTAGATGGGACTTTAGGATGAATAGCCATGCCAAGAGTCCCCAGGAGAAAAGAGAGAACAAGAAGAAAGGGTGGTTCCAGCAAATGTCCTGGTGCCAACAGGTGGAGAGCCAATGACACATGAGTCCCCAAGGGGGAAGGGAGGGGAGAGGAGGGACACGACACCTGAAATCACTCAAAGGAGGACAAACAACTGTTTTTCATTCTTACACTAACTGACCAAATTGTTTCACTGGATCGGAGACAAGAGTGATGGAACAACCTACAGCCACCAGAGTGATATTTTAAAATCTAATTCAGACACACTTTCTTCCTTAAAACAAAACCCATTCCCTTTATCCTTGTAGGATTTGGCATCTGTCTCCCTCTCTGACTGCAGCTCCTATCACTATCTCCTTTGCTCACACCAGTCTGAACACGCTGGCCTCCTTGCTAGTCTTCCAACTTGGAATGCTCATTCCTGCCACAGGACCTTTGCACTTGATCTACCCTTTGCTTGGAATACTCTCCCTTAGATCTTTGTGTAACACACTATGCATGATGCAGGTCTTTGTACCTGCTCTGAAAGATCTTCCCTGACCTATAATTACAAAGCTATAGTAATCAAAACAGTATGGTATCAGCATAAAAACAGACACATAGACAAATGGAACAGAATATAGAGCCCCAGAAATAAACCCACACAAATACTGTCAATTAATATTTGAAAAGGGAGCCAAGAACACTCAATGGGGAAAGGACAGTCTCTTCAATAAATGGTGCTTGGAAAACTGGGTATTCACATGCTAAAGAATGAAATTGGACCGCTATCTTACACCAGTCATAAAAATTAACTTGAAGTGGGTTAAAGACAAATTAAAAGAATTGCAATCATAAAACTCCTAGGAGAAAGCACAGGAAAAAAATCCTTTTGACACTGGCTATGACACTAAAGCATAGCAACAAAAGCAAAAATCATTAAGTGGGACTAGATCGAACTAAAAAGCTTCTACACAGCAAAAGTGACAACAAAACAAAAAGGCAAGCTACAGAATGGGAGAAAATATTTGCAAACTATATATCTGTTAAGGAGTTAATATCCAAAATATATAAGGAACTCATAAACTCAACAGCAAAATCATCATCATCATTCTATTTAAAAATGAACAGAGGATCTGAATAGACATTTTTCCAAAGAAGACATACAAATAACCAATAAGTACATGAGAAGGTGTTCAATGTCACTAATCATCAGGGAAACGCAAATCAAAACAACAATGAGATATCACCTTACACCTGTTAGAATGGCTATTATCCAAAAAAAAAAAAAAAAAAAAAAAGACAAGAGCTGGCAAAAGCTGGTGAAGATGTAGAGAAAAGGGAACCCTTGGGCACTGTTGATGGGCAAGTAAACTGGTACAACCACTATGGAAAACAGTATGGAGGTTCCTCAAAAAATTAAAAGTAGAACTACCATATGATCCAGTAATTCTACTCCTGGCTATACATCTGAAAGAAATGAAATCATTATTGTGAAGAGATATCTGCATCCCCACGTTCAGTGCAGCATTATTCACAATAGCCAAGACATGGAAACAACCTAAGTGTCTGTCCATGGATGAATGGATAAAGAAAATGTAGCATATATACACATTGGAAGATTATTCAGCCACAAGAAGAAGGAAATCCTACCATTTGTAACAACATGGATGGACCTTGAGGGCATTATGCTGAATGAAGCAAGTGGGGAGATGTTGGTCAAAGGGCACAAACTTCTAGTTGTAAGATGAGTAAGTTCTTGGGGCATCTAATGTACAGCATGGTGACTACAGATCACTGCACTGCAGACTTTAAAGCTGCTAAGCGAGTACATCTCAAATGCTCTCACCACCACCACGACCACCGAAAAGATGATAATGACGTGAGATGAAGGATGTGTTCGCTAACCTTACTGTGGTGAGCATTGTGCAATATACAGGTGTGTCAAATCACCACACTGTACACCTTAAATTTACACAATATTACATGTCAATCATATTTCAATAAAGCTGGGAAGAAAACAAATATTCATCCAACTATCTGCTCATTTTTCAATGATTTTCTTGTTGTTTCACAGTTCATACATCTATCTATCAACTGAATCCATCCAGCCTCATCCATCCATCTATCCATCTATTTATGGTTTAACCTAGTACTTATCAAGCTTATTTTGAAGGATGCTGAGGCAACAACAGAGAGATTAGAAGCATGAGACCATACCAGTACCAGCATTTTTAAACATCCCTCTGAAGCCAGCTCAATTATGCCTGGGGGCCCACCCCAAATTGTGCCCCTCTCCCCCCAGTCCAATACCTCCTCCTTCCAGCCCAGGGACACAGGCTCCAAGACTCAGCATCCATCCCTCTAGCTCCCTGCAGCCTGGGGCCTCCATCCCTCTCCCAGCTTCTGCCAGTGTTTAGTTTGCAAACAGAGCTAATGCCTTCTGGGCCAGGGGAATACACGTCACCCAGCCTGAAACACTAGTGAGATCTCTTCCTCTGCCTTGTGCTGGGATGGCACTATTCTCCCAGGTGCCTAAAACACCCAAAGCTTTGGCCATCTGTCCCTACCCCAAATCTAGCAGTTATTCCTGAAGTCTCATTCTCTGCATGCCGCCAGGGTGGGGAGGCCAATGGGGTTCAGGAATGATGATGAAGATAATCATGATAATGATGATGGTACTAGAACTGGTGTCCATGAAATTGGCTCCTGCCAATTAGCGAGAACAATATCCAAACATATTTATCAAGTGGACAATCCAACCAGTCAGAGGAGATGCTCCCTGCAAATAACCATTGGGACCAGCACAGCTATCCCAATGCCTACCAGCTGACTATCTGCCTGCTTTGCATATCTATCAATTAATGAAACCCCTAAATAGGCCAGGAGGCAGTATTATGAGCCCATTTCTCAGATGTGGAAACGGAGACTCAGAGAGAGAAAAATCACTCACAGAGTACGTAAGCAGATCTGGAATTTGCTGAGTCCTGAGTTAGCTTGCTGAGCTCATTTTGTATGTCTGTATATTTATTTGTATTTATTATGAAAATATTTGCTTTATTTGGTAAACACCTTAGCTGTATTTTTCCCCATTTTTTTTTACTTTTGAAAAATTTCAAACCTATAGTAAAATTAAAAGAATAGTTTTCTGAACACCCATGCATGCTTCACCCAGATTCATCAAATTCTCTCTTGCCTTCTCTCCCTCAGAAGGCACACGCACACCTTTTTTTTCTGTTCCATTTCTAATTAAGTTATAACCACCACGATGGTTCATCCCTAACTCCTGCATCAACTTTACACTGGTAAGCACTGCCCCACATACACTCCTGTTCACACAGGGCTTCTCTTCCTTCCCAGCCAGAAGCGATCTCACCTGTGCTTCCAGACGAGCTTCCCGCCGTCTGCTGCTCACCCGTGCCGCCTAATGCGAGGCTCCTCAGCCACAGCTCCGCTGAGTGGACCCCATCCCCTGACATGGGGACCAGGGAGGGTCTCTGACCCAGAGGGATCCCAGCCACGAGCTAGCAGAGGCCTGTGATTTGGATGGAACGAGTCAATCAGAATTTCCCCTCTCAGCAACTTGAACTAAGAGGAGAAGATAGTATTTAGGGAGTTACAGGCACTAGAACTTAGGTCATGTTGATTCAGGGGCTACTGTGAAGGTGGAAGCCATGAGGAAGCAAAAGAAAGATGGAGCAGCTGCACAAAAGTAATGTAGAAAAATGTAACAATAACAACAATAGCAGCTAACATTTATTGAACAGATAGAATGTGCTAAGTACGGCACAGTCAGTAACCCATTTAATACTTGACATAGAACTACATACAGTGTCATCTCCCCTGTTGAGACTGAGACACAGAGAAGTAGAGTAACTCACCTGAGGTCACACAGCAAGCAGCTGGAGGAGTCTGCTTGCACCCAGCACCCTGCTGGCTCCAGGTACTCCCCCTGCCCTTCCTGGGTCCCCTGTCCTGCTGTCTCTAGATTCCCACGAGACGTGTCTGCATCTCACAGCAAAGCCTCAATTGCACTTGAGCTCGCTGGAGTGGGTTTCTGTTGACTCCAATCAAAGGGACCCTGACTAAAGCCCCTGGCCTCCCAGGTGACTTTGACGTGCCTCTACCCTGAGACTGGATTTCCTTAAGAACACTTATGCCCACCACTCTGACTAGTGGCCTTGAAGTTTGCAGAGATAGGCCCGCACATCTAGGGAGCTGAGGGTGACGCGTGAAGATAAATTATGCATGACCTGTTATCAATAATTTAATATGCATAACCTGTCTTTGATGATTTCCTTATTTAGATGCCACCCCTGCTTTATTTTATGTAAAAGAAAATTTATCAGGACTCTCACACTTTCACTTGTGACCTTATACAACATAACCCATTTTCCCAGAGAAAACCCTAAGCTTCAGGGCTTGAATTTTTCCACCAGTGAAATTTTCAGGGAACTACTGCTTGCTCGATTAGGGAGAGACTTTTTTTTAAATCATATTCAGGTAACCAATTATTTGAAAATTAGCATTCCTCAAAGTACAGTTAACACTAATGACAGCAAACATAATTGAATCTCTCTCCAATGATTTAGGAGGTACTTCTGAATGTCACTTCCCTTTATTTGAGACTGTAAAAAAAAAAAAAAAAAAAAAAACCCGGATAATAAAATTAAATCCTTACCTTTGCTTGCTGGAGCTTTCTGGGTGTTACATGGTTGCGAAACTAAGTCAAGCACAGATGTCACATCTGCTATGCTGGGCTGTTCGTCAGAATCATCAGAGCCGCACTGAACAGTGTGAGAAGATACTCAGCTCCACTGTCTGGGGTCACTCTACTGATTCTACCGTAGATGCCTCCACCAAGCTGGTTACATGCCTAGATCAGCTCCTTTAGAAGTTGGACATTAGCTCTGAATTCCAAGGTGGTTGGGAAAAAGCAGGGAGTTCTCATGTTTGGGAGACAAAAATTCCCACCTAGCAGAGCTCTTTTGAGGATGGGTGATTTATATGTCATGTTTATAATACAGTGTCTTGTGCTTAATAAGTGCTCAATAAATAGTAAGTGTTATTAGGGAAATGAATACTTGAAAGTTTGAGAGGAGCCAAAAATCTATGCTTCTGGCTATCTCCTAAATATTCTGACTAGTATTTGTTTTCATAGCAGATAGAAAATCAATTCTACTCCATTATATTCTCCTCTTTAGAGAACCATTCAGGTCCCTCTTAGCGGAGGAATATCCAGAGGGAAGGAAAATGAATGCAGGAGGAAGCCACAGGTTCGAGGAAGCGTTGGTGTCGTGGAAATTCACGGGACCTGAAGGCAAGAGTGGGATTCGTGCCCCCACTCTCCATGGCCAGCACTTTTGAAGTAGCCAGTTTCACAGCAGCCCATGTTGGACATGGCTCAATACTACATAGTGTTTTGATGGAATCCACATCCGTTTCTTTTTTAACTTGCACCTCCTGGCTCATTTGTTTCTTCTTTCATCGGGCAAAGGTACATTAGGCACCTGTTGTGAGGCTGGAGCTGTTCTTGGTACTGAAGAAACACCAGGAAATGAATCGGACTGGGCCTGCCTTTACAAAAGGTTTCAAAGGAGAAGTGCAGATGAGACAAGAGAGTGTGAGGACCTTGTCCAGTCCTGGGGGTGGCGAGGAGGAGCTTCAGAGAAGACATCCTGGAGAAAGTGACCTTTAAGCTGAGACCTGGAGAACAAGAAGGAGTTAGCATCCAAGGTTTTCCTTGAAGAGCAGCACAGAAAAAGTCTTTACCTTCCAAACATTTGAGGTCAGCTCTCTGACCTCATTTCCTATTACTGTCCTACTCTCTCAGTCTGATTGGACCACACTGGTCCACACTGAGGATTTCCCTTCTCCCAAAATAACATTCTCTTTCCCCCAGATGACATGATTCTAGGCCCTTTACCACCCTAACCGACCCACCATCCACAGCTCCATTGGTCAAAGCTTCTTAAAAGGTGGTGTCTCATGAGTTTCTACCCCTGGCCACAAGGCTATATGATGAAAACTTATACCTTGATGCCAACAAGAGGATTGGAGTCTCCTTGCGTGACAAAAGCTCCACATCAAGAATGCCTTTCTTACTTATGTCCACACACACTTGAATTCAAATGTTCATAGCAGCATCATTCATAATAGTCAAAAGGTGGAAAAACCTGACAAAGGGATAAATAAAAGGTAGTATATTACACAGTGGAGTATTACTTGGCCAGAAAAAGGAATGAAGTACTGACACATGCTACAATATGAATGAACCTCAAAAACAAGCTAAGTGAAAGGAGTCAATCACAGAAGACCACATATTATGATTCCATTCATATGGAAGTCCAGAATAGGGAATTTGTAGAGACAGAAAGTAGATCAGTGGCTGTGGGTGGGGTGAGGAGAGGGGTGATAGCTAAAGAGTAGATTTCTTTTTAAGGTGATAAAAATGTTCTAAATTGACTGTGGTGACTGTTTCATATTTCTGTGAATCCTTCAAAACAATGGAATTGAACACTTTAAATAGGTGAACTGTATGGTGTATGAATTATATCTCAAAAAACCTGTTAAAATAAAACTTAAAAAAAAATGTCTTTCTTCTCTTTGTTTGGAAATGTTTCTAGAACTCCAATGATGTGCCAACCAATGTGCCAGACACACTGAAATTATTTTGTTGAAAAGAATAACCTTTTCAACAAATGGTGATAGGACGATTGGAGAGCCACACACAAAAGAATGGAGTTGGAACTCTAACACATACAAAAACTAACTCAAAATGGATCAAGGACCTAATTATAAGAGTTAAAGTATAAAACTCTTAGAAAGAACCAGAAGTATAAATCTTCATGACCTTGGATTAGGCAACAGTTTCTTAAATATGAAAACTAAAACACAAGCAACAATAACAACAACAAAAAATAGATAAATGAGACTTTGTCAAAATTAATAACTTTTGTGAGTCAAAAGTCATTATCAAGAAAGTGAAAAGACAACCCATAGAATGGTAGAAAATATTTGCAAATCATATACAGGGTCTGCCTAGTATCTAAATATATTAAAAACTCTTACAACTCAACAACACAGGTAAAAACAAACAACCCCCCCCAAAAAACATAATTTAAAAGTGGCCAAAGGAATGGAATAGACATCTCTCCATAGAAAATACACAAATGGCCAATAAATACATGAAAAGATGCTCAACATCATTAGTAATTAGGGTAATGCAAATTGAAAGCAGAAGAGAGACACCTCACACCCGGTAGAATGGCTATAATAAAAAAAAATAGAAATTATCAAGTGTTGAAGAAGATGTGTGGAAAAACTGGAGCCCTTGTATATTGCTGATGAAGATGTAAAGTGGTACAGTATTGTGGAAAACGGTTTGGCTGTTCCTCAAAAAGTTAAACATAGAACTACCATAAGACCCAGCAATTTCATTCCTAGCTAAGAGAATTAAAAACATATGTTCAAACAAATGTTTATACACAAATACCCACAGTAGCATTATTCATAATAGCCAAAAAGTGGAAACAACCCAAATGTCCATCAATGGATGAATGGATAAACAAATGTGGTATTTCTATACAGTGGAATATTATTCAGCCATAAAAAAGAACGAAGCGCTGACTCATGCTACAACATGGATCGACCTCAAAAACATTATGCAAAAGGAAAGAAACCAGTCACGAAAGGCCACATATTGTATGCTTCTATGTATAGGAAACGTCCAGAATAGGCAAGTCCATAGAGATAGAAAGTAGATTAGTGGTTGCCAGAGGCTGCGGAGAGAAGGGAATGGGAAATTACAGCTTAGTGGGTATGCAGTTTCCTTTGGGGTGGTAAGAATGTTCTGGAATTGGATAGTGGTGATGGTTGCAAAACATTGTGAATATACTAAAAACCATTGGTTAAAAACCATTAACTTTTAATGGTTAAAAGGATGAATTTTGTGCTATGTGACTTTTATCTCAATTTTAAAAAGGGGAGGAGAAAGAAGAGGAACAGGATGTGGTGAGAACAATCTACTAGGGGCATCACACAAGGCCTGTGGAAGAAGGGTTTGTTTATTCTTCTCAAAGTCCATCTGCTGACTTTCAGATGGTGTCTTGCCTGAGAATGGGGCTAAGACATTTTTTTTTTCTGAACAACGGAAGAAAGTAATTTAGGAGTTAAAGAGATGGTAAAGTGAGAGTTGGGGAAAGTTTGTATGACCTCTGAGGCTTTGATGACCCCAGTGTCCAAGGGAGGATGACCTAGGTGAGAACTTCTGGCCAGATGACTTTATGTTCTGCAACTGACCATCAGGACAGAATAGAGAAAGAGGAAAGGGAAGAGAGGAAACAGCACCGAGGCATAATCCAGGAGGAGGAGGAGGAAGAGGACAGACAGAGAGAGAGAGGAAAACATTCTTTTCTTCCTTTTGTCTCCAAAGCCGGGTGATAGAGAATGGAAACGGGGGATGTAGATCAGAATGTACTTTTCCCTTACAAGCTGCGCTGAGGCCAGGGGCTGGGGAGGTAGCTTGCCCTGGGGAGCTGCTCACTCGGCCACAACTCATCGGCAGCCCTGCACAAAAGCGCCCTTATTAAAGGTCAAACGGAGCCAGCAGGGGAAGGGTTGATGGAAGCAATAAAGGGGCACAAGAGGGAAGAGGCCACGGGGGCAGCTGGTTCTGATTGAGAAGTTGTCCCAAGCAGGGCAGAGGCCAGTCATTCAAGCTAGCAGATGATGCCTCTGACACCCACCGGGGACCCCTGGGCTGGAGAACGCTGCCTTTGTCTTCATGGCCCAAGAATTTCCCTGGTCCCATGCAGAGATCAATGGCCAATCAATAAAACACTGGCTTGTATAAGAAACAATTATCAGTAAGCCAGAAAGACAGGACTGGGAGCCCTCTGCTCCTGTCTACCTGCCAGTGGATGGGAAGCTTGCTAAACTCTCAGAGGTCAGGTAGCTAAAGAATGACCGAAGTTCCCAGGTGCCCAGGTCAGGATAATTCATCATCATTATTAGTTACTTCTACTATCTGTCAAACATTCTACACAGTTCATGATCTCATTGGATCCTCTCAACAACATACACACAAGTGCTGTTACTAATCCCATTTTACAGTCAGGAACACTGAGGCTCAGAGAGGTTAAGTCACCTGCCCAATAGCACTTACCTAGTGAAGGGCAGAGTCAGGGTGTGACCCCTATCTGTCTGACCTCAAAGCCTGTGCTCTTAATCACAATACTTATCTGTTTCTCACAATGACCAAATTATTATTGAGGGCCTACTATGTGCCGGGTCATGAATGCTTTGTTGGGATTTGGGTAATTCATTTCTTCTCTCGGGGCCTCAGTTTTCTCACCGATCTCATGGAGAGTTGTCACTGATGTTCTCTCCTAGGAGGGAGGTTCCGAGCATCAAGTGATAGTCATTGGTACCCATTTGGATATCCAAGTCGTTATCCATCTGGAAAATGGAAACCCTGAGTGTCTCAGAGGTTGTCCCTCCCAGAGTCTTTTGCACTGGGAATGCTGTCCTACCTAGAAAGTAGCACAATCCTGACACAGACAGGCATCAGAGTCCCAAGCTGAGACTAGGATAGATTATTTGATTTGTCACTGATCCCGGAGTAGAAAACAAAAAAAAAGTGAAGGTCACAGGGTGGGAAAAGAGGAATGAGGAATTGCAGTTGACCGTATGATAATCAAATGCAACATTAAATAACAGGTATGGCCCAAACCATCAGGCCTCTGACCCTTCCCTGTGAATAGATAACCAATAACCACTTGCTAGTCATGGTCTTGCCCCCATAATGATGAGCTACCGTATTTTTAACATGTGTATGTCAGTTCTCTTAAACTTTTTAAAACATGAAGCATTATTTTTACCTTTAAAAAGCCCTAGGTGGACACTTTTATGGCCCTCACTTGGCCGGCTAGAAAGGGCTGCCTGGAAAGTGTGAGAAGCATCCACCTCAGCAGAGAACAGGGCTGCAGGAAAAAATTGTTTTTCTGAGCAATGCAGGAAAGTAATTTAGGAGTTAAAGAGATGGTAAAGTGAGAGTTGGGAAAAGTGTGTGTGTGTGTCCATAACAGATCTCATGATAGAACATTAGAAAGCTCTAGACCTTTTATTTAATTTGTCTTTTAAATATACCTTTAATGCCACCTTAGTTGTTTCCTCCTGACCCAATGGCATCTATGAGACTTGATCTTGCAAACAACGACTTTGCCAAGGATAACAGATGCTTGTGGTGCCCAAGTCACAGCCTTTCAGCTCACCCTTGACTGTGGCCCCAGCAGTCTGGGCACAGTGACACCATTCAACTTCAAGCTCCTGCCCAGAACCCAGAACCTCTCTGCTTCAATGCCCTCTCTAACACCACAAGGACCCGCTCAGCCTCAAGTAGGTGAATTCTGAAAGTGTGGGGCAGTTAACACCCTCGGGGAAACCCTCAAATGGGTGACTGGAGTCAGTGGATATATAACTCAGCTGTCCTGCCTCCCATGCTTTAAACAGGGACTTCTGGGAGACAGTGTGTACACTTCTCAGACGCCCCGATGGACTTGAGCCCCACTGTCTACAGCAGCAGCTTGTAAATAATGAATTCTTTATTGGCTTTTCATCATTTCCTGATTTCACTCTCCCTGATCCTTCACTTCTGCTTCCTGGGATTAGCTCCCAGATAAACTACTTGCCCCCAAGTACTTATATCACGGTTCTTCTCTGGGGGAATCCAAGATAGGACCCCCAAGCATGCATCTTTCAGGAATAAAACTTCCCTGGTAGGTGTATCAGTCGGGGTTCAATCAAAGAAGCAGGTCCACTGGGAGGTGTATATATATATTAAAGAATTCGTCCCAGGCATGTGACCTTACTCAGTTGTGATTGATTAAACAGTCTCCATAAGGCCGTTGTTGTCTTTGCATCTGATGCTGGAGTTTGAAATCTGCAGGACAGGCAGTCCCGAAGAGCGGACAGATGAGAAGTGAGAGAGAGCAAGGACAAAGCGGAATCTGTGAGCACAAACTAGGACCCACAGAACACAGACTCAAACCATGTTGCGTCTCACTGCCTCTGACCTTGTCAGAGTCAAAGAAGAAAGAGCCAGATTTGTAAGTGGTACACACTTATGGTTTGTTACTGCCCAATATCCATCCTCAGTTCTCCTAACAACACAACAGTTTCCCTTGTGGAACAACTCTCCTCAGGCTTCAGTCAATGGGAAGCCCAATTCAAGATTGGGAAACTGAGGCCCACAGACACGTGAAATAACTTGCCCCATGTCACACGGCATGGTGAAGCCTGGTTAAGACCCATGACTTCAAGGCTAGGGCAGTGAACTCTCTGTAAGTCCACCAGCAAACAATGGTGAGCTGACCCTACAGGGCCGGCCGGGTCAGCTGTGGGAGGAAATTCAAACAGAAACTGGAATTTGTTTTCTCACCTTTGCTCTCCCTCTCTTGTTCAGTCAGGAGTAAATGCTTGAATAGCATGTGCAGGAAGAGAACCCAGCTCGTTAAATTGCTAATTCTCTCCCTCCTGCGCCATCCCCAACAAGGCCCCAAAGTCAGCAAAACCCGTTATCTACTTAATCTGATTTTATGCCACGCGGCAATTTATTTTTGAAATTTTTTTCTTGTTGGATAATGGCAACTCTTGAGAAAGCTCTATTGATTTTTTTGACTGCAGGTTTATCGGGGCTGAGTCAGCCCAGCCTTCCACCACCTGGAGTCTCCATTTAGATCTTTATCTTGTCTCTTCATAGATCGAAAGAGTTAAGTTTAGTTAAGGCCACAGGGATGGGTCCTGAGAGTCACATTCACACTCATAATGAAACAAAATTAGAAACTGCTTTAGGTTCTAATGACCACTGTATTCACCGTGCTGAACTATACACCGAGGAGAGAGTACGAACACGGAGGTGAAGTTGGTATTTCCCGAATGCCTGTAGTCTAACTGCAGCCATGTAACTTTCAGGGGGTTAAAGCAGACAGAAAACCTAAACTTGGCCCCGATGCTGACACCGTGCACCCATGCCGAAGTGCTCGCCGTCTCCAGATCTGTTCTTCATCCCCAAATGAAGGAAGTATTTCCTACCTTCCTTATGACACCACAGACTTATCAATAAAATTGATCGTCCTCAGTGGAAAGATACTTGAGAATAGATGATCAGTATCCACACGGGCCCTGGTCTCATCCTTCAGACACTGAAGGGGGGTCTTAAAATCTTGCTTTCTCCAAGAATCTTTCCATCATTTTTCCTTCACTTATTCATTCAGAAAACATTCATTGAGCAGATACTAGAGATGAATTATTTCCACCCACACTTACACTCTCTTCTTAGACATCCTGCCCCTACCTCCTTACTGGACGACTTGTTTGCTCCATTTCACATCTCACACCCTCTTGGCCCACCTCTAGTCACTGCTGCAGCAAACCACCAGCTCGCAGGTCTATTCTGATAGCACCTTGCTTTAGCTGAGCCACGCACCTCCTGCTTTCTGCTCTAGGGATTTGATCTAAGGGCCATTCTGGTACAAGTACAAAACTGGAAATGAGATGAAGATGACACCCTTTGGGGCAGTCCTTTGACCAACAGAGACAAGGAGCTGACGAATAAATTCTTCCCTCTCCCATTCTCAGGAGGGCATCTCTGAGGTGCATTCTACATAGTTCAACACGGGATCGCTGTTGAGCACGAGCCTCAGTTTCCCACATCAGCTCAACAACAAACCTTTGGACTGGCTTGCCCTCCTTCTCTATTTGACTCTTCCAAGTTCCCCCTCTCCTATTCCCCAGAATCTCTTTCCAACCAAGCCACCTGCATGCGAGCCCTTCTCATAAGCTCTGCTTTCAGGGGGGAATTTGAGCTAAGACCTCCATACTGCAAAGAGATACTTCCAATCTTTAGAGCAGCACGGCACATGATCCCATTCCCCTGCCCCTAAAACCAGTTGATTGGCCCAAGAGTAAATGTCTGGCAGGAGTTAAAGCCAATCAAATTTTCTCTTCCCTGGGAATTTAGAATCAAGATGCTAATCTCTGTGTGATGTTCGAAGTGGAAAGCATTGTAAAGCCTGGGCTGGGGACATCCATGTGCCCATGGAGCAGAGAAAGCCAGTTTGCAAAGAGACAGAAAGAGACATCATGCAGTCTTAGAGAAGCACAGGGGGAAACTGCTGGGTCATTTTCTATTTTTTTTGGTTCAAGTTCCTTGCTAGCCCAACTCCCCTTCCCACCTTTGGGCTCTCTGAGACCCTGTTGTCCTTCCAATAAATTCATTTTTCTGCTTATACTAGCTTGAGGGGGATTCCATTATTTGCAATGAAACAGTTGCTAAATCCAAACATCCTCTTATGTGACAGGCACTGTGTTAAGCTCTGGATGTACAATAATGAACAAGACACAGCCCCGGCCTTCAAAGAGCTTAACATCAAACTGATCAATAAAAAATGAGGTAGTGTCTCATAACATTTCCTATGCTGCCAGAGCTAATTCTTGTCAACACAATCCTGTATATTATGCCAAATAACTAATCCATTCACAGTAATTGCAACCATTTCCTAATCCTTACCATGTGTAGAGCACTGTGCTTTATGTGTGTCAGATCTTTTCAGCCTTTACTGAAATGGTTCATTTCTTTAGTGTTAGGAATATTGCAGTAAATAACATCATTTCAAGTTATGATAAGTGCTGTAAAGAAAATCAACCAGGTGATGTGACAGAGAGATAAGAGTCAGGGTGGAGCAAGTGGATGAAAACTATTTTAGATGATGAAAGGAGAGGGTCAGAGAGAGCTTCCCTAAAGAATGAACATTTTCACTGAGACTTACAGAATGAGAAGCAAGTAGATGTGCAAAAAAACAAACAAACAAACAAAAACCCAAGGGAAGAATATTCTAGGTGAAGGGAAAGGAAAGTGCAAAGGCCCTGAGGCAGGAATGGAATGAAGGAATAAATGAATGACTAGACTCCACGTAAGACAACTCTTCCTGACCCTTGAATTACACCTGTCATTCTCAGCTCTCTAGGCGCACAGTGAGTTTTTAAAATACCCATGTTTAGGCTACTCCCTGCCAAGATTTAGATTTGATCAATCTGGGGCAGAACTAAATCATCTTTTTTTTTTTTTTTAAAGCTCCCCAGCAACTGTGATTCCCAGAAAGGGTGGAAAATGACTAGACTAGATGGACATTGGTGCAGTAGAATTTACATAAAAAGGAAGCAAACATGATGGGGAAATGTGATGATTGGTTATCTCTCAAATCTTGGATCAATTCCTTGGTTCCTATGGCAATAGCCTGTATCCAGGCAACAGTCTCCCAAATGTGGGTTTTTGGAGACTGGGTGAAGGGATGTGATACATCCCAACCAGGAAGTGCTTCACTATAAGAAACTTTGTCAATGTTGCCAGACCCTCCCCTAGGCTGGGTTAGGCCTCACCTCTCTTCTCCTCAGCCCCCATACTTAGCCCCACAAAGCACTTATCACATGATATGCCTGTATATCTGCTCATCCAGTAGAATTCCACGAAGGCAGGAACTGTGTCCTCTTCCCCAAGGCATCTTACATATCTTTCAGGTCTCAGATTAGATACTACTTCCTCCAGGAAGCCATCCTTGACTTCACCCCAGGAAAGTTTAGGTACCTCTGTTGGGGGTCGCTTTATCATAGAACTTATTGCCCTATACTCCAACTGTATTTACACATATCTCCCTCAGTAGTCCGGGAACTCTTTTGAGTCTGAGACCATATTTATTGATTCATTCCTCTAATATCTATTGATCACCTCCTATGTGATGCATATTGTTCCAGACACTGGAGATACAGCAGTGGAGAAAAATGGACCTGCTCTCATAAGGCTCATGTCACTGTGGTGGGAGGACAGGCAATGAACTCATCAGGCACACAGTATGTCAGACAGTGGTAAGTGCTCTCAGTGTGATGGGAAGACACGGAAAGCCACTGGGTGGCTTTAAAGAGAGGAGTGAAATGACCTCACTTTCCTTTTAAAAGCATCATTGTGAATTCTTTGTTGAGAAGACAGTGTGAGAAACCAAGGGCAGGTGCCAGAAGGGCATGGCATGGGGCTATTTCAATTAATCAGGTGAGAGATGAAATGGTAGCAACAGAGATGGTGAGAAGTGGTCAGATTCTGGGTATGTTTTTAACAGCTTAATTGAGGTACAACTGGCATACAATAAACTGTACATACTTAAAATACAACTTGATAAGCTTTGATATATGTTATACTTGTGAAACCATCACCACAATCAAGGTAATGAATATATCCGCCACCACCCCAAAGTCTCCTCGTGCCCTTGGTCATCCCTCCTGCCTCCTCCTATCCCCAACCATTGATCTGCCTTCTATCACTATGGATTAGTATGAATTTTCTGGAATTTTATATAAATAGCATCATATAGTACTCTTTTGCATCTGGCTCCTTTCACTCAGTATAATTATTTTGAAATCCACTCAAGTTGTTGCATGTACCAATAGTTTGCTCTTTTTCATTCTTGAGCATGATGCCATTGCATGGAGGTACCACAATTTGTTTATCCATTTACCTGTTGATGGACATTTGGGTTATTTTCAAGATTGTGGGTGTATTTTGAAGGCAAAGCTGAAAGGATTTGCTGGTGGAGAGGCTGTAACATATTACAGAAAGGGCAGAGTCACGAATGACCCCCAGCTTCTTCACTTCAACTGGGGAGATGGACTTCCCAATTGCTGAGATGGGAAACACTGCAGGGTTAGCGTAGAAGACCTCTAGCGCCCAATATACTGCCTAGCGTATAGCAGGAGTTCCACAATGTTGGCTGAAGAAGGACGAGGACAGGAAGAACAAAAGGAAATGGTGTAAACTCAGTCTGGGGTGCTGGTCATTCAACTCTGAAATTTCAAGCCGAGCTATACCTATTCTCTCCTTTTCCACATCCCCCATCCGCTCCTGAAGCCCAGGCAGTCATAAGCATAAAGAGACTCCTTGGGCACAAAGGAGGTGGAAGGCAGGTTCAATTAGAGCAGGGCCCCTTGTTCTCAAATGGCCTCGGGTCCAGGAAGCATTGTTTCCTCCCCAGCATGGGGCTGAATGCACAACCGTCCTCTTCGGTTTCTGAACAATAACTTCCAAATTACTCTCCACCTGGCAGATCCACTTGAGATCTATGGGCCACAAAGAAGCGCCCTCCCTCTCCCGCATTTACTCTGTACTTCCCAAATGCTCCGGCTTGAAATATGTCTAAATGAGCTGAGCCCCAGCGTGAACTGTTACTAAAATCCGCACACACCAACGTTTTCTATGGCAAAAAGATATAAAAGACAATCCACAAAACAATAGATACAAATAGCCAATAAACATAAAGGAGGGAGGCTGCCCAGCCTCACTATACTCAAAGAATTGGAAATTCCTACAATCTTGAGAAAACATCTTATTCCTATTAAATTGGCATGATTAAAACAAATGCAAATAAGCTAGCACTGGCAAGAGTGTGAGGACACAGACAGGAATGTACTTTGTTGGTGGAAGTGCAAATTGGTACAACCATTCCGGAGGAAGCTTAAAAAATGGCCAGAGTCTTTGATCCAAAAATTCTATGTTTAGGAATTTGTCCTGAGCAAATTGTTATGGATGTCCGTAAAGATATTCATCACATGATTATCTATAACAGGAAATGTCACCAACCACCTTAACATGTAAAGAAATTATGACACTGCCCATCAACAGAATAGATAAATGCACTGTGTATATTCATACAGTGAATTTTACAGCAATGAAAAGGAACAGAATAGTATACATGCAACAACATAGTTGGAGCTTTCAAACATAATATTAAGTGAAAAAAGGAAAAAAGAGAATACATAGAGTATGATTCCATCATGTAAAGTTCAAAAGTAGACAAACTGAAACTATATTGTTTAGGGATGCAAACACAAACGGTAAGACTGTAAGGAGAGACAAAGTGATTTCAATAAAAGACAACATAGTAGTTAACTCTAGGGGGGAGAGCGGGGGTACATACAGGGAGCTCCTGGAGTTTGGCAAGGTTTTATTTCTTGCCCTGCATGGTAATTATGTGGGTACTCAAACTGCTATCATCCTTTATGCTGTATTTTCCTACCCCTGGTCATTTCAACGTTAAGCAAGATCAGGGAACGAGCTTCTTTCTTTCAAAGCTTATGATGGAACCATACACAGAGCAAGGTTTGACCACTTGTATCTAAAAATTCTAACAGGCTTGGCATGAATAATCTGTCCTTAAGATTTCTTCCGTTAGACCTTTAGAAGATCTAAATTCTAAATATCAAATTCTACTTTGATAGGATTGTTCTGGAAGATAACAGGGCCACCTCATCTCCGAATTTGCTGAAATTTGGCATCACTAAGAAAGAGAGAGAGAGAGAGGGAGAACAGGTGATATTACTCACTAAAGTCCTTCTTTTTAAACAAGTTAGTTAAATAAAAATGTGGCTGAGTTTGGGGCAGTGGTGGAGGAGACAAAGACATCCCAGATAATCAGGAGGTCACAGGCTGAGCCACAATACACAGAGCTCTGCTAAGTGCTAAGCACTCTCCTTGACATTGGGGCAGAATAAGAGATAGCATCTGGCCTTAAGAAACTCATAGAGCAAGGGAAGGTGGCAGAATAGCAGTGAAATAGTCCATCTGGGGGATGAGAGAATAGTTTGAGGCCATAGAAGAAAAAAGGAAATGAGGGCATGTGTTTCTTTTCTGAGCGACTACTTCTATTCTAGCCCAATTCAGCAGGATTTAGAAACCATCGGGTACCCAGAATGAAAGAACTGCTTCCTTCTTCCTGGTAGGCCTCAGTTCAAGCACATCTTGATGCATCTAAAGCCTTCTGCTAGGAGGTAACGAGACTGCCGGCCCACAGGAAAATTGGGCTCTCTCTTGTCAAGAGGATATGGTATCTCAAGCACTCTTCATGTTAAGTATATTCTGCATCTAATTCAGAAGCTAAAGTGTCAATTTGTGATGATCATTAATTAAAACAAGAGCAGCAGCCACAACAGTGAGGAGGATGATTGTGAAACTTATTGAGACTCAAAAGTGTCAAAGGCTTAATTTGCATTATTTCATTTTCTCACGTAACATAACAGGTAGTATTTTTAGATATTATTAATGTTCCCATTCTACCAATGAGGAAACGGAGGGAGAGAGATGGGAAGCCACTTGATCAAGGTCACACAGCTGGTTGGTGGCAAAGGTTGTGTAAAACCAGGTCCTCCTGACTCAATCACCACGCTAATTAGTACCACGTGAACACTGCCATGGCGCCGGCCCATCCTCCACAATGGGAGGGAAACTTAGCTATTGTGCCTTGCTCTGCTCACTCCAGAAGCACTGGTTTGTGAGTGAGGGGATCTCCAGGCTAAGGAGATAATACAGCAGGGCAGAACTGGAGTGATGTTGAATGGCTTTGGTGACTTATTCTCTGGCAACAACTGTGCAGCTCAGAGGGATGGTCAAGCATCTTGAGGCCCTAGAGACAGCTGACTGCATTCCTGAGGTAATGGTGGTTTATTTAGCAATCTCCATCCTCTCTGTCATGTTGTCCAGGGTCCTGTGCATTGGAATTGCTGGGTGGTAAGGGAGTGGGAGAGAAGTCCTTGGGCTACATCAAGTCACTGGAGGAGGTATTAGATGAGGTGTCCCAGTAAGATCTTTGAATAATTCTCACCAGCACCAGGAGGAATGAGGGAGACAGCAGATTCCATACCACTGGTTATTTCCTTCACCTCTTGTGTCAAAGTGATGGGGCTTCTGCTGTCTTCCATCAAATCACCTTCTCAGCATGCTTTGGCGCCAGGATACAACACTTGGGACTCGTGGCTCATTCTTATGCCTCTGAGAGTGGGGAGGTCATTGCCAGTGACTAAGCCTTGGAGAGGCAGATAAGACTAAGGAGGAAGATCAATAGAATAAGGAGACTTGGGATGATTGGGAGGGAAAAGAGGAAAGTCATACAAAGAGTCCAAGACTGGTTCCAATAATGACCACCATTTGCTAAGAGCTTACTAGATGCCAGACCCTGTGCTTAACACTTTACCTATATTATCTCATTAAAATCTCACAAGAAACCTAATAAGTAGGCATGAGCTCCATTTTACAGATGAAGAAATTGAGGCTTAGAGAGGTAAGATCAAGTCCCCAGGGTACACAATCACTAAGTTGTGGGTTTGGGATCCAAACCCTGATCTATCTGTTTCCAATGGTCCATGCTCTTAGCATTACAAGATACTGCTTCTCAACCCAGAACAATTAGTTCTGAAATGAATTCTGTAGCTCAAAGACAAAATTTAAGAAATTAAATAGATGAGGAGAGAAGAGAAAAAGAGAAAAAAGGAGAAATCATCAGAGTGCATCGTGTGTAGTGAAATATGAAACAAATACGAATGTTTTGTTTCCCACTGTGTGTGTGCACGTGCACATCACCAGGTTGTGGCGTAAAATGCATCTCTTACCATTGATTATGGTAGAAAAAGTTTGGAGAAGCACTGCTTTAAGGTCTTCAGTGTCCTCATTCATTGTCTCAACAAAGTTTCAAACAGGTACAATGTGTTGTCCAAGGTGCTGAAAACACAAATATCAACCCAGGAGCCCCGCCCCAAGGCATCGAAGCCCAACAGGGGAGCAGACTCTGTGCAAATAATGCCACATGCAAAGAGATTTGATGGAGAAGCCCAGGAAGCTGAAGGAAAAGCATGGGGAGAACAGGGAAAGCTTTGCAGAGAAAGGTCTCCACGAGGTGAGTTCTGAAGTTGTCGAAGCACATAGGTAATGAGGCTCCTGGGAGAGAAAACTGCTCTCTCATTCATATGAAAAAGGGGAATGTTGGGTAGACTAGGAATCCATCCCCATTCTTGCTTCATGATCATGATATTGGATATTTACTGAGTACTGACTATGAGCCAACATACTTGATCCCACTTAGAATCATGTACATAGCAAACATACAAGGCAGGTCCAGGATTTTCTCCTCCAATTTACAGATGAGGAAACTGGGCCTAGAGAGTGATTTGCCCAGGGTAGCACAGCAGAAAAAGACAGGGCCAGGATTAATACCTGAGCAGGTAACTTCAGTGTGTGTGCTCTTAGTCATTACCATATCACCCTCTCTAACCAAATCATTCAAGAGTCTGGAGAGAGGGGAGAAAAAGCAAGAGTGAGAAATGAGGCAGAGGTCAAGTGATCTTGAGATCATCACTCTATGTACACAATCCCGACAGGTCTGTGAGGTAGGTACAATTATCCTCCCATTTTACAGATAAGGACAGTGAGGCTCAGAGTGGTGTGGTGATGTCCTTCTCAGTAGCCACACCCACGTAAGCTCCAGTTCTGAGTCCCCACTGCTCAGGCTCTCAACTCCCTGCTCCAGAAGCTGGAAAATCACTTTCCTCCCAGGCCTCTGTGGCGAAGCCTTCACTGCTGGCCCATCTGAGGAGGCATCTCGTCTCTGCCTGGGAAACATGGAGGCCGCGCACCAGTGGCCCCAGGCCCCAGAGGAGGCGAGGCCACTAGTTAGAAGAGTCTGTTCTGGTGTCTGCCCAGATGCCAGCAGACAGACGGACATGAGACGGGAATCCCACATCACTCTGTTTTAGGGCCTCGGAGTCTGGCGCCCAAGTAAGATGACATTTCTGAAACATGGCAGTGGGGCCCAGCTCTGGGCAGAGAGAAGGGGGAAGGGCTGCAAGAGGGAATGACAGCTGGCAACGGGTGGGCGTGGGTGATGAGTTGATCCTTTGTCCCCTGAAGGCAAAAGAGAGATAAGCATTCATTGACCTGGTTTTAAGTCCTGGAGGGGCTGGCATGAAGAGGTAGCTTTGTAAAGAGGGAAGAGCCCAGAGTTTAGGCATGGGAGACAGGGTTGAAGTCTTCCTTCTCCTCATAGCAGCTACCAGTATCCTCATCTATGAAATGGATGTAAAGATTGCCACATCTAACACTGACAGAGCACACACCATGTGCTGCTTTCCACTGTTAACTAGGTTAATCCTGAAAACAGTCCCATGAGAAAACAGTCCCATCATCCCCATTTTACAGATGAGGAAACTGAGACTTAGTGGCAACTCAGGTCATAAGTACAAGAGACAGTGCTTGAACCCCAATAGATGCCCTTAGCTATTATTTTATGCTGCCACAAGGAAAAGTAAATCAGTGTAGCAGCTGCTGCCTACTGAGCACGTATCATACCCACCTACTCTCATTTGGTTTTCTTGGTATTGGTCTCAGCAGCCCTATTTTACGGATGGGGCAACTCTAGGGCCTGGCAATCTGTAGAGATGTGTGCAGGGTCCCACAGAAGCTGACTTCCAAGCCCACATACACAGCCACCACACTCGTGGTTCCCCTGCCTGGATAATCATAAAAATCACCTGGGAGAGGGCTAAACATTTGGACTTCCAAATTCCATTCTTAGAGCTGGTTTGGAGTAGGTCCTAGGAATGTGTATGTTTGAAATACACCCAAGGTGATTCTCATTATCAGTGACTTGCCAAAAGTGACATGTTAGAATTATATGAAATAATGAGGGAATGCATTAGTAAACTTCAAAATGCTATAAAAATGCGATAAAGTATGCTTTTAACAGTAATATATTTCATCATTATTAATAATAACAAACCACTGTAAATGTTGCTGGAAGCATCGGTGAACATGTGCTAAGTTCTAATGAGCATAAAAGCTGAGAAAACAGAAGTCACGGTGACTGACCTTAAGGAGCTAGCAGTCCAATAACTGAGATAAAGGATGTTTTGGTGTTTTTCCAAGAGTGAGTTGCTAAGGAACGTGTCAAGAAAGAATGAGATAATTCATGCTACTGTCAGCATATGAAGCCAGTGGACTTTCAATTACCAACGTACAGAGCAGAAGGGTGTTAACGTGTGTCTGAATTCCTTGAATTCACTCTGTCAGAGGGTGAGAAAAACAGGTTGAAAATGTTGTAGACGGCAGGGAGGAGTGGCCATCTTAGACTATAAGCTTAGCATCTGGGCATGGAGGTGGGAGACTGTGTCAGAAATGGGACAGAACTGGCAAAAGAACATGAATGGATTTGCTAGTTGTCTGACAGTGTGTAGGAATCACCCAGTTGTCATCAAGATAGAAAAGAAAAACAAACATTGCAAGCGGTTTAGCATTATTAACTCATATTGAACTGCATCCACTTGGCTAGTGTTCTGCTTACGTGCTGATGGGAACTATGACTTGCGTTCTTAGGAACGTGCCTTCCTCTCTCTCCTTGCACTGTACAACTCCTAATAATGTTTGGCTCTAAGACTGGCCAATCAGGTGTTCACTGTACCCTGGTCTTATTGATTGACTAAATGATGGTGTTATGGCCCAATCAGAACCAAAGAGATTCTATTCTTTGACTTTTGGGGAAATGCTGGTAAGGGAGAATTACTCCCCTCTTTATTAATGGGCTTGCTGAAAGGACAGGATATAAGCCTGGAGCTGCTGGTGGCCTTCTTGTCATCACTGGGGAGAGCCTACCTGAGAGTGGAGCCAACACGGAGGAAGTAAGAGCTGAGATGGGGGAGAGGAAAGAGTGAGAGAGAGAGACTGTGGAAGATGTCATTTGAACCTATGGATCCAGCTGGAACTACCAAAGTCTCCATTGTATGTATGCATGTGTGTGTGTGTGTGTGTGTATAAATAAATAAATAGCTAGATAGGTAGGTAGGTAGGTAGACAGATAGATAGACAGATAGATAAATAAAATTTTGTGCCTAATTCTCTTTGAATTGGGTTTCTGTGCCTTGCCACTCAAAGTCCCAACTTTTACAGATGCATTCTCCCTCCCTCCTCAAACTCTCACTGCCCAGGCTCAGCAAGATTTGGAAATAAATGAGATGCAGGTGGATCATGCCGAGTTATGTCTACATTGGCTCCTCCCGTTAGACATGAGTAACAGGAGAGTCAGAACTCCCATGAATGGGAAAAGAAAGAAGAGTATGCAGTGATGCAATTGTAGCAGGTGTATTTCAAGCTAAACTTTCGCAAAGACTTTTTCAACAAGAGGATTCTATTTAAAGAGAGTACCATTCCTACTAATAGCCTTTCCGTGGTCCTTCTCTTAAATGCAGCAGGCAGCTCTTTCTTTTTTTTTTTTCCTCTTTGCCAATAGTTTATTTAACACATGTTCACTGCAGGAATTTCACAAGCCACTAGTATACAGGGTCATGTCTCCTAATAAGACAATAAAGAAATAATATACTCTAAACCAACGATAGGTTAATCACACTATTGTTCCGGGCAAGGGGAGATGACAGAAGTAAAGTCCAAATTAAGTCGAGGTGTACCTTTATGCAAGTTTGGTTTCTAGGGAAAGAAGGCTTAACCAAATGGGAGCTGACTTTCAGCTGCCAGTACAAAACGGAAGTCCCTTGTTGCTGGAGCTCGTTGCTAGGGAACCACAGCACCTGTGGGGCAGGGTAGGCTCCTCCCAGGGTTATCCCGCCAGGGACCCTTGCCCACCTTACACCACTGCGAACGAGGAGTGCTCAAGACAGGAAAAAGATGTCCCTTCTCTTCTTTAGACTGCTGTACAGTTTAACACCACTGCCGACCAAGAGCAGCCTGGCCACGGCAGGAGCAAGTGGAGAGCTAGATCATCAACTCAAAATCTGTAGCTTTTGCCCAGACCGAAGCTCTCGGATATTCCTCACAAACTCTAGGTGCTCACAGTCTAAATGTCCCCTTGCCTTTAGTCCCCTTGCTTCTCCACGTGCTCTTATCGATAGGCCCCCAGCGGAGCCCCTCAGCAGTTGTGCATATCAAGGACAACTAATGTGACGACAACATCCTGACACAACTTTACTTCTAAAAACAACTTTTTTTTGGTCTTTGTCATAAATAAGTGCATTTGAAATCGTATCAAACCAATACACTATAAACCACTGAATTGTGTACTTTAAATGGGAGAATTGTGTGATATATTATCTCAATAAAGTGGTTTATAAAAAAAAAAAAAAACCAATACACAACACAGGTAGAGAGAGAGATGCTGAGTGAGCCCACCCGTTCTTGTCCCCAGTGGTTCAGGTCTTCCCAGCCTAGGAGCCAGACTTGTAAATGGATGGTTCAGCCCCAGACACTGCCCGACTGTAATTCCATGAGAAACCCTAAGGGAGACTGGCCTCGTGGAGGTCGGTCAGCCCCAGAACCATGAGAGATAAAAATAAAATGATTGTCGTTTTAAGCCACAAAGTGTTGTGATGAATTGTTATACAGCAATAGATAACACAAACAGACCCCATTTCAGAATAACGTTTCCAAGTGCTAAAAGAGCATATATAGGATTACAAAGGCACACTGAGAGATTAAAAACCCAGTATATGACAATACATGTGCTTTTCATCAATGTATTAAGTAAGATCTGGCGTTGCGTATAATGACGACTATAATTTCAGTGTTGTTTGGAGTTGTCCACACAGCAGACGTTTTTTATCTGTGATATAAATAACATGATATAAAGATATTTGCTACTTTTTGATAAAGTCACAGGTAGTTCTAATACTATGGCCACATGCTGCCTTTATTCATTATGGAAGGAAAAGCTAAGTGTCAGTTACCAATGAGTGGAAAGAAAGGAATAAAGGTGTAATTTTTTTTCCCATCCAAGTTCATGGACTGCTTTCCTCCACCCCCCACACCCAACTGAGAACCACAGGAAGTTGGTGCTTGCAAGAATCTCAGGAATTATAAACCAATCCTGTCTTTTCCATATGTTGGAAGCGAGGGGTGTGCCATTAAGTCTGATGATAAATTGAGATTATAATGGAGTAATCATAGCTCAGGCATACAAAAATGGAGTCAGGTGGCCATTGAGGATCTGGTCTCAGACATGTCCCTGCACCACTGAGAACCAGAACTTCCTGTGAACTATGCCTATGCCAAGGACACCAGCCATTTTTAAAACAACATCTGGTAATTGCAAGCTTGAGTCTCAAGGTTGTTCCCCCTTGTAACTAATTATGCAACCATTTCGGACCCCAACCAATCCTTACCTCATAAGCACCCCTACTTCTTGCCAGCTCCAATTATGATTCTTGATAAACCACTCATGTAACTAACCGGAACCTTGCACTTTTTGCCTTTATAGACCTCCCCCATTTTGTAGTTTGGTGGAACACAATTCAAGTGCTTCCTGAATATGTGGTCCTCTGGGCTTCTTGAATCTGTGTCTCCTGGGCTGCAGTCCTAACAAACCCCAAATAAACACCTTTTTATTTCAATCAGGTCTCCATTTCTCAAATTTTGGTTAACAAGTCTTTGCTCAGTGTGAGTGGCTCTTTGGTAGCAGTGTATTTCCCCAAGCCACTCCTCTGTCCCCTTCTCTAGAGTGATCTGTCCTGTACTCTCCCTTCATGGATCTGTCTGCATCTCTTTCTCCATGGCCTTTGCTTCTCCTGTGACCCCTCCTAGTCATGAAATTAAATGGAGAGCTTCACAATCAAAGCTGTGTGTATACTCACTTCTTTCTCAATCTTGCCCACGATTCAAGAATTCATTTACCGGGTACTCAGTTTTCTTCTTTACGTGCTGCGATTTGTCTCGTGAACCCTCTACTTAGATTAAACAGATCATGAAACCGTGTACATCCCTGTGCCCCACCCCCAGGATGCTCTGTCCACTCCTCCCCTTATCTAAATTAGTGTCTCCGCAATATGTAGTCTGCGCTCTGCTTGAAGCAGAATCACTTGGCTCCACCTCTAACCTAAAGACCGCCAGGGGGCAGGTCTTAAGAACCTGCTTCTTAACAAGCTGCCCTGGGTGGTTTAATGGCCCTGACAGCTTGAGGACCCCCCACCCTGGTCGACAAATGTCCACACAATTTCCACCTCTTCTGCTCACCACAGCCTCACCCGCCTCTGACATTCCCATTTTCAGAATTGCTATTTATCTTATCCTGCCCTGCCTTCTTGATGGAAACTTTAGAGCAGCGAGGAAGAAAGAAGAGGATCAGGTGGTGAGCACTTGTCATGTGCCAGACATTCTATAAGATCCAGTGAAGTAAATGTTATTGACCTTGTTTTACAAATAAGAAAATTAAAGTTCAAAAAGTTGAATGACTGGTTCTGGGTCACACAGTTACTAAATGGTGGAAATAAACTTACAGCTTTAATCCTTTTTTTTTTTTTTTTTTTAGCTCCAAAGCCTCTGTTCTTCTCCTGACACAGACCTTATTCAACTGAGCATCAGGGTTGAAGCATAGCCACTTTCCATATCCTAAGTCCTAATGTATGTTCCTTTTTCCCAATAACCTGAACTTAATAACCTGAGCTTTCCCTTGAGCCTTTACAGATTTTTCTCATTTTATGCCCTGCCCTCCCCATTCAACATATGTCTTTCTAAAAGTTCTTCTCCGGTCTCTTCTCTTTTCTCACTCTTCATATGACCTCATTTTTTGACCTATATGCTGGATGCTCAAATCTATCTCCAGCCCAGACTTCTTTCTTGAGCTTCAAACCCAGATGCCGGATGCCTTAGGTACTAAAGTTCAACAAGCTGGATTCTATTTCTTGGCCCTATTCCCATCTACAAACCATCTCAGTCACTGTGGCAGATTCTGAGGAAGTGCTCTTTTAACATCTCTTCCAGCCTCTATCTAGTGGACATCCCCAATGCAGAAGCCAGAACGCTCCTTCTCTTCAACTCTACCTCTAAATTTTCCAGAGCCCAGAGCTCAGTCCTACACTTATACCTTAGGTGTTCTTTCAGTTCAAAGGCATTCAATAGCATATATTTGCTGATGAATTCTGAATTTCTCTACCAGACCTCTCCCTTGAGGTTCAGACTTGTATATCTGACCTCATAAGGGCAGTCTCCATGTGGGCATCTAATCAGCGTCCCAATACGTCCGGAAGTGAACACTGAGATCCCTGCTGCCTGCAATGCTCGCCTTCCACACTGTAGATGACTTACTCCTCCATCGCCTTCAGATCTCTGCTTGGAGATGCCTTGCTCTACTCATCCTATCTAAAATAGCAGGCAGCTCTTTCTTAATTCAACTGTCTGCTCTGGGTCCAAGATAATATCTCAAAACAAAAAAAAGAGGGAAGGAAAGAAAGAAGGGAGGGAGGGAGAAAGAGAGAGAGGAAAGAAAGAGAGAAAGGGAGAAAGAAAAAGAGAGAGGAAAGAAAGAGAGAAAGGGAGGCAAAAAGACTATTTCCTAAATCAACAGTTCTCAACCCTGACTACAAGTTATGGAGCTTTTGAAAAATACTGATTCCCAGGTTCTACCTCCAGAAATTCTGATTTAATTCATCTTGGGTGGGAGGAAGTATTGGTATTCTTTGAGAACCACTGAGTAGTACTGGTGTCTTTCCTTGTGTGGCCCTTGGACCTAAAACATCAGCGTCACCCAGGAGCTTGCTAGAAATGTACAATCTCAGGCCCCACCCTGGACCTGCTGAATTGGAATCTGCATTTTCACATGATCTCTAGATGATTCCTGTGCACATTCAAGTTCAAGATAGAGGGACTCCCCTGAAACCAGCTTCAATTCTGGGGAGAAAGCTGGCACAGCTCTGTACCCTGTGGCCATCACCGCATCTACAGGGGAGCCATCTGTCTTGGATGAAGCAGAGAGGAGAGAACCGTCCGGGTGGCCCACATCAAGGACAGGTGACTTCAGTCAGTGCCCCCCCGCCGCCAGCCTTTCTATTGCCGCTGCTCTTCCACGATAAGTCGCGGTGCTGTGTAACGGTCACTTAAACCACCCAACGCAGAGCAGCCCGGCTCCAGCTCCAGAGCAGCATCGTACAATTACACCGAGGAAATCATTTTCATGCTTCATTAGTACTCCTTAACAGAGATGGCCTGCTGCCAGGTGTGACTGCCGAGGTGACAGGTGGACTGTCTGCGTTCCCTTTCGATCAGCCAACTTTAACGTGCACGTGAATCACCTGGGAGATTCTGATTCACGGTATCTGGGGTGGGGTTGGGCGCTGGGGGTGGGAATGTGCCTTTTTAACCAGGTGGTACTGAGGCTGCTGGTCCTTGGAGTATCGAGAAGGCCTCGGACTCCACAGGTAAACCCAGAAGGCCCACTTAGAAACATGCTTGTGCTGAGAGTTTTCTCTACTGTGATCTCATTTAATCCTAACAATGCTGTAAAGTAAGGTTATTTAAAAGCTATTCCCATTTTCCATCTGAAGCAACCAAGGTTCAGAGCCCACTCGAATCGCAGCCAGCTGATTTCCCAAGTCTAGCTGTGCGTCAGAATCACCTGGGGACTTTTTCAACATACACTCCCTAGAAGATTTTGATTCTGAGGTGGCTTCAGGAACATGTATTTTTAAAAGGTCCTCGAGCAATTACAATGCAGCTACTCGGTGGACTGACTTGGGGAATTACAGATTAAGATGTCACTACCTGTCTAGAGCAGATCAGAGCAATTCGTGTGCGTCCCACTTCCTTTAAAGAGCAACTGCTTCTTATTTTCTTTACGTCCTTGACACCTAGCCCAACACCTGCCAAAAAGCAAGGGCTCCCTAAGAGTTACTGCCTCTCTAAATGAGTTGAGAAATGGATGGTGGATGGACAGAGGCATGTTTGCAGGGAGAAAGGAGGCAGAAAGGAGGTGGGGAGGGGAGGAGGAGAAGGGAGAGATGAACCAAGCTAGGGGCTCCTAGAGCTTGGCATTTACCCACACACTTGCATCGAGTCCTCAGAAGCATTTTTTAATGTCACAGATATAAAACAGGGGGTACTATCTTAGCAAGTGAGCTATCCAAGATGAGATGTCTGTATTTACAGGATACACTGAAACCCTTACCGACTAACAGACAATGTAGGCAGGGACGGGGGGAGCTGGGAGAACCTGACTCCGCCATAACACGTGGAAGGATGGTGTCAGCCTCTGTGCCGACCAGCGTGACGCACTCCCTCGCTGTGAGGCACTAACCTACAGCGGTGGCCCACTTGCAGAGAACAGGCCTCCCGTTCCCCAGGCTCATTTGCCACCCTCTCTTCCTCTCCCACTCTCCTTCCCGAACTCGCCTCCTCCTTATATGTCAATTTCCTGCCTTCACTTCTGTCTTGTTCCCTGGGCTCTTAGAACCTTCTTTTCAAGGTTCTAGGCTCCCCACCTCCACCTCTCTCTACAGGTGAATTCGGAACCACTTTCTCATCAAGACCCATCCTGCCACCATCAAAAGCGTAGATCCAGCCTTTAGCACAACCATGAATTAGGAGAAGGTAGTCTTCATTTTCCTACCTCCCCCAGCCCTACTGGAACTCAAGCTACCCTTCCCCTGACCCTCACCAAAGAGCCATTTCCGCATCCAGCCCCACAGCTTTCAAGAGCATCTCTGCACTGCTGATTCTGTAATTTATATCTTCTGCCTCCACTCATCCCTTGACCTCCAGGCTTGTACATCCCGCTGGGTGATTAGGATCTCCAGTCGGAACTCTAACAGGGATCTGAAGCTTAACACGTCGCAAACCCAACCTCTAACTCTCCTCCACTCTCCCCCCACGGTCCTCCCCACCGCACTTGCAGCACCACCACCTGCCCAGTTGTTCAGTCATTCGTGACCGCTTCCGCCTCTCACTCCAAGAGCCAAGTCTTCAGCAAGTTCCCAGAACTGCACCTTCGAGACACAGCTCAAACCTGCCCCTTCTTGCAGCCCCTCTGCTGCCCCGCCTCTCTCCCGGATCATCACGACACCCTGCAAACTGGCCTCTGGCTTCTCTTCTTGCCTCCCACTAGGGCCAGTCTCCACCCAGAGCCAAAGCGAGCCCTTCCAAAGAGACATCAGCTCGCACTGCTCATCTGCTGAAGACCCTCACAAAACTTGCCATCCACCAGCCACACACCCCGCCGTGGCTTCTGAAGGTCTACACAACCTCAAGTCTAAGTTCCTTAGCCTTCAATCACATTTGCTGACACTCTCCCTGCTCCCAGTGCTCTTGAGTGTTTCTGTCCCCAGCGCCACGACCCTTCCCACCCCCCTGCCTTTGGACTTCCTGCTGGTCTAGTCTTCACTCAAATACTCACATGGTTCACTTGCTATCTTTGCTCAAATGTCACCTCCTCAGAGGGCATTTAACATGGTGTCTCACCATCCCTACCCTCTCTGCTGCCCCTGCCTTGTCCTTCATTCCACCTTCACCATCTCATTTATATTTACAGACACACACATGCACACACACCTATCCACACATGTATTTGTTGATTATCTGTCTCCACCCAACAATATGAGCTTCATGAGACCTTTTCTATACTGATCTCAGCTGTATCCCTCACGCCGTGCACAGTGCCTGGAACATAGTAGATATTCAACCTAGTTGTTGAACAAATGGGTGAACTGTCTGCCCCTACCTTGCTCAACGGTGTGTTAATCTGGATTATAAGAACCAAGCTTTGTCCCTTAGCCTGTAGTTCATCCTCCTGGCATCTTGCTTTTCAGCAAATAAGCTTGATAAATGCTTGCTACCAGAGAACATGTTAAATAAATAATGAAGCATTCACATCACAGAATTCTACATATTCTTACTCCATTTTTCTTAAAAAGCCATAATCCTTATAGAAAAGAAGACAAGGAGGATATACCCCAAACTGAGAATGAGATCATCTTTGCACTGTGGGATTATGGTTAAAGTTTAGTTTCTTCTTTGCCTTTTCTCCATTTTCTAATTTTTCTACAATGAAAATGTACAATCAGGACTTCCCTGGTGGCGCAGTGGTTAGGGATCCACCCGCTAATGCATGGGACACGGGTTCAAGCCCTGGTCCCGGAAGATCCCACATGCCGCGGAGCAACTAAGCCTGTGCACCACAACTACTGAGCCTGCGCTCTAGAGCCCGCGAGCCACAACTACTGAGCCCATGTGCCACAACTACCGAAGCCCACGCACCTAGAGCCCGTGCTCCACAACAAGAGAAGCCACCACAATGAGAAGCCCGCACACCGCAAGGAGTAGCCCCCGCTCGCCACAACTAGAGAAAGCCCACGCGCAGTAACGAAGATCCAACACAGACAAAAATAAGATATAAATAAATAAATTTATTTTTTTTTAATGTACAATAAAAATCTAATTTTTTGAAAATTTCAATGTGCTCCTGTTTAGAGGTAAAACAACTAATCATCTAAGACTCTGAGAGTCGTTGTGCTGAGACCTGAATTCTCACTTCTGCTCCTTACGTTGCCTCAGCCAAGTCACAATTTCTCAGGACTCAGTTTACTCCTCTGAAAAATGGGGGCACCATCTGTTGTTCTTGATATAGAAGTGTGATGAGGCTCAAATGGCAATGTCTCCACACTAATATTTGGAAAACAGTAGTACATTCTGAGGGGCTATCACTAGCGAATTGTTTCTAGGGCACTGGTGGGCGTCATAGAGCTTACCCCCTCTCAGCAAAGACGCTCGCACATCCATGCTTCGCCCGAAGGCATGACTATCAGTAGAAATGGTAGGCACCGTAGGGAGGCAAATAGAGAAATCAGTTCATCAGGCAGCCCTTTTTTCCCCCCTAGATTACCATTAGCTAAGTGACCGCCCACTCTTTACAGACAAGACCTGAGTTTCAGGGTATGTTCTGAAAGGACCCCTCCTGTGAGGAGGGATACAGTGGCAGCTCAAAGCGGGAGATGGAACCAAGTCAAACCCCTCTTCTTTTGCCTTTCTTTTTCCCTTCAAGTCAGATCCAGATTCCCAACTACATCCATAACCTGCCCAAACACACCAAAACACACACACACACACGCATATGACTAAACAGCCTTCATTTAAGTTCTGATGATTTTCCCTTTAAAAATAAAAGTGGGTCTGAGAGTCTGTAATATTTTGTGAAAATCGGGCTGAGTGCTGCAGACCAAGGATGACAGCAGACACAGGCGCTGGCTCATTACCCTTGCCTAATGTCTCCCATCACAGTCTCAGAGAAGAAGGCTCATTGGGCAGCCATCAAATGAGAACTCCATTAGCATCCTTCCCCCTATAGGGGTCTCAGTTTCCCCATCTATAAAATTAGGAGGATAGACTAGAACAGGGAAGCAGATAGGTGAATATCTCACATATATCAACTTGTACTCTCCCATTCTTTGAAATCCAAAAGAAATTAGCCCTAACGCTTATTCCACATGCAGCCACAGACCCAGTGTCCTTCCCACTCGTCCAGGGTTATTTGGGGGTGGGGCTGAAGGGAGTATTTCTCCAACTCTGGCTTCTCCATTTTCACTGAGTTTGGTTCAGTTTATGGGCCATCAGTGCAGCATCCCACGTGTTCTCTCGTTTTCCCGTAATATGGCCTCTCACACTGGACACCGCCCCTACTCCTGCATGCCCCTAGATGCCACCAACACGAGGCTCCATATGTAAAACAGACTTTTATTGTCAGTTTGGGGAAACAAACTACTTAAAATTGGAAACGAGGTATCCAGCTCTTTGAAATCTTTGGCCACTCTGCCATCATGAAGTTCCTGTGTTGTCTGCCCTTCTCTCTGAGGTTCAGCAACCCACCATGTGGTGCAGCCTCTCCTCCCCTACAAGCTCTTTCACCCTCTCTCTTCCCTGCTCATCCATGACCTTGAATTCCTATTAATTATGCAAAGCAATTTAGTTCTTTGTTTTGCTGTGTTCTTACAGCTTATGTTCCTCATGGCCCATCTTCAATACCTAAAAGAGCCTATAAAAATACATTCTGACACAGACAGTTTTCTCTCTAAGAGGAGTTCTGATGCCAACTGTGTCCAGCTTTTTTGACCCTACTCACATATCTGCCATCAATTCCTAGTTCCATGCCTGAAGCAGACATCACTAATCAATTCACCACTACTTGCCACTAATGAGGTCTCTTCCCAACAGAGAACTGTAAGTAGACACCACCAGTCAATAACAGCTGTCACCCTAAGTGCAACATTTTTGCAAATGTTTTGCATCTGAGCCCCAGATGACCTCAAAGTTTCCTTCCAGATTTGACTTTCCAGGGTCTGGTGAGAACAGACTATTCATTGAATAAAATTAACTGAGGACCTCATTAGTCATTTGCATGGAAATATTCCAGGCAATCTGAATAGGATATACTCCAACCTCAAACTTCCCCCTTCCCTCAGCTCCAAGAGTCTGCCACAGATCTGAAAGCAGCCCATATTTGATCATTCCCTTGGATTAAAATATGAAAGATCCTAGTTAAATAAGAATAGCACAACTTCATTCTCTGCTCAGAATGTTTTTCCCTCATCCTTTTCCTTGACCTGACTTCCTCCTAGTCAACCTTCTGGGCTCAGCTGAAATGTCACTTTCTTCAAAAAGACATCTCTGAACACCCCTCCCACCTCCAAAAATAGATCAGTTCCCCCTCCCCTCACTATGGACCCTTAGAGCACCATGCACTCCCCTCTATAACCCTTATCATCATTTAATTATATAATTATTATTTGTCCACCTTCCATCTAGACTTCAGCCCTAGCACCAAGACGTGCCTGCACATAGTAGATGCTCAGTAAATATTTGCTAAATGATAAATTGATTACTGATTAATTAATATCTACTTTCTGGGGTGGTTGTGCGACTTAGAGATGCACACTGAATATAACATGTTTAGCAAAGTGCCTGGCACATAGTAAGTGTTCCATAAAGGATAGCAGTAAGAATATGACTGATACAGGGCTCTGTGCCCTCTCTCTGTAGAGCATCTCATTTAATCCTCACAAAATCATACACGAAGGCACTGTGACTGTTCCCAGTCGACAAGTGAGGAAACTGAAGCTCAGAGACGTGAGGGGTGCCGATGCCGCAAAGTGGCACTGCTGAGATGGAGGCCTAGGCAGCTGAGCCTCAGAGCCTCTGCCTGCAGGTTGTCCAAGAGGGACCAGGGGAGGGGCCTTAGGATGAGGACTTGAGGGTGAGTGAGGTTTCCACTGAAAGGAAAGGACAAGTGTAGCAGATCAGCTAAGGCTTGAGCCTTAGAGTCAGAACAGCCGGAGCTCAAATCCCTCCCTCGCCACTTCCTAGCTGGGCGCCTTGGGCAAGTGACTTAACCTCTCTGAATCTCAGTGCTCTCCTCTATAAAATGGGGATAATAATACCTCTGTCTGTAATTGTATTATGTAGATGAAACAAGATCCCATAAGCGAAGCACTTGGTACACTGCCTGATACATGATACAGTGCTCATAAAAACAGAAGCCAAAATTATTACTTCCTCCTCATTCTCTTCCTTTCTCTTCCCTTCTCCCCCCTTCCTCTCCCAAAATTATTACTTCCTCCTCATTCTCTTCCTTCCTCTTCTCTTCCCTTCTCCCTCCTTCCTCTCCCTATCCCCCATATCCCCCACACACACACACTTGTATACACCATTTGATTCTTAGAACATCATTTTTAAGTGGGTAAAGTAGTTAAGTAGAGGCTTTTTTACCCACCACCCAGTGGTATGTGTGTTTTGGGGAGAACTGGGGCTTTTTCCCCTAATGCCCTGAAACAAAGAGAGCTTACTGGTCACAATTAATTGTTCAAACTGCCAGAGATTTGAGAGCGGAGGGGTAAACAGACGCTGCTCTGAGCACTGCACTCAGTAATGCCGAGAAAGGACTCATTTTCGATGCATGATTAACTCCCCGTCGCCAATGATTTACACAGCAGATGATCAAATGAGAACTCGTTATTCCACAGACAGAGAGTTTGGGCACCAGGCATTCAGTCTCCTTGGGACAGCTCTGTGCCCCAAATTCCTGGGGTGTCTGTGGTTTGTGCCTTGACCCAGGAAGATGCTGCTTGTCTTTGGCCCGGTTCTCGCAAGGGCTCTAAAAAGAGCAGCTATCCAAAGCAGCTCAGGGTGAGCCACAAGACCTCCCTCTGTCCCATGACTGGAAGGGACCCAGAGCCCAGCTGCCTTTGGTCTCCATTATGTCTTGCGATTGCTTAAAGGAACGCCTGTACTTTGGAATATAAAGCCAAGAGTGGCAGGGCTCACGTTCAACCAAGAAGGCTCCCAGGACCAAAACAAAGAGTCAGCTTCATAGATTTCGAGATCCACAGAGAGTTGTCAAGTATTAATTGAGCACCTACTATGATATTACAAATTAAGAACATCGTAGCCTCTTCTTTCTCCATTGGATGGACAATGTCTTCCTTGAAGGCTACATGAGTACCTTCAGTACTGAGTTAGTAGGTAAAAATCCGAGGGGCTTTACACTGCCCTTGCCTTCCAGAAAAGGGTAATTCTACTGCAAGGGCTTTCTTTAACTATCAGTGGCACAGAGGCCAAAGAATCAGGAACCAAAAGTATTCCAGAGAAAGGACAGGGCCTCTGCCCTTCATGATGTTCAATCAAATAGCCTTAGATTAGTCACCATGAGCCAGGCTTTGTCAGGAAGATGGTGCTGAAGTAGACACATTCCCTACCCATGAGAAGTGGTGATGGGGTAGGGACATGGAGAATTAGAAGACAAAGTTTCCAAATGTTCCATTCTAGATCAAGGCTTATCTGTGATGAATTCCTTACTAGGACTCAGAAACAAGAGAAAAATAAGAACCATCCTTGTGTGAATTTTTCGTAGAACTAAATTTATTTCACTGTTAAAATGATTCCTTATTTTGAAATAATGCTCTTCCCCCCCCTTTTCTCTTTTTGTGTAAATAAATTTCTTTTATGAAATGACAGTGGTGATAAGATTTGAGTGTTTCAAGGTCTTTTTGGCAAAGTCAAAAGTTGCCGAATCTATGTCAGACACCGCCTGCACCTTCTCAAATGTTAGTGGTTCATGAAGTCTCTAAATCAGGCACCCACAGCTGTGTATAAAAGCAGTACAGATAAAGCTCTATGAGAACTCAGCAAGGAGGGTGAGAAATCTTCTCATTTAGGTGAAATCAAGAAAGGCTTTAAAAGAGTTGACATTTGGGCTGAGACTTTAAAGATGGATGGGCTTTGTATACCTAGAGTTTGAGGTAGATTTGAAAGGGAGGACACAGCTGGAACAAAGGCACAGGGGTGGGAACAGAATCCCACAATGAGTCATGCTGCAGGAATAGCAAAGACCTAGTTTAACCGGAGTAGTGGATTCCAACCTGTGAGCCACTGCCTCCTAGAGGACTGCAGAGGTATTGCAAGGTATCTGCCAATTTTGGGACCAATTTGCCAATGCCTCATCCCTAGTAGAACTACTTTCCAAATGTCTGTAGACCTGTTTATTCAAAAGCATTATTGAATTCATAGATGCATTTGGTCAACAAATTGTTTCCCAAGCCAAGTATATTAAAATATCAACTGTTAGTTTGGCGATCCATGATTTTTTTTTAATGTCAAAAAGGGAACTTTATGCCATTTCCTAACCATTCATTCACCAAGTATTTATTGAGAGCCCATTATGTGCCAGGCACCATGCTAGACACAACTTGCTGAGGTAAACAAGATCCGGAGCAGGGAGACCAGTGGGGAGGATGTTGTAATCTGGGTGAAAGATGGGGAAAAGACTTAGACTAGGATGATAGCAGAGGAAAGAATGAAAAGTGGCCAGACTTGGGCATATTTTGAAAGTAGAATAAAAAAAGTAGACTTGCTGGTGGATTTGATGCTTAAGGGTCAGAGGAAGAGGAATAAAAAGTTACTCCTAGGACTTTAGCCTGGACAACTGGTTAGATGATGACAGACAGCACTGTATGAGAAAATGAGAAAGGGTTGGAACCATTGGACAACAGAGTGAGGCTTGTGAAGGTGGGTGAGAGGGTCACTGGAACTAATCCTGGAGGTCAGATCAAGAGGGTGGGGACCTTAAATGCCACAGCAAGAAGTCTGAACATTCATAACTGAAGGCACTTTCTTTAATCACCCCCCAAAGTCGGAAGCTTGGGATCCCTGAAGATGCTTGGGGGAGATGCTCTTCATTCAACTATACTTGCTGAGTACCAACTATATGCAAGACACTGCACTTAGCATCGTGGGGGATACTAAGAAAGGCAGGACGTAATTTCTGCCCTGAAGGCGCCATCATCTGATCAGCTGAGTTTCAAGATTTACAGATGAGAAGAGCAAGCATCCCATCTTTGAATAGTGGCATAATAAGATAGGCTCTGGGGGGAAGTTGGGATTCCGGAAGTTGCCAAGATCTCTATGAGGAATCAGGTGGAAATATCCTGAGTTACATCAGGGTGGGTCTCCTCTGCATCTTTTTGTCAAGAGAGTCATCCTCATGCTACATAAAAACAGTCTTGATACACTCACTTTATTCAGTTTCCACTCTGCATCCTTCACCCTGACCACTGAAATGGACTTCATTGGTGCACCCAATCCGGACCACCCCTTACTAGCCCAATGCAGCCATCCCCCAGATGCTGTGAGTACTGGCTACTAGGCTCACATCTGCCCTGGGGGAGAACTGCTCTCTAACAGGAGCCACTTCACCCAGAAAGCCCACTTTGGGCACAACCCTCCCACAAAGCATCCTGTATACAATGACTAACTGACCTGGAGTTTAAAAAGGCTCACCCCGGGGCCCCAAGGCAGATCAATTCTGCAGCACAGTTCATGCTCCAGAGCTCCCTGTGGGATTGGGCTGTGGCTAGTCTCCAACTGAGACCACATCCTTGTTTAATTCCTTCTCCTGGGCTTTCCTGCTTCCCCCACTCCCGCTTGCTTCTGAGAGCTCAGTCTATCACATGCATGAGAACCCCAGGGAACCCAACCTAAAATATCAACTCTGCACTTTACTCTCTAACACAGTACTATTATTAATCATAACTAACATTTCTGAGCTCCTACTACATGCCAGACAGCATGCAAAGAGCTTCACGTACCTTCTAGGATCCCAAAGGTTCACTGCCATGACCCCCATTTCACAGGTGAGGAAATGGAAGATCTGAGAGGTTATCATGTGTGGCATCCCTAACACGTTTCCTCTGGCCTCTCAGAAGGAACCCAGACATAGGGGGCTGCACTTCTCCTTCTGCAAAACAACTGTTTCCTCCCCCTACATGTTCCTTGGTCCTCATTTTCCTCTTACTACCTTTGCACCCATCCCCCTCTGAAATCCATTGGTCAATTACATGGGTTTCATTGCTCAAGATCTCCTAGGGCAGAAAATTCAATTGATTTCCATCTATTTTAGTTTTCTCTCAGAATGGCTTTTTTAAATTGGCAATAAGCACTTTAGTTCTCCCAAGAATTGTTTGCTCAACAAAATGTTCGTAGCATTCATAATAGTTATGTGTGTTGAGGGGAGAGAGGATGTCCCACCACCGTCTCTTCTAGATGCTGAAAATAATTGACAAGATCTGGGTCTGCTGTAGAATCACAGAGGCTTCTCTCTCCCAAAGAATCAAGCCTCAGTGCCAGCAGAGTCAAAGGGGAAATATTGTGAAATTCCAAGCCCTTCCCTGAAGGAAGGGGCATAAGAGAATGAGGATGACTTATACCAGTCGTCTCTACAAAAAAAAGGGGGTGTGTGGTGGGCAGAGGGCTGTTCCTTTTGCCTGGAGTGTCTTTTCCCTTTCTCCAACCACTGAACTCCTACTCATGCTTCAAAACCCAGTTTAAACGTCATCAACTCTAAGATTTACATGAGCTTCCCCAGCCCCCAACACAGTCATTGATTTCTGTGGACATACAGAGTACAATCCACTCTCAGAATATAGAATGGCAGCAAGAGCTCATTCCTGGGTGAGATAACCCAGGATCAAATTCTCACTCCTTCACTGGCTGTGTGACTTTCTGCAAGTCATTCAACTTCTCTAAGCCTCAGTTTCCTCATCAGCAAAATGTTAGTGCACACAAACAGCACTCTGCCTGGAACATGATAAATGCTCAGTAAAATGGGAGCAAATTTCCTCATTACTATCATCATGATCACTCCTTCCTCTGAATTCCCATAAGCACCATTTTCCTATTGTCCATTCCATTAATTTGCTATTTACCCTAGATGGCCTTGTTTTGTTAATTAACATCTCATGTGCGCACATCTCCTCTCCTTAAATACACTGCAAGGTCCCTGGGGAAAGGAATGCATCTTATACTTTTATATCCTGTACAGCTGTGAGAACAGTATCAAACAAGTAATATGTGCTCAAATATTTGCTGAATAAATTCTTAAAGCATTGGCTATGAGTACAGGTACTTATTTTGCTTGGCAACAGAATAACATTTTGTATTTACATTCTCATTTCCAAGGCTAATTGATGTGGGTCTTATAATCATAAAAACCCCTCTAAACCCTCCCCTAATAATGGCAGAAGCCATCAACTAAACAAACCATTAGATGTATCAACAATCTATTAATCCGCTCTTAGGAGGGACACTGGTTGATTTTTCAGCTGTCTGGCTGCACAGAGGGATTGGATTTAACTGGAATATTCAGTTTGGTTTCCAGCTCTCCATCAGCACTGCTTACTCTATGAAATGAGGATTAGGTGATAATGGAGCTAATATAAATATGGAGTTAGAGAAAGTTATGCAGATAGCATCTAACACAGTTCCCGGCATATTGGAAATCTTTAATACACGGCAGCTCTAAAAATCTGGGGAGAAAGCAGAGGTGGATAACAGAAAGGAGGTTCAACCCTGGCTCTGCCACTTGCCAGCTGTATGACCTTGGGCAAGTCATTTGATCTCACTGACATCCAGTTTTCTCGTAAGTAAAACGGGGATTAAAATATCTGCATTGTGGGGCTATTATGAAGATTAAGTGAGATTATATGTATAATACGATAGCTGTCTGTATTGGCACAGCTGACACAGTGGAGGAAAAGGGACAGAGTACCTGCCCTCATGAAGTTCATAATCTAGGGGAAGACACAAACAATCAGTTAGGACAAGAGGATAGTAAGTGCTGCTACAGAGGTGGTACAGAGAACTGAGGAGACACACAAGAAGGCAAGAGAACAGCCTGGGCCCCTGTGGTGGTGTCACTGAAGGCTTCCCCCAAAGAAGGATTCGCTGGCCATTACAATTTCATTGCCCAGCTTCACATCCATCTTCCATCATCTCTGTGATGAAGCTGAGCTGCAACTACATCCCTACTTTTCAAGCTGCATCCCTGGCAGGTTCTGTACGATGTAAGCCAGAGGTGACTACAAGGCTGGAGGAGGCTGTATTCGCTTTCCAGGACTGCCGTAGCAAAGTGCCACCAACTGGGTGGCTTACAAAACAGAATTTTATTCTCTCACAGTTCTGGAGGCTAGAAGTCCAAAATCAAGGTGTCAGCAGGGTGGGTTCCTTCTGAGGGCTGAAAGAATCTGTTCCATGCCTCTCCCCTAGCTTCTGGTGGTTTGCTATCAATTGTTGGTATTCCTTGGCTGGTATAAGCATCACCCCAATCTCTGCCTTCATGTTCCACTGGACTGTGTGTCCAAATTCCCCCTTTTAATAAGGACAACAGTCATTTTGGATTAGTATGACCTATTCCAGCATGACCTCATCTTGACTAATTACATCTGCAGTGACCCTATTCCCAAATAAGATCCCATTCTGAGGTTCTGGGGGCTAGGACTTCACCATATGAATTTGAGGGTTGGGGGGATACATTCAACCCTTAAAAAGCGCAGAAGGGATTGCTCCTTCCGGTCTGCATCCTGTTCCCATCCGTGTCAATGGTTCTCCCCTGACCCTGGGCAGTGCCAGTTGGTTCCAGAAACAGCAGTTAGCTCCTGTGTCCAGGTGTGTTTTCTCACACTGCCAGAAACAGCTTCATTGTACCCCATCATTCACCAGTATCAGCTGGCCAGGGCCACCCCCTCCAAGGCAGTCTCAGCCCTGTGGGGACCCTCCTCCAAACATCTAGATTCTAAAACCCAGCCTCTTCCCTTTAGGTATTAGCTTCTTTCTGCCCGTGAGAGGCAATCTCTGACATGGTCCCCCCATGATCCCTGCCCTCTGATATTTGTGCCCTTGTGCCATCACCTCCCCTGGTGTGTAGGACGGACTTGCTGACTTGCTTCTACTAGAAAACGGCAGAGATCATGGGACGTCACTTCAGGGATTAGATAATAGGACTGTGGCCTCTGTCAAGGATGTTTTCTTTTGCTTGTTCAGTTGATGATGTTTTGTCTTGCCACACTGCGAGCTGCCCTATGGAGGCCCATGTGGCAGGGAACTGAGGGAGGCCTCCAGCAAATAGATGGGGATAAACTGAGGGCTTTGGTCCAACAGCCCACGGGGAACTGAATCCTGCCAGCAACCAAGTGAGTGAGCTTAGAAGCAGGTCCCTCCTCAGTCGAGCCTTCAGAGGAGACCCCAGCCTCAGCTGCCACTCTTACTGTTGTTATGAGAGACCCTGATGGAGAAGTTCCAGCTAAGCCATGGCCAGGTTCCCAAACCACAGAAAATATGAGATAATGAATGGTTGTTTTAAGCTACTGAGCTGTGGGATAATTTGTTACATAGCAATGGATAACTAATCCTCTGCAGTTACTATCTCTGTGACCTCAGTGTTCCCTTTTTATCTTTTCCATCTTCCAATAACTGCTTAACCAACTCCCTATTAAATTCTCTCAGTTAAATTAGTTCCTGTGATTTCTATTTTCCTGATTGGACACGAACTGACACAAGATGACATCTAAATTGTGACCTTGAGGACGAGTAGGGGTTAGCTAAGCAAAATGATGGGAAGAGTGTTTCAGGAAAAGGGAAAAGGATAAAACATAGGTAAAGCCTTGGCACCATTCATTCTTTAAACATATTTATTAAATACCACTATGTGCCAGGCCTGGTCCTAGGAATGAGATTATGAATGAGAGAACAAGGTCCTACCCTCACGAAGACTATCCTCACGTGTAAGCCAAGACCGGTACATCAGAGACAGCCCCACACATGCATCCTGTCAAGATAGGAGCACTTGCCTTGGCATCCCTAATCTAGGCACGAGATGAGGAACTACCTCCCAGCTTCAGCATCTCATCTGTGAAGCAAGGATGACAGTGTCTCCCTCCCAGGACTGTAGCACTGACCAGATGAGGTTGGGGGTGGGAGGCGCTTAAAGAAGCTTTGTGTAGGAGTCCTACTTTAATAACTGGCACTCTCAACTCAGAATGATCCAAGTTCTTCATCTGCCCACGTGGCCAGCGGCCCTCTGCTGGCCTGGAGCTGGCTGCAGACAAGGCCTGGGTTAACAGGATTAAACAAAGAGCCTGTTGCTTCTGGCCCCAGCCAGCGGGTTGCTGGTCATTGATAAAAACCAGCTGTAATAAAAAGAGCAACCTCCCCCTGGCCACCCACCCCATAAATCATCAGCTACCAAGGGCTACTGAATTACCTTTAGAAAATGGATGACACCAAGCTGGAAGGCTGCTTGATAAGGTTTCCCTTTGAATAATTCCATGTAGAAAGCTGGGTTTGAGAAATGGGGTCCTTCCGCCAGCTCAGCCCCATCCATGCCGTCTCTGCCAGGTGCTTTCAAGATAAACATGTTTCCTTATGGGCTGCCAGAGCATCTGTGACAAAGGAAGAAAACTTACTGTCAGGTCCCAGGAAAGAATCTACTTCTGCCCAAGACATAAAAGGTGGTTTTGTTTTATTATTATTGTTCATGATTTGTAGTACTAACTTATTAATAATAGCTATGATTTATTAAGCATACTCTATGTGCCAGGCAGTGTGCAAAGCATGTGATCTCATTAAATCCTTGAACAACCATATGAGGCAAGTCATGTTATTCTCTCCATTTGGTTGCTGAGAAAATTAAAGCTCGGAGAGGTAATATGACTTTCTCAAGGGCACACAGCTAGTAAGTGTTGGAACTGGGACTCAAACCCATGCCCTTAACAGGAATCAGCAAACTTGTTCTGTAAAGTGTCAGACAGCAAATATTTTGGGCTTTGTAGGCCATCCTGTCTCTGTTGCAACTACTTACATCTGCCCCTGTAGTACAAAAGCAGCCACGGACTATACATAAACAAATGGGCATGGTTTTGTTCCAATAAAACTTAATTTACACAAACAGGCAAAGGACCTGATTCGACAGATCAATGGACCATGACCTACTATGGCAACGTCTACTCTTAGCAGTTATATGGCACTAACTCTACATTTGGACTTTGCAGTTTCCTCCACTTCTTTATTTCCACGTAGAAAATGTACTGGCTCCTCATGGAGTTATTTCATTTATTCAATTCATTTATAATTCCTTTACTGCTTTCTTGAAGGCTCTAGCCTTAAGGAAAATAACAGAGATTCTGTGAGGTGGAGAAGCAAGATTTGTAATAGATTTCAATCATTCATTGTATAAGTGAGGAAAAGACCTGTTGAGCTAGGGTAACAATAAATCCCCAAATCTTAGACTTAGAAAAGGACGTCTTAAACTCAGCATTTTTGACTTGTGGGGCTGGATAATTCTTTGTTATCCTGTGCATTGTTGGGAAAGGGGTGGAGGGGGAAGGTTAGGGAAGTCTTTCCCATGGAAGTGTCAAGAACTCTGAGGGGTGTGTAGGAATCAACTACACAACTTGCTATCAATCAAGATAAAGAGGAGGAGGAAAGAGTTGTAGGCAGAGAGTGGGAGTGAAGGAGCCTGCTGTGTCTGGGAGAGCTGAAAGGTCAGCGGGATGAACACACAGGAAATACAGGGTGAGTGGTGTATGAGGCGGCTTAAGAGGATGACGGCCGGATCACCCAGGGATGCTATGAGAGTTTACAGAGTTTGGTTTTGCTCTTACAGGCAATGAGAAGTCACCCACTTTTCATCAGGGAGTGAATAATTTACTTTGCATTTTGAACAGATCACTCAAGCTGCAGTCTGGAGAATGAGGTAGAAGGGGGTGGGGGGGGATGCAGGGAGACGGATCAGCTGACTGTTACCGCCCTTCCAGGTGAGAGGTGATGGGAGCTCAGGGTGGTGGTGGGGAAGACAGAGAAGAGTGCATATATTTCAGAGATAATTAGGATGTGAGATGTCAAGAGGGGAGAGGTTTTCAGACTGTCATCATTTCTGGCCTGTACAGCCAGATAGATGATTGGGAGGCTCACTAAGAAACACTGGAGAAGGACCAGGTTTGGGGGTAAGGGAGTAGGGAGACAATACAGACTGTAATAGACTGTGAGCCTAACAAGTCTTTGAGGCGGCCAGGTGAAAATATCAAGAAGGCAGCCAGAGATATTTGTCTGCAAACCAGAGGAAAGATGAGGCTGAAGTTACTAATACAAGAATTATCAGAATAATGCTCAACCCTTGCATTGCAGCTTGGGGTTTGGACCCCAATCCGTGGCTTCATCATTTGCGGCTGGTTATCCTTGACTAAATGGCAGTAACTATAACACCTCTACAAAGATAGAACCATTTGTCTGCTTCCCTCAGAATTCATTCATTCATTCAGCAAACAGTTTTGGATCTCCTCATTTGTGACTGGTTAGCCTCGATTCAGTGGCGATAAACCTAACAACTCTACAGAGGTAGAACCATTTGTCCACTTCCCTCAGAATTCACTCATTCATTCATTCAACAGACAGTCTTGGATGATACTGTGTACCAGATTTTGTCCTTGGGGGGGCTGATGCTACAGCAGTAAACGAGGACCAACAAGGTTACGGTCTTTACAGGCATTTGGTATTTTATGGTTTCTTCCTTTGTGTGAGTTGCTCACAACAAGGAACTCTTGTTCTTGCATGTCTGGTCTAGAGTAAATCACCCCACACTGAAGGAAGTGCTTGCCTGTAAAATGACCTCAAATTTTTAATAGGAAGATAGAATTAGAGTATCTCAGCCTTGTACTGTTAGGATCCATTTAATTCAATGACGTCAAATAGATTTCTTCTCACATGCCAACTTTAACTGATTGATATTGACTGCCTGGAGAAATAGGCTGAGAATGTTTCAGCCAGAAAAAAACAAAGTGATCAATTAGTCATGTCTGTCAGGGGTTTGCTATGGAAGAGTGAGATGCAATGTGTCCATGGTTCTGATCTCAACTCTACCTTTTCATGTATTGCTGAATTCTGTTTCATAATATCTTGTTAAGGAACTTTGAGTCTATGTTAAAGATATTGGTCTATTATTTTCTTTTTTTAAGTCAGCTTTTCTTATGAGAGTTATGCTGACCTAATGATATGAGTTGGAAACAATTCTCTTCTTCATTTTCCGAAAGGGTTTGTGTAATCTTGGCATAATTTTGTCCTTAAATATTTGATAAAATGGGCCTATAGTTGTGGTGGAGAGAAGTCAAGAAGAGTTTTTAAATTGTGAATTCAATTTCTTAAATAGATACAGGGTATTTTAGATTTTCCATTTCTTCTTCTGTTAATTTTAGTATGTTGTATTCTTCCAGGAATTTGTACATTTCATTTAAGTTGTCAAAGGTAACCCATTAATTTAAAAGGTGTGAAACTAAACCTTAGATATGACAACTGACAGGCCCTAGGACACAGAGTAAATGACAGATGATCAAATATAAGAACGCAGGGCTTCAGAGGCTGAGTCAATTGTTCTCAATCTGGCACATCCAGATGTATCCTACTTGCAAAAGCCACAGGGAAATTGACAAAGGATCTTTCCCCAAATGACACACCCATGCATTTTAAATGCCCACATGCTGCAATATTTAGCACGATCTGGTGACTTGGAGAAAAAGAGCTGCCCAGGGTAAAAAAATCACCATTAGCACCAAACTGGAGCCTCAGATTTTAGTGATCTTACCTGCCAAAGCCTGAGGCTTTTTGAAAAAACTCGTGGTTCACAAGAAAGAGAAACCCAGTCCATTCAGGTTGCCCTGGGAAGTATCCCAGGCTGCCTTCCCCTCAGTTGAGTACAAGAAGCCAGGCTGTCCACTCAGATTATTGCCCCCTGAACCCAGGCCTGGCCATTGGAAGAAAAGCCCCTGAGGACCTTCTCTGCCTGGCCTGACCTACTTAGATGCGATGTGCCTAGTGAGAATGGGAATGGAGCTGATGGCGATGGACAAGAAGGCAGGCCCGGGGTGGCCCAAGGGAGATGAGCTCACAGGACTCGGCTCAAAATGCCTCTGGGGGAAGGTCTCTCCAGAGGAGAAGCATCTGTTAAATCTGGACACTCAGTGCCCTGCTGAAAATTTTTCAGTGACACTCCTGTGCACTCATGAAATAATCCAAACTCCTGCACATGGCCTCCAGGGCACTGCATGACCTGATCGCTCCACGCGTCTTTCCCCATCCTTCCCCCGACCACTATCTTCTTTGAGTGAGACTGACCTACTTTTACAGGCAAAATGGTAACACGCTCTCCCTTCCGTCGGGGCCTGGCATGGGCTGTTCCGTTTGCCTAAACTCTGTTCTTCCTCTATTTTCACTTGGCTTGTCCTCCTCGATCTTCAGGTCACAGCTTAAAGATCACTTACTCCATAGTGCTTCCCAACACCACAAGTCTGGGGCCCTCCTCTGTGCTTCCACAGCCTGCTGCACTCACTCGTTGCTCCGGAATAACTTGCCTATCCATGTGTCAGTATACCCCTCCCTAGTCTGTGAGCTACCTGGCCTCGCCGCTGAGTCCCACAGTCCTATGAGCAATTGCCTACTTGATGTCTTCTTTTGGATGCTTATAAGCACGTCGGACCTAACCCGGCCGATACCAAACTCCCACTCCCCCTCCCAAACTGTTCCTCCCACAGTCTTTCCCATCTCAGCAAACCGCACCTCCATCCATTTAACTGCTCAAGCCAAAAACCTTGGAGTCATCCTTAACTCCTCCCATTTCATCACATCCCACACCTTATTCATCAGCAATATACCTTTCCAAATACGTCGAGAGTCAGGCCACATACCGACAAGAAAGTAAGAGAGAAAAAAGCGAAAAGCCAATAAAGTTTGCGTAATAAGCAAGTTACCGCTGGGGGAAACTGCTGGGGACCCTCTGGGAGACTGTGGTGAACACACCTCAGAATATTCCCACGGAGGATGGGGGATGGGACATTAAGCCACCAACTCCCATCCCCCGATGGTTAAAGGTTGCTCTGAGAGTGTCAATTTCTCCGCACTTCCAGGTTATACCAGAGCTCAGCAAGATGAGCTCTCAGGCAGAGGAGAGGCAAGCACTTGTGGTAAAAAGCTGTCAGCAGCACACTCTGAAATGTTTGAAGCTTAAGAAAAACGCAGGTGGACCACAGAGATGCAAGGTGGGGCATCTACTATATTGGGGAAAAAAGTCTACTGTAAGAAATCGGAACCCCAGGCATACTGGTACCAAGGCATGGGGGTCTGATTTTTATATTCCCTGAATGATACAGAAATCCGCAGCCAAAAATTTAGCATAAATGTAAGTCTGGATTTTGAAGCTCTTGAGCCTCAGGAGGAACAAAAGCAAAAACACTGCATAAAGATGGAATCCACTACCAGGAAGGTCTGTTGGGGTTTCCACCCCCCTGCACAGAGTCCATGGACAGCAAGCCAGACCAGTGGAAATGACCAGCAGAAAGAGGACAGCTCCAGCCCCTCCCCCCCCCAGCATGGAGCTTCTCCCACGTGGATACAGCAGTTAGAACTGAGAGGACAGTCAGCTCACCAAGGACATGTTAAAAAGAAACGTCCCAACAATGAGATACCACTGCACACCTATTAGAATGGCAAAAATCCAAAAGACTGACAACAGCAAATGCTGGAGAGCATGTGGAGCAACAGGAACTCTCCCACATTGCCGGTGGAAATGTAAAATGAAACAGTCACCTTGGAAGATGATTGGGCAGCTTCTTACAAAACTAAACATACTCTTACCCATGTGGTCCAGCAAACACGCTCCTTGGTATTTTTCAAAATGAATTAAACACTTATGTCCACACAAAAACCTGCTCGCAGATGTCTGTAGCAGCTTTATTCATAAGTGCCAAACCTGGAATGAACCAAGTTGAGCTTCAGTTGATAAATGGGTAAATAAACTGTGGCACATCCACACAGTGTAATGTTATTCAGCGCTACAAAGAAATGAGCTACCAAACCATGAGAAGACATGGAGGAACCTTAAACACATCTTACTAAGTGAAAGAAGCCAATTTAAAAAACTAAATACCTTATGATTCCAACTATATGATATTCTGGAAAAGGAAAAACTAAGGAGATGGTAAAAAGATCAGTGGTTGCCAGGGGCTGGGGCAGGGAGGGATGAAAAGGTGGAGCACAGAGGATTTTTGGGGCAGTGAAACTATTCTGTACGATACTACAGTGGTGGATACATGCCATTACACATTTGTCCGAACCCACAGAACGTACAACACAGAATGCACCTGAATGTAAACTATGGACTTTGGGTGATAACAATGAGCCAGCGTAGGTCCATTGATTGTCATCAACGCCCCGCTCTGGTAGAGGATACTGATAGCCGGAGAGGCTGTGTATCTGTGGGGACTCTATGCTCTCCGCTGAGTTTGCCTATGAAACTAAAACTGCTCTAAAAGATAAAACCTACGAAACAAAACAGAACAGAACAAAAAGAAATGTCTCTTCCCCTCTCTCTCCTTCCCACCTCAACACAGCAGGAAAAAAGGAGCAGGAAAGTGTAGGGAGCAGGGGCGTAAGAGGCCAGAGCCATCCCCTAAGTCCAGTCCATGCTGGCAAACAAAAGGGGGAACTCTGAATGAAATATGTCAGTTGAAAAATGGCCTGGTGACTAGGCTATTTTAATAGCTCAAGGAGATTGAAGAGTTATGGAATCCAACTGACTTATCAGGTGGCAAGAAGGTGGGATGGGGGTGGGAGGTGTAACAGAGACTGGCTTCATAACAGTTACTGAAGAAAATAAAATAATTTCATGTTTTGTTTTCTCAATGAGAAAAGACTTCTCAATCAATCAGGCTCCAGAGGCAATTTCTGAGCTCTTTTACAAATCAGATAAATTCTCCCTTGTTTCTACACTGAATGTTTACCCGTATATATACCGCAGGTACACACACACACACACAGCTGAGAAAAGCCTTTATGGCTGGCAACATCCTAACACCTGCTCTGGTCTTGTTGGCAGCACACAGGCCATTTAACAAGAATATGCTCTGGCTCTGCTGAGAAGCAGAGTATCAATAACAACCATAATTACAAACTCTCACACTTCTATTCCATTTTGTTTCAGGAGGTTTAAAACACTTGGCAGACTTTAATTCATTAGCATGGGTACACACACTCGCCAACCATGGGAGGAATAGCAATTGTGAGATGCTCCTGCCCAAGCCTGATACGGTGTGATTAAGATCCCAGGACATCTGTCAGACAGTTACACGTAGCACCATGTCCTGCAACTGTTCTGCAAAGGTTGAGACAACTTCCCTCAAGGCTTTCCATGTCCCCAGCGGTCAATGGGCTGCCATATTGGTTCTTTGAGTTTTATCCAAAGTGGTTATTTCTTCTCTACTTTGACTTGGGTCTCATCTCACAGCTTCTAGGGATATGGAAAGACTGATGAGGCTCCCAGAGAATAGTTTTCTAACAATAGTGAGGGTCTTGGTCATGACCCCACCTGCTACAGCATACCCTTCCTCTTCCCCACAAAGCACAGTAGCCCTATCAAGTAAAAACTTGGCCAAGTGCAGCAAAAAATGCCCTGATCCTTATCACTTTCCAAGATCAGAGAGACAGAGATGGAAACGAGTTAAGGCTGGGGGCAGGGGTGTGTTCCCTCACATGCCACGTTCCCCCCACCACAGGACCTTTGCATGGGCTGCTCCCTCCACCTGGGACACACCCACCCCCATGCTCTCCCCCTCACTTAATTCCAGCACCTCCTTTAGAGCTCAGCACAGGTCACCTCCCCAACTCTGATGCAAACTTCTTTGTTAGACACTCTCACAGAAAGAAGCAAGTCCATTTCTCCACATTTTGTTCACTTTGTAACAATTTACTCATTTTTGAGATTATTTGATTATGATCTGCCCCCACGCCACCTGGACTTTAATTTCCAATAGAGCAAGGCCTGTGGCTAATTTTGTTCACCGACGTAGCTCCAGAATTTAGCACACTGCCTGGTACAGTAGATACTCAATAAATATTTTAATGAATAAGTCGATGAATCCTATTTTACTGAGAAATACAAACACATTCGATAAATACTTGTTGAATAAATTAACTAATATCTTTAAAACTGGCTTAATATTAGTACCTACTTAATAATAGGACCTACCTAATAGAGCTATTAGAATTACAGTGTTAATGCAAATAAAACCCTTAACAGCGCCTGGCACATAACAAGCACCCAGTAAATATGAGTTAATCTTATTGTTCATATCGGTATCCCCCTAATAGGAAGATACTTTGAATTATTATGTAAAGGGAGTTTTCTTCTTTTTATTTTCTGGTAACCCAGCCCTTCTTTCAGACTGGGCAACATTTTTCAGATATGGAAACAGAGGCTCAAAGAGACCCTAAACTGTACAGCTGGTAAATGGCAGAATTTGGATTCCAATCTACTTCTCTCAGACTCCAGAACACTAGTGTTTAACCCACATTTTCTCAAACCATCTAGCAACTGTCCAATAAATAAACAAACAGAACTTCAACTTTATTCATTTGAAAGATCAGCTTATTTTTTTATTTGTCCTCTGAAGAGAAAATATCATTTTACTGAAGAATCACTGTCATTACAAAAAGTACCTAAAACGATAATAATCCCATGTCTAGCTGCGAAATAAATTCTCCTTTTTTATTACAACAAAGACAATGGTGTACTGATGCATTATTGGAAACAATTATCTCTATCCTTGGTTTGGGCTGTAGCTCACCACAAGTTGCTGCCTCAGCCAATATTACTTAAAGATGGTGATTTTTTGTTTCAGTCGCATGAAGTGTACTTTAAAAGCAAACAGGAGGCCCTGCTTGAAAAATCGATTACATGTTTCCATTTTAATGTAAACATTTAGTGTCCAACCCTCCACCTCACCACCTTATTAGCATTTGAAGGCAAACCCCCACTGCAGACCATTACTTCAAAACCTTTTTTAATTTTCAGACAGAGAAAGCAAAGACAGCAAAACAGAGACCTTAGCTGATAGTTGATCAAATGCAATAATCGTGATGAGGGCTGTGGGGCAAACTGCAGGAGAAATGGGAAAATAACAGCTTCAAATCCATCTCTGCCTCCAGGGAGCTACTCAGGTGCTCATTTGGATTTTTAGAGAATCTTTCAAGTTCTGTTTTGCAAATATTGCACCTCCAAAACATAACAATAAATAAAGTGGATTTTATCATGGTCAATTTATGCCCTAAATGACCAAATTTTCCTTTTCTCCATGCTGAGGAGTCACCCCTCTGAGGATACTAGAGAAGACTCCTTGGCTAAAACCCACAGGGTCGGAAACGAAAGTGCGGTTTGAAGCCCAGTGCTGTCCCCCCCTGGTGACATGGTGTCCGGCCTCCAAAGCCACAGAAAGCAGCCTGCACTCTTCCTGAAAAACATTCAGCCTGTCTGCGCCGCCATCCACCCGGCACGCCAGGTGTGATTGAGGCAATTTAGGCTGAGTGCAGCGTGCTCCATTTCCGGCTGAAATCACGCCAAAGACTCCTTACAAAAGCTACATTCAGCACCTCCAATTCCACATTCCATCCCGCGCATTGTCTGCCATTATCACCCAGGATTCCAAAAGCACTTGGCCGCGTTAAATAAGAGTCAGGAAGGAAAAGCATAGCAAGGGACTGCTTGAGGACGCAAAGCTGGAATAATGAAAAGGGACGCAGCCAGAGACGTCAGCTGAGCTCTGAAAACAGACGAGGCTTAATGAGCAGGAGGGAGGTTGGGTTTCTCCAAAAGGGCAGATTCAACCAGGTAAGAACTGGATCATCACGCTCTACAGATGGGGGTGCGCCTTGGTTCAGCACCTTTGGAGGTTTGGCAGTACTCATTAAAACTAAAAAAGGCATGTGTTCTAGGGTCCAGACGTTTCTCTTCCTGGCAACTCTGCTAGAGAAAAATGCAGATAGATGCAATGCGCACAAGGAGGGATACACAAGGATTTTCAACACTGAGTTGCTTGTAAGAGCCAAAAGGTGGGAAATGATCTAACATCTGTCTACAGAGGAACAGTCACACTGTGGAATACTATGCAGCAGCAAAGGGATTATGCCCTAAGTGGAAATGATAATAATATCCACACATACCTGTCCAGGGCTTGAGATGTTCCAGAAACTCTCGTAAGTGCCTTCCACGCATTAAACTGTTTAATCCTTATAACCGTCCTTGAGTAGTTCTGCAGTTAGGCTCACAGAGCAATTCGAGGCACCAAGACGTGAAATGACCTGTTACCCAATGCAAGTCCTTGTGCCCGACGCACCGTGAAGCCAAACGATACTAAAACGTCGGAGTTTGGAGCAGAGAGAGGTTTACTGCGGGGCCCAGCAAGGAGAACTGGGGGCTCATGCCTTAAAAAACCCCAAACTCCCGAAAGCTTTCAGCAAAGCCCTTTAATAGGAAAGGTGAGGGAGGGGCGTGGTTAGTTGCTGCAGACTTCTTGGTGGCAGATCCTTTGTTCTTGAGGGCAGGTCCCAATGTTCCATAAACCTCCACCAAAACAAATGTTACTCTCTGTTCTGACAAGAGAGGGAAAGGTCCCAAGGTTCAACTTTCCCCTCCGAGGTCCAGGCCCCCGGCTAAGGTGGCGGGGGGGGGGGGGGGGGTGGTCCCTGCGCAGGCCGGTTACCCTGCCTGGGTCTTCCCGCCAGTGGCTAGGCCTGGCTGAGCAGGCACATCTCAGCTGGCGGCGCCCTCAGGGCCACACCCCAGACCCTGCAGCCGTCATCACTGAGGGAGCCAGGCGCCCAAGACCCCGCCGGCTCTCGGGCTCCTCAGGCTGCCCAAAGCGGGGCTGGGCCCGAGGACCGCAACCCACGGAGACCGCCGCCGCCATTAGGTCGCGGAGCTGGGGATGCGGGAGAGGTTCGCGGCTGCTCCGAGGCCTGTGCCCGGGCCCCCCAGCTCACCCGCGGGCCGGAGGCCAGAGGGCCGCGGGGAGAAGGCCGCGACCCGCCTCGTGCCGCACTCTCTGCCGGGAAGACGCCTGCGAGCTTGGGACCAGGACCACTAACCGCCAAGCTAACGGTCTCGCGCTCGCAGCAAAGGTTGCGGGCTGAGGCTCTCGCGCTAATGGTCTCGCGGTAACACTAACGGCTGCGCACACGCCCCGCCCCTGTTACACACCAGCCCAGGATCACGCAAGTCCGCAGGGCATTTAAACTCACGCCAGCTGGATCCAAAAGTCATACTGCCTCTCAAGGAATTTTAAAACAGATTTTTGCCCTTTAAATTAAAAAAAAAAAAAAAAAAAGCATGATGTTGTGGAATGATACCTACAATCTGCATCTGCCAGCTAGAGTCTCAGGTGCCAAAGAGCCTCATGGCCTGTGGCCTCTCGTTGCTTAAACGGCATTGAATGAACTTGGCCACCAAACGCCACTCTCTCACTCCTTCCTCTGCTTCCCGGGCTCATCATTCCCTTCCCATAGCACATTATTATTATGTTTAGATATGCTCATTCATTCAGTCAGGTCTCAGTCAAGTTTGTCGTCCTGGGGGCCCTTTTGTTTCTTCAACATGTGCCCTGCGCCAAACCGGAAGTGGGGGGGAGGGAGTACCTGGAAGGGTGGATTCTGGAGTCTGACAGGCCTAGGTTTGAATCTGTGCTCTGCCTGTGTGTCCTTGGGCAAGTGACTTTGCCTTTGTGAGCCTCATTTTCCTCACCTGTTAAATGGGGACATTAATAGTTCCTACCTCATGGGTTGTGACGATCATGTTTGGGAAATGTTTAGCATAATTCTTGGTACATGGTAAGCCTCTCTCTGGTCCATACTCAGAGGGGAAAAAAAATTCACATTTTCTTATGTCTTCCTTCTTTGGGATGCGCCTGACTCTACCCAAAGGAGGAAAAGTAGCAGATTCAGTTCAACATATAACATTTAAGGACCACCATCCAGTCTACAACTCCTCTTCCTGTTGGCACATGGACTTCCATTTTGGAAACTCTCCCACTGAGAATGGTTCTGGGATGAGTGTCCCTTCCCACTGTTGAAACCCATAAGGGGACAGGAGAATGACACAGTTTCCTCTAGTCACCTGCTTTCTCCAGAGGCTTGGAATCTTGAGCTGGTGACGAAAGGATGTAGAGATGGTTGAGGCTGTGAACTGGACAATTTCTGCTGATGGACATGTGCTATAATTCTTGATGTTTATTCCCTTGCAAGCCTGGTCCTCCAGCCCGTCATTCATTCCATACACCCCATAGCCTTCCACATATTCTCCTTTAGTTGAAGGAAGCTGGAGTTAGGTTTGTGTCCCTTGCCACCAAGAATGTCGGCTGATACCTGCTATCCACAAGATGCTGTGGATGTGGGAACTAATATGATGTCATCAGTCCCTGTGCTCAAGTTGTCCACAGCCTTGCAGGGAAGTTCAGAGCACTCTCATTAGGTGCATGGTTAGGTAGTATTCATCCTCTCCACCTCCCAAAAAAGGCAATATCTGAGTGGAGCTGAGATGAGAGAGAAGGGCAGGAGAGTCATGACTGAAACAATGATATTTGATTTCTCTGCATACTATGACCCCATTCTAGAGACCAGAGACCATACCCAAGCTTAATCTTATGGGCCTATTTAGAAGCCTGGCTAATTAATGGCTGTAAAAGCAGTTTGGACTTTGCAAGTCTTTTATAATGTGCCTCATTTAGTCATAATGGGCTCGAGACTGCCTCTGGCATCTTCAAGAAAATTAAAAATCCAGTAGGCAGTGGAATTGCCTCTACCTAGTTTTCCTATTAGTTTTATTTTTATTATGATTGCAAATAGCGGCATTACTAATGGTACCTTGGACCAGGAAGCCTTTCCAGGGAAGGCCTTGCTGTCTCCCCATGTCCACAGCATGATTTATTGGTCTTTTAGCCAGCAGTGTGCTGGCTCCTTCCTCGTGGTATTAAACTCTCACTAAATGGAGGGGAGCTGCAGGGCTCCTGAACACGTGACCCACTACAAAGGGAAACACCGTGTATTACCCTCCAGCTTGACAATACAAGTCCTAATTGATCTTTGTCTAATCCTTGGCTCCAGACAAGCAGGTGTCTGGTATGCGTGGGCTGGACAAGATTTGGTATTCTGGAAGTCTGGGATAGCACGTGGTGTAGAAAGATGGCAGCGGATAAACTGGGCAGAGGAGGCACGACTAACAACAGTAATAACAATAACGACTCCATCCACTATTTGCAAATAATCATAATACTGCTACCAACTGAACAGAAAAAAATTGTAGTGATATCAAGAAGTTCTTGGCATCTCCAATGAGAATCAAAGGATCACGATCAGGGATGATACGCCCAGGAATGAAACCCAGTCTGTACCACTTCAGCACAGACAACTGCTACCACTACTCGTTACAGACACTTCAGTTAATATTAGCGCCTCCGTGTTTGAAACACCACCCCCTGCCAATGCTGCTCCTAAAAAGCTGGGTGTGTCTGCCACCATGCTCACTCAAAGATGGAGTTCACCCATACCTGCTTACCAACACTGCTTATTTCCAAATTGAAGTTTTGCATAGGTGAATCAAATTGGTGGGACAAGGTCAGAGGCATGCCAAGGGCAGTGGGAGTGGTCTGCCCCTGACACAAGGAGTAAGAGAGTGCATGGTTGAAAGAGAATTTAAAAGCAATATAATAAGACTGATGACAATCACCCAGCTTTATATTTTTACCACAAGACAGTAATTCTAAACAATGTCAAAGATATAATACATCTCTGGGTGGGACACCCCTCCTCCTTATACGCCATGAGACTAGTTTACATTTTTGTGCCTCAGCTGCAAAAGAGGGATGCAATGTCAATGTTGTGAGAAAAAAATGAATCAATATTGTAAAAACGTCATTTCTCATCAAATTGATCTAGAGACAGTAACCCTAATAAAAATTCCAGCAAGTTTTTGTTTTGATGGAAATGTACAAGGTAACACTAAAATATATGTACAAAATGAAAGAGCCAAAATTATCACAAAGAAGAACAAAGTCAGATGACTTTCACTACTGGATATCAGGAGTTATTATAAAGCCATAGAAATTAAGGGAGCGTGCTTTGATACGAGAAAGATAAATAGATCTGTGAAACAGCATCGAGAGCTCAGAAACAAATCCACACATGTAAAAGCACTTGATTTATAACAAAGGTGCCACAGGAGAGCCACGGGGAAATGATGGCTTTTTCAATAAATGGTGCTATGTCAATTGGCGATCCATACGAAATAATCTGAATATTGATCTCTAACTCATAATATACACAAAAATCAATTCCAGGTGGATTGTAAATCTGAATGTGAAAGGGAAAGAAAGATAAAGTTTCTAAAAGACAATATGGGAGCATATCTTGAGCTTGAAATACACAAAGAAATTCTTAAACAAGACAATGGAACCAGGATGGCTGACTCCCCACTGTGCATTTGGTTCTGCATAAGAGGGAATCCACAAATCAAACTCCGTATCTAAGTCCCATCGCTTAAAGTTTCACTGCCTAAGAAGCTTTTAAAATCTCAGAATGTTCAGGCTGCAGCATTCCAGAGGAAGAGGGAATTCCCCATGTGCTCTCCATGGGCAGCATCTATGTGTAGGCTACCTTTATAGAGGTAGCGACTCTGATGTCATATATAGTGATTGTTTACTACATGCCAGGCACTGTGTAAAGCACTTTGCAATCATTTTCTTATTTATCTGTTTTTCAGCCAGTGGTTGATGCTTGCCAGTTGGTGACCATGGAAATCACAACACAAGAAATTCTATCTTCCAAACTCCCCTCCACTACCTCACCCCTTAACATCTGAAATTTTTAATTTATAAAATTAAGACCCAAAGAATCAATCATGAAATTGAAGTTTAAATCAGTGCTTCCTGATTGTTTTCTTCAATTTACAGTAAACCTTAATATCAAGTTGAAGACTTCAACTTTCAGAAATATATTCCCCACATTCAAAGAAAGATAGACAAAATGAAAAGGCAGAGGACATGTCCCAGATGAAAAAACAAGATAAAACTCCAGAAAAACAATTAAATGAAGTGGAGATAGGAAACCTTCCAGAAAAAGAATTCAGAATAATGACAGTGAAGATGATCCAGGACCTTGGAAAAAGAATGGAGGCAAAGATCAAGAAGATGCGAGAAATGTTTAACAAAGACCTAGAAGAATTAAAGAACAAACACCTAGAAGAATTAAAGAACAAACAAACAGAGATGAACAATACAATAACTGAAATGAAAAATACACTAGAAGGAATCAATAGCAGAATAACTGAGTCAGAAGAACAGATAAGTGACCTGGAAGACAGACTGGTGGAATTCATTGCCGCAGAACAGAATAAAGAAAAAAGAATAAAAAGAAATGAAGACAGCCTGAGAACTCTGGGACAACATTAAATGCACCAACATTCACATTACAGGGGTCCCAGATGGAGAAGAGAGAGAGAAAGGACCCGAGAAAATATTTGAAGGGATTATAGTCGAAAAATTCCCTAACGTGGGAAAGGAAATAGCCATCCAAGTCCAGGAAGCGCAGAGAGTCCCAGGCATGATAAACCCAAGGACAAACACACCAAGACACAGAGTAATCAGACTGACAAAAATTAAAGACAAAGAAAAATTATTAAAAGCAACAAGGGAAAAACGACAAAGAACATACAAGAGAACTCCCATAAGGTTAACAGCTGATTTCTCAGCAGAAACTCTACAAGCCACAAGGGAGTGGCATGACATATTTAAAGTGATGAAAGGGAAGAACCTACAACCAATATTACTCTACCTGGCAAGGATCTCATTCAGATTCAACAGAGAAATCAAAAGCTTTACAGACAAGCAAAAGCAAAGAGAATTCAGCACCACCAAACCAGCTCTACAACAAATGCTAAAGGAACTTCTCTAAGTGGGAAACACAAGAGAAGAAAAAGACCTACAAAAACAAACCCCAAACAATTAAGAAATTGTAATAGGAACACACATATCGATATTTACCTTAAATGTGAATGGATTAAATGCTCCATCCAAAAGACAGAGGCTCGCTGAATAGATACAAAAACAAGACCCATATATATGCTGTCTACAAGAGACCCACTTCAGACCTAGGGACACATACAGACCGAAAGGGAGGGGATGGAAAAAGATATTCCATGCAAATGGAAATCAAAAGAAAGCTGGAGTAGTAACACAAATATCAGATAAAATAGACTTTAAAATAAAGAATGTTACAAGAGACAAGGAAGGACACTACATAATGATCAAGGGATCAATCCAAGAAGAAGATATAACAATTATAAATATATATGCACCCAACATAGGAGCACCTCAATACATAAGGCAACTGCTAACAGCTATAAAAGAGGAAATAGACAGTAACACAATAATAATGGGGGACTTTAACACCTCACTTACACCAATGGACAGATCATCCAGACAAAAATTAATAAGGAAACACAAGCTTTAAATGACACAACAGACCAGATAGATTTAATTGATATTTATAGGAGATTCCATCCGAAAACAGCAGATAACACTTTCTTCTCAAGTGCACATGGGACATTCTCCAGGATAGATCACACCTTGGGTCACAAATCCAGCCTTAGTAAATTTAAGAAAATTGAAAGCATATCAAGCATCTTTTCCAACCACAACGCTATGAGATTAGAAATCAATTACAGGGAAATAAAACGTAAAAAACACAAACACATGGAGGCTAAACAATACATTACTAAATAACCACTAGATCACTGAAGAAATCAAAGAGGAAATCAAAAAATTCCTAGAGACAAATGACTATGAAAAGAAAACGATCCAAAACCTATGGAATGCAGCAAAAGCAGCTCTAAGAGGGAAGTTTACAACAATACAATCCTACCTCAAGAAACAAGAAAAATCTCAAATAAACAATCTAATCTTACACCTAAAGGAACTAGAGAAAGAAGAACAAACAAAACCCAAAGTTAGTAGAAGGAAAGAAATCATAAAGATCAGAGCAGAAATAAATGAAATGGAAACAAAGAAAACAATAGCAAAGATCAATAAAACTAAAAGCTGGTTCTTTGAGAAGATAAACAAAATTGATAAACCTTTAGCCAGACTCATCAAGAAAAAGAGGGAGAGGACTCAAATCAATAAAATTAGAAATGAAAAAGGAGAAGTTACAACGGACACCGCAGATATACAAAGCATCCTAAAAGACTACTACAAGCAACTCTATGCCAATAAAATGGACAACCTGGAAGAAATGGACAAATTCTTAGGAAGGTATAACTTTCCAAGACTGAACCAGGAAGAAACAGAAGATATGAACAGACCAATCACAAGTAATGAAATTGAAACTGCGGTTAAAAATCTTCCAACAAACAAAAGTCCAAGACCAGATGGCTTCACAGGTGAATTCTATCAAACATTTAGAGAAGAGCTAACACCCATCCTTCCCAAACTCTTCCAAAAAATTGCAGAGGAAGGAACACTCCCAAACTCATTCTACAAGGCCATCATCACCCTGATATGAAAACCAGACAGAGATACTACAAAAAAGAAAATTATAGACCAATATCACTGATGAATATAGATGCAAAAATCCTCAAAAAAATACTAGCAAACAGAATCCAACAACACATTAAAAGGATCATACACCATGATCAAGTGGGATTTATCCCAGGGATGCAAGGATTCTTTAATATACGCAAATCAGTCAATGTGATACACCATATTAACAAACTGAAGGATAAAAACCATATGATCATCTCAATAGATGCCAAAAAAGCTTTTGACAAAATTCCACACCCATTTATGATAAAAACTCTCCAGAAAGTGGGCATAGAGGTTACCTACCTCAACATAATGAAGGCCATATATAACAAACCCACAGCAAATATCATTCTCAATGGTGAAAAACTGAAACCATTTCCTCTAAGATCAGGAACAAGACAAGGATGTCCACTCTCGCCACTGCTCTTCAGCATAGTTTCAGAAGTCGCAGCCACGGCAATCAGAGAAGAAAAATAAATAAAAGGAATACAAATTGGAAAAGAAGCAAAACTGTCACTGTTTGCAAATGACATGATACTATACCTAGAAAATCCTAAAGACGCCACCAGAAAACTGCTAGAGCTAATCAATGAATTTGGTAAAGTTGCAGGATACAAAATTAATACACAGAAATCTCTTGCATTCCTATACACTAACAATGAAAGATCAGAAAGAGAAATTAAGAAAACAATCCCATTCACCATTGCAACAAAAAGAATAAATACCTAGGAATAAACCTACCTCAGGAGGTAAAAGACTTGTACTCGAAAAACTATAAGACACTGATGAAAGAAATCAAAGATGACACAAACAGATGGAGAGATATACTATGTTCTTGGATTAGAAGAATCAATATTGTGAAAATGACTATACTACCCAAAGCAATCTACAGATTTAATGCAATCCCTATCAAATTACCAATGGCATTTTTTACAGAACTAGAACAAAAAATCTTAAAATTTGTATGGAGACACAAAAGACCCTGAATAGCCAAAGCAATCTTGAAGGAAAAAAAACAGAGCTGGAGGAATCAGACTCATAGACTTCAGACTATACTACAAAGCTACAGTAATCAAGACAATATGGTACTGGCACAAAAACAGAAAGATTGATCCATGGAACAGGATAGAAAGCCCAGAGATAAACCCATGCACCTATGGTCAACTAATCTATGACAAAGGAGGCTAGGTTATACCATGGAGAAAAGACAGTCTCTTCAATAAGTGGTGCTGGGAAAACTGGACAGCTACATGTGAAAGAATGAAATTAGAACACTCCCTAACACTATACACAAAAATAAACTCAAAATGGATTAAAGACCTAAATGTAAGACTGGACACTAGAAAACTCTTAGAGGAAAACATAGGAAGAACACTCTTTGATATAAATCACAGCAAGATCTTTTCTGACCCACCTCCTAGAGTAATGGAAATAAAAGCAAAAATAAACAAATGGGACCTAATGAATCTTAAAAGGTTTTGCACAGCAAAGGAAACTATAAACAAGGCGAAAAGACAGCCCTCAGAATGGGAGAAAATATTTGCAAATGAATCAATGGACAAAGGATTAATCTCCAAAATACATAAACAGCTCATGCCTCTCAATATTGAAAAAATAAACAACCCAATCCAAAAATGGGCAGAAGACCTAAATAGACATTTCTCCAAAGAAGACATACAGATGGCCAAGAGGCACATGAAAAGCTGCTCAACATCACTAATTATTAGAGAAATGCAAATCAAAACTACAATGAGGTATCACCTCACACCAGTTAGAATGGGCATCATCAGAAAATCTACAAACAACAAATGCTGGAGAGGGTGTGGAGAAAAGGGAACCCTCTTGCACTGTTGGTGGGAATGTAAATTGATACAGCCACTATGGAGAACAGCATGGAGGTTCCTTAAAAAACTAAAAATAGAATTACCATATGACCCAGCAATCCCACTACTGGGCATATACCCAGAGAAAACCATAATTCAAAAAGACACATGCATCCCAATGTTCATTGCAGTACTATTTACAATAGCCAGGTCATGGAAGCAACCTAAATGCCCATCGACAGATGAATGGATAAAGGAGATGTGGTACATATAAACAGTGGAATGTTAGCCATAAAAAGGAACGAAATTGGGTCATTTGTAGAGACATGGATGGACCTAGAGACTGTCATACAGAGTGAAGCAAGTTGGAAAGAGAAAAACAAATATCATATATTAACACATATATGTGGAATCTAGAAAAATGGTACAGATGAACCGGTTTGCAGGTCAGAAATAGAGACACAGATGTAGAGAACAAACGTATGGATACCAAGGGCGAAAAGTGGTGATGGTGGGATGAACTGGGAGATTGGGATTGACATATATACACCAATATGTATAAAATAGATAACTGGTAAGAACCTGCTGTATAAAAAATAACATAAAATAAAATTCAAAAAAAAATACAGTCCCATGCATTTCTTTATAGAATCTCTATGAGATAGCTATAGCGTGCATTGTAATTTCACTTTTCCAAATGGGTAAACTGAGGCACACAGAAAGCATCTATCAGGGTCTGGAACCAGCACTAAATATTTTAAGCCATATCCAACATGAATGGAAGAATTCGTCAGTTTTGCAGAGGCATGCGCAAGTGAAAAATGGGATTGTTATTTGGGATTGTCTCCTTACAGGTGAGTAACCACAGAGGGTGAGACAGGAATGTACTTGGCCTTCACTTCATTTAGCCTCATTCAGAATCTCCTCACCTCATTCCTAAACTGGTCCTCCTGCCTCCAGTTTTCCCCCGATTCCACACACCTCTTAGCAACACTTTCAGATTTATCTTTCTACAAGAGAGTTCTGATGTGTCATTTCCTTGCTCAAAAAGCATCAATGGTTCTTCTTTACTTTATTTTAAAATATGGGATTTGTAACCAAACACCATCAGAAATAAATCTTGGGTTCATTGAGTGGTTTCGGTCTACTTAATCTCTCTAAGTCTTGGTCTTCTTGTCTGTAAAGTGGGGTAAGACTAGGGTTGATGGGAGGGTTAAAAGAGATATTTTAAGTGGAATGACAGTGCATTGATGTGCTGGTTTTAAAAGATAGAATGAAACACTTGATTCAATTAACAGTAAAACTTAAAAAAATTTTTTTTTGCTATTTAGATCTTGCTGTGCACCAAGTTCTGTGCTCACACTTTTCATGCAGGCCATTATCAAATCTGCACAACTACCCCTGAGGTAGGAATCACTATTTTTGCATTTTATATATACACAAGGAAACTGAAACTCAGAGGTGTCACCCAGCTGGTAAATGGTAGCATTTAGTTTTAAACTCAGATCTCACTGAGTTCAAAACTCATTCCCTTCACTGCTATGTTTGGACCACCTACATCAAAGTCACCTGGGGTGGCGGGGCCTTGCAAAAATGCATTCTGAACTGGGGCACAGAGATCAGCTAGACTACCGACAGAATCCATTCTCCCCTTTCTTAGTGACTGAGAATATGGCGGCATAGCTAGAAGACTGTATTTCCTCACCATTTTTGCAATTATATGCAGCCATGTCACAAGCTCTCACCAAAGGAAGGTGAGCAGAAGTCATGGGGACCAGCTCCAAGCCAAGGTGAGTAAGAAATAGATGCATCTTCTCCATCTTCTTCCACTGACTGGAAGCTGGACATGGTAGGAACTGAGCCTTGACTGAGCAGATGATGACAAGTTTATAGAAGGCAGAGGAGCCTCATGATGGAAGGGTCTCTGGACCCTTCTGGCCTATGTGTTTTGGTTATCAGAGCTGCACAACAAACCGCCCCAAACTGGCACAGTGTTGCTTCCGTAACATTCTGTTGGTCACAGAGCAGTGACAGAGCCTACTCAGATTCAAGAGGAGGGCACATCAACCTCATTTCTCAATGAGAACAGTGTCAAATAATATGTGGCCATCCTTAATCTGCCACATCTCATGAAGATATCCACCAATAAGCAACACTCACCTTGGATTGCAATGTGTGTGAGAGAAATATGTTCTTTGTTCTCTAAGCCATGCTGTTATTGGGCCTCTAAATAGCCTTTTGCCATAACAAATACTCCTAGTGAATTAAAACAGGGGGAGGGGGTGAAGAATCTACATTCTGGCAAGGAACCTGACGGCTTACCGCACACCCGAATTTAAGATCCACTCTGCTAAGCCGCACGGCTACCCCGTCCCATGTCTGACCTCCCAGTGACTCTGAGATAGTTAAGCCCTTTTATCTGATTGTTCAAGGGGTTCACATCTTAGAACAGACAACATCTCCACGGGGTTGTTCTGAAGATCCACGACCTTGCTAAATCCCACTTGGAGATACTCAGAGGGGACTTGGAGTTCACCTAGTGAAACCCTCACTGGTCCGGGAGCTCTTAATACTCTAGGGCTCCAGGATGCTCACTTCAGGGGCAAAAATACAGAAGTCCAGGCAAAAGGAAGTGTTTTCTAATGCAACTCCTATAGGCACTCAAATAAAAGGATTGAACTATTTCAGAGGCATAGAGAAGTTAGAAACTAGAGGTGTAACAGTGTTGCTTAGCTGAGTGGATCTTCAATACAACAGACTTGCCTTCAACCAACAGTGAATGACTTTGTGGGTTTCACACACGTCACATAACCGGGGAGCCAGGCTCCTACACCAGCATGTTAAAACTCTCTAAGCAGGAAAGTTGCAGGAAAGAGCAGTGGTATTTAAAGCAATTCGTGAAGATACCCAACAAAAAAAAAGGACAGTTTTTTTTTTTTTTTAATTTTTGGCTGCGTTGGGTCTTCGTTGCTGCGCATGGGCTTTCTCTAGTTGCAGCGAGCGGGGGCTACTCTTGGTTGCAGTGTGCATGCTTCTCACTGCGGTGGCTTCTCTTGTTGCAGAGAATGGGCTCTAGGCACACGGGCTTCAGTAGTTGTGACACGTGGGCTCAGTAGTTGTGGCTCACGGGCTCTAGAGCGCAGGCTCAGTAGTTGTGGCGCACGGGCTTAGTTGCTCCGCGGCATGTGGGATCTTCCCGGACCAGGGCTCGAACCCATGTCCCCTGCATTGGCAGGTGGATTCTTAACCACTGCGCCACCAGGGAAGTCCCAAGGACAGTTTTGAGCCCAACGTCTGGCTATTCAAGTCTCTTAGCACCTGGAGGGTCTCATAAAATCAGGTCTCTAATCCAAAAGCCTTATCCTCCTCCTAGCTCACTTCTAGTTCTGTGTGAATATTAAACTTCCTCATGGCTAATATCGGGTCCCTGCAGACTTAAGTTGGCAGTCTTCCTCAATAGAGATGATAATACCAATCCCATGAGGTTGTTGCAAAGATCAGAGAAGATAATAGAGATGTTCATGCGATGAAAATTCATGACGAAGGTCCACAGAACGTGCAGTACAATGTTCAGAGCGATGTGGCTGCATAGTAAGTATAAGTCCCTCTTATTCCCTTTCCATTTTTAGGAAATAACTTCTAAATCAGGAATGGCAGCTGTTATAGACTGAATTTTTATATCCTCCCAAAATTCACATGTTGAAATTCCAACCCCCAAGGTGATGGTATTAGGAGGTGGGGGCGCTTCGGGATGTGTTTAGGTTATGAAGGTGGAGTTCTCATGAATGGGATTGTGCCCTTACAAAAGAGACCCCAGAGTGCTCCCTCACCGCTTCCACCATGTGAGGACACAGTGAGAAGTCATCTGTCTATGAACCAAGAAGTGGGCCTCACTAGATACCAGATCGGCCAGCACCCTGATCTTGGACTTCCCAGCCTCCAGAACTGTGAGGGATGAATGTTTGCTGCTTAAGCCACCCAGTCTGTGGTACTTTTGTTATAGCAGCCCAAAAGGACTAAGACAGCAGCCCATAAATATTTGATTTGCTGTACCCAATGACCTTTTTTTTAAAAAAAGTTGCAAATTAGGTTCAAACATGAAAATTAGAAGGGCTTACATGAAAATTCAGATTTCTGGTTTCTTCTAAAAGTACAGAAGCTCTAGAAACACAGTCCAACCTGGCCCCTACAGGCATGAATTTGAGAGCCTGGGACTTGGTTCTCTCTTGTCAACTTTTGCCTCCTCAGTCTACTTTCCTGGGCTCAAATTTGTCTTCTCAGTTTGGGGGAATGGGCAGGGCAAGAATCTGTTGAAAGCTCTGACATCATCATGAATGCTGAGTGGAGAAATTTGTCTTTGATTCTTGGCCAAATGCTAGGTGCAGGCAATGAGAAAACACATGCCAATAGTACTGTTTGCTTCGGAGTCATCATGTTTTATTCCTTACAGATTTGGTGACGCCCTACTATGCTCAGGGCATTATGCTCTAACCGATGGAACATACAAAACTGGCAAGAAAGAGACCTCATTTAGCTAACTCCTCCTGTTCATTGCTTAAGTTTCACTATTAATGTCCCTGCCTCCAGAAAGCCCTCTCTAATTCCTCCAACTAGGTTAGACTGCAGGTCTACTCTTCTGAACTTCTCCTTTGTCACATCCCATCAACTTGGTCAATGTCTTTCTCTAGCTCCCTCCTCCAAGTTCCTTACGATGCTCTGTGAACTGCTGCATCCCCAGTTCCTAACATGGTGCCTAATATGCAGTGGGCCCTTAACAATACGCTAAAAGAAAGAATAAATGAATGATTACATGAATGAATGAATGTACGAATGGCAGAAGATTGGATGTTTATGCAATTAATTGCAATAGAAGTGAGAAGTAGGGCAAGTGTATTCATTGGTCAATTGCTCATTTGTTAAACATTTTAAATATCACCCCCGAATACAGGAGAGTTAAGTGCCCAGTGTACTAATAGCTGTAATTAATTAATAGCTATAATGATTACAAGCAGATAAAGTATTTTCCACTAAAAGGGCCAGTTCTCTCCCCGCAAGGAATTTTGGTATCAAGTTCCTTATATAAATTAAGCTCCTAGAACACAGTAGGTGCACAGTAGGTGCTCAACCCATGACACAAAGTTATTATGAGTGCTGTGATTTACAATATCGCATCTATTATCTTCACTACTATATACTCAGCACAGAATATGGTACACAGTGATGAATCAGAGGCAGAGACTCTCAGAGACACACCCAGCAACAGATCCAGGAACGGGAGAGACAGAAGAGAGACAGAGAGAAGCAGAGACTCAGAGACATCCCCCAGAGAGATGACACAGAAAACAGAGAGACAGAGTTGAGAGAGAGAGAGAGAGGTTGTCAGGGAGACACAGGTAGACTAAAGAAGGACAAACACAGAAGGACAGAGACAGAAACATAGGGGATTAAAACAAAATAAATCACAGACACATAAAACGAGAGTTCTACAAAGTAACAGAGAGAAGGAGAGGATGGAGGGGATGCACAGGTGAATGTGCGGGTCAGCTTTATCTGGAGTATGCAGCACTCGCCAGGGGTCCTGATCCTGGAGTTCTGGGGGCGGGGTGTGGGGAGGGCTGGGTGGACAAGTTTCAAAAGCTCCCCAGGTGACTCTCCTGTGCAGCCCGGACTGAGAACCGTTGCCTAAAGCAAGGTTTCTTGTCAGAGGGGGGACTGTACCAGGATCACTTGGGTGTTTGTTTAAAATCCTTGGGCCCTTCCTGGGCTATGAATCAGACCTATGAGTGCGGGGCCCAGGCAACTGCATTTTGACATGTTCCTCTGGGAATTCTGAGGTACACTTCAATCTGAGAACCACTGTCCTAAGCTGGTGACTTTAGGGAAGACACACACACACACACACACACACACACACACACGCACACATCTCAGAGCATGCTTGGACATGATGTTCCCAGGTGCTGGGGAGAGCCCAACCTGTCCTTATGTGTGGAAGCACAAGACTCAAGGTCAGAAAACCGGGTCACAGCCTTGCTTCCTACACACTGAATCACCCTAGACTTGTCACTTAACCTCCGGAGCCTGTAATTACTCATCAGTACAGTGAGGTTAATAACCGCAGCTCTGCCTACCTCACAGGCCCTTGGGGTGATCACATGAGACAGAGAACGCACAAGTGCTCTGTAAGCGGAAGAGCCCTGCAGTGCCATCACTAGTATGACTAACAGCATCATTATCATTAATAGGTATGTTGTCTTTTTCCAACACCAACAACCAGTGCTCCAGTTCTCCGACTCTCTGACACCAACTAGGTGTCCAACAATCAACTCCAACACCACCCACAGGCTACCCACACTTCTGTCCAGCCAACTGCAAACTCAAGGGTTCCCAAGGCCCCTTCCTCAGGTTTGACAGTTTGCTAGAACAATTCACAGAACTCAGGAAATTGCTATGCTTGCTATTACAGTTCACCATAAAGGCTGCAAATGAACAACCAGGTGAAGAGGTACATAGAGTGAGGTCCGGAAGGAGCCCAGGAGCTTCTGTGCCTGTGGAGTTGGGGTGCCCTCCACTCCCAGCATGTGGGTGTGTTCACCAACTATTCAAGAGCGTTTATAACCGAATCTTCAGGCCCCTCCCATCCCCAGGGACTGGGGGAGCTGAAAGTTCCCACCCTTTAACCAAGAGTTTGGTCTTTCTGATGGCCAGCCCCTAACCTGAATCTATCTAGGGGTCCCACCCTGAGTCACCTCATTATCAACTACTCCAGTGTCTAGAAAGGGGCAGAAAGTTATGAATAACAAGAGGTACGGCTATCGCTTAGGAAATTCCAAGGGTTTTTTAAGCTCTGGACCAGGAACCAGGGACAAAGCCAAATATATATCTTATTATACCGCAATGTGTAAGTTACAGAGTGCTTGCAATCTTCTCAGTGTCCTGATCACATGCTCTGTTTCATTGGTTCCTTGTAACTACTTTGTGACATGGATAATTTACTATGATTAAGCCCATTTTACAAATGAGGAAATTGAGGTTCATAGAGATCTAGTGTTTTGCCCAGGATCACAAACAAGCAAATGGCAGAGCCAGGTCCCTTATCATCTTAGATCTGAAAGGAATCTCAAAGACCAGTCCATATAATAACCTTCCTCTACAGGTAAGGACCTCCAAAGTTCAGAGAGATAAGATGTCTGACCTAGGTCATAGAAGGAGTCGCTGCTACACTCTACTGCAAATTATTTTAAACAAATTGCAGTCATGACAGACAACCTGATTGTGCATGTAGAAAATCCTATTAAATTCACACCAAAAAATCTACTAGAATAAGTGAATTTAGTAAAGTCACAGGATACAAGTCAATACATAATAAAAATAAATTTCATTTCTGCTAGTAAGAAATAATTGGAAAACAAAATTAGAAATACAATGGGATTTACAAAAGCATCAGCAAAGATATAATAATTAGGAATAAAGTTAATTAAAAATGTGTAAGTTACTGAAAACTAAAGAAGAATATTAAGGGAAATTAAAGATGACTTGAGTAAATGGAATGATATACCATGTTCATGGGTCACAGACATAATGTTGTTAAGATGCCCATTCTTCCCAAATTGACTGCAAGCCCAACCAAAATCTCAGACTGAAGAAACTGACAAGCTGATTCTAAAATTCCATGAAAACGCAAAACACCTATGTATTAGTTTGCTTGGGCTGCTGCAACAAAGTACCACACGCTGGGTGGCTTAAACAACAAACACTTATTGTCTCACAGTTCTGGAGGCTTGGAGTCCAAGACTGAGGTGTTGGCAGGATTGATTCTTTCTGAGGGCTGGGAGAGAAAATCTGTTCCATGCCTCTCCCGTAGCTTCTGGTGGTTTGCAGGCAATCTTTGATATTCATTGGTTTGTAGAAGCATCACCCTGATCTCTGCCTTCATTTTCATGGGGTTTTCTCCCTGTGTGCATTCCACATCCAAATTTCCCCTTTTCAAAGGACACAAGTCATATTGGATTACGGCCCACCCTACAGATCTCATTTTAACTTGCTAACCACTATAAAGACCCCATCCCCAAATAAAGTCACATTCTGAAGTACTTTGGGTCAGGACCTCAACATATGAGTTTTGGGAGGACACATAATCTAGGAAAGCCAAGACAATCTTGAAGAAAAACTTATATTACCTGATTATTATAAAGTAACAGTAATCAATATAATATGATAGCATGATATAAATGAAAAGAAAAATGTATCAATGCAACAGAAAAAAGATTCTAGAAATAGACTCACATGTTATAGTCAATTGTTTCTCTACAAAAACACCAAAGCAATTCTATGGAAAAGGAGTCTTTTTGACAAATGGTGCTGGAATAACTAGATACTCATATGAAAAAAGTGAATCTCAATTCCTATATCATACCATACAAAAAATTAATTTTAAGATGAGTCATAGGTCTAAACATAAGAGTTAAAACTATAAAGCTTCTAGAAGGGAACATGGGAGAATATGTTATAATAAGCAAACAGTTCTTAAGACACAAGAAGCACTAAGCATACCTTTTTTAAAATTCATAAACTGGATGTCATAAAAATTTTAAACTTTTGTTCATTCAAAAGACACCCTTAAGGAAATTAATAGGGAAGGCATAAAGTGAAAGAAAATGGTTACAATACATGTATCTGATAAAGTCCTTGCATCTAGAACATAAAAGAAACTCCTACAACTCAATAATAAAAAGAAAAATAATCTAATTTTTTAAATGGTCAAAACTCTTAAACAGATACTCCACAAAGGAAGATATACAAATAACCAATTAGTGCATGAAAATGTATCTAATGCCATTAGTCATCAGGGAAATGCAAATTAAAACCAGATTGGAAAAAAAAAACTGAATGCCCATCAAAATGGTTTCTTAAAAATCGAACCAACATAAAACATTGGCTAGGATGCGGAACAATCAAAAATTTGAAACATTCCAAATCGGGATACAGAGTGTACAACAATTTTTAGAAAAGATCTGGAAGTGTCTTATAAAATTAACTTGCATCTACCTTGTAACCCAAAGAAACTCATTCCTAGCAATTTACCCAAGAGAAATGAAAGCATATGTTCACACAAAGACTTGTACATGTTTTATTTATAATAGCCCCAAACTGGAAACAACCCAGGTGTCTATTAATAGAAGAACAGATAAATAAACTGTGGTACATTCGTACCACGGAACACTAGGCAGCAATAAAAAAGGATAAACTGCTGCTTTATGCAATAAAACGGATGATTCTCACGGACAATGATGACCAAGAGAAGATAAAACAGAATACACACAGCATGGTTCCATTTTATATGAAGTTCAAAAACAGGCAAAATGAATCTAAAAGTGTTAGAAGTCGGAAGAGTTGATCACCTCTGAGAGTGGAGTGTTCACGGAAAGAGACATGACGGGGCCTCCTAGGGGACTGTGAATGTTCTGCATCTTCATCTGGGAGCGATTGCATGTTTAAGACCTGAACACCCTACAGATGAGTGGATAAAAAACGTGCGGTATATAGAATGTCTCTTTATTAATTTTTTTACAACCCCATGGCGACATATCATACCTTCCCAGCATATCCAAGTGTCCCAGCACAGGAGTTGGGCAACCACAGTTTAGTCCAACGTTTTTCAAACTGAGTGCTGCAACCTATTCCAGGTGCCATGAAATTAGTGCACTGAAACTAGCATTTTGGAATGGAATGGAATGGAACATATCCTAGTACAACAGTTATGTGTGTGCCTGTGTGCGTGACAGCATGTGTGCGTGCACACACGTCTATGCACACAAGGCCACGTACTGGTTGTGATGTGAAATGTATCTTAGCAAGGATCGAATCAAAATATTTGAACCTGACTCTAGGCCATTCCCCACTCCCACAGCCCCGTTTGGAGCACACACACACCTGCACCAAAAGGCACCTTGGCTGTTGATTTGTAGGTAGACTTCCTTGCTGACCGTCAACAATTAATTGATCCAAAAGGCAAACTCACCTGCAGCTATGGAACAAAAAGAGGTCTGTGTTAATTGAGACGTTTACTCTAAGCAAGGCAGCGACCACTTGTGTGTGCTTGCACTGTAAAGAGTGTGTACTTTTTGCTTTGTTTAGTTACCACAATCCCTGGTCTATGGAAGAACCCCCAGACGCAGCCAACAACATCCCTCTGGGTCCAGATACAACAGGTAGGTGAGGGGCTGGTGGCTCCCTCTCAAAAAAGGGTCAGGCCCCTCAAAAGTGGAGTTATTGGGATCAGACAGGTGTAAACACCAATCCTGATGTTGTTACCTGCCATCTGTGTGACACCAGACAAGGGAAATCACTCCTTTGAGCCTCAGTTTCCTCATCTGCAAAAAAGAGGTGATGGTAGTACCAACCTCATAGGATTGTCGTGGGTTAACAATAATGATGGTTTATACCTAATACAGCGCTTACACTGACTATGCCTATTGACCCAGGTAATCCTCACTACAACTATGAGAAATGAAGGATCTATTTCCCCACTTTACAGGTGAGAAAACCGAGGCCATAGAGGTTCAGTAATTTGCCCAAGGTTCCCCAACTGATAAATTGGGTGGGCTGGGCTTCTCATTCACTCTCTCTGCTCAGTTTTAGCTACTTAATGAAAAAAAATTAGTGACAGAGAAAATGATATATAAGAGATCATGCTAATCTTTAAGGGTGTTTACCAAGAATTTGGGGTTCTCTTTCCAGGCACATAGTTGGACTACTGTTCTCCACCCTCTTGAATTTCGGTAAATCCATCTGCTTGCTTGAGCTAATAAAATGTGAGCAGAAGTGATGAGTGCCACTTCTGGGCAAAAGGTTTAAAAGAGAGCATATTTCAGCATATTCCTCTCCTTCCTGCTGAGAGGATCATGAAAATACATCAACACGGAGCCTCCACTAACCTGCTTTCCTGAAAGGCTAGGGTGAGCGCAGACCTCCTGCCAATATGCCTTCGTCACACTACATGACTGAGAAATAAAGTTTTGTTATGTTAAGACGCTGAGATTTGGGGTTACCTCTTCTTATAGCAACACCTGGGCTACGCTGACTGACACAAGCCCTCCACAGATACCATTTACTGAGCTCTGTGTGTCAGATTAGGTGCTAGACACTTTACATACTTCAACTCATTTAACCTTGACCACAACCACAGACAGAAATCCCATGAGTGTGCCCGTCTGCAGATGAGGAACTGAAGCTCTGAGAAGTTAAGTAAGTCACCCAGGTTCACACAGCTCCTAAGTGGCACGGTCAGGACCCAAACCTAGACCAAAATGATAACTGCCTCTCCCCCACTCGTGGGAAGTGAACACGGTCGTGTGCTGGAGCCAGCTTGTACCAGCTTGTGAGAGCGGGCTGTGGGCATCCCTTCCCAAGTTCACGTTCAGCGACACCGTACTGGGACCTTGAAATCCACCATGGTGGGAGCATTTACACCATGGAAATTGGCAAATGCTACAAATCAAGGCTTTTCTTTTTTATTGAAGAGCCAAGTTACCATGACACTACTGATTGGACCCCTCTTATCAGAGCCAGACATGCTGAGTTCCAATCCACTCAGCGTGCCCAGGGAAATTCCCAGAAGCTCATCCGGGACCCCTTGGGATCCCCCAAAGTGTTCTTAGTTAATGGGAAAGAATCTGCAGCACTACTAGCACAAAGCAGGGGAAGCACAAGTTGAATTGTTAAGAGCAAGAAGAGAGAAGATGCTCTGCAGGGTGGCTGGAAAACAGGCTTGGAGAACAAGAGAGGGAAAATCTAGCGGAGGAAAGAAAGGCCTTCCAGTAAGGAGAACGGAGTCTTTAATCTGCGGAGCACACATTTCGTTAAGTCTGCATAATTCATGAAACACAGGAACTTCCCAAGGACAGCTCAAGTTCAGGGCAGAAGATCAAGTTGACAAGATTGGCTGTGGGGTAAAACAAGCAGGGGGGGGTCAGGAGGGTTGGCTGCTGGAAATGACCTATATTTCTCTGTGTTTACACTGCAGCAGGAGCTGTCTCTGCTCATCCATCACCTCAACTAGGCTTCACCCGCAGCCCAGTTTTCCCTGGGGGTGGGGGGCCTTTGGAGCACTGAACCACAAGGATGGCTATTGTGTTGGCTTCCGGTGGCTGCTCCCGCATCTCCAGACCACCATTCATTCTTGGGATGACAGTGAGAGTAACTCTGCCGCTTCCAGGCAGGGTGTCCTCGGACAAGTGATCTTATCTCTCTAAGCCTCAGTTTGCTCTTCTGTAAAGTGGGGCTGATAAGAACTCCTAATACGTAGGGCTGTAATGCACAGTGCCCGGCACATAGTTAAGTGCTTAATAAATAGCAGCTTTCAAATTTTGTTAGTACAAGGAAGAATAATAATAGGAATAATAACTATAATATTTAATAGTGTCCGATACCATTCCGAGAGCCTTGCTTAAAATAAATCCTTTAATCCTCACAGCAAGCTTTTTAGATAGGTACTATTACTATCCCCATTTTCTAGATGAGGAAACTAAGGTGGGAGAGGGAGTGTCGTTTGACCTCAGCACAGTAAGTGGTGGAGGCAACCAGTTATCGAGCTCCTAACTGCCAAGGAGTTTCTCAACAGTATCTTTCATCCTCACCTGCACACCTTGGAGAGTTAGGTATGTTTGTTTCTATTTTAAAGATGAGGAAACTGAGGCCAGAAGAGTTAAATTAGCTAACCCTGGGTCACTGAGAGAGTATGAAGCAAAGTGGGAATTCAAAACTAGGTCTCTTCGTCTCTGAGTGTTTGTTTCATTCAACCATCCTTCATTCCCAGAAACAAAAGCAGCAATCCTTATGAAGACTAAATAATGTTTATTTGGCACTTAGGATATGCACGACACTAGACTAAGCATCCTCCTATCCCAACAGCTACAGGTGGTAGGCTTAGCCCCATTTGACAGAGTAGAAAACTGAGGCACAGAGAGGTTGACCACTTGTCCAAGGTCACCCAGCTAGAAAGTGGCACAGGTGGGACACAAAACCAGCTGTTCCGAGGCACAGCCTCCTCACTTAACCACTGGGTTAAATTCTGTCCAGCTCCAGTATCTAGTCAACAAACATCCTTGATCTGTGCTAAAGAATGGTAAGGCAGACTTTATTCAGGGGGCTACCACTGTAGGAATAGGGACCACTGCAATGGGATTTTGCAGCAGGGAAGAGAGATTGGGCTCAGCTCCAAATACAAGGAAAAGTGGGAATTCATAGCCAAGGAGCAGGGTGGAGGTCAGTGGATGGAAAGTCACTCAGAGAAAACATCAGGGCAAGGATTCTGGCTAAATTAGGATTCTTGTGGGATGAAGGACAGGGTGACCAGACATCCCCTGGGGGATGGTGGAGGATGAGGAACCCACTCAGATATCCAGGGTGATCAGGGCTAAACAGACTGAGAAGGATTCTTGCGCAATACAGAAAGGAACATTAAAGTCCAAAAGTCAGGGTTTAGTCGAGAAGAGAATTCAGAGGAGACCAACTAAAGTTTGGTTGAGAGAATCTTTGTCACCTGCCATGAGGTCCTCTCACTCTTTCTGACCAGTATCAGAGTAGGATTGAGGGGAAGAGGAGGGACAGGGGTGGAGAGAGCCCAGAGCTGGAGAGAGAAGGGCAGATAGCTGAGAGAGGGGCAATGTTGGAGCTAAAGATGACTGACAGGAAGCTCGACCAATGGCCCTGGGGGCTGGGCCAGCCCTCCTCCTCCCCTGGACGCTCCTCCTTCCCTCTTCCCTCCAGAAGGGAAATTATCCCAGGTGTGTCCTGGAGGTCTCAGAACTACCAATTAAAATGGGTCTGGAAAGATCCCTCAGTGTCCTTGGAGATAAAGCGAATATCCCCACCTCACACCTCACTTCCCCCCTCCTGAGAGGGCAGCGGCAGAGACCCGGGAGGTCCCTGCCTCGGCTCTCTTGGCTAGAAAGAGTTATTAAAGCAGAACCTTCTGAAATGACAAAATAAAGGTCGGAGGCTGCCGGCTGAATGGACTTCCGGCTGAGTCTGACGGAGTCAAGCCAGGAGCCGGAGAAACACTTGGCTTGATTAACACCCCCCTCGCTCACCTCCGTGCAGGGTGGGCCTGGGGGTGGCCCAGAGGTGGGGCCCCACCTGGGGAGGAAATTTCGTGTCTCCTGTAGGTGCCAGACTGAATTCCAACGAGAGGAGAAGCCAGCCCCGCAGGAAGCTCACCCTCCAGAACCTCCAGGCCTGCCCATGTCATCGCCGTGTCTCTCCCCTGTCTCCCCTCAAATGCTCCCTGGTCCCCGCATGAAACCCCCAAGTTTCTCGGCTGGCCTACAAGACCCCGTGTGATCTGGGCTCCGCCTGCTTCCCCAGCCTCATCTCACAAGAGTCTTGGCACCGTTCTAGAAAGGCTGCCCTGCATGCAGCTCCTTGCCTACCCCGGGCTGTTTCTCCTCTCCTGGACTTTGATGGGGTCGTCCCTGTGCCTACAATGCCCCTTCCCCTGTCCCCTCCCATCTGCCACTTTCACCAGGAAGCCCCTAATCATCCCTCCTGATTCTCCTCATTCTTCCCAGTCGCTGTCTTCCTCCCCCAGTGCAGGGTCGGGTGCTGTTTGTGTCTCCTAGGGCTGCCGTAACCAATACCACACCGGTGATTTAAAACAACAGAAATCTACTCTCTCACAGTGCTGGAGGCTACATATCTGAAATCAAGGTGGCAGCAGAGCCATGGTCCCTCAAAGCCACTAGGGGAGGATCTTTCCTTGCCTCTTCCAGCTTCCGGCGGCTCTGGCTTTCCGTGGCAGGTGGCAGCATCACTCCAACCTCCATCTTTGCATGGCCTTCCTCCCTCTGTGTCTCTTCTCTTCTTAGAAGGACACCAGTCTTTGGATTTAAGGCCCACGCTAATCCATTGTGACCTTATCTAACTAATTACTTCCTGTTGGGCTGCACCCCACTGGCCTGCAAGCCCTGTACTTGTCCAGCCTCAAGGCCTAAGAAAGAGCCCAGCGTCAGCAACAGCGGCACCAGTGGTTTAATGGATGGGGGATCTTACACGTCTGAAGCGAGGTCCTGGAGCGACACGCCACCATGTTCTGCAGACGCAGGTAGGACATGGCAGCAGTCTTTGCTATGGGGGGAGGGGAGAGGTATGGAAACTAGCAGAGGAGCACGCCCGCCCCATGCCCCTCACCCTCGAGGTGGAGATGTTCTGATCTAAAGATTAGAACAATCACTAGCTGGGCCGTAGGCAAGTATGCAGGCATTTACTGATTAGGCTCTATGTTGAAGAGGGAAGGTCAGTCCTGTGGGTAGGGTATAGGTGAAGCAGGCACTGGTTGACCAGGGGATGTACAGAGAGCAAGACAACAGCCATCTTGGGTGGCCTGATCATACACATCTGCAAAGACCCTATTGCCAAATAAAGTCACATTCTGAGGTTTCCAGGTGGACACGAATTTTGAGGGGAAACTATTCAACCCAGTACACGCACTTAAAAAAAAAAAAAAAGGCTGGGTCTCTGAGGCTGACTACGATGTCACAGGCAGATATTCCATTTGAGAAAAACGGCTTAAGCGAACACCCAAAGGTGGGGAGCCAGTGACCCCTTTAAAGCTTCCCTGGTAGCGGGCTTCCCTGGTGGCGGGCTTCCCTGGTGGCGCAGTGGTTAAGAATCCACCTGCCAATGCGGGGGACATGGGTTCAAGCCCTGGTCCGGAAAGATCCCACATGCCGCAGAACAACTAAGCAAGTGCGTCACAACTATTGAGCCGGCGCTCTAGAGCCCGTGAGCCACAACTACTGAGCCTGCGTGTTACAACTACCGAAGCCCGTGAGCCTAGAGCCCGTGCTCCGCAACAAGAGTAGCCCCGGCTCGCTGCAACTAGAGAAAGCCCACGTGCAGCAACGAAGACCCAATGCAGCCAAAAATAAATTAAAAAAAATAAATTTGAAAAAAAAAGAAAGCTCCCCTGATAGGTTCAAGCCTGTGCCTGATACCACCTTTTCTCAAGGCCCTGATGACCCCTCCCTTTTGCTTGCCCCACTTAAAACAATCTGGCAGGAGAGAAGAAATACTCAACACCTGTAAACAGACCCCATCAGCTAATAAAGCAGAAAGCAATAATCTGTCGCTTTGAAAGTATGAGCCAACACGTTTCTCAAGAAGCTTTCCATTCTAGTAATAACATTAGGCTAGTAAACGGCTTGCCTCTCTCTGTCTCTCTCTCTCTCTCATCTGTGCATTTCCATATAATGAATGTCAGGTCATCTTTGGGAATATTAAATATCCAGATGGCCCATGCAATTGGAGAGCAGGCACATTATTAATTCCAAAGGCAAGGGGGAAAAATGAAACCCAAAGCAAGAGAGTGATGGAGTCAGCAACTTGGGGGTTCAAATACTGGCTTCATCACTTACCGACTTGTGACTCTTGAGCCTCAATTTTCTCATCAGTAAATGGGGATAATAATCACACCTTCCTCCCTGGCTTGTTTCAGGATAAGTGCCTGGCACCAAATGAGCACCTGAATAAATGCTACCTGGTGATGTTTTTTAAATAAAATTTTTTTGAGTAATCATATTGTTAGTTTGTTATTGTATATTTCTGAAACATGATATATTTGTATTACCAAAAATGCAAGTAAGAAGCTAATTTCTTGTCATTAGGAGTTAAGGTTTTTCAGCTTAAGGGATACACATATAAAATCAAAATAAAAACAATGCATCCCAAGTGTGAATTAGAAATACATTTATGAACATGATGCAGTTTCTCCCACAAAACATATGCATTCTCTAATTGTCCTCTTAAAATCCCTGGAAACAATAGCTAACCCAGGAGGAATGAGCCCTGCTAACACCCAGATTATGGTCTCAAATATCATTTTCCTATTCAAAGAAAACAGGGCTCCTTGGAGAAACAGCTGACTCCTGGCCTTGGGCAGAAAATGTACACGATGAGTCGGAAAGCACCCTCATACCAGAGGGTAAGAAAGCTGTTGATATATTAGGGTCATTTCCAAAGGACTCAAGGGCCAACGTTAATAGTCTCCCACCAGCCAAAGATGAGATAATTTGAGCACTAATAAGAATAATGCAACGGAGTTAAGCATATCAAATATGTTAAAGATCCACGAATTCATAGTGGTATAAACAACTAATTCAGTTGTTTCATTTAATCCTCAATTCAATGCTATGAAGGAAGATCTAATTAGCTTCTATGTCACACATGAAGAAACTGAAGCTCAGAGAAGTGAAGTCTCTCATCCAAAATCACACAGTTTATAAATGGAGGAGCTGGAATTCCAAACCAGATCTGTGACACTGCAGAACTGCAGAAAGTGTTCAGCAAAGTTTAACTTTCCCTCCACTACCCCACCACATCAGGGCAATAGGAAGGCAGGTAATAAACGGTGAGAAGAAGGAACTCTCAAAGTTTCATCCCACAGTCTCTTACTCCCTGGTTATAAGCAACGGCTGCTGGTGGTTGAGTGTGTAGCATGATATATATGTAAAATGATAATGATGAACCAATTATAACCACTCTTGTGAAAAATCCATGAGAGCCATTAAATGGTCTTTGGTTTTAAAGTGGTAACCAGCAAGATGTTTCTCAGATACTTCCTGATTCATGACTGTACCTTCCTGCCCCTTAGACCAGAGTTTCTTAAAGAGTGGTCTGGGAACCATTTTTACCCATGACCTAGGGTACTATCTAAAAGATGCAGATTCATGGGCCCCATCTCAGACCTACTAAATCGAGCTCTCTCTCAAGAGCCCTGTAATCAGTATTTTTAGCCAAGTTCCCTGGGAGGAATGTGAGAGCATTAAAATTTGAGGTACTGCCTAACATCCCCCAATTGTCATATGAAACACCCTCTGTCTCTTCCTGTCTCCATCCCCCCCACCCCATTCAATCTACTCTGCACTACAGTCAGAGTGATCTTTCTAGAAGACAAATCTGAAACAGCACCACTGTTAAAAGCTTCCAATGGCTCCCCAGTGTCCTTAGGACAGAGGCCAAATATTTTAGCTCCTTAACAATCTCCAGCCTTGTTTGCCATTGCTCCCAACACCACCCCAAACACTCCCTGCACCCCCATCACGGGGCACTCTGAACCTTCCCCAAGTACACTCATGCTTCTATGGCTCTTCCAGAATGCCTGTGCCCACCATTCACTCTAACCCTACCCTTGTCCGCCTCTCCAAATCCTACTCATCCTTCAAATGTCCTTCTGGATTCACCGGTACTTGGCCTTCCTTGGTACTTTTAGCTGAGTTAAGGTACCCCTTCTGATTCCATTCTCTCTCTCATCTCAAGATAGTTAGTAATGGGCAGGTTATGTGCCCATCATCCAGCCCCCGTGCATCCCTGGAGAACAGAGGCCATGTCTTTTTCATGTATCTCCATCACCCGGTACAGTTCTGGCACACTGTAGGCTCACAGAGCTTATTAAATGAGTGAATGAATTAATGAACAAATGGCATCCCTCTCCCCATTCTCACTCCATCATGGTATACACCGTGGCTCACCCATCCTCTGAACTCCCCTTACCTTGCTTCACTCCCTCATCAATAATAATTTTCTCCCATGCTGCCCCATCGGGTCAGGGCCATGATCTTGGCAAAGGATGTGATGGGGGGATATTGTATCTTCCAGATGCTCCCTTTAACCTAAATAACAACTGGCCCTTCTGAAGCACTTGCCAGTTTGCAAACTCCTTTGATAAATATGCCCTCCCTACAACAGCCCTTGAAGGCAGGCAAGGCTAGTCTGCATATCCCCACGACAGAAATGAGTGTGTTTATATATATAACTCAGGTTGCCTGTCCTGTCCACACCTGCTGTTTTGACCGCCCATGCTAAAGAGTTGGCCACAAGTAGCTGGTCATGTTATATGCTCAGAGCCTCCCCTCTGACCACAGCTGATTGGACCAGGACTGTACACTTGATTCAAGTGAGCCAATCAGGTTCAGTCTTGAAAATTTCAACTGGAAAAGAAAGAGGATTTTCTTGAAGGTCATTTTCAGCATTTATGGAAACTGTAAGCTGAGCCAATGTTCAGAGAAAAGCAGAAAGGAGCCACTAGGTGGTCTGAGAAAGAGACAAAGAAAAAGAATGGTTTTCTTGGCTTCTGATCTCTGTTCAGTGCCCCAATGGGAATCTTGTGAGATCCAGCTCTGCATCCTGCCCTTGGGTCTCAGGAGGCCCTTCACTGTTCTTCCAATAAACTCTCCATCCTACTAGAGTTCATTTGTGTAAGTTTTTGTTCCCTGTAAACAAACAAGCCTGGCCCAGACAGGGCTGTAAGCAAAAGGAAGAATACTTGGGAATCCGAAGACCTTAGTGACTTTGCCACTGAGTGACTGTGTGACCCCCTAAGACTTCAGTTTCCAGTCAAGTGGGAGTAGTGATAATACCCACCACACAGGATCATATGAGTAACACCTGGAAAAGCATTTTGTTGCTACGGAATTATTAAATGAAGTAACCTGTCGAAGTCCACTGTAATGGTAGGAGATTCAAGCATCCTGGTGGGCAGCCAATGAGAGAGCTACAAAGGAGAGACCCAGTGCCCTTCAACCGGGAGTCACTTTCTAAAACAGCCCTCCCAGGACACTGCCTGGAGACAGGAGGAAGAATGTAATGGCCCGACCCAGAGGTTACCAGCTTCTGAGAGACACCAGCCCTCAGAGTAAGACCTGGTTACTCCATGAGGGAAGACAGCATCTCCCTCTGGCTCCATCAGTTTCTCTCTCTGGGTCCGTAAGTTCCAGGGGTAGGCATGGTGTCCGTCTTGCTAACAGGCCTATCTCGCACAGCAGGTGCTAATAGGTGAATGAATATCTCCTTAATTCTCTGTCTCCAAGTGTCTCTGTTATGTCTACCTATGTTTTAGTGGTTCTGCCTGTCTTTTTCTGTCTCTCTCTGCCTCTCCCTCCCCCGCCCCACCTTGTCTTTCCTTTGTCTGCTTCTCTGTCTCCCCCTCTCCCGTCTAGCTCTGTGTCTGCCTCCCTCTCTCTCATCCCCTCTCGGTCTCCTCCCCACCTCGCCCGCACACACTCACACCTGCCCCGGGCCGCTCCCTCATACCGGCTCCCTTTGTCTCGGGCCCTCCTCCTTTGCCTGGAAACCGCCCTCCCTAGCAGCCCCGCGGAAACCATAGCAACGGGCCGCCTAAGTCGCCGCCATTCGTCTCTGTTTTGTCCCTCGCGAGCTCGCGGACGCTCCAATTACAGGTACTCGGTCGGCGGCGATGCCTTTGTCTGCAGCCCATTCGCAGCGAGCCGGCTCCAGGCCCAGAAGCTGCTGGGCGCTGCCTCGCAAAGCGCCTTTTGTGCCTCCTCCAGGCGCCCCGCGCCGCGCTCAACAACAAGGCGAGCTCTGACTCTTGCTCCGACACCCTACGCAGCCGGCGGGGGGAGGGGGAAACGGAGAGGGGAACGCGGGGTAGAAGGTGCTACAGGCAGACTGACCCCACAGCCTCTGCAAGAGAAGCCTCGGGCCGGAAGGGCAGGGAGGGAACGGGCTCGGGCTCCCCACTGCTGACTGTGTGCTCCTCTGGGCTCTGACCTTCTGTCCATCCCTCCAGCCTGTAGGTCATCCTCAAGCCACAGAACCTTCCCACGTTCTGTCCCCTCCAGCCCAGATCTCCCCTCTCTTTGCACACTCAGCTCCTACCCCACCTTCAGAACCCGCTCCAGCGCCCCTTGCCCACCTCCATCCCACTTCACTGGTGACCACAGCTCCCTGTGTGGTGCTTCCCCGTGTGCAATGATATGTGCATTTCTTGAGCGGCACATTAAACTCCTAGGGCTTCTTTAACAAATTACCACAAACTGGATGGCATTTATATCTCACGGTTCTGGAGGCCAGGAGTGTGAAAGCCATGTGTCAGCAGGGCCACGCTCTATCCAAGGCTTTAGGGGAAGATGCTTCCTTTCCTCTTCCAGCTGCTGGTGGCTGCGAGCAACCCTTGGCAGTCCTTGGCTTGTAGAAGATCACTCCAGTCTCTGCCTTGGTCATCACATGGCCTCCCTGTGTGTCTCTGTGCAAATTTCTCAAAAGGACAGCAGTCACTGGATTAGGGTCACCCTAATCCAGTATGTCTTCATTATAAATTGATTATATCTGCAAAGAATCTATTTCCAAATACGATCACATTCTGAGATTCAGGGGGAACATGAATTGGGGCTGGGGGACTATTCAACCCAACATAGATTTATAAGCCCTGGACCTCAGCAAAGGCGTCTCCCTTGCTCACCCCTCTGGCCTCAGTGCCCAGTAGAGCGTCTGGTCAGTTAAGAGGTGGGTCAATATTTAGCGAATGAATGACTGAGCATGAGTCGCTTTGCCCGCACAAGGCTTAGTACTCCTTAAGCATGAAACAGAAATAACTGCATCGCTTCAAAGCATCACTGAGAACTCCACACCTGGCGTGGAGAGAAGGCTCAAAAACCGGTAACCATGTGTATTCGTTTCCTGTGACTGCTGTAATACCTTTGTGACTTAAACCACGGAACTGTATTCTCTCACAGTTCTGAAGGCTAGGAATCCAAAATCAAGGTGTTGGCAGGGCCACACTCCCTCTGAAAGCCCTAGGGGAGAATCTTTCCTTGCCTCTTTCAGCTTCTGGGGGGGCAGAAACAGATGTTCCCCGGCTCATGGCTGTACCTCTGCCTCCATCTTCACATGGCCTTCTCCCCGTTCCGTTCTTCTCTTCTTCTTATGAAGACAATTGTGCTTGGATTTTGGGCCCACCCAGAAAATCCAGGATGATCTAATCTCCAGGTCCTTAATTAAACTTGCAAAGTCCTTTTTTCCAAATAAAGTCATATTCACTGGTTCCAAGGATTTGACATGGATGTATCTTTTGGGAGGCCCCCATTAGACCTACTACACTGTGATTATTTTTTCTGTAACTAAGGTCCAAGGTCCGGTTGCTGACAATTTATAATTAATCAGTACTTATGAGAGCCAAGTAGCTGCAGTTCTGAAACGTACTCATTTTTATTTACTTTTCACAATGACTCTGAGAAGGGAAAATCTGTTATTCCCAACTTAGAGTTGAGGCAAATGAGGCAAGAGGGGTGAAGTGATTTCCCTGCAAGTCACAAACCTGGAAATCAGGGAGAATCCCCCCGAAGCATCCTGCTCTTCATCCCTGTGTGCACAAGCCATCCCCCTGCAAAGCCCTTTCTTTCTCCTGATTTCACTGCCTGGGTCCACTCATCCTTCAGGTTCTGTCTAACTGGATGTCCCTTTTCCAGAAAACCTTCTCTGCCCCCATAAGTCTGTGTTAGGACCCCTCTTCTGGTTTCCAAGGTATCCTCTATTTATCATTCAGTGTCTTTGTGTGTCTCCTTCCTCTCAACTGTGAATTCCTTGAGGGTAAGCACTGAGTCTAGTTCAGTGGTACATCGTCATAACTTAGCATGGAGGCAGGCACTGAGCAAGAGCTCCATAAATATTTATTGAAGCGAAGGACTTCCCTGGTGGCGCAGTGGTTAAGAATCTGCCTGCCAATGCAGGGGACACAGGTTCGAGCCCTGGTCTGGAAAGATCCAACATGCCGTGGAGCAACTAAGCCCGTGAGCCACAACTACTGAGCCTGCGTGCCACAACTACTGAAGCCCACGTGCCTAGAGCCTGTGCTCCGCAACGAGAAGCCACGACAATGAGAAGCCCGCACATCACAAGGAAGAGTAGCCCCCGCTCGCCGCAACTAGAGAAAGCCCATGTGCAGCAACGAAGACCCAATGCAGAAAAAAAAAAAAAAAACTATTGAAATGAAATTATGCGTGTAATGGCATCGTCATAGACGTTCAACTGAAACACATCAATATCAGTTATATTATCATCATTATCATTATTATTATTATTATTTCCTGTTTAACTGAGATCTCAGTCCCACAGAAATCTTGGTTTGGGAGAAGGCTAGTGGATAGTTATTCCTAGGATTTAAATAATTGCAAAGTTTTAAGACTTGTGTAATTGGTAAAATGCTGGTGCCATTAATAAAACGCGGAGAATCAATATGTAGACCAATGCTTATCAAACATTAATGTGCCCACAAATCACCTGGGACTGGTTAAAAATGCACATCCTATTCAGCTGGTCCGTGGCAGGACCTGAGATTCTGCACCCATGTGCTCTCAGATGATGCCCATGCAGCTGGCCCTGGAGAGAACTTGAGAAGCAAGGATGCAGCGGATTTGAGCAGAAGGTCAAAGATGATGAGTTGGATTTGGAAATGCTGAGTTTGAGTTGCTGAAGTGATTTGCAAGCGAATATTTCACTGAGGCAGCTGGAAACACAGGCCAGGACTTGGAGAGAGAGGTGTGGGCTACCGCTTCCAATATGGAGCATCATATCAGATGTTGGTGACTTCGCATATGGGCAAGAAAAAACAAAGATATTGGGGGAGTACCCACATTTGGGAGGAGGAAAATGAGAGAAATAGAGAGTAGTTGGAGAGAGAGAGAGAGAAACCAGGATAGTGCAGAGTCACAAGTCAGCCCCCTGCTGCAGGCCACATGCACAGTGAGCCAAGAACTTGCTAATGGCATCTGTGACCTTGAAATAAAAGTTTTACTGGAATCCAGGGATGTGTAAAACAGACACTGTTGCCCCCACCCCGTATGCCCTTGGCCCACCTGAATTCACCTGCAGGTGCAGCCCACAATATCCCCATGCACAAGCTTTCCACCTCAAGCGCCCGTATCTGTCTGTCCTCTCAGCCTGAGGGCCTCCTCCAGCAACCAGGGAGCTTGCTTGGCCTCAGCCCGGATGTATAGGGGAGTTAACACCCAGGGGGCCAAGGGGGCAACCTTAAATGATACAGTGTGGGAGTGGATGGATAAATACCCCAGTCCCTCGGTTCTCCAGGGGGTGGTTCTAAGGTGTGGTTCTCAGTAGAGCGAAGCTCCAACTGCCCACAGCAGTCATCCCCTCAATGACACTCCTCCTCTTCTTGGTTTTTCTCCCTTTGCCATCTCACTTTTCCACTCCCTCACTCATACTTCCTGAGATCACCTCCCTAATAAATTCTTTGCACGTAAGTCCTTGTCTCAGGGTCTGCTTTGGTGGGAGAGAACTCACCTGAGACAGGTTAGTAGCCATAAGGCAAGGGGTTAAGTCTGAATGGCTAATACAAAGAACAAGTGCATTAACACAAGAGATGCAAGGAGTTTTAAGCCAGTCTTGCAAATAGCCCCTCAGCCACTAGCCCAGGCAAGTAATAAGCTGAGCCAGGCAAGTGATCTGGTGATTAGGTTGAGTGATTTCTCCTGCATGAGAGAAAGCCTTGGGGGCAGGTCCACCCGAGCACCCCCTGCCCCCGGCATCACCACCACCACCAGTCCACCTTAACACTGGTCTGCACGCAAAAGAGCAGACTTTGTCCCCGGAAATGGGCCAAACTTGAGGGAGAGGGTAGAGTTTGCCTTGGTTCACCTCTCTGGAGAGAGGCTCTGGGTGCAGCTGAGGTTGCTTCTATATACAACACACAAGCACAACTAATAAAACCGATTGTAAAGCACTCTGCAGATCCAGAGTGCCACATAAATGCTAAATAAGAAAATTAATCTTAGCTACAAAGAACTCACATTGTGAGACTGGAGTGGTTTTGAGACTGTGCCAGGGAAAGGGGAGTGTGTGCCCCCTCCTGCTCCCACTCTCTGCCCTCACCCTCCCCCCAACCAACACAGGCGCACGCACTCCTCAGGGGCATGTGGGTTCTCCCGCGTGCACCCCTGACACACGCACAGATACGCACACACGCTCTAGTACATATACACCACACACATGCACACAGAGACATTTTTATAGCCAGACATGTACACCCAGATGCACCCTGATACATGAACACCTGCCAACACATACGCCCCCCCATACATACTCACCACCCCACACATATGCACCCAGAGACACCTTCATAGCTGCGCATGTACACCTACATGCACGCCCAATACGTACATCACTAAGACCAGAAGTCACCCATTAAGTGGCAAGGCTGAGATGTGAACCCAGACAGCATCTAGAATCTACACTTTGAACCCCTGTCAGGTGGGAAAACAGAGGCTCTGAGAGACGAAGTGATTTGCCCGTGATCACCCAGGTCAAAGTGCAGAGCTGGGAGTTGGACTGGGCCTCCACCTCCTGACTGCGTGGTGCTTCTTGCTGAGCTGACATGCCACGGACGTTTCCAGCCTAGACCTGTGATGCTAGAAGCTTCTGCTGATAACTTGCTCCTCCAGTCTGCTATTCTGTACCCGTTCCAGGATGACAGCTGCGTGAGCCACTCACCAGCCGCAAGGCGGCTGGGTTGCCTCCTGAGTGTCACCTGCTGTCCCCAGCCCCCTCGGGGGAAAGAAAATGCCACCAGCTCTCTGCTGCTGTCTGAGGACGGCTGCGGTCTCTAGCCCCCTTCACACCAGCTTCAGATAGCACAGACCAGGCGGAAGGAAACATCAGCCAGATTTTCTGCAGGGCACGGAGACTGGAATAGCCTAGCACATAGGGATGAACATTATGGGCTGCCTGGAAAGGTTCTCTGTGGAGACAAAGGGGTGTCAGTCACCCCCTCTCTTGCAGGAGAGCAAGCTGGCCACAGGGCTAAACGCAAGCCAGGGTCCCCAAGGTCAGAGCCTCCTTAATTCTCAAGATGAGGAAATCTAACACCTGCAGTAACACCAGCTGGCCTTTACTGAGCACCTACTACACACTAAGCACGGTGCTAGGTGCTTTTGCGCTGAGTTCTCTATAATCCTCACTATACTCTAGGGACATAAACCGTCATTAGGCCCCCTTCACTGAAAAAGAATGGGGGTCGGGAAGGCTTGCTCAGGGCCACACAGCCAGAACTGGCTTTCTGACCCCAGAGATATAGGTGCCCGCCCACTCCAGACGGGAAAGTTCCTTGTCCCAGGTATCCTCCAAGTCAGTGACTGGCTGAGACCACAACTTCTGCACCCTAACACCCGAATTATCTTATACATCATGAAGCCTACTTTGCAACTAGTAATGAAACAGATAGAGGATGAGTCATAGGGCCAGAATTAAGAGTATAGTAGTCACAAGTGTGGAGGGAGAGAACAGACGGTTGCCCATCATGGCCATTTCTCGATTCAGAAGTAGAGTCATTGTCTAAGCCATTCTCACTCCCTTGCCAGGGATTGGTTTGGGAACGGGATAGGGGACTTAGTTTTTGGCCGATGCCTTGTTGGAAATGTTTCCTTGCTCTTAAAGAGAGAAAGTCGAGGTGGGGGTAGCGACAAATTAGGAGCATGGTATTGATTAACAGATAAAATAGATAAGCAACAAGAATTTATTGTACAGCACAGGGAATTATACCCAATATCTTGTCATAACCTATAATGGAATATAATCTGCAAAAAAAACCCAACTAATCATTATGCTGTACACTTGAAACTAACACAATATTGTAAATCAACTATACTTAAAAAAAAAAAATTAAGAGAGACATAGTCAAGAGAAGGCCTCTCATCTTCCCTGGATGTTATATGTGGATGTGACAACCTGGAACCACAGCAGCCATTTTGTGACTTTAAGCAGAGTCAGACTAAAGGCAATTCCCTTGAGTTTAGAGATGGAAAGAATCCAGGTTAGATGACATTGTTGAAATGCTAATTAACTAACCACAGAACCAAATTTCCTCCAGACTGCCCGCTAGGGATATTATGAAAGTCTTTCTTGTTTAAGTAATTGAGTCAAGGTTTTCCATTACCTGCAGCCAGAAGCACCCTCACTAATACAGTGAACCTTAAATTCTGGTGTCAAACTGCACGGGTTCTAATCCTCACTCCACCACCAATTAGCCATGTGACCTTGGGCAAGTCTCTTGATACTTCTGAGCCTTGGTTTTCCTCCTCTGTAAAATTTGGTGGGTCATAATAATCCAGGGTCATTGTGAAGATAAAATGAGAGGATACAAATCAAAATGCTTTGCAAACAGAAAAGCCTGAGGTATTGCTGGATATTATTACTGTTGCTGATGTTATAGACTCAGCAGGGCCAGAAGAAGCCTGGGGCATCCCAGGGGGCCCAGAGCCTGCCCTTGTTCCTGGCGATGGACTCAAGGAAGACAGCAGCTGCACACACTCAGATAAGGCCATATTTGCATTCCCCCAGCCTCTCCTGCCCACGATCTGCAGGCTGAGCCAGACCGCAACCCTTCCCAGGGGCACAGGGCCAGCAGTGAGCAACGGATGGAGGGAGGGATGCTGAGGTGGGGGCTGAGAGGAGGCTACACCTCAGCCATGGAAGCCCCACCAGAGAAGCTCACATGCCAGGAACAGCACAACGTTCTAGCTGTCATATTCGGACAGTCTCCTGGGCGGCCAGATCCTTTGTTTTCAGCCTCTCACTCAACCCTCATAACACCTCTATGAAGTAGATTTATTCCTATATTATGGATGAGGGAACCAAAGCTCAGAGAGGTTAACAAACACGTCCAAGTTTAAACAGCCGGGAGTGGGAGGGCCAGACTCCAAAGCCGTGCTCTTAACCACTGTGCTGTAGCCAAGAAGATCACGTGCCCCTCAAGCTGCACAGAAAGAAGAAAGCATGAGCAGTATTGGGAAGAGCTGGCCTCCTGCGTTCACTGACCTGGGCTTCGTGGAGCTCACCGCCCAGCCGATGACGGAAGCATTCAGGCTTCGACTCTTCCTGCATTTGCCTTTGACATCCTGGCCTATCTCAGAACTTCCCTTTGCCTTCTGTGTCAGCTCTCTCAGTAAGGGTCCTGGTCCCCAGGAGAGAGCTCCTGAGGGAGACAGTGCTCTCTGAAAATGGCTCCAGAAAAGTGGAGACACCACCTTTCACTAAGAGTCTGGGGGCCCAAGAGGGCAAGCGAGGAGGAGCACGTGGGAGTGGGCTGGTGACGCTCCCCCAGCCAGATGCGCCCTCTGCCACTCTACGCACCGCTCGCTGCCTCGGGAGGCCGACGCATATGAACGGCACCCATGGGCCCCCTGCCCTCTAGCTGCCCTGTGAGTGTAGCCAGTGGTGGGCACCGGGAGAGGCTGGAAAGCTAGGAGAGAGAGTTGGAGGTGTTTCTCCCATCCCCTTTCCTACTCCCTAACTCAGCACTGTGGTTCTGGCTGTGGCTAAGCCCTTCCGTGACCGCAGCTCCTCTGGCCTCCTCTCCCTGGCTGCACCTCTCACCAGGTTCTGAGAGCCCCATTCCTCTCCTTCATATTCAAGCCTTATGTTCAACTGCTCCCAACTATTGCTAGTGTCTGTGTCTCACCACATCCCTCATCAATCCCCCTAACCTTGCCCACTCCTCTGCGAGCAGTCCTTTCATCAAATGTTCTTCAAACTCCCAGCTTTCTCTTTCCTCACGGGGCTCTGAGTGGTGGGATGTGTGCGTGGGAGAGGAGGCCAGAATGTAACGTGTTCTCAAGGAGTTGGACTGTCTTGGCTCAGCTATTCAGTAAATTGCCAGTGGGAGGGGTTTAAGGAATCACCAGAGGTTGGCAATGTCCCGTTGATGCCATTGGAAGAGGGTGGAGCTCGGTGGCTAGGGCGGTTCTCTATTTCTGAAGGATGCAAGCTTTGACAAGCCAAATTCCACCTGGCCTAGTCTGCCTGGCTCCCCGTGAACTTCAGAACGGTAAAGAGGAAACAGCCTATGACAGTGAGATGGTATCCAGGTCTCACACACAATAGCTACATGGCACTTTTAAATTGACAAAGTAGTTTTTCATGAATTCACTCAGCTGAGGCTCACAATTATCCTGTGAGGCAAACAGATAAAGGCCACTTCTCCCCACTTTACAGATGAGAAAATTAAAACTGAGAGAAAGGAAGGGACACAACTAAAGTCACACAGCCCCAGAAGGTCTCAACCACCAGCCACGGTGCTCAAAGTCTCAGGCTCCTTCCAACACACCTCACACTTCTAGCCAGTGTACTCTCTGCCTCAGTGGCTGAAGGATCACTTGGCAAACCTGAGAAGGCTGTCCTTCCCTTAGACTCAAAAATAAATAAATGAATAAGAGCTAGCTAGCATTTGTCCACTGAGCACCTATTATGTACCAGGCACTGGGCAAAATACTTTGTATACACTTTATCCTTTTTAACCTTCAACAATGCTGTGAGGTAGTTATGATTATCCCCATTTAAATGTGGAGGAAGCGGAGGCTCGGAGAGTTTAAGTGATTTGCCTAAAGTCACACATCTGGTAAGTAACAGACCTAAGATTTGAAATTAGATCCGTCTTATGCCTCCTGTGCCTAACCACTGCACTGAACGGCCTCTAGGCCAAATGTTCCAAAAAGAGAGCATTGACATGATGCATGAAAGGCATGTCCTTCCCCTCTGCCAATGCCTGGAGCTATGTTAGCAAGAGCAGTGAACTGCATATTGAAACTTGATCATTCTACAAACAGCACCTGTAGTAAGGCAACCCCTGTCCTGGCAGTTTTCCTTAAGTTTTCTGATCCCACACAATGTTGCCCTGGACTTGGGGGGATGAGAGAGTCAAGTTTCCACGGATGGAATGAATGATACCGCATACATCTGCAGCATTTCACATCTCAGGATGTGTTTTGACATTCAGTGGGTCATTTCATCCTTACAGCAACCCTGTTGGGAACATGGGACAAATATTCCCTATCCTATCTTTCTTTGGAGAAAAGTAAGGATGCAAAGAAGAAAACAGATTTTCCCAAAGTCACACAGCCGGTACAGGGGGAGCCTGGATTCCAACTTACATAGATTAGATTCCAAAGCTTATGATCACTCTACTCTAACATGCTGTTTGGCATGGGATAAGAATCCGAGAGGGGAAGTGACTTGCCCATGGTCACACAGCAAGACAGTGTTACTGGGATTAAACTCAACCAACACACCATGCTGCATCCTGTCAGCCCCCCAGACTTCCTCCTTTCCATCTCCTCCTCCCTTCCTGGCAGTTCTCCCCTCTAGGGGCTTTCCCTTAAGTCCCTCTTCTAGAAGCAGCTAGAACTAAGAGATGTCTCCCAACCCATAGCCTCCTTGGGGAGAAATAAAGGAGAAGGAGAGACTAATGAGAAGGGGGGAAAGCCCTGATGGGCTTTATTTGCATGAGCTGGTTACAGCACAGCTCGGGAACTCTTGGCAGTATCTGCCTGCTCTCGGTCTGCAGGAAGGAGGTGGAACAGCTGTGTGCACATCTGCTGGAGGAATTCTTTAAAGAGCAGAGATGATGCTATTTTTCTACCAGCAGTAGCAGCAGCAGGGCAAGTGCTTGAGGCTCATTTTGGGTTCATTCTCTCTCTGTCTGAGGTTCATGTCTTTAGAACAGCTGTACACACAGAGCAAGGCTAAAAGGCAAGGAGGCCTCTGAAGCAAGATCAGGAGCCCCCAGTCAAATTCATGTAACTGACTATTCACAGAGGTTGCTTACAAACAGAAAATAATAGCTAAGACACACTGTGTGCCAGGCACTCTTCTAAGCTATATACATATTTCATTTCCATATTCGTATTTCATATATATTAATTTAATCCTCAAAACATATAATCCAAAAGAATCTCTATGCCATAACTACTGTTACTGTGATCAGTAGTTCTCAAATTTTAGTGTGTTCAAGAAACACCCCCAAGACATTGTTTAAAAATCAGATTCTTGGGCTCCTGCCCTCTGAGTTCAGGAGAGCTAGACAGCCCAGGAATTTGCATTTTACTAAGCTCCCCTGTTCGATTCTTGTACAGATAGTGGAGAGACCACTCTTTGAGAAAGACTGGTAAGGAGATATATTCATTTGCAAACTTCATGGGCGAAAAACAATAGGCCAGCACCTGGGATAGGCATATAGGAGTTGAGGAGAAGTAACTATAATGCTAGATGTTACCTGGATGTTAACTATATTCCAGGCACCTTGCTAAATGCCTTACATTCACCAATGCTTAATTATCAGAACAACCTCCTAAGTCAGGTAATATAACCTCCACATTACAGACAAGGAAACTAAAGTCCACAAAGGTAAGGTAACTTGTCCAAAGCCTCAGTTGTCCAAAGCCTCAAAGATAGCAAGTAGAGGAACTGGGATTTGAATGCAGGTCTGTCTGATTCCAGACTCTGTGATCGTAGTCATGGATGCACATTTCCTACCCTTGTGGAACTCCCAGACCAGTGGAAGAGCCAAGCTAGGGACCTAAATAGTCAAAGCAACACAGTAAAAAATAAAAAGAACCACAGAGTTTTATAGTTCTAAGAGCTGTGAAGGTTAGTAGGGGAGACAGATCACTTCCTATCAAAGGACAACCCTGGTAGGCTTCCTAAGGGAGGTGATCTTTATATAGGGTTTTTTTTTTAAATGGTAGGATTTGAACACAGTAGTGATGGGAGTTGTAGGGAAGACAATTCCAGGAAGAGGGAGTATCATAAGCAAAAGCATTGATGTGAGAAAGAACAGGGATTTGATGGGAAACATGAGCAATACCACTTGGTTGGTGTGAAACTATAGGCAAATCTGAATAATTCACCCCCTCGTCGCTTTCAAATGTTTATTCAAATGTCATCATCTCCATAAAAACCTTAGCTGGCCACCCCATTTACAGCTGCAGTGAAAATTCTGCCCTCCCTGTTCCATTACTCTGCTCTATTTTTTTTCCAAAACACTTTTAATCTTCTAATATATAATTTGCTTTTTTTTTGTTTTCTTAACGTCTTGTCTGACTCCACCCACTAGAACAAAAGTTCCAAGAGGGCAGTGATTTTTGTCAGTTTCGTTTATTGTTGAATCCTGGGTTCTATAACAGGACCTGGGATGTGATAGGTGATCGATTCAAATTTTTAAAGTTTTGAATGAAGGAAACAAGAAGGAGCATGAAGAGAAGTGTGTGCTCGGAGATTTCAGCACCTCAGACAGAGACCACTGTTATCGTTCCTGGGAGTTTCATACCTGGCTGCCCAACTGATTGCAATTCGGTAGATCTGGGATAGGGGACCAAGTTCCTCCTTTCCTCCCTCCCTTTCTTCCTTCCTGCCTCCTTTCTAATTCTCCACTGATGAATCTAATGTACATCCAAGATGAGACACCATGTCATATCCAGCTGTGGCAGCCTACATAAGCCACTCCTACTGCAGACATCAGTAGAGTTTCCAGGATCCTGACATTCTGACCAGGCTGGTGACATCAACAATGTCCCAAGTCTGGGGAGTGCAGGTGGAGTTCTCCCATTAAGGCAGCCTTAGCCCACAGGAGTGATTCCCGAATCAATTCCCTACCACAAGACAGCCTTCTGCACTCTCTTCTCCACCACAACATCTTCGACAAATCCTATTCCTCTCCCTCCTCCTTTCTGATGAGCCCTCAGAGACTCCCACCAGTCTGTTCTGATTCATATTTATCAGCTTGGAGCTGTCTTCCCTTCCACCATCACCCTCGTATTCTCTCCCAAGTTAATCAGGGAAGGCAGATGGATGATGGTACCCTGTGCAACCTAATTAAGATAAAAGCTTCCACTCATCTCCCTGCTGATGAGACAAAAGATGCTGCCAGCAATAACTCCTGGTGCCGACACGTCTGATATGTGTAGCCCCATGGAGGCTGGGGTCCTGGTAGCTGCCTTCAGAGCAAAAGGATCCCAGTTACACAAGCTCCCAAGACATGGACAGATATGGAAGATGGAGAAGATAAATCCTGAACCTCATGTTTGCTAAAAACTCTTAGTTTCTGTATCCAGAATCTGGCTACTCCTCACCACCTCCACCTGGTCCAAGCCCCCATTGTGTCTTACCTGGATTATTGCAGTGGCCTCTTCACTGGTCTCCCAGATTTCATCCTTGCCCCTCTATAGCCCATTCTCAATGCAATAACATTGCCATACTGTTATGTTCCTTTTGAAACAAATTGACTCATGTCACTCCTCTTTTCAAAACCCTCCAATGGTTCCCCAAGTCACTCAAAGTAACAGCCAAAGTCTCTATATGGCCCTACCTGTTTGGCCACAGCTACTGCTATGATCACACTTCTTCCTACTCTCCCCTACTCTGTTCCAGTCATATTGGTCTCCTTGTTGCTTCTACAACACCCAACGTACACTCTGGTCATCTGCTTTGCACTGGCTACTCCCCCTCGTGACCTTCCCCCAGGTAGCCATCTGGCTCATTCCCTCACCTCCTGACCACCTTATTTAACACTGTAACATACACCACCAATCACCCTTACTCTGATTTATTTTTTTCCTGTAGCAGACATCGCCTTCTACTATACCAGATAGCTCATTTGTCCGTTATCGGACAACTAGCATGTGAGCAGCACAAAGACAGAGATTTTTGTCTGTTTCATTCCCTGCTGCTTCCCCAGCCCCTTAAATTGCGCCTGGCACATAGTAAGCACTCAGTAAACATTTACTGAATAAATGGATAAATAAATCAGCAGGGAAACAAAAATTTACATTACTCAAGATGGCTAGAAGGAACAAAGGCAACTGTGGCAAAAACATGGAAACCAACATAAGAAAACATTCCCTGCAGTGTAATCATCAAGGGCTTGACAGTCTACAGGTGTGCAACCTGACTGTATCACTCCTGCATCTTATAAGTACACCTGAGGTCACATTAACGTCCTGGCTCTGCCATTCCCTGCCTGTGCGACCTTGAGCAAGTTACTTAACCACTCTAACCTTTGATTTTCTCATATGTAATAAGGGGATGATAATAGAAACCCACCTCATGAGTTTGTTGTGGGACTTAAATGACGATGTATCTAAGGGGCTTAGAATAGTGCTATAAGCTTAGTGAACAATTACTACTTGGAGCCCTCATGTGCTGACATAGGTCCTAAGCCACTCACTGGAGGAGGGACACAGAGTGGAAAACTGGGTCTCAGAGTTGCTCAAAGCTCTATGACTCCTGCCCCCTGGCTATATCCCCTAGAGGGCAACATGAACCCTCAGAGGCCAGAGCAGCACTGAGGCCTCAGGCAAAATTGTAGAGATGAATTTTCCTTAAATCAGGCTCCCACTTCTTTCCCTAAGAAGCCCTGCTTGGGTCCAGAATCACGTATTTCTTGTACCTGACAGCTCTGACTTTTCATCTTAACTGCTAACTTCACTGGAGATCAAAATTAGGCCATTATAGGTGTGGATGGAGGTGAATATGGTTAAGGGGAGGGACAGACACTTGGTTATCCTTATTTCCCTCTTCTTCTTCCCCCAGCCCTCCCCGGCCCCAAATCTTCCTTCTTCTTAACTACAAAGCAACAGTCCCCATGCGTGTCAATGAAAGCAAGCAATTCTAGCCAAAATAGTAACTGTTTGATGTTTAAGCTGCTAAGTTTCAGAGTTGTTTGTCATGCAACAATAGATAACTAATACATCTGGAAAGAGACCGGAAAATCTGCACTTCTAACAGCTCCCAGGGGATGCCCTGCTTCTATGGACCACCCTCTGAATAGCCAAGAGATTAGATGATTTGCTCAAGAAAAATATAGCTAGTCGTAAGTGGTAAAACATGACTTTGAACTCAGATCAACCTGTCCCCATCCCCTGGGCACTCGCTGTTCCAACATACGCTGAGAGTGTTGGACAGCAAGCATTGCAAGTCTCCACCTGAGGGCCTCCTTCCTGCCCACTCAGGACATTCCCGGAGTTCTGCAAGTTAATGCCCAATGGCAGCAGTTACCCGATGATGGCTGGGAACTGAAAGGTAAATACCCCAGCTTCCTTACCTCTTAAGTGGGATAACTGAGGTGTGTTCTACAACACCTCCCAGAAGTCCCCAGAGAGACTGAGTTCCAGTGGTCCTAATTTGCTCAATATTAGGACCACTGGAACTCGGTGCTAATTTGCTCAATAACAACCCTTATTGACTTTTTTTCCCCTTCCCTATGTCACTTTCCCACTACCCTACCGATAATTCTTGGGTTCATCTCCCAAATAAACTACTTGAACTCAAATCCTTGCTCTGGGATAGATACAATGTGCCAGCCGCTGTGCAAAAAGCTCTAAATATATCATCTCACTTGATCTCTACAACAAGTAATATTTCCATTTTATAGACACCTGAGGCACAGAGAGGGTGACTGACTTACCAAAGGTTACACAGCTAGGAATGAGCAGCACAGGATTTGGAAACAAGCCTCTCTGACCTGAAAGCCTAGGTTCTTATACTTCTAGCCACACTTCACCCACTGCCGTCTGCTCTCAGTCTAAAGCCATCCATCTCCATTCTCAGGTCCTTCTCCCCGCCCCCACTTATAAAAACTTGCTGCCTCAGGCCCCATCCCAGTGTGTCTCTCGCCCTAGGAAGAGGCCACTAAATCAGTATGAACGTTCCCCAAACTAAGTTCCTAAGTAACTAAGATCTTCTCAAGACTTGTCCCCCCAAAATCAATCCCAGCAATAGGGAATATCATCGGGTTTTCCGGCACATCTGAAGATCCAAACAGAAGAGAATCCACTGTGACAAGTGGATCTTAAATCAGTCCTCACAGGCGACAATAATTCAGCAAACTATACGGCTTCTTCCTGGGGATGCAGGTAGGAGTTTAGCTTAGTACTCTCTGCTCCAACTCATTCCCAGAAATGTTAAACAAAATCTACCCTGTGTCTGGCTCATAGCAGGCTCTCAGTAAATGTTTCTTGAATAAATGAAACAATCAGTGAACCGATGAATACAGGTGGACCGCCTAGCTGGGCACAGAGAGACCCTGCCCACTCCCAGGATACCTCCTGCCCATTTGATTTCACAAAGGAGCAAAGTGCTGAACCACCTGTACCAAGAATCACAACTCTATTCATGTGGAATGCTTCCCAAATTTTTCAAGATTACTCCCTATGTGATGTCTCATTTTATACTCATCCCTCCCACAACAGCCTTTGAGCTTGTCGGAATGGGAATGGAAGGCAACTGAGTGTGAACGAAAGAACTTCAGCCCCTAAGTCCAAGGGACGTTAGGCTCTAGCCCTGGTTTTGCCACCATCTGCCACTAATATGCAATGTGACCTGAGGATGGCCTCTTCCCCATTCTGAGGACCAGTTTCCTTGTCTTTAAAATGAAAAGGGTCAAACTGAATTTAAGATCAGAGTCCCTTCTGGTGCTAACATTTTAGGATTCCAATATCTATCCAGATAGAAAGGGAGGGCAGAAGAGGGCCAAATTTTATCTATCGCAAATTTCCCCGTGATTCCGCAAATCTCATCTGTGAATCTCGGTTCAGTTATTCCTACCAACAGTAAATGCTGTTTTACTGTTTACTCATCGTGCTCTTGGGACTATGCAGGGAACGCTCTATACATTTTCTTACTTATTCCTCACAACAACCTGTGAGCCTGGGCTTGATGTGTCATTTATAAATGCTTTCAACTGCCAGAAGCAGGAAACCTGACTACCCATGGCTTAAGCCACAAGGACATTCTTAACAAGGAAACTGGATGTCCCACCGCTGGTTCAGTACCTCAATGACATCATTAAGTATCTAGGTTCTTATAGCCTTCTCTTCTATCATTCTCAGAGTGCTGGTTTTTCATTTACAGATTTGTTGCCTCATGATCACATGATGGCTACCATGGCTCCAGACATCATAATCCAGATATTATAACCCCACACAACAACATTCAAAACAGAAAGGAGGAAAGGGAGAGAGAGAGATCTAGCCTCAAGTATGTACTGCTCTCTTTTTTATGGGAAAAAAATCACTCCCAGAATCCTCTATGCCAGCTTCCCTTTTATCTCATTGGACAAAACTCAGTCACATGGTCACCCTTGGCTGCAAGGAAGGCTGGAAAAGTATTTGGCTTTTTCAACTGTTACAACGGGAGGTAAACTCGAGAAAAAAAATGACACATGCTATTGGCTAGGAAACCAACAGTCTGCCCTACTCTTTATTTCCATTTGAAATTCAGGAAACTGAGGCTTAGAGAGGTTAAGTAACTTGTTCAAGGTCAGGCAGTGAATAAGTGGCAGAAGCATAAGCATAATTATCCCCACCTCCAAAGCCTGTGCACTTAACTACTGTCACAAGCCACCCTGGGAACCAATTAGACCTTAAAAGGTTGAATGGTGGGCAATTTAAAGGGAGTTGTTTTTTCTAAAAGGATATTGAAAGAGAACAAGGATTTCAAATCAGGCTTGAAGATCCAATGATGAGAGAGATAGGAAATGAATCTCCTCTGGAAGGCAACAGGATTCTGCCCAGATACCTGGCAGGCTGGTGAAGATGAGGCAGCATTTTCCCAAGCCCTTGGCACCCTACCCCAGTTACAAGTTTGGGTGCACACAGCTTTGCCTTGCCTTCATCAGCATAAGCAGCTGAGTCAGAAGATGGTTCTCCTGGGGAGGGAAGCAGGAACCCTGGAATGGGCTGGGCATTCCTGAGCCATGTGTCAAGGGGCTTTTAATAGCATAATCACTCTCTCCTATGAAGGCCAGGGGTGACAGACCTTTTAATGAAGGATAATGGTATTTTGCATTTAAATATACTCAGCCACTGACTCATTACTGTAGTAGCCATCAGAAAGACAAGTAAATCAAAGGGAAGGAAGAGTTTATCAGGCTTGGGGAGAAACCAGGCTAAGATGTGGACCACCAGGGACCCACATGACTGCTGCAGCCAACGCAAGTAGCTCCTGAGCCCTCTTTGGTGGAGAACCAGACTGCATGGAACATTTCCATCATCGCAGAAAATTCTATTGGACAGTCCTAAAATGGAATGAGGCTGGAGGAGGGTTACTTTCCCAAAGGAAAATCAAGACGCTGGGACCTGAAGAAGGGTGGATGGATGTTGAAGAAGCAAAACAGATGCCCACCGAGAGTCATTCTTAATTTAAGAGTTGCAGACTTCTGAAACTAAAGAGAGCTATGGACCTTCTCCCCAGGTGGGATAAAATTGCAAACAATTCACAGACACAGAATTCTGCTTAGCATTTCAGAGGGGTCATAGGCTCTCATAAGCTCCCTGAAGCCATGCAATGAGCAGTGACCCCAGTTCAGAATGGCTGGTGTTCAGGGAATTTTAGCAAGACAGTGGGTGCTGGAGGGAATAACTTTTAAAGGCTTTACTGCCTGAGGGCTGTCTCCAGAGCTTCCTTTATTCTCCTCCCCAATGCCCTTAGTCTGGGAACAAGAAGAATTTGTCTCTACTCCTAATTATCGGGTAAGACACAAACGATGCAAATATTATGCTAAATGAGGCCCCTTAAAATAGCAGAGAGCAAACCAGGGCTGAAGATGCCTTGTCATTTGCAATTTGCAAACGAGTTTGATGCCTTCCTTCATTCTCTCCCCACTCCCCACCCCTGTGGTTGATGTTAATCTGAATTCCTGAAGGAGTCACCTTCCCCCCAGAAAGGTGTCTCTTGAGGGGAGGCAGGGAGGAAAATAGGGGGATGGAAATGCAGCTTGATTGCCTACATGTGATTAGTAATTACACGCCAAGAGTCGCTCTGGAGAGAAACACTGTCACCCTCTGATGAGGAAAAGGCTTTGAGAGGCAGATCTCCCAGGTGGAGAGTGGAAGAGGAAGATGATGAGAAGGGGAGGGAGATGGTAATAGATATGCAGTTGGGCGGCTGCTGCTAGTTGGGCTGGGGGAGAGGCAGGCAGGTTATTCCATCCTTTGCCAGTGTTTGCGCTCCACCATTCATCAGCACGGGCACCTTGAGCTATGTGTGGCTTAAACTGTGTGCCTCAGTTTCCTTATCTGTAAAATGGGGATAAAGCTAGTACCTGCTTCCTAGAGCTGTTGGAAGACTGAATAAAATCTTATTACAGTGCATGCATCCAAACAAGCTCCAGTTCAGCCTCCAATTCACAAGACATTGTGCTTGGGACTCTACAAGACCTCAGGAAGGCCATCTTGGTCTCTGCCAACAAAGACCCACATCCTTTAAAAATGGAACATGATAGTCTATAACCAACTTCCAACTATTTGTGTCACCAGAAAGGAATGCTGGTTTGGGCAATCCTAGACACAAGTAACCCAAAATCGCATATTTGGTTTTAGCTGTTTTCATGAACTTTCTCACCATGGGTGATGAATGAGAAAGGTGATTCAGCTCACCCAGCATTCTCAGTTGCTCTAAATGCAGAAAAGACTCTGGAAGGAAGGACCCTCATTAAGTACCTCTCCCAAAAGGCATGGATGGCACAATACCTAGTGAATCTCCCTCCCCATTCCTCAAAAATTGGAACATGTCACCCAGCCTACAAATTGCTCTGTGACCTTGGGTAACTGGCTTAACCTCTCTGGTCCTCAATTTCTTCGTGAGTAAAATGGAGATACTAAAACCAGGCTTCTGAACTGCTTGTTCTTCCCTCTGCATTTCATTTTTTTCTCTAAACGACTTAGATCAGAGCCCCTCTCCTCTGCCTCCCACCTACCTCCCCCCTGAGCATATAGCCCCACAGCATTCCCCGAGATCTGCCTGGCTTCACCGTACCCTATTTTCTGCTCCAAAAAGAAAGAGGTCCATTTTGGTATTGTGTGTACAGTACACGGGTATAGTGATTAGACTGCATTTTTACTGATTTGTACTGGTTACATCGTTCCGATGATGACCCTTCCCACTGAGGGAAGAATGGGGCTAAAGCAGTGGTCCTCAGCTGCGGCTGCCCATTGAACTCACCAGGGGGGGTTTTAAAATATTGATGCCCAAGTTCAACCCCATCTCCCTATCCCCTCACTCCCACCCCCCACCGAGATTCTGATTTAATTTATTTTGGGTATGGTCTAGGCATTGGGATTTTTTTTAACCCAGGCTATACTAATTTGCAGTTATATTTGAGGAACACTAAGCTAGAGAAACTAGGACTAATGAATGATATACAGTGATAGGGTAAAGCCTTAAATCCATATTTTTAAATTTTATCATGAGGAAAATAATGATATATTTGACCACAATTTTTAAAAAAATCTTTTTGCTCTCCCCAAAACCATAAGACAATTTAAGAAGCCGAAGAGTCAACTTCTTAAAAAGAAACTGAAATAGATATGGAAGATCAAGGGGAAAGTACACATCTCCCCAATTACCCCCAGACAAATTTTAAAGCTCTGTCATATATAAAGAGCCACTGTAAATCAATAAGAAATATATAAAAAACCCTAAAACTCCAACAAAAGAAAATGAACAAAAGACATGAAAAACAATTCTCAGTAGGATAATACATGTCCAATAAGTTTATGATTTTTTTTAACTCAGCCTTTTCAATAATCAAAGAAATGCAAATGGAAACAAGCCACTGGCTTTAAAGCTATTAAATTACCAAAGACAAAAAGAAAACCTCTATGCTGGCCTGGGTAAAGGAAGCACTCTCAAACCCTGCTGGTGGGATTGTAAATTAGTTCAACCTTTCTAGAAAGCAATTCGGCAGGACAATCCCAATTATGTTAAAAATATATATATGTACATTTAGGCATATGAAAAAATACTGGGAAGATAAAAAACAAATGTTAACAGCAATTTTCTTCCTATAATAAGATTAGGGTGATTTTTATTTTCTTTTTTATACTTTTCTGTATTTTCCAAATTTCCACAGTGAACATGAATTGCTTTCATAATGAGGAAAAAAGAAAAACAATGAAAAGAGACACATTTTTTAATGTTATGCTCTTTTTTAATATATAAATTTATTTATTTATTTATTTTGGCTGCATTGGGTCTTCATTGCTGTGCATGGGCTTTCTCTAGCTGCGTTGAGCGGGGGCTACTCTTCGTTGTGGTGTGCGGGCTTCTCATTGCGGTGGCTTCTCTTGTTGCAGAGCATGGGCTCTAGGCGCGTGGGCTTCAGTAGTTGTGGCTCACAGGCGCTAGAGCACAGGCTCAGTAGTTTTGGCACATGGGCTTAGTTGCTCCGTGGCATGTGGGATCTTCCTGGACCAGGGCTCGAACCCGTGTCCCCTGCATTGGCAGGTGGATTCTTAACCACTGCACCACCAGGGAAATCCAAAAACCTTGTTATGTTCTTTTTTTTTTTTTTTAATTTTTATTTATTATTTATTTATTATGTTTATTTTTGGCTGTGTTGGGTCTTCGTTTCTGTGTGAGGGCTTTCTCCAGTTGCAGCGAGTGGGGGCCACTCTTCATCGCGGTGCGCGGGCCTCTCACTATCGCGGCCTCTCTTGTTGCGGAGCACAGGCTCCAGACGCGCAGGCTCAGTAGTTGTGGCTCACGGGCCCAGTTGCTCTGCGGCATGTGGGATCCTCCCAGACCAGGGCTCGAACCCGTGTCCCCTGCATTGGCAGGCGGACTCCCAACCACTGCGCCACCAGGGAAGCCCTTGTTATGTTCTTTTGAAATGTGTTTTTTACCATTTCATTCCAGGATGCTTGGTTTTGCAGTGCTAAGCTCTATCTGAAGAGTTGTACTTCATCCTGAGAGAGTTGTCCAGTAAAAAGAACTGGTTATTTTAGTACCTCTAGCAAAAAAGAAAGCACACCTGCTTTGTACTCGGCAGACCTGTGTAGGTGTTTTGGTTTTGCCCCTTCTTGGCTGTGTGAACTTGGGTGAGTCATTCGAACTCTCTGAGGTTTGGATTCCATATAATCATTCCTACGTTGTGGGACTTAATGAGACAGTTTATTTAAAGTATCTGGGCCCATGCGTGGAGCAGAAGAAGGGCTCAATAAATGGTAACTAGTACAAACCACATGGTGGGGAAAAGGCATGAACTCCTTACAAATGGGAAGCAGTCATTACAAATGGGGGGAAAACCCATCCCACTTGGAGAAAATTCTCCTGATAAGTACACCTCAGGTCATTGTTCCCATTTTACAGAGGGGGCTCTCTCATGAGGTAGAACGCTTTGCTTAAGACCCTCCCAGGACTTCAGGGTTAGGAGCTGAATGAGCAGCAAAGCCCAGCCTCCTTTACTCCTGGAATATACTCTGCTGTTTCCCAAGCCCAGAATGACGTGTCGTCCATCTTCTCAGGTCTCCCCAGACCAAAGGCAGCATCTCCTGCCACCTTCCACCAGCATGATCCTCTCGTGTTCACCGCAGCACATGCATAATGGGAAAAGTTTAAAGCCACTTAGATGTCTGTGAGCTCCCCGAGGACGAGAACCATGTCCATTTTGCAATCCCCATGTTGTGTCCTTAGCTTCTTTGAGTCGGAGTTAAGCTAGAACAGAAAGGGAACAGGGAGATTCAAATGGCCCCTGGCCCCTGGCTTACTGGCCACTCCAAAGAGGCGATCTCGTTCTTCGTCCAGCTGCTCTCAAGCAGAAGCGAGAAGGTCAGCTCCTGGCTGAACACCGGGGGCAGGTTATGTAGGGTCTGTAGGCCATGGTGAGGACTGTGGCTTTTAATTGAAAGGCAGGGATTTTTGCCCTCTTGTTCACTGAAGCATCCTCAACACCTAGAGCACTGCCTGGTACAGAGCAGACACTCAATAAACAGCTGCAAAAATAAAAACAAATACTACGCAGCCAGCAAAAATTCCTGCCACAGGAAGATATGTGTAATATTAATATATTCTTAGGTTTTGTTGTTTTTAAAGGCTGATTACAAAAGAGTATAAAACTGGGCGATCACACATTGTTGACAGTGGCCAGTTGTGAATTTGACAGGGGTAGTGAATTTGCTTGCTCCCCCCCAACTTCTTTTCTGCTTTTCTAACTGAATATTTCCAAAAAAGAGCTTATGATATTTGTGTAAGAAAGGAGAGAAATAAATGAATAAATTGGATGGAGGAGTGGGAGGGAAGAAAGGAAGGATCTAGGAAGAGGAGAGGTTAATTCAGGCTGTGAAATCCAGAACATGTCCTGTCGCCTGCGTCCTCCAGCTCACACACACACACACACACACACACGCACGCACACGCACGCAGGCGCACATCTGGAAGCCAGCCTTCCCTTTCTTAGCCTTGCCCCTGGAGGCATTCCAGACTCTCTGCTCTTGGCGGCTCCCTCTCCCTCACCTCCTCCCTGAGACCGGTGCCCGCAGTGCCCTGCTGCCCAGGCCACAGCAGAGGCTGTGTTCAGATCTGCAAACAAAAGCAATTAGCAAGGGTCTGCTGCCTGGCTCCTCTAATTGCCCACACTCCTGAAAAGAAAGAAATGATGGCTCTTTCTGAGGAAAATAAAAACATCTCAAGCATTAGCCCCACAAGCATGCAGAACAGGCCTCTCCTAGGGACACCCAGAAATGGCCAGAGATGGGACTCACATGGCAAGAAGGCCACTGCCCCAGGAGAGATGAGGCCAACTGACCGGGATGGCCCCTTGCCTGGCTCTCTTAGGACTGACCATTAACCCCCTAATGTGAAATCAGGCCTCTAGAAAGAACTGGGTTCAAATCCCATCTCTACCATTCACTAGCTGGGTGGCCTTGAGCAAATCACACAGCCTCTCTGAGCCTCGACTGTCAATGGGAGCAGTGACAGCAGCAGCCTCCAGGGGTTACTGTGGGAGCTAAGTGAGAAAGCACCCAATAAGAGCTACTGACCATTGTCACTTACGAGCATATTTTCCCTCTGCCTATGCACCCTTCCCCCATCCCTTTTCTATCTCACTAATTCTTATTCAACCTCCAAGATTCAGTTCATATGTTACCTCTCCCAAGATGCCTCCCTGACCCCTTCAGGCTGAATTGGCTGCCCTCGGCCTGTGCTCCCAGTTTACACACTGCTTATTTGTGTGTGGTCAGGGCTCATTGGTTGTGAGTGACAGAGACAGCCCCTGGTGAACTTAAGCAGCAAGGGAGTTTATTGGAAGGATGTCAGAGCTCAAGGAATCAATGTGAGGTTGGAGACTGGGCCTTGAGAATGAACTAAGGACGCTCCAGGGAGCCGGGAAGTAGAATCTGGGCATGAGGCCACTGAGAACCTTGACCCTTTCGGGTGCCTTGTCCCTCTGTTCAGAATCAAATTCCAGAGAGAATAGTGGACTGCCCTTGATAAGGGCACAGGCCCATCCCTTGTCCAGAGTAAGGCAGAGCCTCCAATAAAGCAGGCCCTGCTATGGGGAGAGGTTACCCATAAAGGAAGTGATCTGTGAAATGTAAGTGGGTGCTGGTCAGTGAACAAACAACTGAAATCTGTCTCAAATACAAGCAGGGATTTCACCTCATTCACTTCCCTCTGAGTCTCTAGCACTTTACTCAGTGTCTTGCAAAGTTTGAATGAATGAGTGATGGAAAATCATAGCCTTCAAGGTAAGTAGCGCTAAGGGCCCCATTTGGGCACCAAGGGGGTTAGTGGTTAGAACCATGGACTTGGTATTCGGACAGAGCTGAGTTTGAGTTCTAGCTCTGCCTCATTTTTGACTTTGTTATCTTTGACTTTGGGCAAATTGCTTTCTAGGCTTCAGTTTCCTTACCTGTAAAGATATCTTTCTAAGTTTGTTGCAAGGATCCAAGAAGATTTATGTAAAGAATTGATACAATGCCTGAGACATAATAAGTGCTCAATAAACCACACTGCTACTACTCCTTGGTTTTTATCACTGTTGTGATTACTGCAGGAGATGAGGGGAGGGAGGTGGTCTGCTGACTGAAAATGAGAGCCTTAGGGAGAAGGAATCACTGTGATATGTGTGTGGGCCCTGAGGGAAGCCCCTAGATGACTCCGCCCCAGAGATGCTCAGAGCTGAGAGAGGGAGACAGATGAATTCTCACCCAAGATAAAGTGTGAAAGTTATATTTTTAAAAAAATGAACGAAAATGAAACTAACATATGATGAAAAACATATGCAGCCAGTAGAACCAGGTGCAGGAAGAAGCAGAATCGCATGTAGTCAAGGACCGACTTACTCAACTCACCAAATTCTGAGGGTAGTGACGAAATGCCCAAGCCCTGGGGAAGGGAGGAGACTCTGCTCCAGAAGTTTTCTCAAGTTGGAACTTGAGCTGAGGTTTGGGATAAGTTTGGAGAGGTCAAGAAGAAGGGGGGCACTCCAGGCAGGGGGCATGGAAGCTAGAGTATCAAGCCTTAGGAGGCTGTCTTAGCTCCGGCTGCTATAACAAATACCATAGGCTGGTGGCTCCAACAATAGACACTCATTGCTCACAGTTCTGGAGGCTGGGAAATCTAAGATCAAGCTATCCGTAGATTCAGTTCCTGGTGAGGACTCTCTTCCTGGCTTACAGACAGCCACCTTCTCGCTGTGTCCTCATATGGTGGAGAGAGAATGAGCTCCTGCCTTTTCCTCTACTTATAAAGGCACAAATCCCACCATGGGGGCCCCACCCTCAAGACCTCATCTAAACCCAATTACGTCCCAAGGGCCCCACCTCCAAATACCATCACATTGGGAGTTCTGGCTTCAGCATACGAATTTGGACGAGAAGGGGACACAAACATTCAGTCCATAACAGAGACATACACGGTGGGCAGGGAGAGCTAAAAGGGAGATGATGATTCTGCAGGTGGCTTACATTTTTGGCAAATCATGCCTCTCCTCTAGATCTTTAGCTCAGACAGGGGAACGTAAACCTGGTCTTACATAAAAAGTAGTGCTGAGGTTTCTTTCTACAATTCAGAGTCCCCGTCTCTGCCCCAGATATACTAAAGCAGAATCTCCTGGTACAGGGACAGGGAATCTGGACTTTTTCATTTCCTCAAGTGGTTGCTTTTTATTGAGATACAATTCAAATAATACAAACTTAACCATATTAAAGTGTGCAACTCAGTAGCACTTAGCACATTCACAATGATATGATATGCAACCACCAACTTTATCTAGTTCCAAAGCATATTCATCATCCCATAAGGAAACTCCTTACCCATTAAAAGGAAACCCCCAGGGACTTGCCTGGCAGTCCAGTGGTTAAGACTCCATGCTTCCAATGCAGGGGGCGCAGGTTTGACCCCTGGTTGGGGAACTAAGATCCCACATGCCATGTGGCATGGCCAAAAAGTAAAAAAAAAAAAAAAAAAAAGACACCAAAAGGAAACCCCTATATTCTATTCCCCCTTCCCACCAGCCCCTGGCAACCACTAATCTGTCTTCTGACTCTATGAATTTGCCTACTGTCATTATTTCATATAAATGGAATCATACAATGTGAGTCCTTTTGTGTCTCTCTTCTTTCACTTAGCATCATGTTTTCAAGGTTCATCTATGTTGTAGCATGTGTCAGAATTTCATTTCTTTTTATGACTGAATACTATTCCATTGGATGGACCACATTTTGTTTGTCCTTTCGTCCACTGATGGATATTTGGGCTGTTTCCATCTTTTGGCAATTGTGAACAGGGGTGTCCTCCAAGTGATTTTGAGTTCGCGGACTTGAGAGTTGCCATTTTGGAACCGTGCTGAGGTGACAATCACTTAAGAAAACCAGAGTTCTCAGACTTCAGTGTGCCTCACTCAGAACCGCCTGGAGAGCTTGCTGAAAACGCCCATGACAGGGCCCTACCTCCAGATACTCTGACTCAGTAGCTTTGGGTGGGCCTGGATACCTTTATTTTCGATGAGGTCCCCCCCCATCCCCACAAATTTTGATGCAAATGGCCAAACCACCATTCTGTAAGAAACAGTGACTTAAAAGAAGGAAGTCAACCATGGTTGCTCGAATTGCGCATTTTTTTTTCCATTTTTTAAACACTTGCCAAGATTTGTCAAATATTCAATAGTGAGCATGTTTTACTTTTACATTCAAATTTAAGTATTAATGAATTTTAAAAAAGGAAAAGGCTCTAATGCCTTGCTAGATTCCTAGCCTCTGCCTCTCTCCAGACCCCTCCCCCCACCAAAAAAGACTTCCTGACCCCCCTCCTGTGCTCCCCCAAACTCAGGCTCTTTCTAAAAAGCGCGCACACACACATTAAGATAGTGAACCTCTGATTTCTATGCACGGGACACTTTTGCCTACGGCGTGTCATACAATTTGCTTACTTACTGTGTGCTTTTTGGAGCATCTGAGGAAGTCAAAGCTGGGGGCTGGATCTGTTTGTTTTCCTACAGATAATGATATTCTCCCACCACCTAAGTTAATAGATTGAGGCTTGCAGGCATTTATGAGTGGTGTCTTTAATACGGTGCTGGAATACTTGCCCTATAAATTCTTAAGAATAGACTTATAGATTGCCTGTTACCAGCATTATGGGCTATTAATAAATCAGTTACAGCCACGTATTTTTTTGAAATTGCATTTTCCCTTTGTGTTCACATTCTAAGCAGCTACAAATCGGAGAGAGACAGAACACCCGTGCTGGATGAGGGTTGCAATTTCCTACAGAGAGATGGCAGGGGAAGGGGGATGACAACTAGGTCTGCAAAGGCAAACAATTTGGAGCAAGGAAGAAAGAGGAGCAAAGGGCCCCCAGCAGCTGGGTGTTGTTGCAGCGTTTCAGAGCCACGGTCCATCTCCTGGTGTCCTCCGGTAGCAAGGTTGAGTCGGCCAGGGTCATCGTGATTCCTTTGCTGTAAATCCCCCGGCAGTTCTCGACTCAGGCTGCTCTGTGTTAACTTCACATTTAAGGATACGCTGGTGTGGATGGTCACCTGAGCCTTGCTGGGACTCTCCAGCTGGTGTGCACAAACACCGCCACGTGGGAGGACAGATCTCCACAGCCCCTTCCCCGGCAGGAGGAAGCCTGGGCCTCCTTCAAGGCTCCTGTCCCAATCTGGAAGCTGGGGAGTCCCCAGGGGCTGACACTGCGTTCATGTCTGGCACTTCAGGCAGCTGCTCTTTCCCCACCCCCACCAGCGCAGCAGCGCTCTCCAGCCGTGGCACTCGGAGCTCCCTCGACTGGCACTCACCTCACGGCAGAGCATCATTTCCCCCTCAGCCTGCTCCACGGAAGGACCCCGCGGCACTGGTGCTGGACCACAGTGTCGCACACTTTGTATTTTACACAGACACTTCTTTCCTCTCAACAGTGTCAAGTCCAGTATGACAAAAGTCAAAGCCGCATTTTGGGGTTTTTAAAACATTATTTTCTCTTTGTTTGTTTTTGTCAGAACTCCTCTTTTCTTCCAACCACTAAGCCTTCTTGCAGGGACTGAGTCACTATGCCCACGGAATGTTTTCCCCACCAGCACATTCACTGGAACAGATCCCTCTGTCACCTTACAGTCTCTTCTCATTGAGCCTCCCCTCCCCCTGCCACACTGTGGTGTGTGCGAGCTTGTGGTGTCTGAACACCACGCATTAAGGCTGGTGGAATTTTTTTCCCCAGAAGCCTCCAGTGCAAATCACTGGATGCAAAGAGATACAGGGAAGAGCAGTTTCTGGCATCAAACACCCTGTGTGTGATATAAGAAGGCGTGGCCACCTGCTCTAACACACCAACCCCATGTCTCAGTGGCCTAAGACAATCAGGTTTATTTCCCACTGACCTCACAGTCTGATGCAGATGGACAGGCTTCCCTGGTGGCTCTCCTCCAAGTGATGACTCAGGGATCCAGGCTCCTTTCATCAGGAACTGCTGCAACCTTGAATACTTCACCGCCACTGCAGAAGTGAGGGGAGAGGAACTTTCAAAGAGATGCTCACATTTTAGCCAAGGGCCTAAACCCAGTCATGTGGTTCCAACTTAATTGCAAAGGGAGTTGGGAAGTTTGATGTGTGCCCAAGAAGTGGAAATGGGATTGCTGGGCCATTTACCCAGGTTCCACTTTGGCTCAGCCAGGAATCCAGACACATATGGGTTCCCAAAGATTATGTATATTTTATATACAAATAAAATGTATAGGGGCAGCCCCTACACATCCTGTCCCAACTTCCCAGCCAGAATGGGACAATTTGACAGTTAACCAGGAGACAGGAGAGTCCAAGACCCCTTGGAAGCTTCCCAGAATGTTCCCTACCCAGGCACCTGTTACTGAATCAGAACCTTCCCTAGTGGAATCACTCCTTGGATGGAGGAATGGTCAGAAGGCCCTGTTAAAATGCTCCTTCAGGGGAGAGTCCCTCACATGGATTTGCAAAGTTCACTTATCAAATGAGCTCACTGATTGATTCCTTCATGTCATTGATGCCTACAGGGGCAAAGGACTGGGGACACCTTGTGACAAGAGTGTCCCCTTGGAAAACAGCAGGCAGAATGCCGCAGGATAAGGATGCAGGATGGAAATGGGCAGCACAATCTGGTCCTGGGGCCCTAGAGCGGGGGGTGGAGGGGGGCTGATCTGAGGCATTAAGGAGGCACCGAAGGGCTCTGGGTATGAAACACAGGGAGCTAGAGAAGGGTTATTTAGTGATTTTTCCTGAGGCCAGCACTGCCCGAGATGACTTTGTCCTCCAGCCTCTGTCACATCCTCTGGCCTATTTCTTTGAAGATAAGGTCTGGGGCTTAAAACCAGAGGCTTTCAATTTATGTGAACAGAAAACCTTCATTGGCAAGATCTCTGGGCACAGTGGAAAGGCTGGACCGGAAAGCAGGAGCCTGGCTCTGGCGCTGACTCGACCTGGAGATGGTGGGTCTGTCACCTCTCTTCTTGGGGCCTCAGTTTCCCCGTGTGCAGTTGGGCCACACTACAGACAACAAGAGGACTGATGGAGCTGTGGGAAAGCGTGAGGCTCTAGTCTTAGTAAGAGCTGGGTTCACATCCTCAGACACACATTTAGCCCATGTGGCCAACAAGACGGATTCACGCCCACAGCCATCCACAGCCCTTCCTCTTGTCTTCCTCTTCAACAGAGGCCAGAAAGCTAACTTCTCACACTTCTAGAGGCTCTTACAGCTTGAGGCAGTTATGGTCTGTGAAGAGACACAAGTCTCTAGGGAAAGCACCCGTCCTAGAATGAAAAGACAAAGCTTCAAGAGAAAGGATTAGGGGGGACCTTCAAGATGGCAGAGGAGTAGGACGTGGAGATCACCTTCCTCCCCATAAATACATCAAAAATACATCTACATGTGGAACAACACCTACAGAACACTTACTGAACGCTGGCATAAGACCTCAGACTTCCCAAAAGGCAAGAAAATCCCCACGTACCTGGCCATGTGGCTGACAGGGTCTTGGTGCTCTGGCCTGGTGGGAGAGCCGAGTTCAGGACACTGGACCACCAGAGACCTCCCAGCCCCAAGTAATACCAATCGGTGAGAGCTCTCCCAGAGATCTCCGTCTCAACGCTAAGACCCAGCACCACCCAACGACCAGCAAGCTCCAGTACTGGACGCCCCATGCCAAACAACTAGCAAGACAGGAACACAACCCCACCCATTAGCAGAGAGGCTGCCTAAAATCATACTAAGGTCACAAACACCCTAAAACACACCACCAGACGCAGCCCTGCCCACCAGAAAGACAAGATCCAGGCCCAGCCACCAGAACACAGTCCCCACCACAGGAAGCCTACACAAGCCACTGAACCAACTTTACCCACTGGGGGCAGACACCAAAAACAATGGGAACTACGAACTTGCAGCCTGCGAAGAGGAGACCCCAAACACAGTAAGTTAAGCAAAATGAGAAGACAGGAAAACACACAGCAGATGAAGGAGCAAGGTAAAAACCCACCAGACCAATCAAATGAAGAGGAAATAGGCAGTCTACCTGAAAAAGAATTCAGAGTAATGATAGTAAAGATGATCCAAAATCTTGGAAATAGAATGGAGAAAATACAAGAAACGTTTAAGAAGGACCTAGAAGAACTAAAGAGCAAACAAACAATGATGAACAACACAATAAATGAAATTAAAAATTCTCTAGAAGGAATCAATAGCAGAATAACTGAGGCAGAAGAATGGATAAGTGACCTGGAAGATAAAATAGTGGAAATAACTACCGCAGAGCAGAATAAAGAAAAAAGAATGAAAAGAATTGAGGACAGTCTCAGAGACCTCTGGGACAACATTAAATGCACCAACATTTGAACACCAACAAAGAAGAAGAGAAAAAGAAAGGGTCTGAGAAAATATTTGAAGAGATTATAGTTGAAAACTTCCCTAACATGGGAAAGGAAATAGCCACCCAAGTCCAGGAAGTGCAGAGAGTACCATACAGGATAAACCCAAAGAGAAACACACTAAGACAAAAATTAATGAAACTATCAAAAATTAAATACAAAGAATAAATATTAAAAGCAGCAAGGGAAAAGCAACAAATAACATACAAGGGAATCCCCCTAAGGTTAACAGCTGATCTTTCAGCAGAAACTCTGCAAGCCAGAAGGGGGTGGCAGAACATATTTAAAGTGATGAAAGGGAAAAACCGACAACCAAGATTACTCTACACAGCAAGGATCTCATTCAGATTTGACAGAGAAATTAAAACCTTTACAGACAAGGAAAAGTTGAGAGAAGTCAGCACCACCAAACCAGCTCTACAACAAGTGCTAAATGAACTTCTCTAAGTGGGAAACACAGAGAAGAAAAGGACCTACATAAACAAACCCAAAACAATTAAGAAAATGGCAATAGGAACACACATATCAATAATTACCTTAAATGTGAATGGATTGAATGCTCCATCCAAAAGGCACAGGCTCGCTGAATGGATACAAAAATAAGACCCATATATATGCTGTCTACAAGAGACCCACTTCAGACCCAGGGACACATACAGACTGAAAGTGAGGGGATGGAAAAAGATATTCCATGCAAATGGAAATCAAAAGAAAGCTGGAGTAGCAATTCTCATATCAGAAAAAATAGACTTTAAAATAAAGACTATTACAAGAGACAAAGAAGGACACTATATAATGATCAAGGGATCAATCCAAGAAGAAGAGATAACAGTTGTAAATATTTATGCACCCAACATAGGAGCACTTCAATACATAAGGCAAATGCTAACAGCCATAAAAGGGGAAATCGACAATAACACAATCATAGTAGGGGAATTTAACACCCCACTTTCACCAATGCACAGATCATCCAAAATGAAAATAAATAAGGAAACACAAGCTTTAAATGACACATTAAACAAGATGGGCTTAATTGATATTTATAGGACATTCCATCCAGAAACAACAGAATACACTTTCTTCTCAAGGTGTCATGGAACATTCTCTAGGATAGATCATATCTTGGGTCACAAATCAAGCCTCAGTAAATTTAAGAAAATTGAAATCGTACCAAGTATCTTTTCCAACTACAATGCTATGAGACTAGATATCAATTACAGAAAAAAAATCTGTAAAAATACAAACACATGGAGGCTAAACAATACGTTACTAAATAACCAAGAGATCACTGAAGAAATCAAAGAGGAAATCAAAAAATACCTAGAAACAAATGACAATGAAAACACGACGGCCCAAAACCTATGGGATGCAGCAAAAGCATTTCTAAGAGGGAAGTTTATAGCAATACAGTCGTACATCAAGAAACAAGCAAAATCTCATATAAACAACCTAACCTTACACCTAAAGCAATTAGAGAAAGAAGAACAAAAAAACCCCAAAGTTAGCAGAAGGAAAGGAATCATAAAGATGAGATCAGAAATAAATGAAAAAGAAATGATGGAAACAATAGCAAAGATCAATAAAACTAAAAGCTGGTTCTTTGAGAAGATAAACAAAATTGATAAACCACTAGCCAGACTCATCAAGAAAAAAAGGGAGAAGACTCAAATCAACAGAATTAGAAATGAAAAAGGAGAAGTAACAACTGACACTGCAGAAATACAAAGAATCATGAGAGATTACTACAAGCAACTATATCCCAATAAAATGGACAACCTGGAAGAAATGGACAAATTCTTAGAAAAGCACAACCTTCTGAGACTGAACCAGGAAGAAATAGAAAATATAAACAGACCAATCACAAGCACTGAAATTGAAACTGTGATGAAAAATCTTCCAACAAACAAAAGCCCAGGACCATATGGCTTCACAGGCAAATTCTATCAAACATTTAGAGAAGAGCTAACACCTATCTTTCTCAAATTCTTCCAAAATACAGGAGAGGGAGGAACATTCACAAACTCATTCTATGAGGACACCATCACCCTGATACCAAAACCAGACAAGACGTTACAAAAAAAGAAGCATACAGGTCAATATCTCTGGTGAACACAGATGCAAAAATCCTCAACAAAATACCAGCAAACAGAATCCAGCAGCACATTAAAAGGATCACACACCATGATCAAGTGGGGTTTATCCCAGGAATGCAAGGATTCTTCAATATACGCAAATCAATCAATGTGATAAACCATATTAACAAACTGAAGGAGAAAAAGCATATGACCATCTCAATAGATACAGAAAAAGCTTTTGACAAAATTCAACACCCATTTATGATAAAAACTCTCCAGAAGTAGGCATAGAGGGAACTTACCTCAACATAAATAAAGGCCATATATGACAAACCCACATCCAACATCATTCTCAATGGTGAAAAACTGAAAGCATTTCCACTAAGATCAGGAACAAGACAAGGTTGCCCACTCTCACCACTATTATTCAACATAGTTTTGGAAGTTTTAGCCACAGCAATCAGAGAAGAAAAAGAAATAAAAGGAATCCAAATCGGAAAAGAAGAAGTAAAACTGTCACTGTTTGCAGATGACATGATGCTATACACAGAGAATCCTAAAGATGCTACCAGAAAACTGCTAGAGCTCATCAGTGAATTTGGTAAAGTAGCAGGATACAAAATTAATGCACAGAAATCTCTTGCATTCCTATACACTAATGATGAAAAACCTGAAAAAGAAATTAAGGAAACACTCCCATTTACCACTGCAACAAAAAGAATAGAATACCTAGGAATAAACCTACCTAAGGAGACAAAAGATCTGTATGCAGAAAACTATAAGACACTGATGAAAGAAATTAATGATGATACAAACAGATGGAGAGATATACCATGTTCTTCGATGGGAAGAATCAACATTGTGAAAATGACTATACTACCCAAAGCAATCTACAGATTCAATGCAATCCCTATCAAACTACCAATGGCATTTTTCACAGAACTAGAACAAAAAATTTCACCATTTGTATGGAAACACAAAAGACCCTGAATAGCCAAAGCAATCTTGAGAAAGAAAAACAGAGCTGGAGGAATCAGGCTCCCTGTCTTCAGACTATACTACAAAGCTACAGTAATCAAGACAGTATGGTACTGGCACAAAAACAGAAATATAGATCAATGGAACAGGATAGAAAGCCCAGAGATAAACCCATGCACCTATGGTCAACTAATATATGCCAAAGGAGGCAAGGATATACAATGGAGAAAAGACAGTCTCTTCAATAAGTGGTGCTGGGAAAACTGGACAGCTACATGTGAAAGAATGAAATTAGAACACTCCCTAACACTATACACAAAAATAAACTCAAAATGGATTAAAGACCTAAATGTAAGACTGGACACTATAAAACTCTTAGAGGAAAACATAGGAAGAACACTCTGAGATAAATAACAGCAAGATCTTTTTTGATCCACCTCCTAGAGTAATGGAAATAAGAACAAAAATAAACAAATGGGACCTAATGAAACTTAAAAGCTTTTGGACAGCAAAGGAAACCATAAACAAGATGAAAAGACAACCCCAGAATGGTAGAAAATATTTGCAAATGAAGCAACTGAGAAAAAGATTAATCTCCAATATATACAAGCAGCTCATGCAGCTCAATATCAAAAAAACAAACAACCCAATCCAAAAATGGGCAGAAGACCTAAATAGACATTTCTCCAAAGAAGAGATACAGATTGCCAACAAACACATGAAAGGATGCTCAACATCACTAATCATTAGAGAAATGGAAATCAAAACTACAATGAGGTATCACCTCACACCAGTCAGAATGGTCATCATCAAAAAAGCTACAAACAATAAATGCTGGAGAGGGTGTGGAGAAAAGGGAACCTTCTTGCACTGTTGGTGGGAATGTAAATTGATACAGCCATTATGGAGAACAGTATGGAGTTCAGTATGGAGAACAGTTTTTCCTAAAAATCTAAAAATAGAACTACCATATGACCCAGCAATCCTACTACTGGGCATATACCCTGAGAAACCCATAATTCAAAAAGAGTCATGTACCACAGTGTTCACTGCAGCACTATTTACAATAGCCAGGACATGGAAGCAACCTAAGTGTCCATCTACAGATGAATGGATAAAGAAGATATGGCACATATATACAATGGAATATTACTCAGCGATAAAAAGAAACTAAATTGAGTTATTTGTAGTGAGGTGGATGGACCTGAGTCTGTCATACAGAGTGAAGTAAGTCAGAAAGAGAAAAACAAATATCATATGCTAACACATATATATGGAATCTAAAAAAAAAATGGTTCTGATGAACCTAGGGGCAGGACAGGAATAAAGATGCAGATGTAGAGAATGGACTTGAGGACATGGGGAGGGGGAAGGGTAAGCTGGGATGAAGTGAGAGTAGCATTGACATATATACACTACGAAATGTAAAATAGATAGCTAGTGGGAAGCAGCTGCATCGCACAGGGAGATCAGCTCGATGTTTTGTGACCACCTAGAGGGATAGGATAGGGAGGGTGGGAGGGAGACACAAGAGGGAGGGGATATGGGGATATATGTATACATATAGCTGATTCATTTTGTTATACAGCAGAAACTAACACAACATTGTAAAGCAATTATACTCCAATAAAGATGTTTAAAAAAAAAAAAAGAGAGAAAGGGTTTGCCATGTTTCTTCCTGTTGCCAAGGTCATGGAAAAGATACTTGAAGGTGCAGCAGCAGCCATCATGTAACCATGAGGAAGAAAGCCACACTATGAGAATGGAGAGTAGTAGAGCAGGAAGACAGAGGGAGCCTGGGTCCCTGAGGAAGTTCTTGTGGATGAAATCTTGAGCAGCTGACAGCAAGCCTCTTATTTCACGGGCCAAATAAAACCCCTGACAGATGTGTCAGGTCTCAGTTACTTGCAGCCACTCGCAATTCTAACTAACCTTGAGCCAGTTCTTTAATGTTTTTTAAAATTAATATTTATTGAGCACTTACTTTGTGACAGGCATGTACCAGGCACACTATATCTATTCTGTCCAATTTGTCACAATAACTCATTTCATAAATGCAAAATTTGAGGCTCAGACGGGGTAAGTAATTTGCTCAAGGTGAAACAGCATGAATTTGACCTCTAGAACCTGGGCTGTTAACCATGACCCATGTTCTACTTTCCTGAACTTCAGTTTCCCTATCTGTAAAATGAGACAGCAGGAGGCAGTGTTGTAAAGGAGCCAAGCCTATGGGCTTTGAATAATTCAGAGTGACATCAGCTCAAATCCTGCCTCCACCACTTGGTGCCGTGTGACTTGAGGAAGTAACTAAACCTCTCTGAGCCCCGGTTTCTTTTTCAATAACTGGGACAATTAGGGGACCTACCTCATAGGGTTGTCCTAAAGATTAAACATCAGGTAAAGCTGTGAGCACAGAGCCCAGCAGAGAACAGGCACTTCTCTACAGCTGAGATCATCTCCCCTCTCCCTTCTAGCACAGGATTTCCATGACCTTGGCGGCTGGTTGTGCATCAGTGAAATATCTGACATCTTTCCCTGGGGAAGAAGGACTACTGTGGCTTTCTAGGTACAGATGACAAACTGAATACAGAAATTTTTCCTCTGAAACCAACTATTTTTAAAAACAACTGTTTACAAGTTAAAAAAAAACAAAAGGGACTTCCCTGGTGGCGCCATGGTTAAGAATCCACCTGCCAATGCAGGGGGCACGGGTTTGAGCCCTGGTCTGGGAAGATCCCGCATGCCGTGGAGCAACTAAGCCCGTGCGCCACAACTACTGAGCCCGCGTGCCACAATTACTGAAGCCTGTGTGCCTAGAGCCCGTGCTCCGCAACAAGAGAAGCCACCGCAATGAGAAGCCTGCGCACCGCAAGAAAGAGTAGCCCCCGCTCACCACAACTAGAGAAAGCCCGCGCGCAGCAACGAAGACCCAACGCAGCCAAAAATAAATAAATAAATAAGTTTTTTTAAAAAAGTATTAAAACTGTTTACAACTTTGTTTACTCCCAGCAAGGGTTAGATCAAAGCATCCAGCCCCTCCCTGCCGCAGGTAACGGAGGAGGGAGAGAGGGAATCACTCTCCAGGGGGCTTCGCCGGACTCCATGGCTAAGCTCAAAACTTAAAAACCTGCAAATGGGAGGGAAAGGGGGAGGCGTGGAAATAATTAGAAGCCGGTCCCAAGAAGGTTATATAAAAACAACGAAATCGTAATATTTTCCACGACAGATTTCATCAGTGCCGACTGAGTGCATTTTATTAAACCTCATTTATTAAATTTTGAGGAATATAATTTAGATATAAGATCCCGGACAAACAGTTTGCAAACTAGCTGAATCCGGACGCATCACCGTCCCCCCATGCATGGAAAACAGGCGCTTTTCATCTTGATGGTCTCAGGGCTCTCCCTCTACAGTTTGTGTGGGGGAAGGAGACGGTGAGACAGGGTGGGTGTGGAGGGCTCCATGCTGTTATTTGCCGTCTTTCTCCCGCCTCGAGCCGTTTGGACGTGTTGGGCTTCCTGCCCTGTAGCATAAACATCTCTGAAGTTGAACGGGCATGCTTCGTTGTTGTCTGGAATCTGCGGGCTGAGAGGAAATAGGTGCACACGTGCCAAAAAAGCAACATACACGCGCAGCACAAATTGTTGATTTGTTTATCTAAGGGTCTCCCCTGAGCCTCCCAAGACTCCCCCCACCCACTCGGAGAATCTCATTTACCGGGATTTACAAAGCAGGAGTTGACCCAGTGGATGAAACAGATGATATTTTCATTCTAGGATTTCCAGGTCACTGGGAAGTCTCCCTACTCCCACCAAACTCCCAGCCCAAAACACTTCCCCAGCCCTGCTTTCTAAGGCCTAAAATGCCCCTTTGTGAAAACCAAAAGAGTTAAGGCATGCCAGAGACTCTATGTTATTTCGTCTATTCCTCTCCTTGGCCCACTCAGGGCATGCATTAGTCATCCTGCTGCATGGAGGAAAACACAGACTCAAGATTGGTGAAGCGACTTTCCCAGGGTCACTCGGGGATTAAGTGGCAGAACCAGGAACCCAAGCCCAGGGGATACTGTATACGATTTAAACATTCTTTTAATGGCAGGACACAACACACTGACACTCAAATAGAGGAAGGGCAGAAGTCTTTGTCACTGACAGCTCCAAATGAGAGAAGGCCACCATGCAGGGCCTCCCAGGGATTTGCACTGGAGGCAGGGTAACGTCAAGCTTGAGCTGCTGCAGGGGCACCCTATGTACGGCAAGCACAGCGGGGCTATCTGGGTCTCTGGGGCTCCCTGTGGACTGGCTGCTACTTGCTCTGGCATGATTAGGGCAGGTGCACTGGGACCCCAGAGTGTGAGAGCCCCGTCATCAGCTGCTCAAGAAGAGAAACTAACAAGCCTCCAGACAGGGCCTCAAAACTGGGTTAAGACAGCATTAAAAAATATATATAATATATATTATACATACATACATATATATATATATATATATATATATATATATATATATATATATCATACATGTTATAGGTGGGTCTAATTCTGAATCCCAGATCCTTTTCCTCTCTCTCTGCTGAAAATGCCTATCAACCTTGGGGTCACCCATCCTCAAGACATTCACTTGGTCACCTTGTGTTGTTGGCCCCATCTCTGAAGAGTCTCTTGGATCTGTTCCCTGCTCAAGAAAGTTACGCTCAGATCTCTTTCATGAACTACAAGGCCCTTCGAGAGAGCATCACAGGGTTAAGAGAAAGAAAGTGCGCTCAGAGGTCAGCATAGGGGTCACACTGTGGCAGTGCCACTTGTTAGCTGCATGACCTCAGACATCAGTGTCCCGCTGAGCCTCACGTGCATCTGCAAAATGGGAATTAGAGGACGGCCCGCCGCTGGAGATCGGCAGGAGGGAAGAAGGCAGATTATCTGTTGGCAATCCTGGCAGAGAGTAAGTCCTCAGTTAAAGATACTCAGTACTGCCGCTGCTGTGATTCTGTCCGCTCCGGTGCAAACCTGCATTTCAACCTCACCAGCCACACTCTGCCCCCCAAACACGACCGTGCTCCTCCTTGCATCTCTGCCTCGGCTGGGATATTTTTCTCTACACCATTCCCACTTCCCAGCACGTCCTGGTCATCCTTCAGGGCTCACCCGCATGGTCTTCTCCTCCGAGAAGCCTCCTGGAGCCACTACCGACCCCAGCAGAATCCACCTCTCCCTGCCCAGCGCTCCCTCCCACCCCGTCAAAGTCTGAACTCGGGCATCTGGTGGGAAGGAAGTGGGGGTGCTACCTGCTCCCCCCACAGTGAGCTACGTGAGGAAGTGCAGAATCTTATCACATGGTGCGGTGGTAGCTGGCTTGATGTATTAGTCAGGGTTCTCCAGAGAAACAGAACCAGCAGGACAGATAGATACAGATGTAGATTCTTTGATATTATATATATAGATAGTCTATCAATAGACTATAGATCTATATCCATCTATATCTATATCTACATGAGGATATTTATTCTAGGAATGGGCTCGTGTGATTATGATCTGCCCTCTACAAGCTGGAGACCCAAGAGAGCCGGTGGTGTAATCCAGTCCACGTTCAAAGATCCAAGAAGCAGAAGCATCAATGTCCAAGGGCAGGGGAAGTCAACATCCCAGTTCAAACAGAGAGAGAGCAAATTCGCCCTTCCTCCACGTTTCTGTCCTTTCAGGCTCTCAGCACATGGGATAATGCCCACCCACATGATGGGCACATCTTTACTCAGTCTATAGATTCCAGTGCTAATCTCTTCCAGAAACACCCTCACAGACACACCCAGAAATAATGCTTTACCAGCTCTACGGGCCTCCCTTAGCCCAGCCAAGCTGACACTTAAAATTAAAAATTATAGTTGATGAGGCACCTTTGAGTAGCTGCCTTCCCTTTCTTGTCTCACTCCTCCACTCCGTCACCTTCGCTCCTCAACTTGCACTCAAGTTCTTATCTCAGGGGCTGCTTCTGGGGGAATCCAGATTGACATGTAATCCCTGCTAGCCGTGAGATCTGGAGCATGTTACTTAAACTCTCTGTGCCTCAGCCTTCCCTTCTGTAAATGAAAATACTTTTACTTATGGAATTGTATTACGAGGATGAGATGAGCTAAGTTGAGCTTGGAAAAGTGCCTGAAAACTAGAAAACACTACAAATATTAGGTCTTATTATTCTCAAGGTCTAGCTAAGGACCTGGCATATGCTATGGCTTCAAAAAAGTGTTTGCTGGTTAAAGCATATTGAATCTCTCAGGATGGAGGAAGGCTGTATATTAAGCCTTTTCATTCCACATTAGTTAGGTTCTTCCAGTTGCCAAGAACTCACTCAAGCAAACACAAGCAAGGCAGCCTGTTTCAAGGATGTGCCTGTAGGAACAGAGACGGGCATCTCTAAGGAACTGCAGAACCACCAGCCAGGCAGACTGTACCAAGGCAGGAGCATGACTGGGGAATAGGAAGGTGTCTCAGATTCCGAGAACAGCCCTAATGAATGGGTTATCTTGTCATCCTCCAAGAGCTGCAGGGTGTTTTTGTGTCTTCCCTCTAGAGATCTATCGCTCATACATCTCATCTGCTCCCTCTGTATTGCCTCTCTTTGTACAACTTTCTGGTTCCACTGAGGTCTCTGAGTTTCCAGTAACATCTCTTTCCCCCGTGGGTTCTGATCCAGTTGAGAAATAATCATAGGAGTCAAACTGGGATGAAGACATCAACTTCGGGGGTGGTAAAGCTGCACTTAGGAACACAGTGTAGACTTGTGACAAGAGGCAAGAATTCCACTCCTTCCTCCCAAGTCTAGACCTTGATTCTTCCCTCAGCAAAGAGTCTGCTCTCCAGCCAGCCTGGCCCACACCTGCTGACCAAGAAGAGACCTGACGGAGGAGAGAATACAGGTCATCTCACTACAGAGGAGCAGGAGCTGAGAACAGACGTCCTGAACAGCAGGGCAACTCTGAAATCAGAGCTTGACGAAGAGACCGAGCTGGCCACACTCAGACCTGTTCCCAGCTTCACCAACAGATCATCTATTCACCCCTCTGGTAAAGTGAGAAAACGAGGAGGAGGGGTGGACTGATGCCCTCCCTGGTACTTCTAGAGGTTGTTATTTTAATGGGCTATGGCAGACTAGACAGGGGAGGGTTGGAATTTTTTTTTCCTGCAGCTACTAACTGACCAATCTTGCCTGTGTCTATAGTTCAAATTCCCAAGAGAGAGGACCTGATTGGCCCAGGGACTCATCTTCATCTCTGTTTGAACAGCTAGTTCATAAACAGCTAGCACAAAGGCCATTGGCCAGCCTACCCCTTAGTGCAACATGAAATTGCCCTGTTCATTTATTTGTTTATCATCTTCCCACACCCCGGCTAGGGCGTTCCTGAGGGACAGGAATCTTGTCTGTTATGGTCATTGTTTCATCCCCAGCATCTAGAAAGGTACATGGCACAAAGTAGGAGCTGGATAAATATTTATTGAATATAAGATTGAATGATTGATTAATGCAACAAATAAGTGAGTGAATGAACAAACCTAACAGGTTTATAAAAAGCCCTACCTACATCATTGGAGCCTGTCCTCTATCACCCAGGGAACTCAGCTTCAGCCCGCAGCTTGTTTAGCCCACAGGGCAAAGTCCCTCAGGTAATGAGACCCCACTCACCTAGAAGGCAATTGAGTGAGTTTCCATTGTCATGGCAGCGAGCCTCCGATCCCCATCAAAGCAACTCAGCCAAGTGTTCCTTCTAACCACTGGAATCTTTCTGAGAGATGTTCTGGCCAACACAACTTCCTCCATCTTATTCTACTTCCAGTGATGTCTTAGCCCTTCTTGAAACTGGACCACTTCTCTGATTACCTGCTTCTTAATCCAACTCTGTCTGCACCAGTACCCTTGATTAACGCCTTTCCCACAGACAATAAAGTCTTCCTCCAACTCACTACCCAGGGCATTATTTAACAGAAACCTAAACCCAACATGCTAATGAAAACAGCTCTTGCAAATAATCCTTTAAAGGGGTTTTAAGTACCCAGTTCCTACTAAACTGATGCAAATTAATGACCTTTAGGAGGCTTCTAAAAACTCACTATTCTTTTACCCAGAGTGGAGTAGCGATGAGGTCACAGATAATATGCACCAGAACAAATCAGTCCCAAGTTTAATCACTGCTGAGCCTGACACAGTGGTAAAAGGGGACAGTGCCCTGGAGAGCTCTGAAAAAGGAGACCTCAGTGTTGCTAAAAGAGGTAGACGGGGATGCCCCAAAGGAAGGGACTTTGTCCCAATTTCCTCAGCATTGGTCAGAGGGGCTGGGAAACTAAAAGGCTGAGCTATACTCATGAATAAATAAGACCTCCAGGGCCATTGTGCAGATCAGAGATAAAATGTAAATGTAAATGTAAATCTGCACATAGCAGATGCTCAATAAAGGCTAAATGTTGTTATGATGAAAACCACACACTGGTGCCTGTGACAGCAGGGACCTGGAGAAAGAGGGTCAGCCCAGGGGCAGGGGTGTCTTGGCACCAAAGGGCTTGTGTGTGCTCAGCAAAGTGGAGGCTTTGGAGCTATGAGGTTTACAGTTCTAGGACATGCATTTAAGGGCCCCTATGGCCAAAAGGGGCAATTTAGGAAGGTCCTAAGTTAGCTGACTTGTTGAGAGGGCAGAGCAGAGGCTTTCTCTCAAGGGAGCTGAGGTCAGGGTGAACCTCTCCAATTCTATGAGTCTACCCTGGACCAGAAGTGACTTTCCTTGCATTCCTCTTCAAATTCACAGTGCACTCTCTACCCCTTCTCACCATCCCTGTCCTCTGATTTACAGCTCTAGGCTCACCTCCTCCAAGAAGCCCTCTTAGACTTTTCCAACCTACGTACTCTTTTTCCCGTCTCTATATCCCTATGACATTCACAGTCTGCAACAAACAGTCTAGCCTCTTTTTTCCACTTTACACCTTACTGGTTTCTGGTACATGAGATCTGGGACCCCTCTTTTTTTTTTTTTTTTTTTTTAATTACAACCCCGTGGCTTATTTATTTTATAACTGTAGGTTTTTACCCTGTATTCCCCTTTACCTATTTCTCCCAGTCCCCATGCCCTCCCCTCTGGCAATCACCCATTTTTTTCTCTGTATCTATGAGTTTGTTTTCTTTTTTTTGATTTTTATTTTATTAATTTTTTATACAGCACGTTCTTATTAGTTATCCATTTTATACATATTAGTATATATATATCAATCCCAATCTCTCAATTCATCAGAGCACCACCACCATCCCCCCCCACCGCTTTCCCCTCTTGGTATCCATACGTTTGTTCTCTGCATCTGTGTCTCAGTTTCTGCCCTGCAAACGGGTTCATCTGTACCATTTTTCTAGATTCCACATATATACGTTAATATTCAATATTTGTTTTTCTCTTTCTGACTTCCTTCACTCTGTATAACAGTCTCTAGATTCATCCACGTCTCTACAAATGACCCAATTTCGTTCCTTTTTATGGCTGAGTAATATTCCATTTTATATATGTAAAACATCTTCCTTATCCATTCATCTGTCGATGGGCATTTAGGTTGCTTCCATGACCTGGCTATTGTAAATAGTGCAGCAATGAACATTGGGGTGCATGTGTCTTTTTGAATTATGGTTTTCTCTGGGTATATGCCCAGTAGTGGGATTGCTGGATCATATGGTAATTCTAACTTTAGTTTTTTAAAGAAATTCCATACTGTTCTCCATAGTGGTTGTATCAATTTACATTCCCACCAACAGTGCAAGAGGATTCCCTTTTCTCCACACCCTCTCCAGCATTTGTTGTTTGTAGATTTTCTGATGATGCCCATTCTAACTGGTGTGTGGTGATACCTCACTGTGGCTTTGACTTGCATTTCTTTAATAATTAGTGATGTTGAGCAGCTTTTCATGTGTTTCTTGGCCATCTGTATGTCTTCTTTGGAGAAATGTCTATTTAGGTCTTCTGCCCATTTTTGGATTGGGTTGTTTGTTTTTTTAATACTGAGCTGCATGAGCTGTTTATATACTTTGGAGATTAATCCTTTGTCCATTGATTCATTTGCAAATATTTTCTCCCATTCTGAGGGTTGTCTTTTCATCTTGTCTGTAGTTTCCTTTGCTGTGCAAAAGCTTTTAAGTTTCAGTAGGTCCCATTTCTTTATTTTTGTTTTTATTTCCATTACTCTAGGAGGTGGGTCAAAAATGATCTTGCTGTGATTTATGTCAAAGAGTGTTCTTCCTATGCTTCCCTCTAAGAGTTTTATAGTGTCCAGTCTTACATTTAGGTCTCTAATCCATTTTGAGTTTATTTTTGTGTATGGTGTTAGGGAGTGTTCTAATTTCATTCTTTTACATGTAGCTGTCCAGTTTTCCCAGCACCACTTATTGAAGAGACTCTCTTTTCTCCATTGTATATCCTTGCCTCCTTTGGCATATATTAGTTGACCATAGGTGCGTGGGTTAATCTCTGGGCTTTCTATCCTGTTCCATTGACCTATATTTCTGTTTTTGTGCCAGTACCATATTGTCTTGATTACTGTAGCTTTATAGTATAGTCTGAAGCCAGGGAGTCTGATTCCTCCAGCTCTGTTTTTTTCCCTCAAGACTGCTTTGGCTATTCAGGGTCTTCTGTGTCTCCATACAAATTTTAACATTTGTTGTTCTAGTTCTGTAAAAAATGCCGTTGGTAATTTGATAGGGATTGCATTGAATCTGTAGATTGCTTTGGGTAGTATAGTCATTTTCACAATATTGATTCTTCCAATCCAAAAACATGGTATATCTCTCCATCTGTTGGTATCATCTTTCATTTCTTTCATCAGTGTCTTATAGTTTTCTGCATACAGGTCTTTCGTCTCCCTAGGTAGGTTTACTCCTAGGTATTTTATTCTTGTTGTTGCAATGGTAAATGGGAGTGTTTCCTTAATTTCTCTTTCAGATTTTTCATCCTTAGTGTATAGGAATGCAAGAGATTTCTGTGCATTAATTTTGTATCCTGCTACTTTACCAAATTCATTGATTAGCTCTAGTAGTTTTCTGGTGGCATTTTTAGGATTCTCTATGTATAGTATCATGTCATCTGCAAACAGTGACAGTTTTACTTCTTCTTTTCCAATTTGTATTCTTTTTATTTCTTTTTCTTCACTGATTGCCGTGGCTAGGACTTCCAAAACTATGTTGAATAATAGTGGTGAGAGTGGACATCCTTGTCTTGTTCCTGATCTTAGAGGAAATGCTTTCAGTTTTTCACCATTGAGAATGTTGTTTGCTGTGGGCTTCTTGTATATGGCCTTTATTATGTTGAGGTAGGTTCCCTCTATGCCCACTTTCTGGAGAGTTTTTACAATAAATGGGTGTTGAATTTTGTCAAAAGCTTTTTCTGCATCTATTGAGATGATCATATGGTTTTTATTCTTCAATTTGTTAACATGGTGTATCACATTGATTGATTTGCGTATACTGAAGAATCCTTGCATCCCTGGGATAAATCCCACTTGATCATGATGTATGACCTTTTAATGTGTTGTTGGATTCTGTTTGCTAGTATTTTGTTGAGGATTTTTGCATCTATATTCATCAGTGATATTGGTCTGTAATTTTCTTTTTTTGTAGTATCTTTGTCTGGTTTTGGTATCAGGGTGATGGTGGCCTCATAGAATGAGTTTGGGAGTGTTCCTTCCTCTGCAATTTTTTGGAAGAGCCTGAGAAGGATGGGTGTTAGCTCTTCTCTAAATGTTTGATAGAATTGACCTGTGAAGCCATCTGGTCCTGGACTTTTGTTTGTTGGAAGATTTTTAATCACAGTTTCAATTTCATTACTTGTGATTGGTCTGTTCTTATTTTCTATTTCTTCCTGGTTCAGTCTTGGAAGGTTATACCTTTCTAAGAATTTGTCCATTTCTTCCAGGTTGTCCACTTCATCGGCATAGAGTTGCCTGTAGTAGTCTTAGGATGCTTTGTATTTCTGTGGTGTCTGTTGTAACTTCTCCTTTTTCATTTCTAATTTTTTTGATTTGAGTCCTCTCCCTCTTTTTCTTGATAAGTCTGGCTAATGGTTTATCAATTTTGTTTATCTTCTCAAAGAACCAGCTTTTAGTTTTATTGATCTTTGCTATTGTTTTCTTTGTTTCCATTTCATTTATTTCTGCTCAGATCTTCATGATTTCTTTCCTTCTGCTAACTTTGGGTTTTGTTTGTTCTTCTTGCTCTAGTTGCTTTAGGTGTAAGGTTAGATTGTTAATTTGAGATTTTTCTTGTTTCTTGAGGTAGGCTTGTATTGCTATAAACTTCCCTCTCAGAACTGCTTTTGCTGCATCCTGTAGGTTTTGAATTGTCTCTAGGTATTTTCTGATATCCTCTTTGATTTCTTCAGTGATCTCTTGGTTATTTAGTAACGTATTGTTCAGCTTCCATGTGTTTGTGTTTTTTACGTTTTGTCCCTGTAATTGATTTCTAATCTCATAGCGCTGTGGTCTGAAAAGATGCTTGATATGATTTCAATTTTCTTAAATTTACTAAGGCTTGACTTGTGACCCAAGATGTGATCTATCCTGGAGAATGTTCTGTGTGCACTTGAGAAGAAAATGTAATCTACTGTTTTTGGATGGACTGTCCTATAAATATCAATTAAATATATCTGATCTATTGTGTCATTTAAAGCTTGTGTTTCCTTAGTAATTTTCTGTTTGGATGATCTGTCCTTTGGTGTAAGTGAGGTGTTAAAGTCCCCCACTATTATTGTGTTACTGTCAATTTCCTCTTTTATAGCTGTTAGCAGTTGCCTTATGTATTGAGGTGCTCCTATGTTGGGAGCATATATGTTTATAATTGTTATATTTTCTTCTTGGATTGATCCTTTGATCATTATGTAGTGTCCGTCCTTGTCTCTTGTAACATTCTTTATTTTAAAGTCTATTTTATCTGATATGAGTATTGCTGCTCCAGCTTTCTTTTGATTTCCATTTGCATGGAATATCCTTTTCCATCCCCTCACTTGCAGTCTGTATGTGTCCCTAGGTCTGAAGTGGGTCTCTTGTAGACAGCATATATATGGGTCTTGTCTTTGTATCGATTCAGCGAGCCTGTGTCTTTTGGTTGGAGCATTTAATCCATTCACGTTTAAGGTAATTATCGATATGTATGTTCCTATGACCATTTTCTTAATTGTTTTGGGTTTGTTTTTGTAGGTCCTTTTCTTCTCTTGTGTTTCCCACTTAGAGAAGTTCCTTTAGCATTTGTTGTAGAGCTGGTTTGGTGGTGCTGAATTCTCTTAGCTTTTGCTTGTCTGTAAAGCTTTTGATTTCTCCATCGAATCTGAATGAGAGCCTTGCCGGGTAGAGTAATCTTGGTTGTAGCTTCTTCCCTTTCATCACTTTAAATATGTCATGCCACTCCCTTCTGGCTTGTAGAGTTTCTGCTGAGAAATCAGCTGTTAACCTTATGGACGTTCCCTTGTATGTTATTTGTCGTTTTTCCCTTGCTGCTTTCAACAGTTTTTCTTTGCCTTTAGTTTTTGCCAGTTTGATTACTATGTGTCTCGGTGTGTTTCTCCTTGGGTTTATCCTGTATGGGACTCTCTGTGTTTCCTGGACTTGGGTGGCTATTTCCTTTCTCACGTTAGGAAACTTTTCGACTATAATCTCTTCAAATATTTTCTCGGGTCCTTTCTCTCTCTCTTCTCCTTCTGGGATCCCTATAATGTGAATGTTGTTGCGTTTAATGTTGTCCCAGAGGTCTCTTAGGCTGTCTTCATTTCTTTTCATTCTTTTTTGTTTATTCTGTTCTGCAGCAGTGAATTCCACCATTCTGTCTTCCAGGTCACTTATCCGTTCTTCTGCCTTGGTTATTCTGCTATTGATTCCTTCTAGTGTAGTTTTCATTTCAGTTATTGTATTGTTCATCTCTGTTTGTTTGTTCTTTAATTCTTCTAGGTCTTTGTTAAACATTTCTTGTGTCTTCTCGATCTTTGACTCCATTCTTTTTCCGAGGTCCTGGATCATCTTCACTATCATTATTCTGAATTCTTTTTCAGGAAGGTTGCCTATCTCCACTTCATTTAGTTGTTTTTCTGGGGTTTTATCTTGTTCCTTCCTCTGGTACATAGCCCTCTGCCTTTTCATCTTGTCTATCTTTCTGTGAATGTGGTTTTCATTCCACAGGCTGCAGGATTGTAGTTCTTCTTGCTTCTGCTGTCTGCCCTCTCTTGGAGCCCTCTTGAGGGTTGAGACTCTGGCTCCTATGCCTCATGTATCCCTCACAAACATGTTTTCTAATCTAGGGCCTCTCACACTGTAATATGCACATGAATTCCCTGGAGATCTTGTGGGAATGCAGATTCTGATTCTGCAGGTCTTGGCTAAGGCCTGAGACTGCATTTCTAACAAGCTCCCAAGTTATGTCAATGCTACTTTGAGTAGCATGGATCTAGAGCATCTTATCAACACTGTTTCTTCAAGCTTTTAATGTGTTACATATCTAAAAAGATAGAGAGAGAAACAAGTCTACTCCAGGAGTTCTCAGAGGCTTTAATGGACATTATGAATCTTCAAGAAGGGGCTATGGTGTGCAGCATCTCCCAACAGAAATCTCTGTTCAAGGGACTGTCCTACAGCATTTATCTCATTATCAGGTACACATCAATTGCTAATAATAAGAGCAAATATTTATTTCATCCTTACTACAGGGCAAGCATTTTACACACACCATCTTATTTAATTATCCCACTGAACACTATGAGGTAAGCACTACTGGGATCCCCGTTTTAGAGGAGGAGATGGAAGCTAAAAGGGTTAAGCCGTTTACCCAAGTGTGTGTGGCAGATTCAGGAATTGAACCCCATTAGTCTGACTCCAGGGTTCTCCATTTTAACCATCCCACTTGACCTCTAAGCCTGGGCCCACAAATCTTCCTTCTGCCATGAATAACGGCTAAGAGGCCAAACTTGGTGAGGACAGACCTCTGCCTCAACTGCAATCAGTTTTGTCCAGGTGCTCTTTTTTTACATAGCTATAAGTTGTTTGTTTGTTTTTTCCCCCCTATGGTGAACATTTACTAATCGCATGTAAGAAAGAAAAAAAGCACACTTCTGTTTCAGCTCAGAATGTGTCTGGCTGCAAGTAACAGGACAGACAGGTGTTTGTTCTCATTACACTACAAAATGTCCAGAGATAGATGGTTAGAGACTTTTTAAGTCAGCCATCAGAAACCCAGGCCCCTTCTTTCTTTCCAGGTGTGTGGGCAATAACAGAGAAAGCTTATGTCTTGGTTCTGGAAGAAGTTGGTGTAAGCACCTTCCTCATTCATCCTTTCATTTGAAGGGCATGTTAAGGTCCTTCCATGTGCCAGACAGTGGGCTTTGGAACAAAGATGAAAAGATACAACCCAGTCTATGGGTCAGATAAGATTATACAGATATGCAATATCCTAATTATGATACCATGAAGTGACTATTATTTATTTCAACCCTGGCTTTCTACAGAAAGGATCTGAGGTGCTAATGTACTGTGATAGGTGTTATAAGAGAAGTGAGCACAGGATCTGTGGAACCCAGAGAAAGGGCCCCTCACCTACCTGGGGGTGAAGAAGGGCAAAAGGAGTCAGGGAAGGGGTGGATCTGAGTCTTGTAGGGCAAACAGAAATGAGCTGGGCAAGAGAAGGTCAGGTAGGCAGGGAAAGCCAAGCCAGGAAAAATAAAAGGACAGTGTAAGTAGTCAGAATGCTTTGCGCTGAATCCTGTTTTGGCTTTTTAAAACTGGTGTTTTGGGGCTTCCCTGGTAGCGCAGTGGTTGAGAGTCTGCCTGCCGATGCAGGGGACACGGGTTCGAGACCTGGTCTGGGAGGATCCCACATGCCGTGGAGCAACTGGGCCCGTGAGCCACAGCTACTGAGCCTGCGCGTCTGGAGCCTGTGCTCCACAAGAGAGGCCGCGATAGTGAGAGGCCTGCGCACCACAATGAAGAGTGGCCCCCGCTTGCCGCAACTAGAGAAAGCCCTCACACAGAAACGAAGACCCAACGCAGCCAAAAATTAATTAATTAATTAATTAAAAAAAAAAAGAATTAAAAAAAAAAAACTGGTGTTTTTTTTTTCCCCTCATGAAAAAGAAGCAGAGGGATAAATAGCTCCAGTGTTGTTTCAGTGAATCAACCACATAAGGATCCTGGATCAACTTCTCTGCAATTCTCTTCTCCCTCCCCTCATGGTTGTAAGATGGCTCTAACTGCTCTGGGTATCACAAAAGGACAGAATAAGCTTCCCTGACAGCTTTGCCCTTCCAGGCAAAGCTGTTCACTTTGCAGTGTAGCACAGCAGTTTGTGCATATGGGCTGGGGGTTAAACCAGATGAGATTCACTGGAGACACACAAAGTTTTTAAGAGAATTATATCTGAAGAAACAAATGTGATCTTGAAATAAAAGGGACAGGAAGGGTACAAAGCGAAAAGAGATATTCAGATCTTCAAATTTCTATAAGCAGGAAGCAGGCTGAGAAAACTATTCAGTATAAATGCTCACCACCTTTTATATAAAAGGAAGGATGACTAAGAGGGTAGAACCAAGAGTCTAGAATTTGGAGTCAAGAGCCATGGAGAATTATTCCCAGGCCTTGAGACTGAATCAAGGAACTGTCAATCTGCGCCCAGCTGGATTTCAGAATTGCTATGGACCAGTGACTCCTGTGTGCCTCACATCTTCTGCTTTGTGAACAAGAATGTCTACAGTGGTTATCCTATGTCTGTTCCAGCATAGTATCTAAAGATAGTTTGTCTTCAAATCCTGGCTCTGAGCTTGGTATTTTGGGCACCTCCAACCATAAGCCAATTTATTCATCTATGGAATCAGGACAATAATGCCTACCTATCTCATAGGTTGTTATAAACACTCAATAAACTAAACATATAATCACTCCACAGTGCCTGGCAAAAAGTAAGTAGTGTTCAGTAAATGACAACTGTTATTATTTTTCATTATTCTCCCCTTTGTATTCTGAATATACTCTTACTATAGCACCTGTCATTCTGCACTGGAATTATATGCCATATGCCTACCCCATATATATGCTACTGTTTACTCCATTAGGCTCTGAGCACTTGGGGCTTAGAGAAGATATTCATGTTTGTATCTTCAACAAACATAAATACCCTGGCATATGGTAGATGATTGGGAAGTGTTTGTTGAATGAACAGAATAGAATGGAATCGAAGAGAATGGAATAGAAAACGATAGAAAAATGTATACCCATGATTCGGCATTCCTTTCTGCTAGCCTTTGGTATTGAATAGCATGGTTTTCTTTCCTGGCTGTTGTTGTGGGAAATGATCTGAGAAAGGCAGGGGACCTTCCTGTCAGTCGTGATGACTGTACAATTCTGAAAACCTGTGATGCTGAAGTTCTCCAGAAGCGGTCCCTACAACAGGAATCCGCTGTGGCTGGGGCAAAACCCCTGGAAAATGAAGAGCTTCTCCCATTTTGGAGACATCAGAGCTCCAGAAACACGCACAACAGCCAGCTCTCCTCAAGCCACTTCCCTTTCCCAGAGTACTCTGCTGACCACCTTTCTCCCAGCTGTGTCGTGAGCAGATGAAGTTCAGTGACTCGAGGTCTCTCTCGCGGCCCCAGACAGTTGAAGGCAAAATGGGACGTGGACACAAGGATGTTTTTACTGACTCTTCTTTAGTGCTTCAGGGAACATTACGTTTGGCTAATTTAGGAAGAATATCAAATTAAGAGATACCTGTCTGCATAAGATCTATTAGAAATAAAACTCTCAAGAAGCAAGGGGCTATAGTGCCCAGGGTCATGACCTATGACCTTCAGAGCTAGGATCCTTTACCAGCACCAACAACAGTCCTAGCACAAATGCCAACAACAAATTCCTAGCATAAATGATGCCATTCACTCATAGCAGACATTACTAATCAATTATAGCCTACTTTCACCCCAGACATAGCTTCAAATGCTTCTCATCCCACTGACTGAAGAAAGTCACTACTAATTGATTGGGAGTGCCATGCAGGATTAAACCCACTTTCCTTCCCTGACCTAGATGTTCACACTACCTGTGTAGTCCTCACAGTTATAATAATCTCCTTAGATGGTTCTTCTTTAGGTCCCTGACAACATGATCCTAATAGTATCCTAAGACATCATGAGCAGACTACTTGCATCTCATCATATTGCCTCCTCTCTCTAGGATCCTCTTACTTTCCTGAATTGCACTTTAGTAGGACATAATATGAAACAGTCAAATAAAATCACATTTACTATAAGAACACTGTTGAGGATATTGTTCATTACTTTATACACCATCTTCTCTATGAGGCTCCAGGAGGAAAAAAAATGCCTTTCTGATCTTAGGATCAATAATGGATGTGTCTCTCCTGAGCCACCAGACTTCCTTGCCTTATGAACCACATGCATTCTGTAACGGACATGTTTCCCTCTTTGCACTGGCTGCAGGAAGCTTACAGACCAGGATGGCACTACTTCCCTTATAATTCATGCATTAATCTCTTTACAGAATCCAAATTATTTTTCTTGGTTGTTTCCCTCCTTTGTCTTACTTATCTTAATTTTCATTTATTTCATTCTGCTACATTTTGTGCATCCTTGTAAGCCACGTTGAATACTTGGGGGAATAAACTTGGTATAAATAAACAGATGGATAACTAATATCCGGACGAATGTGAAACATTATTCAGGTTTTTAAATATTCATTTCACGTGCAAATGTTGGGGATGGGGTGCATCAGAGTATGTTTATTGGGGGAGTGGAGTGTATAAGACCATCTTTCTCTTTAAGCATCTACCCTTGTTCCTCTTACTCTGCAGGACCTAAAAAAGGTGTGTGTGTGTGCACGCACGCGTGTGTGTGTCCTCACTTCCCTGCTTCACACATGTTCCTACAGACCTGAGACCACCTCACAGCAACTTAAATCAGCTTGCCAAGAGACACGCAGTTTAACCTGAACACCAAATGCCCAGGGGGTTCTTGAAGCGCCAAGATGAAAGAACGGTCACTCTCATTATTCCCCAGAATCACAGTTCTCCGTTGGCTAAACTACTTGTCTAAACCACTTTAAACACATGGACTTTGAAGTTACATATATCTGTGTTTAAATCCTCATTCTGCCATTCAGAATGTATTTACTTAACCTCTTTTTATAAGCCTCAGTTTCCTCTTCTGTAAAATGCCTACTTTCTGGAGTTGATGGCTTAAGTGAGATAATATATAAAAAGCATTTAGCACAATGTTGGGTACGTGGTGAGTCCTTAATAAATGATAGCTATTACTTTACAGCTCTGATTGCTCTTGTCTCCCTTAATCTTGTAAACTATAGGCTCTGCTTCACTATGGTGGGGGTAGAGAGTAATTTGGTTTATTACATCCTTATTAGCAGCTAGCCCAGGGTCAAGAACACGTAGGTGTTTAATACCTGGCTGCTGAATATTTGGAAGAATGTGCACCTGGAGACATTAACAATCAATATATTTACGATGCTGTGCAATATTCCATTATACTATACTACTTCCTCCTTCCTAGAATGGTCTGTCTTCAATTGGCATCAGTTATATTGATAGCGCCCTCTGCTAGCTGGCAGTAGCAACAAATAACCTCTTAAACTTAGCGTGAGATTTGCTCTGAAGGAAAAGAAAGGAAGAAAACAGACATGTACTGAGTGCCCACTGTGTGCCAGCCAATGTCCTGGACATGTCCATCATCTGTGCATGAAACTGTGTGGTTAGTGAGTGAAATCCACATCAGCCCCCATCAGGTCAATTCTCCCTGTGTGTAAATCCTACAACCTGAGCACCTAACAATCTATATTCTTTTCCAGGTCAAATGAAATGCCAAGAGGATTAAAAATGTGTCTCAGAAACCTGTAACCAGAGCTCAAGAAGCCAGCAACAGGGAGAGCCCTGGTTAATTTCAAGATGCCAAACAGCCAGCTTTCTATCAGTTTCCAGAACCTTATTCCCCCCCCCCTCCTTCATTCTCGGAATTGATATTTATGTTTCCACCAGGATAGAGACCAATTCTCCTTGGCATCCTCCGTCAGAGAGAATCAGAAATTTTCCACCTGGGATGCTACAAATTGCATTTCTCAACACAGTTCTGGAATACAGGATATGACCAGCATAGCTAATGTTGAGTGATCAAAACTCAGCTGCTCTAACTTTATAACAATCATCATCAGGCAGTCAGAGTTTCACCAAGGGATGGAGCCTCTTGTCCTCTAAGATTCAGAGGCAAGAGCACAGCACTCTGAAAGCAGCTCCCAGGGGAGACTGCAGCGCGAGGGGAGGCTGGTGGAAGGCTCTGCCAGCTCCACCCACGTGACTTGGGGCACACTGCCACATTGCTCTGAGCCTCAGTTTCCCCGTTTATGAAATGAGGATCGGAGCAGGACCTAATTCAGTGAGCTACTGGGAAGATTAAATAATAAAACACGTATGAAGTTCTTAGCCCAGTGCCTGGATCATGGGAAGTGCGTGATAAATCTTAGCCAAGCTCCAGTAGGCAGCTTGTCTGGTGTTTGTCCTCCTTCTCTAAAAATATTCCTCACTCCACACCCCAGTTAAACCCTTGGGAGCTATATTTATCCTATCTGGAACCCCTTCCCCCGCTCCAAAGTTCCCAGCCAATGGTGGTTGGAACGTAGAGGAAACATCACCCAAACCAGACCAATCAGATTCTCCCTCCCAGAAACCTGGGATGGAACTAAAGGAGCTAGTCTCTGCTGGCTGTTTCAACTGAGGACATGTAAATTCAAGAGCCAGGTGGGTGCCGTCTTCCACATGTGACTAAAAGAAGCACAGAAAGAGTCTGGAGAGAGAGGGTTCTCCTCCAGGTCTGTGGCTACTGAGGGAGAAAGGGAGACAGACAGACAGACAGAGACAGAGAATATGAATTTGCCTTAATTCCAGACCTTTTCTGGCTCACAGTTCCAGGGCCATGGAAGGCCAGGCTGCATCTGTTCCCTGTAAGCTTCCTGAGTCAGCACTGTGGGCTTTTAACAAACCGCACTTTTTCCTTAAGCTACTCTAAGATTTCTCTTAGTTGAAGAAAAACGTTTTGATGCCAAAGCAAAGAGATTTCAGGCCCCAAACTCTTTTCTTGGGACCATGCTACTTCGTGGCATTTAATGAGGAATTCTATGAGGAAGGAAAGAAAAGGGACAAAAAAAAATACCATATAATGAGCATCTATTGGGTACCTGCCTCTCTGCTTGGTGTTCTCTCATATCACCATCCAGATGTGAGACAAGTGTCCATGTCAGGGACAGTCATCAATATTTTATGCAATATTTTATCAATATTTTAAAGCTTAGAATGGTTAAGATCCCAGCCCAAGATCACACAGCCAAAAACATGGTGGAGCTCAGAACTGAACCCAGGTCTGTCTGAACCCATGTAAGGGTTTTTCACACATCTGGTGTGAACAAACTGGGACTTACTTAATTCAGTGTCTGCTGCATGGTCACAATCATCACCACCATCGTCACCATCACTATCATACCATCATCATCATCACTCATCACCATCATCACCATCATCACTGTCATCATAATTATCACCACTATCACTATTATCACCATCACCGTCATCATCTCTATCATCATTACCATCAGCACCATCACCACTATCATCACCATCACAATCATCACCATCATCGTTATCACTATCATCACGATCATAAGCATCCTAATGACTAACATTTATTTATCAATTCCATTCAATCCGTCTTTGTATTGAGCATGGTACATATACACGTTAGCACACAACAAGCCTTTGAAGAAGATATTAATATCATCTTTATTTTACAGCTGAGGAAACCGGGGTATTGTGAGGTTAATCGCTCATCTGAAGTCACTTACCTGGTCAATAACACAGCAGAGATTCCAACCGGGTCTATCTGAATCCAAAGCCCACTCTGTAAGACTATACTGTCCTGGAGGGCAGGCGATGCATCTCCTATTTCTTTTGCATCCCCCATGATGCCAAGCATTGTGCTGTGCACGCAACAGTTACCAAATAAATATTTGCTGAGATGATGAAAAATGTGGAAAGGATCACAGAAGTGCTGAACAGGAAAGGGTCAAATGCTCTGCTCCGGGTCACCAGTAAAGACAGCAGGAAAGCCAGGCTCTGAACACAAATCTCCAGGCACAAAAGGGTCTCTTTCATATTGGTAATAAAGATGTGTGTCAAAATGCCTTTCGACGTGGGCGAGAGGCTGACAGGAGCGTGCCGAGCATCTCAAAGGCTGAGGTTCACTGCTTAGTCCTTAACCTTGTCTCCTGAGCTGAGCCAGGCCATGAATAAATGCCAGGGAATTCCTCTCTGACCTCCAGCTCAAGCCAAGAAGACAATTAGAAGAGAAGACCCCATTTAGTGAGTGCTTGTATGTACCAGGTGCTTTGCTAAGTACTTTACTGAACAGGAGAAGATATGCTGAGGTCACCTGATAGTATAGCACAGTGATTAAACAATCAGTCTCTAGAGGCAGACTGCCTTCAGCCCTGGCTCTACCACTCACTCCTTGTGTGTCCTTGGACCTCAGTCTCCTTGGCTATAAAATGGGGATGATGTTAATGCAAATCAAAACTACAATGAGGTATCACCTCACACTGGTCAGAATGGCCATCATCAAAAAGTCTGCAAATAATAAACGCTGGAGAGGGTGGGGAGAAAAGGAAACCTCCCTGCACTGCTGGTGGGAATGAAAATTGGTGCAGCCACTATGGAAAACAGTATAGAGGTTCCTTAAAAAAAAATTAAAAATAGAGCTACTATATGATCCAGCAATCCTGGGCATATATCTGGAAAAGACAAAAGCTCTAATTCAAAAAGGTACATGCACCCCAATATTCACAGAAGCACTACATAAAACAGCCAAGACATGGAAGCAACCTAAGCGTCCATCAACAGATAAATGGATAAAGAAGATGTGGTATACATATACAATGGAATATTACTCAGCCATAAAAAAGAATGAAATAATGCCCTTTGCGGCAACGTGGATGGACCTAGAGATTATCATACTAAGTTAAGTAAGTCAGACAGAGAAAGACAGATATATGATATCACTTATATGTAGAATCTAAAAAAAGAGTGCAAATGAACTTATTTACAAAGCAGAAACAGACTCACAGACATAGAAAACAAACTCATGGTTACCAAAGCGGAAGGGTGGGGGAGGGATACTTGGGAGTATGGGATTAACACATGCACATTACCATATATAAAACAGATAAACAACAGGGATTTACTGTATAGCACAGGGAACTATATTCAATATCTTGTAATAAACTATAATGGAAAAGAACTGGAAAAAATATATAGATATATACATATATGTGTATATATGTATATATATGTATTATATGGATGTATATGTGTATATATACGTACTCATGTATATATGAATCACTTTGTTGTATGCCTGAGACTAACACAATATTGTAAGTGAACTATGCTTCAATTAAAAATAAATAAATAAAATGGGGATGATATTATTTTCTTTATTTTTTATTTCTTTATGCAGCAGGTTCTTATTAGTCATCAATTTTATACACATCAGTGTATACATGTCAATCCCAATCGCCAAATTCAGCACACCACCATCCCCGCCCCCCCGCAGCTTTCCCCCCTTGGTGTCCAGATGTTTGTTCTCTACATCTGTGTCTCAACTTCTCCCCTGTAAACTGGTTCAGCTGTACCATTTTTCTAGGTTCCACATACATGTGTGAATATACTATATTTGTTTTTCTCTTTCTGACTTACTTCACTCTGTATGACAGTCTCTAGATCCATCCACGTCTCAACAAATGACTCAATTTCATCCCTTTTTATGGCTGAGTAATATTCCATTGTATATATGTACCACAACTTCTTGATCCATTCGTCTGTCGATGGGCATTTAGGTTGCTTCCATGACCTGGCTATTGTAAATAGTGCTGCAGTGAACATTGGGGTGCATGTGTCTTTTTGAATTATGGTTTTCTCTGGGTATATGCCCAGTAGTGGGATTGCTGGGTCATATGGTAATTCTATTTTTAGTTTTTTAAGGAACCTCCATACTGTTCCCCATAGTGGCTGTATCAGTTTACATTCCCACCAACAGTGCAAGAGGGTTCCCTTTTCTCCACACCCTCTCCAGCATTTGTTGTTTGTAGAGTTTCTGATGATACCCATTCTAACTGGTGTGAGGTGATACCTCATTGTAGTTTTGATTTGCATTTCTCTAATAATTAGTGATGTTGAGCAGCTTTTCATGTGCTTCTTGGCCATCTGTATGTCTTCTTTGGAGAAATGTCTATTTAGGTCTTCTGTCCATTTTTGGATTGGGTTGTTTGTTTCTTTAATATTGAACTGCATGAGCTGTTTATATATTTTGGAGATTACTCCTTTGTCCATTGATTCATTTGCAAATATTTTCTCCCATTCTGAGGGTTGTCTTTTCATCTTGTTTATGGTTTCCTTTGCTGTTCAAAAGCTTTTAAGTTTCAGTAGGTCCCATTTCTTTATTTTTGTTTTTATTTCCATTACTCTAGGAGGTGGATCAAAAAAGATCTTGCTGTGATTGATGTCAAAGAGTGTTCTTCCTGTGTTTTCCTCTAAGAGTTTTATAGTGTCTGTTCTTACATTTAGGTCTCGAATCCATTTTGAGTTTATTTTTGTGTATGGTGTTAGGGAGTGTTCTAATTTCATTCTTTTACATGTAGCTGTCCAGTTTTCCCAGCACCACTTATTGAAGAGACTGTCTTTTCTCCATTGTATATCCTTGCCTCTTTTGTCATGTTAGTTGGCCATAGGTGCGTGGGTTTATCTCTGGGCTTTCTATCTTGTTCCATTGATCTATGTTTCTGTGTTTGGGCCAGTACCATATTGTCTTGATTACTGTAGCTTTGTAGTATAGTCTGAAGTCAGGGAGTCTGATTCCTCCAGCTCTGTTTTTTTCCCTCAAGACTGCTTTGGCTATTCAGGGTCTTTTGTGTCTCCATACAAATTTTAACATTTGTTGTTCTAGTTCTGTAAAAAATGCCATTGGTAATTTGATAGGGATGCATTGAATCTGTAGATTGCTTTGGGTAGTATAGTCATTTTCACAATATTGATTCTTCCAATCCAAGAACATGGTATATCTCTCCATCTGTTGGTATCATCTTTCATTTCTTTCATCAGTGTCTTATAGTTTTCTGCATACAGGTCTTTTGTCTCCCTAGGTAGGTTTACTCCTAGGTATTTTATTCTTGTTGTTGCAATGGTAAATGGGAGTGTTTCCTTAATTTCTCTTTCAGATTTTTCATCCTTAGTGTATAGGAATGCAAGAGATTTCTGTGCATTAATTTTGTATCCTGCAACTTTACCAAATTCATTGATTAGCTCTAGTAGTTTTCTGGTGGCATCTTTAGGATTCTCTATGTATAGTATCATGTCATCTGCAAACAGTGACAGTTTTACTTCTTCTTTTCCAATTTGTATTCCTTTTATTTCCTTTTCTTCTCTGATTGCCGTGGCTAGGACTTCCAAAACTATGTTGAGTAATAGTGGTGAGAGTGGATATCCTTGTCTTGTTCCTGATCTTAGAGGAAATGCTTTCAGTTTTTCACCATTGAGAATGTTGTTTGCTGTGGGTTTGTCGTATATGGCCTTTATTATGTTGAGGTAGGTTCCCTCTATGTCCACTTTCTGGAGAGTGTTTATCATAAATAGGTGTTGAATTCTGTCAAAAGCTTTTTCTGCATCTATTGAGATGATCATATGGTTTTTATTCTTCCATTTGTTAATATGGTGAATCACATTGATTGATTTGCATATATTGAAGAATCCTTGCATCCCTGGATTAAATCCCACTTGATCATGGTGTATGATCCTTTTAATGTGTTGTTGGATTCTGTTTGCTAGTATTTTGTTAAGGATTTTTGCATCTATATTCATCAGTGATATTGGTCTGTAATTTTCTTTTTTTGTAGTATCTTTGTCTGGTTTTGGTATCAGGGTGATGGTGGTCTCATAGAATGAGTTTGGGAATGTTCCTTCCTCTGCAATTTTTTGGAAGAATTTGAGAAGGATGGGTGTTAGCTGTTCTCTAAATGTTTGACAGAATTCACCTGTGAAGCCATCTGGTCCTGGACTTTTGTTTGTTGGAAGATTTTTAATCACATTTTCAATTTCATTACTTGTGATTGGTCTGTTCTTATTTTCTATTTCTTCCTGGTTCAGTCTTGAAAGGTTATACCTTTCTAAGAATTTGTCCATTTCTTCCAGGTTGTCCATTTCATTGGCATAGAGTTGCCTGTAGTAGTCTTAGGATGCTTTGTATTTCTGTGGTGTCTGTTGTAACTTCTCCTTTTTCATTTCTAATTTTATTGATTTGAGTCCTCTCCCTCTTTTTCTTGATGAGTCTGGCTAATGGCTTATCTATTCTGTTTATCTTCTCAAAGAACCAGCTTTTAGTTTTATTGATCTTTGCTATTGTTTTGTTTCTATTTCATTTATTTCCGCTCTGATCTTTATGATTTCTTTCCTTCTGCTAACTTTGGGTTTTGTTTGTTCTTCTTTCTCTAGTTCCTTTAGGTGTAAGGTTAGATTGTTTACTTGAGACTTTTCTTGTTTCTTTAGGTAGGCTTGTATAACTATAAACTTCCCTCTTAGAACTGCTTTTGCTGCATTCCACAGGTTTTGGATCGTCGTGTTTTCATTCTCATTTGTTTCTAGGTATTTTTTGATTTCCTCTTTGATTTCTTCAGCGATCTCTTGGTTATTTAGTAACGTATTGTTTAGCCTCCATGTGTTTGTGTTTTTTACTTTTTTTCCCTGTAACTCATTTCTAATCTCATAGCATTGTGGTCGGAAAAGATGCTTGATATGATTTCAATTTTCTTAAATTTACTGAGGCTTGATTTGTGACCCAAGATGTGATCTATCCTGGAGAATGTTCCATGCACACTTGAGAAGAAAGTGTAATCTGCTGTTTTTGGATGGAATGTCCTATAAATATCAATTAAATGTGTCTGGTCTATTGTGTCATTTAAAGTTTCTGTTTCCTTATTTATTTTCATTTTGGACGATCTGTCCATTGGTGTAAGTGAGGTGTTAGAGTCCCCTACTATTATTGTGTTACTGTCGATTTCCTCTTTTATAGCTGTTAGCAGTTGCCTTATGTATTGAGGTGATCCTATGTTGGGTGCATATATATTTATAATTGTTATATCTTCTTCTTGGATTGCTCCCTTGATCATTATGTAGTGTCCGTCCATGTCTCTTGTAAGATTCTTTATTTTAAAGTCTATTTTATCTGATATGAGTATTGCTACTCCAGCTTTCTTTTGATTTCCATTTGCATGGAATATCTTTTTCCATCCCCTCACTTGCAGTCTGTATGTGTCCCTAGGTCTGAAGTGGGTCTTTTGTAGACAGCATATATATGGGTCTTGTTTTTGTATCCATTCAGCAAGCCTGTGTCTTTTGGTTGGAGCATTTAATCCATTCACGTTTAAGGTAATTATCGATATGTATGTTCCTATGACTATTTTCTCAATTGTTTTGGGTTTGTTTTTGTAGGTCCTTTTCTTCTCTTGTGTTTCCCACTTAGAGAAGTTCCTTTAGCATTTGCTGTAGAGCTGGTTTGGTGGTGCTGAATTCTCTTAGCTTTTGCTTATCTGTAAAGCTTTTGATTTCTCCATCGAATCTGAATGAGATCCTTGCCAGGTAGAGTAATCTTGGTTGTAGGTTCTTCCCTTTCATCACTTTAAGTATATCATGCCACTCCCTTCTGGCTTGTAGAGTTTCTGCTGAGAAATCAGCTGTTAACCTTATGGGAGTTCCCTTGTATGTTATTTGTAGTTTTTCCCTTGCTGCTTTCAATAGCTTTTCTTTGTGTTTAGTTTTTGCCAATTTGATTACTATGTGTCTCGGCGTGTTTTTCCTTGGGTTTATCCTATATGGGACTCTCTGTGTTTCCTGGACTTGGGTGGTTATTTCCTTTCCCATGTTAGGGAACTTTTCGACTGTAATCTCTTCAAATATTTTCTCGGGTCCTTTCTCTCTCTCTTCTCCTTCCGGGACCCCTATAATGCAAACGTTGTTGCATTTAGTGTTGTCCCAGAGGTCTCTTAGTCTATCTTTTCTTTTCATTCCTTTTTCTTTATTCTGATCCGCAGTAGTGAATTCCACCATTCTGTCTTCCAGGTCACTTATCCATTCTTCTGCCTCAGTTATTCTGCTATTGATTCCTTCTAGTGTAGTTTTCATTTCAGTTATTGTATTGTTCATCTCTGTTTGTTTGTTCTTTAATTCTTCTAGCTCTTTGTTAAACATTTCTTGCTTCTTCTCGATCTTTGACTCCATTCTTTTTCCGAGGTCCTGGATCATCTTCACTATCATTATTCTGAATTCTTTTTCTGGAAGGTTGCCTATCTCCACTTCCTTTAGTTGCTTTTCTGGGGTTTTATCTCGTTCCTTCATCTGGTACATGGCCCTCTGCCTTTTCATGTTGTCTATCTTTCTGTGAATGTGGTTTCATTCCACAGGCTGCAGGATTGTAGTTCTTCTTGCTTCTGCTGTCTGCCCTCTGGTGGATGAGGCTATCTAAGAGGCTTGTGTAAGTTTCCTGATGGAAGGGACTGTTGGTGGGTAGAGCTCGGTGATGATATTATTAATAGTGCCTTCTTCACAGGGTTATTTTAAGGGTGAACTGAGCACATGGTTAGCGCTCCATAAACAGTACCATGTATTAATCCTCCTAATGACCCTGTGAAGTAGGTACATCCATCCATTTTGCAGATGAGGATACTGAGGCTCATGGGCAGAAATGACTTGCCCAATACCACACAGCTAACAAGTACAGAAAACAGATTGGAATTTAGGTCACTCACATCCCAAGGCTGGGCCCTTTACCATTCATACTGCATGTTACTATAGGGTACCTTGACATTGTGTCCTCAGCCTTGGGAAGAGGGGAAAGGTCAGACCCTTTTTCTTCTACAACCTTCGATCACTCTTCCAATGGTTTAATTTTGTCACACGCACATATATGTGGGTGCTGTAGGCACAGAGAAGCCAAGTGTCAGGGTTTCTACCACTCATTTTTTCATTTATCACATATTTACTGTGCCATGCCCTGAGAAAGGTGCTGGGAATAAAGTCACTGACAAAACAGACTCAGCCTCTGACCTCATGGAGCTCAGTTTAGCAGGGGATGCAGACATTAATCAGTCATGCAGATGTACGACTGTGGCTGTAACATGTGTAACATGTAACATGAAGCAGTGATGCTGGTGCTCAGAGGGCCTGTGATAGAAAGAAATGACAGAGAAAGGAGGCAGGGAAGGCTTCTCTGAGGAGGCGACGACTGAGCTAGCGTATATAATAGTCAACACCCAAGGAAAAAGGGAGGGAAAGCCATTTCAGGTAGAGGGGATTGCATATGTAAAGGCCCTGTGGCAGGAGGGAGCATGGGAGTGAGAGGGACTGAAAGGGGACCTGTGTGGCTGGAGCAGAGGGAATGAGGGATGCATATTATGGGAGGGAGCTGGGGCCATCATCAGGAGGCAGGCCACGTAGGACTTGAGGGCAGAGCAGAGGCTCAGACCTGTGCAACAAAGCGAATCAGAGCTGCCTTATTTAGTTACTTGTTCATTTTGTGAGCTTCATGAGGACAGGGATGCTGTCTGTTGGTTTACTGCTGCATCCTATGTCTACAATAGTACCCAGAACACAGAGGATACTCAATAAACACTTTTGAATGAGTGAATTTATATATTCATTCCACAAATTCCACCGCTTCATACAAGGCTGTGGCCTAGGTCCTGAATGAATGATGGACCTTGAATAGTTCTGGGTTAATGAGAAAGGCAGACAGTCCACCAGACTGTTAATGCCCTAAGGACAGAGGCCATGTCCTTAGTTGACTCTGCACCTGTACAAGAGCAAGTCTTCACCTTTATTATGCAGATCCCTGGGTCCTAGTCTCAGACAGTCTAACCTGGTAGTTCATATGTGGAACCTGGAACTCTGCACTTTAGCAAGGGCTCCTGTTGACTCTGAAGCAGGTAATTCCCCAAAAACACTCTTGAGAAACACTGTTATAGAACATTGCCTGGCACAAAACAAGCATTCAATATAAAGTTGACAAAAGAATAAGTAAAACGAGTGAGTCATTGACTGAAAACAACCTATAATATAATGTTATGCGATGAAATGCTGTAATAACAAAGGCAAGTAGAAAGAACTATGGAAGTGCTTATAGGAATGCAATCGCAGGCCAGGGAAGGCTTCCAGGAGGAGGTGGCTTTTGAATTGAGCCCTGGAGCCTGAGAAGACATTTTCCAGGTGGATATGTCTTTATATGTCTGAACCTCATTTTTCTCAACTGTACAATGGGAATAACAATAGCTTCACTGGGAGGAAGATATGAGAATTACATGAAGTTTACTCATTCATCCCATAAATATTTACGGAGCATCTACCATGTGCCAGGCACCATTCTAGGCACGTGGGCATATCAATGAACAAAGCAGTGAAAGAATCCTGTCCCTGAGTTACTTACATACTAGGAACGAGACACACAATAATCCTAATAAATGAGTATATTACCTAGTATTTTAGAAGGCAAGAAATGCTATTGAAAAACAGTAAGATGGAGCAGGGTCACGGGGACACTATAAATGTATCAAATCAACACATCACACACCTTAAACTTACACAATATTGTATGCCAATTACATCTCAATAAAAATTAAAAAATAAAGACAGCCATTGCTGCTATCATGATCAAATATTTGTCAAGTAAATAGTTGTTCTTTTTGACAGATCTTTTATTTTTATGGCTTTCCTTGCTTGGGATAATAAATCCTTGCTCCCTCGACTGACTCCATGAGGACAAAAGAAGTTCTTCCCATCCAGAGAAATGCTTTTTCGCCATTAAAAACAAAAACAAGCAAACAAACAAACAAGCAAATCTCTTACTTCAAGCACTTGACAGGGGAAATGTAAGGTCTGGTGCCCAAGGGCACCCCTTGTCCTGAAGCATAGGTTCTCAATGGTGGTGGTGCTGCCCCCTAGGGGGAGATCTGAAAATGTTGGGAGGAGATTAGATCATCACTAGGTCTGGAAGTGTGCAATGCATTCACATCAATGCCCTGCCAGACACTTAACATCCGTGAAAAGTAAATTTATCATAACCAACTGAGCCTAACTCTAAGTTCTTTGTACATAGAAACAAAAAAAAATATTTTCTGCATGGTTTAGGTATGCATTGAATTTTAAAGGAATACTACTACTGGATAAATTGAGCAAAGATTGTTCTTTGCTTTGTTCAGAACATTACCGAAAGTTGTGCACCATTTCAGAAAACCAGGTCACTGACGGCAGCGCTGTGCATGGCATTTTTTGTAGGTGACACAACACATCTGTACAAGTTTGCCTCTGTAGCTGCAGCAGTCACAGTGATTATATATGGAAGCAATTATCTGACTATATCATTATGTTTTATTGTAGAGTCATATGCAAACATTTACATGTTGAAATATATACTGTCTTATTATAGACTACATTCACTTTATTCTCTGTTATAATGCTATTAGGACATTATATTGATTTTTTGAAGCTACGTTTATATATATAGATTCTATTATCTGTGAGTTTCATTTCTGGATAGTAAAGAGGGTGTTATAAAGTGTTTCTTCTTTTACGGAAAGCGGCATTGCGTCTGACTGAGGACTGACTCGTCTAAATGCTACTACTGAGCTTTAGAAAGTATGCCCTGTGGATTTTGGCACTATTATTGCCTGATCTCTCCATATTTCAAGAGAAACTGGGCATCCAGATATTTATGTGCAAGCTCCTGTTTTTACAGAAATGGTAACAAATTTTAAATATATTTAAACACACAGTGAAAAGATCAGCGGCGTCAGGGGTTTGGGTGAGGGAGGGACAAATAGGCAGAGCACAGAGGATTTTTAGGGCAGAGAAACTATTCAATATGATACTGTAATGGTAGACATATGTCATTATACATCTGTCAAGACCTACAGAATGTACAACAGTCAGAGTGAACCCTAAAGTAAACTATGGCCTTTGGGTGACAGTGACGTAGATCCATCCACTGTAACAAATGTACCCTCTAGTGTGAGATGTTGACCATGAGGGAGGCTGTGCATGGGCTGGGGCAGGGCGTGTGTGGGAACTCCCTGTACGTTCCACTCAATTTTGTTGTGGACCTAAGACTGCTCTAAAAATAAAGTATTTTTTCTATAAACACTATACAGGTCAAATAATCACACGCCAGACTGTGATCTCAACTTTGAAACTAGATGTATTTGCAAAACTGATAATACAAAACCTAAAGAGCGGGTATAAGAACATGCAGATGGACCAATGGAACAAAATAGAAAGCTTAGAATTGTATCTAAGGGAACTTGACGTATGATTAAGATGGTGCCTCAAACATGGGGGAGGTGGTGGATTTTTCAGTAGGTGGTACTGGGAACACTAACTCGCTAGGAAAAATAAAGCTTACCATCTTTATTACTCTACTTACAAAGGAAAAATCTCCATGGATTAAAGACCTTAATAAGAAAGACAAGATTATAACGTCAACAGTTTGTTCCTACCAATAGTTTGTGCCGTAATTTAACTCCACCTCATGAAGGACATCTGGGTTGTTTGCAGTTTGGGGCTATTATGAATAAAGTGGCTATAAACATTTGTGTACAGATAATAAATAAATAAATAAATAAAACTAGATGTATTTGATGGAGAAACCAGGAGAAATGCCTGAACTTCTCCAGGGTGTGTATAATCATTCCAATTGTCAGTGGCTAAGAACATATGTATTGTGCAGTTTTATACATATTACATTTCACAAGAAGCATCTAAGATATGTAGTGTCCATGTCACAGATGAGAAAACTGAGGCTTGGAGAAATGAACTGACTTGGCTTGAAAGGTGAAACCAGGATTCCCACTGAACTCTGGAGTCTTGTGATTAATTATAGTAATTACGGTCAAAAGCATTTTAGGGCCCACTGTTTGCCTGACCCTGTGCACAGTGCATTTCAAATACTCTCTTGTCTAAGTGCTATAATCATGTTTTGAGGCATACAGTTTTATCTCCACTTTCTAGACAGTGAAGCTGAGGCTCAGAGAGCAACACCTGTGCAGACCTTGCAGCCAGAAAGTGTCAGAGTAATCTCAGGATGACCCCAGCCAGACCTGCTTGATTCCAAAGCTCGCACAATCAACTACAATTTCTATATTTCCTCTCAAAAAAATAAGCAATACTAATAGATTCATTCACTGAACCCCGTCTATGACAGGGACTTCATCCACTGTGTCTATACCAGAGATTGTCACACATTAAAATCACTTTAGACACTATTCATGCCTGGGTCTCCCGTCACTGGTCTAGGATATGGCCTGAGCATCAGGATATGTAAATGCTCCCCCAGGTGATTCCAATAATTGGCAATAATTAGTATAATGAATTAAAGATTCAAAGATGGGTGGGAATCCTGGCTTCACCTCTTCAGCCAAGTCAGTTCACCTCTCCAAGCCTTAGTTTGCTCCTTTGTGACATGGACACTACTTATCTTAGAGGGTTTTTGTGAAATAAAGTGTGACCTCTAGCTGATGCACACGACTTGGCCGGGTCAATGATTCTCAAGTCTGTGCACTAGAGTCATCTAGAAAAGTCTTTTCTAGTTACAGATGCCCGGGCTCCATCCCCAAAGATTTTTTTTTTCCAGCTGGTCCATTCACTGGGTGCGGAGAAAAAGCCTCCCAGGTGATTCTAATATGCAGCCAAGGTTGAGAACCACTGAACCAGGTATAACTGATGCCCTATTTTGCTTATGCACTAAGTGAGGCTCACAGAGGTGAAGTGATTTATTCAAGGTCACATACCTAGTAAGTTGTGCTTTTAACCATTATTCTACAATATCCTGAAAAATTAAAAACCTGTCCTTTGCCACTAAATCCAGATTGTTGCTAGAACCTTCTTGCCAAGCCAGAGAATCATCAGATCTCAAGGTAAGTGTGCTCCTTAAAGGCCACCACAGTACAACCTACCACCTGATGCTGATCTCCCTCTCTGAGGGGTTACCTTGTTCTAAGTGGTTCCTTCAGAAACAGGGAGATCATTAGCACTTGAGCAGCCCGCTCTGCCTTTGAACTGTTCTGACTCTTAGGAAGAGCTGCCTTACTTACTACACGGCTGCTGAGAATTTTGGGATCGATCTGTTTGAACTGACACAGGGAAATCTCTGAGATAAATTATTAAAGGCAAAAAGCAAAGTTGAAGGACTATATGCTTAGTATGATCTAACTGTTATGCAAAATACAAACCCTTCTGAATGTGTATGTAATCGCATAGGGAAAACAACCTGGAATCATAAGAACAAGTCAGTAACAATGGTTAACTTTAATAGGGAGAAGGAAATTTAGAAGGAGTAAGTGTATTTTTTCCAAATAGTAATGATATGTACCTCGTGGGCTCCTGTGTGAGTAAAATACAGAAAATAAGAGACTTAACATGATCCTATCATAAACACTCAATAAATGTTAACTGAAGATTTTTTAGTCATAGAAGAGTTTCAAAAGGATGTCAACAGTGATTATTTATGGATTTTTTTGCTTGTATGTTTTTAAATTTTTTTTCTAAAATGAGCATTTTATTAGTTGTCAACAAGGAAGAAAAAGAAGTCACTTCTGTAGCAACTCAGAATGCATTTGGCTGCAAGTAACAGAAAACCTAGTGAACAGAGGCTTACACAAAGAAAAAATAATAAAAGGAAGTTTGTTTTTCTCTCTTAAGATGTCCAGAAGTAAGTGGCTCTTGTTAGTTCCATCATCAGGGACGCGAGGCCACTGGCCATTTTAGCACATCTATGTTTAGCCCCTTGCTTCTCACCGCATGGTTTCAAGGTGGCCACGGCTTCTGCAGACACCACATCCTCTTTCCAAGCAGAAAAGGGGAGGAGAGGTGGTGCCGGCTGCATGTTTTCCCTTTTATTGGGAGACACCCTTGTTCCCAGAAGCACTCACAGCAGACTTCAGTTTAGGTCCCATAGATCTCATTTGTGTCACTTCTGCCTTCAAGGGAAGCTGGCAGAGTAAGGAACAGGACTGTCGTAATTGGCTTCAGCTCGTCATAACTCACAAGCCTAGGACTGGGTACACCATTGCCTATTTTTTTTAAATGTTCCGCTCTCAAGGAAGAAGGGGGTTTAGGTACTGGGTATGATACACAAGTGTCTGCCACAGCTTCCATTTGTGGAGCCTACATTTCTCCCCCAAACATTCACCATTGATCCTAGTTGTTGTTTACAAAATCACATGCACTGTTAATAATTGCACTTGTAGGCTGCTTGCAGTGTGACATACAATTTATTTAAAATCTCATGGGGGAGGGGCTTCCCTGGTGGCGCAGTGGTTGAGAGTCTGCCTGCCAATGCTGGTGACACGGGTTCGAGCCCTGGTCTGGGAAGATCCCACATGGCGCGGAGCAACGGGGCCCGTGAACCACAGTTACTGAGCCTGCGCGTCTGGAGCCTGTGCTCTGCAACAAGAGAGGCCGCGATAGTGAGAGGCCCGCGCACCGCGATGAAGAGTGGCCCCCACTTGCCACAACTAGAGAAAGCCCTCGCACAGAAACGAAGACCCAACACAGCCAAAAATAAATAAACAAATAAATTTAAAAAAAATCTCATGGGGAAACCCAGCAGGGTCAGAGCTGGGATTTGCAGACTTCCACCTGTGGAGATGAGTAATACTCTTACCCCCATTATTTATTTACATCCAACCGAAATACAAAGCCGAGGGGAAAAAAAAACTTGAATCCCATTCCTAACTGGGACTTATACACATTCAAACATCATCTGAAAGAGAAATGGACACGGAGGAGCAGGTAACGGAGGCTGGGTTTTAGGGAGGGATGGCTCCAGTTCCGAGAGAAATGTCACCATAAAAGGAAAAGGTGACTGGCACAGGGAAGGCTCGACAGCAAAGCCTGCAGGGCGGAGGGAAGCAGGAGGTTCAGGTAACATGTAACAGGCAGAGCACAGCAAACCTAGATGATGGGCTATATGTGTGTGAGTGTGTGTGCCCTGCGAGAAAGGGGGCTCTCAGACAGAGTGACGTGAAAGCTCAGCTTCCAAGGAAGGAACAGGGAATTTGTCTTCTCACTTCACAACACAATACTCAGCTCCTGCAGCACTGTGAGAATCGAGAGCTGCTTACAAGAGGGGTTGAGAACTCTGGTTCTAGAATCACATGACTTTGGTGCACACCCCACTTCTACCATCAACTATCTGTGACCCTGGGCAAGCTGTTTAACCTCTCTTTCATTAGTTTCTTCATCTGTAAAATGGAAATAATAAAAATATCTACCTTAAAATACGGTCGTGAACATTAAGCCTCGACAGTGCCTGGCACTTGGTAGGCTCTTGCTATTGGTTAGCTAGTGGTATTGCTATGCCAAAGGGTCGAGACCACCAACAATTACAGGGGATCTCAGGATGGTGAAGGCCAGGAGTTATTAGAAGCCAGAACTGATTTGAGAGTCCACAAGTAACCCTAATCAAACTCAGGTTCCCACGTGGCCAAGTCTGGAGCACTGTAGAATCTAAAGAAACTCAGCCCAGCAACCAAAAGTATGTCAGTCTGGTCTTTTTGCATCTCTTGGGCAGCATTAAAGAGGGATCAAATTCATGATCCACAGACACACTTCTTTAAAGAACCCCTTTCTCTTACATGCCAGCTCTCCCGCGTTCCTCATCACATGTTCCTCACTCCCAGCTCTCCCCCAAAACCTTCAAAACCCCCTACCAAGTGTGCCTCACAAAGCCTCTCTCTCATAGAACTCTGCTCTCTCTCCTCTCTGACAAGTCCATCTGGGTCTTTTCAGGACAAAATCCCACCATCTCTTCTCTGGTTCTTCATCCACGGATTGGCACAATCTGCATTTGAGCCTGAGGTAGGGAGACAGGGAACGATACTAAATGGGCAATGCCAGAAATCATCCCAAAAGAACGAGGGATGGCAAGAATATTATGGATAGTCACTTGGTCTCTGCTTTTTATGCAAGGCACCTTTCCTTTGCTAACGTGGTCATTCAACAGATATTTATTTGTGCCGGGCACAATTCTTGTCTCGGGGATAGGAGGATGGTAGTTCGTGGTCCCTACTCTTAGGAGCTTACCGTCATCTCCTCCTATCTCAGCCACTTGCCAGCATAGGGGATGCCCCAGGTCACCCAGGACCTGAGCCAGGAGCGGATGCGCAGCCCCCCAGAAAGTCCTCCTAAAGAGCTCTGGTGGAGGGTTCCAGCCTGATGACTATTTCCAGCCTCTCCATAACACTCTCGGGAAATGAAGATACCGAGTTGACAGTGGCCTTGGCAGAGCCAGAGAGAGATCCCAACACATTTATCACCAGCTGGGGAGCTGCTGTTCAGCCTCACTGACCTGTAAAATCCACACTAAACTCAGGCCTGGCTCTTCAGCTTCTGAATTTGATTTAGACCTCAGTAAAGGCCCCCAAGGCCTGATACTGACAAATCATCATTTCTCAGGACTGATCTACTTAATGTGGATGTTTGAAGGATGCTAGTGGGAAGAGCCAGACTTGCTTCATCTACTAGGCACAAGGGGCCACAAAGTTACCTACCTTCCAAATGCCCCCTCAATTTGGCACTTCTCCCTCATAGCGCTCATCACATTTGGAATTATCAAACCAAAAGCTGTCTCCTTTGATGGAATATGAGCTCCAGGAGGGCAGGGACCATATCCGACTCATTCATGGGCTGTACACTCAGCATCAAGCCTATGTGTAGCCCAAAGTAGATACTCAATAAATATCTAATGATTTCACCATACGTGATACTACTCTCATAACGTGCCTTGAAAAAAAAAACAAAAAGTGTGATAATAATAATATTTAGTCAACATTGACTCAGCACAAAGTAGGGTACTAAATGATTTACATTCATTATCTTAAATAAAAAGTCAGAGAGACAGGATTTATATCCTGACGTAGCAATTTCCCAAATGCATAACTTTGAGCAAGTGATTTAACCTCTTTGAGCCTCAGTTTCCTAATCTGTAAAAGAGATAAACAAGAATAATACTAATATGCCTGTGACGTGCACAGCACAGGAACAACTTTTTAAAAAAGAGCCCAGCCCCCTCCACTTATCAAAATTTTAACTGCTATTCCCATTAATTCCCAATAATTCCATTTCCAGGAGTTTCTCAAATAGAAAAAAATGTGCAGCCATACTATAAAAAGACAGTGTACAAGAGTGCTTACTGCAACATTGTTTGAAATGAGAAATTTGGAAGTAACCTAAATGTCCACCAACAGGGGATGGTCACATAAATCACAGTATAGTGTATTGGTTTCTCAGGGCTATTGTAACAAATTACCACCAACCGGGTGCCTTAAAACAACAGACTTTATTCTCTCACAGTTCTGGAGGCCAGAGGTCTAAAATCAGTGTGTCAGTAGGACCAGGCTCCCTGCACAGGCTCTAAGGGAAAATCTGTTCCTTGGCTCTTCCAGCTTCTGGTGGCCACCAGCATTCCTTGGCATGTAGCCGTCTCTCTTTCTGCTTCATCTTTACATGTGCCTTCTCCTCTGTGTGTGTCTGTGTGTGTGTAAAATCTTCCTCCACATCCCTCTTAAAAGAACATACGTGATGGCATTTAGGGCCCACAGGATAATTCAGGATGATGTTCTCATGCAAGACTCTTAATCATATCTGCAAGATCTTTGTTCCAATAAGGTAACATTTACAGGTTTATTATAGACTGACGGTTGGTATCTCCCCAAACTTCGTACGTTGAACTCCTCACTTCCCAATGTGATGGTATTTGGAGACGGGGCCTTGGGGGGTTCACTAGGATTAGATGAGGGTAGCGCCCTCATGATGGGATCGTGCCCTTATAAGAAAAGACACCAGAGAGCTCACTCACTCTGTGAGTGAACACAAGAGAGACGTCATGTAAGCACACAGCAAGATGGCACCCGCCTACAAGCCAAGAGAAGACACCTCAGAATGAAACCTATGTTGTTAGCACCTTGATCTTGGACTTTCTAGCCTCAAGAACTATGAGAAATAAATGTCTGTTGTTTAAGCCACCAGGCTACAGTATTTTGTTATGGCAGCCTGCGCTGACTAAGATAAGACTCCAGGGATTAGGACATGGACATACACTTGGGGGCCACTATTCAGGTCATGACTTGCAGTAGGTGATGGAATACTATACAGACATCAAAAAGAACAAAGCTATTTCATTGTCCAGGTGACAGGTGACAATGACCTGCACTAAGGAGGAGAAGTGAAGATGGAGCAAAGGGAACAAACTCTAGATGTTTCTGACAGTAGAGCTTAGAAGACTTACTTTTAGTTTGAATGTGGAGGATGAAGGAAGGAGAAGAATCCTCCTTCAAGTCACTGCAGCAAGAAAAAGAGACCCGGAAGATCACACAGGATGATTTAAGGGCTAAGCCTAGATTCTGGATACATAACCATTCTTGACTTATTATTGAAGCATAACATACAGTAAAATAAAAAAACCTTCAGTGTACAGCCTGGTGAAGTTTTACATTTGTCTTCATCCATTTAACAACCATGCAGAGCTCCTTATATAACATTTGCAGCATTCCAGAAGTTTTCCTTGTGTACCTTCTAAGTCAATGCCCATGCAAAGGTAGCCATTTTGATTTAGATGTTCTTTTATTCTTATAGATGTTTTTGTATTTTGAATTCTATAAGTTTTAGATGTTCTTGAACTTCCTACAGATGGGACTCTTTTATATCTGGTTTCTTTCACTCATCATTATGTCTCTGAGATTCATCCACGTTGTTGCATGTATTCGTAGCCTGTTCTTTTTTGTTGCTGTGTAGTATTCCATCGTATCTAGATGGAACCTATAGGATTTACTGATGGGGTATGAGAGAAAAAGGAGTCAGGGCTTCTGTTCTGAGCCACTGAAAGGTGGAGTTACCATTAGCTGAGATGGATTACATTGTGGGAGGAGGAGCTCAGGGGCTTGGTTTCGGACATGGTGAATTTGAATTGCTCATTAGACATCCAAGTGTTGATAGTGAGTAGGCCATTAAATCATCAGGCAATGATGGGGAGTGACAGAAGGGAGGCAATTACAACAAGCTGGTGTAGTGGGTGATGGAAAGATGGAAAGAGATTCCGAGCTAAAGAGGGAGAAGAAGGACAGGGAGGTGGCAAGCACGAGAGAGAGGAGACACACCTCACCTCCAGGAGTACTGCAAGGGTAGGAGGTGTGGGCATGGAAAACAGCCACCACTTGGGAGGGCTCCATCTGCAGAAGAGGTTGTACTGTGCCAGATGCACACATTTTCCAGGGGCTCCTCATCTGCTCACCAAGCAGACACCCTAACACCCACCTGCAAAGGCATATTAGCAGCCCCAACTCTTTTATATAAGGCTGCTTCCCGGCCTTAGCCATCCAATCAGTTTTCATTGCTGTTTATCTTCCTGTTACTCTTAATGTCTAACAGGTAATAAATGAAATTACAAAGGCAGGCACATGACCATTCCCCATGCTTGCCAAGCAAATTAGCTCCTCCGACACCCGAGTCCCAAACCCACCTCTGCCGCTAATGTGACATGTGACTTCCAGGAAGACCCTGCCCTTCTCTGACCTCACCGCCTATGTCCATAAAAGAGAAAACCATAATTCAAAAAGACACATGCACCCCAATGTTCATTGCGGCACTATTTACAATAGCCAGGTCATGGAAGCAACCTAAATGCCCATCGACAGACGAATGGATAAAGAAGATGTGGTACATATATACAATGGAGTATTACTCAGCCATAAAAAGGAACGAAATTGGGTCATTTGTAGAGACGTGGATGCATCTAGAGACTGTCATACAGAGTGAAGTAAGTCAGAAAGAGAAAAACAAAGATCGTATATTAACGCATATGTGTGGAACCTAGAAAATGGTACAGATGAACCAGTTTGCAGGGCAGAAATAAGAGACACAGATGTAGAGAACAAACGTATGGACACCAAGGGGGGAAAGCAGCGGGAGGATGTTGGGGGGTGTGATGAATTGGGAGATGGGGATTGACATGTATACACTGATGTGTATAAAATGGATGACTAATAAGAAAATAAATAAATAAACATTAAAAAAGAAAAAGGGACAGGGAGAGTAGAGATAAAGAAAGTGTGGGCTCTGGGATCCAGCAGGCCTCACACAGTAAACGGGGTGTGGCCTCTTTTGTTGTTTGGCCTCCCCAGCACCCACACCCTCTTCTGATAACAGTACCCTGATTTTCTTTAAGGAACCCCTCCTCCTCCCTTCTCAGCCCTTGAGGTTCAGAGAGAGCTAAAGCCACCCCCCAGATCCACACGTGGCCTATCAGAATCACAATCGTTTGTTTGGGGATGTGCACATGACCTAAGTAAGGTCAAAGGGACATCAACCCTGGGACTTTTATTGAAACCGCTGAGAATGATGTTCTCCTTTACCCTGCGGCTCAGCTAGCTGCCTGTCAGCCTATGGCTGCTTGAGGCCATCTTGCGTCATGAGATTTGGGCCAAACTGTGAAGAGCTTTTCATGCTATGCTATGAAGTAGGAAGGCTTTACTGAAGGTGAGCATCTCCAATTTTTTCACCAAAGTGTCTGTACGCAGCAGAGAACAACAAATTGAGTATGTCCATTCTGAAGTGCTGAACTATGACCTCAACTACAAAATTTCCCCAAAAAGTCATGTCTTAGTGTATATTAATTATTTGTTTCAATGTTTAATCAATTCTCCCCTCCAAAGGTATTAGTTCCAGGAAGTTCTTCCTGTTTAACCTGTGGCTTTCTGTCTCTCCTGGTTCACTGTCACCCATCTTCAAGGCTACAGCTGCCCCAGTTTGAGAAATATGACTTTAAATAAGAGACAGCCACCAAAGGTTTTTGTGGAGTGGTGTAACCTGATCTCAACTCTATGTTTAAAAGGTAACTCTGGACCATGACACGCCTTGTCCATAATTTCCAGGGTCACTGCAGCAAACGCCTATCATCTCCCACATGAACCCTGACAATGAGTTAAGCCTGTGACTTTAGTCTGGAATGTTCAAGCCACGTCACTCACTCACTCACATCACAGGGCTCTTTCACATATCAAGCTGACCTGTCCCAAGGACACCTGCATCCTTGCCGCTCCCACCAAATTTTTTTTTAATTATTTAATATCTTTTTAAAATATCTATTTATTTATTTGGTTGCACCAGGTCTTAGTTGCAGCAGGCGGGCTCCTTAGTTGCGGCTCTCAGGCTCCCCAGTTGTGGCATGCGAACTCCTGGCTGCGGCACGCATGTGGGATCTAGTTCCCTCACTAGGGATCGAACCCCGGCCCCCTGCATTGGGAGCACGGAGTCCTAGCCACTGTGCCACCAGGGAAGTCCCTCCCACCAAATTTTTATTTCCCTGTGGGGCTGCACGCTGCTGGGAGATAGCTACATCCCTGCTAAACTGCTCTGATAACGTTGATCGTGAGCCTTAGATTGCTGAGCTTTTCTGGAAGTTCCGTGAAGGTTTTGAAGTGAAATCTGTCTTAGCACTGACCTAATCCTCAGGAGGATCAACTTCTCCTTCTTCAGAATCACCCTAAAATACATGGAATCCTTATATTCTAGAGGAATGATTCATAACTGTTTAAAAGGGACGGGTGTCACAGACCCTTTTAAGAACTGATGAAAGGTCTGCACCCCTCCACCCAGGAGAAAACACCTTTGCACAAAGCGTTAAATACAATGTCAGGAGTACGGTAGACACCCCAAAAACCCCATTCTGAGACTAGGTTAAAACTCAGGGATGAGAACATCAGAATTGGAAGAAATCTTAGAAATTATCCGGCTGAGCTGGTCTACTGAGCACTAATGATAACAACAGTAGTGATCATGATTATAAAATCAATTATCTATTAAGTACTTACTACGTACTAGGCACTCTGCTAAGACTTTACATACATCATGTCTTTAAATCCTCACAACGACTCACCCTACTAGGTACTACTTCATCCGCACTTCACAGACAAGGCACCTGAGGCTCCTGGAGTCTAAGCCACTTGCCTGTGGATAGGCAACAATTGAGTGGCAGAAGCCTGCAGACTCCTAGATTCATGCTCATAACCGCTGTGCATTAGCACCGTCATTCACAGTTCTTGTTGTCACCCTTGGTGACAAGTAACAGGAACCCACTAAAGCTAGCTTAAGCACAAAGGGGGTTTGTCATAAGGAAGGATATCAAGGTGTCTTACAGAATCCATAGGCAAGGAATTAGCTGGACTGTAGGAATCACTTAGAACTAGACATTGGTTTACTATAGGAACCAAAAAACAAGCAATCCACCTATTATGGACTGAATGTTTATGTTCCGCCAAAATTCATACAATGAAGCCCTAATTGCCAGCATGACTGTATTCGTGGCTGTAAGAATGTGGTAAAGGTTGAAGGAGGTCATAAGGGTTTAGTCCAAATCCAATAGGGCTGATGCCCCTATGAGAAGAGGAAGAGACACAGCAAGAAGGCAGCTGTCTGCAAACCAAGAAGAGAGCTCTCATCAGGAACTAAACCTTGCCAGAACCTTGATCCTGGACTTTCCAGCCTCCAGAACTGTGAGGAAAAAAAAAAATTTCTGTTGTTTAAGCCACCAGATGTATGGTATTTTATTATGGCAGCCCTAACAGACACCCTTTCCCTCAACCTCCCCTACTCGCCCTCTCCCAACGAAGAAAGAAAATCAGCAAAGGGAAATTTTAGGAGCTGGGCTTCCCTAGCATGAAGGCTACATCACCAGCTAAAGGCGGCCCCTCAGCATGGCACATACCCAAAACAGTGAAACACTGAAACTGCAAAGGTCTCAAATGCAGATGTGTAGAGAAGCCAGGCAGGGACCAGAAATGAGTGAAGTGGGCTAGAGGTGCAGAAAAGGGAGGGGCAGGAACTGAGAGCCCCACAGAAAAGACACAGCCACTTCTCGGCATCAGCCAGCCTGGCTGTAGATGGACCTGTCAAGTGCTGGCAGATTGCGCCCTTTCATTTTTAAAAAAGAAACTCTTAATCTGCATTTGCATGTGAAATCTCCAGACTTTTAAACACTGCACACTTGTACAGTCCAAACTAAACACATGTATGGGCTGTTTCTAGACTGAGGGCAGCCAGTTGGTGAGCCGTGTGTACAAAGCCCTATAGAATCCAGCTGGGAGGGAGGGGAGTAGAAAGAGAATGTGCTATGGACTCACAAACCTAAGTTCACATCCTAGGTCCAACACTCACTGTGCTACTTACCCGGTCACTTAACCTCTCTGATCACTGTGAGTTAATCTCTTAATCCTATTGTTTCCAACATTTCGCCGATACAAATAATGCTATTATAAATCATGCTATACACATGTCATTTTGTATTTTACAAGTCTATCTGGAGTATAAATTCCTAAAGGAGAGACTGCCAGATGTCACAGGTTGGATTCTCTGGAACAGACGCTGAGATGGAGTTTGGGTTGAAAAATGTTTACTAGGAACACATGTCCACACGAAAACTTGCACGTGAATGTTCATAGCAGCATTATTCATAATAGCTAAAAAAAGTGGAAACAACTCAAATGTCCATCACCTAATGAATGGATGGATAAAATGTGGCATATCCATACAGTAGAATAATATTTGACAATAAAAAGGAATGAACTACTGATGCATGCTACAGAACGGATGAACAATGAAAACATTATGCTAAGTAAAATAAGCCAGACACAAAATACCACGTATTGTATGATGCCATTCATCTGAAATGTCCAGAACGAGCAAGTCTTTAGAGATGAAAAATATATTAGTGCTTGCTTGGGGCTGGAAGTTCTGGGGGAAATGAGGAGTGAATGACACTGAGTGCGGGGTTTCTTTTGGGGGTGATGAAAATGTTCTAACATTGACTGTGATTCACAACCCGGTGAATATACTCAATCCTAATTATACACTTTAAATGGGTGAGTTATATTTGAATAAAGTTGTCCCCAAAATGTTGAAGGCAAGGGGAAGGAAGGAGAACTGGGCAGACAAAAAGTCTAAACTGCAGTGCAGGTCCAGTGGGGCCAGCCAAGCAAGCAGAGAATGGCTGAGCCGAGACAGCCAAGCCTTTCCAGCCGTCTCATTCAGCCGGGATGCTGACCGCTCCGGAAGGCGCAGCCTTGGCTGGGTGAGGGAGCTCTGGGCAGCTGATGGCTGGAAGCCCCCTGCTGTCCACACTCCCCACAGCAGAGCAGCAAACCCTCCCCTGAAGGGGGGATCTGGGAAGCGCATCTCCACGTCTACCTCACCAACTCAAAAGGCCAATTTAATTAACTTTGAGATAGTGCCACACTGCATGATTGTCACCGTTACTGCTGTCATCCAAGAACTCCCCAACCACTGGCAATATTTTTCTATCTGGCAGGTGGGATCCTATTGGACTACATCGGGGGATACCTTTTAGAAGACCACACCAAGGAATACCCGAACTGACTGCCATATGAGAGACTTTTCATTTTCTCCTGTGATGACTGGTTCTGTGGTTTTCCAAAGAGAGCTGATATGATGTAAAGCTATGTTTTAGAATACTTATTCTAGTGACAGCGTGCAAGACGGACCGGAGGGGGAGACCCAGAAGACCGGGAGACTAGTTGATTATTGAAACCTCCCAGCCATGGGGTGAGGAGGGTGGGTGGTTGCCACAGAAAGGGATAGAAGGAAGAAGGAAGTTTTAGCGCACCTGGAGACTGACTGGACCAGGTTGTGAGGAAGAAGGTAACTCCTTTTAGTTCAAGTTCAGGGGCACTGGATGGATGCCTTGGCCCTATCCCACCATGATACCAACTTCCTAAAAATCTTCCCATCCACTCATTTCCCTCCATCTCCACTATGACCACCTCCATCTCTTGCGTGGGCAACTCTACAGCCTTCTAACTGCTCTCAGAACATCTATTCTGCTTGTTGCAATCTATTCCCCTACAGCAACAAGAGGGATCTTCTTAAAACTTCAATCAGGTCCTGTTACCCCCAGATTCAAGCTCCTCCAATTGCACCTCATTGTCCTTGGGATAAAGCTCTACGTCTACAAGGCCCTTCACTAGCTGCCCCTGCCCACCTCCCCAGCCTCATATCTTACCAGTCCCCACACTCCTGTCCTTGCTGAACTTCCTTGAAGTCTCTGAAAGTCCCATGTTCCCTTTTGCCTCTGAGTCTCCACACACGCTGTTCTTCTGCGTTCAATATTCCATAATCTCTAGCCTATTCCTACTTAAACTGGAATAGATGTTGCCTATTCCAGGAAGCCTTCCCTGACCACCATACCTTAAGATAGGATGAGTTGACTGTGGCAGATGATCTACAAAGATGGCATCAACAATCCCCTCTCCCTGTTTGCACCCACTCTGCCTTTCTCATCACGAGGTGGATGCTGTTTCCTCACTCTTGAATCAGGCTGGAGGTTGACTAGCTTTAACCAATAGAATGTATCAGAAGTGACTTTCTAGCGTGTCAGATCCCAGACCTTAAGAGACTACAAAGCCTCTTCTGCTTTCACTCAAGGGGAACACAGCCCCTGGGTAAAGAAGTCCAGAAGAGAGAAGCACCCCCTGGAGGAGAAGCAAGGTCCTATACTATGTCAGAACCAACACCATGAGAAGAAAGTGGCCCCACCATCTGAACAAGTCCCGGGATAGTCAAACCATCCCCAGGAGGTGCCAGACATGTGACTGAGGCCATCTTGGCTCCTCCTGCCCCAGCCAACACCATGTGGAAGAGCAACGAGCCATCCTACGGAGCCCTGCCTGAATCCCTAACCCAGAGAATTGTGAGTAATAAAATATTTGTTTTCAGCCACTGTATTTTGGAATGAAGCACGGATAATTGATAAAATGTCCCTCCCCTTAGTTCCCACAGCACCTTCTGACTCCTTCTATCACGGCATCTATTTCATTGTCTTAGAGTTGTTTGTTTAATTCCTTCCACCTCTCCCATCCATATACACATTAGCACCAGGAGGTAAAGGACTAACCTATGTCTTGCTCAGCACTATCTCTCCAGGGCCAGGCACATGGTAGATGCTCATTAAATATGTTAATAATACAGTCAATCAAGATAGGGACACTCTAAGCACCACTTCCCTTAATAAAACCAAGCCATCTCCCCAGGTTGCCAGGGAAGGGTGAATTTCCACATGGCAAGAGGTGACTAGACCTCATTACCAGGCTCTTTCTCCCTCCCCTCCCCCTTATTTACCCAACCATTGGCTCTTTGGAGAATCTGGATGTTTTTATGAAAGGAACCATGGGTGCCCATATCTTTTTTAAAAATTACAGTAAACTCAAGATCATCTATTGCATGTTAAATACATGCTTGGAAGCGTACCAACCACCTGTATGAGTTTCCTAGGGCTGCTGTGACAAATTATCACAAAATCTTTGGCTTAACACAAATTTATTCTCTTAAAGTTCTGGAGGCCAGAAGTCCACACTCAGTCTCACTGGGCTACAGTCAAGGTGGCAGCAGGGCTGGTTCCTTCTGGAGGCTCTAGGGGAGAATCCTTTTTCTTGCCTCTGATAGCTTCTGGAGGCCACCTGTAATCCTTGGAGCATGGCCCTTTCATCACATCACTCCAACCTCTTTCTTCCATCATCACACCCTCTACTTCCTCCTCTGTAGTCAGATCTCCCTTCGTCTCCCCTTTTTAAGGACACTTGTGACTACATTTAGCATTTACCTGGATATTCCAAAACCATCTCCCCATCTCAAGATCCCTAACTTAATCACATCTGCAGAGTCCCTTCTGCCATATAAAGTTACAATCACAGGTTCTGGGGATTAGGGTATGAGCATCTTTAGGAGTCACGATTTAGCCTTACACCTACTGACTCACTCATTCTCAGCAACACCATGACTAAGTTCTTTTGTTATCTCCATTTTACGGATGAGGAAACTGAGACCCAGAGACGTGAAATGACTATTGTAAAGTCACATAGCTAGGACTTCCCTGGTGCTGCAGTAGTTAAGAATCCGCCTGCCAATGCAGGGGACACGGGTTCGAGCCCTGGTCTGGGAAGATCCCACATGCCGCGGAGCAACTAAGCCTGTGCGCCACAACTACTGAAGCCTGTGCACCTAGAGCCCGTGAGCCACAACTACTGAAGCCTGTGCACCTAGAGCCCGTGAGCCACAACTACTGAAGCCTGTGCACCTAGAGCCCGTGCTCCGCAACAAGAGCAGCCACCGCAATGAGAAGCCACCACAATGAGAAGCACGCGCTCTACAATGAAGAGTAGCCCCCGCTCGCTGCAACTAGAGAAAGCCCATCTGCAACAACGAAGACCCATCGCAGCCAAAAGTAAATAAATAAAATAAATAAATTAAAAAAAAAAATAAAGTCACACAGCTAGAGAGTGGTCAGGCCAACCGAGGAAACCAGTTATGTTTGACTCCTCACCACTCTGCTACACTGACCGTATATCATTGTTTATTACAGGGGCTGACAGCGCTATTTGGGGAGAGATCCTTTAAGGGAAGGTGAATCTCAGGGAACGGTGGCTACAACGTCCAGCCACCCCTCTCCCTGCATGGAGGGTTTGTTGGTTTTCTTTGGGGCCACCTTGGAGGATTAGGGTGCTGTTCACTAAAGAAACCAGTGGTAAAGGCTACCATTTGGGATGTGTTGAGTTGGAGGCAACCTTGGCAAGCTCTCAGTACAACTTGAAACACCTGAGAAACCAGGTCTCTACTCTTATGCCTGTAAACCATGCACATGTGGCAGGAGAAATTAGAGTTCTTCTTTCCCCATGGGCCTTTGGAACCCCATTCATCTCCCAGGTCTGCAGCTTAGTCATGAGGTGAAGCAAGGACAGATTTGCCCCAACCGGACGGGGATCTGACGGTGAGGAGTTCAAGGCAGCCTGTGCCTCTGGGACTTGCCACTCCTCCACGACATTTTGGGGATCCCACACCCTCAGAAGTACCCTCCAGACCCCTATCAACACCCATCCCTCAAAGACTATACGATCCTTAAGTGTAAGGATTATACACATTATCCTTTCATTTCTGCCCCTCAGAACCTAGCACATTTCTTGGCTCACATTCAATAATCAGGCAGTTCGTGTATGAGAAAGAAAGAGAGGAAACAGAATGGACTAGATAGAAAGGGAGGAAAGGGATGGCCATTTGGTGCCAATTGTGCAGTCTTGGGCAAGTCACTTAACTTTTCAAACATCATTTACTATCCTTACCTGTAAAATGGGCATAATGACTTTCTGATAGCTAACATTTATCGAATACTTACTATGTGCCAAGCACAGGTCCAAATGCACTATCTCACTTTATCCTTGTAGCTTATGAAGTAGCTACTATTAGCTACCCACGTATTCTTTTTTGCCTATTTTTATGGCCAAAACTCACTCTAATTTTGTTTTGTTTTGTTTTGACCTTTGCAGTTCAGTTTAAACACACACGCACATTTCACAGATGAGGAAACTGAAGCAGAATGTGATTAAGTAACTTGCCCAGGATCACACAGCTTCTAAGTGGTGGAGTCGGGGTTCAACCCCAGTACTCTGCTAGCACATAGAGTGGTTATGAAGACTAAATAGGATGATGGATGTAAGGTGCCTAGTACAGGGGTTAGTATGTATGGATTGTTATTAGGAGTAAGGTAGGGAGAGAGGGAAACAGGATATCATACCTAGTCTCTCTAGTTGCTTTCTTGTGTCTGTCTCCCCATTCCAGGTACACAGAATCAGATTAATTATTAGCTAATGATAACCATTTTATTTTATTTATTATTTTTTAAATAATACAATGAACACCATGAACTCATGGCCCAAACCAAGAACCAAAATGTTAGCAATAATTTCATCTACCCATGTGCTCCTCCCATCCCATCTCCTGCCTTTCTCTTAAAGGTAACTATGATCCTAAATGTTGGATCAAACATTCCATTGGTTTTTTTTTCTTTAGTTTTTACACATATATATGCCTAACAATACATTGTTTCACTCTGTTTGTCTTTAACTTTCTAATTTCTAGGTCTTTCAATTATAGGCTCTTACTTCTTTTGTTGTGGTTGAATTTTACAAGTTCACTCAGGCTGCCATGTTTGGTTCTATGGGCTCTTTGGTGCACAAGGGTTCCCAGCTGAGGGCACAGGTGGGGACTGAAATTCACCCTGCAGTTCCTCTGGTCTTTTTCTTATCAGCACAAAGATGCCATTCTCCCACCAAACCATGTACTATGAGGCAGCAGCCACTGGCGGGGGCGGGGGGAGGCTTTCTCTAATTTGCACAAAGGCACCATAAGGGCTAATGGGGGGTCTGAGTTCACCTCCCCTGAATCACCAGCAATCCCTGTCAGACCCTCCACATTCAAGGTCAAGATTGAGCCCATTGAGATTCTAGATGGGAAATGACCCACAGTGACAGCCTCTGGAGACAGCTGCATCGTGAGATTCACTGTTCCCGCTGGAAGCTCGTTGGCCTTACTCCATCCGTCCATCTCTAACCCATCAGGAGGGACTTCCTAATCATGTTCCAGGGGCTTTAAGATTTATGTCAAGGGGCCTCGATTTATTGAATTAATGCTGCTGAGCAGAACTGTAGCTGTTAAACAGTGTGGAGATCTGGATTTTACAGCAATGTAACTAATAAGGCTATTAACACAAACGGGGCCTGCTGCTGGCATTTATAATACCATAAATCTCTCTTCTCTCTGGAAGTATTTATGGGATGGCACGCACCCAGAGTCCACTGCCTTTTCTGTGCTCTGCTCTCAAGGCTCGGCCAGGAGGATGTGTTGCCCAATAAGGGAACTAGTTAGGAGGAAGGAGCGAGAGAACTGAACCTGGGCTGATTCTCAGCTTCCATCCCTTCCATCAGTTGGAAAGGCTGGTCATTGCCGTGGGCAGATGTAGATCTTTTAAATTATTATTTATGTATTTATTTCCCATTTATGGAGCATTTACCACGTGCCAAGCCCTTTGAAAATTTAGTGACTTTGGTTCCCCAACACCTTCTCAAGAATGAAGTATGTGTTCTCCCACTGAACTTAATTTCTGTCTTGAGCCCCCCCAAACGCTCTGAAGCAGAACATTTAATACTGTCACTTCCAGCTAAACTCAATCATTTTAATGATTTTTATTTTTCTCATAGATTTCAGCTTAAACCAAGTCAGATTTCAGACTTCTTCACTCCTTTCCTCTTGGAAAAGATTCCAAGTTCCAGGGGAGTGTGCAAATATCCCTGTGCCATCAGTGGAGAGGCATGGCCACGTCTTTATTTTCATCTGTCCATGTGCTCTACTGACAACCACTGAGATGGAACCCCCAGCTCAGTGTCAGCCTCCAAGCTGGCTGACTCCTGGGATGGGATACACCTCACCTGGTCCGCACATCCTTCACTGCGGTACCTGCACCCCAGCCAGATGCAGCCTTGCAGAACTGCTGTCTCACTCTCTCCCTCCCCTCCTCCTAAACTCCCAGTCCCACTAAGGGGCCAGGGACCACGACACTCCAGGAACACTGGAAAGACACTCTCTGTCCTTCACATGCCGGCCAGACCACCCACCATGTGTGCTCTCTCCAGCTAGTACACTACAATGCCACAACGGCACTGGGGACATCTCCACAAAGCCTGCCATCTCTCTTGGCCTGCTTGCTTGCCTTTTTTTTAAACAACATACTGAGCCTTTCTCAGGTACCATTCTCAGCTTTACAAGGTGTGCTTCATCTACTCCCACCAACAGCTCTATAAGGTAAGATCTATTATTATCCCCCCCATCAAAGATGTAGAAACTGAGGTCCAAAAGCTTAAGTCTACTGTGTAAGGTCACATGGCCATTAAGAGAGGGAGCTGGATTTGAACCCAGACAGCTGGACTCCACAGGGCAATGAGACATCTGCAGAATCCAAAACTAAAAGTGGGGTCCTGCTCCCTAACACCTCTCCAGAGCTTTGCCCCAGAAAGGTACTGTCCAGAGTCCCATGTGCATCCAAGTGTATACTCCTCTCCCTTTTTTAGGGAGTTTGGGGAATAAATGGTTTCCAAGGAAATCTTCCTAAACTTTCCTAAACACCTCAGCCTTTGGAATTCCAAAGCTACAGATGTCACTGTAATCCTTTTTTCTCTTAGGGCCGTGGAGGCTAAGGCCTGATCTGAACTGAGTCTAGGATGACAGGTGAACTTGAATGTTTCAGGGAACAAAGAACCCCACAAAGGTGGAAGCTTCATGCCTCATCCATATTCACATTATCACATTCAACCTCACAGAAGTTCCCTTGAGGAACATGCAGTCCTCCCCTTTGTACACGGGAATAAAGATTGCAGAAAACTCAAGGGCTTCTCCAGAGAAGTGAAAACTCACAAGTTGGGAAATGAGAATTCGGACTCAGGTCTCTCTGAGTTTCTGTGGGATCACTAATCTCTCTCCTGGGAGCAGAAACTTGGTCTTGATTGGTTTTTCCACCCAGCCAGATGGTGGAGAAACTGGTCTGAGTAGAGAGTTGTCCTGAGCTTAGGACTGTCCTCTGGGAGCTGGCCAGGCATAAGGAAGTGTGTCACAGGGGATGCTCAGCTGTGGACCCTTGCCAGGAAATTCCGGTGAAGCAGAATTCAGAAGATCCACTCTTCTGACGCTTCTTAGCTTTTCTCCTTTCTGCTCCTTCCTTCTTTGGCTCCCATTGTTTTATTAAAAATATATGTGAGCCCCTACTGTGCGCTAGGCTTTGTTCTAGAAGCTGGGGAGACAGCAGGGAGCAAATCAGACTCCTTCTCTCCCTCAAGATCTTAGAGCCTCAAGGTGACCAGGAAGACTATTAGTTCCCCCAGAGGGCAGGGCCCTGGCACAGAGTAGGTTGTTAGTAAATCGATCAAGGGTTTTCAGTTTCCACCAGCTATACAACTTAGAGATACAAGGTGAAGACCCCACAGGTGTCTCAAGGATTTGGACAGTGCTCTGCTCCCCAGATTCCTAGCAACACATGGACATCCAAGAGTGGTCATAACATGCTTCAGTGATGGCTGATGTAAAAGGAGACAAAGCAGACGAGGAAGTACTCAGACTAGGACAGGAACCCAGATGTGAGTCGCTGCCAGGGGAGGAGAAGGAATCTCACATTTTCTGAAAACCTACTCTGTGCTAGACCCTGGCCTAGACAATTAACCTACATTATCTAATTTAATCTTACGACAGAGGATGAGGTAGGCACTCTCACCAACCCTGCAAACTATTGCTCATCAATAAAGAGGGCCCTATTATTGTTCAGTCTCCTGCGGACGATGACTGCCCACCTCCCGTGGGTGCTGAATTAATTTTATGAATGGAAGTAGGGTGGAATCCTGAGCCAAGCTGAACCTGGGAAATGTGGCCCCACGTGCAGCGAGGATGTGGCTGGCTCATTTGTTTTATTTAATCAAACATCTATTTTGTTAAAATAATACACTGGTGTTTTTGGGGTTTTTTTTTGCTTCATCAATACATGTACGTGGTGTGAAACTGGAAAAAGAAATGGAAATAAAGAAAACAGAAGAGAAAAACCACCATTAATCTCATCATCAAGAAATATTCACCATCACTACTCTGGCATTTACTTCCTAAGTGCTACCCAAATGGATATACATATTCATGGACATATACATATGTGTACACATACAATACCATATACATACATATATGTGCATATCATATACACATATATCTCATGTGCATATATGATTACATATCATACATATATCATATACATATACTTAGGTTATATTTTTTCAATAGATAATTTTTCTACAACATTGTGATCTTGCTGTTTTAAAATTTTCTCATTTCACCAAAAAATATATCATAAATATATTTTCCTAATATTAAATATTCCCCTATAACAAAACTCTGAAGGCTCCAACAAAAGCCATTATATGTGTACGCCACGTTTTGTTTACCTAGTCCCAATGGTTAAACATTTAGCGAGTTCAGTATTATAAAAAATTCTACCATGAACATCTTCATGGCTATATCTCTGAGCACATTCATGATGATTTTCTTAGGATAGATTCTATAAAAGAACTTGCAGTCTTGGGGGCTGTGCATATAGAAAAGGCTTTTTGATGCATTTTAGCAAATTCCTCTCTATAAATTGTGCATGAGTTTGCCCTCCCACGCCACTGGATAAGACTGCCTACTTTTCCACATTTGTCCCTTCACCAGATGCTGTCATTTTTTACATATGTTTCAATTTAAGAAATGAGAAATGATGTTTCAAGGACACTTTAATTTGCAATTTTTATTACAAGTAAGGTTAAGTCAATCACCTAGAGTGCTCTGAGTTCAGCACAGAGAGGGTGAGTTGGGTGGAGTGGTGAGAAACACAGAGAAAGTTATTTACCCACACAAGGGCCACACAGAAGACAGCAATCCAGAGGGTAGGCAGCATGAGTTGATAGAGAACTAAGTGCTAGAGGGGTCAAGGCTTGTTCAAGGGGAAAGGGCTCAGTGTCTGTCCTGGAGCTGAAAGCAGACCTTGAGGGGGAGGCATGACGGGAGCCGTGAACAAGGGAAGGTGCCCCTCAGGTCACTCTCCCCTCACACGCTCCGTTCCCCAAATGCTTCAACTCCTCAAATGCTCCCACCTCCTCATCTCCCAGCCTTTGCACGTGCTGGTTCCTCTGCCTCTCCCTTTCTCTTTGCTAAGTCATCCTTCTCACCCTTCAGGCTATATCTTAGGTGTTTCTTCCTCAAAAGAAGCATCTCAGCCCCAAACAAGTTCATGTCTCCTGTTATGTGTTCTCCTTGTGCCCTGTACTTATTATAACAGTAATTAATCGTGTTTGTAATTACTCACGTAATGTTCCTGCTGGACTACAAGTTCCGAGAGCCTGAACTGCATCTGCCTTGCTCACCTCTGGGTTCCCAAGACCTAACGTGAACTCCTATGTAATTCTCCCCTCCCAGCTCTAAAACCGCCCTTCATTAATCTGCCTTCTGCTGCTGTTGCTGCTGCTGCTAGGTCTGAAAATTGCAGTTCTCCTTTGCCAGCTAGATTTCTTTATCGGTTCTGTCAACAGGGGGAGACGTGAAGGCTGGAGGAGGGAGAAGAGACTCGCTCTTCTTCCTGTTGGCATCCTGTCCCTTTAAGCACCTCCCCAGCAAAGCAATGCCTCCCAGCCCCCAGCACCCCCTAGCCCCAGCACCATCACCTCTACAACCCACCACCCCGCTTCGGCAAGTGGTTCTAGTCTACAGTTGCTTTCAGCACTCCCTGAGTCAGACTATTTGTGCCCTTTCACAGGTACCAGCACAAACCAGGGCTGTTCCCTCATCAGAAGAATAAGCCCCAGATCCATGAGCCCCTCCTCCCAGCTTCTAGGCTTTGATAACCATACGTTCTTCCCTTTGTCTCCCCAGCTATAGGGCAGTAGCAGATTCCCTCAGCTATTACATCTGGGCTATCTTTGTTCTACTTTTGCTTTTCCATCCTCCACAACCTGTCCATCCAATTCCCTATATTAAACTCTCTCCGTTCAAATACCTAGTGTGCTTTCTGTCTTCCTCACTGGACCCTGATGACACAGTAGACATTCAATTAAAATTTCACTGAAGCCAGGCACCATTCTGTGGTTAGAAAACAGCATGAACAACTCAAATCAATCTTGCGAGATTGAGCACCTAGTATGAGCCTGGCATTGTGTGGGGTCCTGGAGGCCCAGAGATGAAACAGAAACAGAATGAGCCGAGAGTGCCCAAAACACCTTTAGACTGAGAGTTAAACCCCCTTTCTCCCACCTCCATACCTAGATCAGAAGCTTCTTAAAGGGGAGCAATTTAAGCTAAGGATTCCTCCTGCCTTCTGCATTTTGCAGGGTTTTTCAGTGGGTTTCTATTGACATACTGACAATAGAAACTCTTTACTGTGCAGGACTGACTCTGTAAGAAGTTTAGCATTTTTGACCCCCTCAGATAGATGCTCATGCCCCTCCTCCAGTCGTTCTGTCCGTCAAAAATGCCTCCACCCATTGACAAACGTCCCTTTGGCGGTGTCCACCCTCCCTGACCATTACGAGGTCGCCCACTGAGGAGATACCCCCAGGGGATGAAGAATTTGCTGCTGATTTCTGACATTATCAGCCCCAGCAAAGAAGACTTTAATAAATGTAGAGGATGGAGTAGTTCTGCACGATTTCTGCAAATTAACCGAGACAACCAGCAGAATGAAATCCACAGAGGGCATGACAGGGCGGCAGACTGGTAGGGTGTTGGGTAGAGGAATAAGGCAGCCGGAAACCTAATTAGCCAGGACTGCTCATATCTGATCCGCTCTGCTCCCAGCTGCCTCCTGAGTCGTAACATGCTGAAAATGAAATCATTAAGAAGCACTCACACACAGCCCCCTTGTTAGAAATGGGTCCTGAGTGGGCTTAAATGGAAGAAGAAGAATAGGGAGAAGGGAGGGCATCGAGGAAGAGAGAGAGTGGGTGACAGCTGACTGTGAGTCCCCACATATACAGTATAATCCAAGCCAGGGTATGTTTGAAAGAATTGAGGTTTTCTCCACTTCTCCCCCCTCCTTTCCTGCTATTCCACCCACTGGTGACTTGTAGAGCACCAGTTTTCAAAAAGGTAGGTTGGTACACTCTAGACTGCATGGAAATTGACAAGGAAATGTGGTTAAAGTTAACCCAATTGTGGGTAAAAATCACTAACAACAGTTTTCAAAAGATGATTTTCTCCCTTCCTTCCTTCCTTCTATTTCTTTCTTCAATCCTTTAAAGAATTAATTAAAATAGATTCCAGTTGTCTCTCTAATAATATCATCTTAATGGCACTTCTATACCAAAATCCCATCTCACAAGGGAGAGAAAAAAGACAGAGTTCCACGTGTGGATCGCAACGCCAATGAGTCTCATCTTCCCAACCCAATGATAACTGATGTTTGTCTTTTACTCCCTGTACCTTTTGCCCCCAACCAAAGAAAAAAGTTTTCACTTTTGAGATTAGCATAGCATAACATGATAAAGGACAGTGGAGTCCTAATCCTCTCTTGGACATTTAGTGGCCCTGGGATTAATAGCAAATTACTAGCCACTCTGAGCCCTAGTTTTCCTCCCCAGCGGATACAGCCACTGGCTTCTCAGCCTGTGGACCCTGGATGCTGCTGAGAAACGGGGACCCTGTGTTGCCAAATCTCACAGGGTTGTTGTGGGGGTCTAGGAAGGTAAAGGATAGACGGGTTCTTCGTAACATTAAATCATTATATGCACAGATACTGTAGGGCCTTGGTTATTTGCCAATGACTTATGCATTCCATTGATTATCTATGTCTGCCTCCCTGCTCTGCCTCTCAACTAATCCTAGACGGGAGAACTGGCCAGAGTGAGTGAGTGGCAGCCCTTCCGACTGCCTACCCAACAACCTTCACTCCCACCTGTTTCTCAACAGAACTCCAATGTTACTTACTCTCCTAACAGCCAAGTGCTTGAATTGGGGCTGTGCCCCGCTCTTAACCCCAGGAGAGAGGTGAGTCTTGACTGGTCAAAACCAATCATATTAATTCCACTGCTCTTGTCAGTGATTGGCTGAAGCATGGACATGTGACACAATTGTGATGAATGGGAAGTCTGCTGGGGACTCTGGGAAATGCATTTCTTGCTCTTACAAAGTCAATGCCTTTGATGACGATGTTGTCTTGATGCTTAACACTCTTGCAGCCATCTCTGAGCTCAAAGGGAAAAGTATAAGGACAAAAGCTAGCCACTGAGACTTTGAGAGCGTCAGCATCTTTGATCCTCAGAATTAACTCTAGATATGCCCTGTCTACAGATGTCCTGATACGTAGGATCATGTAAGGTGATCACACATCCTTGTCTTAGTCAACTCAGACTGATATAACAAATTGCCATAGACGGAGTGGCTTAAACAATAAACATTTAATTCCTACAGTTTTGGAGGCTGGAAGTCAGAGATCAGAGTGGTCAGGTTCTGGTGAGAGCCCTATTCCAGACTGCAGAAGACCAGCTTCTCCTTGTATCTTCACATGATGGAAAGAGACGGCTAGCTAGCTCCCTGGCCTCTTCTTACAAGGGCATTAATCCCATTCATGAGGGTGGAGCCCTCATGACATAATGACCTTTCAAAAGCCCCATCTCCAGAATACCATCACATTAGAGATGAGACATATGAATTGGGGGTGGGAGACATAAACGTTCATTCCATAACAATACTGGTTTTCCTGGAACTGTTCCAGTTGACATTTGTGCCAGTGTACTTTCTGATTTAGCATTTGTCCTGAATAAAATTTACTGGTTTGAATGATAAATCATATGGTCTGCCTACTGATAATAAATGTCCTTATTATTTAAGTCACGTTGAGTTAGATTTATTCTATGCAGCCACAATATTCTAATTAAAACAGGGCTAGAGAGAGGTATAAACGATGCGTGTATACATATGTGTGAATATTTATGCATACACACAAGCACATGCAGGACGATACTAAAGCTTAGAATGAATGTTTTATAGTAACCTCTACTTTAAATTTTCCATGCTTCTTCTTATTCCCTCCTTAGTAAACAGTATTATTGTGGAAACAGAAAAAACATGAGAGAGAAACAAATCATGACATTATAATCTGAAAATTCGTCGTCTCCCAAATGTTTCATGGATCTTTAAGGCAGAGCTCTGTGCGTCCCCACACTATTTTCACTACTGTCTCGTGCAGCAAAACCCTGATCCTTCTCAATGCACGGAGCTCTTTCACTTTGCCCAAAGCTATACGTCCACTGTTAGAAAATGCATCTACAAGTGCTCGTTCTCACTCTCTCCATCTGTCCTTCCCCAGTCACTACACTAAAAGCTTCAATTTGCCAGTTGCCCTCTCCCCTTATGCTGTTGTCAGCAGGTGGGGCTGACTTGGCCAGTGTCACAGAGAAAACTGAGCAGTCTGCTGATGTAGTCTGTCGAACAAGTGCCCCATTAGTTTTCCTATCATCTGATGAGCTTCATCCATTAGCTTGGCTGATTTGAGGCTGGGTTTCAAGGTAAATCTAGCAGGCAGGCATCTAGTTAAGACAAAAGCAAGTTAGAGCACTCAGTGCCTGCCCAGCCTGTAAATGACCCTTGCAGATAAACTCTCTCTTTTATTCCTCACCTGATGCAAATCCAAGTGTCTGAAATCAACCTCTAACCACCCAAGGTCAGGAGTATCTAGACTTGGACACTGGAATCAAGAAACTCAGAGGACGCTCACAGCTGTTACCAACACTCTTTCCAAATCGAAACAGGCACTCTTCTGTTCTGATGGTAGCGGTATAAAAAGGTACAACATTTTTGAGAGGGAAATATGATGGTATGCACCAAAAACCTTAAAAAAGTTCACATAGTTTGATTCAGCAATCCAATTTCTATGAATTTATCCTAAAGAAATAAGGGGACAAATATGCACATGTATGAAATATTCATTACATTTCTGTAATGGAAAAAATTAGAAGTGCTCACTGGCAGGCAACTGATGACATGACTTATGATACATCCATGAAATGGAGTATAGCATAGTTATTAAAACAAGTCCTTGTCATTTTAACACATGAGAGGGTAAACTGGCACAACCATTCTGTAGGCGAGTTTGGCAATATGCACCACAAGCCTTAAAAATGTTCACACCACTTAAAAGAGTCACTAATGCTGTTCACAAGGTTTCTGGTTTTCCACCTTCCAGACACATGGTAGACTTGAACTTCATGGCCTCGTAGTTATCCATGGCTCTGGCTAATGAGTTGTTAAGAAGAGTTGAATACCACTTCCAGGCCAGAACACTGAACTGTCAATGTAACACCCAGAGAACTCTTTTCTTCTTCCACGGTGACTATCAGTGATTGAAATGGTGGACGTTCCATCAGTCTTGGTCCCAGTGTGAGAAGACATAAGCATAACATAGATGGATATGTAGGATGAATGGGAAATAAACCTTTGTTGTTTTAATATTTTTAGAGTTGTTTGTTACTGCAGCATATCCTACCTGTGCTGACTGATACACCTTTTGACCTAGCATGCCCATCTCTAGAATTATAAGGAAACAGTTGTACACATAGGTATACATATTGGAGGATCTTTTGTATACATAGATACATGTTGAAGGATATTAATCACAAACTTGTTCTTAACACACATACAAAAACATACAGCAATAAGCCCTACAGCACACTTACAGTGCCAAAACAGTTAGATCAGAAGGCATGGCAACATCACCCATGTGCTACAACATTTCCTAAGAAGACCTGGGCCCTGGTGTAGAACCAAGTCACCATCCCGGCTTCTTCCGTCTCTCCTACATAATGAGCTCCCTTCAGAGTCCCAACAGTCCAACCAGCTGACTTTAGTCAAGGTTTCTCTAGTCCATTAAAGATGTTCTAATAATATTACGTTTCAAAAAGTAAGGGTTAGGGGACTTCCCTGGTGGTGCAGTGGTTAAGAATCCACCTGCCAATGCAGGGGACATGGGTTCAAGCCCTGGTCGGGGAAGATCCCATATGCCACGGAGCAAATAACCCCGTGTGCCACAACTACTGAGCCTGTGCTCTAGAGCCCGTGAGCCACAACTACTGAGCCCAAGTGCCACAACCACTGAAGCCCATGTGCCTAGAGCCCGTGCTCCACAACAAGAGAAGCCACAGCAAGGAGAAGTCCGCGCACCGCAATGAAGAGTAGCCCCCGCTCGCCGCAACTAGAGAAAGCCCGCGTGCAGCAACGCAGACCCAACGCAGCCAAAAATAAATTATTTTTTTAAAAAAAGAATCAATTGTCAAAAGATAAGGGTTAGAACCTCAATCTCTTTTCCTCCCGAGAACCTCTGAGGTTCGTATGCAAAGTTATCCAACTCTCCCTCTCCCCCCCTCCCCCATAAGTCATCAAGATCTGTTTAACATGGAATACAGGGAGAAAAAGCCTTTATCCCCAAACATACCTGCTATGCTCTTCCCCTGGAACAATGGGTACATACTTGCTTTATATCTACATAACCCACTCAAGCAAAGTCTCCACCTTTAGAAATAAAAGCAGCTGGAAACACAGAAACTTCTCTCAACTTGGAGGGAAATAACTTTATTCACTACAGCACTATTATTATGAATTGTATTGACCAGATTGACAATGATGAGAAATAAAACAAAGATGTAGCAGGGAGAAATGACATGTTTCACCAACCAGATTAGAATTTGCCTTGGGCGGGGGGAGGGTCTCAGGATGCCCCTTTCAGCAACAGCTCTTTAAAATTTAATGGCCCTACTGGATATACCTTCTGAGCCCTAGAAAGTAGTTGGTGAAGAGAAAAAGTAGAATGAAAATCCCTGAGGCTCTGAAAGGGATGGTTTCTCGGTTGCTGGAAGACCTTATAGAGTTGCTGGTTGTGGCAGTTGTGGCAATGGTAGTAGTAGGGGTGGTGTGGGTGATGGTGGTAGTGGTAATGAGTGAACATCAGCCTAATCCTGACCTCTCAGTTCAGAAGACTGAATTAATGTGACAGTAATGAAGCATTAATATTTACAAGGATTTAATATTTTATCGCTAGTCACTCATTCTAGAAATGGATTGAAAACAGAGAGGTCAGCTGTCATCAGGGAAAACAACAACTCAAAAGCAACAAGAGAAGACTAGGGAAATAACAGGGGAGTGGTGAGAGCAATGAGTAGAGAGGGGAGAATGGCCAATCCCACAATGAGAGTGGAGGATCTTAGGGCACCTGCCCTCAGAGGCTCTCAGCCTGTGAGACAGAAGCATCACCGCTCTTCCCCTCCTGTTTTTCCTCTTCCTATAATATTCTGGTTAGCTCACCTATCTCTCCTCCCACGTGAGGCAGGAAAGGAAGAGAATGTACCCTTTTATACCTGGAAAGCCAACAGGCAGACTTCAGGGAGCAAATCGAACTGGGTCAAGGCTACCATGCAAGGCCAGGACTAGAATCTAGTCACCGATTGCCTTTGGGATACCCCCTCTCTGGGAATAGGTGAACCCTACTAAGTATAACAGTTTTCCCCAAAGAGTATTCGGAGGCGTGGTCTGTAAGCTGACTGGTAGCTCTGTCAAGGCAGGGACCAGGTCGATCTTGATCACCGATGTCTCCCAAGAGCTGGAAAAGTGCCTGCCATATGGTCAGAGCTCAACAACGTCTGAGAGATGAACAATTGAGTGGATAGCTCTATGGGATGTTTTATTTTTAAAGGTTCCATACTCAGATAATCGCAGGAAGCATGCAGATCCTAGCCCTCTCTTGGAGAATTACAATGTAACATCAGAGAAGCCTTTGTCTAACTCTTTCTCACAGAAGGTCTCAAATTTGTTTGACCGTATCATCCCCCACCCTTTTTGGAATGCCTTAACTATTCCTGTGGGACGTGCTTTGGGAAATGCTGATATATAGCATTACAGCACAGTGGAAAGAGCAAAAAATCTGGCGTTGGACAAATCAAGTTTCAAAAATCTCAACTTTACTATCTTCCAGCTGAGTCACCTTGGACAAGTTGCTTAATCTCTCTGAGCCTCAGTTTCCTCATTGGTGATAGGTACATAATGCCTGCTTTATGTACCTCACAGGGGTTGTTACAGGAATCCAATGAGATACCACATGTGAAAAGTAAACTGCTTTCACATTGCAGTTGTTGCTGTTTCTAAAAGCCAGAATCATGTCAAGGTGACATTGCCCAAAGCAATTTCCAGTTTCAGACCCTGCTGAAGATGTCCCAAGATATGCTGATCTCTGGGAGCTTCTTGGGCCTTGAAGGTACATTTCTACGTGCAGGTGAGTCCTACTATCATAAAAAACTAATATCAGAGTTTTTATAAAGGTCACTTGAAATATTTTAGCAGGTACTGGTCATTCACAACACCTTTATCCCTTGCCATCTCCCACTATTTGAAGGCTGGAAAACCAAATACTCAATTCCCAGATTCCTTTGCAACTAGGGAAGTTATGTCTTATGAAATATAAGCAGACATCTTCAATGAAGCTTCTGGGAAAAGCTTCATTCAATTTTCTGATTTAATAAAGAATCAGGCAAGAGCAGCACAGCCTTCTCCCCATTCCCTTCTTGAATTGAGTACAGATGTGAAGGCTGGAACAGCAACAGCCATCCTGCAACTTTGAGGGAAAATACAAGAGAATTACAGAGGCATTATTATGGGATTATTGAGCCAATGCACCTGAGCCAGAAACCACCTTCCCTCAACTTCATGTTATTTTAAAAAGTTTAAATCACTACAGCTGAAAAAAATCCTAGCTGATTAAAAAGAGTGGGGAAAAGGGTTTGATTGGGACTTTATTAAAATCAAACTCAAAATTATGAAAATATGTTTATATATCATATTAAAATAGATTTAAGTTATAATTAAGTTGCTCTATAATTCCACGCTCTAATTCTTAAAACCAAGAACATATTATTGATTTATTTGATACAGAGCACAATTCTTCTAACCAAATTATATCCCAACATATTGTAGAGATGCTTCACCTCATATTTGACTTTTACAGCAAGTTCATTAATATCAGCTTCATCAATTTTCCTGCTAGTCTCTTAATCCTCTGCTATCCTCATCCCTCCCCTTGGCAGCTCCCATTGTAGGGTCACTCTTCTAGATTTTTCTCTTCTTTAATTACCTAGCTCTGCCAGGTGCTCAGTTGTCAAGGGCTGCATGAGCTGTGAGCAGTTCTCCAGCATCACTGTCATCAGCTTCATGAAATCCCACATCTTAACGCAAGATTTGCAGGTCCACTTTGCAGTCAGTTTTCATTATATTTCTTTAACACTGTTAGATGTTTACAACATCTGATAACTGAGGAAGAGGCTGACTGAGACACTGGCTAGAAGGTAGGGATAGACTAGCGTTGAATGAAAAGAAATATCTATAGGGGGGTTGATTTTTTTTAAGTGGGCAGTTCATTGGTGAATATTTTTATGCACTGATGGCATTCAAAAGTCTACCATTGGTGTTCACCCTGATAAAGCCATGAAGGCAAGAGACTGGGAGTCAGAAGACTGTGCTCCACTTCCACCTCTGTCTCTGATCTGCTGTGTTACACTGAGCAAGTCACTTTGTCTCACTGGGACTCAGTTTCCTCAACTGCAAAGTGACTAGACTGCATACGTTCTAAAAGCCTTCAACTTCTGAAAAGTCTATTATCCTGCAAACAACTGGCAATGAGTAGGGAGTGGCAAGCTTGAGTCCAGAAGCTAAGAACCTCTGAAAAGGGTGACAGACAATCCTGGACAAGGTCCTCCTTTGCTAAATCTGACTCGAGTTACACGTTTTCATCTTGAGGATTCCCTCGATCTCTTAGTAGCAGAGAAACTAATTAGATTTAATAAGAGACAAGGCTGCTAAATGAAAGTACATGAGAAATATCACACTGCTGAAGATTAACACATGTTCTGGTCTGTCCTCTTAATAAAACCAGGACCTTCATTTATCCTGGAATCTGTGACCTAGACAGAGTGAAAGGAATAAGCAGTTTATTCATCTAGGATAAATAAGGATTTCATCCCAAGGAATACAAGTGCCATCTAGAAACAGAAAATACCTGAGTGGTAACAGGCCAATCTTACCCCATCTTAATGCTCAGAAAGTCCCTAATGCTTGAAATCGTTCAGTGGTTCCCCACTGACCCAGCATATCCATCCAGCATGATGTTCAAAGCCTCCACCATCTGGTCCCTGCAAGTATCTCTGCCCTTGTCACTCACTATTTCACTCCTTTTACTTTGTATTTCAGCATCAAGGAATTTATTTTAAATATCTGGGAACATCCCATTTACACTGAGCTCTTCCTCACTTCCATGGTTGTATTTCTTCTGTATTTCTCAGAATTCTCTTTCCTACCTTCCACCCTATCCTGCAGCCAAACTATTTACAGTTCCCTGAGCATGTTCCCTGCAGCCTCCTCTTCCGAGGACACCGTTCAGTTACAATGTATTTTACTACAATTAACAGAATACCCAACTAAAAATAGCTTAAACAATACAGAATTTAAAACAGTTTGTTCAGTGACTCAACATCCTCAGGCTTGACGCACCCCCCCCCCCCCGCCAGGGTAGTAAAATGGCTGCCACAGCTCCAGGCACCACAACTCACATAACAGCATCCAAAGGCATTCAAAATAGAACTTTATCTTCTCAACTCTCCTTTTTTATGATGGAGAAAAATCTTTCCCAGAAGTTCCTGCCCCCAGCAGAATTTCCCTCAGATTTCTCCGGTCAGAAAACTTCTTTAGTATGAAATTAGAACACTCCCTAATACCATACACAAAAATAAACTCAAAATGGATTAAAGACCTAAATGTAAGGCCAGACACCATAAAACTCTTAGAGGAAAACATAGGCAGAACACTCTATGACGTAAATCACAGCAAGATCCTTTTTGACCCAGCTCCTAGAGAAATGGAAATAAAAACAAAAATAAACAAATGGGACCTAATGAAACTTAAAAGCTTTTGCACAGCAAAGGAAACCATAAACAAGACGCAAAGACAGCCCTCAGAATGGGAGAAAATATTTGCAAATGAAGCAACTGACAAAGGATTAATCTCTAAAATTTACAAGCAGCTCATGCAGCTCAATATCAAAAAAACAAACAACCCAATCCAAAAATGGGCAGAAGACCTAAATAGACATTTCTCCACAGAAGATATACAGATGGCCAACAGACACATGAAAGAATGCTCAACATCACTAATCATTAGAGAAATGCAAATCAAAACTACAGTGAGATATCATCTCACACCAGTCAGAATGGCCATCATCAAAAAATCTACAAACAATAAATGCTGGAGAGGGTGTGGAGAAAAGGGAACCCTCTTGCACTGTTGGTGGGAATGTAAGTTGATACAGCCACTATGGAGAACAGTATGGAGGTTCCTTCAAAAACTAAAAATAGAACTACCATACGACCCAGCAATCCCACTACTGGGCATATACCCTGAGAAAACCATAATTCAAAAAGAGTCATGTACCAACAAAATGTTCATTGCAGCTCTATTTACAGTAGCCAGGACATGGAAGCAACCTAAGTGTCCATCAACAGATGAATGGATAAAGAAGATGTGGCACATATATACAATGGAATATTACTCAGCCATAAAAAGAAATGAAATTGAGTTATTTGTAGTGAGGTGGATGGACCTAGAGTCTGTCATACAGAGTGAAGTAAGTCAGAAAGAGAAAAACAAATACCATATGCTAACACATATATATGGAATCTAAGAAAAAAAAAGGTCATGAAGAACCTAGGGGCATGACGGGAATAAAGACACAGACCTACTAGAGAATGGACTTGAGGATATGGGGAGGCGGAAGGGTAAGCTGTGACAAAGTGAGAGAGTGGCATGGACATATACACACTACTAAATGTAAAATAGATAGCTAGTGGGAAAGGGCTGCATAGCACAGGGAGATCAGCTCGGTGCTTTGTGACCACCTAGAAGGGTTGGATAGGGAGGGTGGGAGGGAGGGAGACGCAAGAGGGAAGAGATATGGGAACATATGTATATGTATAACTGATTCACTTTGTTATAAAGCAGAAACTAACACACCACTGTAAAGCAATTATACTCCAATAAAGATATTAAAAAAAAAAAAAACTTCTTAAATGTCCCAGGAGTAAAACTTATCAAGCACTTACCCTCTGCTCCCTTCCTAAATGTCACCAGGTCCCCCCTAGCTTGACCTCTGATTTTGTTTTTTATTTTAGCAACATTTACCTAATATTACCAAATGCTAGGCACTCTGCTAAGTACTCTAAAAACATTACCTTATTTAGCTCTTAGAACAACCCAGCAAGGCAGGCACTGTTATCCCCATTTTAAGTCGAGGCAATGGCCCAGAAAGGTTAATCAACTTGCCCAAGGATGCACAGCTAAAAAGAGGAAGAGTCAGGATTCAAATCCGAGTATGTCCAGCTCCAAAGCCCAAGCTCTCAGCCACTCTTTGTCCTTCTCATTCCTGTCTCCTCTTGACATTCTTTACCCCTCAATGGCCCCTTCTCTTTTACACAGAAGTCTCCCTGTCTAATGGACCCTTTCCCATTGCTTAGCAACATTTTCAGATCTTCCCTGTAATTAAAGAAAAGTGAGGGCCATTTTCCTTCACCTTATTCTCTCCTCAATCTATCAAGCTTCTCAAAAGCTCCTCTTCACACTCACTGATTCCACATCCTCAGGACACGTTCACTCTTCGCTTAATCTAGCATCCTCCCCCGCCTCCCCACTGAAATGGCTCTGCCCAAGGTTATCAACGACAGCCAATCGATTGGCTTCTCCCCATGCTCCCTTCTCCTGGACCTGATTAATTGGCACTGCAGGCAGGCAGCTGCCAAGGGCTCCAGTCTATATGGGACTCCAAAACATCACTGGAAATATAACGAAGAAAATTGTGTTTACCAGAACTCCTCTTAGGAGTTAGTACCGTGTGCAGTTGGCAAGCAAACTTTAATCAGTTACTCTGGGAAGGACTGGGAGATCTCCCCAGGAGGCATGCCTGAGTAACAACAAATGCTTCCCAACTGTCTACCTATGAGGGCTGGTCTCTAACTGCAGGGCTTATGTTTTGCTGAATACGAAAAGCAAGCCTGGAGCCAGAGCTAATTGCTTGGGTCACTAGAGGAGAGGCCTCTGCCCCAGGTGATGCTCAAGCTCTCCTTCAAATTAATGCCAAGCAAATATTTAAAGAACATCAGTTTAAAGGGTACAAAATGATTAGCCTACTCTATGGACCTACATTTCTCAGTCCAGGTAAATCTGCTGTATGTAATATGACTGGTTCACTTCCTCCTCCCCTCGATGGTCTGGGCTGCTTTTTTCTGGGCCCCAGCATCCCACTGGTAAGTCCTTTCTCTCTCTCGTTCTCTCCTCTTCATTTCAGTGGTTCCTCTGCCTCTTCCTACACCTATAATGGGGACAGGCTCTGACTTCAGACTCTGACTTCAGACTCCTTTCTTTATACCTTCTCCCTCCTGGTCTCAACCATTCCCAGGTGTATTAGTTATCTACTGCTGCATAACAAACGACCCCAAAACTTAGAAGCTGAAAACAACAAACATTTGTTATCTTACAGTCAGAAATCCAGGAGTGGCCTAGCAGGTGTTTCTGGTTCAAGGTCCCTCAGGAGGCTGCAATCAAAGTATCAGCCAGGACTGCAGTCATCTCAAGGCATGACTGGGAGAGAGAATCCACTTCCAGTTTCACTCATGTGCTTCTCCACAGGGCTGCATCACAACATAGCAGTTGGCTTTCCCAAGAGTGAATGATCCAAGGGAATGTACCCAAGATGGAAGCCACGTCTTTATAATCTAATCTCAGATTGACATCCCATCACTTCTGCCCTATTCTGTGCACTGGAATCAAGTCAAAGTCCCATCCACACTCAAAAGAAGGGGATTACACAAAGGCATATATACCAGGAGGTGGGGATCATTGGGGCCATTTTAGGGGCTGCATACCATCCAAGGCTCTCCCATCAACTCTAAGGAGAGTCACTACTTTTCTCATGACCCTTTCATCTCGATTCCCAACTGCTTGCTAACTCATTCCATGTGGACATGGGAGATGGCTGGCACCTCATGTTCCACCTACCTCAAACCAACTTTTTTGTGTTCCCTTAAAGCAACCCAATTTCCCTGCCTTTCCCCACTGATGGCTGTTCTCACAGTCCCTGAAGATTTGGGGCTCTGAGTCATCCTTTTATTCTTCAATCCAAAAAAAAATCCTCATGTTGCCATTTACTTAGCCCCTGATATGTGCCAGGCTCTTTCGCAGACATTATGCTATTTAATTTCTGCAGTGCTGTACGGTGAATGGACTCATTTTTCCTTCAAAGGGAAGTCGACTTCCTGGAGTTGGGTTCCATGCTGTGCGCTGAGAAAAAGCAAAGAACAAGACAGGTACAGTCCCTCGGGCACTTATAACCTAGCAGAGGAGAATTTTCCTGTACTAAGTACCCCATGGCTGAGATCATATGTTGTATATAGTGAAAAACTAGTGCTTGAAATAAAACAAACCTAGGTTCATGTCCCAGTTTATCCATTTACCAGATAGGTAACCTTGGGCATGTTACTGAATCTTTCTAGGCCTCAATTTCCTTCTGGGACAAAATAATAGGGCCCACCTCATGCAGCTATTTTGAGGATTAAAGGAGATAATTCAAATATTCCACTTGGCACACAGCCTAACACACCAGGGTTCAGCAAAAGAGAGGTTTTGATGAGGACATGTGATGATGATCATAGAACTAATTTACCCAACTCACAGCAGCAATAATCGCTAACATTTACGGAGAGCCACTGTGCACCAGACACTGTTCTAAGCACCATGCATGCAGTAATTCACTGAATCCTCCCAGCCACTCTATGAATTCGACATATTATTATGTCCATCTTATATATGAGGAAACTGAGGCACAGAGAGGTTAAGTGACTTGACCAAGGATACAAAGCCAGAAAGGGGCAGAAACAGACTTTGAACCCGGGCAGACTAGCCTCACGGCCAGGAACTTGATAGAATTTTAGAAGCAGAGACGCCTGAAGAACCCAGTGCTCAGGGAATGCTAGAGGTGTGTGTGTCTGTCTGTGTGCATGACTATGTGTGTGCATCTATTTGTGTGTGTGCATGTGTGACTGTGTATGTGGGATCATGTGTGTGGCTATACACATGTGTAGACCGTGTGTGTGTGTGTTCAAGCTCACTGTATTGGGTAGAGAGAAAGAAATTCACATTCTGGGTCACAGTTTGCCTTCTCTTTGCATTTGGGCATGGAGCTTTTTTTTTTTTAATGAATTTTTCTCTTTTTTAAAAAATTTATTTTTGGCTGCGTTGGGTCTTCACTGCTGTGCGCGGGCTTTCTCTAGTTGTGGCGAGCGGGGGCTACTCTTCATTGTGGTGCATGGGCTTCTCACTGTAGTGGCTTCTCTTGTTGCAGAGCATGGGCTCTAGGCGCGCGGGCTTCAGTAGTTGTGGCACGTGGGCTCAGTAGTTGTGGCTCCCAGGTTCTAGAGCGCAGGCTCAGTAGTTGTGGCGCACGGGCTTAGTTGCTCCATGGCATGTGGGATCTTCCTGGACCAGGGCTCGAACCCGTGTCCCCTGCATTGGCAGGCGGATTCTTAATCACTGTGCCACCAGGGAAGTCCCGGGCATGGAGCTTTTGGTTGTGAAAAATCTTGCTTGTTTGTTTTTCTTAGAATTCGTCTCCTTTTTCTAAAGCATGCTCCCCACTTGTGATTCAGGGAATGATGAAAAAGCTCCCAGTGGCAAAGTAGAACCTGCCTCTTAACAGTACATTAAAAGAACTACAAAATTCACTTAAACCTTTCCTACCGATAAATTATAGGGAGATTTCCTCAGTAAAGAAGACAAATGAATTATACAGTATTTCATTCCAACACACTCTCCTCCTTCACACTATATATTTCTGAGACATAACTGGAAGAAGAACAGCTCTATGGGAGGCAGCGTCCCCCGCCCCCCGGGCCCAGACTTGGTGTCTTTGTCATAATGGCTTGACAATTTGTACACCCCTCCTCCACTGAATATGTCTCCATTTGGAAGTGACCAATTCTGGCATCAACAAAATCCACCTGCCATGTCTCTCCCTCTTTCCCTTCTCTGGGAAAAAAACCTTAGGTTTTTCCCCTTCCCTGCATTTCCAACCCCCTTCCGCCCCCCGACCCCCCATTCCTTCCTTCTACTTCTCATCTTTACTCATAAAATTAGGAATCAGGAGTGGCTAATAGGTAGGGAATTGGTGGCAGACTCAGCTCTGCCATTTACTACCTACATGACCTTGAGCAAGTGGTTTAAGCTCTCAGAGCCTCAGGTCCTTCATCTGCAAAATGAAGGTCATTGTGACGATTAAGTGAAATAAGTAAGTAAGGTGCTTGGAATAGTGCCTGACAATGTGGTAAGCACTAAACATGTATTAGAAGTAACTATTAAGTGCATAGTGAATCACGGTGGGGACTCAAAAATTTCCTGATTGAATGGTTATACATCTGTTAAGAATAGGCCTCTGGTCAAGAAAGAATTTAGTCTGGCATCATGCAGTGGTCAAGAAGACAGACCTGGGCTCAAGTGCAAGCTCTACAACATAGTGGTTTTGTGACCTTGGGTGAGAGACTTAAGCTCTCTGAGTATCAGTTTCCTCAGCTGTCAAATGGTGACAATAATAGCCCCCACCTCTCGGGGGTGGTGTCAGTCATTAGATTTAAGCCCTTACCTCAGAGTCTGGTGCATAGTAGATGTTCAATAAATGGTAATTATTAGGATTGGGGTATACCCTTCCCTTTGCAGCCCATGAACTCTCCTTGCCCATTTTCAGCCCTCTTCTCTCTGTTTGGTCTTTAACTCTCCTCACTCCCTATTTACACACAAAACAAGGAGGGTTCATGAGAGTGTTTATGCAGTGCTATATCTCCTATCTATTGCTGCCCAACAAAACACCCCAAAACTTAGTGGCCAAAAACAACCACAATCATTTATTTTGCTCACCAATCTGCAATTTGGGCAGGGCTTGGCAGAGATGATTCTTCTCTGCTCCGAGCAGCATCAGGAGAGACAACTCAACTGGGCACTGGCAGATCCACTTTCAAGAGGGCTCATTTACATGGCCAACAAGTTGGTGCCGGTTCTAGGCTGGGAACCCAGCCAAAGCTATGCACTGTGGAGCTTGGTTCCTCTCCACAGGCTACCTGGGCTTCCTCACAGCATGGTGTCTGTGTCCCAAAAGTGAATGTACTAACAGAACAAGAGGGAAGTGCATAGTATTTTTATGAACTAGCCTGGGATGTCGTATAGCACCACTTCCATTGATATTCTATAGCTCAAGGTAGTCATGAAGGTCCACCCAAGTTGAAGAGGAAATGACATAGATTCTTGATGGCTAATAAAGCATGTAGGATTGGAGATACTGTTGTGGCCATCCCTGCAAAATACAATCTGCCATACGTGGCTACTTTCTTTCCTCCAAACCTCCACCCTCTAAGGAAAGCATTCCACCTTAAATGAGTTATCTCTCCCAAACAGGCTTAATCAGGTTATAGCTAAAGAAACCCAAGCTAGGAGCCTCATAAGACACTGAACTGACTCATGGATGCTTCCTAATTGGTTTGGATTATCTGTGTGAATCTGCTGGTTTGGACAGGTTTGACTAAATTTTCTTCATCTGGTCATTTACAGGAGGTGGTTTTGGGAAGGGGGGGCAACACAAGAGAGTATCACAGATACTGTGGTCAAGTTTAACTCCTCACTTAGGAATGTAAAAATGGAGGCTTAGGAAAGTGAACTTAAGATCAAGAGCAAATGTGCTGGGACTTCCCTGGTGGTCCAGTGGTTGAGAGTCTGTGCTATCACTGCAGGGGACACAGGTTCAATCCCTGGTCGGGGAACTAGAATCTCACATGCCACGTGGCTCGGCCAAATAAATAAATAAATAAATAAATTTTTTTAAAAAAGAAAAAAGAACAAATGTGCTGGAGCCAGAACTTCTAATTATCTCCTAATTCCAAGGTCAGTGTTCCTTCCCTAGTACTGCACTGCCCTGGACCCTAAGGACTTTCTATAAAGTATTCATTAAAAGGACTAGCTAATATGCACCTGCAATCCTATGTAGCAGCCATGCCTTGCCCCAGGCCCTTTTTTAAAAATAAAGTTATTTATTTATGGCTGCGTTGGGTCTTTGTTGCTGCGCATGTGCTTTTCTCTAGTTGCGGCGAGAGGGGCTATTCTTCGTTGTGGTGTGCTGGCTTCTCTTGTTGCAGAGCACAGGCTCTAGGCACGTGGGCTTCAATAATTGTGGTTCGCGGGCTCTAGAGCTCGGTAGTTGTGGCACACGGTCTCAGTTGCTCCACGGCATGTGGGATCTTCCCGGACCAGAGATCGAACCTGTGTCCCCTGTACTGACAGGCGGATTCCTATCCACTGCGCAACTAAGGAAGTCCCTACTGTCCCTTCTGACCGGAGTCTTAGGCAATCAGATTCTAAGTGTTATGATGTGAGTCTACCCTTCCATGGACAGCTGATTGGCTTAGGTTTAATCACCTGACCTAAACGCAGCCAATCCAGAGGCCTGGTGCATAAAGGTGTGCTAAACCAATCAGATTCTCTCTCTCTGGAACGTGAACCAAGAAACAGAAGGCAGCACCTGTTCATGGGAATGAAAGCTGAAAGTTCATGAGGCAGAGTAGGGATGAAGCTGCCTTCAAAGTCTTCCGCAACCTAATGTTTTAATGAGCAGAAACTACCAGTTACAGATGAGGTAGTCCATAGAGAGAAGAGTGGAGCAGTCCCAAAATAAAGATAGAGACAATGAGTTACAAAAGGAGGGAGAAAACAGTCATTAGAACCATTTCAGATTCTGAGAACTTTCCATTCCAGTTTCAGGGACTTTATTTTTTTTATTTTTTAACACCTTTATTGGAGAATGATTGCTTTACAATGGTGTCTTAGTTTCTGCTTTATAATAAAGTGAATCAGTTATACATATACATATGTTCCCATATCTCTTCCCTCTTGCGTCTCCCTCCCTCCCACCCTCCCTATCCAACCCCTCTAGGTGGTCACAAAGCACCGAGCTGATCTCCCTGTGCTATGCAGCCCCTTCCCACTAGCTATCTACTTTACGTTTGGTAGTGTATATATGTCCATGCCACTCTCTCACTTTGTCACAGCTTACCCTTCCCCCTCCCCATATCCTCAAGTCCATTCTCTAGTAGGTCTGTGTCTTTATTCCCATCTTGCCCCTAGGTTCTTCATGACCTTTTCTTTTTTCTTTTTTTTTTTCTTATATCCCATATATATGTGTCAACATATGGTATTTGTTTTTCTCTTTCTGACTTACTTCACTCTGTATGACAGACTCTAGGTCCATCCACCTCACTACAAATAACTCAATTTCATTTCTTTTTATGGCTGAGTAATACTCCATTGTATATATGTGCCACATCTTCTTTATCCATTCATCTGTTGATGGACACTTAGGTTGCTTCCATGTCCTGGCTACTGTAAATAGAGCTGCAATGAACATTGTGGTACATGACTCTTTTTGAATTATGGTTTTCTCAAGGTATATGCCCAGTAGTGGGATTGCTGGGTCATATGGTAGTTCTATTTTTAGTTTTTGAAGGAACCTCCATACTGTTCTCCATAGTGGCTGTATCAACTTACATTCCCACCAACAGTGCAAGAGTGTTCCCTTTCCTCCACACCCTCTCCAGCATTTATTGTTTGTAGATTTTTTGATGATGGCCATTCTGACTGGTGTGAGATGATATCTCATTGTAGTTTTGATTTGCATTTCTCTAATGATTAATGATGTTGAGCATTCTTTCATGTGTCTGTTGGCAATCTGTATATATTCTTTGGAGAAATGTCTATTTAGGTCTTCTGCCCATTTTTGGATTGGGTTGTTTGTTTTTTTGATATTGAGCTGCATGAGCTGCTTGTAAATTCTGGAGATTAATCCTTTGTCAGTTGCTTCATTTGCAAATATTTTCTCCCATTCTGAGGGTTGTCTTTTCGTCTTGTTTATGGTTTCCTTTGCTGTGCAAAAGCTTTTAAGTTTCATTAGGTCCCATCTGTTTATTTTTGTTTTTATTTCCATTTCTCTAGGAGGTGGGTCAAAAAGGATCTTGCTGTGATTTATGTCATAGAGTGTTCTGCCTATGTTTTCCTCTAAGAGTTTAATAGTGTCTGGCCTTACATTTAGGTCTTTAATCCATTTTGAGTTTATTTCTGTGTATGGTGTTAGGGGGTGTTCTAATTTCATTCTTTTACATGTAGCTGTCCAGTTTTCCCAGCACCACTTATTGAAGAGGCTGTCTTTTCTCCACTGTATATTCTTGCCTCCTTTATCAAAGATAAGGTGACCCTATGTGCGTGGGTTTATCTCTGGGCTTTCTATCCTGTTCCATTGATCTATATTTCTGTTTTTGTGCCAGTACCATACTGTCTTGATGACTGTAGCTTTGTAGTATAGTCTGAAGTCAGGGAGCCTGATTCCTCCAGCTCCATTTTTCTTTCTCAGGATTGCTTTGGCTATTCGGGGTCTTTTGTATTTCCATACAAATTGTGAAATATTTTGTTCTAGTTCTGTGAAAAATGCCAGTGGTAGTTTGATAGGGATTGCAATGAATCTGTAGATTGCTTTGGGTAGTAGAGTCATTTTCACAATGTTGATTCTTCCAATCCAAGAACATGGTATATCTCTCCATCTATTTGTATCATTAATTTCTTTCATCAGTGTCTTATAATTTTCTGCATACAGGTCTTTTGTCTCCTTAGGTAGGTTTATTCCTAGATATTTTATTCTTTTTGTTGCAATGGTAAATGGGAGTGTTTTCTTAATTTCACTTTCAGATTTTTCATCATTAGTGTATAAGAATGCTAGAGATTTCTGTGCATTAATTTTGTATCCTGCTACTTTACCAAATTCATTGATTAGCTCTAGTAGTTTCCTGATGGCATTTTTAGGATTCTCTATGTATAGTATCATGTCATCTGCAAACAGTGACAGCTTTACTTCTTCTTTTCCTATTTGGATTCCTTTTATTTCTTTTTCTTCTCTGATTGCTGTGGCTAAAACTTCCAAAACTATGTTGAATAATAGTGGTGAGAGTGGGCAACCTTGTCTTGTTCCTGATCTTAGTGGAAATGGTTTCAGTTTTTCACCACTGAGGACGATGTTGGCTGTGGGTTTGTCATATATGGCCTTTATTATGTTGAGGAAAGTTCCCTCTATGTCTACTTTCTGCAGGGTTTTTTATCATAAATGGGTGTTGAATTGTGTCAAAAGCTTTCTCTGCATCTATTGAGATGACCATATGGTTTTTCTCCTTCAATTTGTTAATATGGTGTATCACATTGATTAATTTGCGTATACTGAAGAATCCTTGCATTCCTGGGATAAACCCCACCTGATCATGGTGTATGATCCTTTTAATGTGCTGCTGAATTCTTTGTGCTAGTATTTTGTTGAGGATTTTTGCATCTATGTTCATCAGTGATATTGGCCTGTAGTTTTCTTTCTTTGTGACATCTTTGCCTGGTTTTGGTATCAGGGTGATGGTGGCCTCGTAGAATGAGTTTGGGAGTGTTCCTCCCTGTGCTATATTTTGGAAGAGTTTGAGAAGGATAGGTGTTAGCTCTTCTTTAAATGTTTGATAGAATTCGCCTGTGAAGCCATCTGGTCCTGGGCTTTTGTTTGTTGGAAGATTTTTAATCACAGTTTCAATTTCAATGCTTGTGATTGGTCTGTTCATATTTTCTACTTCTTCCTCGTTCAGTCTTGGAAGGTTGTGCATTTCTAAGAATTTGTCCATTTCTTCCAGGTTGTCCATTTTATTGGCATAGAGTTGCTTGTAGTAATCTCTCATGATCCTTTGTATTTCTGCAGTGTCAGTTGTTACTTCTCCTTTTTCATTTCTAATTTTATTGATTTGAGTCTTCTCGCTTTTTTTCTTGATGAGTCTGGCTAATGGTTTATCAATTTTGTTTATCTTCTCAAAGAACCAGCTTTTAGTTTTGTTGATCTTTGCTATCGTTTCCTTCATTTCTTTTTCATTTATTTCTGATCTGATCTTTATGATTTCTTTCCTTGGCTAACTTTGGGGTTTTTTTGTTCTTCTTTCTCTAATTGCTTTAGGTGTAAGGTTAGGTTGTTTATTTGAGATGTTTCTTGTTTCTTAAGGTAGGATTGTATTGCTATAAACTTCCCTCTTAGAACTGCTTTTGCTGCATCCCGTAGGTTTTGGTTCATCGTGTTTTCATTGTCATTTGTTTCTAGGTATTTTTTGATTTCCTCTTTGATTTCTTCAGTGATCTCTTGGTTATTAAGTAGTGTATTGTTTAGCCTCCATGTGCTTGTATTTTTTACAGATTTTTTCCTGTAATTGATATCTAGTCTCATAGCATTGTGGTCGGAAAAGATACTTGATACAATTTCAATTTTTTAAAATTTACCAAGGCTTGATTTGTGACCCAAGATATGATCTACCCTGGAGAATGTTCCATGAGCATTTGAGAAGAATGTGTATTCTGTTGTTTTTGGGTGGAATGTCCTAAAAATATCAATTAAGTCCATCTTGTTTAATGTATCATTTAAAGCTTGTGTTTCCTTATTTATTTTCATTTTGGATGATCTGTCCATTGGTGAAAGTGGGGTGTTAAAGTCTCCTACTATGATTGTGCTACTGTCGATTTCCCCTTTTATGGCTGTTAGTATTTGCCTTATGTATTGAGGTGCTCCTGTGTTAGGTTCATAAATATTTACAATTGTTATATCTTCTTCTTGGATTGATCCCTTGATCATTAGGTAGTGTCCTTCTTTGTCTCTTGTAATAGTCTTTATTTTAAAGTCTATTTTGTCTGATATGAGAATTGCTACTCCAGCTTTCTTTTGATTTCCATTTGCATGGAATATCTTTTTCCATCCCCTCACTTTCAGTATGTATGTGTCCCTAGGTCTGAAGTGGGTCTCTTGTAGACAGCATATATACGGGTCTTGTTTTTGTATCCATTCAGCCAGTCTATGTCTTTTGGTTGGAGCATTTAATCCATTTACATTTAAGGTAATTATCAATATGTATGTTCCTATTCCCATTTTCGTAATTGTCTGGGGTTTGTTATTGTAGGGCTTTTCCTTCTCTTGTGTTTCCTGCCTCGAGAATTTCCTTTAGCATTTGTTGTAAAGTTGGTTTGGTGGTGCTGAATTCTCTTAGCTTTTGCTTGTCTGTAAAGGTTTTAATTTCTCCATCAAATCTGAATGAGATCCTTGCTGGGTAGAGTAATCTTGGCTGTAGGTTTTTCTCCTTCATCACTTTAAATATGTCCTGCCACTCCCTTCTGGCTTGCAGAGTTTCTGCTGAAAGATCAGCTGTTAACCTTATGGGGATTCCCTTGTGTGTTATTTGTTGTTTTTCCCTTGCTGCTTTTAATATTTCTTGTTTGTATTTAATTTTTGATAGTTTGATTAATATGTGTCTTGGCGTGTTTCTCCTTGGATTTATCCTGTATGGGACTCTCTGTGCTTCCTGGACTTGATTAACTATTTCTTTTCCCATATTAGGGAAGTTTTCAACTATAATCTCTTCTAATATTTTCTCAGTCCCTTTCTTTTTCTCTTCTTCTGGGACCCCTATAATTCGAATGTTTGTGCATTTAATGTTGTCCCAGAGGTCTCTGAGACTGTCCTCAATTCTTTTCATTCTTTTTTCTTTATTCTGCTCTGCAGTAGTTATTTCCACTATTTTATCTTCCAGGTCAATTATCCGTTCTTCTGCCTCAGTTATTCTGCTATTGATTACTTCTAGAGAATTTTTAATTTCATTTATTGTGTTGTTCATCATTGTTTGTTTGCTCTTTAGTTCTTCTGGGTCCTTGTTAAACGTTTCTTTTATTTTCTCTATTCTATTTCCAAGATTTTGGATCATCTTTACTATCATTATTCTGAATTCTTTTTCAGGTAGACTGCCTGTTTCCTCTTCATTTGTTTCATCTGGTGGGTTTTTACCTTGCTCCTTCATCTGCTGTGTGTTTTTCTGTCTTCTCATTTTGCTTAACTTACTGTGTTTGGGGTCTCCTTTTCGCAGGCTGCAGGTTCGTAGTTCCCGTTGTTTTTGGTGTCTGCCCCCAGTGGCTAAGGTTGGTTCAGTGGGTTGTGTAGGCTTCCTGGTGGAGGAGATTAGTGCCTGTGTTCTGGTGGATGAGGCTGGATCTTCTCTTTCTGGTGGGCAGTTCCACATCTGGTGGTGTGTTTTGGGGTGTCTGTGGCCTTATTATGATTTTAGTCAGCCTCTTTGCTAATGCATGGGGTGTGTTCCTGTCTTGCTAGCTGTTTGGCATAGGGTGTCCAGCACTGTAGCTTGCTGCTCGTTGAGTGAAGCTGGGTCTTGGCCTTGAGATGGAGCTCTCTGGGAGATTTTCGCCATTTGATATTATGTGGAGCTGGGAGGTCTCTTGTGGACCAGTGTCCTGAAGTTGGCTCTCTCACCTCAGAGGCACAGCCACGACACCTGGCTGGAGCACCAAAAGCATTTCATCCACACGGCTGCTAGTGTTGGGGGGTCTCCTGCAGAGGCGGGGGGTGGCTCTGCCTCACCATGAGGACAAGGACACTGGCAGCCTCAGGGACTTTAAAAAGCCCCTTTTATTCCCAGAAGTGGGACGGCTGGATCATATGGTAGTTCTATTTTTAATTCTTTGAGGAACCTTCATACTGTTTTTCCATAGTGGCTGCACATCGTACACTCCCACCAACAGAACATAAGGGTTCCCCTTTTTCCACATCCTGGTCGACGCTTGTTATATTTTGTCTTTATGATAATGGTCATCCTGAGAGGTATGAGGTAGTATCTCACTGTGGTTTTGATTTTCATTCCCCTGATGATTAGTGAATTTGAGAATCTTTTCATATACTGGTTGGGCACTTGTATATCTTCTTTGGAGAAATGTCTATTCAGGTCCTTGGCCCATTTTTCAATCAGGTGGTTTTTTTGTTTGTTTGTTTGTTTGTTTTTGCTATGGATAGAGAAAATGTGCTATATACGTACAATGAAGTATTATTCAGCCTTTTAAAAGAAGGAAATTCTGTCACATGCAAGAACATGGACGTACTGAGGGGACAGTATGTTAAGTTAAATAAGCCAGTCACAGCATCACTGCATGATTTCACTGACACGAGGTATTAAAATGGTCAAACTCATAGAACCAGAGAGTTGAATAGTGGCTGCCAGTGGCTGGGGGAGGGGGAAGTAAGGAGCTGCTATTCAATAGGGATCAAGTTTCAGTTACACAAGATGAATAAGTTCTAGAAATCTGCTGTACAAACTGTTGTGCCTACAGCTAACAATACTGCAGTGTAGACTTAAAAATTTAAGAGAGCAGTTCTCATGTTGAGTTCCTACCACAATTTTTTTTTTTTAATCTACACTGGCCTATGTTCTTTGCCAGTTACTTCACTGCCTTAGCTCACTAAAATGTAGAGTATTCACCCATTTCATAGATAAGGAAACTGAGACTCAGAGAGATTAACCAACTTACCCAAGATAGCACAGCCATTGAGAGACAGAGTGGAGCCTAAGCCCTTTCTTCCACATCTTTTTGGAAGGTCATTCCTCTCTGACCTGTCCCTCTAATTAACACTACCCCCTCCAGAGACTTGTTCCTTGGAGGCTGCTATGAAGATATATTAGCAATAACCCTGTCCTTGAAAGATGACTGCCTTAGGATTCCACCTCTTCCTCAAGCTGAGTTAATTGCCAAGACTGTAGGGAAATCTCACCACCGCCTTAGTTCACGCAGCAGGACCCTCATCCTTAACAAGGCAACTTTCTGACAAAGTACGTTAGATGGCCTCAGACAAAACTTTCCTAGCAGGGGATTGGAGAGGAAAGAAAAAATTAAGAGCAGAATAGAGCGGAGGGAAAAAGGGGAGATTTCTTTGCATTGATTTCTTTGCCAGTGAGAAGTCTTTAAAAATTACTCTTTAGCTGCAGCCCTCAGATGCATGAGCTGTTATGCTGAAGGAGGGAGAAAAATCAAATCTGAATCAGATCAAACTGTGGTCTTTCATTCATCTGAACAGGCAGCCCTCTCGGTAAACAGAAAACTAGAAATTCCCACAAAAGGAAGAGAGAATGTCTGAGACAGCGTTGGCCTCGGGCAGAATTCTGAGGTTGGCAAAGTCTGACTTCAGAACTCTCTGGTGCCCCATCCCCGGCCCAGGAAGAATCTTCCTTGAGCTAGGTGAGGAAAAGAGGAACTTGGCTTTGCCTCGCCCTCAGCTTCTCCTTCTGCTTCGTGGTAGACCTCCTGTTCCTCGTCCCATCCAGTTTTGCCAGTCACCTGTCCCATTAGTGTTCTCTGATCCTAGCAACAGACCCCCGGGAAGGACTAATTGATAGTTCAACCAACTGTTAATTAACTAATAATGAAATCTACGCTCAAGATACCCCTACCCCACCAATCCAAGGATGTTTGAGATTTGAAAAAGGGAACTCTTGGAGAGCCCATAGTCTTCAAGACACAGACTCTATGATGGAGGGATAGCAGGCAGTGTGCTGACTGAGGGGTGCGGTGGATGCCGTGATTTGGTGCCAAGATTCCCCTTCGGAAACGAAGGGTGAGTTATCCCACCTGCTGAAGTACTTTTTAGAAGAGCCCTTTGCAGTTCGTCCTTTCAGGGATTGCCTCAGCTGAAGAGTAATACCTCATCGAAGGTCACGCCCCCTTCCCTGGGCAGCCTGCCCCCTATCACTGATGAACAGAGGTTATGCAGGCCCAGCCTTCTTGTTGAGACAACTTCAGACACAGTTGGGAAGATCATCCCGTCTTCAGAACTCCCCCTAAGGCTGGCTGAGGTTTCTGCTGAGACTACATTACAGCTCAATTTCCTCCTCTTTTCAATCCTGCATCCTTCCCTTCCCCCATAAGTACTGATCCCAAGGGCTCTCCCTAATGAACGTCCTGCATGCCAATCCCCATCTCAAAGTCCGCTTCCCCAAGGAGTCCACCCTGTGACAGGACAGTGAGAGAAGAGCCTTCATGGCAGAGCCAACATGTCACATCACCCCAGAGGCACCACTTCCGCCATTCTGTTCGGAAACGGTACGCCCTAGTGTTATGCAATCCTAAAGCCCTGCATTCTGTCATTGCTTCAAATCACACCATCTGCTCTTAAGCACGCATTCATGACCACCCAGCTATCCACTCTACTGACCTCTAAGATGGTCTCTTCGGGTACCTGACTCTCTCACTGTGGCCTGTTTTTGTCGCTCGGGGCTTTGCAGTGTGTTTTCTCTGTACGACTATCTGGCCTGCCAAGCTACTTCCCCACATCCTGACACTTCTCCCACATCTAGTCCTCAAAATGTGCACGTTCCGTCTGTGCCACTAAATATATGGTACTGGACAAATATTTACCCTTCTGAGCCTCCATTCCCTCATCTGTGATTATGGCACAGACTGCTGATTAGGTCCCAAATATCCATTATTCCCTCCTTCCTTTCCCAGAGCATGTGGCCACCCATGTAGACATTTCCCAGTCTGCCTGGCAGCTAGGTGCCGCAGGACCACATTCTGATCAATGAAATGTAAGTAAGAGAAACTGCATAGTATGTTTAACTACTATTGATATATTGTTCCCCTAAAGGCAAGCTGTTTTCCCTCCACATTCCTTTTCTCCTTTCTGCTGGCTAAGAAATTCCAAGAAGTAGAACAGCTGCCTTGAATTCATAAATGCAAGCCAATTTCAAATCAAAAAACTCTGCCAGTTATATGAGAGAAATAAGTTTCTATCTTAAGTTCCTGTAGTTGGGGGTTATAGCATTTTTTGTATGTATCATAACCAATATACATAAAAAGAAGATAATAATTCTTATCTCACAGATCTCCTAACACCTAATCATCCTCAGTGAGCATTTCTTCATCCTATTTCTATTTAATCTCATCTCTAAATGAGGGGTTTAAAAAGAACAGACCTCACAGGATGTAAAATAACACAAGGAAAGATGCTGAACTTAGAGCCTAGATAAGCCTGAATTCACCCTACATAAGCTCTGTAATCCAGGGCCAAGTCACTTAACCTCTCTGTGTTTTTGCTTCTTTGCTCTTTGTAGTTATCTCATAGGGTTGTTGTGAAAATCAAATGAGGAAATGTATGTAACATGCTTGTGTAAACCCATGTTACATGATGGGTGCCAGTTTTGCAGAAACAGACTCTCAATCAAGGATAGCTGTTATTATTAGAGAGGCCTCAGGCCAATATTATTATTGCCTGAGGGATATGAGCATGTGCTCTGGAACCAGGCTGTCTAGGGTTGAATCCAAGCTCCCCCACTCACAATACGTGTGAACTTAGGTGGACTACTAAATCCCTCTGGATCTTAATTTCCATCTCTATAAAATAGGGATTGTAATAGCATCTACCTCATAGGTTCATCATGAGGATCAAATGAACTGATAATTTTAAAGCCCTAGTAGAGTACCTAGTAGATGGCAAGTGTTCAAAATTCTACCTATTGATTATTGTTATCAAAGATTCATTCCAGGGCTGATAGGTTAGGACTCTCCTCACAAAACGGAAAAGTAACCAAAGCCTCAACCAAGGGATAATGCACACTCCAATGCTTTATGAAAATGAGATCTGCCCTTGCTGACCTGCTGTTAGCTGAAATCCGCATTATTAGAACCACACCTTCAAATTAAGATGTGTTTTTATAAAAACCCTAGCCCTGAGGCAAGATATCAATGTATTAACAGAAAATGAGACTGCTTGGCCTATTTTATAATTCAGCAGAAATACACTCAGTCATTTATTCATTTAAACATTTTCTAAACAGCTATAAACACAGTTCAGGGCTCTTAGGTATTAAAAAAATAATAGAAATCAGTTTCCCCAGACTACTACCTCAGATTATAAAGAAAAAGGATCATGGAAGACACTGTTAATTGCCTCAGCAATATCTATTCCCCTTCTTTCTTGATAACAGAACCAAATCTTACTTGGAAAAGTAAAGTGTAGGGCTTCCCTGGTGGCGCAGTGGTTGAGAATCTGCCTGCCAATGCAGGGGACACGGGTTCGAGCCCTGGTCTGGGAAGACCCCACATGCTGCGGAGCAACTAGGCCCGTGAGCCACAATTACTGAGCCCGCGCGTCTGGAGCCTGTGCTCCGCAACGAGAGAGGCAGCGATAGTGAGAGGCCCGCGCACCGCGATGAAGAGTGGCCCCCGCTTGCCACAACTAGAAAAAGCCCTCGCACAGAAACGAAGACCCAACACAGCCATAAATAAATTAATTAATTAAAAAAAAAAGGAAAGTGTCAATTCGAGGCAATGGATCATGACTGCTCTAAGTTGATCATGACAATCTTGTCCCTCTTCCCAGTCTCTCTTGTAGCTAAGGTGGTCATGTGGCCCAGGTACAGCCAACAAATGTAAGCAAAATCTACTAAGGGGGCAGTCCTGAAAAAGCATTTGCTTTTCTGGTAAGAGGAGACAAAGCAGATGGTTTGGTGCCTTTGCCTTTTTCCCTGCCTGCCTTCTTTCTGTCTTGAACATATATGAGATGTCTGAAACTGAAGCAGCTATCACATGATCTTAAGATAACAAGCATAAAGGAAAGGCTGAGGAAAGAACAGATACACTGGCCCTGACATTCCCAAGCCACTCAATGAACCAACAGCAGTAACCATTTACCTCCTGACCTCTTCTTATAAGCTATTACAGATGAGTTTTACTTGCAGCTAAATGTATTCCTACATATACAGGTTCTCCCACAGAATATGGAGCTGTAGCAGGCAGGTCCAGACAGCAGGTTCTAAAACATGGGGATATGTTCTTAAATCCAAGTTGTGGGATGATATAAAGGCTGTGAAGAGGGTGCTAATACTAAACCTTTCCTATTTCATCATTTTATCTGTGACCATCATCTAATTCAACCCAGTCTTTTGTGTATTCCTCTAGCGTGGATCCAAGTGGCTTATTGATAATCCTAAGGGGCACGATCCACCTATAAGTATAACAATATGTACTCCCTGCGCTCATATAAAACCCTGCTGTATTTGGACAGACACTCTCCCCAACCCACAGCTTTTTTCCTTTCCTATCATTTCTGTTCTAGCACATAGCAATTGTCCCAAAGGCTTCCTGTGCCTTTTCAACTCTGCAATCACACAGCAGTTGATAAGACCTATTAATATTTCAGCTCATTTTTCAATTGCAGGGCCACGATACTCACTGAACACAAACCATCTATTTGTCTACCACAAAATGCACCCAAGTGTCTCAAAATGTAACCTTCTGGTTACAAAATGAGACAGTGCTCAGGACCTCGGAGAGCACCTTTCCAGCACCCTTCCAGCACCCTTCCATGTCAACGCAAGGGCAATATCTCCAGGACCTCTTCCACAATCCAGGGCACGGAATTGCCTCTTCTTGACATTATTAACCAGAAAAAAATTTTTTAACCACTGGGTGGAGGGATATAGCCATTTTCTTAACCTGAAATATGGCAATCCACCTCAGAGGAAGCTTGGGGGAAACAAATGCTTCCATTTAGCAAGATTAAGATAATAATCAGAACCATTCACTGAGCACCTGATATGTGCCAGAAACAGAAAATATTGTTGCCATTTTATAGGCAGAAAAACAGAGGAGTAAAAAGCTACCATATTATAAACACTTGCTAAATGCCAGGCAGTCTGCTAAGCCATATATTCACACACACATATATATACACATATATATATATATGTCTTATATATAAATTAATATATATATTTACACACACAATCTTATCAATTTATACTTATATATATATTGCTATATTGATCTATTCAGTTCTTGAATTTGAATAAAAATAATTTAGATAGTAGTGAGAGATACTTCTATTATTAGCCTCATTTTATGTGAAGAAATTGAGACAGGTAGTACATAGCTCTTAATAGCAGTATTAGAATTTAACCCAGGCAGTCTGACCATACCTAAGGTGACTATATAATTTACTGTGCAAAATAGCATTCTTTTGAGGGTGAAATGAGTGCTAGTAATGATAAGGCCAGAATAGCAGGTGTGAATCAGGACTGTCCCACATAAACTAGAATATATGGTCACTCTAGTTGTATTGACCTCAATGAAATAATGACATGAAATAATGTACTTAAAGCATTCATCTCTATGCCTGAAATGTAATGTGTGCTCAATATATTTTAGCTATTTTTATTATTACCCATCTCTCAGGGTCACTTTGAGACCTTCATGAGATGGAAGGTGTAAAGTGGTCCAGAGATACACAGTAAATATCATCAAGTGTTTCCTTAACATGCCTCCTCCATCCTGTCCTCTTGCTTTCCAAGGAAGCATCAATTCCAGCACTTGACACCTGTCACATGTGAGCAACGCAGAGCCAGAAGAATGTGAGATGACTCAAGGCCTGTCTGCCTCGGGTTGATGGATGGGAAACCAGTGAACTTCTGAGACTGGTCCAAACACCCACTGCCGCATGTCAGGAAAGAAGCCGGTGCTTCTGGAGCAGCCATTGATGTCTGTCTGGGCATCTGATATCTCAGCTAAATTCAGATTGACAATCAATACAGACTCCTCCTGAGACCTAATTTTCACAGGTTCCCTTAGTTCACCAGCATGTCATTTTGCATAGGTGAGACTTTCATTCAGGGCGGCTGCTCCTGTTTCTAAGCAGTTGTCTGAAGTTTCCCAGTTCTACCTCCACTCTCCTCCACGTCTTCAATCGCTTCATTTTACAGCAAGGAAAACATTTTATCAATGGCCACTCTCCTTAAGGTGGGATTACAGATATCAAATCACAAAATCATGGAAATTCTAGATAGAGCTGGATTGCTTTAAGAGTTTCTAGTCTAGAACAAAAAATCTTAAAATTTGTATGGAGACACAAAAGACCCCGAATAGCCAAAGCAGTCTTGAGGGAAAAAAACGGAGCTGGAGGAATCAGACTCCCTGACTTCAGACTATACTAAAAAGCTACAGTAATCAAGACAATATGGTACTGGCACAAAAACAGAAACATAGATCAATGGAACAAGATAGAAAGCCCAGAGATAAACCCACGCACCTATGGTCAATTAATCTATGACAAAGGAGGTAAGGATATACAATGGAGAAAATACAGCCTCTTCAATAAGTGGTGCTGGGAAAACTGGACAGCTACATGTAAAAGAATGAAATTAGAACACTCCCTAACACCATACACAAAAATAAATTCAAAACGGATTCGAGACCTAAATGTAAGACCAGACACTATAAAACTCTTAGAGGAAAACAAGAAGAACACTCTTTGACATCAATCACAGCAAGATCTTTTTTGATCCACCTCCTACAGTAATGGAAATAAAAACAAAAATAAACAAATGGGACCTAATGAAACTTAAAACCTTTTGCACAGCAAAGGAAATCATAAACAAGACGAAAAGACAACCCTCAGAATGGGAGAAAATATTTGCAAATGAATCAATGGACAAAGGATTAATCTCCAAAATATATAAACAGCTCATTCAGCTCGATATTAAAGAAACAAACAACCCAATCTAAAAATGGGCAGAAGACCTAAACAGACATTTCTCCAAAGAAGACATACAGATGGCCAAAAAGCACATGAAAAGCTGCTCAACATCACTAATTATTAGAGAAATGCAAATCAAAACTACAATGAGGTATCACCTCACACCAGTTAGAATGGGCATCATCAGAAAATCTACAAACAGCAAATGCTGGAGAGGGTGTGGAGAAAAGGGAACCCTCTTGCACTGTTGGTGGGAATGTAAACTGATACAGCCACTATGGGGAACAGTATGGAGGTTCCTTAAAAAACTAAAAATAGAATTACCATATGATCCAGCAATCCTACTACTGGGCATATACCCAGAGAAAACCATAATTCAAAAAGACACATGCACCCCAATGTTCATTGCAGCACTATTTACAATAGCTAGGTCATGGAAGCAACCTAAATGCCCATCGACAGATGAATGGATAAAGAAGATGTGGTACATATATAGAATGGACTATTACTCAGCCATAAAAAGGAACGATATTGGGTCATTTGTTGAGACGTGGATGGATCTAGAGACTGTCATGCAGAGTGAAGTAAGTCAGAAAGAGAAAAACAAATATCGTATATTAACGCATATATGTGGAACCTAGAAAAATGGTACAGATGAACCAGTTTGCAGGGCAGAAATAGAGACACAGATGTAGAGAACAAACGTATGGACACCAAGGGGGGAAAGTGGTGGGGGTTGGTGGTGGTGGTGTGATGAATTGGGCGATTGGGATTGACATGTATACACTGATGTGTATAAAATTGATGACTAATAAGAACCTGCTGTATAAAAAATAAATTAAATTAAATTAAAAAAAATTTTTTTTTAAGTTTCTAGTCTGATGCACTCAATTTACAGATCAAGGAACTGAGATACAATAAGAGACTTGCTTAATGTAACAGGCAAGTTATTTTAGCATCAGAATGGGGTTGGGGGCAGGACTCTGAAGTTGGACTACCTAGATTCAGATTTTACCTCCATCATATTCAATTTACTTTCTCTCTCTGTGCCTCACTTTTCTCAGCTATAAACTGGGACTAATCATAGCACCCACCTCCTTATATTCTGATGAGGATTAAAAGAGATAAAACCCCCCTAGCACAGTTTCCTAGGACTTAGAATAAACATTAGATAAAGGTAGCATTTTATTATTAATATTGATGGAGCTGGTACAAGATTCCACATCTCTTAGTAGGAAAAACCATGAATTTGTCAAATTCTGGGTGCATCCTTAAGAAAAGGGGCATTTTATTAAGGTTTTGGATTTTTAAATGCTTTTCCTTTATGGCATTTAATACTCTCAAGATTAATGAGCTTGACCATCATTTCTTAAACTGTATTCCTCAAAGTAGCAGTTTCTTACAAAGCTAGGAATTCTTTGAAATCCCTAGTTTGGTGGTCATACAAGTCTGAGAAATATTGGACCTTCTATTTCTTCCTCCCCTGAAGATTCATAATGCATATGAACATATTATCCAAGAAGTCCTGCAGGAAAGAAGTCTGCATGACATTACTTAAGCTGCCATTTCCCAAACATACTTGACCACAAAATCCTTTCAAATATCCCCACTGACACTAGTGTCCCAGAACACGGTTTGAGAAATTCTGAATTAGATCAAAGCTTCTTCAAGTCTCCCTCTCAAAATCAGAAGCCAAGCCATGTCACCTGACATTCCACAGCTTCCCAACCTGAAAAAAATTATCTAGCAAATAACCGAGATTTGACATCTGCCCAACCCAAGATTCCCACAGCACTGAGTCTTGACAACCATGTTTGTATAAGTCTACTCTGCCACCCTACCCCTTAGCTATAGCTAATTGGACAAGAAGTGGACACTTGACTGAGGATGAACCAATCAGATTCTCTCCAGAGACAGCCCGGTGTAGGGAGGTGTCCCAGCTCTGAAGTTGAAGTCTCCAAACTCCTACTGCTGGAAACTCAGAAACTATTCTGCTTAGAGCTTCTTTCTCAAACGTTCCCCACCTAGTGGTAAAGACGGTGGCTAGCATCTCCTGCCTACTATTCTATTTCTCACTTCCCACAATTCCATGAAAAGTCCCAGAATTGAGTCTTGTTGGCCCTGACTGGCCCCGCTTAGGTCACTGACTCATCCTAAACCAATCGCAGAGGACAAGGGATATGGGCCTCTGATTGGCTGGGCCTGAGTCACGTGGCCATTTCTGGAGCCAGGATTGACAAGAAACCCATCTGAATCTCCCAGGACTGAAGATACAGGAAGAGTGGTTCCCAAAAGTAAAATTGAGGTTTTGTAACCAGAAGAGGGTATAGAGGATGGACAGATAAAAATAAAGATGTCCACCATACCCAGGGCCACATTATGACTTTTATGGGTCTTAGGCACTTCTGTCTTCATGAGTCCCTTCCTCCATAAAAACATATATATTTAAAATTGTATTTTACGAGTGTGTTGGCATAAAGACAAATATAACCCAGGCTGGGTTATATTCCTGTTTGTCTTCTGATTTTAGAGGAAATTAAAACATTTTTGTGGACTCTAGGCACTGCACCTACTGTGCCAATGGATAAATCAGCCCTGACCACACCAGCTCTCAGACGGAGACTTTTCCAGCAGAAACTCACTGATCAGCAAGTATTCTTCCTGTGCCTGCCTTCCACACCACCCTTGAGCTTGGCCCAAGAGCTCATGAGGAGGCGCAGCCAGTTTTCCTAAAGAACCAACCGGGAGAAAAGGGAACCAAGTAAATTATGGGCTTCTTAATAAGCATAATCTTCCTGCTAAGGTGTTTATCTGCCAGACTGCCTTAATCTGCTTCCAAAGTTCACATTCATTAACTGCCTAATCTCTGAATGGTGCTGACAGCCCCCTTCACAAATCTCTCATCTGCCGTAACCCAAGTTATATTCATGGTTGTTATTTTTAGGGTTACATGAAGTCAGTAACCTTTTACTTTCTCCCTACCCCAACCGCCCCCATAGTTTAAAGAGAGATGAACCAAAGGGATGTTTTCATGGAGAGGAAAACCAGAGAAAGAAACAAGCTGGTAGGGAGGGTGGGAGGGAGGCTCAAGAGGGAGGGGATATGGGGATTAAAAAAAAGAAAAAAAGAAAGAAACAAGCTGAAAAGGGCCCTGACTGATTTGAAAGCAAAGTCCAAAAGGGACTTTCTGAGGTTAGCTAGAAAATCTCTTGTACCTAGTAATTTACCCTAAACTACTATGGGCAGAGGGTCGCCAGTCAGCATAGTGCAGTTCACGCATTCCTATGTGTCAGCCATTTGCTTAACACATTGGTGGGTTCTGCCACATTCATGTGTCAACCGAAGAATTATTTATTAAGCTTTTGTTTACTTTAAACCACCTCACTTTCCCCACATAACCTCATCTAAGCATTACCATCCATGAGATCAAAAGTTTGATAAACAATATTTTTCCTGATACATTTAATTAAATATTAACTATTCAAACAGAAAATACTCCTGGTAGGATACCTACCACTAATTAGCTGTGTGACTTTAGCAAGTCACTCACCCTCTCTGAGCTTCAGTTTCATGGCCCTGTTGACCTCTCAAGCTCTATGATTCTGAAATTCCAGAGATACGTTTAGGCAGTTGTATTTTGTGAGATTATGTTCCACTTTTTCAGCTTTTATTTTCCTGAGTATTAATTTTTAAATGGGGGGGGGGAACTATATAAAATTTGAAAATAAAATATATCTTAAACTACTCTTTTCCCTTTATTCTCTATATTCCAAATCTATTGGGTTTTTTTTTTTTTTTTTTTCAGATTTCTGTCCACCCAAGCTCCTTCAAAAATTCAGAGGTTTTGTACGTGCTGGTCCCTCTGAAAGCAATGCTCTTCCCACAAGTTAACACTTACTCACCCTTCATATCTCAGCTCAGTGTTCCTTGCTCAGGGAAGCCTTCTCAACCTCTTACTGCCACTTCCACTATGAGTCAGGTCTTCCTTCTAAATGCTTCCATATCATTCTGTTTCTCCGGATGTACTTTTGTTTAATTTGGAGGATCATTTTAGTGTCTGACCTCCTCACTAGACTATGTTTCACGAGGACAGGAATAGCACTTGATTTTCGTGACACTGTGTTTCCAGAAATTTCTGTAGTGCCTAGCACACAGTAGACACCCAATTTGTTGAATGAATAAAATCTCCAGGAGAGGGTGGTTTTGGAATTTCATAGAAACCCACATTTCTTTTGGTAACCTATTCTAGGGACTCCCAACCTTTTCAGTCACAAAATCATCCTTAATGTCTAGCCTAAATTCTTCCTTACTCTTGGCAGAGAAAACATTTTAGAAATAGAGTTATACCTGAATGCTGTAGTCTTGGAGAGCCAAAGAGAAATTATAAGTTGCTTCTCTGATGAAGCCCTGGGAATTTCTTCCTACTCCCCACACAAGGCAAAATCCAAATGTTCTTTTTTTTTTTTTTAATTGGGGTATAGAAATCCAAATGTTCTTGATGCATGTTAATTGCAAATGGAGACTACTGTTACCTGTTTCCATGCAATTATCTACAAAGTTCAGCCCAAGGCTGTGACTCTGCCTGATGGCTTTCTCTGGTAACCGGAGCCCAGTGAGCCTGTGCCCAGGAAATGCCGGGGAGTTAGTGCTCCTGGGGATTAGCACTCAACCAATGACTGATGCTAGCTGATGGATAAATATGCCAGCTCCCTTGCCATCCCAGGCGGGATAATCTGATTGCCCACCGTGGTAACCTGCTGAATAACACATCCTTATTGGCTTCTTTCCTTTCACTGCCTCATCTACCCCACCCCTTACTGCATTGGACACAGTGAAGCGCCATCCACACCTCCCTTCACTGAAGGACTTCCTGCCCTAGCTGCTGGGAGTGCTGCTGGCAGACGACCTTCCATCGTCAGTCCCTTTAGGAATTGTCTCAGCTGCAGAGAGCTGTCTTGCCCAAGGACGCACCTTGTTCTGGGAAGCCCATGTCCAATGACTGATGGGTGCGGGTTTATGAAGGCTTAGCCACCCTAGCCAAGTTTAGGACAACTTGGAGGGTCGTCCTAGCTTCAGAGCTCCCTGTAGGGTTGGCTCGGGCTGTTGCTGAGCCTGCACTGTGGCTCGCCTTCCCCCCTGCCCATCCCTGCTTCCTTCTCCTTCCTTTTATACGTGTTGATTCCAAGGGCATTCTTTAATAAACATCCTGGCGTGAACTCCATCTCAGAGTTTGCTTTCTGGGGCCTCGCCTCTCTACGAGGGGGAGAGCTAGTGAGCCAGCCAGCTATCCAGCTGTCCCCCTCATCGAGAGGGAAGGCTCTACAAGGAGGAAAGCGAGCTTACTAGTAGGCTCAGCTTACTAGTATTTGTAGCCTGTGAGGCTGCACTAGGATTATCCCTATTAATAATAGTATCAAATACCTACAGTGTTGATTACCTACAAAATCTCAACCTTCTCCAATGTTAAAAATTATTGCCCCAACTATTATATTAATGCTATTAATATGATTAGCAAAAAATAATATAACTTGAATCACTACCACAACCTACAGCTTACTAATTAGTTTTATCAGCCTATTTCTTCTTAACCAGTTTAACCACAACAGCCTTTACTTTTCATTAATCTTCTTCTACTCCCTATCAGCACCTTTACGAATTCTAGAAACACGACTCCTACCACTAATACTCATAGCCAGACGATGCCACCTGTCTAAAGAATCACCAGCTTGGAAAAGGTTATACTAATCGTCCTACAGATGTTCCTAATTATAATATTAACAGCCACAGAATTGATTCTATTCTACATGTCATTAGAAGCAACACTAGTCCCAACATTATTATTATCTCCTGAGGAAACCAAACAGAATGACTTAATGAGGGACTTTGCTTTTTATTTTACACACTAGTATTGATAACATCTCTTCCACTTCTAGTTGCTCTCGTACATACCCAAAATACTATAGGTTCGCTAAACTTTTTAATAATCCAACACTGAACCCAAACAATATCTAACTCTTTATCCAGTATTTTCATATGACTAGCATGCATAATAGCTTTTATAGTAAAAATACCCCCCTGACTGCCAAAAGCACATGTCAAAGCCCCCATTCTATAGTTCTTGCAGCCATACTACTCAAACTTGGGGGCCACGGTATGCTACGAAGCACAATGATCCTACACCCCTTAACAAACCACACAGCATATCCATTCGTCACATTAGGAATAATCATAACCAGCTCAATTTGTTTGTGCCAAACAGACTTAAAATCACTCATTGTGTACTCATCCATTCGACACATAGCACTTGTCATTGTAGCTAACCTCACCCAAACATGTTGAAGTTATACAGGGGCTACCGCCCTAATAATTGCCCATGGCCTCACGTCATCTATATATCATTCTGTCCGGCAAATTCAAATTACAAACATATTCAGAGCCGAACCATAATTTTAGCCTGTGGCCTACAGACGTCTCTTCCACTAGTGGCAACATGATGACTACTGGCAAGTCTTACGAACTTAGCATTACCCCCCAACAATCGACTTAATCGGAGAACTACTGGTAGTAATAACATCTTTTTCATGTTCCAACATCACCATCATCCTAATAGGGATTAAGGCAGGCATTACTGCCTTAGACTCTCTATGTATTCTAATCATAACACAACATTTACATGAGAAAACACCCTCTTAACTCTGTACCTATTACCCCTTCTACTATCACTCAACCCCCAAATTACTTTGAGACCCATGTACTGTAAATATAGTTTGACAAAAACATTAAATTGTGCATCTAATAACAAAAGCTCAAATCTTCTTATTTACCGAAAAAGTATACAAGAACTGCTAATTTATGTCTCCACATTTAACCAAACTTTTAAGGAACAGGAGAGATCCATTAGTCTTAGGAACCAAAAAACTGGTGCAATTCCAAACAAAAGAAATAAATTTATTCCCCTCTTCCACACCAGTCACGCTAACTATATTAACTCTACCAATTAAAATAACAACCTCCAGTGTCTACAAGAGTAACCTATGTCCATTTCATGCAAAAACCATTGTCCGATATGCCTTCATTACCAGCTTAATTCCCATGACAATATTCATTTACTCAGGCCAAGAAATAATCATTTCAAATTGACACTGAATTACCTACTATCCAACCCTAAAACTATCACTTAGTTCTAAATTTGACTACTTCCCAGTGATATTCCTACCAGTAGCACAATTCGTCACAAGGTCAATCATACAGTTCTCAACATGCTATACACTCTCAGACCCTAACGTCAATAGATTCTTCAAATATCTACTTGTATTTCTCATCACTATGCTAAGTTTTAGTTACTGCCAACAATCTTCTCCAACTTTTTAGCTGCAGTCATGTCCTTTTTGCTAATGGGACGAACGGTAGGGCCAAACAGACACAAACACTACCTCTCTTCAAGTCATTTTACATAACCGCATTGGTCTCTAATTGGATTCATTATATCAACAGCATGGTTCTTACTCAACTTAAATGCATGAGACTTATAACAAATTTTCAGACTTAACTTAAATCACACTAATTTACCCCTAATCAGGCTTCTCCTAGCTGTAGCTGGAAAATGTACCCAATTTGGCCTTCATCCATGACTTCCCTCGACAACAGAGGGCAACACTCCAGTCTCAGCCCCACTCCACTCAAGTACTATAGTTGTAGCAGGTGTTTTCTAACTTATCCGTTTTCATCCACGAGTAGAAAACAGTAAAACAATCCAAACAATAACATGATGCCTAAGAGCCATCACCACCCTATTTACGGCAATCTGTGCTCTCACCCAAAACATCAAAAAAATAGTCGCCTTTTCCACCTCAAGTCAACGAGGCCTTAAAATAGTAACCATTGGCATTAACCAGCCCTACCAGCCTTCCCCCATATCTGCACACACGCACTGTTCAAAGAAATGCTATTCATGTGCTCCAGATCCATTATTCACAGTCTAAATGACGAACAAGATATTAGAAAAACAGGAGGTCTGTTTAAAGCAATACCTTTCACCACAGCCTCTCTCATCATCAGAAGCCTTGCATTAACAGGGATGCCTTTCCTCACAGGCTTTTACTCCAATGACCTAATCATTGAAACCGCCAACACACCCTATACCAGTGCCTGACCTTCCTAATTACACCGATTGGCACATCCCTAATGACTGTCTATAGCACTCAAATTCTTCGCACTCTTAGGACAGCCTCGCTTCTCTACTCTAACTCGAATTAATGAAAATAATCCACTCCTAATTAAGTTTATTAAACGCCTTTTAATTGGAAGTGTTTTCGCTGGATTCTTTATCTCCAGCAACATCTCTGCAACAACTATTCCACAGGTAACTATGCCTTATTATTTGAAATTAACAGCCCTTGCCGTGACTATTTCAGGGTTTACTCTGGCACTCAAAATCAAGTGTAGATTTTTGTGTAAAAAATACACAAAACCTAAATTTCAATTATCCTTCAAACCTATTCAAATTCTCTAATCTTCTCAGATACTTTCCAACTATCATACACTGTCTCTCACCATATCTAAATCCATCAACAAGTCAAAAATCAACATAACCACTGTTAGATCTGATTTGATTAGAAAATGTGCTACCAAAATCTACCTCACTTTTCCAAATAAAAATTTCTATACTAGCCCTAGACCAAAAAGGCCTAAAGTTTATTTCCTCTCCTTCCTCATTACATTTGCCTTAAGCATAGCTCTATTTAATTTCCATGAGTAACTTCCATAATTAGCACAACACCAATAATGACCAACCAGTAACAAACAATCACCAGCCGAGTACCATAACACAGCAATTCCTATAGCTTCCTCACTAAAAAACCCAGAAACTCCGGTCTCATAAATCACTCAATCCCCCAACCCATTAAACTTACACACAATCTCTACTTCTTCATCCTTTAAAATACAAAGAACCACTGCAAGCTCCATTATCAGCCTTGAAAGAAACATGCCTAGGATGGTTTTACTAGAAACTCAAATCTCAGGATACTGCTCAGTGGCCGCAGAAGTTATATAACCAAAAACTGCTAATATATGCCTAGATAAATTTTTAAAACCATTAGACCCCAAAACAACCCAACAAAATTTATTACAATACCACAACCAACTCCACCACTCACAATTAATCCAAGCCCACCATAAATAGGTGAAGGTTTTGAAGAGAAACCTACAAAACTACAAAAATAGTATTTAAAATAAATACAATGTGTGTCATCATTATTCTTTTCTTTTTTAAGTTAATTTATTTATTTATGGCTGTGTTGGGTCTTCGTTTCTGTGCGAGGGCTTTCTCTAGTTGCGGCAAGCGGGGGCCACTCTTCATCGCGGTGCGCGGGCCTCTCACTACCGCGGCTTCTCTTGTTGTGGAGCACAGGCTCCAGACGCGCAGGCTCAGTAATTGTGGCTCACTGGCCTAGTTGCTCCGCGGCATGTGGGATCTTCCCAGACCAGGGCTCGAACCCGTGTCCCCTGCATTGGCAGGCAGATTCTCAACCACTGCGCCACCAGGGAAGCCCCTGTCATCATTATTCTTACATAGAATCTAACCAAGGCCAATGCCATGAAAAATCATCATTGTATTTCAACTATAAGAATACTAATGACCAACATTTGAAATCTCACCCATTAATTAAAACTGTTAACAACACATTTATCTATCTACCAGCTCCATAAAATATTTCATCATGAGATATCTACACACATGCATTGTTCAGAAAACAATGGTGAAATTTCAGTTCCCTACTAGGTATTCCTTTAATTCTACAAATCTTAACAGGGTTATTCTTAACAATACATGGTACATCAGATACAATAACTGCCTTTCATTTGTAACCCATATCTGCCGAGACATAAATTACAGATGAATTATCCAATATCTACATGCAAATGGAGCTTCCATATTTTTTATGTGCTTATTTATCCATGTAGGGCAAGGCCTGTATTATGGATCTTACACTTTCCCAGAAACATGAAACATCAGAATCATCCCTACTATTTACAGCAATAGGTTAATGTGTTACCATGAGGCCAAACATGCTTCTAAAGTGCAACAGTCATTACAAATCTCCTTTCAGCAATTCCTTACATTGGCACCAGCCTGGCTGCATGAATCTGAGCATTCTCAGTTGACAAAGCCACCCTTACACGATTCTTCTTCCACTTATCGTTCCATTTATTATTGCAGCTTTAGCAGTTGTCCACTTATTATTCCTTCACGGTACAGGCTCTAATAATCCAACAGGAATCTCATCCGACATGAACAAAATCCCATTTCACCCATACTACACAGTCAAAGATAACCTTGGTGCCTTGTTCCTATTTCTGATGCTACTAGCAGTAGTACTAGTACTATTCTTACCTGACCTTCTAGGGGACCCAGACAACTATACCCCAGCTAGCCCCCTCAACACTTCTGCCCTCACATCAAACCAGGTTGATACTTCTTATACCCATACGCAATCCCACAATCAACTCCCAACAAACTAGGAGACGTACTAGCCTTAATCTTCTCAATTGTAATTTTACCACTTATCCCAATACTTCACATATCAAAACAATGAAATATAGCACTCGACCCCTTAGCCAATGTCTATTCTGAGTATTCATAGTGGATTTACTAACACTAACATGAATCAGAGGATAACCTGCTGACACCCATTTATTATTATTGGGCAACTAGCACCTATTTTATACTTCCTTCTAATCTAGTTCTTATACCACTAACAGGCACCATTGAAAACAACCTCCTAAAATGAAGAGTCTTTGTAGTATATTTATTACCTTGGTCTTGTAAACCAGCAAAGGAGAATAACACATCTCCCTAAGACTCAAGGAAGAAGCCCCAGCTCTACCATCAGCACACAAAACTGAAATTCTACTTAAATTACTCCCTGAACAATTTGTTGTGGGACATTTACACTATCTTTAAGTACTATATAAGTATTAATAATGGCACCATCGGGGCTTCCCTGGTGGCGCAGTGGTTAAGAATCCGCCTGCCAATGCAGGGGACACGGGTTCGATCCCTCGTCCGGGAAGATCCCACATGCCGCGGAGCAACTAAGCCCGTGCGCCACAACTACTGAGCCTGTGCTCTAGAGACCGCAAGCCACAACTACTGAAGCCCGCGCACCTAGAGCCCGTGCTCCTCAACAAGGGAAGCCACCGCAATGAGAAGCCCGCGCACCGCAATGAAGAGTAGCCCCCGCTCACCGCAACTAGAGAAAGCCCGCGCACAGCAACAAAGACCCAACACAGCCAAAAATAAATAAATAAAATAATAATTTAAAAAAAATAATAAAATAATGGCACCATTAAAACCAACACTGCTATGTATTTTGTGCGTTATGTTACCTTCCACATACGTAAGTACATATATGCTTTATTGTACATAATACACCATATGTATAATCGTACATTAATTATCTACCCCATGCTTATAAGCATGTACATTATCCTACTGACATTACATAATACATTATACTGGTCAGCTCACATTAAACCCTTGTCCCTGTGAATATCCATGAAGTAAATGGACAGCTTGTTATTACATAGGACATATACGTTTATTAATCGCACATACCACATTGAGTCAACTCACTTCCAGTCGACATGCTTATCATAACTGATAACCAGAGCTTAATCAGCAAGCTATGAGAAACCATCAACCTGCCCACAAACATGTCCCTCTTATTGCTTCAGGCCCATAAATCATGGGGGTTTCTGTGAATGAACTATATCTGGCATCTGGCTCTTACTTCAGGGCCATCTCAGCACACACTTTCCCCTTAAATAAGACATCTTGATGGACTAATGACTGAACAGCCCCTGCTCACACATAACTGGTTTCACGCATTTGGTATTTTTTAATTTGCCGGGTGGGTGGTGGGTGGGAATGCTGTGACTCCGCTATGGTTGTCAAAGGCCTTACTTAACATAGTCCAGCAACTTGTAGCTGAGCTTAAACTGAATATTATTTACCAACATCATCAACCATCAGTTGTTGTTTAGCCAATGGTTATGGGACATAAAGCAATTACACACATACATACAAACATACGTACACATGCACACGCATCAGGTAAATAGCCTGTTTAATCAAACTCCCCTTACTCCGCGCTAAACTCACACTTTATATGCCATCACCACCCTGCCAAACCCCCAAAACAAGGCAAAATATATAAATATATAACATTCAGCTAACTCATTAAACAAACACATTACCCTTATTTAACCAACCCAAAGCTAGCGTAACTACAAACTAGCCTCTGAACTGTACCAGTGAATTACTTACATATACAGCTTATACAGACAGACATCCCCCTAGATCTGCCACTTACCTCAGACAAAATCAAAATTAAGTATATTTTAATGTATAAATTAAAATACATTTTAATAACACACAAAAGAAAAAATTATTTCGATACTAATTTTAACACAATCCAAACTATTACACTGAATACCAATATATCACTTAAGTACATAAATCTTCTACGTACAAAATTCTACTCAACCTGTTGATGTAGCTTAATAATTAAAGCAAGTCACTGAAAATGCCTACATGAGGTTACCTACTCCATAAATACATAGGTTTGGTCCCAGCCTTTCTATTAATTTTTAATAAAGTTACACATGCGAGCATCTGCATCCCAGTGAGAAAGCCCTCTAAACCGTAAAAGATTAAAAGGAGCAGGCATCAAGCACACCAAAAAGTAGCCACCGTGGTCATATGATTGATTAACCCAAATTAATAGAGATCTGGCATAAAGCGTGTTAAATAGCACCCCAAAAAATAAAGTCCTAGCTAAGCAGTAAAAAGCCATAGCTAAAATAAAAATAAGCTACAAAAGTGACTTTAACATTTCTGACTACCCGGCAGCTAAGATCCAAACTGGGATTCGATACCCAACTATGCTTAGCCCTAAACTCAAATAGTTACAACAACAAAATTATTTGCCAGAATACTACTAGCAAAAGCCTAAAACTCGAAGGACTTGGCGGTGCTTCTTAGCGCTCTGCAGGAGCCTGCTCTATAATCAGTAAACCCCAATAACCCTCACCAAGCCTTGCTAATAATACAGTCTACATCCCGGCACCTTTAGCAAACCCTGAAAAGGAAGAATAGTAAGCGTAATTATCAGAAATAAAAATGTTAGGTCATGGTATGGGATGGGAAGAAATGGGCGACATTTTCTACCTCAAGAATGTAAAATAATTTAATATGAACGTTTTTATGAAATTAAAAACCAAAGGAAGATTTAGCAGTAAATTAAGAATAGAGGGCTTAATGGAATCAGACCATGGGGTACACACACATCACCCATCACCCTCCTCAAGTATGGATAACTCTCCAAAAGCTATTGACAAGTACCAAACATAAAAGAGGAGACAAGTCGTCACAATGTGAGCATACTGGAAAGTGTGCTTGGACAAATATAAAGCACCTAATTTATACGCACGAGATTTCATACCGCATGAACACTTTGAACTAAAAGTAGCCCAAACTTCCCACCAAATTCAACTGTCATAAGCGAATTAAATAAAACATTCACTCAACATCTAAAGTATAGGAGATAGAAATTTAAACTTGGCTCTATAAAGTACCACAAGAGAATGATGAAAGAAGCATTAAAAGTACCAAAAAGCAAAGCTTACACCTTCTACCTTCTGCATAATGATTTAACTAGAAAACTTCAACAGAAGGAACTTACACCCGAAACCAGACAACCTACTTGTGAACAGTTTACAAGAACAAACTCACCTATGTGGCAAAATAATGAGATTTATAAGCAGAGGCGACATGCCTAATGAGCCTGATGATAAGCCGGTTGTCCAGGAAAGAATGTTAGCTCAACTTTAAATATTACTTTTAAAATCATAACTTTTTAAAAAAAATAAATTTATTTCTTTTTGGCCGCGTTTGGTCTTCATTGCTGCACGCAGGCTTTCTCTAGTTGCGGCGAGTGGAGGCTACTCTTTGTTGCGGTGTGTGGGCTTCTCATTGCCGTGGCTTCTCTTGTTGCAGAGCACGGCCTCTAGGCACGCAGGTTTCAGTAGTTGTGGCACACGTGCTCAGCAGTTGTGGCTCGCGGGCTCTAGAGCGCAGGCTCAGTAGTTGTGGCGCACGGGCTTAGTTGCTCTGTGGCATGTGGGATCTTCCTGGACCAGAGCAATTTTAAATGTTACTCTAAAAAAGTACAGCTTTTTATACACAGGATACAGCTTTTCTTAGAAAGGAAACATTAACAATTTCATAGTTGGCTTCCAAGCAGCCACCAGTTAAGAAAGCATTCAAACTCAAAACACATTCATCTTTTTTTTAAAATTTATTTATTTTATTTATTTGGTTTTGGCTGTGTTGGGTCTTCGTTGCTGCACGCGGCTTTCTCTACCTGTGGTGAGCGGGGACTACTCTTCGTTGTGGTGCACGGGCTTCTCATTGTGGTGGCTTCTCTTGTTGTGGAGCACGGGCTCTAGGCACGTGGCCTTCAGTAGTTGTGACACACGGGCTTAGGTGCTCCGCGGCATGTGGGATGTTCCCAGACCAGGGCTCGAACCCGTGTCCCCTGCATTGGCAGGCGGATTCTTAACCACTGTGCCACCAGGGAAGCCCAAAACACATTCATCTTAATATCAACAATAAACCAACTCCTAATTTAATACTGGACTAATCTATTAATAGAAGCAATACTATTAACATGAGTAACAAAAAATGATTATCCTTGCATAAGCCTATATCAGAGCAGATGGCCCACGAATAGTTAACAACAAAATAAACCTAAGCCAACACTTAGTTATTTATTAAAACGATTATTAACCCAACACAGGCATGCATTTAAGGAAAGATTTAAGAAAGTAAAAGGAACTCGGCAAACACAAACCCCACCTGTTTACCAAAAACATCACCTCTAGCATCACTAGTATTAGAGGCACTGCCTGCCCAGTGCCTCCAATACCAGTGGTTAATGCCCATGGTATCCTGACTGTGCAAAGGTAGCAAAATCATTTCTTCTCTAAATAAGGACTTGTATGAATGGCCACATGAGGCTTTTATTGTCTCTTACTTTTGATCAGTGAAATTGACCCTCCTGTGAAGAGGAGAGAAAAATATAAGACAAGAAGACCCTATGGAGCTTTAATTAACTAATCCAAAAAAATAATAATAATAAACAATAACTGAACCTCAGGGGATACCAGAGCTTTTAATGGATTAACAATTTTTGTTGGGGTGACCTCAGAGAATAAACTAACCTCCAACTGATTGAAATTTAGACCAACTGGTCAAAACGCATTATCACTTATTGATCCAAAATATTGATCAACAGAACAAGTTACCCTAGGGATAACAGCGCAATCCTATTCTAGAGTTCACACTGACAAATAGGGTTTAGGACCTCAGTGTTGGATCAGGACAGCCCAATGGTGTAACTGCTATTATTGGTTCATTTGTTCAATGATTAAAGTCCTAAGTGATCTGAGTTGAGACCCAAGTAATCCAGATAGGTTTCTATCTATTATACATTTCTCCCAGTACAAAAGGACAAGAGAAATAAGGCCTACTTAACAAAAGCACCTTCAAATTAATTAATGATATCATTTTAATTCAATTAATTTACTCAAAGAACAGGGTTTGTTAGGGTGGCAGAACCCAGTAACTATGTAAAATTTAAATCTTTATTGCCAGAGGTTCAATTCCTCTTCCTAACAAAATGTTTATGATCATTCTTGCACTCATTATCCCCATCCTACTAACTGTAGCATTCCTCACATTAACTGGACAGAAAGTTCTAGGCTATATGTAACTCTGAAAAAGGGTCAAACATTGTTGGCCCCTATGGATTACTACAGTCCATTGCTGATGCAGTCAAGTTATTTATTAAAGAACCACTACAACCACCAACATCATCAATTTCTATATTTATCATTGCACCAATTCTGGCCTTAACCTTAGCTCTCACAATATAAGTCCCTCTTCCCATACCCTACCCACTAAGTAACATAAACCTATGTGTATCATTTACACTAGCCATATCAACCCTAGCCTTTTATTCCATCCTCTGATCTGCGGTGGGCTTCAAACTCAAAATACACACTAATTGGAACCCCACAAGCAATAGCACAGACAGTCTCATATGAAGTAATACTAGCTATTATTCTCTTATCAGTCCTGTTGATAAACATATCATTTACACTTTCAACACTAATTATTACACAAGAACACATATGACTAATTTTCCCATCCTGACCCCTAGCCATAATATGATTTATTTCCACTCTAGCAGAAACCAACTGAGCCCCATTTGATTCAACAGAAGGAGAATCAGAACTCGGATTTGGCTTCAGTGTAGAACATGCAGCACCCCATTCACTCGGTTCTTCCTAGCAGAATATGCCAATATCATTATAATAAATATTTTCATAACAATCCTATTTCTAGGTGCATTTCATAATCCCTACTTACCGTACCAGTATACGGCTGATTTCATCATTAGAACACTCCTCCTAACAATTGCCTTTCTATGAATTCAAGCGTCCTACCCATGATTCTGATATGATCAACTCATCCATCTTATGAAAAATTTTTCTACCACTAACACTAGCCCTATGTACACAACATGTTTCACTACCTATCATCACATTAAGCATCCCACCACAAACATAAGAAATTTGTCTGTGGGACTTCCCTGGCGGTCCAGTGGTTAAGATTCCGAGCTTCCACTGCAGAGGGCACAGGTTTGATCCCTGGTCGGGGAACTAAGATCCCACATGCCATACGGCCAAAATGAAAAAATTTTTTTAATTAAAAAAAAAAAGAAATTTCTCTGACGAAAGAGTTACCTTGATAGAGTAATAATAGAGGTTTAAATCCTCTTACTTCTAGGGAATTCCCTGGCAGTCCAATGGTTAGGACTTGGTGTTTTCACTGCCAGGGCCCGGGTTCAATCCCTGGTCAGGGAACTAAGATCCCGCAAGCTGTGAGGTATGGCCAAAAACAAACAAACAAAACAAACAACAACAACAACAACAAAACCTCTTACTTCTTGAATTATAGGAATTGAACCTACCCATAAGAATTCAAAATTCTTCGGGCTACCACATTACACCACATTCTACAGTAAAGATCAGCTAAATAAGCTATCTGGCCCATACCCCAAAAATGTTGGTTTATAGCCTTCCTGTACTAACAAACCTTATTATCTTTACTATCATTCTACAGACCATCATTGTAGGAACTGTAATTGTAATAACTAGCTCACACTGGTTATTTACCTGAGTTGGATTTGAAATAAACATACTAGCTGTTATTCTCATTCTAATAAAAAAAAAAAATTCAACCCACGAGCTATAGACGCACCCACCAAATATTTTCTAACACAAGCCACAGCATCAATACTACTTATAATGACTTTACTATTAATCTAATATACTCCAGTCAATGAACTATTACAAAAATCTTTAATCAACAAGGAGCTCTCCTCCTCATAGAGCCTTTCCTCTCTTCCCCATTGGTCGTATTTATAAACTGCACTATATTTTTGTTGTTGACATATCTGTCTCCCCCACTAGACTGAGCTCTGCAAGGGCAGGGACCATGATTTGTTCACCAATATATCGCCGGTTCCTGGCACAAATGCCTGGCACAAGGTAGTTACTCAGTTAAGTTGTGGTGGAATAAATGTGAAGCAAAGTTTGCCCCACACGCATATTAAACAATGTCCTAAACCCTTCCCAGGGGCTTCCCTTGCGGTCCAGTGGTCAGGACTCTGCGCTTCCGCTGCAGGAGGCACGGGTTCGATCCCTGGTCGGGGAACTAAGATCCCACATGCTGCATGGCCAGCCAAAAAAAAAAAAAAAAACCCTTCTCAAGTTGGCCTAGTTCCAGTTCCACAATCATCACTCTGGAGCAATAAAGACAACTTCTTCACTGTGGGCCACGAAGGAAGTCTTTGCTGTCTAGTCTACTTTTATGTCAATGGATCACTACTTTTCATGCCTGGCTATTATGAGAAAACTGACATTTGGCATCTCAAGAGGAAGGACACAATGATTCAAGTAAAAAAAAAAAAAAAAGACTTTTACAACTTCCAGTCATGGGAGTGAGGTGTGTGGAGGGATGGAAGTTCCTAATAAAGAAGATGGTTTGGTTAATCAACGGGGAGAAGTGTGAATTTAATGAGGACTCTCCGGCAGCTGAGGTGCAGACCTCATCTTTTACGGCTGCCTTCAACAAGAGAAACGCAGATGATAAATCAGAAATCTGGAATTATTACCAAGCTGCAAAGGTCCAGTCCAAACACTAATTGGCCTCCCAGAGTGACATTAGAGTTTTGGAATCTAAATGAATCCAGATGTCCAAGCAATCAGTAATCCCCAGTTGAATTAGCTGGAACCCAGCAGACTATAGCCTGAAAGAAACTGGACAGCAGGGCCTAAAAGAAAACCATTTGTAGGCCAAAATTGGAATAGAAACCAGAAAACAAGAGCTTGGCACTGGTACTGCAATTCTTCTGACAATGGATACTTCTATTTCCAATAGACTATAAAATCCATGAGGACAGGAATTCTGTCCATCCCTTTACAGATATATCCCCAGAGTCTAGCACAGTGACGTATACGTAGCAAATCTTCATCAAATATTTGTTGAAAGAGTGACTGAATAAATAACTAAATGCTGTAGCACCCTTTCTTAAAATCTTGCAGCACCTTGCTGCTGTCAGTTTCTCCAGTTTTGTGTCTATTCTCCACCATGTGATTGGCCCTCTAGCCAAGGTGCAGATGTGGAGGAAATGGAGCCGCGAGGCATTACCAACGTGGAAGCCTCTTCCGCATGGACCCTCATTCTCAACTTCCTCTCCCCTCTGGACCCTTAGCTTATTGAAGCCAATGCTCATTCGTCCTGGGTTCAGTGCAATCCTTCAGCCACGTGTATCTTCCTTTTGTTCCACTGTTGGGTTAGAAGTTAGGGCATGTGGAGGGGACACAGATCCTTTGAGGAGGAGATGAGAGATACTCACCCTGGCCTCCCTCATGGCTGACCATCAAAAGAGCAATCAGATATGTCTCGCTGCCAAGATTAACCGCCCATTATCTCATCCTCTCTGCATTACTGTGCTAAAAGAATATCTATCTCCTACCGTTATACTAGCCTTGGAATGTGCCATAAGGATGTGTGAGTGGAGGGGGAAAAATATGTCTTTCTCCTCTTTTATCATAATAATCATCACACTGTAATTTGACTTGTTGTATACAATCTGCTTCCCCTAGGAGACTGTGACCTCCCTAAGGGCATGGACTACGCTTTATATTTCTACACATCTAAGGGTCCTCGAGGCACTCACACAGGGGTGGAGGTGGGTGCCATATGGTGATGTGCTCTGCTGGGTAGTGGTTGGAAGAAAAGCTGCTGCCACTGGTGAAAAAGGAGCATTTTAAAAATAAATTCATGTTTGCATCCAACAGACTGCATCTGCCCAGTGTTCTATATGGCTGTACTTATGCTACAGAAGACAAAAGGCACAAAGGGGAGTTTGGGCAACTGAAAAGATTGCACCATTCAGAAAGATGGGTCGCATAATAGCTCTCTCCACTGGAAGCTTTGGGTGCCCACCCTGCCTCTGGTGTTCAGAATACTGCACGCAGGGTATAAGATTTAAGATGCCATACATACACTCCCTGGCCTATAAGAACCACCACAGGCACCACCAGGCACGAGTACCGTACACAGCCTAACATGGGGTGGAATTCCAGCCAATACTTTTTAATTAAAAATAGTTTTTTTCTTGATACAAGCATAATGTATGTTAATTGTGGAAGATATAGAAAATACAAGGAAGCACAAATAATTTTTTCAAACACATGTGATACTAGTACCTAGAAATAAACACTGTAACTCCTTCCAGACTTTTATATACCAATCCTAGCACTTATCCCAGAGAGTGCATTAGCATCTTCATGTTAATTCAACTCCGTTCCACATGGTTTCTGCCAGGTGTGGTCCTCTCCTCAATGCCCAGTGCCACCTCCACTTCCCTCCAGTGAGAAGTGACTCTCCTCTCTGGCGGACCATAAGCATCATCTGCTGCCCTCTTTTCATCCTATGACACACATGCTGTTAGGGCGTAAACTCTATCTATGCCCTACTCCTCTCAAGCCCTTCCCTTTAGATTATGAAAAGCCTATTTCATAAACTAAAAAAATTTGTTATTATGTCCCTGCTACATCCACCCTAATGCTCCTCAAGGCATGATAGATACCTCTTACTTATTAGGGAAGCATGCATGCTAGGAAAGAGAAAATACGCCCCCCTATGCACACACATAAACATTTCTGCATTTCATCAAATCTAAAAAGCTAGTAATCACAGGACACACTATTTTTAAAAATTTTATTGAAATTAAAGCCCACAGAGAAATGTGTATAAAACAGAAATGTACAGCTCAATGAATAATCACAAAGCAAACATCTGTGTGACTGCCAGCCAGGTCAAGAAATAGAACGATGCCAGGCTTTCAGAAGTCCTCCCCCCGCCCCGCATATCATGTTTCCTCTAACCTCTCAGAAGATAACACCTACACCTACCTTGGGGTATAACACTATATCTTGGTTTTGCCTGGGTGTTTGAACTTTAAGTAGCATCATACATTATATATTCTTCTGTTAATGACTTCTATCATTAAACATTAAATTTGTGAGATTCATCCTTGACTCGCCACTGTTTTATGCAGCTCTAAGAGAGAAAAAACACTACCAATTAAACTGTGGCACCAAGCTTTCTTACCACTTATAATTTTTCTTTTATACCTATTTAAAGAGCTCTTTTAGACTTATTTGTTCAGACTTTTATCACATATTATTCTTATGCACTCATAAAAAAGGGAAATGTAAGCAAAATAAATTGGCAGGTTGTTCCTAATACTCCTTTATTTTCAGAATTCAATTCTTCTTGACTATTATGCTGCAGGGCTGTGCCCTATACAACCTGCCTGACCATATGCAGCAGCCCCTGCTTACTTCTCCAGCCTCCTCTGCACCACTTTCCCTCTTGCTCTCCATAATGGACCCACATGCACCTTCTCTTAGTGTCCCAGACACGCCAAACTCCTTTCCAACTCTGTCTATGCTATTCTGTCTTTTTAGGCACACTTACCCTCAATTCCCCCTTCACTTAAATAACTCCTACTAACCCTCTATGTCTGTTTGAATGACACTTCCTCAAGAAGGCACTCCCTGACTGTCCAGGTTTTCTGTACAACCATGCATAGACTTGGTTAAAATGTTTCATGTGCTTTATGGTTTAGTATCTGTATTCTTGCCTGGCACTTAAGCTGCCCAAGGAAAGAAGATATCTGTCTCCTCACTGATATACTCCCAATGCCCAACACAGTGCCAGGCACAGAGCAGGTGTTCAATAAGTAGAGAACGTATGAATGAGTAGAAGGATAGATGTAGGGTAGATGGATAGGTGAGTAACTGAATGAATGAATGAATCCCTTTAAAACAAACAGAGGCAAAATTAATTCATTTGGTGAACTTCAGGGCTGTCTGATATCTCCATTCTTCTCTCCTTTCTCTCCCTTACCTGCCACCCACCCAAACTGGCCTGAGAATTGGGACCCTCCAAGGGTGCAAAATTGCCTTCAACCTAGAGTGGCCAAATGTAGCAAAGAAAACACAAGATACCCAGTTAAATGTGAATTTCAGATGAGCAATGAAATTTTTCTAGTGTGTCAAAATGAATAATAATTAATGAAATAATCATTTCATTTTGATATAATACTTATACTTTAAAAAGTCATTGTTTTTCTGAAATTCACATTTAACTGGGAATCCTATATTTCATCCGGCAACCATAATTCAACTTCTTCAAACCTGGACCTTCAGCTCCATCCTCTGCCTTCTTCTGCTCACCTCTGTGTCACAGGCATCTCACCTCTGCAAAGTACATTTCCCAGAACCTTTTGCTAGCTGGCTTCTGGGTTTGGCCAGTGGGAGGCACGGGGGCGGGGAGAGTGGTGGGTGACAGTAAGAGAGAAGTCACTCTTTCTTCCCATCTTCTCTGCCTCAGGCAGCATCTCTAGCAGCAGCCATGTCACCTGTAAGTCCAGTTCCTGCTAGAAGGCTCTCTGTAGTGCCAGCTTCCACAGGATGACCCCAACTCCTGGTCACACCACCTCCTCTCTCTGCTCCTCTGGCCTAGGAACAGAGCCGCTTCCTGCTGTTGCCAATCTCTGAGTTGCCTCACCCTTTCAGTTTGGCTTCTCTCTTCTTTGCTCATCTATATAATCTATTCCCTGCATTTAATTCCTTTTGCGTTGAAACCTCAGAAGGTTTCTGTTTTCCTGAGTTGAACCCTGGACTCATACACCCCAACTCTCTGACTCCTTGTACAGCCTCCTGACCTCATTGCTACGTATAACCCTTCCTCCTTGGTGAGCCAAGTGTAACATCCCCAATGCCAGGTCCGTTTTCAAGTCCTTTCACTCCTATTGTAGAGATTGCGTCCCTGGTCTAATGTTTGGGGAAATGGCTTCAGTATTATTTTTATGAGTAATAATAATAGAGCTAATATTTACTGAGCAGTTACTATATGCAAAGCACATCTCATGTGCTTCATCTCATTTGCCTTCCAACATAACTTGATGACCGGATGCTATCATCCCCACTTGGCAGATGAAGGACCTGAGAGACCAAGGTGATGCCTTTAGAAAGGGCAAACCTGAGCAAGTGTGACTCTGTGCTCTGGACTGTTCCACTCGACTGCCTGGGAATCCAGTCCCAGCTTCCCTTGCCCCTGCTCTCAGAGCCGTGCCAGTTCTCTCAGAGGATACAGGCATCTTTAGAAGCTGCTGTGTGGGCTTTCTCTGGAGGGGCCTTTGAGTGTTTTAGCCAGCAGGCTATATCTTGGGGCTGCTTTAAACGAACCAGTCTCCACAGTGTATGTGTATGCAGGGGTGGGTGTAACAAAGAGGGAATGACCTTGAAATTTGCAATGAAGTAACTGTGTCAGCTGTCATCATGGTGAGAAGCCAGCCAGCCAGCCAGCTCGGCAGGGGACCCAGGGAGACACGAAAGGCACAAAGAGTCAGATTGAAGGAGATATCATTAATCAGGCAGAGGGGCCGTCGGTACCAAGGGAGTATCTGCTCAACAAAGTATGAAGTGTCACCCAAACAGCACTGTGAACTGGCCTCCTGATGTATGCTACCTCAGAAAGGCCCATTTCATGGCAAAAATAAATAATGAGATGAGATTGACATCCATCCCTCCATCACTCTTCCGCGTTTCTGGGGAAATCACAGCTAATGGAGCACTGCATGACTCTGAGCTTCACAACCTGAACACGTGGAGGTGCCCCCCACAGGGATTCAAATCCCACGGGGGCAGTTCAGACACTGCAGACCTCAGCCCTGTTAGTCACCAGCTGCTGGCCTCACACAGACCCAGCTGTTCAACATTTGAAAACCAATATCAATTTTTAACATGGCACAGGTGTCAGGGAGTGGGCAGAAAGCCAGGCAGGAATGAAGTTAGCACGATTTGATTTGGCCAAGCTTCCTGCTCCAGGGAGTAGTGGGGGAGAAGAGGCAGAATGTGATCTGAACAAATTGGGAAGCAGATGGAGTATATGTCTGGCAGTTTCTTTCCCGGCACTCCCCACATCAAATGCCCAGGGCTCACAGGTCATTGCTGTGGTGCCCCAGGAAGGTCCATCTCCAAAGCCCGATTCATTCATTCACCACTTAAAAAGTATTTACTGAGCATTTACCACGTCCTAGGCATTGTGCTGGGGGTAATCCCATACTCCCTCTATTAGGGAAGACTTTTCCCATCTTCTGTCCCACCCCGTCAAGATCTTGCCTTCTGGTCATTTGTTTCATTCTGGTCAAGAATATTAATTGAGCACCTACTCTGTGCCGGGCACAACAGTTGTATATACAGCAGTGAACAAGACAAATCCAGTCAGTGACATATAGTGGAAAGAAGAACAAATTTGGAGGCCAAAGATCAATTTTGGACAGGTGGGGTTAACCCCTCAGAACATCAGTCTTCTTGTTGGTAAAATGAGGCTGATCCTACACATTTACAGAAATACTATGAATCTCAGAGATAAAAGATGTGAAAATTACTAATTATACCTACAAAGACCCTGTTTCTAAATAGTCACATTCTGAGGTGAATGATAGATATAAACTTGGGGGACACTAACCCACTATAATTATACAATGTTATCAATTAATCAATATTTTTAAAGGTTTTAAGGGACGATATGTTTATGTCTCTTGTTACTCAGCCACCCTATGCACTCCCAGAGATCAGGAAGCATAGGTAATATTGTCTTGGATCCCCATTTCCACAAACATGTAAATATCTGTTGAATGCATGAATGATTGAATGAATGGACTCAGGGATAATAACAGGGGATGGAAAACTCCAGGGCCAGGCTGGTAACATAAACGCGGGCAAGAATGGCCCTGGTGGGGTGGACTCGAGGGCACTTGTCCTAAATGAGGGCAAGGCTACTCAACTCCAGCCAACGCTTCCATGCCATAATCAAGCCCAGCATTGCCAGACCTTCTAAGTTTTCAATAGAAACAGAAAGTGTGGCTTTTTATGTGAAATCTCCCAAGTTTTAACTGTTGGCAATAAACTGAATTTTTAAAAACACAGTACAGAATAACCAAAATGCACTGATGAGCGGTATGACCTCTACTAAGACTTAAGGAGTGACTCTGATGGTGTCATTTCAGGCAGGCCAGTGATAAACACATCTTTGAGATGGCTGGCCTTGCAGCGTCTCTCCCCTGCCTACCTGTGTGTTCAGTGTTTGCGGAACCCTGCTAAGATTTACAAGTGAAAGATTCACGTCCTCATCGATTCATGCATTCAAGAAGTATTTATGGAACCTCCACTCTGCATGACACTATGTGCTAGTCTATGTTTTGAGACCGAAACAGACATAATGCCTGCCCTCAAGGAGCCTGGAAAGGGAGAGAGAGATTAAACTGATCATTATGCAAATAATTATTTAATCACAACTATGTTGAACTGAAAAGAAGACAGAGGCAAACGTTTCCTCTCTCAGTTTTTCAGTACTTTTGTTTAGTTTATTTGAGAATGGGGATACGTGGAAGGCGTCACTGTTATAACCTGCAGAACCCAAACAGGGGAATAGCATTCTTTAAGAAGTGATTGGAAAAGTCAATAACAACAGCTACCATTTAGTGAGCATCTACTATATATCCATCATTGTGCCAGACATGTTGAATGTGTTTCCTTTAACTTCCAAAACAAGCCTGCAGGGTAAGTTTATTTCCATTTTCTAAAGGAAAACCACTAAGGCTAAGGGAGATTAAGTAAACTGCCCAAGATTGGGAGTCGATGAATGGCAGAGCCGAGACTTTAACCCCTGTCTGTCTCACTCTGCAGCTCGTGGTCTTTCAAGCACATAATGTTCTTTCTCTGCAAACACTACACACACCACCAAGTGCAAACTCCCTGTCCAGACTTCCAGCCAACACAGCAAACAATCCCCCAAAGGTATGATAGCTCAAACATAACAGTTTATTTCTCACTTATCTACTATTCCAAGGCAGTGTTCCTGAATGGTAAGGGCCGCTCTGGCAAACAGTAACTCAAGGACCCAGAACCTTTCCATTTCCTGATTCATCACCTTCAAAAACAAACTGGCTTCCAAAGTTGCCAGGGTGGGAAAAGAACAAGAAGGATTGTGGGTGTGAAGTTTTTATGGGTCATGCAGGAGGTAGACCACAACATTTCTGTTTACATCCCAGTGGCTACTACTCAGTCACATGGTGGCAGCTACCGCAAAGGAGGCTGGGAAATGTAGTCTGTGTGCCGAGAAAGAAGGGAAACTAGGGATCGGCTAGTACTCCCGCCACACTGCTTCCCAATAATCCATTTATTCTGGTTGTATGCTTTGAGTACTTGCAAAAGTTCACCCAGGCTTACTTTCCCTTCTGGAGTGTTCAAGGAGCTTTTATTCATGTGCCTTACAGTCTTATATTTACACTGATAGCTATTTAAAGTCTGTATAACTGCTTGACACTATCATTATCTTGCATGCTTTGCTGAGGCTGGAGTTTCAGGGAGAGATATGCTTTCTTTTCCATGGGTTAGAAATGAATATAGCCCCCTAAGCAATCTTGCCAAGGACTAAGAAAACGATATAAAGAATGAAAAGCTTTCAAAAGGGAGATATTACTCACATAGTCATCCAGAGCTAGGTCTGCAAAGGAGATACGAACATACCATAAGCCAATTTCAAGCAAATGTCATCCAAGACTCTTAAGAGGTTCCCTCTTGTCAAGTTTCCCTTTATGACACACTGAAAATTTTAGGGTACATCAACAAATCATGATTTGCCATTTCCCTCCAAAACCCTCCCTGTTGTGAAATTCCAAGTAGCTACTCCCTAGAACAATATATTCTAGAAGATTTTACTGGGTATGTCTGGGTTTATTTTATGTTGCCCTTTATGTAAAGAAAGAACTGTTGCCTATTCACCACCAGCAGGGGATGCACGTTGAAATGGGTTCTTCTCCCCCAATGTGGGGAACACACACAGCCTTAAATGCCTCCCCTACAAAGGGAATTACTCAAGCCCTGTTTCATGGAACACCCTTCCTGTGGATGCTAATACACGTTCTAAAAGAAAATGGGAAGCAAAGAAGGGATTCTGAAGGGAAAATAGGGTGGGACAAACTGGGTTAAAGAAAAAGAGGCTTCTTTACTGCAGGACTTTCAGAACCTTTTGTATGTTAATTGCGGATTGAATATTAAAGAGAGGGCACAGGTTGACAGCTGCTCTCCTTTCAAACGGACCATGAGACACCTACAGAGAGTGAACGTGTTTTTAGTTTACATATATATTCATATACATATGATTTTTCTGAATTTGAAAAACAAAGTCCTCTGCTCTGCTCAAAATATTCCTAGAAGAGGGGATACTGGACACATTCTCTGACCACCCCATTGCAAGTCAAGGATTTGGGAAAAAAACCTCTTAATTCAAGTTAAGAACAGAAGCTTTGCAGTCAAAAGACCTGCGTTTAAATCCTTGTTTTTCCACTCACCTGCTGTACAACCTTGGGTGAGTTAACTAATCTCTCTGAGCACTATTTCTTGATGTTTCATTTCCACGCACGTGAAATGGGGATTATAATAACCATTGTCCCTACCTTATTGGGACATTGTGAGAATTAAGTGATACAAACTCTAGAAAATAGTTAGTATGCTTGCTGGCACACGTAAGTCACCTGCCCTCCAAAAATATTAGCCATTATCATCGTTACTCTAGTATGCTGTATTTCCCAGATTTATATGTCATGGGAACCTTTTAACACAGAATATCCATTAGCATCTCAAGGAACACCATAGAACCAAGTTTGGGAAACGCTAAATAAGAGGGCATCCTACAAAGAAGACATCCTATGATGAAGACAGACCACAGGGCATTACAGGACCCAGAGAGTTCATTAGGAGCTCAACATCATGAACATGGTCTCTCTCCCCATCTCTCAAAATCCAAAATGGTACATCTAGAGGTGGTGCCAACTTCCCCGGGACCACCTGCAAAGCCCTGGTGTCTAGGTCTTCCGCTCACCAAGTCCCAATCCCAGCCAGGGCTGACAAAGTGTAAGGCTGACCTTTCTCTGTTCAAAATGAGATTCGGCTGGCTGAACACACATGGAACTCTTAGACCCCACAGATTACCGTTACATCCACCGCTGAGGGCAATGCTTTCCTGTCTCCTTCTGGGGCTCATTCTGCTCCCGTGGTAGAGGGTCCTTTCCCCTTTGAGTCTACTCCAGCCTGTCTACTCCAGGCTCTATGAGAGATGATCTGTCACTAAATGCAGTTATGACCATTCAAGTTCCAGTGGATGTCAGTAGTAAAATAACTATAGTCACCCTCTCCTTAGCATTTCCAAATATGCCAGGCAGTATACTAAGCACCTGAAATACACCACCTCATTTAACCCTTACAAGAACTCAAGAAGTTGGGTTGATTATTGTGCCCATGTCACAGATGAGAGAGTGCGGTTCCAAGAGATATAATGACTTGCCCAAGTTCTCATAGTCAATTATGATCTGAACCTGAGCCAGGTCTCCTGAATTTGGTTCATCTACTTCACACCACCTCCTTTTTCTCATGGTTTCCCTCCCTCTCCTGCCTGCTCTCAGCAATGATCTCCGAGAAAGAACTGGATGGATATGGGTGGGGAGGGAGAACGCCAGTCAGACACACTGATTTTCAGAAAAACAGCTTTCTTCTCATTGATGTTCAGCAAATTGGCCTGCTTGCAGCATCAGAACTAGTGGTTGGTCGGTGACTCAGGAAAGCCCCAGTGAAGAATCATGAAACATAATGCCTTCATATCTCAAGTGCTTTAGTTTAACCTAAAACAAAGCAATGTCATTTGTCCGCCCATATTTGGAGGCAGGGAGAGGTTTTGTCTTGGAGCATGGGAGTCCTGCTGGAATTTCCCTGCCTTCTTACATGAATAACAACCACAGTATATTACCTCCGATATCCAATCCCAATTTCTTTGGAGTGGAGCACTTGAAAGAAGGCACACATGAAGGAACCTGGGTACCGCACTCTTTTAGAGTGTTGTGAATTTTTTTTTTTTTTTGCTAATCTTTTCATTTTCGTCCCCTAATTTGACAGCATTTCTTTGCAACTCACCTTTTCAAGTCTTTTCAAAGCATTTAACTTCGTGTTCTCAGAAACAACTCCTATCTTTTAGCTCTTGTATTTCATCTGTGATTTGTAATGTTTAATTGAAATATATACTCGTAGTAGAACAAAATGTAGGAGCCGTGAACTTCCCCCCCCCCCCCAACAGGACTGCCCGCCTCATTCCCTCACCTCCTTCCGATTGTTACCTTCTCAGTAAGACAAAATGACCACACTCCCCCTTCCCGGCTCACTTTTCCCTAGAGCTCGTCTAATCATCTCAAGTACTGACCGTTTTATTTCTTTTGTTTATTGTTGTCTCGCCCCATTAGAATGTAAGTGCCGTGAAGACAAAGATATTAGTCTGTTCTGTTTGCAGATGTCTCCTTAGTGCTGGGCACATAGTAGGTCCTCAGGAAACATGTGTTGAATGAATGAACAAACACTCCAAAATGGTGACTAGGACTAAAAGCCAATACCAAAGAGATCTCAAGAACCTCCGTGCTTTAAAGTGAGCCACTAACTTGGAAGTCAGACACCTACCTCTGAGGCTCACCAAGAGAAGAACCACCTGACTTTAGCACCCCCAGTTCTCACCCATCCCCCACCTCTTCCCAGACTATGAAAGAAGGCAGCCATGGCCCTGTGAGTCATGTTCTGTGGTGACAGCTGCTCCCACTGTCCATTGTAGGGTGAGGTAGATAGGGGCTGGGGGAGGGAGCGGTATTTTGCTCACCCTGAGGCCAGGTAAAGAGAGATTTTCTCTTTGTTTTGGTTTTCTATATTTTCTTCCAGAATGTGCCTACGTATTGGTTTCTTTATATTTATCCTGCTTGGGGTTTGTAGGGCATTGTCTGGCTGATGCCTTTCATCAGATTTGGAAAAGTTTTAGTCACTATCTCTACAAATACCTCCTTCTGCCACACTCCCTTCCTCCCTTCTCCTTCTGAAACCCCAATTGGACCTTCTCACCATATGCTTAAGTCTCTTCCTTCTCTTCTGAATTTACCATTTCTGTGTCTCTCCATTCTTGATTTTGACTATTTTCTTCTGACCCATCTTCCAATTGACCGAGTCTCTTCGAACTATGACTAATTTGCTGAGTTCTTAATTTATTTTCTTTTCATTTCTAGAACTTCCAATTACTTCTTTTTATTATTTTTAGTTTTTCACCAACATTCTCAATTTTGTCTTTTATCTCCTTGTACATAGTAAGCAGAGTTATCTTAGGGTCGTTGTCTGATAACCTCAATATTTGGAGGTTCTAGGGATGTTTCTTTTGTCCATTGTTTCTGCTGGCTGCTCACCTCTCATGTGCCTGATTATCGTTTTCTTGCATGCCAGACATTGCATTTGTAAACTTGTTTGTAGAAATAATTTGAGGCTTAGAATGATGTTATTTTTCTCCAGGGAGCACTTACGTGTGCTTCCTCTGAGTCTCTGTGGAAACCGGCAATCTGGGGTCCTCTCCATACAAACTTCAGGGACTGAGATGAGTCAGTGCTGAGCTGCATCCCTGTAAGAGCCTGTCTGCCTCTATCTCACCTTTACCCCTAGGGTGCAGCCCCTCAGGATGCCAACCAAAAGGAAGGAGGGCTCACCAAGCCCTCTCCCCCTCGGCAAGCCCTGAGTTCTCATCTCTGTGCCCCCAGCCCTAGGTGCGGGCTAAAATGACCACTCAGCCTCTTCGCCTCTCATCACACCCAGAACTGCCAGATATTGGTCTCACCTCCATAGACCTCCACCCCGGTGAATAATTTTCACTACTTGTTAGCTGTCTGATGTCTTGAAGTAGTGTGTGTGTGTGTGTGTGTGTGTGTGTGTGTGTGTGTATACATACATACGTATACTGTGTATACATATATATGTGTGTATATGTTTATATATACATATGGGTGTATATGTATGTGTGTGTGAATATATATTCCAGTCTGTCTAGTGGGAGGGTTGGTCCAGATTACCTAGTCTACCATTATCAGAAGCAGAAGTCTCTTCATTACCTGTGTCAGGGCCTGGCTAGGGTAAGGCAAGTGAGGCATCCGAACACAAGATTTCAGGATGTTCTCACTCTCAGGTCCATGCAAATGCGGGGCTGGCACCTTAAACTGTGCACCCTCAGCACCTCACACGCCTCTCTCATGCCAGTCCTGATCTGCATGTTTGCAGAGGTTCAAACACCTGGGCAGACATTACTAGGTGAACTTATATCTAGAAAATGGGCTGGGGGATACTTTACTTCTTTATTTACTTCTAGGTTGTTGGATTGTTCTTATGTCACCAGATCTTGTCTACCATGCATCTTACATGCATAATCTCACGCAACCCTCAGAGCAACCCTAATAAATAGGTACCATCTTCACCCTTGGTTTGCCTATAAGGAAACAAAAGTACACAGAGATTTAGTAACTTATCCATGTACCCAAAACTGAGAGGGGATGGAGCCAGATTTTGAACCCAGGCAGCCAGGTTCCTAAGCCTCCATGTCTAATCACTACACACACAGCCAGTCATTATGACTCCCGTTAAAAGCACTGAATTACATACTTTCGGAATTTTAAAAACATGGTGCAATATAAAATGGAAAATAATATTTTAATTAATAATATACAGGGACTTCCCTGGCCATCCAGTGGTTAAGACTCCGTGCTTCCACTGCAGGGGGCGCAGGTGGGTTCAATCCCTGGTCGGGGAACTAAGATCCCACATGCCACATGGCACGGCCGAAAAAAGAAAAACTTAATAATATACAGATATGTTCTATATATTAAAAGTCTTCGGCCAATGGTCAAAGCTACTTCCAGCCCATCCCGCAGCAGGGGAGAAGCAGGGCTCCGTAGCCCCTTTCTCACTTCCTTGGCCTTTCCACGCTCTCCAGCACAGAGGAAAAATGACCCAGGGCCTGTTCTCAGACGTGTGCTGGGGCCAGACCACTGCCCAGGCCACATCGGTCTGCCTGTTGTTACCACGTCAACTCAGGCCTTTGTCCGCGACACGGTGCCCGACTCCCATTACTCCCTCTGTCCTTTCCTGTCCAGCTGTGCCAATAAGATGACTTATCAGCAGGAGCTTGGGACGGGCTGCCAGGTTCTGGGCAGAGGAAGGAGGCAGGGGAACTGTTTTATGAAATAAAGGCCTGGCTGCCAAAGGACACACTTAACAATCACAAGTGCCTCTCCCACGAGCTGTGGACGTGCCTTCATTCCTTCGTTTGCTCATTCGTTCACTCGGCACGTGTTTACTGGGGACCCAGCGCTGAGCCAGGCCTGTGGGGTGCACAGGCGAGGCCTCTGCCCTCTGTTCAGGGGCCTGGGGAGCGGCAGGCACTGAGCGAGTTAATCACAGGCGCGTCAAGTAGGCCTGGGAGGCTATCAAGGCAAGAGGCGGGGGCCTCAACTAGCCCGGGGCCAGAGAAGGCCTCCCTGACGAGGTGATTGTTGGGTCGTGATGGGCTCAGGCCAGGCTGCCCCACGATGCGTCACTCTGGCACTCGGATTATTTTAAGCTGAAAACAATCAGGGCCCAAAAGACTCAGGAAGAATCTTTGAACCTCCCCCTTACTGCCTAAAAGAATTGAAGACAGGAGGCCTATCCCAGGAAGAAGCTATCACCATAAACAACTGTAGTAAAGTGTTAGGAGTGGTGGACCGCAAAGAACCATTTGATCAAAGCCCACTGTCTTTGGATGCCCAGCTAACCTGTACCAAACATTAACTCTTCTTAGCGCCCTGTGGGTTACTTTCCTTCCCCCTGGATCCTCAGGACCCTACCTCCTTCTCCTTAGTCCAGAATATATGTACACATGTATGTGTGTGTGAGACATATATATATATCTCATCTAGCCTTGCTGTCTTTGGAATTCTTCATTATGTGGATTCCCCATGCACACGTGATACATTTGACTTTCTCCTGTTAATCTACCTTATGTCATGTTAATTGCCAGCCAAATGAACTAAGAGGGGAAAAAAGAGAAATTTCTCCACCCCAACAGCTGTGATTTGAAGGCAGAATAGGAGTCAACTCCCCCAAGATGGAGGCGAAAGCATGCCAGGTAGAGGACGTCACACGGGTAAAAGTCCTGAGGTCAGAAGGAGCTTGCTGTTTGTAAGGATATAGGACGTGTGGGGAAGAAAGCAGAGGGGAAGAAGCTGGGGAGGTGAGTGGGGACCAGATGATGCAGAACCTTCCAGGCCCTTGTGAAGAAGCTGGTCTTTATCCAAAAGAGCTTGAGAAAATCAATGGAGGGTTGTAGAAGGAGGCATGTCAGGATCCCACTTGCGTTCTAGGAAGACCACTAAGGAAAACAGATTAGGAGGGACCTGCACGGAATGAGAGAAGCACTTAGGAACCCAGCACAGTGCTTTTCAGACTATCTGCAGGGACGGACCATTTTCTCTCCAATCCATCACAAACCGACACTTTTGTAAAATACAACAGAAATTCACTTGGATGTCACAGCAATGTCAGATTGCTATAAAAGTTTCTAAACACTAACTCCCAGTTTCTTTACTTACTCACTGTGGACCAGTAATACTTTGCTGACTGTCACTAGTCTGTAGATGACAGTTTGAGGAGCACTGGGGTAGCACAAATGAGGTTCCCAAGCCAGACTCCAGTGTCCAGAGAGAAAACGACTTCATCTTCCAGAACCTAGGCGAGCCTCTGGCACCTGGCCTCTGATCAGCCTGATGTAGGAAATATCCTGAGCCCTTCCGGACAAGCCTGCAGGTTACAGCTCACGTACACGTGAGTGTTTATTCTCCTCTGAATCCCTCCTCGGCGCCCTCCTCCTGGAAGCTCCTGCGCACGCCAGCCCGACGGTCCTGGTGGAAAGGGCTGTTCCGTTTAGTCTTCGTCGGCCTCTGCCTGGTGCTAGTTCCTGCTCTGCATGTAACTTGTCCTTTTCAGTCCTTGAGCTCATCTCCTGTCCTGCACTGACTTCCACTGAGGTGGCGCTGCACCCTCCTTCAGGCCTCCCTGGTTCAGCTCGTCAACACATCCTCTGCTGCACAAGTCCCTGCATCCTGGGACCAACCTTCCTCTGGCCCTCTCTCCTTACCTCCCTCCCCCCACCGGCTCCTTTCCCATCCCGCCCGGGGCCACACACAACCCCCATGCTTTTGGCCAGCTTTCCCTCTGCCCAGCACAGCCACCACGACCTCTAGCTCTCTTGCCATTGAGAGGAGCAAGGCTGCTGGTCATCGGAGATCACAGGGGGTCAACAAGTCACAGGCGCCCCTTGACCCCTGGGTCTCTGTACTCAAAATGGTGTTCCCAGCAGTCAGCTCAAGGAGGTGGAGCAAACACATGAATGTAAAATTCTCTCTCTGCCTCTCTCTGTAGCTTTCTCCCTCTCAGTCTCTCTCTCCCTCTGTCTGTCTCTCTTCCTCCTTGTCTCTTTCAGTCTCTCTTCTCTTCTCCCCTCCCCACACTTCTTTCTCCTTCTCCCCTCTCCCTCCTCCTCTTCCAACTCACCTCCCACCTGGCCTCTAATCAGAGGTGAGAGGAGGAGAAGTGGGTCTGGCTGACGCTGATTTCTTGAATCTTTCTGTCTCACAGCCAGATCAATCTCCTGAATTAAAGAGGTAATAAATCACCACCCTTATTATGAGCTCCTATTCTGCCACTCATTCCCTGGGGAAAGTGATTAGATAAGATTGCTGCACACAAATATTTCCAATTCCTCTTCTTCCAAGTGCTCCTCTGATCTTTTGAATTAGACATGGTCCTATGACTTGCTGTGGCCAATAAAACGTGAGGAGTGACACGTGTCACTTCTGGGTGGAAGCTTCTCAGAGCTGTCGGACAATTCTCTCTCTTTTCTCCTCCTGCAGCAATCATGGAAGCATGTTCCCTTGATATGAAAGATTCATAAGATGAAAGCAGCCTGGAACGTTGAACCTGTCCCAGAGTGCAACTGTCCCCGGGTGTCACCAGCACTGCAGCAGACTTTGCATGAGCACAAAATTTTGTTCTGAACCCACTGGTTGTCTGTTACAGCACCATAGCATTGCCTGTCCTGACTAACATACCATGTTTCTGGCCCAAACAGCAGATGGTGAAAGTGAAAAGAAAAAGTAGCTAAAAAGTAGCTAATAGCTCAGCAGGTCATCATCCAGGGGAGGCTGTGGCCGTTCTCCAAGCTACAAACAATGGCGGCCTGGCTTGTAAAGGTGGTGCCAGCAAGATGACAGAAGTGGATAGATAGGATACAAAGTGAAAAGAGACAAGTCTTGGTGATGGACTAGACTGAGAGGACGAGGAGAGGGGTCTGTCAGGTGGTGGCTTCGGGAATCAGGGAGACACAGAGCCATTAGATGAGGTGCAGAGCACCAAAGAACACGCCGACCATATCTCCCGGTCCCAAGAGCTCTGAACACGGCCAGTTACAGCACCTGGAACAAACAGCCTTCATTGTGGGCACTCTCCTGACTCCAGTGTGCAGGCCTGAGGCTGAGCTTTCCCGGTGGCGAGGCAGATGCTCCGTGGAACAGCCAGCAGAACTCTGCTGTAATCACTTCCATTTATAACCATCAGGAAAGGGCCAAACTACAAGGAGGAAGGCTGTACTCCAGAAACCGCTGGTGTTTGAGCACCTGACAGAGCTGCCAGTGCTGAGGGCTTGATGGATGGAAAAGGCAAAGAAGAGTGTCTCATTTAATTGTTCATTGTATCAACTAATTACCTGGCGTTCATCCATCAACACAGGACGGTTAAAGGGAGAAAGTCCTGAAATTGAGATCCAGAGGCCTGGGTCTTGGTTCCAATTCTGTCATTCAGGACCCTGGGCTTCAGAGGTACTTCCCCTCTCTGGATTTCCCCAGCCCTACAGGCAGAGGTCCTTCAGTGGGGTCCTGTGCACTCCTTGGAGATTCATGAATGGGCCTTAGAGATCCCCAGAAATTATATTCAGGACACTGTTTGAATGTGCAGATGTCTGTATATTGGATAAGTGGGTCCATGCCTTTCATCGGATCCCCAAAGAACTCCATGACTTGAAAAAAAGTTTTAAACCACTGAAAGTAGAGATGGACACCCCAGAAGGCTGGGGGGAAGGAGGTGGAAGGAGATGGCAGGAGCCAGATCACGAAGGACCTCACGAGCTGTGTTAGGGAGCCTGGCACCACCCAAAATGAATACAGGAACCCCTTCTGGATCACTTTTCCAGTTGTGCCCAGGCAAGCCAGAACAACAAACACCTAGATATCTAGGGATAGGGCAAGGAGAGAATACCTGAATCACCCCTGCGCTTATTCATCCAAAAGGCATTTGTTAGACACCTACTGTGAGCTGGGACCTGATACTAGAGGCTGCGTTATTGTGATAAAGAAACAGTGAATGGGACAAACGGGCAGAGGAATGTGTGTCTGTGTGTGTCTGCATGTGTCTGCGTGAGTGTGTCTGTGTATGCGGCCCTTGGAGCAGCTGTGGGCTGGAAGCCCCACTGCAGGCTCTTCTCCACCAGAGCCTGACTCCGAAAAGCTCCAAGGAACAGTTTGCATCGCGGTTATAAAGAGCTGACACTAAAGCTGCAAGGCACACAGGAGGATGCCAGGGAGCGACGGTCTGGGAACCAAAAAGTCCCGTTCCTAAGACACAAACCTGGCTTAGAGAGGACTGGCTGTCCCAGGCCCTGCTCGGGGCTCCTGTCTCCACCACTGCTGACAGCCAGCCCTGTCCTGCCAAGACCTGGAAACTTGCTGGACATGGAGTCCCTAGATTTCTCTACCCCTTGCTAGAAAACCTACACCATCATCAAAATTTGAGCTGCAAAAACTCAAGAGTTCTTGGTATATCTATTTACTGCAAACTGAGAAGGTTTTGAATATCAGGTGCCTTCCTGCAGTAGAAAGCCATAGGACACTGGCCTCTGTGTGAAAGCTGTGAGGCTGGACAGCACAGCACAGGGAGGTGGCGAAGGAGCAGTCAGGACCAAGGGCCTTGGAGTCAGGACGGACAGGTTTGAACCAGTGACCAATGTGTGCCTCAGTCTCCTCCTCTGTCAAATGGGAATAACACTAGCACTGACCCTCTAGGGTTGTGTGAGAATTCAATGAGTTAAAATGCAAAAGGGCTTGCAGTAGTGACTGGCACATAGCAAGCACTAAATAAATATCATCTATTATTTTGTATTATTATTGTTCATGAAAAATGGTTTCCTCATAGTCATTTGAAACTATACACTGCTGGGAGAGAGAGAGAGAAAGAGAGAGAGAGGGAGAGAGAAAGAGAGGAGGAGGCAGGGAAAAGGAGGCAAGGAAGTAAGATGTTCCATATCTACCCATTAATGACACCAGGCAAGAGAAGGGTGAATCAATTTTTATGACACATTAATATAAATATTTTACATATGAGAACTAGCTCGGGCTATAATATATCTTTTTCTCAACTGTAAGGCATTTCTTTTTCTTTTCTAAATTAATTATGCCATGTTTCACTTAGAAGAAAAGAAGGAAGGAAGGAAGGAAGGAGGAGGGGAAGTGGGGGAGGAGCTTAGCAGAAATCTGCGCCTCACCGCATAGCGACTGATGTGCCCGTGCACCATCTGCCTAGTGTTTTACAGGTTCCTGAGCATCTGCAGTTCATCAGCTCCTTCTGGCTGCTTGAAAACTGTCCTTGAAGCAGGTCTTCTCAGCTCCATCCAACAGACGAGGAGGCTGAGGCTAGAGACGTTAAGTGACTTGCCCACGTTACGTGACCAAGCCCCAGCTCCTCTGATCTCCTACCCGGAACACCGGGCATTCCCCCCACTGCCTCTCAAAATTCTCCACTTATTCATTCAACCAGCAGCACTAAGTCCTGCTCTGTGCCTGGCCTCGTGATCAGCGCTGCAGACACAGGAATGAATAAGCTACTGCCCTTTCATCGAGGCAGGTTATAGTCTGGTTACGGGGGTATTTCGAAGTGCTGTCTCCTAGAGTGACCTTCTGAGACATAAGGAAGCCCAGGCCCTGGAGCCACAGGATCACACAGTCCTGCGGTCAAGTCTTGACTCCTCCACATCCTGCTGTGTGATATTGGGCACCCAAACAACCCTTCTAAGAGCTGTTTTCCTCAAATGTCAAACAAGGACGATGATGATAATAGGGCCTACTTCACAGGGCTATTGTGGGTCTTAACATAAAACACTTCCTACAGAAACACTTAGCCTGTTCTCGGAGAGACGCCTTCTGAAAGGCAAACTTGATAGATTTCCTCCCTGATGGGCCTGAATATCTTGAAAGGAGATTTAGACAATTGGCAAAGAGTTGAGGGTTGAGTTAGTGGGAAGTACACAGATAACAAAGCCAAGGGAAAAACGAGGCAGTTATTAACTTCAGAGAGAACAAAAGATGTTGCAGGCGGGGAAGGTAATCTGAGCTGACTGCAGCATCAGCAGAGCACACCATTTACAGTTAGGGTAATATAAACACTGAATATTGATCCAACAGAAATCACAGCGGATCTGGGGGCAGGGGGAGCCACGTGTGCAGGTGGGCACAGGCAGGGGCTGAGGAAGGAGAGCTAACTCCTCACCTTCCACAGTCAGAAGCCAAGGGATAAAGTCTAGAATGGAATCATCAGGAAGTCACAATACAAGCAGGCTACTTAGAGACGTATAGGTAAATAAAATCACCCACCCAAATGGCAAAAGTAGTTGCTTCGGAGGAGGTGAAGGGAAGAAAGGGGCCAAGAGGCTGCTGTTTTATATAACAGGCTTTGCAGAACTACCTGAATCTAAACGAGGATTTCTCAACCTCAGCCTCACTGACATGTGGGAGCAGACAATACTTTGTGTTGGGAGACGTTCTGTGTATTGCAAGATGTTTAGCAGCATCTCTGGCCCCTACCTGCCAGATGCCAGTAGCAAATAACACCCCTGGCCCCAGCTGTGACAACCAAAAATGTCTCCAGACATTTCCGAACATCCCCTGGAGGCAAAACACACACACACACACACACACACACACACACACACACACACACATTGAGAACCACTGATCAAATTAAGCACATGTACAACTTTAATTTTTAAAAAATTTTTATAAAGTGTTTACTGCAGTGACAGATGCACGGTTAGTGCTTAATGAATGGTACCAAGGATTGTTATTTCCTTGACCTTGCTGGGGATGCCTTCTCAATCCATCAACAGTCATTTCCTGCACCGCCACAGGAGATACGTCATGCCCCAGTGAGCTCCTGATCCTTCATATTCACAGACAGTACCACTGCTGCTAATCACATTAGTATCGATAACAATAACCGTCTACCATCTCTGGCCCTGGCACAGTGCGCTGCACACAGAGGGTGAGTGCATTCATTCACATCTAGCAATACCTTGTTGCCGGGCTCTTGTACATAATCAGTGTTAATTTCATCCTCACAAGTGGGAGAGGGAGTGGGGAGGATCATTCTTCTCAGGTTACAATGAAGAAACGGAGGATCAGAGAAGCTAAGCAACTTGCCTAAGATCACACAGCTAGTAAGTGGAAAGGTCTTAGTTTCAAACTTAATTCTCTCCAACTCCAAAGCAAGTCAGCCCCCACCACACCTGGGATAACCCCTTGCTATGCATCGAAAACACCAGGGGAGATTTTAAAAAATAGCAATGCCCAGACCCCACCCCAGACCAAGGGACCAAAATCTATGGGGGTGGGGCCAAGTCATCTGCATTTTTTAAAACTTCCCCAGGTGACCCTGATGCACAGGGAAAGCCCTAAATCAGTGCTTCTCAAACTGTAAGGTGCACATGAATCCCTCGGGGACCTTGTTAAATCCAGATTCAGCAGATCTGGGGTGGGGCCTGTGACTCTGCATTCTAACACGCTCCCAGTAATGCTCCTGTTGGTGCACAGGCCACACTTTGAGCAAAAAAACACGAACCTGCTGCATGTCCTCACTTGTTAACCCTTCATGCCAAGTTTACTTAGGGAGTTTCCTAGGGAAGAGGTAAACTGAATTTCTTCTCCAGGGAACAACAACAACAGTAACAACACCATTTACTTAACATCTACTATGTGCCAAACACTGTGCTAAGTATGTTTTAAATACATCAGCTCATTTAAACTTTACAATAACCCTGTGTAGTAGTTGCTTCTATTAGTATTCCCATTTTACAGGTGATGAAACAGAGACACAAAAATTAAGTGACTTGTTTAAGAGCAGTACAGTTAGTGAAGTAGCCAAAAGTCATACCTGAGTCTCTCTTAGGACCCTTGATCCCTGGTTATCCTGCCTACCTTAATTTAAGGCCATTATCCACCTATGCTCTGCAACCTTAGGCAAGTCACTTGACCTCTCTGAGCTTCATATGTCCCAATTGAAAACTGAGCAAAAAGGTCAGCCCTAGATAACTCACATCAGGAGAATGCATTTTGATGTCAAATAAGACCACATCCCTGAACAAGGCACTCACTCTTTAAAGACACCGCATGTTACAAATACCCATTCTGAAGAGTTGGGGGTGTGCTGTTTTGCTTTTAACCTTGAGTGGGTAGGTGGGATTCTGGCCCCTGGGAACACACTGTGTGAAGGGGCTGGGAGGCAGATACGCATACCTGCAGAAGAAGATAAGGTTTATGACTGGAAGCTTATTAGGAGGGGCGGCTGGAGAGATGCTATCACCCCAGCTGAAATATCAGCCAGTTCATCTCTGGCAGTGACTCAGCCTGGACAGGGGGGCAAAGGCAGCAGGGCGATCAATTACAATGCTTCCTGCTCTCCAAGGATGCTGAGACGCCACCCGCCCGCACCTGGTGGGGCTGAGCACTGGGCCAGGGGTGGAGGAGAAGTCTAGCCTTTCAGAGAAATTGGATGAGCTGCAGGTTCAAACTCTTTCTCAGGGAAGAATTTATATCCAAAATTATAGAGGCAAGAGGTGGAGCCAGAAGGCCCTGTTCCAGCACCTTCTGGCTGTGTGAGCCTGGCAGGTCAGTGCACCTCTTAGAGCCTCAGTTTAATCCTCAGTAAAAATTGAGCCTGTCTCAGCTGATGTGCCTTGCTCTTGGGGGTGTTTGAAGGTTTTCTAAATGGCAATATGTATTTTGTACGGACCTGCTGGTATAAAGCATGTCCAGATGGTACCTGAACCGACGTTTTTTTTTTTTTTGGCTACACTGTGCGGCATGTGGGATCTTAGCGCCCCGACCAGGGATCGAACCTGTGCTACCTGCAGTGGAAGTGCAGAGCCTTAACCACTGGACCACCAGGGAAGTCCCATGAACCAACATTTTCATTCTAACAGTTACGTGTTGATTTTATATGCATCGGGGGAAAAATATATCTATATATACAGTTATTGTAATACATTGTTGATTTCTTTTACCTTCATCTGCTTTATTTCACCTCATATCACGTATCACCACCTGACACTGTATAAATTTATTAATTCATTCATTGTGTATCTCTCGCCACTACTCTCTTTTGGTGCACTGATGTACTCCCAGTGCCCAAAATAGTGCCTGGTATAATGTAGGTGCTCAATAAATATTTTTAGAATGAATAGCAAACTATGAATTCACTTGATATGATTGCTTAGGACGGGTCAAGATATTTTTTCTTCAGTTTTGGTTTTTAAGTAAGCAGATTTAAAGAACAGTCAAAGTGGATGCAAAAGCCCAAAGTCGGGGGGGCCACCAGGTAACAGATGCGGAGATGCTTAAACTACTGCGTCTCCAGAGTGCTGGGGGCTACTGGCAGCAGTGACAGCAGCAGCCCTGGGGGCCAAAGAGTGACACGGGGCAAATGCCAGATCCTCAAGTCACCCACCTGTAACATGAAGGAATCCCTCCTGGTCCTGCCTATTTCCCAGGTCTCCTGTGACAGCCGAGTGAATTAACCAAGTGGAACTGTTCTAAAAACCTTCAAGAGCTACTGACATGGTAGTGAAATTCTGTTACTATATAAACACTCTGGGTGTCGCCCAACCTGATCAGCGCAAGGATCTCAATTCGTTCCCACTGTAGGTGCTCCCCAGAGGAGTCTGCGTGGCTCCAGGGTGGAGCCAGACTTGGGTTCAAGGCCCAGCACTGCCACTTGGCACCAGTGTGACCTGAACAGTCTCTGGACCTCGTTTTCCACACTCAGCAAATATTTTTTGCTCTGTGTCTATAAAATAGGGATAGCACAGCTGCCCCGCAAAACAGCTGCTCTGTAAACAGCAATAGTAGGTCCTAGGTCCCTGCAACAACCTATTATGCCCAGTGTACAGATGGGGAAATTGAGGCCTGGGGATGTGGGATGATTATATAGCTAATAAGAGATGGAGCCTTCCCTCAAACTCAGGAAGTCAGATAACCAAGCTCCAAGGTTGTTCACACAAAGCTACACTGCCTCCCTTTAAATGTGGGTATCTATAGCTACTATCTTCATTCATTCATCGAAGAAACATTTACAAGCAATGACTGTGTGCCAGGCACCAGGTTAGTCACTGAGGAATGAAGATGTCAATGAACTGGATAAGTTCCCTGCTCTCAAGGAGAGGGGAAGACAAGGGTATTAGAGGGTGGCAAATGCTACAAAGAACAAATGGCTATGGGGGCTCATTCTGATGGTTGGGGAAGACCTCTCTGAAGATGAGATGTGAGTGACCAGAAGGGATCAATCTTAGGGGAAGGTTTCAGGAAGAGAAATCCAGAAGGAGGGAACAGTTAGTGCCAAGGTCCATGTGGGGAACAGGCTTGGCATATTCAAGGGACAGAGAGAAGGTCAGGGTGGCTGAAGCACCATGAGAGGGGGAGTGGCTCAAGAGAACCAGGAATGGCAGGTAGGGGGCAAGTCAGGTATGGTTTTCTGGGCCTGAGTAAAGAGATGGGGGTTATTCTAAGTTCAAGAGGAAACCTTTGGAGGCTTAGGCAAGGAACCACACATCTTATTTAAGGTCACCCTGACAGCTATGTAGAGAACAGATTAAAGGGGGGAAGTATAGAAGCTGGGACATTATTACGGATATAAAGAGACTATTATAGTTGTTGGTACAAGAAATGATGGTAGAAACAAAGGCTTGTGTCCACCAAAAGCCACGTGCAGGAATGTCCACAGCAGCATTATACATAATAGCCACAAGCTGGAAACAAGCCACATGCCCATCAGCAGCAGAATGTTTAAACAAACCGTAAGACATTCACCCAGTGGAATACTACACAGCAGCGAAAAGGGGGAAACTCCCACTACCCACAAGAACACGGCACAATCTCCCAAACACAATGTTGAGAAGCCAGACAAAAAACAGTGCATGGAAAAAAAAAAAACCAAACAGTACATGCTGTTTAATTCCATTTATAGGAAATCAAAACAGGCAGAATTAATCTGTGGTGATGGGGGCTGGGGAGTGATTACCCTTGGGATGATCTCGACTGGGAGGGAGCATGAGAGAGCAGCTGGCCTCTGAGTAATGCTCTCTATCTTGATCTACACGGTGGTTATATGACTATGTTGGTATGTAAAATTCATTGAGCTGTGCACTTAAGATCTAAAACAAGAGAAACATTAAAAAGAAAAAACGATGATAGAGTGGGTCAGGGTGGCAGCAGAGAACGAACTCGACAGGTCTGGTCCCTCCCTTAGGATTCTGGAAGTGAAACTGGCCTCCTGGGGCTCTGTCCCATGACTTACGAGCAGCCCTCGCTCCTGTAGCTGAGGCTGTCACCCAAATGAGGGAGGACTATGCAGCACCCACAGCCGCAAGAGACAGGATTCCCCAGGAGTGTTGGAAATCGCCAGCAAGAGGTCCAGAACAGCGAGCTCTGGCTTCCCACCCTGCCAGCTGAACCGGGAGGGCTTGGGCTCCAGAGGGAAAAGGTCTGATCCCATCCACGGGAGCCTCTGCAAACAGCCCTGGCCAGTTTTAAACAACTTTCCATCTCTGTCAACCAAAGGGCCACATCAGAACTGGAGGAACCGGGGCAGCCAGACTCCTTCTGCCTGTTTTCGGCCTGAGCTACCTGCACTGTGCTCCCCGTCGCATCAGAACGACTGCAGGTTGCGGCCCTGCTGCTCGGGGAAGCCTCCAGAAAGGACCCCGTGGGCCAGTGGAAGATGGGCTGAGAGGTGCTTTGCATCCTTGCAGTAAGATGAGTGTCTTTAATATCACTTTTAAACCTTCAGGAAATTTTTTAAAGCAAGAAGAAAAAATACATTATATATACAATAATAATAATACACACACACACACACACACACACACACACACACACACACACACAAATGGGGTCCCTTCCCAACTGCCTTTTTTCACTTAATAACTGATCTTGACTATCTTCCAGTGCCATCTGAGAGACTTCAAGTGCATCTGTTTTATTAGCTCCATAATAAAGTGATAAGCAATAAAGCTGGAATTCATTTGCTACACACAGTTCTAAGCCCTTCTCGTGTCTTTTTGCCTTTAATACTCACCTCAACCCTATGAGGTCAGTTGTATAGCTGTCATCCCCATTTTACACACGAGGAAACTGAGGCTCTCCAGAGGTGTGCCCAAGGACAGGACACAGTACTGTCTTAAATCTAAGTGCGTCTGACGTCCAGGTCTGCCCTTGATCAGCACATGTGACAGCCTCAGGGTCCTGTACGATGAAGGTGCTGTGGTGTCTTGAATCAACAGGCCCCTCATCATACATCCAGATTGAGTCCATGTTTTCCCATTAGTTACACGACTGTGTTGAATAAGTCCTTGTGAATAGATAACCAGGGGTCAGCATGACTATTTTCTTAGGATAAATGCCTGGCTGTGGGACGGCTAGGTGGAAAGCTAAGCCCCCTGTCCAATTAACTGCCCTCCAGGAAGGCTGTGTCATTGACTCTCCCACCAGCAGGGTGGGAACTGTCTGCCTTCACAACCCCGCCCCCCTGCTTGATAAAACCTCAGTCAAGAGTGACTCTCATCCTCCCTCTCTCTTTCCTCTCCTTGAACACACAGATGCACCATTCGCTGAAGCCAACTACCAGATCACAGGCTCCCAGAAGGCGGAGACCACAACTTACTCCGCCTTATGACCCTCCGTGCTCCAGGGGGTGGGGGAAGGCATTTGCACTGGGAAGAGGCCATGTCCTTAAACTAAAAAACAGATTCTCAGCTCCCAGCCTTGGCACATGCTGTCTGCTCTGCCTGGGTCACACTCACTCCACTCTCAGTCCTACTTATCCTCAGAGCTTCAGCTTCGACATCTTTGCCACCACTGCCACCATCTCCAGGAGGCCTTCCTTGCTTCCCCAGGTGGGCCAGGATGGCTTCACGGCACCTCCGCAACCCCATTTTCACCCCCGACAATGTAACATGGACCACATCACATTACACCCAATTTCATCAAAACGAAGCCACCCTCATTATTTTATTAACCCTAAGAAACACACTGACCCAATGCTTTCCTTTTTTCCAACAGCTTTGTTAAGATATAATTCATATACCATACAATTCACGCATTGAACCCGTACAACTCAATGGGTTTTAATACATTCACAGATATGCATAATCATCACCATGTCGATTTTTAGAACATTTTCATCACCCCCCAAAGACACCCTGTACTCATTAGCTATCACCTCCCTGTCCCTCTATCCCACACCTTTAACCCAATCACAGGAAACCACTAATCCACTTTCTGCCTCCAGAGATTTCCCTATTCTGAATTTTTAAATGAATGGAATCATGTAACATGTGAACGGATGTGACTGGCTTCTTTCACTTAGCATAATATTTTCAAGGTTCATCCACATTGTAGCATGTATTGGTACTTTATTCCTTTTTATGGTAGAATAATATTTCATTGTAGGGATAGACCACATTTTGTTTATCTATTCATCAGCTGATGGACATTTGGCTATTTCCACCTTCTGTCTATTGTGAATTATGATGTTGTAAATGTTTGTGTACACGTTTTTATGTGGACATATGTTTTCATTTCTCTTGGGTATATGCCTAAGAATCACAATGCTTTCTTATCATTTTATTTCTACTTATTTTATTTTTTTTTCTACTTATTTTAAAAGTGCTTTTAGACTTATTTAGACAACAATCTTTTTTATCACATATCACTCTGGCACATACTTTAAAAAAAAGAAGCAAAATACATCAGCTAAGATATTCCAAAAATGTTTTCAATACAAAGTCTGGGTCTTCTAAATCATTTTTAAAATCATAGTTGCCTGCGTCCATGTTTTCCTGTAAACTATTGTCCTCTGTGCCATTCTTGTATTAGCAATACAAGAATTCTTAAAAGAGAGCTCCACTGTCATCTCCGGTCAAGACTAACCTCATCCTGACTGCTGCTGGTCAACGGTGATTTCACACCATTGATCATAAGATGCATCCCGATCTCGGAGAGGTTAATGTGTGGGAAAATGTGTGCCTTAGAACTGATGAAATACGGTCATTTCCTGTCTGCTTGTCTGTATCCCGCACAAAAGATCACATGTGTCTTGAGGACAGGAACCAATCTTCTCCACCCTTGTACTCATTCCCACTTTCAGTCAACAGAAATATATGAAGCACCTAGCCCACACATAATACACTCTTAATGAAAATATATCAAACGAATGAATGAATGTTGACCTACTTTGGAAAATGGAACTCACCTCCTAGCTGGGGGACCACCATCAATTTGTTTCATCTCTCTGAGTTGTTTCCCCATCTGTGAGATGAGGTAATGATAAGGATGAAAATGAGCTCATGTGTGCAATGAACCTAGGAGAGTCCCTGGCACAGAGCAGGCTACTGAAAAATATTTGTGGAATCAAAGGATGAATAACTGAATGAGAAAATAATTTTTTTTAAATTTATTTATTTTATTTATTTATTTTTGGCTGTGTTGGGTCTTTGTTGCTGTGCACGGGCTTTCTCTAGTTGTGGGGAGCGGGGCTACTCTTCGTTGTGGTGCATGGGCTTCTCACTGCAGTGGCTTCTCCTGTTACGCAGCATCGGTTCTAGGCACGCGGGCTTCAGTAGTTGTGGCACGCAGGCTCAGTAGTTGTGGCTCACGGGCTCTAGAGCTCAGGCTCAGTAGTTGTGGCGCATGGGCTTAGCTGCTCCGTGGCATGTGGGATCTTCCCGGACCAGGGCTCGAACCCGTGTCCCCTGCATTGGCAGGAGGATTCTTAACCACTGCGCCACCAGGGAAGCCCGAGAAAATAATTATTATTGCAGCTAAAATTTATCACACACTTTCCCGTGTGCCAGACACTGTTGTATGCACTTTATGTGTGTGAACTCCTTTTTCTAACCCCTCATGTCATCCTGACAACAAGCTTACAAGGTAGGTACTGATATTATCCCCAGCTAAATGAGGACAATGACAAATGAGGAAACTGAGGCATGGAGCAGTCAATCAATGAATAAATGAATACAGGAATGAACAAATGTTGGACCTACATTAAAATCCCAGGCATCCAGTCTCTAGAGGGGTAAGCTGGTCAGTCCCTTCACCTCTCCGAGCCTCACCCCTGTCTGTAAGATGGGGAAGTAAATCACCTGCACCTCACAGGCAGGTGCTGAAGAGGAAGTGAGTAAGCATTAAGTAAGCACCTGACTCAGGTGTAAACGGGCAAAATGAAGGCCGACCCACGTGATGGGAAAATCCCTTCAGTGCTTGGCCAGGTGACCTTGGGCAAGTCATGTAGCTTCTCTGAACCTCATTTCCTCAGCTGTAAAAAGGGGACACCCTACATCCCCAAGGTGGCGATGAGGCAGCCTGCAATGACACCTGCAAAGGCCCCAGCTCAGCCAGTGACTGCCGCAGAGAAAGTCTCACGACGACAGGCGGCCCTCACCCAGCCAGACCTGCTTTCCAGGACAGCACATCAGCTGAAAGGGGCGCCTCCGTCTGGAGGCAAGTCCAACATGTGCCCGCAGCGGCGACCTTTCAAGCTGTCAGACAGGCGGGGCACAACCCAATAGGTGCACTCTTGCTTCCCCCAGACGAATAAATCATTGCAGGAGAGTGGTATGCCTCCCACCAGCATCCATAAGGACCTGAGTTATATATGAAGGCAGCAAAAGCAATTTATCCCGGACACGTGCAAGTCATAACATGGGAGTTCTTGGGCGCCCAAGACAACTTTCAGATATTGCAGTTTCTATCAAAGCAAAAAGGCCTCCGACGGAGCACCCTGCCCCACGCGTGCGGGGAGGCCTCACCCGGGCTTATGTACTATCACAGGAGAGAAATCCACTCTCCCTCCCGGTTCTGCCACGTCGCCCCACCTGCCGCCCCAGCATGGCTGCTTCTCAGCTCAGCAGCCCTGGGATTTGAGGGTGAGCGGCCAAGAGCAGCCCCCTGCCTGGTGGGAACCATCTGCTGGCAGGCCGGGAGCGGGACCAGGTGTGCTCCGGATCCCTGGAGGGAGAGGGCAGACGAAGAGGAATTGCAAGACGAGAAAATGGTCCGGTAGCAAGAGCTCTAAGCCAGAGCTCCGGAGTCCCACCTTCGCCACTGATTACGTGGGGGGAAACCGAGGCACTGAAAGGTTGGTCAAGGTCACGTGGAGAGAGAGGGGAGGAGCTGGAATGACAACTCAGTTACACTCAACAGACATTTATTCAGTGTCTACAGTGTGCCGGCCCTAGGGATACATGGTAGAGATGCGCATGTGACTTCCCGCTGCCCCTTCCAACCGTCGCCCTTCGGCCCTGGGCTTCTGCTCCCCCTGCCTGCCTTGCTGCTGATGCTCAAATGTGCCAAGTGCACCCCTACCTTAGGGCTTTTGTATGTGCTGTTCCTTCTTTTTTTTTTTTTAAACATCTTTATTGGGGTATAATTGCTTTACAATGGTGTGTTAGTTTCTGCTTTATAACAAAGTGAATCAGTTATACATATGTCCCCATATCTCTTCCCTCTTGCGTCTCCCTCCCTCCCACCCTCCCTATCCTACCCCTCTAGGTGGTCACAAAGCACTGAGCTGATCTCCCTGTGCTATGCGGCTGCTTCCCACTAGCTATCTATTTTACGTTTGGTAGTGTATATATGTCCATGCCACTCTCTCTCTTTGTCACAGCTTACCCTTCCCCCTCCCCGTATCCTCAAGTCCATTCTCTAGTAGTTCTGTGTCTTTATTCCCACCTTGCCCCTAGGTTCTTCATGACCTTTTTTTTTTTTTTAGATTCCATATATATGTGTTAGCATATGGTATTTGTTTTTCTCTTTCTGACTTACTTCACTCTGTATCACAGACTCTAGGTCCATCCACCTTACTACAAATAACTCAATTTCGTTTCTTTTTATGGCTGAGTAATATTCCATTGTATATATGTGCCACATCTTCTTTATCCATTCATCTGTTGATGGACACTTAGGTTGCTTCCATTTCCTGGCTACTGTAAATAGAGCTGCAATGAACATTGTGGTACATGACTCTTTTTGAATTATGGTTTTCTCAAGGTATATGCCCAGTAGTGGGATTGCTGGGTCGTATGGTAGTTCTATTTTTAGTTTTTTAAGGAACCGCCATACTGTTCTCCATAGTGGCTGTATCAATTTACATTCCCAACAACAGTGCCAGAGGGTTCCCTTTTCTCCACACCCTCGCCAGCATTTACTGTTTCTAGATTTTTTGATGATGGCCATTCTGACTGGTGTGAGATAATATCTCATTGTAGTTTTGATTTGCATTTCTCTAATGATTAATGATGTTGAGCATTCTTTCATGTGTTTGTTGGCATTCTGTATATCTTCTTTGGAGAAATGTCTATTTAGGTCTTCTGCCCATTTTTGGATTGGGTTGTTTGTTTTTTTGATATTGAGCTGCATGAGCTGCTTGTAAATTTTGGAGATTAATCCTTTGTCAGTTGCTTCATTGGCAAATATTTTCTCCCATTCTGAGGGCTGTCTTTGCATCTTGTTTATGGTTTCCTTTGCTGTGCAAAAGCTTTTAAGTTTCATTAGGTCCCATCTGTTTATTTTTGTTTTTATTTCCATTTCTCTAGGAGGTGGGTCAAAAAGGATCTTGCTGTGATTTATGTCATAGAGTGTTCTGCCTTTGTTTTCCTCTAAGAGTTTGATAGTGTCTGGCCTTACATTTAGGTCTCGAATCCATTTTGAGTTTATTTTTGTGTATGGTGTTAGAGAGTGTTCTAATTTCATTCTTTTACATGTAGCTGTCCAGTTTTCCCAGCACCACTTATTGAAGAGGCTGTCTTTTCTCCACTGTATATTCTTGCCTCCTTTATCAAAGATAAGGTGACCATATGTGCGAGGCTTTATCTCTGGGCTTTCTATCCTGTTCCATTGATCTATATTTCTGTTTTTGTGCCAGTACAATACTGTCTTGATGACTGTAGCTTTGTAGTATAGTCTGAAGTCAGGGGGCCTGATTTCTCCAGCTCTGTTTTTCTTTCTCAAGATTGCTTTGGCTATTCGGGGCCTTTTGTGTTTCTATACAAATTGTGAAATTTTTTGTTCTAGTTCTGTGAAAAATGCCATTGGTAGTTTGATAGGGATTGTGTTGAATCTGTAGATTGCTTTGGGTAGTATAGTCATTTTCACAATGTTGATTCTTCCAATCCAAGAACATGGTATATCTCTCCATCTATTTGTATCATCTTTAATTTCTTTCATCAGTGTCTTGTAATTTTCTGCATACAGGTCTTTTGTCTCCTTAGGTAGGTTTATTCCTAGATATTTTATTCTTTTTGTTGCAACGGTAAATGGGAGTGTTTTCTTAATTTCACTTTCAGATTTTTCATCATTAGTGTATAGGAATGCAAGAGATTTGTGTGCATTAATTTTGTATCCTGCTACTTTACCAAATTCATTGATTAGCTCTAGTAGTTTTCTGGTAGCATCTTTAGGATTCTCTATGTATAGTATCATGTCATCTGCAAACAGTGACAGCTTTACTTCTTCTTTTCCTATTTGGATTCCTTTTATTTCTTTTTCTTCTCTGATTGCTGTGGCTAAAACTTCCAAAGCTATGTTGAATAATAGTGGTGAGAGTGGGCAACCTTGTCTTGTTCCTGATCTTAGTGGAAATGGTTTCAGTTTTTCACCATTGAGGACGATGTTGGCTGTGGGTTTGTCACATATGGCCTTTATTACGTTGAGGAAAGTTCCCTCTATGCCTACTTTCTGCAGGGTTTTTATCATAAATGGGTGTTGAATTGTGTCGAAAGCTTTCTCTGCATCGATTGAGATGATCATATGGTTTTTCTCTTCAATTTGTTAATATGGTGTATCACATTGGTTGATTTGCGTATATTGAAGAATCCTTGCATTCCTGGGACAAACCCCACTTGATCATGGTGTATGATCCTTTTAAGGTGCTGCTGGATTCTGTTTGCTAGTATTTTGTTGAGTATTTTTGCACCTATGTTCATCAGTGATATTGGCCTGTAGTTTTCTTTCTTTGCGACATCTTTGTTTGGTTTTGGTATCAGGGTGATGGTGGTCTCGGAGAATGAGTTTGGGAGTGTTCCTCCCTCTGCTATATTTTGGAAGAGTTTGAGAAGGATAGGTGTTAGCTCTTCTCTAAATATTTGATAGAATTCGCCTGTGAAGCCATCTGGTCCTGGGCTTTAGTTTGTTGGAAGATTTTTAATCGCAGTTTCAATTTCAGTGCTTGTGATTGTTCTGTTCATATTTTCTATTTCTTCCTGGTTCAGTCTCGGAAGGTTGTGCATTTCTAAGAATTTGTCCATTTCTTCCAGGTTGTCCATTTTATTGGCATAGAGTTGCTTGTAGTAATCTCTCATGATCCTTTGTATTTCTGCAGTGTCAGTTGTTACTTCTCCTTTTTCATTTCTAATTCTATTGGTTTGAGTTTTCTCCCTTTTTTTCTTGATGAGTCTGGCTAATGGTTTATCAATTTTGTTTATCTTCTCAAAGAACCACCTTTTAGTTTTATTGATCTTTGCTATTGTTTCCTTCATTTCTTTTTCATTTATTTCTCATCTGATCTTTATGATTTCTTTCCTTCTGCTAACTTTGGGGTTTTTCTGTTTGTGCTGTTCCTTCTGCCTGGAATGCTGTTCCTCCAGATCTTTGCATAACTGACCCCCTCCCCTCGTGGTCTCTGCTCAAATGTCACCTTCTCAGGGAGGACTACCCTGACCACCTTATCCAAACTGGCAAGCCCCTCCCGTGCCCTGAGGCTCCATCACCTTGTCACATGTTGGGTTGTCCAGAAGCAAACACAGCGTGTAGAGGGGAAAGCAGGTTTGAGAAAAGGGGGGAAGATCAACTGTTTTGGTTGACAAAGCCTTGTCCATACGAGCAAAGAGCTCTGCAGGCAAGTACTGTCCCCCAAAATGTCCCGAGTCAGCCTGAAATGTACCCCCCTCTTCTCGCAGTCACTGGATGCAGGTTGCCCTGGAAAAGGTGTGAGCTTGGCAAGGTGTCTTTGCGGCTCAGGCTGACCCTGAAGGAGCTGACAGGTGCGGGCTGTCTGCTGACCACCCTCCCACAGCCAACCAGCAAGTCCTTCTTTGTCAGGACACGTGGGTGGAGCATCCCCATGTCTACAGCATCCCTGATCCTGCTTGAAATCTCTTCCCAGCACTTTCCACCACCCAACACTGTATATAACTATGTATTTACTTATTATCTTTCCACACAACTCGACTCTTGTCTTCAGGAATATAAGCAATGGCTGTCTTGTTCTCCTTGCCTAGAACACTGCTTGGCATAGAGCAGATACCTAATAAAAATGTGCCCAATGAATGAATGAATGAATGAGTGCCTCCCACTGCTCCCAACTTAACAGGGAAGACTGGACAGTGAACGGTTACACTTCAGCATGGTAAGCACCGTCAAAGGGGATATCCCAAGGGCAATGGGGGGCCTCTAGCCCAGCCTGGGATGGGGAGTGTCCAGGGAAGGCTGCCTGACTCCAAGTCCACTGCTATTCCCACTTCACCAGGACAGGACAGGCGATGTGAAAGCAGCTGCCATTGCACTCAGGGCTCCTCCATCATCTTGATGTGTCAGGTACGGTTGCTTAACCATTTCATGTTTTTATATACTGCCTGTCCGACCAGGTTATAACTTCTCTGAGCCCAGGGAGCATGTCTTACATTTCTTTTTTTTATCCCCCTCAGTGGGAGTGTGGTGTTTTGTGCACCACTGACACTCACTGCATAATTACTGAATATATGAATCGGGCCTGTAAGGATGAAGCAGCATGGCTATGGGTGACTAGGTTTTCTGACCTCCAGTTGGGAGACAAGGTCTATAAAAATAAAAACGGCTCTCGCTCAGTGAGCGCCAGCTCCAGCCAGATACTGTGCCAAGCCCTTTGCATATATCACACTATCAGTTCTCATGGCAGCCTTGCAAGGTAGAGGTCTGAATATTGTCTCCATTTTACAGATGAGGAAACTGAGGCCCAGAGAGGGGAAAACATTTTCCCAAAATCACACAGTCAATATGTGGTCGAGCTGCCAGACAAGCCTGCGCTGATGCTCTTAACCATTACACTGACCTTTTAAGGTTAGCAAGACAGTTTTAAATCAGGATAGAATCATAAAACCTGGGTTGTGAGATCAAACATCTCCATCAGCCTGAAGTCACTAGGGTCTCTGGGTATTCAGGTCAGGGAGCATGACAAATGGCCACTCAGCCCCATTCATTCTCATCTCTATAGTGATTCCTGATGTCTTCTCTGATGTGTCACTGATTGTGTCTCCACCTGAAGAAAGAACCAGAAGCTGTCTCCCTAAGAGATTTATGTGACAGCATGAAGGTTGGGTGATTGCACCCAGATCATTACAAATATGGAAACCTGGCTTTCTCAGCACACAGCGTGGTATCATCCCTAGGGATTAGACTCACATTAGCCACACTTTGAGACTGATGTGTAAACCAGATGACAACTTGTTCATGTGCAAAGAGAAATTACTACAGTAGGGATTGGTTCAGAAAGTCTACACAACCAGTACTTTCTCTCCTGGTAAGAAGACCAGCCTGGGGGAATAAATAATAATCTGGTTTCATGATGCATAAACTCAGGACAAGGAGAGACAATGTTTAGTGGCAGCAGACTGAAATGGCTGGGAGCAAGCATTTCATGGAAAAGATAGTTCAGATGGGATTGTAACTAGTACGAGTCAATTGGCAGCAGTATCTGCATCCATCTTGTGGCAGAGATTTTTGGTTGTTGCCAAAAGGCCATTGTTAATTCCCTTTCCCATGGTTGCTTCACACTGTAGAGATTAGATAAACATACACTCACTTTCCTTAGAACTATGGGTGGTCATAGCTGGCCAATGAAACACAATGGCAAGTCATCTTAGGGGGTTCTGGGAAGATATCTGCCTTCCTGGTGAGAGGTACAGAGGCAAGAGAAGAGCTCACTGGTACTACCTCTTTCCCTCCCCTTCTTTTTGCTTAAGCATGGATGTGATACCTGGAGCTGCAGTAGCCATCTTGCAACTATGAGGAAGATGAAAAGCCAATGTGCTAAGGTTTATGGAATGGAAACCTTAGACGCATGGATCATTGATAATATTGTTGATCTGCTGCACCAAATCTGAAACTTCCTACATCCAGACTTCCCATTAGAGAAGATCATTAAATGTCTTTGTTGCTTAATCCATTGTTGCTTCAGTTACCTGTTGCATCATTACAAATCACTCCAAAATTAAGTGGCTTTAATCAACAACCATTATTATCCCTCATGATTCTGTGAGTTGACTGGGCTCAGCAGGGCAGTTATTCTCTCCACGTGGTGTTGACTGCGGTTGCGATCATCTGGAAACTCGACTGGGTTGAATGCCCAAAGGAGCTCGCTCACGTGCCTGGCAGTTGGTTGACAGCTCAGCCTTTCTCTGTATGGCTTGGGTTTCTCACAGCATGGCAGCTGGGTCCCAGAAGGGAGTCTTCCAAGTGTGCAAATGTAGAAGTTGCAGATCTTTTGCAGCCCAGCCTCGGAAATTACAGAGCATCACTTCCACTTCATTTTATTTTTCAAAGTAAGTCACAGGGTGAGCCCAGATTCAAGAGGAAGGGAAGGAGACATTGCCTCTTAATGAGAGGAGTGGCAAGGAAGTTCCAGCCACCTTTAATTGACCACAGTTATCAACCTGCTTTTATAAGACTTGTGGCTGAAAGCATATCTCTAAATGCAGCCTGGCAAAGATCAAGACTCCCTCTCCACTGGGACAACCTGCAGTGGCTACACTGCCAAGGTGGGCATTTGCAACTCTGTCCTTTAGGCCCCCATGGCAGATCATGATGGATACAACCTTGCTTTAAATATGTTAACACATTCAGTCACATGACAGACAAGTCTTGCTGGCCTAGGAGCCATTCTGTCTCTTTAAGGTGACCCTGCATTGCTCTGCTTTGATCTATAATATATTGGCTTCATGGTTTAACTCTCAGAAGGCAATCTTTACTTCTTGTGTTTTCCAAGTGCTTGAGAAAACATCACTGTAGCCCCCTAAACCTGGCAGCAATCTCCATCAAGATGATTATCCTTCTTGCCCTGTCTGTATTGTAGGGTCACTGAAAGAATCAGATGGGATGATGGCTGGAAAAGTACCTTGGAATGGTTAAGAGGGATTATTACTATCATATTCAAATAAGCATGTTGTGTTAGTTATGGCTTTTTTGGTAAAAGTGACATAAAACCCAATTTGATCCAGTTTATGCAAAAGGGAGAAAGGTTGGCTGGAAGTCTGAGGGAGTCTTTCCAGTTTCAGGCATGGTGGGATCCAGCAACTCAAACATCGTCAGCAGGACCTATTTTCTCTCCACCTCTTGGTCCTGATCTCCTCCAGGTTGCTTCATTTCTCAACAGGACAAGCTGCCAACAAGTTCAGGTGCATATCCTCCTAACTCTTTAAGCAAAACTCCTTCTCCTGACCATTACAGGTCCAAGTTGAGCAACATGCCCATCTCTTAACCAATCCTTATGGCTAAGGGCATGTAATGGGAAGGGGAGACACATGTTATGAAGTATGGGTGCTTTGACAGGTACACCGTGAGTGAGCAGAGAACACAGATGTGCAGAGAGAAGCAGGGAGTGGAGTGGTCATGGCGAGAAGTGGAAGAGAAAGACCGTGCAGCTCCATGAGGAAAGGGGGGGGTGGGACTTCCCTCCCTGGCTTTTTGTTTCTATCCTTGAGGAGAGAGTCAATCTTGGTAGAATACATTTAAAGAGACTCGATACTGATTCCAAATTTTCATAGCAAACTGGGGGGAAGAAAAAGGGTTTGAGTTGGAAATTTATCTTGAAAAATGAAACTAAAGCTTATCAACCTAACAAAATTTAGGTTACCATTTCAACAACACAGGAGTTCTTATGAAGAACGAAAAGTGAATTAAGTAGTAAGGGTTTTTTGGGGGTAATTTTTCTGACAAAATCCTTCACTTCAGCTTTGGCTTTCATAGCATGATAGCAAAAAGGTCATTTAAAAAAATATTCAAGGGCTTCACCAATTTTTCCTAAGGCCTTCTTGAATCTTTTGATATTTAAATCTTTCTCTTTTGAAGTGCTCACCATGTCACTTTCCTTGTCATTTTTTTTTTTTTCTTCAACTGTTAACTCTTTGGGGGGAGGGATGTTCGAAACATTGAATAACCGATATGACAGCATGGAATGATCAACAGTCACCACAACAGCCAGCGTGGCTGAATCTGTGGGTTCTGGCTGGGTATCAGTACTGATTGTTCTAAGACCACCAGACTCCCAGAGGTTGTCTGTGATTTTTCTGTTCTTTAAGCATGTTTCATCAACTTCATGGAATCCTGCACTTTGGGCAAGATTTCCAATCAAACATTTGCAGTTGGATTACACTGCATATGCACCAGGGTCAGACAGTCAGTGAGAGGCTGATTCTCTTTGATAGGACTCATTTGCTATAAGAAACAGCAATCCCTCCCAGGACATGTGATGGGCACTCAAAATTCAGGGGGTCCTTCAGAGAGACTAAGCCACAAGGAAGCTGATGTGGTAGAAAAGGATTCATGCTAATATTAATCATTAAAATTTTTAACAATTGATGTTGTACAATTACTGAAAGAGCTGGAGGACAACTTTTACGTCTCTACACAACTCCATCATCTCCAGGACTCAGATGATAAATACTCAATAACAAAGACCTCCTGAGTTTTGTTTGTGAACTAGCTTGCATGGATTGCCCTTTCTTGCAGGCAATAAGTCTTGCCAAAGACAGTCAGGATTTATGCATAGGGTCACCAGATGGTTTCGACAGAAATATCAGAACCACTTGGAAAAAATACGATGACCATGAATGGGTCTGATATTTTCTGAATTTGTTTCCTAAGTGAAATGCTCAAATATCAGCCTACATGGTTCAAACTGGAAATCCTATTTATAAAATTCAGGACAGATCCCTTACACAACTGTAGTCTTTAGCCCACCCATTCAGAGAGGTGTGGGGCTTCCCTTGCTAATCATGGGACAGAAAACAGAGTAAACACAGAAGAGGGAAAGGAGCAGCTGAATTGATGAATTCTACATCTCGTCTCTTTGCTGAGGCTTTGGAGTTCTGATCCTCAGACTTAGGGGGCAGGGCTGGGGTTGTTACAGGTCACTGGATATCTTCCTGGCCTCAGTTTTGAGGAACAACAGCAATTATTTCATGTTCTGCAATGCTAATTAACTCGAATCAGTCAAAGGCTTGCCCAGATAAGAAACAGTTCTGAAAATAGACTTGTGAATTCTGCAGACTATGAACTTTCCTTTATTAACATGTTAACACACATCCTTCCCATGCCTCAAGTCAAAGCTTTTTCAATCTTGGGAATAGAAAAGCAAGAGCATCTGAAGCTAGCAGTCATTGGCTCTCGAGAGTCTAGCGGTACAAAGCTGCAGTTCTACAGCCTGACAGGTGTGGATGTAAATCTTGGCTCTGGTACTTGCTAACTGCGTGACCTTGGGTAAGTCATTTAACTTGTGTGTGCCTCAGTTTTCCAATCTGTAAAATGAGGAAAATAATAGTATCTACCTCATGGGGTTGTTGTATTAAGTATAAATATTTTCAAGACCTAACACATAATGAATGTCTAAAAATTATTATGAATCTGACCCAGTGGGTAGACAATCTAGATTTCTTTCCCCTACTGGGCCATTATTCTTCCTTGTAGTAATAGCCCCTTGGGTTTCCTTGGAGTAACCACCCCTTCTCTGCTCAGGGTGGTTCAAGAGGGACTAAATTCACCCCAACTCCAGGGCTGAAACTATGTATTAGTTTGCTAGGGCTTCACAGACTGGGTAACTTAAACAACAAAAATTTCTCACAGTTCTGGAGGCTAAAGGTCTGAGATCAAGGCGTTGGCAGGGTTAATTTCTTCTGAGGCCTCTCTCCTTGGCTTGCAGACGGTCATCTTCTCCCTGTGTCTTCACATGGTCTTCCCTCTGTATGTGTCTGTGTCCTAATTTCCTCTTCTTGTGAGGACACCAGTCATATTGGATTAGGGCCCAACCAAATGACCTAATTTTACCTTAATTACCTCTTTAAAGACCCTATCTCCAAAATATAGTCACATTATGAGATACTGGGGGGTTAGGACTTCAACATATGAATCTGGGGGAGACAAAACTCAGCCCATAAAAATTTGTGACCCAGATCTGGCCAAAATATTTCCCTTCCCCTGGTCAGAGTGATTGATTCAATCCAAGACATTTGTTAAAAACTTAAGTACAGAGAATTTCTTCATTTGCAAGATTCTGTGTTGCAAAAAAAAAGTGTGGAATGGAACTGCTGGGGTCACCATACGGAAAAGACCAATATAGAAGAAAACATAACAGAGAGATGGAAAGAGAGAGACAGTCCTGATGTCATCATTTGAGCCCCTGGAGCCAGCTGAGCCTGAAGCTCGAATGACATTTCATTCATATAATTCACTAAACATCCCCTTTTGTGACTTTAGCCACTTCGAACTGGGTTTCTGTCACTTCCAACCAAAGAAGTCTTGCCTAGCATAGCCCCTACTTAGTTATTAAGCAGCTTGTAGATCCCAAAGAAACAGAAAGAAAAGGAGAGGATCGAGAGAGAGGACTGCAAAGTGGAAGGAATATTTACAGAAAAAACTAGGTAGGAATCATGAGCATATATTACAGGGGACGGGGTAGATTTAACAACAGATGTGTATTCCTTTCAGCCTAATGTAATAAATCTGACTGCACAGTACTTGAGGCAAGTAGTTCTTCACTAAACCACAGTCTTCTGAGAGGCAGTAATAGTATCTTGTTCAGATGCAATGTATCCCAAGTGCCTAGGCGCTCAAAAATATTTGTGGATTTGAATGAGCTTACTAAGAAATCTTTTGCATTTTATGATTTAACATAGACACCCTTTAAATAATGAATTTGCCATAGCATTATATTTGCAAACTCCCAGTGCACTCACTGTTGGAGAATTACACTGATAATCACACAGTTGTCGAGTATTAATTTTAATGAGGCCTAATAACTCAAAGAGGAAACTTTCAAGTGCATCCTCTCACCATTAGCTGACCTGTAACTGGCCCCTTCTTTACCCGTAAATCGCATTATAATTCTCTTTTGCAATCTGGAACTGCTTTGCTTGGGACCCATTACAGCCCCTCGTGAAAGAGGTTTGGGTGGGAGAAGGGAAGAAGGTATGTTTACGACATTGGACAGCAGCAGGGAGTGAGAAGAGTCTGGCCTCCTCTACTTGGCTAACGGCACTGGAGAAGAACCCTGAACTTGGGAGATGCTAAGTTTCTATCAAGCTGGTGGTTACCTGCCCATCCTCCCCTCTAGAGAGAGATTATTCCTTACCCTGGAAGATAAGTAAATGTCTCTGGAATATGGGGCTTGCTGTAGGTTTACTGCCCTACAAAGGCAAGCAAATATCCTCCAGGAAGAGAAGGGAACTTTCTTATCTTGGAATGTCTCCTGGGAGAGAGAGTTTCTCTATCTTCAGTTTGCTATTCAATCAGCCTTGAACGAAACTTATCAGTGTCCGTTCCCGGGAAGGCCCAGACCATACAAGAACCCAGTGAATCCAGGGAGAACTCTCTCCCAACAGACATGTGCGGAGGTGACGATGACACAGGATAGAAGGAATCCCTGGATCCCTGAATCACCAGATGGAGGAGAGCCTTTGCCACCTCACATGAGGCTTTATCTGAGCAAAAAATAAACTTCTGTGATGTTCGACCACTGAGATTTCAGGTCTCGTCTACTGTGGCAGCTAGCATTAATAATCCTAACAAAGATGACTTTAACATACATTGAACAAATTATACTTGTATGAGAAATAAGAGAGCTAGAAAATATACAGTAAACTGCAAATGACAAGGATGGGGTGGGATTTGGGAGAGGGTAGAAGATTATGAAGAAGTTGTCACCTTACTAGCGACACTGTGAAAGGAAACAGAATTTGAGAGACAAGCCACAGCCGTCCAGGACCACATCCCCCCCGGCTCAGCATATCCAAGTGTAATCAGCCCACCTCAGTCATGAGCATCCATACTGGAGCAAAAGCCGAGGATGACTTTCACACCAGTTTAGACATTTCCAGATCATCCTAAGCTCAATTACAGCTAAACCAATAACATGCCCCAAACATCATTATTGGAAAATCACCAACCAGGCCTGCTAATTGTATTTGCGGCCTCTTCACCATATTAGTAAAGCAATAAGTGCAGCATGATCTTCCCACGGGATAACTATTCACAAGGCCAATTTCCTTAGGAGGAGACTTTCATATTGCACCAGCTTGGAACTAATGCGTCTCGGGAAATCAACTGGCAGATCAATAACATTTGCAACCAGAAAATATTTGGAGCAAACAGTGGAGTATAGCCTGCAGTTGAGACCGATGTGATCCTTACCTGACACTTTCAAGCTGTCGTGACTCAGAACCTTTGGGGTCAATTTGGAGATACTGTTCACATTCCCTGGCAAGACAAAAAGAAGCCTCATTATAAGACTTTGCAACTCTTTCCTGGGAAGCTCACCATATTATCACTAAACTGAAAAAAGCAAACAACATTACTAAGCTCCTTCTGTGTTCCAAGCTTGACGCCTTGAGCAGTGTACATAGAAATAAGTGGTCTTTATGGAAGTCCGGAAGGAGTTCAAATTCCAGATCTGAAGCTTCCTAAGGCAGTTTTCTTTACTTCTCTGAGTCTCAATTTTCAAATCTGCACAATAGAAATAATAATACCTATTTTCCAAAAGTGTTTCGATCATTGAAGAGAAGGTGTGTAAAGTGACCAGCGTAGTGCGTGGCACACAGTAGGTGCTCACTAAATAGTTATTGCTATGACTATAAGTACCTCCTTTTAATTGAACTTAACCAATGTTCATTAAATGAATTAATGTTCCCCCTCAACTGGACCATTTGAGGGAAATAAGGAGTTTACACAGTGATCTAGATTGACCTCCATAACCCTTCCACCCAAATATAAAAGGCATCTTATTTTGTTTTTGAAGTAACAGAAAGAAATTGTCAGCTTCTCTTCTTTATGCTTTTTTTTTTTTTTTCAGGAAAAGCCCTTGATGTAACCTAGCATTCTACGAGTTTCAGATAAAGATTAAAAAGTCAATAAAAAAGGAAGAAAATACAAAAAGCATGGAGGAGTGAGAAGTAGTTAACAATTCATAACGTTGGGGTTACTTCTGAACCAGGCAGGCCTGGGACTGAATTCTAGATTGAGTACTTAGCAAAGGTGTAGCTTGGGGAAAATAACATAATGTCTCTGAGCCATCGTTTACTCTATGCAAAATGGAAACACCATCTACTTCAAAGAGTTAAGGCAAACACTAAATAAGATGATAAAATTTTAATGACTGTTAGTTCTCATCCCCTCCTTTTCATCTCCCATCATTATAAGGCTCAAATTAATTCGGTAAATGTGGATTAGGCACTGTGGTGGACACAGGGGATATGGTGGTAAACAAGACCAACAAGGTCACTGTCTTCACATTCCAGACCCCATTCTGGAGGAGAATAGATAAATTACTCAACCAACTCCACAAATCAATGGAAAAGTGCACTTGTAAGAAGCACTAGGAAGAAATTAAATAACATGTTAATGAGAATTTGCTAAGAGGACCTGGCTGAAATGTTAAGAAAGCCCTCTCTGAAGGAGGCCTCTCTTGCCCATTATGGGTTGTAAGCATATTTCCTAAGGGTGAGAGTCTGGAAAGTACCACTGAGAGAGTAAGCATGGGGCCAGATCATGCTGAGCCTCACAGGGTGAGCTACAGGGCCTCCACATCGTACAACCACAGGAGACACCAAGTACACTGAACACACAGCAGCGCTGGTAGGCAATATTCAGAAAGCAGAAACCACAAAGGACCAGAAGCATAAATAAAATATAAAGGGTGTAAGGGAAAGCATTCAGAAGAAAAAAAAAAATCATGGAACTTCCCAGTGCAGCTGTGATGGAAGAACTGAGGCAGACCAATATTCCCAACAAGTATAACTAGAAAAGCTGGATAAAATATTTACAAACGTTCAAAAATTCTATTTGAGGGCTTCCTTGGTGGCACAGTGGTTAAGAATCCGCCTGCCAATGCAGGGGACACGGGTTCGAGCCCTGGTCCAGGAAGATCCCACATGACACGGAGCAACTAAGCCCGTGCGCCACAACTACTGAGCCTGCGCTCTAGAGCCCGTGAGCCACAACTACTGAGCCCGCGTGCTGCAACTACTGAAGCCCACGCGCCTAGAGCCTGTGCTTCGCAACAAGAGAAGCCACCGCAATGAGAAGCCCGTGCACCGCAACAAAGAGTAAGCCCTGCTCGCCGCAACCAGAGAAAGCCCACGTGCAGCAACGAAAACCCAAAAATAAATAAAATTTAAAAAAAAAATTAAGGCAGGAAAGGACAGGGGAAAGGAAACAAAAAGAAAAAAAATAGTAATATTGTAGTTATAAAATCAAATATATCAGTAATTGTATTACATGTTAATTGATTAAACACTCCAATTAATAGACCTAGCTTGTCAGAGTGCATTAGAATAAAACAGTTATATGCTGCTTATATGAGCTACACCATAAACGTAAGGACACAGAAAGACTGAAAGTAAAAGAATGAAAAAACAAAAACAAAAAAAACACTAACCAAAAGAAAGGTGGTATAGTTAAAATAATATTAAGCCAAGTAATCCTAAAGTCAAGATGCATAACTAGAAATAAAGAGAAAATTTTCAATAAAAAGGTTAATTTGTGGCGATCGTATTGTAACGCATACAACTACTGGATCACTATGCTGTGCATCTGAAACTAACAGTGTTGTAGATCAATTATAGTTCAATTAAATTTTTTTTTAATTTAAAAAAGTTTTTTTTAATTAATTTAAAATAAAGATAAATACAATCTGATTTTTTAAAAAAATAAGTATAGTGCTGAATTTCTTAGCAGTCACAGGTTTTCTGGCTTAATTCCACAGTGGTCAGAGAATCCTTGCTGAATAATTCCAATTCTTCTGTATTTTGACCATTCTATGTTTTGAATCATTTTATGATTGAACACTCTATATACCTTTGAAAATAATATGTATTCTTTCATTGTTTGGTATAGTGTCCTATAAAAAATAATATAAAATAAAATAGATTTTAAAAGGTTAATTTCACCAGGAAGAGATAGCAATTTTACATTCACATGCACATAATAGCATACTTTCAAAATACTCAAATCAAAAAACTAAGAAGAGGGAATTCCCTGGTGGTCCAGTGGTTAGGACTCCACGCTTCCAATGCAGGGGGCACAGGTTCGATCCCTGGGTGGGGAACTAACATCCCACAAGCCGTGTGGTGTGGCCAGTAAACAAATAAATAAAAAGAAAAGTGGAAAAATCCATAGTAATAGTTGAATATTTTAACAACCTCTCTCAGTAGCTAATAAAACAAGCAGACAAAAAAGTGGTAGGAGTATACAGATGTAAGCAACACAATTAATGAATTTGACTTATTTTGTATTAGAATGTTTAACAATAGATTGGACACAGCTTTTTAAAAAAAAGGATTAGTGAAACAGGAGAGAAGTCAGTATAAATCATCCACTGTACCAAGGATAGCTGTATATGTACACATTTTTTTCAAGCGCACGTGGAACATTTACCTAAAATGGGTCATAAGATAAATTTAAATAAATTTCAAGGATTAATATTAATCAGAATATATATTCTAACTATAATGCATTTATGCTAGAAATCAACAATAACTTTAAAATCTTTTAAAACCTGCCTGGAAATTAAGAAAAAGTCACAAAGGAAAGTAGGAATATTTTGAAATGAATGATAATAAAAATAAGACATATCAAAAAGTATGGTAAGTAGCTAAACCTCTAGTTAGGCAAAAACTTACAGCTTTTTTTCTTTTCTTTTTTTCTTTTTTAATTTTCTGGCCATGCCTTGCAGCATGTGGGATCTTAGTTCCCCGACCAGGGATCGAACCTGTGCCCCCTGCAGTGTAAGCACAGAGTCTTAACCACTGGACCCCCAGGGAAGTCCCACAGCTTTAAGTGGATATATTAGAAAACAAGATAGGATGGAATCAATGATATAAATATCCATCTCAAGAAGTTAGAAAAAGAACAACAAATCAAACTCAAAGTAGAAGGAAGAAAATAACAAAGATAAAAGCAAAAAATCAATGAAACAGAAAACAAACTTACAATAGAGAAAATCAACAAAGCCCAAAATTGGTTCTTCAAAAAGGCTAATAAAATTGATAAATGCCAATCAAGATCCTATGGGCATTGAAAAGATAACAATATGATTATAAACAACTTTATACCATTAGAATTTGACAATGTAGATGAAGTATGCAAATTAGAAAAACACACCTTACCAAAACTGACGTAAGAAGAAATAAAATACCTGAATACTTCTATATCTATTAAAGAAATTGACTCTGTAATTAACATTCCCACAAAGAAATATCTAGATCCAGATATCGAATCCTTCCAAGCGTTTAAACAAGACATAATACTGACCTTACACAACATCTACTAGGAAATAGAAAAAAAAGAAACATTTCTCAATTCATTTTTTAAGGTCAACATAACCTTGATACGAACACCTGGATATCAAAACCTGACAAGGAAACTATAAGAAAAAAAAGTACAGTCCAAACTCTCTCTCAGACCCAGATGCAAAACTCCCAAACAAAATATTATCAAATCAAATGCAGTTATACATAAAAAGGATGCTAGATCATGACCAAGTTTGGTTTATCCCAGGACTACAAAGTTGATTTCACATTTGAAAAGAAATCACTATAATTGTCCACATTTATGGAACAAACGTCAAAAGAGAATACAGAATGATCTCAACAGATAAAGAAAAGCATTTGAAAAAGTCAAATACCCATTTATGGTTTAATCTTAGCACACTAAGATACTTTTGATAAAGGGTAGCTACAAAAAACTAGCACCAACATCACATGTAATGGTGAAATATTGAAGATTTTCTCTATGAGGTTGGGAATGAGTTAGGGATACCTATTACACCACTTCTAACCCACCATATCAGAAGTTCTGCAGACCAGCTGTTCAGCCCATGCTCTCTGGCAACTTCCTCCGCCACCCAGAGGTGGGCCACTCCTATAGGTCAGGTGTGGCCCACATCTTCCTGTTTCTCCATCATTGGTGGACTGCGTATTTCTGTGGGGCCCACACCTTCTCCAAAGAGCTCTGAATTTCAGCCTAGGCAGTGGGGATGGGGGCCCTTTTAAGTTTCCAAGCATCTTTATTTATTCACTATCTCTTGGCCCCAGGGGTAGTAACAACTTTCTGTAGTTGCTCCTGCTGTACCCCTTTGTCATCTTCTATCCTTTTAAATAATGATCCGCCTTTTTACTAGTCAACACATTTTTATATTATATTTTCCCTATTCAAATTACTGGTCCAGCTTCCGTCTCTTCATTGGACCCTGACTGATACAAGACCTAAATTAATGCAAGAATAAATAATATTCATGGATTGGAAGACTCAACATTCTAAAGAAGTCATTCTCTCTAAGTTGAACTATAGATTTTAACAAAACCTCAGTCAAAATCCCAACAGGTTTCTTTTTGTTTGCATTGATATGCTAATTCCATGATGTATACGGAAATAAAAAGGGCCAAGAATATCCAAGATAATCTTGATGATGAACTAAGTTCGAATATTTATACTTTCAGATATTAAAAACTATGATGAAGCTACAGTAATTAAGACAGTGGGGTAATGGTGCAAGGTAGATGAACAGATCAGTAGAAGAGAATACAGTCCAGAAACAGACTTATAATATATGGTTACTTGATTTATGACAAAGAGACCATTGCAGTGTGGTAGGGAAAGATACTATTTTTCAAAACTGGGGCTCAGTCAGTGGAAATCCACATGGAAAAAAGAAAGTATCTTGCTTCACACTATATATAAAATCAATTCCAGGGGGATGGTAGACCTTAAATGTAAGGATACAAAAACAAAGCTTCTGAAAAATAAACCTAGAATAAGCAAAGATTTGTTTTCAACAGGACCTACAAAACACTGACTAATTTAAATGACTGATAAATTAGACTTCATTAAAATTAAGAACTTCTGTTCATTAAACTCATCAATAAGATACTGAGGAACTGCCAAACTGTTTTCCACAATACTTGCACCATTTTATATCCCTGCCAGCAATGTATGTGTTCCAATTTCTCCGCATTCTCTCCAACACTTGTTCTTTTTCTTTCTTTTTTTAAATTATGGCCATCCTAATGGATATGAAGTGGTATCTCATCATGGTTTTGATTTGCATTTCTCTAATGACTCATAAAAAGGAATAAATTACTAACATATACTACAACTTAGATAAACCTTGAAAACAGTAAGCTAAGTGAAAGAAGCCAGGCACAAAAGTCCACATATTATATGACTCCCCTTATACGAAATGTCCAAAATAGGCAAATCTATAGAGACCAAAAGTCAATTGGTGGTTACCAAAGGATAGGGAGAGACGGCAATTGGGACTGGCTGCTAATAGGTATAGGATTTCTTTTTAGAGTGATAGAAATGTTCTCGAATGAATAATGGTGATGTTGCACAACTCTGTAAATATACTAAAAACCACTGAATTGTATACTTTAAAGGGTGAACTTTATAATATGTGAATTATATCTCAATAAAGCTGCTATTTTTAAAAGAACCTAGATATGAGCTCACTGCTCAGTCGACTTTGTCTGCTTGCTCTCACCTGATATTCATTGTCTGTAGAACCCTTAAATATATTTTGGTTATTTTGCTCCTTAGTAAATTACATGTGCTTATTCTTCTATAATAAATCAGTTTGCAAATGACCAAAGAAATTTTTTCTAAAAAACATAGGTCTTGTTTTTAAGAGAATTCTTTTAAGTGTCCGTGGATGTAAAATGATGTCTTAAATAATTGAAAGTAGTTTTTAAATAATATTAACCAAAAAATAGGTGTGATGAAAACATTTAGTGGCGGTTAATCTGAAAAAAATAGGTTTTAAATCATAAAGTGGCCCTTAATTGACCTGCAATAACTGGCTTGTTAAATCCCAATTAAATTATTATCTGAAGCTCTTTTTAAAAAAAGTAGAACTCCTAAAGATTTGCAGGAAAAAAATTAGTTAAGTCCAAGAAATAGCAATGAGAGTTGGATACTGAACCAATTGTTGAAGAAGCCTAGAAACTTTTGCATTACTCACTTGCCCAATGTTGTTTAATAAGAACTTACTGGGCCCTTGCTATGCACTAGGCATTGTGCTGGATGCTGAAAGCACAGTGTGAAGCAAGGAGACAGGTGTCTACCCTCTTGGACCACACAGTCTAGCCAATGGCACTGCCCAATAGAAAGAGAATATCAGCCACATCTGTAATTTTAATTTTCCACTGGCCACATTAAAGAATTAAGAAGAAATAGTTGGAATCATTTTAATAATTTATTTAATTTACCCCACTATATCCCAAATATAATTTACCCCACTATATCCCAAATATAATTTCAACATATTACAATATAAAGAATTACAAATGATATATTTCACATTCTTTTCTTCATGCTAAGTCTTTGAAACCCAGTGTGTAATTCACACTTAAGGCACAATCTCAAGTCAGACTGGCCTCATTTCACATGCTCAGCAACACATAGGATGTGACTAGTGGCTACCATGTTGGACAGTGCAGTTCTAGCTGTATTACTATCTCATTTTTGTTTTCTTTCTCTTTCATTCTATTTTCCCTAATGTTCTCAGTATGTCATTCGGACCCTGGCTTTGAGGTTAGAATTAATATGGAAAATAGGGCCTGCGTATGGAAAAGTACCTATTACCATAAAAACTTTACAATAAAAATAGCAGTATTGTCACATGATGTACTCATTTAATTGCCCTATATTTGGCATCTTGTTGGCTGTTGCATTGTTGGTACCAGGCACACAATAGGTGTCAAAAAATGCTTATTGAATGAGTACAAGTCCTGTGAGTTTCCAAGTGGGAGGAATTCCTATAGCTGGAAGGGGCTGAGAAGACTTCTTAAAGGATTTAGTCATTCATTCAACAAATATTTTTTGACCAACCACTATGATGGGTTTGAACTGGGTCTAGATGCACCAACAGGACTAGAACAATGTAAGTCATCCTGACTAGTTGGTTCACCATGTTGACCCAACCACTGCTTCATAGACTTCAGTCCTTTTTCAAGGACTTTAACAATTTTCACCAAAAACCACGGGCACTATTGTGTATCTCCTTAAATCGACTCACATCTTTTGACTTAGGAAAATTCTAACATATAAATTCAAGCATATAACATAAATGTAAAACCACTATCCCTTGCCATTATTAACAACAACTACCAAAAAATAAAAACAACATATCCAGTGCTATTAAATTCTCTAAAGGTACCGTTGCCCACTGGAGACTCTCAGGCAATGGCCTGGTTTCCTTCCTTGTTCAAAGGTAGATTAGCCAACACTAGAGAGGTGTTAGAAACATATTAGTACCTAACGAATACCATCTCCCTGCCATAATCAGTAGGTAAGGCATTTGAAAAAAGAATAGCTATGTGATTCAACTGTATGCAACGTTCAGTGCTGCCTAAAGTCATCCTGTGCGTAACCAGCGGTACACATACCACATTCTGTTCCAAGAACATGAACGGCTTCCAGAAGGAGACCAGGCAGGCGGCCTGTTTTATGATTCAGTGAACATGCCACACTTGCCTATAAGCCAGACTCTGGAAGATGTCATTACCTTTGAGGAACATCCTGTTTCCAAAGCAAGCATACTCTCCTCTCCTCCCCTGCAGTTGGAAGATACACCAATGTTCACAGTGCAGAATAGCCATAAACTATATTCCTAATGTGAAGTCTGGCTAGAGCTTGTTTTTAAGGGAAGCGGTACGGTGTTTCGGTTCAAAGCCCAGGCTTTGGAGTCAGACACACCCAGACTGGCATCAGTCTCTGCATCCCTATGATGGCAGTCAAGTGACTTAACTTCGTTAAGTCTGTGCGCCTCATATGTAAAATGGGAATAATAGCCCTTGCTTACAGAATTATTGTGAGGATTAAATAAGATGGTATGCCTGAAGTACCTGGCACAGTCCTGACAGTTAAAAAACATTCCAAAGTGTTTCTTGTTGCTGTTGTTGCAACTGCTGCTGTTATTCAGATGGAAATCCTTTTGTATCAACCAGAGAAGCAAAACCTCTAGGAGATAGATAGATAGATAGATAGATAGATAGATAGATAGATAGATAGATGGTAATGTACATATATACATATATACATATACACATATATTTTCATATATTTAAAAAATATTTTTACGTATAACATATTTTAAAATATATATCTCTACATAGTTATATATATGTAAAACAAAAGGGATTTGTTATAGGAAATCGGCTTTATGCTCTTGTGGGAGCTGATTAAACAGTCTCTGAAAGGCTGTTGTCTTCACATCTAATGCTGCAGCTTGATGTCCTTGGAATGGGCAGTTGGAAAGGGACGAGGGATGTAAGGTGGGGAGAGCAAGAACGTGCTGAAACACCACGAAACCCATGACCATTCCTGTTGCGCCTGGTATAAGTGCTATGAGTGTCCTGAGGAAGCTGGGCCCTTAGTCACAGAGCTGAACACACACACCCAGCCCAGGAGTCAGAGGCACTGAAGCGGGAGCCGCTGCTCACGTTGCCCCCAGGATGATCAAGCAGATCAGCAAGAACACGCGTGAGCTACAAGTTGTCTGCTGCTCCCCTGTGGCCTCCAGAGCTCCCAAGAAGCGCCCTGGTGGCTCACCCTCATTGGAAACACACACGGAAAGGACTGTGGGGACTGCAGTTCATACTAGTCACGTTGATGGATGCATTACAAAGCCACCACACCATCCAAAAACAAAGAATTCCCACGAAGGAACTTTCACACTAGAAGGAGTTTTCACAGGGGAGTGCCAAGGAATGTTACTTGCACCACTATGGAACAGTGTTTTGGGGCGTAACTGACATGAATCTTTCTCTCCCTCTCTTTCTCTGTCATGTATCATTCATGAATCTCTATGCACTGACACGGAAAGATCTCTGAGACCTCTTGTTAAGTGAAAAGAACTTGTCGTAAAGCAATATGCCTAAGAAAATCCCCCGAGGTTAAACATACACGTACACACACACACCAAAGAACAAAGCTGTGTACGTGTACTCAGTGTATGTAAGTTCACAGAAAATGAAAGGCCCAGAATGATACATGCGTGGCTTACGGTGTTCATTTCTGGAGAGGGGGAGAAAATTGGGATGGTGGCGAAGGGGATCTTTCCCTTTCCCAAATGACTGATCCACAAACATTTTATTTGGACTAAACAGGTTGGTTTATTTTTTAATCGTTGCCAACACTTAGAAATCACAAGATTTCACATAAAAATCTCCAGTCCTGGATTTTTTTAAATTACAAGTTCTGGTAACACTAGGCTCCCTCCCATGTGGCAACACTGGGCTGGAGCTGAGTGGTAGCTGATACCCTGGATGGAGCACAGGTGCTCCAGGTCCCCACAGTGGCCAAAATTTGCTGCCTGACCCATTGCCTTCCCATCTCTTGTTAACAGAACCCTGATGCTGTTCATCTCACCTGCTGAGCAGCCACGTGTCCCAGGTGACCCTCCCAGCTCCTGGGTGCAGGTGTAAATCTTGATTGGCCTAAGTCAATTGCGGTGGGCACACGTCCCTGGCCAGGGACCTGCTTAGGCTTAGACATGTGATATAATCCTGGCCAAAGGGCCTGGGGGTGGGGCTTCTGGGAAATATTTCCCTTATCGATTACAAAAAACAAAACAAAACAAAAAAATATATATATATAAAAATCAACAGAGGAAGACACAGACTCAAATTCATTCACTGGAATGGCAATGTGGAAGAAAGTTGACTTTTTTTCCTGCTGCTGAATTAGTCACTCTGGAACTACCTCCCTCCAGAGTTCTCATGATACAACATAATTTTTTCCTGACATTTGAACCTCTCCCGGCATGGCTTTCTTTTACTCATAAACCGAAGCCTCCTAACTGATATAAACTTACGCTCAACCCTGCTTGGATCTCTGGGCATACAACTCATCTCTCCCCAGACATGCCACCAAGATCCTCATCTTCATGTCCTTATTCTGCTTTAAGCATCCTCCCTCATCCCCCCATCCTTAGATTCCTGGCTGGCAGATTCTTAGTCATCCCTAAAAGTCCAGGTTAATTATCACTTTTTCTCCTATAGCTTCCTCAATCTCCAGCTCCAGGCCAAATTAATTTCTCCTCTTCCATGTTCCCATAAATTGCTCCCAAAATTTCCATTTTTAGCACTTTCTTCCCAGAACTTTGTGAGTCTATCTTCCCAGCTGTATGCTACACATACACAAACTATGTCCTAGTTCCTAGTTCCTAGATTCCTGGAAATCTGAATTCCCAGCAGAGGTTTACAGAATCCAATCAATGTCTTGGTCGTTGTCCGTGACCTCCAGCCTCCCCACTTGTTAAAGAATCCTGAGTAGGATTCAGTCTAAAGACAGAAAGAGGGATTCTAGGACCCTTTAGCCTCCTTCTAGCTCTGTGACAATTTTAAGACTCCCAGATCATAGGAAGCAGAATAATAGAAAACTATCTGAAGATTATGTTTGCTAAGGATCCAGAGAGCTACGTTCACTTATTTATTCATTTATCTCAATAAAGATTTGCTGTGCATTTACTACTCTGTGCCAGGCATTGTGCTAAGCACTAGGGTTACCATGGGAAACAAGACAATTGGCCAAGCCTTCATGAAACTCAACCCTTGGTGGGAAACAGAGACCCCCCCAAAAAAATCATGTGATAAATGCTATTAAAAGCTAGGGGCATATACCCAGAAGTGGGATTGCTGGACCATAAAGTAGTCCTATTCTTAATTTTTTGAGGAACCTCTATACTGTTTATCCATAATGGCTGCACCAATTTACACTCCCACCAACAGTGCACAAAGAAAGGCACTTTCATCCACATCCTCCCTAACACTTGTTATCGTTTGTCTTTCTGATAACAACCATCCTAACAGGTGTGAGGTGATACCTCACTGTGGTTTTGATTTGCATTTCCCTGATGATTAGTGATGATGAACACCATTTCATATACCTGTTGGTTATTTGCATGTCTTCTTTTGAGAAATGTCTACTTGGGTCCTTTGGCCATTTTTTAATCGGGCGATTTGGGGTTTTGCTACTGATCTGTATGAGTTCCTTACATATTTTGAAATACTAATATCTTACCCAATATATGGTTTGCAAATAGTTTCTCCCATTCTGTAGGTTGTCTTTTCACTCTGCTGATTGTTTCCTTTGCTGTGCAGGAGCTTTTTAGTTTGATGCAATCTCACTTGTCTGTTTTGGCTTTTGTTGCCTGTGCTTCTGGTATCACATTCAAAATATCATTGCCTAGACATTAGCTTGATTATAGTGATTATTTCACAATGTACGTGACCATGAGCGCAAAGAAGAGTTGCTTAGCCCAAGCATGATAAGTCAAGAGATTGCTCCCAGAGGTATGTTATACAAGATAATAACTAAAGGTTGCAGAAAGGAGCTTGGAGAGTATTCCAGGTAGAGGGAAGAAAGTGTGCAAAAGCACAGAGGTGAGATAGAACATAAGAAGCTTTAAAAAGTTCGGTTTGGATAAAACACAGAGTGCAAAGGTGGCTGAGAAGGTAGCAGAAAGTCACATTGCAAAGCATATGGTGAAGCCATAGTAAAGCATTTGGTATTCATCCTGAAGGCAATGGGGAGCTATTTAAAGTTCTAGGCGGGAGAGTGGCACCAATTTTCCTATTAGCTCTCTCTAACTTGGTGTGGAGATACGTTTCAGTTAGCCTGGAGGCAGGAATACTAGTTACGTGGAAGAGGATGGTGGTGAAATATTTGAAGGTGGAAAGAACAGAAGCACACAGCACTTTCACCAGAATTTAGAACACTGCACAGCTGCAAGTCACTTCCCCAACCTGGGTAGACACACCGACACACATGCGTCTACACTCTAACGCTGGTGTTATTCAAGGAAAGTCTGAAGAAACTTACCACATGTTCCAAGGGGCAAAGACAGACAGAATTACATGATCAAATTGGGAAATACTGGGTTAACAAAGTGAAGCAGATGTCTTTACTACAGGCCATCAGAAAACCTTTGATATGCAACTGTGAATTTGCTAAAAAGAAGATACAATACATGATGTTTTTCACGTGTAGTTGAACATGAACTGCTTCTCCTTCGGTCTTTCCCATCTCAGGAGATAGTACCTTAATCCACTGAGACCAAAACTCCTCTTTTTTCCTCACACAGCACAGCAAGTCCTGTGGGCTCAACTTTCAAAATAGATGCTAAGTGCAACCACTTGTAACCACGTCCACTGCTACCCTCTGGTTCAAACCACCATCTCTCACCTGGATCAACGCTTCCGAAATCAGCTCCAGGCTCCCACTCCTGCTCCCTACGGTCTATCCTCCGCACAGCAGCCAGAGTGATCCTTCCAAAATGTAAGTTGGATCACGTCATTTTCCTGCTTAAAACCGTCCAACAGCTTCCCATCTCATTCAGATGAACATTCAGATGCCTTATCGTGGCTCCCGGGCATTGTGAGATCCGGCCCTGCCCACCTCGCTGACCCTCTCCCCACTTCAGCCCCTGTGAGCCACATTCCTCTCTGCTGTTCCATGAACCCACCAAGCACATTCCCATCTCAGGGCTCTGCACTTGCCCACCCCTAAGGAATTGTTTCTTCTCATCATTCAGGTTGCCACAGACAGAGGGACTTGGCCTCATTTGTTACCGTGTCCCCATCATCCAGAATAGTGCTAGGCACATGGCAGGAGCTCAAAAAGTACTGAATGAATGACTAAATTTGTATTTGAATGGCATGGCACCCAACGACTCACTATTCTGGAGCACATTTGGCTGGATGAATGTGATAAAATATCTGTCCTCTTGCCACTTCCCAGGTGAGAAGAAAACACACAAAAACCCAAATAAATAAAAACAAGTCACCATTCTTCCCTTTGGTGTGCTGAAACTATTTCTTCACAACAGCTTCAGTTCATTTTACAGGGAGAAAAATGCACAGCCCAACTTCTGCAGGTTAATTCAAAGCTCCAGTATTAGCTGACATATGATGGATGCTACGTAACAGCCCTTGTCGGTCTTGTGTCTTTGGCACAGAGCTCTATAAATATTGGAGGGAAGGGACAGGAAGGGAGGAAGAACTGATCTATCAGGTCAAAAGGTCTGGCTTCTCACTGCCTGGAAAGTCCACTCCTTGGCCCCAATTGCTTCATGCCAACCCTCTGTATTTTCCAGGTGCCTTTGAAGATCCCAGCACTATGATGAGCCCAAAAGAACACAGAAGACAAAGAGCCTCAAGTTGGATCCTGCATCAACCAGAGGTTAGAAGCAAAATTCAAATCCCAACACAGTCTAATCGTAATCCAAGCACAGTCATCTCTCTCTTGTGAATGATCTCTTGCTAGTTTGGGGGCTTTGGACAGATTATATACATTTTGAGCCTCAATTTGTTTATCTGTAAAAGGGAGATATTAATCTTTGCCTCAAAAAGTCATTGCAAGAATTTAATACACACAAACATCAATGTGCTTAGCAGAATCTGGCACACCAAGTATCAAAATGATCCACTGTTAACAATAATATTATGGATGTTCAAAGTCTCAGTTTCCACACCTTCACCATTTTGTGTCGGGGGCGTTCATGGGTTTTTAATGATGATTAAATAAGTCATTCTCAATCTTTGCTGCATCTTAGAATCACCTGGGGAGGTTTTAAAGCTCCTGACACTAGGCTGCCACCCCGACCCCAGTTACTCCCAATTACATTGTAATCGCTGAGGGTGGGGATCAGGTGTCAGTATTTTTTTAGGTCCCTAGTGATTCCAATGTGCAGCCAAATTTGAGAACCATGGACTAAATTACTGAAATCACATTTGTAAGCACATGGTAGATGTTAAACAAATGTCCCTTTCTTCCACCCCTCCAATGACTCTGGGAGAATGAGTTCCTCATATGATCTGAGATCTTTGCCACTTTTATGATTATATAAACAGAAATGACAAAGCTTTTGGAAATCAAATAAGATATAACTGCACAGAACAAGATAGGTTATGCAAATTATATTCAAATAAACAGTTATGCAAATGCTCTTGTGGCCCTTCTAACTATTTTATAGGCCCAGAGAAGCCCCAGAAAGACTCTGGTGGAAATACATGCCTTAAACGACAGATACAAAGACAGAAAGTTACCGTCTCAACAGCAGATGTTCCCAAAACAAGGCAGCTCACCTGAGTATGAAGAAAATGGAGAGACTCAGCAAAGAGGAGAAAGGGCAGGTTTTGGCTCTAATCAAGGAGTAGATTATCTTTATTTGGGTTTAATTATCTTAAAACTAGACACTACCTCTTCCTGCTTCAAAAAACACATCTGAAAGGCAGGTTGCAGGGGGGCAGTAAATGAGCAATACCAATAACACAGGTGTTTTTACCTTGTTTTTCATCTGTGGCTTTGGAAACACTTTATAAATATTAGTTGATTAAGCCACCCAACAGTTTTACAAAGAATATATTATTATCCTCATCCTTCAGATGGATGAAACCACCCTTATTGGAAGACAGTGCTAATTCATTATCCCAGGACCAGCCTTGGCAATTCTCACAGCTGAATGGACACCTTTGGGGGAGGCGGGGGGGTGGGGAGGCGGAGGACTCACTTGCTCTCTGCATTCATTTATTCACACAGTCATTCACCCACAGGCTTTCCTTGAGGGCCTACTATGGGTTCTGGGCTTGGTGGGGAAATGCTAGACTCTGAGGACAGGGATTGTGTCTTAGTCTTAGCTGCATGCTTAGGGGCTAGAAAAGTGCCTGGCACATAGTAAGTGCTCACTGCACATGGGTTTAAAAATGGAATGAACAAAAATGAGTGAGACACAATCCCTGCTAAACACACACAGTCTGAGGGAGGGAGGGAGGGAACCCTGCTTCAGGCCTTACTCCCCGTATCTTAATAATAACAACTGCTAGTTACTCTGTACCCGGCACCATGCTAAGTGCTTTAGACACACCAGCTCACTGAACCCTAAGAACAACCCTATGAGGCCAGGACTGTTATTCCCATTGGAGACAGGAGGGAATTGAGACCTAAAGAGGTATTGATGGAAGACAGTAGAGAACCGTGATTTCAAAACGTGGGCTCTGGAGTTCAGCAGTCTCTGGTGGAAGTCCCAGCTCTGCCCCAAATCCTAACCCCCAATACCCGTGAATGTGAACTTATTTGGAAATAGAGTCTTTGCAGAAGGAATTAAGTTAAGGATCTCCAGGTGAGATCAGCCTGGAGTTAGGCAGTGACCGGTGTCCTTGTAAGCGACCGGAGAGGGAGACTGGAGACACAGAGAGGAGGCCACATGAAGATGGGGTCAGAGACTGGAATGGTGAAGCCCCGCAGCAAAGGAACGGCAAGGATGGCCAGCAGTCATCAGAAGCTAGGAGAGGGCAGGGGACACATCCTCCCTCAGAGCCTCCAGAGGGAACAAACCCTCAAGACACCTCGATTTCAGACTTCTGGCCTAAAGAATTGTGCAAGAATAAATTTCAGTTGTCCTTAGCCAACAAGTGTTTAGTAATCTGTTATAGCAGCCCTGGGAAACTAACAAAAGCCCCTACAAATTTCAACTCAAGCACCTCCTCCTTTCTTTTTCTTTCTTTTTAAAATTTTAATTATTACAAAATGCCTCTAGCCTATTTAAAAAAAAAAAAAAAGATAGACACCAATATAATGAGCACTACGGATTCATCACCCACCTTGGGAAAAGAAGCTGTGCCAATACTGGTGAAACCCCAAAGGCACCTCCACCTGAGTCTACTCTCTCCCCCAACAGGAAATCACTCTCCTGAATTTGTGTTAATCATCCCCTTATGAGCTTTTATACCTTTACTACATATGTATGAATTCCTAAATAACAAATAGAATTATTTTGCCTGTTTCTAAACAGTACATATAAATGGTGTCCTAGAACATGTATCCTTCAACTTGAATTTTAACTCAGCATTGTTTTTGAGATACATGCTGATTCATGTGGTTCAAATTCATTTATTTTCACTGTTCCACTGTGTGCATACATCACAAATGCACTGATACATTCTCCTGTGGATACGTCTTTCGGGTTGTTGTTTTTTCTTTTGTTTTGTTTCGTTTTTTCCAAATTTCTTTTTGTTATTACAAACAATGCATCAGTAACCCTCCCTGTTTCCTGGTGTGTAAGAATTTCTCCAGAGTTCTGTTTCTTGAAGTGTGGCCTGAGACCCGCTGGTGAATAATGAAATCATTTCAGTGGCTTTGTGGTCAACACTGCTTTTTTTTTTTCTTTTTTTGGCAGAAGACAAAATATTAGAGTGCGTCACATGGCAAGGATAAGTATTGCTTCATAAAACTTCTGTTTCAATTATAGATAAGTGTATACTGGGTTGCCATCTGAAATGTGTTTTTTACTAGCAAAGCCAAAAGCAAGTTTAGAAAGCAGTTCCCTTGGGCCTTGCTACTCAGAGTGCGGTCCGAGCGTCAGCATCAGCTGGGAGCCAGCCAGGAATACGGAATCTCAGGCCCCATTTGGGATCTACTGAATCAGGATCTGCATTTTGATAAGATCCCCAGGTTCTTCAGCTTCTCACTGAAGTTTGAGGAGCAATTCTCTAGAGATATACCAGCAAGGAGGAATTGCTGGGTCATAGAATGTGCCATGTTTATTTAGCATTACGAGATACTGCAAAAATGCTATCCAAAGTGTTAATATCAAGAAGCTCCTGGGACTTCCCTGGTGGCGCAGTGGTTGAGAATCTGCCTGCTAATGCAGGGGACACGGGTTCGAGCCCTGGTCTGGGAAGATCCCACATGCCGCGGAGCAACTAGGCCCGTGAGCCACAACTACTGAGCCTGCGCGTCTGGAGCCTGTGCTCCGCAACAAGAGAGTCCGCGACAGTGAGAGGCCCGCGCACCGCAATGAAGAGTGGCCCCCGCTTGCCACAACTGGAGAAAGCCCTCGCACAGAAACGAAGACCCAACACAGCCATAAATAAATAAATAAATAAATTTAATAAAAAAAAAAAAAAAAAAAAAAAAAAAAAAAGAAGCTCCTGGGACTTCCCTGGTGGCACAGTGGTTAAGAATCCGCCTGCCAAAGCAGGGGACATGGGTTCAATCCCTGGTCTGGGAAGATCCCACATGCCACGCAGCAACTAAGCTGGTGCGCCACGACTACTGAGGCTGTGCTCTAGAGCCCGCGAGCCACAACTACTGAGCCCGTGAGCCACAACTAATGAAGCCTGCGCACCTAGAGCCCATGATCCACAACAAGAGAAGCCACCGCAATGAGAAGCCCACGCACTTCAATGAAGGGTAGTCCCTTCTCGCCGCAAATACAGAAAGCCCACACACAGCAATGAAGACCCAACACGGCCAAAAATAAATAAAATAAATAAATTTATTAAAAAAAAGAAGCTCCTTTAACGATCTGCTTTCCATGGCAGGGTTCCTAGTAAGTCTCCATTTGACCAAAGCATTCTGCAGCTACAAATTTTTTCTTTTTTTTTTTTTAATTTTATTTTTTTTTATTTATTTATGGCTGTGTTGGGTCTTCGTTTCTGTGCGAGGGCTTTCTCTAGTTGCGGCAAGTGGGGGCCATTCTTCATCGCGGTGCGCGGACCTCTCACTGTCGCGGTCTCTCTTGTTGCGGAGCACAGGCTCCAGACGCGCAGGCTCAGTAGTTGTGGCTCACGGGCCTAGCTGCTCTGCGGCATGTGGGATCCTCCCAGACCAGGGCTCGAACCCATGTCCCCTGCATTGCCAGGCAGACTCTCAACCACTGCACCACCAAGGAAGCCCCTCTTTTTCTTTTTTAATTCACAGTCCATTGCTGCTTTCCTGCAACTTCCTTATTCTCCATCCCTCCTGGCTGTCTATGAGGAGTGAGGGAAGCCTGGATAAACAAGGCCCCCTTCTGGGAGAAGAGGGCTTCACTCAGAGATAGAGCAAGGGACAGCTTCTGTCACACAGAACCACCTGAGATGTGTAAACACCACGTCCTGGAGAAACACCAGCCCCAGGAGAACACAACAGGCCCCACTCTGGCAGCTCCCGGGTTTCTGGGGCTAAGGGAAGGCTGCAGCCTTTTTCAGTGCAGCTGTCATTGCTTCGTGGCTAGAGCAGCCCCACTCCCAGATGCAAAATTTAATACGATTTTTTCACTCGAGTAACCAAAGCATTTCTGATGCATTGCTTTTCATGAGGTCCTGGCAGTGCATCAGCTGAGCCATTTCCTCAGGCTTCTCCTTTCTGCTCTGGTTCACACTTCCTTTTCCTGGGGTTTCAATGCCTGACTCACAGCCCTGCATCCACTTCCTTATGCAGAGTCGATGTAATAATATACCTCTGTGCTGACAGCCATGCTCACTGAGGGTTCACCATAAGCCTGGAGCTGTACTGGGGACCTCCTCCACCCCACAGATAGACACAATTATCCCCATTTTACAGCTGACATCATCATTCCAAGATGCACACTGTCACACTGATGAAATTGAAGTGGGTCCTGGAATCAAGGCATCTCATTGCCATGTGACCAGATGGCAGTGATGTAATGGACATCCCCTGTGGACTGGAGAACTTGGTTGGTTTTCCTCATGGTCTGAGTAGACAGCTGCCCCTTCCCAACATTGCAGTCAGCACGTCATATCAGGATAACAAGCCTGTGAGCAAGGACCATGAGTCCCGGCTGCTGTCTGAGAATCTTCCTTTGATACTTCCAGGTAAGACCAAGAAACCACCAGCATTAAAACTTGCAGAATGGGTTTCAGGGGCTTGAATGAAAACCCTGGAGTCCATGGTGGGGTCCTCGCACAAGAACTGCTCTTGACAGCAGGACCTGGTTACTTATTGAACATGACAAAGCCCCCAAAACAGTGCCTAAAACAATAGCAATCCTTTATTTTGCGCCTGGATCTGTGGGTAGGCTGGGCTCAGCCAGGCAGCTTTCGCTTGGGAATCTCTCATGCCCTTGCAATCACTGTAGCTGAGTCCTGGGTCACCTCAGAGGTTTCTTCAGTCATATGTCAGGCACTTGGGCTGGGGAGACTCAGACAACTGATGGTGGGAACGGCTGGGGCTCTTTGAACACCTCTTCTTGATGTGGTCTCTCCACATGGTACCTGCAGGGTGGCCACACTTGGGGAGGAAGGCTCCCAGACTGAGTATCCCAAGAGAAAGCAGCAGAGGCTGCATGCCATTCTGTTCTAACCTAACCCTGGAAGTCACACAGCGTCACCTCCACTGCATTCTGCTCATCCAGTGGCCACAATGGCCCACCCAGATGAAAGGACAGGAAACAGACTGCACCTCTTGAACAGAGGAGTGTCAAATCATGTGTGGACATGTTTTAAAACCACTACAGTCTGCCCTTGTGGCCCAAATCATACACATGCAACACAAACCCACCCATTCCCAAGCACCCCCGAAAATCTCTCCTAGAAGCATTAAGCTCAGCTCAGGATCCAGTTGTCTAAATCACATCTAAGTGTGGGTCAGGCTTCTTGTGTGAAATTCAGCAAGTACGGTTCTTCAAGTACCGTTTCTCTTGATCTGAAGACCTGTGGACCAGAAAGACAGAGTATCTTCCCTCGACACACGCAACCTACCATGGTGAGCCAAGCGGATTGCTACAGACATTCTCACTAAAAAGCAAGGAAGTGGGAGGTACTCAGTGGTCCATATCAATTCTGGGACCCAATAGGGCATATGTTGTCAGTGCCTTGATTAGGGCTCAGTCCAACTGCCTGGGATGTACCCAGCCAGGATCATGGGTTTTACTGGGGCTCCCAGATACTCTGCCCCCTCAAACTGCCCAAGCCAGCAAGTTCCACAGGAATCCTATCAATGAGATCACCTTCCTGACCAAGCACAGCCTTTTTTTTTTTTTTTTACATTTAGAAACAAATCAGAGAATTTTATTTCCTTGAAGCATTTCAAGCTTACAAAAGAGTACAGAAATAGTATAATCAATATCAGCATATTCATCATTCAGCTTTTATAAATCTTAAAATTCTGTCATATTTGATTCTGAAATGTTTACCCAATATATAAATGTTACATATGTTTACATCCTCCTCCCCACCCCACGAGAGAACCTCCATCCTGAATTGGTTGTACCTCCTCCCTGTGCATTTTTTAAAAATCCTGGATGCAACCTCAAAGGATGCAACCTCAAAACTATGTCATTACAGCTGCCTCAGACGATAAAAAAAATTTTAGGTTGATGGGACCTAAAAGATGGAAGCGAAATCACCTCCAGAAATCCCTGAGAGTTGCTAAGTTACCTAACTGGAAGTATGTCAGTGGATAATCAAGAGGAAGAACACCAGGATCTCAACCCAGCTTTACCATAAACCAACAAGTTATAAGACAGGGCACAATGCAAACAGCCAGCCTGCATGTGGAGTAGCCCTCCAGAGGTATTATGCTTTGCTACAGCATTTTAGGAGTTAAATTGCCAAGCACAGTCTTTAATGATGACTTTGATTCTCTTCTTTCTCATTCCTGAGGTTTTTAGTACATTTTCCCTAAAATCTACATTGTGATTTTTTTCAGTTGTGTTTTGAAGGTTGGGACACAGCCCTAGTGGTTGGTTAACAGTAGCAAGAAGCGGACGACATGAGGTCATCGAGGGATCATTCTCTGCTGAAGTGGGAGGATGACAGGAAGGTTCAGTTTAACACAATTTTGCCCAGTACCTACTGTGGGCCAGGCATCAGGCGAACAAACCAGTACATAGCACAATGTCTAGCACACAGTAGGTATTCAAAAATCCTCACTGAAATAAGGAAGGGAGGGAGGGAAGGAGGGAAGGAAAGAAGGAGGGAGGGAGGGAGGGAGTCTGCCCACGTCCTCAGGAGAAAATGGACTCATAAATATATCACTGCAGTAGCACAGAGGAGGGGGCACCTTACTTGGCCAGAAGAAGAAGTCCCACCAAACGGAAGTAACAACAAATGCAGAGGCATTTTCACATCCAATTATCTACCCTATGAAGTAGGCAGAGGGCATGTCATTCTGTCCAGTACACAGATGAGGAAACCGGGGTTCAGAGTTACATTTCTTGTTCAAGATCACATATCCAACAAGTGGTAGCCCAGAAGTCAGACTCATGCTTCCTGACTTCTAATCCAAGGCTTGTTCCCAATAAATGAATTAATATTTATTGCTACAGGCAATGCTGCAGCCCTTCAGAGATCCCAAGAATGGAGCCACCTTCTCTCTCATCAAAGCAGCACCCTAGGATAGTGGTCAAGAGCTCAGACTCTGGAGTCAGACTGTCACTTACTAGATGTATGATCTTGAGATCATTATTTCATCTGTCTGAACCTCAGTTTTAAATATGTAAAAGAGTGTAATAACACAAACCCTTAGTAGACCTCTCATCTTTTCTCTCTCCTTTCCAGGACTCAGTCCCCCTCTTCTGGTAAGAATATGTACATTTTTCTTTTGGAGAATCACCACTCCCCCGTTCTCAGTCCATATGTTTCAGATTAAGTTAACCACATCTCCAGCCCCAGATGTGGGCACATGACCAAGGCCTAGCCAATCAGAGTATTCCATCCCTGAGCACATGACCAAAGCCTGGCCAATCAGAGTATTCCACCCCAGGCCACAGTGATTGGTTCACAAATTAACATAGGACCCAAGTTAGTCCAATGAGACACCATTATGGTATGAACCACTGGAAAAAAGAATCTCTCTTCCCAATGGGTTTGCTGAGCTGGTCACCGGCACCCCTGTAACTGCTAGACAGCCAACCTGCCATCATTGAAGCGAAAGGAACGGAGAAGCTGACGAGAGTGAAGCCAACACAGAAGAAAGCACAGCAGAAAGATGGACAGAAAGCCGTGACATTATTTAAACTCCTGGATCCATGCTGTGCATAATTCCCCCTTGACTTTGCCATTTCGTGAGCCAAAAAGTTATTTTCCCCTCAAGTCAGGTTGCCTTGGGTTTCTATTACTGGTAAAAAAAAAAAAAAAAAAGCCTTAATATACCAGTTTCTATGACTGCTGGATGTGATGACACGAGATAATGCTCGTGGGGCACTCAGCACAGAGCCTCACACACAGCAGGTGCTCAATAAATGACTCCTGCTATTTTATCATCCCTGGACTGAACCAACTCATCACCCTCAAAACAATTAGCAGAGCAGTGGCCATGACCCTGAGGAGGGAGCTACTGACTTAGCCTGTGCACCCGCTTACTTCTCCCTCACTGCCTCTCAGCTCCCTGTGCAGAAAGCTCCAATGCCAGATGGCTTGGGAAGATGGTGACAGATGAAAGCTGGTGCAGCAAAGATGGTAGCAGCTCCTGATGGATAGAGGGGCCATTGGAAGGGTGAGAGGTGGGTAGAGAGGAGGCAATTAGAGACTAAATGAGCCTGAGGCACTTCTGAACCTCCAGACCTCCAGCTGCTGGCGAGTCAGCCTTGGCATGGGCAGGTACCCAAGGCTCTCTGGACCCAGCAACCTCATGCCAGCCTCATCCATCTAGCAGGGGCCTAAGGTCACCCCTCTGGCTTCCCTGCTGCCTATGCTCCATGCTGAATCACCTCCTCACTTGTTTCTGCACAGTGAGGTCTCAGCATGTTGCTGAGGACTGTTAGGGGCGCTGTGATGATGGCTATGGTCAGTGGCAGAAAAACACCAGAGGTGCGGGGGGCTGCTTGGTTTCTCCTCCTCGATCCTGACCAGGATGAAAAACCACTTCATCTGTCCATCTTCTCACGGGTACCCATTCTTTCCCTTGCCCTTGCCTCCTCTCCTTCATGCCTCCTTCACCCCCTTCTGCTACAGACAGCTGTGACTGTCCCCCGCTACAGTGGGCCCTAGATCCCCTTGCATCCCTTTTACCACTCCTGTACACCCCAGAGCTTCTGTGCGGTATGCTGCCAAAGCCCCACACCTGTGACCTTCAGAGCATTGTCCTTGAGCTGCTGTTGCTGTGTCCCCCATTTAGAGGTCCAGAAGTCCCTGGGAATTCACACCCAGGGAAGCCCATGGCCAGTGGCTGGTTCATGGGTACAAACACCCAGTTCCTATGACCAAGGTAAGACATTCTCCAAGGTTTAATTTATATTCCAAAGCTCCCCATAGGATCAGGTTAAGCCTGGGACTTCACCTCAAATCCCACCCTTACTTGACTTCCTCCCCTTTCCTTTGCTTGATTCCCTCACCCCCTTACCAGTACCTCCTATAAGCATTTCTTAATAAATCACACACAAATCTTCATCTCTAGTCTGCTTCTGGGAGAACACACCTGTCCGGCACCCATTCCCCTTCCTCTAGTAAAAGAATGTAGATCTTCCTTTGGATAAACTGCCCTCTCCCACTCTTAGTCCCTGTGGTTTGTTTAAAACTGATGACCTCACATCCCAGCTTGAGGGAGAGACATGCCCCAGACTTGGACAATCAACCGATTTTGTTCACCCATGACCTCAGTGATTGCTTCAAGGATGGGCACATAATTCAAGTTGGTCCAGTGGGACTCAAGACCATAGATTTTGCTGTAACTATAGGGAAAAAGAAGATCTTGTTCCACTAGGTTTGTGAGTAGTGTGTAAGTCTTGAGCTACTGGGGACTATCTTGCCACCAGGAGGAGAGGACCCTCCTGGAAGTGAAGCCAACACAAATGAAAGCAGAGCTGAGCAGAGTATGGAATGGGACCAGGTCATGATCTCATATGAGCACCTGGATCCAGCTGTACCTGAAGACCTAACTGATGGATTTTAAGTTTTTGAGGCTTCAGAGGCTCGATCTGTACCCCATACTGCATTAGTAATAACATTCATTTACTAGGCACCAAGAGGTGCCAGGCACTGTGCTAAGTACTTTCTACACATCATTTCTAATCCTCACAAGACTGCTGCAGACATTATCATTTCCCATCTACAGAAGCAGAAATTGAGGTCCAGAAAAGTATAACATCTGTCCCAAAGTCACACAGCTGTCATGTGGCAGAGCTGGACTTGAATCCAGGTGTGCACAGCCTCTCTACCAAGTCAGTTTTCAATCAAAGCTATTTGATTTAAATCAACTTAACTTTTCAACCTCTCCAAAACAATTATGTGGGACATGGATAGAGTAAGTTTGGACTACCTAACAGTGGAGGTCATCGTCTTCACAGAACTCTGCCAGCAACTTCTGCTCTAAAAACATCTCCCCGAACATTCCTCATAGGGCCCACATGTCTGCCCTTGAGGTTGATCCTTTCCTTGACTCTCAAATGCTTTTTGCTCTCCACACAACCCCTATGAAATAGGAGCCATTTTTATCCCCATTCTTCAGATGAGGACACTGGGGCTCAGGGAGGTGAAGTCACTTGTTCCAAGTCACACAGGGGCTTTAGTAGAAATCAAGACCCTGGAGAAAAGAGAGTCAGTGGGACTGTGTCTTCATCCCATTCAAGCTCACAGAAAAGGAAACAGTAAATGTTTGCTGAATGCATGAATGAATGAATGAATGAATGATGGGATGGAAGGAAAAGTAAACAACTAGTTGCCTACTTTCAGTATTTTTTAGAAGGTGAGAGATGGTCTTGACATGATGAGAAATAATCCTTCCAATCTATAGTTTCTTTACATGAAACTCTAAGGAAAGGGACAGGGGACTGGCTTGGTATGGGAGCCAAGATAATTAGGATCTGACTGTGCCTGTATTTCCACAACATCCCATTTAGTGATGCAATGGAGAAACCAAAGGCCTTGGAGATAAATCCACGGTCAAATCCGTAGTCTACCAATTATTAGCTGTGTGACCTTGAACAAGTCACTTAGCCTCTCTGAGCCATTTTTCTCATCCATAAAAGAGGACAGTTCACAGATGCCCCTCCAAGGGTTGATAAGAGGCACAGAGTAGAATCATTAAACACCAGCTCCTTTAGCATTTCTCTTTATTCTCCCATAACTCTGTTCTCCCACATTTAAGACAGAGATGACTGTAGCCCCTACCGTTTGAAGAGAATTGATTAGTTGCCAAAGCCCTTTCACATAATAGTCACCAGCTGCCTCCCTGGGGAACTGGAGACTTAAATGGGACATATGAAATGCTTTGCAGGCCTTGGAAGAAAAGGGACAAGAGAATCCAGAGGGTTATTATTAGACATGGAAACGGGAGAGCGGGAGCCCACACACGCCTCTCGTATAATCAAACTGACATTGAGGTTTACAGCGCATTGAACACTGCGTTCCAGTCCCGGGAGCTAAAAATGGAAACCTGTGAAAACAGCAGCTGGGTTAAAAAGGGAGCAGGCCCAGAGCGCACTGAGCGGGCTCCCACAGGCCAGAGAGCAGAAAGGACGCCGGGCCTTCACCGCCTAAGCTGAGGCAGCAGCAGGCCCATGCTGGCTGGGGCACGTGCTCCACCTGCCATGGACCTCCAAATGGGCCATGACCTTGCAGGACTCCTGGAAATAACCAAATCAGAGCTACAGCCTGTCCTTGGGCAAGACACGTCACCACTCTGGGCCTCAGTTTCCCCATCTGCAAAGTAGAGATATTATGAGGGCTATTATGAGGATTTAATTAGTTAATACGTGAAAGAGCTTTGCAGAGTGACTGGTGCATAGTAAGCTTCAATAACCATTAGCTTATATTCTGCGGGCCTCGTTTGTCCTACCTCTTAGTCTTCACTTATGCCATGTTCCCCACCTGAATCATCCCCTCCCCCCAACCTCACTTATTTCTTCCTAACTAAATCCTATCCATCCTACAAGCCTAAGTTCAAATTCCATTTTCTGGTAAAGCTACGCATGTGCTGGGAGATTCACTCATTCATTCACTCATTCGCTGGGCACCACTGTGTGCCAGCAGCTGTCCTAGGTGCTGAGTCTACAGCCATGAACAAAATAGACAAAAGTCCCTACCCTTGTGAACCTCCATTTTACTGCATATTTAGTTGTATTATGGTTATTCCAAATACATTACCATAACTACATAACAATGAACATTTTTAAGTGTTCTTGAACATTTTAGAATCAGCTCATGTACTATGAGAATCCCTGCACTGGTGCTTCAGATACACAAATCTTCCTGAGAAACAGGCTGCTGAACTGCTGCAGGGCGGGGTGGGCCCCATTCCTCTCCAGGGAACACTCAGCTGGTCACTTTTCTGGTGGAAAGAAAAAAAAAAAGGCTGGCTGCCTTGAGTCGAGAAACGAGGCACCCGTATCTCACATTTCTCTCCCCATTTATCCTAAATAACACCGGATTATGCTAAAATAATCCTTTGTACAAACGTGCCTCTCTGCCGGCGTGTCCCCTGTTACTCCGTACCTCGGATGACATTTCAGCAGCTTAATCAGCCATGTCCAGATCTCTCCCCAGAGAGCAAGAGGCTGCCTTCAGAGTCTGGCAGTGCCTGGCATGCGTGTGTGTCCTCAGACGGAACTGGCCTTGGGGACCTGAGGGCAGATGTTCTAAATGAACAGCACCCAACTGCTGGCAATCATCTTGGTCTTTTCTAACCCACAGACCCTGTAATACCTGGGGGAAAGGAGTCCACAGCGAGACTCTCAGCCCTGCAGGAGGGAAGGCTGGGAGGCCCCAGATCTGCTGACAGATGCAGACAGTGTCAGAGCCAGTGACCCTCAAGCCTCCTCAAGGGGACATTCTCCATCCTCCCACCCAGCATAACAGAAGCCATGCGATGGCCTGGGAGTCAGAAGATCCAATCTCCCATCTAACGCAGTGGTCACTAACCATGGGAAAGTCATTAGCCTTCCTGAACCTTGCTCTACCTGTCTGTAAAGTGGGGACCAAAAAAATCCCCCTTAATCTTACAGATTTCCCTGAGAGGAAATGAAATAATGGTTGTGGTAGTGTTTTGTGATCACTTTCTACTAACTACGTGACCAATACTCCCTGTGCCTCAGTTTCATCACCTGCAACATGGGTTTACCAGGAGAACGTTCCTCAGAGTTTTGTTGCAAAATAAGTGAATGAGGTCAGTCAGAAACAAAAGTTTAGGGAAGGATTAAGGAGGGTGACCAACCATCCTGGTTTGCCCACATCTGACCTGAGGGGTTGGTTCTTGGGATGGAAAATCCCCAGCAAACCAGGAAGAGCTGGTCACTGCAGGAGTCAATGACTTAATGCAGTGTCTGGCACCTAGTAAGGTCCAACAGGCACTAATTAGCTCAGTGAGTAAGGCTTATGCTCAAACCAATGAGCTCAGAATCTAGAAGGTCCCAGATGGTTTTAATGGGCAGCCAGTGCCTGGAGGGGGGTAAAACCCCCTCTACACCACATTCTCAATCCTGCCTACAGACGGGAGTCTGTAGTGCTTTTGGAAACTCCCCATGCAGGGCCGCCATGCCCCAAACTAACGGAATCAGAAGCTCTGGTGTGCGGCTTGGCATGGTTGTTTTTTTTTACTTGAAGTATAGTTGATTTACAGTATTATATTAGTTTCAGGTGTACAACATAGTGATTCGATATTTTTATAGGTTATACTCCATTTAAAGTTATTACAAAATATTGGCTCTATTCCCTGTGCTGTATATTACATCCTTGTACCTTATTTATTTTATGCCTCGTGGTTTGCACCTCTTAATCCCTTTCCTCTACCTTGCCCCTCCCCCCACCCCTTTCCCCACTGGTAACCACTAGTTTGTTCTCTGATTCAAAAGGATACATGCACCCCAATGTTCATAGCAGCATTGTTCACAATAGCCAAGATATGGAAGCAACCTAAGTGCCCATCAGCAGATGAATGGATAAAGGTGATACACACACACACACACACACTCACACACACACACACACAGAGGAATATTAGTCAGCTATAAAAAAGAATGAAATTTCATCATCTGCAACAACATGGATGGACCTGGAGGGTATTGTGCTTAGTGAAGTGAGTCAGAGGTAGAAAGATAAATACTGTACGTTTTCATTAATATGTGGAATCTAAAAAATTAAACAAACAAATGAATACAACAAAACAGAAAGAGCACACAAATACTGGCACTGTTATTTTTGACGAGTTCCTGCATGAATCTAATGAGCAGGAGCAATGAGGACCCCTGCTCTAAAGCAAAGCAGGCTCCCACCCAAGGGAAGTGCATCCTTGCACACCTACTGGGTGACTTTCAGGGGCCAGTCATTTAATCAAGGTTGTTACGAGGATTAAAGAAGAGAAAGCAACCCGAGAAGAAGCTCAGTAAGTGGTAGGCTTATTATTATTTTTTTAATTAATTAATTAATTAATTAATTTATTTATTTATGGCTGCATTGGGTCTTCGTTGCTGCACGTGGGCTTTCTCTAGTTGCGGCGAGCAGGGGCTACTCTTCATTGTGGTACACGGGCTTCTCATCGCGCTGGCTTCTCTTGTTGCAGAGCACGGGCTCAGTAGTTGTGGCGCACAGGCTTAGTTGCTCCGCGGCATGTGGGATCTTCCCGGACCAGGGCTCGAACCCGTGTCTCCTGCATTGGCAGGCGGACTCTTTTTTTTTTCCGAGAAATTCACGTTCTTTTATTTATTTATTTATTTATTTATTTATGACTGTGTTGAGTCTTCATTTCTGTGCGAGGGCTTTCTCTAGTTGCGGCAAGTGGGGACCACTCTTCATCGCTGTGCACGGGCCTCTCACCATCGCGGCCTCTCTTGTTGCGGAGCACAGGCTCCAGACGCGCAGGCTCAGTAATTGTGGCTCACGGGCCCAGTTGCTCCGTGGCATGTGGGATCTTCCCAGACCAGGGCTCGAACCCGTGTCCCCTGCATTGGCAGGCAGATTCTCAACCACTGCGCCACCAGGGAAGCCAGACAGGCGGATTCTTAACCACTGTACCACCAGGGAAGCCCGGTAGGCTTATTATTATTCATTTAATCAGCATAATGAGGTGATTAAGAGCCCAGACTCTAGAGCCTGCCTAGATTCCAATCCCAGCCCTGCCACTTTCTGAGTATGCGGATATGAGAAAGTGACCTGCCTCTCAGTACCCCAGTATCCTCATCTGTAGAGTAAGGATGTGGATTTTTGTCTCATGGGGTTGTTATGAGAATTAAAGGAGTGAAGCTGGAAGCATCAAATAAGAGCTGAATAATCGAGGTAAGGCATATTATTATTCCTCAGCACACATTAATGAACCCATTTTGCAGATGAAAAAAAATTGAGGCTTCAACAGTTTGTCCAAGTTCACAGCTACTAAGCACTGGGGCCAGCAGCTGCCAGATCAGAAATCACCTGCTTCTGTCACCCTTCCACAGAGTTCACCACCTTGGCTATGTGCCTTCCCTTACCTGGTCCCATATCTGCCCCCTGTGTTTTTCTCACCATCCTCACAATTTCAGTTTCTAGGCCCTGCAGTCACAAGCAGACATGCAATACTAACCACCAAAATGAGTTCTGAGTCAAAGACACAAACATAAACAGGGTCCCTGCATCCAGGTGAGTTTTCCAGGTGAGAATCTCAGAGCCTGACAGTCCTGCCACTTTCCTCTTTTCTGTCAAGAATCCAGATGCTGTGGATACTTGATGACAGCACATGCCAGGCCTGGTCTAAAGGTCTATTAAATGGCCCATGACTTATTTAATACCCACAGCAACCAATGAAGTAGCTACTGTTATGATCTCCATTTCACAGATGAGGAAACTGAGGCTCACGGAGAACTAAGAACCTTGCCCAAGGAACCCAGGGGGTCTGGCTACACAGCTGTGCTCTTAACCATGTCCTGCCTCCACAAGCAGCCGAAGATCAGTCCTCGGTGGAGTGGGAGGCAAGGATGCAGGTCGAAAATACACTAGGGCTTGTCCTAGTATTTGGATTTTTGTTTGCTTTTTTGTTTATTTTTGTTTTGCTTTGTTTTTCTTGCTCCATAAAGAAAGCCTGGGGCCAAGAGGAAAAGGAACAAGAAGCCGTTTTCAACACAACATAAAGAAGAGCTTTCCAACCATCAGAACTCCCTTAAAAAGAAAGATTGCCATAGCCATTAAAAAGCATGTTGGAATTATTAAGCATGGTTAGCCCCAGGGAGGTGGTGACAGAGAGGGGTGGAGTAACCCCAAAGAGCCAGTTAAAACTTCTAGATGCCCTGGGCTCTGGGGAGACTATATGATCCAATGTTTTAAATCCAGAAAATAAGCGTAAGGAATGCCAACAGATGCTTTCCTTGAAATATCAGATTCTTTGTCCCAAAAAGATAAATGGGTGGGGAGAACCCCCTTAGACTGCTCTCTGGATAATCTAGCAGGAGAGAGTGGGGAGCGTTTTATTTTCTATTCCACAGACTTCTCCAGTATTTGACTTTGAGACCACTTTTTTTTTTTTTAATTTATTTTATTTATTTGTATTTGGCTGCGTTGGGTCTTCGTTGCTGCGCGCGGGCTTTCTCTAGTTGCGGCGAGCGGGGGCTACTCTCCTTTGCGGTGCACAGGCTTCTCATTGCGGTGGCTTCTCTTGTTGCGGAGCACGGGCTCTAGGCGGACGGGCTTCAGTAGTTGTGGCACGTGGGCTTTAGAGCGCAGGCTCAGTAGTTGTGGCGCACGGGCTTAGTTGCTCCGCAGCATGTGGGATCTTCCCGGACCAGGGCTCGAACCCGTGTCCCCTGCATTGACAGGCGGATTCTTAACCACTACGCCACCAAGGAAGTCCACTTTGAGACCACTTTTGCAGACAAAATAATATTAAAATTATTTTAAATGGTCTGAAAGAGTATTTATGATGGGGGAATATTCGTGATGTATGCTAAGTGAAAAATAACATAAAAAACATTTCACAATGTAACCTTTTTTCTCTGTTTATTTTTATATACCTAAACATTAACAGTAGTTGGTGCGTGATAGTATTATGGGTGGTTTTTATTTCTCCTTTATGCTTTCCAATAGTAATTTACACTGTTTTCTACAATTCACATGTATCAGCTATATGATAAGAAAAAATAAAGGTGTTTTTGAAAAGGAGATGATCCTTGCCCAGGACTGAGCTTCCATGGTTAGAAAGTTTCAAGCAGAGCCAGGGAACAGGGGGCCAGGGGGTTTCAGCTTGGGGTAAAGGTCAGAGATTTGAGCTTAAAGAATCCTTGATGTTGGGATTCTAAGGTTTGTAAAACCTGAACAGCCAAGCTAATGGTCGGTGCACTGATCAAAAACTGGGACAACAAGAGGAATCTGGAAAATGAAAAAGATGTCGAGTTTGAAATGATCTCAGACACATTCATACAAGTGGAGGTTGTAAACCTGGGACTCATGGAAAAGTTCAGAGTTGGAAAGTTAAATGTGGGAATTTCGTGCTTCAAAGTGATCAGTGAATCCTGACAGAGAGAAAGATCCTCAGGAAAACAGTCTTACCCAGGATTTCTCAGCCTTGTTGCACCTTAGAATCACCTGGGACAAATAAATCAGAATCGCTGGTCATGGGGCCTGGGCATCAGCATTTTTAATTAATAGACTTCATTTCTAAAAATTATTTCAATTTTTAAAATTTATTTATTTTTTATTTATTTATTTTTGGCTGCATTGGGTCTTTGCTGCTGCACATGGGCTTTCTCTAGTTGCGGCGAGCGGGGTCTACTCTTCATTGCGGTGCACGGGCTTCTCACTGCGGTGGCTTCTCTTGTTGCAGAGCATGGGCTCTAGGCACGCGGGCTTCAGTAGTTGTGGCTTGCGGGCTCAGTAGTTTTGGCTCACGGGCTCTAGAGCGCAGGCTCAGTAGTTGTGGCGCACGGGCTTAGCTGCTCCGTGGCATGTGGGATCTTCCCAGACCAGGGCTCAAACCCGTGTCCTCTGAATTGGCAGGTGGATTCTTAACCACTGCACCACCAGGGAAGCCCAGTAGACTTCATTCTTAAGAGCAGTTGTAAGTTCACAGGAAAATCAAGCAAAAAGTACAGAGAGTGCCATGTGCCACCTTCCCCACCATGCACAGAATCACCTCACCACCACCACCCCCCCACAGGAGTGGTTCACTGGTTACAGCTGATGAACCTACAGTGACACATCGTTATCACCCAAAGCCCACAGTTTACATCAGGGTTCACTCTTGGTGTTGTACATTCTAGTTTTGACAAATGTACAATGACAGGTATCCACCACTGTAGTATCACTTAGGATAGTTTCTCTGCCCTAAAATTCCTCTGTGGGGACTTCCCTGGTGGCATAGTGGTTAAGAATCCACCTGCCGGGTGGGAGGGAGGGAGATGCAAGAGGGAAGAGATATGGGGATATATGTATATGTATAGCTGATTCACTTTGTTATAAAGCAGAAACTAACACACCATTGTAAAGCAATTATACTCCAGTAAAGAAAAAAAAAAGACAATATCACATTTTTTAAAAAAAAGAAAAAAAAAGAATCCACCTGCCAATGGAGGGGCAGGGGTTTGACCCCTGGTCCGGGAAGATCCCACATGCTGCGGAGCAACTAAGCCCATGCACCACAACTACTGAGCCTGCGCTCTAGAGCCCAAGAGCCACAACTACTGAGCCTGCCTGCCACAGCTACTGAAGCCCGCATGCCTAGAGCCCGTGCTCCGCAACAAGAGAAGCCACCGCAATGAGAAGCCCACGCACCGCAACAAGAGTAGCCCCTGCTTGCCGCAACTAGACAAAGCCCATGTGCAGCAACAAAGATCCAACGCAGCCAAAAATTAATTAATTAATTAATTAATTTAAAAAAAATTCTCTGTGGACACCAGCATTTTTTGGAAACTCTCCAGGTGAGTCTAAGGTACAGCCAGGCTTGAGAACCACTGCTGTAGCTAGCAAGAAGCGAGTTAATATGCATTTAAATCTTGAAGAGAACTTGCTCTTGGAGGAGTGGAAGAAGTGAGTTTTGAAAGAGAAAGGTGAGGGGAATTCCCTGGCAGTCCAGTGGTTAGGACTCAGCACTTCCACTGCTGGGGCCCGGGTTCAATCCCTGGTCGGGGAACTAAGACCCCACAAGCCACGCAGCGTGGGGGAAAAAAAAGATGAATAAAGAAAGGTTATAGAGATAACAGAACAGTGTCATGAAAGGTAGAGAAAGGACGGATTTTTTTAAAGGAGAAGATGGAACATCCTGCAGGAGTGAAGAAAATTGAGAAATGTGGAGAAGGAGAAGAGATAATGTTTTTGCAAGATCTTTGGTGGCCTCTGAAAGTTCAGATTCAATAGACTATGTGGGTCGGGTAGGGTGTGGAAGCAAACTTGCAGGGCGTTGGCATTGAGTGAGTGGTGAAATGGAGGCTGCAAGTATTTTTTAAGAAGAATGGGAATAAGGTAGCCAAATAGGAGAGCAAGTTCAAGGAAAGGGTCTTTTTTTAAAGAGTGTATATTTACTATCTATCTATCTAATCTATCTATCTATGTGTATATATATGTATGTGTGTATATATATATACACACACACACACACACACACACATATACATATACACATACATACAAATTTGCAGGCAAAGAAAAAATCTGTGAAGAGGCAGAGATCAAAGATCCTAGAAAAAAGGAAGTTTTGGGGTGAGACCTTGAAAGGCAGTGCCTAGAGGTGGGATGAAGGACAGAGGTGGGTTTGCTTGTAGGAGAAGAAAATATATATATTCTTCTACCTCCAAGGCTAGAAGGACAGAAGTAAATGGTAGTGAGGACATGTGTAAAGGTAAAGAGGTCACCTGAAGGAATTCAGGTGTGAGGGCACCAATCTCTGAAGCAAAGTAGAAGCCGAGGTCACCTACTGGGACTTGAGAAGACAGAAGAGGGGACTTTGGGACTTGAGGAAAGTTGGGAAAAAGAAAGGAAGAAGTCTTGGAAGGACTTCGATACACCTTAGTACAACGCCTGGCACAAGTTAAGTGCTTAATACTTAGTTAGCTAGTTAGTTACTTGTTAGAGGAGACGACGTAGTTTTCTAAAGTGGATATCTTCACAAAAGGATTACAGAGGGATGGGGAAGATACCCTTTTAAGAGCTCTTATCACATACAAGGTTAATTTCCTCATCAGTTCTCTTGAAGATTCTATCTTTTCTCAGGAAATGAGGGCCCATGCCACACCCCCTTGACCCACCTCAGATTTCAGCCGTGTCTATGGGAGATAAGGCCATGTCCACTGACAACATCACACATCAAATGCCCCCTTGACTCTCTGGTTTTCTGCCTCAAAGCCACAGGAACAGCCTTCACAGGTGCCTTCTAGAAGTACAGAGTGGTGCATGCCCCCAGGGGCAACCCTCAACCAACGCGGGACAGAAGGCAGCAGGCATATATCTCCTGTCCTTTGGGGGGACAGTTTTGAAGTGCATTCTCCATGGTTCCTCTGAAGGTTGCCTACAATGTTGGCCTGCTCAGTAATGCACCTCTTTGTCCTCCCCTGTCTCACCTCCCCATTCCCTCATTCTCGCTTCCTGAGTCGTTTCCTGAATAAACTACCTACACCTACACCCAAGTCCTTGTCTCAGGCCCTGCTTTTGAATGAACGCCAACCAGAACACTCACGTTTCACTGCACCGTGGAGCCCCACGAGGACTCTGTTGGACTCTGCTGCACCAGCGAGGTGCTCCTTCAGGACTGAAGGATTACTCCCCCATCTGCTGAGTTCCTACAAGGATTGCCTCAGCTGGAAAGAGCTGTTTCACCCAAGGTCACTGCTGCCCGCATCCAGTGACTAATGGTCCTCTCATCCCCAACCCGGGACAGCCCTAAAGGGACACCCAGTTTCAGAAGCCCCCAGCAGGTTGGCTGAGTCTTCCATTCAGACTATATCACAGCCCAACTGCCCCCTCTGCCCAATCCTGCTTCGCCCCTTCCCTCATCAGATGTCGATCCCAGAGCGCTCCCTACCTAACCTGCTGCATCTTCATGCTCTCCCTCAGAGTCCGTGTCCAGAGAAATTTCTCTGAGACACTTCTAGACTGCTGCATTCTCAGTGCTTATACAATGCCGGGCTCGTAAACAGTCAGTATACACTTACGGAACTGACTGATTGATTGATTGATTGACTAGAAGGTGGGGGAGCTCTCTATGGAAACTACCAAGAGAAGCCCACCTTCCACCTGCTGTCAGCATCTCCTGCCATTCTGAGGTCTGGTCACATCACTGCTAAGTAATTTCTCCCAGTGGCCTGAATGTGGGGGAAGCGTTTCACAGTTTACCTCTCATGAACCTTTTACCTTCTCCCGGCCACAAACTCAAGGCTGCAAAAGCCAACCTAGTCCATGAACATCTCAAACCAGGAGAAATAAAATCTGTATTGCACTTGACCTCTTGCTCTTGATTCAGAGAGTATTTAGAAGAGAGTCCAGGTGTGGGTCCAGAAGATGAAATGCAATTGCAAAATGTACCTGGGGCCAAAAGAAGTGTGGAGCTGTAAATAAACCATTTCCCTGGCTGTAATAAACCATTTCCCTGGACCTAGGTCTCTCCATATATGATTAACTGTCCCAGGTTGGGAACTGACTGTATTCTGGCTCCTGCCTATTGAGAAGGATTTGGCTCAACCGGCCCCTCAGCCCAGCAGCAGGGACCTGGGAGGCTAATGATGGGATTCAGAAGCCTGACCTTTGCGGCAGCATCTGCTTGGGATAAGGCCACAGCAGGCTGGCCACAGAGAGAGCGGCGGCCAACAGCTCTGTCCAAATCCTGAAGAATTTCCTGCCTCTGGGTAATGAAGTCATGGTGTTGAGTGTCTTCTTCTAGAAAGTATGCCTGCACGTAAGCATCAACCCTTTGACCAGCAATTCCTTTTCTAAAAATGTACCCTGAAGATGAATTACCTACACGGATGTTCATCAGAGCACTTTCTAATATAATGGTGAAGGACTAGAAACAACCTAAGTGTCCATCTGAAGGGGATTTGTTTTTATAAATTATGGTCCAACATGCCGGGGAATATAGTAATTAAAAATAATGTTATGATATACAATTATATTTGTTGGCATGTGATGACATGCCTAATGTATTGTTAAATAAAAAGTCAGTGCATCAGACATAAAAAACAAACTTACGGTTACCAAAGGGGAGGGACGGGATAAATTGGGAGTTTGGGATTAGCAGATACAAACTACTAAATATAAAATAGAGAAACAACGAAGTCTTACTGTATAGCACAGGGAAATATATTAAATATCTTGTAATAAACTATAATGGAAAAGAATCTGAAAAAGGATATATATGTATACAACTGAATCACTTTGCAGTACACCAGAAACTAACACAACATTGTCTATCAACTATACTTCAATAAAAAAAATTTTTTTAAAGTCAGTGTGTGCAGTATGCTTCCATTGGAAGGAAGGGAGGGAGGAGGAAGGGAAGGAAGGGAAGGTGGAAGAGGAAGATGACAGGAAAAAAGTGACATGGTTCAAACCTGGTATCTTAAATTGTCCCATGGAAAGTGGCCAGAGTCCTCCCCCAAGAGGCAGAAAATGATCTCAAAGCCATTTCTTCAAGGGCCCACTTTTTTTTAAGTCAGGAAGGACAGCAGGAACAAAAGAAGAAAGAATGATGTAGCAAATCAACAACCAGGGGCTCCTGCTTTCTACTCTGAGATCTGCCACCAAAGAGCTTCTTGACCTGGGCCTGTTTCCCCAACAGGGGGTGGGGTGAGCCTGAGTGATTGCAAAGGTTCCTTCCAAGTTTGACACTTCTGACTAAAGAATGATTCTAAGACTCTCTCCAGTTGATCCTAGATCTCCCTTTGCCTCTTCTCAGCCCCCGGTTGCCTCTACTGATATTCCCTAACTATGCTGAACTCTCTTAAGAGCAGGGAGTAGCAGACATGTTTTAGGGCTTCTCTCTTGCCCCACAAACCTCAACTGAGAAGGAACCCATAATTTGGTAGGACAGGTCTAGAAGGACATATTCGTTTCAAGTGTCCCTGCCTTCCACAGTCACAGCTGATTGGGCGAGAGCTGGACACACCACCCAAAAAAAGCCAGTCCCTTTTTTTCTGGCCAATGACCAATTAGATCCTCATTCTTTCTTTCTTTCCCCTCCCCTCTCTTCTTTCTTTTCTCTCTCTGTCATGTCTGTGATGGACAATGAAGTTACCAAGTCATCTAGAGCAGTCATGGCTGGCAGTCATGTTGAGTCATGGATAGGCAGAGAAGGCCAAGCAAGAGAAAGAGGATCTAGAAACAGAAGAGAGAACGTGTTCACCCTGGGAAACCAGAGGGCTGCTCTGTTCCTAGTGGTTTCCAAGTTCTGGTCTGCACAAGACCTGGCTGTATTTCATTTCATGTGTCCCTGAGATTCTCAAGTACATCCCTTCCCTGAGCTTGCCAAAATAGTTTCTGTTTCTTACAATGAACAGCCTCTAAGTAAAAATAAATGACTGTGTGTACATCATACTTTGTTCTACATCTCTTGCACTTAGCTAATGGTCTGGTATATATTTCAAATGTTGTTAACATATTAATAATTAATAATAACAGGTAACATTTATTGAGCACTTAGTACATGCCTAATACTCCGCCAAACACATTAAATGGATTGTCATTTAAACCTCACACTAAACCTACGATGGTTACAAGTCATCCCCATCTAACAAAGGGAGTAAATGAAGCTCAAAGAAATTGAGTCCAGGTTTCTCAATCTGGGCTTTATTGACATTTGGGACCAGGTCATTCTTTGCTGTGAGGGCTGACCTGTGCATTGTAGGATATCCAGCAGCATCCCTGGCCTCTACCCGCTAGATGCCAGCAGTAGCTTTGTTGCCAGAGCTGCTCCAAGTCTTCGCTCAACCCTCACCTTTAGCAGGAGTTAACGGAAATCTTTAACTTAAAGGGTCCAGCGATAAGAAAGGAAACTATAAACAAACAAGTGAAAGACAGATGGAACCAGCTGGGACCAAGATGGTGACGAATCTGACCTCCAAGAGACCCTGAGTCTCATTATACATTGATTTTACTACATTAGCATAGTAAATGACACAACTACCAGCAGCCCTGACCAGACATTAGGACCAAAAAGGATAAAAAGGGGTCGAGACCCCAATCCCTTGAAAAGGCACTGACCCTTCCCTGTAGACTAACGCATACGCCACCCCATCATTAGCCTCACTCCTCCCTGCGTCTTTACTCGGTAAAATTAAATCCCTCTCGCCAGGTGGGCAAGAAGTCGATCTGTGAACTTAGTTCCCGCTTCTCCATTCTTTGGCCACTGAATAAAACTAGCACTGTGTTGATCTCAGCTTTGGTTTCATTATTGGCTGCTCAAACCCGAATGGAAAAAGACCCCTCCCCCACTAAGGTAGAGAGCCTCGGCCAGGCTAGGGCCCAAGCAGGGTCTATATGACTTAATTTGGTAACAGCTTCACCCTCCCCCATTTGTAACAACCAAAGATATCTCCAAATGCCCACTGGGGTACAGAATCACCCCGATTGAGAACCACTGGTTAAGTGACCTCCTGCAGTGGCACAGCTAAGCAAGGAGTGAGCTGGGATTCCAATCTAGACTGTATATGCTGGAGACAAAGCTCTTTACCACTACACTGACTGCTTCTGATTTGAAATGATTTTTTAAAGATATGGGCAATATCTATGACATAAAATTAAGTGAAAAAATCTGGACCCCAAATTACATGATCTCATTTAGATAAAATCATAGAAAAAAAATACTGCAAAATGTTAACCTCAATTTGGTGGGATATGGGTTGACTGCCCTTACTGATCCTTTTCTGTATTTTCCCAGATTTCCAAAATGGGCACTTATGACTTTCATAGTTAGAAACAATTAAAAAATATTAAAAATTATATTAAATCCCACTTATCAAAAGGAATTAGCAAAGCACATATGAAAAGGGCTTGGTGACTTTTGTATCTACGGCGCTTTATTTATATGTGGCCAAGCCCCATGAATAGTCACACAGTGGCGCCCCACACTCAACAAGAGCCAGACTGGTTTGCTGCATTTCCTAATAAGCCTGGTCTGTGTTCAGATGAAGAGCAATCATTCAGCTCTCCCCACCTCCTCCTTTCAAATACACGACTCTCAACATTGAACAGACAAGAATTCAGTCATTTTCCCAGAAAAAAATTAAGGAGCAACGGGGAAATTTGTTCCTCTCCATTTTCAGGGAAAAGAATCGTGCTTCCCAGGGAATATGCCCCCCAGATGAAATTAAACGTCATTCAAAACTCCATTCTCCTTCCACACACACCAACACACTCATAAGGACACCAACGTCCTACACCAGCTAGTGTGGGTCTGTAGCCTGACTTTGCATGAGGTGTCATGTGCAAGCTTGGGGTCTGGATGCCTTCCCAGCACCCACTGGAAATGGTATCTTTTTTTAAAAATTTATTTATTTTGGAAATGGTATCTTTTAAAGGAAGAAGAACAAAGCGATGGTTTTAGAGTCATACACACTTGGATTTGCATCAAAGCTCATACATGCACGCGTGCGCACACACACACACACACACACACACACACACACATTTTACCTGTGTGACCTTGGATTCCAGTTCAAGGTGGTGACATAGGAGGACCTGAATTCGCCTCCTCCCACAGACACCAAATCTGCAGTTATATATGAACAACTTCCTCTGGGAAGAAAAAAAAAACCTAAAAACTGGCAGAGCAACTCCTATGCACCAGTGAAGGAAAGAAGGCCCACATCGAAGCAGGTAGGAGAGGCTGGAATACAGCGTCACCATGAATCCCACCCTCAGCGTGACAACCCAGAATCGGGAGGGAACTCAAAACCCGGAGTTCCTCCCTAAGGAGGGAAGGGTTTGAATCCCACATCGGGAGCCCCAACCTTTAAGACCTGCACTTGAGAGACAAACCCCCAAAACATCTAGCTTTGAAAACCAATGGGGCTCACGTCCACGAGACCCACAAGGCTAAAACGAACTGAGAAACAGCGCTTAATGGGCTCCTGCGGGGACTCACTTGCCCCAGGGCCCAGCACAGAGGCAGCTGGTCGAGAGGTGCCCAGACTTTAGGTGAACGAGGCTCATTTGCTAATCTTAAAGTGTCAACCTTGGGGCTTCCCTGGTGGCGCAGTGGTTGAGAATCTGCCTGCCAATGCAGGGGACACGGGTTCGAGGCCTGATCTGGGAAGATCCCACATGCCGCGGAGCAACTAGGCCCATGAGGCACAATTACTGAGCCTGCGCGTCTGGAGCCTGCGCTCCGCAACAAGAGAAGCCGCGATAATGAGAGGCCCGCGCACCGCGATGAAGAGTGGCCCCCGCTCGCCACAACTAGAGAAAGCCCTCGCACAGAAAGGAAGACACAACACAACCATAAATAAATAAATAAATAAATAAAAATTTAAAAAAAAAAAAGTGTCAACCTGAGGGGCACGCATCCAGGGGCCTGCAGGCTGGTGGGTGCCATCATCACATGCCCTCTGCCTCGCTCTAGCCAGTATCTCCCAGATGGGAGATTTTACATGCATCTGGCACCCTGGTTTTTGAAGCCACTACCCAAGGGATGCCCTCTGATCACTGGGCTCTGCAGGACAAAGGGGTTTGCGATCCATAGACTGTTGTTGGCAGGCTACCACCCCCAGGGCACTGCATGGATAGCAGACTGAAATACACCCCCAGACTTTCTGAGAAGGAGGCGTATTTGCTTATCCAGGAGCGTCTGCCTGAGTGGCAGGCCTCTGGTGTGGCACAAAACTAGGAGCCTACGGAGGGGCTCTCGGGGAGCAGTGGACATAATCTTTGCACTCACTCTCTGCCTCGCTCCAGCTCACTGGTGTCTCCCAGAGAGGAGCCTATGCCCTTGTCTGGCACCACAAGTTTTACAGCTGCTGCCAGGGGGCACTTCCACATCACCTGGCTCTGGTGACCAATGGGGCTTACACACATGGGTCCCACAGGACTGTATGTACTCGCATACTTTAAAAGCTGCTGCTGGGGCTTCCCTGGTGGCACAGTGGTTAAGAATCCGCCTGGCAAGGCAGGGGACACGGGTTCGATCCCTGATCCGGGAAGATCCCACATGCCGCGGAGCAACTAAGCCCATCGCCACAACTACTGAGCCTGCGCTCTAGAGCCCACAAGCCACAACTGCTGAGCCCACATGCCACAACTACTGAAGCCCACGTGCCTAGAGCCCGTGCTCTGCAACAAGAGAAGCCACCACAATGAGAAGCCTGCACACCGCAACGAAGAGTAGCCCCCGGTTGCTGCAACTACAGAAAGCCCACACGCAGCAACGAAGACCCAACGCAGCCAAAAATAAATTAAATAAATAAATAAATAAATAAATAAATAAAGGCACTAATCCCATCATTAAAAAAAAAAAAAAAAGCTGCTGCTGATGGTCTGGCTTGCAGTCACCCTGCGTCTAGGCACTGACTGAGATCCTGCCCTTTGGGACACTGACAGATCTTGGCACAATCTCAACTACTGGGAGCCATTAAAAATAAAACAGGTGCTTGGACCATCACAAAGGTTTGAAAGACCATCAGGAGCTGGGGCATGGTTGAATGATAAGGTCCACCTCCTACACTAGGCCACTCCTTCAAGACTTTGCGTGGGGACTTCCCTGGTGGTCCAGTGGTTAAGACGTCGCCTTCCAATGCAGGGGGTGTAGGTTCGATCCCTGGTCGGGGAGCTGAGATGCCACATGCCTTGGGGCCAAAAAACCAAAACATAAAAACAGAAGCAATATTGTAACAAATTCAATAAAGACTTTAAAAATTGGTCCACATCAAAAAATCTTAAAAAAAACCCAAAAAACAAAAAGATTGTGAGTGGTGGCTGTTTCATCTAATGCATAGACCTCAACACAGAGAGTCAAGAAAAGTGAAGAAACAGAGGGATATGTTCCAAAGGAAAGGACAATATAAACCTCAGGAAAAAACCTTAATGAAATGGAGATAAGTAATTGACCTGATAAACAGTTCAAAGTAATGGTCACAACGATGCTCACCTGTGTGACCCTGAGCTGGTGATGTAATCTCTCAGAGCCCCAGTTTCCTCATCTTTACTAAATGGACATGACAGTCTCTCCTCACTGGGCTGTTTGGAGAATTAAGTAAGACAAATAAAGCACTAAGCACAGTGGCTGGCACATGGTAGCTACAATTAACAGTCTAGCCATTAAGCACGGAAACTAGCAATTCATGGTGTGGGGTAGATTCCTGTTTCAGAGGGATGTATGAGTTTCCTGTTGCCACTGTAACAAACTACCACAAACTTAGTGACTTAAAACAACTCAAATTTATTATCTGACAGTTCTAGAGGTCTGAAGTCTGAAATGTCTTTTAGTGCTAAATTCAAGGTGCCAGCAGAGCTGCATTCCTTCTGGAAGTACTAGGGAAGAATCCATTTTCTCTAGAGCTTCTAGGGGCTGCCCGCATTCCTTGGTTCATAGGCTTTCCTCCGTCTTCAAAAACAGCAGCATGGCATCTTCAAACCTCTCTCTCTCTCCCTCTCTCTCCTCTGCTTCTGTCCTCACATCTCCTTCTCTGACTCACCTGTCCCCTCTTATAAGAACCCTTTAGACTACACTGGGCCTACCCAGATCCTCCAGTATAATCCTCCAATCTCAAGATTCTTAACTTTACCTTATCTGCAAAGTCCCTTTTGCCATGTAAGGTGACATATTCACAGGTTTCAGGGATTACGACATGGATATCTTTGGGGGTCTTTATCCTACCTACCACAAAGGACAAGAAAGGAGTCCATCCTTATAATCAAATAGCCACAGCTAATCATAATACTGGGAACACTCAGCCGACTTGTGAGCTGAAAGTAACCCTGTGGCCAGGCCCCGCCCCGGGGGAGCCCCAGGGTATAGGAAGATGTGGGGCTGAGATTTGGGGATCCTCCTTAGGCTACTAACCACTCCCACCTGCCTTATATATTGGATTGCATTTTTAAAATATTCTACTACATTAAAACGTTTTTTAAAAGCTCTGATCTAGCCAAATGCTCTTGTTTTAATGATGAACTGAGGCCTGGGGAGATTCAGCGACTTATCAGAGAGGCAGAGGAAGATCAGCTCAGTCACTGAGCTCTGAGCTAAGACGGTCAGTCACCGAGCAATCACGGTGGAGGGAGCAGCACATAGTGGTAAAGAGCATGAACTTTCAGGAACACTCATGAGTGCAAGTCCTGCCCAGATATTTGCTGGGCAGTGTGTTTCTAAACCTACTGGGAGGGTGAATTAAGTGAGATAATGCACCGAAAGCACTTAACCATGCCGTCTGTCATTGTTGGCTAACTGGTAGTGTCATTATTTCCATATATTTCTTTCTTTTTTTTAACACCTTTATTAAAGTATAATTGCTTTACAATGGTGTGTTAGTTTCTGCTTTATAACAAAGTCCATATATTTCTTATCTCTCAAGCTACACTCTTAGTTCTTTGAGAGTAGAACCTGGGGTGATCGGCCTTTGTGAAACAGAGGGGTGCCTCACTCCCTCTCGCCACCTAACCAGCCCCTGGTTGCCTCTCAGGTCTCGGCTGAAACAACCCTTCCCTAGGAAGCCATCCAGACCACCCAGAAGGCATCAGATCTCCTGGTTTACACTCTGGTAGCATCCCGAATTCTCTCTTGTAGGCTTCATCCCAATTATTGCTCAACAATTATTCATGCAATAATTTCTCTGATCCCTGCCTTCTCCTGCAACACAAGCTACAATGCAAGCTCTCTAAGGACAGTTAGGCATACCAAATATTCCATGTGCTCTCTCCACATTTCTCAGCCTCCTTTGAAGTTAACTGGGGCCATGTGACTAATACGTGGCTCATGGGCTGAGTACAGAAGTGATACATGTCACCTCTGGGCTGAAGCACAGAAAAGCTGGCACAGTAATTCTCCAGTTATCAATTCTCCTACTGCAGAGATGTAATGTTCCATCAGCCTAAGCCCCTGAGTGACTACATGGAGAAGCACCCTCTGTTGATCCACACTGGATGTGTAGCTTAGTGAGAAAAAAAAAAAAAAAAAAACCTTTGTTGTTTTAAGCTTCTGACATTTCAAAGGTAACTTGTTACATTAGCACAACCTAGCCTATCCTGACCAATGCAGCACTATATTCCCAGCATTCACATAGTGCTGGGTATGTAGAAAGTGCTCCATAAATACCTGATGAATGAATGAGTCTCTGAAACAACAGGTAAAAGTCAGAATACAAGGTATTTTCTAAGTTAGTAGAGGAGGACAGCTCACCACCACCAAAAATAAAAGAATGAACCACTAAAAAGTGAAACACCAGGATCCCTGTCACCCAGGACAGAAGCTAGAACACGGGCTCTCTGACCTTGAAACGGCTGGGCTCTGAGTCACTGTTGTGTTGTTGCAGGTCACAGAAACACTCAGCGAGGCCGAGGACGATTAGGTACTCAACAAAGTGATAAAATCCACTACAACCAAAGCCGTTAGTCACAGGGCATTTAGAAACTGTTGCAATTTATAATATATATGAATTGATCTGCAGGAACCCATAAACATTGCTCATCAATATAACTAATTGGCATGTATGAGTTTGGTTGGCTGGTACAGTCAGGCCAGTGTCATCATGGTCTTGAAGGGAAAAAGGAACACATGCACGCTGGGGCCTTCGACTGGGGTACTGGCATTCTGACCATTCCACTGGATTGGACAAGGAATTGAGTGAAAGTGGTATATTTAAGAAGTGGAGGAAACACGGTATAGAAGCAAGGAAGATATAGCAAATAATGGATGTGCCACCAAGTGAGCTATTACAAGGGGAAGAGGAGCTTAACGCCAGGAGGAAACTCTGGAGAAAGGTGCAAAACACACCTTTGCCCTCCTACTCATGACTCATATCTCCCGCCCCTTCCCTCCCTCCCTCCCGCTCTCTCTCTCTGCCCTCTGCTAACCAGTTTTCTCTTTCTCTCCCTTTCTTCAAGGGAGAAAAACAGGTATCCACCATCTTCTATATGTTATGATTTCAGCCACTACAGGCTGCCTTTTCTTTATTCTCAGTCCAGAATCCCAGGGAAGTACTCTAATGGGCTCAGCTTGGGTCTGGAGAATAGACTTGGAGCAATTGTCTAAGGCCAAAGGCCGAGTCTCATTGTAGTGACAACAGCTCTCTTGGTGCCCTTGTGATTAGAGTACTGAATCGGGGTACAGGTGGGCTTTACCCAGAAGAAAATAGGAATTTTCCAGAAATAAATATTCGTTAAATGAACGGTCCTTAAGATCCCTTTACATTCTGGAAATCTTAAGATCTGGAACTCCAGACAAAGTGTTTTTGGTTAAAATGGCTAACAGAGTGATTTTTAACAACAGCGATATGTTTGGTGAGGGCTGGCATTGTTCTTGAGCTGCAAGTGCAGCACGGCAGCATTTTGTACCCAGCAGGGCCCGGCACAAAAGTTGGGTCTGGGGACAAAGGAGACCTCTATCAAGAGCCATTCATCTCAAGATGTGGCCTCCCAGCCCCACTCTCAGAGAAGACAGTGACCCCACAGGACACCCACATGGGCCTAGAGATGAAGTCCTGTTGCCAGCTCAGCAGAGATGCATTTCTCCGGATCACACAGAGACGGCCCTGGCTTGATCAGCGCGACTCTCACTTAAGCTGCAGATGGCAAACGGAACGCTCCTCCCCACCCCCTGCTCCCTGGCCTAGCTGCTTCTACATTCCTTGACAATAATGCTGGTTCAGAAGCCGGTACTGGAGCCAGCCCTCACCAGGCACAGCAGGGCAGGCAAGGCAGAAGGGAAGCTGGCAAGGTGGGAAGCAGGGGCTATTTATTTTATGCTGGCCTCAGCAGCCTGGAGGGTACTGTGAAGAGTGGGCAGCAAGACCACAGCAGATGACAGACCTTTATCAGGTAAGGGGTGGCGGGTAGGGGGCACAGGAAAATGACAGCCCCACTTGCCAAGTCTCAGAGACACCTGCGTCTAATTTAGTATAAGGAAGAGATTATGGGAAAGGGCTGCCACCTTCCCCAGATGCAGATGCTAACTAAATCTAGTCTATTCCGTCACCTCCACCTCTCTCCAGCCTGTTCTCCATCCCCACCCCGCCTGCTCTAAGCTACCATCATCTCGCCTGGAGAGCTGGGACTGCTTCATAAACTCTCTCTCCCTGTATTTGCTCCTCAGGCCACAACAGTCCATTCTCCACCCAAGGACTAGAGTGGTCAAAGTTAAGATCAGCTTAAAACCCAACAGTGGTTTCCCAAAGGGTAGAGTCCAAAATCCTTCACAACAGCTCACAAGGGCCTTCACAGGCTGATCCTGGCTGACCCCAACAGCTCCAAGCATCAAAGGGAGTTGGAGTACGTAGCAGATGCATTAGTGCCCTGCCAGATCCCCTCTCCTTTACCATACTGGCCCAACTTCCAAAGGCCAGCACCTGCTTTCATTTGCCTGATGGCTTCTCTGGCAATTGGAGCCCACTTTTGCTCATATGCATGGCAGAATGGAGGTGCCAGGGAATTAATATCCCCCCACCCCAAGAGCAGTCCTCAAGCAATCATTGATGGAAGATGGTGTATAAATACCATCATTCGTTGGGTGGAATGTTTGACACTGGCCCCCAAAGTTCCCCACTTGCCCACAGTGGTAACTAGCGTGATAATGCATCCTTTCCTGGATACCTCCCTTCCCTGTCTCACCTCCCATTTCTCAACTTGTATTAAGAATTGCCTCCCAGATGCAAACATCTTTTTTTTTTAAATTAATTTATTTATTTTTGGCTGTGTTGGGTCTTCGTTGCTTCGCGCGGGCTTTCTCTAGTTGCGGCAAGCGGGGGTTACTCTTCGTTACAGTGCGCAGGCTTCTCATTGCGGCGGCTTCTCTCGTTGTGGAGCACAGGCTCTAGGCGCGCGGGCTTCAGTAGTTGCAACACGCAGGCTCAGTAGTTGTGGCTCACGGGCTCGAGAGCACAGGCTCAGTAGTTGTGGTGCACAGGCTTAGATGCTCCGCGGCATGTGGGATCTTCCCGGACCAGGGCTCGAACCTGTGTCCCCTGCACTGGCAGGCGGATTCTTAACCACTGCACCACCAGGGAAGTCCCCCAGATGCAAACATCTTGCATTCAAACCTTTATCTCAGGGTCTTCCTTGGAGAGATCCCTGAAAATTCAACTATTTTCCATAAGCAGGCTTTCCAGCTACGTACCCATTTGTACACATTAGATATGTGCCATATTCTCTGCAGCCTCAGGACCTTTGCACAAGCTGTTCCCTCTGCTTAGCATACTCTCCCCTCACCCCACCCCTACCTCCTACTGCCCCATCCATCTCCTGGATGGATTTTACTCTAGCTTAGATCTATGTTCTCAGGTAGGACTTCACTGACCCCACTCCACACACACAGATGCTTTGATTCCCTTGGAATCTGTTCTCCTCACCCTCTATTTCTCTTTCATTTCACTCATCCCACCTGTAATTATTTTTGAAGCCTGTATTCCCCACTGAAATGTAAGCCCCATGAGAACAGGGACTGTTATGGGATCACTTCTGTATCCCCAGAGTGGAACACAAAATAGATGGTCAATGTGGAGCCAAATAAGTGGTCCTTTGACCTAAAAAGAAAAAAAAAGAAAAGAACAAAAGAAAAAGAAAGGTATAAAATCACCCATTTACTAATTGGATAGTCACAGACACCATCACTCAGCACATACGATGCACCAGGCACTGTGCCAATGGTTTCACAAACATTAATTCGCCCTCATAAGTAGATACTGATATTAACCCTATTTGACAAAGGGAGAAACTGAGTCAAAGAGAGGTTAAGTAGTTTGCTAAATGGCACAGAGGTAACAAGAGGCAGAGCTGAGGTTTGAACCTGGAGAGCCTGGCACCAGAGTACACATATTTAACCACTGAGCTCTCCTGCCTCTCACTGCTCAGGAGGGAGACGCCAGTTGTAGAGAGCTTCACAGCACCTGTATGCAGAGCTTTCCCCCTCAGAAGGCACAAAGTGAAGAAAAACAGACAGAATCCCTGACCTGGTGACATTCATTCTTTGTACCAGATACTGACAAAGTACCTCCTATGTGCCAGTCATTGTGCCAGACACAAAGGTGAAGTGGCAAACAAGACAGACACTGCCCCTGCCCTCCTGAGGCTTACGGTCCAGCAGGAAAGACAGACGCTGAAGGAATAAACACACAAATAGGTATGCAATTACCAGTTGTTGTAAATACTGTAAAGACAACAGTGCACGGGAAGCACCTAACTGAAATGGGTCAGAGACAACATCTAAATGAAGACCCGAAATAAGAAAAGAATCTAGCCACCCTAAGGGGGTGAGCAGAGAACATTTCCCACCGGACCTTAGGAAATGCTGGATGTTATTCTAGGCGCAGGGGAAGCCACTGGGGGAGTTTAAGGAGCCGGAGATGTGGTCTGTTTACGTTTTCAAACATCCCCTCTAGCTGTGGAGGGGAGAGTGGGTGGCGGGGGGCAGGAGCAGCGAGACCAGCTCAGAGGCTGCTGCAGTGGATTAGGGGAGAGATGACGGCGGCTCCGGTGAGGCTCTCCAGCAGGGGAGATGGGGAAACAGGCTCCATTTAGGACACGTCTGGGGAAAGTCCACAACAGAACTTAGCAGTGAGTTGAGGGGAAGGGTTGAGGCAGGCGGAGGAACATCCAGGTTGACTCTCAGGAGCGGGTGATGGGACATCTCCAGCCTGGCCAAGGGGACCAGCTTTCACAAAGTTTTATCCAGGCAGTTCCACTATCCTCAAGGCCCATCTTTCCCAATCTCTCCCTTCACCATAACGACCTCATTCCAGAACAAGCTGTCGGAGCATTTCAGGAAAGATGGAAGGAGCAAGCCTCAAAGCTAGCAGTTTTTGCATGCTCGTTACGTGTCAGGCATATATTGCATGCAATTCTGTCAAATATTCTATGATAAAAGGCCTATTACTATCACCATTTTACCGGTGAAGCTTAGAGAAGTTTAACTTTTGCCCAAGGCTCACACAATTGATCAATGACAAGGGGGCGCTTCAGACTTGGGGCTGGTAGATTACACAACCATATCCCACCCCTTTGCTCCCCATTTGGACAGATTTGTCTTTGGAGGACCAGTTGGTGACAATGCCTTCTTGCTGTGGGCCCTGAGTATCCTGGGACTGCCAGTGGCTGCCTGTGAGACCAGGGAAACTGACCAAAGGGGCCCCTGATGCCTGAGTCTGAGACCACTGCCCAGAGGCATCCATCCTCACTGATATCCAGCAAACACCCCAGTTCTGCACAACCCACTAATCTCAGCCCAGACTAAGGAAACCTCAGTCTCAATAGAAAAATACCAAGAGTACAAAAGGAATTAGGATTTTTTGGGTGGTCCCTTTCGGTACCACCAAGAGAGAGGGAGAAGAATGCAGGCCTGAAATATCCACTCGTCACACCCCTGGTCTGTTCAAGCAGCTCTCCTCTGATCTCCTGCCTCATTAAATTCTTTCACATACATTATCTCATTCAGTCTACGGGTACAGATCATTCTACCCGTTCCTACAACACGAGTAAAGTGAGGTTCAGCAAGGTGAAACGACCTGCAAGCTCAGAGCCAAGTTCTGAAGCCAGGGCCTCTCAGCCTAAGTCCAGTAGCCTTTCCAACACCACTCACTGGCTTACTGTGAAAACCTTCCTAGAGGTTTGCTCTTTAGTGATTTTTGCTCTACATGCATTTTCCCACTTCAGCACCAGCCTAGAATTGGAGCGGTGGGGGGAGGGCAGCAGGGGGATGGGGGTGGCTGGACTACGTCAAGGACGTGGCCCTAACAGGAGCTGTGATTTGAACCGAGTACACATTGGTTCTCTGCTCTCTTTGGAGCCACTGCGTTTGCAATTCAGGACCCGATGATGCCCATGTACTGGGCCAAACACTGCCACAGTTTTCTGATCCAATCTCCTTCCCAGGACGATACCACTTAAAAATTCTCTGTAACCAGTCAGGCAGTCTAAGCTCCTCTAAAAGACCCATATCGCCGGACAAGTTCACAGAGGGCTCCGACGCTAATCAGCCAGAAAAGAAGCCACGCACCACGACATGTGTGGGCTCAGGTGGTAAGAGAGATTCACAAAAGCCTGTGCGGAACCAAAAGGAAACATAAAGGTACTGAGACACCACTCAGTGCCTCCCTCACCCACATCCTTGCTAAGAGCATCTGCCCCCAGTCACAGCCCCTGATTCCTCTTTGCCTCATGACTGATATCCAGCCATTGCACATAAATACAGGCACACTGGAGGTTAAAATATTAAACTCCTTCTGTACACACTGGCGAATTACCTCCCTGAATGCCCCTGAGAAATCCCATCTAAAACAATAAGGAAACGTGTCATCTCATGCAATGGAAGTCCACAGGTACGGAAGGTCTGAGCACTTGTTGATTCAGCTGCTCCACAAGCACCCGGGTTCTTGTCCCTCTCCTCTGCCATCTATGGTGCTGAGGCTTTCTTGTTTCAGTCTAAGAGGAGAGAGACAGAACCTCTCCCCAAATCATGGACTAAAATTTCTTCCCGTTAATGGTTTATTTGGACCAACTTGAGTCACATGACTACCCCTGGACCAGTAAGAGTCACCAGGGAAATGCCTCCAGGGACATTTGGCAATGAATAGTCATCACCCTATTAGTCTGGAAACATTACTAGGCATCTCACTGGGTATGGGAAGCTACTGGCATCTAGTGGGTAGAGGCCAGCCATGTTAATAAACATCCTATAGTGCACAGGGCAGTCCCCACAACAAGGAATTGCCTGGTCCAAAATGTCAACAGTGCTGAGATTGGGAAACCCTGGCTTAGATTAATCTAGATCAGGGTTAGCCAACTATAACCCATGTGTCATGTTTGACCCACTGCCTAATTTTATAAAGTTTTATTGGGACACAGACACACTCATTCATTTCCATATTGTCTACAACAGAGAGTTGTCACACGGCTAGTGGTGACAGAGGTCACATGCCCCCCGCCCCCCCAAAAGCTTAAAATATTTTCTCTCTGGCCTTTTTCTGAAAAAGCTTGCTGATCCTTGATCTGGAGCTGGGGATGGGAGAATATGTAAACAAAATTAGGGTTCTGTTAGGAAGGAGGAGAACTGATATTGGGAAGTAATAAACAGTAATGACTACCAAGACAAAAGTCTGTTTATGGAGGTCACACCGTAGGGCACAGCTCTCAGCAGGAATTTTCCCAACGAAAATTTATTTCCACATAAAGGACTTATTACAAAAACTAGGGCCTTAGACCTTACGCAATTTTTTAGTTGGTGGGAGGTGTGAACCCTCCAACTTGCACCCGCCCCCCAAAAAAAATCCAGATTTTCCCCATTCAACTCCTACCACAGAGACAGAAGTGATCATCAGAGAGCAGTGAGTTCCGAGCCCACGAAGATCTCAGAGTCAGGCCTGGTGTGAGCTCTGGGGCAGGCCACAGTCACCCTGAAATCAAGGGAGGGGCACACAGGGACGCTTTAGAACACTCCTGGGGGAGGGAGTTACCCAGCAGAGAGGCCCATGGGACAGACGAGAGAAGCACTCCAGAAACATGGCTGCCCGACAACAGTCTTGTCCCATAATGTCCCAGGGCCTATCAGTAAGTCCTCTTCCCTCTACTAGTTTAAGTGGGGTTTTTTTGCTTGGACCAAAGGATCCCTGAAGAGGACAAGACCTCCTGAGTCACTGAACACCCTTTCCAGGACACTCCCCTCATTGCCTCAGGGGCAGGGTAAATATTCACCCTCTGGGCAGACTGGCTCCTCCTCTCTCCTTCCATCCCGGTCATCCAGGGAGATTCCCGACCCATTTGGCAGGAAATTAGGCAGGCCCAGAGGCCTGACAGAACCTTCAAGGCTTAAAAACTAGGAAACCCAGGAGGGAGAATGGTACCTGACTTTTCAGAGTTATTTTAAAGATTTCTTTTAATGGCAAGTATAAATGGTTACTGGATTTGTCAGACTTGAGACAATATCAACTCCTAAAAAGGACTAAGAAGGAAAAAAAAAAACAAAACACCATTTTAAGTGGAAAAAAAAAAAAAAATCCATCGCCATTTCTTTTCGACCTGGGATAATAATGTGACTCCGATCTTCCCATTCGTTCAGGCTGGTCTTTAAGTTACCAGAAACCCCCCCACTAAACATCCTGTTCCTATTTCTTCCCTATTTGATATTTTAATTGAATGAGAACTATCATATCCTGGCCAATATTCATTCCCCATCTGTTGCTTCTCCGGTTTTTTTCTGGGAGCGCCTGGGGCAACACTCCTTCCCGGAACAAAATCTCCTCTCTCTGACTTCCTCTGGAAGAGATTCTCTTTCCTGAAGCCAGAATCATTTGCCTCCTGGAAGCAAATCTCTCCTGGAGGAGTCCCCCAGGGGCCACCATCTGGGTTTCCGGGCTGCCCTCACTCTTCAGCAAGCGTGTTGCCACCACTGGCTCCAGCCCACCCTCCTCAGCCTGAGGCTTTGGGAAAGGGGTCCCTCCCCTGGAACCACAGCCAAGCCAAGATCAAACAAATGACGATTCTGAGTTATACAAACTGACTTCTTCCCAGCAACATCACAGTGAAGACAAACACCTCATGTAAACACATTCAGCGCACACACTCCGACTAAGTGCTGAATTCTACAGACAGAGATGAAGAAAATATAATCCAAAGCCCCCAAGAAGCCAATCTTGAATAACACTGTCCAGTAGAAAAATAGGCACAAAAGCCACATTTGTAATCTGGGAGTTTCTAGTAACCACGTTAAAATAAGTACAAAGAGGGACTTCCCTCGTGGTGCAGTGGTTAAGAATCCGCCTGCAGGGACACGGGTTCGATCCCTGGTCCGGGAAGATCCCACATGCCGCGTAGCAGCTAAGCCCATGCGCCACAACTACTGAGCCCACGCACCACAACTACTGAAGCCCGTGCGCTCTAGGGCCCGCACACCGCAACGAAGAGTAGCCCTCGCTCGGTACAACTAGAGAAAGCCCGCGCACAGCAATGAAGACCCAATGCAGCCAAAAATAAATTAAAAAATTTAAAAATAAAAGTACAAATAAACAGGTACTTCCAGGCACTTCACATACATTATTTTCTAATTTAATCCTCACAACAAGCATATGAACCAAGACCTTTTATTCCCTCATTTTGGAGATGGTAACACTGAGGACCAGAGAGGGTGAAACTGCTCAGGATCTGACACTGAGTGGTATTAGGGGAATTTAAACCAGACAATTTAGATGCAAAGTCTATGCTCTTGGCATGCTTGATTGTTGTAGAGAAGTTGCTATTTAGAAAGCTCAAGTAGGTGGGTCCCTTCCAAAACAAGAAGCCTTTTTTCTTTCATCCTTTAATCTATTTCTGGCTTATAAATTTAGATTCTGAAAAATCTAGGACTTTTTCTGTGGCAAACATGTCAAGCCAAGACATTAAACTCAGACCTAACCAAATATGCTTTTGTCAATGCTGCAAACTGGCTCTCAGTTTGTTTGGCCCTTGTTTATCTGCAAAATATTTTCCTTCCTACCTTGTATCTGTTGGTGCCATCTAGCACAGGCACAGAGAGGCTAACTAGCTGTGGGTCGGTCACACAGCTCATGACAGGTCAGAATTAGAACCCCTTCTTGGGGTTCCTAATCCACACTGGGTCCCAAGGAAATTCCTCTTGGATCTAAACAACCTCCCAGAGAAACAGCCTTTCCCCAGAGACACAAAGGATTAAAATAGAACATCTTCAGGCATTCATTTATTGTGCACCTATTATATGCCCAGCACTGGGCTGCACTGGGCTAGGTGCTGGGGTTAAAGAGAAAAAAGACAAGATGCCCACTCTCAGAGAACTCACATTATCCCAGAGGCAGCAGACAGAGTGGACAACTGCAGTACCATGTGATGAGAACCACGAAAGGGAAACTGTGGGAACCCTGGGGCAAAGCACTTAACCCTGCCAGGGGGGTACCAGGGGATGGGGAAGGTAGTGGTCACGGAAAACTCCCTGGAGGAGGTAATGACTGAACTGAGTCTTGAAGAATGAGAGTGAAAAAGCAGAAGACACAAGGTCAGGAAGAAATGAGGCTGGAGAGATAGGCAGGGTCAGATCATGAAAGGCCTTGAGTACCCAAGTAAGGAGTTTGGACATTTCCTTGAAGACAATGAGGGATTGTGCCTCAGTTTCCACATCTAAAATGAGGGAAATAATCCCAACCACCTCATCGGGTTTTTGTGAGATTAAACCACAATTATCGTTGAAAGTTTTTAGAGAGAGTGATAATATGATAATACTAATTACTGTTAATATGACAACTACCATTAATTAAACATCTATTCCTTAAAAAACTAAAAGTAGAACTACCATATGACCCAGCAATCCCACTCCTGGGCATATACCCAGAGAAAACCATAATTCAAAAAGATACATGCACCCCAATGCTCATTGCAGCACTATTTACAAGAGTCAGGACATGGAAGCAACCTAAGTGTCCATCAAAAGAAGAATGGATAAAGAAGATGTGGTACATATATACAATGCAATATTACTCAGCCATAAAAAGGAATGAAATTGTGCAGTTTGCAGAGACGTGGACAGACCTAGAGGCTGTCATACAGAGTGAAGTAAATCAGAAAGAGAAAAACAAATATCGTATAATATCACTTATATGTGGTATCTAGAAAAATGATACAGATGAACTTATTTGCAAAGCAGAAATAGAGGCACAGACGTAGAGAATGGACGTATGGATACCGGGGGCCGGGGGAAGGGGGGGGATGAATTGAGAGATTGGGATTGACATACATACGCTACTGTGTATAAAATAGATAACTAATGAGAACCTACTGTATAGCACAGGGATCTCTACTCAGTGCTCTGTGGTGACCTAAATGGGAAGGAAATCCAAAAAAGAGGGGATATATGTATACGTATAGCTGATTCACTCTGCTGTACAGCAGAAACTAACACAACATTGTAAAGCAACTATATTCCCATAAAAATTAATTAAAAGAAAAATTTAAAATAAATTAAACATCTATATGTGCTAGACATGGTGCTAAGCACTTCATGGACATCACCATTTTTCTTCTAAACATTTGTCATTATCTGAAATTGCATCATGTATTTGTTGGATTGTGCAATTACTGCCTGCTTCTCCCACTAGAAGAAAGCTTCCCAAGGGCAGGACCTGCTTGTCTTGTTTGCTGCTGCATCTCCAGTGCCTACAATGGAGACTGACACATGAAGTAGGAGCTCAATAAATCATGGCTGGATGAATAAATGATGATCCCATTTACAATAATCCAGAGAAATAAATATTATTTCCTTCCTTTTACAAATGAGGAAACTGAAGTGTAGAGAGATCATTCAGGCTGCAATGTGGACAAAAGATGAAAGATGAGAAACGCTGGAGGCAAGGAGACCAGTGAGGAGGCTATTTTAGACTTTCAGGGAAGAAAACTGGGATGGAGAAAAGTTACTACATTGAAGAGATATTAAGAAGGTGGGGGAATGGATGGATGGGTGGGTAGATGGATGAGTAAATGTGTGGATGGCTGAATATGTGGGATATGTGGGTGAACAGATGGGTGAGTGAATGGATAGGTGGGTGAACTGATGGACGGGTAGATGGATACATGGGTGGGTTGATTACAGATGAGTGGATAAATAGATCTTCAGAAGGCCCTAAATGCCCTTGCATGAAGCATCTTATACATAGAATAAAATTTTTTACCAGAAGTAACCAGAATGGATATCAAAATATTGCCCAGATGATGAAGACAAGTCTTTAACATCATCTTAATCAGGGAATATAACAATCCTCTCCTATATGTCTTCATACCAATTTTGCCCAAGACTCATGTGCTCAATTACTCTTCCCATTACCCCCCCAAGACAAATAAGGCATAAATCAGCCCTTAAGCTGTCGTTCCTTCAGCTGATTTCCAAATCCACAGTGCTGAGGCTTTAAATTATTCTGCATATAACTTGGTTAAGCAGTACCTGGGTCCAGATAGGATGATCTTATTGTCAGGGAGACAGAGTTGGCCTGACCTGCAAAAGCTCCTGCTGATGCTATTGCTATTCCAGGGAGAGTGTTAAAGCCAACTCAGAATGGCTTTGAAAGATGAGTCCTGTCCAGTCAAGTTCGAATAGACATCCAGCCATAAAAACTCCCAGTTGTGTCATTCTCCCTTATTAAAGGCAACACGTAGACAGAGAGGAGTCTGATCTGTTCTTTTTCTTCAGCCCCTTCTTCCCACCCTTTCCCTGTGTCTTGAGAACACATACACACACACACTCACTGCCAAATTCAGGGCTAGAGTACGTGAAATACATTAAGATAATTTAAAGGAAAGCCCCGCCTCAAAACAGTATCTTCCCAATCTTTCCTTGAAATTCCCCCATGAGCAATACATTCTTTTGTAATCAGCATTACCCTCTTGTGACCTGATGATCTCGTTGTAAATAATACTCAAGTATTCCACAGGCTAGACCAGCAGGAGTCAATAGGTCCCTATGGGAACTTCCCCTACCTAGCCTGTCCATTTAGTTTGCTAGGGCTGCTATTACAAAGTACCACAGACTGGGTGGCTTAACCAAAAGAAATTTTTCTCACAGTTCTGGAGGCTGGATGTCCGAATTCAAGGTCTTCTCTCTATACCTGTCTGTGTACTAATCTCTTCTTAAAAATAGAGAGACAACAGTCACATTGGATGAGGGCCCACCTTAATGACCTCATTTAACCTCAATTACCTCCATAAGATGCTATCTCAAGTACAGTCACATTCTGAGGTACTGGGGGTTAGGACTTCAACATATGGATTTGGGAGGAGACACAATTCAGCCCATAACACCCTGGAACACTGAGTGGTCCAGGAAAGCATCTTGTCCAATACCCACATCAAAGAAGTCTCGTCTCCAGTGGGACAGTTCTTAAGTATATCCACTTGTACATGAATGTTCATAGCAGCATTATGTATAAAAGCCAAAATGTGGGAACAACCCAAGTGTCCATTAATGAATGAATAAACAAATGTGGTAGCAGCATGCAATGGAATATGATTCAGCCATAAAAACGAATACAGTACTGACACAGGCTACAACATAGATGAACCTCAAAACATTATGCCAAGGGAAAGAAACCAGACAAAAGACCACATAGGGTATGACTCCATTTATATGAGATGTCCAGAATAGGCAACTCCATGGAGACAGAAAGTGGATTAGGAAGGTTGGAAAAGAAATTAAAACAAACCTGGGTGTATGCTTGATGTGGGTGCACATGGAAAAAGGTCTTCAAGAATATGTTTAGATTACCAGCAGCAAGTACCTTTAGGGAGTGGAAGGGGAAGTAGCTAGGATTTATTCACTATTTACCCTGATACCTTTTTCTAACTTTAGAATATTTTAAGTACATTTTTAAACAAAAGCCCTCAAGCAAATTGGTGACGTGTATTACAAATTTTAAAACTGTGCTTGAGACAAATTAATGGAGATGTTTGTGAATGTGGATGTTTGCCTTATTATTTATAATACGGGGAATTTTCAAACTACCAATGTCCAATAACAGGGCACTGGTTAAATTAATTACACTATGTACATGTACAGGAACACTATTTTTCAAAAATACTCCTATTTTTTGAAAAACTCCTATTTTTCAAAACCATTTAATGCATAGAAACTGTCTATGATGCACTGCTGAAGTGGGGGGGGGGAACCCAACTAATTCTAAAGAGTACTGTATGTAAGGTCCAAAATTTTGTTTAAAATACCTGTGTTTATGCATATGCATTATATACAACCAGTATATCCACACGCATAGAAAAAGGTCAGAAAAAAATGTTAAAGAGGTTACCTCTGAGTTACAAAATTATGGGTAATTTTTATTCTTATTCCTTCAGTCACTTCATAATTATTGTGTACCTACCAAGTGTTTCCTGTATTTCCCTTTTTATGAATATGTTTTATTTCTGTAACTAGAAAAGAACAATAAATGTTCATTTTAAAGGGATAAAAAAGATCTCTGGAAACAAAACAGACTACCAGCTTCCTCTCACTCCCCTAAATCTGAACTGCTGTTTGCACTTAACCTTAGCATGTGAGATCTGACCACTACAGGAGCCTTAAAGGAATGGGGACCAAGTGGGGAACTAAGCTTTGCTTCTGCTCAGGGACAAAACCATCACCCCATGCCACCACTCACCATCATCCCACGTGGCCATCTTCCAAATGTACAAAACCCACTCACTTCTCTCCTTTCCTACCTAGTTCTCCTCTTTTCTACACATCTTTGAATTGCCCACACTAATACTCACAGTCATGTCCCTAGGTTGGACATCTGTAGTTTTTGCCAACCTGCATCCATTCACTCTTCTCCTAGCAAAGGATCCTGAATTATCTCTGAGGAATACCATCTTTGTGTTCTCATCCAATGTGTTACAGGTGGGGCTCCATCCCTAGCCCAGGGTCAGAACATACCACCCAGGTCCAATTCAACGAGCACATTAAACATTAAATCCCTCTGGTCAAAATGACTGGCTCAGGGATAATCATGTGAGCCCATGAGATTCAGTGAGGCTTTTGCTGGGTATGCTGGGATGAAGACTGTCCTACTTTTCCTGTTGTGTGTAGACATGAAACAAAAGTACATATTCCTGGGAACTGCTGGCAGTCACTGTAAGACCATAAAGGGAATACTAGTCTGTGAATGGGATCGACTCAAAGAAAGCAGAACAGAGAGATGGAGAGAGAGAGAACGATGCGCCTGGATCCAGCCATACGCTGACCTTTTAGTTACTTCAGCCAATAGAGTCCCTCCTTTGCTTAAGCCAGTCTGAGTCGTGTTGCTTCACTGACTCCCAACCAAACACCACCAGCTGACATACCTGCCTTCCTCTGACTGACCGGGCAGTCACCTGCAATGGAAGATGTCTTAAACAGAAACCCAGACTTGGGTTTGAATCCTTCCTCTACTACTTATTAGCTATGTGACCTTGAGCCGGTCACTTACTCTTTCTCCTTCCTTATCTGTAAAAGAATAGTAACACCTAACTCACAGCCTTGTTGTGAGAATCAAATGTTAAGGATTTTGATTTTTAAGAACAATGGGAAGTCTTTGACAGACATTAATGAGGAGAGTTCTTCAATCTGTCTTGAAAAAAATCACTTTGGCTGTTGTATAGAGAACAGATGGGAGGAGGGCAAGAGTGAAAGCAGAGAGATCTGTTAGGAAGGGGCTTTAGAAGTCCAGGCAGGTGATGGTGGCTTGAACCAGGACAACATTTACCCACTGTCAACTATAATACCAAATGACAGTTGTCAAAATGGCAATCACCAAGTTTACCAAAATTCCCATACCATCTCTGACTTTTTGCCATGTTATTATCACATGAATGAATTTTGTGCTTCAGTAAATTCTGCCACACCTTAAGCAATAATATGACATCTCGAGGTTGATTTACAAGAGATATAGACACACTATATCACATAACACATATGTTGGGGAAACACTGACCAAAACTGCCTGCCCTGGCCATATCCAATAGTAACCACTGGCATGAGTTATCTTACAACAGGAGGTCCTGGTAAGGAACACGGAACCAACAAGCTACCACCAACCGGAAGAATTCGCGAAAGGTCAAAAGGAGAGAGGAGACGCCAGCGCATATGTCCTGCCAACCTCCCAGAATCCTTCTCACTAGAATCCATCTTGGCTGAGTGATGCGTGCGCCACCAGGAAGGACCCTGAGTCAGAATGATTAGCCAGAGACAACCCAGAAACTAACCCCATTACCATAAAACCCGAGACTGCAAGCCACATGGCAGAGCAGTTCTCCTGGGTTCCCTTACCCTGCTGCTCTCCACCCGGGCGCCTCTTCCCAATAAAGTCTCTTGCTTTGTCAGCACGTGTGTGTCTCCTCGGATAATTCATTTCCGAGTGTTAGAAAGAGCCCGCTCTCGGGACCTGGAAGGGGTCCCCCTTCCTGCAACATGTATATGATAAATTACATGTCATATATATGATAAACTACATACCATATATATTATACATTAGATACATATTACATGTCATAATATTTCTAATCTACATTAAGGTAAGTACATAACTATTAATTTTTTTAACGTTTATGTACACATCACCGAAAATCAACTCAAATACTACCATTAGGAGACAATAAACCACCCAAAAGGATTATGGGAGGTACAGGGGACAGAAAGAACTATTTCTTCTGGTTATTCAGAGAAAAAGTGCTAGTTAGCAGCAAGTAAGGTAATTTAAGAAGGCTAGTAGAAAAGTCTTACCTGTAGATGGACCTTACTTTAAGAGTGAACCCAATTAAAAAAAAAAAAAAAACTCAGCTGAGCAGAGAAATGAGAGGGCGATTATGTGAACCACAATTCCTTCCAGCGACATTTTAGACTGAGAGCTCCCCTACTGAATTAGTGCCTAGTACAATCATTAACTACTTGACAGAAAACCTGGGGGCAGCTGGGGAGGAAGGAGGGGGTAAAGAGGAATCTTAAAGCCAAGCCCTGGCCCATTTAAGACCAATTTGAAATGAAGATTTCAGAACGTCTGAAGTATAATTTAAGTGAATGGGCCAAGTAGGCTTCTGCGAATAACTCTTCCACTTAGACAATGTTCCTCAAGAACACCCTACTCTGCAGTCATTAAAAAGTGTGTTTCAGGAGAATATTTAACGACACTGGAAACATCTCAAAAGCAGGTGGCAAATCAGCATGTACAGCATGATTCCAATTTCAAATTTAAAAAAGAAATTCTATACATGGGTTTAAAAAAAAGACTAGGAGCCCACATTAAAATGTTATATTTAGATGGTGGGTTAGATGGATGATATACATTTTCTCCTTTTTTCTTGTCAGAATTTACTCAAGTCTCTGATAATTTTTTAAGCAGAGGATAATTAAAGGATTTTTTTAATATGAATTCATTGATGGTCTATTGTAAACTGTACCAATTTCTTATTGACTAAAAACATAAAATAGGAAAACTCTTACTAGAAGAGCCAAATCTGATATTTCAAATATGATGGTATAATGATAGTTAACATTTGTAACCACTTAATACGTGTCAGGCACGGAGCTCAGCACCTTATATAATCATGTCATTGACAATGATTCCTCACAACCACTCTATGAGATGGGTATTTTTATGCACACACACCCCTCAATTTTCCAAACAGAAGAAACTGGGGCTCAGAGCAAAGTCATAACCTGTTCAAGGTCACTAGCTGGCAGGTGACAGAGAATCCAGGTCTCCTTATTTCTAATTCAGAGCTCTTTCTCCTCCACAGCATTGGGTTTCTACAGATGCCCTAGTTTATGAGCTGAAAATATCCCGTAATTACCCCATAAATAAGCCATAGAACTTATTTATTCCTTGCGTTTAACTTATTATGTAGCATTTAAAGGACACATTACATTGAGCAAGAACCATCAATCTTTCACATAATGCTCTGGTTAATAACTTGGTAATTATAATCCACAGTCACAAAGCTGAATATGCTTGTCACTTCCATGGTGCCAGATCACCCTTTAAAGAAGAGAACTCATCAATTATCTCCGACCTGCTCACTTGGTGAATTTACACCCTCCCAGAGCACCAGCACTTACCATGGTGGTCGGAGAGTTCAATAGTAATTGCAGAGTCCCTAAACCTAAGGATTTAAAAAGCTGTGTGTCCATAATCCCCTTTAACATGGTATCAGAATATCATCTGGCCATTCATCAACGTTAATGGAACTCCTATTGGAAAGCATTCACTCTGTGTATTCCAAGACCTGAGCTAACCACTTTGCGTACAGGAGGAATAGTAGAATAAAATGTTTATCAATTTTATCAGACCCAACATCTCTTTGTATCAGTCAGTTTCTGGTGCATAACAATCTCAAAAATCTCAATGACTTACAAGGAAAAAAAACTTACAGTAAGTCCCCTACATACGAACAAGTTCCGTTCTAAGAGTGAGTTCATAAGTCCAATTTGTTCATAAGTCCAACAAAGTTAGCCTAGCTACCCAACTAACACAGTCAGCTATATAGTACTGTACTGTAATAGGTTATAATACTTTTCACACAAATAATACATAAAAAACAAACACAAAAAATGAAACATTTTAGATCTTATAGTACAGTACCTTGAAAAGTACAGTAGTACAGTACAACAGCTGGCATACGGGGCAGGCATCGAGTGAACAGGCAAGAAGAGTTACTGACTGGAGAAGGGAGAGGTGGTGGGAGATGATAGAGCTGGAGGATCTTCAGCAATAGGAGACTGAAGGCAAGCTGCAATTTCACTCACACATCCTGGGCTTGAAATAAAGATACTGTACTACTGTACTCTATACAGTACTGTAAAGTATACAAAAGCACAACCACTTGTAGAGGATGCATGCATGTGACAATGTACGCCAGACATGTGAACTAACTTATGTGACTGGACATGTGAACACACGTTCACATCTTTGAAAGTTCACAACTTGAAGGTTCATATGTAGGGGACTTACTGTATGTTTTTTACTCATGAGTCTGTGGTTGGCTGTGGTTCTGCTGAGCTCATCTGGGACCCCATGAGCTTGGCTCCAGGTTAGGCTCAGATCTGTCCCAAGGGTCTCTCCATTCTCCACAGAGCAGTGGACACACATTTTCTCACAGCAAATGTCAAAAGAACAAGAGGATGAGTGAAAGCACATGATGCCTTTTGAGCACGAGGCTCAAGACTGGCATCCCTCCATTTCTGTCCAGGTATCATTGGCCGAAGCAAGTTTCATGGCTAAGCCCCAGACCAGTGAGGCACATAAATACTCTCCACCCACTCTACTGAGAAGTACTACAAAGCCACATGGCAAAATGTGTTGATGTGTAATTCCATTATGGGAGAGAGGAAGCACTGGGAGCAATGATCCATTCTACCCACCCTTTTATAACAAATATACTGTAATGTGCCCTTTATACTGTCACAGAATGAAATTCAGAGACAGTATAACCTACATACATGTATAATTTTCAAAAATCAATTACATATGTAAATGCTAGAAGACATAGTGAGGTAGTCTGATGATGGCATATAAATAAAGAGCCACTGTGGGCATAACAGATAAAATGCAAGCTGATTCAGGGGTGTGATGCTGGCTCCTCAAATACCTTGAATGACGTTTCCATTGGTGATGTGATTTTTTTTGGAAATGGTATACAACTATGGATAACATTTTGAGCAAGATAAACTACAACCATCCCTTGATGCATACTGTAGAAAAATCAGAACATGCTAAAACCATGCAAAATATACTCTATATGTAAAACAAGCTCAGATGACAATAAATGAGTTTTTCACCTACACGAAGGTCTGGCAGGGTACTGGCAGGTCAAGCAGGACACAGGACAGATCTTCCCCACACATCGCTAAATGTCTAGCTCGCCTGGTCCTCTAAAGCAAATCATACCAAAGTCATGATTTTGTAACTCCCCATCACCGAAACTACCAAAATCGTCCCCACAAATTTCTGAAAAGAGCCCTAGGGGGCAGTGTTGCCCCAGTGAGAACCACTGGTGTTGCATTAGAGTGAAATCTTTGATGTTCTACAGCCTGATTCTGAATCCAAGCTCTGCCTCGTACTTACTAGCTGTGTAACTTTGGACAGGTTACTGAATTACTCTGAGTCTGCCTTACTCATAATGTTGCTTTAAGGATTAAATGGGAGCATGCAAATGGCAAAGCATTTGGCACAAAGCTTGCACACACGAAGCACTCAATGAAAGTCAGAGCCTAATGTTATACCATTCAGTTAACTTATTCCCATTTCACAGATGAGGAAACTGGGGCTCGAATGAGATATCTTTGGACATCATTCCTCCTCCTCTCCCTGATGTCTTCTAGTCTAAAGATGGGTAATCGCTGATGTTCTGCTGAGGATCAGTTTCAGAAGAAAGGTGAGACTGGAAAGGTTGTGGGATTGACAGGTGAGTCCATGAGTGGAGGGGACCTGGATTCAAATTCTAGGCTAGGATATGTAGTGGTTTTACTCTGAAAAAAAGCATTTCCCAGGAGTTCCCTGGCTGTCCAGTGGTTAGGACTCTGTGCTTTCACTGCCGTGGGCCTGGGTTCAATCCCTGGTCGGGGAACTAAGATCCTGCAAGCCATGCAGTGTGGCCAAAAGAAAAAAATAAAAAATAAAAAAAAAAATTTAAATATATATATATGGAATAAAAAAAAGCACTTCCCTTCACATCTGCATCAGTGTTACCACTTGGCACACTTAAGAATGGTGGCAGCACAGACTCGTCCAGCAGTGGTCCAGAGGAGGATATGGTCTTCAGTGGTAACGTCAGGAGAGGTTAGAGAGGCAGAATCCAAGACAGGCTCTGGATCCAGATGCCAGGGTGCAAACCCCAGCTCTACGACTTACTATTCATGCATTCATTCGACCTTGGGTAAAAACTCCCCTGTGCCTCAATTTCTTCATCTGTAAAACACTAGTACATACCTCACGGGGTTGTTGTGAAGATTAAATGAGTTAATACACGTAGAGCATGTAGAACAGTGTTGGCATATGATAATCTCTATATAATTGTGCACCACTGCGCAACTGGTGTCCACGCACAGGTTCAGTGCAGTCATACAGAGTCTGACCCATGGTGGGTGATAAGAAGTGGTGAAAAGAGACGAGTGGATGGAGAAGGGTAGGAAATAACTGTGAACTCTGGAAACATGTAATATTCAGTGTCCAATTTGGGCATCTGGAAAGCTACAGTGGAGTATTTACGCTTATTGCTACGCTCTCAACCACTAGACTGGATGGTCTTTCAAAAATGCCGAACAAAACTGAGGTGTGTCAAGTTGTGCTCACAGCAGTTAACATTCTAAATGAACTAAAGCCATCAGCATCAATCTTATACAGACTTGTCCTAACAAGTAAGGAGGTTTTTTTTAACCTATACTTGTCAACATTCACAGAGGAGAATGAAGGAGGACGCACTGGTGAGAAAAAGAATGGGACAATAGGAGGAAGGAAAGCAGAGAGAAGCAGGGTGCCTAGTACAGTCCTGATGCATAGTAGGGCCTCAATCATTATTTGTTGAATGAGTGGATAACTGGATGGAGGGATGGATGGAAGGATGGAGGGAGGGATGCCTAATCTCCCTTTCTGCCCCCATTTCAACCTTCAAACAAAGACAAAAGATTTCCAGAGATGAATGATCATCTCTGTTTTTTAAGGCCAACAGCTTCCTTGGGAAGAGATGATGAAAATACCATGTTTTCCAGTGTTGGACAAATCATAAATATCTCAAATTGTAGTGGAGCTCTGCCACTTACTAGTTATGTGACCTGCAGTGAGTCGATATGATTCTCTGAGCATCATTTTTCTCATAAGTGGCCTCTAAGAATCCACACGGTGCAGACATCATATAATCTCATGAATGGTTTATGTGCATGAGTGTAGGCTCATATTTATACATTATAACCAGGGCCCAGTTCATTAGTTTTGTTCATGCCAACTCTCTTATCATTATTATTACGCAGCCTGTTATTGTATATTGATGACTCTTTACTTCTACACAGTACTCAAGCGTTTATAAAACACTGTGATGTCATGGCTACCATTTATTTAATGCTTATGTGCTCTCTCACAGGTCCTCACAACTCAGTGAGTAGGTACTTCCAATCCTGTATCAGTCATATATTCCCCCCAGTGATGCTGAGTAACAAGCAAGCACAAAAACCCCAGAACATTTAGCAATAAACATTTATGTGGGGTTCAGCCGACCAAGGTGAGGCTCATCTGATTTTGCTGCCTTGCTCACGAGCCTGTGGGTAACTGCAAGTTATCTACACAGCTTTGCTGATTTTGGCTGGACTCACTGACACATCTGGGGTTTGGCTTGATGTTGGCTAATTTAGGATGGCCTCTGCTGGGATGTCTGGGACAACTCAGGCTCCACAACATGGGCCTCTCCTCCTCTAGCAGGCTTGCCTGGAAATTTTCGCATGGCAATTGCACAAACACTTTTGCAGACCTCTGCTTGCATAGCCTCTAACGTTGCTTTGGCTAAAGCAAGTCACAAGGCCCACACAGATTATTTAAAAGATGGGAGGGATTTCCTCGGTGGTCCAGGGGATAAGACTCGGCACTCCCAATGCAGGGGGCCCGGGTTTGATCCCTGGTCGGGGAACTAGATCCCGCATGCATGCCACAACTAAGAGGTCGCATGCCACAACTAAGAAGTCCACATGCCGCAACTAAAAGATCCTACGTGCCGCGAGGAAGATCTCGCGTGCCGCAACTAAGACCCAGTGCAGCAAAAATAAATTAAAAAATAAACAAAACTAAATAAATAAACAAAAGATGGGAAATACCCTCCACCTCTTTTATAGGAGGAATTGCAAAGGCTGTTATTGGTTGAACTGTGTCTCCTTAAAATTCGTATGTTGAAGTCCTAACTTCAGAATGTGACATTCAGTCCTATCTCAGAATGTGACATTATTTGCAAATAGGGTCTTTACAGAGATAATCAAGTTAAAATCAGGTCTTTATGGTAGGCCCTACTCCAATATGACTAGTATCCCTATAAGAAGGAGCAATTTAAACACAGACTAGGACACAGGGAAGGAAATGTGGAAAATGCTATCTGTAAGCCAAGGAGAGAGACCTGGAACAGATCCTTCCTCACAGCCCTCAGAAGGAACCAACTCTGCCAACACCTTGATCTCAGACTTCTAGCCTCTAGAACTGTAAGACTATAAATTTCTGTTGTTTAAGCCACCCAGTCTGTGGTACTTTGTTAAGGCAGCCCTAGCAAACTAATACAAGGGGTAAAGAATGAAGGCAGGGACTTCCCTGGTGGCGCAGTGGTTAAGAATTCGCCTGCCAATGCAGGGGGCACAGGTTCAAGCCCTGGTCCAGGAAGATCCCTCATGTTGTGGAGCAACTAAGCCCGTGTGCCACAACTACTGAGCCTGAGCTCTAGAGCCCGCGAGCCACAACTACTTAGCCCGTATATCACAACTACTTAAGTCCGTGCGCCTAGAGCCCGTGCTCCGTAACATGAGAAGCCACTGCAATGAGAAGCGCACGCACTGTAACAAAGAGTAGCCCCGGCTCACCGCGCAACTAGAGAAAGCCTGTGTGCAGCAACGAAGACCAATGCAGCCAAAGATAAAAAATTAATTAATTAATTAATTTAAAAAAAAAGAATGAAGGCATTAACGCAATCAATCCTCAATACTCTATTTTTCAGTGGGGACACTGAGGCTCAGAGAGTCTGGTTAATGTACCACTCAAGAGGCATCGGAGGTGTGAGTGGAACCCAGGTCTTCTTTGCCAGACATCCTTGCACCTGCCATGGAGACATTTCAGTTCCCAACCCTTTGTCTTTTCCTAGGTGGCATCCAACAGGGAGGCACTGGCACTGGCAGGACACCGTTCATGCCCAACTAGGCAAGGCTGTGCATGTTGCTTCAAAGCTTCTGTTTTAATGATCTAGTAATTGTGTTTATGGCTTTCCAATGAAGTGTGCAGAGTTCTGATAGCCGTCACTGGTGTCTTGAGGGACTTTATTTGACCTGAGACTGTACAGAGCTTCTGGTAGATACAAAAAGGTGTGTGAGGCAAAGAGGAGAAAATGCTGGTCAAATATTTTTCAAAATGGTTTTTGGCTAATCACTCTACACACTTGAGCCACCAACTACATCTGCATTGAACATACTCAATTATTTGGGATAACTCTGAAGCCACTGGAATGATTTCTTTGGACAGAATAAAATGAAAGGAAAAGACTTGGGTCATTAATTCATGTATCAGTCAGGGTTCTTGAGACAAAAAGAACCAATAGGAGAGAGAGAGAGAGAAAAAGAGAGAAAGAAAGAAAGAGAAAGGAAGGAAGGAAGGGGGGAAGAGAGGGAGAGAGGGAGAGAGATAGAGAGAGAGAGAGGGAGGGAGGGAGGGAGGGAGGGAGGGAGGGAGGGAGGAAGGAAGAAAGAAAAAGAAAGAGAGAAAGATTTATTATAGCTATTGGCTCATACGATTATGGGGGCTGAGAAGTCTGCCATCTGCAAGCTGAAGTCCCAGGAAAGCCAGTGGTGTGGTTCAAAGGCCCCAGGGCCAGAGAGCTGATGTATAGATTCTAGTCCAGGTGCACAGGCCTGAGAACTAGGAGGGCCAAGGGCAGGAGACGATCAATGTCCCAGCTCCGAGAGTCAGATAGGGTTAATTCAACCTTCCTCCACCAGTTTATTCTATTCAAGCCCTCAGTGGATTGGATGAGGCCCACCACGCTGGGGAGGGCCACCTGCTTTACCTAGTTCACCAATTTGAAAGCTAATCTCTTCCAGAAGCATCCCGACGGACATAACCAGATAAAATATTTAGCCAGCAATTTGGGCATCCCATGGCCCGGTCAAGTTGACACGTAAAACTAATATTTACTGAATACCTACTACGCGCCAAGCACTGTTACAGCTCTTAGAATACAGACATGAGTGAGGTACAATCCACACACACTAGAAGCTTCACTACCTCATTCACTGTTCACTCATCAAATTCTAATTATGAGCATCTACTGAGATGAACAAGACACACATGGTCCCTGCTCTCGTGGGGTCTACAGGTGAGCTGGTGAAACAGGTATTGGATAACTGATGGCATAATTAAGCAATGACAATTGTGATGAGTGCTGCAAAGGCGAAGCTGAAGTTGTTAATGACTGTGTGACAGAAAGACCTGATCTATTTATTTTGGGGGGGAGGGGAGGGAGGGTGGAGGGATGGATGAGGAAAGACTATCATTAGGAAATGAGGTTTGAGCTGAGATCTTTTTTTTTTTTTTTTTTTGCCATGCCGAGCAGCGAAAGCACGGAGTCCTAACCACTGGACCGGCAGGGAATTCCCTCGAGCTGAGTAGGGATTAGCCAAGCAAAGATAGTGGAAACTTCCTCCTGAGAAGGAGAAAAGAAGCTGCCTTGACATCCAAGAGCTGGGCTGGTACTTACTATCAGCTTGGCCTTGGTGTTGCTATGAGCCGTTCTGCTGGCACTCACGGCTAGGGCTTGGTGTTCTCCTGTTGAAGATAAACAATTGCACAGAACATCAATATCAGACAAGGCCACTCTGAGACCACAGGGGAGCAAGACAATGGAACGCAGACCAAACATGAACACCGTCGAAACCAAAAAAATGACCAAAATTCCCCTACCCTGTCTAATATGAGGGGCTGCTGCTTCTTTACCAATTTCCCAAATGAGCTCAATCAGCCTTTTCTCCCTTTGGATAAGATTTATTAAGATGCCCAATCATAGAATTACTCCCACTTCCTGCCAGTATCCAGTCCAGAGCAAAGTCCCAGTTCTTTAAACCCTCCCCAAATGACCCAACCTAAGTCCAAATCCCATACTAAGTCCTTTTTAAAACCTTCTTACTGAGATACCCCACAGCTCCCATCGTGCCTTTCCCCCCTCACTGCAATGAATACTAAAACCAATTTGTTCAACTGCAAGTGTGTTCCTGGTGGTCTTTAGCCGAAGGGCATTGACACTTGGTAAATTTGGATGTTTAATTAATATTTATCATAGATAATGTATTAGTTTTACAGTAAATTTAAGATGGAATTGTTTTTATGTGCTGTATATACACTTTCACAGTACACTGAGAACCTTTTATAATTAATGTGTCTAGTATATCTTTATTTAGATTCGAAGCATAGTTTATTATCTTAAATCAATGAAGGCTTAAACTTCTCATAGCTCTGCTTTTGGCAATCTGTAGTTGTCACTTTTCTTCAAGTCCTAACCTGTGTTACTAATGATCTGGGAGAATCCATAGTGAGCTTTGGCCTTTGGCACCTTGACCTTAACTTGACCAAACCAGAACTCATTAATTGCTTCTAAAAACCTGGCTGACTGGAAATTTAGAAGAATTTATCCTATAAATTCACTGGCACAAAAATCCAAAGACATACACAAAGACATCTATCGCTTCGCTGGTAATAACAACAACAATAACTCCCTCCCCCAAAAAACTGGAAACAACCCAAATTTCCATCAATACTCAGCTGGCTAAATGTATCTTAATACACACACCTCTACAGGTGTGTGTATACTACACAGTCATTAATAATAATGTTAATAATACACATTAATTGGTTTGGAAAGATGCAGATAATATACTGTGGGGGAAAAAGTTGTAGAATAATATAATCCAAGATTAATACACTCACTCACACACACACACACACACACACACATTTTTCTTAAAACATATTTTTATACCATAGGTAAAAGTGGGTTACTTCTGGGGATTGGGATTGAAGACTTTTATTCCATCTACATGGTCAAAAGTCATGTTGTTTTGCTTTTATTTTTTAAAAATGCATTTTTCATTTGTCCCATTTGCTGTATTCCTTTACCAGATTCACCAGCCACACAGTCCCCATCTAGGATCTTATCTTCTTTTCTTGTCACTAAACCCAGCCAAATGCTGAGCCAAACATTTCTACCTCTGAAACATTTCTCAAAGCTTCACCATGCCCTTCCTTCTGGTCTAGGTCAGTCTGACCTGTCAGTTCTCCTGGACTCTACTTCCTCACTGTATACTCTGTACTGCCACAGGGGGCTCTTTCTAGCATACATAACCATAATCTTCATTCCTCTGCCCCAAAACCTTTGGCTCTCCTGGACCAACAGAATACGCTTCAAACTTTCACTGTGGACTCCAAGATTCCATTTTAGCTCCACTTTACCATTTCAGGCTTAAGTCAAGCATCCAAGGCATCCTTCACTCACATCCCAGACACAGCAGCATTAATGGATACCCTGAATTTGAACCTGCATTAACATACCTTCAAATGTTTCCTCACATTGTTCTCTCCTTCCCCATGCCCCTTCTTTTAAATTCCGTCTTTTAAAATACAAGAGTCTTGGGCTTCCCTGGTGGCGCAGTGGTTAGGAATCCGTCTGCCAATGCAGGGGACACGGGTTCGAGCCCTGGTCTGGGACGATCCCACAGGCCACGGAGCAACTAAGCCCGTGAGCCACAACTACTGAGCCTGTGCGCCTAGAGCCCGTGCTCCGCAACAAGAGAGGCTGCGATAGTGAGAGGCCCGCGCGCCGCGATGAAGAGTGGACCCCGCTCGCCGCAACTAGAGAAAGCCCGTGCGCAGCAACGAAGACCCAATGCAGCCAAAAATAAATAAATAAAATAAATAAATTTATTAAAAAATAAATAAATGAAATAAAATAAAAGAGTCTTGACTTACATTCGACACTGTAAATGTTTCTTCTTGCTTGTACTGAGAGGTAGCCTAACATGATTGGAAAAATGCACAGATTTTGAGCCGACCACCTGGGATGAAATCTCAGCTGCCACTTACTCTGTGACATTTACTTCACTATTCTGTACCTTGGTTTCCTCATCTGTAAAATATGGATAATAATAAAGCCAGTCTTCTAAGCTCACTTTCACAAAGCATAGAAGTACTGAACACAGTAAACACTTGAAAAATGGTAATTATTTTGATTATTGGATTCTAAGGTGACATTATTTTGTGTTGCTCTTGAGAAGTTGAAACTTCTAAATTAAATGCTCCCCTCCCAAAGCTACTAGCCTTTTGAGTTCTTATGATAGCTTTTTATGTATAACTTTTTTGGCCTTAGTCTCCATACATAATAGTTAAGAGCTTAAGCTCTGAAGTCAAATTTTCTGGATTCATGATCTCGACTGGATTCAAGGCAAGCTTGGGCAGAATAACCAAGTCTATGTGGCTCACTTTCTCCATCTATAAAATGAGTGAATAATATTCCTGCCTCATAAGGTTTGTTTTGAAGATTAAATGTGATCATCTCTGGAAAGTGCTTAACGTGGTGCTAGCACATAGTAAGCACTCAATAAATGTTAGCTAGTATTATTATGAGAGAGTGAGGGAGAAGGAGAATATACTCAGGATAGGTTTAAAAAGGTGGAATTTAGAGACTTCCCTGGCGGTCCAGTGGTTAAGACTCTGCGCTCCCACTGCAGGGGGCACGGGTTAGAACTCTGGTCGGGAAACTAGATCCTGCATACCGTGTGATGAGGCCAAAAAATAAAATAAAAATTTTAAAAATTATTAAAAAGGTGGAATATATTTTAAGGACCCAGACAGAAAAATAAAGCTGCCTCAGGGATTCTCAGCTAAGCACTACTGACACTTTGGGCTGGACCGTTCTTTGTTGTGGAAGCTGTTCTGCATCCCCAAAACACAGGATAGAACATTTAAACAGCATCCCTGGCTTCTCCCTGAGACAAGAAGGAAGCGGGCCGGGCACAACCGCTAAAAGAGTGAGGAGGCGGACACAGCCATTGAGAAAAACTGGATGCGACAAAAACCGCTTAGAACCAGCTACACCCAAGATGGCGAAAGATCTGACTTCCAGTTGACCTTGAGCCTCATTATACGCTCATTATAATATATTAGCATACTAACGACACACCCACCGACAGGCGCCATGACAGTTCCAAAGCTGACCATAAAAGGCCAAAAAGTGGGCAGTGGCCCAATAACTGGAAATCCCTGCCCCTTCCCCCAAACAGTTAGAATATTCTTCCTACCTGTTAGCACATGAAATTACCAAGCCCATAAAAAGTAACCACTCCCACACCCCCGGGGCACTCTCACCTCTGAGAGGGTCCGAGTTCCGCCTATGGAATGTGTATCTCTCCATATAAACTTGCTTTCATTTTACTTTGGCTCGCTGCTCTTGAATTCTTTTCTGTGTGAAGCCAAGGACGCTCACTTGGTGGCCCATCCCGAGAACTCGCCAGAGACCTGGGACATGACCATTCTCTCACTCCCCCCTTCTCCTGCAACATCCCCACTAGTTGCCAGTAGCAACCCCTTCGCCCAGTCCAGTTGTAATAATCAAAAATGATTCCAAACATTGCCAAATATCCCCTTGGGGAGGGGAGGGACAAAATCATTTCCCGTTGAGAACCACTGGGCTACCTTCACAGGACCCAGAAAGTTGTTGGCCCATACGGCTCTGTCCTCTTGGCTTCTTTCTACCCTTTAAATTGCTCTGCAGGGACTTCCCTGGTGGCGCATTGTTTAAGAAACTGCCTGCCAATACAGGGGACACAGGTTCGAGCCCTGATCCGGGAAGATCCCACATGCCGCAGAGCAACTAAGCCCGTGCGCCACAACTACTGAGCCTGCACTCTAGAGCCCGCATGCCACAGCTACTGAGTCAGTGTGCCATAACTACTGAGCCTGCTCTCTAAAGCCCGTGCTCCGCAACAAGAGAAGCCACCGCAATGAGAAGCCTGAGCACCGCAACAAAGAGTAGCCCCCACTCGACGCAACTAAAGAAATCTCACGTGCAGCAACGAAGACCCAACGCAGCCATAAATAAATAAATAAATAAATAAATTTAAATTGCTCTGCAAATCAGCTTCCTCTGCAAGTTTCGCTCTTCTGCTCCCCCATAATTTAAGCCCACCTGGGCTTTAGTTTGCCATTGAAGGGGCAGGGCACAACCTCTTTTTTTTTTTTTTTTTTGGTTGTGTTGGGTCTTCGTTGCTGTGCACCAGCTTTCTCTAGTTGCTGTGCGTGGGCTTTCTCTAGTTGTGGTGAGCAGACGCAACTCTGTTGCGGTGCGCGGGTGTTGCGGTGCGTGAGCGTCTCATTGCGGTGGCTTCTCTTGTTGCGCAGCACGGGCTCTAGAGTGCAGGCTCAGTAGTTGTGGCACACAGGCTTAGCTGCTCTGCGGCATGTGGGATCTTCCCAGACCAGGGCTCGAACCCATGTCCTCTGCCTTGGCAGGTGGATTCTTAACCACTGCACCACCAGGGAAGCCCAGGGCACAGCCTTTAAAAGAATGACAGAGTCGTTGAGGATATGACAAAGACTGGTTAGAACCAGTTAGGTCCAAGATGGCGGAAGACTGGACTTCCAGTGGACCTCGAGCCTCATTATATGCTCACTGTAATACATTAGCATGCTAAATGACACCAGCGCCATGACAGTTCTGAAGCTGACCATCAAAGATCAAAAATTGGGCAGTGGAGGGACTTCCCTGGTAGTCAGTGGTAAAGAATCCATCCTGAAATGTAGGGGATGTGGGTTCGATCCCTGGTCGGGGAACTAAGATCCCACATGCCGTGGGGAAACTAAGCCTGCACGCCACAACTACAGAGCCCACCTGCTCTGGAACCCGCACACTGCAAGAGAGAGAAAACCCACATGCCACAACTAGAGAGAAGCCCTCATGCCGCAGCGAAGAGCCTGCCTGCCGCAACAAAAGATCCCACATGCCACAATGAAGATCCCACGTGCCGCAGCTAAAGACCCGATGCAGCCAAAATAAAAAACAAAGTGGCGGTGGCCCAATTCCTGGAAATCTCCGCCCCTTCCCCAAAATAGTTGGAATAATCCTCCCACTTGTTACCCAGCCCATAAAAACTAACCACCCCATATTTCAGGGCCCCTTGCCTTCTGAGATAGCCCACACTCTTTGTGGAGTGTGTTTCTCCCAAGGCCATTTTCACCTTTTGAGACAGACCGCATTCTGTTCACGAAAGGTGTTTTCTCTCTAAATAAATCCACTTCTTACCTATCACTTTGTCTTTCTCTGAATTCTTTCTGCAATGGGACATCAAGAACCCGAGCTTCTGTAAGTCCTGAGACCAGGTATGTGATCTCGATTAAAGGACAGTGGGTTCAAGTCCCAATCTGCGTTGTGCAGTTTCACCGTGATACCAACGTTGGCCCATGCATTCCCATGCCGTTAACAGCTCCAACATGGCTGCCTTCCATTTCTCTTTATGCAGAGTCTCAAGAAACAAAGACTCTATTTGGCTAAACTATAGTCAGGTGTCAACCTCTAGTCCAATCAGCTCTGACCAGGAGAAAAAAGGCACCTGGAATCAGCATGGGAGCCCTGGGTTCTACACTTTCAGCAGGGATCCTGGGGTGCTTCCAAGGAAGGGGTTGTGGCCAGGTCAGGAATCCCCAAACCTGTTCCCATCTGTCTTCTCCCTTTTCCTCAGATGGTTTTCAAATATGACTCCCACTGCCAAGGAGCCTGCCACCACCCAAAAACTTCTATCAAGTTTTTGCTTCTGGTCAGTCACAGGCTTTTTAGCACTGTTTTCAAAGAATGAACAGGCTTCAAATGTGGGTCCCAGACAGTAGTCAAGACATTTATTTGGCTTCATAAGAGACCTTTCTTAACTCCTTTTGGCTTTTCAACTGATTCAAGTAATTAAGATTGCAAGATTAGTGAGATATCCCTGTGTGTATTAAAGAGAATCAGAACATGGCACACAAAATACGCCACTTTGGCATAAGGATTGTTTGGAGTTCAAAGCAATTAAGAAGCAGCAAACACAGAAAGAGCTCCTAGGTCTCCCCCCCATTTACATAAAAGTAGAACATAAATTTCCCTTTGTGAAAGTCTTCCCCTCCCCTCTTCTATACCAGAAGAAGGTGAAACAACCATTATCACTGGAGCTAGAACTTCAGCATCAAAATGGGTTTTTACTACAAAAAAACTTTACTAAAATAACACTTATCTTCTATTAGTTCCCCCACTTATTTACCTTCCCACCATTTACTACCCCTAAAAGCCCAAACCCCTTTTCCTTTGCCTTGTTACTTCTCCACAAATGTACTGCCTTTTGTTAAAATGGTATATAAACTGCCCAGGTGTAACCACCTCTTTCAGTCTTCATTTCTTTTCTAAGAAGGCCTCTGTGCATGTTTTAAAAAAAATTAAAATATTAACATCAAGTAAAATCTGTACACTGCTTCTCCTGTTAATCTGTTTTTTGTCAGTCTAATTTGCAGGCCCCATGAAAAGAACCTAAGAAGTAGAGGAAAGGATTTTTTTTCCTTCCCTACAGTATTATAAACACACTAGACCAATGTGATTTCTTAGCTTTGTTGAAACAAAGACCTTTTGGAAGATAATAAACAACATTTTTAAGTTACATACAATTTCAGAGTGGTTGATGGCCCTCCAGCCACTTCTCGGATCCTGTAAGATTTTATATATGTATAGAAATGTAATATATATATAAATCAGTTAAACATATACTGTATCCAGTGTACTGTCAATGCACACACATTTACCTTATATGAATTCAATTATGAGAAACAGAGAAAAGTTTATCCTGCAGCTCTGAAAACCAATCACACTAGAATTTGTCCTCAATGCCTCATAAAAAGGAAGGTCACAAGCAAAATGCAAAAGAGAAACAGAAACAAGATAACTTATCTCTTGTCTTTTGCCCTTGTAAAGACCCAGGGAAATTTAAGGTAATTTTTGCCCTAAGCATTAACACTAGAGCCTATCCCTTTAACCTCTCATTCAAGACATAACTTTACAGTAACTCCCCTACATACAAACCTTCAAGTTGCAAGATTTCAAAGACGTGAATGTGGCCCTGTATGCCAGCTGTTGTACTGTACTACTGTACTTTTCAAGGTACTGCACTGTAAGATTAAAAATGTTTTATTTTTTGTTTGTTTTCTATGTATTATTTGTGTGAAAAGTAATATAAACCTATTACAGTACAGTACTATATAGCCGATTGTGTTAGTTGGGTACCTAGGCTAACTTTGTTGGACTTGTGAACAAATTGGACTTACGAACGTGCTCTCAGAATGGAACTCGTTTGTATGTAGGGGACTTACTGTACAGGTTTTCCATTTCAATGGTTTCCATGTCAGCCGTACCCATAGGTGGTCATAAAAGCAATTTAATGGGTCATGACCACTATTTTTTAAAAAATTAAATAGAAATAGAAAATATCAGAGGGCAAGATTCACAATATGATAATTATTTCATTAAAGCTTTGCTTAATTTTTATAGTGTGTGTGTATGTGTTTCTTACTGTGTTCAAAAATGTTTGAAAGTCACTGTTCTACAGTCTGTGCTACCCAATATTGGTAGCCAGTAGGTACATGTGGCTACTAAGCACTTGAAATGTGGTTGGCCAAAATAGACACATGATGTAAGTGTAAAATACATATGGAATTTCAAAGACTAAATCCAAAAAAAATGAGTCATGATAAAATTAATAATTTTATAGTGATTACATGTTAAAATATAACATTTCACTTTGGATGTATGATGTTGAACAAAATATTAAAATTGTAAGCAGATAAGGTAGGGGTCCCTGGAGAAAGAAAACCAGGCATGTCTTTCTTGACATAAGAGAAGCCATTTTTGGCCTAAGCAAGTTGTGCTCTACGGCTGGCCTCAATCCTTGCCCTTGAACAGGTCTCAGTAATTAATGACCTTAAGGGAACAGAAGAATGCAGAAACAGGCAACTTATCAAGCAAGAGAAGTAACAATAGCAAAGATAATATATCAGTTGTAAAGACTCCCCGTTCTGTTTCAATGGTAAAGATTAGCCTGAAGCGCTCAACCACCAGATAACTGGAATCTAAGGGATGATGATGTTGACCTCTTCTGACCCTTTTAGTGACTTCAATCAACTAAAGCTTGGACTCTGTGGACCACCCAGGCCCCTTTGTAAATATGCAGGTACGCTTAGCTTAGAACTTGCCCAATTTTGGGAGACACTGTCAGGGAGACAGTGTTTGGGGAAAGATCGCAGCTGTCCTCCTTTCTTGCTGCAAGGAATAATAAATTCTTCCTGGGCTTCCTTGGCAGTCCCGTGGTTAGGACTCCACGCTTCCACTGCAGAGGGCACAGGTCCAATCCCTGGTCAGGGAACTAAGATTCTACATGCCGTGTGGTGCAACCCCCAAAATGAAATAAAATAGAAAAATAAATCCTTCCTTCCCCCCCATCTTTATTTTGTTTCTTTTTTTTTTTTTTTTTTTTGATCAGCAGCTAAGTTTGCCATCAATTTTATTTTTTTTCCCCCATCTTTGGCTTGGTTGTGTCTTTTGGCTGGACACCCACCAAGAGGCAAACCCAGTTTACAGGTGACAAAATTAATTTCACATTTGTTTTTACTGTTATAATGTGGCTACTAGAAAAATTTTAATTATATATGTGGTTGTCATTGTATGCCTGTTGGAAAGCACTGCTCTATATGTTTCGGCCAAGTATTATATGTATATACATGTGTGTGCACAAGATATATCTATAATCTGGCTTATATCATCTTTCCACAGCATCTATCACCATCTTATTACCAAACACTTAGAACTGTTCAGTGTCAAAATCAGTGCCAGCCTTTCAATGTCAGCTGAAAGGGCTGCCCCCATCATCTGAAGCATCCTCTTCCAAAGCAGAGAATACCTGTTGGCTCAGTCTGACTCATCTGCCTGACTGACCTTAGTCTGATGTTGCAGCACCTCGGCAGAGATGGCAAACCTCTTGAGAATGTTTTTTTTTTCTCTTAACCTTATTAGTTCAGAAAGGATTATAACCATCCTGCCAATGGGTATGCACTCCAAATGACCACACATCCTGGATCAGGCAGGAAATGACTGCTTATCTACTTCCTGTGTTCTCTGTAAATCTCTCCATGCATCAGCTTTACCATTCCTCATATTCTCCTCCCCTCTCCTAGCTCAAGGTCTTGTTATCTGTCGATCATAATCTTGATCTTTCTACTTGTCAAAGGTGTGCTAGAATGACCCTCGCAACATACACATACACACACACACACACACACACACATACCCCCGCCACTCCCTGCCACTCCTGACTAGTTCTAGCCTCTATGGAGCCACTCATTTTCCCCAAGCTTGACTCCTTCTACATCCAATACCTCTACATCATATTAATCTAAGAATTCTTCCCTTCCTTCAGGTTAGTAATAGTAATAATAATAAGCTGTCTTTTATAGAGTACTTATCTTCAGACACTATACTACGCATTTTCTCTCATGTAAACATCACAATAATTTTGTTGTGTTGCGAATACTTCTCCCACTTCAAAAGTGAGGAAAGTTTGCCTTATGAGGTGACCTAAATTGTAAGATCCATGATGTCTTGTTCACCATATACCCAATGTATACAACAAGTGCCAGATACATACATGTAAATCCTTGATAAATGTCTGTTGAATAAATAAGTGAATGAATAAATGGTGGCGTACAAAACTTTCTACCTTAACTTATAGTTGTGTCCATGTGCTAACAACCTTATTTAGTTATGAGTTCCTTGAGGGCAGGATTTAGTTTTGCATTTCCTGTGCTTGTTAGCATAATACCTGCCACAGAGTGGACACTCAGAGATATGTCAAATAAATTAAAAAAATAAATGATTAAATGAATATCATAGTCCCACAACTTCAGAATATGACATTCCCTCGCTAAGAATCGTTCAGTGACTCCCTATTACCCTTAGGCTAAGGCCCAAGCTATTCTTCATGGCCTACGAGGACTCCCGCACCACTTGAGCCATTCATTATCTCTTGGAGCTCCAGCTACAAGCTCCTCAGACTTCTTTCAGCTCCTCAAATTCGGAGTTAGGTTGAGGGCCAGAACTTCCACTTCCCCTCTCAGGGCCTTCCACCTGGCCGTTCTCACCTGCACCCAACCCCACTGCTACCCCCTCCACTTGGCCAATTCCCCTCAGAGAGCTCTCATTGTACCCTGTACTTTGGCTTTGTAGTGCCTATTGCAAGGATTACTCAATAATTCTGTTTATGTTTCTTTTATCTAGTGTTTATTTCCTGAAACATCCCATGAAGCAAGGAGCATGTCTGTTTTGTTTATCACAATGTACCAGTGTCTAGCCCAGAGATAGGAAACCACTGGCCCACACATGTTTTTTGGCCCACCCTCCAAATGTTATCTATATGTGATATGAATTCATTACAAAATTTTAAAAATATGTATTTCACCAAAAAATCTGAATCTATGACTTCTCTTGGGAAAAAAAAAAAAGAATCCAAAGACCCAGCAATACTGCATGTATGAGTCAGGATAGGCAAGCAATGCGACAGTAACCACCCCAGAGGACTGGTTTGTCACTCACACCACAAGTCTGATGTGTGAGTCCCATCTGGAACATTGACAGTCATTGTGGCTGAAGGAAAAGCAGACCCAGCAAACCATGCTTATCGCTCTCACCCAGAAGTGACACACACCTCTTCCACTCACATTTCACTGGCCAAAGCCAGTCAACAGCATGGAGATACATAATCCCGCTGCAGGGAGGGCCTTGCCTCCCACGGTGACAAGAGACTCTTTGCTCTGCTGAGGGACTCAGGGACACGGAGGCTATAGATTTCCTATTTCTTTCGCACTTACTTTCTTCACACTGTAAAGGTACAAGCAACCCAAGTTTTTCTCTAAACTTTTGTCTCTAAGAGGTCTTAAGATGCCGTGATGAGGCATCTATAATTATCTGCAAAACAATCTCTTGTCCAATCTGCAACGCTTCTGCTAATTTCCTTTCACCAGGCTACGAGATTTCAGGTTATCTCTTCCTACACACAAACACAAGTGCTCCCATGTGGACACTTTAGGGGACATCATTCCATTTTTAGCCAGGTTCCAGATCGTCCCCCTTTTCTGATTCCCATCTGTTGACTCTCTCATGTGTGTATGCACGTGAGTAAACATACACACACATGCATTTATGAACGCCTATGTAAATTTCATTATTTCTTCCAATGAACATTTAATACAATGTTAGACACTTGGGGTAAAACGACGAGCAAGATAAGCACGGACACTAGCCTTCTGGATCTCAAGAGTCCTAAAGGAAAGACAGCAGCAATCACAGGAAATGGTTGCGATAAGTTCTACCATAAAAGAAGTTCAAAGAGCTACAGGAAGCCTGAGCCCAGACCAGGAAGGTTCATGGACCACTTCCCAGAAGAAATGACATTCAGTCTAACACCTAAAAGTCAGTAGTAATTAGTGAGGCAACTCCAGGACGAGGGAACAACTGTGAGAAGACCCAGAATCCAAAGAGAGCACTGGATCTGTAAGAAACAAATGAGTTCAGCTCGGCCAGGACATGGGTAGCAGGAGGTATGACGGAAGCAGGTGGGGAAACAGAGAAGAAGCTAACGAGGGATGCAAGCGCCAGACCTTATAAGGCCTTCAGTGCTCCGTGAAGCAGATGGAATTTAATTCTGAGTGAAACAGGGAGCCAAGGCAATGAAGGCTTTTAAGCAGGAGGTGATGTGATCCGATTTACATTTGCTCCACGTGGATTTTCACAACGGGCTGGAAGTCTTGGCACTGACCCATCAGAATGGATTCAGACAGGGTCCTGTAGGCACCCTGCTCTTATAGGCATTTACCCATTGGCCGCTGGAGGTCTGAAGTGTCCCGGGGGAGAGGCTGGGCTGCCTGGAGGACAGGGGACTCAGGACAGTGGTTTTTTATCACTGTATAGTGTTAATTTACCACTGCATTAATTATACTCATAAATATCTAAAAATACACATATGAGAAAGATGAAGAAAATATACACCAGCAAAATTATCTTTTAGGATAACAGGATTAGTGGTCTAGTTCTTAAGTATTTTAATTTTTAAACAGCCAGCATGGCCATCCTGAGGCGTAACAGCTAAATACACGTGCTAATGTCTACACAGAACAAATAAACCAGGATAATATTCAGGAAGATTAACTGATGTTCTTTTCCCCCACCACCAGTATGTCCTGTTATCCCATGGCCGTCCTCTATTTATGGGGTCAGACCATGAAAGCAGAAAAACGGCTTTTAAGTTTCAAAAGACCGAACCTTGAAGGGACTCAGGCCAGAGGAAAATAAACCCAAAAAAGCAGACCAGGGAGCTCTTGCCTTCAAAATGAGATAAAAGAGGAAAGGAACTGGATGGAGAGAGCTTGGGCACTGGGGAGCAGCTGTCCCCCACCCCACCAAGGGGCGCTGTCAACAGAAACCCCAGTCCGGAATCCGAATGCTGGAAACCTGTGTTCTGAGCAGTTCACGCAAGAAGCCAGCAAGGATCCGGCAAGAACCCAAGAGGGGAAATAGGATCCAGGCACATGAAACAGTCTTCCAGACTTCCTCCCACCACAGAGGACTCCATGCCTCACCCTCTCTCCACGACCCCAACTCCGATGTTATTTAAGCCTCCTGGAACTTGAAAGAGTCAGGCTCTCAGAATCCAGCTATAAGAGATGTTCTTGCAACAACTGGGGAATTCTGAATATGGACTGGATTTTAGATGATATTATGAAATTACTGTGAATTTTCTTAACTGTGGTAATGGTATTGCAATTATGTAGGAGAAAGTCCTTTTAGGAAAATCAGGCTGAACTGTTAAGAGGTAAAATACCATAACTTCTGCAACTTATTTTCAAATAATTCAGTGGGGAAAATACACAAGTACATAGGGGGGAGAGAGAGAAAGCAAATCCAGAAAAATGTTAAGAACTAACATAGAAAGGGAGACATATGGATGTTCACTGTGCTAGTGTTTCAATTCTCATAGGTTTTCATTTTCCAATAATATATAAACTTCTAAAATAAAATTTTATAGTAAAATTCATAATTGCTGAATGCCAGAAGTCACAAGGAAAATGTTGATCCAATAATACCAGTTTTATTGATTGACTGATTGACTGATTGGCTGCGTTGGGTCTTCATTGCTGCGCGCGGTCTTTCCCTAGTTGCGGCGAGTGGGGGCTACCCTTCTTTGCAGTGCGCGGGCTTCTCATTGCAGTGGCTTCTCTTGTTGCAGAGCACGGGCACTGAAGTGCACAGCCTTCAGTAGTTGCAGCATGCGGGCTCAGTAGTTGTGGCTCACAGGCTGTAGAGCGCAGGCTCAGTAGTTGCGGTGCATGGGCTTAGTTGCTCTGCAGCCTGTGGGATCTTCCCAGACCAGGGCTCAAACCCGTGTCCCCTGCATTGGCAGGTGGATTCTTAACCACTGCGCCACCAGGGAAGTCCTCAATAATACTAGTTTAAAATGTGTTAAGAAGCACAAACAATCGTTTGTATTAAGTATATTCATAAATTTGTAAAAACTTATACACATGAAAAAGATAAAGAAGGTGCAAATAATAGTTGTTAAGTCAGAATGGTGGGATTATCTGTGGCATTTCCCTCTATTTCTCACCCTTCTGTGCTTTTATAATATTAAAAATTAATTTTAGATGTTAGCTTAAAAAAAGATGGATGAAGAGAAGAGATCCTGAATTGACTGCAATTAAGTATCTACCACCCAACATAATGAGAGCTCAGAATATAAATTAAATTGAATTATGGGAAAGTAAGACAGGTACTGTTATTCCCGGGTTAGTGAACCAAGTAATTTACCCAAGTCAGGTGTGCTAGCTGCAAGCAACAGAAACCAACTCTGGCTCCTTTCAGCGTTCTGGGGATGGTGGAGAGCTTACAGAATCACCTGGAAGGCTGGAGAGCCAGGCCTGGCAAGTGGGCAGGCATAAAGGCAGGCTGACCAGCAGCCACTGCCAAATGCAGGTGACGAGAACAGTTCAGAGAGGACAAGACTGCAGCAACCACTGAACGGAGGGTGCCACAGCTCAGACGTCCGTCCCTGCTGGTCCTGGGCACTGAATGCTGCCTCTGGCCCCACCACCGGCCTGTAGAAGCCTGCTGCTGCTCCTGCCTTCTCCAGAACACATCCTCTAGGGCCCCTGTTTCTGCGTAACACAGCTCCCAGTTCAACCTATCACACACATACATCTAATTGGTCAAGTCTAGGTCACATGGTCACACCTGAGCTGGGAAGACCCTGGGAAGGCAATTACCTCATCTTTGGAGCTCCTACAGCACCAGGAGGGCCCTAGTCTTAGGGGGCTAAGACATATAATGGGACAATTTCCAAAGATTGGACAGAGATTCTAATATTGGGCACCAAAAAGTGACAAATGTCACCACACAGTTGTTCCTGCTACAACAATTGGACCAGGCACTGCGTAAGAGAAAACAAGACCAAGATTTGGCCTTTGTCCTCAAGGAGCGACTTTGAGAGTGGATATTATATCTTATTCTTCTTTGGTTTTTTTTGTTTTTAATAAATTTATTTATTTATTTGTTTATTTTTGGCTGTGTTGGGTCTTCGTTGCTGCACGTGGACTTTCTTTAGTTGCAGCGAGTGGGGCCTACTCTTCGTTGCAGTGCTCAGGCTTCTCATTGCGGTGGCTTCTCGTAGCGGAGCTCCAGCTCTAGGCGTGCAGGCTTCAGTAGTTGTGGCACGCGGGCTCAGTAGTTGTGGCTCACGGGCTTAGCTGCTCCATGGCATGTGGGATCTTCTCGGACCAGGGCTCAAACCCGTGTCCCCTGCATTGGCAGGAGGATTCTTAACCACTGCACCACCAGGGAAGTCCCTTATTCTTCTTTGTTAACTGTAGTGTTTGACAGAGAGTAAACACTCAGTAAATGTTTGCTAAATAAAAACAAATGAACAATCTGCCCCAGACAAATCAAACGACACTTTGCAGGCAGGGGACTGGACAAAATAATACTCCAGGAACTTCTAGCAAGAGGATTCTTGGACTTAATGATCTTGCCTGAGAATGGCTGAGACTCACAGTTTTCTTCTAGAGACTGTCTATGAACCAGAAGCTAGACTAAAACTGCACTGATGCACTAAACCTTAACAAAAACCAAATATTAAGTTTTGTAAATGGATCCACCTAGAAAACCAGTTCAAATCAAGTCAAAATCCAAACATCTAAAACAAATGAATGAGAATGAAATTTGTTCTGAGTCCCTACTTAAAGCTGAATTTTCTTATCTTTTAAGCAAAAAGCCCAATGTCATTAGTTTTGGTCATACACTGGCCTGTGGTGCCATGCTGGGCTAAGTCACAGCACACATCAGCAATAATTTTATAAATGTGTTCTCCCCAGCTGCCTACCTCTGAGCTTGAATCAATTTCCAGTCACAGTTTGCACACTTCATGCCACAAGGCTGCAGTGGGGGTACTGATGGTTAGTATGAAATCACTTGTCCTGCAGATCTTTAAACACAGGTAAGAATCATCTTTCCTTTCAATGGTTTTGTCTCAGTTTAACAAAATGCAAAGTTGCTAGATTCTGTGCAGCGTCTGAACTTTTCATTAATCCACTCACTCAACAATTTGCATTGACTGCTTACTATGGGTCAATAACTATGCTAGATGCTGGGGATATGACAGTGACTGGAGAAGATATGGTCCTTGAATTCATGTCACTTAAATTCCAGTTGGAGACCCATAGATGAATATGTAATTACAAGACGTAATAGGTATTGGAGGTGGAAAAGTGCTATATACAAGAATGGAAGAATAATAGGAAATCTAATTTGGATTGGATGGAGTGGAATAAGGGAATGCCTTCCTGAGGAAGTGACATGTAGGCCACAATCTAAATAATGAGAAGACTTGTTATGGGCCAAGTTGTGTCCACTCAAAACTTACAGGTTGAAGCCCTAACTCCCAGGACCTCAGAATGTGACTGTATTTGGAGATAGGGTATTTAAACAGACAATTAGGTTAAAATGAGGTCATTAGGGTGGGTCTTAAACCAATTTGACTGGTGTCCTTACAAGAAGAGGAAATTTAGACGCAGAGACACACACAGAGGGAAGACCACATGAAGACATAGGGAGAAAACGGCCATCTACAAGCCAAGGAGAGAGGCCTCAGTAGAAACCAAAATGCCGACAGCTCCATCTCAGACTTCCAGCCTCTAGAACTGTGAGAAAATATATTTCTGTTGTTTAAGCCACTCAGTCCCTGGCACTTCGTTACAGCAGCACTAGCAAAATAATACAAGGGTTAATCAGGCAAAAGATCAGGGTGGGGAAAAGAGAGGCAGAGGGAAGAGCAGGAAAGACAATGACCTAGAGTCAGAAAAGCGCTTTGCCCCATCAAAGAACTGAAAACCCAATAAACTTATGTGGCTGGAGCTAAGTAAAGAAGAGGCAGGAGGGGGACTTCCCTGGCGGTCCAGTGGTTAAGACTCCATGCTTCCACTGCAGGGGGCACGGGTTCAATCCCTGGTCGGGGAACTAAGATACCGCAAGACCCGCGGCCACAAAAAAAAAAAAAAAAAAAAAGGCAGGAGGGACAAAGTAAGACTGGAGAGGGAGGCAGAAGCTAGGACCTGACAGGTTATGCTGAAGAGCTTGACATTTTCCCCTGAATTATAAATAAAAGTCACTGGATAGTTTTTGAGGAGGGGGAAGAGGTGGGTGACAAGGTTCGATTTACACTGTTAAATATCTTGCTATCTGGTGAGTGGAGAAAGGGTTGCAGCAGGGAGATCAACCAGCAGAGAGGTGATGGTGTTTGAACCAGGGCGGGAGCGGTGCAGGTGGAGAACTGTAAACAGACGTCCCCTTAGAAGGCAGAATAGACAGGCTTCCCTGTGTGGGAGCTGGAGGAGAGGGAGTGGCAAGTATGGTACCTTCGCTTCTGGCTTGAGCACGCGGCAGCACTTAATAAAACAAATTTTCTTCTGTATAGAGGAGCCTGGGAAGAGGGTTGGGCTTCCAATCCCTCCATCTTCTGGCTGAGACACCAGACAAGAGGTTTAACCTCTTCAGGCAAAGGCTAAGGTGCTCAGCCTGGAAAACAAGGTTCTTCTGAATGTAACCCCTACCTGCTGTCTCCCTTCCATCCACCGCCCACCCCTGACACATTGCGTGCTCTAGACACATCAATTTCTCAGTGCCCATCCTCGCTCCCCGTGTATAGAATCTGACGCGTACTCCTCCTCCCTCAAAACCCCTGCCCACCATTCCATACCCTGTGAAAATGTAACCACCTCTCCCAAACCTTCCTTGACTCTCCTGTGTTTCCACCTTGACCCCACCTCTCCCTCTGGCGGCTGTTCTTTGTAGGTCCCTGCTCTTCACCCAAGCTTCCTGAAGAAGGCGTCTACCGTCACTGTTTCCTCATCCCTTCCTCCCTGATCACGCCATAGCAGGCTAGCTTCTCCATCCTCCACTCCACCAGAACTGGTCTGACCGAAGCACTAATTACATCCACGTCATCCTCTCATACAACACCCTGTTCTTTTTCTTCCAACCCCTATTCCAATTTGAGATTATATATTTGAGAATATATATATATATTCATGGTTTTGCTTCTAGAATTTAAGTGCCATGAATTCAAAGCTAAATCGATGTTGCTAAATCCAGTGGACACTTTTGACCTTTATCTTGACCTGACTTCTCCACAGAACTTGACACTGTGTATGCCACTCCTTTCTCTCTTTTTTAACATTTTACTTTGAAATTTTTCTATAGAAAACTATACAGAAGTTGTAAGAATAGTACAGTAAATACCCACATCTCCTTCATCCAGATTCACCAATTAATATTTTTTCACCTTATATGTTTATCCTTTGTTTTTCTGGACTATGGAAGAGTAAGTTGCAGGCATTACAACCCTTCACTCTCAAATACCTCAGCACGTTTCCTAAGAACAAAGATTTTCTGCCTTAGCCCATCTGGCCTTCTATATATATATATATATATATATAACAGAATACAACAGACTCGGTGGCTTATAAACAACAGAATTTATTTCTAGCAGCTCTGGAGCTGGGAAGTCCAAGGTCAAGGTGCCGGCAGATTCAGTGTCTGGTGAGGATCCACTTCCTGGTTCATAGACAGTCACCTTCTCTCTGGTGTCCTCACGTGACAGAAGGGGCAAGGGAGCTCTCTGGGGTCTCTTTTATAACGACACTAATCCCATTCATGAAGGCCCCACCTCCAAATATCATCGCACCAGGGGTTAGGATCTAACATGTGAATTTTGGGGGGACACAAACATTGTTTATAGCCAACTCTTATCTAACAGACAGCCTATTTTAAAATTTTGTAAGGTGTTCCTATAATGTCTTATTTATTTATTTTATTTATTTTCGGCTGCGTTGGGTCTTTGTTGCTGCGCACAGGCTTTCTCTAGTAGCAGCGAGAGGGGGCTACTCTTCACTGCGGTGCTCGGGCTTCTCATTGCGGTGGCTTCTCTTGTGGAGCACGGGCTCTAGGTGCGCGGGCTCAGTAGTTGTGGCTCACGGGCTCTAGAGCGCAGGCTCAGTAGTTGTGGCATGTGGGCTTAGTTGCTCCACGGCATGTGGGATCTTCCTGGACCATGGCTTGAACCTGTGTCCTCTGCATTGGCAGGCGGACTCTCAACCGCTGCGCCACCAGGGAAGCCCCTATAATGTCTTTTAGAGTGATTTTATTCTAAGATCAAATCAAGAATCATACATCGCATTTGGTTGTCACGTCTCCTTATATCTGGAACAGTTCCTTAGTCTTTCAAGATATAAATATTTTTGAAGAGTACAGCCCCATTGTTTTGCAGAACGTCCCTCAATTTGGGTTTGTCTGATGCTTTCTCATGATTAGATTCTGGATATGCACCTCTGGACATGCAGGGATATTATTACAGAAGAGATGTGGTACCCTTCTTGGGGCATGGTATCACAAGGCATGTGATACTGGTTTATCCCATCATCAGTGATGAACCACTCCTTCCTTGAAGTTCTCTCTTCCCTCAGCTTCTGTGGCTTTCCTCCTGCCTCCTGGGTGGGTTCTTCTTGGTCTTTTTCGTGGGCCCCTCTTCCTCTGCCAATCCATAATCACTGGCCAGGCAGGTTCCTATTGTAGGAGCCTATTCTAAGCTCTTCACGATTTAAACTCTTCTAGGCAGCTTCCCGTTCTTCTGTATCCTGAATCTAATCTTTGTGACTTCAACTAACGCCTCTGCATTGATGGCTCTCAAACTCTCAACTCCCCTTACCTGGGTCTCTCTCCTAAACTCCAGACCCAGACCTGCCTACCAGACAGCGACACCAGGATGTCAGCACAATGTTCAAGACCGAATACATCATCTTCCCCTGCTCCAAGCCTGCTTCGCTCCCTCCTATGATGAATGGAAACACCCAGAACCCAACATTCAAGAAGGCACTCAGAACTTTTCCAATTTGATGATTCAGAGTCTTCCTTGCTGGACTGTCAGTGTCTTTAAATAAGAACCGTATCTGTCCTGTTTGCAACCGCGTCTCTAGAAATGCCTGACACTTGAAAATGGTAGCTATCTCTTATCAGACTCTCAGTGTCCTCATCTCGAAGGCAGAAATAATAATGGATACCTCACAGGGCTTGGGTGAGGATCAAATAAGATCACATACGAGCAAGTCCTCTGTAAACGCTGTATCTCCCGGCTACTCAAAATGTTCATAGCTCTGCAGCAGCAGCATCACTGGGAAGCTGGTTAGAAATAAGCATCTTGGGCTCCACTCCAGGCTTCACCCACCTGCTGATTCAGAATCTGCATTCATAAGATTCCCAGGTGATTTGTATACACAGTAAAATTTGAGAAGGACTGCTTAATCCCAAGCGAATTACAGACAGACACGTCCACGGAATAGATACCATTCGTTAATCTTCAGGTTGTGGTCCTTCTCACACAGGAAATATTTCCTCATCAAATGAGAAAATGTGAGGTTCACGTGAACTGGCTGAGCATCATGGAAACGGTGGGCTTTCAAAGCCTGACTCTTGATGCTTGTTGTCGCTCTGACCGTGGGCAAATTGCTTCACCTCTGTAAACCTCAATTTCCTGGTCTCTAACATGGTTTTGAGAGTACCAACCTCCCTGACTTCTGTGATGACTGATGGAGATATTGCACAAGATCACAGACAGAGCATGGCATGTGCTGAATACTCAGCTAATCATACTTGTTTGTTTTTTAAGTAAAGAAATTCACATTCTGACGGCTTCCCATTTGCCATAAATGTGTAAAACCTGAGGTTGTTTCTGGGTTCTGCCTAAGAGAAGAACGGGAATCTCCTTGTTCTACATCCGGAACAAATAACAATTTTCCCAGAGATCTGGATGGGTGTGCTTTTTTTAACTACCATTTTTAAAAAAAAATTCCTACTATGTGCCAGACACGAGTTAAATAAAGTGAAACTGTCTGGTCTTTCCATTCCCCATGGTGATTCCAGACCTGGAGCACATAAAGTGGGCAGGGGCTGGAGCAGCGGAACAGAAGGAGGGGAAGGAGCTGGAAGGAGAAGGAGACAGCCGGCTGGAGGCGCAGATGGGCATGCTCAGATTCATCCTGCCGCAGTTTACATCAATCTGGCTGGGCTTTTTCAAGCTTCAAACTTAACAAGCTCGAAATGATAACAATTCCCATAGCTCAGCGCCTTACCTAGATAAAGATGCTTCTCAAATATCAAGGACCTCTTGTACCTAAGATGATTGTGGCTCTTCAAAGCGAAAGACGTGCCAGCTAACAGGCAACACAAAATTACAGACTGACATTCTCTAAAACCCCTTTGAGATTCTGACGAACACTGTGTTGTGCGACCTCCAAAAAAATAATCATGCCCTCGACGCAAAGTTCTGCACACAATTTTGGGGGAGGGGAGGCTGTAGTCCTTGAAAGGAGACTCAACAACTTTCCACTTAAAACCCCTAGATTAAAGCCACATCTGCTTCTCTTCGCGCAGATCCTTGTGTATCAGCACACACACATGTGCAAGCATGCGCGCGCGCACACACACACACACACACACACTGCTTCGTCAATCACTTCATTTACCTCTCTAGATCCAAAAGCAGAATAAATTAACATTTTCCTGGCAGCAAAGTGGAGACGTGTTTTGTCTAGAGATCACACAGATTAAATCATTAAGTGCCATAATCCACTCCCCAATAAGGCAGAAAGACTGACAAGAAAATGTGGATATGGCCATCTAAGCCCCAGCAGGAAACTGTAAATTCACATCTCAGGTGCGCCCTGGCCCATGGAAATGCCCGTACGCTTCAGCCTCCCTCCTGGGGAAAGTGCTTCTCTGATCTAACTGACATTGTTCAGAGGAAAACACATTTTCCGTGGAATGAGATTTTTAAAAAACACACAAAAAACTGGATAGTCACATTGAGCAGGGCCACTTGGGAGCCACTAATGATTTCACTTCTCCTTTATTACTGTTTGACTAAGTAAATACTCAAAATAGGTTTTTTTAATCCAACGGTAAGCATTTTGGCTCCAAATCTCAGCAAAAGAGAGTGCAATGGTTAAAAGCATGGGATCGTATGGAACCCGACCACCTCAGTTTGATTGAATACGGTCTCTACCCCTTTCTCTGAGCCTCGGTTTAATCACAAATACAGGGGAGCAATAGGAGCACCTGTTTAGTGGGGTTGTTTTGAGAGTTAAGTGAGGTGATTTGTGTGAAGACCTTAGCTTAGTACATGGCGAGTACTCAACAGAACCTGCACTTCTAGAACGGATGTCTTAGAACTCCACAGACGCTAACCCTAATGGTCAGAGTACCCAGATCCCACCTACTCCTTCCCCTCAAATGTTCCATCACAGGCCACAGCATCTTGGTCATGTGTTGCACCAAACAGTACAGGACCTGGCAAAAGTTTATGACTTTAACTTATTTGAAGTTTTTTTGTTTACTTTCTTATTGTGGTAAAAAAAAAAAAAAGTATTTATAACGTAAAGTTTGCTATTTTACGACCAGGTTAGTGACCAGGTTTAAGCGTACAATTCGATGGCATTAATTACATTCTCAATGTTGCACAACCATCGCCACTATCTAGTTCCTAACTTTTTCATCACCCCAAATTGAAACTCTGTACACATTAAGCAGTAACTCTGTACCCACACCTTCCCCCCAGCCCCTGGTCACCTCTACTCTGTTTTCTGTCTCTGTGAATTTTCCTATTCTAGATATTTCATATAAGTGGAATCACATAACATTTGTCCTTCTGTGTCTGGCTTACTTCACTTAGCATAATGTTGTAAAGGGTCACCCATATTGTAGCATATAGCAGAACGTCATTCTTTTTATAACTGGATGACATTCCCGTTGTATGTAGAGACCACATTTTACTTATCCATTCGTCTGCCAGTGGACACTTGGGTTGCTTCCATTTTTTAGTTATCGTGAATAATGCTGCTATGAACATTAGTGTACAAATATATGTTTGAGTTCCTGCTTTCAATTCTTTGGGGTATACATTTAGGAATTGAGTTTAGGATTGCTGGATCATACGGTAATTCTATACTTAACTTTTTAAAGAGACACCAAACTGTTTTCCACAGAGGTTGCACCATTTTATGTTCCTAGCAGCAATGCACAAGGGGTCAAATTTCTCCACATCCTCCTCATCTCCTGTCATTTTCTGTAATTCATTTGCTTTTGTTTTTCTTATAAAATTATTTTTTATTTATTTATTTTTGGCTGCGTTGGGTCTTCGTTGCTGCGCGCGGGCTTTCTCTAGTTGCGGCAAGTGGGGTCTGCTCTTGGTTGTGGTGTGCGGGCTTCTCATTGCAGTGGCTTCTCTTGTTGCGGAGTATGGGCTCTAGGCTCACGGGCTTCAGTAGTTGTGGCTCGTGGGCTCTAGTGTGCAGGCTTAGTAGTTGTGGCGCACGGGCTTAGTTGCTCCACGGCATGTGGGATCTTCCAGGGCTGGGGCTCGAACCTGCGTCCCCTGCATTGGCAGGCGGATTCCCAACCACTGCGCCACCAGGGAGGCCCCTCATTTGTTTTTAATGATACCTCAAGACTGCCTCACAATACAGCAAACTTACTGTTCTAAAATAATTGAGACGTGAGTAATTCTGGTTTAGAAGTTCTCACCTAGTGACATTTTTTCCACCCAAGGAACACTGGACAACGCCTGGAAACGACTGGGCACAGGGTGCTAGTGGCATCTCGTGGGTAGAGCCCTGGGGTGCTGCTAAGCGTCCTAGATGCACACGGCAGCCCCCACAACAAAGAATTATGGCCCAAAATATCTACAGTGCCAAGGCTGAGACATCTTGTTCTAGTTTAAAAGTTAGCCTTTAAGCCAGTCTTCAAACTGCAAACTCTGTTCTGCAGAGGCACAGGATTCCAGAGGCAACCTGGGTCCTGTCATAAGGGAAAATACTGGAGTCCAAGTGGGCAAGGTTTCAGCACTCCATACCCATTTCTTCAAGGGCAACTCCTCATACAATTATTTTACATATGGGTCTTCCCTGTAAGATTCCAAAGTTCTCACTTCTCTTTTCTACTTACAAAACAGTTATTCAGGGACTTCCCTGGCGGTCCGGTGGTTAGGACTTGGCGCTCTCACTGCCATGGCCCAGGGTTCAATCCCTGGTAGGGGAACCAAGATCCTGCAAGCCGCATGGCACAGCCAAAAATAAATAAAACTTAAAAACTTAAAAAATTAAAAACAAATTTTAAAAACACAGCTATTCCAATCAAGTTGCTTTTGGCTGCTAGTAAGAGAATGCCAAATGAAAAAACAATGACATCTCAAATTTTTAAGTCTGGTAATAATGAGGTTTAGTAGTTCAATGATACCACCAAGGACACAGGCTTTTTCCATCTCCTTGCGTTATCACCCTTAATACTCTGGTTCCTATCCTCAGACTTGTCTCTTCATGGCCTCAAGCTGATAGCTTCAGATCCAGTCATCACATCCTTGCACAGCCATGTACAAAGGCAGGAAAGGACAGTTTACTTCTTTGTACGGCCGAAAAAAAAAAAAAAAAGATATATCGGGTTAAATGAAATATGTTACTAATGTTAATTTCATCTGTTTCTCTTTATGTGGCTACTAGAAAACTTTAAATCACACATGTGGCTTGTATTTGTGGCTTGCATTATATATATTTCTATTGGACCAACCTATCTTAGAAGGTCCCCAGTTGCCCACAGTGGTGAACCAATCCCTATCACACCCTTCTCTTTTCTTCCTTTGCTTATCTCACTTTCCTACTCCCTCATTGAGTTACACTGGATCACCTCCCAAATAAACTAACTAGACCTGAATCTTGTCTCAAGGCATGCTTCTGGGGTAGACTAATAAAAAACTTACTATGCACAGGGAATCATGCTAATATCTACCTTTCCTTACATGCAGTTTGCATATAACCCGACAGAGAGATAAAGAAAGCAACACAGGAAAGGTTAAATACCAGATTTAAATAACAGAACAAGAGATGTGCATGATTACCTGACGAGTGAGGAGTACAGAGAGTAAGTGCTAAGAGCCTGAAGGAGAAATGACATTAATATGTAGTGTGGTGGGGAAGGAGAGTTCTTCTTGGCCGCACAAGATCTAAGTGCTGTCCAACTTTGCTGCCAAGAATGGGTCATGAAATATGAAGTATGAGCAAGGACCTAGACTCAAGGAATGACTCTGGTGTTGAGGGCAATGTGCTGTGTATTTTGTGGGGAGTTCACTTTGAAATGCATTGTGTATGCGTGAGTGTGTGTGCGTGTGCATGTGTACAGCGGGAGTCGGGGAGGATGCTAGATCTGATTCTCTTATTTCACTCATTCCGCTTGTGAACAAAGTTGGCAAGGGGAGGTAATGCAGCCTATTTCAGAAAGCCCAAACAAAACACACTTTCCACAAACGGATCAAATGCTCCACCCCTTTCCCATTAGCACCTTGCTTTTTTGTGACTGAAAAGAGCAACTGTAAATGTCACCATAGGAGGGGCAAGCTTTCATTACTGACCATTCACTATGTGCCAGACACTGTTGAAAGAACAGTGCAGAAAGCAAAGAGTAAATGCTTTGTAGCTTTCAGGAAGAAGAAATAACCCCCTGCCACCATTCAGGCCTTTAACATAAGCAGTAAATAAACCTTTAAAAGGTACATAAAGGAAATAATTAAAATGTCCTGAAGACTCTAGTTTTGATAGTTACCCATTCTTTTAGTTGCTGTTCCCCTTTATAGGAGTTACAAGTATTTAAAAAATAAGAGTCCAGAGTTAGCTGGAATTTTAAGAGTGGGTGCTAGATACAGTATTTCCCCTGCAGAACAAACTCACACCAAAGACTTGGGATGGTGCTGTCCAAGGTACCAGCTGACCTCTCAGTGAGCCTAGCTAGGATTTGAACATATTACGAGTTCTGCCATAACTTCACAGAGGTAACATTTTGCCCTCAATAAGTGGGCATCACAGTGCACAATTATATATGTACGTGTACTAAAAACAGCTTTTCTTTCACATATTCTTATTTTAAATGTCCCGATTTAAAGATAAGTTCCTTTAAAATGCATAGAATTAGGGAGTTAAGGTTTTCTATCAATTCAGTTCAAATGGTTATAAAGTGTGCTTCATCTCGTAGATGATGTTCTTCCTTATACCCAGCTGAAAATCTCTCCTGCTTAGATGTGGAAGTTACAAGTTCAACTGTCTACAAGGATCAGAGGGCAGAGTAAGTGACTGAAATGGGACGTTTTAAATAGTAACTGACACAGCTTCAGAGTTGGGGAGATAAAAGGCATGGTGGGTTACAATGAGAGTGTGTGCTGTCTAAAGGGAGAAGCTTCTACTCAACTTCAGCCACTGTGTCCACGTAGGACAACAAACTCAGTCACAAAGCTAGCTAACTACTCATGAGGCGCTCGAAAATCTCTCAATTGAAAAAAAGAATGTTTAGTTAATTCAATTGCTTACAATTCACTGTGTAAGCCAGAGAGAACACCTGTGGGTTGGAGCTTACCCACAGGCTTCTGCTTTGCAACCTCCATTCAAGGCAAGTTCTCTTGCTTGAAATCTCATATACTCAGAAAATTGGAAGATGTAAAAACAGGTATTTTTCTTCCCCATTTCAAAGATGGAGACTGAGGTAAAAAACATCTTAGAGTAATCGACAGGAGCCAGCACCTCCACGGCCCACCAATTACCCTGAGGGAGTCAGCTCCATGCCCACTGCTAATTTTAGTTTGCAACCACAGAGGGTACCAATGAGTCTTTTTTTTTTTTTTTTTTAATATTTTTCTCCACCTAAGCACTTTATTATTTTTTTTAATTTATTTATTTTTGGCTGCGTTGGGTCTTCGTTGCTGTGCGTGGGCTTTTCTCTAGTTGCGGCGAGCGGGGGCTACTCTTCGTTGCGGTACGTGGGCTTCTCACTGCAGTGGCTTCTCTTGTTGCGGAACACAGGTTCTAGGCGCACGGGCTTCAGTAGTTGTGGCACACAGGCTCAGTAGTTGTGGCTTGCAGGCTCTAGAGCGCAGGCTCAGTAATTGTGGCACACAGGCTTAGTTGCTCCATGGCATGTGGGATCTTCCCGGACCAGGGCTCGAACCCGCGTCCCCTGCATTGGCAGGTGGATTCTCATCCACTGCGCCACCAGGGAAGCCCACCGAGTCTTTTTGCCAAATATTTTTGGCTCTGTGGGCCACACATTCTCTGTCACAACTACTCAGCTCTGCCTTAATGCGAAAGCAGTCTTGGAGAATGTGTAAATTTATGGGTGTGGCTATGTTCCAATAAAACTTTATTCACAAAAAAGGTGGTGGGCTGGATTTGGTCCGTGGGTCATGGTTTGCTGACCCGTCGTTTAGAATAAAAAGATGATGATGTGTAACAGGATAAAGCAAGCTATTCAGTTCAAGAAACTGACTGCATAAACACAAACTCCTGGAATTTAAATCAAAACCCAAGACAAACATGGGAGGTGTGAGATACCAAAAGGAAAAATAAAATTGCTAAAGTGATTTTAGGCCACAAAGCCAAAATTCTACCCTAGTGTGTTCTTTATGGATCATGCCTAGATCAGTTCTGGATAAAGTAATGTGAACAGGAGCATGTTCAACTGAGACTGGAGATAAAAGACCCAACCAGAAATGGCCTTTATGTTTCATCTGGTGTGTGTGCCTGCCACCCCGCCTCACCCCACCCCCAATCAATTGCTGGTGGCCACTGCATGGAAAAGGATCATGAGACTTCACATGTGGACCTAGAGAGAATGAGGGCCATACTGATTAGTAATGTCTGTCATGGGTACAAAAGTGGAGAACAATGATGCGTGTGCCACATAACTGCCGTCTCTAAAACCGTATCTCATGAGGAAGGATAGGGAGTCGATAAATGGAATTTATTACCCCAAGTAAGTTGTATAACCCAAAATATAATTATCTTCAAACTGACAAAACAGTACTACACTTTCTAAACATTAATCTGATCTTGCTAATGATGAGCATGACTTACCCAAAATAGTTTATTACAGCAGGCAGTAGGAGGCCGGGCTAGATCACCTCTGAATATTCTTCTCAGCCCTGCACAGGACTCTATGATTTTTTTCAAGATGTCTCATTGTACTATCCCAGCTGTGTTCCAGGTGGCTTAGTCTTCCCAACAGCTTTGCTTTGAAGACGTCATGAATATTTAAACAAACTTCAGGCTAAACATTTTTCACGCTTCTCATTTCACCCACAGTCCAAAGCTGGGTTTTGTTTGGCAAGAAGGCTCATTTTTGAGATGTGTGTATGTGCACATATATGCATAGAAACCCACTGGCATTGTGTTATATACACATACTCGGACCTCCAAGGTACGTGTATGTAAATTCCTCCTCTTAAACCTTCTTTTTAAAAAAATAATTTATTTATTTTTGGCTGCGTTGGGTCTTTGTTGCTGCATGCGGGCTTTCTCTAGTTGTGGTGAGTGGGGACTACTCTTCATTGCAGTGCATGGGCTCTAGGCACGTAGATTTCAGTAGTTGTGGCTCGCGGGCTCTAGAGAGCAGGCTCAGTAGTTGTGGCACACGGGCTTAGTTGCTCCGTGGCATGTGGGCTCTTCCCAGACCAGGGATTGAACCCATATCCTCTGCATTGGCAGACAGATTCTTAACCACTGCACCACCAGGGAAGTCCCCCTCCTCTTAAATCTTGACACTCAGCTCTGAAGTTAAAGTCTGCAGTTAAAGGCCATTGACGTGTCTTCAGGCACAAACCAGCAGGTATGCAGTTAAGTATGGACAGACTGATTATTTTGAAATGACCTGCTAATGTTCCCACTGCAGTTATTCACTGACTGTGACTTCAGAACCACAGTGACAGGGAGAAAGCCAACGTCCCTTTCATTTTCTTGATGAGTAAGAGGCTCAATGAGTCACAGAAGGTCCCAGAGAGAGGTGGGGGCAGGTAAGGCATGAAGTGTTGAGGTAAAGAGGGTTGGTTAAATACACATATCTTTTTTTCTCTTTTCCATGAAATCCCATGAAGACAACTACAGAGGTGTTTTTTTGTTGTTGTTTTAGGGTTTACACCCTCCAGAATTGAGAGAATAGGCAAGGAAAAGAACAAATTGCAGAAGCTGAATGTAGATTAAAAAAACACAACAAAATCTTAAGCCAGCAGTGGATAAAGCAGAGGAACATGGATTAGCAGCACCTAATCAGAAAGGAAGATACCCCTAGAAATGAAGGTGAAGGCAGTGGGAATGGTTGAAATTCAGTTTAAGAAGCTCTGAGTTCCCCAGATCTGTCTCCCTACTTCATGCAGCAAGACTGCCAAGATCCCAACCTGGCAAGAGACCAGAGATTTCTCTTCTAGAGAAGATAAAACTAAAGGTCTCTGGACTAAAGGACTCCAGAACCAGGTCCTACATTTAAAAAAAAAAAAAAAAAGAGGGAATGAAAAATTAGAAAACAAAAATAGCTCTTAGTAAAAATATTTTTTGTTTTAATGAAAAGAGCAAAAGTTAAACTCAATAGAAAGGTTAGAAAATAAAGTTAAGGAAATCACCCAGAACAGAAAGTAAAAAGATAAATAAAAATAGGAAAGAAATGAAAATTTAAAGACTGTTATAGGAAGTCTACTATCCAAGTAACAGGAATCACTGAATGCCAGAACAGAAAAAATGGAGGGGAGGAAATCATGCATTATATTATTTACCTATTGCTGCATAAAAAAAATTACCCCAACCACACAGAAACTTATAACAAACATTTATTCTCTTACCTAGTTTCTGAAGGTCAGGAATCTAGGAGCAGCTTAGTGGGGTAGTTCTGGCTCAGGGTCTCCTCAGAGGTTGCAGTCAAGCTGTCAGCAAGGGCTGCTGTCTCACCTGATGGCTGGACTGGGGCTAGAGGATTCTTTCCAAAGTGACTCACTCACATGGCTGTTGGCAGAAGCCTCAGTTGCTAGTTGGCTATTGGCAGGCGGCCTCAGTTCTTTGCCACATGGAACTCCCCATAAGGCTTCTTCACATGGTAGCTGGCTTCCCCCAAAGCAAGTGATCCAAGAGAAAGAGAGAGCATGGCCAAATGGAAGTCACGGTGCCTTTTATAGCCCAATCTCAGAAGTGAATTATTATCATTTCCACTGTGTGCTATTGGTCACAGAGACCAATCCTGGTCCAATAATGAGAGTGATCTGTACAAGGTATGACTATCAGGAGGTGAGGATCACTGGGGCCATCTTGGAGGCTGCCTATCACATCCATGAAATAGGTATGTGTGTATGTGTATATTTATGTATATGTGTATTTCAATTCTCAGAATTTGAGGACCTAAGTTTCCAGAATTGAAAAAGCCAACTAACCACTTAGCACAATGGGCCCACGCCAGAGCCTACTGTCATGAACTTTCAAAACACCAAGGAGGGACTTCCCTGGTGGTGCAGTTGTTAAGAATCCGCCTGCCAATGCAGGGGACACAGGCTCAAGCCCTGGTCCGGAAAGATCCCACACATCGTGGAGCAACTAAGCCCATGTGCCACAACTACTGAGCCTGCGCTCTAGAGCTGGTAAGCCACAACTACTGAGCCCACGCGCCACAACTACTGAAGCCCGTGTGCCCTAGAGCCTGTGCTCCGCAACAAAATGAAGCCAGCACAATGAGAAGCCAGTGCACCGCAACAAAGAGTAGCCCCCGCTCACTGCGACTAGAGAAAGCCTGCACACAGCAACAAAGACCCAACACAGCCAAAAATAAATAAATAAATAAATGAAGAAGATACACAAATGGCCAACAGGCACATGAAAAGGTGCTCAACAACACTTATCATCAGGAAATGAAAATCAAAACCACGAGATATTACCTCACACCTATAAAATGGTTATTAGCACAAAGACAAGAGTTAACAAGTGTTGGCCAGGATATGGAGAAAAGGGAACCCTTGTGCAGTGTTGGTGGGAATGTAAATTTGTGCAGCCACTATGGAAAACAGTATGGAGGTTCCTCAAAAAATTAAAAATAGAACTACCATAGGATCCAGCAATGTCACTCCTGGGTATATATCCAAAGAAGATGAAATCATTATCTCAAAGAGATATCTGCACCCCACCGTGTTCACTGAAGAATTACTCACAAGAGCCAAGACATGAGAAAAACCTGTGTTCATTGACAGATGAATGGATAAAGAAAATGTGGTACAGGGAAGTCTCTGGCAGTCCAGTGGTTAGGACTCCATGCTTTCACTGCTGTGGGCCTGGGCTTGATCCCTAATCAGGGAACCAAGATCTTGCAAGCCACACAGCACAGCCACAAAAAAAAAAAAAAAAAAAAAAAAAAAAGAAAAGTAAAACAAGAAAGAAAATGTGGTATATATGCAAAATGGAATATTATTCAGCCATAAAAAAAGGAAATCCTACCATTTGCAACAATATGAATGAACGTTGAGGGCACTATGTAAGTGAAATAAGTCAGACAAAGAAAAATGCTGTATGATATCACTTACATGTGGAATCTAAAAAAGATGAACTCATGGAAACAGAGCAGACGGGTGGTTGCCAGAGGCAGGGCCTAGGAGGTGGGGGAAATGGGCGAAGGTGGTCAGAGGTACAAACCTCCAGTTTATTTTGTAAAGCCTGGGGATGTAATGGACAGCATGGTAACTATAGTTAACAATACTGTACTGCACGCTTAGAAGGTGCTAAGATCGTAGACCTTAAAAGTTCTCACCACACACACACAAAATGATAACTAATAAGATGATGGATATGTTAACTAGCCTTATTGGTAATCACATCACAATACACACATATACCAAATCATGTTGGACACCTTAAACTTGTACACAATGTCATATATCAATTATATCGCGATAAAGCTGGGGAAAAAAGTCAAATAGTCAGTAATCAGAATGGCTTCAGACTTCTCAGGGGCAACATTGGAAGCTAGAAAGCAATAAACAGTGCCTTCAAATTCTTGAAGGCAAATGATTTCCAAGCCAGAATTAAACCCTCCGGAATGGAAAACATTGGAGAAGAAACAACCAAATTTTAGAAGCTGAAAAGTAAATTAAAAAAAAAAAATCCTGAATTTTAAAACTTGACAGTGAAGAACTTGAAAATAATGAATTAGCAGCACAGGGAACCTCTAGAAATGGAGGTTAAGGGAGGGAGGGGCTGTTTGAAATACGGTTAAGTGCTAAGTACTTAGCAGGCCTTTTCAGTTCTGGAAATATATAGGCCTAAATTCTGGGCATGAAAAACATAGTTATACCAGCCAAAGCATCAATGAAGAGAACAGAATAAAAGTGTTCTGAATCACGCTTGGTAAGTTACTGCAAGATGCGTTTTACCCAAATGGAGGAGGAAGCAGAGAAATAGGAAGACAAGAGAAACAAGAAATGGGAGATCCAAACCCAAAGAGAGGTAATGGGGAGCTCCAGGATGGTGGTGAAGCGGGACCCCAGAGGGACCACTGTGTGCCAGGCTGCGGGGCAACCAGTCCAGAGTGGAGGTCAGAGGTCCCCAGGGAGGATGCTTTTTCAGAGTGATGAAATGGACGGGATACCTGGCGCATCGCAATCTATTGGGAGGAACTGAGACACTTGTCAAGGCTTTGAGGTCGAATTTGCAATAGTGCACAGAAAAGCAAGCAAACAACAAAATTGTTTTAAAGAGCAAGATAATTATTGACTCCTGGAGAGAACACTGTCCAGGAAAGAAAAAGCAGTCATAGTTTACAACATGACTCTGCTCTGACTAGCATTTATATAGTCATATTAATGTAAACACTGAATACTGACCTAATCAAAATTATGAAAGAACTATATTCTGGGGGAGTAGGGGATGGCTTCCACAGTGGGAATTTAATAGAGAATGCCTAGAACAGAAATATCTAGCATTGGTAACAAGGAGACAGAGATAGAAGTTAAATACGAAAATAATCAGCTGGTTGATTCTGGGAGGGGAAATGAAGGAGAAAACAGGGGACTACTGTGTTTTGTTGGCCAACTTTGTAGAATCCTTTGACTTTCTAAACTGCACGTGCACTACTTTGATCTTAGAAAGAGATTAATATGCTGCAATGAGAAATCAGGCAATAGCCAACCACTCATTCATTCAATAAGCATTTAATGTGTGCCTACAGTATACTAGTCCCTGGGAATTTGGAGGAAAAACAAAAAATGATCCAGGCCCTTTCCTCCCTGGCTCACAGTCCCTTGGGTTTCTCAGCACAGCCAGAGGGGCAACAATTCAAACTCTTCTGTAGTGAGGCGTTAATATGGTGAAGGAAAGAGGCCTGGACACCTGCTTGTTTTGAATTTCAAGGTCTGTGGCTAGTGGTTTCTGTTGGCTTGCCTTGGGCAAGGTTGCTGTGGGCTTAGCCTCATGTCATGATGGGACCCAAGCAGGTGGGGCAGATGACAACTGAAGTAACAACGATCCCTAACATGGGCAGTTGGCAACGTGGGGTACATTTTCTAAAGCATTAGGGCAACCGAAGGCTTGTTTCAAGCATGAGGGTCACTGGCTGGCTGCTTTGTTTGCATGACCTCATTTAATCCTCACAATAAACTTCTGAGGTGGCTACTATTATTATCTCCACCTTCTAGATAAGGAAACTGGAGCCCAGAGAGGTTATGTGACCTGCCTAAGGTCACACAGCTCATAAGCAGCAGAGCTAAACCTCAAACCCAAGTCTTGAGTCTATGCCCTTCAGCCTTAAGACTGGGATTTTTCTCAGTCATTGGATTAAGAGCTGCAAGATCTGAATTCTAACTCCTGCTCTACCAATAATCGGCTGTGTGATCTTAGGCAAGTCCCTTCCCTCGTCAATGTCTGTTTCCAGGTGTGAAAAATGGAGGGGGTTGACTCAGATGACATCTAAGCATCCTCTATACTTTGGCAGTCTGTGTTAGCAATAGGGAAAGCCAACGGGAAAAGGAAACGTATGAATGGGGTGCAGAGGTGAACACACTTTTCTCCTCTGAGCCTCAACTGCCTCATTTGTAAAATTAGAGAATCATTAAGACACACCTCTCACGGCTGTTGAGTGTATTAAATAAGACAGCATATGGAAAGTACTTAGCACTTGCCTGGGCACAGAGTAAGTGCTCGATCAACACGAGCCCTTATTCATTCCTACTACTCATATGCTTACAGGGCTCCACCACACTTGGATTCCTGAAAGTTTCCACTTCTGGTAAGGTCAAAGCACCATGTTTGTGGGAAGAAGGGATCAAAGCACAAGAAAAGGGAGTCAAACAAAATTACTGTCTCACAGGAATGTGTGCTGTTGCCCTTTATTGGTTTTACATACGAGTTAGTTTACCAATACTTTCAGGAGCATGTAAGTGTGAAATTGGAAAGTGTCACCGCAGGACTGCCACAAGCCACTGCACTGGCGATATAAAAGGGGAGGCGGGGGGAATACGCTGGGCCAGGGAGAGGGAGAAAATTAGAGAGGCGGAAAGGATAGGAAGGTGAGCCCCAGGTGTGGAAGGACAAAAAGATACGGGGCTGGGGAGCGAACTGGCTTTAAAGTTCAAAGCACATTCATCCAGATTGACTGCTGAACACACACTTCTTTGAGTTTTTAAACATGCCCCCGCCGTCCCACCTCTGTGCTTTCCCTCAAACCATTTCCTCTATGTGATTTCCTATTCCTGGCCACGGACACTGCTCAAGGCCAACCCAGCTTTCAGGCCAAGCTCAAATTTTATTTTCTTTCAGAAGAAATTACAAAGCATTCATGGTTAATAAGAATATAGACTCTGGGTCAGCGAGACCTGCTTTGGAATTGAGTTGGTTGAACTTGAGGCGAGTTTCTTCACCTCTCAACACCTCAGCTTCCCAATCTGTAAAATGTAGACACGTAACAACCTCACAGGATTACAATGAATAATAAATGATGGTGCACATGAAGCCTTAACCGTATGCTCAATAAATGTCAGCTGCTGCTATTTTCTCCATCACCCCCATTCCAGTCCATTCTCCACACCTATTACATTGAACTAGAATTACTGACAACCATGGAACCGTGCTTCTGTCTCTGAATCCCCAAAAACAGCCTAGTACACTAGGTAACATGCAATAGATGCTGCATAATGAATCATCTGAATTGAATGCAATGACTGTCACATTCTCAAGCTCATGATTATTGACTGTTTCGAGTAGAAGAAAAAACATCCCAAGCAATTGGCTACAGGTGACCAGATTATCATGGCAGGGTTCCCAATCTTGTCTGGGCTGAGAATGAACCTCTCCAGGAAACCATTCTGTGGCAGGGACCCTTGGGCTCCCATAATAATGAAAACAAGAACAATTAACAACTAACATGTATTGAGGACTTACTATGTCCCAAACACTACCTCTAAGTGCTTTACCCAAAATAAATCAGTTAATCCAGGGGCAATTCTCACCCCCACTTTACAGAGGAAGCTGAGTGACCAGCTGCCCCAGTTTGCCAGTATCTGATGGGGCTCCTCAGACTTTCAGTGCTAAACCCAGAAAAGTCCCAAGCACGCTGGGACGAGTGTGCCCTAACACTGAAGCACACAGATATTAAGTAAATGTCCCAAGGTCAATGAGTGGCCAAACCAGGATGACAAACCCAAGAGCCCCATCGCCTCTACTGTAGGCACAAAGGCAAAAATGAACCCACTGAGACGACAAATTAGCCAGGTCATCAAGTGGGCTGTCCACCAGGCTTCCGAGCACAGAGTGTGATGCAAGTAGGTACTCAAATAATTGTCCCAACTGTGTTCTAACCGTGCACTGCCCAGAGCTACCCATATGACCTTAGGAAAATCATTATCATCTCTGGGCCTCAGATGTTTTCATCTTCAAAATGAAGGGGTCACACTAAATCAGGGATGGCAAATAAATCGGCTCCCTTGCCCATGGCAGGCAAAAGTAAATGATTAGGCTACTACTTCCCACTCCACCCAGACTTGGGCCTCAGAATCCTTCTCAACCCAACACAATGGGTATTCACAACCCATTTGTAGCTGATGCTTAGCATGATCTCCAAAGCCACCAGCTTCATCTTCACAGTCCGTTGGCACTCAACTAGCTTCCCAGGAATTGCTCTGGTCTCTTAGGATTTGGCACTCAGACTAACACCCAAGGATAGGGAGCAGTTGGATGGCAGCAGGATGACAATGGAAGGGACAGTCTCCATAGACTGGGCACTCCCTGTGTCCAGTCCTATGCCATGTATACCTCACAGTACAGCACAGTGAACGAGGGCAGGGACTCAAGAGAGACCACCTGGGCTCAGCATCCTGGCTCACCATTTACTAGCTGTGTGACCTCGGGCAAATTACCTAATGTTTCTCGATTTCCTCAACTACACAAGGAGGATTATATTACTACCTACCTCACAGGATTATAAGGATTCAATTAGTTAATATGTGTAAAATGCCTGGCACGTAGTAAGTAGTAGATGTGTTAATACCAGAACCCTCAAAATCACCCTCTGAGGTGGATATTATTTAACAGATGAGGGAACTGAGATTCAGAGAGATTAAGTTGCCCAAGATCACACAACTAGTTAAACAGCAAAGCCGGATTCAAACACTAATTTCTAAACCTTTGCTCCGCCACACTGCATTTCCGTAAACACTCAGTGGTGAAATAAGGGATTCTTGATTATCTGCAGGGCCTTGCCTGTATTCCTGGGGCTGCTGTACTTCCACCCTCAGCACCTACTTGATCCCTCCTGACACTGCTCTCCTAGCTGGCTCTTGAGTACTGCCTGCTTCAACTCCTGGACCATCTACACCTTCGGCACAGAGAGAGCAGATGCCTACAGAAAACCAGAACACAGACTGCTGAGTCTCCAGCTCCTGGGAAACGGGAGAGAATCTTTACAATTCTGATTATTGGTCTTCCCCTATCTGTAAAGCAAATTCTGCTATTTTATAGATTTCTATCTTTCAGGGAATTGAGCAAACGCAGATTAGAGAAAATGGGTAAAGGGATTAAGCACCTTAGGTACCTATGCTGTATCTTATCTACCTCACTCCCCTAGGGGTCCTCCTAAACATATGTATCTCTTTGTCTTAAAAATCATAGCTATTCACAAAAATATTCTGGTTAACACTAAAGTGGCTACAGCTAATATATTTCTTGCCATGCTATTATGTCCAGAAAGAGTGAGCTGGTGCCCACATTTCTAGCTCATTCCATCTAGTGCTTTTTTTTTTTTGGCAGCGCCACGCGGCATGCGCAATCTTAGTTCCCCGACCAGGGATCGAACCTGTGCCCCCTGCAATGGAAGTGCGGTGTCTAAACCACTGGACCACCAAGGAAGTCCCAATATGCCTTCTTTTTAAAAGCTGGGAAAGTGCTTACCCAAAGATGGGGCTTGGAGAGTCTCTAACACTAGTGAAAGAGACCAGAAATTGGTTCCATTCCTGCTTCTGCCCAGGTTGCTGGTGGGAGCTGAGCAGGCAGCTTGCAGCAGGTGACACAGAACTGTGTGTGTGCTCTTCCAGCCAGTGACTCCACAGGATGCGACATGGGAAGGTCCATTGACCTCCAGAGCGCAGTAATGATGTACGACGTCCAGCTCTCAATGGCTCCTACCTCTCCTCCTCACTTTACCGATGATAGGAAAGGCAGGAAGAAAGTGAGTTGGAAAAATACAGATACGTGTTTCCCTCCGAAGTCTCTCTCGTTGCTTATGAGATAAAGTCAGCTCCATCCAGACCCATTACTCTCCACGTTCTAAACGGTTCCTTCCTTTGTGAAACTGTCATACTCGTGCCTTTTCAAAGGAAACAATCTCTTGGCCGGGAACTTGACTCCTCAACTCTAATGCCAAGGGAGAACCCCAGAGTTATCCGGCAAGGGGAAGGGTCCCACCAAATAAGAGTGTTTTTACCTCTAAAATTTGCCCTGGATGTGTGTCCAAGAGGTGAGAACAGATAAAAGCAAACTCCCAGGGAAGCACTGGAGGAGAAAGGTGAGAAGGCTGAATGTGATTTTAACAGATGGGGTTGGGAAAGGACAGCAAAGGGTAGGAGGTAGGAAAGCTGGCTCAGATTCCGGAAGACGTGGACTCGGCCACTCAGTGTGTGACCTTGGAAAAGTTACTGAACCATCTTCTGTGACTAACAGAATCTCCTTCCTCCTCTGAAAACTGGTGATAACAACAGTGTATTCTCTCCAGGGTTGTCATGAGGCTTCAATGAGATGACGCAGGTGAAGGGCAGAGTGCCAAGAACTGGAGCCATTCTTACTAACCAGTCTGCCTCTCTCGGCCCATCATTTGACACTAACACTGTCTGACAGCTAACATTCACGGAGCACTTACTATGACCAGGCACAGTGCTGACCTCTGGGTTTCAAAGGAGAATTAAGTCTTGGCTTGATTGTATTAAACCAGCCTGAAGTTTGTGAGTATTAGTACTCTTTCACAGATTACTGCCAGGATTAAGCGAGAAAACACCTCCTACAAAGGGTTTAGTCCAGTGCCTGACGTATAAGGAGTACTCAGTTAAAGGCAGATACTAACGTCAAGGGCAAGCCCCGTTTGCCTTGGTAACAAACAGGAAGGCGAGATGGTTGACCTGAGTCTGCTTTTGGGCCTCTCCCCCTTAGCCACACCCTTTGCTGCCAGCTCTTGCATCCCTGGTCAGCAGCCCCTAGCCTACACCAAGGACTTGGCTCTTCTAGAACAAATACGGAAGGACCCATAGACCTGAAGAGCCTGAAGGCTAAGGTGATTAAAACAGAGAAAACTTGTCGGGCTAGTAGTTACCCTAGCGAGGAGTGGTAACTGGAAGAAAGCCTACAGAGCTCATGGACGCTGGTAACACTGTCTCTCGGTCTAGATGCTGGTTACGTGGAGGCTAGTGACGCTGTCTCTTGGTTTAGATGCTGGTTACATGGACGCTGGTGACGCTGTCTCTTGGTCTAGAAGCTGGTTACGTGCATGTGTTCACACTGAGAAAACAACTTCTACAATTAAGACTTGCGCACTTTTCTGTATGAATGTTATGTTGCAATAAAAAATTATTCAGATCGTGACTGCCCCTCTCCATTACCCAAAGCATGAAGCAGCCCTTCCCAATGGGTGTTACAAGTACAGCTGGGTTGCAAGCACAAGACGTCAGTCCCCAGTGGCAGCAAGCGGCCTTATCACTTTACCCGCTGGGAGCTGTGGAAATACCATGATGTTTGGTGAGATTGGCAAGTCCTGCTCTCGAGTACCCAATGAACAGCATCCTCCTCATCAGACCAGTTTACCTTAAGGTATTTCCTATCTAAGGTCAATTTTATTTACTTTTTTAATTTTTTTTTTTTTTAAATTTTTTGGTTGCGTTGGGTCTTCGTTGCTACGCGCGGGCTTTCTCTAGTTGCGGCGCGTGGGCTTTCCCTAGTTGCGGCGAGCAGGGGCTACTCTTCATTGCGGTACACGGACTTCTCACTGCAGTGGCTGCTCTTGTTGCGGAGCAGGGGCTCAAGGTGCACGGGCTTCAGCAGTTGTGGCTGGCAGTCTTAGTTGCTCCGCGGCATGTGGGATCTTCCCGGACCAGGGCTCCAACCCGTGTCCCCTGCATTGGCCGGTGGATTCTTAACCACTGTGCCACCAGGGAAGTCCCTATTTACTCCATTTTTAATCAGATTCTTTTATCCTCTCCAACCAGGAGACAGCTGGCTACATTTAAGGGTCGACACCCCTAGACTGATCTTTACAAACCTGAGAGTCAGTCTTGGACATCACTCCGTATCTCACCCTTCATAATGAGCAAATGTCTAGTAGGTCCCTCCCTCTTCCCCAACTTCCTTCCTTCCCAATTGCTGGAGGGAAAACCTAAAATAAATTTCAATCATTTATCAAGTCAACGGATATACAAGTCAATGGATATAATTTCAGTAAAAATATACAGACTACGTGCTGGTTTTCTCTTTGAAAGTTTATTGTCATTAAAAAAAAAATAAAACCCTCTACTTGTTACATTCACCTCTCAGAACATTTAATGTACCAGTTAATGATGTTATTGTAAAAAAAAGCCCACCAACTGCTTGAAATGGCTCTAAGTTATCATTATTATTTTTTGCCATGTTCTGGTATTATAGTGGTTTAAACTCTTTGGAAAAAAATGGTGCAACATTAAGTAGAAAGATTTCAAATTCCCAGATTAGAAACAATTTTTATATCAGGAGGAATTTTAGTAAAAAATCCAACGATAAAAGGAAATGTTAATAGAAAAACAAAAACAAAAATACTGTAAAAAATAGGATTCCCCCCACCCAGCCCCAAGTTAGGTTAAAAAAAAAAAATGGAACCAATCCCACCCCACCCCCCCATATTTCTCTTAGAAAAGTCACCCAGTCCTAAACGCAGGGTCTCACACACCAATACAAGTAGCCTGATTTGCAGACCAGCCTCTGGGATCTTACACTGGCCCCAGTCTGAGGTTTTTTTTTCAAAACTTAAGGTAAGTTAGGTAGTTAGACTTCCATAAATACTGGTATCCGAATGAATGAAAACATCCTGGCTTTGGTATGGCTACAGAAATCTGGAAACTGTTCAAGAGGACACTGGCTTAGAGAGGGAGTTGAGGGAAGCACACAACCCCGAAGTGGAGGTAAAATAAACATTAGGCCACACCCATAGCAAACACTGTGTGTAATACCTGAGGCTGATGCCTTGAACGAAACACATGTAAAGGTTCTTGATCAGAATCACACACATACAGCTTCTTGAACAGAGTAACACACATACAGGTTCTTGATCAGATTAACACATGTATAGGTTCTTGACTGGAATTGTCTGGACCAAACTTTATCCAAGTTACCACTTGCAGGGAACAGTTTGAATTTGGTAATTTATCCAGTGCCCTGGAGTCCAAGAAGAGACAAAGACCTTTTGGAAGAAGAATAACCACCTGGGCTAAAAGCCAGGCCCCTCTTATTCTAGGAAGCTCAAAGTCTGTTTTTTCCTTCTCTCGTTCGATTTTGCCCATCACAAAAGCACCTCCATCTCCGAACAAGGGGGTTTTTCCACCCCAGGTCACCACAGGGGCCTGTCTGAGGGGTAGAACTGCTGATTTTTTCATCCCTGGAGTGACTCAATAAAAAGCAAGTCTTCCGGGATCAGGAATATAATTTACAGTGCTGTGTCTCAAGTGTACTTTACGGTTTCCCTCATTTTCACTAGATCATGATTGTTAAAGGTTGTGAGGATACTGAGAAGGCAGCAGTGGGGCTGCGACCAGGCCGAAGTGTGGCCTCAAACATCCTCAAATTTACAGAAAAGGGTAAAGTGCCCGGTCTTCAAATCACCAGTTATTTCATGAAAGCACAAAGGACCCACCAGACAAGGCAAGAAAACAAGGCAACTTGCTGCTGCATCCATGCAGAAAACTAGTTATCAGTACAATCCATCCCCCAAAAAACAAACTTTGGTGCAGTGTTAGGAAGACAAGATAATCATTAAAAAAAAAAAAAAAAATTAAAATAAACCACCTTCGATGGCAACACACACTAAATATATCTAAATAAATTTCCATCACAGGGCACAAGGGGCTAACAAAGAGCTCCCTGATATTATGGGAGGTAACACACACCACAGTGACAATTCAATCAAGAGAGAGCCTCCCTTACAGCAAAGGCCGCCAAGAAGAAACAAAAGGTGAAGCCACTGTTTACTGTCGATCTGGTTCACTATTGCAAAGATCATAATTATGGGGGGCTGGGAGGCAGAGAAGAAACTCAGAACGCCCAGGCAATTTTGATAAACAGCATCATTTGTCCTGTTCTCTAAATGAGACTCCAACACCAGAAAAAAAGAAAGGAAAATTGGATTATAAACGAAAACTAAAATGTATCTGTACAAGTCTTTACTCTGAGTCAGCAGGGTTTGGTCTCTGTTGAAGCCAGGACTCTGGAGAAGGTGATTTACTTGTCATCACAGCTCTACAACTAGCTGTGGGGTGTGTACATCAAGAGACAACACGAAGACAATCACTTGAGACCAAGGGAATTACTTACAAAGATTTCCTAGGATGTATAAGGTCTACTGATTGCCCAGAGAGATGCTAACACTTGCTCTAACCCCAAATACTTTAAACATCTTAAGGTGGCAACTAGAATATTAGAAACAAAACAAAAAAATCATCACCCAGTGAGTTATTTCTCCCATTATGGGAATGAGGGAAAGGGCGCAGGGCAGGCTGTTTCACCAGGATTCATTAGGGAGAGTGCAGGTTTAGCGGCAGCCAACGGCCTTCCCCGTCTGCAACCTGGGCCAGATCTCCTGGGAGCCCGGGAGTGCCGACAAGGTGCCATGGGTTCGGAATGGCCAAGGCGCAACACTGGCGTGAGCGACGAGAAGAGTGCAATGTGAGGTACCAGTGAGAGTCTACAGATCACTGATGACTCCACCAACCATCTCACCTCCCCACCGACCACAGACAACCCGGGTCACCAGCCGGCGGCAGGTGCCACCTCATCTACTTGGGAGCAGGAGAGAGGAGGTAATTACAAACGAAAGCTTCTGAAATGACCGCTTCTTGTTCCAGCCTGAGCTAGAACAAATGTGTTTGAGTGAACCACTTGCATTAAACAACATTTAAAATATGGAACCTTCAGCACTTTATGAATATGAAACGCCCCCTTCCCTCAACCCCATTTACTGCAGTGCACGTCGTCTCCCAGGCGAATTTTTCTGTCTTTCAGCCGGTGGAATGGATGGCATACGCCAGATGTTACACAAGGCATTCATTTCTCCGAGAAGGCTTAGAGCCAGGAGAATTAATCTCCTTCTGCTAGGACCTCTGCCCCAAGCTTCTGGGGAAACAGTGAATTGGGCTTGACAAGGAAGGTAGCTACATGATCCACTAATCAGATTCAAAACATGAAAATGCATTGAGGAGGGTACCCCTTCCTGCTCCTCATCATGACAGAAAGACCTATAGATAATTAAGAGAGTTGTCCCTTCAAACTCAACGGAGGCTTTAAAAAAAAAAGACAAAGGCTTAAAAAAAAAAAAAAAAAAGGCAAAGTATAAGCAAAAAACAAAGAAATCAGTAAAGCAAACTCCCAATACTCCTGAAAGCAAAATAGTCTCATGGTGACGGATGACTGGAAGAAGTCGAGGCAGAGAAAGAATGACACAAAGGCGGGAAGTGCCTGGCCACAAGGGCGCCTTGCAGAATCCACCACAGTGTTCTCCATTTTCCAAGGCCAAGCAAGCAGCAAGTCCCAAGTTAAAAACTTTCTATTAAGAGCAAAACAAAACCAAAAACCATTCCAGAAAAGGGGTCAAGGGAAGACCAACACTGGAGAAAGTCAAGCCGCTGACCTCCGGCGGATCACGAAGAGCCCGCGCTGAAGCTGGCCCAAGTAAATCCTCATCTTGGTGCTGTCACTTGTCTTCCTCACCCAGATCTGCGGGGGAGATGGAAAAGGAAGATGATGAGAGAGGCTAATCCTGAGGGGCAAACTTTCCAGAGCGTCGGGATGTTTGCACGAATTAGGTGTAGCCAGACAGCTGGCAACCACTTCCCGTCAACTCGCGAGGCATCCACAGGCCTTGACCTCTGGCCTCCTAAAGGCACGCCTCCACCGCAGAGGGCAGGCACCATCCCTTGAACTCATTTCTCCCAGCCATCTCTCTTACACCTTTGACTAAGCAAATGGAAAGCACGGTGTTCTTGAGTTCCATTTTTGCCTTCATCTTAAAGCCTTTTTTTTTTTTTTTAGACTGCACTGTGTAGCATGTGGGCTCTTAGTTCCCCAACCAGGGATTGAACCCGTGTCCCCTGCACTGGGAGCATGGAGTGTTAACCACTGGACCACCAGGGAAGTCCCCTTAAGGACTCTTTTTGATATGGTATGACTACAGCATTATCAACATTCAAGACATATATTCATAAACTTACAATCAAATTAGAAAATATTTTCCTTGCCCCTAGGGACTTCCATAGTATAGCCTTGCAATTCTCTGGTTTCCTGGCAATTAAGGCTAATGGTCATAACAGCAAAAGAGAGAAAAATTAACAACAAAAGAAATGCCCACGGGTGAGCGAAGGCCCAATGAGGATGCTGAGAAGGCCAAATTAGCTTAAGACAGTCCTTCCCTCCTGACCGCATCATTCTCCCACAGATGGGATCAGATGTCTGGCACTGTCCAGGGCAGATGTATTCTTCCCTAGAACTGAAAACGAGCTCTTCCAGCATGGGGCCTGCCACAGCTGCCAAGTGCACCCAGTATGTGGCATCCCTGCAGCCAGGGAGGGCAAGGAGAGCTGCCACCTCGGTCACCTGACCCACTTGCGGGGGAGATTACTGGGGGCCAGACACTGTGCTGACCAAACTGACCAAGCTCCTTCATCCTCAGAACAATCCTATGGAGTAAGTACTGTTATCACCCCCATTTTACAGAAGAGCAAGGCTGAGTCCACTTGTCCGATGGGAATCCTGGCGCCTGACATCAAAGCCCCTTGCTCTTCTCACCTGTTCCCCGCTTTCTCACCCCTTCTCTCATCCGTGTTATTAACACGTGATCAGATGGAGACAAAAGCATAAGTTTTTTAAAGATCTGCATCTCACCTATATATGCAAATACAAGTTTACAGATATAGCTCCTCCTTTGCCCATTCAGTTTTCAGGTTTAAAAAAAGCTTATTCAGGGCTTCCCTGGTGGCACAGTGGTTAAGAATCTGCCTGCCAATACAGGGGACACAGGTTCGATCCCTTGTCCGGGAAGATCCCACATGCCTCGGAGCAACTAAGCCCTTGTGCCACAACTACTGAAGCCTGCGCGCCTAGAGCCCACGCTCCGCAACGAGAAGCCACTGCAATGCGAAGCCCGTGCACCACAATGAAGAGTAGCCCCCGCTCACCGCAACTAGAGAAAGCCCGCACGCAGCAACGAAGACCCAACGCAGCCAAAAATAAATAAATAAATTTATTTTAAAAAAAAAGAAAAGCTTATTCAAAAAAAGAGAAAGCTATTCTCAGTTTCATATTTCCTTACTGTGATTATTTAACAACAAAGAGACTTTAAAGTCAAATACACTTGTTTAAAAATAAAGACCTCACATGAAGCTGAGCCTCTAAAGGACCCTGCAGAACCATTTTAAACTGAAAACTGACCCCAAGGAGGGCCAAGTAGCCAGTCACCAACATGCTCAGACCCACGCACCAAATATGCTCAGAGTCAAGTTATGCAGAAGCCAAGTAGCTTCAGTGTTACTTAGGATTTCACCTGAAAAAATGAGCTGGAATACTTCCAAGAAGTGAGAAATGTTTTCCCCGTTGCAAGCCTCCGACGCACTGAGGCTTCTCCCCTCCAGGAGACATGTCTCAGTGTCACCGTTTCCTTGTCAGACTTCGCTAACACTCTATTATGTCAAAGGGTGACAATCTTCAACAGAGAGAGAGAAAAAAATCTAACTTGCATTTCTGTTTTCCTGAGAAGTCCTGAGGTGTCACAGAGAATAATGCATGGGTTCTGAAATTAGGTTCAGGGACGAGGAGGCCACACGCCCTCTGTGCAGCAGCCCACACGGCCAGGCACACGTGCTCCGCTGTGAAACTGCAAAGCCTCCTGCCAGGGCAGCGGCTCTCTGAGATGCCCTGTTCCGACCTGGCTTAGAGTGACACACACAGATCGCGAGCCCAGAGGAAAATGACATTCATTTATCTGGAAGGCTCTCCCTAACTTCTAAGTAAACAATCATTTTGCCAACTAGTCACATTTGAGGGCATTTTCAATTCAGGAAGCTGGGAGAATAGAATAGGCTTAAGTTATTTCATAATCCAGCTTCATTAGACTTACTACGCACCGGCACGAATAAGTTAGAGGGTAGACACATAAAAATCAATTTCTTTGCAGATATTTGTGGACTGATAAAAGATCAAGTCAAACAAGCTATTAACGTTTTAAACTGTTTTTTGACTACTAACAATACCAGTTACACACTGCTGACACCCTCCTAAAGAAGGGTCAGCCGAAGAACTCACAGGCTAGTCACATCATCCTTCAGCATGACCCTCAGAGCTGACTTTCAACCAGCCCCCATCCTATAAGAGAGACTGGAGGAGACCAGTCCCTAAGGGTATGAGCCTGGTAGCTCATTGTTCAGAAGCACAACAGGACATGTCGGATTAGAGAGACAGCAGGTGAAGAGTAGTGTGTGGGTCAGATCAGGCCAGCACCCATTTACTGAACACTTACTGTGTGCCAGACCCTGTGCCAGGTGCCTTGTTAGATCCTCAGAGCATGACACAAATCTGAGTGCACATGAAAGCTCGAGAGAAATAACAGCAAAGACAGAGTATGCTCCAACGGCAAGTCCCATCCTCAGTAGATGGCTGCCTCAAAAAGCAGCAGGATTTGAATGCGCAGACAGCACACCAACTTGCCTTGTGTTCTTTCCTGCAGTCTATCTCAGTGATGCCCAACTCAATTACTCTGCAGGGAGTTCACAAAACCACAAGGCTTACACAAACTCGCATAAACTGCAGTCATGCAAAGTAAGGGATTTTTAAGGGTGATTTTGCCTTTGTGCAATTTAAGCCTGAAAATGCTAACTTTAGAATCTAACCCACATATAACACTGTGATTCCACCGTACTTTCTTGGTGGCACTCACATTGCAGGTTTGTCCCATTTTTGCTTTCCTAATGGGTGACAGAGGTTCAGTCTTACCTCATTGGCTCCGACAGAGCTGATCACACAACTCAATTTCTGGTTGTCCTTTGACTCTAGATAGATGGCCTGGCTCTTGTGGTACCTGTGGGAAAAAAGACACACATTTATTTTTTTAACCACTTTATTGAGGTATGACTGACATGTGAGAAGTAGTACGTATTTAATGTATACAACTCAATGAGTTTCGGGGTAAGTACATACCTGTGAAACCATCACCACCATCAAGGCCATAAACATAATCCAACTCCTCCCAAAGTTTTCTCCCACCCTCTTTATTATAACTATTGTTTTGTGGCTTTTTTTTTCCTTTTGTGGTAAGAATATTTACCATAAGGTTTACCCTCTTAACAAATTTTAAGTATACAGTATTGTTAAGGGCCCAAATTTAGGAAAGGAATAAAAAAGGACGCAAAGGAGGGAAGAAAAAAAAAAAACACACACAACAAAAAATATAATTAAAGGAATCTTAATTTATGATTGAGGAACAGCTTGGATTTCAGGTTTAATTTACAGGCTTCCATCCTTGGATTAGATTAGATGACCTCCTAATCTCCTTCTAAGTCTAAAAATTACATTCTTGGTTCCACTGCAGAGTGGAAAAGGGGGCCAAGGAAAGGGCTGGAAAAGTAACTCTGTATTTTAGTTTTTTATTTGAACTATATGACCCAGTTCAAAAAGTAAATTATAATTTTTCAAGTAAAACCTCTGTCCCCACTTTCTGCCTCCACCCCAAAACACTGAGGAGGGTTGAGTGGACAAAATGAACAGATGGGCTTGAACAGACTGTCCCATTATATATTTTCTATTTGTCCAAGTAAGTCATCAACAAGAAGGCAGGCCAAATTCAGTCCTTACTTTGATCACTCATTCAGCAAATACTCATTAGCCACTTGCTGTGTACCACGGACCACCCTGGAGGGCAGAGTGGACAGTGAACAAGGCCACAAGGTCCCTGCCGTCAGGAGCTTCAAATACAGTGGCAGTGACTAATATGAAACAATCACACCTGGCAAGTACTAACTAGATGAAGTCCTGAGTGTTAGACTTGCACCAAAGGGTATCTAATTTGGCCTGGTCAGTCGGGAGAGCAGCTCTGAATGGAGTAGATAAGACAGGCTCGCCCCTTTCAGTCCCTGCCTCTATTCTCTTGGCCTGTAGTGTAGGACCACCCTCACCTTCTTCTTCTACAAGTTCAGGGACAAGGCAGAGGATGAAAAATGAGGGAGCCAGGGCCAAAGCCCAAATGAGTCAGTAACAGCTGCCACAGGAGGAAGGAGCAGCTGCTGGGTGACAGGAGCTGGAAACATCAGCTGAGCTGCTGCTGGCAGCCCTGGCCTAGGCCAGCCCAGTTCAGTCAAGAACATAACCTTTAGTTCATTCTGGCTGCAGAGAGTTGGCTTAACAGACCCACTAACTCACATAACTTCCACCAAAACACATCTCCCAGCAAAGCACTGCATCTAACCATTATTTCTGTGGGGGAAGAAGACAGATTCTGTTTTGCTGGTACAGTGAAATAATCCACTGCTAAGATATCACAGTAAAGGATGTACTTCACTCCCACAATGGGCTTTTTCCAATCAAGGTTCTAAGCATTCTTTAACCTGCTACTTAGGAGCGGAAAACTCAAGTTTCCAAGTCAATTTACTTCCTGAGAACACCGTTAAAAGAAATCAAATCATAAATTCAATTAGAACAGCGAGACTGGTTTAGACCCAGCTTGAAAGCTGCTTTTGGCCAGGGATTAGCTGGTAAACTGGGTCAGGGGACCTCCATTATGCTAAATATGTAATATTACAAGGTCTGAATTAACAAAGTGCATGAGGAAAGGTTGAATTAGTTCACAGAAAACTCAAACTTGAGTTTCCCTCCCACATCTAAGCCAACCATCCTATGTAAATGGTAATGTCTTGAGTAATGGTTAGAATAAAAACAGAAGGAGAGAACATTCAGTTATTCTATGGGGGTTGTGAGTTACTAAAGAGATAAAAACACAAAACAACATGCAACTAGCCTCAAGTCATCCTGATACTACTTTCTTAATAAAGAAAGGTCATGGGTGTGGTGTAGGAGTATATTACTCCTACGTGGGTGTGGAAATGTGGTCAATATACTGCTCAGTCAAGAAAAAAACTACGTCCATTATGTCCCTGTGTGCGTAATACAACATAATGCATGTTACATGTGTATCATATACACACACACACACAAATTGGTAAATTTACATTAAAATGTCTATTAAGTGTATATTAAAATTTCATAAAAATATAAAGTTTTATAAAAATATAAAAGAATGATATTCTTTTTATTGCATATCTTTCTTCCTTCCAGAATAAACAGGTATTACTTATAATCAAAAAGTAAATAGTACTTTCTTATAAGTCATGGTACTGAAAAACACCAAAGTAACCAAAGGGCAGGAAGAAAACTTAATGTCACAAATTAATGTCTCAGTGTCTGTTAAAGACAACTCGGGGAGACGAGCCGGACAACTCTCCTGAGACGTGCTGCGTTTTCCTTCAGATGCGCTCAGCACCCAAACCCCAACACATCCGACTCGCTTTAAAGTAAACATCAGGAGTGAACCATGCAATCTCATCTACCACCCCTGGGGAGCGGTCTGGGACTCGCACATCTGGCCGCCTCCCAAATCTGCCCGCTCTGGGATCACCGGATGGTGGTGGCTTGAATGCCCAGCACTGCTCCATGAGCTCCCTGTGCTCCGCAGGAGAGGTCGCCAGCGTGTTTCCCAAACCAGCTGATTCCCAGGTCCTCGTGAAGCAGAGGCCCTGGGACCGCCAGCGGTTGTCAGGCACTGCACAATGGTCTTGGGGAACCATTATCCCTGGATATCAAATCTAGTAAATTACCCAAGTTCCCTGGGAAAAAATAAATAAGTCCTCAGAAATTAAAGTGCTCATGCTGGGGCGGAGGGGGTTTCAAGATGAAACCAAAAAGTATATGACAACCGTAACATACAAATTTACTTGCCGATTTCTAAATACTAACTAAAAGGTCGTGGGGGGTGGGGGGGATTCAGAATATGTTTAGACACCAAAAAATGTTAAAAGAACAATAAAAATAAAGTTAAATTAGTAAAAATGTACATTATCCCTTTTTTTTGCCAATTAACCTGTTTTACAAGCTACAACTCATTTCTGCTGAAAAAATACTTTAAATAGCCTCAGAGAACAAGCCCCAAATGTCAAATTGACTTTATTACCAATGGAAATCCTGACCTGGGAATCCCTACAGTTAAGTTCTTAAAGCTCTGCCTCTACTGTTAAACCTGACAAACTAGAACCACTGCTACTATTATGGAAAAAAGCAATTTCTTTAGAAGGTGGGTCAAAAAGTGGGGCAGGGAAGGGGTAGAATGAATTTAATTTTGTATCCTACTGGGAATCCTGATATTAATGTGTCATTTCCCAAAAAAACCCATGAATACCATGTTACAACTACAGGACTTCAAGGAATCCCAATTCCAGCTGTAAACAGTCACTGTTTTGAGTTAATAATCTCTCGTGTCAGGCAAAGGCTGGAGGGTTAAATCCACCCATGCAAGTGGGTGACTTCACTGAATTCACTTCAGCAGGGCTGGATTTAAAGTGAGGAAAGAAAAAACAGTCCACCGGCACCATCAGTGAGTTCCTTTAAAATCTCAGCTACTTTCGCAGTACTTTCTAAGAAGGGTCATTAGTTCAAATCAAAATGTGAGGAAAACTTACAGCAGGATATAAAATGTCTTAAAAGCAGTATAAGACCCAGGACAAGTGAAGATGCTTATCTTTCAAAATGCAATGTAGCTTGATAAGCGTTCAGTCCAAGATGGGAAGCCCGAACCATGCTCATTTTGCTGAAGTCATTTAAAACTGAATGAAACATGTTTTGCCAGAAATACTGTTTCACCAAAATACTCCACATCACTGGAAAGAGCAGAAAGTGATTCAGCCGACCTCTCAGCCACAGGCCACAACTCCTGGAAAAGAAGGAAGAATGAAAGCCTCCAAACTGACAAGGACACAAAAGCCAAACATCAGGAGAGCCTGGTGAGACGCGAGAGGCCGGCCCTGTAGAGGACTCCTGGCAAACACCTTCCAGATGCAGTGGGAAGGGAGGGACCTGCCTTTCAGCAGACGAGTCATGAACCTGACCTCCAAGGCCAAGGAAGGGAAACACTAAGAATACAGAAAACAACAGTCTCAATATTTAACAAGAGAGTAAGCAACTTTAAAGTCACTAAAATAGTAAAATGCTCCAAGACACTTTACAGATTTCTGCCGCCACTGGGAGAAAGACAGTGATGGTGACGTTCCTTCAAAATGCTTAGGTGATCTACCACATCCCACCTGACCACTGTCTACATTATGAAACACCAGTCACCGTGGGTCCTTTCTTTAGAAAAACAAGAATTTTATTTTACTGCATTTTCACCCTCAAGACATGTCTCACAAAGTCTAAGGATTAAGCCTTAGAAGGAGGAAGATCGGAAACAATGCAATGACAAAACGAGCATCATTTGAAATATCACATGGCTTTAAGACTCACAGATCCGTAAAAATGTTAGTGATAAATCTCATCGTTTTTGAAGATGGTTCTTATGTGTGGGCTTGATCTTTAAAGGTTATTTGGTTTTCATTATTAGAAACATTTTTCATTTTATTTTGCCCCTCAGTGTGTTGAGCTGTCAGGGCCTGCCACCTAGTGGTGCTGTGTTCTGATAAGTTATGTTAGGACACAACATAACTGGCCTCTTAGAAAAACAGTCGTCAAATGACAGGGGCAGAAGTCACTAAGATCAGGGTTACAGGGGGCGGAGTCAAGATGGCATACTAGGAGGATGCAGAATTCGCGTCTCCTCACAACTAGGGCACCTACCAGGCACCAGTGGGGGACCATGGACACCTAAGGGGACGGGAGGAACCCCCAGCAACCAGGTAGGACGTGGGGCCTGGGGGGAGTGAAGGGGGAGGAGAAGTGGAGGCAGGACAGGACTGGTGCCCCTGAGGGGTGCCTAGGGGACAGGAAGGGATCCCTCTCCCGAAGCAGGAGATTGGGGAACCATTAGGAGGGCAGAGGATCAAAAGGGAGGGTGGCCAGGTTCCCCCTGCCCACTTGGGCCCCCAGGAACCTGCTGAGATCCCGGGCCTGATCCTCTGCCCACGGAGGTGCCCTCCAGCCACACGGGTCCTGAAGGAGTGGGAGGGAGGGAGGGAAGGGGGAGCAAAAGTAAAGGCCAGACCTCTGGGACCAGCACCCCTGAGGGGCGACTGGGGAAGGGGAGGAGTTCCTACACCCAGCGGGACCCACCCACAGTTACGGGTCCAGCAACCGGGGAGACCCTGGGGGAGACGGTGGGGGAGGGGCGCAAAGTAACGGAAGGGAACGGGGCCAGTGCTTTCCCTGTCCGCTTAGGCACCAGCGAGCCTGCTGGGCTCCGGGTCCTAATCCCCTGCCCTCGGGGCCTCCCTCTTGCTGCGCAGAGCCCAAGCCCTGCCCCACACCCCCACCCAGGGCCCCACCCCTAAACTGGGGGACACCCTCCAATGCCCTGGGCCTAAACCCCACCCACACACCCTCCGGCAGGGCTCTACCTCCAAACCCTGAACTCCACTCTCCAGAGGCCCTCCTTTCCATGGGCAGCCTAGCCCCTTGCGCCGGTCCTAAGCAGAGGCCCCATCCCATGCTTGACCGTCGCCCCGCCTAGGCCCTGCCCCACGCCCAAAGTCACCCGCCCACCCACCTAGGTCCCGCCCCACCCTAAACCCCGCCCCTGCCCAAGTTCCACCCCCACCTAAACTCCACCCCCATAGGCAAGACTTTTTTTTTTTTTTTCTTTTTTCCTCTTTTAGATTGGGGTTCTGTTTTACCTTGTTGATTCACTGCTGTTGATTCTTTTATATTTTTATTTTTCTTAATAAAGCTTTTATTTTTCTAATTTTATTTTATTCTTTATACTTTGTTATTGTTCTCTCCTTTTGGCTTGTTCCCCTCCCTCCCCCTTTTTTTTCTTTTTCCTGTTGTGGTTTTATTTTACCTTGTTGCAGTTGCTTCAATTATAGTTTTATTTTTCCTACTATATTTTTTATCTTTCCAATTTTATTTTGTTTTTCATTCCTTGATATTGCACTGCTCCTTTTTGTCTTTCTTTTTTTTTTTTAACCATGCCACAAAGCTTGTGAGATCTTGGTTCCCAGGCTGGAGGTCAGGCCCAGGCTCCTATGGTGTGGGCTCTGAGTCCAAACCGCTGGACTAACAGAGAACCTCAGACCCCAGGGAATATTAATCAGAGTGAGGGCTCCTGGAGGTGCTCATCTCAGCACCAAGAGCTGGCTCTATCCAACTGCCTGCAAACTCCAGTGCTGGACGTCTCAGGCCAAACAACCAGTAAGATAGGAATACAGCACCACCCATCAAAAAGACAAAAAAAAAAAACAAAAATGAAATGACAGAAAAATATGTTACAGATGAAGGAACAAGGTAAAAACCTGCAAGACTAAATAAATGAAGATGAAATAGGCAACCTACCTGAAAAAGAATTCAGAGTAATGATAGTAAAGATGATCCAAAATCTCGGAAACAGAATGGAGAATATATAAGAAACACTTAACAAGGATCTAGAACAACTAAACAGCAAACAAACAGTGATGAACAACGCATTTACTGAAATTAAAAATACTCTAGAAGGACTCAATAGCAGAATAACTGAGGCAGAAGAACGGATAAGTAAGCTAGAAGATAAAATGGTGGAAATAACTGCCAGAGAGCAGAATAAAGAAAAAAGAATAAGAAGAATTGAGGAGTCTCAGAGACCTCTGGGACAATATTAAACGTACCAACAATCAAATTATAGGAGTCCCAGAAGAAGAAGAGAAAAAGAAAGGGACTGAGAAAATAATCGAAGAGATTATAGTCGAAAACTTCCCTAACATGGGAAGGGAAATAGTCAATCAAGTCCAGGAAGCACAGAGAGTCCCATACAGGATAAAACCAAAGAGAAACATGCCAAGACACATATTAATGAAACTATCAAAAATTAAATACAAAGAAAAAATATTAAAAGCAGCAAGGGAAAAGCAACAAATAATATACAAGGGAATCCCTATAAGGTTAACAGCTGATCTTTCAGCAGAAACTCTGCAAGCCAGAAGGGAGTGGCAGGACATATTTAAAGTGATGAAGGAGAAAAACCTACAACCACAATTACTCTACCCAGCAAGGATCTCTTTCAGATTTGATGGAGAAATTAAAATCTTTACAGACAAGCAAAAGCTAAGAGAATTCAGCACCACCAAACCAGCTTTACAACAAATGCTAAAGGAACTCTCTGGGCAGGAAACACAAGAGAAAGAAAAGACCTATAATAATACACCCAAAACAATTAAGAAAATGGTAATAGGAACAAACATATCGATAATTACCTTAAATGTAAATGGATTAAATGCTCCAACCAAAAGACACAGGCTCGCTGAATGGATGCAGAAACAAGACCCCTAAATATGTTGTCTACAAGAGACCCAATTCAGACCTAGGGACATATACAGACTGAAAGTGAGGGGGTGGAAAAAGATATTCCGTGCAAAAGGAAATCAAAAGAAAGCTGGAGTAGCAATTCTCATATCAGACAAAATAGACTTTAAAATAAAGACTATTACAAGAGACAAAGAAGGACACTACATAATGATCAAGGGAACAATCCAAGAAGAAGATATAACAATTGTAAATATTTATGCACCTAACATAGGAGCACCTCAATACATAAGGCAAATGCTAACAGCCATAAAAGGGGAAATCGACAGTAACACAATCATAGTAGGGGACTTTAACACCCCACTTTCACCAATGGACAGATCATCCAAAATGAAAATAAATAAGGAAATATAAGCTTTAAATGATACATTAAACAACATGGATTGAATTGATATTTATAGGACATTCCATCCAAAAAGAACAGGATAAACTTTCTTCTCAAGTGCTCATGGAACATTCTCCAGGATAGGCCATATCTTGGGTCACAAATCAAGCCCTGGTAAATTTAAGAAAATTGAAATCGTGTCAAGTATCTTTTCTGACCACAACGCTATGAGACCAGATATCAATTACAGGAAAAAGCTATAAAAAATACAAACACATGGAGGCTAAACAATACACTACTAAATAACCAAGAGATCACTGAAGAAATCAAAGAGGAAATCAAAAATTACCTAGAAACAAATGACAATGAAAACACAACAACCCAAAACCTATGGGATGCAGCAAAAACAGTTTTAAGAGGTTAAGTTTATAGCAATACAATCCGACGTCAAGAAACATGCAAAATCTCAAATAAACAACCTAACCTTACACTTAAAGCAATTAGAGAAAGAAGAACAAAAAAACCCAAAGTTAGCAGAAGGAAAGAAATCATAAAGATCAGATCACAAATAAATGAAAGAGAAATGAAGGAAACGATAGCAAAGATCAATAAAACTAAAAGCTGGTTCTTTGAGAAGATAAACAAAATTGATAAACCATTAGCCAGACTCATCAAGAAAAACAAGAAGACTCAAATCAACAGAATTAGAAATGAAAAAGGAGAAGTAACAACTGACACTGCAGAAATACAAAGGATCATGAGAGATTACTACAAGCAACTATATGCCAAGAAAATGGACAACCTGGAAAAAATGGACAAATTCTTAGAAAAGCATAACCTTCCGAGACTGAACCAGGAAGAAACAGAAAATATAAACAGACCAATCACAAGCACTGAAATTGAAACTGTGATTAAAAATCTTCCAACAAACAAAAGCCCAGGACCAGATGGCTTCAGAGGTGAATTCTATCAAACATTTAGAAGAGCTAACACCTATCCTTCTCAAACTCTTCCAAAATACAGCAGAGGGAGGAACACTCCCAAACTCATTCTACGAGGCCATCATCATCCTGAAACCAAAACCAGACAAAGATGTCACAAAGAAAGAAAGCTACAGGCCAATATCACTGATGAACATCAATGCAAAAATCCTCAACAGAATACTAGCAAACAGAATCCAACAGCACATTAAAAGGATCATACACCATGATCAAGTGGGGTTTATCCCAGGAATGCAAGGATTCTTCAATATACGCAAATCAATCAGTGTGATAAGCCATATTAACAAACTGAAGGATAAAAACCATGTGACCATCTCAAGAGATGCAAAAAGAGCTTTCAACAAAATTCACCACCCATTTATGATAAAAACTCTCCAGAAAGTAGGCACAGAGGGAACCTACCTCAACATAATAAAGGCCATATATGACAAACCCACGGCCAACATCACTCTCAATGATGAAAAACTGAAACCATTTCCTCTAAGATCAGGAACAAGACAAGGTTGTCCACTTTCACCACTATCATTCAACATAGCTTTGGAAATTTTAGCCACAGCAATCAGAGACGAAAAAGAAATAAAAGGAATCCAAACTGGAAAAGTAGAAGTAAAACTGTCACTGTTTGCAGATGACATGATACTATACATAGAGAATCCTACAGATGCACAGAAATTTCTTGCATTCCTATACATTAATGATGAAAAATCTGAAAGAGAAATTAAGGAAACAGTCCCATTTACCACTGCAACAAAAAGAATAAAATACCTAGGAATAAACCCACCTAAGGAGACAAAAGACCTGTATGCAGAAAACTGTAAGACACTGATGAAAGAAATTAAAGATGATACAAATAGATGGAGAGATATACCATGTTCTTGGATTGGAAGAATCAACATTGTGAAAATGACTCTACTACCCAAAGCAATCTACAGATTCAATTCAATCCCTATCATGTTACCACTGGCAATTTTCACAGAACTAGAACAAAAAATTTCACCATTTGTATGGAAACACAAAAGACCCCGAATAGCCAAAGCAATCTTGAGAAAGAAAAACGGAGCTGGAGGAATCAGGCTCCCTGACTTCAGACTATACTACAAAGCTACAGTCATCAAGACAGTATGGTACTGGCACAAAAACAGAAATATAGATCAATGGAACAGTATAGAAAGCCCAGAGATAAACCCACGCACATATGGTCACCTTATCTTTGATAAAGGAGGCAAGAGTATACAATGGAGGAAAGACAGCCTCTTCAATAAGTGGTGCTGGGAAAACTGGACAGCTACATGTAAAAGAATGAAATTAGAACACTTCCTAACACCATACACAAAAATAAACTCAAAATGGATTAAAGACCTAAATGTAAGGCCAGACAGTATCAAACTCTTAGAGGAAAACATAGGCAGAAGACTCTACGACATAAATCACAGCAAAATCGTTTTTAATCCACCTCCTAGAGAAATGGAAATAAAAACAAAAATAAAACAAATGGGACCTAATGAAACTCAAAAGCTTTTGCACAGCAAAGGAAACCATAAACAAGATGAAAAGACAACCCTCAGAATGGGAGAAAATATTTACAAACAAAGTGACTGACAAAGGATTAATCGCCAAAATTTACAAGCAGCTCATGCAGCTCAATATCAAAAAAACAAACAACCCAGTCAAAAGATGGGCAGAAGACCTAAATAGACATTTCTCCAAAGAAGATATACAGATTGCCAACAAACACATGAAAAGATGCTCAACATCACTAACCATTAGAGAAATGCAAATCAAAACTACAGTGAGGTATCACCTCACACCAGTCAGAATGGCCATCATCAAAAAATCTAGAAACGATAAATGCTGGAGAGGGTGTGGAGAAAAGGGAACCCTCTTGCACTGTTGGTGGGAATGTAAATTGATACAGCCACTATGGAGAACAGTATGGAGGTTCCTTACAAAACTAAAAGTAGAACTACCATATGACCCAGCAATCCCACTACTGGGCATATACCCTGAGAAAACCATAATTCAAAAAGAGTCATGTACCACAATGTTCATTGCAGCACTATTTACAATAGCCAGGACATGGAAGCAACCTAAGTGTCCATCGACAGATGAATGGATAAAGAAGATGTGGCACATATATACAATGGAATATTACTCAGCCATAAAAAGAAACCAAACTGAGTTATTTGTAGTGAGGTGCATGGACCTAGAGTTGGTCATACAGAGTGAAATAAGTCAGAAAGAGAAAAAGAAATACCGTATGCTAACACATATATATGGAATCTAAAAAAAAAAAAAAAAAATGGTTCGGATGAACCTAGGGGCAGGACAGGAATAAAGACACAGATGTAGAGAATGGACTTGAGGACACGGGGAGGGGGAAGGGTAAGCTGGGATGAAGTGAGAAAGTAGCATTGACATATATACACTACCAAATGTGAAATAGATAGCTAGTGGGGAGCAGCTGCATAGCACAGGGAGATCAGCTCGGTGCTTTGCAACCACCTAGAGGGGTGGGATAAGGAGGGTGGGAGGGAGACACAAGAGGGAGGGGATATCGGGATATATGTATGCATATAGCTGATTCACTTTGTTATACAGCAGAAACTGACACAACATTGTAAAGCAATTATACTCCAATAAAGATGTTAAAGAAAAAAAAAAAAAAAGATCAGGTTTACAGACAGAGCCAGCCTTCACCGTCCAATGTGTTATTAACTCACTGCAGCCTCAGAAGTGGAACTGATTTATTTCAGGCATCACCAGGTCTCTAAGCATTTTTCCCAACTTCTGAAGTACAACATTATAATGTTATCAATTAACACAGTGTTGGGGTTTTTTAAGAAAGCTCAAAACATTCAAAATAACCACAACTCTAATTTTGGAATTTTGGGTTAAATAAATATATTGAAACTCAAAAAAATCATATAACCATTATAAATGACAATTACAGAGAGCATACAATAACCCAGAAAAACATATAAACAAGTGGAAAGGCAGCACGCAATTATGTGTCCACCATGACTTAACCTGAGTGAGACTATGCCTGCATGTGGGCAATGAATAAAAGGAAGAAATTCGAATTTAAAGAAAAGGTGGCAGGGTCCAGGTGACTAAACACCTAGGAGAATGCCTAGTCACAGAGCAAACAGTAAATATTTGTTGAAAGAGTAAATGCATGAGGTATTTGTTTTTCACATTGTTTTGCTATTTTCTTCCCAATGAAAACTCTGGTGGTCTGAAGGTTTCAAACCGTCTTCAATCTAAACTAGTAACGTTTTAGGATACACCTCCCCCGATTATTTTTCCTGGAACACTCGTGCTGCAGGACGTTGCATGCAACAGGGTACCTCAGTCAAATAAACAACACCTAATAACATCTCAGAAATTCACAGTGTATATTAGCATATCAGAGGACCCAGAGTGCTACAATGATGAAACCCGTTGGTCTTAGCTAACACGGCCATTCCCCCAAACTCATCTGACCACAAAATCCTTTCTTCCACAGAACTCCTATTAATTTTAGCACACAGGGGTGCAGTTAAGAGGCAGCAGAGGGGGACATAAGCCCTCATCCCAGTCTACAGGGGCACCACAAGTTCTAGTACGGTGACAGCAGCATGGAGCGAGAAGGGGGGCCACTACCAGAAGAACACGTTTTGGGGAAACACTGCCTTCAGAGAGCTAAAAAGCCGTATCGATCCAAGACTCGTGACAACTTCTAAATGCTCCGCCACCTTTAGTTAAGCAGCAGCCATGCTCTGAAATAACAACTATAGACAGCCCCAGCCCTCTTTCCAAATGGTTCTTTTGAGATTCTAACGAGTAATCTGTGTTTACCAAGAACATACCATCTTTTATCATAGTACAGTTTGCCATCTTCTATCCGCGCTTCAAACCTCTGGGCTGGAGACTCTGCAGGTGTGGCGGGTAAGTGTTCGGGAGAGGACGGGGATGCTGGAGGAACCAAAGAGATATTTCAGTGACGAAGTGGGGCATGAGCACGCGAGTCCACCAGCTAACATGCTTTCACTGAAATGCTATTAAAAAGGGGGAAACGATCATGATCAAGTCCTTACAGTTGTAATAAATGGGAATTCAACAAAATTCTTGTACATCACATCTAACTTAATCCTTAAAGCAACTCTGTGAGGAAGGCAAGGCAAAGAGTAATCTCTCCACACAGAAGGGAAACTGAAACCTGAAGCTTGGGCAGGCTAAGGGGTTTGCCCAAGGTGACTCAGAGCAGGTCTATAACGACACTGATCATCAGAAGCTCCAATGGCAAGAACTAGAAAAATCTCTTTAAATTTATAAAGATGAAATCATTTCTAGAAATACGTATTACAAGGCAGAGCAGGTTACCGGGCATGTATGGAGTCAAGCTAACACATTGCTGATAACCGCAGTGGGTTCAAATCATCTAAATTCACACACTCACAAAACCCCCTCCCCACCAGGCCTTCAGAAACTCAGGACGTCTCTGTGGACCATGGCAGCTCTCAGGAGGGAATTATCTAGAGTGAAAAGAATCTTGTTTTCTTTCACAAGACTTGGCTGGTAGAGGGATGTGTAAGTAATCACAGTGCTTAAAACCAAAAAAAAAAAAAAAAAAAGCCTTGTCAGTTCAGAATTCTATTTTGCAGCCTAGCAATGACCCTTAAGCGCTGCTCTGAATGGAAGCACCCTGAACACTGGGCCGGTCTCTTCTGTAAGGTGGGACTGGGAGAAGCCCGAGAGGCCGTTACCGGAAGCAGGCTGCGAAAAGCCACTGGATAAGCATGCCTAGTACTGAACTCCACAAAGCAACTCACGCTGCAAAATCCTTCTGGTTTCATTTTCAGAAATGCATGTGTACTTCAATCTTATGCCTGATGCCTACACAGAAGGAAATGTCTCTCTTAAAATAAATCCTAAGGAAAAGACAAAGTAACTTTAACATAGCAGGATTAAAAAAAAATAAATCAGGGGAGGGTACACATGAGGTCCACTCCAGTTTTCATGATGACTGCTCTTAGGCAAATGATGAACGTTTTGTTTTTGAAAACTGCAACAACTCCCTGTCAGGTATTCACATGCTTTTCCAACAATATGATAAAAAGATTGCACGAATGCCAGTAACATCGTGCACTTACCTGGTCTCTTGGGTGACTTCAGCTGTAAGAAGAACAACAAAAAAATCTTAGAGAAAATCATTTCAGACACAACTTAAGGTGTCAAAGGTATCAAAGTGATTTAACAAGTAACAATGTGAACAAAATAAAGCAGAAAACCCACATCAAGCCTAAGCTTTCAAATGAATCAAAAAAATCAAACTGTACCTTATTTAATGTTCTCAGATCCTCCATGATCTGTTCATCTGTTAACAAATAGTTTAGCTGGGGTGTTCAGAGTTAAAGGAATGTGTCTGAAAAGGATGGTTTCCAAGCAAATAAACAAAATGGTGCCAGCGTGTGAGAATGTACAAAGTGAGAGTTGGTTCCACCATGCTTCTACAGTTTGCCTCTTGGAATTTTTTGATCCTCCTACCAAACGTCATGGAGCCAGGTATCTAAAAGAGTTCACATCCCCCCCATCTTACAAACTTCTATGGTAAGAAGGTGAAATGAGACTCCATAGGTAACTACAACAACAGTGAGAGCCCAGGCCACAGTAAAGAACTTCATCCTCAATTTGTGAAGTGCTTTTGTTCCAAAGATCTGAGACTTCCACACAGGAACAGGATTAATCTTGCCTAACGGCTTCAATTCTCAGTTGGTAAGATGAAGGGAATGTGAAGTTATGCCCCTTCCTCGTGGCAGACGAGTAACAAAACCATTTTGCACAAATGGCTACTTATTATCTCCTCGAGAGGTTGGAAACAACACTCCCTCATGTGTCCCCTTCCCATTCCCACTGTTATGATTAAAGGGGCTTCTTGATGTCCGACTGAAATCTTTTGCTTTAATTAAACCACAGTTTGCAATCCACTGTTTGGGGGATATAGCTGACTGAAGTACGAAAGGCAAGTATTACGGTCCTCACTTCACAGGTGGGAAAATCTAAGGCACGTGAATCTCCCAGTGAGTGTTAAAACCAGCACAGAGTCCCTTTCCAAATAACTGCTATCTATAAATTCCTCCCACTCAAAGCAGTAACAATTGAGGACTCCAATCATAAAATGGCCATCCCCATCTCCTGGATAAATACATGTGCTTTCCAACCAAACATGACAATTTCTGAAGGACAACGGCCATGTGTGTTCTATCAAATGGAAAAGCAAAGGATTCAACAGTCTAAAGGTAAAAAAGTGATTAAGGCTTGATGCAACGGATATCAGGAGCAGGTTTTCGCCTCTTGTCTGGGATGGGGACAGGATCATTTGGTCGCCTCCGCAACTTTCTGGTCATGATGGGTTTCACTTCCATAGAATCTGTGGCAAGAATGGAATGGGTAAATCTATCCAACTCCAACCTGAAATCAGCAAGAATTCGCAGCGTAAGAGTATCAGCCCCAGAGCCACCCAATCAGAAATGTTTTATCGGGGACGTCTGGTCCACACGTGGCTCGAGTCAGACACCGTATCACTCTTTCGAGGGGTCTGTGCTCAGGAGACTCAGACCTGCTGACCTAAGAGCACAACCCTCTCAGAGACACAGCCCCGTCCTGCAGCCTCCCACTGCAGCCACGGCTGGCATCTCTCCGGCTCCCTGGAAACTAGAAATTTTCCTCTCCCTCCCTCAAATCAAGAGGCCATAGAGCAGTAGCCTCTTGGGACAGGAAGGAACCTTTGGGTCAGCTCAGCTGACTAATTCCCGCTGTTCCCGCAGAGGGTGGGTAAACCAGAGCCCACCGGCATAAAAGGCCCTTTGAGAGGCCTCTGGCCTCAGGCCCAACATTTTTACTTGAGATTTACAAACCTGGGCTCTTTTCATTTTACTTTAATAACCTTTTGTGACTACTTGACTATCCAGACTGATACCTGGAGGGCTCCTGAGAAAGGCCTCCTTTCCTCCTCCTTGACTCACCCCCTCACTGCACACTCTCTCCCCCCGCCGTGGCCACACAGATCTCTCCTTCTCTCCTGCTCTGCCTCCTTGGCGTTCTTCTTGCTGGCCTGCTCCTTAGACACTGGGGCTCTGCGGGGTCCAGTCAGTTCTCAGCCTGGATCCCGGTGAATCTCCCGTCACCAGCCCCAGCCCCACCCACCCTGCTGCATGGCATCCCACGCCCCACGACGTCACACATTCTTCTCCAGGTTCCACATGAACCCACTTCTCCCCCATGTCTCAGGCCCCAAGGCCATCTCCCCAACGACCCACCCTTCCCGGCCGGAGCCAACTGCCATCTGCGACTTGTCTTCCTTCACCCACACGTCAGATCCACCAGATAATGGCAGTTCTGCCTTTGAACCGCTCTCAACTCCATCTCCTCATCATACCCTCGTCTCCCTCAAAGGGATCTTCCTAAGACACAAACCGGATCATTTAGCACATCACTCTTCCTAGGAAACGTTTCAATGGCTCGCCATTGGCTACAGAATAAAGGCCGTGTCTCCCTTCCGGTCTCCCTCCCTTCTCCTTCCTTCACACAGAGCCTGGGAGCAAGCTTTCAGCTATTCTGTTACCCAAAGGCCCCTTGCTTTTTATGCCTTCAAGCCTCTGTGTGCTGTCCTCTGCCTACCCTCCTCTTTTCTGCCCAGAAACTCCTACACAACATCCTTTGAGAGCCAGCTCAACACTCCCCCTGCTGTGATGGCTTCCACGGAGTCACGCCACCTTCCCAGTAACCACAGCATCTGTACAAACCCCTACCACCAACCGCCAGCGTCTGGGACATTCCCCCAGCAGACGCATGGATTCCACCCCATCGCTGAGCGATAGTTCTGGCCCACGGGAGGGGCTGGCTGCACGGGGTTTCCTGCAGAACTAGATGAGGTCAAGTCTGATGATGAGATGCAGTTAATTCATGACTACGCATCCTATGTGCAGAGCAGACAGGACAGCCTTAGGGAATTCAACGTAGCCCGTCCACCACAGCAACTCCCGAGACCCGAGAGGCCTTGGTTTGTGCGAACAAAGTCAAAAAGACATTTCTGCGTGTTGCTCTTAAGAAGAGAAATGGACAATACTGACTTTTCTCCCCTAGGAATGGAGGTAAAGTGATCAGAACCAGTGACCTAATGAACATTCATAAAGGTGTATTCAGAAGTTGAGACGGAAGGAAGGAGGACAAACACGCACCCACCTCTGGGAAAGGGGGGGCCTTCTCCCAAAAAGACACCTCTTACCCTATGCTGAGATGCCACCCTTCTCCAGTTTCTTACTGGCCGGTTGGGTGGGTATCCCTGCGGCAGCTGTGTGACGTAAGGCAGGCTGCGTAAATACTCTTACGTCTCAAGTTTCCTCATCCATAAACTGGAAATATCAGTAACACTTCCCTCGCAGGGTGCTGTGAAGATTACATGACATGATACATGTGAAGCTCTCAACATAGTGCCTGGCATAATGAGAGTTCAATCAATGCTAGTTTTTATTATCATGTTCTTGGCCAGGAAAAAAATCATACAAAGATCTTTTTGAAAAGTCAAGGCACAAATAGCTGAAACAGAAGTTATATACTTGAAGGAAAGTGATGTCAACAGTGAGGCTTTGCAACATTCAGACCTAATTTGGAAGACCAAAGAGCACCAGAGAAAAGGCACCAAAGACAACAGCCAAGTGTGCCCTACCCTCCAGGGGTGGGAGATGCATGATGGAAGCAAGCAAAGGTAGAGCTGAAAGGATCTGGGAATAAGCCGGTCTGACCATGGCCAAAAAACTCAGAAAAAAATAACTCCATCACTCACAAAGCAGAAAACATAATCGAATTCTCCGTATGAGACGGTGAAAATCAATCCACATTATTGGCCTACTCACGGTAATAAGCTAATCAGTTTACCCAAAAGACTACTTCAGCACAAGGAAGGTGCTCTGAAGAAGCCGCTAAAATTAATTAGCATGTCCCCATCACCAGCCAGGAGAGTGAGTGAGGAGGGAGCAGTCCTGGCCAGGGGTCCAGGTGGAGGATGTGATTCGAGGGGAAGAGCAACATGTAAGTATCACAGCCCGGAACTACACAGTAAGATTACCTACTTAACTCACTTTGTTCCAATCCCAGCCAGGTATGCATGGTCAGCTTCTACAGACGATTTTTTCATAGAAAGATGGGATGTGCTGACCACCTGGGTCTGAGTGGGCCTGGAAATCCTATTTCTCACCAGAAGAAACAGGCTGGCAGGCTGGGTTTGTTCGTTTGTTTATTTATTTATTTTTAACATCTTTATTGGAGTATAATTGCTTTACAATGGTGTGTTAGTTTCTGCTTTATAACAAAGTGAATCAGCTATACATATACATATATCCCCATATCTCCTCCCTCTTGCGTCTCCCTCCCACCCTCCCTATCCCACCCCTCTAGGTGGTCACAAAGCACCGAGCTGATCTCCCTGTGCTATGCGGCTGCTTCCCACTAGCTATCTGTTTTACATTTGGTAGTGTATATGTGTCCATGCCACTCTCTCACTTCATCCCAGCTTACCCTTCCCACTCCCCATGTCCTCAAGTCCATTCTCTATGTGTGTCTTTATTCCTGTCCTGCCTCCTAGGTTCTTCAGAACTTTTTATTTTATTTTTTTAAGATTCCATATATATGTCTTAGCATACGGTATTTGTTTTTCTGACTTCCTTCATTCTGTATGACAGACTCTAGGTCCATCCACCTCACTACAAATAACTCAGTTTCGTTTCTTTTTTATGGCTGAGTAATATTCCATTGTATATATGTCAAGCTGGGTTTATTAACATCAGTCTCCTGGGAGTTTGGCCAGGAGGAGTCCCAGGGGCTCAATCTAGGTGCGCTGACAAAAACCAAACTTCTGGAACTGAAACTCAGACCTTGGAGTGTGGCCACCCTGGAGAAGGCACTCCAGCAGGAAATAGCTTCCTCTCGGACACCGTGCACCAAGCACAAAGCATCTCCAACTGGCTTCAACCAGAAAGCCTCCCTAAACCAGAGGCCTATTTGTAGGTTTGCTTCCTGTGAATAAGTGGGGATAAAATTTGCAGAATCTAACTGAACCTCCAACAATTAAACCAGAGGCAGGGGAGCATCCGTGACAGAAAACACCAAGCAAGCGGTGAGACCAGGTGCACAACTCCCCTCCACACCCCTGGGTATATGTGGCCTTGAATCGTGTAAATCCTACTGGTCTGCTCTCCAGACGGGCCTGCCGGCTAAGAAATGGGAGCGCAGGATGAGGCAGTGCTAAGCCACAGCCCTATGGAGACATAGTCCTGATAATACTAATTACCTGCAATTAACACACAACTATGGGGTACTGGCTGGCCTTTGGCTCTGCACTTCTCAAGGCAGATTCATTCACTCCAATAGCCCACCTGCTTACAGGGCACAGATGCAGTAAAAGCTTCACTTTAACTTCACTTTAACATAGTTGCACCATGAAAACAAACTCACACTTGTTTAGCTACTGAAAAAACAAAAATTAGTTGCAGGGATTCAAAGGAACATCCTTTTAAGTAGGAATGTGACAGAAAAGCCTCGGTAGAGTCGACACTGCAGCAGATGGGCAATTACCCCCAAACCAGGGGCAGCGAGCCACGGGGCTGGACTGAAGGCCCGGACCAAACCCCAAGACACCCCTCTCTAATGGCAACATCACAAATCCAGGCTGCATGGTGACCACAAACAGGGGCCTGAAGTCGGGGGGGAGTGAGGGGGAGGGGGTGGATAAAAATCAAGGTTAGGTCAGCGGTGGCCAAACCAGGGTAGGAACAAAGGGACCAATTTCCATTAGGCCATAGCTGCCCATAACACAGGGTGCATTTCAAGAGTGAACTGATCAAGGCCCACCGCTCTGCATCCTCAGCCCCGTTCAATGGCCTGGACTCCACAACAGCATCATCAAGAAAGAGCGTCTCGGGGACAAGCCCACCCCACCCCAAATCCAGGTCCCCTCTTCCATCCTCCCTCCCCTGACATGTGTGCGGGGCCTCTTCTCCTCGCCTTGACTTCCCCGCTCACGGGCACGTGTTCCGGTGAATCTGCTCCCGGATCACTACAACCACATGTGCCTCTTTAAGTTTTACAATCAGTGAAAACCAGCCTGACGCATCTTTACCTTCGTTTATTTAGGATCCCCCTCTCTCAAAACTACCTCACACTGGGGAAAGCACAGAAACCGTGTCAGTCTTGTAACTATGAGGACATAAGCTCCTCGAGGACAGAGACCTGCCTATCAACCTCATTCTGTGAAGCACTTGGACCACAGGAGTCCACGGGATTCAGAGTCGGTATAATGCGGTGGTTACGAGAACATGCTTGGGGCCCAAGGCTGGCTTACACACCACCTCACTGGGGCACTCGGAGCAAACGGCTCCGTTCCTGCACGCCTGCCCCGTCAAGTCGTCACAGGAGTCTCAGGAGCTGAATGAGGTCACAGCTTCCCCGGCCCTTAGTGCCCGCTCTGCATGCCAGCCACTCGGGGCACCATCTCCTCTCACCTCTACACCAAACCTCCACAGTGGGTTCTATCGTGTCCTTGCCAAATGACAAAACTCCACCACAGAACCAAGTTCACGTCTGGGCTGCGATTCATCCACATCTGTCAGCCTTCAGCGGCAGCTGTAGTATTTTTATATTATACCTGGCTCGATGTAAACACTCGGAGCTCCTGTTTGATATTATCATTACTCATGCCTCCCGCTATGAATCCAGTAACATCTTTTTTTTTTTTTTTTAAACTATTTATTTATTTATTTATTTTTGGCTGCATTGGGTCTTCATTGCTCCGCCTGGGCTTTTCTCTAGTTGCGGCAAGCGGGAGCTACTGTTCGTTGCGGTGAGTGGGCTTCTCATTGCCGTGGCTTCTCTTGTTGCGGAGCACGGGCTCTAGGCACGCGGGCTTCAGTAGTTGTCGCTCGTGGGCTTTAGAGCACAGGCTCAGTAGCTCTCCCACGTGGCGCGTGGGGTTCGTTGCTCCACGGCATGTGGGATCTTCCTGGACCAGGGCTCGAACCCGTATCCCCTGCACTGACAGATGGATTCTTAACCACTGCGCCACCAGGGAAGTCCCCTGAATCCAGTATCTTCTAAAGGAACCTCACAGGCTTTACTGAAGTCATGAATAACTTCCACAGGGGCCTGAGGGTTGAAAGATGCCCCTGGTGAGGCAAGAGCTTAAAAAAGAAGATGAAGTGGCAGTTAGTGGGCTGTTGGCAGAAAGGAGAAAAGGTGGCTGGCATAAGGTAAGAGGACACATGAACTAAGAATGATAGAGCACCCCACGTTTTCAAGCTCATGAAGCTCTCGTTGATTATTGGGGTTACTGAGAACCCTGGCCTCAACTGCAGAGAAAAGTCACCCTCAGGTAATTCTACCTATAACCTCACTACTCCAAGTGTGGCCTGACCAACAGCATCACCAGCCCGAGAGGTGGTTAGAAGTGCAGGATGACTGGCTCCACCCCAGACGCCGTGAACCAGAATCTGCATTTTACCAAGACCCCCGGCTGACTCACATACGCATTCAAGGTGCGGGAATCACCGACCTATAACCCATCCCAGTTCCTCTGCCGACAGTACACCTTTCTGCCTGCACAACCCAGCTCTCCCAGGTTCTCCACCAGTGCTTCAGGCGGTGAAGAGAACGTCCCACCAATTCCCACAGATGGCTGGAAAGGCGGAAATCCTGTTTGCACAGAGCAGGTCACTGGGTATGCCCGTTTCCAATGTGTTATCTGGTTTAAGCTTCTCATCGGCCTCGTACTCCACTGTGTTTTTCAAAAGATCTTCATGTTGGACTGGAAAAGGAGATTTTAAGAAGTATGTTTTCTGGGCAGAGCTAGGCAACACTGATACTGGGCATCAATCCACAGAAGTGAATCAGTCACTCGGTGAGAGGAAGGAAACCAGGCCTTTAAGTCGACACCGTAACAGCACCATCTGTGGAAGCGCTCATTATGCTTCTAGCTCCAGTGCCTTCTCTTTAGACGCTCCATCATGACCTTGGCAGTGCTTTCCATACCAAGGGTACCAAACGGCTTGAGGAAGGACATCAGTACCTTTAATGCCCATGGCTAGCTTTAAGCACTTCTGTAATCTATTTTACTGCCTCACAAATGACTTCCCTGCATTTATTTGTCTTTTCTACCCTGGCAGGTTTGGCCGCTCAAGTCACTGAGGATGCCTACTGTCCCCGTTAAGATTCCAGCTGTAAAACTGCCTGGCCAAACAGCGTCTATCGCTTGTCAATAATTAGGCTGCCAAATCACAGGTGAGGTGATGACAGCCTTCCCCGCAGATGGAAAGGGAGCAGCTATAAACTGACAGTATTTCCCACCAGCCTAATGAAGGCTCAGAGCATCTGGTGGCTCTAACGGAGAGCGATGAGGCGTCAATGCCAACCGGAGCCACCGTCGGAGAAGATGGTGTGCACGTCAGAAGACAGGCACGCCGACTGGGACCGGACAAGGCACCAATGGGCTTGCAGTTTAATTAAAAAAACGTGTCAACAAGAATAAGACGGTGCTGTTCTGAAGATGTTATTTCAGCATCCATTCTCACCAAAACACATTTCTGAGCCACTGTCAGTGGTCTGCAAGGAATTCATTCCTTTTGCCAAGTCTTTCAATGAGGAAGGTATATCAGAAGAGAGATTTTTCAAGAGTCAGACCCCTACTTTAGACACGACCACATGATCATCGCTGTATCGTGGGGACTGGAGCTAGAAGTTTGTGTCAATGGGAGGGCCATGTTAGCCAACAGCACCAGAAATACCAAAGGGGAAATACAGCTCTTAACTGTTACTTTTAGTTTCAAAGTCAGCCCCAAGGACTTACATAACAACAAGGTACTTCTTAAGGACCCCGACCAAAATCAGACATGCCAGAACTCCAGGACCTTCTGAACATGATGATACGAGTGAAATTCTGGGGTGTGCCGAAGGCGTGTCACTTACACACCCAAGGGACAAACTCACCACTGACGTGCCTTGCAATATTTGCTGATGGAAAGAAATTTTGCCAAGTTCCAAAATAGCTAGTTCAAGCCAATTCCCACCCTGTATCCTTCTCAGCGTTGTTGGTCTACATATGGCAACAGAAGAGGCAGCCCATATTGCCTCTCCCTTAAACTTGCCTACAACCTGCTGAGTTCCCATATGCGGATGACTGAATCCTAGAAGGCCAGGGAGGGACTGGCTCCGAGTCTAACGTAACTTTCCTGCCTTTATAAGAGAACGGTTCAGTTTAGCTACCCCTGCTGAAACGGTAACAACTCTTTCTGAAATGTTCACAGTAACACCTGGGGCGAAGGGATCTAATAGCACAGATGACACAGCCAAAGCCTCTGTTCTCACACCCGGGTCAAAGGAAGACAATGCCTTTTCCATAATGAAGGTAGAATGAAAAAAACAAAAGCAGAGGGATTCCTACCACCACAGAGGGACCAGGGTAATTTGTGAATATAACCAAGATAGGAATGGCAGCCGACCCAGGAATTACATTAAATAAAGCATAAGCCTGAAGTTGCAGTCACTATTAAAGATCTACCCTTTAATCTACCCAACACCTGTTATGTACAGGGCCCTGTACTAGGCACTCGTATTTCTAACCACAGTCTTGTAAGATAAGATATGATCAGCCCCATTTTATAGAGGCGGAAATTGGCTCAGAGGGGTTAAGTGGCTTGACTAAAGTCACACAGCCAATACAAGATAGAGCTAGAACTCTGACCCACCACGTGAAAGCCCACCCTCCTTTCAGCTCACTCTGCTCTGATGAGGAACCAACAGGAGTCGGCACCGGAGCACTGCCCTTCCCCCAGGGTTCCCCTCGGGTCTCCCAAGACCCTGCTCTGTGGTGCTTTCATACCTCCAGTCAGTTCCATCGTTAGCTTCTCATTTTCAATCATTTTCTTCTTTTCTTCTAGCTCGGCAATCAGGTTCTCTTTCAGCTCAACCTTCTTGTCTTCAAATTCTTTCACTGCCGCCTTCTTTTCTTTGATGTAATTTCTTTCCACTTGTTCAGTCTGAGCAAAAGAGAGACACAGGCTGGGGCTACACGACCCTGGCAGCCAGGGCTCCAACACAAAGCCTGGCTCTGCGCACAAGCACAAAGGAAATACGTTTACTATAAAGAAGAGAAACAGCTGCAGTCAACACACCAACTTTCAGAAACAGGGTGTCTGGGAGCAAGTTTTCCAACGAATGCGTGAAACTGAACCACACTTCTGGTTTTTATGTGCATACCTCACTCATGACTCAGATCTATTTCCTCTCTTCCACATCTTATATTTTATGGGTTGTATGTGAAAACAGAATGTAAGTTTCTCAGAAACAGTAAATAAACCCTTTTGAAGACACAATTTCGAAGGAAAATAGTACATTCCAGATGAAATATCTATACTTAAAATAGTTACAGGATACCAAGTCAAGACGGCCTGAGTCACTCTTTTTTTTTGACGCTTACAGTAAGATAAAGGCCAATGAGAGGGCAGGATCACTTCTTAGGTGCGTGAACCCCTAGGTACCCAAACCCTGAAATTATACCGAGTAAAATAAATGCGTAAGCATCCATTTTCCAAATCTCACTGTTGCATTAAGAACAAGGGGGCTCCTGGTGGGCTACAGCTGTGGACCCTGTGACCCCCTGGGCTGTGGCCGCGTGTGTCGCATTCACTTCAGTCCTGACACCGTTTCTCATACGCGGCTTTGATAAACTATGACCCCCCCCGGCCCCCCCCCCCACACACACCAGCCTCCTGGGAGCAAGCACATTACCCAAGATTCCAGCCCTCATCTCTGCCTGTAGCGCCGCACCTCACACACAACCAGCACTCAGACGTCTGCTGAGTGAAAGATCTTAATCCATCTTTCCAACCCAACCAGGGTTTCAGCTGTAAAACGGAGCCAATTCAGAGACCAGGCTGCTTTGAGGGCCAGTATAACAAACTATTAGGCCACTGTAATTCAGACATACTCCCAAATGGCTTTAACGTGAGTTAAGCGTCGACAAGAAAGCGGTCAAGTGTGAGTATCCCCTAGCCCCTCTGTGATAAGCAGAAGCTGCCCAACCAACAAACGAATAGATGGCATTTCTGAACTGAGACCAAATGTCCTTCAGTCAAACAGAACACTGACGGAGGCTTCTGGGGGGCTTCCCAGCTGTCTACGTGGTAATGGAAGGAGAGGCCACCGGATCGGTTGGGAGAGCAAGATTCCAGTCTCAGAACGAGCCTGCAAGCCCAGAAGACCCGTGGTACTTACTTCCAGCTGGAGGAAGAGTTCTGAAAGAGATAAAACATGCAATTAGATTCACCGGGCTATGCCACCTTTCTAGACAGTGACGTTAGGATTCATTTAGAAGCAGTAATTGCTTTCTGAAAGCACGGCTGCAAGGAGAAAATGTTTCCGTCAGTAAACCGTTGACATACGTGAAGGGGTAGGATGCTAGAAGCATGCGTGTCTAGTTGAAATCTGACCCTGAACAGAATTCGCTCTGGCAGCTCTGCCCAAGGGTGAAAGCGAGCGGCAGGAACCAAACCACCCTGGAGAAAGAAATAAAGTTAGCCCCTCTTTCACTCAGGACACACCCTCAACAGCCCTACGGGGCAGGAGGAAGGACAACGCAGTTACTCCAGAAGCAGAGGCCACATGGATATTTTTAAAGCCCCTCGCACAGGGCTCTGCGTGGTGAGGAAGGGCATTCCCCGAGTGTTCAGAGGGCAGAGGTCCCGAGCCCTCCTGCGGCTCTGCTCACACCCAGGCCTCCACCTGCAATGTCCTCTGGTCTCCGACCGCAACTCAGAGTTTCAGACTACTGCGGCCTCCTCCTTGAGGCCTTTTCCGAGGCCCCTTCGCTCACCAAGCCCCTCTCAGACACCTCAGAGTATCCACTGCCCGGTGTCAGCAGCTTACTGAGCCCCCACTGCGCGCCAGGAGATCAGCGCCTGTTTACCCAGGAGCTCCCCGACCTCCAGACTCTAAGGTCCTGTGCACACTGAGCATGTGGAACCAAACAGGTCCACGGCTTCTTTTCTGGGTGACATCTGAGCTGCTGCACACGGTCCACAAAGACTGCTGGTGGAGCGGCAACTCCAGGGGGTGCTGTTCCCACCGGACCACGGTCTCCTCTGCAGACCCTATGGATCCATCCCCCCATAAAAGAGCACATATGCACAGTCACACATAAAACCTTGAGAGTTTCAGGAACTCGAGATGAAGCATCTAGACATCCATCAACTGTTGAATGAGAAAATTAATTGAGGAAAACAGACTGGCCACTCACTATTTTCTAACCCCCAGAAATCCTCATCACCTTGGCACCGGGAAGCGTGAGGCACACGAGCCCAGGCGCACCCAGCCCAACACACTCACTCCTGACTGCTGCAGACCCATGCCCACGTGAACGGGCCACATATCTGAAGTTTGCGCCGTTCGGAGCCATCACCTCTGCACCAGCAAGTCAAGCGACACGTAGCACTCGGAGCTGGTGGCGGTTGTTTCAAAGCAGCCAGACGCCAGACACAACAAGAGCAGGCGGATCAGCTCCGCACGGAATGTGCTTTTTGAAGCTCAAGGTGTGGCGGATTCAGGAGCCCCTCTGCATTTTCACCTGGGGGCAGGGGTGGCGGGGATGTTTATGAAAGACACCGAGGACAGGACTGAGAGTAGAATTCAGAAAGACAAATCAACACTCACCCTGCAGCTCTCGCTTAAGAGAAATGGCTCACATCAATTTTCTTTCCCTCCTTACATCTCAAACCAGTTCCACGAGATATCAGCAGTGCTCTCTCCAAATGGGGAAACTGAGGCTCCACGAGCAGACGCGTGCTAAAAGGCTTACACCCTAAGGGATGGGAGGAAGCCCTCAACCTGGGACCTCAGCCTCCACAGCACCCCCTCTCCCTGCTGAAAGGGGCTCCAGGAAGGAGGCTGAGGAGTTTAAAGGTGCCTGAGGAGATGGCTCAGGAACTGAGAGTGGGGCGGGGAGAGGGGTGCTGGCCGCCACAGCAGCCCTATCGCCCACCTTCCCTGCACCCCCTACCCTGCAGCTCCTTTTCTGTGCCTTGATGCACATGGGCATCTACTCACTGAAGGAAACAAAGAAGGGCTCCATCCACAGAAAGCTGCAAAGTCAATGGATCAGAAAGTGAAAGGACAGCAGCCTAAGGCCACTCATTGGGGAAGAAGATGAACAGTCCTACGTAAGTGCAGCTTTGGAGTCTCTCTTCCCCAAAACTCGCCCCACAATGGGATAGCTGAAACACGTTTTGGAGAATGGCTCTTCTGGCCACATTACGTCCCAATCGATGATCAGCCAAAGGAGGAAAATTTGACAAGGATTTATTTCCAGTTAAGAGAGAGCCTCACCTGCATTTCGTATCCTCTCTTTGTACTGCTGATCTAGTTTTTTCATCCTCTTCTGATATTCCTGTAATGTACCTGATTGAGATTTACAAAATAGTTACTATGAAGCTCAAACTGCTCTACATTTTGGTTTTCTAGCACCAACAGTGAATGTTTTAAATAACATTAGAGTAAAACACACACCATGGAAAGGCACCCTTGAGTAGAGGTAACTTGGTTCCCAAGCAAGATGCACAGCAGAAACCCCAACCAGTGGCTTTAAGACTCTCTAGCAAGTGAGGAGTAGAAGAAAGCTGCACCCATCCACCAGTGACTCTCATCACTCGCTGCTACAGTTTCGGTCTGTGGGCCTCCCTTTCCTGGAAAAAGCTCACTCTCCCTCAGTAAGGTCTAGATCAATGCCATCCAGTAGAACTTGCTGTGCACCGGTGGAAATGGTCTATTTTGCCCTGTCCAGTATGATAGCCCCGAGTCACATGTGGCTATGAGCACGTGAAATGGGGCTAGTGCAAGCCAGGAACTGAATTGTTAATTTTATTTAACTAAATTTAAATAGCCGCGTGTGGCTAGTGACATTACTGGACAGCTCAGTACAGCGTCTGACCAAATGGCTCTTCCCTGAGCAGCTAATTATGAGGGTCCCAATTAGCGTGGGAAGTGTTTTCGGATGACAATGCTTCAGAGAGCTATATATACATATTTTTTATTATTAATTAATTTATTTATTTTTGGCTGCGTTGGGTCTTCGTTGCTGTGCGCGGGCTTTCTCTAGTTGCGGCGAGCGGGGGCTACTCTTCGTTGCGGTGCGCGGGTTTCGCATTGCGGTGGCTTCTCTTGTTGTGGAGCACAGGCTCAGTAGTTGTGGCTCGTGGGCTCTAGAGCACAGGCTCAGTAGTTGTGGCGCACGGGCTTAGTTGCTCCGCAGCATGTGGGATCTTCCCGGACCAGGGCTCGAACCCGTGTCCCCTGCATTGGCAGGTGGATTCTTAACCACTGTGCCACCAGGGAAGTCCCCAGTGGGCTATATTAATGGCATCTTTTTCAAAATCCCCCACTCAACCCTGCCAGGCACACCTTACAGACCTGCTAGAGTGGGACATATTTCTTTCTCTAGCAATACTTCCATTACCATGCGAGGAAAAACTAAAACAAAGGTGTGTGATTGCAAGTCACGGGAACATGTTTCACCATGAAGGAGAAATCAGTATAAGATGGGCTGCTCCAAGCAATGGAAGTACCTCGTGGAGCGGTAGTTTCGGTGCCGGGGGCCCCACTGAAGCAAGCCGAAGAGCTACTGACGGCAGCCACCGACGCCGGGCTGTCACCGGGTGCCCGGCAGTGCTGGTCGCCCCTCACACACAATCTCACCTGCCTCTACTTTCTCCATTTCACAGATTAGAAGACAAATTAAGCAAGAGACAGTGAAGTGCCCAAGGTCAAATTTCTAGAAAGTGGTGCAGGTGGGATTCAAGCCCGCCACAGGAATGGAGAGCCTGGGCTCTTCAGCCAGTGCTGAACTGCCTCTGGCAGCAAACAGCCTTCGACAAGACACAACCCACTTGTAGTTTACAAAGTAAAAAGAGAAAACACGGTGAGAAGGACCCACAGCTCGATAGCATTCAGTTTAGAAAGAACAGTACAATTATATTTATCCTTGGTAACAGCATCTCTCCTAAAAACAGTCAGCTTTAGGCATGGTGGTTTCCAGTTCTTGCTCTGCAGAAGGTCTTAACTGAGACTTCAAAAAAGTCTGAAAATTGCCACTTTACTGACTGCTAAAATCAGCCAGACCAAATTTTAAATCACTCCCACTTCACTGAGAAGTGAAATAAACAGATTTCAAAGGTGTGTGGTATTAGGAAGTATGTTTAGAAAAGAAGGATTAAATCACACACCAACCTTCTTGCAGTTGTTGCAACTGTCTCTTGAGAGAAGCCAGTTTATCCTGATACATCCTGTAAAAAAAAAAAAAAAAAGGAAAGCCACACTCAGAGACAAAAACATCCAATACCCAATTCAATAATAATTTACATGCAGAAATTACCTGCGCTTTTATGGAAATGTCATTATTAATGTCCCTTAGGGAGAGAGAAAACTAAAGTCTGATGGTGGTTTAAAATGTGCCCACAGCTAAAGGGATCAGAAAGGAACAAGGATTCTGTGTTTTTGAATAGTTTCCCAGTTTTGTAGATTCTCCTGTGTTCTCTCACCTTTAGAGAATCAGTCTAAAATCTACAAATACGAAGACATGAGAAGTATTAATAAATAAATGACAATGATAAACACAGTTAGGCAAGAACACACACAGAAAGACTGGAAGTGTGATGCCATTTTCTTGGGGATTCAGAAGCGTAACATACACACGAAAATGTAAAAAGCGTTAAATGCAGCTCTCATATCAACTCTACAATCAGATCATAAGTTCCAAAGGAGTAAGATTCTGCCTCCAGCACATTTTTCTATATACATAGCACTGCTGTGTAGGCACTACGTTAATAAACCTTCACGTCATTTTTAAAAACACCTCTTTTATGATCAGAGAAATGACAGCAATTCAGTAACAAAAGTTAAAATGCAGGATTTATTTGCAGCCCCAGTGGGATAAGAACACACAGTACACACAAAGCAAAAGAACCTGGCATGTTTTCTCCCCCTTCACGCTGAATGGATTACAGGCAATTATATACCCTGGTAAGTCTGTTTGAATGGTGGATTTCACACGTCAGTCACGTTTCAGCAATATTTTTGCTTCTACCAGAAAAACATCCCCAATTTCACAGTGACAAAAACAGGACTTGCAACCCGTCTAACAGGTAAGAGGCACGACAGCCTCTCGATTACTCCAGTAAGGGCTGCAAACACAACCTGTCTGTCTACAGGCTGAGGAAGAGTAGGCAGAATCTGAGAATTACACGGAAGGCCTTTGTTTTTTGTTTTGGCTGCGCTGCTCAGCACGTGGGATCTGATCTCCCCAACCAGGGATGGAACCTGCGTCCCCTGCATTGGAAGAGTGGAGTCTTAACCACTGGGCCGCCAGGGAAGTCTCAAGGCCTGATTCTTTTAGGAAGAATGCTGATGCTTTCAATGCTCATCTTGAATCACAAAGGGCATTCAATTTTAATCATTTAATTTCAATCATTTAATTCAATTTATTTTCTACATCATCAAATATTAACGGGTACGTTCACTTAAACACACCAAGTACAGGAGAGGGAAAGGATGAGTAAGCTGCACACAAGAAGTCAATATCTGGAACCCAGCGTATTTAATTTTCCACCACAATGAGTGTGCCAGACTACGCCTTTGAATTCTTAGTCGGTCTTTGAAAGAGAGTAGTAATAGATTCAAGAAGTAAACAACAACAACAAAATTCAGATTTGGAAAAAGAATAGGTATGTAAAAAATACATCTCATATGGGTCCAGGTAAGTCAGTAAGAAGCCTGGAGAGAGTACAAGTGAAATAAAAAGCCAGCACAGTTTCAGGGCTGAAGCTGTGAGAAAAATCACATCAATTATTAAAGCAATCCTTTATTTGGCACTGGTCAGATCTAGCTGAGCTTCCCCTTTGGATTCCAAGGCTTGAAAAGGATGACAGAATCCAGACGATGGCCACAAAACATTCGTGTATAAGGAAAACATTCGTGTATACGGAAAACATTCGTGTATACGGAAAACATTCTATAAGGAAAGGAATGTGGATCATCCAGTTTGATGGTAAAGAATTTAAAAAACCGAATCAAGATCCTCAAAATACCTTCCACAAATACTTATCAGATCTATGTTATACTGTGTTGCCCATAAGTTTCCGATAAGAGGGAGTGGTTTTAGTTTCTCTGAGGTGTGGCTCTGCTGGAGGCTTGGGTGTAGATGCAGGGTAAGGGGAAGGGAGCTGGAGCAGGAGTCAGGAGCCCTGCTCTCCAATCCTGGTCTCCCCGAGCTCTCCGGGGGTCCAGCACACCGTCCAGCTTGTAGTCAGTGGTCGGTGGGGTCACGCCCATCTGAGAACCAAGGAGCTGTGAAACACCATTTCCCCCCTCTGGGCAGTCCTCACATTTAAAAAAAAAAAAAAAAGGCAAGGGTTCTCTCCTGTTACATGGCCTTATTTCCCTGGGAACATTTCCCTCCAGGTTCTTTCTAGCCTTCCCTCAAAAGATTCTTATCACAGGAAGGGCGATTAAATGTGACAAATTTAAAGGGGGGAAATTGCACACATATGCATGGTCTTTGGAAGCACTACGTGAAAACCATACACACGAAATCACTATTAAAGGTGCCCTTGTCAATTCTGTACTCCAAAGAAGAAATGTAAAAGCCATACTCACTGTTCCTTCATTTCTACATAGTCTTCCTCATCATGCTTTGCCAGGTCAGTTTCGCTAGCATCCTCAGTGTCTGTGTAAAAAATTAGGGAAGAAGATTTGTTAAAATCATAATTCGTAGAGTTGGTATTACCTGACACAGTGACACTTCACAAACTTCTATAAAATGAATTTCTACTCAATGCAGGCCTGCGTAAAGCCATCAATGAAAAATATTACATCCAATTACTTCAGAAAAGAAAACGCCATTTCCAACTTGTACACAGCCAGATTTATCCAAAGAGCCTGCCTTTATCTGAAGTGCAGCCAGAGAACAGAGTGCATCAGACACAGGTGGTCATAGTCAAGGCTGCGACTTCAGCAGAAACAACGCTGGCAGTTCAGGAAAAGGATATGTGGGTGTAAGACTGGAAAACTACAGGCAGCAAGCCCTGCTCACTACTCCAAAACAACTTAATATGAACATTCTCTTCTGGTAAATGCCAGTTTGAACCCCTAAAAGATTTTACATCATATATACAAAGGAGAATCCAAACCAACTAAATGAACTCTAATAACCGAAGTATTTTCAAAGGGAGAGGGAACAAGACAAGAAGATCAAACAAAAACTGTTTCAGAACACTTTAAACGTTGTCTTTAATTTTTTAACATCTTTATTGGAGTGTAATTGCTTTACAATGTTGTGTTAGTTTCTGCTGTATAACAAAGTGAATCAGCTATGTGTCTACATATATCCCCATATCCCCTCCCTCTTGAGCCTCCCTCCCACCCTCCCTATCTCACCCCTGTAGGTGGCCACAAAGCACCGAGCTGATCTCCCTGTGCTATGCCACTAGACAACTCTATACACTAGAGTTGGTAGTGTATATATGTCAGTGCTACTCTCTCACTTCGTCCCAGCTTACCCTTCCCCCTCCCCATGTCCTCAAGTCCATTCTCTATGTAAACATTGTTTTTAGAATAAGCAAACGGCTGGAGTGTCCACCTAACTTCAACAGCCCTACTTGAGGGGGGAACAAAACTCAATTTTTGCTTCACTGCTCCCCCTTGTGGGCATTAAAAGCAGTACAAGTGATTCACATTCAAATTCTCTGGTTAAGCCTCGTCTTCAAATGTAGTTTAACCAAATTGTAATTAGTTTCTTCAATTTTGTATCTTCACATACAGCTGACTTTTTAAAGGTTGTTGCAGACTCAATCCTCCACCTACCTTTCCCCCCTCCTTCAGTGAAGAAGCCTACCCAGAGCAGTCATGGGCCAGCCAGCCACAGTACTTGGCACTTGGGGAACTGAGATGAATAAAGCATACTCCTGATTCCAAACAGCTGCTCTAGCTTTTGCTCTACGGCCCTATTTTGTTCACCCATATGTTCATCTCTTTTTATCTCCTCTTTCTTCTCTCTTGTCCTTTCGTGTTTCCTCATCTTTCTCCTCCTGCAGCCAGCTCCTTCCTCCATTCCACAAGAAGTGTTCCTCAAATTTACCAAGCTTATAAAGCCCAGTTTGAAAAGCCAGGCTCTCAGAGGCAGTAATCATAATGCAAAGAGTGTGGAACTGAAAACACAACACCTGAGCACCATTAAGCAAATCCCTATCCCCCGCCCCCCCGTGCCTGTTTCCCCAATGGTGAAAACTGAGTATTAGACCAAGGACCAAGCCACGTGCTTTATGCCTGTATCTCATTTTATCCTCGCACCTACGCTAGGAAGTAGGTACTACTGACAGCCTCATTGCAGATGGGGAAACTGGGGCTCGGTAAACCTAAGTATTATAAATTGTCTAATATTAAGCTGGGTTCAGTGAGCCAAATTTACACCTAATTCGATTTGCCTGGTTCCAGGTCTCGTACTTTTACCCAACCTGTCCCGCACTGCCCAAAGCAGGGCTGACTTAAGCATCTCCCCGGGGTAGGGGGAGAGAGGCACCTTAGTAACTAGAAAGCTAAACCGGGCTTTGCTCTGAGCCTCTCAGGAACTAAATAGCGAGGAGTACTCCGTGGACCCAATGAATGGCTTTCTCATTCCAACCAGTGAAGACCTGAGGTTCAGAGACAGCTGGGGGAAGAGGAGCAGAATCTTAAAGGGACCTACAGCTCTGACAACAGCTTCTTAAGGCCCTTCTCCGCATAACTGTAGGATACAACGTCCTCAGGGCTTCGCCTTCCACAGCACCTGTCGGGATAACTTCCGGGAGCCGCGCTCCTCCCGGCGGCCCCTCCAACCGCCCGCAAACCGCAGAGGTCGCCCCGCCCCTCTCCCAGGCAGCCCCACCCCCTCCCACTGCTGTTCCACCCCCTCCCACTGCTGTCCCATCCCCACCCGGGGCTGCCCGGCCCGCGGGAAGACGTACCTTCGTCCGACTCGCGGCCCCGGCAGCTGCGCTCGTCGTCCTCGGCGCTCTCCAGCTCTTCGTCCTCCTCGGGGTAGTACTCCGGAGCCGGCGGCGCTCCAGCCGGAGCCGGAGCTGGAGCTAACAGCCCCGCAGCACTCATGTCGCCTCTGCCCGTAGCTCAGCGTGCCACCCGGGATCCGCGGCCACCCGCCCTGCGGACTCCACGTCCGCGTAGCAGCGCCCGAGGGAGCCGCCGACTCGAAGAGCCGGAGCCGCGGCTACCCCTTCCCTGTCTTCGCCAAGCTCCGCCCCGCGCGCTCGCTCTCGGCAACGGGGGCCTCGCGCCGGCGGCGACTTCCGGGTCGGGAGCTGCCCGAGGACCGCCTGACTCCGCCATCCTAGAGAGAGTGGAGAGGCCGCCTGACGCCCCCTTCGCCTTAACCCCATCTCCTTCGTCGCCGTCTTTAAAATCCTCAACGGGTAGTGGAGAATGGCGGAGACAGGCTCTCTGGAGTTAGGCAAATCCTTGGGTAGGCCCAACCGCGGCAAGGACCCCGAAGCTCAGAGGCCACTTCCGAACACAGCTGCTAGGCGGCGCCTGGAGCCAAAACTAAAGAGGTTTTTTTTTTTAGGGACTTAGGAGGCAGAAGATTTGAAGGACTCTTGGCAGGTGGAGGTGGTCTCTTTAATTTAAACAGGTGAACGACATGAACCATCCCATTTATAGGTCGGGAAACGTAGACATTTAGAGTTCGCGTGATCATCCCGAAGAAAAGGAGCGTGGCTCCTCCCCTGACTGATTAGAGCTTTATTAAAAACTAAAATAAAAACGAGGATGCTAATATTCCATCCTGGGGTCAGCAAAACTGTATTTTCCCAGTCGGTGGGAGTCCTTTCTTTTTGTGTAGGTTTGTTCAATACGGTATTATCCCGATTTTACAGATAAGAAAAGAGCTGTCAATTGTCTTTTAAAAAAAAAAAAGCGTCCAGGCTGCCTTGTTTAGACTCTCAGACCCAGGTCCTCTACAGTACAGCTGCCTCATATTTCTCAGAATATAAATTTTTTAAAAGGTGGTTTTCCCCAATCCAATAACTTGCTAACCAACTCTCAGCTGAGCAAGTGGAACATTTGCCTGCAGAAAGTTAATTAGGCTCAGGAAAGGAAGGTGCTAGCTGGTAACCCGGAAACCAAGAGAGTTGAATATCTGCATGAATTAATTTGTGATTATCTCTGAGTAGAAGGGGGCACGGTGTTATAAGCTTTGCTTAATGAACAAATTGAGGATGTCCTTTGTCTTGGTGTGTGTAGCAAGAAAAGGGATAAAAGGGCCCAGAGATGGTTAATGGTTTGTCCAAAGTAACCCTACTCTTTACGTTGCACCCAAGTCTCCATAGAAAAAAAAAGTAACATACAAGCAGTAAACGTGAACACAGATGTAAAAGCCAGACTGGAACCCAGTATTCTGATTCTCAGATCCTTCATGACCAAATTTATCTCTGAATTGGCCCCCACAGAGTCTCCTCAAAGTGAAAAAATATATTCTCATCCCATTTATTTTAACATTTCTTATTTTCTACCTTGTTGTAATTAAAATCTTGCCTGTACTTTTGAGGGATTCTTCCTCCCAACAAAACTCAAGAATTTTCAGAATGGAATGCTGCGATGCTAAACAAGAGGCATTCTCATGGCTCCCTGTAGGTCCACCGTCAACATTTAAACTAGAATTTCAAAGCTGTCTCTTGTCCAAAGGATGAAGTCATTTTCTTTCTTTATGCTGTTAGGTCACGTCTAAATTATTTGTAATTGACTATCTTGAGCAATTTGCGTTTTCATCAATAGCAATAATCATAGACCAAACCAAGCACCAACATTTTAAAAATTAGAGTTCATCAATACGATATATCGAATTTTTTTTAAAAAGAGTTGATATCATTGCTAATTGGTTTCCTTTCAAGACACTGGCATTTTTATCTTGCTTACATTTTGTCTTCTTTTTTAAAAAATATTTATTTATTTATTTGGTTGCACAGGGTCTTAGTTGCAGCACGTGGGCTCCTTAGCTGTGGCATGCGAACTCTTAGTTGCAGCATGCATGTGGGATCTAGTTCCCTGACCAGGGATCGAACCTGGGCCCCCTGCATTGTGAGCACAGAGTCTTATCCACTGCGCCACCAGGGAAGCCCCATATTTTGTCTTCTTGGTTGCAAATAATATCTGTTAATGATCATGCATTTTTTTATATGACTAGACAGAACTGAATACTTGCGTTGTGAAAATCTACCCCATTTCTTCTGTCCATGTTGCAACTGGTAGCATGAGCTCTTAACTAATAAACACTCAGTAAAGGAGGAGGACCTAGTCAACAAAATTCTCTCATGACTTTAGTCTTACCCAACTTTTATAGTTGTCTAATATGATTTTGGACAGTCTTTCTCGAGGTCTGTAAAAATCAAGTTCCCTTAAAACCAAGTTCCCTTTTTACCACCTTGAAGTCTCTCTACATCGCTTCCCAAAATGGCACTCAGTCACATCGCTCAGGAGACATCTACATCCAAATTCATTTTAGAGGAAGTACTGCCAGCACTCTTCTACAGGCCCTCTCTATATACCCTAACACTCAAATCTTAAAGGGGAGCATCTTAATTGGAATGGGTATGATTTTAAAACACTAGGAAAAACATCAATAGTGTTTAGAACACAAATTTTGTTAGGAATTAAAAGAGAGTTAATGATGGAAAGTTTTCTAAGAGCTAAGTCCTGTATACATCTGACAATGCTTAGGAACAAACTGTATGTCTGAAGTGAAACAATGTCTTCACAAAGTTCATGAACTTTAGGATTTAGGGGTGAAGGTAGCAGTTTTCAGTTTCCAGTATTGATTTAATCAACATATCCAGTTTCACAAAAAATATATGAAGAATGGCTCCAAGTTAACACCATGCACTTTCACCCCTGGCAAGCTCCATCTTGCAGCTTGGGTCAAGATGTGTCTCTGGTTATCACGAGTTGCACTTGGGTCAAAGTTCATTATACTTTGTCCATTAGTTCCCACAAAATCATTAAAATCATTTCCTGTGGCCCTGAAAAAGAATATGTTGAACAGGCTTACTGAAGCCTTGCTAAAGCCATCAAGGGTTCCCGTACCACACAGTTCCTGTTCCTACTTGTCAACATGATTATCATAACCCACAAAGTGAGTATTTCTTAAGCTTTGTCCTTGTACCTATCAAAATGTGCCCCGTCAGTGTTGAATGCCTAAGTGTGCTGAGTATGCATCTAGTATATAGATTTTTTTTCCCCCAACAGCATCAAACTAACGTCTGTTGAACGCAGTGCAAGTAAGGGCAACTCCCTTGCCAAAGATATAAAAGACTTTAAATCCAGGAAATATTTACAAGTCCTGAGTAAATAAATGCCATTATTAATTTATGGCAGAATTACTTAGAAAGCTGTGCCAGGTCTAACGAGGGAATGGGGGCCTCAAAGGCTCTAACATGGTGGTCCCAGGGAGTCCCAGAAGGCCTCGGTCTCTGGGAGTCTCCCAAGAAAAGTAAAGGCTCAGTGAGGAGTGCCATGAACTTTGACCCCAACTCAGCACAAACAAGGCGGACCGCACCCGAGGCGGGCCAGTGGGTAACTGAAGTTACAAGGTCTTCCGCATCTGAGGAAACCCCGCCCCGTCCCGCACCGCCCACCTTCAACTTCGCCAATCCTCGGGCGCCATCGACAGCTCGGGTTCCCAGGCACCTCCAATCAAGTACCTATATCCGGCCCCAGGTCTGCGCCCCGAGATCAGGGAAGGTCAGTAGAGAGCCTATCGGAGCCTGGCTGGGGGCGTGGTCGGGGGCAGGGGGCGGGCGGGCTGGGACGGCTGGGCGGAGCGCGCTCGGCGCAGTCGGGTGCGATTGGCCACCCCTGGCAGGAGCCGCACCTCGGACAGCAGCAGCGGCGGCCGCGGGAGGGTCCGTGTAGCTCCCGGTGGTGGCGGCGGCTGTGGGGACCTGTGTGAGAGAGTGGGACCCGACGCGGAGACCGCGGGCGGAGGTTCCGCGCGGCCGGACCCGACACTCAACGACTGGACCCGGGGATCCACCGGGGAACAAGCGGCAGAAGAGCGACTCGGTAACAAGTGTGGGAGAGGAAGCGGCGGCGGCGACGCCGGGCCCGGGGTGGTGACAGCAGGTCTGAGGTGAGAGCACCGGGGCGCGGGGAGGTGACAGAGTGAGTCGGGGCGGGGGGACCCAGGGCGGGGTGGGGTCGGCGAGGACCCGAGTGAAGGGAATTCCGGGAGTGGGTTTGACAGTCTGGACTGTGGAGAGGAGACTCCCAGAGGGGCCGGCCCCGCGGGTCTGAGAGGGGGACTCCGAGAGGACTTGGGACAGAGCGGGTGTGAAGGGAGGGGACCCCCAGAAGGGCTGGAACAGTGGGTCTGAGGGGGCACCCCCAGAGGAGCCAGAACAGTGGTTCTCAAGGGAGAGGACCCTGAAATGGGCAAGGACAGCGGCTCTCAGCGGCAAGGGGACCCCGAGAGGGCTTGGGACAGCAGGTGTGTTAGGGGACCCCGAGGGGGGCTGGCATAGCGACTGTCACGGGGGACCCGCGGGGGCTGGGGACCCGGGTCTGAGGGGGGACCCGGGGGGCGTGCGGTGGAGGCGCGGCCCCACCCCGGGTGGGTGAGGAGAGGGGGCCTGGGTCCGGGTCGCGGCGCCGGGCGAGTCGGGACAGCCGGCCGCCGCTCCCCGGGTGCACTCAGCCGAGCTTCCTAAGGGCGGAGTGGGAGACGGAGGACCGCCTGAGCCCCCGTGATTCTGGGTGACTCTAAGGAAAGGGGATTATGTAATGAGACATCTTCTAGGAGAACGCGCAGGCTGGAGGGTCTGGCCGAAGCGCGGGGATCTTGGAAAGGGCAGTAGCGAGGGGCTGGGGACCTCTGCTCACTGGCCCCCTGGCTTCCCGTTTGTTTCTCCGAGTTGGGCTTGGATGCCTTGAAAGTGAGGGGCTTCCTGACCTCGATAGCTTCATCAGGATGTAAAAAGTTGGAGAGGGCTTCTTTAACTCACCACAAACCAAGTGGAAAGGGAAAGGGACCCTTTCGGAGATGCAAGTTTTGGATTAATTGGGCTGTTTATTTTGATAGACCCTGTCTTTTTCACTTCGGCTCAGCAGGGAGCTCAGAAACTTTTTCAGGTTCGGCAGCACGTCCGTATCAGTGTTTACAATGCAGACTCAAAGGAACTATATACTAAGTTGGACTGTTTATCTTTGATGTGTTGGAAAGATAGTTGGAAGATCAAACTAAATTTTGAAAAGAGGTTTTGGAGTCGCCAAACTAACAGCACTTTCCGATTAGATTTCTAATTCTAAAAGCTACCAGGACTGAGTTTTAGACATAATTCCAGGACAAGCTAAGGAGAGAGATAAACCTATTTAAACCGGACACTGTACGCGCTGGTGGGAGGCAAGTGTGTGTCTATTAAAATGCTGAAACAAATAGTGGAAAGCGATAGGGGGTGGGAATTGGGGGGCAGCCTCCGACTTTGACGGATATGAAAATTAAACTAATGACCAGGCTAGTTGTTTGGAGTACTTAGGATATGTTAATACCGCCCCGACTACCTCTCGAATGTTCTCTTGAATGCACACGCTTTGTTATGGTTGCACCCAGCAGTTTTGCATTTGAATTTTTTAACCTCTTTTTCTCTGTGTGTTGCTTCTCCTCGCCCCGTATCTTTGCGACGAGTTTCTTTTTCATAGAAGCAGACTTAGAAAATGATGGTTTGGGGGAAATACTAGGGAATGTAGTTACTGTGTCATTTTGCAGTTATGTAGATATCTTCTTTGTTTCAGGTTTAGAATAATGTCTTATTGGAAGCCTTTGCCCATGTTCAGTAATGGGCAACTAAGAGGAAGAAAGGAATGCTGTACTGTTTCCCAAAGACATACAAGGCTTACAGAGAATTGCCTATTTAAATCCAAGACAAAAATTACTGAAGACATCTTACATCAGGGTGATAATAAGTAGAGGGAATGTGTCACTTGAGGATTCTTATTTGATATTACCTGATGCAGAACAGTTTTTATATGGTTTCAGAGAGCGTGGAGCTTGGTGTGGTTATTAAAATTCCACCAACTAGCCGTCCTCCCCTAAGAAACAGAAGTTATGGAGGTGAGGGGAACAACAGTAAATACACAAATACAAATTTAAAATATGAGACACTATATTTAAGATGTATTAAGTGTAACTTTTTTTACATTAAATTTATTTTTCCAGAACCCTAGGTAGAATTCAAGTAAAAGTAAGGTCAGTTAACTCAAGAGGGTTATTTACAAGGGGCATGTATTCATTATGTAGCGCATGTAACATAGGAAATGGTCTTTGGAAGGATTGGAAATCTCAGTAACAATAATTCTGCAAAGTAATAGAAATGTTTAAATGTTTGAGCAGATAAGCTCTTCCTTCATGCTTGTTAGCTCATTTCTGTCTGGTGCAAATGAAAAGTGTCATTGTAATAAAGTTTTTAGTGATAGGAAGGGTCTATAGTAACTATTCCCAGGGACAGGGGGTAGGGTGGGGGGGGTAGGTTAGGAGGGTAGGAATTCTGTGGGAATTTATTTTCATTTGTTTCACAAAATAAAACTACATTTTGAGAAGCTATTAATATGTAAATTAGTTACACCTATGCTCATTTTAACTCTTTCTTTTCAATTGAAAAATATAATCAAAAGAAGAGGTTAAGAAGGAGCCTTACACTTCCATATGAATGGTTATAGCCACCAGAGAATGCAAGTTCTTTTTGGTGCAGAGTTCTTAAACTATCCTTAGTCTTAGTTTAGCAGGATGCAAGTAGTGCCCAGTAAATACAATAACCCACTTTATACTTTCTTTACCACTTGAGTCATATACAGTCAAACCATTGTAATCTCAGAGTCTACCTTGATATCTAATTTGGTTTAATGTTTAAGCCAACCTGAATAAAAGTTCTCATTGCTTGTCAGTGTTCATACTTGTTGGTTTCAGTGGTATGGGAGAATGAATGAAAAGTAACTATTGGTACTTTTACTTTAGAGTCTATTTATTTAGAGTTTATTTTAGAGCCATTAAAAGCATCTTTCCTTTATAGTCTTTTCTTCCAGTCTTTGTTTCTTCCCTCCCCTGAAAAAGAAAGCACACTGACAGACAGACAGACAGAGGGAAAGCTTCCATCGAAAAGTGCTTTTCGATGACTGTCCTAAGCAAAGACTTCTTTTCAATCTTCAGTGAGAGATTCCCGTCAATCAGAGAGGATAGTTTTGAATTAGTAATTTTGAGTTATGGGATAATGTACAGTTTAGTTTTGTGATTATTTAATTATAACATCCATTTAATTGGTTACTTTGTCATTTGTGAGGATACATTAAAAGTTTGTTACTATTCTTAAATTCAGAGTGACCTTAGTAAAAAAAAAATTAATGTCTAACTAATTATGGATTAGATGTGTTGAATTTATGGGCCAAAACGTGATGTAACTCATTTACAAGCTATGGGCAACCAAGTTAAAAACAAGTATTCAGAATTTTTATGATAGTAGGAATTAAATTGATAAATTTTATCATTCCAGGTACATGTTGTTAAAGTTACCTAAATACTTTATAAATCAACCTAATGCATTTTTTTCTGCCTGACCTGAGATTTGTTAGAGACATTGGAGTATATTTAAAGTCTTTGTAAATTATTTCTATTTTACAACAGAATGACATAGGGGTCAGTTTTTTGATTTAACACAGATCTGCTCCTAACCATGGTCTATCTCACAAATACACATTTATCACCCCCAGAGTGAGTGAGAAAAGGAACATGCCTTGGAATAAACATTTTACAGCTAGCAAAACCTACTCCCATGTGGCCCATGTGGCTTTAGCTCCTAACTCTGGGAATTGACATGCTGGTGTCTAGTGTTTGGGGCCCTTTCACCTCACCCCTGGCCTCAGTGAAAATAATGGATAGCAAAATCAACCCCATATTTATTATGCTTATTATTTTAGTCAATTATCAAAGTACTCATTGGAAGACTTCAATTTTACTTCCTTCCACTATTTTTGATGGGCAACGGGATAACCTTTTATTTCCAAATCAAACTAGGACTCTGTGCAGTATTTATTTTTATATGTGTCACTTTCTGTCTAATGACACTGGCTTTGGTCCATAGCAATCAAGGCTTATGACAATTCAAATACATTTTATTTACCCATTACAATAGATGGCACTAATCAAGGAAGAATGCTGTCTTAAATAAACTAATAACCTCATTAGTCTTGGGAGTAGGCACACAAAACAGAATTGGAGTTCATGGCCAATTTTCCATTCTATTGTGAACATTAGCCTTTACTTCTTGAAGGCTTTGTGTGTATATACACAAATATTTCCCAAAACCACATAAATATAGTTTTTAGCTGATCTAGGTCAAGACTTAATAGCAGAGATACAAAATTACATTATGCTTCATGTACCTCTATGCGTCCCTTGTCTCTTGTGCAAATTTCTCTTCTGTCATTGTATACCAGTTCCTTGTTTACGTGTGTTTGTCTTTCACAACTTTGTGAGCATGTTGAGGTTAGAGATGGTTTTGTTCATCTTTGCATCCCCACGCCAAGTATAGTACCAGGCACAGAGTGTGAAGGATGCTCACTAGATGTCAACTGAGTGAGTGAATGAATTAATAATCACCAAATTAGTAGATTATATTTATGTTCACATTTAGTTTCTTTTTTTTTTTAGAATTTTATTTATTTATTTATTTTTTATACAGCAGGTTCTTATTAGTCATCAGTTTTATACACATCAGTGTATACATGTCAATCCCAATCTCCCAATTCATCACACCACCACCCCCAACCCCCCACCGCTTTCCCCCCTTGGTGTCCATACGTTTGTTCTCTACATCTTTGTCTCAATTTCTGCCCTGCAAACTGATTAATCTGTACCATTTTTCTAGGTTCCAAATATATGCGTTAACATACGATATTGGTTTTTCTCTTTCTGACTTCACTCTGTATGACAGTCTCTAGATTGATCCACGTCTCAACAAATAACCCAATTTTGTTCCCTTTTATGGCTGAGTAATATTCCATTGTATATATGTACCACAACTTCTTGATCCATTCGTCTGTTGATGGGCATTTAGGTTGCTTCCATGACCTAGCTATTGTAAATAGTGCTGCAACGAACATTGCGGTGCATGTGTCTTTTTGAATTATGGTTTTCTCTCGGTATATGCCCAGTCGTGGGATTGCTGGATCATATGGTAATTCTATTTTTAGTTTTTTAAGGAACCTCCATACTGTTCTCCATCGTGGCTGTATCAATTTACATTCCCACCAACAGTGTAAGAGGGTTCCCTTTTCTCCACACCCTCTCCAGTATTTGTTGTTTGTAGATTTTCTGATGATGCCCATTCTAACTGGTGTGAGGTGATACCTCATTGTAGTTTTGATTTGCATTTCTCTAATAATTAGTGATGTTGAGCAGCTTTTCATGTGCTTCTTGGCCATCTATATGTCTTCTTTGCAGAAATGTCTATTTAGTTCTTCTGCCCATTGTTGGATTGGGTTGTTTGTTTTTTTAATATTGAGCTGCATGAGCTGTTTATATATTTTGGAGATTAATCCTTTGTCCATTGATTCGTTTGCAAATATTTTCTCCCATTCTGAGGGTTGTCTTTTTGTCTTGTTTGTGGTTTCCTTTGCTGTGCAAAAGCTTGGAAGTTTCATTAGGTCCCATTTATTTATTTTTGTTTTTATTTCCATTACTCTAGGAGGTGAATCAAAAAAGATCTTGCTGTGATTGATGTCAAAGAGTGTTCTTCCTATGTTTTCCTCTAAGAGTTTTATAGTGTCCAGTCTTACATTTAGGTCTCTAATCCATTTTGAGTTTATTTTTGTGTATGGTGTTAGGGAGTGTTCTAATTTCATTCTTTTACATGTAGCTGTCCTGTTTTCCCAGCACCACTTATTGAAGAGACTGTCTTTTCTCCATTATGTATCCTTGCCTCCTTTGTCATAGATTAGCTGACCGTAGGTGCGTGGGTTTATCTCTGGGCTTTCTATCCTGTTCCATTGATCTATATTTCTGTTTTTGTGCCAGTACCATATTATCTTGATTACTGTAGCTTTGTAGTATAGTCTGAAGTCAGGGAGTCTGATTCCTCCAGCTCTGCTTTTTTCCCTCAAGACTGCTTTGGCTATTCAGGGCCTTTTGTGTCTCCATACAAATTTTAAGATTTTTTGTTCTAGTTCTGTAAAAAATGCCATTGGTAACTTGATAGGGATTGCATTGAATCTGTAGATTGCTTTGGGTAGTATAGTCATTTCCACAATATTGATTCTTCCAATCCAAGAACATGGTATATCTCTCCATCTGTTGGTATCATCTTGAATTTCTTTCATCAGTGTCTTATAGTTTTCTGCATACAGGTTTTTTGTCTCCCTAGGTAGGTTTATTCCTAGGTATTTTATTCTTTTTTGTTGCAATGGTAAATGGGAGTGTTTCCTTAATTTCTCTTTCAGATTTTTCATCATTAGTATATAGGAATGCAAGAGATTTCTGTGCATTAACTTTGTATCCTGCAGCTTTACGACATTCATTGATTAACTCTAGAAGTTTTCTGGTGACATCTTTAGGATTCTCTATATATAGTATCATGTCATCTGCAAACAGTGACAGCTTTACTTCTTCTTTTCCAGTTTGTATTCCTTTTATTTCTTTTTCTTCTCTGATTGCTGTGGCTAGGACTTTCAAAACTATGTTGAGTAATAGTGGTGAGAGTGGACATCCTTGTCTTGTTCCTGATCTTAGAGGAAATGCTTTCAGTTTTTCACCATTGAGAATGATGTTGGCTGTGGGTTTGTCATATATGGCCTTTATTATGTTGAGGTAGGTTCCCTCTATGCCCACTTTCTGGAGAGTTTTCATCATAAATGGGTGTTGAATTTTGTCAAAAGCTTTTTCTGTATCTATTGAGATGATCATATGGATTTTCTTCTTCAGTTTGTTAATAGGGTGTATCACATTGTTTGATTTGCGTATATTGAAGAATCCTTGCATCCCTGGGATAAATCCCACTCGATCGTGGTGTATGATCCTTTTAATGTGTTGTTGGATTCTGTTTGCTAGTATTTTGTTGAGGATTTTTGCATCTATATTCATCAGTGATATTGGTCTGTAATTTTCTTTTTTGTAGTATCTTTGTCTGGTTTTGGTATCAGGGTGATGGTGGCCTCATAGAATGAGTTTGGGAATGTTCCTTCCTCTGCAATTTTTTGGAAGAGTTTGGGAAGGATGGGTGTTAGCTCTTCTCTAAATGTTCGATAGAATTCACCTGTGAAACCATCTGGTCCTGGACTTTTGTTTGTTGGAAGATTTTTAATCACAGTTTCAATTTCATTACTTCTGATTGGTCTGTTCATTTCTTCTATTTCTTCCTGGTTCAGTCTTGGAAGGTTATACTTTTCTAAGAATTTGTCCATTTCTTCCAGGTTGTCCATTTTATTGGCATTGTGTTGCTTGTAGTAGTCTCTTAGGATGCTTTGTATTTCTGCAGTGTCTGTTGTAACTTCTCCTTTTTCATTTCTAATTTTATTGACTTGAGTCCTCTCCCTGTTTTTCTTGATGAGTCTGGCTAATGGTTTATCAATTTTGTTTATCTTCTCAAAGAATCAGCTTTTAGTTTTATTGATCTTTGCTATTGTTTTCTTTGTTTCCATTTCATTTATTTTTGCTCTGATCTTTGTGATTTCTTTCCTTCTGCTAACTTTGGGTTTTTTTTGTTCTTCTTTCTCTAGTTTCTTTAGGTGTAAGGTTAGATTGTTTATTTGAGATTTTTCTTGTTTCTTGAGGTAGGCTTGTATAGCTATAAACTTCCCTCTTAGAACTGGTTTTGCTGCATCCCATAGGTTTTGGATTGTCGTGTTTTCAATGTCATTTGTCTCTAGGTATTTTTTTATTTCCTCTTTGATTTCTTCAGTGATCTCTTGGTTATTTAGTAACGTATTGTTTAGCCTCCATGTGTTTGTGTTTTTTACGTTTTTTCCCCTGTAATTGATTTCTAATCTCATAGCGTTGTGGTCAGAAAAGATGCCTGATATGATTTCAATTTTCTTAAATTTACTGAGGCTTGATTTGTGACCCAAGATGTGATCTATCCTGGAGAATGTTCCGTGTGCACTTGAGAAGAAAGGGTAATCTGCTGTTTTCATATGGAATGTCCTATAAATATCAATTAAATTTGTCTGGTCTGTTGTGTCATTTAAAGCTTCTGTTTCCTTATTTATTTTCATGTTGGATGATCTGTCCACTGGTGTAAGTGAGATGTTAAAGTCTCCCACTATTATTGTGTTACTGTCAATTTCCTCTTTTATAGCTGTTAGCAGTTGCCTTATGTATTGAGTTGCTCCTATGTTGGGTGCATATGTATTTATAATTGTTATATCTTCTTCTTGGATTGATCCCTTGATCATTATGTAGTGTCCGTCCTTGTCTCTTGTAACATTCTTTATTTTAAAGTCTATTTTATCTGATATGAGTATTGTTACTCCAGCTTTCTTTTTTTTTTTTTTAACATCTTTATTGGAGTATAATTGCTTTACAATGGTGTGTTAGTTTCTACCTTATAATAAAGTGAATCAGTTATACATATACATATGATACATATGTTCCCATATCTGTTCCCTCTTGCATCTCCCTCCCTCTCCAGCTTTCTTTTGATTTCCATTTGCATGGAATATCTTTTTCCATCCCCTCACTTTCAGTCTGTATGTGTCCCTAGGTGTGAAGTGGGTCTCTTGTAGACAGCATATATCTGGGTCTTGTTTTTGTATCCATTCAGCAAGCCTGTGTCTTTTGGTTGGAGCATTTAATCCATTCACATTTAAGGTAATTATTGATATGTATGTTCCTATGACCATTTTCTTAATTGTTTTGGGTTTGTTTTTGTAGGTCCTTTTCTTCTCTTGTGTTTCCTACTTAGAGAAGTTCCTTTAGCATTTGTTGTAGAGCTGGTTTGGTGGTGCTGAATTCTCTTAGCTTTTGCTTGTCTGTAAAGCTTTTGATTTCTCCATCTAATCTGAATGAGATCCTTGCCCGGTAGAGTAATCTTGGTTGTAGGTTCTTCTCTTTCATAACTTTAAGTATATCATGCCACTCCCTTCTGGCTTGTAGAGTTTCTGCTGAGAAATCAGCTGTTAACCTTATGGGAGTTCCCTTGTATGTTATTTGTCATTTTTTCCTTGCTGCTTTCAATAATTTTTCTTTGTCTTTAACTTTTGCCAATTTTATTATTATGTGTCTTGACGTGTTTCTCCTTGGGTTTATCCTTTATGGGACTCTCTGAGCTTCCTGGACTTGGGTGGCTATTTCCTTTCCCATGTTAGGGAAGTTTTTGACTATAATCTCTTCAAATATTTTCTCGGGTCCTTTCTCTCTCTCTTCTCCTTCTGGGATCCCTATAATGCGAATGTTGTTGCGTTTAATGTTGTCCCAGAGGTATCTTAGGCTGTCTTCATTTCTTTTCATTCTTTTTTCTTTATTCTGTTCCGCAGCAGTGAATTCCACCATTCTGTCTTCCAGGTCACTTATCCGTTCTTCTGTCTCAGTTATCCTGCTATTGATTCCTTCTAGTGTAGTTTTCATTTCAGTTATTGTATTGTTCATCTCTTTCATCTCTTTTTCTTTGTTCTTTAATTTTTCTAGGTCTTTGTTAAACATTTCTTGCATCTTCTCGATCTTTGCCTCCATTCTTTCTCCGAGGTCCTGGATCATCTTCTCTATCATTATTCTGAATTCTTTTTCCGGAAGGTTGCCTATCTCCACTTCATTTAGTTGTTTTTCTGGGGTTTTATCTTGTTCCTTCATCTGGTACATAGCCTTCTGCCTTTTCATCTTGTCTATCTTTCTGTGGATGTGGTTTTTGTTCCACAGGCTGCAGGATTGTAGTTTTCTTGCTTCTGCTGTCTGCCCTCTGGTGGATGAGGCTATCTAAGAGGCTTGTGCAAGTTTCCTAATGGGAGGGACTGGTGGTGGGTAGAGCTGGATGTTGCTTTGGTGGGCAGAGCTCAGTAAAACTTTAATCCACTTGACTGCTGATGGCTGGGGCTGGGTTCCCTCCCTGCTGGTTGTTTGGCCTGAGGCAACCCAACACTGGAGCCTACCCGGGGTCTTTGGTGGTGCTAATGGAGGATTCTTGGAGGGCTCATGCCAAGGAGTACTTCCGAGAACTTCTGCTGCCAGTGTCCTTGTCCTCAGGGTGAGCCACAGCCACCCCCCACCTCTGCAGGAGACCCTCCAACACTAGCAGGTAGGTCTGGTTCAGTCTCCCATGGGATCACTGCTCCTTCCCTGGGTCCCGATGTGCACACTACTTTGTGTGTGCCCTCCAAGAGTTGAGTCTCTGTTTCCCCCAGTCCTGTCAGAGTCCTGCAATCAAATCCCACTAGCCTTCAAAGTCTGATTCTCTAGGAATTCCTCCTCCCGTTGCTGGACCCCCAGGTTGGGAAGCCTGACGTGGGGCTCAGAACCTTCACTCCAGTGGGTGGGCTTCTGTGGTATAAATGTTCTCCAGTTTGTGAGTCACCCACCCAGCACTTATGGGATTTGATTTTATTGTGTTTGCACCCCTCCTACCGTCTCATTGTGGCTTCTCCTTTGTCTTTGGATGTGGGGTATTTTTTTGGTGAGTTCCAGTGTCTTCCTGTCGATGATTGTTCAGCAGTTAGTTGTGATTCTGGTGTTCTCGCAGGAGGGAGGGATAGCACGTTCTTCTACTCCGCCATCTTGGTTCAAGCTCTCCACACTTAGTTTCTTATCCTCACTGAGGGCTTTTAGTACATCAGAAGGGTGTTAAAAGAGTGATTCTGTTGGAACACAAGAACAAATGTTAGCATTATTTATCTGCCATGTAAGAAACAGCATGATACTGTGCATTGGAAAGAGAAAGGGCCTCAGACTCAGAGAGACCTAGGCACCTATTCTGGCTTTGTCACTATGCCAGCTGGCTTACCCTCGTTAAGTTACTTAAGTCTTTAAAGCTCTCAATTCTCTCATCTATAAAATAAGAATACAGAACTCACAAGATTCTTATAAGGAATAAATGAAGCAATTTATGTAAAGCACCAAACGCAGGGATAAATGCATAGGAAGTGTTTAATAAGTGGTAGCTGCTTATTATTTTAATCACTTTAAACAATTTTTTAGTGCTGTTTTTTGCTCTACCCTCAGTATCTAATCACTTGCTGAATCCTACAGCTCCTGGCTCCAAAAAGAATAATTAAGAGATTCATACATAGGGAAACTGAGACTCAGTTAGGGTGAGTGACTTCCCAAGGCCATACAGACAGTGACAAACTTGACCACTGTGGCCTAGATCTGTTTTTTCAACTGAAGACACTTTTTATTTTATACCTCTTAAAGGTCCAAGAAAGAGCTAATGAGAGCCCTAATAATGGGCTAGGGAAGGACTGTGACAATTTTCCAGCCTTCTTCTCTTTTTCATCCTTCCTATATACACTGTTGCTCTCTTATTTTGCCCTAAAGTACAGCTCTGATTTTGTCACTCCTATGTTCAAAACCTTTAATACCCCTTGGCCTACTAAATTCAGTACAGATTTATCAACCTGTTTTGTGGCTTTGGGATTCCTATAGCCCCATAATCCATCTATACCTGTATCTATATATCTGTATCTATCTCCTGTGCCCCGGCCAGAACAGCCTGCTTACAGCCAACCACTTACTGATTTGCCACCTTCAGGCGTTTGTTCCTGCCATTTCTTTTCCCTAGAATGCCTTTTCTGTTCCTCATATTTCAGACCTTTTTTTTTTGGCTGTGCTGCGTGGCTCGCATGATCTTTGTTCCCTAACCAGGGATGGAACCCAGGCCCCGGCAGTGAGAGCGCCAAGTCCTAACCACTGGACTGCCAGGGAATTCCCCAGACCTACTTTTAATGCCATCTTTCCTGGGCCCTTCTCTGATTATCTTTCTTGCTACTCTCTCCTTTAAATTCCCTAAGTACTTTGTACATTTTCTTATTACACTAATATTCTCTGTGATAATACATTATAGGGTTTGTATTTGTCTGATTCTTCCTAAATGTCCATCTTCTTGATTTTAAAAGGACGGTGTCTTACACACCTAACCAAGCGTCTTGTAACTAGTATCTGTTCAATAAATATTTGTCGAATCGCGTTAAATTTAAACACTTGTTTTAGGTTCAAAAATAATGTTTAAATATAATTATTGCTACCAGTGAAGATAACGGATAATTCCTAAGTGAAGAACTTACTTCTGATCCTGACAGTTGGTAAATTGATGCCACTGGTAGCAAGTATTTGGAAACTTGTATGTCCACATTCAGCATGATAATATTCCCCGAAGTGACCTTTGACTCTGAGTGTTGGGGATTTGTTGTTTTGTTTCCTTAAGTGATGTTTTTATCTGTAAGGAATAGGTTCCAACTTCAGGTCTTTGGAAGTCTGTTTTCCTTCCTCTAGGTATTAGGAACAAATGAAATAAGATTTTCTGTCATTTGCAACAGAACGTGGTGTTCAGTTGAGTCAGAGATGGAGGCTGGGAGAGCTCTATTACCCTGGTCTTCCAAAGGGCAGTTCCTTACTTTGTGATACAAGCAACTTGCAACTGTGAACAAATAAGCTCATTGTTATCCTTATCTTTCATATTGTATTCTTCGCCATATTGGGGAGAGGACACCATTCTGACACACCGGATATTTTATTTATGTCTTCGTTTGTCTTATATCCCTACACTAGAATTTAGATTCCATGAAAGCAGAGATTTTTTTTATTCATTGCTGTCTCCCCAACTCATAAAACAGTGCCTACCTAGCATGTAGTAGTTGCTCAATAAAGATTTATTGATGGACTAAATAGATGAATTTGGCTCTGGGAATTCCTCCAATTTGTTGGCTAAAAAGAAGGTTTCATTATTTGAAACATAGGAAGTGAAATCCTAAGGAAGTAAAGTATGTCTGGGAAGAGTAGAGGTTATCTGTATATTTTATTCTCTGGGCTTTACATTTTTTTTTTGAGCAGCCTTGAATTTAGTGTATTTTTGTTTTATTGAATACAAGTAAAAGCCATTCCTACCACGACATCATACATCCAAGATGACCGTGTCCCAGTCTGGCTACAGTCTAAGAAAGCTATGTTCATTGTAATAAAATCTAATGGAAGCTGCTAAAATGGCCCTTAGGCAGTAAAGGCTTGTAAGACCAAAATTATAACAAAATTCAGTACAGGGGCATTATCCCATTAAAAGCACTTCACTTGTTTTTCTTATATGCTGATATTAACCCTGAAAATTGGTCAAATCAAGCTCCTGATGTTAATTTGAGGTTATCAGTTTTCTGCATGTATAAGTAATTGGGTTTGAAATGTGTTTTAAGCTTGAATTGAAAGAACTTAGTCATTGGTGACTCACGGTGAGAAGTTTTTCCTTTTCCCTGCTGGAACATATGCCACTGCCTCCAACCTGGCCTTTTGCAAACATTGAAAACATAAAGAATTCTGTTTTTATGTACTAGGTTCTGGAAAAATTGTTTTAACTTTAAGGTGGCATGGCCTTAATTACAGTGCTTTTTAGTAATAAGCACTACAATCGACCTTCCAAATTTCCATACAAATTTCTTTAGTCTCTGCGTTTATGGAAGTTTTCTCATTACATATGAAATAGTCAAAAGTCTACTACATGGTGTATGAATGACCATAGGGACTTTGTTTTGTTCATTACTGTGTTCCTAGAGCTTAGAACAGAGCTCTGCACAGAGAAAGCAATTAATACATATTTGTTGAGTGAAGTCACATACCTTCCTAATAACAATGCATCTTAGAAAAATCATGAAAGTATTGAAATAAATTTTCTCCAGCCCTTTTGAATTGGGTAATTACCAATTCACAATCAACCTAGTTTGGGAGGCTCTTGGTGTTAGCCCAAGGTAGTTCTGCCGTAATAGTTCTCAGCATTGATTGTGCCAACCTGAAATCTCCTTCAGTGGTTCAGTTACCAAAGGAAGGGTGAATCGGCAACACCCATATGCAGTTGCACCTGTGGGAACCGATGGGCGTCGTAACAGGAAATACTTCAACTTGCAATACCGATAGTAATGAACAGCGCCCAGGTCCCGCTGTTTTTATCTGCAGTTCCTTTTTTTAGGATTGTACAAGGTTTTCTTGGAGTTGTTTTTTTTTTTAATATAAGTTTAGAAGAGAATTAACTTTAAATGAAAATTAAAATGTGAAAGGTTACTGGCATTTTCTTCATTATCAAGGAATTGGTAAGGTGTCCTACTTTAAGTAAGTTATTTCTTTACCTTCTATTGTTGTGTCCCCTGAAACCTCACTCTGGCACACAGGAAAGGGGGAGATGCAGGGTACGTAAATGTGCAATAACTAAAACTTAAGCTGATATTATCCATAATAACAACCAGTTCTGATATTTACATGATGCCATAACGGTAGGCATTGATAGAATTTCGTAAATTTAACTGTAAGATTTGTTTAGCTTGAGCCAGTTTTCCTCTGTTGTAGGGACTGGAGGAAAAGAATCAGGAAGAATTTTTAGAAAGTTCTTTACAAAATGTCGAAATGTAAAGCTGTATAAAATGCTGTTGACGTTAACTGTCTGACGAGGAAGTATTCTCTGTAAGCCTCATTTATAAAACTGTGTCTGTAATAACTTCCTTTCTCAGGATGAAGGTGCTGATAGCATGGTCTTGTTCTTATGACTTAAGTGTAGTTCAGTTTTATCTTTCCTAAGTGAATAAGAGGCAGCCTTTTAAAGAAAGCCATCTCCGGGGCAATCTTAACTGATTGCTGTAGCTAAATAAAGAATTTTTAAAGTCTTTAGTATGTTGGATTGGGAATGTAGGACAGGCATTTGAGAAGATCTACTGAGAGTAAGCTTGGTGTTTTGTTTTACATTTAATGTTTTATTATAAATATGGTTTCTGTCTAAACATAGCTAATAAACTCTGTTGAGTTTCATGTGAATGTTTATGGCCTTAGCTCAAAGTCCAGCTGAGAGTAATCAACCTCAACAGTCACTGGATTCATATGCTCTATTTATTTTAATTTGTAGTTTGATATTCTACAAATAAATATTAGTGGGAATTTTTTTTCAAAGTGTTTGATTTTTCCTTACTCCTAGGTAAGTAAGGTAAATACTGAGCCTCAAATAAAACATCAAAATCTTGTCAGAAGAGTCTTTTAAACAAAAATTTTAAATATATTTTAGGACATCTTTATTAAATGGGTGCAGTTTATGGTAATGAATGATATTATTACTATAAGACAGTATTTCAAAATTAAGCTACTCAAAATGGCACACTATTCATCCTGGAGATCTTAAAAAATAACAAGGCCACTTCCTATTTTTCTTCTTTTACAGAAAGGGATAAAAGGAAAGCAGAACAGTTTTTTTTTTGTTTTTTTGTTTGTTTTTAATGTAATACCACATTTAGAGACAGAAAAGTCAGAAGATTTGATCACATTTACTTTGTTTTGTAATTTTTTTCTTTGTTTAGTATGTAAGGGTAGTTACTTATTAAAGTACAAAAATAAAATATCTTAAAATATCTTAGGCATGAGGTAATAATTTGTGGGACTACTCTAGTCCGTGAAGTGAAATCAGATGAAGTAGGCAAGTAGATAAAATTTTTAATATCATAGTTTGTATGTCAGAAAATTCACGCAAAATATTTTATAAACCAGGAAAGCTACCTTAATAGTTTCTTTCCCAAATTTACTAGGCTCTTGGAACAAGGTTTAAATGAAGTGTGTATAACCCTGACTTCTGAACTCCTAGTATTTTGTATGTTAGATGTGTAAATTAAAGTCTTATAGTTGTACATAGGATACATTTTCATTCAAGAAGCATTGCAGTGGATATTACTGATTTGGGGGTGCTATTCTATCTTACATATAAAAAAGGAAATTAAAACCTTCAAATAATCTTTGAAATATGATCATATAGCATGTTTTTTTTCCTTAAGATTTATGAATGTTAAAGACCTAAAAGTACGAATTAGGTAAATTTCAGTATTCATAGATAAGGAGGACTTTTATGATTGTCTGAGCATTATATTAGCACTCCAGAAGGATCCCAGTCAGAGTTTGCATGGGGGTGGGGCAGAGGAAGTTGCTGCGGCTTCACAGTAGTGACAGGTTATTGCAGATTGTATGGCTGCCTGCCAAAACACCACTAGTTGGAGGGAAAAGTGGTAGTTACTAATTGCGTGCTATTAATTTGTACATGTTTATTTAACCAGTTATAACTGTTTGCTGGTTTCATACACAGATGACAAGTTTTAAGCTTCTGAATTACTTTGCATGTGCTAAATCTTCTTGAGTTTACCATGGTCATATCCGTTATCTGCAGTCTACAGAGATCCCACTGACTCTTTTGTGAAAGACCATGCGTTAGCAGAAAAAAAGCGAGGGGTGAGGGGAAACAGAACTTGAAACTATAACTGCTTTACTCACTAGTGAAGAGTGTTGCGGAGTGAAAATGTAAAGTGTCCAGTCATATTTGGACAATTTATATAAAAACTATTAAAAGTAATCATCTCTTGTGAAGGAGCTCGCAGTTCTCAATTGTTCTAGTTCAGCTTGAAATTGAGATTCTTACTGTTGCAACATAAAAGGAAGCTTTGTGGAGGAAATATAACATCTCTGCCCAGATGCATAAGGAGGAAAGTTATTTTTAAGAGTGTTTTCTTATGAATATATGTTATGTACTGAGAAGTATTTTTAAAAAGCTAGTTTCTATTTCAGGGTCATTGGTAGGAGTTATGTAGGTTGCTCAGGTCACTGGAATTCTATCAAGAAAATACTTTTTTTTTTTTTTTGGCCACACCACACAGCTTGGGGGATCTTAGTTCCCTGACCAGGGATTGAACCCACGGCCTTGGCAGGGAAAGCGCGGAGTCCTAACCACTGGACCACCAGGGAATAACCAGAAAACACTTTTTTAAAGCATTCTTATGTCACTAATCAGCCTAATTCGTCTTGGCCTGGCTGATATAAGTAACTTTTTTTTTTAACTGTGAATCAAATTAAGATATTGAGGCCCTGTCAATACCATGAAACAGTCATGTAATATGTGTCCTACTACAAGAGGAGACAGTTCCCTCCCATTTCATAGCAGTGTCCCACTCTCCTTCCGAAATAGAGTGCAGTGTCTTCAGTATAAGGAAAGGTGAGAAACGAGTCAGGGAATCTGTCCATTTGTGTCACTGATGCTTCCTCCCAAACCCTTTTACACAGTGAACAGCATGCCCTGGTTCCTTATCTCTCACTTTTGGTTTTGCTCACATATATTTGGGGTTGGCAGTATAATCTAATGATTCACAAGAGCGTGTCAGATGCACACATCTGCCACTTACTAGCTCACTAGCTTTGTGACCTTGTACAAATCCCTTAACTCCCAAAGCCTCGATTTCTTCAACTGTAAAATGGGCATAATCATAGTACCTACCTCACAAGATTGCTGTGAGGGTTAAATGAGATTGTGTACGAAAAGCACAAGTTTGGCCACACATGGTAAAGGAAGAGCTCAGTGAGTGATAGTAAATAGGGTTATTTTTGCTATTTTGGGACATTTCAAGTCTTATTCACAGCTCTACTAGCAAATGATCATGAGAAGAGATATAAAACAATGCATGCAATCATGTACAGATAGTAGGGTCAGCGTTGCGATAATAGAATTTGAAAGGACCGTGGGAGCATGTGAATGAAATCTATACATCTTCTTTATGCCATTTCTGTACTTACTACTCATTCTAAGGGGAGAGTGGAAGCGGGGAGGAGATGACTGTAGACTTAAATATTTAGTCAAAAAAATGAGTCTGCTAAATTTAGCATTAGTAACGTTTTTCTCCTTGTTTTTCACTTAAGAGAATTTCTTCCCAATTTGATAGCACAACTCAGGAAAGCAGCATGGCAAAGTGTTGATTTCTTAATTCATTTTCTCAAGAGTTGGTTTTCTTCTGACTGGATCACTACCAGATGAAGTCAGGATTATGTTTCAAGATTTTAGATCAGCTAAAAATAACAAGTTGGGTTTTTTGGGGGGTGGGTTGGGTTTTTTTTTGTTTTTTTGGTTTTTTTTGGCAGAGGGGGACTAGGACCAGACCGTAAAGAATACACACTTGAGTATAAAGAAGAACGTTTTTCTCTTTTCACCATGTTAGTCTCTGGGGGCTCATATCCTGTAATGGGTTAATTAACTTTGTATTGAAAAAAGTATTGAAAAAACAACTAATTTTTACCTAAGCGGATTTTCATGGGGCTGTGTTAGCAAAGCAGTTGTGAAATTTGGGGAGCACCTGCAGTAAATTTACTAAACAAAACAATGAAACTACTTAATAGGGTACTTGAAAAACATTTAGGCCTTGTGAATGTATTGCTAGTGTTTGAAATGTCCAGGTCTTAATCTGTGGTATGACCCCTTTACCTGGTAGCCAGTCCCTGGATTAGTCTATGCCTCTTCCTTGTTTCTGGTACCCCCTAACTTTACAGTCTCAAGGCCCCTCACACTGCCATTAAGATACACTCTCTGTGTGCACCTGTCCCACTCAGACCCCTATCCCCTCATTCCTGGATTACCACAGTTGCCTTCCATCACTTCTGTCTGTTTTTTCCAACTCTTCCTGATTAACCTTCTTTAAATGCTACTACTTTCAGCACGTCTCTCCCCTTATCGGAAAGATTCATTGGTTCCCTGTTTTCCACCACATTAAATCTAACCCCTTCTGCCGGATTTTTGACGCCCTTTCTAATCTGTCCCACACTTCTTATCCAACTTCATTTCCTATGTTCCTTGGCCCATTCTTTCTGCTCCGTTGAAGTCAGTCTGTCTCTCAAACACTGTACGGATTCAAGTCTGTGCCTCTGGTACTATTTACTTCACTCAAAAAGCCCTCCTCCCTTTTCTCTGCCTATTTAGATTTTACCTTTTCTTCAAAACCCTGTGTGAAGTTTACTTCCTATTTGCAACTTTTCCTATTTCAGCTCTTACTGTTTTGCTGCAAACTCCCAGGTGATTTTTTTTTTTAATTGAAATATAGGTGATTTACAATGCTGTGTTAGTTTCAGGTGTACAGCAAAGTGATTCAGTTATACATACATATATATCTCTTTTTTTTTAGATTTTTTTCCCTCATAGGTTATTACAAAATATTGAGTATAGTTCCCTGTGCTATATAGTAGGTCCTTGTCGGTTATCTGTTTTATATATAGTAGTGTGTATATGTTAATCCCAAACTCCTAATTTATCCCTCTCTGCCCCCTTTCCCCTTTGGTAACAATAAATTTGTTTTCTACCTCGGTGGGTCTATTTCTGCTTTGTATGTAAGTTCATTTGTATCGTTTTTTTTGTTTTTTTTTTAGGTTCCACATATAAGTGATATCATATTATATTTGTCTTTCCCAGGCGATTTTTTTTTTTGACTGCATTGGGTCTTCTTTGCTGCACGAGGGCTTTCTTCTAGTTGCGGTGAGCGGGGACTGCCCTTCTTTGAGGTGCGTGCGCTTCTCATTGCGGTGGCTTCTCTGGTTGCGGAGCACGGGCTTTAGGCACGCCGGCTTCAGTAGCTGTGGCATTCAGGCTCAGTAGTTGTCACTCGCGGGCTCTAGAGCACAGGCTCAGTAGTTGTGGTGCACGGGTTTAGTTGCTCTGTGGCATGTGGGATCTTCCCAGACCAGGGATCAAACCCGTGTCCCCTGCATTGGCAGGCAGATTCTTAACCACTGCGCCCCCAGGGAAGTCCCCCTCCTCTTTAAAAAAATATGTGCCTTCCTTTGTATTGATGCCAAAGAGCAGATAGGACACCCAAATGAGAACTTTTAAAATATAAACTGTTTTATATATGTAAAAGTATGGATATTTGGAAATGTCTAGTTAATGCTTTGGATTTTGTGTTGATGCTTGGTTGTAGATACAGCCAGTAATAACATACTCTTTATTCATTTGTTTATTCAATAAATATTTACTGAGTATCTATTTGTGTCAGACCTTATACTAATGCTGAATAGGACTATGTCTTTTCTTTAACTAATAAGCAAAAAATTAAACTATTTGGCTAACGCAATGCTGTAAAGATCCATGTGATGCTAGAAAAACAATAGGAAAGGCACTGAATCATCCCCTATCCTGATTACCTGATCTAGTGTCCAAAATATCTATTCTTTATTCCTGCTTATGCTTCGGATTTGTCTCATAAACTTAGACCCATCATTTAAACCTGTTACTCCACAAAGTGGAAATAATAATAACAACTGCTGATCATTGAATGCTTGCTAGGTACCAGATATTGCAATATGTGCCTTATATAACAAATATCTCAATGAATCTTGTAACTCCTATTATTGGGTAGGTCTCTCTCACACACACACACGCACGCACACACACACTTTACAGTACATTGACAGTCAGAGAAGTTATGTGTTTGCTCAAGGTCAGTGGAAGAACCTAGACTGAAACTCAGTTCTGTGCCTTTGTTTATAACCGTCATTTCATGCTACTTTTCACTGTGAAGATTAGAATTAAATACGTCTGTGACATACTGTACTACTGGTGCCCACAGGATAATTGCTACAAATTCAGGATGCTATTCATCTACGACAATAAAAGCTGGTTAGATAACGTGCCAGTGATCAAAAGTTGAAATCATGGCCTAGTCAATACAGTTTAGGATTTTTTAAAATTATTTTAAGTATACAAAATAACAATAAGGTTTTTCATTTGTGAAGGACTTTAGAGTTTATTAGTGATTTCACCTTATTTCATGAGTCTCACAACTTTGTGAGGCATTAATTGTTCTCACTTTATAGATGAGACTGTTGAGGCTCAGAAAAGTCAAGTAATGCCCTTAAGATCACACAGCCGGTTAGCGCAGAAATAACTTAAACCTAGATTTCCTGATTCAAAGGTGAGACTTCTTTTCCGTTACACCATAAATCCAAATCAAGTTATTCAGGAGATGAAACTCACAACTATTTTTTTTTTTCTAGTTAAGCTAAAATTCACATAACATAAAATCCATCATTTTAAAGTGTACAATTCAGGTTTTTAGTGTATTCACAATGTTGTGCAACCATCACTACTGTCTAATTCCGGAACATTTTCATCACCCCTAAAAAAGAAACCCTGTACCTGTTAGCAGTTACTCTCAATTACCTCCATCCCTTGGCAACCACTAACTTACTTTCTGTCTCTGTGGGTTTGCCAATTCTGGATATTTCATATAAATGGAATCATACAATATACGGCCATTTGTGTCTGGCTTCTCCACTTAGCGTAATGTTTTCAAGGGTCATCCATGTTGTAGCGTATATCAGTACTTATTCCTTTTTATGGCTTAATTCTACTCCATTGTGTGGGTATTCCACATTTTGTTTATCCGTTCTTCAGTTGATGGACATTTGAGTTGTTTCCACTATTATGAATAATGCTGCTGTGAACATTCATGTACAAATTTTTGTGTGAACATATGTTTTCAATTCTCTTGAGTATAGGCCTAGGAGTAGAATTGCTCATTTTTGTAAAATAATTCAAATGAAAGTGTTTTGAAATGATTTCTTTTAAGTCATTTATTAAGCACCCCCCCCAACACACACACACAGAGTATTGTTTATTTAGCTTATTTGTTTCCCAGATCTTTTCTTCAGAAATAAGGCAGGGGCAAACTTTATCTCAGATCCTGGAGAAGTAATCTCTATTTTAATCTCTAATTTCAAATGAATATAATCTGCATTGTCTACTATATTCAAGATGCTATGGAGTATTTTTTTTGGAATCTATTTTACTAATGTGTTCTGGAACTGATTTGGGGCTTTTTTTTTTCATTTCTTGAGTGATGGTGATAAGAGTATATAAATTAAAATGTGATTGCTGATGCTTCTCATGAACTTTATGTATCTTTGGTCAAGGAAAGATGTTCAAAATAAAAGATCTCCAAATTTTCATTAAAAAAAAAAAGACTGTATGGAGGACAAATAAGTAAATAAGATTCCTACTGCTAATCATATACATATTAATAAATTTCATATGAATTTCATTAATATTTCCTATTAATGAAATTACGAAATGTCCATGTCCTTTAAAAGTGAGGCGGAATGACATCAATGCCACAAAGAAGTTGTTAAGTGCTTTCTACACATTAAGAGTGAAGGGAGGTGGTGTAACTTGGAGATAGAATTTGAGCTGTCTTAAATACTCAGTAGCTTCTTCAGCAGGTGTGGTAGGACATAATGTATTTTTTAGCCCAGTTTAGACATTGTGAATAAAGTATAGAATACTTAGGGATAGTGGCAAATCAAAGGCCCACGAATCACATACCAAGAGGTTTGAACTTTAAATAGTAGGTGTTGGGGAGCCATTTAAGGTGTTTGATTAGAGACTGATACAATAAGAGCCATTGAAAGATTCCTGCTACCAGTAGTTTGTAGAATGCCTTAATGGAAGAAAGAGATTGGGAATGAGAACTTGGACTGGTAATGAGGTTCTAGAACTAGGACAGCCTCAATGGAAAAAAGAAAATCAGCCTGTAAGAGATTCATTGAGGGCGTCCAAAGCTTGGGAGAGAGAGCTGAAAGCATATCAGATAAGTAAGAGAAAGTGTAGAGAGGAGAGAAGAGGCCCAGCACAGATGCTTTGTTAAGAGGTAAGAGAAGGACAAACCAGCAAAGATGGTTGGAAAGGAACTCCTAGAGCAAAGCGCCACACAAACCAAGAAACAAGAGCCTTGTAGGGAGATGCTACATGAAGGTCATGGAAGGATACGACTTGAGAAGAATCCTATTGGGTTTGGAGATGAGGAGATTGGGAGCTAGTGAGTTTGTTTCCCCAGGGTGTCTTCCTGTCAGGGCAAGTTCCCTCTCCTCCCCTCAATAAATGATACCTTGAGCGTATGGTAGGCCAAAAAGTCTGAAGAGCAATGAAAGATTTAAGGAAAATGAGAAAAGTGACTTAATGAAATGAGAAGGTAGTAGGATACAAAATTAAGAGGCCTTTTTTGGGTGGTGTTGGGGAAAGGTGGTTAACCTGAAAAAGGAAGACTGAAGTGGTGAAGAGAAATTTTAAAGTGGGATGGAGGAAAATTGAAGAAGCTTACATTGAATGGCCTCAATGTAGTATTTATAGTATTAATGCTTATTAGTAGTACTAGACTGACTAGTTAGAATTAGAAAATACCTTGAATTTTGTCTTTCATTCCTGTATAAATGTTTTATTCTTTTAGCTGTGTATTGAACATAGCTTTGCCTATGCTTTTAAATAGATTTTTCTCCCCAAAGCATAGCTAGCTATGTGATGTAATAGAATATATAGACTACCAGTTAAGCCTGCTGAGCCCATTATCCCAATAGTTATTCAAGCTGTATATTTTAAGTGCTAATAATAGTTGGAACTCAAGTAAGGTGTTTTGTTTAAAAGTTAGTTCATAATCCTCAGTTTGGATTCTTTTTATATAAATGTTTTATTCTCTCTGAAAGATGCCTAAAACTAATATTATTGTATGTTCCATAGGCTAGAAATTTGTTATTTCCATTCTACAGTGTAGCAGGCACTGTGGAGACATTTTAATCTGCACAGTTATTTTTTTAGTTAAAAGTAATAATGATGAATTTATATCACTCTAAAATTATAAGTTCCCTGTTACAAGATGTTGTAGAATCAGTTCCTTATTAATCCTGAAGTTCGGAGTTCCCAGCAAGAAGACTTGTTGTTAAATGAATAGATATGGAAGCTAAGATCTCCTTTATTCCCTTTAACTTTTCTCCTTTTCCACACAATATGGTGGGAAGTCCTTGACCCAATATAGCTCTTCTATAAATTTTAACAACTATATAAGTTATACATGCTTTTTATGTTAATAAATAGAAAATACAGATGAGTAATTAGAAGAAAATAAAACTTACCTCCTATACCCAAATATTTTTTTACATATAACCTCCCAGACTTTTTTTCAGTTATTTAAAAATAGTAATTAGGAAGGTTATATTGTATGTATTATTTTATAAGCTGCTTTTTAAAAACTTTAACAGTATATCACTATACCATATCAACAAATATTCATCTTTCTAAGTCTGAATATACTACTTCCACATCATTTTCAAGCCAGCCTTATCACGTGGATATTCAAGGTGGACTTTGATTTTTTTTTTAGGTTTTTTTTTTTTTTTTTTTTAGTTTTTATTCTTACAAATTGTTCTGAATAGTTCCTTAGTTATTCTGTCTTCAGTACAACTTTAGGTTTCTTTCCAATCATAGGAGATTCTACGGCAGATAGATGATAAGAACTTGCTTTCCAAAACATGGTTTAATTTTTTTTTTTCAAATAAGAAGAGTGAATAGCATTGTTATATTGTATGCCTCAACCAAGCCTCCCATTGTTTAAGAATATGTTCCCCATTTTCTCCATACACCAGAAGCATAAGCTAGTAGTGTTCTGACAGTTCTATCAACCAACAAGGGCTTAAAGGGATGCATACTTATCTCCCTAAACACATGGCTCTTTCCTTGGCCTTTATCTGTTCCAGAGGAACTCTAGCTCCCCTTCTTCCCTTAGACTATCACCAGCCTTCCTTCCTCTTATATAAATTCCTGCCTATTATGGATCTTGTTTTCAAGTTTTACATTTAAACCTCTTGGTTATGAGTCCTTTAAGATCATCATTAAGAGGGGAGAGAATTTGGATTTGTCCAAAGTAATCAATTACTGCAATCATTTGATTGTATTGTAAAGGCTATGTTTCAGCCTCCTTAATTTAATCTATTCTATTTTGTATTATTTTAAAATTTTTTCCTGATCTGACCCTAAAAAATAGATGTCTTTATTTTCATCTTACTAAAAATTTTACTTCAAATTTATATCACTATAGTAAACCTGAATACAAGTTTAGAAGCTGCTTTCAAAAAGTAGATATGATCCAGTAGGCTTGCTTTTTAACATTGTATTTAATGACTAGGTGATTGAGTAGACTAAGCTTACAAAATTTAAGTGATCCTTAACTGGCTAGTATCTTAGAAAAACAAATTGAATTCTAATTATCCCTGACAAGGTGAAGGGGTGCATGGGTATTAACAAGAGGACGTTAAGTAGAGGACATATACTGAGTGATTCATAAAATGAAGTATAAATACAGCATGGGGCTCCAGACTCTGAAAAATCATGACAGAACTAAATAGTGTTAACTATGGGAAAGCAAACTATTATTATCGTTTTAAAAACCATAATACTATTAACAATGTTATTAATAGTATTACTAACTGATCATTTTGCAGTTAAGAAAGAGCCTTATTAATTAATTTATTTTTGACTAAACTTTCTGTAGTTTCTTTTTCTTTTCTTTTTTTTGTAGTTTCTAATATGCATTAACAGAGCAGGAAAAGAGAAGAGAGAGGGAGAGAGGGGGAGAGGGCGCATAGAGAGGGGGGTGGGAGGGAGAGACGCACTCAAGTGTTAAACAGGACTGTGGGATCAGAAAGTTGTAATTGCCATATATCTTTCATATTATTGAACATATTGTAAAGTGATAGTGCTGATAGCACATTTCTTAGATGAGATTTCCATCATTGTCAAAATGTGAATAGGTTTTTTTTTTTGGTTTTTTTATTTTATTTATTTATTTTTGGCTGCGTTGGGTCTTCATTGCTGCGCACAGGCTTTCTCTAGTTGCAGTGAGCCGGGGCTACTCTTCATTGCGGTGCATGGGCTTCTCATTGCGGTGGCTTCTCTTGTTGTGGAGCGTGGGCTCTAGGTGCTCAGGCTTCATTAGTTGTGGCTCACGGGCTCAGTAGCTGTGGCTCGCGGGCTCTAGAGCGCAGCCTCAGTAGTCGTGGCACACTGGCTTAGTTGCTCCGCGGCATGTGGGATCTTCGCAGACCAGGGCTCGAACCCGTGTCCCCTGCATTGGCAGGCGGATCCTTAAGCACTGCGCCACCAGGGAAGTCCTGGCAGGTGGATTCTTAACCACTGCGCCACCAGGGAAGCCCTGCGAATAGGTGTTGTTGATGTGAGCACTGCTTCTCCCGTGTGAGGCAGGTAAGATGGATGGTTGGGTTAGAATGTGGTATTCGTCTGTTCTGTACATTAACAGAGATTTACACCTGCACTTTTATATAATAACTGAACAAATCAACTCTATAATTGCCTTACCTGAATCTAGTGGATTATATTTGCTGTGACACCTGCATTTACTTTGTTTTAAAAGAATCAAGAGCTTGAATTTTGCATTTTGTTGAGTCAGAAAAAATTTTTGGAACATACAGAGGATAAAGTGCAATTAGTACATGAGGGACTCTGGGGGAAAATGAGTGACGTCAGTGTAAACAATAAAAATAAACAGGATTAGAAGTCAGTTCATTGTCAACGTTCTAAATTTGCGAAGTCCATACAAGATTTTTTTTATGTTGTAGAACTTGGAACAGTTAAGTTCTTGGGAATTTTTACAAGATGCTCTGAGTTTAAAACATTAAATCTCAAATTTTCCCATCTCTAAATTACTCTCTTTAAGCACTTCTTTTAAACCAGATGTATTAGTGGTTGAATTTGGTATCATTCTGACACTTTATTTTGCAGTTTGCTAATGCTCCTAATGCAGTTCTCTGCACATATCAAGCACTCACTAAGTATTGTTAATTATTTTACTGGGCATTTTAAGCCCTAGGCTTAATGCAAAGTGTCACATACATGGAGTGCACTGAGACTCCTGAATTTCAGTAACAAATTTTGCTTTTGATTAATAAATTTACTCCATAGTGAACTGCTGTCTAGAATTTACCAATGAATGTGGAAGGGACCACCGTATACTTTTTTTGAACCTAAGAATTACCATTAGAACTTGATATGCAAACTTCAGAAGACCTAGTAATTTCTAATTACAGTATCTCACAACCATCAAATATTTTATATTACATTTTTTATTGATTGACATAAACTTGTATATGTCAATTATTGATTGACATATACAAGTTTATGACTCTTTGTTATATTATTATCTGAGTAAAGAGTCTGGCATTCACCATGTTGACTTCTGTAGACTTCTGCTGATGATAAGTTGCTAACCTTTATTATTTCAAATCTTGAACTAAATGTGTTTCTTTCTTACTTGTGTAACAAGATCTCTTCAATATGGAGAAAATATTAACTTTACCGAGCCTTATAAAAGGATAAACCCCGAAGTCATTTCATGTTGTGCTAATAAAATTTTACTGATTATATTTACATAGCACTGTCTGTTAACAAATTAGAACATAGTCTGTAATTGTCAGCAGATTGATTTCTCATGCCAGCTTTCTCACTGGGAAACAATATTATAATAATATCAAAGCTGCCTACTCTCTGAGATGAGGAAGCCACATGATCCCTCCAAACTCTGAAGTCCTGTGATTTCAAGCTAATTTCAAATGAAGGAGGAAGTATTTGGCCAAAGTAAAACAGGGCAAATATTAAAACACACAAGTGAAAGATTACAGAAGAGTTTTGTTAGCATGGTTTAATGGACTTCCTTGTTAAAAATCTTATTAAAATCATTATTCTGGGCAGTTTTGTACTTAAAAGTGACCGAAAAACGAAGCGTTTTTAAAACAGGCAAAAATGAAATCAACCCTCCCCCAACCCCAGCTTTTTTTTTTCAAGTTTGCTTAGTTTGACCATGTGCCCATGTATTTGTAGCACACATATCAACATTGTCCTGCCTGTGTGACTTAATCTGGTTATTCACTCATTTTATATTAGATTTAGTTATTTAAATTCATTAAAACTTCTAAGTTTAATTTTTTAAGTTTAATTTTTAAAACATATTGAATTATTGCCATTAAAATAAAATTTTGACAGATCAATTAACCACAATATTTGGACCTGAACTTAGACTCGTATAGAAGACAATAGAACAAAAAAAAAAATTATGAGGCAATCTGGGAACTTTGAAAATTTGAACTTATCTTTGATGACATTAAAATTGATTGTTAAATTTTAGGTATACTAATGGTATAGTTGCTATGTTTTTGAAAATAGTTCTTTCAGAGATACAGTCTGAACTGCTTATGGATGAAATGGTCTATCTAGGACATGTTTTAAAATAATGGAGGGTGGACAGTGGGTTGATAATTTAAAACTGGGTCTGAGGTGGTTCATTATACTGTTTCATCAACTTTTCCTTATGTGTTACTTTTTCTAGAATTAAAAAAAAAATCAAAAAATAGCATTTAATACCCATCTGTGAGGTTTTATATACAAAACTATTTAAATGTCTTTATTCCTTGTAAAAGAAAGAAAAACGTTATCTACCTCTAAATTCCACAGCTTGCCATTCTCTTCTTACAGTCCACGTTCCTCTCTTTGCTGTTAGAAAAGAGCTGTTAAAATTGTCACATGATAGAAAAAGAAAGCAAGGGGGATAAAGTCACTTCATTGTGCCCTGAGGGAAGTATATTTAACCCCTTTGCTCTTCCCTCTCCAACCTGGCAGAGATTTTTTTTGGGGGGGACAGGGGTGGTTCAGCCACGTTATTATCACATTAGAGAGATGCCATTCAATTGTATTTACATTTTATCATGAACGAATACATGTATATGTGCACAGAAATGTGTGGAAAGTACTTATAGTTATTCTCCATATTCAGATTTGTAATTCTCTCCAAAGATCAATATTTTATTTACTGAAGCTCTAACTTGTTGCTAAAATAGTCATTTTGTGTTTTAAGAGAAGTAAGTGTAGTTCCTTAATAGCATGAACACAGCATGTGGAAATGGTCATTTTTGAGGTCAAAATATTAATAAATGGACCACCAACATGTGAAATTTTGTGAAGTATAAAAAATAGTTTATTATTTCAAATTTTTAAAAATTGTTAAAAGGGAAATTTCAAATTAAAAACTAAAACAGCATGCTTCTATTGGAAGAATCTGCAGAAAAGAGCAACTTAATAAATGTCTCTACAGCCCCATGATATGATTCATTACACAGATTTAAAGATAACAATGTTATAAACCATTCAGGCCAGTAGTTATGAACACTCACCTTCCACGAATGCAGAACTTTGGAGGATGGAGTTTTCTGGAAAATTGGTTATGAAGAATTGAGAATTTTCATTCACTTTAAGCCCTTGTCTTGGTTTCTCACCTTCTCTCTGTCCTCCTTGCTGTGCATCCTCCTCACTGCCATCAGAGTTAACTTTCTAAAAGGCAAATCTGATCATCATTTGCTGGCTTCAAAAACTCTAGTGTCACCACACTGTTCGTACAAAAGCCCAACTTGCCTTAGTGTCGAATCCACAGTCAGACTTCTAGCCTCACCCTCTGCCTCCCTCAGTAGAGAACTATAAACTCAAGCACAACAAACTCTTTGCTGGTCCCAGGGAATCCCATGCTTTTCTTACACCACTGTGCTTTTGAATGCTCTGTTCCCTCTGCTTGGAATGGTTTTTCTCCTCTTCCCCCATCTCATCTTGTAAGACTGGCCTGAAAGATCACATCTCTGAAGCCTTCCCCCAGGCCCCCTAGACAATGCTAGTGATTCCCTCCTCTGCTTTCATAAGCACTTTTCATCACGTCACTATTTTTTGTACTGTATTTTAACTATTTGGTGGTGTTTACCACCTTTTCTATTGATTGTTTCATTTGTTCAATCATTCATTCATTTATCAGGTATCAGTTGAATAGTTATTATATTCCGGACACTGTTTTGGCACTGGAGATGGAGTGGTAATTAACAGTCAGTCTCTGCCCTCTGCTAGTGGAAGACACATACGTAAAAAAAAAAAAAAAATCACAAAAACATTTATATAATTACAATTGTGACGTCAGTGAAGGTGGGATCTCAATACCTCTTCGTAGATTGCCCACCCTCTTTCCCCCCATTTCCACTCCATCAGCACTTAAGCTAATGCCTCACACATGTGAGCAACTCAATAAATGCTTTAAAAAGTGAGTGATGAATATACAACTGTACATGAACTACATGGAACTTTTAAATTGAACTTTATTTTGAGATTTTGTAGATTCATACAGAGTTGTAAGAAATAGTATAGATATCTCACATACCCTGTACTTAGTTTTCCCCAATGATAACGTCTTAAAAAACTGTAGTATAATATCACAACTAGGACATTGATATTGTTCAGATTTCCCCCAGTTTTATTGCAACTCCTCTGTGTGTGTGTGTGTGTGTGTGTGTGTGTGTGTGTATTTAGATCTATGCAATTACTCACATGTGTAGGTCTGTGTATCTACCACCACAATTGAGATAAAAAACAGTTCTATCACCACACCTGCTCCCATCCCCTTCTCCCCGCCCTCTATCCTTAACCCCTGGCAACCACTAATCTGTTCTGCATTTCTATAATTTTGTCTCTTCAAGAAAGTTATACAAATGGAATCATACAGTGTGTAACCTTTGGGGATTGGCTTTTTAAAAAAAAAAAAAAACTCAATATAGTTCTCTGGGGATTCTTTCAAGTTGTTGCATGTATCAGTAGTTCATTCCTCTTTATTGCTAAGTAGTAGTCCATGGTGTGGATGTACTACAGCTTGTTTAATCATTTATCCATTGAACAACATCTGAGTTGCTTCCAGTTTTTGGCTATTACAAATAATGGCTGCTATGAACATTTGTGTATAGGTTTTTATGTGAACATATTTTTCCACTTCTCTGGGATAAATGCCCAGAAATGCAATTGCTGGGTCATGTGATAATTGCATGTTTAGTGTTATAAGAAAATGCTACACTGTTTTCCAGAGAGCTGTACCATTTTATATATAGGAAAACAATGTAGGAGAGATCCAGTTTCTCCATATCTTTAACCAGCCTCTGGTTATGTCACTATTTTTTATTTTAGCCATGCTGATAGATATATAGTTTATCTCATTGTGGTTTTAATTTGCACTTCCCTAATGGCTAATGAAGTTGAACATCTTTTCATGTACTTATTTGCCATTTGTATATCTTCTTTAGTGAAATTACTGTTTGTCTTTGACCATTTTCTAATGAGATTGTTTTGCTATTTTTTTTTTTTTTTTTACTGTTGAGTTTTGAGAGTTCTTGATATATTCTACCTACTAGTCAGATATGTGGTTTGCAAATATTTTCTCTGTATCTTGTCTTTTCATCCTTTTAATTGAGTCTTTTGCAGAGCAGAGGTTTTAAATTTTGTTTAAGTACAGTTTATCAATTTTTCCTTCCATGGATCACGCTTTTGGTGTCAAGTCTAAGAACTCTTTGCTTATGACTAGATCCCAAAGATTTTCTCCTGTGCTTTTTTCCTAAACATTTTATGGTTTTATGTTTACATTTAAGTCCGTAATCCATTTTGAGTTAATTTTTGTATAAGGTATGAAGTTTAGGTCAAGGTTTGTTTTTAGCCTGTGGATCTCCAATCACTCCAGCAGCATTTGTTGAAAGGGTATCCTTCCTCCATTGAATTACTCTTTCATTTTGTCAAAAATCGGTAGGGGGGCTTCCCTGGTGGCGCAGTGGTTGAGAGTCCGCCTGCCAGTGCAGGGGACACGGGTTCAATCCCTGGTCCGGAAGGATCCCACATGCCACGGAGCAACTAAGCCCCTGCACCACGGCTACTGGGCCTGCGCTCTAGAGCCGGCGAGCCGCAATTACTGAAGCCTGCGCACCAGGACTGCCGAAGCCCGCGCCCCTGGAGCCGGTGCTCGGCCACAAGAGAAGCCACCGCAGGGAGAAGCCTGTGCACCGAAACGAAGAGTAGACCCCGCTGTCTGCAACTGGAGAACACCTGTGCACAGCAACGAAGACCCAATGCAGCCATAAATAAATAAATAAATAACAAAACAAAACAAAAAATCAGTTGGGCCTATTTTGTGTGTGTCTATTTCTGGATGTTCTGTTCTGCTCAATTGATCTTTGTGTGTGTCTCTCTCTCCACCAGCACCAAACTGTCTTGATTATTGTAGCTGTTTTCTAAGCCCCAGTATCAGGTAAAGTGATTTGTTCTTTTTCAAGATTGTTTAGCTATTCTAGCTCTTTTGCCTTTCCATATAAATTTAGAAGTTTTGCTATGTCTATAAAAAACCTTGCTGGGATTTTGCATTAAAACTATTAATCAGTATGGAGAGAATTGACATCTTTTCTATATTGAGTTTTCTGACCCTTGAACATGGTATGTCTCTTTATTTACTTAAATCTTTGATTTTTTTTTATCAGCAGTTTCTAATTATCAGCATGCGGATTATGTACATGTTTTTTAAGTTTATACCTAAGTATTTAATTTTCTATGGAGTGATTGTAAATGATACTGTTTTTAATGTCAGTATCTGCATGCATGTTTATTGTTAGTATATAGAAATGACTGATTTTTTTTGGACTGCTCTCAAATCTTTGTGACCTTGCTCAACTCACTTATTAGTTCTAGTGTTTTTGTAGATTCCTTGGTATTTTCTATGTAGACAATCAGATTTCTGCAAGTAGTGACCATTTTATTTCTTTCCAATCTGTATGTCTTTTCCTTTTTCTTGCCTAATTGTCCTGGCTAGAATTTCCATACAGTGTTGAATAGAAGTGGCAAGAAAGGACCTCCTTGTCTTGTTGCTGATCTTATAGAGAAGCCATCATCTTTCACCATTAAGTATGATATTTTCTTTTGTTTGTTTGTTTTTTGGTGGATGCTCTTTATCAAGTTGAGGTAGTTCTCTGTTCCTAACTTGCTAAGAATTTTTATCATAAATGAGTGTTGGATTATGTCAGCTTTTTCTGCATCAATTGATATGATTATATGATTTTTCTTCTTTAGCCTGTTGATGAGGTAGATTACATTCAAATGTTGAACCACCCTTTCATACCTTAAATAAATCTTTCTTGGTTATGGTGTATAATTATTTTTTATACATTGTTAGACTCAATTTGCTAATATTTTGTTGAGGATTTTTCTGTCTAATTTTTAATTTTACTGATTATCTTTTTAAAAATCAGCTTTAAATTTCATTGATTTTGCTTATTTTTTTCCTTCTTTTCAATTTCTTAGATTGCTGCTCTTACTTTATTATTTCCTCCCTTCTGCTTACTTTGGGTTTATGTTGCTGATCTTTTTCTTGGTTCTTAAATTCTTTAGAAACTTGGATTATTAATTCGAGACCTTTCCTTTTTCCTAATATAAGCACTTAGTACCATAAATTTCCCTCTCAGCACTGCTTTAGTTGCATCCCACAATTTGATATGCTGTATTTTCATTTTCATTCAGGTCTGTGTATTTTTTATTTCCTTTGAGACTAGCTTTTTAACCCACGCAGTGTTCAGAAATGTATTGTTTAATTTCCAATTTAAGGATTTCCTTGTTCTATTATTGATTTCTAGTTTGATTCCATGGTGGTCAGAAAACATAGTCTGCATGGTTTTTAGTTTTTTTAGATTTGTTGAAGTTTGTTTTTTGTCCCAGGATATGGCGAATGTTCCATGGGCACTTGAGAAGAATGTGTATTCTGCTATTGTTGGGTTGAGTATTCTATACATTGTCAATTAGATCATATTGGTTGATGGTATTCTTCAATTCTTTTATATCTTTACTAATTTTCTGTTTAGTAAGTTACTGAGAGTGGTGTGTTAAAACCACAAACTATAACTGTAGGCCTGTCTATATCTCCTTTTAGCTCTATCAGGGTTTTTTTTGATTGTTTGTTTTTAATTTTTATTTATTTATTTATTTATTTGGTCACACCAGGTCTTAGTTGAGGCACATGGGCTCCTTAGTTGCAGCAGGCAGCCTCCTTAGTTGCAGCTCGCCGGCTCCTTAGCTGTAGCATGAGAACTCTTAGTTGCAGCACGCATGTGGGATCTAGTTCCCTGACCAGGGATCGAACCCAGGCGCTGTGCATTGGGAGCTCAAAGTCTTAACCACTGCACCACCAGGGAAGTCCCTCTATCGGGGTTTTGTTGTTGTTGTTGTTTTAATATATATATATTTTAAAGCTGTTGTTTGGTGCATGCACAGTTAGGATTGCTATGTCTTCTTGGTAGATTGATCCTTTTATCACTATGTAATGTTCCTCTTTGTTCTTAATAATTTTCTTTTCTCTGAAGTCTATCTGATAGTAATATAGCTACTCCCCACTTTTTGATGCAAGTTAGCACAATATATCTTTTTCCATGCTTCTACTTTCATCCTACCTATGATATTATATTTGAACTCAGTTTCGTACAATCATCATATTGTTTGTTTATGTATTTTTATCCATTCTGTTAGTGTCTGTCTTTTATGATGTCTGCTTTAAAATCTTGTTAGTTCCAATTTCTGATTCATCTTAGTATTGACATCAGTTGATTGTCTTTTCTCATCAAGTTGTGGTTTTCCTGGTTCTTGGTATGACAAAACAACACAAAAGTTCTTGACTTTTTATTGTGTGCTAACATCGTGGATATTATATTTTCAGCTACTGATCCTATTTATTTATTTATTTATTTATTTATTTTAATTTTTATTACTACTGATCCTATTTAATAAATCTTCTGTTTTACCAGGCATTTGCCCTGTTTAGGTTTAGCATGTAGGTTCTGCCCTACTTTTGTGGTTGGTAGTTTCAGTGACAATTGTTGAGTCTTCTTTTCAATGCAACTTTGGTCTACTTCCTTCTTCTGGCTTTGCTTGAGCTCCGCACTGGATCCCTGGTGGTGCCACCTATGAGCATGAATGGCACTTCCCTGGGCCTCCCTGGCTTATCATTGTTATTAGGTAGGGGTGTGAGATGCTGAATTCCAGGATGGAGAGCATTTCCCCTAGTATTTCCACTTTGTCGCTGATGGTGCTCCTGGGAGAACAGAGTACCTAACGGGGTCACTTTCTGCTGCTGATGGAGGGCCAGGAGCCAAGGGTTCTGGGTGGCCTCTGCCACTGGGTGGAAAGCAGGAGACTTTGGGCCTGGTTCCTGTTGTGGGACAAGAATGCTTGGGTTCTGCTGTTGCGGGAGGGATGTAGACCTCTCCCATGCACAGTCTGGGATATAAGGGAGTAAAACAAAACCCCAGGGAACTCATCAACATGTTCTTCAGATTCTGAGGTCACTGCCTCCTTCTTTCTACCCTTCTGAGCCCTTTAGGGTTATCTATTGAATTATTGACAGGTTGTGTAGTTGTACTGAGCGGGGAGGAACAGGGAGAACTGAGCCATCTCGTCCCAAACCAGAAACCTACATGGATTTTTTTTTTTTTAATTTTGAAATCCTGAGGTTTTTTTGTTTTATTTATTTATTTATTTTTGGCTGCATTGGGTCTTCGTTGCTGTGTGTGGGCTTTCTCTAGTCGTGGCGAGTGGGGACTACTCTTCGTTGTGGTGCGCGGGCTTCTCATTGCGGTGGCTTCTCTTGTTGCGGAGCACGGGCTCTAGGCACGCGGGCTTCAGTAGTTGTGGCTCGCGGGCTCTAGATCGCAGGCTCAGTAGTTGTGGCGCCCGGGCTTAGTTGCCCCGCAGCATGTGGGATCTTCCCAGACCAGGGCTCGAACCCGTGTCCCCTGCATTGGCAGGAGAATTCTTAACCACTGCGCCATGAGGAAAGTCCCCCTACATGGATTTTTAAAGAGAAATGTTATACAACTAACACTAAAGCAATACTGAACATACTGAATTTCTTTTTTTTTCTTTTTTTTAAACATTTATTTATTTATTTATTTGGCCATGCCCAGTCTGAGTGTGGCACGCGAGATCTTCGTTACAGCATGCGGGATCTTTAGTTGTGGCATGTGAACTCTTAGTTGTGATATGTGGGATCTAGTTGCCTGACCAGGGATCAAACCCAGGCCCCCTGCATTGGGAGGGCAGAGTCTTAGCCACTGGACCACCAGGGAAGTCCCCATACTGAATTTCTGATAATTTATCTGTTGCTTCAGGATTTTGTGTGCTTCTGGGTCACCATTATGAAAATCTGTTAACCAAAAGAACTTTATTAAAATAAACTCATACAATGGAAAATTTAAAGCATAGATTTTTATTTTTTCCAAACAGTGTAGAAAATGGTATGTTTACCAAACCCATTTTTTCTTATCCTTAGGTAACCACAATTTCCCAGTTTTTGTTATAACAAACCTGAGGTTCTTCAAGCCTCTAAATTCTTTCTCTTTAAGCTGAGCTGGAGCAGGCTGACCAGCATTGTGAATGTGAAGGAAATCTGAGATGCTCCCAGGTCCTTCACAGGCATGGACCCCCTGAACATCATTTTTAATACATAGTATAGAGTAGGAGCTTTGGGTGAATTTGTGATGGTTAAGTGACATAAATCTGTAAGTCTGTAATGTGGTTACTTAGTATTTGCCTCCATTCTATAAAAGTAGAATTAATTTTTTTTAAATTTGGTTTTGGGTTTGCTAGTTGTGGATTAGGACAAATGAGAATTTAGACTACTTTTAAATGATTTCAAAAGTTCAATTTAAATAAAGAAACTGGGGCTTCCCTGGTGGCGCAGTGGTTGAGAATCTGCCTGCCAATGCAGGGGACACGGGTTCGAGCCCTGGTCTGGGAGGATCCCACATGCCGCGGAGCAACTAGGCCCGTGAGCCACAACTACTGAGCCTGCGCGTCTGGAGAGGCCGCGATAATGAGAGGCCCGGCGCACCGCGATGAAGAGTGGCCCCCACTTGCCACAACTAGAGAAAGCCCTCGCACAGAAACGAAGACCCAACACAGCCATAAATAAATAAAATAGTGTTTAAATAAATAAAAATAAAAATAAAAAGCCAGCTTGTATATCACCTGCTCTTTAAAAAAAATAAAGAAAGAAAGAAAGAAAGAAAGAAAGAAAGAAAGAAAGAAAGAAAGAAAGAAACTGATTACGTGATCTAATTCTACCACCTACCCACACCATTGTGTAATAGGCTATGCATGCAGTTCTCTTTATGGAAAATTATATCATCAAGCAGTGGGGAATGACTAACTGACTTAATGACAGGACAAGAGCATAGTTTCTTTCTGTGTATCTTAAGGAAGAAATGCAGCAAAAAAATTGTTTAATCAAGACAGTTGATTATTTTTATTATTATTACACAGTTATTCTTATCTAACTGTAGCCTTATACTAAAAGAGAAGTATAAAATATATAGGTGCTACTGAGATGTCAGTTGGCCTACAAATAAAGGAGAAAATTTTCTGTATTGGTACTTTTAAGAGGTGATTAATTTATTAAAAAAAAAAAAAAGTGGACCAGAGAAGAGTATCTTAGAAAGATAGCTTTGTTTATAACCAAAGTATGAGAAAATAAAGTCATATAATAGAAACTGAAGGCTGGATAGTGGGGGAGTGGGGGGACAGCTGGGTAACAAGAAAATCCATAAGGAAAGATTATCTTTAGTTTTAAAAAAATAAACAACTAGTATAAACACTAGAAATTCCTCCTCATTTTCCATCCTATTCATAGGTATCATAGGTGTTAAAAATAAATTTATTTGTAATGTGATAATAATCATACTTTACCTTTATAGGTTTCAAAATGCTTTTACTTACTAACGGTAGATTATATTTTATAGCAGTTTCTAAGGTACCTTTACATATATTATTTTATTTGATCCATGAGACCATCATAAGGTCACATATTATTATCCTCATTTTAGTTAAACAACTGGCCCAAAGTCACAGGGCTAGCAAATGGTGCACCAGGGACAGAACCTATCTTTCAGGTTCCTAATTTAGGATGGTAGAATCATTTTCTGGGACCCCATCCTCTCTACTTCTTACATCAGTTCCCTCTCTACATCAATTCAATAATCAAAGGTTAAACAGTATAGACTTCCTTCTAAAAGAAATGGACTTGAATTCCAAGTTAACATTTCTATTCTGTAGTAATTACTCCCTCTTAAAAAATACTAATCATATATATGTAAGTTTGAAGAAATTCCCCCAACATAAAATGAGACCATAGACTTGTGTGTGCCATATCTAGAGTTTTGTATTGCTTCTTTGTCTGTTGATTGTTTTTAGTAGGTGGCAGTTAGGCATAGATGTGAGAAACTCCATAGTCTTGTTCTTCACACCAAAGGAAACAGATGTCCAACATTTTCACAAGGTCTAGGGCAGTTTCAGACTTAATGAACCTCCTAAAGATAAATGAGAACTGTCAGACTGAAGGATCGTTGTTCACCGAGATTGCCCTCTGTACCTTTCTACCCATTTCTGGCTTTCTTCCTCCCTTTTTCCCTTCTTTTTCTTTTTCCTTTTTCTTCTTTTTCCCCCCTCTTTCCCTCTTTTCCTTTTTGGCCTCTTTTCTCTCTCGGTTTCTTTTTCATGTCTTTTTATCATCAGCCAACACACTTCAAGTTTAATTGGCAACTGCCTTCTTTTGTAATCCAAAGGGGCTTCTGTGCAGTATACTTCCTCTTTGTGAGGGTTTCCTCTTTGCCCTATTATCAACTGGAGCCAGATATACACAGACATGGTATCTTAACTATCTGGAGAATGCCTAGGGCCTGAGTTATGATGATGGAGTTTCGGTCAAGAATTTGAACACTACCTAAAAATACACAAAGCTGCTTTGCCATTTTTTAAAAATTCATTTAGAAGCGGGATTGCTTTTTCGACCACCAATGGATAGATTTATACTGGCATGTATAAATATACATCTAGCTATTCTTTGCAGACAAGAGAAGTGGATAAAGACTTATCAGACTTCACTATGCTAATATAACTTGAAACAATTTCATTTTTAGGCTTGAATATATCTTTACATTTATTTTCTCAACTGTCATTTTGACTTTTTATAGTGAGGGTTTTGTTTTGTCTTGTTTCTCGTTCTAACTTCTCTAGATATAAATAATTTTTCTGTGGAAAAAAGAGACAGGAAATGAAAGTTCAGATTTTAAGACTTTTGTCATTTTATAGAAAGTACACATCATTGAACCCCTAGTATATTTTCCCCCTAAATATTGAAGATATCCAAATATTTTTCAGTGTCTTGTTAACAGAGTTCTAATTTAATGGCAAAGGTTGATAGTGTATTGTCATTCTTCAGTCATTATCTTATGAGAATTAAAAGGCAAATAACCTATGCTTTGCTTTATGTTTCTGGTCAGTCACATACGAGAGTTCCATGTTTAAGTCATGGCAGAAGTGGCTTTACATAACCATTTAATGCAAATGCTGATTAAGTTTTTACCAGTATCATGTCAGAGAAGTCAGCTGGTATCCATATACAAAATATCAGAATAGAGGGGATATTTGTTTTCCATGTCCTTTGGTTTTTACTTAGCTCTGCTACTCCCATTTTAAAAATGCAGGGGACTTCCCTGGCAGTCCAGTGGTTAAGACTCCATGCTTCCACTGCAAGGGGCACAGGTTTGATCCCTGGTTGGGGAACTAAGAACCCACATGCCGAGCGGTGCAGTCAAAAATTAAATTAAATTAAATTTTAAAAAATAAATTAAAAGGGCAGAGAAAATGACCTTCCTAGTGTAAGCCAAAGTCATAGAATATAGCTTAGCTTTGTATCTTGATAGAAAAATCTTGCTCCTCCAAAACTGTAAGTATGAGACATAGAAAATGACTCGTGTTATAGAATATAGCCTTTGCTATTTGTGGTTCTGGCAAATATTTAACATTAATCTTAGTACGTTATCTTCCTTTTCCCCATTTTACTTTCCCTAAATGTACTCTGAAATAAATGATATAATATTTATGATACTTTGTTTTAAAAGGTTAAGAATCAATTTGAATTGCTTTGGAATTCAAGTCTTTCAGGACACAATCCTAGTGTGTTCCCATGTTAATTCTGGAGAAAATGATCCTAATTTCAAGAACTAAATCACCATTCCTAGTAGAAAGGGGTAGCACACCATTTCCTTCAGGAAACGTCACAAACATAGTGTTTTTAAGTAAAGTCCAAGGTCCAAATATCTATATTCTGTTATCCAGTCTGTTGACTGTGTTTATTAGTCGTGAACTCTGTCATGCTCTCTTGCCTCCAGGCCTTTGTGTTAACTACCCCTGCCTTGAATACTTTTTGGTTTCTCTGGGACTGCCTTACCCTCTTTCCTCAAGAGACTAGGTTAGATGACCTTTATGTGTGCTATACTCTCCTGTTATTGCCTGTACTTCCGGCTTGCTTTCTCACTAAATATAAACTCCTTGAGGACAGAAATCTTAACATATTCACAACTGTGTCTTTATTTGGCATGAAGCCTGGCACACAATAGATTTTAAATAAGGATTTGCTGAATATATGAATACAATTTACAGGAAAAATAATTTTGCTTAATTTCATATTTCTTTCAAATTTAAATGCCATTATAAATCCTTTATACCAAGAATTTTGTTATCTTGATTAACACTACACTTCTTCATACAACTAGAAAGTTTCAGTAATTCAGTTGCATTTTAAATTTGGGACTGGCAAAATGGATTCTTTAGTAAGAGACCTCCAGTTTCCCTTGAAGAAAAAAATTTGTAGCTCATCTACCCAGAGTAAATAATTAGTGTAACATGTTACCCATTAATGTGAATTTCTGAAATAGCTGGGTTGTTTGGTTTTTTTTTAGTAGTAAGCTACAGAGTCTGCTGTACCCTAAGTGTAGAGCTTTGAGCTTGAGTGGGGAGTAGAGTCTGGTTCTCCATCCCCATGTAAGTGGGGGATAAAGCATTAAATTAATTGTTTCTTCTATAGACTACAAGCTTCCTGGAAGTATGGTTTGGGGCTACCACATTTCTGTCTAGTACCTAGCACAAACTGGTCATTTTAGGAACTCAATTAGAATTTGGTGAATAAATTAATGAAAGAAAGGGAACATTGCAGTGGAAATCTTAGTTCTTCATGTGAACTCTGTGTGGTAGAATGCATATATGGCCAGTTTCAAAAGTAGAATTTACTGTCTAAGTATAATAAGCTTTCTGAAAATAAGCAAAAAGGTCCTATTGGGATTAGGAAAAACATAACTTTGGGATTGGTTTTATACAATATCGTCACTCTTTCAGGCCAAGTGGGTCTAAAATTAATCCATAAAGAGCAAATGGACTTTTCAAATATTATCTACCAATAAAAGTTGAGAAGGGTAGTGTTTGTGGCCTCTGTAGATCTTTATTCAGGAAGACATAAAATGGAAACTCTAAATGCCAATAATCCTGAGGCTTACTGTGAACATTATATTTTAGGAATTTTATAAAAGTTCGTCTTCTGCCAGAAAGGAAACTTGAGTTTGAGAACCAGTCTCCAAGGACTTGATATTGAATGAACTTAACTCTTTGGTTGGTTTCATTAATTTTGACCCAAGATCAAAATAGCTTAGACATGGCATTTATATGAATGTTTTGAGAATTTTCCTTCACTATTATTATTTTTCAACATATGTAAGTATGTTTCTTTCAAAGTGATATATGTTTACATTATATAAACAAGTGGTTCAGACTTGTTTAGACATTAGATTTCATGCTATGATTAGAAAGTTAACAAAATGAACTTTCACTAGTCCTGGTTCTTAACCTTTTCAGAACCTCAGCTTCTTCCTCTGTACAATTGGTATAATAGTGCCTACCTCTTAGGATTTTTGTGGGAATTAATTGACATACATTAAATCTCCAGCACAAAATAAACATTTCATAGATAGTGATAGAGTGGAGTCAATAGTCATTTTTATTATTAAAACCATATGCAGGAATTGAGTTAGGTATTTTGCTTGCTTGTTTGTTTTTGATCATGTGGTCCCAAATTAGCCCAAATGTGTCTTTTAAATAAGAAATACTATTAAGGAATACTTTGCGGTAATCATGTAGTGATCTCTTTAGGCTGGCATGTGAAGATGTTTGTCAGCAAGTTGCAGATTAGTATTATAGTATGACTTCATTAGTGTAATAAAAAGGGGTTAATCATTATACATATTCATAGAAAAGTTTTTGAAGAATACACAATAGTTTCTTAGGAATTACCTTCAAGGAGTGAGAATGGAGATACCAAGGGGAGAGGGAAACCTTTTCTTTTCTCTGCACTCTTTTATACAGTTAGAATGTTGTTGAACATGTATTACTTTTATTTAAAAAAACAACAACAATGAATGTTTTAGCAGCAATTGGTAGAGTGTAGATTGTAAATGAGAATAAACTGCCGAATGTGCTGGTGAAATCTAAAAGTAAGTTATCTTTTATCATAACCAATAACGTCAGTATAATTAAACCCATGATTATAAAAATGAAAATATAGAAATGCATGATATAGAGACGTTTCTGGTAAAATTACAGTGAATTAATCCCAAATACCTGACATGATGCAGGTTACCTTAAAGATGCCGCGCCTCACGGTTTGTGGGATCCTAGTTCCCCAACCAGGGATTGAACCCGGACCCTCGGTGGTGAAAGCCCAATGTCCTAACCACTGGACTGCCAGGGAATTCCCTGTGATAGTTTTTAATTCAGAGTAAAGTTGAAAGTGAAATTCCTCTACAGTAACACTATCACTGAAGTTTATTTAGTATTAGGTATTTGATGTATGTTTTTTTGGAATTTTTCCTATGGGCATACATAAACCCACATACAATTATATACATATATTTCTTAATAAAAATGAGATTTTATTATATGTATTGTTCTACAACATGCTTTTTTCACTTAATAAGATCAGTACATATGTACTTATCTCTTTCTTTTTAACCCCTAACCTGTTGTACCATAATTTATCTAATCAGTGTCATTGGTGAAAGTTATAGCTGTTTGCATTGCCTTGCTATGTTGAACACTCCTATCCCATTGTGCATTTCAATAGAACAAATGCCCAGAAGTAGAATTGCCGGATGACAAGGTATCTCTATTTTAAAATTTGATAGACAGTGCCAGATTGCCCACCAATGACATTCTATTGTTATACGACTTGCACACCCACCCACCCACCCACCCACAGGCCGATATTACTCGTTCCAACACTTGAATGTTTTGGCATCAATTGGTAGAGCGAAGATTGTAAATAGAATAAACTGCCTAATGTGCTGGTAAAAATCTAAAAATAAGTTATTTTTTGGTGCTCTGGTATAAAGAAATCAATATAATTTAATTTACATTTCTTTGATTGTTACTGTGGTTAAAAATCTCTTCACATGTTCGTTAGCCATTTATAGTTCTATAAGTTGGCTATTCACCTCCTTTTGCCCATTCTGATACCTTTTTTCACTTTCTCATCTTCAGTTGTTAGTGCTCTTTATATATTTAGGATAATGACTATCTTTATAGGATATGAGACAAATATTTTCCCCATCTGTTGTCTTTCTGTCTTTTAATAGTGTTTTATGCCAAAGAAGCATTGATTTTTTTATGTATTTATATTTTTATCAAGATTGTGCATTTATGTAGTTTAAAAGTCAAAATTTTCTTCAAAGCTTATAATAATAAACAGTTGTCTCCTTCCTCACATTTCTACTCCCACTCCCAAATCCTGCTTCCCAGAAGCAACTACTTTAAAGTTTTATAGAGGTTTTCTCTGATTTTTTTTCTCTCTTTCTAAAGAACATATTTATAACTGCCATCTCAGTACTTCAGTTTTAGATAAAAGATGAGAATTTAGCTTTTTTACACACACACACGTTTGACCTCCATCTTCCAGATACAGTGATATCATAATTTTTGGTCAGCTCAGTAGACAATGCTTCTATTATCCTGATTCTGTGTATTATTCACAGCTGTGATTTTTAGTGTACAATGATTAAATTTGCTTTCTCTGTGTAACAGTTCATTTTCCTTAGAGTAAAGCATTGCTTCATTTTTCTTTTATTAATGTGTGTGTTAATTGCCATATCCTCTTGATATAGCCATTCAGTATATTCAGATATATCAGGTAATCTATCAATTTCATCTTCTTCTTGAAGACTTCCCTATAGGATCCCTATGTCCTTCTGCTTCAATCTGGACTGGTTTTCTCTATAACACTACTGCACAGTTACCATCCTGAGATTTCTCTTCACCATCATCCTGGAGGCTTATATTTTTATTTAGCAAAATTAATGTCTTTAAGTTTCTATATTTTGTATCATACTTAAAATCTGAGATTATAAAAATATCCATGTTTGTAGTGGTTTACTGTTAATTTTTCTATGTAAGTATCTATTTTGCTGTAAAGAATGAGGTAGAAGTTTACTTTTTTTTTTTTTTTTTAACTTTGAATGACTAGGCACTTATCCTTATATCATTTATTGAATAAATAATTCATCTTCTCACACTGATTGGAAGTGCCACGTATATCATATATTAAACATCCATATGTTAGGTTCTGTTTTCGAGACCATCATTCTGCTTCATTGATCCTTTTGTCCTATTCTAGCGCTAGATCCCAATATTTGATATGCTATAGTTTTACAATGTGTTTTAGTATCTGATGGAACAAGTCCTTCTTTGTTACTTTTTTTTCCCCCTGAATTTCCCTGGCTATTTATTAGGTGTTTATTCTTCTAGATTAGAAGTTGGCAAACTATAGCCCACAAACCGAATCTGTCCTGTGGCCAGTTTTTGTATAACCTGCAAACTAAGAATAGTTTTTAAATGTTTTAATGATTGGGGGAAAAAAAATCAAAAGAAGAATATTTCTTGACATGTGTAAATTATATGAAATTCAAATCTCAGTGTCCATAAATTTTTATTAGAATACACACTCATTTATTAAGTATTATCTATGGCTGCTTTCACACCACAAGATAGAATTGATTAGTTACATTGTAGACCATAGGACCCACAAAACCGAAAATATTACAGTTACTTTACAGAAAAAGTTCATTGACCCCTGTTCTAGATCAAATTTTAATAGTAAAAAAGGGAAATCTATTGGAATTTCATGTAATATGTAGACTAAGGAGAAATAATATCTTTTCAATATTGAATCTTATCGAAGGACAAAAGATCTGTCATTTATTTAGATTTTCTAGTATATCTCTTGGGAGCATTTTATAATATTTTTCCATCTAGTTCCTGTACACTACTTCTATTACATGTATCCCTGGATTTTTGGGGGTGGTTGCTGTAAATACAGTTGTTAATGGGATCTTTTTGTACACCCTGTTTTCTTTTTTCTTTATCTGTGTCTGTGTGTGTATACACTTTCTTTTTAAAAAAATTAAAAATATATATACTCATTGTAAAAATAGTGAGGACATATCATAAGGACCTCACTGATTAAAAACAAGATTTCTGTCTCAAGCAGATAAGTAAAACAACAAAGAATGTAGAAATTATTTACTTAGTAAAAATATAAGTGATGGTAGGAAATTATTTTCCTGGAATTTTATGTTATGATTTCTTTCTTGAAATATTTTGTAATCTAACTTATTGCTGTAGCACACATTTTAATTATGAGTCAAAGGCAGAATTACTAATTTTGGTGTTTAAAATTATTTTTATTTAAAGATACTTGATTGTATTTTAAATGATACAGCAATACACAGTATAGAAAGTAGATGTTCCCAATCAAATAAAAGTTACCAGTTATACCAACCTTTCCTCCACCAATTTGAAGCATATTCTTCTAAATTTTATTTTATCTTTAACATTGTTCATATTATTAATGTTATTTTATTATCATTATTTTATTTACCGTTGGCTGCGTTGGGTCTTCGTTGCTGCGTGCGGGCTTTCTCTGGTGCTGCGAGCGGGGGCTACTCTTTGTTGTGGTGCGCAGGTTTCTTATTGTGGTGGCTTCTCTTGTTGCAGAGCACGGGCTCTAGGCGCGTAGGCTTCAGTAGTTGTGGCACGTGGGCTCAGTAGTTGTGGCTCACGGACTCTAGAGCGCCGGCTCAGTAGTTGTGGCGCACGGGCTTAGTTGCTCCGCGGCATGTAGGATCTTCCCGGACCAGGGCTCGAACCCGTGTCCCCTGCATTGGCAGGCAGATTCCCAACCACTGTGTCACCAGGGAAGTCCCAATTAATGTTATTTTAAAATGTAATCATATCATGCCTATTACTATTTACTTAACAATACATTGTAGGACATCTTTGCTATAGATCTGTCTCTGGTTCTATTAGCTACACAGTAGTCAAGTGTAATTGTACCAATTTCTTTTTGATGGACGTTGGGTTGTTTCCAAATGTTTGCTACTGTAAACCATGCTGAATTATCATTATAAATAGCAGTGTTATTCATTTTAAATTCATCTACTCTGACTTTAAAATATTACAGCTTGGGGACCCTAGTTTCTCATCAACTCCCATCAGCGAAAAGGCCCCTTTACTTCAAAGCAGTGTGCTAATGGAAAGTCCTTTTTGCTTTTTCTTTTTTGTTTCCTTCACAGTAAAACAGCCCTTGTATCAATGAGCTTACAGTCCGGTGTGGTTGGCCAGCATGTAACTAATCAATCATAATTATTACAAATTATGTTATTTGTAAAATGCTAGTCATGACTATGAGCTGATAAACTTATTTGCTCTGGCTTCCAACAGATTGCAGGGAGACGGGTTGATAATCAAGAATGTGAAACAAAGTGTATATGAAATGGTAGCAAGAAGCTATTTATTGGTGGGCTTGTGCCAAAACAAATATCTCATCCCCTAGGCAAAAATACATATTTTAACAAGGGAAACAGAAAGAAAACAAAAAAGGATGTAATATCATATTGGGTATCCTGGCATTCTCAATATGCTGTCTTGTTTCATTGTTCATGTGCTGGCAGCATCAGCTTCAAGAAGTGATGGTTTAAAAAACTTCTGTAAACCTAACTTTCAAAACATGAAGAGGTCATAAGCCTTTACAAGATCACTAAATTTCACTAGACCTGTTCTCCTATATTTAACTAGACATGTGATTAAAAGAGATTACATATAGTTCATCATTAAGTGGGAAAATGTTAAGCTTTATTAATAATCTAAAAATGTACATTAGAGTAAGGCTAAGTATTGTAGTTATTACAAATACCTTTTGACACATCAATTCCACTTGTAGAAATTTATCCCAAGCTAATAATTTTGGGTACATCACCACTGTTTCTTGAACTTTTTCATCCCAAACAGAATCTCTGTACCCATTAAGCACTAACTCTCCATTCCCCACTCTTTGCCCAGCCCCTGGTAACCTCTCATCTACTTCTGTGTCCATGAATTTGCCTGTTCAAGATATTTCATGCAAGTGGAATCATATAATATCAATCCTTTTGTGTCTGTCTTATTTCAGTTAGCATAATATTTTCAAGGCTCATCCGTGGGATGTCATGTACCAAAACTTCATTTCTTTTTATGGCTGAATAATATTCCTTTTTATGTATAAACCATATTTTGTTCATCTCTTCATCTGTTGATGGACACAGGCTGTTTCCACGTTTTGGCTATGAATAATACTGCTGTGAACATTGGTGCACAAGTATCTGAGTCCTTGTTTTCAGTTCTTTTGGATGTATGCATATGGTAATACCATGTTTAACTTTTTTTTTTTGGCCGCACCGTGCGGCATGTGGGATCTTAGTTCCCGGACCAGAGATTGAGCCCGTGCCCCCTGCAGTGGAAGCATGGAGTCTTAACCACTGGACCTCCAGGGAAGTCCCTATGTTTAACTTTTTGAGGACCCAGCAAAGTGTCTTCCATAGCAGCTGCACTATTTTATATTTCTACCACCAATGTAAGGGGGTTCAGGTGTCTTCACATCTTTGCCAACACTTATTTTCCATTTTTAAAAAATTATAGCCATTCTGGTTTTGGTTTACATTTACCTAATGACTAATAGTGTTGAGCATTTTTTCAAGTGCTTTTTGGCCATTTGTATGTCTTCTCTGGGCAAATATCTATTCAGATCCTTTGCCCATTTTTAAATTGGGTTGTTTTTTATGTTGTTGAGTTGTAGGAGTTCTTTCTATATTTTAGACATTAGCATTAGGAATAAACTGAGGGGAGATCTAAGAAATTAAATAATTAGAAACAGCCTTTAGGTCACATATATGTGATGTTCCATCCCATCCACCTTGTGATCTTTGCCAGTGCCCTTATTGGCATCAGTACCTCATAATAACCTTCCTTTTCTCGCCATCCTGAAAATATCCCAGGAGCAACCAAACTGTCCTACGTCAATACCAACCAGCTCACGGTGAACTTGGAGAATTATCCAATCCAAACTTCACAGTCTCCTTTATTTACGATTTTTCCATCAATTTTTTTTGTCATTTACACTCACAATTTAGTTAATTTTACCCCCAAAACTTCTCTCTTATGTACATATACATAATTCACTCTTTCCCAAGACTCTCATAAACACCTCAAGTAACTGTTCAACCTAGTCTCGTCCATTTCTAGATCCTCCTCTTTTTGGGGAGGAGGATTTTTTTTTTTAAGTTAAAGTATTTCAAACATGTAGACTGTAACTAACATCTATGAACCTATCTCTCAGAATTAATTTTTTAAAGAACTACAACATTATATAATTGAAGTCTTCTTTGTACCCCTTCCCAGTCCCATTCCTTTCCAAGATCCATCCACTCTTCTGAAGTTGGTGTGTATCCCTTCCCTTCCAATTTGTACTCTTATTATATGTGTTCTTCTACGAGTAATATATATAGATCTTGTGTTGAAATTTGCATAAGTTTCAATATACCATACATACGGTTCTTCAACTTGGTTTTTCTTTCATTACGTTTTTGAGACTTCTACATGAAAAATTTAAATCAAATGGTATGGCATTTGATTTAAACTATGGTGTGGCAGGGACTTCCCTGACGGTCCAGTGTTTCAGACTGTGCTTCCAGTACAGGGGGCACAGGTTCGATCCCTGGTTGGGGAACTAAGATCCCATGTGCCGTGCAGCATGGTCAAAATATAAAAAATAAAATAAAATAATGAAATTTTAAAAAGTAAACTATGGTATGGCGTTTACATCGGATGATTATACCATAGTTATTTTTTTCCCTGTTGATGGATATTTAAGTTGTTTCTCATTTTTTACCATAACAAACAATGCCTTAATAAATATTCATGTGGCCATGTGAGAGTCATGCGGTATGCACATCCCCAACTTCACTAGATAATGCTAAATTATGCTTATAAAATGGTTATAGTAATTTTTCCTTTTTACTTTATTTCTGAGCAAAAATATGGCATTGATAGTGACTGCTAAGCATTGTTATAATGGAAAAGATACTGGATGAAAATTAGGATGGAGTTTCAGCTCCAGAACTAATTGGTTGGGTAACTTATATTAAGTTATTCCATCTGAGTCTGTTTCTCCACCTCCAAAGTAAGGTCAAACTGAATGTGATCTCTGAAGTCTTTTCTAACCTTTATGTTCTGTGATTTTAGTGCTAATGATAAATTGTGTGTTGAGAGATAAAAGAGCTATACACTTTTTAATGAAATTAGATCTAATACAGGACTAATGTCAGTAGTCCCTAAAGTCTTTAAGTAATCCAAAAGTTCAGTTCAAAATAGTCTCGTCTCCATTTACTATATCATTTTTATGCACTCTATCTTAGTTCAAGATATAGTTTTAAAAGTATTACTCAATTGAATGTTTTCTGATTTGCGTAATTAGTTGTATTTCAACAGTACTTTTAAAGATATTTTGAAATGCAAAATAAGGTATTAGATTTGCATTGTGGTTAATAAAGTCTGTGAACTAACCTAAATTTCTTATGAAACATTGATTTGTGGATAAAAACAGATACTTAACTTGGAAGTGAACATTTGGAACCCAACACTTTTGCAAGCTGGAGACTTCCTGTAATGTTAATTTCAGGAAATCCTAAGCAAATATACAGTTATAACTCTAGAAGATATATGGATGGTGTGTTCTGTGATGGAAATTAAAATGTCACTGCTAAAAGATTTGCATTTTGTGGTCTTGGAAGGGCCTAGAACTTCCGTCTTAGGCTTTGTTTTCTCCATTAGCAGTACCATTCATTTTACTACTTCTAGAGAAAGGCAGACAAGATTAAAGTCATGGTGTGGAGAAAACTTTAACAAATAACTTTGCGAAAGGGCAAAGAGAACTTCAAGGGCAATGATGGTAAATAACTTCTTGGACTGAGTCACCAAATTAGATGAGCCGTAATTATTTATTCCAGTTTGAATTCTTCATAAGAAGTTGTCTTTGTTTTCCTTTAATGTAAAATGCTTGGTTTTCATTTCTCTAAATACTTGGCCTCAGATTACTGGACAGTTTAGTCATTTCTCTTGTGTAAAAAATTACCATTAAAGTATCTAATACAACCTTGTAAAGGGGTTACTATTGACAATGATCTTAGATGTCCTAGTTATGAAATGGCCTTTCTTTCTTTGTAATACAGCTGAAAACACCTTCCTTCTGTAAAGCCTTGCCCGACCTTTCTACTGGGATCCAGCATTTCCCGTAGGTGGTTGGCTATCTATTATATATGAGTTTTAAACTGTCACTTTTGAAAGATGTCATTTTGTTTGCTTTTAACTCTTTAATTAATAGCTGTTTAGCATCTTTTCTTCATTTTCCCCCTCTTTAATGATAAGGATTTTATTTTTTTGGTCAGTTTCATTTTCACTCCTGGTTTTTAATACAAGACTCAGCAGAATAGAGCCTCAGCAGATAAGTGCTTTTGATTGATGGAATTCACATCTATTGTGTTTCCCAAATGTATTTTCCCCCCAATCTTTCAGCACTCTTATCGTGATTTTGTTGTGCTAGATCATGATACTACAGGCCTCTGTTTCAAATCGGTGTTATTCAGTAGCCAAAAATAATGTAAGAGTGCAAGGCTGTGACTAAAGAGACAAACAAAAAATTCATAGTAGAAGTGATACTCTTCTGTTTCTGTTGATTGAATATGCAACTTTGGGCAATTAGTTTCCTTTAGCTTTGCTTTCATTTCTTCATTTGTAAAATGAAGCTAACAGAAGCTGTCTTATGGATTTTGTAAATAATTCAATTATAAAACATTTGTAAGTTGTGATGTCTATTGAATTGGACGTTAGTAATAAACCTATAATAAATAAATAATTTTAAGAAGCTATTCTCCGACAACTATCCACTTCCCTACCCCAAGAAAAATATCTCAGTTTATTGCAATTGTTCAAGACATGACTGGTTAACAGCAGAAACCTAACACAGCATTGTAAATCAGCTATAATCCAGTATAAATTTATTTATTTATTTATTTTATTATTATTATTTTTTTAACATCTTTATTGGAGTATAATTGCTTTATAGTGGTGTGTTAGTTTCTGCTTTATAACAAAGTGAATGAGCTATACGTATACATATATCCCCATATCTCCTCCCTGTTGCGTCTCCCTCCCACCCTCTCTATCCCACCCCTCTAGGTGGTCCCAAAGCACTGAGCTGATCTCCCTGTGCTATGCGGCTGCTTCCCTAGTAAAAATTTAAAAAAGAAAAAGAAAAAAATATACATGACTGGTTATAGATTATAGAAACATGGGTAACTAATATAATCGAAAATTATGGCATTGTTGCTTATTTTAAAAATCACAATTGCTTATATAATTTAACCGTATTTCTTCTATGAACTTTTAACTAGTCTTAATAAATGTTAAATTATAAATTAAGGTACTAGATTTTCTTAAAAATGTTAATCCTTAATACTAAGAAATCACTTAGGTTTTACAGTTTTAGTCAACTCTTAAGTAAATAAGTATTACTTATTTAACTTAATTTTCTATAGCTATAATTTTTGTCTAAGGTTTCTTTTATGAAATAAGTAATACACACATGAAAAACTATTTTGATGATGAATGTTAATTCTTAAACCAGTAATTCAAGTGGAAGAATATTGGATTTATGGTAGTCTTTAGGTTGCACATATTCTTAGACTTATTCTTGGGGCTTTTTGCCTGAATGCCTGAAGAATTTTTTTCTTTTAATCTTTGGAATTTAGTAGCTTAATTAAGACATGTTTCAGTGTTTAATTATTCTATGATCATTTTCTCTGGGATACTGTGGACCCTTTCAATCTGTATGTAGCTTTAAGTCTTATTCCTAGAAAGTTTCTTTTTAATTATCTCAATTTAAAATTTTTATTATATTTCCAGGATACTGATTATGAATATGTTCATCTTTAAAAATCTCTGATTTTCTCTAATTTTTAAAACTTTGTTCAGGGCCCTTTGGTTAATTTTCTCAGTTCTATACCACGCTTTCTTCAGCATTACAAGTTCTTAGTCCTGCTTCCAGTGCAGGCTGCATTTCGGTAGTGGTTTTATTTTATTCCCACATCTCTCTTGACTTCTGCCAATTCATTTTTCATTCCCTTTTTGGTTTAACTCTTATATCCCTGCTATGAGCTCCTGTTTTATACAGCAGTTGTTTCATTGAGTTCCTTTTTTTTTTTAAATTCATTGGCAGTATGTTCTGACACAGCTTCCATCTTATCTATGACATTTTTTGAAGAGGGTTCTTCACCTGCCACTTCTTTTCCCTATTTCTTTATGTTTTGTTTTTATAATATCTTTACAAAGATTTGATGCTGTTTCCTTCTTATTATTATTCATCTCTAAATGAGATGAATTCTCCTTAGTCTTGTGACATTCCTACAGGGGATGGCCCAAGACCATGTTTTTAATCTAGCGCTAGTAAGAGTTTTCCCTACTTAATGATGAAGATCCTTTTAACAAACTTATTTATGAATTATTTTAGCCTTTACTTTTACTGAGACAAATATCATTATAACAAACTTATTTGTGAGTTCTTTTAGTTCCTACTTTTACTGAGACAACAGATTTGCAATTTTATTGCTTTAATTTTGAAGGAAAGGCCAATACAGACCTTTTCTGGACAGAGTTCATTAATTGTACATTGAAAAAAAAAAAAACCTGGGGAATTCCCTGGCAGTCCAGTGGTTAGGACTCTGCACTTTTACTGACAAGGGCCCTGGTTCAATCCCTGGTTGGGGAACTAAGATCCCACAAGCTGCGTGGTGTGGCCACGAAATAAAAAAAATAAAAAATTTTTAAAACCTGCATGAATATCCATGAAACATTTATAAGAAAAAGTAGCACTATAGGCAATCTGTGAATATCTACACAAATTAGGTAGATACAGCCAGTAGCTATTATTTACAGATTTACTGAGGAAATAATGTAGTTGTAAAATGTCTTATGAATGTGATTAGTTTTCCAACTGCCCTAAAACTCTAAACTTCAGAACATATTAAGGTTATCTTCACTAAATGGCTTACATATTCTTGACTTCTTTCTGTCCTATACTTTAAATCCTTCCTCCATGCTCTCTCCTAAACTAGGAGAAAAGAGCTACCAACATCACCAAGCATATGTGGTAAACCTATTTATATGACTAATAACAATATAATAGAAGGATGATTGTAAACATGTAACAGATTATATCAAATAGATATTGTATATTAAATAGACAAATAATAGAAATCTTCCCAAGCAAAATATGGATAATTTTTATATTTCCCTTTTAAAGCATTTTAAAACCATGTAATATACAATGAATGGAATGAAAACGTTTAAGGGACTAAATTTGAGAGTTCAATTAATTACACCCAAATATCATAAAGACGTGGATCATAGACTTTTTCTACAGTGTCCACTTTTTCCCAGAGCCATTGTTGGGTAGCACTCTTGCCATGTAGAAATATTGGTATACCAGAAAATGTGAGAAACTGGGAATCAAATGCCACTCATAAAAAAGTCAGAATAATCATTACATCTTCCCATCTTACCAGTATGTTAAAATAATTGAATGTGATTAGGTATGTGAAAGAAGGCACTTTATCCAAATGTAAGCTTTAATGTTCTTATTAAATGTAAAAAGAGACCAAACTTAATTCTAGCAGCCTTTTTCAAGCAGCTATTGAGAACAAGTACCAGCATCTACCTTGTAGTGCCAAACCCTTTTTTACTATGACCAGTGAAGATGGTAACAAGTCTTAAAACTACTCATTGGAGCAGTATGCAGCCTAACATTTATAGTGTTTGAGTAATAAAATACCATTTCCTTGCGTGGAGTTAAGCATTTAGAAATCTTTTAGGAAAGACTCCCTGAACTTCACTAAGAATTCAGGGAGGAAACCATTACTTCTAGCTAGCTGTGGGACTCTTCCATCAAGTGCTTGGAAATTTGTCTTAACAGGAGGAGGAAGGAAGGGGTAGGTCTGATTGCTCTCCTAGACCCTGTGAAAACACACATATACATATACACTCTCACTGCTACGTGATAACTCAATGTAACAGTTCCTGTTTCCTATTGTGGTTCTGTTTCATTCCTGTTTAAAGCAAAGACAGCATGGTCAAGAGCTAACTAAATGTGACTAGTCTGAGGAGAAGGTATATGACAGAGATGGCATTGGTGGCAATACCTCCATCCCTCAGAGGTTAAGCCAATAAAAACAGTTGAATTACCATAGGAGCCTAGGGTCAGAGTTAGGCTACTGGTTAGATTTTTAGATCTTAACTTTTTGTTTCTCAAGTGATTTCAAAGAGAGAGTATGAGGCCACCAATGATGGTGGGGAGGGAGGGGCTAGTGGAAGGTTGATTTATAAAGTGGTAGAACAGTGCTGAAACCTCAGTACTTCTTGCACAATTAGTCAAGAGATGTGTCAACAGCGCCTGAGGCAGCAGTGATACAAGCTTTATAGTTTAGTTATGAGAATCATTATTATTCATTTTCAGCATAATTACCAGTGTTTTTTGAACTGTCTAGAACTGTGCTGTCCAACTGGTTGCTGCTAGGCAGGTAGCTATTTAAATTACAATTTAATTAAAATTTAACAGAATTGCAGATTCAGTTCCCCTGTCACACTAGCCGCATGTCAAGTGCTCAATAGCCACATGTGGTTAGTGGCTGCTATATTGGACAGTGCAAATGTAGACTGTTTCCATCATCATGAAACATTCTAATTGAAAGTGCTGATCTAGAACAAACAATCAGAGCAAAAGTTTAATGTTAAATATATATAGTTTACAATCAAATGATTGAGGTCCAAAGTATAGTATGTAAAATAATTGCCTTTTAAAGATGGAACCTACCATTGTGGCTTAATTATTCTAGGCATAAATAATATTTCTAAAATGAACATTAGTGTCCATTAAATAAAAGGACAGATCCATGTTAATTTTAGACTCAAGGACTTTAGGGAAACATGTATGGATTTAAAAAAGAAGAAGAATAAAAAAAATTTCATTCCATTCACAATACTTAAAGATAAAATAAGACAAGATGAAAATTTTAGGCACAGTATTGATATAATGAAAGTTATTGGTAAATAAAGGATAGAACATGAAAACTCTGATTCAAACAATGACATAGGATCCTTTACACATTCTTTTATTTATGAAAACATGATGTCCTCTTTATAGAGGACATAAAATCACTTAAAAGTGATTTCTATGACAAAATTTAAATACCAGTCAAAGAAGACTGATCAAATCCTTAGTTCTAATAGAATATTGAATGTTATTACTATATCCAGAGCAGCAGGGGGAAATAATTGAATTATGGGCAATTGAGCCCATTTTTTGACATATAGGATAGTAAAAATTTAACACTTAAGTACTTCATACTTTATATATATGCTCCACACAGACTATCACATTGAGTTATCTCATTTATTAGTAGTAATGGATGGAGTTTACTGAATGCTTATTCTGTGCCAGCCACCTTGTTGAACACTTTACATGCACTGTCTTATTTAATCTTCACAATATACAGTCCTATGGGTTAGATATGTTTATTATGTCCATTTTACAGATGAGGAAACTGAACCTTGGAGAGTTTTGAAACTTGCCCATGATCATATGGCTAGTTAGGGATAGATCTGGGACTTGAGTGCAGTTCTGTTTTGATCAAAACCCCATGCCCTTAATTGTGGTTGCCTTTCCAAGTAGCAGGCTGAAGACCATATTAATAAATAGCAGAGTAGGATTTAAATATATCCCTTTCTAACTCTAGGTGTCAGTTCTTTCTAGTTTGCCATATGCCTCTTATATCAACTGTAAATGAGGAAGAAATGGCCATAATTTTATAATATTGAATGGAAATTCTTGAAGTCCTTAGGCCCAATCAGTTTTCCTAAGTTTGTTACACATCAAGATTTGAGAATGCTGTCTGAACAAATTGCTAAAAATGCCACAGATTAAAACAAACTGAAATACAGGTTGTACTCGTGTGACTTTCAAAAATGAAAAGCCTTAAAGCAATAGAAATTATATTTATCAGAGGCTAATTTTCACATTGTCTTAATTTCCAGTTACATTCATTTTTTTTAGAGAACATTGCAACCTTACAAACTTGTTAAAGAATATTTAGGGAGTTCCTTATTTGTAACCATAAATTATGGTAATTTTTCTAAACCGGGTTATGAAGAAATAATCAAGTATCATACCAAGAAGTCTAGGAACGGGCAATCAGTAATTGAAGACCAAGTAGTGAAAGCCTCTTTTTGGTGAAAATACTCTGTAGTTAGCCTAGTCCAAACAGTCCCTGTCTATTCTGAGACCTTTGAGGGTTCAAGTACTCAATCTGAGAAATCTCACCAAATGTTAAGTATCTGGAGAATAAAAATAAGAGATAAGTAAGTTCTCTTCAGTTGTCTATAGTGGAATTTCCCTCTAAGTGAATGAAATGTAATTCAGCCCGTTGAATCACTGAACTATTTTATTGCATTGGAACTCATAAAAGAATTCTGTTCGAAAAACACTGCTTGCCATTTCAACAACTTAAAACCATAGTCTATTCAGTCACTTGATAACAAAGTAGTGTGGAGAATGACTTCACTGAAACGGTGCCAAACTCTCTCCAGCAAAGTGGCAGTGGCGTGAGGCAGCAAAAGGAAAGGGAAGGACCAGGAATGTAAAGAAGAGTTAACTAGACTTTATTTATTAGCTAGCATTTAAAATATGAGAGCAATAAGGAAATAATTAAAAATAATATGTGGAGCCATCTTCCAGAAAGTCATAGTCTAATTGAGAAAAACCAATTCATATGAAATAATATGAGATTTGAAAAGTAACATTAACACAGGAAGAATGGAACATAGTCCATGCAAAAGAAACTTTTTACAACATTGTTTTTGTTATGATGGAATTGATTGATTTATTCAGTTTTTCATCAACTATATTTTGCATGAGTACTGTCTGTCCAACATTGTTTCAGCCATTGAAGATGCAGTAGTGAACAAAACAGACTAAAAAACTTGCCCTAAGAAGTTTACATTCTAGAAGGGGAAGACAGAACACATACAAATTAAGCACATAGTGTATTAGAAGGTGATGAATGCTATGGAGTATAAAAGCAGAGAAGATGGACAATGGGGGAGGTTACAATTTTAAGAAGAGTGGTTAGGGTTTATAATATATCTTTTATTAAAATCATATTAGTCTGTAGGAGCCAAAGTTGAAACAGGGCCAAGTTCTTCTCTCTAGTGAAGGAATAAGTGGAAGGAAGTCAATGAAGGAATGGAAATGGCATCAGGTACTTCACTTATCCCTTTTCTGGTCCTGGGTCTGCCCTTCTGTTTGGATAAGTGTTTAGAAGTACATTTGGTGTTTTGGTAGGGTCCATTGGCCTTTGAGATAAAATGGGGTGTGGTGTGTGGTACTGAAGATATTCTCACTGATAGTAGAGCACAGTTCCACTCACCTTCCCCTGAGATCTCGGCACACGCTGTATGTGGTTGTGAAGAATAATTTTACTGAATAGTATTTGGGATAATGAGATTTTCACTTGTAGAAAAATTTTTTTCTCTATCCTCTTAAAATCTCAAGAAGTCATCATAGTTAAGAAAAGTCTGTCTCTTCCATGTCTCTTTATCAAACCAAGTCTACCAAAGTATTGAATAGTTGTTCATTCATTGAGTGACAAATTTGTGCAGAAAATGTTTTCTTTTTCAAGTGTATCTGAGTATTTCCTTGTCACAGTTAAAAAAATGCCTAAGAGATATGGGAACATATGTATATGTATAACTGATTCACTTTGTTATAAAGCAGAAACTAACACACCATTGTAAAGCAATTATACTCCAATAAAGTGTTAAAAAAAAAAAAAGCCTAAGTATTAGCTGTCCTTGTCTCTTCCTTTCCATTGACCTCTTCTCTCTTTTTTTCAGGCAAGCACAAGTCTTCTTTGATCCACAAAAACCAGTACTACTCTCTTGTTTTACCCTAGTGTACCTGTAAACCACCTGACCCCACCCCTGCCCCCCACGCCCCACCCCAGCCTACATTTCCTTCCCTTTTTTTCTTCCCACCCCAACCCCATTCTGGCAAACCAAAACGATTTTCTCAAAGATCACCAATAATTTCCATTTTGCCAATGTTAATCGTCTTTTCTAAGTCTTTATTTAACTTGTCCACCTGATCTCTTTGGAAAATCTCCCCACCTTGTATTATATCCCTTAAGTGAGATAAATGAAAGCATATCATAATGTCCGAAACAAGAAAGTACTCAACAAATGTTGGTTGAATTTGAACTGAATATGACTTTATCCTCTCTGGGTTCTATTCCAGCTCAATGCCTTAAATATTGTAGATACTTGATACACTTTGGTTTGTTTTATGTACGAATGAATGCATGAACCTATCACTTCTTCTCTGCCTCCTTTCATGGTTCTTCCTCTTTCTGACCTCAAACATATGCTTAAGAACGTATATATTAGTCATCGTGCTAATTCATTATGCTATTTATTTCTCACAAACACTTGATATGGTAGTTACTCTTATTTTTCTTTTACAGGTGAGGAAAATGAGACTTAGAACTCTTCAGTGACTTAGCAGGTTCACATATTTAGCTAGTACATGGTAGAACCACCAGTTAAAGTAATTGAGCTTGTTCTAGAGGACTCAGATATTAGTTCTGTGGGCATTCTTTACACTCTTCTCTCCCTTGTAGAGTCCATCCATGATTTCAGTTGGCAGTTCTATGCTAGTGACACCAAAATCAACACTTTAAGAATTGACATTGTGGGGAGGGATAAATTAGGAGTTTGGGATTAACAGATACACACTACTATATATAAAATAAACAACAAGGACCTACTGTATAGCACAGGGAATTATGTTCAATGTCTTGTAATAACCTATAATGGAAAAGAGTCTGGAAAAGAATATATATATGTGTGTGTTTTATATATATAAAACAATCGCTTTGTTATATACCTGAAACATTGTAAATCAACTATACTTCAATTAAAAAAAAAATTAACATTGTATCCCATTTCTCCAACTGCCTCCTCTGAGCTCTCTTGCTCTCATGTTGAACTCAGCCTATTTTAAACAAACTTCATCAGTATTTCCTCAGGATGTACTCCCTATTAGTGATTTAGTTGTGACAGTTTCATCATCCTAATCACTCAGACTTGAAACTGTCTTTAACTTATTTCTTTTCCATTTCCTTGTCTTAACTCACATCACCTGATACAGTATTATTCCCAAGGGATACACAAATACATGCCTAATCCTACACAAGTCTACCACAGGTAGAAAAGTCAATCTGAGACGTGTCTTCATTACTTCCCTTTAGTTAATAACTTACTTATTGTCCCCTGTCATTTTAGAAACATACTGTGAAAAGATTAATGAGAGCTGTTGGAAATTTTATATTTGTTTGAAACTATTTTTCCAGAATTGTACACACTGGATACATGACAAATATTGCTAAGTTACTAATTCTTCCTGCAGGTGGGGGAGATTTTGTTTTTATTAGGTACTAGTATTCAGAAGCCTCCAGCAGACATCCCCTCAGGTTGCACTGGGCAAAACTGGAGCACATGTTTACCCCTAGATCAATCACTGGCAATGACAATTAAAAGATTACTACAACTAGCTTATACCTATTAAGGCTTATCCTGTATCACAGGGCAGAAAATTGTTCTGTCAGCAGAATAATGGGAAGAAATGGCTGTTAGGCAGGTAACCAACAGCATTCTTTCTTCATTTTGGATTTATCCAGTACAAAGCACCCGCATCTTAAGCACACCATCTCTCTGGAAGTAAATAATGTGATTATCTTCTTTAAGAATGGACTACAACATACAGAATATTTAATGTAAGAGATACTTTGAGGAGTTAGAAAGGTGTCCCCTGTTTCTTTAAGAACATACTGTTTATAGGACTATCAATATACATAGAAAACAAGAACTGCCATTTATTTATTTTTTTCAATAAAGTTATTTTATTTATTTATTTTTGGTGGCTACTTTGGGCCTTCGTTGCTGTGCACAGGCTTTCTCTAGTTGCGGCAAGCAGCTGCTACTCCTTGTTGCAATGCGCAGGCTTCTTATTGCAATGGCTTCCCTTGTTGCAGAGCATGGGCTCTAGGCGCGTGGGCTTCAGTAGTTGTGGCACGCAGGCTTCAGTAGTTATGGCTCACAGGCTCTAGAGCGCAGGCTCAGTAGTTGCGGTGCATGGGCTTAGTTGCTCCGTGGCATGTGGGATCTTCCCGGACCAGGGCTCAAACTCGTGTCCCTTGCATTGGCAGGCGGATTCTTAACCACTGCGCCACCAGGGAAGCCCCTGCCATTTATTTTTATTAGCAATAATAGCTAATAAATTTATTACATGGGATTTGATGTGTGACAGTCAGCCTTCTCCCTGAAATATCTCATGTAATCCTTATAACATCCTATAAGTTTCGGATATTTTTATTACCCCTATTAACCCATGAGAAATGAGGCTTAGAGAAGTTCAGTTACTTGACCATACTGTAAGTCAGAGGCGGAAGCACGATTCAAACACAGGTAATCTTGCATCTGAGTTAATATTCTCAACTAGCATTTAAACTGCCTTCAGTAACTGGCAGTAATGATGACACTGAGCCAAAACCTGTGCTATCATCACTCATTCTGAAACCTAGGGCTTGACCTAGTTTTTCCTCTTACTAACCTTTTTGCTCTGCCTCCTGACAGGATAGCACAGGTCACTCTAATTTCCTTCCTTGACCTGTGCAGAAAGTCATGCTTTGTTTTGTTTTGTTTTCCCCCCTTAAAGATGAGTGAATAGGGACAGAGAATGACAAAAGACATCTACTAGAAAAATATCTGAAAGCATACAAATATCCTAAAAGAGAAATTTTGAATTTAAATTTTGTTCATAAGTAATGTAATTCTGTGAAAGTTAAAGGGGGATAGATAGTCTGAGAAGAAAAAATATATATCATAATATGATCATCTCCAACCTTTCTTATTTTTTTTTTTTAAATATCATATCGACTTTTAAACCTTTCTTATTTTTAATGCACTCTTTCTTGTCATGCTTTGAACTCTGACTTATCCTTACCACAACTTCAGGCTTTAATAACTGCAAATTTAACTGAAAAAACAAAAATCTTTGCTGAATCACCATTCATGAATTCTTCTAGCTTTGGGGAAGAGTCTAGCTTCAAAGTACAAAGTTGCCTGTGGTGAGAAAGGTCCTTAAAATTTCCACAAAAACACTGAAGCAAACTTCTTTTATTATTGAGTTCCCTCTGTGTACCTCTTAGGCATTCAGCTAAGTGCTAGGATTTTTTTTTTTTTTTGAGCTTCCATTAGCTATTTTGCTTTGATGTTTTCACCTCTTAGTCACTGTAATCAAGGCTTCCTGATGGTGACATTTGCAGCTACTTGTGGCATCATACTGTCTAACATTTATCAAGCACCAAGGAAACCCAGGCAGATATGAATGAGTCGTAGTGGAGGGGGCACAAATACTGAAGGAGAACTAGATTTGGTCATTTCTGGCTGTACGAGGGAGGTAAAAAAGAGGTTCCTAAGAAAGGAGAGAGATGAGCAGAGAATGAGGAAATAATTAGACCACTGACACATATAATTGTTGACGAACAGAAAGAATAGCAGAATTCAGGAAGAAAAGAGCACTTTGCAAAATATCCTTAAATGTGCTGAAGCTTTTTCAGTGTGTATGTATTTAATGTGGTGAGATGATTTAGAAAACTTGCTCTGAGTTCATCTTTACTCAGGGTGAGTTTTAGCTTTGTGATCTTTCTTCACTATGCTTAACTGCTCACCTCTTTGGTACTCAGCCCCCACCGTCCACACACAAACACTCAGTTGCTCAGAATTATCTCTTTTATCGCTTGATATTCAGCTCACATTTACTTTCTCAGACTTTTGGAAGTTACCACTCAGACAGATGCAAATGCGGTATTATGCCTGCCAAAGTGCTGAGCAGAAAAGAGACTTCTTTTACACCTTCCATCTTTTGAGCTTTTAGTCCTGCTCTTTCAGATCTTTGCTAAATAGTAAATGGGGAGATTGTTATTGTTCAGATGAACACAAGCGTATTCGCATTACCGAGCTGTTTCTAGTCCTAAAGAGATTCATTACAATTTCCTTATCAGCAGAGGAATCGCCTTGATTTCCTTTTGATGATGCTTCCCAGCTGATATTCTAGAACTAGCACAGAAGCAATTCATACCTTTGTGAAATAGCTCTTGCCCAGTAATCCTGCTTGATTTGTACATATTAGGCTTTAATTACAGGGTTAAGGGGATGGATGGAGAAGAAAGCAAAAACTACCCACTGCCCCCAAATTGAGCTCTATCAAATCAGCTTGACTCCCTCAACAGAGACTTGCAGGAATACATTTATATTGCAACTGTTTTTCCCCCCTAGTTGTCAGCCACAAAGAATAAAACAATTAAAAAAACAAAAAACAAGAAACAACCTTTAGTAATTTAAACTGAACACAAATAGAACTCTGTTAATAATAGTTCACAAAATTGTGGGAATCCTTAAGTACCATAGACCTATAAAAAGCATCTCAGTACACATTTTGTGCCTTTTTTGATTTGCCATTATGAGCTGTTATCTTTTTTTTTTTTTAATGGGTACTGTGTTCTGAACCCAAGATAGCTATAAAGGGTTATATGAGTCTGTTAAGTGTTAAGCGTGTTAAATTAAAAGAAGTTTACCTATATGAAGGGAGGAAAAACAGTGCTGAAACAAGTGAATATTCTTCAAAGGTTTTGGAAGGTCATTGTCGCCAAACTTGGGTTCACTTGCCCATCATGCAGCAAAGCCAATCTACTCACAACGGGTTGTGGTGAAGGAAAGTACAGCATTTATTGCAGGGTGTCAAGCAAGGAGAAGGAGCAGCTCACACTCAGAAGACCCAAACTCCCTGATGAATTCCAGGGAAGGGTTTTTTAAGACAGCCTTAGAGGTGAGGGTTGCAGGGTGCCTGAGCAGCTCGTGCTCAACCAGTCATTCTTCTGATTGGTTGGTGGTGAAGGAACAGGGTAATGTTTCAGGAATCTCAATCATCAACCTTCTAGTTCAAACCAGTCTGGGGTCAGTCTGTAGTCACCATCCTCCACTGAGTGGGGGTCTTAGTTTCTGCAGAACAACTCAAAGATACACAGCAGATTGTTATCTATATCCCTTCAGGAGGAACTAGGAGTCCTGTGACTCTAATGTTCTAATCATTAACTGCTTGAGTCTGTTATTTGGAACCCAGGGAAGGTCTCCAAGACTAAAGACTTTTTTTTATAAACAAGAAACGGGGGACTTGGAGGGGATTTTGTATCCAGGAAGGCCCCACAGGGTCCTGCTCAGTTTCATTTTCATGTTTATATATTTGAAGGATTCTATTTTTGGTTTAACTTTTTTGGTATAGTTAACCTTTCAGTTGAATCTTATATAGTCTTTAGCTACTTGGTCTTTTAAAAAATCTAGGACATAAGTTATGTATTTAAAAATTATAGTATTGGTTAATGACCTCCTGAGAGATGGCAAGAATTTAGAAGGGGGGAAAATTTTTTTGACTAGTAAAATCGTCCAGATTTTACTACCAAATTAGGTCGCCCTTTCTAACTTTAACACTTCCACGTATACCAATTAAAATGAAATTGTTTGGCGCATTGGAAAGTAGAGAACAATAGAGTTTTAAATGTGGTTTTCCTTTTTTATTTAATTAAGTTTAAATAGTTAATTCTGGTTAAAGGCATTGCCTTGAAAAAAAATCTGGTTTATAAACATGAACTTGAATTTATGGGGGGGACAAGGGTAAATTAGTAGTAAAAGCTTTATGAAAAGCTCCCATCCCCTTTCAGCTGTCTAGCCTGTTCTTTTCCTTTCCAGTGAATGTCAATACGCTTTTTTTTTTTTTTTTTGCCCTGCTGTGCAGCTTGCTGGATCTTAGTTCCCCAACCAGGGATCGAACCCCAGCCCCCGGCAGCAAAAACGCTGAGTCCTAACCACTGGACTGCCAGGGAATTCCCTCAATACACATTTTTAAATTATAAAAATATAGTGAAAGAAGAGCCTTGTTTACAGTTTCATCTTGTGCCTTGCAATTCAAAGTGTAGTCCATAAACCAGCGGCAGTGCCTGGGAGTTTGTTATAAGTACAGAATCCCTGGCCCCAGACCTACTGACATTCAGAATCTGCATTTTAACAAGATACCAAGGTAATGGGTACACATCAGAGTTTGAGAATTACTGATCTAGTGCTTACAATTAGAAGGTGACACCCTCAAGAATAGTTGCTAAACTTCCCTTTTCTTTTCAGTGACCTCTGTAAGCATCCAAAAGTAGCATTAATTGGGTTGTTTCAAACTAATATGTCCTCCCCAATTAGTAATTTATTGTTCATAAAAAAAGAACAAAATACTAATAAGAACCTGCTGTATAAAAAAATAAATAAAATACAATTCAAAAATTAAAAAAAACAACTAATACTAAATTTTGGGTTATTTGTATGGAAATATGTTAATATAAATGTTTCAGACATTACATGGAATTCCTAAAAATCTTATATGTTCTGGTATAATGTTATAAGTTATAATTCTAGTTATTATTTTAAAATGTATATCTCAGAAATAACTAAATTTCCTTGTCAATTGCATTATTATGAACTTTCATCAAATCTTTAACCATGGTCATTTTTAAGTCTTTTGTCATTTACAGACAGTTTTGGGTGTACTCTGATGCTTTTGCAAAAATGTTCCTATAAAAGGGTTTCATCTTCAAGGAATTCATGGAAAAGACTCTGACAAGCACAGGTTTCTGGTAACTGACTATACTGCTGAACTGAATGAATATGCATTTCCAGAACTCTAATGGAAAACTGATGAATTCATAAAAGTGCTAACAAAAGATCAAGATGAAAAAAAATAAATTACATGGGACTGAGTGAACTGATGAGGATGATTATAATTTTTGTGACTTTCTGTTTGAATAAAATAAATAAATAAATAAAAATAAAATTTTCATATTCACTTTTAATTTTAAAATACCTATTTAGGTAAAGTGTGAAAAGAAAATTTACTTTGCATATATCAGTCAAAAAAAAAAAGAACAAAATAATGCCATTTGCAGCAACATGGATGAAAGTAGAGATTATCATACTAAGTGAAGTAAGTCAGAAAGAGAAAGACAAATACCGTACAATATCACTTATATGTGGAATCTAAAATATGGCACAGGGCTTCCCCGGTGGCACAGTGGTTCAGAATCCGCCTGCCAGTGCAGGGGACACGGGTTTGAACCCTGGTCCGGGAAGATCCCACATGCCGCGGAGCAACTAAGCCCGTGCACCACAACTGCTGAGCCCATGAGCCACAACCACTGAAGCCCACCTGCCTAGAGCCCGTGCTCCGCAACAAGAGAAGCCACTGCAATGACCAGCCAGCGCACCGCATCGAAGAGTAGCCCCTGCTCGCCGCAACTAGAGAAAGCCCACGCGCAGCAACGAAGACCCAACGCAGCCAAAAATAAATAAATAAATACATTTTAGAAAATATATGGCACAAAGGAACCTATCTACAAAACAGATATTGACTCATAGACATAGAGAACAAACTTGTGGTTGCCAAGGGGGAGGGAGGAGGGAGAGGGATGGACTGAGAGTTTGGGGTTAGCAGATGCAAGCTATTAACATTTAGAATGGAAAAACAAGGTCCTACTGTATAGCACAGGGAACTACATTCAATATCCTGTGATAAGCCATAATGGGAAAGAATATGAAAAAAGAATGTCTCTATGTGTATAACTGAGTCACTTTGCTGTACAGCAGAGATTGGCACAGCATTGTAAATCAACTACACTCCAATTTTTTAAAAGTTGAAGGAAAAAAATTGTAATTTATTGTTCAAAAGAAATTGTGAGAATGCCTTGGAATTTGAGAGACTTTGTAAGGAAGGGTTGAAATATGGAATGACTCCCTGTTTGTGAGAAATACAGTAGTTTGGATTAAAATTAAAAGCACCTTATATTGGGGCATATAACCTGGCATTACCAACTGTGTTATCCACGTTCCTGAATATTATTACATTTTTTATTATACTTTAAACAGTGTGCTTTATCTGAATAGACAGTAGTTCTTTTGGATTCTTAGTAGGATTTTGCAGATAACTTTTTACCATGTAATTGATCCCAGTATAAGAACATAATTTGGGTACCTCCTTTATTCTTTTAACAAATACTTGTCAGATGCCTGTTACGTAAGAGAGAATAACAGCAGTGAAAAGGACAGACAGGAGAGTAACAATAAAAATATAAACAAACATATATATAAAATAATTTCAGATACATTCAAGTGCTATAATGTAAAGAAAACAGAGTCACTGAGAAGGAGGAAACGTACTTTAGATAAGGGGGGTCTGGGAGGGCCTCTCTGAAGTAGTAACATTTGAGCAGAGATCTTCAATCAAGAAGGAACCAGCTCCATCAAGCTGTGAAGTATGAAAAAAAGCCAGTGGGGCTGAAATGTGGCAAAAAGGAGCAGAGAATGATGCGGAATGCAGTAGGGAAATTAAGGAAGGGCAGATCACATAAAGTTTAACATTATGACATTTGACTAATAGTTGTCGTAGTGTGACGTCTCTTTATTTAACCAATGATGGGTATCTGAGGTTTTTAAAATTTATGCTTTAAGCCCTTCACCTTCCATTCTAGTTCTTAGGGCAACTTTTTACCCAGTTCAGTTCTGCTATGACTGAGGCCAATATTGATCATTTAGAAAATTCTTATTAATCAAGGGAAAGAAGAAATCTTTCCAGGGGTAGCAAACTCAGGACTGGAGAGATAAGGAAATGTATAAATCTTTGGAGTGTAAGACCATAGAAGTAATAGAAACTGTGGCATAGGAAACAGTGCCTATCCTACCCAAAGGCAGTCTATTAAATAGGTAGTTGTCTATTTTCGAAAGCAGTGTAGTACTAGCTAAACAGATCAGTGGTTTTATTCATTAGTTTTGCTTCCTGTATCACAGTTGTTTAAAAATCCATATTCATATATAATGACACAGTTTTGCCTATCTATATTAAATTCGTTATAGGTGCTCAATAGCTAGATGTAGTAAACTAAATGTGGTTTGAAATATTCATTATTTTTAAATTTTTAGGTGTAAATACTTGGGTATTTTTTAAAGTTTTAGAATGTATATATAATAATTAAATGTCACATACCTTAAACATGCAGGCAGTCAAAATGTCACCCATTCTATGGAAAAATAAACTGAGGTACAGAGGTTAAATGGCTGGCCTAAGATGTTATATTGTCCAAGTCAAAATTAAAATGCTATTTAATTAAAGAGAGGTGATTGCCATTCTCCCCATCCCATTCCTTTTTTTTTTTCTTTTTCAAATGCACAGAAGTTGTAATTCAGAAAAGACCCATATACCTTTCAGCTAGATTCACCAGATTTTAAGCTTTTGCCATGTTTTCATTTTATCGTTTTCTCTTCCCTGTTCCCCTGCAGCATCTAACACACACACATTCTCTCAAGCACACGTACATGATCTGGTCATTTGCCAGTATGTCATACCAGGGCATTCTAGGAGATCTGAATCAATTGGAACATGAAGATTATGTATTAGCTGCTGCCTACTTTAAGCATATTATGTCCATTCCTCCCATTTTTAATACTAGAACAGTGATTCCTAATGCTGGAGGTGCAATGTGTTACTCAGAATGGGTGCAGGTGAGGTCTTTTGAAATTTTAAGTCATTTAAAAAGAGGACGTGAAATTTTTATGTTTGTCAAAGATTTTCTCAACAATTGACCAACCGGATTAAAAACTAGAAGACTGGGGCTTCCTTGGTGGCGCAGTGGTTGAGAATCTGCCTGCTAATGCAGGGGACACGGGTTCGAGCCCTGGTCTGGGAAGATCCCACATGCCGCGGAGCAACTAGGCCCGTGAGCCACAACTACTGAGCCTGCGTGTCTGGAGCCTCTGCTCCGCAACAAGAGAGGCCGCGATAGTGAGAGGCCCGCGCACCGCGATGAAGAGTGGCCCCCACTTGCCGCAACTAGAGAAAGCCCTCACACAGAAACGAAGACCCAACACAGCCAAAACTTAATTAATTAATTAATTAATTAATTAATTTAAAAAAGGAAAAAGATATTCAGTCTTTTAAAAAAAAAAACAAAACTAGAAGACTGGACAGATTTATCCACATTGTTGGCAATTCGTTTACACCCTAGAAAGAGTTTTCTTCCTACATTGTTGAAATAAATTCGAAGAATATTTATTGAGAACCTATTTCAGTCAAGACCCTTGTGCTAGGGCGAATAAAGCCAAAAGACCATTCCTGCCTTCAAAAAGTTTATAATTGAGAAAGGAAGAAAACATGTACTTTTAAAACTTACACAGAGAAAATGTGGTTAGTTTTATTTTAAAAGTTGTAAATAAGGAGAGGAAAAAAGACTAACGTATAATGAGTATATCTACAAATGGTCAGACACATGGGTTTTCTAGTTTAATCTTCAGGACAGCTCTCTAAAGCAGATTTTTTAATCTTTATTGTCAGATAAGGAAACTGAGGTTTAAAAGGATTAAGCAATTTACAATACAATTACAATTACAATAGATTACTCTCCTTGCTCCTAATCTAAAGCTACTTTCTTTACTGGTTCACTAGATCCCTTCTTCTCAGGTCTACCCAGGGACATCACTTCAGCAACTCTCCCTTCTCTCCTACAACACCAATTATTCCACCTCCTGGATCATTCCCATGAGCCTGTGTATCTATTCTTATCTCTTCCATCTTTAAAAAACAAAAAACTTCTTTTAACCCCACTTTCCCTCCCAGCTACCTCTTCATTTCTTTACTCTCCTCTTTGGGTACATTCGTCAAGAGTTGTCTGTACTTGCTGCACCCAATTCCTTTCTTCCCAGTTGCTCCTAAACCTATCCAGTAAATCTTGTGTCCGTACCAGTCCACCAAATTTGCTCTTGTCAGGGTCACCAGTGAGCTCCATGTTGCTCTAGGTAAAGGTCCGTTTTTATCTCTTATTTGACCACTCAGCTGCATTTGACACAGTTGTGGTTTTGTTTTGTTTTTTAATTTATTTTTGGCTGCATTGGGTCTTCATTGCTGCACGTGGGCTTTTTCTAGTTGCGGCTAGCGGGGGCTACTCTTCGTTGTGGTGCGCGGGCTGGTCATTGCAGTGGCTTCTCTTGTTGCGGAGCACGGGCTCTAGGCACGTGGGCTTCATTAGTTGTGGCACAAGGGCTCAGTAGTTGTGGCTCACAGGCTCTAGAATGCAGGCTCAGTAGTTGTGGCGCATGGGCTTAGTTGCTCCGCGGCATGTGGGATCTTCCCAGACCAGGGCTCGAACCTGTGTCTCCTGCATTGGCAGACGAATTCTTAACCACTGCACCACCAGGAAGTCCCTTGACACAGTTTTGACTCCTGCCTTTTTGAAACTTTACACTTGACTTTCAGGATACCACACTCTTCCTTTTATCTCACTGGATGTTCCTTCTCAGTCTCCTTTGTTGGTGTCTTCTTCTCCCCAGTCTCCTAAAGTTGGAGTGTCCCAGAACTTGGACCTTGGTCAGCTTCTTTTCTGTATCCATCTTATGTCTTTGGGGATCTCATCCAGTACCATGGGTTTAATACCACTTACAATATGCTGACAATTCCCAAATTTAAATCTCTAGTCCATACCTCACTTCTGAGCTCCAGATTTATATCCAGCCTAAGCATATGACTCAATATCTCCATTTGCATGATCAAGATATCAAAAGTCTAATTCCTGATCATCTTCCCCTAGCCTTTTCCTCCTGACTATTCTCACTTGATAGCGGCTCCATTTTTCCAATTTGCTCTGACCAAAAACCTTGGATTTATCCTAAATTACTCTTTTTCTCTTACACTCTCAATCCAATCCATCAGCAAATCCTTTATCTGTCATACAACAACATGGATGAATCTCCAAGTCATAATACGACCGAGTGACAAAAAGCCAGATACAAGAGAATATATACAGTATACACTGTATAATTAAATTTATATGAAATCCTAGAAAATGTAAACTAATCTATAGTGCCAGAGAGCAGATCCATTGTTTGCTTGGGTGGCTAGAGCTGGAGGGAGAGAACCTTACTGCAAAGGTGCAAAAGGAAATTCTTGAAGATTGGAAATGTTTCCTTGATTGTGGTAATGGTTTCACAAGCATATACATCTGACAAAACTTATCAGATTGTACATTTTCTGTGGCTACAGTTTATTACATAAATTATACCTCAACGAAATGTGCACGCGCACACACACACATAAAATCAATTCTCACCACCTCCATTGCTGTCTCTCTGGTTCAAGCCACCATCATATCTTACCTGGATTATAACTCACCCTTTGCTCACTCTGTTCCAGCCACATAGTCTTCCCTCACACTTCTCCCTTAGGGCCTTTGCACTAGCTGTTCCCTCTGACTAGAAAACTCTTCCCCCAGGTATTGGCACCTCCCTTACCTCCTTCCAAATTTGAGAAGGGTCAACTATCATCACCTTCTCAGTGAGGTATATCCTCATCACCCTGTTTAAAACTGTGGCTTTGACCCCATACCTCTGGCATTCTTGATCCCCATCCTGCTCTGTTTTCTTGTTCCAAAGTTCTCATCATTCTTTTAATATACTAATTTACTTTATCATGTTTATTGTTAAATGTCTGTTTCTCGCCACTAAAATTTAAGCTCCACCGAATAGGAAGCTTTGTTGTGTTTCCCCAGGTGCTTAGACTGACACATAGTAGGCACTAAATGAATATTTGTTAAATGAATTAGGTATTAAGTTGAAACTGCAACTCAAGTCAGCCTGTCTAAATTCACATATTTAAAAATCACACCATGCTGCTAAAGAGCAGAAGAAGAGAAAGATCACTTCTGTATGGATGAAAAGATCAAGGAACAACTTACTTTCCACTCGAAGAAACAAATATGTTCACAATAAACTGTTAATACAATATCAGATATAGATGATACATGTTATAATAAAACTACAAATAAAGTGCCATAGTAACTTTGAACTTTAATTGTCAGAGTAAAGAAAAGAGGTGAAATTTAACTGGGTCTTAAAGGAGCAGTAGTATTTTGACTTCTAAAGAAGTGAAAAGATTTTCCAAGCTAAGTAAAAGACGCAAGCAGTGTTGAGACTGTGAAAGTATCCTGAACATTTAAAGAATAACTAGGAATCTACTAAACCTGGATTGGACCCATATCTTAGCAGCCTTGAGTACCTTTCTGTGGAGTTTGGATGACTCGATCAAAGATATTTGAATAGTAAAGTGATACTATTATAGCTCTCTATGTTAGGAAGATGACATTTCGGGCCATGTATGGGAGAGGTTAGAAGCAAGAAGATTTATTTAGGAGGTGATTGAATTTACAATAGGTACCATTATTTGCCTATGTGGCTCTTCTCTCCCTCTACAATTTGAACAGCTAAAGGATAAAACTTTGCTATGTATTGCTGACATTCTTATGAATATTAAGTTCAGTTCCTTTTATTCTTTTTCTACCCCTCAAAGTTAATTTAAGAACTTGGAGATATCCCAGGTCAGTTGTTATTAAGACTGTTTACTTTTTTAAAGCATTTTAATATTGATATTCTGTGTTTACTTATATGTTATCTAGAATAGATGTAGATTCGTATACTTTTGAAAACAGCAGTTCCTGTGAGAGAGAATTGCCGAAACAGTGTAAGGCAACTTTCCACAGGAGTAAACTGCTCTAACATGTATTCTGTCAGCATTTATGCATGTTTGCCCTTCTGCCAGTGGCAAAGCAAAATTAAAAGTGACTAAGAATGCTGAGTTATTCTTTCAACATTAGAAATTAGGCAAAAGTTTCAAGGTTTAAATACTAATTTTCTAGGTTATTAAGGCATCTCTGAAAGTCCCAGGACAGGATTACCTCCTGCACAGAAGATTTTGGAATACTTAGGCTTCCATTGTGTTGAATTGGCACACTCCTTTTCACTGAACAGAAATTTTCAATAATGACATTTTTTTTTTTTTGACATTGCCTTTTTTTTTAAAGCACAAAGTAAAAAGAAAGTGTTAGACAGAAGGACTTAATCTTCTGGTTTGGCCTTGGGTGGAGCAAATCAAAATGATTAAGCAGTTAGTATTCAGGAATATTGTAGGCTAGATGGAATCCTTTATAATTTATCGGGTCATTAATTTCTGCAATCTTTTCATACAGTGATTTAACTGAAAAGTGTACCATAGTGGTTAAGAGAATGGGCTTGAGGTTGGACAGTCTAGATTTGAATCCCAGCTCTACCATACACTAGCTCTGTGAAGTTGGGTCTCAGATTTTTAATCTGTAAAATGAGATCTATAATAGTAAGTCTGTCATAGTAGTGTGTTACGGTTTAAATGAGGTGATGTACAGTGCCCGGCACATAGTGAGCATTGAATAAATATTGTATGGTCAGGACAATGTTGATTACATTAAACTAGGCCCTGCTAATGAAAGTAACTCTTACTTCTTTCTGTCTTATAATAATCTAAAATAAATTCTTGTTGATTTTCTGTTTTCTATTACATTTGTGCTAAGATTAGTTCATTTATCAAAAGCAATAATGAATGAATGTTCTAAAAAAGCTCAAAGACTGAATGAAGTCCTATAAACCAATATAAGTGAAATTTTGGTCTGTTGACTGAAGGCAGGCCTAAGTAACTGGTTCTGAACTACTTAATGCAAAGATGCCATGTATTATGACTGTCCATGTGGAAGAAATATTGTATAACAGGATTAAATTTTTGTTTAATATGTAATATAGATTTTATTTCACTTTAAAAAAAATAATACATGTAGACCAGCTCCCAGGGGGTTTCTTGATGTTTAGATAGTGTGATATCAAATGCCAGTTCTTTAAGACACCCATTAAAAACAGATAGGTTCTTGGACAAATAGGTTGAGAGTGCTGATAATTCTGAAATTATTGACATTTGCGTACCAGGTAGTTCAATAAAATACATAGTAAATTTTCAGGGACTTCCCTGGCTGTCGAGGGGTTAAGACTTCACCTTCCAATGCCAGGGGTACCGGTTTGATCCCTGGTCAGGGAGCTAAGATCCCACATGCCTTGCAGCCAAAATACCAAGACATAAAACAGAAGCAATATTGTAACAAATTCAGTAAAGACTTTAAAAAAAATGATATCACTTTAAAAAAATACATAGTAAATTTTCAAAATAAAATGTCAAGTTCATTTTTAAGTAAAGCAACCTGTAGAAACAGTAATTCAAAACACATGAAGGAGTGATGGTTACCATTTGTTTAACAAAAATATTTGCCATAATATTCCTTAAAATCATAAATGCCTTAGTGTATTTGGTATGTGAATTAGTATAATTCAACAACATATACCAGCCATATGCAGTGTAACAACCAGTTTGTTAGGCCCTCGTGGTAGAAATATGATCCTGTTCCCCTAGCAGTGTATGGTCCTAATGGAGAAACATTTACCTAAGACAACCTAAATCCGTGTTTATACCCAGTATATGAGAAATGTTTACAGCGCCCTTCTGTGGGAACATAAAGGAAAAAACCCACCCCAGCTTGGGGGAGAGTCAGGACAGTTTCCCTGAAGAGGTGCTGTCTAAGCAGATTCTTGAACAAATTTTAGTTATCTAGGAAGGAGAAGAAAGAGGTTGCCAACAGGTGCTTGTCCATATCCCAGGGAAGTAGTTTGAGATAGCTGGGTGTCTAATGTGAGGTCTGGAGTTACTAAGGACAGGGTTCAAGAGCAGACAAGGAGGAATTCCCTGGTGGCACAGTGGTTAAGAATCTGCCTGCCAATGCAGGGGACATGGGCTCGAGCCCGGGTCCGGGAAGATCCTACATGCTGCAGAGCAACTAAGCCCGTGCACCACAACTACTGAGCCTGCCTGCCACAACTACTGAAGCCCACGTGCCTAGAGCCCGTGATCCGCAACAAGAGAAGCCACCACAATGAGAAGCCCACGCACTGCACCGAAGAGTAGCCCCTGCTCACCGCAACTAGAGAAAGCCCGTGCACAGCAGTGAAGACCCAACGCAGCCAAAAATAAATGAATAAATTAATTAAAAAAAAAAAAAGAGCAGACAGGGAACAGATCACAGAGGATTGTATTTGCCCTGTGTCTACAAGGAGCTTGGATTTTATATCCTATACGTGATGGGATTAAAGGGTTTTAAGCTGGAGAGTGGCATGGTCAGATTTTACTTTCAGGTTGATGATGCTGGCGGTAGGATCGGGAATGGATTCCATTCATAAACAGCTTTAAAGAGTTTTTTAAATCTAGTGGTATGTAGAGAACTGATAGGGTTCATTCAGTTTCTAAATTTCAAGTACATCACTCAAGTATGATGAAATTGCTTTAAATACCTGAACAAGAAAGTACTTGTAATCACTTATATCTTGTGGAATTTATACATTTGAGGTTCATATTCAGAGCAGTATTGTTGAAAGATCAAATAAATGTAGAGCTTTTGGAAACAGATTTTAAGTCAAGATTTTACACTTAATCAAGTATATGTACTCTACCATAATTATTTATGTTTTTTAAGTTATTGGGTAGAAACTAATGAAGTAATTGTAAACTTTGTCTTGTAGTTCAGAAAATAATATTTCTACCCAATTCTTTGAATTATCAAGATATATTTTTGAAAGGAAAAGGATTATCAAAGGATTAGTTTCTCTAGCTACCTGAAAACCATTTGAAAATTGTCCGAATCTTAGTCCAAAAATTAAGTAAGGGGGCTATCTTAGTCTGCTCAGGCTGCTATAACAAAGTACCGCAGACTGGGTGCCTAAACAATAGAAATTTATTTTCTCACAGTTCTAGAGTCTGAGAAGTCCAAGATCAAGGTGCCAACCACTTAAGTTTTCTGGTTAGGTCTCTCTTTCTGTTCACCTTCTGGAGTTGTGCTCACATGACCTTTCCTCCTTACGTGGTGTGAGGTGTATGTTGGGGAGAGAGATCTTTTTCTCCTCCTCTTCTTATAAGACCATCAATACTAGCTAATGTTCCCCATCCTTATGACTTCATTTAGCCTTAATTACCTCCCAAAGGCCCTATCTTCAAATATAGTCACAGGAGACATTAGAGTTTCAAAATATGAATTCTGGGGCGACACAATTCAGTTTATAGAAGAGGCCAAGTAGGCCTTTTTCCGAAGAAGTAAATATAAATAAATTTAAGAATACACAATTTAATTTTGACATTTTAGGGTCCCTAAATATGGGGTTTTAGGGTCCCTAAAGCTTAAGGAAAACTTTTATTTTCAGGGCAACAAAGCAGAGACAGGAGAGAAATAGTCCCAAACAAACAAAGAACTTGCTTATAGCTCTGGCATTTTAGAAAAATTGCATGCCAGATAATCCTTCATTAGCTGTAAGAAGGTTTATTTTCAAAGCTCTTATTTCTGCATGTTCTTTTATCTCCAGTGCCTGGCATTGTAATCCTGTAGCAGGGAGTCAAAAGTTATAAATACAGGACTCTCACAGTACCTTCATAAGTGGCAGGTAAAATTTGCAGAGGTTGAAGGTGTTTATATCTTGGGTTTTTCTTTTATTTGAATTTGGAACAATTAAAGTGAAGATTACTGGGAATTTCGGTTATATTGAACTCAGAGCAGTGTGTGTGTGTGTGTGTTCTGTTTCTGTTTTGTAGATAAGTTCATTTGTGTCATATTTTAGATTCCACATATAAGTGATATCATACATAATCATAGATTTTCAGAGTTGAATGGAACTTAGAGATTGTCTCAACTAGCCCTAAGACCAGGAAACTGAGGCTTTGAGAAATTAAATAACTTGATTAGGGACTTCCCTGGCAGTCCAGTGGTTAAGATTCTGTGCTTCCACTGCAGGGGGCGTAAGTTCCTTCCTTGGTCAGGATCGAACCTGTGCCTTGTGGCACAGCTGAAATATACATATGTGTGTGTATGTGTATATATATATATATATATATATATATATATATATATATATATCTTGATTAAAACTGAAAAGCTATTTAGGGACCAATATGGGATTAGGACCTAAGACTTCTGTCTTCCATTTAGAGTTCTTTCCACTATATGTATCATGATGCTTGCTACCCAACTGGCAAGTTTCTTTGATTAGGAATTCAATCTAGACTGTAATGATACCAAGTCATTACTACTAAACTACTTAGAAACTATTTGAGCCCATCTTAGATCCATTCCAAATCTAAAATTCTGATTATAAAGAGAATGTAAAAAATATATAAAATATATAGGTTAACTTAGCAATTAAAAGTCAGTTGGTTCATTTTATTGCTGTAGTACACATATTTTCTTTTCTCAAAATACATTTCCAAGGACAGAAAGACAAGGGACTATATATATATATATAATTGACATGAAGCAAAAGCAAATATAAAAATTTGATTTTTTTTTTTTTTTTTTTTTGGCTACACTGCATGTCTTGTGGTATCTTAGTTCCCCGACCAGGGATTGAACCCAGGCCCTCAGCAGTGAAAGCACAAGAGTCCTGACCAATGGACCACCAGGGAATTCCCTGAATTTTATCTCTGATAGTATTCTTTTTACTATTCATCTCAATTTGTTAGACTCCGGGAAGTCATTTTAACCTTTTGATTATATATAAAATGGAGTGAATGCCTAATTATAGAAATATAATACTGTACTTAGTACTTATCTAGCATTCACTAAGAATTCAACTTTAAAATATTTCCCCAAAATTTTGTTCTCAGCCTTTTCCCTCTGCATATTTTGCCTAAGTTACCATAGTTCCTTCTTGATTTCTTATCTACCTTATACAAATAATTCCAGATCTGAATCTTTGGCTCCATTGTTGCCCCTGAACTTCAACCTCTATTTCTTTCTACGTGCTGTGTATTTGTACCTAGATGCCCATCTAGCACTTAAAAGTCATTTTGGCTGGAATACACTCACCATCTTTCTACTATTAGACTTGTTCCTTCTGCTGAATTCCCTATTTTTGTTTCTAGAACAGTTATCTTCTCTGTCACTTGATCTTAGAGCCTCAGAGCTAACTTTGACTCCCATGTCTTTTTCAGGCTATATAGCCCATCAATTGCTGGTTCTACGCCATGTTATTACTGTGTTATTCTTGCATCCAGAGGCATGGTACCTGCCTTCTGCTTTCAATTTTATTGCCAACATTCTAGAATAAGATTATCATGCTTTCTTGTTTGGTAGCCCTAACTTGACCTTCCTGCTCTAGTCTCCTATTCCAATTCATTCTTTTAAAAATATTTTTAGCTTACTTTTTCTGTTACAAAGTAATATGTATTCAATGGAGAAAATATATAAAATACAGAAAGGTAAAAAGAAAACAAAATGCCTATATTCCCAATACCCAAAGATAATCACTATTAACATTTTGGTCTGTATTCTTCCAATTCTTTTTTTCTATGATGTGTGCATAATGTTTTTAAATAAAATGTTTCCATTCTAACCTGTATATTACTGCCAAACAAATAGAGTATTATTCTTTTTTTTTAATATAAACTTATTTATTTTTATTTTTGGCTGCATTGGGTGTTCACTGCTGCACGCGGGCTTTCTCTAATTGCGGTGAGGGGGACTACTCTTCGTTGTGGTGCAGGAGCTTCTCATTGTCATGGCTTCTCTTGTTGCAGAGCACGGGCTCTAGGCGCGTGGGCTTCAATAGATGTAACACGCGGGCTCAGTAGTTGTGGCTTGTGGGCTCTAGAGCATAGGCTCAGTAGTTGCGGTGCACGGGCTTAGTTGCTCCGTGGCATGTGGGATCTTCCCGGACCAGGGCTCGAACCCACGTCCCCTGAATTGGCAGACGGATTCTTAACCACTGCGCCACCAGGGAAGCCCCTAGAGTATTATTCTTGAAGCCTGATTCTAATATTAAATGATTTCATCGTTTACAGTTTAAAAACTTAAAATCCTTTGCATGGTATTCAAACTCCTGGATAATCTAGACCCATTAAACTCGTCCAGCTTTGTTTCCAAAGGATCCCATCCCAGATCTGCAGAACAACCACTTAAGTTACTTGCCATTACATGCTGCAAACTCCAATCATTTGCTCACACCATTTCCTATAAAATTTCTCCCTGTTCTTTACAGAGCAATCCAAATGCTGTTTCTACCATGAAGCCATCAATCACCTGCCCATTCCCACCCCCCAGCTCCTTAGAGAGTTAGACGTTCTCTCTCCCTCTTTGGAAATTCTGTAGTACTTGCAACATGCACTGGTTCTAGATAATTAGTTTCTGGTGAACACATATCAGTATTATATATTTTTCAACACCTAGCATGATGTCTTAAGCACAGCAGGTATCCAGTAAGTGTTGAATGAGTAAATGAATGAATGAATAGTTGAACACTGCTTCAGGGTCATTATACCTTTTATTAAACTCATGAGAAGAGTAAGATTTTGTAGATGTAGAAAAAGCTTAAACAAATAGAACTTACTCAGGTTAGAGGGAATTAAGTAAGGAGACAGAATTAGAAACTGGAATGCTGCAGTTTGTCTCTTATCCTCCGAGCTATGATATGGCTCTTAATCATTAATGAGTAAATATATATAGTATATATATAATATATGGTATGGGTTGCCCATCACTTGAACATTATCCTATTTTGGATACAGGAGGGAGGCAATGGTCCTCCTTCTTCTATGGATACGGAAGAAGCACAAGTAGATATTCATTTCTTGGTTGCCTGGCAGCTGGCCTATGGACATGTGATTTTGGTCAATCAGATGCTCCCACCCAGGACTTTGAATCTTGAGAGCTTAGGGCACAACAGAGACAATTTGTGGCAGTCTAGGAGAACAGAAACAAGTGGCAGTGGCATCAGCAGACAATTACTGTGGCATGATCTTGATTATGACTTTGCCCTTCTAGGATCCTGTCCATTTTCTGAGCTTTCTGGTTTGTTCTGTGAGACAGCCTGTTCTGATGGGTGTTTTCTAACAGCATCACGGTTTTAACTCAATTCTGACACTATCTGCCTGGAGATAGCATCAGATCCCACAGGGCAAGGGCACAGTCTCACAGGCTGCCCGCAGCCGCTCCCCCACCCCAAACTTCAGATGCGTGTTGCAAGTCCAAGTTGTTACCTGTGCTTCTGACCAACCAGCTGTAGATCAGAGGTTCCTACAAGTCTTCCTCGAATTTGTGGAGGGGGTTTTGCTAGAGTGGCTCACAGAGCTCAGAGACACATTTACTTACATTTACCTGTTTATTATAAAGGATATTATAAAGGATACAGATAAACAACCAGATGAAGAGGTACATAGGGTGAGGTCTGGAAGGGTCCCAAGCACCGGAGCTTCTGTCCCCATGAAGACAGAACTAGGGTGTGCCACCCTCAGGGCATGTGGATTGTTCACCAACCCACAAGCTCTCCAGACCCCATCCTTTTAGGGTTTTATGGAAGCTTCATTATGTAGGCATGACTAATTAAATCTTTGGTCCCTGGTGATTGAACTCTACATCCTGAGGTCAGGGGTTGGGGCTGAAAATTCCAGCCATTTAATCAGGTTTGGTTCCTCTGGTTACCAACACCTATCCTCAGGGGCTTTCTAAAAGTCACCATGTAAACTCAGGTGTGGTTGGTAGGGAGTTGTCATGAATAACAAAAGACACTCCTTTCACCTTTATTGCTCTTAGAAAATTCTAAGGGTTTTAGGACGTCTGTACCAGATGAAAACCAAATATATATTTCTTACTATAAGTCACAGTATCAGACCTATAAATAAGTTTCTTTTCTAAGTTAGCCAGAGTTGGTTTCTGTCATTTGCAACCAAAAACCCTGACAGAGGCTGTTATCTTTAGTACTTACAGTAGAGCAGCAGCATACATGCATTTCAACTAACTCCCACAAGGCTAGATGCAATGCTATAGTAATGGGGCTGCCAATGCCAAAAGGCAAAGGAGTGATAGCTGTTCAGTGGAATCACTGTGGGAAATGCCAAATTATTCTCTGCAACTTTTCAAATAACTGCATGTTATATGGATTTTTTTTCAAGTAAGAATTACGTTCACATCTAGCAAACCTTTTTTCCGTACCTACTACGTACCTGGCATATGTTATCTCATTTAATGCTCACAGCATTCTATTACTTTCTATTAAGAGAAATTATAGAGGCTTGATAGAAAACAGAATGGAGTAAACTCTGCAGATAAGAAGGCTCTCTTTAGAATTCTTCAGAATTCCTCATTTATACTGGTTATCTTGAAGAGAGAATGATTTGAACATCCAGATTTCTGCAGATCAAGGAATCTATCAGAAAACTTGAAGTTTTTGTTTTTACTAACCTCTAACTGAAATTTAGCATTTCCTGTAATTTACAAATGTTGGCAACAAACCACACAAGTATTAGCAATATCTGAGATTTTTGTCACCAATCACCAAAAGAAATCCCAGATATTTTATAACACATTACAGTTACAGAAATCTCAAAATATTAAGATCACCACTCTTTGAAATTATTGGGGTTATTAGACTTCCTACTAACTCTCATTACTAAATGAATTAATAAAGAAGCACATAGGGAATTCCCTGGAGGTCCAGTGGTTAGGGCTTAGCGCTTTCACTGCCCAGCGTCCGGGTTGGATCCCTCGTCAGGGAACTAGGATCCCACAAGACACGCGGCACAGCAAAGAAAGAAAAAAAATGGCACATATATATCACAAATCTGTTTTTTAATATTTTGGTAACTATTTCAGTATGATTGGTTTCCTTTCCTTTGTAATTCTAAGTGGTTAATTTTTTTCATTTAAAGCATTATTCTGAGGGACTTCCCTGGTGGTCCAGTAGTTAAGACTCCACACTTCCACTGCAGAGGGCAGGGGTTAGATCCGTAGTCAGGGAACTAAGATCCCGCATGCCGTGTGTTGCAGCCAAAAATAAATAAATAAAACATTATTCTGAGAAGGTGTCATAGGCTGTGTACTGCCTGTGATCAATATCACAAAAAAGGTTAAGAATTCCTTTTATAGGTAGACTTTCTTCCTTTAGACTAACTCAGTGGTGCGTGAGAATTACTTTAAAGGCTTGTATAAACAAAACCGTGTATAGTGGGATTTTCAAGGATAATTTGAACTGTATGCAGTTTTGGCCTTAAGTGTCCACCTTTGTGCCCAACCACCTTAGGTAAGATATGACTCCATTCTAGAGTGTTTTCAAGTAAATTCACAGACTCCTAGGAATTTGAAGACATGAAAATAGGTCAAGAATTCTCCATGAGATTTTTAAATGTTATATTTTCATTTTGATGATTGTCTCCTAAATAATAAGCTATAGTGGATCATCTGGATGACTGCCTTATGACCAAAGAGTTCTGTGGCTTATCCCGACCACTGACTCTACTTTATCTTATTTTTCTTTATGATATTTATTAGTACCTGACATATCAATATTTATGTGTCTCTCTCCACTAGAATATAAGTTCTATAAGAGTAGAAAAGAACTTAAAGCCTTGTTCAGTACTGGACACATATTAAGCACTTAATAAGTATTTGCTGAATGAATGAACACATGAATAAATGAATGACTAAAAATAATTTAAGAAAATGTTAGGGATCTGTGAGAATTTTTCTATAAGGGATCTGAATATTAATCAAGTTTGAGGAACCCTGTATTAAAGAGTAAATTATTATTGTGTATTACAAATATTACAATTTTCATACCACACATATGATTAAGTTGTGCAAAATGAAGACTTCAAAAGACCAGTTAAATCTATTAGAATAGTTCAGAATTTATGTAGACATAGACACCATTTTTGTACTGGTCTTAATTTTAAGACCCGTGTAAAGTACCGTTTTCCCCAAAATGAATGCATAATTGATTTCAAGTTGCTAACCACATACAAAACTATCAGAGAGAACAAAAACTTTCAGTGTTAAATTTAAGAAATCCAAAGGAGCTCTTCCTTTCCCATTTGTCTCTCTAACCTAAACATCTTTTTTTAAGGGAGGGAGAAACTAATACTCTTTAAGAAACCAAAAGAATTGATATTTTTACTTTTTAAGCACACATAGTCTTAAATGGCGACCCAAAAGTAGTCTACAAGTTATCATTATTATGATAATCAGTGTCCCAGATACTTCTGCATTATTTGCTTAAGTAGAAATTAGATGATCACAAAGGTCCCTTTCCAGTTCTCAGATTCTGTCATGATGGGCTATGTGATCATTTGGCATAAGAAACACCTGTCATCTAGTTTTACTTTCACAGTGAAAGTACCATAAAAATGGTTTCTTACCTCAGAATAATAGTTAGGTATTAGTGGCAGACAGTGGTAACAACTGTCCAAAATAAGTTTTCTGTTTATTTCTTTAAAGATAGTTTTCTTTAAGTCTGTATTGGGAGGCTGTATTATATGAACAGGGGAGGGAAAACACCAGACTGGTCCTGACTTTGAAAAGGTCCAATCACCTATTTCTACTCTGTTTTTCACTGCTGTAACATGAAGATTTTGCCTGCCTCTGTATACCTTCTTGGAGCAAGATAATGAATGCAATAATAGGAATTTACACAGGCAAATTTACTGTGAATCTTACATTTCAGAGCCCCTTATTTACACCAGCCCCTTCTAAGGCCCTATACCTATTCTTTTTTTTTTTTTTTAATTTTTTAATTTATTATTTATTTATTATTTTTATTTTTGGCTGTGTTGGGTCTTCGTTTCTGTGCGAGGGCTTTCTCCAGTTGCGGCGAGTGGGGGCCACTCTTCATCGCGGTGCGCGGGCCTCTCACTATCGCGGCCTCTCTTGTTGCGGAGCAGAGGCTCCAGACGCTCAGGCTCAGTAGTTGTGGCTCACGGGCCTAGTTGCTCCGCGGCATGTGGGATCTTCCCAGACCAGGGCTCGAACCCGTGTCCCCTGCATTGGCAGGCAGATTCTCAACCACTGCGCCACCAGGGAAGCCCCCTATACCTATTCTTGTGTGGAAATCTTGTAAAATTTTTATTCTTAAAGAGATCCCCAAATTTGTCAATGCTTCAGTCTCCATAAGAACTGAACCCACCACTATATATTCAAGTATTATTTGGAGAAATAAAGACAGAGAAGTTCAATCTTATTAAATTAAACTTCTCTTATTAACCTCCAAAATATAGCAAAATAGGAAACTTTTTGGTGTTCTGAAGTCTGACTTAGGCAGCTTGATTCAGAAAAAAGTTTTCTGAAGTGAGAAATTAAAAGGAGTTTTAATTTGGGATAACAGTACTGCATAAGTATGATTTGACACTTAACTTTTCTGAGATTGAGTTAAAAAAAAAAGAATTGATATGTCTGATCTTTATAATTCTTTCTAATGTGAAGCATTCTTTTTTTAATTTTTTTAATTGAAGTATAGTTAATTTACAATGTTGTGTTAATTTCTGCTGTACAGAAAAGTGATTCAGTTATATATATATATACATTCTTTTTCATATTCTTTTCCATTATGGCTTATCACAGGTTATTGAATGTAGTTCCCTGTGCTATACAGTAGGATTTTGTTGTTTATCCATTCTAAGTATAATTGTTTGCATCTGCTAATCCCAAACTCCCAATCCATCCCTTCCCCACTCCCCATCCCACTTGGCAACCACAAGTCTGTTCTCTATGTTTGTGAGTCTGTTTCTGTTTCGTAGATAAGTTCATTTGTGTCATATTTTAGATTCCACATATAAGTGATAACCTATATGAAACATTCTTAATCTTACTCCCTTTCTTAATGCTAAAATAGTGTGGATTTTCAATCTAGTTGGCTCCAAGTTTATTGTTGCAGAAGTGTGACTACAACATTGAAAGGCAACTAAGATCTTCACTGAATCATCTTTCTTGAAAGTTTCTGAGAAAAGGAAAAATATTTATATTTCTACTCTCTATCAAGTGTATATTAAGTTAGAATGTCTGTGAAAAATAATTTACTTGACTATCATTCTTGGAGGATTTCCATTTCTTAGAATAAAGCATGAAGAAAATTATTTCAGTTTCACATCTCTGATGCAATCTTTGCATCTAAGCTAGCTGGATTGTTCAGTTGGCCCAAGAGCCTAAGACCTGAAATTCTACATTCTTGGCACAGTTCTGAGTTCTCACTATAAATGTAACACCTGAGGTTGCAGGAGGTCAAGGAAGAGGGAAAAAGTAATTTCATGCATATCACTTCATCTTCAGTTAATTCTTAAAATGCTGTCCTATTGGAAGGAAAAACGTCCTTGTTCAGCTTTTGAGGGAAGGATGAATTTAAAGATCATTTTTAGTGTTAAGATTTGGGTGGAAAAGGGAAGGAGATTTCAGCAGATTTTTATGGACTATCTGTTATATAAAGATGCCACAGGACCCAGCAATTTCACTCCTAGGAATATAGTTAATAGAAACTAAATGTATGTGTACACAAGTGATTATAACAGCATTATACACAATAGCCAAAAAGTGGAAACAACCCAAATATACATCAGCTTATAAGTGGATAAACAAAGTGTGGTATATCTATACAGTGGATTTCTATTCGTCAATAGAAAGAAATATTGATTCATGCTACAACATGGGTGAACCTTAAAAACATTATGCTAGGGAAAGAAGCCAGTCACAGAAAACCTCATATCATATGATTCCATTCAAATGAAATGTTCAGAACAGGGAAATCTATAGAGACAGATTAGTGGTTGCTAAGGAATGGAGGGATCAGGGTGGGAGGAGTTGATAGCTAAAGGAAATGGGACTTCTTTTTGTGGTGATGAAAATGTTCTAAAATTGACTGTGGTGATGCTTACACATACTTGTGAATATACTAAAAACCATTGTACACTTTAAATGGGTGAATCGTACGTGAATTGTATCTCAAAAAAATTTTGTTAAAGATGCCATGGAAATATAATGATTACTCAAAACTTAGATTTAGACATGTATCCTCCTCTGAAGAAGCACTTGTCGTCCAGTTAGAGTACTAATATATATGAGTATTTAAAACTGAAGCAAAGGGAGAAAATGGTCGGTCTTATAGGAGGGGTGACATTTAGCTGGACTGTGAGAGTAGTTGGATATGGATATCTGGGTAGAGGTGTAGCATAAGCAAAGACAAAGGTATGAAAATGCAACTGTAGTAATTCATTTTTTCCTGATTATAGAGTTTAAGAATTTAGGTTGGGGTAGTGGTTTGAGGACAGCTTTGAATGTTAGTTAGGTAAAGTTAACCTTAATCCTGTAGGCAGTATGGGAACATGGAAGGATTTTGACCAGAGCTGTGATATTATCTCAACTGTGCTTCAGGAAGGTGATTGTGATAATAGTGTTTTAAAGATGAATTCCAGAAAATTTAGATGAGAGGCTGAAAGAGCAGAAACAGGAAAGAGATAACAAATGCTAACAGAAAGGAAAAGTGAAGAACAGATAAAACGAAATATTTGAAGCACACTTGTGATTTAGTTGAATGTTAAGGACAAGGAGAAGGGAAGAGTCAAAGTTATTGTGAGGTACATGTGAGACATTTAGGGGAGAAGCCAAACAGATAGTTGAAAGAATGGGACTGGGATTTAGACTGGAGGCCAGAACTGTCTAGTGACAAAGTGTTACTTGAAACTATTAAAGTGGACAGAAATTAGGATAGCAGCTTGCATCACACAGAGGGCTTTGGGCAAATACCTGGAGGAACACACTGATTTAGAGCTCAGAGAGAAGAGGGGCTATAGGAGGAATAATGTGGAAAAACAGGAGAAGACAGTTTCATGGAATCCAAGAGACATTTATAAAAAAAGAAGGAAGGTGGTTAAATGGGACAAAACTGTGAACATCTTTTAGGTGTAATGGATAAAATTTAGGAATATGGTTTTCAGCTTCAATACCATGTGCAGTATTCTAGCAGGGGGGAAAATGATAAAATCAAGAAAGTTGAATTCCTAGGCGTCTTAGAGAGTTTATTTTAAAACATTTATAGAGCCATGCAACTGCAGATGGAGAGAGTACCCATTTTAAGAAAAATTATATAAAAAGGAATAAGTATTTAGAGAGAAGAAAAATACTAGGCATGTGTGTCCATAGCATTAGAAAAATATTTTCTAGGAGTGAGCACCTCCTGCATTTCGAACTAGTCAGGACATGAGGCTGTTAGTAAATGCCTTATTTAAAACTACTTTCTCAGAAATTTCGCAACTAGTGTTCATATAATAAGGAATGTTTTAGTTCCTTGAAGCTATAGTCAGACTAGATTAGCAGGACATACATGCAGACATTGTAGTTATTGATTGGTTGATGGTTAGGTAAAATGTGATGCTGAATTCAGGCAAGTTTTAGCTACCAGTTAATCTAAAGCATTCCACAGCCATAGAATCAGAGGGAATAACAAAATAATGAAAAAGATTAGTTTGTAAGTATAGACGTGAGAAGAGATTGGGATATCCTCTACAGGAAAAATGTGAAAATGGAGGTCAGTGCCTTTTTTTTTAATGTATAGTTTTTTCCCTCTTGTAAGGATTTCATCTCCAAAGCTAGTCAAGCATCCAAAGATTATTTCAATATACATAAATTTTAAATTGTTGTATTCTTTGACCCAGTAGTTCTACTTCTAGAAATCCATTCCAAAAAAGCCCTAAATGTTAAGTGCATAGATAATAAGCACAAAGGTCTTCAAAACAATAATTTTTAGTAGTTCAACAAACAGAGGGTTGAATAACAGCCTTGGTTTCAAATTGTGGAGAAACTGTTGTGAATGAATTGTGGCTCTTCCATACGGTAAACATTGAGCAGCCCTTAAATGATCTTTGTGAATAATGTTTGATAACATGGCAAAATACATACAATCTAGAGTTAGATAAAAGAGGTTGACTGTGGAATTATATGTACAATGTGATTTCAGCTGTATAACAAAATAAATACGTGCTTCAAGAAGTAAATATGTTCATGGAGAAAACTATCCCAGTTGCTAATGAAGTTTGTCCTAGGTAGGATTAAGGATTTTTTTTCATAATGGTGTATAGTTCTTATATTTTCTACATTGAGCATGTACTTCTTTAATAGATAATAAAGAATTATCACTACCCCAAAATCTGAAAGATTGGTTATAGAGAGACCAGGAAAGGGAAGATAGATGAGTCAATATAAATCATCATGCTTATTGGAAAAGCAATTCAAAATATAAGCCTTCCTGACAGAGAATCAGTAGCACCACCACATGCTGTCAGATTAGTCCTGTCTACTCGTAGCCTCTATTGAGTTTCCTTGGACTCAAACAGACCAGTGGAAGCCTCAGTATAGATTCTGAAATCTAACGACACATTTGTTTCCCTGATATTGTTTGTGAGACAGTAGCTTGTGTCTTTGTTGTGAAAATCCTACCTTTTACATTTGTCATCCACAAATTGATGAAGATAAAATTTTAACTTTGAATGTTACATTTGTAAATATTTAAAACTATCATGTTATCGATTATTGCTTCTTGAATTTTGCCCCTATAATTACGTATTTTATTCTTCTTTTTTCATAGGTGCACCATAAATACAAAAGACTGAAGTTATAAAAGAGAAAAAAAAAGATTGCTGCTAAAATGAGTCTGAGCAATACAGTATATTTTGTGCCGTACACGGAAAGGTATTGTCCATAAGTCCATGACTTAGCTTTCTCCCATAAAATGGGAACAAATTGTGTTTTCTGGTTTTTCTATGAGGAATTTTTATTATGTTTGTGAGAAAAATTAAAAGGAATTAATAAAATTAGGATAAAATATTCTTTTATAAAAATTTTTTAGTTTCAAATTATTTCCTTATAGATTTTCGTTATTTTCAGTTATAGCTTAAAATATGGAGAATTACCTGGCTAAAGTTATTTTATTTCTATTATCAAATTATTTTCTGGAAATACATATTACCATTTTCTGTTATAGTGATTTATAATTAGACTTTGAGATAAAATTTTTTCATATCACTTTTCCTCTAATTACAGAAGTAATAGGCTTTGCAGAACATTTAGAAAATAGAAATAAACAAACAGAAGGAAATAAAAAATAACCTGAAATCCCAACACCTACTTCAGATAAAACACAAGTCTGCAAAGAAATCCAAATTTGTAGGTGAAAGAAACCTTGTTTCCCATCTTCACTGTTGCATCCCTCCTATGCTCTACCTTACACCCTGCCTCTTTTACTAAAATAAATCAAAATAAAACAAGTAGAAACTGCCTTGTAGAAACTCCCTGTAGAAGGATAATACTTGGTCAGAGAATGTTCCCATTTTATTCTTCCAGGAGTGTATAAAGATGACTGTTTCCTTATGCCCTCACCAAAAAAATGTATCTTTTCTCTATTACTTTATCAATTTGGTGGGTGAAATGAGGTGTCTTACTATTTTACTTTTTATTTCTTTGATTATTAGTGAAATTATATATGTTTCATATCATTAATAGACACTGCTTTTTTCTTTTTTAATTTCCTATTTGTGTCCTTTGAGTGTGTGGGTTGGTGTATGTATATGTATATGTTCACCTTTCTGATATTAAGAATAACTTCACTGGCACATATTTTGCAAGAACCATCCCCACTTTACTTGCCTTTCAATTTTGTTTATTGCAACTTTTTAAAGCAATAATTATTAATTGACATACAATAATCTGAACATATTAAGTAACATAACGTTTTAACGTGTGTGTGTGTGTGTGTGTGTGTGTGTGTGTGTGTGTGTGTATGTATCCATCATCATGATGAAGTTAGTAAACATATCCGTCACTCCCAAAAGCTTCTTCATATCCTTTTTCAATACCTCCCTAACCTCTTCTCACCCCAGCCCTTTCCCTAGGCAACCACTGATATGCTATCACTCTAGGTTAATTTGCATTTTCCAGAACTGTATATAAATGAAATCATAAAGTATTGATATGTTCTCTTTTTTTGTTCTGGTATGGACGTTTGCTTTCATTTTGGTTGAATACCTAGGAGTGGAATGGCTATGTCATATGGTAGATGTATGTTTCACTTTTTAGGAAACTGCCAAATAGTTTTCCAAAGTGTTTGTACCATTTTTACATCCCACCAGCAGTGTCTGAGAGATCCAGTTACTTCAAATCCTTGCCAACACCTGGTATGGTCTGTCTTTTTAATGTCAGCCATTCTAATAGGTTTGTAGTAGTATCTCATTGGGATCTTAATTTGTATCTCCCTAATGAATAGTGATGTTAAGCATCTTTTTTTTTTGGTTTAGTTGCCATCCATTTATCTTTCTTGGTGAAGTGTGTGTTCTAATGTTTTTCTCATTTTTAAAATTGGGTTGTTCATGTTCTTTTAATTGAATTTTGAGGATTCTTTATATTTTATGAATGCAAATCCATTGTGAGATATATGTTTTGCAGAGATCTTCTACTGTGGCTTATCTTTTCATTCTCTTAACAGGGTCTTTCAAAAAGAGTATGTTTTTATTCTAATTTAACCTTTTTTTCCTTTGTGGAGTGTGCTTTGGTTTTTAAATCTAAGAAATTCTTGCCTAACCCAAGGTCACAAAGATTTTCTCTTGTGTTTTCTTCACAGTTTTTTTAGTTGTATGTTTTACATTTAGTTCTATAATCCATTTGGAGTTAATTTTTGTGTATGGTGTCAATATGAATCAAAGATATACATATGCAGTTGTTATGGCACCATTAGTGGAAGATGTTCTCCACTGAATTGCCTTTGTGCCTTTATCAAAATTCAGTTGTCCATAAATGTGTGGGTCTATTTCTGTACTTCCTGTTTTGTTGCATTGATTTATTTGTGTGTATATATATACACACAAATATATATATACACATACACACACATACACACCAGTATCACAGCATCTTGATAACTGTACTCTTATGATAAATCTTGCAGTCAGGTTATGTTAGCCCTCCAATTTTGTCTTCCTTTTTCAAAGTCGTTTTGGTTGTTTTAGGTCCATTGCATTTTCATATGAATTTGAGAATCAGCTTCTCAATTTCTCTTTCTAAAAAATACTCAATATTGAGTCTTCTGACCTATAACCACAGTATAACTTTTCATTGTCTTTACTTCCTTTCATTATTATTTTGTAGTTTTCAGTGTACAAGTCTTACAGATCCTTTGTCAGATTTATCCCTAAGTATTTCATTTTTTTGATGCTATTATAAGTGATATTTAAAAGTTTAGATATCCATTTGTTCATGTATAGAAATATAATTGAGCTTTATATATTGATCTTGTATTCTGCAACTTTGATAAACTCACATATTAGTTCCATTGAATTTTCTACACAGGTGATTATGTTGTTTGTCAGTAAAAGTCTAACTTATTCCTTTCCAATCTTGCTACTTTTTACTTCTTTATTCTTCCCTTGTTGCACTTATAGCACATCCAGCACAATGTTGAATAGAAGTGTTGAGAGCAGACATCCTTGCCTTGTTCCTGACCGTAGGAGGAAAGCAGTTGGTCTTTCACCATTATATTTGACATTAGCTGTAAATGTTTCATAGATTTCCTTTATTAGGTTGGGGATGTTACCTTATATTCCTATTTGGCTCAAGAGTTTTTATCAGGAATGAATTTCGGATTTTGTCATATGCTTTTTCTGTATCTTTAGAGATGATCATTTGGCTTTTTATCAATTTGTTGATATGGTGAATTACATTGATTTTTGAGTGTTAAACCAACCTTGCATTCCTGTAATAAATTCCACCTAGTCATGATGTATTATTTATTTTATATATTACTGAACTATATTTGCTATAATTTTGTTGTGAATATTTGTATCTGTAGTCTTAAAGAATTCTACTCTGTTGCTTTCTTTCTTGTAATGTTTTTGTCTGGCTTTGGTGTCAGGGTAATACAAGCCTCATAGAATTAATCCTAGAAAGTATGTCTCCTTTTCCATTTTCTGAAAGAGATGTGTAAAATTAATATTGTATCTTTCTTAGATGTTCCGTTGAATTCACCAATTAAGCCATTTGATTCTGGAGTTTTCTTTGTGGGAAGATTTTAAATTACAAATTCAATTACTTTAATAGGTACAGAGGTATTGAGGGTATCTGTTTCTTCTGGCATAAACTTTGTTGATTTGTGTCTTTCAGAGAATTTATCCACTTCATCTAAGTTGTTGAATAATAATTGCATAATGTTGTACAATTTGCATAGTATAATACTCCCTGATTATCCTTCTGAAATCTATAGAATCTGTAGTGATGTTATCCCTCTCATTCCTGATACGGGTAATTATGTCTTCTGGTTTTTTTTTCCTGATCAGTCTGGCAAGGTTTATAAATTTGATTACTTTTATCAGAGAACCAGCTTTGCTTTCATTGATTTTTTTGTTTGTTTATGTTTTTTTCTATTTCATTGATTTCTGCTTTAATCTTTATTATTTTCTTTCTCTCCTTACTTTGGGTTTAATTTGCTCTTTTTTTCCTAGTTTTTAAAAAAATAGTGGAATCTGAGGTCATTGATTGAGACCTTCTTTTCCAAAACAGGAGTTTATTGCTATAGATTTCCATATGAGTACTGCTTTAGTGGTATCCCACAAATTTTGACGTCTTCTGCTTTCATTTTAATTAAGATAAAAGTATTTTCTAGTGTCTCTTTTGATTTATTTTTTGACCCATGGATTACTTTTTATTGTGTTATTTAGTTTCCATGTATTTGGGGATTTTTTTCATATTATCTGTCTGCTGTTGATTTTCTAATTTAACTCCATTGTGTTCAGAGAATATACTTAGTATAACATAAGTCCTTTTAATTTATTGAGTCTTGTTTTATGGCCCAGAATATGGCCTATCTTGGTAAACATTTTGTGTGCACCTGAAAAGAATATGTATTGTGATGTTTCTGGGTCGAAACATCAATGTTACTAATCATATTTCAATGTCAATAATCAAATTGGTTGATAGTGTTGTTCAAGTCTTCTATATCCTTACTGATTTTCTGTCTATTTGTTCTATCAGTTATTGAGGAAAGGATGTTGAAATCTCCAACTACAATTGTGGATTTGTCTATTTCTCCTTGCAGGTAAATCAATTTTTAATCATGTATTTTGAAACTTTTTTTATTAGGTGTATAAGCATTTAGGATTGTTATATTCTCTTGATAAATTGATCCAATCTTTTTATCATTATGAAATAATCTTCGTAATATCTTTGCATTGAAATCCACGTTACCTGATATTAATATAGCTGGCCCAGCTTTCTTTTGATTAGTGTTATGTCTTTTTCCATCCTTTTAGCCTACTTGTGTCTTTTTATTTAAAGCATGTATATAGACACATGTGTACACATGTATGCATATATGTATTTATATTTGGATACACATTTATGTATTAATCCGCTGTCTATACTCAAGTGATAGTATACCTTTTTGTATATAGTATGATAACTTTACAACACTGTGCTTCGATTTCTATCCTTCCCAACTTCGTGTTCTCATACGTTTTACTTCTACATGTTATAAACTCACACTATATTGTTATTTTTGTTTAAACAGTGAATTATACTTTAAAGAAGTTTAAATAATGGGGGGAAATCTTACATATTTAACCAAATAGTTAACCATTTTCAGTGCTTTTTCAATGTTTTGTAAAGCTCTATTTCCATCTGGTATGATTTTTGCTTATGTCTAAAGGATTTCCTTTAGCATTTCCTATATGACCACCAGCATTTAGCTGCTGGTCAGGTCATGAATTCTTTCAGCTTTTGATGTCTAAAACCCTCTATTCTGCCTTCGTTTTTCAAAGGTCTTTTTACGGGACACAGAATTTTAGTTTGAACTTAGCACTTTAGAAATGTTTCTCTATTGTCTTCTCACTGGTATTATCTCCAGTGAAGAATCTGCTGTCATTGTTGTCCTTGTTCCTCTATACATAATGTGTTTTTTGTCTCTGGCTGCTTTCATGATTTTTGCTTTATCATGTTTTGAGCAATTTATTATGATATGTTTGGTGTAATTTTCCCCATTTTTCTTATTCTCATTCTTGTTCTTGAGCCCCATTGACCTTCTTAGATCTGTGGTTTATAATTTTCATCAGAATGGTAAGTTTTTTTCACTATTAGTTCTTCAAATATTTTCTCTGCCTCAACATCTCTGTCTTCTCTTCAGGGACTCCAATTAGGTATATACTAGTCCATTTGAAATTGTTCCACAGCTCACTGAGGCTCTTTTTTTTTGGTTGTTTATTATTTTGTTATTTTTTTTCTCTGTGTGTTTCATTTTGGATAGTTTCTACTGTCATATCTTCAAGTTCATAAACCTTTTTTTCTGAAATCTCATCTGCTATTCATCCCATGCAGTGTATTTTTCATCTCAGACATTGTAGCTTTCACCTCTAGAGGTTCAGTTTATGTCTCTTTATATCTTGACTATCTCTATGTGTTTGATATTTCCTCAATATTTCCTAACTTTTTAAATATATGGAATATAGATATAATAAGCGTTTTAATGCTCTTGTCTGCTAATCTAGCAACTATCATCTATATCAGTCCTGGATTGGTTCCAATTGATTTTTCTCATCATTATGTGTCATATTTTCCTGCTTCTTGGGATACTTGGTGATTTTTTTTTTTAAGACATTGTGAATTTTACCTTTTTGGATATTAGATTTTTTTTTTTAATTCCTTTAAATATTTGTGAGCTTTATTCTGGGACACAGTTAAGCTACTTGGAATAATTTAATCCATAAAGATCCTGCTTTTAAATTTTGTTAGGCATCCAGAACAGCACTTAGTCTATGGTAATTTCCTGCTACTAAGATTAGACTCTTGTGAGTACTCTAAACAATTCCACATGAATTATGAGATTTCTTATTCAGGCTAGTGGTAACAGGCACTATTTACAGCTCTTCATGAGCCCTAGGTACTGTTTTCTTTAATTCTTTCATATAGGGTTTCTTCCCACCCTGCCTGGCCTGGCATAGTTTTCTCACTTTCATGCATAGATCAGTAGTCAGCTGAAGACTTGATGGGAACTCTGTGCTGATCTCCATATCTTCTCTCTGTGCTGTTCTCTTCTATTTAGTACTCTGCCCTGAGAACTCTAGCCATTTTGGTCACCCTGGACCCTCATCACTGGAGTGCCCCAGGCTCTAATTGGGTTTCCCCACCCCCTACTCTCTGTGCCATGGCCTGGAAACTCTCCCAGGACATTAAATTGGGACAGTTTTAGCTCTCCTTGTTTGCTGTTCCTCTGTCTGGGATCACTGTCCTTCTCTGCCTGATATCCATTGTGTTAAAATACCATAATTTCATGTTTTTCCAGTGTTTTAGTTGTTTCTGGTGGTAGATAATAAATCCAGTCCTGTTACTCCATCTTGGCTGGAAGCAGAAATCCATTCATTATATTTTTTAAGATAAATAAGTTGTGTATTGTCAAGCTTACTGATTTTAGTTTATGGTTTTTGCCTCTGATATCTTGCTCAATAACTAAATACTCATCTGTAAATTATTTTAGAAGTTTTTATGATCTCTCTTTTTTTTTTACATTTTAATATTTATTTCTTTTGAAAAATCACTTTAGTCTATAGTATGACTTAGTAGTCTGTGTGTGTCCTCCAAATGGTTATCCATAGTACTTAGCTTTAATCACATTGAAGCCAAAATATTCAAGTTTAAAATACATCTTGGTGATTGAAAAGATTTTAGTTCTCATAAATTTGGTTCATAGATCTTCTTGTTTTTCCAAACGGACATTTTGTAATTTGCTTTTTTTTTTTTTTTTTTTGGCATGGTCTCAAACGGCATGTCTTTGATTTAATCCGTTGTTTCTCTTTTCTGTCCTCTAAGCAGTGAAGGCAATAGCACTTTTGAACTTTATGTACTTTGTTCCCTAACAAGTAACTAAATTTAAGTTACTTTTTCAATAGTATTGATATATTGACTTTATGCTTGATTATTGGCATTCATGGCTTGGCAGGATGACTACTCATGATTACAGATGCAGTGTTGTGGTGGAATTCTTTTTCCTGTTTAAAACCTTCAATGGCTACCCATTACCCTCAATATAAACTCCAAATTTCTTAGTACGGTTTAAAAGAATTATTGTGATTTTCCTTGGCTTATAAAGGAATTTAGTCTTGCCTGACACATAGTAGTGCTTAATAAATGTTAGCTGTTACTATTTCAATATTAATTAGACCAAACTGCTTTTTGAAACAGATTTATTGAGATATAATTTTCTTGTTTTCTTTTTTAATTACATTTTATTCTACATGTGTCTCCAAGGAAATCAAAAAGAAATGCAATTAGTTTGTCATGTTGGGGGAAAAAAATCTTTGGTTTTACTTGCTCAACAAAAATATCTGAATCAATTATACTTTTATCAACTTTCCCTTCACATCCTAGCATTCTGTTTTGCCATCCACTGTGTATTTCTCACACATATCTATCTCAAAGTTATCTTGAGAGGGAGAGTAAAAACAAAAATCCGAATTCTAAAAGATAGCGCTTAATCAATGTTAAATCTATCCACAGTTATGTATATTAAACAGAATCATGTCTATTGCATCCTTATAAGCTTCTGAAAATAAGCATATTTATGCTAAGAAATGTCATTGTAATATACAAATAAAATTTTCCAAAATTTAGATTATTGTAAACTAAAATTAAGCTAATTTGTGATTTAAATGACTATTTATTAGCTCCTTAGAAATCAGTGCTCATTGTTCTTTGCATTTGTCTAAGTAAACTGTCAGGTGTAGAAACTTTTAAATACCACTAATGATGCTATAGGTACAACAGATCACACCTAAAGGAATATACTTCAAAAGCAGAATTATTTTTTCATAAAAAAGATAGCAGCTGAATCATAATATATTTTGACACTAATGTTTTTCTCACCAAACTGTTCTCTCCAAATCTACATAGTACCAACCAAAAGAAAAAAAAAAGAAAAATTAGTTAGGCAGCTACATACTCCAAAGCACATTGCATGTCTTACCTCTATTGTCAGTCAGGTATCTGGGATAAAATATGTAGTCTCTACATAGACAAAGCTTTCACCATGAAAGTAAAGGAACATCCAGCTGGGCATGCTGGCTAAGTGACATTTTCCAGTTGCCTTTTGCAGTTGTCATTAACTAGAGAAAGTGTCTATGTAACTATTGGTCAGGAAGAATATATACTTCATCTTGCAGTCTTGTAGACTGTTTGATTAACCCATTAATGGGTGGATCAATTCAGAATAATCACCTTTATGTTTCTTTAGTCCCCTTTTGGAAATTTCTTCTTTTGAGGTTTCTTCCCCGTGCGTAACTGATAATTTACCTGTTCTTTTTCTTTTCTTCTCCTCAGAAATCTGTTGTTGGTATTTTGATTTTCTTATCTTTAATTCCCATTTGTTTTCAATTAGCTAGGACAAAACTCATGGTTATTACCCCTCTCCATTTTATTTTTTTTAAGTTTTTTTTAAACTTTTAATTATATTGGCGTATAGTTGATTAACAATGCTATGATAGTTTCAGGTGTACAGCAAAGTGATTCAGTTATACTTGTTTCTATTCTTTTTCAAACTCTTTTCCCTTTTAGGTTGTTACATAATATTGAGCAGAGTTCCCCATGCTATACAGTAGGTCCTTGCTGGTTATCCGTTTTAAGTATAGCAGTGTGTACATGTCAATCCCAAACTCCCTAACTGTCCCTTCCCCCAACCATTACCCCCCTGGTAACCATAAGTTCATTCTCTAAGTCTGTGAGTCTGTTTGTGTTTTGTAAGTAAGTTCATTTGTATCATTTATTTTTAGATTCCACTTTCTCTTTCTCTGACTTACTTCACTCAGTATGACAATCTCTAGGTCCTTCCATGTTGCTGCAAATGGCATTATTTAATTCTTTTTAATGGCTGAGTAATATTCCATTGTATATATGTGCCACATCTTCTTTATCCATTCCTCTGTCAATGGACATTTAAGTTGCTTCCATGCCTTGACTGTTGTGAACAGTGCTGCAGTGAACATTGGGGTGCATGTATCCTTTTGGACCATGTTATTCTCTGGATATATGCCCAGGAGTGGGATTACAGGATCATATGGTAGCTCTATTTTTAGTTTTTTAAGGAACCTCCATACTGTTCTCTGTAGTGGCTGTACCAATTTACATTCCCACCAAGGGTGTAGGAGGGTTCCCTTCTCTCCACACCTTCTCCAGCATTTATTGTTTGTGGATTTTTTGATGATAACCATTTTGACTGGCTTGAGGTGATATCTCATTGTAGTTTTGATTTGTGTTTCAGATATAATTTTCATACCATACAATTCACCCATTTAAAGAGTACAACTGAAGAGTTTTTAGTATATGAACAGTTGTACAACCATCACCACAATGAATTCTAGGACATTTCACCACACTAAAAAGAAAGCCCATACCCTTTAGCTATCACCCCCAACTCTCCTTCACCTGCTAGCCCTAGGCAACCAAAAGTCTATTCAATACTTTCTGTCTCTATAAATTTACTTATGCTGGATGTATTATATAAATGGAATCATACAATATGTAGTCTTTTGTGACTGGCTTCCTTCACTTAGCGTAATGTTCCACCTGTGTTGTGGTGTGTATCAGTAGTTCATTCCTTTTTATCCCTGAATAATATTCCATGGTATGGATATACCATATTTTGTTTATTCATTCACCAAATGGACATTTGGGTTGTTGCTGAATAATGTGGCTACCAATATCCAAGTTTTTGTGTGGACGTGTGTTTTTATTTCTCCTGGGTATATACCGAGGAGTGGGAATTTCTGGGTCAAATTGTAACTCTGTGTTTAAGTTTTTGATGAACTCCCAATCTGTTTCCCAAAATGGCTGTACCATTTTACATTTCCACCAACTGTGTTGGAGGGTCCGAATTTCCCCACATCCTTACCAATACTTATTATTTGACTTTTTGATAATAGCCATCCTAGTGGGTATGAAAATGGTATCTCATGTGTTTTTAATTTTATTTGTCTAATGACTAATGGTGTGGAGCATCTTTTCATGTGTTAGTGGACATTTCTATATCTTTGGAGTAATATCTATTCAGATCCTTTGCCCATTTTTCTTTTGGATTACTTGTCTTTTTATTATGAATTTCTAAGACCAAGATGCTTTTTATGGATAATATGAATCTATAATTGCCACCAAACAAAATGTATAATAAGTTAATGTCAAACCTTATTTTTCTACAGGTACTGAAATTTTAGCCCCCCATCCCCCAAATATTTGTCAATGAGAGAGAAAGCTGACTGGGATATCAAAAGCAAAGTGCTTGCACATACTGGTCGTCATGCGGAAAGGGGTGCCAAGGGACCCAGAGATTGCTGATCTGTTCTACAAAGATGATCCTGAAGAACTTTTTATTGGTTTACATGAAATTGGACATGGAAGTTTTGGAGCAGTTTATTTTGTAAGTAATTAAAAATTGTTTAGATCAAATTATGAAAGTTTAAATTCTGTACATTCTAACTATTACTTGTAAAATACACTTGGTTTTAATGTTTAGTCTACAAATTAAATGATGTCTACAGTAGAGGCAAATAGTCATTGCTGAAGAGCCAGTCCTAGAATTCTAGGCATCATTCAAGTCAATGGTATCCATATCAAATGACTCTGCTGTCAAAGTAGTGTAAAAAAGTTATAAGCTTGAGCTTGAACCCTATTCATTTCCCTTACATGCCAAGCTCTTTTCTGCCTCAGGGCCTTTATATATGCTATTCCTCCTGCCTAGAAAACTGTACATTTTTTCCCCATTCCTGTCTAACTCTTGTTTACCCTACAGATATCAGCTTAAGTGTTAAATCCATGAGATAGCCATTCCTGTTCAACCCTCCAGCACTAAATTAAGACTTTCTTTATGGTCTCATAACACCCTATGCTTGTACTTTGTTGCATTTGTTACAGTTATAATTGAAAAATTATGTGTGAGATTTTTTGATTCATGTATGTCTCTCTCACTAAATAATAAGCTCCATAAGGACAGGAATTATATCTACTTGTTCATTGCTATATCCCCAATAGCTAGTATAATGTCTGAATAGTAGGAACTCAGTAAACGATGGATGGATGGGTGGATGGACAAGTGGACATCTACACAGACAGAGAGACTGACAGATTTTTAGCAACAATCGTGTTAAGTCAGTATCTTGGGTTAAGGGATACAAGGCTTAGCCCCATTGAGTCAGTTTGAATTCCAAGACTGTGATTATCTTCTGATGAGAAGAGTGAGAAATGACTGAAATGTTAACATAGATCATTCACCTGAAATTCGTTGCATAAAATATAGTTCTTTATTTCAATAACCTTAGAAGTTTGCATCATCAAATTAACACATACTTCCTTAAGAGTACTAGTTCCTTAAAGCAAGTAATATTTAAGTAATATTACCTATTTCTCCTCCAAACCTGTTAGCAAATAATTTCTTTCTTAATCAAACAGTATTTGACTTTTCTTTTTAAGTGGTCCTTTATGTCCTTCCATCTGGATAGGGCTTATCTTTAGTTGTCCTTCCAAATGAGATTTTATTAATTGCTTCTTGAACTCATCCTTTTGTTTCTAGCCAAATCTTCAGCCTGAGTTTTCTCAGAATGCTCTTTCGTCCCTTCATGTCTATACTCAGCACTACCACCACTTCTCCTCACTCACCCCCATCTAATACTTGGCTCCCACTCAAGTACATTTTATCATTAAGTGACCTTCCATTGCTGAAGTGGGTGCTAATTTTCTAGTTAATACCCCCATATTAGTCTTTGGGCTTAGAATAGCATTTATGGCCCAAAGTCCTATCTTTCTCATTCACTGAGACACATTTTTTTAAGAGGATTTTTTTAATTACAAATATATCATATATACAGAAGTGTGTTTAATACATTCACGCTTATATATTTTAATATATAATTTAAAGAATAATTAAAATGTAAATCCCTTTATAACCACCAGCCAGGCCAAGAAATAGAATATTGCCAGCACCCCAGAAGCCCCTTTTTTGTTAGAAGAATCCACTATGCTGACTTTTTATGATGATGACTTTCTTATATTTCTTTATATGTACCCACTTACTTCTCTACCCCTAATAATATAATTTGGTTTTGCCAGTTTTGAACTTTTTAACAATAGAAACATTCTGTATATATTTGGTTGTGACCTGTTTGTTTTGCTTAGAGATACTTTCTTCAGTCAATCATCTTTTCTTACTTTCCTTCTATTACTGTATAACTAATTCATCATCTCAGAATCTCTCTTGGCCAGTCAGAGAGTAGTTGCAATCTCTGTTTGACTCTTCTATTTTAAAAAGCAGCCAGACCACTCTCAAAGTTCTCTTTTAGAATAAATACGATAAACCAAGTATGCTTCGAAACTTACTAACATGCCTTTTGTGCTAGGGATAAAATGAGATCTACATTGCTGTAGAAGACCCAGTGCTTATGGGACTAAGTCCTGTCTGTTTAGCTAGAGTACGGTAGTTCCCCCTTATCCACAGTTTCGCTTTCCACAGTTTTAGTTATCTGTGGTCAACCTCAGTCCAAAAATATTAGATGGAAAAATCCAGAAATAAACAATTCTTAAGTTTTAAATTGCGAGCTATTCTGACTAGCATCATGTAAATATGTGTTATTTGTTGATAATGATAGATTAGAGAAATCACAAAGATACCTGGGTGGCTTTGATACTGAAATGTAATCATTAACTATATATTGCCTGTATACAAAAGTGTAGAGTACAGGCCCTTATAAGCCCGTAAGGCACTTAAAAAACAGCTTAAAGGAGAATTAACTGATACTTTACTATAAAACTTAAAAAAGCCTTAACCTTTTATCTACAGTGGTCACATAGGTAGCACCTTAAAAATGGATTTTCTCAGGGACCACAGTAATATGACCCATGTTGCTCCTCCCTGTTGACAGATTCTTCCTCTTCTCACTCATACCATTATAACCAAGAAGACTACCATCTCTTACTTGGACAACTGCAGTAACCTCCAGACTGATCTCTGTGCATCCATTCTGGTCTGTCTCCAGTCTTTTGTCCACACCACAGTGAGCTTGAGGGTTAGTGGAGAGCGGAAACACGTAAATATGATCACATCACCTTTTCTCTGTAAAGCCTTCAGAGGGTCTCCTCCTCTGTTCTTGGACTAAGTTCAACTTCCCTACTGTAGGCAGCCTGTAAGGTCCTTCATGAGGTGATCCCTCTATACCTGAACTGTATTCCCTCTTATTCTCATTGCTCTAGTTATTATATAAAAGTTTTCTTTTAATCATCCATCATAGGATCTTTGCATAAACTGTTCTCTCTGGAATGTTTTCCCCTGCCATCTTCATCTTCTTAACTCCACTTTATCCTTTGTCTCTCAGCTGAGGGCTCATTTATTCAGGGAAGCCTTGCCTGACCTGCCTAATCACATCCCCCCTTTTTTGGTTCTCAGAGTAACACATACCCTTCTTTGTAACACATATCACAGTTGCAATTTTATATTAATTATGATTTCATTTTTGCTGTCTATACTACTAGAAGAGAGATAGGCACTAGGCATACTTACAATTCTATCCCTAGCATTTAGCCCAGTACCTGACAAATTTTGAGTACCTGGTAAGTATTTGAATTATGAAGAACTCAGAGAATTTGGAACTGCTAATTAGTACTTTTCATGAGTCAGAATCATATTAGCAAGCTGTAAAGACCAGAGTCTAGCAACCAACATCTTTATACCTCAACACTATAATTCTGTTAGACTTTTTGTAGTTTACAGCTTTTACACAGAACGATGCCAGGAAATGTGTTAAAAGTGAATTGTATGCTGGCACAGCTCTTGTAGAATCAATCAGTTGAGAATATATATTATATCCAGAGAAAATTGAAACTATTGATGAAATATCTCTGTGTATTTGGATTTACATAAGTAATTCAGAAATTAGCATCAGTAAAAATGAAATAGTAAGAAACTCTGTATTAAAGGAAGGTAAAAAGGTCTGAGCACATTCATTTTTGTATTCACTTAAAAGACAACTATAAAGTTTCTAGGGTTCTAGTGTTGCCTTGTTGAACTCAGCATATCATCCATAATCCACCTAAAGCAAATAATTTAGTTTTGTTCTTCTGGGTATAAATACCTTTTAGTTTTAGTTGAGGCTTAATAAATAGGGCAAAAGGAAAAGCTTATGTTTAATTTTTATATTTCCATACACTAGTAAAGAGTTGACAATAATCTAAATGTAGCTGGAAATGGTTATAAAAATATCAGAAACACATATGTAGTAAGTTCTCAATAAATATATTTTGAATCAGTGATTTTTTTTTTTTATTGGAGTATAATTGCTTTACAATGTTGTGTTAGTTTCTGCTGTACAATGAAGTGAATCAGCTGTATGTATACCTATATGCCTTCCCTCTTGGACCTCCCTCCCACCTCCACCCCCCCCATCCCACCCATCTAGGTCATCACAGAGCACAGAGCTGGGCTCCCTGTGCTTTATTTTACTTTTTTTTCCCATTTATTTATTTATGTATTTTTTAACGTCTTTATTGGAGTATAATTGCTTTACAGTGGTGTGTTAGTTTCTGCTTTATAACAAAGTGAATCAGCTATACATATACATATATCCCCATATCTCTTCCCTCTTGCGTCTCCGTCCCTCCCACCCTCCCTATCCCACCCCTCTAGGTGGTCACAAAGCACTGAGCTGATCTCCCTGTGCTATGCAGCTGCTTCCCACTAGCTATCGGTTTTTTTACATTTGGTAGTGTATCTATGTCCATGCCACTCTCTCACTTTGTCCCAGCTTACCCTTCCCCCTCCCCGTGTCCTCAAGTCCATTCTCTAGTAGGTCTGCGTCTTTATTCCTGTCCTGCCCCTAGGTTCTTCATGACCTTTTTTTTTTTTTTTTTTTTTTTAGATTCCATATATATGTGTTAGCATACGGTATTTGTTTTTCTCTTTCTGACTTACTTCACTCTGTATGACAGACTCTAGGTCCATCCACCTCACTACAAATAACTCAATTTCGTTTCTTTTTATGGCTGAGTGATATTCCATTGTATATATGTGCCACATCTTCTTTATTGATTCATCTTTCGATGGACACTTAGGTTGCTTCCATGTCCTGGCTACTGTAAATAGAGCTGCAATGAACATTGTGGTACATGACTCTTTTTGAATTATGGTTTTCTCAAGGTATATGCTCAGTAGTGGGATTGCTGGGTCGTATGGTAGTTCTATTTTTAGTTTTTTAAGGAACCTCCATACTGTTCTCCATAGTGGCTGTATCAACTTACCTTCCCACCAACAGTGCAAGAGGGTTCCCTTTCCTCCACACCCTCTCCAGCATTTATTGTTTGTAGATTTTTTGATGATGGCCATTCTCACTGGTGTGAGGTGATATCTCACTGTAGTTTTGATTTGCATTTCTCTAATGATTAATGATGTTGAGCATTCTTTCATGTGTTTGTTGGCAATCTGTATATCTTCTTTAGAGAAGTGTCTATTTAGGTCTTCTGCCCATTTTTGGATTGGGTTGTTTGTTTTTTTGATATTGAGCTGCATGAGCTGCTTGTAAATTTTGGAGATTAATCCTTTGTCAGTTGCTTCATTTGCAAATATTTTCTCCCATCTTTTCGTCTTGTTTATGCTTTCCTTTGCTGTGCAAAAGCTTTTGAGTTTCATTAGGTCCCATTTGTTTATTTTTGTTTTTATTTCCATTTCCCTAGGAGGTGGGTCAAAAAGTATCCTGCTGTGATTTATGTCATAGAGTGTTCTGCCTATGTTTTCCTCTAAGAGTTTGATAGTGTCTGGCCTTACATTTAGGTCTTTAATCCATTTTGAGTTTATGTTTGTGTATGGTGTTAGGGAGTGTTCTAATTTCATTCTTTTACATGTAGCTGTCCAGTTTTCCCAGCACCACTTATTGAAGAGGCTGTCTTTTCTCCATTGTATATTCTTGCCTCCTTTATCAAAAATAAGGTGACCATATGTGTGTGGGTTTATCTCCGGGCTTTCTATCCTGTTCCATTGATCTATATTTCTGTTTTTGTGCCAGTACCATACTTTCTTGATGACTGTAGCTTTGTAGTATAGTCTGAAGTCAGGGAGCCTGATTCCTCCAGCTCCGTTTTTCTTTCTCAAGATTGCTTTGGCTATTCAGGGTCTTTTGTGTTTCCATACAAATTGTGAAATTTTTTGTTCTAGTTCTGTGAAAAATGCCATTGGTAGTTTGATAGGGATTGCATTGAATCTGTAGATTGCTTTGGGTAGTAGAGTCATTTTCACAATGTTGATTCTTCCAATCCAAGAACATGGTGAATCAGTGATCTTGCTTAAGGTTACTGAGACCTCTGAGACTATTGGAAGTGTTAAGTATGAAAGTAAGTTTCAAGAATAAAACTTGAAATGTTTAGAAGTTGTAATCATTCATAATACAGTATGATGCATTGGAAAGCTGAAACCCCATTGATAGTTTCCTTTCTCTATACTAAAATATTGATTTTTTTTTAAGTTTCTGTTTCAGTTCTGAATTTTAACTAGTATAAAATGGATTAAAAATTTCACATCTATATATAAATGGAAATGTTTTCAAATTTCAAGTCTCTGCCCTGTAGATAGGTTCTATAAGCAAGTACACTTATCGAGTAATAAGTGATAACTCTATAAATGTGAAGAAATACATTTTTATTTTAGGGTGATTCTTTTTTCATGTCTCTTGTTCCAAATAAGCCTTGATTATAAATAACCTTAATAAGCAATTAGATAATACTATCAGATTCCATTTGTGTGGGCCTTTTTTTTTTTCTTTCTATAAAGGGTACAGATTTGTTTTTTAAAAACCCCATTAAAAGTTAATATTCATCATTGTTTGAGCATTTTCTAAACCTTTCCCAGGCTCCTTAAGCTACACAGTACATAGATTCATATCCAAAATATCCGCTTTACAGACACAGTCACTCTAACTTTCATTGTATTACTGAATTTACATCAACTTTTCTTTCTTGTTGTCATCTAAGCACAGTCTTAGTGTTACATTTTTATTTTATTTATTTATTTGTTTTTGGGCTGCATTGGGTCTTCGTTGCTGTGCTCAGGCTTCCTCTAGTTGTGGCGAACAGGGGCTACTCTTCGTGGCAGTGCGCACACTCCTCATTGTGGTGGCTTCTCTATTTGTGAAGCATGGGCTCTGGGCATGCGGGCTTCCATAGTTGTGCCTTGCGAGCTCAGTAGTTGTGGCTCACGGGCTTAGTTGCTCGGAGGCGTGTGAGATCTTCCCGGACCAGGAACCGAACCTTTGTCCCCTACATTGGCAGGCAGATTCTTAACCACTGCACCACCAGGGAAGTCCCTTAGTGTTACATTTTAAAAGCCAGCAAAATGTGAGAGATCTTTGTTTTTAACAAAAGTCAGTCTGTACCTTCTAAATGAATAAAATACCTAAAAAATGCCTTTACAGAGTCCTGCCGATTTGAAAACTGTAACTAGTGGATACCTTGTTTTTGTAATCAGTACTTTTACCTTAGTGCTTGTACAAAAAGTTTTTTTTAGTATGTGTCCATTTTCTCTGCATTTTGGCATTAAGACTCTGGGGTTGCATTCTTTTTACATCAACGTTATTGTTTATTGTTGGAATTAATTTTTTTTTTAATTAGAAAGAAGACATTGCTCTGAGGAGCTTCTTTAATTGTATTTTAGAAACTGATTAGATGTTTTTCTCTAAAATTGGTGACCTTATTTTACCAGAGTGAATTCCAGTTTTACTTCAGAAACACTGCTATTGCTTTATTGGTCCACAATAGTAGTATCATAGCTTGGCTTACTTACAGCAGGGGTATCATGGCTTACTTACATCAGGGGTATGACACTGGTGCCCAGCCCTGTTACTAAAGAAGGCTAAGATTAGATAATATTTAATGTCTTATATTTATTTTTCTGAAAATTTTTAAAAATAGTTTTAAATTTCTTAAGTAAATTTGGAGGAAAAGATTATTACCTGAGGTATTTATGATTTTCAGGCGTGCTTTCAATGAACTGTTATATTTTGAGTATGGAGAAGATATATAGAGATAATTATGAGACAAGGCAACTTTTATAGATGAATACACACACATACACATAAATGTGTGTATGTATTTATGTGATACATTCTTACCGTAAAATATAAGTACCTTTGAAAGTGAAAGTCCCTCTTAAGATTAATCTTATCCTTTGCTGCACTGTTTAATACATTAGCCGCTATTTAAATTTTAAGTTAATTGAAATTAAATTTAAAATCCACTTCCTCAGTCACACTAGCCACATTTGACGTGCTACTATATACGACGTAGATATAGAACATTTCCATCATCATGGAAAGTACTTTCAGACATAATAATATATCAGATAATCCAGGGATTACCACTGATATATATTCTGGTATAAATTCTTTCATAATTTTTTCTACACATATACTCATTATTACTATTTTGCAAAAAGAAGATCATATTGTACAGGTTTTTTTTATCATGATATTTTTTACTGTTACCATATATACATATTGATTACCTCATTCTCTTAATGTTTATTTCATTACGTGACTGTTTCATATTTATTTAACTGGTTCTCCATTGGTAGACATTCTACATGGTGAAGCCAGTATGGATATTTTGGAAATATGACTTTTTTGACTCGATATGTTTTGTTAAACCTTAGTCCCTTTTTACATTATAGCCTTTGCATGTATATGGAAAGGGATAAAGAGAAGTTGTACCTTAAAGTGGGGTGGAAATGTCTGTCTAGCCTATGAAAAGTTGCAGCATCTTTAGACTGTGAGAATGAAGGGTGAAATGTTATAAAAGTCAAGTCAAATATTTAAGTTAAACTGGCTGAAACATCGTTCATTCTTTTTAACTTTTTTTCCCTACTCTCTTAACACAGGCCACAAATGCTCACACCAGTGAGGTGGTGGCAGTTAAGAAAATGTCCTATAGTGGGAAGCAGGCACATGAGGTATGTTAAAGACATTGTGTACCTAAACTGACATAAGCAAGTTAATATGAAATTGACAGTAGAAACAAAGTTCTTTAAGCATTTCTTTATCACAGTTCTTTTTTTCCCTTCTTGTGGAGCATATAATAAATGTTCCTAATATTCTACCTCAATCAACTATTTTGTGGAATAGAACATGGATTAGTGTAATGGATTTATTATAATATATTTGGTGATTGATTTAATTTATATGTACTAAAACAAGAAATAACGCAAGTTTAAATTGCTTCTTCATGTATTAAACATTCTCTTTGTCCATTTAAAATAATGAAAAGACTATTTTATATGTATACTTGAAAATAAAATACTGTTTTCCGTTCAAAAATTATGATATTTTCTTTCTGACTTAAATAGAAATGGCAAGATATTCTTAAGGAGGTCAAATTTTTACAACAATTGAAGCATCCTAATACTATTGAATACAAAGGTTGTTACTTGAAAGAGCACACCGCCTGGGTAAGTAAGAGGACCTCTATTATCTTTTTATTTTTTCCTATTAAAATTTTTTTCTTTTCCTTTTTTTCTATTATCTCGTTGGTCTGTAAAATTATCAGCCCATTTCTGTCCCATTTGATTTTTGTTATCAGTATTTAACATTTGTTACTTCAGAGTGTGCCATGTGGTATACATTAGTTTAAGCATGACATCTAGTCTATAGGAAATTTTATTCTTAAACACTCAATGAAGAGAGAGTGAAAAGTTAACATCATTTTATAATGATTTATTTGCAAAAGTAAAGAGCAGTGCCTTTTATTCTCATCCTAGAATTTTTATCTTTGTCATTTCTCATCCCCTACTCCAATTCCCCCCAAATTTGGAATTGTGCTTGATATTACCATCGCTGTCTAAGATTTTTACCAAACAGAGCCTAGATTATGATTAAAATGCAATGGTCTTTTTTTCCACTCTATCTTACTATATTTTTATTTTACATGATTTTGTTTCTGATTTTAGGTTAGCACATTAGACATTGTCTAGAACAAGTAAATGCTATACCTTGTACTTTATGGGATTGCACATTCCAATTTAAAGTATTCAATATCACTATCATTTATTGAATACTTACCAATGTACAAGTCCTTTCCTGTACATGATCTCCAATTAGGGAATGGAATTTTTGTTCCCAGATAGAATATCAAAGGTTAAACATAAACCTTTCTGTTCAAGCAATTCTTAAAGATATCTAGAGCCATTGCTTCTGTACTGAGCAGAAGAAATTAATAAGAGGAGTATCTCATTCTATGGAAATCAGTTCTCTGGCAATCTCAGCTGTCTTGAAGGAGTCAAGAAAAGGATTTTTTTTTTTTTTTTTAAGAAAGGGATTTTGAGCAGGCAGAATAAATGTTAACAAAATCAAGTGCTAGATCTCATGTGTTTCAAAACTTCAGAAAATCCTCCGAGCTCTTATTTACTCTTAGATTACATAGAATGCTAATAAGTTTGGTTACCTAGTCTTTGTCTATAAGGATTTGATAGGCTAATTAGAAGGAACTCATAGAACTAAAGCTGCTGGAGACATGCACACAAATAGCCATAACTAATTTGACCTTAGGAAGAAGTTGGGGGAGTTAGAAAGCAGACCTAACAATTTAAAAGCAGAGCAACTAGAGCTGTTAATTTTCAAGGGCAAACAGCCAGCCACAGCTCAGGTGCCCTCATGTTATGGAATAATTGGGAAAAGAATGTTTGGGACAGAAATACAGAGTTAATATGTAATTTCAAAAATAGACACATAACTATAAACATACTCTAGTCAGTTCTAAAGTTCTATGTTCATTTTCCTTATACTCAGTTTAAGGAAATTATATGTGTGTATTAATTTATATAATTTAAGAAATTAGAGGGAATTCCCTGCTGGTCCAGTGGTTAGGACTCTGTCCTTTCACTGCTGAGGGCCCGGGTTCCATCCCTGGTCAGGGAACTAAGATCTTGCAAGCCGTACAGAGTGGCCGAAAAAATAAATAAACAAATAAAAAAAATTTTTAATTAAAAAAAATTTTTAAAAAGAAATTAGAAAATTAAGTAATACAGTTGAGAAATGTTTCCATCAAAACTGATTAAAAATATTGTTTGTCAATTATACCTTAATAAAGCTGAAGAAAAAAGAATAATAGTGCACCTAAAAGGCTAATGTTCATTATAATATTCACTTATGTGGACTCTTTCATTTCACAATAAGAAGTAAAATTAATGTTTCTGAATCTGCTTACTTTTTTTTAAATTATAAATTTATTTATTTTTGGCTGCATTGGGTCTTCGTTGCTGCGCACGGGCTTTTCTCTAGTTGCGGCGAGCGGGGGCTACTCTTTGTTGCGGTGCACGGGCTTCTCATTGCCGTGGCTTCTCTTGTTGCAGAGCATGGGCTCTAGGCGTGCGGGCTTCAGTAGTCGTGGCACGCGGGCTCGGTAGTTGTGGCTTGCGGGCTCTAGAGCGCAGGCTCAGTAGTTGTGGCGTACAGGCTTAGTTGCTCTGCGGCATGTGGGATCTTCCCAGACCAGGGCTTGAAACCACGTCTCCTGCATTGGCAGGCAGATTCTTAACCACTGCGCCACCAGGGAAGCCCTGAATCTGCTTACTTTTAATGTAAAGCAGAAAACTATAATAAAGTTTCTAAACTTTAAACTTTTAAGTTTCTCATATTGTTTTAGATTATTCCAGAAATGGAATAATTATACATTATGTATATTTAATTACATCTATAAATATATAATAAATTTAATAATGTAGATGTATATCTTTATTATATATAATAATATATATGTATGATATATGATATATTATGTATTGTGTACCTTGCTACTGGAATAAATTCAGAAGAATATAAGATATGTATGTTATGTTATGTACAATTATATATTATAATAATATATGACATATAATATAATATATAATATTATATCTCATATCCTTCTGAAATATTCCAGTAATGCAGGGTACATAATACATAAATGTTTTCACATTTATTTTTTTTAATGAAAGGAACCAGTATGTTAATAGTAGTTGTGTCTATGTGATTATAGGAAATTTGTATTTCATAATAAGCATATTGTGTTTTTTTAGAATAACAAAATAATAATTTGTAGGAGTGTGTGTGCTTGTGTGTATATGTGTGGAGATTGGTCACTGAGCACTCCAGTTCTGACCTTGGCTATAAATTAGTAGTAATCTGGAATGCCTAAAATATCTAAGATGAGAGTAAAGAAAGAGTTTTCTCATTTTTGCTTTTCAAAAGCCTCCCAACATTGCAAACCCAATAAATATCAATATTAATGTAATAGTATTGTTCTAGAAATATTTTAAGATATAAATTGAAATATTCCATCTCTCAGGGAGTCAAGCTAATGTAATAATATATAGCAGGATACATCTTCAGATTGAGTTCTATGTTTTCTTGTTTAGAACTTTTCAATTTTATTTTATTTTTTGGCTGCATCGGGTCTTAGTTGTGGCACACGGGATCTTCACTGAGGCATGCAGGATCTTTCATTGCAGCGCGCGGGCTTCTCTGTAGTTGTGGTGTGCGGGTTTTCTCTCTGTAGTTGTGGCACGCGGGCTCCAGGGCGCATGGGCTCTAGTTGAGGCGCAAGAGCTTAGTTGCCCCACAGCATGTGGTATTTTAGTTCCCCGAAAAGGGATTAAACCCACGTTCCCTGCATTGATAGGTGGATTCTTTACCACTGGACCACCAGGGAAGTCCCAGAACTTTTTAAAATGTGAAAATAGGGAATTTACTGCTTACTTGTTTGTATTATTTAACTAATAATTCCCAGTATAGATTTTACTGGCTCATTTATTTGGCTGCCACTTTCCAAGTTACAAAATTTAATTTATACTCCAACCTAGCCACCTTAATTCCTTAAATACAATCCCCATATTGTCTTAGACCAATTCCAATTTCAAATAGGAAATAACAAAAACAGAAATTCCGATTTCAAATAGGAAATAACAATAACAGGTTCAGATAAATCAGAATATTTATTCTCCTAGTATTCTTAGTTCCTTGGTTAGTTGGTTGGTTTTAGCAGTTTCTTATTAACCTACATTATTCTGGTTATTATTTCAATCTGTTACAGTTGGTGATGGAATATTGCTTAGGCTCAGCCTCTGATTTGTTAGAAGGTAAGGATAAAAGCACTATCCCCTTCTTTTTTTACCTTGACCAGAATGTTGTCTACTCCTGTATTAAAGCACACCTTGGGCAAACTAAATGGTTAATGACTTAGACTTAAGGGTTATGTGGATAAGCCATGCAGACTCTATCTCTGCAATGTCGGTGAAAGTATCTGAGTAATGATTAGCAGCCCTCCCGCTGTTTTAGTTCATGGCCCATCCAGGGCAGGTACTACTAAAATGTTTGGGTCATGTGATGTAGTATGTGTAGCCAAAAACATCAAATTCATGTGTATGTATGAAACAGAGGTAGATGGTATCGGTATCCGAATTATATTGATATTTAACCCTTTCACATCTCTTGACTGACCCAGTTCTCTGCAGACGCTGTTATAACCAGAGACTGAGTTAAAATTTACATTAAAAAAAACCCAAAAAACTTTCTTATATTATCCATGATCTCTGAATAGAAATTGCTTATTAGCTGCTTTCACAAATAATGAAAACCTGTAGTTAGAAGGGGTACTTATACATGGCTTGCGGCAGAGGAGAATAATGCAACCTAAAACACTCTAGACACTTAAAATGTCAGAGGGACTGGTAAATTTGGGCCTGGCCAATTGGAATCAGTGTGGCTTTGACTTGCAACTGACAAGTAAATTAACAATTCCTTGCAGTGAATATCAGGCTTTGTTTTATTTTATTTTGAAGGGGTTTGTTTGTTTTTATGCTTCAGTTTCCTGTTATCTGATTATTTATTGTTATTCTATAGAAAATATATATCCTGTGTATTTAGGTGAACATGTTCCCAAATTGTCATTTAAGAAATAGTATGTAATTCAGCCTGCTATAGCTGTATAATATAATAAAAATAGGAATGAAACTGATCATCTATTCCTGGTTTTTTTTTGGTTTTTTTTTTTTCCCCTCAGTTCATAAAAAACCACTTCAGGAAGTGGAGATTGCTGCCATTACTCACGGTGCCTTGCAGGGGCTAGCCTACCTACATTCTCATGCATTGATTCATAGGTAAGATTAGAGGCCAGTTACATTTTCGTTTCGGTTACAGGACTGTCTCTTCAAGGAACCTTGAAAATTAGTGCATGCTCCAGTTTTTAGGGTGCCTAAGAATTTATGGGAAGCAAATAGATTGCTGATGCTTCTGGATGTAAAGAGTAAAGTTGCCCGAATTTAGTTTCTATCTCTTGGTCTCTCCCATATAACCACAAAGACTTATATCATCTCTGTTCTGTAGGTAACTATTCTCCAGGCATAGTGTTGCAGGGAAATTTGAAGAAGAGCCCAGCAACCTTTTGATACTGTGAAGAAAAAAAGGAAAGAAAATTAGCCTTCCTTGCATATATTTATTTCCTAGCTGAGTTCTTCTCCCTTTCCTGTTGCAAATAACAAGTCAATCTCATGTAAATATATGCTGTTTTACCAATTTTACATTTTTTGCATTTCTTTAGTCCATATAGATACTTAGGAAGGTATTACTGTCTTCATTTTGGTAGATGAAGAAACTGAGACTTAAAAAGATTTAAATAACTTGCCCATAGTTTCCTAGCGTTTATGTAATAAAGATTGAAACTCAGATTTTCTAACTCCTAGTCCAAGGCTTTCCTCTAAGTTACATTTTCTTTATCACAGCCCCAATCTCCTCTTTCCAACCTACTTCCCCCCACTAACTTCTTAACAAAGATGTTGTTACCAATTTTTCCTTCTCTCAGTAAAGAACTTCTAGTACTGTTACTTTAATGAATGGTGGCCAAGTAGTGGAATATGAGATAGGCATAAAGGACCTGAGATGGCTCAAAAACAGAAGAAAAAAAAATTTACATTTACTAGGAAGAAATGAAACTATTAAGTCATAGGTTCCCCTTTTGCTTCTGTTTTAATCATCCTAGAGTAGCCATCACAATTACTGGTACATACCACAAAGCAGAACTCCCTCAAGATAGGCAGACCAAAATTCCTGCCATGAATTTGGCTTATTCATAAGAATGAAGAATGAACGTAACCATGTCTAATAAATATTGATAAAATTAATTTAACTGTAATTTACGGATTTGACAATTTTAAAGTATATATATGTATAAACTTTAAAGTGTGTATATATCTATCTATCTATCTGTCTTTGGTATTAAGATGTCATTACTGAATGCCAACTTGTTTATGACAGTTTTGCCTGCTCCTGTTTATAAAAGTCAGTTCAGGTTTCTGTGCCTTTATTACCTCAATTTTCACATTAATTTAATGTTTTATTCTGTATTACACTTTATCTTTTTTAATATGTAAAAAGAGTTGAAAAGACAAAAAAAACTTTTAAAGAATGCTCTTTATTTAAAAATAAATTCAGATTCTTATTGTTTTGTTTTAAAAGGCAAGCCAGGGTTAGAGAAAAGATATTTTCTGTTGTACGAGAAATAAATAATGCTTTTTTTAGTTCTCTCTGCCAATGCCTAATGTCTTCATGAGGAAAGAAACTGAATTTTCAAGGGAAGATTTTTGGAAAAGTTATTTTGGGAGCATTTGAACCTTTCATTTTCAACTTAACGTGTTTTCCTCATTCCCTCTGCTTTATCTTTCCATTGCCCATCACTGTACAATTCTTAGTTCCTAGTACTCATTACACCTCATGCCTTTTTTAAAGAGAATAAGGAGTACATCCACATCTTTTCATTCCAAATTTTCATACTGAAGATTACATTTTTTTAAATCATGTTTTTTAAACTTTTTGCTGCATAAAATATCTAGTAGTTTTAGTAGTAACCACTTGAGATTCTTTGTAATAATACAATAGAAATGCAGTTTCCTAACCCCTAATCCTTGTTTGTTTTGATCTTTCAGGGTCTTCTTTTTACTGTACAGTGTTATTTTTAAAATAACACCTTCTCTATAACATGTACCCTCAAATGCCTTAGAGTTGCAGTTACAATTAAAGGCAGAGAGAAAGGGTCACAGGCAAGAAAGAAAAGGTATGTGTGTAGTTGAGGTTTATCGGTAGGTAGTTGATACAGAGTCATTGAAGGTTTGCTTAGAGTCCAAAAATGTCATGAAATTTGGAAGAGAAAAAAAAAAGGCAGTTACAGATTGTGCCAATTTCCCCCAGCACAAGCAATACTGTTGGTGACTGGATTCAGCAGTTAATATGATTTTGTAAGTGTAGCCACTGAGTAGGTTTCCTTGTCGGCCATGTCTGCCTTTTTTCTCATTGCATTCCCTCGCTCTAAAGAAAGCTCTACCTTTTAGTAATTACTGTGACCTACCAGTAAGTACACCGAGGAATCTGGGCCCCCTTACAACATGCAGTAATTACTAAATCCCCTTCTGGCTATCTGAGCAAGGTTTTTTTTTAATAAACTTTTTGTCTTATTAATTGCATGCTCTGACCTATTCCATAATCAAAACTGAAAAGTAATTTTCTAACCCTCTTATTTTTTCCTATAGGGATATTAAAGCAGGAAATATTCTTCTAACAGAGCCAGGTCAGGTGAAACTAGCTGATTTTGGATCTGCCTCAATGGCTTCTCCTGCCAACTCCTTCGTGGGCACACCTTACTGGTATGTGGAATTAGAAAACATGGCATAGTTTTAAAATATGTGTATATAAACAAGATGGACTCATAGCACTGGTTTTGTTTGGTTCTTTTTTTTTTTTTTTGACAGTGTCTAACCATGTGTCTCAAATGAGATTTCATTAGGAAGGATAGAAAACTCACTAGCAAAAAAGAAACACTCAGACTTAGTATAAAATTTCCAGTGACTTTAAATTGTTCAAATAAGGTTGATGTCACTGTGTGTAAACTGAGTAGGATTATCAACTCACTGACCAAGCTCAGGTTTTAGACTTCATTTGAAGTTTCTTTTGAACTTTTCTCTTCAGGCAGAGTCTCTAGGCGAGAACAAGGTAGTTTCTTTAACCTTCTGTAGCCAATGAGCATAAATTTTACCTTTCAGTGAAAGAAATCCAGATTCTTGTTTCTGTTGAATTCTCTGACACTTTACCTCACTTGTCATTCTGACTTAAAGTTTCACCCCATTCTATTCAAGACTCCTTTCCTTCCTTTCATAGATACATTGGAATTTCATTGTATCTTGGAGAATGACTTATACCCCTGGAAAATTACTTGCCTACTAAAAAAAATCAGCTACTATTTGAATATTTTTCCACTATCATCAAATAGCATCTATTAAGCAACTACTTACGTACACTAATAGAGAACAAAGCATATTAAACTATATGGCCCTTACCCTCCTAATGAAAATCCATTATGGACAAACAAAATAATATCCATTATTATAGCCAGTTTATTTGTTTTTTAACTTGTAACATCTTTGAATATCTGATTATATTGCTTTATGTAATTGCATAAAGTATTCTTCATGTTGTTTAAAGTAGTTTATTTAAGTGTTTCATACATATTAATCCTTTACCAATCTCTCTGAGGTAGCTAATAAAATTCTCTCCATATTATGGATGAGGAAACTGATATACAGAAAGGTTAAGTAACATAGCCAAGATCAAAGGATAGTAAATGATGGAACCATGATCTGTTGAAAGTAATGTATTGTTTCATGTAAATCACTGAGTGTATTGTTTATATTTTGAATAGTGTTTTTTCAAATTATTTGTGTAAGAAAATTATAACTTTATCAGATAAAACTTAGACTATGCCCCAAAACAGCTATTTTATTGAATCACTTTATCAGGTGAATTTTGTTTTTAATTTGCAACTTGAGTTTTGTACGTTATGTTTGGCAGGATGGCTCCAGAGGTGATCTTAGCTATGGATGAAGGACAGTATGATGGGAAAGTTGATATTTGGTCACTTGGGATCACTTGTATTGAAATGGGTGAGTAAATAGTTGTTTTCATTGTACTTTTGAGAATCACTCCATATTATGATTGTTAATTCATTTATCCAGTGATTATTTAATGAGTTACTGCTATATATGTGCTAGGCAATGTGAATTTGCGATATTTTTTCTATGCTTTGGTATAACATCATAAGATTGCTTTTCTCTGCTATATTAAGTTAAGAAAAAGAGTTTGAGCAGATATAGCAGCTAACAAATATAAGAATATACAATAGTTAGAATTAATATTTGAAAAATATCCATTCTCCATACCATGAGTGATGATATATGTCCTTCATAGTAATATTCATTACTTAATTTACATTCCTATTTGTATAAGGGAAATCTGGAGAAGTAATAGCAGGCTTATCAAAGATTGGACTCTAAAAAGTAATAGCAAAAGTAATAGTAGGCTTATTAAAGATTGGACTCTAAAAACTGACCTGGGACTTCCCTGGTGGCTCAGTGGTTAAGAATCCACCTGCCAATTCAGGGGACATGGGTTCGAGCCCTGGTCTGGGAAGATCCCACATGCCGCGGAGCAACTAAGCCCATGCGCCACAACTACTGAGCCTGCGGCCTCAGAGCCCGCGAGCCACAACTACTGAAGCCTGTGCTCCGCAACAAAGAGGAGCCACCGCCATGAGAAGCCCGCGCACCGCAACGAAGAGTAGCCCTGCTCGCGGCAACTAGAGAAAGCCCGTGCAGCAACGAAGACCCAACAGAGCCAAAAATAAAATGAATAAAAACTGACCTATATAGAGAGCAACCCCAGAGAAAACTTCATATTAGGGGATACCCCCAGGTTTAAAGTTGTCTTCCAAATATTGTTGCAGTTATCTAAAATTGTCTAACATACCACAGAATCTCAATCCTCTGGTTGCATATTTTGAACTTTAATATAACTTAAAGTTACCGTTATCCAGTGGTATACTGGTAAATTTAACCAGTGACCCCCCTGGGGGGCGAGGGGGAGCATTTTGTAGCATTTGCCAAATTCTGTGGTGTAAGTATCCCCACCATAGCCAATTTCAAGTTATCAGTTTGAATCACTAAATGTGGAGTTGGAGAAAGGTATGCACAGCTAACCTTTCAAAGCCGGTGTGAGCTGGCTCCAGCACAACAGTGCCTTTATTTAGATTTTTTATTTAAAATTTACATAAATATGTCTAGTTTTTTAAAAATCCATTTAAAAAATTCCTTTGTCTAGCTTTTAAATTTGTTTAATTTCTTCTATATTGTTTAATATAGGGTTTTTTTGTTTAATTTCTTCTATATTGTTATCCAAATTTGTCCTAAGGATTTCTAAGTTCAATTTGATTCTCAGCGTATAGTTTTCTCTTTCCCTAAAATGTTTGGCCTACAGAGATGACTTGGGATATGTTTGTATTGCATTTCCAGTTGCTTCATTGACCTCTTCCAACAAAGAAACATATGATAAAGATACACAGTTTGTTTTTTTTTTTTTTAATACTAAAGAGATGTTAGTGAAGAAAAAAAAAAACAAGGAGGAAACAGAATATTTACTTAATTTTTTAAAATAAGTAACATTCATGTGTTTTGTAAATCAAAAAATATAAAAAGCTAGGCAGTGAAAGGACTTCTTCTACCCCTGGCCCTATTCGTACAGTTCCTTCCCCACCCCTGTGAACACACACAGGGAACCTCTGTTATTAATTTCTTGTATATCCTTCCAGAGTTTCTTTACAAATATGTATATTTTTATATATATTATATATATGTATGTATGTATTTATTTATTTAGTGTGTGTGTGTGTGTGTATTTATAATATATAACCTTCCATATCCGCGGGTTCCATATCCATGGATTCAACCAACTGCACATCGAAAATATTTGGGAAAAAAAAATTCTGGAAAGTTCCACAAAGCAAAACTTGCATTTGCCATTCTTTGGGCAGCTATTTACATTGTATTTACAACTATTTACATGGCATTTACATTGTATCAGGTATTATAAGTAATCTAGAGGTGATTATATGGGAGGATATGATTAGGTTATATGCAAAAACTATGGCATTTTATATAAGGAACTTAAGCATCCACAAATTTTATATTCTGGGGCAGTCCTGGAACCAGTCCCCCACAGTTACTGAGGGACGACTCTAGAAATATGTATATATGCTTACTATATTCCCTTTTACCCCTAAATTAACATATACAATTGGTTCTATACTTTGATTTTTCACTTAATACCATCTTGGAGCACTGTTTTATATTAGTAACTTAGACACTTTTTCATTTTTTACTGGCATTATGTTATTCCATTATATGGATATACCATAGTTTATTTGACTGGTCCTCTATTAATGGATATTGAGGTGGTAGATTTCTTTTTTAGTTTCTGATATTGTGTTATTCTCTGTTTCATACAGAAAAAAATCATCTTATTAATACTGATTTCGGGGGGCACTCAGCAGAAATAGTCACATACTTTAAAAAGGATTCATGACAAACTTCCAGAAATATTTTGTAGAATTTGACAAGGTAGCCCTAAAATTCATAGGGCCAAAACCAGTCAAGACAATTCTGAAGAAACAGAATTTGGACAGAAGAATCACTATACCACAATTCAAACCATAATAATTAAATCAATATGGTCAATAGAACAGACTAGAATACCTAGAAACAGACTCGTCTATAAGTCGGATTTTGGTATAAGACAAAAAAGACATTAAAGATCAGTGGTGAAAGGATGGCCTCTTTGATTAATAATATGAGACAATGTGTTAATTATATGATAAAAGCCAAAATTAAATTTCTAGCAAATGCCATACACAAAAATAAATTCCAGATTTTAGGTAAATACTCAAAAGTAAAATTTTAAAACTTTTGGGAAAAGATCCTTTATGCCTCAATTTCCTTACCTATAATATAGAGATAACAATCCCATGAAGTAGGTGCTATTATAATGAAGATTAAAGAATTAATAAATATAAAGTACTTAAAACCTGGCCTGGCATGTAATAAGCACCATGTAAGTATAATTAATATTATATTATTCTAGGAGTATACCTTTATGGGTATAGGGAAGAATTTTTCTAAACAATATTTAAAAAATAATGACAAATATGATAACTTTTAGTACTTTAAAATATAAAGCTATATAAAACGCAAAAATTAAAAGGTAGGCATAGACTGATAGAAGGTAGTTGAAACATATCTACCCAACAGAGTATTGGCCCAGAATCTATAAAAAACTCTCACAATTTCTTTACCAAAAAGAAAAAGATAAACAGCCAGTAGAAAAATGGGCATGAATATGACCAAGCAGTTAACATTGAAAAGAAAACCTAAATGGACAACAAAGATGAGAAGATACTCTGCCTCATTAGTAATCAGGGAAATGCAAGTTAAAACTATTTCACATCAGACTGGTAAAATTTTTTTAAAGTCGAAGGTTAATGAATTTGGAGAAGCTGCTAAAGAAACAGGAACTCTCATACACTATTGATAAGAATGTAAATTGGTATAAACATTTTGGAGGGCAAGTTGGCAACATCCGGTAATAGGAATGTAAATTGGTATAACCACTTTGGAGGGCAAGTTGGCAACATCTGGTAAGGATGATGAGGAGGAGTGTCAGTGACTCAACATTTCACTTGTAAGTATACACTTTAGAAATTTTATGCACGTACACTGGAAAATATGTGAGGCTGCAACCTTGTTTGTAGAAGCAAGAAATGGTGGAAACAACCAAATTCTTATGATGAACTGGATCTACATGTATCATCATGGGTAAATCTCAAATCATAACATTGAATAGTTAATGAACAAAGTCGCTGGAGTTAGGTACAGTACGACGCCAATTATGAAAGCTTTATAAACAATTTTATATATTATTTATGAGCATATATATACTAATAAAATATCACATAGATGTAAGAGATACCATCTCAGGATAGTAAACTCTGGAGGGCAGAAGAGGAATAGTTATATCTTACTTTTTTTTAGAAGAAAATATCTGAAACAAATATGACAAAATAATGTTAAATCTAAGCAGTAGGTGTCTGTTATAATACTATGCAAATTTTTTATGTATTTCAAATATCAAATAATTTAACTTTTTTAAAATTAGGAATAAATGTACATTCCTTTGGTTTGAAAAACAAAAAAACAAAAAACTATTCTCTGTGTAGCATGGAGTTAGCAATTATACACCCTGGATTTGAATCTTGGCTTTACCAGCACTTAGCTGGCAGGACAGTCATGTGTGGCTGCACATAACACCAGCAGGCATTCTCATAGTCTAGGCTGTGAATGACACCTTCTGGGGTTGTGTAAAGTGTTGATTCTGACGATGAGACCTTGGACAATATTCTAAACTTCCCTAAGCCTCAGTTTTCTCATCTAAATGAAAAAAACAATACATATATCATAGGTATTGTCGCACTTCAATGAGATAACATATGTAAAGTGTTTAACATAGTGCTTGGCATATATCAATGCTCAAAACAGCTGATTGCATTCATATGTAGGATTATTCCTATTTTTGTCATTTATATTCTAAAGTGAACCAAAATTTTACTTGTAACACTGCAACTATAATAGCAACTCCTCAGTTACAACACTTTAAAGGGATGTCCCCCGAGTTGAACCTTACAACTAATTAGTGCCCACCCATTGTTTCAGCAAGTTTTTTTCTTACCAAAATCTTTCTAAAATATAACATGGATTCTGCCCTTTCCAACCTAATTAAATAGAGCAAACAACACACACCCTTTTATGATGATTCAGGATTGTCATCACATCGGTTTCTGTACTATGTAGATGTAGTAATGACTGGAGTTTCAAACAGCAGTCGACATTGGCAAAATAGGTGCAGATCCCAGGAGGTACCTTAGTATTTCCTCTCTTGAGACAGGAGAGGAAATGTGCTTAATTTCTGATTTTATCATTTTATAAAAAGGAATTGAAATATATATAACAACATGCTCTCTATATCAGCCTAACTTTGATTGCCTTTTATAAAATGATTTACTGAATCAAAGAACAGAGTAGCCTTCTCCCAAATTGTCTTATCCTCCACGACAGCTAGTCCTTCAAATTGATAGATGATAGTATTAAATTATGCCTAAGAGCACAGACTCTATAGTCAGATAAACTTGAGTTCTAATTCCAGCTCTGCCATTTTTTAGTTGTATGACTTTGGTCAAGTTATTTTAACTGTCTATGAAATTTGCATAATAAGATCCCCTACCTTATGGGGATTGTCTGGATTAAATGAAAATGTGGACTTAAAGTGCTTATTATTATATCTGGTGTTTAGTATGTGTTCAGTAAATGTTAGGCATCATCAGCACAATCCTAGTATATATCATATCTCATCAAATTTTTAATTTACATTTTAACATCTCTTTAAACTGGGAGGTATTTTACGGGCAACAGCATTTTATGATTATAATTGGCAGCATTTTGTTCTAAGTTATACATAAAATAGTGGTACACCTTAAATTGCGATGCATCTTGTTGTCAATGACATCTTAGATTCAGAGAAGGATGGTAGTACATGCTCAGTTAATATTCATAAAATAAAATTGTTACCAAGGACATTTAAATTCTCAGCAATTATTCAAACTTTATTATACTGGTAGTGTAATAAACCATACAAGTACCTCTTTGACAGCTTTACTATACATCTCTATTTCCTTGGCATTAATCTTGTTAATGGACACATAAAAGAAGGGTATTTTTTTTTTAACCTGAAAGATGATTAAACTGCTGCATATATAAACCTAAGCAATGATTTTTCTAAGTTTTCTGTATGTTTCAGGTTTAATGAAATTCCAGGTACAGATAGTATACTTTAAATTTTACTTTTAATGTTGAAATTACAGTGAAAGTTGTGGATAGTGCCTGAATAATGTGTTGTCCCCTTTCCTTATGATACCTCTTCTATAACAGTGTATATATATTTTTTAAACATCTTTATTGGAGTATAATTGCTTTACAATGTTGTGTTAGTTTCTGCTATATAACAAAGGGAATCAGCTATACATATATATACGTATATCCCCATATCCCCTCCCTCTTGCGTCTCCCTCCCACCCTCCCTATCCCACCCCTCTAGGTGGTCACAAAGCACCGAGCTGATCTCTCTGTGCTATGCGGCTGCTTCCCACTAGCTATCTGTTTTACATTTGGTAGTGTATATATGTCAATGCCACTCTCTCACTTCATCCCAGTTTACCCTTCCCCCTCCCCATGTCCTCAAGTCCATTCTCTACGTCTGCATCTCTATTCCTGTCCTGCCCCTAGGTTCTTCAGAACCATTTTTTTTTTTTAGAGTCCATATATATGTTATAACAGTGTATATTTTTTAAAAGCCCCTAATCTGTACATTGAATCGCTGAGGTGTCATCAGAAAGCAGGAAGATGATAATGCTGCTGGCACTGTCTCTCTCTTTCCTGGATCAAATTCCAAGGTCCCTAAGTGGTTAAACCTGCTTTACAAATTATCTTTTGATAAATTGATCTTCCACTGAAAAACCTAGTTAAATTCATGCATCCTTGGAAGCTTCTTGGACATTGAAATTGTCCAGTCACCAGATATTTTATTTTATTTTTGTTTTTTTAAAATAAATTTATTTTATTTATTTATTATTATTATTTTTTTGGCTGTGTTGGGTCTTCGTTTCTGTGCGAGGGCTTTCTCTAGTTGCGGTGAGCGGGGGCCCCTCTTCATCGCAGTGCGCGGGCCTCTCACTGTCGCGGTCTCTCTTGTTGCGGAGCACAGCCTCCAGATGCACAGGCTCAGTAATTGTGGCTCACGGGCCCAGTTGCTTCGCGGCATGTGGGATCTTCCCAGACCAGGGCTCGAACCCGTGTCCCCTGCATTGGCAGGCAGATTCTCAACCACTGCGCCACCAGGGAAGCCCCAGATATTTTATTTTTTGAGATTATTTCAAGAGAAGTTAATCTGACACTCTTCTGTTTAAGCTATAGACCCTTAGTTCACCAGCACAGACCACGGTAGAAGCTGGCAAATGGTTCATCAGCATTGACAGGGAATTGACTGTGTTCAGAGATGCATTCTCCAAGGGATAAAAAGAAAAAAACATAAAAAACATAAATGTTGTTACATAGTTTCTCTGCCTGGAATTTTCTTCTTCCACATTATTATTGCCACTCACTGTTTGTGTTAATAAATGAATGTTGTGATGGCTGTTGAGGGGACAGGGTTATATTTAGTCTTATAAAGCTTCTTCTTCCTTTTTTTTTTCATGTTGAAATACCAGTACTATCTATTATAAAATGCACAGAATAATTGAAGAGGCACTGAGGTCTAGTGAAAAGACAAGTCTTGGAGTCTTACAGGACTGGGTTGAAATCCCAATTTAGCCACTTACTGTGTGGCTTGGTTTCATTATTTAGACTAGCTTACCCCAGTTCCTTCTGTTGGGAAATTGAAGTAATAATGCTTATCTTGCCAAGCTGTTGTGAGAATTATGAATAACATACCATATGTAACATACCTAAAGTGAATGCCTGACATGTAATAGGAACTCAATAAGTGGTAGCAATTATTATTATCATTAATTATTATGGTTGTCAACCATATTTGTTCATAAGAAATCTGCCTTTTCATGAAGTATTTATCCAAAGATGGAGTACTCTCTGATCTTCTTTATTAAAATAAAGCTCAGTCTAGGTGCTCTAATTTAGCATGAGCTTCGCCAAGCAGAGCAGTGTCCAAAGGCTTCTCTGAACCTTGATCTCATAAAACATACATGGAGCATTCAGAAAAACTTGATTATTATCTTTAAATTAAGTAAATCACTGGTTTTTTTCTTTTAATTTAGTTAATTCAGCTTTGTTACGCTTTCACCGTTTTCCTTTCTTTGGAGGTAAAATGGCTTACACATCACAAGGTAGCTTCAAAGCACTTCCGGTTCCTGTTCTGTTGCTTATCTAGAAGCTTCTATGCAGACTATTATATTCTACAGTAAAGGCTGACAAGCTTTCAGCTAAGGACCAGATAATAAGTGCTTTAGTCCTTTTAAGTAGTATAATCTCTGTCATGACTACTCAGCCCTGCTGTTGTAGCATGAAAGCAGCCATAGACAACACATTAATGAATGGACATGGCTGTGTTCCAATAAAACTTTACAAAAACAGGCTGCTAGGTGAATTTGGCCCACAGGCCATAGTTTCCCAACCGTTGCTCCATAGTATGCTGACTTAGCAATGAACCCTGTCACTATGGCTCAGAAGATTTATGGCTCAGAAGATTTAGTACATCTAGCAAAGGACTTGAACATAGGTGAGGCCATCTGAAACTGGTATTTAGCGAGTGCTTCTCAGACCATAGAGCTGTGTACTATGTTTGGAATGCCTTTTTTCATGATTCTCTACTAGAGCTGTTCCACCCATAGTGTGGCTGGCTGTCTTCCTGTCTTGTTCACAACAGAGTATCTGCCACTCACAGACCTCACATTCCTGCTCCAAATCCGCTACTACCTTTCTTATTACTGTTGAATTGGGTTTTGTTGTTGTTTTTGTTCCTTCATCCTCCCCTTTCTAAATTTCTATTTTCTTCTTTCTTTAGCTCCCCTTCCCTGCTGTTTCTCCTGTGCAATTTCGTGTTCTTCTAAGCAGCTCGAATTGTATACCTTTTGCCAATGAGTGGGAGGGTTCCTATCCTTCTAATAGTGATTGAAGCCATCACATAGTATCTTGATGTAAGCCTTGCCAAGACTTAGTCACTCCTCAGTCATTTTTGTGATTTCTTGCTGCACAAAGAGTCTTTGTTTGTTGACAGATTTTCTTCTTTGCCTTAATTTGCCTTACCTTCATTTACTTATCTAATAAGTATTTTGGGGCCACCCAAAATATATACCAGGTGCTGTGCTCAGCAGTGGGAATGCAAAGATGAGCATAATAGACATTGTTCCTCATGAAGTTTAGCAAACAGAACATACATTAAGTAAAGAATTACGTATATAATTAGTTATGGTTGTGATAGGTGGTAGAAAGTTAAAATATAATTTGCAATGACAGAATCTAATGGGACACCTAGTCTTGAGAGGTCAGAGAAGGCTTCCCTGAGGAAATGATTGTACGCGTATAATAAGCCTTGAATAAATATTTATTAAATTAATGCAGAAATGCAACTATATTTAAGGTGAAACCTGAAGGATTGGGAAGAATTAACCAGGTAAAGTTCAGGGAACAAAAGTGAGAGGGGAGTCCAGACAGAGAAGGCAACATGTGTGAAAGGCTCTGAACTTGGTTCTTTCAGTGAAGCAACAGATGCATGAGAAGAGGGGGGAAACATTGATTCTCAGAATGAAGTGCTGGAGGTAGCCAGGGTCATGTTAGGAAAGACCAGGAGACTATGTTTAAGGATCTAGACTTTGTCCTAAAAATCATGGGAATCCATTGATGGTAACATGATGAGTTCCTACTTCCACATGGTTCCAATATTTGAAGTTGTCAGAAGGCCATGCTCTAGAAACTTTCTAGAATCTACCTCCTGATAAATAAAATAAACCTAAGCCTTTTTTTTTTTTCATCTTCTACATTTGAAACAGCTATAAAATCCCCTTGTCCACACTGCAGCTTTCAAATTTCCACTTGTTAACAGTTCATGTCCCTATAACAGTGGTATCCATTTGGTGAGTGTAAAGTATCCTGTTGAGAAGTTAATAAAAAATATTTGTGGAATCAGAGACTGTCACATTTCAAAAGTATCAGAGATCATTTAGTCAAGACTATAAGGGGCCCCTCCAGAGTATCACTGATAAATAAGTATAGTGGCCTTCTGCTGGAACTCTGCTAATAGCTTAAAGTTCACTGCTCTCAACATTATTCATTGTGGGTTTTGGGGGGGTTTTTGGCTTTGCTTTGCTTTAGCACTCTGGCTTTTCATAAGTTCTTCCTTCTATGAGTAAAAATGTCTTCCCTGTTACTTTTGTTCCCTGCCCTTAGTTCTTGTTATGTTTCTTAGAATTGCATAGAATAAGCTGAATTCACCTTTTTAAAAGTGGTTAAGAGGAGAATCTTTACTTAAAAACCAAGGTGCTCTGATGAAACCTGAGATCAGATTATGAATTTTAAAGTGATACTATATAAAGAATCCATTAGGATAAACACAGTAGAATGAGATAGTGATTTATCTTCTGTGACATAATAACTAATAAATAGCATAAAATTAACTGTACTCAGAACTAGAACCTTGTTTCTTTCCTTTGGTCAACAAATGGAGCACCTAATATTTGAATAATATCTTATTACATATGCCAGAGAATAAATAAAAGAATAAGAGTATTAGGGTTATAAGATCTTGCTCTTAGAACTTATGATTTCTTTTGAGAGAAAAGATTTGTATGTTTATATAAATGCAATAGGAGAGTGCATGCCAAGTGAGCAGTCTACTAAAAGACAGCAATAGAAATTCCAAACATGAGATCATGGTGGGCTGGGATGGAGCAAATCTTCTACTAAGAAGTATCTGATTCACTGAGTTTCTCCTTAGAAGAGGGTGGACAAAACCTTGCTTACATTGACCCTCCTTTTCCTACCTCCTTTTTACCCTCTACCCTGACTTGTACCAGTTCATTGGCCTGGGTGTGCCTTCAAGTGGTGTTTACTGAATTGAATTACTTTGTCTCCCATACTGTGTTAGTGATGTTTAAGATGTTCCATTCCATAATTATCCCCTTTTTTCATTCTACTTCTCTGCTTTCTGAATTTTTTTCAATGAATACATATTTTTAATTTTAACTAAAACACACACACACGAAGATGTTCATACCTATTGTTGGAAAACAAAGTCCAGCCTTTTGAAGATACATGTGAAAGATAAGAAAAATTTTTTTTACTCTCTTGAAGTGGGTTCTGTTAGGAGCTTTTCCAGTGTACTTTAAGATGACAAGCAGCTTCTTCTGAATGGCTATCCTGAGCGACCTTAGAGATTAAAATAAGTGGATTATGTGGCATGAGGATAATAACGAGCTATTGATTTAGTGGCAAAGCTTTGCTCATAGTTCCTTATTTCTCCATCTGCCTGATGCCTTTCAAGAACTGCTTTATCGTGTTTCTTTTCTTTCAGCGGAACGGAAGCCCCCTCTTTTCAACATGAATGCAATGAGTGCCTTATATCACATTGCCCAGAACGACTCCCCCACATTACAGTCTAAGGAATGGTAAGACTGAGCTGTTGCTTTAAATTTCTAAGAGAAGGCACCATATGTATTTGGCACTTTCATTAAATTACACTTTAAATATCTGACCTAGAAAGCATTTCATTCCTTCATTGTATGTTGTGATAACTGACACTGATGCTTTATAAGCCTGAACTTTCTATACACACACACACACACACACACACACACACACACAAACACTATATTTCTGCCCTCACTATGGCTTCTACTGTGTTCTTAATGTGTGTAGGAATTGAAATTCTACCAGGTACATGCCCTGCTACCTTCCTAACCAGTCTGGTCTCTTAAGTCATGATGGTTTTGTATCGATCACCTCGGTCTTATCACTTCCCAGCAAGGATAAAGTACCCTCTCTGATGTCATTATTTTTCTAGTTGTCATTTTTTTTCTTTACTATACGTATAAATGTGTTGAGACAGAACATATACTATCTATTCAGAAGATATATTGTTCCTTGCTGAAAATTATGACATTTTGCTAACTATTGGGGTCACAGAGTTATAGAAAAAGGGCATTGTCAAAGAAGAGTAGACAAAATGGAATTTTCAAGAGAGAAAGTGTTTTCATCCAGAAAGCATATTCCTAGGTTCTCTGTCCCTTATGCTTCAAGTTTTACTAGCTGGTTATAGGTTGTGGGTGATGGAAGAGTTACCAATTGGTCATGAAGAATATAGGCTTGAGACTTATGAGTGTTGTTATCTTTGGAGAGAAAAATGTATATAAAACCGTTGTATATAAATATAGTATTTTTCATTTTATGATATAACGATTTGACCTTGCTTATATAATAAGGTATGTATATATGTTAACTAACTTGAAACTGTCCACATGCATTATCCAAAAGAATTAATTTTAGATACCTTAAACTTGAAAATGGTTCAGTTCTCCTGACATTCCAAAGTATTTTAATAAAAATCTCCTAAAATATAAAAATTTCCCTTGGATGAAAATTATTTAAAGTGATCAGTATGTTCTACAGACCCTGATTTTATTTTCTTTCAATGTATTTGCACACACAGGACAGACTCCTTTAGGAGATTTGTTGATTACTGCTTGCAGAAAATGCCTCAGGAAAGGCCAACATCAGTGGAACTATTACGGGTAATTTTTCAAGTTTATATTTGAGGAGGGGGATTTAAAGTCATGTTGTAGTGGAATATAGTAAATCATTCCCGTGGCAGCTCATCATGACAAACTGGATTAGAACATACTGCCTTGTCATTTATCCAGAGATAGTAGCTAGGCATAGAAGTAGCAAGATATGTGCTATATGTTCCCCGCAGAAAGTTTTTCCCCCATCTTTTCCCCTTTTCTTTTTTCTCCCCCTTCTTTTTGCCTTGTGACAAAGAATATTTCTCCTTGCTCTGGTCATCATTGTGATGTTCCTGTGACTGATATCTGCATGAACTTTAATGCAATGTTTTCAGGACAGAGACTGCCAGTGGTTCAGATACCAACTCTGGGATTTCAGTTAGGTTGTTGTCAAATCATCAGGCAATGAAGATATGTGATAAACATATAAAACAGACATTTGCATAGCATTGCATCACACATGTTAACTGCATTCATCTGATTTAAACGTAGCATTTTTGAGCATCTCTTTTCATGTAACATTTTATTATAGGCTTTATATACATAGGCAATGTGTTCCATTAATATCAGTGAAGTATGTGGGAGCCTTTTACAATATAAGTATCTTTTATTGGCCACAGAATAGTTCAGGTTACTTTAATCTTTTCTGCGTATGTGTTTTTCAGCACTTTTTTGTTTGTTTCTTTGTTTGTTTTAAGAAAAACTCAGGATTGTATTGCCTAAATTTGTGAAGGTTAAAAATGTCAGCTGCCTTTATAATTGCACCTGGGCTAAGTCACAGATTCTTGGTTTACATTTTCTTTTTCTCAGAACTCTTATTCTGTTATTTTCTGGCTTTGAGTGTTCCTGAAGAAGTAGGTCTGAAGCTGACTAGTTTTTCTACCCAGAAGTAAGTTTTTTCTTCTTGTGAGTAACAGGCCACAACAATATGGTGACAGAAGCAACAAGGCAATGGACTCTACCTTATTCTCTTTTGGTGTAGAGCCATCACATATTCTAGACATGGACTACAGACAACAGAACACCAGAAACACAGATAATATGTTTATTACTTTGAAGGAGACAAAGATTTAAAAAAAAGGACACAAACAGCACTGCCATAAAGAGAAAAAAATTATAAATTTGGGCTATAAATTAAGGAGAAAAAAAAAACCTCAAAGAAGAGATACTACAAGCATTCAAAGATGATATTTTAGGGCAACAGACAACAAAAGGATATAAAAAACAAATGGGCAGAGGGAAAGAAAGAAACGAAAGAGAAAAATTTAAATATAGATTAAGGGACTTCCCTGGTGGTCCAGTGGTTAAGACTTTGCGTTCCCAATGCAGGGTGTCCAGGTTTGATCCCTGGTCAGGGAACTAGATCTTGCATGCCGCAACTAAGAGCCTGCATGCCACAACTAAAAGATCCTGCACACGGCAATGAAGATCCCACATGAGATCCCGCATGCCACAACAAAGACCCAGCGCTGCCAAATAAGTATATTTTTTAAATAAATAAATATAGATTAAAATCATACCATAAGCAACAAACTAATATAATAAACCAACCCATTTAGGGTGTTTCCAATGGTAGATAGTCTTAGGGAAATAAAATTAAATGCAAAAGAAAATTTTCAAAAGATGATTATAGAGAACATGACACATGTGGAAGACAGTGGAGATATATATTCCAACCTATTATTCCTAAAGAAGAAAGCAAAACACATGGAACAGAAGATATTTAAAGATATACCTGAAGAAAACTTCTTTGGAAATAAATGTTTGGATCTTTATTTGATTTGATTTACTCTTTATTTGATGGGCCAAATCAAATGAGCCTACCATTTAGTCAACAATGTTTACTGATTGTCTACTGTGTGCCAAGCACTGTTCTAAGCACTGAAAATCATACAGTGATACAAAGAAAAAGATAGTTCCTGCCCTCCTGGAACTTATATTCTAATGAAGGAGTAAGAAAACAAACAAATGATTTGATATAATGTCAGAAAAATAAGGCAAGGACCAGGATAAAGAGTAGAACTTTACAAAGTTCTAAGGAAAAGAAAATGTAAACCAAGGATTTGTGACCCAGCTAAGGTGCTCTTCAGTTTATAAAGGCAGCTGACATTTTCAAGCCTTTTCTTCTCTTAAAAGCTTCTTCTTAATTACTCAGTAACAAAATCCAGCCAATCTATTGATGAAACAAAGAGCAAGAGAGAAAGAGAAAGGGATGGAGGGAAGAAGGAAGAAAGAGTGAATTAGGAACTGGGGAAACTTGTAAAAGGACTGGTGGTGAACATTAAATTTAAGTTTGCTCTCTGATATTTATTTATTTATTTATTACTTATTTACTATTTATTTAGCATCGTAAAGAGACTACATTCTTCATTTTGGATAGACAGTACACATTTTAGAAGATAAAAAAAATAGTGGAAGGGAGAGAATGAAAAGTAAATCTTCCCCTTCCAGGCCCTTCTCTAGAGTTAGCAACCGGTGTCACTAATTTTGTACATGTCCTTCTGGAGATATTCTATGTATATGGAAGTAAATATTCTTTTTTATTTTTGCACCAGTGGTAGCAAACTATAAACGCTGGATTTTTTTTAACTTTATAGTGTGTTTTGGGTATTGTTCCATATTACTACATGAAGAACTATCTCATCCTCTCTAATGGCTCCATTATATACTCAAATGGACTGTAGTTTTTATAACCAACTCATTTATGGTGTTTGCAGTCTTTTGCTATGACAAACTGTGCTGGAATGAATATCCTTACGCATGTGTCATTTTGTACCTGTATATACAGATATCCAAAGAATAAGTTCTTAGAAGTGGAATTGCTAATCAAAGGGAATGTGGATTTTAAATTTAAATAAATATTGCCAATTTTCCACCAAAGAGGATGCCCCAATTTATGGTCCATTAACAAAGTATGAGTACCAAAACTTCTTGAGCTTCTAGTCAGATCAGTGAAAAACTTTTCTCACTGTCATTTTAGTTTGTATTTCTCATTGTGAATTAGACTGAGTATCTTTCATATGTTGACAAGCCATTTCTATTTCCTTTTCTATGAACTCTCTACGATCTTTGCCCATTTGTCTGTTGGGTTGTTGGGTTTTTTCCCTTATTAATTTGTAGTAGATCTTGCAAATATTTTCTTCTTATTTCTCTTTTGATATTCTTTATTCTGGGCTTTTTTGGAGAGGTCATGCAGATGTTTGTTATAAGGAATTCAACTTTTTTTTTTTCTCCAGTTGTCTATCTTGCTGTTCCCAAATACTTTTAAATAATCCATCTTTTCCTCACATTTTCTTCCTGATGTTAAAATGTAACCTTCACATAGGATTAATTTAAATAGAGAACTACAGTAAAATCATTGCTGTGGTCAAAAAGCAGAATGTAAAACTTATAAACATTGACAGTGTAAAAATTGAAAATGTAAAAATAATAACTAGAAAAAAGTAGGGGTAGGAAAGAAATGTAAATGTACTAATTTTCCTGCTTTTCAGGGTAGATGGTCAATAAATTCTTAAATTGAAAGTCTTTTTTAAGTAACTCTTATGTCTTAAAGCTTTTCACAATCTTTTTTTTTTTTTCTTCTTCCCTTAACTTTAGAGGACCCTTTAGGAACTGGTAACTCTTGGTGAAGAAATTATAACTAATGTTAAGCAATTATTTTACTTCAGACGTTTCTAATTCTATTAAACTCAAATACACCTTAATTTAATAGATTATTCTTTAAATTACCATGTGTAATAAGTTTCTCATGTAAAATTATTTCTGGGTATCCATCATTTTGAGAGAGTGAGAGAGAGAGAGGGAGGGAGAGTGTCTAAAATGTTATTTCATGACTTAATATTTATTTCTGGGTGGTGGAATTTTGAGTGATTGACTTTCTTTTATGCATTTCTCTATTACTTAAATGTTCAAAGTAAACATATTTCCAAGAACAAAGAAAGCATTCTTTGAAAATGATCTGAGAACCTTTTAACTGTATGGGTTTAGAGAACAGTGAGGAGATGGGATTGCAGGCAGAGAGGACGAGAGCAAAGACATGCAGGTGTGAAATGCACAGCACGAGGCAAGAATGATTTAGACGTACAATGCATTGGGTGGGAAGGAGGAGTAGGACTAGATTGGAACCTAGAAATTCAAGCAGGAACCCCCTGTAAAGGGTCAAACTTTACGATGGAGGCAGTGAGATGTTTTTAAGACGTTGAGTATATCAGTTTTAAAATACTTAAACAAGTAAGGGTTTAATTACCTCCCGAAATAAGAAGTCCAGGACATTGGGAAAGCAGTCCAGTGATGTAAGCAGCTCAACTTCTCCTCCTCTCTCCCTACTTTACCATCCTTAGTATGTGGCCTTCGTCTTCTTGGTCACAAAATGGCTCCCCATCTCCAGGACTCAGTTTTATTCCTGGCGAGAGAAAGGAGGCAGGGCAAAGAGCAAAACAAACGCCTTCTTTTCTTGTGTCTTGCTTTTTATTCTGGAAAACAAAGCCTTCCTCTGGGGCTTCTGCCTATATCTCATTGACCAGAACTATTGGTCACGCTATTAACTGCAAAGAAGGGTGGAGTCCAACTCTTTTACTTTCTACTGCTTACAAGAAAGGAAGGTGAGGAAAAGAGGTTGGAATGGAGGATAAATGGGCCATAGTGTCTGTCACAACAAATGATATGGTCAAGTAAGTGGTAGAACACCAGAAAACAAACCCCCAGATAAAGAAACCTGGGTTGCAGCTCTAGCTCTTCCACTGTTTAGCTGTGTAAATCACTTAACCTCTCTGGGCCTAAATTTCCTCACCTTAGAAATAAAAGAATTTCTAAGAGCTATTTCTGCTCTGAAATTCAGTATCCTAGGTTATAGCTTGAAGTTTACTAAAAACTGATTTGCTCTTATCTAATTGCAAGCACTGGAGTAGCAAAATAATTTACTTTCTCCCTTTCGTCTCCTCTTGAAATATGCAGGCTACACTTCCTTCTGGGAATGGTGTTTCATTTTCAGAAAGGACTCTTTGCAGAGGAAGAGATATTTTATAAAAACGGGAGCAAAAGCCACAATTCCCCGGACAGCAAAGTCAGGGTGAAGAACCACAAGACATACAGATTTTTTTCTCAGAGTGGTCCTGCTCCTCTCCTATATCTGTTTAACTTATAAAGAAATTAAATCTATTCCATCATCTAAGGCTACCACATTACATCTCATTTTCCCAATATCTTCAAATTATAATTTCACGTAAGTGAATTTTCCACATAACTGAAACTTTTCCTTTAAAAAACAAAATTCCCTCCTCCTACTTTTGATCATTTTCTGTGGTAATCTTGTCAAAATACATGATGTGCTTCTCTGCCTTCTTGAAGAAAGCGTAATGAATATACTTTCACTTCTTGATGGCTCAGAAACAATAGCATTTCATGAAGTCTTGTAGTATAAAAGGACTGTATGAAGAACATTTGCCCCTTTGCAAACTAGCCCACAAACCTTGGTTCATTCTTATTTGGTTGGTTGGTTGGTGTGTTAATCATGGAATTTCCCTCTCTCTACTGTCAGGCAGTCAGAGAACTTTCAAAGGACTCTTCTTTCGGCAACAAGTAACCCTCTAACAGTTCTCAGTCCTTTATTCTCCCACTTCTGTTCCCTCTTTCTAAACTGCTGTAGACTGAGAAACCAGGAAACCAGAATATGTCTTAAAGATCGTTGATAATATTGAAAGTGAAGCCCGTTTATACCAAGAAAAACTTAAGGACTTTGGGGCGGATATTTTTACTTCTCGGAGACCCTTTTCCCTTATTTCTGGTTATACAGCTCTGTAAAGAGAAGATAAAGTTGCCAGAATTCTGACTTCTGGATATATGGAATAGCTGCCATATTTTCAAGCATACACTATATATGACCACAGAAATAGAAAACAAAATATACACAAGTCTGTTTTTAAAAGGGTAGCATAGGGTGGGGAAGAGGATTGAGGCAGTTTATAACAAGAATATTCTATACTCTGCATTCTTTTGCTTATTATGTAGTTTCAGATTTGAAAGTCACAAGCTCTCAGCTACTATTTCAAGTTCTAGTAATTGTTACTACTTGTATGGTAAAGGAAACCTCAAGAATTCTCAAGTAAATTCTAGGACAAGTCCACAAAATGGGGCTTGAGGAAGAAGAGAAAAGCATAGTTACCGCTCTATGAGATTTATAAAGATGACAGGCTACATGAAATGAAAATCATATCTTGTTATTTCTTCAAAATCCACAGAGCTGTTTTATGTCTATTTACTTTTATATCTAAATCTAGCACCTAAAAATATGTCTCCTCATCATCAGTTTCTGTTTTTTCTCCTCCCTCAATTAGCATGACTTTGTTCGACGAGACCGGCCACTACGTGTCCTAATTGACCTCATACAGAGGACAAAAGATGCTGTTCGTGAGCTAGATAACTTACAGTACCGGAAAATGAAAAAAATCCTTTTCCAAGAGACACGAAATGGACCCTTGAATGAGTCACAGGAAGATGAAGAAGTAGGTTGAGTTTATTTTAGCAGGCACTTATAGAATGCCTACTATGTGAAAATGTTCTGGACCGGCGCGCTATGAAAAACACTTTGGGGAATAACAGTGTAATTGATGTTCTCTGCCTTAAGAGACATGCAGAGTTGCAGAAGAGACATTCATAAAATAACTCTTATATAAGGCAAAATATGAAAAATGCTGTAGAGGGAGAGCACACGGCAGGGGTGCATAGTGGGGAGAGAAAAAGTCATCAGCTGGTGGGGATTAGTGAAGAGGTGGGCCGTTTTTGACAGGCAGGCCTAGGGCATTTTAGACTCAGGGAAGTGCGGTGCTCTAGGAAGATTATCCTGGCATCAGAGTGTAAGATGGATTTGAATAGGTAACATTCTGGATAATAATCCATGCAAGAGGCAGTAAGGGTAGCGTCTATGGGAATCAGGGGAAAAGGAACACTTAAGAAACACTGCAGAGGTAGATTTCATAATACAGTGCTTCTCACTGACATTGACAGATGAGGAGGAATTTACGGTGACTCTGAGCATTTGAGCCTAGGTGACTAGAGTATCTCAATACCAAGAACAGAGAAAAAGAACCGAGGAGAAAGAGTAGGTTAAGCATGATTTCAGTTTGATGCCTACTGAGTCTTAAGTTCCTGGCATCATATGCTACTGACACAGTGTACAGATGGAGTTTTTAAAGAAAGATGACTTTCTGGTTTCTCATTCAAATAACTTAAGAAGGTTTGGTCGAAGGGAAGGGTAATGACAATTGGGACACCTGAACGGAGATGTCTAGCATTTGGTTGGGAAATACAGATCCAGAACATAGGAAAGAGGTCTGGGTAAAGGATAGTTGGATGGGGGTCAAGGAATTAAAATGATGATGAATCAAGGAGCTGAATGTAGAATGAGGCGAGGGTCCATGCCACATAAGAAGAGGGAGACCTGGTTGATAAAGGCATCACAGATGTTACGAGCGTACACAGCTTCAAGGAGGGAGCAGCCAATACCATCAGATGCCACAGAGCAGTCAAGTTAAATAAGGACCAGAAACAGTGTTAACTGGGTTTTACAAGTAGGGCCTTCTTGATGACCTTAGTAAAAGCAGTTTTACAGGAATAGTTAGGATAAATAGTAGATTACCGTGGGTTGTAGAATAAATGGGAAGTGAGAAGGCAGAGGTAGTGAAAGTTGGTTATTTTAAGATTCGTAAATTTGGCCAAGGAGGAAAAGTGACAGAGGGCAGTAGGTAGAAAGGTACATACATATAGGGCAGCCCTCTTCATATTTATATGCAGAAGGAAAGGAGCCAGGACAGAGGCATTGGAGATAGAGGAAAGAGATGCAGTTAAAGAAGTAGGATCTCAGGAAGTGCATAACAGTAAGAGCATTAGTGCAGGGATTAGCCTTGAACAAAGGACTCTTCTTCCTCTAAAAATAGATTAAAAAATAGGAAAAGAATGAAGAATGAATTTTAGTTTAGCTTTTTAATATAAAAGAAAATAAAATTATTTTATCAATAATTATAAAAATGAGATTAAGAAAGCTGAATTGGAATATCAAGTCTCTTGATTGCATATATACAAATGAGCCCTTTTAATTGGGAAAATAAATCTATTAAAAATATAATGTATTATCTGTCATTTTAAATTACCCAAATGACGTTTGTCAGTGATTCCTTACATTACCATGGCTAAGTAACAGTTCATTAAAGTTATGTATGTACAGCATGGTTCTTTGAAAGTAGGGTTCTTTTGGAGCTAAGTTTCTTTAATTATATTATTTAATCTTGTATCGAAAGGTATCCCACTGTGATGGATAAATTATGTGTTCTGATTATTTTATCACTTCTCAAATAGTAGTCTTTGGACGAGTAGTGATGAATACCAGTATTACTTGACAGATATATTTAATAAGGTTACAGAGGTAAGCATGATAGAATTGCCTGAGGGAGGCAGAATTTAATTACCTGTCCAGGACAGTAGAATTAATATCCCTGCTTAGATATGAAGTTACTCAGTAATGACTTGCAAAGGACCATATTGTTTGTCAAATCTCTGAAAGCTCTCTTCACTCGCTTTGAGTTTCAAGTGACGACTGCCGTGTTTGTAGATATCCTAGAGGTCCCCTGTTCAGTAGCCTGTGGTCTTTCCCTAGCACCCTGATGTTCCTGAAGGTCTCTCAGAAACCTGGCCTGGTTCTGATTACCGAATAGCAATACAATAATATGATAGTCGCATATGACAGAGGAAAGCCCTGGCATAGCAGCATTTGGAGCCTCATGACCCATGTCCAAAATAGCCCCCGCGGAAGGCATAGAAGAGAATTGGAGGTGTCAGAAAATGGTAGGGGAGTAGTGGAGCCACTACATTAAAAGTTTATCCTTGCAGATTTGGCAGAAAAGCAACTTGGCACTGCAAAATTGAGTGTACTTAATAGCTTAGTCAATGGATTGGTACTTTATCTCCAGTCATTTTTTTTTTAACCCGAGTGCCCCATTTTTATAGGACAGCGAACATGGAACCAGCCTGAGCAGGGAATTGGACAGCCTGGGCAGCAACCATTCCATCCCAAGCATGTCTGTGAGCACAGGCAGCCAGAGCAGCAGTGTGAACAGCATGCAGGAGGTCATGGATGATAGCAGCTCGGAACTTGTCATGATGCATGATGACGAAAGCCCAGTAAATTCCAGTTCCTCTGTTGTGCCCAAGAAGGTAAGTTTCATGGTCCCCTTCACAGCACTAGGCTTTGCCAGTCATAATGAAGCCGGCTCAGGTCACCTAGCAGCCAGCTATTTTAGTTCCCCTTGTACAACTGAAATCTGGGACTCAACCTAGCACATGATAGTTCTTTTACGGTAAAAAGATAATGTAGGACTAGGCAATCTGTATCTGTGCCTATTTCTTTTATTATTATTTATTTATTGGCTGCATTGGGTCTTCGTTGCTGTGCATGGGCTTTCTCTAGTTGCAGCGAGTGGGGCCACTCTTTGTTGCAGTACGCGGGCTTCTCACTGTGGTAGCTTCTCTTTGTTGCAGAGCATGGGCTCTAGTCACGCGGGCTCAGTAGTTGTGGCTCACGGGCTCTAGAGCGCAGGCTCAGTAGTTGTGGCACATGGGCTTAGTTGCTCCATGGCATGTGGGATCTTCCCCAACCAGGGGTCGAACCCATGTCCCCTGCACTGGCAGGTGGAGTTTTAACCACTGCACCACAAGGGAAATCCCTATGTACTCATTTTAATAAGTATCAGTGATCACAGTCTAATTCCAGTAGGTGAGCAAGTTTAAGAATTTTTTTCACTTAGACGTCTATTAGGTGTGCATTTATTCTTGGGAGAAAAAGGAAATTGAACAGGTAAGGATGAAGGGCATGAGAAAATATATTGGTGCCCAGTCATGAATAGTGGAGGGATTACATTTATTTTCTGAACTGATTAACTTATTCATTTATTCAACAAACATTGGTGGGGACCTTTATTATCTGCTAGGAACTATGTTAGGCCCTGTGGATAAAGACAAAACAGACATGATGCCTTCATGGAGCTTATTATCTGTGGGGGAGATTAAGCAAATAATCACACAAGTAACTTTATCATGTAATTATAAAACTTGTTCTGGGTAAAAGGAGGACTTAATCTAGCAGGGAGTAGGGGAAAGTCTCCCCAGTAAAGTGACATTTAAGCTAAAACTTCAGAAACAAATAGAAGTTAGCTAACTTGGGGTGAAAGATTGGGGTGAGTCAGGAAGCAGCATGTACGAAGGCCCTGTGACAAAGGGAACTTTGTATGTTCAAGGAAGAAGGGAAGGATGTGAGAGATTAGAGTTTGGTGAACTAGGTAGAAAGTGAATTGAGACCAGAGAGACAGCAAGGACCCAGATTATTAGAAAACCATAAAAGCATTTTGAGGAAAGGAGTGATAGCATGCAGATGCGGCAATCTGCTAAGAGTTCAGCATTGTCAGCTGTCCTTCTTTGAACTTGGGCAAGTGGTCATGTATTTGAAAGGTTGAAAAGAATGTTTTGCTGAGCTCTCTTTCTGGAAGGAGCAATCATGGATGTTGACAGAGATCGACTTTTTCCTTTCCGTTACCTCTGGGGCTCCGTGGGGATAGAGAGCAAAAGAAGAGGAATTCTGTTGGATCTTTTTACCCCCGGACCTCTCAAATGAGCACCCAGAATTAGAAGAGAGACTCTGCTGGCATAATCAACAAGAAAAAAGACGCTGGTCTTGAACTCATTGGGGGTTTTAGTTTTAATTTTTACATGCCAGTATAGAGCTTTCTAGTAATAATATGGGCCTTTCAATACTTTTTTCTCCTTGGTGTAATCAGTTAAGAAAACCAGATGTTAATTTATAGTCTGAAATATCAACTGAGTAAAAGGGCAACCCACAGAATGGGAGAAAATATTTGCAAATCATCTATTTTATAAAGGATTCATATCCAGCATATATAGAGAACTCCTAAAACTCAACAACAGCGAAAAAACAACCTGAATCAAAAATGAGCAAAGGACTTGAATCAACATTTCTCCAAAGAAGATATAAAAATGGCCAGTAAGCACATGAAAAGATGTTCAACATCATTAATTATTAGGGAATTCTAATCAAAACTACAATGAGATACCACCTCACACACATTAGGATGGCTACTATTAAATAAAACAGCATATAACAAGCGTTGGTGAGGATGTGGAGAGATTGGAACCCTGGTACACTATTGGTGGGAATGTAAAAGGGTGCAGCCACTGTGGAAAATGGTATGGTGGTTCCTCAAAAAATTAAAAATAGAATTACCATATGATCCAGCAATTCCATTTCTCAGTATATATCCTAAAGCATTGAAAGCAGGGTCTCAAAGAGATTTTTGTACACTCATGTTCATAGCAACATTATTCACAACAGCAAAGAGGTGGAAGCAGTGTAAATGTCCATTGACAGGTGAATGAATAAACAACATGTGGTATATATGTGCAATGGAGTATTATTCAACCTTTAAAAGGAAGGAAATTCTGCCATATGCTACAATGTGGATGAACTGTGAAGACATTATGCTAAGTGAAATAAATGTGCCAGTCACAAAGAGAAAAATACTGTATGGCTCTTAGGGTAGTCAGAATCATAGACAGAAAGTATAATGATGGTTACTAGAGATTGGGGGAGGGGATAAATGGGGAATTGTTATTTAATGGGTACAGAGCTTCAGTTTTACAAGGAGAAAAGAGTTATGGGAATGGATGATGGTGATAGTTATACAACATTATAAGTGTATTAGCACTTAAAAATAATTAAGATGGTAACTTTATGTGTATTTTACCACAATGAAAAAAGGAAAAAACTATAAGCAGGCTAGAAGAATAGAATATATTATAGAATATATTATATATTATATATAAAAACAATATTAAATAATGGTATCTCTTCATGAAACCCATTTAGTCCTATACCTGGGCTTAAAATTATATTATCTTTAAACACAATAGAGGTCAATTATTCAGAAGTTTCATTATTTGTTGGTTTACTTGAATTCCTAAAAGTTTTCCACTTGGGAACATAAATAAAGTAGGATCTTAAACTCTCAATAGAAAGTTTTATATAGTGGACTGTAGGAATGAGGAAACTAGTTTAAAGTTCTGTCTGCCACTGTTAGTTTTATTTTACTTCGGACAAGTCACAAACCTCTCTGGGCCTAATTTTCTCCATCTGTAAAATAAGGAGTTGTTCTGTATGATTTCCAAGGTTGCTTCCAGCTCTAAAATTTTGTGCTCAGGAGCAAGCTTCATCCATGCCTCACTCAGGACAAGGTGTACTTTTATCTCCTACATTATGTATTTGGATTCCACTTAAGATTTCACTTGAAAAGGCTTTTTTTTCCCTAAAAGCCAGTGCCCGGATCAGTCCCTTCTCCATGTAGATGGGATGGTAGCTACACTGTATTACGTGTAGGTATGGGTAACGTGTTGCCTATGGGATTCTCCAGGAAGCAGAGCTGAGATGGTTTAGCACAGCAGGATTTTGTTTTGTTTTGTTTTGTTTTAATTAGGAAGTCCCTTTGGGGTCAACACCTGTGGGAGGGAAGAGAAAGAAGCAGCACTGGGCAGAGAGCAAAGTTGAACTGAGATGCAGTCCAATGGCAGCCTCAGCCAACCCCTCCAGGGAACTTTGGAGCTAAAATGGCCCTTCAAAGTTGTCCAAACTGGGCCAGAATGGCCAGGGCTAGATCAGTCATTGCATATGCGGAACCTGGGAAGGGTGCAAACTTGGACAAGGCTGCTCTCTCTGCAGCCCGTAGGAGAACTGACAGCCAAAGACGATTGCCGACAACAACTCCTTCCTTAAAGGGGGATCTGGGTGGTGCATTCCTCGGCCTATTGTAATTTGTGACCACAAAGATTAGAAAAAAAAGCAATCAGTACTGTTTTATGAAACATTTTCCAGTTTTGTATTTCTAGAATCTTAGAAAAGCCTATACATCAGTAAATTATCATTTTATAAACAATATTCTACCCATTATCTCATTATCCTATTTTATTTTCTTTTTAATACTTGTCACTATCTAAAATTATATTATGTACTAATTTATCTATTATTTCATGAGTAGAGTGTAAATTTCATCATGGTTAAAACTATTCTTACCTTGTTCTGCACTATATCTCAACACCTAGAACAGTCCCTGGCACAGCATAGGCTATGAAATGAATAAGTAAATAACTATGGAATGAATGAGGAACAGACAAAAAGTACACAGAGAATGAACTAAATACCAGATACTAAATACCATCCTGTTTTGGTTCACTGAACATAATGGATTAAACGGGTTAAATAATATTAAATATCTTTATGGTTTGAAAGACTAAAATAAATAGATTTTCTCCAATAATAGTACTCTAGACAATAAGAACATGCTTAATAAATATCAAAATATAAGAATAAGAGTGGAGAATTTTTTTTCCCCACCCTTGACTGTTACAATCAAGACTGCAGACATATCCTAAATTAGTCAAATCATATATATGACCAGATGACCATTTTATATAGGAAGTGAACTTACTTTTAAAGGCCATGTGTAACTGGTAAGGGCATGGTTTACAATTAGCTGTTCTGCATCCAGAATAAAGATGACCTGATTTTAAGAGGACAGTTCTATCACAGATCAAGTCCAAAAAATATAAAGTGGGACACTGCAAATTTTCCTTTAACGTCAGGATTTCAGGTTACTTCTCTACAATCTTTGCCTCTACTCTGGTCTTTCCCAGGCCCTGAAGGGATCCTAATCTGATCTTCCCTTTGAGCAAGAATGATTTGATAAGTCTAAACGTATATTCTGACAAAATAAACTTTAAGCACTTATTTCTTTTCCCCTTGCTAGTGTTGCCACACTGCTTTTTCCAATAACAAGAATATCACCTCATCTCTAGACTGTTAGCTCCTCGAGGACATCTCTCGTCACGTACCACCTAGATGGGTGTCTGTCACATAGTAAGCACTCAATAAATGTTTTGTGAACTAAAATGAAGATGAACTTTTATAGGACACAACTCTACACCTCAGTTCTTGATTATTCATAAATGAGTCCAGGGCAAACTCTTAATCCAGATTAGTTTTTTTTGCTGTAGCCTAGGCTGCCTCTAAGCCTCCACCCTACACCTTAAAACCACTGGGTGTACAGCAGTAGCAAACAGATTTTAATATTGTCCTAAGCAACAAAGTCTGTTTTTTTTAATTTTTCAATTAAAAGGTATACTTTTATTTTAAGTCTAAAATCAATTACTGTTGCTTGCTGCTGCCTTCTTTTTTTTTTTTAATTAATTAATTACTTTATTTATTTTTGGCTGTGTTGGGTCTTCGTTTCTGTGCAAGGGCTTTCTCTAGTTGTGGCAAGTGGGGGCCACTCTTCATCGCGGTGCGCGGGCCTCTCACTATTGCGGCCTCTCTTGTTGCAGAGCACAGGCTCCAGACGCGCAGGCTCAGTAGTTGTGGCTCACGGGCCCAGTTGCTCCGCGGCATGTGGGATCTTCCCAGACCAGGGCTCGAACCCGTGTCCCCTGCATTGGCAGGCAGATTCTCAACCACTGCGCCACTGGGGAAGCCCTGCCTTCTATTAATATATATCACGAGACTTTAATATACTAAAACTCTTTATTAATCAATTTGTTGTTTCCAGTATGCCTAATGAACTCTAGTCATCATGGCCCTCTTTCAGAGATTATTTTTTAAAAATCCTTCTCTTCTAACTCCTAAAGCTTTACTTGACCCTTCCTATTAGTCAATGTTAGTGGGGTTTTTTCTTCCCCCTTCTTTAAAAAAAGAACAGCTTTCACCATTTTCGTGGGAGGAAAAAAAGAGAAATGTCCTTGAGGGGATAGGATGTTCTAGTTTAATTTTCACTGGCTTCAGTGGCCTTTCCTATTATTTTTGCTGAAGAGAGGGGCGGGTTCTTTGACTCTTCAACTCACGTTTGGCAGAGTAAAAGTAAATTAACATGTGAAGGCAGTGTTTCTTAAACAGAGCAGTCATACAAAACACCTCTCTATAGTAACATCTTTATCCTCAGCGTTCTGCTAGTCATTTTCTCTCCCTAATAGCTATCCTTCCAGGTGAAGATATCCTTTTCCATCTTCTCGCCTTCCTCTGGCCCCAGCTTCTGATAGCTGTACCTGCTTAGGCAATCATTTAATCATTTTGAACAAAATGAAAGAGATGGTGGGTTTGCTGATCCCTTCTCCACAGCGTGAAAAGTATGGGAACCTATAAAAAGACGTCTCGTCACCAGAAAAAAAGCCATTTTTAGATCCGCTTCCCCCCCCGCCCCCCCACCGCCATGTAAAGGTGTGCTTGTGTGTGTGTCACTGTTTTGCGACGTCCTTAGAGTACAGAGTGGCAGGTTTTTATGAAATACAAATTTGAATTCTGTTAAATAATAACAAAGAAAATGTCATTTTTTCAGAATCTCCTCAGACCTATATTCTTGAGCTTATTTATTCAGCAAACATTTTTTGAATGCCCGCAAAGTATCAAGCACTATGCTAGGTGCTGGGAAGACAGATTTTTCAAACCACATTTACTCTGCCTTCAAAAAGCTCACAATCTCATGCCCAGGCGAGTATAAGTATGATGAGGAGTGTGATAAAGGTATACCCAAAGCATAGCAGAGTCCAGGAGAGTGGTTTCCAAGGTTAATTTCAAGTTAACCTAGAAACTCTGAACAAGTGACCACACCATGAATCCTCATTTCAGAAGCATAAATAGTCAGACATTTAGGGAAAAACTAAATAAAAGTAAAGCCCTTTGTCCAGGGAATAATAGTAAAGTTTTTAATCTGAAGAAGTTTTACTTTTTATAAAGAAAGGACATTATAAATTTACCAGGTTAACACAGACTTACTTAAAACTGGTCCCCAATTCATATTGGTATTTCAAAGAGCTATTTTGTTCATTCCTGGATGAGCATGTTTTAAGGATAAATTATAAACAAGTCATATATTTTGTCTTGGTAAGGTAGAACATGATATTTGTTCTTAAACTTCTGAAATCATTCTTCAACATCAAAGAAGATGTTGGTCCTCTCATCAGCATTTGTAAATCATATGCAGCGGTGCTTAACTGCGTAAAATAGCAAATTCACCCTTTCCAGTATTGATCTTAAAATGTGTTCAGGTCGGAAACTCTGGGAGGCAAGTATAGTCATTTTCAAAGGGGCTGCTACTCAAAGGGGTGATGTAACCAACAGACCACATACCCAGTAAAGCTGATAGTTTAATTTGTTCTTACTTGTGTCTCAAGTCACATTGCCCTCATTTTAAAATTGCTTCATTATTTAAGTTGTCTGCAGAGTTTTGAACTTGTTTTAAGCAATGGTGTTGAATATTTTAAAATTTATTTCCCTATGCACTTGGATATCCACTGTTAGACTGAAATATTGCCTCATCCTGTGGTCTCTTGTATAATATTTGGAGACTTAGTGTTGGTGATCTCTGTTATGAAGCTAGTACAAAAACTAAAAATTCTTTTATAAATTTTTTTTTTAATTTTAAGGAGATGGAAGGGATTATACTTTTAGTGTTAGCATTATTTATTATATTTAAAGTAGATTAGAATTTTTGACCTCTTCTCTCAGACTAACTTCTAAAATAGCGTTATTTTTTAAATATACCTTAGTGGGTTATTTAATTAGCTACATGTCAACTAAAATCACTATGGTCTCAAGTTTTAATTTTTCCAGTGTATTCCAATACCCTTGAGTTTAAAAACTTAGCAAATATGATGTGACTTTTAATTTGATAAGCAGGGTCCTAACCTACAAGTGTTAATTTTTATCTGAGAGAAAACAACTAATATTAAAGTTATACATATTTGCATATGAATGTGTTTTGTTTTATTCTGTTATGTGAATAGTGTGGATTCCACAGGTTAACTTTGTAAATCAAGTTATCAAAATTTGAAATTTAGCTGCTGCCACAGCATTGAAGAGCTCCCTCTCAGTAAGTACACTTAATGTTAGCTAACTAATACTCACCAAAACTCTGACCTGTAAAACCACAGGCCTCTACCTAGCCTATCTCTTCTGATTGCTAGCATTTAGAAGCATCTTGCTTTTCTGGGACTATAATATTAAGTAAGAGCAATTTTGGAGTTAATGTAATTTATTAATAAATATCCAGCAATATGAATGGTAGTAGATCCCAGTGCCTTCCTCTCGAGAACCTTAAACCTAGATGCATAAATCCCACACCTAATCTCTCTTTGCCTGCTGAAATTAGAATTTAGATTTCCCAGGAAATAACGTAGAAAATTTTAAATTGACCTATCAAGTATTTTTTTATAAATTTCAAAAATATGGGTTGAGATGCATTTTTAATCTATAGCACTATCTAATAGAACTTTCTGCAGTGATAGAAATTATCTGTATCTGCACTGTTCACTGTGGTAGCCATAGTTAGTGGCTAGCTTGAAACACAGCTGGTGTGACTTAGAAACTGAATTTTACATTTTATTTAATTAAAATATCCATGTGGCTAAAGGGTATCTTATTGGACAGCACAGCGGTAGAATATCCCTTGAATTTGATATATATGCCTTCAATGGCATTAAAGGTCCCTTCATTATTTGAAAGCAACATAGACCACAATACAGTAAATTTAAAAAAAAAATCTCTAAATATAGACATAATGGTAAATACCTTCCCAACATTCTGAAGCATTCTAATTTTATAAAAGGGAAAAGAAAATCAACCCAATGATGAATTTAATCATGGGTCTTCTCTTTTACATAGAAACCTGGATGTAAAATTTAATTTTCCTCAAGGAGTCTATGTGTTTTCAGCATTTTACACTGTATAATAAAATTTTGTATTTTTTAAGCCTTTAATTTTGTTTACTGATGAAGAAAAGAGCAATTATAAAAAATTTCAAATAGTCATGGACAAAATGCAAAATTGACTTCTCACAATGGTTTCTCCTAAAACCCTAGGGCAGTAAGAGAATTAATTTCTCCTTCCCCGTGCTGAACATGTACTATTTGAAAATCCCCCATGGTTGTACATGTTTCTGAGCTATTAATTATTACAGTATCTTTTTTTCTGAAGGGCTAGTGCTACTTACTGACTGGCCACTCCATCTTTTATCGAGCAAAAAGCATTGCGCTTTGAAAGCATTTACCCCTTTAAAAGTCATTTCAATTGCATTTAAGAAACATCCATTATTATCTTTCCAGGGAATGTTATTTTTCACTGGGCATTACAATAAGATTAATCATCTTTGCCTGTCAAGAAGCCCAGACCTGATTAAATCAGTCAAGGACATTAAATTCCAGCTTTACTCACTTTGGTGACCATACCGACATTGAGTTGAGGAAGAATTTGTGAAAGTATCATTTTGTTAAAATTGTATGCCTGTCTCTTTAAATCTAAAAAAAAAAAAATCCTTTCAGAAGCTGTAGAGAGAAGGTGCTAGAACTGTGTACGATCATGACTGGAAAGCAGGATCCCTCAGTGACTGCCGAATCTTCCCAGCACAAGATAGAGAGGCAGTCCAGCACAAGCCTACACTGGTTCTAGGCAGAACGATGATCCTACCGAACAGATCTCAAATAAAATTAAATTGAGAAAGCAGATCTTTCAAGGGAATGAGGCGGAGGCTCGCTTTTATGTTAAAAGCCACCAGCATCCTCCTTGCTAGACATGGACATGACATTTTTAAAGGAATTATTTGGTTACAGCGTTTTAAGCAAACTGTTCTAAGGAGTCTGTACATTGCCTTGTTTTTTCTATTCTTTTTTTCTTTTGCATATATGTAATTCTGGAGGTAAAGAAAAAGCCTGCCAGGGATTCAGAAGGCATCCCACTAGCGATCAGCTGACATTCCTAACTGAAGGCTGCAATGTGTTGCTTATTCATTTTGTACCGTGGGAGCTGCGGGGACTAGCAGAGAGCTAAACTATGCATTTCAAACAGCAGTGCTTGTGCAGAAAGAGGGGTGAGAGAGAGGCAGCCGGCGAGGAAAGAGCACAGCTGGACTTTCTCCTTGTTTTTATCCATTTCTGCAGGATCATGTATTCATAAGGGATGAGGCGGGCCACGGCGATCCCAGGCCTGAGCCGCGGCCTACCCAGTCAGTTCAGAGCCAGGCCCTCCACTACCGGAACAGAGAGCGCTTTGCCACGATCAAATCAGCATCTTTGGTAAGCAAACACCCCTCTACCCACCTTCCTTTCCTTCCCCTCCTCCCCATCTGGCAGCCTCTCGCCCTCCCTGAGCCTCTCTCGGCTTCATGGATGGGAGGAAAGGAGTCAAGAATGTTTTCTCCCTCCTAATAATTTTATTCATTTTAGAAAAAAATTTGTTGGCATAGCAACCTGATCTCAGATATTTTAGCATTGTCTATGGCATGGAAAAAAAAAACCCTTTGTGTGTGTGTGTGTGTGTGTGTGTGTGTGTGTATTTATATATGCTGTATGTGCAAAATAAAAAGCCTTTGAGATGAAGTTGCTAATCTGTGCAATTTTGTAAAAGCTATTTGTCTTTTCATTGAAATAATAATGCTAAAAAAATATTTTAAAGGTATTTGATGTGTGTGTGTGTGTGTGTGTGTGTGTGCAGAGCACTATGATTCTTTTTGTATAGTTACCTGTGTGTCTATAATGTGTACACACACATCAAAAGATAAAACACAATTTTTTTAAAATATATGGTTGCTGGCTAATGTATATAATTGTAGGAAATAAGGTACTTGCTTCCCAGGGATGGATTGCTGGTCCGTCTGGTTCATTCATTTATTTATTGCAACAATGGTAGTGGCTGCACTTCCCCGTTTAACCCCTGAAGAATTTCCTGGCACCGATAAAGCAAGAAGGGCTTTGTAGGAGATGGTAGGGATGGTTGTGGAAGAAAAGATACTGTAGGATCCTTCAGCATTTTTACTATTGCAAATGTGATTGCTGGATGCCCTTGTAGTAGCAAAAGGGGTGTGTGCTGGAAGAGTTAGTTTTCATGCCTCCGCCCCTTGGCCCCCCACGCGTGCGCGTGCGCACTCTCACACACACACACACACACACACACACACACACACACACACACACACACACATCGTTTCATCCTTGGCACTCTAAACTCTCTTTAATCATTTGCTTCTGAATCTCACTTCTCAGCCAAAAAATTATTGAAATATTAGTTGTTATTGCTCAAATTGATGTTAGAGGTCACATGGGCAGGAAGAGTTAGTGTACACTGCCTGGCTATTACATTTAGAACCTATGATGACATCATCCAAGGCCGACCCAGAAATTATTATTTTTCTTGTCCTATTTTTAAAATCTGATTTCCACTCTTATTTCTCAAGTGTTTTAAAGGCTTCATTTATCTTTGGGATTGATAATGGTTTATAATTTTTAAAAACCCAAATATAAGAAAAATGGAAGTTAAAGCACCTACATATTGCTATGCCTGCTGCTGTCTAAAAGCAAGCAATTTAATTTAGACTGCTTACAAATAAGCCTGGCTTTAAGTTCCTTTGTATAGAAGTTTCTTGTATTCTCTTCAATGGACAATTTTTCATTTTAAATGCATGCCATGCTGTGTAATGGAGATCTTAAAATGTCCACTATGTATTTGCTAATGATTATTAAGCACCTACAAAGCATGCTTTTGAGTCTAAATAAAGCATCATGAAATTATTGAATAATAAATACCTTCATACCATGATATCTGACAAAAGAAGAAATATGGTGTGTTTAGAATATGACTACTTACCACTGACTCTTGTGAGACTTGTACCTTTATCCAGACCTGTGCATGTTGAAATGAGAGGAGAAATGAACAGCCACTGAGACTCAGAGCACCATAAGCAGGTTTTGAATGTGAAGCAGACATTGTATGTGGGTTTTCCCCCTCTGGGACAGGTTCTCTTCTTTTCTCACTTGCCACACCCTCATTCCCACATCATATATTCATGACCTCTCCTGCCGCCCAGGAAGATCACTACTGCCATGCCAGAATGGTCTCACGCTCGCATTTGTGAGCTCACCCAGGCTCCTCTGTGTGTATATCAGCCATCACAGTCTCCCTCTCTGTGAATGATGAAAGCTGCTTCCCTACTAGGCTATGTCAGGGCCACAGGCAAAGTCCTCAGGTACCCCTCTGAATCCTACAGGCTTCGTAGTGCCCATCCAGAGAACAGCTGGGATCAGTCTCTCTGAGGGACTTTTGATTTGCTAAAAGGCCCCTGCACCTATATTAAGTTAAAAACAGAGTGGCTGATAGGCTGTTGCTGTAGCCACAAAATAAGGTGTTTTATGTGTAAAATCTTCTCCAAATGTGATGCTTTGGGAGTCAGTGGGATTGATGCAAGTTTATCAGCGTTCAGTGGTATTTGTATTTAACAGTTTTTAGGGAGAAAAAAATTAATGAAAGGGAAAAGTGGTATGGTTTTGAGTGGTTCCATGTCCCATTTTGGACAGTCTAACTGTTGGTTAAGATAAACAGTTGTGGATATTTTAATATATATTATTGAGTACTACAGTTCTACTACCCATCATATTATTTGTTTTAAAGGCTAATTCCAATAGGAATATATAAATCAGGACACTGGAACATCAAAAAGAAGTATCTAATTTTTAAAAACTTATCTCAACCCTTATTGTTTTCCGTGGACCCCTGCTCAAATGAGAAAGTCTAAAATTACTTAAAATGACATAAAAGTAGGAACAAGATCATGGAAAAATGAAAGTCCAGGGTACTGAATAATCAAGTCATTGTTGAAACCTCACTTCTTACAGTTCGTAGCAATACAATATTGATATATTTATTTTGGTTTTACTCTTTCTTTATAACCTACCAGCAGCAGTGCTAAGAAACCATAGAGTGATCCAAAAGTGAACAGCAAAAAGAAAAAGAATTTAATTTAATTAAAAGAAATTAATTTTTCAATTACTAGATAATAAGTGATACGTGTATATTTTAAAGAGACTTGCAAACTGACAAAAAAATTGCAATTCCTCAAATTTGTTATATCAGCCTACCTCTTCTACATAAACCTAAAAGAAGCCTAGCTCTGTGGTTTTTCCACTTATCATTTCTTTCTACATTGTGCTTTTGAATGGAGCTATTGACAAATATATTAAGCCAATGGGCTACAGGCTTTTACTGCTGATGTTTTTATTATTTTGGCACCTTAAAACTGAGATTTTTTATGTTATTATGCACTGTTGCACAATTACATTTGTAACAAAGGACCTTCATACCAGAGGAAACCCTGAGGAAACTTTAGAATTTTATGTATATATATATATATATATGTGTATATATATATATATATATATATATATATATTATAATAATTTAAGGGCAGAGATTATTAACCTTATTTTGAAAAATTAGGGAAAGGAAGGGCATTTCATAGAATCTCTTTTACTTTATCCTTTCTTTTTCTTCTTCTGTTTGAAAGTTCACATTGGGCTGATATGTTATATGAGGAAAGGAGTCGTTTATATAGTTCTTTGGAATTACTACTCATCTGACTTCTTGGGCTTTTGAGATGTGCCTTCCTTGAGTTTTTATTGTTGGTGAATGGAGATCCTAACATTTTAATTAGATTAGTGACCCATGGGAGTGTTTTCAGCTATTGATGTCATTTCCTAAAATTTCATAGTGTCCTGGGTCACTGGCACTTCCCATAGTAGATGTTACTATAGAGAGCACCAAGGCCATATCTATAAGACAGTTCAGCTTCTGGCCTTATAAAGGAATTCTCACTAGAATGCAGTGGTCTTACTACACGTGTGAATTTATGTTAGAATGCACATTAGGGAGAGGGGCATGAAACTCTTAATTTCTAATACCAAGAAAGCATGTAAGAGAAAATTATTATTGTTCTATCCATTCAAATATAGATTCTTTGGCTTTACCAGATTCAATAGAAAAGTTCATATAAAAATGGAATCTTCACTTGCTTTTTAAAAATGTAACATAATCATTGAGCTAATTGTGAAATTGTATACCTAAATGAGTCTGATAGACAAGCATAAAAATATTAGAGCCTCAGCAGTAAATGCTACTGTTTCACCTCTCATGTGCCCTGCTGTTCTGTTCCTAAATGCTTGAAAATGTGTTCTCTCCCTGAAGAGTGTACCAGAGGCTGCTTATCAGAGTATTGCATATCTCCTCTTTCCTTATTCTTGGCTTTTTAATCGCACTAAGATCATTGCTGATACTATTTTTCACTTGTGCTACTGCCCAACCCACATGACCAAAGTCTCTCAATAAATGTGTTGAATGTATGAATGAATGAATGAATGAAGTCTCTTCCAGTCCTGTTATCACAGGAGAATTTGGATTTTTAAGTGTGCATTTCAGAGTTGCTCATGTCAGTTTTTCTGTGTAAGGCAGAATTGCCTGGATCAGTCATTACTTTTATTATGAATTTAAAACATTTTTTCCCTGGGTGTTCTAAAGAGTGGAATGTCAAATTTCTAATGCCAAAATGTGACTCATTGTATTCTTTTTAAGAACTTGCTATAAATTTTATTTGTTCTAAGTGCTGAGGTAGCCAGTTTTATCATATGCATTATTTTGATTCTTACACATAACTAATCTTATAAGTTGACTTTGATCTCTTAAGAGGGTAACATTATCAGCCACCCTCCTCCTCTTTTATCTTCAGTAATTTGCTTATTAGCCTTCTAGTGCAGTGTTCTGTACTTGGTAGGCATACAGTACACTTTGGATGAAGTGGTTTGTTTTAGGGCCAAATTTTGCTGGAATTAAGTAGGGTAGAATGCAGTGGATGTAGAAACTTTCTGAAAAAAGTTCAGCCTTCCTTTATGGTTCTTTATTTTTATATATTATTCCAGGTATATGAAATAGTTAATTCAGAGTCTGAAATTACATATACTTGTAATCCACAACCTGGATATAAGTACAGTTTTATTGTTAAACTGGCCTTTCTCTTGGATCCACTTCTGGTCTATGTCCCCATCACCAGAAATGCTTAGTTGAGGGGGGACAGGAACCTATTTCTCTTAGCTTGGCAGAAGAAGGAAACCAACGCATATCGAACATCTCCTATGTGTCAGACACCTTGCTAGGCACGAGCGTTATCTCATCATAGCAATAGCTCCTCTTCAAGATTTTGAGAGACTTCAAGAAGTTATATGTAATTTGCCCAAGATCAGTTATATAGTGAGGGATGGAATGAGATTTGTCTCCTAGCAACCTACTAAGTGTGGCAAGATGATGCTGCCCATTTTTCGTTGATCACATTTTTGAGACTACCACTGTAAAAGCCAGTCACTACATTTCTATAAGTTCCTCAGATTTTTAGAGTTATTCAGTTTGTAATTTAGACTTAACTCTCTCCAGCACTCACTTTTTTGGGTGTTTGATTTCCTCTATTACTTTTTAACAGAAAGCTTCATTTCTTTTTTGCCTTGCTGATGTGAATTTCCTCAGGCAATTCAAGAGCCTAGGACCTTAGTTCAAATCCCAGGCTTTATAAAAATTAAAGAGGTAAATTACATGTGAAAGCACATTGTGTAAACCATAAAGCATGATTAAAATCATGAGCTATTTTTAATTCTGTTGACCAAATAGCGTATTCATAAGACATGAAGTATAAACTTAAAACTCACATGGTATACATAACTGTATAATAATATATTTTTATATATTTCATGTTAGACTTCATGAACAAACTGTTGTTATACTTTTATTTAAATTCATCTATCTAGCTTGAGCATGGAATTCTAAAACTCAGTATCTCTAAATGTACCTAGAAAGACAATTACTTTGAAACTTAGAAATTATAGTTGTAACAAATGAAAGGTGATGCATTACGAGTTTAAAAAAGTGATTATCCAAATTATGGGAAGCATTCTCATTTACAAGCAAAATGTCTTTCCTGGCATTCAGTGCTGTACAATGATAGCATGGTGAGCTTGTGATTTGTCTCTGCCACATGCTTGTATGATCTGGTATGCGGTAGGACCACCCTCTTCACAGGGACTCACCCACCAATTAGGATAGAAAATGTTCTTGACACAAGTCATTTCCATTTTATCTTGGGGCTGCCTGGTTTAAGGAAATGGCCATCCTGAGAATATTTTATCGACCACAAGCCAGTCAAACATTCTGCTGGCAAATTTTAAATGTGTCATGATGGCTGTAGAGTGTGCCATGCCTCAGCTTTGGGAATCTGATTAAAGAAGGGATGCTCAAATAAGAAAAAATAAGTTTATGGGTAAAACACATCTTAAACCCATTACCCAAGAACAGACACTTTACTGCCATATTTGTCTGAAAAAGAAGTGAATGCAAAAAGGACTAAATGGTATCCTTTCTGTGATTGGAATTTTTTTTCCCTGTAATTGAACTTCAGAAAGGCACAAGTATGAGAAAGTGAAACACATGCATTGTTTCAAACTACTTCCTCCTTTTATCATGAAATAAGTACTTAAAAAAACATGTTATAATGATGACAAAACATTATTATTTTCTTTAGAGTGTTAGGTGCCTCTTTAGTGATGCTATCCCTTTTTTTTTTTTCTTTGTCTTGAAGTATCTTCTGTTCTTACTCCTCATCCTTAAAGAAGATTGTCCTTTAGAAAAGAGAAATGAATATAAGAAACCTAGTGTTAGGTTCAGCTGGAAAGGTTTCAAAGTTTGGCTTATGTTTAATGGTATACTTTGATAATACTATCCAGTTACAGAATAGTACTCTCTTGATAGTAAGGACTCAGTCTAGTATGCAGGGATACCTTCTAAAAAGAGCAAAGAAACAAACTGTTCTTTGTACAAAATGCACTTTGACCCACAAACTGAAAATAGTAGAAAGAATTAATAGCAGCATGAAAATTTCCAGTAAAACTTGTTTGAGAGTTAGGCTGGGGAGAAGTGTCTGATAGTAGTAGATCAGAGTGACTGAATTACTTAGTGTAAAACAAAACTAAAGTGATAATTGTGTAATTAAGGTTTTCTACTAAAATAGGGATGATTAGAAGGAAGTGAACAGGACAATAATGAGGGGTCGTAAATTAAAGAAAGGACTGGAAAATCAGAAAGGGTTTAATAGAAAGAAACAAGAAATGCCAAAATTTATATTTGCAATCTTCAGTTTGTTGGATATTCACTTGAGAATGGGTTAAGGAAAAATTACTAAGGAAAGTAACCATCCAAAAATCATAGAAATCTTTTCTCCTCTTTAGGAGATCACTTGAGTGTATATAATTTGTTAATATCGCCTTTGTGGGGAAGGGGAGGAAGGAGACAGATGATTTAAAAGGAGAGAGCTCGCTCTTCTTGCTCTTGCTCAGTTCACGTTAAGAATCGGAAACAAATCTTGTTCAAACTATTTTAAAGGATATTCAAGATTCCTATGACTGTTAGAGACGTGATCTTTAAAAAGAAACAAATAAGCAATATGCTATAGTGCAGCGCTTCCCAACCAGAGGGATTTTGCCCTCCAGGGGACATTTGGCAATGTCTACAGACATTTTTAATATTGTCTTGACTTGGGACATGCTACCGGCATCTGGTGGTTAGGCCAGGGATGCTGCTAAAAATCGTACAATGCACAAGATAGCCTCTCAAAACCAAGAGTTATCTGGCTATTGTGAGTAGTGCCAAGGTTGACAAATCCTGGTGTAGTGGAAATAGCATGGCTCTGGAATCAGACAGAAGTGGGTCTGCATCCTAGCTCTAATGCTTATTAGCTATGTGACCTTCAGGATATACATTATGATATATCAAAAATGTGTAAATATATTTTGGCTGAATGAATATATTAATTCCCTTAAGTCTCAGTTTCTTCATCTATAAAATGGTGATGTTAACGCCTACCTTATGAGTGAATAGAATGAATAAGTGAATGAGATGGTTTGCAAGGTTAGCGACAACGTGAAGAGCACCTAACTCAGTGCCTGGTACATGTGAGTGCTCAGGAAATGGCGATTAAGTCGACGGTGACAGTGAGAAGTAGAATTATGCCAGAGGGTCCTTCTGCTTTGCCTGAAAGCTTCTCTTCCACGAATCTGGTTACCCGGGTTCTGTTCCCCAACCCAAACCAGGTTACACGACAGATCCATGAGCATGAGCAGGAGAACGAGTTGCGGGAACAGATGTCAGGTTATAAGCGGATGCGGCGCCAGCACCAGAAGCAGCTGATCGCCCTGGAGAATAAGCTGAAGGCTGAGATGGACGAGCACCGCCTCAAGCTACAGAAGGAGGTGGAGACACATGCCAACAACTCGTCCATCGAGCTGGAGAAGCTGGCCAAGAAGCAAGTGGCTACCATAGAAAAGGAGGTCAGTATGCACACACATGCCCTCCTGCCACAGCCAAGCCAAGCCTGTTCCCGTCAGCAGCATCCTGTGAGCTGGAGCCGGGAGTGGTGTGCTTTTGGGGGATGGAGGGACAGTACTGCTTTGGGGAAGGGGGTCCAGGTTTTATGGGGCTACTTAAAATTGTCATTAAAAGTTAAAAGAGTAACTGAAAGTATATATTGCATTCTTGGCCATTCAGATATATTCTGAGCATCAGTCCCCTGATGGGGGTGTGATACACGTAAAAAGAACCAAAATGCTTCTATCCTGTGGAAACTTGCACCACTCAGGTCTGTTACTGTGCCTGCCTCACCCACAGTCCTCTTCAAAAGAAAACTGCTCTACGAATAGTCCCTTTTAGTGGCGATAATCCCTGCCTACAGCTGATTGGACTAGGGATAGGCACCTGACCAATGGCAGCAAGTAATTGATCTGGCTACTGCTTGGGTCTTCTAGGGACCATCTCTCTTCCCCATCCAGGTTCTAAACTAATTCTAAAAACAGACAAGAAGGTAATGCAGATTGAGTCAAAGTATCACTTTATTACTGATAAATATTAGATAGGAGAAGTGATTTATATCTGAATGGAAACAGGCCTAATAATACTGAACAAAATTAAACAGACTTGCCCACCTAGGCACTGGCAGTGCTAAACCAGTTGCCTTCCCCACCCCCACCCCCCATGAGACTTACATAGTATGGAAAAGCAGGGGTGAATCTGTGCTCCCTGGGGATGGAGTGGCTGGGGACAGGGTGCCAGGAGTGTTTCAGTAATTACGCTCTCTCTCTATGTGGAAGGAAACATCAGAATTGTAGAAGCATTCCCCCAAACAGTCATCAATCTATGAGGCAGTCTGGCATGAAAACCTCTGCCCAAACAGGGACGATGTTGATTAAATAAACCAGTCAGACTCTTTCTTGGGAATTTGATTTGGTAAATATGTGGAAAGAATTGTTCATAATGGAAAAGTTGTTGATAATAGAAGCTAAAGGTGAAAAGATACATAGAAAGAACCATAAAGCATACTTCTCTCTATTCCCTAAGTATCTCATCGTACGTATGTGCTTCGTCTAGATGGTTCCCTGAAACTTAGATTTGGTCGCTTTCTTTTGATTGGGTTACCTTTTGTTTTGTTTTCTATCCATTTAGGAGCCCCCAAAATGTCCTGATATCCAACTATTGTGGATTATAGTAGATGCCTCAGAAAGCAAAATGTCATTAACTTTGCCGATTATACTAACGATGACCCCATTCAAAAATCTGATAGTTGAAATAACCAATTAAAGAGTTAAATTCTTGGAAAAAAACTGGCCAGTCATCGTTATTTATCCATTTTTATAATTTAACACTTAGGCTACCAACAATATAATAAAAATCTTTTATTATAATCCTTAGTTCACCTTTTATACCATGTATTTTGTATGTGTTCAGTAAAACATGTTTATGGTTTATCTTCATGTTTTTCCCATAATTGGGAATATATTTTTCACTGGTAAAAACTTCAATTTTTTTTTTTTTCTTGTCTGTTTAAGATACAGGAGAATCAAATCAGGCATTTACTTATCTGTGTTTTAATTGTTTGTTCAGAAATACTTTTGGACTCTTTTAATGCATTCGAGAATATAGACAGCTGAATTCTGTGTGAAGCACAATTCATACTGTATTACATTTGTTATTTTATCAGGCAAAGGTAGCTGCAGCAGATGAGAAGAAGTTCCAGCAACAGATCTTGGCCCAGCAGAAGAAAGACTTGACAACTTTCTTAGAAAGTCAGAAGAAGCAATATAAGATTTGTAAGGAAAAAATAAAAGAGGTAAGGATACCGATATTTTGTAGTCATCAAGTTGCCATTAGAATGGCTGGAACTTAAAATTGATTCATCTTACATTGTGATCAATAGTGTAACCCATTGATTCTCAAACTTTCCAGTAGAATCACCTGAAGTGGTTATTAAAACAGATTGCTAACCCACCACTAAATTTTCTGATGCAATGGATGTGGGGTGAGGTTTGAAACGTGCATTTCTAACAAGTTCCCACGTGATGCTGATGGTGCTGGTCCACGCACCACACTTCAGGAACCATTGGCCTAACTCTAAACCATTCATGCCCACTTCTGGTTTGTTCTCCACACTTCAGCCTGTGGTCTTTTCAAACCATGAGTCTCATCATATCACTTCATGATTTTAATATTCATTGGCTTCCCATTGCTCTTAGGGTAGATCAAAATACTAGAAGTCCATATGTGGTCAGCTACCAGCCTCCCCTCCACTCTCATCTCACACCAACGTTCCCCCAACCTGCTTACCCCGCCCCTGACTTAGTGCTGCTTCTGCCACTGTGGTCACTCTTGGTTCCTCAAACGCGTCAAGCTCTGACCTTCTCCACGGTCTTTGCTCACACTCTTTCTTCCACCAGGGTGCTCTCCCCACCCCCACTTCCAGTCCCTTCCCAACCTCCTTGTAAGACTAAGGATTGTTTATTAGTACCATACCTTAAACGTCACTTCCCCAGGGAAGCCTTTTCTTGACTGCCTTGACCAAGACAGGTGCTTCTGGTTTTACAACACTAATTTTCAATCATATATATATGATTGGAAAAATTATATATATTTTTTAGTGATTATTTGAGCTATTTTACCCTACTAGACAGTAAGCAATAAGAGAAAAGACCATGTCTTTTTTATTTTTTCTTTTTTTGGCTCATGACTGTATCCCTGTGTCTGGTACATGTGAATATTTGATAAATGAGTGACTGATTCTTGACTGTTTGGTTGAAGACCTCTAGTGGACTTAGAGAGTCCCCTTGAGGAATTGCAGTGTGATCTGAAAGCTCAAATTTCTTCACTTCTTTTACCAGTACTTACAGGTGAATTGCCTGCAGTTCCATAGACTTTCCTCCTCATGAGACTTAGGACTTCTTATTTGTGGACTAATAGTGTATTAAGGTTTAATAGAATTCAGATGGGACATTGACTTAGTGTATGAAATCATTCATTTGAGCTCATATTCTAAGTTAACAATATGGGACTTAGCAAGATTCCTCTCCAGTTCTTTTTTAATTAGGAAGTGAAAGCAGGCGGGTTGGGGTGAGCCTCAGGATCTCTTGCCCTGCCCAGATGAATCACTGGTAATTGTTGGAACCAACAGAAATTTGTATCTGCTCCGCACTGCCAGAATGGAAAGAATCTCTGACACTGTAAGGTCTAGAAAACCAGGTTGTAGAGAGAAATAGCCAAACCAAGAAGATTCACATGCTCTCCATTTTCTTTTAGTTATTGTTTGATCTTGATTATTATATCATAATAGAAAGATGTTGCTGGATCACAGAGATAACCTTGATTTTTCAATAAGAAATTTTGGAATTTTCTCAACTGAAGATATTCTTATTTCTAACTCCATGTGTCCACTCATGCTCTGGAGGCCATACTTTATGGCTGTAGCCACTATTTTGAGCATTTGTACCACTAAGGTATTTGGAGATTTCCATGAACTCCATCTTTAGAAGGTTTTCCCACAGAACAGCATTCAAAAGTTCCCACTCTGTCCTCAGGAATAGGGCTATTTTTGGTTCACCATACTCAGATTTATGAGTTTGAGAGACCACACGCCTAAACGTACAAGTCCTTCAACATGCTCATGGAGAAAAACAAGGCTACACCCAATTTAAGATCACCTCTATAAGCCTTTCTATGCAAAGCTAGTATTACTCCTTATGAAGTAAAGCTTAGTTCAGACTATTGGAAATGGCATGTATGTTTAGATATTGATATAAAAGGTATCATCCTTGGGATGACAAAACAATATCCGTTACCCCTACTGTTGATAGATAACAGCGGTGTGGGCAATACAGAATGATGAATGGTCCAAAAATAATCTTTCCTTGATTTTGGAGTGAATTTTTATGATCGTCTTTGAATTTGGGTGTGCAACATAGTGGTTAATGCCAAACCTAGGGTTGAAGTCACGGCATCAAGAGATGAGTCCGCCAGCCTTCCTGTGGTGATCCCAGCTTACTCCGTGCTGGAAACAGCTCTTGCTCTCGTTGATTCTAATATTTCACTTGAGATTTCACTGGAACAGGAAAGTTGAATGTTGATTTACAAAGACTTCTTGGCTAAGTGCAAAAACAATCTAAATAGTGTGTGATGGCCACATCACAAAACATCAAGTAAAATAGGTATTAGTAATTAAAGGAGATTTCAACTGAGTAGTTAACCAAGTATTATAGGTCCAGCTTGTGGGTGTGAACAGTATGAACAAAGAGGGGTGCCCTGTACTTTCTCTAAAAGTGGTCTTCTTACTTTCCCCATAGACTAACATCTTCTTAACTGTTCTGATTTATTGCTTTCTTCCCTTTACCCATATGGTCTGAAACAATTATGAACTTTGTCCTTTTGAAAATATAGGTGGTGTATTTACCCTCTAATATCAAATAAAGAATGCTCATTCCTGAAATTCAAACTAATGACATTTGCAGCATTACCTCCTGTCTGTGACATCTGCCTACTTCTCTCCATCTTGTCACCACCTCCTCTGTCTAAGCCCCGATCGTCTCTCGCCTGGACCTTTGCAATAGCTTCCTAGCTGTCTCCGTGGACGTGCTCTTGCCTCCTTCTTTCTGTTCTCCACGTGACAGCCAGAATCGTCTTTTTCAAATGCGCCTGATTATGACACCCCCACACGTATATAAAATGCATTTCCCCTGTGCTAAAGCTCAGCGCCCTTGACCTGGCCTGTAAGGTCCAGTAACAGTCCTGCCTGCCCGTCCAGCCTCATCTCATGTCACGCTGCACCACCCACCTTGGCCTTCTCTCAGTTCCTTGATGGTACCATGTTTCCGTTAACCCACCGGAAGGGTTTTGCTCAGGCTGTTTCCTCTGCCCAGAGTATTCTTCCCTCTCCTTTCTCACTGGTTAATTCTTACAGATTTTTCAAATTTCAGCTTAGCTGAAATTTTGTTACCAAGATCAAATATTTTTTATTCAGCATCCTTTGAACCAAGTACTTCAGCTGCACGGTAGTTATCACGGTAATCTTCAGTTCGTTTCTGTGGTTCTTTGATTGATTTTTGATTCTAGGCTGTAAAGCCCCATGGTGGCAGACACCATATTCTTTTGCTCACCGTTGTATCCTTGTGCCTTGCACAGTGCCTGTTGCATGATAGGAACTCAATAAGTGTGTGTTGATTTAATGAGTGAACTCATAATTTCTGAGCATGAGAAGCCAAAGACATGAAAACTAACAAGTCTCCCTCTCAATTGATAAGAAAAAAGGGAGGTGAGGGGGAGTGTGTGTGCAACACCAAGCCTTTCTGACCTTACATTCTCAATTGCTTTCAAAATAATTTAATCTGCATTGCAATGAGCTATTGTATTTCTTTTTGCCTGATGAGACTGGCATGTTTTTTGGGGTTTTGTTTTTGTCTGCTTTTGTAAAGGAGATGAATGAGGACCATAGCACACCCAAGAAGGAAAAGCAGGAGCGGATATCCAAGCATAAAGAGAACTTGCAGCACACACAGGCTGAAGAGGAAGCCCACCTTCTCACTCAGCAGAGACTGTACTACGACAAAAACTGCCGTTTCTTCAAGAGGAAAATAATGATCAAGCGGCATGAGGTGGAGCAGCAGAACATTCGGGAGGTATTTATCGTGTTCATAACCGCTGCCACTGACTTAAAACAGTAAGCCTTGTGAGGCTCGTGGCCGGGGTGTTTTGTGCATTCCTATGTCCTTAACCTGTGCAGGCGTCAGTGCAGTCAGTGCCTGACACAAAGTAGATATACAGAAGTGCCAGGGAATGAATCTACCACTGCTAGGAGAAAGCCCATTTATAGAACAAGGAATCAACCTTTTCCAAATAAATGTAACCGAATTTTCTTGAACACCTATTATAAGCCATAGCATGCAGTGGAAAATCAAAAGAAGTAGAACAGAGAATTTTTGCTTTTAGCGTGTTTGTCAAAGACTTGCGTTTTTGTGACTCTCCATGAAACACTTAAATAACATAATGCTGCTCTACAGTTACGTTAATTCATTCCGTCATCCAGCACTTATGGAGTGCCTTCTTTGTGCCAGGCACTGTGCTAGAGATGCCAGGGCTATTGAGAAGCCATCCTCCCTGCCTTCAAGTAGCCCTAAGTCTAAGAGGGGAAACAGACATGTAACAGACTAATTACAATGTAATGTGTTAGGTTTAGTAATAGATATAAATAAACTCTCACAGGCATATAGTCATGAAAGGGCTTGGAAGATTCCGTGATTGATGGGGAGTTGAGTGTTCTGGGCGTGTGGAGTGTAGTGTCAGAACAGGAGTAGTTGGAAGCAGGATGGAGGGCCTTGATTCTTAAGGCAAGACTTTTAGATTTCTGCCTGAAGGCAGTTGCATGGGCATGAGAAGGTTTTAAGCAGAGGAATGACAGTGAGAGTTCTTTGTTTTGAAGAATTATTGCCTCAGTGTGAGGGTAGCCTAGAGTGGTGAGAAGTAAAGTACACTGAGGTCAGTTAGGATGCCCTTTCTCTAGTTCCACCTGGAAGAAGCAGTGAGGATAGAGATTAGATCTGAGTGACATTTCTGAAGCAGAACTGACAGTAATTCAAACCAAATGCTGTGAGAATTTCAGAAGAAGGAGGAGTCAAAAATGAATTCAGAGTTTCTAATTTGGGAAATTGGACGAATATGATGTTATTCACTGAGATGAGGAATACAGAATGTGAATCGGTTGCAGATGCAAAGTTCAATAGGAAATCATTGTGACCTGGAGTAATCCGAGAAGCCCTCAAATGAGCTAGCACATTGGTAGAAACATCGAAGTTGGATAAATATCAAGTGTTAGCCTGCGTGAGGGAAACAAGCCCTTCAGGCACATTTAATGGGAATGTGAATTGGTGTAAGCTTTTTGGAGAGCAGTATTCAAATGGGAGGAAAAAAGGGTGGAGCAAACTAAAATTTATTGAACACATATAATCATGGGCCAGGCTCAGGCTCTATCTGTGTTATCTCATCTTATTGGAAGAGAGAGAAACTAAACATTTTCAAGCCAGGCAGTGAGTGATATGGCTAAAATTCTACTTTACAGAGATTAGCCCAGTCTGGTGGTAATGCACAGATTGATTAGAGCGTGCGTTGTCAATGGGGGCAATATTGCCCCCCCCGGGGAGGCTGTTAAAAATGGGTTCTTGTGGGGGAGGGGAGTCTTAGGTATTACAATGGCTTGTGCCCCTCTGAAGGGCCATAGTACATGAAAAGCTATACAGTGTATCTGTGGTGTTCACATTTCAGTGGTGAGGATCATCTGGGAAGGGGGAAGTCTAAAAAGGCTCCTGATGGGGACAATAATAGGGGAAAAACAGGTTGAGAAACATCAGTTAGAGGGAAGAAACTAGAAGCAAAGAGATTAGGTGGTAGGAATAGGGTATAGACAAAGATAGTGGTGGTAGCTGGCAAAAGAGAGATGGGTTTTAAACATTTTGAAGTATGAAATAAACAGGACTTGGCATACAGTAGGATATGAGAGAAAAGATGAGGGTAGAATCAAAGTTATTTCTAGGGTTTAAGACTTGGGGAAATGTAGATTTGGGCAGAAACAGAGAAGCTTAGAGAGAGGTATTGATAAGAAACTGATTAATTCAGTACGACACAAGTTGAGTTTGTTAGAAGGCTAAAAAGTCCAAATCATAAGGTCCAATAGCCAGTTGGAAACAAGGTATTTGGGATTCTTTTTCATCTGGCAATTATTATTTTTATTCTAGTGTCATGTATGTGGAAGAAGTCCGAAGCTAAGGGGGCAATTAGTGCCAATAAAAGCTATAGAAGATAATTATTCCCCAAAATGATAGAAACTACATTCATGACTTCATAAGTATCAGGTTCTAACCAATGGAGTGAAGAATAACTAACTATACCAAGGTTTATTTCTTAAGAGTCTAGATTTTTTTCTTTGTTTAGTCTTATTCCAGAGCTGCCTCAGTGAAAATGTTCAAAGGTATTTTTCTTCTATTTACAAAAGTAATAAAAGAACATTGAAAAAAGACAAATTTAGAAAAATACTGAGTAGTGAAAAGTGCTTGATAATCCCATCCCGCCCATTTTCTACCCTGAGACAGTCACCATTAATTTGGCAGATATATTTCCTGATTTTTTCAGGTATGCATGTATATACACGAACAGCTTATATTTTATATATAACTTTAACTTTACAAAAATAAGATTACATTAGTACCAGTGGGTTTATTTGATTTGCAAGCAATAGAAACAAACTCTGGCTGACGTAGCATGCAAAGGAATTTATTGGAAGGATATGGGGTAGATGACAGAGCTGAAGACCCAAGCTGGAAAAGATGAAGAATCAAGCTGGGAAAGCAGCTTCTGTGACCTAAAGGGCAAGAGCTAATGGACATTCCTCAAGACACTACCATTTGGATGTACCTCCTCCAACCATGTTTCATCTTTGTATCATTTCTACTTAAGACTCAGATTCCTAGGAGAGAGAGGACGTGATTGGGTAATGTGCTTATTCCCTTACTCAGTAGTGTCTCTGACTCCAGATAGGGCGGAGTAGCTTCTCAAGCAAAAAGAGGAGCGTGCTGACACAGAAGGGGAGATGGGTACTGAACCTACAAAAATGTCCACTGTACTGTTTCATAACTCTCTTCTTTTGTATTTTTTTCATTTACTATCTAGGACATATAACTCTGCCTCATTCTTTTTAACCATCAGTAGTATTTGGGGCGGGGTGGTATGGCTATAGAATAATTTATTTAATGAGGTACTTCTCGGTGGATGTTTTGTTGAAGTTATGCAATATTACTAACAATGCTACAGAGAACATCTTTGTATACATCTGTTTACATGTATGCAAGTACTTTGTAGGATATAGTATTCTCAGGAGTAGAATTTCTGGGTCAGAGTGTATATACCTAAATTTTTAATAGATATTGCCAAATTGCCCTCTAAGGGTTTATAACTCCCACCAGCAAAGACTACCTATTTTCCTCTACCTTTGCCAAAACTGAGTATTACCAGTCCTTTTCGTTAATGAAAACATTTAAAAGGATCACCATAGGCTGAGTTGAGCCCCTTCTTCTATCATCACTACACACAGATGCTCACTATTTTCTAACCAGTTATACAACTAAGAACTGAAGCTAAGAAAGTATTAAATGTCATACACTAACAACATCTCCACTTAAATTTTGAATTCTAGTTCTTACTCAGTGTCGGTGGGCATGAACACAAAAATTTTGATTTGAGTCAGATCACTTGCTTTTAAAGAAGTCAATTGAAACTTAAATAGAATGCTTGGATCGTGGTTGGGAAGGGTTTATTAGGGGATACACCCTGGTTCCACATCTTACGCAGGAGGTAGGTTCAAATAATGTGTATGGAAATGTGTTTCTTGGCCATGGTGTACGACCATGGCCGTATGTTGTATGTATGTTTCAACCCTAAGCTCACACCCAGCCTGGCGAGATGCTCACTGTATGTGATGTGGGCGGGGGAACGGGAGCCACATGCCTCTCATCTCACGCTCCCTCCAAGGCATATATACATGGAATGCACTGGTGGGCAGAATCACCTGTACCATGAAATTTGTTTTTGTGTTTTTGCTCAACTCATTTTATTGAATGTGTATAAGCTAGAAGTGCATATGATGTGGCTCTACTGTATATTGTGTCATTTGTACAGATGAAGCAACCATTGCATGGTGTCCAGATAGAGCAGAGGAATATTCTTCAGAATATGGTATTCCAGACTGAAAAAGCATAAAACAAGAAAACATAAGCCATTCATTCGAACATTTTTAGTGAAAAATATTGAAAATCTAAAAACCTGAGTTTTAGCCTCAGTTCTACTTTATAGAAATTATATGATCTTGTGTTAGCCTCTCAATTCCCAAATGCTTTACGAGCATATATAAAAGGGGTAAATCCTAACAATTCTTTTTTTTTTTAATTAATTAATTTATTTATTTATTTTTGACTGTGCTGGGTCTTCGTTTCTGTACGAGGGCTTTCTCTAGTTGCGGCAAGCGGGGGCCACTCTTCATCGCGGTGCGCGGGCCTCTCACTATCGCGGCCTCTCTTGTTGCGGAGCACAGGCTCCAGACGCGCAGGCTCAGTAGTTGTGGCTCACGGGCCTAGTTGCTCCACGGCATGTGGGATCTTCCCAGACCAGGGATCGAACCCGTGTCCCCTGCATTGGCAGGCAGATTCTCAACCACTGCGCCACCAGGGAAGCCCCCTAACAATTCTTAACCACTGCATAGGGTTGCAACTAGGATTGAACAAGATATATGAAATCACTTTAAAAATTGAAAGCACATTACACATTATTATGTAGGTACAGCAATGGGCTCTTAATAAGCTGAATAATGTTTTTATCCCATGGTGTAAAATATTATAGGCAGCTTACCAACTTACATCTCAGCAACTCAGATGTATGAATTAAAGGTAATTAATTAAAGGTAATTTCTATTGCAATTGTAATAGAAAAACCATTTCAGTATCATGTTTCTGTCACTTTTTAAATAGTTTATAAAATCTAGATTTGTTATTATATGCCAGATATTCACTTCTGAATACAGAAAAATAATAATGACATTTATATATCCTGAAGCATTTTCTTATGGTCTTTTCTTTCATCTTCACAAGAATGGTAGTTCACAATGTGTACTACTGATATTATCCTCACTTTACACCTGAGGAAACTAAAATGTAGATTTAAAGTCTTGCCCAATGCCATACATAATGAGTCAGGGGAAAAGCTGCAACTGACTCACACCCTGAATTATTTTTCCATTGATTCTCAAACTTTAGTATATATCAGAATTACCTGGGTGGCATATTATGAACTCTGGTTTCTTCCAGGTAATTTTGATGCAGGTATTCTTTGGACAACATCCTGAAGCATTCCATTAAACACAAAGAGAAGCATTCGTTTTCTTCTGAAAGTGTTGTTTGCTTTATATCTTTTTTACCCCCTGTGAGTTTCTGGGCTCTGGACAGCTCAGACTCAGTTTGAAATTCTCCATTTAAGAAAATGTGTGGAATGTATAAATGCCCAATATTGGGACTCCTGGTACTCAAAGGTTGAAAACGATAGAGTGATCTAGGAACAGAATCTTCTGCCATTGAAAGGGCTTTCCTTGGTTTTAGTCTCTGAGAAGAGCTCACCATCCTTTGGTGCCACCTAGGGGCCGGTTAGTAATTTTTAAAAGAAGACATTTGATGGTCCAGGTAAGGAAGGAAAAGAAAAACACGGGAGAGGATTGGGGGAGATGCTCTGGAGATTATGCTTTACTCCTTGTAACAAATGAAATGGCATTTATACTTCAGATATTTCCCCACTAGAAAATAAGCCTTGATGGGGATGTACTTGTTCACTGCCCCATTCTTAGTGCTTAAAACAGTGCCTGACACATAGGAAGTATTCAACAAATGTTTGTTGAATGAATAAATAAATGAATGATTAACAACTTTGCTCCAGTAACAGATGCTGTGCTGTTTAAAGGACTTCTCTCCAAATGGATGGAAGGCTCAAGTATGCAAGATATTCTCAACCACGCCAGTACACAAATGTTACTGATATCTCTATGAAAATGATCTTGCATTTTCTCCCATAGCGGATGCCATTGGAAAAGAGAGGCACCCTATTGTTCTGATTTAAAGTTCAGCTCAAGGGCTTTCTCCTTTCCTTGCCCTTCTTAACTAGTAGTAATAACACCCTTTTCGGAAATCTTACAGCATAAAATCTTCACCTCTTTTATATCACTTAATCACTTCCAACCTTGCACTTTTTAAAAAAATTTTACACATAAAACTTATTTCCCTGTATTAATCAAGCTTCTTTTGTTTGCGTGTTACTGAAGTTTATTTGAGCTGGCTTAAACCAAAACCAGGGGGTTTGCTACAGAGATACAGGAATGTTTCATAAAACCCAGTAGCAGTCATATAGGTGGACCTACAAGGAGAGCTTAGAACCAGTCAGGAGCTTGGGCATCAATATATTCCCTGCACTTCTTTCTTTCTTTTTCGTTCTTCTTGCTCTGAAGCCCAGCTTTCTCTGATCCTCAGCCCTCATAGCAACGGGTGGCTACCACATATGTCGTTTTTATATGCCCCTCAATTCTAGCCCACATGGAGATTAACTGTCCCTGAATCCAAATTCCCAGGAGAGAAGATAGATTGATTCAGTTTGCTGTGAGCTGAGGATATACTTCAATAAATGTCTATTACAGTTCCCTGTTAGAGTGTTAGCAAGTTGAGCACCGAGTGATGGCTTAGTAAATATTTTTATGTACCCAGAGCGCACATGGTTCAGATCTTTGATATAGTGCCATTCAGGAAATATTCTTGAACTGGGAAATGAAAAAATTTCACCCAACGTACTCCCTCTTTTTTTTTTTTTTCTGGTTTCCTTTCTTTCCCCCTTCGATAAAAGAGAGAGAGAGAAAGACATGAGTAAAACTGGGAGGAGCAGAATGATTAGATCTAGAAATGACCAAACAGGCAGTAATGGAAAAGATGAAAGGGGAGAGATCTCATCTGCTTTTTCCCAGTGAGCCCTGACCTCTGAGATTTTGAAAAATACATAGTTGGCCTACTTCTGATACATGGAAAAACAGGGTGTTTCCCAGAAAAACAGGAACACTGCAGACATTATCAGTTTAATCCAGCGATTCTCAACTCTGACTGCATATTAGATCCACCTAGAGAACTCTTAAAACTATTGACGTCAGGGTCCCACTCCAGACAGTTATCAGAATTTCAAGTTATAGGACTTAGGCATCTTATGTTTTAAAAGCTTCCTCACATGATTTTAATGGGCAACCAGCCAAGATTGAGAACCACTGGCCTAACTAAAGAGACACTTATTTAGACCCATGCATAACACATCACCTAATTAAGATTCACAGCAGCCCTGTGAGATAAGAAGGGGTCAGGTAGAATTACAGTAATCCCATTTTACGGGTAGAGTAGTTGTGGTGGCTGTGAAGTTGCCCAACTTGAAAGTGGTGGATCCACATACAGAACCTCTGTCTCCAGGGATTGTTCATCTAGTCTCATTAAGTCATGCTGCCAAACACTAATGGGCTTAATTAAGAGACAGTTAATAGTGCCATTCCTTGCCATCCCTCACCGAGTGGTGCCTTCCCTCCAGTTTGCCTCCATTCATCTCTCTCCGTATATCTTTTCTTCCTGAATGCAGGAACTAAATAAAAAGAGGACGCAGAAGGAGATGGAGCATGCCATGCTGATCCGGCACGACGAGTCCACCCGAGAGCTCGAGTACAGGCAGCTGCACACATTACAGAAACTCCGCATGGATCTGATCCGGCTACAGCACCAGACTGAACTGGAAAACCAGCTGGAGTACAATAAGAGGCGAGAAAGGGAACTGCACAGAAAGCATGTCATGGAACTTCGGCAACAGCCAAAAAACTTAAAGGTGAGAGGAAATTTCCCGATTTATGCTCCAGGACACAGCCAGGTTGGATCAATGGTTCCTACACCTGGATGACTGTCAGAGCCACCTGGGAAACTTCGTAAAATTACAAATTTCAGGACCCCATAGCTACTGAATCAGAATCTCCAGAGTCTGGGTATAACAGACTCCTAAAGAGATGTTGCAGGGCAATATGATCTCTCCATTTCTTCTTTGTATCCATTATGCAATTTCTCTGACCCCTTCATGACCTTCCCTCTCTAAAATTATAACACATGGACTAATAGCAGTCCATGGTTCTAATCCCAGGAAATGAGGAAGTTACCTAACAGTAATATAGCAGATAAATTGTATCAGTCATGCCAGTCAGATAATTGGTTGTAGCTACCTTGAGTGCTATTCTATTGAGAAAGACTCTAAAGCCACATCCACACTTAGTAAGGAAAAGTATGATTTATTAGTGACATCTGTCCTGGGCATGGGAATTGGTAGTGATATGCCAGACATTTATTATCCCTGCACTAGAAATATGGAACTCCTTTGGCCTGCACTACCTCCAGAGAATTTTAGCTGACTGCTAATTAACAAGCTATATGGACTAAGCCATTGCTATTTGTCAAGGGAGTCACTGTCAATGTTGACAAAGATATAAGGCCAACCTCAACCGCACTGGCCTTCTTCCTCTCTAGCCAGATCCTAACCTGTCTAATTAGTGATCCTTGTCATCAAAACCCCTCCATGTGTTCATGAAATATACGTGTGACTATCAGGCAATTTGATGGAACGCCTTCTGGGCTTATAATAGTAAACCCCACATCATCCTTGCCAAAATGCATAGTTGATATTGCTACATGCAAGTAGTGGAAATGGGTTATGATGTAAAGTATAATCCAATGTTGCCCTTTACTGATTTTTCAAGGAAACACAGAGCAGTGAGAGATGGCTCATACATTGCCATCCCCTTTCTTACTTGGAAGTGGAGGAAAACAGTTAAAAGGGGGGTGGGGAGGGGCAACAAACAATAGAAGACACTGAAGATTTTGACTAGGAAACCACTGAAATAATGAGCAAGCTTTTAACATACTAAGCTTCATAGTATTCCAGAGTCTTCTTAGAGTTATGATCTTGTAACAATTCATTTTTTAAAATCTATTTGTAAATTCAAAACTACTTCTATTCATTTGATATAAAACCAAAGTATGTTAGGGAGGGTGGGAGGGAGGGAGACGCAAGAGGGAAGAGATATGGGAACATATGTATATGTATAACTGATTCACTTTGTTATAAAGCAGAAACTAACACACCATTGTAAAGCAATTATACTCCAAAGATGCTAAAAAAAAAAAAAAAAAACCAAAGTATTGATAGAGTTAACACCTGTCTGTGACACATGTATTATTTTCATTATTACTGACTAGTAATGTGGGTCACTGCACCAACAGACAGTTGGTTTCAGCACCTATATTGTATCATGAGAATGGAAGGCTTTCTGTATTTACTAATGTGTCTTTATTTTCCTTTTGTCACTTCTTCTATACAGGCCATGGAAATGCAAATTAAAAAACAGTTTCAGGACACTTGCAAAGTACAGACCAAACAGTATAAAGCACTCAAGAATCACCAGTTGGAAGTTACTCCAAAGAATGAGCACAAAACAATCTTAAAGACACTGAAAGATGAGCAGACGAGAAAACTTGCCATTTTGGCAGAGCAGTATGAACAGAGTATAAATGAAATGATGGCCTCTCAAGCGGTAAGTGGTTAGGTTTGGTGCCACGGCTTCAAGAGCTTTGGGAATCAAGAAAATTCAAGATCCAGCCTTTTGGTCCCAAGATGATTCTTGCGCACATTTAGGATATTGGTGTTTTTCTGCCCAAAGAACTGAAGGAAATGACGACGCTGAATAAAGCCAAGCCAGAGCGGATACTTGCTGGAGTGTGTCTTATAAGATGGAACTCGAGGAATAACATGCTAAATCAGACCTGTGGCACATAGGGACTTTGAGGGCAAGATGTGATAGATATTGCATGTAATATCATACTCTCATTCATCAAAGATTGCACAACTAATGTCAGGCACAAATGAATAGACACACAGACACATTCATTCAGTAAACTTTTACTAAACATCTATGCTTAGCCCTCTGCTGGGCTCAGAGATAGAGTGATGAGCTAGAGAGACGACAGTGGTCCCTGTCCTCACACTTCTGTCAGTCAAGTAAGGAGGTCAGATAATTAAGCAATAAAAATAAAACATAAAAGTGCTTTGAAGTGGGAGGTGCCAGGGGCTATGGGAGGATGAGTAGGAACAACTAATCTGGTCTAGGGAATGCTTCCCTGCAAGAGCCAAGAAGCATGAAGGAATTTATTGAAGCAAACAGGTTCCATGGAAAAGGGCCTACACACTTTTCCAAAAGATGGATAGTGTACATTTGGGGACTGAAAGAACTTTGATATGAGCCCAAAGTTCAAGGAGGAGGATTGTGGGAGCCCAAAATGGAGAAGTCATAAAGGTCTTGGCAGCCAGGGATGGGAGGTTGCCTGGTAATTCAGTGAAGATTTCACAAGGAGATGAATCTTAAAGGGTAATAGCTGATCAGACAAGCAGAAATGGAAAAGTTATTCCTGGCAGATGATACAGTATATATGAAGACTCAAAGGCCTAAAAGAGGATGGCACGTTTGAGAAACAATGAGTAGTTGATATGGCAGGGGTATAATGGGCAGCTGGTGGATAGTCAGGGGTCAGAGCCTCAAAAGCTGGGAGTGTGGACATTATTCTATCAGCAATAGAGAGCTGCTTAAGCCTGTTTTAAGAAGGAAAGTGACAGTATCAGATGTGTGCTATAGAAAGATACTGGCAGTGATGTGGCAAATATAGGTAAAGAGACCTGTTAGGAAGCTATTATAATAGTCCAGGAAAAAAAAAAAAATGAAGCCGTGAACTAAGAGAGAACATGCTAATGGAAGTGGTGAGAAGGGAGAGAAGGATTTGATAAATATTTAGGAGGTAGAATAGATAGAACTTAGGGACCAATTTGAGAGGTAGGTTTGGTAACAGTGGAACAGGTCATCATTTTACCAAGATAGAAAAGTGGAAGGAGGGGTGAGTTTGGATAGATGTCTAGAAGATACTTAACTCATTATCTGAGCTCTGTGGGTATCTAGGTAGAGAGGTACAGAGATGGAAATCCGTAGTTCAACAAGGTGTCAGGATTAACATCAAAAAGTTAGTCATTGTTATATGGGGGCAGTTGTAGCTATTCGGAATACCTGAGATCTCCTACGGATAGGAGATAGTATTAAAGAGGAAGAGGACTCGGGACAGAGTTGTGGGCGTCAACATTTGAGGGCTGAGTAGAAGGTGGACCAAAGAAGATGAATAGCCAGCAATATGGAAGGGGAACCAAAGAGAGTATGTCACAGAAGCCAGAACAAAAGTTTCTAGTTGATGATTTCAAATGTTGCAGAGAGACCATTTGGGCCCAGCAGTGGCTTTGTCCATTGTTTGTCACAGACAGTGGAGTGGTGGAAATGGAAGACATTCTAAGTAGATTGAAAAAGTGATTATAAAGTGAGATAGAAACTGTAAGTGAGACTGCTTTCCCCAGATTCTTGTCAGTGAAAAAAAGGAGAAAGAGAGCTATAGCTAGAGGAAGAGACAGTTAAAAGAGGTCTTCGATTAACTGGGAAAGGATTAAACACGTCGTTAGCTGAGGATCGGAGCCAATCTGTTTCATTCATTCATTCATTCATTCATCCAATAAGTATTTATTGAGTGCCTCTACTGTGCCCCAGGCATCCAGGAATACTGTGGTGAATAAGACTGTCATCGATCGTGTCTTCATGGAATCTATAGAAGAGTGGAGGAAACAGACATTGGAGAAGTCTGTGTATAACAGCAGAGCAAGGGCAGTGTGCCCACAGAGTGTAAGCCAAGAGAGCTAGGCTGGTCTGGAGAGTCAGGAAAGGCCTCTCAGACACAGTGATTATTTAAGCTGCAGTGTAGGGAGCACATTCTAGGCAAAAGGACTACATTTGTAAAGATGGGAAAGACCATTGCACTTTTAAAGAGCTCAAAGAAGTCCATTGTGTTTGGAATATAGAGAACGAGGAGGAAACTAACATAAGAATAGGATGAGAGGGGTAAACGGGGACAAGATCATATAGGGGCTTGTAAGCCTTCTTAAGAATTTTGATCTTTATCCTAAAAGCAGTGAGAAGCCATTGAAGAGTATTAAGGAGGAGACTGACATCAAATTTGCATTTTTGAATGATCACTCTGGAGACACGTGGAGAATGGCCTGGGCGTTGACAAGAGTGGGTGTAAGGAGATCATTTATAAGGTCGCTGCCTTTACCTGGGTGTGAGGGGGTGGTGGCCAGACTCGAGAGGGGACAGTCAGGATGAAGCAGAAAGTGACTCAATTTGAGAGCTAGGCAGGAGGTGGGACTAGGAGCATTTAGTAACAGATTGAATGTGGAGAGTGAGATAGTGAGAATGACTCCCAGTCTCTAGTTTGAACAAAATGGTAGATGGTGCCATTTATCTATATGGTAAAAAAGGAATTGGAGATTGGGAAAGTGGGAAGGGAAATACGATTAGTTAATATTAATCATGTTGAGCTTGAGGCTGGGAAACATCCAGATGCAGATACCTCGTGTAGAGTGGATAAGCTAGCCTGGACCTCAGAAGAGAAGTCTGAAATAGAGGTGTAGATGTGGGAGTCATTTGCATAAAGATGGTAATTGAAGCCTTTGGAATAGATGAGATTCCTTAGGAAGGGAAGTTAGAGGGAGAAGAGCGCCCATGACAAAGCCCTGAGGAACACCCACATGTAATGGCCCAATAAGGTAGGGAGTAGCTGGAAAAGGAGAGGAGGGGGGGAAAAACCGAAAGGGTGTGGTGTCTCAGAAAACAAGAGAGTTCAGGAAGGAAGGGGCAGTCCACGATATCAGATGTTGCTGGGAGGACAGGTAAGATAAGGACCCCTCCAGGGTGGTCATCAGTGACCCTCCTGTGAGCAATAGACAGGAAGGTGTAGGAACAGAATGGGGAGTGCAGACAGGGGTTAAAGGTAAGGAGAAGGGGAGAGAGTTGGTAGGGACATAAAGGTGGATGGGATTTTGGTTTTGTTCATGTTTGTATTCTCAGCATCTGCTACAATGCCCGGCATACAACAGGTGCTCAATGAACGTTATATAAGATGCGAGAGAACAGGATCAGGAGTATAGGTTCATGATTGCTCTTGAATAAAAGGAAAGAAATAACCCTTCCTTCTGAGGCAGGGAGGAGATAAAAGTACAGATGATAATTACGGCAGTCCTTTACTGCCCGCTTACCACGTGCCAGGCACTGTTGAATTTTATAAGTGTTATCTCATTTCATTTTTGTGAAACCCCTTTGACCTTTGAAGTAGTTACTTTTTTAACCCTAATTTACCTGTGAGGAGACTGAGGTTTATTGAAGTCAAGTCACTTGCTTAGGGCAAGGGTTGGCAAACTTTTTCTGTAAAGGGGCAGGTGGTAAATATTTTAGGCTTTGTGGACCAACAGAGTCTCTGTCACAACTACTCAACTCGGCTATTGTAGTACAAAAGCAGTCATAGATAATATATAAATGAATGAGTGTTTCTGTGTTCCAGGAAAACTTCATTTACAAAAATAGGCAGCAAGCCAGGTTTGACCCTTGGTCCGTGGTGTACCAACTCTTGACTTAGAGGGTCACTTAGTGGTACGTAGCTAGTGGTGGAGCTACAATTTGAAGCCTGTTTGGGGAGACCGTGTAAGCCTATATGCCTGGCCACTACTACATTATGCTGCTTCTATCACATCCTTTTCTTGAGTTTAATAGAGGGAACAGACATGATATTTACCTATACTTTTATAAAACTTTTTAATGGATTTGGTATGTGCAACTTTGGGGGGTGATGAATACCAAATACTGGAATATCCCCTGATTTCTAGACTGGCACTTCTTTAGAGTCAGAGCTGGTACAGAATAACACAGTTACTGACATTAATAATAGAATGCCAGAAATAAGAGAAGATGGGGGTGTTTCAGTGGTCTAAATTGCCTGTAGAATGAGCCTCTCACCCACTTGGCCAGGGCTTATAACAATTAACCAAGCCAAGTAGAAAAGAATAGAGTTTCGTTCCCTTTATTGGTCAGAAACCTCCCATATCAAGAGGAAATCGATAACAATCTCCTTGGGAGCCAGTAATCCCTTCAGCATTTATCTGTGAAGCTGTTGTTGCTGCAGCCTGACTGTTCATTGTGTCTAGTGTCTCTTCTCCCTTCACTTCTCATTGGGAAGTGAGAAGAGCAGCATCCTCTCTAGTGGATTTTAGTGAAAGCTGGTTAGGGTTAATCATTAGAAAGTACCTTGGAAATATGATTCCATTATTTATTTTGTGTTCATTTGACATAGTATATTTCTCCAAAGCACTAAAGAAGACACTATGCAAATAACTTTCTAAAACTATTCTAATAACATTTCAAAAAGTCATAATCAAGATATTAAGAAATGTTATTAATTGTCACAAATTGTACAGAAGAGGGAAGGCAGCGTAAGGTGGAGAATAGGTATCTTGGCAAAGTGGTCTCAACGGAAACATGCAGATATACTCAGGGTAGACAGAACTGTCTAATTCAAGGGTTCTAATCTCATAGTTCCCAGCTGAACTGAGGGCCTGCTAAATCCAGACCAAACCAAGTCTGGTGGGACAGGAGGGTCTTCATCCCTGAACACAGTCCTGCTAATGGCCCTAAATCTTCAGCTGTGCTCATTGAAAGGCTGGCATTTCTGCTGGCTGGCTTGGTCCATTCCCTACACAGGATCAGTATCCTGGTGTTTAATACAAAGTACAGGTGCCACAGGGAGCAAGGGAAAAACTTTATCTGGATTTCACTGCTTCAAACCAGAATACGCCCCGTAAGATTATCAAGGCTACCTTCTGTGGGGAAGAAATTTTGAACCACTTGAGTTTTAGATGGCTGGCCATAAGGATAAAGTATAGCCAATGTTATAGGGACCAACTTTACGTGCTAGGAGCGTAATGGTACTGTGGTATTCCTCAAATGCTATGGAGATTAGACTCATTTTTTTTAGAGCTAAGGATATCTAAATGTATAATAGTTTGGGGGTTAAAGATATCTAAATATGGAAATGGTTAGTCAAAATAATGATAACACCGGCTATTTACTGACCCTTTGGTATACATCAGGAACTATGCCTGGGATTTTATATGAATTCTTTCATTTAATCCTCACACCAGTCTTAGACAATAGGAACTATTATTGTTATTTTCTTGAGATGAAGAAAATGAGACTTGGAGATGTTAAGTAACTTGCCAAGGTAACACACCTAAGTGAATGATGGGGCTGGAATTCCAGCTCAGGAAGGAGTCTGCCTCCAAAGCCCACAGGCTTAATTACTGGAGTGTGGAGCCTTCCTGACTCCTGCTAATGTGGTTTTAAGAAAACCAGGTTTCTTTAAGAAAAGAATGTTTTTGTTTTCTTAAGAAAGAATGTTTTAAGAAAAGGAAGTGTTTTTAGAACTTTGTAGCCCATTGGGCAGAATGTACTATTTTTGATTCCAAACTCTGAAGGTACCCCCACCGGGCATCTGTTTTTCTGAGAGACCTGTTTCAGTCCAAACAAGGAAGCCTCTTCCAGTAGTCACCAAGTTCTGTAAGCTAGGAGCGAATCACACTGTATGTCTTCTGTACCCGCAGTTACGGCTAGATGAGGCTCAAGAAGCAGAATGCCAGGCCTTGAGGCTACAGCTCCAGCAAGAAATGGAGCTGCTCAATGCCTACCAGAGCAAAATCAAGATGCAGACAGAGGCACAACATGAACGTGAGCTCCAGAAGCTAGAGCAGAGGGTGTCTCTGCGCAGAGCACATCTTGAGCAGAAGGTATGAGCGTGTTGTCAAGGGTCCTGTACCGCTGGGTAGAGGACGGGTGTGGCTCTGCCTGTGTACCGGGCGATTTAACAAAGGCGCTGTTCCCCTCGTACCTGCTTTGATACTCCTGGTGCCCCTGAGAGGTAGGCGTAGTCCCCATTCCACAGGCAGGACACTGAGGCTCAAAAGGCTTAAGTTACTTGCATAAATCTGATCCCACAGCCTAAGTTCTCTCTATTTCTCTGCTCGGAAACCTTCCACCTTCACAGCCTGAGGACTGACACCGGTTACTGGGTAGTTGATTTGACATATGAAAGGTACTGTGAGTTGATAGCGTGGCCACTAAATGTCATGAGGAAGCCAAATACAGATTTGGTTTTTATTCTCAGCTATTTCTAAACCAAAAGAAATCACGAGCAGAGCTCTTTAAAAAAAATTTAAATGAAGAGAGGCTGATATTGCCACACATAATGAATGATATCAGAATTGAAATATTCATTGCTCTAGAGATTGCTGAGGAATATGAAGTAGAAAAGATGTCATAAAGCGTCTCAAAGCTGTTAAGCATGTATTTGCTTAACCCGTTATTCATGCTTTCTTCTGGTAGTTCCCAGAGATCAACGTGAGAGACTATTTTCCCAGCTCCTGCTCTAGAACTAAATTGCTAATGACCCAGGGGGCTTTGGGCTCTCTCTGGGAAAGCAGCACAACTTAATTGTGCTCGAGTGTCTTTTAGCGTCTCCCGAGCCATCTCCTGCTGAGACAGGACAGTGACCTAGATTGGCCCAGCTGCTTGGCTTGCTAGAATGGCAGTGCTGGCCCCAGGTGGCCCCAAACATTTTTATTCTTGTGAGAAAGTTTTAAACGTGATGGATTAGACACACAGCATTTATCACAGGACTCTCCCAGCCTGCCCCAGACTAGTTTACTCTTAGTTCCTCCATGTTTGTGTGTCATCTCTGTGCATGTATGTGTATATATATGCCTGTTGGGAACTCCTTTCCATTAAGAACTGTTCATTGTGCTTATTTCAGATTGAAGAAGAGCTGGCTGCCCTTCAGAAGGAACGCAGCGAGAGAATAAAGTACCTATTGGAAAGGCAAGAGCGAGAGATTGAAACTTTTGACATGGAGAGCCTCAGAATGGGATTTGGGAATTTGGTTACATTAGATTTTCCTAAGGAGGACTATAGATGAGATTAAATTTTTTTGCCATTTACAAAAAAAAAAAAGAAAGAAAGAAAACAAAAAAATTCAGACCCTGCAAAACCACATTCCCCATTTTAACGGGCGTTGCTCTCACTCTCTCTCTCTCTTACTCTTACTGACATCGTGTCGGACTAGTGCCTGTTTATTCTTACTCCATCAGGGGCCCCCTTCCTCCCCCCTCCCGTGTCAATTTTCAGTGCTGGCCGAAACCTGGCCATCTCTTCTATTCATAGTACACGTCACAGTATCGATGTGATTCAAAATGTTTCAGTGAAAACTTTGGAGACAGTTTTAACAAAACCAGTAAACCAACAACAACAAAAAAGTGGATGTATATTGCTTTAAGCAATCACTCATTACCACCAATCTGTGAAAGTAAAGCAAAAAAATAATAATAATAATAATAATAATAAATGCCAAGGGGGAGAGAGACACAATATCCGCAGCCTTACACCTTAACTAGCTGCTGCATTATTTTATTTTATTTTATTTTTTTGGTATTTATTCATCAGGAATTAAAAAAAAACAAAGTTTTATTAAAGATTGAAAATTTGATACATTTTACAGAAACTAATTGTGATGTACATATCAGTGGTGACATATTAATACTTTTTTGGGGAATAGGGGGTGGGTGGGGTGAAGAGATCTTGTGATTTTTAAGAACCTGCTGGCAAGAGTTTAACTTGTCTTGAGCATATTCTGATTGTATCATAATCATTTTCTGCTGTTGCAGAGGATGTGAATACACTTAAGGAGCTCACAGAATCCCAGTAGCACAAATTGGGCTTTGGCAAATCGTGTATTTTGTGTATAGAAGGAATTTAAGGAGAGGTATTACTTATTTTCATATTGTATTTTAACTGTTTCTCTGATCAAATTTTTTTACTCCCTCCTCCCAGTCCTCCCCACCTCCCTCCTTTTCCAATTCAGTATTTGGAGTTCAACACTGTCTCTCAATCAGATCATCTTGATCTTTTTTCTTTATTTCCCTGCCCCTCCCTACGTCCCATATCTTGGTCATAAATATTGCATTATTCACACTTTCAAACTGTGTATTTTCTTACAATAAAAAATGATGAAAAAAAAAAGGCTTTACTTCTTTTGCATGCACTTTAAAAAACAAAACATTTTTCAGGTTCCAAGGAAGAGCATGATAACTGTCAGAGCTTTTAATTATATTTGTAAATAAAAGTGTTCATCACATTGCCTTGCTGTGTTATTGTAGCAGGAAGTTTCCCTTCTAGGTTCATCAGCTCCTAATGCAGAGGGAGAGCTGCCCTCCAGAAGCTGTTCTCCATGGCCCCTCAAGAAGAGCCATTCACGATTTTCAGGTAAAGCTGTGTCTTCCAAGTTCTTCTGCAGGGCTGAAGATGGGGTTGCACTGTCTGAAGTGGTCAACTGCACCTTTTTACCCTTAAGAATAGAAGGCGGCACATGTGTGCACATGCACGTGCACACACACACGTGCACACACGTGCACCCACAATGTGCCAGTCCTAGGACCATGTATTGCTGAGAGAAGTGAGATACCTTAAAGAAAAGCAGGCTATGAAGAAGACATTATAACCAAATATTTGAAATGATCCTACTGTAATAGTAGATTCCCCCACCCCTCATAGCTTTTATTAGAATAGCTTTATGTACGTGACAATGAGGTAGTAAAATCTGTAACTTCTAGGAAACGGTTTTGGGGTCAAGACAATCTCAGTAAGATCTCATTCTCTTAGGGTTCTGAGTCCTAGTCATTGAAAATTGATCTCTAGCATGATGACTTGAAGATCACAGTTGAATTCTACAGGATATTCAGTCATCGCAGACAAACGTGCTGAGTCATGTTCACTGTGATAGACTAGCCCAGAGAGGTATACTTCAGAACTCACAAAATGATTATCAACACGGGCTAACCCCAACCGTAAAGGCTTTAATAATTAACACCCAGTTTCCTGAGCAGCTTAGGTCATTAAAGCTTCCATATTAGGTACATCAGAAAGTAATATTGGAAAGGGCTGGAAAGGACTCATAATTATCCATGAAAAATAGATAACCTTTATTGCATTATGCTTCCCGTGTGATTGATAGAACTCTACACTAAGCATTTTGTAGATGAGGAAGTAAGCTCAGACCAGGGTAAATGGAGAGAGTGGAGTCTGAATCGAGACCTGTCCGATTTCTGAACCCACACCTAAGAATAGTCACACTGCCACTCAAAAGGACATTAAATCATCAGTAAGAAGAACTTCTTGTAGTTTATTTCATACATTTCTGTCTGTAGTGAAAACTGTCTAGCTAGCTTGTGTAAAGGCCTTATGTTTGTGAGATTATAGGTGCTGATCTTTATAAAAGTTCCCTGTCCACAAGTTTGTCAGTGATGTGTCCAAGGTAGAGTTATCAGAAGAAACGTGGGTCTGTGCTCCTGACACCTGGTACAGACTAAGTCTTCCAACTCCTTCTAGTACTTGAGGCAGTGAGAATAGACAGGGACCAGAATAGTCGCAGGAAGAGAACAGGTATAAAAGAAGTACTGGGAGGGGAGCAGAGAGCCATTGTCTGGTATTATTCCAGCATATACAAAACTCCCCTGAGTTAAAAGAATTGTTATAGGTTTGTCAAAAATATTATAACGGCTGCTTACCTTTGATTTGCAACTATTCATTCAATGAATATTTACTGCGTATCTTATATGTCAGGTACAATGCCAGATGCTTAAGCTCTGTCAGTGTATCTCAAGCAGGTGAAGATCCTCACCCTAGTGGAGCTTACATTAGAGGTAGGAGGAAAATGGTAACACACAATAATTATAATTTTAAATGATCTTACATGGTAATAAGTGCTATAGATAAAGGAAAAAGGAAAGAGTAAGGGGGGTCAGAAGTGCCAGGATCAGCATACATTCAGCTCATTCGTTCAGGAAATATTTATTGAGCATCTACTGTGTCTGGGGATGTAGTAGTAAGGAAGATGGATAGGGTCACTACTCTGCTGAAACTCATGGTTTAAATCTCCACTGAAAGAGATGTAAAGAAGCAGTGGACTAATTTAATCAACAGTGGGCAAAGACAAGCCATTACAATGCAAATGCTGGGTGCAACCAGGAGTTTAAAGGAACTGAAACAATTACAGTCATAGGGAACATCAGAGAATACTTACCAGTGATGTCTAATTAACAGTAAAAATTTACTTACTGAATTTACCACTGACTGTAAATATTTGATTAAATATTGAAAAAAGTATTCCTGGGCAACTGGAAACGTGCCCATGTAAGAATTTGGTATACCTCCCTGATTTTAATTTAGCAATAAATTTTGCCATAGAAATGATAAAACATAAAAAAATGTTTTGTTGTTCTAGTTTGGCATAGCTGTGTGCTTTTCTTGCTGATTACAACTAAAAAGTAGACAAAAATGCAAAAGCAACTATCTGAGGATACTGAGAAATAAAAGCAGGTGGATTGTGGAGAAGCAACCTAGACAGAGGAATGAAGGCAAGATAAAACCATTCTCAGATGAAGAAAAATTAAGAGAATTCATTGCCACCAGACTTAATGTACAAGAAATGCTAAAGGAAGTTCCTCATACTGAAGGGAAATGATACTTGAAGGAAACTTGGATCTCTGGGAATGAAGAAAGAGCAACAAATGGTAAATATCTAGATAAATATAAAGTTTTCCCTCTTATAGTCTTTAAAATACATTGAGATATATATATATATATATATATATATACACTTTGTTGAAAGCAATAAATATAACATTGTCTGGGGAAGGTTTCACTGTATGTAAATACAATCCATATGACAAGTATAACTTAAAGGTTGGGGGTTAAAGGACCCATATGGTTGCCATGCTTCTGCATTTTACATGAAGTGATACAATTCTTATTTTAAGCAGACCATGAAAAATTAGTTATGTATATTTTTAACTCCTAGAACAACTTATCAAAAAGAAAATGCAAAGAAGTAATAGCCAAAAATCTAGGTCATGAATTAAAATATTCAAATAATCCAAAAGAAGGCAGTAAAGGGAGAACAGAGATACAAAGAAAAAGAGGGACAAACAGAAAACAAAATGGTAGACCTAAATCCCACTATATCAATAATTACATTAAATATTTACAGAGTGGATAAAAAAGACTATATACTGCCTGTGAGAGACAGACTAAATATAAAGACACGTAAGTTGTAAGTACAGTCATCCCTCATTATCTACAAGGCATTGGTTCCAGGACCCCTGTAGATACCAAAACCTATGAATGTTCAAGTCCCTTATATAAAATAGTGTAGTATTTGCATACAACCACACATCTATCCATATACTTTTTTTTTTAACATCTTTATTGGAGTATAATTGCCCCACAATGCCGTGCCTGTCTCCGCTGCACAACAAAGTGAATCGGCCACATATATACATATATCCCCTTATCCCCTCCCTCTTGCATCTCCCTCCCACCCTCCCTGTCCCACCCCTCTAGGTGGTCACAAAGCACCAAGCTGATCTCCCTGTGCTATGCAGCTGCTTCCCACTAGCTAGCTATTTTACATTTGGTAGTGTATATATGTCAGTGCTACTCTCTCACTTTGTCCCTATCCATATACTTTGAATCATTTCTAGATCACTTCTAATACCTAATACAATGTAAATGCTATGTAAACAGTTATCAGCACATGGCAAATTCAAGTTTTGCTTTTTGGAACTTTACGGAATTTTTTTTTAAGTATTTTCAACCTGCAGTTGGTTGAATCTGCGTATGCAGAACCCACAGAAATGGAGGGCTGACTGTAAATGGATGGAAAAAGTGCCATGCAAATAGTAAAAAGCATAAGAACACTGGAGTGCTATTTTATTTATTTATTTATTTATTTATTTATTTATTTATTTGGCTGTGTCGGGTCTTCATTGTGGTGCGCGGGCTTCTCTCTAGTTGTGGCGCGCAGGCTCCAGAGCACATGGGCTCTGTTTTGTGGCACACGGGCTCTCTCATTGAGGCGCGCAAGCTCCGTAGTTGTGGCATGCGGGCTTTGTTGTCCCTTGGCCTGTGGGATCTTAGTTCCCCAACCAGGGATCAAACCCGGGTCCCCTGCATTGGAAGGTGGATTCTTTACCACTGGACCACCAGGGAAGTCCGTGAAAGTGCTATTTGAATATCAACTAAAATGGACTTCAAGACAAAGAGTATTATCTAAGATAAAAGACACTAATAATGAGAAGAGGAATCATTTATCAAGAAAACATAATATTAAATAGAGAAATAGACAACAAAATTATAGTAGGAGAATGTTAACTCCCCTCTCTCAGCAATTGATAACTACAGACACAAAAATAAGAAAAGACACAGATCTGAACAACACTATCAACCACCTTGATTTAACTGACATTTATAAAACATATCCACAAGCCAGAATACACATTCTTTTCAAATATACATGATATATTCACCAAGTTAGACCATATGCTGGGCCATATAAAATACTCTCTGACCAAAAAGAATTTTGTAAAAATTAATTACAACAAAATAGGAATAAAATATCTAGAAATTAACACACTTCAAAATAAGCCATAGGCCAAAATGAAATCACATATGAAAATAGAAAATATTTTGAACTGAATGACAAATATATCAAATTGTGAGATGCAGATAAAGCAATCCTTAGAAACTTAAGCTTTAAATGCTTATATTAGAAATCAACAAACTAAAGTTCCACTTTAAGAAACTAGAAAAAGTTGAGCAAAGCAACCAAAGTATGTATAAAGAAAGAAATACTAAAGAGCATAAACCAACTAAATAGAAGATAGAGAAACTACCCAAGCCAAAAGCTTATTCTTTGAAAAGAGCAACAAAATTGACAAATTTCTTGCTATATTATCAAGGAAAAAACAAATTGCCAGCATCAAGAGTGAAAGGGGGGTTATCACCACAGATCCTACAGACAATAAAAGGATAATGAGAAAAAATTATGAGTAGCTTTATGGCAACAAATTTGACAACCTAGATGAAATAGATTTACTTTTTGAAAAGTACAATTTAACCAAAGTTGACACAAGGAGAGAAACTGCATAGCCCTATATGTATTTAAAAATTTTGAATTTGTCATATAAAAAATTTCCCAAACAAAAAACTCCAATTCCAGACAGTTTCACTGTTGAAGTCTACCAACATTCAAGGAAGAAATAACACAAACCTTTGCAAAACATAAAGAAGGGAGGATCACTACCCAACTTGTTTTATGTATATGTGTAATATCATAACTTGATGAAGACTTCACAAAAAAGGAAAATTATAGATGACTAACCCTCATGAGTATGGATACAAAATGCTTAACACAATTTAGTAAATCAAATCTAACAATATTTTAAAAGATCAGTAGTACACAATGAACAAGTAAGGTTTATCTCAAAAATACAAAGTTGGTTTATCTCAAAAATACAAAGTTGGTTTGATGTTTGAAAATGTAGTCAACATATTAAAAGAATAAGTGGGAAGCCCATATAATCATTTCAATAGATGCAGGAAAAGCATCTGACAAAAATTCAACACCCACTCATATTTAAAACATACAAACAAACATACCTCCCAGCAAACTAGGAATAGTAGGAGATATCCTCAAACTGATAAAGGGCATCTACAAAAACCTATAGCTAATTTCATACTTAATAGTGAAAGATTGAAATGTTTCCACCTGAGATCAAAATCAAGGCAAAAATACCCACTTTCACCACTTGTATTTATCATTATTCTGGAGGGCCTACCCATTAAATAAGGCAAGAAAAGGAAATAAAAGATTAGAAAAGAAGTAAAATTGTCCCTGTTTGCAGATGATATATCTGTTTACAAAACTACTAGAGCTAATAAATGAATTTAGCAAGTTCACAGGATCCAAGGTTAATATACAAAATCAACTATTATTTTATACTAGCAGCACTCAGTGGGAAAATGAAGTTTAAAAAACTTCATTCACAGTTTTTACATTTACATGCCAGAAAGTACCTAGAAAGAAATCTAAAAAAGAGTTCTAAGATCTCTACACCAGGAAAAAACAAAAACCACAAGAAGTTGCTGAAAGAAACTTAAAAGAACCTAAATACATTTTAAAAATATATACTATGTACATGGGTAGGAAGACTTAATATTGTTAAGATGTCTATTCTCCCCAAATTGATCTATAGGTTCAATGCAATCCCAATAAAAATTCCAGCAAGATTTCTTGTAGAGATTGACAAACTGATCCTAAAATGTATATGTTAATACAAACAACATAGAATAACCATAGCAAATTTTAAAAAGGTGAACAAAATTTAAGGACTTAAGTCTGCTTGATTTCAAGACCTGCTATAAAGCTACAGTAATCAGGGCACTTTGGTATTGGCAAAAAGATAGACATAGAACAACGGGACAATACAGACAGTTCAGAAATAGATGAATACATTTGGTCAAGTGCTTTTGTTTTTTTTTAGAATTTTATTTATTTATTTATTTATGGCTGTGTTGGGTCTTCGTTTCTGTGTGAGGGCTTTCTCTAGTTGCGGCAAGTGGGGGCCACTCTTCATCGCGGTGCGCAGGCCTCTCACTATCGTGGCCTCTCCCGTTGCGGAGCACAGGCTCCAGACGCGCAGGCTCAGCAATTGTGGCTCACGGGCTTAGTCGCTCCGCGGCATGTGGGATCTTCCCAGACCAGGGCTCGAACCCGTGTCCCCTGCATTGGCAGGCAGATTCTCAACCACTGTGCCACCAGGGAAGCCCCTTTTTTTTTTTTTTAATAAATGTGCTAAGACAATTCAATGAAGAGAGGAAAATCTTTTCAACAAATGGTACTGGATCAACTGGACATCCATGTGGGGAACATCAAACACTGACCCTTATCTCACTGTCCACAAAAATTAATTCAAAATGGATGATAGACTCAAGTAAAGAATCTAAAATTATAAAACTTCTAGAAGAAAACGAGAAAATCTTTGTGAGCTTGGACTAGGCAAAAGTTTCTTAGAAAAAGTAGGAACCATAGAAGATTTTTTTTTTACTTTTATCAAAATAAAAAATGTTTGCTCTTCAAAAGACACCATTAAGTCAAAAAGGCAAGCCACAAGCTGACCAAGAATATATCCACAACACATTTATCAGACAAAGATTTGTATCCAGGGTATATATAAGACTCTTACAACTCATTCATATGAAGACAAACGCAATAAGAAAGTGAGCAAAAGATGTGAATACTTCCCAAAAGATGACATACAAATGACCAATAAGCACAATGGAAAGATGCTCAACATCAAAAGTCATCAGGGAAATGCAAACTAAAACCACAATGAGATAACACTATACATCCATTAAAATGTTAAAAAAAAAAATCCAAGTTTTGTTGAGTATGTGGAGCTAATGAAACTCATAAAGTAAAATGGTACACCTACTTTTGAAGACAGTTTGGCAGTTTCTTAGAAAGTTAAACACACTTTACAATCCAGCAATCCCACTTCTAGGTTTCTACACAAGAAATGAAAACTTCTAGGTTGACATAGAAACCTATACATGTATTCATAGCAGCTTTGTCATAGCAAAAATAACTAGAAAACCCTCAAATGTCCATCACCAGTTGAATGGATAAATTGTTACAGCCATACAATGGATACTACTCAGCAATAAAAATGAACTGTTGCTACATGCAACAGCATGGATGAATCTCAAAAGCCAAGCAAGCAAAAAAAAAAAAAGGAGTATGTACTATATGATTCCACTTCTGTAAAATTCTAGAAAATGCAAACTGTAGTGACAGGAAGATCAGTAGTTGACTTGTGATAGGGTTAGAAGGAGGGATGAAATACAGAAATGTAAGGAAGCTTTTGGAGGTATGGAATTGTTTAATCTTGATTTGGGTGATGGTTTCTTGGTATATACATATGTAAAACATCAAATTATATGCTTAAATATATGCAACATAATGTACTTTGATTATATTCCAATAAAATTGAAAAAATAAATATTCTACTTGTTCACAGGTTAAGCAGGGAGCTTATCAAGGTAGAATCCCAGAGATGGCCCTAACAGTACTTTCAGAAATGTGATCTTAAGGCGATTGTAAATTTTTTAGCCCATTTGAGTTTCTTCAAGGAAAAGGTATAATTAGACCAGGGATCAGAGATAAGAGTAGGGTAAGAAATATAAAATCTAAGATATAAATTCCTGAGTGGAAGGGACACCAGACTAAGAAGGAGGTTAACTTTCTGATGTTTATGGTCATCAGAATTACAGAATTGATGAATGAGCTTTAGAGAGCTCTGTAAAAACTCAGTTGTATGTGGGAACTTCCCTGGCAGTCCAGTGGTTAGGACTCCACGCTACCAATGCAGGGGGTGTGGGTTTGATCCCTGGTCAGGGAACTAGGATCCCGCATGCCGTGGGGTTCAGCCAAAAAATAGAAAACAAAACAAAAAAACACAGTTGTATGTGAATTTTTGTAGAAGTATACATTTGGGAAAGGGGAGAAGGAACTTTCACGGCATGGTAAATGGATATAAAGAAGTCCATGCTCCCTAAACTTGACAGCCCCTTTACGATTATTCATTCAACTGATGGTCACTGAGACTTCGTTATATGCTGGACATATGTCCGGTGCTGGAGATATTGAGCAGGACACTGGTTGTCCTTGCCTTTATAAAGGGTCCAGGCTAATAGAGGAGATAAACATCAAATTAAAAATTATACACATATACGTATTTTAAAATTACAGTTTTAATGTTTCAACAGAGTGGTGCAGGAGAATCTTACCTAGTCAGGGAAGGATTCCCTGAAGGTCAGTTAAGGGATACCTAAAGGGCGAATGGGATATTGTCAAAGAAAGTGGAAGGAGAAGGTTCCAGGCACCACTTTTAAAGGACCAAATCTGGAAGCAGTCCGCCTTGTCAAGGGACTGAGAGGCAGCCAGCAAGTTTGGAGTTTAACGAGAAGACAACCACAGGAAGCTAGAGAGGAAAATGGGGATCAGGTCATATAGAGCCTTAGAGGCCATTTAAGGATCTGAGCTCCCTCCCAGAGCAGCTGCAAACTGCTGAAAGGTTTTAAGTGGACACTGAGGCTGTTTGACTTTGCACCATTTTAAGAACAGAGGCCCTTTGCTCCCTGACCCAGATGAGGATTTAGGCCAGTACCATCACGTTTAAATATTAAAGAGATACCAATCCTGTGTTTCTGAGATCTGGTCTTAGCGTCTGTGTTAATCAGGGATTAATTCAGGGCCTCCTGAGTAATTGCCATGTTTGATATATTTTCTGCCATCAAGTCAGAATGATGAGCAGTTCCCAAGGGTCCAGACTTGTTAGAAATGCTGGTCTCTGGCAGGGCTGCTAAAACTGCACCGTGACACAGAACAGCCTCCTGTGTCTTGTCATTCTAAACCCTACACTTTTGGTAAACGTGTAGCCTTGAGGAAAGCGGAGCCACTTATAGACATGGTTCCTGTATGTCAGTCAGGTCAAGTTAATCACTTATGTGTATTAATTCACTTAATCTCAACAAAAGATCATTTTGTGGTTCTCCAACAACGCTGCGAGGTAAATAAGGCAGATTAATGATTCCCCCCCACCCATTTTTTCACATGAGGAGGCTGAGCCTCGAAGGGAATTTGTGTGCAAGTGGGTGTGGTGGTTGTGAGCTGGGCTCTGAGGCCAGAGCTACATTCAGAACCAGAATCATCCACCTCCTAGCTGGGAGTCCTTGGGCAAGTTCCGGTCTCTTTCCAATTTACTAGGTGAAACCTTGCTTCTAAGGTTATTAATATATCTTTTCATATGTATTACTTTTATGTGAACTTCCTGTGTATACACTTCACCTTTTTGGTTGGGTGGCTGAACTTCTGTACCTGTTTTAAACAAGGAAACTAATAGAGTACTAAAATTCCTCATTAATCTTTAGACTCTGTGACTAAAAAAATACTGTGGTTAGCAGATAAAAAGTCTCAAGGAAAACAGGAGTTTAGAGAAAAAGAATAAATGATTTTAAATATACATAAATATCAAATTGTCCAAATGTTTAAAGTCTGAGAAGACTGGTAAAAGGATGGAAAAGCACGTCCTTACGTATACCACTGACATGAATAAAATCAGTGTGATCTTTTTGGAGGGTGATTTGTCAGTATCAAAACTGAAAATGTATATACCCTCTGACCTGATGTCAATGCTAGGAATTTACCCCACTAAATTACTCGCAGAAGAGTTTTATACATATAGAAAAATGTTTGCTGAAGCACTCTTTATAATAGCAAATAACCAGAAATAATCTAACCACAGCAGGGGACTAGACTAGTTAATTATGGAACATCTATAAAATAGATTATTTGTTCAAAATAACATGAATTGTGGTGACCTGTAATCTGAAGATATATGACATGAAGGTACATTAGTTGGGGGGAAACAGTGCAGAACAATGTATACCAGTATGCATGGCAAGACTATAATTTTTAAAGGATAAACGTGCAGACATATGCTGATACGAATCTTTATATTTGCTTCTGAAAGAAAACACAAGAAACCACCAACTGCCATGGAGGAGGCTGGAGGGTGGAAGGCATTTTCTTCCTGTACTGTTTGCCTTGTCTTACCATGTGCATGTCTTGCTTCTCACATTTATTTTTAAGGTCGACAGGGTAGTTGTTCTCTTTATAATTTTTGTTTTACAAAATGTTATTTTAAAATTGAATTTTAAAACCCCAAAGTTAAAAAAAATTATTCTCTACCTTACTCGCCCCCAGAGATTATACGAGGCAACGTTTCCAACAGTTTTTTCAGAGAAGAAAGTAACTGCAGCAAAAGGTGGGGAAAGGCCCAGCCCTGCTCACACCTGCCAGGCCTGACCAGGATGCCTCTCTGTCACAGACCAGGTCAGTGAACCAGACCTTCAAGTGCCTTTCCCTTCTTTTGCTCTATCAAATGGTAGCAAAGTAATCTCCCCCTGGCTCCCCTTCCCCTCCTTTTTTGGTACTGATTCTATATGGATCACAATCGGAACAATGAGAGGTGTGGGCTATTTCTTAGTCATTGTTATGGTTTCTATACACAACTACCAAGGGGGGGAAGGTTTCCAACCAGCTTCACTCTCAGGTGGAAAAGACCACTTACAAAAAGCAAAGGTGCTTTTCAGGCAAGAAGTCTTAGCCTAAAGTCGTGATTTTTTTTTTTTAATCTCCAGTTTTAATGGTTGCTCCTGCTGTAGTTTAATGGCACATGTACAAGGACGAGCCCTCTGTATGGTTCCTGAATCAAGTCCCAATTGTCACTGCTGATCAGGGAAAGGGGCTACTCACCCTTAGAGGTTATCTCTTTTTTTTTAAATTAATTAATTAATTTATTTTTGGCTGTGTTGGGTCTTCGTTTCTGTGCGAGGGCTTTCTCTAGTTGCGGCAAGCGGGGGCCACTCTTCATTGCGGTGCGTGGGCCTCTCACTATTGCGGCCTCTCCTGTTGCGGAGCACAGGCTCCAGACGTGCAGACTCAGTAGTTGTGGTTCACGGGCCTAGCTGCTCCGCGGCACGCGGGATCTTCCCAGACCAGGGATCGAACCCGTGTCCCCTGCATTGGCAGGCAGACTTTCAACCACTGCGCCACCAGGGAAGCCCTAGAGGTTGTCTCTTGACGTCCCACATTTATGAAACCCCACACCCAAAAGGGCAAAATATCTGGAGGCTGAATTCAACTACACAATGTTTTTATTTTTATTCAACTATAAGCAAACAGCAGAATTAACACAACATTCAGCAACTACAGACCGGCTTTTCTTACACCGAAGAGTGATCAATTTAACAGGCACAGACTTTCGGATTTCTGATGACCTCTCACTCAGCCCTGCAGCTCATCTAGATGGCCAAGCTTTAACAGCAACTCTCTCCCTATTGCTTTTTCCAGTATTGCTCTTTAAAGGAGCCAGAGCAGGACACTGACACCCAATGACCAGCCTGCGATGTATCACATGGGGGGTTGGCGGACGTGCCGGCCCCTGGTTGTCTTAGTGAGAGACAGGGCCATGAAAACACATGCCAGAAGATGCCATCACACACAATCCTGGGCTCGGGCTCACAAAGGCAGAGGCAATCAACCTTTTCTTTTTTTCAACCTCTCTTAAAGATTCTTTGATGCTCTGTTCTAATACTGCAGACCTGGTCTTTTTACCAGAATTTTTTTCTTCTTTACCGTCTGGGTTGTTATTCTTATATTAACATTTTGATGACCCCATCCTAGTACCAAAATATCCCCCAACAAAACGGAGTTCAAATTTGATCAAAACGTAAACCCCCTAGAATTACAGAGGACAGGCAGAAGGAAAAGTCACCCTAAACCTAAATCTGACCGCTCAGGGATTAGGCAGGGGGAAGGGGAGAAATCTACATGCATCACTAAACTGAAACACTGCTTGGGAACTCTGGGACCGTGTCCATCTCCTGGCTTTCCTCTACTTCCCAGACAGCTGCTCATACAGTTTGGGCACATAGTCATCCCATTCGGCCTGGTAACACGTGCCAGCCACCGGAGCCCCGAGCTCGTACTTTTTGCGGAAATTCGCCACCTTGAATTTGCCACGGTGGTCTCCAGATCGGTTGCTGAGAATGGGCTCATCACACTTCAGTGGCCTGTCCTGCTCGTAAACCAGCCAGATGTAGCGGTGAAGGCCTGGAGGGAGAGGCGGGAGGGAAGATGTACACACAGCTAGGCATGTGAGAGGGAGACGTCACCCATTTTCGGAGAATGCACCAACTCGGAGGGACCCAGACCACCCCATTTATGATAGGGACCTAAGTTCACTGCAGCTTTATTCACAATAGCCCAGAGGAGAAAGCACCTCAGATGTCCATTGATGAACAAATGGATAAACAAAATATAGTATATACGTATGATGGAATATTATTCAGCCTTGAAAAAAGAAGGAAATCCTGCCCCATGCTACCACATGGATGAATCTTGGTATGGATCTGCATATGGCATGGAACTTATATGGAGCTACTGAAACTTTCCTATACTGCTGATTAGAGTGTAGAAATTTTCAACCATTTTGGATTTCTATGACCCAACAATTCTACTCCTAAGTATTTACCCAAGGGAAATGGAAATATGCCCATAAAAGGACAAGAGTGTAAACAGCAGCTTTATTCATAATATCCAAACACTGGAAACACAACCCAAATGTCCAGGGAATGGCTACACAAACTGTGGTATATTCACACAATGGAATACCACTTGGCAATGAAAAGGAACAAGCTACCATCTTGAGTCCAAGAGACCAGTCACCGAAAACAAATGCATATTGCATGACACCATTTATAAGAATACAACAACAGCAAGAGTAATCCGTGGAGAGGAGTCAGAAAATAATTAGCTCTGGGGAAATTTAACTTAAAAGATGCCTTAAGAACCTTCTGGGGTGACAAAAATATCCTACATCTTGTTTTCCATGGTGCTTACACAGATGTGTGCATTGGTCAATGTTCACTGACTAAACCTTCTGATCTGTGTGTTTTATTATACTTAAGTTATACCTGACTAAACCAATACGAAAAAGAAAAAAGTGAGTTACTGAAGCTCTTTTTGTTAATGAGAACACAGCTCCTGCTTGAGAGAACTGCTTTATTCTCATGGGTGTATTTTCCATAATTAAACTGCCTAATGCAGTTTTATAACTGCCCCAGAGAACTTAAGAGATGCCTGGGAAAGCTGTCCCTCTCCCATACTCTTATGAATGCATGAGAGGGCCTGGCGCCATCTGAAGCTTCTGGGCCTAAAGATAAAACACAAGGTCCCTTGTCGGGGACCTTCTTATACCTCTTCAGAGTAACTCATGGCTGGACAACATATACAAGAGCAAGTGTTCTGCCGTGCTCCACTTCCCTTGCTTCAGGAAATGGAAACACCTATAATGCATGACAGGCAATAACAGTGCATCTCCCACTGTTAGCCTAGGCAGCACTTACCCAACTTGGAGAGGTTCAATACAGTATTCTCTCTCTTTCTCTCTCTCTCTCTTTCTCTCTCTCTCTCTTTACATATATAATACATAACCTAACGTAATACATTATGTGTATCTTCAATACAGTTCTTAGTATCCAAATCTTTTCAAGATACACTAGATTTTCGAGAGAAAGACAAAATGACAAAAAAGCCAATTTTTTATAATTAATTTGGAAACTATGACCATTTCTGAGACCGTTCATGGGAACTAGAAACTCAAACAACCCACAGGGCAAAGGCTGAATATGGAATTTAGATGATTTAACTGTTTAATCCACATGTAGCTCCCCTGGGAAGTTGTTCTCAGCATTCTGCAACATTGCTTCCTTGGTAACTCTTCACCAACGTCCCTGCTTGCTAAAGGCCTGACAGCTCAGAGGCAGTGCTAAAAGAACACATCCATCTAAACTGGTACCCAAGGTTCTAGCCACCTGACACTACAGCAGGTCTGAGTGTCCCTGACAGGCAGTTGCCTTAGAGAGGAACCAAGTTGCCTAAAATCTCCACTAGGGTAAGGGCTCTCATAAATAAAAATAAAACTCGAAGAACCAGACTAAAATTTTGTAGCACTTTAGGCCAATCCTGATATGCACCCAGGCTCCCTTCCCATCTCCCTCCAAAAGCAGCCTTTACTGACCTGTGCCCTTGGGAGGCCCAGAGCCCACATAATCGGAGAGGACCGTGCCACTGCTGATGTCGTTGCCCTTCATGTTGACCACCAGGAAATGGTGCCATTCCCTACGTGGAGGAACAGAGGACCATCAGCACCGCAGGACGTTATTACGCACTCGTGGGCGCAGCCAGCAAATGTGCAGCACACACATGCTCCACACCAGGATGCAGTGACAGACAAGACAGATGGCCCCGCCTTCTCGGCCAGAGCAAACCTCACATGCCAGCAGAGAGGACCCAGCCACTCCCTCCCTCCTTCCGACTCTCTAGGGTAGGGGTCAGCACACTTCTTCTGTGAAGGGCCAGACAGTAAATGTTTTAGGCTTTGTACAACACACTGTCTCTATCACAACTACTCAACTCTGCAGCTGTAGCCTGAAAGCAGCCACAGACAGAACATAAATTATCGTGGCTGGGTTCCAACAAAACTTTATTTAGGGACACCAAAATCTGAATTTCATGTAATCTCCACATGTCACAAAGTATTACTGTTCTTCAATTTTTTTCCCCCATTCATTTAAAAATGTTAAAGTCATTCTCAGCTCATGGGGCTGTACAAAAACAGGCCTGGGGCAGATCTAGCTCTCGGCTATAGATTCTAGACTTTTTTCTAGGGAGTGAAAGGGAGGGAAATGCATACTCAGGCTTAAGCATGGACGTAAACACCCCAAATCGGGTCTATTTCTGCCACCACAGCATGGCCAGTGAGGGACTTACACAGTGCAAGAAGCACTGGGTCACATGTGGATGACTCGGTGTTTCCCATCTTTCCCCAACTTGCCTGTATTTGGGGTCCTTCCTGCTGGGAGCATCCGGGTCTGTCAAGACCAAGGTATACAGTTTACCTGGATCAAGGCCATCCCATGCAATGCTGGTGGGCCGGTTCTTAACCTGTAGGAAGGAATAGATTTGGAGTTCAAGTCAGAAATGCTGAAGAAACCAATACCTTCTTTGACCTCAGATTCCTTAAAGGTCAAGCACAGTAAATTATTAATTAAAACTCAAGTGTATCGACTCTATTACGAGCCAGGATCTGACGTTTAATATACATTATTTATTTTAGTCCCAACAACAATATGGGGCTAATATCCTAGCATGTTATTAACAGAAAGACGTTGGGTCAGGATTTCAACGCTGGTGCTGACTACAACCTTACATTATCTGGAATGACAGGATCTCTAGATTGGTGACCACTTTACCTGGGGCCTGCTAAAGTGAAATCTGAATTAACCAGATATTTAAGAGCAGAGAAAATGAGAAAACCAAGGTGGGCAGACGTGGACAGTGAGTCTGGAAAGAGAGGCTGCGAGATGGGCACTTTAAACACCCAAAACAATAAACTCTGTAAACGTCTAAACCAATAAACCATCTGAGCACTGTTTATTCGCACTGTTGCTCCGGAGGTTCGGAACCAAAAACTCGCCACGGCGTCGGGCACCTAGTTTCCCCACTTGCAGCAGCCAGGACCTGGTTAGGCCTCAGCCGTGGGCGCTCAGAAGCCGAACGGTAAAACAAGGCCGTTTACCCTCAAGCCTTCCAGCTGCAGAATGCATTTACCTTTGGGGCGGCTTCACGCTACCGGGAAGAATCTCTGCGCACTGCTGCTCACCGCTGCTGACTGCTTACATAATGCGTCACATGCCCTCGGGTGGGGCTTTTACTCCCCAAATTGAGGCCTAAAATCCTGAACACCGAGGGGAGGCTCTGGGGACATGTGGGCGGCCACTCCCCACTCCCTACTCCCTCCAGGGGATGTCGCCCTCCCCGCCCCTGCGCAGCAATCTGGGCCGTTTCGAGGCCTACGCCACTGCCTGCGCCTCGAAGTCCCGGGAAAACGGATCAATTTCTTCCGAAGGCCGAGCCCCGCCTGCCACGTGCCGGGTTCCCGGGGCTGGGTCGGGGAAGGGGGCGGTCAGCAGGACTGCGGCTTGGGCACCGCGACCCCCTTCCCTCGGTTGATCCGGCGCACGAAGGCCGGAACGTCCCTCCCCACCTCCACTGGGTCCCCGTCCCTCCGGCCTGAGAGACTCTGAGCCTCCAGTAGCTGCATCCCCGCCGCCCTTGGGTACCTGGGTGGGTGTGAGCACTTTGCCCAGCTCGTCAACCTCCGCCCCGCCGTATTTGACCTGCAGCGGGTGCTGCGGCCTCTCGTCCACTTCCTGCAGGCTCAAAGGCCCGGACCACTTGCTGAGGTCCACCGGCATCGCGAAGCCGAGAGGGTCAGACAGCAGGGAAAGCTGCGGGAAGACTCACGCAGGGTAACAGCCCACACTCCCAGCGGTCTGCAAGCTGTACCGAGGCAACTCACGCACCACGGCCGGGGAGCGCATGCGCCAGAGCACCGCCCCGCCCTGCTCCGCTTCTCCAGTCACCGGCGAGGACGGGCCCCACTCTGCTCTCTGATTGGCCGAACCCAGTAGCGCGGGCCCTCTAGCGCTCCCGGGTCAATGCAGCAGGTTTGGCCTTTCTCTTTTGCGGAGGGGGAATGTGCTGCTCGCCGCTGGCAGAGTTCCCAAGAACTGTGGCTGGGCTTGCAAGACTGTTGTTTCAAGAACTGCAGTTGAGCTACCTTTAATTTTTTTTTAACCTTTTTGCATGATTCTTTGCTCTACTTTCTAAATGCAGAAATGGTAAGGTCTTGTTTTTCTCCTGCACATCTTAAAACAATCTCATTGCCCCGCCTCCTGGTATTTTCGCTCATGCTCACTGGTTTCCGTAATGGCCAGGAGAGGGCCTGGGGGAACTTTTGAGCGTTGTTCTCCACGGATAAATATATTTGCACATATATTTGACCTCCCTATCCCCACTTGCTCTAGACAAGATTCTTGGGAAATTTTTTTTTTTTAACTTGCGAAACAAGGAATGTTGCTCACCATCCAGTTTTAAAAGAATGAAGTCAGCCACTGCAGTCCCTGACCTACAACACACCCTGAAAGGCATTCAGGACAAGAACAGGATGAGGCACTGTGTGCCTTGAGAAAAAAAAAGGCAAAATCCTTAGATCTTAGATATATTCTAGGAGAATTTTTAAATGAATCCAGATTCTTGCATCTTTCCATACTTAAAAAGCACTAAAATCATGAACTGAGATATCTGCTCCTAATGACTATCATCAATCTTCTACCAACATGTATGCTTGATTTCATGTACCCCTTAGCCAAAATCATATATATACTGGCCTTTCCCTCTTCCTCTTCGAAGCAGTTCCTCAGAGCTATTTGAAAGGCTGTCTCCCAGGCTGTAGTCCTCAGTAAGACACAGAATAAAACTCAACTTCCAGCTCTTGTGCTATTTTTTTGTTTTTTGGTCGACAAACCATAGTTATTATTCCTACTTTGTTGACAAGTGGCTCTGCCTCAAAACTGCTCTCATTGTAGCCACCAAATGCTTTCTTTTTCTAAATACGATGGGCACTATTTAATACTCCTTATCTAATTTGACCTTAGGAGAGCTTTTGACATTGATAACTCCCCCCCCAGGGAATAAAAAGTTGTCTGTTGTTTTTATTTCCTATTAGGAAATAATACAATTCATATTTAAAAATCCAAAGAAATAAATACAAATAGCTTCTATTCCACTACTTGGACATAAACATTGGCAACAATTTGGGGTATATCTTTCCAATTTTAAAACTATGACTATAGGGGACTTCCCTGGTGGCGCAGTGGTTAAGAATCCGCCTGCCAGTGCAGGGGATACAGGTTCAATCCCTGGTCCGGGAAGATCCTACATGCTGCGGAGCAACTAAGCCCATGCGCCACAACTACTGCGCCTGCACTCTAGAGCCTATGAGCCACAACTACTGAGCCCACGTGCCACAACTACTGAAGCCTGTGAGCCTAGAGCCTGTGCTCCACAACAAGAGAAGCCACTGCAATAAGAAGGCTGCACACCACAATGAAGAGTAGCCCCCACTCGCCACAACTAGAGAAAGCCCACACACAGCAACGAAGACCCAATGCAGCCAAAAATAAATAAGTAAAATAAATTTTTTAAAAATTATGATTATAAATATTTTGTTCTGTTTATTCACCCAAAAAATTGCATTTACTCTACCATTGTAGAATATCCATATGAAAATGGGTCTTCATTATTTTAATGGCTTAGTCTACTCTAGATGCACCAGTTTGTTCAACAAACTTCCTGATTTTGGACATTTATGCTATTTTGTTGTTTTTTCATTTTACAAATATCACTGAAATGAATATATGTGTGTGTGTGTGTGTGTGTGTGTGTGTGTGTGTACACTTGCTGGATAGTTTTAGGAAAATTTTATTAGACAGGGATTAGGTAGGTAAAAGAATGTGTACTTTAAAGGGATGAATCATAGCTAGTTAACTGTCTACTTAAGTCGAGACCAGAAGCAATGCCTTCAACATGAAACACTAATATGATTGTTGGTTGTTTCCATCAATTGTTCTATAAATGCATTTTGAGAAACTTGTAACCAAAAGAGAAATAGTTGCCGCCCTCGTGGAGTATATAGTCTAGCAGTGGAGAGAGGCATTCATCAAATGACATTCAACAAATAAAAGATTACAAAATGTGATCTTTCTCAGATATAAATCAGGTAGGTCCACACCTCACCCTGCCTTCCCTAAAGCCCTCTGTGCCCCTCCCCCAATTGCCTCAGGATGAAGTCCAGACTCTTAAAAGCATCCTGTAGACTTCTACTTCCCCGTGTCTACCTCCTTGCATTCTTCTCTCCAAACACTGAATTTGTTTCATTTCCAACTTCTCTTTCTACCTCTGGGCCTTTGCACATGCTGTTCCCTCTTCTTGGAACACTTTTCCCTCATTCCCCTTCCCCCCACCCCTCACTGTATTCTTGTCCCAGTTCACCTTTACTCATCTTAAACATCGCTTCCACCTTCTCCCACTCATCAAGACTGGGAAATGCCCTCATCTCTGCATCCACATTCAATTTGTCTTTTCTCTTTCTTAACATTCAGAGCATTTGGGATTATGAGTTTATCATCTGAAACACACCACTGCCCACTGGAATATACACTCCATGAGGGTTATCTCTCTTAGTCACTGGTCTTATCCCCAGCACTTAAAATAGTGCCTGACACACTTAGTACATGATATTATCATTATCATTATTATTATATGAAAATAAGAATTTTTTAAAATCACCATCTGGTTGGTTTCAGGTTCAGATCACTAAAGCTTTGCTTTCTAATAAAATATCACATTCAGAAAAGATAGATCGTTGCACCTGCAAATCCAGTATCAACAGCCTCTCCTTAATCAGCGGCAGTTGGAAAAATCAGAGCACCTTTCTTCTCACTGTTTACATTAAACAGCTCTCATCAAATGCTCATGAGATGATAGATGCCATCCCACAAGCCATGTGTTAAAAAAGAAAACAACTCTTTGGTCTGATGAGATGGTTGCACCTTCATAGAAAAGGCTCAGAAGGAGACTTTTTAAAATTTGCTTTGAAGGAATTCCCTGGTGGTCCAGTGGTTAGGACTCCGCACTTTGGCTGCCAAGGGCCCAAGTTCAATCCCTGTTCGGGGAACTAAGATCCCACAAGCCGCGAGTAAATAAATAAATAAATAAATAAATAAATAACTTTGCTGTGAGGACTTCCCTGGTGGCGCGGTGGTTAAGAATCCACCTGCCAGTGCAGAGAACACGGGTTCGATCCCTGGTCTGGGAAGATACCACATGCCGCGGAGCAACTAAGCCCACGTGCCACAACTACTGAAGCCCGGGCACCTAGAGCCCCTGCCCCGCAACAAGAAGCCTGCGCACTGCAACGAAGAGTAGCCCCCACTCACCGCAACTGGAGAAAGCCTGTGCGCAGCAACGAAGACCTAACATAGCCATAAATAAATAAATAAATAAATAAATAAAATTAAAAACATAAAAAACGAAATTTGCTTTGAGCTAGCTCTGGGACTAAGCACAGATGCTCACTGGCTATTTAAGAGGTGGGAATGACCTAATGGAGTGCCTGCTAGCTGCAAAGTGCTTAACTGTGCTTATGGATAAGTTTCTGGAGGCTCATGGAGTGACGGGGAGAGACCTCCTGGATCTTGCCATGCCTTCCTCTGTCTCTATTAGCCTGGGCTGCTCTCTCCACTGAGGAGAGAGAAGTGGAACCACTTCCATGAAAACAATGGTTGGAAGCAGCCAAACCATATTTACTGGGCGCCTACTGTGTTCAGGTCAGCCTGCTCCCATAAGGACTGCTCCCGTTACCAAATGCATGCTCCCTATAGGTCCGCGCATTCCAAGGACAACTGTAGCATTTACCAAGCACCCACTGTATGTATGCCCCAATGACAACAATTAACATTTACTAAGCACCTACTGTGTGCAGGTCAGAGTGCTCCAGTGAAGACAACTTCCATTTCCTGACCATTATCACTCCCACATGCCAGGCCCTGACTGAAGGCCTTGATGCTCAGCGTTTCATTTCATCCTCACACCAACCCAATGTGGGAGGGACTGCTATTAACCCATTTCATAGTTAAATAAACTGAGGCCTGGAGAGGTAGAAGTGACAAAGCAGATGAAAGCCCACCTTCCCCCCTAGGCTGGACACAAAGTCCTTAAGCATGCTGTAGCTGGGAGTCCTGGCAATAGGTGAGGCAATCATGGTCTTTGACTCCAGAAAGCTTTCCCCTGGTGAAGGTTTATGCAGGAAATCACCATGAAAACCCCTCATGGCAGCCATGAAAATGCAGCCCACACATCTATAACTGCAGGGAGAGAAGGTGGTCAGGGCCCCAGGTGCTGTTATCTGCTTTGAGGCCAAGACCACGCTTTGGCAGGCTGCCCCCAGCCCATGACCGAGCTTGGCAGGGTTGTTAACACAGAGCTGGGAGGCTCAGGGCTCCTACCTGGTCAGGACTGGCTTGCCTGTTTCTTTGCAACTACACCTTAGGCTCGGTTGCTTCCTTCCCTGGCTTCCATACTCAGGCTCAGATTCTCTCCCCATTTTCTCTCACAGCCATCTCTCCTAATAAATACCTTGCACATTGAATCCCATCTTGTCATCAGCTTCTCAGATGACCAAGAGTGATGCTCCCAAGTTTAAGAGGCAGTATGAGGACCACCTGAAGTGGAAGCAAGCTTGGAGTGTGTGGGTGCTGGACTTGGACCAGTGGACAGACCGGTTTTGCTAGAATGGGAAATTGAGGTAGGGCCAGATGGATGACATAGCAAAAAGGCTGAATAAGCATAAAGGGACAAGGAAGGAAATGTCCTTTTATTTTTTTTTTAACCTATAAAAAGTTTTTAAATGTCTTCAATATACAAGTAATCAGACACATAGCATAATCTAAGGGCACAGGACTGGAAGTCAGAATGCATTCACTTCCTAATCCATCACCTGGTACCTTATGAAACCTTGGGCAAGGAGGGCAGGCAGAAGAATGGCCTCTCAAAGATGTCCGCATCCTAATTCCCAGAGTCTATGAATACATTCCGTTACGTGACTAACGGGAATTATGATACCAGATGGAATTAAGGTTGTTAATCAGCTGACCTGAATATTGGGAGATTACCCTCAATTATCTGGGTGGGCCCAATGTAATCACAAAGGTCCTTAAATGGGGAAGAAGGCAGGATTGTCAGAACCAAAAGGATGCCATGTGAGAAAGACTTAACCAACCATTGCTGGGTCTGCAGGTGGAGGAAGGGGCCAGGAGCCAAGGAGTGCAGGCAACCTCTAGAAGCTGGAAAAGGCAAGGAACCAGATTCTCCCCTAGAGGCTCCAGAATGAATGTAGCCCTGCTGACACCTTGATTTTAGCCCAGTGAGACCCACTTCAGACTTCTGACCTCCAGAACCGTAAGATAATAAATTCGTGTTGTCGTTAAGCCACTACATTTCTGGTAATTTTTTACAACAACAATAAGAAAGTTATACAGAATATGACTTATGTTTGCTAAGCCTCAGTTTCCCCCTTTCTAAACTGGGTTTATCAACACCCCTGAAATGATTGTGGTGAGGATTAAATGAAACACAGGTGATGTGCTTCGTACACAGCCTGGCACCTCCTAATGGGAAGCTATTACTATTTTTACATGTTCATTATATAAAACTTTATTCATAAATACAAACATGCAAACATAAAATTAATTAATTAATTAGCAATCCAACCACCTAAAAGCAATGAACATCCTGCAGTATTTCCTTCCAGACTACCTTCTATGTATATAAATGTGAATATGCATATATGATAGTTTGGATTCAGTATGAACGGGGTCAAATTATACATACATGCTGTTGTATAATTTGCTTTTCCTCACTTATGTCTATAAATAAATTACTACAGCAACATTCTTAATGGTTGTACAGGATTCTACTGTAAGGATTGTTGCTTGTTTGCAAACGAAATCCTCCATTTGGGAACATTTCAGATGATCTCACTATTATGCTCTAGAAACATCTCTGCAATATGTATTCTTTTACATGACTTTCATGCACTTGTTTGGTTGTTGTTTGTTTTCTCCCGAGGATAAAATCATAGAAGTGGGCCAAACATCATTTACATTTTAAGTTTGGGATACCATATTCCAAATCGGGAAGAGTCTCTGTGACTGACCGATTTTTAAGGCAAAAGGAGACCTAGTGATCAACAGGTTTACTCTCAAATGGTTTTCATTTTTTTTCGGCCAATGGGGGTGAGGCGGCGGTGTTTACACTCTCATTTGTTTTTCAATGTTCCTTTCTATCTCCACAGTTTTATATTCATGATTTCAACAATATACGTAGACTATCTGATCCACATAAGAACACAGGTCTCATTTAATAGTCTATGTTGATCATTTTCTGATGTTATACATTGCAAAAAATGGTTTTTTTAAAACAACTGCCAGTTACGATGACGTCGTGAATTATTTGATCGTGCATTTGTTGTTAGATGTTGAGACTGATTCCCATTTACCCCTTCACTAGACAGTTGAGGAAACCGAAGTTCAGAAAGGCTCAGGGACTTACCAAAGGCTGACATCCAGCTGAAAGGAGAATCTGTCTGGTCTGTGGGGAGATGTCTCTGCAGAGTCGGGCAGGGTTGGGCACCCAGGAGAGAGCTTCTGCCAGCCAGAGTGGAGGAGCCAGGCACACCTGCAAATGCCTCCAGAAAGCCTTGTTTTTATCCAGAAACCAAGAAGTGCCCCAAAAATCCAGGTAAAGACAGCCTGGGGGCCTTTAGGGGCTCCTGGCATATAGTAGATGCTCACTGTTCACTGCTTACTCAGAGTGCTGTCGATGTCTTAAAGGAGGTGGGAAAAGCAATTTTTAAAAAGAAAGAAAAGCAATGTTACATTTATTGGCACACATCTACTGTGTACACTTGCCTTTCTGGATTGTAAATTGTCTGTGTGTGTTTGTCTCGGTGAGGAGCTTTTGTAGGGCTGCTGTGGATAGACTCAAATGAATGAGCCTGTAAAACCACAGGCTGTTTTGTTTGTTGAGTGAGGGCAGGAAATTCATTGATGTGGTTATTCAGTGGAATGGCTTCATTCCAGTTTTACTCTTGTGCTTCTGCTAGAGGAAGTGTTTCATAAGGGAGGCCTGGACAAAGATAAATCTCCCACGTGTGGCCACAGCTTAAGTTCAGAAACTATTGTCGAGACCATGCCAGTGACCTGGAAGTGTGACTCCAGGGGCTCAGGCTCTGGCTCTTGGCCAAGCAGATGAACTGAGACATTGTTCTGGAAATTGATCTCCAACTGGTTTCCAGGATTCCGCTTGTTAGATTTTTTTTTTTATATTGAGATTTTTGCTTTTAATCTACGAGAATTTCAAAGCATTTAAAAACACCCTTTACATTCCCACTGGTATCTTCTGCATAAAATATTTTTAGGAAAGAGTTAGGCAGAAAATTAATTTTAAAAACAAGCAAATGCTAGTTCTTCAAAAAATTAAAAATAGAATTACCATATGATTTAGCAATCCCACTTTTGGAGTGTAGATCCAAAGGACTTGAAAGCAGAGTCTCAAAGAGATATTTGCAAGTCATGTCTACAGCAGCATTATTCACAATAGCCAAGAGGTGGAAGCAACCCAGTGTCCCTTGACAGATGAATGAATAGACAAAATGTGGTGTATACATACAATGGAATATTATTCAGCTTTATAAAGGAAATGCTGACACAAGCTACAACATGAACGTATATTGAGGACATTACACTAAGTGAAATAAGCCAGAGACAAAAGGGCAAATACTGTATGATTCCACTTATATGAGATATCTAAAGTAGTCAAATTCACAGACACAGGAAATAGAATAGTGTTGCCAGGAACTGGGTGGGAAGGAGGGAATGGGGAGTTGTTGTTTAATGAGTATAGAGTTTCAGTTTTGCAAGATGAAAAAGTTCTGGAGATTGGTTGCACAACAGCCTAGTATAAACACACAATAGAATATTACTCAGCCCAAAAAAAGAATGAAGTGTTGATACATGCTACAATGTAGATGAACCTTGAAAACATTGGGATAAGTGAAAGAAGCCAGACACAAAACGTCAAATATTTTGTGACTCCACTTATATGAAATATCCAGAATAGGTAAATCCATAGACACAGAAGGCAGACTGGTGGTCACCATGACTGGGAGGAGTAGGGATGGGGGAGCTTCTGCTTACTGGGCATGGTTTTTTTGGTTTGTTTTGTGTTTTTTTGGCTACATTGGGTCTTCGTTGCTGTGCGCGGGCTTTCTCTAATTGCAGCGAGAGGGGGCTACTCTTCATTGTGGTGCGCGGGCTTCTCATTGCAGCGGCTTCTCTTGTTGCAGAGCATGGGCTCTAGTCACGCGGGCTCAGTAGTTGTGGCTCACGGGCTCTAGAGCGCAGGCTCAGTAGTTGTGGCACATGGGCTTAGTTGCTCCATGGCATGTGGGATCTTCCTGGACCAGGGCTCGAACCCGTGTCCCCTGCACTGGCAGGTGGATTCTTAACCACTGTGCCACCACGGAAGTCCCTGGGCATGGGGTCTTATTTTGCGGTGATGAAAATGTTCTGGAACTAGATAGAGGCGGTGGTAGTGCAACATTGTGATGTATTAAACGCCACTGCATCATTCACTTTATTTATTTATTTTTGGCTGCGTTGGGTCTTCGTTGCTGAGCGCGGGCTTTCTCTAGTTGCGGTGAGCGGGGGCGGCTCTTCGTAGCGGTGCGCGGGCTTCTCATTGCGGTGGTTTCTCTTGTTGCGGAGCACGGGCTCTAGACGCACAGGCTTCAGTAGTTGTGGCACGTGGACTCAGTAGTTGTGGCTCGTGGGCTCTAGAGCGCAGGCTCAGTAGTTGTGGCACACGGGCTTAGCTGCTCCGCGGCATGTGGGATCTTCCCGGACCAGGGCTCGAATCCGTGTCCCCTGCACTGGCAGGAGGATTCTTAACCACTGCGCCACCAGGAAAGACCCTGCATCATTCACTTTAAAATGGTTTATTTTATGTTACATGAATCTCACTTCACTTAAAAAATAAGCAAATTATAGAAGTCACCTGCAAATATTCGTAGGCTCAGAGGTTGCTTGCAGTATTACTCTGCAAATAGCACATGCTTTCAGAGACTGGGAAACAGAAATGGACAGATTAACTGGTATAAACACTGGTGTTGGTTTGCCAGCATCCATTTCTCTTTCGATTAATAGCACCCCACTCTTCCTTTGGGGAACCACCCCTCTGTCACTCTCAGTTCATGTGGTTTAGGAGGGGCTGCAGGGATAGTCATGTGACCTAAGGCAGGCCAATCAAAGCATTGCATCCCTCTGGTCTAGCCATCGGTTCAGGGATGCACAGGTGAACGAAGCCAAGCCAATGAGACTCAGTTCCAGGACCTTGGGTGGAACCACTGGGAAGAGGGAATCTCTCTTCCAGCAGTGCTGCTGAGGAGAGAGAATGTCAGCCTGGAGCTGTTGGTGGTAATCTGACCACCAGGACCGAAGAGGCTGCCTGGGAAAGGAGCCAACACAGAGCAAAGTAGCTCTGAGACAGAGAGAGTCATTATGACATGGTGACATTGACACTGTTTGACACCTGGATGGAGCCAAGCATGAAGCAAGATCTATCCCTTGGACTTTTCAGATACGTGAGCCAGCTAATTCCATTTTGGACCTGTGCCAATTTAAGTTGGATGTTCTTCACTTGCAATAAAATGAATCCTGGATCAATGCAGATGATCTGCTCATTAAAGAGGAGCTAGAAATAGAAACTATGTCTCCCAAATCATGCTACAAGTCAGTGAAGCCTCATTCATTCAGACCTTAAGCTATCAAATTAATGATTATTCAAACTGGAATCTTTACCATCTTCATGAAAAATGGCTTGCCTGTGTCTTAAACAAGAGAAACTATAGAATGCCTGGCCTGCCCACAGCCACTCTGAAGCCCTCATGAGTCCACCCCCTGACCCACCTGACAGGCAATGCACAGGCCTGTCAAACCACCTGTGAACTGGCCTGGTTCAAAAGGATGGCCTACACCAATCAGATTCAACCTCTTGAATCTGCACTAGTATATAAGGAGAAGCAGGCAGGTGTAAGTGGTAGGAACTAATGCAGAAAGGAGAAGATGCACAGAGAGTGCAGAGGGGCCGTTAAGAGCCTTGGGCAGGCTGGAAATCGGAGGCAGCAGAGAGTGTGGGTAAAGGATTTACAGTATGGAGGAGAAATGGCCGATCGGCAGTGGGAAAACAGCAGATTCACAGAGAAAAACGAGCACCTGGAGAAACAGACAGCCTTCCATCTCCAGAACTGACCCGCTCCACGGAAGGGCTCCAGGTGGGTGCCAGACCACCAGCACCCTTTGAGCAAACACCTTCTTCTTTTCTGAAAATTTATTTTTTGAAGTATAGTTGACTTACAACATTGTGTTAATTTCTGCTGTACAGCAAAGTGATTCAGATATATATATATATATTATATATATATAATATATATATATATATATATATTCTTATTCATATTCTCTTCCATTATGGTTTATCGTAGGATACTGAATCTAGTTCCCTGTGCTATACAGTAGGACCTTGTTGTTTATCCATTCTCTATATAACAATTTGCATCTGCTAACCCCAAATTCCCAATCCATCCCTCCCGCATCACCCCCCTTGGCAACCACAAATCTGTTCTCTATATCTGTGAGTTTGTTTCTGTTTTGTAGATATTTGTGTCATATTTTAGATTCCATATATAATTGATATCATATGGTATTTGTCTTTGTCTTTCTGACTTACTTCACTTAGTATGATAATCTCTAGGTCCATCTACCTTGCTGCAAATGGCATTATTTCATTCTTTTTTATGGCTGAGTAATATTCCATTGTATATATGTAACACATCTTCTTTACCCATTCATCTGTTGATGGACATTTAGGTTGTTTGCATGTCTTGGCTATTGTGAATATTGCTGCTATGATCATTGAGGTGCCTGCATCTTTTTAAATTATAGTTTTGTCCAGATATATGCCCAGGAGTAGGATTGCTGCATCATATGGCAACTCTAGTTTTAGTTTTTGAGGAACCTCCATACTGTTTTCCATAGTGGCTGCACCAAGTTACATTCACACCAACAGAAACTCCTTGTTCTTAAGGTGACCTCAGCACATCTCAGTCCCAAGAAACCCAAAGAACCTGCCCGCATTATGTTTATGTTAATCAGGACTCTTTCAGTTGCAAGTGACTAAAACCCAGTGCAAATGGAATCTTTAAAGAAGAAAAGTAATTAGTTCCAGTACTGGGATGCCAATGGGTAGTTGGCTTCAGAAGTAACCAGATCCACAGGCTTAAGTGGTACCCTAAGTTATCTGTCTCCCTCCTGTTTCTCAACTTCATTTGCCTCTGGGCTGGTTTCAATCCCAAGTAGATTCTCCCTTTATGTTGCCCTATGGCCATTGTGGTCAGCAGCTTCTAAGATGGCCCCAGCAATCCCCACCTCCTGGTATTCATGGTCTTGTATAATTCCCTCCCCTTGAGTAAGCCACTCCTAACCAATAAAATATGGCAATGTTAATGGGATGTCACTTCTGTGATTAGGTTACATAAGATTGGGACTTACTTACAACTTGCTAGCATGTACTCTCTATTGCCTTCTTGGCTTGCCGGCTTTCATGAAATCACCTGCCAAGTATAGAAAGACTCACATGACAAGGAACTGGGAGTGGCCCCTGGCCAACAGTCAGTGAGGATCTGAGGCCCTCGGTGCAATGTCCCACAAGAAACTGAATCCTGCCAACAACCACCAAGTGAGGTTGGAAGCAGATGGTTCCCCAGTCAAGACTCCAGATGAATGAGGTGTCCGGTTCCTGGTTAAAAGCTAATGTGTGGGCTTCCTTGCTGGTCCTGTGGTTAAGCCTCCACGCTTCCACTGCAGGGGGCGCGGGTTAGATCCCTGGCTGGGGAACTAGGATTCCTTATGCTGCGTGGAGCAGCCAAAAAAAAGAAAAAAAATTAAAAAAAAACAACAACAAAAAACAAAAAAACCTATGTGTGATTTCTCAGGCCTGATGGTAGGCAATTCAAAGGGTTTACCTGGCAGGGCTCCCAGGGGAAAGCTGCCCCCTTCCCCCCCATGCCAGACCTGGTGCACAGCCAGCACATTGCAGTCTCTAAGGGAGTTGCTGTCCAGGACTCAGCCCCTCTGACCAGTCATGCTCTTGTGCATATTATGCTCCTTCCTTCTTGGGTCCCTTTATCTGAGGTCCTGGGCAGAGGTCCTCTCCAGGCACCTCTGCCCCGGCCTCCTTATTGGGGGTGAGTGGACATGACCTTGCAGACACTTGCTCACTCTGACTCCATACCAGGTACTTTTCCACTCCAATCCCGCCTCCCTCTACATCCTCACACCCCCAAGTCCCAGGGGCTATAAACTGCTAGAGCCTTTTGTCTGGGGTCCCTTCAACAGTGAGACGCATATAGAGGAAAATGCAACAGGGAGAGTAGGTACTTTCTCCAGTTTCAGCCTCTTCCCTAAACCATCGCAGCAAGTGATCAACGGCTTAACTCTTTCATTTTCAGCTTGTTGCTTTATTCGGCTACTTGCACACCTGACACTTCAGCGCTCTCTCCCAGCTAGACTGCGATCCTGACAAGGAGACCCCAGCTTAGGCTGACACCTTGACTGCAGTCTCTTGAGAGACCCTGAGGCAGAGTCCCTGACCCACAGAAGTTGTGAGATGATGTATGTATATTGTTTTAAGCTGCAGAGCTTGTGGTGATTTATTATGCAGCAATAGCTGACCAATGATAGCCACCAACGGCTTCAGGCCTGCGTTCATTCAAGTTAGCAACCCCAGCAGAAAGAGGGGTTCCATTGCTCCACACCTCCAGCAGAAAATAGGGACTGCCTCTCGCTAATCCAGACCGGCTGTGTGCCTAGTCCTAACCCGCTCATCATCATTCTGACCAGCCTGGGCCCTCATCCGCTCCCATAGCTCCATCCCAACCCTGTTTGCTTAGAGTTGGGGAGAGGCAGCTTTCCAAAGGAAAATAATTGCGCCGATACCAGAAAGAAGAGAAACAGAGGCAGGAAAGCAAAAGCAAGACCTGTTTTCTACAAGTAGCAAGTAAGTAAAGCACACACCTTCACAGAGATACTGTTAACCGGCTCAAGAGAGCAACTTGCAAGCACCGTGTCAGTAAGCGCCTTGCATGACTACACAGGTAGTACAAATTACCTCCGATACCGGCCGCTTTATTAGACTCCATCTCTACTTAACAAAATTTTATTAGCTTACTAGAACTTTCCGCACGCTCCAGAAATTAAGAAACTGCAGTTGACCCTTGAACAACACGGTTTTGAACTGTGCAGGTCCACTTACACACGGATTTTTTTTCAATACATGTATCGGAAAATCTTTTGGAGATTTGTGACAATTTGAAAAAACTCTCAGATGAACCATATAGCCTAGAAATATGGAAAAAAATTAAGAAAAAGGTAAGTCATGAATGCATAAAATATATATAAATATACATATAACATACAAAATATATGTTGACTGTTTATGTTATCAGTAAGGCTTCTGGTCAACAGTAGGCTATTAAGTTTTAGAGGAATCAACATTTATATGTGGATTTTTGACTGCATGAAGGGGTTGCCCCTAACCCCCATGTTGTTCAAGGGTCAACTGTGTGGTGGCCCCCAAGCTGTAAGCTTATTCAGCTTTCTGCTTTCCGGAGAACTGCTTGTCTCTTTCTTGGTATGCACTCCTGACGCTGCGGTATTGAGCGTAAAAAAGGAAAATGGCTTGCGGCCAGTTTTGTTCCAGGTGCCTGCTCTGGATCTAAGAGCCCCTGGTTGTTCCCCAGAAGAAGGACGTGCTGCCCTGAGGGGGAAGTCTTTATCTCCAAAGAATGGCCCATAAGGCATGCTGACGCATAGATAGTGGCGACAGAATTATGTGGAAATACAAGGTTTACTGATTTATTGTCTAATATTCGTTCCGTACTAAACCTATATATACATTCATGCTCTTTGAATAAACTTGCCTTGCAACCATCAGTTGTCTTGGCCCTTCTGATCCCATACTGGTGCTTTTCAGTTCCTTACCCCTCACCGCCAGGAACTTCTAGCTTTCTGCAGCCGGTCTGCGGCACAACTGTATATTTATGAAAACACATTAACCTACCACTTATTCTGATTTCCCCAACTTGTTTGAATTAGTACGGTTTTGCTGTAATTAACATTTGTCCAGAAGTTCAAGGCAAGTGAACACAGAGATTAGATAACAAAAGGGTGCCCAGCCATTTCCCTGTAGTTGAGTCAAAGTCCTAGAAGGGCAATGTCAGAAATACAGAAATATATATGTATATTAAAAAATAAATACATTATCTACATATATAACTTTTGTGAATTCTACTTGGGAAAGAGAGAAATTTAAGTTTACTTAAAAAGAAATTTACTTTAAAAAAAAATTTTTTTTAAATCTTTTGGCCGCGTCACATGACACGCGGGATCCTAGTTCCCCTGACCAAGGATCCAACCTGTGCCCCCTGCAGTGGAAGCTCAGAGTCTTAACCACTGGACTGCCACGGAAGTCCCAAAAAGAAATTTACTTTTAAAATTCAAATTTACTACAGTGTAAGTAGTTTGAGGGGCTACGTGCTTGGCTTTACACACTGACATTGGACTTCTACATAACATATGGTGTATTGTTCTTCTCAGTTTCCTGTGAGACACCTTGACTATGATTGTACATTTCAATTTGCTGTCATGGGAAATAAGATGTGTATTTCACTGAAGTATCTTCCATCTCTCTAACTCAACCCCTCCTCCCACGATTAAAAGTCCAAATAACACCCCCATATACAAAAATATATGTGTGTATATATATATATATAAATACATATATATATATACACTATCATCCAATACTCTTTTAGACTAAGATACAGTGGTTCCCACTCTCATATTTGTGCTGAAAAAAATACCCCAAAAAAAGTTCTTTTGGGAGGTTATATGTACCTGAAGGAAGGAGATGCAAGAAGTCATGGAGAACAAAGAAACTGGTAAACATATGGGTAAATATAAACGTTCATTGATTGTAAAAAGCAATAACAAGATGTTCAGGAGGAGAATAGAGATCACGGTTAACTCTAGAGTAGCAGCATCCAATAGAAATAAAAGTTGAGGACTTCCCTGGTGGCACAGTGGTTAAGAATCCGCCTGCCAGTGCAGGGGACACAGGTTCGAGCCCTGGCCCAGGAAGATCCCACATGCTGAGGAGCAACTAAGCCCATGCGCCACAACTACTGAGCCTGCGTTCTGGAGCCCACAAGCCACAACTACTGAGCCCGAGTGCCATGACTACTGAAGACCCCATGCCTAGAGCCAGTGTTCCGCAACAAGAGAAGCCACCGCAATGAGAAGCCCGTGCACCACAATGAAAAGTAGCCCCTGATAGCTGCATCTAGAGAAAGCCCACGCGCAGCAATAAAGACCCAATGCAGCAAAAAAAAAAAGGTCTCGATTTTATCACTGAAAAAAAAAAAAAAAGGAAATAAAAGTTGAGCCACATATGTAATCTAAAATTTTTCAAGTAGTCACATGAAAAAATTTTTCTTAAAGCAGGTGAATTTAATAAAAATTAAAAGCAGGTGAAATTAATTTTAATAATATATTTCATTTAACCCAATGTACCCCAAAATATCACTATTTCTACCATACAAGCTGGTGTGATTGCAGGGAAAGTGAGCTTAGAAATCACTTCTCTTTTAAATCTAAAATATACAACATTAACAAAGACTGGGGACAATGCTCAACTCACACTGTTGGAAGGACTAGAGAGTAGTATAACTTTTCTAGAGGGCAATTTGGCAGGATCTATCAGAATTTCACTATGCATGATTTTTTCTCCAATAATAATACCTCTCCTGAGAATTTTTCCTGCAGGAAATCTCACGAGGTTCACAAAGCCTGAACATTGCTATGAAGCATGGGGTGTTCATTGTTTTGTGGTTTGTGATAATGAAAAAAAGGAAACAACTTAAATGCCCATTGAGTGGAGGATTAACTGGATTATGGTGAATCCACACTATGGAATCATAATAACTATGGAATACTGGGTAATCTTTAAAAAGCATTAGCTGAACTTAAATGTAGTGACAGGAAGCCAGACACAGAAGGCCATATATTATATGATTCCACTTATATGAATTATCCACAGTAGGCAATTCCACAGAGACAAAAAGTAGATCAGTGGTTGCCAGGAGCTGGGAGGTGTGAGGAAGGGAAATGGGAAGTGACTACCAGTGGGTATGGGGTTTCTTTTTGAGGTGATGCGAATGATCTGGAATTAGTGGTGATGGCTGCACAAACTTGTGAATGTACAAATACCCACTGAACTGTACATTTTATTTAAAAGGGTAAAAAAACAACAAAAAAAAGCAAGTCGCTTAAAAATATATAGTGTGTGATCCTCTAATTATTAGAGAAATGCAAATCACAACTACAATGAGGTATCACCTCACACCAGTTAGAAGGGGCATCATCAGAAAATCTACAAACAACAAATGCTGGAGAGGGTGTGGAGAAAAGGGAACCCTCTTGCACTGTTGGTGGGAATGTAAATTGATACAGCCACTATGGAGAACAATATGGAGGTTCCTTAAAAAACTAAAAATAGAATTACCATATGACCCAGCAATCCCACTACTGGGCATATACCCAGAGAAAACCGTAATTCAAAAAGACACATGCACCCGAATGTTCACTGCAGCACTATTTACAATAGCCAGGTCATGGAAGCAACCTAAATGCCCATCAACAGACGAATGGATCAAGAAGTTGTGGTACATATATACAATGGAATATTACTCAGCCATAAAAAGGAATGAAATTGAGTCATTTGTTGAGACGTGGATGGATCTAGAGACTGTCATACAGAGTGAAGTAAGTCAGAAAGAGAAAAACAAATATCGTATTAACGCATGTATGTGGAACCTAGAAAAATGGTACAGATGAGCCGGTTTGCAGGGCAGAAGTTGAGACACAGATGTAGAGAACGGACATATGGACACCAAGGGGGGAAAACTGCGGTGGGGTGGGGATGGTGTTGTGCTGAATTGGGCGATTGGGATTGACATGTATACACTGATGTGTATAAAATTGATGCCTAATAAGAACCTGCAGTATAAAAAAACAAACAAACAAAACAACTAATACTAAACTTTCATTGGGTTATTTGTATGGAAATATGTTAATATAAATGTTTCAGACGTTACATGAAATTTCTAAAAATCTTATATGTTCTGGTATAATGTTATAAGTCATAATCCTAGTTATTACCTTAAAATGTATATCTCAGAAATAACTAATTTTCTTGTCAACTGCATTATTATGAACTTTCATCAAATTTTTAACTGTGGTCATTTTTAAGTCTTTTGTCATTTACAGACAGTTCTGGGTGTACTCTGATGCTTTTGCAAATATGTTCCTATAAACGGGTTTCATCTTTAAGAAATTCATGGAAAAGACTCTGACAAGTACAGGTTTCTGGTAACTGAATGTACTGCTGAACTGAATGAATAAGCATTTTCAGAACTCTAATGAAAAACTGATGAACTCATAAAAGTGCTAACAAAAGATCAAGATGAAAAAAAAAATTAATTACATGGGACTGAGTGAACTGATGAGGATGAGTATAATTTTTGTGACTTTCTGTCTGAATTTAAAAAAAAAAAAAATCCCACAAGGACTCAGAGGCAAAGAATATACAAATCAATTTTCACTGCAAAGTAAAGGAGCTGTTACAGTGGAGGATTACTGGACTGAATGTCAATATTATGACATAGTATGAGTGTGTTTCATGTTTGGTAATTGCAATCATTGTTGCTTTTGTTGTGGTCATCCATGTACAATGCTTGGTGTCAGTCTATTTATCTCTTGTAGAAATAAAATACAGTGTGTGTGTGTGAAAAATAAATAAATTAAAAAAAAAATATATATATATAGTGTGTGATCTCATCTATGCTTTTAAAAAAATCTGTATGTTTACATGTTGTATATAATGCATGTGTATGTAAACACACAACTGGAAGGATAAACAACAGTTAACTGTGTTTTTTTTTAGGGAGAAATAAAGAACTTAAGAAGATTTGTTACAGGGACTTTTACTTCCCGCAAGTGGACTGAATTATTTTAAATTATATTTTTACAAATTTTCCTTTTAAGACAATTAAAATATTTCTTCTTAATGACAAGCAGGAAGGGTTTTAAAAAACGGGAAACTAAAGTAAGCCAAATAATTAGTATGGTCATGTTGATTATTTGATATATAAAATGTAGATGAAAATTATAATTTTTATAATTGTAATTGTAAAATATTATGAATTATATTAAATTTATATATTGGATTGGCCAAAAAGTTCATTCGGGTTTTTCTGTAAGATATTACGGAAGAACCCGGATGAACTTTTTGGCCAATCCAATAATTATAATGTTATATTTTATTATTCTATTTTATTGATATTATCTTTTATATAATTATAATATTATAATAAATTATAAAACAATAATATACATATTCTGCATGTCCCAAATGACATAATGATATTTATTCAGCTTTCTTCTTTGTCAGATTCCATGCTAAGCCTCTCATAATGGCTTGCTCTCAGATAATCTTCTCAACATATCCTAAGGTAAGGGCTATAGTTATCATTCCCATCGTTGCCATTTACAACAGAGGAAACAGGCTCAGAGAATCTCATAGGGAAGCTTAGAAGCAGTGGGCTAGAGATATAATTTTTTTTTTTTTGGCCGCACGGCTTGTGGGATCTTAGTACCCCGACCAGGGATTGAACCCGTGCCCTTGGCAGTGAAAGCACGGAGTCTTAACCACTGGACCGCCAGGGAATTCCTGAGATATGAATCTGAGTGTGTTTGATACCAGAACCCAGGGTCTTATCCTGCAGCCGGTTAGAAAAGATTGGAATGCAGGCTGGGAAACAGAGAGCATAAGAAAGTGAAGAAGTGTCAGTGAGTGTCTCTCAGGCTGTACATGGGGAATGGGGGGTAATCTGTGGTAATCCAGGCTGGGTGACATCTGGGGACCCCGGGCCTGGATCGAAGGTGCCAGCCAGGCTCTCTGTGCCTCATCGCCATGCCTCACAAAATTGAGGAAATCAAGGACTTTCTGCTTATAGCCAGTTGAAAGGGCGCCAAGTCTGCCAAGATCAAGAAAAATAAGGATAATGTGAAGTTTAAAGTTCGATGCAGCAGATACATTTACACCTTGGTCATCACAGACAAAGAGAAGGCAGAGAAGCTGAAGCAGTTCCTGCTCCCAGCTTTGGCAGTGAAAAAGCTGAAATGAACTACACATGCTGATTTGAACTGTATTAAAATTTTAAAAATTAAAAAAAAAGAAGAAAGAAAGTGAAAAAGTCACTAAGGAGATAAATGTTGAGGACAAGAGCAGTGAAACTTACCTGTGACTTTATATAAACTTAGATGAAGATGCCCAATTAAAGATAGTCCCCAAAAGACAGGCTGTACCCTGAAGCAGGGAAGATAAGCAACTCCTGGGGAGGCAAGATATCCCCTGGAAGGGGAGAAACTGATCTCTTTGTCAAGAAGATAGTTTTGGGCAAACAAGAACCATCTTCAAGATTCTAGAGTTTTGTGAGCAAGAGATGCCAAAATAAATCCTCTCCTGAGTGCTACATTCAGTGTTGCTGTTCGTTTCTGTTGGGGCCAACACTCTATTTGTTCACTTACCATTTACTGAATGTCTACCAAGCCCTGTGCTAGACTCTGAAGACAGAGACATGGATGAAACATTGTCCATACCTTCAGAGAGATTCCAGGCTGGAGCAGGAAGACAGACATGTAAAGTGATTCTTACAATTCAGAGTGGCAAGTGTTCTGATATAAATTTCCATAGGGTCCTACAGGAATACAGAAGAAGGGCACGTGTCGCTGCTGTGTACACCAAGGAAGACTTCTTGGAAGAGGTGACCACTTGAGTCCAAAGAATTTGTGGGAATTAGCCAGGTGAAGGAGGGAGTAAAGGGCATCCCCGGTAGTGGAAAGAGCAAGAACATGGGTGGGGGACATGGGGGTGTAAAGACACCATGGCTTGATTGAAACAGTCATTGTCAGACATTGCTGGAGCTACAGGGATGAGTGTGGGCTCCGTGAGGGCAAAGCCCACTCTTTGTCCTGTTCCCCATTGTTACTGCAGTATCCAGCATGGTGCCTGGCACACAGTAAAGGTCAGAACTCCAGTAAGGAGTGTGGGAACAGAGGGGAGGAGATGGCCTGCAGGGCTGGAGTGTGTGAGTGACTGAAGGGTGTATATGTCTGAAAGGACTTTGGCAATGAACAAATCCGCTGAAAAGTGAAATTTCACATTCCTTGGGGTTTTGCCTTCTGGGAGTTTCCTATTTGTAAAAATACAGATCCATTGCTATTTGACATTGGAATTGTACAACAAAGAATGTTGCTCACCACCCGTTTCTACAAGGATTAAGTCATTAGCCACTGCAGTGACTGACCGACAGTGCACCCTGGCAGGAATTCAGGATGAAAACCAGGATGGGGCACTCTGTGCTTTAGAAAACAGGCCCCTTACATAGTTAGGGTGTATATGCCAGGAAGAATTTTAATGAACCCAGATTCTTGCATCTTCCCATACATAGTAAAGCACTAAAATCATGAACTGAGATACCTGTTACTTGTGACTAGCAGTAACCTTTTACCAAGATGTATGCTTGACTGCACGTATTCCCTCGCCAAAATCCTATGTATACTGGCCTCTCCCTCTACGTCTTTGAGGCAGTTCCTCAGAGTTACTTAGAGACTCTTTCCCAGGCTATCGTCCTCAATAAGGTCCCTGAATAAAACTGAAACACACAATTCATGTTGTGCGTTTTCTTATTTCCATCAACAGAATGGTCAGAAATACATGTTGAAGAGAAAAAGGAGGTCTAGGGTAGTTAAACCTAAAAGCCACTTATTGTCCAGGAGTCTAACCTTCCATCTCCTTTCTATTTCCACAAATGCCCTATATCCTCTGAAGGCGCCCACCTGGAACCCCTGCCTCTCCAGAACCCAGCCGAGAATCAGGACTGCCAAGCCACAAAAACAAAAGTCATAGAGTCCACAGCAGAGCAGGTAATTTTCTCATTTAGTGTCTGTGTATTCTTATTTTACCCAGAGTTCTACTAAGTTTAGTCGTCTGGGTTCCAAGGTAGAGAATGTATAAAGCAACAAATTAAAGCAGCAAATTGACAGGAGCAAGAAGCACTGTTATGTTAGTAGTTACCGATTGTTGGACATCTACTGCCTGCAGGGTACTTTACTGGCGCCTGCCTCATCAAATCCAGTCAATAACCCCCAGAAACGGAGGCTCCAAGAGGGGTAAATAACTTACCTAAGGACACATGGAAACGTAAGCAAACCTGGCAGATAGGAGGAGCCAAACCCGTGCTCAGTGCCTAACCCGCAGGAGGAATGAAAGAAACAGCAGTCTGGGGCCATTTTGTGTGTGAGATAAGCCCTTCTAGTTCCCACAGATAGCGATGTTCAGGCACAGAAGGTCATTCCTGGAATCGTCATGAGAAAAGATTGCATTGTGTCCACTGTGCTCTGTTCAGAGTAAGGGAACTATGTGCTACATTTCAGAAATATCAGAACTTGGATAAGTGGGTGAGTTCTGGCTTTGTCCATGAGCTGTGACCTTGAGCACACTGCCGCTTTTCCTCCTCTGATGGTGAGGGTTATTGTTTGAACCAACAATCTCTGAAATTCTTTGAGTTCCAGGCAGCTTGGACCAACTCCTATCTCTTGGAAGACCTTGGCTGTGGAACCCAGAGTCCATTCAGGGCTGAGAGCGCCACCTGGTGATTCAAGCTTGTACGTGAGATTTTTTACTTCCTCCTGTGCCCAGCCAACCCAGTCGACAATTCCAGTTTAGACCTGCAGGATGGTTTTTTCCCCTAACTCCTTGAAATTGCTTTTAAAATGTTGTGAATATTGCATTTTCTTGGGAAGAGGGTACATAGATTTTCATCACAAGTTTCTTAATCCTCCCTGTCCCCAATCCAAGTTTTTACTTCTGTCAGTAAATGTGAAGCCCAGAGCAGAAGTGATTCATTCTATAAACATGGGCTGGAGGCTGTGACTTTGTTTGGAAAGTTATTTTACCTCTCTGAGCCTAAGCTTCCTCATTTGTAAAATGTAGATAAGATTTGTACCTCCTTCTGAAGTTTGCTCAAAGAATAGGAGGAGAAATTCCATAGAAAGTGTGCCTGGCAAGAGCATTATTATATATTATGAGGAAATTTTCTCAAAATCTTGCAAGAAGTCAGCCATTGGCTGGAAAAGCCAGGATGCAAGTAGGTACCGTGTCTCTGCCAGTTTAGCAGAGACAGGGAATTCTAGACAGGGAAAGCAAAAATCTTAGAGTGGAATTAAGTTTAATGCACTTGTCTTTGAGAAATGGGATGGAATTTTTGCAAGGAGGGAGAAAGAATTGAAGCGAACAAAGATCAGATTCTGGGACCCTAAGAGGTTGGGAATTCCTGGCTACACAGCCGAAGGAGTTTGACTGAAATCTTTGGAAAAAGAAAAAATAATGGCATAAAACGCTACCTGACCACATTCCAGGCCAGTGCCTTGGCATACTGAGAGCCCAATCAAAGTAAAGAGAGGCAGGCTTTTGTAAAATGCCAGCATCCGCTCATAGTAGAGCATCAAAGGAAGCAAGAACAATCTTTTTTCCAGAAGATGTGAGTGGAATGATGGTTAAGGCAGAGAGGAAACTAGAAAAGAAGTGCCCCAGGTTCTCTGAGTCCCTTAGTGGCTTAAATATCTATTGAATGTCCATCAAGTGATGAATGGATAAACAATATGTGTTATCTCCATACACTGGAATATAATTCCGCCATAAAAAGAAAGGAAGTACTGATACCTGCTACAACATGGATGAACACATTATGCTAATTGAAAACTTTATGCTAAGTGAAAGCAGCCAGTCACAACACATAGTGTTTGATTTCATTTATATGAAATGTCCCGAATAGGCAAATCTGTAGAGACAGAAAGTAGATTAGTGTTTGCCAGGGGTTGGGTGTGGCGGGTGGAAGGAATTGAGAGTAATATCTAAAGGGTAAGGGATTTCTTTTGGGGGTAAAAAAAGTCTAAAATTGATTGTGGTGATGGCTGACAACTCTGTGACTATACTAAACACCATTGAATTGTAGACTTTAAATGGGAGAATGGAAGTGTGGTATGTGAAACATACTTCAACAGTGATGTTGAAAAAAACTCTCATTGAACGTCACACATCTGGGTAATCACAATAGATGAATCCTCTATCATTACATAAACTTTGAAAACAAGTGTTAACGGGTGTGTAATATTCCAACGGGTGCATATTAGGTAACCAGCAAAGACTGTAGTCTCCAGAAGTTGGTGAGACTGTTTGTCCCTGGGGAAGAGGACTGAGGCCTGGGGGAGGTGGATAGATGGCTCACTTTGAAATATAATTGCATTACAAAAGTGCTTGGATTTTGTTTGTTTGTTTTGTCACTTTCCCATTTTTTTCTGCTTTAAAAAAATTTGTGGTAAAATACACATAACATAAAATTTACGTCTTGGGAGTCCCGTGGTGGCCTAGTGGTTAGGATTCCGTGTTTTCACTGCCATGGCCCAGGTTCAATCCCTGGTCGGGGAAATGCAAGTCGCGTGGCGTGGCCAAAATAAAAAAATAAAATAAAATAAAATTTACTGTCTTAAACTTTTTTTTGTTGTTTTTAACCTTTTTAAGTGTATGGTTCAGTGGCATTAGGTACATTCACATTGTTGTGCCACCATCTCCACCATCCATCTCCAGAACTTTTCATCTTGCAAAATGGAAATGACAGATGAATTAAACATCTCCCCATTTCTCTACCCACTCCTCACTCCCTCTACTTTCTGTCTCCAGGAACTTGATTGCACTAGGTACCTCTCAAATTAGTGGTGTCATACAGTATTTGTTCTTTTGTGACTGCTTTATTTCACTTAGCACAATGTCTGCAAGGTTCATCTGGACTTTTTTTTAAACCATAAGCATTTTATTAGTTTTCCAGTTAAAAAAATAGTTGTCAAAAACACACAATGTCTATTTTTAATATAAAGTTAAGGGAAAAAAGCAGGAATGAAAACTGTAAAATGTCATCACAACTTTGTAAAAAAAAAAAGAAAAATCACACATTGGAACTCAACAGAAAAGTTCCTGGTGATGATAGTGATTACTTCTAGATGACTTATGGTTACATTTTATTTTCTCTCGTTGTTTTTTCATTATTCTAGACTAAGCATAACATGCTCATGTTTATAATCAGGAACACAGCAAATGCTATCTAAAAAATAGACAACTTCAGGAAAATGCTTCATCCAAGCTTTCTCAGGATACCCTGAGCTTACTAAGTTCTTCTGTCCCCATGAATTCAATACATTTGTGATTGCCAATCCACATATCCCAATTTGGAGTTAGGAAAGTAACATTTATGTTGGCCGACAAATGCACTCAATAGGTGAGGGTGAGAGCAGAAAACAGGAGTTGTTTTGTTTTTTGTTTTTTCCTTTGGCCACGCAGCTTGCAGGATCTTAGTTGCCCGACCAAGGATTGAACCTGGGCCCCTGGCAGTGAGAGCGCAGAGTCCTAACCACTGGACCGCCAGGGAATTCCTGAGAACAGGAGTTTGATGGGAGAATGTATTCACCTGAGTCATCTGGTACAACTGGCTCCCAGCAGGTCTCCTCCTGGGTAATCCTGTTGTTTCCCACCTTGGAGTCGTCTCATGGGGGGAAAGTGGGCCGTTCCAGAGGTACTGGCTCTGGAGAGCTGACTGTGCCTATAGTTTAGTAACTTCACAGTGATAACTTGTAATTGGCTGTTGTGGAAGTATTTACACCATGGAAATTGGCGGACACTACAATCGCCCTCACTGCCACCAGCCGAGCGTCTGTGGTTCCACATTCACCAGCACAGGCTGGGCTCCTTTCATCCTTTAGGATGAGTGAGCCATGCATCTCTTTTCAGCTGCTGGTTGCCCATTTCTCAGGGCATTGGATGATCACTTTCCTCATGCCTCAGTAAGCAGCATTTTATCTTCTGGGGGTGGATCTGCTTCCAAGTCCCGTGGTTCTTTGTCACTTGGAGACACTGAACTTCAAGCTCTTGGTCTTGAGTCCAGAGAGGAGATGCTGGGCTTCGGTCAAAAATAGATTCATTTCGCAACTCTCTATTTTTCGTTTTCCCATCTCATCCTGCCAGCTTTGTTTTTGGCCGCACCTCGCGGGATCTTGGTTCCCCGACCCAGGATGGAACGCAGGGCCCTGGCAGTGGAAGCGTGGAGTCCTAACCACTGGACCACCAGGGAAGTCCCCCAGCCAGCTTCTTTTTGGAACTTCGCCTGATTTGGAACTTTCTTGCTACAGCACCTGCACCTCAATTCTTTTCTTCTGGGCAGAAGGCAGAGGAGAGGTGAGAGAAGGTGGTGTTTGGGGAAGGGTTAGCAGGCTTCCTTCTCCAGAGAAGAAGCCAGGTTGATTTTGTTGTCCCTGGTTTCTGAGGCACCAGCCTGTGGGTCCCCGACCCATCCAAGAAGGCATGAGTAGGATTTTGTCATTCACCTCCTAGTAATGCTTTTTTTTAAATTAATTTTTTATTGGAGTATAGTTGATTTACAATGTTGTGTTAGTTTCTGCCTGTACAGCAAAGTGAATCAGGTACATATACATATACATATATCCACTCTCTTCTAGACTCCATTCCCATATAGGTCATTACAGAGCACTGAATCGAGTTCCCTGTGCTATACAGTAGGTTTCCATTATCTTTTATATATAGTAGTGTGTATATGTCAATCGCAATCTCCCTTTTTATTCCCCCTCCATAGTTCTAGTTCTATAGTTTTATAGCACATGGTAGGCATCCCACTAGACAGACCTCTCAGTAATTCCTGAAGTGAGGGGTCCAGAGCTGGATCTGAGGGGCCAGGCTGCTATCTGAGCTGTTCCCAACTGGCCCGCCCTTTCTGAGCCCCCAGGAGAGGTTGAATGGAGAAGCACGTTGTTGCTAAGAAACCTTTCAGCGTTACCTCTAGAGAGGGGACTTGGCAAGAGGAGTAGCGGGGCGGAAATAATAGGTGGCTGGATGGCTTCAAAGACCCAGGCTGCAGGAGCACTGGCTCTGGAGTCAGGCAGGAGCCCCACCCCATTCCTCCCGCCAAGACTGAGCAAGATGACACCACCTCGTGGGACTTCCCAGGCGGTCCAGTGGTTAAGACTCTGTGCTCCCAATGCAGGGAGCACGGGTTCAATCCCTGGTATGCAGGGAGCACGGGTTCAATCCCTGGTCGGGGAACTAAGATCCTGCATGCCACACAGGCGTGGCCAAAAGAAAAAAAAAAAAGATGACACCCCCTCAGACCTGGATCCAAACCCAGATCCCCCATTTACTTGAGATGTGAACTGGCCGCTCTGAGCCATATGTCAGTTGGGAAGGGTAATGAATGAATGGACACAAAGCACCTAACATAGAGTACGTTTTTTCAATTCTTGGGAGTTGAAAATGAAACAAAACAAAAACAGCCATGTGTAGCAGCCTGAGTTGAGAGGTGTTTGAGCCTCATGTTTAATATCTGGTTGCGGGATTTAGGAGTCCTGACAGGTTCTGTCGGGGTGCATCTCAAATGACAGACCCCAAAGTGATGCTTTATAGACTTTTTTTTTTTTATTTTTTTAAAAATTAATTAATTAATTTATTTATGGCTGTGTTAGGTCTTCATTTCTGTGCGAGGGCTTTCTCTAGTTGTGGCAAGCGGGGGCCACTCTTCATCGCGGTGCGCGGGCCTCTCACTATCGCGGCCTCTCGTTGCGGAGCACAGGCTCCAGACGCGCAGGCTCAGCAATTGCGGCTCACGGGCCCAGCTGCTCCGTGGCATGTGGGATCTTCCCAGACCAGGGCTCGAACCCGTGTACCCTGCATTGGCAGGCAGACTCTCAACCACTGCGCCACCAGGGAAGCCCTTTAAAGACTTTTGAGTCCCTTACTTTATCTTCACGGCCATCCCATGAGGTAAACATTGACTATAAGGTGCAGATAGGTGAAACTAGGGCTTTGAAAGACCCCTACCTTGCTAGAGACACCACAGTGAACCCCCAACTCACCCCCAAGGTCACTGTTCTAGGCAGGGCATTTTCCACTGTCCAGAGTGGCCTGAAACACAAATGGATGTTAGGGCAGGGCATTTCCTAACAAGTCCTGTCTCAGAGTCAGCAACAGCCTTCCCCAAACCAGAGAGAGTGGGTGCTTCCTGGGCCAGCTCTATCCCACACTGAGTAGTCTGGAGGCTTCCTTTGAGCCCTGCTCAGGGAAATGCCCATGTCTGCTGGTCTGGTGACATCCAAAACATCCAGGCTGTAAAGAAAAAAATATTGCCTGCCATTCCAGCTCTACAAGGATCAAGCCGCTAGCCACTGCAGTGGCCCACAACAGTGCAACCTCTGGGGAATTCAGGATGGAGACAAACAGGAAACATTCTGTGCTTTGGATATACAGGCCCCTAAACAGTTAAGATGCATATCTAAGGAAAATTTTCAAATGACCCCAAATTCTTGCATCTTTCCATACATAGAAAAATGCTAAAATCATTAACTTAAGATGTCTGTTCTTTGTAATTATCAGTAATCTTCTGATGCTTGACTACATGTTTTTCCCAGCGAAAAAGATCATATACATCCTGGATTGTACCTTACCTCTTTGAGTGGTTCCTCGGAGGTACCTGAGAGACTGTCTCTGGGGCTGTGGTCCTCAGTAAGGTCTCGAAATACAACTTAACTCACAACTTTTACATTGCGCATTTTTCTTTCAGGTAGACAAGACCATGGCAGCCTTTGTGTAAGTGACAAGATTGGAACTTAGTTTGGCAGGAATTGGAGTCAGACAGACATGGGTTCCAGACCTGGCTTTACCACCAGCCGGCTTTGTGACCTGGAGCTTAACTTCCTAGCTGTAGGTTTCTCACAAGTAAAATGGGATTGAATGATTCTTTAGGTCCAAGGGTTGGAGGGAGGGCCCAGTGAGATTAAGTTTCTAAAACTGCTTTAGAAAAAGGCCCCAGCTATGCAAATGTGAGGTGCTCTAATCACTGTTGTAAAATATCCTGTGGGAGGTTAATCCTTCTAGGAGTGGAGAACTGGTCAAGAGACTGTCCATTTGATTCAGCAAATATACCAGGAGGGTGTGCTCTGAGCAAGTCCCCCTGTGAGGCACCACTAGGGTCACAGAAAATTCCAGACTCTCAGCTGAAAACTTGCCGCTTATTAATTTTACTTATATCTTGTTAACTTCAGGTGAGGATGTGAGGTGTTTGTCAGGAAAGCTTGAGCAGCTTCAATATCAAAACCAATCAACTTTCATTTGTTTATTTAACAAATATATATTGGGTGGTAACCGAGGTGCCGGGCATGGGGAAGACAGGACAGTGCGTCCTGGACATACTTTACTTTCCATCACCAAGTAGAAGATGAAAAACAGAAACAAAAGGGGGAGAGGAAGGAGGAAAACTTTCCGGAGCTGGCTGAAGAGGTAAAATCATTGAGCAGAAGAGGAAAAAAAGGAACTGTGCAACATCACGGCTCAGTTCATGGGTGAAACATACATTTTTAGTGGTTTCAAGAGGATTTCCTCATGGAAAACGTATTTCAGTAAGGGGCCTTTGGGCAACAGAACGAATGATTTTCTTAATAGCATTGTTTGTTTTTTCCCCAACATTTTATGATGAGATGAGGGGGAAATTTTCAAACAGAGAAAAATCCAAAGAAGGGGAACACTCACATATCCACTTCCTAGAGTCTACAGTTAATATTTCACTGTATTAGTTGCAGCTTTGTTTTTTTCAAGAGGAAGTTTCTGGTAGGGCTGTTTCAAGGATCAGCTCTTCCTGAGTATATCATTACCGTGTCTTCCCTAGGACAGAAGGCTGGGATGGGGGTGTGGCAGGAAGAGGGGGATTTTAGGCTGGGAATGTAGTTCTTTGGGAACCAGACTGGATGGGGGTGGGGGAACTAAAAAGGAAAAACAAAAAAGCTCCCGGAACCCAGTTCCGCTGCCCTGGCTCTTACTGTGTGGTCTCAGCCAGTTAACCGGAGGACCAGAGTCTCGTGGCTGCTCTTGGCTGGAAGGTCTAAGGGATCATCTTTCTCTGCTCTAGACTTGTCTTCCTTCTGCAAAGGGTAGAGAAAGGCAGCGATGGCGGCCCTGGCGTCCGCCCGGGGCACAGGAAAACAACTAAGAATCCCTAGAACAGCTAAGCCGAGGGCACCCTGAATTCTGCCCCTTGGCAGCCGACCCCTCCGGCTCTCGACGCTCCTCCGGGTGCCGCATCCGGAGCGCCCGGGAGGTAGCAGCCGGCGGGCCGAGGCGAGGGTGCCGTCCTGCGGCAGCCGCAGGCCTTTGCCCGGCCCAGCCCGGCTGAGTGGGCTCGGGGAGGGACCAGCTTCTGTGCTCCTCCCCAGGCCTGCCCGGACCCGGCTCGGCGCGCCCCGGCGTGCGCCCTTTGCATAAAGCCCTCCTCCCCGGCCAAGGTAGAGGAAGTTGGGCTCCCGCCTGGATGGGCGGGAGGGAGCCCAGCTCCTGTTGTTTTCCGTCAGCGGGAGTGGGTGGCGGGCGCAGGGGGCGGGGTGCGCCCTCCCACCGCGGGCCGGGCGCTCGGGAGAGAGAATCGCGCTCGGAGTGCAGCGCAGCTCCCAGCCCCTGACATCGGGCTCACCCCAAGCATCTTTCCTGGGGGTTGCGGAAAGTGGAGCTACTCTGTCGTTCCGAGGACCTGGGAGGAGCACTCAGTACCACCCCAGGGGCCGGAGTCCTTGGGGGCGCACACCCAGCCAAGCCGGAGCCTGCGTTTCCCGAGGGGCCCCTGCCCGCATCTGGGGCGAGATGGCCGCAGGCGTCCGGGCGTCCGATCCCCGGGTCTTCGTCTGCCTCGGGGCGCTGCTGGCCCACTGGGTCGCCGCAGGTAAGGGGCTGCGATCTGGAGGGAAAAGTTGAGTTTTGCCAGTCAACGGTGGGGAGGGAGAGTCGGGGACCGAATTCCCTCCGACTCCGCCGGATCCAGTTGTGCCGCGGCCCCGAAGTCGCCCCGGGAGGATCTTGAGTTTCCTGCTCGCAGCTCCGCTTTTTGCAGGAAGGAATTTTCCCGGACGCTTGATAGAAGGCAAGACATCCCCACCCTTGGAGTGGGCAGCCGGCGAGGCTCAAGACGCCTGCGGAGAGGTGATGGGAAAATTGGGGAAATCGAAGATGGGAGTTTTGAAGATGGGAAAATTGAAGAGGAGTACAATGTTTATTTTTATTTTTTTTAAGCGTCGGATGTAAATTTGCGTTCTGGTTTTACGTGCTGCGATGGTTCTCAAACTCGAGGCTCCTTTATTTTCCTCTCCTCCCTCTGCCCAAGGTTGAACTTGCACCTGTAAGCTGTGGATTTCCCTACACAGTCCTGCAAGCCGACCTGTGTGGACTATCGCAAAGTTGTGCTTTTCTCCTTCACTTAAAAAACAAAACAAAACACAACTTTTACTTTGAAATAATTTCAGACTTACAGATAACTTCCCTTACACTTGACATCGCCTCTTACACTTGACATGATTGGCGAAAGGTCTTAAATGGTTCATCTCTGCTCTGCCTTGTAACAATAAAGAATAGAGCGTCGCTTACAAAAACATATAGAATTTTAAAAAGATTGAAAAATTACTTTTGAATTTAATTCACCTGCGAATGCATGTGAGAGGACTCGGGTTGAGGGAAAGGAGATGCAGTTTGCCAGAATACTTGCAGAGTCCTATTTTTAGGGTTACCCAGTCCAGCACACCCAGCTGATGATCTCTTGTAGGTTCCTAGAGGAATTGCCCGCCCTACTCCGAGCTTCCTAGCAGAAAGTGCCAAAACTTCCTAATTGTGAGGCTCTCCCATGTTTTTATTTTGCTTTGTTTTTAGCAATTATTTAAAAATAGTAAAATTTCTCATGAGCTAGATTTCTCGTTTAGGTGGAAAACTCCGAGGATCTGGCAGCACAGGGCCTGCTTTCCCACGTGGAACTGAGCAGTGGTTACCCATTTTCATCTAGGGCAGGTGACTTCAAACTGGTTCCCCCTCTCCCTGCTGCAGTACTTACCCCTGGCCCACTGCAGTCATGGACATGACCTGCTGGCCCCTGCAGGCATATACTTAGTGGTCACTGTGCTGTGAGGAGGAGAAGCGGACACACGGTCTCCAATTGGCCGACCCTGAAAGTTAAAGGTGATTGTGTATTCCCTTTTCCCCAGCTGTGTGCAGTGTTTACCCCACTGTGAATATCAAGGGCCTGGGGACATCAGAACCCTGAGCTGAAATCTTTGTACTGGAATGAACTGGCTGCAGCTCACCTCGAAGGGACGCTTCCTCCGCTGCCACGCCCAGTTGTTTTGATGCCCAGGCCAAGTTCACCTTTGTGTACAGTGCCAGGGGGCTTGCCTCGCTTGATGTATTTTTGGTTTTTTATTTATTTTATTTTTTATTTTTTAAACTTTTATTATTTTTTAATTAATTTTTATTGGAGTATAGTTGCTTTACAATGTTGTGTTAGTTTCTGCTGTACAGCAAAGTGAATCAGCTATCAGTGGATACACGTATCCACTCTTTTTTAGATTTCCTTCCCATTTAGGTCACCACAGATCATTGAGTAGAGATCCCTGTACTATACCTTTGTATTTTTGTTCTTTGTTTTTCAAGTGGGAAGTTGTCTGGGGTGAAAATATTGTCCTTCTCCTTTCACTTAACTCTGGACAATGTTCATGCCTCCACTGTCACCTCAGGTTGTAAACCTGGGGTCATTCTTGGGGAAATGTTGGTAGGAAAAAAAATAAATGTTTGGGTACAATGTCAACTCTGTAAATGATAATATGAAGGCAGCACTGGGAAATGGTTGTTTCTGTTGCTCCTTCCTTTGGTCCGTATTCTGAATTTAAGGTTGGGGGACCTTCGGGGACCCTCTGGACACCTGGTGGACGACTTCTAGTAACACAAACTGTTACTGCGTCTCATTGTCTCACCCTTCTAGTTGGGAGACCAGAGTAAATTCCTGTGACCTGGAGCATTGAAGACCTGAATGGCAGTCCCAGCTCTCACAATGGCTTGTGTGGGACCTTAAGTAAATCACTTAATCTTTCTGAACCTCAATTTTCTCAACTGTAAAATGAGGGGGTTTAGGATGATCAAGCATGGAACTAGTGCACCCTCAGGGACCACTCATTCCTTGTCCATGTCAGACATCACTAATTGATGACTGTAATTCTTCTCCACTGAGCCCTGACTCAGCCTGCCCTCACCTTTAACCCAGCCCTCAAGACTGAAGGATCTCTAAGGTCACTTTCAGTGGTTAAAAAGAATGGAGTGAGCAAAGCCAGGAGGAGAAGTGAAATGCCTTAAAATGGTGTATTTTGTGGTTATGTCATTCTACTCCTTGGAGAAGACAATGTTAGCTCAAGTTCCAAGACTAAAGTTTCGCCAGGGCTTTTCCAAGTCTTTTTTATTCCTTTGCCAAGGAGCCGGGGAAAGGTCTGCAGATCTCGTGAACACATGTTGCATCTGTAATTCTCCCGTACTTCTCTCCTCAGTGGGGATTGCCACTGAGAACTTGGGTTCCCAGGCCTAATTGTTTAAAAATAATTCTCACTTGCTTTTTTTTTTTTTAATTAATTAATTAATTTATTTATTTATTTTTGGCTGTGTTGGGTCTTCCTTTCTGTGCGAGGGCTTTCTCTAGTTGCAGAGAGCGGGGGCCACTCTTCATCGCGGTGCGCGGGCCTCTCACTATCGCGGCCTCTCTTGTTGCGGAGCACAGGCTCCAGACGCACAGGCTCAGTAGTTGTGGCTCACGGGCCCAGTTGCTCCGCGGCATGTGGGATCTTCCCAGACCAGGGCTCGAACCCGTGTCCCCTGCATTGGCAGGCAGATTCTCAACCACTGCGCCACCAGGGAAGCCCCTCTCACTTGCTTTTTAAAGTGATTGTTCAGAAGAGTTTCTTGCTGTTTCAGAATCTCTAGCATTAGGTGACATTTTCTGCCTTCCAACAAGTGGCTTAGAATTTTTTTTTTTTCATCTTGCCCTGGCTTTGGGGAATGGTGTGGCCAAAATGGGGAGAGAGTCAGAACGTCCTGTGGCTCCAGGCTGACTGATCTTTCAGAGGGAGCCCCTTCTAACCAGACAAAAGGCCAAATACAGATAACTGTTACTCTTTCTTTTATAAAAGGGAAGGCATTCCAAAGGCAGGTAGCAGTTAATTTTTTTATAACAACCTAATTGAGATATAATTTATATACCATACACTTCACCCTTTTAAACTGTACAATTCAGTGGCGTTTAGTATATTCACAAGATTATGCAAGCATTACCACTAATTCCAAAACACTAACTCATCACCACAAAGAGAAGCCCACTACTTAAGTATTAACAGTCACTCGTCACTACCCGCCCCCATCCCCAGACAAGCCACTTCCCCAGCCCTAGACAATAGCTAATCTACTTTCTATCTCCATAGATTTGCCTATTTAGGCATTTCATATAAGTGGAATCATACAATATGTTGTCTTTTATGACTGCCTTCTTTCACTTAGCATAGTGTTTTCAAGATTCATCCATGCTGTAGCATTTGGCGTTTTTATAGCCTAATAATATTCCTGTTGTATGGATATACCACATTTTATTTATCCATCCATCAGCTGATGGGCATTTGGGTTGTTTCCACCTTTTGGCTGTTATGAATAACTGTGAGCATGCATGTACAAGTTTTTGTGTAGATACGTTTTCATTTCTCTTGGATATACACCTAGGAGTGGAATTGCTGAGTCATATGATAATTTTAACCTTGTGAGGAAATGCCAAACTCTTTACCAGTGTAGCTGCACCATTTAAGAATCCTATTAACAATGTATAATGGTTCCAGTTTCTCCACATCTTTGTCAACACTTGTTATTGTCTTTGATTTTAGCCATTCTAGTGGGTGTGAAGTGTTAGGTATCTTACCGTGGTTTTGATTTGCCTTTCCCTAGTGACTAATGATGAGCATCTTTTCATGTGCTTATTGGCCTTTTGTCTATCTTTTAGAGAAATGTCTATTCAAATCCTTTGCCCATTTTTAAAATGTATTATTTGTCTTCTTATTGTTGAGTTGTGAGAGTTCTTTATATATTCTGGATACAAATCCCTTCTCAGATGTGATTTGCAAATATTTTCTCCCAGTCTGTGGGTTGTCTTTTCACTTTTTTTTTTTGTATCCACCCTGTGATTATTGGGATGGTTTCCCATTCATCTTGATTCAGGGTGCTTTTTTTTTTTTTTTTAATTAATTAATTAATTTTTAACATCTTTATTGGAGTATAATTGCTTTACAATGGTGTGTTAGTTTCTGCTTTATAACAAAGTGAATCAGCTATACATATACATATATCCCTATATCTCCTCCCTCAGGGCGCTTTTAATACTGCTTCCATCTAACGGAGCATCCTTCTGTAAGCCTTGCTTTTCCTCCTGTAGGCTGGCAGAGGACAGTGGAGCAGCTAACACACAAAACTACTGTTTGTGCATGGCTAAAGATGGTGGTGACTTTATAGCATCCTGGACATTTCACATCCATGAAGTAAGAACTGGGGCTCTGCACCAGGCGCTTCTTCTTGTGTTTCTTCTTCTCCTCTTCCAGAGAGGGATGAAGGAGATCCTTTGCAAGAGGCATGTTCTCGTGGGTAGATCGTCACCGCTGGAAAGGTCTTTTCACTTTCTTGATGGTGTCCTTTGCAGCACAAAAGTTTTAATTTTGATGAAGTCCAGTTGATCTATTTTTCTTTCGTCACTTTACTTTTGGTATCATATCCAAGAAAACATCGCTTAACCCAAAATCACAAAGACTTATTCTTTTGGGGTTTTTTTCTAAGCAGTTTATAGTTTTAGCTCTTACATATAGATCTATGGTCTATTTTGAGTTAATTTTTTTTTTTTTTTGACCTTGCCGCTCGGCTTGCGGGATCTTAGTTCCCTGACCAGGGATTGAACCTGGGCCATGGCAGTGAAAGCGCTGAGTCCTAACCACTGGACCGCCAGGGAGCTCCTGATTTTGAGTTAATTTTTGTATATGATGTGAGGTAACGGATCCAACTTCATTCTTTTGCATGTGGAAATCCGATTGTCCCAAGACCATTGTTGAAGGCAGTTTATTTTGTAATGAAATATCATCTTTCACAGAACCCCAATATATTCACATACTTTGAAAACTTCTGATGTGGTGGGAAAAGAACTGAATGGAGAAATCTAGACTGTAGTCGCATGCTGCTCCCTTCTCATCGTAGGACTTTGGTCCAGCCCACTTCCCTTCTTTGCATCACACTTTTCTCATCTATTGAATGTGACAGCATGAGTAAGAGACCTCTAACAGGTTCTGCCCATTATTCCTGTGCCTGTGGCCTCTTTGTATTTGGGCACTGGTTGTGGAGGGGGCTGGAAAATTGTGACACTTCTCAGCAAAACTGGCTGCATTCGCTTCTGTTTACCTGGTGGCAGTCTTATGCCAAATCAATTGCCTTAGCATTTGTCAGTCTTTTTTTTTTTAATTTTTAAAAAACGTTTATTTATTTATTCAGCTGTGCCAGGTCTTAGTTGCAGCACTCGGGATCTTTTAGTTGTGGAATGTAGGATCTAGTTCCCTGATCAGGGATCAAACCCAGGCTCCCTACACTGGGAGCGGGTGTCTTTAACTGCTGGACCACCAGGGAAGTCCCAGTATTTGTCAGTCTTGAATGAGCATCAGAATCACCTGGAGGGCTTGTTAAAATGCAAAGTTCTACCTTCCACCCCCACCGCTGGTTTGTTTCTGATTTAGATGTTCTGGGTGGGACCTGATAATCTGCATTTCTAACAGTGCTGCTGCTGATCTGGGCTTTTCCTTCTGCCTGGGAACCCCAGCTTCACCTTTACCTGGCTAATTCTCTCCTGTCCTTCAGATCTCAGTATGGCTTCCTGGAGGAAGCTTCCCTGACAAAAACCGCAGCTGGACTTAGGAGCCCCTTCTCTGAGCCGCTGTTGTGTTATTTATCACACTGCATTGTAATTGCCAGTTTACTGTCTGTTTTCTCCACTAGACTGTGAGATCCTGGTGGTCTCTGTTTTGCCCACCATTAGCTCCCCAGTGCCTGGCACAGAGCATGCCCCAAAGTCCCCACCGTGAGCTTGTTCTTGCCTGGAGCTGCCGAGAGGTCTTGCACTGGACTCGAGATGGAGAGAGACAGAGAGAGCAGCAGGAAAGAGGGAACAAAGCCAAAGCCCTCTTCCTTCCCCTCTTCTGGATTGCTAGGCAAATAAAACCACTGGGGTCCTATATCAGTTAGTTATTACCACAACAATGCTGCATAACAAACAATGACAAAATGGCAATAAGTGCTTATTGCTCAAGGGTCTGGCATGGTTGGTCAGTTGGCTCTGCTGATCTTGCCTGGGCTCACTCGCATGTCTGGGCATCCAATGAGTGGCTGAAGACTGATCTAGAATGGCCACAGCTGGGAGGAATGAGACAACTGGGGACTGCACCATATAGCTTTCATCCTCCCCCTGGCACCTAAGCTAGGCATGTCCTTCTCAGGGTGGTGGCAGAAGGTGAGAGTGAGCAAGCCCAATTACACCAGTGCTTTTTAAGCCTCTGCTTGAACCACATTTGCTAACACCCCACAGACCAGAGCAAGTCACATGGCCCTGCCAGAGTCAGAGTGGGAGGGCACCACAGAGTGACATCGTGAAGGCCATGGACAGTGGGGAGGGGGTTATTAGGGCTGTTTGCAACTGTGATCCACCACAAGTTCATTACTGTCAGGTACTGGCCAATTATCCCGACAGGGTGGGGCTCTGTGTGTTATTGCATCTCAAAAACACATGCCTGATTTTTAAAAAATCTAAATGCAGAGGGACTGTGCAAAAAGGGAGATCAAGAAAGGTGGTAACAGCCTGACCTTTCCTCACTCAGGACTGGAGGCTGTCGTCATTGGAGAAGTTCACGAGAATATCACGCTGCGCTGTGGCAACATCTTGGGACCGAGGGGCCTCATGACCTGGTACCGCAATGACTCGGAGCCTGTCTTCCTCCTGTCCTCCAATTCCAGCCTCCCGCCAGCCCAGCCACGCTTCTCTCTGGTGAATGCCAGCTCCCTGCACATCGAGGCACTGAGCCTGCAGGATGAAGGGAACTACACCTGCTGGGAGGTCCTGAACGAGACTCGGTGGTTCCAGGTGTGGCTGCAAGTGACCAGTAAGTGGTGGGTGGGGACTGAGACTGGCTGGCGTGGCGCTCAGAGCCTGGGACCCGAGGAGGCCTCTGGAGTCAATGGCCTGGGTTTCATTCTGGGCTCTGCTACCTGCAAGCTAAATGACCTCTCATACCTGTTATTTCCTCATCTGTCTAATGGAGATAAAGGGGATTCTTGCCTCATAGAATTGCTGTGAGGAATAGATCCCAGTTTATCTATATAAAGTGCTGTAAATGGCTCCTGGCATATTAGATAGCTTGTTAATATCATCCTCGCTATCAATCTCATTTTATTATGCAACAAAGTCAGAGTATAGCATAATCAAGTCAGGCTGACTGAGTTCCAATCCTAAGGCTAGGTCACCTTGAGTAAGTAAGTAGCTTAATATCTTTGTTTTTCAGTAGCTTTGGTTTTTCTTATTTGTTAATTGGGGACAATGCATTGCATACCTTATCAAGTATATGCTCCTATGCTGCAGTGCTAAATGCAGGGCTTGGTATGAGCTACTGTTACTACTGTCTTTCCTAAATCAGTCTATCATGTCTGTCAATATATATGCATGAATTTAGAGCAAGGGTTGGCAAATCATAACCTGTGGACCATTTCTAGCCTGTTGCTATTTTTATATGGCCTGCAAGTGACAAATTTTTTTTTACATTTTTAATGGTTGAAAAAAATCAAAAGAAGAATGATATTTGTGACATGTAAAAATTATATGAAATTCACATTTTGGTGTCCATAAATAAGGTCTTATTTGAACACAGCAACACTCATTCATTCACATGTTATCTCTGACTGCCTTTAGTGCACAACCTCAGAGCTGAGTGGCTGTGACACTGATTGTATGTCCTGCAGGACCTAAAATATTTACTCTCTGGCCCCTACAGAAAAATTTGTTGGTCCCTGGTTTAGAGGGATATCCACATTCTATACCCAGGGTGTGTCGTTGAGTAGAAATACCCATGTGATCACTATTGCTCCCTGATTTTCTCATCTATAAATTATTAACTCATTCCTTTAGTCAATATGTATTTATTGAGAGCCCAATGCCAGGCACTATTCTAGGCACTGGGCCACAGGAATGGACAGGTCAGAGAAGGTCTCTACCCGTGTGGAGCTGACATCCTAGTAGGAGAAGACAGACAATAAGCAGGTAAACAAATGCATCAGGCAGTATCAGAGTGACAGGTGCTGTGCAGAGAATTGAGATGGGGTGATGCGATTAGATTCTCTGAAACACTTTACATTGGTGGGTCAGAGAGGAGCTTTTGGAAAGAGTGACATTGAAGCTGAATGATACGTAGGAGCCAGTCACATGAAGATAAGAGAGAGGGATCCAGGCAGAAATTGAAGTGCAAGATGGGTTGAACATGGTGCGTGTGTGGATGAGGAGAAGGCTGGTGTGGTGGGAACCTTGAGTGTGAGAGGGCAGGACGTGTGAGACATGGAAGGCAGGGCCAGACCATGTGGGGCCGGGTAAGACTGGTGTTATGGGTTGAATTGTGTCCCCCAGACAGATATGTTGAAATCCTAACCCTTGATACCTGTGAACGTGACCTTATTTGGAAATAGGGTCTTTGCAGATATAATCAACTTAAGATGAGGTCATTAGGGTGGGCACTAATTAAAACTGACTGGTATCCTTATAAGAAGAGGAAAATGCGTGCAGAGACAGAGACACAGGGAGAATGTCGTACCGTGGCAGAAGCAGAGATTGGAGTAATGCAGCTGCAAGCAAAGGAATGCCAAAGATGGACGGCCATAACCAGCAGCCAGGGAAGAGACAAGGAGGGGTTCTCTCCTAGAGCCTTCGGAGGAGTACAGCCCTCCTAGCACCTGATTTCATACTTCTGGCCTCCAGAACAGTGGTCGAATCAATTTCTGTTGTTTTAAGCCATCTGGTTGGACTTACTTTGTTAAGGCAGCCCCAGGACACTAATACACCTGGTCAAAAATTGGGATTTTATTCTGGGTGCAGGAGGAACTCCTGGAGCTGTAAGCAAGCAGGGATGTGGTATCATTTGAATTACACGTGGAGAATGGATGTGTGCGGTCTCAAGAAAGACTGGTAAAATAAGAAACAAGGAAACCAAAAGCAGCTATACTCCAATAAAAATTAATTTTAAAAGAACGTAAAGAAACTAAAAACAAAACAAACAAACAAAAAACCACACAAGGAAGCCAATCGGAGGTATAAGATATCAGTGGCCAGAGTCAGGGTAGCAGCACTGACCTTGGTGAAAATGTACAGGTTCAGAAAATATTTTGGAGGTACACCAGCAAGATTTGCTCGTGGATTAGAAGTGGAGGACGAAGGAAAGAGAGGCTTCAAGGACACGTCTAGATTTTTGGATGGTTTGTACGTTTTCCACCAACTCTTAAGGCTTATGGAATTTGCGAATGCAGTGTTTTTGGGTCTGGAGATGCCGTGGATGAATCGCTGAATGGCCAGGAATGAATGTGGGTGTATCAAAAAATGTCACCCAATTTGCCCCAGTTCTGATTGGTTCGCACTGTGAGCCCATGGGCAGGTGCCAACAGGCCTCCCTCACTCCAGCTGTCAAACGGTAATTAATAATTCCTTCGGGAGAAGCCCTCCTGCAAGGCCACGAAGACGAGCCAGCTCTGCCTCTCTGCAGCCCTTCTAGTCTTCCTGGGCACCCTGGTGGCCAGCACCCCGGGGGGTGAAAACAGCAACGAGGCCCAGGCCCTGCGCCCTGCCTTCTGCCTGGAGTCTCCCGACACGGGTCCCTGCAGGGCCCTGTTCATCAGGTACTTCTACAATGCGAAGTCCAGCCTCTGCGAGACCTTTGCTTACGGCGGGGGCAGAAGGAAGCAGAACAACTTCCTGGATACGGAGGACCTGTGGTGCACCTGTGGTGGCTGCAACAGGGCTCAGGAGAGCCGGGCAACTGTGCTCCCCTGAGATGGCAAAGTCTTAGGAGGCCCCAGGGCTGGGCTGCTGCTGCTTCTGAAAGCTTTGAGCCTCCGCCTCTACTTCCTTCTCAAACCTTCTTCCTCAGCAGGACCCTGCCTCGTTCCTCCCTGCATCCTCACCTTCACACCCCCCTCCGCCGTTACTGCACTCCCTGGAGGGGGCAGCGATGGAATTTCTGGCATCCAGTTCTGAGCGTCAGTGGTGGCAGAGGTTTTTTCAATAAAGAACCCCCTTTCCCCACCAAAAAAAAAAAAAAAAAAATATTCCTTCGGGACTTCCCTGGAGGTCCAGTGGTTAAGACTGAGCTCCCAACGCATGGGGCACGGGTTCGATCCTTGGTCAGGGAACTAAGATCCCGCGTGCTGCACGGTGCGGCCAAAAATAATAATAATTCCTTCATGTCAGTCTTGTCAGTAAGTGTCTTTGCTTTTGACCTCAGAGGAGTAAGGTGGCATTACAACTTTTGGGGCTTTTTTTTTTTTATTATCGCTCTCTCCGATTTATGATGATTTTATCTGACACTGACTTATTAATCATTGGCTAAGTTTATTGGAGGATGGATTAGTTTCATTATTGCCCTGTAGGGAGATAAACGTAAGGTCTTCTTATGATGAAAATGAATTTACATAAAAAAAAAAAATCACTCAACTCAAATGGTGTTTTGAGCTCCGTGAGTTACTGTGGTATGATATGTGTTAAGGAAACTTCTTCATTTGGAAACATAGGGGGTCCCTGACTGGTGCAGGGCTTGCTCGTGAAAACAGGACACGGGCTGTCTTAGTCAGTTTGGGCTGCTATAACAAAAATAGAAGGGACTGGGTAGTTTAACAACAAACATTTATTCCTCACAGTTCTGGAGGCGGGGAAGTCCAAGGTCAAGGTGCCGGCAGATGCGGTGTCTGATGAGGGCCTGCTTTCTGGTTGGCAGATGTGTGTCTTCTCTCCTTGGTGGAGAACAGAGAGGGAGGAAGCAAGCTCTGTGGGGGTCTCTCCTTATAAGGGCACTCATCCCATTCATGAGGGCTCTGCTCTCATGACCTAATCCCCTCCCGAAGGCCCCACCTCCAGATGCCATCACACTGGGGACAGGCTTCAGCATATGAATTTTGGGGGATACAAACGTTCAGTCCATAGCACAGATGTCCTCCGGTTTCACATACACCAGGGCCCTCTGGAACGTCAGGCCTCGTTCCCATTCCACGAGAGACCCCGGGCCAACACCAGACCCTTCTGGGCACCAGGGAGCTCCTTCTTGCTCCTCAGACAGTGGCAGAAGGGGAGGCCTTGGCATCTCAGATTGGAATTCAGCCCTCATTTCTGCATGGAAGGTTTCGGAAAATGGATTAGGCTTGACCCAACCGCTACCTCTGGGAGAGTGGTGGTGTTGCTGAGTGGCTGAGGGCATACGCTCTGAGGCCCAGCTGCCCGGGTTCAAACGCAGGTCTTGCTGGCTGTTGTCTTTGTGACCTTGGGGAAGTCGCTTGAACTCCTCCAACCTTAGTTTTATCATCTGTGAACTCAGGGGTAATGGTGGAAGCTAGGCACAGATTCCCTGCACACATTCATGAGATAAACACGCACAGACTTCAGCATAGAGTTGGGCACACGGTGTATATGCACTTGGTCCATGTTACCTCCGTCAGCTGGTTAAGGAGGATTCTTGTGGGAAAAATGCATCTCAAGTTCCCATCAGTCAGTACATCTGGGCTTTTCGAACAAGACTTGCGTGCCTAGATCTTGCTTTTCCTGTCTTTCTACTGACATGGTTGATAACTTAGTCTCTTAAGGAGAAAAGTTTGGAAATATTCTAACATGGCCTTGGAAGCTAGGGGAAAAAAATCTGAGATGTGGCAAGTTGTTATCTGTACGTGACTTTGTTTTCTTGTTTTGTTTTTAAAAATTTTTTTTTCTTCCAGCTTTATTGAGGTATGATTGACATACAGCACTGTATAAGTTTAAGGTGTACAGCGTAATGACTTGACTTACGTACATCATGAAATGATGACCACAATAAGTTTAGTGAACATCCATTGCCTCATATAGATATAAAATTAAACAGAAAAAAATGTTTTCCTGTGATGAGAACTCTTAAGATTTACTCTCTTAACTTTTATATATGACATACAGCAGTGTTAATTATATTTATCATGTTGTACATTACATCCCTCGTACTTATTTATCTTATAACTGGAAGTTTCTACCTTCATCCAATTTCCCCTCCTCCTACTCTTCACCTCTGATAACCACAAATCTGATCTCTTTTTCTGAGTCTCTTTGTTTGTTTGTTTTTGAAGTATAACGGACCTACAGCATTGTTAGTTCCTGTTACACAACACAGTGATTTGATATTTCTATACTTTTCAAAATGATCACCACAATAACTCTAGTTATGACCTGACTCCATACAGAGATATTACGTAATTATTGACTATATTCCCCGCACTGGACATTTCATACCCATGACTCATTTATTTTGTAACTGAAAGTTTGTACCTCTTAATCTCCCTCACCTTCCTCCCCTCTGGCAACCACCTGTTTGTTCTCTGTATCTATGACTCTGTTTCTGTTTTATGTTTTTTCATTTGTTTTATTTTTTAGATTCCACATATAAGTGAAATCATACACTTATGACTTTCTCCATCTGACTTATTTCACTTAGCATAATATCCTCTAGGTCCTCCATATTGTCACAGATGGCAAGATTTCATTCTTTTTTTATGGCTGAGTAGTATTCCATTGTATATATGTACCACATCTTCTTTATGCATTCATCTGTTGATGGACACTTAAGTTGCTTCCATATCTTGGCTATTGTAAATAATGCTGCAATGAGCATAAGGGTGCATGTATCTTTTCTTTTTTTTTTTTTTGGCTGCGCCACATGGCATGTGGGATCTTAGTTCCCTGACCAGGGATGGAACCCATGACCCCTGCAGTGGAAGCATGGGGTCTTAACCACTGGACCACCAGGGAAGTCTCGTATCTTTTCTAATTAGTGTTTTCGTTTTCTTTGGATAAATACCCAGGAGTGGAATTGCTGGATTGTGTGACAGTTCTATTTTTAATTTTTTGAGGAATCGCCGTACTGTTTTCCATAGTGGCTGCACCAGTTTACATTCCAACACCAACAGTGCACAAGGGTTCCCTTTTCTCCACACCCTCTCCAACACTTGTCATTCGTTGTCTTTTTAGTAATAGCCATTCTGACAGGTGTGAGGTGATATCTCACTGTAGTTTTGATTTGCATTTCCCTGATGATTAGTGATGGTGAACATCTTTTCATGTGTCTGTTGGCCATCTGTATGTCTTCTTTGGAAAAATGTCTATTCAGTTTCTCTGCCCATTTTTTAATCTTTTTTATTTTTTTGATATGGAGGTGTATGCATTAAAGACTTAAATGTAAGACCTGAAACCATAAAACTTCTAGAAGAGAACACAGCCAATATGCTCTTTGATATTGGCCTTAGTACTTTTTTTTTTGGATATGTCTTCTTAGGCAAGGGAAACAAAAGCAAAAATAAACAAATGAGACTACATCAAACTAAAAAGCTTATTGCACAGTGAAAGAAACTGTCAACAAAACAAAAAGGCCAACTACTGAATGGGAGAAGACAGTTGCATATAATATATCTGATAAGGGGTTAATATCCAAGATATACAAAGAACTGTAAGTGACCTTGAATGTGTGAATGGACAGAGATGCTGCAGAAACACGAAGCTGGCTGTATGAGGGCCGAGAGCTTTCTCCCTCCTTACCACCTGGATCTCTGCTTAACCATCAGTGGGCATTTGGTGCCTCTGCCTTCTAGGGAGTGAGGTTTTCTATAGGCCTGGGGTGATACAACCTGTCTGGAATGGGCACTGCAGTGTGATTTTGTTATTCATCTCAGGAGTAAGAACTCTGCACTGTTCCTTGTTAATTTGATGATGCAGTTGAAGAGTTTTACCATTGAGATTGGGACCGCTGCTCCTGAGGGTACAGAAATCCCTTAGTCCAGAGCAGTTCAGGATTGCCACAGCTGTTTATTTCACTGACTTACCTACCCATCTGCTCCTGCCTCCAAGTCAGGTGGATACGAGGTTAGAACCACTGTGTGTTTACCGGCAGAAAGCCTGGAGTGGGTGGAGTGGGTAGCACAGACCTTAACATATTCCAGTAGACTTTGTGCTTCTTTCAAGAGATGATCTCTTAGCCATTGGGGAGCTGAGTGGTACACAATGCCAGACTCTCCCTGTGTCTATTTTTCTTAGGCCCAGCAAGTGTTGAGGGAGCATTTGAGCTGGTTGGCACATGGGCAATGAGGAAGCTGGTTTGTATCAACCTCCGAGAGCCCCTTTGGATCCAGGTGGGGTTTGGAGGATGGGAATGCTCCTGTTTAGCTAGTGACTGGCTGCCACTCCCGACTTCCAGGAAAGGGAGTCTCAGGAAAGCCCCATGTTCCCCAACCAACTGGGCCCATCTGATCTGTACTCGTTCTGTGATGGTGATGGTGTCACTGTGCCCTATCACAACATAAGGTCCTAGGGAAAGGGGATGTTGGGCATACTGAAGAAAGATTGCTGGCCCCGTCAGAAGATGGGATGACCTTTGTCCAAAGATTGATTAACCTGAGTCTTGCCAAGCTCATCTGAAGCAGAGAAGTATGCTTGTAAGAGGCTGAGGACCTCTGGGTTTTGGTCTTCTGGACAGAATCAGTGGTCACTAGGGAGGTGGGGAGGCAATGGGGTTGTTACATTCACCTCTATGTTCCATCTCCTTTTTTTTTTTTTTTTTAATTTGGCTGCGCCACACAGCTTGCAGGATCTTAGTTCCCTGACCAGGGATTGAACCTGCGCCCTCGGCAGTGCAAGCGCAGAGTCCTAACCACTGGACCACCAGGGAATTCCTTATGTTCCATCTCTAAGTGATATCAAAACACTCTGTAAGTTTCCCCAAGGATCTTGTCCCACTGTGGAACAACAGGTACACCCACTGGTTAGCAGAGGCTAGTCAGTACATTCTTAGGTCATTTTCAAATAAAAATGCTGGGGTGAAGAATAAATATAGGAAAATAACTTTCGTCTTGTCAAAGAACCCAAGATACGAAGATGGGAATCTCCTATTTTGTGGGTCCCTGAGATGTAAATTAACTCTTTGAGACACTTACTGGCCAACCTATAGTTATGGTGGGGAAGGAAAGAAGTGAGTTCTGATGTCAAGAATGACTACAGAGGACAGGAAAGCAGCAGCAGTAGTGGATTGTTGTAGAACAGGAATCAAACTTTTTCTGTAGAGGCCAGACGGTAAATATTCTAGTCTTTCTGAGTCAACAGGTAAAAATGAGGATATCATATAAGTACTTGTATAACAAGAGAGAAAACAAATTTCCACATGTTTTTTGTTGACAAAATTCAAAATATAATAATAACTGAGTACTTTTTTTTTTTTTGGGCGCGCCATGAGGCTTGCAGGATCTTAGTTCCCCAACCAGGGATTGAACCCAGGCCGCTGCAGTGAAAGCGCCAAGTCCTAACCAGTGGACTGCCAGGGAATTACCATAACCTAGTACATTTTTTTGGTAGTGCAGGCCTACTAATGAGAAGAATGGGATTCTTTGGGCGGGGGAGGGATAACATTTCACTTAGTTGGAGTTCAAAGTTAGTGTTCTCTCTCATCAAATCAATTGTTGATGTTCATCTGTACATACCATCTTAGCTTGTAGGCTGTACAAAAACAGACAGTGGGCCGTTGTTTGCCGATGCATGTTCTAGAATCAATCTACAAGTATACTACTGTTAATAATGTCAGATAACATTCATAGGACATTGACCACATGTCAAACACCAGGCTAAGTGTTCTGCTTATATTCTCTTATTGGATCCTTCAATAACCTGGTGATAGAAGTTACTCCTGTTCTTTTCATTTCCTAGGAAGGACAGGAGAGTGAGAATAGGAGGGATGGACACTTGCTCAAGGTTGTCTGTCTAGAAGCGGCAGTAGAATTTACACCCAGGTCTGTCTGAATGCAGAGTCCAAGTTCATAACCACTAGGCTAAGGCATCCATACAAGAAACTGACATGACCAAGGCCTCCATAAGCTGCTGAATCTTTGTAAACACGCTATATTTTTATTTATTTGCTGTTTTATTTTTGTTTCCTCCCCTATCTGTCTGTCTCTCCGAGTGATTGCTACCATCACCCTGCAAGCAAAAAGGGCTGGTGGTTTCTGTTTAGGAATATCAGCGGGGTGGAGAGAGAGGTGGGAGGGATGGAAATGGGTACCACCTTCTTTTTAGTCAGAATAGGGGAAGAACCCCAGGGATTTAAGAAGATGGTGTCAGCTTTAATTAAGAAAGCAGACTCAACCCAAGGGTTTATAAAAAAGCTGTAACCTTTGAACACTTAATTCAGAAGGCCCTTTAGGTTCTCTCATTTGATTTTTTAATTTTTTTTAACGCTTCCACCTACAGCGTTCTCATCCGTTCCCTTTATCCAAACCCATGTTTTGCTCAGCATTGTGCTGGTCAAAAGCCCCTCCCAGGGAATTCCTTGGCGGTCCAGTGGTCAGGACTCGGTGCTTTCACCGCCAAGGATGAGGGTTTGATACTTGGTCAGGGAAGTAAAATCCCGCAAGTCACGTGGTGCAGTCAAAAAAAAAAAAAAAAAGCCCCATCCCAGCCAGTTTCTGGGGGTCTCACTGTTCATGACAGGCTTCTGTGGGCCTCCAGACCACAATTTGGAAGACCCAGGTGGTCCAGTCTGACACAGTACCTTTGCTGGCCCAGGCGTGGCTACCAATACCACAGAGGTACCCTGTGCTTGGCTGGGCGCTCGCCAACTGTGGGCACTCCCTGGGACCTGCTGGTCCGCATACCTACCCAACTAGTCAGCAACAGGCAATGGGATATTTGAGCACCTCCCAAACTACAGTACAATTTTTTCCCCAGACCCTCTGTGGGAGGTGACATGATTCCAGCAAATCATTGCAACTCTTAGGAGCCAGCCCTGACTAGACAAGCATATTGTCAAGAATATTTTCCTCAGAAACCCACAATTTCTGTCATTATACAATGGCCCCAGAATAGGTGGAAGTAGCTTCTGTACTTTGAGGGGATCTGGCAAAGCCTTTCCTCCCCCTAATAATTTATCCCCCGGGCATATTTTTGTCCAAAATTCTACAGTCATAGATTTATTCCTTTGGCCAAGCATTGCCCTTTCTGGACTCTTCTTAAGAGGAAGTCTCTGGTGGAGGCAACACACTACAGGACTTTAGTATAAATAGGATCAAAGAGGATCTTAGATGCACTGGGTACCAATCGTGGGACGGCATTTCTGGCACTGTTCTGAGTGCTGTACGATACTAATTCATTTAATTGTCATGACAACCCCATAAAGTGGGTTCTAGCATCACCCCATTTTACAGATGAGGAAATGGAGGCTTAAGAGAAGTTAAATACTTTGCCCAAAGTCACAGAGCTAGTAAGTGGAGTTCAAAATTGGGACTGGAACCAATGTTTCTTGTCTTTCAGTGTGAAATTGTGCCGGGGGTCCCCAAGACCACCCCCAGCTTCACTGATTCTCTAGGAGAACTCACAGGACAATGAAGAGCACGCTTCCAAGAGCCCTCTCCCAGTGCAGTCACATGGGACACGCTTAATTCCTCCAGCAGCAAGCTGTGGCAACACGTGTGGAGTATCTACCAGGGACGCTCGTTAGAGACTCCAGCGCCCTAGGTTTTTACTGGGGCTCGTCACATAGGCATCCTCTGCCTAGCACATACCAAAATTCCAGACTCGCAGAAGGAAAACAGGTGTTCAGCATAAGCCACACTGTTTGTACAAACAGTTTAGGCCTGGTGAACCCCACTCTTACCAGTTCTGGGAACGGTGGGAACCCCCCTGAAATCCAAGTTCCTAGTTGCCAGCCCAGGCCAACCTTGCAGGCAGGCCTTTCTAAGGAAGGCACTCAGGCCTGCTATGTTAACTCTTTTTTTTGTGTGTGTGGGATCTTAGTTCCCCGACCAGGGATTGAACCCAGACCCTTGGCAGTGAGAGTGCAGAATCCTAACCACTGGACCACCAGGGAAGTCCTGCTACGTTAACTCTTTAAGGCACAGATATCCTTTCCACTCATCCGCGTTTTTGAAAAGGGACGATTTGCATTTTCTGTCTTCTGTAAGGATTGATCCCCTCAGTAAATCTCACGGAATTGCTCAGGAGTAAATGAAAGCATGCCTAAGGGCACTTGGCACAGTGTTTGTCACATAATAAGTGGTTGATATTGTCATCCTCACTGGCTGCTTCCTGATCATTTCTGTGTCTCTTAGAACTGGTAAGGGGCTCCAGTTAACTCTTACGCCTTCCCCACCCGCTCTGTCGTTCCCAGGAGGCCCCTATCAGGTTGAGGTCAACATCTCCAGCACCGGCAGGCTCCCCAACGGCACGCTGTATGCGGCCAAGGGCTCCCAGGTGGATTTCTGCTGCAGCAGCAGCTCCTGGCCTCCGCCCATGGTTGAGTGGTGGTTCCGGGCCCCGGATTCTAGCACCGAGCCCTTCGGAAACAACCTGACGGCCAGCTGCTTCACGCTGTTACTGATGTCGCAGAACCTCCAAGGGAACTACACCTGTTTGGCCACAAACATGCTCGGCGGGAGACATCGAAAGGTGACCACCGAGCTCCTGGTCTACTGTGCGTAAGAAGTGCTCCCCTCCCCCACTCCTTCACCTTGACCCTTCGTGAACTGCGTGTTTGTGCCTCCCCTTTGTATACAAAGACTTACCTGATGCACAGGTTCTAACGTGCTTCTGCAGCTCCCTCGACACACACGTACACATGTCGAAGAGAGTGTTGCCTCTTCTGGAAGCTCGCTGCTAACTAGGAGTACAGGAGAGTCCCTGTGAGTCATAGAAGGGAATTAATGCTAGGTCTAAAGTTTTTTTTTTTAATTGAGGTGAAAGCATATAGCATAACATTAACCATTTTAAGATGTACAATTCAGTGGCATTGAGTCTATCCACAGTGTTGTGCAACCATCACGTTTATCTAGTTCCAAAACATTTTCATCACCCCAAATTGGAAACCCCATATCCGTGAAGCAGTCACTCCCATACTGTCTTCCCCCAGCCCCTGGTAACCACCAGTCTATGTTCTATCTCTATGGATTTGCCTATTCTGGACATGTCATATAAATGGAATCATACCCTATATGACCTTTGGGGACTGGCATCTTTCCCTTAGCATCATGTTTTCAAGGTTCATCTTGTTGTAGCTTGTGTCAGTACTTGTTTCATTTCTTGGCCTAAGAGTATCTATTGTATGGCTCTACCACAATTTGTTTATCCATTCATCTGCTCTCACGCTCTCCGTGAACACAGGCCCTCTAGCGCTGTTAAGAACCAATAGTTCATGAAGCTTTATTTTGCAGGTGAAGAAACAACAACCCAATGCACCTATGCACACATTTAACGGAGGAAAACCACTGTAGAAATAAACACAGGGTGCACTCCTAATCCTTGCTAACAGAAGGGAGCATGAGAACGGCGATTAGCAGGCAGGGCAACGACACACTTACTTTATACGTTGTTCAGAGCCTTTGTAAGTCTCAATGCTGTCTATCATAAATGACATTCATCGTATATAAAGCCATACGTGCTTGTTGTAGGAAACAGATGAGTAGAAAGAAGAAAATAATCACTTGTACTCTAACCATCATTTTGGTATATTTCCAATAATTTTTCTTTTAGATGCCACATATCTACAAATAAGATCCAAATTTCTATTTATATGTATTATATAAAATATATAAAGGTATATGACACACATAATATATATACTATCTACATACATATATAATATATATTATTTTATATATAATTATGAACACATAGGTTACAACAGGTTTGTAATTTGTTAAATTTTTATATTTTTTTTAAGTGGTACTTGCACATAGCAAAAAAAAAGTGTATGTTGAGGTTTGGGGATGAATAAATCTCCCTCTTCCTGCAACTCCCTCTAGGGACCAGCAGCGTCCAGTAGAACTTTCTGTGATGATGGAAATGTTCTCTTCTGTATGGTCTAATAGCTACCATGTGTGATGACTAGGAAATGTGAGTAGTCTGATGGAGGAAATAAATTTGTAATTAAATTAATGAAAATTTAAATAGCCACACGTGGCTAGTGAGAAATGCAAATCTCTTCCAAGATTTAACACCCAGCCGAGGAAACCCAACTTGTGTCAGGCACTGATTTGTGCTAGGAGCTATCTCAAGGTACACTAACTGGGGTTGACGTTTCTCTGATACCCTGGTTCTGTAATCCTTAGGGTCAGCCCAGTGGCTCATCTTAGTCTGTGATTAAGGCCACGTCCTCTGATTTTTTGCAGCGCCCCCTCCGTCAGCCCCTCAGTGCTGGGCAGAGCTGTCGCCAGGATTGTTCACGCTGCAGCTCAGCTGTCGCTGGGCTGGAGGATACCCAGACCCAGACCTCCTGTGGACAGAAGAGCCAGGAGGTGTGGCTGTGGGGACATCAAAGCTGGGGGTTGAGATGCTGAACCAGCCCCAGCTGTCGGACGGCAAGAAGTTCAAGTGTGTCGGGAGCCACATAGTGGGGCCGGAGTTGGGAGCCAGCTGTGTGGTACAGATCAGTAAGTCTGCTTTGCCTTGTCCTGGGGTTCTGGGGTCCACTCACCTTCCTCTTTTCTGGGACAACCCTTTGAAAGAAGGTCTGGGAAAGAAATCCCAGGGTGTTGGAGTGAACTGAATTCCTTCCATTTCTTCCTTCCTTTTGCTTTTTTTTTTTTTAATTGAAGTATATTGGATTTACAATATTGTGTTAATTTCTGCTGTACAGCAGAGTGATTCAGTTACACACATACACACATATAAATATATGTATACACATATTCTTTTTTATATTCTTTTTCATTCTGGTTTATCACAGGATATTGAGTATAGTCCCCTGTGCTATACAGTAGGACCTTGTTGTTTATCCATTCTATATATACTAGTTTGCATCTGCTAACCCCAAATGCCCTCTTCATCCCTTCCTTTCAAACTTTAAAGATGCTTAATGAAACTTCTTGGTTCTAGTCCAAACTGGTTTTCCCTTGCAGTTTCTAAGTACTGAAGATGGAGCAGTGAACAAGACAGACAAGGTTCATTTACTAGCTATCTCCTGTTATGGAACAAATTACCCCAGAACTTAATGGCTTCAAACAACAGTCATTATCTCACGGTTTCTGTGGGCCAGGAATTCATACAGGGCAAGGTGCTGACACCTTGATTTAGAACTTCAGACTTTCCGAACTGTGAGAATAAATATCTGTTGTTTTAAGCCACCCCGTTTGTAGTACTTTGTTACAATAGCCTCAGGAAGCCAATACAATGAGTAAGCCAGGGCCGGAGCGTGCTGGGTTGTGTTGGCCCTGGTGAGGTTGTCCTCACAGTTTATGAGGATAATCCTCAGAGGAGCAGCTGTGGAGAGCTGACATGCTGAGAAGTGAGCCCTGCTGTGTCAGCAGGTGCTTGTTTTCCCAGGCAAGTGACATTCAGATGGTTTACCCGTCCCACTAACTCAGTCAGCACACTGCTCCCGAGTGTCCACTCTGTGTCAGGTACCATACCTGGCCTTGGGCAACATAAGGGACCAAGACTCGCCTTCTGCCCTAGGACAGGGGTTGGTGAACTATGCCTCATGGGCCAAATCCGACCCAATTGGTTTTGGGACAATTTTTTAAAAATGAGATTTAAGTCACATAATATAAACTTAACTATTTTTTTTTTTTTTGGCCGCACCGTGCAGCTTGTGGGATCTTAGTTCCCCGACCAGGGATCGAACCTGTGCCCTCGGCAGTGAAAGCTCGGAGTCCTAACCACTGGACCACCAGGAAATTCCCTAAAATTCACTATTTTAAGTTTATAATTCATTGTTGTTTTTTTTTTTTTAGTATGTTCACAATGTTGTACTACCATCACCATTCTAATCCAGAATATTTCCATCACCCCCAAAAGAAACCCTAGCAGTCACTCTCTCTAGAAAGACCACGTGAGGGTACTCATTTCCCAGTATCTCCACCGACATCGAGTGTTATTAATTTTTTAGATTTTTCCTGTGTGCTAGTTCGGATATGGCATATTGTTTTCATTTGGTTTTCTTTGATCACTGGTGGAGTTGATAATTTTCATATGTGTATTGACTTCCTATATATTATCTGTGAATTATCTGTTCATATTTTGTCCATTTTTCTATTGGCTTGTTCATCTTTTCTTATTATTCCATAAGAGTCAGTTAATTTCATAGAACTGTCATGCACGTTATAGATATTTTTCTGGCATATTTGGCTCCTAAACCACATTTCTGCTAGTGATGAGCAGTTTCTGATTCTGAAAGGTTCACCTCTGTCAGTCCTGTTCTTTTTTTTTTTTTAATAAATATTCATTTATTTATTTATTTGGCTGCACAGGGTCTTAGTTGTAGCGTGTGGGATCTATTTTTTTTTTTTGTGGGATCTGTTGATAGTTGCCTGACCAGGGATCGCACCCGGACTGCCTACATTGGGAGCGCGGAGTCTTAACCACTGGACCACTAGGGAAGTCCCCTCTCAGTCCTGTTCTTTTAGGTTTCTGCGCTCAGAAGGTCTTTGACTCTTTCTTATTAACTTACTATTTGTAATCCTCACAGTGGCCTGCAAATTAGGATGATTCGTAAGTTGCAGATGATAACATGTGTGAACTAATTTACCCAAGATCAGCTGGCTCGTTAAGTGACAGAGCCAACACATAGCCAGGCTGGTCTGACCCCAGCGCTCTTGCTTTTATCCAGGTAGTGCTCACTGCTTTCCTGGTGACCTTCCACACATGATCCAGCAAATCTTTTTGGGTAGGATTTAGGTGCTCAGCATGGTTCCAGGTACTGTGGAGGAATACAGAGTCTTTGCCTTTAAAGGACTTAAACTTTACTTGGAGAGAGAAGTCTGGCAAATGTGAAGCAGGAAATGGCAATATCACAAATACAACTGACCCTTGAACACCACAGGTTTGAATTGTGCGGTTCCACGTACATGTGGATTTTTTTCAATAAATGTAGTATCTGTATTTTCACTTTACAGATCTTTAAATTAACTCGCTGTGGGGAAAAGTTTGTGTCTGATTAGAGATCACAGGATATAGAATCAAAAGAACTAGGGTTTGAGTCCTGATTCTATCCAAACTGTTTCAGCTTCCTGTCCTTGGGCGAGCCATTTATCAATTCCTTTGTTTCTGAGGCAGAGAGAGCAGGACGTGGATTTTTAGATTTCTCGCAGGTTGGTCCCCCAACCCCCATGTTGTTCAAGGGTCAACTGCGATGGTGACATTAACATTTACTGAGTGCAGATAGAGTGCAGGTGCCAAGTGTTTTGCACACAGTATCTCGTTCAGTCCTCAGTCACCCTGTGAGCTGAGAGCTCCTATTATCCCTCAGAATTAGTTTCCTGGAGCTGCTGTAACAAAGTATCACGAACTTGGTGGCTTAAAACAACAGCCGTTTATTCTCTCTCAGTTCTGGAGGCTAGCAGTTTGAAATCAAGGTGTGGGCAGGGACGTGCTCCCATCAGAGTCTTCATGGGAGAATCCTTCCTGGCCTCTTCCAGCTCCTGATGGCTCTATGTGTTCCTTGGCTTGTGGCTGCATCACTTTGGTCTCTGCATCCGTTTTCATGTGACCTTCCCCTCTGTGTGTATGTCTCCCTGTGGCCTCTCCTCTTCTTATAAGATACCAGTCCTTGGATTTAGGGCCCACCCTCAATCCAGGATGATCTCATCTTGAGATCCTTAACTAGTTACATCTGCAAAGACTCCATTTCCGAATAAGATCACATTCTGGGGTTCTAGGTGGACATGAATTTGGAGAGGACGCTCCATTTTACCGATGGTGACACAGAGGCAGCCGACTTGCCCAGACTGCAAACAGAAAGCAGTATACACACTCAGAGTGGTACATAATGAGGCTGTCCGAAGTGTGTTGTGGAAGTAAGTCCCAGGAAGTGAGTAAATGATGGACCGATGCTGAGAGAGGGTGAAATTAGCAGAGGCAGCTGGTGGGGTTGTGTTATTTTGCCCTTACCCTCCCATTTTATTTGCAGATCTTGCCTAAGTCTTTATTCCTGTGACCCCTGAGACTTGACCAATAATTTGAATCTAAATATGTGCTCAGGGTTAAGAAATGTGTCTGGAGAAGGGAGCTGACCAGAACTTTTCCCAATTCCAGGAGCACAGGAAGCAAGCACAGAGGCTGGACCCTTCTCGGACTCTGACACCGTCCAGTTCTCCCCGCCTCCCTCTTGGGCACTCGAGCCTGGATGTGCATACAAGTCACCTGGGGGGGCTGGTTAAAATGCAGATTCTGACTCTCTTGGTCTGGGTGGACCCAATATCTGCATTTCTAATTGCCTCCAGGAAGTGCTGTTGCTGCTGGTCCGAGGACCACACCTTGAGTAGCAAGGCCCTTGCAGGCGAGGGGTCTCTGGATCATTCCACTTGAAAGGACTAGTACGTCACTGAAGTGTAATGCTAACGTCCACCTCAGGGATCCAGGACAGTGTAGCCCCCAAGCTGATGAAAAGTGATGCTTTCGGGGATTCCTGCTGCCCAGATTGATCGATCTATCTATCTATCATCTATCTATCTACCTATCTATCTATCTACCTTTCTTTTCTTTCTTTCATTTCTTTTCCTTCCTTCCTTCCTTTCTTTCTTTCTCTCTTCCTCCCTCCCTCCCCTCCTTCCTTCCTTCTTTCTCTCTTTCTCTCTCTCTCTCCCCCTCCCTCCCTCTCTCTCTTTCTCTTTCTCTCTTTCTCTCTCTCTCTCCCCCTCCCTCCCTCCCTCTCTCTTTCTCTCTTTCTCCCTCCCTCCCTCTCTCTCTCTCTTTCTCTCTTTCTTCCTCCCTCCCTCCCTCCCTCTCTCTCTCTCTTTCTCTCTCTCTCCGTCCCTTCCTCCCTCTCTCTTTCTTTCTTTCTTTCTTTCAGCTGTGCCACGCAGTTTGTGGGATCTTAGTTTCCCGACCAGGGATTGAGCCTGGGCCACCCAGCAGTGAAAACGCCAAGTCCTAACCACTGGACGGCCAGGGAGCTCCCCAGATCTCTCTTTATATGGTGTGTAGACCCCTAAACTGAAGACGCCAACTCAGCCTACCATAAGCTGCGGTGTTACGGAGCCCCGTGCGCGGCGGCCCCAGCTTGTCGTCCGCCTCCTGCAGATCTGTGAGGGCCCAGCAGCACCTCCCCCACCCCTGACACAGCATCCCTTTAAGTGAAACTCGTTGAATTTATAGGTGCCACACTAGCTGGATGGTGACCCAGCTGTCTGAGGGGTGAGTGCTGTGTTTGGCAAAGGTACATGATGTTTGTTTGGGGTTCAGGGGAGGTGCACCGGGGGAATTGTTTGTTTTGCTTTTAATAAAGGAGGAGGGGGCCATTTATCAGACTTTGGTTTGGGACCCCCAAATACAGACATACTGATGAGGCTTGTCACTGCTGCTGGCTTTGTGACCCTAAAGGAAATTCTGGTTAACCATAAAGCGGGGAAGGAGTGATTTAGCAACATGGGGGGAATCTGACAGTTGATCCAAGAAGGGGTGTCCGCAGGTGAGTTTTCTGAGCAAAACCAGGTTTGGGGTATTCTCTTCTGTTAACCTGACCTAGAGAGAGAGGCTTCTGGGTTGTCCCACCCCCACCCCCTTGCCCCTTCCCCCTTCCCCAGATGCCAGCAGTGAAACCCTAGTTTCTCTCTTGGAACAACTGCCAAGGGGAAGCGTGTAGTTTCACTCTCCAGGGCAGGAACCCAACATGCTGCTCTGTATCCCTCAGCTGCTGAAAATATGGATTTCATAAATCCTCCCAAGATGAATTTGCTACCCTTCCCAAGAGGGTGTGCATTTTGGGAAAAGGCTTCTCTTGCGAAGGACACAAGTAGATCGCCATCGTAGACCTCATAGCTCCCTGTGTCCCACTTAAATCAGACCCCAAGGCCACAGGGACGCCACATTCTGAGTTTTCTAGGACAGACCTGTGTTAGACAGAAGAATGGCCCCCAAAAGATGTCCACATCCTAATCCCCAGAACCTGTGATAATGTTACCTTACATGGTCGAGGGACTTTGCATCTGTGATTAAGAATTTGAGATGGGGAGAGTGTCCTGGGTTATCTGGGTGGGCCCAGTGTGATCCCAAGGGTCCTTATAAGAGGGAGGCAGGAGGGTCACATGCAGTAGTGAGAAGTGATGACAGATGCAAGAGGTAGGAGTAATTCAAGGAAGGGACTACAAGCCAAGGAATGCAGGTGGCTCCTTTCTAGAAGCTGACAAAACAAGGAAATGGATTCTCACCTAGAGCCTCCAGAAGGAACCAGCTCTGCCAACACCTTGATTTTAGTTCTGCAAGATTATTTCGGACTTCTGACCTCCAGAACTATAAAAGGATAAATTTGTGTTGTTTTAACTGCTAAGTTTGTGCAATTTGTTATAGCAGCAACAGGAAACTAATACAGCTGCCTTCTGTCCCCTGGAACGCCCTTGTCAGGTTGTGTGCCCATATCTTACCTGATCAGTATGGTTATTATACATAGAAGCTTACAGCATAAGAAGTAAGGAGATGTGGACCACAAAAGCGTGACTCCTTGGGTTCCATTCTTACATAGAGTGACCAACTCATCTTGGTTTGCCTGGGACTTCACCAGTTTTAGCACTGAAAGCCCCCAGGTCCTGGGAACCCCCTCAGCCTTGCACAAACCAGGACATTTGTTCCCCCTAAATCCTAGCTGCTCACTTATTTAGTCATGTGACTTTGAGCAAGTTACTTAACGTTCTCTGTGCCACAGTTTCCCCATCTGCAAGACTGTTGTGAGAATTATTAATTGGGTTAATAAGTAGAATGGTGCCTAGCCCATTGAATGTTCAACATATATTAGCTTTTATTATTATATGAGACCAGGTGCAGTACAGAAGTTCCTGGAGTTGCTTTGTTTGGAAGAAGTAATATTCTTGAAATTCTCAGACCACCGATTGAATCTCCTTCAACATTTGTCTTTCTTTACCTTCTTCTGATGGTCAGGGAGCCCCTCCCTCCTCTCTGAGCCCATGAAGACTTGTTTCGTGGGAGGCAATGTGACGCTCACCTGCGAAGTGTCTGGAGCCTACCCCCCCGCCAAGATCCTGTGGCTGAGCAACCTCACCCAGGCGGAGGTCGTCATCCAGCCCAGCGGCCACCACCTCATCGCCCAGAGTGGCCAGAGCTCCACGCTCACCATCCGCAACTGCTCCCAGGACCTGGACGAGGGCTACTATGTCTGCCGGGCTGAGAACCCCGTGGGGGTCAGGGAGGTGGACATCTGGTTGAGTGTGAAAGGTGAGTGAAGTGGCCCCGGAGGAGGAGGAGGAGGGCCGAGAGCTTCAGAGGACCTGGCATCAGCATGGGGACAGCTTGGTGCCTCCCTACATGTGGGTCACTGCCATCTGGGAGAAGGCCTATCTGCTTCCCTGTGGTTTGACAAGGTGGATGGGAAAATTATTGTCCAGTCCTAAATCTCTAACATTTGCATAGGGATAAAAAAGTTATTTAATATCTGTTACATCCTAAAGGAAAAAAAATATATATATATAAAAATAAAATACATACATGTATAAAATAGATATAATTTATATATACATACATATATATAAAATGTAAGCTGAGAAACATAATAGCAAAATGAACACCCAGGAAAGTAACATCCCACTTACGATATAGAACAGTGCCAACGCTGCTGGAATTACCTGCAGATAGTGTGGCCAGATTTAGAAAACAACAATAGCAAAGCTAAAAAAACAGGATGCTCACTTAAATTTGTATTTCAGAAAAACAAAAAACAAACAATTTTTTTTTTTAATGTACGACCCCAGTCTTGCTTGGGACATACTTATTCTAAAAAAATTATTCATTGTTTATCTGAAATCCAAATTTAAGTGGGCACACAGTATTTTATCTGGCAACCCTACCTGTAGGCCCATTTCCAGGCTCATACTGGGCCTTCTGAAAAAGGTAACCACTATCCTGAGTTTCATGTTTTATTTAAGAAAAAATATGCTGCATACGTACACATTTCTACATAATATATTATTTGTTTTAGAGTTTTGAAAAATGGTTATTACCATACAAATGTAGTCTTTTGTAATTTGCCTTTTTTATCCCACATTTTGTTTCCAGAATTTATTCATGCTGATGTGTATAATTATACTTTGTACCTCTGTACTGCTGTATAATTTTCCATTGTATCACTACTCCACAACTAAGTTATTGATTTTCCTGCTGATGGATGTTTGTGCTGCTTCTGATTTTTTTGTTGTGATGAACAAACGGTGTTGCTATGGAAACCTTTTTACCAGCCCCTTGTGTACATATACCCAGGTCTCCAGGCAAATATTTCTCTAGAATATTTGTACAAGGAGTAGAAATGAAGGTTAGGTTATGTGCATTTTTATCTATGAGATAACATCAAATTATTTTCCAAAGTGGTTATACCAATTTCCATTTGCAACGGCAGTTGTTCCACATTTTGACCCACAGACTTTGTGATTTTTGCCCATCAAGTAGGTGTAAAATGAAATCTCACTGTGGTTCTAATTTGAATGTGTCTGATTACTAAGAAGGCTGAGCATTATTTCATATGTTTATTTGCTATTTATGTTTCGTCTGCGAAATACATAATTGTGTCTTTTGACGTTTTCCCCTTTCCTATAGATATATAGGAGTTCTTTAGAAATTCCATATGCTAATTGTTAGTTTTATATGTTACAAATATCTCCTTTCAGTTGTCTTTCTTGTTTTCTTTATGGTATCCTTCGATTTGCAGACATTCTTACTTTAATGTTGTGGACTTTATGAATCTGTTCTTATATCATTAGCAATTTTTGTGTCTTAAGAAATCCTTATCTATCCTATGTTCATGAAAGTATTCTTCCATATTTTCTTAAAGTTTTAACACTTGCCTTTCATAGTTAACTCTGTAGTCCATCTAGAATTGATTTTTGTGAATGATGTGAGGTAGACATCAAGTTTCCTCCACCCCCCAATTTGGATAACTATTTGGTCTAGCACCACATCCTGAAGAGTTCCTCTTCTACTCACTAGGCTGTCCTATATCAAGTTTCCTTCTGTGTGTGGACCTGTTCTTGGATTTCCTATTCTGTTCTCTTTTTTTAAATATATATATATTTTTGGCCATCCCAAGCAGCATGCGGGATCTTAGTTTCCCCGACCAGGGATCAAACCCGCGCTCCTAGCAGTGGAAGCGCTGAGTCTTTTTTTTTTTTTTTTTTTTTTAATAAATTCATTTATTTATTTATTTTTTATTTTTGGCTGCATTGGGTCTTCGTTGCTGTGCACGGGCTTTTCTCTAGTCGTGGCAAGAGGGCTCCTCATTGCGGTGGCTTCTCTTGTTGCAGAGCACGGGCTCTAGGCGCACGGGCTTCAGTAGTTGTGACTTGCAGGCTCTAGAGCGCAGGCTCAGTAGTTGTGGCTCACGGGCTTAGTTGTGGCATATGGGCTCTTCCCAGACCAGGGATCGAACCCATGTCCCCTGCATTGGCAGGCAGATTCTTAACCACTGCGCCACCAGGGAAGTCCCGAAGCACTGAGTCTTAACCACTGGACTGCCAGGGAAGACCCTCCCTATTCTGTTCTATTGATCACTTCATTGTGGCACCAGTAACTCACACTCTTAATTACTATGGCCTTAACAGCAGGCTTGATGTGTGGAGACACAGAGATTTTAACTTTCCAATGTTCTTCTTTTTTTTTTTTTTCTGTTTTTACTTTTTATTTATTTAATTTATTTTTTGAATTTTATTTTATATTTTTATATAAAATTATATTTTTATATAAAATTAGTTTTACATAACTAATTCTTATTCGTTATCTATTTTATACATATGAGTGTATATATGTCAATCCCAATCTCCCAATTCATCCCACCACCACAACCCCCTCCAGTGTTCTTTTGCATCACATGCTTTGTTTGATTCCCACAAACTGTCTGAAGTAGAAAAATGAGAACTTTATCTTGCTCTGCAGAGAGGTCATATGCCTTGCCCAAGGTCATGAAACCGAGATAAGAGTAGGATCCAGGCAGAGGAGAGGAGGTATTGCCCTCCTAGCTGTATCACGTGGCCGAGTCAAGGGTGCGATTTGTCTTTGCAGAACCTGTAAACATCGGGGGAATTGTGGGCACCATCGTGAGCCTCCTTCTGCTGGGACTGGCCATTATCTCCGGGCTTCTGCTGTACTACAGCCCTGTGTTCTGCTGGAAAGGTAAGGGCTTCCCGGAACGGTAAGGGCTTCCTGGGTCCCTTTGCTTCTCTCTCAGGCTCCTTGAGAGGGTGTGGGTGGGGGAAGGTGGCCCCTGTTATGCTCCCACCTGAAGCTACATTCGAGAGGTTTCCAAATTGGGTGCAGATGTGCAATAATGCAGCACCTAAGAACCACTCCTGAACACCCTGTCATCTCTCGTATTGGGTCAGTTTTCTCATTGTCCATTCTTTTGTAAATGTTAGATTGATTAGAAACTTCTGTGAGGCCAAAGTGGATATTATTGGATATTAATGTTTTTTCCTTTCTCCTTTCAGTAGGAAGCACTTTCAGGTGAGTGTTCCCTAGACTCAATCAAAAATCCATTTCCATGATGTCTTCACTGACGTTTTGTTTATAATGTTTCATAAGAACAATAATAACCACCGCCACTGGGGACCTACCACGGGCCAGACACGGGGCTGGTGCTTCCTCAGGCATTATTACAACCCCGTCATGAACTCTTCAGGGTGCTGCTGTTGTCTCCGTGTTCCAGACAAGTCGAGGGAGGCTCAGTGAAGCAAAAAGCAGCTTCTGCAAGCTCATCCAGGAAGTGAGCGGCCGTGCCTGCAGTCAGACCTGGGCCTGACCCGATTCCAAAGTCTGTGCTCTTTTTACGACGCCAGACCTCGGGGCGAGGCACCTTGCTGGACTGTCACTGAGGCATAAAGACAGCATGTACATGTTGAGCCCGGTCATTCATGCATTTATTTTATCTAGTTTTCCTTTTCTAAAAGGAAGAATAAGTCATAGTCTTACAGCATGTTTTGGAAGAGTAGTCTGAGCATGCCCAGAAGCCCCTCCCAAAAGGAAACCTCAGTAGGGGCAAAGCAACTAAATGGAAGTTACGTATTTAGCCTCCTAAGGAGATTCTGGGTGGGAGCAAAGAACTCTTCTCTTTGCTCCTCTTATCCATTTATAACTATGGGGTATTATTGTTCTGGGACCATCGTTCATAATGAAGGGATTTTATTGTTCTGGGACCATCTTTCAACGGAAAGTGTTACCTTTACTGCCCTGTTTTTGAGGGTCATTCTGGAATGAATCTGTCATTCCCCAGGCTTATTTTTCACAGAAGGGAGCAGCTTGGCATAATGGGAAAAGGCTTTGGAATGAATGGACCTGGGTTCACATGGCAGCTCTGCCCTTGAAGCCCGTGGCTCCTGGAAAATCCCTGACCCTCTCTGAGCCTTTGTCTCCTCATCTGTTTCTCAGAGGCGGGCTGTAAGGATGAAATGAGAATGTAATGCTCCTCGGACTCTGACTAGCCCGTGAAATGTACAGTCTGGCTGGGCAGGCAAGAGCCAGCAACAAGCTAGAGAACAATTCAGTGCCAAACCGCCGCCCGTGGACGCCAAATTCACTCATAGTTCAAGGCTTCAGGGGGAGGCAGAGGACTTTACTTGGGCCTTGAATAATGAAAAGGTGGAGAAATTTCAGTAAGCGCAGGAGAAAGAAGGGCATTTCAGGAAAGGAACAGAGCGTCTGTGTACGTGCTGTGAGGGGAACTGAAATGGTGGGTGCTTGGGACAATGAGGTCATCTGCCTGAGGAGCCGCAGGGTGGGGAGAGGTGGAGTGATAAAACTCACCCAGCACAGGATACAGTTATCTAGACAGTCTTCGGCAGCATCTCTCTGCGAGGTTACAACCGCACTGTCATCTCACGACTCAACCAAGTTGAATACATGAAGAATTTTCCATGTTACCAGAGGGGCTGCAAAGAACCAAGTGTTTCCTATTCAGTGAGGGCTGAAGTTGGAGAAAACAGGGTATCTTCTTGATTATTTCTCCCCTTCTGGAAATTAGGAGGCAAGACATGGGTGATGTCATGGTTTTGGTGGACTCAGAAGAGGAAGAGGTGGAGGAGGAGGAAGATGCTGCCGAAGAGGAAGAGGAGGAAGCAAGTGAGAGGCACGAGTCGCCAAAAGAAGTAACCAAGTACGGCCACATCCACAGAGTGACCGCACTGGTGAATGGGAACGTGGACCGCATGGCCAATGGACTCCAGGCTCTGCAGGGTAAGCTCTTTGTCCTTAGAAGCTCTCTGCGAGGTTGTGGTGGGCTTCCCCGGAAGAAATCTCCAAGGGTCTGTCTTTTAAAGGTTGGGAAAGACAGTTAAAGTTTAGTCTAGAATCTGAGAATCTCCTATCAACTACCAACACGCTAATTAAATGGACAAATATTTATCAAGGGCCTGCTCTGGGAAAGGCACAGATTGGTACTGTCAGGCACTAGAAAAGAAAGACCGATGGTGAAGGGCTTTACGAGACCAGTTAGGGCGAACAGACTAAAACACGAGGGGGAAATGAAAACAGCAGGAAGATTTAACCAACCCTTTGCGAGGGCAGTAGAGGAGCTTTGGCAAGGAATCTGATTCCTTGCCTGATGAATGATACGTTTACAAATCACAGAACCTCAGGAGAAAGATGAGAGCCCTGAGGGGTGCATTGGTTGGGAGACGTTTTATGGAAGATGTGGGCTATGAGGCACGTCTTTCAGGACAGCTAAGTTTGAATAAGCAGAAAGGAGAGGGTGGTCCAGGTGAGGGGAATGGCAGAAGCCAAGAGTGTGGAGGGCGGGCAGTGTCAAGCATGTCAGAGGATTTTGAGTGGAAAGAACAGGTAAAGGCGGCGATACACACCCTGCCCCACCTGCTCCTCCACAAAGTCATCAGTAAAGGTCTAGAAATAGAGGTGACTGAAAACTGATTGGTGGGGGGGAGGAATTCCCTGGCGGTCCAGTGGTTAGGGCTCTGCGCTACCACTGCAGGGGGCACAGGTTCAATCCCTGGTCAGGGAACTAAGATCCCACATGCCGCACGGAGTAGCCAAAACAAAAAAAAAAAAAAAAGAAAAGAAAACTGATAGGGAAACAGAGTCACCCCTATTGAGATTACTCAGAGTTGGGTCTACTTTTCCCTCCTGTACAGATGACAGCAGTGAGCGGCAGAGTGACATCATTCAAGAAGAAGACAGGCCAGTTTGAAGAAGACAACTGTCCTTTGTTATCCTGTCTCAAAAGCTTGGAAAGCTACATCGAAGATGAGTTTTATATTCTGCTTCACTTGAATTGCATCCCTGCCTGAGGGCTGAAAACGGTTTGTGGCTCTCAGCAAAAAAAGGAAAACACACACACATCTTTCCTTCCCTTTTTTTTTCTTTTTTCTAAATTGGTTTGATTTACTGTAAGTTTTCTCAAAGATGTTGAAAAGCTTTGGAACGGGCAGTGTGTGGGGGGAAAGCTGCATTTGGTATCTGAGGTGCCCCTGTCGCTGTGCCCCTGGCTTTCTCCAGGTTGACTGATGCTGAGATGGGGGAGCAGGAGTGGGGGGAGGCACTTGGCCTGGGCGCCCTTTGTCACTGTTAAATGTCTGTAACCAGCTCGCCCCGGCACACGAGGGAATAGTGTGGGGTGATAAGGACACTTCCTTTCTCACTGCCCAGCTGAGCTGAGGAACCAGGCACACATCAGCTCTCTGGAAAAGGTGAGGGGGGTCGGCTACTGAGGCTAATCAGAGGGAGGCACTTTGGTTCGGGTTTTGAGTCGGAAACACCTGGTCTTGAATCTGGACTCTGCTCCTTACCTGTTTCATGGGCTTGGGCAGGTAGCTTTACCTCTCCCCTGAGCCTCAATTTCTTCATGTGTGAAATGGGTGAAATCACACCTATCTTACAGGGTTATGGTGGGGACCAAGGTACTTCAGGATGTGAGAGTGCCTAGGAGGTGCTCCGTAGATGTTAGTTATCTTCTCCTTTGCCTTCCTTAGCGGAAGAAGAAAAATGTCAACTATTCAGTTACAAACTGCTGCCTGGGCCTTCCATTCTCTGTAGAATATTCCAGACCAGGGCATCATCAGAGCTCTCCTGGGGATTTTTGCCTCCCTGGAGATAGAATTCTTTTCAAAAGAGGTAGGGGCTGATAAGAGGAAGCGCCTTTCATTAGAATCTCCAATTTTCCAGAGCTTCGTGTTTATAGAAAAGCCTCTTAGGTGATGCACTATTAGCTTTCAGACTTTCCCATCCTTCCTTTCTCCTGTGGCTTTGAAAAAGGCAAGGAGAAATGTTTTGTAACAGAGTAGATCAGTTCGTCTGGCCTCGGTTTCTTGATCTTGGAAATGGGAATGGGAAAGCTTGTTTCCTTCCTACTTCTTAAGGATGTTATGAAGATACGCTGCTCAATAATGCTAAGTTTTGAATGAAAATAACATATGATGAGTTTAAGCTGCTGCTGTTCCCTGTACAGTTTAGAGACTTTTTTTTTCTTTCTAATTTCATCCTAATCTCTTAAATGTCAGGGACCTTCTAAGGGTGTAAAATATGTGTGCTAAACTTGAAAATCTGACTTGAATTTGCACTCTTCAATGTTGCATATCCTGCTCTGATGGGCACGACTTAAAGGGGAACTTCGCTCTCCAATAACAGGACCTGGGACTCCTAAGATGAGAGGTGTGTTACCTGCAGGGTTACCCTGCAGGTGTGGTTGCAGCAGGTCCACTTTCTTGGATGAAGGAACTAAACTGAGGGAGTCACTAGAAGTGAGCCCTGTCCCCAGCTCAGAACACCGGGGAGGTCAGAGGCTGGCTGCAGTGTCTACCCGTCAGGGATAGCTGTGACCTAAAGTTCTCTTGTTGGGCTGGGTCTTTCGCTGCGTGGAACCTCACATTTTTAACCACTCTAACCAGTCTAAGTTAGTGTCATTTCAGAACGGATACTTGACAGGTTGTGTTTAAACTCACTGAACACTGAGCTAGTCTCTGGATCCGACAGTCCACCCTGCAGAGGCGACCATATTTAAAAAGGGAAAAAGCAAAGAAACTATTAGGAAAAAAAAAAAAAAATCCCTAGCTGGGCATGCAGAGAATGATTTGCAAGATCACTGAGATGCCCCCTGCGACTTCCTCTTCTCCTGCATGCACACCTGATGATAGGGAAATCTTCGAGGCAGGATTTTTCCACTAGTAAATGGGAGCTTCAGGGTCTTGGTGCCAAACATTATTAACCCTTGTGCAGCTGAGCTGTGATTGTTGTCCCTTATATCTGAGCCCTGTGTGCACAGACAATATTGCTGGGTCAGTTACGAGCTGAGGTACTGGGGGGTCTGCAAGCTTTAAGGATTTTTAAAGAGTTAGGGCTTTTTTTCTTTTCTTTAAGATGACCCATCCCCAACTCCACCAGTACGTTGACAGCGGGTTACAGACTTTCTGTGGCAAAGTCCAACTTGTTACATTGTGCTTTAAAATAAAATCTTATCTGAATGTATTGTGAACTGGAGAGGAGGAGATATACTTACTTACCAGAACCAGGAAGATAAATACTTCCAGGCCATTGCAACTGACATTCCTTTTTCTCAAAACCTGGTGAACATTGGGAAAGGGGCTGTCACAATCCTGTGGCTTTGATATCAGCTCCCATTCTCACAAGCACACACCAACCCTATTACTGCAGCCGGAGAGCCCATGATGGAAAATGTCCCTAACCCAGGCACTGAAACCTGGAAAATCATCCTTGCTGGGTAAAGTTTATTATGATGCAACATGTGCCAACCGGTATTTCTTACCATGGTCCTTGCCAGGAACTGCTGCAAAAAGAATGAAACAGATCCCTGTGCATTATTTACATTTTAATAATTGGTGTGGAGGCGAAGTTGGGAGAAATTCATTCTGAGGGTATAATATGGATTTTTTTAAGATAATGGAATAAAGTTATTTTTAAATAACTGCTTTAGTCATCTTCATTTAGACCTGATTAATAAACTGAAAGATTTGGGGAAGTGGATTTGCTGCCCACAATTTTTGTTTTTTTAATTAGCTTTCCCAATATTGGTAACAATATTGTCTTCGTTGCCGTGTTATTCTTTTCCACGACTTGTAGATCCTACCCACCCTCTCATCTCTCCTAAACCCCTCGAGAAATTTGTTCTCAATTGTTTTCTTGCTACATACCCTCAAACACACGCCTCTTTTTGGTCAGATTGTTTTATTTATTTATTTATTTTTGGCGGCGTTGGGTCTTCGTTGCTGTGTGCGGGCTTTCTCTAGTTGTGGTGAGCAGGGGCTACTCTTCGTTGCAGTGCGCGGGCTTCTCACTGCCGTGGCTTCTTTTTGTTGCAGAGCACGGGCTCTAGGTGCGCGGGCTTCAGTAGTTGTGGTTCATGGGCTTAGTTGCTCCACGGCATGTGGGATCTGTCTGGACCAGGGCTCAAACCCATGTTCCCTGCACTGGCAGGCAGATTCTTAACCACTGCGCCACCAGGGAAGACCCTGGTCAGATTGTTTTTTGTTTTGTTTGCCATGCCCTGCGGCTTGCAGGATATTAGTTCCCTGACCAGGGATTGAACCCGTGCCCTTGGCAGTGAAAGCGCGAGCTCCTAACCCCTGGACCAGCAGGGAATTCCCTTGGTCAGATTGCATGCTTTCTAATAGTAAAGGGCTAGGGTAGGAGTTGTCATGGAGCAGTAGACTGATGGGCTGTCTGAAAAGACAATTTATATCAGCTGTCAGGTCCTTGTAGCGGTTGGTGGTTTTGGAGTTTCTCACAGGGTTCAGCTAATTGTAGTCCCCAGAATGTGTCACCTCACCTCCCACTTGAGGTGGCCCAACTCCACTCCCTGTTCCTGTTCTAGGCCTTTCTCTTGGGTCATTCATCTCTCCCGTTTCTTTACTTCATTCCAAGCTTCCTAAGCTCTAATCAAAGCTGCCCCATTTTCAACTTCCTTCCTTTTTAACCAAACCCATGATTTCTACCTTCACCTCAGTTTCCCATTTTTTTTTTTTTTTTTAATAAATTTATTTATTTATTTATTTATTTAGGCTGCCTTTGGTCTAAGTTGCTGCGCGCGGGCTTCTCATTGCAGTGGCTTCTCGTTACAGAGCATGGGCTCTAGGTGCGCGGGCTTCAGTAGTTGCAGCACGCGGGCTCAGTAGTTGTGGCACACAGGCTTAGCTGCTCCGCGGCATGTGGGATCTTCCTGGACCAGGGCTCAAGCCCGTGTCCCCTGCACTGGCAGGCAGATTCTTAACCACTGCGCCACCAGGGAAGTCCCCCCATGTTCTTTTTAACCCAGTCCCTCCATTTTCATGTCCCGTGTGTGTTTAATCCAAGCTTCTGTTTTCCTAGCCCCTCATTTTACCTCCGCCTGTTTTCACTTCTGTTCTGTGCTGTCCCTCAGACTTCCTGGGTCACACCCACGTTCACCCAGCTTGTCCATTTCTGGACCCTCCCACCACTTTTGACCCCTCTTTTTCTCTGGCTGGCTGCCCTTTGCTTTCTGCCCCTTTTAATCGTGGCACGTTCATGTTTTCACCCTCCATTTTCCGCTGGGCTTTTTTTTCCTGGTTCCCATTTTTTAAGCAACGGCGGCTGACGCCTTCCTCTCATCCTACACTTTTACTCCTACTCAGCCCCTTCATTCCTCTACCGCGGCTCCCATTTAACCTCTGAGCTCCCCGCCGCCTCAGGTTGCCAATCGTACTCCTCTGCCTCATTTCTTCTCTCCCGCCGGGGTTCCGGGACCCCATCCCCCCAGTTCTCTCCTCAGTCTTTGCTTTTCCTCCCCCCCATTCTCCTGACCGCCCGCGTCTTCAGGTCCCCCTTCCGGCCTGGTCCGCCCCCACCCCCGATTTTCCCCCTGCCCCATCTCCCCCCGTTTTCTCCTCAGCTCCCCGGTGCCTTTCCGTAACCCCTTCCTCGTTTTCCCCTCAGCTTCACCGCACCCCGTTTTAAACCCACACCTCCTCCCTCCATCCCCGATCATCACCTGGCCCCCCACTCCGTTCCTCCCATCCCCCCCATTCCCGCCTTTCCCCCTAAGCCCCGCTCCTCCCAGGTCTACCAGAGGCGCTCCCTCTGCCCCCTGGTTCTCCCACCCCCATTTTCCCCTCCGACCCCCTTTTCCCCTCGGCCCCGCTCCCCGACCCCCCCCCCACCGCGTTCACCTGCCTGCCTCCCACCCCGGTTTTTCCCTCAGCAGCCCCCGCCCCAGGTTATAGTCTGTCCTGACAGCCCCCCGTTCTCCTCTGAGCTCTGCTCCCCACTCCCGGGTTTTCACATGCCCCCCACTTTCCCTGGGCCCCGCTCCCCCAAACCCCAGGTTTTTCTCCTGCCCGCGTCTACCTGCCCCCCCACCCCGCTTTCCCCTCGGCCCCGTTCCCCCCCCACCCCCCAGGGCCGACCCTTCCCCGCCCAGCGTCCACCTGCCCGCCCCCCGCCGTCCCGCAGCCCGGCTCCCGGGTTCTCTCCAGCCCGCCCCGGCCCCGCCCCCCGCGCGTCCCCGCCCGCGGCCGCCGCCATGTGACGGGAAGCAGCTGATGGCCTCTCCGGGCGGCGGCGGCGGGCGCGGCGGCGGCGGCGGCGGCGGCGGCAGCGGGGCCGGGGCGGGGGCGGGGGCGGGCGGCGCGGGGGCGGCATGAGGGCCGGCGGCCCGGGGGGCTGAGGCGCCCGCCGCCTGCCGCGGGGCCGCGCGCGTCCTCCATGGAGGCCGGAGGTGAGTGGGGCCGTGGTGCGCGTTCCCCGCCGGCGGGGCCGGGCCCGTTCCCGGGGGGGTGGGGCGCGGGCTCGGCCGGGGCGGGGGGTGGGGACGGCGGGGGCGCCGGGCCTGGGCCGTCCGCGTCGGCCGGCGGCAGGGTGCGCGCCGGGCGATCAGCTTTGTTTCGCTTTCGCTGTCAGCGGCCGCCACCCCGTCTCCCGCCGCCGACTGGACCCGGGGAGGACGGGCCTCTGCGCGGCGGGGATCCCCATCCCTGGGACAGTCGGGGGCGCCCGGAGCCCGACGCCTCCGCCCGGGTGGGACGCGACGGGCGCCAGGCCCTCGGGTGGGGGGGGGGGAGTGATACCCGAGGGAGTGGGTGCCCAGGTGCTGCACTCGATGTCTGGGTGGGAGTCCGCTCTGCTCCTTACAGGCTGTGTGATAGTGGACGAACCACTTAACCCAAGTCTGTTTTGTAGGTGCAAAATGGGCTAATTATTATAGTATCTGCCTCAGCGGGTGGTTGGGAGCTTCCCAAACTTGTCTGTGCGTGAAAATGGGGTCTGGAATCCCTATTGAAAACACATATTCCAAGCCTCTCTCAATAGAGACTGATTTGTAGAGTCGGGCTGCCGATCCCTGGTGACATGGATGAGGGGACAAGTTTAGGATACACCGATGAGTGAGGTACTTGCCTCTCTCCTTGTTAACAGCTGTCATCAGAAAACGGTGTGGAAGTCGGAGAATATTGGAAGCACTTGGAGGGTCAGCCCAAATGACCATGCAGCCTCAGTGGGAATGGTGTGCTTGTTATGCAAAGGCCAAACCTCAAGACGCGTCCTTCAGGCTTCTTTCCAACCACTTTGCCCCTAAACCCCACTAATAGAAATTTGGGGTGGGCTTGTGATTTATTCTGGGAGTCCCAACTCTTGAATATACTCCCATGCTTAAAGGCGGTTTCCTCCGGGGAAATTTCTCAGAAGGGGTCAAGGCCTAGGCTCAGAATTTGTTCCAGAACCTCTTTGTATTCTTCCAGTGAAGTTCAAGCTTCATTCTGGTCTGGAGGATTCTGATCGTGGATGTTTTTGTGTTTCCCTGGCTTCTTTGATGGAGCAGGGATTGTGGGTGGGTGGGTTGAAATCAGGGTTTTCCCTGGGGTGGTGTAACTTTTTAATTTGGGAAATGACGTTTCTTTGTTTGCTGGAGTCAGGCATTCAGTACCAGGTGTAGAGGTAGCTCTCTCTGCCTTCCCATCTAGATAAGGGCTTTCTCTTCGGTGAGTTTGTTACCCATAGAACTGTTGTTAAATGGCCCCTACTGTTTGCCTGAAATCTTATGTGAATCTTTTTATAGCTTCCGCTGTCTATTCCATTGACTCCTTTTAGTTTATATCTGAAAGCGATCTGGAGCTAGCCTCCCTTTTTAGCAGGAATCTGTTTCCAGTTCGGGGTTTTTTCCTAATGATTGACGACTGTGTTTTGGGGTGTGGGCTGAGCTGTTGAGAGCTGCCAAGCTACCGTTAAAAAAAAAAAAAAGGCCAGAGTTTTATTCTTTTGAAACTGAATAAAGACCATTGTAATGGGACTAATTGTAATGGACAGCAGTAGATATCTTCAGAGTAGTGGTTAGAATGTATTTATTCATTCAAATATTTATTGAGTGTCTACTATGGACCAGGCACTCTAGGCCAGCACCGGCCAATAGAAATACAACGCGAGCCACATACGCAATTTGAAATGTTCTAGTAGTTGCATTAAAAAAAAAAGTGAAACAGGTGAAAGTAATTTTAAAATTATATCTTTGCCAATCCCACATATCTAAAATATTATCATTTTAACATGTAATCATGAATAATTATTGAAAATTTTTAGATTTTTGCTTTTGTACTAAGTCTTTGAAGTAAATCGTGTATCATGTACCTAATGGCCCTAATTGGGACTTGCCACATTTCAGAAGGTTAGTAGCCACGTGTGGCTAGCAGTTACTGTATTGGACAGCACAGCCCAATAGCAGTGAACAGTTCGGGATGAGGGTGGGGAAGAGAGAAACAACAGTTGCATAAAAACAAGTAAGCAATCGAGAGAAGTTGTGTGAGTGACAGTTATAAAGAAAATTCAGTGGAGTGAAAAGAAAGTGACTGGGCCACTTTGGATAGTGAGGCCAGGAAGGTCTCTGAGAAGGTGACACCAGCACTGAGGCCTGAATGGTAGGCAGAGCAGCTGGGCAAGGATCTGGGGCCAGCCAGGCAGAGTTTTCTGGACCGATGGAACATCTTATGTGAAGATCTCAGGGCAGGACAAATCACAAGCTTCCTGCTGGCTAGAGTCATTCACAGCTTCTCTCTCTCTGTGTTCAGGCAAATCTCCGTTCACAGAAGAGGCCCATGGTAAATGTCTTTCCACTCTGCCTGATTATCCAAACACATCCCAGTGTTTAATTAGAAAACTCGGATCCATAGGCCTTTTCACCAAGAAGGGCCAGGGCAGGTACAATCCCAGATGACGCTGGATCCTCTTGCCTCTGGTTTTTTTTTTTTTTTAAAGTTCTGCACTAATTATGGCTTTCTTTTCCAGCAGCCAAGTTTAGTTTGGGCCCCAGCCTCCTCTTCAGAATCTCCGTAGTTCCTTCGTTTTTTTTCTTATTTTAGTCCTTGGATTCTTGAGCCTGAAATAGCAAGAGATTAAATCCCCAAATCACAGAAATAGAGTGTGAAATCTGGGTATGGCTTATGTTTAAGAAGCATTTCATGTAAAATGTTTGGCAAAGTCATCATAATAGTCTAAGGGGCTTCATTTCATTTATATTATAGAGAGATACCATGTATATTTATTCCACAAATATTTACTGAGTGCCTGCTCTCTGCCAGGAACTCTGCTAGGCACTGGGGATAAACATACAAGGTCCCTGCTCTGTCTGTGGCATTGATGTCCTAATTGGAGGGAGACGGATAATAATCATAATGGTGATTGTGCTGTAAAGAAAATAAAGTGAGGAGTTATGAAGGACATTGACTTGGGATCAGAGCAGGGCTCTCTAAGGAGTTGTCCTTTGAGCCGAGACCTGGATGAAGAGAAGGCGCCAGGCATGCAGGCATTCCAGTCTAAGAGAATAGCTGGTGCAAAGGCCCTGAGGTCAGAACTAATTGAGCATAGTCAAGGGGTGAGAGAAGGCCAGTGTCCAGGACTTCTAGGGCAGGGTGAGGATTTTATTCTAAGAGTGATCGAAACTGATCACTCTGAAAGGTGAGGAGAATGGGTGGTGGGGGCCAGAGGGGGAGCTAGGAGAGCAGTCTCCTAGCAGAGGGAGCTAGGAGGCTGCTTAGTGAGAAATGATGTTGCATATATGAGCCAATGTTGATGAGACGATGTTGCATAGGTTAGAATAGCAGCCGTGAGATGGAGGGAAGTTAGGTCTGGCAAGTCTTTTGGAAGCAGATGCAGTAGAACTTGTTAATGGATTTGGTTTGGGAGGTAAAGAAAAGAGAGAAGTCAGGGGTGACCCCTTTTCACATTGTGTGGAGCCTCCGTGGTGTTGAAAGGATGGATAACGTGCGTATCGTGGAGGAAGCGAACCAAGTGTGAATATTACCAGGATGGAATGAAGTCAGGTGATGAAAATGTACCTCCAGATCAGTCAGTGTCGTTTAATATTTGACTCCACCTGGTTTCTCAGCACCACTGACGTTTTGAGGAAAATAATTCTTCGTCGTAGCGGCCGCCGTGTGCACTGTAGGATGTTGAGCAGCATCCCTGGCCTCCACCCGTTAGATGCCAGTAGCACCGCCTCTGGTCATGACAACCAGAACGTGCCCAGACGTTGCCACATGTCCCTAGGGGGCAAAAGTGCCCCTGGCTGAGAACCACTGGACCCCATGGGGAGGCATCAACAGAATAGGGCTCTTTTACCTTAAGAAGATACCTAGAAATAATGGGAATAAACGCCACGGGGTTGCTGCGTAACACTGGGTCTTGTTTTGGATTTACAGTATAAAGTAACTTCTTACCGTGCAGGTATTCACAGCCAGAGGACTGTGCTCAGATACACAAGTACTTGTGTAAGTGAAAGGATCGCCTGTGCAAACACATACAGATTTCTAGGAGGAATTACCTGGGCGTATACAAATGCCAATTTAGACAGATCTGATATATTAAAACCTAGATTTAAGCATAGAACCTCAGGGAATGAATATTCTCTTTACAAAGGAAACATCCTTAAATTTTCTTTAAATAACAAAGCCATAAAGGCTTAATATGATTTATTAAAATTCTATTTAAAGACAGAATTTTCAGCAGCACATTTATTTCATGAAACAAGATGTACCCATGTATTTTCCTATAATGCATATGTCAGAACATATATATATATACGTATAAATATTATATACATATATGCATGTTTACCGTCTGTTTACCATCTGTTTCATTGAATCCAGGATATCATGGATTGTATTGCCAGTATGTGTCACTGAAAAAAATACTGCCTATTTAACTATGAAAAGTCATTGCTTGACACATCCTGATTTTAACAGGGTCAAACTGAGAAGACTTATAAAGATGTGTCCTAAAATATACGAAATAGGGGCTGTTTAAATTAGTATCTATCTGGTAACAGCTATAAAAAGGTCAAAGTCTCAAAACTGCTAAAGTGGAACATACACATCAGACAGTGACCTCATTCAGGATGGAAGCCAGTTTTTATATTCGTATGTAACGCAATCATAGCGGTCAAAAAATCAGTTCTGAAGGCCTTGAACTTACAAGCTTTGTCAGCCATTGAGAATCTTCCGCTGGAGGAGAGACTTGAACTGGGGACTGCCCTTCAGGTCGATGAAGAAGCACCAGTCCAGCCCCCGCCCTTCACAGGTCGCTGTGCTAGCCTCCGCCCCGCCCCCCCCCCCCCCCCCCCCCCGCAAAAGAAACAAGGATTGAATCGGCTTGGCGTTTGAAGGCGGCTGTGTAAATTCCCAGCTGGGGGCGGCGTTGGGGCAGAGGGAAACTTGTCACTACAGGAGAGAAAGAAATAGGGAGAGTGGGACTTCCTTCCGCTTTGATAGTGTGAGATCTGGGTATGCTTCTGGGCTGCTAATCTCAGTGGGATTCTCATAAGCAGAAAATGAGTCTAGGTGTGAACTCAGATGAGCTACTTGGGGCACAACAGGGAGGTGTGTGTGGCCGGCGTGTGGTGTGCAGGGAGACCGGAAAGGGGAGGCTGGGGCTCAGCTTCCTTTATCTGGTAGGCAGGTGGGAGCTTTGGAATGTATTTGAAAGAAATGTCGTGATGTGATGTGCGTTTCAGCTTCAGCAGGGTCCCTGGGGGCAGGAGAAAACGCATCAGGAGAGTCTTGTAAAAGATCGGGGCAAGATGGGATGAAGGTTTAGGCCAGAATAGAGAGGAGATGGAAGTGGGAGGCCAGATCAAGAAGTCTGAGTGACAGGAAGCAGGGCCAGTGCTGAACATTTTAGCCTTGATGATGGGGGGGATGATGGGGAGTGAGAGGGAGCCTGTGAGTTTCAGATATTCCTTCTTTCACCTGTTTCCCAGTAGCAGGTTCTTTTGGAGAGACCTTAAGTGCATCTGAAGGCCTCCTCATCAGCACCGTCTGATCCTTGCCTGGCTTGTCTCCTTTCTTCCTCTTCGGGCTTTCATAGGAAAATGAAGCCTCCCTTCACTGGGCTCACTCTTACAAAGGTTACTCTGAGTCATGGTTAACCAGCAGTCAGGATGCCAGAACTGAGTAACCCCACTGGAATTTGGCCTGTGGCTACTGTTATTGCCCCAGGTCATTTAAATGACAACTCCCTCCCAGAATCCGGACTGTTACTTTTTGCCATGGGGAGACCTCGGTGGCTTTCCAGTTTCTGAGTCAGCAAGGTGGTCAGGGGCCTGGTTCTGCCCTTTCCCTCGAGGTGAGGGTGCTTGTTTGAAGCATGCTGTCTCCTGCCCCAGAGGAGCCACTGCTGCTGGCCGAACTCAAGCCCGGGCGCCCCCATCAGTTTGATTGGAAGTCAAGCTGTGAAACGTGGAGCGTTGCCTTCTCTCCGGATGGTTCCTGGTTCGCCTGGTCTCAAGGACACTGCATTGTCAAGCTGATCCCCTGGCCGCTGGAGGAGCAGTTGTAAGTTCTTTCACACCCAAGGGAATGAGGGAGTCCTGGGGAACTGAGCGCTCTCCCAGATGACTCCCTGCCCGAGAGCAGGAGAGAGAAGGTGGCCAAAACCATTCAGGAATTGATCAGTGAGGTTTCCAGGATCCCACATTCTGTACCTGTGAAAATTAACTCCATCGAGATTATGTTAGCCCCGAGTTTTTTTTTTTTTAACAGCTTTACTGAGATATAATTTACACGCCATACAATTTGCACATTTAAAGTATACAGCTAGAGGCCCAACTGGGTAGTTAGGCTTGATTATTCGGCAGCTGCTGATTTGGGATGATTCCCCCTTACCAACTAACTGTATTTTAAATTCCTCTAAATTACCTGAGTCCTTTGGAGGCAAATAAACTTGTCTTTCACAAAAAGAATAAATAAAGTATACAGCTAAGTGACTTGAGAATATTCACAGAGTTGTGCATCCATCACCATGATCAATCTTAGAACATTTTTGTCACCCCAAAAAGAAACCCTCTAATCCCCCTCTGCTCTCCAGCCCTGAGCAGCCTCTAATCTACTTTCTGTCTTTATAGATTTGTCTATTCTAGACATTTCATACAAATCGAATCATACACTATGTAGTCGGTTGACTGGCTTCTTTCACTTAGGATGCTGTTTTCATGGTTATCCATGCTGTAGCATGCTTCATTACTTCATTTCCCTTTACTGCCAAATAATGTTCCATTTTATGGAGACACCACATTTTGTTTATAAGTTTATCCGCTGGTGAACATTCAGGTTGTTTTCACTTTTTGGCTATTAGATAATGCTTCTGTGAACACTTACGTCAAGTTTTTGTGTGGATATATGTTTTTGTGTATGTTTAACTGGTTGAGGAACTGTCAGACTGTTTTTCAAAGTGGTTGCACCATTTTACAATCCCACCAGCAATGTTGGAGATTTCCAAATTTTCCACATCCTCACAAACACTTGTTATCGACTGTCTTTTTGATTATAGTGTAGCCATCCTAGTGGGAGCAAAGTGGCATCTCATTGTGGTTTTGATTTGCATTTCCTTGCTGGCTACTGATCTTGCCCACCTTTTCATGTGCTTATTGGCCCTTTGCATGTCTTCTTTGGAGAAATGTCTATTCAGATCCTTGGTCCATTTTAAAGTTGGCTAGTTGCCTTTTTTATTATCAACCAAGTTGAGTTCCTGATATTAACTAGCTTTTCTTTCTCTGGGGTGGACAAGTCCCAGTATCTGAATGCTGTGAGCTCCCAGTCAGATGGCCCAGCATCAGTATTTTTTTCATTTCTCACAGGGCAACTCTACGTCTGTATTTATTTACTCAGCCAGCAGTTGTTGCAGTCTTCCTTGCCTGACCCAGAGCCAGGGGCTGAGAATCCTGAAATAAATCAATCATGGCCCCTGCCCATGAGGGTCTCATTTGTTTTGCTTTAAGCATTTCTTACAAGTAGCACGTTAGATTTAAGTTTTTTGTTAGTTCAGTCTGAAACTTGTTGCCTTGATAATAGGTAACGCTGATGAAAATTTGCTGAGGTGCGTACTCTGCACGCTGCTGGGGTCGAGGAGTATAAATTTGTGCACTTGCTGGAAGGAAGGCCATTTCGAGGACCTTAAAACTGTTCTTCCTGCGATTAGGAATCTCAGAAATGGGGTCGTCTATTTATTTATTTAAAAATTTTTATTGGAGTATAGTTGATTTACAATGTTGTTATTTTCTGCTGTACAGCAAAATGAATCAATTATACATATACATATATCCAGTCTCTTTTAGATTCTTTTCCCACATAGGTCATTACAGAATATTGAGTAGAGTTCCCTGTGCTATACCGTAGGTCTTTATTAGTTATCTATTTTATATATAGTAGTGTGTATATGTCGATCCCAATCTCCCAATTTATCCCTCCCGTCACTTACCCCCGGTAACCATAAGATTGTGTTCTACATCTGTGCCTCTATTTCTGTTTTGTAGATAAGTTCATTTGTACCATTTTTTTATATTCCACATATAAGTGATATCACACGATATTTGTCTTTCACTGTCTGACTGACTTCACTTACTATGACAATCTCTAGGTCCGTCCATGTTGCTGCAAGTGGGAGGTCATCCATTTACATACACTGATTTTCAACATGAAATTAATCATATGATAGTTAAAAATCAGAAATAGCTTAAAATCTGGTGATGAGAGAACGCTTAAGAAAATTGTGGCATTGCTGTGTATTTTTGTAGCCATCAAAGATTGTTGTATGTGTTTTTTGTTTTTATTAATCACAATTTTTAGTTCCTTCTATACTCAATTTAATGGTAATGCCAAGCTCATTATTTATTGATTCCCCCAGTCTAAATACAAGGGACTCAACTTCATATCCCGACTTAAATCTGATGTAGATTTGTAGTCTGAAAAAATATTTTTTAAAACGTATAAAGTGGGAAACCTGTTACTTCCTTGAAAATCACTCTTGTTTTCAAATATATATATTACTATACATAAATATATCTTTCCAATATTAGGGAAAATGTAAATTTGAGCATTAACCCTTTATGTGTATCTTTTGTTTAATATAATGAGGGAAATATTGTTTAATATGTTAAATGAGCAGTTACTTGTTTTAGGGAAAAATCACACATTTTGAAGAATAATAGCTTGAGGAAATGCTTACAGTACAAGGCTTACTGAAAAAAAGCAAGCTATGAAACTGTATTTGCAGTATAATCCCAAATTTGTTTTTGAATAACATGTGAATGTACACATAAATAAAAATTCATCATACAGTGTTTACTGTGGTTAGAGTGGTATTAGGATCTGGGTAATTTTTATAATTTTCTCATTTCCAAAATTTCCCCATGTTTCACTATTAATTTTATAATTTAAAATAATTGTTATTTTTAAAGTCCTTTAAAAGGGGAAATCTGGGGCCTTTATATTCTTGTTAGGATTGTTATACATTTAAAAAATCATATAATGTAGTGCTTTTGATATTGAGCAAATAATTGATAATAACTAGATAAATGTACTACTACTTTTAGAAATAAAATTTGCTGAAAATTCAATTTTGGTGAAGTTAAATTCTCCTAATGACTGTCCCTGGCCCCGAGCGGCCCCCTCCCACAGTCACATCTGCCACCTCCCATGTAGCTCATCCCTTGAATTCATTGCAGACTCTGAAGTCCAGGGCATGTGCTGAACACTAGGCTAGGACACCCAAGACTTGACTACTAGTTTCCGTTCTGCCCCCGATTTTGTGACCCCAGGAAAGTTATCTCTACCCCTAACATGTTAAATTTCTGATAGTAAAATGAATTACTATGTCAGTGTGCCTTAATTCCTTTGGAATAAAGTAGCTACAGATGTATCCCTTAATTCAAATACAGAAATCAGGATTTTATAAAAAAAAAAAAAAAAAAGAAAGGTAACTTTGGAGGTTCTGAGCTGGCCTACCGAGCTCTCTCCATAGCCTGCCTTTTCTGTGCTTCTCCCCTGGATGGCCAACTCAGGCCCCTGAGTCAGGGCCCGGCAGGTCTTCGAAGTGCGTGTGTCGGCCTGGCTGGGGCCGGATGTGGATTGGGCGGGCTTCATTGAAAAGACATTCAGTGTCACATTTCAGATGTTCTGTCAGAATGACAAATTTTCAGACCACGTTTGGCCATTTAGTCTAGGGGTCGGCACACTTTTTCTGTAAAGGCCCAGATAGTAAATATTTCTGGCTTTGGGGGCCGTATATCTCTGTCAAGACAAGTCAGCTCTGCTGCTCGAGCGTGAACACATCCCTAGGCGAGAGGTGGGCAGACGAGCCTGGTGGAGGTGGGAGACAGCTTTGCGTACGGAACAGACTGCCCTCCCGGGCACACTCCCGCAGCCTCTGCTTTACAGTGACAGACTTTCAGAGCCGAAGGAGCCCACATTTGCCCCAATCTCTCCCTTCTAGTTCTGTAGGTGAGCTTGCTTACAGTTCTTTACTATATTTCGATGATGCGATTGGCAAAAATATGACTTACTTAACTTTTCGGGAACAGATGTAATACAGAAAGAGGTTCAGCTGCATGTATGTTGGCTATAGGATTTTTCATGGAAATGAGTCCCAGCTTTATCATCACTCTTTCCCCCGGTTCGATAAACCACGGGGTGTGATCAGAGCCATGTAGCAAAGCAGGACTGAATACTTACAGTGATAAAGTGTACCACAGATAAGTGTTCTGCGTTTGCGGGCCGAACCCCAGGACTGTTTAATTGCTCATGCCTTTGAGAGATTGTCTGCGAGGCAGAGTGGTGGGCAGGGCCCTGTTTCTTAGGGACGGAGTCTTATTTAGCTTGTCTGGGCCTGTGTTTCAGCATAAGTAGAAGGTAAAAGGAAAGGCTTGGGCCACGATATCTTTGAGGTCAGCGTGTCCCTGAACAGCTCTGTGAGTTCTTTCCTTGACTGCCCTGCTGGTTGGTTCCTGGACTGGATGTGCCATCCGAGAAGTAAATGAAAGAGCCTCATTCATTGATCGGAGCAAAGTGAGTGAAGGTGGAAATCAGCGTGTACCAAGCAAACTGTTGGCCCGAACAATGGGTTTATTTTCCTGCTCCTTGGGGACTTTGTAAGCTAGGGATAAGGGGGGTATGAGGCAGAAGAGTGGCAGATGGTTATTCAGGCTCTAAGTTCTGTCCTAGTTCCAAACCTACAGCATGCTTTCTTTCTCATGAGAAACATGGAGTGCATCTTTCCTTCCACGCACCAAAACCCAGGAGAACTTTCTGAAGAAGCAAATGGCTCCCTGGAGCATCTGTGATCTAGTTATCCCACAAGGCAGGTCGCCCCACTGCAGGGCTGTCACAGATGGGATGAGCCACGGCCAGTGAAGTCTCTGTTACACGAATTCTAAAAAAAAAAACAAGAAGAAAGGTCGTACTAGAATTCACTGAAGGCCTGTTTGTTTCTAGGCTTTCAAAGGCTTAGATACCCCAGAATGAAAAGTCGATTGACTTGGTGGCAATTTCAGACTCATTAAGAACTCTCTGCTTTCCCCAGCATCCCTAAAGGGTTCGAAGCCAAAAGCCGAAGCAGCAAAAATGATACAAAAGGGCGAGGCAGCCCAAAGGAGAAGACGCTGGACTGTGGGCAGATTGTCTGGGGCTTGGCCTTCAGCCCGTGGCCTTCTCCACCCAGCAGGAAGCTCTGGGCACGCCACCATCCCCAGGTGCCAGACGTCTCTTGCCTGATTCTTGCTACAGGGCTCAACGATGGGCAGATCAAGATTTGGGAGGTACAGACAGGTAGGTCATTTCTGGCTGGGATCAGGCCCCAGGGGGCTCTCGTGCACGTTCCAATCAGGGACCAGAGGGGCCGCCAGTTGGCTGAGGGGTGTGGCTGTGACCTGTAAACCAGAGCTGCCTCTTCCCCTGATCGAGGGCCCCTCTCTCTCACGCTAGGGCTCCTGCTTTTGAATCTGTCTGGCCACCAAGACGTCGTGAGAGATCTGAGCTTCACACCCAGTGGCAGTTTGATTTTGGTTTCTGCATCCCGAGATAAGACTCTTCGCATCTGGGACCTGAATAAACATGGTATGGAGGTGACGGAATGACTTGGCAGCCCCAAAATACTGTATTTGCCCCTCTCTCTACTTGACCAGTGTCATTTTGTCCAGAACAGTGTTTCTCAACCTTTTTTCTGTTATTGCCTCCTAAGGAGACGTTTTAGACATGTTTTTCCTAGTCACCCCCCAGCCCCCTCACCACCTGGGAGATTTTCACCCCAAAAATATATTGAATATCTCTTCAGGTACTGGATGCATATCTGTGCTTTGTACATAAAAAAAGGTCAGATTTTTCTGGCCATCAAGAACCAGTTTTCACCCGTCTCGAAAATACATGGTGTAGAATAGGTTTTCTCAGCTGTGGCACTCTTGCCGTATTGGGCTGGATAATTCTTTGTTACGGACCTTCCCGTGCATTCTGGTGTGGACAGCATCCTTGCCCTCTTAACCCGTGAGATGCCCGTAGCACCTTCTCCAGTGGCGACAACCACAAATGTCTCCAGACATAGCCCAGTGTCAACATAAAGGCCACAGTCTCCCTGGGTTGAGAACCACTGATCTGGAAGAATTCATCCATGTTGGGTACTTGCTGTTAGAAGTAAAGTTTCTTTGCACAGTGGAATCTAGGTCTAGAAGAATCCTCTCAGGTTGGGGTGGGGAGGGGGGCGGTCAGCTTTAGTGCAGCAGCCCGCCGAAGAATTCCAGACATCTCTGGTGTTGCTCCTCAGCTGGGAAGGTGACACAGGGAAGGGGAATTGGTCGCCGGGCCATTTCTCCCTCGCAGGCGTGGAGGGACAGGGAAGGAGGAAATGGGGACGTGGGCGGTTCATGAAGAGCCCCCTCGTCCCTGATGATGCAGAGTCCGAGCGGTGACTGTGCAGCTCTGCACGCCACGAGAGGGGCCCCGTCCCTGCCCTCTCGGAAACGAGCCTGGTAACTTGTCAGGCAACTAAGGAGGTGCTTGTGGTGTCCGCCTCTGAAGGCATGGAGTCGCGCAGCGCGCCCTGGGTGCTGTCCGCCCGCTGCAGTGGAGCTTGTGGCCGTGCGGTCTGAGGTGGGCCTGCTGGCCGGGAGGGTGCTCGGGCGCAGCGCCTCTTTTACTGAGCGGCGCAGGCACCTTGCCACCAGCTGAGGCAGGCAGGGAGGACTCGCTGAAGGGGACTGAGTGGGCAGAACGGACGAGGCCAGCCACTCACTAGGGCTTCTCAAGGAGAGGAGGGGACTCGAGTAGTGTCCCCGGGCACGGGGCACGGGGCCCTGCCCTCCCACCCTGCCGTGATTTATTCACTCACACCTACCCCGGGGGAGCAGGTACGCTTCTTACTTGAGAGCTGAGGAAACCATGACTGACTTTCATAAAATTTATTTCTGTATACCCACACATACACGTGAATTCCTAAATGCATATGTATGACCATATACGTTCTTCCCCCCTTTTCTGGGGCTTCTGCCCCCAAACTTTCTCATCCTCCCCTCCTTTGCATGCCTCCAGAATCCCCCTGCAGTCCTGTCACCCATGCTAAATAAGACCCTTCCATATTGCCTTCCATATTTTTCTCTATACTTGCATAATCCTATTCAGACACTCACTTTTTTTTTTTTTGTTAATTTATTTATTTTTGGCTGCATTGGGTCTTCATTGCTGCATGTAGGCTTTCTCTAGTTGCTGCGAGCGGGGGTTACTCTTCGTTGCGGTGCGCAGGCTTCTCATTGCGGTGGCATCTCTTGTTGCAGAGCCCGGGCTCTAGGCGCGCTGGCACATGGGCCCAGTAGATGTGGCTCGCAGGCTCTAGAACACAGACTCAGTAGTTGTGGCGCACGGGCTTATTAGTTGCTCCGTGGCGTGTGAGATCTTCCCGGACCAGGGCTCGAACCCGTGTCCCCTGCATTGACAGGCGGATTCTTAACCACTGTGCCACCAGGGAAGTCCCAGACACTCACTTTTACATTTATGGATTTGGGGGTCATTGTTTCACAAAAATGGAATCATATTCTTCACATTTTTTTCTGCATTTTGCTTTTTCCTTTTTCATTAGACAGTACTCCATGGAAAATCTAGTTCCTTAATTTCATCTGACTTAACAGGTGGAATACTACCCTTTATTCATCCATTCCTCTGTTGATGGGCATTTAGTTTTTTCCCAGGTGGAGACCTGGAGAGATGACGTGAGTGACCTAGGGTTATGCACTGAGTAAACAGTGGAGCCAGGATTCAAGGCCGAGTTTACCTGCCTCCAGAGCATGTGGCCCTAATTATGCTGCACCACTGCTCATCCGGACATCCTGGTGAGGGTGGGAGGAGGGTGAGAGTGGGATCCTTGTGGCCAGGGGGAAACCATTACAGAGCGTAAACGACAGAGAAGTGAAGGTAAACACTCTCTCAGATTTGGAAGGATGCTTGAAAGTAATTGAGGTGGTTGGGGGACCTGAAAAGAATGTCCTCTGCTATCAGAGGAATGTATCAAACCTGATCTGTGGACAGCCTTTGTCCCACTGACCTTGCGGATTTTGGTGAAACAGTAGGTAATGATTTCCCTTGGGCATTATAACGTCATGTTAATGGATTTCAGGCACTTAAATGACAAATCCTGTCATATTTCTTTCTCTGCGTTAAAAAAGGGGCCCGTGGGCTCAGCTGCTAGCGAACCGCTGCATATAGTGGGCGGGGCTGGGGGGAGGCACCACCGCCGGTGCTTCAAGCTTCCTGCTCTGTGGTCTTGGGAGTCGGCTCACCGTGTACTCCATTTCTCTGACAGGTAAACAGATTCAGGTGTTATCGGGCCACCTGCAGTGGGTTTACTGCTGCTCCATCTCGCCAGACTGCAGCATGCTGTGTTCTGCAGCTGGGGAGAAGTCGGTGAGTCTCAAACTTGGGGTGCCCTTTGCTGCTTCGGTTCAGGGAGACATGGAGGCCTGAAGCGGCCTCGTGCGTGAGAGGGTAAGTGAGCCAGTGTCCTCCAAAGCCGCCTGCAAATCAGCCCCAGCGGGAGGCACGCTGCCGGGCTGAGGCCCCTCCTTTTCTGATTTGCACTTTGACACAAACCAAACGAGAGGAGGTGTTTGGAAGCAGATCGCTTCCCGTCATGTCATGGGAGGGCTGTTTGCCTTCACGAGATGGGAAAGCCATGTTTTTTAAATTTCTTTCCCCGTCGGAGTCTACGATTTTAAAAGTTGCAACCCACATGTGGATCCAGATTTCCTTTGAACCATCTAATTTGAATCCACCTAATTAGGATTTCCATTCAAATCATAAAATGTACAGTAACTCGTTGAACTTTGTCCTGAAATCCTGTCTGTTATAACAAAAGTACTAGAAACCCAGGAACACTTTGCGAACCGATTGTTTGAGTTTTATATCTACATTGAGCTGTTGTTTGCTGTGACCGACTTGGGAAAGTTAAGAGTCCACTATTTGGTACAGCCCAGGTGGTTAATCATTGATTTGAGGTTTGGAACTATGTGAAAGTGAGAGTTTTCTTAAAGGAAAAAAAAGAAAATACTTCTTTTAATGACTCTCAGAAAGGTTTCAAGTAAGGAGCTAGGTCAGACCTACAGCCGTGGGGCAGATTTCTGTGGTCCTGTAAACCGGAGGGGGGTGTCAGATGGCTCTGTTGGGTGACCAGGAATTCACCTCTGACCCCTAGTTTTGGTTTCAAGTGAAAGGACGAGGTAGCCCTTGGCTTAGGTCTTCGGCCTGCGTTGCCCTGTTTGCTAAGAGCGCTCAGAAGCAGGACCCAGAAGCCTCCCCTGAGCCATGTTGGCTGCCGTCTTCCTGAGGTCGGTTGGTTGATTCTCCCCTAAAGTAAGCTCCTTGAGCGTGTTTGTTGGTTATGTGCCTCAAGAATTCAGACCTGTCACTTTATTTAGGCCAGTACGACATGTTCTAGAAGAAACATCGAAAAGGGGCTGGAGGACTTAGCTTCCCCTGGCTGTGCGGCCTGGAGAGGCAAGGCTGTGCCTTCCCCTCACTGTTCACGTCCTGAGCACTGTTTCCGCCCTGACCAGGCACCTGTTCTTCCCACAGGTCTTCCTTTGGAGCATGCGGTCCTACACATTAATCCGGAAGCTGGAGGGCCACCAAAGCAGCGTGGTCTCTTGTGACTTCTCCCCCGACTCTGCCTTGCTCGTCACGGCTTCTTACGATACCAATGTGATCATGTGGGACCCCTACACTGGCGAGCGGCTGCGGTCACTCCAGTAAGGACTGCCTCCCTGCTTCGGCTTCCCGGTGGGGTGATCGATGGGAAACCTGTCTTGGTCCAGGACACAGTGTGTTTGTGCTTATTCTAAGGCACTGGCATGCAGCAGTGTTTCATTGTCAATTCTCAAATTAGCCCCGAGTGCCTTCAAGTCTCCGGCTATAGGAGGCTCTCTGTACTGCTTTGGATTCAGCATTATGAAACCTCACAGTGACTCTTTCTTTCCATTTACTAATAACTGTAGTAACAGGTTCAGAATGATCCTCTTATTGAAACTGTTATTTCCAAAGTGAATTTTCATGTTCTCACCAACTTGGTCTACTTTTTCCCTTTGTCTCTGTTGTTTTCTGAAGCAAATAATAGGTAGTCCTATAATTATCATGTATCTTAGCCTAAAAAAGACTTTCAGTTTGTACTGTGGCATTAAAGTGAGGGCTGACCTACTTTGCATAAGGAAATTAGCACAGGGAATGTTAGTAATCCTTCAGCCCCCTCCACGAGACACTGGAGCTGTATGAAATGCACTTGTTTCCAGTCGTCTTTTCCAGTCTGCAAATCCCCAGGTTTTCCACATGGGGTACGAGACGTGTCTGGAACCTTTTCTTGGCCATGGCACTTTGGCCTCCTGCCCGGGGATGAAAGGCGGAGGGCAGAGGGCAGCCATCACTCCAGGCCCACCTACTGTCCTGTGTCCTCCTCAGCCACACCCAGCTCAACCCCCCCATGGATGACAGCGATGTCCACATCAGCTCCCTGAGATCTGTGTGCTTCTCCCCCGAAGGCTTGTACCTCGCCACGGTAGCGGATGACAGGTAACGAAGAGAAACCTCTTTCCGCAGCCTCAGAGCAAGTGTTGAAAAGGGCTTGTAGCATCACCCTTGGGGGTCTGGCCCCAGGTCTGCTGACACATCCCTTTCTCCTCCAGGCTCCTCAGGATCTGGGCCCTGGAACTGAAAACTCCAATTGCGTTTGCTCCTATGACCAATGGTCTTTGCTGCACATTTTTTCCACATGGTGGAGTTATTGCCACGGGGTATGTATCTGTTAGCCGAACAGATGGGTAGTGATTTCTGCTGAGTATTCCATGTAGCTTTTTTTTTTTTTTTTTAATTCACGTTCTTTTATTTATTTATTTATGACTGTGTTGAGTCTTCGCCTCTGTGCGAGGGCTTTCTCTAGTTGCGGCAAGCGGGGACCACTCTTCATCACGGTGCGCGGGCCTCTCACCATCGCGGCCTCTCCCGTTGCGGAGCACAGGCTCCAGACGCGCAGGCTCAGTAATTGTGGCTCACGGGCCCAGTCGCTCCGCGGCATGTGGGATCTTCCCAGACCAGGACTCGAACCCGTGTCCCCTGCATTGGCAGGCAGACTCCCAACCACCGCGCCACCAGGGAAGCCCCATGTAGCTTTTTAAGGAAAGAAAGCATCTAGAATTTTCTTGCCTGTGAGGAAACCTTTAAGGAAATCTGAGTACATAAAATTCTGATATTCTCTTCTGCTAATATAGTTTATCATTTAGTCTTAATATTTAACCTGAATGTAAACGTGAAAGATCTACAATTCATGCTACCTAACAGGCCAAATCTGCAAGGAAGCAGAAATCAAGGTGATGCAGAATTTATATAGGAAACCATTTAGGGCAGAGACCACCTTACAGGGAACATCTGTAATTCAATAGGTGGCACTCTTCCCTGTTACATTTGAACCCATAGTATGATTTATAAAGGGCTGTAGTGACAGAGACAGCACTTTGGAACCAGAGGTGTCTTTTGAGTTCTCCTGATGCCCTCAGCAGCCTTAATTATTCAGCACCACAGCCTTTACATCTGTTTCCAAGGTCCAGGTTGCATTTCACTCTCCAGAGTCTCCTGCCAGTGCAAGTCAGAGTAGGAACATTGATATCTATCCCAGTGAAAACGTACATTTCCAAGGTCTGCCGTGACGCATTGGTTTCTGTTTCATTTCAGGACAAGGGATGGCCACGTCCAGTTCTGGACGGCTCCTCGGGTCCTGTCATCACTGAAGCACTTATGCCGGAAAGCCCTTCGAAGTTTCCTAACAACGTACCAAGTGCTAGCACTGCCAATCCCTAAGAAAATGAAAGAGTTCCTCACGTACAGGACTTTTTAAGCCAGTCTCCGTAGTCTTACTTGTTTCCTCTGTAGCAGGATAAATCTTCCTGACAAGTAGCTGGAGTAATGGGCCAAACATCTGGTCTTGGATTGAGATAGAATTTCTCTTTGGGATTGTGAACAGAATGTAGCAAAACCAGATTCCAGTGGCCTCGCCAGGGGTCTCTTCCCCATGACGTGTGAGGGTCAGTCGTAGAAGAGGGATTCCACTTCCGCAGTGACGGAGCCTGACCTTAACCTTCAGTCCACTTACGCACAGCAGTGCTGGACCCTCTCTGGTCATTTTGATTCCAAGAAGTTTCCACTCCCTCGACTGGAGCGTGGCTTCTGCTGGGTGTCCGTCGTTGATCCGGATGCAGAGGAGGTGTTGGTGAAAGTTCTCTCCTGCTGGTCAGCGTCGCTTTGATGTGGGCAAGGGCTTTCCTTCCTCTGACCCACAGGACAGTTTTCACAGAGCCGTCTAGTGTGAGATATTACTTAGCTTAACTAAAGTCCAGGTGACTCAGAGGCCGTGCTCCTGATACAGACACTAGACTTGGCTTTTTTTTTTTTTTAAGAAACAACAGTGTGCATGTGCCGGAGGCCAGATTTGTGTGTCATGTTACACGGGACGTATTCCTCAACTGCATGACTGTATCAGTGGCTACTGAGTTATCTGTCAGTTGTTCGCCAGTTAGCGTATTTATTTGTATTTTCTCAACAGATGTTAAGGTACAACTGTGTTTCTCTCAATGGTATCTAAAAACCATAGTACTTAATTCCAACAGTTGTGAAGATGTCTCTTAATTGTGTGAAGAATTGGTGTCGTCATCATTTCAGCTGATTTTCTTCTGTACAAGATCTGCTTGACTGCTTCACCTCATTGGACTCATCAGCCAGTCTCAACTCTGCCCCTAAACACAACTAGCTCCTTAAAAGTACTGTTCTTCGTGGCGTATAGTTATCTAATCAAGACACCTCATTCAAACAAAATCTGCCTTTGGAAAATTTAATATATTTTAAATTATTTTAAAAGAAATGCAACATCTTATCCTTTGGCTTTCTTACTAGGTGCTTTGTGGAGGCCTGTGTACCATGATAAAACGTGTTGAAAAAGCAGAGGAGTCTCTCCTCTGCTGCCTTTGTTGCTGAAAGAAAAACACTTCTTTTCAAGATGAGAGGCTTTCATCGAAGGAAAGAAAGTTAAAAGCTTTTGGCTTGCCGTTTCATTTTTTCCATTAAGGAAAAAAAAAATCACCTTTTAAAACTAGTGAGTACAACAAGACAGCTGGGAATGGATTGGGCAAAATTAAGTTTTGTGGTTATCTTGAAATATCATGTACAGTGTAGTCTGAGAGGCTCTGGGCCGCCTCCTTGAGCCCTCACCCCACCCCCAGCCATTAGCTTCAGACTCTGCTCTTGTCCTTTGGCAGCGAGGCCTATGCGTGTGATGCACAAAACCGACGTCTCCCTTTTGATAGGATAAGAATTGGACACCTTTATAAAGAACAGCCTCCAAAGAAAGTTGATTCTCTGATATCAGGGACGGAGGAGGCTTTTCCATATAAATGCAAGTTGAACAAGTCAGCGTCTGTATAATTGGCTAAGGAAAGGAGTCACTTGTAACACAACAAGCAAGCTGCTTTATTTTTATTGTGCAGAACACTATCACACATGCAGCACAAATGCTCGCAGATAAACTGCATTACATTTAGATTAAATATGAAGAGTCTCAATCCTTTTAGCACTTGCAGGTTTAGAGTCAGGCTTAGTCTCATGTGCCCTGGGTTAAACAAGCCAGTGTTGAACGACCTATGGCCCCGATAGCATCATTTAAAATGAATGTTTTCGCTACTGTCCACACCACAGTTGGGAACCTGCTAGCAACTCCTCTACTTCAAAAGGAGAAATAAAAAGGCAGGCCAGTTTTTAAAGTAAAGAAAATTGAGTCCACTTTATAAGAGTATAATAGTTTGGGCCAGAAATCCATTAACACCTATTTAAAGTAGCGCCACAGATTTAGATTTACAAACTTAACTCTGAAGATGTTCTTTTTGCCTTGAGTTGGAAGACACTTGGACTGCATTAGATTTGAAGGCCTGCTATTCCAAATGGGGTAGCCCATTTCCTATCATCCAGGCAACTGAAGGGTAAAAGCCTTAAGGCTAAAAAAGGGTTTTGCTTTTTTTTCCCCCCTTATAAAACACAAATGGGCAGTGCAGTGAGAGAGCTGTACATTAAAACTGCTTTGTACATCCCTGCTCCAGCCAGCCACAAACACGGTACTTTGGGTACATGTCTGCCCACCCACGCCTGGAACAATTCTCCGAAACTGGGGGTGACTGTGTCCCCTGCTCTCCAGTCACTGCTGGGCCTGAGAATAGGCAGCAAGTGGTCCTCAGCATCTAGGCCTCTGTGACAATTAGGTCTCTGGTGACTTGAAAGGCGGCAATGAGGGAACTCAGCTGAATCTTCTCATTGGTGCCAACAGAAAGTCTGTACCTAAAAGAGATCAAACAAAAGGTAAGAAGAGAGACTATCACAACAGCTGCCTTTTGAAGAGAACAATAACGGTCAGACTGAAAGTTGGCCAGAGAAGGATAGGAAAGAGGTGAGAGAAATTCATTCTGGGCAGCAATCTTGTACATGTCCCCTAACATTTTCTTGGTTGCCTCAAACACTCCTTTATTTGATTCAAACTGGGGAGGAAATATTAAATTAAAAAAAATTGTTCCCAGTAGCAGGGTTCTGAACTTAACTTGTTCAAGCTCTATACAGATATGTAAAATTTATGTGATTAGGCATTATTTCTTCACCTGCAAAATGCATCGAGAGGAATTATAATTAAGATTCCCTTCCTCCTAATTCACTGGGAAGTTTGGCTGCCATATCTGTGGTTCTGTGGTCAATAAAGCAAGACACTGGTATTTCATCTTGCCACCTTTCAAGTGCCCAGCCATTGAAAGCAAAATCATGCTATTCACAGTGCAGTGATAAGAAGTGACCTAATTGGTACGTGTGAAAGCCAAGGACGGCAAATTAGTTGGCTTACGTGGACATCTATTTTGAACCTAGTGCTTTTGTCTACTTAAATGATAGCTGCCAGCTTCAATGGGGACTAATAACTGTTTACTGAACCAGGCAAAGTGGAAAATTGAGTTTATGTTTACTTTCCCTGCAATATGCTTTCGTATGGCAAAAGGCCTTAATAACAGCTGGATAGCTGGCCGTCCCCAAACGACCTAGATGTCTGAACTGAAGCAGGCCTCCCAAATAACAAGAGCATGTCTAGAACCAAGGTGGACCAGGCCTCTGAGGTCGAAGGAGAGGCCTTTATCTCAAATACGTAACTGAGCTGTACCTGCCTTTGTGTTTATCCGTGTTCTTTACATAAGCAGCTCACACCCTTACCCATGCTTCGTTCAATAATCCCAGCAAAAACTATACTGTATATGAATGATTTAGACAAAACAGTTGAAACCAAGCAAGGAGAAACAAAAAACTCACAACGGGGAAAAAAGGAGGAAAAGAATTAAAACTGGGAAATAAATACTCACTCAATGTCTGCCATTTTGGTCAATAAATGTATTCGAACTGAAGATGGAAAGTCAACTGGGGGAAAAACAAAATCAAATGAGTGGGGTCTGTCATTACCTACTATAAAAAAAAAAAAAATCACAGAAGACAAGTATGAGTTTCCACACCAGATACGTAAGACTAACCTCTTGAGGCCACAAATCTCAAGACACCACACCTCTAGGAGGTAAAAATTGCATAGGTTTTCATAGTTTTTATTCATTTTAGTCTTCGTAGGGTAGCCAAAAAGAAAAATGAGCAGGTTCCAGAGTGATCGTAAGAAGATGGAAGTGCCATCCACACTGCCCTGTCAGCACCGGGCTGCTCTGTAAGGTACCGTGAAAGCTAAGTTCTCACTTGCTGTCCCAAATTTAAAAACAAACGTAACCACTGTAAAGCAATTATACTCCAATAAAGATGTTAAAAAACAAAAAACAAAACAAATAATTTTTAAAAGTCGATTCATGCTCAGCATCCACAAAGTGCAGAGCTGGGCCTGAGCCAACCATGTTCTTGGGCAGAATTTCACATGCCAGCCAGCCAGGGAGAGGCCTGGAAAGGCACTGGCAGAACAGTGTTCGTGGACCCGAGTGTCTGCAGGTGGTTGCTGGGCAGGCAGAGCTTCTCCAGGAGGCTGAACAGTACATCACGTAGAGCTCAAAGATACACTCGTGTCTGGTTCTCCCCCAACAGGGCCAACTGGATTGGTCTGGGGTGATTCACATGTGCTCTCAAGGTAGAGAAGCAATTCTCTGTACAGGACATACGACCAAGTGTGGAACTAAAGATGGTTTAGCTGAGGCTGCTTTGGTTATGTGAAGCTAGGTCTTCCTTCTCCTTCTTTCCTTTTGGGGAAAATAGCCTTTTAGAAATACAAACTCCAACATACTGCTGTAAAATACAAACCCTTGGAGGAAGTAAGTTAGCCTTTAGGAGTTTCTTTCCTCTTTTTCCCCAGCATTCTAGAAGTCAAAAGAGTATTTTTGGTGCTTCCTTGGTAGCGCAGTGGTTAAGAATCCGCCTGCCAGTGCAGGGGACATGGGTTCGAGCCCTGGTCCGGGAAGATCCCATATGCTGCAAAGCAACTAAACCCGTGCGCCACAACAACCGAGCCCGCGTGCCACAACTACTGAAGCCTGCGTGCCTAGAGCCCGTGCTCTGCAACAAGAGAAGCCACAGCAATGAGAAGCCCGTGCACCACAATGAAGAGTAGCCCCCACTAGCCACAACTAGAGAAAGCCTGCGCGCAGCAACGAAAACCCAACGCGGCCAAGAATAAAATAAATAAAATAAATGAATTTATGAAAAAAAAAAGTATTTTTGGAACAAGGTTTTAAAAGCAAGACACAGACACACAAATATTGGGTTGGCCAAAAAGTTCATTCGGTTAGTGAATACGTTACTCAATGAAGTTCTTCACGAAAATTAAAAATGTGTCTTAGTTTTACTTAAACCCGAATGAACTTTTTGGCCAACCCAATAAAAAAAATAAATAGCAAAACAAAACTAAAAATGGGGGGCCGGGTTTACACCTCTTCATTCTTGTTTCTTTGCTTCCAAAATGAAGCGTCACGTCCCCTCTCCAGCCACCCTTAACCCCGATGCATGCCACCACCTGCATAGCTTCTGAACTGGGGAAGAACCTAGGTTACCTCTGTGCACGAACAGGTGTATCTCTGTCAGGATGTCATGTAATGCCAACCCCTTTAGAGTTTTCAACTCCATGATATCTAGAGAGGAGCAGTTAAGGCAAAGGGAACAAATTCCAGAACAAACACTGCAGAGAATGACTTGAAAGTAGGGCTTTTCATACCAACACAGCTGTTTCCTTCAATGTGAAGTTGCACGTGTTGGACCCCAGTTCTTATTTTTCTGTTTTCATCTCCATTAAGGGAGATGAAAGATATCTCCGTCTAGTAGAGAACAGAACCAAATGCATTGCCCAAAAGGCTTTCCATCACTACACCTAGATTTTAATTTCATAGCAGAACAAGAGTAACACTAACTGCTTGAAAATGACTGCACCTTCCACCCAAGGTCTAACTGCTTCCCTCCCATCTGTGAGTTAAGCAGCTTCAAGCCATACCCAGCTCAGGGCCCTTCGGGAAGAATTTGGGGCATGAAAGACAAGTACCCATCCCCCCGACAGACACCTTGCTCCCACGACAAGCTGAAAGGTGTCCCGTGCAGCCACTTGGCTTTTGCCAGTAGGGTGTAGGTGCTGCCTGCAGCCTGAGCTCGTGAGGCCACGTTCAGGCCTCGGGCACCTGATGCACCGACCGAAGGAGAAGAGAAAGGATACTCCTGTAGGCCGTGGTGAAGTCTTGATTCAACATCCAGTCCAGAATGTTGGCGATGTCTGACTTGAGTGGGTGCCCCGTGCAGGTGTAGACGGTCTCCTCTGTCACCTTCCCAAAGGCCATGTTGGTGCTCTGGGCAGACAGGGGGAGAGTCACCACGGCTGCTGCAGCCACTGAGCTGCAGGAGGGTCAGGAGGAAACTGCGGAGGCAGCAATGTGGGTGGGCACGGGAGAGCTGGAGCCCTGTACCTTTTACACTGCTAAGAGCTCGCCGCATCAGAGGAGGCCACTGCTTGTCGGCTACGTTACTTTGCAGAGTCCTTCCCTATCTTACCCTTATTTGCAACAAATTATTCTTTCAATTAACCAAGACACAAAGGTGGGAGTACATCTTTGACAAACTATGAGATGTCTTTCCAGTTCTAGATTTCTGAATTAACACATCGGTCATGCTGTTGCTTACGTCTTTCTTGAAAAAGTATTCTGAAGCAACAACTCGAGATGTGCTAGGAGCGGTGCCCTACCTGCAAGATGTTCAGAGCCCTTCGCATGTCTCCACTGGAAAGAGTTACGAGCGCTTTCATCCCGTCTTCACTTATGTCGACTCTGAAAGGAAACAGGCAGGAGGGATGTAGAGGCCCTGAGAGCACAAATGCTCCCCGAGGGAACAAGATGGACTGTGAAGGTCAAGGCTTTGAAACCATTAAAGAGAAAAAAGGGAAGGACGGAGTTAACAATACTCTCCTGATTTACAGGCTCCAGAATTCGCTCTGGCTATTGGGGACGTGGGCCTCACGTGAGTAGTCACAGCCCAGTCCAAGTCTAGCAAGACCATCCTTTGCGGCCAAGCACTGCTATGCTGAGCAGGTAGCTTTGAATTCTGTTCTCTGGAGAGGAGAGGGCGCTGGCGAGATCTGCGCTCGCAGAGCCCAGGCACCCGTTGAATCAGCAGCAGCTCGGGCTGGCTACTGGCTTGGCATCTGACCACACAGAATGTGATGTCTCAGGACCTTCCCTGCTAGCCGAGAAAGGCTAGAGGCATCTTAACGGGAGGGACCTGGCAGCGTGCAGTTTCCAAAGACAAAGAGTAGGAGGAAGGTGGGACCGCTTCTAGGGGAGGATGATGGACTCCAGTAAGGAACAAATGACCTTTATGAAGAATGTCTGTGAGCTACCAGCGCGGCCGACAGACAGTGAGGTTTACCCTGTGCCAGGCTCGCCCGAGTTGTTTACAAACGTTATCGCCTTCAGACGTACCAGTAGCCGCCTTACGTGACACCCAGTCTCCAAGGCCCCCCTTTCCCTGCTTTTCAACATACTTACTTCTCTTTTTCTGCGACATGTTCCAGGCGGGGAACCATGAGTTCGGGGGTCAGGGGACCGAATCGGAACCTTGTACACCGGGACTGCAAGGCGGGGATGATCTTTGACAGATAGTTACAGATGAGGCAAAATCTGGTATTTTCAGTAAACTTCTCAATCACTGGCAAGGCAAAAGAAAACCACCTCACGTCCATCCTGATTCTTCAAGGGACCCAGAAACCCTGAACTTTCCTATGGTCACGTGAAGCGGGGAATCAAGAATGCAAACAAGTGGGAATGCTACTGTGGCGAGAGAGGGTGAGTCTGGAGACCAGCCCCTCTCTCCCCAGAGCTGATGAACACGTCCCCTTCACAGGACTGAACAAAATGCTTCCTTTCTCATGACTGGCTGTGATTCTGGCACTCTTGCCATTCCATTCCACTAAGATACGAAATCCAGTATGCCTGCCCTTTTGCGTAAAATTCCATTTGGCAAATGGGTGATGTGCCACCTTCTACCGGGCAGGGGAGGGGGATGGCTTTTTGCAGACTTTCCAGTGGACCTTGTCTCGAACCCTTAGAGCATTCGAGAAAGCATTAACCCTAATTCAGAGATGCCTGTGACACCAGTTTCATCCTGTAGGTACCAACGTTCTCACGCTGGGATCTGCCCAGACTGACTCTACAGAATAAGATGCTGAAGAAAGGTGGCCAAAGCCTCTAGGACCAGAAGATATTCCGTCCTCCTCCTCCTCTTCTTAAACATGGGCTGCAATCCACTCCTCCCCAGAATTCCTAAAGATTGTCTTCTCTCCTAGCTGTCTACCACAGAATCTTAATGAGAGAGATTAGGAATGTCCTTGCAAAGAAATTAACTGCACCAGGCGCCTTAAGACCAACAAATCACAGTATACTCTCCTTTCCTGGCCCAATCATTCTCCTGGCAAGTAGGGAAGTCATGTCAGCTTTCTGAGTGCAACTAAATTTCCAGTGTAAAATTTTCCTGGCTATATTGTATCTAACGGTACCAACAGCAGAAAGACCTATCTAGCAGTTTAGAAATGAAAGACTTCCCATTCCCTCCCATCAAACAGTACAAATTCCCAACCCTGAAATTGAACCCAGTGGAGAAGGAGGATGAGACACCAGTGTCTGGTCATACCTAAAAGTCCCCAAAAGGCTAATGTCTTTACACTATTAAAAGGGGTAACCACCAGTATAGAGATTTTTGTCTAGGTCATCAGGTGGGATACACAGTGAAAGGTGTACAGAGATTTCGCTGGGCCAGAAGATGAATGAAAACTGAAAAGAAGCCACATCCTATGTCATGTCCAAAGTTGCTAACTCTCCTTCCAAAGCATTCCTCAGCCACACACGCCGTACACGGCTGTGCTCCTTACCTCTCCGCAAGGCGTTCTGGGCGTCCTGAGTCATGGCATCGGCTTCATCCAAGATCACTAGTTTAAAGCCTTTCCTAGGAAAACAAATGGTACCACCTAAAAAGGCTTCTTCAATCTCCCTTCGACTTCCAGGCCCAAACCTACACCTTCACATTTGTGCCATCAGGCCCTGGCTCATGAAGTTCATTTCTCCTAGAACTCTGACCAAAGCAGACATCTGTGGTCAAAGGGCACGGAGGTCTAATTTCTGTATTTGTGTTAGATTATGTCCTCTGGCACCTTCATCTTTCTTCCACCCAGTAGCCTCTTATTCTATTCTAGTGCTGCTTTTTTCCCACCCCCTTCACTTCTGCTTTTTCCTCTTTTTCTTTTTTTACCACCATCCTAGTTATCCACCCTGATCTCAATGCATTTTTGTTTAAATTCAAACTAGCTCCTCCAGTCTTAGGATGTAATGAAATTAATGCTTCCCCAGAGAACTTGCTAATATAGATTTAGATAATATTTTGTTTTAATATTTGCATTTTAATATTTCTTACCACCATTCCTGTACTTTATCTCTTTTTCATGACTGCTTTTGACAAAGCCTTTTTCTTTTCCCCTTAGTTTTACAAACTGGCAAAGGAGAGGATTTAAGAAATTAAACTCTATCACCTCACTGATCAAAATCTTTAGGGAGAGAAATTATGCAAAGAATTCTTACTTAAATATTGTCCTTGTGCTAGCAAAGCTCAGGATTGGTCCCCGAACGATATCTATTCCTCGGTCATCTGAAGCATTCAGCTAAATGTGAAAGAGAGAAGCCAAAATAAATAGAAAACATGTTGGTGTGCTAGCTGTGAATTAATGTATCTTTTCATCAATCCTGCTCAGCAAGCTAGGTCTCTAGTTCTAAGGACAGATAAGAGATAATCATTAAAAATAAGATCACAATTATATTTAAAACTTACAACTCACTAGATCATTCCATTATATTCTGAAAGGCCAATGCCTGTCTTTCCTCCCCCTTTTGAGGACAATCACTGACATGCTCTGGAGGAAGAATTAATTGGTCTGGTCACGGTGAACAGCACCTCTGGCACGAGCAGAATGAGGCTAATTTTAGCTACCACAACCCAGAGCAACCCAGAAGTTACCAAGTTTTTAATACAATGAAGTAAGAACACTGGTGGCAGCAAGGTTCTATAATACAAAAGCAAGTTAAACAGTTTTTTTCTTACAATAGACAAAATTTAGAATTTCGTAAGGTAAGTATATCGGTCGAGTCCTAGTAGTAAACAGATGGCATACTCAAATTCAGAAATTTGAAGAGAATTAAATGAAGAGATAGTTTAAAAGGTGCTGGTGAGGTGTGGGAAACCACAAGGGCTGTGCAATACCTCAGGGCCTACTGGGGCCCATTATCACCCCCAAGTCTTAAGGGGTTGGTGGGGGAGTGGCGCTGGCCGGGGGGAAGGCTGCGTGCTGTGCCCTGCGGGTGGGGAAGCTGTCGGCCTGAGGTGACCCCCAGGGCAGGACCAGGCCTCCTTCTCCCTTCCCCAACCCCTTCCAGGCCCCTGCTGGCCAAACCCAACCAGGAGGCAGAGGGCAAGAGAGCTCGCAGTCGACACAGCTCAGCCTTCTGGGGCGGGGCAAGAACAGCATGGAGCAACACGCAGAAGGGATCTGGGGGCACATGGGGGACAGCCATCAACCGAGCAACCACTGAGGATCTGGGTAAAAGTTGGCAACGGCAAAGAAAGACACCTAGTCCTACCACTGCCCTTTAGCTTGTACCAGTCCAGGCAAAAATGTCAATTATAGAAAAAAAGTGAATTAAAACATCTTACGTCTCCTTCTTTCCCAACCACCAGCAGGGCAACTAACTTGTAAAGTAAAACAAAACTAGCAGAACTAAAAGTAAGAGGCTGGAGTCCTTCGAGAGTAACAGTAAACCTCCCATTTACCTCCAAGACCATGGAGCCAAATTCCTTATCTTTGTACAGCTGTTTAGCACAGGCCAGGATGGTGGATGTCTTTCCCGTCCCTGGAGGACCATAGAGAAGGAGGTGCGGCAGGCGGTCCTGACTGATAAACTTCTGAACTGAAGGTCGGGGGGAGAAAGAGAGAGGCCATCAGTCTCTGAGAGTTGCCTCATTCACTGCAGGCCCGAGTTGGGCTGAAGGTACTTCAACCATATGTTCAAATCTGGGTCAGATGCAGGAATGAAAAATCTGAAGGACTCAGCTCTTAAAGCCACATCCCATAAAGCTCAATCAGTTCCTTCAAAATTACTACTCAGTAGAGACAACATTCCTAAGAAATGTATCCAGGTCCTGCGACTAGGATACCAGCCGCTGACACATGGATACTTACTGGTACTCAAGATGTCCTGATGAGAAATGAGATCATCCAGTGTCTGTGGCCGGTATTTTTCAACCCTGAAATACAATTTAGCATTGATTACAACATATATAAAGGCAAGAACATTCTGTTATGTGCAAAAGAATCCTTTCATATCCTAACTAAAAGAGAAAGAGATACAAAACCCTTTAACACAGTGGTTCTCACCCGGGGCCATTTTGTCCTCCAATGAACTCTTGATAATATCTGGAGACATTTTCCACTGTCAAAGCTGAGTGGGGGGTGCTACTGGCATCTAGTGGATAGGCACCAGGGATGCTGTTAAACATCCTGCAGTGCACAGGACAACCCCCATGCCCTCCCCCGCCACCCCAAATACCTGGCCCCAAATATCAATAGTGCTGAAAAACTGCTCTCATTTCATCTTTCCAGCTGTCTGCCTATAATCTCAACCTGGATGAGTACCTAAATTAATCCAAAATTGAACTCATATCCAAATATAACTTAACAGATGAATGGATAAATAAATGGTGGTATAGCCACACAAGGGAACGTTATTTGGCAATAAAAGGAAATCAATTACTGATATAAGAAGCCAGTAACGGGACATCCCTGGTGGTACAGTGGGTAAGACTGCACTCCCAATGCAGGGGGCCCAGGTTCGATCCCTGGTTGGGGAATTAGATCCCGCATGCATCTGTAACTAAGAGTTCGAATGCCGCAATGAAAGATCCCACATGCCGCAACGAAGATCCTGTGTGGCACAACTAAGACCCGGTGCAGCCAAAATAAATAAATAAATATTAAAAAACAAAAAAGAAGAAGCCAGTCACAAAAGGCCACGTATTGTATGACTCCATTTATATGAAATATCCAGAATAGGCAAATTCATAAGAGACAGAAAGTAGATTAGTGGTTGCCACGGGCTAAGGGAGGGGGGAATGGGGAGTGACTGCCAATGGGTATGGGGTTTCCATTTGGGATGATGAAAAATTTTGGAACTAGATAGTGGGATGGTTACACAACATTCTGAATGTACTTAATGCCACTGAACTGTACACTTTAAAATGGTTACAACTGTGAATTGTATGTTATGTGTTTTTACTACGATAACAATAAACTGAAAAGAAACAACTTGGAGTTTTCCGAAATCAAGTCAAATCCACTCAGTCTTTAAACCATCACTAAGACACAGTTGTGTAAGTAGGATGGTTAAGAGTGCAAGCTCTGAATCTGGACCAGCTGGGTTCAAATACAAACTTATTTTCCAACTCTGGACCTTAGGCAAGTCATTTAACCTTTTGGTAAAACTGGAATAACAGTACCTTCCTCCTAGTGTCTTTGTAAAATTCAAACACCTAATAGGGTGCCTGCTAATCTAATAGAAAGTCACTTGAATAAAAGTTAACTAGGGAGCGTTGTTACCATCATCATCATCATCAATCTTCTTCTAGTTTAGAATCTGACCAATAATCGCACCGAGAGAAGAGAATATTTTGGCAAGAGAGAAGAATATTTTGCCACGGAGGTCAATGTAGTGTCAGAAGACACGAGATCGAACCCCTGTGCTGTCACCCAGGTGGGACCCTGGGGCGGCGGGGCGAGGTCGGGCTGGGGACCTGCCACTTGCCCACTCCGGCCACCACCTCCCCGCGCGGCCGACCCCCTTCCCCGCGGCAGCCGGGCCTCCTCCTACCAGGGCAGGTTCCTGATCTTGCCCGCCTCGGGCTGCTGCTGCTGCTGCTTGTGCACTGAGGTCTCCATGACAGGGTGACGAAGGTGGCTGGGTCCGCTGGGCTTGTCGCCTCCCCCGGGGGCCTGCACCGCGACCAGCCAAGACCTGACCCCGAGACCCACGGACTTACAGTTCGCGCGCAAACGCAACTCTCGCGAGGTTTAGCCGCTTGCTTCCGACTTCCTCTCTCGGTCCCGCCCCCTCCCCGTTGCTAAGGCCTCTGTTGCCTGGTTACCGGGAGGCCCTGGCAGTCAGCCTCGCTCCAACTCCGCCGTTCTAGCCGGAGCTGCCCTCTCTCTGGTGCGGCGGGGCGTCCCGAGCCCAGCGAGCGCGGGAGCAGGAGAGGCAAGGCCACCGCTTACAGTTCTTGAATACAGTTGCCGTATGAAAAAAGGCTCGAAATACTTTGTTGGCCCCAAAGCTGGGAGGTGAGTACTTCAAATTGAAAAACAATTCCAAGCACAACTCCAACTCCAGTCCGTCTCCCAAATCCATTTCCCTCACCCAACAAAATTTACAGAACCGACCGACCTCCAGAAACAACTCCAGAGCGAAAATAAATAAATAAATAAAAAGTAAGTAACTTCCAGTTAGGTTAATATGTGTAACTGGAGAAGGCTAGTTAGTAAGCATAGAGGACAGGCTGCCTATGGTCTCAAGCTGCTGAGGAGAATCGGTATCAGAATGTTAGCATTTTTTTCTGAGGTGAGGGGATTATGGACCACTTTTGTTTTCTTCTATTTTGCTGGTCTGTATTCCCAGCAATGAGTATGTATTACATCCATAGTAAAGTTTTTTTGTTTTTTGTTTTTTAACATGCTGAGAAAGACAGCAGTCCTGGGAGAAGATGAGTTTGGACCAGGATCAGAAGTGTTCTGATTCAGAAGTAGCTGCTCCTTGCATCTTATTACATCACTGTCACCTGTTTTAGGAGCAGAGTAGAGGGACAGAGGACAAATACACGATGGCAGGTATGGCTTCACCCTCGCCCCTGCCTGGGGAGTCAGAAGAAGGGGGTCAGATGGGGCTTGTGATGTGACAGCGCCCCTGCTCTCTGCTTCCTCCTGGCACTGGTCGTGCAGATGCTAGGGTACCACCGTTCCCGCTCAGCTTTGGGCAGGTTACTTCTCTCCTCGTCCAACCATATCTACTCCAAGATGGCTGTGAGGATTAGGTGAAATAACATAGGTAAAGCATCTGGTGCATTCCACCCGCCTCTCTCTTTCTCTTCTAGCAAGCTCTTCACCCGTCCTGTTCTTGTCACAAATGTTTCCTCTCAGACAAAACCTAAAGAATTGGCTGGTGTGACTATGCTGGGGAGGGTTAATTTTATGTGTCAACCTGACTGGGCCAAGTGATGCTTGGAGAGCTTGTAAACATTATTTTGGGGGAGCGTCTCTGAGGGTGTTTCTGGAAGAGATTGGCATTTGAAGTGGGAGAATGAGTAGAGCAGATAACTCCCATCAATGCAGGTGGGCGTGATCCGATCCACTGGGGTCCTGAATAGAACAAAAAAGGCAGAGGAGAGGTGAATTTGCTCTCGTTTTGAGCTGGGACATCCATCCTTTCCTGCCCCCCGGACATTGGCGCTCTTGATCCTCAGGCCTTTGGACCAGCTTTCCTGGGTCTTCCGCTTGCAGACAGCAAATCATGGGCCTTCTTGGCCTCCATAATCATGTGAGTCAATTCCTACAATTCCTATGATATCTATGTTATGTAAATATCTATACAAATATGAATATATCTAAAATATATTTTAAATTAAAAAAATATATATAATGTATAGTGATATATTAATATTTATTGTATGGTGTATAATATAAAAATATTTTTAAATCTACATAAATATAATACATAGTATAAATATAAATTATATTTAAACATACTTGTATTATAACATAAGTATAAATATAATATATATATATGTAAATACTATTGGTTCTGTTTCTCTGGAGAACCTTACTATAAAAACCATAAACTGGGCTTTATTCAACTGCCATGGTAAGAGCCATGCTGCTAAGGGGCTTTTGCATTAGGAACATGTTGCCACCACCTCCTTGAGCTGGAAGATGCAAACAAAACTTGACCAAGTTCTCATAAAACTGTGTGCACTTGCTGTCCAGTTTGCTTGGAGTGCAAAATTCTTCTGTGTGACATTCTATCTTATATTTATGAGGTCATCTATTGTGTGCCTCCCCAGTGGATTGTAAGCTCATTTGATTTCCTCACCACTGTACTCCTGGTGCCTGGAACAGTGCCTGTCTCAAAGGAAGCACTCAATTTATAATTGTTTGATGAAGGAATGAATGAATGCTAATAGCTAACACTCATTAGGCAGTTACTATGGGCCAGACACTGTTCTAAGTGCTTTTACGTTCTGAATGCATATTCAGTTGTTGCCATGAACCCAGGCCACTATTATTATCGGCCCCATTTCATAGTTATGCTAAGTAACTTGCCCATGTTCTGACTTGGTATAAGAGGCAGAACTGGATCTCACCAAGATGGTGTGATTCTATAGCCCAAGCTCTTAGCCACTCTGGTGGTGGCTGGTGTGATCGCTGGATCAGCTGCGGCAGCATCTCCTGGAAACTTGTTAGAAATGCTCATTATTCTTCCCCCCACCCCAAAACCACTGAATCTGAAACTCCAGGGGTGGGCCCAGCTCTCCGTGTTGTAACAAGCCCTCTAGGGGATTCTGATGCGCTCAAGCTTGAAAACCACCGCCTTATATTCTACTGCTTCTTAGTCTTGGAGCTCCTCAGGACCTCACTTTCTAAGAAAAAGAATGGGTACTCAAATGAGTTTTCCGGAAAAACAAAGGTGTCCTAGTAAATGTCATTTGTGTGTGGTTTTGCTTCTGTCTGTTTTATACAATTTTTATTTATTTATTTATTTATTTATGGCTGTGTTGGGTCTTCGTTTCTGTGCGAGGGCTTTCTCTAGTTGCGGCAAGTGGGGGCCACTCTTCATCGCGGTGCGTGGGCCTTTCATTACTGCGGCCTCTCCTGTTGCGGAGCACAGGCTCCAGACGCGCAGGCTCAGTAATTGTGGCTCACGGGCCTAGTTGCTCCGCGGCATGTGGGATCTTCCCAGACCAGGGCTCGAACCCGTATGCCCTGCATTGGCAGGCAGATTCTCAACCACTGCGCCACCGGGGAAGCCCCTGTCTGTTTTGCTATTAACTGAAGGTATAGTCCTTTAGGCAACTTAATTAATATCTGTTTGGACCTCAGTATTGGCATTCGTAAAATGGGTGGGGCTGAACTAGAGAGAGGGTTAATATTAAAAGCACCAGAGGATTTTTTAAAATTCCAGTGCCAGAAGTCCAGTCAGACCAATTAAATGTGGCCTGGGGGTGTGACCCGGCAGTTGGCATTATAAAAGTTTCTCAGTTGATTCTGATATTCAGGCAGAGTTGAACTACTGCCCTAGGCTAAGCCAATCACAGCAAACCTAGTCCCCTGATTGGCTTAAAGGGTGAGCCTGTGATCCAGTTGTGCCCAGTGAGATGTAAGAGAGAATGGTGGTGGAGGGAAGGGGCATCTGGGAAACTTTTCTCATTACTTTAACGATTTTTGCACTAGGTGATCTTTAGCTTTTCTCCCAGTGACAAAACTCTATCACTTTAAAGAGAGAGAGGGAGAGAAGACCTGAGTTCCAAGCTCACATGTCTTATAAGTAGCCTGAAGTTAATATATAAAGGAAGAGAGTTGGGTGTACACTACGCCCTGCCTCAAGGGGGCAGAGCTTATAGATGAAAGATTTAAGCAGAAGAGGATTGTAGCAATGAAATACTGGATAGCTCACAGTCAGTTAGAATTCTGGAGACCCCCGCTTGGAAAATGGAACAGAGACAGGCCGTGGAACTGAAACCATGGTCAAAATTACTCCACGGAACGAAACTAGTAAGAAAACTGTTTTTGCTGCCGACTTTCAGAGGCTACTGCCCGCCCACCCCACCCCAAGCTGACCCTACAAACTGGATGTTGCTTTAACCATTTCTACTGTCAGAAAGAATTCATTTCTCTCCTGTATTAGAGTTTTCCTAAAGCTAGTGCCACATTAAAAACCTGGGGAGGGACTTTCCTGGGGGTCCAGCGGTTAAGACTCCGCGCTTCCGCTGCAGGGGGCGCGGGTCCGATCCCTGGTCTGGGAACTAAGATCCTGCATGTCGCGTGGTACAGCCAAAAAATTTAAAAAAAAATAAAAAAATAAAAAAATAAAAATAAGAACCTGGGGAGACATGCCTAATTGGCCAGGCCTGGGTCACATGCTAGTAAGTACCAGGTATATAGCTTGAGTAGTGGGAAGTGACATCTGCCTGCCACCAAGACTTGTGAACTGGTGACATCCCTGAATATAGGAGAGGGATTGAAGCCATAAGGGTCACAACTGTCCACCACGCCAGCACTCAGCCATGAGGGACAGTGACCAAATGGTGCCAGCTCTTCTGATTTTTCAAGAAAAACCAGAAACTTGGATTTGTATGTGAAATTCTCGTATGTTAAACATCGACAACTAATTTAAAAAAAAAAATCTGCTGGCCAAGCAAAAACACCGTCAGAGCACTTGTGACTTTTGATTTCTCAAGGACAGATGATCAGGCAAAAGATATAGCGATTCCTTCTTGCACTCTGCCTAGATTTTAGACCTTCTGGGAGATTAAGGCAAATCAAGCTGCTCTCTCCATGTGAATTGTGACATTGATGAGCACAGGCACAAACTTTTCTTATATAATCAGAACCAGATTTGGAAATGCTTTAATAAAATATCAGGTCCTGGAGATGGCAGGATCAGAGTTTGCAAACAAAATTAACAACAAAAGCATTTGCTCTTAAAATTGGATTAGGGAAAGGGAACCCTGAATTTTATTATTCTCAGCTTTGGAACAAACTTGGCCTTGGACACAGCACTTACTGCCTTAGTTTATTTTTAAGACTTGTTCTTATGAGAGAATGGGATTCAGGCTATCTTTGGAAGAGGCTGGCAGAAGAAAATCAAACTGGGTCTTTCTCCTGAACATGTTTATATTGGTGAAATCATGTTTAAATGAAGAGCTAGGACTTGAAGGAGGGAAAAATCTCAAAGGGCAATTTGAAGAGTGTGTATAAGGGGAAGGGCCATCTTCTTTGGTGACCATGGCAAGATCATTGACTGACAAGGAATTTAAGTCCTCAGGTCTTTTGGGGTTACTTGTCCCCTACAACTAGTTTCTCTTGTCAGAAGTCCAAAAATGCCCTACATCGGAACTTAGGGAAATTCATTCAGCATCCCCTAAATATTTGTTGATTGAATAACTAATGAAATGGCTATTTACAGATTCCTGAATTTGATTCTCTTTGAGATTGAAAGGGTAACTCATATGAATTTGCTCCATGCCACTTGCGCTCAAAATTTTCAGTTTTTCTACATTAAATATATCTGGTTCAAGGTCCTCTACTGCTCCTTCCACAGGCCAAGGCAGTTTGGAAATTCAATCTATTGGGGGTTGGGAGTTGGGTTCCTTCCCTTCTGTAGGGTCATTCAAGAAGTCTAAGAGGTTGTGGGGAAACAGGCCAGAACATTTGGGGAAGGGCTCTTAGTCTTCAGTTCTTTATATAGTCTGTTGGAATAGATGCTCTTCATACAGACTGGAGTGATCCCTTTGAAGATGGACAGTTCTGTTGATAATAGTGTCCTTTCCCTCAGCGTACAACTCAGCCACCCAGAACTTGTGTCATTCCTCCCAATGCCACAGAGCATGAAGTTTAGACTTTCCTGTGCCCCCCCCTTTGAAGTCCTCCCACCTCCTCCCCCTTACCCACTACTTCTCCGAGTGAGGCCCCAGGACCCATAGTATGGGCATTACCAGGGAGCTTGTTAGAAATGCAGAGTCTCTGGACCCACTCCAGACCTCCTGAATCAGACTTCCATTATAAGAAGTTCTCCGGGCAGTTTGTGTGCACATTGCAGTTGATAAGCTGGATTACGTAATCTGTCTCTCTCCCGCCATCTTGCTCCCCACTGCTGCTCTGCATCCCGAGCGTGGAGCTTCAGGGAGCCTGGCCACTCCTCTCTCACACGCACTCCCACCCCTGCCCCTCTAAGGGCCTGGAATCTTGATAATCCACTCAAGTCCCTAAGATCCTAGGCATCCTAGCTCCCTTGAGCAAGGCAAGCCCAGCACCCCAGGACTCTAAGACTTAATTGCTTGGGGGAAAAAAATCCCCCTTAGTCATTTGTGATGAGTCTAGAGTAGAAAATAAGTCCAGTTTATTCTTAATCATATTATTCTGTCACATTAATAATAGGCCCTCCAGGCTGGTAAAATTTTAAAAATATTTCTTCTTCTGGAATCCTTCCTAATTCTCCCTACTTGGAGTCCAGCGTCATTGCCTTGGGCTAGAATCTCCGGGGTCATTGGGATTTAAAAAGAGAAAAGGATGTTAATAAAGAGGTGTTGGAAGTGTAGTTACACTGGCCTGGCTCTGTTCGGCATTGGTCCAGCCGTGAACCATACTGCCTTTGGGTTTGTGAGACTGAAAAGGCAGAGGCAAAAAAGCAGCTGGATGTGTACCTGTCATTAAGATCTGTGTGCTGAACAAGGGGACTGTTGACTACCCACTCCCATTATAGTAGGGACCCTGGGGGATGTAAGGAAGTGAGAAATAGACCTTAATGTTGGCAAAAGACCACAGATTCAATTCGAGGACGAATAGTAATAAGAAAATGCAAATTACTGTCATTATTTACATTGCATGGCAGAGTTACACACACTTTATTATACAGTGCATGCTACACAGAGAACTGCTATTTATAGATATTTCATCCCATTCCTCCAATCCCCCTAAACTCACTCTTTCAAAGTATTTGGCCCAAGTTCAATGGCAATGTGATTTAAAAAAAAAGTGTATTTAAAATCAATGTAATGTTGAAAAGTACAGCAAGAGAGTAGTACTGAACACCGAAGAGCCAAGGCTGCCGCAGGTCAGTCTGGAGGAGGATTTTTAAACCTGAAAATATTTTAAGTGTTTCAAAGATATAGATGGTTAAAAAATATATATATATATTTTTTAACAATTTATCTTTTTATTATGAATTTTTTTTAACATTTTCATTTTTTTTTTTTTTTTGGCTGTGCTGGGTCTTAGTTGCGGCCTATGGGCTTCTTCAAAATATATTTTAAAAAATTCTTTTGACTTGGAGAAAGTGTGTTTTTTAAAAAGGGAGGCACCTTAGAATTAAATCTTGTTCTAAACTGAAGAGACTTGGCAGATGTGCAAGAAATTAAAATATCTGGCATGTTCATGAATATGAGGACTGGACAATTGTATCTTGAAAAAGTCTTGAAATTTAAAGGTCATTTAAAGTACAGATTTTAAAAAAATTTTACAAAAGCAAATTTCTTACTTAAAGGGGTATCTAATTAAATTTTCCTGAGTCTCATGGAAGTAGATTATTTTATACCCTCTGCTTTAATTTTTTTTTCACAATTTAATTTAAGGGGTATTGAATAAAGAGAACATATTCAATATGTCATATTTTGGCAAATGTCAACCAGAACTGGCTTGTTAAATACGGGTTATCTTCAACTTGTGCCAATTAATTAATTAAAAATATTTTCTTAATGCTAAATTCAAATAAGTTCTTGGTTTTGATACAACTTCTGATTTTCTTCTGTTGCTCAGGTGATTTGAAATTATAATTGAGAATAAATTTTGCAAAATTAACACATAAAAGGGCATCATTGGAAATGTTTTCCACTGCATAATTCCAACTGCCGTGGAAGTGGTTGGCGTATTTGGATAGTCACGAAACTTAATTCCATACGTACATATTTCAAAATTATCCATCTGCTTAACACCAGGAAGGGTTGCAGTGGTAAGATCTTGGTGTACCCGACTGTGGAGAACTCGGTGTGGTAAAATTTGCAAAATCAAAATCGTTGTTTCTTAAAAACAATTAGTGGGATTAGAAAGTTCTTCCAAGCCTACAATATGGTACATCAGAACAAGAAAACAAGATAATTTATTCATGTCTCCCCATACTCCTAAGTGACCACCAGGGAGAAGACACACACAGAGGTAAGGAACTAAAGGCAATCACCCACGGGAATTTCCCCCGCCCAGTAGCTAGGACTCTGTGCTTCCACTGCAGGGGGCATGGGTGCCATCTGGAGCATGGCATGGCTCAGCCAAAAAAAGAAAAAGGAAAAATAAATAAATAAAAAAGGACTTTGGAAATTATTCTGAGATGGGAAAATGTAGTAAGTCAAGCCATATAGAATTGCTGTTTAGAAAATAAACAAGCAAATAAATAAGTAAAGGTAATCTCCCAGATCCTAAGGAGGAGTTGAATTTAACTTAAGCTTTAATGTTAATCAAGTGAGATTGTGCCTTCTCACTTGAAACTGTTAAGTGCTGAATAATGACAGTGACATTTAAACGCAGCCCTAAGCGTATTTATATTAGGAAAATACCTTGACATCTTTAGTCTAAGTATTATAAACTATCCTAATACTAGTTACTAAGTTATCCTAAACTGTCGTTAATAAACTTCCCCCTTTGATTTGTAGCAACTTTATAAACAGAATGGGTGCTATGTATTTAGTTGGGCAAAGCAACTGCGGTAGATTGCCTACAAAGATGGCTGCCAACAATTCCTCCTGTCGCTGTGGATGGGGGCCTCTTCCCCTCTCAAGAGGTGGAATCTATTTCTTCACTCCTTGGAGGCTGGCCTTTGACTTGCTTTGACCAATGGAATGTGGCAGAATCTGGTGGAAATACTATTCTGGGACTTCCCAGCTGAGGCCTGGAAGTTTCCACTTTAACCAGAGTGGGACACCATCTGCCATGTCTAGGAGTCCAGGCTATCCTGCTGGAGAAAGAGGCCAAGGCAGGGGAGTCCGGGAACTCAGCTGACAGCCAGGAGGCCCCGTGCACACTGGGAAGTCCAGCCAGCCCCACAGGGAAGGAGGCCCAGCCGCGCAGTCCCCAGTCGTTCAAGCCATTCCAGCTGAAGCGCCAGCCCTGTGAGTGAGGCCAGCGTGGGTCCTCCAGCCCCACATGAATGCACCCCAGCCGGCACCGCATGGAACACAGATGAACTGCCCCTCTGAGCCCTGACAGAGTTCCTGACCCACAGACTCAGGAACAAATTAAACGATTGTTATTTTAAGCCATTGCGTTTAGGGGTGGTCTGTCATGCAGCAATAGATAACTGCTACAGTGACAATTCTCCAAATCCTTAAAATTGGGATTTACCAACTCTTAAAACTTTCTTGGAGGCTGAGAAGAAAAGCCAGGTAGAATATTCATTAACCAAAGCTGACATAACTAAGAGAATTTTTTTTCTTTCTTTCTTTTTTTTTTTGACAGCAACCCGCGGCTTGCAGGATCTTAGTTCCCTGACCGGAGATCAAACCTGTACCCCCTGCATTGGAAGGGTGGAGTCTTAACCGCTGGACTGCCAGGGAATTCCCTAAGAGAATTTTTTTTTTTTTTTAAATTAATAGACTTATACTTTTTTTTTTTTAAGTATTTGTTTATTTATTTATTTATGGCTGTGTTGGGTCTTCGTTTCTGTGCGAGGGCTTTCTCTAGTTGTGGCAAGCGGGGGCCACTCTTCATCGCGGTGCGCGGGCCTCTCACCATCGCGGCCTCTCTTGTTGCGGAGCACAGGCTCCAGACGCGCAGGCTCAGTAGTTGTGGCTCACGGGCCCAGCTGCTCCGCGGCACGTGGGATCTTCCCAGACTAGGGCTCGAACCCGTGTGCCCTGCATTGGCAGGCAGACTCTCAACCACTGCGCCACCAGGGAAGCCCCCTAAGAGAATTTTTAAAAGTCCTTTTGAAAAAGCTTTGTGACTGTGCTCATAAACTATTTCAGTGGCTGATATTTCTGTCATGGAGAGTGACATTTATAAGTTAGCTAACGTGTAACCTTGACTAGAGCAATGACAAAAGTAGTCACTTTAATACTTATCTAATTCTTACTTGGTATTATGTTAAGGAGAAGTTCCAAGTAAGCTATGAGTGAGGATGAACAGTATTACAAATACTGCTACAGCATCCCAAGGCTGCAAATATTATCTGTATAAAGTACACAGTATACTTGTATAGCAATAGACTGTTTATAGGCATATATTCCTAGATCTAAGACCAAAAGTAATTTATCTAGGCCTAAAATAAGTTTGAAGCAAGTTAGAATTTTCGTTCAAATTGTAGATGTGACTTGCATTACTAGTACTGAATTTTTAAAAACTTAGCTACCTAGTGTTACCAAGTTTGCCAGTCTTTTGACAACAGTTTTTATGGAAACATTGCTAGCAGTTTTGTCGACCTCAAGATTTTTTTTATCTGCAAGACTGGGTTAGATTTTTTTTTTTTAAAGAAGAGCATTTAAATGAGCAGGTGACATATAGATTAAATACTAACTATATTTGGTGCCTGTTCACTAGGAAATTACAAAAAAAAAGATAGGATAGGAGCTGAAAAAGAGCCAATAATAAGAGCCAAAAACTAAGGGAAAAAAAGAATAGTTTATACTGAGAAATTATTAGCATAAGGCATCTTGTTCTGTAATGTAACTTGTAAATGTAAGAGAACAGGAGAGAGGTGGTAAATATACAGAAAATAAGAGGAGAACAAAGTGACTTAAAAAAATAGACTCATGCATACAGAATGAGGGAAAGATCTGAAAACTAGTCCACTGGGTTTCCATTTTGGGCAATATTCTGGACTAGATAATCTAAAAACTTTCCCACATTTGATAGTCAACTAGAAATACCGGAGAAAATAGAGATAATCTTCTGGAGTCAGAAAAAGAGGGTATGAAATCCAGAGTAGCGGGAGGAGATCTTTGATTTTTAAAGGTGCCAAAGGAAAGAAGGGGGAGTTCCCTGGCAGTCCAGTGGTTAGGACTCTGCACTCTCACTGCAGAGGACCCAGGTTCAATCCCTGGTTGGGGAACTAAGGTCCCACAAGATGTGCGGCACGGCCAAAAAAAAAAAAAGAAAAAAAAGAAAAAAACCTAAAAACCAACCAACCAAACAAACCAAAGGACAGAGGGGACAAAGTTTCGGGGGAATTGGAACTGTGGCCTCCACACAAACAAGGACCCTCAAAGAGCTCCACTCTTACGGAAGGGAGTGGGGTTCTAGAAAAATCTGCCCAGCCAGCATAGGGCGATAACTCGGATGTTTATCTCTCCTTAGGTGGGCCTGGGTGGGCAAGAAATGTCCCCTCTGAATTTGTCACAGTACGACTGTACTCACATAGGTTTGGGTTTTAATTTATACTGTGGGGAACCGCCAAGCGAAGAAAGTAGCTAAACACAAGCTCTGGAAGGACAAACATTCAGCCTTGACATACAGAATTCCCACAAATAAAGATCAACTCGTTTGAAATTACAAAACACACAAGGAAACAATTCACCATGAGCAAGAGGCAAAAGAAACAAACAGCAAGATAAGTTGCCAATCGCTTCAGATAATTATATTTTTAAAGACTCCGTTAAAATAAATTGGATCACATCTATTTGTACAGCACGGGGAAATATAGCCATTATTTGGTAATAAGTTTAACTGGAGTATAATCTGTAAAAATATTGAATCACTGTTTTGTATAGCTGAAACTAATATTGTAAATCAATTATATTTCAATAAAAATTAATTAGTAAAATAAAACTGACTAATTTTAAAATAAAATAAAAAAAAAATTGGATCACAGTGATTAAAGCCATAAATAAACGAATAAAAACCACGAGAAGAGAACGACTCTTAAAATAGATAAGGTACTTTTAAAAAAGAAAGTAGGATGCCTGTATTTTGGTAAGCGATCTTTCTCTTTTTTTATCACTGTCAGTGGAACCAAATATTCAACATGAGACTGTACCTACGCATTTGTGTATTAACTAGAAGCAGTAAAATTTCCCCATGAGTCATTCATTGTCACCCTTTCAGCAAACATTTATTGACACCTGCAGTGGGCCACCAACTGTGCTATGCCTTGGGGGTACAGCAGGTGAAGGAGAAAGACCCTCAAGTGGATGAGAGAGAAGGGCAGGCAACACAGACACTGAGTAAGTTAATTACTAGTGTGATGCACGTCCCCAGGGTGAAAGAAAGTAAAGGGAGACCCAGGCTGGGAGGAGCCAGGAAGGACCCTGAGGAAGTGATGTTTCAGCAGAAACTGAAGAATGAGTAAAATTTACCCGGATTCCAGACAGGCTTGTGCAGTGGAGAGTCTGCAAGAAGACCACTAAGGCAGAATGAAGAAAGCCCATGGGGGTGTGGAATGTGTGTTTAGACCGTCACCACTGAAGGCTGATTCTGGACGAGGGGCCAGCTTCTGAAAATCTTCATGCTAGGCCAGGCAGTTGGGATTTGGATTTATCCTGCAGGGCCTTGGGGAAATTTGGGAGAGGAGAGATCATCAAACTTATGCTTTGGAAAGATCATTCTGGGGACGAGGTGCCCAATGGTTTAGTAAAAGGTAGAGCTGTCATTCCTCAAGGTTGTTGTAACCAGGACTTGAGCTGCAAAAGGAAGTTCCTATCCTGCAAGTTTGGGGATGGGGGGAACACTTGAAACAATTTTGATGAGCACCAATGGGAAATGAAACAGTTAAGAGGAAGTGAGCTTGGCAATGTATCTATTGTGCCTTCCTAAATGGAAAAACAAGCATAAGAATAATCTGCAGACCATGCTTCCATTTTTTTAAAAAGGGAAACAAAACCTAAAACTGCCCCTGTACTTGTGTGCATAGTAAAAATATGTATTAATGTGAAAAATAGTCTGAAAGAGCTACCAGCCTCCTCTTCTGGTGTTTCTGGTTTCTATCCTCGATAGTTGGGGGAAAACAATAACAATGATATCTCCTTTTTTCACATTCACTGCTAATTGTCTAAAGAGATGAAAAGAGAGAAAAACTTAAAATTACTCCTAGGTCACTATCATGATCCCCTCACTGGAAAGTGAGCTCCCCAGAAGTAAACCACGTGTTCTACTTATCTTTGAATTTCTCCAGTGGGCAGCACATAATTGCCCAATAAAAGTGTATCGGAGGGCTTCCCTGGTGGCACAGTGGTTAAGAATCCGCCTGCCAATGCAGGGGACACGGGTTTGAGCCCTGGTCCGGGAAGATCCCACATGCTGTGGAGCAACTAAGCCTGTGCGCCGCAACTACTGAGCCTGTGCTCTAGAGCCCGCGAGCCGCAACTACTGAGCCCGCGTGCCACAACTACTGAAGCCCGTGTGCCTAGAGCCTGTGCTCTGCAATAAGAGAAGCCACCGCAATGAGAAGTCTGTGCACTGCAATGAAGAGTAGCCCCCGCTTGCCGCAACTAGAGAAAGCCCGCGCACAGCAACAAAGAACCAAAGCAGCCAAAAGTAAATAAATAAATTTATTTTAAAAAAAAGTGTATTGGGGACTTCCCTGGTGGTCCAGTGGTGAAGACTCCGTGCTTCCACTTCAGGGGGTGCAGGTTCGGTCCCTGGTTGTGGAACTAAGATCCCGCATGCCGCGAGGTGTGGCCAAAACACAAAAACAAACCAAAAAAAGTGTATTGGATGCAAGAAGAAGAATATGGGAATTGGGAATACCCTGAAAGTTATGAGGAAACCAGCAAGAGATGACGTTTTGGAGAATTAAATTCAACAAATATTTATTGAGCCCTTGTCGTGTGCCACCCTGAGCTGGCACGTAGGGTGAGGAGAGGCAGTTGTGTTTCGCAGCCTAAAGACCTAAATTAGCAACAAGCAAAGAAGGATTAGAGAGACATGGTCAAGGTAACCAGCTTTGGAGTCAGGCAGACCCGGATTTCAATAAGGAGTCTTCCAGTCACCGGCTGTTTGACCAGAGGCGAATAACTCAATCTTTTTGGACCTCTCGCTCATCTGCAAAATAAGGATTGTAAAAATAGTGCCTGCCTCAGAGAACCGTTGAGAGAAATAAATGAGATATTCATGTCAGGCACTTACCACAGTGCTTGGGATAGAGTAAGCTCTCCATCCACGTGAGGTGTTATTGTAGACAAATGTAGGCATCAAGTTCATTGTATCTGTTTGGTGTTAATCTCACCAGCTACTCTAGAATATCCATCTCTTTGGTGACTTTGGTAGGCAGGATAATGGCCCCCCAAAGATGTCCACTTCCTAATCCCTGGAACCTGTGACTATGTTACCTGACATGGCAAGCGGGACTTCACAGATATGATTAAGTTAAGGATCTTGCGATGCGGAGATTATTCTAGATTATCCCAGTGGGCCCAGTGTAATCACAAGAGTCCTTATAAGTGAGAGAGGGAGGCAGAGGAGTTAGAGAAAGATGTGACAATGGAAGCAGAGGTCAGAGTGATGTGATTGCTGGCTGGGGGCCACAAGCCAAGAATTGTGGGCAGTCTTTAGCAGGCAGAAAAGTCAAAGAAATGTATTCTCCTCTGGAGCCTCCAGAAGGAACAAAACCCTGCCAACACCTTCACTAGCTCAGCAAGATATTTTTGAACTTGCAGTCTTCTGAACTGTAAGATAATAAATTTGTGTTGTTTTTAGCCACTATGTTCGTGCTAATTTGTTATAGCAGCCATAGCAGACTCATACGGTAAGGGTGGGCCCTGGAGATGGTCCAGACCCTATTCAAGGAAGGACTTGCTGTCCAGCTGCTGGGAGCATGACCTGGAGACAGACTCTGCTGTCAGCTTCTTTGGGATCAGCCTCAGCTACAGAGAGCCGCCTCCTCCAAGTTCATGTCCTTTCTGGGGGAGCTCACACGTAGTAATTGAGGAAGGCAGGGATGAGAGAAACTATCCTTGAGGAGTGAGGTTAGAACAGTATTTTTGGGCATGCAGAGACTTGAAAAAAATTACCTCCCATTTACCCTCTTTTAGTAAGCTTTTGGAAATGTGTTCCAACAAAATGATAGAGTAAAGTGAGAACGAGAAGGACAAGACTCCAGGGAAGGGGAGATTTTAAATGGGCGAAAATAAAGGGAATTCCGAGGACAATGGCAAAGAGATGATTCAAAATGACAGCTGTGTAGCAGGCCCCAAAGAGCAACTTGTCCAGATTGGAGCAAGAAAACAGACTCTGGGAGGAGGTCTCTGGGAAATAGATGAAACTGATTCTTTGAATGTAGAGAACATTTTGTTGATAGGCCTATGGCAGAGATGTCAGAGCACTTGGAGAATTACTTAGAAACAATAGTAAGAAAACCAGAGACATAAAAAAACCAAGTTAGTTATTAATTCTAGGAAAAGCAAAGGGCCGTGTAGGAAAGGAGCCATAGCCATAGTGCATGTACTTGGTTTGGCAGTAAACAGTATTTATGTGGTTGTAATAAAAACCTAACGTAAACATTTTCCACCCTCGAAGTGCTATGTAATGATGTTGGAGAGATAGGAGGGTAATGGGGAGTGATGTTCGTGTGGGAGAAATGAGCCAATAAACATTCTAAACTTGATAAATCAAGAAATGTCACTATAAGTTTCTCATTTAGAAGGGTGGTAGTAAGTACCAGGGGAAAAGATATGAGGGTTGAAGGTGGTTGCCTTTAACGAACAGGACCTGAAAGGTGAGATGGGGAAGGGTAGGATAGAGGGGTCTTTTAAATTAAGTGCCTTTCAAGTGTATTATTTCATTTTTTTCTTTGTTTGGTTTTTTTTTTGGCTGCGCCGTGTGGCCAATGGGATCTTAGTTCCCCGACCAGGGATCGAACCCGCTCCCCCTGTAGTGGAAGCGCCGATTCTTAACCACTGGACCACCAGGGAAGACCCGCAACTATATTATTTTGAATAAATCATTTAATACTTTGAAGAAGTGATATGTACTATAATATATTTGACTACAGTAATAAGTAAGTGAATGATATTTTGAAATGTAAAAAATTAATTAATACTTGCTTTGGTGCACTTTTAGGAACAATTAGAATTGTCTCATGAAACTGAAGGCTTGGCAAAGTATTCTCTGCATAGGGGTCAAGCACATAGACTTTGGTTTTTTTGTTGTTTTTAAAAATTTTTATGAGAGTATAGTTGATTTACAATGTTGTGTTAGTTTCTACTGTACAGCAAAGTGAATCAATTATACATATAAATATGTTCACTCTTTTTTAGATCCTTTTCCCATATAGGTTATTACAGAGTACTGAGTAGAGTTCCCTGTGCTGTACAGTAGGTCCTTATTAGTTATCTATTTTATATATAATAGTGTGTATATGTCAATCCCAGTCTCCCAGTTTATTCCTCCCCCCTCTCTTTCCCCCTGGTAACCATAAGTTTGTTTTCTACATCTGAAGTACATAGACTTTGGAGTCTGACAGTCACTTTTTAGCCTCAGCTCTGCCAGGTGCTGTGTGACCTTGGACAAATCACTTAACTTCTCTGAGCCTTGGTTTTTCTTGGCTACAGAATGGGGATATCAATAATACCCAAGTCACAGGAATGATTTGAGAATTAAATGAGACAAAAATAAGAACAATAATAACTAAGGAACTGTGCTAACCACTTTATACATGTTATCTCATTGAATCTTTATGACTTGCAAAATTTGTGAAGGGCATCATATCACAACGTCTAATTATTTTTTAAATTAATTAATTAATTTTACTTTTTATTTTTTTGGCTGCGTTGGGCCTTCATTGCTGCACGTGGACTTTCTCTAGTTGTGGCGAGCAGGGGCTACTCTTCACTGCGATGCGCGGGCTTCTCATTGTGGTGGTTCCTCTTATTGCAGAGCATGGGCTCTGGGCGTGCAGGCTTCAGTAGTTGTGGCGCACAGGCTCAGTAGTTGTGGCAGGCAGGCAGGCTCTAGAGCACAGGCTCAGTAGTTGTGGCACATGGGCTTAGTTGCTCCTTGGCATGTGGGATCTTCCCGAACCAGGGCTCGAACCTGTGTCCCCTGCATTGGCAGGCAGATTCTTAACCACTGTGCCAGCAGGGAAGCCCAAATTGTATAATTATTAATTGTTTAATGTTAGCAGTTTTCTGTTAGTATTTCAATGGGAATGAAGATGAATAGGAGATACAAAATGAAAAAAAGATAAACTCAGTAGCATTCTGCTTATTTTGAGACCAGATTTGCACTGTCCTCTGTCCTCCCATTACCCATAGTCTTGAACATGAAATAAAAAGAAAAATGTCCCCAGGGCATCAAAGTTCTGTTCAAACGTGACACCTTTTTGGTTTAGCACTGCATTCTTTTTTTAAATTGTGGTAAAATATACTTAACGTAAAGTTTACCATTTTAACTGTCAGTGCACAGTCCAGTGACATAAGTACATTCGCATTGTCGTGCAACCATCACCACCATCCATCTCCAGAACTTTTCATCTTCCCAAACTGAACCTCTGTACCCATTAAACAATAACTCCCCATTGCCCCTTCTCGCAGCCCCTGGTAACCATTATTCTACTTCTGTCTCTATGAATTTGACTCTTCTAGGTAATCAACATAAGTGCAATCGTACAATAGTTGTCCTTTCATGTCTGGCTTATTTCACTGAGTATAATGTCTCCAAGGTTCACCCATGTTGTAGTATGTATCAGAATTTCATTCTTTTTTTAAGGCTGAATAATGTTCCACTGTGTGACTAGACCACATTTTGTTTATCCATTCATCCACTGATGGACATTTGGGTTGTTTCTACCTTTTGACCACAGTGAATGATGCTGCTATGAACATTCATGTGCAAATATCTGTTTGAGTCCCTACTTTCAATTCTTTTGAGTATGTGCTCAAAGTGTAATTCCTGGATCATATGGTAATTCTATGTTTGATTTTATGAGGACCCGCCATACTGTTTTTCACAGTGGCTGTATCACTTTATATTCCCACCAGCAGCGCACCAGGGCTCCAACTTCTCCACATCCTCACCAACACTTGTTTTGCACATACATTCTTGTGCCTGTACGGAAGAGATTCTGTTGTATAGATTTTTAGAAATGGAATTCCTGGGTCAAATGCATATGCCCTCCAGAAGGTTGTACCAATTTACACTCCCACCATTAGTGCATAGAAGTTCTTATTTGCCATTTCCTCACCCACCTTAGATAATATTGTACTTAATATTTGCTATGCGGATGGACAAAAAATAGCTCAGTGCTTAAATTTGTATTTTTCTGATTGCTATGGGAGTATCTTTTTGCATTGTTATTGGCTACCCATGTAATTTCGCTATGGTTTAATCAGTTTTCTATTGGTGGACACTTAGCTTGGTTACCAGCCCACTGTGTATGTGAAATGGCCAAAGAGGAGTGTGAGTTTGGGAAGCTATTAGAAATGCGTCCAAAGACAATAAAATGACTACAGAGACATTCAGAATGATAACCCTGAATCATCAAGTAGTTACGCGGGATTTAGGAAGTAGAAAAGTGTTTTACAAAGAGTTCTATCAAAAGTGCTTTAAAATATGAAGGCTTGGTAATTTTTGAAAGCTACCATTTACTGAACATCAACCACGTGTCACCCTCTGTGTTAGGGGCTTTTCATACATCATTATGTCATCATGGCTCGAACAGGCATCCTCTCATTTTACAGTTGTGGAGATGGATTCTGGAGGTGTGCCCAAGGTCACAAAGCATAGTAGGTGAGTGGGTAGTGGATACCAACCCAAATCTATCTGTCGCCCTTGAGAGTGACATCTGAAGTGGGTCCTGGAGCCTTGTGGAGATAGAAGTGTGGACTGCCCGGACCATGACTCCCAGTGTCTTGAATATCCTGGGGCTTTTTGTTTTTGTTTTGTTCTTTTGTGAGTGTGTGTGCAAATCCAGAGTCAGTAAACTTTCAGACAAAGACCTGACTGCAGTTCTGCACAAAGTGTGCGCCGTGACTTCACTAGGAAGGGACTTAAGGGGCTGCTTAGATACAATATATGTATATATTTTAAAAGTGTAATGGAGATCACTGTTTTATTTTTTTAATAAATTTATTTATTTTTGGCTGCGTTGGGTCTTCGTTGCTGCGAGCAGTCTTTCTCTAGTTGCGGCAAGCAGGCTTCTCATTGCGGTGGCTTCTCTTGTTGCAGAGCATGGGCTCTAGGTGCGCGGGCTTCAGTAGTTGTGGCACATGGGCTTCAGTAGTTGTGGCTCGCGGGCTCTAGAGCACAGGCTTAGTAGTTGTGGCGCACGGGCTTAGTTGCTCTGCAGCATGTGGGCTCTTCCCGGACCAGGGCTCAAACCCATGTCCCCTGAATTGGCAGGCAGATTCTTAACCACTGCACCACCAGGGAAGTCCTAGATACAATATTAAATGGCACTGAATCCCCCAACGAGGAAGTTATTCCCCTCTCATTCCCTTGCAATCATTTCATGAAGGAGAAGGTCTCCACGTGGTGCTAGAAAGACTGTAACATCTCTCCAACCCTTGCCGATTTTTTTTTTTTTAAAAAGATGCTGCTGCAAATTCAGAGCTTCAGCAGGTAACAGTGTCTAGGTAGAATTTAATAACATTATTTTTTAAATTATATTTACTTTTATAGTTATCATCTAATTATGCAAGATACCTATTTTTTTCATTCACGCGAATGAAATAAATTTCCCTTTTAAAATAAATTCACAGGCTTCCGATTAAATTGATTTTTAAAAATCAATTAAAAAAATAATAAAATAAATTCACTTTTGTAAAAACCGTGAGTCACTTTATAGAAAACTATAAGCATATGCCGTGTCAGATTGTAAAATAATTGGGCAAAAATTGTGCATAAAGATAATATTCAAATGAAGTTTTGGAGACACTACTCTAGTGGATCTGTAACAGCAGTATCTGGGCTTCACGGGTATCGTTATTTGTTAAGTCTGTTCATGCTTTTCTAGCTTTAGGGTACATCACGGCCCCATGGGATGCTTGTTAAAATGCAGATCCCCAGGACTTTAACCCCAGAGAGCCTCAGTAAGTCCCAGGTGGGATCTGAGATTTTGCAATTTTTTTTTTTTGGCCGTGCCGCACGGCTTGCAGGATCTCAGTTCCCCAACCAGGGATTGAACCCTGGCCACGGCAGTGAAAGCCCGGAATCCTAACCACTAGGCCACCAGGGAACTCTCTGGGATTTTGCATTTCTGATGTAACTGGTCAGCCTGGGGCACTTGTAGAAATTCTGAACTGGATCTTCCAATTTTAGCCCAATACAGATTTAAAAAAAAAAAAATGGGTTTGTGACAGTGCTACATGTGTGTAAACCTGCCATGCTACAAAAATGCTTTTGCCTTTGTGCTACTGTTGTGTTTCCAGGGGCAGAAGCAGTTATAACTAATGTTCAGGCAGCGTTCTAAGCACTTTACACAAGTTGAGTCACTGAATCCTCAGTGCCACCCCAGGAGGCAGACTAGTATTACTCTTATTTTACAGGTGAGGAAACCCAGATCCAGAGAGCTGAAATCCCTTGAATAAGGTCACAGGGCCAGGAGGTGGCAGGGCTGGGATTTGAACCTGGCCATCCGGCTCCAGGTCAGTATTTTTCCCTGTAGGAGCCTCTTACCTCTCCTGGACCCCAGCTCTACTTATGATGATAAAGGATCATCACCTCCTTCAATTCGACATCTTCTTGTCATCCTATCAGGAAATCAGACTTTTTATTTAAAATCAGAAATATATTGATATTTGGATTGAATAAATAAACGAATCAATGACTAGGTGAATGTCCCAGGATTGAGGACGATTCACCTTCTAGCTCATTTGAAACCGGGGACCGGGTCTGTCTTTAAAAACTAAAAGCCAACATTTGTACTTCTTTTGATGAAAAAAAAAAGTGTTCTCAATTTACCAAGAAAACTAAACTGGTACCGATTTATCTGATTCTGTGCACAAAAAGCACAAGACGGGAAAACCTGTGATCTGTCCCACTCAACATTTCTAATTTTCTCCTCCATTTCTTCAGAGAAAAGGAAAGTCCAAAAATCGCAGACGAGACTTGTAAAGGACCTTCAGTTCCATTTTTCTGACTTGGGTACAAAATGAGGCTCAATAAACTCCAGGTCTATACCTTTCAGAAGGCAATCAAATTTTGGATGACTTGAGGCTCATCCAGGATGACGTGGGCAATTTTGTTCCCTCACCACATGCATTTCTTTTTTCTTTTTCTTTTTTTTCCCCCAAGTCACAGATGGGTGCTGGAAGCTGAGCCAACACTGGGCCACCAGGCAAGTTGCAGACAGCTGTGGTGGGGTGTGAAGAGGAGGCATGTTCTGCTTTTATCGGCCAGACAGACGGCCCACGTGTGAACTGGAGGCGGTGGTGGGCTTCATCTCTGACCCGGGCACAACTGACCTCAGCAAAGGTCTGGTACCAAGGTAGGTAGCGTGCCTTGAATATGCACAGACTATGGAACAGGTTTTGTTTTTCCTGCCAGCAGATGCTTTTTTGCACCGTTGAATTGCTCTGGTGGAAGAGAGCTTACAAGCAGGAGCACATGGAAAATGCATGGCCAGGATGTTAGCAATTGCGTCACAGTTGCACTTTGCAAAGGGGTGATCACTTTGAACAGTGCACACACATTCACATGACAAACCATTAAGACTCCGGCCCGGGGAAACAGCATGTGTTCTTTATCAGATGGCTTCCTTAGGCCCAAGCACACTGTGGACTGGAGCCCTTCACACCCATTAAACAAACGTGCGGTTAATGTCTTGATTTTATGAGGCGCTTTAGATGTCCTTTTGATAATGGAGCAGTGGCCTCCCCTCCAAAACAAAATAGATGATTTGCTCATGTGTTTCCAGCTGAGGAGAGCTTGTGTCTGTAGGGGTAGATATCGAGAACAACAAAAGACATGTTAGTAACAGCTACAGAGATTTTCAACTTGTGTGCAATTTGCTCTGTGACATCTGAGGCCAAAAAAGGGCGATTCTCTAAAAGGCAGCTATAAAGCGGTAATTCTCAACTTTGGCTGCATATTAGAATTAGCTGGGGAGCTTTAAAAAATCCCAATGCCCAACTTGCGCCCCAGACCAAAGAAGTCAGAATCTCTTGGGGGTGGGTAGGACCCAGGCATCAATACTTTAAAAAGTTTCCTGGGTGATTCCCACGTGCAGCAAAGGTTCTGAATCACTGCTTGACCTTTTCAAAAGTCATATAGCATTCTGGGGGAAATGATAATCCACTGATATCTCATTTACAAGGGGATGAAAATGGAAGTCCCCATGTAGTGTGCCTGATTTCCAGACTTGATCATCTGCCTCTTTTCTAATTGTTTTGTGCAAGTATTGGAAAGCCTATGCCTAGGGCCTCCGTGGGCCAGGCAGGTACTGCACAGGAGGGAAGGAGCCCAGGTGAAGGTTGGGGGCAAGGGGATTGAAGGGGAATGGAAGGCCTCAGCCTCAGAGTAAAGCAGCCCCTCCGCCCTCCTCCTGACGTTGCCAGGGGCAGATGCAGTCTCAGTGGGGCCAGGCTTTTGAATTTTTCCGAATAAATTGCTCATCAATTTTTTAATGCGAAATATCCCCTTTTAGATCTGTTTGCCACAAATTCAAATTTTAAAACTCCCTGAAGCCAAATGAAACTCACTGCAGGCCAAATTTGGCCCAGTGGGCTGGCTTTTAGTTCACCTAGTTTATATACCTTTTGGGGATTCTTCTTCTTTTTTTAATTGCAGTAAAATATACTTAACGTAAAGTTTACCATTTCAGTCATTTTAAAGTGTACAATTCAGTGGCATTAAGTGCCTTCATGGTGTTGTACGACCATCAGCTCTATCTAGTTCTAGAACCTTTTCATTACCCCAAACAGAAACCCCATACTTTTAAACACTCACTCCCCATTCTCCCCTCCCCCAGCCCCTGGCAACCACTAATCTGCTTTGTGTCTCTCTGGATTTGCCTATTCTGGGTATTCCATGTAAGTGGAATCATACAGATGTGACCTTCTGTGGCCGGCTTCCTTCCCTCAGCGTAGCGTTTTCAAGTTCATCCATGTTGTAGCATGCGTCCGTGCTCCACTCCTTTTTATGGGTGAATAAGATTCCATTGTGTGGATAGACCACATTTTGTTTATCTGCTCTTTAGATGATGGATAGTTAGGTTGTTTCCACCTTTTGGCTCTTGGAATAGTGCTGCTCTGAACATCTGTGTGCAAGTTTTGTTTCAACACAGGGATCAGTCTTCCATAACAACATATGCTCCCATAGCACTGATCCCAACTTTAAGCACACTGTAGGTGCTCATGAATTGGGAACTTCACTCTAGGGTGACCAGGTTGTCCCAGTTTGCTTTGGACAGTCACGGTTTAGGCACTGAAGGCCCCACATCCCAGGAAACCCCTCAGTCCCCAGTAAATGAGGGTGGTTGGTCTTCCTATAGAGGCTGCTGAAGCCAATCAGTAGAGGAAGGACTGACAGGGCCTCTCTCACTCACCAGCATGAGCCTTCTCAAGGCCAGGCCAAATGGTGTAGTGTTTCGATTGTGACTTTAAAAATCATCATGACAAGTACATGTTTCTTGCAGTTGTCTGTAATCACCATTGATTTCAGGCCTCTGTGCTTTGGCACAAGCCGGTACCTCTGTGTGCACCTGGAGGATTCCCATTCCTTCTTTTATTTATTTATTAAAAGATTTTTTTCGTATTGGAGTTTAGTTGATTTACAATGTTGTCTTAGTTTCTGGTGGTCAGCAAAGTGATTCGGTTATACATATATATATATATTATGTATGTATTCTTTTTCATATTCTTTTCCATTATGGTTGATTACAAGATACTGAATATGCTCTACAGTAGGACCTTGTTTTTTATCCATTCTGTATATAAGTTTGCATCTGCTAATCCCCATCTCCCAATCCATCCTTCCCCTATCCCCTCTCCCCGCTGGCAACCACAAGTCTGTTCTCTATGTCTGTGTGTCTGTTTCTGTTTCGTAGATAAGTTCATTTGTATCATAGTTTAGGTTCTACATATAAGTGATATCATATGGTATTTGTCTTTCTCATTCTGACTTACTTCTCTTAGTATGATAATCTCTAGATCCATCTACATAGCTGTAAATGGCCCATTTCTTCTTTAGTCTCAGCCTCAGAATCTCTACCTCAACAGAGCCTTCCCAGAGTCCCTCCCCTTTCCCTTGCAGGGGTCTAAAGCGCTCACCTCCTTTTTTCCCAGAGCATATTATAATTACAGGATTTGTTTGCACGGGTCTCCCCACTAGTCTGTGACTTTCTCAAGGAGGGTGGAATGTTGCTGATGCTTTTGTCTGGCCAAATATACCCTCTCTTCTTCTGTAATAGCATTCCTCTTTTCCTTTGGGGGACCAGCCCTCCCCTAATCTCATACCACGTGGTTTGGGTAGAGTTGATGCCACTTCCTACAACCCAGGCCTGGCCCGTCCTCACATTCCACCCCCTTGGCCAAGGTGACTGGCTTGGGAGTAGGTGGCCCAAACCAGGTTAGTGCACATTCACTCCTGCAACTTATGTTGAAACTAGCTGGAACTAAGTTGCAATGAGTTAGAACTTCGTTGGAACTAAGGAGAAAGGGACTCTTTTTCTCATGGAGTTGCTAAGCTCTCTGTTACCATCTTTGTCACCTCCTGGGGAAAAGCCACCTAAAAACGAAGCCAACACAGAAGAAAGCAGAGCTGAGCGATGGGGAGAGAAAAGGATGGTGCCAGGCCAGAGCAAGATTCTTCCCCTTCACCTCCTGGTGATCTGAGTCACTTTTTTTGTCTAAACTGGTTTGTGTTGGGTTTTTGTCCCTTGTAACTAAGAGAAAACTGAAGAATGCACTGTCCCTTATTAATCTTTAGATCCTGTGCATGTAGCATTCTCCCAGCACATTGCAGGCACTCAAGAAATGAATGTGTCAGTACTTTCCTAAGTACGCCATTACGATGTTTTTTTTTTCTTTTTCCAATAATGAAACAATATCGATGCAAGGAGAGTCAGGAGGGGAGGATGTAGAAAAGTTGGAGCCCTCACACACTGCTAGTGGGAATGTAAAATGGTGCAACCACTATGGAAAACAGTGACAGTGTCTCAAAAAGTTAAACGTAGAATCACCATCTATGCTAATTCCACTCCTGGATATATAGCCAAAGAATCGAAAACCAGAGTTCAAACAAAAACTTGCACACAAATGTTCACAGCAGCACTATTCACAATAGCCAAAAGGTGGAAAAACAATATCCACCAAAAGATAAGTGGATCAATAAAATGCAGGATATGCACACAATGGAATATTATGCAACCACAAAAAGGAATGAAGTACTGACACATGCTACAGCGTGAATGAACCTTGAAAACATTATGCAAAGGGAAAGAAGCCAGACACAAAGGGCCACATACTGTATGGTTCCGCTTACATGGAATGTCCAGAATACGTAAATCCATAGAAACAGAAAGCAGATTTGTGGTTGCCCAAGGCAGGGGGAGGAGGGGAAATGTGGAGTGACTGCTAAACCTGTACGGGATTTCCTTCTGGGGTGAGGAAAGCGATCTGAAACTAGATGGTGGTGATGGTTGCACAACATTGTGAAGGGACTACATGTCACTAGCGGTGAATTTCATGTTATGCATATTTTTCAACAGTAAAAACAAAAGAATTGGGAACTTCCTCAGGGCTGCTGCAGATGGATGCCATGCAGGTTGTTTCCTTCATAAGGTGCCCAGATCGGAGTAAGTCTGAAATCCAGACCGTGCTCTGCCCCACAAGCTGTGACCCCTGGTCCCCTTGCAGAGCAGATGCCTTTTTCTGATTCACACAAAGACACCATTTGGGCTAATGCAGAACTTCATAGACAAGATGGCATGAGAAGTAAGCAAGCTCGGTTGATGGCATCACTTTACTGCAATTTTCAGTCCTCCTCAGCTGTGTATCTCTCAGAACCCGGAGAGTGCCACAGTCCGCGTCCTTTTCCATCCTGAGGGTGCTGTGTCTGAAAATTCACAGTGCATTGTTCAGTGCTTAATTTGTAAAGCCAGCATAAATCACTGGACTAATCATCGTCCATTACGATGAGCTCAAATTATCTCACCATCAAGAGAGTGATCTGGTTGTTTTGCTCACATTGGAAAATTAAAAGACAAAGAGGCAAAAGGCCAAAAGAACTCTAGAACAAGTCAGTTTTCTGATGTTAGGAAAAATTCACAAGGTTAAAGATAGGACCTTTCTGCTTGCACTCATCAAAGGTATTTTTTAAAAAGCCATTTATGTTTTGGGGATCAATGAGTTAGAACAGAGCAATAATAATCCTCTTGCAGCTATGAAGATTTGGTTGTGTCCTGGGGGCTAGTGTTCTGAGCTTTTTCCCCTCCTTGAAGAAGTCAGTAGGAAAAAAGGAAAAAAAAAAAAGCAATGCCCTGGGAAAACAGTACATTGGGCTTCTTTAAGGACAAGTCAGTGGTAGTTTTTTTCAGTTCCAGGGTCATCGACCACCCCTCTACCTTTGAATCTGCTGTTTCCCAATTTGCGTCCCCATTCACAATGCAACTTAGAAAATACTGGGAGCAGGTCATTGCTAATACAACAGGATGTGGAATGAGACTCTTCCTATCAACCCAGGACTACAGCTAAAGCTTCGAAGGGAGGGCAGTGGGTAACGATACTCCATCCTTCCATTAAGAGGCAGCCAGACTGGTCCTCTGACCATCAGTAACCATCAGCCTCCCGCCGATGTGAGACAAGTTCAAGATTTTATCCAGAGGAGGTTTTTCTGACAGGTCTTTGTAGGGGGTTTTCTTCTCCCCTCCCAACCCCCAAGCCAAGAGAGGAGAGTTCAAAGAAGAATCACCCATGAGACTCATGAGACTGGGCGCACCGAGGGGGAGCGGCTGGCATCTCACTGCCCGCTGAAGGCTGCCTGGGGTGAGGAGAGCGGGCAGCAGGGCAAAGGTGCATCCTGTTTCTCATGAGCTAGAGCACATATTAGACTTGAGTCATCCTGAAAAACTCACCCAGCCTGCCAGGCAAGGGGCCCTCAGATAGAGAATGTAGGGTACTTCCCGGGGTGTGAGTGGAAAAGGGGTGTGCGAGAGGTCACAGCGTGTGCTTTGAGTCCCCACGTGGTCCCCACGGAGGTCTCCGAAGATCCCGCAGTTCTGCCCCAGGTGAAAGAGGCAGCATGTGAGGGCTCATCAGGATATGGCGGGGGCGGGATCTGACGCGCAAGCGAGAACTATACCTGTTCTCGCCTGTTCCGAGGCCCCTTGTCCACTCATTCCTTTGCTCCTGTACACCAGCAAGGGGAGCTGGAGAGGAGGCAGGAAAGGACACGCCTGCCTAGTCTCCACCCTGCAGATTCCTGAGCCATCTGTGGTCAGACCAGAGGGGCGGGGAAGAGGTATCACACTGGATGTGAGAATGAAGTTTTGGTTGGGCTAGAATGGCCTTCTAATATTTAAATTTGAGACTGTTCTTATAGTTGAAACTAAAAGCTATGGGATCTAATGAAGTATTGCCAACTTCAGCTCATTCAGTAGCCCAGTAACAATAATTTATTTCCACTATTGATGAAGCTACTCTGAGACATTCGTCATTCAGAGCTAGAATGCAGTTTCTTTTTATTTCTTTCTTTATTTTTGGCTGCGTTGGGTCTTTGTTGCTGCGTGAGGGCTTTCTCTAGTTGCGGCGAGCAGGGGCTACTCTTTGTTGCGATACGCGGGCTTCTCTTGTTGCGGAGCACAGGCTCTAGTTTGCACGGGCTTCAGTAGTTGCGGCACGCAGGCTCAGTAGTTGTGGCTCATGGGCTTTAGAGCGCAGGCTCAGTAGTTGTGGCGCATGGGCTTAGTTGCTCCGCGGCATTTGGGATCTTCCCGGACAAGGGCTCGAACCTGTGTCCCCTGCATTGGCAGGCAGTTTCTTAACCACTGCACCACCAGGGAAGCCCTAGAATGCAGTTTCTGAGATGAAATACAATTCTCATCAGTTAACTCCCAGGCAGGGAGCTGCTTCTGGGGGACAGGGAAACCACAGAACTTTCAGCAGTCTTCTAGGGCTGGAGAGACAAAACCAGGGACTTGAAAGGCTAATATCCCAGAGAGAAGGAGTGGGGGGACAGAAAAATGAGCTTGATAGATGGCAATATCCCCCTTAAGACATTTGGCAGATTCTGAAACAGTGCAGGCCAAGAAGCTAAGAAACCAAGTAAAAAGTTCCTGAAAAACAGAGCAGAGGAACTTCCCTGGTTGTCCAGTGGTTAAGACTCCATGCTTCCAATGCAGGGGGCAGGGGTTCGATGCCTGGTTGGGAAAGTTCTGCCTGCTGCACGGTGCGGCCAAACAAACAAACAAACAAAAACAGAGCAGAGTTTCCAGCAGTCTTGCCATTAGAACTCAGGACTGGCGGGAGGGGCCTCGGTGAACACCTAAACTTCTCAGTTGGAAATCCTGAAAGGCAAGGCCTTAGAAGTGAAGGCCAGAGTTAAATGGTGTCTTATCAAAACTGCAACCCAGCCTCCATCCAGCTCAGCCTCTGATTGGATTAAGATGGTCAGTCCTCATGCCATCTGTCTTGCAGAGAAAGGGTGAGCCCTCTCCAGAGTTAGATAACATCACCTGGAGACTCTAGATATTATTTTCTTGCACAGACATTGTATGGCATTCAACAAAAATTACAAGGCCTGCCAAGAGACAGGACCAAATCACTGAAAACAAAGAGAAAAATAGTCAGTAGAAATAGACCCCACAGGTGACCGAGGCACTGGAATTAGACAGGGGCTTTAAAATAACCATAATTAATATGTTCAAGAAAAACAAAGCAGAAGGTGGAGAAAATGGATGAAAAGAGAATTTTACCAGAAAATTGGAATCCATAAACTTCATAGTCCAAAAGATTGAGAGCACAGAGAACACACTTGAGCTCCTCATCGACAGGGGGATTTTGAAAATGCTGGTTCAGCTCTATACGGGCCATGAAACCCTACAACCCACAGTCTGAGAAAAAGTTTGCCATCACGGGTTGTCATTCTCTCTACTTCTTAAGTGGCTTCCTTTAAGGAACACATAATGTACCCTGAGCTCTTGAGTCTACTCTGCCCCATAAGCCCAATCCCTGGAATGGAGCTCTGTTAAAGAGGTGCCTTTTGCTAATTATCCTAAATACATCCTTTGGGCAATGTGTGCTGGGAGTACTGTTAGTTAAAATGGTCAGGGAGATGAAGCCTATTTGAGTTGACACTAAGTGACAGGAGCCAACCAGGAGAGGATTAGGGGGAAATTTGACCTGGGCAGAGGGGACATAGAGTACAAAGACCTCTGAGGCAAGACTGTGTTTGGTGATTTAACCTGGGGATAACAAACTTTTCTGTAAAGGGCTAGATAGTAAATATTTTAGCTGTTCCAAGTCATACAGTGTCTGCTGCAACTAAATTCTGCTGCTATAATGCAAAGGTACAGACACATAATAAATAAATGGGTGGTAGTGTCCCAATAAAACTTTATTTATGAACACTGAAATTAGAATTCCTTGTTAATTTTCACATCACAAAATATCCTTTAGATTTTTTCCCCAACCATTTAAAAACGTAAAATCCATTCTTTTCTTTTTTTAAATTTTTATTGGAGTATAGTTGATTTACAATGTTGTGATAGTTTCTACTGTACGGCAAAGTGAATCAGTTATACATATACATATATGCACTTTTTTAGATTCTTTGCCCATATAGGTCATTTTAGAATATTGAGTAGAGTTCCCCGTGCTATACAGTAGGTCCTTATTAGTTATCTGTTTTACATATAGTAGTGTGTATATGTCAACTCCAATATTCCAATTTTTCTCTTCCCTCCCTTTCCCCTTTGGTAACCATAAGTTTGTTTTCTACATCTGTGACTCTATTTCTGTTTTGTAAGTAAGTTCATTTGTACCATTTTTTTAGATTCCACATGTAAGTGATATCATATGATCTTTGTCTTTGTCTGACTTCCTTCACTCAGTATGACAATCTCTAGGTCCATCCATGTTGCTGCAAATGGCACTATTTCGTTTTTTCATGGCTGAGTAATATTCCATTGTATACATGTACCACATCTTCTTTATCCATTCCTCTGTCGATGGGCATTTAGGTTGCTTCCATGTCCTGGCTATTGCAAACAGTGCTGCAGTGAACATTGGGGTGCATATGTCTTTTCGAATTATGGTTTTCTCCGGATATATGCCCAGGAGTGGGATTGCTGGATCATATGGTAGCTCTATTTTTAGCTCTTTCAGCAACCTCCATGCTGTTCTCCACAGCGGCCGCACCAATTTACATGCCCACCAACAGTGCAGGAGTCTCCCTTTTCTCCACACCTTCTCCAGCAGTTGTTTGTAGCGTAAAATCCACTCTTAACTCTGGGACCATAGTTTGTTGATATAAGGGGGGTTAGGTAGGCTGGGATCAGACCATGCAGGACATGTAGGACATGGTAACAATCAGATTGAAGCAAAACCCCTTTCACTCTCCAAATGTAAAGCCACCCCTCAGGGCAATTGCAGGCCGGGGTGACAGTTCTGGGAGGCAGCTTCCTACAGCTCATGGGAGATCACCAGGTTTGTTTCATTTTCCCCCAGTAGCAAGAGACGACAAGCAAAAAGGCAGGAGCGCGCGCACGCACGCACGCACACACACACACACACACACACAGCTAGAAAGCCAGAGAGGACGTGCCCAGGTTCACGCTGACGTTTCTCCAGCATGCACTACGGGGTTTAAAGTTGGACGCACACCTGCTCCCTGCGGGAGTGCACCTGCTGAGCCGCGCTCCGGCCTCGTCTCGCGAGAGCGGTGCCGTAGTAGTGGCCCCCACCCCCACCCGGCCACTAAATCCCTCTCCCCGCCCCCTCGGCCCAGCCTCCGCGCTGTAGCACAGTCCCTGCCATCTCCACCGCCCCCGGGAGCAGCCTCGGCCCGCCGTGCGCGCTTCCCCCGCGCCCCCGCCCGCCGACTGCTCGCTCGCACGCCCGCCCGGTAGTAATTTCACTTTGCCACGCGAGCTCCGCATCGCCTAGAAATCCCGCCCCCCGCTCCCCCTGCCGCCGCCGGGAATCGTCCCTTTTCCCGGCCAGGTGCGCGAGCCTGCGCGCTCCTTCTCCGCCTCCTTCGGCGGGTCCCTGGCGAGCCGGGGCCGGGGCCCGGCGGGGGCGGATGCGCGCACCGCGCCTCTCCACCAACCCGCTCCCCTGCAGGTCCTTTGCTCTCCATCCCTCGCCGGCGCTCCCTTGCTCCCCCCCCCCCCCCACCTTGATTGACAGGCAAGATGTCGGAGTGGAGCGAGGCAGGAGCGAATGCAGCAGCCGTCACCCCCGGAGCCCGGCGGCGGCAGCAGCAGCAGCGCGACGACGAGCCAGCAACCAGCCGCAGTCGCCGCCGCAGCCGCGGGAGCAATGCAGACAGCATCTTGAGAACGCGCTAAAGCACCACAAACGGTGGACAATGCCGTGTCACTGCAACTGGGAGGGGGGCAAACCAGATTTTTTTTGACATAAAAGCCAGCCAGCCAAAAATATATAATTTTGTCCTTCACGGAGCCGGTGTGTAAAGAGTGAGCGCTGTTTTCCTTCTCCTCCTCCTCCTCCTCCCCCTCTCCCTCCCCCCCTCCTCCTCTTTTTCCTCCTCCTCCTCCCTAAGTGTACAGACAGCATCACATCACCTGGTTTGCTTCTGAGAAGCAGCATCTCTCCTTTTCAGGGACCAGAGACTCAGAGAGAGGAGACGTTCTCATGAAGTCTGCTTGATACCCCAAAATAAAATAATAAATTTTGGCTCTTGTCCCCTCCTCCCACCCCCACCCCCTCAACCCTGTGTGAGATGTTGGGTTTCTTCTTCATGAGACATTGTTGAGAAGTCGCAGTGGTTGGAGAGGCGTAGGGGGCAGACTACCTCTACTCCCCCCACACCCCCCTTTTTTCTCTCTGGGAGGAGGAGGAGGGGAAGGGGGCTTGCAGAGCAAGCGATGGATGAGGAAAACATGACGAAAAGCGAGGAGCAGCAGCCTCTGAGTTTGCAAAAAGCCTTACAGCAGTGCGAGTTGGTCCAAAACATGATAGACCTGAGCATCTCCAACCTGGAAGGGCTTAGGACCAAATGTGCTACTTCCAACGACCTCACACAAAAAGAAATCCGGACCCTGGAGGTAGGTGTTGCCTATGGAAAGAAAGCCATCCTTCCTTCCCTCCCCCTTCTCCCCCACCATCCCCTTTCCCTTGATTCTGTTTGTTGGGGGTGGGGGGGGCGGTGGGAGGGTAGCAAGGTGGGCACGATTTGGTCTCCTGTGATTTATCTTGCAAAGCCTGCACTGGGTGTCCCTTTACTGTACTGCTGTCGTCGGCGCTTGGCTGGGTGGTGGGAGGAGTAGTAGTAACTGTTATTCTTTATTATTATTCTTGCGGCTGTGGTTATCATTCGCTTCCTCTTTGAGGAGTGAGTTCTCCCTTTTTTCCGCTTGTGAATTTGTTTATATGCCACGGGGGCTTGCTTGTGTGCTGGGTAAGACATTAAGGCGCTGCAGAGAACCCACGTGACCTTGCGCATTCTGCAGGTGGTCAAAAGGTGCTTTTTGCTCGCAGAATGGGGCTGCCTGTAAAGATAGACCTCTTCTTTTTCGGCCTCCTTCCCAGCCCCCCTTTTGCTCCTTGGATTTGGTTTGTTTGTTTACTTGTTTGTTTTCAGTAATATACATGTCAGGAGGCAAGATGCATGAAAAAGAATTCCCCATTGAGCTACCCATTTCCAATCAAATCATTTTGATGCAGGGAGCTGTTGCAGGCCTGAAACGTGTTAAAAACAAAACAAAAAAACCCCAAAAACCCCCCCAAAACCCCAAAACAACCCTGGATCAGCACACACAGGTTGTGTGGGAAAATACTCTGAAATCTTGGTGGGACCGTGAAAAAAGGGGTCGGGAGGAGGAGTTATCTTTGGCGTGTTGTAACATTCTCTCCAACAGAACTTGAGGGGGAGTTTGAAGCAATTTCGTGGGGGGGGTGGGGGTGGATGCAAAGTTACTCAGAAAGAAGATGGCAGAAATTATTTCTTCCGAAGGCCATCTGGTCAAAGGAAGAAGGTTTCAAGAGCTTTAGAAAATGCCTGGCGTCCACGTAATCATTGAGCATCCACGTTGTTCGAAACATCTCTAGGGTTCGACTCACATCCCTCCCTCCAACCGGCCCCGTGCTACGCATGGCTTGATTAAATTTGGGAACTCCCATTAGCTGGCACTTGCTGAGGGTGGTGGCCATGGGGCTGGGAGCAAAGGAAAGTGGTTCTCCCTGTGGTGGGGCGGACGTGTGCAGAGCTGGGATGGCCACTAGTTTCCAGCCCGTGTGTTTCCAAGGCCTGAACTCTTTAATCCCTACTGAATCTTTTAGCCCTTGTGCCCCCGTTCTAGTCTGGATGAGCACCTATCTCTGGTTCACTTTCAAGTCTTCCTTTTTCCTCCGTGGTTTTAAATTTGGCCGCATATCAGCAGGCAGGAAGGTCACCAGTTTGAAAGTGGAGTTAGTGTGTGTGTGTGTGTGTGTGTGTGTGTGTGTGTGTGTGTATTGAGTATACTGTTTGCTCCCCTAGAATGCATCTCTGTGTGCACCTGTCATCTGGGAAAATGATCGTCAGAAATGAAATAACGTAAGTATCAAGGGGTAGCAGAGGCGTGGGAATTCTGTGGGGAGGCACAGGTATTTTCTTTCTCGGAGCTTTGGAGAACCGTGTAGGCTAGGACTCCGCTGATGGAAGAAAAAGTGTGGGATGCCCTGGCCCAGCCTTCTGTCTCTGTCTGAGCAGTGCCCAAGAGAAGATCCTGTTCAGAATTGCATGCTGTAAATAAATAACCCAAAAGGGCCACCGGAGGTCTCTTCTGTTCCTCTGAGTCAGGAGTCCCAAATGCTAGTTTGTGTATTACTATGCAAGTTTCTCCAGTTTTCTTTTCCTCTTTTCAACATGCTCCATCCTCTGAGAGCCCCCTGGATCATGGTGATTGTTGCAGTGGGCCACGGATTCCATTGCTTCTTTTCTGCATAGTGGTTTTCTTTTTAAACTGGGGGATGTGGGCATTGGTATGGTGGGAAGTGACAGTTACTGGGAATGCATCTGTTGTTAGTTTCCTAATCCCAGTATGCCACAGAGTGTGCCCACGACTTTATCCATATTGCCCAAGAAAGGATCTTGAGCAGTTATGCCAGTTTAGGCTTTCTAGGTCTCTAGGGCTAGGGTGGGGCCTCTGAGGAGGGGCTGATGCCTTAGGGTCCAGCCAAGTCCTGCCAAACCTCACATAGGTTTTGGATCCACAGTTGTTGTTGTTTTTAAATCCCAGCAGTTGTCAAATTTTATATATCAGAACCACCTGAGGGAGCTTATTAAAAATGCAGATTTTCAGCCTCTAATCCTAGAGATTCTAATTCAGTTGGGATTGGAGGGCGCCTAGGTATCTGCATTTAGTAAACAGTCCAGGTGTTTGTGATGCATGTTTTCATATTGACACTTTGAGAAAGACTAATCTAATAGGAGATAGAGGCCATATTTCAGCTGTTAGATGATGACATCTCCCTGCTCACAAACACTAAAGAAAGTAGTAAATTGAACAGATCATCCCTGAAAACCTTGCCTATACCCCTGTGGAAACAAAAAACATCTGACATGGACTTAGTATCCAAGAAGCGTACTTTCATGACGAGGGAGACAAGGCTAATCATGTGTATGTGAGATAATGATAAAGTCCAAACAGTAATATGGGAAACAGCACGTGGGTCTGTTAGGAATGTGTTCAGCTGCGTGAAATGGAAAATCCACCCAGCGTGGTTAAGCAATTAATGGTTTATTTTTCTCAAGTAGCAAGAAGTCTGGAGGTATGTAGCTGCTTGAGTTGGCTCAGTGAGTTAATAACATTGGGGCTGATGTCTTTGTGAATTCTCATGGCCTCTTCCTTATGGCCACAAGATGGCCCCTGAAGCTTTAGCCATTACACCCCACGTTCAAGGTAGGGAAGAGGGGGACCAGGTGAATAGGAAGGAATAAAGGCTTCATGTCTTTGTTTGGCTTCCGCAGGACACCTCCTCCTTCCTACCCCTAAGGTGATGTTTCATTATGTCTTCTTTGCCACAACTGGGTCAGGTCGCTTGTCCGAGCTGCAAGGCAGTGGGGATGCCATCATGACTGGTCTAGATAGTTGCAGTCTGTTTCCTGGGTTGACCTGTTGCTACTCCATACAAAATCAGGGTTGTGCTAGCCTGGAAGAAGGCATGAAGGGACATTGGGGGGCCAGCCAGCAGCGCTGGCCACAGTATGTTACCAGGAGTTCCTCTGGCAGAGAAGAAAGGTCATGAGTTTTGGAGTTAGACCGATGTAGTTTGGCATTCTAGCTTTCCTACTTACTTTATCTTGGCCTAGTGATTTAAATTTTCTGACCCATGGTTTCATTTTTGGCAAAATGGCAGTGAAGGAATAACATTACCTACCTCAGAGGTGGTGGTAAGGATGAAAAGAGGTGAGATTTTCAAGGGTCTAACGCTATCTGTAGCCCAGTGCCTGCAGGTGCTAAATAAATGATAGCTTCTTTGATGGTGATGATTAGCATTACATGGTGTAGAGTAGATGACACGGAAGGGAACAGCTCAGACTGGAGGGAGAGAAGGATCTTGAGCAGCATTTCCAAAGTATGTTCTGTGGAACCCTAGTTCTATAGAACCCTAGCATTATCATTCTTTCAACAAATACTGAAATCCTGGCACTGTACTAGATGCTGGTGGTCAACAAGTATTCTGAAGACAAAATAAATCCCATGGTTAACACATTTGGGAAAGGTTGAGGTAATCAAAAGAGATAGGTATCTTGACTGCAGGACTTCTCAGAGCCTTTAATGTGCTGTATTTGTACATTGTGACTCCAAGAGAGGGTAGCGTCTGCGGTGTTTCCTTTTTCCAGAGACATCTCTTGGGCTTGATGTTCCATAGAATGCACCCAGGGAAACATGTGACGAAGTGGTTAGGGAAGCACCCTTGATTGGGGAGCTGGGGACCCTGAGTGGAGTGAGATATGGGGAGGGTTTAAATTGCAGCAGGTTGGGGGAGCTCTCTGGGCCAGAACAAAAAACCGGATGGAGGCATTCTCCTGCCTTCAAGGGGCAGCTTACAGACCGGCTGGCCCAGAATGAAGAGTACCTGGTAGAGTGTCATAGGAAACGAATTCAGGTTACAAACTCCTGGAGCGTAACTTAGTATCGGGAAGTCAGACAAACAAAGTTTCATCCCTTTTAGAGGGGAGATAGAAATCTTCAAAGGTTTTGGAGTGAGTACAGTTAAAAAGTTGTTTAAAGGTTAGTCTGATGGCAGCCTGCAGCAGGGACCAGCAAACTTTTTCTGTAACGGGACAGATAGTAAATCGTTGAGGCTTTGTGGGCCATGTGGTTTCCATCACAACCACTCAGCTCTGCTGTTGTAGCCTGAAGCAGCCACGGACAACCCAGAAATAAACGTTTTCTAATAAAACTTCATTTAGGGTCCCTGAAATTCGAATTTGATACAATTTTCACGTGTCACGAAATAGTATTTTCCTTCTAATTTTTTTTTGACATTTAAAAATGTAAAAACTATTCTTAGGATTCAGGCCTGAAAAAAACAGGTGGTGGGTCAGACTTGGCCCGTGGCCTGTAGTTTGCTGATCCCTGATTTATAGGGTGAGAAATGAACCTGGAGGCACAGAGGCCATCTGAAAGGTGAATGAGTGGCACTAGGGCTGGTGGGCACTGGCCACGTGCAGCTGGTACTGAGTTGGGTTCTATTTCGGTTAAATTACAAGTGGAGGTAAATATCAGGATTGGGTTGGGGGATGGCTAAGTAACAGAATCTCCTATACAGCAAGGGTGTTCTAGCCATCACGTATCAATTATTTGTTCTTTATCTGTTCCATCTCAATTACAGATTATGGTCTGAGAGACCATACCTAGACTTAATTAAGTTTGGGAAACCTCAGACAATAACGCATTATTTTCAGTGATGCTGTGGGTTGGGATTGGCTGGGCAGTTCTTCGGCTGGTCTTGCAGACCAGTACTTGTGGTCATCTGGCAGCTCCACTGAGGCTGAATGGTCCAAGATGGCCCTATTCATGTGGCTGGTGGTCGGCTAGTGATTGGCTCAGGCACCTCAGCTCTCTTCCACATAGCCTCTCCAGCAGGACAGCCCAGATTTGTTTCTTTCTTTCTTTCTTCCTTTCTTTCTTTCTTTTCTCCCTTCCTTCCTTCCTCTCTCTCTCCCTCCCTCCCTTCCTTCCTTCCTTTCTCTCTCTTCCTTCCTCCCTCCCTCCCCTCTTTCTTTCTTTCTCTTTCTTTCCTTCTTTCTTCCTTCCTTCCTTCCTTCCTTCTTTCCTTCCTTTCTTTCTCTCTCTTTCTTTTCTCCCTTTCTTCCTTCCTTTCTCTCTCTCTCTCCCTTCCTTCCTTCCTTCCTCTCTCCCTTCCTCCCTCCTCCCCTCCCTCCCTTCCTTCCTTTCTTTCTCTCTTTCTCTGTCTCTTTCTTTCTTTCATTGAACTACAGTTTATTTACAGTGTCCAGATTTCTTACGTGGTGGCAGCAGCAGTGTTCCAAGAAGGCAAGCTCCAATTCATAGCCTGTCTTAAGCCTCTGCTTCTGTAACTTTTGCTAACGTCCCACTGGCCAAAGCAAATTATGTGGTTGAGCCCATCGTCAATGTGGGACTTAGTATCCAAGGGTATGGATTGCAGCAGGTGTGGTTCATTGGGGGCCAGTGAACAATCTAATATAACTGAATCACAGCTATGGAAAAAATCCACAGTAAAACCAAAAGAGCATGGGAAAGAGAGGACGGCATGGGATGATCAGCAAAGGCCCCCTTGGGGAGGTTTTACTGACTTGAGGAAGCAAGCCATGAAATATCTGGGGAATGCGCAAGTCAGAGGGAACAGCAGGTGCAAAGTTCTTGGGTGGGACTACGTTCTACATGTTTTGAGAACAGCAAGGAGACCACTGTGTTTGGCGCAGGGTGAGCGGGGAAGGGATGAGGGGCACAAGTGGGAGGCAGACGCAGGGCCCCAGTCAGAGAGGGCTTGGCTGAGATACTTGCACTTTGTTCTAACTATGCAAAGGGTGGGGGACTGACTTATTTAAAAGCTCCTTTTGATTGCTGCAGGGAAAGTAGACTATAGGGAATAAGAATGGGAGCACGGAGACAAATTGGGAGGTTAGTATGGGAGTCAAAGCCAGGAATGAGTGCTTTTGACTTGAGTGATGGTGGGGAGATGGAACAAGTGGCTGGTCTCAGACGGTCAAGTGCATGGGGGATGCGCATGAATCGGATGTTGGGGGTGGAGGAAAATAAAGAACCAATGATTATTCCTACGTGTTTGGCCGAAGAACTAAGTGAATGGTGGTGTCATTATTTGAAGTGTGAAGACCGGGGGTGGATTACGTTGGGCTTGACAATGAAGTCCTGTTTAGACATTTACGTTTGTGAAGTAGACAGTTGGGTATGTGAGCCTGGAGATTTGAGGAAGGCTAGAGATATGAGGTTCACTTAACATGTCAGGAACATCTTTTCATCTTATTAAATAGTATTTTTAATGGCTGCATAGTGCTACATGGCCGTTGCATAATTTATCTAACTTATTTAATTCTGTCAGATGTGTATGTTTATCATGTTCCATTATTATAAATAATACTGTAGTAGACATCCTAGTGGCTTGTAGTAATCCTTGTCTTCGATTCCTAGAAGTGGAATATTGTTGGATCCAAGGATATGCAAAGTTTCTGGACTTTTGATAGGTTTTGCCAAATTACCTTTCACCCACAGTGTGGGAAAGGGCCCGTTTCTCCGTATCCTCAGTCTCGATTTATGTTTTGTTTTATTTTTTGGTTGCCTGTGCTTTGATGACCAAGAGCTCTGGGTTAAGGAGGCAGTTGTCTTAGGCCCAAATCTCGTCTTTCCTGTTTGCACTTGGGAAGGACCTGGGAACCTGTGTTGGTGAGAGCAGCACATGGTTTTCCATGCACAGCACCCAGCCTGCGGCGACCCAGCCTCTGCCTCGTTCTCATAGAGACATGGGTGGGACGTGGTCTCAAACTTCTGAGTCAGCGGCAAGAGTTATTTCTGAAGGGTTCTCTACCCGCTCTGGGGTTTTAGGGTGGGTTCTACTAGGGAGCTCTTATCCTTCTTCCAATGGGCAGGACACTGAGGGCTCTTCCTCCTCTCCCTGAGGACGGGTCATTTTCTGGGCTCCTCTCTCCACCCCCCTCGCCGGGCTCCACCTTTTGGGACCTCCCTTCCCCCTTGCTGCTCTGGAGCTGGGGAATGGAAGGTGTTCCAAAGCTGAGGAAGCCGAGGGGGACATGGCAGCTGGGAGGGAGGATGGAGAAGCTGAAGGGTGGGGAGGGAAAAGGGACAACAGTGGGAGAAAAGGCAGAGTGTAGCGTGATTTTCTTGGGCAGGGTTTCTATGACCCTTGGAATGTCTCTCCAGTGGGGAGTGACCGTAACTGTAGTTGTTCCTGTTTTACAAGCCAGTGGACTGAGGTTTAGAGTCACTGATCTGACCCAAACTGCAAATTCAGGCAGCCATGGATCCAGGAAGAGGTTGGAGGTTGACTGCTCCTCCCCGGAGTCCCCAGAGGTGGCCTGGCCTGGAAGAAAAGAAAGCAAAGATGAGAGCAAATAGAGGCGAAGGAGGAAGCATAGGTGATAAGGGCAATGTGATCAGAGGTGAGAGCTGTGGGATTAATGAGAATCCTAACGATGGAATACTGTCACTCATGTGCTCTCATTGGTGACCGTGCCAGATGATGATTGAAGAGAAATACAGAACTGATGGAGACAAAGTAGGGCATCTACAGAGACAAGGAAAGATGAGAAAAAGAGAGGGAGACATTTTATTTTTTTTTATTATTATTTTAAAAAAAGGCTTATTTATTTCTTTTTGGCTGTGCCGGGTCTTAGTTGCAGCATGCATGTGGGATCTAGTTCCCCGACCAGGGATCACACCCAGGCCCCCTGCATTGGGAGCGTGGAGTCTTACCCACTGGACCACCAGCCAGGGAAGTCCCCAGAGGGAGGCATTTTAGACCTGAGAGGTCCAGTATGCCAGCCACTTGCCCCATTGACTATTAATCAGTTGAAATGTGGCGAGCTCTAATTGAACTGTGCTATTATTATAAAATACCCACCAGATCCCAAACTCTTAGAATGAAGAATAGAATGCAAAATATCTCATTGGTATTCTTTTACATTGACAACATGTTGAAATGATGCTATTTTAGATATATTGGGTTAAATAAACTATGTTAAAATTGATTTCACCTGTATCTTATTTTTTCCCTGAGGCTATTAGAACATTTTAAATGACACAGGCAGCTCACTGTATATTTCACTTGGTCAGCGCAGCTCTTGAGCATCGAGGTGATTTCTGTGTTTTGCCGTAATGGAAGTCTTGTTCTTGATAAAGACTGAAAGCATGGGCCCCCTGGAGTTTCTAGGCAGCCATCGATTAGAGCTGTGGATGCGTTCCAAAGATGGATGCCTTCGATTTCCCTGGACCAGGAGAAAAATGAGATGAAGACTCAGAAATAATAACATAATTGAGTCCCTGGAAATTTGGGTGGATGCTCGAAGCAGTAGAGCCAAGAAGTTGGGAGGGTGTGGGCTACACAGTAAGACTGCTTGGATCCCAGTCTGAATTCAGGACCTACTAGCTAAGTAACCCTGGGCAAATGAGCTCTCCTTCCTGAGCCTCAGTTTCCTTGCTTATAAAATTGGGACAGTGTTTTACATGGGGTTGTTACGGTGATTCAATGGAATCATGCATTTAAAAAGCCGGCCAAAGGGCCCGGCACATAGCAAATGCTTAATAATTGTTAGCTTTGGCGGTTTTGATGATCATACTCTCTGTAGCTTGTCATAGTGAGGTTAGGGTGCTTCAGCCCTGAGTGGTGGATGGGGTGTTTCAGCCATCCAGGGAGGTGCCAGTTCATTTATTCGGTCATTGTTAACTGAGCCCCCAGTGTGTGAGAAGCAGGGAGAAGACAGCAAGACGCGAGAAGGCGAAGCCCTTGGAGGCCTTCTATGGGATAATGGCACACCTGCTGGGCTGCAGGTGACATAAGCGAACAAGATTCTCATACCAGGTCTGCATCTTCGAATTGCTCACAGATGACTCACTTCCCATCAGTGCCTAGCAGGCTTTAGTCTTTAAACCATTTGCTCGTCATAAACTCCAAGTTGGATAACAAAATGCCAGTTATGGGGTTGGGCCTTACAACTCCTGAACTTGTCTCAAGCTTGTGCGGTAAAGAGAAAAGTCAGAAGCTGTGATATCCAAGTGCTTCAGAGGACCCTAAGAGGTTGTGTAGGCCCCCCTCCTGCCCAGTGTCCAGCTTTGGCTTTGTGATTTGGGGCAAGCACTACTTCACAAAACAACCTTTTAAAAAACGCATTTTTTTTTATTGTGGTAAAATATGTATAACATGAAATTTACCATTTTAACTATTTTTAAATGAACAATTCAGTGGCATTAAGGACATTCACGGTGTTGTGCAACCATCATCACTATCCACCTGCAGAACTTTTTCATCACCCCAAATAGAAATTCTGTACCCATTAAACAATATCTCCCCCTGACCCCAGCCACATGGTTACCTCTATTCTATTTTCTGTCTCTATGAATCTGACTGTTCTAGGTACTACCTCATGTAAGTTAAATCGTACACTGTGTGTCTTTTGTGTCTGGCTTCTTTCACGTAGCATAACGTTTCTGAGGTTCATCGATGTTATAGCATGTATCAGTGTTTCATTCCTTTTTATGGCTGCATAATATTCCATTGTATTGATAGACCATGTTTTGTTTATCCATCCTGTGTTGATAGACACTTGAGTTGTTTTCATCTTTTGACTACTGTGAATAATGCTGCTATGAACATTATTGTACAAGTATCTGTTTGATTCCCTGCTTTGAATTCTCTGGGGTTATGTATCTAGGAGTGGAATTGCTGGCTCATATGGTAATTCTATACTTAATTTTTTGAGAAACCTTCATACTGTTTTCCACAGTGGCTACACCATTTTATATTTCCACCAGCAATGCACAAGGTTTCCAATTTCTCTACATCCTTGGCAATACCTACTATTTCCTGGTTTTTTGACTATAGCCATCCCAGTGGGTATGAAGTGGTATCTCATTGTGGTTTTGATTCACATTTCCCTAATGACTAATGACGGTAGGCATCTTTTCATGTGCTGATTGGCCATTTGTATATCCCCTTTGGAGGAATGTCTATTCAAGTCCTTTCATAAGTCAGCCTTTTGATATGGGTGAGTTATAAAGGTTAGAATTATCCTCCTTCTGTTGACTTGGATCTACACTCTGATGTCTTTTATCCTTTGGTTCTACTCTTTGGAGGAGAGCAAATAAGGCCAGTCCTTCCTTTGGCTGACAAAAGTCTCAAGTAGAGTTTGCATTTAGATCTGGAACCTACCAAGTAGAGACAAGAGATAGCCATGGCCACAGATTCCTGACAAGTCTCCAACCCAAATTTTGCAGCCACTGTCTCCCTGCTTTGTCCTGTATGAGTTCCATTCTTATAGAATTTTGGATTCTGGGGTCTCTGGTGATGATAAATTTCCCTTTGCCTGTGCGCCAATCCTACCCAGAGTATCATGCCCATCAGAAATAGTCATGAATGTGTCTCTTTGTGCCCATCCACAAAGGCACTGGGATGGTGCCTTGGGCAGGGTTGGGTGGCATGCACTTGAGCAATGAGGCGAATAGACAAGTATAAAAATGAACCCATCAAGTGGGGCATCCAGGGGCTTCATTTTTATTAGGTAGGAGGTAGAGCAAGGTTAGATGCCACTTTTTATATTTTTATGCTTATCTGACTGGGAGAAACAGTGCTTTGTGATAAACCCAAAAAGCAATATTATCCTTTTAATATGTTGCTATACTATTATTTTAATATGTTGCTGGATTTGATTTGTTACAATTTTGTTGAGGATTTTTGTGTCTTTGTTCGTGAGGGATATTGTCTGTGGTTTCCTTTTTCATACCATCTTTGTTTAGTTTAAGTATCAGGGTAATACTGGCCTTATAAAATGAGTTTTATTTTACGAGTTTTATTTAACGAGGAATTGTTTCCTCTACTTCTGTTTTCTGGAAGAGACTGTGTAGAATTGGTGTTATTTCATCTTTAAATTCTGGTAGAATTCCCCAGTGAAACTATCTGGACTAGAGATTTATTTTAATTTAATTTTTCTGCAGAAGGTTTTAAACTACAACTTCAATTTCTTTAATTTATTATTGGGTGAATTTTAGGACTTTGTGGCTTTCAAGGAATTGGTACATTTTATCTAAATTGTTCAATTTACATACGGAGAGTTGCTCATAGTACTCCCTTATTATCCTTTTGTGTCTGTGGGGTGTATAGTAGTGTCACCTCTTTCATTCCTGATATTGGTAATGTATATTCTTTCTCTTGTATTCTGTGTTAGTCTGGCTAGAGGTTTATCAATTTTAGCCATATTTTCAGAGAACTAATTTTTAGCTTCATTTATTTTCTCTATTTTTCTGTTTTAACTTTTACTAATTTTTGTTCTTCTTATTATTTCCTTTCTCCTGCTTGCTCTGGGTTTATTTTGCTCCTCTTTTTTCTGTTTTCTTGAGGCAGATGCTTAGATTGTTGATTTGAGACCTTTCTCCTTTTCTAATATAAGTATTTGTTGCTGTAAATTTCCCTTGAAGGATTACTTTAACTGCATCCCACAAATTTTGATATATTATATTTTCATTTCCCTTTAGCTCACAGTATTTTATAATTTCTTTTGAGGCTTTTTCTTTGATGCATATATTCATCAAATTAAATGATATTTGATGTCATTTAATTTCCAAGTATTGGGGATATTTCCTGTTATCTTTGACTAACAGTTTAATTCAATTATATCAGTGAACACATTTTATATTATTTTAATTCTTTTAAAATGTTTAAGGTTTATTTTATCACTTAGACCATATTCTCTCTTGGTGAATGTAGCAGGTATACTTGAAAAGAATGTGAATTCTGCAGTTGACGGGTACAGTGTTGTATAAATGTCAATTAGATCCAGTTGGTTGATAGTGTTAAGTCCTCTGTATCCTTGCTGATTTTCTCTCAAGTTTTATTGATTACACAGAGGGGAGTGTTGTCCATTTCTCCTTGTAGTTCCATCACTTTTTGCTTTCATGTATCTTGAACTGTTTTGTTAAGTGTATATGCATTTGGGATGGTTGTTTTCTTGGTGACTTCACCCTTCATCATTATGTAAAGTTACTATTTATCCTTGGTAATTTTCCTTGCTCTGAAAACTATTTTCTTTGATATTAATATAGCCACCCCAGCGTTTCTTTTTTTAGGTTTTTAAAAGTTGAGGTAAAATTCACATAACATAAAATTCACCATTTAAACTCTTTTGAAGTATACAATTGAATGCTTTTTAATATATGTGCAGAGTTATGCAACATTTCCCCTATCTAATTTTAGAACATTTCCATTACCACACATGCAAAAACAAAACAAAACAAAACAAAAAACCCCCAACAACCAAAAAACCAGAACTAAACCTTGTACCTATTTGCAGTCAATTTCAGTGTTCCTGCCCTCCATCCCCTGGCAACCATTAATCTATTTTCTGTTGCTATGGTTTTTCCTAGTCTGGGTATTTCATATAAATGAAATCATACAGTATGTGGCCTTTTATGTGTGGCCTCTTTCACTGAACATAATGTCTTCAAGGTCCATCCATGGTGTAGCATGTATCAATAATTCATTCCTTTTTATGGCTGAATAATATTCCATCGTATGGATAAACCCATTTTGTTTATCTGTCCGTCAGTGGACATTTGGGTTGTTTCCACCTTGTGGCTATTTGTGAATAGTGCTGCCACGATCATTTGTTTGGTTAAGAGGATGGGGGCATTTGGGGAGGAAACTGTTTTGCTTCTGCTAAAAACTAAAGAAACGTGTCCCCAGGTTCAGGCTGCCATGCAGTTAGGAACTCTAGAGCTGGAAGTTCCTTCCACACCCTTTGTGGTTGTATGTGATGGTCTCTGTGACATTTCCCTGGAGCTCTTGCAGGTACTCGGTTGGCTCTTCAGGTTACACATGCCAGGTAATGAATCGTTCACACTGACTTCAGAAATGGAACTCATTAAATAAAATAGTCATTTAAAAGACATTTATAGCCATTAAAGCAAAGCATATTCACTCTAGAAAAAAATAGAATATGCATTTAATCAAAAAGAAAAATGAACACACTTATAATCCCACCACCCACAGATCAACATTGTTAACATCTTGTTATAGAGTCTTATAGGTTTTTCTGCATGCAAACATGTACTTTCATATGACTTTTAAGAACAACTATATTTTATTTATTTCATAGTCTCCTCTTATTTGTTTCTTTTTCCTCTTAAAATTTGACTTAAGATATGAATGTCTTTCCCTGCCAAAACCATTTTTTAAATAGCATTTCAAATGGCTGGTAACACTCCAGCATAAAGATGTAGCATAATTGAGTTAAACAACCCCCTTTAGTGAGTTAGATTATTTCTGGTTTTTTGCTCTCATAAACACAGCCTTAGTGACTACTTTTGAAATGAAGTCCTTGTAAAGCATTCTTATTTGTTTCCTTAAGAAATATACCTAGAAGTAGAATTACTGCGTGCTTGGAAAGCTTTTTCTCATCTATGGCCAAATGGTCCTTTAGGAAGAGTGTACCCGTTTATAACCCTCTCAGAATTTACGAGAGCAGAGTTTGTGGTTTTGCATCTTCAGGAATGACAACTGTGAGAGGTAAATGTTTCCAGCAAATCTGTGACTTAATAAAAAATATGTAAAGTCACTTTACTAGTGAATCCACTTGTGATGAGCTAAGAAACTTGGGGCAGGCTTGGTTTTTAAAAATACATACTTTCAGTTGAAATAAATACAGAGTTAGAATCATGTCAATGACAAGGAAGCCTAATTTAAGATGAAATTTTTCTGAAGTGACATCAGAAAGGGATGTGAGTTTTACAGATGAGGCTGTGTGATTTCCAGGGGTCACACAGTCAGTTGTTTTCTGGGACCAGGAAGGGAACCCACAGAAGAAAAATAGGCCAGGGGCAGGATACTTGGGAGGAGACATAAGGGTCACGGTGAACTGGAGAGCATATGTCACATCTGCAGATGTCAGTGTTGCCAATGGGTCGTGTGTAAGCCTCATTTTATCATGGAATTTCCATTTTCCAGCAGAACTCAGAAATCAAAACTATAAGTAAAAAGCAGACATTGACTCATTATTATCTGATCAAGAACCTCACCATTGTTTCCCTTAATATGTTTAAACAATGTTGGATAAGGAAAAGGAAGGTACAGATAATCAATGCTATTGAAGTAATGTCTCATTGCTGTTTCAAAATTGTTTTTTCTAATCCTACCCATCCATAAGTTGAAAAAATTGAGGTTGTATTGTTTAGTCTGGAGAAGATGGGGTAACCAACTACTTGTTGATTTTATGATCTTTGCTTATTGGGAGGCTATTCTCAATCACCAGTGAGGGCAAAGTTAGAGATGTGACTGGGACCAGACAATCTCACACACACACACACACACACACACACACACACAGACACACAGACACACACACACAGACACACGCACACAGACACACACACAGATACACACACAGACAAACACACACAGAGACACACAGACACACAGACACAGACACACAGACACAGACACACACAGACACACACACACAGACACACACACACACACACACACACACACACTTCAAACCTATACAAAGGTAGGGAGAATAGCATAATGGACCCTTATGTACCCATCACAAAAATTCAACAAGTATCAAATTCTGGCTAATCTTCTCCCCCTACCCCATCCTCCCTGGATTATTTTGAAGCAATTCCTAAGACATCGTAGCATTTCATCCTCAAATATTTCAAATGTATATTTCTGTTAAATACCAAGTGCTCTGTTTTCGGCATAACGAGACTCCTATTATCACACCAATAATTCCTTAGTCAGATATTTCTCTAAACAACAAATCAAAGTATTTATACACAAAAGAGAGCTGTACTTCTCAAAGCAGCCATGGTAGAAGGCATCTGTCTTGTCCCAGCTCTGCTGGCGTTACTTAAGACATTCTTGAAAACCATCTTCAGAGTCACCTTACAAGAAAACAAGTCTCTTTATTTTTTTCTTGACCCTAAATGGTGGCTTTCAAGTTGGAAGGCTACCATCCTGACTTGGCTTGACCCACTCCTGATGACTTTTGGCCATTTAAAACAAATAAACAGGCACTCAGAGAACAAGGCGTGTTGCCATTGAAGATGCTCCTGACAACGTTCTGGGCACCATGTCTGAGAGGAAACTCAAGGAGAAGAGTCATAGCTTTGATGTTAGGATAAGCCTTCAGCCATTTCCAATGTCTACTCTGAAAGAGGACCTGGTTGATTAGCTTCAACATTCATTCACTCATTCATTCATTCCACTTTGTGTTAAATGCATTAGACATACAAAGGAGACTGGAACAACATCTTGCCCATATGGGGCTTAAGATGTATAAATATGTACAGCACATAAGGCACTGTTCTAGGTACTGGGACCTGGAATATACTGCCTCATGGATCTAGTGATATGATGTTAAAGCTAAGACCTGAAGGACAATGGAGTTACCTTGAGTTGAGGAAAGGCTGTTCCAGGCAGAGGGACAGTATGTGCAAAAGCCTAGAGGTAGAAGACAGCCTGAGTCTTCTGAGGGACCAGATGGAGCCCAACATGGCTGGAGTACCGAGTGCTTCAGGCCCATTTGAAGGCAAGGGGATGGGACAGCACTTTTTCCTTTTTCTAAACTGGGTTCCTTTGCATCTTCTTCCTGCCTCATCTCCTCCTTATTATAGAAAAATGAGGCAGTCTCATTTGCCAAATTGAATAAAACTCTCTATGATCACCATTTCTCAAGTACAATTTGAAAGCATAACATGAGTTTTTTGGTCCCCTAAGGTGGAGGCAGGTTCTTTAACTCCATGACAAACACAAGCCATCCCATAATAATAACAGATGGGCAAGACCTTGAGAAGGGTGGGCTGGAGGGAGGGAAAATAAAGCCAGGAGAGAAAGAGGTGGTGAAATGGAAATACATTTTCAATCCCATGCTTTGTGGTTTATTATTAACAGCAGTGCAGAAAATGTCTCCACAGAGTTATAAAAAGTTCATTAGTAGCATGCTACAGGTCCGAGAAGCTGGTCATTGTTTGATCAGATTAACGATAATGAGAGCAGTCTTATATTAACTCAGATTAAGAGGAGGACTCTTTCCCCTACTATTCAGTCGTACATGTATAATCACATTTCCTCACAGCCAGTCGCCCTCAGTTTTCTGCTAAGATGGGAACTAGGGTCTTTGCAAAGGTAGAACCAGGACGGCAGAGGGTTGGCTGAGCCCAGATGCTACCTTGAACCTTGGGTCTGATGGAGGAAGAGTCTTTGGACCCTCCCCTGTGCTCCAGCTTTTGTCTAATCTCCCTGAGGCTGCCCTTCTATTTTTCAGACCTGTTTCCTTCCTCCTGGGCCCGCGTTATCCCAACTCATGATTTCCTAGTGTTGAGCCCATACAACATGCCATGCGATGTTCTAGGTGCTAGGGATACACCTGGGTGTAAAACAGGCAAAGAGCCCTGATGTTGGGTAGCTCACATTCTCGTTGGTGGAGACAGACAATAAATAAACATGAAGAAAAGGAAATGTCACCTTTTCCACCTTCATGGAAAAGGTGACATTTGAGCAAAGACTTAAAGGAAACAAGGGAGCCATCCATGAATCTGTCTGGGGCAGGGGAAGAGCACTTAGAGTGAGGCAACAGCTCGTGCAAAGGCCCTGAGGCCTTGGAGGAAGCTTGTGTGACTGGAGTGGAGTGTTGAGGATAAGGTCGGAGCAGCAGAGTGGGACCAGATCAGTAGGGTCTTTTAGACCAGTGTAAAGATGTTTTACTAAGTGCAGTGAGGTGCACTGGAGGATTTTGAGCAGAGGAGTAACATGATCTGACTTGAGTTTTAATAGCATCCTTCTAACTAATAGACTGTAGGGGGCAAGAGTAGAAGCAGATAGATGACTTAGAAGACTATCATGGGGAGAGGCGATGGTGGGTCACACCAGGCTGGTGAGCCGGGGTTGGATTTTGGATCTATTTAGAAGTTACAGCAAATTGGATTTCCAGATATTTTTGACCTTGCCTGTTGATTGACGTAAAAAATGATGGTGTTTACTGGTTGCGTTAACCCGAACTCTTTTGGTCGCAAGTGACAGAAACGTACCTCAAATTGCTTATGCAAAAAGTGGGAGTTCTTTGGCTTATGTAACTGAGAAGTCTATGGGTCATTATTAGCTTCAGCATGGCTGGATCCAGATACTTAAAGAATACAGGCAAGGGCCTCTATCTCCACCTCTCAGCTCTGCTTTCTTTCTCTGTTGCTTTCATCCAGTCTTTCTATCACTTTTAGCTACTATGGAGGAAGAGCATCATTATTTCCCAGGAGCTGCAACAAATGTCTGGGGTATCCTTTTCACTGGTCGGGCTTGATTCATTTCTCTACTCCTCCTCTCTACAGGAGGGGACAGCATTCTCAGAGATGGATCCTGGAACAAGGGCGGAAGGTCAGCTCTTCCAAGCTTCATGGACCAAGCAGGGGTGTTCTAACCAAAAGCTTGGATGGAGGGAACACTAGATTCTGTTGTCCCAATCCTTAATCCAGAATTCCAGCAAATGTAGGAAATTCTGAGGAGGGTATAAGGAGCAAAAGGGTAAAACATACCCTGGGAATGTCGAGATGCTCATAGTGGGGTGTTTCAGAGATTTTTTAACTCAGTGTTCACAAAATCAGTGGATTTACCTAATAGCCTTACTCTGGGAGTCTACTCTGGGACCAAGAAACTTTGCTTCCAGTGTGTTCTCATGACTGGCCTCCCTTCAAGGTGGGTCATATATCTCTCATGGGACAGTGAGTAGATGGAGAGCTAGAACACGAGGTATGGGTCCCAGCTCCGCCACCCTCTTGCTGCTGATTTGGGCAAATTACATAACTTTACTGAGCCACAGAGGATATTGGCAGGATCAAAGGACAGACGCTTTTTAAAGCGCTTGGGGGAAATTCCCTAGTGGTCCAGTGGTTAGGACTCTGAGCTTCCACTGCAGGGGGCGTGAGTTCAATCCCTGATCAGGGAACTAAGATCCTGCATGCCATGCAGCGTGGCCTAAATAAATAAATAAATAAATAAATAAATAAATAAATAAAATAAAGCTCTTGGGAAAGTAGACCCACAAGTCAGGGCATTGGCTGTATTGTTTTGTATTTGCTGATCATGGGGTTGCCAAATAAAATATAGGATGCTCAGTTAAACTTGCATTTTAGATAGGTAATGAATACTTTTCCAGTATAAGTATGCCCAAATATTGTATAGGACATACTTACAAAAATTATCATTGTTTATCTGACATTCAGATTTAGCTGAATAGTCTTTTATTTGCTAAACCTGGCAGTGCTGGGTGATCATGACAAGGGAAACGTGTTATTCTTACTGATTGCTCATGACTCTCTCCTGACACACAATTCATGTGAGGACCAGGAACATTCTCTAAACTGTAGATATCACTAGTGTTTTCAGATTGGACATGAATGAACTTTTTGTTCTCTTTTTGGGCTATGGGTTTATGGCTAAGTTTGAATTCTTGAATTTGACTATGTCAAATTCATGTATGTCCATCCTATAATACCACATTTTGACATTCTCATTTTAAGATAGGTTTAAGTTTTGGGTAACAGTGTTGGCTCTTCCAGTTATGAGCCATAACCTTGGGCTTAATCTTCTCTGTGTCTCAGTTTTCCCATCTGTACAAATAGGAAGATGACAGTACTTACCTCATAATGTTGTTATGAGGATTGGATAATATATGCAAAATGTTTAGCTCAGTGTCTAGCACATAACAAGAGCTCACTAAGTGTTAGCTGCTGCAGTTATGGCAAATCTCTAGAAATTAATCTGGCTGGTCCATAATAATTTGTGTTTGGTTTTCCAAATTAACTTCTCAGCTCCATGTGGAAAATTTGGGGTTGAATTGTCCTTATGGTTCGGGCTTCATGCTTACCAGATCGAACCCTTGAAGCAGAATAACAAGGTGTAGTCTTGAACTTGACATATATGGGCAGCTATGAGCTCCAAACTGGGGGAAGGGGGAGAACTAACAGTGATTTGGACTGTTGTTCCTAGGCTTGGTGGGCATGATTTTGGCAGTCTTAGCTCAAGATTTTGCCCCAAATTCAAGCAGACGTGCCCTGTTTAGCAGGGGGTTGGGTGTAGGAGCATGGCTTGGATCCAGGCCATGGAGATGTGCTCCTTTTTGAGTCATTTTCTGCAGCTCCTGTTTCTAACTATTTCTGTCCATTCCTCACCTGCAAGCCCTGGGCAAATGCCGGGGCTGAGTACAGATGAGCTCCTGGTCATCAGAAGTGTTTGAGGGCTGCCCAAGATCAGGGTCTGGACAGGGCCTGCCCAAGGTTCGTGCTGTGTGTTATGCATGCTTCTTTCTCCTCAGGATTATTTAACATGGAAATGTTTTCAAGCTTGGTGTTTTTATCCAAATGCCGTTGTGAGAGAAAAGTTTTTAGATGACTGTGGGAGACACGGCGGCTGAAGCCTCTGCTCTGCAAGACTCTTGTAGCTTCTTAAAAAGAGCGTGCTTGGGGGCTATGAAATTTCAGAGGCAGATCACAGTGTGCTGGTGCATACTGAATCCTAAGCACTCAACTGAACTTCAGGTACATGGCTCCCCACAGTGTGGCCCACAGACAGGTGGCATCGGTGCCACTTGGGAGCTGGTTAGAAAAACGTAGAGTCTCAGGCTCTGGCTCAGACTAATTGAATTGCATTTTAATACAATCAGGTGATCTGTGTGCACATAAAAGTTTGTGAAGCACCAGTCTAATCCTTAGAACAACCCCAGTATTATTGATTCCATTAAAGTTTTTTTCTTGTGGTAAAATATACATAATATTTATTATTTTAACCATTGGTAAGTGTACAATTCAGTGACGTTAAATACATTTACAGTGTGGTGTAATCATCACCACTGTCTGTACCCAAAACTTTTCCATCATTACCGAGAAAAACTCTGTAACCATGAAACAGTAACTCCCCCTTCCCTGCCCCTTCCAGTCCCTGGTAACCTCTATTCTACTTTCGGTCTCTATGAATTTGCACATTCTAGGTATCTCTTATGAGTAGAATCATACAATATTTGTTCGTTTGTGTCTGACTTATTTCACTTAGCATAATGCCTTTCAGGTTCATCCATGTTGTCATGTGTATCATCACCTCATTCCTTTTCAGGTCTGCGTAATATTCCACTATATGGATAGACCACATTTTAGTTATCCATTCATCTGTTGATGGACACTGACGAGTTGTTCCTGCCTCTTTTTAAAAAATATTTATTTATTTGTTTGTTTATTTATTTATGCTATGCTGGGTCTTAGTTGCAGCATGCAAGGTCTTTGTTGCTGCATGCAGGATCTTTTAGTTTTGGCATGGGGGCTTCTTAGTTGTGGCATACGGGTTTCCTAGTTGTGGCATGAGGACTCGTAGTTGCAGCATGCATGCAGGATCTAGTTCCCTGACCAGGGATAGAACCCGGGCCCCTGCATTGGGAGTGTGGAGTCTTACCCACTGGATCACCAGGGAAGTCCCCTGTTCCTGCCTCTTGACTATGGTGAATAATGCTGCTGTGAATATTCACGTACAAATATCTGTTTGTACTTTCCCTGCTTTCAGTCCTTTAGGATGTATTCCTAGGAGTATTAACTCCATTTACACATGAAGAAATTGAGATGCAGAGATGTGAAGGGACTCGTCTCAAGTCACACAGCTGCTGGGTGGTGGTGCTGGGTTTCTGCATTTATTTGGTCCCTTCCATTGAACCCAGAGGCCACATGCATCCTTAAAGAGAAAGACAAGTGTTTTTCTTCCTTTCTAAGGGATGACAACATGGCCTGGTGGTAAATATTGGGCTTTGGGGTCTTCCAGATCTGAGTTCAAATCCCACCATTTGCTCTTGCTAAGTTTAGTGTCTTGGACACATTACCTATCCAGTCTTAAGCTCTATTTTTTTAATCTGTAAAATCAAAATGCCTACAATGGAAATTGCTGTGAGAATTAAATGGGAAAAAGTAATTCAAGTGCCTCGTTGTAAATATTCAACAAGTATTGTTTACCATTAAAAATAAGGAGGTTTCTGGGAATTCTCTGGCAGTCCAGTGGTTAGGACGCCACACTTTCACTGCCAAGTGAAATCCCTGGTTGGGGAACTAAGATCTCACAAGCTGTGTGACGTAGCCAAAAAAAAAAAAAGGGGGTTCCTTACAAAATTAAACATAGAAATACCATATGATCCAGCAATTTCACTTCTGGGTGTATACCCAACAAGATGGAAAGCACAGACTCAAACAGATACTTTTACATGAATATTCATAGAAGCATTGTTCACAATAGCCAAGAGGCAGAAACAACCTGTGTCCATCAACGAATGAATAAATAAACAAAATGTGGTATATCCATACAACGGAATATTATTTTGCCATGAAAAGGAAGTACTGATAAATGCTACAACATGGATGACCCTTGAAAGCATTATGTTAAGTGAAATAAACCAGACACAAGATGATTAATACTGTCCTTTTCCACTTTTATGAGATACCTGGCATTGTCAAATTCATAGAGGCAGAAAGTAGAATTGTTGTTGTCTGGAGCTGGGAGAGAGGGAAATGGGGAGTTATTGTTTAGTGGGTACAGAGTTTCAGTTTGGGAAGATGAGAAGATTCTGGAGATGGATGGTGGTGATGGTTGCACAACAATATGGATGTGCTAAACTGTACCCTTAAAGATGGCTAAAATGATATATTTTGTTATATATATTTTACTACAGTATTAAAAAATGAAGAAAGGGAGGAGAAGTACTTTTCCAGGTACTAATTTTTTCCTGGTATGCCCTGATTACCTTGCTTTCACATATCAGTATTTGATTGGCATCCAGGAAAGGCTGGGTCCTTTTTTTTCTTTATGATATAATGATGATAAAAACATTACCCATAAGTAATCAGGGTTGTTATTGGGTGCTGACAGTGTGCCAGAGACTAGGCAAAACCCTTTCCATATATTATTCTATTTTCATCTGCACAACAACCCCGGGAGGTAGGTGCCGTCATATTTGACACATGAAAAAACTGAGAGATCAAATAACTTTCCCGAGGACACACAGCTAGTCACTGGTGGAGGCAGGATTTGAGAGCCTCGGGACCTGCTGACCTACAGGCCAAGCTGTGCTGCATCCCAAAGGTAATCTACAAAGGACACCCTTAGATCGTAACTATGCCCCTATGTGGCAGGAAGAAGGTTGGTGGTGGAGTTCATTGGGCCATCTCTGCCAGGAGCAGGGCCGTCTGTGGCTTTCACTACCAGTGGCTGCTGAATGATTTTTCTCCTCTGGGTGGGAATGAATGTGTGACAGGAGAAAGAATGTTCAGGGAAACTTCCTTGGTGCCAGAAAGAGCTCTTGGGAACAGCACCAGTGGAGTCCCTCCCAGGAGAGATCAACCAGTTTCCTCTGTTTAAAGCAGCCCTGACATATGCAAATCAAACTTATAATTCACCTCCAAAGCAGCAGTTTCCAGATTCCTAACTGAGAGATGCTAATTAGGAATTATGGAGCGCTCGTCATCCTTGGGGTGCTTTGCACATGATGTTCGGTGCTCACAGCATCCTTGTCAACAAGCTATCAGGACTTCTGTCTTTGCAGCAGAAAACAAGATAGGCTAGTGAAGCTTTGCCTGGTTCCCTAAGAAGGAAACCAAGGCAAGGATGGGGAGAGAGCCGATTTTTCTTCTATTTTCTCTGTTGTTTACTTCCAGATCTACATGAGAAAGATAGATGGGCAGCCAGTACTTTGTTTCTGAAAAGGCTACGTTGGGCAGTGTCCCAAGACAGATAAGCACACACTTCAGAATCAACCCTGGGTTCAAATCTCAGGTTTGCTGTTAATTAGCTGTGTGTCTTTGAACAACTCTGTCAGTTTTATCATCTGTAAAATACAGATAATAACAGGACCTTCCTCTCAGGGTTAGGATTTAATGAGATAATACATGTAAAATGCCTTATATCAGGCATGCAGGAAGTAATAATATTAATAGCTACTGCTGTTATCATTATTATATAGTTATTATTATGGAAAATACTACCATGTGGTAAAAATTGTCAGCATTAACTATCTTTTCCTTTAAAGAGTAAGGTAAATAGGAGACAATTTATTTAATTTTTTTTAAATGGAAAAATTTAACAGATCAAACAGTAATCAACATTTTGCTAATCTTGTTTCATTTGTCTGTGTGTGTGTGTGTGTGTGTTTTAGAGTATTTTAAAGCAAATGCCAAAGGTTGTAGACTTTTATCTGTAAATACTTCAGTATGCACCTCAAACAGGTTAAGCCTTTCAAAATAATATAACTACAAAGCTGTTAACCACAGCTTACAAAATAAAAACTAATTTCTTAATATAATTTAATACACAGTCCATGTTCAGATTTCTCCAGGTGTTTTGAAAATGTGTTTGTGCACTTGATTTGTTTGAATCAGGATCCATATGAGGATCTTATATTGCATTTGGTTTATGTGTCTCTTAAGTTCTTAATCATCATAGTTCCTGCTCCTTTTTTTCCATGTTACTTATTTGTTGATGAAGCTGAGTCAATTGTCTTGTAGAGTTTGCATGCTTCCTCAGGGTATGGTGTAGCTTGTCCCTATATCCCCATGTTTCCTGTCAAATGATAGCTAAATCTAGAGGTGTTTGATTAAGTTCAGGCTTATTTATTTATCTTTTTCAAGAACACTTCATAGGTGATGCTGAGTATTTTGTAATGATCACACCAGAAAGCACGCAACATCTGGATGTTACACTTTAAGTGATGTGAACATCCATCTAGCAGGATCATGTGCTGTCAACCTGAAGTATGCATTATGTGTCCCAACAGTCTTTCATTTAATGACTGGCATCCACTGATGACCATATCTAGATCCTTTATTCCATTAGGGGGTTGCAATATCATGCTTTTCTAATTCTGTCATTCCTTCTGCATTTTAAGCTAGAATTATTTTATAAATAACTTTTGCATATCTCCTATATTGTTACTCTGAAATCCAGTTTATATGAAGAGGCAGGATAAATGTTGATTCTTTCCCTTTACTTACCAGTTTTTCAAATGTAGAGTTGGTAAAAATGGCCAGTGATTGTTTTAAAGAATATTAGTTTGAAATCATGGATTTAAAAAATTTACTTGATGTGTTACAGTCCATTGTAGCCATTACTGTTTTTGAAGCTCAAAATGCCCCATCTTTGACCATTCAAAGCCTCTTTAAGTTGTCTCCCAAGTTCTTTGGACATGGTCTCAGTTGTCTTGAATGGCTTCCATGCCTTCTGTCACAACAAGTTGTGCCAGAATTCTTATTTTGTTCCCCAGACCTGAAATCAGTCATTTCTCAAAGAAGCCCTGATTCCTTTGAGAGAAAATGATATTTAGAAACCACAGGTGGGCACTGGAGGTGCTCATTGCTACTGGGTTATCATTTCAGTAGGTAGAAGATACATGTATTTTAGAGAGAGAAAAATGAATTCATAATTTAAATCTAAGATTATGAGACTCTACTTAGCTTTTGATTTTATATTTGTATCTCATTTCTCTTAAGCTAAGAGTTTTGGTTTCTAACTTTATTGACCTTAATACTAATTATATATGTTTCAAAATAATGATATTTATACTGCTACTGTTGACTAAGAATACTGAATATAATTAAGATTTTTTTCAGTTCCTTTTGTCATTAAGATATGTCCTACGCAATATTTACAATTGAAACACTGTGTTTTAAAGTCACATAAGTTTTTTTCCTCTGTGTAGTTATGTCACCAACTTGATATACAGTTAGATTCATTTGTTTTAAAATTTTTATTTTAGTTTTAACCTCCATCAAAAAAGCAAATATGTACATGTATACATATGTGCATATATGACAAATATATTTGTTAATATTACCCCCTTTCTTACACAAAAGGTAGAATGTTATATACACTATATACCCTAATAATCTAAAGTAGAGCTCCCCTGTTTAGTTCTATTTCAGCTAAGTTGTTTGCTTCATTGCGTTTATAGATTTGAATGAGTTGATTCTCATTATTCACGGTAGTTATGTTCTATAAAGTCATCACTGAGTTCACAAATACTGAACCATTACCCCGGGGGAGATACAGGGTCAGGTTCCTGCAAGCCTCTGGTCATGTTTTTGCCAACTGATCAGCACATAACCTTGTTTTATGTGCGTTTCTGTTTAAAGATACCTTATTTAGTATCGCAACCAACACTACTATAACTCACCCTGAATGAACCTTATCTAACACACGTATTGTCTCCATAAGTCACATGTCCCAGCTTTCTTCCTTAGGAACTGTAAACAGCTTTTCAGCACTATGCTTGGGGGCCGTTTAAAAAAGTGAAATTTAAAAAAAAAAAAAAAAAAGGAAAGGCACAAAAACGTGGCTCTAAATAGACCATGAAAAGGACACTAGTTTATAGAACCAGAGTTAAAACAAGAAGCCAGAATGTCACTTTGTTCAACCTCAACTGGCAACGTACAGTGGGCAGTGCAAACCTTTCACTGCTCTGTGTATGTTCCCAAATCACTGTGAAAATGCTGTGAGTATTGATTTGGGGATTACAAATGCATTTTAGCAAGTAGGCAAATCTGCAACAGGAAATCAGCAAATAATGAGGGTGGATTGTATTTTATTTGCCTATCTCTATTTTCTTTCTCCTTCATTCTCCACTGTTGTAAGCTCTATTATGGGAGAGGCCCTGCTTGTGTGTGTCTCGGACATGGTAGAAGCTTAGTAATGATGGATGAATGGATCCCCAAGTGAGAATGGGTATTTTCTACTTTGGGTCGTATAGCTCTAAATATTTGTGTTTAATTTGGTTTAGATGTGTTTCCATTCTTCTGAAATAGTAGTTTTTTGTCAATAAGGCACTGGCCTGGCACATTAGTCATCAAGTCTATCAACTCTGTTGGTTCTGGGTCTTCAGAAATATCTTGCGTGAAGTCAGATTCATGTAAAATTTCCCAAGTGCTTCATTTGTGACTGTTGGTCATGCTGCCATACGATTTACCCAGATTTTCTTTAAATAGAGAACTCTACTAATATGTGCAAACCATGCTTTCATTTACCCCAAGTTGATTGATATGTACTCTTTCAGCCACACGGGAATTGTCCTGGTAGGTGATCTTAAGCCCTGAATTTTAGCCTGTTAGGGAGAATTTCTCTGAGAAGAAGTTAAAGCATTTGCATTAGATTGGCTGATGAGATTTTGTTGGATGTTGCTAATTTGAGACTCGCTGGGTTTGCCCTGTCTTCAGATAGGTGGGAACATTTCTGGGTGTGATTAGCAGCCTAAATATACTGTATCATCCTGCCTGCAGAGGAGCTAAGCTTCCAGAGAGCTTGGGAAGGAGTCCTGGCTTCTGTCTGGGGACTGCTTCTATTAGAGTCTTCATCATAATTTGTTTACATTTAGTACATCAAATTCTAGGCAAATAAAAGCATGCAACCTCCATAAATAGCTGTCACACGAACATACATTTGCTAAGTTCTTTAGGGATTTGCATGTATATATGTTCAGAAGAGCATCTACTACTTACCGATCACTTCCTGTTGATTTGTAAGGTTCAAACCACTTTACTAGCTATGCATCCTCTTGTGGGTGACACTATAACATTATTTGTGATGGAAAAGGAGTAGGATTAAGTGAGCCCAATGCAGTGACATAGTTGCTGATAGTGATTACTGTTATTTTAATGGGCATTATTATTTATTACGTGCTAGGCATGGTGCTAAGAGCTTTATATTGATTGCATTTAATTCTCCCAGCAGTTCTGAGGGCATAGTATCAACATCCATTTTACAGATGAGGAAGTTGAGGCTCAGAGAGGTGAAGCCATCTATCCAGAGTCACACAACCTGTTAGTGGCAGAGTCTAAGTCAGCCTGACTCCAAAGCCTGTGTGTTAACTACCTCAGTTGAAGTGTCTCTAAAAGTCTCTTTGTGATAAGGTCTCACTGTGTGGCCTCAAAGACAGTCTTATTCAACTTGCTTAATATTTACTGAAACACGTATCATATGCTAGACACCCCACTTGGCGTTTGTGGAATTAAGAATAACAGTGGCAGTCAGTACTTATGTAGTATTTAATGTGCCCATGCTATTCTGAGGATTTTACATATATTGGCTCATGTAATCATTATAATAACCATTTCAGGTAGGTTTTATTATTACCCTCATTTTACAGATGAGGAAACCGAGGCCTAGAGCAGTTAAATAGGAAGTCAGAGTCCCACAGTAAGTAAATAGCAGCCAAGACTCATACCCGGGCACCAGGATCCCTGAGCTGGACCACTACACTCTTACTGCCTCTCAAAGATAAATCAAACACCAGTATGGGAGTAAGAACAGTACCTAAAAAGCTATAATTTAGAATGAGGAGGGTTTTGTGCTTCCACCCACCGTGAGTCCACAGTTTTACCCCAGGTTTGTGTTTGTTCCCCAGGAGTTTGCCATCTGTGGGCTGCAAATCCATTTTGAAGCCAGGTGGGCCCCCAGTTCAGAAACCCTGCTGCTTTGTGCTCGAATTCTCCCTTCTCTCCACCCTGTTCTGTGGTGTGGGCAGCCATTCTGCCATCTCCACCCTGAGCCCTGTGTTGACTTACAGAAGTTGAGACTGCATTACAGAGTATAATCTTAGGAAAGGCCTTTTACCTTTGTGGGTCACCATGTCTTTATTGAAAAATGAGAAATCATAACTGTACCTCTCCCATGGGACTCTTGTGAGGTTTCAAGTTAATGCATCCAAAGTAGCTGATTTAATGCCTGGCATATAGTAAGTGCTCAATAAATGGCATCAATATATTACTATTATTCATCTGTCTTATTTTAATCTAGGCAGTTGTTTCTTCCTTTTTTTTTTAAGTGCTAAAATTTAATGAAAATATCAATTACCCTTTAAAATCCTAGAAGTTTTGGTTTCTACTAATTTAATAATGTATCTTAGTGAAGTTTTAAGAAAAAGCATGGATAGACAGTTGTTTCTTTTTTTTAAAAATTAATTAATTAATTAATTAATCTTTGGCCGTGTTGGGTCTTCTTTTCTGTGCGAGGACTTTCTCTAGTTGCGGCGAGCAGGGGCCACTCTTCATCACGGTGCGCGGGCCTCTCACTGTCGCGGCCTCTCGTTGCGGAGCACAGGCTCCAGACGCGCAGGCTCAGTAGTTGTGGCTCACAGGCCTAGTTGCTCCGCGGCATGTGGGATCTTCCCAGACCAGGGCTCGAACCCGTGTCCCCTGCATTGGCAGGCGGATTCTCAACCACTGCACCACCAGGGAAGCCCAGGCAGTTGTTTCTTATTCTTCCTTTATTCCAGGTCAAAGCCACCATCATAGGACCTACTTTATGTTTCTTTCATTTATGTTGTTTAAAAATTATTCATATAATGCATGACTCATTCTCTTGGTAAAAAATTAGAGTATTACAGATAGCATTAAAATGCCCTTAAGCACCCCTCCAATTCTGGGGCCTGTTCCCTGCTCCCCAGAGCTAGTTGGTATGATCGGTTTGCTGTGTATCCTTCCAGACTGTTTTCTGTGTATTTACATATACATATATGCACTTGTAGGAAATACATATCATTGTTTTATTTGTATATAAGTATATACCTTTACTATATACATTATTCTGTAATTTTTTTTCACTTAATATGAATTAGTTCCTATTTTTTCAAGTCTTCTCTGTTTTTGCTGATTTTGTCTAATTCTATCATTTGTTGAGAGTGGATATTAAAGTCTCCAGCTATTTTTATTTATTTATTTATTCATTTGTTTATTTATTTATTTATTTATTGGCCCTGCCGTGAGGCATGTGGGATCTTAGTTCCCTGACCAGGGATTCAACCTGTTCCCCTTCCTTGGGAGCACCTTAACCACTGGACCGCCACGGAGGTCCCTCCAACTATTATTATTAAATTGTTTTCTTCTCCCTTCAGTTCTGTGAGTTTTTAGTTCATGTATTTTGGAGCTTTGTTGTTAGGGGTGTGTATTTTGTATAGTTGTTAGTCTCATCTTTTAGAGTGCTGCATTGTGTTCTATAGAACGTGTACCAGTCAGCATGGGCTAGGAAATGCTGCAGTGACAAATAACCCTCAAATTTCAGTAGCTTAACACAACAAAAGTTTATCTTTATTTCATGCTACATGTTCAGTACAGGCCAGCAGGGATCTCTGTTAATCAGAGTCACTCATGGGCATAGGCTGACAGAGGCTTCAACTTCACAATCACTGAGGCAGAAAAGGGGAATGTAGAGATGGCCACACCGGCCCTTGAAGGCTTCCATTTGGATGTGACACATGTCACTTCTGCTTGTGTTTCACTGGTCAGAGAAGGTCACATGGCCATGCCTTACTTTAAAGGATATGAAGAGGAGGTATAGTCTTTTGTGATAAGTGAACGTGGAACTAGTGAGTAGCACTGACAGCCATAAAATGGATGTTCCATAGTTTAACCATTTTACTATCAAAAGTCATCTAGGAGGAATTCCCTGGCGGTCCAGTGGTTAGGGGTCCACGCTTCCACTGCAGGGGGCATGGGTTTGGTCCCTGGTTGGGGAACTAAGATCCCACATGCGGCACAGCACGGCCAAAAAAAAAAAAAAAGTCATCTAGGATATTTCTGACTATTTTGTTTTTACAATAATTACTGCAACAAAGAGCCTAGTATATGCCTACTCGAGGATTTACCTTCTGCCACATTGTGTTTAAAGCCGGTGATGCTCCTACTTATTCCTTGGGGCTCTGGGACTTACTCACCAACCAGCTATAGATAAAACACGGGAGTTGTTCAAAGCAGGGACAAGATCATGCCTGGTCTGAAGGACCAGATAAGGTTTATAAGAGACAGTGTTTGAAATGGGTATTGAAAGGTGGTTAGGAGATGATAGGGCAGAAGTAATAGGGTGAGTTAGTAGGTGACAGGGCAAGGAAGTTTGGGGTTTGTAGTGGAGTGTGCAGAAGTTGGCCCTTGAGACTGGGGCCGTATCATCAAGAACTTTGAATACTTAGTTTGGTGGGCAGTGGGAACCAGTGAAAGTTCATGAGCAGGAAAGTGGCATGATCAGGGGTGTGTTTTAGGATGCTGTGCAAGGCACCACATAGGGCTTAGGTTAGCAAACTCAAATGCTTAGAGGTGCCAAAGAGGCTATCATAATGAATGGGGCAGTGTCCCCTGAAATAAACACACAGTCCAAGTAACAACAGCTTGCTTGCTAGTTCAGGGCATTTCAGGTCAATTGTCAGCCTCCTCTTTCAATCAGAAAGCCATCCCTGATGGAGTTGCCACTGACTGGGTGTGAGATAATAAGGAGTGGGGGCATGGGGGGTGGGAAGGAGACGGGGGGGACTGGAAAGTGGAGACACCATTACTGTGTTCCAGCTGGGGTTTCCATACACGAATGGGGGCTCAGAGTTGCTGAATCTTCTGTTTGTTTTTCGAGAGAAGTCAGACATTCAGATTTTTCTTGATTTCTCCTAACTTTTAGAGTTTGGCAGCTAATGCACAATTGAAAGGATACTTTTATGGGCTGGATCTGACCTGTGAGTTGCATGTTTTCATCCTCTGGTGCTGAGGAGAGAACGGAGCAAAGAGAGGCCAGATACAGTAAGGATTCCGAGTATTGACTACATTCCAATATATCTACAGGTATATCCATCCATGGGTGCAGGTACTCTGTCAGGTGGGGTTTCACAAACTCAAGGAATATTCCTCTTATAAAGGAAAAACACTTTTAGATATGTTATATAGACTTAATTATTTTAAGTAAATAATTATTTAATTAAATCTCTACCAACACAAGACTAGTTCTTAAGCAGGGGTGGTTTTGCCCCCTCCCAGAGGTCATTTGGCAAAATCTGGAGATATTTTTGGTTGTCATGACTTCAGGGAGGATGAGGTACCACTAGCATCCAGTGCAGAGAGGATGCTGATCAACACCCTATAATGTGCAGGACGACCCCCCAACAGGGGATTGTCTGGCCCCAAATATCAGTAGTGCCCATGTGGAGACCCCCTTGCACAAACCTAGGTGTAAATGTCTTATGCTTATAGATATTAAACAATGATGAAGACCACACAGATTTGCAAAAATTAAATGCAGACTGTTTTGCAAACCCAGTATATTCCAATGGATCATATCAGTGGGGCAAACAATACTTTACTGAAAGTCAGTTGTTCATTGGAAGCCTGATGTGGCTGCATCTTACTCCTGTGTAGTTGTTATGTCTTCAGTGAGCCTCAGGTGTGCGCCTTGGTGCCTGAGTTCTCCTGTCCTATGAGGAAGGAAGAATGGTAGGGTTTGGCCTTCAGGGGGAACCCGTTATCTCTGTGTTAAAACTGCCTCAGTCCGATTCTCATTAGATAATTAAAGCAGAACGGCTTGGCACCAAAAGGCTCATAAATTGCAAGCACTGAAATTGCCAGGCAGGACTGGTTTCCAAGGTGGGCATCCAGACGATCTAGTAGGTCTGGGTATCGTGTGCCATTTAAAAACATTAGCTTTGAAGTAAAAACTCAAAATTAAAAAATTCTCCTGTGGAATTTGTAGACCCTGAAGAATTCATCTGAGGACCCTCAAGGTTTCACGTATCCTAGTTGGAGGACCACTAATGTGGATGATATCAGAATGCGTTGGATTGGGGAAAAAAGCAAGAAACGGAAGTGGAATTATTTTGCTAATCTTGCAGTTGGCAAAATGATAAATTGGCCATTTCCTCAAAGTCTGCTTAATGGTAGAGAAGGTTTTGGTACTTCTGGGTGTGGAGGAGATGGTGGGAGGGTGTTCTGGGTGTGCAGCTGATAGATTTTAAATCTTCCTCAAGGCTGAAAGAGGTTTCCAGGTGGAGGAGCTGTTTGCATCAGGTCTTGAAAAAAGAGGACCCTTTTTTTAGGGTATATATCTCAAGCCAAAGCTTCTAAACTTGTCAGGACCCATGGAAAATACACAGATATGACAGTTTCCCCTGTGTTTGCCAGGATAGGTTTAGTCTGTGATCAGCCTGATGGCAGAAGCCACATCTGTGTTCCTCTCCACTATTTCCCCACTGTCTGGTGTGTACAAGTATGCAGTTGAATATCTGTTAAAACAGTGAGTGTGTGGTCATCTCGGCTGAAAGTCCTCTGCCCCGGCATCCTCCTAAGTGCACTGGGGCTTGTCAGATCTCGAATCTTGATTTTTGGGGTAGGAAATAAGCCACTGCAGATACAGACTGCTACCGATACAGTCATGGCTTCGGGTGACCTTCTACCCCACTGACATTTGGTGTCGCAGACCTTCACTATGTGACTGAAATCGCGGGTACCTGAATGTGTCCTTTCTTGGCCTCATCTCTCTGAGATGCTCTGCCAGCCCACGGCCCCCATACTTTCAGATCCCTATATTCACACTGTATCTAGCTTACGTGTGTGAGAATTTATCTCTTGTTGTTTTCGTCAGAGTTGTCCAGCACTTACTACCACCAGGCCCTGAGACAGACATAGGCATAGAAAGGGACAAATCAGGGGTCCCATAAAGGCTCAATGCCCAATAATTGGAATTCAACTCTGTGAGCCTTGTTTTTTCATCTATCTAATGAGTATAATAACTTCTACTTTGCGAAGTTATCCTGAGGCTCAAACAAATCACAAAGTGGAAGTAGTTTGCAAACTGTAAAGTGGTACCATTTTTGGAATTTATTATCCAGCAACTGCTAATTTTTCTGCCTAGGTCCAGGAACCTCAGAATCCTTCATTATTCTCTTAGCTCCGCTTTTATCCAAGGCTGTTCAGATCAACTTAGAGAAAGTGCCAACAAAAGGGGCATAAGCAGCTGAGTAAAAGCATTACCGGTTTATGACAGATGAAATCAGTGTGAGGTGCTTGACATGGATTACTTCTTTGATCCTCCTAATAACAGGATACACCCAGCACATTATTCTTCCCAGTGTTGAGATGGGAAATTTGATGCACCAGGCATTTGATGTAGTTTATATCCAGGTCACACAGCCAGTAAATGGCAGGACCCCCTTAGAACCATTTTGGGGTCATTTGCCCCATTTGGAGTGAAGAGAGGAGCAGAGAAGAAAAGCCACAGGAAGAGGGTGACGCGTAGGAGCTGGATTCACGGGGCCAGGGTGGAGAACTTGGGCTGGTAGGTGTATTAGTTTCCAGGGTGGAGAACTTGGGGTGGTAGGTGTATTAGTTTCCTGGGGCTGCTGTAACAAAATTCCATAAACCAAGTGGCTTAACACCATAGAAATTTATTCTCTCAAAGTTCCAGAGATCAGGAGTCCACATCAAGGCATCAGCAGGGCCGTGCTCCCTCTGAAGGCTTGAAGGGAGGATCCTTCTTGCCTCTTCCAGCTTCTGTGGCTCCAGGTGTCCCTTGGCTTGTGGCTACATCACTCTAGTCTCTTCCGCCGTCTTCACGTGGCCTTCTTTCCTGTGTCTCTCTGTGTGTCCTATTTCTGTTTCTAATAAGGACACTGCCATTGGATTCAGGGCCCACCCTAATTTAGTATGATCTCTTCTTTTTACCTTAATTACATCTTCAAGGACTCTATTTCCAAATAAGGTCACATCCTAAGGTTCCAGGGGGACAGGAATTTTGGAGGAGACACTCTTCACTACTATAGTAGGATGGACAGGTTTAGAGAAAGAGAGGCCTGGAATGGGGCAGGGAGCAGAAAGGCCAGGTTTCGTTACTGCCCCATGGCACTTGGCGGTGGTAACTGCTTCCCTGGGGGTGACTTTCAAAGCTCCCCCAGCCCACCGACATGTGACCATCTCACAGCCGAAAGAAACCAGGTCCCTGCGTCCTGTTCTAGAAACTCACTGTCCAAATCCCAGGATATTTCTCTTTTGGGGCCACGTGGGGATCAAGCACTCTGCTTCTGAAGCCATCTGGGGGCGGGGACAAGATATGCCGTTCATTTCCTAGTCGAAGATGTGCCCCCCACCTCCGTTGCTGGCTCCCCTGCCCCGGGTAGGGCCTCTCACCTCTGGGCTTGCTGGAGATTCTCATCAAAAGGTTAATTTGGAACAAACTGTTTTCAGAACTGCTGGAAACAGTGTCTGCCCTGAGGGGACTGACTGCCAATGAATTTTTTTAACTAGGTAAGCCTCCCTAGCTGGCATTTCACTATCTTTACAGGTCCCTGCTTGCCGTCTTCCTGAAATACAACATCCAGGGAGCCAAGATCAGAGAAAACGCTATCCTCTGGAGTGTTGAGCTCAAATCACTCTTTCTTTTAATGTGTGTTTTCCCTGTATTTTATATTTTTAAATCTGGCTCCTTGGTGAACATTTGGACAGTGTGCAAAAGTGTTAACGAGTACAAAACAGTCCAATACCCGTACCACCCAAAAGCATTCACTGAGACATTTTAAATATTTTTTCTCCTCTATAATATTGAGGTCATCTGCATATAATGCTTTGTATCTTGCTTTTCTTACTTAACCTTATATTCTTGCTTGACCATTTCTCTGTCATTTCAAAACTCTCAGACAACTTTAGATCCCTGTGGGCAAACAAATCAACAGTTTTCCATAAGTTTCTGTTTTCATTAATACAGAAGTCTCCTGTACTGGCAAGATTTTGCTATAAGTTTCCAAGGTTCCAAATGGTCTTAAGGTCACAGATATATTTTTTTGTGTTTCCCAGAAGAATATAACCTACTATCATTTCAATAATGTTAACCTCTACTTTTATTTTAACAAGGATATTAAGACAAAGCATTAAGCAGGGTTACAGATCCAAATAGCTAAGTACCAGCAAAATAGCTTCTTCCCAGTCAACTCGGCTGCTTAATTCGGTCTTGGGAGAACTTAATTTTCATATTTAATATATAATGGCATTGAACATCCAAGACTCTTGTTTATTACAACACATCCTAAAGGTTGAGAGAGAGCTAGGTCACTTTCCTTCTTTTTAGTTTCCTCGTATATTGGAAATGAAGAAAAATAACAAAAGGCCCAAAGAGAATTATGCAAGCTGGTGATATGTTTTAAATGTTTTCATTTAGGAAATCAACATACTTTACCCTCATAATATAGAGAGATTCATGGCTTTTTGAGATGGTGTTGGATGTCTGGATTCGAGGTCCTTTCTGGATTCAAAGCTCAGGACAGGTGGCCCTCTTGACCTAAGAAGACTTCTTGCCAAGCAGTATGTTGCCGTGTTTAAAAATCCAACTCACGTTTGCTAACTTACGCCTGTAGTCATCGTGAACTGCGGTATCTGTCCAGTCAACACTGTAATTTATTGAGCAAGTGTACTGAATGCCTGCCGTATAGGAAACTGGAAGGGATGTCATTCCTTCCCTCAAGGAGCTGTCTCGTGTGGACATGGAATTGTAAAGAAAAGCACTTAAAGTATGATAAGAAGTCCTTGGATAGACGTGTTCAAGTACCGCCGTACCAGAGGAGGGGAGTCTGGTTGCAGCATGTGTTAGCTGACTGAAAAATAATGCAGTGGCCAGGGTCGTGCCCTTTGAGGGCAGGGGGACTAGTGAACCCTGACTTCACGAGCCTTATACAGGAACAGGCAAAAGCAAGAGCCCATCAGCCAACGTTGGCTATTTTCTACGCCAGGCACCGAGCTGGGCGCTTTTCACGCAGTATCTCTTTTGAACCTCACACCATCCTATGAGGCAAGTATTCTTATTACAAATGAGGAAATAGAGGCTCGCTCTTAGTTAGAGGAAGGAGATCAGCAAGCACTGGGGAGTTGTTAAGGATAGAATAGCACTAAGCTGAGACTCTCTTGGTATAATCTTGATATAGTTGAAGAATTGGAGAAAGTGAATAAGTTTCATACCATGTGATTCAGGGTTATGTAATGCCATGTGCAGGCACCAGCTAAATATTCCCTGATATTAACAGGTGTACACGTACCACACTTTGGTAAATTGTATCTTAGGTAATTGTTCTGGAGGGTAAAGCCAGTTGAAAGACATAGGAGCTGGGGTGGGGGGCAGTGGAAGGAGAACTGGAGGCGTAGAGAAGTATTGTCTCCCACTTTATCACCATCCTTTTGGTAAACAATGTCAGGTGACTTAGACCTGGTAGGGAGGGAACTAGTGAATTTGTTTTATAAGAGACAACAACGGGGGTAGTGAAGTGCCTAGATTTTATTCAGGCTGTGGAGACCCTTTTTCCAAGTGAAATCTTCCTGAAGACTCCAATATAAAAAGAAGGTGAAAGTCCAGCTACTAGGTTGAAGCAGTTGGGGTTATTAGAACCCTGAGGGTTCCATGGAACGCGGTTTGAAAACCACTGGTATAAGGACATGCATCTTGGTCTGGAGGCAGAACCAAGTTTGATTGGTCTGGAGGCAGACCAAGTTTGAGTCTTGGTGCTGGGATTAACTTGCTTCTTGGCTTTGCATGTTTATGCCACCGCTCTATGTCTTTCCTCACCTACAAAGTTGGATTGCATGAGAGGCCCTCGGAGGCTCACTTTTGGTTTCAATATTCTCTATAGTTATAGGTTGCAGTGAATTAAATACCGGAATTGAAAGGGATATTTCATTGCCCATCTACTTCGTTGCCTTAATAGTCCAAAAGAAATTCTGTAACTTGCTTTGGAAACTCAAGTGGGACTTATGCAAAGTATGTAACTTTTCCCTGTATTGTGTTAAAATGGTGGTTTACTTGCAGTAAGTATATAGCACATAACTTCACATTCTCGTAAGAGTCATAGCACATTGAAGTTCCTTTGACCTCAGAGATGCTGTGTAACACCGACATCTCTTTGACCCTTGACCTCTGTGGATTTAGATCCCAAACACTGAGGATTATCTTTATGATTTTTGTGTCCTAGAGATACTTAAAGATACTAAACTATAGACATCCTTCAGGTAGTAGAAAGAGCAGCTTTCATGAATTGTGCCTCTGTTTACTGTTCTATTCCTAAGGCTGGTTGCTTAGGAATATTTTGCCTTGATAAAGTCCCTTAAAGGTGAAGGTAGGTGTGCATTTCCACATTTGTTCGGATTTCAGAAGCCTTGTTTTTCTCTCAAGGCAGCCTCACTAAGTAAACATGCCAGTGGATTCTAAAGTGTAATCCAGAAGAAAGCCAAACTCAGTAAAGAATTAGTCTTGCAAGAAAGCATAAACAGAGCCAAAGTGAATGAGTTTTCTAGTTATTTTTTTTCTGGATATTTATTTGGAAAAGTATGTAAATGGATATATGACAGGTTCATTTAAATATAGTCGATGCTTTGCTTTTCCATATATGGATTGTTTTCATTTCAACACGAGATAGAAATGGAAGATATTGATGCCACACTGTAAAGTGATCGCTGTCAACCACTCTATCCTGCAAGTACCCACCCCAAATGTTTCTTTTTCTCATTACATTCTTCTTTATAACTAATTCTCACTTTACTTTTACCCAACCTGAATCTTCCAGTATCTTCCAGCTCTCACCAGATGCTTTCACTTGATTCTTTTCTCTCTAAAAGACAAGCAGTGTGATTAATTGAATACCTTTTCAGTAAGCTGGCAGCTCCCAAAGAGGGCCAGTGAAAGGATTATTATGAAGCCAGTATTATATAGCTTTATAGGAAGAAAAAAGGAAAAATTAAAAAAAAAAAAAAAAGATGTGGCTACAGTCCCCCTTCCAGATATTTCTGGAACCTTGGACATGAATTTCTCTTCATTTGCATTTCATGACTAAACAGCGTGAAGTCAGCTTACTTTGACCTTGTAACTCTTACAGGTGCTTGGTTTGCTTGCAGATTTTTCCATTCAGTTTTTCTGATATTCTCCCTCTCTCACTCTGTCCCTCTCCCCCTCTCTCTTCCCCCCGCCCCTTCCTTTCTCTGTTCTGTGCTCTCTTAATCTCTAAACAGGTCAGGGCAGGAGAGCAGTTTCCATTGTGGCTGACGTCAATGCAGCCCTGCAGATTAGTTAGCGGAGGGCGTTGCAAGAGAGGTGCAGCTGTTGTACCTTCACCTGGAGACCAGATCTCACCTGAGATGCCTGGCAAGTGTCATCTTGAGCTCCCAGACCTGGCACATGTTTACAGGCTGGAGGACTCATTTCTTTGAGTTTTATACATTCTGGCTGAAAGAAAGTACACCTGTTCAATCTCTGCTGAAGCAGCACGGCAGGACTCCCCATCCTCAACCAAGACAGTCTGTCGCAGTGACAAATCTCATAGATGCTGTAGCTAGAAAGAACCAGGTGTGAATCTTGGTGTTGTCACTTACTTACTGTGTTAATTTGAGCAAGTCATTTAACCTCCCTGAGCCTCAGTTTCCCCGTCTGTCCAACAAGGAAAATAAAAGTACCTGTCTCATAGAATTGTTGAAAGGCATTGGTTCCCAAAGTGGGCCCCCTGACCAGCAGTGTGAATTAGCATCACCTTGATACCTATTAGAAATACAGATTTTCAGATCCCATCCCAGGACCTACTGAATCAGCAACTTTGAGAGTGGAGCCCAGGGATCTGTGTTTTAACAAGCCCTCCGGGGAATTCAATGCACACTTTGAGAACCACTGCCTTAAGGAGTCAAAGAGAGAATCGTCGGCACCTCAGAAGCTTATACCTCCGAAGAGCAGAAGCTTCTTGAAGATCAGTGATTTTTTAATATATTTCATCCATGTGTCCCCAGCACCTAGAACCAGGCCTAACACATAGTAGGTACTCAACAAACGTTTGTGAAATGAGTGAATGGATGTTAACTGTTACCAGCACTCAATTATCATTTTTATTACTAATTATTACATGGTATCTTCCTACTTTTTAAGTCATGGAATCAGATCAGAAAAAAGGGGAAGCTGGTATAATTTAGTCCAGATCTCTTCAGAAAGATAAGGGTATACAATTCCCATTTTGTGGTTATTTTATTTATATTTTCCTCTTATTATGGCTCAGTGTCTAGTCCGCAGGCATAAGGCAGAGCTGTGATTCCAACCCTTGTCACCCGCTTCTCAGGGTAATGTTTTTCTGCTGCAAGGTGCTATCCTGATGGGGAAGAGAATACATTCTTAGTTCCGCAGAATTTTTCATTGCCGATACTCCACAGCTGCTGTGTGTAGCCTACATGTTACATTAGCTTTTTCTCTTTCCTCTTCTGGAATCCTGTCTCCCTTCATTGTTTTTGCTGCTTCTAGTGTTTCAGGCATCCCAGACTGTGACAAACTGACCACCAATGGTAGATGCACATGGTGATTTGGGGCTGGGGTGTGGCATATGGGCAAAACATTTTGCATTTTAATAGTTACATGTTTAATTTTATTTGTATTAAATACACATACTAGCATATCAAAATTATGGCCTCCCGGATATTATGATGTAGGACAAGGCCAAAATGAGAAGTGTTACTAGGTTTGCATTAACTTGAAGACAAATTTTAAAGAAATAACAATTGCTGATTTTATTTTATTTTTTTGTGGAACACTTTCATCTTTGCAGTTTATTCAGTCAGTGGTCACCTCCATGTCCCTCTTGGGGCAAAGCAGACTTTTTTTTTTTTTTTTTTAATATTTCTTATTTTATTTATTTATTTTGGCTGCGCCGGGTCTCAGTTGCAGCACGTGGGGTCTTTAGTTGCGGCATGCGGACTCTTAGTTGTGGCATGCACGCGGGATCTCGTTCCCTAACCAGGGTTCGAACCCGGGCCCCCTGCATTGGGAGCGCGGAGTCTTAGCCACTGGACCACCAGGGAAGTCCCCAATTGCCGATTTTAAAGAAACAGCAGTGACTGTGGCAAAGGTCAGCAAGGCGGTATGCAGGTGACAAGTTTGGGAAACTAGCCCAGGGGCCGAGAGCATCATCTTTGGGGTTAAACATAGCTGGGTTTGAGCTCAGGATCTGCCAATTACGAGCTCCGTAACCTTGGCCAAACCATTAAATATCCTTAAGCAACTGTCTTCTCATCCATAAAAAGGGAATATTTCCTCCCTCACAGGGTGGTGGGGAGGATTAAGTGAGAGGCGTATGCAAAATGCTTAACAGAGTGCTGGCACTTAGTAAAGGCCCAATATACAGAAGCCTAATATCTTTAGGAGAGGAAGGAGGTTATAATGCCATGGGAATCTGTTTTCTAGTTTCTTAAAGATGGTCTGAATTAAACAAAGTGTTGATGTAGAAAATGTTAATATGAATGGTATGATTGTCCTCTATTTTTCAGCTCAGAGAGGTTAAGGAACTTGCCCAAGGTCACACAGCTCATAGGCAGTAGAGTCAGGATTTGAATCCAAGCAGTCTGGCTCCAGAGACTGTTGTTGACCTCTCTGCATCGTTTGGTATATGTTTGAGATGAATCCATAAATAAAACTTTTGGAACCTTCGGAGAAATTTTTCCATCAGGTTGGTTTAGCAGAGACTCCTTAAAATAGGAGTCTATTGACATTTGTACTGAAGATTTCATTTTCCTTTCCTGGCAATTCACCTTTAGCAAGCGTAGACAAACTTTGTTGTATCCAGAATTTTCAAATTTTCAAACCAAGTTCAAAATTACAGTCATTATGTTTGGCCATTTAGGGTATATAAAAATGAAAGGCTTTGACTGCTAACTGCTGGCCGGGGAAAGGTAGTTTTGACAGTAGTGAGCAGAGCCACAGTGGGGCATGAGGGGCAGGAAAAATGGGCGCCCTTCTATGTCCTTCTCAGAAGATCTGCCCATATTCTGAGCTGAGTGGGAAAGTTAGTAAAAGCGTTGCAGGAAGGGGAACCCCTTCCAGGGCCCAAGAGTGGCCTTTTTCTAACTCTTGGAAATGAATTGTCTGAGGAGACACAGGTGCTGACAAAGCAGGAGACTTTATTGGGAAGGGGCGCCTGGGTGGAGAGCAGCAGGGTAAGGGAATCCAGGAGAACTTCTCTGCCATGTGGCTTGCAGTCTCGGGTTTTACGGTAATGGGGTTAGTTTCCGGGTTGTCTCTGGCCAATCATTCTGACTCAGGGTCCTTACTGGTGGTGCGCACATCACTCAGCCAAGATGAATTCCATAGAGAAAGATTCTGGAGGTTGGCAGGACATATGGGCTGGCGTCTCCTCTCTCCTTTTGACCTTTCCCAAATTCTTCTGGTTGGTGGTAGCTTGTTGGTTCCGCGTTCCTTACCAGGGCCTCCTGTTGTAAGATAACTCATGCCAGTGGTTACTATTGGGCCTGGCCGGGCTGGGCGTTTTCGGTCAGTGTTTCCCCAACAAAAGCTCTACAATAAGAGAACATGACTACATCAGGACTTCCCTGATGGTCCAGTGGTTGGGACTGCATGCTTCCACTGCAGGGGGGCCGGGTTCGGTCGATCCCTGGTCGGGGAACTAAGATCCCATAAGCCTCGAGTTGCGGCCAAAACAAAACAAAACAAAACATGACTACATGTAAAGCCTGCATTGTCCAATGTCTGAATGTCATTGTCGACCCTCATAAACCCGCCCAGTAGGAGACATGATGACCTCACAGGTCTAAGGCTTATTGGAAATGACAACTCCTATTGCACAGTAACTCTGGGTCTTAAAATGAGCCATCAACCATGGCCTGTCTTTTAAAAATATTTGAATATTTTGTTCATCATGAATCATTTTTTCCATTTTTTTAAAGTATTACCTTAAAATATTAGGTATTTTATTTATATTTTTGTATATATTTATTATTTTAAGTTTATTTTATGTTTTATTTACATTCTATTATTTACTTATGATTTCCAGGGTGTTTTGGCACCCCTTTAACTCTTTTTTTTTGAGTGGCAAACAATTTTTAAAAAATTTATTTTATTGAAGTATAGTTGATTTACAGTGTTAATTTCTGCTGTACAGTAAAGTGATTTAGCTATACATATGTATACATTCTTTTTCATATTCTTTTCCATTATGGTTTAGTACAGCATACTGAATATAGTTCCCTGTGCTATACAGTAGGACCTTGTTGTTTATCCATGCTATTATATTATATAATAGTTTGCATCTGTTAATCCCATACTCCCAACCCATCCTTCTACCATCCCCTGTCCCCCTTGGCAACCACAAGACCGTTCTCTGTGTCTGTGGCACCCCTTAAATTTGTGTCCAAGGCAAATGCCTCACCTGCCTCACCCTAGCCCTGGTCCCTCAACTTCAGTGACCCTGTTGCACACTGTTTCACTCTTGAACATCTGTCGCAATGGTATTCTCTTCACTGATGTTAAGCTGCCTTTTTGGGAAGAGTCCGTGTTGCTTCTGAATTTATTTTGCCAACAGGTTCTCTCCTGGGAAAGATGAAACTATCTTTTGGTCTTAATGATTTGATGTCTTGCCATGCTGTTCTAAGCATTTTGAAGAGAAAGGATGCCTTTGCCAATATCACGATTAGTTGGGAGGCATGTGAATTTATTGTATCCGATCAAGCATCCATTCAACCCAGAGCTTGTCCACCTTACACGCTGGCCCATCACATTTGCTTGTCACAGTGGATAGTATGGTCGAATGCCAGTTTATTCAATACCTTATCAATGTTGGATGCATTCTTAAATACAGGTTTTGGCTATGATGCTGATGTTCTTATAATAGGAAGAAAAAAAAAGCAGTGGGTTACAAGTTATAAGTTGGGTTTGCATGTCTGTCACATCTCAAAAGCCCAATTAATAATAACCAACTTGTCATATCTACTGTGAAGATGAAACATATGAAGTCCCTATCAGGGTGCCTGGCTCACACTAGATTTTCAATAAATAATGGTCATTATTATTTTGAATTTTATGTCTATCTTCCTGTTTTTCTTTCCTTTCCCTTGATGCATCCGTGAAATGTTCTTTGATTACACACTGTGTGTTAAAGACTGACCACAGCACCTTTGGCTGCTGTCAAAGTCTCTTTCATATAGGATCTGTTCCTGCTGGCTATGTCTTTCCAGTATTATGTTTCTTACTAGCTGTGTTCTAGAAAAATATACACCTGAATTTATGTACTGAGTTAGAGTTAATAAGCCTCTGTATTGGAGAGTGAGAGTCCCATAAACCTCTGAGCAGGGAGTTGAGGACCTCTATGTTAGTTTTATATTGCTGCGTACAAGTTATCACAATTTTAGTGGCTTGAAACATACACATCTGTTATCTCACGGTTTCCGTGGGCCGTACGTCCAGAAGTGGCTTAGCTGGGTTCTGTGCTCAGAGTCTCACAGAGCTGCAGTCAGGGTGTTGGCTGGGCTGCATTCTCATCTGAAGGCTTGACTGGAGAATAATCTGCTTCTAAATTCATTCATGTTGCTGGCAGAGTTTATCTCCTGGCAGCTTTATGACTGAGGACCCCAGCTTCTTGCTAACTGTTGCCTGGAGTCCACCCTCGTGTCCTAGAAGTTGCCCATGGTTCCCTGACCATATGGCCATCTCTGTAGGCAGTTCACAACATAGCTGTTTGTTTCTTCAAGGTCAGCAGGGAAGTCTTGTTCCCCACTCTGCTAAGATGGGAGTTTTATATAATGAGTCCTAATTACTGGAATGACATCCCATCACCTTTGCCATATTCTGTTGGTTAGAAGCAAGTCACATATTCTCCCCACACTCAAGAGCAAGGGTTGTACAAGGACATAACAGATCATGGGGCCATCTTAGAATTCTTCCTACCACAGCCTCCTTGGAGAAACAGTTAGATGTTAGAGCATGGGCTTTGTGAAAACTGTTTTAACTTCTAATAAGACCTCATCTACAGTTTACTTTATGGTTGTGTCCCAAAAGGGGGGGAAGTTGCTGGAAGTGTGGTCTGGGAATAAGTAGAGATTTTTATGTTTTTATCACACACTAAGTATCCATGATATACCAGTCAAATTTATATAGCTGTTGAGAAAATCTGTGCTTATGCTGGGATCCATAGTATTCAAGGTTTTATGAAAGGGGGGACTTTCAACAACAGTTTACACAGAAGGAAGAGCCCGAGGTCCTCTGATCCTGCTTCCTGCCTCCAAGCAGGAGTTTAGTCAGTCCTTACCCCTCCCAAACAAAAACAACCCAGGAGACAAAACAGCCCCACAAACACCTCCTACTGTTTTCTTAAAAGAAAGTGGAAAAAGAAAACCTTCACTGACCTCTTCTCCAGCTGGAGGACTTTTGAAGTATGATGGCATTTGGCTCTGTACTAAAAAGACAGTTGTTGAGAGGGGGGAGATTGACCATCACTGTCTGTGTTCACTATCCCATCACCCTTTTGAAGTGCATTTGAGTGTCTTAACCCTCAACATGGGCAACTAGTTTGCAGGAGGTCGATGTGCAAAAGACAGGAGCCCGCAGGAAGCCACCTGGGAGAGGTGCTAAGTCACTGAGCCGAGGGTAATATATGACTGTGTGCATAGACGCGGGCAAATGTGCGTGTACGCACACATACACTCTCACGTTGTGCACAATAAATTGCCAACACTTTTGTGTGGGTGGACATATTCTCAAGCCAAGTGAAACTTCTGCGGGGGTGTTTTCATAGAAGACTTCAAAATAAGACAATATTCCCAACAATCTGGGGACTTGAGCCCATTATATTTGTGGGGTATCTGCTTAGTGGTTTCTGCTGCGTTAATGATCTGGCATCACCAGGTTTCTTTGCCCTGCAAAAAGCTAGCACCCAAGTCACCTAGCTCACATTCAAAAAAAAAGGAAAATTACCAACCCAGTGCTTATTTTTGTACCAAAGGGGATTTCCACAGGGGGAGAATTTTCCTCCCTTCCGAAGGCCGTTGCTACCTCAAAGGCATGTCTGTTGAGCCAGGTAATGGGGACAAGCATGAAGACAGAAGCCCGTTGCATGGGAATCACAGGAGACACCAGCTAAGCTTTGATTGTATTTTTGGACACTGCAAAGCTGATGTGCTTTCCTAGTCAACCTTTCATGCCTCCTGATAATGGAGGCTACTGGGCGGACTGGAGTGCTTGCTTTTTCTCTTAAAAGAAGCGGAGATCTCAGACTTGCTGGGTCAGGGAAAGCAACCTCCTCACCTTTCTGTACAGCGTGCTGAGTGCCAAAGCTATTCTTAGTTTGAGTGTATTTCCTTGGCACTTGTGCCTTTGTATTTTTTTTCCCCTCCAGATCATTTCTGCTGTACATAATGTGGCTTGAAACTGGCATCTGCCACAGCTTGGGAGATGGATGCTAATGAGGCAGTAACTCCCGGTAACGAAAGGGTGGATGCTTCCTGCCTTCCCCCTCCCCACGCTGAAGACCAGTCCCTGTTGACGTGGGCAAAGAGGAACAGGGTGAAGGGGAAGAAACTGTTTCTCTCTAACACCTCCTGGTTAGCGGAGGAAGTGGCACAGCCCTGCCCTGTCAAGCTCTCCTAGTCTGATCACTATCGGAGCCTTGACCTTGCTGAGACGGGCAACTACCAGCACACCCATTTTATAAAGATGGAGACTTAGCTGCATGTTAGAATCACGCAGGGACCTTTTTTTCTAAAATTGAGATATAATTCACATAATATAAAATCCCCCCTTTTCAAGTGTACATTTCAATTGCTTTTAGCGTATTTACAAGGTTTCAAGTGTACAGTTCAGTTGCTTTTAGCATATTTACATCACCACTATCCAATTCCAGAGCATTTTCATCACCCCAGAAAAAAACCCATGCCCAGTTATGCCCCATCCCCTCCTCTCCCCAGCCCCTAGCAACCACTAATCTACTTTCTGTCTCTATAGATGTGCCTATTCTGGACATTTCATACAAATGGAATCATACAGTGTGTGGCTTTTTGTGTCTGGCTTCTTTCACTCAGCATCATATTTTCAGGGTTCATCCATGTTGTAGCCTGTGTCAGTACCTCATTCTTTTTTATGGCCAAATAGTATTCCACCGTATGGCTAGACCACATTTTGTTTATCCATTCCTTAGTTGATGGACACTGTTTCTGCATTTGGGCTGTTGTGAAGAGTGCTTCTGTGTACATTTGTGTGTGATTTTTGTATGAACATATGTTTTCAATTTTCTTGGTCTGTATCTACTAGCAGAATTTCTGGGTCAAGTGGTAACTCTGTGTTTAGCTTTTGAGGAACCTGCAAACTGTGTTCCACAGCGCTGCACCATTTGACATTCCCACCAGCAGTGTATGAGAGTTCCAGTTTCACCGCATCGTCACCGACATTTGTCTGTCTTTTTGATGATAGACATCCTAGTGGGTGTGAAGTGGTCAGGAGACCTTTTAAAAAATACCAAATGCCTATACCACCCCCACTTCTCTCCATTCCGATGAATTGGTCTGGGGATTGGGCATAGGCATTGGTTTTATTATTACTGTATTCTTTAATTCCCCCAGCTGAGTCTCTTGTACAGCCAGGTTTGAAAACCATGGGGCTGGGAGCACTTTTTAGCACATTAGTAGATATTTAACAGGCCTCTACCCAGGGTTGGGAGTAGGTGAGGTAAGCAAGGCATTCCCCTTGGGCACAAAGTTTAAGGGCCAGGGGTGAAAAAAAAAAAGTCAGTAATCAAGATATTTAATATTTTAATGCAATATTTAAAAATCAAAATTAATGCAACAAATTCTTGATAAACAAAATATCACGTTTTATATAAAAACAGCCTCTGACCCCTCATTGGCATGACTTACCTCACTCCCCTCACCCTAATCCTGGCACTATTAGATCCTGTCTTTATTTAAAATTGTGAGCTTTTGTTCTTTGTAGATTTTTTTTTGGTATTACTTTTGATTTTTAAAGAATATTGCATTAAAACAGAATCCATCTTGAGTGTTTGGTGCCTCCTTGAATTTTGCACCTAAGGTGAATGCCTTACTCTCCTCCACTTTCTCCCAGCCCTGCCTTTACCTGCCTCCAGATACGGTGAAAATTAAGCACCTACTATGTTCCGGTTACTTTTAGATGCTCTGTGTGATCTCATTTTATCACACCTAATTCTCGCAGCAAGCCATTTACAGTAGGTGATAGAATCCTCAGTTTATGGATTCAGAGCAAGGAACAAGGTTCAGAGAGATAGTGACCGTGACCCAAATCACACAGGTAGCGTGGGTGACAAGGCTGGATTTGGACCCAGATCTTTGTGCCTGAGATGATGCTTTTTGCACAGCTCTGTGCTGGGGTTTCTGACATGTTCAAATTCATAAGCCTAAACCAACCCTGCAAAGTACAAAGGATGGAAAGTGTGGATCCCCATGTACAGATGAGAAAACTGAGCCTTAGTCACTACTAATTCATTGGAGATTTGGTCACTTTTTCTGAAAAGGTTTTTCTTAGTTTACATAGAATCTCATTCCGTTTTCCCTTTAAATTTCATTGGCAATTTATTTATTTGGCCCAGCAAATAATTATTGAATCCAGCTATGTGTGCTCTGTCATATTGGTTGTGGAGTAGGGGACAAGATAGCCAAAGTTCTGCATCTGGAGTAGAGATGTAGTGGTATTTGTAAAAATTCACTTTATAAGCAGCTTCTCATGAAATTGATTTTTTTTTTTTTTGTATGTAGAGCAGGGGTTCCCTCTTTTCTGTAAAGAGCCAGAGAGTAAATATTTTAAGCTTTCCAGGTCCTGCAGTCTGTTGCAACTACTCAACTCTGCAGTTGTAGCACAAAAGCAGTAAACGAATGGGTGTGCCTGTGTTTCAATAAAACTTTATTTACAAAAACAAGCTGAGGGCCGGATTTGGCCTGTGGGCAATAGTTTGCTGACCCCAGGTGTAAAGGAAGGTGTATCTTTCACCAGAAGCCAGTATGGGAAAAAAAATGCTTGGAAATGTCTGAAATTGACCTGTTGAAGATAGAATCTTGAAAGGCTGGAAACGAAATGAATTCTAAAAGGCAGAAATAGAAGAGGTGGAAATATTGTGTTGTGAGAGTCCTCAGGCTTGGAGGCATGAGGGGGAATGAGAAAGAAAAAAAAAAAGATATGCCAGTTTTTTGGGGGGCAGGAGGAGTTAGCTTTTAATTTAATCTTGAATTTTAAATGGGGGAAAATGAGAATGTAAGTTAGAACAGAGATGTTTAAAAGGACATATAAACTGCTTTTTTTTTCACTTGACTCTCAACTGTCTTTTAAGAAATTATTCAAAAATTTTATTGTGGTAAGAACGTTTAACATGAGACACGCCCTCTTAATGAAGTTTTAATTGTGTAGTACAGTACTATTAGATTTTTTTGGTCATGATGTTGTATGTCAAATCTCTAGAACTTTCTCATCTTGTGTAACTGGAATTTTATATTTATTGGTTAGCAATTCCCCATTCCCCCCCCCCCAACCAATTTTGAAATAAATCACTTTAGATGTAAAAAGACATTTCTAATAAAAGAGGTGAGCTCTAGTGATTGGAACTAGAGGCCTAAGAATCAAGAACCTCACTTAATTGGATTGGCCAAAAAGTTCGTTCGGGTTTTTCCGTAAGATGTTATAGAAAAACCCAAACGAACTTTCGGCCAGCCCTATACTTTTTTCCCTCCCCACGCACACTTCTGTGACCTTTGAATGATTTAAAGGGGTGACAGTGCTTAACCACGTAGTAAGGTGACCCAGTGGGTAATTCCTCGTCAGCAAGGGAATCCAGTAGCCCTTGGAGGGGGAAGGTGGGTTGTCGCGTCATTGCACTTTGAGACTTCCTTCTCCCGTCTGCTGGAACCCAAGTCTCCTGGCTCCCAGTCCAGCGCTATTTCCATTACACCATTCAAGTGTGATGCAAGATTTGGCAGAAAAATGTCCCATGGTGGATCCCAGCGGGAAGAAAAAAAGAAAAAAAACCTATGGTTTATGGATATATAAACAACTTTAAATGCCATAAAATGGATCTGAATGAAGCATAGGAGAGGGGTCCCCACATAAAGTAAATCGGGCATGAAATCATGGGTAAAATATTTCTTCTATAAAGTTTCTACAACCTGCAAAGGCTTTATTAACACAGAGAAGACCTTTAAATAGTGATCTTATTTAAAAATACTAGGTTTATAAGCAGCGTTTCCAGGAGAACACAATTATGGAATTCTGAGCTTGGTCCCCTTAGTCTGAAACTTACAAGCTCCATTGATAGAGGATGATTGTGGTTGGAGAAAACATGTGCAAAAGGTACCGTCCTGGGCTCCTAGGACACTTGGCTGAGCACTAAAGCCTTTGGGTACCCATGGAGGCTGGAGATTGTATGCATCTGGGTTTGAATACTGATCCTGTCACTTAATAGCTTGAGTGCCTTTGGGCAACGCTTGTCCGCTTTAGAGCCTCTGTTCTCAACGTCTGTAAGATAGGAAGAACAGTGTTGATGCCTCCAGACTGTTGTGAGGCTGACCCACGACAGTGCTTCTCACACTGTAGTCCCTGGGCCAGCAGCATCAGCTAGTTGGATGCGAAGTTGGTCATCTCCCCAGACCTCCTGAATCACAACTCTGAGGGTGGGGTCCAGCAAGCTACGTTTTGACAAGCCCTCCAGGGGATTCCGATGCAGCTCAAGTTTGAGAACCGTGGGCGCAGGAGAGGGTTTCTCAGCCTCAGCACTGCTGATATTTAGGGCTGGGTAATTCTTTGTAGGGGCGGGGGTGATGGGAGGGAGGGGCGGACTGTCCTGTGCACTGTAGGATGTTGGGCAGCCCTGGCCACTACCCACCTGATGCCAGTAGCAAACCCTCCCCTGTAAGTTGTGACAATCAAAAATGTCTCCAGACTTTGCCAAATGTCGCCTGGGAGCCAAAATCGCCCCTAGTTTTGGGAGCCACTAGTTTAGTATAAAGCGAGTTCCTGGAACTATGGTAGGCTGTTCATTAAGCATTAACTTGCTTTACTTTCTTCTGTGGTTTAGCCATTTGAATTGTAGTAGGAAAAAAGAAGAAAAGAGGCAAGATGCAAGCCTTTTCTTTTTTTTTTTTTTTTTTTTAAACTTTTGTGGGTGTGCTGACATCGTGGCCTGATGTCTCATTTAAAAATAGTCATACCCTTTAAACTTTCTAACAAAATTTTCCTTTGGGTTGAAGCTAAACATGGAAAATCTCAGCGCCGGGGACCCGCATTAATTCTCCCCCAAAGCTAAGTGGCTGCACGTGGGGATTTTGGTGGAAAGTTTTAGGTCGTTGTGAGTGCAGGGCTTGCTGCCCAGATGCACGGGCACGATGTCCCTCCACTTCACCTTGGGTTCCTCTCCCGAGAGAGCCGCACAGCTGGTGCCCTCGACACCTGGCTGCCTCCCCCTGCTAATAATAACCAGAGGAGATCTGTTTCCCTTTGCTGGTTAACTGTCTCTTGTGCCTGGATTTTCCTTCGACATGTGACCCGAGTTTGAAGAGGCATCTGAGCCTGGGGAAGGGGGCATCGTCCCAGTGTGGTGCCATGGAATTGGGTGACCCTGGTTCTAATTCTGCCTCTGCTGCTGACTTGCATGGGAGATGCTGGGCAAGTCATTCGGTTTCTGCATCTGTGAAATGGACACTATAATACCTGGGGCTTCTGTGGGAACATAATTTTTCTTTTATTGTTGTAAAATATATATATATATGTCATAAAACTTACCATTTTAACCATTTTAAGTGTACAATTTAGTATTAAGTGTATTGGCATGTTGTGTAACCCTCGCCGTGATCCGTCCCCAGAACTTCTTCATCATCCCAGACTCAAACTCTGTATCCATTAACAATAACTCCCTGTCAGCCAGGGCTGTCATACAAAATATCACAGAATGGGCAGCTTAAACAACAGACGTTTATTTTCTCACAGTTCTGGAGACTGGATGTTCAAGATTGTTACCGGAAAACTGAGTTTTCCTCTTGGTGGGTGTTGAGCCAGTAGACACAGCCAAGCCAAAGATCAGGAGAAGGAAGGACTTATTATTACTTGCAGCAAGTAAGGAGAACACCAGGGATCTTCCCCAAAGCAGTTTCTCTCCGAACAGCAAAATTGGGAAAGTTTTAAGCTAAGGGTACATGCATATTCATGAAGGGGCTTGAGCAGAGGAGAACTCAGCATAGAATTGGAGCAAAGGTCGACAGAGTCCAAGGTTTAGTTGATTGAAGTCAGGAGGGTCAACATAACATTCCATCCTCCACCTGGGTGGGGGCCTGAGTTTCTGCAGAACTCAAAGGTATTTTATTATGTGTATCCCTTGAGGGACCAGGCCTCTCCCCCAAGGCTACACTAATGTTTCTTGACTTCTCCTCCCTTGTTTCTGCATTCCCTCCCTTCAGATCGTTAATTGCTGAGACCTGTTCAAGGGCAAGCATCGTGGCCAGGCTTAGATCACAAAATGGCTTAGGCCAAAATGGCTTCTCTTATGTCGAGAAAGCCATGCCTGGTTCTCTTTCTCCGGGGACCTCCTAACCTTGCTTGCAAGATCATGGTGCCAGCATGGTCGGGTTCTGGTGAGGGCTCTCTTCCTGTCTTGCAGACAGCCCCCTCATGACCTCAACCTTATTACCTCCCAAATTTCCCAATTCCAGATACCATCACATTGGGGATTAGAGCTTCAACGTATGAATTTTGGGGAGACACATTCAGTCCATAACACTCCCCATCCCTCCCCTGCAAACCTCTACTTTTTGTCTCTGTGAATTTGACTGTGCTGTACCTCATATAAGTGGAATCATCCAGTATTTGTCCTTTTAGAGAACATACTTTTGATACGGTGGAAGCTTTTATTTGTAGCACTGACCCTCTTTGAGTTTTCTGAGAAGCCTTATTCAGGGCTGAATCTGAACTCCGGTGGAAAGTTTGGAAGTGCCCTGGGGAAAAACCAAAGGTCAAACAGCTGAATAAAAACTATAAAATGCTGCTGGTTTTCCAGTTATCCTCCATAGGGGTTCAAGCCACAAGTTATTTGGGGCTGGAAAAGAGGCTGCACTTGTTGGAAATACTGTCCCAAGCATTCAGCCCTTTTTGAGGCAAGCACTGGGTGTGGCAGACACTCCTGTTTGCCTATCCAAAGTCATCCATCTTCCTCCCTGCTTCCTGAATTCTAATATGATTTTGTTTGTGTTCATTTGAGTAACACTGCCCTTCAGTGGGTCACTCAGAACTGGTCCAAACCAATGACATTCTCTTTGCAATGATTGGCTTGTCCTAACCATGTGACCTCCCCTTCTGGCCAATGGGATGCAGGGGAGGTCTAAAGGAGGAGGGCTCCTGGAAAAAGTTGTCTCACTGATGGAAAGAGACCCCTTGGAGAAAATGCTGCCCCTTTGTTGTCACCTACAGGGAATTGCAGCCATTTGGTGCCCACTAGGAGAGAAATCATTATACACGGGTGCTTGCTAGTGTCAATGAACCACTGAATGAACCAACCCTGGAAGCCACTGCCCTCTGGATTTCTTGCTCTGTAACTAAAAGATTCCTCTGTTGAATCCAATTTTAATAGGGTTTTTAGTTCCCTAAGACAGAGCATCCCATGGATAGGCTAGATTCTCAGGAATTGGTTATGGGCCCTCTTACTCCGGTGGTTGCATTGAGACCTGTGTATACTGGATTTTGACCAAGGTGTACCTCTACCCTCCCCCCACACCTCTTCTTAGGACCTTGACAAAAAAGAAGGCAACTCTTTCCCAGGGGATGACCCTATTTTGTTAAAAAATTTACTATTTATTTATTTTATTATTTTGGCTGCACCGGGTCTTAGTTGAGGCACACGGCATCTTTGTTGCAGCATGTGGGATCTTTAGTTGCAGCGTGCACTCAGGATCTAGTTCCCCGACCAGGGATAGAACCCTGGGCCACCTGCATTGGGAGCGTGGAGTCTTACCCACTGGACCACCAGGGAAGTCCCGACCCTATGTTTTTAATAACCCAGGTCATAGATGCTTATGACATAAAATATACATAACAAAAACAAAAAAGGATATACTTAGCAATTACATATACACACACATCTGTATGTGTGTATGTAATTGTTAAATATGTATATTATGTATGTGTATATATACCTGTATGATTACATGTATATTATATAGATAATTTACATATTGTACACATGCATATACACACACACACGCATGTGCACACACACACACACACAACTTTTCCCCCAGAGATAACTCTGGCAGGGTACCATAGTGGTTACGTGCCTGGGCTCTGAGCTAGACCTCCTGCATTCATTTTTGGGCTCCACCTTTTCTGGCTGTGTGATCTTGGGCAAACTGACTAACCTTTCTCTGTGTCAGTTTCCTTATCTGTAAAAAGTGATTAATAATATTAATACCTACTTCATAGGTTTGTGGTGCAGATCAAACGAGATATGCATGCAAAGTGCTTAGCACGATGCCCAGTGTGTACTTAGCGCTCAATGATTAGGGATAGTAATGACTCCTATAACCTTCATTGGAAAGACCTGGATTCTGGCTTCAGCTGTGCCACCTCGTAGCTGTGTAACCCCAAAGGAGTCCTTTTGCCTCTCTGAGCCTGGCCTTGGCCATCTGCATCCAACAGGTTGTTGTGATTGTGCCCATTGCAGTGGTATCCGAGGCCCAGGTAGGTGAAGTGACATGTACAGGGACACCCAACTAGGCTCTGTCCTCCCTCCTCTGGGCTTGGGCATCCTTTGGCATTACCTATTGAACATCGGGAGGGAAGACAGAAAGGCGTTAGTTACGTGCAGTTTTTCTACATGGCAGATGCTATGGCTGCCTCTGCCCCCATTTGTTGCCGGTGAGGCTTAAAGTAAAGAGAAGGACCAGAGTGGGTGGTAGAGATGATGGAGACACACAGGGCTGGCGAAATCTAGTGCCTCGTTCCCCGCACTGGGATTTGCAGAGATCTATTCAGGGCAGTATTTTGTGTCTGCCTTCCTCCTTTCCACTCACTAGCTACACAACAGCCGCAGAGGTCAAAGGATGTATAATTTGAATTTTTAATAACTCCTGCCAGATTGCTTTTCATAAATATATAACTTCTTGCACATCCACCAGAAATAAAAGAAACCAGAAACTGTTTCCTCAGTTTTAAGGCGGGATTTTTTTTTTTTTTTGTATTTATTATCATTTATTTTTGGCTGCGTTGGGTCTTCGTTGCTGCGTGCGGGCTTTCTCTAGTTGCGACAAGTGGGGGCTACTCTTTGCTGCGGTGTGCGGGCTTCTTATCGTGGTGGCTTCTCTTGTTGTGGAGCACGGGCTCTAGGCGCGTGGGCTCCGTAGTAGTGGCGCACGGGCTTAGTTGCTCCGCGGCATGTGGGATCTTCCCAGACCAGGGCTCGAACCCGTGTCCCCTGCATTGGCAGGCAGATTCTCAACCACTGTGCCACCAGGGAAGCCCTAAGGCAGGATTTTTGGCAACATCTCTTCTGAGTATCATCTTTTGGTGGAAACTGAATATATGAGGCTGGCTGGCCATCAGGATTCTGGGAAGGCCCTTTGTTTTTTCCCCACCACTACAAGTAATAGGTTTTCAGAAATTTCCCTTTGAGAAGACCATTTTTAGTTCTCGTAATAGCTGGCAGAGTTGAGGATTTTGCCTGTGCAACATGGAGCCGAAAATGTCCATCTCAGTTCAAGTACTTGCTCGTTAACGATCGCTGTGCTAAGGCCTCGCCAGAGACAGGATCCCCCCTCATCCTGGGTCTCATGTCTTCTTTCTTTCTCTCTTTTGCTTGTATCCTTTGTTCTGGGATTGGGGACTTTGCCAGGGTGTAATCTGTAGAAGGGTCTTCACAGTTGGAAGGCGGGAGGAGGCTCAATGGCCAGCTGGGGGGGGGGGTTACAGAGTTACAGAACCAGAAGAGACGGAGGAGGCACTTAATCCCCTGGTGCCTCTGTTTCCGCATTTGTAAAATGGGCATAATAACATTGGCCGTACCCATCTCTCACAAGGTTGCTTTACGGGACAAATGAGATTGTTTATTTCTTTTATCGGGGAATGTCACTCCTTGCTTAAAAAACTTCTGCAACGTGGATGAACCTAGAGATTATCATACTAAGAGAAGTAAGTCAGACAGAGAAAGACAAATATTATATGTCACTTACATATGGAATCTAAAAAATAATACAAATGAATTTATTTACAAAACAGAAACAGACTCACAGACATAGAAAACAAAGGGTTTTCTATGGTTACCAAAGGGGGAAGAGGGGGAGGGATAAATTAGGAGTATGGGACTAACAGGTACATAACACTATATATAAAATAGATGAGCAATGAGGATTTACTGTATAGCACAGGGAACCATATTCAATATATATATATATTTTAATGTTAATATCTTTTTAAAAAATTTTATTTTTATTTTTGGCTGCACTGGGTCTTTGTTGCTGCACGCAGGCTTTCTCTAGCTGTGGCACGCGTGGGCTAGTCTCTTGCAGTGCGCGGGCTTCTCATTGCGGTGGCTTCTCTTGTTGTGGAGCATGGGCTCTAGGCGCGTGGGCTCAGTAGTTGCAGCACGCGGGCTCCAGAGTGCAGGCTCAGTAGTTGTGGCGCACGGGCTTAGTTGCTCCGTGGCATGTGGGATCTTCCTGGACAAGGGCTTGAACCTGTGTCCCCTGCATTGGCAAGCAAATTCTTAATGACTGTGCCACCAGGGAAGTCCTATTCAATATTTTCTAATAACCTATAATGGAAAAGAATCTGAAAAATATAGAAATATACATAAATGAATCACTTTGCTGTACACCTGAAACTAACACAATGTTGTAAATCAACTGTACTTCAAGGAAAAAAAAAACCAAACAAACGAACAAAAACCAAAAAACGTCTGCAGCTCCCTACTGCATAGTAATAAAACCTTGCTCCTTGCCATGACTAGTAGGACCCACATGATCTAGCCCCTGCCTACATCTTTGACCTCATTTCCTCCTTATCTTCCCTTTGCCCATGGTAATCCAGCCCTCAGATCCTGAAACAAGTCAAGTGCTTTCCCACCTCAGGGCCTTTGCACATGCTGTACTTGGCTGCATTGCCCCTGATGTAGGGAGATTTCCTTTAGCTGGTCCAGGTAGTCATCCTTCCCCGTTATGTGCTCTAAGCTCTTTGTTACAACCATAGCATTTATCACAATCTGTGCTTATCTTATTTATTGCTTACCTGTTGTTTCTCTTTCCCACAAAAATAGAAGTTCCAAGAGGGCAGGGATCAAGTCTGCCTTGTTCACCATTTTATCCCAAGGCTTAGCACAGTGGTTGGCACTTAAAGGAAATCAACTATTTATTCACTGTCTACTATGTGCCAAACACTATGAGGAGCACTTTTAAAACAACGTCTTATTCTGCTCTGCGGTTGGTTGTAGACTAACTTTATTGTCAAGACTAGTAATAGAAATTTATATCACTTGGATATAACAGCTACACAAAGCCTGATATGTCCAATGTGATGTCATTGGCTTTCAAGATGGGAGTCAATCCCAGCTTCCCTGTGTTTTCATTGTATGGTGCTAGGCAGGTACCATGAGTGAAATGCTTATATGATGAATGGATGGTTAGGTGGATGAATGAATGGATGGTTGCATGCATGAGTGGATGGATGAGTGGATGGATAAAGGGGTGGGTGGGTGAATAGATAGATGGTGGATGGATGGTTGGGTGGATGGATGGTGGGTGGATAGATGGATGGATAGAAGAATGGTTAGGTTCCAGATATCTGCAATCAAAGGATTCCAGGGTTGAAAGGAACCTCAAGATTCACCCAGTTCAATCCCCCATCCACAATGATCCCCCTCCGCTCAAATGGAAGCTGGTGTGGATGTATTTTTGTGTGTAGGGGACAGGTGAATGGCGACTTGGAACACAGGAAATTATGAATGTCTGTCAAGGCCTGCCTTGGATGCCACCTCCTCTGGGGGAGTTTTCTCAGATTGTCCCTCCCAGAAGTCCTCTCTCTGTCCTTGGAGCACTACGCTGCTACCTGTACTCTAGTGCCCATTTCCCCTGCAGTCATCTGAAGGAGCTGTGCATGCACCTGGCCACTTCACTACCCTCTGAGCTCCTTGAAAGTAGGGCCTGGTTGGGAGCTGCAAGGTGCTTTCCTCTTGAGGTTGTCTGGCCTTTTCTAGCTGCCATGGTTTTTCCTTGCTGAGGCCTATAGCTGCCTCTGGGCTTTCAGGGAAATGTATGTCCTCTGTAAATGTGCCCAGGACACCCCAACATTCCCTTTGAGGGGCTCTGGATAGGATTGTGGTCCTGGGGGTGGAGCCCTAAGCCATGCGGTGTCCTGTTATCTCTCCGTTCTCACGACCTTGGGAGATATTAATTGGGCTAAGATGCATAGAGTCACTAAGCCTGCTGGACTTAACCACAGCCTTGGCCTCTGGCTCCGCCTCTTACCAGCTCAGCTGGCCCCACAGCTGTGGAAGGCCTGCAGCTTTGAAGCAGACAGCCCTGGGGTCAGCTCTGCCGCTGCCCAGCTAGACTTGCTCCAGGCAAGTCCACTGACTCGCTATTTTCCTCGTTTGTAAAATAGAGACAATGAGGCCAACCTTGCAGGTTTGCAGTAAGGATTTGAGAGACTATACATAAAGAGCCTGAGAAATGGAGGCTGCTGTTGCCATTTATTAGCTGCCGAGATGATTGGGAGAAATGACACAACAGGGGCTATAGGACAGTCACTGTACTAAAGAGAGTCACATGATCAAAAGAATCTCTCCTCTCTCTTTCTTTTGGGAAAGAATAGCTTTCCACTTCTCTCTGCTGACAACAACCTTATCTCTAGGTTAGTAGCAGATGGTTGGAGTTGCCAATCTGTTGGGTTTGTATACTAAACCCCCTCCACACCCCAAAACACACCAAAACAAACAAAACAAAAAATGTAATCCGGAGTTGAGGCTGGGAATCCGAACCCGGGACCTGTGAGGCAGCTGTGGGTTTTGTGAACAGAGAATGCCCTTCCTTAGGTCATTTTTGTGCATCTCTCATTCATTCATGAATCCATTCTACTGTTTTATTTTATTTATTTTTTTGTAGGTGTCATTTATTTTTATTTTCTAAAATTTTTATTGGAGTATAGTTGATTTACAATGTTGTGTTAGTTTCAGGTGTACAGCAAAGTGAATCAATTATACGTATACATATATCCACTCTTTTTCGCATTCTTTTCCCATACAGGTCATTACAGAGTATTGAGTAGAGTTCCCTGTGCTGTACAGCAGGTCCTTATTAGTTATCTGTTTTATATACAGTTGTGTGTATATGTCTATCCCAATCTCCCGATTTGTCCCTTCCCCCACGTTCTACCATTTTAATTACTTCCTAGGGGGACATCACTGTGTTCATTGGTGGGAGAATGCAAAGGTGACAAAAACAAGGCTCCCGGCCCTTAAGATACTTGAAATCTGGTGGGAGAATTAAGACATGACTAGAAACAGCTCTAATACCAGGGAATACGTTTTAGCTGTCAAGCATAAACATTGTGGTCTTGGAGTTGAGGATGGTGGATTGTACTCTGATTGGGGAAAAAGAAAGCTTCCAGGGAGAGTGAGCATTTGAGTTAGAACCTGAAGGATGAACAGGAGGTCAAAGGGCAGGGAGGTCATTTCAGAAGCACAGAAGTACCCAGAGCAGGAGCTCCCAAACTTCAACGTGCATCAGAATCACCTTGTGAAAAACACATTGCTTCGTCACACCCAGCGTTTCATTCAGTGGGTCTGGGGTGGGGCCTGAGAATTTGCATCACTAATAAGTTCCCAGCTGATGTTGATGGCCCTGGTCTGGGGACCCCACTTTGAGAACCCCTGGTGAAGGCAAAGCGGCAGAGGAAGAAAGTATAAGAGATCATTCATTCACTCACTTCCCCACTGAACAAATATTAAGCACTTACTACGCATCAGGCCCTGTGCTAGGTGATAGGGATACAGAAGAGGTTAAAAGAGACTGCTGCCAGGACAGGGGAAGAAGGATGTTAAGCAGAGAGACGCCAGGGGAATATGATTGGAAGCTGTGATAAGTGCTATGAAGGAAAAGAACATGGTGATATAGGAGAGAATAACAGAGCGGGGTCTCATCTGTCTGGCTGGAATGGACATGACGTGTGAGTGGGGCTGTGCAGGATGAGAAGGATCTGGTGAGATGTGTGTGGCGAGGGTTCCTGGTGAAGGGGCCAGCATATGAAGAGGCCCTGGGGTAGTAACGAGCTTGGCTCATCTGAGGAGTGGAAGAACCTTCTCATGGACTTGGAATAAAGAGTTGTGGAGTTCATGATGGCAGAGAAGTGGGCAGAGCCCTGCCGGCCAGGGTAAGACATTTGGATGGTACTCAAAGTGTATTGGGTATCCAGCAAATGCACGTTTGGGACAGAAGTGGAGAGAGTTTAGGCCACAGGACAGGAAGGTCTTAGATGAGTCTCAGGACCTTAGGCCTTCATCTGTGGCCACAGCAAGATCTGAGTGGGAGACTGCCCTGAGCTCGGCTGGACAGTACCACCTCACCCCTCCGAAGGGACCTTCTATTAGCCAACCCTCAACCCTCCATAGTAATCCCTTTGTTCAATCTCTAAACATACCTGGAAGGGAGGGAGGAGCAGGTATGCCTTTTTGCTGAGGGAGAGGAAGATGGGGAGAAGAAAAACCATGGAGAAAGTGTTACATCTGTGCTGTCCAAGATGGTAGCCACTGGCTGCATGTGGCTATTGAAAACTAAATTAATCAATATTAAGTAAAACTTTGAATTCAGCCCCAGAGTCACACGGAGTAGCCACATTTCAAGTACTCGATAGCCACAGGTGACTACGGCTACCATCTTGGATGTGGCAGATATAGGACATTGCCATCATCACAGAAAGTTCTAATGGGCAGTACTGCCTTAAGTGAGGTTTTATCAGCTTGTTTAGGAGAGAGTCAGATGGGAACCTGGTCTCCAGAACAGCTCCCAGCCTGGAACTATTTTTGCTCCATGATTTCACTTCCATGGTGGCCACGTGTGCTGCCACGTGTGCTGAAGTCTCCTTGCTCTCAGCTTTGCTTGCTTGCGCGCAGGACCAGGAGGCTTGCGGCCCAAACCCGAGCCCCACCTGCCTGACCAGCGTCTTCTGAACACTGACCCTGTTGCCAAGACCCCAGGTGCAGTACAAGGAGACACAAAAATGGTTTTCCTCGCCAAGCAAAGCCGAGACTAGTGTGTAAAACTTAGTAGGAAGCTTTTGCTTTTCCTTCATCAGTGTCACTTCTAAGAATAATCCTGAGGTATTTGAACTTGGGGTCACTCTGGAGAGTATTTTTTAATCTTTCATTGCATGGATAGATAAACGAGTCTGTGAGGGGTTGTGGGCTTGCCTGGCGCCTCATAGCTTCTTAGTTGCAAAGTAGAGAGTTGAATGCGGGCCCCTGACTTTAATTTTAGTCTTTTTCACCCTGGCATTCAAAGGGCATGGTGATGTCATACGGTTCGTCTTAGCCAGACCATTTTCTGGCTCACTTGAAAATTTCCAAGTTTATTTTTGGGTCAGGATCCTTTAGCTTGTGTGTGAAATTTACCAAATGGGGGGGAAAAATCAAAATCGATTAAGCGCCTCCCTGATTCCCCACTCAGAACTGCCCAGCATTGAGCAGGGATCACAGTGACAGTACTATCAAGAATTTGGCAAAAATCCATCATCAAATAAAACAGACAGGGTTTAGAGGATGCATTTATCGCTTCTATGCTTCCTCCTGCAGATTTTGATGGATTCTATTCATTCTGAGGTGAATTTCCCTGTTCCCTTCTCGGCCTCTCCCATCCCAGGTCTACTCTGGATCTTGCCTCTTTCCTTCAGGAGCTTGCATTTTCCAATCCTGAACATCTTTGAAAGAGTCATGTTGTCTATCTGGGGGAAAAGGTTTTGGGGTGTTTGCTTCCTAAGAGATCTGCTAAAAACTGGACATGCGTTAGAGAGGAAATACCCTGTGAATGATGGACATAGTCTACTTCTGCACTGTCCAGCACCACAACTGCTGGCCACATGTGCCTGTTGACCACTTGAAATGTGGTTAGTGCAGCTGAAGAACTGAATTTTCACTTTTATGTAATTATCTGTTGGTTTTAGAAGTAAATAGTTTATTAAAGCAAAAAAAATTCAATACCCTTATTCTCCTTATGCTTTAAATTCAGCTTACAGGCAGTATTATTCTATTCGTGTAAGTCCAGGAGATTTTAGCAATCACATGTAAGGGGAGTTTGCATAATTTTTGCTTCCATTGACAACCTTAGTGAATTAAACACCTTCAAATAATTTTAACTATATTTATAAATTTGATATGCAGAAAAAATTTTTAAGTACTCAGTTGACAGACAAGCCATCCCACTACTTACACAGCACATAGAAATCTAAAAAATAAACTTATAAATATGCTGGGCCTTAAGCCACTTTCTATCATAGTACATAAATGGAATAGAATTTTAACTTAAAATGTACGTCTGAACCAGTTATTCAATTACACATTTCAAATTAGACTTAGAAAGGTGAAGTGTTCCTCTAGTTGGCCAAATTATATAAAACATTAAGAGAATGTAAAATAAATACTCCAAAGGCACAGGCTCTTTAATTCAAATATTACTATTATGGGTTTAATTACTTAAATATGTCTATAATTCATCCTAGATTTTCCCAGAACTTCAAGATGCTAACCCATTCAGGAGACTAGTTTATCTCACACAATTCTCAGCTTAAAGTCTAATGACATTTTTGGGGGGTGAATTCTCTGATTGCCTGAGGTCACTTAATGTCCAGTAAGGCTGCTTTCTGGATTTTTGTCAGTGGTGCCCATAAGCTGTCCTAACCTTGTTTAGTCACTATGTTGATTAATTATGTGATTTTAGTTAATTTAAATTTACCTGTACAGGGCCACGTGTGCTCAGTGGCTGGTGTATTGGAAAGCACAGCTCTAGATGGAATAGGTTTCCACGGTCAAGGTGAAGTGGTTGCCCAAATGAGACGTGCTTTCAGTGTACGCAGGTTTTGTGTTTGTTCCTTGTGTCATCTGTTCTTGCTTTATGCCTGGGGTCTTAGTTCTACTTTCCCTCTCGTTCAGGCAGTGAAGAGTAAGGCAACATCCGGCCTAGGGCAGACCTTCCACAGATGTTTTTGGCTGCTACTTTTTTAAGTCTGGCTCTGTCCCCCCAGCTGCCCAGGGACCACAGCCATCACCTCCCAGAACTTCTGTGGGATTCCTCCCAGCCACGCCTCCTCTTGTGCAGTGCCCACCCATTGGCTTTTTTTTTCGTTTTTTGACAACTTCATTTATCTTTGTCACTTGCCAGGAGGTTTCATGCTCAAAGTGTAGGTAAAAGTGTGGGTCCCCACTCTGCAAGCTTATATTTCTCTGTACAGCTTGGTCCTCGGTGAATGATTAAGGGGGAAGAAGGGGGATGGGCAGGGGGAGGTCATTTCAACTGTCTGGCTTTGCCCCCCTAAAGCTGGCCCTGGACAGAAATGTGTGCTATTACTTATTGCTCTTCATGCAGGCTGTCCTTGTTCCAGAAAGGTTGGGAGAGGTTACAGCTGGGGCACAAGCTAAGTTTGCCTGAGGGAACCCTGCAATCTTATTTTTCCCCCTGCTTCTTCTCATTTTCAGGATGATTGGTCCTACATACATCACTCTGCCCTCTCTGGAATTTCAACCCCTCAAACTCCCTCGTTTAATCAGATCACCTAATTGGCACTGCAGTGGCAATGACTGATAAAGAACCCCTCGGCAGTGGTTCTGCACTTCTTGCGTCTGTCAGAACTATCTGGGGACCTTGTTTAAAAGAAATGAGATGAGAAACCCCCTGTCCCCAGGAGTATTTGATTCCGCATGTGTGGGTTGGGGGGAGCAGGGGCTCAGCCTGTGTGTTCTTAACAAGCTCCCCTAAGGGAGCTAAAGGTTGACAACTTGAAAGTGTTGTCACTTAATGGAATGAAAATAAGGAACGCAACAGGCTCAGGGGCAAACTCAGCTCCTACTTGTTATCCTCGTGACCTTAAGTAAGTTACATCGTCACTCTGTGCCTCCACTTTCTCATCTCAAAAATGGGAATAGGGGCTTCCTTGGTGGTCCAGTGGTTAGGGCTCCACGCTTCCACTTCAGGGAGCACGGGTTCGATCCTGGGTTGGGGAACTAAGATCCTGAAAGCCGCGCAGCGCGGCCAAAAAAAATTTAAAAATTAAAAAAATAAAAATGAGGATGATAAAGTTCTTGGCTCTTACGGTTCATATGACAATCAAATAACATTAACAAAGCACTTACCGCAATGCCTGGCACATGGTAAGTGCTCAATTAAATTTAGCTATGATTATGAATATATTATTGTATAATAGTTTATTGATAATAGCATTGTTCTCAACATAGCTAAAGCAGTAGGCACAGGGCTGGCATATAAAAAGTGTCAACAAATGTCAATTTTATTATAAATATATAATATATGCTGTATAATATAAAATAATGTTTAAAATTATCTTATGTATTATATATCTATGAACTCTTATCTATGGATATATATTATACAGATATACTATATTTAATATACAATAATATATAATACATATATTAATATATAATAAATTGTATATGTTATATAGTATATAGATGTACTATAAATATGTTATAGCAAAATGTATTGTTATAGCAAAAATATTAAAATTTTAATTATTATGTGAGGAAGTTACCAGTGGGGCTGGCATCTAAGTAAGTGCTCATTAAATATGTCAACTCTTTTTTCCCTACTGTTTGTAGTATTCATTAGCAGTAATAATGTAAAGAAAAAGAAAAGCCACCAGGTGCATTGAGGGCTGTAAAAGGCAGTGGTCAGTTTCGGGCAGAGGGAGCCGGCCGCGGTGCGGCATTCCGGGAGGCCAGCGCTGGACTGCTGGGTCGGGCTGGCTTCCGCCTGAGGGATCCTGTTCTTACTGGGATGGGGTGGGAAGAAGAAGAAGGGCGCGTCTCCCAGGCCTCCAACCGTCAGCAGCGAATTTGCCTGCGGATGCAAATCGCCGGTTACTTGAGACGTTAGAGAGTCAATACTTTCCGCTGTCAGCTGGTCCCCCCAGCGCCGGAGATGTTATGACAATGGTCGCCCTGGCAACCGCGGGAAGGCGTCGGGCCGCTGGCGATTTCTTTACCCTCAGAGAGCCTGGGCCGCAGAGCCAGGGGGCTCGGTTCTGAACGTGCAGCGCCGGCTGGAAAAGGAGCTGGGATTATTGGGTAGAGGCCTGACCCCCCCCCACCGAACCCCAATGATGTTGGTTCGTAGAACAACCAAGAAAAATGTCTTGTATGCCAGGCACTGATCTGAACGCTGCGGGGAGAGACTGGCAAAGCCCGTGCTCTTTTGAGCTGACATTCTGATGGGCGTGTGAGATGATGGGGGGGGGGGAACCATGGAAACCAATAAACAGGATAATTTGTGGGATAGCGATGAGTGCTCCCGAGGAAAAAACAGGGTGTTGTGACGGTGACATTGGGGGACAGTTGGGAAGGGATGACACCCGGAAGACAGGAAAATGCCGTTTATGTCTTAACGCCGGAGGGAAAGAACTCTGGGGAATGGAAGACGTGGACCGTTCAGATTCAGGGCTTTGAGCTCTCCGTTAGCGGTGGATTCCTGCTAAAGAGAAGGCAGCAGTGTGGGTGCTTGCTGACAGGCAGCCCTGAGGGTTACAGGGGGCTCTTCATCTGTGCGATGAAGCTCGTCCCTGAGCCTCAGTTTCCTAATGTGTAAAATGGCCGTTGCCATGAGGTCTACACGAGATGATTCGTGAAAGATGACAGATCCTCAATCTGTATTGCACTGCTTTCCAGTTTCCACGGACTCTGCTTTAGTCTTTTTTGTTGTTTGTTTTTTTGTTTGTTTGTTTTTTAAACATCTAAGTGGTGAAGGTTTTGGACTCCAGCAAACCAAATCCCAGGGCTTGCCCATGGGTCTCTGGGTTTATCTAGGTTTAGATTCTGAGTGAAAAGTTACCCGTTTTCACATTAGAGATTTCAGACATGATTATTTATAGCTCTGTCACATGTCTTGACTTTAAACATTTTTTTTGTTTATGCTGCTAAATTTACCATCATGCTAATACCGAGTACAGTAATAAGGCACTGAAGATGCTCAGATCCAGTGAGGTCGCAAAAATTTTTCCATCTGCTGTGGAAAGTGCCAGGCTGCCCCCTGGTGGGGAGATGGGGAACTACATCTCTGGGTTCCTACTCTCAAAGTCCTGTGATCCTTCTGACCCCAAGCCCAGGAGACCTTATTTTGTGCGGGACAGTGCAGGGGCCCATGGTGGGCTCAGCTTGGATGTGCTATTTCCAGGAGCCCAGTGTTTATTCACTTGAAGATGGGATTTCTTTGGACTTTTTGCAGTTCAGCTCTGCATGGACTTGAATTGAGAGTGACCTAAAAATAAATTAGGACACCTGGCAGGGTGAGGACATACCAAAGCCCTTTACTAATTGTGTTTCACAACCTTGACCTCTAGATGGTTTAGACTCTCCACTTCAGCAGAGTGTTATGGTGCAGAGGGCACGGAACTGGAAATCAGAGCCCGAGTTCAAATCCCGACCCTCCTGCGTCTTTAGTTATGACCTTGGACACAGTTCCCAAGCCTCTCAGCATCAGTTTCCCCATCTGCAGAATTTTGTTAATAACAATCCAACACCCACTTCAGCATTGTCATGATGCTCTTATAAAGCAGTATCTTTAGAACCATTTTGGAAAATAATTTGGTTAGTGATGCAGGGGGATTAAGATCAATCCCTGAAAATTCCTCAAGTGGAGGTCAGGGCCTCCCACACCTCGTGTGGGGAAGGGTCAGTTTTTTTCTTTCCTGGTACTTTGGAGCCAATACTCTTATAAAATATGATAAAAATGACTTACTAGAAAAATGAAATGGACCCAAAACCCCAAACAAAATAGAAGCCTCACTTTAAAACTATCAGATTCAACAGACATAAAATTGCCCTGTCAAATAGCCATTAAAGTGTCTAACTGCTCTCAATTTCTGTCCTTAACTGAAGGGGGCTGGCCTTCAGGGCCTTCCTGGCACTTAAATAGTCCTGTCTTAGGGCAGGTGCGGGGGTGGGGTGTGTGTGTGTGTGTAATTGATCTAATATACCCCCCCCCCCCCGCCCCCGCCAGCTCTTTGTATTTAGAAAGTACCTAAATAAACATAAATGAACGAATGAGAAGTCTTACTTCTCTTAGGATAAACGTAGAACTCACCCATCTTTGTCATCCTGTGATCTTGGAACATTGCTTTGTAAGAGGCTGTTCTCGTAATTTTGCGTCCTTGGTGCCTGTGCTGAACCCTGGCTGCCCTTCTGCTCTGACTCCTGTCCTCTGCCTCTTGATTGTGTTTGCACGGCTGTCTCGTCTGGCCCGCTGGGAGCCCCTTCAGGCCTGGACTGGGGCGGCCTGCTCTTTGGATACCCTGGGCCTTGAGGAGGACTCCTCCCTCAGAGCTGCGTGGTAAAGGCCTGCTGTGCAGATGAGCCCACAGCCCTTAAAGGGTGCTGCTGGCAGGGTGCTGCACCCCAGCTTCCGGAACTGGTTTTCTGCCCTGATTTTGTTGCCGAAGGATCTGGATGCTTAAGCTTGTCTGAGAAACAAACTGCCTTCGTTATGTAATTCAGACAGTAGATGGATGTTTCTCATGCTTGCCTGATGCTCAGAACCATTGGGATGCTTGCGTTTCTATGGATTCCTGGGCTTTCTCCAGATTCCCTGAATCGGAATTTCTAGGGCATGGGTCTGGAAGTTTGATTTTTTTAGCAAACACTTCCAGGTGATTTTTATGGTCAGGAAATTAGGGAAAGAGGGAACTACCTTGTAAAATATTCTAGTGCCTTAGGAGAGCTACTTAAGCTCCATGGACCTCAGTTTCCTCATCTGTAAAATGGGGATATGTATGTGTGTGTATTTATATATAGATATTTATATATACTATATAGATATATTTAAAATTTATTTAATGAAATGGCTAACATTGTGAATGACCCACATCTTTATTGTTGGCAAGTGTCTGATTTTCATGACATTTGTGACTAATTGTTACATAGATAATTCAAGCTTATAGAAAAATTCCAAGATACCCATGCACAGAGATGCAGAGATAATAACCCAGAGACAGCTGTGACCATCCTGCAGCACCAGCCCTGGGGACCTGGTGGAAAGAGCTGCTCATCCCCAGGGTCCCCATTTGGGAAGTGCCACTCCATCTCTGCCCAGTCCAACTTCACGTTCTGGGCAGTTTTCTGGGGTTTTCCCTGCTCGGACTAGCCATGCTCTGGTCCAGAAAGGGGATCTGTATTCCTCTTTGGCTCAAGGGGAAGCCCTGGACCTGTGGCTGCCCCCTCACACTCCATCGGCTTCCTACACCCATCTGTCTCCTCCATTCTAATGCATCATAGTGGGGATGCCCCTTGATTCTGGCTTCTGGGCAGGTGTAGGTCCAGTCTCTGGGTGACCCTGGAAACTCCTCCCCAGAATCCAAACATTCCTTCAACAAATAGTTAGGACACGGTGTTTTGTGAGGGGTGGGGTGGGGTGGGGCTCAGCCTGTCTTCTGCACAGACATTATCTCATGAGATGCCTCAGCAGGCATGTGAGCAAAGGTGATATATGCCCATTTCACAGATGAGAAAGTAGAGGTCCAGGGAGCTGATATGACTTGCCCAAGCCTCAGAACTGGAATTCAGAAATGCACTTCTCCCACAATACCTAGTAGGCTTTCCAAAATGAGTGAGACTGTCTCCCTGCCCTTGAGGGGTTGATAGCCAACTTTTGGATTTCCTATTTGGTGGGAAGGACCTGTGAACAACTCAGAGTGCAGCATCCTGGTAAAGAGAGGGAGCTTTGGGATCCTACCCTAGCTTTGTGGATCCAGGCAAGTGATTTAACGTTTTTGATGCCTCAATTTTTTTGTTCCCAGAATGGGCTCAGAACACCAGCCTCAGCTAGCATTGCTGTGTGGATTTAAAAACAAACAAACACATTCAAAGCACTTATCTCACAGCGCCGGCACACTGTGAGTATTCAGTGAACGGTGGCTGCGTGATCATGGCCATTATTCCCCGGAATGCTTTATGGTAACTGACAAAGATACCCCCAGCAGACATCCCAGAGATGCTCGCATCATGGGCTTTTGACCCTGGTATCAAAAGAATGCCTCATGCAGAAGATTAAAAAGAAAGAGGTAGTATGAAAAAGTATGAAAAAACAGGGAGAGATCCTGGAGGCTTACTACCAAGTGAAAAAAGTATGATACAATTTATGTGAAAAAAACCACAACCCTACCCATCAAACCACACTGCAGAGTTTCTACATGTATGTACATATATGTGAAAGTACATAGGAAAAGGTCTGGAAAGAAGGGCACCAAACGAACCTCAATAGTTACCCCCATTATCTTCAGGGAGAAGGAGGCCAGCATTAGTGGGAGTAGTGGTCACAGGGAGCTTTGGCTTTATCTGAAGTGTTCTAGCTTCTTCTTTACAAAGAAAATATATGGATGTGTTTATTAAATAAGTAAAGTAAATTAAAATAAAGTTATCCTTTCTGCAGTATTGGGGCTTTGGAATCAGACTTGGGTTTGAATCCTAGCTCTCTACTGAAGTTGTGTGATGGTGAGCAAATGACTTAATTTCTCTGGGCATCATTTCTTCATCTGCAAAATGTAGATCTTGATAGCACCTAGCTCTGGGGGATGTGAGGATATATTAACATGATGCATGTAAGAGCACACGGAAGTGCTCAATAATGGTACTTTTATTTTTATCGTTATGCTTATTTCATTTACTCTTCCAAATCTGAAAAGGGCTCCTTAATCCTTTAAGACTCCTGTGTCTTCATTACTCACCAATTATAATGCAAGGAAAACAGTAATAAATTTTACAATAGCGTATGTACAAATAAAATGCCAGAGAAGAATCGATAAGGACTTGCTGGAGAAGGTGACATCTGAGATGGGCTTTGGAGAGAAAGTCAGATTTTTATGAGTTGATGGGGTGGTATATCAATTAGCTATGGGTTCCACTAATGCTGCATAACAAACAATCACAAAACCTTAGTTGTATACAATGTAAACTTTTATTGGTTCTCTGAAGATTAGTGGCTCTTCTGATCTTGACTGGCCTCACTCATAGCCAACCCCAGGCAACAATTTGCTTTTGGCTGAGCTAGGATGGCTTTGGCTTGGATGTCTGTGAAAACTTGACTTTGCTCTGTGTAGTTTCTCATCCTTCAGTGACTAGCTGACCAGCCTGGGCACATTCTCATGGAGATTCAAGAGAGCAAGCAGAAACACACAAGGCCTCTTTCTATTGGCGGAGGCAAGTCGCAATGGTTGGGTGCTGGCACCGATTCTGCCTGTTTAGTGAGTTAACTGCAAAGTCATATCACAAAGGATGTGGAGACAGGAGGGGTAAAGGATTCAGGTCGTCTTTACAATCTACCACAGGTGGATATGGAAAGGACTTCCAGGTAGGAGGAGCCTGAGCAAATGCATAGAGAGGTGACATTGAGGTGACGTGTTTAGGGAATTGCATGGAAATGAGAGGCAAGGAGAATAATGGAGTTGAGATGAACCCCAAATAATAGTCAAAAGAGTTTGAACATTATTCTATAGGACAGTGTTGCCCAAACTCATCAGTTTGTATCACCATCATACTTTTTGTCATATCTGTGTATTTTGCTATCAACCAAACCCAATTTTCTAAAAACATACAAGTATCTAAAAATAAAGCTTTGTACAACTATTGTAATGGAAAACTAGTATCACTTGCTATAAATGGAAGACAATCAAGAAAACAAATGCAATGAAAATGTATCATTAAGTTGTTAAATACTGTTACCGGCCCAGGGCTGTGAGTCTGTGTCCTGCTGTCTGTTATAGAGATTAGCCAGTGTTAGGTGTTAAAGACATAATATCACTGAACTGAGACTCTCTTTGATATATAATTAGATGGCTGCAGGGAGATTAGGACAGGAAAGAATGTGCTCATTATGGGACCCAATGTTGTTTAATGCCATGCCTGGGTACCACCCCAAGTTATCAGTGGTACCCACACTTGGGAAATGCTACTCTTCAAGCATGGGTGTTTGAGCAGTGACATGGTTCCATCACTCCTGCTAAATGTCCATCGACAGATGAATGGATAAAGATGTGGTACATGTTTACAATGGAATACTACTTACAGCCATAAAAAAGAATGAAATAATGCCATTTGCAGCTACATGGATGAACTTAGAGATGATCATACTAAGTGATGTAAGTCAGAGAAAGGCAAATACCATATGATATCACTTATATGTAGAATCTAAAATATGACACAAATGAATATACCTACGAAACAGAAACAGACTAACAGACATAGAGAACAGACTTGTGGTTGCCAAGGTGGAGGGAGTTGGGGATGGATTGGGAGTTTGGGGTTAGCAGATGCAAACCGTTATGTGTAGAATGGATAACAACAAGGTGCTACTGTATACCACAGGGAACTATATTCAGTATCCTGTGGTGAACCATAATGGAAAAGAATTTTTACAAGAATGTATGTATATATATATATTTATAACTGAATCACTTTGCTATACAGCAGAAATTAACACAACATTGTAAGTCAACTGTACTTCAGTTGAAAAAAAAATGTTGAAACTTCCAAATCAAATTGCTCTCTGGTGGCATTCTCAATGGTTTCTCACATTCTCACTGACATTGGATAGCATCAGTGTTAGAAAATATTGCCAACCCTATCCAAACATTTCTTTCCATTGATAAGCAGCTAATGCATATACATCGTATTTTCTAAGATCGCTATCGATGTGCAAACAGGAAAAAAATAGGTCACCCGTAATCTTAGTTTTGTTATATACCCTCCCAAGGCTTTTTGCATCTATACTCATATAGTTTTATAAAGCTTTTAATGCATTATTTATACATTACAAATATTATACATATTTTGTACATCTTTAAATGGTATGCCACTATATGAATACATTGTAATTTATTTACATCAGCTCTTATCACTGAAGAGTTGGATTGTTTCCAATCTTTCATGGCTATTATCCACTTGGAGCAAGGCTTCATGAATATCCTTAATTATTTCTTTAGGATAAAGCCCTAGAGCAGCACTGTCCCTTAGAAATATAATGAGGGTGACAGATGTGAACCAAATGTATAATTTAAAATTTTCTAGTAGCCATATTAATAAAGAAACAGCTGAAATTCATTTTAATAATATATTTTATCTAACCCAGTGTATCCAAAATATTATCATTGAAACATGTAATCCATGTACAAATATTAATGAGATATTTTATGTTGTTTTTTTCCTATCAAGTCTTTGAAATCCAATGTGTATTTTACACTTACAGCACATCTCAATTCAGACACTAAAATGTCAAAGTTAAAGTAAAATGTAGCTCTATCAAAGCGATAAGATTATGTTTAACAGAAAAATACTGTACGTGGCTTCCATTTTCAAATTTAAATTAAATAAAATTTAAAATTCCATTCCTTAATCACCCTATAGCAATACCCTAAATGTTCAGTTAGCCACATGTAGCTGGTGAAATGACCATTTTGGACCTTTGACACCGAGGTTAAATTAGTTTCACTCATGTCCGCTTCTCAACGTGTGAAACCAGAGCAGAGTTGGGGGTGGTGCCTGGATAGAGGATTTGAGAATCCATCGGCAAACATCAATATCTGAAACAGCAATGACAAGGCATGCCGTATGACCCAGCAATCCCACTCCTGGGCGTATATCTAGAGAAAACCATAATTTGAAAAGATACATGCACCCCGGTGTTCATAAGCAGCAGAGTTTACAATAGCGAGGCTATGGAAACAACTTAAATGTCCATCGACAGATGAATGGGTAAAGAAGATGTGGTACATATATACAATGGAATACTACTCAGCCATAAAAAAGAATGAAATAGTGTCATTTGAAGCTACATGTATGCAACTAGAGATTATCACGCTAAGCGAAGTAAGTCAGAAAGAGAAAGACAAATACCATATGATATCACTTATATGTGAAATCTAAAATATGACACAAATGAACTTATCTACAAAACAGAAACAGACTCACAGACATAGAGAACAGACTTGTGGTTGCCAAGGGGGGGTAGGGGAGGGATGGATTGGGAGTTTGGAACTAGCAGTTGCAAACTGTTGTATATAGGATGGATAAACAACAAGGTCCTACTGTATAGTACAGGGAACTATATTCAATATCCTATGATAAACCATAATGGAAAAGAATATGAAAAAGAATATATATAGATAGATATATACATATCTATATCTATCTATATCTATATCTGAATCACTTTGCTGTACACCAGAAACTAACACAACACTGTAAATCAACTATACTTCAATTAAAAAACAAAAAAACAAGGCAGGCAGCAGAACTAGGGTGAGAAGGCAGCCCAGCAGGGGTCAGGATTCATGAGGGCAGCACCCAGGCAGGGCAGTGGCCTGGTGGAGTTAGGGAATTCGCTAAATTCAGCAGACGGAGCCAATAAATAAATATATTGAGGATTGTTTTTCTCACTGCCTGAGAAGAGTGATACAAATGTGGGGAGGGAAAATGCTAGAATAAACCCTATGGTGTTGGATTGGGATTAGAGGTATCAGTTATCAATACATATAAATAACAAAATAAATATAGGTGCAGATTTATGTATCTACATATTCACATATGCATTGCACATACATATGTTGCCTAAGCTGTCTACTAAGGGGACTGGAAATGATGACACCCCAATATCAGTAATCTCACCAAGTACCCAGATCTTGGCTTCTGAATACCATATTCCGCTCAGAGGAACCAACACTCCTTGGAGAAATGATGGATTCCAGGGTTGGGGCAGGAAAAGAATAAGATGACCCTAGAAAATTTTGTTGTGTCAGAGAGTAAGGAAGTGCTCAAAGAATGATGGGGACGTGTCAAAGTGTACTTATTTCTTTTGTGTGGTTTTCCATACCTGTATAAAGAAAATAGTTAAAACAAGTCGTAAAATAAAACAACAGACAGACATGAGAGTTCTATAGATGTCTTAGTTGAGAGCCCAGCTTTGAAGTCTCAGTAGGTCAGACCCTATTCATTCAGAAATAAGCTAGAGAAAAAACATATTCTTTTTGACATTTTCTATTCTAACACTCGAAGCTGAGATTCTAAATGAAAAGCATTCTAGGTACATTAGCATAAGGTGATTTTTGTGCCGTTATTGCAATAGAATGTGGGCTTATCAAGAATGGCAACTTTGGGACTTCCCTGGCAGTCCAGTGGTTAAGACTCCATGCTTCCACTGCAGGGGGCACGGGTTCGATCCCTGGTTGGGGAACTAGGATCCCACATGCTGCGCGGCACGGCCAAAAAAATAAATAAATTTAAAAATCTCCTTTAAAAAAAAAAGAGAATGGCAACTTTCTCTTTACTAGTAAGGTGAATAAAATTAACGTTTACTTAAGCACCAGTTTTCTGATTTCTTCCGGTGGGCTTCAGTGTCAGGTGAGCTCTCCCAGATGGCAGCAGGGATGCCCGGCAGCTGCTGGCTTTGCTGGCGCCCTCCTGGCAATTCCAGTGAGAGGTGGCAGCTGTCCTCTGAGTGCTCGGGAAGAGTTGATGGGGAGGTTTCTCGGCGGCCCAGCCTGGCTTGCTTGTTACTCCTGCTCCAAATGCTGCAGCCAGGCCTGGGTCACATGCCCACCCTGCAGCCCGGTGGCGGTGGGGTAGGTGGGTGAAGCCAGCCTCTCCTCAACCATCTGAACTGGGAGCCAAAGAAGGAAGGTTCCCCAAAAGAAAGCTGAAATAGTCTTTGTGTGGAGACCAGCTAGACAGAAACAGATGCCCACTGCTGTCATGCCCTGCTCCAAATTATGTGATCCTAGAATTCCGGGACTGCCTTCTTGATAAATATTGGTTGACAGGTGCTTTAAAGTGTCAAAGGCATTTGTATAACTAAGGATTTTTATTTTTGTTTCATTGAATTATCTTTATTAGATAGCTTTTAAATCACAAACATGATAACATGCTTTAAGTAACTATTGTAACAAAGCAAAAATATATAAAGAAATACAACCGTTTTTTTCTCACCCCATCTGTAGAGCTTCCCCATCCCAACTTAGCAGGCTGGGGTGTGTCTTCCACACTTTTTTCTCTGCTCATGCACACCTATTGCCTTTCTTTTGTTAATGTTGTTAGTTTTTACATAATAGGCAATTTAAAAAAAAACTTTCCTTTTTCATGGCATGGCATCCCTCTAGAAGCATGGGTTCAGGTCCATCTCATTTTATTTTATTTTTTAAATTTATTTTTTGCCCACACCATGCGGCATGCGGATCTCAGTTCCTGGATGAGGGATCGAACCTGTGCCCCCTGCGGTGGAAGCATGGAGTCTTAACCACTGGCCCACCAGGGAAGTCCCGGGGTCCACCTCACTTTAAAAATATTTGTTAATTTATGAATACTTGCATGTGACTTAAGATTGAAATAGTAAAAAAGGGGTTAAACAAAATGTTCCTCTCACCTCTGTCCCCCTCCCTCCCTCTTTCCTTCCCTAGAAGATTAGGGATCTTTCCAGAGAGCGTCTGCATTTACAAAGATACACAAATGTAAACATTTCCCACATGAATGAGAGAGGATTTATGTTTGTTTATCAGCATATCTTGCCTTAGTACACAGCACACTTCCCCTTTTTGTTTTACAGCTGCATAGAGTTCCGCTGTGTGCGTGTATCCTCATTTATGATGAGTCTCCTACCGATGGCCCCTCAGGGTGTTTGCAGTCTTTTGCCATTGCAAACAGAACTGTAGGAAATATCCTTCTCCACAGTCATTTGGCACAGGTTGGGGTGTCTGTAGGAGGAGTTCCTACAAGTGCAACTGTGAAGGTCAGAGGACTGGTGCAGTGGAGATGTGGATGGATACAGTCCAAACCCCGCGCCCCACTACACGGGTACAAGGCACGCCTTCCTCCCCAGCAGAGTCTTGGAACCTGCCTGTTTGCCCATCTTCAACAACACAGTTGGGACATGAGTGGAAACTGGGTCTCACTGCAGTTGAACCGGTCTTTAAAACACGGAGTTGGGGTGCGGAGGGGACGTTGGGGAGATACTTGCCTCTCCTCCTTGTGCCAGTGCCTCTGAGACGTGTCCTCTGTTCTCTGTGTCTCCGCAGAGCAAGCTGGTGAAGTACTTCAGCCGGCAGCTGTCCTGCAAAAAGAAGGTAGCCCTGCAGGAACGCAATGCCGAGCTGGACGGCTTCCCCCAGCTCCGGCACTGGTTCCGGATCGTCGACGTGCGGAAGGAAGTCCTGGAGGTGACTGGAGGCGACCCCTGCCCTCTGCCCCTTACTGGCCGGCAGCCAGCCCCGTCAGGCAGTGGGTTTTTGGCTGTGTCTGGCTCATAGTAGGACTTAAATACGTGTTGGATGAAGGCACGGAGCATCTCTGATGCTGTCTGAATGGGGTCATTAAGAGTGTGGTTCTAGGGACTTCCCTGGCGGTCCAGTGGTTAAGAATCCAGGCTTAGGTTCGATCCCTGGTCGGGGAACTAAGATCCCACATGCTGTGAGGTGTGGCCAAAAAAAAAAAAAAAAAAAGAGTGTGGCTCTAGAGTCAGATAGACCCTCTTTCAGCTCTGCCACTTAAGGACTCAGTCTCCTGGGCCAAATCACTTTAGCTCTTAGACCAGTGCTGTCCAGCAGAATGTTCTACTATGGTGGAAATATTTCATATCTGTGCTGCCTGATGCGGTAGCCACCAGCCACATGTAGCTACTGAGCACTTGAATTGTGGTTAGTGCATGTGACTGAGGAACTCAATTTTTAATTGTATTTAATGTTCGTTAATGTGGCCAGTGGCCACCATACTGGGCAGCATATCTTAGGACATTGGTTTTCTCATCTGTTCAGTGGGGTAATGGTTGTCTCCTCTTCTTAAGTAGTTGGCATGATAAAATGAGATGATCTGTGTAAAATGTTCAGCCCATAGTCTGGAACCTAATAGTACCCAGGAAATGTCAACTTATTATTACTGTTGTTGCTGTTACTGAAAACTTTGGAAGTAATAGGTTTTCTAGTGACAAAACCAGAACACCTGTTGTCTTGTGTCCACGCTCCAGGAGTGGATCACATCCTTAAGGTTTCAAGGATGGTGAGATTTCCTTACCCTCTGGGATCTTGGGTCCTCCCTGTTTTCAGTGACTGGGTGGAAACTTTCCTAATAAAATCAGCTCTCATTCATTGAATCTTCAGTGCCAGGCATAGTATTGAGGGTTTTACACGTAGAATCTCAACTCTTGAGACTGTTCAGACCCTCACAACGACCTTTTGAGGTAGGTATGACTTTTACCCCATTGTACAGGGCAGGAAACTGAGGCTAGAAGATGGAGGTAGTTGCCCTGCTCGTGAGTGGGCGGGGCTAGCAGGAAAACCCAGCTCAGATGGACTCCAGAGTGTGAGGTGGGAAGCACGGTGCTTTCTCCTCGTTTTCCTGTTGGGGGGGGGGGCCTCCCTGAGCTGGGGAGAGGGCGTTCTGGGTGCCCCCCTCACCTGCAGGACCAAGTGCCATTTCTCAAGGCACCCCCTGCTTCCTGCTCGAAGAGGCCTGGAAGATCCTTTTCTCTTTTTTAGACCTTGTTCCCAATGTGATCTTGCCTGAACCCGCCACATCTAACCGTCCTGAGCTGGGGACACAGAACCCCTACATTCCCCTCTCCCCCGCCCCCCCATCTTGCGCATACGCACCAGATGGTGTAGGAGTCTCTGTTTCTTAATATCATTCCCAGGATGGCGGTTTCGTGTGAATATCCTTAAAATGAAAGGTCCCATAAAAGTACAGACAGTACATTTTATTTGCATGGCTCCATACACTTTTCAGAGGCTTTCGGGACCATTTATTTATCAGCTGAGGCAAATAAGACCGAGACAAACCTTCAGGGGTTGAAAACTAGTGGTCCTCTGCTGTATCTTGTATCTGCCGCACAGATATTTTTTGTTTGTCTTCAAAATTATTTTTGAGCCAGTATTTAAAAATTGAAAGAGTCTGCATAAAAAACTCAGATCTTCGGCTTCTCTCGAAGAATCGGAATTGCTGACCACACAGAACTGAATTCCTGTCTGGTGTCGGTAAACCGAATTCTGCTGCCCCTTAGGATCCCGCAGGCTAGTTCTCAGCTTTGCTCATTTACATTTACCTGGCCTGCAGGTGCCTGAGCTCTGGCTCTTATCTTAGTCTATGAGAATTGAGTCCAAGGCCACCAACCAGGCGGTGTGGACAGAGCTGGGTTTCCAACTCTCTGTCTGCAGCTCACGCGTGTGTCCACCAGATGGCCCCCTTCTGTGGAAGAACCAGCAGTATGGAGAAAGCTCCTAAGTGAGACTGCCTGGGTTCACACTTACTCACAGTGTGATCCTGGGTGATGGTCTGACTTCTCTGAATGCCAGTGTCCTAGTTACAGACTGATGATGGTGGTAAAAGTACCTGCTTTATGTGGTCTTTGTGACCTTTAAAGAAAATCCATGAAAAGCACTTAAAACAGTGTTCTATTTCAATTATTATTATTATTATGAATAAATCGAACAGAAGTGCATCTCCTCTTTTGGCCCAAGCTAGTTAAAGCCTTCTCCATTTTTTTCTGTCATTCTTCTGTGATTTGTGTGTGTGTGTGAACTGTAAACTTCAGTGTAAATTGAGTATTTTGGAGGGTGAATTATAGGATTAAAATGCACAAGTGAATCTTGCAGCAAAGAGGAGAATTCTTTTATGTTGTGAATCATCCCTTCTAAATGTAATTCATTTCATACTTTCAGATCCTGGTCCATCACCTTTCATAATGTGGACTTCCCTGTAACAGTCCCTATTTGAGAAAGCTTCTATGTGACTCATTATTGTTCTTTCTCTGCCCCTGACCTAGTGAGTTGGAGAGGCACTGATTGGGTTTCGGCTTTTGCCCGGCAGCTTTTTTTTTTTTTTTTTCATAGAATTTTTGTGTCGATGCAGTTTTCATCTTTCTGACTGCCAGATTAAGGCGGGGGCGGGGTGGGGCAGGGTGGTGTCTCATTTGGTTGTAATACACAGATATGGCCACAAGAAGGCGGAAGTACTCCACAATATTGCCTTAGAATCTCCATTCTTTGCTATCTAAAACTCCTATTTTAATAATAGTAATAATAATAATAATAAATGTAAAATGTTGGTTACCAATAAGTGCTATAATGTGAAGGCTATTTTTTTGTAGATGCATAAATATAGAAGTTTGACCAGTTTCCAGGTGTGTCCATATTATGGTGTATAGGGACACACTGCTTCGGGGAAGGGAGGGGATGGTTGCTGGCGGTGGTGAAGGGACGCCTGACCAACACAGTTATAGCCGGCAATCCTACCTTTCCTCCAGCCCATCTCTTCAGCGGTGTCCCTTTCCCCACTCCATGCTATACTCCACTTTGTCTTAGATTGCAAAGTCTTGCCCCGTCGGGCTCAGACACAAATCCCGTTTGATTGACAGCACTGAACCACCCACAGGGTTCCAGCCCCCCCTTCCCCTTAGGGTTCCTGAACCCAGAATCTGAGCCCTAGAATGTGTGGCTGGGAAAGAGAAGAAGAAAAGGGAAAGGAGACCAGCCATCAGGAGACTTGGGCTGTCCAGTTTTCTCTGCTCTTATTAGTTCACCCTGGATTTGGGACAAATCATTGCAGTCAAAGCCGGGCAGGAGGCATGGAAGGCCTTCCAAGATGAGTAAATTGGAGCCCTGCCTATAAGGAGTTCAGAAACTGCATGGGGAGACAGGTAATTAACTGCTACCATTTACAGAGCTCCGACTATGTGCTAAACATACCTGCTACCTTACAGAGCACATGAGCTTAAGATTCCTACTTTTCAGGTGAGTAAAGTGAGGCTCAGAGAGGTTAAGTGATTTGCCCGGGATCATCTAGCTAATGAGTGGCAAAGCTGAGATTCAAACCCAGGCCTGTCTGACTGGAGTCAGGAGACCCAACCATTATGCCAAGCCGACATCCACCGAGAGCCTGGCGTTCCTCTAGGTACCACTAGAGGGCGATATGGAGGCCTCCCCTAGGGGCGCTTCCGGTCTGTTTACCCTCCTTCTCTCTTCCCTCCGCTAGGAGATCACCCCGGGCCAGCTGAGTCTGGAGGACCTATTGGAGATGACGGACGAGCAGGTGTGTGAGACCGTGGAGAAATACGGGGCCAACCGGGAGGAGTGTGCCCGCCTCAATGCCTCCCTCTCCTGCCTCCGGAACGTCCACATGTCAGGTGAGCAGCCCCAGGGGGATGGAAACGCGTCCCCAACGTGTGCCGCCATTCCTCCGGGCTCCTGTGTCCGCACCTGCAGGCCAGGATGAGGCAGAGCCAGCTCTGGATGGTGCGTACCGCTCATGAGCAGAGGGAAGAGGGGCCTGGAATTTGGAGCCAGAAGAAGTGGTCAGGGCAGCTACTCTTGCCCAAGGGAGACCTTCTGAGGTTGTAGGGCATGGGGTTCTGGTTCTGGATAATTAGGGTTCAGATATGGAAATATTGGGCGTGTGTGAAAGACTAGGGTCTTTTGTTTTGCTCGCGGCATGTGCTCCCGGACCAGAGCGCGAACCCGTGTCCCCTGCATTGGCAGGCGGACTTCCAACCACTGCACCACCAGGGAAGTCCCTAGGGTCTTTTTACCTTATACATTGGGAAGTGCCTTTGTATTTTGGCTCAGCATCTAACTTCTTATTTTTCTTTTTCCATAAATAATATACACTCATTGTAAAATAAATTAGAAAATAGATAAACAAAAATAACCCCAAGTCCCCACCCTCTACTGTTATCATTTTGGTATAATTTTTGGTATAATTCTTCCTGACAAATGGGTATGTGTATAGTTTCTCTAAACAATAAATGATAAAACCATGAAGCTAGGATTATCCATACATATTATTTTGAAACCTGCTTTTTTCTCCTAACAAAATAACCTCTGACTTGTTTTTATCAGTTTGAGGTCTAACATTGTAATCTTTCTTTGCTATTTTTCATTAATTTCTCAAATACCTGTTTGCCCTGATTAGCAGGACACCAAACATCATCCTGATTGAGGTTTCCTGCTTTCCTCTAGCCTCATGATTTTTCCACTCTCTCTGGGGCCTTTTCAGTCCTAAGGGATCAGCTCTGCAAACAGCCAAAGAAAAGCGTACTGGTCCACCTGCGTGGTTGTTTCAGTTCCCACCACAAGGAGTCACTGTTGAGCACTAGTCTGGCACTGATAAACAGTCAGGTGGCTGTTCATCTGTAGGTGCCCTAGCTGGGTTCAACATGCAACATTCAACGAGTATTTATGGAGTGATTATGTGTGCCAGCAGGGCTGGGGAGACGGAAGTGGACAAAAAAAGAGCATGTTTGAAACAGGTCATTGGCCCAGCTCCCCCATGCATGCCCGTTTGGATTCTTTCTTGCTAGCAGACTCTAATGATGGCTACGATCATCATCCAATAGCCCTGAATTGGGGGCTCTTCTGTCACTGAAGGGTGTTTGGTAGCATTCCTGGCCTCTACCAGTAGAGGTAACACTAGATACCAGTAGCACCCCTACCCCATCCCTGTCATGACAAACAGAAACGTCTCCAGATGTTTCTAAATGTTCCAGGGAGGGTGCAGATTTACCCCTGGTTGACTAGCCATAAAGGTCATGTTATTCTTCACTCTAGTACAATGCTATTGACTCACCTGATATTCACATAGTTAAGAAAGGCCTCTCAATCACTCAGTGCAGACAAAACCTGCTTCTAGGAGACTTCTCTCTACCTACTGTGAGAAGCAGCTGGCAGTTTCCTCTCCTTTAAAACATTGCACTGAATTACAATGTTACATCATAAACATCTTCCTTTGTCAATAAATGTATTTCCTGCTCATTTTTAACGCCTGAAATCTGCCACCATTTATTCCACCGGCCTCCTATTTCTAGAAATGTAGGTTGTATCCATTTTTTTCCCTGTTATAAGCATTGCTGCAGTGAACAACTTTGAGTGTTAACTTTGGGTACATCCTTGGCGATCCCTGTAGTGTGAATTCATAGGAGTGGAGTTCCTGCAGCAAAGTGTTTACATATTTTAAGACTTCTGGTGAATGTTGCCATATGGCTTTCCAAAAATTCATACCAATTTATGCCTCTCCCTCCCACCGCCGCGCACAATGCATGAGAGTGAGCATTTGAGGTTAGGTTCTTTTTTTTATTTGTTTGTTTGTTTGTTTGTTTTAACATCTTTATTGGACTATGATTGCTTTACAATGATGTGTTAGTTTCTGCTGTATAACAAAGTGCATCAGCTATACATATACATATATCCCCATATCTCCTCCCTCTTGCGTCTCCCTCCCACCCTCCCTATCCCACCCCTCTAGGTATTCACAAAGCACCAAGCTGATCTCCCTGTGCTATGCGGCTGCTTCCCACTAGCTATCTGTTTTACATTTGGTAGTGTATATATATGTCAGTGCCACTCTCTCACTTCATCCAAGCTTACCCTTCCCCCTCCCCGTGTCCTCAAGTCCATTCTCTACATCTGCGTCTTTATTCCTGTCCTGCCCCTAGGTTCTTCATAACCATTTTTTTTTTCTTTTAAGATTCCATACATATGTGTTAGCATACGGTGTTTGTTTTTCTCTTTCTGGCTTACTTCACTCTGTATGACATACTCTAGGTCCATCCATGAGGTTAGGTTCTTAATTGCTTTTCAGAGTTAATGTCTTCTCTTCAGAGTTGCGCTACTGAGTTTGGAAAAGTTCTTATAAATGAGCTGGACCCCAGTTCTTCCTGAGAGAGGGGTTTATGTCACCTCTCCACGGGCTGGGCCATCATCCTTTGTAACATCCTGGGCTTGGTGAGACCTTGAGAGGGCCTCTAATCGGGTGTTTTTCAACATTTTTTTAATCAAGATACACAGTAACAAATATGATTTATATTGCAACCCTGTACACACACACACATACACAAATACACACGCATGTACACATTCACATACACAACTAAAAGTTTCATGAAACAATACTCATTCTTACTATACATGATATTTTATACACTTTTTTCTATTTAATTCCATATCATTTACCAAATGCTGGTGGTGATCCACCACTTCGATTTCACACCCCACTTTTGCACTGTGAGCCACGGTTTGAAAAAAACACTGATATAATCAATCCTCCCGCCACCACCAGCCCTTCCTCGGCAGCTGAGATTCCTTTGACAACGTCCTACCTCTGATGCCACCCTTTGAGCCACTGGGACCTTGAAAGCAGTGACCAAGGGCTGCGCTCATGCCCAGATTCCTCCAGCGCCAGGGTCAGCTTGGCGAGAATCTCAACTCAGTAAAGCACTATCCACTCAGCTCTGAGTCTCCTTAATATCGTGCTCTGCTTCTGCCTTTCCTCAATGTTATGGTGCCACTCTTCACATTTTAAGTTTCATTTAAACTTTTTTAAGGAGTGTTTTTTTTTTTTTAATGGATACCTCTCTTCCTTAGTAGCCTTAAAGCTGCAAGAGGGCAGGGATCATACCTGTTTTTATTCACCATTTTACTCCCAGCTACATATCTAGCCCATAGGAGGGACTCAATAAATATCTCTGAATCAATACATCTTCCTAGATCAGACATGGATTTTTGCCTCTTGGTACTCACCCCTCTGCCTAGAATTCCCTTCCCATTTGTCCTCCTGGTGAATCCCTGTTTATTCTCAGGCCCAACTCCTGCCTCGAAGCTTCTGCACTTTGTTGAATGAAAAGTTTTTTGGGAAAGCCACCTGACACGCTTGCTACTGATCTCCACCAGGGGGAAGCAGTGAGCCACCCTCAAAGGATTCTTGCTTTAAATTCTCTTCGCTCAAAAATTATCATTGGTTTCTTGAAGCTTCGAACCATCTTGGGAGCTGGCTGGTTCCTGTCATTTCCTGCCCTTCACCTTAACCAAAAATGTTATCCCAAACTAGAGAAAAAAATAAGTGTCTTTCGCACCAGACTCTGGTTTCTTGAGAGTCTTGCCGTGTTCAGCTTGGTATTCCCAGCTCTCAGCCAGAAAGCTGGAGTCTCCTACAGTGATGAAATCAGATATTTTAAATTCTGGTGTGTAGTGGGGACTCAATGCACGTTTGTTGAGGGACTGAAGGAATACAGGTTGTGTTGAGAAACTCATATGGAAACCAAACATATGGAGACAAGGAAGCTTTATGTCTGGCCAAGAATGCATGTAATCTCTGTCTCTCTCTTTCTTAGAGCATAGGGGCAGCTTGATTTTAGAGTTGTTAACTCTAATCTTAGTTTTCTCCTTGGGTTTTGGGGCTATCCTTATTTCCCAGTGCCCAAGGAACCCCAAAGATAGGAAAGCTTAACCCTTTCATCTCTTCTCACAGCTTGTTAGGTCAGCCTTAGCCTGACACCAAAGAATGCGCAATCATTCCTTCAACAAGCTCCAGGGACCCCGAAGCCAGGATATCCTAACCGTTCCTTATCATATCAGCTATGGCCTGAAATCACAAACATTCATTCACTCATTTAACAAAGTTTATCGAATGCCTACAGTATGCCAGGCACTGTTCAAATCTCTGAAAATGTATGCTTAGATGTCTGTCCTTATGGAGTTTACATTCTAGTGGGGGAGACTGGCAATAAATTATATCATAATAAGCATGTACATTAGAAAGTGTGTTAGAATAAGTGCTGTGGAGACTCCAAGGCTGGAGACCTCCGGTATGAAGACCACGGGCTCCCTTCCTGAACCTTCCTTTCCTGGGTCACAGCTGCCTTATCAGAGGAGAACCTGGTGGGGGCATGGCTCAGGTATCAGAGTGCTGTGGCCGTGGCTTTCTCTTTTCTGATGTTTCCTCTTTCTCTCTATGCTGTTTCTTGGCTTTTTGATTATTTTTAGCCTAATAACATGTGGTCATTTGTACCTTCACTTTCCGAAGGAAAAACCCAGGTTCAGGGTAATGGAAGACCCTGCTTTTCTCCCTCCCTCTCTCCCACCCCTCCCTCCTATACACATGTATCAAGCACTCACTACACATCTGGTACTGTGCTGGGTTCCAGGGCTTGACGACTTTCTTGGGGCTTCAGGGTAGAGCTGAGACCGAGAGGAGGAGGAGGAGGAGGTCTCCTAATGACAGGGGGGGTGGTGGTGGGAGCACATCGAAGTGCATTGCTTCCGCAAGCAGGGCTTGACGACTTTCTTGGGGCTTCAGGGTAGAGCTGAGACCGAGAGGAGGAGGAGGAGGAGGTCTCCTAATGACCGGGGGGTGGTGGGAGCACATCGAAGTGCGTTGCTTCCGCAAGGGGGCTCGGAGCATCCCAGGTGTGGAGAGATCCAGTGTGGCTGGCCCACTGGGAATGTTGGGCAGAGAGGTGGGAGCTGGCATCAGACAGGGGGCAGGGCCAGCCGCCACGGTGGACCATGGCACAGAGCTTGCATGGCAGGGTTTTGAGTAGAAGATGCCTGGATTACTTGTTCAGTTTTCAAACAAACACTCTGGCTGCAGAGTGGGTGGGTGGCTTGGAGTGAGATGCCAGGAAGCGTAAGAGGAGCCCAGGGTGCCACTGGCAGACAGGTGCCCCGGAAGCTCGCTTTGTTGAGCCCCCCTCCAGCTCCTCCTCCTGAGTTTCGGGGGTGGGTGGAGGGGCAGGGAACTGGCAGCCAGGAGAAAAACAGGATGCAAAGTGGCCCCGAAATAGGACAGCCTCAGATGCTCTCTGGTATCTCCGCAGTTTGGGTATTGAATGAAGCCCACCAGAACCCCGCCTTCCACTCTAGCCTTCCTCCCACGGGAACAAAGAGTAGGCGCCGTCTTGATTGCCCTATTGTTCCAGTTGCTTCTAACTTCGGGAGGGCTGGGCTGGGTGGCGGAGGAAGAGCCGCCCCTTCCACCGCCCGCCGTGTCTGGTGTGTTCCAGCGCCACGTCCTCATCCGTTCTCCAGCGTGCTGTTCTGTGGCTTCTCAGGAATCCCTTACACAGCGTGACTCCACGTTAGGACTCTTGATTGCAAGCGACAGAAACCTGATGTGCTTACCCTTCCACAGACATGGCTCATTCATTTACTATAAATTTCGATTGAACATCCTTTGTTTCGGTCTTGGTGGGGGACTAGGGACACAGTGGCGGGCAAGGCCAGCCAGCTCCCGCGGACCTTGTGTTCCAGACCCGAGCAGTCCAATATGGAGGCCACTAGACTCATGTGGTGAATTAAACGTATGTTCATTAAAGTGAAATAAAATTAAAATTTCACTTCTTCCATGGCACCAGCCGCACTTCAAGTGATCCATAGCCACCTGTGTCTAGTGGCTACCCTATTGGCACAGCACGGTTCTAGGTCGTTTCCATCATCGCAGAAAGTTCTGTTGGACAGCACTTTTCTAGAATATGTCGAGAGAAACAATACACAGGAGAAATAACAAACGGTGATCAGGTTTATGTGGAGAATTAAAATCGGGTGATGCGATGGTGGCTAGGTGGCCAGCTTTGATGGGGAGGCCACAGAGGGAGGGTCAGTCAGAGCTCTACCAGAGAAGCAGAACCGGTAGAATAAATATATTAAGAGATTCATTGCAAGGATTTGGTTTACGTGATTGTGGTGACTGGCTGGGTAGGTCTGAAATCCGTGGGGTAGGCGGCCAGGAAGGGCTGGCTGGAATGATTGGGCATGAGCTGAAGTCGCTATCCGTGGGCAGAATTTCCTTTTCTTCAGGGAAACCTGAGTTCTGCTCTTGGCGCCTGTCAGTGGATTGAGCCAGCCCCTCCAGATTACCGAGGGTAATCTCCCTTACTCACAGCCAACTGACTGTGGACTTCAATCACACCTACAAAATCCCTTCACAGCAGGAATATAAATTAATAATTGCTCGAATTACTGGGGACTGTGCCTTAGCCACGTTGACATATTGAACTGACCATGACAGTGGGCCTCTCTGGGGAGGTGACATTTAAGCTAAGCCTTGAATGACAAGAAGGTACAGATATGAGAAGATTGGGGGAAGAACATTTTGAGCAGAAGAAACAGGTCATCAAATCTCAAAAGCACTGTTAAGAAGCAGAAAGAAGACCCACGTGGCTGAACCGTGGGGCGTGTTCTGGTAACCCGTTCCTATGTCACAATCTACTCCACAATTTAATGGCTCAAAACAGCACCTACATTGTTACCTTTCATGATTCCCTGGGTTGGCTGGGCTCAGCTGGGTGGTTCTTTGGTTGCGTGTGTTACGGGCTTGACTGAGCTGGAACATTCAAGATGGTACACGTGCGTGGATGGCAGTTGACACTGGTTGTTGGATGGGAGTTCAACCTGGGCTGTTTTTGGGGCACCCACGTGTTGCGTGTGGCTTGGGCTTCTTATGTTGGAGTGAGCATTCCAAGAGGCAGGAATTGGAAGCCACCAGTTGCCTTAGAAGCTAGTCCTGGAACAGGTACCGTATTGCTTTTGCTGGTGACTGGATCAGTGAGGGGTCAGTCAGGGAGCAGAGCCACCCTGAGGGTAATGGAAAAAAGAATTTATCATAGGAGTGCAGACCTTATACAATGGTAGGAGGAGCTGGGGAAGTAAAAGTTTGAAAGGACTAACTGGAGATTCAGAGCAAAGTCTCTAACCTGCCCTGATAAGGGAAGCCAGCCTGGGTTGTTGGGAACTTCTGGAAGCAGCATGTCCAGTTGTTGCAGGGGGACCATGAAGAGGGGCTGGTGTAGATGCCAGTGGAAGGTTATTGGTTCTTTGGAGCTGTCACCTCTGTGAGTTTGCAGGAAGCGTCTGGTGGTGGACCTGAGGTCACCGTTGGTCACCAGGGTCCACGTCAGGAAGGAAAGTTGGCCGTGGAGCAGGGAGATGGAGGATGAACTCCATCTTCTGCACCTGCCACCTGCTGCCCTTGCCACCCTTCAGAGCAAGGTGACTGCTGCTTCACTTTCTCTGCCCTAATCTGGTACATGTTCACTTTTGGCCAACTCTAACCTGAAACCACAGAGAACAGGATTCTGGAAACGTGGTCCCAGCCTAGCCAAGTCGACAATAGGCTAGTACAGCGCAGGGAGCAGGGGTGGCAGGGAGAAGGTGCAGGCGGAGATGCAGGTGGGGACCAGCTCCTGGGGAGCCTCAGAGCCATGGCAGGAAAAGCAGAGTGGGAGGCTGTTGGAGGGGGTTTTAAGAAGGGAATCATCTTGATTTGATTTCACTTCACTCATAAGGCAAAGATGGATGGAGCTGGCTTTAGGCAAAGTTCAATCCATCAGTCAGTCTCTCTCCTTCCTCCTTCATCTTAGTTTTGCTTCCCTTGGGGTCGGCCTCAACCTTCCCTATCTATTTAACTCTACCTCACTTTCCTCATCTGCAAAATGGGCATGCTGATAATATCTTCCTCATGGCGTGGTTGCAAGAAAAGAGTTAATATAAACACTTAGCCTGATGTCTGGCAAATCAAGTGCTTAATATATGATAGCTATGATTATCCTTATTTATTTATTTATTTACTTATGGCTGTGTTGAGTCTTTGTTGCTGCGCGCAGGCTTTCTCTAGTTGCAGCGAGCGGGGGCTACTCTTCATTGCGGCACGCGGGCTTCTCATTGCGGTGGCTTCTCTTGTCGCAGAGCACGGGCTCTAGGCACGTGGGCTTCGGTAGTTGTGGCACGCGTGCTCAGTATTTGTGGCTCGCGGGCTCTAGAGCGCAGGCTCAGTAGTTGTGGCACACGGGCTTAGTTGCTCCGCGGTATGTGGGATCTTCCCGGACCAGGGCTCGAACCCGTGTCCCCTGCATTGGCAGGCGGATTCCTAACCACTGCGCCACCAGGGAAGCCCCATCCTTATCATTCTTTTAAGTCAGCTTCCTCGTGCACACTGCCCCCCACCCCACCCCAGCCCCTTCCCTCCCACGCTGAATCTGAAACAGTGTATTTTCCCCACAAGCCTCTGGCTGCTCCCTGGGGCACAGGACATTTCCCCCCCGCACACCAGCCTTTATCTTACAGCCCCGGGAGCAGAGCCCCAGGTCAGTACCCAGTCCAGGGCTTAAGCTGCCCTTCCCGATACAGCCTCTATTTCTGCTTTCTTGCCACATTCTGGCCCCTCTGTCTGGCCCACCTGCCACCTCACACAGCCAGCTCTGGCTTTTGTGGAACCAGCACACACACACCCCCCGACCCCCGTCCCGCCCCAATGAGAACAAAGAGAACCTGGCTCCCCGCTGTCATCTCTGATCAGCACCGTGGGTGCACCCAGCAGGTGCTGAGCAGAATTGGGCACAAAACTGACACTGAACTTGTACTCTATGGTCTGCAGGGGCTGAACTGTTTGAGGATTGTGGGTTCCCTGTGCACTACACCCGATCAGCCAAGTCAGACCCAGGCGGACTGTTACAGCTTAGACTCAGATCCCAGTTCCTTCTCCCAGGCTCCTGATGTCTCCACTAGCTCATCACACCCAGCTACCCTGATCTTCCTGCTTTTCCTTGAAAGGCCTGCCTCAGGGCCTTTGCACGGGTCCTTCTTTCTGCCTGGAATGCGCTGCTCCAATCTTCCTCTGGCTGGTTCCTTGTCATTTTGGTCTCAGCTCAAAGGAGACCTTCTCCTGATCCCACCTTCATCTCAGTCACTCACTCATTTCTTCATGGTCCCTATCACAAATACAACGATTTCGTTTTAAATATTTGTTTCTCTACCCCTTCTCACTAGAACAGTGGTTCTCAGACCTGGATGTGCATCAGAATCCTCCAGAGGGCTCCACTCCCAGAGTTCCCGTTTCAACCGGCCCAGGTCAGCACCTAGGAATTGTTACCATGATAATGGTAACAGCACATACTGAGTTCTTACCGGGCCAAGAGCTGTCCTGCGTAATTGACATGCAGCACTGGCTTATTTAATCCTTTCAACAACCTCATGAGGTCCATGTGATTATTATGTCTATTTTCTGGTAAGAAAACTGAAGCTCAGAGTCACACAGCAACTAAGTACCAGAGGCAGGGTTTGAACCTGGATCCATCTGAGTCCTGTCGAGCCGAGGCTCCCTCAATAGGGAGAGGTGGGGGGAGTTCCCTGGCGGTCTGATGGTTAGGACTCCGCACTCTCATTGCCAAGGACCCGGGTTCAATCCCTGGTTGGGGAACTAAGATTCCACAAGCTGTGTGGCACGGCCAAAAAAAATAAATAAATAAAAATAAAAAAACCAGAGAGAGAGAGAGAGAGAGGTGGGGACGGCTTTCCCCTTAACTCTGGGAGGTCCCTCTATCTCCTCTGAAGTGGCTGCCCTTTGGGGGGGTTGCAGGGATGTAGCAGCTTAAAAGAGAGCTTGAGATAAAAAGAAATTACTTAAAGGCTGGATGTAACTACCAAGTAACAGCAACATCGCCTGTTGACAGAGCACCTCCCGTTGTAGGAAGTACCTGCATACACGTGACCCCATTTGATCCTCACAACCCTGTGAGTGGTGGGCAGATGAGTACACATTTCACAGGTGAGAAAACTGAGGCCAAAAGAAGGTCACCTTGACCCTCCCACAGTCCCACAGAGCTGGAATTGGAACTGCAATGTCCCATTCCTGATTCTCAGCGCAGAGCCCTTTCTGCTGTATGCTGTTGGGGGATGATGGTGGTGGCCATGTTTCCCCTCCAGGTGGGATCCTCGAACTGGAGAGCCGGGCGCTGCCCCAAGCTGGGTGTGGCTGGGAAAGCTCAGACGCCCCTTGATCTGCTTCAGAGTCCAGGGAGGCTCTTCCTTCTCCTGGCAGGGTTGAGTCTCTCTTGGTGACTGTTTCTGCCCTTCTCAGCCGTGGTCCTAAGAGAGAATGGGAGGCGTCCTTGGCCATATGAATGTGTTTGAAAAGTTCAGTAAATGTGCAGGAGGAAAGCAGGAAGGGCAGGGAGGATGGAGAAAAATGTTATTACCTTGTATTGTTATTTGAACCAAGTTATTTTCCCCTCCCCCTAAAATGTCCCAACATTGTGACACTGCATTGCTGGAAACTACGAGAGGGGTCCAGTTCATAATAGTCACGCTTTTTCACTCAGTTGTTGTTGTTGTTGTTGTTTTTGCATTGTTTACTTATTTTCCTGATTACCGACTTACAATCTTATATGAGAAGTATCCAGTCTATTGTTTGGGGAAGGAAAAAAAAAAGGCTTTGTTTTGACCATAATTTGCATGCTAGTTAGTATTTTAAAAATGGATCCATAGGAAGAAAAAGTCTAGAAGGAAATACACTTGGATATTTACCATAGTTGTTTTTGGAGTAAGGTGATGTTATTTCTGTTTTGCTCATCTGCATTTTCTATCTTTCTGGGCAAGGAACAAACAATGATGTAATTTAAACAAACAAAAAAAATTAGAAAGAAAAAAAATCTGCCTTGAACCCAGCTTGTTTACCTTTTCTGTACCCACCCCTTTTGTTATTTCTATTATTTCCTCATTGATTAACCCCCTTCTTTGCACCTGTTCAAAAGGGCAAACTTCCTGTTGCATCTTCCTGAAGTTAAATTCCCTGTGGCTTAGACAATTCTTGATGATGCTCTAAAATGCAACTTAAATGCCACCACTGCCGGGAAGGCTGCCTGGATTACCCCTGCTCCACTCTTGTGTTATTCATCTTGCAGTTCTCTTGTAGTTATTATGATATATAAATCTCCCATATCAGATTAGAAATTCCTGGATAGCAGGAGCCATCACAAGAATAACAATTAATTATTAAAAGTATGCTCTGTATCAGGTAGTGTTCTAAGCTGTTTTTAAGGGTAACTTCATTCAGTCTTCAGAACTTGCCCATGAGATAGGGACTGTTGTAGTCCCCAGTTTTCAGATAAGAGAACTAAGGTGCAGGGAGGTGAGCCTAGTGACCCAAGGTCACGTGCAGTGAATTGTAGGGTGCCAGGATTTGAGCTCGGGCTGACCACAGACTCTTTTTTTTTTTTTTTGCTTCTTTTGTTTTCTATAAAGTACTTAGCACAGTAGCAGAAGTTTCATTGAGAGGGAGGTTGAAGCATTTCTAGATTTGCCCCAGGAGAGAGAAGTGAGAAATAGAGAGTAGTTTCTGTCTATATCACTGATGGGCTTGTGTGGTGGAGATAACAAACAGATAATGAGAGAGAATTCTCTCTAAATCAGGGGTCAGTGAAGTATAGCCCACCGGCCAAATTCGGCCCTCTGCCTGCTTTTGAAAATAAAGTTTTATTGGAACACCGCCACACCCATTTGTTGACATTGTGAAATAAAATTCACATTTAATGGCAAGACAAGAAAAGTTTAAATATAAAAAATTAAAGATAACATTCCTTTTTGATCTTGTAAGAGGCCACGGTGACGCTTAGATCTGGATTGTGTACACTGTCAACAGTACGTCATTTAACGTACAGCCCTCTGTCTCAAAAACTTACATAACTGTACCTTGACTTGTAATGGGCAGAACAGTTCTTGGAGCTTTCCAAGATGCCATTCCTGTGTTATAATCCTCAATTTGGCTTGAATAAAATTTTCCATTTCTTTCTTAGATCGATGGATTAATTTTTTGTTGACAACATATTATATTGTCTATGGCTGTTTTCACACGGCAACAGCAGAATGGAAACCGTATGGCCCAGAAAGCCTAAAATATTTACTACCTGGCTTTTTACAGAAAAAGTTTTGCTGACCCTTGTTGTAAAAGACCAAGCAAGAAATACTGAGTGTTGGCTAAAACAAATACACATATGCTCTAAGGCAGGAGAGATCTCAGTCTGACGTTAAGAAGAACTTCCTCTGGGAGGAGGGAAATAAGTACACGATGAGACTGGGGGACATTGACAGTGGAGAGCTCTACGATGAGGGTGACTTACTATTTGCACAGTGGTACAGCATTACCTCGAACTGCCCTTTATTGAGCACTTACTACACTAAATCCTCAGGGGAAGGAAGAAAAGGCAGGGAGGATGGACAGGCCCCAGAGAGATTAAGTAACTTGCTCCGGGTCACACAGCTGCTACAGGGTAGAGCCTGCACTCAAACCCACGCCGGACTCACTAGAAACACGCGCTTTCTAGTGTTTCTTGCGGTGTCCCATGTACCGATTCTTCTTGTCTGTTTCCCACCAGACTGTGAGTTTTTTGGGGGATGGGGATCACATCTCATTATCTCTTGAGTGCTGCCTGGATGGTGCCCCTGGAGGGTCACTCTCATTTAGGGGGGTCTGTGGTTCTCTTTGGGGAACGTGTCACACCATCCCAATAGGATCCTGAATTCGGGGGTGCCTGCACTCCAGATCTCCCTGCTGCCTCCACTCCTACTTGGAAAAGGAAACCCGAAATGCCTCCCTTCCCCCAGTGACACAGACCTGTTGATGTGTCCCACCCCCCACCTCTGCCCTGTCCTTGGGAACAGAGGTCGGTTTAGCGCCGTCATCTGATCATCTTCTTACTTTAGCGCTTTTGTTTTTCCCTTCTCCGTCTGGTACTTTGTGGAGGAGAAATGAGGCGGACAAGCTTTCTAATCGGATATCAGGACACCCTGGGTGATGGTGACAGATTGTTTTTCAAGCTCTAACTTCTAAAGACCTTCTGCCTTCATTGTCATGGAAGACGGAGGGACTGAGTGGCAGGCTGTATTTTTGCTCTAAACCCTAGGCTCCTTGCTGGAAAAAGTTGGGGCCAAATAGCTGGTTGGCTGCAAACACTTGGATGCTTTTTCCTCCCAGTGTTTATTGCCTTGGACGCCATCTGACCGGGGCCACTATGTGATGATTCTTGACGACCACCAGGGGGCGCTGCCTGATTATCTTCCTTTAGCTGAGACGCCAAAGAATTTGCTCAAGTGCCACAGAAAAAAAGATCTACATTAAGGTGCAAACTGGAAGGAAGCTCAGTCTAATCACCTCAGCTTTCAAATAGGGAAAAAGGAGTTCCTGAGAGGAGAAGGGCTTGACCCATCCACGGCAGGGAGCAATGTAGGCTGAATTCCGTGTTATAGACAGAGCATCTGGGCGGGCTGAGAACCAGGAGGAACTTCAGTCTCTTTTCCTGGCTGGCCTTACATGAGCTGCACAGCATCGGAGCAGCTCCTGGTTCCTGCCTGCCTCCAGTCTGCTCAGATGGGGGTCTTGCTGTCACTAACCTTCCTGCGGCACTCATGTCACTGAAGCTCTTACCTCCGTCTCCCTGCTACACTGAGAAACCAGTTAAGAGATGAAGATGATCTGTAAAGGAGGAAGCTTGAAACGTGCCTTCAAATAATGACTAGTGGAGATGCAAAGGGAGCTCGGAAGGGACAGTGGCTTCATTCCCTTGGGAGACGTCTGGAGGAGCATGGGGCCAGACATGGGGTAACTCCAGCCACATGGGGGCCTCCCGGAGGCTGTCAACAGGATGGCTGTGAGAAGCAGCAGGACGTGCTTTGATTGAAATCAGCATCTTGGCCTTTGCCACGTGCCCAGCACTGGGGCACAGAGATAAAAAAGACACGGGCTACAGTTGGCAAGGGGCTGAGCTCCTGGGTTCTTCTTCCAGCCGGCCCAGCCAGTTTGTGGCACATTTGGGAGGGTGTGTGAGTTCTGAGCCTGGCATGTGCATCCTGGCTGGGCCACTGGACTGTAGTGAATCTGGTTCAACCCCTTGCCTGTCAGAGCCTCTGTCTTTGACACAGGCATGAAAGTGCCTGGCTGTCTCGTGGCTGTTGCACGGAGCAGGCGAGATGAAGTAGGTTCCCCGTGTCGGGCTACGTCTGCTACCCGAGCAGAGCCGTGCTTCGGTCCTTTTGGCTGGAGTGAACTGGGAAGCAGAGGAACCAAATGAATGGGCCAAGCCAAAGGTCTCTCCCTCTGCTCCCCTGTTCTGCCTCCAGCCTGCTTCTCAAAGGCAGACTCCTCCAGAGCGGAATGGTCCGGGGGCCCCAGAGCTGGTAAAGCCCACTCCCCAATGGGCGTGGGCAGCCGAGGGTCATGCCAGAACTTCGGTCAAGCCCCCGAATTTGCCAGAGCTCATGCCCCATGGATGGGGGGCGGGCAGTGCAGCCCTTTTATGATTTTGGAGCAGAAAAAAGATAACTCATCACAGCCTTCCTGTAATACATTTGAGAGGTTGGAAAAGTTTCCATCATCTTTTATAGAACCGTAGGACTATATTTATTTCCCCAAAGGGAGCAAGATTCTGGACTAAAGGGCTTTTAGGCAGGGGATCCGTCGGCTTCCACGGGGTCCTTCCTCACTGCGGACTGTCTCCGGGTATGGGGTCGGGGCGACGTGCTTCAGAACAACGATCATTGTTAATCCCATCGGATGTCAGGGTCACCACATCTCAGGCCCCAGGCAGGAGGCTTTCTTGGGCTCCTCCATGATAGCATGTAAAGGGCAGCTCGGGGTTTCTCAGCCTTGGCACTGTTGACGCTTCCGGCTGGATGATTCTTTGCGGTCGGGCTGTCCTGTGCATTGTAGGCTGTTCAGCAGCAGCCCGCTATGCCAGTAGCTTTGAGGCCAGTAGCGTCCGTCCCCCACCCCCGCCCCCACCGTGAAATCAAAAATGCCTCCAGGCCTCCTCAGGCGTGCCGGGTGGAGAAGCGCCGTCTGGACTTCTCCAAGGCGGCAGGCTCGCCCCACTGATGCTGTTCCTGCTCGGACGGTGACGACGATGAGGGTGACAGCGGTGATGACGAGGAGGGTGACAGCGGTGACGACAAGTGAAGTATCCTGAGGTCAGGCGAAAGCCAGCAGAGTTTGTGAAGACCGAGGGTCTATAAAAGCACAGAAACCCGTAACTGAGTTGGACTTTGGCTTATCATGCCCAGAGTGTCGTTTTCCCAGGGGTCTTCAGTCAAATTTTCAGGAACCAGATGAAAGCAAGGAGCCTTGATGTACCATCCTCCCTCCAGCACAGACACACATACACACGCACACACGCACGCACGCAGGCGCGCGCTCACTTTCACGTGCATAATCCTTCCCTCTCTTCCCAGGGACCCAGTTAAAACTTCCATCACTTTTGCAGGTGAACAGCTCTCCGCACCCTGACTTCTTCAGCCGTGAGAGCCTGGACCAGCCACGCGGCCTCCCTGAGCCTGGCGTCTTGGTCTAAACCCTTCCCCCGAGCTTCTGTGTCTCAGATTTGACCTTCATGCTGGGCCAGTGAGCTGACGGCAGTAACCACGCCCCCACCCTCACCGACAGCTGTACAGTTCACACCGTGGCTTCCGGTTGTGATTGTTATTCTTGCATTGATGCCCGTATCAGCTCAGAGACACACGTTCTGGGGATTCTTGGAACATAAGAAGTAGTTCCCACCTTTGTACTCGTCTCTTCTGCCTGTGACACTCTTTCTGGGACTGGCTCCTTCCCATTATTTGCTCTCAGCTCTGGATGTGCTCGCTACCGGGTATTAGTCTGATTATCTTCTCTGTCATTACTCAGGGAAGCTCGGGGGCTGGGAGAACCCCGGGGGAGGGGCCGAACGCAGCCCCAGTGACTTCCGGGGAACTTTCTAGAGGAAGGAACAGCGACACTGAGTTCCGAGGATGACAGCCTGTGTTTGGGCTTCTTCGCTGGCTTCCTGGGTTGATTATTTTGTTTTATTGCCCACCAAGTGCCAACTCTCAAATCTGCTCAGGGTGTTTTTGTTTTGTTTTTCTGTCAAATCATCCTAGCTCAAAAAAAAAAATTTTTTTTTTTTTTGCAATATCCTTTTGGACCATTTTTGGGGCAGTATCTTTCTGGACCATTTTGTGTTGTGAAAGCTGCCTGAAGACTTTCAGTGCCAAAGTCAGTCATGTGCACGTTCTGTTTTTGGAAAGAAGGATGTTGTACGTACAGAAAATGCCAGGACCTGACCCAGCTCCATCCACTTTCCTTTGATCCTTGTACCCATGACCAGAAGGTGAAAGAGGATTTTAAGTTAAATTCCTCCTAAGCCCTGACCATGGGCTTTATTTGGCAAGGCCTTTCAGTTTCCTGGGTAATGCCAATTTTATGAGGAGACACTGGGCTTTTGGCAAATGGGAATTATGACATCAGGTTTGGGCCAGAAAAGGTTGGGACGAAAGAGATTAGAGGTTTTGTTATGAAGGAAGGGCTTGGTGTCCAGTGCAGTTTTCCAAATATTCATGGTGCCAATGAATGTGGAAAGGGAGGATTTAAAATGCCCCCATGCCTTGGGTGTCTCTCTCTGCATAGATGTTTGCTCTTCCCTATTGTGTCCAAGGCGTTGCTCCATACTTACGATGTGCTAGACACATCATATGAAAGGATTTTCCATGATGCGTTATCCTTGTAACAACTGTGTAAGGTCAGGGCTGCCCTGTGAAAAGGGAGGAGATGGAGTTCAGAGAGGTGGATGAATTTAGCCAAGGCTGCACAGCATAGACAAGTCACGAAGCCAGCCTTGCACTTGGGAGTTTGGCATGTAACCACTGCTTTATGCCACGCCCCAGGCCCTGAGGAGAGACAGCAAGGGAGTGGCATTGATTGAGAACCCAGGTGCTCTACAGAAGTCGCTCGGCCAAGGTCACCTGGACTCGGTCAGGTCTGCTTAGACGTGAGTTTTGAGGAACATGAACTCACTGGGTGACAGTGACCTGTTGGCCCAGGTATCGCCGGTGGGTGGTTTGATGCCCTGGGAGTCGATTGGAGCAGAGCCAGTGACCGGGTTGCACGTGGCCGGTCCTGGCGGAAGTGGTACGTGAGCGGGAGGGAGAGGTGAGGTGACACGGGGGGGCGGGGGGTGGGGATGAGGCCTGGAGCCTGAAGGGGAGTCCTGTTCTTTGAGGTCAGGCAGCTGCTGCCCTGACTTCTCTGGTTCTCTTTAATAGGAATAGAATAATAGTACCTGTGTTTTCTCCAAAAGGCAGGTTTGAGGAGGCAGTGAGGTGATGCATCTAAAGGCTTGTGGCCCAGCCCTGGCGTACAGTATGTGCTCAGTAAACACATGGCAGTTGTTACTTGCGCTATTATTGCTAGTGATCTGGCTCAAACAGAGGTTTCTCGGGGGTAGGTAAGCATAGCCGCTGCCTGGGAAAGTTTCTTTAAATGAAACATCAGGTAAAGGGGAGACCTGGGGTTTGGTGCAGTGAGGGGGGGATCACAGTTGTCTGCTTCCCGGTGTGCTGAGCTCAAATTTCAACAGACATGGACCAGTTTCGAGGTCTGAAGGGCGCCGTTCCTCAGTGCCAGCAGCCGGGGTGACCCCAGGAACATGCTGGGCATTCCGAGTGGGCTCCGCTCAAGGGGAGGGGAAAAGGAAGGAAGTGGGGGAGACTTTTCCACAAAACAGGTGTCATCCCACTAAGCATCGGCTCTGCTGTCACATGGTCCTGGTTTCAAACGCTGGGCTCCTGCAGCTTACCTTCTTGTGACCTTGGGAATTTGGTCTGCTTCTCCGGGCATCAGTGTCGCCATCTGCACAGAGGGGTTGAGGCCGTGGAGTTGGAAGGACCGCGGGAGCCTGGAGCAATCGATGGTTAGCAAGCTGGGGAAGGCCCAGAGGAGCAGGCAGGGACTCGGGCTGGGGGACCAGCTTGGGTGCCAGAGATCAAGGTGAGCAGGGACAGAGGTCAGCGTCGATACCACTGGTCGTCTGCTCTACCTTTTGCACCTGCATTGCCGGAGTGATGCCCCTCAGGCCAGAGAACATCCCTGGATTCTACAGCCACTGGCTGCTTCTCTCTCTCTGACACACCAGACTCCTCACAGACGTGGGCTGGGGCCAAAGTCCCCCCGCAGCAGAAAAACAGCTCAGAACAGAGCAGCCCGGATTGAGACCCGAGGCATTCCTTGAATCCCCGGCCTACTTCCTGGGTCACATCACTCAAGCCTCACTTTCTCTCTTTAAAAAAAGAGAATCGGAATTCTCATTCTCCTCACCTGCCCAGGTGTCGGTGAGGGTCAAGCCAGATGACATCCAGGAAGGGCTTTGCAAGCTGTCTAGTACCTACAGTTGGAGGGGTGGTTACTTTTACTGCGGATGGCTGGGTCTGAAGTGCCAGCTTTCTCTGGGGCCGTTAGCAAAGAAGAGGTGGAATCTCCCTTGAAATAAATTCCCCAGAGCTCTGGTTGGTTGCCCCAAAACATATGCAGGCAGACACAATACAAATGTTACAAAAAAATACTCAAATGTCTTTGATGGCCCATCCTGGAAAGTAGAGCCTGGTTGGAGAGGTTGGGTGATGTTTTAGTATATAGTTCACTCCTGCATTCAGCTTTAACCGGCGTTTATCAGAAACCTCCCTGTGCCCAGTACTGGGGGAGAGGTCCCAGCTTTGTGGCCTTGGGCAAGTCATTTCATCTGTGATCCATCATTTCCTGGCCTGAAAATTCAGATAATAGTTGTCCCTCCTTGGCTTGTTGTGAGGATTAAATGAGATAAAATATGCAAAGCCCAGTGCCTGGCATGGCGTTCCCGTGGGGCCTGATAACTGGTCCCTTGCTATTACTGTTATATCATTGGCCAATAATTATTGTTACTGTTAGGTTTCTCCACCTCTCTGATCCCGTTAAATGCTCCCGGGAGTCCTGCAAGGATTATTTTACTTCTCTCTCAGTGCCACTCCATATCCCCACCCTGTCTTCTGTGCGAATTAAGTGCCTGGGGTTCATGGCCCCAATTTGTGGACAAAGAAAGAGGTACAGCTGCCAAAGCCTATTGGTCTGGGTCTCAGAGAGGCAGAGAAGAGGGGTCCTGGGGTTGCCCCTCGTCTGCCTCTATCGAGATGGGCCAAATTGGATGGTGTCTGCCAGTGTGATGCTTGCATGAAACTCCTCATCTAAGGAGAGAAATGCTGATGCTGGTGAAGAGAGAGCATCAGCCAAAGAGCAGGACGGAAGAAGAAAGAGCCGAGCGATAACCCAAACTTTCTTTTCAAATGCGTTTTCTGGGGAAGGGGAAAGAGCAAAGTGAACAAGTTCTGCCTGAACGGACATGATTTAATGTGGCCGGGGCGTATTGATGGTAATATCAGGGCGTTTCCTGCTCTGGGGAAAGTATTTGGATTTTTCATGCTCTGCCAGTCCCGTGGGAGACAGGGACCTGGGAGGAAGTTGGATTTTTGGGACATGTCACATCTCTTTTCTTTTACACTCAAGAAAATCTATTTATTTAATTAAATTTCCTTTGAGTTTGGTTTTTCCCTTGAGCTAATTTTCTCTAATGTTTTCTTTGTTTCCCAAGATGTCGGTTAGGGCAGAATTTATCAATAGAAATGACAGTATTAGTAACAATAACAATAAAGATTGTAATAAAATCCAAACAGCACCACATCCTCTGGTATCTGAAGTGTGTAGCTGAAGTCCTATCTGTCTCTTTAGAACAATCTGTCATTATCTTGTAGCTTATGTCGATTTTGTTCTTCCCATGTCTGCCTCAAGGGTTTGAAGCTTGAGGTCTGAGAGAGTTCTGAGAAGATCTTTTTAATCATCCAGAAACCATTCAGGCTTTAGGAGATGGCGTCTCCACCCCCTGCCTCCCTTTCTTCCTTCCTCCCTCCCTCCTTCCGTCCTTTCCTTCTCTATTCTAGCCTGGCCAGCTGTCTTTGGGGAAAATAGAGGAAGACTTGCTAAGAATGAGCCTATCTCCTTTATGCCATTTTGAGATGTATTAAATAATCTAATGCAGGGACTGGCAAACTATGGCCCGTTGGCCAAATCTGACCAGCTGCCTGCTTTTTAAAATAAAATTTTATTAGATCACAGCTATACCTATTCATTTATGTACTGTCTGTGGCTGCTTTTGCATTACAATGGCAGAGGTGAGTAGTTGCAAGAGACTGTATGGCTCACAAGTCAAAGTATTTTACTATCTTGTCCTTTACAGAAAAAATTTGTCAATCTCTGTTCTAGTCCTTGACTGTGGGCCTTTATGGTTTTTCATTTTTTTCTGCTGTGTGTGCTTATGAACAAGTAAGCTGGTTCATTTATTCATTCACCAACCATTTAGGAGCACTTTTTTGGTGCCAAGCCTCCTGTTAGGTACAAGGGGTGTTTCTTTAAGGAATTATTGCAATGCAATAAGATACAAACAGAGGGCTGTGTCTGCTGCAGTGGTGACAGGAAAGGGGAAACAGGCAGTGTTCTGGAGGCTGAGTGCAGGAGAAAGCTAGAGAAACCTTCATAGCGAGGAGACATTTGAGATGGGTATAAAAATGGAAAGTTTCCCAAACGGCTGGGGGACCATGACCTCCCAGGCATGGGAACAGCCTATAGTGAGGTATGTGACTGTGATAAAGCATGATCAGCTCAGAGAGTTGGAAGTCAACTTGGAGGACGGCTTGGGTGATGAAGGGAAAAGATGAGACCAGTAAGATAGGTGAGAGGCTATGTGGCAGCACTCTAAGGACAGGAATGGTGACTTTTGTGTCTTTATTCTGTTATGATTATCTCCAGGCCACAGCTTAGGGGTGGTGTGTGGTTGATGGGGTTCATAACTCTGAGGGGTATCTCAAGGTCACCACATCTGCAGGTAGCTTTGGAGGTGGCTGATCTGGATCCAGGTTGGCTTTCCATTTTTATACCCATCTCAAATGTCTCCCTTTAGAAATACTTCATCCTTTTGGAATTTACTCTTCTCCTTTTGCGGCCAGTGAGAATGTTAGCAGTAGAATTCTCCAAGACATAGTTCCTGTTTTACAGTAGAGTACAGATGGCAGTTAGGAGGCTGGCCAGGGGAGAAGAACCTGTAGTCTGGTGTATTCCATAGAGTGTCTGGGCAAGTCCCAGAGGGACAGCCATGTGGTCTGGATACTGGATTCCCTTTGAAGGCCTGAGATCAGGGCTGAGAAGTCCTAGAGTTGGCAAGATTGGGACAAGTTGACCTTGGACACTGGCTGCCCTTGTAACTTGGGACAGGTTGACCACAAGGGGAGGTCCAGGGCTTGTACATTTGCTTTGATAAAGGGGCTTAGAGATCTTTGCTTCCTCATCTGTGATATAGGGTAATTATGATACTCACTTCTTAGGATTATTGTGATAATTTAATGAGTTACAATAAAAAGCAAGTGCCTTGAACGGTAAGCACTCAATAAAATAGTTCAGTAATGAAATTACTATCCAGGATAGCATTTTCTAAAGGATGTTGAGGGGTTTTACTTAAAACAAAAATCAAACAGGTTTCTTTCCTGTAGGGCTTCTTGGTGTATGTAGTAAGTTGCTATGTACTGTGATTTTACTTACAACATCAGGATTTGACCCAAACTTGGTTGTGGCTCCCTGTTTTCACTGAGGATATGTTGATACAGTGTCTCATGAAGCAGGCTTTGGGGAATACTGTTTAAGGGAAGGGTGACACCTACCGAGGGCTTCCTCTGTGTCAGGCACTGTGCTAGGCTCTGGGGATATAAGAGTGAACAAGAAGCACACAGTCCTGGCCTCACAGACTCTGACGGTAACTCCTAGAGTTCACACGAGAGCCCCAAGCTGCTCTGCGCCTCACTGTTACGTTCTGTAAAATGGGAACAATACGAATCTCTGCTGCATTTTATCTTGCCAAGAGTTTGGAAAGGTAATGAGAAATACTGACTTGGGCAAGGGTTAGTAAAACTGAACTGGGGAAGGGTCATGCTTAAAGCATAATGTAGGAGCTAAGAGCACAGACCTTGGAATCAGTCAGCTGAGGTTGGAGAACCAGTTCTGCCTAACTGTGGTCTCTTAACTGTGTGACCTTGTGCAAGTTACTTAACATCTCTGGGCCTCTGTTGCCTCTTCTACAAAATGAGAAGAGTACTACTATTACCTCATAGGGTTGTTATGAGAATTTAATGAGTTATAAAGCACTGACATATATGAAGTGCTTTATATTTCTTAAAAGAATAATCAATAACAATGGTAATAATAACAGCCAACATTGGTGGATTGTTTGCTCTGTTCCAGGCACTTTGCATGGATTTGTTTAATTTATTCCTCACAGCAACCTTACCTGGTAACTATAATTATTATCTCCATTTAACAGATGAGAAAACTGAGGCTTAGAGTTAAGCCCCTGTCAAGAGGACACAATTTGTAAGTGACAGACTCCAGTGCTTGAGGTTGTAACCACTGCCCCATCCCTACGTAGATGAGATTATTGTGGAGCAGAGTGTGTCTACCAGGCAGGGGTCCAGCTTGTGGACGCATGTAGAGAGGAGAGCGCAGCAGAGCTAGGGGGCAGACTGCGTTCTGTTTGGCATTTCCGAAGATCATTCAGGTCCAGTCTTTCTTCCTCAGACCTTCAGGAACCTGTACGTGGTCTCCTTTTTTCCCTTTCAAAAGGCAGACTTGATTCTCTTTCCTCCTCCTCTCTCTATCCTTTGTAATGGCCTTTTGAAGTCAGAAGTACAGTTCAGGGCTCCTAAGAACAGATCTATAAAAGAGAGAACTACTTTCCACAAGCGTTTAAACAAAAAATGTAAGGACATGGGAGCCCTAATACTTGAACCAGTTCTGTGTGTGTGTGTGTGTGTATGTGTGTGTATGTGTCTGTGTGTGTATTTTTAAAAAAGGTCTTGCCAAATGCTAATACCTGCCTCTGCTAATGTCAGGCAGTGCTTCATAGAGGTCACCTTTCAGACTTCGTGTGTCTCTTGCTTGTCATCTTCTGAATATTTTGAGAGTAAGGGGCTTGACCCCCTCCCTAAGAAGCAGTGGATTTTAAGAGTGCCTTCTTGTTGTTTGTTTGCCTATTCCAGTGTTTTTTTTCTCCTGGTCTTTTAAAATCTTCCTTTTTCCTCCTTCCCAGTGCCCCGTAGCCTGACCCTGCCTTGCTTATCTAAGACAATAAAACAGGAACAAGCTAATGTCAACCCCCCCGGACAGGTTGTTGCCGCAGCTCTGGCTGAGGCTGCAGAGCAGGATTGCCATGGCCTTTGCAAAGAGAGAATTTAAGTCCCTTAGCACCTGGGAGGGTTGGGTGTCTTCTCTGCGACCACACTGGGCTGTGTCAGCTGGTGACTGAGCAGAGGCAGAGAGAGACTTGCTTAGGGGGCAGTTGTCCTAGGTGTGGGTCAAAAGGGAGTGGGTGCATTCATTCACTCATTCATTCATTCATCCAATTTTTCCTCCTTCCCTCTCTTTTACCCTCTTTCCTTTCTGTCTTTCTACCCTTTGCTCCATCCATCCATCCGTCCATCCATATATACACCCATCCGTCCATATCCATTCATCCATCTATCTATCTACTCACTCGTTCACTCACTTACCTAACCACTAACTCATACATCCACCCGGTCACACAGCCACCCACCTATCCACCCATCTATCCATCCACTCACCCACCCATCTGTTCATCCACCTATCCATCTTCCATCCACTCACCTATCTTCCATCCATCCCCTCATCTGTCCATCTACTCATCTATCACATTTACCCACCCATCCATCTACTTATTCATCCACCCATCCATCTATTTTATAGGTACCAAGTCCCTTCTATGCACCAGACACTTTGGTCAGTGCTGGAGATTTAGAAATGATGAACAAGGCCCCTGCCCATGTGGCGGACAGAACCACCTAATGAAGGAGACAGACAATAGACCATTAAACACAGGAATGAGATGATTTGAGAATCTGACAAACACTGTGAAGAAAGTAGTGAGAGAACCATGTTAGTTAGAAGAGACAGTGAAGGTTTCTCTGAGGAACATTTGAACTGAGATCTGAAGAATGTAAAGGGGAGAGGAAGTGGCAGAAAGAGTTCTCCAGGGCTTCCCTGGTGGCTCAGTGGTTAAGAATCCACCTGCCAATGCAGGGGACACGGGTTCGAGCCCTGGTCCTGGAAGATCCCACGTGCCGCGGAGCAACTAAACCCGTGAGCCACAACTACTGAGCCTGCGCTCTAGAGCCCGTGAGTCACAACTTCTGAAGCCTGTGCGCCTGGAGCCCGTGCTCTGAGACAAGAGAAGCCACTGCAGTGAGAAGCCCGTGCACCGCAACGAAGAGTAGCCCCTGCTCGCCGCAACTAGAGAAAGCCCGCGCGCAACAACAAAGACCCAACGCAGCCAAAATAAAATAAATTGTTTAAAAGAAAGAGTTCTTCAGACACAGGGAATGGTTGTATGATGAAGGAAAGTAGTTCCGACTTAAGGAAGTAACCAGAGTTCTCTGTGGCTGGGGCCACTACATCCATGCCCCCATGAAGGTACCCATCTGTCCATGCACCTGTTCATTCATCCATGTACATCCATGCATCCTTGCATACATCCATGTATCTCTCTGTGTACCCATCCATCACCCATGTTCACATCCGTCCTGCACCCAGGCACACATTCATGCACCCATCCGTCTATCCATGTACCCATTCACTCATCTATGTAGCCATTCATCCATGCACCCATCCATGAACTCATTTATCCATCTGTGCATCCATCAATTATCCACATGCACATCCATCCGTGCACCCATGTACTCATCTGTGTACCCATCCATCCATCCATCTAACAAACATTAACTGACAACCTGTTACATATCAGACACGTCTCTCCTCTTACTTAATCTCTCAGTAGCAGATACAACCATTGGCCACGTCTTCCTTTTGGAAACATTCTCTTCTCTTGGCTTCCAAGAGGGCACACTCTCCTGGTTTACTCCTACTTTTCTGGCTCCTACGTGCCTAAAACTGAATTTGCTCATCTTCCTCTCAAATTGCCCTTCCCGTAAGTGGCAGTACCATCTCTCTGGTTGTTCAAGCTGGCAACCTGGGAGTCTTCCTGATTTCAGCCCTACCCTCACTCCTCACATGCTGTACGTCCCCAGGTCATGTTAACTCTGTCCCCAGAATGTATCTCAAATATTCCGACTTCTCACCACTACAACCCTAGTCTTTTGCCTGGATGACTGCAGCAGCCTCCTCTCTGGTTTCCGTGCTTTCATACTTGCTCCCCTCCAGTGCCTTCTCTGCTTGGAGTCAGATTAATCTCTTATAATACCAAATCAAAACATGTGGCTCCCCTGCTTAAAATTATATGTCCACATAAAAAAAATATATTAGGTAGGAAGTTCTATAAAAGTAATTCAGACAATAACTGTATTTAATATGAATTAATTACTCTGTGCCAGGCATTGTGCTAAGTGCTTTATATGCATTATCTCATTTAATCCTCCAACAGCGTGATGAGGTAGGTGCTATTACTGTCCCCATTTTATAGATGAAGAGACTTGAGAAACAGAGAGGTGAAGTCACTTTTGTAAGATCTTACACATCAGAGGCAGAGCTGGGATTTGGACCTAGACCTGTGGGATTCTCAAGTTCTTCTTGCCTTTTAACCTCAGCTTTACAGGGCTTTGACATAATGAAAGCTCCATAATATATCTACAGACTTGGAAAAGGGTGATGTCGGCTCTTCTGGTGGTTTTGGCTAAGCACTTGAAAGTTCTTTCGCTTTGAGGAGGGAGGTAGACCAGATGAACCTCATTTGGAACTCTAGCACTGGTGTTGCTTGAAAGGCCTTAAATGACAGGGGCACCTAGATGTTTCTTTTTCAGTCTGCTGACAAGTTTTGTTGCAAATTTGAGGCCAGTCTGCAGCCGGTGAACGTCTGGGTTCGGGGTGGTGGTGCACGTCTTTGCCTTTGGTGTTTGATGGTCCTGGGTAAGAATGTGACCTTGCTGATGCGGAGAAGCCTTTCCATTTCTTCATATTCCTCCTTCCCCCTGGGATCTGGAGCCAGAGTCTGGTTTTCAAATTGCAAGACAACGATCTGATTTAGTGATTTATCCGATTAGGCTTAAATGTATTTATTACATGCTTAAGCATATTCCAGTGAGCTCTGAAAATGAACCGCAGGACTGTCCTGGGATGAATTTCCGGGACCCACTGGAGCAAGTTCAAGAAAAGCATAATCTACTTAGAGGAAAACAGAACCAGGTCCTAATCCAATCGGCATCTGCGTTAGGGAGCACATCCCCCAACCCCTGCCCACAAAGGTTAAAAGGAGGCTCTGTCTTCTAAGGGGCCAAGGTCACCTGGACGTTAACATGCCTCTGGACTCTCCCTCCCCACAGAAGTGGTGTGGGGAGAACACCTTACGTACCCTTTATTTATTGTTCTAAAGTAATATTTATTTCTCTTTTTGATACCAAAATCATATTTATTTGCAAAAATTCTGTAAAATAAAAAAGAGAATAAAAAAAGCAAACCCAAATCACCCGTAATCTTGCTCATAGTCACATTTTATGGTGGGTCCTTTCAATACCTAAAAATGCTTTCAAAATTGCCCAAGTAACACAGGATTACCTTTTAATTATGATAATTCCCAGGCTTTTTTTCTATGCATTTTAAACAAAATAAAACAATATCAAATTGTATAGATTGTCTTATACCCTTTTTCCTTCACTCAATTTTCTTTTTTGGCCATGTCATTAATTAACTTTTGAAAATATCACATCTAATAGCTACACCCAGTTTCTTCCTGTGGATATGGTGAATTTGCATAACCACTGGTTTTTGGTTATGTTGTACTTTCCGTTTTTGTTATTATTAACACTAGTGTCGTGAACATCTTTGTATCATCTGGTCTTTGTATCATGTACTCTCATTCCGTTTCTTTTAAAGATGGTATATTTTAAGAACTTCACTGAGTATAATCAACATGTAATAAACTGCACAGATTCAAGTGTACAGTTTGATGAGTTTTGACATATGTATACACATGGGCAACCAATGTCACGAATTAAGACAGTGAACATATCTATCACTACCAAACTGTCCTTGAATGGCTTTGGTTTCCTTGCACTTTGAGGTGACCTCACATGTCTAGGACGCTCTTAGCAACTTCGGATCCCCGTATGGTCCTAGGACACAACTTAGGACCTGCCCTGCATGTAGAAGATGCCACAGTTCACCAAATGGAAGAATGCAACTTAACACCTGCCTGCCTTGAATGCCTTCAGTGACAGGGAGCTCATGCCCCCAAAAAAGTCAGCCTCCTTTCACGGCTGGCTGTTCTGCCTGTTTCTCCCTTGACCAATCTCAAACTGGCCTCCTGGCACAGTTTACACTCTCTGGTTTTAATTCTGCCCTCCAGTCTTCTCAGGGTACGTTCCTTCTCTCCTTCCTGACCGCTGCTTCTTTCCCCATTTCATTCATTTCCCCTGGGGCCTGGCGCAAAATATTTTGACCATGGTGGTGAGTGCAACATACCCAGTCCTTGATCTCACAGGGTTCATGATTAGGTGGGGGAGATAGACGTTCAACAACTAAGTATGTAAATAATGATTTAACTCTGGGCTGAGCCTCACTCTGAAGGAGAGGGGTGTAAGGAGCCATGAGAGCTTATAATGGAGAGTTGATCTTTTTCGGGGGGTGAGGTCAGGGAAGACCTCTATAGAAAGTGACATTTCATGAGCTTTTGCTTGCTGGGAGATAGCATCTTATGCTTCTTTTCAGTTTTCCCTTCTCTGGACCAAACATTTTCAGTTCCTTCGGCCGTTTCTCCTTGGGCAGGACTTTCAGACCTCTCCATCCCCCTCTGCTTTTTGTCATCCTTGCATCCTGTGCCAGAAGAACACTGCGAGCTCCATCTCTGAGGACATGACTTGCCTAATCACACAGTCAATAACTGCATTCATTTCCTTCCTTCAGCCACAGGAAATTTTCAGTAGGATCAAAGGCTGACTGAGAAGCAACAATAACCACAATAATACAATGAGACCCATGAACATCTATCAAATACTCCTCTTCCCTGTGCTAAGCCTTTCCCGGGAACTCGTTCACCTCATTCTCCCCATGACAATATAAACTCACTTATAAGAGCCAACCCTTTACAGCATGTGGGGTGTGAAGCCTCTGTTGTGAGTGGTTTATGCATCATAACTCACTTCATCCTCATAGCAACCTGATGAGGTAGGTATTTTTACTCTTCCCACTTTACAGATGAGGACATTGAGGCAGAGAGAGGTTGAACAATTTGCCCCAGGCCACACAGCCAGGATCAAACCCTCAGAGTCAGTGGTTGGAGCCACCAAGCACTCTACGACCTCTGTTATGGTTCCAGTTTTCCAGGTGGGGATATTAAAGGTTTGGGGGCAGGGGCAGCAATAGGGAATCTTCCCAAGGCCAAATGGTGATATTGGAAATTGGCCCCAGCAATGTGACCCTAGAGGTTGTCCTTAAACCCCACTCTGTTCCGCCTTCTCTTTGGAAGAGCATCTTGAGGAGAGGAGGTTGGGCGTTTGAGTCCCAGGTTCTGCAGGGAGAAGGAGTCTTTCTCCACTGTCCTAGCCCCCGGGGTCTAATCCGGGTCTCATGGGGAGCGCCAGAGTTGGCACGCAAATGTGAGGCATCTGGAGAGGGTCCTTCATGATGAGGGCCATCGCTCAGATCCTGGAAGGGGTGCCCTTTCTTTAAAGAGCGGTGAGCCTGCTGTGGGAAGGAAACTCGTCACGGGCTGAAACGTGTATCCATGATCTGGAATGAGCGTGGTGCCAACCTTTCCCCCTTTTCTCTAATTATTGAGTCATTGATTAGAGCCGTCTAATTTCCTCTGCCGTTTCCAGTTGGGAATGTGGAGAGGGTCGTGGAGGGAGGGAGAGATCAGATCATTATCTCTTCTGCCACACTCAGAGCCTAATGAAGTTTTGCTAGAACGGCTTAGAAATTCAGATGTGAACAGACAGTAGGTCTTAAGGGATTTCTCTTTGTCAGCAAACTTTCTCTACCAGAGGAAGAGAGACTGTCACGGGGAGGCTCTAACAGTCTTGAAATGGCTTATCAAAACTTTCATGAGTAGGAGTTGGTTGAAAGCTGAGTTCTGGGACTGCTGGTGACATTTGTCAAAAGGACATCCTCCCCCGTGGCCCAGCCATTCCAGACATAAGTGTACCCATCTGTCTGGTGGCTTCTTTGTGCTGTGTGTGTGATGGTTCAGGGTGTAGGCTATGGGATCCACCTGCACAGCCCTGGGTTGGAATTTCTGCTCTGCCCTTACGAGCTGATGAACCTCAAACAAACTCACTTTACTTCTCTAACCTTGTTGCCTTATCTGCAAAGTGGGTGGTCATTCCTACGTGGCAGGGTTGTTGTGTGAATTAACTAAAATTGCACATCTAGAGCCCTCAGCTCCGTGCCTAGCTCCTGGTGAACACCTGGTGAGGGCAGCTGTTCCATTGGGCCAGTTTCTGTGCTGGGCATTGAGGACATAAGGATGACCATGATACAGACCTTAACCTTTAAGGAACACACAGGTTGCTAGAGGTGTAAACTAATAAATAGAACAAAGAGTTACACTAGCTATGGTCCAGGACTCTCCCCTTCAACCATCATGACCTTCCAGTGGTTCCATGATGACTAAGAAAAGACAAAGCCACTTCACAGATACTTGTAAAATGTTGTCATAGTTACCACTGCTGTGTAACAAACCATCCCATACTTAATGATGTTAAATAGCAACCATTTTATTATGTTCATGGATTCCTAGGGTCAGGGACTGGGACAGGGTACAGTGGGGATGACTTGTGTCTGCTCCATGATGCCTAGTGGCTGGAATCGTCTAAAAGCTGACCCACACTCACATGTCTGGAAGTTGATCCTAGCTATTGGCCAAAACCTCAGCTGGGGTCCTCAGTGAAACTCCTACACATGGCCTTGCCCTGTGGCTGCTTGGGTACCCTCACAACATGCCACAAATGCAGTCTTAAATTTTCTAGTAGCCACATTGGAAAAGAAAAAAGAAACAGGTAACATTAATTTTTTCCAGCTTTACTGACATATAATTGAAATATAACTTTGTTTAAGGTGTATGATGTGATGATTGGGTACCATGTATGGTAATCAGTGATCACCACCATCAGGTTAGTTAACACATCCTTTTTTTAATTACTTTTTTTAAAAAATAAACTTATTTATTTATTTGTTAGTTTATTTATGGCTGCATTGGGTCTTCATTGCTGTGTGTAGGCTTTCTCTAGTTGTGGTGAGTGGGGGCTACTCTTCGTTGCGGTGCACGGGCTTCTCATTGCGGTGGCTTCTCTTGTTGCAGAGCATGGGCTCTAGGTGTGTGGGCTTCAGTAGTTGTGGCACGTGGGCTCTAGAGCGCAGGCTCAGTAGTTGTGGCGCATGGGGTTAGTTGCCCTGCAGCATGTAGGATCTTCCCAGACAAGGGCTTGAACCTGTGTCCCCTGCATTGGCAGGCGGATTCTTAACCACTGTGCCACCAGGGAAGTCCCTGTAATTACCTTTTTGTTATTGTTGTTGTGATGGGGAAATATTATAGCTCTACTCTCATACCAGCTTTTAAGTACACAATACAGTATTGTTAACTACAGTCACCACACTGTACATTAGATCCCTGAAACTTATTCATCTTATAACTGAAAGTTTGTACCCTTTGACCAACATCGCCTCATTTCCCCCACCTCCAGCCCCTGGGAACCACTCTTCTATTCTCTCTTTCTATGAGTTCAGTGTTTTTAGATTAAATGAGATCATACAGTATTTGTTTTTCTCTGTCTTATTTCACTTAGCATAATGGCCTTAAGGTCCATCAGTGTTGTCACAAATGGCAGAATTTCCTTCCTTTTTATGGCTGAATAATATCCAGTGTGTGTGTATACATATATTGAATTGTATGAGTTCCTTATATATTTTGGATATTAACTCCTTATCAGATTTATGGTTTGCAGATATTTTCTCCCAAGCTGTATATTACCTTTTCATTTTGTTGATTGCTTGTTTTGCTGTGTAGAAGCTTTTTAGTTTGATGTAGTCCCATTTGTTTATTTTTGCTTTTGTTTCTTGTGCTTTTGGTGTCATATCCAAAAAATCATTGCCAAGACCAAGGTCAAGGAGCTTTTTCCCTATGTTTTCTTCTAGGAGTTTTATTGTGTCAGGTCTTACATTTAAGTCTAATACATTTAGAGTTAATTTTTGTGAGTGTAAGATACAGGGCCAATTTCATTCTTTTGCATGTGAATAATCAGTTTTCCCAATACCATTTATTGAAGGGACTATGCTTTCCCCATTGAGTGTTCTCGACTCTGTTGTCAAATATTAATTGACAACGTGTGGGTCTATTTCTGGGTTCTCAATTCTGTTCCATTGGTCTATGTGTCTGTTTTTATGGTGGTACCAAACTGTTTTGATTACTGTAGCTTTGTAATATGGTTTGAAATCAGTAAGCATGATGCTTCCAGCTTTGTTCTTTCTCAAGATTGCTTTGGCTCTTTGGGGTCTTTTGTGGTTCCATACAAATTTTAGAATTTTTTTTTTTTTCTATTTCTGTGAAAAATGACATTGGAATTTTGATAAGGATTGCATTGAATCTGTAGACAGGTAACTAATTTTAATGTGTTTTATTTAACCCTGCATATCCAAGATATAATTATTGCAATTGTCATCAAAATAAAAAAATTATTGAGACATTTTACATAATTTTATTTTATGCTAAGTCTTTGAGAGCTGGTGTATATTTTACACTTACAGCCCATCTCAATTCAACTAGCCACACTTCAAGGGTTTAATAACCACATGTGGCTGGTGCCTACCCTATTGGACCGGGCAGCTCTGGAGCTGTCCGAGGTGGGTAGTTTGTGAACGTGAACAAGAAACATCTCGCATTGGAGACTTTATTATTATTATTATTTTAAAAATATTTGTTTATGTATGTATGTATGTATGTATGTGTTTATTTATTTTTGGCTGCGTCAGGTCTCAGTGGCGGCCTGTGGGATCTTTCCTTGTGGCATGAGGGCTCTTTATTGCGGCATGCAGGCTTCTCTCTAGTTGTGGTGTGCGGGTTCCAGAGCACATGGGCTCTGTAGTTTGAGGCATGCAGGCTCTCTAGTTGTGGCGCACGGGCTCAGTAGTTTCATCATGCGGGCTTAGTTGCCCCGTGGCATCTTAGTTCCCCGACCAGGGGTCGAACCCTCGTCCCCTGCATTGGGAGGTAGATTCTTAACCACTGAGAAGATTCTTCCCCACCAGGGAAGTCCCGCATTGGAGACTTTAACCCAGTGTATTCCAAATACAATTCTGCTGCTCCCAGATCCCAAGCTCAGGGGGCTGACTCTCAGCAGGGACTTTCACTAAGCATGGTCAGCTGGCTTGTTGAAGAAGAGGGCCACATAACTGTGCCCTTTCCCAAGCTCCAGGCAGGGCTGTGAATTTGCAAATGCTGCCCAGGAGATGCTCCAGCTCCCTGCAGCATCTCCAAACAGCTCCCTTTCTGAGCAGGCAAATCTATGAAGACCTCAACCCAATTTAGGACTCATCCTCTCTGTAGCTACCAAACCTTAGCAAATAAGCAGTGACAACACCGGTAACTAGAACCACCTTTCACCAACGTCCTTAGCAGGCTTACCATGTTAGCCCCATCACATACCTTATCTCACAACCACCCTGTGACGTGGGTACTTCTAATATGCCCATCTGAGAGAGGGGAAGCTCAGGCAGAGAGAAGTTAAAGTAACTTGCCAAGGTCTCAGTGTGAAGCAGTACGTTTCAAACTTGAGTATGCATCAGAATCCCCTGGAGGCTTATAACAACACAGATTGCTGGGCTCCACTCTCAGAATTTCTGACTGTGGGTCTGGGGCAGGGCCCGGGAATGTGCATTTTAAAACAAGTTCCCAGGTGATCTTGATGCTGCTGGTCTGGGAGCCACAGTTTGAGCAGCACTGTGCTGAAGTTAACCCTCCCCCCAAGTCGCTTCCCTTGCAGAAGGGTTGAAGGCACTAAAGTTATTTATCCTGAAAGCAGAAGCCGGGAGGGACACGGTCACACCTGGTTCTCACCTATGAGCGGGGCTGTCGCAGGGCAGAGGGGACTGTGCTGTGTGGGTGTAGAGGGCAGAGCAGGGGCCAGGAAGGCAGAAGTCACCTTGACCGGATCTGGGCTCCATAAAAGAAAGAACTTTCCATTAGCCAGACCTGTCCTCCCATAAGAGGGTTTGAGCTGAGACCTCACATTGGTCGGAGAGCAGGAGAAAAATCCTTTCTTTGGTGGATTTTATGAAGACATCAGTTTCTCAAGTTTGCTGCTCTTTCTAAAAACATCGTAGCACATTTTAATTTGGATTTAATTGTATTTTGTTTCACAACATCATTGTTATTTATTCATTTATTTTTAGCTTTGTTCTGATAAGCTCATTAACTTTGGTTTTTTTTTTTTTTCATTTCTCTTTTCTAAAAGCGACCCAAGATAATACCCCCTAAGCAAAACAAAACAAAGGAAAAACAAAGACTAGCCGAAGGTCTAGGATGGTTGAACATGGTTTAACCATCTCCATACTGCAGCAGCTGTCTGTCATTTCTTCTGCACATTAGCTGGCAGTGTTAAGATGAGGGCTAAGACGTAATGGTTTAATCGCCAGTCAGGTATCACCTTTAAAATTGAGAAAGGATTCAGTTAATATTAAACTGGGGTTTGATAGAGATGCTGTAGAGTCAGGATTCACGGAGTGATAGCTCGTGAATTTTGTGGGCCCTTTGTTATTTGATGTAAAAAAACACATCGGTTTGTCAGGTTCCGCTGGCCAGCAGCTCACTGATGGTCTGTCCTTAAGGAGTAGTGGCCTCGGTGGAATTTCTAGGGAGAAGAAACAGCAAGTATAAACCCCTAAGGTGATGTATTTAGTTAAGGTAATGCTGGTTATTATAGAAGGTAAACCTCAGAGTCTCAGCAGCTAAGTATAGTAGAAGTTTGCTTCTAACTCAGTTATTGTCCAAAATGGCTGGTTTTGATGGGAGGTGGGGCGGGGGTTCAGTTCATTCAGGAACCCAGGAGCCGGGCTCCGCCATCTTCAACACGGAGCTACTGGAGTTGTCCTGGATATTGACACCCAGAAGGTGGATGGCAGGGGGCTGGTGGGGGGAGGACTGAGCAGATAGTTTTTCATGGACCTCCTTTCTCTTGTGGTCTGCCTTGCTTCCATCCATGTTCCGTCGGCCAGAACTCTAACCGCGAAGGAGGCTGGGAAACGTCCAGATGTGCGCCCAGAGGAAAGGGAGGAGCTTTCCGTGTTCAGCCAGCCGGTGTGGGGATGAACTGGGTATTTTGGAGACCCCATAAGGAGCTCACCAGGACTGGAATGGGTGGGAGAGGAGAGCATGTAGGGGTTGAGGTTGGAGGGATGAGCACACAACCTCAGTATGAGATGCAATTAGACAAACACACTCTGTTTTCTTAGGGACACTGGCCAGTGAGATGTAGCAGGGAGTGGGCCCTGGGTTAAGCCTCTTTCAATGAAAATCTCACTTAATCCTCACAGCAACTCTCTGAGGTCGTTACTCTTGTTATTCCCCTTTGAGAGATGAGAAAACTGAGGGTTAGAGAGATTAAATAACTTGCCCATGGTCACATAGCTAATAAAGGTTGGAGCTGGGATTTAATCGCAGGCTCTAAGAAGCCATGGTGGAGACCCTGGGCTAGTGGTTCTCAAACTTGCGTGTGCCATCAGAGTCGTCTGGAAGGCTTGCTGGGCTCCACCTTCCTGCTTCTGCTTGGATAGATGTGGGGTCCTAGGAGAGCACCATATATGTAATATGGACTCGCTGTAATCCACCCAGGGTTCTCCAGGTAACTTGTTAGGGCTTCACACAATGGGGATCAACGTGGGCAGGGGGCAAACAGAGAGATTCCTTTCCTTTCCCAATGGAGTTTACAGTGCAGCTGAGAAACCAAGACATAAGACAGGGAATGTTGACAACCCGAGAGATTATGAAAGTTCCAACATAATTATGTGGGAGCTGGTAAAGGCAGAGCACAAATAATTACCTCCTGAATAGTGCAGACCGTAAATATTATAGGAGCTCAAAGGGGAAGATGTCACCACTGACTGCAGGGGCCTGGAAAGGTTTGAATGAGGAGATCTTTAAGGCAGGCACTGAGAGAGTAGATTTCAGGTGTTGTTATTTTTGTTTACTTATTTACGTATGGATTATGTCTCCACCTACTAGAGTGGAAGCCCTTAGGGTGCAGGGGTCATAACTCTTCTACTTCCACATCCTCAGTCCCCAAATGGTGCCCGGCACATAGTAGGTTCTCAATAAACATTTGTTGAACAAAGGATTCTGTGTGTGTAGGGACTTCTAAGATGCATTTATAGGTGAGGGTCTTCATATACAGAGGAATATTTCCTTGATCGGATGCATTAAATGAAATGACCATAGTTTCCTTTCTTGCAGGACTTCTCAGGGCCTTTGATCTGCAGACTTGCTTGGAGAATCTCCGAAAGGGGGAGATGACATTCAGTGATACCTGAACTTAGAGCATCTAGTCTCTCTTTCCCACAGCCCCTGGTAACCCGCTGTGGAGCACAGTTTGGGAGGCGTTCTAAAGTGATGGTGGTTTTCTTCTGTATATTCTCTCCCTCTCTACCTTCTCATATGCCACCCTCAAGCCCTCCGTGGTTTTCAGCTGGTGCGGGGAGTGGGGGGCTCACCCTGGCGGTCAGGTGGAATTTGGAGGTGGGTTTCTAAAATACCATGCAGCCGTGGATTTCCCGAGAGGCCCAGGATACGGCTGCTTCATTTCCTCCTCGCGTCGTTTCTGGAGCAGGGTGTCGGGTGAGAGTGACGCCGTGTCGCTGATAGCCCCCCTCCCTGTCAGGTTTCATCAGGGCCTAGAAGCTTCCCTTGGCACCACCGAGTCCCTACCGTGAAAAGGAAGTGTCACGGTTGCTGGGCTGAGTCTGAGGGGCCTGAGCGGAACAGGTTTGTGTGATGTGCCCTCTTTGCTGTGTCTCTCTGTAAGGGATCCTGACAGGGGAGGGGGTGCCAGGGGAAGGCGGGTGACAGGTGTCGGGGGCGGGGACAAGCCACCCCGGAAGGTCAGAGGCCTGTTCCGGAGACCCAGCCGATGTCTTTGGCTCCTGCAGGGATTAATTTGAGTTTCAGTTCATGGAGCACTAGAGCGTTATTGCGCTTTAAAAGGAAGGGGGTTCTGATTCATGCTCCAGCGTGGGTGAACCTTGAGAAAAGCCAGGCACAAAAGGCCCCATGTTGTATGATTCCGTTCCTACGAAGTGTCCAGGATAAACACATAGAGGCAGAAAGCAGATGGGTGGTGGCCAGGGGCTGGGGCAGGGGGAAATGCGGAGTGACCGCTTAAGGGGTATAGGGTCTCCTTTGGGAGTGATCGAAATGTTTGGACTTAGATACACGTGGTGGTTGCACAGGATTGTGACTAAATACCACTGAAATGTACACATTAAAATGGTTAATTTTATGTTGTGTAAATTTCACCTCAATTAAAAAAAAAAATTCCTTAGTCCGACTCTGTCAACTTAGAGAGAGGGAAATGGAGCCCTAGAGGAGTTTTGGGATCTGGTCTGGACTGGAACAGTCTCACCCCAGGCTGCAGTTAGAATCATATCCTGGGGAGCTCTTAAAAGTCTGGCTGCCTGGGCCTCACCCCCAGAGCTGATATAATAGGTCTGGGCTGGGGTCCGGGCAGCTGGAAGCAGGGATTGGAATATATAGCAGGTGAACAGCAAAGCCAGGGCCAGAGCACGCGTCTCCCAAATCCCACGCTCCCACCCCGTGCTGTTTATACCCTCATCCCTCCTGAGTCTCAGCTGTCAGGAAATGCCAGACGTGTAAAGCACGGCTCCTCACACTCGAACGAGCACATGAATCATCTGCGCATGTAGTACAGTGAAGGTCAGGGTTCAGCAGGTCTGGGATGGGTGTGAGAATCTGCATTTTCTAAGCAGCGCCTGAGTGATGCTGCCGCCCCTGGTCCAGGGACCACACTCAGCCAGGGTCTAAAATGCAAATGAATCAACATGTGAAAATTCAGGTTCAGAGACTTTTTAAAAAAGCATATAGCTCAAGAGAGTTATTGCTTGTTGAGCTCTGTCTTGTATCCTCTGGTCATTTTAGCCCTGACACTGGTTCTGTGAAGCAAGGGTTTCGATTGTCCCTGTTCTACAGATGAGGACACTGAGGCTGAGAGGGGGGGAGTAACTTGTCCACGCTTGTACGACTGTACTCTCCACCTGTCCTCTTCCCCGCCTCTAGGGAAGGGACGGGGGAGGGCCAGACCTGTGTGTCCTGGCTCGAGATGGTGCAAAGATGACCAGGGTAGTATTCAGAGTCCAAATTCAGCACAACCAGGCTGGTGCATGAAAAGGTGTGGGTGTGGGTGTTTGAATTCAACAACTAGGTCCCCTGAATTAAGAGGTCTGTAGTTGACTTTGACAGGGCCTCCCATCTGCTGTCGACGGGGTGACTGTCCAGTATCTGGGGAGCAGGGATCACCAAGTCATCCTGGTTTGCCGAGGACTTTCCTGATTTTAGCATGGAAAGTCCCCCGTCCCTGGAAATCACTCCAGTCCTTTGCAAACCGGGATGATTGGTCCCCTACTTAGAGTTCAGGAGTTCTTTACGGCTTCCAAAGATGCTGCTATGTTGGCCGTGGCTGGCGGGGCAAGATGTCTGAAGATGCCCCTACTTTGACTATCCCCACGTATGGCCTGTCTTAGTAAATAACTTTGACCTTTTTCAACTGTGCGTCTTTGGACATCCCTGGGATTGTTCTGTGTTGTGGAGAAGAGCAGCTTATGTTTTCAAAAGAGCCTGTTGGAGGATGCATTTGCAATTTAAATTCTCATTAAGATCCCAGGGACATTGAAAAACTTAAGCTATTATTAAATATGTTGGAGAATCTCATGATTTACTGTGGGAAACACAGCATTTATTATCTTGAAGTCTGGTTCCTTGATGGGTGGTTAGCAAGATTTGTCTTTCTCAAGGAGGTAAAGATGGTAAAAGCAGCATAATAATAATAACAGTAATAAGAAAACAACAGTAATAACGATACTGATTATTTTGGCTGCACTTTACTGAACGCACAGTGTAGGGTCTCCAAACGCACCGTGAACTTGCTGGCAAAGGGTATAGCACCAGGAGTCAGCAAACTTTTTCTTAAAGGGCCAGAGAGTAAATATTTTAGACTTTTGAAGGCCGTATGATCACAGTCGCAACTACACAACTCTGCCGTTGTAGGGTGAAATCAGCCCTAAACGATCTGTTCACAAATGTGGCCATGTTCCAATAAAGTCAGATTTACAAAAATAGGTAGCCGGCCCTCGGGCTACAGTTCGCCACTCCCTGGTGGAGTGGAAAGAGCATTGTCTTTGGGAGTCAGACTTAGGTTCCAGACCCACCTCTGCCAGTTTCTAGCAGGTGACCTTGGACACGTGTAACCTTGTCCTCTCTGAGCCCCAGTGTGCTCATCTGTAAAATGGGAACAGTTGATGGGCCCGATCTCCCAGATATGTAGTAAGGATGAATGCATGTCCAGAGAGCCCGCAGGGTAGCGAGTGCTCAGTAAATGTTAACTCTTTTATATAAGCTTCTCAGCGCGGGGCGGGGGTAGACGGTGGGTACCCTGGTCCCTCTTTCAGATACCTCGGCAAGAGGGTGATGTATGTTGCCCGAACTCGCTCCTGCATGGCCTGCGGACTCCACCTGTCTGCCATGTGCTCCCAGCTCTGGAAAGGAACACTGTGTTCCTTCCCCCAGGTGTTGTTTGATGGAGGAGAGGCTGAAGTCCTTCTCTTTCTTTGTTTTCACGCCCAATAAATCACTCTGACAAGGGCTTGTTGTTATTTAACTCTGTACATTGTTTCGGCAGTTGCTGGTAGGAGAAGGGCGGGAGAAAGGCATCATTTTGCCCAGAATTGCTTCAGGAATGGAAATATTTTTTTTGTGAATTAATATTCATCAAATAGATCAGGTAAACATCCAATAATGACAATGCATGGGCAATTTATCAATTCCGGTTCAGAATGCAATTATCCGTCCAGTGGCACCGAGACACTGTAATGAAGCCTGCCTGAAAAATCCCATTACTCCCAGATCAGGGGGTGTGAAGATTCATTTTTCACTTTTATATGAAGAATGATACCCTCTTGTCAGAGTAAGTTTCTCCTGAGCCTCAGCCTTGGACAAAAAGTTTGGCAAACCTGATTCCAAAGATGCAACAGGCCTCCTGGGGGTTTCTGGTAAAGAGTGGGAGTAGGAAAGGGAAGGGGATGGTCCCCAGCTGGCCCCCACCCCCCAACCTGCTCTGTCCCAGATGCTGTGCTAAGAGATCATTGCATTCCTATTGTCATCCTCACACAAACCCAGGACATTGGTGCTATTATTATTATTATTATTATCATCATGATCATCATCATCAGCTGCACTTTACAGGTGAGAAAACTGAGGCTCAGAGAGGAGGAGGGACTTGTTTGCTGTGGATCCCCAAAGATGGTCTTGCCCTAATCTCTGGAACCTGTGAATATGTCATCTTACATAGCAAAAGGGACTTTGCAGATGTGGTTAAGGATCTTGAGATGGGGAGATTATTCTGGAATATTCAGTGGGCCCAATGTAATCACAGGGGGTTCTTATAAGAGAAAAAGGAAGGCAGGAGGGTCAGAGTCAGAGAGAGGGATTTGAAGATGCTACACAGCTGGCTTTGAAGATGGAGGGAGGGGCCAGGAGCCAAGGAAAGCGGGCAGCCTGGAGAAGCTGGAAAAGGTGAGGAAACAGCATCCCCTCTAGTGACACCTTGATTATAGTCCACTAAGACCCATTTTGGACTTCCGACATCCAGAACTCTTAAGATAATAAATGTGTGTTGCATTGAGCCACTAGGTTTGTGGTGATTTGTTACAGCGGCAATTGGAAACTTGACTGAGGTTAGTGGCTAGTAAGCGGCTCTGCTCAGTATCCCTTTTGCAAGCATATCCCACACCCCTTCTGTTACCTTCTCAGTCATCCTTCTCTTGGAGACAAGTTTCCATGGTGAGAAACTCAGCTCATGTAAAATTCTTTAGCCTGGGGGCCACTCAGGAATCCCAGATCAGCTTCCTGATGGACTTGACTCAGCCACGGGCATGCCTCATCCCTTGGCCCTTCCCACCCCCTTCTCTATCCCGTTGGAATCTGCTTTTCTCCAACCGAGTGGCCAGCGGGGCTTGGCCTCCCCAGGTCCCTGGGGGACAAGCACCCAGGCCTTTGTGACTCTTGGGTTTTTCTGCTGTGGCAGTCAGGGCGAGCAAGTGAGGAAGTACTCACAGGAGCTCCATCCTCAGAGCTCCCTGCTCCCCAGGAAGTGCCACCATAACAGCAACTTCGTCCTTGCTTCCTGTGACTGTCTGAAATGTCCAGAGGGCCAATGCAGCTTCTGCCGTCCCTTTTTATTCCTAACTCTGCCCGGAGGTGAGCTGCAGGCACCCCCAAAGCAGTCTAGTGACCCGTGGTGCTTGGGGGCGTAGGAGTGCCTGAGGCTCTTCAGAGGGGCTGATGCCCACAGGTACCCAGGCTCGGTAGATGTCCTTTGTTTTGTTTTTAAAATTTATTTTATCGAGTATAGTTGATTTACAATGTTGTGTTAATTTCTGCTGTATAGCAGAGTGATTCAGTTATACATATATATACATTATTTTTCATATTCTTTTCCGTTATGGTTTATCACAGGATATTGAATATAGTTCCCTATGCTATATAGTAGGACCTTGTTGTTTATCCATCCTATATGTAATAGTTTGCACCTGCTAATCCCAAACTCCCAATCCATCCCTCCCCTACTCCCCTCCCCCTGGGCTACCACAAGTCTGTTCTCTATGCCTGTAAATCTGTTTCTGTTTTGTAGATAAGTTCATTTGTGTCATATTTTAGATTCCACATATAAGTGATATCATATGATATGTGTCTTTCTCTTTCTGACTTACTTCATTTAGAATGATAATCTCTAGGTCCATCCATGTTGCTGCAAATGGCATTATTTCATTCTTTCTTATGGCTGAGTAGTATTCCATTGTGTGTATATATATACCACATGGAAGGTGTCCTTTGGATGTTTCTCCTAGGTCTCTGGTACAGCCATTGTCATTGAATTATCACCTCCACTGTCATCCTGCAGGCACACAGCCGGCCACGTCTCACAGAACCCAGCAGTCAGCCCCAGAGGCAGATCACTTGTCCCTACTCTGGGTACCTGTCTTTATTCTCAACAAGGTACAGTTCTGGGAGGTGGAGAAGAGTTTTGGTGCCTCTTAGGCACCCCAGTTCTTAACATTCATCATTATTTATTCAACACTCCGGCCAGGCACTCTGGTTTACATCCCTGTTCATGACAACCCTCAGCTGTGGGTACTGTTTTTTTTTTTTTTAAACATCTTTTAATTTATTTATTATAGCAGCTAGCTTTGTCTAATTTGTCTAGAGAGAAAAGCCATGATTAAAAAAAAAAATATATATATATATATATTTTAATGCATGAAAAGAATGGGTCCTTTTCATTTACCTAGAATTTGAAGGAATCTTTGCTCTTTCAAATTCAATTTCAATAACGTTTATTGATGGCTTCTGATGTTCCGGGGGGAACGTACCTGGAGGATGAAGAGGACCTATCATATATGGAAAATCAGGGTAGCTCTGGTTACCTATTATAGATCAGGAAACAGGCTTAGAGATGTCAGGTGTCTTGACCAAGGTCACACAGCTCGGAGGAGGCTGCAGCGGAGCTGCAAACGCCGATCTGCTTGAGTCCTGCCGCGAATCCTCGGAATTTTGCTTTAAGGAAGAATAAGGCCAATGACTGCTCATCACCTATGATTTTTTTTACATTTGTTTCTTGTGGCAAAATAGACATAATGTAAAATTACCATTTTAACTATTTGTAAGTGTACAATTCAGTGGCATTGATGACATTCACAGTGTTGTACAACTATCACAATCTCTTTCCAAAACTTTTTCATCACCCCACACAGAAACTCTGTACCTGTTAAGCCGTCCCTCCCCATCCCCCTTTCTTTCCCAACCCCTGGCTAATCTACTATTCTGCTTTCTGTCTCTATGAATTTGCCTGTTCTAGGTATTTCATATAAGTGGAATCATAACACTTTTGTGTCTGGCTTTTTTCACTTTGCATAATGTGTTCCAGGTTCATCCAAGTTGTAGTACTTCATTCCTTTTTACGGCTGAATAGTTATTCCATTGTGTGGACACCACATTTTGTTTATCCACTTAACCATTGATGGAAATTTGGGTTGTTTCCACTTTCGGGCTGTCGTGAATCATGCCACAGTGAACAATAGCGTACTGCCCTGGTGCTGCCTGTAGCACCTGGTGCTTCAAACACTTACGCCTATTATACATGATTCAGTCTTTTTTTTTTTTATTGAGGTGAAATTTACATAACATCAAATTAACCATTTTAAAGCAAACAATTCAGTGGCATTTAGTTACATTCACAATGTTGTGCAACCATCACCTCTATCTAGTTCCAAAACATTTTCATCACCCCAAATAAAGCCCTGTACCCATCAGGCAGTCACTTCTTACTTCTTCCTTCCCAAAGCCCCTGGCAACTACCAATCTGCTTTCTGTCTCTGTGGATTTACTGATTCTAGGTATTTCATATAAACGGCATCATTCCACATTTTCCTTCTACGTCTGGCTTCTGTCACTCAGCATCATATTTTCGAGGTTCATCCACGTTGTAGCATGCATCAATGCTTCATTCCTTTTTATGGCTGAATAATATTCCATTGTATGACTAGGGCCATTTTGTTTATCCATCCATCTGGGTTATCTTGACCTTCTGGCTACTGTGAATAGCGCTGCTGTGAACATTTGTGTACAAAGGGTTGTTTGAGCACCTGTTTTCCATTTTGGGGGTATGTGCTTAGGAGTGAGATTGCTGAGTCATGTGGTGAGTCTCTGTTTAGCTTTTTGAGGAACCGTAATCCAGCCTTCGTGTGATGATTTTGTGCAGGGACCTCACTGTCCAGCGTCTGCTCTGGGAGAGCAGGGGCTGCCTTGGCTCTGCTCATTGTGTTCCCAGCCGCTGCGGGATGGCGGGCGGTGTCAAGCTGAGTCATGATGTTTCTCATCTTCCTTAAGCCACTTTGTGAAAGGGAAGCCGAGGGACCTCTCCTCTCGTGAGACCTTACCATGTTCCTGGTTCTGTGATGAGAAACCCTGTTTATTCTCACACCTACTCTGGGAAGTAGGCGTGATCGGCTCCATCTTACGGCCGAGGAAACTGAGGCTTGGGAGAATTAAGGACACGTGCCTGGTAGGTGTCAGGGCTGGGATTTGAACCTAGGTCTGTTTGAGTCTGAAGGCCATGCTCTTTGCCCAGAGCAACAGTGTTGTTTCAGGTCTCAGGCTTCACTGGGCGCTCTCAGGAATGTAACGTGGGTCTATAAATTTACAGGGCAGTTTACGTCCCTTCCACACTTCATCAAAAGTGATGAATATTATGGTGATGGTGACGAGGGAAGTAACTCAGTGCTTACTGTATGCCCAGTGTGGTGCTCAGTGACTTCCTTGCATTATCTCATTTAGTCCTCACCTGCCACCTTACTTGGAAGCTATTATTCTCCACAGTTTACAGACAGGTAAACTGAGGCTCACACCTCCCTTGCTCACAAATGCCTAACTAGTAAGAGGCAGAGCTTGGATTCAAATGCAGGCTTCTGACCCCAGCCCCCACTCATGCTTGCCCCAACGAGCTGGCGTAACCTCCTTCCTTCACCTTGTTGACAAATGTTGTTCTCGGGGCGCCAGGGACATCTGTGAAGATTCTGGATTGCCCCCAGAACATCTCCATGCACTGATAACCCAAACCTCGTTGTGCTTCCCTGGTGTTCTAGCCTGTTCCACCTGGCATGCTGAGCTGTGAAAAGCTGGCATCGTTTTCCAGAGTGAGTATCACAAGGAGACAAGGGTGACGTCCCTGGAACAATGACACCACTGACAAGTTGGACTTCATCTCTTTTCTAAGAAAGTCTGGAGGTTTTAAAAACCTTGTGCTTATAGCCCTTGAAATGTACAGGGAAGAAGCAAAGGGTCCTGGCTGTCAAGAGTGAATTTCTTCCCCATCCTAGCTTCCCGGGCACTTTCAGTGGCAAGGGATGCATTTCCAGTAGCTGAAGAAAGATGAGTTGGTGTCTCTTTGTGTTGCAAGTTGGGATGATATGCCTGGGGGCCATTTCTCTGCTAAAGGAGGGAAGCATGACACGGGCTTAGAATGAGGGATGCTCTCGTGGCAAATGAAGTCCAGGGAGGTTGCGAGAGCCAAAGTCAGTGGCTTTGCTGTAGCTCCGGGGAAACTGTTACCTGGCAGTATTCTCTGATACTGTAGTCAGGCTGCCTCGCCCTGTTCCCCATCCGCGTTGCCTCCTGACAAGAGTCCTGTAATAAAATGTCACCATCATCAACTCACCGGGAGAGTGATAAAGGAGGACAGGACTTTTCCCCCTTGGTTAAAGTTGGTGTGTTTTCCCATCCCATTTAAAGTGACTTTCGTGTGTATGTGTGTGTGTGTGTGTGTGTGTGAGAGAGAGAGAGAGTGTGCGCGCGCTGATGTGAGTGCGCGTGTGCCTGATGCAACCCAACGTTCGCCGTGGCGCCTTCACTTCCAAGACACCCGGTTATTTTTAGGGATGACGCACCCGACATCAAAATAACTGGTTATTTTTGCGATTGGGTGCATCAATCACATTATGACATATTCCAGCTCTGGAGAAGCAGCAGCTAACCAGCAGGCAAGACGTGGAAAGGGAGCAGTGAGTCAGACACAGGGACAGAGCCAGAGGGCCAGGGGCCGAGGGGCCGGGAGAGGCCGCTGAATCAGTTTAAGTGGCCGGGATTCCTAATAATAGCTCCCTTGGTTGAGGGCTTGCTCTGTGCTAGGCACAGTGCTGAGCCCTCTACATGTAGGGTCCTGTTTACTCCACACAAGGATCTTCTGTGATGGGGGGCGCCCATTATCCCTGCTCTGCAGATACTGGGGCCCCGAAGTTAAGCGAGCTGCCAGGGCGTTGCATGGAACGTAACCAGCTCCGTCCAGAACATCCTGGTCTCCTGGTGTCTTACTGAGAGAATGCTGGTCCTTCCCCTTGTATAAGCTCCGTGCGTTTATAAAGCGGTTGCCTAATTGTGGCACTGAGCTGTGCAAGTTATCTTTGGGGAGTGGAAAGAAGTATGGAGAGAGAGAGAGACGGAAGAGCCAGTTTCCGGTTCTGAAATAAACAGAACAGTTGAGTTAGGCAGACAAAATGTTGATTTCTGTTGCTGCACAATTCGCGTATCTGGGTGTGTGGTAGACAGACTGTGATCGGGGTTTTGATCTTCGAGGCCTCCTTTCCTCGGCCTCTTCCACGTCTTGTCAGTCATTCATTCTGTCCAGATGTCCCTGGAGTTGGTGTGTGTCACGTTTATCACACACACCACAACCACCGCTAGCCCGGCCATCCTAGTCTCTGCTGGATTTCCATGTCAGTCTCCAAAATGATCTCACCTCCTGCCCCTTTCCACCAACAGCCAGAAGGATCTTTCTAGAAGGTACCTCTGATCATGTCATTCCTTAAATGAAACCATTCAGCCTCATTTCCACAGATTCAGTGTTCTGGTCACACTGAGTGGTTTGGGGTTTTGTGGCCATTCACTCACTCACTGACTCATGCAGTAAATATTTGGGGGTCTGTTATGTGCCAGTCTCAGTTCAAGGCAGGAGAACAGTAAACAAGGTAAACAAAAGTTCCTGCTTTTGTAGAGCTTACATTCCAGTTGGAGTTGGGGGAGACAGACAGTAAATGAATAAACACGCAATTAGAGAATGACTCAGTGCTGTGAAGAAGATACCACTGTGCTGTAACAGGGCGTGACAGGCAGGAGAGGGGAGGCCTCTCCAAGAGGGGGGCGTGTGAGCTGATGACCTGTGTGACAAGGAGCCAGCCCTTGAAGGGTCTGGGGGAAGAGCTTTCCAAATAGGGAAGAGCAAGTGCAAAGGCCCTGTGGTGAGTTGGTGTGTTTGGAGGAAAGGCCAGAGTGGCAGTAGGTGTGAGGGCTTGGGGCGGTGGGGAGGAAGGGATGAGGAGGGCACGCTTGCAGGCCGCAGGAAGGGATTTCGATCCTAAAAGTAATAGGGAGCCACTGAGATTTCCAGCAGGGAAGCGAGGGTCGGTTATATGATTGCAAAGATCAGTTGTCATCGGAGAATGGGTTGTAGAGGAGCTGCAGGGGAGGCAAGGAGACCGACCAGGAGGCTGCTGCAGCTGTGCAGGCGTGAGATGACGGTGCCTCAGACTGGGCAGTGGCCGTGGTGATGGAGAGAACAGGCAGATTCGGGATGTGCCCGGAGGTAGCACGGATGGCCTTGCCGCGAGGAGGGAGGGAGGGAGAGACGCCTCTGAGCATATGGCAGTGCTGTGTGTGGAGCTGGGGAGTTGTGGGGCTGATGCAGGTCCAGGGGTGACAGCCGAGGGGTGGACCCAGGGCTCTGCTTCGAACAGCATGCCTTCCTCCAGCTAACTCGGCCTCCCCTCTGAGAGTCAGCTTAGGATCCTCCTCCCAGAAACCCCGTCTGAGCTGCCAGACAGGCCCTGTGTCAGCGTGTGGACAAGGGGTGCACACTTTATGACAATAGCCTGTCTGCGTGACTTTGCTCTTGACCCCAGCGGGGATGGGCGCCTCACCTGGCTCGTTCACTGCTGTGTCTCCAGGTACCTGACAGTAGCTCTTTGTAGAACTGGATGGAATTGCTTACAGGAGGAATCAGTTGGGCTGGGGGCTTCCCTCGAGAATCTATTACCAATATAAAGGTAGGGGTTGGAGGAAAGGAAGGAGGAGGGCCTGCCAGGTGGCAATAAGAGAGTCATGTAGAAAGAGCTCCAAACACCAGCTCTGCCTCTTTCTGCTGTGTGACCTTGGCCAACCCACTTTACCTCTCTGAGCTTCAGTTTTGCCATCAGTAAAAAAGAGAATCATGGCAGTTGCCTGGCAAGGTGGCCATAGTGGATAAATGAGACAGTGTGAGTGGAAGCATCTAGATGAGGTCTGGGGAAAAAGTAAGTATGTGATTGAATTAGAACCTGAAAAGTCTGAGCAGGGCTGGGTGTAATATCTGCTCTAATAATGCCGCCTGAGTTTTCTCTGGCCCCACGACTGGCAGGGGAGGGCTTCGCAGACTGTACCTCCATCATTAACGATCAGCTTCCTCTTTCTCTCCCCTCTCCACCTCCCATTTATGGAATGAGAAGAAAAAGTCAGAATTACAAAGGGTTGGAGCTTAACTCACAGTGAGATGTATGGAGCGCTCTGACTCCAGGTTGTCAGAACACTGAAAGGCCTTAATCTCGAAGTCTAGACAAGTGGTTTTCAAACTGTGGTCCTGCACCAGCGGCACCAGCACCACCTGGGAGCTTGTCGGAGATGCAAAATATCAGACTCTATCCCAGGTCCAAGGCATCAGAACCTCAGGGGTGGGCCCCACATTCAGTGTTTTTTTTTTTTTTTTAATTAATTTGTTTATTGATTGATTGATTTTTGGCTGTGTTGGGTCTTCGTTGCTGCACATGGGCTTTCTTCAGTTGCGGCGAGCGGGGGCTACTCTTCATTGCAGTGCGTGGGCTTCTCATTGCAGTGGCTTCTCTTGTTGCAGAGCACGGGCTCCATGTGCACGGGCTTCAGTAGTTGCAGCACGTGGGCTCAGTAGTTGTGGCTCACGGGCTCTAGAGCGCAGGCTCAGTAGTTGTGGCGCATGGGCTTGGTTGCTCCATGGCATGTGGGATCTTCCCACACCAGGGATCAAACCCGTGTCCCCGGCATTGGCAGGCGGATTCTTAACCACTGTGCCACCAGGGAAGTCCCCACATTCAGTGTTTTAACAAGGCCTATGGGGAATTCACAGGCATGTTCAAGTTGAGATCCATTGGCCTAGAGCTTCCAGCCTCCAATACTTCTTTTCCTTTAATGGAAAGAGAATCAGAATGTTCAAATTGAGAAGATTAGAGTTATTGTCTAGTCCAGGTTACTTGAAACATGTTTTATAGACCATGAGTTTCACCCATGTGTGGTGGAAGTTAAGTAATTTGGATTCCGTGATCATATAATATCATATCAATGAGTCTGAGAAATGCTGAGTTTCTACTCTGCAGGACTTGTCAGAACCTTTAATATGCTAATGTGCTTTGTGAATCTCCAATGGAGGGCTATAGCATGCAGTCTTTCTGAGGTTTACTTTTAGGATTCATATTCTATGGCACATAGTCTGGGAAACACAGATCTAGTCCAATCTGCCATCACATGGACAACCCCATTTGTAAATTTCCAGTTATTCAGCATTTTCTTCAAAGCTTCTAGATACAGGTTGTTGTTGACCTTATGAGGTCACCGTTTCTTTTTTTAGAGAGGCTGTTGGTAACTATTAGTGTTTGACTTGTAATAAGCCAAATCTGCTTTCCTTTAATTTCTTCCTCTTGGTTTTAGCAACGACCCCTGGAACCATCTAGGATAAATCTAATTCCTCTTCTGCCTCATGGCAGCAGAAAGATAGCCGTCCATCCACAATCTCTTCCCAAGATTTCTCCTTTCCAGTTCCCATCCCGTACATATGGTCTGACTTCTGTCGTTAGGGAAGTACTGGGATGTTCCTTCTTTAAAATGGCTTATTTCATAGACGTGATTACAAAGAACAAACATTTATCATTGGGCAGACAGGTATTTCAAGAATCTTCTATAGTAGTTTATCATCATTCCATCTGTCCCAAGTAGATAGTGGTCTAGTCTATTAATAAAGATCTGGGGAGATCACAGTCTTTCTCATTTGTCTGTTCTGGTGAAGTCCGGTGGTTTTGCTCATCTGAAATCTCCTTCTTATGCCTAACAGCATGGTTTCCTTACCCATCTGTTCCTAAATCATATTTGCACTTCACTTTGACTAAACAACCACTTGACCGATTGACTGACTTCTCTCGTTTGTCCATTTATTCATTCATCCCAAAATCTTTGGGTGTCCACTCTGTGCCAGGCATCTATGAGGTGCTACAGAGCTGAACAAGACCAGTTTGATCTGCACAGGCTATAGGGAGAAGAGCGATGATGAAAAGAACACATAAACACATATTTTAAACGTGTGCTAAGTGGCAAGGCAGTGATGGAGGATAACAAGGGTGGGGACCAACCCAGAGAAGGTGGTCAGGGAAGGATGCTGGATGTTTAAGCTGAGAGCTGATGTATATGATTACAACCCATTTTGTTTTGGATTTCGTAATTCTGATTGTACCATTATAATCAGCCTTAGGTTATAAGGGCTCAGAGGGCAGGGACTAGGTTTTCATATTGTGCTTAGTATAAAGACGTAGGCATCATGGTTGATGTTGAGGAAGATCTGGGAATCTCATGTATGGTTGAAACAAGTCTCTCCCTGTAGAAAAGCTATCCACAAGCTACTACCTTTCTTAAATATCAGAGTATACCAGAGCAAGTATAATGTTACTATTTATTAAGGGTCTACTCTTGTCTGGGTTTCCACTCTCCTTACATTATAGTTGTCATATGTATCACGTCTATAAACATTAAAGTAGTTTTGGAGTATCTCCTGGACATTTGGAATATTGTGACATTCTGAATCCCCTTTGGAGAATATTGATTATTGTTTGTTTGTTTTGTTTTAATTTTCTTAAGCAATCCATCTGGTTAGATTCAGGCTGTCAGTTTTGTCTTGCTTTCTGTGGATCCAACGCCAGATCGTTTCTCTAAGTTTTTTGGAGCTTCTTTGGGTTGGCCTGAGCATGTGCAGTGTATTACACACTGAATTAGGAAGCCCCTTCTCCTGCTCTTTCCTTTTGGGGATATCTTCCCCGTTCTCTGGCTCCCAGGGGCTTCTTTCTTCAGTTCTTCTGGCCAAAAAGATGGCATTCTTTCAGAGTTTAACCTGCTGCCCTGGTACATTGTTCTGAATGACTGATCCTGACCTTGGGATGAAGTGGTGAGGAAAGAGAGAGAAAAAACCCCATAGATTCTCCCTCATGTTATTCACATCACACTGGCCCCTATTCCCAGTTCCCTCTATCCAAAGGGATGGGTTTTCTCTTGGGGTCCTAGGTACCTGTGTTGTTTCTGTGTCATATGAAAGCAGTTTTATGACTGGGGTGACCTGGGGGCAAGGCTGGGAGAGGAAAAAGAGAAAAAATGCGGATTCTCCCCACATTCTTCTGCTCACAGGGCCCCATGTCTCCATCCTTTGGCTAGAAAGATGGGCTCCTCTGGGATGTTTATTCTCCATGCCCACTGCATAGTTGCTAGATTCTGCCCACTTTCAAGGCAAAACTAGGAGATGAAGGAAACTCACCGTATTAGTCATTCTTCAAATTTTTACTTTCCATCCCTTTTCACCTGCTGTTATTTATTTGTTTAAATTCTGAGATAATTAGGTGTCTTTTGCATTTTTCCCAGAGTTTGGGGCTGTAATCAGTGCTTCTAAGATGGGCTTTCTCCATCATGGCCAGACCCAGAACTGGCATGGGTATTTTAGAAATGTCAACTCACTAGACCCTTAAAACAATCCTATGAGGTAGGTGATACTGTCCCTATTTTACAGGTGAGGAAACAGAGGCTCAGAGAGGTGAAGCCAGGTTCTAAACTCTCAGCTGACGGCCATTCTCATGCTACCTGCTGTCTTGCCTAAAGCCGCTTCATGATGTCAAAGCTGCTTACCTGGGCCCCTTTTCTCCCCTACTCCACTAGGGCACCCTTGGGGTCAGGGCCCACATCCTCCTCGTCCTTCATCTATAAAATGGGGAAATACTGGTATCTACCTTGTAGCACCATCGTAAGGATTGGATTCGGTAATATAAGTGTTTAGAATAGGGCCTGGCACACAGTAGACTCTCAGTGAAGTGTGACTGGGGTCATTGCCACTGCTATTATTTTTTCCTTGTATATTGGACATTTCTCAGCACAATGACTGGCATACTGTGGGGCTCAGTAAATATTTATTGAGTTCAGTCACTTGTGAAACCATTTTATCCTTAACCACAGTGTGTGTTACTTTGTCGTTTCTCTTTCAGAAATACATTAGCATTTCGGGCCATTATTCCTTTTACTCCCCCAGTCGCTGACACTGCCCAGAGGATGCTCCCAGGGGACTGAGTGTCCTCTTCCCCTTCTCCGCCCTTTTTCAGTTTTCTTCTTCTTCTTCTTTTTTTGCTCAGATGAACTTCTCCCACTTCTTCCTTATCATCCTCCACCACGAGAGGAAGAAAGAGGAGCTCTCAGTTCAAATTTTGCCATTTTTCACTTAATAACAGTATAGCTTTAGAACAAGTAAAACTGAGACCCTCCCTGCCCCCCGCAACTCTCATCTGTACCTTGTGAATAATTGCTTCTATCTGTGAAAATTAAAAATATGGGCAAAATGTTTAGCACGGTGCAGGGCACAGAGTAAGTCCTTTAAAAATGTTAGTTTCCTTATTAACCCCTGATAGTATAATATACAGAAGTTCTGACTGCAGTGTACAAGGAGTTATTCCAGATGTGAGAGGAGTTATGGTCCAGATACAGTTGGCAAGAAGCTGCCCAAGGCTTCTAACACCTCACAAGTGCTTGCTGCATAATAAGTGCTCAATAAATATTTGTGGGGTGAGTAAGCCACTGCACGACGCAAGCTCGGTGCCTTGTCTGTCAGCATCAGACTGCCCTTCGCGGTGAGTAGCCGTGAGTGCCTGCATTGCTAATATCTAGACACTCTTAGTTCCATCTCAGTCTCTGATTTTTAAAATCAGTTTAAAAGATTTAATTATTGTTTAGACCTGGAGGGATATTTTTTAATTTTTCATTTTTTTTTTTACCTCTGGGCTCGGCAGCATCTCCTTTCAGAAATGTTCTTTGGAAGCATCGTCAACGTGGTGTTTGGGCTCCAGTGGCAACCTGGGTGCCAGGAAAGGTTAGCTGCTATGGGGCTGGACCCATTTGGGTTGGCTTCTTTCAGATCAAGCCAGCAAATATTTATTGGTGCCAGTGTTGTGCTAGGGCCTGAGATGGTATGAGGAGATGGAAAGTGTCAGGACGTGGCCTCTGTCCTCCAGGAGTTGGTGGTCTAACTGCAGATACGGGCAGGTCCGCAGCTCAAATGCAGTGGGCTCGCGTCCTCCTGAGGGGTGGTCCTCAGTACCGTCAGAGCACAGAGGGCACCGTCTTTTGGATAAAGCCTCAGCCTCCCACCTTGGCCCGCAGGTCCCAGCCTGCCACCATCCCCCTCAGTTCCCCCCCGGACCCTCTATACTCTGGCCCCACTGGCCCCTCTCATTTCCTCCAATGGGCCCCATCCTTGGACAAGCGTGTCCTGGTTGGGGCACCTGCCCCTCTTTCTTTGCCTAATTAACCACTGCCCACCCTCCAGACCCCAGCTCAGGGGAACCTCTTCCCAGCCCTCAGCTCCCTCTGTTCTAAATAAATAATTGAAGTGTGAGTCCATATTTAATGCTTGCTTCCTCTTCTAGATCTGTGCTGGACGTTATATGTATAAGGAGAAGATAATATGAGCCATGTATGTAATTTAAAATCTTCTAGTTGTCACAGTAAAAAAGAAACAGGTGACATTAATTTTTTATTCTGTTAAAGTATACATAACATCAAATTGCCCATGATAACTGTTTGAAGTGTATGTTTCAGTGGCAGTAAGTACTTTCACAATGTTGTATAATCACCACCACTATCCCTCCCTAGAACTTTTTTTCATCATCCCAAACTGAAACTCCGAAACCATTAAACAACTCCAGCCCCTGGCAACCACCATTCTACTTTCCGTCTGTATAAAGTTGACCAGGGACCTCATACAAGTGGAAACACAATGATATTTGTCCTTTTGTGAATGGATTATTTCACTTAGCACGTTTTCAAGGTTCATCCATGTTGTAGCATGTATTACAATTTCATCTGTTTTTATGGTTGAATAATATTCAGTTGTGTGGATGGACCACATTTTGTTTATTCATTCGTCTGTTGATGGGCCCTTGAGTTGTTTCTACCTTTTGGTTATAGTGAATAATGCTGCCATGAACATCAGTGTGCAAGTATCTGTTTGAGTCCCTGCTTTCAATTATTTTGGGTATCTACCCAGGAGTAGAATTCCTGGATCATATGGTAACTCTATGTTTAACGTTTAAGGAATGACACTAAACTTAACAATATATTTTATGTAGCCCAGTATTTCCAAAAAACTTAACCCTTTCAACATGTAGTTAATATAAAAATTATTAATGAGGTTTTTTTAAACTTCTCTTTCATGCTAAGTCTTCATAATCTGGTTTGTAGGGTATAAATTCTATGTGGATGGAGAAGCCGCTGGTTTTGTGGATCCAAGTGCCTTGTACATAGTGGGTGTCTAATCTAAAAGATGAACATACGTAGCTGCCTGGGGAATGAAGGAGAATCACAGCTAACCAACAAGAGCAACAGTCATGACAATGAGGGCAGGGAGACTGTTTGCTAAGTGCTTTATTTTCATGAATTTTCCAAACAACCCTACGGAGTGGGTGCTTTTATCATTCCCCTTTGAGATACACAAAGCGCAGTTCAGAGAGGTTAAGCACTTGACTCCAGGTCACACAACTTGTAATTAGTAGAGCTGGGATTCAAACTCAGTTGGGTTCGGCCATTCTGTGACAAGGAGTTATCACAGGAGGTGCTAAATCTAGAGGTCTCTGAAAAGCCCTCTGGTGCCCAAGGAGGTGTCTGCCTCGGTTAAGAGGGGTGACAGAGGATAATAAAATTTTCTCCAACATCTTTTTCCTGGAAGCATCCACATTTCTGTCTATGTGGGTAACCTGAACAGATTGACTGCCTGCCACACCAGGCTCTAAAGCTTTCACAAGCAATTTCCCCGCAGAGAGAAATTGGGAGAGAAATGAGGGCAGGTGCGGGTCCCACTGAATCCACACGGCAAGGGAAAAGGCAGGAGGATTAAGAAAACCTGCTGTACCAGTCAGTTGTCTGGAGATAAAAATAGGTTGCCTTGCCGCACCTAAGGTCATCTAATGCCACCTTCCGCTTTCTTGAATTTGCCAACACAAGAAGTTATAGAACTAATATAACACCTGTCACTCAAAGGGTGGCAGAGTGATGGAGCGACAGAGAGTTCTGGAATTAGAAGCATCTCAGAAAGCATCCTTCTCCAACGTGGCTTGTCCCTGTGTGGACTGTCTCCTGCTGCATCCCTGGGAACTGGTCTGAGCCCGATGGGTCCCCCACCTTTTCACCTCCACCTTCTCCTCCTCCTCCTCCCTCAGAGGCCCATGGGACAGTCCATCCTTCTGCAGGGGGCTGGGGCGGGGCAGAGACACAGCTATTACTCAGAGGACATAGAGCCAGAAGGAGGCAGGATCAAGATAAGGACATCTTCCTACTCTTTTTCTTTGGTCACCAGGCCTTTATTTGTCAAGACTTTATCTTTGCAGGGCAGCCCTTGGCATGAATAGGATTTTAGCTGTGTTAAGGTATTTCCCATCTCACTGCTTGGTGAATTCAGGATGGGTGATACAAACAAGGTTATCAGTCATGGCAGTTAGAATTTATGAAGAATTGATTCAGTCCACAAATATTTATTGAAGCAGTGTATAATTTATGCACTGAGACAAAACAGTCTATATTTATTTAAAAAATTTCCCCCAGCTTTATCGAGATATAATTGACAAATAACATGGTATAAGTTTTAGATGTACCATATGATACCATATGATGATTTGATATACATATGTGCTAGGGAAAAACATCTGCATTTATTTGTTGCCAAGCACTGTGCTAGGTGCTGGGTGATGCAGTGATGAGAAATCTAGCCCAGGCATCTGTCTTCTTAGAGCTTGTATTCCAGTGGGGAAGGCAGCTGATAAACAAACAGATAAATAAGTCAGTCTTAATTCTTCATGGATTCTGTACTCATCTCCGTGAATTTGCCTATTCCCTAAAATTTATTCGTAATCCTAAAATCAATACTTGGCTTTGTGGAGCGGGGAAAAGTCTGAGTCGCCTGGTGTTCATGTTCTCAGCTGAGGGGTTCATGCTCTGCCTTCTTGTTTCAGCTCTCATACTGTCAGTGAGGTGGATTTTTGTTTTTTTCAAGTTTTTCACATTTTTTGTGCTTTTTGGGGGTGATTTCTCTGTTTAAAATGACCCCTGAGCATAGTGCTGAAGTGCTGTCCAGTGGTCCTGGGCACAAGCAGGCTGCGATGTGCCTTTCCAGAAAAATACGTGTGTTATGTAAGATTCCTTCAGGCAGGAGTGACAGTGCTGTTGGCCATGAGTGGAATGTTAATGAATCCGCAACGTAGATATTAAATAACTTATTAGATTCTGTCTTTAAACAGAAATATTCATAAAACAAGATTACGTAGGGATCCGTTGATGAAAATGTCACCAGAGGGTCCTAGGAACCTAACCTTGTATTTCCACTAGGAACCATGGTTCAATATGGGCTAATTCAGTGTTTGCAGTGACTTTATATTATAGAATATAACGGTGGTGAATAATGAGAACAGATGATATAAAAGAATAATTCCACTGAGTGGTAAGGGGTGTGAGGAAAATGAAACAGGAGGAGGAGGAGGAGAGAGAGTGGGTGGCAGGGTGGAGGCGATGAACAGAGCATGGTGACGGGCACTCAGCTCTGCGGGAAGCTTGGAACCCAGGAATCCTGGAGTGCAGTGCACTGCGCCATCCACTCTGCTCACCGTTCCTATTAGGCTGTTCAGAGCTGCCGTGTGATGCTGCCGGTCACCGGGGTTCAGAACCACGGTTCCAAGGAGACTGCAGGGTACAGTGCCAGAGCCAGTCAGTACCTCCAGGGCTTGCTGCCCTATCAGACATTCTCTCCACCAGATCCTCTGGGAGGTGTTTTATTGCAGTTTTCTCCATGCAGATTCTAACCGTGTTACTAACCAGGAAGGGCTTTTTTTCAGTTTAAACTGTCCAACAGATGGTGGCGGTTGCTCTCTTTATTCTGGAGATTGGCTGCATCCCAGTCACAATTTTAATTGTACTTAACAATTAAAACACTAAATATTGTAAAAGAATATACAGCAGAGGGAAAAGAATATGGGGTTTGGAGTTGGATGGACCTGGCACCTTCTACGTGGGTGGACCTAGGGAAGGTCCCTGCTGCTCTGTGGGGCTCAGTCTTTCCAGCTGAAAGATGGGGCTGGTAATACATGTCACCCTGCATGGCTATGAGGATTAATTCAGATGTGCTACATATAGCTGCCAAGAGAATGTGATCTGTGGTCAGAACACCAGGGTTTGGAGCTTGGCCTCGGGCAAGTGTTTTAATTTTCCAAAGCCTTAATTTCCTCACCAACCCCACAGGGTTGTCGTGAGAAATAAACGAAATAAGGCATCAGGATGAGAGATGGCGGGGCAGCAGTGGGGTATAAATAAAGTAAGCCCTCAATGAACGTTAGCTATGGCTGTGATTGAAAGTGCTTTGTTGGGACTTCCCTGGCAGTCCAGTGGTTAAGACTCTGTGCTTTCACTGGTGAGAGTGCGAGTTCGATCCCTGGTTGGGGAACTAAGATCCCGCAAGCTGCAGGGCGTGGCCCCCCAAAATACAAATAAATAAATTAATTAAAAAATAGTACTATTAAAAAAGTGCTCTGTTAAACACTCATTAGGATGGCAATAATAATATTAGTAGTAAATAAATAAATAGAAATAACAAGAGTTGGCTAAGATTGGGAGAAATCAGACCTTAGTATATTGTTGGTGGGAATATAAAATGGTGCAGCCATTGTGGAAAACAGTTTGGCGGTTTCTCAGAAGGTTAAACAGAATTACCAGGTGACCCAGCAATTCCACTCCTAGGTATATGCCCCAAAGAATTGAAAACAGTTGTTCAAAGAAATACTCGTATGCAAATTATCATAGCAGGGCTGCTCACAATAGCCAAAAAGTGGAAACAACCCTTATGTCCATCAACTCATGAATAGATGAACAAAATGTGTTCTACCCATATCATGGAATATTATTCCACCATAAAGAGGAATGAGATTCTGATACAGGCTACAACGTGAATGAGCCTTGAAAACATGATACAAAGTGAGAGAAGCCAGTTACAAAAGATCACTTATTGTATGATTCCATTTGTACGAAACATCCAGAATAGGTAAATCCATAGAGACAGAAAACAGATTAGTGGTTACCAGAGGCTGAGAGAAGGGGGTGAGGTGGGGAGTGACTGTTTAGTAGGTATGGGATTTTTTTGGGGGAGTGATGGAAATTTTTTAGGATTGATAGAGACAACATTGTCAATGTACTAAATGTCACTGAATTCTGCACTTAAAAATGGTTGATGTGAATTTCACCTCAATACAATTTTTTTTTATAAAAAGGAGCTTTGTTAGAACAGAAAAGCTACCCTAAAGTTCGTGACCAAAGGTTAATCTGGTTAGATCTCCTGGTGGATAATAAAATCGCAAAAGCCTCGTAGGGCAGGACCTAGGAAGCATTACTGGGTCAGAGCCCAAGGCAGCCCAGGGCAGCTCCCTGCCCTGGCCCATCTCCCAGATGACCTGCACAGACTGGGGTCAGTGCATTTGTTTGGTCCAGCTTGGGGACGTCCTGGGGTGGAGACAGTGCCCAGCGGGACCCACAGTTTGGCCGGATGCCAAGCTCATTAATGTGGTCTTAGATTAAGATTCTTGCCACTGTTGAATTGCTTTGGCAATGGTGTGTTTTTCATTTGTCCTTATTTGCTTCTTTTTGCAAGTACTACAAACCAGAAACTTGAAAATTTGTCCTGGATTTCAGGTTTCACTCTTTCAGGGATTGTGTCTATAGTGAGTATCATATTTGACTTTTTTTTGAAGGGGCAGATGGCATTGCCCTCAATGCTGATCCGAAAGGTCTGTGTAAAATGGTTTAGCCTTTCAAGGGCTTTCTGGCTGGGTCTCCACTTCCTGAGAGCATTGGGAGGCTCCTAGAAAAATCGGGATGGTGAGGGGTACAGACCTGTATTGGAAACCCCACTGTACCACTTATCAGCTATGTGACCTTGGGCCACTAAGTCTCTCAGATGGTCCTCTGTTTCCTCCACTGTAACATGAAGACAGTAACAGAATTTTCTCCAAAGGGTCTTGTGAGGATAATGTGAAGTGATCCATGTAAAGTACTTAGAATACTCTCTGGTGCATAGTAAGTGCTCAGTAAACAGTAACTCTTGTTAGTGTTAATAATAATTGTAATTGTTACTATTTTTTTGCTTTACCAATGACTTCAGTGAAATATTTTCAGCCAGCATCTAAAAGTTCTGTTTCTTGCCAGAAAGTTGTGAGGATTAAACTAACAAGCATTTTGAAATATTCACAAAAGTTACAAGCAGGGGTGATTCTGGAATAGTAGCATATATGCATTCTGATGCTGGCACTGAAATTCAGACAAAGTCCAAGCCACACGTTTGCCTGTTTATAAAATATTAATGGGAAGGGACAAAGAAGTCAGACACTTGCCTAGACTTTCTGAAATCACTTTCTCCCTTGAGAATGGCTTTTATTTCTCTTGGTCGCTTATCAGAGAATGTCAAAAGAAAAATCCCTGCACCTTGAAATGTCTTTAATCAATCCTCAGACCTTTCATTTCTTAAAACCTATTCCCTTCTCCCCACCCCATTCAAGACTTGAAATAAAATGATTTTCCAGAAACAGATGACAAGATAGCAAGGGCTACGATTAATAACCCCCAGAGCACCTTGGTGCCACACCTTCCCTATTTAAAATGAAAAATTACCCTCTTGCCTCAGACTTTATTAAAAAGAGGATCAAAAGAGAGAGGGGAAGAGTTGATGTAATATAGCGCATCAGTGAAACACTTCTGAAGCGTCGGCAGAGAGAAGTTGAATCCCTGTCAGTTGAGCGGCTGGCAGTTTGGTTAATGAAATGAGGCTTTTTGCTTCTGCATCCCCAAACTTCTGATTTTTAAATGTAAGGGTGAAGGAGAAGAGAATTTGATGGAGAAGGGAATTTGGAAAGAGTAAAGCTTTTCTTCCTCTCTTTTTATCTCTCAGACTTTGAAACTTTAGGACAGAGATCCTTGGGACCAACTCAGTGCATCCTTGAATCTCATGGAGTTCTGTGTGTGTGTGTGTGTGTGTGTGTGTGTGTGTGTGTGTGTGTGTGTGTGTGTGTTTGGAGGAAGTGTAGACTGTGGGGGGCAGTGGGTCCCAGCTCAACTTCAGATGCCGTGTGATAAAGGGGAAGCGTGAAGGTGAAGGTTAATACCAACTATGGGACTTTATAGAACTCATTTATAAAACAGATCAATAACACCTACCTTACAGGGCAGGTAACACAAGCACTGAATCCCCTAACTGGGCCTGGCAGGGCCCTCCAAATGCTAACTTTTCTATCATAACTCCGCAGTCTGTATTCAGTAAATGTCGTTGACTCCTGGTTGAAGGCTCTGTTAGTCTCCTTGATCTGCTGTAACAAAACCACCACAAACTAGATGGCTTGAAACAGCAGAAATGTATTCTCTCCCAGTTCTGGGGGTCTTGAAGTCTAAAATCAAGGTGTTGGTGGAGAAGAATCAAGGAGAAGGCTGTAGGGGAGAATCTGTCCCATGCCTCTCTCCCAGCTTCTGGTGACTGGGGGCGATCCTTGGCTTGTAGCTGCGTCACTGCAATCTCTGCCTCTGTCTTCACATGGCCTCCTCCTCTGTGTGTCCTTTCCTCTTCTTAAGGACACCAGTCATTGGGTTTAGGGTGCGCCCTAATCCACTCTTCCCTCATCTTAACTTGATTACATCTGCAGAGACCCTATCTGCAAATAAGGTCACATTCACCGGCACTGGGGGTTAGGGCTAGCAGGAGCCCGTGGCAAATGGACCCCATCCCTTGGGCTCTGGTTTGTAAGCCACAGGATCAGGGGTGCGCCAGCACGTCCGCTGGTATGAACAGGGGCTGGGGTGTAACAGTGATATGATGGAAAGAACCTTGGCCTCCAGCCCTAACCCGCTTCTCAGCATTTTCCCACTGGGAGAGCCAGCCCTTCCCTTGGCATAAGCAGGGGTTTGGGGCCCAAGCCTTGTGGATATAACAGTATGGCCAAGCAGGAACTTGGCCTCCATGCCATCATCATTTATGGTTGTGGAGGTGCCAGCCCCTCCTTGGGCATGGCTGTGGGGCTGGGGTCCAGGCCTGGAGCTTACAGCTGCATGATGGTAGACCAGAGCGTCCCCCTTGCTTATTACTGGGTTTGGTGGCCTTGAGCCCTGGGCTGTGTCAGGTTTCCAGGAGCTCTGCAGGAGGCCATTGCAGGGGATCAGTCACCATCCCCTTCCACTTGGCAGAGCAAATCCCTGGACGGTCCGCCTTTGCCCTTCTTTCCAGCCTTAGCTTGGATGTCTTCCTGCTCCGGAATATCTCCAGCCACACTGAACTGCTTGCAGTTCTCCAGACTTGCCACGTTCTGCCATCTCCTGGCCCTCGGCCCTGCTGTTCCCTCTGTCCGCATCCTTCCTCCTACACCCTCCACTCTGCCCCTTTCCTAGGATGTTCTTCTTCATCCTCAGGATCTGGGCTGAGGTGTCCTCTCCTCCGGGATGCCTTTCCCCACCCCTCCCCAGAAAGCTGGCTTCCTCCCCTCTGCTCTCGCTCACCTGCACTTTCTCTAACATTGGATTCCCGGTTCCATATTGTGAGTACTTACATTTATTTAATCGAGGTGAAACTCACAGAACATACAATTAACCATTTAAAAGTGAACGAACGATTCCACAGCATTTAGTGCATTCACAACGTTGTGCAACCATCACCTCTATCAAGTTCCAAAACATTTTTATCACCCGAAAAGGAAACTCTGTACCCATTAAGCAGTTGCTCCCCATTCCTTCTTCCCCCCACCCCAGCCCCTGGCAACCACTAGTCTGATTTCTGTCTTTATGGATTTGCCTATTCTGGGCATTTCATATAAATGGAATCATACACTATGTGACATTTCATGTTTGGCTGATTCCACTTGACATCGTGTTTTTGAGGTTCATCCAAATTGTAGCCTGTATCAGTAGTTCATTCTTTTTGATGGTGGAATCATATTCCGTTGTATGGACACACCACATTTACTTTATCCATTTGTCAGTCGATGGGCATTTGGGTTGTTTCTACCTTTTGGCTGTTGTGACTAGCATTGCTGTGAACATTCACATACAAACATTTGAGTGCTGCTTTCAATTCCTTTGGGTCTATACCTGGGAGTGCAATTGCAGTGAGTGCTTATTTCATCGTTGATCTTCCCACTGGACTGTGAGCATCTCGAGGACAGGGGAGACAGACGCCCGACCCCAGGGGCTGGTATAGCGAATGCCTGGGGAGCAGACGAGATGAGTCCCAGGCATCCCGAATAGATGTCTCACTCATCCTCAAGCACCCGCCCATTTGTCTGCATCATCGTGTGGTCCAGGCTCTGTGCTGACAGCTCGACTCATTTTATCTCATTAACTCGCTCCTTGCTTCACTCTGATATTTGCTCAAATGCCCACTGTCACGTCCGCATCCTTTTCTGATTGAAGTAGCCCCAATACTCTTTTTTGGTACCCACGTCCAGCTTTCTTTTCCTCCATAGCATTTATTATCACTGACATATTATAGGCATTATATTATATATGACATCTTATAAGTAATATAATGTTACTTTTTTGTTCATCCCCTTTTCTTCTCTGTTTCCTTATCAAGAACATGAGCTCTGTGAGGACAGGAACTTTCGTCTCTTTTGTTCATTGCTGTATCCCGGTGCCTAGAACAGTGCCTGGTATACAAGAAGAGTTCAAATATTTGTGAAATATACTTGGGTGAATGAATGAATGAATGTGTTTAATCCTCACTGCACCCTCCAAGGGAGCCATGATTATTCATTCTCATTTTACAAACCCCCAGAGTCTCAGAGAGGTCAAGTAACTGGCCCAAGATCACAGAGCTGATCAGCAGTGGAACCAGAGTTCTAAGCTGGATCTCTCTGAGTCGCAGTCGCATATTCTTTTCACTTCACTCAGGGGAGCATGAGCTCTAGCGATAATGCCCAGAGTACTTCCCTGTGGCCTTGGAGTGCGGTATGTGATTAAGATAACTTAAAAAAATAGATTTACTTTCTTACACATGTTTTACTTAGGCTCATTTGGCAATGTGTTTGTACTTCCTGAGCAAATACATCAACCCAGAGCTTGCCGGGTGAATCAAGCTGATCTGGGCTTGATTCTCTGTCTGCCCCCAGCTCTCAGAGCTATTCAGCCTCTCTGAGCATCACCTTCCGAGAGGTACACTGGGAGGTGACGTCACCCGGTGCCGTGTTCAGCTCTCAGCACCGGTGCATACGCTTTAAACGGGAGGTAGCGACGCATCACCATGGTGTTGAGAATTACAGTACAAGCAGCTAACATTTATGGAGGGCCTGCTGTGTGCCAGGTGCTGGGCTCAGCACACTGCTTGTGTTATTGCATTTGATCCTCATAATATTCCCCCGGAGCAGGTCTACTATTGTCCCGTTTCACTGCTGATAAAGCTAAGACTCAGAGAAGTTTGATGAGCGTCCAAGGTCACACAGCCAGGAAGTAGGAGAGCCAGAATTAGGGCCAAGTCATCTGACTCCAGAGCTGGCTCTCTTAGTCCCTGGGCTAATGTGTATGTGTAAATATTTGAGAATCGACACACCGTAGGGATGGTGATTTTGGTAGAATGTTCTGGCACAGTCTGGGAGGAAGGAAAAAGGAGTCCCTTGCCAGAAGTAGCCCTTGCTCCAGCTCCTGCTCCCATTTTGCTGATTATGACGGTCCAGGGTCTTCGGTGAATGCAGGTCCCACTGTCCCAGAGGGCCTGTGCCCCCATTGTTGAGTTGGCCAAGATCCTGGGTTTGAATCCCAGCGGCCAGCTCCCATCTCTGCTGTAACCTTGGAAACATCTTCATCTCTGCACATACATTTCCTTATCTATCTACAAAGTAGAGATCAAAATGGCCCTTTGCACACACCTTTATGAAAATTAAGTAAGATGTGGAACAGTCTCAATATACCAAATGAAGAAAGCAGATGACAAACCATTAAATGAGATCTTATGGCGTTTCTTAAAAAAAAAAAAAAGCACAGCAAACCAGCTGGCAGGCTCCACAGCCAAGCGTTAATAGGCAGGATGGCTAGGCTGTAGAGCAACATTGCTTTTTCCTTATCCGAATTTTCCAATTTTTCTATAATGAATATGTAATAACAAAATGAGTTGTTTTTAATTAAAAAAGGGGCAGTGAGTCAGTGTTCATGAAAGCACTTTGTAAACTGTCATATGCTCTATAAATTAGCTCTTGTTATGGTCCTTATAGTAATTATTATTGTTATTGCCAGTCGGCCACGAGTTGGAATTTATTTCAACTTGGCCTGCGATGGGAGGACCCACTCGATTGCCTTCTGCCAGGTCCTGCCACGTGGTCCTCTCTCTCTCTCTCTTTTTTAAAATAAATTTATTTATTTATTTATTTATGGCTGCGTTGGGTCTTTGTTGCTGCGTGCGGGCTTTCTCTAGTTGCGGCGAGCGGGGGTTACTCTTCGTTGTGGTGCGCGGGCTTCTCATTGTGGTGGCTTCTCTTGTTGCAGAGCACGGGCTCTAGAGCAGTGGCTCAGTAGTTGTGGTTCGTGGGCTCAGCAGTTGTGGCTTACGGGCTCTAGCGCGCAGGCTTGGTAGGTGTGGCGCACGGGCTTCGTTGCTCTGTGGCATGTGGGATCTTCGCAGACCAGGGCTCGAACCCATGTCCCCTGCATTGGCAGGTGGATTCTTAACCACTGAGCCACCAGGGAAGCCCCGTGGTCCTCTCTTGACACCTGCTGACTTCTCTCCATCTGTGCTGCCACCACCCAAGTGGAAGCCACATCCTCTCTCACCGGGAACCCTGTGATACCCTTTAACTGGGTTCTCCTTGTCCAAGCAGCAGCCTCAGTGTCTTTGAGAAATGAACTTCATTAGATTTTTTTGGATTAGTTAAATTTTATCTATCTATCTATCATCTATTATCTATCTGTCTATCTATCATCTGTTACCTCTCTCTCTCTCTCTCTATCTTCCCGTTTTGTTGAGAAATAATTGACATACAGCACTGTGTATGTTTAAGGTGTCTGCATAACGATTTGACTTACATACATGATGAAGTGATGACCACAGCAGGTTTAGTGAACGTCCATCATCTCATATAGATACAAAAGAAAAGAAGAAGAAAAAGAACTATTTTTTTCCTTGTGATGAGAACTCTTAGGATTTACTCTCCTAACCACTTCCCTGTGTAACAAATGGCAGTATTAATTATATTAATCATGGGGTACAGCACATCCCTAGTACTTATTTATCTTATAATTGGAAGTTTGTATCTTTTGCCTGCCTTCATCCAGTTCCCCTCCTCAGCACCCCCTGTCTCTGGTAATGACAAATCTGATCTCTTTTTCTATAAGTTTGTTTGTCTTTCGAAATATAATTGACCTACAACACTCTGTTACTTCCTGGTATACAGCATAGTGATTTGAAATTTCTATATATTACAAAACGATCACCACGATAAGTCTAGTTACAGCGTGGGGAATATAGTCAATAATACTGTGATATCTTTGTATGGTGAGAGATGCTAACTAGAGAAATGAACTTTAGATCAAAACCCTCAATGGCCTCCTGTTGAACTTGGTATAAAATCCACATGGGCCTGCAGGTCTGCCCTCACCTGTCCCTTCAGCCTCCTGAGCCAGTTTCCCCATTGTCACCATATATTGCCTTCGAGAAGACACCGGAAAAGGGACCCAGGAAAGTGCCTGCCCTGACTTAGATGGTTTTGGAGCCTGAATGTTTGGTCTCAGTATTTGACCCTTACGTTTTTACATCTCTTAGTGTAGAGGATGTAGGACTGCACGTTGTAGCCTGAGAGTCTGTATGTGTAGACCAAATACGTATTTGCACTCTTAACACAGCAAAACAGGATTTAGTTTTATTTTCTGACTTAGCTTATTTCAGGGCTGAAAACCTCAAGTTGCATTCAGACAGTAGGATTTTTTTTTTAGTGCTCCATTTCTTCTAATAAACTGTTGTAAGACAAGAAAATCTCCTTCCTACCTCTATGCTCTTGTCCTTACCATCCTCCTCCCCTCTCCCCACACCTGCCACGCTCTTTCCTTGGACATTGGAGCTGTGGGCTCCCCAACCCTGGACAGTGGAGGGCAAGGCTGTTGAATGGGGATTATGGTGAGATGGTCAACTGAAGGGTTTCATTCTTTTTCGAGGGGCCAAATGGGTGTGGTTGAATTTATGTAAATATGCGTACAGCATATCGTGCATAATTTATGTAAATGTGCACATAGCATACCGTGCATAGTTTATGTAAATGGGCGTACAGAGCACGCTGTAATCAGCACACGCGCGGTGCACGGTGTATACGGTGTAATGCGCGTCTACGGTAATGTGCCTACAGTGTAATTCACCCGCTTTCTCATGGCTCATCTGTCGTCTCTGCTCCTTTGTCCCAACTCAGGAGGCAACCTTTCCAAACAAGACTGGACCATCCAGTGGCCCACCACGGAGACGGGGAAGGAGAACAACCCCGTGTGTCCCCCGGAGCCGACCCCGTGGATCCGCACCCACCTCTCCCAGAGCCCCAGGGTCCCGTCCAAGTGCGTCCAGCACTACTGTCACGCCAGCCCCAGCCCGGGGGCCCCCGTGTACACCCACGTGGACAGGCTCACGGTGGACGCCTACCCGGGCCTGTGCCCGCCCCTGCCACTGGAGTCGGGCCACCGGTCCCTGCCTCCGTCGCCCCGGCAGCGGCACACGGTCCGCACCCCGCCGCGCACCCCCAACATCGTCACCACCGTGACCCCGCCCGGCACGCCACCCGTGAGGAGGAAGAACAAACTGAAGCCCCCGGGGACCCCGCCGCCCTCCTCCCGGAAGCTGATCCACCTGATACCGGGGTTCACGGCCCTGCATCGGAGCAAGTCCCACGAGTTCCAGCTGGGCCACCGCGTAGACGAGGCCCACACACCCAAGTGAGTGCATCTGGTGGGTTCCCGGGGGCAGCTGAGCCTCCCAGTCAGGGAAGCTGCAAATCTACTTGTATTTCCCTCCTCCAGTTGGATGAAAGGTGGATTTTCCCTAATGGCTGGTCCAGAATTTCCCAGAAATGACCCCTTTTAATACTATTAATGCTGTAAAGTAGGGGTCAGAAAACTATAGTCCAGGAGCCAAATCTGAATTTATTGCAACACATCCAGATTCATTCCGTTCTGTCTGTGGGTACGTTCCTGCTATGATGGCCGAGCTGAGTGTGGCCTGAAAAGCCGAAATCTTTACCGTCTGGCCCTTTACAGGAAAAACTGCCAGTCCCTGCAGAGTCTATCCTAGTGCCGCCCCTAGAAATAGGACGCCAGCTGCATACGCGACCTTACGTTTTCTAGTAGCTGCTTTAAAAGAGTAAAAAGAAACAAGTGATATTAACTTTCATGATATGTCATTTAACCCAATATGGTAAAACATGATCATTTCACCATAGAATGGGTGTAAAGTATTATTACGGAAATACTTTGCATTCTTTTCTCCACACCGAGTCTTTGAAATCTGGAGGGTATTTCACACCAGCAGCTCATCTCAGTTCGTACCGGCCACCTTCCAGGTGTGGAATGGCCACCTGTGTCAAGTGGCTGCGCTGCTGGATGGTGCTGCTCTGACTGACCCTGTGCCTGGGACTTGCTCTGTGTTTATACCTGAGATACATGCCCAGGTCTGCTGGGGGTGGGAGGGGGCTCGGGGAGCGGATAAGTGGACTGTCAGGGCAAAGGTCGTCCCGCAGAAGCTGCAGGTGGGGCCACAGGCACCCAAGGGATAAAATTCCTGAAAGTTGACATGGGCTGTGCCTGGCTCTGGCTTGGTGGGGTGGGGGGGGCGTGGGTGGGACTTGCTGCCAGCAGAGGGCGACACGGTGTCTGTGGCTATATGCCGGCTAATGAGAGAAATGGGGCAGCTCCCTCCAGGGCCGCTCAGAGGCTGACTGTGACCTGGGTCCCTTGCAGGTTTTTGAGGTCTCAGTGTATTAAAAATGGAAGAAATGCTAAACAGGGTCACAGAAGTGAGTAGCACGTTTTAAATATTTACCTTTAACAAAATTGCATCTGAGGCATAGAAGCTAAAATGGTTATGGATAATCCTATGAGGAGACACGGGGAAGAGTCTAAATTTGGGAACTGTCGTGTGTGAGAGGCGTGGACCCCGGTTCTGGGAGCTCTGATGTGGGGGAAGCACTGGGGAACGGTTCACTGCATTTCCAATGCAACGATTTAGCCGGTGTTTCATGAGCTCTCTACCATATGTGGGTGAATCTAAGACGTTGATCATAAGGTACATCCTGTGTGCATCTTAGAACTGATGAAATGTGGTGTGTTCCAGACTTTGGGCTAGTTGGCCCGGGTACAATGGAAAGGAAAAAGACATAGCCCTTGGCCTCGTGAAGACTACACTAATCCAGTAACCACACATAGGTGTTATAATCTTTTTTTTTTTTTTTTAATAAATTTATTTATTTATTTATTTATTTATTTATGGCTGTGTTGGGTCTTCGTTTCTGTGCGAGGGCTTTCTCCAGTTGCGGCGAGCGGGGGCCACTCTTCATCGCAGTGCGTGGGCCTCTCATTATCGCGGCCTCTCTTGTTGCGGAGCACAGGCTCCAAACGCGCAGGCTCAGTAGTTGTGGCCCACGGGCCTAGTTGCTCCGCGGCATGTGGGATCTTCCCAGACCAGGGCTCGAACCCGTGTCCCCTGCATTGGCAGGCAGACTCTCAACCACTGCGCCACCAGGGAAGCCCAGGTGTTATAATCTTATGTCCAGTATTTACGAACAGTGTTACAGGCTATCAGAAGAAAGTGCAGGATGCTGTCAGAGCTTGTAGAGCTGATTGAGTTTGCACTGGCAGGGAGGTGAGTGGGGGGACTGGGGAGGGTTTGATCGGCTTGGCTTCTAGAAGAACTGTTTGGACTGAAGGCTAATTAGGGATTAAGATGGTGGAAGGGGTGGGAGGTGTTCCAGGAAGGGAGCATGGCCCACTGGAGGAACTGACGGGAGGCCTCTGTGGCTTAGGGAGCAGGCAGGTGATGCAAGAAGAGACTCCTGGGTTAGGCAGGTGGCAGCACCGTTCACAACAGCCAAAAGGTGAAACAACCCGAGTGTCCATCAGCAGATGAAGGGGTGAACACAGTGTGGTCCATCCGTACAATGAAATATTATTCAGCCATAAAAAGGAATGAAATTCTGACACCTGCTACAACATGGATGAACCTTGAAAACGTTATGCTAAGTGAACTAAGCCAGACACGAAAGGACAACTATGGTACGATTGAACTGATGTGCGGTGCCTAGAATAGGCAAATTCACAGAGAGAGAAGGTAGAATAGAGGTTGCCAGGGGCTGGAGGAGGGGAATGAGGAGTTAGTGTTTACTGCGTAGAGTTTCAGTTTGGGAAGTGGAAAAGTTCTGGAGATGGATGGTGGCCATGGTGGCACAACAATGTGAATGTACTTAATGCCACTGAATTGTACCCTTAAAAATGTTTAAAATGGTAATTTTATATATATTTTACAACAATGATAAAAAAAGAGACAGGAAAGCCAGGCATGGGCACACTTTTTCTGTGAAGGGCCAGATAGTAAATGTTTTAGGCTTCACGGGTCAGGTGGTCTGTGGCATCTCTGCCATCGTAGCAAAAGCAGCCACAGACAATAGCTGAATAAGCGGCCGTGATGATGTTCCAATAAAACTTTACTTATAAAAACAGGCGCCTGGCTGCATTTGGCCCACTGGCTGTAGTATGCCCTGGCAGAAGCCCTGGTGTAGGCAGTGATTCTCCCTTCTAAGGCCTTAAAGTGATTTAAGTGGAAGACACGATCAGATCTGATTTTATGAAGGTTACTCAAGCTTCTGTGTGAAATCTGTATTGGAAACATACCACTTCACCAGACATATTTGGGACATCAGAGACTTAACAGAGGGTTGATGCTTTTCTGATTGGAGTTGGGCTTGATTTTTACGGGTTTTTTAATATAAATTTACTTATATTTTACTTACTTATTTTGGCTGCGTTGGGTCTTCATTGCTGCGCACAGGCTTTCTCTAGTTGCGGCAAGCGGGGGCTACTCTTCGTTGCGGTGCGCGGGCTTCTCATTGCGGTGGCTTCTCTACTTGCGGATCACGGGCTCTAGGCACGCAGGCTTCAGTAGTTGTGGTGCGTGGGCTCAGTAGCTGTGGCTCATGGGCTCTAGAGCGCAGGCTCAGTAGTTGTGGCACACGGGCTTAGTTGCTCCGCGACATGTGGGATCTTCCTGGACCAGAGCTCGAACCCATGTCCCCTGCATTAGCAGGCGGATTCTCAACCACTGCGCCACCAGGGAAGTCCTTATTTTTATGGTTTTGTGAGGGCCAGAGAGACTGGCTGTTGAGACCTCAGGATGAGGACGTGGGGAGGGTTGCAGGAAGGCTAGGAATGCAGGTTGCCGCTGTGGAAGGTGGGAGGGACATTTGGGGTCTGCTGGCCATGGTTTCCCCAGACTGTGCATCTCCCTCACTCATCGCTGTGTTGATCACAGAGTGAGGTGGAATTTGACCAGGAGGCAGAACCTGGCTTGACAGACACATGATCTTTTAATCTACAAGCTGGGGGCGAAGTGAGGCAGGCTGCCCTTTGCCTGTTTGTTTTTTGCCCCAGCATTATTGAGATGTAATTGACAAATAACACTGTGTAAGTTCAAGGTGTGCAATGTGATGACTTAGTACACACATGTATTACGAAATGATTACCACAATAAGGTTAGTTAGCACATCCATCACCTCGCATAATTACCTTTTTTTTTGGTGGTGAGAACAGTTAAGATTTGCTCTCTTAGCAACTTTCAAATGCTAACAATATAATATTGTTAAACAGTCAACATATTGTACGTTAGATTCCCCAGAACCTATCCTTGTAACTGGAAGTTTGTACCCTTTGAACAGCATCTCCCCAGTTCTCCCACCCCCTAGTCCCTGGCAACCACCATTCTACTCTCTGTTTATATGAATTCAATGTTTTTAGATTCCACATATAAGTGAGACCACGCAGTATTCGTCTTTCTCTGTCTGACTTATTTCCCTTAGCATAACGCTCTCAAGTTCCATCCATGTTGTTGCAAATGGCAGGATGTTTTCTTTTCTGTGGTTGAATAATATTCCATTGTGTGTGTGTGTGTGTGTGTGTGTGTGTGTGTGTATGCCATATTTTCTTTATCCATTCATCCATCAATGTGCATTTAGGTTGCTCCCCTATCTTGGCTATTGTGAACAATGCTGCAATGAACATGGGGGTGCAGATATCTCTTTGAGATGATAATTTCATCCTCTTTGGATATATACCCAGTAGTGGGATTGCTGGATCATATGGTAGTTCCATTTTTAAATTTCTGAGGAAACGCCATACTGTTTTCCATAGTGGCTGCACCAATTTATATTCTTTTTTTTAAAATTTTTATTTTTATTTATTTATGGCTGTGTTGGGTCTTCGTTTCTGTGTGAGGGCTTTCTCTAGTTGCGGCAAGTGGGGGCCACTCTTCATCGCGATGCGCGGGCCTCTCACTATCGCGGCCTCTCTTGTTGCGGAGCACAGGCTCCAGACGTGCAGGCTCAGTAATTGTGGCTTACGGGCCTAGTTGCTCCGCGGCATGTGGGATCTTCCCAGACCAGGGCTCAAACCCGTGTCCCCTGCATTGGCAGGCAGATTCTCAACCACTGCGCCACCAGGGAAGCCCCCAATTTATATTCTTATCAACAGTGCCCAAGGGTTCCCTTTTCTCCACATCCTCACCTACGCTTGTTATCTCTTGTCTTTTACATGGTAGCCATTCCAACAGGTGTGAGGTGATATCTCATTGTGGTTTTGATTTGTATTTGCCTGATAATTAGTGATACTGAACACCTTTTCATATACATGTTGCCTTTTGTAAATTTGTAAACCTTCTTTGGAAAAATGTTTATTCAGGTCTTTTGCCCATGTTTTAATTGGATCCTTTTTTTTCTTTTTTTTTTTTCTATTGAGTTAGTTGTAGGAGCTCCTTATGTATTTTGGTTATTAACCCCTTATCAGACATACGGTTTGCAAGTATTTTCTGCCATTCTGTAGACTGCCTTTTCATTTTTTGACTGTTTCTTTTGCTATGCAGAAGCTTTTTAGTTTGATATAGTCCCACTTATTTATTTTTCCTTTGCTTTTGGTGTCATACCCAAAAAATCATTGCCAAGACCAGTGTCAAGGAGCTTATTTTTTTGGTCTATTTTTTAAATTGAAATATAGTTGTTGTATAATATTATATAAGTTACAGGTGTACAACATAATGATTCACAATTCTTAACGGTTATACTCCATTTATAGTTATTAGAAAATATTAGCTATATGCCCCATATATTGTACAATATATCCTTGTAGTTTATTTTATACCTAATAGTTTGTACCTCTTACTGCCGCACCCCTATGTTGCCCCTCCCCCTTCCCTCTCCCCACTGGTGACCACTAGTTTGTTTTCTGTATCTGTGAGTCTGCTTCTTTTTTGTTATATCCACTAGTTTGTTGTATTTTTTACATTCCATTCCACATGTAAATGATATCATACAGTATTTGTTTTTTCTCTGACTTATTTCACTTAGCATAATGCCCTCGAAGTCCATCCGTGTTGCTGCAAATGGCAAAATTATGTTCTTTTTTATGGTTGAGTAGTATTCCATTGTATATATGTACCACATCTTCTTCATCCAGTCATCTGTTGATGGACACTTAGGTTGCTTCCATATCTTGGCAGTTGTAGATAATGCTGCTGTGAACATTGGGGTGCGTGTATCTTTTTGAATTCATGTTTTTGGTTTTTTGGGATATATACCCAGGAGTAGAATTGCTGGGTGATATGGTAGTTTTATTTTTAGTTTTTTGAGAAACCTCCATATTGTTTCCACAGTGGCTGCATTAATTTACATTCCCACCAACAGTGTACAAGGGTTCCCTTTTCTCAAGGAGCTTATTTTAGTGGGCTGTGACCAGCATTAAAAAATATGAAATAGACTATCCTAGACTAGATTATATTGGAATGCATTGCATGTAGTGAGGCTAAGTGTTAGTATTGTTTTGTGAAACTTGTGTCAGATATACAGTCATCCCTCGGTATCCACAGGGGATTGGTTCCAGGACCCACCAAGGATACCAAAATCCACATATCTCAAGTCCCATTGTTGGCCTTCCATATCCGCAGTTCCAACCACAGATCATGTATGACTTATTGAAAAAAAAAAATTCATGTATAAGTGGACCCACACAGTTCAAACCCACGTTGTTCAAGGGTCAAACTGTATATAGTTTTTTTTTTAAATTCTGGAGGTTCTTCCCACTTGGGACAGCTTTGATTTGGGAATAAACCCCACTGGGGAGTGGGTGAGGAGATTTGAGAAGTCAGCCTTTTATGCTGTGGAATGTCGCCAGAGGCACTTCCAGAATTACTGGCTCATTCGGGTTTCAGTTGTCTGTTTAATGTCTGGTTCCTTCTCTCCTTCTCCCTGGTAGCCCTGCTGGGGATGGTTCTTTGTTGCCAACTTGGCAGTTTTAAGCCTACTTTTACTTCCTCTCAATGGGATGAAGTGGGGTTTCCGAAGTCACAGGTCCTTCTGAACAGAACTGAGTCTTTCAAAACCATTGGTTCCTGTGAGCTTTCCAGCACCAGTACCCTGATGGGTGTTGGGCGGGAGGAAGGCTGTGTTTGAGACCATTTATTCTTGGCACTCTCACGAGTACCCACAGTGGTGTTCAGCAGGTGGTCTGCTCGGGTTTCAGCCCTGTCCCCAGTAGTACCTCATGGGCATTTGTAGAAAAAGCAGGGCAGGAAACAAGACTATATTAGCTATAGTATGTCTCTCATCACTGGTAGCCTTGCAATCCAGGTACGTTGAGCTGGGTCAGAACTGTTGTGGTTGGTATTGGCCAAAACCGTTTCTCCTGCTTTGTATGCATTCTCAAAGTCCTTTTTACTTTCTTCTTTTCCTTTTTTTCTTTTCTTTTGTTTTGCATTCGAATTTATGAGTGTGATTTTACTCCTGTGGCACTACCAAAACACACACACACATATACACGTGTATGCATACACACACAGAGGGAAAAAAGTCCTATTTTTTCCCCTGGTAAAAGTAATACCTGACTGTTGTGGAAATTGAGACAACACAGGACACATGATGAAGAAAGTAGAAAGTATATGCTGGACCTTTTGTTTTATACACACACACATAACATGCATTCTCACAAGGGTGAAATCACCCCTAACGGGGCACAAATTGGCTTTTAGGGGAGAGAGGTGGGGAAAAAAAACCGTGATATAATAGTTTGCGGATCTCCGTAGAGTCATATACATAAATAGATACCCACTATATCTGTGGTATTAAAATTTCATTGGGAGTTGGGGGTGACGATGGGAAAAAAATATCTCAAAAGCTTCTTTAAGGGGTCATTGAAAAAAGGCTGGGAAACACTGACATAGATCTGTGGATATAATCCTATAGATAGACTTAGGCATAAACATTGGGGGTTACTAAGTCTCCCCAATGTTCTTACCCGTCTCTCTTCTCCCTCTGGCTTTGTGGACACACTTACATAGGTAAGCTGGCACTGATTCCTTACGGTCAGCCATTTGAAAAATTGAGGGAGCAATCTCAGGGATTCTGGTCATCTTGGCCTTCAGTCCAGGAATTCCATGATTACTGTGTTGGAAAAAGGAAAAACCTAACAATTCTTAAGTGTGTGATGAGTTGTCTGTCTTTTGATTCCCCCATTTGTCCACCCGTCACACAAATGACTTGCTCTCTTTTGTCAGAGCATCTGAAAGGGTACACTGGATTTCTGTGAACTGAATCACATTTTAAATGCATAAGAGTAGCTCAGTATTAAAAAGGAATTCTATTGTAAATCCCCCTTTTTTTGCAAATTCTTTTAAAACATAATTTCCAATTATAATTTTAATTACAGAAGTGACTCCCAGATAAGCTTTGTTTTGAAAATAAAAGCAGTATAAAATGTAAGCCATCCAGGGTCAAAGTCCCCTTCCCCTTGCCATAGAGAACATCTAGAGCTGCTCTTAATACGTTGATAAAAGTCCTTGTGTACATATGTTGTGTTTGTATGTGTATCTATAATATGTCTACTTCCCTTCCTTCGTTATTGGAACCACACTGTATGGCTTTCCCAATGTGACTTGCCGTTATTAGTTCTGCATAAATATAAATATTCCCTTTATGGCCTTCATACCTTATCTCTTTTAGAAATTCTTCTGTCTCCTCCAAGCTCATCTAGAACATTCCTGGGTTCATATCTCTGCTTTCTGGGGCAGAGTGTGCAAACCTCAGCTGACCTGGGAGCAAAGAGAACGAGCTGGATGAAACCCATGCTCAGTCCTCACTCTGACTCTTCGTTCCAGTGAATTCACATTTCTGTATCTGAGATATCTATGCCATTTGTAGCTTGTATGAGAATAGGCTTTCCCCCACAGATTCCTTATGTAAATAAGATTTCAAGGGGGCTCTTCTCATTTATTTTAGAAAACTAATTATGGGCAAACACTCAGACTCACTGACACACACCTACAGATCATTGTGCTAATTATTACGACAAACTCTAATATATTTATAAGGGCAAGAGTGGGGTGATTGGTTTTATATCACAGCATATTCATTAAAATAGGAAGGCTTCTACTGGGCTCATACACGGGGTTCTTTTAGGTCTAATTAAGCATTTAGACACACGAGATTAATACTGATCACACTTGGCATCTGACTGGTGCACGGCAGCAGCAGGCGTCTCTTCTGTGGGTCCCCGGGGGCTGCTCTTCCTCGCCCTCACCTCCAAGTGGCTGTTCAGGTGCAAGGTGGTGAGGTCCACATTAAGCAGGTGTGGGAACCATCCTGGCTTAGGGGACAAGAGCTCTCGTAAAACCTCCATCAGTATAGCTCCTAGGGTCCCTGCAGGGGACATGCCCAGTTCTAACAGTCACGCTACTCAAGGATCCCCAAGGCTGTGGATTCCTTATCAGGTATTTCAAGTTCATACCAAGAACTCCCATTCTATGTACAATTCACCCATCAGAGGCAATTCTACCACGAGCAGTGTGGTCTATTAACAGAGTTGACATTGCCCCTTTAGATTCGAAGGATTAGAGTTAGAAAGTCCACCCAAGGTCAATTCCACTTTCAGAAGATGAAAAAGTTGACTTCACCCTTCACCCTTCACCCACAGCTTCTCTTGAAAAATCCTTTCATTTTTATTTCTTTTATTTTATATTAAAAAAAGTTTTGTTTATTTATTTGGCTGTGCCAAGTCTTAGCTGCGGCACGCGGGATCCTTAGTTGCGGCATGCGGGATCTTTTAGTTGAGGCATGCAGGCTCTTTTTTTTTTTTTTTTTAACATCTTTATTGGAGTATAATTGCTTTACAATGGTGTGTTAGTTTCTGCTTTATAACAAAGTGAATCAGTTATACATATACATATATCCCTATATCTCTTCCCTCTTGTGTCTCCCTCCCTCCCACCCTCCCTATCCCACCCCTCTAGGTGGTCACAAAGCACCGAGCTGATCTCCCTGTGCCATGCGGCTGCTTCCCACTAGCTATCTGTTTTACGTTTGGTAGTGTATATATGTCCATGCCACTCTCTCACTTTGTCACAGCTTACCCTTCCCCCTCTGCATATCCTCAAGTCCATTCTCTACTAGGTCTGCGTCTTTATTCCTGTCTTGCCCCTAGGTTCTTCATGAGCATTTTTTTCTTTTTTTTTTAGATTCCATATATATGTGTTAGCATATGGTATTTGTTTTTCTCTTTCTGACTTACTTCACTCTGTATGACAGACTCTAGGTCCATCCACCTCACTACAAATAACTCAATTTCATTTCTTTTTATGGCTGAGTAATATTCCATTGTATATATGTGCCACATCTTCTTTATCCATTCATCTGTTGATGGACACTTAGGTTGTTTCCATGTCCTGGCTATTGTAAATAGAACTGCAATGAACATTGTGGTACATGACTCTTTTTGAATTATGGTTTTCTCAGGGTAGATGCCTAGTAGTGGGATTGCTGGGTCGTATGGTAGTTCTATTTTTAGTTTTTTAAGGAAACTCCATACTGTTCTCCATAGTGGCTGTATCAATTTACATTCCCACCAACAGTGCAAGAGGGTTCCCTTTTCTCCACACTCTCTCCAGCATTTATTGTTTCTAGATTTTTTGATGATGGCCATTCTGACCGGTATGAGATGATATCTCATTGTAGTTTTGATTTGCATTTCTCTAATGATTAATGATGTTGAGCATTCTTTCATGTGTTTGTTGGCAATCTGTATATCTTCTTTGGAGAAATGTCTATTTAGGTCTTCTGCCCATTTTTGGATTGGGTTGTTTGTTTTTTTGTTATTGAGCTGCATGAGCTGCTTGTAAATTTTGGAGATTAATCCTTTGTCAGTTGCTTCATTTGCAAATATTTTCTCCCATTCTGAGGGTTGTCTTTTCGTCTTGTTTATGGTTTCCTTTGCTGTGCAAAAGCTTTTAAATTTCATTAGGTCCCATTTGTTTATTTTTGTTTTTATTTCCATTTCTCTAGGAGGTGGGTCAAAAAGGATCTTGCTGTGATTTATGTCATGGAGTGTTCTACCTATGTTTTCCTCTAAGAGTTTAATAGTGTCTGGCCTTACATTTAGGTCTTTAATCCATTTTGAGTTTATTTTTGTGTATGGTGTTAGGGAGTGTTCTAATTTCATTCTTCCACATGTACCTGTCCAATTTTCCCAGCACCACTTATTGAAGAGGCTGTCTTTTCTCCACTGTATATTCTTGCCTCCTTTATCAAAGATAAGGTGACCATATGTGCGTGGGTTTATCTCTGGGCTTTCTATCCTGTTCCATTGATCTATATTTCTGTTTTTGTGCCAGTACCATACTGTCTTGATGACTGTAACTTTGTAGTATAGTCTGAAGTCAGGGAGCCTGATTCCTCCAGCTCCGTTTTTCTTTCTCAAGGTTGCTTTGGCTATTTGGGGTCTTTTGTGTTTCCATACAAATTGTGAGCTTTTTTGTTCTAGTTCTGTGAAAAATGCCAGTGATAGTTTGATAGGGATTGCATTGAATCTGTAGATTGCTTTGGGTAGTGTAGTCATTTTCACAATGTTGATTCTTCCAATCCAAGAACATGGTATATCTCTCCATCTATTTGTATCATCTTTAATTTCTTTCATCAGTGTCTTATAATTTTCTGCATACAGGTCTTTTGTCTTCTTAGGTAGGTTTATTCCTAGATATATTATTCTTTTTGTTGCAGTGGTAAATAGGAGTGTTTTCTTAATTTCACTTTCAGATTTTTCATCATTAGTGTATAGGAATGCAAGAGATTTCTGTGCATTAATTTTGTATCCTGCTACTTTACCAAATTCATTGATTAGCTCTAGTAGTTTTCTGGTGGCATCTTTAGGATTCTCTATGTATAGTATCATGTCATCTGCAAACAGTGACAGCTTTACTTCTTCTTTTCCGACTTGGATTCCTTTTATTTCTTTTTCTTCTCTGATTGCTGTGGCTAAAACTTCCAAAACTATGTTGAATAATAGTGGTGAGAGTGGTCAACCTTGTCTTGTTCCTGATCTTAGTGGAAATGGTTTCAGTTTTTCACCATTGAGAACGATGTTGGCTGTGGGTTTGTCATATATGGCCTTTATTATGTTGAGGAAAGTTCCCTCTATGCCTCCTTTCTGGAGGGTTTTTATCATACATGGGTGTTGAATTTTGTCAAAAGCTTTTTCTGCATCTATTGAGATGATCATACGCTTTTTCTCCTTCAATTTGTTAATATGGTGTTGATTGTTTTACGTATATTGAAGAATCCTTGCATATCTGGGATAAACCCCACTTGATCATGCTGTATGATCCTTTTAATGTGCTGTTGGATTCTGTTTGCTAGTATTCTGTTGAGGATTTTTGCATCTATGTTCATCAGTGATATTGGCCTATAGTTTTCTTTCTTTGTGACATCTTTGGTTTTGGTATCAGGGTGATGGTGGCCTCGTAGAATGAGTTTGGGAGTGTTCCTCCCTCTGCTATATTTTGGAAGAGTTTGAGAATGATAGGTGTTAGGCATGCAGGCTTTTAGTTGCGGCGTGCAGGATCCAGTTCCCTGACCAGGGATAGAACCCGGGTCCCGCCCCCCACCGCCCACCCCACATTGGGAGCGTGGAATCCCAACCACTTGACCACCAGGGAAGTCCCAAATCCTGTCATTTAAAAAAATTTATTTATTTAAAAAAAGATTTATTTATTATTTATTTGGCCGCGTCGGGTCTTAGTTGTGGCACGTGGGATCTTCGTTGAGGCATGCGGGATCTTTCGTTGCGGCATGTGACCTTCTCTCTAGTTGTGGCATGCGGGTTTTCTCTTCTCTAGTTGTGGTGCTTGGGCTCCAGGGTGCGTGGGCTTTGTAATTGTGGTGCGTGGGTTCCAGAGCGCATGGGCTCTGTAGTTTGTGGCACGCAGGCTCTCTAGTTGAGGTGCGCGAGCTCAGAAGTTGTGGCGCATGGGCTTAGTTGTCCCACGGCATGTGGGATCTTAGTTCCCTGACCAGGGATGGAACCTGTCCCCTGCATTGTAAGGTGGATTATTTACCACTGGACCACCAGGGATGTCCCCCAAATCCTGTCATTTTTAAATGCCTCCAATTCACATTGAATTTCTTATTTTGAATTAGTGAGGTGTTTAACAAAGGCTTTTATAATTCATATAATAATATATAACGTGTATTATATATAACATAATTTATAATTATTTGCTGTAAAATTTATACGTATCAGTTTTTCGGTTAAGTATTGTCATTACTTTGCATAAGAAAGTTCTGTTCACAGCCGCATCTTCCCATTCACCCTTGACCTGTGCCCTCTGGCCTAGATTACAGGCCCTCTCCCCCAGGGCTGGAGCAAGAGTAGGCTCTTACCCTCATGGAGACCTCTCCCTTTCCCTCAAGCTGCAGGCCTGTGATGACTCCAGGGAGACTCATTTAGAGTTAGTTCGGCCTTCCAAACGTCAGTGGGACCATCTCTCTGTTTTTGCCCCAGAGGCTTATGAAAACACCACCATTGCTACATTCCTACTGACAGAGCAGCTCTGAAGTTCCACGGTGGAAATGTAGCTGGACAACGTGCTGATTTTATTTTGACTTATTGTGGTGAGGTGTGTTGTGGTTTGGGGAACAGGTATTTTGTTTGAGGTTTCTTGTTATTTACAAGGAATAACTGAATTTATTATAGGTGAGATTTGTTCTCATTCTATGTAGAGTCATTTTGCTTCCCCAGTGCCTGCCTCTGTCTCTTGTTATCTTTTTAAGGAGTTGAGAGTTTCCTAGGAGCCCTTGTAACCACTCCTTTTGGGTAGCTCTCAGTTTTAGAAGGAGCCAAGGTGAGTCCCAGCTTTACTGCCGACTAGCCTTGTGACTAGAAACAAGTTGCGTAGGAACTGTTGCTTCCGGTGAGAGGAGGCTGTGTCTGCCCACTTCTTGGGGCAGGTGAGGCCCAGCGCATCCCCCCTGGGCTGGATGTTACATGCAGCTTTGGTGGGCAGACCCTGTGCACACCAAGTCCTGCGTCTGGCACCTGTGTCTCTGCCTGGGGGCTTCTTTGGGCCAGTGGAGCATGTTTTGCTTGAGTGCAGGGCAGCCCATGCCCCCAATAGGGACAAGAGTTCGTGCGTAAATATGTCCTCAGTGGGGCCACTCTGACATGTGTACTCTTGGAGGGGCCTCACAAGGGCCACACCCCAGTTGCCCACAGTGGTTCAGACCCACCCCCCAATAACACACCTTCTATGGGCTTTCCTTCCTTCCCTGCCTCACCTTTCCACTTCATCATGCCTCCTGGGACCACCTCCCAAGTATCCTGCTTGCACCCCAGAATCTCTCTCAGGGCCTGATTTTGGGGGAAACCGAACTAAGACAGGAATAAAGGTAGTCAATCATTGATGTAGTCGCATTAAGCTCTACACACGGCTGTGTGGACACATTTTTACTCAGTTAAAAGATTTGCCAATCGAATGATTGTTATAATAATGCAAATCATAGCTGTCACATACTGTATTGCTTATTTTTGTTTTTGTTTTTTTTGTATTGCTTATTGTATGCTGGCACTTTACATGGTGTGTTTTATTTAATCCTCAAACATTCCGTTTTACAGACAAGCAAATTGGCTTTAAGAGAGAATGTGCCTCTTCCAAACTCATTCAGACTAGTTAAGTACCAGAGTTGGGGTTCCTTCCAACCCAAAGTTCATGGTGGTGTTGGGGGATGGGGTGAGTAGGGACCATGGGCTCTGGAGCCAAGGGGCCTGGTTTGCATCCTGACTTCACCACTTCCTGGCTGTGTGACCCCAGGCAAGATGATTACCCTCTCTGAGCTTTGGTTTTCTCATCTATATAATGGGGCTTATATGGTACCTAGTTCATAGTGTTGTTGGAAATGTTAATATATGTCAAGTGCTTAAAACAGTGCCGGACCCATAACAGGGGCTAAATAAGTGCTACTCATTGTCACTATTTTAAAAATATCAGAATCCATGATAATAACCTTGGTTGTTTGTAGGTTTCCTGCAGGGAAATAATCTGTGAGGCAATAGAAAAGAGGGTCTGATAGGACCCCCCACTGCTTTTAAGGAGCTTCAGTTCTAGTTTGAGAAGACAGGCATATTGTTAAGGCATAATCTTAACAATTGAAGTCAGCTCAAACATAAAAATAGATTTGGAAATAGAGAAGAAACTTACAAATTTGTTGCCTCCGGCCCCAGGCTCTGTCTGAGTGCTTCCGCACAGGGCAGCTGTGAGGGGCCACATTGCCATGGCTTTCCTCTGTTTCTTCCCTTCCTGTGAGCTGAACTAGAAAATCTTTCGGCTAGATCTCAGACCTTCCATAAGCCAAGCTCTAGGCTGGAACCAAGGAGAAGTTCATATCATGCTTTAAGCGGGGCATTGCTTTCTTTTCCTCCCATGGGGTGGGACATATCATGTGACTGATAAGGTCTTATAAGTCTACCAGCCCACAGTCTGTAACCCAGTCACAGTTGGTATGGGTCTTGGTACCCAGAACACATGGATACATGGGAAAAGTATCACTGTAAGTTCAAGGAGGTAGAGAATTGATAATTATTGAATACATGTATGGAGGACCTGGCACTCCACATGTGTTAGGGTAATTGCTTCTCATAGTAAATGGGAGGAGAGGTAGTCATCTTTATCCCCATTTTACAGATGAGAAAACTGAGGTTCAGGGAGGTTGACCAGTGTCATGCAGCTTTGTATGCAGCAGAGACAGGATGGGAACCCAGCCTGACCCCAGAGCTCTTGTTACTGTGCCATGGTGGATGCAGCTTGCACCAAGCAGATGGTGCAGAGACCAAAGATGATAGAAATCAGGTGTAATAGGAGAGCACGGGGGCTTGCTTGCTGGCTTGGGACAGTTAGAACCTACAGGTGGGGATGGAGGGAATAAAACGAAGGGGGCAGAGAATTCAAGCGATGCTCTTGGCACTTCCCAGGTCACCATCTTGGTTTGTAACCTAGCAGCGGGGTTGAAAGCAGCCAAGCAGCAGAGAATCTTCTGCTCCACCCCCCCCCACCCCCCACCCGCGAATTAAAAGGACTCTACCATGCATCTGAGAGCCTTGCCACTTTAGAGCCCAGTGACAGAAAAGCAGTATAACCTAAAGGTTAAGTGTGCAGGCAATAGAGCCAAACAGACTTGGGTTCACATCCCAGCCATGCTACCTGCTGGCCCAATTTCCCTGGAAAAATGATGTAACCTGTCTGAGCATTAGTCTCCTCTTCTTCAAAATGGAGACGGTTATAGTAGTTATAGTATGGAGTTATCGGTGATGGTTTAGTGCAATGAGTGTACCCTGTCGTGTGTGCATTCGCAGAATAGACCCACACTCATCCCTGTGTGTAGCTACTAGCATTGTAGTCAACCTGGAGGCGGGAAAGGAGCCCTTTGCTGCTTCTCGCCACTTGTCATCTGGTTCTTCTCGTCTCTGGTCTTCCCTCTTCCCCTCTGGGAGCACATCAAGGCGGCAATGGGCTGGGATCCGAAGACACATCCTGCCATTGCCACGTACAGAGCTGGAGGGCGGTCCAGAGCCTCGTTAGTGAAGCTGGGGCGTGCTTGCCTCCTCACCAGAGGCTAGTGGTGATGGGGAGCTCCGACGGGAGCCTGAGCAGTGTACTAAAGGCTTTGTTATTAGGATTTCTGTGTGTTTAATTTTTGGGGACACGTGGTGATTGGCTAATTGCGTTATGTGGGAGAGACAAGTCCTTAACTGTGACCTGGAGAAGCTGGAGGTTCAGATATTCCTGGCGGGGGAGGGTCTAGCTTGGTGATCAGTGCCCTTCAATAGCTCACACAGGTGACTGAATAAATGTGATGGCCCCAGGAAAGCACTCGCCAGACTAACCACACTTTGTAGACGTGAAGTAGGATATTTATCCACCACATTCTGATCACAGCTTTTGGCTCAGTTATCTGATATGTGGATTTCTTCACGACATAACTATTCTTGCAGAGGGATGGCTTTTGTTCAGAGGAGTGGGACTCGCTGATGAGTCTTATTCTACTCCTGTCCAGATTTTAAAGATTGACAGGGTTGGTTGTGCCTTCAAGTATTTGGGAGGGAGAAGTCTCTTTTAAAGGTCCTTTAAAGTCTGTTTAGAACAATGGTTTTGAAATTATTGCAGGCTTGCAGAAGAGTTGCAAGAATAGTACAAAGAATTCTTTCCCAGTTCCCTTCACCCAGATTCCCAAACATTACTATTATCGCACTCGCTTTCCCCCTGTATCCACCCATTCATCCATCTGTCTGTCCATCCATCCATCCACCCATCCATATTTCTTTTTAAACCATTTGAGAATAAGTGGCAGACAAAATACCCCCTTAATTCTATCTTATTCAGCGTGTATTTCCTAAAATCAAAAGCATTCTCTTAAATAATTACAGTATAAGTCCCCAAATCAGAAAATTAACACTGATAAAATACTTTTACCTAGTGTCAGACTTTATCCAGATTTCAGTTGTCTTCATAATGCTCTTAATAGCAAAAGGAAAATCCAGATCAGACAATGAATCCAGTTATCACGACCCCTTAGATTCCTTTGATTGGAAGAGTCCCTGAGATATGCTTTATTTTGTAGACCATCTCTCAATTTGGGTTTTTCTGATGTTTCCTTATGATTAGATTCAGGTTATACAGTTTAGCAGGGATGCCACAGAAGCCATATGGAATTCTCAGTGCATCACATCAGGAAATGCGTGTTGATATGACCCATTCCTGGTGTTGCTAATTATGATCATTTGGGGAAGGTGGTGTCTGCCAAAGTTATTATTTTGCCCATTAAAATGAATAAGTGTCTTGTGGGGAGATACTTTGAAAATATGTAAATAGTTTGTGACTCCTCAGAATTTCACCACTGTTTTAGCATCCATTGATGATTCTTGCCTGAATCAGTTATTACTAGGATGGTTTCCAAATGGTCATTTTCTAATTCCATCATTTCTTCCGCATTTGAAAGGAAGAGCTTTCCCTTCTCCTTCTTGATTTATATCAGTGGACTCTCACGGTTTCTTATCTTATTCAATAGGTTATAATCCTTTACGTAATATCATTATTTATCTTGCTGCTCAAGTTGTCTCAGACTCTACCAGTGAAAGCCCCTTCAGACTGGCTCCTGCATCCTTTAGACATGTTTTCATCTTTCTTTGAGCGTTGCCTTATTTTCTGGCATAGAAAGATGTGGAATCTCTATCTGAAGGCAGGTTTTTTTTTTCACGTATGAGATACTGTGTATAAAGATCTGAGCACCATGCCTCGCTCAAAGTAAGTGTTAGCTCCTATTATTAATGGTATCACTGTGTTATTATGATATGCTAGCTCTTGACCCTCAGACCTCCTGATCTTTTTCTAGCAGCAGTGGGCAGGCAGGCTCTGCCAGACACAGTTGGCTGTCACAAAGGAACAGAGGCTGTTTCTTCTTTTCTGGCGCCTAGACTCTTAACTCAATATAATACAGTCTTCAGGGGTTATCCCCTTAGGCATGTAATTTTTTTGAGAAATTAAAAAGTCTATAGAGAAATGCAGTGACTAATGTAATGGACACTTAGCTTCCCACTACTCAGAATGAACATACATTAACATTTTGTTCTATTTGCATTGCCATTTCCCCCCAACAATAACAACAAATATTGACAGACAATCTTGAAGATCCCTCTGAAAACTCAACCTCATTCCTGCCACCTCTTCTCAGAGGCAGCCACAAATTCATTTCAGAGCGTGTCCTTCCTGTGTGTGTGTACGTATTATTCTGTGTACTTGAACTTTTTACATAACTGTAAATATGTACATATGTATATATCATTGTTTCTTGCTTTTCTTCACTCAACATGTTTGTGAGATCTCCATGTTGATGTATACATAACTCCATGTTATTTACTTTCAACTGCTGTATAATATTCCATTGTACAAATATACCCATAGTTACATATTTACTGATTCCCCTGTTGATGGACATCTAGGTTGCTTTTAAGCCTTTAGTACTGCAACCAGTGTTGCAATGAAAATCCTCGTACTTGTTTCCTTGTGCCTACATGCAAGGGTTTCTTTCCAAAACATCCTTTGAAATAGAATTGCTGGGCCAAGAGTATTTGTATTTTAATGGGGGAGGGAGGATCTCCTTGAGATTGCAGTCTTTTCAAGGATAAAGGGGAGACTCAGGCACTGAGATTGGTGACGGAGACATTTTGGTCCTGGGGGGGGAGTGTCTTTCTGGAGTCCATCAAATCAAATTTCGTATCAGGCTGGTGCTGCCACCTGTTTGCCTTTTGCCCTTGACCATCAGGTAAGTTTTCAGAGCCAGCGGGGTGAGTGGTAAGGCAGCACTGTCCTCTTCCTCTACTTCCTCGTCTTAAATGGATGACAAGACTGGGGATTCTCGGAGAGGGACTGCCCAAGAGGGCCCCCAGAAACAGCAGCTGAAGTCACGCTTGCCGGGAGAGTGCTTGTGTTGAGCTGGTATTATTGCCTTCCTAGTCTTTCTTTTTTTTAATTAATTAGTTTATTATTATTTATTTTTGGCTGTGTTGGGTCTTCGTTTCTGTGCGAGGGCTTCCTCTAGTTGCGGCAAGCGGGGGCCACTCTTCATCGCTGTGCGTGGGCCTCTCACTATCGCGGCCTCTCCTGTTGCGGAGCACAGGCTCCAGACACACAGGCTCAGCAGTTGTGGCTCACGGGCCTAGTTGCTCCACGGCATGTGGGATCTTCCCAGACCAGGGCTCGAACCCGTGTCCCCTGCATTAGCAGGCAGACTCTCAACCACTGCACCACCAGGGAAGCTCCCTAGTCTTCCTTTATCCTTGTCATTATCCTCATCTGGCTGGAATGGGCCAGGTTCTATCAATTAAAAATAGTCATACCTAAAATATGTCCATCTAACTATGTATCTCAGCTTCCTCCTGAACTCTTCCCTGATCTTGTGCTCTGGGTAGGGTTGGAGGGCTTTTGCAGCTCCTTACACCCTCACAGAAGCTTCCAGCACTCCCAAGATGGCTCCCCATGGCTTACCTAACCCGGGCTTCAACCACCCTTTAGAATTCTTTCTAATCTGTCTTCTTCCCTGCACTCTCTTTGCCCCCACTCCTAGCGCTGTGTGGCCCCCGCTGGTCTTGCTCACGACTGGGTGCTTAGTGAGAATACGGCAGACACTATGTGCACTTGTTGAATGACTGGATGTTGGTAATAATAACAGCATCGGTGATTTATTGGGTGCCGATGGTGTCCCAGGCGCTGTGCTAGTTACTTAAAATGCATTTTCTTATTTAATTCCCACAGCACCCCCTGTGAAGTGGCTACTCTTATTATCCCCATTTTACAGGTAAAGAAACTGAGGCTCAGAAAGGGTAGACAGATTGCTTACGGCCACAGCTTGTAAGTGGGAGCCAGAGTTTAAACACAGCCCTGACTCCAAATCCCTGTCCCTTTACTGCTGTGCCCTATACTGCTTCCCAGATAGCATTGACTTCTGCCCAGGAAGGACTTGAGTTAGAATCCCTGGTGCCTTGGAGTCCTGGAGAGGGGAAAGGTCGCCACCTTGTTGTGCCTGTGTGCTTGTGGAACGAGACTTCAGGGCAGTGATTCGGATGCTCTGGGACTCATCTGGGCAAGATGACTTAACGAGGTACATGAGGCAACTTGAAACACTTTAAATTATGTTAATATTTTTATGTTATTGGAAAAAAAGTGTGGCTGACACATCAGATCCAGGATTCGTTTGATGCTGTTTGTTGCTTAAGATGAGGCTAAAATAAAAAGTCAGTGTAAAGAAACTGTGAGTAAGTAAGGTGGTGCTTAGATACGGCAGAGCTTGAGAAGGTGATTCCGAGGATGACTAAGGATTGGAAAGGACCATCTTGAAGTTCTAGTCTCACCACAAAAGATTAGATTTAATTTTCCAATGTGGGTGAAGCACACTCACAAGTTCATGGAGGTAGAAAGTTGTGTTGCGAGTTGAATATAGAAGATTTTGGATAACAGGCTGAGGAGGGCTACAGTCTTCCCTGTGGCTCTCCAGGTGGTTAATCTCCATGCTTCCCTCTAAGCCACAGAGCTTGGTTCTTGGTAGGGAGGAGACTCTCCTGCTGTGGAATAAACTCATTGGAATTTCCCCCAGAAATCTATCCGCACTCCTTATTAGTTTTAAAAGTTCCTGGGATGAGATGAGGATGGGACGGAATTTGTTCAAATGCGAGATGAATTCAACAAATATTTACTGGGTCCCTTCCATGGACCAGGCACGGGGACAAGCATGGTGGACAGAGATGAACATGGAGACAAGTTCCCCTAGTCAGTGTCAAAAGTGCTAAAGAAAGAGTAGAGTTTACAGAGTCGATCACTTTACATTTTCGAACAAAGGAACGTTCATTTTCCCCAAGCAGAAGGGAACAGTGCCAAGGAAACCTCAAGTAAATAAGTCATATTAGGTGACATTTTAATGGCACTTTGTGGGATGTGATTGAGTTGGCTGGGCACAGAGAATGGGGAGAAATTTTAATACCCACTTGACCTGATTCAACTATGGTCAAATGACCAAAGGTAGGGTTGGCGTATCTGGTGTATGTGTAAGGCTGGCCATTCCCCCTCCAGTTCCAGAGGCAGGCGTTTTTCATGGACCCTGGTATGACTTCAGAATCCTTCTCAACACAACAGCTTGGGAAGGTCACTGTCAGTCAATTGAAACTGAAATGTTCGATTAATTAATGTTCATGCATTTCCATCCCTCCCCAAAGCTGTTCATTTTATTGATTAGAGCAAATGCTTCTACTCTTGAGGGGGATGTGACTTCAAATATGAAACAAACACAGGTAAGAAAAAGCTAGAGGAAGAGTGTTACCCTTAACCTGTTAAATGTATTTCTTAGCAACTGTTATAGGGCACCCCGTGGTTTTGCGGTGCTGTGATTATCTCACAGATACACTTTCCCCAAATCATCCGGGAGTGCCATCCTATAGGCCCACTGTTTATGCAGACCAAGGGCTGCTTGGCCACAAGTGGAGTGATACATTTTGCACGGTACTGGTATGGGTGCCGTGTGTTCACAGAGTGAAATCACGCCCCACCTGACACTCTGTACCTCTGTATGCCAGATGGATTTGATGATTGAGTTTCATTCATTCATTCATGCATCCTCTTGAATATATAATGATAGTTTTTGTAGTTACCATGATAAAAGGAAAAGCATTAGAATTAGACTCAGGATTGAGGTGCCTAGGAATAAAAGTCCATCTTACATACAGGAAACTGCAGGGTTTCCTGATGGACCTCATTCGTTGAGTAGAACTTCTGAGTCCATTTTATCTTTCTTTGTGGTAATGATGTTGCATTTTTGCTTCTCCACTCCCTCTCTTTGCTCTGCCACTGGCAGGCTTCAGCCTTCTGGGAGGGAATGTCATTTGGTTGCCAAATTAAATGCCCCAGATCTATTCACTTGAGAGGGTGGGGTCATTTCTGGAAAAAACAAACAGGAGGCACTATTCTCTATCTTGCTATCTGACCTGTTTGATAGAATTTGAAAACGAACCTTTTATTGTGATAAATGGGGAGACAGAAAAGTTCCTCCCAGGGCCAACTTCACCACTGTGTTTGGCTCCCAGATGGCAACTTGAGTCATAGGGGGCAGCTGCCCAGCACTTTGATTTAAGATAATAGGGGCCAGGATGCAAGAGTGATATCAGTGTGGGCTGGAACGGTCACACTGAGGCAGGCTTGTAAGTGAGGGCTTTGAAAGCCAAGGCAGAGGTCAGGAACAAGGCTGGGCACAGCTGAGACCTCAGAAATGCATCTAGAAACTGGAAGCCGTGATGGAGAAGCTGTTTAAAGCCAAGTGTGTGGCCTCAGCATGCGGATGTCAGGTAGCCACGAAACAGTCATGACTGTCCTTATAGAAGGTACTTCTGTGTTCCCTTCTGTGTCCCCTGTGTTCAGGGGCCAGTCCTGGGTCCACCCCAGAGTAAAATCTGGCCCCATCTGGCACTCTGTACTACTTTATCCGGACGGAAGGATTTGATGTTTTGGGATTCATTCATTCATTCATTCATGTGTCATACATTTTTGCCTACATGGTGCCAAGTCCTACAGGGATTCCCTGGTGAGCAAATGATCCCTACTTTCCAGGAACTTACAACTGAGCAGAAAAGAACGATAAGTTAGCAGACTGAAAAAGCAGTGTGTGCTGAGTGGGATAAAGAGGGCCTTGGGGGCTACCTTGGAAGTGACAGTAGGATTTAGAGTATGGGTCCCAACTTGGAATAGTCCATCCCCAACTGTTAGTGACACTTTCCTCTCTTCTCCCCTTGTGTTTGCCCTGGGAGCTATTCCCCAGGAGATATTTTAGGGCCTCTTCGTTCATTGGATGGGCTCACGTTTGGGCCTTCCCTCTGTTCTCTGCTCATCCCAGGAAAATAATGCTGCTGCGCAGTGTTCTGACCAAGTCGCCAATAGCCTGAATTAGTTGTACGCTATTTAGTGGTATTATTGGGCTCTCCAGCCCTGCATCAAACAGTCACTCATTTGCTCATTCTTTCTTTCAGAAAAACTTATTTTTCAGTGCTTAGGATGTGCAAGGTCTGAGTGAGAAGCTGGAGAAACAAAATTGAAAACAAACAAACAAACAAAAAAAAACCCCAGCCTTCCTTTCAAGGAGCTCAAGGTTTAGAGGAGACAGGGTAGAAACCTACCTTATAACTCAGTGGGGAAAGGTCTGGAGGAAAGGAGGTAACACTAGGACTGAGGGAGCCCAGGAGAGGAGGATCACCTAAAACATTCGAGGGAGCCAGGGACAGCTTCCTGGAGGAACCATCATCTAAGGCAGGAGTCAGAAAACTTTTCCTGTAAGGGGTCAGGTAGTAAATACATCAGCCTCCGCAGCCCAGTGGTCTCTCTGGCATCCACTCAACTCTGCAGTTGTAAGTGAGAGCTGCCATAGACGATATGCAAATGAATGGGTGTGGCTGCGTTCCAGTAAAACTTTATTCACAAAAACAAGTGGCGGGCCAGATTTGGCCTTTGGGCTGTAGTTTGCCAGCTCCTGACCTAAGATGAGACCTGTAGAGTGAGTGGGAGTCGGCCAGGTGAAGAGAGAGGGGGAAAGATGTGCAGGCAGAATGGCAGGTGGAAAGGCCTGGAAGCGAGGGCTGGCTGGGGAGCTGAAAATGGTTGTGTAGCCAGACTTTAGCGTGTGTGTGTGTGTGTGTGTCTGTGTGTGTGTGTGTGTGTGTGTGTGGTGGGGTGAGAAGGGAGGATGAGGCAGGAGCTGTTGGCGAGTTTGGAGTTTCTCCCCAAGGCGGTCGGTAGGGAGCCTCCGGAAGGCCTCTTAGTCACTGCAGAGGAGCGTGACCTGTCTTGAGTCATTTTAGCTGAGAGGCGTTTTGGCCTCGAGGCCTCAGTCCAATTGCTGTGAGCGCTTTTCTTCCTGTTTTCCATTAATTAATTCTTTCAGGTATGAGACGTCCCTTCCAGGACGCAGGAGAGCGCGGCTCTGGTGACGCTGCCGAGCAGAAGTAAACGGGAGGCCTGCTATCTGCTCCTGGTGGCTGATGGCAGGGAAGGGAGCCCCTGACCCGCTGCTGGAGCCGCCCACTTCCTCCGGTGGCCTCTGCCCCCCGGGGACTCTGTAATTTAAAATGAACACGGCTGGGGGTCTCTGGTTGCTAACAGTGGGCCCTCCAGCTGCCTCCCCTTGCTCTCCTCAGGCCGGAGGTGTTTATTAACTCAAATTAATAGAGGAAGAAGAAAAGTACTCACAGCTCTCGAGGCCTCCAGCTGGGGCCCGCTTCCACCATGGCTGGGCTTCTGGAAGCCAAGGGCAGGCGAGGTTAATTTTCTGGAGTGGTGCTTAATGACTGTCAGGAAGCCATCACGGAGTCCTTCCTTTCAGCCCTAGTCGTGTTTTGGCATCATGATTCCCACGTTAGAGAGATGGCCTTTCGGTGTCTGTCCGCTGAATCAGGCACAGGTGTGCGGATATCGTCCCGCCAGCCCTGGTTTTAAACACCAAGTTGGGGTGGGATGTGTCTGGGGAGGGACACCCAGCTGTCGGGATGTCATCTCTTGGCACCGGCTTTGATGTCACCTTCCAAAATGCTGAGACTGAAAGCGTTTTGTTTTCGGTGAAGATGAGGAGGAATATCTAAGAAACATGTTCTTGGCTCAGGGAAGGCACCGATTCATTTTCTTAATCCTTCGTTTCATCAAAAGTCTGTGTGTGAGGACCCGAGAGAAATTTCCAGTCTTCAGAGAGCCTTTTTTTTTTTCTTCCCGAGAGCTTTTTGGACAGCAACTCAGCCCTGCGGGGGAGTTAGGTGGGTTTGTTCTTGTTCTGACAGGTAGATTTAGAGAGGCTCAAACAGGTAATATTGGCTATGGTTTCCCGCACACCAAACTGACCCTCCACTCCTTTCTGCCTCTGCCTGCATACTTCTGTATTCATACTATAGTGCAATGAATAATAATAATAATAATAATAATAATAATAATAATAATAATACTAGAAACAGCTAACATTTACTGCATCCATACCATATTGTGGGCACTGTGCTAAGTGCTTTACACAATGTATCAGCTTCTGTCACCCATGAAGTAGGTATTATTATCATCTCTCTTTTGTACTGAAGAAACTGAGGTATAGGAGATTATACAGTTCACCTAGGATGACATCTTCTCCATCAGGTATTGCCAGATTACCACCCTAGGGCCAGATCCGGCCCACCACCTGTTTATGTAAATAAAGTTTTATTGGAACGTGTCACATCCTTTCACACTACGATGGCAGAGTTGAGTAGTTGCATCCAGAACCTGAAATATTTGCTCTCTGGCCCTTTCAGAGAATGCATAAAGACTCCTGTCCTTAGCTGAAGTGGCAAGTGTAATACACATCTGGCCCAGAGGCTGAATTCATGACCTTACGTATGCTAGGCTGCCTCTGTAGTTGCCATGTCCATGCCTGTCACTCTTTCTCCAGCAGGTTTTAAGTCTCTGTCCTTTTCCAGACCCTGGACTGGGAGTTCTTTGAGAGGAGGGACCCTGTCTCATTCATCTCTTTCACTTCTTTGCTTAACACAGCACTGGGTACAGAGTTAAAGGCTCAGTAAGTGTTTGTTGAATGACTGAATGGTTGGTTGGATGGATGGATGGACGGATGATTTTCCCAGCTTCCCCAACGTCGGAAGCCACCCCTCCCTACTCTTCCCATTACAGAGTGAATGCGAGAGAAGCTACATAAGGAGGACCCTTGTCCAGTTTGCTCCTTTAAGTCAGGGATGGAGGTGAGTGACGTTGTCCCTGCTAAAGTTACCTGTTCCATTGTTTCCAGCCGTGCTCCTGCCAGCAGGGTAATGTGGAAGCAGCTGGCAGATGCCAGAGAAAGCAGTCTTTACTGTTCTTTTTTAATTTAATTTCTATTGGAGTATAGTTGATTTACAACGTTATGTTAGTTTCAGGCGTACAGCAAAGTGAATCAGTTATACATATACATATATCCACTCTTTTTTAGTTTCTTTTCCCATATAGGCCATTACGGAGTATTGAGTAGAGTTCCCTGTGCTATACAGTAGGTCCTTATTAGTTATCTATTTTATATATAGTAGTGTGTATATGTCAGTCCCAATCTCCCAATTTACCCTCCCCCTCTTATCCTCTGGTAACCATTAGTTTGTTTTCTACATCTTTTACTGGTCCTCTTAGAGTTGTCCTGAAGTTCAGATTCTGAATGTTCCTAATACCCTGTTCCATTCACGCAATGTGTGTCAGCCCGCACGCACGGCGAGCACAGTCCTGAGTGTGAATTCGTGGGGACCCTTTCCTAGAGCTTCTGCAAAAGGCCTGCCTGAGAGGGGAGCTCCGTCACTCAGGCAGCCGGGAGCTCCAGGGAGGGACAAGAGCAGCATCACCTTCCTCAAAGGGCAGCTACGAGGCCAAACCCAAAGGTGGGCCCAGAGGTGTTTTGGCCAATGCCAAGGCCACAGCCAAATGAAGTCTCCAGCAGGGAACTTCTTTCTAAGCAAGGAATGCAATTCGCGTAGAGTTCACAATCTCACGTTAGGGCGCTGCTAACCGCCTTCCACGAGAGGAACCCAGCATTTCCTGAGTGCTGTTTCCCCACCTCATGCACCTTAACATTTCCCCCATTTCTCAGGTGAGGAAATGATGATGTAAAGAGCCCAGGGAAGAAGCAATCTCGGCACTTGGGCTCTGGGCTGTCTGGTGCCAAAGTTAATGATTTTAGCCTCTCCCCGGCATGGCTTGGCTGTGGGTTGGGCAGCATGGAAGGCTTTGGCCTCAGGCACTGCTTCCTGCCTGAGCCCTTAAGTGTCTGCGACTCACTCAGGCCAAGTCCCCAGCATGGCCGCTTGGAGAGCCCGCTGCTGTCTGGGCGGTGGGGACTGCAGGGCCGTTAGCCTCACTTGGAGTGTTTCATGCCACAGGGGGACCTCACAGGTTGCTCACCAAGCGCTGAGTTCCGAGTTTTTCTCAGTTATCCATTTAGGTCTTCAAGAATATTCCCAAAGTGTGGGGAGGCTAGGGTCTCTCTGGGAGCCAGAGGGGCCTCTCAGAAGTTAATGTTCCATTCCAGGTTATAATGGACAGCAGCTGGGATGTCTGCCTGGGCCAATTTGCTGTGAACAGCTTTGCACACTTGGCCTCCAGTGGAGAATTTGTGAGTTTACTTACCCATGGCGAGCGCAGGTGTAACAGAGTGACAGAACTTGTTGGAGGTGGGGACGGAGTTGTTGGCGTGTTTGCAGTTGGTCTTTTTCTGATACAGCCCCTTGCTTTCTCCCCCTCTGTCCCTTCTCTGCCCCTTATCATTGTGAAAAAGTCACGTGCGTCCCAATTATCTTTTCTCTTCTCATGAGCCTCTTTATTTCCAGTTTTAAAAAGAGCATTGATTTACATACAATAAAAAACACAGATTTCAAGTTCAGTGAGTTTTGATAAATGTATATCCCCAGATACCCACCACCCTAATCAAGATTTAGAATATTTCTCATCCACTCTGAAAAGTTCCCTTGTGTCCCGCCCTCCAATTATTTTTCCCTACCTTCAAGGTAGCCACCATTCTGATTTTTATCTCATGGCTGAGACCTCTCATAAAACTTCACATAAATGGAATCATGCATTGTACATATACTCTTTCGTGTCTGGCTTTTTTCACCCAGTATGATGCTGTCGAGATTAACCTATGTTGTTCTGTGTATCAGTAGTTTATTCTTTTGTATCACTTCATTATTATCTGTTAATAATATTTCATTGTGTGACCACACCACAGTTTATCCCTTCTCACTGTATTTGTTTCCTAGGGCTGTCATAACAAAGTAACATAAACTTGGTGGCTTAAAACAACAGAAATTTGTTATCTCACAGTTCTGGAGGTCAGAAGGCCAAGTCAAGGTGACGACTGAGCCTTACTTCCTCTGAAGGATCTAGAAGAGAATCCTTCCTTGTCTCTTCTAGCGTCTGATGACTCCTAGCAATCCCTGACGTTTCTGGGCCGGTAGCTGCATCATTCCAATCTCTACCTCTGTCTACACGTGGCCTTCTTCCCTCTGTGTACCCTCTCCTCTTCTTATAAGGACAGCGGTCATTAGATTTAGGGCCCACTCTTACCTTAACTTGATTACACGTGCCAAGACCCTATTTCTAGATAAGGTCCCATTCATGGGTCCTGGAGGTTAGGACTTCAGCATATCCTTCTGAGGACACAATTCAGCCCCCTACACTCACATTGATAGACATTTGGAGTGTTTCCAGTTTGGGACTGTTAAGAATAAATCTGCTATGAACAGTCTGTATGAGTTTTTTGTTTTTGTTTTTGTCAACGTATGCTTTCATTTCTCTTGGGTAAATACCTATGAGTAGAATGCCTAAGTGGTAGTGTATGTATATATTTAACTTTATAAGGATCTGCCAAACTGTTTTCCAGAGCGGCTGTACATTTTACAGCCCACCAACAATGCATGGGAAGTCAGTGGCTCTGCATCAGTGGTTCTCAGTGTGGGGCAGTTTTGTCCCCCAGTGGACATTTGGCAATGTCTGGAGACATTTTGGGTTGCCGCAACTTGGGGGGAGGGTGCTGCTAGCATCTAGCTCCTGGGTAGAGACCGGGGCTGCTGATAAACATCGTGTGATGCACGGAGCAACCCCCCCTTCACCCCTCCCCTCCCCAGGAAAGAATTATCCAGCCCAAAGTATTAATAATGCCGAGGCTGAGAAACCTTGTTCTACATCCTTGTCACCACTTGATATTGTCAGGCTTCTAATTTTATCCTTTCTAATAGATATGCAGTGGGATCTTATTGCGTTTTACTTTGCACTAATTAATTAATTGATTTGCATTTCCCTCATGACTCAAGATGTTGAACGTTTCCTGGTCATTTCTTACTCTTTATGTCAATTATCTGTTCAAGTATTTCTCTTCATGTGAATTATCTGTTCAGGTCTTTTGCCTATTTTTTAATTGAGTTGTTTATCTTCTTATTACTGTATTGTAGGCCCTTTATCAGATTATGTATTATGGATATTTTCTCTCAATCTGTGATCTCCCTTATCACTTTCATACACTTGTCTTTCAAAGAGCTAAAGTTTTCAGTTTTAACGAAGTCAGGTATCACATTTTTTGTTTTATGCTCAGTGCTTTTTATATCCTAAGAAATCTTTGCAAATCCCAAAGTCACCGAGATAGTCTCCTGTTTTCTCTTAGAAGTTTACAGTTTTAGCTTTTATGATCCAGGTTTATTATCCATCTCACATTAATTTTTGCATATGGTGTATCTAGTTGTTCCAGCACCATTTGTTGTAAAGACCACCCATTCCCCATGAATTACCTGGCATCTTTGTTGCATATAAATGGGCCATGTATATGTGGGTCTATTTCAAGGCTTTTTATTCTGCTTTATTCTTATGCCAGTCTCACACTGTCTTGATTACTGTAGTCTCCTTGGCCTTTCTCTGCTCATCTATCTCTTCTGTTTTTTGTTCTCTTAACTTCTCCTCTTTCACTGGGCTTGGGATGAGGGCAGTTGGGAGGAAAAAAAAAACTACGTTAAGTTTTTCTTCTTTTTTCATGCCTCTTTGCAGTCTGTTTCTCTTTTCATCTTCCCTCTCTCTCCCTCTCTCCCTCTCTGTGTGTGTGTGTGTGTGTGTGTGTGTGTGTGTGAAAATTGACTTAGCCAGGAGTAAAAAGCATTACACGACTGCACCCAGCATCCTTGTTCTTGTTAACCAGTTTCCTTATTTTTCACTCAACCCCTTAGTTCTCACTTGCCCCAAGAACATCCTACCTAAACAGAGTGGCTACAACTTATTCCTCCCCTTGTCTTTGATTCTACTGACTTCTTGAAATCCATGCCCTCCCCCTACCAGTTTTCCTGGAATCAATAGAAAAAGGTCATGTTTCTTTCCTAATGAATGACTCATCAAGCCAGGGCCGAACACTCACAAACAGCCGTCTCTACAAAGGATCGAAAATGTTTCTAGTCTCTGTTGATTCTCCTATTTATTCTTGGCATGTTCTTGTGTATCTGGGCTGATGGTGCTGGTTATGTCCTGGCATTGCAGACCCCCTGCCTGTTTGACACGGCTCATGGAGTATCCAGCAGCCCAGAAATGCACAGAGGGAGGAGGAAGGGCAAGACTATTTTCTGCTAATGATCCAGAGAGATGATGCCTGTTGTGTAGGTACCAGCAGCAAAGCCAGTTAAAGTCTCATGACTCTTCCAGACTAAATGGAAAGGTTATAATGCCCATTGCAGCTCAATTTAGGAAAAGTTCTGTTTTTATATATGCAAATGATCATCAGAACCTGTACTGATTCCTCCATATCTGAGGGGCATTGCTGCTTATTTCCAGGTATAGTTTAAATGATATACATTAAATCCTATCCCCCAAACATATTATGTTTTAAAGAGTACATCGAAATAAATAGTACGAGCAGGCCTTAAAGACAGCTTGAATCTAAAATACTTCCCTAGGGACTTCCCTGGTGGTCCAGTGGTTAGGACTCTGGGCTCCCAGTGCACGGGGTCCGGGCGCGTGCCCCAACAAAGATCCTGCGCGTGGTGACGAGTATCCCGCGTGCCACAACGGGGACCCGGCTCAGCAAAATAAATAAATATTTTAAAAAATTTATAAAATAAAATACTTAGCTAATAAAAATTTAGGATTTTCATTATCTTTAAATGATTTCCTTTCTTAAAGCATAGACTAGTACTTCTATGTCAAAAATATACAATAAACATCATTTTGCATAACTTCCAAAAAAACCCCATCTTAACTTTTTAAAAAAATAAATTTTTATTATAAAATGGTTTAGGACTCCCAAGAAGTTGTAGTGCAGAAGTTTCTGTGTACCCTTCACCCGGCTTCCCCCATTGATAGTATCTTATGTAACCTTAGTACATTGTCAAAACCAGGACATTGACATAGGTACAATACTGCTGACACAAGCACAGATCTTATTTGGATTTCATCAGTTTTACATGCCTTTTTTTTTTTTTTGTGATCTTTAAAAAAAAAATCATCTTATCGTCCAAAAGATGACTTAACAAAATTAAAGAAAATTTTGGAGCAAGAAAACCTGGGGGCAAATTCCAGCTCCGACACTTATCTGTGGGATCATGGGTGATTCGCTTAAACTTTCCGAGCCTCAGTTTCTTCCTCCATAAAACGGGGATTATGAGAGCTGCCTAATAGGGTTATTGTGAGGCTTAAACAACTTATGTGAGCATATAATGCTTGGACACTTTTGTGATAGGTTTGTTGAAAAATCTAAACTCATCAAAGTGTAAACATGAAGGAAGCAGTTTATTTTTCCCGCAACTGAGATAGATTGAATATCTCCTTTCCCATCCTTAATGACAGCTTGGGCAGGTTCATTCACTTTTGGTTGGAAAACTTAAACCAGGCTTGGCTTCCTTGGTGATGCTCTGGTTTGGTCTGAATCTTCTGCTATGAGTGGTTTCCATACAGATGGGAGCATGGTTTCCCCTGACCCGTCCTCATGTTCATCCTGACAGCCTCTTCCGTCACTGAGAACCACCCTCCTCAGAGGATCCCATGGGCGCCATCAATGGCACCACCCTTGGCCCCTTCTCCGGTGGCTACCTGGACGTGGATAGATGCCACTCATCCGCTAACCTGCATGCTTATTCCCCTGGAGCCATGGGTGCACTGAGGTCCCTTCTCACGTTCTCTGAGGGGGCAGAGGTCTGGGATGGAGTAGGAAGTATCCCAGTTTCCTCCCCAGACTCACCACTTTGGTTTCCCCTTAAGGTGTTCAGATATCTAGTGATCTCCCATCTATGAAAACGTCTGGACCTGTATATGGTAGTCACTAGCCACAGGTGGTAATTATTTTAATTGAAATTAGGTTAAGTTAAACTTTCAGTTTCTCAGTTACACCAGTCACATGTCAAGTGCTCAGTAACCGTATTTGGCTGGTGGCTGCCATATTGGACAGCACAGATATAGAACATTTCCATTATCACAGAAAGTTCTTTTGGACATTGCTGGTCTAGACATTCTCCACCTTCAGGTACCCATGTCCATCTCTTCCAAGAACTGTCCCACCCTTCTCTGCTTGGATGGTGGCATTAGAGTATGGCATCAATATTTCAGCAGGTATCTACCCAGGAAATGAGATGCCTATTTCCCTTTCTTCCCTTTCGCCTCTAGGGAACAGGAATGCACACACTTTGTGAATCCTATACCCTCACGAGGTCGAAGACCAAAACCCATCCCATACCCCTCTTCTACTGTGCACTGGGGAGGAGGTGGCAGTGATGGCTGGGGTGTGGGGCTGGCTCTGCCCCCTCTTTGTTACCCTTGTGGGAAGGGGTCTGGTCCCAACTTCAGCTTGTGAGCAGTTCTCGTTAGAAAGTGGAGTTATTTATGTCTTTTATTTTAAGCTTTGGGCCTTAACCATGATTCCGGGATAATAGGAGAAATCCCCTTTGATATTCTATTACACTGTTACTATGAATAGAATCATTCTGACTGTATAACCTTCTAGACGTGCCTTACAAGTATGGAAATATCCTACCCTCCGTTTCTTCTCTACACTCTTACATAGCTGTTCATTTCTCATAAGCATGTCCCCAAATTTCTACTTCAACTAGAATTTCCATTTTTAGATAACATCGCATCGTGTTGATGCCCATGGTTCTCTAGTGATTCTTCTTTTAGTTGGAGATTTCCATTATTTCCAGAGCTTTGATGTTATATATAGCACTGCTGCGAGCATCTTGGTGCATATAACTCCTTGATTTTGATGATTTCTTTCCTTTGGAGAAATTTTCCCAGAATTGGCATGTGGGATTGAGGTTATGAACCTCTTAACTCTCTGTCAGAGCTTAAGGTAACCCCCCACCCCACACTCACTGTGTGTCTGATGGCTGAATGGGGTCTTAAGAGGTTATCTGCTTGACATGCCTACGTGTCACCTGTACTACACACACACACACACACACACACACATGTCTTTTCTTTCCAGTTCCATCTCATTCCATTCTCCCTTCCCTCCTGCCCCAGGGACTTTGCCCATGCTCTTCTCTCTGTCTGGATACCTCTTCTCTGTGTTCCTTCCCCCACCTTTAATTAATTTATCTTGATCCTTTAGATTTCAGTTCTAGGCTCCAATGTCATTTTCTCTGAGAAATCTTTCTTCACTCCTTCAAATATGTCAGACTCCCTCGTCAAAAATGGTGCCCGTTTTTTCCATCATAGTGTTTAGCATGCTGTGTGCTTGGACGTTTATTTGTGTAATAAGTGGACTGGTGTTCGAGTCCTTTGTTTGGACACACGGTGGAGCTCATCACCACGTGCCCGGGGAGCGCCTGGCATTGGGCTGTGTTGAATGAACAGGTGCATCTGAATGCCAAGCGAGGAGGCTGCCAGTCAGGATGTCGGGGCTTTTATCAGTCTTGTCTCTGCCTCATCTCACTTTGAATAACTCTTCTTTGGGGATGGAAACCAATCAGGAATTAAAAACAACCTGAAGTCTGTGAATGGGCTTCAGGGGTCTGTGAGCACCAGGTAGTTATGTGTACAACTACGGTGTGAACAGGTGTGTAGCTTTCAACGGATTCTCAAAAGGGGTAACGAACCCTCAAAATAATAAGAACTGTCAGCCTAGATGATGGTCAAGGTGTTTGGAGCACTCAGTAGCTAGCGCTCCTTCCCCCACTCCCTGCCTGAGCTCTGAGTCAGCTGAGAAATAAGCGTAAAGAAAGATGCAGATGGGGATAGTCCCATCTATAGTATATCTAAAGTATAGTCCTCACTACTCCCAGTCTGGAGGAGGACGAGGAAGGAGAGGGGCTACATGAGCCCAGTTCCTCCCCCAAACTTCAAGTTACTGAGTTACCCTCTCTCTGTGGAAGGAGTGATGGTGGTTGGAGAGGGGCCCCAAGTGGGATGCGGGTGGAGCTTCTTTCAGGTGGAAAGATACCCTGAAGGTTTGAGAAGCACCCGCCCCTCCCCTCACATCCCCCCAACAGTGGCCTCAGAAAGCTCGTACAGTTCTGGTGTCCTCTGAGTTCCAAGGGACCTTCGAAGCCTTGTCTTCTTTCACCTCCTTGCTTGCTTGGGTTTTACCAAAACAATTTACTATGCAGTTAATTCACGGGCGTTTTGCAGAGCTTGCGAACTCCAGTACATAATAGGGCCAGGCAGGAAAGTCAAACGGACAAAAAGGGTCTGATGTAAGATGACAAATGGCAACTGACATTCTGCTTCAGGCTCAAGGAGCAGAGTAGGGCAGGGTGGGGAGTGGGGCAAACTGGAGAGCTCATGCCTGCATCTGTATTCCTCGTCTCCAGCTGATTGTTGCCACGTAGAATGCAGGCCCTGCACTGTTTCAGTTTATCAAGAGAAGAGAGAAGTATGGAATTTTTCATGTGAAATTTCTCTATCTAAAAAAAAAACGTTGCCAGCACCTCCACACTTAAGCCTCTTATGAGCCAGATAGAATTTGTCTGCTGTCCAGATGTTACACTACAGGTCACCACTTTGCATACTAATTTTAAAATCTTACAAGCTCATTTAATAAATGTTTTCCTTGAAGTCCACCAAAATAGAAAGCCTGCTGGGTCCATTGCAGGGTGGTTGGTCGAAAGGTTGGAAGTCCTCTTTTTTAGGGAGATGGTGACTCTATGACATCACCTTGGACCTTGTCGGTGTCTCCATGTTAGAGTTATATATGGTGGAGGGGGCACAGGAAAGACCAGCACACAGCTGAAAGGCCATGCTTTGCCAGGCTGCTGTTGGCATATGTATTCAAGCCCTTGCAGAAGAGGCTAAAAATAGTCCTAGGTGTTTGGGTGATTTTTTTTGTTTTAACCACCTCCAGGCCTTTGGCAATTGTCACCTCATTAATCTTCATGGCAGGGAGCCTGGCTTGGAGGGCAGAGCTGGACTTCCAAAGTCCATACATTTATTTATGACTGGGCGTGTGTGACCCTCAGTTTCCCCATCTGCCCATGAGCCGTCCACTCACCAACCTTGTGAGCTGGCCAAGAAGGTGACCTGGGGGGCCGTGATTTCAGGGTAAAGGTGACGGTTTCCCAGTGGCAACAGAAGGTTTCTCTCAAGTAACAAAAATAAAACCCTGAAGGCCATATTAATTTAAAGCCCCATTAATCCAGTTCTGAGTTATTCCAAGTGGAGTGACTTGTCTAAAGTTTACTTTTGCTGAGCAGTATCTTTCCTTCCACGGACAGTGAACAATTGGGTTTTAGTAAAATGGTCCCAGTGAAAGTGCCCTTCTCATGAACCTCTGTGCATTCTCAGTGGCTTTAGATGAAGTTGTTTGTGGTTAACTCATAATCTAGTTGTAAAAGATTCTTAGTGGCACCTCTAGACAACGCTCTGTTAACCCACATGGAATTACTACATTAATTGAAAGTCATAAAAACAAATTTTTAAAAAAATGCACTATATTTGACCTCTTTTTGCATTAGACGGGTTCTTTTGGTTGCAAATGATTAAATCTCAAGTTAGACTGGCTTCTCCTACAAAATGCACTCGTTGGCTTTTGTGACTGCAAAGTTCAGAGGGATTCTGGCTTCAGGTATAGTTGCATCTAGGTGACTAAACAATGTTGAAGGGACTTTGTCTGTCTTGATCCTTTCTCCATGATAGTTTTGCTTTCTCATGGCGGCTTGCTTCCCCCAACTCCATGTCTCAAGTAGTTGCAGACTTACAACCCCAGTGGAAAGATCAACTCTTCTTTCTTAAAGGTTCCGACAAAAGTCCTGGAATTGGCCCCTAATAGATCAACCTGGGTCTTATGCTCATCCTTGAAACCATTGCTATGTCCAGGGGGACGGAATAAGCTGATTGAGACAGGTACACACAGACCTGTCCGCCCTGCACAGACCATGTGGGTGAAGACCAGGGGAAGAATGGGCCCTCAATAGGGAAATGATTGTGCATTTGTGGGAACCAGAGGAAATGGATGATAGGCAGACTAAACCTACAAGGTCTTCTACATTTTAAAAATAATTAAAACCTCAACCCTGGGTCAGCCTAAATTATATAGAGCTCTCTCAAAAGTACAGTTGTCAGCTTCCTGTTATAATACAAGAGGAAGATGTCTGAATAATCAAGTTTTCCTTGGTGCTATCATTCTTTTTTTTTAAATTAATTTTTATTGGACTACAGTTGCTTTACAATGTTGTGTTAGTTTCTGCTGTGCAGCAAATTCAATCAGTTATACATATACACATATCCACTCTTTTTTAGATTTCCTTGGCGCTGTCATTCTTGAAGGATCACCCGAAGTAGCGTGGGGAAGTGGTCCACACATTGACTTTGGTGAACTTGAGGAGTCTGACGATGGGCTTGTCTTGCCAAACTCTTTACCTTCTGAAAGTCTGCCCCTGGGGCTGGACGGGAAGGGCTGTGTCACTTGGGAGAAAGAACCAATATTGACTTCAGAAGTCAGACCATGAGGATCAAATTTGGAAAAGATGGAGGAAGTTAGGTCATAGTCAGGAGCCAGGGAGGGAGAGAGGGAAAAAAACCACTTGGGGGTTTAGAAACAGAGTCAGAAAATCTCATTACAGAAGAGCTTGCATTTGTATAGATTTTTTTCCCAGGCACTTTCATATCCATTATCTCATTTGAGCTACACCACAACCCATGTGGTTGGTTGGTCAGAAATTCTTATATTCATTTGTTGTGTAAAGAAACCAAGACCTGTTGAGGTTAATTGACTGGACCAACATCAAAGAGCTAAGTAGTAAGAATTCTGGGAATAGAATTGGGGAGGTTCTAAACCAGTGTTACTTAATAGACATATAGTGCAAACCACATATGTAATTTAAAAAACTTTAGTAGCCATATTTTTTAAAAGTAAAAAAAAAAAACGAACAGTTGAAATTGATTTAAATAATTTATTTCATTTTGCCCTGTAAATCCAAAACACCATTTCACCGTAGAGTCAGTTTGAAAACTTGAGGTATTTTACATTATTTTTTCCATATGAAGTCTCCTAAATCTGGTGTGTATTGTATACTTATAGCTCATCTCAACTCAGACTAGCTACATTTTAGTTGCTCACTAGCCACATGTGGCCAGTGGCTACCATATTGGATGGTACAGTCTAGGCTGTACTTGCTGTAATGGGTGGAGGCCATACTTTGTAGTCAACTTTTCTGGGTTTATACTTATTAATTCAGTTGAATAAGTATTTGTTTAGCATCTGTTATGTGCCAGATGCTGAGAATATAATGGCAAATGAGAAAGACTTGATCCCTAACTCCGTGGAATTTATATGCTAGTAGGAGAGGCTGACATAAACCTGATTTACAGTGAAATAAATAAAATCATTTCAAAGTATCCCAAGTGCTATGAAAGAAACACACAGGGTGCTGAGATTGAGAATGAAAGGTTGGGCAGGAAGGCTTCTCTGTGCAGCAGAAGCTGAGATCAGAAGGATAACAGGAGTGGCCATGCAAAGAGCTGGTGGTGGGGATGGCGGAGGGAGTTGTAGGGGGAGAGAACAAAGGCCCTGGACAAGATTCAAAGGCCCTGTGAAAGGAAAGCACTTGCATGTTCCAGGAACTTTCTGAAGACCAGTGTGGCTGGAGCTACCTGGCGAAGGACTTGGAAGAAACTCATTTGTCTTGATATCCAAAGTGTCTGATATATGGTATGTTGTCAATGAATATTTGTTGCATGGATGGATGGATGGATGGGTAGATAGATTAATGGATAGATAGATGGTTGGATGGATGGAAGGATGGTTGGATGGATAGATGGATAAATGAATGAATGGATGGATGGATGGATGGATGGACAGAAGGGTGCATTCCTTATGTGTTGTCTATGGCTGCTTTTGTGCCAAAATGGCAGAGTTGAATAGTTGCAGTAGTTCCTACAGTCTACAAAGCCTAAAATATTTACTATCTTGCCCTTTACAGAAAAAGTTTGATGATCTCTGATTTATAAAACGGGGACAGCAATAATATTGACTTCTACAAATAATTGTTGTGGAGATTAAATGAGAGGAGGCTGTCCCTTGCCTGCCCCAGTGACTAGGCTTAGTTTACACCAACAGAGGTGAATTTTCTCTTCTGTGTTCCCTCCCAAATTCTTCTGTGAACTCCCTGTTCATCCTCCTGTGGACCTCTCATGTTCCCAGGCATCTGAAATGGGAAATTGACTTCTCTCTCTGGATCCCTCAGTTCCTCCTGAATGTGGCATTTTGTTTGCATGAGGGGCGATAGGGGTAGGATGGGGTGGTCTGTAGCTCACAGACCCTGCTGCCGTCACCCTGTTGTGCAAGCATGTGGCCTGACTTAGGGGTTTCGTTAAAGTTAATTATGGCTGCGCTTCATTTCAAGAGAGCCCAGATTCTCACTGCTCTCGGTGGAGAGAAACTTCGACTGTACCCCTTAATGAGAAAGTTGTGCTTGTCTTGCCACTGTGAAATTGTGAGCGTGAGCATGAATTTAGATGAGAATTTATGTATCCAGGGGCGACGCAGAGAGGCGAGAATTCCCCACACACCTGCTCACTACCAGATGAGTTTTGTCCCGGGCATTGGGCAAAAATATAAGAGCACTGGGTAGAATTTCTAGATTCCCAGGGTGAAAGCTAGGAGCTGGGGGGTGATTGCATGTGCCCTCCGCATAGTGCAGACTTTCTCAGCCTCGACACTGTGGACATCCGGGGCTAGATAATTCTTTGTGGTAAGGGGCTTTCCTGTACACTGGAGGGGGTTTAATAGCTTCTCTGGCCTCTACCCACTAGATGCCAGTTGGACCCCCCTCCCCAAGTTGTGACAACCAAAGATGTCTCCTGACGTTGCCTAACACTGTCCCTGGTTGAGAAGCACTGCTCTAGAGGGACCCATCAGATATTGACGCATACGTGAGTTAGGAGGCCGCTGCTACAGGGAACGGGGCTTAGAGGTCAGACGAACTGGCTTCAGATCCCTGGGGTGAGTTCTGCTAGCTGTGTGACCCTGGGCACGTCACTTAACCTTTCGGAGCATAATTCCTGCTTCAAAGGTTGTTGTAGAGATGCCACGGGACGGTGTGGTTGAAATGCCGGGCACGAGGGGGAATCTCTGTGAGTGCTGACTTCTTTCTGTCCTTGCTGCACACCCCACTCTTCCCGCCTCCTTGTCCTTCCTTCTCCCCAGAAAGACTCTCAGAGTCTTTCCCCCTCTGAGCTGATCCCTAGGGGCAAATGGGTGCAGGCCGCGCTCCGGGTTTTCCCCTGCTCCTCCTCTTGCCTTTCTTCGTGAGATGCAGCATAGGAGGGCACCTGTCGGGGTGAAGAAAAAGTTGCATCTGATTACATAAAGTTCCCTTCGAAGAACGGCGCGGTTTTCTAATTTGCAACTACATGAAAGAGTTCCACCTGCGGCTCCAAAAAGAATAATACATCAGTGAGATTTGAACCTTAAATCCGATCATCCTCCTGGAATGGTGACAGGCATCTGGGTGAATATTTAACGAGCCCGGCTTTGATAACGAAAAGCTACTGCTTCCCCTGATCCTGCCCCCAAATCAGAAAAGAAAATTCCTCTTCTTCATTCTAGCCTCTTAGATGAATGAGAAAAGGACAGAGTAAAATATTGGGGAATAACTTGCCCTCCCTAGCCCCCAAACATCGCAAGGAATGCTGTGCCGAACTCATTTGATTCTGACTTGGAAGCGGTGGGTTGCTGGCCTCCAGGGAGCCCAAGGAGTTGAAATTGAGTCAGCCTCCGGGAGTAATTTGTGTTTTTGCCTCGTCCCTTGAGGAGCAGCCCCATTTCACCTCTCACTGTAGAAGCCCTTTCGCTGGTACTTGCTCATCAGGGCTTGTAGAAGGTAGGAGGGAAGAGAGGGCAAGGGTATGGCTGTGGAGGCTGGATCGGCTTTCCTTTCCTCGTCCTGCCCTGTCCTCTCATCTTTCCCTCTTACTGTCCCTTCCCGTCCCTCCCCTTCCCCTATTTTAAATGGTAACGGTAAGCCGCGCTGGTGTAACAACAAATGACACACAAGTACATAGAGTAAACAGTCCCCCTTTCCTGCTGCCCCAATTTTAGTCCCCAAATAACTGCTTTTAATCCTCTGCTATCCGTCTTTTGGGAGAATAATAGCCAACATGACAAAATCTGTATTAGTCAGAGTTCCCAGAGAACAGAACCAATAGGACGTGTGTATATATCTCTGTCTCTATATCATCTCTGTTTCTATCAGTATCATCTATATCTATATCATCTGTGTATCAATATATCTATATCAGTGCCACCTCTGTATAATCTATATCTATATCAATATCTGTATCTATATCAATATCGTATATATCTATATCTCTATATTACCCATATCTATATCTATATCTAGAATTGAAGGAATTGATTCATGGGCTTGTGGGGGATGGAAAGTCCAAATTCCGCAAAGCAGGCCAGCAGGCTGGAAGTTCCGGAGTTGACATTGCAATCTTGAGTCCAGAGGCAGCATGGAGGCGGAATTCTTTCCCACATGCCAGGGGCTGTGTTAAGCCCCTGAATGGCATCTTGTTTGCTCCCATAAGTACTCTAGGAGGTGGAGATGAAGCTCACTGCCCCATTTTACAGGTGGAAGGAGTGATGGCCAGGCGGGAGCCGCAAGAGCGTTCATGTGGCTGGGCAGGGAAGAGAGCCCCTCCGGCCAGTGATGTTTCTGAGGGTCCCCACTGTGGATCCCCTGGCCTGTTCCTGGGTGTGTCTGATACTCGGTCCCCAGACTTCACCCCTTCTTGGGAAGAGTTGCCATCACCCCCCAAGGCGGAGGCATCAGAGGGCCTGTCTCCTTGAGAGGAAGCTTGAGAGCATCTTGTTGTAAGTGGAGATGAGCTCTTTCACTGCTGGGAAAATAAGGGAGTCTGGTACACCCTGGGCTTCTACCTCACCTGCCACCTCCTGCTGAAGAGGATGTGAATGGAGAGGCCTGGTCACTGCGATGTGCGGGAGGTGGTTGGGGGCTCTGCCACGGGCCCACTGCAGCCTTATTGGGCCTGGGAGGGTTGATGTGGGTGATTCACACCTGGATCTTGGGTGCCTCAGACCCTGGCTGGCCTCACACGTGGGCAGCTGGCATGCAAGTGGACGCGGGACCTGAGCTCAGCTCTGCCTCATCCGTGCAGGGAAGGTCATGGGAGGGGCGGAGAAAGGGTGTGGGTCAAGGTGTCTCCCCGGGCCCCATGCCACTGGGCCAACTCCTCGTGGCACACACCTGGCCTCAAGGGCATCCTCAGACCTTCCTCCTAAGCCCAGGGTTGCCCACTGATTTGTGTGTTACGGGAGACAGCAAAAGGGCATCTCTGCAGGAGTTTAAGGTGATGACAAATAGAGGGAACCACGGAGAATTTCAGGAAGATCCCGCCAGGAAGAATCAAGAGGTCAAGCTGAAGTCCCAAGTTTCTGATCTGTATGGTCCACAGATCTCTCTACATCCCAGACTTCTCTCTTCACAAGAAGAATAACAACCCAGTTGTCATTGGCAAGGCCTGTCAATCCCACCTCCAAAATCTATCTCGACTCCATCCACCCTTGGTGTGGCCATTCTAGTCTCCATCTCCATTGGCTGACTGTCACTGCTTCCCAGCCATGACTGCCCTCCTCCAAGCCATTCTCCAGAGTTCCAGCCACACTGTTCTTCCTGAGTTCCTGGAGCAGCAAGCACTTCCTGCCTCAGGGCCTTTGCACATGTCTTCTCTCTCCCTGGAGCACCGTCCCCATTTCCACCTCTACTCTTTGCATGGCCGACTCTTTCTTTTTTTTTTTGGCCGACTCTTTCTAATCCTTCTTATCTCAGCTCCAGCTGCTCAGAGAGACCTTCTGACCACCCTACTAACCTCAATCTCAGCATCCGCTGTGTTTCTTTCATAGCCCTTGGGACACTTTGAAATGATTTTATGTATTTGATGGTAAGCTTGTCAGCCACCCCATGTCCCTACCCTCTTGGAACTTAGAGGCAGCAGTAGTCTTGGGACTTAGAGGCAGCAGTAGTCTTGGAACTTAGAGGCAGATGATTGCCCAAAGAGTTATACACATTACAAAATTGTGTTAAGGGATAGGAAGGAAAATAAATGGCACGATGAGGGATGAGGCCAGGAGGATCTGACTTTGACGGCATGGATGGAGAAAGCACCTCTGATTAAGTGACATTCAAGACAAGCTCTAAAGGAAATGTAGACATTAGCCAAGTGGAAATGTAGGCATTAGACTACACAGAGGGAACAGCGTTCTACACAGAGGGAACAGCGTGTGCAAAGGTCTTGAGGCAGGAACAGTAACCGTGTGCTTCTGGAAGGGAGTCTGGCATGGATAATGCCTCATGGTGAGTGAGGAGATGTGACCTGGTGCTCGGGAGGCAGGCAGAGAACAGAGCTTGCATTTGCTAAAAATCGCCAAGCGTAGGGAATTCCCTGGTGCTCACTAGGACTCCTCGCTTTCACTGCCGAGGGCCTGGGTTCCATTCCGGTTGGGGAACTAAGATCCCACAAGCCACGCGGCGAGGCCAAAACAAAACAAAACAAACAAAAAATTGCCAGCATAATGGTACTCACCATTTATTCAGCCCTAATATGTATTAGGCCCTGAGTAAAAAGCTTTATGTAGTTCCTTTAATTCTTACAACCACAGGTATGATTATTCTCAGAGTGTAGATGAAGAAATGGAGACCCCCAAAGATTAAGTGGCACCCCCAAAGCCCCGCTCCCACAGCCTGCAGGGTCAGACCGAAATTTGAACCCAGAACTCCAAAGCTTTTAAATCCCACAAAACACTTGCTTCCGTCTACATCAGGTTCCTTCTGCCCCAGCATCCAAGGCCACCTGGGGTACAGGGAGGTGTGAACACCCCTGGCTCCCCCATAATCCACCCCAGGACCCAGATTTCTGCCCAGCCCTAATATGTACGTTTTTCCATAGGGCACTTGAATGTTCCATTATTTCTATTCCCCCAGATGCTCGGAAACTTTCCCATCTCCTTGTTAAATAAAAGATGAGAGGTGGATAATGAAATCCAGACGCCCTCAAGGCCTTCAGATGTCACCTGCCAGCTTTTCTGTTGCTCATTTCTTTTTTTTTTCTTTAAACAAAACAGAAGCGATGGCTTGATGGTTTGGAGCAAGAGGCCATATTCAAATGGCATCATTACCTGTCGGGCCTCGCTATGTTTCGTTCACTCATTTCTCTCCTTGGATTCGAGGCTCCAATTCAGTATTCCAACTGCCTTGCAGACAGTTTTTCAAATACATCTCAAATGCCAAAGGTCCAATCCAGATCTACCCCCTTGAGAGCTGAGAGCAGTCTCACTGTGTGACCTTCTTTCTTAGGCTAAGAACTGGGTGTGGAACTAGACTCTTTATGATCAAGTGCATTTGGTATCTGTCTCTCCCATAGGCCAGCGGTTCTCAATCCGGACGGTTCTGCTCCTCAGGGGACTTTGGGCAACGCCTGGAGTCAATTTTGGCACTATTGGCATCTGACAAGTACAGCTAGTGATACTGCTTGATAGCCTACAAAGCACAGGGCAGTCCCTCGCAACAAAGAATTATCTAGCCCCAAATGTCAACAGCGCCGAGGCTGAGAGATCTTGAGTCAGACTGGGACTCCCAAGGGAAGCTGTCGTCTTCACCACCATGTCCCCAGCCTAGTGCCTGGCACTCAGTAGAGACTCAGTAAGTGTTGGTTGAATGAATGATCTCATTTGGCTGCTCTTAGCTGGGAGTTTGGGGATAGCCCATGTGCATCTCCCATCCTTCCGTGCTCTATTCCAGGAACTCCCAGCTCTGTGTAGTTTCTTTACTTATTCCTTTCTTCATGCCCTTCCTTGTCTTCCTCCCCTGCCTAACTCCCGTTTACTCTTTAACACTCAGCTCAGGTGTCACCTCCTCCAGGAAGCTTTCTTTGACTCCCCCAGGCTGTGCTGGTGTCCCTCCTCTGAGCCCCATCACACTCTTCAGTCACCCAATCACAATGCTCGTCACTATGTGAAGTCCATCAGATTGTGAACAAGCGTGGCCCCTTCCCTCCCAAATGTCCCTTCTATATTCTAACTTACCACCTGCTTCCCCACACTTCCATTCCTGCTGACCACCATCGCCTGATTCTCTCTCAGGGGAAAAAATCATATAGTGATTAAGAGCTAACATTTCTGGATTTGCAAGGTGTGTAAGTCTCCCAGGGCTGCTGTACCAAATGACCACAAAATACATGGCTTAAATAACAGAAATTTATTCTCTCACAGATTTGGAGACTGGAGATCTGAAATCAAGATGACTTCAGGGTTGATTCCTTCTGGAGGCTCTGAAGGAGAATCCAGTTCATGCCTCTCTCCTAGCTTTTGGTGGTTCCTGGCAATCCTTAATGTTCCTTGGTTTATAAACACATCATTCAAATCTCTACCTCGTCTTCACAGGACCTTCCCCTCTGTGTGTCTGAGTCTCAAATCTCCCTTTCCTTTCTCTTGTAAAGACACGAGTCATTGGATTTCGGGCCTAGTCTAAATCCATGATGATCTCATCTTGAAATCCTTAATGTAACTACATCTGCAAAAATCTTATTTCCAAATAAGGTCACATTCACAGGTACTGGGCATTAGGACCTGGACATATCTTTTGAGGGGACACAGTTCAGCCCACTACAGATGCTTGAGGTCAAGTTGACTTGCTGCCAATTAGCCTGACAACCTTAGACAAGATACTTGACCTCTTGCAGTTTAAGGGAAAATGGTGTTCTCCCCACTGGGTCACTGGGGTAGATAAAACATAAAGAGCGTGTTTGGTGTACAGGCCAAGTTCTTGAGAAGCCACCTCTGAGATGGAGAATAAGGTGCAGGGCGTTGAGCAGGAAGTGCTCTTGGGATCGACATCTGGGGGAGAGATGGATGGAAGAGAGGTGGGTGTGGGAGGCAGAGTAATGGCCCCTCAAAGACGTCCATATCCCTGGAACTTGTGAATATGTTACTCCACAGGGTAAAAAGGATTTTCAGATGTGATTAAATTAAGCATCTTGTAATGGGGAGATTATAAGGACAAGGGTCCTATAAGAGGTGGGTAGGAGGATCAGAATCAGAGGTGTGACAATAGAAGCAGAGGTTGGAATGACATACTTTGGAAGTGGAGGAAGGGGCCATAAGCCAAGGAATGCAGGCAGCCTCTAGAGGCTGGAAAAGGCAAAGGATGGATTTGCCCTAGAGCCTCCAGAAAGAATGACACCTTGATATTAGTCCTGAAAGACCTATTGTAGACTTCTGACTGTCAGAACTGTAGGATAATAAATTTGTGTTGGTTTAAGCCATTGAGATCATGGTCATTTGTTACAGCAGCAACAGGAGACTCATACAGTTGGGAAGAGGGAGAAGTTGGGCTGTGATGTAGTCTCAGCAGAGGCCTGAGGTGGCCCTGCAGGGAGGTTTGATGCTGGAATGACTTTCAGCACGATTACACATTGGAGTAATTGGTCATTAGATGTGGTCTGCTCCCAGAAGGAGGTTGACCTTGGGCAGTCTTCTTCAGCCTTGGTCAATTCTTGGAGAGAGTGATAGTGGAGAGCTGTCCATTGGCAACACTCGCTAGCTGGGGACATGGGTCCTTCATTCCTCGAGGGAGGTCAGGGTGGCACATTACAGCATCCACTACACTAGGTATTAGCCGCTATGGTTTAGTAAGTGACGAGGCATGGTGATTAAACTCAGTGGCCTTGCAGCCAGTCTGGCCTGGATTCAAGGTCTAGTGTGACTGCTTGTTAGCTGAGGCAAGTCCCGTCTCCTCTAGAGAGCAGGGGAAATCCCAGCCCCTTCCTCCCTCTTCTCAAGAGGATCCCATGAAATAAGGCAGAGAGCCCGGCACTGGAGTCAATGGAAGAATGGAATGTGGAGTCCTGGGTTGAATTTTCAGTCATCATCATCTGATTTAACATCTAACAGTAGATTCACAATGGTCTAATTCAGGTCATAGATGACTGTTTCCTAAAGTTTTATTTTTCTTTCCCCAAACTGTAGTACCACCAGAAGCTCTTGAAAATGGTGTGTGGCCGGGTTAGTTTTGAAAATTCTAGGTGTTGTATTCTTGTATATCTCAGTGCACGAATATGTGAATTAAAGGCCCTGACAAGGCCTGCAGTAAAGATGCCCATTTCACTTTATTTAAACTTCAAAGTTCTCAAACGAATTTGCTTTGGGGACCCATTTTTCATATAATACCTGTCAACATCTACTGGAATTAACGTTCTGAGGAACATCCTGGTGGAAATACTGCCAGAGATCATTGATCCAGGAGGACTTAGGAAGGGGTAAGGAATATTTGTAACCTATTACCCGTCCTCCCCAGTTGGCCACTCCTTGATGATGGTTCGGTTGGAATAGATGAGTGACTCTCTGCTGTCCTCACCTTCCTACATGCTCCTGTATTTCTCTCGGGCAGAGTCTGTGCCAGGCTCTTGATGCTTAGTGCTCTCCATGCAGTAACCTCATATTTTTCCTGCCCACGCCCTCTGCAATTGTACAGCTGTTATTCATACCTCCATTTTTAATATATGACGAAACCAAGGCTCAGAGAGGCCAAGACACCAGCCCAGGGTCACACAGCTCAGCTTGGAACCCTGGCTGTCCAAGACTATAACTCACCCACTGATTTAATGTAATTTAATTTTTTAACAGCTTTATTCTCATAACATAGAATTCACCCATGTAAACTACACAATTCCGTGGTTTTTAGTGTAATCACAGACTTGTACAACCATGATTATCATCTAATTTTAGGACACTTTTGTCACCCTAAAAAGAAAGTCTGTGCCCGTTAGCAGTCACTTCTCACTCCTTCCCACCCCAGTCCTTGACAGCTACTAATCTGTTTCTGTGTCTAGATTTGCCTATTCTGGGAATTTCATATAGATGGAATCATACACTATGTGGCTCTTTGTGTCTGGCTTCTTTCACGTAGCATCATGTTTTCATGGTTCATCCGTGTTGTAGCCTGTGTCAATACCTCATTCCTTTTTATGGTTGAATAATATTCTATTGTATGGGTGGACCACATTTTGTTTATCCCTTCTTCAGTTGATGAACATTTGGGTTGTTTTTACTTTTTGGCTATTATGAATAGTGCTGCTGTGAACATTTAGGTACAAGTTTTTGTGTGGACGTATGTTTCCATTTCTATTTTAACCCTCCTATTTATGATAGTATATACTTTGTATTTATAGCCATATTTATAACCATTTACAGCCACATTGACCAGGCCATTTTTTTGGAAACATAATGATATTTGTTCATTTGTTTAATTTACATACCATAAAATTCATCCATTTTAAATACAATGAATGCACTTTAGTAAATTTAAAAAATTGTGCAAACTTCACCCTACCCTAGTTTTAGATTGCGTCCATCAGACCAAAAAGATTTCTTGTATTTGCTTGCAGTTAATTCCTGCTTCTACCCCACTTCCAGGCAACTGTCAGTCTGCTTTCTGTGTCTCCACATATGTGACTTGGCCATGTTAAAATCTGTTTTGTAAGAGGAGTGGCTGCTACTTAGAAGAGATTATGCTTTCTGAATGTCTATCCATGATGGGCATATGGATAGGGGACAGGCGGCTTAGGCAAGTGATTTCACCTCTTCTGGCCTCAGTTCCCCTATCTGTGAAATGGGGTTGATCACCGTAGGTGGCTTACAGGATTGGAAGTTGTAACCAGTGAACACGTTCGAAACACTCAGCTTGATGGTCTTTGTATGGCAGGCACTCAGTGAATTTTGGACATCCTAATCACCTACCTCCTCACCTTCTCCTAACAGCTCTGTGGGGCGGGTGTCATCAGCCCTATTTTACAGATGAATACACTGAGGCTCAGAGCAGTGGAGGAGGTGTTGGGAATGAATTCCAAAATCAGTGGCTTCCAGAGTCTGGGCCCTCTCACTTCACTGGCTTCTCAGACTTTGTAGCAAGAATTCCCAAAGAGGAGGGGAACGCCCCCCCCCCACCCCTGCCCGAAACCTTGCCTGGAGGGTTCTGAGTGCTTTGTTATGGCTCCATGTATCAGGAACCAATTAGGGCTAAGAGCAGTTAGCTGCAAATGTGTTTTCTGGGTAATGATGGAAATGAGGCAGATGGAAACTGTCACCGGCAGCAAAAGACCCACGCAGCTGCTCGCCATCAAGCCAAGACCGACCTTGAGGCTGGGGCTGTGGGATCTGAAGGTATCTGGATAAGGACGGGGTTAGGGACCTCTGCTCGGTGTCCCCTGGGGCCCTGTCAGGGGACCTGCCATTGTACATGGAAGATCTGGAAAGGGTGTCCCTGAACCACATTGCTCTATGTCCTGTGTCCTCGATTCCAGACTCCTAATTGTGTCTCAATACACAGGTGACTCTATTGTATAATCAGGAGAGTGTGGGCACGGCTGAGATTTCTCAGTGCAGGTTGAGAAACGCACATGCGTCTCCCACTCTGGGAACGTCCTTTGCCTGACCAGTTCCTGCTCCCCCGTCTGGCCTTAGCTCCCTTAGGGAACCTTCCCCGGTCCCCTTCACTAGGCTACGTGCCTCTAATCCACTCTGAGAGGACCCAGGACCACCCTTCTGTAACACTTTCCATAGCAGCAGTGAAGTCATCCTTTACGGAATGAGCTCTAAGCCCCTTGAAGGTAGCGCTGGGTGGGTCTCTTTCAGAGTCATGCCCCAGCATCTAGCCCAGCGTCCAGCATAGACTAGGCCCTCAAGGAATATTTGTGGGACAAGTGACTAAATAAAAGCCCGGACACAGGAGCTCTTCTGACCTTGCCCTACTCTTTAAACATGGAGTTAGTAGCTTCTAATTAAAATCATCTCAGCTCAGGATCCTTTTCCATTGTGTCTTGAGGGTGGTATATTACAGAGGTCAGCAAACCTGTTCTGTAAAGGGCCAGATAGGAAATATTTTAGGCTTTGTGGGCCACACAGCCTCTGTTGCAGTTAACTCCGCACTTACCACGCGAAAGCAGTCAGAGATGATATGTCAGTGAGTGGACTTGGCTGTGCTCCAGTAGAACTTTATTTACAAAAACAGGTGGTGGGCCAGATTTGGCTAGAGGGCCACAGTTTGCTGACTACGGGTGTGGAGAGCTGTAGACAAAAAATTGGAAGACCTGGCATTGTGAAGCCCGGGCCCAGAAGAGGAAGGTGGTCCAGATCATGTCTGTGGATTTGGAAAGAGGTTGCTTTTGGTGTGTGTGTGTGTTTTCAACACAGCAGATTCTATGCAATGACTTCCACTGGAGAGGCCAGAACAAGAGAATTGGATCCAAGTAAGAAAGGCTTTGGTTGGAGATGAAGAGTTCTTAACCCTAAGGGAGTCATGGCTTAGAGACTGTTTGTCTCAATCAAAGCTCTAAAGGATGCAAGGAGCAGAAGTCCCTCCATCTCAAGAACATTCACACACACACACACACACACACACACACACACACACACACACAGTGAGATTCGTTGGAATGATAAGGGTGCCTCAAGGAGGCTGAGGGCTAGGGTCGGGACCCCAGGTGGCTGCTGCCTCTCTGCCCCTCTGTGTAACCCCTGTCTCTTTGCAGGTCAGCCTCCCCAGCTCTCTGTGCACTCAGAGTGGCAGCCTCAACCCCAAGTTCACAGGTCCTCGTAGTGCAGCATCTACAGCTAACCAACCAGAGGCACTAGGTCCAGCTCCAAAATCCCAGGAGAGAGAATCTGATTGGCCCATCCTAGGTCAGGAGCCCTCTCTCATCCAATCACCTGTTGCCAAGGGGGTGGGGACATGTGTTGCAATCATGGCTGAAGGTGGTAGGAGTCTTCACAGAGGGAGATGTGGGTATCTTGAAAGATGTCTGCTAAAAGGAAGTGCTAGGGTCTTCTTCCTGGTGATTTTCAGGATTAGGAAAAGTATGAGGGGTGAGTGGGTTGAATACTGTTCCCCGCCAAATCACGTCCATCCGGAACCACAGAATGTGACCTCATTAGGAAGAAGAGTCTTTGCAGATGAATCAAGTTAAGATGAGGTCATTCTGGATTAGGGTGGGCCCTAAATCCAGTGACTGGTGTCCTTATCAGAGGAGGAGCAGGACATTCAGAGACACAGGGTCACACAGAGAAGAAGGCCATGGGAAGACAGAGACAGAAACTGGAGTGAACGGTTACATGCCAAGGAATGCCAAGGTGTGCTAAGAGCCATCAGAAGAGGTGAGGAAGGGTTCTTCCCTAGAGCCTTCAGAGGGAGCGTGGCCCTGCCAACACCTTGATTTTAGACTTCCAGCCTCCAGAAAATAAATTCCTGTTATTTTAAGCCACCTAGTTTGCGGTAGTTGGTTACAGCAGCCCAAGGAAATAAATACAGGTGGTCAGAATACCTGCCTTGCTCAGATAGTAGCTAACACGGGTAGGGATTTAGGGGCACCGAGGCTTTCCATGCGTTATCTCATGTGATCCTTACAATGGCCCCATGAGAGAGATGCCAGAATCATTCCCATCCTTCAGATAAAAAGAGTGGGGATTTAGACCCAGCCATCTGATACGGGAGCCCATGTTCTTTGACACTCTTGCCTCTTGGCCTTCCAGGGGCCCGATTCAGTGGTCTTCAGTGATTCCTTCTCTCCCCAGCTGTCTGGGTTACAAGGGTTGGCTTTGTTGCTCGGTTATTGAAGAGATGCAGAAGTAAGCTCCGAGGTCAGTGGCAGTTGGATTCTTCGAGCTCTACCCAGTACCAGTTTTCCCTCCCACACGGGAAACGTGCTTTTCCACTCGTCCCCTTGGCTGGAGATGGCAGTGGGTGGGATATGGTCCTTAGAGGGAAAGCCGTGTTTCCCTCAATGAAAATGACTGATGTGAAAGATCTTTCAGGGGCACCTGCAGCTCAGGAACCATTCACCACAAAGGCATAAATATGAATGTCTTCATCCGTGAATACAAAATGTCCTCCCCGGGTTCAGATAATCCCGAAGATTACAGGTCTTCTGTTGGAACCTCATAGGAAGCAGTGCACAGATCAAATAATACCCCTAAATGAGACTCAGCTTTTACCCAGAAGTTGCCCAAATGTCTTCTGTTTATGTTAGTGCATCCCGGTTGTGGACATGTACTGTTTGCCCTTTTTCTCCACAGTTTCTTTGCAAAGTAAAGAGTCGAGCTGATTCCACCCCATTTTATGTACACTGCATGCAGCGGGGGTAATTTCGGTGCTCCCAATCCAGACCCCGATGCGGCTGGAGTGCACGGCATTGGGATTGGAAGGACGGACACCCCAGCAGAGCAGGTCTGGAAGAGACTGATATTTATGGGGTCTGTTTGCGTTAATTTCCTTTGGCCTCTAATCCTGCGCTCTGGGAAGATTGCTGGGTAGCTGTGTGTGTTTGATAAATCCAGCCTAGCCTGGGACACACGAATGGTTTTTCAGCGGGAGGTGGAATTGCCTTTTAAGAACTTCAGCGTGCAATTTCTTTGCTGTTTTTTGTTGTGGCCAAAAGCATGAGTGTCGTGAAGTGTAGACAAGTTTTCTCCCCTCCAACTCCTAGACTTCACGACAGCAGAACCGATTTGGTGTTGTTCATCCGTGAACCCCGACCCCTAGCACCAGAGCCAGGGTGGAGTGAGTCGGGGCCGAGGGAGCAACCTTTACAGAGATGCTCGCTCTGGGGGCTGGGCCGGTGCCTGAATTCCAGGCACTGGTACCTCACCCAACTCGCCCTAGTCCCAGCCCTGCCTAGCATGTTGTTGACACCCCATAAGTATTTGTTGAATGAACAAATTAAATCCTGCTCTACAGCTGAAATGAGACGAAAAGAGGTTAAATAATTTGCCCAAGATTCGGCACATGGCAGGTCCTGAGTTTGCGATTGGAATCTAGGCTTCACTCCCGGGCCATCTACCTCTCCCTCCCCGCCCCCTGCTCCATCCCGGCTTTCCTCCCCGTCATTTCTGGGTTGGCTTTTAGTTTCTGGGTTGATGAATTTGAGTTTGGAGAGAATGAGAAGGAACTGAGTCCGTCGCTGGAAAACTGTCTCTTCTCACTTTTTCTCCTCCTCATCCCCCTTGGGGGAGCTGACTGGCTTTCCCTCCATCCAGTCAATTGTCCAGCTGTGAATAGAGAAAAATTCTGGACCTGAATGTGTAATAATGTAGCTCTGGGAGATCTCACTCCAAGCTAAACATCCCATTAGCCAGAGAGGAGCTTTAAAAGGGCCGTGGTATGCTGGTCACCAGCTCCAGCAATTTCACTGAATTTCTCTCCTTTTGCAAGTGATCTTTGCCTTGGTCTCTGGGAATATTCCAGTTTGGTTGAGGCATGGATAAAAATGATGCTTAATGAGGAAATTAGTTCTGCCCACACTGGGGAGTCTGGAAGACAAGACGTCCTGATTTGACACCATCCGAAGGCTCTGGAATTTGTTTCTGAAAACTTTGATATGGCTTTGGGAAAACAAGCCAGGCTAAATTGCAGGCTCACTCCAGAGACCTTTTTTTTTTCCTCTCTTTTTAATTTGATGGATCTATTTGATGTCTGGCTGTAGAACCTGTTTCTGAGGTTCTCTGAATTACTCCTCCCTTCAACATTCAATCAAATATTGGGGGATCTATTATATACCAGGCACTGTGTGCACAGCTCTGGGGATTGGAGTAGAAGACAGACATGATACTCACTCTCAGTTCTGATGAGGGAGGTGATTCAATCACACGCCTTGGCAATGGTAACCGACAGGGGCTACTAAGGAGAGGTGCTTGGTGATGGGAGGGTCTGTAACGGGGATCTCATTCTTGGCCAGTGACATCAGGAAAACCTCCCTGAGGGGAGTTATGATTGAATTGCTATCTGAAGGTGTAGAAGAAGTTAACGGGGGGCAGACAGAGGCAACAGCATGTGCAAAGGCCCTGGGGTGGACATGATAGCATGTTTCATTTGAGTGACTGAAGAAGGGCAGTGTGGGGGAAGAGAGAGAATGTGAGGGGTGAATCCCATGGAGACTTTGGGGGCTGTGTAAGTTTCCTGGGACTGCCATAACAATTTACCCCAAGCTGGGCGGTTTCAAACAATAGAAATCTATTCTCTCACAGTTCTGGAGGCCAGAAGTCGGAACAAGGAGTCAGCAGGGCCATGCCCTCTCCAAAGGCTTCTAGGGGAGGACCCTTCCTTGCCTCTTTCACCTTCTGGTGGCTCTGGCTTTCCTTGGCTTGTGACAGCATCACTCCAACCTCTGCCTCCATCTTCACATGGCCTTCCCTTCTGTCTTCTCTTCTATGTGCAATCTCCCTCTCCCTTTCTCTTATAAGAAAGAATACTGTCATTGGATTTAGGGCCCAGCTGGATAATCCAAGATTATTTCTTCTCAAGATCCCCAACTTAATTGTATCTACAAGGACTTTCTTTTTTTTCTTTTAACAAATAGGTTTTATTCTGAGTTTGGGGAACAAAATACATACAGTTATCTCTTTATCATGAGTGTATAGGTGAGGTTTCTGTACAAATGAGGAGGAGAAAAGTGGCATGACCCCCACCCTCTCCCTTGCCCCTCGTCTGAGCTTTGGATCCCAAATGTACTTGTACAAGGACCTTTTTTCCCCAAAGAAGGCAACATTCACAAGTCCCAGTGGATATATCTTTGGGGGGCGGGAGGCACCGTTCAACCCACTACAGAGGTGATGGTAAAGAATTTCATATTTATTTTATGACTTTGGGAAGCCACTAAAAGGTTTTAAGCAAAGGTGTGGTATGTCCAGATTTAAACTTTTAAAAAGTTTTCTCTTCTGTGATGCAAAGAGAGGACTGGGGGCATCCGGTGCAGCTAAGAGGTTCTTTTCCTCCATCACCAGGAGAGAGATGCTGGGGCTTGTCCTGGAGTGGTGGAGGGGGTGATGTGAAGTGAATGGAAATAAACTAGAAGTTCCTTGTTATCATCCAGAGTCATTTATTCAGCGTTGCCCTGCACGATGGCACCGATGTCGAGAGTTAAGAGGACGTTTCAGCAGTTCAAGTGAGCCATTCTCCCTCATCCGAGAGATGCCGACATTTGCTCCCTCACTGACAATTCCCCTCATTATGTGGCTTTCTTGTGAATAAATGTTTTCTTCAGCGCAGTTAATAGCATCCTCAACTAGTTAAGTACACCCAGTGGCAGGAAGCCAATTAAAGCACGGGCAGGCTTTATACATCTCCATATAGCTCCAAGGCATCGGTGCAGCATCATTATTTTCCAGTGACTTATTTTATTTTATTTTTTTTAAATAACAACCAGGCCAGTCCTGTGCAGGAAAAATAAATAAGAAAGGCAATTTAGTGCTTACTGTTGGTTGCATTTCATTTGCATTTCATGAAAGATCTCACTCTGCCATGATGCTAGTTCAGATCATGGCTGGGGAGGCAAAGTGGTAGGTGGGGAGCTTGGGAGGTGAGTAGAGGGAGCGAGGAAGATGGTCCAGCCCGTGGGCTCTGGGATCTGATGTCCCGCCGTCAGATCCTGCCTCCACCACCCTGTAGCTGTATGGCCTTGGGTGAGTCACTTAGCTGCTCTGTCTCCGTCTGTAAAATGGGAGAATCATAATACCTACTTTATTGGGCTGTTGTGAGAATTAAATGAGATAATACACTGACAATACTCAGCAAAAGGGTAATCATCTCTGACATTTTACGTAAAAGCTATAACATGGATTTGTTCACAGGCATGTGTTGAATGCCTAGCACATGCCAGGCACTATCTTAGGTGCTTGGTTATAAGCAGAACAGAACATCCAAAGGCCCTGTGGCTTGGTGGGGAAGATAGACAATAGGTGCATAAACCAGTAAATATGCACAACATCAGGTGATGTTTCCTGTCATGAAGAAGCTGAAAGCCAAGATAAGGGGAGGGAGAGAGTGGGGAGGGGTCTGCCGTTTTAGATGAGGTGGATGGGACGGCCTTACTAACAAGGGCATGCTTGAGCACAGAACTGAATGAAATGATGGAACAAGCTGTATGGATTTCTGTAGAAAGAGTGTTTCAGGCTAAGGGAACAGTATGTGCAAAGGCCCTGAGGCAGCCGGTAAGACTTGATGGCCCCAGTCAGGAGGCGGGCAGAAGATCAATAAACAAGAGGTAATATAACGTCAGGTGGTGCTAGGGGAAAAATAAGGTGGGCGAGGGGACAGAACGTGGCGTGGGAGTCTGCTGGAGGTCTTTTGAGGGGGGAGCCATCAGGGAAGGTCTCTCTGAGAATATTGATATCAGGGCTGTGTATGTTCTAGAGAGCTAATAGTTGGGAGCGGGTCTGCAGCATCCTTTTTGCCCTTCCATGTTGAAGGTGCTTGTAATCTCAGATGGAGGGAAGTGAGAATTAAAGAGTTCAAGCCTATGGGTTTCCAAAGAGAAGGAGTGCATATGGGTCCCTCTGTTCTGGCAGAAGGAGAGCAGCTTCCTTTTTTGTTTTTTTTTTAATATTTATTTATTTATTTGTCTGTGCCAGGTCTTAGTTGCAGCACGCGTGATCTTCGTTGCAGCATGCAACTCTCAGTTGCGGCATGTGGGATCTAGTTCCCTGACTAGGGATGGATCCCAGGCCCCCTGCATTGGGAGCACACAGTCAGCCGCTGGACCACCAGGGAAGTCCCGAGAGCAGCTTCCTTTGTTCTCTGTGCTGGTGCTTTCCAGTGGAACTTGCCAACCAGCATGCTGCAAAATGATTTAAAGGTGCCTTGAAGTATTGACCAGCTCAGTCCCTTGGGGGCCTGTTGCAACTGGCCCCCCCATCTGTTTATCCCAGTGCACAAGTTGTGTCACTTCCTGCGTGTACCATGAGGTGAACATGATTCAGGAGCCCAGCTTGCCATGTGCCATCTCAGGAAACCCTCCCGGCGACCTAGGGAGGAAGGTGCTGCTGTTAGTCCCATTTTACAGGTGTGAAGGCTGAGGCTCTGTGAGGTGACTTCCCAGGTCCAGTTTCTTAGGTGTTTTCTTGACATCAGCTGGACCTGGCAAAGGGAGGTCCTGGATGCCCTTGGATGTCTGGAATGGCTCATTAGTTCCATACTAGCTACTCACTAGGGAGGATTGGAGCTAGAAGGACCCTTTTGGGAATGGCCCTCTCTAACCCAGTCCAGTCCCTTGATAAGAGTGAGTAAGCAGGCTCGCTGAAACAACACAGCCGCTCAGCTGCAGAGCTGGGTTCTGAATCCCATTCCGCGTCCTGAGCCCACAACCCGAAAACCTTCATGATACTGCTTCCAACAGTGCTAGGATACAGGTCATCCCTTCCTACGGAAGAGAAACCCCAGGTGCAGCGAAGCCAATTCCAAGCTTGTCTGACTCCAAATCTGCATTTTTCTTGGCATCTAGTGCGAAACTTAGCTGTCAGGGCAGCTCAGGTAATAACGGGACAATTATTGCCGTGATCACTTCTGAAAGTTTGTACAAGCTGTGCTCCTGAGAAATCCACTCTCCTTTCGGGTTCACTGTCCACTGCTTTTCTTATGATCCAGATAATGCGTTGATCATGGGTGGAGTGGGATCCCGACAAAACCCAGGCTGGGGCCCAGCAGCCTCCCCAGGGTGGCAGGTGGCAGGTGGCACTGTGATATACTCGAGCCGGTCTGGCTTTTATGGCTCCTTTGCCAGTGGTCATAAACTTGGCATTTGCTTTCGGTACTTGGGGAGCCCTGAATCTCCAGTGAAGCTGGGTCTGAGCAGGTGGGGAGCACACAGCTAGAGAAGGTATGTAATAGCTGTGGAGAAGGCGGAGGGGCCTGGGCTGAGCTGGCTGATGGCTTCTCTCGCGGTGGAGGCTGTGAACTTTCACTCCCACAGCTCAGCTTCCTTTGCCCAGAAAATGGCACCGTGGCTCTGCGGCGAACCTCGGCAGTCCTCCCTTTGGTCTTCTTGAAGAAAAGCAGTTTCCTCTCCAAGCATCTCTCTTTCTCTCTCTTCCCCCACAGGACCCTCCTCCCCAGCTGTCATCATTGGGTGCGTTATCCACTTGCTAATCTTTAAAAACCGTGATAAAATACATATAACATCCAATTTGTCACTTTAACCATTTTTAGGCATACGGTTCAGTGGCATGAATTGAACGTTATTCTGCAGCCATCATTACCGTCCATCTCCAGAGCTTTTCCCATCTTCCCAAACTGAAGCTCTGTCTCCATTAAACTCCCCATTCTCCCCTCCCTCTGGCCCCTGGAAACTCCCATTCTACTTTCTGTCTCTATGACTTTGACTGTTCTAAGTACCTCATATAGGTGGAATCATACAATATTTGTCCTTTTGTGACTGGCTTACTTCACTAAATGCCTTCAAGGTTCATCCATGTTGTAGCGTGGGTCAAAATTTCCTTCCTTTTAAAGGTCGAATAATATTCCGTTGTATGGATAGACCACATTTTGTCTATCCATTCGTCTGTTGACGGTCACTTGGGTTGCTTCTAACTTTTGGCTATTGTGAATAATGCTGGTATGAACATGGGTAAACAAAGATCTATTTGAGACCTTGCTTTCCATTTGGCGATGGAGGGGGGATATATACCTAGAAGTAGAATTTGGGATTATATACCTAGAAGCCATATGGTAATTCAGTTTACTTTTTTGAGGAGCTGCCATATTGTTTTCCACAACAGCTACCATTTTCCATTTTCACCAGCAGTGCACTAGAGTTCCAATTTCTGCATGTCCTCAATGCATTTGTAGGTCCCCTGGTTAACCCTTTCACTCCTTCTTCCCTTAGACAAAGTTCAAGGGCTGAGTGATGACCCTTCAGCCAGTGTAGACCAAGGAATATGAAATTGGAGGAAAGTAATTTATTAAAGAGGCAAGAGCAGAGTGGTTTAGCCCAAGGGCATAGGACTGAGAGAGGGTCTTCTTGAAGCCTGAGTTTACTGCTCACAGGACAGATGACTTGAATAAATGACGCTCCCCTGTAAGTCTCAGGTGTCCCAACTAATCAGTGGAGTAATTGCAGGACCTGCTTTCTAGGGTCAGAAGGGTTCCATGAGACTGTACATAGAAAGCATCTAGCATAGAGTCTGACGGGGGATAAGCATTCTAGGAGTATCCCTAGTGTGGATGGAAGGCATTTATCCACCCAGGATTTATCAACCACCTATTTATGCTTGGACTGGGAATTCGCAGAGACACCTACTATCTATCATGTTGGTTGCTTCTCAAGGCCCGGGCTTTGAGATGCAGGGGTCCTTAGAAGCAGCCACTCATCTTCAGTGACCTAAGCAATCTCTAGGTCAAGAGGGGGAGAGGAAGTCTAGGTTTTTGGAAAATGAGCTTCTTCCTCCAGGAATGTTCTAGAAAGTTGGCCCCATCCTCCGGGCTTCCATAGAGCGTGGATTGGGACCCATTCATTGCCCATAGGTGGCTCATTTTATGTTGGTTCTTACTCTGCAGCATCTCCTATATTCTTCTTTAAGCAAGGCCACAGCAGGCACTTGGCATTTATATCACACTGTGTGTTTCCCTTTATTTTTATTCATTTTTTTCTGTATAACTTCTTGTGGGAGTCCATCTTGGCTCCTCAACTAGATTAACAACAGCTTGAGGGCAGGTGCCTCTTCATATATTCTGCCCTATCATTCAGTAAGTATTTGTTCAGCTAGTGAATGGATGGTATGACTGGATATGGCCTCTGTTTCCTTATCTGTAAAATGGGGACAATAGTACTAGTACCGACCAAGGGGTGTTTGGAAGAATTAAATGTATTAAGAGTACACATTGAGTTCTTGGGAGAGTGCCTGGCAAGTAGAAAGCCCTTACTAAATGTTATTTCATAGAGATAACAGTCTGTTTGCAATATACTACAGGGCTCCAGGGAGTGGCGATGGTTAATATGATAGTTAGGGAGAACGTGAAACAGTTACCAAGCATCCATTAAGTGTCAGGTACATACCAAGCTCTTTACACACATCACCTCATTTAATCGTCACGACAGCCCTGGGAGAGGCACCGCGTCCGTCCCCACCGTAGAGATGACGTGGAGACGTGGGGCCCTTGGAGTGACAGCTGGGACACGGCAGAGCCGGCATCTGGCTGCCTCCAGCACCGGGAAACATGTTCATTTTCCCCTTTCCTTTCTCAGTCTAATTCTTCTTCTTCTCCCTACTGTTTCATATCCCACTATGCTGAGTATATCATTTGCACAAGAGACACTTTCCCTTGAAGCGAAACAAGAAGTAGGTGGGTGATATCGAGTTCTTTCCCTCCTGCCCGAGGCCAGGACCCATGGTTGTTCTCAGGACTTTATGACGCAGCTGGTCTCCTTTGCTGAAAGAGCCCCTGAGTGCAGGCTGAGAAATGTAAATGGTATCCCTCTTCCCTGAATTACTCAGGACTGAGTGCAACTCCTCAGAAGCCACATGGCCTTCGTGCTTGCTTGCCTGTGGCCCCTTCTCAGGGGAAACGTTCTTTGCGTGTCACGGGCACCACCAAGCCCCACTCTTGGCTTAATCGGAATCAGCTTGACCATCTGTGCCCTCATCACATGCCTCTGAGCCCCTTTTCCTTTGCCAGAGCTGTGGGATTTGGAACCTGTCAAGAGCAACTCTTCTCCCCTCTGCCTGCCCGGCTGCTATTTGCCCTGGGAGGTGATCACAAAGGGTAGATAACTAAACAGGAGCTTAGGAGCTATGTCAGCCCAGGTTCAAGCCCCTACTTTCCCATTTCCCAACTGTGTGACTTAAGGGAAGCGAAATAACCTCTCTGAGCCTCAGTTGCCTCTTCTGTTCTGAAATGCGGTAGAGGGCTGGGTTCCCCAGGAAGCAGGCTCGGAGGTGGAGTTTAGCATGGTGAATGTTTATTATGGAATGCTGTGGGTATCCACCTCTGTGGGAGGGAGGGGGCAGATGTAGGATCAAACAGAGAGGAAAGTCAAGTCATGATGGAGGCCAAGTGACAGCCTCAGCCCAGTGACCCCACGGGAGCTTGGGGGCTGAAATGTCCAACTAGAGTTGGCTTGAAATGGGCCTACATGGCCAGACCATTACAACTTTGCCTTGATGGGTCATTGGATGAGGGCTGCCCCTGGGAGGTATGACCTTGGGTGAGGCAATCCCTGAAGGGCAGCTGGGGCAACAGGTCCTTCCTGAAGGCATATCTGGGTGATACCTCACAGCATCTAGCACACAGGGTACATGGCAGTCTCAGCTTCATGGATTTGTTATGAAGATTCAGTTTTGAAAGATGCATGTAAAATGGTACAGCACTTGGCCCATTGTACATGCTCTATAGATGTGAGTTACTAATATTGTTCATGTTGGATGCAGCCCAAATCCCCCATCTTCCACAAAACTTTCCTTGATTTCTGGAGTTGGAATGAGCCCCTCCCACTCCCATCCCCCACCCACTTCTGGAGCAGTTAGATGTTTATGTTATTTCCTGCTGGATTTAGAGGTTTTGGCAAGCAGACCTGCAGCTTACTATTAAATTCCCAGTGCCTGCACATCGTAGACCCTCAGCTTGTTGAGTGACGGGATCTCCAAGAGCCTTTTGTGCCACCGTGTTATCCAACAGGCAAGGAAACTGAGGCCCAGAGAGAACAACAGATGTGACCCGTCATGGAGCCAGTTGGTGACAGAGACCTCCAGGTCCTCCGGGTCTCCTGAGGTCCACACTTCCTCTTTTGCAGTCACCCTGCCTCCCCATTTTTTGGATTCCATGCTTTTTTAAAAAAGTATTTTAAAGTAACGTTTGCAACATTGAGATTCAGATAACATAAAATGAACCATTTTGAAGTGAACAATTCAGTGGCATTTGGTATCCTTAGCATGTTGTGCAACCACCATCTCTGTCTAGTTCCTAAATATTGTCATCACCCCAAAAAGAAACCTCGTACCCATTAAGCAGTCACTCCCCATGCCCCCTTCCTCCAGCCCCTGGCAACCACGAATCTGCTTTCTGTCTCTGTGGACTTGCCTATTCTGGACATTTCACATAAGTGGAATCATACGATACATGACCATTGGTATCTGGCTTCTTTTACTTAGCATCGTGTTTTCCAGGTTCATCCACGTTGTAAATCTTCATTCCTTTTCATGGCTGAATAATATTCCACTGTATGGATATGCCACAATTTGTTTGTCCATCCATCCTTTGATGGACATTTGTGTCATTTTCACCTTTTGAATGCTGCTATGAACATGCACGTACATGTATTTGTCTGAGTACCTATTTTTAATTCTTTTAGATACATGTCGAGGAGTAGGGTTGCTGGGTCATGTGGTAATGTTATGTTTAACTTTCTGAGGAACCATCAAACTTCCGTGGCAGCTGAGCCATTTTACACTCCCACCAGCAATGTGCAAGGGTTCCACATCCACATCCTTGCCAACACTTGTTATTTTCCTTTTTAAAAATTTTTAGCCACCCTAGTGGGTGTGAAGTGGTATCTCATTGTGGTTTTAATTTGCATTTGGCTAATGACCAGTTTGAGCATCCTTTTATGTTTTTGTTGGCCGCCATTTGTAGATCTTCTTTGGAGAAACAGCTATTCAAGTCTTTTGTCCATTTTATAATTGGATTGTTTGTCTTTTTGTTCCATATTCTCTTTTGATCCACATTCATCATGTCTCCTTCTCTTGAGCCCCCAACCAGCCTGGTTGTAGCAATAGCACCTTGCAGAGGTGAAGGAGCACAGACTTGCAGCCAGCAGGGTCTGGGTGGAGTGCCACCTCTGTGGGCCCTTGGGCAAGCAGCTTCCATTCTCTGAGCCTCAGTTTCCTCATCTATAAAATGGGGACACGGTCCTCTGTCTCCTACATGGGCTCTAAAGATTGGAGGTAATGTAGGGGAAATGTTTATCCCAGTGCCGAGCATGGGGAGGCCCCCAAAAAGATGGTAACCCTTTTTATTAGCTTGAATTTTACTCCTGCTCCTCAATTTAATTTGCAGCTCATGGCTTAGCTCATGACACGTGCTATCTTCCTGGTTGCTTTTGCATCCACAGGCGATCTGGGATGGACACTGTAGATAGTGATGGAGACAGCCATACAGCTTAGGGATTCTGTACCGAAGCAAACAGGGGGCAGGAGGGGGCCTTTTGCAACATCTTGATGTGATGGCTCTCTTTGCACCCAGCACGGCCTTTGGTGGGCAGCTGTCTGTCTCTGTCAATCTGCCAAACCTCTCCGATACGTAATTCATCTTGATGCTGCAGTCACACTGAAGGCAGCAGAGCCCAATGGGCTGGTGAGTTTGCATATTCAGGAGGAAGAGGGGAGCCTCTTATTTAGTTTCCCAGGTGCCTTTGGCTTAAGGTGAGGGCCAGTGACTCAGTGTCTAGTGCTGCAGTCTTTCTTTGTAGCAGTGAGACACCAGGTTGAGTCATTTCCCAAAGACTTAAAGACCGTACTTGACATTGCTCCCCTAATCTGCCAGTTGAGACGCCAATTGCCCTTGATTCCAGGGCACTGCAGAACAGAGTGTCCAAAAGTGCAGCAATTGTCTTGCTACTTTAAAAATCCACTTGCACAGCTTCCCATCTCTCCTCCCATCCCCTCAAAAATACAGCCCTGATTCTTTTGAAAGTCACCTTGTGGCATTGTCATCCCATGTCGGCCCCCCCTTGAAGCCCTGTTCCTATTTTTGAGAGAAGGTTTGCAGATTTTCCTCCGAATCAGAATCTGCTTGCCTGTGGTTGGAAAACACTGCCTGGCATTTAGAGATGCAGTTTCCTTGGAGATGGAAACATCTGCCTGCAGATCTGGGGACCTGCGTGACGGCAGACCAGCTTTTGTGCCTGGCGGGAACTGGAGAACAGGTCTCTAGATGTGGAGCCATAGCCCTGTTTCTCTTTTTCTAAGCCAGCCCAGTGCCACATAGTGAGACCCGTTTGATGTGGTAATGTGAGAATAAGAACTGAATTTTTTTTTTTTTTTAAGATCTCTGCCATTTAATTAACCTGTATGCTGGTATCAGTTAGTTCAAGACATTTAAATGAGTTAACACACAGCCAAATTCCCTTTATATCTGCTCATGTCAAGGGCTTAGGGTAATAGTTGACTTGTTAGTTTTCTAGGTTAATAGGGAGAGGCTGGGTTTCATTCATTCTTCCAAATACTATTTCTTGAGCTCCTACTGTGTGCCAAGGTCTGCTCTAGACACTATAGATGTAGCGATGAACAAAACTGTCATGACTCTGCCCTCCTAGACCAGAGGTCACAAAACTATGACCTATGGACCAAATCTGGCCCACTGCCTGGTTTTGTAAAGAAAGTTTTATTGGAACACAGCTTTCCTTTTGTCCTTCCCTATCTCCCTTCTTCCTCCTTTGCTTTATTTCTTTTCCTTCCTTCTTCTCCCCCTTCATTCTTCCCTCCCTCTCCTCCTCTCTCCGAACTTCCTTCTTCTCTTCCCTCCCTCCTTCCAAATTACACATTACACTCACAGTAAGCATTTTCACTGTAAAAGCTTCACATACATAGTCAAATGTGGGAGTTCCTCTAACTCTGTTACTCCCACTCCTTTCTTCCGGTTCTTATTCTATGACCTTAAATACATCACAGGAATAGATAGTAAATATATTCAAACATTATGCAAATGTATCTATACATATTTATGTTTATATATATTTATGTTTGTAGAGATGAGCTCACACTAGATGTGTTGCTGGGCAGTTAGTTTTCTTCATAAATCAGTGTGTCTTGGAGTTTCCCACATCTGCTCGTGGAGAACAGGAGTTGGCAAACCAGGGCTCTGGGCCAAATCTGGCCCACTGCTTGTTTTTGTAAATAAAGTTTTATTGGGACACAGCCTTGCCCTTGTGTTTATGTGTTGCCCAGGACGGCTTTTGTGCTTCATTGGAGAGTTGAGTAGTTGCAGTGGAGACACCCTGGCCTCCAAAGTCTGTAGTATTTACTATCTGGCCCTTGTAGAAAAAGTTTGTTGATCCTGGCTATAGAGCTACCTCATTCTTTTTTTTTTTAAATAAATTTTATTTATTTATTTATTTATGGCTGTGTTGGGTCTTCATTGCTGCACGCGGGCTTTCTCTAGTTGCGGTGCGCGGGCTTCTCATTGCGGTGGCTTCTCTTGTTGTGGAGCACGGGCTCCAGGCTCACGAGCTTCAGTAGTTGTGGCACACGGGCTCAGTAGTTGTGGCTCGCAGGCTCTAGAGCGCAGGCTCAGTCAGTAGTTGTGGCGCACAGGCTTAGTTGCTCCGCGGCATGTGGGATCTTCCCAGACCAGGGCTCGAACCCATGTCCCCTGCATTGGCAGGCGGATTCTTAACCACTGCGCCACCAGGGAAATCCTACCTCATTCTTTTTAATGACTGCATAGTATTCTGAAGTGTGGATGCATCGTATTTTATTAAATCACTCCCTTATTAAGACATTTCCTGCTTTGCTCTCTGTACCTACTCCAATGGGGACCCACTAAACAGGGCTGACCCTGCTGTGCCTCAGGTTTGACATAAATACTGGACTTTTCTGATGGGGAAGGTGGTGAAGCCTGAGCCTTCAACACTTGCAGCAGAATGGGCTGTGTGCCTTTTGCAGTTGTGTCCCCGTGGCTGTCCTGGAGAGTGTCTTTTGGTGATAGCTTTCCTCCAGCCCTGGCCTGGCCTAAACTCTCAGGCCTTGAAGTCTGGTTCTTGGAGAGCCTGAGCAGATGCTAGCAAAATGAATGGTCCTTTATTTCAGAGAGTTAGCCTGTGCCACACCTGCCAGTAACAGTACAGACCACTGTCTTTGATGTGGAATTACCAGGCAAGGCAGAGGTTCTCAGGAGTGTGGAGGTGGCTTTGGAAAGCTTGTTAACACAAAGATGTCTGGGCCCCAGCCCAAAGGATTTGAGAAACTCTGGAGTCAAGAGTCTGACATAGTGAAAAATGGAAACTCAGCTTTCGTGGTCTCTCTCAAGGATGCACTAGGGGCTTGGATTGCAAACAATGGAAGCCAACCCTGGCTGACTTAAGCAGAGAATGGACCTACCTACACGGAAGATTCTGGGGTAGCTCTCAGGATCCACTGGAAAGCTCAGAAAGGAGCAGGATCCAGGGTGTCTTGGAGGCTCTAAGTAGCAGGAATGACTTGAAAGGTTGTTTTGGGGGTGAACCACCAGTAGATCAACCGAGCTTTAAAATTTTTTTCCATTATGTGTCACGCCATTTAAGATTCACGTTCCCCAGAGAGATTCCGATGGGCCTGATTTGGCACCTGGTGACTTGGGATGGTCAACGTCTGTCCCCTGGCTGACACCCCCAACAAGATTGTGCACAGAGGAGAGAGAATTCCCCCCAAAAGTTGGGGGGGGGATGGTGAGTGCTAGGTGGTCACAATCAAATGTCCACTGCAAAGCAGCCAGACAGGCCATTGACTAAGATTAAATACCTGAGTTGTGCTGAGCAGGAAGAAATCCGTGGGCAAGCACATTAAGTTACATCCCTGGTGGGCCTGCCCTCTGTATTATTTGATCCCCAATGGACACATTTTGTATCATAACAAGTCACTGTTGGATGCAAAAGTTGAAATCGGGTGGAAGGCCTTGGTATGAAAAGCAAAACAAAACGCTGATTTCAGACAACAGTGTTCAAACTCACATGGAAAATGTTTCAGACTTTCTTCTTAGAGTCACCATAGGAAAGTCATGACTTCTTGGAAATTCCGCACCGCTGGGATCATAGCGCTGAGGTTTCATAGTGCTCACGCTGACTCATTTCCCCCCACAGAAGCAAGGGGCAGACAGGGGGTCTGGAGAGGTTATCCCACAGTATAAATAAGAAGGCTCGAAGACTCACAGATTCTGACCCGCCCAAGGTCACGCCGTAAGTCTGGAGGAAAGAGGGCAGCATCACAGAACCATCACAGTGAGGATGGATGAGCTTTTAAGGATGATCTGCTCTAAGCCCTCATTTTACGAGTGGAGAGGCTGAGAGCCTGCTGAGGTTAAGCGGCTGGCCCCAAGTACCCAGCCGGCCCCTGTACTGTCTGAATCCTTCCCAAGCCCTCAGAGCTAACACATGCTGCTGTCTGTCTCACAGACTCTGATGGACGCATTTCAGTGTGGATCTCATAGAACCACCAGACTGAAATATGTGCTTTTTAGGCATGTCTGTAAAGATTCACTCCCAATTAATTTTCCCAGGGTAAAGGAAGCTTCTTTGAAGAGTTCCATAGGAGGCAAAATACTCACGGTTTCCCTGAAGAAACATTTCCAGCTGACCTCTCGCTTTGCAGAGAGAAGGCTTTTTGCTGGCTCACCACTGGGCAGACAGTTGTCAATTCTGCCTTTGCTTAGGACGCTGACCCCAGGTGCTTTCATGGGGAGATATCAGGGTGTTAAGAATCAATGTGACAACATGCCTCCGTGCCGCAAGCAAATTCAGGTCTTAGGGAGGCTGCAGTGTATTTTAGGACCAAGAGCACTGAGGTCAGACAGAACAAATTTCAAGTCCTGGCCTCTGCCCCTTACATGCTGTGTGACCTTAGGTGAGTGGCTTAGCCTCTCTGACCCTCTGTTTCTTCATCTGGAGTGGATGATGCCCATCTTAAAGACTAAAATGAGCTAATACCTATAAAGTGCTTAGCACCAGGCTAGGCTCATAGTAAGAGCTTAATGAATGGCATCTCTCACGATGAGAGCCAAGATACCTGGACTGGAAACGGACAGAGTCCACTTAGCAAATCCCTGCTTTGAAAGGAAAGGGAACCAGCCTCAAAGGCCGTAGTGACTTGCTAAGTAATGACAGAGCCAGGTCAGGAGCTCGGCCTCCTGCTTCCCCACCAAGCAATATTAACAACTTAGCACATGGCCCGCCTCGGGGTCACCCTGGACGGGCCACACTACCCCCAGTAGGGTGGGTGTCACGACTGGGAGTAGTGATGCTGTCGAGTTTCCCCTTCCTGACCCTTTCCCTCTCTGTCTCCTTTAGGGTTTCTGATTTTAGGGGATGTTTAGTTAAATGATTCCCTGCCCAGGGGGAGGCCAAGAGAAGGGAGAAGAAGCCAACAGCAGCCATCACTTTTTGGGCTTATGGAAGCCTGCCCACATCCTACTGGCCCCAAGGAGACAGCAAGAGCAGACCTTTGTACCAATTTATCTTGGAAATTGTCTTTTCTTCAGGCCAGGGGAGGGGGAAGGAAACCTAAAAGAAAACATCCAGCCACATGCCTGTGAAATCTCTGCCTAAAATCAGTCATCCTTTTTAATAATGAGGGCTGTCATGAGCCTTGGTTTGGTCGGAAATGATGGCCTGTGTAAATATTTGGTCTGTAACTGATTTATGGGTTGGGGAACAAAAATATAAGATTAGTTCCTAATCACAGGGATGCAGGAAAATCAGCGGGCCTGGATGCCGGCGCAGATCAGGCCTGGAAGGCAGAATTGAGGATGGCTGTCTGGGTGAGCTCAGACGGGGTGAGGGAGGCTGGAGAGGGAGCCGTGGGCTTCTGGATTATTCCGTGGGGCAGAAGCAGTGTTGTCCGTGTCCAGGTCAAAAACTGGCCGAGACCAGCAAGATGCCCAGTTTGCAAGTGTAAAACTGGTTGTCCCTGGCCAGCCCTGAAATCAGCCACTTGGACAGCGCCAGGCCTGCACAGGCACTGCTGTGAAACGGGAATATATGCCATCAGCTCTTGCAGTGGAATCGACAGAGCAATTAGGAATTGGCTTTGAAGTCAGTTAAATCTGTGATCACACTCTGAGCCTTTATTGAGTTGTGTCTTGGGTACATTAGCTGTGGAGAACCCCAGTTACCTTCACTGCAAAATGCGGGTAATAATCGTTCCAAGTCCAATGAGATAATGTGTACGGAGCACAGCGTCTGACCCCCAGCATCTCAGCGAGACCAATCTTACTGCTGACATCAGCAGTCCCATGAGTACTGGGATTCAAACCCTGCCCCCCCACCCCCAGGTGGCTGATTCGGGCTCTTACCTTTCCTGCAGGCTAACCACTCCCACAGCCACTGCATGCAGCAAACGCCTCCTGTTAGAAATAAATATATAGGGTGGGTGCCAGCCTGGTACCCCCCCCACCCCTGGCATCAAGGCAACGTGGAGGCACTGGAAGGCTACCCCTGCCCCCGACTCACTTTCAGGAGGAGCCCCCGAACACTCAGGTGATGAGACGGTGGGCTCACTTGGACTTTCAGACATTCATTTCATTAATTGAGCTCTTACTATATGCCAGGCCCCGTACTGGGCCCTGGGGATCCACAAAGAGCAAGTCAGACACGATCCCTGTCTCCCCGTCCTTCTGGTGCTTGCAAATGGGTGGGAGAGGTCCACGTTCATCAAATAATATAATTAGAAAAACAGATGTGTATTCCAAAACTGTGGCTGGAGCTGGAAGAAATGTCTAGGATTTGTGACAAGACCCAGCTAAACCCAGGAGGGGTGGGCTCAGGATGAAGAAAGGAAAAACACCAAATAAAGTCCAGGTGGCAGGGTGGCAAGCTCTTGGGGTGAGCCAGGCGATGGGAATTGGGATTCAAGGGTGAAACAAACCGAAGGGCTGGTTTGTTTCAGTTTTCCTACCTTCAGGTAAGTCCAGACCCTGCTAGGACAGGGGTGGGCAAGCTGCGGCCCACATTTGGCCCAGGGCCTATTTTTATGGATAGCTTTATTGGAACATGCCCTGCCCATTCATTCACCTGTTGTCTGTGACTGAGCTTGCGCTACAAGGGCAGAGTTGAGTAATTGCAACAGAGAGCATAGGGCTTGTGAAGCGAAAGATATTTACTCGCTGGCTGTTTACTGGAAGTTTGCTGACCTCTGCAACTGGACCATCTTTCCTTTCCTCTCCTGATCATTTTTTTGTCTCCTGTACTCATCCTGGATCTGAAGCGTGTCTTAGTAGATGGGAGGGGAATGTGTGTATGAGGACAGTTTGCTCTTTCCCGAAATCAAGTCTTGGTAGAAAGTCTGTTGGATATTGAGAGCTGATCTGTTACTGAGCAAAGTTTAACCTTAAAAAACAGATACTATGTATCTGTGCTTAAGACATTTTATGTTTTTCAAGTGCATATTTATATATATATATGTTCGTATATAACATATTTATATATAATGTATTCATTTAATTATATATAATATATAAAGATACAAAAGTATGCATATATGTTTAGCTATATATCATATGTAATATATAAAGATATAAAAGTATACATATATGTTTAATTACATATCATATATAAAATATAAAAATATAAAGAGTATAAACATATATGTTTAATTTTGTATAATATATAATATACAAATACACACCATCCATACAATTTATATAATAGTATATATAATTAATATTATATAAAAACATAATATTGTATAATGAAACATATATATGTTTAATTTCTAGGAATCTATAAACTACCACATTTTAATATCTGTCGACTAAATCTGAGATACCAGTTACCAGTTGACTGGTACCAGCCATTTGGGAAACAAAAACCCATCTCAAATTTGATCTTCAATTTAAAATTTGAAAAAATAATGAAACATCATTTAAATATTAAGTAACAATTGAGCACATTATTCCATGTCCATACCTCTGTTTTCTAGAGTTTTTTTTTTTCATTTTAATAAAACAAAGAGGAGAAATTCAAGCAAAAAATACAGTATGCCATTTAAAGATTATCTTTTATTATTATAAAAGAATACTCCTGTTAGTAAGTTCAAAAGGCAAAGGAAAGTCTAAAAGTAACAAAGTACCTACTCTGGAAATCCCTGGCTGCCAACTGCCTCTTGTATAACCTTAGACGTGAGTGTATCCATCTAAGACTGGGGGTCCGTATGACACACCGACTTAGGAAGCATCTCCCGTCTCTTCCTCTCGCCTTCCTCATGTTGAATTGGCCAGCAAGTCCTGGGAGAGCTGAGTCCCAAATACCTCCTCTCCCTCCACCTCCGTGACTTAGACCTTGGTTCAAGGCGCCACCATCTTTTGCCTGGGGGCCTCCAACAGCCTCCTGTCCGGATCCCCTCATCCCATTCTTGCTTCCACCACAGGTCAACTCTCTACTCACTGGGCAGAGTGATCTCTTAAGAACAGAATCAGAGTTCATCACCTTCCTTCTTAAACCTCTCCAGCAGGTTCCCATCGCTCTCACAATCAAACCCCCTCTCCTTACAGTGGCCCCACTGTCTCTTTTTCTCCTCCCTCACTGTGAGGTGACCTTCCCTGGCCTTGACCTTCCCTCAACTGCCTGGTCCCCTCTCCCTCCAGATCTTTGTAAGTCTGGCTTCTCCTCGACATGCAGGTCTCAGCCTAGATGCCATGTCCCCAGAGAGGCGCTACCACCCAGTCACTACATCCTCTGATTTTAATTCTCCATGTAGCTCTTATTATTAGCCAGTACTCCCTTATTGTTTCGTCTGTTTGTCTGTACCCTCCCCAGGGTACCAGCCCAGGGAAAGCGTGGCTCTTGTCTGCCTCCTTCATTGCTAGAGTCCACGCACCTCATTGTTCTAGGAGTATTTATTGGATTCATGTTTTTCATTAATATATATCTTTTTTTTAATTTAAAAATTTATTTATTTATTTATTTATTTTTGGCGGCACCGGGTCTTCGTTGCTGCGTGTGGGCTTTCTCTAGTTGCGGCGAGCAGGGTCTACTCTTCGTTGTGGTGTGCAGGCTTCTCATTGCGGTGGCTTCTCTTGTTGCGGAGCACAGGCTCTAGGTGTGCGGGCTTCAGTAGTTGTGGCTCACGGGCTCTGGAGCGCAGGCTCAGTAGTTGTGGCGCACGGGCTTAGTTGCTCCGCGGCATGTGGGATCTTCCCGGACCAGGGCTCGAACCCGTGTCCCCTGCATTGGCAGGCGGATTCTTAACCACTGCGCCACCAGGGAAGCCCTAATATATATCTTTTAAAGACACAAATGAGGTCATACTGTATACATTGTTTATTTATTTGTTATTTTTTAAATGTTTCTTTATTGTGGTAAAAGTCACATAATATAAAACATACTATCCTAGCCGTATTTAACTGTACAGTTCAGTGGCACTAAGGACGTCCACATTGCTGTGCAGCTCTCACCAGCATCCATCTCCCGAATTTTTCACCTTCCTAAACTGAAACTGTGCCCATTAAACACTAACTCCCCATTCCCCCTCCCCACCCCACCCTCACCTCCCGGCCCCTGGCATCGACCACTGTACTCTCTGACTCTATGAATTTGGCTATTCTAGGTATGTCGTATAAGTGGAATCAAACAGTAATTATCTGCACCCAATTGTCTACATTGTTTTGCCTTTTCCTTCACTTAATAATAAATATTGGTGTTCTCGCTATCGCGATTCTTTTAAATCCCTACACAGCTCCATCAAATGGAGTTACCATTTAATACCATTTAATGGACCAGCCCCCTATGATGCATGTTTTAGCTATTTCCAGTCTTATTGCGAAGCAGTTAATTTTACTGTTGGGAGAGGAAGGGTGAACATCAGAGAGGAGAGAGAGATGGGACGGAGCAGGTGCTCTGATAGCAGAGCAGTGGTCACCTCACCCTGTAATGCCGGGAACAGGGTTGTTTAGAGCAGCAGAGTCCAAAAGGAGTTTCAGTGATGATGGAAATGTCTGTGTCTGCTGTGTCCACCATGGTAGCCAGCAGCCACATGTGACTTTTGGGCATTTAAATTGTGGCAATTTGAGACTGATGAACAGAATTTAAAATTTTATCTCACTGAATTTAAATTTTAGTAGCCATGTGTGGCTATGGCTACTGTATAGGACAACACAGATTTAGGCAAAGGGCTTTAGTCTTACCACTCAGGGATGTGGCCATTGCCTGACCCTGGGTGATTCAGGCCACCGTGACTGGGCCACAGGGAGAGAAGGGAGTAGGAAGGCAGAGTGTTCATTATTTAGATGCAAAGGTCAAGAGAGACGCTGTCACTTGAGGGAAAATAAATCCCAAGAAGACTCTGGTTCTTGTCAGGATTTTTTTATTTTATTTTTTTTGTGATTAACATCTGTGGGCAGGGAATCTAGAACAGGGATTGGCAAACTTTTTCGGTAAAGGGCCCCTCTGTGGGCCATACAGTCTGTGCTGCAACTAACTCTGCAGTTGTCAAGCTAAAGAATTAACAGACAATGTGTAATGAATGGGCATGGCTGCGTTCCAATAAAACTTTATTTGCAAGAACAGGCTGAGAGCTGGATTTGGCCCAACTTTGGCCCATAGTTTGTCAACCTCTGGACTAGAAGAATCTGGCTGGATCTGCCCAGTTCAAACCAGCAGGCAGCTTCCCAGAGAACAAAAGGAGAGCAATGCCCCAGGCATAACTCAGGGTTTCTCACATTTGACACACCCAGCCAGGGTACAAGGCAGCGTGGATGACCTACTTCCAGTGAAAGACGATTTCTGGTGGGTCACACCTGAATTTGGGATTCCTGCTGTGCTTCGGTGCAATACCCACAGCCATGAAGCAGGTGTGGAGCACACTCCCGTTTTCTGGCCAGGTCTGTACTGGTGCAGAAGTGACACACAGGGTAGGGCTGCTGAGAACAGAGGTTGGGCTCCTTTTTATGCCCCATGGTGTCTAACACAGTGCATTGCACTTAGAGTGTGCTTGGGTGGCCTGGGCCGAATTTGCAACCAAGTGCCGTATCATCTCTGTGAGCTTCAGTTTTCCCATCTGTAAAATGGGTATGACCATAGAACCTTCTCCACAGGGCTGTGGGGAGGATCACATGAGTTCCTGTGTGTGCAGGACTGGTGTCTGGACTGCATTGAGTGCTCAGGACATGACACAGATGTACGTGCTGAGCTGTTGATGGCAACCTAGAGGCAGATGGTTCTGGAGGGCTCAGAGCTGGTCATCCTCAGACCGAGCCTTTAAGGATGTGCCAGAGAGAAGATATGATAGGGTTCTAGGAGAGTGAAGGCATGGAGGAGCTGAGGTAGAGCTCATTCGAGGTAAGAAGCGACAAGGAAAACAGAGTTGACGTCTCGTGCCTTCATGAAGTAGGAAATCGACTGGAAATAATACAGATTCATACCAAGGGGGTGGTGCCGGGCCTCACGCCTCACAGATCCCTTTTATCTCGTGTGATCCTTTCCACACCTTGGTGATAGCCCTCTTTGAGAAACAAGGAGAAAGGCTCAGAATGGGGAAACAACTTGCCCAAGACCACACAGCTAGCACAGGGGGAGTGGGACCTCCATCCAGGACTGTTTGACTCCCAGGCCTTGATGAGCACATTATCGTATTGTCTGCTGTCCTCATCCACAGAAAACCAGCCTGCACACTTCAGAGGTCCCTTGGAGGTTACTTGGATCACTCCTAAGAGCCACATTTACCCCCAAACCAGATTCCATGACCTGGGAGCCATGTTCCTCCCAAGCCAGATCCTGTGTCTTGGGAGCTGGGCTTGGTGGGACAGAGGCAGGTGGCATCTCTTCTCTGGCACCTTAGCAGTTCTGTTTTATACTTTGGGGAAACTCTGCTTTGGTTTTTGCAAGAATCTGTTCCCCAGTCGAGATCTCTGTATGACCGAGGTGGGAAGGAACCCACATGTGTCTCATTTAGAGAACCCTTGAATCCTAACTTCTAGTACATGATGAAGACGTCTGGGTCCAGGATCCTGAGCTTTGGGGAAAACCCCCTCCCTGGTGCTGGCCTGGGACGGTGTCACATGTAGTTGTGGGGATCTGGGCTCTGGCTTTGGACAAATTGAGTTTGAATCCTAGTGCTCTCTGGACTCAGTTACTTCATCTGTAAAATGGAACTGCCCGTGAGGCTTGGTGATAATATTCACTTGTGCATTCATCCAGAATATAATTTCGGGGGCACTATGTATCAAGCATTCACATTGGTGAACAAGATTGAGATGGGGCTTATATTCTAGTTCTAGAATATTCTAGAGAGCAAATGAGGAAATTAATACACCACTAGAATAAGAATTTCATAAAGTGACCAGTCTCAAGTCCATTCTCTAGTGACTACTCTGTCGGAGGCAGTGGGTGTTTCTCTTCTTTTAGTGATAAAATTAATCTGAGTGGTGCCGAGGGATTCCCTTAGCATATAATAGGCACTGATGGTGAGAGCCTAGAGGGGTCCTAGGAAGAACACAGTGGAGGGAAAGGGCTGCCTTGAGCAAGCATTCCTCGCCGACCCTTTTCTCTGGATGCCTTTGAAAATCCTTTTGTAACTGCCCTTCTTCCAGGAAGGTTCATGCCTCCCCCGTCTGGTGTCATCACCCCAGAGATGGGTCAGTGTGGTCCTCAGACCTTCATGTGCTTCTCCCGAGGCAAGAAGTCCAGGGTAAAGAGGAATTGTTTGGTCCTCTTTGTGGATACTTATCCATCTTCTCTTGATTTTGAGTCCTGACCTACTTCCACGTGGGACAGACTTTGCCTATAAGGAGCCTCAGTCTGTGTCTAGAGGAAAAGAAATTTCTTGGCAAGGGACAAATGTGAGAAGAGCTCCCTAGCTCAGGTGCCAGGTACTCTGTGAGGCATTGAAGTCCGTTATTTCATTGGATCTTCATACAACCCTGTGAGGTAGAGGCATTAGTAGGCATTTTTACAGGTGAGGACATTGATGCTCAGAGAGGTTAAGTGACTTGATAAAGGTCACACAGCTAGGAAGGGGGAGAAATATGCTTCCTGTATCGCTGTTATTTTTTATTGCTATTATTTTTTTCTAGTTATAGTAAAATACACATAGCATAAAATTTACCATTTTTATTTTAAATTTTATTGAAGTATAGTTGATTTACAATGTTGTGTTTAATTTTTGCTGTACAGCAAAATGACTCAGTTATACATATATATTCTTTTTCATATCCTTTCCATTATGGTTTATCACAGGATATTGAATATAGTTCTCTGTGCTATACAGTAGGACCTTGTTGTTTATCCATCCTATAAAATTTACTATTATAAAGTGTACAATTCAATGGCATTAAGTACATTTATAATCTTGCACAACTATCACCACTATCCAGTTCTAAAACTTTTCCATTACCTCAAATGGAAACCCCAGACCCATTAAACAGTCATTTCCCATTCCCCCTCCTGCCCCCAGCGCTGGTCAACCACTAATCTGCTTTTTGTCTCTATAGATTTGCCTATTCTGGATATTTCATATAAATGGAATCGTCATATGTGGCCTTTGCATGTGGTTTTTTTCACTTAGCTCATGTTTTTGAGGTTCATCTACATTGTAGCATGAATCAGTACTTCATAATAGTGAATAATATTCCACTGTCTGGATAGACCACAACTGGTTTATCCATTCATTTTTTGATGGACATGGGAGTTGTTTCCACCTTTTGATTATTGTGAATAATGCTGCTGTAAACATTGTGTACAGTTTTTGTTTGAACACCTGTTCTCAATTCCTTTAGGTATATATCTAGGAGTAGAATTGCTGGGTCAGATAGTAATTCCATGTTTAACTTGTTGAGGAATGAACCATCAGACTGTTTTCCACAGTGGCTGCAGCACATTCCCACCAGCAATGGAAAAGAGTTCCAATTTCTCTACATCCTCACCACCACTTATTATTTTCTGACTTCTTGATTATGGCCATCTCAGTGGGTGTGAAGTGGCATCTCATTGTGGTTTTGATTTGCATTTCCCTAATGACTAGTAATGCTGAACATCTTTTTATGGGCTTGTTGGTCATTTGTATATCTTCTTTGGAGAAATGTCGATTCAAATCTTTTAATTTTAATCTCACTTTTTAATTGGGTTGTTTTTTTTACTGTTGTTTTAAAAAACTTTTTGTAAGGCATAAGTTTAATTCAGAAGTAAAGTGCACAATTTTTGTGTACAGTTTGATGCATTTTTATTTATCAATCCACCCAGGTGACTGTCACCCAGTCAAAACAGAGGACATGTCCAGCCCCCAGAGGATTCTTGGTTTCCCTTCCAGTTAGTAACCTCCCCAAAGAAAATCACTCTTCTGGGGTCTCTCACCATAGATTAGTTTTGCCTGTTCTTGAACTCGATGTAAATGGAATCATAATGGACTCATACAACATAAAACTGTTTTGTGGCTGGCTTCCTTGGCCCAACACTGTATCTTTGAGACTCAGCCATATTTTAGTATAGCAATAGTTTCCTCTTTTTCATTGTCGTGCAGTAGTCAAATAAATGAGTATACTGCGATATATTTATCCATACTGCTATTGATGGACATTGAGATTTTTCCCAGTGTTTGCCCATATGAATGACATTGGCATGAATATTCTTACACAGGTCATTCTGTGGACATGGGCAGTCAGTTTGGTTAAGGACATAATACCCTGGGGTGAAATTGTTGGGTCAGAGCATATGTTCAGTTTCAGTAGATACTGTCAAATTGTTTCCATTCACAGTCTCACCAGAATTTTATGAGAATTCTGGTTGCTCTGTATCCTTGCCAACATGTGGTGCTGTCAACTCTATCTTAGCCACTCTGGTGGGACCTATACTAGAATTTACTTGACATTTTTTTTTCAGCCAATGTCTCTTCCTTCATCTCCTTTGTTCTTCCTCATCTCCTTCTTCCTCTTTTTCTTTTCCTTCTCCTTCTTTCCTTTCCTTTTCTCCCTCTTCTTTTAATTCTTCTTAGTGTATTTTACATAAGGCTGTATACTGTGAAAAAACTGCATGAAATTATGGATTTGGTGTGCAAAATCAATATTTCAAATTTCAACTTTTAAAATACAAAAATGGCATCCACGTGTCATCTAAAAGCATTGCCTGTTCCTCCACACCTGGGGAAATGCAGCTTCTGTTGTCTGACTGACTCATCAGTGCTCCTTTTTTTGCCGGGGCCCCTGTTGATTCTTGCCATGCTCTGGGCATGCCTAAGGCAGAAATGAGGGTTGTCACCTGTGGCCAAGGACCACAATGGATTCTCAATAAACATCCTCCAGTGTTAGGCTTTTCTAAACCTCCTCCTTCCCCAGGCTCGAGCAGCTGAGCCGAGGGTCCCTAAGTACTCCCCCCACCTCCACCCCTTCTCACCCAAGAACTGGTGTTATTCTTTGGTTTTGAAAAGGGTCTTTCCTGGAGGTCTCCCCTTGGGTAATCAGATCAGGCCAACTGCAAAGGATTTAAATGGCCCAGTTTGAGAAGGAGGGGCAGCTCACGCAGCTCCGGGTTAGACCAGCGGGCATTTTTTTCCTGTTTGGGGAAATGGCTACTGGATTAGCACTTTGCTGCCCAGGGTGGTGTGTGAGAATGTGTGTTTGTGCCTGTCCTTCTGCCATGCCTGCGAGGAGCCTGCCTGTTCCCAGCCCTGTCATTTCCTGCCGATCGGCAGGGCCAGATGCCCCAGACCCCGTTAATGATATGCTGAGGGGTTTGGCTGGTGAAGGCTTTCAAGTGCAAGGGGACACAACCCCACACTTGAGGAAGCTGAGGGGCCGTGTGAGCCAGCGGCTTGGCTTAGCTCAAAATCCAGCAGACTTTCGGGAGAGGAAACGGTGCAAAGCCTAAGCATCAGTCTGGGACTTCCCTTGGCAACCTTTGTGAAGAAGGCTCTGAGAGGCTAGCTGGCAAATGGGCATCGATCAGGAGCCTTATGAGTGCAGAGCTGTCTGCCAGATCCGGACAGAGGTGGCCAGAGGCTGGCGAAAGAAATAAGATGCATCTCCGCCCTCAAGGAGCCCATATTTGAGAATTAACTGGGAAGATGCTGATAAACAGTCCTCCTGACTCACAGATCGAAACTGGGACACAGTGCTTTAGAATTCCCCGTTCCCCCACCCACCCAGATGGAGGATGTCAGGTCCTAGCCTGAGCTGGGGCACATGGACGTTGTTGGGAGTCTGTGGACCCGGCATCTGATCTTGGTTCTGCCACTGTGGCGTGCCTGCTCTGTGTTAGGTGCTGGGGATACAGATTCTTCCCTTGTGTGGGGGGGGCACAGGCCATGGGGGAGACAGACATTCAGTAACCACATAAGTAAATGCAGAATTCACATAGTGCTGGGAGCACATGTAGCCTAGAGATCTGACTAGTTCTGAGGATTGGGAACAGTGTCTCTAAGGAAGTGATGCCTAAAGGTGAGTAGGTCTCCACTAACAGGATGGGGAATAGCGCCCCAGGCAGAGGGACAGCATGTGCAAAGGCCCTGAGGTGGATGACAACTTGGTGTGATCAAGGACCAGGGAGATGACCAGAGTCAGAGCGTGACAAGGTGATGGTAAAGAAGTTGGAGAGAGGATGTTGAGGGTGCTATGAAGCTTTTGTAAGCCATGGGAAGGGAGAACAATGGAAAACCTTTGGAAGTTTTTAAGCTGAGGGTGACATGATACAATGTACCATTTTTAAACATCACTTTAACTGCTGGGTAGAAAATACATTGTAAAGAATTAAAAGTCAGATGGTGTTATTCAGCCATTAAAAGGAATGATGTTTTGATACATGCTACAACACGGATGAACCTCAAAAACATGACGCTAAGTGAAAGAAGCCAGACGCAAAAGGTCACATATTGGATGATTCATTCCATTTATATGAAATACCTGGAATAGGCAAATCCTTAGAGACGGAAAACATTAGTGATTGCCAGGGGCTGGAGCAAAGGGGAATGGAGAGTAATGGTTTCATGGGTAGAGGGTTTTCTTTTGGGATGAGGAAAATATTTGGGGGGCTAAATAAAGGTAGTGTTTGCACAGCATTGTGAATACTTAATGCTACTGAGTTGTTCACTTTAAAATGGTTAACTTCATGTGAATTTTACCTCAATACAAAAAAAAAAACAGAGCAAAGGGAAACAAAAGTGGGATTAGGATTTTAAGAGGCAGCAGCAGCAGTAGCTTAGGTGAGGGAGGAAGGTGGCTTGGTCCAGAACTGTGGGCTGGAGATGGAAAGTAATGAACCAATGTGAAGAGGTGAGAATTCTCAGGATCCTTTTCGTTCAAATAGGCTATGCAAATCAGGAAGGTTGGAAGAATTTTCTAGATGCCAGCATTGGACTAGGCCTTTGCTGTACCTGGTAAAACAAGCACGTTTTCCTAGGCACAGTTTGTGGTCCAGCCTGCCATGTCAGAGAGCCCTTCCAGAAAGCGGCATGTCCACCCGGTGCTGGTACAGCCCCAGAGGATGGAGCTGCCCGTGCCAGTGTTTCATTTTGCTGCTTTCCCCAGAATTGGCCCCATTTCCAGAAAATACATTTATGTAATAGATATCTAATATCCTGTGAAGATCATGGAGAGGATGTTCTTCTTAACTGCATCTGCAGGATATACTGCAAAATATCCACTGAATTTTAGTCACAGTCATCAGACACAGTCGATTGTGTCTGTTTTCCCCTCCAAGCATGTCTGGGTAATGAGCACAGATGGTAAAGGTGAGTCCTACATCCTGTCTACAAAGGCTTCCTTGGTGGGTGGGAAGCGATACAGAATTTCCTTCCACTTTCTCTGATTAAATAGCCATTCATCCTCCCACTTTCTCTTCTTCCTATCCTCTCTTCCTCCCTTCTTTCTATCCATCTTTCCATCCTACCATCCTCTCCTCCTTCATTGCATCCATCCATCCATCACCCTTTCATCCTTTGACCTTTTCACCCTTCCATCCATCCATTCATCCATCCATCCATTCTTCCTTCCATCCATCCATCCATTCTTCCTTCCATCCATCCTCCCCTTCCCCATCCTTCCATCTTCTCATTCTCTCTTTCATTCTATCCATTTGCCCTCCCATTCTTTCATCCTCTCATCCTCTCTGTCCTTCATTCATTCCATCCTTCCACTTTTCACCCTTTTCTCCTGTATCTACCCACCCATCTATCTATCCATCCATCCATCCATCCTTTTATCCATCCATCTGTCCAACTAACATTTATTTATACACACCCCTTCTCTGCTCCATCTGTGGCCATGAGTGAAGCAGCATTGAGCTACTATTACACTTGTGCTGGGTTAGACTTGCTTCTTCTTTTTATTTTATTTTATTTAAAAAATTTTTATTAAAGTATAGTTGATTTACAATGTTGTGTTATTTTCTGCTGTACAGCAAAGTGAATCAGTTACACATATACATACATCCACTCCTTTTTAGATTCTTTTCTCATATAGGTCATTACAGAGTATTGAGAAGAGTTCCCTGTGCTATATGGTAGGTCCTTATTAGTTACCTATTTTACATATAGACTTGGTTCTTCTTGTACAAGGGATCTGGCCTCATCACTTAGTGGCCCAGTGGCTCAAGGCTGCCATCTGTGTTTGGGAGATCATCATGGTACCTATTGCTGCAGGGTTTGACTGCATCCTCTTCATCTGCCAAGGGTCGTGGTGAGTTGAGGGAGCTGTTGGGTGTTTCAGGTGAAAAACATGGCTTGGCTTCAGTTTTTGGCTTCTTCAAGGTTAAGCCCCTGCTATACAGACAGCCAGTTTAACCTGGTCATAGTGACGTTAACATCAGGTCACCTGAACCCTCATTCTGTGCTGGGCCCCGTGCCAAGCACATGATCCCGTAGAATCGTCATCCATCCTTCTTAGGTAGGTACTGTGGTTTCCCCCATCGTCCAGGTGAGGACACTGAGGCACGAAAAGGTGAGATCACTTTCCTGAGGTCACAGTCAGGACCCAGGCTCCAAACTCCCTGACCCCAAAGCCTGCGAGTGTAACTCCTACATTACACTCCAACGCCTCTGTGACTCTCCACCACTGGACGCTCGTGTGGAATGAAATGCTGCCACCCCCGCTGCCTGCTCTTCTCCAGCCGCGGTCGGGGTGAGCCGGCCATCGCCTGCTGCTCTAGCAGGAGGCGCCTTCCTGGGCCTTGCTGCAGACCCCCGCGGGGATGAGGAGCAGGGCTGCCCGCGCGGGCACTGCGGGGGGCAGCTCTGCAGGCACACTTGAAGTCCTTAAAGCTGAGGGGCAGCAGACCTCCTGGAGAGGGTGACTTTTAGGCTGCCTGTGTGGGAGGCCTCTAGTCTTAAATGAACACCCCTTCCTGGGCCCTGCATCCGGATCTGTGAACATTTGCGAGGCAGGTTTGCTTTGGCCACAGGAGGGCGCCCAACTCCTGGCCACACCTGAACAGGGCACTGCGGGAGTTGGGGGTTGGGGGGAAGGCGGTGAGGTTAATTTTGGACCAAACTCTCTTCAGCTGATCACCTAAACTCCTGGGGAAGGGGAGAAATGTTTCAGAACCAGCCCAAGAGGTACATTCTATTCAGCTGGGGCCGAGCTAGAGGCTGAGTGCTCCAACAACAAAAACCACAGGTTCCGACCCTCAAGGAGCTCACAGTCAGGCCTGGAAGATGGAGAATTAAAATGCAGCGTTATGAGTGGCCGTCTTCATCCAGATCGATCATTTAATAAACATTTCGTGAGCACCTACTGTGTGCCAGGCTCTGTGCTGGTTGCCAAAGACGGAGAAATGAGCAATACAGAGTCACTGGCCTCAAAGACCCTCAGTCCACTTGGGAGACAGAGCCTAAAAGAACAAATTTGGAAAATATAGGAAAGTGCAGCCACAGAGATATATAGAGAATATTTTAGGAGGGTGGAGCTGGAACACCAACCCAAGCTAGGAGGAAAGGGGGAGTATCAGGGAAGGCTTCCTGTAAGAAGAACACTCAACCCTGGTTGGGATGGACTGGGGTGTCAAGGAAGGCTTCCTGGAGAAGAGGACACCAGAGTTGTAAAAAAACATATGGGGCCTTGACCCGACAAAGAAGGGGAGGGTTTCCCAGGCCATGGGAAGAGCATAAACCAAGGGTTAGAGGTGAGAAGCAACACAAAATATGTGGCTGGAGCCCAGTGGGAGGGATCCGGAGAGGGTGGCAGGGCCAGATGGAGGTGGGGAGTGGTTACTGGGTGCCACGCTAAGGAGATTGGGTCCGCCTGCTCTCACTGTGTGTGCTTAGGGATACATTTCCCTCTCTTCTTTTTTCTGTCTCCCTTTCAGAGCCAAGAAGAAAAGCAAGCCGTTGAACCTCAAGATCCACAGCAGCGTGGGCAGCTGTGAGAATATCCCGTCCCAGCAGCGCTCCCCGCTGCTGTCCGAGCGCTCCCTCCGCTCCTTCTTCGTGGGACACGCGCCCTTCCTGCCCTCCACCCCTCCCGTCCACTCCGAGGCCAACTTCTCCTCAAGTAAGTCCCCAGCAGCTGCACCTGCTGCCCTCCGCGTTCGGAGTGCGCCCTCTTCTTTTCCTTCCGTGAAAATACTCGGGAAATGCGCGCGGAACACACCTCATCCGCGGTCCGTCTGCCGCGTCCACCTGCGCCACTCATGCCCCTGAGGATGGTTTCGGAGAGAAGGGGGCATAATTGGGAGGCTGTTGTCATTGGTCCCATGTGCCTCCTCTTTTTTGGCCTGCAGGTGTGTAGGGATGACAGCAGGAAGCAAGCATGCAGGGCATTAAAGGAAACATCGGCCTTTTCTCTCCTCTGCTTCTCAGCAGTCCGGTCACAGGATTTTTCCTGGCCACTGTGGATAAGGCATCTCTGATTCAATTCTGTAATTTTCTCCCCCACCGCGGGTCAAAGCGCATAACCTTTACATCTGAAAGATGGATTTGGGTTCAAACTGGGCTGAGCGTGGCTTGGAGTGGCTTACATTCTGCTCCCATGAATTTTGCAGCAAAGTGGTTATTCCTGGGAGAGGAAATGGAACTTTCTGGTGATAGAGAGCTGAGGTCTCAGAAGGCGTTTAATCTTCTCTGCCTAGAGGCCCATTTGCTGAACAGGCACAGATGTGGTCAGAGGGGAGCCCCTGAAAAAAGCCCAACCAGTCCGCCAGCCAAGACTAAAACTTTATTGCCTGGGAACTCCGGAAGAGGAGGGGGTGCTGGAATTTGTAGGAAATAACCCCTTGCCCTTAATACAGCCAGACTGTGTCCACATGTTGATGCTGTGATAAATGATAAGTGATGTTTACTGAGCACCAGGATGGGCTACTCACCCACATGTGTGATATCATTTAGTTCTTGCAATAATCAGTGGTACAGATGGATTATTCCCATTGTATAGATGAGGAAACTGAGGCCCAGGGACATCAAAGAATTGCCTAAAGTCACACAGCTATGGAGTAGTTGAGTCAGGATTTGAATCTGATTCTTTCTCACTTCAGAGTATACAAGCTTATCCATCATGCCTGATTTGATAACCAAGTTCCTCAAATATCCAGTGGGATACCCTTCTCTAAATGTGGGGTTCTATTCTTTACCTTCACATAAGGGTTTTAAAACTTTTTTTAAGGAGGCCATGGGCCCTTTAAGAATTGGATGCAATCTATTAATTTTCTTCCTGGAAAACTGCACACGTGACATCCAACACAAATGTCCAGTGTCAAGACTGTTGGGTTCAGAACCTCTGCCTTAGCCCAGCTGGATGGTTGGCCCGGGGCAGAACCGTGAACTGTTTACAAGCCACAGATGTGTCTCATGAGTCCACTGCAGGAATCATTGGAGGGTCTGGTACCAGAAGAGACTTGTGTGGACATCAGTTAGGATAAGTTCCAGAGCCTGGCTTATCTCAGTGCCCAGAGGGTAGAGGCCCTGAATCAAGCAAACTAAAATAGCACTCATGACACACGTCAACGCCAGAAGGCCAATTTATCAATTTGTCAAGAGAAATCACTGTCAGAGAGACTAGAAACTCTCCATGACGGTGGGTGGGCCTGCATGGCAGTCAGAGGGCTGCGTGGTGAGCCTGGACGAGAAAAAAGGGGATGACATATCCGATGTGTAACGACAGCAGGGTGGGGCAGGGTGTCATGGCCCTGGAGGGAGCTGCCTGGGTTCCAGTCCCAGCTCTGTTACTTTTGAGCAGTGTGCGGACCTCGAGCAAGTCAAGAGCCTCTCTGAGCCTCAGTTTCCTTAATCTGTAAAATGGGCCTAACAATAGCTTCATGTCATAGATGGTTGTGAAGATTAGGTCAGCTCATATTTGTCAAGTTGTCTGCACAGTAGTTGGCACAGAGTAAGTGCCTGATAAATGATAGCTGTTGTTCTGATGTTTATTGGCTCCTTAGCCTAGTATCATTTCCATCCTCTGGCTCCATGGTTAATTTTGAGGCTGTGGCTAAATGCCTTTCAGTTTACACTCCCCACTTCCTTACGGCCCTAAGAGTGCTTGGAAGTTACCTTGGCGTGATGCTGGGCAGCTGCTTCCAGCAGCCATCTGTCTTCGAGCACCACCGTCCCGTGAGTGAATGTCAGCGTGGCCACCTCAGAGGGCTTGACCGTAGCCCTGCACTTTAATTCTGGCCAGAGTAGAAACATTTCCAGCTTGCTGAAAAAAAGAAAAAAAACCCACAACCCACAGACTCGCACGTTCAGACCTCTGCTTCTGCCAAAGAGTTCTGCAAGGATTCACCATAGCTCCCCACTTTTCATGCCTGCCCCATCTCCATCTGAGAGGAGAGGCTTCCCTGCTTGCCTGTGGGCAGGAGCAAAGTCCTGAATTAAAATCAGCTCCTGATACTAAGATGCCCTAGAAGCACTATTGTCTCTTTGGACAGTCCTGGTCCTTGTATGCAGAGAGGTTGCTCTCTGATCTCCCAGGAAGGAGAAAGATAGCATTTTAGTCTTAGTGGGGGAACAAGTGTGTAACCCAAATATTAGCTGGACCCCTATGGACCAGTCCCATTTTCTTTGATCCTAACAAGTGATAGAAACAGAGGCAGCCCGTTGGAATAGGCTCCAGATCGGGAAATGAGACTCTCTCTGCTGAAGTCTCAGTGTTGTCACCAATTGTCTGTATGACCTTTGTCCCTGCTGAGCACATCAGCTGCATTGTCACAGTTAAGATTCACTGCACTCTTTGAGGCAGACATCATCATTCCCATGTTACAGATCAGGAAACTGAGGCTCCAAAAGGTGAGTGATCTTGCCCACGTTGTAGATTTTGAATCCAAATGCAAATCTAACCTGCATCCCGTCTTCCTGTCTCCATCTGGGTTTCAGTTTCCCCAACTGTACAATAAGAGACTCCACGCAGGTCCATTCCAGAGCTTAGAAACCCTAAGGCTTACCCAGTGAGTATGCAAAGTGGCTTTTCCTAGGCAGATCTTTTGACTCACTTAGAATGCTGATTTTGGAGTCTCCAGGCCGGGGCTGTTGGGAGAACACAGCTGCTGGCACCGGCTCCCCCATGCTTCCAACAGTCCCAATCTCATGCCACTCTGAGTTCCAGAGGAGAACTTCCTGCCTCTGGGCCCCAGTGCCAGCCTTCCTCCCACCACCCAGCCGAGGGAGCCTCTGAGGCTGTGTCCCTGCCAGTCTGAGTCTGTCCGCCCGTTTGTCACCGTCAGCTCTGGCTGGGGCTGTGCTGTGAAGGGTGGTGATCCTGCATTTTGTTACCCCTGATGGTAATGCCTGGAGTCAGCATTAGGAAGATTCCTGCTGCAGAGTGGCTGAGTCTTGGACCCTCGGGGTGCCTAGCCACCTCGGATGGGCTGTGAGAAGGACTTACCTCCATGGGGCTCGCCCTCCTTCCTTGGTCTGGGGGTGACAAACAGGGGGAGGGAGGGGAGTAGAAGGAGCCCTGGCTTCTGAGGAATCTGTCTCTAAGGTTAGCTATGGACAAAACATAAGGTGTTAGACTCTGCTGCGCAGTGTGGAAGATGCTGACTCAGGAGTGAACCTGTTTCCCAGAGAAGTAGAGAACCACGGACTTACCTCTCCATCCTCGCTGTGTTTATCTATTCCACGCTGCATTCATGCATGCCGTGTTGCCCCTGTGGTATCTGATTGGATGCCATCCACCCATGGACCATTTTTGGTCCAATAAGCTGTGTGTCTTTGGCTCCTTGGAGGGCATCTCTGATCCCAGCTGACTTAGGTAGCCTCTATGATCCCTATAAAGAAGCTTCTTCAGAATGAAAAAAATGCCACCTACATCATCATCCATTACTGGCTGGCAGAAGTGATTTGGGGTTTATAGCAACTAAGTGGTGGCTGACATATCTTTGGGCACATCACTGAGCCCTGTGGGTCTGTTTCTACCCGGCAAGGATGTAGTGAGGACAAAATGAGGAAATCATGTAAATTTCCTAGCACAGGGGCCAGAGCTTAGAGCACTGAATCTCAAGGGTAGCTCGGGGAGCTATTGCTGTGCATTATGTGATGGGATAGCTTGTAACAATGATGAAAATGATGATAATAATAGCAATTAGCATTTATTGTGTGTTGACAATGTCCCAAGCATCATCGGTTCAGGCGAGGCAATTTACTTCTATTATTTTGTTTAAGCTTCACAGTCCTCCATCAGGTAGGTACTATTAAGATCCCCATTTTACAGATGAAGAAACTGAGGCTGAGAGATTTAAGTAACTGGCCCAAGGTCACAGGCCAGGAAGGAGGCGGAGTTTGCAGTCATTCTGAATCCGCCAGTCTGCAGTGCTGGGGTGTGAAATGGCAACGCTGTCTCCACTGGAACTTGCTTGCTCAGCAAGTAGGGAGCTTAACTTGTTCAAGGTTTCCCTCTGGCACCCTTGCTTAGTTGGGGGATTGTATGGTGGGGCCCAGCCTTGCTCCAAGGATGCCTCTTGTTCACCAGAGCATTGCGCTTGCTCAGCAATCAGCACCCATGCTGGCTAGCGAACTATTACCCCGCCGGACTCGGGTGCTGATTATTCAGGGGACCCACTGTCCCAGGTGGTAGCCATTCCTGTGGGGGCCAGGCAGCTGCAGAACGTGGCCAAAAGGTGTCATCCTGAACATCTTTGGTAGCAGGTGAGGAATGACGGGGGACTTTTGCCTCCTGCAGTTTTCTGGGAGTTTATTGGCTGCCTGGGGGTGGGAGGTCGAGCACTTCAGGGCAGCAGCTACAAAAGCCAACAAGTGACTGATGATACCTGGACATCCCCACCTTGGCCCCAGTGGCACCAGCTGGAGTCTGATACGAGGCCCCGATCTTATGAAATATTGTCCTTCACCAGGCGTTTGAAAGACAGCATGCCCTCACCTTGTGCCATCTCACTGTGCCCTCTTCTCATCTCTTCTCCAAGCAACTCCTGTTCTTTGTCCTGGAGACACAGCGACAGGTAGCTAACCCTCAGTTGAGGGCCCGGCCTCATGTGCCCTGAGGCTGAGTCAGAAGCCTGATTTGTTAGGGTGGCCGCAGCAGGTAGCAATAAAGACTGATGAAGCCGAGCTGTGGCCTCCCAAGAAACCAGACACTGGGAGGGTTGTACAGAGACTCAGGATGGGGGTGATTATATATTGCGGTTTAATGATCCTTGAGACCAAGGTTCATTACCCTCCCTCCGCCCGGAAGAGGGGGAGGAGGAGCGCGTGTCTTGACAAAAATTGGCTGCCTGAACCATATTCTCATCTCAGAATCAGGAGAGATTCTGAGAAATTTGTGTCTGACCTGATTCAGTGGTGGCAATTCCAAGGGGAAAACATATATCCTGTTGGAGTGACCTGAAGGACTTTTCTCCCCAAGAATGAGCCAGCAGAAGGCCTGCTCCCACATCCCTCACCCAGGAGACACAAGAAGCACCCATGTCCCATGTCACCTGGCATCTTTGCTGTATTTAGAAACCAGCAGGTCGCTAACACGTACTGACCATCTGCCCTCACCAGGCAGGTGCTGGTGTAGGTGCTTTACAGGCATTCAGATATATACACCTAGGAACAAGTGAAATGATACAGAAAGTTTCATAATGACACATTCGTTCCTTGCACCATCCCTCTCCCAATCCTGCTTTTTTTTTTTTAACATCTTTATTGGAGTATAATTGCTTTACAATGGTGTGTTAGTTTCTGCTTTATAACAAAGTGAATCAGTTATACATATACATATGTTCCCATATCTCTTCCCTCTTGCATCTCCCTCCCTCCCACCCTCCCTATCCCACCCTTCTAGGTGGTCACAAAGCACCGAGCTGATCTCCCTGTGCTATGCGACTGCTTCCCACTAGCTATCTATTTTACATTTAGTAGTGTATATATGTCCATGCCACTCTCTCACCCTGTCACATCTTACCCTTCCCCCTCCCCATATCCTCAAGTCCATTCTCTAGTAGGTCTGTGTCTTTATTCCCGTCTTGCCACTAGGTTCTTCATGACCTTTTTTTTTTCCCTTAGATTCCATATATATATGTGTTAGCATACTGTATTTGTTTTTCTCTTTCTGACTTACTTCACTCTGTATGGCAGACTCTAACTCCATCCACCTCACTACAAATATCTCAATTTCATTTCTTTTTATGACTGAGTAATATTCCATTGTATATATGTGCCACATCTTCTTTATCCATTCATCTGTTGATGGACACTTAGGTTGCTTCCATGTCCTGGCTATTGTAAATAGAGCTGCAATGAACATTTTGGTACATGACTTTTCACCAGCCCTCCAGGGGATTTTGCACGTGAACATTTGAGCATCACTCGGTTATGTGTCATTTTTTTTTAAGCTTCTTTTGGAAATAGTTTCAAACTTATAGAAAAGTTGCAAAAACAATACAGAGGATTCCTGTACCCCTTAAACTCAGAATCACTAGTTTTTAACATTTCTTTACATTTGCTTCCTCTCTCCAGTTCCCCCGCCCCCAACCCTGATTTCTCTGTCTCTCTCTCTCTCTCCCTCTCTCTCTCTCTCTCTCCCTTTCTCTCTCTCTATCTCTCTCCCCCTCCCTCCTTTTGGTGAACCATTTGAGGCTAGGTTGTATACTCTCTTATATAACCACACAGAGTTACCAGATTTAGTAAGCTTATCTGATCAAGACTTTCACCTAACCATCTTCCAATTTCAGCAATTTGTCTCAATAGCATCCTTTAGAGCATTTTATTTTTCTGGCGCAGGATTCAGTCTGGGATCACCTACTGCATTTAGCGGTTGTGTCGACCTTGAACAGTTCCTTAGCCCTTGTCATTTGTGACTTTGATATTTTCGAAGAGTAGGGACCAGCTACTTTACAGAATGTCCCTCAGTTTGGGTTTGTCTGATGTTTCTGCACGGTTAGACTCAGGCCGTGCAGTCTTGGCGGGACTTCTGTGTAAGTGGTGTTGTGTTTTACTTTGTGCAGACCCTCTTTGTGGGCCCAGGGCTGCCAGATGTTTGGCTTTTTCAAAAGAAGTCAGAGACCGTGACGTTTATGAGAAGACTCCCAGTTTTAAAATGTAAGCACCCAGTGAAAAATCTTTCAACGATGCGTGAACCAGTTTAAATAACCCCATGGGCTTGTGGGTCCTATTTGGTCTTGGGGTTCCCAGTTTTTAACCCCCGTCCTAGAATCATGGAGGTTGGAACTGGTAGGTGCCTCAAAAATCACTGAGTGCAAGTTCTCATTTTACAGATGGAGAAACTGAGGCCAGAGAGTAGAAGGGACTTGCCCAGGATTACAGAGCTGGGCTTTGAACCTAGGTCTCCTGGGGCCTAACTAATGGTTCTCTCCGTTACACCGAGATGGTTGCAAAACTGAAGCTTCTGAAAGTGCTACTGAAAGTGCCCGAGAGGAGGGAAACAGTGCCTTCATTTAAAAGATGACACGTTTTGTGTGTACGGGGGCGCTGGTGCTGTGTGTGTGTGTGGGGGGAGCGTGCAGGTGGGTGTGTATGTTTTATGTGAGGCTAGTGCTGGATTTTTATCAACTCCCTCTTCTCTGATCTGCCCGTATATTTTGGAATTCCTGCCTTGGCCCAAAGAGTTTGGGCTCAGCATGCAATGGGCAACCTTAGACCTTTTGTTATGATCGCTCCCACCGGGAATTGTGGCAGCAAAAATCGGTTGGCAAGTGGTTGGTGCTAGGAGCCAGGGGGGGTCATCTGTGCTTCTTGGAGTGAGCCCTGATCCTCAGTGAGCCCTGATCCTCAGTGAGCCCTGATCCTCAGTCAGGTACACACTGGCGGCACGGGCATCCCGTTCCCTGTCATCAGGACCTGTGTCTGATTGTGCCTTTGTCCTAGTAACAACCCCTCCTGCACAAATAAGTGTTTTTGAATGGACAGTACCATTTCTGAGCATTCACTTTGTGGCCAGCATTGTGGGCCTTCAGCTACTCAGGATCTAGAGAGCAAAGGAGAAAGGATTCTGCTTGCTGCCCTCCAGAGCTGTAGAGCTGGCTGGTTTGGGCATCACTGAGGCAGGAGCTGAAGTTGCTAGACTTCGATGTAGTCTTTGAGATTTTATGGATGGTTCTCTTGCTTTAACTGACCAGAGAAGCAGGCCCCCAAGCAAAACTGCCAAGAACTATTTTGTTAATCAGAAAATAAGCAGGTCTTTGTCGCTGTACGATGGTGGTAGTATGGACATATGGCTTGGTTTCAAGTGACAGTAAACAAACTTGAACTTTTTTTTTAGTGTCAAGGTCGTTTATTGGCACATGTAGCTGAAAAGTCCAGGGGTTGCATGAGCTTCAGGCTTGGCTGGATCTAGGGGCTCAGTTCATGTCAGGACTCCATATCTCTCTCAGCTCTGCTCTCCTCCAGGATGGCTTCGCTCTTAGGCTTTCCATGTGGTGGCGATATGGCCTCAGAAGTCTCAGCCCCTTCCCTCTTCTGGTCCATAGTAAAGGAATGAGATTGTTTAAGTCTGAGATTCACTGAGTCAACCAGTGTGACCACATGCCACCTCTGAACCAACTGGTAGGGTCAGGGAAATGGGATGGAAATTTACTGGCTTAATCCTGGGCTGTGAACTTTACTTTTGGGCTTAGAAATGGAGGATTTTGCCTAAAAATGGAACGTGAATGCTGGGGAAGCTGAAAATCAGTGTCCATTAGAGTAAAAATGATTAACAAGGGTCCCTGTCCTCAGGGGCTTTGAGGAGCATCTTTCTGGCCAGATTAGTTCATGATCCAAGATAGTGGGGCCATGTCTCCACTATTGTACAGACAACCCTTTCCTTTTTCTGTGTCTCCCCTGGGCTGTGTTTCTCAGTGATCCATGGCAAGGAATTTCTTTTCTATCCCTCTCACTCTCCTGGGGGGTCTCCAGGAAGCACACAACCTGCCAGGAAAGGTTAACCCCCGGTTCCAGGTGGAGACTCAACTCCCCTCTCAAGGTGAAGCCATAGCATCCTGGCATTAGCCAGGCACGGAATTGAGAGTTACACAAACCTGGGTTTGAATCTCATTTCTGCCATTTATTAGCTAACATCTCTGAGCCTCAGTTTCCCCATCTTCAAAATGGGCCTAATAGGCCTTTCTTGTGGAGTGGTTATCAGGATGAAATAAAAGGATGCCGAGCACCGTGCCTGGTGCCTGGGAAGCACTCCCTGTGTTGCTGTGGTCATCGATACTATTATACGGTGCTGGGGTTTCGGTCAACTTTGGTCCTCCCGGTTTCTGCTGGACATCAGTCCACCCCCCTCCATACCTAAATGGAACCATCACTACTGATTGAATTCCTGACGTGTAAAGTGTGATACTGAGTGTATTAGTCCTTGTGGGCTGTTAGGGTTCTTGTGCCCATACCTGCCATAAATGACGTGTCCTTTGCTAATTCTGATAACAGAAGCTTTTCTTTTCACGGACGTAGGGTCTGCTCTTCTTCTCATCCCCAGGACTGTGCTTCTGGGCTCCCCTCCTGACCTTCCCTGTCACTCAAGTGCCACACAGGCTGTCCTGCTCTAGGGTGTAGCTCTGATAACTCTAATTTTCATCCCAGGCATTTTACCTATCTGTTACTCCTTTTGAGTGGGAAGAGTCCTCCTTCTCCGAAGAACAGGCTGCTTCCTAGGCCTCAGGGGGACCTGTCACAGCTCCCCATCCCTGCTGGCCTGGGGAAATCCCGGCATTTCCGTGCCGCCTTTAGCCTCAGCACTTTCTGGAAACCACAGCAGCCGCTGTGACTATTTAGGGCTCAGCTACTTTTTCTGTAAAGGTCCAGAGAGCAAATATTTCCAGCTTTGCAAGTCGACAGTCTCAACGACTAACTCTTCGATAGTGTCGTGAACACAGCCTTAGGTAACCGAAGGGGCAGGGCTGTGTCCCAATAAAGCTTTATTTACAAAACAGGCAGTGGGCTGACTTGGGCTCAGACTTCAGAGCTAAACAAGACCGGGTTTCAGAGCCCAGCTTTGCCCCCTACTGGCTGGGAGGCCTCGGGGGAGTGAGGTCTCTGAGCTGCAGTTTCTCGTCTGCAAAGTTAGGAGAACGGTCGGCTCTCCCTCATAGGGCAGTTGTAAGATTAAATGAGAGAACGCCTGTAAAGTGCTAGCACAGGGCCAGGCACATGGTGAGCAGGCAACAAATGTCAGCAATTACTATTTATACAATGTTACTAATGTGTGTATCTGTTATATATAACACATATACGTTCTATATGTTATATGCACACACACACACGCACACACACAGAACCAAAGCAGTGTGGTTTTTGGTGAGGCTTCTCCACTCACCTTGTTTAATGAGGCCACTTCACAGTTGGTCCCCATGAGAAACCAAGGCTTTTCTCCAAGGCCCCATTTCCTCTGTCAAGGGCTGCCACGCCCACAGCCCAGCTCGTCCACACTGAGGTGACTGCCCCTTCACAACCCTTTCTGAGCAGTCTGGGATTCTGTTTCCATGGGCATTGGTTGGGGGGGCAGATTATGAAATCGAGGTTTGCACCAAGGACAATACGGCCTCTGCTCACGTGTAAACTTACTTCAGATGTATGCTGTGGGGGATCCAGGTGTCCGGACAGAGGAAGCAGCCCTTTGGTACCCAGTTTCTCGTCCTTTTGGAAATCCCACAGAACCTGGACAAAGGAGTGGAGGCTATTGGCGAAAGAGGGGTACGTGGCTTAGAGACCTCCAAAACTGCATTTGTTAGGGCTTTTTCTGATGCAGAGACCCACCACATACCAGCTTCAGCAAATAAAAGGGAACTTTCTGGTTTAGGTACTGAAAAAAAAAATCTAGACATAAACAAGGGCTTCAGGAATGGCTGGATCCAGGAACTCAGTGTCATCAAGCCATGTTCTTTTTCTCTCCCATCTCATAGTCCTGCTTTCCTCCTTACGGGTGTCATTCTCAGTTAGGCTCTCCCTTCATGGTGGCCCTTGGCTGCTTCAGGCTTCCATCTTTATAGATCTAAGTGCATCAACCCCACTGAACCAGTTGGATTGCGATGAAGGGGAATAGATCTCCGAGGAACACCTGGATGATGTAACTCCCAGAATAGGGATGCTGAGCAGGCAAGAGCAACAACTGCCCCTATAAAAAGCCACTGATCTACGGGTTGGGTACCTGTGATTCATGCTCTCACTTGTTTCTCTCCTCATTGAGTAGCCAGGGGGAAATATGAACAATTACTAATTCAGAAAAAGAGAATGAACCTATTTGATGAGTATTATTTCCTTTTCTGTCTACTTGAGATTCCTACTTTCAGAGGGTGTCAGAAATCTTTCTTTTCCCCTTCACCGTCGACTTCCAGCTGGCTGTGAAATAAGAAGGAACTACTTCTAGCCTGGTGGTTCCAACCTTGGCTGTATATCCCAATCACCTGGGTGAGGGGAGCTTTTCAAAATTCTGATTCCCAGGCTGCACCCCTGTCCAGTGACGTCAGAGCCGCTGGAGGGTGAGGCCCAGGCATCAGTACTTTTTAATGCTCCCCAGGTGATTGCAATGTGCAGCCAAGGCCAAGAATCACCGATCCAGCCGGAGTGGCCAGTGTATTCAGAAGCTATGCTAGACAGGTGGAGGTAAGTTCTTGTAGGATTTTCTGAGCACCTATGTCATCAGTGTAGGTGCTGCGAACTTCCTCTTCTCATCTCAAGCTCTGGATATAAATAGAAGACAAGTTCTGGTCTGCAGTGGCATCCCGCGAGATTTACAGGCGTTGGGGTCCTGCCAGGGCCGTGATTCACCGCTGCCATTCCTGTTTGCTAACACACTGATCACCGCCAGATTATCTGGTCCCCTTGCTGCATCTTCAGCCAGGCCGGCACCGAGGCGTCAGCACAGGCCTCTGAAGGCACATTTGCAGAGGTGGAGGAAGTGGGTGGGCAGACAGGTGTGAAATACAGACAGGACTGTGGTTCCTGGGGCGGATGACAGACAGATCAGGCTATGGGAACAGCGCCAATGAGGAGACTTGGACAGCTGTCCAGAGGGCCTCAAATATCTGCTTTTCCCCTCCTGGGTCATTCATTCATTCAGTGCTTGTGAAGGGCTTACAAAGTCAGGAGCTGTGCAGAAGTCTCAGAATCAAATTGTTGACCCCATACCTAAGATTTAAGCAAGAGGAGACCCTGGCACTTCCTAAATGCTGGCGCTAATGGGTCAGCTGCTTCTGAATCTCTTTCCCATCCCATTCTCTGAGGCTGGGCCCAGAATCTGGGTATTGAACAAGCTCCCTTGGAATTATGTCACAGAGACCAGCCCCCAGATGAGGGTTAGGGCCTGGGGCTGTTTTCAACTGGCTTCTGGCCAGATTAAAAAAAAAGGACCAGAAACAAACTATGTTTCCATGAAGTATGTTAGTGAACTTAATAAACAGCCCTTTAGTTTGAGATAACATCCATCAAAACTTTTTGGTGTTAAATGTCCTTTTTAAAGTGAAATGATGGGTAATTATAGATGGTGATTGTTTTTTACGTAGTGTCCTTACTTAGAAACAGACATTGCTAACTCTAAGCAGTCTCCCATTTATTAAATTTTCAGGTCTATAAAATTCAAGTCAGGAATCCTTTCTCTAGACTGGAGTTTTAAAGGTTGATTATTAATATTATTGAACAATAAAACCCCTGCTTCAAAAAGAAGCTTATGTAAACCCCCAGTATATGAATCAGCAGGTTGAAAGGGCAGTTGTTCTGGGTTATGTCCATCAGGGGGCTTTGTGTACCATCCCCGAGTCCCCTCAGTGGTGGCCTCTGAGACATGTCTTTGAAACTCAGTTTGGAGCTGCTATCCTGGAAATTTCTTTAAATGATGATTTGAGTGGGAAACCCAAGGCTCTAGGACAGACAGTGTTTTCCCAAACTGCTGATTCCTAATTGGGTCCACTCATCCCAAGGCCAACATGTCACTGATGAATTAAAAGACCCTCCCATCCCCCACCAACCCCAGAATGCACTTAGCACTAAGGTGTCAGGGGGTGTGGTATTCATTGTAACAACCCTGATGTTCTCACTTTGAAAAACAAGAAGAGCGTGGTCTAGGGAAGTGACGTGACTTTCTCAGGGTTACCAAGAGGGAGGAAGGACTTGGGGTCAGGACTTGGTTTACCTTGAGGTCCAGAGCGCTTTTCTGCTTTCCCTTATGCTACAAAGCCAGCTCTGGCGTGTCGGAGGGAACTTTGAAAATATTCAGGAACTATGGCTTTTCCAACAGTATAACTTTCGAGTTGATCTCTTCAAGAGTCATTCCTCCATCTGTCCATCCAACCAAAAATATTTCAGAGTGCCTCCTCTCTGTGTGGGTACCAGAGATACAGAGATGCATAGACATTCAAGATCTCCATCTTCACGGAACATCCAGACTGCCGGGGGAGACAGAGATGAGCCAATTTCGGTGGTGATGAGAGCTGTAGAGTGGATGTCCAGGATGCTATGCAAATTAAACCAGAGGCGCGATGATGGGGGTGGGGCAGAGCAGGGATGCCTAGTCAAGCCAGGGAACCAAGGAAGACTTTCATGAGCAAGGGCTGTTTATGCGGAGACTTGAAGGCTAAGTAGGGTTGGCCAGATGACGAATGGGATGGACATGCATTTAAGGCAGAAGGAACAGCCCAGGCTGAAAGAGTTGGACAGGTTTCAGGAACCCAGGAGCCTGTGGATGAGGCAGGGCAGAGAAAAAGAGGTGAGGCTGGCAAGGCGAGCAGGAGCCAGATCCGGGATTTTAGTTTAGTATCTGCGGTTTAATTTCAGTGCTGAGGGAAGCTTTTAAGCCTCAGGCTCAGGCACTGACTCGCCTGTGCAGTTTCTACCCTTCCCTTCAATGGCATCTTCCGCTCTCTGACAGGTGGGTCTGTTATGGGTTGAATTGAGGTCCCCCCAAAGATATGTTGCAGTCCTAGCCCCCAGTACAGAATATACTCTTATTTGGAAAGGGGGTCATTGCAGACATAATCAGTTAAGATGAGGTCATACTGGAGCAGGATGGGCCCTTCATCCAATATGACCCGTGTCCTTCTAAGAAGAGGGGAATTTGGACACCAAGGCAGAAACATACAAGGGGAATGCCATGTGACCATGGAGGCAGAGATTGGAGGGACGCAGCTGCAAACCAAGGAGCTCCCAAGATCGATGGCCACCACCAGAAGCTGGAGGAGGTAAGGAAGGGTTGCATTTAGCCACAGAGGGAACGTGACCCTGCCGACACCTTGATTTCAGGTTTCTGGCCTTTAAAACTGTGAGACAATATATCTCTGCTGTTTTAAGCCACCCAATTTGGGGTACTTTGTTACGGCAGCCTCGGGACACTAACATGCGTCCGTAAGGGGTACATCTTCAGCCCTGACGTATGCGAGCGCCGTGCTCATGAGTCAGTCTCCCGGTGACTGTATAATCAGTCTGGGAGTAAACTGGGTGCTTTTTGGGAAAATGACATGAGCTCTTCTCAGCTGTGAAATTGCTCATCAATCAGTGCCTTCGAGTGATCACCTCGCAGATGGCCTCCTAGTGACCATAAAGAGTTAGTACTGCTTCCCAAGATGCCCCGCTGGCTCCCTGGACGGCTGTTTGCCACGCAAGAGAATCTGGACGTGCATCCCTCGGGGACTCCTGGCGGAGGAGGGGGTGGAAACCAATTAGACACAGCTGTTGCCGCCCACCCTCAGGCACGAGGGTCTATACTGCCTGCAACACTATGGGAATAAGCTCTTTGGATTAAGCCATTTTCCCAGCCAAAAAAGCTTCAGCGGAAGCCCATTTGCATCCTGTTGTCACCCCACTTTCTGATTTAATGGTAAACTGGGTAAGGCACTTCTTAAATCACAAAGGACACCTGCCAGTCAGATGCTGACGTCTATGGAATGGGTGTTGAATGGATTAGAAACCCACAGTGTGAGTCGGGGTCTGCCATTCCTCACTGTGCAGTGTTGGCTGGGTTAGTCAACCTCTCTGAGACTCAGTTTCCACATTGGAAAGTTAAGATTCTGCTACTTCCCCCACAGCAGCATGATAAAGATTAAATTCAAGAATGCATGGTAAAGTGGCTTCTGTACTGAAGAATTCTGCTCCACTGGGGAAGGCTGATCGAGAGGACTGCCAGGCAGGCTGACAGAGGCTTTTTTTTTTTTTTAATTTTTATTGAAGTATAGTTGATTTACAATGTTGTGTTAGTTTCAGGTGTACAGCAAAGTGATTCATTTATGCATATTATATATCTGTTCTTTTTCAGATTCTTTTCCATTATATGTTATTAAAAGATATTGAGTATAGTTCTCTGTGCTATACAGTAGGACCTTGTTGGTTATCTATTTTATATACAGTAGTATCAGTTAATCCCAAATTCCTAATTTATCTCCCCCCCTTTCCCTTTTGGTAACCATAAGTTTGTTTTCTATGTCTGTGAGTCGATTTCTGTTTTGTAAATAAGTTCATTTGTATCATTTTTTTTTTAGATTTCACATATAAGTGATATCATATGATATTTGTCTTTTTCTTTCTGACTCACTTCACTTATATGGCAATCTGTAGGTCCACCCATGTTGCTGCAGATGGCATTATTTCATTCTTTTTTGCAGCTGAGTAATATTCCAGTGTGTGTGTGTGTGTGTGTGTTTGTGTGTGTGTGTATAATATATATATCTATCTATCACATCTTCTTTATCCACTCATCCTGACAGAGGCTGGAGTGAAGCCCCCCACCCCTCTATTTGGGGTTCGTGGTAGGAAACATCCCTTGATCTTACTGAAAATGACTGATAAATGGTGGCTGCAGGGAGATCTCCCAGCCCAATGCTGTTTTGGGTGTTCTTCTCACTGTTTTTTCCTTTCTCTGAAATATTTTTAAAATATATATCCCAAATGAAAAATAGTGTATTTGCATTTATACATAATACGTATGTGTATGTGCTGATATGTGTATGTTTATAATCTATATACACTCTAAAGAAGAATAATAAAATGTTAATGCAATATCTTAAAATAACAGGTGGGCAAACTATGACCTGTGGGCTGGCTGCCTGTTTTTGTTAATAAAGTTTTATTCAAACCAGAGCTGGGATTAGTGAGTGGCAAGTGAGGCAAGGTCATGTAAGTACTTATATAAAAGTTTGATATTTTGTTTCTCATGGATTTCTTTGAACTCATTTAAAAATGTTGCATCAAAATATATTTATCTTGATACCTGAGTGTTTTGACCACCCCCTTAAATTTTTTCCTGCAGGCTAGTGCCTTACTTGCTTCACCCAAGTCCCAGCCCTGATAAAATTACTCAGGAAACAGAACTTGAAATTAAATAGAGCATCTCAAGCTCCTGGAAGCCCTTTATGTGCATTCCCCTTCTGTTCCCCCAAGGGATGACGCCATCCTGGATTTGTTTTACCATGTCTTGCTTTTCTTTGTGGGACACCTCACATGTACGTGTTCCTAAACAATACGTAGTTTAGTTTTGCATGTTTTTTTTTAAACATCTTTATTGGAGTATAATTGCTTTACAATGGTGTGTTAGTTTCTGCTTTATAACAAAGTGAATCAGTTATACATATACGTATGTTCCCATATCTCTTCCCTCTTGCGTCTCCCTCCCTCCCACCCTCCCTATCCCACCCCTCTAGGTGATCACAAACCACCGATCTGATCTCCCTGTGCTATGCGGCTGCTTCACACTAGCTATCTATTTTACGTTTGGTAGTGTATATATGTCCATGCCACTCTCTCACTTTGTCACAGCTTACCCTTCCCCCTCCCCATATCCTCAAGTCCATTCTGTAGTAGGTCTGTGTCTTTATTCCCGTCTTACCCCTAGGTTCTTCATGACCTTTTTTTTTTCTTTTTAGATTCCATATATATGTGTTAGCATATGGTATTTGTTTTTCTCTTTCTGACTTACTTCACTCTGTATGACAGACTCTAGGTCCATCCACCTCACTACAAATATCTCAATTTCATTTCTTTTTATGACTGAGTAATATTCCATTGTATATATTTGCCACATCTTCTTTATCCATTCATCCGATGATGGACACTTAGGTTGCTTCCATGTCCTGGCTATTGTAAATAGAGCTGCAGTGAACATTTTGGTACATGACTCTTTTTGAATTATGGTTTTCTCAGGGTATATGCCCAGTAGTGGGATTGCTGGGTCGTATGGTAGTTCTATTTTTAGTTTTTTAAGGAACCTCCATACTGTTCTCCATAGTGGCTGTATCAATTTACATTCCCACCAACAGTGCAAGAGGGTTCCCTTTTCTCCACACCCTCTCCAGCATTTATTGTTTCTAGATTTTTTGATGATGGCCATTCTGACCGGTGTGAGATGATCTCTCATTGTAGTTTTGATTTGCATTTCTCTAATGATTAATGATGTTGAGCATTCTTTCATGTGTTTGTTGGCAATCTGTATATCTTCTTTGGAGAAATGTCTATTTAGGTCTTCTGCCCATTTTTGGATTGGGTTGTTTGCTTTTTTGTTATTGAGCTGCATGAGCTGCTTGTAAAGTTTGGAGATTAATCCTTTGTCAGTTGCTTCATTTGCAAATATTTTCTCCCATTCTGAGGGTTGTCTTTTCGTCTTATTTATGCTTTCCTTTGCTGTGCAAAAGCTTTTAAGTTTCATTAGGTCCCGTTTGTTTATTTTTGTTTTTATTTCCATTTCTCTTTTTGCATGTTTTTGAACTTCACAGAAATGGAATCAAACTTCACATACTCTGCAGCGTTTTTATTTCTTGAATATTCTGGTTTTGAGATTCATTCAGATCTATGTGAATAATTGCATTCATTTTCATGCTGTCACATCCCGCGTTTCACCAGCTCTAAGATGCACGTGTCTCCCCGCAGTTCAGCACCTCTGAAGGTGGGCTGTAATTTGCAATCTATGGCAACTCATGGTCTCTGTCCTCCTGACAGGGTCAGGCTGTCGTTGTCATTCGTCACCCATCCAGTGCACACAGACGTGGCTCTTCATAATGTCGTCACTTCTGAGGTCCTCTGCTTTGTTGATATTAACATGAGTTGAGTTTCATTGGAGTTGAAAAAGTCTTCAAAAATATCACACCATGACTTGGCTTTGAAACAAAAAATTGTCTATACATATTGTCTATGCAGAAAGGCTTAAGGACAGGGCAGCATGATATATGATAAAATATGTCTAAATAAATCCAAAAGAGATTTTGAAATAACACTAAATTTAAGAATTTTAAGTGTAAGAAAGCACTGTGTCCTAGATAATTGGCAGCCTCTTTCTATTTCAGTGGTTCATAAATTAATGACCTTAACACTCAATGGCATCTTAAAGGTCAGTGAAGTATGGTAATATTCCATTGTATGACTAGACCACAATGAATGCATGCATTCCTCTGTTGATGGACACTGGGATTTTTTTCCCCTCTTTTTTACTTTGAAGCATTCAACTTGATGAGATCAGAGTTTCTCGACTTCAGCACTGTTGACACTTGGGGATGAGTAATTCTTCATGGTGGGGACTGTCTTGTGCATTGTGGGATGTTTAGCGGCATGCCTGGCCTCTCCCCCCCGAGATGCCAGTAGTACCCTTCCTCCAAAACACACATTTAAGAAACCAAAAGCGTTCCAGACATTGCCAAACATCCTCTGGGGGCCAAAATCACCCCATGGCTGAGAGACAACCACGGGACCGGAAGATGTATGATTGGTGGCCGAAATGGTTGCATCAGTTTATATGTTCACCAGCGATGCATGGGGTTCCTGGTTCTCCCTATTTTTGCCAGCTTTCATTTGGCCAGACTGTTGAACTACTTTGCCCATCTGGTGAGAATAAAATGGTGTCTCAGCTTCATTTCCGTTCACATTTCCCCAGTTGCTGGTGCGGCTGAGGATCTTTTCAAAGGTGTTTTGGCCTCTCATGTTTCCTCCTCTGTGAAATGTCTGTGTCTTTTGCCCATTTTTTTCTGTTGAGTTGTTTCTTTTTTTTTCCTTATTGATTTTTAGGGACTAAACATATTCTGGGTTCTAATTCTTTGTTATACATGTGGCAAATATCTTCTGATTTGTGGTGTGCCTTCTCACTTTCTTTATTTTCTCTTTTGATGAATAGAAGTTTTTAACATTAATGTAGTCAAATGTATCATTTCTTTCCTTTATGGCTTTTGCTTTTAAAAAATCTTATTTAATAAATTCTTTCTGCCCTGAGGTCATAAACACATTGTCCTACCCACCTGGAATTGATTTTGATGTATAAGGGCAGCTTTCTTTCTTTTTCTTTTTCTTTTTTTTCCCCCCAAATGGATAGCCAGTTTCCCAGCACCATTTGTCAAATAGGCTTTCTTTTGCCCCACTGATCTGCCATGCCACCTTGTCATTGGTCAGGTGTCTAAATTCACTCAGGACCATTCCTGTACTTTTTATTCTGTTCCGCTGGTTCTCACTTCTTCCTATCCCTCCTTTTTCCTTTTTCATGTACATCTGGATAATATTTTAAAATTTGCTTTAATTTTCTTTTTAAAAACAGTCTCTCTTAAATGCGCTGTGGTATCCCAGAGTAGAAAAAGGACATCGGGGGAAAACGTAGTGAAATCCAAATAAAGTCTGGTGTTTACTGAAGAGCAACGTACCAACATCAGTTTCTTAGTTTTGACAGATGTACTGTGTGTATGGAGGAAGCTGCGTGAAAGGTATATGGGAAGTCTCCATACTATCTTTGCAGCTCTTCTGTAAATCAAAAAGTATTCCAAAGTAATAAGTTGATTAAAAGAGATTTCTCTCATTTCTTAAAAATAATTTTTTGGCCTTTTCTGTTACTAATGCCTTCTCTAATCCTTAAACCCATCGCTTACTTTTACATTTTTTAATTTATCATCTCTTGAGTTTAAAACATTTATCTTAATCTTTGATCTCTTTTGCCCTCCATCTTTTAGATTTCTGCTTCCTTGACTGACAGTCATGTTTTACTTTCAGTCTTCTTCCTTTTCTCTCACTACATAAGGCAAAAATTTTTACTGTCTTCTGCTTATTGGCATCCTAACTCATTTTGAACTTGCAGGTTATTCATCTCTTTTAGTTTGCTCTCACCTTTAATCTCTTCATAATCATCTATCCTCCCTTTTCTTTTCCCCCCTTGGCTGCGTCAGGTCTTAGTTGTGACACGCAGGGTCTTTGTTGAGGCGCACGGGCTTCTCTTTAGTTGTGGCGTGCAGGTTTTCTCTCTCTAGTTGTGGCACACAGGCTCCAGGGTGCTTGGGCTCTGTAGTTGTGGTGCGTGGGCTCTGTACTTTGTGGCACTTGTGTTCTCTAGTAGAGGCGCGCGAGCTCAGTAGTTGTGGTGTGTGGGCTTAGTTGCCCTGAGGCATGTGGGATCTTAGTTTCCTACCAGGGATCAAACCCGCGTCCCCTGCATTGGAAGGCAGATTCTTTACCACTGGACCACCTGGGAAGTCCCTACCCTCCCTTTAAAATATTATATATTTTAAATATATATTATGTTATTATATATTTATATATAATATATATTATATAAATATACATTATACTTAAAATATATAACATTTCTCTCCTCTGCTTCTTTCTGAATACATTCTCTTATTTTTGGTTGTGTTTGTAACAGCAGAAAACCCTGGCCATGGGGAGACAGTAAGGAGAAAGCCCTCATCATGAATGGGGGCAACAGGAGACCTGCTTCCTTCCTCCCCAGAGTTTTAGCAGCAGAGTCTAGCTTTTCCAGAGGGCCACCCGCCGGGAGACTGGCCATGGGTTCACCCTCTACAGGCAGCTGTTCTCTGAGTGCAGGTGGCACGTTTCATTTGCTGGGGCAGCAGCTTCCATAACATTTTGGGCAGCATCCATCGCACCTGTGTGGCATCGCCTCCTTGAAAATCCATGGCCCAGTGTCATTGCATCTGGGCCTCCCTCACCTCTGTCGAATGAACTTGATCTCACTGCTCTCACATCCCCAACTTCAGGATGGCCAGAGAGAGGGTCTGCTTCTGGGCCTGACTCAAGTTCTCCAGCAAGATGGATATGATTTATCTCACTACTGACGTTCCCCTTGCCAAGAAAAATACCATCAACTTGGAGGTAACCCTAGTTGATTCCAGAGTTCTCAGGGCAGGCAGATCATTTCTGGGGCTCTGAGTGCTGGGTGTGGCTTATCTAAGGGGAGCCAGCCCCGAATTCCTACCTTCCTTGTGGCCAGTTCATGTGACAATGGAAGTATGACTTGAAATGGAAAGTCCTCCTCAGTTGGTGTATTTCAGTAGCAGCCTGGGGGAGAGATAATTCCTGTAGGACCTTATCCCATTCCGGAGGCATCTCCCTCTAGCCCCTTTCTGCTTGGAGTGAAATTTCTCCTCCTTTTAATCTTGGCCTGGCAACTGTCTGCCTTCATGGTTAGCTTATGGAAGTTTGGTGGCTGATGAACGCCTGGCAGACTCAGGGGCTTTCAAACTCTATAGGGAATCTGAGCTTTGTGAGGGCCTTTTAAAGCTCCATCTTATACACCTAACTTTCTCCTTCCATCAGAATAAATAAATTTTTTATGAGGGCTTTTATGATTTTTTTTTAACTTTGGACTTTTGTTTAACGCATGGTAACAGTTCACATTCTGTATAATGCTTTTTGGCTTAAAAGTGCTTTTCCGTGTATTATCTCATTTGATAAATAATGATAATTACCCCCATCCTACCCCCAAGGAACTTGATTCATCTTATTTGTGAGTATGTAGAAAACACTGAGGTTTCATTTGGATCCCAGGTGTTAATTAACACTTAGAAAAGGAACCAACAAAAGATTATCTAGATTTATTATCATATTATTTAGCATATTGGAATATAGATGAAGAAAAATAATTAGGCCTGAAAAATGTAGATAAAAGTCAAGATTTTTTTTTTCTGATGGAGAAGAAAAGACCTAGGTTAATAATAATCACAAAGAAGAATCATGAAGTTGTTTTTTGAACAAAAGAGTCTAAATGTTTTTTAAACACAGAAATAGTTTTAGGTCAGGCCATCATCCAGGCTTGTAGTTTTAAAATGGCAGCTCCAGAGTCAGCCGTTCATTCATTCTTTCAATAAACTATTCAGAGCCTTGTTCTACCGTCTGTCTCTTGTCAGCCTGGGGAGTGTTTTTAATTTTCTTGGAGCCCATTGGCCTGGGTTGCAAATTCTCAGGTCTTTGGTGAATCAATACCAACAGGAAAAAGTACCATTGTCCTTTATCTGCAGGGTCCCTGCTTTTTGCAGAGGGTACAGTCCTGACCTCTGGTTTGTCCAGCTGTCATTAACACCCCTCCGTTCCGCCCATCAGGGCCTCTCTCCTTCACCCATTTAATGATCACAACTCCCACAATATCTATGTCCCCAGTCCCTCCCTATTGTCACTTCCTAGTTAGTTCTCAGATTGCATCTTTCCATTCATGTTTCCCTGCTGGGTCGAAGCCATCACTTCCACAGCCACAGCCTCCTGACTCCTCCTCTCCCTTCCCCTTCTTCCAATCCGTGACCCCGCTGCAACCCATGAGATCTGTGCAGAAGGCAAGTCTGGTCAGTTCCACCTGCTCATTCTTCCACGACCCCCATTGCTCTTAGGTCAGAGGCAGAGCTCCTCAATGTGGCCACCAGGCTGTGTGCTCTGACCCCTCCCTCTCTGGCTTCATTTTGCACCATTCACACACACACACACACACACACACACACATACATTCTCTCCCTCTCTTTCCCTCCCCCACCCCTCCTCTCCTGCCCTCTCTTTTTCTCTTTGCCTCATCTCCACTCTCCCTCTTCCAGATATACTGGTTTCTTTCAGCCCCTCATACCACCCTATTCTCTCCAACCCCAGGACTTTTGCACGTGCTGTTCTCCCTGCCTGGAACACAACCAAGCACCCAGAATATGCGTCAACCCTCACTCTGCAGTAGTTTCGCATTTCCATAAGGAGATACTGAAAGGCATCACTCATGGGAGTACATTAGGCATGTGTAGCACCACTTCCTTAGAACTTAAGGGTTTTCCTTGCTTCCTCCTCGGTGTCCTGGGAGGAACCCAAAACTACTGGAGAGGGATCTCCCTGGCCTGTCCATGAGCACTCCTGTGACCCACTTCTGTGTGAGCCCAGTGGGCTGAACAATTAAGCAGATGGTAGCACACTCAGTGAAGCTGAAGACAGTCCCCCTGGTAGAGGACTGGCTGATATTTCTTATCTTGCAAAAAGCAGAGCTTATGGAGAGTATGTGCAGTTCTTCTTGATACGCCAAGTAAGTCTCTGGGATGGTACCAGGACTGCATCATTTTGACTTCCCACAGGATTCCTTTCACTGACCTACATTTTGGTTCTTATATTTCCTCATCATTAATTGAAACATTTTAGGATAGTCCCAAGAGGGGTTTGTTGAGGATGTTGGTTGCTATGGTAACCAGTATCCTGTGGAGGACCTATTTCTGCAGTCAGGAACAGGAAGAGTTGTGATTCTCACACTCTCTTGTTTTGTTTTTTATATTCTGGAACCAGTGACATGGTCAGGAGACTGATTGTGTTTTCCTCTTTGTGCTGGCTACCAGGAAGCTCAAAATCAAATCTTTGGCCAGCTGCCCACAATGGTCAGCTTAAGTGTTATGTCTATTCTCCTTCTAGGCTTTACATTTGTTTCCTACTCTCATCTTCTTCTTGCTGAGCTTTTTTTTATCAGCTCATCCAAAAAACTTTTTTTCCTTCTATAATGTATGAATATAAACAGATTTAGATCCTTTCTGGAATAAAGAAAGGCATTTTAAAAATGTGCAAATGTTAGGTATCATTGTATATATGCCTACTCACCCCCGAGGGCCCATGGGGAGTCTATCATATGCCAGGCACCGGGTCACGTTATCAGATCTGCGTTATGAAGTTTAAAGAAAAGGAAAATGAGACTCAAAGAGGTTGGGTAGCCTGCCCAGAGTCGCAGACCAGCACTTGGCAGAGTCCGGTTTTAATGTCAGCTCTTTTTCTTAAAAACTGTGCTTTGACCCACTAGCTGAAACTTCCTCCAGTGGAGCACTTGCCTACCTCAGTGCTCTGTAATTGTCTGCCTCCTTGTCTTTCTCCCAGACCTGACTGTGTGTGCCAGGAGGGCGAAGTTCAAAGCTTGTGTCATAGTCCTGGCATTTAACACCACGTTTAGAGTATAGAAGAAGTTCAGTAAATATTTGTTGAGTGGATATCAACTTAAACTGGGTTTGGGGAACAATTTCCTCTTATTCCTAAAAGGGGAGTAAAGAACATTTATCAATAATTCATGGTTCTGAAAATTCTACGTAATTAAAGTATTTTAGTATATAGTGGACCTGGAAGTTTTCTGCAGATGTAAGAGAACGTTTTTCAACCAGTGTGAGTTAGTCATGGTGCTGCCTTTCTTCAAGGCAGTGGAAGGTATGAACATGTGTATAATCCTGTTTGACCTTGTCTTCTGGGGACAGGGAAAAAAGAAGTCTTGATAACTAAATTGCCCAACACTCAAATTGCACAAATAGGCTCATTGAGAAGGAGATGCCAGTTGAGTAAAATAATTTTCGTTGTCTTATCAAAGAGGCTCTCTGCAAGAGAATCTTTCTTTTGCTTTGCAGCTGTTTTGGGTGCAGTCTGTGAAGGCTAATTGTGAATCTCGATAGTGTTGACTCTCTGAGCTCTTGAATTACGCATGTAAAATAAGATGCAGGAAATGATGATTCAATCCTGAGCGACTCACATCTCAAATCCTGGATTCTTAGAGGATCGGGTGCTTTTTCCATCCTCTCCTCTGTTTTAAAAATCAGAAGTGCTGAGAATTATGGTGACATGCCTATGGTTGCATTGGGAGTCATTGGTGGAAATGGTCTAAGACTCTTCCATCAAGGTGGGCTTGAGTTTTGCAACTGGTGCCGTCTTGCTTGTGAGGCCAACACAGTTATGTAATTTTCAAGTGCTGAATGAGATTATCCCTTAGCTCCCTAAATTGATAGAATAGAGTGTGCAAATGCATCCCCAGGATATCCATGGAATGTCTCTGGCCCCTTCATCTGTCTCCCTTTGCAAATTAGTATTGTGGAGGCTAAAGCGTGGAGGTGTGGCTGGTGGTAGAGGATGGTTGTTGGGCAGAAGGTCTGTGTTATGATTATCATTTTTATATTTGGCTTTGGAATTTTTTAAAGTTTTTTTTTTTAACTTTGAAATAACATTGGACTCATGAGAAGATGCAAAAATATAGTATAGGGTTCCCGTGTACCCTTCACTCAGCTTCTCCCAGTGACATTACCTTGCATAGCTATACTATATTACCAAAACCAGGAAAATGACATTGGTATGATACTATTAACAAGAGAATGTCTGTGTTACTTACATACAAGTATATGTGGATGCAATAACTGAATTCTTGCTCTGTACCAACCCCTTTGCATGATGATATAATTTAAATTCTTGTTAAGAACCTTTTTTTTTTTTTTTAATTAATTTATTTATTTATTTGTTTGTTTTTGGCTGTGTTGGGTCTTCGTTTCTGTGCAAGGGCTTTCTCTAGTTGCGGCAAGCGGGGGCCACTCTTCATCGCGGCGCACGGGCCTCTCACTATCGTGGCCTCTCTTGTTGCGGAGCACAGCTTCCAGACGCGCAGGCTCAGTAGTTGTGGCTCACGGGCCTAGTTGGTCTGCGGCATGTGGGATCTTCCCAGACCAGGGCTCGAACCCGTGTCCCCTGCATTGGCAGGCAGATTCTCAACCACTGCGCCACCAGGGAAGCCCATAAGAACCTTTTGAGGTAGATACTATCATTATCCCCATTTTACAGATGAGGAGAGTGAGACACAGAGAAAAAACCTGCCTAAGTGCATGCAGCTAGTTAAGTGTGCGGTTGTGACACAAACCTAGAATCTGATTCCAGATCCTGTGCTCTTAACCTCTTTTCTATACTGCCTTCCAACTCAGTAATAAAATTCTTTGGAAGTAGGGACTTAGATTATATATCCGCCTAATCTTACTGCAGAGATTTACAGCTGGTAAGGGCTCACTACATATTTAGGTTTTGTTTTGAATACATGGGTAGGGACTATGAGGTATGACCAGACTGGATCTTGTTCTCCCCCTACTTTCCCAGAACTTGCTAAGTCTAAGTTATGAGAACTAGGAATGAAACAGCCTGGAAAAAAAGGAGAATGGGAAATACCCGCACATTGGTTATTGGTAATGGACCACAGAGAGGTTCCTTGACCTGATACCAGCATCCTAAGCCATGTAGCCAGAGAATGGGCCCACCTTTCTGTCTATCCCATCATGGAGCTAGTGGCAAACCTAACTTATTTCTATCAGGGCACAGATATCTGTTCACTGGGAGCTCTGGAGTGCATGAGCTTCAATAATAGTTAATCCACAAACTTTTGTGCTGGGTGTACTTCATTTCTTCATTTTTCTTTCCTTTGTTTGCCTTTGGTCAACCATGACACAAATGTGTGATCCCTAGGTGAATATCAACTAATGACAGTCAATATGAGGTCACTCAAAATGGTACCTGGGGATAGTGAATAAGGACAGGGGCAGGAACTAGAAAGGATCAGTTAACTTCAGTACAACAAATAATTACTGAGCGCCCATGATGGGCCAGACACTGTGGTCATCACTCAGGATCTAGGCACTGTTAGGACTAGCTCCGGCTTTAAGGCAGCTTGCATATGATGGTGGCAGTTTGGTAGAGGGAAAGAGCTCTCAGAAAAGGGTTCAAATCCCAGTGCCCTTGTCATGAACCAGCTGATCAACTTCGGGCAAGTCTCTTAAGCTCTCTGACCCTCAACTTTCTCATTTGTAAAGTGAAAGTAGCAATACCTTCATTAAAGATCAACTGTGATAAATGAAAGAAGACAAACGTAAAAGACCACACACTATATAATTTTATTTGTATGAAATGTCCGGAAAAGGCAAATATATAGAGACAGAGAGTAGATTAGTGGTTGCCTGGGGCTGGGAATGGGAACAGGAAGTAACTGCAAATGGGCACAAGGTGTCTCCTGGGGTGATGGAAATGTTCTAAAATTGAGTTGTGAGGACGATCACAACTCTGTAAATTTACTAAAACTCACTGAACTGTACACTTAAATTGAGTGAGTTTTACAATTTGTAAATTATACCTCAATAAAGCTGTTTAAAAAAAGTGTCAAGTGTGAGGCTCAAGTAAGATGATGGAATGGAATCGCTTAAGACATTCTGACATGCTGTACATATGTGCATTATCTTAGCATTTTCAAAATTGGAAGTTAACTGTTCTATGAGGCCAATTGCACACAGAAAATGTTGCTGGGGAGAGCAGTTGCACCAGCTTGGTAGCCTGGACGTCTAGCAGACATCCTTGTAGTAATTAATGAAAATTGAAAGTTGTCAGTTTCTGGAAGGTAGGGACTGGCCTTGGATCTGGGTCTCCCCAGGGCTCTGAAGAAATTCCTACTTCCAGCAATGGTGAGCTGTACTTTTGTGGACCAACCCTCCAGCAAGAATAACTAGAAATGCTGGATAAGATATTTTTAACAATCTGTTTAAAGGCATCAGTAAGGTACTCAGGTCACTGTGGGGCTCCTAGAAAGAAGGGAGGTACAGGAAGTGAGCCCATAGTTCAGTGCTACTTTTCCACTCATGGTATCGGTTAATTCCAAAATGGCAGCTGAGAGACTGAGAAGCTAAGAACTTCCTTCACCTCCTGGGGCTGAGGAAGAAAAAGTGGAGCTCAAGAAAAACAGAAGGGGACCCTGGTAGATAGCAATGTGTCCAGTAGGGACCTGAGGGGCTATGCTCTAGGAGGAAAGGGAAACTAGAAACACACCAGTGCTTATAAAAATAAAGCTGAGCTTCAAATCTGCTGAGTCCCTGGTTGGATTAATGTGATTTTCCCCTCTCTTAACTGCCTGCAAAAAGCAAAATTTCAGTCATTTTTGGAGAAAAATAACATCATCCAGAATCTCAAATTACCTCAATTTTCAGACACAGTTTTAGGAATTCGGTAAAAAAAAAAATTACCAAGCGTATTAGGAGTCAAAACCACATGACTTAAAACCAGAAGGAAAAGACAGACCCAGAGGAGTTATTTGAGTTGTCAAACATGGACTTAATCTTTTATTTTATCATGATTCAATTTCTTAATTCATGTGATTCAGGATTTGCCAGAATTAGAAGCTGGCTCCTCAAGTAGTGTAGGTCTAATTTAGGTTTTTTAAAACCAACGCTATCAAGGTATAATAAGTTGCACCCATTTAAATTTGGTGTTGGATGGATTTTGACAAGTGTATACACCTGGGTAACCACCACCACAGTGAAGATACAGAACATTTTCATCACCCCCCAAAATTCTCATATCCCTTTGCAGTTAATCCCTCCATCTTCCCAGTCCCATCAACCACTTCTCTTCCCTCTGTCACTATACATTAGTTTACATTTTCTAGAGTTTCATGTAAATAGATTCATATAGTAGATATTCTTTTGTGTTTGGCTTTTTACACTCAGCATAATGTTTTTGAAGTTCATTTCTATTGTTGCAGTTAGCAGTGGTTTGTTATTTTTTATTGCTTATATTTCACTGTAAGACATGGACTTTAAGTAACTATGATTAAGGTATATAAGAAATTCGATGACAAAATGGAGAATTTTAGCAGAGATCTGGAAACTATAAAAAATCAAACGGGCATTCCAGAACTGAAAAACATAATAACTGAAATTAATAATTCAATACATGGGTTTAAAAGTTAGCAAATTAGACATATTGAAGAGAGAATTGGTGAACTGGAAGGTGGGTCAGAAGAAAATACCGAGACCTAAGCACAAAGAGAAAATAAAGATAGAGAAAATACTGAGAAGAATGTATGTGAGACATATGGGATATGCTGAGATGGCCTAATATACTTGTAATTGGGATTTCAGAGGGAGAGGAGATAAAGAAAGAGATACAAGCAACATTTGAAGTGATAATGATAGAGAAATTTCCAAAAATGACAAAAGACATCAAGCTACAGCTTTAAGAAGTGCCTTGAACCCCAAACAGAATGAATACAAAGAAAAATATATGCAAGCACCTCTTAGTAAAACTGATAAGATCAGTGGGCTTCCTCATAAGCTCAGTTCCTGTTTCATGGAGGTTTCTCAGTCAATGCTTATTACATGCATGCATGTGTGAATAAATGAATGAATGAATGAATGAATAATGAAGGAAAGGAAGGAGGAAAAGAAGAAAAAAATGGAAGGAAGGTGAGTCATGGAGCCCAGCTTTATTTCCCTGATTTGCCATGTGCTGCAGGTGGTTTCCTGGGAAGCAGAGTCTGAGATGGAAATTAGCATGTAGGAAGTTTCTTGGGGAGCACTCTTGGCATCTGCAGCTGTGGGGGTGTAAAGGATGCAAAATTGGACAGAAGGAGAAGTTGGGCTGTGATACAGTCTCAATAAAGACCTCATCGAACCTCACAGGGCACTCAAGCTGGGCTGGTGGTGCAGAGATGTTCTCAATAGGGACAAAGTGCTCAGGTCTTTATATGCCTTCACTGACGTGTCTTTAGTGGTGGGCTGTCCTCAGGGAGGGGGTATGCTTTGGGCAAGGCTGCTTTCTTCAGCCAAGGGCAGTTGCTGGGTGGAGAGGGTATCTGGGGGGTGCCTCACAGTGTCCATTAGCTCTACGATACTTCCTTCCATTCCTTTTCCCCATAAAAAAGAAACGGCATGGGATCCCAGCATCCCAAGTTCTATAGCCTTCTGGAATCACCCAGTTCTTTAACACTCATGAAATAACTTAAGCCCTCATACAGTGTGAATGAAGAAAATGTATTTACCTTATGGGGCATGGTGACTGGAGGTTTATTTACCTATTCTGATTTTTTTTCTGATGCCTTTCTTTTTTCAAAATTCACCCATTTAATGATTCAGCATTATTAAAATATTTATTTAAATATTTCTGAGGCACCGTACTATGCACTGAAGTTCTTTCTCTTTAAAAATCTGTATGTGTTATCTGTTGCTGCATGACAAATTATCTCAAAACTTAGTGGCTTACAACAACATACCTTTATTATCTCACAGTTCTGTAAGGAATTTTGGAGCAGCTTAGCTGGGTGGTTTTGGATAAGGGTCTTTCATGAGAGTGCAAGCAAGATGTTGGGGCTGCAGTCTCATCTGAAGACTTGACCGAGACAGTCTAAGTCCACTGGAGCTGCTGTAATAAAATGCCACAGACTGGATGGCTTATAAACAACAGACATTTAAGTCTCACAGTTTCATAGACTGGAAATGAGGATAATGGTGCCAGCAGTCATATGAGGGCTCTCTTCCTGGTTCATAGTTGGCACCTTCTTGCTGTGTCCTCACATGGTGGAAGGGGCTAGGAATCTCTCCTTTTATAAGGCACTTATCTCATTCATGAGGGCTCCACCCTCATGCTTAAGCACCTCCCAAAGGCCCCACCTACTAAACCATCATCCTTTGGCAGTTAGGATCTCAACATATGAATTCGGTGGGGGACAGATTCAGACCATAGCAGAGGCTGAAGGATCCACTTCCAAGGTGGTGCACTTAACACAGCTGGCAAGTTGGTGCTGGCTTTTGGCAGGCAGGCTCAGTTTCTCTCCATGTGAATCTTTCTATAGGGCTGCTTGAGTGGCCTCATGACACAGCACCCCAAGTTTCACAGGAGCTTGTCACCACCTCTCCACATCACATTGGTCTCTCCAGTCTGCTTTGTTCCAAGGTGGACATAGTCGTAAATTGATGTTTTACTGAAGACTGAAGACTTGGGGATGGGCAGGTAATGGGGTGGGGAAAGGGAAGTAGCAAAGAACAGCAAAGTATTTAATGTTGCTTAGCAGATATTACTCTTCTCAAAGCCTTGAGTCATTGTGCAGGATTTAACCCCTGTGCCTGAGCTGCTCTAAGGTCTTTAAGGCACAATGAGTTCTTCTAGACTAAAATGGAATAGGATGCCTGAGCAGGTTATGTAACTGGAGGGAAGGGAACATGCTTTCTCAGCACTCTGGGTGTGTCTCACCGGGGGAAGACAGAGTGGGTGGTCACCTCTGCTGTTACCCCAAGATTCCTGCTCCTGTAGCAGGTACACTGGAGTGGGGAACACCCCAGAGGCCAAGGGTGTTCCCAGTGTGTATATTGGGTGTTCCTGGTGTGTATATTGGGTTTTTCTGGTGTGTATATTAGGTGTTCCTGGTGAGTATAGTGAGTGTTCCCGGTGTGTATATTGGGTGTTCCTGATATGAATATTGGGTGTTCCTGGTGTGTATACTGAGTATTCCTGGTGTGTATATTGGGTGTTCCTGGTTAGTATACTGAGTGTTCCTGGTGTGTATATTGGGTGTTCCTGATATGTATATTGGGTGTGTTCCTGGTTTGTATATTGGGGTGAGAGGATAAAAAATGAAATAGATTTTCTTTTAAGATAAATTTTATCTCAACTGCAACCACTATTAACAAATTCAGGCCAGGTCTTAGCACGTCAAAAAAGATATCAGGACAGGAAGCAGAGAGCAAGTGTTTCCACACTCACATATAAATAGAGAGATAATGCTCAGAGAATATCAAAGTAAATTTCAGAGGCAGTGGTGACATTTCCAGAATAAACATTAGTTAAACACTTATGAACGACCATCAAAATTATTTCACGGGTGTAAATTAAAAGCCAGTCCTGTAACATTGATTCATTTTCCTCTCCTCAAATTCCCACGGTTGAATGCGCAAAAGTACGACAGGAAGGTATTGAGAGAACTTTCTCCACATGGAGATGTCAGTTGCCTTCCCTTTTATCTCTTGTTAGGTTCCTTTTCAGTGGGATCTATCATTTACTCCTAATAGTGATAATAAATTCACATTTTATCAGATGATGAACTAGAGTTCTGAGTAGCCCACTGAGGGACATGTATTCCAGAGAGTTTCAGGGCATTTTTTTAATACAGACTGAACAAGTCCAGTCAATTCTTAATTATCCATTTGTGTCCTTTCTTCTGGGTGTCTTATGCTTAGAACAAGTTTTCTCTAGACTTTTACAATTTTTTCTTTTAATTACAAAAAGTAATTTATGCTATCACAACAAATTCAAACAGTAAACAAGTATATCACGTAAAAAGGTCAAATCCCACCATCAGAATATGTCCACTTAAACCAGTCTGAGTGTATCCTTCCTGAATTTTTTTTCTATACATATAGTAGTGTTCTATTTTTAAAATTTATTAACTATGTTATTCTACACCTTGTGTATTTTCACTTAATATATCAAGGACATCTTTTCATATCATTACATATATGTCTGTGGTATTAAAGACATATAATATTTCATACTTTGGATGCAGTATAATTTATTTATTTGCGCCCGTATTTTTTAAACTGAAGTACAGTTGATTTACAATGTTATATTGGTTTCAGGTATACAACATAGTGAATTCGATATTTTTATAGATTATACCCTATTTAAAGTTATTTTAAAAAATTAGCCATATTCCCTGTGCTGTACATTACATCCTTGTATCTTATTTATTTTATACCTAGCAGTTTGTACCTCGTCATCTCCTTCCCCTATCTTGCCCCTCCCCCATCCTTCTCCCCATTGATAATCACTAGTTTGTTCTGTATGAGTCTGCTTCTGTTTTATTATATTTGCTCCGTTATTTTATTGAACTGTCGTTACCACAACATCTTGTATGCAGCTCTCTGAGCACACTGTTAGTTGTTTTAACCTGCCTCAGAGCACAGAGTCTGAGGCAAGGATTAAGTGCTATTGCTTTATTTGGGAGGCGCAATCCCAGGGCATCGAAAGTGAGAAATAAGGGAAGAAGGAGAAGCAATGACATCCTGGCCACTGGTCCACTGTGAGCCACAAAGAGGCACAACATCACTCAGCAGGTGCATCTGCTCTTCCACATGGGATGCCCCAGGACAGGCTGGGCAGAGAAACTGCGTCTTAAGAACAGACCACTCAGGAGAGGAAAGGAGAGGAAAAGGATCTGCCTGCCTGCTTCTCACAGTCTGTCTTCCAGTGGTCGTGGTTCACCCCGTGGTGCGTTAACCCTCCCACACTTATAGGTTGTGTCATTCAGCCCGTTTGGCAGCTGCTCAGAGGCCAGATCCCATGCCTCACAGGATGGTGTTTCTTCTTTTAATTTATTTTATTGAAGTATAGTTGATTTACAATGTTGTGTTAATTTTTACTATACAGCAAAGTGATTCAGTTATATATATTTATATATATACACACACACACATTCTTTTTTTTTAACATCTTTATTGGAGTATAATTGCTTTACAATGGTGTGTTAGTTTCTGCTGTATAACAAAGTGAATCAGCTATACATATACATACATCCCCATATCTCCTCCCTCTTGCGTCTCCCTCCCACCCTCCCTATCCCACCTCTCTAGGTGGTCACAAAGCACCGAGCTGATCTCCCTGTGCTATGCGGCTGCTTCCCACTAGCTATCTATTTTACATTTGGTATATACACACATTCTTTTTCATATTCTTTTCCATGATGGTTTATCACAGGATATTGAATATAGTTCCCTGTGCTATGCAGTAGGACCTTGTTTATCGGATGGTGTTTCTTCTGAGTCCAGTGAGGGGGCTCCAGAGACTTCTGGATGTGCTCTTGATCAGCCTCAGGTGGCTAAACCACTCAGGCCCCATGGGATGGGTCTGCAGGGTGGCAGCTGGGGCAGAGTGAGTGTCCAGGAGGCAGTGAGGCTGGGAGAATCGGGGGAGGCCAGTGAGATGTGTCTCATAAACTCATATTTCTATAAGATATATTACTAGAAGTAGAATTGTTTGGTCAAAGGTTGTGTGCATATCAAATTTTGATAGGTTCCTACAAATTTCTTTCCAATAAGTTCCTACTGATTTACAGTCTCATAAGAGAGCATGAGAGAGTCGTTTCTTATACTTTCACCAACCCTGGATACTATTGGTCTTCATCAAGGTGTCCAGCTTGATAGGTGAAAATGGTTTTGTTTTAACGTGTGATTATTTAATTATTAGTAAAGTTAAACATTTTTTGATAGATGTGTTGGTCATTGGGTTTTCTTCTGTGACTTGCCCATTCATATGTCTTAGAAAATAGAAAATTTAAGTTGTCCTAGCAGGTTACTGGATGCTTTCTCCAGGGAGTACAAAGGCATTTAAATATTGTCCTGAGTGACCCTAGAGAAAGGAAACCTTCTGCCAAAAAGAGCTGCATCATTCCTTCCAAAGTCAAACACAAGTGTGATTTTTTCCTTTCTTTCTTTCTTTTTTTTTTTTTTTTTAATTTTTGGCCTCGCTGCAAGGCTTGCTGGATCTTAGTTCCCCAATCTTAGACCAGGGATTGAACCCTTTCCCTTGGCAGTGAAAGCACAGAGTCCTAACCACTGGACCACCAGGGAATTCTTTTTTCATTTTTTTATTGTGGTAAAATATACGTAACATAAAATTTATCATTTTAATGGTTTTTAAGTATACAGTTCTGTGGCATTAAATACATTTGCATTGTTGGGCAACCATTACTGTCACCCACCTCCAGAACTTTTTCATCTTCCCAAACAGAAACTCTGTACCCATTAAATACTAACTTCCCATTTCCTCTCTGCCCAGTCCCTGACAACCACCATTCTACTTTCTGTCTCTATTATGTTGACTACTCTAAGTACCTCATATCAGTGGATTCCTACAAGATTTGATCTTTTGTGACTCGCTTATGTCATTGAGCATAATGTCTTCAAGGCTCATCCAGGTTGTAGCATGTGTCTGAATTTCCTTCCTCTTTGAGGCTGAATACAAATGTGATTTTGAATGATCACTGGTTAGGATTATTTGTGGTTCTCCAGGAGACCATGGGTTTCTGAAGCAGTCATTAGAAGAGGCTCCAAGTTGCTGCTTGAGCACTGGGTTCCGCCATCACTTCGGCTCCGCACATCTTTTTTCTTGGCCGCATCATGGCTCCTGGGCTCCCCAGGTGTCCCCTCACCTTTCCTATCTCCTTCCCATGAACATAAGCTTTATTGGCGCCTGCCATGCCATGACCCATCCACTTGTCACCCTGCTTCCTGATAGCAGGTAGTCTGCAATGAATACACGTGTGTCTTTTCAACTATTGTCAAATTGCTATCATGCTCAGGGGCACACTTTGATTTGACTAGTTTGGAAACTTTAAAAGAGACCATATGTTAACCCTGGTCTTGCCATACCCTGTGGGACCTTCTGAGCTTTCTTTTGTAAATCAGAACCAAGTTAGAGTTGCCCAAGCTTCCTTTGACCGCCACCCCTCCCCACCCGAGGATTCATACTCCCTACAGGCTTCATTTCACAACTCCAAGCCTACATGGTGGGCTGAGGGTAAGAGGAGGGGAGGGAGGAATGAACGATGATTTCAGGTTCATTTAAAAATTAAAATTAACAACGCGAACTTGATTTTTACACAGTACTAATAATGGTCTATTGCAGAAGTAATCTTATTTCTTAGAGAGCGTTCTTATTTATACTGTGAAATGTAGATGTCTTCAATGTTTTTCTTCCCCCCCCCACATATATTTTTATTTATATATGAAAATTTAGGATATCTGTGTCTATTTTTTCTAATTGGGATCAACCTTAATGGCTGCATAGTGTCTTATGTCCTGTGTTTTATTTACGCATTCTCTTATTGTATGACATTTGGGTTGTTCTCTAATTTGGGGGCATTCTAAATAATTCTACGATTTCAAAACAGTCACATAGCTACAGAGCTTTGTGTGCAACCATGATTTTTTCCTTAGGTGGCATTTCTTAGAAGAATAATTTCTGTGTCACAGTGCGTGCATATTTATAAAGCTATTGAATTATGTTGCCAAATTACGCTATGAAAATTGTACTGACTTATACTCCTTAAAAGCTAAAAATTTTCCTACCCAGGAGGCTGGTTAATAATATAGTAGAAAGAACACTCCGGAAAAATATAAAAATAAGAAAACTATCCAGCTGGGTGGATCTAGGCAGCTCTTTTCCCCGCCCCGTGACTGTTTCTTCATTTATGTAACAGGGAAGTTGGGTTAGCTCAGGCTCTGGCAAACTTTTCCCATAAAGGGCCCGATAGTAAATATTTTAGGTTTTGAGGGCCATATGGCAGTAGTTTTCAACTGGGGGTTGATTTCGCATTCCCAGTGTCTGGAGACACTTTGGTTGTCACAGCTGGGGAAGGAGTGCCGTGGGTATCTAGTGGGGAGAGACCAGAGGTGCTGCTCAACATCCTACAATGCACAGCACAACCCTCACCACAAAGATTTATCCAGCCCCAAACGTCAGCGGTGCCGAAGCAGAGAAACGCTGCCGTGTGGTCTCTGTCACAGCTACTCAACTCTGTCCCTGTAGTCCAGAAGCAGCCAGAGACATACAGACGGGAATGGCTACCACTGTGTGCCAATGAAATTTTGTTTATGGACCCTGAAATTTGGATTTCGTATAATTTGTCACAAAGTGTTCTTTAAAAAAATTTGTTTTAGTCACTTAAAAATGTAAAGACCATTCTTAGATTGAAGCCGTAAATAGTGGGCTGGATTTGGCCATCTAGCCAGTTTGCTGACCTCTGAGTTAGTTGAACTCTGCTGCTTAGAGATTCTGTCAGATGGAGGCGGCAGAGATTGCTTCTTGAGCATTTATTCTATGCCAGGCACTGTACATGGATTGTTACCTTGCTTATTCTCACGCCAACCCTGTGGAAGGTTCTTATCCCCATTTTAAAGATGAGGAACTTGAGACCAAGAGAGATGAAGTCACCTGTCTGAGATCTCTCACTTACAAAGCGGCGGAGCTGGGATGTGAACCCAGGGGTGGCTCCTTCTGGACCCGGTGCGTGAAATCAACAAGCCACCTGGCTCCAAAATGACACACCTCTTCCCCAAGCCTAGATGTGTCCGTCTGAGGTTGGGACCAAGGTGAGATAAGAGGGGGACAGACGGGGCCGTAGGGAGGAATGGGGAGCGTGTAAAGGAAGAAGGTTGAGAGAAAGCCCTGCTTCCTGTTGACAGAAGTTAGGAAGGAGGCTCCCTGGCTAAGGGTGGCCTCCCAGAATTCCCCGTGCAACCCCAGCATGAGCTATTACTCCCCCCCCAGCCCGTGCCCATTCTCACGCCTCACAGCACTTGGCTCCACCAAGTAGCCTCCGCTTATGGTTCCACACTGCTTCCCGTGGGTGTGTCCCCACGGGGGTCCATACTGTCCAGGGTGCCCCGAGGCACTTTTGCCTTCGTGAGCCCCTTCCTCCATTAAAATAAAATTTAAAATCATGTTTTGTGACTACATCATCATTAAGACAACTATAGCCCATGCTGGATTGAGTATTATATACTCATTATTCGTACATTCATTTTTTTTTTCTGATTTATAAAGAAATGAAAATGAAAACATTTTCACGGGCCCCCAGCACTGACCTTTCTGTGCCAAGCGGAGTAGCTGCTCTGATGCTGTTTCCGCAGAGTTCTGGGATCAGGCCACAAATGCAAGCCTCTGAATTCTTGAGCGAGTTTCTTTATTCTCTGAGCTGAGATCTCCTTGTTTTGAAAGTAATAATGATGCCTTACAAATCTGAATCAGGAGGCCATGATGAAATGATCTGAGGTTTCCTTCGTTTGTTCATTCCTTCATTCGGCAGATATTGTTTTTCTTAATTGAGCAGCTACTACACGCCCAATACTTTTCTACGTGCTGCATAAGACACAGCTATGCTTTGAGGAGCTTGTGGTCCAGGCGAGCTTATAATAAAATACTGGCAAGCCTTAGACATCATTAGGCACTTGATGGGCAATTTGTCATTTAACAAGCCCAGGAGGCTGGCACTATTTTCAGCTCCACTGTACAGATGAAGAAACTGAGGCTCAGAGTTTAAATAACATTCCCTGGGGGGCGGGGCACTCCCCTTGCACAGTTGAGCTGGCCCCGCGTGGTGGTGGTTCCTGTGGCTTGGGTGTCCCTGCTCAGGAGCCATCACTCATGCTCAGTGACCTTGGGGACAACCCAGTCTCATGTGGCAGCAACTGCACCTAGACTCTGCCCTGCTCTCTCCAGAAGGTCCCCAGTGGTGTCAGAAACCTTGCACCCTCCTGTCATACCTGTCTGTTGGCCTCAGATCCATAGAACCCCCGGGTTAATCTCCTGTCAGCTGAGTGCCTGACATCGTCACCCCTTGCCCATCAAGCCAGCTCATTGTTCCTCTGAAGTTTCCTTTCCAAGGAGCTCTGTTGATGCAACTTGGGTGATAGAGCATGAGCCCAAGGCAGCTCTGAGCTTTGCCTGATCCCTATTTGGAGATCTCCCTACTGGGGGAGATGTTAGGGGGCTTGGAGAGGCAAGCAGATCCCAGGATTCCCAGCTCCCCGTGCCAGGAGGGAGCAGTGGTCCCTCCAGTGTGGTGCAGACCTGGCCCTTTGCAGTTTTCTCAGGCTGCTCACCCTGAGCTCAGTGCTGGCTTTGCTGCCAACCAGCCGTGCATCTCTCTGAGATCAGTCTCCTTATCTGCAAAAGGGGCATATACTTGCCTCTCTCCCATAGTCCTTGGAAAGACCAAATGCAGTCATGTATACCAAGCTCTTAGGACAGTGAATACATTTCAGTTAATTACTATTAGAGGGATTTCCTCTGTGTGCAAACTAGCCTAGCCCTACCTTAATTTACTGCACCTAGGTCTTCAGTAGCGATTCCTCTGAGCCACACGGGTCCTGGGCCAGCACCCGGGAGGCTGAGATGAACCAGACCTGTCCCTTGTTCCTGAAGATCATTGCCATCAAGCACAGAGAAACAACACAAATCAGCCTGCAGGTGCCTCTCAGGGACGGGCCTGGCTGCACGGGGTCCCATCACCTATAGAACTGCCCGTGGATTCCAGCATCTTACACGAGCTATGACCACCACCGTGGGGCGTGGATGTTACTGATTTGCAACAAAGAAACGGGAACCGAGAGGAGTAACTTGCCCAAAGTGCCCGACTAGGAAGTGACTGAGCTGGGATTTGAGCTCTTGCTGTCACTCTCATTAATGGGTAGAGTTGGAGGACTTTTCCTGTCCTACCCTTCTTTAAGGGAGCCTCTGTGACCCTTCCTCTCCTTTTGGAGTGGGGGTCACAGCTGGAGAGGGGAGCCCGTAGCTGGGGGTGGAAGACCGAAGCCAGGATGGGGCAGGCGGGAAGCTGTTTAAAAGCTTCAAGGGGCTGTAGGCTAACCCCCGGCTCTTAGCCTCTGGGGGTCACTCCATCGCCCCTGGGTGTTCGTTGTGTGTTTGTTGAGGACAAGTTATGTGGGATGTTAATAGGTGTGATGTGGGGAGGGAGGGTAAGAACCAAGGTCAAACAACTTTGGAAAATCTAGGTTATAACACGTTAAACAAGGTCTCTTTTACTACAAGACTTATCGAAACTTGTGATACTGGTAATGGTGACTCTTCAAAGCTTGATGAGCATGGAATCCTTGGCTTTTTTTCATGGAGCATTTATTAGGGTTAGTGTGGTACATGTAATAAGTATTGGGACTAGCGGAATTATATCTTAGAACCCCAAACACTTTGAACTTACAAGTCAGAGAAGCAGGAAGAATGCTTACCAGGATCTCCATCTAACGGATGAAGAAACTGAGGCACAGAGAGGTGAAGTGACTGACCCTAGTTAGCAGAGCATCCCTTAAAACCCAGCCTGATCCCCAGCGCTACGCTCTCGCCAGTGGGCAAAGCTTTATTGCCAATCTCCCAACTCACTGCCATAACATTTTGGAAGCGCCTGTCTTCCTTTTGTGGATGAACCTTCCTCACTTTGGCCTCATTGTTTCTTTCTTTGCTTTCTTTTGCTTATTTCTGGATTGCATCTGAGGTATGAAATAAGCCCACTGTAATGTAGTCCAGTGGACCACCGCCCCCCCCCCCCACGCCCTCCCTGCCCCCCACCATCGAGTGACAGTTTATGAAGTTTGGGGTCCTTATCAGCAACACTAGAGGAACTTTAATGGATGTTGGAGCTCTGCTGGCTTGGAGAGAGGCTCCTTAACCCCTGTCAACATGTTTGTCACACTAGCACTCACCCAAACCCAGGGTGCACATATCTGTCCGTCAGCGGACTCTTGGGAGAACCTCAGAACACGCAGTTCCTCTCAGAGGCCAAAATCCACTGAGATCCCAGGGACTCCGTTTGTCCTCCTCTTTAGAAGAGGCCACCAACAATCTTAGAAGCAGACACAAGAGATTAGATATCTTGAATATGGACTGCTTGGCCCATGCAAATGAATTCATCTTTCCCCTGAATTAATAGTCAACATTTAAAAATTGGGGAATTTCACATAAAAATCTGAATTCTGGTTTCTCATGGAAAACCCAGAAAATCTAGCAGCTCTGGACCCTCATTCCCATTTGGCCACAAAGGACGAGAGCTGAGTGGTGGTCGCTGCTTGAAATCGGTACGTGGTCTCCAGCTCCCCCACAGTGCCCATCCCTCCTGTTGTCTCTCTAATAACAAGGCAGAATGCCAGCCGCTGCCTAGACTATGTGCTCTTGTTGTTTTAATCTTTATTTAATTGGATTAATTATCATGAACAATTTCCTGCATCCATGTTTCTATAAAAATTAGGAAAACTATGAATAGACTGAGAGGGCCCTATATTTCATTTGTCTAACTCATAACAATTGGCAAACTATGACTTACCAGTCTCATCTGGCCCACTGAAAGCAAAATGGTGCAGCCGCGGTGGAAAGCAGTTTGGCGGTTACTCAAAAAAGTTAAACACAGAATTACCATAAAACCCAGTAATTCTACTCCTAGATGTATACCCAGAAGAATTGAAAACAGGTTTTCAAACAAGTACTTGTACACAGATGTTCATAGAAGCAGGACTCACAATAGTCAAAAGGTGGAAACCACCCATATGCCCATCAGTGGACGGATGGATAAACCAAATGTGGCCTATCCACACAATGGAATATTATTCAGCCATAAAAAAGAATGAAGCACTGATGCATGCAGCAGCATGGATGAACTTGAACACATGATGCTGAGTGAAAGAAAGCAGCCACAAAAGGCCATGTATGGTATGATTCCATTGATATGAAATGTCCAGAATTAGGCAAATCCTTAGAGACAGAAAGCAGATAGGTAGTTGCCAGGGACTGTGGGGGGGGGGGGCAGAAAACAGGGAGTGGCTGCTTCATAAGCCTCCTTTGGGGAGGTTATGAACACGGTTTGGAACTAGACAGAGGTGATGTTTGTACAACACTGTGAATATGTTAAATTCCACTGAATCTTACATGTTAAAATGGTTAATTTTATGTTATGTGAATTTCACTTCGTTAAAAAAAAAGAAACTGACCCCTTGCCTGTTTTTGTGCTGCCCGCAAGCTAAGAATTTGCTTTTACATTTTTAAATAAGTGAAACAAAGCAAAAGAAGAATAATATTTAATGACTCGTGAACACTATATGAAATTAATTTTAGTGTCCATAAATAGAGTATTATTGGAAAAGAGCCATGCCTGTTTGTTTATGCATTGCCTATGGCTGCTTCAGAGTTACAGTACAGAGTTGAGTAGCTGTGACAGAAACTGTAAGGGCTGAAAGTCTCAAATATTTCCTATCTGATACTTTACTGAAAAAGTTTGCTGACCTCTGCTCTAGATCTTTCTCGACCAGGTGATGGAAGTCAGGTGGAAATTAGTATCTCAGTTCCTGAGAGGGGACTGCAGTGGTCATTGGTCTTGAGCCAGGAGGCAGAGGGATGGACAAACAGGCTTCCCTTGATGTTCAGTGTGTTAGTTTCCTAGGGATGCTCCAACCAAGTTCCACAAACTGGGTGGCTTAAACAACAGACATTTATTCTCTCCTAGTTCTGGAGCTAGAAGTCTGAAATCAGCTCATCTGCAGGGCCATGCTCTCTCTGAAGGCTTTAGGGGAGGATCCTTCCTTGCCTCTTCCTGGCTTTTGGTGGTTGCCAGCAATTCTTGGCTTGTGGGCACATCCCTCCAGTCTCTGCCTCTGTCTTCACATGGCCTTCTCCCTGCGTGTAACATCACATCCTCCCTCCTCTGTGTGTCTCTATGTCCATTTCCCCCTCTTCTTATAAACCGTCAGATTAGGACCCACGCTAACCCATTATGACCTCATCTTAACTTGATTACATCTGCAGAGACCCTATTTCCAAATAAGGTCACATTCTCACAAATGAAGTTATCTAGGAAACAGAAACAGACTCACAGACATAGAGAACAGACTTGGGGGAGGTGGAGGGGTGGCGGGGGAGGAGGGATGGATTGGGAGTTAGGGGTTAGCAGATGCAAACTAGTGTATATAGAATGAATAAACAACGGGGTCCTACTGTATAGCACAGGGAACTATATTCAGTATCCTGTGGTAGACCATAATGGAAAAGAAAAAAACAAATCAGGTCACATTCTGAAGTTCTAGGTAGACATGAATTTGGGGGGGGGCCCTATTTAACCTAGTTCATCAGGCACCCCCAAGATCTTTGATTCTGAATGAGTGAGCACAGACTACTCATGCCTTATTGGAAGCACCCTGAGTGGAAGTAAGCGGAGAGATATTAATTAAATATTAAATTAAATATGAATTAAGCACCTTCTAAGTGCTGGGCACGGTTCTAAGCACTTGATTAATCCTCTGAGGAACCGACGAGGCACAACGAGATTAAGCAAGAACTTTCCCGAAGTTTTACAGCTAACACGTAGCAGAGCCAGGAAGCCAACCCAGGCAGCATGACTCCAGAGTCTTATTGAATCCGATGGCCACCTCACAGGGTTCCTCTTTAAATTTGCATCTTGCAGGTTAAGTAAGTAAACAGTCTCAGAGAGGTTAGAGGACTTGGCCGGCGGCAAAGCTGAGATGTAAACTCAGGGAGCAGGACCTTGGCCTTTCCAGGGCACAGGAGTCCTCTCCCCGCAGCCCCCATGCCTTTAATCTCCATTTCTTCCTTACATGCATGGAGAAAGTCTTTTGCCTGCCCTCACTCAAGGGTGATATCTCGGGATGAAAGAAGCTAGCAGATGCAAAAAGAGTCACCTGGAGGCTTTAAGTGAGGCTCCAAAAACCCTGAGCTGGCTCTAAGCATTCACCCATGAAAACCCTTTCAGCCTTTAGAGAATCAAGGTCCTATTGACAAATACTAAGATGTTGACACGCGCTTGGAGGCTGGCTGCCTGCTCCAGGGTGAAAGGCATAATAGATCAGGCCGATGAATGTGCTTCCTCGGAGTTCATCAATCCTGCCTTTGTCTTGTGCATAAGTGAGGATGATCACGTTGAAGGAATCCATCATTAGCTTGTGTTCCTTTCTACAAGAATATGGGCACTGGGGAGAGGAGACGGAGGGTGTGGTCCAGGAGCGCATTCAGGGCCCACCTCCACGGAGAATGGGGGCAGGTGTCAGAGCGAAGAGGCTCTGAAAACGCGTCTGATTGCATCCACACCCATCCATCAGCCCCAGGTTCAGCCCCTCTTCCTTTCCCCGCCGGCTGTCCATCACGTGGCTTTTGCAAATCTGAGAAAATTGCACCTTAGGGTTTGGCTTGCTGAGCTTGAGAATTGGGAACCTGGGGCCCATTTGTGAATTTATTTTCCTCTTTGATATCTGCAATCACACCGTCTTTGAACATTGGCCCTGAGTGCCTTCACTGGCTCAGACTCACTGCTCAATGATTAGTCCGGTGGCCATTCTGTCCTTAGTGACAGGGCTGAGTCACTGCACCTGAAAGGTGGCTTCTCTGAGAACTTGGGGAAACTTTGAGAAGGCAATGAGCCATGTGGCTGGAAGAACCTGTGGCTGCATGACTGACTGACCTTGCGATGCCCGCGGGGGTCACAGGTTTGGGCAACCTGTCCCAACCCCTACGCTCACCATTCAACCCACACCATTGATAAATAGTTGGGACCATGGTCGAGAGCCCCAAGATGTTTGGGAGTCCCATTCAGTGGTTCCCTTCTTCTTGTACGTTTTTGGTATCTTTGACCTAGAGCAGCGATTCTCAACCAGGGGCAATACTGTCCCTTCCCCACCCACTCCCCAGGGACACTTGACAGTGTTTGGGGATGGTTTTATGTGTCACAGCTGGGGGAACAGGGTGCCGCTGGCATCTAGTAGGTTAAGACCAGGCATGCTGCTCAACATCCTATAATGCACAGACAACCTCCAACACAAAGAATTATCCAGCCCCAAATAACAACCATGCCGGGGTCAGGAAGCCCTGATCCAGAGCGTCGTTCTCCAGGTGCAGTCCCCGAAATTAACAGCAGTGTCCACATCACCTGGAACTTGTTAGAAACTCACGTTCTTGGTCCCCACCCCAGACTCAGTGACTCAGCAACTGGGGCCCAGAAACCAGTATTTTGCCAGGCCGTTCAGGTGATCCTGACACATGAAGTCTGAGAACCACTGACTCACGGCAATTCGTTTTATAAAAGGCCAAGCGAAGCAGCTGCAGGCCCAGGTCTCACTACATGGCAGAGATGCCTCTCTGACCTCAGAGCCCGGGTTCTCCATCACCCCTGCGTCTCGGTCCCAATTGAAGTTGTGTCAGACTACAGATAGCTAATCCTCCACATCAGGGCCTAGTGTCAGTGTGAGAGGCCAGAGAATTTGTGAGGTAAATTAAAACACCGCTAAATGGCTATTGGAGGTGAGAGCACACCTTGGGTTTCTCTGGATGGTGCCTGCTCTTGTGCATTTGGTAGATTAAATTGCTTGATTCCAAAAAGAGCCAGGGCAGGATTTCCCTTGATTGTGATTTTCATAGAAGGTTGAATCTTATTCACAGATGCTACCATGCCAGCCTCATCACTTCAGGCTGCTAGGTGGATAAACAGATTTTTTTCCCCTATGGGAAATTTCTGATAAAGAAAGTAGCAAGAAATTCCTCCCTCCTCCCTTATTAACTGTGTTGGTAAATTACTGGACTTCTCCGATCTGCAATTTTCTCTTCTGTAAAATGCGTTAGAGTCCTGAGCTTTCCGGTTGTTGTTAGGACCCTGTACCTAAAATGACAAGCACAGAATAGAAGCTTAATAAATGCCCATTTACACTTCTGTTTTGAAAGAAGGGTTGGGAGGCACTTGGCTGTATGGGTTTCCTATTGTTGCTGTAACAAATTGTCATACATTCAGCGGCTCAAAGCCACATAAACATTCTCCTACAGTTCTGGAGGTCAGAAGCTCAAAATGAGTCTTACGGGGCTAAAATCAAGGTGTCTGCAGGGCTGGTTCCTTCCAGAGCCCCAAGGAGATCTGTTTCCTTGCCCTTTCTACCTTCTAGAGGTTGTCCTCATTCCTTGACTCATGGTCTGCATCACATCACAGTTTCTCCCACAGCTCCCCCTGTCACGGTCACATCACCTTCTTCCTGTGACTTTCTTGATTCCCTTTTATAAAGATCCTTGTGATTCCATGTAGGGCCCACCTGGATAATCCAGGGTAACTTCCCCATCTCAGGATCCTTAATTTAATCCCATCTGCAAAGTCCCTTTTGCCATATGAAGTCACATTCATAGGTTCCAGGCATTAGGACGTGGATATCTTTGGTGGGGGGGGGGCATTGTTCAGCCTACCACAGTGTCTTAGCCCATTTGGGCTGCTATAACAAAAATGCTACAGATTGGGTGGCTTAAGCAAGCAAATATTTAATTCTCAGAGTTCTGGAGGCTAGGAAGTCCAAGATGAAAGTGCCAGCAGATTTGGCATCTGGTGAGGCTGGCTTCCTGATTCACAGATGCCCATCTTCTTGCTGTATCCTCACGTTGTAGGAAAGACAAGGGAACTTTCTAGGGTCTCTTTTATAAGGACCCTAATTCCATTCATGAGGCTTCACCCTCATGATCTAATCACCTCCCAAAGGCCCCACCTCCAAATACCATCACACTGAGGATGAGGATTTCAACATGTGAATTTGGGGGGGACACAAACATTCGGTCCATAACACACAGTGACTAAGGTCCTTGGCAATTCTATAAGTAAAGTCCTTTGTAGAAGACCCAATAGTGAAAGGGCCCTAGCACTAGGTTTGGTCACAGGGTGATGTGTGGGTACTGCTGTTCCTCAGAGCTGCTCCTAAGTTTATGGCAGGTGGGGAGTGCCATACACCACCCAGCGGTTCTCAGAGCAAGGTGCTTGGACCAGCAGCATTACATCATCTGGGGACTTGTTAAAAATGCAGATTCTCAGGTCCTGTTCCAGATTTAACTGAATGAGATTCCCTGGCAGCAGAGCCCAGTAATATGCATTTTAACAGGCTTTCCTGATGATTCTGATGCATGCTCAAGCTTTTTAAATAAAGAGCAGTTTTATTGAGACATAATTCACATACTTCAAAGTTACTCTTTTAAAACAATTCAGTGGTTTTTAGTATTATATTCATAGAGTTGTGCAACCATCACCACTATCTAATTCCAGAACATTTCCGTCACCCCAAAAAGAAACCCCACACCTATTAGCTGCCACTCCCTGTTACTCCTCCTTCAAGCCCCTGGCAACCATTAATCCACTTTCTGTCTCTATGGATTTACCTACTCTAGACATCTCATGTAAATAAAATCATACAATATGTAGCCATTTGCATCCGGCTTCCTTTACTTAGCATAATATTTTCAAGACTCATCCATGTTGTAGCAGGAATAATACTTCATTCTTTTTCATGGCCGAATATTCCATTATTTGGATAGACTACAGTTTGTTTATCTATACATCACTTGATGAACATTTGGGTTGTCTTCACTTTTTGGATATTATAAATAATGCTGCTGTGAATGCCCAAGTTTGAGAACCACTGTGAAAGAGAATTCATCAGAATCCAGAAGTCTGGGTCTTGCTTTGCTAGTACAGAATATGGATTCTCTTAGAGTCAGATTCACATTAACCAGACTTTTGAGACTGATGTATAAAGTTGAAATGTCTGTTTAATAATGTACAATGAGAACTCACTGTCACAGGTACTGCATTTCTCAAGGGCCATGTGATTTGCCCATTTCCTTTCTGCAGTACACCCTTCCTGAAAGCCAGAGTTTCATCAGGACTTTTCCTGGTGAATGTGGAATACAGAGCAGTAGAGTTTGCTATATGGAATGTTTGAAGGCTTCGGGCTGGGACAACCTGCTCTCCCTGGACAGGGTAACTGAGAGTACAGGCAAACTGCCCAAGGATAGATCCTGGCCCCGCCACTGGCGAGCTGTGTGACCTAGAACCAGTTATTCAACCTCTCTGAACTATACTTTCCTTCTCTGTGATTTTGAGATAATAATAACGAAGATGTCATAGGACCATTGGGCAGATTAAATGAGATAACACCTGTAAAGTGTTCAGTACTAGTGCCTAGTACGTGGTCTGTGAATGGTGGGTTACCACCCACCACCTTCACAATGATTAACCATCTCATGTTTGGGAGAGGGGTTGCTATAGCGACTGGAGATAACAGAAGTCTGCTATAAGGTCTGTCTCTGTGACCTTGTATAAGGGCAACATTCTTCTGCTTGTAAGTGAAACAACTTAAACTGCCTTAAATGTTTAAAAATGAGGATTTAATAGAGAAGCTCCAGGGGCTCAAGTGATGTATCAGCCCTTGGTTGTTCTGCATCTCTCCACTCTGCTTTTCTAGTGTGTTGGCCTCCTTCTCAGGCAGGCACTTCCCACAGGTATGCTCAGGTCACCCCTGGGCACTCAGGTGTGTAGCCCACCAGCTTAGCTACTCCAGGGAACAGAGGGTATCTTTTAAAAAAAGGTTGCAGGGTGTTTCGTGGACTCTGATTGGCTCATCTCGGGTCACATGTCTGCCTCTGAACCAGTCACAGTGGTCAAGGAGTTGGAATACTCTGGACTCTCCATGCCTGGGTCAAACGCCCTGCCCCAGGACTGAGAGGTCCAGCCTGCCCTGAACCTCTAGCACTGAGACGCTAGAACGGTTGTTTCCCAATGGAAAACCAGGCTGCTGTTACTAGAAGAAGGAATAAGCTCCAGTGCCAAAGACCCCTGTCCCCTGGATGGGCCGGGAGAGGCGAGCCAACATCTGCCCCTGTGACTCTCTTTGCCTCTCTTTTTATGGTTGACTAAGCTCCTCTTTCGATCTAATATTTAATCTGATTGCATCAGGCTCTGGATTTAGGTCCCTTCCCAACTCTTTGCACAGGGATTGTCAACTATAAAACTATGGATTTGGAGATATATAATTCTTTGTGCTGGGGGCTGACCTGTACTTTGGAGGATGTTTAACAGCATCCCTGGTTTTCACCCAGTAGATGCCAGTAGCACCATCCCCCGAGCTGTGACCTCCCAAAGTGTCTCCAGAGACTTGAGAACCACTGCTTTCGGTTAATGTTGTTCCTCTGTCCTCTGACCCAGTAGGGGTTGGGCTGGTTTCACACCTGGAGGGTCAACTTCCTTATCTCCAAGTTCTTGGGATGGGGGTTCTCTGTACCCCCGCAATACTGACAACACTTCTCACTGATAAACTGTGACCCTGTTGTAGCAGAGGTCCCCTGTCTCCACGGCCTCACCTTCAGGGCTGCCACATCAGGACCAGGACCTGTCACATCTCCATCACCTCAGCCCCACTTGGAGATGCTTTGGAATATGGATGCCCCATCTTGACCTTGGAACATGCTCCGTCACAAGGCTGTCTCCCCCATGTCTGCAAACTACAGACCGTGTGACACAGCTTTGGACATCACTTGAGCATCAGGGAACAGAGCGGGGAGGAAATCTATTGCCCGAAGTTCAGACCCAAGAATGCCTGGTGTCTTGGGTTTCTTAAAGTCGGACTGGGGTCTCTCGCAGCAAGCTCACCTGGTCTGTCCCCGCTGAGCCTGCTCAGGCAGTAAATTCCATGGAATGACTCTGCGTGGGGAACTTCTCAGCAGCCCTTTGTTCTAAGGACAGTTAACTTCTGCTGAACACTGGCTACAGGGTGGCAGCATAATTTTTTAAATGCCACATTTCCAGTGGGGAAGAATTTCAGCTCAGGCAACTCTGAACAGCTCTGATTTAAGATCCATAAACCTAGTTCAAGGCAGTAAATATGTAAGTAATTGATGATGTAGTGTGCAAGCAACTTAAGACCCATCCATCACATCCAGGCAAGTAAGGGCTGTGGACACGCTCAGAGAACAGGATGACAGGAGGGGAATAAATGGCCAGAGGGACCTAGACAGTTCTGCTCTCCCCATAACTCACCACTGCTTCTGCATGGAGTCGTGGCCTCGTTCCCAAAAGAGCCTCCTCCCCAGTTTTGTCTTCTCAGGCCGGAGAGAAGGACCACTAAGGAAAGCACAGACAAGCACCTGGGTTGCTCGAGGTGAAAGCCACCTTTATGGCACACCTACTACGTACCAGGCATTTGCTTCATGTTCCAGTGCCCGATTCCTTAGGGGAACTCCGCAAGATGGGTGTTATCGCTCCCCTTTTACAGAGGAAGAGGTCCAAAGAGCAGAGGACACAAGCATCACAAAGGCAAAATCAGGATTGGGATTCAGATCTGCGCCTGTAATTAATTCCATCTTGACTCTCTGCCTCTTAGGCAAAAGAGGGGGTCTGGCCCCTGGGTTGCCTGGATTGTGGAACATGCCATCCACAAACACGTTTGCCCATTTCTGGGTCCAGATGTCAAGCCTGACTTGCAGATCCCAGCCTGTGGTCTGCATGTCCCCTGCCTCCCCCGCCCCACGCCTGTCCCTGATACTGCCGTTTCTGTTGTTCTATTTCAACGTGAGGCCATTTACAATTGAAATTGATGGAGCACAGGGCTGGCTGTTTTCCTCCCTTCACAGGAACATTTGCGGTGATGGCAGCGCGAGGCCTCTGTCAACTCTTGTTTTGTCCTCATTTAAGCCTGAGCGAGGCGCAGTACCGGTTAGCATTTTCCTTCAGGCCAAGGAGACAGGTCCTGTATCTGTGTGGTCTGAGATGGCTCTGCATCGCTAGCGGGGGCCCCCGAGCGTCTTCGGGTTTCCAGGCTGCCTCTCCTCTTGCTCAGGGTGTCTCTCCCAGGGAGGGTGCACAAGAAGACCCCCCTCACCAACTCTGCTGGTGGTCTCTCCTTTCTGAATATCTGAAGAGAGACCACGGTACTCACAAATGGGGCTCTGCAGTCCAGGAGATTTAGGTTAAAATCCCAGAAGGACATATTCCTTAGGCGACCTCTGAGCCTCAGTTTTCCCATGTGCAAAATGGGATCATTAGTACCTACCTCACAGGGTGGATTGTTCATTCGTTCGTTCGTTCGTTCATTTGTTCATCAGTAAATATTTGTGGAGATGCCACTTTGTGCCATCCCTGTGCTAGCTGCTGAGGATACAGGAGGGAATGAAACAGATATGTTATAGAGAATCAATGAGCTAATGCAGGTGAAACACTTAGGCCAGTGGTGCCCAAACTTGTCTGCACATTAGTATGACCTGAAAACCTTTTGAAATGTTCAAAGCCAGGCCATACCCCAGTATAATTAAATCGAGGATCAGCAAACTTTTAATGAAAGAGCCAGATAGTAAATATTTTAGGCTTCGTGGGCCATCAGGTCTTCATCATGGCTCCTCAACTCTGCCCTTATAGTGCAAAAGCAGCTGTAGACGATGCACATGTTGATGTGCCAACAAAACTTTATTTATAAAACAGATTTGGCCCATGGGCTGTACTTTGCTGACCCCTGAATTAAATCACAGTGCAGGGAAGAGGCCCAGGCACCTGTTGATTCCAGTATGCTGACAATTGGGGAACCACTGACTTAGGCAATGCCTGGTACGTGTTAGCTGTTATCGCGATTACTGTGCGGCAGCTGAGAGAAGTTAAGTACCTTGCCCAGTTTGGGGGCAGAACCAGGACAATAACGCCGGTCTTTCTAACTCCAAACCCCATTCTTTTGATCATTTTGCTTCTCTGTTTTAAGCTCTCAGAGCCTCAGTTTCTTCATCTGTAAAATGGGATTGATACTAGACCTCCCTGACACAGTAGCTAAGGGGACTGAATGTGAACATTGACATACAGTGCAAATCTGCCCTCGAGAGGGACTCTGTCAATGGTAAGAGTCAGGAGGAGCTGAGAACGTTCCAGGGGTCCTGACCCCAGTGGCTCAGGAAACCGTGGGGCCCTGAACAGACAGGCACATGGGGAGAGGTTTGGGCGAGGAAGTGGTAGGCTCCATTTTTGAGCAGATGGGCTTAGTTTGGTCAGCTGCCCCAGCTGAGGTCCCAGCTCCCGCTCAGAGCCTGAGAGCCAGGGCTGGAGGTATGGGTGGGTGGCCAGGGCAGAGTGGGGCGCCTGGCTTCCTGGGACCCCTCCGTGGTCCAGGCCCTGCAGGGCTGTGGAGGAGTGAAGCCTCCCTTTGGAGGGTTAGGCTACTGGCTTATTTTTGCTGGAGTTAGCAAGAAAAACCCTTCACCTCTCAGCTCTAAGCCAAACTCTGCATGAGACACTGAACACATAAAGATGAGTAATTGGCAGCTCCTACTGTCCAGGAGCTCACGGTCAAGTGGGTGGTGGAGAGATCAGATGCGTATGCAGAGGCTCTTGCGCAACGAGGCAAGTGACCCAAAGAGGTAAGCGCAGGATGCTCCGGGAGGGGTGTCTGCCCCGTACATTCAGGGAGGGCTTCCTGGAGGAGCCATGCCTGAGCTAGATCTTGGAGGAAGAGTGGGCATGAGTCAGGCTAAGAGAAGTAGGGAAGGGGTATGGAAGACTGTTCTAGAAAGAGAGAACAGTATCTTTGAAGGTGGGAGGTGCAAGTGAGTAGATCCATGGTGTGAATGTGACCAGGGGAAGGCTGGGGACAGCAATGCAGCCAGTGGCAATTTTCAGCCCAGGACTGGCCCTCAGTGCTGTCCTTCTGCTTTCTCAGAGGCACCAGGCGTTTCTTCCTCTTTGGCCTGGGATCGGCATATTCTTCCTTTTCATCTGACTTTTCGTGGTCACTTGAGTAGACATGATGCTATAACAGAGGTCCTGGAGATAATGATTTTGCATATACCAAGTCTGCCCTCAAGATTCTATTGATGGGACCTGCCACCCTCCACTCTAACTCCAGAAGCATCACACATATTTCCTTCTTGATAATTTATTTCCTGCGTGCTTCCCACATAAACCAACCTGGATCCATTTTCCTAATGAGATTCTTCTGGATTTCTAGATTTTTTTTGTATTTGATTATCTTATTACATAAACTGATTTTGACATTTCAAGATGATCCCTCTCCTCTTTCTAGACCATAGCAGTAAAATTATATCAAGGGGAAATTTGAGGGGATACAGGGAGAGGGAAGGGAGATGGGTTTCCTAATAGGTCTAGTCTTTAGAACCGAGGGAAGATGCATAATTAGTACCAGTCCGCACCTCCAGTCTGTGGGGCGGTGTTGTGGAATTAGGGGCCCACTGCCTCGCTTCTCTTGTCATATCCACTCCCATCACGCGCCGCTGCCGCCACACCGCCTGCGCATATACCCAGACTACTGTTAACATTTTAGATTCTTCGTCTATCATTCCCACAAGGAAGATAATTACTCATGTGGCACCCAGGTGTCCCATTGTTTGGTTAGGAGGTTAAAAATCCCGGATACACTTCAATAAATTCAACAGCTAGCACAGTATAAAATGTAATTAAATGCCTCAGCCATCTTCCCTTTCTTTACTGGCAATGAAATTTAATTGAGGACATCTGAGGGGGCCGAAATAAATCACAGGTGATGACTCCACCCTTCACACGTCTCGCTGGGAGACGGCGTGATGTTATCACTGTTCACATGTGTGATTTATGGGCAATTCAGGGAATCCCAGCTAAGCAGTTACCTGCCGGGATTCAGGCGCGAGGTGGTGATGGTTTTTTAAAAAGGGGAGCATGGTTTTGAAGGAGGGTGTTAGAATCAATACATCCTAGTTTTCCCACTAGATCCTGAAGGTAATTCCAGTTTGGTTTCACCATTTAAAAAAATTTTTAACCGAGCCTTGGGCCAGGAGGAACAGGTGATGGAAGAGAAATTTGATTCTGACTCACAGTGAGGTCTTCCCCTCACATCCTCTGCACTTTTCTACCTCTGGCCTCACACGTCAGCTCTCTCTGTGCTCCCATTTGGTCAGTGCTGTCACGGCTCACCTGTCCTACCAAGGTAGGCTTCTACCTGGAGCCACTCCCAGGAGAGCACTTCATCTGTTCTCCTTGACCATGACCAGCACCACCACCTCCCCTATGGTAACTTACATGTCCTCCAGGTCTTCTCTCTGCTTTGATAAAGTGACAACTGGATAATCATATTAATTAGCCCAGGCAGAAGCAGTGAGAGGAGAGGGTTAATTTTCCTTTCCCTCTGTCTTCATGAGCTGACATGGATTTCAGCAGTGGCATGTAATCAGAGATATTGCCTCATCACAGATTATTCTACCGGGAGACGGTGAGAGCTAGAAAGAAAACAGGCTTGGGGTGAGACTGGGATAGGTTAGAACCTTGGCTGGACCACTTGATGGTTCTACTCTGCCTGGCTCTTCTCTTCTGTAAAATGGACATTGAAACAACATACCTAGGATTAGCTGAGCAGAGGGGTGACACCACGTGGTCATGCACACTTTGGCTTGGAAGCTGCAGGCCATTTGTCCAAGAATTCCTACCATGTAAGTGGCCGCAGTGGGTCTATAACCCAAGTCTTCTGGCTTCAAAGAAAAAAACCTTTCACAATGCATACGTATATCAAACCATCACATTGTATACTTTAACTATCTCACAATTTTATTTGTCAATTATACCTCAATAAAACTGGAAAAAGAAAAAGAAAAAGGGAAAAATTTCTCCACTAATCAGCCAAGGAAATGAGTTACACAGCTCTTAATCAGGGGTTAACACACTTTTTCTATAAAGGGCCAGGTAATAATTATACCTGGCTTTGTGAACCTCAATAAAACTGGAAAAAAAAATAAAAAGAAAAGGGAAAAATTTCTCCACTAATTAGCCAAGGAAATGAGTTACACAGCTCTTAATCAGGCGTTGACACACTTTTTCTATAAAGGGCCAGGTAATAATTATACCTGGCTTTGTGGACCACATGTTTCTGTCAGTTACTCAAACTCTGCTATTATAGTGCAGAAGCAGTCACAGACAGTGTGTAAATGAGTGGGTGTGTCTGTGTGCCAATCAGACTTTATTTACGGAAGCAGGCGATGGGCCAGATTTGGCCTGAGGGTCATAGTTTGCCAACCTCTGTTCTAAATCATAGTTCATGGAGAGCTTTGTCAGGTTCTAACTGGTGTGTTAATTGTAGGGGTGGAGTGATGATGACAATGACAAAAACAAGAATAACAATAATATGTCAGGCACTCAGCTAAGCCCTGTTCCAATTATATTACCCCACTTCATCCTGCTAACAATTCTGTGAGGGAGATATTATGACCCCTTTTATACAGGAGGCAAAAACTGAGACTCACAGAGGTGAAAATGCCCAAAGTCTCATAGCTAGTAAGTGGCTGAGCTGATGCTTGAACACAGGTCTACTCACTCCAAAGTCCCACACTCCACGGGGCAACTTGATAACCTTCCCATTCAGAAATGAAGTCTGCTGCTCTGTCTTTAAAATTGGCCTGTGCTCAAGGCCTTGTAGCTTGTTTGAACCCCACATACATGCAGATTGGTTTGACCCTGATACCTCCATTCCTGCAGTCTTCCTATTTCTAGGCAGGTAACTTCACCATTGCCCTTTGTTTTGCCTCAGTGCCATGGGGAATCCCTAAGCATCTCCCCTGAAGGGTCTCTTCCATCAAGAGTGAGCAGCACAAACTTTGCTCACCCCCAGCATCTCTTCTGCCTTATTTCTTCCCCCAAGACCTGCGACCCAGGCTCACTCTTATCTACTACTCACCTGTGCTGAGTTGTTCCCTAGACACCTTCATAGCGATCACAAGCCCGCAGGTGATGAAATTTGGATCTTGAGAGGTGGGTTGTAGTTGTCTCAGGGAGAAAATTATGTCCATCTACATAGAGAAACTCAATTTGGCCCCGAAGCACCATGGTGCTGTAACCTTTAGAGAGCACATGATTAAAAGACTTTTAGATCTGATGTATTTGAATTGGATATTAAAGCAAATAGAGTTGTTCCCCGCTATATGAATAATACTGTGAACAGCTTTAGTCAAGGATTGGTTGGCACCTTGGATGAATTTGTGGGATTTTAGCTGGTGACTGGCCTGTGGCCACAGACGAAAAGTTGAATGCTCTAAGTTTTATTAATTTCAGGACCCTTGGAGCCTAAAGAATTTGCTGCTTGATTTGAATGCAGCACCATTGTTAAGTTCTCAGTCTCTCCTGTCCCTGGGCTAGAAGTTGAAGGGCAGCTGGACCTTCCATTTCATTTGTGGCATTTCTGAGGATGAGCTCTGGGGTTGGACTATCCTAGCTCAAACCCCAGCTCTCCCGCCTAAAATGGAGTTAGGAGATTAGATGAAATAATACATCTAAAGCGTTTAATCTGAGTCCTTCCATATAGTAAGTACTCAATAAATGTTAGCTGTTATTATTAATAGTACTGTGTGCTCAGAGGTCTTTATCTCCATGGAAACATTTAAGGATAGGATAGCTCCTCTTCTAGCCAATAGAGTTTAGAGACTCAGAGACTGCAATAGACAGTTTCTTGTGGTCCTTTCCAACTCAAGGACTGCGTGATTTGAATAATAATTTTTACGCTTGTCTCAGAAGGAGACATAGCATAGGAACGCAGTAGGGTGTGGGGGTGAAAAGCAAGGCTTTAGTTTTATAGGAAGCTGGGGTCAGCTCTCAGGTCCACCAAATACTAGCAATAGGACTTTGAACAATTAATTATCCTCATTTTCCTTATCTCTAAACTAGGGATACAACCTTGTAGGGTTGTTTGGATTAAAGGAAGAAACAGCTCCAAGAGGCGAATTCCCCGCTTGGGATACGTACAAGAAGTCAGACTGTGCATTGCTCCTGTACCAGCCAGTGGACTGAGTACTCAGGGGTCTGGGTTTTTTATTGGGGGCTGCAGGTGGGATCATGACATGACGGCTCAAGTGAGAAAGACCTGGCCTGGGAGCTGAATGGCCTTGTAAGGTCAGGGCTGATGTTTTGGACCCCAGCGGAGGTGGGGAGTTAGAGGAGGGGGTGGGAGTGGGGCCGTCCTCTTTTTGTCATAGCCTGGCAGGCTGCTCTCCCCTCAGCTGCCAGAGGGAGCTCGTAAATGCGTAAGACCCTGCACAGCCTCCTGCCTCTGTTCTAACGCACTAGACGGTTCCCGTTGCCTCAACACAAACCCCAAAGTCCTGTTTTATTTCCTTCGTGGAATGTGTCACATTATGTCTCCCCCTGTAAACTCTAAGCTCAGAAAACTTGCCTATCTTGTTTGCCATACCCACCCCCAGTTCCGTACCTGGCACACAGTAGTGCCGTCTCAGCTTCCTATGGCTGCTGTAACAGATTACCAAAACTCAATGGTTTACAAGAATATACATGTATTATCTTACAGTTCTGGAGGTCAGAAGTCCAAACACAAGTCTCAGGGCTAAAGTTAAGGTGTCTGCAGGGCTGTTTCCTTCTGGAGGCTCCAGGGGAAACTCTGTTCTCTTGCCTTTTCTAGCTTCCAGAAGCTGCTGCATCCCTTGGCACTTGGCCCCTTTCCATCCTCAGAGCCAGCAAACATCACATCTCCTTCTCTGACTCTGACCCTCCTGCCTCCCTCTTTCACTTATGATTACATCAGCCCTACCTGGCTAATCCAGACTAATCTCTCGTTTCAAGATCCTTAACTCAATCACATCTGCAAAATCTCTTTTTGCCTGTTAAGTCATATATTTTATGGGGCCCAGGCATTAGGACGTGGACATCTTTGGGGGTGGCGGGTAGGCATATTCCACAAAATGTTTACTGAGTAACTGTATGAATGATAGTAGGAATAACATACTGTGTTATTAGAAAAAGAACATACTGTGTTATTAATAAAAACAACATACTGTGACATTGCTTTCTGGGCCTCTGAGGCCCTTTTCTGAGGTTAAAAGGGCTGGTTCTCATTGTTTCCTTTGCTTTCCCCAGACAGAGGTAGGAGGCACAGACAGTACAGGATGGGTTGAACTCCGTGTATCTGGAGAGCAGTCTGGACTAGAAGCATCCAGTTTGTTCCTCTCTGAGGTTCAGATCACCACTCAGTCACTTCTTAGCTATAGACAATTGCTTATTGCTTCTAAGCCTCAGTATTCCCATCTGTGAAATGGGGATGAAATTGGCTGTCGTTTATTGAGCCCCAGCTATGTGACCTGAATTTTAAAAACCCAGTCCTGGCCTTTACTTGCTGTGTGACCTTGGGCAAATGGTATAACTTCTCGATATCCTTGTTGGTGAAATGGCACCGATGATAACAGCTGATACATCACATGTGCGCACACATGCAGTGTATGGATAAAATGAGAATATATGTAAAGGGCTTATTTGGCAATAGTGCTTGGCACATGGTAACACTTAACACAAAGCATATTTATTATTTTTCTTATTTCTCATTTTTAAAATTCTTATCATTATTCTTATTTCATTCTTCCTCTTCTTTTCCCTCCTTTTCCTTTGCTTTATCATCACCCATTTTTACGTGATGTCTCTGTGTTAAATGTTTTCAAGAGTTTTCCCCATGCCTGACTCCTCTGTTAGCCTGAGTTCAAACTCACCAGGTCAGAGCCTGAGTTTTTCATTTTAAAGCTCAACCTACCATGATGCTTTATTAATATTGGTTTCTTCTATCATGGCTTCTGTTTGACTATCTGGCTACCAAGGTGTCAAAGACCAAGCCTCCTGGTTTCTCCCCTTCTGTTATACAGAGGCACTTTTGAGAGGGCATCAACAGTGGGACCTAAAGGAGGGAAGAAAATCGCTCCTTCTCTCCAGCCCTCTCCCTTGCCATGCACTGCAAATGAAAATATCTGGGAAGAAATGTCTATTATTCTACCCCTGGAACCGAAGGCACCAGGGATGGTCATAATTCTGACTTCGTGTCTGCGTGTCTTGTTATTCGAAAATTAGAGTAGAAAAGAAGCTTTTGTTCAGCTATGGGGACATCTTAATAGGCACTTTGATTGTTAAACAGAAGTTTCCATATCAGTTTAATTGCTATAAGTGCTGTTTGCCTTCTCTGTTGTGATAAGGCCTGAATTTTCATAGATTTTCCCTTTAAACAGTTTTCCTTTGCTTTAAGGCTTGCATTGGCAAGTTTAATGAAATCCAAATGAAGAAAGTAAAGAGAAGATCTCAGAGTTCAGATCTGCACACCCACGGATGAAGCCGTGTGGAGGTTATTATTGCTGGAGACTAACGATGTCGCAGCCAGTTGAATGTAACTGACGGAATTTGCTCCTTCAACCAGATATTGGGAAATGAAACCAAACTACTAAACTTAATTACATCTACTTTTTCGAGAAGGTGCTATAATTAAGAATGAGAACAACTAGGATATGAATCTAACAGTGAGATGTGCTTATAATAAAAGAGGATTTGTTCTCTACTGAGTTGAGCTTCAGAAGTACCTTCTCAAGATTGTGGGGAGAGGGAGGAGGTGGGGAGATGGCTAGATAAGTGAAAAACATCTCCATCAGGGTTTCTCAGCCTTGGCACTATTGCCATTTGGGTCTAGTTAGTTCTTTATTTAAAATTAATTAATTTATTTATTTATTTTTGGCTGTGTTGGGTCTTCGTTTCGGTGCCAGGGCTTTCTCTAGTTGCGGCGAGTGGGGGCCACTCTTCATCGTGGTGCGCGGGCCTCTCACTATCGCGGCCTCTCTTGTTGCGGAGCGCAGGCTCCAGACGCGCAGGCTCAGTAGTTGTGGCTCACGGGCCCAGCTGCTCCGCGGCATGTGGGATCCTCCCAGACCAGGGCTCGAACCCGTGTCCCCTGCATTGGCAGGCGGACTCTCAACCACTGCACCACCAGGGAAGCCCTCTAGTTAGTGCTTTGACGCGGGGATCTGTCTTGGGTATTGTAGGATGTTGAGCAGCATGCCTGGTCTCTACACATTAGATGCCAGTAGCCTGCCCACCCCACCGCCCCACTTATTTGGCAGTATCTCCAAACAATGACAAATGTTCCCCCGGGCAAAAGTGCCCCTGATTGAAGATGCTGATGTAGGGGCTTTTGGAAGGCTCTCGAACAACTGCAGAGTTACTCCTTGAGGATCTACCAGTGCCCGGCTGTGTGACCTTTAGCTAGTCACTGCAACTCTTTGAGCTCCTGTGTCTACCTTTGTGCAGTGGGAATAATGAGAACACCGACTGCATAGAGGCATAGCTTCTGCGTATAAACTGCACAGAATTATGCCTACCACATATGGAGCGCTCAGTAAATTCACTGTTTCTATGATAATAATCTCAGATTCAGCAAACATGTGTTACGTACTTACTTTGTCCCAGGTACTGGCTATGCTGTGAGGCAGTGATGCGAAGATGAAGATGTGGTCCCTGTCCTTGTAGGAGTGGCAGAAATATGGAGACTTGGTGGAACTGCCTTATTCTTCACCCCCGGCAGACATTACTAATCAGTCTCAATGCTCTTTCCTCTTGAGCCTCAGACTCCTTCTCAACACACTTTTCTAGACAGCCGCCACTAACATCCCGTGAGATGAAACCCCTTTGGCACTCCTCACTTCGTAGATTCCCCATGAGGTGGCTGTGTATCTGAGCTAACCCTTCCTCTCCAGCACAGCCATTCCACCTCTACCCGTCCCCGGAGAAAGCATTTTAAGGACTTAGCAGGTAGCAGCGTTCTTCCTTCCAAATCTGACTTCAGTCCCCTGCTCTCTCTCTCTCTTTTAAAACTGTTTTTCTTTCTTGTCTTTTTTGCTTCTCTCAGAAGCCAAAACAAGTAATAAAATGGGCTTGGACTTGATGACATTGAGTTTTTAGTTAAACTAGAGGAAATTCCCCTGGCTCTGATTCTGAGTGATATATCATGATGTCTCCCTCTTTCTCTGGCCTTTGGGGCTTGGGAAATCATTAGCTCTTCCAGAAATGGTCCCAGCTTTACAAGGGCAGAATTGGGGTTTCTGGAAACAGCTTTCAGATGGCTGTTGACAGTGTCATTAGACAGAAGAGAGGAGTGAGTGGGTTAGGGTTAAATGCTCCCTGCTCGGTTCAGACATGCCCAGCTCCCCAGTGAGCATGCCACTCCTTAACAACTGCTGTGAAAAGTGAGGCGTGCATTTGCAGCTCTGCGGACAGGGAGCTGGCTCCATCCATCCGGCCTGAGAAATGAGAGCTGGCGTGTGGCTCAGCCACTTCCTTCTTCTCTGCCCTAGCCGGTGGAGGTTTCACAGGCCGCACCGGTTCACTTCTGCTGTTGTTTCACACCTCTCTGGGGCCTGTGAGGTCTGCGAGGAGGAGGATGAGGACAACCAGGCAGTGGAGTGAAGGTGGGGGCTGGTGCCCAGAGGCTGTGCAAGAAGTCCTGGAACTCAGTCAGTGGTGGAGTGATAGTGTGGGTCGCTGGGATGTAGCCTGAGGCATGAAAGAAAAGACCAGATGGGCAGAGGCACCCAGTCTGAAGTCTGTGTGATTTATTGTTTCTTCCTCATTCCCATTCATCCATCAGTTTATCCATTCATCTAGCTGTCCATCCATCCATCCACCCATCCATCCATCCATCCATCCACCCATCCATCCACCCATCCATCCACCCACCTACCAATCCATCCATCCGCCTACCCATCTGTCCACCTTGCAACTCATCTGTCCATCTACCCACCTATCCAACCATTCATCCATCCATCCATCTACCCACCTACCAACCCATCCACCCACCTCCCCATCTGTCCATCTACTGACTCATCTGTCCATCCATGCACCTATCCAGACATTCATCTATCCATCCATCCATCTATCCACTCATCCATCCATTCATCAATCCATCCACTTATTCCAGCATGAGTTTAGGTGGCACATGGTTAGACATATTTTAAATAGTTACTTATAATATACAGAAAGTGATATTGGTTTTCCGTATAGAGTTGCTTTGAGAATAAATGTGTTTAAACAAACAAATAAGTCAACCTAAAATATTAAGTAGATCATTTTATGGGTTGTACAGGGGCATGACAAAAATTAGGAAAGTGGTACTTGTATGACTGGCATTTGGAATCTGCTGAGTTAGAACTTTGCATACACAGGCATGTGTTCTAGGTCCCTTAAGCCTGGATTCACAGCTGCTGTGTGGTCTACAAGGTACAGGATCTTGAGCACGTGACTTCCTCTCTCCAAGCCTCAGCTTCCTCACCTGTAAGGTTGGGATGCTAACGCCCCCGAACCTTGTTCTGAGGATGTAATGAACTAAGGCATGTGAGTCACGTGGCACATGCCTGGCACACAGTAAGCACTTGGTAAATGGGAGCCATGCTCAGTTTTATTCTTCCCCCAGCTGGTTTCTTTCCAGGCACTGCCCCACCCGGGGGACCTTGCGTGAGTTAAGGTAACACAAGCTAAACCAGTTTTCCATTTGGCTTTGGTTTAGCAAGTGATGGCGGCCAGTGTCCTTCCGGAGGCCAGCGAGCCTCCCTCTTCCTTCTGGGGCTCGGTGGGAGCGCACCCCCACTTCCGATTCTCTGTGTAACAGGACCTTCTCCTCCTCTCTTCTCTCCCTGCAGACACCCTGTCAGTGCCACGCTGGTCCCCACAGATCCCTCGCAGAGACCTCGGCAACTCCATCAAGCACAGGTAAGCTGGATTCCTGGCTGCACCGGGGCCCACCTCCCAGCACAGGGCCCAGCGTGGGGGAAGGCTGGGCAGGGTGTTTTGCCCCAGCTCCTATATCACCATGCTCTTCTCTCCTCTGCCAGGCTGAACCTCGACGTGGCAAGGGACTGAGATGTCTGCTTCTTATTCACCTGGCTCTTATAAAATGAACACCTACTGGTTAAAAGCCAGGCCTTTGGAGTCAGGCTGACCTGTATTCCAGTCCCAGCTAGTAAAGCTTTGCAACCTTGAGGAAGTTACTTAACCTCTCTGAGACTCAATTTTCTCATCAGATATTTCTGACTACTCATAGGGTGGTCATGAGGATTAAATGAGATAATATATTAAAGTGCTAAGCAAAGGGCCTGGCACATAATAACCACTCAGTAAATGATATCAATATTAAGACAAATGCTTGTCCTAATTTTGGGTCTCCCCACCCAGAAGACAAGATTGCAGGCTGGAGTCAGAGATGTTCACTTTCTGCTGAAGCATAGGTCAGTCCAGGGCTCCAGCCCTGTTGGGTGCCCGGGACAACCTTGCAAGGAGTACACCTGCCCTTTTCAGGAGGAAGATTTCTATCTACTAAGTCATCCCTTATACGAAGTTAACTTTCCACATTTTATCTCATTATCCTCACAATCTGTTCACAAACTCAGTGGGGTAAGTAGCACAAGTGTGGTCATGTCCATTTGACAGATAGGGAAACTGAGGTCCTGAATGATTAAGTGATGAATCTACAAGCTAATTAACCTCAGCATTTTGTGTTCTGTTGACACCTCTGCTGAGAGCTTTCTTTGCACGAGGCCTCTGTGACCAGCAGAGAGTTCACTCATTCATGGTTTCTTTCCACTAGTATTTATAGAGAATATCTGTACCAGGGCTGCAGCACTGAACACAGCATAAGGCTTTCAGCCTTGGGGAGCTCGAGGTCTAGTGGAGGGATAGACAGTTAACAGACCATGACAGTACGGTGGTGGCGGGGATCAGGGCTATAAGGGGGGGAGGCAATACCAGGGGCAGACACGTCACCATAACCCGGGGTGAGGCAGGAATGAGCACATTCTCCCGGAATGGCATCTCGTCAACAGTTTTTGAAAGAAATATGTTGACAGGATGGTTGTTAAGACTCAAATGAGAAAACGGTGGAGGAAGCCGTGAGAAATACACGATAGACACGTCAGTGGTCAGGCAGTGAGATGCAGAGAGAAAGGCATCAAAAAGAAGGGCCTTTTTTTGTTTGCTTACAGGCTGCTCCCTGGCTCAGCTCCACCCCTGGATTGACCACACCCCTGGATTGGCTCCACCCAATTGGCCACACCCATGGCTCAGCCACGACACCAGACTCTAGCACCCTAATGTTAGACCTGGTGGTACCTCAGATTCAAATGTTGATGCCGAGAGGAGGAAAATGATCTGATGATCTTGGGCATCAGTAGCATCTTCTTAGAGGAGCTGGCACTTGGGATGCCTTGTTACTCTCCAGTCTCACCCTGTGTTTCTCCCTGGGCTCCATGCCAGGATGGAAAAGACCTAGACTCATCCCAGCCTTGGTGAAAAAATGAAATTAAAATCCCATACCATCCACTGTCCTCAGAGTCACCTCAGCCACAGCTTGGAAGAGGGATTGCTGATCCCAGGGATGGGAGAGGGCTGGAAAGGAGAAGGAACTCCCACCTGCCACTCATACTCTCTATTCCCACGCTGATGGCTGGTGGATGAAACATGAGTCTGTTTGCCATTCCCCAAAGCTGACAAATCCTGCAGAATAGATCCTGCCACACTTGCTCTAAAGGGGCAGAAAGGGACTTAAGGGGCAGAAAGGGACTTAACCAACCCCCAGTCCAAAACTGGAAAGGGAGTTTTCTTGGCCACAAGAGTGTCTCTTCAGAATATTGCTATTTGCTTAGTTATGGAGGCTTTGGGCTGCAGATCATTCTGTTGGAAGAGTGACTGACCTAAATCAGGCAAGATGGTACAGCAGAGGGATGCAGGCTGGCCCTCAAAATTCTTAAGCACCAAGTTACGTAATCGCTTCCGATTTTCATTTTGACACTGTGAGGCAGTGGAGATTAGCTACAACTCCTGCGGAAGGTGACAAAAATTGAAAATGAAAATTAACTCTGACCTGGCAACCTTCAATACTTTTCTTGGGGCCAGCCCTGCTGCTGCCTGGTATCTCTTGAAGAGGAAAGCACGCTGGCAGCAGTAGGGGGCCCCAGAAGTTAATCAAATGCATCTCTGTTCCCACTGGTTCCTAGCTGTATATCAGAAACCTCTACATTGCCTTATGTTTGCAGCAAGTGGTGGTGGCTGGGGAGTGAGGTGGGCTGATGGTCCAAAAAGGCTTTCCCTTTAGGGCCCTCTTCTCTGCTACTAACATTTGCAGTCTCCACTTTTGGGGGATCACCCCTTCTTGAAGCTCCCCAGGCAATGTAACTAGCAGTGACGGGGAATAGACCCCCGGGGGGCCCCAACTTGCTTTGTGGTTCTCTGAGGGCAGTTCTAGCCCTATCCATCTGTCTCCGATCTGAACTTGGCACACAGTAGGCCTCCGGGCAGGCAATGTTTGTTGAACGACCGAATGACTGTTATGAATGTTTGGGTAACAATACAGTCACAGCCCAATTCAGTGAGCGCTCTCTGTTTACAAGGCACTATGTAAAGCCCTTGCACTGTGCATGACCTTGTTTAATCCTCTGAACAACCTATGAGGTCAATACTGTTATTATTCCCACTTTACAGATAAAGAGACTGAAGTTTAAGCAACTCAATTAAGTCACCTATCTCTGAAGAAGTGGGGCTGGAATCCAGGGTCCATGTTCTTATCCCGTCGTGGTCATCCTTCTAGAGATAGGTCAGTCACCATCACCTTGGCCTTGAACACTTTCTGTCTCTTTCCCGCAGGTTTTCCACGAAGTACTGGATGTCTCAGACATGCACAGTCTGTGGGAAGGGGATGCTTTTTGGCCTCAAGTGTAAAAACTGCAAGTAAGTGGCTGTTCCTGGAAGCACCTTTTCATGGTGCCTGATGTCGGCAGGAGCCATCCTGGGCTCTGAAATAGCTTATGGGATTTTGGTTTCTTGGCTCTCAGGAGAGCTGCTTCTCTGTTTTTTCAGAAATAGGTCTTAAATCAACCTTTACACATGGGTAACGGGTCAAGGAGAGAGCTTATGAATAAGAACCAGAGCTGAGGGCGATGCTGAAACGCATAGTGCTGTCTGCAGAGGCACAGTGGGAACTTGCATTTTCATAGCATCTGAAATCAGGGGTTGGCAAACTTTTTCTCTAGTCGACCAGATAGTAAATATTTTAGGCTTTGTGGGCCAGTGCGTCCCTGTTACAACCACTCAGCTCTGCTGTGTTGCTCAAAAGCAGCCTTAGACAATATATAAACAAATAAGTGTGACAAATTTATTTATTCCAGTAAAGCCTTTTGTACAAAAATATGCCATGGCTGGCTTTGGCCGCTCAGCCGTGGTTTGCTGATCCCTGAGTTAGAGTTTGCAAAGGCCTTTTGCCCTTTAGTTTTTCTTCTTGTGGTGCCTCTCTTGGGGGGGGGGGGTTCTGATTCTTCCCATTTTACAGATGTGAAAGCTGACTCCCAGCAAGGATAAGCCTGAGGTCACACAGCTAAGAAGTGGCAGTCAGGACTTGAACCCTGACCCCTGAACTCCTGTCCTTCCTGTGGCATCATGTTGGTCTTGAGTTCTGGTTAGAAGACCAGACCATACAAGCCCCTGCCTTCCCCTGCTTCCACGCACCCATCCCGGGTCGTGGCTGGCAACAGATAGGGACGCAGGAGAGACTGCAGTGCCCAGCGTGGGCCCTGGAGTCAGACTGAGATGGGTTTACATCCTGGTCCCACCACTGTCTAGCTCAATGACATTGGGCGAGTCGCCCCACATTTCTGTTGCTAGTATTTTCATCTGCCCAATGTGACAGTGAGCGTTGAATAAATCAGCACCAAAGGACATAGCCCAGTGCCAGGCTTAGGGTTTTGTCCTCTGTCAAAGGTCACAAATGCCTTTCTGTCTGGCCTTCCTCTTTCCTTCTGTAAACTTGTATTAAATACTTGCTTTGGTCCAATTACTGTAAAATAGTCAATAACGTTCAGCTGTATCTAAGGGTTGCAAATGAGTGTGCATCTGATCGCCTTACAGGAGCCGCTAAGTTGAAAAGTAGGAACCCTTCTTTCTCCTTTAGACTTCCTCTTCCTTATCCAGTCCAGGCTGGGAACTCATTTGGGTTCCTTCAGGCCTCCCCACATCCCTGCCCCATGAAGGAGTTCTTATCTTCCCCCAGCCTGGATGTCTCAGTCATAAGGTAAGGCTGAGTGCCCTTCCCTCCTGGAGTTGTGGGGAGGATTAATGAGTTCCAGCCCCTAAGGAGCCTTAAGCTCCATGGCACAAGGGAAGGAGATGGGGTCAGTAACTACCAAGCATTAGTGTTTGGAGGCCCACATCCCCACCTTGGTCCTTTATAGACCCAGCTCTCAGGTGAGTACCCAGGATGGCGGCCCCTGGTCTTTCTGACTTTGAGACACACTAAGCCAAGCCCTCGGGTCCAACTCAAAGTTCTGTCTGATTTCCCCGGTACACTAGCTGCTCTGGGGCCTGTCTTATCTGTGTGTAGTCACTCCATGTTCTGAGGGGAAATGGCAGCTTTCACATCTTCACACCTGCCGAGTGGAGGCTTTGAAGTCAGGTAATTAGGCGACAGGGATGCAGCCAGGAGTCGGCAAGGCTGAATACTTCCTGAGCCATTTTAATTTTCAGCGCTAGAGGCAGAAGTATGAGATAGCCTCCACTCATGCTGTCTCTGTTCTAGAAGTAATGAGCAGAGGCTCAGACCCTGCCAAGGGTTGTGGGAGGGACGGGGACCTGGGGGAGAGAGGTGGGTGCCAGAAGCAGAGGCTTTAAAGCAGCCAGAACTGAACTGGAGTCCCACCTGCATTGCCAGACTCCCTGTGTGACCTTGAGCAAGGGACTGTCATCCCAGGGCTCAGTTTCCTTACCTGCAAAGTGGGCGTGGTATTAGCACCTCCTGCCACAGGGCGGTTGGAAGGAACGGGTGAAATGTCCTTGCCCCAGATGACAATGTTTTATCAAAAGTCCTCCTCACTCCACCTTGTGCAGATACAGCTCCTGGAACTCTAAGAGGCAGGATTCAAACCAAGCCGTGGTTGGAAGGAACAACTGCTATTTCCAATTTGCCTCAGCCCTTAGAAAAACTGCACGAAAGGTGAAAGCAGAGTCTGTAACAGCTACAGAGTTCTGGGTTGCTCCAGGAACTTTGACGTTGTACTTGTGTGATGGCAGTGGAGTTTAGCGCTCTCTCTAGTATGTAGTTAGGAGCATGCATTACTGATACCACCAGCTGAAGTTTGCATGAATGAAATTCTGTGGTTTTTGCATTAATTATAGTGAGGATGGATGGCTGTTTATATGTGTTTTCAAAGGTTGGCAGAATTTTGAGTGGAAGGGTTGGATGAAGGACAGAAGAGGGCAACACACAGACCCCACTGTCAAGGAGTTTAGGGGAAGACACACCTATAGAGAAATGAATCTTGGTGAAACTGAAATACATGCATGAGAGCAGCAACAGGTGAAATTCCAGAGGGCAGCGCCGAGAATGGGGAGGGAGCTTCTTAGAAAAAATGAGCAGAAATGTGTGTTCGTTTACTTGACTAATGTTTATTGAGCACGTACTATGCACCGGGCACTGTTTTAGGCACAGGGGAAATAACAGTGAATGAAACAGACAAAATCCCTGCCCTCATGGAACTTACATGCTGGTGAGAGATGGAGATGGGGAAGGCCAGACAGTAAACAAAGTGAATTAGTAAAATAGGTCATCTGTTCAGATGATGCTGAAGTGCTGAGGAGAAGAGCACAGCGGAGAAGGGAGACAGGAAGAGTCAGGGGAGGGGCTGCAATTTTAATTAAAGTGCTCAGAGAAGGTCTTATACCTGAGTGGGAACTTTGGGGAAAATGTGGTATGTGATGCAGGTCATTTCCTGTTTTCCTAAAGCATTTCCAGAGGCTTGGGTTTGAACCTATCCCAAAGGCAATGGTTCTTTCCCGCTCACCCGCCCCCCCCTTTTTTTAAACCTAGAGCAATTCTGGTTGTGTTATTGCCAGAAACTCCCTGGCTTAGACCCGTTGCTACTCCAAGTGTGGCCCCTGGTCCTGCAGCATCAGCATCACCTGGGAGCTGATCAGAAATGCAGACTCTCAGGCCCCGCCCCAGACCTGCCACATCCGAATCTGCATTTTAAGGTTGTCCTGGTGATTCTTGTGCACATTAAACTTGAGAAGCGCTACTCTCGTGAGCTCCAAATTCCCTCGTGGAGCTGATTTTATTTTTCTAGATTATGGGTCTCGAAACTTGAGTGTGTATCAAAATCCCCTGGAAGGTTTATTAAAACATAGCTTCCTGGACCTATGCCCCGGAGTCTCCAATTCAGCGGGTCTGAGGTGGGTCCCCAGAATTTGCATCACTAACAAGTTCCCAGGTGATGTTCTTGCTGTTGGTCTTGGGACCACAGTTTGAGAACCACCGCTCTATATAAAAGCAGGAGTTTGGCAAAATCCAATTTTATTTTCCAAGCTGACGTTTCTTTTTTTTGAAGGTCGGTCCATCTCTGCTGATTATTTTTCAGTCTCTTCTGCTGTTAACATCCCTTGGCCTCACTCTATAGACATGAGTCTTGTTCATCCTGGTTTCTCCAGTAAATTCATCCAGTAAATATTTGTGTGCTGAGTCAAAATGATAAGGTATGATTAGGAACCCAGGCTGTAGGTCAGACACACACACCTATATTTGAATCCTGACTCTGCCACTAACTGTGTAATCACTTCTGAGGCTCAATTTCTTCCTCTACAGAAAGAAGAAAATAATATCTACCTTACTAGATTATTTTAAAAAAAAAACAGCTGAGATAAATAAGGGAAAATGCTTAGCCTGGTACCTGACCCATTATAAGAGCTTAATAAATGAAAGCTAATACTGTAATTAACGTTATGAATTAATTTTGGGGTACCCCTCCACTCCGGAAACCAGGGTACTTCCAAATATCTAACCCTTTGCCTCCTGCTTTGGTTCAATGCCCACTTCCTCCAGAATTATCATCAGCTGTCTTGTCGGCATTCTGAATAGAGAGATTAATGAACTAATAGGAAATTATGCTCAGAAAGCAATTTGCAGTTATCTAAAATGAGGCATTTTCATCTAATAGGTTCATGAGCACGGAATGGAGTTTAGTTCTAAGTGGTCGGATGTCAGCACAATCCACATACTGTCTGATAACTGTGGATTCAGCTGGCTGAAGTTTGCTTTTGCAGTAAGACGCTGATGCATTTCCCTGGTTCAGTCATGCCTTATCTGCCTCCTTCCTCCTTCTCAGAGTCCTTCTACAGAAGGACCTTTCTGCAGAGCCGAGGTCTGGTTCCTTGGAAACCTCTCCACCTCTATCTGCATCTCTGGCAGGAAAACTGGCGGCAGCGGTGATTTGGGTGGCTTGTGTTCTAGAAAATAAGAGTTTGAACCAAGGTGGGTTTTTTTGTTTTTTTTTTTCCTGCACAGGCTGGAGAGTAGAAGGGAGGGGACATCCAAAACCACCAATGGAGAAGTAGCCCAGACTCTGGCCCAGACTCTACGGATAGGGCCTAGAAATCTGCATTTTTAACCAAACTCTCAGATAATTCCTGTTTGCACATAAGCATGAGTGTTCTGGGCTGAGGAAATAGCATGGGCAGAGGCTTGGATCAGGGCTGAGAAGAGTTTGAGCATGTTTTGCAGGCGGGGCCCGGGCTCGAGAGGAGACAGGCTCTGCTGTGCAGCCGCGGCACCGGCCTTACCGCTGTGCCACCGGCCTTACCGCTGTGCCACCGGCCTTACTTCTGTGCCACCAGCCTTACTGCTGTGCCACCGGCCTTACTGCTGTGCCTCCAGGCTGCAGGGGGGCACCGCTCACCACGCATCCGGCCGCAGTCTGGGGAAAGCAGTCTTGGGCTCTGGAGCTCTCGTCACGCTGGACCAGCCTGCCAGCCAGGATGCGGCCTGATTGGGGGAGGAGAATGTGATGTCAGGATGGCCTTTCCTCTGGGTGGTGGAGTGGAGGGCAGAAGCCAGGAGTCTGATGTTCTCTGAGTCACCTGCTCTCCGGGGCTGAGACGGGAAGGGTTCGGGTATCAGAATACCTTGCAGTTGTTTCAGACTCATTTTCCTCTAGGACCGCAGAGTACTCCCTCCTGTGTTTTGAAGATAAGGTGATAAAATTAGTGGCTGCCGAGCACAGCCCTAGCTCACACACGTGTGTCTTGATGTCCTACTCAGAGTCCCAGTGACCTCATTTAGGGGCGCTGCTGCCGACGGCTCATAGCTGAGACCTTCTCTGGAGGCTCGCCCTTGGGTGACTGCAGCTCCTCCCCCGGGTGGCTCAGAGCCAGGGCCTAACTGGTGCAAGTGTGCAAAAGGCCAGCTTCCTCGCCTCAAGGCAGACAGACCCTATGGTACAGTTCACACTGCAGAGGCCCCTGCGGGATCAGGCTGAGACTATAGTCACCTGCAGCCACATCCTTGCTTAGCTTCTCCCCCAGTTCCTATCCTGCTGAGGAACATCCTGGAGAACTCCCTCCATAAACCACCTGCCAGATTACCCGTCTCAGCATCTGCTTCTAGGGAACTCAACTTAGGACAGTAAAGCAACAGCAAGATCCAGACGCTGGAGCTAGAGGGAGCAGGTCCTGGCTCTGCCGCTTCCTAGCTGTGTGACTCTGGGAGAGTTCCTAAACCTCTCTGATGTAAAATGAGGCTAGTATGTGCATTTGATGTGATAAGACATGTGAGTCACCTTAATGATTTGGGGATTCCTTCAAATCAGAATCTTTAAGTTGTTCAGCACTTATTTCATTGCAGAAGTGGATTCTCTATTAACACAAAGTATGGAAAGAAACAGACTCACCAAATCACCTCCATGGGCTTAAGCAAGGTCAAGGTTATGGAAAAGTTAGCCCATTTCCTACTTTTCCATAGTTCTTGCTCTCCATTTTTCTTTGGGGATTTTCAGAACCAGCCAACTTCTTGGGAGACATGTTACAGGGTTTATATCAGGGTTTCTCAACCTTGGCACTATTGACATTCTGAGCTAGGTAATTCTTTGTGGTGAGGGCTGTCCTGTGCATTGAGGATGTTTAGCACCATTGTTTCCACCCACCCCCCCCCCCAACTCCATCCTCAGTTGTGACAATCAAAAATGTCTCCAGACATTGCCAAATGTCCCCTGGGGTGGCAGGCAAAATTGCCCTTGGAGGAGAACCACTGTTTTATGTCATAAATCCTTCACTCCCAACCAATGGGACTGTGTATCCATTATTCAGTTTTTGAGTGCCACCATTAGAGTGTCCTTACTAAACTCTTCAATAGAGTGATCGAACAGCTTGGCTTGCTTGGGACTGGGTTGGGCACTGGAAGTCCCGTGTCCCAGGTGACCCAGGTTGGTCGAGGCAGGTCTATGCTAGTAGAAACATTTCACATGCTCCAGTTAAGGTCCCTGCCCATGTCTGTAGGTGTGAGACCCATCATCATTCCCCTAGAAAGGTAAAGAGTGATGTTTGGAAACTAGCACGAGATTTCCAATTTATTCCAGTGGTGTTTTAATGCACTTTCCACAGGTCCCCTCTCCTCCTGCACGCAGTAGCCTGGCTAGACACGCTTGCACTTAATTCTTCTCACGTACGCAGTCACTTTGCTAATTTCCATGCACTTCTTTATCTGGTTTTGCTCTGTCACTGGATCTTTTCACTTGGATTTCACATACTCTTTGGTTCCCTTCTTGCCCTGCATGTCCTTCTAGCCCGTGTCCTTACGTTAAAATACAATGTTTTATCTGAAATTTTCCTGTGTTTGCAAAATGACTTCAGCCACAGGTGACAAGGAGATAAAAGCGTGAAGTAAGCCATGGTTGGTTTGAGCCACTGGGTGCCCTAATTTTCCCAGCTCTTGAAAAACGGGGGAAATGATGAGCAGGTGTTGCAGCTGCCGCGAAGTTCCCGGAGGCTTCGGGAATTTGTACAACGGGCAGGATATTGGCAGGATATAATTGTGAGCATGCATCTCAGAGATCACCAGCTTGAAGCCCGAACTTATTTTTCCATTAATAGAAACACTTCAGTTTGGGCAATAATCGTCATGGGAATGAATGGTCCCTTATATGCATTTTTACCTATTATAGTTGGGTCCAGTTACAGTGGTATGTGAGGGAGGATTCTAATTCTCTTGAGGCTGAGGTGGGGATTGGATATGAGGATGATGATGATGCTGACCCCAGGTATTGAGGCCTGACTGAGTGCCAGACATTTTGCTACGTACTTTACATGCACAAGCTCATTTAATTCTTACAACAACCAGGGAAGGTAGGGTCTATTATTATCCCCATTTTACAGATGAGAAAACAGAGGCCTTCAGGAGTAAACAGTTGGCCCAAAGTCTCACTGCGGGTGGATCCACTCCTCAAACCTACTGATCCCTCTGATTCAAGGTCCCAGAGCCTTAACCACTTTACATGGGCAAAGGACCGGCCACACAGTTGCCAGCCCCCACTCTGCTTCTCCTTGAGCCAGACAAGCAGAACAGAAGATGAGCATCTGATCTCAACCTGACCCTGGACCAGAGCTGTCAGTCTTTTCCTCCCCCGCCTGCTACCCTCTCCCATCATCCCTTCTTGAATTGAAAGATGACCAATCGATCTCTGTGATGAACACCCCCAGGTGCTGGGAACCCAGCGGACCCTGTGGTCATGCTCTCCTCTCTCGGGGAAGCTGAGGGGGTCGGGGAAGGCATCACCAACAGGTAATCTACGGCTTCCTTACAGTATCCTCTTGTGGAGAGACCAGTGCCGGGGTTTTCCTGATTATTTTTCATTATGTTGCTGGAGCGTTCAGTCTTATTTCTATGTTAATACTCCCCATCTCCCTTGCTCATTTCTGCTGTTGCCTTTTTCTTTCTAACCCAGTTGTGGGCTAAAGAGCTCAACCCCACTGAGCTGTCGGCAGTGAGGGAAGGGGTGTTTTTTGAGATCCTTCACTGAGAGCATATGGAGACATTTCTAGAAGCACGGGCTCAAATGAGAGACCCCAGGGGCATCAAAACTGCTTGGTTGGGGTACTCATTCAGACAAGCCCACTGCGAAGGGGGTAATGATTTTGTTTAGTGATTTTGCAAGAAGGCTTAAGGAGCACTTAATGCAGTGATGTGGGAAAAGGCACGCAGAGGCAGGGAGCGGGAAGGATAACCTGAGAGGGGAACTTGCTGCCCTGTGATTGTATCTGCTGCCAGAGGGGGGTCTTTCCAAGATGCTTATCCAGCCTTCACCTCCCTGTTTAAAACCCTTCCTTAGTTCCCTCTGGCTCTCAGGATAAAATCCAGTCTCCCGAGGAGACCCTGCACTATCCTTGTTTACCTCTCCTTCCTCCCGCCTCACCACTTCCCTCCTTATGCCTGGAGCTCCAGCTTCTCTGAGCCATCAGCAGGAGACGTGCCCACCCACTGAGGCTTCTTTGCACCCTAGTGCTTCAGCCTAGATCTTCCTTGCACGACTCTGCTAGCTCCCCAGGCTCAGCTCAGTTATCACTTTCTCCAGGAAGCCCTCCCTGACTCCCCGCAGTTCCAAGTGCCATGCCCCGCCCTTCACGATCATTCCATATAACATACTACATTGTGCTTGTCTATTTACCTGCATGTCTCGCCGACCAGACTTTAAACTATTTGAAGGTAGGGCTCTGTCTGCTTTGTTCACTGTTTATACATCCAGGGCGAGCACCATGCCTGGCACATAGCAAGTACTCAGGAAATACTAGTTGGTGGAATAGGTCTCCAAAGAAGCCTCTGGAGGGAAAGTGGTTCTTCCCAACCCAAGACTCTGGAAACCTGGTTCCAATCCAAATGGGATCATTTCTAGGAGGCAATTTTTTTGGTATGATTTTTATTTTTCAATTTGTTAATATAGTGTATCACATTGATTGATTTGTGTATATTGAAGTATCCTTGCATTCCTGGGATAAACCCCACTTGATCATGGTGTATGATCCTTTTCATGTGCTGTTGGATTCTGTTTGCTAGTATTTTGTTGAGGATTTTTGCATCTATGTTCATCAGTGATATTGGCCTGTAGTTTTCTTTCTTTGTGACATCTTTGTCTGGTTTTGGTATCAGGGTGATGGTGGCCTCGTAGAATGAGTTTGGGAGTGTACCTCCCTCTGCTATATTTTGGAGGAGTTTGAGAAGGATAGGTGTTAGCTCTTCTCTAAATGTTTGATAGAATTCGCCTCTGAAGCCATCTGGTCGTGGGCTTTTGTTTGTTGGAAGATTTTTAATCACAGTTTCAATTTCAGTGCTTGTGATTGGCCTGTTTATATTTTCTGTTTCTTCCTGGTTCAGTCTCGGAAGGTTGTGCTTTTCTAAGAATTTGTCCATTTCTTCCAGGTTGTCCATTTTAGTGGCATATAGTTGTTTGTAGTAATCTTTCATGATCCTTTGTATTTCTGCAGTGTCAGTTGTTACTTCTCCTTTATCATTTCTAATTCTGTTGATTTGAGTCTTCTCCCTTTTTTTCTTTATGAGTCTGGCTAATGGTTTATCAATTTTGTTTATCTTCTCAAAGAACCAGCTTGTAGTTCTATTGATCTTTGCTATTGTTTCCTTCATTTCTTTTTCATTTATTTCTGATCTGATCTTTATGATTTTTTTCCTTCTGCTAACTTTGGGGGTTTTTTTGTTCTTCTTTCTCTAATTGCTTTAGGTGTAAGGTTAGGTTGTTTATTTGAGATGTTTCTTGTTTCTTAAGGTAGGATTGTATTGCTATAAACTTCCCTCTTAGAACTCCTTTTGCTGCATCCCATAGGTTTTGGATTGTCGTGTTTTCATTGTCATTTGTTTCTAGGTATTTTTTAATTTCCTCTTTGATTTCTTCAGTGATCTCTTGGTTATTAAGTAGTGTATTGTTTAGCCTCCATGTGTTTGTACTTTTTACAGATTTTTTTCCTGTAATTGATATCTAGTCTCATAGCGTTGTGGTCGGAAAAGATACTTGATACGATTTCAATTTTCTTAAATTTTCCAAGGCTTGATTTGTGACCCAAGATATGATCTATCCTGGAGAACGTTCCATGACCACTTGAGAAGAAAGTGTATTCTGTTGTTTTTGGATGGAATGTCTGATAAATATCAATTAAGTCCATCTTGTTTAATGTATCATTTAAAGCTTTTGTTTCCTTATTTATTTTCATTTTGGATGATCTGTCCATTGGTGAAATTGGGGTGTTAAAGTCCCCTACTATGATTGTGTTACTGTCAATTTCCCCTTTTATGGCTCTTAGTATTTGCCTTATGTATTGAGGTGCTCCTATGTTGGGTGCATAAATATTTACAATTGTTATATCTTCTTCTTGGATCGATCCCTTCATCATTATGTAGTGTCCTTCTTTGTCTCTTGTAATAGTCTTTGTTTTAAAGTCTATTTTGTCTGATATGAGAATTGCTACTCCAGATTTCTTTCAATTTCCATTTGCATGGAATATCTTTTTCTATCCCCTCACTTTCAGTCTGTATGTGTCCCTAGGTCTCAAGTGGGTCTCTTGTAGTCAGCATATATACGGGTCTTGTTTTTGTAGCCATTCAGCCAGTCTATGTCTTTTGGTTGGAGCATTTAATCCATTTACATTTAAGGTAATTATCGATATGTATGTTCCTGTTAGGAGGCAATTTTGAGGTGATGGGACGAGTGGAAAGATGTTCATGTTTGAAAGGACAAGAGATGGCTTTATATACCCATCTAGGTAGTAAACTCCTTTCTAGATGATTCTAAGAAAGATGGTTAAAGAAAGAATTCTTGTCTTATTTTATTATACACCCCCAGTGCCTCTCACAGCACCTGACATGAGGAGGAAGGCGATGATGTTCTTTGCGTGTGTGAACGAATGGTTATCCTGACTCTGCCATTTACTATCTGTATGATTGGGCTGCTTCCTGAGCCTCAGTCTTTTTGACTTTAAAACGGACACGGGTGTAGCATTATCCGTTGCTCACAGGATTGTTCTTCAGAGTTGTCCAGGGTTATGTAAGAGTGCCTGGCCCCAAATTGGTGTTTGCTTAACGTTTCCTCAATTGGATATCGGGGGCCAGGTTTTTAAAACATCCCATTTGCCCTCCGGAAGGAAAGGCAGTGTCTTCTCAGGTGGGTTGCAACGTGAGCTGGTGTGAGATGAGAGAAAGGATCAGGGATTCGGGCTGCTTGGAGCAAACTTTTCATAAATTGGTTAGAATCCCCCATGAACCATTTGAAATGAACATGACTGTGTTCACCAGCAAGAGTCTTGGGGACCCCTCCTCCAGGAAGGCCGCCCTTCTTGATTCCAGCCCCACTCCGGTCTCCAGGCTTGCGTCTGCTCCATGGGGCTGCTGGAGGGCCAGGACGAATCCATTAAGGAAATGGCAGAGCTGCTCATAAAAGGGGCCGTTTGTCCCCGCGGTTCCCGGGCAAGATCCATGGAAGTTCAGTTTGCCTGTGGTCAGACCCCTGTCCCCCACCTCCCCGTCGGGGAGGAAGGAGGGCAGAATGAAGGGAATGCTGAAGGGGACGTGTTTGCACTTCACACTCTGCAAGGGATACAATTTATAAGAAATAGAAATCATTTTTAAAAATTGATGGAGACTATTAAGGGCCCCACACGAGGAGCATTCGATGGGCTTTCCCTGCTGCTGGGCTTGCCTTCCTTTTTCTTTCTCTCCTCCTCTCGCCCTCCAGCTCTCCAGTATCTGTTCAGCGTGTATCATGCACCAGCCACCAGACCAGGCACTGAAGGCGGGGTAGGGAAGGTAGCTGCAAAGATGAGGAAGACCCAGATCCTGCCCCCAAGATAAATTCACATATTTAACTTTCAGAGACAGAGACGATGTCTCATTCGGCCAGCAGCTCCTTTGGAGAATGAGATATCCCACGTAAGCAACTTTTCTTGATAACTGAAGCTTATCCTGTTAGCCTTTGAAGTTGAAAAAAATAACCTCTTTTCCATGAAAGTTTTAAATAAACCCTTTCCAAGTTTCCAAGCTGTCTGAGGCTCGCATGGCATTCCCCGTGTGCCCTCAAGTGTGCCTTAGCCCTGCCTGCAGAGACACTGACTTATTTGCTGCCCAGGTGGGCACCACTTAGGCGTTTTCTCACTGGATCCTCATGGCAGTTTTGCAGATGAGGAACCCGGAACTTAACAAGGCAGATGGATGCCCCCTTAGTCTGGAAAGGGTAGATTCAAGCTCAGGTTGGCTGGATTCCGAAGCCCAGGCTTTTCACCGCTTCTGGAACCACAGACGACCTTTCCCTGGTGCCTGGGGTTGATCAGAGCCACCCTCCTAACTCATGGCGCTCCTCTGGTCCCGCCTTCTGGAAGATTTAGGCATCCATGCAGCTCCTGTGGAGGTTTGTCCAGAGTGGTGAGCCGCGTCCTCCCCACCCCTCCCTCCTCCTCCTTGTGGAACGGAGCACATGGAGGACCAAACTCCTTCAGGACTTTGGGCTCAGGGGACACACGAGGGACGGAGCAGAGGACTTGGTTTTGGTGTGAGAACTTGGGGACAGACCACGTCGGTGTTCTGAACCTCCCTTAATAATCGTGGTGTCTTAGTTGGGCTCCCCTGTTTCTCCAGACCTTGAGACGAGGATTTGAGGGCACGTGGTTTCTTTGAGAAGTGATCCCAGGCCACACCAGCAGGGGAGTAGGGGAGCGAGACAGGGAGGGGAAGAAAGGCAGCCTGTCCTGGATCCTGGAAGAGCGGGTGACGGCTCTGGGCACCTGGGGTCCAGCCCCACGTCGACACACCCCAAGGGAGAGGATACTGGGCGGTCCATCAACCAGCTCCCACCCGGAGTTCTTTCAGGGCTCCAGGCAGTCCAGCCAGCCCACATTCCCAGCCAGAGAAAGTCCTCCAGCAAAGGGTCTTAGGGGCTTGTGGAACACTGCATAAACTAGCAGTAAAAGCAACAACTCCCACAAAAAAATGAGAGTACCTGCAACTTCAAGTGCTTGTCCTGGGCACCGTACTTCTGTCGTATCATTAATCTCCTCTGCCACCCTATGAGACAGATGCTATGATCGTCCCCACTTTTTTTTTTTATACCTCTGTATTGGAATATAATCGCTTCACAATGTTGTGTTAGTTTCTGCCGTCCAACAAAGTGAATCAGCTATATGCACACATATATCCCCATATCCCCTCCCTCTTGTGTCTCCCTCCCACCCTCCCTATCCCACCCCTCTAGGTGGTCACAAAGCACCGAGCTGATCTCCCTGTGCTATGCGGCTGCTTCCCACTAGCTATCTATTTTACATTTGGTAGTGTATATATGTCAGTGCCACTCTCTCACTACGTCCCAGCCTCCCCTTCCCCCCCGTGACCTCAAGTCCATTCTCAACGTCTACATCTTTATTCCTGCCCTACCACTAGGTTCATCAGTACCATTTTTCTAGATTCCATATATTATATGTGTTAGCATACGGTATTTGTTTTTCTCTTTGTGACATACTTCACTCTGTATGACAGACTCTAGGTGCATCCGCCTCACTACAAATAACTCAATTTCGTTACTTTTTTATGTCTGAGTGATATTCCATTGTATATATGTGCCACATCTTCTTTATCCATTCGTCTGTCGATGGACATTTAGGTTGTCCCCACTTTACAGATGAGGAAACTGAGGCTCAGAGCGGGTCAGCGACGTACCCAGCTTGTCACAGCCAGGAAGTGGTGTCAGGCTTTGAACTCAGATTTGTTCTGTATATTATCCTGACACCACTTTCTTTTATTTATTTATTTATTTTTCGGTGGGGGTGTGGAGGGGGAAGGACCCTGCCTTCTGGAAGATTTAGGCATCCAGACACCTCTCATCCGGGAAGTAGAATGTATCCCTCTTCTACTGTGGTCCTTGAGCTGTGGCGTGCGCTTGCTTAAAACTCACATTCCCAGCACTTCCTGAGTCAGAACCCGAGAGGGTATGTCTTGGGAATCTGATTCTGAAGCAGGTGGTTTACTGATAAATTGCGTGCTAGTAGCTCTTTTCTTTCATGGGCAGTGAAAAGGAAAAGTCTAATTTGGGTGGAATCATGCGTGTTTCCTGCTGGAAAAATGATTCTTTGTAAGTGGGACATGCACAAGTCTGGCCTCAGTCCCTGTACCGCCTCCCCTCCAGGGTCTGGGTGACTTCAACTCTAAGCTAATCCTGCTGGCTGGATCAGCGGGTCCTGGATGTGTGGGCTCTAGTTCTAGTTCTAGACACGTGAACCTCTGTGCAAAGTTTGTGTCCGGGCATTGGAGAGCGCTCTCTTGGGGTGTCTGCAAGGGCAGTGGCTGTGCTCCAGGTCCTGGTGCTGCCCTCTGAAGCCCTGGCTGGAAGGATGAGAGTTCCATCTCCCACCCTTCAGCCAGAGGTGGAGGAGGGCTGCTCCCTGACTGTGAGAGACAGAGAGGCAAACGCCAGGGGGAGGCAGGAGACGGCTGAGGTCACTGGTGGTCTCGGCTGCCTCGTCCTGATACGGATGTGGTCCAAAGGTGACGTTCAGCTGCTTGCCCTCACTCTGCGGTGCTGCCCACAGTAGGGAACGGGCTGCTTCACATCTGCTCGTCAGCTTCCAGCTGGGATTGTTCAAGGAGACTCCTAGTTGGGGCTGGCAGAAAGGAACTATCTCTTTCTGGAAGCTTCCTGGCGGAATTGAGCTGGTTCAAACAGGAAAGAGTGCAGACACTTCTTGGTTCAACTATCACTTGGCGTCAGCAGTCTCCCCAACCAGGGCTTCCCAAACGTCCATCTGACCGAGTCACAGTCGTCCAAAGCCTCCAGAGGCTTCCTGGTGTTTGTAGAATCAAATACAGACTCCTTGCTGGGGCCCCGGGATCCCGCCCACCTCCCCTTCCTCAAGTCTTCCCTTCACTCTGGTTCTCTTCACTTCAGCCTCATCGACCTTTAACTTCTGAGCCCTGAACCCATGAGGCTTGATTTTGCCCCCCAACCTTTGTGCCACTGGAGCCCTTCCCCCTCCCACTCCTGTCACTCTCCATCCCATTTCCCTGTATTATTTTGTTCACCATCTAACCACACGGGCGATTATCTGATACTTGTTTATGTGTTTATTAACCCTCCCCATAAACATAGGTGCTTCATCTGGGTGACCATTGTGTCCCCAGGACCTTGGGGTCCAGTAGACCCAGTTTAAGTGTATGTAGAATGAATTAAAGGCTAATTTCACACTCAGCAGGTCTTCCCTTCTCTGTAGGTCTGAGTCTGGGGGCCTTAGAAAAGAAAAAGACAAAGCCAGTTTGCAGTAACGTGGGATTTTTATTGCCTTGTGAAGTCAGGCAACTGTAGGGGGAAGAGCAAGGTGACAGGCTCAAAAAAAGGGACATTTTGACTCAGCTGCTTATAGACCACAGGAACCTTCCCCTTTACTCACCTCCACCCCCAAGATGTAAAGCAAGAAGAATGGAGGCTTTGGAGGCATCTAACAGAGCTAGAGCTGGACTTGGGACCTCTTACTAACTAGTCGACCTTGGACAAGTTATCCAAATTTGCTGAGCCTCAGTTTCTCATTCTGTAAAATGGGGATAACAAAAGTTCCTACTTTTTAGGGTTGTTACAAGGATTAAATAAATTGTGTAAAACACTGAGAGCATTGCCTGGTACATTGTAAGCACTGCATAAGTGTTAGCTCTTGTTTTCTTCAGAGTCACGTGGTCTTCATGACATTTGTGACCAAGGGTACCTCCTACTGTTTCCAGCCCTCTTAGACTTCCGGGTGCCAAGAGCTATCACCTCTTTTTGAAGATTCCACATTGTCTCAGCCAACTTTTCCCAGCCTAACTCAGCCATTCACTCACCACCCTGTCTTGATTTTGTTCTATTCATGTAGCAGCCCTACATTTATTCATTTACCATTTGTAGCCTTTTTCACTTAAAGCAAATTTATTTAAAGGTGAAAATGTATCTTATAATCATGAATGGAGAATCAGCATCACTTGCCATTAAAATAAGGTGACCAGGGCTTCCCTGGTGGCGCAGTGGTTGAGAATCTGCCTGCCAATGCAGGGGACACGGGTTCGAGCCCTGGTCTGGGAAGATCCCACATGCCGCGGAGCAACTAGGCCCGTGAGCCACAATTACTGAGCCTGCGCGTCTGGAGCCTGTGCTCCGCAATAAGAGAGGCCGCTATAGTGAGAAGCCCGCGCACTGCGATGAAGAGTGGCCCCCGCTTGCCACAACTAGAGAAAGCCCTCGCACAGAAACGAAGACCCAACACAGTCATAAATAATAAAAATAAATAAATTAAAAAAAAAAAAATAAGGTGACCAGAAAAAAATAGACATCCAAATGGAAAGATAAAGGTATTAAATTCCCTGTGAATACTGTTGCCTGTCCAAATCTGGGACTGGGGTTAGCACATGACAGAGAGACGTAAAGACGTCTTAGCACAAGAAACCCCCCTGATGCAGTCAGAGTGAAGGAGAATTGAGATGGACTAATGTTCTCACTATGCGATTGTTTCATGCTGCCCACATCCCTCCTGGCTTCCCCCCCCCTGCACCCCTGGGAGCCCCAGATATAAGTTTTCCATATCATAGAGGAATTCAGGGCCCTGTTAGGGCCATAAAAGACTGAACACAAGGAAAATTGGGGAAATGTGCACAGACATTCCAAACACATCAACTAGACCAGTGGTTCTCATGCCTCAGCACCTACCGTCGGACTCACCTGGAGGGCTTGGTAACGCAGGCTACTGCATCTCAGCTCCAGAGTCTTCGATTCATCACACCTGGACTGGAGCCCTAGAAGCTGCATTTCTGGAAAGTTCTCACCTGGTGCTGCTGCTGCTTGTCTGGAGACTCCACTTTGAGAACCACTGAACTAGACTAACTGAGTCAATGTCAAGTCCATGTCTGGGCATCCAAACCATTCCATTAAAGATATCTGTCAAATCCCTAGAGGGGAAGAGAGTGGAGGGCAAATCTAAAGGTCCCACTTCTCTGTGTAGAGTACCTCGATAATAAACCTCTAAGCAGGCTGAGGGTCGCCTTCTGGCAAAGATGTTGGCCATTGGAAGTTAAGGTGGTGCACACAGAAATAGCAAGGGAATCCAAAAGGATATGCGTGGAGCATTGACAGCGTCCCCTGCAGTGTGTATCCACCCTACAGATGTAAAGTTCCAAAAGAAAAGGATAGAGCAAGGTCATAGTACCCTTTTGAAGTCTGACGACGGTACGGGGAACGGCAAGGTGACATCTTGGATTTGTCTCAGAGGAAGACATTTTGACTCTAAACTCTTAAACTTAATACCTCTAAAACTTAATACCTGTTACTGATCTCATCCTAATTGGAAGCCTTGGTTGGCTGTCTCCTATAGCATGAGCCTTTAAGAAAAAATGATGCCGCCTCTGGCACCCCTGACCCAGGGTTTCTGCCAGGACAAGTCAGTTAATCTCAGTTTTTCCATCTGTAAAATGGGAAGAATAATAATACCTATTTCATAACGGTGTTATAAAGATCTAATGACATAGCATCTATAGAATGTTTAGTGCAATGCCTGGCAAATGGGTCTTCAAGTAAGCAGGTGATGATTATTAGGGTCGAATGATGATGATGATGATAAATATAGACTGATAGATAACAATGTCGTTCAAAGCATGAAGTCCAAGTGGGCACTGTTGGTGAAACAGTTGCTACCAACTCTTGGACGATCCAGGACTGACCCGTGAGTGTGGGATGGCAGCAAACTCTCTCCAGAGTTAAGTTCCTAGGTTCCAAGGGTATGCCTTTGCAGTAGCTGCCCTATCTCGTCTCATGTCTTGGTATCCACAGCACCCAGAGCTTTCTGAACCATTGGTGTGTCCCATCCATCCATCCATCTACCCAACCATACATCCACCCACCCATCCATCTACCCATCCACCCACCCATCCATCCATCCACCAATCCATCTAAACATCCATCCATCTATCCATCCTTCTCGCTCTTTCTCTCTTTCAGGTTAAAGTGCCACAACAAATGCACCAAAGAAGCCCCACCCTGTCATCTCCTGATCATCCACCGAGGAGGTAAGTATTTAACACTTACTGCCCTGGGGTGGGGTGGGGGGGAACTCCTGCAGGCCTTCTGAGATAGCTGTTCCATCCAGCTCGCCTCTGGATACCCCTTGACCCTTGATCCTTGCCTGTCTCATTTCTTTCCCTCTGACACCCTTCCTCCTGACATCTGTCTCCTTAATCCACCTCCCATGCCTGTTCTCCCTATTCTTTGTTCCCATTCTGGTATCTCTGATACTTTAGCCCCCAGATTCAACTACCCCTCCCTAAGTCTTTTTCTCTCATTCTCGTCCTCTCCCCTAATTTTTACTCTCCTCTCTTTCCCCCAATCCCATTCCTTTCCCTTCCCACTTGAAAGGAGTGCTAGCTGAGTGTTTTTCCATTATGTGCTCTTCAGACTCAGTCAACTGGCCCTGCAGAAGTAGGCATAGGGAGGGGCCTTGCTCGGGCCTGTTGGTTTGGGCCATCCGTGTTCCATCACCTGGGGCCCTGGGAGTGTCTGGGCCAACCTGTCTAGGCAGGGAGCCAGCCGCTACCTCTGGGAAGCCACTACCAGCCTTCCACCAGGCAAGAGCAAGACCAGTTTAGTGAGAAGGAAAGGCTTTTCCCTGCCTGCTAGGGATTCAGTTGGAGGCCTCGCAGTCCAGCTTTCAAAAGAGTTCCCCCAGTTCTTGGCCTGTGGGGTAGTTATTCCCAGACTCCATTATCCACACTGCACTTCACCCACCGGAGGATTCTGTAGGCCTGTGCTGTTCAACACAGTAGCTACCAGCCATATCTGACTATTTAAATTTAGATGTATTACAATGAAATAAAAATAAAAATGTAATACTCTGTCACACCAGCCACACTTCAAGGGCTCCATAGCCACCTGTGGCTGCCATATTGGATAGTACAGATCTACAACACATCACCATTGCAGAAAGTTCTGCTGGACACCACTAGGCCAGACGCTTGCCCTTCCAGCCGTGGTGCGTGGGCCAGCAGCAACGGGGGAATCGCCCGGGAGCTTGTTAGAAATGCACAGCTTCTGGCCTCACTCCAGATCATGCATTTTAAACAGCTTCTACTGGCAACTTATCTACACTTTAAAGAAGCACCGCTCTAGAGGAGAAGTTGCAAACTCAGATGCCTGCCAGGTACCCTAAATGAGAGCCGCTGGCCAGGCGGGGCCCTGCAAAGAGGAGAGAGAGCCAGGCGCCATCTAGAGAGGATGGCCACTCCAGCAGTGTGGACCTGCGTTGTACCGTTCCTCGTGTTTCAAAGAAAAGCCCAAGTAGTTTTATGTGCCGTATATTTATGTTTAAATGTTAACAACTTATTAAAATTGTTAGAATTCTTGCTGGCCCCCTCCCTGCCGCCCCCCATCCATAGGTTGGATGGAGGCCTAGTGCCAACTTCGGGGAACAGCTCGCTCGTCCTCGTCCTCCTCCTCCACCCCTCCCAGCCCTGCCGGCCTCGGGTCAGTGTAGGCTCAGGGGACGCTACCCTGGTCTTGAATGAAGCCAAGGGAAACTTAAAGAAGGAGGTAGATTGCTGCCAGAAAGTGCTGGCATGTCTTCCAGAGCCAATGGGCCATCAGTTTTCGATGATCTCTGCATTGCTTTCCTCTACGAGGAGAGAAAATGGCAAGAGAAGGAAAAGTCTTCAGCTCCTTTCTCTTGCCCCTTCCCACCTCATATCCTTAATTAAGAACCATCTGTTCCTTGAACAACTGTATACACGCCACGAGGCTGTTTTAAACCAGAATTCTCACCACTACCTGAGCCCTCGTCTTGGGTCAGCTTTGTCGAGGAAATCGCCTCCCACCGGACTCCCCTCCACTGTGGTCTCTGCTGGAGCCCGACCCCCACATGGAGACCAGGACCAGCCTGCTGGGAGGCGACCCACTGTCAGACACTGACATCGGAAGAAGGGCTCCCTCCCACCCACCTTCAGGACCATGCCCCCTTTACTCAAAGGCGGCAGGTGCCTGTACACACGAAGCAAATGGAACTTTCCAGAGGTCCACCAGCTTCTTGTTCTACCCACCCCCCTTTGGTAGGAAGTTGAAAATATAGTTGGTTTCCATGGTGATGGCAGCCCAGGCTTAAGAGACAAATTAAACCCCTGGGTCAATCCAAAGCTTTAACTTTTCCACGAACACCCCCAGCCCCACAATAAAAAAACAGCTAACAAGTAACATTACCAGGCATCACATTTGAATGCAAGCTTCTTGCTCTGCCCCTCCCGGTGGTCCCTGTAAATAGTAAGTAACAGAGGGGTAACAGGGAGAGGGGCTCGGGTGATGTGGTTTGGATCAGGACACATTTATTTAGCATCGCCTGTGTGCCCAGCTTTGTGCCTTTAGGGGTGATGCAAAGGGGAAGCTGGGAAGCGGAGACTTTCCTTCAGGGATCCATGGTGACCTTGTTTAGCACAAATGTGTTTTGACATGCTACAGGCTGCTGGGGCCTGAGAAATCCCACAGGTGACCCAAGATGATCCTAACACACAAGCTTAGATGCGGGAGAGACAGGTGGCCACAATGAGCTTGTCGACTGATGACAGCCCCTGAGAAATCAGGAGCCTCTTGTCTTTCAAAGGAGGTTCAATTCTGAAATGAACGCCAATGTGAAACAATTAGGGTATTGGAGAAAAAAGCTCCGATAGCTTCAGTTTCATTGTAATAATTTTTAATCGTCAAAAGCCATATATCGACAACACAAACATTTTAGAAACCACAGAGAACACAGATAGTGGGAAAAGTGTCCCAGTATCGTGACACAACACAATGACTATCATTTTTAGGGAATTCCCTTCCAGTCTGGGGGGTGGGCCTTTGAGGTGGGGTCAGAACTCTGCTCTCCTGACGTGACAGCACAGAGCAAACGTGGTACTTAAATTCCCAAATCGCTGTTTTCACCCCTACGGATCCAGCAAGGTTGGTCCGGACAGAGTCCGTTCCGTGTGACATCAACAACCCTCTACGAAAGCCACCCCGGTATTCGGACCTGCACATCAGCCAGACGCTCCCTAAAACCAACAAAATCAACAAGGTGAGACTGGAGTTCTGTTGGGAAGGGGCGTGCTGGGGCTGCCGCTGCCAGACAAGGGGCGGGAGGGAGGAAGGTTCTTGAACAGGACTCGGCAGATTGATCTGGGAGCATTGCCCTTACTTCCCAGCCCACCTAGGCTCTCCTCATTCTGTGTGGTTTGTGTCTAGAAAAGTCTGGGGGGCATCCAGCCATCAGTGCAGAGTGAGTGTGCCAGAAATCTACCTAATTTAGAGAGAGGGCACCTGGCAATGAGAATGAATGAGCGTGTTGACGGGGGCACAGTAGGGATGGGAGGAGAGCCTGAGAGGGGGTCCTTAGTGGTGCAGACTCCGCCCTCTTTCCTCTGTGAGATGTTTCATCCTCTGCCAGGATGAGCTTTGCAGATGGTTGTGTGCTTTCTCACACATCTGTTGAATCCAACCACCAAGGGACAAGAGTCTGTTTCTGAGCTCCTGCTGCAGACTGGGTAGATGGATCTGTGTGGGGACCACAGGCTCTGAGCCCTAGCTAGCCTGGTTGGCTTCTGGCTGGTCCTCAGATGGTGGTCAGCAGCAGGCTTCTTTCTCTGTGCCTCTTTCTTTCCAACGTGGCCTGGAAATTTCCAGTGTGATTTCCATGTCCTTTGTTTGGTCTGTTGGTTGGATGGCACCAAAGCGATCCCAGGGACACTTCCAACCTCACGGAAGAAGCAAAGGTAACATATGCCAACAGGTGATTTCTCAAGCCCTGCGGTGCCTCCATGCATTGTATGGAAGGTGGATAAAATGCGGGTCAATCCAAGCGTGTGGGAAGTCACCAGCCTGTGTTCAGGACCCAGATGAGTGTCATGGTGGCCGTGTGACCTCTCGCCGGCAAGGCATACTCTCCGTTCTCTGCATAAGGCTGGAGAGGGCCTTTCCCCCTCCCCGATCCACTCTCCACACAGCAGCCAGAATGATTCTTTTTTTTTTCTTACATTTTTTTTTAACATCTTTATTGGAGCATAATTGCTTTACAATGGTGTGTTAGTTTCTGCTGTATAACAAAGTGAATCAACTATACATATACATATATCCCCATATCTCCTCCCTCTTGCGTCTCCCTCCCACCCTCCCTATCCCACCCCTCTAGGTGGTCACAAAGCACCGAGCTGATCTCCCTGTGCTATGCGGCTGCTTCCCACTAGCTATCTATTTTACATTTGGTAGTGTATATATGTCAGTGCTACTCTCACTTCGTCCCAGCCTCCCCTTCCCCCTCCCCGTGACAGAGTGATTCTTAATGAATGTAATTTGAATCACACCACCCTCTGCTTAAAAACCATCCCGTGGCTTTCTGCTGCGTGGAGGAAACAAATCAAACTCCTCACTGCAGCCTGCAAGGCCATGCACAATTTGGTCCCTTCCTCCATCTCCGACCTGCCTTTCCAGGCCTCCGCAACAAAGCCCATATGTTCTTTCTCTCTCATGCTGTCACCCACCGTTTTTACTACTGGATCTCAGTCATTCACCATCTGTCTCCTTGTGGCATTGTCTTAGGACTTGATGATGCAGCTTGGCCTCTGAAGTCAGGCAGACCTGGCGGCCAGTCTTGGGGCCTCCACTTACTCACTCTGAGACTCCGGGCAAGTAACTGAACCTCTCTGAGCCTCAGCTTTCCTGTGTGTAAAATGGGCGTGTTCCAGTTATCCACTGCTGTATGAACAAACGACCTCAAACTTCGTGATGGACACCGATAGCTCTTTAATTATGCTCATGGAGTCTGTGGGTCGGGGACTGGGAAAGGGGTACAGTGGGGATGGTTTGTCTCTGCTTCATGATGTCCAGCTGCGAAAAGCTCACGCAGCTGGGGGCTGGAATCATCCAGAACAGGGATTGGCAAACTATGGTTTACAGGCCAAATCTAGCCCACTGCCTGTTTTTGTGAATTAAATTATATTGGAACAAGCCACACCCATATTTTCTATGGCTGCTTTCATGCTTCAAGGGCAGAACTGAGTAGTTACAACAAAGACCACTTGGCTCACAGAGCCTAAACCACAGGATGGTTTAACCGTTTCAAGAAAAAGTTTGCCAGCCCTTGATCTAGAGGCTCCTTCACTCACATATCTGGTGCTGGGATGAGTCAAAGGCTGAGCTCACCAGAGACTCAGCGGGAGCAACTACATGTGGTCTTGCCTTGTGGCTTGGGCTTCCTCACAATATGGCTGCTTTAGGGTAGTCAGGTTTCTTACGTGGCACCTCAGGGCTCGAACAGCAACTGCCTTAGCAAACAAGGTGGAAGCTGCAAAGGCTTTTTATAACCTAGCAATATAAGAGCCCATGCATTGTCTTGGCTTGTCTCTAGCCAAGGGCTGGCAGTGTCAGTTCCGCTGTACTCTACCGATGGACGCAGTCACAAGCCTACTCAGATTTAAGGGGAGGAGGCGTGATCTCACTTGTCAATGGGAAGAATCCAAGGAATTTGTGACCGTGTTTGAAAATGTCCCCTGGTAAGCAAAAAGAGCACCAACCCCAGAGAGTTATGGTGGGGATGAAATGAAACAATCAACATAGAGCACTTAAGAGAGGTTCCTGGCACATGGTAAGCGTACAGGAAATTCTAGCTATTTTTATCAGCTTAAATCTTGGGCTTCCAATCATAATGTCCGGCTGGGTCCGCTTTTCCTTTGTTATTTGGAAAAGATGTAGGTCTCCCCACCGCTGGGGTTGGGGTGCTTAAGGGGCTTGAACGGTGAGGCTCTTGGGAAGTAACCGGGCACACCTAAAACCATCCTGTCTTTGTGACCTCCTGAGGGGTGAGTGGCTCAGAGCCGTCTCGAGACCTTTCTCTCTGGCTTTACAGACGCAACGAGCCTCTTGGTGTCAGATGGGACGGAAACATGGGTCAGACAGGTCGGTGACGGTGACATTGTTCTGCTTGTCTGCCAGCAGGAGAATTTGATAAGAGAAATAAATTAACCTCTATTTAGAAAGTGGCTTTGACATGAAGGTAGACAGGAGCTATCTGAGAGCTGGGTTATTTTTTCCCCTCTTTCTCTTCTCACGGGCTTCACGCAGATTCTTTTTGTCAGGCGATGATGTGGTTAGTGCAATAGATTTCTGAGCCAATTTGATCTGAAGATTTCCTTTTCATTGCTCTCTGTCTCTTCTCTTGTCTAGCTCTGTCAGTCCAGGTTCATGAGAGCCCAGCTTGTTCACCCAGCAGAATGATCTGAGTGTGCATTTTGGAGTCAGAAGGTCTGGGCTTGAAACTCAAGTTTCTTCATATGCTCTGTGACCAGAGCAAGATCCTTCTGCCTTTGCTTTCCCCTCTGTCAAGTGGGCATTATAATAGTAGATGTTATGGGAGTTGTGGAGAGGAGTTGATGCAGTGTGTTATACGTCAGGAGTTTAGTCCCAACACTGGATCCTCAGGGCATGGAAGAGCTTGGTGATGAAGAAGACAGACAATGAGGAGGGGGAAAGGGGATGCAGGAGGAGGATGGGGAGGATGGAGGAGGGGGAGGAGATGGAGGAGGGGGAGGAGCTGGAGGAGAAGCCGCAGCGGCGTCTGCCGTCTCCTGAGGGGACCAGTCTCCAAAGTTTGTGCTTCCACATCAAGGCCATCAAAAGTCCCATCTGCAGTGGTGTCCGAAGCCGAAGATCTGCCTGCTGCAGGGAAGCTTTCTGAAGTGGCTGCTTGCTGGCTGTCCTTTACAGTTGGCTGCAAGGGACAGGCTCAGCTCGGCTAGCTCAGCACAAGGAGCTGTCTGTTGGAAGGAGGGACACGGGGCAATACGAGAAAGGGGAATCACAGCTGAGGAGCTATAGGTCTCATGAAACTGGACATGGAGGACAGACTTGTGCTCAGGCCAGCTGCTTGGACCCTCAGCAAGACCCTGGGTCCCTGTCCTGGTCCTCCATCATGACGGTGGCTCGGCTACTATTTGTGGGTCCCCTCTGGTCTGTTACTGTTGACCGGTCTCCTCATCCTCTAATCTCATGTTTTCTCTCCATCGTTGCTTCTGTGGCCATAGAGTTCCTACTCCTTGTAAGCTCAGCCAGTTTGTTTCCTGGCCTGTCGTGGCTCTTCTGTTCCCTGGAAACTCATCTCCTCTCCACCTTTGCTCTGCTTTCCACTGTTCCCCCTCTTGGCCCCGCTCTTTTTATTCCGTATCATAGGTCACTGACCAGCTGTCATGATGCCCTGACCTACGGACTTGAGTTGGGAGTGGGCTGTGGCAGTCACAAGACAAGCATGGTTGTTTAGGAGAGTCTGTTGGGTTGGAGGGTGGGGACAGTTTCCTTCGGAAAAGTCCACGGGAGAGAGAGTTACTATCATTGGCATGTTCAAATCAGTGCGCAGCTGGGTGAAGGGGGAACCTGGGAGGTGAACATGCTGCTGTTTGATTCCCAGAGTCAGATGGGAGTTTCTTATTACTTGGTTCAACCTTCTGTTTCTGCTTCTGGGCTGGAGATGGGGACCTGGGCCACTAACTCTCTGTATGACTCCAGCAAGTCACATCCCATCTCTGAGTCTCGGCGTCCCCATCTATAGCACAAAGGGGTGGGCCTGGATGGTCTCTGAAGGATGTTTCCACATCTTAACTGCGCTCAGAAAGAGGAATTATGCCACTAGCCCTTCCCTTCATGATCTGGTAGCGTTTGAGTTTCCCTCTGTTGGAAGACAACCTCCAGCTGCTGCTGCCGTTGGGACACAGATCTGGGTCTGGCCTGAGGAAGGAATTTCCCATCCTGTTTAGCAGTTCTGCTGGGGAACGTGGGCACAATATGCAGCTTTCTCTTTTGCTGATTCTGTTGATTCACATCAGCCCTGAGCCTCAGAGATGAGAAAGACTGAATTCCTGCCATAACTATTTCCTTCATAAGAGAGGCCCCTCCTTCCCTCCCTCCCTTCATCTCTCCTTCCATCCCTCCTTCCTTTCCATTCATTGATTCATATAACATTTATTAGCCACCTCCTATGTTTTTGTTTCTGTGCTAAGTTCTGCAGATTCCAAGATGAATAAGACACTGTCTCGTACGAGGAGATAAACCTTTTCCTCCTTCCCTCTCTCCTTCTCCTTATCCCTCCCTCTCTTCATTTCTTCCTTTTTTCCTTCCTCTATCACACATTTTTCGAGGGACCACACTGTGCCTGGCATGTTGCTAAGTGCTGAGAATAGGGAGCTTCTAGCCTCGAGGACGAGACAGATAAGTAAGCCGAGAAGTGACGGTGTTGAAGCATCAACGGAAGCTGAGACCAGTACCAGGAGTGAGCTAGTACCAGGCAGGGCTAGTACCAGGAGCGAGCTAGTACCAGGCAGGGCTAGTACCAGGAGTGAGCTAGTACCAGGCAGGGCTAGTACCAGGCAGGGCCAGTACCAGGAGCGAGCTAGTACCAGGAAGGGCTAGTACCAGGAGTGAGCTAGTACCAGGAGGGCTGGAACCAGGAGCGAGCAATGTGCTGAACTGGTGGAGTGAGAGGTCAGGGGAACTTCTCAGAGGAGGGGCAGTCTGAGCTGGGCTTTGGAGAAAGAATAGGCATCTTCCAGGCAGACTGGGACAAGGCGGGGCAGATATTCCAAGTAGAAATAACAACGTGTCCCAAGCCTCGGATATGTGAAATAGCCTGGCTTGTATTGGGAACTGTGGACCGACCATTTGATGCGACTGAGGCAGTCATTGTAGGGATGAGAGGAGAGGAAGTGATGTAAGCCCAGGTCAAGCCTGAATGTGTACATCATGGACCAACGTTTTCATTTAAATGTGCTGTGTCATTGGATCACAGTCTATATGCCAGTTCCTCCTAATGGGATGCTGTTTTTAGTACAAACCTTTATACTTTTTTAAACTGATATAATGACTTTTTGGCAGAGCATCTATGGAAACTTCTTGAAATTTGCCAATCTGTGAGTAGAAGTTCAAAGAAGAGTCTTGATAGGATGGATAGATGCCTGACTTTCATCTCCCCTTGTCCCTCTACTGACACGATCAGTCCCTAACTTCCTTTAAAAACCTTCTGTGCCCCATTGGGCTGTATGGGGCCTTCACAGCCCAACCACGTAAATCTTAGCCCACATGTCACTGCCATATTATTCCTTATACTAACATGTCCATTGCCATTAAAATTTAATTACCATTAGATAAATTAGGATAGAATGAGAAGGCTGGCTTCCTGATGCCTTTCTACTTAAATCAGATCAGAATTACCTCCAAGGTGGTCTTGCGTGGAAGGTGGCTGGAATGAACTTGAGCATGACCTTGGCTGGAATAGGAGTACTTTGTCCAAGGAATGTTTGTAGGAGTTTGATCCACAGGAGCCACAGAGGGTAACAACCTAGCTGTCCTTCAATGGATGGTTGATCAAATAAACTGTGGTACATCCATACCATGAAATACCACTCAGCAATAAAAAGGAACAATCCATCGATGCATGCAATAACTTGCATGACTCTCCAGAGAACTATTCTGAGTGAAAAAAGCCAATCCAACAAGGTTACATACTATATGATTCAATTTATAGAACATTCTTGAAATGACAAAGTTATACCAATGGAGAATAGGGTAGTGGTGCCAGGGATAAAAGATGGGAGGGAGGGGTGGTGAGGAGAGAGAAGGAAATGGGTGTGGATAGAAAAGGGCAACATGAGGGCCCCTTCTGGGGGTGGAAATGTTCTGTATCTTGACTGTATCAATTCAGTGTCTGGGTCATGATATTGTACCGTAGTTTTGCAAGATGTTATCATTGGAAAAAACTGAGTAAGAATGCATGGGATCCCTCTATTATTTCCTACAACTACATGCAAATCTGCAGTTATCTCAAATAAAAAGCTTAATTGCAAAAGTAAACGCCGTCATCAATATAATCGCTACCGTTTGTTGGTAACAAAGTGCCTCAGCGCAGTGCTCAGGGTGTAGGTACAGACATAACCTTATTTAAACTTCGCAACAGATCCACACACAGTGGGTGTTCTTCGCCCACATGAAGGACAGGGAGAGACTGACGCTCACAGAGGGGAAGTCCCTGATGTGGAGGCAGTGTGACCGCGTGGGAGTGGGATGGACTCTGGGAGGGGGACGTGCACAGCACCGGTTGAGCACGGGATGCCACTGGGCATCCAGATGGAAAGTGTCCGTTCCCCACCCCACACCCCCCGCCCTCATATGCTGGTTGGTGTTTGCTATACCAGCTCTGGAGTTTGGCAGGTAAACACACCTGTTGACAAATAACCAGATCACACAAAACCATCCTTGGGCACCTGGAGCCAAGCTGAACGGCGGACCTCTGAGTAATGCAGGGACCAAATGATTCATGTCCTGTGAGTGAACAGATTAAGGTTCCCCTCAGAACTCTTAGCTCTGCTGGCTTTGAGAGGCAGGAACCCCTTTTTTGGGATGCTGAGGTTTGCTAGTGTTATTCCCATTATACAGTGGGCAAAACTGAGGAATGGCGAGGTTAATCATTTTGTTCAGGATGCGAGGGGAAGAGGTGGCCATGGGATTTTGAATCTGCGTTTGCCTCACTCTGGATTCTGCTTGTATCAGTTTCCTGGGGATGCTGGGTAGCTAAGACAAATTACCACAAACTGGGTAGCTAAGACAAAAGACATTTATTCTCTCACAGTCTGGAGTGCAGAAGTCTGAGATCGAGGTGTCAGCAGGGTTGGTTCTTTCTGGAGACTCTGAGGGAAATCCATTCCATGCCTCTCTCCTTACCTTCAGTGGCTCCGGCAATCCTTGGCATTTCTTGGCTTCTAGAAGCATCAGTCCCCTGTCTACCCCTGTCTTCAAATCGCCTTTTCCTCTGCGTGTCTTTCCTTTTCTGTTTCTTATAAGGACACTTGACATTGGATTTAATGCCCCCCACGCCCAAATCCAGGATGATCTCATTTCAAAATCCCTGACCAACGTCATTCTGAGGATGCACACGTGGATTCTATCTTCCTCTTGACTTTAGAGCAGTTTCAAGGGCCGGAAGAGGCATTGCTGTTTCCAACTGAGATGCGCGGGAAGATGCTGCAGGCTTGCTCTCACACTCTCTCTTGAGCTGTCAGGCTGTTGATTCTTTAATAAACACTCAGGAGGAGAGGCGTTAGGATGGGAAAAGCACTCTGGGCACCTCTGCGTGGGACTTTCCAAAATCAAAGAGGCCCAGGGAGCGTGACTGTCGCCTACATGGCTTTCATTATGTGGCAACCTGTCAGTCCGGGCTCCAAGCAGTGGACAGGAATTTGACCCCAGAAGCTGTTCCATCCGCAGCTGGATGCAACCTGGTGGGGATGATGAAGCAGGTGGGGGGACTTTGGAAGGATCTGGCGGTTGAGGAAAACGGAAGAGGTGCTGTGGATGCTAGGGTGGGGTCTCTTCCTGTGCAACCCGCCCTCACTGCTGTGTCTCCGCCTCTCTGTCGGCCCCTGCCCCCTGCCCTGTTTTCTTCCTGCAGGACCACATCCCTGTTCCTTACCAGCCAGACTCTAGCAGCAATCCCTCGTCCACAACGTCCTCCACGCCCTCCTCGCCAGCACCCCCGCTCCCTCCCAGTGCCACGCCGCCTTCTCCCCTACACCCTTCTCCGCAGTGCACAAGGCAGCAGAAGAACCTCAACCTGCCAGGTACCTCCATGCTTGGGAAGCTACAGGGGGGAGCTCAGGGTTCGTGCCAGAGCCATTTCCGGACCAGTCCATGCGTAAAGGCAATGGGTTGGAAGCATGTGGATTGAGTCTTACCATATGCAGGGCAGGTGCTACATATTACCTTATTTGATCTTTAGAGTAGCCATAACATAAGTACGAGCAGCTCCATTTTACAGATGAGGAAACAGAGGCTCAGAGAGGTAAAGGGACCCTTAGAGACTCAGTGTTTTGGGAAGCAGCAACCCAGGGTCTCCACCTAAGTCTGAGTTCCAGGGGGAGCCATTGGCTCTGGAGCTGGCCGTTGTCTTATGAGCAAAATCAGTTGAAACTGGCAACAGGGCTGCATCCTGAGTCCTACCCCAGACATCAGGACAGGGCTGTGAATGAGCGGGCTGGCGTCCGATGTTCAGTATCCAGCTCTCTCACGTCCCTGCCCTGTGACCTCTGACTTCAGTTTTCTCATCTCTGAAAGGATATAGGTGGACGAGAGGACCCCAAAGGGTCTTCCAGCTTGCAAACTCCAGGGCACTCAGCTGCTGACCGGAGACTATGTGCTGGGCTGTGAGATGGTGGAGAGGCCATCATGTGCTGCTTTGGCTTCTCGGACTTAAGAAAGGGCTCTCTCTCTGCTCTTAGGCAGGCCAGACCTAAGAGTCTTCCTACCCCTTCCGGGGCCCGGCCCAGCCCACTTGCCGTTCTAGGGCCCCGAGGACATTTCCAGCTCAGCCATATTGGCAGCGTCATAGCTGACTTCAAAACAGAGGCAGGTGAGATGAGGTCTGGCTTGGCCGGTTGGGACCAAAGTCTAGGTCTGTGTTGTTCAACATGGTACCCACTAGTCACGCATGGCTGTGTAAATTTAAACTAATTAAAATTAAATATAATTAAAATTTTAATTCCTCAGTCACACTAGCCACATTTCAGGTGCTTGCGAGCCACATGTGGCTAGTGGCTGCCATGCTGGACAGCACAGGCATAGACCATTTCCCACCACTGCAGAAAGTTCCACCGGACAGTGCTGGTCTAGGGGCTGGTTTCCTCCTGAGCCAGCGAGCTTCACGCAGGAGAAGAAAAAATCCCAGGTACGCAGCCACAGGTCACACCTGCAAGCCTAACCAGCCGTGAGAGAATATCTGGGAAATGAACGAAGACCCAACCCCACATCTGGGCAACACCCAGATACAACCACCCATTGAGGACAAGCTGATCACGTCACCTGCCCACACTGCTTCGATCTGGGCTGTGTCCAAAGGGATAGAGTGTGTTTTAAAGACTTGCATCATGGAAATTTTTTGGTTAAGTCCAAGCCCGAGGCAGCCTCATACCTGTGGTGTGAGGGCCACTCACCTGGCAGCCAGCAAGGACCATAACGGGAGTCAGAAGCCGGAATCATTTCAGTAAGTGCCCCCGAGTCAACAAGGCAACAGTTGCCCAGCATTTCCATAGACTGAGGGTTCCCACCAGCACCCCGAGCCATTTCCACTTCTCTGGAAGGAGGGGAACGGGAAAAAGGCCCTTTGACACCCCATGACCCCCCAGTTTCTGGAGGGAGGGGCTGGGTCCTTTCCTAGAGCTGTACCACCCGCCACCCAAGACACACACTTAGGGCTATTTTCCCTGTAACTGTTTGCTACTTGTTTATGGGTGGGGAGGGGGGGGCGGGAAAGAACCTCTTAAGGGAGAACCACGCATCAAAGCACCACAGCGCTTTTCGTCTCCAAAAGACTCTGCCGGCATCTTTAAACAAGAGACATGACTCGACAGGGGCAGTCACTGTTCCATCAGTTCCTTTGTCCCTTCTGTCAGAGCCCCAGGGAGGGGTCTTGGCCAAGTTGCAGTCAGAGCCCCAGGGAGGGGTCTTGGCCAAGTTGCAGGGCTCGCCTGCCAGTGGGTCTGCATCTACTCCATGGCAGGTCCCAACAGTGTCCTGACCCTCTTTGGGAAGTGGGCTAAGGGGTCCTTTGGGGGAAGGCACTTTAGAACAGCAGTGAAGAGTGTGGGTTCTGGAGCTGGGCTGCTTGGGTTCAAATCCCAGCTCCGTCACTTAATAACTGCGTGATGTTGAACAAACTGCTTGCCTCTCTGTGCCTCTGTTCCCTCATCTGTACAACGGGGATAATAATAGTACCTACTCTGTAGAATCCTCGAAGGGCTAAACGTTACCATACGTGTACAGAGCTTAGCGGAGCACCTGTCTTGTCAAAGAGCTCAACAAAGGTGAGCTATTTTCATTACTATTAGATAAACACAGGAATAGCAAATTACCGTGGCTACCACTGCTAAGTAATCCGGGCCTAACTAGAATTGTGGAAATAAAGATGAAATCCCCATATACCATGGTATTGGGAGTAAGAATCAAATTAAACTTTGGGGATAGGTAATTTGGCATTGTCTGTCAAAGTTTCAAATGTACATTCCAATTACAATGTAGGTAATTTGGCATTGTCTGTCAAAGTTTCAAATGTACATTCCTTGGACCAGCAAAATCACTTGAAAGAATTTATATACAGAAGTGTTTGCAAAGGGCACAGGGATCTGTATGTAAGGATTTCATGGCAACAGTAAAAAATCTGGACTCAACCCAAATGCCCATCAAGAGGGGAGTGTTTGAATATGCTAATATATCTGTATAACCAAATACTCAACCAAATACGCTAATATATCTGTATAACCAACATATCTGTATAACTAAATACTCAGCCACCCTTAAAAAGAATGGAGTAGCTCTTTGTAAATATCCTGACATGGAAAGATAGCCACAATATCTTTTAAGTGGAAAATAAGTGATGTGCAAAGCAACTGGTATAATAACATCCTATTTATTGTAAAATGGTTTTATATATTTGTATATGTATGTTTAAATGTGTGTGTATATATATGTTTGTCTATGCACACACATGTCTGCAAGACTTCATGGCAGGTGTTCTAAGAAAAGGAATTTTCTTTTATGCACTTCTGTAATGTATATAAGAGCAAGGAATATGCACCAGTTTTATAACTGAATAATAACAGTAAAATGCATTGTCGACAGGGAAAACAAACTAGGACCTTCCAGAAGGGCAGCCAGACCTTCCCTCTGTCTTAGGCGGTTTTCGCAAAATTCCCCCAGGGTGACAGGCATCTGTTCTGTTCATACAAGGCCCTGGTCACCTGTTATACTCTAGACTGTGAGCCTCTGTTGATGGGAAAAGGAGCTTTGGCTCTGGTTTCCTGCCAGATGTTGAGTTTTCTGAAGATTATTCAAGCTAACGCCTAGGCATAAAAATGTCCCTGGCATTGATTGATCTAGAATATTCTTTCTCTAAAACAGGCTGTGCGGTTAATGGTCATTTGACTCATTTGCTAACCTCAGGGCATGTGAAGGACATCCACGGGCTTGGTGGGATTTGAGATTGTGCTCTGCTGGTCGGCTGGACCTCCTTGTTTTCCGCCACTCCCTTAAGAAGCCTGGTGCCATGTTGGACATGGCACAGTGTAGGATGGAGTCAAGATGGCTACATTTGGATCCCAGATTTGCCCCTTCCCACCTCTGTGGCCTTGAGTATGGCACTGGCCCTGTTTAGATCTCAGTTTCTCATCTGTAAAATGGGTCTAACTTGCAAGCTTGTGTGACATTTGATGTGGGAAGGTACATGAAGGGGTTGTAAGGGACTATTGTGTGGGTTTTAGAGGCTGGAGTGTTCAAATGCCTTCTTTCTGGGGCGTAACCTAGTGCCGTGTTTAGTGTCTGTCTCCTCCCTCAGAACGTCAGCTCCATGAGACTAGGAAACTAGTCTGCTTCATCCACCCCTCTGCGCCCAAAGCCCATCACAGTGCCCACTGCTGAAGGCACTGATTAGAAGTTTGCTAAATGAGTGAGTGAACGAGTGACTTGAGGCTCATGCACTGCCCAGAGCTGCAGGTTTTTTTTTTTTTTCCTTTAAACTGTCTTCTGGCCCTCAGACTGCATTCATCCATTCCGATATCCTTAATGGGTATTTATTAAGCATCTACTACACACCAGGTACTGTACAAGACACCACGTATGGAGCAAGGCACAAACCGGATATGCCCTGTAAAAGTTTGCCGTTGCTGCTGTAGCAAATCACCACGAGCTTAGAGGCTTAAAGCAGCAGAAATTTATTATCTTGTGGTTATGGAGATCAGAAGTCCAAAATCAGTTTCACTGGGCTCAAAATCAAGGAGTTTGCAGAGCTGGTTTCTTTTGGAGGTTCTAGGAAGGAATCCATTTCCTTGCCTTTTCCCAGCTTCTAGAGGCTGCCTGCATTCCTTTGCTCATGGCCTCGCATCACTCCAGCCTCTGCCTCTGTTATCACATCTCCTGTGATTCTCTCTGACTTGGATCCTCCTGCCTTCCTCTCGTAAGGACCCTTGTGATTATGTTTAGGGTTCACCCAGAGCATCCAGGATAATCGCCTCATCTCAAGATCCTTAACTTCATCACATCTGCCAAGTCCCTTTTGTCATGTAAGGTAACATATTCACGGGTTCCAGTGGCTGGGATATGGCCATCTTAGGGATGGGGGTGGGGGAGAGGGCGTCACTCTGCCTGTCACAGCCTCTGTTCTCATGGAGGTTATAGCTTAGCGGCAGGCACAGGTGTTAGCCGAGCAAACATACACATGAAAATAGGATTATAAGTTGTGATAAGTGCTGTGAAGGGAAGGAACAGTGCTATGAGCAAATTCAAGAAGAGAACAAGTTTAGGTTGAAAGGTCAGAGGCAGCTGAGTTCGGAAGACTGGCCAGAGAGGGCTGGTGGGGAGTTTCCAGGCAAAGAGAGGGGAACACATGCAAAGCCCCTGCCACCGGAAAGAGCTGGAAAAAAATGTCCCAGTGGCTGGAGTGCTATAAACAAGGCACCAAGCAAGACTCAGAGCTGCAGGGCTGAGGCCTGGCAGGGCCTTGTAGGGCTTGGCAGGAATTTAGATTTTATTTAAGACACAATGAGAGGCAGTTGCAAGGTTTAGGCAGGGGATATTTTGATCTTTCTTCTTTCCTTTTAGAGCCTTCCTTTCAGATGACCACTCAGGCTGCTCTCTGGGGAGCCCATAGGGAGGGAATGGGGGCTTCAGAGTGGAAGAGCCTTCAAAGTGGCCTGCTTGTCTCTCTGACCTCTGGTCATCTGCAGCCTCCCAGTTCCTGGGTCCTCTTTGATGCCAGAGAGCCAGGAGTCACTCGGGTTCATCTGCTGCCCCTCGGACCCGCTTCTCACTGGTGTCCGTTATCAGCAAGAAGAACAGGCAGAACTCACGGCGCCCTTTCCCTCCTCCTCTGGCCAAGACTCTCTCCCTTTTGGCCATCAGGAACGAGCTGTTATCAGGCACTTGAAGGGGTCCAGGCGGAGGCTGGCTCTGAGCGTGGAGGCATTTGCCACGTGTCCCATTGCCTGACACCTGTCCCATCTCAGAGTGGTGCCTTCTCTCCATCACCAGCCCCGCCTCCTTAAAAGAACACTTAACTGCCAGCTAACCTTTTCTGCAGACACTGAATCCTCAGTCCCAGTTGGGGAGGGAAGAGATCAACTAAGTCTCTTGACAATCCCAGGTAGTTTTTCTTCTTTTAATTTTAGCCCCTTGTTGACTAACAAAATGTCTTCCTGCAATGAAAAAACCTAAGACCATAAACCTAAACCATTTATCTAATGGAAGAAAGGTCCCTGACATCATGGAGGTTGGATTTCTTTTAAAGCTTTGTTCTGTAACCTTGAATGAGTTGCCTCCCAGCCTAGGCACTTCATTTTCCAGAATCAAAAATGCATCCATTTCAATTCCAACTAGCTGAGATATTTGGGAATTGCTGTGCTAAAAGAGAGTTGAGTAATTCAACAAACGTGAGCAGCTTACCCACTGGGTGCAAGGCACCAAACCAGGTGCTTGGGATCCTGAGATGCCAGGACTTGCTGTCCATCCCAGGGGGAATTTATAAATCAGCTGCACCCTCAGGGGCAGCTAATGACTTAGCTCTTTGAAACTATCTGACTGTCTATGAATTATAAAGCATCCTTGTCTGTTAGTTAAGAGAGCTTAGAAAGAGATCGGCTTATGCATCGCAATCAACCTGATTCTGCACGTTCTATGCACTCTTATCTCATGTCATGATGAGCTCAGCCCTATGAAGGAGAGATTTTTATTATCCCCATTTTACACATCTGGAAACTGAGACTTGGAGAGAGTTGCTGAAGCTTTTATAAGGAATCAAGGAAGAACAAGGATTCAGCCCTACAGGATCAGCTTCTAGACTCCAGGCTTGGAACCACTGTACCAATTTTTGGTGAGCCAGCTTGTCGCTGAATGAATAAAACTGTTTCCGGAAGTATATTCACCAACACAGACTCATATCTGATCCCATCCCTGCTCACTGCCTTTACTTGAGGATATAAAACTTTGTGTGACCTGTCCCCCACCGCTGACACCCCTTGTACCCCCTGGTCCAGGCCCCCCACCCCACTGGAATAGGGGTAACATTGGAAACCTTGGGGATGTCCAGAACAACTGGCCTCCAGCGAACAGACTGGAAGTAAAATGAATTGTAAGAGAACGAGCAGTGAATTTGAGGAAGTTTCTTTTATATGATTTTTCCCTAAATATGGAAATTAATTCATGCCTGTGGTAGGCAGAATAATGGTCCCGCAAAGAGGGCCACGCTCTAATCCTGGGTTCTGTGAACATGTTACTTTATACGGCAAAAAGACCTTTGCAGCTGTTACTAAATTAAGGATCTTGAGGTGGAAAGATTACCCTGGATTATCTGGGGGGACTCGAGATGCAATCATGGGGATCCTTACAAGAGCGAGATGAGAAGGTCAAAGACAGTAGAAGGCGATGTCGGGACGGAAGCAGAGATTGGGGTGACGGGGCTGTGAGCCAAGAAATGCAGGCGGGCTCTATAGCTGGAAAAGGCAAGGAGTGGATTCTCCTTTGGAGCCTCCAGAAAGAATCAGTCCTGCCAACACCTTCATTTAGCCCCTTACAACTGTTTTTAGACTTCTGACCTCCAGAACTCGAAGAGGATAAAGTTGTACTGTCTTAAGCCATCCAGTTTATGGTAAGTTATTACAGCAGCAATAAGAAAACTAATACAATGCTCAATGCAGCCAATTGGAAAAACACAAGAAACACATAAAGGGCTTTTTCCAGTTTTATTGAGATATAGTTGACATATAACATTGTATAAGTTTAAGGATATAATGATGTGATATATGTATCTGTTGCAAAACAACATCCATCACCTCACATAGTTATCCATTGTTTTTCCTTGTGATGAGAACTTTTAAGATCTCCTCTCTTAGCGTCTTTCAAATAGACGATACAGTATTGTTAATTACAGTCGCCATGCTGTACGTCACATCCCCAGGACTTATTTGTCTTATAACTAGGCATTTGTACCTTTTGACCACCTTCACCCAATTCTCCTATCCCCATTCCCCACTTCTGGCAATCACAGATCTGATCTCTGTTTCCATGAGTGTGTTTTTTTTTATAGATTCTGCATGTAAGTGAGATCATACTGTTTGTCTTTCTCTGTCTGACTTATTTCACTTAGCATAATACCCTCTAGGTCCATCCATGTTGTCACAAATGACAAGATTTCATTCTTTATTATGGCTGAATAGTTTTCAATTGTGTGTATGTATGTATGTGTGTGTGTGTGTGTGTGTGTGTGTGTACATATATATATGTATATATATATTCTTTATCCATTTGTCTGTTGATGGGCACTTAGGTTGTTTCCATGTCTTTGGGATAGTGATTTCTTTTCCTTCAGATATATACCCAGAAGTGGAATCCCTGGATCATATGGTAGTTCTAATTTTAATTTTTTTAGGAACCCCCGTACTGTTTTCTATCATGGCTCTACCAATTTACATTCCCACCAACAATGCACAAGGGTTTCCTTTCCTTTACATCTTCACCAACACTTGTTATTTCTTGTCTTTTTGATAATAGACATCCTAACAGTTGTGAGGTGATACCTTATTGTGGTCATAAAAGATTTTTTTGAAGCCACTGTCATCGCTCTGCCAGAAGGGAGAAGATTACTGTGTTAGATTATGGCCTTGGAGGCTTTTCTCTCTGTATATGTGTGTCCTTACGCATTTAACAAAGGTGGGATTGTGCTCAGGTTGGCTCTCTGAGTTGGGCTGCTCTGTTTTCAGGGAATGTCAGTGGGAGGGTTGGCTTGGATGTTTCTGGCTTCTTTACATATGTTCTCAGTCCCTTGGAATTTGGGGTGTCTGCAGAAGTCTGGAAACCTCAGGGGCGGGCAGAGAACCACAGGTGGCCGCAGGAGCCCCATTTGTTACCTGAAGGGCCCGCTCCGGGGCAGCGCTCACTGTGATGTTTTCTTTCTTTCGCAAGCGTCCCACTACTACAAATACAGGCAGCAGTTCATTTTCCCAGGTGAGTTTCACGTGAGCTCAGTTCCTCCTGAGCAAGCCCTCTGAGGCGTGGCAGCTGCTGGAGGGGATGGAGGCGAAGGTTGCCGGGGTGAATGAGCCCCAAGAGGATGGGGTGGAATCCCCAGACCACAGGCTGGCGACTGGCTATGGAGGTGGAGGAGGAAAGGGTGCGGGGTCCAAGGGCACAATGGCACCGACGAGGTCCCAGAGCACAGTAGGAAGGCCTGAGTGGGTGGTCTGCAGTGCAAGGATGGGCAAGGGTGAGGAGGGGTCTAGAACCACGTGGCAGGGGAGGGATGGTCAAAGGGGCTTGAATCGGGCACTGGGAGACGTGAAACCAAGTGGCCTCATCATCCCAAAGGGGACTCAGGAGTGAGGAGGATCCAGTGGGTGCTTCAGGCCAGAGGCTTAGGGCCTCCGGGAGCCCCCAGGTGGCAGTGGGGAACTTTGTTCAGGATGTCATCTAGACCACTCGTGCACCTAGGCAGGTAAATTCAAGTGGCCAGGGAAGGGAGAGAGGGGATTGGGCAGCCCCAGGGACTCATGGTCTGGTGAGAAGTTCTCAGCTGCCAGCATCTCCCGGGAGTCAGGCTTTTGGGGGTGGTTGTGGACCCCGAGTTTGGTTTCTTACTGTCTAATCTTTGACTCTCAGATGTGGTGCCGGTGCCAGAGACGCCGACCCGGGCGCCCCAGGTCATCCTGCATCCAGTGACCTCGAATCCAATGTAAGTGGAACAGAGACCTTTTCCCCTGCCCTGGCCCTTCAGTTTGCTCAGGGTCCATGTCTTCTTTCTTCCTTCTCCTGGAATTGATGGGGTGGGAGGCGGGGGAGAAGTATGAGGGGGCCATAGAGGCAAGGGAATAACTGAAGCTAAGAGAGAGAGAGTGTGACAGCCCAGGCCAAGAGAGGGACAGTACCCATCCCCTTGAGTCACTTCTGCCTTGTGTCCCTGGCCCTGCCGATCAAGTGTGATTTCCAGGGGCCAGACCATTTCCTTCAGAGCCCCAGACCCTCCTGTGATCAGAAAGACCACTTCCCCCAGGCAATAGCTAGAGCTTAATGAAAGGGCAATTATTCGGCATCATTATCCCCCTTTTGAAAAGGATAATTTAGGTTTATACCAGGGATCAGCAACTTACAGCCTATGGGACAAATCCAACTTTCAGCATATTTTTATAAATAAAGTTTTATTGGAACACAGCCATGCCCATTTGTTCACAATGTGCTGTCTATGGAGGCTTTCAGACTACAACAGCAGAGATGAGTAGTTGCAACAGAGACCGTATGGCCTGCAAAGTGTAAAATATCTACTACCTGGCCCTTTGCAGAACAAGTTTGCTGATCCCTGGTTTATAACATTATAAAAATAAAGTAAGCTAATTTGGCGAAATTTGGACTATTCTGTAAAAAAAAGAAAGGAAAAATAATCACTTACAATTGCACCACTCTTAGAAATGTGCTCTATTCATATTTTACATACTTGTGATCCACACTATATGCAATTTCCATCCTGCTCCGTTTATCCCTTAATGCTATAACATCACATTTTTTCATATTATTCTGGGCTCTTCATACACATTGATTTTAATGAATGTAAAATATCATATCGATGCGGAATAATTTCCTTAACCATTTCCCTACCGCTGGATCTTACATCTTCCCATATCTCACTGCTGTAAACAACTCTGCAACAAACATCTTTGTGTGTGGTGCCTTTAGCATCCTTAGGATACAGACCCTCTTTCCAGGTGGTCTATTGCTTGTGCAGCCAAAGTGAAATCACCTTCCTTAACTTCTTTGGTTGTGACCCAAGTCTGGGGCATGCTAGGGACCTAATTTTGATTTGACTTCTTTCCCAACTCACATTTTTGCCTACTTGGTTTTTCTTCTGGCTACCCTAGCTGCTCCATCCTTTCTGACCCATGTTATAGCCTTTGTTAAAGACCCAAATGGTACATTTCTGAAATCAAAGGAGCAGCAACTTGCCTAGGGATATTGTGCTGACATCTAGCTCCAGATCATTTCTCTGCTGCACATAAACCAATTCCACAATTTGTGCAAGATGAACTCCAGGTTATTAACTGAGAGTCAGGGAGTGCCAGTGAAAAACGGACTCAATAAGTGCCTGCGATCTGCTTAAATGTGCGTGGAGTGATGGGAACTGACTCTTTGCAGAAGGGAAATCATTTAATAGCCCCGGCTGCTATAATCACGCCTTGATGCAAGCAGAGGCGAGCAGTCCATTTTATTGGGCATGAGGAAGGACTCCAGCTGCATTGTTCCACCCAAATCTCTCGCAGTGCGTCAGGTTTCCAGCATGTCAGCTGTTATGACGTGGTTTCTGCCTTCCCAAGCTTTACTGTATATTATTGGTTAATAGGATGGCAAACGCTACTTCTTTCTCCTCTTTGAGTTCTTACAGTCTTCCAGACTCCCCCTCACCACTCCTCCTCCAGCAAGTGGACTGACTCTGTCTGCAGGGTCAGCAGCTTTCTGGGTGAGGTTTGAGGGTCAAGATAGGGGAGGTCCCCCTCAAATGAGGAGATGGGTCGGGGGAATCTGCTAAGCTTCCACTGCAGAAGTAGGAAGGGGGTGTGGTGGCCATTGTGATCCCTTTCCCCTACCAGTTCCAGCTCACTCCGTAAACACATCCTCTGCTCTAAAAACCCACTCACCCCAAAATCCTTTAACACATATGGTGCCCCACATCTCCATCACATACCGTGTGCTCCAACACGCCCACACATCCCCAGTACATCACCAGTTACACCGTCAAGAATGGCACGCCCCCTCCCCCAGCATCCCCAGTATGTACACCCAACTCACACGCACACAGAACAACCCCTGCACAGAGCACATTCCATAATACCCACGCGGTCCTTGGTGGACACTTAGCCCTCATGCTGTGCCCCCAGCACCCATACCCAGCTTGTTCCCGTTCTCAGAACACAACTGCAGCTCACAAGCTTATGAATGCATGAGTCACACACACACACACACACACACACACACGCCTGTGTCTTCCACTCCAATACAGTCTGGCTTCCTCCTCCTCCTTCTCACCCTGCACGTGCCTTCTGAACGTGATTGGCAAGGTGCAACTCAAAACACTGCTAACTTTCAAATATATCCAGTAATCCTCTCTCCTGGGAATGTCCATCACCCTCCATTTATTCAATACATACCTAACTTTCAACCCTTGTTACTTGTAGCCTATCTGCACAACAGTAATAACATAAATATTCCTTAAAGTCAGGAAGCCGTGTCAATTTCAACTCTGTATCCCTCTAAAGGTCTGGCACTGTTCCTGGCACGTAATTCTAATCAAATGAATGAATGAATAAATGAGCAAAAAACCAAATGAACACTAGGATCCTTCCAAAAGATTCAGAACTGTAGAGATCTGATTCATTCTTTCCTAGCAAACACCTAGAGCTCTAAGGATCCTGCATCCATGGCATTTAGGCCAGTTTATAAGGGAACTGCTAGATTAGTGGAAACCAACAAAGAAAAATGAGCCCTGAGCAGGCCCGAAAATCTATTTAAGACAATGTCCTTGCACACCACTCCTTGGTGACAAGGTTGTGGATTATTCTAGACACAAGCATTGAAGTGAAATTGGAGAAAAAGGCTTGGTGGTGAGGACTTCTCATTTTAAGACATTTCTTACATGGATCAAGTCAATGCATGGACCCATCTTTTCACCTGAGGGTCACGTTTATTTTTCTTTCTTTAAAGCTTGGAAGGAAATCCATTACTTCAAATTGAAGTGGAGCCAACCTCAGAGGTGAGAACCAGAGAGCAGTGAAGCAACTTTTTCCGGGGGCTACCCACTTGGCAAAGCCGATTGATGTCTTTGATGACGCAGAGGGCTTGGGGCGGGCTGGGGGTGCAGTGGCCCTGTTTGACGGCTGTTCTAACTCCGGGACGACTAACGAGCGGATGGCCCCTCCCGGCACTGAGCCTAATGGGCCGTTATATGGTGTGCATCACGGAAAAGCTAGTTGTGCAGAAGTTGGCAAGTGATTTGCATTCTTAGTTGAAAATTCAGCTCAGGGCTGGGTGAGTACCAAGGGGGATGTGCCCCGCTGCTTTCTAAAGAACATGTGGTAAGAGGAGACGGGAGCCTCAGGGACACTGGCTTGGCGGGGTGTTGAGAATGTTCTGGGGCTTCTTCCCACCTGCCAGAGCTCCCGGAGGAATAAATGAAGTCTTCGGGGTGAGAACCAGAGCCCTGACTCCTCGGCTCTGCTGGTGTGTCCTGAACTGAAGGGAGTGGAGTCAGGGTTTCCAGAGAAAATCATGTCCTTTTCTGGAACCATTGTGGTAGTTGGAAAATGACCGTGAAAGAAGGTGTATTTCCTGAGTGTGCCATTGGGGACAGCTTGCTCAGGTTTTGGGGTCAGAGAGACCTGTACCCAGCCAAGGGGCCACCTTCTCCGGCTGTCTTGTTAGACTCCAAGCCCCTGAAAATCCCCCCGGCTCAGGCACCTGCTGCTCCCCCATTCCAGCCAAAGAACCCAAGGGGCAGGACCCTGCAGCCCCAGGCGCCCCCAGACACCAGGCTGGGAAGGTAGGTCCCTGGGCCTTGAGTGTCTAACTGTTGCAGTGGTCACGTCTAAGTGTGCCTGAGTCATGTGGGCGTGCAGGGTAAAAATGCAGAGTCCTGGCCCTGGCCTTATGACATTCTGGTTCAGAAAATCTGGGCGGGGCCTAGGAATCTGCATTTTCTAAGCCATCCCAGCGGATGTTTCATACAGGCGGTCAGGTCTGTGCAAAGAACTCAACAGATCTTCGCCTTATTGATAACCTCACACCACCCCTAGGGGCAGATGTCATTAGCCCCACTTTATGATGAGGAAAAGAAGGCCCAGAGAAGTGAAGTGACTTGCCCAAGGTCACACAGTGGCCATATTCTAGCTCATTTGGTCTGAGTGTTAGGCTCATTCTGTCAACCTCTCCCTCTTGTATCTCAGCTGCACAGGAACACCAGGCCTCTGGCCTGTGCTGAATAGCTCTGACATCTCTCAGTTTCTGCCTCATCAATTCCAAATTCCCTGAGGAAGCGAAGGCCCTCCATGTCGAGGGTTGTCACATGTTATATGCAGGTGTGTGGTGTACCCGTATTTCAACGTGTCGTCTTTCTTACTCCCACATAAATAATCAGGCAAGTCAAAACATCATGGTCGAGCAGGAGGGCATCGGATGTTAGGATTTGAGAGGCCTGAATCTTAATCCTAGCTCAGCCTGGCTGCCTGACCAGAGCTAGGCACTTCCCACAGGGACCAACCATCCCCGTTTGCCAGTTTTCCAAGTGTGAGACTTTCAGTGCCCAAACGGGCAAAGTCATGGGAAGCCGGAATACGTGGTCCTCCTGGCGTTTCCCCTCTCTGAGCCTCAGTTTCCCTTTAGCACAAGAGGGACGGATCGCCAGGATCTCCCTGTCAGCTCCTTCACTGCAGTGCAGTGATCGACAGGAGGTGCCTGGGCAAATAGAGAGACACGTGTGCACCAGCCGAAAACACACCGTGGGGCACAGTGGGACCCGGTGGGCAGGTGGGGCAGTGGTGGGAACTGACCCCTCTCCCCCTCTGGCCGCAGAATGAGGAGGGTCACGATGAGGCCGAGGAGTCGGAGGATGACTTTGAGGAGATGAACCTGTCCCTCCTCTCGGCCCGGAGCTTCCCGCGCAAGGCTAGCCAGACCAGCATCTTCCTTCAGGAGTGGGACATCCCCTTTGAGCAGCTGGAGATCGGCGAGCTCATCGGAAAGGGCCGCTTCGGGCAGGTGTACCACGGCCGCTGGCACGGGGAGGTGGCCATCCGGCTGATCGACATTGAGAGGGATAACGAGGAGCAGCTCAAGGCCTTCAAGCGGGAGGTGATGGCCTACAGGCAGACGCGGCACGAGAACGTGGTCCTCTTCATGGGCGCCTGCATGAGCCCGCCCCACCTGGCCATCATCACCAGGTCAGTCCCAGCCAGCTTCCCGCCCGTAGACTCATCCCCGAAGCTCTGCTTCCGGCAGCGTTGAGAAACGCGGGTTCTGCTAAATTCAGCGTTCCGATAAATGGGGAGTCTCTGGCTTTACCAATCACAACTTACATGGTTTTAAGATTTGCGATTCCAGAAAATACGATTAATGCTAGAACTCTTTGGCAGAGTGGTGCCCTGGCGCGGGCACCACATGGGAAGTCAGAAAGGCTGATTCGAAACCCGCCTGTGCTCCATGTTTGTGAAACAACGTCTCTGAGACTCACTTTCTCCAAATGTAAATAAATTGAATGGATTAGGCTAAATCAGGGGTCAGCAAACTTTCTCTCTAAAGGGCCCAACAGTATTTTTGGCTTTGCGGGCCGTACAGTTTCTCTAGTGACTGCTCAACTCTGCTGCTGTAGTGCAAAAGCAGCCTCAGACAAGATGTAAATGGACGTATGCGGCTGTGTGCCAATAAAACATTATTAACACAACCAGGCGAGGGGCTGGGTTTGGCCTGCAGACCCTAGTTTGTTGACCCCTGGACTGACATTCTGATGACTTGCTCTGGCTTTCATTAAAATAGCAGAGCACTTTTGTAGAACTCTACCATTGTTGTTTTAAATATCCAGGATCCATGGTCTATAGCTGCACAAAAAGGGTAGTTAACAGAGCACTGACATTAAGAAAATGTCACATGATAGGAACTTTCTTGAACTTGCTCTCTCTAACCTGTAGGCATTGAAAAAAAATAGCTTTGGTTTCAGTTGAACAGTTGTGGAACAATCCTTTGGTGTGTTTTTAAACTCTGGCCTTTGCTCCTCTGTTGCATTAGGACTGGCCACAGCAGCAGTGTCCTTGGTGTGTCCTGTGGTGCCAAGTGTCCATTAGGAGCCTTCTCATTCTTATTCTCAACCCAAGCAATAAGATCCCAAATACACAAGCCTCGCATTTTGGCAGGTGCCATACTGGGAGCTGTGGGCTCAGGGAAGAGCTGCTATGTCTTTGATCTGTTCCCTTGTGATCCATACAAAGCCTTTTTGAGTCCATTTGTAAGACCTGGGTGATCGGTAGAAGGTGTGTTATTGTCTGTCACCATTGATTATGCAGTTGGTGGGTTGACTGGAACCCACGTGTCAAATGGTAAGTGCTTGCAAAGAACTAGAGATCTAAGGATGGCCCTTCAACTCTCCTTAAACCAGGGTAGAAATTGGCGGTTCTCAACTCTACACAGGACCAGAAGTGGCTCTCAAATAATCAGCCCAGATCATATTCAGGGGCTGAGCTGTCCTGATTAGGTGAGTGTATCAGTAAGCTTTTGCTGAGTAACAAATACTCCAAAGTCACAATTTCTTTCTAGTCTGCAAACAGTTCTGGGCTGAGCCAGGCTCAGTAGCTGGGCTCTTGGATGTGTCTGTGGTCCGCTGGCTGGTCAGACTGAGGGCTGGTCAGTCTCAGATGCCCTCACTCATGTGTCTGCTGGTTGGCAGACTGTCAGCTGGGGTGCCTCTTCTCCACACAGCCTCTCATTCCCCTGACAGGCCAGCCTGGGCTCATTCCCATGGGTGGTCTCAGGGTTCCAAATGCAGCAAGACAACAAGAGGTCAAGCCCTGTTGGACAAGTGCCTTTCACATCTCTGTCTTTATTGTGTTGGCTGATGTCCATTGGCCAAAGCAAGTCACGTGGCCAACCTCCATCCAAGGCATGGAGAACAGAGTCTGCCTTTAGATGGGAGGATTTGCAATGCCATGTTGCAAGAATGTGGATGCAGGGAGAGAGACAGTCTGTGGCCATTCTTACCACCTACCACTGCACGTAAGACCCTTAGCTCCCTTTTCTTTCCCCTTTCTAGTATGTATCATCTATATTAGCAGGCTGTCAACGGTCCTTTACTTGAGGTGCACAAGTCTTGTTGGAAGGTGGTCTTTCCCCCACCACTGGCCTTCTGCCCACTGTTCCCACCAGTCTGTTAACCCAACTTTCTCTCTGGTCAGCCCCTCACCTTCTGACCTGCTAACCCCTCTTTTTCAAATCCCCAAATTAGAAATTTGAAATCCATCATCTCTTCTCCTTTGCCTAGACCCTCTAAGGACCTACCAGCCTCTGACTTTTTCAGGGGTATCAGTGGAACCCAGTTACCCAAGCCTCCCTCCCCTCTTTCCCAAGGGCTGGCTAATTGGAAATGGATGGATTCAGTCAGCAGCCATCCTTGAAAAAAGAGTGGTCATTATGAAAATGTGTCGCTCCCCCTGCAAGCCAGCTGCGTTGGCAGCCCCTTTTCTATTACATACAAAATTCTGAGTCCCCCTCCCCAAGCACCATAACTGCCTGCAGATTTCACAAATAGCGCAGCCTTTTCCTGGCACCATGATAAAGACTCTGCAGCTTTGGGACATATAATTGGTCTCTGAAGTGTTTTGGTATATTGTTTGAAGAAGCCAGATGAGCCCCAAAGAAGTGTCATTTATTCCATATTATTGTGTCGTTATATATTTGTCTTAGGGAGCGGCTGAGTGCCCTCCTCTCTCCCGTTCAGCAACGTCCACTTGTTGGCCACCCAGGTTTCTTATCTGAACATTCAGTTTGAAACCAAATATTTGAGTAATTTGATTAATCACTCGCATTCGTGCAGTTGGTTGGCAGAGGTTGATGATTGGATGATAGCCAACCAACTGGAACAGTTTCTGGACCCTGGATTTATTTTACAGGGAACATAAGACCAGATAATTACCTGGCATATTCCAGATAAATTCACAATGGCGTGCTCTAGCCAATTACCTAGTAATTATCGTTGAAGTTAACAAGTATTTCTAAGATTAGCTTCCTTGTAATGCGATGTATATGGCTCTTGGGGAATGAGTAATAACCAACTAGTTACCCAATTGCTAGATCCACAAATGCAATTAGCAGCAGTATTGCTAAATCGTTTCACGATTGGGTCATTATGAGATGATTGCAAAGCTATCGACAGTCGGCACAATTGCTCATTTTTTAAAACTCCAGATGGAATTTGAAAGCCAATAAAGATAGAGTTGAATGAAAGCATCTCTTCTCCTTCTACCTTGCTGCAGCGTTTCTTAGACCACAGTTTCCCCATCTGTAAAATGAGCAGGTAAAAGCAGGTGTTTGTTGCAGGGTCCTTCTTTGGTTCTCTGAGACTGGGCTGTTTCAGAAGCAGACTGGAACTGCTCTAGAGCAGCACTTCCCAAAATATGGTCCACCAGGACTTCCTGCATCAGAGCCAACAAAGGGAGGTAGGTCGCTAAAATGCAGGCTCCTGGGTGCTACCTCTATTAGTTTCCTAGGGCTGTCATGACAAATTGCCACAAACTTGATGGCTTAAAACGCCACACATTCATTCTCTTACAGGTCTGCAGGTCAGAACCCTGGAGTGGGTCTCGCTAGGCTAAAATCAAGGCAAGCCTGCTTTCTTTTCTGGAGGCTGTAGAGGAGAATCTGTGTCCTTGCCTTTCCCAGCTTTTGGAGCTGCCTTCCTTGCATTTCTTGGCTTGTGGCCCCTTCCTCCGTCTTCAAAGCCAGCAGCATGGCGTCTTCGGGCGTCACGGGTCACATCTCCCTCTTACAAGGACTCTTGTGATTACATGTAGGATCCACCCAGATAATCCAAGATAAGCTCCCATTTCAAGATGCTTGACTTAATCACACCCGCCAAGTCCCTTTTGCCATATAAAGTAACTGTCACAGTTTCTAGCGATTAGGAGCTGGATATCATTGGGAGCCATTTCTCAGTCTGCCACATTACCCTCAGTCTGGTGCATCCAGTCTATTTGTAGGTGAAGCCTTTTCAACCAAGCTCCCCAGCCCATTCTAATTTGACTAATATTGGGGAACCCTGCCTTAAAGAGTGTCGCCAGGGAGTACTATTATGAGCCCAGCATTGGTGTCAGATGTATCCAGCTAGTGCAAAGGGAAATGGAAGCAGGGAAATTTTCCAAGGAAAATAGACCAGACAGAATTACATAGTATTGGGATCTCGGTGGGAGGTAACTTGTTATTTATCTGGTGACAGGGGTATGGGTCAACCTACCTTAGCTTGGGGCCATGGAGACAAAGACAAAGCAAATCCCTGAAATTGATGTCTCCGAGAGGGCTTCACTGGGGGATTCTGATCCCACTGAACCCATCCCAGCTGTGTTACGGATGTGGAAACTGAGACCAGGAGAGGAAAAGTGGAGCCAGGACAGGAGCACAGGTCTCCATCATCAATACACCTCATCCTCTGACAGCTTGAGAACCCCGTCCTTCTCCAATGCTTGTTCATCCATCCATCCATCCAACAGATATTTAGTAAACACTTATTAAGCACCAGGCATTTTGCTGGACGTTAGGGGATGATGGTGAGCAAGACAGACATGGACCCGGTTCACAGGGTGCTGTCGTTTTTAGTAGGAGAGACAGACTAGTACTAAAGTGGCAATGAGATAATTCAAGGAGGTCCCAGTCTGTTGAAGGAAACAAACGGGCGAGTTGTGCTACAGAGGGACTTGGGTGTCGGGGTTATTTTGGGGGGGTATGTGTGGGGTCCAGGAAGCCTCTCTGAAGAAGTGGTATTTGGGCAGGGACCTGGATGCTAGGAGCCAGCTGTGCAGACTCGGGGGCAGGGCACACCCAGCAGAGGGAACAGCAGATGCAAAGGTCCTGGGGTAGGAATAAGCAGGGAGTGTTTGAGGACCAGAAGGAAGACTGTGGTGGCAAAGCATGGTGGGTGAGGGCAAGAGGGTAGAAGATGAGGGTAAAGAAGCTGGCAGGAGCCAGATTGTGGAGGGGAGGGGGCTCTCAAGCCTGGTTGGGGAGCGGGGGGCTTTTAAAACAATACCGACACCTACCCCAGTCTCTCAACCTCGACACTGTGACATTTGGGGCTGGATGATTCATTTATGGGGGCTGCCCTGTGCGTTCTAGGGTGTTTAGCAGCATCCCTGCCTCCTTCCCACTAGATGCCAGTAGCACCAAGTCCCTAGTTGCGATAACCCAGATGTCTTCAAACATTGCCAACGTCCCCTGGGGCAAAGTCGCCCCAGCTGAGAACCATTGCCCTGGGGTTTCTAATTTAATTAGCCTGGATGGGGCTGGGACCTCAGTACAAAACCTCCCCAGGTGACTCTATCGGCAGTCAGGAGACGCTCTGAGACCCTCTGTGGTAGGACCTAAAAGCTTGTTCTGGATTTTATGCTCCGTGCAGCAGGCAGGGACAACATCTAGTGTCTTTGAGGGCAAAAACTGGGAAACTTCCAAAATGAAGGGTGACAGCCCAAGGGAAGTATTTTGGCAGCTGCAGAGGCAACAACAGTTCAAGGAAATGTCAGTTTATCTACCCTAACTTCCCAACATGATCGGAGAGCTGACGGCTTCAGCTGCCGCCAGCATCCTCTCCTCCAGCCCATCCCTCTGCCCTTGGCCAGCCCAGGAAAGGCTGTGTTATGAAGACCGCCCTATCGTGGTTGCTGTTTTAACAGCAGACGAGGCTCTGCACCAGCGTAGGGGAAGCCTAGGGAGGGAGAAACTGCCTCATTCTCCCCAGAAAGGTTATCACAATGTCTCGTCCTCCTTAGCTTCTGCATCAGCCCTCCCTCAGGACAGGAGGACATGGAGAGCTGTGGGCCAGGCAGAGACTGTGGTTCTGTCACCTGCTTCCTTTTCTTGCAACTGAAGGAGGCACAGCTGACCTTCATTGCTGAAACAATTTCCCTGATTGAGGGGCATTTATTTAATGTTAATAAATGCAGAACCCCCAAAATAAACCCCCAAAAGCAACAGATTCCACCAGTCTTCAGCAAGGCACAGTGATGGTCTCCCGGTTATCACTGCGCCCATTTTACAGGTGGGAAAACTGAGGTCTGAGGTCGGCGAAGTCAAGGGAGCCCTTGCCCAGGTCATAGAACAAATAACTGGCAGAACTTGGAGATGAGCAATTGTACATCTGAATATTAGTCTAGCATGTTCCTTCTTTGCCACCAGGTTGAGGGGGATGGGCTCAGCTCATAAGCAATAACCGGTCGGGGGAGTTTGCCACCTTTGATCATATCCAAATCAGCTGGTGGACTTGGTAACAATACAAGGCCAGGCCCCGTCTCACTCCAACGAGCCAAGGCCTCTGACATTTTTATTAAGTTCCAGAGGATTGGGTACACCACAGTTTGAGAACCACTTTCTTATTAAACTGAGTTTCATTTTTTTGGAGCTTTGATTTTCTGTTTATGTACTTCTGAAATGCCCTGTAAGTTCCCATGGGGCCAACACACACACCTCTTCCGTATACACCCTAAATGACACCCCAGCTCTCTCCTTTCTCTCTCCCATTCTTGTCCTCTCTCCCACACCCCTTCTCTCATTCGTACAAACACATGCTGTCTTATTCTCTCTTTCCCTGTAAAAGACTCATTTCATTAATATTAGCAACTCACAAAGGTCGGGTAGCCCAGAAGTCCCCACCCTCCAAATAATTATCTAGAATTCCCCAAGTTGTTTAAATCTGTGCTTCATAGTGTGGACCCCTGACCAGCATCACCTGGACCCCTGAATAGCATCACCTGGGAACTTGTTAGAAATGCAAATTCATATCCCCTCCCTGCCAATCAGAGGCTTGGGGGTGGGCCCAAGCCCCTCCAGGAGATTCTGATGCATGCTGGAGCTCAGACCCCTGCTTTAAAGAAACCTGTTCCTGCTTCCTGTGCCAGGCGAGCGGACTTTTCTACTGCCTAGCATTTCCTGCATACTTCGAAACCTCCTTGCCCCCTCACCCAGTGATTCTGCCAGAAGGCACGGAGAGCTGAGCAGCTGAGTCCAAGGTGAGTGAGGGCCTAGCATGTCCCAGTGTGAGAACCAGCAGGGGCCTTAGAGCCGTCTCTTAGCTTCAGTTCACTAATGTACCTTCCACGGTCATTTACTGGACCTGTCTGAGAGCCAGGCTGGGGGCTGGGTGCTCAGAACATAGTTCCTACATTTTACACAAGGACTTCATGTGCCAGTAGAAGAGACAGATAATAACAAGTTAAACAGACAATTAAGATAATTAAAGCACTTTGTTAAGTGCTATGAAGGCCACAAACAGTGGGAGGGCTGGGGTCGGAGCCACAGGTATGCTACTTTGAAGAGGCGCTCAGAAGAGTTGTCCAGGGTGGGGGGGTGACATTTGAGCTGAGACCTAATGACGAGGAGGAGATGGCTGTGCAGAGAGGCAGAGGAAGCAGTCTAAGCAGCAGTACAGCAGGTTCAAAGCCCCTGAGGTTGTTACAGAACCAAATTTGGGTTTGCTCACCTACGCACAGTAAGGCCAACCTACTGACACCAGGTTGTGGTGAAGGAAGGTGCAGCATTTACTGCAGGGTGTCAAGCAAGGCGTACAGGCTGAACTCTCTAATGGCCTTCAGGGAAGTGTTTTTAAAGACAGAGTGAGGGAGGAGGGTGTGAGGTATGTGATCAGCTCGTGGACATTCTTCTGGTTGGTTGGTGGTGGAGTAATCGGGAGTCGACATCATCAATCTTCTGGTTCCAACCGGTGTGGTCTGGGGTCTACATGCTTGTTGGCAGCATGTAGTTAACTTCTTCCACCTGGTGGGGGATTCAGTGTCTGCAAAACAGCTCAGAGGATGTGGCTTAGAATATTATCTACAGCCCTTGACGAGGAACTGAAGGTCCTTGACTTTGCTTAATGGCTAAACTATTATTGTTTTGTCTTGCTTGACTGTTTTCCTTTGTTTCTGCATTTTCTCACTTCTCTAATTAAATTTGTTCTTTGAAACCCAGGGAAGGCCTGGGAGGCTAAAATTTTTCTATAAACTAGAGGCAAGGGGAGGACATGGCGGGGGGGTGTCTATCCCGGGAAGGGTTCTGCTCGGTTACAATCCCCCCTTTTCTTCGATACTCCTCAATCTTGAGGGGGAACAGGGGCGGGATGAGAAAAGGAATAAAGTTTTGGGTACAGAGGTTACTCATAAACTCGGCAGAGGAACCCGGTTTTAGGTGGACCGAGTTTCATGGTGGGAATGAGATGGGCACATCTGAGGACCACAAGGAAGCAAGTGCGAGTGATGGCAGGGTCGGGGGAGGGAAGGAGCTGCGGGGCCTCAGAAGTGCAGCTGAAGCCTTGGAGTTTATCCTAATGCCGGGGAAGCTAGTGAAAGATTTTAAACAGGAGCTGCTCCCACCACTCTGGAAGTTTCCTGGTGGCCTAGCTGCTGCCTCCTCTGACACTCAGCTGCTTGTATCAAATGTGTCGAAACTCATTTGGTTGAGAGCCATGAGGCCGTCGACCAAGCCCAGCTTTGAAGGACACAGGCCGAGGTGTCCCGGCCGTCAGCGTGGTGTTTCTACCGCGTGGAGCTTCAGGAAAGATACTGAATGATTCCTCTGCATTTGGGGACACAGTGAACTTCATCAAGATGCTTTTACAGGGACGGGAGTAGGAGGGAGTGTTACCTAAACGTCTGGTCTCTGGAGGGGCTTGGGCTGTGCACCCCAGGAAAGAGAAGGAAGGAAGGGCAGCGTTTCCCCACTGCTGTCGGGAAGATTTTATTTCTCGTTTAGTGCGTGTCATCAGTCCCGTTGCTGGGTGCCCGGAGTCCAAGCGCAATTCTGCAGTCATGTCATCTTGACTGTATTGCCCCATGCACACGACATCCAGCCCGTCCCCATCTCCCAGGGCTGAGGTAGTAATGAAATCCCACAGGGCCTCATTTGCACAGCATTTTAAATCCAGTAAACATCGGGAGCTATGTAATAGGTTATTTATTTCCAACTCCAAATCAGTTCCTGTTTTTCATGTTTTCAAATATAATAGTGCCAAGCTGCTATGTTTGACAAATGGAGGACGCTGCCTTCTGCTAAGATGGTAATTCAGTGCCTGAATGAGATCTCGACTTACTTTTTCTGTAACTCTGTACTTGTGGGCTTTCTGATTTTTTTTTCTTCAGGCCAGTTTGACTGTCCTAAATATATCATACAAGAGTTGGGAGGCCTGAGCACATGAAGATTCCTCCCCCCGCCCCCGTCATCTAGTGGAATTGGCTTCCTTTTATGTTCAAAAAGCTGAATTGCTTTCCCTTTTTATAAAGCACAGCTGAAAAGGTTTTTTTTTGTCTGTGGCTGTCTTCAATTGTGCTGGAATTTAAAATGCCACGGCACTTTTGTGAAGGAAGCCTATAAATGTACTAAATCATTATTATTATTATTAGCATCATTTCATGTATATTGTACATGCCTGTTGGTAAATGATCATGTGACCAGCAGAGAACTTGCATGGGTGAAGATTATGCCACTGGCCACCACTTTCCTCAGATCTCAAAGATTCTACACCGGCATGTGTGACAGCTGTCATCCCTTGACTTTTGTGTCTTATTACACAAGTGATAACTCGTTTGTTGTTGAAAATACAGATCAGCAAAAAGAAGAAAGTGAAATTCACCCAGAATGTCTCCAGCCAGAGAGAATCACATTAACATTTTGCTCTGTATCCTTCCAGGCAGTTTTCTGAGTATATATGCCAACTCACAGTCTGTATTTGTCAGGGTAATAGTAGCTGCTGTAACAAATAAGCCTTGCAACATTAAGTGGCTTAACTTAAGTGGCTTAACATCCTCCTTAATAACATTAAGTGGCTTAACTCAAGAGAAATGTATTTGTTGCTCATGTAATAGTTCGAGGTGGGTGTTTCTGGATGGCAGGTGGCTGTTCTCCATGTGTAGAGGGATTCACACCCAATCCCATCTTTTGGAGCTGTCCCCAGAGCTCAGAATCCTCTGCTTCTAGTTGGGCGAAGAGGAAGAACATGAAGGGTCATATGGGAGGTATCCATGAGCCAAGCTGAGAAGTGGTGCACATCATTCCACTCGTGTACCATAGGCTGTCCCAGCCCCTTGGCCACACCTGACTGCAAGGGAGGCTGAGAAATGACTCACTGTATCCCTGGGAAGAAAACGACATGGCTTTTGATGAAGAGCCAGCAGCTCTGTGGCAAACACACATTTATGGGTAGATCTCCTTCTCCCATTGAAGGTAGACTCCTCCACCAACCCTGTTCATGGCCGGCTATTTTCACTAAATAATTTCTGCATGGATAATACCTGTTCGGGTTTGAGTCTGTTATTGCCAATGTCGTTACTCCTGTTTGCCTCAGTTTTCTCATCTGTAAAATGGGGATAACATTGATCTCCTTTGCAAGGTAGGGGTAAGAATTGGAGATCTTGTATGAAAAGGCTGTAGCTTAATGCCTCCTGTAACTGGAGGTGCTCGATACCTTGTATCATCCGGTCACTATGGTAATAATGATGACATAATAACAGTGATGATGCCAGCAATAATGAAAATGATAGCAGCAATTAGGAGAAGTCGTATATTTTCAGGTGCCAAAGCCTTGGCGCTACAAAGAGAAGATGTTTTATGTTTATTATAATATCAGATGGTATGAAATGATTGCTGTGGTTTGACCTCTTAGGTTTGTGACCTAGCTCTGCTCCAGGCTTGTGCCTTGGCCACGTGGCTTAACCTCTGTAAGCTTTGAGCTGCCCAGGAGATGTCAAGTCGGGGTTGGATATACTGGTCTAAAGCTCAGATGAAAGGTCGGGGCTGGAAATAAACGCATGTGAGTCATCTGCGTGGAAGTGGTGATTGAAGCTGTGGGCTTCAGTGGACGCTGAGGTCATCCTCCTCTCTCCCCTAGATGACCCTGGAGGGTTATCCAAGGGCAGAGCCTGGAGCACTTCCAGCACTGAGTGGCCTGGTCAGGAAGGGCCACCCTGCACAAGAGACTGAGAAGCAGCAGGCAGGGCAGTAGAAGCAACCAGAAGCACCTGGAGTCAGGAAGCCGATCCAAAGAGGCTCCCGCCACCCAGCTTCCCTGCCCCCTGTCCCTCCTAATGACATCACTGTGTTTTATTTCCCATAGGGCACTTCTCACCACAAGATAATATTTTGTTCCTCAGTTTGTTTGCTGCTTGTCTCCTTTCCCTACATCCCCTCCCCCCCTACCTTAGAACATAAGCCCCAGGAACGCAGGACCTCAGCTATTTGACACACCTCTGTGTCCCCAGCCCCTAAAATATTAGGTCCTCCTTAAATATGTTTTGAATGAATGAATAACAGATTCCAAAAATACATTCGCACGCGTTATCACAGCCTGCTTCTCTAGGCAAGTATGAATGGTACCATTTACTTAGAATCACTGAGGAATGAGTGGGACATAAGTAAAATATAGTACAAACCAGTCATGGGGTGGCTATAGGATGTGGGAGAGTTAGTGGATGGCAAGAAAAAAGATGCCAATAAGGTGATGTAGATGATAAAAATACAATAAAGAGGCTGAATGGTTTGGGGGTATTTGCTTCCAACACTCATCACGTATAAGGTCCTGGCCCTGATGTTGGGAATGAAAAGAGGCGGGCACGGCCTCTGCAGCCGTGGCACTTACAGGCAGACAAGTAACTGGGTGATTCTCAAAGGGTCCTAATTGCTGCCATAGGATCATAGGGGGCTGGCTGTGGGGCCCCAGAGTGGCCCCCTTATCCAACCAATTGGCCAGATGGACAAGAATGTATTGGCATTCCCTGTAGAGGGGCCGGCACGTGCAAAGGGCTGGAGGTTAGGGGACAGCAGACCAGGGGGATGGGCCGCGATGGGACGCAAGAGGCAGGAACTGGAATGTAGGATCCGTATGGGGAATAACAAGAGACAAGAAGCCGGAGATGGTCTTAAAGGACCTCGAGAGCCAAGCTAAGGACTCGGAACTCTTCTCCTAAAGGCAGGCGGAAGCCACCCAGAGTTGTAACCAGAGGAGTGACAATGTCCGGTTTGCAATTTAGAAAGACCGCTTTGGGGCGATCCCTTTTCTTAGCAGAGCTTGTCTCAGGATTGTTGACGTGCTTCCCCGATTTAAGAAGGATGTAGACAGTCGCTGTTGACCCTAATCTGATGTCAGTGGGAACCAGCGCAGGTTTTTTGGGGGTTTTTTTGTTTTTTTTTTTAACATCTTTATTGGAGTATAATTGCTTTACAATGGTGTGTTAGTTTCTGCTTTATAACAAAGTGAATCAGTTATACGTATACATATATCCTCATATCTCCTCCCTCTTGCATCTCCCTCCCTCCCTCCCTATCCCACCCCTCTAGGGGGTCATAAAGCACCGAGCTGATCTCCCTCTGCTATGCGGCTGCTTCCCACTAGCTATCTATATTACATTTGGTAGTGTATATATGTCCGTGGCCAGCGCAGGTTTTAATGCCCTAGGTCCTAAAAGATACTCGGCTCGACTCCCTAAGGGGAAAGCAACTGTGAGCTGGCAGCCCCTCTGGAAATGAAGGCATCTTCAACAGCTTTATTTACCCCAGTTAAAAATAGCTGGCTGCAGTCCCATGTTTTGAAGGCAAATGTGGGCAACATCAGCTCCTTAACATGTGTTCCCGAAACCAGAGGCACGGTTTCTTCTGCACTTCTGGCAGGCGGTGGTTAAACAAAGATTCAGGAGCACAGGGGCAGCTTCACGGAGGGAGCTGAAATTATAATTAAAAGCTGGTTCCCTGCAATCTGATCGACGTGTGTGCGCATTCTGGTTTTTCTGTCTTCTAGATCATTTTAACAACCCTCTGAAGTAGGCACCACGCAACTCTGCCGTTTATAGACAAGTAAACAGGGAGAGGAAGCACGGTGCCTAAGGTTATAAAGCTAGGAAGAAGCAGGATTTAAACCCAAGACTGTGTGTTTCAGACCAAAGTCCAGATTAAGCCATCTTCTTGTCCTCTTTCCCTTAGACATACCTAAGTCTGTCTCCCTTTTCCATGCCCCGTGGACCTCTTAGAACCCTCCACTGCTGGGTCCTCTCCCCCGCCGAGGGCAACAGTTGCCCCACGTCCGAGTCAGATTCATTGTCCCAGCCACCAAACTTGCCAGTCTTGTGACTTGTTGAGTTGGCCCTGGTATTTGTCCCTTTCCCTCCCTCCCTGTGTGGCAGACTCCAAGGTGGCCAGAACGGGCAGAGAGTGAAAGATGTCAGATCAGTGGGTTTTCACCACTCTGGGAACTCGCCGGCCCTGGGGTAGGGTTTGATGGTTACCTGGCTAGAGTTGCTTGGGCACTGCTCAACTTCTGCTTTGTCCCTGCCTGATCGTGTTTAAGATAATTAAGCCCATAAATCAAATAATAAATAGATATTGACTCTTTGTCATGGAGTATATCAGAATTGATTGACCGCTGGGAATACTGCTTTCCTCAATCGATGGGGAGCTGGGGGGATAAATAAATCTTGATAATGACTGACAAGAGGAAGATCGATAGGTATATTAATATATGCATTGGGAGCATATATCTTCAAATGTGAAATAAGAGTTTGTTTTGGCAGAAGGGGAGAACAGGAGAGGCAGACAGAGACTGACCGTATCCCTAGAGCCAAGCAGGGTACCAGGCACTCGCTGATTTTTTTGGTGAACTGCAGAAATCCAAGGAGAGATTTGCCTTAAAGAGGAACTGTATTTAGTGTTCACTCTTTCTAGTCTCTGGATGTCCAAGCACCCAGAGATCCCCTCTGCCCAAGGGCTGCGTTGTTCTGTTCGTGTTTGGCCTTCCAGTGTCAACTGGAAGGAAAGAGGAGGGAAGGACCGGAAATGGTGGTGGGGTGGGGAGGGCAGGAGAGGGGATACGGGGCTGCATAGGTGCTGACGACACGCACTGAGAAAGAGATTGCAGAACCACATCAGGTTCGCGGAGCAAAATCAAGAGTTGGGTTGAGTTTGAGGGGCCACTGAATCTTTCAAGAGGTGATGTTAAGTAGGCTTTTAGATAAATCGTTGTTCAGAGATGAGTTCTAGCCTAGAGATGTAAAACTGGGAGCCATCTGTGCTGTGAGGCAGTAAGAGCCGTGGGCTTGGGGAGCTGGCCCGGGGCAGTGCTTCTCAAACTTGACTGCATATTCGAATCCCCTGGAGGGCTCATGCAGACACAGATTGTTGGGCTCTACCCTCAGCTTCGAATCCAGTAGCTCTTGGATGGGGGCCTAAGAAATTGCATTTTTAACATGTTCCCAGGTGACGCCGATGCTGCAGGTGTGGGAACCCCACTTTGAGAACCAGCGGCCCTGGGGGAAAAAAATCAAAGTGGGAACAGAGGGTTCCTGCAGAGACTGCTAAGTAGGGGCCAGAGAGTCAGAGAAAAACCAGGAGACTGTGTTATCATGGAAACCTGGGGCAGATGGTGTTTTAACAAGAGGTCCTTTCAGCTGGTGTTGAAAGAACAGGCAAGATGCAACTGGAGAAGTGGCACTCAGAATTCTTGCAGCCTTAAGAGTTTGTTGGCTTGTGGATTTATACCTACTTGCAGACTTCCCTATTCACCTGCTCAGCGACCTTTGACACCCCCAGCTGTGATCCTAGGTGTCTGTCATGTGCGTTCCAGGTTAGGGCTAGGATTCAGGTCGGAACGGAGCTCTTCACCTTCCAAACCAGAAGGATGATGGGACTGCTTCAGTGATGCTGGTGACAGCGATTGGAGGGGTCTGAGGCACAGCTGGAAGATGCATTCCCAGGAGCAGCCCAGCGGGAAAGAGCTGAAATTCATCAGAATGGCTGTGTGGAGTCGCTGAGGCCGGAGATGAATGTACTCGGGGGAGACGCTCTCTCTGAGCGCTGCACCGTGTTGTTTTCAAAACCTATCACTGATGCTCAGCCGCCAGCATCCTTGTAAAAATAAGGGAAGTTGGTTGCTTGGTTGAATCATTGTTGTGAAAAGGCACTGTGAATATTTATTAAGGGGAACATTTATTGAACATCTACTACGTGCTGGGTTCTGTGCTAAGAACTTTACAGACATTGCTTCATGTAATTGTTGTCCCTGCTTTACAGATGAGGAGCCTGGGACTTGGATGAAGCGGCTTGTGTGAGGCTGAGTCAGGGTCTAACTTGACCTTTCTGAGCCCAGAGTCTGAGCCTTAACTCCACCAGGCTGTCCTGTGTCATCTTAGACTGAATTAATTCTTTGTCTGAATATTTTTTTAATTACTTACTTTTTCTTCCAGTTTTATTGAGATACAATTGACATGCAGCCCTGTATGAGTTTCAGGTGTACTGCGTGATGATTTGACTTACATCCTGAGATGAGTACTGCAAGTTTAGTGAGCGTCCATCATCTCATATAGATACAAAATTAAAGAAATAGAAAAAAATATTTTCTCCTTGTGATGAGAACTCTTAGGATTTTCTCTCTTAACAACTTTCATATGTAACCTACAGCAGTGTTCTTTCTGGCTGTTCTCCAAGGCCCTCCAGCTCAGTGTCACAGTCTGGCCACTTCTCTCACCCTTGGGAATGGAGTCAAATTTATGGGAATTTCTCCCCGTGTAGAAATTTTAAACTGAAAAAGAAAGTTCTTGCGTGTCAAAGTCAAACTTCTGTAGATCTTCAAGTGCCTGGCCTTCTGGATCATCAGAAAATACCAAGTTTTGATCGTCACCAAAAGAGCCTATGGGGAAATGTTTAGTTTACCAGTTGTCCGGATCTGAGTAATTAGATTTTGGTGCAGATTTACCAGCACAAGTTTTTCTTTTGTATTGGTAATGATTTAGCCTTTCTGAGCCTCGGTTTCTGCATCTGTACGATGGAGATAATAATCGTCTCCACCTCATGGGTTTATTATGAGGACTAAGTGAGCTCATACATGTAAGACACTGAGAACAGAACCTGGCACACACTGAGTGCTATGTAAGTGTTAGCATTTGTTGTTACTGTTGCAGTTTTTATTACTACTAGCCCTGCACCATGGGTACCCAATGGAGGTGACAGAAATACAACTCATGTCCTGTGCTGCAATAGAAAGAACCTCAGATGTGAAGTTAGGAGTTCTGGGTGAATGTTCTAACCTGATTACTTGCTGACTGTGTGACCTTGGACAAATCATGTCACCTCTCTGGGCCTCAGTGTTCTCATCTGTAAATCGGGGATAACATATTTCCCTGGGTGGCTAGGAGGAGCGTATGAAATGCCAGAACTGAAAACTCTTCATAAAGTGACCAGGACTAGAGAATTGTGGGATAATTTAAAATCACATAATAAGAACAATAATAATAGTTTATGAAGCCCTGACTATATGTCTGGCAGTGTTCTAAGCACTTTGACTTTTCCCAGCTACCAGATAAGGTTGATACTTTTGTAAGGGTGGAGCTGGGACTTGAACTTAGCTCTGCTACTGTCAAAGCAAGCATACACAAGTACTTACTTGGCAAAGAGAACTTTCTAGTTGCATTAGCAGGCAGCAGTGACCCAAGTTTAAAGTTGGGATGGCAACTGAGGGGACCTGCAATCAGTACCCCCTTCTTGGGGCTTAAGCCCTCTGGTCTCTGGGGAAGTGGCCGTCCCCAGGCTGTGACTGACGGATGAGAAGCAGAGCTCCCCTCTCCTGAGCCCTCTTGTCATCTTCTCTCTTTGATGAAAACAGAGAGTCTGGTGGCTGAGAAGTTGCTCTTGCCTTTAATCAAAAGGTTTGTCTCCGAGTCCTCTTCAAAAGAGGATTCCGTTTCTTCTAGGTGTTCAAAAGACCCAGAGGAGCACCAAGCAGGGAACACATCAAGTACTTTCAAAGGCAGGGAAGGGGTCACAACCGTCTTGAGCATTTTCCCAGCTGAGGCCAGTCCCTCCAACGCAGTTATTAGCACAGCCCATTGGGATTTGAGGCACATATCAAGGATTCTCAGCGGACTTGTTTGGAAGCGTTTGTAGACCATTGAGAACTGTCAGAGCATCTCGGTCACTGGAATCTGATCTCTCTCTGAGCAACAAGAGCTGCCTGTGACAGTTTCTCAAAATTGGAGATGCCGCACTGCAGCCCAGTGGATGGTTATTCTGTCTTGTTAATAAACCACTGTTTCTCTGGCTCAGCTGGCCTTGCGGCCCTTCCTTCTGCAGGACCTCTGCCCCCTCTGGCCTCCCTGCTCTCCTTCTTCCTCTCCTGCTTTCAGCCTTGATGCTGGCACATCCCTGGGGCTGATCTTACCACCCAGATATGGAGTATAGAGATGAAAAACTGGGGCTGTTTACATAGCATCCAGAGCAATGGGCCTCCTGTCAGGTGCCGAATGTGACAAGGGAAGAGCTCAGAAGGAGGAAGGAGCCAAGAATTCAAGAAGTCCTTCTGCTGTCACCTTAGACAGGCCTTAAACCTTTCAGTTTCCTTGTTGGTGAAATGATTATAACATTACCTATTTCATCCTCAGTTGGGTCATTTACGTCCTTGTCTGGAGCTGGTTGGCCTAAGCTGAACCCTTAGAAGTGAATGACCCTCATCTGTCTATCCATCTTCTCATCAATTTATCCATTCACCTTATACCCTCTCCCCCTTCATAGACCTATCCACCCACCCTTCCACCCATCCCACATCTACCCACCTGCCTTTCCTACACATTCATCCATCCCACATCTGCCTTCTGAACTACCCATCCATCCATCCATCCATCCATCCATACATCCATCCATCCATCCATCCATCCTCCCACCTATCCATTCAGGCACTCAGCCACCTACTCTTCTAATGATCTAGCCATCAAGCCATTCAGCAAATACTTGTTGAGAGCTGTTCTCTTAGGCACTGCCATTTACTGGGAATGAGTAAATTCTTCAGGGATGTGATGGAGTCAGTGTGTCGTAATTAAAGCCAATCCTCGAAGCAGCTCAAGATGGCAGGGTTGAGCGGGGAGGCTGTGGTCAACATCATTCTGGTATCACTGGGCTGGAGCCAACAACAAATGAGTCTACGGAAGCATCCACGGATGGGAATTTCAGTAGACTGCACATCTGTGGAAAGGAACTGTAGGCCATATTCCCAGATATGAAAAGAGAACAGACCACCCAAATGAAAAACCAGGCAGGAAGGCTAAAAGACTAAGAATCACCTTTGCCTCCACGTTTCCTTCCCTTCGGTTCAGATTTTTGTGGAACTCTATGCTGAGAAGCGTGGAAGCTGAGACCCTGGTGATAAATGGAGGAGGAGAGGGTGGTCAGAAGGTGATCTTGGGTGGTGGGAGAGGGGGAGGAAGGTGCCCATTTAGGAGGCTCTGAGGTAGCTTAGCACGTTTTCCGAAGGTTGGTGGTAGGGAGCGGCCTGCAGGGCTGATTGCTGCCTGTGTTACACCCCATTAACTCCCAACTCATGATAATTTATCAGTGGCAGGCTGGAGTTTGCTTATTCATTATTTATTGAGAAAGTGTTTGCTAAGCAAATCAGCAGTTCAGACAAGATCACAGGGAGGTAGATTTAACCCACTCAAGAAATCCAACCAGAGCACATTCATTGTCTGAAGGCAGATGGAGCTGCTGGTGACAGATGGACACCCACTGGCCTTCATGGTTGCTGCCTCGCAACCTCAGAAATCTTCACGTGCTCTCAAAATGGTCCCTCTCTAAGGAACACATCTCACCCCCTCTCCTGCCCCATCCAGTCCAAATTTGACAGTCAGCTCTATGTTGCCATTTTAGTATCACAGTAAAACCCTTCGGTCAACCCTAGTAAGGATACCTTTGGAGTCAAGTGTCCAAACGAGGTCAAGTGTCCAAACCCCTTACCTTTTGTGAGATGAATGGCCATGGCTTTCTTTAGATGTCTTGAAGATCTGGTCCTTTTGTTTGATGAGGCATGTGCCTGGAACCTTTTAGGTTCTGTTAAAGCAAAAAGAGGATCCTCACACCTTTTCTTCTCCAGAGAATCTAGACCTGCATTCCAGTCCGGGCTCCCTCACTTAGTGCCCCAGCAAGATCAGGAAGTCACTTCTCCTCCCTGAGCCTCAGTTTCCTCCCCTGTAAAATGGAGGTGATGAGAGTACCAAGCTCACAGGGTTATGTGGAGGCTTGAAGGTGATGAAGGCTGTAGCAGGCTTAGAACAGTGCCCATGAGGACTGCTGGGCAATGGTGGTGATTATTTCAGCACGCACCATGAGCCAGGCACAGCAGTAAGCCCTTTAGAAGTATCATCGAAATGAATTTTCAGAAAAGGGTTGTAGGCTCATTAAGGCTCATTAATGAATTTTCAGAAAAGGGTTGTAGGCTCATTAAGTCCAGCTTACAGATGAAAAAACTGATAAAGATAAAGCAACGAGCAGTGGTGGAGCCAGGATTCACACCTGAGCATTTCCTTGACTCTCCGGAGGATGGTTTTATCACCCTTATCTTGCAGGTAAAGAAACTGAGGCCCAGGAAGGTTAAATAATATGTCTGGGTTACTCAACTAGGAAGCACCTGAGACTGTGTGTTACTCTGAAGCCCATGAGCTCTCTCTTGGGTCTCTGTCAGCCTCCACCCTCGGAGTAGAAGATCCAGGGTCTGCTTCTCTCCTGGAAAAGCCCCCAGATTGGGCTCCCTCCTCCCATCTCCTGTGTGGTTTTTGAAGCTGCACTAGGAAGTGACAGTCAGGCTAGTGGCCAACACAGGGCTGTTCTGACACCAAGAGGATGGTATTTCTGCATCTCTGAAGTGAACAGACCCTCATGTGCACACAGCAAAGAAGAATAAAATCACAAACTGAAATTGACAACTCATGAAAAAATATATATCAATGTTTGCTAAGTGGGAAAAGAGGCAATATTGGCTAGGGAGAGAAATGTCATTTTCAGGCTGCCAAAAAGAGTGTTAACATATAATATGGAGAGCCAATAAAATCTATGGTCTAGTTCTTCTGAGCCACCTAGTTGAAATAATTTGTGAAATTTCATCTGAGAGCCTTGCATGTAGCTCCTAATCTTGATAGAGATGGCGTTCTGTTGGCCCAATGTGGTGGCGTGCGTTGTCAACGCTGAAGGCTCCTTCACAGTCGTAGATGCTCAAAACCTGTGTTCCCAATCAAAATGTTCAAAAATGGCTTTAATAATTCATGTATCTGTTCACCCACTCATCCATCCATTCATCCAGCCATCCAACACATGAGAAACTCAGTGATCGTTATACCAGGTAGGAAGGGTTGAAACAGATGTGCAAAGGTTGTGATGAGAACTCAAGGAGAGGGGAGATGGGCTGCTTCCTGAAGAATAAGACATTTGGAAGATATAGAGGAAGGATGTTCTCGACGGAGGGAACAGTATAGGCAAAGGCAAGAAGGTAGGACAAACAAGATGCCACATTTGGAAAAGTATCAGTAGTTCAGTTGGGTTGGAACTGGGAGGTGTACAGTGGGCACCAAAGTGTGACGTCTCTTGACCCTCAAGGACGAGTAATCATAATAATGGGAGTGGATAGTGATTGAGTTCTACTGAGTGCCAAGCACTGTGCCAAGTGTGTTACTTCATTATTGACTGCTCAGGCCACCCTGAGAAGTGAATGATTATTCATCTCCATTTTACAGATTAGGCTCTGTCTTGGTCTGTTCAGGCTGCTGTAGCAAAATCCCACAGACTAGGTGGCTTATGAACATCAGACGTTAACTTCTCACAGTTCTGGAGGCTGAAAAGTCCAAGACCAAGGCTCTGGCAGATTCAGTGTCTGATGAGTGCCCACTTCTGGGTTCATAGATGGCTATCTTATCACTGTAACCTCACATGATGGAGGGGGTGAGGGAGTTGTGGTTCTCTTTTTTTAAGGGCGCTGATCCTTTTCACGAGGGCTCCACCCTCATGACCTAATCACTTTCCAAAGGCCCCACTTCCAAATACTATCACATTGGGGGTTAGGTTTCAACATGTGAAACCTAACACATTGGGGAGGGGGGACACAAACTTTGTCCATTATTGTGTCCAAGAAGTTTTGTTACTTGTCCAGGGTTCCCTGGGTGTAAACCACAGAAGCACACCTCAGTTTGAGCAGGAGGCTGGGGTGATCTGATGGGAAAAGACAAAGACATGAAAACAATGGTCTGGGTTCTGGCCTTGGGTGGAGGGAGTAGCATCCCCACGTGCTGGCTCCAGGGTTTGGGTTAAACCCTGAACCTCCATTTCCTTGGTATAAAATGGGACCAACTGTACCCATTTAGGCAGTGTGCATGAAATGACATAGCACAGAGGACAGTATAGGGACTGACATGCGGTCAAGATTCTGGTCCTAAGCTAGGTAGAGTGAATGGTCTGGCTGGTCCTAATTTCTCTTATATACGTCCTGGCCTCAGGCCTGGGCACCCCCTCCCACAAACCTCTCCAGAGCAAACCAAAGCACATGAACCTTGGAGCTCAAGGTGGCTGGGCCTTCGCTTGTCAAGATCCCTGCATCTTTGCCCTCGAAGCTTTGTAGATAGAAACTAGAGCGCCTGTGGGATTTAAGGAGGCCTTGAAGGGCAAGATTACCTGAGTAAACATTGGGAAGGATTCTCTTGGTGCCCTGGGGTTAAGAGCTTAATGGGGGGGGGGGGGAAGAACCCCAGATGAACTTGAGTGATGATTCTCGCCCATCTCCAAGAAATTGGCACACACTTACATTTTGTTCCTGTACCTTCTAAATTGGTTTGGGGGAATGACAGACTTTCAATTGAAACAGATTACCAGGGTAAGGCTTGGTGACTAATGGAAATATTCGTAATAGGATTACATGGCGTTTTCATCTTTCCCATGAAGATGCGACAATGTCACGTGACAACCTTTCGGGGCATTTTCTGTTTTTAAATGATTGAGAGGTTAGGTCACATCCCTTGGCTGACTTGCTTTCTGTCTGTGGGAAGCAGGAGGAAGCCATTAATAAAAACGTGAAATTGAATCTCACTGAGCTTAGGTTCCCATTTGCCTTTGCTTCATTTTTTTTTTTAAGCATCTTTATTGGAGTATAATTGCTTTACCATGGTGTGTTAGTTTCTGCTTTATGACAAAGTGAATCAGCTATACATATACATATATCCCCATATCTCCTCCCTCTTGTGTCTCCCTCCCACCCTCCCTATCCCACCCCTCTAGGTGGTCACAAAGTACCGAGCTGATCTCCCTGTGCTATGCAGCTGCTTCCCACTAGCTATCTATTTCACATTTGGTAGTGTATATATGTCCATGCCACTCTCTCACTTCGTCCCAGTTTACCCTTCCCCCCTCCCCGTGTCCTCAAGTCCATTCTCTACGTCTGCATCTTTATTCCTGTCCTGCCACTAGGTTCTTCAGAAACTTTTTTTTTTTTTTAGATTCCATATATATGTGTTAGCATATGGTATTTGTTTTTCTCTTTCTGATTTACTTCACTCTGTATGACAGACTCTAGGTCCATCCACCTCACTACAAATATCTCAATTTCGTTTCTTTTTATGGCTGAGTAATATTCCATTGTATATATATGTGCCACATCTTCTTTATCCATTCATCTGTCGATGGACACTTAGGTTGCTTCCATGTCCTGGCTATTGTAAATAGAGCTGCAGTGAACATTGTGGTACATGACTCTTTTTGATTTATGGTTTTCTCAGGGTATATGCCCAGTAGTGGGATTGCTGGGTGGTATGGTAGTTCTATTTTTAGTTTCTTAAGGAACCTCCATACTGTTCTCCATAGTGGCTGTATCAATTGACATTCCCACCAACAGTGCAAGAGGGTTCCCTTTTCTCCACACCCTCTCCAGCATTTATTGTTTGTAGATTTTTTGCTGATGGCCATTCTGACTAGTGTGAGGTGATACCTCATTGTAGTTTGGATTTGCATTTCTCTAATGATTAGTGATGTTGAGCATCCTTTCATGTGTTTGTTGGCAATCTGTATATCTTCTTTGGAGAAATGTCTATTTAGGTCTTCTGCCCATTTTTTGACTGGGTTGTTTGTTTTTTTGATATTGAGCTGCATGAGCTGCTTGTAAATTTTAGAGATTAATCCTTTGTCAGTTGCTTCATTTGCAAATATTTTCTCCCATTCTGAGGGTTGTGTTTTCATCTTGTTTATTGCTTCTTTAAAACCACTGTGCTGCCCAGTTACATACAAGTGGAGGTGTCTGTGGGCCATTTGGAAAAGAGCCACGATTCTTCAGCACAGAGGAAAATGCGGCTCCCATCGCGGAGACTGGTTTCCCCGGTGATGGTTGCTGTAGAAGCATGGCCCCAGCCAGAGTATCTTATTTTTATTTTACTAGTTTATCTATTTCCATTTTCTTAAGCCCTCACTCACTTCATCACTACGTGATTCAATGCTCTTTGGGGCTGGTGGTACCCGTCCTACCTGCTGGGACACCCCAACAGCTGCAGACCTTTCCCTTCTGCCAATTACCTATTAACCAGGTACTATAGTCAGGATAGGATAGGCGTGTGCTGCAATGACAAACAACCCTGAGATCTCTTTGGCTTACTCAAGGTTTCTCGCTCATTGAGTTTGCTATAGTTTGGGCAGTGCTCCAGGGGAGCTGTCTTCCATGAAGTTACTCAGGGATCCAGGAAACTCCAGTCTTGTGGCTCTACCCTATCATCATAGGGCCTCCACAGTCACCGTGGCACAAGGCTGCAGATTCGGTGATGGGCTTCTCACTACCCCAACCAGGAAGTGCTAGGGGTCACTTTCCATTGGCCAGAACCAGTCCCGTGGTACTGCATAACCACAAAGAGACTGGGAAGTGTGGTCTCCAGGGGAGAATGTGGGAGGGAGCAATAGGAAACAGAATTTGGTGATCACAGGACATTGTCTCTTCCTTGAAAGAGTTTTCTAATTTAATCCCCCCAGACCTGGAAGGTAGATTTTGCCTTGTCCACCGGCATTTATCTTCAGCAGCTTGCCCAGAGGCTCCTAATGTAAGAGGTCCAGGCCTGGATCTGGAGCCCAGTTCTGCCCAACTCCAAATTCTCAGCTCCTAACTGCTGGGCACTACTACCTGCCCGATGAGTTCTCTCCTTTCCACTCTCTGTATCTGTTTCTACTTCTAAAAGGAATGATTCCTCCCAGCACACTCCCCTGTCTCTGGATTCTTCTCTGTTCCTCTTGGGGTAATGAAATGGTAGTTCAAGTTCATTTCCCTCCCAGTGTTCATTCCAGGAATCCTGCGCATCCAGCCTGCCTTAACCCCCCTCGGTGTTCTAGATTTATCTATTGATACAAAGCTTCAAGTGCAAAGGACACAGTGTTCCTTGCTGTCAGCCTGGCAGAGGCATGGGTTCTATAAAGTTGGAGAAATTCCTTCCCTGGTGAAATTTCTTCCCAGGCTGAGAAATCAGGTTTTTTTTCCCGTTTCCCAGACCAACGTTCCTCTATAAATGCAATGGGATGAAGTGAGTGGGAATTTTTGTGAACTTCCAGCTTTTTCTTTTTTAAACAACTTTATATATAAATCACAAAATTCACTCATCCATACAGTTCGATGGTTTTTAGTATATTTACAAAATTGTGCAACTATCACCAGATCTAATTTTTTATTGAAGTATAGTTGATTTACAATATTTTATTAGTGTCAGGTGATTCAATATTTTATATTTTATATAAAAATATAATCAATATTTTATAGATTATATTCCATTCAAAGTTATTATATGATTTGAGAACATCTTATCAGCTCAGAAAGAAACCCTGTACCCATTAACAGTCACTGCCTACTCCCAGCCCCATCTACCCCCAGCCCTTGGCAAGCTGAGCCTCCAGTTTTCAGACAAACAATGTTTTCATTGGAGCATTTTGGAGACTGGGGGAAATGAAAACACAGAGTGCTTTTTAAGGGGTGAGGGAGGCTGTGGCCAGTTTGGAGTTGGCATGACACTACCTGCATTACTTTCCAACTGCAGTCATAGAAAACACACCCATAGGTAGACACAGGTGTACCTATAAATGCAAAGACAGCCACGCGCACACACACACACGGATGCACATACATAAATATACACACACACTACTACATTCTTGCACACGTACACACATGAATTCACTCACGTGTGTACACCCATGTTCATGTGCACGTAAACATGCGTACAGGCAGAGATCCTTGCCGTAGAAGCAATGCACACATACATATCAGTATGCACAGATGTGTCCTTTGCTACACTGATCCTTTGGTGGCAGCAGATCGGGTAATCTCCGCCTCGTGGCCCTGTCCAAGCCAGTGGTCTGCAAGGAAGGCATTCTAAAGCAATTTGGGATTTACCTCACTTGGGTGAGCATTCGTCCAGCTAATTTCATGCCCAGGGGCTGCCTGGGAAGGCTCTGGTAGGGTGCGGTGAGGGGATTCAGGCAGGGAATGGCAGAGAGGAAGAGGCAGGAGACTTAGAAACGTGTAAATTGTATGACATGAACTTGGCATGTGCTTCCGGGTTGGGGTGACGGCGTGTCGGGCTTGGGACGGTCCTTGATGGAGCCGCCTTCCAGTCGGGGGCGGCGGCTGGCGGTGCATCCTGTCTCCACTGTTGTGGAACTCAGGCTTGCAGAGAAGCTCCTGGCCGGCGTTTGCACTGGTCCCACATCTCTGGCCTTCTCCCGCACCACCCCAACTGAATCCGCAGCAGAGAGCTGTGCCCCTGCATCCGTGGCACTGCCTCACCCGCCAGGCTCCCCGTCCCCACGCCTGGCCGGGAGTGTTGGCTCCATGCCCGTACGGATGGATGAATGGTTGAACGATTGAATGAATGGATGAACGAGTAAGGGAGTGAATGAATGGAAAACCCACGTGACCTTGACCACACCCAGCTCTCAGTGCAGAGGAGAATGGCTCAAATTTGTCAAACTCCTAGTTCTAGCAGCCCAATTTGTGTTGAGCCACCCCAGTTTCTTAGAACAAAGGCCAGCAAACATTTTCCATAGTGGGCCAGACAGGAAATATTTTCAGCCGTGTTCTTTGGTCTCTGTCACGACTACTCAGCGCTTCCATTGTGGCACGAAAGCATCCACAGACAGTATGGAAACAGGGTGTGGCAGTGTGCCAACGAAACATTATTTCACAGAAATTTGAATTTCTTATAATTTTCCCAAGGTCACAAAGTATCATTCCTCTTTTGAACTTTTTTTTTTTTAATACTTTATTTATTTATTTTATTTATTTATGTCTGTGTTGGGTCTCTTAGTTTTCGTGTGAGGGCTTTCTCTAGTTGCGGCAAGTGGGGGCCACTCTTCATCACGGTGCGCGGGCTCACTATCGCGGCCTCTCCCGTTGCGGGGCACAGGCTCCAGACGCGCAGGCTCAGTAGTTGTGGCTCACGGGCCTAGTTGCTCCGCAGCATGTGGGATCTTCCCAGACCAGGGCTCGAACCCGTGTCCCCTGCACTAGCAAGCAGATTCTCAACCACTGCGCCACCAGGGAAGCCCCTCTTTTGAACTTTTTAAACTTTTATTTAAAGGTGTTTCAAACTGGCTGTGGGTTTGTCATATATGGCCTCTATTATGTTGAGGTATATTCCCTCTATGCCCACATTCTGAAGAGTTTTTATCATAAATGGATGCTGAATTTTATCAAAAGCTTTTATTGAGATGATCATATCGTTTTTATTCTTCAGTTTGTTAATGTGGTGTATCACACTGATTGATTTGTGGATATTGAAAAATTTTGCATCCCTGGGCATAAACCCCACTTGATCATGGTTTGTGATCCTTTTAATGTATTGTTGCATTTGGTTTGCTAGTATTTTGTTGAGGATTTTTTGCGTCTGTGTTCATTGGTGATATTTGCCTGTAATTTTCTTTTTTTGTGGTATCTTTGTCTGGTTTTGGTATCAGGGTGTCAGTGACCTCATATATTGAGTTCGGAAGTGTTCCTTTCTCTGCAGTTTTTTGGAATAGTTTCAGAAGGATAGGTGTTAACTCTTTAAATGTTTGGTAAAATTCACCTGTGAAGCCATCTGGTCCTGGGCTTTTGTTTGTTGGGAGTTTTTTAATCAGAGATTCAATTTCAGTACTTGTAATTGGTCTATTCGTATTTTCTATTTCTTCCTGGCTCAGTCTTGAGAGATTGTACCTTTCTAAGAACTTGTCCGTTTCTTCTAGGTTGTCCATGTTATTGGCATATAGTTGCTTGTCGTAGTCTCCTACGATCCTTTGTATTTCTGTGCTGTCCACTGTAACTTCTTTTTCATTTCTAATTTTATGGATTTGGGCCCTCTCCCTTTCTTTTCTTGATGAGTCTGACTAAAGGTTTATCAATTTTGTTTATCTTTTCAAAGAACCAGCTTTTAGTTTCATTGATCTTTTCTACTGCTTTCTTCGTCTCTGAGTTTTCTGCTCTGATCTTTGATTTCTTCTAACTTTTTTAGCTCATAGGCTATACAGAAATAGGCAATGGCCTGGATTTGGCCCTCGGGCTGTAGTTTGCAGCCCCTGTCTTAGGAGCTTGGTTCTAGTAGGCCTGCATGTCTACACTCTGTGAAATTCCCTGCAACCCTGACCTAGAGCAGTGTAGACAGTGGGCTAGTTGGGTGTGTCCTGGGGTGGCCCAGCGCCAGAGGCCTTCTCAAAGAAGGGAGAGGCAGTGGAAAGGCCAGGAGCTTTGGGCAAACTGGACCCAGATTCTGCCTCCACGTTCTGGCCAGAAGGACCCTGGGCCAGGCATTCATTCCCTCGGGCTTTTGCTTCCTCGTTGGAAAAATGGGAAGATGAAAAGTCACCCCCAACCCCTGGGGCTCTCGTGAGGATGAGATGAACTCCAGGCTTGTCTCAGGAGCTTGAAAACGCTGGTTTCCTCGTCCTTCAGCCTCTGTTCTTTCCATTTCCCAAAGGGGCCAAGTAGCTTAGGGGTTGAGAACAAGATGCAGGTGTCAAATAGACTGAGGGTAGAATGCCAGTTCTGCTTCATGGATCTGAGCTGCGTGAGCTTAGCAAACGACCTCATCTGCCCGAGTCTCAGTTTTCCCATCTGCGAAATAGGACCAGTACCTCCCGAAAAAGGTTGAGGTCAAGAGTACGACTAAATAAGATCATTCGTGTAAAACCTTTAGCAGAATGCTCACGGGAAGGTTCAATGAATGGTATTTCTTATTCTTAGGAGGCAGTGTGGCTCTGTGGCTGCGAACCCACGGTTTAGTCTCAGACGGGTCTGGGTTTGAGCCAGGCTATGCCAGTTGAAGCATGACCTTGGGAAATTCTATCCCCCTTTGTGCGTTTCGGTTTCCCCATCTCTTCCGTGAAGGAAGTGGACCCAATGATTTCTAACACTAGTCTACAACTTGAACTCTAGAAATTTCTGTACATGTTTTCTTACACCATGGCCAGGTAGGTTCCAGGCTCAGGTACATTCCCAGTATCCCCTAGGAAGGTACACTTCTCCCCTCCCTCTCCCCCCTTCCTCCTCCTCCCACCTTCCTCCTCCTCCCTCTCCCCCTTCCTCCTCCCCCCCTCCCCCTTCCTCCTCCTCCCCCCTCCTCCTCCTCCCTCTCTCCCTTCCTCCTCCTCCCCTCCCCTCCTCCCCTGCTCCTCCTTCCCCTCTTCCCCTCCCCCTTCTCTCATGGGTGGAAAGGACACAGCTGTTTTGTGGGGTTACAACCACCATTCAACTGTCCACCCTTTCTCCTTTGCCAGCCCCACAGTCATTTTAAAATATCAAATAGTCAAATCCATCTTCTTCATTCAGGATTGAATTTTTTCAAGGTGAGAGAGTTCCATTGGGACTTTCAGGTAAGGGTCAGTCCCTGGCTTTGTGCCCTGACCAGGCTATAAGCCCTGTGCAGAAGACAGGGAAGCAAGAACCTGCTTCCCTCCCTGAGAGTGACAGCCAGAGAGTCTTCCAAGTGAGACTGGGCTACTGGGAGGAGGAATTCGGTTCCGACTCTGCTTTCTCATTTTAGTTTGTCACCCTTTCAATATTTTCCAAACTGTCTATAGAGTAAACATGTGTCTGGTTTCATTTCCGTCTGACTCAAAAGTGCTTTTTTCCTTTTTTCTCATTTTACAAAAGTAATACGTGTTTGTTGGAGAAAAATTAGGAAAGAGAGATAAGCAGTGAGAAAAAAGTTTTTTGCAAAGCTTCTAATCCCATGACCCGGGACTGGCCCTGCTAACACCCTGGAGTCTATCCTCTCTGTGGATTTTAATGCATATAAATTAGGTGGTGTATGTATATGTTTCAAAAACAGTAATTCAGCTGACTGTTTAGCTTAAAAAAAATGTGGTTCTGGTCAGGGGGCAGCAAGAACTGATGCGTTTTGATATCCAGCCCCAGAGGGAAGGACCCGGGTCGGTCTGGTCTTTTTGTGCCACAGGAAACCTTGTACAGGGAACCTTGTGCAGGGGAAAGGCTGGAAGCATCATTGCTAACTGGATCTGGTTTGGCTTATGGTCTGTTTTGTGTGCTGAGCCAGTAAGGAAAGACCTGCCTCGGCACTGAGCACAGCTCTTCCAGCTCCCGCGGACGATGGGAAGAAGGAAGGTGGTTGCAATCACTCATTCCTTTGTTCGTCCAGTCACCCGTTCTAGAAGCATTCCCTGAGCACCTCCTCTGGGCCTGGCCCATGTGTACTGCCCGCTGGACTTGCACAGGTGCATCCAGAAGTTCTCCAGACCCCCTCCGATGGTCTAGCCCTCTGCAGCCTGCCTTGCCTGTCTGTGGGTAGCAGCTGGGAGTTCCCAAACAGAAGCAGCAAAGGGGCAATGAGGCCAAACGAGGGCTGGCCCTGAATTGAAAGGGTGGAAGGAGAGGCCTAGAGTTGGGAAGGGAGGGAGGCGGGTGAGCTCAGTGGATAAACAAGGGTTTCCAAGGTCAGGCCCTCTGAGCTGGGCCTGGCCGGTTCCTGCTTTGCTAAACCATCCTTTCCCAAGGGACCTTATGAAATCCTGGAAAGGTGATTCGAGACCTGGACTCAAGTCCTGACCCTGTCACCTACTGGCTGTGGGGACCTGGGTAGGTTACTTAACCTTCCTGCATATGCATTTTTTCATTTGTAGCATAGAGCCTCCCCTCCTGGGAAGGCTGGTGTGAAAAGGTCTCAGTTCAGCGCCTGTGGAGAGAGCGCCATCAACCCCAGGTAGTGCTAAGTAGCAGGTATGAAAGCTGCACGTAGAGATCACACACATACTCACACGTATAACCAACCCCTTTGCCCGAGTCACCCCACCTCACAGTTCACAAAGCACTATGAGTTCCAAAGATTTCAGGTAACTTGCCCAAGACCACACGGCCAGGAAGGGACAGCATTTTAGCTCCAGTGATTCTGATTCTGAAGTGTATGTTCCTGTCCAGACTGACTCATTACCTTGGTTTCCTCATCTGTACAATGGGAATAACCAGACCCACTTATTCAATGTGATGATGCCTGGGAACGTTTTGGCTCTGTCTTGGTCCCCTGGGAGGCCTCATCCTAAACAAGACGATGCCTGCCCTTCTTGGAGAGATTAGATAAGGGGCATTTGGTTAGATGTTGCCAGAAATCGGTCCAGAGTCTTTGCCCTGAAACAACAGGATGTGTTGGGAAGGCAGTCCCTGCTGTCCCCTCCTGAGATGCCAACCCTGACTACCTGTTCACGGAGGACCCCCCTCCGTCCTCTCATCGTGTGCCTGATCCCACGTGCATTTCTCCATGGCCCTCGTTATAAACTGCGGTTATTCTGTTTGCTTACTGTCTGTCTCCCCCGCGAGAATGTCAGCTCCATCGCCAAGGAAATGGCCCTTTTGTCTTGTCCCTGCACGTATCTGGCCTATAGTCCCTGTTAATACATAATTGGCAGGAGGGGAGGGTTTGCAGGCCTGGAGATGAATGAGTCTGGATTTCCCAGAAGGTGGGACAGGTACCACTGGCCCCAAATAACATCGAATCACATAGTGGGGGGCATGATTTTCCTCTTCAGTTCTCTCTCCATCCTTCTGGTGACATTAAGGAGAAACTCTTCATTCAGTGCTAGTATTTAACACCTTCCTAACCCTTACTTGCTTAACTTTTTTTTTTTAAACAAAAAGAGGAGGCCTTAAGCTCTGACCATTTGTCAGACCATGATGCCAAGCAAGGATTTAATATTGTTTTTTAGTGGGTTTGTTTTCGTTGTATGTATTTTAACATTTATATGGGGCTAGAAATTCTGGCTTTCCTTCTGGTAATGACAGAAGGTAACAATAAAAGTTTCTTTCTAAAATACACTTATTTTTCAGAGGCAGTGCATCTAAAGAAAACTGTTAGCAAGCAGTAAATAATGAGTTGGCTGATCTGGCAGAACTCTTAAGGTAGTTTTGGAATGATTGCAGTGTGAGGGATTCTGAGTGAGACGCACAGTCTGACCCTTAGGAGACGCTGAGAAGAGATGCTGTAGAGTTTGGGAGGAACATGTCCTGGAACGCCTCTGGACAAGGTCAAGAAGAGCGGGTCTTGGATGCTGGCTGGACCACAGAGTGTGACGAGAGGCTGAGGAAGCAGCCAGGAGTTCTCGCGGTGAGCTGGAGGCCCACACCTCCCTGGCTGGCTGCCTGTGCCCTTGAAACGCTCCTTCCCTTGTAAAGCACAGACCAGGGAGGGCAGAATGTCCCAGTCAGGGCCAGGGGTACCCCCTAAAATGGGCAGAACCCCCATCTCAGTCCTTGAAGGTCCCAGAGCATTCAACGCTTGGCCTCTCCGGATTTAGCAAAATCAGAGAGAAGAATCCAGTGAGATCGAGACTGTAAGCTTCCTTTTCCCTCCCACTTCTCCGAGCTTTGCAGGGATGCATTTGGAAAAAAAAAAAACCAAAAAAAACTGAAGCTCTTCTTTCAAGTGCTGCTAGCTCCTGCTTTGCGTATTCTGATGCCTGGAGAGCCACCTTTCTTGTCTGGCTGGGACACGAGCCTTCCCTGGCCAACGCCTTATTTAATGGAACTCTATAACTCTTCATTTCCTGGACGTACGGCAGGTTAAGCAGGTGGCAAACTGCTGGCATTTCTCACTTGCTTTCTGGCATTTCCCATTTTTTATAGGAAGCTAACCTGGCATTTTTTTTTTATTATAAAGCCCCAGAGTCCCAAGGTTTCATTCATATCCTCGGTGTTAGATTCACAAAGGGCTTGGAAGTTAGAGATTGCCTGCGTCTGGAATTGGATGGAGCAGCAACTTGTCGCTTGGCATGTGATTTATTTGCTCCAGGGAGGGGGAAGTAGTGGGGGGCAATTAAGTGGGTTTCGAGTTTTGTGGGGTTGGGGATGCTGAGAAGTGACTGAGGAGGAGAAGCCGCCGAGGGGTTGTAAATTCCTTCTGACAGAACCGAGTATTTTTATACTAACAGCTGACTTTGAAACCAGCTGCCTTGGGACCTAAAATCAGGCAGAGCTGAGACTGTTTCCACCCACCTGTTTCTTTTATTCAGAGGATCAACACTTGGGGAGGGCAGGCACTGGGAGATGCTCTCTAGAGCCCAGCCATATGGCCTTGGCTGTGTAATCAAGCATGCTGCATTGGTTCTGCCCCAGGGCCTTTGCACTGGCTGGTCCCTTAGCCTGGAATGCTTTTCCCCCAGACTTTCACACTTCTGGCTTCCTTTTCTCGCAGCATGGCTACCTCTCTGGAGCAACTTTCCCTGAGCCTCCTAACTAAAGATGCCCCCAGCCCCACCACGCTTTGTCCGATAAATCTGTTCATTCTCTTCATAGCACTTGTGCCTCTCTGAATATCTCATCGATTTGCTTGCCTGCTTGTTTATCACCTGACTTCTCCTCTGGCCGATCAGCCCCAGGTGAAGATGGGCCTGTCTTGCATTCTGGATCTCCGACACTTAGAACACCACCAGGACTGCGTGGCACTCACTAAGGGGCAGTGATTGTCAACTTCATGATCTCTGGGTCTCAGTGAAGCAAGATTGGCTTGAACGGCAGTTCTCCAAGTGGGGTCCCCAGACTACCCACATCAGCATCGCCTGGGAACTCGTTAGAAAAGCACATTCTCAGGGCTCACCCCAGACTCCCAGAATCGGAATCTCTTGGGGTGGGAACAGCCGTCTTTGTTTTAACAAGCCCTTCCAGGGGATTCTGATGCACACTCAAGTTTGTCAACCGTTGCTCCAGTGCTTAAATACCTACGAGGTCCAGGCAGATGGTGTCAATGCAGGAAGTAGACCAGGTGTGGCAGAGGAGACCCTACATGCCCTGTCTAGGGACATTGAAATGTAAGACCAAGCCTGCCCGAAAGCCCAACACCCCATCCTTCTCAAATAGGCCAATTGTTACCCTTAGAACTCCCCAAAAAGCACACGAACAAATAAGCCAAGAAAGGTGAAGACACAGGCCCCTGAGAAATTGTTTTTCTTTGGTTGGATGTGATACATGATGCTCTGATGGGACTGTCACTCCCTGGAATCCTGGAAGAGGAGGCCTGGCCACGGGAAGCAGCTGTAGCATCGTATCCATTCGTTCCATCAGAAGCTTTTGTGTGTTGGGAGTACAGCGGCAACCAGATAGGTTAGACCCTGCCTTCGTGGTGTGTACAGCCTGGAGGGAGAGACAGCCTCTAATCAAAGACTCCAGCTGACACGTGTACAATGAGAGCCATGACAAGGGCTGCAAGGATGGAGTGCACAGTGCCACGGGGTCTGACGGGAATAGGGACCTAGCTGGGAAGGCTTTTGAGGACAGATGGGGAGAGCGTTGCTGGCTGAGGAAACGACCCGAGCAAAGGCCCTGAGGCAGGCTGGTGTGGCTGGAGCTCTGTGAGTGAAGGGGTGGAGCTGTGTGCAGAGACCAGTCTGTGCAGGGCCTTTGGGCGCTGGAGGAGTTGGGTCTCTATCCGGAGGGCACTGGGGAGCGACTTGGTCAGCTTTGCATCTTGAAGCCACCGCTCGGAGTGCTGGCTGGAGAATGGATTGGGGAAGCCGGAGCAGCCATGAGGGGCAATGTGGTCATCCAGGCAGGAGAACATTATTATTAGAAATAGTATTAGAATATTACTAGAAATAATAATGTTAGAATATTATGAACCATGATATCCATGTTCAAGCAGCACACGTTCTGGCCAGGCCCTGGGCCAAGCACTGTACTTCTGTGACCCCATTTCACCCTCATGCCCCCCTCTGCGACAGTACTTACTGCCCTACTGGGTTAGTTTCTGATTGCTGCAGTAACAGATTACCACAAACTCAGTGGCTTGGAACAACAAAAATTTATCTTTCAGCTCTGGAGGTCCGAAGTCCAAAATGGGTCTCACAGGGTTAAAATCAAGGCCTTGAAGAGCTGCCTTCCATGCTGGGGGCTCTAGGGGAGAATCTGCCCCTTGCCCCTTCCAGCTTCTGCAGGCTGCCTGCCTTCCTTGGCTCACAGCCCCTTCCTCCATCTGCACAGCCAGCAAAGACCGGATGGTTCTTTCTCACGTAACATCCCTCAGCTGCCTCTTCCGTACTCAGATCTCCCTCTGCCTCTCTTTTGCCTCTCGATTCACTTGCCACCTTCCTGTGACTCTCGCCTCCCTTTTATAAGGCTTCTTGTGATGCCATGTTGGGCCCACCCTGGTCATCCAGGGTAATCTCCCCACCTCAAGAACCTTAATTTAATCACAGCTGCAGAGTCCCTTTTGCCATGTAAATGTTTACTGTTTCTGTGGATTGGGGTGTGGATATCTTTGGGGGACCGTCATGGAGTTGACCACACCCACAGTTACAGATGTGGACACAGATGAGGCCCAGTTAGTCCCCAAGGCCGTGTGGGCTCAGAGGGGGCAGAGCTGGGCTGAGAGCCGGTCTGTCGGTCTTCAGAGGAGGTGGCCCCCAGCTCCCACTGCCCACCATTCACGCTGGCCTGGGTCCCCGGCCTTGACGCTGAGGAATTTGCAGGAGAGAAAGGAAACGGCTGCCATGGCGTTCAGGTTTCTTTCCCAGCCACTGTTTTGGGAGAATGAGCCAGTTTGGACAGAGGCCCTTGGGGAGAAACCTCTAGATGGTTTTATCTCATTGTTTCTGACAAGCCTCTTTTAGGCTGGTTTACAACAAACGTCTTTCATTTGCCTTGCCATCTGGGCCATAGGTTTACTGTGTCACCTGAGATATGGGGTCAAAAACAGCATTATTTGAGGTGCCTGGGGCCATGGTCAGAAGAGATGTTGACCTGCAGATAAGGTGGAACATTCCCAGTTTTGCCTCTCTTCTTGGAAAAACATGATCTTTGTTGCAGAGGGAGATACTGTGTGTACACTAGTGCTTGGGCCTACTGCCCCAGAAGCTAGGGAGGTACTAAATATCCTTAAACCACTGAAACACCTTCTCTTGACGTCCAGACTGACTCTGCTACTGACGCCTGCGGACCTCATTAATCTTCATTGCCATAGGTGATGTTAGTAGTGATATTATAGCTACCATTCACTGAGGGCCTATGATGTGCTGGAGTCTGAGAAAATTTTTAAGAAACAAAAGATGGGGGTTAAGAGCGTAAACTCTGGAGCCAGCCTTCCTGGGTTCAAATCAGCTCTGCTTAACCTCTCTGAGCCTCAGTTCCCTCATCTGTAAAAATGGGGCTGATCCCGAACTTGATTAAATCAAAGATGCCGTCAATTAGAATATGCGCCGTTTCTTTTATATACTACGAAGAGAGAAGGGCAGTGCCCGTGAAACTGTGACCTGTCAACGAATGCAAAACACATTCTGATTTCAGAGATGTTAGTTACAATGTGAGGAAATGCACACTGGAATCAATGAAATACCTCGAGAGTACCCACCTCCTGGGGCTCTTGTGCTTGGGCTGGCGTCAGGCACATAGAAAGGGCTCAGTCCACGTTAGCTGGTATTGTTTCTGTTGTCCCCATTTTACAGATGAGGAAGCTGAGGTTGAAGTCACTTCCCGAGGTCACCCGACAAGCAGTAAATGGTAGAGTTGGGATTTGGGTTCCCTCGGCTGTGTGTCTCTTTCATGGCCCCAAAATCATGTCCAATAACAGGGTGCCCACACTGTGGATGAGATGAGAGATCAGGAACAGGCTGGCACCATGGCCATGTGTCTGTGAGCAGGTCCTCCACCCCTCTGGGTCTCCACATCCTCACCTGTAAGAGGTGGGTGATAACGTGGACCCTGCAGGGATGCTGGGAAGGATGCCTGGATATGAGAGAGGTCCCACATGTGCTCAGTAAACCTTCATCCTCTCCTCGCTTCCCTTCCACACCACCCAAGCACAAGCAGCTTTTAGGGCACTGGCATTAGCCACAGAAATCCCAAGCTCGGAGCAGTTGCCGTGGATAGTTGGACTAACTTGCCTGGACAGTTGGAGCCTTGGGCACCCTGGACACCTGCCTAATGCCTGCTGCTGCTTAGAGCTCAGCCCTCACCTTCAACTCAGCGTCCGATAAACACCTGAGCAGGCACAGCCAGGCCTGGAGCCCCTCATGTCCCTCTAGATGCTGCCCCTCGGGGCTGTGTGAAGCATTTAGAAATAGTTACCTGGGGTGTCAATATTGGCTTAGATTTTAAAGCTTAACACTGTTGTATTAATTGTTCATCCTTTCCTCGCTGATTTTTTTTAAAGTAAATTGTTTTTGGAAGGATAACGTACCTGCCAAAGTGTTCAGATCCTAAGAGCGCAGCCCGATTAATTTCCACTAAATGCACATCCATATAACCAACACCCAAATCAAAACACAGAGCATCACCTGCCCCCAGCTCACCCACCCCCTCTCCATCCTCCCCACCCACCAAGGGTCACTGCTGTGCTGACTTCTAACACATGGACCAGTTTTGTCTGCTTTTGCACTTTATATAAATGGAGTCATTCAGTGTGTGTGTGGCTTCTTTTGCTCAACATTAGGTTTAGAACTTCATGTCTTTTGCGATTAGCAGTAGTTTGCTTATTAACAGTTCAGTATGAGTATATTTTGTTATACAGATATATCATAATTTATCCATTTTTCTGTCAGTGAACATTTGGGTAGGTTCCAGTTTGGGGCTATTATGAATGGGTTGCTATTAACATTCTAGAATATTCTAGTACATTCTGGTACATGTCTATAGGTGAATATGAGTGTGCATGCCTTCTGGATACATACTTAGGAGAGGAATTGCTGGTTATGGCTTATTTGTATGTTTCACTTAAGTAAAAGTGCCGAGCTGTGGTCGTACCAGTTGATATCTTACCAGCCAGTGTGCACGTGCACATGTGTGTGTGTGTGTGTGTGTGTGTGTGTGTGTCCAGGGGCTCCAGATGCCATAAGGTAGTGAGAGAAGCAAAGACTTTAGCAGCTGCAGCTGGAAAGGAGGATGTGACCAGGGGAAAGGAGACAGGGATGGACATTTGGAGGCTGCAACTTCTATGCAGTTACACTGAGAGTCTGGGAGGCTTGGAGCCTGTTGCGATTGTTCGCTTGGCCGTCTGCAGTGGGGACATATTTCTTCTGGGCTCTGGCCTGTAATGAGTGTAGGTGGCTGTTCAAGAACAGAGTCTCCAGGGGAGGGAATCCACCCACGGTCTCCGCCATCCCTAATACTTAAATGTCACTGTGGTCTAATTGGCTGTGCAACCCACTGCCCCCCTCCACCTCACCTCCAGCAGTAGCAAACCCAGTGCCTGAGACAACAAGCGGGGACAGCCCTGAGTCACCATGGCTGCCCCTCGCCGACTTACTGGGCAACCCTGGACAGGCGGGCGAATCCGACTCCCTGTGAGTCAGCTACCCTGGGAATCTCACCTCAAGCAGGTGAAGAAACGAATCTCAGTTGAAGATCATGGATGATTATAGGTAGCATGGTGGGTAAGTGGATACGTGGATAGGTAATAGACGGACAGACGGATGTGATGTGTGTATAAGTACGTAACTGATATATAATTTGCGCACAAGTATGTGTATGTTCACCATTGTATTGATCATTTACCACCTCTCAGAATAGCTAGAGTTTCATGAATACTTACTGTGTTGGGCATGGAGAGTTGCCTACACCTTGATATGCCTGATTTCATGTGATTTTCCTAAGAAATCTTGTAAAGCAAAAACTGTCGACCTTGTTTTACAGATAATGAAACTGAGGCTCAGAGAGGTTAGCTCTCCTGCCCAGGGTCACACAGCCACTGACTGACAAACCACGGTTCTAAGCCAGTCTGACTCTGGGCCCCTGTTCTAACCAGTGTGCTCCACTCCCCACCTGCTCCTTCTCTCATTCCGTCCTCATACTAACTCTGTGGGTGGGTATCATTAGTTCCCTTTGATAGATGAGGAATCTGAGGCCCAGAGAGGTTAAGTAACCCATCCAAAGACAGAACGACACGTGGTAAGTAAAGAGCAGAGCTGGGATTCAAACAGATCCCTCTGATACCTGAGTTCTGGCTATAACCACACCATCTCAGCTAATTCAAGCCCACAGCAGGGCTCGGTGACTACTAAAGGAATGAATACAATGCCAAGAATATTTTAGCAATCAAGTCACAGATTAAAAGAAAAATTCATGCCATCGTTTAGACATAGAGGAAAAATGAACTTTCCTAATGTCGTTCCTTCTTCTTTCAGCCAATATTGGATGTGATGAACCAGATGTGATGCTAGGGGCTGGGGAATGCTATGGTGAATCTAGAACTCATTCATTCACTCATTCATTCATTCACTCATTCATTTGTGGGCTGTTTATCGAGTTCCTGGTCTGTGTGCGCCAGGATTCAGGCTCATTGCAGAGGAAAAAGATGGGTAAACACGCCGGCAATTAAATTAGGTGTTACTGTCACTGTGTAACGTCCTTTTTCATCTTGTCATTCATCTTGAACCACTGGTCCTCGAAATGAGCTCAGTGAGGCTGAAAATAGTTTGAAAGCCCTCTATCCAGACAGGCATCTGCTTTGGGGGAGTGTTACTGGTGTTTACACACCCCTGTCTAAAGGCTTGAATACATTATTCACTGACGGTACTTAGTACACATCAGCGGCCGCTTTGCTGGTCTTTCGTCACTTTCCCCACACACCAGTGGCTCCTGGCGAGTGAGAGCAGCTGGGCCGAGGGGCTGGCAGAGTGCCGTCTGAGTGCTGTCTGAGGACCCCAGAAGTTATCGGTTTACAGGCAAATTTTCACCTGTGAGAGCCTGTGTTAGACGGTACGTGGTGAAACCTGCTTCTGGGCTAGGCTAGACTCTGCAGGTGTCCTTGGATGCTGGGGGTAGCTGATAGAGATCCTGAAGAACCCCAAAGGAATTGCTCCCAGACCCGAATCCCAGAACCAGAACTGAGGTCCAGTGCAAGGCTGTGGTGGCTTAGTATCTTGCAGGCATAATAGTGGCATGTCCACACACACCCACTCTCTATGTGTCACTTTTGTGTGTGTGTGCCACGTGGCTTGCGGGATCTTTTTTCCCCAACCAGGGATCGAACCCGGGCCCCGGCAGTGAAAGCACCGAGTCCTAACCACTGGACCGCTAGGGAATTCCCTCTATGTGTCACTTTTAATAACTGTTGTGTGTGGCCCTTATCGTAACAACTGCCAATAATTAATTTTGTCCTTTTGCTTTCCAGCCTCTGTAAGGGCCGCACACTCTACTCTGTGGTGAGGGATGCCAAGATCGTCTTGGATGTCAACAAAACGAGGCAGATTGCCCAAGAAATTGTGAAGGTACCGTAGGGTCTGGGGCCTCCTCCCTGAACCTCAGAAAGACCCCTCCTGAGACTCATGGTCTGGCTTCAGATCAACAGTCTGGGCTTAAAAGAAATTAAACTTGACCTGAGCAATACCAGGCCGTGTGTATGTAAGAATTTTGCTGAGATACAACCATGAGGATGGTCTACTAATGTTTGGTTTCCATCTGGTGCCCCATCATCGTGATAATTGGGTGTGTGCAGAGACCGGGGGTGAGGGACTCTTCTTATTGCTGGAATCCCTTACCCCTTGAAGCCTTGAATTCCCATGAATGTAAGCCATCTCTCTCCACAGCTGCTGGGGAAGCATCAAATTGTTTGGTGGTGTTTGGGATTAAAACAAACAGGACCATCCTGTGTTTTCTGGTGGGTGCCTCGTTAGTCCATCGTCTTCAGGTTTTTATTTCCCATTGGAAGTGTCAGGACTGAGCTGCAAAAAGAAATTAAAATGTGACTGCTCATTAAGGCAAAAAGAGAAATCTAGACATTTCACCCTTAAGCTTGACCTCCCATAGACCCTTCTCCATGTTCTTGATTATTGCCTCATGATATGTGTCTTGAGGAGCACAGTGAAATTCTGCAGTTGTGTGGGTTAAGTAGATCTAAGGAACAAGTCTCCTGCAGGTGAGTTATTCTGCAGAATGGAAGTGGAGAAGATGGCTGATGGGATTCCTTACTCTGGGGGCCTCTTTTCAGGTTTGTCCCCGCCCCTTTCCCTCTGGGGAGATCTTCCTTCGTTTCTTCTTCAGGAAGCAGAAGAGCTTAGATGGAGATGGTTTTGCTATGATCTGAGGGTGGTGGCAGATTTCTGTCTTGGGGACCCTGCCTGTTCCCACTCGCCATGCCTTCTCCACCCCACCTGCACACCTTGGCATTTGGGTCCCGGATCTGCAGCTGTTCAGTGTGTGGTTTCAGTGGAAAGGCAAGGCGTGTGAATCGTGAACCCAGGCCAGGCTGGCAGTGAGGGCATGGGTATCCTCTGGCAGCTCCCTGTATCCTTGTTTCTTGCAGGGCATGGGCTACCTCCACGCCAAGGGAATCCTGCACAAGGACCTCAAGTCCAAGAACGTCTTCTACGACAACGGCAAAGTGGTGATCACAGACTTCGGGCTCTTCAGCATTTCCGGGGTGCTGCAGGCTGGCAGGTGAGAGGTGGTAGAAGGGCCCAGAGGGGTTCTTGACAGATGACGGTCAGGGGATGAGAAGTCACCCAGATGGCTTCAGTGACCTAGATGCGATGCCGGACCTGAGGTCGCTTAGCTGCGCGGCTAGGCTGCTGAGCCCATGATGCAGTGCGGATGCCCAGGTCACACTCTGAGTCCCACGGGGCCTGTCTTGGAAATGGCGCGTTTGAATAGGCACAAAGCATCCTTCAGTCCTGCAACGCCCTTGCCCTTGAATTTCACTGGAAGACACTCTCCTTACTCCAAGCACACACATGGAAGTTGGGCTCCCCCAAGCGCCCTCGCTCAAAGTTTTCTTATGAATCCCGTTGTTTTAGTACAGCAGGAGTGTAGTTAAGAGCAAGGGATTTAAAGTCAGACCCACCCGGGGCCCAGCTTGGCTCTGCCACTTATGAACTGTGCCTTCACTTTCCTGCAAGAAAAATGCTCGGTATGATGATTCCTGCCTCAGAGGGTCGTTATGAGGGTAGAATATGACAACACACAGCAAGCATCCAGCACGATGCCTGGAGCCTATCAAGCTCTACAAATAATACTGGGTTGGCCAAAAAGTTCGTTCGGGTTTTTCTGTAACACCTTATGGAAAAACCCGAACGAACTTTCTGGCCAACCCAATAGCTTCTGTGGAGTTGTTGTAATTGGTATTAATTTGCATATACCTCCTCAGTATCACCCAGGAGGGTCATTAACTATTGTTAAGTAATAAACTCTCAGCCACCACTCACCCTAGAGCAAGCTACCTTGAGTTGACCATGTGAAAAACAGCCTGATCCCAAATAAACAACCCATAATTCAGAAGGTCTGCCCTTTGTGGCTTTTAATTTGGAGTGTGGGCTACACACACACACACACACACACACACACACACACACACACACACACACACACACACACACACACACACACACTTTAAACCCAGCATGTTCTCTCTAATCATGCCTCTTTTAACAAATGGTATGCCTCTCCAGAAAGGCAGCACCCCCCAAGCCCTGGTTTCTCTCATTGTACTTCCATTTCAGCTGCTTTGGAAAATCCCTGATCCGTTTGAGGTACACCCAGGAGCCCCCCAACAAAGTGAATTTTGTTCGTGCTCTGTAGTGCCTTGAACCTCAGTCAGACCATCTGAAATCTGGTGGAGGCTGATCTAGCTGTTCCTGTGTGTTGCAGTAACAAACAGAAGCTGAAGGGTTTTTTTTAAGATTTTACTCCACCCAAAGACATTCATCTCCAAAACTACCTATACTCCCTAAGATAAGAAAGTAAGTAGACAGGAGATTAACAAATGGATCAATGGATAGATGGAGAGAGTCATCAAGTCAGAACCCAAGAAGCCAAGAATCCACTTAGGTTCCGGTTTACTGGTTGGGGAATCGCTCCCTCCCTGTTTCCATTGCCCCAGGCCAAAGGCAGAGGAAGCAGTTGGTGACATCACTATGAACCCAAGTATTTGTGTCAAGACAAGAGGTTCAGCAGGCGTTGTCTTTAACCTAGTCCAAGGCTCCTAAGAAAAAAAAAAATCAGATTCCTCCCTCCTGGTGGCAGGTCCACACGCTTTCTCCTTGTCAGTGGCTTCTCCCCCAAAAACCAGAGGGCCTCTGATCTTTTCCCTTTATTTATTTATTAAATTTTATTTATTTATTTATTTATTTATGGCTGCGTTGGATCTTCGTTGCTACACGCGGACTTTCACTAGTTGCAGCGAGCAGGGGCTACTCTGTTGCGATGCGCGTGCTTCTCATCGCGGTGGATTCTCTTGTTGTGGAGCACGGGCTCTAGGCGCGTGGGCTTCAGTAGTTGTGGCATGCAGGCTCAGTAGTTGTGGCACACGGGCTCAGTAGTTGTGGCTCTAGAGCGCAGGCTCAGTAGTTGTGGCTCGCAGGCTTAGTTGCTCCGCGGCACGTGGGATCTTCTCGGACCAGGGCTCGAACCCATGTCCCCTGCATTGGTAGGCGGATTCTTAACCACTGCGCTACCAGGGAAGTCCCTGATTTTTTCCCTTTAGATTCATGGTTTTCTGAAGCCACAGGGAGACGAGAAAGCAAAGGGAAAAGGAATGACCTTCAGCTCATTCATGGAGGCCCAGTGTCAACCAGGAAGGGAGTGCAAGTCAAGGGCAAGGTGGCTTCTGGCCTTGTCGCCCAGACAGCACACCGCCCCCGCCCCCACCATGCCCCAGGCTGGCTGTCATCGCAAACCCGGTTAGTGTTGCAAGAGGCCAGGGAGCCCTCAGCAATCTCTCCCAACCAGAGATCCACAGCGTCTGGCTACCCAGGAGTAGCCGTCGGTGGCTTCCTGTGCTTTTTTCCCTGTTGGAGGGCAAATAGGGCTCAGTTCAGAACTTTGCTCCCAAACGGTGTGCTATAGAATTCGTGTAGAATTGTGGTTAGGAGTTTAGTCGCTGGAGTTTTAAAGACTTGCAATCAAACGGATGTTAGTTCTTTCACTTGTTCCCTCCATGGCTTTGGGAGGGTCACTCAAGCTTTTTGAGGCTATTTCCTGACCCATAGAACAGCGGTGATATCCATCTGATTGTGGGCACATAAGAATTAAGTTGGGGGGACAGCCTGACATACAGGAGGCGCTCAGCAGGAGTTACTTGCCTTCCTGCCCTTCCCTCAGTTAGACCTTGGGGCACTGACAGTGCTGGGTGCCCAGAAAGGGGAGATCAGCCAGGCCTGGGGCAGGGGCAGGGGTAACAGTAAGTGAGCACGTTCTGAACATCCAGACAGATGCCAGGGCTTCCCCTGAGCCCGTCCCCGGCATTGCCTTGCCTACAGCTGTTCTGCCGTCGTCCAGAAAAGGTGTCATTTGAGATGCCAGTGGCATCATGCCAGTTGCCCACAGGCTGTTATTGATCATAATAATAACCATAATGAAGACGATTTGGGTTGGTCACCGATGGGTCCATCACCATGGGAACAGGACACCCCAGGGCGTCTGTGCCAGGCCTGGCTCCCAGCCCCCTCTAGGCACGTGCTCACATCCGCCCCAGGATGATGGTTATCGAGCGGCCAGCACCCTTCTTCCTGGCCCAGCCCTACAATTCCAAACCTCCACTGCCGCAGTGAGTCAGGAGGAGGCGGAAGGGGCTGTTGGATGAGATGGGAACTGGGACGTTTGCCCTTTTGGCAGCAGCATTCCATTCCACACACCCCCCCCCCCCACAGGGCCTGGTCATGCCAGGAGAATGGTGGCTGGCCCAGGCCACGGCCCTTCTTTCTTAGATGACATTCTTACTTTGGACTCTAATCTCCATTCCATTTCTGAGTCCTCAAGCGACAAAAAATTCCCTAGGGAATAGTGATGTCCAGTAATCGTGTGGCCCTGGCAGCTGACCCAGCCCTTCTCCTTCCATCCTTGCACCAGCCGTGTGGAGTCCAAGTTCATGTGCCCATTTTGCAAACAAACTTGGATGGGAAAGTAGAGACCCAGGTCTGCTCAAGGGCGAACAGCTAGTAAGCAACAGATGGGTCCTTAAACCCCTGCCAGCATCCCCAATTCTAGAAGCCAGAACTCATTGGACCCTGCCAACTCACAGGCTCGCCAGTGGATTTGAGTCCTATTTTCCGGCTCCAGCAGAGGATGTGTCCTGTCAGGTCTGCTGTGTAGAGCACAGGAGCACGTCATGTGTCACTAAAGCTGAAAGTGAAATTTGGACTATTTCCTTGTTCTATGTATAAATTAGAACAGTGATTTTTTTCAACTGGGACTCTCCCACCCCCCAGAGACATTTGTGATGTCTGGACACATTTTTGGTTGTCACAACACGGAAGGGCGTGCAACTGGCATCTAGTGGGTAGAGGCGAGGGATGCTACCACACATCCTGCAGTGCCCAGGACGGTCCCTCCACCACGGAGAATTGTCCAGCTCCAAACCCAGAACTCCAAACTCCTGGAGCCTCTTCCGTCAGGGTTCTCTCATCCCCTCACACGTGTGGTCCACAAGCTGACTTTAGGGAGGATGCGAACAAACATTTTTTATCTTAATTTTAACGTGTACTAAAAAAGTACTAGTTTCCATTTACGATCACGTTAGAAGGTAACCTGTTAAAATACATATAAATGAAAAAAATCCATTTGTAGTAAGTGATCGTCTAGAGCAGCACTTTCCAATATGGTAGCCACATATGGCTATGTAATTGTAACTTTAATTAAAATTAAATAAAACGAAAAGTTCAGTTCTTCATTTGCGCTGGCTGGATTCCAAGTCCTCAGTAGTCATGATGGCTAGTGGCTGCCATATTGGACAGCAGAGATGGAGAGCATTTCCATCATCATGGAAAGTTCTGTTGGATAGCACTGCTGTGGAAGGTGTTCAGATAGGGCAGTAATCATGATTATGGGATATGCATGAGTACAGTTAAGGGAGCAGTTCCTCACACCTTAAATAGCTCAAAGCTCACCCTGGAAGATGTATAAAATCCAGCCAGCCCCAGGTCTCCAGCAGGTCCCCACATGCTAGAGGATCTGGTCCTTCATGATCTCACTCTTGATGGTTTGAGAGATCCATCCCACTCTCCCTGTGTTAACTGACCTTTTCCCAGGAGTCTTGAATCAGTGGAAACCTCATAGAAGTTCAGATTTCAGTCCCAAATAGAAAGCTCTGTACTTGCTGAAGACTTACAATATGAAGAAGGGAGCCAGTATCCTTTGTCTTCTAAGAATTTGTCTTCTAAGAATTTCACCCACCCATAGATGTAGGTGAAGAGATATATGCACGGTACCTACCCAAGGATGTGCATTGCAGCTTTGTTTATAATGATGAGAGAGGGAATCACCTAAGACCCATCAACAAGGGAATTGTCGTGTACAATTTAATGGCTGCGTGGGGTAGCATGATATGTCCCCACTACACTGATGTTCTTTGGGTTTCTAGAACACCCCAAAGAGGACCTGCCTTGGGCCTTTGTCCTCACTTCTCTTCTGCCTAGAGTATTCTTCTCCTTGTTCATATGGCTGGATCCTTTATGTCATGAAAATCTTAGCTCACATTTTACCTAAAGTAAGCTCCCTCTTATCTTTGACACATTCTCCTATTTTAATCTTTCCTGTTTAGATAGTTCATTTGTCATCACTTTCCCCTACCAAAGTACAAGCTCCAGGAGGGCGGGGACTTTGTCAGTCTTGTTCACTGCTGTGGTCCCAGTGCAGAGAACAGAGCCTAGGCGTAGTGGGTGCTCATAAATACAGTCGGTCCTCATTATTCGCGGATTCCATATTTGCAAATTCACCTACTCACTAAAATTTATTTGTAACCCCCGAATCAATACTCATGGCACATTCACAGTCATTCGTGGACATGTACAGGGTGGTGAAAAACTTGAGTCAACTGATGCACATGTTCCCAGCTGAGGTCCAAGGAGAGGGTGCTGTGCAGTTTTGTTTCAGCTCTCATCAGCAATGACCAGAGGATGGAGATGGGCTGGTGCAGTGCAGGGCAAGAAGCTCCAGCTCTGGGGCCAGTTGGATGGGTTTTGCAATTCTGCCCCCGGGCAGTGGGGCAGCCTCAGGGCAAATCACGTAATACTTCTGAGCCTCATTTTCTCTTGTGTAAAATAAAATAGACTGGGATGAATTGTTTTTAGGATTTAAGATTATAATCTTTTTGAGATGTGTGCATGCGTGTGTATGTATATATTTCCTCCAGGAGCAAAAACTCAGTTTTCACTAATTCAGTGTTTGCTGAGACTTTATAGAACATAAGTGCCACGAATAACAAGAATCGGCTGTATTTGTTAAATGAAGATGGAGAAGGGGGCGCCTCAGAGGCGAAGGGACACGATGACTGTTTGGGTGTTAGGTGTCTCTCTACAGATCAGCCTTTCCTGCACCTCCCACTGAGTCTTGGCCTCAAGTACAAGGTCAGGCAGTGCTTGATGGGGGGCTAGGGATGGGGGAGGAACACAAGAAAGCCAGCAGAGATGGTCCAGGGACTTGGGGTCCGTGATGGAGGACTGGTCCTCCCTGGGCTGTGAAACGGGGCTCACTCTGTGCTTTGCTTCTCCAGGCGTGATGACAAGCTGCGTATCCAGAGCGGCTGGCTGTGCCACTTGGCCCCGGAGATCATCCGCCAGCTGTCCCCCGACACAGAGGAAGACAAGCTCCCCTTCTCCAAACACTCGGACGTCTTTGCGCTCGGGTAGGTAGGCCACCCTGGCTTTTGAGAGCCCCAGCATGGGCAGAGGGGCACTTCCCAAAGCATTCCTTTAGTGCTTTTGGAAGGGACAGGGGATCTGTCTGCGGAGGAAAAGGTGGCTGGATTTCTGGGTGAGTTAGGGGGGATCTGAGCGGGCTGTAGTAGAGAGACCCCAGCAAACCTTCATGCCTGGTTTCTCACTGGTTGTGTGACCACGGCAAGTTACCTGATTCATTCATTCATTCGTGCAATAGCTGTTTACCGGGTGCCTATTATTAACAAATTGTCAAAAACTTAGTGGCTTAAAACGACCTTTATTATCTCAAGTTTCTGTGGCCAGGAATTTGGGAGTGGTCCTGAACCGGCTCTGGATCTCGCATTAGGCCGCAGTCAAGACGTTGGCCAGGGCTGCAGTCTCATCTGAAGGTTTGACAGGCTGAGGGCCCATCTCCAAGGTGGCCTGCTCACATGGCTGTTGGCAGGGGCCTCAGTCCCTCACCACACAGGCCTTTCCAAAGGCTGCTTGAGTGACCTCACAGCACGGCGGCAAGAAGCTGCATTGCCTTTACGATCTAGTCGCAGAAATTATGCATCGTCACTCCTACCGTATCCTGTTTGTTAGAAGCAAGTCAGCAAATCAGGGGGAGGGGAATTAAGCTCTACTTTTTACAGGAAGGAGTATCAAACAATTTGTGGACATTTTTAAAACCACCAGAGGTCCCTATTCTCTCTTGTCTGGTGGAAGACAGACAAGGAAACAGTTTTTTTTACAAAATTCTGTGATAAGTGCTATGCTGGGGATAAACACAGGACTGTGGGAAGAAAGGAGGAACTAAATCCAACCTGGGAGATCAGAGAGAGCTTCCTGGAGGAGGTGACTCCTGAGCCTCTGTTAAAGATTGAGTGTAAGTAGTCCAGGTGAGGGTAAGGTGAAGTGTTCCAGATAGAAGGAACACATGAAAAGGAACAAGGGTGAAAAAGAACAAATTGCCCACAGTGGAGGAATATGTGGGGAGCAGGGGTGGAGGGAAGAAGAGGAAGCTGATGGATGGAGAATCAGGAAAAAATGAGCCTGGGGTGGTGAGATGAGAGACTAGAGAGGAAAGAAGGCATTCTGCAGGGACCTAGAGGCTGAGTTAAGGAGTTTTCATCTTCAGGGCAGTAGGGAGCCACTGATGGTTATTGAGCAGGAGAGTGACATAATCACACTTTAAGCATTAGAACAAGCACTACTGTGTTGAAAACGGAAAGGAGAAGGACAAAATTGGGGCCGGTTGACCAATCCAGGGGGGAGATGCTGAAATTCTCCGCTGAATCAGTGCCAGTGGGTGTGAAAGCTGGGATTGGACATAAGAAGCAGCATTTGGGAGGTGGAAGTGATAGGGCTTGATTGTCGGTTTAAATGTGGGTGATGCCAGATATCTACCTGAAGCAACTTGGTAGAGAGTAGTGTCATTCACCAAAATAGAGACCCTGGAGGTGGGGCAGGGTTGGGACATGCCAGGAAGGCAGAGAGAGCAGATTTGGACACAGTGAGTTTGAGCTACCTTGGAGACAGCTGAGGGGAGCAACCAGAAGGTGGCTGAATCTACACATTTTAAGTTTGGGAAAGATTTCAGGACTTGTCGGCAAAGAGAGGGTAACTGCAGCCGTGGGAGAGAATGAGATGTCTTTGAAAGTACAGAGGAGGGAGAGAGGGTCCAGGGTGCAGCCCTAAGATGCAGATCCAGACGCTCTGAGAAGGTACAGCAGGAAGGCTTCCGTGCGCCTATCCCTCAGATGGCCATGCTAATCCTCACCTTACCTCGACCATGGGGGCGGTTACACGGGCTGGCAGAGATAAGCTGGGAAAGCTGTTTGGGAAAGTTGGAGGCTTGCAGATGTGTACAGTTAGATTTAGCGCCACCAGGAGATGTTACAGAGAACGTCTTCCATGGAAAAGCACCCCTGCTGCGTCCTCTCTATAAATCGGGGTGGGGGCAGTGTTTGCTGGCACATCAGGATTCTCGCCATCTGTCACTTGGGCCCCTTAAGAGGCTGTCACTTGCCCTGATTAGTTTATGCCCAAATCTTTATCTTGTTAGATATTGTTATCTGAAACCAAATTGCAATAATTAAGTTGGTATATTTTACTATCAATTTAGCAAAAGAAAAAAGACTGTAATTAACAAAATGTACCAAAGTAAGTAATTGGTTTTCCACTGGAGTTTTAATCTTTAGCAATTTTTTTCCCCCTCAAGCAAGTTTCTCTTGAAAGTTAGGTTTGAAAGGAAGTTTTAATGAGGCTTTTGTTCCTGACACTGCTGAATTCCGAGGGGCCTGGTGCTCCTGGTTTCCTGCCAATTAGGTGCATCTTGTTGCTTGGGGACATCATGCTGGGGCATGACTTAGAACAAAAATGGACTTTTAAAAGTGTATTGAGCACCGTGCTAAGCTTGTTATGGGTGCTGTCTCATGGCATCTTCAGAAGCACACTTTGAAGCAGGTACCATTGTTCCCAATTGACAGATGAGGAAACTGAGGTTCCGAGTGGCTTAGTGACTTGCCTTATGGTAATTAGCAATGAAGCTGGGAGTCAAACTTGGGACATCCTGACCCCAGGGTTGGAGCTTTTAACCACAGAGCCCCCAGGCTTGAGAGTCATTTCACCACTCAGAGCCCTACTTCCCTCAGCCATAAATCAAAGATAATAAAGCCCATTGAGATGTTCTAAGGATTGAATGAGAAAACACCTGTAAGGCACACAGCACAAGGCCAAGCTCCTGATAGGCTCCCTTCCCCGGTTCACGTGAGTGGTGCCTAAGTGTCCATCGTGTGTGTGCCTCCTTCATTAGGCCCCAACCATCAGCTAGAGGGTTGCCCTCCCAAATAGTTCACTGCCCCAATTACAAAGGACCCTCAAATGGGATGGAGTGTAGGTTTCTCAGTATAGCATAATGGCCAATGGTGTAATTCTGTAGTCAGATGGCTTCAACTCTGGCTATACCCCTTATTTTGCTGTATGACCCTGGGTAAGATATGTAACCTTCGTGAGCCTCACTTTCCCCAGCTGTAAAATGGAGCTGATAATAGCACTTCTTGTTTAAAATGTGGGTTTTATTATTAATCGGGTTTGATGAGGCCAACAGATCAGGAAACAACTACCACTGGATAGTTTGTTATTCACAGTTCCCAGAAGGAGAGGGCACATCATACCACAGAGGGCCACACGGGGAAACACCAGGGTCAGTCAGGAGGCAGAGGGAGCCGGAAGAAAATGTGGGCAAGAGCTGTTATTGTGGTTTTCTCAGGAAGGAATGGGCGAGGCAGGGTGAGCTGGCTTAGCATTGGCTAGTTTAACTAATTTCAGTGGGCTCTGGGGTATGGGGGCTGTCCTGAGTAGGGCAGGGGAATATTGGCCCTGAGTGTGAGAGCCTGATAGAGGAGATGGAGGGACGGTGGAGGACTTTGGATTGGTTAGTTTGCATATGAAAAGCACACTTACAGATCAGTCCTTTACTATCTCTAGGAATTGGCTAGGCCTGGGAAGGGCAGTCCCTCCAGGGTCAGCAAGCCCCCAGATAGCAGAACATCAGAATAAAAGGCATGCTAATACACCTCCCCCATAATCATAGTAGATACAGAAGGCTAAGATTAGTGTCTAGCACAGAGTGAAAACGCAATAAGTGTTATTGTTTATGATGAAGAAAACTAGAATCATCCAACCCTTAACTTGAGAGCTTCCTGACCACCTAACTCAACATCCCAACACCTGAGCATTACCACCCCTCCTCGCCCCAGAGGGATGAGAAGATGCTAACTGAGAGGTGGGCCCCTAGAAATAGCTGGTTTGATACAGTCCTCTATCAGTAAAAAGGATAACTGAGTGCTTCGTGTTCTTTAAAGGAAATTTACATAAATCATCTCAGGTTAGAGGAAAGATCATTTCCTAGGGTTGTTGCAGTTAGCCCCTGAGTTGGGGAATCGTCTCAGTGAGTTGAGACCTATCCCCACCGTACAGCCCTCTGAACACCCCGACGCGTGCACCATGGTCCTCACTGCCGCCCACACCTCCCAGCGTCACTTATGCACTGCCCAGCCCATCTCCCCATCCGTCCCCACGTGCCGCTCACTGCAGCAGGCAGTCGTTTCTTCCGTCATTACAACGTCATGATTTATGAAACAGACGATAACATAGTCGATCTCTCTAGAATAACTCCGGCATCGAGTTGTTCTGGCATTCCGCCTCCCAGATGAACATTCTCCCACTGCAGTTTTATCATCATTCTCATTTGGCAAGTAAGGAAACCTGGATTCAGAAGGGAAGCGACCTACCCAGTGACATATTACTAGCATAGAGTAGAATCAGGACTTGAACCCAAGGCAGTCTGACCCTCAGATTGTTTTTTTTTTTTCTTTCCACTATTTCAAAGGAAGTTTCCTTCTCAGAAAACACAAATATAATAGAAAAAAATTCTTTCTATCACTGAGAGGTAGCCCTTGTTAACATTTTGCTGTGTTGCTCTTATTCTCTTGTCCATACGTATATACTGGTATTTAAAAAGCATAACATACCTTATATACAGTTTTGTGTCCTGCTTTTTTCACTTAAAATTATATTTTGAGCATTTTTTATGTCAGCAAAATTTCTTTGAAATGTTATAATAATAATAAATATCTTAGTTTATGGATTTACCATAATACATGTAACCAATTCTTGTTATCTTTTTAATCTTTATTGGAGTATAATTGCTTTACAATGTGATGTTAGTTTCTGCTGTACAACAAAATGAATCAGCTATATGTACACATATATCTCCATATCCCCTCCCTCTTGAGGCTCCCTCCCACCTTCCCTATCCCACCCCTCCAGGTCGTCACAAAGCACCCAGATGATCTCCCTGTGCTATGCAGCAGCTTCCCATTGCTATTTTACATTTGGTAGTGTATATATGTCAGTGCTACTCTCTCACTGCGTCCCAGCCTCCCCCTCCCCCCGTGACCTCAAGTCCGTTCTCTACATCAGTGTCTTTATTCCTGCCCTCCACTAGGTTCATCAGTACCATTTTTCTAGATTCCATATATATGTGTTGGCATACGCTATTTGTTTTTCTCTTTCTGACTTACTTCACTCTGTATGACAGACTCTAGGTCCATCCACCTCACTACAGGTAACTCAGTTTCATTCCTTTTTATGGCTGAGTAATATTTCATTGTGTATATGTGTCACATCTTCTTTATTCATTCATCTGTCGATGGACACTTAGGTTGCTTCCATGTCCTGGCTATTGTAAATAGAGCTGCAATGAACATTGTGGTACATGTATCTTTTTGAATTACGGTTTTCTCAGGGTGTATGCCCAGTAGGAGGATTGCTGGGTCATATAGTAGTTCTATTTTTAGTTTTTTAAGATATCTCCATACTGTTCTCCATAGTGACTGTATCAATTTGCATTCCCACCAACAGTGCAGGAGGATTCCCTTTTCTCCACACCCTCTCCAGCATTTATTGTTTGTAGATTTTTTGATGATTGGCCACTCTGACCAGTGTGAGGTGATACCTCATTGTGGTTTTGATTTGCATTTCTCTAATGATTAGTGATGTTGAGCATCCTTTCATGTGTTTGTTAGCAATCTATGTCTTCTTTGGAGAAATGTCTGTTTAGGTCTTCTGCCCATTTTTGGATTGGGTTGTTTGTTTTTTTGATATTGAGCTGCATAAGCTGCTTGTATATTTTGGAGATTAATCCTTTGTCAGTTGCTTCATTTGCAAATATTTTCTCCCATTCTGAGGGTTGTCTTTTCATCTTGTTTATGGTTTCCTTTGCTGTGCAAAAGCTTTTAAGTTTCATTAGGTCCCATTTGTTTATTTTTGTTTTTATTTCCATTACTCTAGAAGGTGGGTCAAAAAGGATCTTGCTGTGATTTATGTCACAGAGTGTTCTGCCTATGTTTTCCTCTAAGAGTTTTATAGTGTCTGGCCTTACATTTCGGTCTTTAATCCATCCATTTTGAGTTTATTTTTATGTATGGTGTTAGGAAGTGTCAATTCTTGTTATTGAACAATCGTGTTATTGCTACTTTTTTCAATGTTCTATATAATGGTGTACAGAAGATCCTTGTAAATGAGATTTTGTCTGTATCCCTTATATTCCCCTTACAATAGTTTCCTAAACTTACAAGCATGGGGTCAGAGATCCTAGCCGCATTATATTAGACTGTTCAGGTTCTAGCTTTTGATTCATTTTAATTCAGGCACCAGAGAAGATATCCTGGGATAAGCATGACTTCTAAGACATTGACAAAGCTTTATGTACATCTTAGGTGGCAAAACACCAGCCCTGTGAGGCAGAAACTAGGGGGCCAGAGTGGTGAGCCAGCAGGCTGACCGGGTGGGCGTGTGTTGGTAAGGGGACACAGAGTTGCAAGTGACATATCACACCCTTAAACAATGTCTGCCAACAGGACAATCTGGTATGAACTCCATGCCAGAGAGTGGCCTTTCAAGACCCAACCAGCAGAGGCAATAATCTGGCAAATGGGCACAGGCATGAAACCCAACCTCAGCCAGATCGGCATGGGAAAAGAAATCTCGGTAAGTCCCAGGATAGTGCCAGGTCTGGGGGATGAGGGGAGAAGCAGACACAATTCTGGGCCTTCTTTTTCCTGCATGTTAATGAGGTTGCAAACGCTTTCCTGGAGGGTGACAAAAAAGCCTGCCCACAGACTTGTCAGATAATGATTTGGAGCTTAGAAGGCAAAGCTTTTGAACTACGCCTGCAATTCAGGTTCCTGCTATCAGGGCACAGTAACACTTGGCCAGGTTTTTCTTAGCAAGGGATTGCTGAGTCTAGTAGAACGAGTGAATCCCTCTTTTTCTGTTATTTTTTAAAGACATACATTAAGATATCACTGGTATTAATGATTCTAATTTTATTTGGATCTACATAGAATTTTTAAGGTGTTATCCAACTCAGAACAAGATATATGGAAACAGAGAAGCCTGAGTATAAATTAGTAATCATCCTTTAAAACACATCAGGAAGAATCCTCTTTTGATCAGAAGATAGATGTGTCAGGGAAGGCGTAATTATCTGGTATGTTTTTAAGGATTACCTGTCTCTAGATTTCCTTTCTCAAGTGAGGCAATTACTAAGAGTAATTTTCCTGTCTGTGACTTTAAGTGTGCTTATAATATTAGGACGTGGATAGAAGCTTCAGGATTCCCTTTTCTCCCTCCTTTTTGAGAAAAATGCCACGAAACTCCTTGGGGAGCATTATTGAGTTCAGTGTATCCCAGACCTTCTATAATAGGATTTACCTAGTTTGCTATATAGGCTCAGAAAGTGGATGAGTAAAAGGATGGATGATGCAATGGATGAGTGATGCATGGCTGGACGATAGATGAAGGATAAATACATGAACTGAGATGAATAGATAGATGGATGGGTGGATGGATAGATGGATGGGTGGATGGATGGATGGATGGATGGGTGGATGGATAGATGGATGGGTGGATGGATAGATGGATGGGTGGATGGATAGATGGATGGGTGGGTGGATGGATGGATGGGTGGGTGGATGGATAGATGGATGGGTGGATGGATAGATGGATGGGTGGATAGATAGATGGATGGGTGGGTGGATGGATGGATGGGTGGATGGATAGATGGATGGGTGGATAGATAGATGAATGGGTGGATGGATAGATGAATGGGTGGATGGATAGATGGATGGGTGGATGGATAGATGGATGGGTGGATGGATGGATGGGTGGGTGGGTGGATGGATGGATGGGTGGGTGGATGGATAGATGGATGGGTGGATGGATAGATGGATGGGTGGATGGATAGATGGATGGGTGGATGGATGGATGGGTGGGTGGGTGGGTGGATGGATGGGTGGGTGGGTGGATGGATGGATGGATGGGTGGATGGATAGATGGATGGGTGGATGGATAGATGGATGGGTGGATGGATAGATGGATGGGTGGATAGATAGATGGATGGGTGGATGGATAGAAGGATGGGTGGGTGGATGGATGGATGGATTATGGAGGAATCTGGCAGTGGAACGAATGGGTAGACAAACAGACAAATCCAATGAGATGTCAAGGAGTAATCAAGAAGTTATTAGTTAACGTTAAATCACCATGTTGGTTTCCTTTAGGACATTCTTCTCTTCTGCTGGGCCTTTGAACAAGAAGAGAGACCTACCTTTACCAAGCTCATGGACATGCTGGAGAAACTGCCAAAGCGAAACCGCCGCCTGTCTCACCCTGGACATTTCTGGAAGTCTGCAGAGTAAGTGTTCCCCCTTAGCATCTCTCCCCACTGCCCTGTCCTCTGGCCTTTGTCACCTTTTTGCTCCCCTCCCCAGCTCCTCTGCCAACCGTCTCCTTTCCGTGTACCCACCTCCCTCCCCAGCGTACCACCCTTCCCCACCGTGTTTCTGTTCAGGGGAGTCTCCTCTGCAGTTTGGGTCCTAGAGGCTGCCATACAGGGCCTGGATCCCTGTGGCTACCATGGCTGCCTCATTGCCTGTTTCTTCCTCATGAAGGTTGATGCCCCAGTAAGTCTGAGCATCACATGGTGAGGTGGTACCCTGAACCCACCAAGCCCTACGTGTCAGCTGTTCATCAAAGTAGAAAAGTCCTGGGGTGTACCTATTTCACGGATGATAGACGGGCAAGGTGTCTGTGTCCTATTCCTGTACCCACGGCAGACATGACTAATCTGTCACAGCGCATCTGCCATCACTCAGTGGTACTACTCATCAGCAGTTATTTAGAATCAGTGCATGGATGCCTTTCCTGGCCATTCCAGATTTATCCAGCCTCCTTCTTTTACACATGGAGAAACCGTGGCCCAGAGACGTTCAGCACCTCACCCACATCTGCATGGGGTGCTGGTGACAAAGCTGGGGACACAGGTCAGGTCCCAACTCCCTAGTCTAGAGTTTGCTCTCCCCACAACATCAGCCCCTCAAGATTCCTCACTCACACTCATCCGGCTTTGAGATGGTCACTCTGGAGGTGTGGTCCTTTCAGAAACCGCCTGGGTCGGCAGTGGATTGGGGGAGGGCTTGGCTACAGTAGGCCCAGGATCTGGGTCCTGTCTAGGGCTTTGTAATCTGCACAGGGGACCGACCAAGAGGTCTCAGCTGCAGCTGGCACGTTCCCAGGAGGCGAGCAGCTAACTCGAAACTCGCCTCTGGGATCTTGGGTTTTCCCCTCCACGGCTCACATCAGAGGAGCTGGCATTTCTAGAATCCCAGTGTGGCTTAGCCCGTGGTGAGCTGGAGGCAAGGCTGGGGCAAGCCTGCGTTCCAGAGCGGTGCGTCTCAAAATTTAATATGCATTCATATCACCTAGGGACTTTGTTAAAATGCGGATTCTCATTCTGTATGTCTGGGGTGGGGCCCAAGATCTTGCATTTCCAAGGTGATGCCGACGCTGCTGGTCCATGGACCACCCTTTGGACCTGTGTTGTCCAAAAACAGCCACATACCACGTGGGGCTATTGAACACTTGAAGGGGGCGAGTCTAGGTTGAGATGTGCTTTGAGTATAAAATCTACACTAAATTTCAGAGACTCAGGAGAAAGGAAATAATGGTTAATCCCTCCTCTCCCTAGTCCCTAATCTTTCATCTACGTTCTGTCTCTATGAATTTACCTGTTCTAGATGCTCCATATAAGTGACCACATACAATATTTATCCTTTTGTGTTTGGCTTCTTTTACTCAGCATGTTTTCAAGTTTCATCCACAGTGTAGCATATATTATTAGACCATCATTCCTTTTTATGGCTGAGTGATATTCCGTTGTAAGTCTATACCACGTTTTGTTTGTTCATTAATCTGTTGTTGGATGCTTGGTTTGTTTGCACCTTTTGGCTATTGTGAATAGTGTTGCTGTGAACATTGGTGTATAAGTATCTGTTCAAGTCCCTGCTTCCAATTCTTTTTTTCATCACCACGACCACCAGCACGACCTCCATCATCTGGGCACCACTTATAAGGACATGTGTGATAGGTGCCATGTCAAGCATTCTGTCTGCATTATCTCACTGAATCCTCAGGGCCCCCCTAAGAGGTAGTCTGGTACCCCCAGAGGAGGCACAGAGAGGTTAAGTGCCTACTCACAGGTCACACAGCTAGTAAGGAGCAGAACAAATATTGGAACCCAGATTGGTCTGGACCCTAAATCCATGATCTTGACTCCTCCACTCTGCTGCCTTCTAGGCAAAGGCTGCCTGTCTTTCTAGAACCATCCTGGGAGAGTGGGCATAAATTCTGCCCCTGACAGCCCAGATCCTGGCTCAACGGTAGTCAGCAAAGCCTCCACCCACAGCTGGAGTCTATGGTGTGGGTCTTTTCTCACCTCCGCTTCCTTTATCTCCATCCCTTACTGAGCATTCTCAGCAACTCCACATGGCACACGGGCTGGTGTTCTGGTCCCACGTGGCCTCAACCCAGCTCACAGCTGGGTGACCATCCCTAGTCCAGAAGCTACATGCTCCAGTGAGAAGAGCCTGCTGCTTCCTGGCTGTGCACCCTTGGGCAAAACACCTAACCTCTCTGAGCCTCATCTGTAAAAACGGTGTAATGTGCCTTTCTTGCAGGCTATCCTCAGGTTTAAATGAGATCAGGTATGTGAGGTGCTTGGCACGGAGCCCAGCGCATAGTAGGACCTCCGCCTTTTCTTGTAGAGGGCGGGAAAAGCTCATCTCAGACCACCTGACCTCCGAGAGGGCGCTAATTCACAAAAGATGGCGTTGTCATACCCATGTGACCTCTTGCCACTCTCTCCCTTCTCTCCGTGCTCCAGGCTGTGACCACTGGACAAAGGGACAGCGCTCAGCTGCCTCAGCTCCCAAGCCACCTCTCCTCCCCTGCTCTGCCCTCTGCCAGCTCAGGAGGCCAGATGCTCACCATCAGAGGGTACCGACCCCGGCCGGCCTGGGAGCGCTGCACGACTGAGCCCGGCAGCTTCCCCGCACCCCAGACCCACGCCTTCGCTCGGGCAGGGGTGGGGACCCCGAGCCAGGACTTCATGGGACCAGCCAGGGAGATGCGGAGTTGATCAGTGAGGCCCAGGGGACGGTGTAGACAAGAGAACTTTGGGCTGGATGTGGAGCCCCTGGGCCGTGGAGGCTAGGGCAGGAGTCCCACGCGGGCAGGCTCGCAGGACCGGTCTGTGTGTGCGTGTGTGTCTACGTGCACGACTCCGTCCGCTCTCGATTGCCCTTGATGACGGGAGTCAGGCTGCCCCGGGTCCGGGGCTGAGCGCCCATCAGCTGTTTCAGTGTCTGCGTGGTGGGTTCCAGCTGCGCTCTCTGGAGAGACGGGACGGGGGTGCAGAGCTGAGCGCGCGCTTAGTGGAGGCTATGGGGCCGAGATCTGGGCGGGAGGCTCAGCTGTTCCTGTGCAAACATCTGTTCTCGGAGGCCCCCCCACCCCAAGCCTGTCAAGGTTTGGGCACCTCTGCGTATCGCTCCGAAGTGCATGTCCTCTGCGCTCTGGGTCTCTCTGGGCTACGCTTCCCCATTTCCGCTGCCCTCTCCTGTGACAGCCTCGTCCCCTTTCTTCCTCGCTGCCCCCCACTTCCATTTGGAAAGCACAGTGGCTCCCTGGCCAAGATGACTTCAGGGGGCTCCTTCCAGCTCACCTTCATCCATGACGTCCCCCTGAAGTCTGAGCCTTGGGAACCGGGGCTCTGGGAGGGGGAAGTTCTAGGACATTCTCTTTCCCTCCCTCTGCCCTGGCACTTACACCAGCTAAGTTTATCCACCACGATGACGGATATAGGTCATTGGGTTAGGTGTGTGTGTTGGGTTACAGGGCGTGTGCACAGCATCTTGTTTGCAAATGATCCCTCCCCCATTCCTGCTGCTTCACCCTTAAAAAGTCCAGCTGGGGAGGCGAGGAGGGCAGCTGTTTGTCGGGGTTCTGCATTTTCAGCTCCAGCCGGTGCCGAATCGCAGAGCGGCTTCCCCATTCGACGTCTCTGCACGCTCAGCGCCCCTGCCTTCCATCCCTCACCCTCGCTCCCCACCTGGCCCAGCTGCTCTTGCTAACCGCACCAGGGTCCAGTGCTCTACACGGAGGGCGCTGGGAGCAAGTCAGGTGCAGAGTGATGGGGAGAGCTTCTGTCTTATGTTCCTTACCTTACAAGGGAATGTCTTAGGTTCCCCAAACCCTGGACCCCATTCATCTGACCAGGCATCCGAGGGGAATCTGCCCCCCAGCGGGGCGCTAGCAGGACAGCTGGGCATTAGGCAGGAGGCCCAGGGTCTGCCCACAGTCCCGCCGTACTTCTTGGACACTGCCCAGCCTTGGTTTCTTCTGGTCGCCACCTTATCTAGATGTCTCCCTCAAAGAGAGGGGACCTCCGACTTCAAAAACCCACCTGGGCTCAGACTCAACATCCAACCAGAGATATGGGGATCTTCCCCACTTTGGTTCACGCTCTGGGGGCCAAGCCTGCTTCCAAACTGGGAAAAATGATGAGACCGGTCATGCTTCCCGAGACCCTGGCCGAGGGAAACCCCAAAGGCCTTCCTGGTTACTTTCCCAGCGCTCCCACCTGCCTGGGACCAGAGACTCCAGGCCCCCATGTGGGCCATTCCTAAGCATTCCTCTTCTGGGGCATCTGTCCCTGTGGCCCTCAGCCCGTCATTTGTGTGTCTGGAGGTGCTGACACGTGTTTGCACAAGCCCCAGCTGCTTTGCTGTCGCTGCGGGCAGCTCTTGTCAGCGGCCGCCGCCCTGTTAAGGCAGGTCACCCAGCGGACCCGCCCCAGGCCTGAGCCGGGGCCTCCTGAGGGTCTCACGTCTCTTTAGCCCAATCAGACTTCTTGGGTCCGTGGACCCCAGTCTTTATCACAGACCTCTGTGCGGGGGGAGGAAATGAGGAAGGGGAGGGGTAGCCAAGGTCAGCTCCCTGAAGCTGACGTGCTCACCAGAGCTGCAGCCCACGCCCTCTTGCCCCCGTTGTTTCCAGAATTAACTATCAGGGCCACCCAGAGCCTTTGGCAGGGCCCAGCAGCATCTCCACAGGCTGCTTTTTCCATTTGTTCACAAGCACCAGCTTGAGATTAAGGGCGGAGCCTGAGGGACCCAGGGAGAAACCCCAGCTTCCCCTGCGCCTTTGGAGTTTCTCTGCCTGCAGAATAGGGTCCCACGTCACCGGCTCTCGCCTTGCCGTCTCCCTCTTTCCCCAGGTCTTTACTTTGTCCCCTCCTTCCTCAGTCTCGCTGTAGCCAGTCCAGCCCAGCCCCGCACCGCCCTCCTGCTGCACCGCCCTGAATTGTTTAGAAGCCCGCTTTTATTTGCAGACATTTTGATCCAGAAAGAACCAAACCCCTGCTTTCCCTGCTGACCTCAGTCCTTATTCACTGAAGCAGTGGGAGGAGGTCATGTACATTCATCTTTTGCAAAGGGAAAAGAAAAGGCGGTGTGTATATTTACACCGTAGTTGCCAGCCCACCATTGGCTCATTCTATAGAATCCACAACACAGATTGTGTGTACACGTCCAATCACAGCTGTGTGCAGGTGCCCGGCGCCCAGCAGCAAGTTGCCTCTGTCTCCGCCCTGCTTTCAGCAAACCCTTAGGTACACAGGCTTCCCAAATGGACCAGTCCACAGGGTAAAGATTCACTAGGAAGCCTTGACCTTGCCTTCTTTCAAAGGCATGTGGATTTGCACACTGAATTCCCACCCACTCTTCCTGGTCACAGGTCTTTCATAAAATGGGGAGTCCCCTTGCAGGGGGACCTTACGTGGGGACATCTCCACACGTCACCATCCCCAGAGTGAACTGGAAATCAGAGTCTCCACTTAATTGTTTTGTCCTCGTTTTCCTTTTGCTGGTCAAAAAGAAAAATCTTGTCTTGCCATGGAGTCCTCCTTTATTTCTACCTTGGATTCTGCGTCATTAGAAGCCCTGGATTGATCTCTGGAGACTAGACTCCTGTATCTGGGGAACCCCGGTCTGCCGCCTTTCCGCCTCCCACCCCGTGTGCACACATCCCGTCCCACTCCTCACCTCCCTCAGTTCTTGTCCCCACCTGTGACTGATCGTCTAAGGAACAGGAAGGAAGTGATACACACTGAGGCCCAATCACTATGTTTAAAAGTCTCGACTTCGGGTTGGCACATTAGGCCCCGTGGGCTATATCCAGCCCACCAAGTGGTTTTTACAGTATTTAATTGGGGGAAAAAACAGAAGAGCTCATGATATGTGAAAACTCTATGAAATTCAAATAGCAATGTCAATAAACAAATGTTGGCTCACAGCCACACCCACTCATTTACATACGGGCCATGGTTTCATTTGTGCTGCGACAGAGTTGGCTACTTGTAACGGAGACAGGGTGGCCCTTCAAGCTGAGAATATTTACAGTCTTGCCCTCTACTGAAGACTTTTGCCGACCTCTGATCTAGGCGACTGTCAGAAGGAAGAAAAAACCAGTTTGCACATGGTTCCCAGAGGAGGAACAGGAACCCAGGGGGAGGGAGTTACAGGGGCCGAGAACGAGTTCCAGCAGGGGAAGAACTTTCTAACGGCTTGCCTTGGAAGGTAGAAAGCTCCCCGTCCTGGGAGAGGCGTGAGCCAACATTGAGACCACTTGGTGTGCAGGATCTAGAGGGAATTCGGGCCTCAGAGGTCGAAAGAGTCTAATCTGCTCAGGCTGCCGTAAGGAAACACCACAGTCTGGGGGGGGCGGGGGGGGGGGTTGGGGGGCTTCAACAACAGAAATGTATTGACTCACAGTTCTAGAGACTGGGAGTCCAAGATCAAAGTGTCAGGCTTGGTTTCTTCTGAGGCCTCTCTCCTCGGCTTGCAGACAGTCAGCCTCTCACTGTGTCTTCACGTGGCCTTTCCTCTGGGCGCACACATGCCTGGTGTGTCTCTTCTTATAAGGACACCAGTGATATCGAATTACGGTCCTGCCCTTACGACCTAATTTAACCTTAATTACCTCTTTAAGGGCCCATCTCCAAATCCAGCCACGCTGGAGGTTAGGGCTTCAGCATATGAATGGCGGGGGTCTGGGGGAGGTGCACAATTCAGTCCATAGCAAGGACCCTTGGGATTTCAGAGACTGATTTTAGAGTCTTTTGAAGCAAAACTCCCATCCCTGGCTGGCTAGTTCTCAGCCTTGGGTCCCTAAACTTGCCCTCCCCGTCCTCATCCCTTGCCAGCCTTCTTTTGACCCAGCAATCCCCTGAGGGCTGGTCTTGCTTCAGATATGCCACCAATGCACTCAAGCCCCCCTCCCCCTCTGCACTAGTCAGCTAGGGCTGCTGTGGCAAAGTACCACAAGCAACAGGAATTGATGCTCTCATGCTTCTGAAGCCTAGAAGTCTAGAATCAAGGTGTTGGCAGGACCAAGTTCCCCCTGGCACCCGTAAGGGAGTCCTTCCTGGCCGCCCGCTGCTTTACTTCTGGCAGTTTTCTGGCAATCTCAGGCATTCCTTGGCTTGCGGATGCATCTCTCCAATCTCTGCCTCTGTCATCACACAGCCTTCTCCTTCTGTGTGTCTGTCTTCTCACTGCCATCTTTTCATTAGGACACCAGTCATATTGGATTAGGGGCCCATCCTACTCAAGTTCAACTTTACCTTAACCAATGCATCTGCAGTGACCCTATTTCCAGATAAGGTCGCATTCTGAGGTACTGTGGGTTAGGATTTGAATGTATCTTTGTTTTGGCGGGAGCGGGGAGCTCAGTTCAACCCTTGACATCCTCTAAGGAGCTTTCTCTTGTGCCTTGGTTCCTCCATGGCAGATCCCCTGGGAGATAGATTCCCCAGACCCCTGGGCTACGAGGGTCAGCCCATTGCTGCCACTCTTGTCAAACATGCCCCCTGACCCACACCTCCGTCCCTGGGGTCCAGTAGTCCCAGATTTCATCTCCATGGATAAGGGTGGGCGGTCCATCTGTAGCGGGACAGTCGCTTGACCATTGAATGAATGTGCTTCAGCCCAGTCCGAAAGGGTTGGTGACACGATGCTTGCTTTTATTTGTATTCTCACTCAGCGGCAAAGGAACAGACCTTGGTGAGTCGCGCTTTTGCTGTGTCCTCTTTTGGCTTTGCCTGTGAAGTGAGGAAGGTTTTGAGCAGGCTCGGGGGATGCTCTCCCTGGCCCCCAGCCCCACCTTACCCCCCCCCCAGCCCAGCCCTCACCCGTAAGGTAATGGTCCTGACCTCGGGGAGGGATGAGATGCAGCATATGTCAGCCTGGACCCTGGAATGTGGGAACCCCGTGTCTGGAAGGTTCTTCCTGGCTCTCCCGAGGGCATGCCTCGGCGGCCTCATTCCTCTCCTGTCACTGACTGCCCTCTCAAGAGCATACTGTCCACGCCCATGCTGTTAACCAACTGGGGCAGAAGGTTGGTGGGAGATCTTCAGTCTCCCCGACTTCCTCAATTTACCTACGCGCCAGCACCGAGCGTAGCGCCTGGCACGTAGTAGGTACTCAGTAAATGTTTGCAGAATGCCGGGGTGGAGGGTTGCTGGGTCAGAGCGAGGCCCTGGCACGGGGCTCAGACATCCTTCCCTGCAGCCAGGGGGCTCCACTGGCAGGGCTGGGCAGTAATGGGATTCCCACAACCGGGCCCTGTGTTGTGGCTCCCACGTCACTCCAAATGAATTTGCCAGATTCAGCGGTCGTGACTCATAAAGAGACCCGTTGGGGCAGGTGTCCCAGGGTACCTAGGCCCTGGGAGGCGGAGTAATGATGCACCTCTAACAGCCACTCTTCAGTGAGCACTTACTATGTGCCAGGCCAACTGAATCCCCCACTTCGTAGGACTGGACGGTCCTAGGAAGTAGGTACCATTATCCGCATTTCACAGGCAAAGAAACTGTGGGAAGGAGACGTAAACCAGCCTGTGAAGTGGTAGAGCCAACATTTTAAATGTGATTTTTTGGGCTCGTTCGTTCCCAGGAACCCACCACCATCTTGAGTGGTTATGCCCAGCTGCCCATGGGGATGTTACAGTTCACACCTGTGCTGTTATCTGTAGCTCATAACCAGGAGAGAGGGAGGATGCAGGGGAGGGTGGGGACCCTCGTGGGAGTTTGCACGGAAGCTCCCACTTACGGTCCCAGACTGACAGGCTGCCCGGAGCTGCCCGTTTCCAGGAAAATGGGCATCTGGGTTGGTAAAGCCACTCCTGGGTTCCTCCAGCACCCCTGCGCCGAGCAGCCTGTACCGTCAGCTCAGCCCTCTCCCTCTCCTGTACTTAACATTTAACTGTGGGCCTCTGTCCCAGGAGGCTCTCCAGTGAGTCCTCCTCCCTCTCAGTGGTCACGCTGACCGCTGGGATCCTACTGCCCCTTTTCCTAACACCAAGAATATGAAAGATTTCTCGTCATGGGGTTGAGATGCCTGCTGTCCCTCTATTGAGGACCAAGCTGGAGGAAACGGGTTTTGCCCGGAGCTTGCCTGATCCAGGTTGACCCTGGATCAACACAGTTTACCAATTGTGTTGCATAGACCTTTAATTCCATAGCAGACTAGATGGACGTTGCATTAGTGGAAGGGTTCTGGGACAAATAAGCATCGGAAATGCTTAGCCAGAACAAGGTTGAACTTAATTCTTGATTGCAGGACTTAACCAGAGCTTTTAAGACACTACCATGTAGTTAAACCTGTAAAAGGCCAACAGCAGGCTGCTCTTCCTAAGCTTCCCCAGGCTGGCTTCTGAATCCCCAACAAGATCAATCTCTGTGAATTCAACTCAATATCTTACACGGTATTCTGAGAGCAAGTGCCAGCCCACAGAAGAGAACAGCTGACCCCCAGCACTTACCCACCACCTGCTAGGAGCCAGGACAGGTAGATCGACCCCGTCCAGCCCCACCTCTCCTGGAGACTGGCACTGTGAGCAATGAACGTAGAAGCAGAACAAGATGCATTAGGCAGAGAGATGTGGCTGGGGGGTGACCACTGGCTGCTCCTGAGCCCCAGAAAACTTGAACCTTGCCCCTGCCACCTCACATTCCCTACCCAGGCCTGCTGAAGGAAGACCCCGGTTCTGTGCATGAGGACAGTGGTTCCATGCACAAGGACGCCGCAAAGGGAAATTCTGGCTGATCGTGTCTTCCAATGGAGGGGTCAGATGTGCTGTGTGTCAGTGACTTCCCCAGCATACCATGGTTCAGAGACTAACAGAGGACATCATGCCCTCATAGGGGCCAGCTAGGTCTTGACCTGAATTTTTATCTTCAGCCAGGTCATTGCAGTGAAGATCTAGAATGATCTATATTTAGAAGATCTAGAAGGATGACCTAGTCCAAGGAGTACAAATATGTGACATTTCTGCTACCACTGCCCCTCCTGTACTCTTGGCAGACATTGCTAATCAATCACAGCATGCCTTGCCACTTCATGTGGATGTGAGTAGCCAGCCTGATCTCATGCCTCTCCTCCTTTCACAGGAGAAAGAACTCAGGCCCAGAGAAAAGAAGGTAAACTCTTCCAAGCTAGGTCCCTTCTTAGAAGCAGAGGTAGATTTAGAACTAAGGCCTCAGAAATTTCCAGAAGCCTAGTCATTTGACGTCTTGTCTGTAACTGGTGGATGGTGTCGAAGGGCCCTGCAGAGCTTTATTTTCAGTCAGGCAACTTGGAAAATACAGAAAGAAAGATTCTGTCTGTAACACCTTGTGTATGATCCTGTTTGGTAATGTGTTTGCTTGGAGAGAAATCATTTATCTTCCAGGGAACAGCTTCCCCTCAAGGCCTGACTGCCACCCCCAGCCTCGTACCAGGGGCTGGAAGGCCTGGGGACCTTAAGGAAATACAGTGTGTATGTGAGTGGGAGGGATGTTCTTCACTTGAGGCAGTTTGTAAAAGTTTCTGTGGTTCAACCTGGACATCTCGGAAGATACGGAATGTTGCCTATAGAGGGGCGGAAAGGAAACCTGACTCCAGTTGTTTTTTGGTTTCTTCCCTGTGTGGAAGGCTCAAAATCGAGTTTTCACCCAGATAAAATTCCCTGGGGTCCTAGTGGACCACCAGCTCTACTCCTGAGCTCTTGAAAGGCTTTTAATAACCAGCTTGGTGGCTGAGAGTACTTTCCGTCTGCTACCTCTTCCTTTCCTTCCTCCCCTTATCTTCCACCACCACCGACTCCTACCAGATAACATCTCCCCTGGACCGTGAACAGAGGAGAAAGTTACACAATAGTAGAGATGAAAAATAACCGCCATGTATTTAGCTTAAATTAGCTCAGAAGAACAGCTCCCTCCCTCCATTGAGTGGGCAGCCATTGTTTATGCCAACACGCTGTTTGCATCCTGCCTTCTTAGATTTGAAAGTCTAATGATTAAAAACAAATCTTAGTTTTTCTTTTTCACCACTTAAGAAAAAAAGACCAGCTTGGCTAGTTCTTCTAGTTTAAAATTACCCTGACCTCCAGCACTTAGAGTGAGAATTTTGAAAAGACTGGTGCCAGGATAGCAGGAAAAAAAACCACAGGCAGACAGTAGGAGGCAGAGAAGCCTGTTCTGAAGTGGTGAGCAACGGGCTGGTCAAGGTGGGAGATGAGCTTTTGACGGATGCCGACGGCTGGGTCAGTTCAGAATTCTGTGGGGTTATTTCTTCATCCGCCATGTATTCGGTGGGTTATTTATTGAGCATCTACTACATTTGTAGACCCTGGGCATTCAGTGATGAGGGAAACAAAGTCTCCCCATTCTGAAGCTTAGAGCCCAGTGGAGGAGATAGAAAAGAATCTGGCCAACAACAATCTATAAATTACCACTCACATAGCCCCCGAATGGGGGACCAGTAACATGAGATGTGGGGAGGGGAGACTACTGTGGAGGGAGCATTTGGCAAAGGTCTTTCCTAGGAGGTGAGATTTCAGATGAGATCTAAAGGAAGAGAAGGAGGAAGAGATGACAGTTCTAGGTCAGGGTCTCCCAGCCTCAGCACTGTTGATATTTGGGACCAGATCATTTGTGCTGTGGGCAGGGCGTCCTGTGCACTGTTGGATGTTGAGCAGCACCCGTGGCCTGCATCCACTAGATGCTGGTCGCACCCCCCTTTCCTGCCACCCCTGAGTTGTGACAACCAAAGATGTCTCAGACATTGGAAATGTCCCCTGGGGGGTAGAATCACGAAAACACCATTCTAGGCTGAGGCATGGAAGGAGGCCAGAGGGGATGAGCAGGGTGGACAGTGGATGAACTGGGCTGGGGGGTGGGGAATAGGAGCATCCCGGGCGGGGGAGCATCTCAAAGGTCTTCTAAGGGCAGCGGGAAAGCACTGGGAGCTTTTAAGGGGTACAGTGTCACCATCTGATTCTCACTCGTTTGAGCCAAGGCATGAGGTCTTGAGTACACTGTCACCAGCCACATCACTGGGACCCACTTCCAGCCTCCTGCCATCTGCAACCTTTCACGAAAGAAAAAAGGAAATCAGACAGTGGTAAACAGGAAAACTCAAGGCGGGGCCTCCTTGAGTAACTGTGGCATGGAAGTGGGTTTTAAAGCAATATTTAGCATCTTCAATGGTTGGAAGGCTGCCTAGGTGAGGAGGAAGTTGACTTGCCTGTCACCATCTACATGGACAAGGCAAGGTCTAAAATCCCAGCTCATGGGCTAGGAAGTGAGCCACAGGCCACCCCCCCGGTGCCTGGCTCTCCCTGCCACATCCTCCCCCGTTCCTTCTGCGGTAGCCGGCTCCAGCCTCTTACTGAAGTAAAGAAATCTTATCACTTGCATCAGGCAACCCCAGCGCTGCTCTCAGGGGCTACTCAGGGAAGTCCCCTCTGTCTTCCCCAGGAAGGAGAGTCTCCAGGTATCCGAGGGCCTCTCCACCCTCCTTCCAATCCCTAGTTAAGTGTGGAGAAGAGAGTTATGAGGGCTGTCTCTTGTGGGGACGAAGCAATAAAACAGACGGTGTGGACAATAGGTGGCTGTTCCGTCCCATCCCGCGTGGCTGATTTGGGGATGGAGGCGGGCAGGGGTGTGGACGAACTCCGTAGGTCCCGCTGCTTCACCCCTACGATCAGAGCCTGGGGGTTCCAGCAGTCCCAGGATGGGGGGAATGAGGAAGTCCGGCATCGCAAAGGACTGGGGCTGGGAAAGTTGTTTTGGGAATTGGGGACACTCAGTCCAGCACCTTCCAAGAAGGATGCTGAGTGGACTGGGGTGCCGTTCCCTGGTGGGTCAACCTCTCCCCACCCGAGCCCTGCCCGGGTTGGGGCAGTGGCAGCTTGAGTGCGTCCCGGACAATGAATGCAATGCATTGGTCCTCCAAGACTGTAGCCATTTTCTCTGTTTATTTTCTATCTGTGTTGCTACTACTACTACTAATAAAATGGGTACATACAAACGCGTGTAAGTTCACGTAACTGCTGTGTAGCTATAGTATAGACATCAGGCCGCCCTAATGTACTTGTCCTGCCACACCAAGGACCTCCCACCCCCGCCCGCCTGCCCGCCCTCCCAGCCAGCCTCCCACGGAGTGCCGCTCAGCCCCCCTGCAAATCCCGGCAGCCAGCTGGGCGGTGCTGGCCTGGCTGGGTCATTAAGGGAGGGGGCGTGGCTAGCATGGGAGCCCTTGGCCAGGCCTGAGCTCAACTGTGAGATGCCTGAAGGCTTTTCTCGGTTCCTTCCTACTCTTTCTCATCAGGCTTTCCTCCGCTGAGGCCCTCGTGCCCCCTACCCCAGGGAGTGCCATAGATTGTTGTTTCCCTTCCTCCATGCGCACATCCTGGCCTTGCGGTCCAGAATATAAAGCCCCAAGCCTTGGAGCACAAAGGCTGGATGCCTGAATGGTGTCAGGCATAGTGTCACCCAAGCTTCTCTGACTCCCCTTCCCTAGCTGTCATCCAGTTGGTAGCCTTTACCCCACCATGGGCTCCCCAGATCCCCGTGGGCTCCCATATTCCACGGGCATCGCTTCCACGTCATGGTCCCCTAGAACCACCGTAGCTCCTACTTTTTGGCCCTTTGGTGGATCTAAAATGCCTCCCATTGAGCAGCTGCAGGAGTCGAAGAAAGTCTCCCCCGTATTTCAAAAGCTCGTGTCCCCCCTAGAGTCTGTCATACAGAGTGAAGTGAGTCAGAAAGAGAAAAACAAATACCGTATGCTAACGCATATATATGGAATCTAAAAAAAAAAAAAAAAAAAGGTTCTGATGAACATAGGGGCAGGACAGGAATAAAGAGCTAGCCGTAGAGAATGGACTTGGGGGCACGAGTGGGTGGGGAGGGGGAAGCTGGGGCGAAGTGAGGGTAGCATCGACATATATACACTACCGAATGTAGAATAGTTGGCTGGTGGGAAGCAGCCACATAGCAGAGGGAGATCGGCTTGGTGCTTTGCGATGACCTAGAGGGGTGGGATAGGGAGGGTGGGAGGGAGGCTCAAGAGGGAGGGGATCTGGGGACATGTGTATGCATACGGCTGATTCGCTTTGTTGTGCAACAGAAACTAACACAGTATTGTGAAGCAATTACACTCCAATAAAGATCTATTAAAAAAAAAGCTCATGTCCCCAACCGCACCTGCTACACCCCCAGCAGAGCTCAGCATTAGGCAACATGTATCCCTTCGTTCCCCAAGACTTCATCTCATATACTCATCCAATAAATATTTAGTCAGTTCTTCCTGTGCTTCTGGAAAAAAATGAGGAAGAAAAGTGCCCCCTCCCTTCAGGGGACCTGAGTCCAGTGGATGAGATAGAGAAGTTGTGACAGGTGTCCTGAAGCCCCAGAGGATCACCCAACCCCGACAAGTGCCCTCAGGAGAAGTTTCTCAGAGGAGGGGACGCCTGAACCTCGTCTTGAGATTTGAGTCAAATGGGAGTGAGTGGTAGGGAACAGTGTGCCAAGTGGAAGGAATAGCCCATGTGCAGGCTCAGAGGCAAGGTGATGATATATTGAAAGCCTGCCCCTAGGCACTAGCTCTGCCCTCCCCTGACTTCCCCCAAGCCTGATGCGAGACCCTGGGGAATTCCACCCCGAAACAGAAGGTGCCCTGGCTTAGATGTGGAGACCTTGACTTCTCCCCCGACATCATGCCTGGCCCAGGTTATTGGCCTTGTCCTGGGAAAGAAGGTGTCTCAGGTGGGTTTGTGCTTGCTGGATCAGGCCAGTACTTAGGCTGCCTCGGACTCTCTCTGCATCTCTCTCTCTCTCTCTCAGGCTCTGTTGCTGCCTGCCTCCACACAATGTCTCTGTTTCTTAGTGCCCTCGCATTGGGTAGGACTCATGGGTATCACTTCTATAGATGGATTGACCATCAGCCCTTCTCTTTAAGGCATTTTCCTCCCTGTCTTTGCTTCTGCTTCACTCTCCCTCTACCTCCTCTTGCGACCTGTGTCTCTGCTCTCTGAGGCCCACATGTCTGTCTTGCCACACCAGAAAGCTTCCCTCGGCTGTCTCACCATGGCCTCTTTCCTGGAGAGTTTATGTCCCCCTGTTCATAGGCCACTGGAGTGTTGAGGTCAAGGACATGCATGAACATGGAAATTTATTGATGGAAAGATCCTACTCTAAGGGTCTCCAACTAAACATGACAGGTGTGATGGGCAAAATACTGGTTTGTTACCAAGTGGCTTAAGAAGACCTAGAGGTCATAGTGGGCCACGGGCCAAGTCTGCAATGCAACCTAAAGTGTGGAGAAAATGTATCAACCCTCTTGGTGGGATGGTGTGTGCCATTGTCCCTATAAATATGTGTCAGGGCTTGAAGGATGGGAAACATAGTATCTTTGCCGACCATAGGACTCCCAGGTGTGTGTGTGTGTGTGTGTGCGCGTGTGTGTGTGTGTTGCTGTAAATTAGCAGGGCTTGTTCACCTGCTTCATTGTGACTCAACATGTATTTCATACGCCACACTCGATCGTGAATAATGACCTCACCATCAATTTCTCAGTGCCAGCAGTTCCCCCAAGCGTTCCTTGGATTTTCTTAGCTTCGTGCAGCCCACGAGCACTTAGTATATCCCTAACCTTCAAGGGTATTGGAGAGAGTACATGAAGTCATGAATGTCAATAGCATCACACAATACCTGGCACAGTGTAGGTGCTCAGTAAATGTGGTTTCTCTTCTCCATGACCCAACTGTAGCTTTCCCAGGAATTCCACCTCCAGGAGGTTGTTCCTGAAAAGATGAAAGACTGGAATAGAGAGATGGTAGGTGTTACCCATTTTCTTGGATGTTGGTGCCCTGGTGGACATGGGGAGGGATGCCTACATCTCATAAGGTCATGCCCCCACCGCTGCTGTCGGGGTCAGCATCCACAGGGCAGAGGCTCAACCTTAGGGAGCTGGAGAGCCCCCAGCAATACCAGCACCCTCCAAGGCCCCAAGACAGAAGCCAAGGGTGTGCACGGGGGCCAGATGAGTCTGGTCACACCAGGTGAGTGCCCTTGCCCATGGCTGGGCCAGGCTGAGAACATCCCACTTGGGCGGTCAAGTCCCACCCTCAGCCTTTCATTTCTGTCTCCCTGAGCTTCGATCTTGCACTGGGGTCCACTCCACACACTTACCGCATGATTCATTCGGTTGATTACTCTCAAAGTTACTGACCTTAGGAAAATTCTCAATTGTAAAAAAGGCTTTCTCTATGTAAATTATGCTGTTACTTTTTCTATACCCAAAGTATATATACCTATAAATATTATACATATATATATTATATATATATATATATAAAGACTAACTCTTGTACAGACCGACATGGACCGATGGCCCATATTTCTTCATGTTTGTGCTGACTGTCGCAGAATGAGTTCATGTAAGAAGTTGGCTTCATGTTTTCCTTTTGGGGCTGCTTCTTTCCTTTCCTTGATCTCTCTGTCTTTGTCTGTCTTAGTCTCTGTCTGTCTGTCTGTCTCTCATTGCCAATGTCTCATTGCTGGGAAAGAACAGTAGATTCAGATGCCATCCAAGAAAGGAAGGCCAGCTGGATGGAGGGTCCACTGTGTATATTTGTACAGAATCATTTATAAAGTTTTCTACACTTCTCAAAAAGGTATTTCTAACTTGGGCTGTTGGACAGGTTGTGAGCCTCTGAGCCGGCAAGCCTATTGTTTCCTGTGTTTAGTGCAATGTTTAGTGAGAATCCAATGTCTGAATTATTTATGCCAATAAAGAATTTGAGAATCACTGCATCACACTGCCGCCAAAACAGGTCTGAATTCTGTTGTTGTCTGTTGTACAGAAGGAATCTTGAGATGTGACATCAGCCAGTGTCTCAGTCAGCTATCGACACAGTAATGCTGCATAACAAATTTTCCCCCAAACTCCGTGGTTGACAATAACTAGCATTTATCCTCATGCTCCCGGGTCTGCAGGCCTACATTGGCTTAAATAAGGGTCCTTTTTAGGCTTCAGGTCAAGATCAAGTCTGCTCCACCCATCTCCCTGTTTCAGGGCGCAGGCTGAAGGAGAAGCTCCCTGGGGCATGATCTTCCTATGGCAGGTCACCAGAACAGAAGAGCTAAGACAAGCTGCTTGAACACATTCAAGGCATCTTCTCAAACCACATCCACTAACATTCCAGTGGCCAAAGCAAGTCACGTGACCCAGCCTTTCGGTGGGAAGAGGCTGTAAACTCCACCCAGAGTGGGAGGGGGGAGGAAAGTGAATGTTTGCTGAACAGGAATGCAAACTATCATAACCTGGCCGAGTATTCTTCCATCTTGCCAGACATCGATGTTTTCTTCCTAGGGATGAATATGGTGGGAATGCACAAGTGCACACACAGATATGCACACACTGTGTACACACACACACACACACACACACACACACACACTGTACACACACACAAATATGACTCTACACGTTGAGCACCTGCTCTGTGTCTGGCCCAGAAAGTTTTAAGCATTGTCATTAATCCCCACAACCACCCAATTCCATTTGACAGATGAAGCTGATGCAGAGGGATGAAGTAACTGGCCCAAACCAAGGTGAAAAGCCAAAGCCCACACTCTCTTGGGCGCACACACAGCATGATGGGCTCCTCAGTCACGTGGATTACCAACGCCAATTTACAAAGTGCTTTTATGAAATAAGATCACGTCTCGTCAGGAAAACCAGCCAATGAGGCAGGGACGCTTCAACTCATTCAAAGCAGGAGGGACTGAGAGCTGGGGAAACAAACTACAGGGTAACTCTGACTCAAATTCCCAGCTCCCTCCCTGGAGACCGTGCTGCAGAGAGATAGAAGAGCTGGCCTCCTCTGTCCCAGTAAGTTCTTCCCAGCACACACTCCAGGAGCAAGGGCATGTTGATGGACCTGGAGTCAAATTCTAGCTCTACCACATGCAAGCTGTGTGGCCTTGGGCAAGTCGCTTAGCTTCCCTGAGCCTTCATTTCCATATCTGTAGAATAGGCATAATTATTGTACCTCTAGTACCGAGCTCCCAGTGCCATGAGGCTTACATGGATTAACTTGGAGCAGTGCCAGCCTCTAGTAAATGCTCTATGGATGTTAGTTGCTAGTGTTAGTATTTGTTACTAGTACGGCTATGGTGTGGGGCCAGCCTTAGTGAGTAAAGAACAAGCTCCACTCTGAGTTTCTGTGCCCCAGAGTGCCCCATCTCTGCTGGGAGGTGACTCAGGCCCCAGCCCACCGCCGTTGTCTGTCTCAGAGAATATCACCTGGTATATAATGCTCTAAATTTGCTGACCTACCTTCACAAGCATGATTTCTTCCCTCTCATCACGATCAAATGTGGTGGGTGGTACAAGTTGCCCCATTTTACAGGGGGGGAAACTGAGGTTCTGAGAAGCGAAGGTCTCCCATAGCATCTGAATGTCAGTCCTGGGCTATGTTACTTAGACCAGCTGTGTGACCTGGCTGGGCAGTGATGTCAACTGTCAGAGCCTCAAATTCTTTAACTGTAAAATTGGGATAATAATTGCTCTCACTTCCGAGAGCTGTGATCGGGATTAAAAGCAGGTAAAATACTTAACACACTTCCTGACATAAGCAACCAATGAACATTAGATATTTCAAGCCCAGATCTGACATTTAGCCCTGGGATAGTGTTGACGTGGGAAGAAAGTGTGAGACAGACCAGAAACTTCCATCCCCACCTCTTCTATTTCAAGCAGAAGAGAAGGGGACAGAGTTTCCCCTGGGGCCTGGAACTAATTGATTGTCCCGGTTCTGGCTTGTGGTACTCTGTGGCCGTAGGGCCACCATCAATCAGGCATAGCAGGTGTTGAGCTGAGTAAGGGAGGCCTTGCAAGTCAACGGAACTGAACAGCTCATTAACCTCCGTGCACAGGCTGCAGGGAAAGTGCCTGGGAGTGAGAAACAACCACAGAGGAGGTCACCCAGCTGCCCCAGTGGCAGGGACAAGGCCTCTCAAACCCTTCTGGTCCCTGGGGTCCTCCTCACCTTTGCCCAAACTGAGACCCTCATCTCCCATCTCCCATCAGCCTGTTCCTAGGCACAGTGCCACCTTCAAGCTAAACAAGGGTAAATGCATTCTTAGACACTAACAGTGGCTTCAGCCAGTGCCCAGAGTTTTCCTGAAATATGCTCATGGCAGGCTATTGAGTGTGGTCAAAAAGCACAGGAGCACTGGATGAAACTAAGTTAGCTGTTTCTTTGCTGCAGGACTTGTCATAGCCTTTAATATGCTCATGTACCTCATACACTCTCCCAGAGTGGACTAGAGTGTGTAGGTTTCCCAACTTATTTGGCCCCAGAACCCTTTGTTCACTGTATCTTAGAGGATTCATATTCCATGGGATGCTTTGAGAAACATTGCTCTCAGCCATGGGAAAAATTTGAAATATATTCTTGGACCCCTTACAGACCATGCAGTTTCAGAGTCCATGTTTCCCAGACTGTCAGATGAAAAGGAAAAAAAAAATTAGGGAAACTGATATATTGTCTTGGTTTTTTATTTTGTTTTGTCAAAAAACAAAGCAAAATGCAAATAAGGTCTCTCCAACTTCAGCTGTTAGCCTTGACTGACTGGTGCAGAAGTACCAAGCCAGGCAGCCCTTGCCTTGAAGGAAGATGACCTCCAAGGTGTACCTTACACTCCAGAGTCCCCCGCAGGATCAGGTTGAGGTTGGAACCTAGCCTGAAATGGCTCCTTGCCTGCCTTTTCCCCAACCCACCCCCTTACCCAACACATCTTTAATAAATGAGTTGCATGTGGCTCTGTAGGGTCTGCTTCTGGGAGAACCCAAACTAAGTCACCTGTGCCATTCTCTGAGCCTCAGTTTCCTCAGGCATCATATAGGGATGATAATCGCATCCAGGGAGATGATATGTGTGAACCATTTAGCATGGAGGCTAGCTCAGAATTCAAGAAAGGCTGATACCTGCCATTGTTATTAGGCTATTATTGGAACCTATGTGTCTTTGGGGTTTGTAGCAGCTCTCTCTAGCCCACAAACCCAAGAGATCGGTCTCTACAAGAAAGACTGGCTATTGAGCAATGGTGCACCTGTGATGTCCTCACCTGGAAGCTGCAGACCCAGCACCTCCCCCGACCCCACTCCCTGTCAGAAGGTACTCCCAGAACACGGGCTGGAGCTTGAAGCTCTGGCATGGGGTCCCCTCTAGCACTGGGCTCCTTCCCCTCAGACTTTTCATCCAGAAAGAATGAAGCTTCAATGCCTCTAACCAGACCTCTGAGGATTTCAATTTATTTGATTGCTTCCTCTTTTTTTTTTGGTATCCAACTCCATACCAGCAGCCTGACTATGGGGCTAGGCTTCGGGGGAGAGGGTGGGGAGCAGGTCTGTGATTTTCTTGTTCAGCACCGTCCTGATTCTGTGTTCTATGTGGCATTTTCCAATCTCAATGAGATTTTTTTTTAAAGGAAAATCAGATCCCACTTAAAGAATAATGGCTAGAAGTTCTTCAAGAAACAAGAAATTGCTAATACCACCTTGACAAGGAGGCAGATGTGAAACATAGCTGAGTGATGTCCCCTAGACATTGAACTGGGGGAAGAGGTGAATTGACCAGCATCACTCACTGAGGCCAGATTTGCGATTGTTTTATTACATATTAAATTAAGTCCTCTTAAGGCTGATTTAGTTTTCACTTGCAACTTATTTGAAGTGATGTTTGGTTCCATTGCTGCTTTCTCTATCTTGATGTAAAGATTCAGATCAAAGGACTTAATGTTACTTTCATTACAGCAGGGGATCTGCAACCTCCAGCCCCCAAACTCCTTCTGACCAGCCACCTAGTTTTGCACAGCCCACAAGAAAAGAATGATTCTTATATTTTTAAATGGTTGAAAAAAGTCAGAAGATTCTGTGACATATGAAAATTATATGGAATTCAAATTTCAGTGTCCATAAATAATGTCTTATTGGAACACAGCCACACACACTGTATGGTCTGTGAGGCTAAAAATATTTACTATCTGATCCTTTACAGAAATTGTTTGCTGACTTCTGCATTACAGAATTGTCAGCACTCTCTAGGGAAGGAGGAGACAGGTCTGTTTGGAGTGGGACAGTGAGAGGACATCCAGCCACATGGGATTGGGTTTGGGAAGAAGGTTCTTTGCCAAAGGTAAGGGTCCCTCTCTTTTCTGGCTGCCCACCCTCTCTTCTCCATGTGGATGTATATATCCCAGCAGTCCTTTCTGCTCCATGATTGTATGATTTGGCCCTGCCCACCCATAGCTGATTGGTTTAGGGATAGACACCTGACCTAGACTTGGCCAATCAGATGTCCTTCCCTGGGAATTTAGAATTCTGAACTGGGGCTTGCAGAGAGGAATTGAATAGTATTAGGAGCTAATACACTACTTATGTGACTCAAAGAAGGTTCAAGAATTTCTACTGCTGACATCCCCAGAGCAGACTTGGTTTTTGCATTTCCTCAGATTCCTTGGATTCTCCAGGTGCTCTGTATTCTAATCAATTCTTCCCCTTTCCTCCTTTTTTCGACAAAGCTCAGTTAGAATTTTTTTTTTGTTACTTGCAAACCAAACAAACCTGAAGACCTGGTCTCTAGCCCAGATTTCTGCTCATCATTTACGTGATACGATGTCAGGTCTTAATGTTATTTCTTCTTGCAAAGGGGCATTACAAAACATCCAGAGCCAAGAGGATGAAAACAGTGACCCTCTAAGTAAATTAGAAAGATCTGAGTGAGAAAAGATGACAGGCTTTATTTTTAAATATAAAAACATTGTATAAACCAATTTCAGAATCAATTTCATTAACAATGTTCTTAACACTAATATTTTATTAGATAAGTTGTTGAACCTATTGGTGGCCCAGTTTTTTCATCATCACCAAATGGCAGTATGACATGACCTTATAAAACTAATATCAAGATTGATGTAAAATTACTGAGAAGCTATGGAAACATAAAGGGAGTTGCACAAGGGAACAGTATCAAGGGAACAGTGGAGAAAAGAGCCAGGGCTTCACAGTCAGCCAGACTTGCGTTGGAATCCTAGCTCTGTTGCTGTGTGACCTTGGGCAGGTTGCTCAACCTCTCTGAGCCTCAGTTTCACCATTCATATAATGGAGACAATACTAGTCTCTGTGCCATAGAGTTATTGTGAGGATTAAATGATATAATACAGGTTAAGCCATTTAACACTGTGCCAGGCACATAGTTAGCCCTCAATAACTGATAGCTACTATTACCAGTTTTATGATGGATCACCCAGAGAAAGGTCAATGCTATTTCAATGTAGCAGGCACCCTTCATCCCCATTTCTCACAGTTTAGACAATCCTGTGGGCTCCACCTCCCCCTGCCCCCAACTCAATTCTGTGGTCTGCCTGGTTCTATCTACCCTTCACTTTCCTTTTCATCTTCCCATCAAAGGTTGACTTTCAAGATGCAAGGAATGAGTTTGCAGCCTTCCAGCACCTCTGAAAGAGCAGGCTCCTTCTGAGGGTTGAGGCTTTCAGGGCCCTCCTCATCCCAGTAAATTGTATCAAGATATTTGCATTTCAAATGGCCCCACCCTAATCCCCACAGAGGCTTCTTTCCTGGGCCTTGGGGCAGTTTCCTCACACCCACATCAGTACCCTGAATACTCTAGAGGGACCTCTGCATACTATCTTTATAGCCCCTCCAGCCTGGTAAACTAGGCACCAGGTGGTGTAGGCCTTGCTCTGGGCCAGGAGCTTTAGACTTCATCCCCGCAATAACGCTGGGAAGCTGTGCTATCTGATACTGTAGCCACTAGCCACGTGTGGTTATTTAAATTTAAATTTAGTTAAAATTAAAATTTGAAAATCAATTCCGCCATCGGACCTGCCACATTTCACGTGCTTGATAGCCACCTGTGGGTGGAGGTTACCACCTTAGTGCCCACATGGGCATCATGGCAGAAAGTTCCACTGAGCAGTGCTGCACCAGGTGACACTGTCCTCACCCCCACTTTCCAGATGACGAAACTGAGGCTCAGAGTCATGCAGCTGTGTAGTTAAGCCAGGATTTACGCCAGGCCTCTGATTCCAAGCCACCAGACCGCACCACTTCTCCTACGAGTGCCTGGCACTGGGGCTGGGCTCCAAGGACAAAAGACGGATGAACTTGGAGGACAGAGAGATGAGTAATGAAAAACAGTACCATGTGGCAGCCCACGGGATCCGTGGGCCCAGGGACACCTTACCCACTGAGCTGAGAATATCCATCTCCTGTCTTCATTCCCTCGATCAACAAGACTTCCCAGAATGGCGTTGCCCAATACAGAAGCCACAGGCTACGTTTAGTTATTTGAGCCCTTGAAACGTGATGAGTCTGAATGGAGATATATGTGTAAAATACACACTGGATTTCTAAGATGTTCCAAAAAAAACCCCAGAAAGAGTGTAAACTATCTGCTTAATAATTTTGTATAATGATTACATATTGACATGATCATTTTCGACTAGACTGAGTTAAATAAAATAATTACTATAATTAATTTCACCTGTTTCGTTTCACCTTTTTAACGTGGCTACTAGAAAACTTATAATTAGTTCTGTGGCTTTCAGCGTATTTCTCCCAGCTGTTGCTGCTCTCGAAGGCCTACTGGGTGTCAGTCCCTGCGCCCTGCAAGTGGCCGCAGGGTGGAACCAGAAGAGAATTCAGCTCCAGGCTGACAGCAGATGCCTGTGGGAGCCCAGACAAGGAACATGCTGCTCTGAGACTGGTCTCCGCAGCCGGTACCCAAGCTCTGAGCGTCCGCCAGCCCTGCCTTCTGCACAGGCATGCTGAAAAGCTGCACACCCAGGGCTGCGTGCGCAGAGCTGGGGCCGTAAGCAAGCAACTAATCTTTTCTGTTTCCTCATCTGTAAAATGAAAATAATTACCCCTGCCTCCTGGAGTTATTTTAGAGATGAAGTAAATTAATGAATGCAAAGTGCATGTCCCATAGCAGGTGCTTAATATATGACTGTGGTTAGCAACTAGGGGTGATTGTTCCCCCAGGGCATTTGACGATGTCTGGAAACATTTGGGGTGTCACATCTAGAGGGGGGAGGTTGCTATTGGTGTTTAATGGGCGGAGTCCAGACATGTTGCTAAACCTCCTACCGTGCACAGGAGAGCCGTCACCCCCACCCCAAAGAATTATCCAATAGCGGTGAGGTTGAGAAACCCTGGTATATGGCAATGGCTGTTATTGCTATTAATAGAAACACCTGTGAAAATTACCTAGTTAAAGGTACAGTCACGAGATGGTAGACTCCATGAAGGCAGGGATTTTTTGGTTATCGTTGTATCTCCAGTACCTAGAGCAGTGCCTGGCACATAGTAGGTGCTCAGGAAATATTTGTTGAATGAAGAATGAATGAAATGGCAGGGCTCCTCACTGTCAAAGGCTCAAATGCTCAAAGTAAGAAAGGGCGTTGTAGATGATCATTGCGATCTGTACTTTTATTAATACAAGAAACGTTTGCTGAGCACCTACTGTGTGCCATGCTCTGTGCTTGGGTACTGGGGGTTTAATGGTGTGGATGGAACAGAGGAGGTGGAGCTCAGTCTTATGGGCAAGTTGGACAAATGAACAGTTCATTCTGGCACTGAGTGGTAAGTGCTGGGGCAGGGGTGAGCCCCGGGGCTGGGGAGCTCAGGGGAAGCACCTGCCTAGGGTGGAAGAGGGACTCAGAAAAAGCTTCCAAGAGAAGGTGATGTCCAACATTAGGCCTGGAGGAGGAGGAAAAATCAACTAACTTTTTTAGAACACTCTCCCCATTTCTGGAGTACCCTTTACAGCATCCTGCTGGAATCCTTTGACTGATGGGGAGCTCATTCCCTCACAAGGCAGCCCACTCTGTAATTTCTCACTGCTTCTTACTAGAATATTCTCACCACCAGGGGCTAGGGTGCAATCACCTGACCTCAGAGCCCTTCCTTTGTCATCTTGAGGCCCCAGTCTGTACCCCAGGCACCTGTCACCTGTCTGGCTCAGGAGGGCCCCATGGCTGACAACCCAGCCAGCTGCCTGCTTCCTTCTCAGCCTGACAAGCCAGGCCGGCTGAGTCACGGGCTCAGCTTCTCCCAGCCCGTGTGGGATCTGGGCCTGGGCCAAAGGGATCAGCTCCCTGCCAGAGTGTCCTTAAGTCAGACCAAAATGAGCCCATGAGCCTCACTGAGGATTAGACCTAAGAACATTCTGGAATGGCATGCTCCACCTTGGAGCTCCCTGAGGGGCAGACCCAGCAGACAGGCATGTTATTCTACCAGTGAAGAAACCAAGGCACACAGTGGTCGGGGGGGGGGGGGGGGCGGTGAACCTGTCCTGCCTGAGAATGGTATTATAATAATTATTATTGCTATGAATTGTCATGGTTAATTATTAGAAATTGTCAAGTCCATATGGACAGGGACCCGTATGCACTGTTCACTGCTATATGCTCAGTGCCTGTAACAGTACGTGGCACATAGTAGGTGGTCAACTTCTTTTGTTAAATAAGTGCGTGGACAATAATAGCTACTTCTATTTTTGGAGGACGTTCTACAAGGAATTACATATATATTTGTTTTTATTTACTGTCTGTGTCCATCACCAGGACACAGACTGACTCTATTTTGTCCACCATTATGTGCCCAGCACGATGACACACACATAGTAGGTGCTCAATAAATGTTATTGAGTAAAGAGGCAGGTGCTGGGCGTTTTCTCATTTAATGTCACTCAGCCCAGGCAGGGAGGCGGTGCTCTTTAGCACATCTTAGACATGAGAAGTTGAGCCCTGGAGCAGGGAAGTGACCTCTGAAGGTCACCCAGTTGGTGAGGAAGAGCCAGGGTTTGAACCCACATCTGTGAGATGGCAGAGCCTGTGTGTGCTCTTAACTGCTGGGTCCTGCTGCCCCTGGCAGTGAGGGGAGAGGGCAGGGGTGGGGGCCTCTGAGAAGGGGTACTGAGGCAGAATAAGGACCACTTCAGCACTCCCCAATCCTGCCTTGTGTGTCCCAGTCACAAAGCCCTTTCAACATGGTGTCCCATTTGGTGTTCACTGCAGCTTCAGCAAAGCCCAGAGAGGAAGAGTAACTTGCTCAAGGTCACACAGCAAGTTCAGCACAGGTCTTCTTAGTCTATGTCCAATGTTCTTTCCCCTAAACCCCAGTTATGACTCAAACTCGGAGCCCTAATATAAGCAGTTTAGGAGAGAAAGCTTATGTTTCAGCATAAACATAGACTTTGTTTTTCCAGGCAGCCTGGCCAAATACAACTGGTGGCAAATCCAAATTCACACTTTGCTGTATGACCTTGAGACCCGGCTGCCTGTCTCTGAGCCTCAATTTCCCTATCTAAAAAATGATGCCTTACTTTGCAGGGAGTGGTTAAAATCCCTGACTTGGTGTCTCTCCTGCTGTGTGATCTTAGGAAAGAAACTTAGCTTCTCTGAGCCTCAGTTTTTTCACCTACTAGGTGGAGTTAATAAATACCCAACTCTCAGGGCCCGAGAGAGTTCACGGGGTGCCGCGAGGGCACTGTGCAGGGCATGGCACGTAGTAAGTGTTCAATAAAAATGGTTCAGGGCGGTGGTTGGGGGGGTCCTTTGGGAGCACAGTGGGTGGCCCTCCTCAGGATCCTGCGGACCCAGCCTGGCCACTGCAGACCCAGCACACACACTCCCGGCTGCCCCCGGCCAGCTGGGGGGAAACCTGAGCCACACTCCTCCTGGACAGACGCTGTCACTGCTGCTGCCGCCTCTGAAATGAAAGAAAGGTCAGAGCCTAGGGAAGCAGGGCTGGGTGTGCGATGGAGGCGGCTGGCCGGAGAGGAGGGGAGGGGTGGCCGGCGGCTGCCTGACCGCCCCGCTCTCTCCAGGGGAGGCCTGAACCGGCTGGGCCTGGTGCAGCCCCCCTGCCCTGGCTTCGGCCTCCCGGCCCTGCAGAACCACCTCCCAGCCTGCCCCTGGGGAGGGGCCACCTGGTGTCAATTAAGGCCCAGCCACGCGGCTCGCACCACGCCAGGCGGCTGATTAGTGCCGCTGGCCTCTCCCGATGGGGAGCCCGGCCTGAGAGGGGCGCCTGCCACCACGCCAGGGGGAGGCCGCGCCAGAGCTGGTGAGTACCCGGGCGGGGGTGCTGCTCCCCGGGCAGGCGGGCCTGGCGAGCCCGGCTTGGCCGTGGTGGGGAGGGGGCTCGCCGTGGGCTTTGCTCTCCCGGGGCCTCATGGGGCCTCCCGGCGTCCCCGACCCCCTTCGCCTCGTCCTGACCTGCCGGGTAGCCCAGGGGACCAAACGCCGGCCTGGTGTCTTTCCTCCCGGGTCGTGCAGCTGCAGGGGCCACCCCGGGGCTATGGCTGAAGGGGACCTGACAGGTGAACGAAGGGCCAGTCGGCCCAGACGGAGGCTTTAGGGTCCCAGCTCTCTGCTCGTCACCCCGGAAAAACTGGCTCTTTGTGCCGGCCCGTCTGGGCACCTAAGCCCACCTTCCTCCAAACTGCCAGCTCGTGCTCCCGGGAGGCCCCGTGTGGTTGGCGGGCACGAGACCCCTGCAGGAAGCCGGCATGGGGAGTCTGCTGCGCCCACTGCCGGAGCTCGGGCGGAGGCCTCTGGCCTCGGAGAGCCACGTGGCCTGGAGCACGGCCGGCGGCAAGTAGGGCCCTGGTCTAGGGCCCGAGGATGCTTCTGGGGGTGCCCGTCCGGCGTGCAGGCCGCGCAGCTCTGCAGGGTCTGAGCCAGCCCCTGGTCCCCAGCGGGGAGTCAGTCCCAGTAGCGGCAAAGGAGGGGGCAGCTGCCTACCCCTGGCACAGACTGGGGGTCAGAGAGAGGCAGAGCTCTAGTACCTCCAAGCAATGTGGTGACGTGTGACTTGTCTCTGGGCCCACGCTATGAACTGTGGGCCCCAGTTCCTGGCTAAGGGGTGTTCTGTTATCCATGAGAGGGGTCCCTTGTGACAGATGGCGTTATCTCTGGGTGGGACCACTGAGTGGTCTGTGGCAACCGCCGGCTTGGGGCGGAGGCAAGGTGTGTTTGAGACAGGATGGCGGGCCCTGGGGGGATGGAGCGATGCTGGGTGCGTGCCCACGGGCTTGTGCCACGTGGGGTGCATTTAGGAGATGGGCAGGATCACCTGTGTGAATCGCTGGAGCCTGTTCTGGACACGGGCTCCAACACGTAGGCTTGGGAGGAAGGATGGGTTGTGGGCAGAGAGCCCTGTGGCCAGCGGGGCACAGTCACATGCCCCCATCTGTGTCTGCGTGTGTGGTTGTTTTGATGCCAGGGCTGTGTAGACGGGGGCTCCTTGGCAGCGTCCCTGGGTCGTTGCAGCCTGTTTTGCCAGCTCAGTCCGTCTTGGGGGAGGTAAGGGATGTTTCCTGAGGGCAGCACCCACGAGCTCCCTGGCGAGCCAGCTAGATGGTCACCCTATTGTGCACCCCGGGGTGCTGAGCTTGCTGTTTCTCAGACCCCACTCCCACCGAGCTGAGGCCAAGCCAGGCTGGAATACTGTCTGTGGGTCTGGGGTGAGTGGGGAAGAGGGTGGGGCAACCACAGCTGAAGCTCAGCTGCTTTCTGGGAAATACTGGATCTAGTTCATTTCCTCCATAAATATTTATCACGGGCCTCCTCCAGGCTAGAACCTCCAGCCCAGAACCTGGGCTCAGAACCGGTACTGTGAGAGTGACCCTAGAATTCATTCATTCATTCACTCAAATATATTGATTGATAGGCACCTATACTAGGTGCTGAAATTTCATGGTAGGTTTCAAATCCATTCCTTCCTTTATCCCTTCATTCATCCCGCAATATTTACGGCGCATCCGCTATGTACCCAGCGCTGTGTTAGCAGCTGCAGTTACACCGGCAAATCTGGGAAATGAGAAATCGTCGTCTCTTCCAACTTTCCTTGCTGTCTGTACACATGAGCCTGGATCTGGCAGAAAGCCAGATGCCTAAGAAGCAGAAGAACATTGGGGTCCTCTGGTCCTTTTGCAGCAGGGCATAAGGGCCCCATTTCGCCATGCAGCTGCCACTTGGAATGTCCCCAGTGTCTACCTGGAATTAGTGACTTTCACTGGAGCCCAGTGATCATGGCAGTGACGTACCCTCTTAGGTCTCTGGGAAATATCCACACCAGAACAGGATGGGCTTTACACACATCCATGGTTTAACTTCCTTTTCCAAAGGGAAGTGTGATAATTTTGATGATTAATTACCAAGTATGCCTAAGGCACTTGCTCAGGTAATTCATAAATACTAGAAGGTGCCACTTATTATTTGCCATGAGCCAGGCACAGGGCTTAGCATATACATGATTCATCTTTTTGAATTCTTGTCCCAGTCTGATGGTAGGCCTGTCACTTCCCCATTTTACAGCTACAGAAACTGAGGGTACAAGGGGCTTCATAACCTGCCCAAGGCCTTTCTTTTCTTGTTTTTTTTTTTTTTTTTGGCTGCGCCATGCAGCTTCCAGGATCTTAGTTCCCCGACCAGGGATTGAACCCAGGCCCACCAGTGAAAGCGCCGGGTCCTAACCCCTGGACCGCCTGGGAATTCCCTGCACAAGGCCTTTCCGACACCAAAGCCTGAGCTTTCAACCTCTAGGCTAGAGCCCTTGAGGAGTTCCCGTCTAGATGAGGATGTGAGCAGAACGTCTACAAACAAAACTTGAGTGGGTCAGCGTGAGAGAGGATGTGCCCCACTCAAGGGGGAGGGGCAGTTAGAAAACGCCAGGCAGCAAAGGGCTTCCAAGTCTTTGTAACCACAGAGCGCTTTTGTCCAAACAAAGCCTCATGGAAGTAGCGCAGAGCAGGGCTGTCCTGGGTGGATCAAGGGCAGGGGTCTGACCCAGCTCAGCGCAGGCTGCCTCTGCTCCCCTGACCTTGAGGGGGAGCCCGTGGTCCCCCAATGAAACCCAGAGGTGTGCGGGCAGCCGGCAGAGCACTTTGGTATGAGGTCAAAGCCAGCCAGGGTGACCATGGCCCGCGAGGATACCTGGCAGGTGAGGGCTGAGGTGACCTTGAAGGTGGCGAAACCAGACGTCTGGGCAGAGAGAGGATGAGGCAGTCGTTCATTGATTCATTCATTGATTCACTCACTCAACAAATACTCACTAAGCTCCTACTCTGGGCCAGACACTGGTCAAGGTACAAGGATTAGAGTGGGGTTGATGATAAATCACGCTTCTTCCCTTGGCCGAGAACTGATTCTCTGCACGGCCTGACCGAGGAGGCCCGTGGGATCAGAGCAGAGCCTTTGCATGGAGGGCAGGAGAAATGGCTCGTTCCTTCAGTAGCACTTGACGCTCCCACTGTCCACCTGGCCTTGGTCTTGGCACTGGGATTACAACGATTAACAGGTGGAGGGAGTGCTTTCTAGAAAGGGAGAGGGAGGGACGCAGGAGAGGGCAGCAGAAGGGGCTTAACAAGCCTGGGGGCTCAGCTGGAGACACTCTGCTGATCCCGTGGCAGGCTCTTTACCATGAGTTGCACCGCGAACTTGATCCCACCTTGAGGTAAGGGGCCAAGCCTTTGGGATCCCCGTGTCAGCCAGTCACTGGTCCCCAGCTGGGACGAGGGGTGTCTTCATTTCACCAACAAGCCAGCTTCCCTACGGAAGGCAGTTCTCCGGGAATAAAGATCAGCAGGTGGGAAGTGCGTGCGTTGCCGGACAAAGGACACCTGGACCAGGCCCCAGAATTGCCCCCGACGCTGCCCCTGAGTAGCTCCTGGTCCAGGGGTTGGGGGGCAGGCAGTGGACAGATGAGGGCAGTCGGGAGGGTGCCTTGCCCCAGTGGTGAAGCGCAGAGGGGTTGGGGAGCCCAGGAGGGGACACCAGACCCAGTGCGGGAAGTCAGGGGAAGGTGCCATCGATCTTGAGGCCTGGGTTCAAATCCTAGCCCTGCCACTTGCCAGGTGTTGGCCTTGGGCCAGTTGCTTCCCTCCTAGAGCCTCTGCTTGGTCAGCTCTAGGCTGTAGATGCTCCTTGGGGCCCCCTTCTGGAATGGCTGGTAGGATTTCTACGTGATTCGAGTAGCCCCGTCCCTGGCACAGGGCAAGTGCTGGGCACTGCAGATGGCAGAGTTGGTGGATGGAAGCAGGGTCGGGTTATAGAGCGCTGTGTGCCTGCGGAATCTGGGGCCTTTCCTGCAAACTCCAGAGGGACCAGGGAGCCCCGGGGGGTGAGCCAGAAATGGCTGCCAGTGGCAGGTCCTGGGTGTCATCGGTATGTTGGTCCGTCAGGCGGAGGCAAAGATGGGGTGTGTGTGGACTGGGCAGAGCGGAGTCAGCTCAGGAGGGAGCAGAGCCCTGGGACGGACCGAGGGGGCCAGGCCCCCCCTACTCTCCCCACGCCTCGCTCCCGAAGCCCGGAGCCCGGGTCTGAGCAGACCCACTCTTTCCCTAAGGACCATACCTTCATCCATCCGTCCACCCATCCATCCATCCATCCATTCATTTATTTAACAAATACTTATTTTTATTTATTTATTTACTTATTTTTGGCTGTGTTGGGTCTTCGTTTCTGTGCGAGGGCTTTCTCTAGTTGCGGCAAGCGGGGGCCACTCTTCATCGCGGTGCGCGGGCCTCTCACTATCGCGGCCTCTCTTGTTGCGAAGCACAGGCTCCAGACGCACAGGCTCAGTAGTTGTGGCTCACGGGCCTAGTTGCTCCGTGGCATATGGGATCTTCCCAGACCAGGGCTCGAACCCGTGTCCCCTGCATTGGCAGGCAGACTCCCAACCACTGCGCCACCAGGGAAGCCCCAACAAATATTTCTTGAACTCCAACTACATGCCAGGGTCTGAAGGATGTGTTCGTGAGTAAGACAGAAAGGATCCCTAGTCTCATGGAGCTCAGTTCATGGTCGGGGGTCATCAAATGCCAAGGACAGAGGACAAAAAGGGGGACATGGCCGAGGAGTCGAGAAGATGCAAGTTTTGAGCAGTTTCTGGGTGTCGTGGGCCAGAGGCCTGGTGGCAGGGCTGTGAGGCGTGAGCTCAGCAGGGGGAGAGGATGGAGGGTCTGCTCTACTTTTGATGTCGGGTGGCCTCGGCCTGCAGGGCTTGAAGCAGGGTTTCGGTTCCCGGCCAGAGACTGGGTTTGGGCAGCGGCAGTGAGAGTACTGATTCCCGGCCGCTAGACCAGCGGCCGGTGACCAGGCCCTGGCCCTCCGGCTTTGCAGAAAGGAATTCCCACAGACACGGAAAGTAGTGAAGCAAGTAAAGTGTTTATTAGGAGGAAAAAGAATATGTTGGGGTAGACACACGGGCAGACTCAGAGAGAGTCGCACCCTCATGGTAATTTGAATCACTTTTATGGGGCATTTCTTCCAGGTCTCCTTTGGCCAATCATCTTGCTTTGCCTGGTTCTGAGTCTGTACTTGGTATATCTCAGGGTCCTCCCCTGTATGCGTGCACATCTCTTAGCCAAGATGGATCTTAGTGAAGAGGCCTATGGGTAGGTTGACATGACTTACTATGAGGTGACGCCCCCTCCCTTTTGACCTCTGAGGAGCCTTTCTGCTCACGTGTAGTCGGGAAGGTCTCCTTGACCTCAGGAATGAGAAATACGTGTTCTCTTATCTGGGCAGGGCTCAGCTCCTCCTCCCCTTCATCTGGGAGGATCTGTCCGCAGGGGACGAGCTCCAGCCGCTCAGCCGGGGGCCCATCTAGCTCCTGCCTCACTTTCAGCCAGAGCTCGGCGGGGAAGGGGCGGTGGCGTGGAGGCCAGGAGTGACTGTCTGACTGAAGGGCACATGTGTGCGTGGGGATGTGTGTGCAGGGCTGTGTATGGAGGATCGTGGGAAGGGGTGGGTGGACCCGTGGATGTGAGAGTGTGTATCGGGGTGTCGGGGGCACATTTGTGAGGGTGTGGGGTGTATATACATGAGAGGGTTGTGTGGGTCTGTGTGTGTGTGAGGGATTGTGGGGAGCTACGTGCAAGAATGGAGCATGACTGTGAGGGCGGTTGTGTGAGGGTGTGTATGAGGGTTTGTGAGTGTGTCAGAGGTTGTGTTTTGGAAGTGTGTGTATATGAGGGTGTGTGCATGAGGATGTGTGTGTGTGAGGGGGTGTGTGAGGAGTTGAGGGGAGATACACGTGTGAGGGTGTGTGTATTGAATGGTGTGTATATGGGCGTGTGAGGGTGTGTAATGAAGTATATGTGGGTGTGTGAGAACCAATGTCTGAGAGGGTTAGGGTTAGGGTTAGGGTGTGAAGGTGTGTGTGTGTATCTGAGTGTGTGTGCATCTGTCCCTGTGCACAGGTGTGTATGGGTCTGTACCTATGAGTGTGTATCTGTGCCAATGTATTTTCATCAAATTCTGGATTCGGAGAGCTAGAGAGAGTCTGGAAGCCCCTTCAGTCCACCCCACCCCCGACCCCAATAACAAGCCCACTTTACATGTGCACAGCACCCTACAGCTCACACTTTCCCTTTCATCCATTGTTCCCTGGGATGCCCCCCTCCAGCAGCAGCCCTGGGAAGACGGCTCCATCCCATTTGACAGATGTGGCAACTGAGGCCCCGGGCCCAGAGGGAGATGCGGGCAGTGCCTGTAAGTCCCAGGACTTGGTGTCTGGCCAGATCCCGGCTCTGACTCCTCCTCCCTGTATCTCTTCCAGCTCAAGCGCTTACCCACGTAACAAGATGCCTATTCAAAGCCCACACACATCCATTATACTATTTCTTTTCTCCTTTGATTCTATTACTTTCTTTTTTTATCCTATTTCTCCCCTGGTTCCACTTCCCTTCCACTTCATTAGCAATGAATGAGCCTGTAACTTTAACACATCCCTCACCCCCCTCTGCCAAATGCCTTTTACAAAATCACTCTGCAATTAAGAGGAAAATTCTTATTAAAAAAAATGTTTAAATCGAAGTGGAGCTCATTATTCAAGAAAATTCGGCTAGGGAAAAAGATGGGTTTGCAAATGCTCACCAGGATTCCCCGGAACAATGCCTTATATAGAGACATTCGCTGCTTGCAAAGAAAAACAAACGATCTCAAATAAAGACCAAATATTTTGAAAGACTCAAACCCCAAAGCAGGGAAAACAAATTCAGTCTTAAGGAAGCCGATCGTGCAATTGGCCAGCAATTCCCACAGCTTCAGGGAACAAAATGCATTCTTCTGCCCACTGGACCCTGCATATTAGCTAATGACCCCAAAGGACCTTCCTACTCAGCATCGGGGACTCGGGGCCCTCCAGATGCCCACAGGAAGATAGAAGAGGTGACGCTATTATATTCTGAGGAACTGAGGGTCAGTGCTAAGCTCCAGACCCCCGCGCCGCAGTGTGGTCTGAGCTTAGCGCGGCCCAGCCTTGGGCATCCCCACTCCAGGCAGTCAACGCTCTGTCCCCACCAGGTTCCTCTTCCAAGGGGCCTGTGACCTGACCCTCCAGCCTCCTGACTGGGACCTCAGCTGCCAGCAAGGCAGCCCCAGGGAGCCTGTGTGAGCTGAACCCAGCTGAGGGCGGGAGCTGGGAGTGAAATCCCTCTGGACGGTGCCTGCGTTAGCCTTGGGGAGGGGACAGACGGTCAAGGCAGTGAAGGTACTCTCCTTCTCTGTCTCTCTCTGTCTCTCCCTCCCTCACCGGCTTTCTGAGCATCTCTCTGGCTCTGCCATGTCACCGCCACCCTAGTGATAATAATGGTAGCCTTTCATGTCACTGTCACTGCCTTCTTCCACATCCTTGCCCTCGCCATCCTCCCACCTCCTCTGTGCAGTGAGCAAGGCTGGAATGATCCTTTGTCCTCGTTCATATGTTGAGAGCCAGAGGCTCAGAGAGGTTAGGTAGCTTGTCCAAGGTCATGCAGAGCTGGACCTTCCTCCCAAGACTGTGTGTTCTCCCGTCCAGAATGTTCTTTCCCACGGCATCATGGAGGCTCCCATGTCTCCTTCCCAGGTGTTTCTCCTCTCTGGTTGACACCTTTACCTCGATTTCCCTTGTATTCTCTTGACCAGGTTGTAAGATACAGACAGGAATGTCAGGAGAGGATGTTTTTATACCACTGGATGTCTCTTCCATCAGCCCCATGAGATAGCAATGATGCTGGTATTAGTAACGGTTACTATTTATCAGGTACTGATCAGTGTTTTAGATGCTGGTTTTGGCCATTGACACACCCCACCCTTACCTGCCATCGCTGGAAACTGGCACAGACTAGTTGAAGAATGTTAAATCTACCGATTTGGCTGGAGTGAAGGGCCTGTCCATGAGGACTGGTGCGATACAGGGCCACGCTAGGCGTTTGGGATATTAATTCCAAGTGAGCAACAATTTTTGAGCAGTGAGTGTAGCCTGTGAAATGATGGCATATAATAAAAAAGAATGAAATAATGTCATTTACAGCAACATGGATGGACCTAGAGATTATTATACTAAGTGAAGTAAGTCAGACAGAGAAAGACAAATATCCTATGATTTCGCTTATATGTGGAATCTAAAAAATTGATACAAATGAACTTATTTACTAAACAGAAACAGACTCACAGACGTAGAAAACAAACTGGTTATCAGAGTGGAAAGTGAGGGGGAGGAATAAATCAGGAGTTTGGAATTGACAGATACACATTACTACATATAGAAGAGATAAACAACAAGGACCTACTGTATAGTACAGGGAACTATGTTCAGTATCTCATAATAACTTACAGTGGAAAAGAATCTGAAAAAGAATATGTGTGTGTGTATAAATATAACCAACCAGGGTTCTTGGCCTCCTTAGTCAGTAGAAATTGATCAGAGGCCAGACAAGAAACTCAGGCAAGGCTTTACTGGGGCCCCTGCTGCAGCAGCGGGGGAGCGAGAACAAACAACAGGTTCCCTTGCTTGGTCAGCTCCCTGAGGTGGGGCGAGCTTGTTCCTTACATGGGGTGAGGGTAGAGGTGTGTCCAGGGATCGGGACAGAGTGGTGGCTTAGGTGTTTTGCCCACCCCTTAGGTGGTGCTGTGTGCAGGGGGCATGCTCAGCGCCCTGCTTTCGCTCCCGACCCCCTGCTTTTGCTCCAGGCTCTTCAAAAGTGGCAGTTGGGTTTTTTGGTCTCTGTGTATCTTTTGTCCAGAATTTGTCCCAACTGCGCATGCACGCAGTTATTTTTAGTCCCGTATAGTTTCTTCGTCTGTTTGTTGCTGGAGGAGAGATGTGTCCAGGTGCAAGCACTGCAGCAGAGGGGCCCAGGTCCCAGCCTGTCTCATATATACATATGGCTGAACCACTTCGCTGCACACCTGAAACTAACACATCATTGTAAGTCAACTATACTTCAATAAAAATAGATAAATACACAGAAGTAGAGAACAAACGTATGGACACCAAGGGGGGAAAGCGGCGGGGGGTGGTGGTGGTGTGATGAACTGGGAGATTGGGATAGACATGTACACACTGATGTGTATAAAATGGATGACTAATAAGAACCTGCTGTATAAAAAAATAAATTAAATTTAAAAAATAATAATAAATAAATGGAAAGGGAAAACTGAAAATAAAAGATGGCATATAGATCAGTGTCTCTCAAACATGGATCACTTTTAAAGGGCACGTATTCTCACAAATGCGCCCTCTCAGTGTTGTCATAAAATACTTCTATTATGATGCCGCTTAAGTGTGTACCGGCAGAAAAGCAGGAATGAGTTCTTCATGCTTATATCCCTATAAAACCAAAACAAATCCACAAGTTGAACACCATCCCAATTTCAAAACAAATCAAATTCAAATTCAAAACATGTACATGATGGCTGGAGTGAAGTTCTGTTCACAATGTGCGTAGATGACGCATGGCCCAGAGGGTCCCCTGGGATCCCCCAGCCTCTGCCCCAGCGACCCCGTGAGGACTTGGTTTTCCCTCACTCTCTCCTCACACTGCTTTGAATCCTCTGTCTGTAGAGCGTGGAGTTCCAGCCTTTGGCCTTCACCAGACACGCAGAGGGTCATTTCTGTATCCCACCCATGGCCTTTTCTTGTTACCGCGCAGTAATTAAAGCGGGACAGCTCAGCCCACTTCCATCCTCACAGAACAGTCACTGGACCATGTGGCAATTCTTACTGATAAGACAGTTATCAGCAAATCCAGGAGAGGCTGATGGTAATGTCCTCCAAATAAAAACACAACGATAACACTTCTAACACGATCAGAGTGTCTTATGAACCCCCAAGGAGACCTCAGTTTCAGGAACTCAAGTTCAGATGCATCTAGCGGTGGCGGGGGGTGTACATTCAAGTTAGGGGGTCCAACTAGGAGATTATGGGGGCATTAAGATATAATGCCGGGAGGGCTCCGAAGGCCAAAATGGGAAGGAAGGTCTGAGTGATGGGCTAAAGGAAGGTTAGGTAGGATTTGGGTTTTGATGGTGATGGCCCAGAGAACTGGCACAGGGTTCCTGGAGCCTCCCAGAGCTGTGGGGTGCCAGGAGGAAGGAATTAGCAGGAAGCTGGGCAAGGAAGAAGCCTCAGCTGGTTTTTCCCAAGCACACTGGGATCCGGGGCTTGGCTTCACTTGTTGTCCCATCCTCGGCTTCTTGGTCGGTTAAACGAGACCTTCCACCATACTTGGCAGTATAGACAAGTCAGTCAGGGGACAAGCTGATCATAGTCTGAATTCTAGCTCTATGATTTACCAGCTGTGGAACCTCAGACTAGCCCCTGAACAGGTCTGCAACTGTGTTTCCTCGCTATAAAAGGGAAATTGCATTAGTACCTTCCTACGTTTGTTGTCAAGGTCGAACACAAGGACTGGAACCTTGTATGCTCAGTAATTTACAGCTTCGGCCACTGCTGTTCCTGTGATCGTCCCACTGTGTATCAGCAACATCACTTCATCAGGGCCCTCGATCTGCCTCTCCATCAACCCGGGTCCCAGCTCCCCTCAACATGTACTGATAGATCCTGCTCCCCGCCTGTGAAGACTTTATCAAAAGCCTTCACACCCAGCTGCTCTCCTTTCTCTAAAGAAGGTTTTCAACCTGTCTCATGCCACACATCCCTTGGCCATCTGGTGAAGCCCACAGACCCCTTTGCAGAAGAATGTTTTTCAATGCATAAAAAATAACACACAAGTTTGCAAAGGAACCAATTATTATCGAGACATAGTTACCAAAAATACATTTCAAAAAACAAATATGATATGGGAACATGTGTGTTTCTTTTTTTTTTTTTAATTTATTTATTTATTTATTTATTTTTGGCTGTGTTGGGTCTTCGTTTCTGTGCGAGGGCTTTCTCCAGTTGCGGCGAGTGGGGGCCACTCTTCATCGTGGTGCGCGGGCCTCTCACTGTCGCGGCCTGTCTTGTTGCGGAGCACAAGCTCCAGACGTGCAGGCTCAGTAGTTGTGGCTCACGGGCCTAGTTGCTCCGCGGCATGTGGGATCTTCCCAGACCAGGGCTCGAACCCGTGTCCCCTGCATCGGCAGGCAGATTCTCAACCACTGCGCCACCAGGGAAGCCCTGTGTGTTTCTTTATTTATGCATTAACTAAAAGAGTAGCTGTGAGCCTAACACACTGTGATTTTGAAGGAGTGATAAGCATACATATTTTGAGATATTTGCAACAGTTGCACGGTGATATGAAACTACTTGCGATAGCTATCAGTGATAAAGTCACAGGTCTGATAATACCAGTGTGGCCTTCTCTGTATTCGTAAGGAAAGCAAATGCTAAATTTCAGCTAGAGGTTAATAAAATAAAGATGTAATTATTTTTCCCATTCAAGTTCACGGCCCCTCTGAATTGTATCCAGAGACCCTTTGCTCCAAAGCCAATGGTGTTAACTGCCTGTGCCGTGCATGTGCCTTTTGCCACTAACTCTAGTAAGCTAAGATTTCTCTCTATTTGAATGTTCAAAATCTCTTATCTAGGAACATACCCCTAGTTAAAAAATAATCAAATAAGAGAGAAAGCCTTACAGTGGGAAGCAGTTCCCCATCCCACCCCTTCCTACTCTTAGCCCGCTTCCCAAGGACACCTGCTCTTACATTTTCTAGCAGTTTCCTCTGTGGTTATCTCCAAATCTCTAAATACCATGCATATACTTGATATTTATTGATTTACGGACCTTAGACCTTATCTATTGACATTTCCTTCCCTGTCCTCCCAATATGTCTATCACTAGTTTTAGTTCCACATTGGTTACCTTGGCAACATTAAGAAATGCCTTCCACTTTCATTTCTTTTTTTTTTTTCTTTAATTAATTAATTAATTTATTTATTTGTGGCTGTGTTGGGTCTTTGTTTCTGTGCGAGGGCTTTCTCTAGTTGTGGCAAGCGGGGGCCACACTTCATCGCGGTGCGCAGGCCTCTCACTATCGCGGCCTCTCTTGTTGCGGAGCACAGGCTCCAGACGCGCAGGCTCAGTAATTGTGGCTCACGGGCCCAGCTGCTCCGCGGCATGTGGGATCTTCCCAGACCAGGGCTCGAACCCGTGTCCCCTGCATCGGCAGGCAGACTCTCAACCACTGCGCCACCAGGGAAGCCCCACTTTCATTTCTTATTCCATCAACCACAGGTGGGGTGTCTTGACTCAACAACTATTTCAGATGAGGTGTTGATGGTCAACCTTCCTTTCTTCTCCCCCTTTTCTTGCCTGATCGATGCCTAGCGCTGATTCTTTCTATGTACAAGTCCTATCTACCAATATAGTTATAAGCTTCTGGAAAGCAGGGACCTGGTTTGGTTTCTCGTGTATCCCAGCACAGTGCTTGGCACATAGTAGGTGGCAGTAAGTCTGTGTCCTGTGCTCTGGGAAAGGAGATGGCAAATTTCAGAAGGAAGAAGCCTTTTTCATATCATTCCCAAGTTTGGTGACTTGCTTCCCATGTGCCGTTCCTATTCAAAACGGGAATCCATTTCCTGTGACAGAGAATTTTATAAAGCCTCTCCCTTCACTCAAGCCTCTTTACATCCATCCAAGTCTTCCCAATTTCTTGGGACAAAGTCCAAACTCAACCCAAGGCCCTGGGCTCTCGCCAACTCTGTCATTCCTCTCAGCTTCACTTCCCATAGTTCATCCAGACAGAACCACTTACTGTTCCCCCAGGTTAGCACACTTCCTCCTGCCCTTGCCTTTGCACCTGCTGTTCACTCTGAATGGAAGGCCCATCTCCCCACAAAAGCCCCATAAAGTGTACCCTATCCATCCTTCCTGCCTCAATTTAGACATCACCTCTGCCAGGAAGTCTTGCTGGACCCTCCTAGGTCTTGTGTCCTCCCACAGACTCTTATACATACCCCACCATATCCCATATCATGCTGAATTGAGACCACCTATTTACTTGTTCATCTCTCTCTCTAGAATGTAAATTCCTTGAAGGTAGAATCCATAGGTTATTCAGTGTTAGGTCACAACAATGTTTAACACAGTGCCTGGAAGCTGGAAAGTGTTTGATAAATACGTTTATGATGGGTGCATGGGTTGATAGATGTACAGATGGATGGATGGATAGATGGATGAATAGATGGACAGATGAATGCTTGGATGGATGGATGGATGGATGGATGGATAACTGGAAGGATGGGATGGATACATAAATAGGTAAAAAGGTTCCCGGTTGGCAGGATGGAAGGTAGATGACTGTTAAATCCCTGATAAAGGTGTGTATAATAAGAACTATCACAGGGAACAATCTTCATATTTCTTTCATCCTAAAACTCCATCATTGATGGAGACATCAAAACATGTGCCATGAGATGACTTGATTGGTCCTGTTGTACGTAGCCTTGAGGTTAAGTTCATGTCCCTACTTTCCCCAGCTCTCCCCAGTAACCCCGGGTGGATATTTCACTCAAAAATGTCTGTGAACCTTCCTGGAAACTGTACTTTTATGAAGTGCTTTTGGGGCTCTGAATTCTCGATATTAGCTATCAATGGTGGAAGCAGGACTTTCTTTGAATTTATTGTTCAGCACAAACATTTCCTGATGGTATATTATGCTCCAGCAACTATGGTAGGTGCTAGGGATGTGGAGATGAACGATCATTGCCTCCCTGGAGCTTAAAATGTGAGGAAAGCAGTGAATGTAAACATGTACTCAGCTGATAAGAACACAATAACACCAGCAGTCAATGTTGCTACCATTTATTGAGTTCACGCTCATAGGAGAATAGATGGAGATGGAGAAAGGAAAGAGGGTGGCCCTGATAGGAGAAAGTACAAGGAAAAGAGACTAGCCTGTCATGTGAAGCAGGGACTATTAGCTTCATTGTGTAAATGTAGGAAGTGAGGCTCAGAGGGATTAGTTGAGTCACTCAAGGTCACACAGCTGATAAGTGGCGGAACCAGAATTCTCCCGGCCTCCAGGACCCAGGCTTTTAACAGCTGCTTGGCCGGGGTCTGCAGCACACAGCAGAGCACCATAGAAGGACTAAGAATGGGTAAGCCAGGTGCCAGGGGCCAAGTCGGAGAGGGAAGTGAACTCTTTCTTCCTGGAGGGTATGTGGGGTCTCCATGGACTTGAGGGCCATTGTCCTGTGGTCTCTGATGCCGCCATGCCTGGTGAGATCCGTGGGGTGGAGCTTGAGCTGAGGCTCTGACCAAGGGCACTTCCTGGCTGGGGTACCTTGCTGGGTTTCCCCAAGGCAGCACAGTGCCAAGAGCAGGACAGAGTTTGGCATCAGAGAGTCCTGAGCTGGAATCCCAGGCCGGTGCCAGCCGTGGGACAGGCAAGCGGCCGAGCCCAGTGCCTGGCTCCCAGATTGAGCTCCCTGAGCCTCTGTTTCCTCATCTGAAAAATGGGAGTGATGGTGCCTGCTTTGCCCAGTTGTTGGTATTGGGATAACGTATGTCAGCCTGGCACACAGTAGGGCTCAGTAAGTGGTGGGTCACTTTTGCCGGCCCTTGGGCACAGACAGCCTGCTCAGACCATTCTCAGGGATGACCCCTTTGTGGACAGGATACCCCTTTGAAAATCTGATAACAGCTGGAACCTCTGAAGAAAAATACACATACACCCTGCACTGCGTGTGCCATCTCAGGAGGCTTGTACACTGCTGTGGGCCCAGAGTCAGGCCTCCTGGTCTCAGGGCCAAGGGGTAAGACATGCAGTTGCTCCCATTAGCATTTTGGTGATCTCAGAATTTGGAAACCCAAAGAACCACAGATGATCCAGTTTGAGAGCCTCTCTGTGGACAAACAAGAAAATGCTCTAAAGCATCTGTGAATTGATAAAAACAACCACCACCACCGTTGTTGGGACATTTCCCATGTTCTGAGCATGGCATGAAGCCTTTTACACGCATTAGTACTTTTTTGACCAAACAAAGCAGTCCCACATATCATAAGCCCCATTTTGCAGATGAAGACACTGAGGCACAGAAGTTGCCCAGGATCATTCGGTAAGCGGCAGAGCCAGGATTTGAACCTGGGTCCATTTAATTCTAATAGTCCAGCTCCTAACGTGAGAGGATTTTATTACACACGCCCTTAAATGTAGTAAGATGGGGTCTTTGTTGGACCAGAGCTCATGGGGGTAGACCAGCTGCAGAGTGGATGCAGCGGGACGCCCCAGTAGGACCTTGGAGGTGTCCGTCACCCTGACTGCAGTGCGCTCTGCTTCCAGCCTGGGCACACTGGGTGGGCTGCTTGCTGAGCCCATCCCTCCCGAAGCCCCCTGAAGTTTCCAGGGCAGGATGCCCCGCTTGGCAGGCTGTGGGCTGCTCTCCTCACAGTGACACAGAACAGCAGGACAGCTCCATTCATGGCAGCACACGGGTGTTCTTTCCTTTCCTCGGATGGTCAGTGTCACTCCTAGAATTCTGAGACTGTCTAATGAGAGAAGCAACCCGTAGGCCGTGGAGTCATCGGGAATTGGTTGCCCAGCGGCTTTGTCTCCTGGAAGGGATACGGTAGTGGGTTCTTCTCCCCCATGATTTTGATAGGAAGGGAAGCACCAGGCTGACAGCCTGATGGCGATGTCCTCCTCCACAGAGGGCCGCAAGACCCACTCAAGTGGGTGGCTTCAGTCCCGGGCCCCTCCCAGGGGCTTGGCTGCCATCCACAGGGGGTTCACCTGAATGACCAGCTCATGCCAATCAGAGCTCTTGCCAGCCTTCATCTCCCTCTGTCAATCATTACCCACGGAATGTGGGAGACGCATCAAAGCAGAAAGGAGGGAAGAGGCAGCCTGGAAATGTTCCGAGTCCAACCCTTGCTCAGGCCCGGAAGTGCTGGGGGACACCAGGTGTATTATTGACATCTCTGGGCACCCACTTCTGAAATGTGAGGGGGCATGGCAATCCACTCTGCAGTCGGACATAGTTCGCGAGGGCCGCCGTAACAAACTCCCACAGACTGGATGGCTTCGACAATAGAAACGTATCATCTCACAGTCCTGGAGGCTACAAGTCCAAGACCAAGGTGTCTGCAGGGGGACTCCTTCTGAGGGCTCTGGACGGGTATCTGTAGCATGCCTCTCTCAGCTCTGGCTGCCTCAGGGCTCCTCGATGGGTAAGTGACATTGCCCGGTCTTCACACCGTCTTCCCTCTGTGCCTCTCTGTCTCTTCATGTGGAGTTTGTCTCATAAGGACACCTGTCATATTGAATCCCCGCCCCTACTCCAGTAGGCCCTCATCTTAACTAATTGCATCTGCGACGACCTTATTTCCAAATAAAGTCACATTCTGGGGTGCCGGGGGTTAGGACGTCAATCTGTGAATCGGAGATGGTGGGGTTTGGGGAGCATAATTCCGTCATGACAAGAGGGGGCTTCATAGCAACTCAGGACTGCGTGAGAATGGCTTGGAATCTGCTGTCCCCTCGATGAGTGATCAATAGAGAGACGCACAGATGAGGCGAAAGAAGGATGGCGGGAGGAGAGGGGGGAGAGAATGTGGTTATCATTGAAGGCACAGGACCTGAGGGTGGAGGACACAGGCCTGATCCCAGAACTGGGTTGTAGGTCTTCCACTTGCCCCTCCCCCTCCCCCTCCTTCAAATAAGCTAAGAGTGAGGTACTTGGGCATTTGGAGGATGATTTCTCTTTATTCAAGAAGACAAGGGACAAGGGATTTGAGTGCCGGGAGACAGGTGGGCAAGGGGAAGCTGTTGGGAGTTTGGAAAAGAAATGGTGTTGGATGTATTTCGCCTTTTTAAATGAGGGGATTCGGACTGCTTTTCTTGCTCCCACTTCAGCTTCCCTAGAGCTGCAGCTCTCACACTTCAGCGTCGGTCTACCCCGCCCAGGGACCTGGTTAAAAAGAAAAAGGAGATTCCTGGGTCCCGCTTCCAGGCATTCTGATCAGGACAGACTACACGATTTGCAGGGCCCCATGCAAAATGAAATGGTGGGACCCCTTGTTCAAAATTTAATAAGAATGCAAACTATTATGTAGAGAATGGATAAACAAGGTCCTACTGTACAGCACAGGGAACTATATTCAATATCCTGTAATAAACCATCATGGAAAAGAATATATACATATGTAATTGAATCACCTTGCTGCACACCAGAAACTAACATATGTAAATCAACTATACTTCAATAAAAAGAAAACAAAATCAACCATACTTCAATAAAAAGAAACAAAACTAAAAAAGAAAAAATTTAATAAGAAATTCAAGGACAGCAGAAGCTCAGGGCCCCTCTGAGTGTGAGTTGGGGGAACACTCTAGAGGGAGTTGGGGGAAGGGGAACCCCTGGGGCTTGGCCCTCTGCCTCTCCCACCTCTGGAGAGGACTTTGCAGAGGCCAAAGGACAGATGTTTGTGCCCTGGTCTCTAAGCCTCTCATGACAATTTGTGGGTGGCTTTGACCGAGGTTCAGCCCAAAGGGATATCAGGAAGTTTGAGCTGGACTTTGCAGTTTTCCTGTGAAAGAAGACAAGTGCTGGCATTTCCCCCGAAGTCAGGTCAGCCAGCGTTCCCAGGTGGCAGGTGGCATCCCTAGCGCATTTTTAGAGGAACCAGACCAGAAAGCTCCAAGGAGAGAACTCCCTGGGGTTTCAAGAGAGGACAAGCCTGAGATGGGGTCTGGCATTGCCCGTCCTCTGTCTGAGCCCATGGTTGGTGTCACATCTATCCCAGTGCCTGGCTCACTGAGGGGGATGGATAATTACTTAACATTAGGGACATGAAAGAATAAAGAAAATGTAAAGACAGACAGACAAGGGCCACTTCCCTAGGGTCTTTACCTGCTAAAAGTAACCAGCAGCCCCCCAACTCAGTGCCAAAAAAATGAAGAGGCATTTGGCTCAGATCTGGAGGAGGCTTTGGGCAGTGGTCCATTATCTGGCCAGTCTCCTCCCATCCCGACTGCTGACCCTGGAAGTGTGCACACGCTGAGGGCTCCCCGGGTGGGAGGGCATGCACCCACACTCCACCCCCCAGCCCCAAGACCTGACCCCAGAAACTTCTCAGCACAATGGCTGCACCCACGGGGGCCAAGCTAGTTCTCCCTGACCTGGTTCTGGACCAAGAGAAGTTCTAGGTGAGAAACCAAATTATTCCAAGGTCCCAGCCGCAGTGTCCCGGGAGCCTGTAGTCCAGCTGGTGTTATTAGATTCTGTAGGGAACAGCTAGAGAACGAGACAATGCCATCAAGCACTGAGGATTCAGGAGGGGGAGAAGGAAGGCTGGTGCGAGCTGGACCCATTATGGCGGATCCCGGAGAAGGTGGGGTTGGTTTTTTGGGCACCTCCCAACACCCCGCTGCAGTAACCACATCAGCGGGATTCAGAATTGAGTTGGATCCTTTAAATTCCCTTTCCTATCCTCACCTCTTGCTGAGAGTTGAACAGTGTTCCCCAAAAAAGATATGTCTGAGCCCTAACCCCCATTACCCCTGAATGTGACCTCATTTGGAAATAGAGTCTTTGCAGATACGATTAAGTTAAGGATTTCTTGATGAACACATCCTGGATTTAGAGTAAGCCCTGACTGGTATCCATTGACTGGTGTCCTTATAAGAGAAAGGGGCAGGGGGAGATTTGAGACACAGAGAAGAAGAGGGTGTGAAAATGAAGTCAGAGATTAGAGTGATGCACTTATAAGCCAAGGAACACTAACGATTGCCGGCAACCACCCAAAGGGTGAAGCGTGCCCACGACCCCTCATGTAATTGATTTGCAACTTCATGAGCATCTATGATATTTCAAAATTACAAGTTTTTTAAAAGAAAAAAATTTAATAAAATAAATATGTTCATTTTAAAAAGACGAAGAAAAAGAGAGAGGCGTGGAATTAATTCTCCTCTGGAACCTTCATAGGATGTGGGCCCTGCTGATCGAGGGTTTTGGGACTTCTGGCCTCCAAAACTCCAGAGAGAATAAATTCTCCAGAGAGAATAAATGCTGTTGCTTTAAACCACCAAGTTTGTGGCAATTTGTTACGGCCGCCCCAAGAAACTGGTGCAAATGCAATGGACACAGGCCTGCCTGGCTGGACCCAGTACACAGTAAATTCTCAATAAACATGTGTTCATTTTAGGAAGTTGCTTTTCGTTACACGGACTTTTAAACAAGATTATAAGGGATCTTAAAACCAGAACAATCGGCATTCCTAGGAAATTTAGGACGTAAGAGCGCTTTTGAAAAGAGGAGTTTTGTTGCTAAATTTGAAAAGCACTCTGGAGGACTTTCCTTCCCAAACTGAGGTCAGCGGGAGCTGGTGAGAAATGTAGAATCTAATGATCACAGGGCAGAGCTCGTTTTATTGTGCTTCACTTTATTGCCCTTCACAGATATTGTGTTTTTTTACAAATTGAATGTTTGTGGCAACCCTGCGTCGAGCAAGTCTACCGGTGACATTTTTCACTTTTGTGTCTCTGTGTCACATTTTGGTAATTCTCATAATATTTCAGTCTTTTCCATTATTATTCTGTTTGTTATGGTGATCTGTGATCAGTGGTTTTTGTCACTACTGTGACTGACTGAAGGCCCGGGTAATGGTTAGCACTGTTTTAACCATAAAGTATTTTTTTAATTAAGGTACGTACATTGTTTTGATACATAATGCTATTGCCTACTTAATAGGCTACCATATAGTGTAAACATAACTTTCATATGCACTGGGAAACCAAAAAAATGTGTGTGACTTGCTTTATCTCAATACTCGCTTTATCGTGGAGGTCTGGAACCTGTATAATAACAACACCATATTATAAACTTCAAAGTTGCTAAAAGGCTAGATCTTAATTGTTTCCACCACAAAAAAGAAACGATAATTATGTCAAGTGATGAAGGTATTGGCTAATGCACCTGGTGGTAATCATATTACGATATATAAATGTATCAAGTCAGTACATACACCGGAAACGCGCATGATGTTATACATCAATTTTCCATAAAAACAAATAAGACAGAAATGCGAACCTTCAGGCCCTTCCTCAGACTTGCTGAATGAGCACCTGCATTTTAGCGAGATCCCCAGGGCACCTGGGGGTACCTGCGATTTTGAGAAGCCTCCATCTGGAGCATCTTTACCCCACTCCTGTTTTTAAGAAAAAAATTTTTAACGGGATTTCTGACTTTTAACAATAAGCTGTTTGCTATTTCCTGAGCCTCTGATTCTTCATCTATAACGTGGGACCAGGACTGCTTATCTCGGAGGGATGTTCTGAAGGTCAAACGAGACAGGTCCAGGACTGGACATGCTCTCTCCTGCCTGGCCCTCTCTCTGTCCCTCCTGTGGGCAAGAAGCTCTTTCTCCCAGCATTTGGCAAATAGAACACTGGCTTCTTCTACTATTCCAGGGCCACTGCAGGGCAGTTCCTGAGGAAGCTCCTTCCGATCAGGCACAGAAGAAATCATTGTCTGAGGATGGGATGGGGTTCAGCCTCCCAGCAGGGGCCACCTCGGCTGCCAATCATGGCTTTCTTCCTCTTTCTCCTCCTCCTCCTCCTCCGCTATTGGTCCACAAGAGCTGTCCACAGGGTAGAGATTTGGGTGATGCCAACCCCAGGTCAGGGCTACAACTTGATAACAAGGGCCAGACCCTCCCTCCAATGAGAAAACCAGCAGCATCTGTGGGGCAGGGAGAGGCAATAACATGGTAGGGTCTGTGAACTGGGAAAAGGAGGAGGGAAGAGGGTTTTGCCCTGCTGTCACTGGGGCCCTGAGAGTAAGGGCTTGGAGTAGCATTTCTAGGAGTTGGGGGGTTGGAGGGGGCTGAACTGAGCCACCCAAACTCACTCACCCAGTCACCACCCACCTGGCCCAGGAGTTTCATGTTTTACTCCCATTTACCAGTCATTAATTGAATACGTACTAGGTGCCAGGACTCGTGACGATGACCATCTCAGCCCAGCTTTCAGACAGCTCCTAACTACAGCAGGATATTACAGTCTAATGTGATCGGGGCTGTGCTTGGGGCATGGGGGCCACTGATGTCAGTCTAGGGGAGACAGGAAAGGGCTTCTTAGAGGAAGAGTTCTCCAAGCTGGGATCTTGCAGGTTGGGTCAGCAGAGGGAGGGAGACGGCAGGAAGAGTGCTCCAGGCAGAGGGAGCGGCATGTGCAAAGACCCTGGGGTGAGGAAGGGGGAGGTCCAACCACAGAACAGAAGGCAGCAGGGTGTGGCTGGGACATGGAGTCTGGAGACAAAAAGCAAGCCCGGGTCAAGGAGGGCCTAGGAGAATCTTCAACAGTTTGGCCAATGTGCAGGCAAGGAAAGGATCTGAACAAGAGGAAGAAAAGAAATATATTCCGATTTTGTACCTCAGGAAGATCACGCTGGCTGGATGGGAATGAAGAGTGCGCAAGACGACAGATTGGAGATGTTCACAGTAATCCTGGCAAGAGATGCTTGTGGTCTAAGGCTTGCTAATATGACTAAGGAGCTGAGGGCAAAAATGGCACCTGTCTCACTCTGAACTCCCGAACTTGACCTAGTCTGATGGCAGGGTCTAGAGTGTATCACCAGCAGAGGTCAGCACCCCAGTTCAAGTCCTGGCCATGGAGGAACTTGCTGTGTGGCCTTGGGCAACACACTGAAGCTCTCTGAGCCTTGGTTTTCCCAGCCATAAAATAAGGATAATTGCCTACCTCACAGGAATAATATCAGCTTCTAATCATATGTATGGCCATGTGAGGATTAAATGACAAAATACACATAAAGAATGGTGCCCAACAGAGTAAGGACCTAACACAGACTGGCTGTAATTATTTCATTTATCAATTGTTAATTCTCCAGTGATCCAGCACCTACTTCGTGCCAGGTTCTGGGGACCCAGTGAGCAAGATGCTATCCCTACCCTCATGTCACAAACTAGCTGGGGAGGCAGACACTTACGTAAAAGCAAGAGAAGAGGCAGCCGTGCCTGGTGTCCCTTGCAGGCATGGGCAAGGGACACCAGGGGCATGTTTGGGGGAAGAGGAAAAAGCTATGGGTGTAGACAGGCAATGAGAACAGCCCTTGGGATCCCCAGTCCCAGCTGCCAGCACGGGAACACAGAGCAGAGTAACATGATCGGGGCTGGAAATCTCTCCTTGGCGTGAAGAGACCAAGGGAAGGGGTGTGTGTGTGTATGTGTGTGTGTGTATCGCGGCAAGGGAGGTTGCCTAAATAGCCCAGATCACAAGGCTCGAGGTTTGTGACAACCACAGGGTCACCGGGATCCACACAGGAGGTGCCACCTGATATGAGAAAGGCATCCCGGGCCTCGCCTGGCCCTGGGCCGTGGGGGAAAGGGCAAGAGTGAAAATAGCCCTGGACCATCAGAAGTTGCATGCTGGGACAGCCTTCAGGAGGGCACCTGATGGGATCTTTTAAACTGAGAGCTCCGCTTGCCTCTGACCTTCTCACCTCTAGAGAAACTCCAGCCCAGGGCACATTGTTTATAACAGTAAAAAACTGGAAATAGACTAAAGAAATGTCAGAAGGAACGTGCATGAGTAAAATGCATTCTCTTTAATGGATATGGCGATTTAAAAAAAAGAACTAGTCTAGAAAAGAAAAGCATTCACATGACAAGACCTGAAACACATCCTGCAGAGTGAGAGAAATTTATAGAACAAGGTACAAAAGGTGATAATATTCCCATATATTTAAATGTGTGTACATATACAAAATCACGTTATTATCGATATGTATATATGTATGTATAAGTATAAAGCAAGTCTGGAAAAATACACGTGAAACTCACAGCAAAGAATTCCTCTAGGAACAAGAACGTTGAGGATATTTGATACCTAGAGTGGGTCATTTTTTTAACACTACCCACCTCTACAGGGCAAAATTATTTTCTGTAATAATTCTGTAATAATAAGCATTATCTTCAGGGCTTGTTGTTTAGTTTTTATTTTTTTAAATGATACAATTTATTTATTTATTTATTTATTTTATTTCTTTTTTTTTGGCTGCGTTGGGTCTTCTGCTGTGCGCGGGCTTTCTCTAGTTGCGGCGAGCGGGGGCTACTCTTTGTTGTGGTGCACGGGCTTCTCATTGCGGTGGCTTCTCTCGTTGCGGAGCACGGGCTCTAGGCGCGCGGGCTTCAGTAGTTGTGGCACGTAGGCTCAGTAGTTGTGGCTCACGGGCTCTAGAGCGCAGGCTCAGTAGTTGTGGCGCACGGGCTTAGTCACTTCATGGCATGTGGGATTTTCCCGGACCAGGGCTCAAACCCGTGTCCCCTGCATTCCCTGGTGGTTCAGGGAAGCCCTTGTTCTTTAGTTTTTTGTTTTTTGTTTTTTGTTGTTTTTTTTTTTTAATTTATTTATTTAATTATTTTTGGCTGTGTTGTGTCTTCGTTTCTGTGCGAGGGCTTTCTCTAGTTGCGGCGAGCGGGGGCCACTTTTCATCGTGGTGCGCGGGCCTCTCACCATCGCGGCGGCCTCTCCCGCTGCGGAGCACAGGCTCCAGACGCGCAGGCTCAGTAGTTGTGGCTCACGGGCCTAGTTGCTCCGCGGCATGTGGGATCCTCCCAGACCAGGGCTCGAAACCCTGTCCCCTGCATTGGCAGGCAGATTCTCAACCACTGCGCCACCAGGGAAGCCCCTGTTCTTTAGTTTTTAAACCAAAAATTTTTAAAGAATAAATTTCAGTGTAAAAGATATATTCAAATTCAGTAAAATAAATCATGAATAAACTAAAAATGTGTCCTTAACAAAAAACCAAAAATTTTACATCTAGAGATTTGTACTCCATTCCACTCTTTTACATTTTAAACACAAATTAATTTCAAACACGACTCCACATGGAAGTAAAGAATGGCAGAAGTGTCTATAATCACTCTTTATTCTGAAGCTACTGTTTAAACATAAGAATATATATTATCCCAGAGGCTGGAGACACAAATTGAGCCCAAAGTGACTTTGAACAATTCCAAACTGTTGTGAACGTTTGAACTTTCAAAACAACCCTGTGTGGCTGAGTCTGCCTGTGTCAGGGGCCAGTGTATAATTGGGAGTTCTCTGAGTTAGTTTCCATAGAATACTATGCTCATTAAAGCAATATGTAATAAAAAATGGGCCAATCTGAAGCTTATTATTAAAACTTAACAGTAATGCAGCAATGGTTTAGAACTTAGAAACACTTTCTCAAAGTTGGTATTTGATCACTGACTTTGGGTAGAATACACAGTGCATGGTAATAATAAAAAGCAGACCAACTTAGTTTTATTATATTGTACACTTTTCTACAGACAGCTCAGCTCATTATTGCCTGCTTTCAAGGTGGGCCAGCCCCTCAGCCCCACCCTTGGTACCCCATTGCTAGGGAGGGCTGGTAGGGACCAGGGTCAGGGATGGGGGTATCAAAGGGGACTTTAGCTCTACCTATAATATTCTAATTTTTCCAGCATAGAGGCGAAGAACATGGGCCCTGAAGTCAGACTGCCTGGGTTCGAATATTGGCCCCAAGGTTGTGTGACCCTGGGCAAGTTACTTAATCTCTCTGGTCTTATTTTCCTCATCTGGAGGAAATATGGAGCCAATAATGCCTATGTCGTAGAGTGGCTGTGAGAATTTCACGAGATAATTTGTATAAAATTCTGGCATATGGTACGTGCTCAATAAATGTTGACCATGTTTCTGGAGGAAAATGTGTTCGTATATTACAATGTAATTTTTTAAGTGTGTGCCTAAATATACTCTTACTATAGAATCCAGCAATCACACTCCCTGATATTTACTGAAACGAGTTGAAACCTTAGGTCCACACAAAAACCTGCAAACAGATTTCATAGCAGCCTTATTCATAACTGCCAAAATTTGGAAGCAACCAAAACATCTTTCAGTAGGTGAGTGGATAAATAAACTGAGATATATCCAGACAATGGAATAGTATTCAGCACTAAGAAGCAATGAGCTATCAAGCCATGCAAAGACAAGGAGGACCCTGAAATGCATGTCGCTAGGTGAAAGAAGCCAATCTGAAAAGGCTGCATACTGTATGATTCCAACTGTATGACATTCTGGAAAAGATAAAAATGTAGAGGCAGTAAAAAGATCAGTGGTTTCCAGAGATTAGGGAGGGGGTGGGATAAGCAGTTGGAGCACAGGGGATTTTGAGGGGAGTGGAACTACTCTGAATGATACTGTCCTGGTGGATACATGCCATTATACGTTTGTCCAAACCCATAGAGTGTCCAACAGCAAGAGTGAACCCTAACGTAAACCGTGGACTCTGGGTGATAATGACGGGTCAGTGTAGGTTCATCGATCTGACGAATGTCCCACTCTGGTGGGGGAGACTGTGTGTGTGCTGGGGAACAGGGGGTGGCAGGAGGCATATGGGAACTCTGTACTTTCCATTCAAAGTTAACCTAAAATAAAAGTTTAAAGCGCATGTCTAGAAGAAAGGCCAGAATGCTGAAATGTTAACTAAGATTAATGCTGAGTACCATGCAGGATAGTTATTTTATTCTTTGTATTTTAAAAAAATTATTACACACCCCCCTACCTTAAGGCTGGAAGGCCCGGAGGGGGTCTCTCTGAGGCCTCAGGAGCTGAAACAGGGTCCAGCCCCTCAGCACACCCTTCTCCTTTGGGTCTGATGCTTCCAGGTCTGCTCAGAACAGCTCTGGCCTGGCCTATGAAAATTTCTGGTGTGACCCAAGAGGCAGTCTTCACTATTTGGGCGAAGACTCCGGGGGTCTTGAGGCTGCTGCCTGTCTGTCCATGTGGCTGGCCATCCAACTGCCAGGGCCCCTCCCTGGACTTACACTTCTCCATCGGTCCTGCAAAGAGCCTGGGGCCAGCCCCTTGGGGTCCTGCTTCAGCAGAGGTTTCCTCCCAGAACTTTCCTTGACTCTTGCCTCAACTGGCCCAATCATGAGAATCGCTGGTGCAGCTGTTAGAAATAGAGATTTCTAGAACCCTTCTGGAGATACCCTTGCGGGACCTGGAACCCTGTTGTGATGGCAGACGAGCCGGTGGGTGCTGCCCGGGTGAGCTGTGTCTCGGCTCCACCTACTCCCCCGTCCTCAGCTGCAGCCCCGCAGCCTCCTATGCAGCCCCAGCCTCGCGGGAACAGCTGCGCCCCGGCGACGCACCTGGGCTGGTTCTCACAGCCCAGAGCTCTGGGGGGAGGGCTCCCCGAGGCCCGGGGTCAGACCTGGGCAGCGCCAGGCTGCCAGGAGCCTGCGGAAGCCCGGTCTCTGGGACAGCCAGGACAGAGGTGCCCTCAGGACCTGCCGGCTCTGAGGAGAAGGAGGAAGAGGACAAGGCAGAAAGGAGACTTGGAGGGTCTCAGCGGCCTCAGCAGGTACACAGCCCGGGCAGGGAGGAGCCTGGCTCGTCTGCCTGGCAGGGGAGCCCTTCTGCCAAGACCCCGCTCCGCCCCCACCGAGGCCCCGCCCTGGCACCAGCCGCCCTTACAGTCCTGGGCCGCGTCCAGGTTTGGTGAAGGAAGTGCCCATTGTGAGCGCTGGAGGGGCCAGGGCAGGTTTGAATGGGCAGAAAAGAATGAGAAAGGCGTTCCTGGTGGTGGCTACAGCGGGAGCCAGGAACAGGGCGTCTGAGAATGATCCAGACCCCCCTCATTTCCTGAGGCCCCAGTATCGGAAAAATGAGGAAATTTCCAAATCGAGATTCAAAACCTCACTGCTGTATTTTTAACGCTGGCAATGAATTAATGAAGCTACAGTTAATACCCACCCACAACAGGGCAATGCAGGTACACTGGTCAGAAGAAGAGGACAGGATTGGTTTTAAATATAAGTTCATAGTACCCCACAGCCTGGGGGCAGTGGTGGGGGAGAAGTTAAAAGTTATTTGATGAATGTCAACTGCTTGAGATCCTATCGCTGAGTCTTGGTGACTGTATGAACGAGCATATTCAGAGACCACGTCAGGAGACTGAGTTTGGGGCTCCTGCTCCCTATGGAAAAAAACTGTGGGTGGGTCATTAGGGAGACATATGGGATTCTGGTAGGGAGATCTGGGAGATGTGGTTGGATGAGGCAGGGCACCATGGGAGGATGGAGGAAGCATCTCGACCAACTGGGGGAAGCCAGGAGGACTTCCTGGAGGAGGTGGCTCTAACCTGGGACCTGAAGGATGAGTAAGCATGAGCGGGATGAAGAAGGGTAAGAAGTAGGATACCAGGAGGAAAGAATAGCAGGAACTGGCCAGAGGCGGCTGGAGCCCTTGGTATGAGAACTGAGGATGGAGAGGTGAGTAGGCAGGGGCAGACAAGGAAGCCCTCTCAGGCATATTCAGGAATTGGAACTTTAATTCCTACAGTCAGTTTAGCCAGACTTTCTTTACTTGTAGATATTGTCAATGTGGTTTTTAAAATTTGCATATATCTACGTTCCTTGTAGACAAATCGGTAAGTACAGAAAAGCAAAATGATCAGGAAGGTTTGTCATCAGGAGTGTGAAAGTACACAGGTGTTGGGATGGGCAACTTGTGGCTTTTTCCTCCCCCTGCCCCGCCCCCAAATAATGTTAAAAATCATGGCTGTCATTAATTGAGAGCATCAGGACTGTATATAAGAGATAATATATATATATAAGTTATCTGTTATATAAGTTGTCTACTGCTATATAAATAAGTCACCACAAACTTAGCGGCTTAAAACAATACACAGCTATGATCTGTTTCTGTGGGTCAGGAATCTCAGCATAGCTTAGCTGGGTCCTCTGCTTCATGGTCTCTCACGAGACTGCAATTAGGGTGTTGGCCGGGTCTGGGGTCTCATCTGAAGGCTCTACTCAGGAAGGACCTATTTCCAGGCTCCTGTGTTTGTTGACAGAAGTGAGTTCCTTGAGGGTTGGCGGACTGAGTGCCTCAATTCCTTGTCATGTGGGATTCTCCAGCATGGCTGTTGGCTTCATCAAAGTGTGTACGCTGAGAAGGAGGTAGAGTCTGCTAGCAGGATGGAAGTAATACTCTTTTGTAAGCAAATCACAGAACTGGCGGCCCATCACCTTTGCTGTATTCTATTAGTTGAAAGCACATCACAGGTCCTGCCCACACTTGAGGGGAATGGATTACACAAGGGTGTGGACACCGGGTGATGGGAACCATTGGAGGCCATCCTAGAGTCTGTCCACCACAAGTTCCCATAACGGTTCCAAGTGGTCTCTCTCTATATCCCCACTTTGCAAAAGAGGAAACTGAGACACAGAGAAGAAGGAGAGGAAGCTGCCGGGATGACTTCCCATGTACATCCAAATCTTATTCCTTATCAATAGGCTCTGAAAATTTATTTAACATCCACCAGTTCAGCGTCTACAATACATGAAGCACAATACTAGGCACTAGGATATATAGGAATAATTAAATCAAGGTGCCTGCGTTCAAGGAGCCTCCAGTGTACTGGAGGGCAAAGAAGGGCATAAAAAAAGTTAATTTCGCTTCAACTTAATAGGTGATTAGTAGAAATATGCCCAAGCAGATGGTCTTATAGAGAAGGGAATAATTCATTGTATTGAGGGCAGGGAGGAGATCAAGGAAGGCTTCCTGGAAGAGGTGGCACTTGGGTGACGTTCTGAGCCATTTTGTAACATTAAGAAGCTGTGGCTTCAGAAGCATGAGATGGTTTGCTCTGCCTGGGTAGGCACCAACATTCTTTCATTCATCGATTCCCTCCTTCATTCATGCAACGTACATTTATTGAGCACCTGCTGTGTGCCAGGCCCTGGGTAGGTGCTCTTAGATGTCATATGCTGTCAAGTCCCTGCAGCAGCCTTGCTGAGCAAGAAGTACATAGAGAGTGCATACTGTGTGCAGAGGGTTGCACTGAGCAGAGAACATCCCCCACCTGCATGGAGCTTGCACACTCGAGGGTCGCACAGGGAAGGGTCCTACAGAGATCACCCCAACCAAAGGTGACATGGGGTATGTACCAAGTATTAAAATAATAACTGATGTTTGTGGAGTGCCCACCACTATCTTCTCAGCATCTCTTTGTTTCCATCACCTCTTACTGCCTCCTCGTTCCATCTCCTCCAAATCTCTCACTCTGGACTGTTTCTGAGTGTTCGGGGGCTTCAGTTATTGAGGGAAGGCTTCTGACTGGATTTGGAGTGCCAGCCTCCATCACAGGTCCCAGGCTTGCTCGGGGTTTTGGCTGCCCCAGTGTGGGTCCCTGACCATGTCACGTAGAAGTGACCCCTTACCTTGGCCTTCTTGACACGTGATTAGCCACTAGGCCAACCAGCCATACCTGAGGGGGAATACAGTCTCATTCATTCATTCATTCACTCCACACACTTTGGGTGCACGCCTACTATACTGGCAGGCACTATATTGCCCAAGAAATACAGTGTTTCTACCCTCCTGGCATTGTGTATGGGGAAAACAAAGGGATAGAAATCAAGTAAAGAGCAGATTACAAGAATGGGAGTTATATTCTGTATTAAATGTGATGGGGACTGGCCCAACTCTGCCTCGTGTAAGTCTAGAGAAATTAGCAATCGAGTTACCTTTCTGCGAATGAGTAGAAGATAAGCCAGAGGAGAAGAGGTGAGGGAGGGCATTCCAGGCAGGGGAACAGCATATGCAAAGGCACAGAGGTGCAAAATGGCAATGGCACATTTGGGGCAAGCTGAAAAGTTCATCATGTGTACAGTTTTGGTGAAAAGAGGCAGTAGAAGTAGGGAGTGGACAGAAGAGAGAATAGATGAGAAAAAGAGAGACTGTTTTTTGTTCTTTTTTTTTTTTTTTTAAGTTAGGAGCCTATAAACTAGGGCATACCATCATGGCCTCACCATTTTCACAGCCCTTCTGTCCTTAACCCTATAAGCCAGTTGTCACCCAGGAACAGCTCTCAGGTGGACACATCCTGTTTACACTGCAGTGTTAGATCTTTTTGGGTTTGCTGTTGGAACTTGGTTGCCAGATGAAACATTTAGGAGATTTAACATTAAAAAAAAAAAAAAAAAGATTCCATATTTCCAGGTTCTTGTGAAAGATCAGATAATCTGACCACACTGGGGCTTCCACATCCCACCTGGAACAGTCAGCCGCAGCTGTAGGACAGTGATGGCTGCTCCAGGAGCTGGGGCGATGGGCTTTCCAGTTCCATCTGCCCCTCTCCCTCAGCCCACAGCCTCGTTTATACACACCCAGCCTGGCTCCAGGAAGCCTCGGTGACTGGGGTCCCTGCTTTGGGACCCTCCATGTTAGAGTTCCAACATAACCCACGAGTCACCCTATTTCCTGCCACCTGGAATGCTCGTCCAGCATCCCCTGGGTGCAACTGGGCATCAAAGGTGATCATCTAGAGGGTCCTAACCTCTCAGCCACCCCTTCTAGACCCCTTACCTAGAGGGGCTGATCTCGGCGGCTCTCCACGGGCAAGGCTGGCTGAGTAGGGTTCAAGGCAGTGCTCATTTGGCCAGGCAGAGGGAAGCAAGGAAAGGAGAATGGGGGAGTGGAGAGAAAAGGCTGGGACCTCCACCAAGCCCCAGCACCTCTTTTCTCCTCTTCTAAGACACTTGTCTCTGTTCCACTTACTCATCTACATCTCTCCCTGTCTTCCCCAGAGTCTAGTACGACTCAGAATTTGGTGTCAGGAAGAGCTGACTTCAAATCCTGCCCTGGCGCTTAACAGTGGTGTGACTTGGGCAGTCACTTCCCTTTAAGCGAGAACAGTCATGGCACCCACATCGTGGGGTTACTGCGGGGATGAGATGGGGTCAAGTGGCAGGCACAGTACCTGGCACTCCGTTCAGTAAAAGACAACTGTGTCCGCGCATTCTTCTTTCTTCCATCCAGTTATTCCTCTGAGTGTCTGCAGCAGATGTGCTCCATGCCCTGTGCACATTTATTAATATTTCTTCACCGTTGTTTGGGCACAGCTACTCTCCATGTACATTCACTCCCAACAGCCAGAACCTGCTTTGCCTGGGAGAGAATCTGAGGGCCCAGGAATTGACATCTTCCTGGGGGTGACACCTACCCAGTGATTGAGGGGTGTGGCCCCCTCACGTCCTAACGGGAGCAACTCTGGGGTATTATCTACACTGTCTGCTGCGCTTTCCCTACAGGACTGAGCCTCTGGGGACTTTACTGATAGCACATCCTCTCTTGGTCACCTTCCCTTCCTGGTCCTCCTTCCCTCTCTCCCCAACATATTCCATGGAGACATTTCCCCATAAATCACTGCCACCCAAATCCTCATCTCAGGGTCTGCTTCTGGGGAACCCAACCAAAGACAGGATCTCTTTTCATCTCAGCCTCCCAGGTGCCCCTCCCTCCCATCGTGGTTCCATTTCTTCCTCACTCTCCCCATTTCTCCTCCCTGCTCTGCCTTCCGCTCCCGGACAGCTCACTCAGCCACCTCCGCCACCACCTTGGAAGCAGATGGCATCATCTGGGCAAGAGAGCTCCCTTCACAGTGATTTATGACCCTTGATTGGGCAGCTGTTATTTTTAGCCGTCTCGCTCCACCTTCTGCTGTCCTCCAGGATAGAGGAAGTTCAGCCCTGTTTCTTGGGCGTCAGAGGGGGGCTATGTCAGTGGTTTTCAGCTGGAGACAATTTTGTCCCCCGAGGGACATTTGGCAGTGTCAGGAGACATTTTAGGCTGTCACAACTGGCATCTAGTGGGTAGGGACCAGGGGTGCTGCTAAACATCCTACAACATGCAGGGCAGCCCCCCTGCCCGCCGCCGCAAAGAATGATCCCAAATGTCAGTAGTGCTGAGGTTGAGAAACCCTGGGCTTTGTGTTTCTCTACTTCTTTTAACTTTTTGTTACAGTATCAGGATATCACATCCTCCTCTTGTAAATACAAGGCAGCCAAGATGCTATGTTGCCTGCTGTCTGGAGCCTGCAATCAGAGAAAGGTCCAGAAGTGATAATAACTAACACATGTTGATGTTTACTCTGTGCTCGGTCTGTAGCGAGCTGCTTATGTTATTAGCAATCCTATGAGGTTTTTAAAAACTCCCCATTTTACAGGTGAAGAAAATGAGGCTTGGAGAGGGAGAGCAACTGCTGAATATCAATCACCTTTGAACCTGGGATTTTCTCCAAAGCCCATGCTCTTAAACACTATGCTAGATGCTGTCGACTAACTGATGGCTCATAAAATGGTTACTTCCCATGGGACACAGCTACATATGTTCATTGTGCAAGAGACATCTGTGTTCCCATCGTTGGAAGTCCCCAAGAGGACAGATCATGAGACAGCATGGATGGAGGCCCTGGCCTCATGAGAGAGTAAGGTCCTAACTCCATGGGTGCTTAAGTCTGACAGATGTCAGGCCGATGATGGCCCTTTGAAACTGTCTCTCCTTGTATCGGTCAGCTTTGGCTGTGTAACAGTCCACCCCAAAAGTAAACACCTGTTATTTTAAGTCACTATTGAAGTTCATGATTGTGCAAGTCAACAGTTTGGATCTGTGGTCAACTCCCAGGTTGGCTGGGGGCTGGCTGATCTAGAAGGCCTTTAGCTGGATGACTCACCTCTGTTACACCTGGTCACTCAACCTCTAGCAGACTAGTCTGAGCTTTTATACATGGCAGTGGCAGGATTTTAAGTGTGTGAGAGGATCAATGACGACTCTCGGAGCCTTTTCTGGAAACCGGGAAATGTCAGTTCTGCTGCATTCTGTTGATCAAAGCAAGTTACAGGACCAGCGCAGACCCAAGGGGTTGGAAAGTAGATTCCACCCAAAGTATTATCACCGTGCAGTTTCCTCCATCGGCATTTTCCTCCCAGGCTGAGGTCACCTATTCATGTAGTCTTTATGGTTGGTGGTACCAGCACTTAACCTGGCTCCACGAAACTGTCAATTACTTAGCTATGTGGTCTTGGTCAGTTACTTAACTTCTCTGGGACTCAGTTTCTTCATTTATATTATAGGACAAAATATACTCTTCCTGCCTACCTCACAGGTTGTCATAAAGCTCAAATAAGATAGTGGAGGAAGAAGGGCTATTATTCTATTACCTGTCCTTGAAACAGAAGGAGCCCCGGCTGCTCACACCAGACACGTGCCTCTCTCCCCCTGAGCCAAGTCTCCTGCAATCTATCAGTAGCCAAAGCCTGACAAGCTCCTGGTGGATTCTCCATCAATCCTCCTGTCTCTTTTTCCAAGGAAAACCCAAGTGGTTTTGCCAGAAGCTCTCAGAATTTTTTTCACTCAAGTTCAACTCTTAAGCATTGACCAAGAGCCCCTTTTATGATTGCGTTGTTTGGTCTAAGAGCAAACTTGGAGATTCCTTGGCCTGAACTGCTCTCCGTTAACCCCTCTCACCAGAAAAGGCTCTCTATTGTTCAAGAGATACAGCCCGTGTGCTCTGAGACCTCTCATACGCCTCAGGTTCTGAGATGGCAGAAAAGAACTGTGGCCTCCTGGATGAGGCCAGCTCTGCGGAAGAGTATCAGAGCTGCTCAGTGCAAGGTCACCCTCCGGCAAGGGACCCCAGGGATCAGCCACCAAACATCCCACAAGCCCGGGGAAACTGAGACCAGCGGTATGAAAAGAAGAGTGTGATTATCCCAGCTGGGGTAAAGGGCCTTTGGGTTGTTTGGGGCAGAGGAGAGAATGAACAGTGTCATATAGTTATTATAACTGATTAACCCCAGTTATTGAATGCTGACTTTGTGGCATGTCCCCTGCTGAAGGCTGGGGACCATTCCTGTCCCATTCACTGTTATACCCCCATGCCTGGCGTTGAGCCCGGTCCAGGAGATGCGGGGATTTGTGGCATGATCTCATTTAATACCAAGCAGGTACCATTATTACCACCCCCATTTTGCAGATGAGAAAACTGGGGCCCTGGGCATGGAAAGAATTTGTCCAAGTCACACAGCTAGGAGGTGGCAGTCAAGACTCAGACCGGTCCTATCTGGCTCTGAAGTGCATACGCTCACAACTACACAGCGGCCCCTTCAACTCTGCTGGCTCCAAAGAGTCTAGACCTGTGGGCGGGATGCGGGAGGGGTACAAACAAAAACATGCAAAGCAGACAGATGACCCCGAAGGTTCTTCCTGTAGCAGGCCTGAACCACTGTTCTCTCCACCCTCCCCCAGTCAAATGCACCCTGCCCTTCTCTCCTGGTGCCAGCGTGGCACATCGCCAAGAGGACCAATTTGGCCTTTTTGTACTGATTTAACACTTTTTACATCCTGACTTGTACCAGGCACTGTTCCATGCACTTCCCCTGCCTTAGTTAATTCCAGCCTCAACACTAGGAAGATTCTGCAACCCTCCAAAGTGATCCAAAAGTGAGTGGTGTCACTGGGATTCAAAGCCAAGCAGATTTCATCATCATCATCATCATCATCATCATCATCATCACCATCATCATCACCATCACCATCATCATCATCATCATCATCACCACCATCATCATCATCACCATCATCATCATCATCATCATCACCATCACCATCATCATCATCACCGTCATCATCATCATCATCACCAATATCATCATCATCATCATCATCATCATCATCACCATCAACATTATCGCATTTACCAGTTTGACTTCTCACCGTATGCCAAGCACAGGCTAAGCATTTTATGTGCACAAATCCTCACATCAACTCTCTGAGGTAGGGCTCCTTATGATCTCCAGTGTACAGAAGAAGAAACTGAGTTACAGAGAAGTGAAGTCACTTCCCCCAGATCACAACGACAGTAAATGGCACAGCCAGGATTCACCCAGAGCTGGCTAAGACTGGAGGCCATGGTCTTACTCATTGGGCTTCATCACTTCCGCTGTGGGCATTGAACCTGTTGACTGTGCACATTACATAACATTGAGGGAATAGATTAAAGAATGAGTGCATGAATAAAAGGGAGCACTTCCAGGCACACCCGCCCCCAGTGACCAGAGACGGGAGGGAAGGGGGTCTCCGTTAAGTCTCAGCTCTGCAGCAGCTGGTTGCAAAGGTGGAGGATGGGGCAGGACTGCTGGAGAAACCCTGGGAGATGTTCATTGCAAAAGCATCGTCTCCTTACAAAGCCCCTGGGGAGGGGTCTCTGCTGGCCAGTGCTCCTGGGGCGCTGACACCTCTCCTGGCCGGACAGGAAAGAGCAGCGGACTTGGAGGAAGGCCACCATCCTCTGCCTGTGGCAAGGTCACCACACGCTATGTTAATGAGAACTTGGCAATGACCCCTCAGTCCCTGCGGAGGGCAGGATTCCATTTCTACCGGTCGAGTTGCACAGAGCTTGGCAGAAGCCACAGCCAGAGGAGCAAGGCATGCCTTGTCCATCGGGCCCTACAAACAGTCACTGCCCAGCCAGGGCCCTCTGGAAGGAGCACAGTTAGAACAACAAGGGACCAAATAGACATTTAAGGCGCCTCCTCTTTCCCCATCCTCCTCTTTCCCCACGAAAAAGAATCCTGCTTTCTCCTGGGTGCAAGGGGAAGTAGGGTCTTAAAACATTGCTGAGTGGCTGGTGTGCCAAGCTCTGTGTGTACTCCTGGACCCCAGTAGTCCATCCTCTCCTTATAGTGACCCTATGTTTATTCTCCCACATAGAGGGATTCTATTAAAATATGAGTCAGATGACATCACTCCCCTCCTCAAAGCCTTCCGGTGGCTCCCCAGTCCCTTCGAACGAGGTCCAAATTCTTCACCGTGGTCCACAAGGCTTTTCCCCTACCCTGTTATCTCTGGGGTCTCTTTTCCTACTGCCCTCCCCTCTCGCTGACTCCATTCCAGCCATACCGCTATTTCTTCAGCACATCAAGCATGCTTATGCCTCAGGGCCTTTGCACTGGCTGTGCCCTCTGCCTGGAAACCTCTTTCCCAGGTATCCCCACATCCCATTCCTTCATCTTCATCAGGTCCTGGTGAAGTGATACCTCATCAAAGAGGGCTTTACTGACTATCCTAGAATCCCCTGTCCCTTTCCATCTCCCTTCCCTGTTGTGGTTTTCTCCAAAGCATCGTTACCCACCCTGACACACTAGAATGTCACCTCCATGTGTATAGGGACCTGGTGTGTTCATTCTGTGTCTCTGGGACCTAGCACAGTGCCTGGTACTTAGTAGATGCTCAAAAAGCATTGGTTGGCTGAATGAATGACCCTTTTAGATTGGAATGAATGACCCTATTTTGCAGATGAAGAATCTGAGGCTCAGAAAGTTTAAGGGACTCACTTGAGGTTTCCTACCCCATAAGCAGACAACTCCAGATGAGGAAGAGAACATCACTTTATGAAATGCATAATCTTCTGTTATCCAGTCTTCTGTTGTCAAACATTTTTATTGTTTCTTCTCTCGAATCAATAACTTGATGACCCTCCTTGTACATTCGTCTTTTTTCCTATATCTATTTCCTTAAGATTTATTTCTTCCCTTCTCTCCCCTGTTTCTGTTACCATATTCTGGGGACTTAGAGTCAAATTATTATTATTATAAAATAGTTTTATTGAAAAGGTCTTGCTTTAGATAATTATTTTTCTCTTATTTTTCTATAAAGCTTTCTAAAAAGCTTTCTCTTTTTGTTTTCCTGGTTTTGTCACTGTCAGTGATTAAAAACCATGATCTCTAAAAAAAAAACCCAAAAAACCATGATCTCTCCATTTGGGGATTATTTATTTTGATTTATCATTTGGTCAACTGGGGCTTATATTTGAGTAGGGTTTTTTTATGGACATGTAAGTGGCAAACTTTCTAAGTCTTTGCACGTCTAGGAATGTATTTCTGGCATCTTAGCCCATGAAAGGAGATTTGAAGGGAGTAGAATTCTTGGGCCACAATCCATTAGCCAGGATTGGGTATATAGGGTGTTTGCGTGTGTGTGTGTGTGTGTGTGTGTGTGTGTGTGCGTGCAGAAGTATTTTATTGAGCTATCATAAACATACAGTAGCATGCAGAAATTTTTAGTGTGTAGCTCAATAAAATTTTGACAAGTAATTCACCCATACACCCATCAACCAGATCAAGATATAAAATATTTCCATCAGCACAGAATGTTCCCTTGGGCTCCTTTCCATCATTCTTCCACCCACCAGATGATATGTTCTGATAATGCCGTTGTTTAGTTTTGTCTGTTCTTGAAGTTCATATAAATGGAATCCTATGTATGAACTCATGTCCGGCTTAGTTCACTCAACATAATGTTTTTGAGATTTATCCATATTGTCATGTGTATCATTAGTTCCTTTTTGTTTGCTTGTTTTCATCTGAGTGGTATGACATTGAATGAATATACCACAGTTGGTTTATCCATTTTCCTCTAGATACACAGTTGAGTGATTTCCAGTTTGGGACTATTATTGTCACACAGGTCTTTTTGTGAACATTGCATTTACTTCCCATGGGTGTGTATGTAGGAGGGGAATTGCTGGATCATGGAGATGGTGTTTAGCTTTGTAAGAACCTATCAAACAATTTCCAATGTGGTTGGACCATTTTTACACTTGTTCCACATCCTGAACAGCACTTGAAATTGCCAAGGTTTTAAAAAATTGTTGTGTTGATGTTTTGCTTTGTTTTAACCATTATGATGGGTGTGGAGAGAGATCTTATTGTGGTTTTAACTTGCATTTCTCTGTTGACTAGTAGTGAACACCTTTTCATGCGCTTATTGCTTGTTTGGATACCTTCTTTTGCAAAATGCCTGTTCAACTCTGTGGTCCATTGACTTCTTTGACTTTTGGTTTTGATTGTCAGAAATCTGAGGCAACCTGATTTTTTTCCTTTACAAAGATCACCTGGGTTGTTGCTTTTGTTGCTTAGAGTTTTTTGGTTCATTTTGCTTCACTTTTTCTTAAATACTTGTAGATTTTTTTCTTATCTCTGAAATTTCCTGACATTGATATCTGCTAGATTTAGCTGAAACTCAGTGCAGCCAATTATACACGGAAAGCTCAGGACAGTTTTCCATTATTATTATTTTTTAAAGGATCCCCAGGGGGATCCCCTTCTTTTTTTATAAATTTATTTATTCTATTTATTTATTTTTGGCTGCTTTGGGTCTTCGTTGCTGCGTGCGGGCTGTCTCTAGTTGCACAGAGCGGGGGCTACTCTTTGTTGCGGTGTACGGACTTCTCATTGCGGTGGCTTCTCTTGTTGCGAAGCATGAGCTCCAGGCGCGCAGGCTTCAGTAGTTGCAGCACATGGACTCAGTAGTTATGGCTCGTGGGCTCTAGATTGCAGGCTCAGTAGTTGTGGCGCACGGGCTTAGTTGCTCTGCGGCATGTGGGATCTTCCCAGACCAGGGCTCGAACCCGTGTCCCTTGCATTGGCAGGCAGATTCTTAACCACTGCGCCACCACCAGGGAAGCCCTTTCCATTATTATTTATTTGCTTTTTTTCTCTACTCACTCTGCTCCTTCTTCTGTAATTCTTGGATTGGTCCTCCATGTGTCTTACTTTCCTGTCATTGTATCAATCTTAACGTTTTTCTTCTGAGTTCTGAATTAATTTCTCAAGCTTGTCTTTTATTCTCTGATTTAGTTTCCCACAATACTTAATCTTCTGCTTCCACTGCAGTTTTTAATTCGGCAATTATGTTTTCATCTCCTCACGATCTTCCCTAATCTCAGATATGCCTCTTCTGTGAAAGCTTCCTCTCGTTTCTTAGGTGTAGCATCCGTTAGAACTGTATCAAGAACATGAACTAGAAATTTGACAAAGTTTTCTCTGATTTCTTTTAATCCCTCCCTCCCATAAGGATGCATCATTCCATTCTCTTGGATGCACCATCTCATGTTTAATATTGTTCCTCTGCTTATTCTTCCTAAGGGAGCTTTCTGCTGATACAATGTAGGGTATTGAGTTGGGCTTTTCTAAGATTATGCATCCTATTGGTCCTTTCAGGCCCAGTGGAAGTGAGAAGGAGTAAACAGAGGTTGTTACAGAGCAGCATTTCTGGTTTGGAATTCCAGGCACCTGGGAGAGCAGAGTGGAGATTTGCACCATGGCCATCTTCATCAGGAAGCTCAGCTTTGGGTCAAATAGTGTCTTGTCTCTGATAATTGTGGAATCAGAGGAATAGCAAAGGCAATGCCCTTAACTCTTTGCTAAGCCTGGTTTCCCTCAGTGGCAGCCAGCCACGGCAGTGCTCCCAGATGACTAGCTTCCCCTTGGGGTTCCCCACAGCATGGCAGCCCATACTACACCCTTCCCAGAGGCACCAGCTGGATATAAATGAACTGCTTGTTACTCCCCACTCCTGACAGTGGTATGCTCTGGGGTCTTTTCCCCAGACTTGACAGTAACTTATTGTTTCACACATGACCTTCCATGAATCTGTTCAGATATTCCTCCAATCTGATCCCATCTCCACACTATTTTGCATAATTATCTGAAGTTTGGGGCAATGTGGATGCCAACCTTCCCTAGTTTCTAGATCCAATAAAGAGTTTTCCCTGGTTTTTCTATTCCATTGGTAATTTCAACAGATATCCCAGAGAGAAACACAGAGAGACTTGGCTGCAAAAGGCATCCTCTGCCCAGAAGTCTTTTCACCATTCCCTGAAGCCCTATGAAGCCAGCATCTAATTAAATAGAGATCAGTCAGACCTCACCTGTTAACACACTCCTTGTATTTTATTACACAATCCGAGAACCTTCTTATTAAAAGTAAATTGCACACATAACTAAGTGTGCTGTAGAGGGCTAGTCATGGCCCAGGGCCTGTTTTACTGCTGAAACCAAAGTACTTTCAGGTTTTGAGAAAAGGGAAGAGGAGTTACACAAAGACCCTGAAGCCTTGGAAGGGCTTTTGTTTATAAAGGAGGGGAGGTCGGGGCCGGCCTCTACCTCAGAAATAGTTTCCTTCTTCCCTGAGCTCCTCGAAGTGAGTGCTGAGTCTACCCCAGCTAAGTGAGCAGCCCAGGCTTTAGCAAAAGCATAGATTACAAGACCAGCCAACATTGATCTCCTTCCAGGATTTGATAAGTGTTCCCAACAGCTCCATCAAGTATGTGCATCGAATGTCCCATCCTACAGATGAGGAAACTGAGGCTCAGAATGGTCTAGGGAGGGCCACACAGCTAGTGGGCGGCAGAGCTGGGATTTGAATCCATGTTTATCTCCTTTAATTCTCAGAGCAGACTGATGAGGTAGACATCATTATTTCTACTTGAATGTAAAACAGCTGAGGCCCCAGAGAGTAAAGTTGAGAGGCAGGCTCTCTGCTACCACACCCAGGTACAGTGGAGCCAAGACTCAGCCCAGGCAGGGGTCTAAGGACCTGCTGGGAGCCCAGGATGGAGGTGTGAGCTGATGGGAGAGCTTGGGGACGTGACAGCCGGTAGGTGACGGTTGAAGCTATTGGAGTGGGGAAGAGGCAGCTCAGGATGGAGAAAAGAAGAGGGGCTGAGGGAAAACCCTGAGCAAAGAAACATGTGCAGAATGACACCAGAAGAGGCATCCACAGAGGGGATGGGACAGGGCAGTGGGTGAAAACCAAAGGAGGTTCTTCCAAAGGATGGGGGTCCTCAAAGGCCAAACTTCCTCTGGCAGGGGCTCGACATAGAGTTGCTGGTCCCATATGGAGGGGACTCTATGGAGGTCCCATAGGGAGGGGGCGTCAGAATTACCCACAGGGCTTATGAAACTCAGATGCCTGGGTCCCGCTCCAGAGTCTCTAAGTCAGTAGGTCTGGGGCAGGGGGCGGGGGGCAGAGGGGGGCAGGAATCTGCATTTCTAACATGTTCCTACTTGATGTCCATTCACCTCGTCCACATTCCAGAGGGCCAGCTTTTGTAAGAGGAGGGAACATTAGCATGGACGGGGTTCAAGGTGCTCAGCCAGGTCCCTGAGATTTTCTTCTTTGCTCCCCTCGCTCAGTCCTTTCTGCAAACTCCCCCAGACCCTCTATTTATCTACAGCTCTCTTTTTGAATGGAAGTATAAGTACACCCAGTATAGTGCACGCATCTTAAAGGCACACGTTTGATGGATATTTACACGGATGAACACCTGTGTGTCCACACCCGGATCAAGATGCAGAACATTTCCAGTGCGCCCAGCAGTCTTTCTCATGTGTCCCCATAATCAGTAACCCACACCTAGAGGTATTCTAGGAAGGAACAGGGTCCTTCCTCTTGAACGTCATAAGATGCAATCACACGGTATGCTCTCTTTGTGCCAGAGGCCCCTTCTCGATAGTTGACAGGTTTATTTTTTATTCCTCACTCACTCCAAACATTCAGTCCAGAAAGTGCAAGTGACTACATCCAAGAACACTTCCCTGTGCCTCTTCCTCTGTGTAAGGTGCGTTTTCCTTGAGATCCTCTGACTTCTTTTCAGTTCTCAAAACAGCCCTGTAAGGAAGGTGTTTATATTCCTGCCATTTTATGAGGTTCAGAGAGGTTAAGACATTTGCCCCAAATCCCATAGCCTATAAGAAGCAGCCTCAGGTAGTTTGAATCCAGAGCCTGCCTTTAACCATGAGACCATCCTGCCTCCCTCCCAATGGAGCCTTATGACCCAGTAGACATGCATGTCAGTGTTTGTTGATTGACTAAATGAAGTGATGAAGTGACCTCCCCACCCCCAAAGCAGCTGTTCTGCTGATCTTTGGAGTTGCTACATTAAAAAGCAGCCTAGGATCACTTCCCAGGGCTCAAAGTCAGGCTAGCTTTGCTCGCGGGGTGAACAGTGGATTCACGTCCCCAGTGGTCTAGCCTCAGCCTGACTCACAACTGAGCTGGCCAGTTTGGGAGGCTGAGCCCCGGGGCCTGGAGGTTGGGCTCAGTGAGACATGCCCCCCGGAGCCACCAAAGGCCAAAGTCGACTGCACTGCCTCTCTTGAAGCACCCTGGCACCTCTCAGGGTCCACAGCTGTGGTCCTTGCGTGGCATTTATACCAGCCAGAAGCACAAGACTGCTCTATTAAACCGCAGAAGGCAACCTCGAGACAAGCTGAACAGCCAATAGCCTTTGTGCTGCAAAAGAGATACAAAAAAGGTGTCAAAAATGGATAGTTTTTTTCTCCCCTAATTTTTCAAAGTGGATAAAAAGAAAGAGAGAGAGAAAGAGGGGGGGAAATGGGCCTAATTATAAATGAGGAGTGGCGTGAAGTTAATGATGACTCACACTTTAAATTGGTGTTTGACGAGAACAAGAAAGAACTGAAGCCAGAACAATTAGGAAGTAATGAAGAGCTTAAAAAACAGAGAGAAAAGCAGGTGAGGGAAGGATCCCTGAAGGCCGTGCCTGGGAATGACTAAGTGTGTCTCAGGGCCAGACCGGGGGTGGGTGTCCCCTAGAGGAGCCACCGGAATGATTCTAAAGAGTTGGTACAGATGAGAGGGGCTCAGAAAGTCCAGCCAGACCACCAGCCTCAAATCTGCCCACTCCTTGCCATGTCCAGCTCCTCCACGCTGATCCAAGCCCCTGACCTCTCTCCCTGGAGCCCAGAAATGACCACCTTGCTGGTGCCCTTCCTTCCTCTCTCTGCCTCTCTCCCAATCCATTCATCTCAGGAGCCAGAGGAATCTGTCTAGAGACAAGGTGACTGCCATTCCCTTGTTCCAGATCCTTCTGTAGCTTCTCAGTGCTTATCAGAGAAAATCTCAGTGTCTCGCCTTGATCTCCAAGTTCTAATCTAAGTGGTGAGCTGATGTCTACCTGTCCAGCCTCATCTCAAGCCAGGTGGGCCCTCACCCTGTCCACGTCAGGATTCTGGCATCCTCAAACATATCACATTTGTTCCAACCTCAGGGCCTTTGCACATACGCTCTCCTTTACTGGGAATACCCCGTCTTCACGTGAGGCGCAGAGGGACCCATTCAAGTTTAAGCTTCAAGTCAGAATAAATGTTGCAGAATACCTAGCTGAAGGAAGTCTCCCCAGTCATTGTCTTTCACTACACCCTATGGCATTTCTTCATAGCCCTTATCATGGCTTGTAATGATAGCTTTTGTTCATTTGCTTGCTTTTATGTTGTCTAGCTCCTCTTCTGGACTATGAAGGCAGGGACTGTGGATGTTTTATTTACCAATGCATAACTCAGAATCTAACACAATGAATTACATGTAGTAAAAATAAATGGGAAAGCCATCTTATGCAGTGATTTCAGTTCTCGCTTCAGGCACAGCTGGATCTAGGTGATCATTGTCATCAGGAATCTTTCTCTGTTTACCTAGATCTGCTCTCCTCTGTGCTGTCTTCATTCTCAGGCGAGGTCTCCTTGGGGCAGGCTTTAGCAACTCCAGTGGGAAAAGAGGCTCTCCTTTCAAATCGTTTCAGCCAGAGTTAAGTTACCATTTATTCATTGGACAAGTCTTTCTTTATTGAGTGAGCACTTAACTATGTTCCAGGTACTGTTCTAAAAATCAAAGAGTCATCAGTAAACAAATGGAGTCCTTGTCCTCTTGGGGTTTACATTCTAGTGGGGGAGACAGACAATAAACAAGTCAGGATAATGAGCCCCTTAAACCAATGATAACCGGGAGGGGGTTGGAGAGTAATGGGCAGGAGGTGGACAGGTGAGAATTCAGTTGATGTGTGGGACCTCTGACTGCCCCGGCTGCAGGTGCCTGCTCCTCAACCAATCTCATGGCAATGAGAGCAAGGGGAGAATTGTCCCAAAGGAAAATGATGAGATATTTCCAGAGAAGGGTGGGATGGAGACAGTCAGGCAAACCCAGGAGGTGTCCCCCTCAGACCATGGAGGGAACAGACTCAGGGACTCAGGACCCAGGATTGCTGACCCTACACCAAGTCTCATGGTATGCACCCCTCTGTGCCAGGCATTGTGGAAAACTCTCTAGGCACTGGTGGAGAGAGGTCATTTCTGACCTTGTAGCTTCTCACCTCCAGAGTGGGACAGTGGTGTGTCGGGATCAAGCAAGGGACCCTGGAGCACCTGAGCATGTCAATGTCTGACTCAAATCAGAGCAGACTCTAGGAGGTCCCTGAGAAACAAGCAGGAGAGAAAGATCTGGAGGCACCACAGATGCATGAAGCTCGGCTCCCATCCTCCACCCTATTTCAGCCACACCATGCCTGACACCACGAGCCCCTGGCTGGTTGGGGGTCGGTGGTCCTGGTGGTCATCGGCTATTGCACTGCTTTCCTTCTCTGCAAAATGTTTCTCTGGCCTTAAGATCAGGTATGCCCATGAGAGTGCACTGCCTCATCTGTTTTGTGGGTCTCAGAAAGTGAGAGTTGAGAATTGCAATTTAGTGGGACTGGGGTAATATTTTCTCCAGAAAGGGTAACTTCCAGAAACACTTGTGTCTGAGGAGGAGGCCAAGCTTCGGGTCGGGTTTGTTTTCAACAATCTTGGAAGGGTTTTCAGGTGGCCTCCATGTTATTGGGAAGTCATCTGAGGCCCTGAGATTAGTGTCCAAGGGATTAGAAATGTTGCCTTGTCCTCAAGATGACTGTCTCAGGCAGGAGTAACACCTGGCTTTCATCTCAGATGCCATCTCAAAGGGGTCGGTAATGACTGCCTGGACCACCATGTTGAGCACAGACACAGGCTCAGCAGGAAAGTATGCCATGATCCACTAGTAATGTCTGCCAGGGATATAGGAAGAGTGGGTTATGCACACATGCCAGATATTTACCACACCTCATCAAATGGACAACATTGTGCTTCCTAGAGAAAAATGTCCCACTAGAAATAGATGCAGGGTGATAACAGGCATTGTCCCAAGGTCACATGTCACAGTAAAGAGCAGAGTCTGAGGTCAGACCACTCCTGGTTCCACCACTTGTATACTGTGTGACCTCGGGCCAGTTACCTACCTCTCTGAACCTCAGTTTCCTCTTCTCATTATTATAGCAATAACATCACTCCTATCACATAGGAGTTTTTAAAGATCAAATGGGATCACATATGCAATATGATTCAATAAGCCCTATTTCCCTTGTTTCCATCCTCTCCTCCTGTGGCCATCCATACCAAGGAGGTGAGAAGTCAGAAAGCGGAGGCAGAAGACCTCCTGGCATAACCGGCTAAGGAATGTGCAGAGGGGCTAACCTGGAAATGAACTAAAATTGGAATAATTAAGGAGCAATGGGAAGTTTAAAAAACCAACCTCAAAGCTTCCACTAGAGGTACAAGCTTGTCCGGCTGACCCACTGCTTCCTGGAGAGGCTGTTGGGAGTGGTGGTTTGAGCCAGACCACACAGGGTTAAAGCCCAGCTCTTCCTCCTACTGATTGTGTGATATCACCTCTCGTGTCTCAGTTTTCTCATCTGTAGAATGGGAGTGCTGAGAGCCCCTTCCCCCAGGTTGAGATGTCAATTAGGCAAGACCTAAGGAAAGTACTGGCACAGTGCCTAGCACATAGTAAATACTATTAGAATGGTTATTATTATTATTATTATTATTATTATTATTATTATTATTGTCTAGCAAGTATTTGCTTCCTCTGGAGCCTGGAAGCCTCATCACTAGGCTTCTTTCTTTCTGTCACATCATCACCACATGAAAATGGGGGATGTTGAAGAAATCACCCCAGAGGAGAATTCCTCCAGCTCCGCCCAGGAGATGCACCCTTCCTGCGGTCTGGGGCTGGAGGACATCCAAGGCCGCTGGGTGACCACGCCATGCGGAGGTTTCTGAATCCCATCCGGGCAGATGGTGTCCCCCGGGTCCTTCACTAATTATCCTACAGCAGAACCTTGCTGCTTCCCACTCTAATGCCCAGTAATCGGCCAAGAAACCTCGCAATCCGCTATTTGGAAACAATTAGCCCAGTTCACGGCCTCTGCAGCATCAATTAATGTGGACGTGAACATAAATTATGGGGAAGCAGGGACGGACACAGGGGGATGAGGTCACAGCAACCAGAAACCTCTGGCTCAGATGAGATTCCCTCGGAAGGGGGCTGACAGTGGGGATCCTTCACCCTTCAATTTTACAGGTGTGGGCCACTCCCCACTGGAGGCCTCCAGGGACCCAGAGTCAGAGGTCTGTGGCCAGGGCCTCTGAGCTCAGGTCCTGGTCATCCAGGACTCAGACAGTCTACCTCGGCCATCCCCCTGCCTCCACGCAGGCTGCCCCAGCACCCTCTTCAACCTAAGCGCAAGATGCTGCAAACCCACTGATCTCTCGGTCTCTTGGGACCAGTCTCAGCTTTGGGGAACCCTTGAGGAAGACAACACAGATGCCCTTCACTGACCCCACCGCAGGCTAAGGGCAGTTCTTGGAGTGAGAAGGGGCTCCCCAGGCCCATTTCTCAGAAGGCCCAACCCAAATATGTCGGGAAGCAAAGGCTCAGAGGTGAGGCCGACTCTGGCTTTAGTCCCAGCTTGGCCACAGATTGGCTGTGTGACCATGTACACATCTCTTAGCCTCTCCAAGCCTCAGTTTTAACATCTGCAAAATGGGGATTTAAAAAATCAAGTAGGCAAATGGGTTCAAGCCCTGTACTTTGGTCACTGGAGGTTTCTGTCGGCAGCTGCTGGAGTCATAGTTAACAGAAAAATAGCAGATCCCTTAGAGGGCTTCAGAGCTTCCAGAACACCTTAAAACCACAGTCCCCATGGATCCCCCTGAAGGGTGGGGAAAGGCAGTAGACCAGTCATCTCGAGACTCCACCACGGGAGGATCCACTTCCCAGCAAGTCACTGGCTCTCTGCAGCGCGGGTCTCGCTGCGCGTTGCCGGGAGACGTCAGCTCCTCACCACGTGGGCCTCTCCACAGTCGGCTCCCAGCTCTCTCCCCAGCTTTCCCCAGGGAGAGGGGTCCGAGAGACTGCCAGGGTTAAACACTTTGCAGGCATCATCTTACTTGATCCTCACTAAGGCAAGGGCAGGAGGAGGCAAGAAGACAGAAGCCTCTATCTCTACTGGAACCAGATCTCGGAAGTGACACCCATCACTTGAGCTGTGTTCTCTTCATTAGAAGAAATCACTAGGTCCCAGCCACACTCTTGGGGGGAGGGTTCCAGGGATACAGGGATGGCTCTCAGGAGGCAGCGGTCATTGGGGGCACAGTGGAGGCTGCCTACCCCAAAGGGACAGTTAGCGTCATTACTGAGTGCCAGGCACTGGATTAAACGCTTTGTGGGCATCACCTATTTAATCCCCACTATGGCCCCGTGGGCTAAGTATTACCCACCCCTCAGCAAGGGATGAACAGAACAAATGATCATCCAACAGAGAAAGACAAATTGACCCCTTAAAAGATGCTGGTAGGAAAGGAAACTACATCCTAAGAGGCAAAAAAAAAAAAAAAAAAGTCTGCCAAATACTGTTACCATCCCTCCTTTATGGGTGAGAAAGTTGAGGCTCAGAGGAGTTAGGTAACTTGCCCAGAAATTGGGAGGAGCTCCTGGAATTCGAACCATGTTTTTATCGTTGGCCTCTCACTCCACAAAGGTCAGGCCACTGTCCTTTGGGATCCAGCCACAGACTGGCTGGGCCACCCTGAACATGGGAAGTTGAATATCTGATTAATGGGGTCAGGAAACAAGCCTACTGGCAGGTCAAGGGAACTTTGCAAATGAGCTGTAATTCAGTCATGCCTGGGGCAGACTGAGTGTTCTGGGCCAGCAGAAGCAAACTCCTTAGCCTATCTGGCTTGGCACATTGGAGACTTGAACGTTACTGGGGAATTGTAGCCAGCCAGCGCTGTTTGCTCAGGTTAAAATTGGGAGAGCAGAGCTGATCCCATTGGAAAGAAACTGCCTTGAACTCCCAAAGGTGGCAAAGGACAAGAGCAGAACCCAGGAGGCCAAGAGAATGGTCTTATCCCTCCCTGACCCCAGCAAGCCAGCAGGGCAGCCTTCCAGAGCTCATACCCAGGAGGGATGGGGACTTACGCCCCAGCCAGGCCTGGTTCCCTGTCCCAACTCGGCCACCATCTGACTGTAGGGCCCTGAGCAAGCCACAAACACAACTGTAAGCCCCAATTGCCAGGACTGGAAGTGATGGTAATCCAAATTCGCAGGACCACGGAGAGGATGAGAAGGCGTAAGACCTGCAAAACACCCCTCAGAGAGTGGGTGCTGAACCAGCGCTGGCTCTTCTCGGCATGTGGGACGTGCCAGGCAAAGGCATGTCATCCTTGTGCTTCTCTTCCTCGTGCTGGGCACAGACTTGGCTAATCAGTTAGACCAGCAAGGAAGAATGCAACTTCTGGACAGGGTGAGGGCTCGAAAGATGCAAATCCAGGAGTTGGAACCATTCTCAATCATGGAGTCGCTACGAAGTGGGTCATGGTGCTATTTCTAAAGAAAGCTTTGGTCCAAAGAGTTATTGATGGCAATTGGGTCTGTTTCAACACCTCAAAAGGAAAGAGTGCCCCTGACACCTGGGAGGCAGCCAGGTGCAAGGCAGATGGGGAGCAGTGCTTGTCACTCATTGCAGCGGGCTTCCCAAGACCCCATGGGGACGTGGATTGATCTGCGGTGTCTGCCGTATGCCAGCTCTACCCTGGACCCTTCTGCATGATCTGTGGCAATTCTCGACTTACTAGAAAACCGTGAAATGATGTACATGCTCTGTGATCTTGGGAGAGAGACCTAACCTCTCTGAGCTTCAGACAACAGGGTTCATATCAGAGCTGTCCTCAGGACTTGAAGGTGACACATGAATCGCAGTGCCTGGTGCCTGATATAAATCCTCCGTCATTGGGAGTCCCCACTGCTATGAAGGGATGTGCCTCTTTAGAATGACTCTGTAACGTCTCAGGACCCCTGAGTCCCAAGGAGTGAAGCTGGTTGTATCTTCCCGGAAACGGATCAAGGGAACAGAGTGCTGGCTGGCAGCTCACAGGAGGCAGAGGGGACCCGGCCTCTCTGAAGGCTTAGGGTGGGCCTGGGACAGGTGAGGGACACCGCCCCCTTGCCACTCACGAATGTCCTCCTTGGATGCAACCAGAAATCTTGGTGTTTTCCCTCCAGCTTGGCATAGGGGAGAAAGACCCCCTCCATCATAGCCCAGTGTCCACCAGGGTCCTAAGGAGAGGGAGGGCACGCATGTGACAGAGAGATGGATGGTTTCAGTGCCCACCGGGGCTCCTGGCACCCGAGGGACAGAAGCTATGTGTGTGTGTGTGTGTGCGTGTGCACATGGCGTGTGAGACACTATATCTTCGGCAGTCAGGTCTTCTAGAACCAGCAGTGAAGTACACAGGGTTGCCGGAAGACACTTCCCATCCACCGGGAGGGCTGCCTGCAGAGTTTGGGGGCTGCTGGCTGCAGATGGTCAGATATTAAATTCCACTCGGCCTCCCATCTGTTGGCAGCTCTGGCCGACCGGGAGAATTCCCTGCGGGCCAGCTCTGGGCTCTGGCAAGCCGCTCTGCCCCAAGCCGACCCTCTGGTGACCCTCAGACAGGGCTGTGCTCAGCTAATCATAAGGGTCCCCCACCTCCAGCTGAGCGTCCCCTCATCTCCTGCCAAGGTAGCCGCCTCCAATCTCCCCTCCAAGTCTGCTCCCCCAGAGCTGGGGCTGAAAGAACACAGGACGGGGCATCACATCTACCAGGGGTCACGTCCTGGCTCCTCTGGGCATTTTCCAGGACCTGAGCTTCCATTGCCTCCTCTGTTTCTCCCATGTCCCAGGGCCATTGGGTGGATGACATAAGAGATCACACAGGTAGAGCAGGGTCTCTCGACCTTGGTTGGCCCTGTTTATATATTAGTCTGGATAATTCTTCGTGGTGGGGGGTTGCCCTGCAGGGCAATAGGCACCGTCCTTGACCTCCACCCACTAGATGCCAGTGGCACCCGTCCCCTAGTTGTGACAACAAAAGTGTCTCCAGACGTTGCCACGCGTCCCATGGAGGTCCGGCTTCCCCACCACCCCTGCCGGGAATCGCTGGTGTGGAGTTGCTCTGAGCCATGCCTGACACGTGGTCAACACTTGACAGACAGAGGCTGCATCAGACCAGTAGCCGCTGTCTGAGCTCAGAGCGGTGGCAGCTCAGGACATGGCAGGACGCGCAGTAAGCACTCAGATGTTCACTGTGCTTGTGGCTGTCTGGCCAAAGGCCCTTTTGACGCCTTTGAAAGGAGGTTGTGAAATCTGTGGTTCTACAGTCATACGAACCATACGCATGTACGGAGAGCTATAGGCCAGCCTGCGATAGATACATATGTGGGCCCAGGTCTTTTTTTTTTTTTTTAATTTGTTTTATTGAAGTCTAGTTGATTTACAATGTTGTGCTAATTTCTGCTGTACAGCAAAGTGATTCGGTTATACAGATACATACATTCCTTTTCATATTCTTTTCCATTATGATTTATTATAGGATATTGAATATAGTTCCCTATGCTGTACAGTAGGACCTTGTTGTGTATCCATTATATATATAACAGTTTGCATCTGTTAATCCCATACTCCCAATCTATCCCTCCCCTACCCGCCTTCCCCCTTGGTAACCACACGTCTGTTCTCTATGTCTGTGAGTTTCTGTTTCACAGATAAGTTCATTTGTGTCATATTTTAGATTCCCTATGTAAGTGATATCATATTGTATTTGTCTTTTTCTGACTCACTTCGCTTAGTATGATAATCTCTAGGTCCATCCATGTAGCTGCAAATGGCATTATTTCATTCTTTTTTGTGGCTGTGTAGTATTCCATTGTATACATGTATCACATCTTCTTCATCCATTCCTCTGTCGATGGATATCTAGGTTGTTTCCGTGTCTTGGCTGTCGTAAGTAGTGCTGCTATGAACATGGGGTGCGTGTATCTTTTTGAATTATAGTTTTGTACAGATATATGCCCAGGAGTGGGACTGCAGGATCATATGGTAACTCTATTTTTAGTTTTCTGAGGAACCTCCACACTGGCTGCACCAATTTACATTCTGTGGGCCCAGTTCTTAAGTAGGTGAGAGAAAGGGACCAGGGGACAAGGGGGGATTGTCCTGGTAACCCTAAGAGGTCGTTTGTCTTATGCTCCTGCTGCGCGGACAAGGAGACGGAGGCGTCTCAGGAACTTGCCTGCGGGCACCAGCAACGCGATGGAGGGATTTCCACGGGGTCCCGGGGGGGTTGCGTGCTGGGAAGGGTGCTGCTCGTTCCCGAGCACGGCCGCCCAGCCGGCAGGTCAGGAAACAGGGGCTGAGAGTTGAGCTGGATCTTGAGCAATGAGGAGGATTTCCTTTAAGGAAAGGAGGGGAGGGAGGGAGGTCCAGGCAGAGGGTACAGCCTGAACAGCCCTGCGGCCGGAAAAGCCTCAGCTTTCATTTTATAGGGGGTCTGACATTTGGGGGGAAGTTGTGCAAAAAGAGATACAGCAGCAGCCTCCGCCTGCCTGCCCTGGGGTGCCGAGACCCCTCCTCTGCCCGAGACCCGCAGCGCCAGGTGCGTAGGGCAGCCCATCCTGGCCTCCAGTAGCCACGTCCCGTCTTTTCTCAACCTCATTATCCCGGAAGTGTTATGATCCTGCCCAGGGGATGTCTGCTGTGCTAGGGTGACCCGAAGTCCCAGGCCAGGTCTTCTGGATAAGCAGAATAATTTCCATTTCTATTTAAAGCCGAATAATGATTTTTAAAAAACTGAGGTTTATCCAGCTCTTCCTACACCCCAGCCCAGCACTGAATACTTAACTGGCCTCACAGCACTGAACGCCCATCCTGAGCCCAAAAGTTAATACTTTTCTTCTCAAAAGAAGAGAGGGGGAAACTGAAGCACAGAGAAGTTAAATGGCTTGGCCAAGGGCACCCAGCTGGGTAACAGTAGAGTCAAGATTCAATCCCAGGAAGTTGGACACCACAGTCAGGAAGTAACCACTGCACCACACAGCCTCATAGGAACAGCCTCTTACCCAGCACCTGGTGGCAATGCTGCCGCCACGTCTGACTCTGAGACCCTTGCAAAGTGCTGGGGTGTGAAATGAACACAGACGCGCGCACACACACACACACACACACACACACACACACACCCCTTTCTGGGTCTTTGGTCCCATAGGATGCTCCCCTGACACCAAAAGTGTCACACATTTTTGTGGGGTCTCTACCTGAGGACCCCCAAGAAGGGGGCAGTGCTTACATTTGATCATGACTTGCTCGTGGTGGTGGTTCCTGCTCTGTGGTTCATTAGAGCTGTGGGGATGTGGGGTCCCTTCCACAGCCTTTCACTCCCTACCTTGTGGAGGACCATTAACTCCCTCAGTAATTCACAGGGCCCTGAGGGATGGGGGAAGACGGGAAAGGAGAGATGGTATTCATTCAAAAGTCTTTACTGCAATTCTGTTAGGCATCAGAGAACCAGCCAGCGCTGAACATGACACGGAGACAGACAGGCAGGGAGGGAGCCAAGAGCAGTGTGATCTATTCCGGGTTGGAGGTGAGCCCAGGGGACTCAGGAAACACAGAGTGGGGTACTTGACCCAGTCTCAGGAGGTAGGAGAGGCCTCCTGGGGGTGGTGAGGTCTCCGCTGAGATGTGAAGGAGAAGTAGGATTATAGCCAGGTAAAGACGGGGGTGGGGGACTTCCCTGGTGGCGCAGTGGTTAAGAATCCGCCTGCCAATGCAGGGGACACGGGTTCGAGCCCTGGTCCGGGAAGATCCCACATGCCGTGGAGCTACTGAGCCCGTGCGCCACGACTACTGAACCTGCGTGCTAGAGCCCACGAGCCACAACTACTGAGCCCACGTGCCACAACTACTGAGCCTGTGTGCCACAACTACTGAAGCCCACGTGCCTAGAGCCCGTGCTCCGCAACAAGAGGAGCCACCACAATGAGAGGCCCGTACACCGCAACGAAGAGTAGCCCCTGCTCGAGGCAACTAGAGAAAACCTGTGCATAGCAACGAAGACCCAACGTAGCCAAAAATAAATAAATAAATTTATGAAAAAATAAAAGAGGGGATGGGAAGGTATTCCAGGCATAAAGAAGCACTTGTGCAAAGGCCCTGGGGTGAGCCCATGCTAACAACTGTGAGTCTCTGTGTTCAGCTGGAGTCTAGATCATGGGGTGGGGGAGGGGAGAGGCAGGGAAGGAGGAGTGGGCGGGGGCTGCATCGGGTAGGGGCCTGTAGCTCATTCTATCTTGAGGGCAATGGAAGGCCACTGATGGGCTTGAAGTAAGGGGGTAATAGGATGATACCTGTGATTTAGAATCTCGCTCTCACTGCAGTAAGGAGAATGGATTGGATGGTGGGGTGAAGCTTGTGTGGACATGGGACTCTGCATCTTCTTGATTCTCCAATTATCTTCAGTACTTAGCACAGTAGAGGGATGGGAGGGAAGGAGGGAAGAAGGAAAGAACCAACCGTCATACATTGCACCAGCATCCTCTAGGATGAATAATTCCTCTTTAAAGAATAATTTAGGGACTTCCCTTGCAGTCCAGTGGTTAAGACTCCGTGCTTCCACTGCAGGGGCCATGGGTTCAATCCCTGGTGGGGGACCTAAGATCCCGCATGCCGCGCTGCTCGGCCAAAGATAAATAAATAAATAAGAAGAGTTTTAAAAAAACATGCACTTAATAAAAATAAAGAATAATTTAAGTGTAGCAGAACTAAAATGTGGGGCTTGGGGGACAACTGGGCCACTAAGGGCTCCCATTCTCTGAAACATGCAAGCCTGGTTCTGTGGTTGTTCCTGCTTTTACTCACCCATCCCCTCTGTTCATTACTGTATTCAACAATATTTTTGAGCACCTGCTCAGTGCCAAGGACTCAGCAGCGAGCAAGGCACACACAGCCCCTCCCCCGCAAGGTCCAGTTTGCTGACCATCACCATTTATCTTGACTTTCTTTCTCACCTGTTGAAAAACCTGAAAGGCTTACCTCACCAAAGAGAGGGGGGAAAGAACCATGAATTATGGTTCACGGTCTATGTAGATGAGTTAATGAACTTGCGCTGGTTCAATAACAATTCCAAAATGATTACATATTCCCCCCCACAGGCAGTTACTTAGGAAAGCGGTGCACGCCCATCCCACAAGTCCCTGAGGGTTTCAAGCTGGTTTCAAGGCATCAAATGCACAAGCACATGTTCTTCGTTTGGCCCACAGAGCACTGCTTAAATGTAATTAGTTGCCAGCATTTAAAACTCAGATTTCATATAAAATCTGTATTTGGAGCTTCTCTTGAGAAACCAGAAGACCCAGTGATACTGGACTTGCATTCCACATGGCAAGGATTCGCCGGAACCACGCTGTGTCCAACCCTCTAGACAGGACCTGTTCTCTTCAATTCTCCAGGTCCCTATGTGACCCATTTCTCTGAGTCATTAACTGGCTGGCTCCTGCAGGTCCAGTCAGCCCTCCATGTCCGGTTCTGCATCTGTGGATTCAACCAACTGCCAATCCAAGCCCTTCATATCCACTTGTTCTGTATTTTTCCATCTGTGGTTGGTGGAACCCATGGATGCACAGATACTCAGGGCTGACTGTACTACACCATTTTATATAAGGGACTTGAGCATCTGCTGATTCTGGTATCACTGGGGGGGTCCTGGAACCAATCCCCCTTGGATGCTGAGGGGGCGACTGTATTTGCTTTTGCTACCCTGGGGTCAGAGGCCATTGGGTGAAAATGTCAGCTTTGCCAAGGGGTTTCTTCCAAGCCGCCTCCCCAGTCTGCCCAGAAGACCTTCCCTATGCAGCAACCCCTCCCAAACCCCATGGAGAAAAAGACCCGTAGCCCAGGGAGAGAGACAAGTGGCCTCATCCAGAGGGAGGTGAAGCCCAGCCTTGCTTTTCACACTGTGTTTTCACACCCTAGCCCATTAGGTGAAGCTGCTTGAGGGAATAAAAAACAGATACAAGTGGTTTTTATTGCATCAAAGATGAGTGTTTTCCTCAACATGGCATGAAGGCAGTTTTAAGCATCATCAGAATTACCTTCATTCAGCCTTTGAATAGCTTGATTCTCAAGCTTCTCTGAGCTCAGAGAGATTCTTCAATGGGCATAGGAGAGCAGAGCAAGGAGTAGGTAGTTCTTCACCTTGCTGTTGTGGTAGGGGGTGGGGGGGGAGGTCATTCATCACTTTTGGATGATTTGCGCTCACTGACTTCCAAGAGCTGAGTAGAAGTGAAGAAGAAATGACTCACATTCTGATTCAGAGAACGTTTATTGAGGACCTACTATGTACTTCAAACACTGTCTACAAGACAGCAAATCCCAAACTATGTCACCAGCTCAGACCTCTTCTGAATTCTTGTATTTAACTTTCTACTTAACGTCTCCATTCAAATGTCTCCCAGACATTGCAAACATCGTGTTCTAAACTCAACTCTTCACTCCCACAAAAACAGGGAAGGAAGAAAGAAAAGAAGAACTCTCTCCATCTTCCCCAGCTCAGGAAACATCAACTTCATCTCCACAATTGCTCAAGCTAAAACATAGAAGTTATTCTTGACCTCCTTCTTGCTCATCCACAACAGCTGATCCACCACCGAGTCCTGCTGGTTCTTTCTTGTAACTGCTCTGCCCAATGCTTAGTTAAGGTAGTGCTAGCTGCTGTAACAGTTAGACCCTATAACCTCAGTGGCTCAGTAGAACAGAAATGTCTTCTTGGGTCAAATAAAGTCTAATTAGGGATCTAGAGGGTGATTCAGGGACCCAAGGGGCTCCCATCTTATGACTCCACCATGCCATAGGGCAGCGGTCCCCAGCCTTTTTTGGCACCAGGGACCAGTTTCATGGGAGACAATTTTTCCACAGACGGGGCAAGGAGGGGGGATGGTTCAGGTGGTAATGCGAGCGATGGGGGGGATGGTTCAGGCAGTAATGCGAGCGATGGGGGGGATGGTTCAGGCGGTAATGCGAGCGATGGGGGGGATGGTTCAGGCGGTAATGTGAGCGATGGCGGGGGATGGTTCAGGCGGTAATGCGAGTGATGGGGGGATGGTTCAGGCGGTGATGTGAGTGATGGGGGGATGGTTCAGGCGGTAATGCGAGTGATGGGGGGGATGGTTCAGGCGGTAATGCGAGTGATGGGGGGATGGTTCAGGCGGTAATGCGAGCGATGGGGTCGATGGTTCAGGCGGTAATGCAAGTGATGGGGCGGATGGTTCAGGCGGTAATGCGAGTGATGGGGAGTGATGGGGAGCAGCAGATGAAGCTTCACTCGCTCACCTGCCACTTACCTCCTGCTGTGCCGCCCAGTCCCTAACAGGCCGTGTACCAGTACCGGCCGTGGCCCGGTCCTGCCATAGGGCTTTTGCTTCCAACCAGTGGAAAGGAAAAGAGAAGGCAGGGAAGACACACCTGCTCTTAACTGCTTCAGCCCAGAAGTGACACCATCACTTCTGCTCTCACTTCATTGGTGAGAACAAGTCACATGACCTCATCCAGCCACAAAGGGCACTGGGAAGTGTAGTCTCTGGTGGGGCAGCTGCTTCCCAGCCACAGCGATACACTGTGGAAGCGGAGCTTTGGTGGACAGCAGGCCACCTCTGCCTCAGTTCATTTCTTCCACCTTCACTGCCACTTCCCCAGTCTGAGCCAGTGTCCTGTCTCACTTGGGCAACTGCAGCAGTCCCCTTCTGGTTTCCTTGACTCCATTCCTGGCCCTTCTCTAGTCTGTTCTTCACACGACAGCCAGAGTGGTCCTTCAAACCATAAATCAGACCACCCATGTTCCTTCTCATGCTCAGAATGAAATACAAACCCATCACTGAGGGATGCAAAGCTCCGATTAGCCTGGTCCCTGCCACCTCTTCCACCTCATCATCTGCTTCCCCCATCACTTGCAGCTCCTCCAATAACTACCTCCAGCCTTGACATGTCCTGTTGTCTTGGCTCACCTTTCAGCTGACCTTCCTCATCCTCCAAGACTCAGCTTAAACACTAGCCGTTTCCTCAGAGAAGACTTTTCAATCCAATCAGGGCCCTTCATAGGAGGGCTTTCACAGTGAATAACTGGATATTTATTTGTATGGCTCCTTGTTTATGTGCCTTTTCCCACATAGGCTGTGAACTCCTGGAGGGTAAGAAACAGTATCTGTTCTCTTTACTGGTGTCCTGGCAACTTAGCACATTGCTTGGCACATAGTAGGGGCTCAATACATATTTGTTGAGTGAGTGAACGAATGAATGGATGAATAACATGATGTCATGGACTCCCCAGCACAACCCGATGCAGTAGGTTCTATTATCATTCCCATTTTACAGGTGAGAAGATGAGGCTCAGAGACAGGCAGTGGTTTTTCTCAAGATCACACAGCAAGGACGTAGTGAACCTACAGCTCAGAGCTCGTTCAAGCTGGGTCTCTTCTTAGCACTCCCATTTTGGGGGTACTTTAGGAGATTTCTCTTTGTCTTCTCCCAGGCCTTCCATCCCCATTGCTGTTCCAATGCTTTCCATTGGCTGAATCCCACTGGAAGCTGGATGCAAGGGACTCAGCTAATTGGGTCAGCCTCCAAGGGGCAGAAGGGTCCAAGTGGACCTGGGGAGACAATAGCCAGCTCACACCCCTTTCAGGCTGAAAGATGAGAGGTGGCCCCATCCATCAGGGTTTCTTTGGTTTCAAGCACCATAAACTGACTGTGGCAAAACTCCCGCAAAACAAGGAATGTATTGAAGGGATACGGGGTAGCTCTAAGATTTCAAGGAAAAGCTGAACAACTGAGCCTCAGGGAGGAACCAGAGTTCCAAGACTGCATGTAAAAGCGGGGGCTCCCCAGAGAAAACTGTGGTGCAGTTGCCAGAAGAAGGGATGCAAATGCCGGGCCCACAAAAACGAGAGATGTCCTCACAAGACTCGCTCCTACCAAAGGGAGATACAGCCTAGTCAGTGGAGAAGCTAATGCCTCACCAGACCTCAGAAGGATCATGCATTGGTGCTCAGTCACCACTTCTGGGTTGGAAGAATTAATGAACCAAGGAATGCTAGAGAATCTGGGCTTTATCCAGAGGGCACTGGAGACTTGGACGTGCGTCAAGCTCCAGAGGTGACGTGGTCAGATTTGCATTTTGGAAAGGTGAGTCTGATTTGGGTGGGAAGACTGGGCTGCAGGGGGCAGGAAGTCTCTCGGGGCTGATGGAGTGTCCCAGGTGAGGAAGATGGCAGCTCAGACTAGAGAGTGGTCGTAGAGAAGGGAAGTTAGGTTTACGTCAAGCAATTTGGGGGCTGCGGGCACAGTCAGAGCCTTTGAGACTCTATACAGATGACTGTTGATCAAGCTGCTAAATGTAGCTCACAGCCCCCTTGGAGGGCCTGGTTTGGGGGCTGCAGCCCTGGGTATCAGCAGCAGCACATGCTGACCAACTCGTCAGATGCTGCGGTCGCGCCTAATCACTCATCACAGCTGTGGACTCCCCAAGCTAACCCCGTGAACCAACATGAATAGCCCTCTACCTGCCGGGATGATGGAGTTCACTCACTGACCCCAGAGATCTTCCGTTCTGTTGGCCCAGGGAGATGGGCACAGGGATAACCTTGCCTCCTGAAAGAGGAATAGGACATCACCCACAATCACCCTGAAGATTCCCTCGCCATCCACACAGCATTTCTGGAGAGTGCCCGCCAGCCCAGAATTACACTGTGGCTCCAGAAGTGTGACCTCCATCCAGCTAAACCCTGAGCCACTCAAAATGAGGCAAGGGGTTAATTCCACTTTTGGCAAAATACAACCTCCCGGGGGTTCCTGAATGTGCCCTCGCTTCCAGGGCTTTGCATATTTCTGGAAGGCTTTCCTCTCCCTCCTCCCTGCCCACCTTCCCCGGACCCTCTCCAACCTTCTCCAGACCTCACCACAGAAATTATACCCAAAGGGATAGGAGTTCCTTTGCCCCAGGCTGGGTAGGCGTGCCTCCTCTGTGCTCCCGCCATCCCAGCCCCTATTATCCCCCTTAACGTACTGCATTGTCATTGAGTGTCCTTGAGCAAGTTAAATATTGATACTTAACCTTCTCTGAGCCTCTGTTTCCTCCCCCTGGAAAATGGGGTTATAATAGTAGCCGCCTAATAGGGTCTTTTTGAGCCTTCATTGGCTGTGGCCCTTATAATACCCTTAGCGTGGTGGCCAGCACGGAGGAAGCAGGCAGCGACTGCCTGCTTTAGCCACGTCTTGGTTTGGGCCACTTCTTGGTCATGAGACTTATTGCAGAATCTGCTCCAGACCTTGCTTTTCCAGTGCCGTGTGATTTCCCAAGACCTCAGAGACCCCCTCTTTGATTCTGGCCGCACTCCTATTCGTATTGATCAAATATCAAGGCTGCCTTCCTCTCGGGGGTGTTAATTGGCCCAAGTACTGTGTGCGTTGGGCACCTAACAGATTTCTGAATGAAGTCGTTGAAATCTTTCCCGTGGCATCAACTCAGAGAGGAGTTAGCGGGGTTTGAAGTGCTTGGAAAAGTTTACTGTGTTGAAGATGCTATTCTCATTGTGGTATTATTCATTGGCTGCAAAGCTAAAGATTTTACTTCCTGTGTTCAACAACCGTTTCCTGAACACCAAAGGTCTGCACATCCTCCAAGACACTCTCCCTGCCACATTATCTAAAAGTACCCCCTGCCCCAGACTCCTCTCTGCCCCGTTGCCCTGCTGTCTTTGTCATTGTGTTTATTGCAGTTTGCTGTTATATTATTTATTTGTTTACTTGTGGATTTTTATATTATGTATGTCTTGTTTTTTGGTCAGCCTCCCCAACCAGAATGTCAGGACTCTTTTGCTCACTGCTGGCTTTGTCCGCACAGCCTAGAACATACCCTGAGCGCTCAGTGAATATTTATTGGGTAAATGAACACCAGGCACTGGGCTAGGCATTTTGCAGGGGGGAAGAAATGAACAAGAAGATGTGGTTTCCGAGGAGTTCCCTGGTGGTCTACTGGCTGGGATTCCGAACTTTCACTGTCCTGGCCGAGGTTTAACCCCTGGTCAGGGAACTGAGATCCCACAAGCCACATGGAGTGGCCAAAAAAAAAAAAAAAAAAGGAATACGTGGCTTCTGGCCTCAAAATGCTTATTCATTGGGTGATCAAGGAAAGACTTGAGAAAAAGAATTGTGATTCTTGGATGTGTTCTAAGAAAGAGGCCTTAACATTCTGGAGGCTTGTGTACTGACTGCAGTTAGATCTTTACAGGCTTCCTTGTTTTCTGTCTATTTCTCCGATGGCCTGACCGTATGTCCTGTGCTGACAGCAGGGACCCTGTGTGTCCAGTTAATCTGGGCACAGGATGGCATCCGGTGGGCGGCACATAGTAGTTTAGTCAATGTCTCAGTTTAGTTTGAGTTCCCTGGAAGTAGAACCTGAGGTGCTGGAATGCAAGGAATTTCTTCCGGAGGTAATCCCAGGAAACACCTAGAGGAGAGTGTGGGGCTGAGACAGGGAAGGGAAGGAGCCAGAAGAGGGTGCGATATCCAGCAAGTTACCACTGTGGGCGACCGCAGCTGAAGCCTGTGGGAGCGGCCTGGGAGCCAGTGTAGACCACGCATCTCAAAGTTACCCTACTCAGGGGTCAAGGGAGTTGGGGCCCTCCAGCTCCTGTCAGGCATTGGTTGAAGGTACTTCAAGGGGGAGATGTTAATTTCCTGATATTTCTTCTGTGTAAGAGCTGGAGGTGCTGCCAGCTGGAAGTTGGTTAGGCTCGTATGGGCATGGTGGGCGCCAGGGTGATACAGCTGCTGCACTGCCAGAAGGTACTACGGTCAATATTTGTTGAATGAATGAGTGAATGAATGGCATTTGTAGTAGGACATTGGTTGAATGCCTACTACCCGCCAGGTGCCTTGTAGCTGTTTGTTAACGATTTTCAAAGCTTTTGGAAGGCAGGTAGTTACTGGGGCTCAGAGACATTAGGTAACTTGCCCAAGGTCACACAGCCAGCAAGAGGCAAAGCCAGGATTTGGCCCAGTCTTGCTTGGCTCCAGTGCCTACTCTCTCTCTCTTTTTCATAATGTCAGCTGGTGGGATACAACAATGATGTGGTACTCTGGGCTAGAAAGTTCAGGAGGGGCCCAGATTTTCTCATTCACCCCCTTTGTCTCTCTGTCTTCTCTTTGGCTCCAAGGCTGGGTCAGCCCAACCCTGTCCCCAAGTCTAGTCAACACACCCCCTTGCCCTGAGGTCACTCCAACCCTCTAAGGCTTCACTTCAGCCAGAATTTCCCCTTAAGATTAGTGGGCTTTGAAGTCCAACAAACCTAGGTTCAAATTCTGGAGCTGCCACTGCTTAGCTGTGTGTCCTTGAGCAAGTAATTCTACCTCTCTGTGACTCGGTTTCCCCAGAAAGTAGGCCAGTATTTGCAGAGTGACTGTGAAGATTAAGGAGGGTTAACATGGCCCATAGGCAGTGCTCTAGAAATGGTAACCATGGTGATCTTGAAGAAGTGATGCTTAGCTTATTTTTCAGTTGCTACCCCATCTTTCTAAGCCCCAAACTGCTCCCTCTCCCCGCTTGCTTCTCAATATCAGCGACCATCATGTTAATTACATAGACCCTGGAGCCAGTCTTCCTGGGTTCAAATCCTGGCTCTGCCACTTACCAAGTGGGTGAGAGGTAATATACATGAAGTGCTGAAATGTAGTAAGTGCTAAGTGCTACTGCGTGTATGGATGCGTGGATGAGTGGGTGGATAGATGGGTGGGTAGATGATGGGTAGGAGGATGAAAAATTGTAAGGCTGTGCTTTTTAAACTCTATTTGCAGAAGTCCTAAGTGCTTGGGGGCTCCCAGGAGGAGGACAGGCGGGCAGGGGTCTCGCCCTCACCCCATGATTCCTAAGTAGCTTCTCTTTCACCTATTTTATATCTTGGCTTCTGCATACAATTACATTTGGAATTTTTGTTTTTAATATTGCTAAGTTTCAAAACAAGTTTGAAAATCATCAGTGTAGAGAAGTGATTCTCAAACTTAAAGATGCATCAGAATCACTGAAGGCTTGTCGAAACCCAAGTTGCCAGACCACACCCCCAGAGCTGCTGAGTCAGTAAGTCTGGGGTGGGTCCAGAAAACCTGCATTTCTAACTCCCAGGAGATGCTGACGCTGCTGGTCTGGGGACCAGACTTTGAGAACCACTGTAATAGAGAATCTATCCTGATTTCTCCATGCGATTAAATCTAGCTACTGAGCACCTGGGATGCGCCAGCAAACTGCTAGGCATGTTGGAGAACATCAAAAATGGATTCAGACATGGCCCATATCCCTCAAAGGGCTTCTGATCTCAAAACAGAGACGAGAACCTCACACAATTAATAATAATAATACTAAAGATAATAATAATTGTAAAAGGAGGAGGAGCTACCATTAATTGAGCATGTACTGTGTGCCAGAGACTGTGCTAAGTGAGGGCTTCACAAGCATGATCTCATTTAATCAGCACAAGCCTATCAGGTAAGGACTATCATCATCCCCAGTTTTAACAGCTAAGAAAGCAGAGGCTCCGAACGGGTAACTAACCTGCCTACGGTCACACAACCAGGAAGTAGCAAACCCCAAGACTGACTCTGGAGCTTTGAAATCACACCAGAAACTTGCACACTCCTCTTTTCCCCACAATTAGAGAAGAGTATAAGACAGTTTGCTCGAGTGTCAGTTTGAATAAATCAAATGCCAAAACACATGACACTAATGAAACTCTGGGCTGTCAGGCTAGGGAGAAGGAAGTGGGTTCTCTCATTATGGCTTTAAAAGTCAGAGTGAGGCCAGCGGGATCCCTTTCTGGGGTTCGGGGAGGTATAGACAGCACAGTGCCAGCACGCCAGCAGGCTGGGTTGTCACCGCTCATGGCCTGGGGGCTTGTCTGATTTCCCCACTGGACTGAGTGTTCCAGGGGCCAGAAATCCTCCCTGGGGGTCTCGGTTGCCCCAGCCCCTGGCCCACCAAAAAAGAGGCGGCAGGGAATGTCTATTAAATGGACCATAGAAGATGCCATGGAAAGCGCCCAGACCCATCGCTCACATTTGTTTTTCAAGTGAAAGCTACATGAGGAAGCTGGATACAAACAGATCAACTCGAACGGAAGGGGAGTCCGCAGCACCCTTCCCCCGCCACCTGCACCACTGGCAGCCCCCAAGACACTGCTGCAGAGCCCCAGGGGGGTCGGAGAGCAGAGGAGGGAGCTCTGCTCCAGTGCAACCCCTTTAATTTTATACAAGGGGAAACTGCGCCCCAGAGAGGGGCGGGGCCTTGCCCGAGGTCACACACACACAGGGGATGAGGACAGAGTCAGATGAGAGGTCACACACCTTGACCCCAGTTTTGGTAGCTTTCTGGAATATCGAGCTGGAACTGGACCTGCTCCTCTCCCTACCACCTCCCCGTTACCCTCTCCCAGGGACTGCTCTCAGAATTTTCTTTAATTCTTAGAAATAAGCCCAGGTGTGTCATCTTTTCTGTGCATATCTGCAGTATGGTGCGGAGGAGCAGAATTGTGAGAGAGGGCTGCTTTGGTGGGGGAGGGGTGTCATCGTTGCTGAGACGCTGTGTCATTGAACTCCGAGCATCTGCAGGCTGAGGATGAGGTCCCCACCCAGCTCACTGGAGTGGACGGACAGGCACAGAGTTGCCAACTTGGGACCAGAAGGCTGCCTGCCTCAGCTTCCCCCAGGAGCTTGCTAAAAAATTACCACCACCTGAGACCTACAGATTCAAAAGCTGTGGAGGCAGAATCCAGGAAGCAGTAGTCCTCTTCTCAGGTGAATTTTATGTACCTGACAGTTGAAGGAGCTCTGCTTTTTTTGTTCTGATTAAGAACTCCCTTGCACTGAAACACCTCCACTCAGGTGCTGAAGTCCATTTTCTTGGTCGGAGTTCTCACACTGCTGGCCATAGCAGTTTATTTTGGTGGAAGGTCGCTTTGAAAACATTTGTGTGTGAATGCCTTTAGTTAGGGCACTCACTCCAGTTAGCCCCAGGCCCCACTACTCCCTGCTGCCTGACCCAGCCCGCTTCATCTGTTCCCTGGTAGCATTGGCTTCTCCCTGCCATTGCCTTCAAGATGCAAATATTTTAATTGGCCCCTTACACCCCAGTGTGACAGGCCATCAGACACTCCAGGTTTAGAGGATTCTGAGATATGGTGCCTTGAGTTGGGATGGGGAAAGCATAGGTAGGAGGTCCTATATTGGCAGTGCAGGAGATATGAACAGCAAACTTAGGGTTCCTGCCTATTTTTCAGTTGGTGCCCTCAGGTGCTGGAGACCTCCACCCCTCTTCTCCCCCCACACCCTAACGCCCCTACCCTCACATCCTTTTAGATGCCTCCTCTATGGACAGACGCTGCAAGATCGGGTGGCAACCAGAAGATACAAGCAGTCCCAGGGGTGGCCCAGCGCTCTCATCCCACTCAAGTCAGCCCCATGTATCAGGGACCCAGGCCCCAGGTCCCCAAAGCTGAGTAAACAGAAGCACGGACCTATCTGGCAGGTCTCCGGAAAACAGGAAAGCTACAGTGAAGGTTTAGCGCCATCTGTCGGCTATTCGGGGAACTGCCGCTTTGCCAAATAGGCTGCGCAGGGCAAAGGGCGCCAACAAACTTGCCCGCGGGGTTTCTCAGGCAAGAAGTTGCCTCCTTTTTGGCCACTAAAGCGCCCTGAGAGACCATCTGGTTCTGTTGCTCTTAACCTTTTCCAGGTCTCAGCCTTCTTTAAATAGCCACCGACTACTACAAATCCTCTACCCCAGAAAAATACACTTGCACTTGATTTTGCATTTAATTCCAGGGAGTTGGCTATCCTTGGGTTTAAGATCACCTTCTGAGACCCAGAGATGCCAAGAGGTTTGCCCAAGCTCACACAGCCCATTAGTGGCAAAGCCAGGTCTGAGAGGCAGATGTTCCAGTTTCAAATCTAGCGCCTCTTCTGCTCAGGCTGCCTCTTTAAGCCTTAAAGGGCTGCTCCTTACTTCTTCCCTGTCAGAATCCTGCGAATGTCTACGAGGTGTTTGACCAGTCAGCAGCCATCCCAGGGGCTGTGACACCCCCATGCCTCCCGGGGGTTCCAGGCTCTCAGATAATCCTGTTTCTGTGCCTTGGCCCTGCTGGCCTGCCATCTCCCAGACCCCCCCTCCCCAGGGCCACAACGGTGACCCAGCCCTCTTAGGGATTCTGAACTGGGAGCCATGACAGGGATCTGATGGGCCTCTGACAGGCTGTTGCCCTTGGATGAATTGCCACACCTCCCTGGACCTTGACCTCCCTAAGTGTAAAACGCCAGGGTTGGCGACAGCCATCTCCAAGGGCCCTGCCACAGTGCTGGGCCTCTCTAACTTTTCAAGACTGACCCACGGGCTCAGTCCTTCACAAGCACATCTGACCGACTTCCCCAGCCAAGAACCCAGGGGCAGGATCGAAAGCTGAATTCTTTTCCAGAATCAGGAGCCCTGGGTGGGTAGGGTGGGGTAGGGTGGAGAGGGGTGAGGGACTACTTGAGGGAGGGGGAGCTATGTGCAGTGGGAGCAGGGGGGACACAGACGAGGCACCCCTGGGTCTTTCAACACCTCTGTGAGCCTTCAACTCAGGATGGAGCAGCAGACCAAGGGGCATTGCTTGGGGATGGAGGTGCGTGTGGGATGACAAGGGGTGGACAAGGGCATGGCTGGGAGGGTTTAATGACATAATGCACAGTTTGGTATACAGCTGATGGCTAATAAGGGAGTTAAGGTCATCACATAGCTGGACCCCAGTAAGCTCTTCATCCGTTTATTCACCAAACATTTTTGGGGTTTGGGGCTGGAGCAGAGGTTCTCACACTTGAGTGTGAATCAGGACCACCTAGAGAGTTTGTGCAAAACACAGATGGCTGGGCCCCAATCTGAGTGTCTGGCTCAGCAGGTCTGGGGCAGGACCCAAGAACTGGCATTTTGAATACATTCTCAGGGCGTGCTGAGGCCTCCGGTCCAGGGAACATGCTTTGAGAAGCACTGGCTTCCAGTGACAAATGAGACAGACCTGCCATGCCTTTGTGGAGCTGTTAACAGTCCAGCTGAAACAGTAAATATTCTAAAGTGTGTTGTGTTATGAAACACAACAGGGTGTGTGGGCAGGCTGCTGTGGGAGCTCAGAGCAGGGGCGTCTCCAAAGAGGGGATGCTTACGCTAAGACCTGAAGGCTGAGTAGCGCTGGCCCCGCAAAGCAGCGGGGGAGTGGTGAGGTTTTGTTAGACACTTATTGAGTAGGTGCCAGGACCCATCTCCCATTTCTCATCTATTCCTCCCAGTCAATGGCAGGGAGGCAGTATTAACCCCATTTTACAGATGAGGAAGCTGAGGCTCAGACAGGCAAAGGACCTGCCCAAGTGAATGGCGAGAAAGTAGCCCCAGTCTGTTCGGAGGACACCTGTCAGCTGCCCCACCCCCTCTGCGGCTTCTGCCCCGCACCCCGTGCCCCCCTCCCCTGGGGGAGCCCCCACCTTGACACAGCTGCAGGGCCCGGCCAGCCGCCCTCTGCCCGCTCACCCTGCCCAAGCCCTTCAAGTGTTTTCACTGCTGGGTGAATTCAGCAGATGCCTTTCGATCGCAGCCTATTGAATTAGCCCCTCTCTGCAGCCAAAAGAAGATAATTATGTTTTCATTAGCCCTGGATAATGTATTACCCCCTCGGTGGCAGCACATCGGCCAACCTCCTCCTTCCCTCCCCTCCCCTTGGCTGCGCCAGAGCCCTCTGCTCCCCTGGGCCCACCTCTAAGCTGCTGGGTGGGGACTGGTTAGGGTCCAGGGTGGCAGACAGCGGGGAGAGGGGACGGCCTCTCTTCAGCCGGGAGAAGCCTTTTACCCACCCACCATCCACACAGGGATGGAGGGTGTGGGCCCGAGAGAAGATCCAAGAATGATTGTTATCATGATGACCATTTATGGAGAGCTTATTCTGGGCTGACCCCTGGATGGGTCTCGGCTGGTTGAGCTCAACAGCACTTGGAGGGGGGAGGCATTATCAACATCTCCCCCGAACACCAAGGAGGTCCTGGTGGAATCAGGTCAGAGGCAAAGCCCAAGCAGCCTTTGAGCGGGAGAGACTGCAGAGGGTACCACACCCGAGGAGCTTTTGGGGGACCGTCCCTCTGCATAGTCCGAGGGCCACCACGTGGCTATGAGGCTCTGGTCTTTTAGCACCAGTTTTTGAAGCTCTCTGGCACAACCAAGGAGGGCTCCCAAACGCCAGACACACCCCTACCCTCCCCGAAAGACGGCAACAACATCTTCACTCTTTCTCCACAAGGCGAAAGGGGAGGCAGGAAGAGCCCCACTTTGGGGTCAGTAGGACCGAGTTCTAATAGCTGTTTTTACCACCAATTAAGTGGAGCAAGTCACTTTGCCTCTCAGAGCCTCCACTTTCCCGTCTGTAAAATAAGAATAAGAAAAAGCAATCATCCCTTACAATTTCTGTGATGAGTCAATGAGATATACCTATAAAATCCTTGGCTCAAGACTGGCAAAATGAAAGGTACTCAATACAAGATAGCCGTTATCCTTTCCACTGCGACAACTAGTATGGTTACTAGTCCCCTTAATGCTAGCGAAAAAACCAGAGTAAGGGAAGGGGAGTCTCTGTCTCTTTCCCTCTTCCTTTCCCCTCTCTTTCTGCCTCTCTCTTCCTCTTTATCTCTCTCTGCTGATGTCTCTGTCTCTCTGTCTCTCTGTCTCTCTGTCTCTCTGTCTCTCTCTCTCACACACACACACACACACACACACACACTGGACTCTGGTTGTAACTGGCTCCTTCCCTGGTCTCAGAAGTCTGTCTTCCCAAATCTCTGCCTCTGGAGAGCTGCATTACCGTGCTTTGCCCTCAACAGCGCCAGGACACCTGATGGCGAAGACAGACCTGGGGGAGTGGGGTTTCTGTCCCCCTCTCCCCAAACCCAGGCCAACTCTGCCTTCTGCGGGCACAGTCCAGCCTTGGCCCTGACCCCACCATCCTGTGGCTGCCCACCCCCCACGAACCACGCTTCTCCCCATTAAGAGCAGCTGGTGCTCCGGGATAGAAGGTGCCCCAGCCTGGGGCCACCTCTGGCCCTGAACCGCACATGGGCAGGCACGCACAGGAGCTGTTTGGAGCAGGTGAACGGCCAGCCCAGTGGAAGAGCAGATCCTCTTCTTCTGGCTTCCTGATTTTCCCCAGTTGCCATGGTAATTGAGGGGAGCAGTGCTCTGAGTCTGACTCTGATACCACTGAAGCCCAGCGCTCAACTTTGAGATGTTTCAGGCAGGGGAAGCCGCGCCCAGGCTGGACGCTTCCCTGGGACGCCCCATCCAGCATGCATGTCCCTGTACTTATTCTCATCATGGCTATTATTACTTGGGGCTACTGTTTACTGAGCATTTACTATATGCCAGGCACTGTGCCAAGAGCTTCACCAGCATCACCTCATCATTGGCATCTTCATAACGACCCCAGGCCCATTTCACTGCTGGGGAAACTGAGGCTCTGAACCTTGCACCACGTGTCACAGTCAGGAGGTGGCAGAGCCCTGGGGCTGAGAGGGAATTTCTCGCGTCTTCCTTTCAGCGTGTTGAAGGCAAACAGACCGCCACACGCCCACGGCTCCAACAGCGTCTTCATTCTTTCCTCTCCCACCTCATCCCCCCCCACCCCTCTTCCTGTCCCCGAAGTCACACCCCCTTCTCCCGGTGCTTGATGTGAAAGACAATTAGAAAAGCATTTATTAGTGACAAGAGGGGGGATTCCTCGTTGCCTCTTCTCTGCACTACTCAGAGCCTGAGTGGGCTTTCTCCACTCAACAGGGCTGGGAGGGGGAAATCAAGCCACCCAGAGCCAGGTGCCGTGTGTATGTGTGTGTGTGTGTGAGTGTGTGTGGCTGAATTCTCCTCTCTTTCCTTGTTCCCCCCACTTCCCCAAGAGTGTGTGAGCAGCAACAGTGAAATGCAAAATCCTTTGCAATCTGCCCAGGAAAAGACAGCTTTTGAGCCGGGTTTATATGGTTACCCATATGTTAGGGCCCCTAAGAAAGGAAGGAAATCTTGATTCTCTGCATCCTCCCCTCCTCCCAGCCCAGCCCTAGGCCTCTCTCACCTGCAGGTTTACCAGGCCACAGGTGAGCCTGTCCCCTCCATCCTTGCCCCTCTCCAGCTGCCAGGCCTAAGCGCTGCTCCAGGGAAGAACAGAACAAGGCAACGTTTCCAGAACCGGCCGCCTCTCTGCCTGTCTGCCCTCCCAAGAGCCGGGCTCAGAACTCAGGCTCCTTGGGGCTTCCAGCGGCGCCGAGCGTGTCCCACTGTCCCGTTAAGGAATGTTATCCCAGCACTGATGTAGAGGCAGAAATAATCATCCCTGCCTCCTGTGGGGCCCTCTCTGCCCAAAGGGAGCTGCCCTGTGGCTACACTCAGCCCCCTCCAGGCTCCCAGAAATTGTCATGGGGTGTGTGTGTGTGTGTGTGTGTGTTTCCTGATAGGAAAAAAAAAAAATGGAAATTGGGTTATATAAAAGATGTATGCTTTGGAGCCCAGAGCGGCTCTTTTAATGAGGGTTGCGACGTCTCCCTCCCCACACCCATAAACCAACCGGGTTGGACGTCACCGCTAATTTGTTTCAGCGATGATAGGATAAAGGAGGGACATTAAGAAATAAATTCCCCCTCGCGACCCTCGCTGAGCTCACGGCTCTGCCCCTACATATTTATGTCGCGTTTCCGGCCGCTGGGCGAGGAGCTACTTAGCCCCGCGGCTCCTCGGGGCGGCCAGGCGGCAAGCGGCTGCCGGGCGGACGGGGTGAGCCAGGGGCGCGCGCAGGGCGCCCGGCACTGCGCCGGGGAAGCCCAGGGCCTCCGTCCCGAACTTGGGTTCTCGCTGGGGCGGAGGGAGGGGAGGGGACCTGGGAGGGGTGGGGCTCGGGGAGAGGGGGCGGGAAGGGATCAGAGAGGCACAAAGCGGAGGGGAAGGGGGAGGGATGCGCGCGTCTCCTACCCAGAGGTGAGTGGGTGCGACTGGCGCCTTCCAGCCGCGCGGGGCGGCGGACCGGGAGGATTTGGAACCGGGCGCGCGGTGGCTGCGGACGCCCGGGGAAAGGAGGAGGAGGAGGAGGAGGAGGCGGAGGAGGCGGGCGGGCGAGCGGACCAGCGGGCGGGCGGGCGGGTGCGCAGCGCAAGCAGGCAGCCTCGGCACTGCCCGGCCCGGCAGCAGGTGAGTTCTCGGCCCAGGCGTCCCGCATCCCCTCGCTGTCCGCTAGGGATCCCTGCTCTCGCGCCAGCCCCCAGGGCTCGCGGGGAGGCGCAGGCTTTGCGCGCGTCCCAACTTGGTCCCGGCGGCCTCGATCTCCTCCCAGCAGGCAGCCCCAGGCCGGGGGCTCCGGTCCCGGCCGTTGTCGCGCCCGCCGCGCTCCAACTTTGCAGGGACCAGTGTCCCTCTTCCGCCGCGCGCTCGGCTCGGAGCTGCGGTAATGGCGGCCCCCTTGGGCACCTCGCGCTACCCCCCGCGGGCAGCCGGAGGCTGGGGGACGCCAGTCCCGGGGGATCGTTGCACCTGCCCAACCTCAACTTTCAGCTTTCCTCCGTGCCCGGCTCTCCGGAGGCACGGCCACCGCGAGCCCGCGGTAATGGCGGACTCTTTGGCATCGCTCGCCACCCTCGGTGGGGGACCCGAGGCCGGGAGGGCTCCGCTCCTGGGAAACGTTGTTGCTCCCGCCTGGTTTCCAACTTTGCTATAGGGTTCTTACTGCGCTCCCGGTAATGGCGGGACCGCCTGCACCTCTTACTTATTGCGTCCGGGCGGGATTGGGGTGCAAGAGCGCTGGCTCCTAGAACCTAGGAAAGTTGTGCCTCCTGCTCGAAGGAGGCTCTAGAGCTCCCGGCGGGCGAGGGGCACACTCTGCTGGGATTCGGGGCCGGACAGCGCACCACGAACGGTGGGTTTACCGCCAGGTAGCCAAGGGTCGGAACAGGGTCCCCGTGAGATCCAACTTCCAGAGCCACCCGAGGGGTCCTTGGGCCCGAGAGTCCGGACAGGGCTCTCCGAACTGTGCTCTAGAGACCTCGAGACCCTCGCCTCCATCCCCAGGGCATCGCGGCCGGAGGGCTCGCTCAGACCGCGCCGTCTCGGGCGGCACGCAGAAAGGAGAGGCGCGCGCCCAGAAGGCAGTAGAGCAAGGGAAGGCAGCTTTCCGAGTGACACCCCTGGGTTCTAATCCTAGATTTACCGTTTACTTGCTACGTGGTCTTAAGTTAGTCCCTTTACTTCTCTAAGCCTCAGTTCTCTTGTCTGTAAAATGGGGGAAACAATACCTTTCTCGTGTGACTGTCATGGGGACCTTAAAAAAATCACAAATGTGAAAGTACTCCCATAGCCCAGCTCAAACCCCAACTTCGGGCCCCAGGAGAGCACATGACTGTGAGAGACAGCATCCCTGGGCAGAGATCCGTGTGGTGCTGGGAGGGCACCCAGGACACATCATCTGGCCTCTGGTGGTCCAGAACCTTGGAAGAGAGAAGGAAGCAGCTGCCCCTCAGGCTGGTCCCCCAGAGGAATGAGGGAAAACTTCCCTCTTTCTTCCACGTTTCTCTAATTGGTATTGGGGCAAACATACTGTGTTCACAAAGGTGCAAGGGAGCATTGATTTTCCTCATTGTTATTTTATTTTATTAACATCTTTATTGGAGTATAATTGCTTTACAGTGGTGTGTTAGTTTCTGCTGTATAACAAAGTGAATCAGCTATACATATACGTATATCCCCATTTCTCCTCCCTCTTGCGTCTCCCTCCCACCCTCCCTATCCCACCCCTCACCCATTGTTATTTTGAACTTAAGATAAAACAAGGAAGGAGCCTCTTGTGCCCCAGCCCGCAGCAGTCATGTCCATTCTCCTCTGTCCTCAGGATCTCAGATTTGAGAAGCCTTGGCATGTATCCACAGGGAGTCGTTCTGTCCCATTTCCACCACCACCATCCCAGTCCTTTCCACCCCAGTCCTTTCCACCAATCCAGTTTCTGGGAGCCCCCGAAAGTGTGCACAGCCTTGTGCCGTCTCCAAGGTGCTGTTACACAAGGTATTCTTGGAATACCCCCAGGAATACTTTTAAAACCTCCCCAGGTCACCAGCACAGCAATCTGAATCCCATTTTGCAGCTTTGGAAACTGAGGCAGGGCAAGCCAAGCAACCCACTCATAGCCACCTACCTGGTAAGGGGCACAACTGGAGACCTCAGTCCCAGTTTTTAGTTTCCTAATGTGGGGGGTTTTGCCACATCTGGACACGGAAGCAGCCTGTGCTCCTGCTTCAGCACCCACGGCCTCATTTCCTGCTACGTCTGCACGGCTGGAGGCTACGCCAACAGTCAGGGACATGACTGTGTCTCCAGAAATTGTGAGTTCCCCCAAAGGCCCAGCCATGTAGAGAAAGAGCAGGCAGCATAGTAGAGAGATCTGGTAAGGACCCCTGCTTGAGGCCAAGCTTAGCTCATTCCATTGGCTGTGTGACCTCTGGCTGATCACTTAACCTATCTGAGCTTCAGTTCCATTATCTGCAAAATGAGAACAGTAACTTCCACAAGGGGTTGTCTTGAAGATTTTGTGATAACGTATGTGAAAGGTGGTCTGGGAACAATACTTTTATGCCAAGGTTGGTGATTATAGAAGAAAGAGAACCCAGAAGGGAAGTCTTCTGTGGTACCATCTGGGGCTGGTAGTGTGGACGTGGTTTCTAGATCAGCCTGCCGTTTGCTTGTTCTTCCGGCCTCTTCTTTGTTTTCCCCAAATGGCCAAAGCCAGCCCTCCCTACTCACCCCCAGCCCCCACAAAGGCTCTGTCTTCCCTGGGGAAGGACCTCACCAGAAAGGGTGAAAGGCTAGGAGTAGTATGGTTGGGTAGGCTGCTGTCTGAGGGTCTCTGCAGCTGAGCCACAGGGAGCTGTCCAAGGTACCAGCTGGAGAGTTATCCAAAATCTTTCCCACCCGCTGGTAGGGGTGTTAATTTCCTAGGCTGCAGGAAGACTTGGGGGTCAGTTCATCCGGGTGTTGTGAACACACACAGGTCTGGCTGTGTTGCCTTCTTGGGTGTATGTTCTGGAGTGTCTTATGACAAGACTCACTAGGTTGCCTGTCACTCAGGTTCTTGGGTCTGTGCACACCTTGGTGAGCCCTGGAATGTGGATGAGAGCGGCAGGCAACAATCATGACCATTAGAACTGAGGCTTTTTCCTATTAGCAACCAGAATACTCAGCAGTTGAATTTGGCGTTCCGGGAGCAATTTTCATCTGGCCAGTTTGAGTAAAGGGGCATGCTTCCCACCACCGTCAGTGTGGGTTTATGTAGTTAACAACACAAAAGCTGCAACAACTATAAACATGACCATTTCCCTCGTTCTAATACAGGATAGCTTTCGGGCATATCTAATCTGGCAAATGCCAAACATCAGCCCAGTGGACCATCAACCTCAGAATCCACAAAGAACTGGTCAAAAGCAGAGACACAAGATCCTACCCCAGAGCTAATGAATCAGTGTCCCCAGGGGAGACTTGAAGTTTCTGTATTTTTAACAAGACTTCTCCATGAGATTCTAATGCCCTCAGGTCTTGTCCAGTACCCTTATTTTACAGATGGAGAACCCAAAGCCCAGAAGAGGTACATGACTTGCAGAAAGTCACACAGCACGGTATTGACAATGCTAGGATAGGACCTCAGTGTCCTGGCTCTTTGCCCAGTGCCCGTTTATGATAATGCCACATTTACTTCAGTGTAAAGAATCCCCATAGATTCTGTACTGAAAGGAAATTTAATTCCATCTCTTTCCTGGTTGTTATCATAGGTTGGACAAACTGTTCAGGAAAGACTGAGCATGAATCCACCCACCTTGACCTTGCCATGCATTAAGACCCGAGTCCTCATCTAATGTTGGGCATTAGCCCCTTTGGTTGATCCATCTGTCCTTTCAGAGAGGAAATTCCTTTTTTTCTTTTTTTTAAACTTTTGGGTTTATTTATTTATTTATTTATTTATTTATTTATTTATTTACTTACTTATGGCTGTGTTGGGTCTTCGTTTCTGTGCGAGCGCTTTCTCTAGTTGCGGCAAGTGGGAGCCACTCTTCATCGCGGTGCGCGGGCCTCTCACTGTCACGGCCTCTCTTGTTGCGGAGCACAGGCTCCAGACGCGCAGGCTCAGTAATTGTGGCTCACGGGCCTAGTTGCTCGGCGGCATGTGGGATCTTCCCAGACCAGGGGTTGAACCCGTGTCCCCTGCATTGGCAGGCAGATTCTCAACCACTGCGCCACCAGGGAAGCCCAGAAATTCCTTTTTAAAGTGACCTAATGGATATAACTTTAGGAACCAGGTAATCACAGGGGCTAATAAACCCTGTCTACTTATCATTGATTTCACCAAAGCCATTGGTTTGGGCTCATTTCAGCAGCCAAGTCAGCCCCCCTCCCAGCCTTTGCAAGTCCTGCGTATGTTTATGCTGCTTACGTGCCCATTCCTAGGGAAGGAGAATGATGGGCAGGACCCTGCAATGCTGGAAAATTGAATCCACGTGAATCTATCAAACGAAAAGGATCTATCAACAGAAAATGCCCCTGAGTCCCCAGTAAAAGTATAGCTGACAGGGTTCAGCGGACATGGATCTTGGCATAGTTGTATTTACCAATGATCAGCCAAAGATGAGCAGCAGTTACGTGTGGTTCTGCAGCAGACGTCAGCACATTTGTCAAATGTGTGATGGTGAGTGTTAAATGGCAGACCCAGTGCCGAGCCCCAAGGGCAGGCGCTCGGATTAAAGTGTGAGCCCTGCTCTGACAAAGCCTGCAGTCTGGTCGGGTAGTGGGCACCAAACAAACCCTATACCAGGCTTGAAGTTTCGACAAGAGAGGTAGAGGTGAAATGTTGCTGCGGATGGGTGACTGGAGGTATCAGGGAAGACTTCACAGAGGAGGTGGCATCAGAACTGGTAGCCTTCTGATTTGTAGCACCCTCTCAGTGACAGGGTCTCCGATGCTGAACTGGGTCAAGTGCAGCCAGGTTGAAAGGCAGAGCACGCACCGAAAATCAAACGAGGATGTCATCTGGGGAAGCATCTGACGCCAGGCTCGGGCACTTGTGGATTCTGTGACTCGGGGTGAGTGAGTTAACCTCCCTGAACCTCAGGCATGTCATCCATTAAATGCAGATTATAAGTACTGCGTGGGGTTGCTAGAAGGATTCAGTGAGATAGTGTAAATGTGATTCTGGAAAGGAGACAGACAGCATCAGGCCCGTGTCAATGATCAGAACAAAGAAAAGAAATGCAAAAATGAGAGACCCGTTAGTTAGCCAGCTCATGTGGGCCATGCCCCTTCCCCTCACTCAGCCCTGATTTTCTCATCTGTGACATGAAGGAGCTGGAATTCAAGGGCAACTCCATTTGGAAATGTGCAGATATGTTCTATCTGGCTGGTACAGGGTTTGCGTTTCAGTTTGGTTTGTTTTGGTTTGGTTTGGTCGTTCTTCTTGTCTTTAGGTCACAGGCCCCCACCATTAAATACTGTTTGTCCCTTGCCTACTTTGAGACATTTCAGTTTACAACCCCTGGACTAACTTCCCTCCAAGATTTTTCCCACCTTACATTCTATGCCTCGCCAGAGAAAAACATTCACCCCATTCTTGTCCATCAGTGGCAGTCGTGATTTCTGCTGACAGCTCCTTAAAAAAAAAAAAAAGTTGCTCTGTTAGGATTGAAAACAGATGCCTTTGCAGGGGTAAAGTCTCCATTTCCAGCCTGGGCAATGTTTTCTTTCTCCTCACCTCCGGTTTGCATATTCTGTCACCTACCATCATTAGACCACCTCTTCTCGAATGGGATCCCCAGAAAACACAGACCTTCTTTTTGGCCATGCAAGATGCTTCTGGAGTCTTGGGCTAAAGGCACCTGAAAGAAATTCCGTAGATTTTCAGGGGTTCCTAAAAAGTGCCTCAGCTTCTGCCAGGAACCTTTGCCCACCAGCATTAAATAATACTCAGGAATTTCTTATTTATTCAAAGCCTGATAGCTAAATTGCTACCGTGGGGATTAAAGAAGTGAGCCTTTCTGGGACCCGTTTGCAGGTAGAAATGAGGAAGGGAGCTTGTGAACTCAAAAAGCTTGCCCAACTGCAGATAGTATCGAGCACCCAGTGTTTCTCAGCTAAAGGATTCCTTGTCATGAACAAGAGTCAGGGCAGCTGCTTCTTCATCTAACAAGCAAACTCTGAGCTCCTAGCTCTGGGCCAGAACCCATAGGACAGGCTGGGGCAGAAAGAAGTGGAAGACACAGTCCTTACCCTCAAGCAGCTCCTGGCGTCCAAGAAAGGGATCAACTTGCCATGAGTAGAATGCAATGGGCAGGTGGTGTGAGCAATCCATCCTATTTGGTCATTGAAACAGCCATGTGGATCGCATTGTGCTGTAGTTCATTCCAGGAATTTTAAGCATAAAAATGTAACCAGATAAATCAGAATATGGATAAATCAGAATAGTACTCTATAGCAACTGACGTATTTTGGGCAGGTTTTTCTCTTTGATTTTTGAAGCAGTCTCTTCGCTCTGGAATATTCAGTGAGGAAAATGAAAACCAATTATATTCATGTACCAAGATTCAGGTAATGAAAAGAGTCAATAACATCTCTGTGCTAGTTTATTAAGTCTTAGCCGAAAAGACCTTCATTTGTCATTTCTCCCCTAATATCACGGTGGTCACTGAACTGAAATCCCTTGATTTCTCACAGTGTGTGCTCTTAAAGGATGAGACTGGTTGGATTTTTTGGTTTGATATTTTTATTTTTGTTGATTATTTTTAAACAAACATGCAAAACTACATGCACAAAAATGTTGTTTCTTTAACTGCTGTTTTCAATGCCCAGGGTTTCTTGGGGGTATCTTCTTCAAGACTTGCCTTCAGAAATTATATTTCTTTCTGAATCTCCCTACTGGTGCTATTTCATTGGGCTTTTAAGAGTTCATTTGCTTTTCAGAAACAGCAAGAAGGCATTGGGAGCCACATTTTACGGTTAAAACTGGAGGTTACGTTGAATGAAATCATGTGGCGATTTTGTTTGGAGGAGGGCTCCTTTTAAGAACAATATTGTGTAATCAGACTGGATTTCTTGTCTGGTTCTAAACCGGTATCTAAGTCAAGCAGCCCTCTGCATTTCATCTTGAAAGTCTTATGATGGGAACCAGCCACAAAGCCAAAAATCTTCCCGTGCAAGAACCCCCTGACAGCCTGTTTCTGTGCAGTAGATTGACTTTTCTCTCCTGAGCAGTGGGGATTAGATTTACTACTTCAGTTGCCATTGTGTAAAACACAACCTTAGCTGAATAGTTGGTGAAATTTGCAAGAATCTTAGGTGTAATGATGGTGCTGTGAGTTTTGTTTAGGATATGCATGCTTAAGAATTTAGGGCTGAAGCATTATGATGTCTGCAAACTATTTTCAAATGGTTCAGTGCAAAGATGATAGGTAGATAGATAGATAGATAGAGTCAGAGAGAGATGAGAGATAACAGATGTAAATATATAGGTAGGTGGGTGGTTGGATGGATGGATAGATAGATAGAGTCAAAGAGAGATGATGGATGGATGGATGGATGGATGGATGGATGGATGGAATGATGGATGGGTAGATAGGTACAACAGACAGGGCAGATATGGCAAATGCTAATAACTTGAATATAGTTGGAAGTTTATAGGTGTTATTGCATTATTCTTTTAAATTTTCTGTATTTAAATATTTCAGAATAAAAAGTTGGGTGGCAAGAATAGCTTTAGTTAGACTTTCTTCTGTATTAAAATTTCCCAAGTTTCTTAAGAGAATAATATTCAGCCTCCCCATCTTTATCCCCCCTCACACACACATACACACACATGCACACATACACACACACACACACACTCATAAGCGCCTCTTTTCCTGGAAGAAATGATCCAGCAGTTTAGCAGAATGTCAGTGTTTTCCATGGCAGCCTTTCTTTACATTTTTCCCTCAGCATTTTAATTAGAGCTGTGAGTCACTGTGCTTTATGAAGGCTGGTGACAATGTCATTTACGGCTGTTTAGCATCCCAGTCGAGCCCTCTTCCACGGTGCTCATTGCATCAGGGGCAGTGAGCAGGCGACAGTTCCCTCTGTCATCAGCAGAGCAGGCTTTAGGCCTCTTGAGGAACTGAGAAATGAGCTTGAGGTTTGTCCCTGGAATATCTTCCAGAGTTGCCTTTTCCACCACTGGCTTTCCAGCCGGCGCACACCTGAATGTGTTTGAGCTCCGAAGGGTGATTCAAAACTGCAGCTTTGGCATCCTTCTTAGTGTCAGCAAGCTTTTCTCCCAGCCATGGGGGTCTGACCTGCCATGACATCAGCTCTTGAACGTATCAGCTGCCTCTGGACGTGAGGGGATGCAGAGGAGGCAGGACTCTGGCCAAGCTGGATTCGAATCCAACCACTAGCATTCGCCCTGTAACCTTGGGCAAGTTATTTAATCTCTCTTGAAATGTCCTTTTCCTCTTCTGTAAACACGAGTATGACTCCACTTCAGTGGGTTCTTGGAACCAGTCAACGCTTGACTCATACTGGGTGCTCTGTACGTTTATTAGTAAGGATGAGGATGGCCATTAGGATAATTCAGCTTAGACCTGCTATGCCCTTGACCGTAGCATCGCTTCTGATTTTCCTCATCCCTAGAGCAGTGGGGATGAAAATTTATCAGACAGGGTAACAGGAAACAGAAGGTACCTGCAGCAGTGATACTTTATCCCAAGATAATTTAATAAAGGATGTGGTTTTAGGCACCAAGAAGGGAGGGTGAAGTGTCCAGAAACTAGCAACAAAGGGAGTGAGGACCACCCCAGGCCTGATGAAGTGGGGGGACGGTACAGTGTTACTGAAGCCCTTTGGACCGTGGGATGGGGTGGCAGAGGCGGCGAGGGCGAGGGGTGTCCCAGCAGAAACTGTGCTCACACAGAACTGCAGACCTCTCCAGACCACAGCGCTAAGACGGGAGGGAGCAGCCTCTCTCTCCTCCTTCTGTCTCATCTTGCTTGTGCCTCAAATTGGAGGCCTCCAATCAAAACCCAGAGGGCAAGGAACCTATTGATACCCGTAGAGGTCAGCCTCCTCCTGGAGCCCAGATAAGTTTGGAGAAGGATGGAGAACAGATCTGGGGACAAAGGATGGAGAACAACCAGCACAGACAAGGAAAAGAGGAAGAGCTTGCTGATAATCGTCGGTAAAACCAAGCTCAATTCATTAGCTCTGAACAGAAAGATGCTTCTCCGATCTGGGTTGTGCTGGAGTGTCTTCAGTTTTCGGTAGGATCTTCATGAAATCCTCAAAATGAATCAGGCGTTTGCTTTCATTTCAAACACTGAAATATATCCCTAGGTACTTTGAGGAAATGGGACTGGGCATTAGAAAGTCAAATGAACAGTGCCAGGGCACTGAGACTTAACCAGCAAATTGTAGGGTAGAGTTCTGGGTCAATAAAGCATCCGGTCTATTGAGGAGACTTGTTGAATAAGCTGCTGAAATAGGTTCAGTGTTCAGTCAACAAGTAACTGGTTTAGTGTCTGTTGAACTTTCATTCTGTGTTGTTCTGAGCACATGTCTGGGGGCAGTGGGCAGCTGTGTCACATCAGCCAGGTGTGCATATTGTGAAAATGGGAGAAGTTCATGAATACCAAGCAAGGCATTCTAGTGGTGGTACCCCAGGGATCCTGAGTTTTTTTGCACCTTCAAGGACTGTAGTAGATTAAACACGGAGGAACTTTCTTGGTGAAAGCAATGTGCTGTTGTTGAAAGAGTCCTGGGGTGGGAGCTGGAAGTGTCAGATTGCTCCAGCAAAGATACTAACCCTGGCCAGCATTCTTCACACATTTGTTGAGGACCAGGTACTATGTTAAGTGCTGCGGTCACATAAGCACAGATTTTCCAAAACGTGATAGATACTCCACTGGTGGTACCCATTTTTTTATTGAGGTAAAATTTATGTAACATAAAATTCATCGTTTTAAAATATACAATTCAGTGGCAGTTAGTATATTCACAGTATTTTACAACCATCACCTGTATCTAGTTCCAAAGCATTTCATCATCCCAATAGGAAACCCCGTACCCATTAAGAATTGAAAACAATTGTTCAAACGAAGCTTGAACACACATGTTCAAAGCAGCATTGTTCACAGTAGTCAAAAGGTGGAAGCTACCCAAATGTCCATCAACGGATGAATGGATAAACAAAATGTGGTCCATGCATACAATGGAATATTATTCAACTGTAAAAAGGAATGAAGTACTGATACCTGCGACCACACAGATGAACCTTGAAAACATTGTGCTAAGTGAAAGAAGCCAGACACAAAAGGCCACCTATTGTAGGCTTCCATTTATATGAAATGCCTGTAACAGGCAAATCCATAGAGACAGAAAGCAGATAGGTAGTTGCCAGGCACTGAAGAGAGGGGGCAAAAGAGACAGACCGCTTCACTGGCACCCAGTTTTTTAAACTTTTTATTTGGAAGTAATTTTAGACTTGTAGAAAAGTTTGCAAAATAGTACAATGATTTTCTTTATTATCCCTTATCCAGCATCCCCTAATGTTATCATCATTCATAGCCATAATGCAGTTATCAAGAGCAGGAAATTGACAATGGAATAAGATTGTTAACTAAACAACAGACGTTATTTGAATTTCACCACTTTTTCCACTAATGACCTTTTTCTGTTCCAGGGCCTTATCCAGGATTGCATGCCACTTTTAGTGCGTTATTTCTCTTTAGTCTTCTCTGATCTGTGACAGTTTGTGAATCTCTCCTTGCCTGTCGTGCATTTGAGACTGGAAAAGATTACTGGTCAGTTACTTTCTCGAATGTCCCTAAATTGGAGTTTGTTCAGTGTTTTCTCATGATTGGAGCAGAGCGGTATCCATTTTTCAAATTTGCTCGTTAAAGATTTGTTTTGGTAATAGAAAAATGTAGCTGGCACCTTCGTACCATGATTTCATGGTTGTTCTTCCTTTGGATGAAGCCATGGTATGTACTTAAGGGAAAAATGAGTCAACTTTAAGGAAAAATAGTAAATAAATAATTGCACAGTATGAGACAGGACAGAGGTATGGCACAAAGATATGAAGGTGGCAAGACCAGTTGGCGAAACATGATATTATTTCATGGAATCGTCACAAAAGCCCTGAAAAGTAGATACTATTAATATTTGCCATGTTCCATATGAAGAAATAGAGGTGCAGAGATGCTAAATGTCATGCCCAAAGCCACAGTCAATCACTGGCAGAGTCAGGATTTGAACCCAGGACCTACAATCTTAACCATGACATTCCCCCATAAGCCTTTCTTCCCACCTCTGTGCTGCCAGCTAAGATGCTGTTCACGGTGACATCATTCTCTTTTTTTCTGTGATTTTATTTCAGGGGGAAATTTGCAGAGCTCTGTCCAGTAAGGCTGAATCAGGTGGGGTAAGGCTGAATCAGGTGGGAATGTGTCACTCAGTGCCGAGGAAGGGATGCCTTCTAGGGGCTTAGCAGGTGTACTGGAACAACAGGAGATAAAGACCCAGCCAGCTCAGGTAACCCAGGTGGAGTCACTAAGGAAAACATATAGGATCTGGACTGTGTATTCCCTCCAATTGGAGGAAGGAGGCTGGTTTCCGCTCAGATCTTGTTGGAATGAGTAGGCACAGACTGGCTTGACATTAAAAGAAAAAGCTCCATTTAGAGAAAAAGGTGTCACTCCAGGAAGGGTTTTTGTAAAAATACCAGGTTAAGAGAAGAAGCAGATATGGAGCTAAGGATGACTGTTGTGTGAAGCGCTGCACCATTCTCAGTAGCTTTAACCCGGGGAAATGAAGACAGGGTAAGCACCAGCCAGAGGGCAAAGGCTGGGACAGATGCAGAGAGCTCTCAGGAAGGTGGGCATCCCATCAAACACCTGGACCAACTGGAAGCACCCGTGACAGGACCCAAATCACTGAGCACATCTGCCCCTTCATTGAGCAGCTTCTAAATGTGACCTTCCTTGTTTCTCTTTAAAACTCACTATCTAGCAGGGTCCCACAGTCAAATAAATACCTACAGGGTCCTGGCAAGAAACAAATGAGTGAGGGGGCTGCATGGGGGCTGGGGGGAACTGGAGAGCTCATGCCCTATGTAAAGGGGGCATCACCTCTCACTCCAGCTATTTGCTGACATTGAGGAATGCAGACCATGTATGAATGCACCTTCCAATAACCCAAGAAAGCCAGAAATTTGTCTTTCATGTGAAACTTACAGTCATCTGTATGCCTGTGGGCTGTTGTTTGTAAAATCTGACCAGAGCCTTTTTGAAGCAAGTGATATCCTGGCTCTGAAGCAGACAGTTTTGTGCAGAACAGTTTATAGTTGGGTGGAAATTGAAATTTCGTTTGAAATTGCCATTTTTGTAGGTCACAGAATGGTTCAATATCTGCAGTTGTACATGGTTCAACCTAATATTACCACACTCCCTAGACTGAAGTGTTCTGGTTGAAGCTTCATTCGACTGCAAAAATGTAACACAGGCATTTAGCAGCAAACCGGACCAGTGTTTCTTAAACTGTAATATACATACCAATCACTCGGAGGTCTTCTTAAAAATGCAGATTCTGATTTGTAGGTCTGGGGTGGAGACTGAGACTCTGCATTTCTAACCAGCTCTTAGGTGATGTCTGTGGTCCATGACCACACCTTACATAGCAAGGCATTAGACCATGGCCATCATTGGTGATTTTACAAGCTCCACTGAGATCCCCCCTCTTCAGCTCTCCTTTTCCTAAATCCAAGTGCTGTTACCCAAATATGTGAAGTCTCATTTATTTCTTCTTTCATTTGTAGTGGGCTATTTATCACTTCTCTGCAACAGGTAAGAAGTGAACCAATCCCAGCCCTGCCTTTCTTCCTGGCAACCACCAGCTGGAATGACCCTCTAGATATGGCATGGGCTCTCCAGTTCCCCACCGTCTCCACCAGTCCCTCTCACCTCCCGCCTGGCCTACTTCATTCAATAGCTGTAGACTTTGAGATTGAGACTTTGACATACTGAGCACCTACTATGTGCCCAGCAGTTTGCTGTGCATTGAGGGTCCAACAGTAAACCAGGGAACTGTGATCTCTGTCTTCAAGGTGCGTACATTCTCATAGTTCATTAGAATAATCCTTTTTGAGAACAAAGTTGTTACTCGATAAAAGCTGAGTAAATGAAGGAGTTGTAGCAGGGGTCTCTAATATGATAGTCTTAAGTTTTATTTTATTTTAAAAACTACATTATCACTTATGGCTGCCTTTAATCAACACTAAATAAACTAGCTTTTTATCCTAATTATGAAATTGATCTATAATATTTACCTTGACAAGCAACTAGTATGGGGTCTGTGGACCCCTACAGGTCTCTGGGATATCTGAAAATCCTAGAATTATATGCACATCTTTTATGACAATTTGCCCCTAACCCCCACCTATCGGGGTATCCTCAGACTCCCCTGTTATCAGTCCTGAAGAGGTGAATAGTAATTGGGGATGGTTCACCAGGAGGGGATGGATGAGGAGAGAGTTGACTCCTTGGGCTTATTTTGAATAATCAAGAAACAGTATAGCCAGACAGAAAGGGCATGTACCAAGAAGGCTGCAGCTGACATCCTGAGATTAGCACTGCTGTTGAAAACAAGTCCCTGAGAAACTTTCCTAATTTCACAGGGAAGGCAAGGAAAATGAGCATGTAACCTGAGTTTGAGAAGAAATCATGCAACAGACCTGAATCCTAGTTCTGACTCTAAGAACTTTTGGCAAGTTCTTCCCCATCTATAAGCCTCAAACTCCTCATTTGTAAAATTAAGGTTAATGCAGTAACTTCTACTCTTATTGCTTATTGGGTCAAGGAGTGCTTAGAAAATCATATTAATGCTATGGACCCCCTCCCCGTATAAATTCACATATGAACTAATTGTGTGCACTGAAAGTTTTGCACAGAATTCCAGGATTTTCAGGGATTCCTGAGCCCTGTAGGGGGCCCATAGACTCCATATTATGAATCATTGGAATAGAAAACTCCTGGAGTCCCTTTCAACTTCCAATTACTAAAATTATAGCTGGTGATCAGGCCAGCTGAAATAAAAATACACAGTAGTACCTGGAAAGTGATAAAAGCAAAGACTTTGAGCTGTCGTTATTTGTAGATGAAGTGATTGCTTAAAAACTCTGAAACTGAACATTCTTGTGGCTAAAAAAGAGTTTTATATTTTTTTTAAAGCAAAGATTTTGGGGTCCCACACACTTGGTTTGAATCCCCGCCATTGACACTAGCTGGATAAACTTCTATGACTTAATTAACATCTTTGAGCCTCAGTTTCAACACCTATAAAATGGGAATAATAATATCATGTCCTTCATATGGTTGTTGCAAGAATGAAATTAGATAGTTCAATAAAGTTCTTACATATACAAATGTTCAAAATATTAGGTTGAACTCTAGGAAAGTAGAGAATTTGATCATTTACAAAACTGCTAATTCCATATATTTCAACCTAATTAATAAAAATTTTATGAAAGATATTGCTTTGATAGCTGTTCATTTATTCAGTAAATATTTTTTCTGTGTTTACTAGGTGCTAACATATTCTAAGAAGAGAGTCAATTACATCTTTCAATTCAAAGCAGACCTATGCTGCCTTAGAGTTAAGTGACCAGCAGATGTATACCAAGCTCATACCTCCTTTGGTGAATTGTTTTCCCTCCTGTCCTTGACCCTTGGCCCTATGTCCATGCTAATACAGGGTAACTGCAAATGCATGTAGCCAATCTGAGAGTCTTGATCTTTTACTTAAGTTTAAACCATTTACATTTATTGTTATTACTGATGTATCCGACATATGTGAGTTATTCCTGCTATTGTAAGTTTGTGTTTTCTACTTAATGTATTCTCCCTTTGCTGAAATTCATTTTTAATTGATTCAAGCCTGTGTGGATGCTGTGATCTATTTACAAGGAACTTTTGAGTTAAGGGAGCAGATATTATCACTCCTCCCTTAAAATAATCATTCTTACTTCTTCCTTCCATGAACACATTTTGCCATCCTCTTGACCCAGCTTCCCTGCACCAGAGGCACCCAAGGATGCCAGGCATGAGGAGAAACTTGGTTGAGTTTCCATTACCAGTGAGCTGCTATTTGGAAGATACTGTTCTTGATGTCCTCCTAAAAATAAAGACTCAACATTACCATTGCAGTTGACATTTACAGTTTACAAAGCACTCTTTCCAGCATCCGTCTTATTTAATCTTCACAAAAACCTTGGAAGCAGTTGTTATTACCTTTTCAATTTCACAAAATGAAATTGAGATTCAAAATATTAAAAATGACTTGCCCCAGATCAAATACCCAGTAAATGGCACAGCTGGGGAAATGAGCCAAGTCAAGTCTATTTGCTGTAATCCCCCTTAATTCTCAGAATTAAGGAAGTAATGGCATCAGGAAATGTGGACTCTTGAAATATACTAAACTAAATTATTTATTACTACTCAAGAAGGACAATTCTATCAAATGAGTTTCATTCATTCTTATCCTTTCTTTCATCCCATCATGTTCTATCTGCTTGTAGAAGCCAGAGCTGGAAAGTCCTTCTCGACACTTCCCTCTTTCTAACCCCAGACATCAGTCACCAAATTTTGTTGACTCAACCTCCTAAATATCTCTTAAACCTACCCACTTTCCTCCTTCCTCCCTTTCACTACCCTAATCCTAACCACCATCATCTCTCACCTCTGGCCTGCAGCAGCCTCCTAACTGAGCTGCCCATAGCCAGCCTTGCTTTTCCATCCATTTTCCATCCAGCGTCAATAAAATCTAAATCTAACCACAGAACTTCTTTTGTCAAATCCCTCTTTGTTTGCCATCGCAATAAGAATAAAGTCCAAAATCTTTAACTTGACTCTCAAGAGAACTTCATGATCTAGCTCCTGAAGATCTCTCCAGCTTTGTAAGGTGTTGACTTTCTTCTCCAACCACAGTGGACGTTGTCCAGTGCCTCAAACCTGCTCCCTCCCACCTCTAGTGCCTTCTCTCCTCTACCCCTTGCACCCCTTCATCTGGCCAACTCTGTATCCTAACTCTTCTTCCAGGAAGCCTTCCTTGACCACCACCACTCAGACTATGTTAAGTGTCCTGTCCATGCTCCCATTAGCACCCTGTATTTCCACTTTGTTCTACTCACTATACTTGTGAGTAATATCTCTCTAATATCTAATATCTCTCTCTACTCCCTGCTTCACCCCTGGCTTGGGAGATCTGAGGGTAGGAATGCTGTCTGTCTTGTCTATTCTTACATTCCCAGTGCCAAGCTCCTTGCCGACCCAGCTGGGAGCTATGTAAGGGTTAATGAATGAATAGGTGACGTGAATGAAAAAAAAAAGGAAAGAAGAGAGGAAGGGAAGGAGAGAAAAGGGGAAAGAAAAAGAAAGTAAAAGAGGGTAAGTTTTATCGGGGGTAGAAAATATGTGCCATCTTCTTCTAATGACTCTTAAGAACTGTTTCAGAGACCACTGGTAATATGTTTCCTTTTTATAGTAATGAGGCCACCCTCTTGGTCATGATTATGTTCACATATCTGGGCTGAAATACTTCATTTTCCTCGAGGTGTCATCTAAAAATAATAGAAGCACCATGCACTTTACATGGATTATCCCATCACATGTTTTCCCATTCACTTATCCCATGTAACTTATTGCTTCTGCTTGACAGATGAGGAGTCTGAGGCTAATAAATGGTAGAGGAGGGTCACAAACCCTTGTCTTTCCAGCTTCAATGCACATGCCTTCAACCCCTACATGACACTTAAGGTGATGCGGTGTGTCTGTCAAGAGTGGGGGCAAAGGTACATCTGTGAGGATTTTTGTGCCACTGAGGGGGGTCCATGGATGGAAAGAATTTAAGAACCTTCACCCCAAACCCTGGAATTTTCTGTCTGTGGGATGGATATAGTGCTGTACAGCCAGCTGAACTAGTTCATAGAAATGAGCTTTGCAAAATGAAGATGAAATGAAGTTTTCATAATTCCCCGGATCTATTCCAACATAGGGATGACAGCCCTGTAACTCTCTCCTGCTGATGGACTGGACCAGTAATACCCCCACCCCACCCTAGTGGTATTGACTCATCACCAACTTCCAGAGTCTGAGTTTCTGGCTGCTTCTCTTGAGTACGTTCCAACACATCAAATTCTGTTCTTTCAGTATTCTGAGGAGGAGCCGGTGACAGGCTCCCATTCCATTGGAAAGCAGGACCAATCTGTGTGTCCACAGCTCTTACCTGGTCCTTCTGCACAAAGTACTTAAAGCAACATATGTCCACTGGACACTACAGACGGCCAGTAGAATAATGGCTGCTTGCGTTTTAATTATTAGTAACAGCAGTGGGGAAAGGATCCATTTATTGAGCACTTACCATTGCATACGGTGCATAGTAAGAACTCAGAAAATACTAATTATTATCTCATTCCATCCTCACACACACACCCTGAGGAGATGCTATTATCATTCCCATTTTATAGATGCAAAAACTATGACTCAGACGCTAAGTGACTTGACCACCATCACAAAGCCACGTGGAGAAGCTAGCGTTCAAATACAACATAGTCTGACTTCAAAGACCTTGTTCTTTTTTTAAAGGTGATACAAAAACATAGTACAAAATAAATAAACAATATGAAAGAATATGTAATAAAAGTGAGCTTCCTCCTCCAACCCCACCCGTAGCCTCCCAGTCCCCTTTCCCAGAAGCAACTTCCGTTACCAATATCTTGGGTGTTTTCCAGAGATATTCAGTGGATCTCCAAGCTTCCATGGAAGTATAAACGAATACATACAATGGGTATGCAAATGTATTTATATATTGGTGTTCTCCACCTTGCTTTTTAAATTTAACAATGTGTCTTAAAAGGTCATTCCCCATTGGTCCTTTTAGATCTAATCCCCCCCCCCCATTTAATGCCTGCACTGTATTCCATTGCATGGATGTGCCACAGTTTATGTAGCAGTTCTCTATTAATGGATACTCAGATTTTCTCAGTCTCTTGATATTCTGAACAACCTGCAAGGAAGAGGGGTGTGTGTGTGTGTGTGTGTGTGTGTGTGTGTGTGTGTGTGTAAGAATGTTTCTTCCAGTTTATCTGTAGGGGAAAGTCCTACAAATTGAATTGCCAGGTCAAAGGTCTGTGTATTTTCAATTTTGGTGTGGATATTGTCAAACTGCCATTCAAAGAGGCTGTACAAAGCAGCGACAGACGACAGTGGGGATTTCACAAAGCCTCACATCAGGGTGTGCTGTCAAACGCTAAACAGTCCTTCATTCTCACTCTCCTGACTCTGAGGCCCCTTCCTGCCCCTGAGGTGTGGGCATTATTAGATCTGGAAAGATCACGGACAAACTGTAGCCATGAAACTGGGGGAATTATGTGGCTGGGGAGACCCCCTGGCACCAGGGTGCCCGTGTCTCTGGGATCCCTAAGACACAGAACGCCATCTTAACCCCCTGGCTTAGAGAGGTTGGCGGGTTTGTAGCTCTGACTTGCTGGAGTGGGAGAAAGCACATCAGTTTGATTCCCAGGTGGCGCTCTCTCTGGGGAAAGACTGCAAATTAGCAGTACGGGAGATGTAAGGAAGTTGGTTGTTTTGCTGTGTTTTGTTGTTTGGTTTTTTTTTAAAGAGCACAGTTGGGTTACGGTTTTGGTCTTTTGTTTTTATTGGGGGTGGTGATATTTTGGTTTTAAGACATGGAGGGCTTGGGATTTGTTTTTAAATGAGATTGGAGGGAGATGGGAAACAGGGTCGTGACTCCATTAGAGATTTTGTGGGTGTTCGAACTGAAAACAGCCAGGAGTTCTTCACAGGCTGGATGTTGTTTTCTTTAATATTTAGTGGTAATACACATTAAAATAGTAATACCTGTGATTTTAAAATAATAATTTAAATGATATTCAAATAGAAAAAAAGGTAGTACAAAGTCTGTCTCCGTCCTACTACTAATGTCTAATATTTCTCCTAGGATGCAGCCAGTGATACCCGTTCCTTCCAGAATATTCTCTATATTTACATGTGCAGAATGTATGCATTTGCACCTTTCTTTTTTCACCTAATGATATACCTTGGAGCTCATTTCCTACCTGTAAATAGAGATCTGCATCATTTTTTAAATGAAACATTCATTGCACAGATGGGTTAGATTTCAAATGACATTCGGACAGCAAGATGTTGGGTCCTGGACTATTAGCCTAGGTGACCCCCTACTATGACCTCTCTCTTCACATGGTTTGAGGTGGGTCTTCTCTCTCCCCCACTCCTACCCCCATCACACCTAATATTCCCAGTGGTCAACCTCAAAAAGTGGCGAGATGTTTGCTCACCGTCTGTGTCACTTTTCTGGCTTCTTTAGAAAGCAGGAGTATCTTCTGCCTGCCTAGATTATTAGTAGATGCTTGAGGGGACCTCAGGGACAGTGGGGTGGCAGGGAGGAACTCTGGTCCAGGAGCCACGAGAGTCAGACTCTAGACCTCCACTGCCCAACGGCAATGCAATGTGAGCACGTGTGTGATTTTTAACTGTATAGTAGTTGCATTTAAAAGCATCAAAAGCAACAGGTGAAATTAATTTTCATAATTGTGCTTAATCCAGTATACCAAAAACATGATCCTTTCAACATGTAGTCAATATTGGAAATTATTGAGATATCTGACATTCTTTTTTTCCTCCTAGTCTTTGAGAGCCCATGTAGATTTCACTCTTTTTAAAATTTATTTATTTATTTATTTTTATTTATTTATTTATTTATTTATTTTTGGCTGTGTTGGGTGTTCGTTGCTGTGTGTGGGCTTTCTCTAGTTGCGGCGAGCGGGGGCTACTCTTTGTTGCAGTGCGTGGGCTTCTCATTGTGGTGGCTTCTCTTGTTGTAGAGCACGGGCTCTAGGCGTGCGGGCTTCAGTAGTTGTGGCATGCGGGCTCAGTAGTTGTGGCTCACGGGCTCTAGAGCGCAGGCTCAGTAGTTGTGGCGCATGGGCTTAGTTGCTCCACGGCATGTGGGATCTTCCCGGACCAGGGCTCAAAGCCGTGTCCCCTGCACTGGCAGGTGGATTCTTAACCACTGCGCCACCAGGGAAGTCGAGATTTCACTCTTATGTCACATCTCAAGGAACCAGTCACAATTCAGGGGTTCCATGGCCACATGTGGCTAGTGGCTGCCCTCTTGGACAGACAGCTCTAGACACCCCCAGCTCTGGCTGATCCATGTTGAATGAACACCCTCCCCCTCGCTTCTCCAGGCCTCTGTTTCCTTATTTTTGAGTAGGGGAGCTGGGCAATCTTTTGGATTTTAATGGCTGCTCATCATCCTAACACGGGCCGACTTTCAGTGCTAAGAATGAAAAGCCACGGGCAAGCCAGGACAAGCGGTTCTCCCTATTGTAGCTTAATGTCCACATCTGTAAAATGGGGATGATTGAACGTGATGAGTCAGGGTGAGGATGACAAGTATGGCAGCTGATGAGGATGTGTTTTGGGGGAGGCATCATCTTAGGGGATTGTCTTTAGGATTAGGATCAACCCCGGTGAGTGCCCAGCACCCACTCGCTTAGAGCCGGGGCTGCCCTCTAGTTTACGTCTCTGAACCTCAGTCACCTTGTCCTTCTGTAAAGTGGGGATAAAAACGACACGTGCTTTACAGAGTCGCTGTCAGGATGAAATGAGACACCCGTGCAGAGGGCTCAGCGCTGTGCTTAGCACACAGTAAACTCTCCATCACTAGAAACTGCTACAGTTACCATCCCTCCAGATGCAGACATGGGCCCAGGATGGGGAGTGGCGTACCCAAGGTCACACAGCGAGACGGTAGTAGCAGACGCTGGTCTGTTTTGGCTCCCTCCTCTTCCCTGGCAGGCATCCCCAAAAGTCAGCCGTGAATTTCTTTGCAGCAAGGTAAATGAAATAAATACACCTGAAACCACTGAACTACTCCAGTGAGGCCTGGGTCCAAGTATCGTTTCCATGGTATGTGCTGTGACGTGCACATGCATGTGATGTGTTTAAAATCGCGGCTCCAAAGGTCTGAGCTAGGTTGGTGGGATACCCAGCACCCATCTTCCTGTATCCGGTGCCTCGTACCACGACTGGCGTGAGATTCCTCTGTGTGCTTTCAAGCATAGGGCCCCCTTCTAGATGGCACATGACGTACATCTGGAGAGGCTGTGACGGAGGAGAACGTGCACTGAATTAATAACCAGGAAGCCCGAATCACTATATATTATGTAACAATAACAGGAAGCCGTTTCTTCTGAGCATTTGCTCTGTGAAGTTACTGAAACCCTTGCACTTACTATTTTATTTAATCCTCCCAGTTACCCAGGGAGGGAGGAATTACTTGACCCATTTTACAGATAAGGAAGCTGAGGTTCAGAGAAAATAAAGAACTCACCCAGAAACACACAGATAGAGCCAGAAAGGACCTTAAAAATCTCCCCTGTGGCAGAAGGGGGGGACAACCGTCCCGGGCGGGCCGGGATTGAGGAGGCTCCTGGATACTTGCCATTCGCAAAGCAGGACAAGAGGGTCTCCTTCTAGCAGCTTAGTGTATTCTTTGGCAATATCGAACCTGATCACGGTCGGCAGGAGGCTGAAAATATGGCAGCAGATGAAGATGTGTTTGGGGTGGGGGGAAGAGGGATAGTGTTGAGGGATTATTATTAAGCTTAGGATTTTGCCCCTGGTGAAGGTTCAGAAGCCACTTGCTTAGACAGAGAGCTTGTTCAGCCCCACCCTGTCTCTCAGCAGACGCTGAATGTCACTGCCTCTCCTAAGCCCTGCCTCTTTCCAGTTCCTTCCAAAGATCAAGCTGTCTTTCTAGGGCCACAGTCTGAGAAACAGCACTTCAATTTCCCAAGCACCAGCCAACAGCCTCCCCTGATTTAGAAAGCAGCTGAGAAAGAGAGAGGGAAAGCTGGGCGTGGCCAGGGAGGTTTGTGGGTTGCTTTGTTTCTTTTTTCTTTTTTTTTTTTTTTAATTAATTTATTTATTTTTGGCCACATTGGGTCTTCGTTGCTGCACGCGGGCTTTCTCTAGTTGCGGCGAGCAGGGGCCGCAACCTCTTCGTTGCGGTGTGCGGGCTTCTCATTGTGGTGGCTTCTCTTGTTGTGGAGCACGGGCTCTAAGTGCACGGGCTTCAGTAGTTGTGGCACGCAGGCTCAGTTGTTGTGGCTCGCGGGATCTAGAGTGCAGGCTCAGTAGTTGTGGCTCGTGGGCTCAGTAGTTGTGGCTCGTGGGCTCTAGAGTGCAGGCTCAGTAGTTGTGGTGCATGGGCTTAGTTGCTCCGCAGCGTGTGGGATCTTCCCAGACCAGGGCTCGAACCCGTGTCCCCTACATTGGCAGGCGGATTCTTAACCACTGCACCACCAGGGAAGTCCCTATTTCTTTTTTCTTAAGCCAAGTCCGGCTCTGTCCTTTGGTAAGTTCTGGCCCAAGCCAGTGTGGGGAAGAAGAGAACTGGGTGGCCCCGCCTCCCCAAGAGCTCACCTTCAAGTCCCTTCTTAAATTAAAGAACGGAGCCCAAATGCCAAACTTGGACACTCAGGAGAGATCTGGAGGTCCCAGCTGTCTCTGCCTGCAACTAAACAATGAGCATCCTGGGTTTGGTACCCAGAAAAATGGGGCTCCGGGAGAGTTAAGGAAGCAACAGCTGGGACGGGGGCTGGGGCCCAGGTAGGGAGGTGGACCAGTCCTCCCCAGTGAGGAATGACATAGCGGTTCTGGATGGTTTTCTCTGCAAACCAGAACCCCGGCAGCAAGATGCTGAAAGACACTCCGCCTGTCAACACATGGGCCGCACACACTCACACACACAGCAGAGAAATGACACAGCACGAGGGCGATGCATGAATACACAGAGAGAAACACACACACACGGCGACACCAGATGGAGAAGGCAGCCCGGGCTGGGTCTGGGTTTTCATGATCCCCTCACCCACAGAGAGGGGCTGGCGGAGTTGCATAACGCAAGCTGCAAAAGGGAGAGGTTGAACTTGCTAACCACCACCCACCTTGAGGGGGATCCAGGAGGTAGTGCCTCCTTCTCAGGGTGTCATCTGCACCCACCCCCCGCTCTCAGAGGCAGCAGGAGTTTATCAGCTGCCCCAGCCCTGGGGTGACCCTGGGAAGTCGCTAAAAGGGAAACAAGGGAGTGTCACTTTGTTAGTAGTGGCAGATGGGGGCTCCCTCCTTGTGCAAAGGAATTCTGAGGATGCTGGCAGCAAGGGCTGCCAGGGTAGAGAGGAGACTGAGGCTTGGGCTGGGGGACAGGAAAAGAGATGGAGGGATTCTCTTCCACCCCTACCCCCCGACCCCACCCACAAACCACAGATCACCTGCCCCCACCCCAGACACGTAAGACACACTTCCACAGCTGCCCGCTGTGCACATGCCACAGGTGCACACACCTCACCTGGGCCACAGCATCTCCAGCTGGCATCCCTATGGGCCTTTGGTATCCCATTTATTTCTCTGAGCCTGGGGGAGCTGGTGGGAGTTGCAAAAATCACTAGATTATAAACTTTTTTAAACTAGAGTATAAACTTAAAAGCTCAGGCTCAAGAGTGGAGCAGATCTGAGTTCAAATCCTCCCTTCACCATCATTCTCCACATGACCTTGGACAAGTCACTGAACCTGCCCAAGTTTCAGTCTTCTCGTTGGTTGAAGGGTTACTGTGAAAATCAAAGGAGAAAAAAAATTAAGAATGTACGTGCTCAGCAAGTGCCCACTGTCTTTAATCTTTGGGGCTTTTTCTTCTTCATTCCACAAATATTCGTTGAGCACCAGCTGTGTGTTTATCTAACAGTCCATGCTTCCTAATGTTTCTCCTTTAGGGTTTCAGACAGTCTGTGGTACACAAATGCTCTCCAGAGTTTGGTGTGGACCCATGTCTTTGGTATTTATTATACCAATTTTGGCTTATCATGGTATGGAATGTGGCCAAGTCTGTCCTTTTGAACCTGGATTGTCGATAATTACAAAAATGGTCATAAAGTCCAGTTGACATCCCTCATCGGTGGTTCCATAGAAGGTGGCGTCATTCCCTGTCCCGTGGGTTTGTTGTGGGCGGGCTTTGGGAATAGCCAGAATGGAGAGCCCAGTGATCTTTGTCGGCCGAACTCCTGACCTGAGTGAGGATGGAAAACGGTGCAAAACTCAGAGAGCCAAAGGCTGCGTGACAGGTTGGAGTGGTGACTTCTTGCGGTGGGAAGGAGATAAGAGAGGTCTTCTGGTTCTTGCCATTTGATTTCTGGGGCTGACTGTCAGTGGTTTCCCCCAAGGAGCCCCTCGGTCTCATAGGGCTTTGATCCTGTGGGTGAAACCAGGCAATATGCAGCTACCTGCAAAGTATGCCCCTCGAGGAAGAAGGATTTCATTTCTAGGTTGGCTTCAGGACTCCAGAGCATTTTATGGCTAGATTTCTCAGTTGGCTGCGTTTCCCATGTTAGTTTTGAAGGTGGGGTTGAACACTCCACATCCATCTCTCTTTTTTCATTCTTTTCTTCCCCTCCCTTTTTCCTTCTCTTGACCTCAGGAGGCCCCAGATTGGATCTGCGTCTAACGGGATGGCGATGCCCCGGGGATAGTCCCCGCTAGCATGCGTCACCTCTAGACACATCCACCAGACACGTTTGCTCCCCGGTCTGCCTGACCTGTTGCTTAGGGACACGTCCCACTGCTTCCCCTGACGTCTGCCTGATCAACCATCGCTTCCTTAGAGAATAAGGAAGGAGGCAGACACAGGAAATCATGCCACCGACGGCCCAACGACAATGAGTGAGTGACGCTGAGTTGACGTCAAAGGCAGAGAAGACCAAGACCAAGAGCAGCTCCCTCTCCAGACTCCCCTTGGCCCCTGCAGCGCCAGCCCCCGGCTCCTCCTCCCGTCACAGCCAGAAACCTGGCTGCTCCCGGCGAAATCGTCTTGGCTTGACACATTTTCAGGTCTTCCGACCCTTGGACACTAGACACCATGGAGAATCACATGTTCAGCGTTAAGCAGATCCAACCCAATGTCATTTCTGTCCGCCTCTTCAAGCGCAAAGTGGGGGGCCTGGGGTTCCTGGTGAAGGAGAGGGTGAGCAAGCCACCTGTGATCATCTCCGACCTGATTCGAGGGGGCGCCGCGGAGCAGAGCGGCCTCATCCAGGCTGGGGACATCATTCTCGCCGTCAACGGCCAGCCCTTGGTGGACCTGAGCTATGACAGCGCCCTGGAGGTGCTCAGAGGTATTGCCTCCGAGACCCATGTGGTCCTCATTCTGAGGGGTCCCGAGGGCTTCACCACGCACCTGGAGACCACTTTCACTGGGGACGGGACCCCCAAGACCATCCGGGTGACACGGCCCCTGGGTCCCCCAACCACAGCCGTCGATCTGTCCCACCAGTCATCAGCCAGCAAAGAGCAGACCCTGGCAGTGGACGGGGCCACGGGTCCTGGCAATGGGCCGCAGGACCATGGGCACGTGCCAGACCAGGGGCAGGAAGCTGGCTCGCTCTCCCACACCAATGGCCTGGCTCCCAGGCCCCCAAGCCAGGACCCTGCCAAGAAAAGTTCTGGGGAGAACAATAAACTTCTCAAAGAGATAGAGCCTGTGCTGAATCTTCTCACCAGTGGGGGCAAAGGGATCAACGGAGGGGGACCTGCCAAAGCGGAGACTAAGGACGCAGAAATCCAGGTGAACAGGTAAGCTCCACAGGTGCATGTGTGTGCACGTGTGTTGTACGCGAGCATGTGTTGCGACTGTCTCACAGCCCGGAAGCTAACCTGAGTGTCTCAGTCTTCTGCACACGTACGTCCACTCAACCACACTTGCCTCTTGCCCTGAAAATTGCTGTTGCAGGAATGCAGTGGGCGTAATGTCTAGCACGTATCTCTTGCCATGAAACCCAGAGTTCATAATCCTGGTAGCTGAGGTCCTGTCTTCCAGCAACCCCACAAGGTGGGGATTTTTGCAATCCACATTTCATGAGTGGGAAGACAGAGGGTCAGAGAGGAGGGGCCTTTCCCGAGGCCACCCGGTGATGACAGGCACATGTACATGGCAGGCTTGGGCGTGGGTGGATGCCGAGGCTCTGGGGAGAGAGAGGCAGCGCCGAGAGCTGAGAGCTGGGTAACCCTCAGCCCAAGCTAGCTCTCTCCTGGTGATGGCCGGTCCAGGGCAAGGAAGCTTTGAAAAGGAGGAAATGGAGGCAAAGTAGAGAATTGGCCCTGACGCCCCCAAAACACTGGAATTGCTCAGGTCATATGGGAGCCAAGGCTAGCACTTGAAGAGCTGGGTATCAGCCCCTCTGTATTTGCCAGATTGGCATTTTCTGAATCTCTGGGGAAGGAGAGCTGGCAACACAGTGGGTGTTTCTAGCTCCTTCTCTGGCGAGGAGTCAGCAGCTGGGCCAGGTGGTCGGGAACTAGTCAGGAGAGAGAGAACAGTTTCTCTCTGCCTTCTTCCACTCCCATCTAAGGTCTAGCCCTGACCCTTCAGCCTGCAGTGTTACTAGGCAGACCCTTCTTATTTACACAGGGAGGCTCAGGTCTGAGCCCCCCAGAAATCCAGGCCGAGATTTCCCAGCCCCCTCCTCAAGGACCCCTGAGTGTCCCAAGAGCATTTAGAGGTCACCAGGAAGTCCCCTGGGGGCCTGGATTAAAGTAGCTCCCCAAGCCCCTGAATGTATTCGTTTAACAAATGTTCGTTGAGGACCTACTGTGTGCCACACTGTTCTGGCACTGGGATAGAGCAATGAATAGACAAGTCCTCTGACCTTGAGAGTGAATGAAATTGACAAACCACCTGACCTTTGGGAGCTTACAGTACAGTGGGGAAGATGAAGATGTAAACTACATAGACCGTTCGTCATATGTGCCAAGTAGATAAATAGAGCAGGGAAGGGGTTAGGAAGTGTTGGGGAGGGTGACATTTCAGATCGGAAGCTGGTGGGTCTCATTAGGAAGGCAACATGGGAGGACCCAGAGGAAGTGGGAGAGGGAGGCTCGCAGCTTCATGGGGGAGGGATGTTCCAGGCAGAGGGAGCGGCAGGTGCCAAGGTCCTGCGGTCAAGTGTGCCTGACACATTTGAGAAGCTGCATGGGATCCGGTCCTCCTTCCTGGTGGGGCGACCCCAAAACTGCCCATTGGTGGGCCCCTCAGTCCGTGGAGCCCACCCCGGCCACCATTGCATCCTGGGGCTTTTCCAGCATCTGACACCAGGGCAAAAACTGAACCAATGCCAGCAAGACCCCAAGTAGGGAGGTGGAGTCTCTGTCAGAAGGCTTGGGCAGAGGGGAGACAAAGGGCACCTGCTGCCTGTCCAGCCCCTGCCCTCCCAGCCACCCCTTCTCACTCCTGTGAGTTCCCTGCACACACCCTGGAGCCTGCCCGACACCTTGGGTCCTGTCTCCACGAGAGACAGCGAGTCTTGGGCCCAAAACACAGGCCATGGTGTGGGCAGAGTTGGGGGCCCCCAGTGCCCTGCTGTCCATTTCCAGAGCTGGGGGCCAGGATCAGTCCTCAAGGTTCTCCTGGTGGCAGGGACCTGGTGCCTGATTCTCCCTCAACTAGGGAGGTCCCCCAGGCTAGAATCCAGCGCTCAAAGCAGCCACCTCCCAGGGGTCCCTACAGCAACACACCCAGTGGAGATGACGTGTTGAGCCTTGAGATAGCTTCTGGGCAGCCAGCAGGCCCCCCAGGTCTCACTCCGTGGACTTAAATTCTAAGGCAGCTCTATAGTCCAGAATCAATCACTGGCCTTGTTTTCCAGGAGGCATTGGAAGTGTCCGTCCTCAGAGGCTCCTGGGCACGGCCTTCCCCTCCTAATCCTATACATGCCCCCCATCCTCAGCACCACCTCTCCCAGGAGGTGCAGCAAGGCAGTGAATGGGGCCATCTCACCGTGCGGGGCAGCTGAACCCCTGTACTAATGTCCCATGTACTTGGTTCTGATTCTCAGCTGGGCACAGGGTGGGCGTGAGGTGTGAGCCTCCCCCGGGGGCTCTATTTCAGTCCCACCCTGGCCCCGGGAGCCTGAATCACCAGGTATGATGTGGAGAAGTCCCTCCTATCACTAGGAGCTGGGCTCTCCATCCAAGGAGCCAATGTGACTCCCTCTCCCAGCTGACAGTCCGGAGACAGGACTGTCGGCTGGAAGAGGCCGGAGACAGGACACCAGACTGAGATGAGATCGTCGAGTGTAACGAACTTTAATGGGAGCCCTCTTTGCAGCCAGACCCCAAGGGGCTTCTCCAAACACCATCTCAGGGAAGCAGCCTTGTGTCCCCAAGAATGAGGGAGGGGCAAAGCAGTCTGCTGTGGGGTCCTGCTCCCGCAGACCTGTTTTACCACCTCAGGAGGTTACATCTGAGCTCTCAGCTGCCCTTGTCCATTCAGGGTCCTCCATCCAGGGAGCCCGCATCAGTCTCACGTGCAGTGTGATTGACCAAAAGTAGCCGAAAAACTGCTTTTGTGGGAGAAAGTGACCCAGGGCAAGCATATGCCTCCACGAAACCCACTAAGATGAATGGCTCTAAGGTTGAGTAAGGTTGTGTAATAGCATGTGTTCCCCCAGCTCAATGGCTAGATGCGAAGCTCCCCTCCTTTTTTTTAACAAATATTTTTAAATGTCCCCTTCACTAACCAGAAGCTCATTCATGGAGCATAAAACCTACCCACACTTTACATTTTGTAAATCAATATAACGCCCTAACTATAAAATAAAGGAGATAGAGCATAAAAGTCATTTATAATAAAAGAGCCTATAATTTAATATATCAGTGCACAGGCATGGCTCCACCGGAACGTCACTTGTTTGCACCTAAAGATAGACTTGCTGCAAACACGATGGCGTCAAATGCAGATTGACACAGGTGTGTTGTGTTGGCAACTCAAATGCCACCTGCAGCGTCACCTTGGTGACGTGGTTTTCCAAAATGGCGAATGATTCCTGATAAAACGATGTTCTGTCTTTCTTTGATTTACCCAACAGTTGCACATGGCAAGTTCAGTATAATTTAAAGCCAAATTTATACATAAGCCCAAATTGAGATCTTGGCTGAGAAATTTAAGCATGCTTTTTTATCTAAGTGGATGTCCAACGTTTGTGTGGCAGTCTGGATACTTCTTCCTTGAGTGGGTTTGTCGCTGGTATTGCAGGAGGTCCCTCACCCCCCCCATGCCACCTCCCTCCCGCTGTGATGCCAGGAGCATTTGCCATCACTGTAACAACCACAAAAGCGCTCCCACAAATTGCCAAACTGTCTGCTCACGGCTGAGATAAGTGTCTCGTTACGAATCGGTGTCCCAAGTCAGGAAATGCAACTCAGAGGCAGCATGTTCTTCAGGGCCCCTCTGGGGCTGCTGGCCTGGGAGGATTCAAGCCCCTTGGAGCGCAGGGCTGCCTGGAAATGACTCGTCCTCCCAGGGGCCTCTCCATCCAGGCTGCTGTTTGGAGTGGGGTCAGACTGGCATCCCAGATGTTACATGACAATGAGGCCAGCTGCCTGCCAGGTCCAGAGCCCCACATCCAGGTCACACTCAGTGTCCGTGGCTTCTGGGTCTGAGCAGAGGCTGGGCCATCACTGGTTCTCAGCAGCGACCTTGACTCTTCTGCCCTCTTGGCCTCCTTTTCTTCCTCCGTCCTTTCCTCTTGGCTGTGGACTTATTTCCCTGCTCCGTCTAATCCCTTTCCCTCATGGGGCACCCCTAGTCCTGTTGTTTGGTGTGCTGGCCCTTATTTATGGAGAGAAGTGATATTTACTTTAGACAGAGTCTCATCCCTTCATCCCGGGGGAGTTGGCTCTGGCAGGCGGCAGCAGCAGGTGAGGGATGGTCAGGAAGGAAGGTGGTGATTTGGGGACCTTCTGTACTTGGGAGCGGTCACTTTAAAATGCTGCATGTCAGAGGATATCCAGGTTGCTCAGCTTGCTGCCCTGAAGGAGGGTTCTAAAGAGGCCAAGGTCTCCGGTCCAGCATCCATCTGGACTAGCTGGTGAACCTCGCCCTGCGCTCTGATAACTTCTCATCCGCTCACAGGGCCCTTGGTTACTTACAAGAGTACCTTCGCAACAGTCAGCTCTTCAGAGCTTGCATGAATTCAGCTCCCTAAGTAGCACCTGTAGTTTTAGCCCCCGTTTATATAAGAAGGAACTAAAGCTCAGAGAGGTGAAGCAACTTGCCCAGGGTCACACAGCACTGGCCACAGGGTTCTATCCAGGTTCTACCTAGACGTCTCACAGTGAGTGTCTACAGTTAAAGAGAAACCAGACAAGGGAATGTGGCTGGAGGAACAGAAGTCAATTTCAACCCTAGAGAATCAGCTTAGTTGGGGGAGGTGGCCTCCTTCTATGACAAGCCTGAGTTTTATCATCGTCATGTTGGTCAGCCTCTGCTGAGCACTCCAGGTGGGCCTGGCCCCAGGCTATGGTCTTTACATCAAGTAATTCACTTTCTCTGCATAGCACCCTGTTTTCCTGATAAGGAAACCAAGGCTCAGAGAGGTGCAGTCACTTGTGCCAGGTCACACAGCCAGCCCATGGCAAAGCCGGAACTCGACCCTAAACCCATGCTCTTGACCTCTACTAACTTTGTAGATTGCACTGTTGCCCACAGTGCCCTTGACCACTAGCCATCAAATTTCTGAGGACATCAGAATATTTTCTCAGTCTGAAGGGGAAACCGAGGCCCTGAGGTTGTCATCTACTAAAGACAGCCCCCCCTGGAGAACTGATCTCAGACCAACCATTGACAGCATTGATTCCAGGACTGTCTGCATTAGAGAATCTCCTCCTAGGCTGCACTTGACATGCCTCATGGCTTTGAATCACTCTGGTGGCATTTTTCAACTAAGGAATTGACTCCGGTTAACTTTGTCATCACGCTGAATCTGGGTTCAGCTTTTCATTCTCACCCTGAACATTCGAGTGTGAGTGGCTTCCCCAGCCCATCCTTTCCTGGGCGGGGGACAGAGGTCCTGTTTATAGCAGTTATTGCTCTTGCTTTGTGCCCTCCTCCCATCTACATCCCTGCCACCTGGTCCAGTGGGCACCCAGACCCTCATTCTGGGGCAGAGCTATGGAAACAAGCCCACCCACCTCAAATTGCATGTAACCGGAGGGCTTCTCTCCATCTTTCAGTCGCTGGATATTTCTGGAGCATCTCTTCTGCCTCAGATACTGTCCTAAGAGCTGGCGATCCACTGAGTATCCATTGTAGAGTGATATCATAGGCAAGAAATGAATAATAAACAAATAGACACATGCAATCATTTTAGTTAGTGATACATGATGTGAAGGAAGTCATACATTGACTTCAAGAGAAGTGGCTTGGGGTTGGGTGGCACATTAGATCGGAAGGTCAGGGAAGGCTTCTCTGAAGGCATTTATACCGAGGCCAGAAGGTGTGAACCATGTGAAATCTAGGGAAGTGTGTTCCTGGCAGAGGGTACAGCAGGAGCAAAGGTCCTGAGGCAGGGATGAGGTTGATATGTTCAAGGAACTGAAAGGAGGAGGCCTGTGGGGCTTGAGTTCAGCCGGTAGGAGGAGAGTGGTAGGCAGTGAGGTCGGACACCTGGGCAGGGGCCATCAACCATCCCACCACCGTGCCACCCCCGTCCCTGTCACCACCCACTCATTGTATCAGCCGTCGTTCCTGTGGCTGCTGTAACAAATGACCACAAGCTTGGTGCCTTAAAACAACACATCTTTATTCTCTACATTCTGGAGGTCTTAAGTCTGGAGGCTCTAGAGGAGATGCTGTTTCCTGGCCTTTCCCAGGTTCTAGAGCTGCATCCCCTGCATCCCTTGGCTTATGGCCCCTTCCACCGTCTTCAAAGCCAGCAGCACACCTACCGTTTTGCTCCATGGTCACATGGCCTTCCTCTTCTGTGGTCAAATCTCCCTCTGCTTCCTTCTTATAAAGATAGTTGTAACAACTTTTTGGGCCCAACCAGATAATCCAGGATAATCTATTTTCAAGATCCTTAATTGAAGCACAGCTGCAAAGATGCTTTGTCCACGCAAGGTAACATATATGGGTTCCAGAGACTAGGACTGGGTATCTTTGGAGGCTGTTACTCAGCCTACCGTGTTCACCCGCCAAGCCCCCTCCCCGAGCAGTGCCGTGGCCAGGCCCGGGACAGGCCGATAGCTGTCCCCGTCACCATCACCATCACGTCTCACTGGACTGGGTTCAGTGGCCTTGCTTCTAGATCCACCTGCCGCCACCCCCCCCCCCCCGCCCCCTTTGCCACTCACCAGCTACATATTTCAGGAAAACCCCTTGACCTCTCTGGGCCTTACTTACTTCCTCCATCGGTAAAAATGGTACATGCACAAGATGAGCCCTAAGATTCCTTCCAGAACAACCGTTCAGCTTCTTCCTGAAGGTCAACGGTAGCCATGCTTATTGCAGGCCAAGTACCTGACCGGTCCACCTCCTGTGAAGCCATACCCGGAAGGTTTACTGCTGCCTTCGACCTCTCTGGAACATCACTCCAGGAGGAGGAACTGTGACATCCCTTTAGGTCAGAGGTCACATACTGGGGGTTGAAGGTCATGAGTAGATCTCCCATGAGTTTTATCTGGCCTGCAGAGTTTACTGAAAAAGTGAATTTGTGGCAAAATAGATAAATCAAGAGGTTTTACATTAAAACCGATTTCGAGCCTCTCAAAAAATAGATCAGAAGAGCTGTTAGCAAGAAGCCCACATCCTGGCGAGGCAATCAGCCATGGGAGCTGGGGTCCAAACTCAGCCCCAGCCCCCCAGCCTGGAGCCTATAGACACGAGCTGGAGAATCCTGCCCCGCTTTTTTTTTTTTTTTTTTTCTTCATTGCAGTGGCTTCTCTTGTTGCAGAGCATGGGCTCTAGGCGCACGGGCTTCAGTAGTTGTGGCTTGCGGGCTCTAGAGCACAGGCTCAGTAGTTGTGGCGCACGGGCTTAGTTGCTCCGCGGCATGTGGGATCTTCCCAGACCAGGGTTCGAACCCGTGTCCCCTGCATTGGCAGGCGGATTCTTAACCACTGCGCCACCAGGGAAGTCCCTGCCCAGCTTTGGTGACGTTAGGAATGAGAGTCATGGTTGTTCCTGAGCTCAGAGGCCCTCGCCTCACTTCTCAGCTACAGCACTTGCCATGGAATTCCCGCTCTGAAGAGCATACTTTTCTCTTTATCAAGAACTTCCCCCCACTCCGGCGGGATGAAATCTAGCAGGAAAGCTGCACAGCGACCCCACACCCACGTCCACCGCCCCCAAGTCTTCCAGCTTCAGCTCAGCTCCCATCATCCGCAACCAGGTAGAGGCGGAAGCCAAAGGCCGTTGGAGTGTGGAGGGCGAGAAGGGGGCTTGGCGAGAGCGCGGTGTCTGCCGAGAGATGCGGGCAGGGCTTCCTGCCAGGGCCGGCTGCTCCTTGGCGGCCTCCTCGCCTGCTTGGGCCGGAGCAGGCCGTCCCCACCTCCAGGCTGCGCCCTGCACACAGGCCGGGCCCACCTGCTCCCCATCCTGGGTCCTCGGGGTGGGTTAGTGGTCAGCACTGGGCCGACCGGCATACGTGCAAACTCCCTGTGGAGTCAGGCCCGGGACCCCCATCCCCCTTGCGTGAGAGATCAGGGGAGCCTCGGTTGGAAGGATCTGGCAAAGGTCCTTAGAAGGTTTAGAGATGCTAGACCGACTCTTGGCTTGAGTATGATGATCCAGGTAGTCAAGTGGAAGAAAAGGGCTTTAGTTTAGTCCTTGCCAAAGAGCAGAGAAAATGCTCACCAGGTAGGAGGGAGGGCATCCTACCTGATCCTATGGGGGGAGGGTAAGGGGGGCAGCGGAGGACCTGGGGGGAGGGTGACATTTCTAACCAGGAGGGGACCTTGCGGCTCACTACAAGAGTCTAGCTCAGAGCTCTCCAAGAGAAACGGGTCTTCAAGGGTATCCGTGGCCGATGTGGGGTGCTTTTGACAATGCAGATTTCAGGCTTCCCACTATTTCAGACTCTCCAGGGGGTGGGCTCAGGGGAATTTTAACAAGCCCTTCAATGGATTCTGATGCACCCTGAAGTTTGAGAACCACCAGACATGACCACATGATGGCTCTGGCCTCGCTGGTCTACCAGATTGCCAAGTCCACTGGAGGGTGGCCTTTCCAGGGGGGTAAGGACACTGAGAGTACGTGGCAGCCACTTAGTGAAGGCAGGTTCCTCAGTCCCATCTGGAAACAAGGGACAACTAGTAAATAAATCCTCATAGACCCTTGGGTGGGCGTGGAGCAAGGATGGAAGGAACTGGGAAGCATGGGATTGGGGTCCTCGGCTGCAGCTAAGCTGTGCTTCTCAACAGGGAGGAGTATATTTCTCCCCCTGCCCACGGGGACGTTGGGCAATGTCTAGACATTTTTGGTTGTCACAACTGGTGGTGGGGTGATGGGGGATGTTACTGGTATCTAGTGGGGAGAGACCAGGGATACTGCTAAACATCCTACAATGCACAGGACAGCCCTCACCACAAAGAATTATCAGACGCCAAATATCAAGAGCTCCAGGCTGAGAAACCCTGATCAAAATCAAGACCCCTCAGGCAGCTGGGCAGGACGGAGCCTCAAGAATACTGGCAAAGGAGAGTCACCATCCAGGCTTCTCAGAAGTCAAGCCAGGCCCCATCCACTTCCATCTGTGGGCTCCCAGGGTGTTTACTTAAATGAAGCAATGATACGTTGGAGTTACCAAAATTGCATTTAGCTGATAAATACATTCACCACCTCCGCCTCATTTGGGGGGGATATTTGCGATCTAGATTTGAGGTTCTTCACGAGTGTGAGGTCCAGTCAAACGGCTCCCCTTCCCCATAGGCCCTGTTCACAGTGAGTCTCAGCTGGGGGAACAGCGAGGAGGAGACATTTGATTTCCAAGCTTCCTCCACTTCTCACTGGTGGTGTGATCTCGACAAGTTACTTAATCTCTCTGGGCTTCAATTTCCTTAGCTGTAAATAAAGATAAATTTAGTTCATGTTTGGTTAGTGCTGACTATGTACTAGGCATTTTACAAGCATGACCTTGTGTAACCCCCAGGAGAGGTGGCATGTGAAATGGGCCTTGAAGGGCGAATAGGAGTTGGCTCGCAGCAGAGGGAAATGAAAGGACATCCTGGGGAGGGCAAGGATAAATGTAGGGGTGGACATAGTGTGCTCATTGGGAAGAGAGGAGAGTGGAGATCAGGGCTAAGGGTGATGGGAGGTGTGAGTTTAGAAAGGAAGCAGAGAATTCCCAAATTTCTGGGCTCTGTGAACAAGACATGATACGTGGTAACTCAATGGAATATTACTCAGCCATAAAAAAAGAATGAAATAGTGCCATTTGCAGCAACATGGATGGACCTAGAGATTATCATACTAACTGAAGTTAAGTCAGACAGAGAAAGACACATATCATATGATATCACTTATATGTGGAATCTAAAAAAATGACACAAATGAACTTATTTACAAACCAGAAATAGACTCACAGACATAGAAAAAAACTTATGGCTACCAAAGGGGACAGTGGGAGAGGGGAGATAAATTAAGAGTTTGGGATTAACATATACACACTACTATATATAAAATAGGTAAAAAACAAGGTCCTGCTATATAGCACAGGGAACTATACTCAATATCTTGTAACAACCTATAATGGAAAGGAATCGGAAAAAGAATATATGTATGTGTAACTGAATCCCTTTGCTGTACACTTGAAACTAACACAACATTGTAAATTAACTATACTTCAATTAAAAAAAAAAGAAAGGTCTGAGTACAGACATCCTGCCTGGGCCCCCATAAGCCCCCAGGGAAGACGCCCCTTTCTCAGGTGGAAGCCTTATATGTCTTCAGTCTTTAGAGACGTTAAGCCTTCGGCCAGCACTGCCCAATGCGATGCCGCTAGCTATAAAGTGAAATAAAATTAAAAATGCAATTCCTCAGTGACAATAGGCACATTTCAAGTATTCAGTTGCCTCATGTGGGCCGAGGCTAAAAAACCGACAACACAGGCAGACACGGAATGTTTCCATTGACTCAGGAAGTTCTCCTAGACTGTGCTGGCTTAGAGGAATCTTGACTGTTTTATAAAGAACTAGCATTTTCCTTTCTCTGTTTCTGTCTGATCAGCCTGTAAGCAAATTAGTAGTCAAAGCAATAGCAGATGCCACAGGCTAAGCACCATAAGCTTTACCTCATTTAACCATTGCAGTAACCCCGTGAACTGGGTATTATTATTAACCCTATTTTGGAGATGAGTATACTGAGAATTAGAAAGGTTAAGTATCGAAAATATCCAAAGTCACACAGCTTATGACCAGCGAAGCTAAGAGTTGAATCCAGCTCTACCCAATCCACAGCCCATGTCTTAACCAGTAGGCTGAACGGCCCATACGAACCCAGCAAGAAGATACCTCCCAGGCTGAACAAATTCATGGCCATAAACCACATATTCCCCTCAGACCTGGTTATCACTGACAGACTTGGGGTGGGGGTGGGAGCTGAGAATGTACCTAACTCTACTTCTGATTTTGTCCCCGGGTGCAGGAAGCAAAATAGCTCCACGTCAGGCGCTAATGTATGTTCCCTATGGTCCCACGTTAAAAATATTCTTCCCCTGCTCATCGTAGGACTCTTAAATAAGTTTGTGTTGACAGAACACTTCAAATGCATTATTTCAACAAAGGTGTTAAAGGCTTTAAAAAAAAAAAAAAAGGTTGATAAAAGTAATTCTCCCTGCAGATTCACACAAGACAAGCCATGTGAGCGGTTTCAGAGTTGCCTAGGTAATTTTAACCCTGTAATTTTTGTAAACTGACCTCATTCAGTGAGAGATGTTGGATTCCTTGCTCTTTCGCCTCTGGCTTAGTGTAAGCATCCTGATTCTTTTTTCCTGTCTCTGTTTAAAAAAAAAAGAAGGATCTGAGCCGAGCATCAGTTAGACCTAGTTTCAAATCCCAGCTCTGCTGTGTGCTTACTGCTGGACCTTGGGAAATTTACTAACCTCTCTGAGCTCAGTTTTTACATCTGTAAAATAGGGCTTTTAATATCTGTTGAGATTAAATGAAATAACTTCTGTGCTGGCACCTGCTACATTACGGACACTCAAACAGTACTAACCTCTTCTCTTCTCTGCTGAATCCCCATTTATGGTCATGTGATATCCTAGGATCAGGAGTTTTAGAGCTGAGAGGGACTGGAGTGACATTTAGAGCAGCCATCTCAGCAGACAATTCCTCTGTTTATCACCATGTAGGTAAACCATTGACTTGGGAAATGTCTGTAATCAAGAACCACTCCTGGTGTGTTTTGGTGACATTTTAAAGAGGGTAAAACAGAATGTTCCCTCTGACAATTGCAGACCTCTCCAAGCAAGGGGAGCAGAAGTGGCTTTGACGTGGGCCACCAGAATGCTGTGAAACAAAGCAAGGAGGGGGTTCTGGTTAGCACCCCCTCCTTGTGAGCAGCCAGAGGGGCCACTTAACGGCCTTGTACTCAGAGCTTGGGCCCTGGCTTCTGATTCATCCCAAATGACTGTCAGCACCAGATCGGGGTTTGGAGGAGATTATGGAGCCAGGATCAGGAGTCCCCAAAGCTGGGAACATAGAACAGAAGGCTGGATATGGCCAGCCTCGACACTTGGGACCAAAACTGAGATGGACGACAGAGCAAGCCACATGACCCAAAGCTGGGGAACAGACAGATACCATAGAGTGAAACTGGATGGGAGGGTTAAAAAGAGGCAGATCGTTAGGAAGCAGGAGGGCAGTGCTCAGAGGGCAGGAGAACAGAGATGAGACAGGACTGATTGGGAGGTCTGGGTTTTGATGCAAAGTCAGTCCCGTTTCAGCCATGACTTCTCTCCATCTCTGAGGATGGTCAGCCTGTGGAATCTAGCCAAGATAGCCTCTTCTTGAACCTATCAGAGTTCAAGGGCAGAGAGCCAGGAAAGCTTCATTGTTAAGAAGTCAACCTCCAGAGTCAGGAACAAGCCTGGGTTTGAATCCCAACTCCATCATCCCTAGCTGTGAGACTTAGGCTAGTGATTTAAACTCTCTGAGCCTCAGTTTCCTCATCTGATAACGATTGTAAGGAAGATGATGGTGGTAATGAAGATGATGATGATGGTGATGATGTAAGAGGATGATGAGGATGATGAAGATTCTGATTTGATGAAGGTGATGATGAGAAGGAGGAGAATGATTTTGGCAATAGCGTTGGTGATGATGAGGCTAATGATACTGGTGCTGATGGGGATGGTGGTGATGGCTATGGTGACAGGGTTATGCTGATAGGGAGAAGTTGGATGGTGATGATTACGATGGTGCTGGTGATGACAGTCATGAGGATGATGGTGGTGATGGTGACGGTGGTGGTGACGATGGTGATTAGTGACGGTATTAGTAAGAGCCTCCACTTCAGAATAAATGTGGGGAGTAGGCTGGAATACTGTGACCTTGAGCGACTTAGCTTCTGTCTCACTTATGCCATCTGTAAAATAGTGATTACCATTCATACCTACCTCATACGGTTGTCCCAAGGACTAAATTCACTAAAACATATGTAAAGTGCTTGACACATAGTAAGTACTTAATAAACGCTGTCGTTATTAATAGTATTATTATTTCTGTTGCTATGTTCCCCTTATTTTCAGAATCATTCCTGTTGATCCTGGGCTGGTATCACTAGTCTTGTGATCAATGCTCTAGATGGCGTTTGTATGACTCATCACCTTGGCCCGCAGGACTGGTTTCCAACCCTATCCCTCTTGCTTCCTGTGTCTTCTATCATTAAGTTTCAGGGATGTTAAGCTGCCCAGGGGTTCTGCATAGGATTCTGCTAGGAGAGGGGCTCCTTGTGTTCCTAGAGGAGGGAATGAGGGAAGAGGGAGGGAAGAACAAAATCTATGTCGTGGTCATCCTAAAACGATGTCCACAAAATGGGTATGTGCCAGCCATCAGTGCCAAGTTGGATGAGCTCACCTTCACGCTTGATCCTACGAAGCGGCAGGCTGCAGGTCCAAAGCTCCCCGTCTCCGCGTAGAGTCAGGTGGGTGAGCCCTGAAGGTTCTGCACTGACTCAGGACTTTCAGAGCAGGCTGACCAGCCCGTCACTCCAGACGTCGTGTCTTCCTCACGTCCCCTGCCTTGCCTTTCAGAGATCTGGATGGCAAATCACACAAACCGCTGCCCCTCGGTGTGGAGAACGACCGAGTCTTCAATGACCTGTGGGGGAAGGGCAACATGCCAGTCGTCCTCAACAACCCGTATTCAGAGAAGGAGCAGGTAAGTGGTGGTGCCAGCCTGGCACCCACGCTCCACGGCTCCCTGAATCCTCCTGGGGAGACAAATCCCAAACCACGTGGGGGAGGAAACCAGCCAGTGTAGCTGGATAGCTGGGGTGGGGAGCTGAGGCCGGGAGTGCTTATCCTGGGCTATGGATTTTGGCTTTGATATGGTTGAGTTTACTTTGAGAGCTTGCTAGTTTTCAAATTTTCCTTCTGTTTCTACCAGGAAAGACATTCACATGGTTCTAAATTTAAAAGATATAAAAGACACATGGTAAAAACTTTTTCTCTCTCCCGTCTTCCCAGCCACACAGTTTCCCTCCCCAGAGGCGAGCAGCGTTCATCAATCATCATTTTAGGGGTTCTTGTAGCAATATTTTATGTATAGACAAACAAATACACAAACATTATTTTCACTTTTTTTTAACATCTTTATTGGAGTATAATTGCTTTACATTGTTGTGTTAGTTGTTGCTGTATAACAAATTGAATCAGCTATAGGTATACCTGTATCCCCATATCCCCTCCCTCTTGCATCTCCCTCCCACCCTCCCTATCCCACCCCTCTAGCTGGTCACAAAGCACCGAACTGATCTCCCTGTGCTATGCGGCTGCTTCCCACTAGCTATCTATTTTACATTTGGAAGTGTATATATGTCAGTGCCACTCTCTCACTTCGTCTCAGCTTACCCTTCCCCCTCCCCGTGTCCTCAAGTCCATTCTCTATGTCTGTACATCTGTGTCTTTATTCCTGTCCTGCCCCTAAGTTCTTCAGAATCTTTTTTTTTTTATTTAGATTCCATATATATGTGTTAGCATACGGTATTTGTTTTTCTCTTTCTGACTTACTTCACTCTGTATGACAGTCTCTAGGTCCATCCACCTCACTACAAATAACTCAATTTCGTTCCTTTTTATGGCTGAGTAATATTCCATTGCATATATGCGCCACATCTTCTTTATCCATTCATCTGTCGATGGACACTTACGTTGCTTCCATATCCTGGCTATTGTAAATAGAGCTGCAATGAACATTGTGGTACATGACTCTTTCTGAATTATGGTTTTCTCAGGGTATATGCCCAGTAGTGGGATTGCTGGGTTGTATGGTAGTTCTATTTTTAGTTTTTTAAGGAACCTCCATAGTGTTCTCCATAGTGGCTGTATCAATTTACATTCCCACCAACAGTGCAAGAGGGTTCCCTTTTCTCCACACCCTCTCCAGCATTTATTGTTTCTGGATTTTGGATGATGGCCATTCTGACCGGTATGAGGTGATACCTCATTGTAGTTTTGATTGCATTTCTCTAATGATTAGTGATGTTGAGCATCCTTTCATGTGTTTGTTGGCAATCTGTATATCTTCTTTGGAGAAACGTCTATTTAGGTCTTCTGCCCATTTTCGGATTGGGTTGTTTGTTTTTTTGATATTGAGCTGCATGAGCTGCTTGTATATTTTGGAGATTAATCCTTTGTCAGTTGCTTCATTTGCAAATATTTTCTACCATTCTGAGGGTTGTCTTTTTGTCTTGTTTATGGTTTCCTTTGCTGTGCAAAAGCTTTTAAGTTTCATTAGGTCCCATTTGTTTATTTTTGTTTTTATTTCCATTTCTCTAGGAGGTAGGTCAAAAAGGATATTGCTATAATTTATGTCATAGAGTGTTCTGCCTATGTTTTGCCTATGTTTTCCTCTAAGCGTTTTATAGTGTCCGGTCTTACATTTAGGTCTCTAATCCATTTTGAGTTTATTTTTGTGTTTGATGTTAAGGAGTGTTCTAATTTTATTCTTTTACATGTAGCTGTCCAGTTTTCCCAGCACCACTTTTTGAAGAGACTGTCTTTTCTCCATTGTATATCCTTGCTTCCTTTGGCATAGATTAGTTGACCATAGGTGCGTGGGTTTATCTCTGGGCTTTCTACCTTGTTCCATTGATCTATGTTTCTGTTTTTGTGCCAGTACAATATTGTCCTGATTACTGTAGCTTTGTAGTATAGTCTGAAGTCAGGGAGTCTGATTCCTCCAGCTCCGTTTTTTTCCCTCAAGACTGCTTTGGCTATTCAGGTCTTTTGTGTCTCCATACAAATTTTAAGATTTTTTGTTCTAGTTCTGTAAAAAATGCTATTGGTAGTTTGATAGGGATTGCATTGAATCTGTAGATTGCTTTGGGTAGTATAGTCATTTTCACAATATTGATTCTTCCAATTCAAGAACATGGTATATCTCTCCATCTGTTGGTATCATCTTTCATTTCTTTCAGCAGTGTCTTATAGTTTTCTGCACACAGGTCTTTTGTCTCCCTAGGTAGGTTTATGCCTAGGTATTTTATTCTTTTTGTTGCAATGGTAAATGAGAGTGTTTCCTTAATTTCTCTTTCAGATTTTTCATCATTAGTATATAGGAATGCAAGAGATTTCTATGCATTAATTTTGTATCCTGCAACTTTACCAAATTCATTGATTAGCTCTAGTAGTTTTCTGGTGGCATTTTTAGGATTCTCTATGTATAGTATCATGTCATCTGTAAACAGTGACAGTTTTACTTCTTCTTTTCCAATTTGTATTCCTTTTATTTCTTTTTCTTCTCTGATTGCCGTGGCTAGGACTTCCAAAACTATGTTGAATAATAGTGGTGAGAGTGGACATCCTTGTCTTGTTCCTGATCTTAGAGGAAATGCTTTCAGTTTTTCACCATTGAGAATGTTGTTTGCTGTGGGTTTGTCGTATATGGCCTTTATTATCTTGAGGTAGGTTCCCTCTACGCCCACTTTCTGGAGAGTTTTTATCATAAATGGGTGTTGAATTTTCTCAAAAGCTTTTTCTGCATCTATTGAGATGATCCTATGGTTTTTCTTCTTCAATTTGTTAATATGGTGTATCACATTGATTGATTTGCGTATGTTGAAGAATCCTTGCATCCCTGGGATAAATCCCACTTGATCATGGTGTATGATCCTTTTAATGTGTTGTTGGATTCTGTTTGCTAGTATTTTGCTGAGGATCTGACTTGGGGCTCAGAACCTTCACTCCAGTGGGTGGACTTCTGTGGTATAAGTGTTCTCCAGTCTGTGAGTCACCCACCCAGCAGTTATGGGATTTGATTTTACTGTGATTGTGCCCCTCCTACTGTCTCATTGTGGCTTCTCCTTTGTCTTTGGATGTGGGGTACCCTTTCTGGTGAGCTCCAGTGTCCTTCTATCAATGACTGTCCAGCAGCTAGCCGTGACTCTGGCATTCTCACAAGAGGGAGTGAGAGCACATCCTTCTACTCCACCATCTTGGTTCCTTATCCTTTTTCATTTATTTCTGATCAGATCTTTATGATTTCTTTCCTTCTGCTAACTTTGGGGGCTTTTTGTTCTTTTCTCTCTAATTGCTTTATTTTTTTTTTAACATCTTTATTGGAGTATAATTGCTTTACAGTGGTGTGTTAGTTTCTGCTCTATAGCAAAGTGAATCAGCTCTACATAAACATATATCCCCATATCTCCTCCCTCTTGTGCCTCACTCCCACCCTCCCTATCCCATTCCTCTATGTGGTCACAAAGCACCGAGCTGATCTCCCTATGCTATGTGGCTGCTTCCCACTAGCTATCTATTTTACATTTGGTAGTGTATATATGTCCATGCCACTCTCTCACTTCGTCCCAGCTTCCCCTTCCCCATCCCCGTGTCCTCATGTCCACTCTGTACATCTGAGTCTCTATTCCTGTCCTGCCCCTAGGTTCTTCAGAACCTTTTTTTTTTTTTTTTTTTTTTTTTTTAGATTCTATATGTATGTGTTAGCATATGGTATTTTTTTTTCTCTTTCTGACTTACTTCACTCTGTATGACAGTCTCTAGGTCCATCCACCTCCCTACAAATAACTCAATTTCATTTCTTTTTATGGCTGAGTAATATTCCATTGTATATATGTGCCACATCTTCTTTATCCATTCACCTGTTGATGGACACTTACGTTGCTTCCATGTCCTGGCTATTGTAAATAGTGCTGCAATGAACATTGTGGTACATGACTCTTTTTGAATTATGGTTTTCTCAGGGTATATGCCCAGTAGTGGGATTGCTGGGTCATATGATTGTTCTATTTTTAGTTTTTTAAGGAACCTCCATACTGTTCTCCATAGTGGCTGTATCAATTTACATTCCCACCAACAGTGCAAGAGGGTTCCCTTTTCTCCATCTAATTGCTTTAGGTGTAAGCTTAGGTTGTTTATTTGAGATTTTTCTTGTTTCTTGAGGTAGGATTGTATTGCTATAAAGTTCCCTGTTAGAACTGCTTTTGCTGCATCCCATAGGTTTTGGGCCGTCATGTTTTCATTGTCATGTGTTTCTAGGTTTTTTTTAATTTCCTCATTGATTTCTTCAGTGATCTCTTGGTTACTTAGTAGCATATTGTTTAGCCTCCATGTGTCTGCATTTTTTACAGTTTTTTTTCCTGTAATTGACATCTAGTCTCATAGCGTTGTGGTCGGAAAAGATACTTGATATGATTTCAGTTTTCCTAAATTTACCAAGGCTTGATTTGTGACCCAAGATATGATCTATTCTGGAGGATGTTCCATGAGCACTTGAGAAGAAAGTGTATTCTGTTGTTTTTGGATGGAATGTCCTATAAATATCAATTAAGTCCATCTTGTTTAATGTATCATTTAAAGCTTGTGTTTCCTTATTTATTTTCATTTTGGTTGATCAGTCCATTGGTGAAAGTGGGGTGTTAAAGTCCCCTACTATGATTGTGTTACTGTCGATTTCCCCTTATATGGCTGTTAGCATTTGCCTTATGTATTGAGGTGCTCCTATGTTGGGTGCATAAATATTTACAATTGTCATATCTTCTTCTTGAATTGATCCCTTGATCATTATGTAGTGTCCTTCTCTGTCTCTTGTAATAGTCTTTATTTTAAAGTCTATTTTGTCTGATATGAGAATTGCTACTCCAGCTTTCTTTTGATTTCCATTTGCATGGAATATGTTTTTCCATCCCCTCACTTTCAGTCTGTATGTGTCCCTAGGTCTTAAGTGGGTCTCTTGTAGACAGAATATATACGGGAGGTCTTGTTTTTGTATCCATTCAGCCAGTCTATGTCTTTTGGTGGGAGCATTTAATCCATTTACATTTAAGGTAGTTATCGATATGTATGTTCCTATTACCATTTTCTTAATTGTTTTGGGTTTGTTATTGTAGGTCTTTTCCTTCTCTGGTGTTTCCTGCCTAGAAAAGTTCCTTTAGCATTTGTTGTAAAGCTGGTTTGGTGGTGCTGAATTCTCTTAGCTTTTGCTTGTCTGTAAAGATTTTAATTTCTCTCTTGAATCTGAATGAGATCCTTGCTGGGTAGAGTAATCTTGGTTGTAGGTTTTTCCCTTTCATCACTTTAAATATGTCCTGCCACTCCCTTCTGGCCTGCAGTGTTTCTGCTGAAAGATCAGCTGTTAACCTTATGGGGTTTCTCTTGTATGTTATTTGTTGCTTTACCCTTCCTGCTTTTAATATTTTTTCTTTGTATTTAATTTTTGATAATTTGATTAATATGTGTCTTGGCGTGTTTCTCCTTGGTTTTATCCTGTATGGGACTGTCTGTGCTTCCTGGACTGGATTGACTATTTCCTTTCCCATATTAGGGAAGTTTTCCACTATAATCTCTTCAAATATTTTCTCAGTCCCTTTCTTTTTCTCTTCTTCTTCTGGGACCCCTATAATTCGAATGTTGGTACATTTAATGTTGTCCCAGAGGTCTGTGAGACCGTCCTCAATTCTTTTCATTCTTTTTTCTTTGTTCTGCTCTGCAGTAGTTATTTCCACTATTTTATCTTCCAGGTCACTTATCCGTTCTTCTGCCTCAGTTATTCTGCTATTGATCCCTTCTAGAGAATTTTTAATTTCATTTATTGTGTTGTTCATCATTGTTCGTTTGCTCTTTAGTTCTTCTAGATCCTTGTTAAATGTTTCTTGCATTTTGTCTATTCTTTTTCCAAGATTTTGGATCATCTTTACTGTCATTATTCTGAATTCTTTTCCAGGTAGACTGCCTATTTCCTCTTCATTTGTTTGGTCTGGTGGGTTTTCACCTTGCTCCTTCATCTGCTGAGTATTTCTTTGTCTTCTCATTTTGCTTAACTCACTGTGTTTGGGGTCTCCTTTTCACAGGCTGCAGGTTTATAGTTCCCGTTGTTTTTGGTGTCTGCCCCCAGTGGGTAAGGTTGGTTCAGTGGGTTGTGTAGGCCTCCTGGTAGAGGGGACTTGTGCCTGTATTCTGGTGGATGAGGCTGGATCTTGTCTTTCTGGTGGGCAGGACTGCGTCCGGTGGTGTGTTTTGGGGTGTCTGTGAACTTATTATGATTTTAGGCAGCCTCTCTGCTAATGGGTGGGGTTGTGTTCCTGTTTTGCTAGTTGTTTGGCATGGGGAGTCCAGCACTGGAGCTTGCTGGTCGTTGAGTGGAGCTGGGTCTTAGCGTTGAGACAGAGATCTCTGGGGGAGCTCTTGTCGATTGATATTACGTGGGGCCGGGAGGTCTCTGGTGGTCCAATGTCCTGAACTCTGCTCTCCTACCTCAGAGGCTCAGGCCTGACACCCGGCCGGAGCACCAAGACCCTGTGAGCCACACGGTTGGAGTGCCTTCAGAGTTGGAGAAGCTGGCCTGCAGTGGCTCTCCTTCTGTGCTGCACATTAGAATCACCTGCTTCTTCCTTGTTTTGCCCCAAAGGCAGTGTTCCACAGAGAAATACAGTAGCCTTGAAAATAGTCTCAGCTCTGAGATGGCTTTTTTTTTTCCTTTGTGCTTAGTTGGGTTTCACTTGCTCACAGGGGGCCACGTGCAGAGGCCTCACACCCAGCTCTTCCGACCGGATTTCCTAGTGCGGAATGGCTTCCGCCAGCACCTCAGCTCAGGCGGGCCGTGTGCAGAAGTGGGTCGAACGACACTGCAATCCAAGATGGCAGCCCAGGGCCATGTGCAGAGAGCTATTTTCACATGTTTTTACACAAATGAGAGCACATCATACAGGCAGACCTTGTTTCATTGCTTTTTTTGTTTGTTTGTTTGTTTTTACAAATTGAAGGTTTGTGGCAACCCTGCACTGAGCAAGTCTATTGGTGCCATTTTTCCAGTAGCATTATTTTTAATTTAAATTATGTACATTTTTTAAGACACAAGGTTATTGCACACTTAGTTGGCTACAGTATAGTAGTATAGTACATATAGCATTTGTATGCACTGGGAAACCAGAAATTAGTGTCACGTACTTTATTGTGGTATTTGCTGTATTATTATTGGTCTGGAAATGAACCCACAGTATCTCCAACATATGGCTGTATTGTTTTGTGCCTTGTTCTTTCACTTATCAACATATCTTGGAGATTAGTCTTCATTAGTAGGTAAAGAGTCCTGGTTCTTTCTTCATGGCTGCATAATATTCCATTATATTGCTCTGCCATGTTTATTGAGCCAGTCCTCCAAAGTAGACACATGGTCCATTGCCAATATTTTGCCATGACATTGCTATAATGCATGACATTGTGCAAATACCTAATTGACACATGGGTGGGCTTATCAAAAGAATAAATTCCTAGTAGCAGAATTGTTGACTCAAAGGTCATATACATTTGTGACTTGGGCAGAAATGGCCAAACTGCTCACCACAGAGGTTGCACCATTCCCACCTGCTAAGCAGGCAAATGACTGTTTCCCCACAGCCTCGCCAGCTTGGTGTGTTATCAAACTCTTCAGTCTCTGCCAATTTTCTGAGAAATGTTTTAACAGTAGAGTCAATATGGTGAGAGTGGCTAGATCTGGCTAGAGATTAGCAGACCCTTTTTCTCACCTGCCCAGGCAGGTAACAGTCCAGACCAGAGCAACCCTGGCATGTGAATTTCCCACCCCTCCCCTGCACCGGAGCAAAGTATGGGTGGAATGGCCACTCAGCAGGTCATCCTCTTCCTTCCCTCTCCCTGTCCCAAGCCCTGGATGACACAGGCCAGGTTGCCAAGCTCTTTCTTTCAATGTTTAATCTATGGACGACACCTTTCACCACTAGCCCACATAAGCAATGACTCATAGCCTCTCTAAGTAGCTTCACAGGGGAGGATGAGACATTCCAGAGCCTCAGTGGGAATTGCTTTCTTTAGCTGCCGATGGTTGGCCAGGAAGATAAAGACATCAGGGATTCCACAGTAGGTCAGACCCATGATGCCACTGGCCAAGCACGCCCCCTCTTGCAGGGACACCTGGGAATGTTTGGTGGACAAGCACAATTGTAGCCTTCTATTATGCTGTCCTCAAAAATCCAGGCCATACTGTGAGTGTAAGGACTATTATTATCCATTAATGATTAAATGAACAAATAGAGCTTAAATTTTCTTTACATTTTCTTTCTTAACTGAAAGGAAAGGGTGTTGCCATAATGCAAACCCTCCCAAGACAAAGGACAGAAAGAGGTAGCCTCAGGCCAGATCCAGGCTGTAGACATGATTTGTTAAGTTTGTACTATATTGTCCTAATTGACAATTTATGTTTGTACTTTGAGTTTATTGCCAATGTTTCAAATTTTCATGTAATTATCACATTTACAACTTCTCTTACAAATGTGGACAGTCTGACTACATTGAGCCTATATTCTTATGGGGCAATAATCTGCCTGGACTGAGTAACAGCTGTCCCCACTACACAGGGTGTGGGCTCTCCAGTTTGTCACAATCCCCACCACTCTCTATTGTGCCCCTCTCATTACTGCCAACTGTTCATTGTCATTTATCATAACATTAGTGCTGTTGGTTTTCTTATAATAGTTAGGATGAAAGTTAAATCTTTTCATATCCATGTCTTTATTACAAGTGGCAGGTAGAGACTGACCAAGAGGTTCACACATTTCAGGAAAGATGTGAAAGATTTCATGTTTGTGAGAATGAAGAATATTCTTATGTGTTTAATATGCAACCAAGTGTTCTGTCTTGAGATTACCCAGCTGGCTTTACTGATTTGCCTTACCTACCTGCCCCCTCTATGTATCAGAGTTTGGGATTGCTGGTCTGCAGTAACCCCTGAGATCTGGGGTAGAGGGAAGAAGCACAGGAGGCCTTGACCCCACCAGAAAGACCCTTAAGGTCCTGCTGAAATCTGAGTGATAGCACGATTATGGCTATTTCCTTTCAGAGGGTCCATATTGGTTAGACAGTGACAGCTTGAAAAACATAAACTTGAACTTCAAGCCAGAGGAGTAGGGTTCAATACTGAGGACAGGACAGGGAGATTAATAGGACCAGAGACCTTCTTTGCAAGGCATCATGACGAAATGATCAGTATCTTAGTCCATTTGGGCTGCTATGACAGAATACCGTAGACTGGGTGGCGTATAAACAACAGAAATTTATTTCCCACAGTTTTGGAGGCTGAGAAATCCAAGATCAAGGCACTGGCAGATTCAACGTCTAGTGCAGGCCTGCTTCTTGGTTGATAGACATCCGTCTATGGCTGTGTCCTCACATGGCAGAAGGGGCAAGGGACCTCTCTGGGGTTTCTTTCATAAGGGCACTAATTCCATTCATGAGGGCTCCACCCTCATGACCTCATCACCTCCCAAAGGCTCCACCTCCAAAACCATCACATAGAAGTTGGGTTTCAACAGATGAATTTGCGGGGGACATGAACATTCAGTCTATAGCAATCAGGGGGAGGTGCTGAGAACCTGCCTTAAGGCCTCCTCTAAAATGGAAATTCCATTTCCTTGGAGGAGAAAGGGTGCTGGAGAAAGGGGAAAAGACAGTCTTCCTGAGTTTAAGACGGCCAAACAGTTTTAGACATGGGAGCTCCTGGAAGCATGACATACAGACCAGCAGTGCTTGGATTTACACTCACTCCTTTATCAAGTCCTCACTGTAGTCTGTGACCCAAAAAAGGTTCAAAATCACTGACCTGTGAGATTATCCGGGCTCTGCTGTCTAAGACTCAATTTTCCAAATGCCTCTCAGAAATAGAGCTGAAAAGAGCTGGAGACCCAAACACTCAGTTATATTGGAGTCCCAGAGCTAAAGAAACAGCCCAGCTACCTCCTGCTAGACACCCTCACAGCCACAGGGCTCAGAAATGTTTCCCAGGCTGAGCAAATTAACAGAAAACCCAACATGTTTCTTTCTGACCTGAAAGACCAGCTCCTATGCTTAGCCTCTTCTCTACCTGCTCAAAGCCACTTTACCTGGAGCTCCTGCAATCAGCTTCCTTCCTCCCAGTTGTAACCCACATTTGCTGCTTTTTTAGGCATCGGTGGAGAGGGTAGCATTGTTAATAACACAAAGAGAGACCCGGCCACTACCTGCCTTCCTGAGCCACGAAGAGACAGGAGCTGGTGGAGGAGCAGCTGGTCTGCCTTTTCCCCAAGGACTGGGCAAAAGGCAACAGAGCCCAGGTGAAGCAGGGCAGATGCAGGCTAGACATGAGAAAGAACTTCCTGACTCAGACGACTGTTAGGTCCCTGAAGGAATAGTGTGGTCTGTCCTATCCTCTTTGATACTCTTGTTTGTCCAGACTCAAGGAAAATCGAGCCATAGAGGCAACTTCTCTTAAATTAGCCTCAGAAGGCTGAGATGTTAGTCTTTACCTAGTGGTTATTTCTCTTGCTAATAGTTTGGGTCAGCAATGGGTAGAGGCAGTGAGACTCAAGTCCCTGGTCACTAGGACACAGTGTGTGAATGACTCTGTGATGCTTATCTTTAACATCCCCTTGCAAATTGTATCTGGCCTGGGCTGGTGGATGGAATGAATCTGTTCACCCATCACACAAAAAATAGTCACCCAATACCTGCCGCCTGCGCAGCTTGGGGTGGAAGCAAAGGTGAGCAAGCATCGCCCTCCCTGCCCTTGAGACCTTCACAGGTGAATGTGGGGAGACAGACGCATGGATAGTGCAATTAATCCTAAAATAAAGAGGGACACAAGACACTGTGGGAACATAAATACCTCAGTATCAGGAAAGGTTTACTGGAAGAGGTGACATTTGATCTGGGTTTTGATGATCATGTAGGAGTTTGCCTAGAAGAAAGTGGGGAAAAGCATTACAGTTTTAAAAGGAACAGCGATGGCTGATAAACTATGTTTCTTTTTCTTGCTAAGGATTATTATTTGATTGCTGAGGTTGTCTTTGATGCTAATACCACCTGAGACACATATTGAGTTTTGACACTTTCTAAAAGCCCCTTACATAATAACCCTCCTAAGTGGAAATGCTACCCTAGATTAAGGACATGAGAAAGTGCTGTTTGTCCATTCTCCCCGCAAAACTTTAGGATTTGAAACAAGCCCTTCTCTGCTTCCCTTCTTATTAAGCATCTATTTTTCTTGCCTGCCTGATTTGCTTTCCTAAGGGGTAGGGGTAGAACCGTGCCCTGCTTGGGAGCAGAATGTCTATTTTCAGATACTAATTAAGCATCCATCCAATCCTTAGTAGGTGCAAGGGGGGTCCTGGGCCTGGGGGAAGTGGCATTTCCATTTGGGTTTCTTCCTTCTTATTCAGCCCGCTGCCCCTCTCTCCGGCCTCTTACTGACAAAGGCAACAAGGTAGTCAGAGAGATGATTCTTATTTTGAAATCTCCCTCCCCACCCCATCCCCACCACCTCATCAAGAACCTGGCATTTCCTCACCCCTGGGGACATAGGACTTTCTAGCTTTCAAAATGTCAAAATCTGCTGAGAAGCTTTTCCCTATTTCCAGGTAAGTGTCAGCATCACCCCAGCCTCTCTGCACAGCTCCAAAGTATAAGGCAAAAGGGGAGTGCTTATGGGCCCTCAATCTTCAGAGGTGTCCAGGGCCCCTCTGGGAGTAAACACCCCAACCGGCCAGCTGCTGCTGGCTTTGCTGATGACCAAAAGGGGCCAGCCAGACCCAGCCAGGCTGGGATGAAGGCAAGCCAGCAGAGCCCTCTGCCTCTCAACGACAGCCCAGCGTGCTGCAGGGAAATCTTCTAAGTCAGCCCTGACTCACTGCACGTAATGATGTCTGGATAAAAATAACAGTAACGCTGATAACGATACCACCCTGCAGGAGGTGTGGTCATTCTAATCCCTGGACTCATGCACAGCACTGGGCTCAAGAGCTCAGCTATGGGGTCAGCCTACGTTTGGCTTCCTCCTCCTGGTGACCGTGGTCAGACAACTGAGTAGCATCTGTGCTGAGGCTCATAGTGGCTTATGGGCTCGTGGAGTAGTGGGGAGGAAGAAATGAGATACTGTATGAAATGATAGCATCTGCTGTCACGATAAAAGCTAACATTTGTTGAGCGGAGGCAGGCACTGTGCCAAGCACTTTAGGTCCACAGTCTCATTTAATCCCCAGCCCAACCGAATGGAGTACTGTTATCGTTCCCATTTTACAGATGAATAAACTGAGGCCCAAAGGGTTGAATAGCTTGAAGAAGGTCACTTGACTAGTAAGTGGGCAAGATGGGACTTGAACCCAGGCCATGGAGCCCTAGAGCCACTCTTAACTCTACAAGGCCTGGCACAGAATAAATGCTCCCAAAAAGTTCATTAGTGTTATTATTATTGTTGTTGTGATTTGGCTAATTATTATATTGCTGATCTAGGCATCATGTTGCTAATTTAGGTAAAGATGTATTGCTAATGATTATATTGCTAATGTGAGGCAGATAGGGCAAGAAGCCCTGTCCCCATTTTGCAGATGACACCCTTGTGGCCCAGAAAGGGAAAGCGACCACCCACTGAGTGTTGGTGACAAAGCCGCATCTCTTTCCCTTTACGACGACATCGTCATCCTTGTCAATCGTTCAAATCAATGTTGTGTATGGCATTTACCTCCTGGGGCCAAGCTCTAGGAATACACAAAGAAGGGAGCAATAAGACCTAGATGGAAAAAAAGGAAACATCAAGGGCCTGGATTCCAGGCCCAGCTCTGTGGCCTATCAGTTGTTAATTTGGGGATAGTCAGTTTACTTCTCAGAGCCTCCATTTCCTCATCTGAAAAATGGGTTACCATGAGGAGTCCATGAACCAGTGGATATGCAGTGGCCTAGCCTGGGTGAGGCACAGAATAGGCATTTACTGAATGTCACTCGAAATGAAATTGGAATGATCACGGCCCTTGAGTTCAGAGCCTAGACGTCATCTTTTCCCGAGTATTTGCCTCAACCTCCAGAAACAACCACTCTCAAGACAAGCTCCAGACACAGACACACACACAGCAGTTATCACACTGTGATAGTTGCGGTTTCGTAGACTCATGAGCAGATGTTCCCCGCAGAGCCCGCCTGGCTGGCTCTAGCAGATTCCACTGGCTGCATTCAGGATACCTTCCTGGGGGGCCTGTTGATTACTCCGTTCCCTAAGCCTGTCTCTAAGCACTTGAGAAACCTCTTATGTTTTGAGGTTAGTTTCTCTCTGTGGGAAAGTGCCCCCAAATCCCTAATATAAGTTGCAATTAGACCCATTTCTGCCCCCAACTCTATCGGGCCAGGTATCCTTTGCCTTGATCTGGCTCACGACCAAAGTGAGACACTCAGGTTGGATTTTCCCCAAAGCATGTTCAATACCCCCGTCCCACTTCCTCGAGTCACCAGGGATTCCTGGATTGCCCTCAAACAGGGCGCAAAGGATGCTTTCCAGGAATTTATACTGAACAGAGTCCCTCAGTTCCCAGTGGCGGCAGAATCCAAATCTTGCTGATGTTTCACATCCCTCCACCCAGACCATCACCTGCTCAGTGACCTCCAGGGTCTTCCTAGGTCACTTAGTCAAGGGACCAGCCTTCTATGACCTGCTGCTGTAGGTGGTCTGAGCCAGGGTGGAACCAGGAAGTGGGGCCTATATTGACGGGTGTCCGGGTTCAGCCCTGCTGGAATTTCCACATTTTTTAAAAATAAATTTATTTATTTATTTATTTATTTATTTATCTTTGGCTGTGTTGGGTCTTCGTTGCTGCACGCGGGCTTTCCCTAGTTGCGGCGAGCGGGGGCTACTCTTCGTTGCGATGTGCAGGCTTCTCATTGCGGTGGCTTCTCTTGTTGCGGAGCACAGGTTCTAGAGCGCAGGCTCAGTAGTTGTGGCGCCCGGGCTTACTTGCTCCACAGCATGTGGGATCTTCCTGGACCAGGGCTCGAACCCGTGTCCCCTGCATTGGCAGGTGGATTCCCAACCACTGCGCCACCAGGGAAGCCCTGCACGTTATTTTGTTAGCTGTTTGTTTTAATAGTGAATATATTCAATGCAAGCTGTTTGAGTGTTGTCCGTGTAGGACAATGACGTCCTAGCTCAGGAATCAGTGACTCCACTCTGTATGCTCATTTATTGCATCAAACTGTATTCAGATTCTTTCCCCAGATAGACCGAGTTGGGTCAAAGTCATTTCTTCCTCCTCTATTTACAAATGGGTATCAGCAGCCAAAGCCACCTTCACACGGAGATTCTCGGAAGTCCACAGAGCCCCACCCCACTTCGATTTTCTGACGGTCTCAGGATGTTTAAAAGGTAAAAAGTCGAAAACGTGATCACCAAGCTTGTTGTGCATTTTAAATATTTACATTTAGCAAGTTAACGCTTTTAATAAACACACACAGTACAATGCAATATAATAGGGATGGGCCACAAGATAATTAATTACAGGATTTCTCAAAATTAATTCATAGCGCACATGTACATTCTGGTCTGGCAATGGGACCAAGTTTAAAGTTGTCTAATATCCTGATCATCTTGTGAGATCATCGTGACTACAAACATCACCTCATTTGGAGAAAGCAACAGCAAGCTAACTTCAAAACCCCTTGGGACTTCGCTGGTGGTCCAATGGTTAGGACTCCCTGATTCCACTGCAGGAGGCGCGGGTTCAGTCCCTGGTCGGGGAACTAAGATCCCACAGGCAGCGCTGCAGGGCCAAAAACAAAACCAGAAACAAACCCTCACCTCCAGAGGCCCTTGTCTGTGAACCTAAACTGTGACGAGTGTGACTCCCAAGCACCCCCTTCCGTAATCAACCTCCACAAACTACAGAACACGGACCACTGAATCAGGGGGAAAGAGAGAGAGTGGGGAAAGAATAAGCCATTTCAAGCTTCTGTGGAGTTATTATAAAGAATGAATCACTTTAGAAATCATGCTTTGAATACGCTACAAGGAAATTATACTCCAAGGTACTTAACACTGTTGGTTAAATTTTATAAGTAGCAATTTTTAAATTGCACGGCTGGGTGTGTACCTGCTGGTTTGCGGGCCCGTGGTTCTAGAAACTGAGCTGCCACAGCTCCCAACCGGGTTATACTTGCTGCTCTGAGCGGTGGTACCCACAGATTTGGAACAGTGCCGCCTGGGGCTGCAGCTAAGGGGCCGCAGCCTGGGGTGTGGCATCCAGGCCCTGGTTCGGATGGCCCGCTGCCCGGCTCAGCCCCAGCGTGCTGCCCTCATTTTAGAGCAAGCCAAGCAGGGCAAGTTGCTGCAGGCCTGTGAGGGCGGAGCTGGCCCTGACACCAACGGTGAAAGAACGAGAACTTACTTGTTTTGTACAGGTTTGGGCCTCAGCTCCTAGATTCGTTTCCTAGAGCTGTTTTCAGGAGGAAGCACCACAAACTGGGTGGCTTAAACAACAGGAATTTATTATCTCAGAATCTGGAAACCAGAAGTCTGAGATCAAGGTGGCTACGGGGTTAGTTCCTTCTGAGGGCTGTGAGGGAAGGAGCTGCTCCAGGCCCCTGTCCCTGGCTTGTAGATGACGGTCTTCGTGTTCACATGGCGCTCTCCCTGTATACGTGTCTGCCTCCTAATTTCCCCTTTTTGTAAGGTCACCAGTCATATTGGATTAAGGCCACCTTAATGACCTAATTTTAACTTAATTACCTCTTTAAAGACTCCAAATAAGGTCACATTTTGAGGTCCTGGGGTTAGGGCATCAGGGTATGAATTGGGAGAACACAGTTCAACTCCTAACTGTTCCTAATATGTTCTGTGTCTGGCAGGCACCCCCCTCCCTGCTGTCAAGCTCTTGTCCCGGTTTCACTGTGAGGCTCCTGGCTGTGACAGCCCACGATCGGAGGAGGGCAGGGTGCCCGGCCTCTATTTCTAGATCTGCCAGATTCTGATGTCTAACGTCTATCTTCCTGCCTTAATATCCTCCCTCCATGTTCCCCCCCACTCCCACTCCTTACTTCCCAACGTCTGCTAAAAGGCTCACATCCTCCCACTTACCTAGACCGGAAGCCTCCAAGTCATTGTTGACTTTGTTCTTTCCCCTCCCATCCTCTCATGCTACAAGGCTCTTGTCCTGCTTCTGGCACCCCAGCTCCCATCTCCTCCCTTCCTGTCGTCTGCTCCTGCAACTGTATTTTGCACCCTCCTGGCCCCTCCCCTGCACTGGTGCAGCAGCGCCCCCCTGGGTCTCTGAGCCTTCACCCTCTCCCTCCTGTAGTCCCAGCAGTCACATATTTCCTAAAATTCAGCTTCGATAATGCCACCCCCTCCATAAGGCAGCTTCTCCACTGTCTGCTAAATCAAGGCCCAAGTCTTTGGCTTAGCATTTAAGGAACTCCACAGTTTTGAACTGCATTTATTTATTTATTTAAACATCTTTATTGGAGTATAATTGCTTTACAATTTGAAATGCATTTAGACCTTCTATTAAACAGCTCAAGCTGCCAAAACAGCAACCACAGACTCAGCAGCTTAAACAACAGAAAGTTATTTCTCACAGTTCTGGAGGGTGGTGCCAGCATGGTCGCGTTTGGTGAGGGCTCTCTTCCTGTTTTGCAGACACCCACCTTACACAGCCTGTGCACACAGGGAAAGAGAGAGAGAGCGGATCTCTCTTCCTCTTCTTATGAGACCACTAATCCTATCAGATTAGGGTCCTGCCCTTATAACTTCATTTAACCTTAAGTACCTTCTAAAAGCCCTATCTCCAAATATATCACAATGGGAATGAGAGCTTCAACATATGAATTCGAGAGGATACAATTCAGTCCATAGCAGACCTCAGATGAACATGTTGTTGAACACGTAGTGTGTGCTGGGCACCGGTCTAGAGACTGGCGAAAGAGCAAAGTGGATGGTGAGTAGGCAAAAAACTGTATCTATATCTAAACATCTATAAAGATATATGTAAATCTATATAAGATAAAGAGGTATAACTACGTACATTCATGTGCAAATACATATACACTCACAAACTACAGGCAGTGATAAGTGCTATGAATAAAAATAAAGCATGATAAAGGGACAGAGAGTAACAAGGATGGGGCGCTGTTTTAAAGAATGATCAGGAGTGATCTCTGACTCAGCAATGTTTAAGTGGATGGAGACATAAGTAAGATAGGTTAGCTTTCAGCCACCGGAATTTAATCCTTCAAATCAGGAGTCTGCAAACTTTTTCGGTAAAGGAGAGGATAGGAAATATTTTTGGCTTTGTGGGCCATCCCATCTTAGTCTCCATCACAACTTCCCCACTCTACCCTTGTATTGCAAAAGCAGCCGTAGACAAGATGGAAACAAACAAGGTTGGCTGTGTGCCAATAAAACTTTATTCACAGACACTGAAATTCAAACTTCATGTAACTTTCACCTGTCACGGGACATTATCCTTCTTTTGACTTTTTTATTCAACAAGTTTAAAATGGGAAGACCATTCTTAGTCCATGGGCTGTACCAAAATAGATGGTAGACCAAATTTGGCCCACGGGGCCACAGTTTGCAAACCCCTGCTTCAGAGCATGCAGCTAGAAGATGCTTCTCCCAAGAGAATGGGGATCACTGTAGGGCCTAGAACACAAGTCCCTGGCATACAGTACGTATTCAGTGTGTATTTGTTGAAGAGAGAAAGCAGGGAGGGAAGGAAAGGGGCAAGGAATGAGGGTGCCGGGGCTCCTACAAGCTGAATTCCTGGCTCAGGGCCCCAGGCTGACATGACCTCACCTGCTGTCTCCTCTTGGGTTGCGAGATCATTTCCTTCCATTTCCTCAGGGCCTCTCTGCAGGCTCCCCAAGCAAAGAGGTGTTGACAAAGCCTTTGAAATGCCCAGGAGCTCAGAGCCTCCTTTGCAAATTTAGGAACAGGCATCGAGGAGCCCTCCCATAGAACCCACTGAAATCGAATCAGTGTCTCCCGAGACCTGAAAAGCTTCCATTGTCTACCCCAGATGCAAATCCAGAAACAAACACACACAGCCACAGCCCAAAGTCCACTTGTGCCCCATTCCCAGCTTAACAACCCACAAGTGCCACTAATCTGAATTTTTAGCTAAGGTCCCCACTCAGAAAAGTCATTTGCATCCCCCATGCAGGCCCCTGACTGCTATATTAATCTCCCCATTTGTCCCCTCCTGAGTCAGCTAATTTTACTGCTGGCTAATTAAAACATCAAAGCCCAAGTACAACAGCCCTGCCAGAGGCCTCCTAATGCCTGGTTTCAAGTGGGCAGTTCACACAGCCTGGGGTGCAGAATGGCACACCTCGCGCCTGGGCCCCCAATTACTTGTCTCGCAATGACCACCCCTCGCACATCTGGACCCTCAGCGCATGGCCTCTTTTACTGCCTGTTATCGCACTCCCTCCGCCCTGCCAATGATTGCTGCCGGCTGCCTGCCCACCGGCCACGCCCCACCCCTCTCTTCCCCGCCCTCCTGCCCTCCTGTCACCTCCACGGGTCCTGGGCCCGACCCCACCGGCAACACCATGTCTGTTATCCCCACTGTGGGATTCCAGCTGCTCCTCAACCTCCAGGGTGTTCAGAGAGAGAGTTTCTAAACGGGCTAAGTGACGCCCTGCCTAGGCAGGACGGCTGGGGTGCCTCCCACGCGGGCAAGGTAGGATTTTATTTTCTCAAGGATGCAGGTCGTCGGCACAATCAGAGGAATTTGTCACCACAAAGACCTTCCCAGAGGTGACCTCCATCACCTGAACATCTGCTGGAAGACACAGGAGTGGAAACAGAATCCGAAATAGAGAAGTTGAGGTTGTCTGGACAGGCCTTCCAAGGAAGTGGAGTTTGGACGTGGCTTCCCGTGGGGACATAAGTAAAATAACTTAAGAGTTTAGCAGGATAGAGGGGCAAATAGGGACTCTGCCTATTCCCTATTAGGGAATTCACCCATATCATTCTCCTGCTGCCGGGGTGGCAGTACAGTAGTAACGCTTATAGCAGTAGCCGTTGTAACAGGACTACAAGTTTTACTAGTAGCAGAATAATGACACCAGTAGTGATGAAGAATGGCTAACATTTAGGAGGCTGTTGCAATCACCCCAATGAAAGTTGATGGAGGCTTGGACAGGGTGCTGGCCAGTAGATGGAGAGAAAGGGGACCAAATGGATTCTAGAGTTATTTAGAAGGCTAAAATGGATGGGAGTCAGGGATGGATTGGGTGTGGGAGATAAAGAGGATGACGCCCAGGAAGTTCCTCCCTGTGGCATATGCGCAGGTGGTGGATGGGTGGTGGTGCCCAACACTGAGGTGGGAGCCACTGGGGATGACTGGGTCCGGCCAGAGCAGGGAGGTGTGGAAGATCACGCGTCATAGTACCTTCCTTCTGTTCTCTGCCATTTCTCCCTGCACTGTTCCGGCGAGATCTTTAGCAGTGGCATGCTGTCACCTGCCTCCTGTTCCCCAGACTCCAACATGGCAGCATGGACGCTTTAGCACAGAGCTCCTCTTCCTTGGCCGGAAAGGTGGCTATGCCTCTCACTTCTCTGCCGGCAAGACTGTGCTCCCACTTCTTTGCGTGGTTAACACCTACTTATCCTTCGGATCTTGACTTAGAAGTCAAATACTCTGGGTCAGGCACCTCTTCTGTGTGCTTCCACAGCCCCCTACACACTGCCAACGTCCCGTGTTATGGCACCCACTTCACTCAATTATAATGGTTCATTAAATCACCATCCCCATTGGACTGTGAACTCCATGAGGGCACAGATCACATCTGTATGTTTGTCACTGTAGACCTGGCCCTTACTGACTTGCCTGGCACATAGGAGATATTCAGTAAACATGTGTTGAATGAATGAATGAATGAGTGAATCGTGCATGATCGTCAAGAGGCAGGATAGTCAAACAGTTAAGGGCATGGTTTCAAAGGCTAGACTGCCAGGCTTTGACTCCTGACTCCAGCTTTCTAGCTCTGTGGTCTTAGGCAACTTAGTTAACCTGTCTGTGCCTCAGTTTCCTCATCTGTAAAATGGGGATGATGTTGCTTGGAACATAGCAAGTGCTCATTGAATGCTGGTTTTCAGTAGTTGTCCTTCAGAGTTCCCTGTGATTTCTGTCCTAGGCTTAACCTGATTTAATCCTAATTCACAGCTCCCTGCCAGCCTGAGCACCTCCAAGCTGATGAGACGTGGACCCTGCCTCCTTTCTGACTTCATCTCCTTGTACTCATCCTCACTCATCCACTCCAGCCACACTGGCCTCCTTGCTGGTCCTTTGAACTGAGCAAGCTCATCCTTACCTCAGGGTCTTTGCACTTGCCTCTTTCCCCTCCACTTTGTCACCATTACCTCCCTCTATATTATATTCTTATCACCACCTGAACTTATATCATCCACGTATTAGTGTACTTATGATTTATCTCTGCTTCTCCCAAAACGATGCTCCAGAAGGACAAGGATCCGGACTGCCTTGTTCACCTCAGTGTCCCCAATGCCTAACAGTGTCTAGCACATAGTAGGTGCTCAATAAATACAATTTGAATGTGTGAACGCCCTGCCTCAAGGTCACTGCCCACTGCTCTACTCTTTGGCCTGAGTGATGCAACATTGTCTCATCTTCTCCCCTCCCTTGCTCAGTTGTTGCATCAGGGGGTGCCTGCTGCCTGTCCCTTAGAGTTGCTGATGGTTGTCTGATGCACGAGCACACCTCTGCCCAGGCAGGTAGACGACCACTCAGAAACACCCAAGACAGAATGTGATCCTTATTGATGAAGTTCAAAATGGATGGGCCAACATTTGTCAGCCCAGGCTTATCCCCGCTCACCTACTGGACAGTTTGCTCACAGAGGTGAAGATAAATGGAGCACTGAAGACATTCAAGATGGAGAGAACAGTAAGTGCAAAGGCCTGAGGCAGGGACACGTTTGGCTTTTTGAAAAGCAGAAACCTGAAATCGGGGGAAGTAGTCTATGCTTTAAACCTTTCTCACATAAACTTTTTGTTTTCCCAGTACTTGCCCGAAATGGTGAGTTCGGTCTATGGCAGGAAGGCCCAGAAATCCAAGTCACTTGACCCAGCCTCAGGTTTGATTCCTCCGCCCTGAGGGCTGTTATCATTTGAAGAGACTGACAATGCTCTTTCAGTCACTTATTCATTCCACAAACTTTCATTAAGTCCCTGCTATGTGCCAGACCCTGTGCTAGACGCCAGAGAGACCACCTTTGTGTTCCTGACCCCTCTCCCCAGAATAGAACCTGAAACATTCTTCCACGGTGCCTCCTTGGAAGAGGGGCCAGGTTCCCAGCTACCTTGTATGTGTCCATCCCAGAGAGTCACAGACAGTTGGTGACTGGCGACAGATTCCAAGAAGAGCATCACCTCTCCCCATCCCAGTGGAAACAATCTTCCAGTGCCCTCAAATACATAATATCTCATCTTTCTTCTCTCCTCCAGCCCCCTGCCTCGGGAAAACAGTCTCCCATAAAGAATGGCAGCCCCTCCAAGTGCCCTCGCTTCCTCAAGGTCAAGAACTGGGAGACCGATGTGGTTCTCTCTGACACCCTCCACCTCAAGAGCACGTTGGTGAGTACCCCAGCAAGGGGGAGACCAGGGTTTCTCAGCCCCAGCAATATCCACACATGGGACTGGGTAGTGCTTATCGTGGGGACCAACCTGTGCATTATAGGATGTTGAGCATCACCCCTGACCTGTGCCAACCAGATGCCAGTACCCCCCCCCTACCAAGTTGTGACAACCAAATATGTCTTCAGACATTACCAGATGTCCCCTGGGTGGGAAATTCACCCCCATTTGAGAACCACTGGTGGATACTTACTTGTGCAAATACTTTTTATTTGTGTCCCTTGTACTCAAAAGGGGAGTTGCTGGTTCTAAGTACATTCTTTTTCTCTCACACAATCCGACCACTGATGGAGTTTTGGACAAACCCTTCTTGGTCTTCAGTTTGTCCTCTAAATTTTATATATTTTTAAGTCAATCAACCAATCTATTGTTTTACGTTGTTCTGAAAAATGGACCTCTTGGAGGAATGTTGTATCAGTTAGCTATTGGAGTGTAACAAACTTCCCCCAAAATTAGTGACCTAAAACAACCACCACTTATTATTTTCCAAAAGCCTACAGATTGGCTGCGTGGTTCTGCTGATTTTATGCTTCTGCGATCATCTGAGGGGTCAGCTCTCGGCAGGCTGGTCTAGGATGGCCCTGGTTGGGATAACTCAGCTCTGCTCCATGCGGCCTCTCATCCTCCAGCAAGCTAGCTTGGTCTCCTTCACATGCTGCTTGCAGTGTCCTGAGAGAATGAGCAGAAACGTGTAAGATCTCTTGAGGTCTAGACTCAGAATGGGCACAGTGTCACTTCTGCCATATTCTATCAGCCCAAACCAGCCCAGATTCAAAAGGAGAGGGAAGAGGCTTTACCTCTTGATGAGAATTGCTGTAAAGTCACAGAGCAAAGGGTGTGAATACAGGGAGGGGAAGAATTAGGGCTATGTTCTGCAATCAACATCCCACAGACACATTCTAACAAGTTACTATAATCACTCTACTAGCTCCTTCTTGATCAACATGGGATCAAAAAAATATTTGGGGATTCAGCACCAATGGTTCTGCTTCCCAGGGAATGGCAGTCACAAAGCCCCTCTCCCCCCCCAGTTAAGTAGAGCAAACACATTCAGAACCTTAAAATGCTGCTTATCCTTTCCTTACCTGGGCTGATAACCAGGTCCAACAGTGATTAAAAGCTGGTATGTGAGAAATCCGCTTTGGGAATTAAAGCCAGGGAAACTCCACCACGAATGTCAGATCCAGGTCCACAACCCTACACGTGCCACAGTTGGGTGAAACGAAGTAATAGCCCAAATCTCTTTTCCTTCCAGGGAACGGGATGCACCGAGCACATCTGTATGGGGTCCATCATGCTTCCTTCTCAGCAAGTACGAAGGCCTGAAGACGTCCGCACAAAAGAGCATCTCTTCCCTCTTGCCAAAGAGTTTATTGATCAGTACTACTCATCAATTAAAAGGCAAGTTCATGTCTACACTGGGAAGACCGGGTACTGGGTACAAAGACTTCAGGTCCAACTGTGCAGACAGTTGAACCAAGACCTGAGCATAAGGCCTCTGCCTGCCATGCACAGAGGTCAAAAACTGGTGGCCCAAGGGCCAGATCTGGCCCCTAGAAGTGTTTTTGTTTAGCCTGCAAAGTGTTGCTTAAATTTGAAACTTTTCAAGCAATTCCACGCCTGGGTATATTCCCTAAAGAAACTCTCACACTTTTTCACAAGAAGGCCTGCATAAGAATGTTCACTGAGGCTTCCCTGGTGGCGCAGTGGTTGAGAATCTGCCTGCTAATGCAAGGGACACGGGTTCGAGCCCTGGTCTGGGAAGATCCCACATGCCACGGAGCAGCTAGGCCCGTGAGCCACAATTACTGAGCCTGCGTGTCTGGAGCCTGTGCTCCGCAACAAGAGAGGCCGCGATAATGAGAGGCCCGCGCACCGCAATGAAGAGTGGCCCTCACTTGCTGCAACTAGAGAAAGCCCTCGCACAGAAACGAAGACCCAACACAGCCATAAATAAATAAATAAATAAATTTTTAAAAAAAGAATGTTCACTGAAACATTGTTAGAATAGGAAAAAAAATTAAGAGCCAACTGGAAACAATCTCAACTCCATTGATAGGAGAATGTGTAAGTAAACTGTGGCATTTTCTGTAATGGAATACTATACAGCTGTGAACACAAACAGGTGAAAACTCTGCATGTTCATGGAAATGAAGCTCCTAAATAACTTTGAGCAAAGGAAAAAAAGGACAGGTTGTAGAAGGATACATTCAGGACAGCCCCATTTACATCAACTTTTTAAACATGCAGAAAAATACTATACGTGATTTAGGGGATAGATACACAAGCGGCGAAAATATAAACAAAAGCATGAGAATGCTAGATGCCACATTCAAAACTGCAGTCACACCTGGAAAGAAAGTGGGCTACAGTGCAGAGTAGTTCCCAAGGAACTATAATATATTTTCTTATTTATTTATCGGTTCTTAGGCTTGGGACATGGGTATTCATTACATTATTCTCTATACCTTTTTGTAAGCCTGAACCTTTTCATAAGAATTTTTTAACTTTCTAAAATTCAGTTTATTGCCACCATTTAAAAATTAGAAGAGTTCCCTTTAAAAATCAGATTTCCAGTTTCTCTTGAAAGAAGATCTGGCAGTACCAGGCCCCCCATTCCTATCAGACAACAGCAGGCTAGAGTAGAGTTGGGGCTGCCCCCTTTGGACCAGGTGTAGGCTCACCTGTTGGCTGCAGTCCCCAGCCAGCCAGTTCAGTCATATGTACACTGCCCGGCCTTTGCAGGCATTTGAGTTTGCCATTCTGTGCTTTATGCTCAAACTCTTGTGTCCAGATATCAATCCAGACTCTGTGGCTTCTGGCCTCCTGTAATAGCTCACTCCTTCCACCGACCTCTAATTTAGTAGAGAGGGTGATGCCCCCATGTCTCTTCTCTCTTCCCTCAGATTCGGCTCCAAAGCCCATATGGAGAGGCTGGAAGAGGTGAACAGGGAGATTGAAAGCACCGGCACCTACCAGCTCAAGGACACAGAGCTCATCTACGGGGCCAAGCACGCCTGGAGGAATGCCTCCCGCTGCGTCGGCCGGATCCAGTGGTCCAAGCTGCAGGTGGGCAGTCAGCCTCAGATACTATGAAGAGCCCTTTGGTGGGGTTGTGGTGGGGGGGGAGGAATGAGCTTTAAAAAGGGTCAGCTCCTAGCAGGGGCACTTGGTGGCTATGGTGAGCTCTCAGATGGTGATCATGGGGTCCCACATTCTCAGATCATGACTGAATCTGGCTTATATCTTATTTAGCCCAAACAATCTTTTTTAAAAATTGAATTGGATGTCTCTAGGTAGGGCTTATACTCTCCAGTTTACTACAGACCCCACTTGCCCCTTTTGTCTTATACCTCCTCTCTTTCCTTATTTACATTATCTGCCTACTCCCTAAAAGCATTAGATTCTGTGTCCCCTGGTGTGACTTTTTTTTCCTCTAGGGAATAGTTTCGTTTTGGAAGTAGATTAGTTATCAATCTCGGGTGGGGGGGGAGGGGTGTCTGATTTTTTGTTGTTGTTTTATTTTTAAGCCCCTAATCCCTAGGAGCTCAGAGGAGATACAGGCAGCCCATGTAAAGTCTCTCCTCTGCTCACATCCCTTTCCTACATTCACGTACACTCCATGCCTACTTTTAGGGGATTTTTCCTGGTTCGATTGGCCATAGTTATTAGGGTAGAAAAAAAGATAAAACCCAGCCCGGGGCTCAGTAATGACATGCTCACTACTCCAGGGGGGGCAGCAGCCGGGGAGGGGGCGGCTCTGGGCACTCCTCCATTGGGAGGCCTGCCCTGGGGGTGATGAATGGGGAAGGAGGAGGTGATCATTCCCACAATATACCCCTTGCAGGTGTTCGATGCCCGCGACTGTACCACGGCTCACGGGATGTTCAACTACATCTGTAACCATATCAAGTATGCCACCAACAAAGGGAACCTCAGGTGAGCTGACCCGCTTAGGGGAGCGGAGTCTGATGTCCCCCACATCGTTGACCCTTGGGTCTGGCGTTCACTCCCCTGTGAAGGAAATGCTCCACTTCTTTTCCCGGGGACAGGTGTCAAGCCAAGAGAGGTAGCCTGACATCCTCGTTCTAACCACCATGTGCCTTCTGTCCCGGGAGAAACAGACTCCCGTGTGGTTCGCAAGACTACAGCAACCAAAATCACGTTTATCCCACAGTTCAATATCACCCACGGCGGAAACAGGAAGGGATGTTTCAGATTCCCAGGAATAGGAAAATCCCATTGCCGGTGGTGACCTGCTTTTACCACCTCCTGCTCTGTTGCCTGGAGCCACCTCTGAGGCTCCCTGGGTTTAAAAGGCAATTTCTCTTCCCGCTGCTGTGGGGACCACCGTTTCTGTTTCCACCAAGCTGAGCCACACCTGGGACTCCTCTTGCCCTCCGCGAAGAACAAAGCCACAGGGTACAGGCCAAGGCAGGAAGGCGCCAATGTGAGCTGGTGGCTTCCACGTTGCCAAGTCTCAGCTGGGGGAGGAGCAGCTAGAAGGGAACAGCTGGGGCCCCGCAGACAGGCGGTGACAGTTGTTAATCCTGCTCCCTCAGTCCTGCCCCTGCATCTGTTCCCAGCAGCTGAGGACCAGCCCCATCTTGGGGCCATGCAGGACCACTGCAGGGATATTCCCACAAGCCCTCAGGCTACACTGAGCTCATCCCCAAAGTGGCCTATTGGCATTAAGCATGGGCTTTCTTGGACGAGTCTCTTCCTTGAGAAGAAAATGGTGTTTGCCAGCTGAGCCCACCAATAGGAAAAGACCCTGTAATTTAAGCCCAGGGCCTGCTTGGGAAATTCGTATTCAGATCTTTTTCCTAAAAGACCTTACCCCTCAGAAAACAATCAAGAGCCCTCCTGTGTATCCTAACGTTAAAGGAGGGCCCAGTCAAGGTCTTGGCCTCAAGGAGTTTATGGGTTATTTTGGTAGCTTTCAAATGGTGCTGTGATGGGGTAATATGGGGGGCGGGATGTCCACAGGGTAAGCAGTGCACCTTTGCTTTTTTCAATTCTGTATTGGGGGGGCGGGTCTAAAGGAGATATTCTATTGATGAAATATTTGGCTAATTTTTTTTTTTTTACAAGTTTGAAACTACACATCTGCACACAATGAGAGGCCATAAGAGAATGTATACCATGTATAGAAACTATCTAAGCATAAAGGAGGAAGGTGGACCAGGGAGATGAAGGGAGGGAGAGAGATGTATCTCAAACAGTACAGGGCATTAGACTTGCCATTTTGCGACATTGTGCTTAGGAGACTTGGGAGATGGGAGGTGTGAACCTGTTCCGTGTCCTCCATTGGCTCATTCCCACACACAGAGTAAGTATCCCACCCCACCGTGTGAGATTCTGGAGTTTCTAAACACACTTTTTGAATATATATAAACAAACACAAACAGGCTTTATCTGCTGCTCAACCAAAGAAACAGCCATGTGGTTTAATGCTGGAGGGGAATGCTCACAATTTTACTCAGTCTGTGTTCATCTCCAATATGGCACCTTTGCTAAGAGATTTTTAAGAGCATCTTTGGCTCTATATGACTTCCGCCTTCAGCCTGGGTTCTAGACTCACCCCGAGGTGTGACACACCACTCCCTGCAGTATTAAATGCAGTATTGTCTTGTGCAGACAGTATGACCTAAATGTGCTCAAAAGGAGGCCCTGGGAACTCGGTAAGACAGGGGATGCTGTGTGGAGAAAGCAAATTTGAATCGGGCCTTGAAATTGGGTACATGACAGCAGAAACAGACTCCAACCAAGGGAGCAGCAGGGCAGGGTTCCAGGGGCAGGATGTGAATGGGAGCAGATGTGAGCATTGGGTTGGACCTATGATGTCATCCCCATGTTGACACAAACCAGGATGTGGTTTCCATAGCCTAGGATTTGGTCCGTGGATGGAATGGATGAGTCCAGGTAACAGGAGCTCCTGGCAGGAGATAATATCAAACCACTTCGTGAAAAAATTACTCTCCTTTCCATTTGTTTCAATCCTTCTGATGGTACCAAAGAGGATAAGGCATCATTATAACACCTCTCCAAAACTCCAATTTCCCTTTTAACAAAACACGAGCAGGGCTCCAGTGAGGTGCCTTCCGTAGGCAACCACATGTTTCTACAATTTAATAACAGTACACGGTCTCACAGCTGCCTATTTAGGTGGGCAAGGCCAGGGGCGATCTTCAGTTTTCTTTCAAAGTAAATAAATATGAGTACAAATGGAAGTTGATCTCTTATTAATCGTAAGTCTGTAGACTTTGCTGTGGTACAGGGGGTGAGCAAATGGGACAATAAATAATGATGGTGGTAAAAGAAAGACTGAAACTGGGAATCAGTGGTGAGCTCTTAAAAGGAAAACAGGATCTGATGTTTTTTCCCCTGAGGATTACCTGCTGCAAAAGAACTTTCTGGAAAACTGGCCCAAGTCAAGATTGAAAGTCTCCAGTTAGAGAAGCATTCTCTTGCCTTCAGTGAGCTGGCACCAGGCCTCCTATCCTCCACCCTTCCTCACCCAGCGGTCCAGTGGAGAGACAGAGCAAGGTCCCTCCCCTTCCAACAGCTGCTCCGTGGGCCCTGAGCCTTATGCACTCATTGGCCTGGACGACACTTTTTCCAGTATGTCCCCAAAGTGCAAGCCCAGCCCTGGTGCGAAACGTCCCCCTCTCTCCGCCACAGATCTGCCATCACCATATTTCCCCAGAGGACCGACGGCAAGCATGACTTTCGAGTCTGGAACTCCCAGCTCATCCGCTATGCTGGCTACAAGCAGCCTGACGGCTCCATCCTGGGGGATCCAGCCAGCGTGGAGTTCACAGAGGTGCGTGCCCCCACTCCTCCCCACCCTGGTCTCTCTTCCCCCCAAACTGTCTTTATCCACAGACTTCTCTTAGTTTAATATTATCGTAGGGAGAGTGGTCGGTGAGGTACAGCTTACTCATCTCCAGAGCTCCTGCTCTGTTTGCCTCTAGTCCTGCTGGTTCTGCTACAGCTGGTCATTTGGTCATTTTCATGCCATTACCTTGCCCGACCCTCATGATGGGAACTATTGCCCCATTTCACAGATGAGTAGACTGAGTCTCACCAAGGCCAAACACATTATCCAAGGCTACTAAAGGAACAGAGGAAAAGCTAGAAGTACAGTTCCAATCTCCTGCCTTCCCCTGGGAGGAGAGGAACTGACATGTGGAAGCCATGTCTGGCCTCATCTCTTCTGAGTTGGGTAATATGTCAGACTCATACCCTTCATTCATTCATTCATTTCCTTGTACAACATTTCTACCCACCCAACCCCTCTCTGGACAGACTGGACTCTCCAGTACCTCCACGGTTGCTGGCAGCCCAAGTCAGTTCATAAAAGCCACTAGGAACACAAATACCACCTTCTCCCCATCCAGGGCTCCTTCCAGGTGGTGATGTGGACAGACAGCACAGGTAAGGCCTGGAAGCCTCCACCAGCTATGCCCACAGGAGACATAATAGGCAGAGCCCATGCCTGGAATATCTCACGCACACAGAGCTGGTACCCCTTTTATTTGTCACCCACTCAGCAGCCATTCTGCTTTATCTTTGTTCTTTCCTCAAACTCCACCCCACGAGCGAGCTGCTTAGGCTAAGGGCTACCCCACACCCTCATCGCTGCTGACTTCATTTGCAAGTGGCTTTTCTTATTAAAATATTATTATCCTGGGGAGGGGGCTATAACCAGGGCGACCAGGAGTCAGACCTGTGTCTTTTAGCCTCAGCCAGACTCTCTGCTCCACTTGGCTGACCTCTAACTGTGTACTTGGCTGACCTTGTCCTTGTGGCCGCCGGAACAGAAACGCCATGGCCTCTCCCTCTCCTTCTGTCTCCAGAAACCTCACTGACACAACATGTTCTCCTAAACCCACGCTGCTGTGCCTCCTCTGTCTACTAACCCAGCAGAAAGAGTCACCCCAAACGTAACCACAGAACTGTAACTTTCAAAACCCCCTCACCCAGTACGGCAGCCGCTGGCTGCATGTAGCGAGTGACCACTTGAAATGTGGCGAGTCCAAACTGAGACATGCCCTAAGTGTAAATAACACGGTCTCAGAGACAGAGAACAAAAAAAGAGTGGAAAAGATCTCATTAGTAATTTGTATCTTGATTACCTATTGAAAAATAATATTGTGGATAATATCGGGCTAATCTATTTCTATTTATTAATAAATTAATACACTTATTGTATTAATAAATATAGTTAATTTTATTTTAAACATCTTTAAATATATTAATATTAATAATTTATTTAATAATTTATTATTAATCAGTTGGTGTTTAATTATGTTATATATTATAAATTTCTATATTTTATTGGATTAATAAATGAATTGCATATTTAATTTTAATGTCAAATATACTATTAATATATTAGTATTATTACTATTAATATATTAATATTATATATACCATATATATTATATATATGCCATATATAATATATATTAATACATAATGATATTAATATTTGATATAGTAATGCTTTTAGTACAGTATTAATAAATTACTGTTACTATAATTAATTACTATTACTATAATTAATATCGTGCTATAATTCATAATTATTTAATTTAATTAAATATTATTGAAATTAAAACTTTTTAAAATGATATATTATTTAAATTATTTTCACCTGGTTTTGCTCTGGGGTTTTTTTTGTTTGTTTGTTTGTTTGTTTGTTTGTTTTAATTTTTAAAATGTGGCTGCTAGAAAATTTTAAATTACTATGTGGCTCGCTTTATATTTCGATAGGATAGCTGCTCTAACAGATGCATTTTATGTGGTCATTCTGAGAGATCTGCCCTCATCAAACCTGGTACATTTTCTTCATGCCTTAGGCACCGGATGCAAACACTTCCGGAGCAAGTGCATAGGCGTGCCCAGCCCTGTGCGAGGGCACCACAGATGCAAGAGTCAGTTCAGCCCTTGCTCCGGGAGTTCCCAGTTGGCAGGGAAGACCTGGAAAACATAACCAAGTGAGGGGCTGGAGGACACGTTTGCTTTCTGTCCCGTGGGACCACAGAAAGTTATACTAGTTACGTGATGATGTCAGGGAGAACTTCATAAAGAAGGTGGCCGTGACCCAGAGCCTCCAGGGGGGCTGCTGGCGGGCTTGCACTGGGGCCTCTGCCCCTCCCCCCATGGCTGTTGTGTCTGGAGGGTCTGGGGCATGGCGGCCTGACCTGGCGGGTCTGGTTGCAGATCTGCATCCAGCAGGGCTGGAAACCCCCAAGAAGCCGCTTCGATGTCCTGCCACTCCTGCTCCAGGCCAACGGCAATGACCCTGAGCTCTTCCAGATTCCTCCAGAGCTGGTGCTGGAAGTGCCCATCAGGCACCCCAAGTAAGAGGGACTGGCATGGGGTGGGTGAGGGTGGGTGGATTTACCCAGTGCCCCTCTCTACCCAACCCTGCACCCCCCCGGCTCTCTCTCCAGCCCAGACAGAGGCTGAAAGGGGGTCTTGGTTCCTACCCTCACCATGGGGCCAGGGCAAGGTGGGCTCCCTCAACATCAATAATTCCTCCTTCACCAGCCTAGGGACCACCATCTTTTCTGAATCAAAATCTCCCTCCTTATAAGTCAGATAGAGAAGGACAAATACTGTATGATATCACTTATATGTAGACTCTAAAAAATACAACAAACTAGTGAATATAACAAAAAAGAAGCAGACTCACAGATATAGAGAATAAACTTGTGGTTCCGGTGGGGAGAGGGAAGGGGAGAGGGGCAATATAGGGGTAGGGGATTAAGAGGTACAAACTATTATGTATAAAACAAATAAACCTCAAGGAGATACAGTAAAACATAGGGAAGATAGCCAGTATTTTATAATAACTATAAATGGAGTATAACCTTTAAAAATTGTGAATCACTATATGGTACACCTGTAACTTATATAATATTGTACATCAACTATACTTCAATTAAAAAAAAAAAAATCTCCCTCCTTACCCCACTCCTAAGCCATCAACCCGGACCTGCCCTTTTTCCAACCCTAAGGGCTGAAAGAGCAGAAACACCTCCTGTGTCGTTGTGGGCACAAATTTTAAATAGAGGGAGCCATTTAACACTCTATGTGACCTGATGCAGCTCAAGGTCAAAATCAATTTGGGTTCCCTTTTCTCCACACCCTCTCCAGCATTTATTGTTTGTAGATTTTTTGGTGATGGCCATTCTGACCAGTGTGAGATGATATCTCATTGTAGTTTTGATTTGCATTTCTCTAATGATTAATGATGTTGAGCATTCTTTCGTGTGTCTGTTGGCCATCTGTATATCTTCTTTGGAGAAATGTCTATTTAGGTCTTCTGCCCATTTTTGGATTGGGTTGTTTGGTTTTTTGTTATTGAGCTGCATGAGCTGCTTGTAAATTTTGGAGATTAATCCTTTGTCAGTTGCTTCATTTGCAAATATTTTCTCCCATTCTGAGGGTTGTCTTTTGGTCTTGTTTATGGTTTCCTTTGCTGTGCAAAAGCTTTTAAGTTTCATTAGGTCCCATTTGTTTGTTTTTGTTTTTATTTCCATTTCTCTAGGAGCTGGGTCAAAAAGGATCTTGCTGTGATTTATGTCATAGAGTGTTCTGCCTATGTTTTCCTCTAAGAGTTTGATAGTGTCTGGCCTTACATTTAGGTCTTTAATCCATTTTGAGTTTATTTTTGTGTATGGTGTTAGAGAGTGTTCTAATTTCATACTTTTACGTATACCTGTCCAGTTGCACTGTTGGTGGGAATGTAAATTGATACAGCCACTATGGAGAACAGTATGGAGGTTCCTTAAAAAACTAAAAATAGAATTACCGTACAACCCAGCAATCCCACTACTGGGCATATACCCTGAGAAAACCGTAATTCAAAAAGAGTCATGTACCAAAATGTTCATTGCAGCTCTATTTACAATAGCCAGGACATGGAAGCAACCTAAGTGTCCATCATCGGATGAATGGATAAAGAAGATGTGGCACATATATACAATGGAATATTACTCAGCCATAAAAAGAAACGAAATGGAGTTATTTGTAGTGAGGTGGATGGACCTAGAGTCTGTCATACAGAGTGAAGTAAGTCAGAAAGAGAAAAACAAATACAGTATGCTAACACATATATATGGAATCTAAGGGAAAAAAAAAAAGTCATGAAGAACCTAGTGGTAAGACAGGAATAAAGACACAGACCTACTAGAGAATGGACTTGAGGATATGGGGAGGGGGAAGGGTAAGCTGTGACAAAGTGAGAGAGTGGCATGGACATATATACACTACCAAATGTAAAATAGATAGCTAGTGGGAAGCAACCGCATAGCACAGGGAGATCAGCTCGGTGCTTTGTGACCACCTAGAGGGGTGGGATAGGGAGGGTGGGAGGGAGGGAGATGCAAGAGGGAAGAGATATGGGAGCATATGTATATGTATAACTGATTCACTTTGTTATAAAGCAGAAACTAACACACCATTGTAAAGCAATTATACTCCAGTAAAGATGTTAAAAAAAAAAAAAAATCAATTTGGGGCCGGGATGGGGCTGTGAGGGCTGTGGCCAGCAGCACAAATAGAATTTACACTTCTCGAGAGTAAAGAAACTCCACAGTAAGACCCTGGCCTCAGGGGCAAAATTGATGGAGGAAGCACCAAAAAAAAAAAAAAATCAATCATCAAGATAAATAGTATTTTAATGTAATATTTTTTAAAATAAAAATTAACTTTTTAAATATATCAAAACTTTAAATACAGACCAGGTCAGGGCTGAAATTAGGGGGAAGCAAGTGAGGCGAGTTAGGGCAAGGTGGGAGCCTGTCTTTATTTAAAGTTTTGGTATTTTGTTTGTCATGGATTTTTTTTTTGCATTAATTTTGATTTTTTAAAAAAACATTGAATTAATTTAGAATATTGTGTAAATAAATTAATAGTATTGATCTTGATCCCTGGATTTGTTGGTGCCCCCTTAAATTTTGCACCCAAGGCTAGTGCCTTACTTGCCTCACCCTAGTCCAGGCCCTGGAGAGGGAGCAAGTGTCCTGAGGCTCCTGACACTGCCCAATATCTGGGAACTTACCCAATCTCCCTGGTGAAACTTGGCCTTCATTCATTCATTCATTCACTCATTTGATACTGTTTATTATTGCCAGTCTGGGCCAGGCATTGTGCTGGGTTTTGTAGATGACTTGGTCCCCGCCTCCATGGTGCTTTCAGTCTCAAGGAGAAGATCAGTGACCCAAATAACCACTTAATTCCAATAACGTGCTGCAAAATAAGTTTTATGGTACCTAGAGGCATAAAGCTTCCTGACCCAACCCAGATCAGGCATAAGGGAAGGCTTCCCAGAGTCAGTAGCATTTTAGCTGAGAATGAAAGGTGGGTAAGAGCTGAACAGGCACAGAAGGAAAAGAGAAGGAAGGAACTGCCGTGCAAAGGTCCTGAGGTCAGAAGGAACTCAGTAATGCTCACTTTCTCCTGGATTCACCTTCAGGGTGGGTTTAGGAGATAAACAGCAGCCCAAGGCAATGGTTCCCAGGCCTGGATGTCCATCCAGATCACCTGGGAAACATGTTAAAGTGCATATTCTCAGGCCCCAGCTGTGGAAGCTGTGATCCCACAGGTCTGACATGAGCCCAGGAATTAGGTTCTGGCATAGTAAGTCCCAGTCAGTCACTGGTATTTCAGCGTCCCCAGACTAAGGATATCCCACCTGCGTGTCTTCCCATGAGGCTCCTGCCCCATGGTGAGCTGGGCTGTGCTGCTCTCCGCAGGTTTGAGTGGTTCAAGGACCTTGGGCTGAAGTGGTACGGCCTCCCTGCTGTGTCAAACATGCTCCTGGAGATCGGCGGCCTGGAGTTCAGCGCCTGTCCCTTCAGCGGCTGGTACATGGGCACAGAGATTGGCGTCCGCGACTACTGTGACAGCTCCCGATACAACATCCTGGAGGTGAAGTCCCTTCTTGGTCATCATGATGCAGAAGCAGAAGGCAAAGGGGATGGGCTCAGCTGTCCTTTCCCACAGCTGAGCTTTGGGGCTTGGAAACTGGAAGAGGTTAAAACAGAATCTGCAATTCTGGGGATGCCCCCTGGCCTTTCTGAAGGCTTCCGTGGCATTAAGAGTACGTGTACTAAAAAAAAAAAAAGAAGAAGAAGAGTACGTGTACTATGTGCTATGTGACACCACTGCAAGCACTTTGCATGTATTAGGTGCTCATTTAATCCTTACCACAACCTCCAGGTGTGATAATTCCCCTTTCACAGATGAGGAGACTGAGGCCTTTGGGAGGGTTAAAATGACAACGAGCTCATGATCATACAGCTAGGGAGTGGCAGAGCTGGGACGTGAACCCAGTCTGGCTTTTTTTTCTTTCCCCCCCCCCCACCCCGGCAGTCTGGCTTTACGATCCGAGTTCATAAGCATTCTTCTACACTGCCTGTCAGTGTCAAACCTTGTTAGAAGGTTTTGAGAATGACCGATGAACATGGGACATTTTTGGTCTCTTTTCTTAAAAAACAAGGCTTGGCAGTGATTCCCCACCACGTACATTTCTGGGTGGAGGTTCTGATTCTCTCCAGGGCTGAGTCATCCTGATCTACTAAAGAGTGCTGGGGCGGACTGCTCCCTGGAGCTCCACTTTGGTGAAAGCGTCAGGATTGCTGTGGTTTTGTCAGCAAATGTTGTCTGTAACCACAGTCTGCTGTGATTGGCCTTGTTTCAAAAGAGGACACTGAGAAACAGAGAAGTTAAGTGCTGAGCCTACGTCACACAGTAAATAAAGCACAGGGCAAAATTCGAACTCGGAACCAAACGTTAGGTTTATATCGTTAAAATCCATGGGTGTTCACCTGGGTGGACCTTAAGGGCATTATGCTAAGTGAGATAAATCAGACAGAGAAAGACAAATACTACGTGATCTCACATATATGTGGAATCTAAAAAAGCCAAACTCCCCAAAACAGAGAGTAGAGTGGTGATTACCAGGGTCTGGGGAGGCGGGGCAGGAGAACTGGGGAAGATGTTGTGGAAGTGTACAAACCTGCAACTAGCAGATAAATAATTCCTGGAGATTTAATGCACAGCATAGTGATTATGTTCAACAATGATACTGTTGTAAATTTCAGAGTTGCTAAGAGACTAGATCTTAATTGTTCTCACCACAAAAAAGAAATGGTAATTATGTGATTGGATAAAGGTGTTAACCAACCCTACAGCGGTAATCATATTGCAATATATAAATGTATCAAACCAGTATCTCTCACACCTGAAATACACATAATGTTATATGTCAATTTAAAAACATTCCACGGGCGCTGGCCTGGAAAACAGAACCAGGGGGCCTCAGCCTCGCCACACACTGGAATTACCTAGGGAGTTTTATTATGCTGCGGTCCCACTCCCCAGAATTTGGATGAAAGTGCTCCAGGGTGGAGCCCGGGCACCGGTATTTTTCAAAGCTCCCCAGAAGATTCTACTGGGAAGCCACTGATTTATACAAACTCCTGGCAGGAAAGGAAAAAACATTTCCAGGCAATTTCCAGAAATGTGGCTCAAGTAATATTTGGGAATTTTTAAAGTCATATATATTTTTTTTTGCATTTTCTTGCAACCAATTTCTATTCTTTTAACCAAAATAATGCTGTAGAAGTAACAATAGCAGCATGACTGGCTGTACACACTCTCTTCTTTTATAAAATAACTCAAGTTTTATATGTATTTATGTAAAGCAGCGAATTTCTTACTCTCTGTGTTTGTATCATCGCTAAAAGACCCCAAACAGACCCTAACACCTCAGCCTCAAAAGAGTAAATTAATGTCTGCTTTCGTGATCCCTGCTTACATTTCGATTGCAAAGAGTAGTCACTGGGTAACTTAAATGAGACACGCTCCCACCCCAGCCTTCCAGTTCTAACTGCCATTATGTACAAATGACATCTGGGGCTGGGAAGCGATTTACCCAAACTTGAGAAACTGTCACATTCTAACCCCATAATGAGACCTAGGTTCCCGCAAGTGACTAGAATTGACAGAGGAAGGGAGAAGCCAGGCTCTAATGAATGGATTTGCTATGGGGTCTTCCCTGCTCCTGACATCAGCTCCTGCTTTAGCTGGAGCTGTAACATAAATGTCAGGAGTTGTTTCTTCCAAGTAGTTTTGCCAAAGGAATCGGCTGGCTGGGGAGCCGCTCCCAGGTCTTGGGCGTTATGCATCTCCCTGGGCTCCAGCCCTGAGGCCAACTGGCTCTGTGGCCTGTGAGCAAGTCTCTGCAGCTCTCTGAGCCTCAGTTTCCTCATCTGTCAAGTGGAGTAGGCAGGCGTCCCCATGAATTCAAAATACCCATGATCTAGATTCCAGGCAGTGGCCACTCTGGAGATGGAACAGGATGGGTGGAGAGCTTTTCCTACTAGAAGGCAGCTCATGTCACTCCCAGACCCACATCTCTCCTTAAAGTCCCCCAAAGACCCTCCTCATCATATTTGGAATAAAATCCTCACTCCTTAGCACATCTAGCATAATCCAGTCCTGCATCTCTCTCTCACCAACTCCCCCTGGCTCCCTACCCTCCAAATACACTGGCCTTCTTTCTGTACCTCAGTGCAAGCCTGATCCCACCCCAGGGTCTTTGCATGCTGTTCTCTCTGCATAGAACATTCCCTCCCAAGATTTACAAATGTCTTGCTTCTTCTCATCATTTGGGACTCACCTGTATGCCACCTCTGCAGTGGTCCTTCCCTGACTATCCTGGTTCAATACATCCTGCCCCCATATCCCTCTTTATCCCATTTCCTCACTTTTTTCTCTTCCTAGGAATTAGCACTCATCACAATATTACCTATTTCTCTCCCCCACTAGAAGGTAAGCTCAATAATAAAAGGTCCAGCCAAGTCCCTCTAGTCTCTTGATGCTACCAGTGGGTCCTCAATAAAATAAAATAAAAAATTTGAGTAAGTGAATTAGTCTACATATGAGTTGATTAATTAATTAAGAATTTCATTGGTGACACTAGCCCTGTCCCTCTTTAGTCTGAAATCCAGAGGTGCCCCAGCCTATGAGTCTGTGTTTCCTTCCCCTTTCAGGAAGTGGCCAAGAAGATGAACTTGGACATGAGGAAGACGTCCTCCCTGTGGAAGGACCAGGCACTGGTGGAGATCAACATTGCCGTGCTGTACAGCTTCCAGGTAGTGCCAGGGCACACCTCCTGGCTGCCAAGCCTCAAAGGGGAACTAAAACCTTTCAGAGTCTCGGGGCAGAAGGTCAAGAGCCCAGCTCCCAGGAACCGTCCTTGCAGGGATCTGCCTACCAGTGAGGTGTACTTCCCATCATGCATGCCTTCCTCCCCATGATGGATCTTGGGTGGGGACCACTTGAGAAAGAGGCAAAAAGATAGGGGTTTTGTGACTTGTTGCTTATGATTTTTTAGAATTGAAATGACAAACATCTGGGAATTCCCTGGTGGTCCAGTGGTTAAGACCCCACACTTCCACCGCAGGGGGCATGGGTTCCATCCCTGGTAGGGAAACTAAAATCCTGCAGGACGCATGGCGCAGCCAAAAAAAAAAATAAAGAAAGAAATGGCAAACATCCTCTGTGTCTTGCCACTTCTTAGGCAGTCAGACTTTCACCTAACAGAGACAAATACTCATCGTCGTGATCAGAAGCATAGGTCCCCCAAGGCATGTGGCTCCGTGGTAAATGCTTTTATATACAGTATGATAGCTTTAAAAATTATCGGCTAAACCATGACACTTTTGAGAGCAAATGGGGGACACCACTAATAATTGTAACAGTACAAGGGCATAAGCTGGGATTCTCCTGGGCAAATCAGGAGGCCCACAGAACAGAGGTCACTCTCTGTAGTAGAAACCAGCTCTGTCCTCTGAGGGTGATGGTTTGGGAGGCTAGACCCCCATAGACATACATGGGAGGCATCCACAGGCAGTAGAATGAACATATCAAATCATGTATAGACATGAATGTAAACCATAGGTCCCCATGTCAGGAATAGGGAGACTGGGTATACTGGGGAATGTATATCCCAGGGAAGAGACCAGTTGAGTTGGGATGAGGGAGAAGGAAACCCCCTCCCTTCCATCTCTACCATGGAGGAGTGAAGTTTTAGGAATTGTTGAAAATGAAGGTGGATGCTTTGGTAGACTGGTACGAAGATTGGCGAGCCAGAGATGTGAGTGAGATGAATGACTGGAAAAGAAAAGTGCAGGAAAGGGACAGAGTTTTGTGGGCAGAAAAGGAAGACACTGCCTGGGCAAGGTAAGAATCCAAGCCGGCCGACTACAACGGGCCCTGGGGCTGGGTTACGCGGACACTCAGTCCACCCAGCTCTGCTGTGATTGACTTGTTTTCATTTTAATAAACTCATCCTTATTACTTAAAATTGTTTATTCTAAGAGGATTTTGTGTCACCATCATAAATGGAGAGCCAGTACCATTTGCCATAAATAGAAGAGAATTGTAAATTTAAATAAATATATAAACAAATACACACAGGGAAACAACACAAAGTTGTTGGATTCTAGTTGCCTGAGCTTCCTCTCTCATTTAAAGAAAAAAAAAAAAGAGAGAGAGAGAAGGAGGAAGGACAGAGGAAGTTTGGCAAGAGAGGTGTTTCTCCTGGGTCTAATCAGGATTGAAAGAACAATGCAGAGAATCACCTGCCTGGAATCATCTCCAGGACCAGCCTTTGGGAAACACTGCTCTATGGGCAAGGGAGTCCCGAAATACCCCAGCTGCTCTTTCCTCCTGACTCCTTGTCCCCTCTCCTCCTCCCACAGAGTGACAAAGTGACCATCGTTGACCACCACTCCGCCACCGAGTCCTTCATTAAGCACATGGAGAATGAATACCGCTGCCGCGGAGGCTGCCCCGCTGACTGGGTGTGGATCGTGCCCCCCATGTCTGGCAGCATCACCCCCGTCTTCCACCAAGAGATGCTCAACTACCGACTCACCCCCTCCTTCGAATACCAGGTCCTGCCCCTCCCCGCCTCTTTCGTGCTAAGTCTTCAATATCCGGTGTGTGTGTTATGATTAGAGCACGTCTCAACTCAGACTTGCATTTCGGATGCCCAAGTGTAGCCACCATATTGAACAGCACAGCTCAAGCTGAAAGACGAATGGAGATGAAATGAGTAGTCCGGGGTCACAGGGAGAGTGTTTGAGAGGGATTCTGAGGCATGAGTGGGAAGGTCTAGCAGGACGGTGCAGGGAGGCTGGACCGGCCACTCTGTGCCAGGACCCCTGTGGTCGCCACTGACAGAATCGTTCCCTTCAAGGGCTAAGGGTTGGACGTGGCTGGACAGCCACAGGCCCCCAGGGAGCCCTGAGCATCTCCCAAGAGGAGCCAGGGTCCCTCACTGCAGTGACCGTAGTCCTCTCTTCCCAGCCTGACCCTTGGAACACCCACGTCTGGAAAGGTACCAACGGGACCCCCACAAAGCGGCGAGCCATTGGCTTCAAGAAGCTGGCAGAGTAAGTCTCCTAAAGTAGGTGGGGATGGGGGATGGATGTGCCCCCGAATTCAGAGAGTCCCAGAAAAGAAGGCTGGAAACATGCTTGCGCCTCTGCCCTCTTGTGTGACATGATTTCTCCATTTTCTCCAACCCCCTCATGCCTCCTTTGCCTCAGAGTCTGGGATGCAAACATCACCATGACTCTTCTCCTTCCCGACCTTCACTTTCCTCCCCCCACTTTGCTAAATTCTTGTCCTGGAGACAAGTGTTGTGTTGATAAACCAGCTCTCCAATTAATAAAGTTGGCCATGATAATGATAATAGATTTGTAACCTTTGCCAATTTCCGTGGTGTAAATACTCCCACTATGGCCAGTTTCAAGCTCTCAACAGGAAGTCACTGAAGCCAGAGTTGGGAGGAGCTAGGACAAGCTGGCTGCAGCCCACCACCGCCTAGAGAGGCCTCTCGTCCAGGGCTGAATCTCATTTCACTCACTCATTCACTCATTCAGCCAACAAATGGATACTAAGTGCCTACTCAGTGCCAGGCACTGTGCTGGGCTCCAGAGATGCCATCATGAGCCAGGTAATGTGGTCCTGCCCTCATGAAGCTCACAGCTACCATCAAGGAATGATTCATGGTGCCATAAAATAGACTTCAGCCAGTTTGGGAGGTCAAAAGGGGCTTCCCGCAGGAGATGACAATTGAGCTGAAGGATGAAATGAATAAGACTTCACTGAGAAAAGGAGGGAGGGACGAGGGTTAGGGACCAAGGCTATTGAAGAGTAATTGTCCTGAAGAACTCGTGGTCAGCCAGGGGACCGGCTGACCAGTGGGGTGGGGTTGACTGAGATGGTTTAATGGGGATGCCAGCTTTCTGTCTAAAGATAGAGAACTCCCTGATCCACTCAGCAGAGACCCTCTATTTGGAGCTCACTTTTTGGCAGAGGGGCTAGTATGCACCAAGCTACTTAGTCACTTTCCTCAGCCCCTCGGGTCCAGCTCTCAACAGGTGACTGGTAGGTCTTGCAGGGACTGAAACCTAGATCCTGGCTCCACTGATATGGTCCACAGGATCTCTCCCTTCTCTCCCTCCCTCCCCTTTCTCCTTCCACCTAACTTTATCTTGCAGCCAAGCAAGAATGCATCAGCAGCCATTCTTTCCCTAACAAGAGCATCACAGATTCTCAGGGACAGCAGCCTTTGGCTTCAGTTCAGTTCAGACTGTCTCTGAGGGAAGAAGGGAGGGAAAAATCTAAAGAATTAATTGCACTATTAAGTTCGGGGTAGAAACCATGGGAGTTAATTATAGATGCTTTTTTACGATCCGATCATTCAAAGGGAAACCTCCAGGCACCTTTTATTCTCTTCTGTTTCTCCCCCTTAGCTCCCAGTGCTCTGGCGGGCGTGGGTGGTTTCCCTGATTCTAAAAAATGATGAATTTACCACCAATAATCCCCAGGTGGGGGTAACTAGCAATTTGTCTACTCTGAGATTCCTAGTTAGAACAGGGATGCTTGCTCGGAAGGTGAGCCCAGGCATTCATAGATGGGAAGGAAGAAACATTGGTTCTGAATTCTCCATTTAACTAGAAAGAGCCTCGACTTGACATTTAAACTCCCCAGGGCTTTGGTGGTAGCAGTATGTTTAAAATCCATTCCTTCTTTTGATAGATACGTATTTAGTGCCTGTTAAGTATCAGCCTCTGCAAGACCCTGGATGTGCATGGCTGCTTAAATCAGACTTGGTCCTTCCTTTGTGGATTTATGAACCTCTAAAATCCCTTCTAGCCCAATACCTGGTGATTTATTAGTGATTCGTTCTCTCTCTCTCTCTCTCTCTCTCACACACACACACACACACACACACACACACACACACACACACACACACACACATGAACGTAAGCCCCATGACAGCCATTTCTCTGTGTTTCCATTCCTATAACAATGCCTGGCACATAGCTAGGGACTCAACAAACACTTGATGAAAGAACAAATGAGTGAAGGAATGAATGATCATCTTTTGGAGCAATGCTTGGCAAACCAAGGTTCTCAAGACCAGGATCAATTAATCAAGTAACAAACTAATAAAACTAACTAACCATGTTAGCTCATGACCAGTTGGTCTGGAGTGACTTAAGAAAGGGATCAATATGGCACCTATACTTGCACTTTGAGTATCCCTGAAGCCATCAAAGATTAGGAGAGAAAGTTCCCTCCTATTAAATTTCATGGATCATGTTTCTTGCCCAAAAGTCCCAGCGTGGCATCCTCCCTCCTTTCTGCATTTCCCATTTTCCTCTCCATCCTCTCCCCTCCAGAGCCGTCAAGTTCTCAGCCAAGCTGATGGGACAGGCCATGGCCAAGAGGGTCAAGGCTACCATCCTGTACGCCACAGAGACGGGCAAATCGCAGGCTTATGCCAAAACCCTGTGTGAGATCTTCAAACATGCCTTTGATGCCAAGGTTGGTAGGGGGCAGTGCCAGCTCTCTGACCCTTCATGGTAAAGTTGGCGAGGGGAGAGAAGGAATTCAGCAAAGAAGAATCCTTTGAGAATGGGTGATAGCACATCTGAAGATGCCCATCAACTCACTCATGCACATTTGCATATATTTCAGGGGACTCTGATGGTTCTCTCCCTGGGAACCCTCCAGGAGTCCAGGAATCATAACCCCCATCCCAAGAGCAAAATATTAGAAAGTTTATGAAAGACAATTCTGGAGTCAGTTTGGGAAGCTCTGCCTTTAATACATTTCAGTGGGTTTCTTTGCTGCAGGAATTCTCAGAGCCTTTAATCTGCACGTACGTGTTATCATTCCCAAAAGAGGAGAGGAGAGAATATAAATGTTTCCCAAAGATGTTTGCTTCTGGATCACTTACTTTTAAGGAGCATCTCCGGAGACTAGGCTTCCCTAGAACCTACTTTGAGAAATGTTGCTCAAGTAATGCTAAGATATAGGGCAAAACAATCTTTCCCTAAGGCGGGTATCTCAGACCTGTTTGGCCCAGGTCCTCCACGCTGCTGGACAGAGGATTAGAAAGGAAGCAGAGCAGACAATTGGTCAAATCCAGCTGGGTCATTCCCAGCCTAAATGTGATCAAGAAGATTCCAGCATCCTTTGGTTGTAAGAAGCCCAGGAGTCTTAATCAAGATCTGTCTTTACTGACAGCCAACCCATTGCCCCAGACCCTCTGTAGTCCTTCAGGCCACTGGTGACCACAGAAAGGTCCCACACTGCCAACAAGCTATTAGTTCTGCCCACTTGAGCCCATTGAAATAGTGGCACCCAGAACCTTTGGATCTCCTTCCAAAGGAGATGGCTCAAGATGACTCATCTTCTTCCTCTCTCTCTTCTCTTCCCCCATCACTTTGTTCTCTCCTACCCCTTCTCTCTTCTCATCACCTTCTTCCTTCCTCTTCCCACCCCTCATTCTGCCACGCAGGTGATGTCCATGGAAGAATATGACATTGTACACCTGGAGCATGAAACTCTGGTCCTGGTGGTTACCAGCACCTTTGGAAATGGAGACCCCCCTGAGAATGGGGAGGTGAGATGAGCTTTTACCTGTTCTGGCACGTGTTTCCATCAGCAGAAAAGAGGGGCATCGGTTATACCTGCTATTCAGTAGCAAATCCTCCAAAGCCTCAAAGCCAATGACCTCAATTTGGATCCAAGTTCTGCCAAGATTGGACAATTCCAAGTCTTCAGTCTATTGGTGTCCACTGACTAGCCGATCCCTAGTGAAAATGTTGTCACCTGAGTGAGCTACCTCTTTGAAATGGATGCTCCAATCAAGAGCTTGGTGTCCCCTGCTCCAGATGAAAGAAGCAGGGACAATATTTGTGTAGAAAACCACAAAGGGGATTTGTGTGCTGGAGGTGGTGAGGGGGAGTCCACACCTGTAGCCCTTTATAAACAATCCTCTTCCACATGCAGCATTGCTGCCCAGCCTGAGCCCCTGACACCCTGGCCCCCAGGCATCAGGCTCTTCTTTTGCCAGTTAGGTCCCCAGACCCTCTCCCCGACCCCGTTCCAGATTTAATCACGCTGCCTCACATTTTGCTTATCTCTTTCGGCCTCCAGAAATTTGGCTGCGCTTTGATGGAAATGAGGCACCCCAACTCTGTGCACGAGGAAAGGAAGTAAGTGAATGACCCGCCAGTGTCACATGACACCCTGTGAGGGTAACTGAAAATTGTCTTTTGGCATCTGGGGCTCACATCTGAGTTCTGGGTAGTTTTGTGACCTGAAGTTCATTTGTGACTGATTTTAACCAGTGGGTGTCTATCGTCCTCTGGGGCGGATTATTTGGTCTTTGGTCACTTCGCAGCCCTGTGCCTCAGTTTCTTTTTCCATCACATTGGGTTTCTTCCACCTGCATGAACTTTCTAATTTGTAAGAATCAAGTTAGAAAATAGATGTCAGCATCCTATGAAAAGTTGAGCACTATGTAAATATCAGTTCTTATTATGGCCGCCCTTTGGAAACCTACATTCAGAATCAGTGACTTTCTTTCCCTAGAACTTTTCCATCTGATGGAGTTGCATCCACTAACGTGGAGGCTGACCTCAAAAGGTATCTCGGGAATTCCCTGGCTGTCTGGTGGTTAGGACTTGGCACTTTCACTGCTGAGGGCCTGGGTTCAATCCCTGGTTAGAAACTATAAGATCCCACAAGCTGCACAGTACAGGCAAAAAAAAAAAAAAAAGGATATCTCATAAGGTGAAAAATGCCTGAGGTCAAAAGATGTTCCTGATAAAATAGCATCTAACATGGGGTTCGGTTCTAAAAATATTTCATAAGGTGACAAACACCCGTAACCAAAATTACCCTTGAAAAACCCTTAAATCCCCCCAAAGTAGAGAACATACGGCACGTGCACACAGAGCCGCCTTTCTGTGAGAGAACCGCAGTGTTTCCACCACCACAGAACGTGTCTGAAGTTGAGCATTGGATGCCATGGCTGGCTGGTGGTTAGAGGCTGCCTTCTGCACAACATCCCTCTTGGTTTTCTTTCAGCCAAGCACACATTGCCAAACTTGCCTACATTCCATATCCAGGGGACAGCTGAGTCCCAGGTGGTCAGCCTTCCTTCTGTGCTCAAGGCCAACATCTCCGTCCTCACTCTCCCTGCCTCTCTCCTTCCCACCCTATCCTGGTGGCCTCCAGTAGGTCCCCCTCACGCCTCCTTCAGGGAGAGATAGGGCACCATCCATTCTCCCCTCTAGGTACCCGGAACCCTTGCGTTTCTTTCCCCGTAAAGGGCCTCCCCTCCCCCGAGGTGACACAGAAGTCCACGGTCTGGCTGCAGCCCATGACAGCCGGCGCAGGTAGAGCGTGTGTGTGCACGTGTATGCCTTGCGTTCATGTGTGTGCATGAGTGGTGTGAGGGCTTGTGTGCATGTTGGTAGGTATGTGTGCGCATGCCCGATGCTGCAGCATCCAAGGCCACACCCAGGTCTCAAGGAGACCTGAGTTCTAACCCAGGCTGTGACACTAACACTCTGAGTAACCTTGAGCAAGCTGCTTGACCTCTCTGGGCCTCGTCTTTCTCATCTGCCGAATGGGGAGAAACTACCTCTGCCCCCAGCCACCTCTGGGAGCTGTTGCAAGGATCGAAGGATAATAACAAAGAGGAACGCATTTGGAGAAACCTCGAGCCTCATACAAACACAAGTGCTGTTATTTTTACCCCACAACCGTCAACCATCCTTCCCACACTAACAACACAGCCACCCCCTGATATGTTACAGGACTTATTTGGAGAAGTGACTCAATGTGAGACTATTTTAGGGCAGCAAATACACTTACATATATTTAGAACTTTCCTGATGCTGGAGCGAAAACTTTGAAGAACATCCAGCTTAGAAACCCTGCTGCCAGAATGTGCAATTTCTTTTTTTGGCTTTTGCACTCAGATTTGTGTGTTGAGTTTTTGTGTTTTGGGTTTTGATTTGAGAGTTTTATGGCGTTTTTTAGTTTAGGGGTTTGTTTTGTTTTGTTGCTCTTGGAGACGTTTTTGGTTTGGTTTGGTTTGGTTTGGTTTTTGCCTTATCTGAGAACAAGACTTACCACTTTTAAAGGAAAACTGGAAAACCATTCATGGTTTTGTTTTTTTTTAAATCTCGAGGCTCCTGAGCCTCTGATGCTGAGGTCCCGATGACATCTTTCTTCCCCTTTGAAACAACTTCATAAGAAAACCAGTCTCTTTTCAGGCTGTGTCAGTGCTGAACATTTTTCATGTTTACTTGAAATGTGAAATGTGAGAGACCCTTGAAATGTCTAAAGACCAAAACTTCATTGAAAGAGAATGTTGTAATGGTTACCAGTGGGGAGAGGGAAGGGGGAGGTGCAAGATAGGGATAGGGGATTAAGAGGTACAAACTATTATGTATAAAATAAGCTACAATGTTATATTGTACAACACAGGGAATATAGTCAATATTTTATAATAATTATAAATGGAGTATATAACATTTAAAAATTGTGAATCACGGGGCTTCCCGGGTGGCGCAGTGGTTGAGAATCTGCCTGCTAATGCAGGGCACACAGGTTCGAGCCCTGGTCTGGGAAGATCCCACATGCCACGGAGCAACTAGGCCCGTGAGCCACAACTACTGCGCCTGCGCGTCTGGAGCCTGTGCTCCGCAACAAGAGAGGCCGTGATAGTGAGAGGCCCGCGCACCGCGATGAAGAGTGGCCCCCGCTTGCCGCAACTAGAGAAAGCCCTAGCACAGAAACGAAGACCCAACATAGCAATTAATCAATCAATCAATCAATCAATCTTTAAAAAAAAATTGTGAATCACTAGATTACACACCTGTAACTTAATATCGTACATCAACTATACTTCAATTTTTAAAAATGGAAAAAGATTTTTAAAAAGAAAGAGAATGTTGAATGGGGTAGTCCTGCACCATCCAATAAACCTTTCTACGAGCATATAAATGTTCTATATCTGTACCATCCTGTATGGCAACCACTAACCACGCATGGCTGTTGAGCACTTGACACGAGGCCAGTGCACGTGGGGAACAGAATGGTTCATTGTATTGAATTTGAACGAATTTACCTTTAAACAGCCACACACAGCCTACGGCTACTGTAGTAGACAGCACGAGTGTAGTTCTTGGCTACTCAGTGTGAGGGGAGGAGACCAGCAGCATCTCCTGTTAGAAATGCAGAATCTGAGGCCCTACCCTGGACCTACTGAATTAGGATGTGCTGCTTAGCAAGATCTCAGAATGATTCCTGTACTCATTAAAATTTGGGAAGCAAGGAAACATGGTCTGATGGGTTAAGGAATGGACTGTTCTTTCTGTTCTTTCTTTCAAGTGTGGTCCGAAACTTTTCTCTTTTTTTATCAGTTTTAATATTTTTTTATCGAAGTATAGTTGATTTACAATGTTGCGTTAATTTCTGCTGTACAGCCAAGTGATTCAGTTATACATATATATATACAATCTTTTTTTATATATTCTTTTCCATTATGGTTTATCATAGGATATGGAATCTAGTTCTCTGTTCTGATACAGTAGGACCTTGTTATTTATCCATTCCGTATATAAAAGCTTCCATCTACTGACCCCAACCTCCCACTCCATCCTCCCCCCACCCCCTCCCCTTGGCAACCACCAACAGGTAACATCAAATGATGTCTAGGTGTCATTTTTGGCAGGCAAGGGTGAGTTGATACATTCTAGACAAAGCCATAGGTGTGTTATGGTCTCACTCAAGACCCAAGGGAAGGCCCTAGAACCAGGACTGGTGATTTGGAGAGCCATCGAGTGTTGACCCCAGGAGGGGGCTCCAAGCCAGAGCTCACAGACTCTCTTTCATCTTGGCAGGAGCTACAAGGTTCGTTTCAACAGTGTTTCCTCCTACTCCGACTCCCGCAAATCATCGGGCGATGGGCCGGACCTCAGAGACAACTTTGAGAGCGCGGGACCCCTGGCGAATGTGAGGTGAGCGAGGGGCCCAGGGTGTCAGGGACGACGAAGGCTCTTGCAGAGCTGGACTGAGTTACAAAGTGGGCTCTTTCTTGGAGGCTGGGGGGGGGGGTCTCCCTTCCATGTCTGTTTATCCCTCGAATAACCAGCTGCACTCTGGCTCTTTGGGGACATCCTTCCCCCATTAAAGCACACTACCTGGACCCCTCCTGTGACCTCTTCCTATCACACGACTTCAGAGCCCCTGTCACCCAAGTTTCACCCCATCACACAAATTTCACATCCTTTGTGCTGAAGGGTGTTAGTGCCCCACACGTCACTCAGCGAGCTCCCTTGGTAAGTGCTGTTATTGGAGAATGAACTTGAGTTGGGGTCCAGGAGTCTCAGAGATCAAGTGAAAGTTAACGCAGGTTAACATCTACTCCTTTTAAATCTACATTCATGCTTTTCATCTCATTCTCCTCTCTTCTGGGGACACCCTGCCGTGACCCAGTGGTTCCCACCCTTGGGTGCTCATCAAAATCACCTGGAGGTGTTTGCAGTATACAGATAACCAAGCCCCACTTCCAGAGATTCTGATGTAGTTGGTCTGAAATTGGGCCCAAGCATTGCTTTTTCTTTTTATTTAAATCTCCCTAATTGCCTCCAATGTGCAATCAGATTCAAAAAAATACTGTCCTGACCCCACGTCACCCAAAGCATAGTCACATCCCATGAGAGCATTTTAGACAGTACATGGACAGATGTTTTATATTTCAATGGTTGTGAATTCGGTTTAATGGGTATTTGGAAAGAAAGAAAACTGGATGTCAAGCCCTTGGTTTGACAGATATTGGTCAAGATGAGGCCTGATGTAAGCAGTGTGTTCAGGCCCGGCCACGAATCTCTTAGACCTTCACCAACTGAACCTTCTCCACACCGGCTCAGGACAGTGCTTAGCAGACGACAGAGATCACAGGGTTCCCAGATATTCAAGTATTGTTTTCATCAGTACCCTTTTTTTTTTTTTTGGCTGAGTCACGCGGCTTTCAGGATCTTAGTTCCCTGACCAGGGATCGAACCCATGGCAGTGAAAGTGCCGAGTCCTAACCACTGGACCGCCAGGAAAGTGCCCATCAGTACGCTTGTTAATAAACTTTATTTTTTTAAAGCAGTTTTAGCTTCACAGCAAAATTGAGGAGGAGGCACAGATTTCCCATATACTCCCTGCCCACCCCCCACACACACACACACACACTCACACACACGCACACACACACACACACACACGGCCTCCTCTACCATCAGCATCCCCCACCACGGTGGTGCATTTACACAACTGATGAAGCTACACTGACACACCATTGTCACCTGGGGCCCATAGTTTACATTAGGGTTCACCCTTGGTTCACCCTTGAACTGATGGGTTTTGACATCAGTTCATTTTCTTTAGCTTGACGTTGAAACATCCATGGTTTGACGGTCAGACCTATTTTTCCCTTACTAAATCTATCATGGCTTAGAGCAGAGGTTGGCAAACTACAGCCCATGGGCCAAATTCAGCCTGGCCACTGTATACTTTTGTACAGCCCATGGGCTCAGAATGGTTTTTACAGAAGAACAATTACAATTTATTTGATGATAGAAAACATTACCTTTGAACCCCAATTAAGCAAAATGCTCTCCCCCCAAAAAAGAATTCCATTCTTCTCATTAGTAGACATATATAACTAAAAAATTGTACCCAGCAACTATTATTATTATTATTGTATTTTTAATTTTGTCCAAAAGTATGCAGGAATATATTTTCTTTTTTGTCATATGGGTATCTACAAAATAGCTTTGATTTTCCTTCTTGGCCTACAAGCCTGAAAATATTTACTATCTGTCCCCATGTATAATAAGTTTGCCAACTTCTGTTTTGGAAGCTTAAAATAGGAATTTTGAAACCATAAGATGAAGACTGTGATGAAATGTGAACCTAGGAAGTAGCTGTGACACAGGCCTTCAGGTGCATCAGGAAGCATGTTAATGAATTAATCACCCGGACCAACTCTTAGTGAACACCGGTGGGTTTGAATAGCCAGTGAGTACAAATTAAAAGGAAAGTAAACAACACTACTAAGTAAATAACAGTATGGGTGGTGGTCAAGTATGGCGGATGTCTCGAACATAATAAATATTGGAGGTTCGGCGAACAATGCCTTAACCACAAGGCATGACTAGCGCGAAGAGTTTCCAAATCTGTGTTAGGCTAAGGGGGATGGCTGGGGGGCAGAAGTGCTGCTTCCTGCATCCTTTAACCAGTCCTCTCCTGGCCACCAGCTCTTTCCACCTCTCAGGCCACTGCCCTGCGGGGAAAAGGTGAGGAATCCAGCTAAAGGAGGATTGTGGGTGAAGGAGTGCTGGGGAAACTTGCTACCTAATCCCACATCCTTCCCTTGGAAAGGCTCTGGAACCCCAGGGAAAGAAGGGCAGGAGAGGAGAGGAGAATGAGATGAAAAGCATAAATGTAGATTTAAAAGGAGTAGATATTAACCTATGTTAACCTTCACTTGATCTCTGAGACTCCTGGACCCCAACTCAACTTCATTCTCCAATAACAGAGGGTCCCTTCCCAACTTGCCCCACCTCCTTCCCTCATCCTCCATCGCAATCTTTCACCACCCTGGCTCCATCATTCTAAAAAAGAGATTCAAGAGCCGAGCCAGACCCTGTAAGGAGTAGGCTAAATAACCCCACTCCTTGGCTTGTCTGAATTGGCAGTCACCACGGGACCCTCCAACATGGGAAATAAGCAAGTTGGGGTGTTGTTCGTGTTCCACTTATAAAGCTGTCCATCCAGTCCCAATGAGGTCAAGACCCACAGCCAGGACCAAGTCCTGGAAATGTGACATCAAGTCTCTGCAGGACTGAGGGGCCACCTGGGACACAGCCCTCCACTTCCCAGACTTCAGAAAAATCTCATTAACTTGACGCCCATTGATTCAAACACCGACACTTTCTTGGTGGTATCTATGCAAAGAGACTTTGTGAAGCAAATCAATTTCACAGATATTGCAAGGGGTGGAGCCAGCATATTTATAAACCTTTCAATCCCTTTTAGAAGAACCTGTTTACACACCAACACTGGATGTGTTAATGACAAGTCCTGATCTCCTCGTTAACTCAGGTCCCCTAGAACTACTATGCTAGGGTTTTCATTCTCTTTGTACTTAAAACTAATCTGACTGTATCATGAGTAGAGTCAAGTCTTCCTCTAATGTAGACTCATTTCCCCAGTTAGTCCAGCTTAGAAATGGACACACAAGAAACAGCCAATTGTTCTGGGTCACCACTATCCCCAACTCATCCTCCTTAGGACCAACTGGGACTTTTCTCCTGAGGACAGTAATACCTAGCAGAGACCAGAAGGAAGGGAGAGCAGGTCTGGGGGCTCCCAGGCTTAAAGATGGCCTTCCCCAGATGGGCTTGGGGTAGTCTGACCATCACGGGCTAAACACCGTCCTTCTGGAGATACCAGAGGTCTTTGTCTGCTTGGGCGGCCATAACAAAATACCATGCACTGGGGGACTTCAACAGTAGAAATTTATTTTCTCACAGTTCTGGAGGCTAAAAGTCCAAGATCAAGGTACCAGTAGGATTGGTTTCTGGTGAGGCGTCTCTTCCTGGCTTGCAGACAACCACCTTCTTGCTGTGTCATCACATGGCCTTTCCTCTGTGAGCGTGTGGTGGGGGGAGAGAGAGAGAGAGCTCTCTGGTGTCTCTCCCTCTTCTTAAAGGACACCAGTCCTATTGGATTAGGGCCCCACCCTTATGACCTCATTTGACCTCAGTTACCTCCTTGAAGGCCCCATCTCCAAATATAGTCACATTGGGGGAGAGGGCTTCAACATATGAATTTGGGGGACATAACAGTCCATAACCCCAGACACCCCCCCAATGCCTCCCCAGTCCGCTAGCCTGGAACTTCTGTTGTCTTCTTGGCAGGTTCTCCGTGTTCGGCCTTGGCTCGCGGGCGTACCCTCACTTCTGCGCCTTTGGACACGCCGTGGACACCCTCCTGGAAGAGCTGGGTGGGGAGAGGATCCTGAAGATGAGAGAGGGGGATGAGCTCTGTGGGCAGGAAGAGGCTTTCAGGACCTGGGCCAAGAAGGTCTTCAAGGTAACCATCTGCCCAGATCTCAGAGACCCAGGGGGAGAAGTCATATCCCCAGTGACCCCCAAGGACAGAGTACCTAAACTATCAGAGATAGAAGAAACTTGAGAAAATCCTTGGTACTTCCCTCATGTATCCAACCAGGAGACAGCTTCAAACAATTCAGATGAGTTTGGGTGGTCTTAAGATACACAGTTTCCAACCAGAATCCAACCTCCTGCATTAAGGGTAAAGAGTTGGTCTATAAAAAATTATAGAGTCTTGGAATTTCAGGGCTGGGAGGAATCCATCCCTCACTCACATTTGGTAGACAAGTAAACAAAAAAACATAGTGTTGGTTAACCAAACCAGGGGGCCATGCCTCGGGCTGGATCTCAGATCTCACCAGTTTGTCTGCTTTGACAATCTTATTCCTCCTGTGCTAGATCTTCAATGACCTATACAGTAGCCACTAGCCACAAGTGATCATTTAAATTTAAATGTAAACTAAGTAACATTAAATATGATGAATGGATAAATTAAATGTTGTATATCCGTACAATGAAATATTATTTGGACATAACACGGAATGAAGTGCTGATGCATGCTACAAGGATGAACCTTGAAAATACGTGCTAAGTGAAAGAAGCCAGACACAAGGGACACTTACCGTATGATTCCATTTACATGAAATGTCCAGAATAGGCAAATCCATAGAGACAGAAAGTAGATTAGCGGTTGCCAGGGGTTTGGTGGCAGGAGTGGAAAATGGTTGTGGCTACTCATGGGTACAGGGTTTCTTCTGGGTTGAGGGAAATGTTCTGAAACTGGATAGTGGTGGTGATTGTACAACCTTGTAAATAACATACATACAACTAGATGTAAATTAAATAGAATTTAAAGTTCCACTCCTCAGCTGCACAAGCCACATTTCATGTGCTCAATAGCCACTAGTGGCTAGTGGTTACCATATTAGACAATTAGAATGTTTCCATCATGATAAGACATCCTATTGGATAGCGTTATTCTAGATATGAGGTCAGGAGAATAAATGAGCAATGGCCTCCATATGCATGTGGGACGTGATGCAATTGGCCATCCTGGGAAAAACAAAAAAGCAATGAGTGTGGACCCACCTTTACCTGCTCCTTCTTTGGCCCTGGAATGCATTGTTGTCAGCAGCCCCAGGAGAAAGGGGACTGTGCAACCTCTGTCAGTCAGTTGACACTTTTCATCCTCACAAAGGAGCAAAAGGGGAAACTGAGGCCCCTGAGCTATAAGGATATGTGAGTGAGGAGGCTGTGTTGATAAACTTGTGCCAGCATTTCTTCCTAGGCAAAGAGAACCAAGAAAACTTGACTCTTTTTATACCTGGAGATAATTGAGGTGTTCTTGACTTCAATCAGGCAACATTGAGCATTGCAGAAGCAGGGCCTGTTACAAGCCATCATACCCTTTAAGCTATCACATCCCTCATCCTCCCAGCCCTACCAACCACTAAATCTACTTTGTGTCTCTATAAATTTGCCTATTCTGGACATTTCATATGAATGGAATCATAATATGTGGTCTGTTATAACTGACTTCTTTCACTTAGCTTAATGCTTTCCTGGTGCATCCACATTATAGTATATATCAGTACTTCATTCCTTTTTACAGCCAAAATAATATTCCATTTTATAGATATACCATATTTTATTTCTCCACTCATCAGCAAATGGACATTTGGATTATTTTTAAATCAACATGAGGCCAAAAAATGGTATTCAAAAAACCTACCTTTGAAAACCTTTGGAATTATCCATGGTTTTTAACCTCCAAAAATCTGAATTCTGAGCAGTAATTCTTAGAGTCTTTAAATAAAGTTGGAGAACTTATGAACTTGGCAAAAAAAGAAAAAGAAAAATTTTATATGCAGGTATCCAAACATGCAATATATTCTGCCTTTACTATAATTTTTAAATCTTTAGAGGAAGATAGGAAATTTCTAAGGTGTTTACTTTCTTGTTTAATGTTAAGCCTCTGCAAAAGTTGGTTTTAGAAATAAATGACATAATAGAGTTACATATTAAATAGAGGTTAGGTCCCAAAGTCAATAGTAAATGTGGTATGTCCAGCCCATCAAAGGCACTCAAAAAGTAAGGGTGGATTGGTTGATGAGTGGATGAGTGGATAAATGGATGGAGAGGAGGATGGATGGGTGGATGGATGGATTGATGGATGTATGGAAGGAAGGAAGGAGGGAGTGAAGGAAGGGAGAAAGAGAGGCTGGAGGGAGGATGGGTGGATGAATAGAAGGATGGATGGATGGATGGAAGGAGAGAGGGAAGGAAAGGAGGAAGGGAGAGAGGGAGGAAGGGAGGAAAGGAGGATGGATGGATGAATGGAGGGATGCAATGGAAGGAAGGAGGATGGGTGGATGGGTTGATGGAAGGGTAGATGGGAGAATGGGTGAATGGGTGGATGGATGGATGGATAGGTGGATGAATGGATGGAAGGGAGGAATGGAGGGAGGGAGGGAGGGTGGGTAGATGAGTGGGTGGATGGGTTGATGGGTGGGTGGATGGGAGAATGGGTGAATGGGTGGAGGGATGGATGGATGGGTGGATGAACGGAAGGAAGGAAGGAATGGAGGGAGGAGGAGGATGGGTGGATGAGTTGGTGGATGGGTTGATGGGTGGATGGATGGATGGATGGATACATGCTATGACTTGGAGCTGTTGGGAGGCACACTGTTGGCTGAAAGAGGTCACTGAAAGCCCCGTGTGTGCCACAGGCAGCCTGTGATGTGTTCTGCGTGGGAGATGACGTCAACATTGAGAAGGCAAACAACTCCCTCATCAGCAATGACCGCAGTTGGAAGAGGAACAAGTTCCGCCTCACCTACATGGCCGAAGCTCCAGAACTCACACAAGGTACCTCCCACCACGCACCTGGGGAGATGTTCATGACAGTGGGGGGAAAGGAAGACAGGAGTTCTCACCTCTGAAAGGTCCTTAGAGAAGGTGGGCTTCATTGCTTTGGTCTCCCTTTCGTTCAGTCCTCCCGGTAAAGAGAGGGTCAGGAGAAGCTGGAGACTTTTTACTGACAACTGTTTAACTCCATCACAGGAAGACTGTTGTTCTTCTCCCCCCAGGTCTATCCAATGTCCACAAAAAGCGGGTCTCAGCCGCTCGACTCCTCAGCCGTCAAAACCTTCAGAGTCCTAAATCCAGGTAGGAACACCTTGACCCCCTCGGGTTCCCCACCTGTGCCCCAGATGCCACCCACAACAAGGAAGGAGGACTCAGGACTGGCTTCCTATTACCATTCTAAGGGTCCTCGAGACCCCCTTGCCACTAGCATCTTGGTTGCCTGCTTTCCCTTTGCCAAGCTCCAACCTGCAGGGATGAAAAAAGTAAATGGTGACGATCGTTGTGGAAAGGGGAAAGAGAAAGTTTTTCGAGGAATTTTTAATAGAGACCACACCCTTTTCAGACTGCTAATGTTCATTGTAATGTGCATCTTAGTCAGAAATCACTTAGTCCAGACATCTCCCTGTGGAAAATTCTTCTCTGCTGTCCTGAGAAATGCCTGCTCAGTCTCTGTTTAAATTCCTTTGGGATGACGGGAGGTTTATTAACCTATAAAACAGCCCCCTCTGTGTTTTGAGGTCCTAATTGTTAGAAATTATCTTCCTATTCCTTATAACCAAAGCAAGTGTTCCTAGCACTTCATTTTGATCCTAAGTTGCACTCTCCAGTGACACCCAAAACAGAGTCAGTTCTTCCAAATGAGAGAGCTGCCAATAGCCAAGGACAGTGACCGATCTCTCCCTGGTCCTCATTCCTTCCAACTGTTCTTCCTGAGACCTGGTTTCCCAAACCTTTTACTTTAGTAAAAAAGACACACTCTGTCCTGCTGGAAATGTCATTCCTCAACCCTGGTCACAGTGCAGTGGAGGCCCTGTGATCACTACCAAGTGCACTAAGGCTATTATTACCATCCCCGATCTGGACAGGATGCTCTGATGCCGCCCAGGATTGCAGGTGTTGTCCCAACCGCCATGCTGCTCTCCCATTAAGCTTACGTCCTTGCTGCTCTCGGACTTGAAGTCCTTTCAGAATGATCAGGCCAGGTCTCTGCACCCCTCTACTTGTATAAGTAAATTTTTTGGCAGTAAAGAAAGTCTTTGCATTGATCCCTGTTGAATGGAATCTTTTTCACTCTGCAGTTATAGCCCATGAAGATCTTTTGAGATCTTGATTCTTTGCCTGGCATAGTACAAAGGGTGGGCTCTCCAGCTGGACAGCCCTGGGTTCTGACCCCAGCGCTGCCACGCGTCAGCTGTGTGACCTTGGGCAAGTCCCTTGGGTCTTCTGAACCCCTGTCTCCTTACCTAAAATGAGATCGATGGCTATAAAGATTGCCAATGTTTATCTAGTACTTTCTGTGTTCCAAGCACTGTTTTGAGTCCTCTCTGTGCAGGATCTCCCAGAGTTCTGACCAGCCCAGGAAGTAAGTACTAGTATCATCCACGTTTTAAATATGAAAAGTGACCATTAGGAAATGCAAGTGACCTTTCAAGGCCACACAGGCTCAGTTCTCTGACTCCAAGGTCAAAATGCCAAATGGCTATACCTATGGCCTCAACAGCATCACAAGATTGCTGTGAGTATTAGAAACAACACACACACAGCAACTAGCGTATCCCTCATTCCCGTTACTATTCCTTACCCATCCCAGCTTCATACACCTGCAAATTTAGTATGTGTGCTTTCTACGTGGACTTAAAACCTTTTTTTTTAATTGAAGTGTAGTTGATTTACACTGTTGTGTCAATTTCTGCTGTACAGCAAAGTGATTCAGTTATACATGTACATACATTCTTTTTTTAATATTCTTTTCCATTGTGGTTTATCATAGGATATTGAATATAATTCCCCGTGCTATACAGTAGGACCTTATTTTTTATCCATTCTATATATAAAAGCTTACATCTGCCAAACCCAACCTCCCACTCCATCCCTCCCCCAACCCCCTTCCCCTTGGCAACCACAAGTCTGTTCTCTGTGCCTGGACGTAAAACTTTTGATAAAGTGGCCAACAGGATGGAGCCCCAGGGCTCTCATGTTCTCTCCCAGATCCTCAAACACTAAAGAAATAGACTGGGAAATTAATCCATTTGAATAATTAGTTAAATGCAATATTCAGAGCATAATGATCTCTGATATAGAAAGGGACTCTGTATTTGAAATACACATCATACTCCCCATTTCCATCCTGTGGAAAAGTACAACTTCAGTAACATTGGAAGAGAAGGGACTAAGAATCTACTGGAAATTTCTTTCAGCAACAAACTGTGAAAGCCCAGATCTCAAAAATTACTCCCCAAACCATAGTACATAAAAAGCAAGGTAATTTGCAAATGTTTTGATGCTAAGTTGGACTGAAGTCCCAGAATAACCCCCGATCCACCTCTGGAAAGGCAGTTGACTCTGAGCAGCTTACAAGAAGATATTTCAACAAGGTTAGGAACCAGAAGACAGTATTAAAATCAGTTATGGATTAGCTCAAAAAGGATCAAATGGCGTCTAGGCGTTTAACTCTTTAAAAGCACACTCCATAGCACTACCTATTTTCAGGCTTACTACCATTTCCGGCTTTATACGGTTGTTGTTTTGTTTTTGGGGTTTTTTTTTAAAGAATAATTGAGTAAAAAAGCATGACTCTCTCTCCTATTTTCCCCTGCCCAAGGCCAAAGTCGAGCTGTTTGAGCCAGGAGACCACAGCAAGATATTATGAATCACACACTCACCACTCCCACCCCCAACAAGAGACCCTTAATTGCAAGCAAAGTGCTTAAGAGGAAATAAGCCACCTTTTGAAGGTGATCCTTGCAACTCTAAAGAGAAAAGTGACCACAGTTACTGCCTGGCCAGGAAATAAATTTTCTACATACGGCAATTAGCAAACCATACAGAAAAGAGTATCATGGAGCGCTAATGGGTGGGGTGTGGATCATAGGTCCTAGAAGTCAGAAGAAGGAGGGGAAACGCAGGGTAGGCTTTAGATAGGCTGGTGAATAGAGGGAGGACATCTAGGAAGAGAGAATAGGAGCAAAGATGCTGAAGGGGCCCTGAGCGCTGGGGTATCTCAGAGAAAGATGGGACATTATAACGGAGAGTTCTTGATGGGAGAACTCTTAATTCCCAGCTACCCTCTGATAAAATTGCTTCTCTCCAGCCTTCACCGTCTCAACAGAAGACATCAACGTTTGGCTTAAGCCCAAGACTTAAGCATCCTCCCTGCCTCCTCTCTTTCCCTCCCACTATCCATCCAACTCTCAGCTGGTACTGTGGGTCTTGTGTTTCAACTACATCTCAGATCTACATCCACCACCTTAAGCAAGGCCACGATCATCTGTGGTCTGAATGCCTGCCAGAGATACCTAACTTGTCTCCTTGTTTCTTGACATTTCTCTCAAAGATCCATTTCCCAAATAGCAGGCAGACTAATCTTTTAAGAATGTAAACGGAAGCCTGTCCATCCACAGCTTCACATCCTCCAATAGCTTCCCACTGGACTTAGGAAAACTTCAAACTCCTTTGCCATGACAGGTCATGACAAGACCCTCATGATCTGGCCTCTGCCTAGCTCTCTGATCTCCTTCTGTACCACCCACCCCTGTGTTGACCCCTCTTCCAAACACTCCAGCCTTCTTTCCCTTCCTCAAATGTGCCACACTTTTTCCGACCTCAGGGCCTTTGCACATGCTGCTTCCCCTTTCGGGAACACTCTTCCCCCAGATCTTTGCATGTCCGTTCCTTCTCATTCTTCAGATCTCTGCTCAAATGTCAAATCACCAGAGAGGCCTCCTTGACCATCCTTATCTGCCAGTCACTTAGCCCACTGCCCCCACCCATCAGCATCCACCCATCCTCATCACCAGCCCCATCTGAGATCTTTTTAAGTTACTTCTCAATGAGAATCAGGCCCTTTGTTATCTTTATCCATCACTCTCTCACCAGTGCCTAGAACAGTGCCTGACACTCAATACAAATTTGTTGAAGGTATGAACCTTATTCACTCAAACTGCTCACAACAGACACTGTTTACTCTTTTCCTTGAAGAATGAACATGAGCTAAATTTTTTTCCATTTAATGCTGGTCGTTAGCAGACTGTTCTTTCATCTGCGAACCTGTCATTGAACCATTGCCAAATGTGTGCGTGAGTGTGTGTGTGTGTGTGTGTGTGTGTGTGTGTGTGTGTGTGTTATGCTCCTGTAGGTGAATATAAATACATCACAGGCAGGGGATACTCTGGGGGAAAGGGCTCAAATGGCTCTGCCTTCCCAATGTTGCCCTTTTTCCCTCCCCTAAAACTTTTCAATGGCCCATATGTGTCCCAAGCTTTTTTTTTTTTTTTTTTTTTTTTAAAGGCTTAGAAAATCCTATACTTGGAAACCCCCAGCAGAACTGAGATGTAAGACAATTAGTCTCCAGGCTAGTGCTACCCACTGGGGGATCAGCTTCCTGCAAAGCTTCAAGGACCAGCCCACTGAGGTGTCCTAGGGCCATGCAGCCATTCACTGCCGGGATTCTCTGCATGCCATGCCTGGTCAGCGGCTTGCAAAGTGTCCGTGGTCAAATTCCCAGCAGAGCCGGGGCCCACCTTGTGGCCCACCTGCCCTCCATTCCCATCCCTGCCTCTTATCCGCCTGACCACCTTCGGCCACATTCAAGAGGACTTAGGGGAAATGGCTGTGCGTGTGAGCCAGCTCAGCAAGTTCGGGTCCTCCGCATTTCTATTTTGTACTGGCCAAAGGAACAGAGGCAAATATACTTCTGAAAGAAATCGTGATGATCTGGGAGAAAGTGGAAATTGATTTGCGGGCCTTTCAAAGGCGTCCCGTGGTAGGCGCTGGAGGCTCCCAAATTAGCAACCCCACAGCGCCCTCTGCTGGCTGTCAGCCTCTGCCAATCCCCTTCCTGGAGCTGGCAGGGCGTGATGATTGATGGCTTGCTCTCCAGGAACCAAAAGATTGGTATGAGCTCAGAGCAGTATCAGTCGCGCAAGCGCATTTAATGGGTAAGATCAGTGCCCCAGAGAGAACAAAATCTGCCGAGGGAAGGAGAGTGGGAGCCCACACCCCACCACCATCATTCACAATTTCAGTTACCAAGTTCCCCCCCATACTAAGGACAGGGGTGCCATGCAAAATATGCCAGCACAACTATTTTTAATAATGGCGGCTATTTGCAGCACAAAAGGGCCCTTGGCTGTGCCAAAAACTCCTTTAAATAGCGAGTCCCATTGGTCTATTCAAGTGCTGATTTACATACCGCGGAGAATGTAGAAACTTCACGTTGAATATCAAGTGTCTCTGTCAACTGAAAACCAGTTGGCAACGAAGAAAAAAGCAGATCTGAAAATGCGAATGTAACTCGAAGAATACAAAAAAGATTTGATTTACCAAAGTGTAGTCATCCATCCCGAAGTTTTCAGGTATAAAAATGTGGTATATCTGTACTAAAACTTTAAAGAGGACCAGAATAATCCTAGTCTGAGAATTCATTCTTAGCACAGACCTCCTGCACCTGAAATCCAAAAATCAAAAGAAAGGGCATGACCTGGCAGGCATCAACGAGTTTCTCTCTGGGTTTTCTCCTTAGTTCCATAAATTTTATAGTATCATGGGATTTGTGCACAACGAGAACCTGAGTTTAAGGCCAAGTTCTTTTCCCTTTTCCATGACAAGATGAGGGCCCTGGTTGCAAAAGCGGGTGGAGCTTGGGATTTCTAGGAGAGATGGAATTTCACAGAATGGGGACAGCATTGCCTGTGGCTCCAATGGGCTAGTGGTACAATGGGCTCTGATTGGTACAGAGAACAGAGCCTAGTCCAGTAGCTGGTTAATCCTGAGGGTCTGAGGTTCCTGCAAACAACAAATATTTTTTGAACGCCTACTATGTGCCATGCACTGTCCCAGGTGCCAGAATAGAACAGTGGAAAAAACAGACAAATTCCCTGCCCTCTAGAGTTTACATTGTCCTGGGGCCCAGGGGGCAGGCAGGGGGGACAGACCACAAAGCATGTAACGGAGTAAACTCTGCTGGAGGTCAGTTGATGGTAAGTGCTACGGAGGAAAGCAAAGCAGGGGCAGGAAGTCAGGAGAGCAAAGAGGTCTGGGAACTGAACCCTGGGGTGCTCCAGTGTCCAGTGAGGGGAGATGAGAAGGAACTGGCAAAGGAGACTGAGGAGGAGCAGCCAGAGGGAAGATCAGGTGAGCCTGGGATGCTCAAGAGAAGGGTGTTGAGAAGGAGGAAGTGAGCAGCTGCGTCCATTGCTGCTCCGATGACCACAGTGAGTGCTGGGAGCTGGCGGTCGGATTTGCCATGAGGAGCTCGTGGGTGACCTTGCTGAAAGCCACGGCGTGGAATGATGGGGGCAGAAGTCTGATTGGCCTGAGCCCCAGAGAGAAATGGAAGGAGGGGAGTTGTAGCCACAGCGACAGACAAAGGAGCAAAGGAGGTGGGCAGAAGCTGGTGGCCCTCATCCCACTGTTCCCCTCCTCTTCCCTCCAGCCGATCAACCATCTTCGTGCGTCTCCACACCAACGGGAATCAGGAGCTGCAGTACCAGCCTGGGGACCACCTGGGCGTCTTCCCCGGCAACCACGAGGACCTCGTGAATGCCCTGATCGAGAGGCTGGAGGACGCACCCCCGGTCAACCAGCTGGTGAAGGTGGAGCTGCTAGAGGAGCGAAACACGGCTTTGGGTAACTATGGCCAGGCTACACCCAAGGGTGCTTCCCTTGTCCAGGGAGTCCCAAAGGCAGTGGGTATCTGGGGAAGAGGAGACTTGTTCTTCTCAATCACCATTCCAGGTAGGAGAGTGGGTCTCTGTCACCCCCAGCTTATGAGACTGAAGACTCCTCCTTTCTCATGGTTGAATAACCTTGGCCCAACTGGCTAAGCAAATAAATGTCCATGAAGCCAGGACATTGATGGTTCATCTTCGAGCCAAAGGGGCTTCTACCTTCCTTCATCAGCTAGACACTGATCTTAGCAGAGGCTACTCGTCTAACTTCCTTCATCACCCCTGCCTCACTGCCACCAAGTAAATAGCAGCTGGAGTCCGCCCATGCCTCCTCTTAGAATCCAAAGGCACTCTATGAAGCTCAGTGGTCCACTGGGATTGAACCACATTTCTGATCAAATTAGATCAAGTCCCAACCTGTTTCAGGGACCATCCTTGACATTCCTATTAAATAACTTTCCAAGGTAAATGGGTCTCTGTGCTTCATCTCAGTAGCAGCAGGTGAGCTCAGAACTCAGGTACAAGGAACTGCAGTGACCATACGTGGTAGCCCGGACTACAGTGACACATCCCCTCTACAAAGGAGCTAGGACACAAAGTCAGGGCAGAATGTGAAAACAGTTTGTAGCCAAAGCCCTATTGAAAATCCCTTAGGAAGGTACCACTTTAGAGAGACATACCTTCTCTTAATAAATCCAACCCAGACAGTTCTTTCTCCATGTTGGAACAGTACTTTTTATCTTGAAGTAGAGGCTTGTGTGTAGGGGCTGTACTGGAGTAAAGTAAATAGAAGCAGTATTGTATAGTAGTTAAAACATGGTCTGGAGCAATACTGGCTGACTTTATGCATTTGTGCTGTGTGACCTTGGGCAAATTCCTTAACCTCTCTGTGCTTCCATTTTTCTCAACTGCAAAATGGAGATAATAATAGCACCCACCACCTAGGATTGTGATGAGGATTAAATGAGTTAATAATATCGATTGATTTTGGACAAGCTCCTTGCATACAGGAGGTGATCACAGGGTCCCCAGGACTCTGGGTATAGATGAGGGACATGGGAGGTGGACAGCCGAGGGGTTACTTGGCTCTGGGGCAGTCTGGCTCTCCAGACCCCATTCTCAGTCCCAGAAGCAGGTATGGCCTCCCTAACTTGGACCTAAGCCCTCAGAGCCCAGACTCTCCTCCCCGACCCGTCTCTCACCTCCTTTGTGCCTCCACAGGGGTTATCAGTAACTGGACCGATGAGCATCGCCTCCCACCCTGCACCATCTTCCAGGCCTTCAGGTACTACCTGGATATCACCACGCCTCCAACGCCACTGCAGCTGCAGCAGTTTGCCTCCTTGGCCACCAGTGAGAAAGAGAAGCAGCGTCTGTTGGTCCTCAGCAAGGTGGGTCCCTGGCCACATACAACCTTACCTCCTCGTTGGAGAATTGTATAGTTATTGCAACAGTTGTCCAGCAGATGGCAGTCTTGAGTGAGGGCTGCCATAGTCTAGTTTGCAGGTCACCATACTGGCTAGTCCATTTTGGCTAGTCCTGACCATCTCCCTTCCTTCTAACTAAGGTCTAACAGAACAAGAGAGCGACCCCGTTGAATCTCAGAGTTCTATGGCTACAGTTGAAATTGCTGTTCTAACTCTTTTTCCTCCTGCCTTTGGAACCCTTGAGCCTCCATTAGTTCCATCAGAGCCCATGCTTAGAAGAAAAAGAACTTGAGAGAATCCCCCAGTGCCCTGTTTTAAAAATCAGCTTTTTCAGTGCTGAAGAGCTATAGGTATGACTTCAAGATATAAGAGGTCTCTGATGGTAAGGTGAACCAAAAAGCACAGCTTCTACCGCCCTTGCTTAGAAACCAAGCTGCTGCAAAAAATCCTAGCTGGGAGGACCACTCAGATTTCTCCCAGTGGGGCTCCTCCCCAGTAAGCAAGCCACCAGAAAATGATGGTTTCACTTTCGTCTGCTGTACAGGAGAGGGAATCAAATGGTGGCACAAGAAGTTCTGTTTTTAATTCAGGGAGTGCATCTTACTTAGAAATATGAAAATAAGCACCAGAAAAAAACACTTAAAAGAACTGTACGTGGTTACCTCTAGGGAGTTGGAGAGCATTATCTTTAATCGTAAGTTTTGCAGAATTATTTAACTTTTTAACTCTGTACACCCATAACTTTGATTTAAAATTTTAAGTAACCGAAGGGGGATAATCTGAAGAGGGAACAGAGCTTGCACTCTTTGCACAGGATTATTTAAAGTAAAATTTGATGTAACTGTATGTATTAATCCGCCTCTTCCAAAAAGCGCAAACTCCATTAAAAGAGCGAGGATTTTTTTTATTAGGGGAAACACCTGTGTGAGAGAAAAATGGGAACAGAGTCAGATAAGACTGAGAGAACCATCAGACCTCAAAACAAGCCTGACCCCAAGTGAAGGAGAGGGCAGAAAGTTTGAATGGAAGCATATAGGATCAGATCCATGTCAGTTTTCAGGGGGATGTCAGTTTCAGTGAGCAGCTGCTGGGGCTTTTGGCCAATTGAGCCCCAGCAGCTCGAAGTCACTGAGGCTGGGGGTCTGGAAGGCACGTTCTCCAGAATGCCATACCCTATCAGCAGAGCAAGGATGGTCTTTAGGAACATGGGGAAAAGCTTGGTTATACAATGCACTGGTAATATGCTTTACCCCTCCTTAAAATCTGAGCCTCCTAAGGGCAGCTTCTAAGATGTAGGAAAAATAACTCCAGAGCCCCAGAGAGTTCCTGTGTTCCCTAGTAACACCTGGGCTTTGCTGTCAACATGCCCCTGAATATGGTCCTCCACACCCCAACCTGTTCCTTCAGGGTTGTCTTTTACCATCTTGAATGTGACCCATACGCTCCGAGGATACACCTCCAGCCTTGCAGACCCACAAATCACACGCCTGCAAGTCATGACTCCCTTCACAGTACATTTCTCTTGACCTTCGCAAATGGCAGGAGAGTGTAATACTAGGAGCACAGATTCTGGGGCCAGACTGCCTAGAACAGGGGTTGGCAAACTTTTTCTGTAAAAGACCAGGTAGTAAATATTTTAGACTCATGCTCTATGTGTCTCTGTTGCAACCATTCAACTCTGCCATTGTAGCACAACAGCATAGACCATCCATGAATGAGTGGGCGTGGCTGGGTTCCAAGCAAACTTTACTTGTGGACACCAAAATTTGAATTTCATGTCATAGTCTAGGGTCATGAAATAGTATTGTTCTTTTGATTCCCCCCTCCTACCCCCAACCATTTAACCATGTAAAAACAACTCTTAGCTCACGGGCCATACGAGCAGGTCGTGAGCCAGATCTGGTTTTCGGGCTGAAGTCTGCCACCACCTTGTAGCCATGGGACCTCTATATCCCTCAGTTTCCCCATCAATAAAATAGGGATGACAATCAGACTTATCTCATAAGGTCCTTGCAAAAATGAAAACCTGGCCCAGAATAATTCCTAGGCAAGAGTTAACTATTATTATTTGTTAATTTGCCTTCTTCCCTGGACCTCCTCAAGCGCTCCTTGGAAGTTTGCTCCAGGATCTGGCTGCAAGTTCTTTTCTGCCCCTCTTCTTGGTGCAGGGTTTGCAGGAGTATGAGGAATGGAAATGGGGCAGGAACCCGAACATCGTGGAGGTGCTGGAGGAGTTCCCATCCATCCAGATGCCCTCCACCCTGCTCCTGACCCAGCTGTCGCTGCTGCAACCTCGCTACTATTCCATCAGCTCCTCCCCGGACATGTACCCCGACGAGGTGCACCTCACCGTGGCCATTGTCTCCTACCGCACCCGAGGTGGGCAGAGGCGCTGGGAGAGCCCCCGGGTCTGCGTTTCCCCCCCTCCAGGGGCCTCTGCACATCTGCCTAAACTTCTGCCACGTCCCAAATCCTGGGGAGGTGACCCACCCCCCAAGACCAGGAAACTGGGAAAAGAAGCAGAGCAGCAAACCGTCCCAGCTCACAGAGCCAGCTCTGTGCAGAATTAGGAAGGAAATGAGAAGTGCATTTGGAGGCCTCTCCAAAAGCCTGAGACCTCCTTTTACTCCCGTCCTCCCCTCATACCCCCAAGGCAGCAGCTAGAACAAGCCCCCACCACCCCTTCCCTCCGAGGGGGGAGCTGGTTGTAGGTCAGCCGGATAACCTGACCTCTGCACCTGTGTTTTCCTCCTTGGTTATAGCAATTAAAATGCATGGTGCCTGGGATTTCCCAGGCGGTCCAGTGGTTAGGACTCGGCGCTCTCACTGCTGGGGCCCGGGTTCAATACCTGATTGGGGAACTAAGATCCTGCAAGCTGCGCAGTGTGGCCAAAAAAACACAAACAAACAAACAAACAAAAAACACATGGTGCCTGAGAGAGTTCTGAGACCGGGGTCCTGACAGGCCACCGAGAGCAGATCGATCAAGGCCCTTTCAGTGGGCACGATTGGAATACAAGCCACCCCTAACCACCAGTTTCACAGCCATGAGCTCACCCCAGCTTTACCATTTCCTCTTCCCCGTCAGAGGAAGGGATCCAGACAGGGAACTCCAAGGCAGACACTTGGTGTCGGGGCTGTGAGCCTTCTGCACTGGAGGATGGGGGGAAGCCGGGGACGGGGGAGCTTGAGGGACCATAAACGAGCCAGAGTACCTCGGTTATCCTGTTAGATGGAGAAGGACCAATTCACCACGGCGTGTGCTCCTCCTGGCTCAACCGGATCCAGGCTGACGAAGTGGTGCCCTGTTTCGTGAGAGGGTGAGTGGCAAATGAAAAGAAGCAGCCATCCCAGATCTGCATCCTCATGTCCTGAGATGGGGTGGGTGGACCAGCCTGAAGGGTTCTAGAGAGACGGCTGAGTCGGATGGGATTGATATCAACGTTCAGCATCGCTCCAAGCTGTTAAGGAAACTGGATCATGGGGGCAGAGCAACATAGCAGAAGCTAAGCAAGTCCTCTAGTCAAGTTCAGGTCAATGCATCAGGTATTTATCAAGTGCATGTCCTGTGCTAGATGGGGCTACGGTAGACAACCAGGCAAAATGCAGTTTCAGCCTTCATGGAATTTGCAGACTAGTGAAATTTCTCTCCACAGTCTGCTGGCCACCCCATGTGTTCCCAGTTTCTTAGAGACCAGGAAGATTTAATTCCCCTCCCCGTCAACCATCTTCCCTTTCCAAACTCAGCTTTAAAGGCTATTTCTGCCCATAGCTAACAATACTGTACTGTGCTCTTTAAAGTGTGTTAAGAGGATAGGTTTCACGTTAAACACATTCTTGATCGGAGACGTATTACGGCCAGAGGTGTTAGTTTGTGTAAAAGTCCCCCGGTCAATATGTGTTAAGTGTTCCTACCTCAATCAAATAAAATAATATAGCTTTAAAAACATAAAAATTAAAAAATAAGGGATATGTCTGAGCTTAGGCCCACTGTAGTTACCTGCTTTATCAACTGATAACTTCCCTACCTAAACGGTGGGCTTGGCCAGCCATTTTTCTCAGCTGTTAAGGGTAGAATGGTCATGATATGGTCCACATACCATCAGCATCAGAATCCCGTGGGGTGCTTCAAAAATGCCGAGTCCTGAGCCTAGACTTACTGCATTGCCCAGGAATCTACACCCTCTTTGAACATCCCCACATGATTCTTTTGTACGTTGAAGTTTGCAACTCCCTGATTTGGGGAGATCTCATGGATGGTTAATTCAGTGGTTCTCAGCCTGGGGTGATTTTGCCCCCCAGGGGCCCTTGGCAATGTCTGGGGATATTTTTGGTTGTCGCAGCTGGAGGATGCTCCTGGCATCTAATAGATAGAGGCCTGGGCACTACTCAGCATCCTGCAATGCACAGGACAGCCCTCATCACCGAGAGGTACGCGGCCCCACTGTCAGGAGTGCTGAGGCAGGGAAACCCTGGGTTAAATCAACCCCACTCCCTTCGTGGATTAGCTCAGCAATGGGGATAGTTGGGAAATGGAGTGATAGCCAGACCCTGAGGACCCAAATTAATGGGACCTCCCACCCTGATAAGGGCCGCCTGACCCCAGCTGAAGAGCTTGAAGCCCCATTGTATTTCTACCCAAGACGGCCATCTGGTTTACCTAAGACCCAACAGTTCTTGATCAGATTTGAGCTCAGCAAGGCTTCTGACTCTCTCTTCCTTGTCCAGAGCGCCCAGCTTCCACCTGCCCCGAAATCCCCAAGTGCCCTGTATCCTGGTTGGCCCGGGCACAGGCATTGCCCCTTTCCGAAGCTTCTGGCAGCAACGGCAATTTGATATCCAACACAAAGGTGAGTCATGGTCTAGCAGGCACATGGTTTCTACCCCCTGGACCTGGGGAGGCCCAGCTGTGTCCCAGCATCCCAGAGGCATGGTGATGTCTTCTCTGCTTTGTGTCACTACCTGGGAACGGAGGGGGAGCATAGTAGTGACCAGACCCATGGGTGAAGTTTACGGTGTAATTCAAAGGACCTGTCCAAACAAATCATCCACACAGCCTGTTCCAAGGCCCGAAATTCCATCCCCAGAAGACATTTCTTGGACTGTTAAGATAAGACTCCCATCTTAAAATGTAAGCAGCCCTAGAAGGGGTAAGCATTAAGCCTTATCAAATGGATGTGTGTTCATGGGATGGTCCCAAAGACTGTAATTCAGGAGCAGGGTTTGCTGTGTAAGAAACACAACAGATCAGCTTTGGGAGGAGAGAGAGAAAAAAAACCACATTTCTGACATGCATTTAACAGGAATTTACTGAGCATCTCATGAATGCCAAACACTATTGTAGGCACTAGAGGCGCAGCAATGAACAAGACAGAGAAACAACTTAAAAAAAAACTTGCTCCAGTGGAACTGTCAGTCTAGTGGAATAGCTAACATTTACAAAGTACAGTTGACCCTTGAACAACATGGGTTTGAACTGCATAGTCCACTTATACGCAAGTTTTTTTCATTAAATACATATGTATAGTACTACACCCTCCGAGGCTGGTTGAGAATCTGCGGATGTGGAACCTCAGATACAGAGGAATCTCGGCTACAGGGGGCCAACTATATAGGACTCGAGCATCAGTGGATTTTGGTATCCAGGGCGGGTCCTGGAACTGATGCCCTAGGATACCGAGGGACAACTGTATTCACTATGTACCAGGCACAGGTCTAAGGTTTTACATTTACTTCTTACAATAACCCTGTGAGGTTAGACGCTATTGTTATTTCCATTTGGTACTTGGGGACACGGAGACATAGAAAGTTATGTAAGTTCCTCAGCGTCACACAGAGCTGGAATTTGAATCCAGGCAGTCTAGCTTCAGAGTTTGGGGGTTTAGCAGTACCCAGTGGTGGGGACTTTCCCAGAGCAAAGACTGAGACCCAGAGAAGAGAGGTCTGCTGAAGTCTGAACACAATTCACCTACTTCCCTCAGTGTGTGTGCATGTGCGTGTGTGTGTATGCGAGTACATATACCGCCTGCCCCAGGGTCCGTGCACCTCTACCCCTGTAGCACGTGCTAAGGTTCTGAGCAGCCCTGGCACCACCAGCTGCCCCCCCAAATCAGGCATCAGAGCTGTCGGTGACAGGAGATCTTCCCGGTCCCCAGGAATGAGTCCCTGCCCCATGGTCTTGGTCTTCGGGTGCCGGCAGTCCAAGATAGACCACATCTACAGGGAGGAGACCCTACAGGCCAAGAGCAAGGGGGTCTTCAGAGAACTGTACACAGCCTACTCCCGGGAGCCAGACAAACCAAAGGTAACCCCCAGCCTGTTCATGGTCCCCCCACCCCAGCCCAGCACACACACATGCTCTCCACACATGCAAATCCCGTTCCGAGAAACCCCCTCACCCTTTCTGAATTCTCCTCCGTGACATTGCTCTGAACTTAAGGAAGCACGGAGCATAAACATTTGACTTAAAATATTGAACAGCCCACGTTCTATGATGCCACTTACATGAAATATCCAGAACAGCCAAATCCATAGAGACAGAAAGCGGATTCATGGTTGCCAGGGGCTGTGGGAAGGGGGAATGGGGAGGGTACAGGGTTCCTTCTGGGGGTGATGAAAGGGTTCTGGAACCAGGTAGAGGGGATGGTTGCAGAGCACCGTGAATGTGCTGAGTGCCACTGCGTTGTATTATACACTTTAAAACACACATATATTTTATGTTATGTGTATTTTATCACAATAAAAAGAATTTTAAAAATTAAACAGGGAATTCCCTGACAGTCCAGTGGTTAGGACTCTGCACTCCCATTGCCAAGGGCCCAGGTTCAATCCCTGGTCGGGGAACTAAGATCCCACAGGCCATGCAGAGCAGCCAAAAAAAAAAAATTAAACAGCCCATAAGAGGCACTCCAAGTCAGAATGGACACAGGCCGCAGGACTGGAGCATGCCCCCGCTGGATCTTGGGGTTCTCAACTGGACCCCCAGGGGTGTCCCAGGAAAGGAGCCAGGAAAGCAGGGAGGGGGGCACTCAGAGGATCTGGGCAGCAGCTACTTGACATCTGGCATGGAAGTTCATCAATGTTTCGGTAGCAGGTACAGCCGTGCCGGAACGTACCAGCTGAATGTCGGGCTCGCCTGGGGGAAGTTTCCTGGACAAACCAGACAAATTCCCTGGAGGCTGCATTGTACACCCCTTGTGTCCACCTGACATTCTCTTAGCCCCCCTGTTATTCCAGCAATTCCTGCAGCAGCTGGCTTTGCCCAGGTGTAACCTGACAGCCCCTTCCCCGGCCCCCATCTCTTGCTGTCTGTCCTGGGGCTTCTCTGGCACCGCGGCATAGGACACCTGCAGTACCAGCCCCGCACCTAGAAGTGTACGGGAGTTAACACCCCCGGGGTGACCACAGGCCATTGAAGAGAGGAGCGGGTAGACGATGCCCCCCTCTGCGCCCCTCCAGGGGATGGCTCTGGGGGGCGTGCTGCATGATTCCAAAGAGGGTTCTCAGCAGAGGTGAGCTCCAGAGTGGGGGGCAACTCATCACACCCTCAGATCGGCTTTCCCTCCTCTCCTGCTTCACTCTTCCCAGTCCCCTGCATCACTGCACAAAATATAGACCTGCCCACAAGCCCCTGTGTCTGACTCCGCTCCCGGGTTGGTGGGGCCAGGGAGTGAGCTACACGGGATTGTCCTGCAGCCCGGCTCCTTCTCACTGGCCCTCCTGCTCCCTGCAGAAGTACGTGCAGGACATCCTACAGGAGCAGCTGGCAGAACCCGTGTACCGAGCCCTGAAGGAGCAAGGGGGCCACATTTACGTCTGTGGGGACGTCACCATGGCGGCCGATGTCCTCAAAGCCATCCAGCGCATCATGACCCAGCAGGGGAAGCTCTCGGTGGAGGACGCCGGCGTGTTCATCAGCAGGCTGAGGGTGAGTGATGGGCCAGCTCCTGGGATTCCTTTTCTGGCATCCAGCTTCCTGCCTCCTCTTCCTCATCCTTCCTGTCTCAATGACTAGGGGACCCATGATGACATCCCTGCCCCCATTTTCCCATTTATGACTGGGGGTAGAGGATACAGGTGGTCCCAAACCATAGTTGAGAGAGAAGGAAGGATGGTGGGACATGCAGGTGCGTGTATGAAATATGGTAGGGAGCTATGATGTGTGAAAATAACAAGTGGGTGGACCACTGGGTAGCTAGATGGAAACCATCCTAACCCAACTTTTCCTGTCCCCAGAAACAAGCTGCAGCACTGCTCTGTGCAGTTGTGCAGGTTGGGCACTGCACAAAAAGGTGTGTCCAAGGGGGGCAAGTGGGGGATGAAAGCCACCCCATGCTTGGCTCCCCAAGCAGTGCACCTTGGGAGCAGGGATGCCTTTTCCTAATTTGCACAAAGGCTAGTAGCAGCCCAGTAAGCAAAGTCCTAACTATGTGGCCAACTGCCCCAAACAGAATAAACTGAGTCCCAGGCCTCCACAAAGCTCCAGGGGTGATCCCATTCTTCTCCCTGCTTCCCTAAATGAGCAGTAATCAAACATTTTTTCAGAAGAAGCCCTTGCTCTAATTCTGATAATAAACCCTACTAGGTTAAAAACAATGACAACAACAACTTTCTGGTAGAAATGCCAGAGCTCCAAGGAGAGCTGCAGAGCCCTCACCACTCTGTGTCTTTGGTATGAGTCTTGGGAGACACTTTCATAGATTCTGCAAAACTCTGCAGAATAAGATTGAAAACCACCCCCAACTTAAAATGAATCCACTCTACAGATGGGCAACTTTCTTCAAAACCTTTGGGACCAAGGATGCCAGAACTTAATGCTCAGCGACACTGCCCTCTGGGATATTCTTAATGCCCATCCCTCAGTCCTGCCTCAGGAGCTCCAATGGCTCCAGAAGCTCCCAGATGCCACAAGTTCATCATCACTCGTGCTGTTTCTTGAGTTGTCTTTTTTGTTTGTCTGTTTCTGGGCAAGGCTGAGCTAAGATGCTCATCGTCAGAAAAACTCCTATGTTCAGAGAAGTCTCCACTTTGGCAACCGTGGCATTTCCTGAGTGCTAAGCGGGCACTTTGTCTTTTCTCCCATCTCTGCTGGTCTCTACAGGCTGTGATGTTTACACTAAACCCAGCCATGCCCAGATCTGAACTTGCAGGAACAAGGAGGAGGGAGGAAAGGGGGAAATGGAGAAGTTTCCACTGGACCCCCCTCAGCTCTTCTATCCTCAGAAGCCACAAAGCAGCAGCATGTTTCTGGATGGGAACAAAAGTGTTCTTTGCCAACTGGGCTTAGAGGCCCCGTGCCCTAGAGGGCAGAGGGTCTTGCTGAAACAGAGTCTTGGAGACCAAAGGGGTCTCTGGGGGCCCTGGGTTACACCTCGATTCTTTTTTCTTTCTTTTTTTTTCTGGCCATGCCGCAGGGCTTGCAGAATCTTAGTCCCCCAACCAGGGATTGAACCCAGGGCTACAGGAGTTAAAGCGCTGAATCCTAACCACTGGACCGCCAGGGAATTCCCTACACCTCGTTTCTTAAGGAACCGTCTTCTCTAGGAATATTCCATTCCAAGGTATCAATGTGTCTGCCCTTCTCCGCGCCCTTGGCTGGCATTTGAGGTCTGTTTCCTGGTTGTTTCTGTCCCCTAGGATGACAACCGGTACCATGAGGATATTTTCGGGGTCACCCTGCGTACATATGAAGTGACCAACCGCCTTAGATCTGAATCCATTGCCTTCATTGAGGAGAGCAAAAAGGACACTGATGAGTAAGTTGGCTCCATCCCTGGGCGGGCTGGGCAGAGCCCCGCCAGGCAGGGATGTCTGATTTCATTGACCACGGCTTTCCTGCAGTGGGGTCCCCAGACCAACAGCATAAGCACTACCTGGGAACGCGTTAGAAATGCAAATTCCCAGGCTGCCCCAGCCCTGATGAATCTGAAGCTCTGGGGTCAGGGCACCGAGCCGTTTTTTTTTACGACCCCTGGAGGGGATTCTGAGTTCCCCTCAAGTGTGGGGACCCCAGCTTTGGATGTTAACTTCCACCAGGCCGCCCCCAGTTGAGTGATGGCTCTCACCACTGCAAAATTTGTATTCCTCTTCACTGCTCCTAGCGTTTACACCACCTCCCTCACCCACAGAGCGCCGCTAGCATTCTCACTGACACAAATTCCAATTGATATTAATTTGACAATTCCACTTGTCCTCTAGAAATTGCTGGAAATGGTCTGAGGTACCACAAAACTGGGACTGAGTCTCACTATTTTAACCTTACATTAATGCCATGACATGTCACCCTTGATTGTAATCTCACTCCCCCCATTCTCTGCCACAGAGCACCTCGAAACCACCACCGTGTGCCCTTTAAATTAGGTGGGAATTCAGCTGCTTCGTTTTCAGTAGCCTAGGGCACACACACTCCATTTCTTAAGCAGCCCCATTTTTTTTCCCCTTGTGACAACACGGCGGTCTCGAAAACATACTTTGGTGTCCAGCAGGCTGACATTATTGCCTTGAAGATCACATCTCGTCCTGGTTTGTTGTGTGGGTGAGCAAGCATTCATTCATCTGTTCATTCATTCATTCATTCACTCAAGATGAGCCCCAGCAAGGTGCCAGGTCCTGTCCAAGGCACTGGGGCTGACGCGGAAGTGAAAGAGACAAAGCCCAGAGCTCAGGTGCTTTTCTCTGGGTCTGTGTAAGGAAACAGAGCAGCCTTTGCTCCTCTGGCACTAACTCCCTCCCCACTTCTCCTCCTACAGGGTTTTCAGCTCCTAACTGGACCCTCTTGCCCAGGTGGATGGCACCCCACTGCACTCGGCCAGGATGGCTGCAGGTTTTGTAAGCACGGACACTGCTGAACCTTTCCTTCGGGCCCGCACGTGGCCCCCGCTCTGCCTCTTGTCCTGTCGCCGTGTCCTGGCCCTCCTCTCCTGGGTTCTCACCTCTCAGTGGTTTCCTGGCCCTCTTGGGTTTTCTCCTTGAGTTTTCCTGCTGCAGTGCAATGCCTTCATAATCCGCAGTGGCTCTTACGAAACTGTTTCCCTCTCTCTCTCTTTCTGACAAGGGCAAATCACCGGTGCATGAAACCACTGGAACATGGCTGTGGTTCGTGTTAGGGTGTTTTCTGGGGTTTGCCCTGGAGGGGCTGCAGGGACCAGACGGAAGAGTTTTTTGAGCTGGTCCCTCAGCCGTTCAAATCCCCCTTGTCCTTTTTTATGATGGCGTTCTGGTCGTGCATGTGTGAGCGTGTGTTGGGCCTGGGTCTCCCTCCGTCCTCTTGCCCATGCAGGCATGTCGCCTGCAGACCCTCAGTGCCAAGAAATATGCCCCGGCCCATACTGGGGCCTCACACATCCATAATTAAGGGTCTGTGCTAGCATGCCTGAAACACTTGGAAGCGTCCTAATTGCCCTGGTTATATAGGGTCAGGGCATGGAGGTGGGGTGTGATGATCAAGGGGGAAATCTCCAATGAAAGGGGAAATCACTGAATTAGATGCATTTAGATGCTGGCCCCAGTTAGCGGAGCCCTTACTGGGAAATTAACCCATCTAATGGATTGGGCAAACCTGCTCCCCAACCCCACGCACCCCAGGATCAAATCAGGATCTCCTGATTTGGCACTCCCACCCACAAGACCAGAAGTAATGTTGTCCAAGGGAATGAGCTAGAAATAAGAATCTTACCGTCTTTGCCACCGGCTAACTTTGGACAACATCACCGGTCCTTAGTTTCCACTAATTGTAATGTTATGAAGCCAAAAAGTATGAATGGATCAAACTTTAAAGTTGTGGAGATTGAAAACGGTATCAAGGAAGAATATCACTGTTATTTTTTTATTCCCCCAAATGGGGCTTGCTGTTTCACCCCTGGGGATAAAGTAATGGAAGCCGGTGAAAGCAGATCGGTTGGAGAGGGACTCCGTCAAGAGGTATCTCACGGCTTCCTCTACAGGACCCCAGCCAGGGTGGGGAGTACCTGCCCTCATGCTTTTGGTCTTCTAAAAGAGATTCCCCCCAATTTTTAACCTGATAGGATAATTCTGACAAATAAATTATCCTCAATTCAGATCAAAAACAGGCAGGAAAGTCTTTGGTAGGAATCAGGGCAGGTAGAGTTTCTCCCAGGCAGATCTGAGAGAGTTCATCTTCTCAGAGGAAATGGGGTGGCAGGGTCGCTTTCTACACTTAAGTGCTAAAAATCAATGGTGAGCAGCACCCAGAGAGAGCCAAGAAGTTCCACTGACCCCCCAGGAACTGCCTTCCCAGTGCTGAAAGGCAAGCAATCAGCCAGTTCTGATCTTCCGTCTTGTTTCGTTTTGTCTTGTCCGACGGAAAGACAGCTTTTTCTTTCTGTACAGCACACGGGCATTTCTTTCTTGATGCTCAGTTTGGAGGTCTGCCAAAGGGAGAGAGCCCTGGCTCTCTCTGGAAGGGCCTTAAGATAGGGGGTGCCAAAGAGGTGTCCCCAGGAGGGGACAACCTTAGAGACTCTTAAAGACAAAGGGCAAACTCTATGTCGCCTTTTTCCACCCTTCCCGGCGGCCCCCGCTGGTATCGCATCCCTGGCACTTGGAGTTTGCCTTCGTGCCAGTTATGATTTTCCTGCCTGCCTTTTCCTGTTTCCTCCTGCTCAGGCTTCCATGGCACAGAGACCAAGCCCTTGGCATGCTTGGCCGACCCTCTCTGACCAGGAGGGAAGCCCATTCTAAACCCTTTCTTTCCTGCAAACATGATTCTGGCCAGTAGCTCTCCTCCCAGAGGCTTCCTTTCCAACCCTTTGAGCCTTTTGGAGATACCTCCTAAGATGTCACTAGCTCCCCAGGGACTGAACCACTGTGTCCAACCTCCATCATAGAGGAATTAATCAGTGCTCCCCTTTCCAAATCAAGCTTTATGCATGAATGCTTTTGCATCGCCAAATAAATACTTACGAGCACTTATTCCATGCCAGCCACCTTCTTCATATAGCCCTGCCCTTCTAGTAGCAGGCAGACAGAGAAGAATATCATCTTGCTTTATCAGGGAGTCTAAAGAAATGATTGCATCACCAGGATTCATCTTTCTTCCTGAGAATGATTATTTTGTGTTTTTTTAAGTAAACACCTTTCAACCCTCAACACAAGCTGCTTCATAACTCCTGGCTGGAGGACGGGAGATTGGTCTGATGTGTTTCTCTCATTTGCCAGAATCTCTGATACCAAAAGCCTCGCTATGATGAACCTATCAAGAGGCAGAGGGAGTGGAGCCCTGATTTCAGGTTCAGCTCTGATCCAGGGTGGCTAAATGCTGCTCTCTTGTGGTGGTTTGTAGTTCAGTCCCAGTAGCCTGCCAATTTTGGTGTAACAGTAGGTGAACAAAAATAGGGTTGCCTGGGCATTTGGGGGTCGCCTTAGTTGCAGGCCTCTTATTTCTCTTGCGCTCTCTTGAACTGGTCAGCAGTAGCTCCAACTCCACTTAACAAAAGTGAGTTTGACCAGAAGGGATGAGACATTCCCTGCCACAGGAAAACTGGAACAGTCATGTTCACCTATTGTCACTGTGAATTCTGTTCCTGTACCTCGTGTTGCAAAAGAAGCAGAAGTCGTTAAACTCCCTGAGAGGATACAGGTTTTCCCTTGGTTTCTGTGGAGTGAGACAGCCAGGTATCTTTGCTTTGGGGGACTGCTTCAGACCCACCAAAATGGAGTTTTAGAAGCAGACCTGAGTCCAAATGCTAACTCTGCCCCTGTCTCTGTAGACAGCTGTGAGCTGGTGACCTAACCTTTCCGAGCCTACATACCTACCTGTATCACAAGGTGGATTCAATGAGCTAATGCCCATAAAATGCCCAGTTACAGTACCTGGCCCATTATAAGCTATCAAATTTTGTTTCACTTAATCTGTATCATTTCTTGCCTCTCCAGTAGGCAGAAGGCGCCGTGGAGTGTACAGAGCAAAACACATTTCCTCTCTTATAGAAAGTTAGGATCTGGGATGCAGAGACACAATTCTTAGAATCTACATGCAGGTCTGGGGTTTGAGCAATGGGTGGAATTCCACCGGCAGGTTTGTGGAAAGGAGATTGCCAGGATGGAGGAAGGGAGAGGGGAAAGACATGGACGGGGGCATGCAGGGTAAATTGGGGCTGGCTTCAGACATGGCCCAGCTTTGGAAGGCTGAGGAAGGTAGGGGTACACTGCGGAGACAGGCAGGGAACAGACAGAATTTTGTCAAGGGATTTTGGCTTTATTTGGTAGGCAACACAGAGTCCTTAGGAGTGCTTTTAAAAGGGGAAAATAAGGTGATTTGGGTTATGCTTGGAAAAGAATGTTCTGGCTACAGCACAGAGCCTGGATGGCTGACCTGTTCAACTATTGGTTGGTTATTGCAGAAACCCAAGGCTTGAATGAGGGAAAGGGCAGATGTAGTGATAAAGACATTCCGGGGGTTGAATTACCAGGACCTGGACTCCCACCTGTTGTGGAGGATGAGAACAAAGGGAGAGTCAAGAGCGTTGCCTCTAGGCTGAGAAATGGGTCTCAGGAGAAAAAACAGGCTCCAAGTCAAGCTGAGTTTTCGGAACTGACATGATAGCCAGCTTCTCCCCGAGTCAGCAGGGTGGATCCTTCCAAGGTCCAGCTACGCCTAGATGGGCAGAAAGAGAACTGACCCCAGGCCAGTAGACATCGGCCTTAGAACACGGGATTTTCTTGCCAAACACACTCTCAGCAGCCCCCTGCTTTGGGCTTCCAAAAGGAGGTCAGGTTTTGCCCTAAGTCAGGTTTGCCACAGGTGAGATCCTCTGACCCAGATCATGGTGCAAACGGATCCTGCCAGAGTGGGCAAGCCGATGTCTGGACCCCCTTACCACTAAAAGGGCACTGGCCCTTTTAATTCATGCCATTAGGAAAAGCATGGACTTAAGATTTTAAGCCAGCCATGTTTCCTTGTATATTTCCATCACCCCCTGCCCCCGATCGCCAGCATGGCACTGTGCCCGCCTTACCCTCGAAGTCTTCTGTCTGAATCGGCATGTTAATCTGAGACTGTCTGCCGGTGACAAGGAAAAAGAAATATTAATCTGGGCTTCCCTTGGGACCTGCCCACACTCCCTGTCTTCTGCCAGCCCTCTCCTGCATCCAAATGTGCCATTCGGCTCAAGAATTACAGGCCAAGAGCTGGGATGGAGGATAAAGGATCTGAGAGGCTGAGGGAGTAACCATGCCCCCCAGGGACTCAACACAGATGGTCCCCACACACCTGAATTTGGCCTTTGGGGACTAACGCCAGCCTGGCCTCTCCTCTTTCTTCCACACCCACCCCAACTTCGGTCCACATGCCGGTGCCCGCCTGGTGGCACAGACACAATGATGTGTCTCAGGTGCGAAGACCCAGGTAAACTTTCACGCCAGGAAAGCAAGGGCTGTTTGGCGGTGTGGGTGGGGTCTGTTCTCTATTAATACTTGTCAGAGCCGCATGCAAGGGAGGTGATCGGGAGTAAATACGCCTCGGTATGTTTCTGAGTTTGTTGTGTCCTAGAACGTCTGAACGGTCTGAGCAAGCGGGGCATGCGTGTCTGGTCCAGAGCAGAGCCCGTTCTTAAAGCAAGTGGCCCTGACAGGCAGGAACAGATCTGCCTGAAGATGCAGCTTTCCATAGTCTTCTAGAAAGTGACGCCAGGACATCAAAGTGCCCAGACTCGGCTCCTAGGAGACTCTGGTCCAGGGTCCGTCAACCTCAGCACTGTTGGCATTTGGGGCTGGGGAATTCTTTGTGGTGAGGGCTGTCCTGGGCATTGTAGGGTGTTGAGTGGCACCCCTGGCCTCCAGCTACTAGATGTCAGTAGCAGTCCCACCCCACCCTCACAAGTCGTGACAACCAACTATGTCTTCGGGCGTTGCCAGATGTCCCCTGGAGGCAACAGAATCTCTACCGGCTGCCCCAGGCCTTCTCACCATCCACCTTCTGGAATAGGCAGAGCATTTCTCAGCCCGATGGTTTTCTCTCCATTGTCTGCCGCCAAGAACTTGAAGGATTTCAAGAGGGAAGGAAAAAGTATGGTTCCGCCAACTCCTGCCCAAGACAGAAGGATGACAGCGCCGATTCCATAAGATGCTGTGCCCTTGGCATCCAGTTCCGATGAAGACCCACAGAGGCCCAGCGCCCTCCCGTGCCCCCCGCCCCGTCTCCACCCTGTTTTCCGTGTTGTCGTGTCATCGCTGTGATCGTAAGACCCACTCCGGGCTCAGCAGTGGTTACCTGGGGGGCGCAGGGTGCGGGGAGGGGGTCGCCCTGCGCTGCTGCGCCAGTGGTGGTGGGTTTCCGTTCCTTCCGGGTCTGGGGAGCCAGGGAGGTGGGCCAAGCCGGTGTCACCTGTCACTGAACGCGCTGCCACAAGCTCGGACCTCCCCCTACCTCTGAGCTCTCAATGCTGCTAATCTCCGCCAAGTGTCCCGTGCGCTCCAGCACCTTCTCGAAGGACTGACGCCCGCCCCATGCTCTCTGCGAGGGTGTCCAGGCTGTGCTCGCCGCATGTTCTTCTTCTGTATAATTCTCATCTTCTAATTTGATGGAATTCAACAAAAGTCTATTTATGCCTGTTTGCATCATGGTCAAAATATTAAAAAGTGGACTTGACTCGACTGACCGTGGTCTTTTGTTTGATTTGCTTGGAATTTCTCACGTCTTTGCCCACTGCAGCGGGCCGGGTACCAGGAAGCCCAGTCTGAGACAGAGGCAGCAGGAGGCTGAAGGGGGGCGTGGGGGGCGTTCTTGGGAAGGCGGGAGGGGAAGCCTGAGCTGCAATGTTGTCTCAACAGAAACGTCAGCCAACACTGCAGGGAATTCTGAAAATGGCCTTCCAGAGCTGTCCCGATTTGGGACAAGAAGCCCTCGCTCTCTGCAGCAGAAGCCAAGCCCCAAGGGCATGAGGGCATTCCCAGCATCCAGAGGAAGAGCCGTTGACTCCTGACATGAATCTGGAGGGCACTTCTTAGCATCGTGTCCACCCTCCTCCCTGACACCTCTGCCCCCATCACAGCTGCATCCCTAGAAAGGACCCCCAAAGAGACGGGACCACCTTCCCCCTCAGCCCTTCTTCCCTGCACGACAACCCTGAGACCCTGAGCCTAGTTCCTGACTGGCTACAGACCCAGTTCCAAAAGGCAGAGACCTCAAAAGCCCTAAAAGGACAGATGAAGAGGAGCCGAGCCCAAATACCCTGACAGAGTGGCTACTATCAAAGGGTCAAGTGGGGCGTAGGCTTTCTCATGCCCTTCTGGGCGTGGCCATTTAGACGCTGGGGCATTTTGACCTTCACACCTATTTCCAGGTCAGAAAGCACAAACCATTCGATATTCAACCTTTTAAATTACAGAGTTATTTATCCAACAGCAAACACTCCCTTCACACGGTTCCTGACACCTCTGCCCCATCAGGGCAAGTTCAGCCTCAGGCCCAAGTTCAAACATGAGATGCAGATCAGAGAGGAAGCAGGAGTCAGGGGATGCTTCAGTACCCGGATCCACGCTGTCCTACAAAAATGAATTAAGATAATGGCTAACAGTTATCAAATGCCAGTCTTTACAAAAATACTTTGACATGTTACCATTGCTCTCCTCAATTTAAAACCTGGGAAACTAAGGCGAAAGCAGGTCAGCCAGTCAACATAGCCAGTAAATGTTAGATGTGGAGTTTAAGTCCAGACTGTCCGGCTCTAGAATCTGAATTTTTAACCACCACCTTGTTGTGGACCAAAAAAAAAAAAAAATGTCGTCTGCCATTTCAGTAAACAAAGAACGTTCCCTGTCATTCCGGTAAACAACTAATGTTGCCTGCCATCAAGCTGTCGGCCTCTGCAGCCCACCCCTCCCCCATGGCATACCTGGAAGGGGAGTCCGGATGGAGAAAAACAAGATACTGGCCCTAGATAGTTAAGATGCAAATTCAAGGAATAATTTCAATAAGCCCAGACTGTTACATCTTCCCATACATAGAGAAGCACTAAAATCATTAACTTGAGATAGCTGGGGGGTTTTATGTGTGTGTGACTAGCAGTAATCTTTTGATATGTGACTACATGTTTGTTTGGGTTTTTTTCAGCAAAAACGCCTATATATCCTGGCTGCTCCCTTACTTCTTTGGAACAGTTCCTCAGAGCTATCCGAGACGCTGCCTTCCCAGGCTAGAGTTCTCAGTAAGGTTCCACATAAAACGTAATTCTCAGCTTTCAGGTTGTGCGTTTTTTTCCAGTCGACACAGTGCTGCTGCTAAGAGACCGTCACAATTCAAATCCTGGTTCCTCTACTTCCTAGCTTTGCAACTTTGGATAAGTTGCCTAACCTCTCTGTACCTTCACTTCTTCACTGTAAAATAGGCTGTGATCATTTTGACTTCATTGGATTGCGATAGGATTAAATGAGTTAATATAGGCAACACACATATAACATGATGGAACAGAATGGAATGGAATGGAATAGAATAGGATAGAATCGAAGAGTCCTATACACAAGTAAACTAAGGTTCTAGCTCTGGTTCCTTCCAACTTTCTCAGCCCTTTTCTCTTACTGAAGCTCAAACAGCCCCATCTTTTTTTTTTTTTTTTTTTAATTTATTTATGTATTTATTTTGGTTGCGTTGGGTCTTCGTTGCTGCGTGCGGGCTTTCTCTAGTTGCAGCGAGTGGGGGTTACTCTTCCTTGTAGTGCGCAGGCCTCTCATTGCGGTGGCTTCTCTTGTTGCAGAGCACGGGCTCTAGGCGCGTGGGCTTCATTAGTTGTGGCTCGTGGGCTCAGTAGTTGTGGCTCACGGGCTCTAGAGCGCAGGCTCAGTAGTTGTGGCGCACGGGCTTAGTTGCTCTGCGGCATGTGGGATCTTCCCAGACCAGGGCTCGAACCCGTGTCCCCTGCACTGGCAGGCGGATTCTTAACCACTGCGCCACCAGGGAAGTCCAAACAGCCCCATCTTGATGCCATTTGTCAATTGATACTTAGGCACCGCGTTTCCCAGACCACCTGCCATCACGGGGGCCGCTGGTTTTAAAAGCCAGGTCCTGGCCTCTCCCCACACCTGCTCATTAGCGCTCGCTGGGGATAAGGTCTGACACCGCTCACGTTTTTAACCAGCTCCCCGACGACGTGATTCATACACACACTGGAGTTTTGACAGGCCCGGCCTCAAACGTGGCTGGGGACAATTTAACATTTATATGCATCCTGAATGGGGTGGCTTCTGTTGCCTGGCAACCAGGTGAAAAATCCAAGTTTACACCAAAACAGAACCTTCCCAACCACAAATCAAAAGGAGAAGGGGATGGAAAACAAGTAGGGGAGGAGGGGAAAAGGATTTTTGAATCGCTGCAGATCATTACAGAATATGGGCTTTGCAGTCAGTTAAATAGTAAAAATGTACTTCTTATTTTTTTCATTGTACCCTTGGCAAAATCGCCAAGGAAGCAAAAACAGGGAAAGTATTTACAATCAATATAGAGCTTAACCCACATCAGTAAAAGGAAATCACTTTAGCAATAGCCTCTGGAGGAAAATAAGATTAAGTTAATCAAATAGCAGAAGATTAAAACCAAAGTAATTAGTAAAGTGATTTTTTTTTTAAGTCTCAAGTCTTTTGTTATTACTAGACCTGGGAACAGGGTGGGAGGACAGGAGTGGGTGGTCTCCTGGCTTCTCGGCATCTTGGTTTTCTCAGCTAGAACTCAGAGTCGAGGTTGGAAGTTGATATTGGGAGCCCCACTCTCTCCTCACTAATTTACTGTTTCCAGGAATTTTGAGATCTTCCAGGGTGATGAGCCCCACATCTCATAAGGATGTGTTGGGGAAAAGAAACTATTAAATGCGAGAAAGCCTCTGAGACATACTATCAACTCAAGGTGTAGTATCTGTGGCATTAATTAAACATTAGGCAGTGAGTAATTGAATCAGTTTCATTTTGAAGGCTTTAAAAAGAGTCGCTAATGGGAATGCAGTTATTAGCAGAAAAGCCGCCAGCAATATCTGCAGGAAGAGAGACACCTGTTCCATGTTCCTCCAAGCTGGTGCTAATAGCATCACCTTCCTTGGAAAGCACACGCTGCCCCCAGATTGCCTTTCCAGAAACATCTCTCTCGGCCAGTCTCACCTTCGCTCAAAGGCATTCGGGGCCACCAGGGACCAGAGGGGGAAGACCAACCCCTCCGGCCAACACTCAGTGCCTGCTCTGGCCACAAGCAGCCTTTGGGTTTCTGTTTCGGCCACTGCTCCATGCAAAGCTTCACTGATTCGCCCCAAGGTCTCTAAACACAGCTTTCATTTTCCTTCTGGCTGGCCTTTGCTTCTGGCACACCCCCTACCTAGAAAGCCCACTTGGCCCTCTCACCTCTGCGGATCCCACCTCTATTGCTGAGAGCTGGACTCAAACACTGCCTTTTCAGGGAAGCCCTCCTCTACCCGCCAACTATACTTCCTGCCTGTACCAATCGCTTGGCATCGTGGAGGTACTGCTTTGCAATTGTGTGTGTGTGTGTGTGCGTGCATTTTACCTGCTTCTATGTAACTGTTACCTATTGCCACAATAATGCTGAGTAACAAACAGTCACAAAATCTCCCTGGCGTACTGCTTTATTGCTGAGAGGTTGGAGTCATGCTGCTATGAGCCAAGGAATTCAAATAGCCTCTACAAGCTGGGAAAGGCCAAGAACTGATTTTCACCCAGGGCCTCCAGAAGGAACAACACAGCTCTCCTGATGTCTTGATTTTAGCCTCGTAAGACCCATTTGAGACTTCTGACATCCAGAGCCATAAGATCATACATTCATGTTGTTTTAAGCCCCTAAGTTGTGGTAATTTGTTATGGCAGCAATAGAAAAGTAAAATCTGTATTTAATCTGTATTGATTTCTTATTGCTACTGCTCCAGGGAAGAATCCATTTCCTTATGCTTTCCAGCTTTTAGACGCTGCCCACATTTCTTGGCTTACGGCCCAGCATCACTCCAACCTCTGTATCCATCATCACATCCCCTCTCTCTGACTTTGACTCTCCTGTTTTCCTCTTATAAGGACCCTTGTGATTACATTGAGCCCACAAGATCGTAGAGGATAATCTCTGCATCTCAAGATTTCTAACTTAATTACATCTGCAAAGTCCCTTTTGCCATGTAAGATACCTGTGATATTGTGGTTTATAATAAGAACGATATATTTGGTCTTGGTCCTATTTCTGGCACAGAACTCCTAAAATTCTTGGAATCTCCTGTGATAAGAGTGACAAAGGTGTCTTATTATTAACAAACCCCTTTCAGCCACATCTGAGTTTATGTTACTGCAGTGACTTTTGGAAAGCACCTGAGGAAGGGGCTGGTTGCCAGGGGAACCAACCAGGTGATTAGAGGGTTGGCACTTTCAGTCCTATGCCCCTGCCCTCCTTGGAGGGGAGAGGGGCTGGAGGTTGAATCGATCGCCAATGCCCAGTGATTTAATCAATCATTCCTATGGAATGAGGCCTCCGTAAAAACCCAAAAGGACGGGGTTTGGAGAGCTTTCAGGTTGGTGAAGATGTGGATATTTGGGGAGAGTGATGGGCTCAGGGAACACAGAAGCTCCACACCCTTTCCCCATACCTTGCCCTGTGCATCTCTTCCATCCGGCTGTTGCTGAGTTATACCCTTTTATAGTAAACTGGTTAATCTAGTAAGCAAAACGTTTCTCTGAGTTCCGTGAGCCACTCTAGCAAATTAATCAAACACAAGGAGGGGCGTCATGGGGAGCTCCGAGCTGTAGCCAGACTGGCAGAAGCACAGGTGACAACACAGACTTGCAATGTGGCTTCTGATGTGGGTGGGGCCGGGGGGGAGCAGTCTGGCAGGACTGAACCCTTAACCTGTGGGATCTGTCTCCTGGTCGAGAGTATCAGGTAGATGGTGTCAGCACTGAGTTGAACTGTAGGACACCCAGCTGGTGTCGGAGAATCACTTGGCAACGTCGGGGGGGAAAAAAACCCACACATCATAGTAACCTATTCACAGGTTCTAGCGATTAGAATGTGAACGTCTGTGGGAGCGATTATTCAGCCTACCATAGTCTACTCTCTGGCCCTCAAAGATACACTTCCACCCCACATGCAAAATACATCCAGCTCAATTGCGCTGCACCCATAGGATTAATTCACTCATTCATTAGAAATATAAGGAGGACCTAGTATGTGTCAAGCTCTTTTGTAGACATTGGAGAGCAACCAGTAGAGTTCACGTTCTACTGGAAGGAGAGAGACATAAGTTAAGTGGTTTTTTTTGAAGAGTATGTTAGATGGTGATAAGAAATTTTAGAGAAAAACAAAGCAGGGCAGAGTGACAGAGGGTTTTAACTGAGGTGGCCAGGCAGGGCCTCCTCAATTAGGTGACTCTGAGGAGACTTGGGCGGGTGAGGGGAAAAGCCACACACATCCAGGGGTGACTGGGCGGTGATAGCACAAAGCCTTCTCATACACCCTAGCAGTACCTTCAGTAAATATTTGAGCAAAATGGGACAGAGGCCCTGCTCTTACGGAGGTTACCTTTTATAGGAAGAAATGTGTTTATCATCGAATTAATGATAAACTTTGGGCCCCTCATCCAAGGTGCCTTCTTTCCTCATTCTACATAAATGCCCTCCTGTTGACTTACAAGTTCATCCTGTGTGTTCCTTTTCTAAAACAGGGCCTCCAGGGAATTCCCTGGCAGTCCAATTGTTAGGACTCCAAGTTTTCACTGCCGAGGGCCCGGGTTTGATCCCCGGTTCCCCGCAAGCTGCAAGGCACGGCCAAAAAAAAATAAAATAAAACAGGGCCTCCAAACAGGAAAGCTTCAGGCCCCTACTGACTGCAAAAAGAAGCACTACCTAAAAGTTTCAAGTTATGTTTTATTTGAGGACCTTACTGAGGGCTCTGGCCCGGGAAGGCAGCCTCTCAGATAGCTCTGGGGAACTGTTCCGAAGTGGAAAGGGAGGAGCCAGGATATACAGGAGTTTTTGCTGAAAAAACAAAAACAAAACATGTAGTCAAACATCAAAAGATTACTGCTAATCACAAAAAAACAGACATCTCAAGTTAATGATTTTAGTGCTTTTCTATGTATGAAAATACGCAAGAGTTTGGGCTTATTAAAATCATTCCTTTGATAGGCATCTTAACTATGTAGAGCCAGTACCCTGTTTTTCTCTATCCTGAATTCCCCTCAGGGTGCACCATCGGGGGCAGCTGATGGCTTGATGGCTGCAGCATTCTTTGTTTACTGAAATGGGAGGCAACATTCTTTGTCCACACCCCGCGAAGCCTGAATCCGCCCGTGCTGGTGGGTGAATCTGATAATCACACCAAGGTGTGTATTATGACAGTTTGGTAGTGTGTACTGAATGAATAAAAGGGGTTCTGCAAGGGCAGAGACAGAAGCAGACTTAGTCTGTGGTCAGCAGACGTGTGTTTCTGCAGGCAAGTGCTTGAGTTAGACCTAAAGGATGAGTGGGAGCTGCAGACACTCCAGGAAAGTGGCCCTGGATTAGCAGGTGGGAGGGAGAGTCTAGGGGCTGTTATCAGAAGAGAAAGGATGTGTTTGTTCATTTGGAGAACAAGGAAAGCCATAGAAGATGTTGAGGGGGATTGAAATGGTCTCTCTAGCTGGACTGTGGCGATCTCATGGGAGAGGAACGTCGAAGTCCTCCAGCCAAAGATAACCAGAAATACACCGATAGTCCACAAAGATAGGGTTATTCTTTTGCTACAGCAGGGACAGGGCACCCAGGAGGAACTCTGGGTAGTCAAGGATTTGGGCTTTTGCTAGGGGATTTTAAATAGGAACTCAGGTAGCGGGGACCAGCTCTGGGTTAAATACAGTCAGCAGTTCAGCGAAAGGGTACCTTAAAAACTTAGAATTTTCCCTGTTGCCAAAATGGAAAGAGACACATTCCCTCCTTCCTTTCTTAGAGTATTTCCTTGACAAATTCTGTATGTGGAAATCTTTCCTCTGTCTCTTTGATACGGATGTAAATCTTTTCTGTGGGTGCTGTTTTTATTTTTTTACTATGGTAAACTATACATAACAGGAAATTTACGATTTAAATATTTTTAAGTATACGGTTCAATGGCATCAAGGGCATTCATCTTGTGTAACTGTCACCACTATCTCTTTCCAGAACTTTTTCATCACCCTAAACAGAAACTCTGTACACATTCAGCAGTAACCCCCCATTCCCTCCTCCCTCCCAGCCCCTGGTAAACCTCTAATCTACATTCTGTCTCTATGAATTTGCCTATTCTAGATGTTTCATAGAAGTGGGATCATACAATATTTGTCCTTTTGTGTGAGGCTTCTTGTACTTATCATGTTCTCAGGGTTCATCCATGTTGTAGCACGTGTCAGTGCTTCATTCCTTTTTATGGCTGAATACTACTCCACTGTATGTCTACTGTACATTTTGCAAATCTTTTCAAAAGCTAAATAAGCCTCTTGCCAATGTCACAGCCCAGAAATGTTTCTCTTAAGGGCCTGGGAACCATCTCTTTGAAATGTAAATATCAAGGAAGGTAGTGTCCTTTTCTCCCGGCGATGTGGAAGTCTGAGCACTCGCTTTCAGGCTGTAACCACCAGCTTATCACAAAGATGAGCAATTTTATTATTCCTTGAGACAAAGTCAGGTAGTACAATGTGTACCCCACTTGCCAGGTGACCTTAGGATGAACTTGGAAAGAATAAACCAGGGAAAGTGTGATCAGGTCCTCTTACTTTTTAAGTGCATGGTAATTTACAAGCCACCATTAATCTCAGAAGCATGTACGCGATGAAATGTTTGGCTGTATATAAAAGGGCGGGATTTCTCTCTGTCTTTGTAATCTCATTAGCAGGTTACCTGCGATGTGCATCACCATCTAGTTTAATGCTTGTTCAACAATAAAACTGTTCGCCTTCTTTCCTAGGGTTTGGGGAGGATTTTCTGGATTGGCAGGAGAGTTTAATTTTAATTTGTCATTGAAAAGAAATCCATAGTCGTTCATAAGAATGTCTTACCAACCACCTGTGCAGCTGTGGGGGTCTGCCTTCCACTTAACAGGCTGCAAACCTTACCGAGGTCTGCGTGTCACCAAGGCTGATATTCACATTCTCAGGGCCAGGCCTGAACTGTTAAGAGCCACTCTGGAGACATGGACGGGGACAGTGGCTGAGCAGACAGAGAAAGAGATAGATTTGAGAAATATTAGGAGTGATCTTTTAGAAAAGAGAATTGCTTTCCTGTTCCCACAAAAAAGTTTCTCTGAAGAAACTGAGGCACAGAGAACTTAACCTCTGTTGGGCATTTGAATACAGATAGTGTTTCCTAGCACACTTTAAGATCTCAACACTTTTTCCAGGCCCTGTGGGATCTTGAAAGCATGCAGTGCTTGAAAGCAGAGAATCTGGAGCTACCACCTGATTCCAATTCAGAGTTGCCCGGCTGAGCCCTTCCCCATTTCCTGACCTACAAAATCAAGAGCACAAAAACAAGGTTGTTTTCAGCTCCTAGGCTTTGTGTTTGTTTCTTATGCAGCAACAGGAACTGATGTATATGTATTGTTTCATTTAATAGGAAGATCTATTGTTATCCCCATTTTATAGATGTGGAAATGGAGGCTTGGATATGTTATCCTCTATGGGGCATTTGGATACAGAGGGTGAGGGAAAGAGAGGTCGCAAGGATGGCAGCAGGTTCCAGTTTTGCAGGAACGGAGGGATGGTTGGCCCTTTCCAAGGCAGTAAACTTTGGGAGGGGGCAAGGTAAATTACGGGAGGTGGGGATGAGGGAGAGGGGGTGAGGACTTTGAGCTCCTGGGAGGCAAGGACACTGTCTTATTCACCTCTGTATCCCCAAGGCACACAGCCCAGGGCCTGTCAGGAAACTAAACTGAGTTGGAAAAATAAACAGGTGCAGGCATGGAAGTAAGAGAGTGCCCACCCACAGGTGAATGGGAACTCCTGTTTGGAGGATTCAAATCCAGGTTCGACCACTTTTTGTCTCTGTGACTTTCAACTAGTGACTCCCACCTTTATGAGCCAGGTTTTTCCTTATCTGTAGAACGTATATAAAATATGGTACCTATGGCAGAGGGCTCAAATGAGGCGTCCTTGAAGAACGGATTTAGAGTGCTTGGCAGGGCACCCGCTCATGAATATTAAGTTTGTTATTATTACAGCATACTGTTTAGCATACAGTCAAGCAGAGTCAAGTGTATCTGGATTAGAATCTAGGACAAGGGACTCCCAACAAGTCCATCTATCTCCCTGAACCTCAGTTTCCCCATCTGTAACTTGGGGAGAAGAACAGTTCATAGGGTTATTAGGAAGGGCCGACGAGCTCATTGACAGGAAACGCTCCGCACACATAATAAACATGGATGCCACTATTATTGTCCATTCACAGCTTCCGGGCCCCACCGCGCTGTTATTTTCCAAAACGCATTTCCTTCCCTTGGCCACAGCTCAGCCCTCCGAGAGCAGCTGGGGCCGAGGGGGTGTGGCCACGGGCGTGGGCGGGGCGGCCCTGGCGCCCACCCCTCAAGGCGGGTGGGCGGAGCGAAGAGGGGTGTCCTGGCGCGCGCGCGCGCGCGCGCGTGGCGGCCCCAGGTACGCGGACAAGATGGCGGCGGCAGCGGTCGACAGCGCGATGGAAGTGGTGCCGGCGCTGGCGGAGGAGGCCGCGCCTGAGGCAGCGGGCCTCAGCTGCCTCGTCAACCTGCCCGGCGAGGTGCTGGAGTACATCCTGTGCAGCGGCTCGCTGACGGCCGCCGATATCGGCCGCGTCTCCAGCACCTGCCGGCGGCTGCGCGAGCTGTGCCAGAGTAGCGGGAAGGTGTGGAAGGAGCAGTTCCGGGTGAGGTGAGCCCGCCGCCCATGCCGCCCGCGCCCCCGCTCTGCGCCCCCCGGGGCCCGGGCCTGGCCGCCCGGAGCCGCCACCTCCCTGCCCGCGCGCGGACCCCACCCCCGCATCCCACCCCCGGACCCCTTCCCGCGGACAGACAGACAAAGGCCTCCAGGCCGCCGGCCCCTCGGTCCACGCCAAGCGGACCCGCCGGTGTCCAGATTGCGCATTGGGAAGCGCCCAGCAGCCGGGCCCTCCATAAAGGATGACGACCGTGGTATCACGGCTAATCCATCATGCGCGCTTCTTTTGTGCCCGACTCTGTGCTAAAATGTTTACACGGACCGGGTGATGCAGTGCTCCTTACAGCCCTTTGAGGAAGCGGGCGCATCATCCTCTGGCTGTTGGCTGAGAGCACAGATTTCGGTGTGGGACCCGGGATAAAATCTGGCCCTGGCGTACTCGCCGTGCGACCTTGGGGGTAGCGACTGCCCTTTTTTGAGCCTCTTTCATCGACTTTAAACGGTGTTGATTAGACCTGTACCTTTTACTGTGGTGATTAGACGAGCTGATGTATAGGGAGCACTTACGCAGGGCCCGGCTCTTAGGAGGCGCACACTTAATGTTAACTATGATTGTCATCACTATGATAGTTGTTGCTCCGACTGTCCGCATTTTATAAATGGGGAGTGGAAAACACAGTATTCATACTGCTACGCCAAGGTCACGCCGTGAGCCAGTGCGTGCGTGCCGGGTGGAGATTTGAACTGGGTCCATCGCCAGGGCCCCTCTGACCCCTAAACCCAACCGCTTTCCCTGTTTTCCAAGGCTGCCTTTGATTCGAGTTTGTCTGCCTTTGAGGCTCTGTTAAGCTGAGGGGGTGTTTCTCTCCTTGTAGGTGGCCTTCCCTTATGAAACACTACAGCCCCACCGACTACGTCAATTGGTTGGAGGAGTATAAAGTTCGGCAAAAAGCTGGGTTAGAGGCCCGGAAGATTGTAGCCTCCTTCTCAAAGAGGTTCTTTTCAGAGCACGTAAGGATCTGTTGATGGAGCTCTAAGCATTTGCGTGGTAGTGGTGTCTGCGTCTGGGTCTGTCGGCATTAGCTCATCCAGCTCTTTTTGCTATCTCCCTTTTCACTGCTCTCACAATCCCTTCCTCACTTAGATGGCTGCAAGAGTCATTGTGTCCTTTTCCTCCTATCCAGCAGCGTGAAGCCATTTGTCCCTGCCAGCTTTACTTTTCTAAAGCCAGAGAGAATGGGGGGAGAGGGGGAGGGAGAGGGAAGGCGGCACCGCAGCGCAATGTGGAGGGAATCCAGATCAGCATTGTTTCTCCTTAAGTGGGTTAAACATATATTTTGCAACCTCCACATGATTGGGGGTATTATCCATGATTAAACACTACAAATTTCACCCAGTTATTTTCCAGAAGCGTTGCCAAAATTAATATGGTTCTTCTCTCTGGCTTTGCAGGTTTCTAACCAGTAGTGAACTGCATTATTTGTTAAGGTAACAGAGGATTAAGACATGCCTAAAATCAAGACATACCTGTAAATCAAGAATTATTACTCCCTCAATTAAATAGTCTTGTATTCATTATCCCTGGAAAGTTATTTTGTTTGTTTTTTAATATTGCTGAAGTGCGTGGGTTGGTCGGTTTGTTTCCCTTCCACAAAATATCTCACAGAAGTTTCTGTACTGGGTCCTGATTCTTAACTTTTTGTAAATTCTGGAAAGTAGTCCACGCTAATATTTTAAGTTTATTTCTGATCGGAGGTCTAGAAATGGAGCCAGTCTGATTTATTTTACTATCCTGGTTTACTGACAATTAATTCCTATTTTTAATTTTAATTACTATTACTTAATGGAGTTCATACGTTTTGAAATGTTTTCAAGGCTTTTCAAGTTTTGAAAGGGAAAATTTGAACTTTGGACAAATTTGAACTTACTCCCCTATAGAGAATAAAACTAAATATTTCCTAGTGTAATTCATTTCTATAAATGTTTGTTCATGTTAGAATGGACAGAATTTATGTCCTACTTTGGATAAGCCAGACGCTGGCTAAGAGCATTCATAATCACAGGTATTCGATTCTGGTTTAAGTGTGTTTGCACATACATGTATGTGGGTGCTGGATGTGTTGGATGCACTTGGACATGGGCTGCTGGTTTGCTACCTCCACGTATAGTCCAGCTGCTTTTGTATGCATACTTAACAGCCTGTGCCTTTGTCTAATAATAATGCATTGTGGTTTTTCCCCAGCTCCCTCTTTCCCTGTACCTCTGCTTGATTAGAAGCGTGTCAAGGACTTTGAACATAACAGGAGTATACTTAGGATTGATCTGTGGGTGGATGATTACTTTGGCTCAGGACCCTTGTATTCCTGTGTTCTCAGCATGCACACAGGTTGACAAGAAATTTCCTGGCTACTTTCAAAAAGAAAAGTGGGAGAAGTAATAGAATTTTAACTCAAGGGGATCTTAAAGCTCATTGGTTACCACCACCTCATTTTACAGAGGAGAAACATGCCCAGTCGGTTAAGAGTTGCCCAAAGCACTGGACTTCTCTCCCTGGCCCTACTCTCCTAGGTGAATACGACGTAGACTGCACAGAATAGTTATTGTGAATTAGGAGATTTTTGTATTTCTAGTCCTCGTTTCAGAGCTATTTTTCTTCACATTTCCGATGTGAGTTATCACTTTCAGAAATTCCAGTCTTTGAAAATATAATTCATTTACAACTAACAATTATGATCTGAACAAATTATTGTTACTCCACGTGTTCCTTTCCACCTCTAGTGGGTGGGTGGTGCAAGATGGTGTGGGAGAGGTGTTACCACTTCCATGGAAATGAGCAGCTTTGTTTGCAACTCAGATTTGTGTGTGAGAGTGACTACAACATTATTACTCGTTACTGAGGCCTCTTCGTGTGTGTCTTCTTCATAGGTCCCTTGTAACGGTTTTAGTGACATTGAGAATCTTGAGGGACCAGAGATATTTTTTGAGGATGAACTGGTCTGTATCCTAAATATGGAAGGAAGGTAAGCTGTAGTTTTATCAGGGATTTTGTTCGTTGTTTGTGTGTTTTAATAATAATCCCAGAATTAATTGCTGTAATTTGTATGTGGCTGAACTGTGGTACACGTATTTCCAAATATTTCATGTTACATTCATGTTGCCATAGTTATATTTTTGAAAAATTCTGTGTATATAAGGTAAATACACCAAGACAATTGATATTTAAAGAAATGGTGCAAAAATCCTTTTGGGAGAATTAATATTTAGTCCTCCTATGGGTCAAATACTGTGCTCTGGGCACTTGTATCCGTATGTCATTTGGGTAATACAGATTATCTTTTCTTTGTTTTCGTCTCTTCATCTACCACCGCCAAATTTGCCTGTCGTGAGTTGAATTAAAAAAATAAAAAAAATTTCTTACGCATGTCTTAATGTAATGGATTTTTTTTTTTTTTTTTTTTTTTTTTTACAATTTCTGAATTCTGGTAAGCAGTAATCTTACTTTGGCGACGAACATTATAGATATTTGGTTGAGCCTTTTATCTCTCCCGATTAAGAAGAATCCATTATCTTTTGGTTGTTGCTTAAATTTTTTTATGCCTTATATTTTCTGCTGTGAAGGTTAATTTCCAGTTTACCTGAAAGATGACTTGGCTTCCAGCTTAACTGACCTACGAAAAAGATTTTCTGCTCTAAAAGTTCTGGAAACTTTACTAGTGATGGAAGATAAGAGTGCTAGTTTAACATCTTCCTTAAGAGAGATTATTGTGAAATGTCTCACAAACAGGGAGCAAGATGTTTTTCTTGTTGTTTTCAAGGGGGTTTAGGAGAGAGAAATATCTATCAGTGGAACAGCTGTGGGGAGAGGTAGGATGTGTCACTATTCTAGGCCTTGGATGAGTTCTGATGCAGAGGTCATTTTTCTGTTTCTATTTTGGTTTATCTATAAATGAATTGAAGTGTGATCTAATAGTCAGTATTGTGCAGCCTTAAAAATAAAAGTGGACCTGTCTTTTTTACATACATACACATAAACTTTTAAATACATAAATGTTATACATACTCAGTTTATTGGTTGTTTTGGGTTTGGTTTGATGTTTAGTGCAGACTTTTTTTTTTTTTTCTCATTTATGTTGTTTTTTTCTTTCCTCCCTTCGCCCTCCGTTTGCACTGCCCTTCCCTGCCCCCACTCCCGTAATTTATGATGACAACCTAGGTTGTATGCTTCCATGCTAATATGGTACACATGCGGATGGGGGGGGATCATCACTTCACACAACTGAGATCAAATGATAGGTACTTTTCGGTATCTTTTTTTCCTCATTCAACATTACCCCGTGGAAATCTATCCTAATCAACTGGTAACAATCAAATTCACTTTTGTTAATGGCTGCATATTGTTTTGTAGTATATACCATAACTTATTTAATCATCCCCCATTAATGGGTACCACTTTTTTCTCCACTTTGTGACTGTGGAGGGTGGTGTTTCTAGTGCTTTCATTTCTGAGTATTAGATTTCTGGGGATGGGTTTCCTAGGTCAGACTATAGCATGTTGTTTGAAAAACATAGGAGATAACATGTCCTTGAATAAGAAGACTTACCATCATGAAAATGTTGATTCTTCCAAAATTAATACATAAACTTAGTGCTGTTCCAATTAGGATCCAGCAAGAGTTTTGGGAGGGGAGAGCTCTGTGTTTTTTAAGTGGATAGTATTGTCATAAAATATGTACAGAATAGTAAATTCACAGGAGCCAGAAAAAACCATTTTTAAATAATCACAATGGGAAACTTGCATCACTAGATATTAGAACATATTATGACACTACCTGTTATCAAACAATACAATATTTGAATAAAAATAGATAGCTCCATCAGTGGCAAAGGATAATTCAAATTCATGTCCCAGCATAACAGATAATTTAATAAATTTAGACTCAGAGGGGAAAAGATGGGTTATTTAATGAATGGTATTGGACATAACTGAATATCCATCTGAAAGAAAGTAAAACTTGTATCATATACAAAAATTAAATTCCAAGAGATTAAACAACCTAAAATTTAAAACTATCACAATGAAAATCCTTCAAGAAAATAGGAGACTTCATGTACAATCTGGGGATACCTCCTTAACCAAGATTGGTAATGCAAAAGCAATAAAAAAAATAAAGACATGATTTTGCAATTAAAAAAATAGACTTGTATGACCAAAGAAACCATAAACAAAGTCAATAGAATCCTTAAAATTTCTAAAAAGAAACTGAAAAATGTACAAAGGATAAGGGGATGACAGTCTCAGAAGAGCAAGTCCAAGTGGCTGGCAGTCAAGTAAAAAGACCTTTAAGTTCATTCTTCGAAGAAATGTTAAATAACAATGAAATATTGCATTTTTCCTTATCAGATTGGTAAAAAAAAAAAAAAAATAGACTAAATATGCACAGCCAGTAAAAGTGTATATCATTATAGTCTTTTTAGAAATTATCATAAGTATGTTACCCTTTGGCCTGACAAGTATTTTGAACCTAAAACAGGGTTGTTTTTTAATAATAGGGAATAGTCTTATGTTTGTAAATATTTGGGGATGACGGTTTTCATGAAGGACCCTCTTTGTATTCATTCCTGGCAAATGCTTGTTGTTTGGATATGGAAAGCATAGGAGGGAAGAAGGGTAGTTGGTGCTAAGGCACCAGTCCCTGGGTATTTGAAAACAGTTTGCATTTATGGTGTTCTATGTGGTCTTAAAAGAAGAGTACATCCTACAAATAAAGATTTGAAGCAACATATTAAAAGGGCATACACTATATCTGGGAATATTGACCCAGAATGACCAGCACTGAGACATATTTCGGTAAAACTACTAGATTTTAAAAACAGAAAAGTCCTTTGGGGATCCAAGCAAAAAAGACAAAGCCACTTATAAGGGAGAACAAATCCGAATATCATTAAACTTTTCAACAGCAGTACTCTCTGCCAGAGAAAAAAAAGAGTAACACATTTAAGATACCCAAGGATGGAAAATGTCAGCCAAGTATTTTTATATCCAGCCAAACTGACTTCCAAGTGTAAGGGCTATGGAAAAACTCATCCACTTGAAAGAACTCAGGGACTTCTGAGCCCTACCTGAAAAATATGCTAGAAGATGAGCTTCAGACAACCAAAATAACCAAAGAGACCCTGATACAAGAACTAGTGGTGAACATTAAATACATATTTACTTGTAGAATTAAATCCAAGTGACAGTTGATAGGGGAGAAAGTATTGTATGTGATGGCTGTAAGCCCTGACAGTGTAGATACAACACAGCTGTCCAGAAGAAGTGAGCAGAGGACGGGGGAGATCGTGAACAAAATATTTGGGTGTTTTCAGGAATCATCAAGGTGATAAGAATATTGGTCTTGTTATTCTGAGGCTGGTGTGTGTGTGTGTATAAAAGAGAGCGAGATGTAGAATAAAGCAGATGAGTGATTATGTGATGTTCTAATTCATCACTGCTATCCTGAAGAAGCAGGATTCTCCTGGAGGAAAAAAGATACAGATATAAAATAGAAGAAGGTAAAAACTGTATAGTTCTGAATTTGAATTAGATGTGTCAGTATGAATTCATGAGGTATTTTGTTTAAATAGGTGTAGGTATATGTGTGTGTGTGTGTGTGTGTGTGTGTGTGTACACACTTATACACTAGACTTACTATCTGCCCACTGAAAAGGTCTAGAAACAATAACCAACCTAGTAGAAATGATCATTCCTAGCACTCAGATTGTGGTCTTCATACTACTTCCCATCAAAAGCAGCCAGGGTTTTTGGAGAAATAGCTGATTCTAGGTCCAGAGCAGGAAATGTAAAAGATGACCTTGGAAGCCTAGAACCAGGTAGCGAGAAAAGTAACAGTATTTCATGTCAGAAGTATTCAGGGGCCAATGTGAGGAGGCTTCCTGTGGCCAAAGATGTAGTGATTTGAGCAACTGTTCACTGTTTGTAGTGAACAGTAACTAGAATGGGTGGAAATACAGCAAATACGTTTAGCTCCGTGAGTTCATACTAATACTTAACAACTACTAATCGGTCACCTCTGGAGGATAATAACAACCCAAATTATTATTTTGGAAAATGATGAAAGAAGTGAACATTTATCCTGCCTTTTCCTACATACTATGCCGCTGGGGGACCAAATAGTAGATGAGGGGAAATTATTCTTTATAGAAGTATTCCAGCTAATAATTAAAAGGGATGACTGCATTAGAATATCACCACTTTATGGCCTCTAATGAATTAACACACCTGGGCCTTTGAGTAGCAATGGCTGCTGACATCACAGAAAGAGACAACCAAGGCATGATTGCCTCCTTACGGAACTCACTACCACCTATGAAGTCGTCTTGCCAAGTAAATGGAATCTGAATCTGATCAAGCCTCTACGTCCAATTTACAGGAATTTAGAAGACAGAAGAACATGTTAAGCTACACCATGTGGATGCAGTCAACAAATTCCAGACTGCGGGAAAGTACAGGTCAAACAACCAGGTTTCTTCAACAAATAGAATACAAGGGGAAAAGAGATGAAGGGGGATCCTGTGAATTCAGAGACTTCAAAGCGTCTAAACAGACTAGTCCGGAGTGTTTAGGGTTACACATCTGCAAAAACTCTAGCGGAAAGCGAGGTGGTGATGACCGTTGAGGTGTGGATTGTGGTCACTGTCATGGGGCGGGGGGGCCCGTGGAGAGCTTCCAGGGTGTCTGCAGAGTTCTGTTTCTTGGCCTAAGTGGTGGATACAAGGGTGTTTCCCTTATAATAATTCATTAGGCTATTCATTTGTTTCATGTGACTTTCTAGATTGGTATACTTTACAACTCAAAGGTTAAAAAGCCAGTAAAACCTAGCTCTGCTCATTTTCACTTACTCCCTGAAGACTGGAGAGTCCTTTATTTATGAAGCCAGGCCGATAAGTTAATCATTGATTGTCTCCCTCCTACTTCCTATAACCCCTGTGCATATTTGGGAGATCTGATGAAGAATTTCAATCATTCAGCAAGTGTTTATTGAGCATCTGCTGTGTGTCAGACACCATTCTAGGAGCTGAGGATACAGCAGTGAGCAACACTTAAAAACCAAAAAACCTTGCCTTCATGGAGCTCACACTCTAGTGGAGAAGAGCATGCTTAACAAAGTTAAGATATTAATTATATTAGAAAATGAGAAGTGCTGTAGAGACATATTAACCAGGGGAGAGGGTGAGGGAACGTTGGGGAGGCGGTACAATTTTAAATAGAATGGTGGGAGAAAGCCTTACTCAAGGCGACATTTCAGTCAAAACCTGCAAGGAGGTGAGGGCACAGATTGCAGATCCCCAGGGAAGGAATGTTCCAGTCAGGAGGAATTGAGTGCTAAGGCCTAAGGTGAACTCCAGCCAGGTGTGAGGAAGGAACGGCCGGGAAACCAGCATTGCTGGCGGCTGGACTGGGTGGGGAGGGTGATACAGGAACTGAGGGCAGACAGGTGACGGGGCGAGCGTTTAAAGGACCTTTCAGGTCATCATTAGGACTTGGACTTTTATATACTTTGATCGAGGTGGAAAACCATTGGAGAGTTTGGGGCAGAGGATTTTTGTGCTATAACTTAACATGTCACCTGGAGCCCTCTGGCTGCCATGTCGAATGTAGACTGTGAGGGGCAAGGATCAAAGCAGGAAGCTGCTATGATACAGACAAAAGAGGATGGTGGTTTAGATGAGTTGGACGTGTTCACATTTCTGATATGTTTCGACGACAGGACTAAGAGCATAGGTGGTGGACTGAATATGGCTGTGAGAGAAAGCAAGGAGTCAAGGATGGCTCCGAGGGTGTGGCCTCCCTGGATGGTGGAGTTGCCTTTATCTGAGATGGGCGTGACTCTAGGAGGGGAAGAAAGTTCAGGTCTCAGATGCTGAAGTGGGATGTGGTTGTAGCAGTCGGATATACAGCTGTGGAGTTTAGGGGAAAAACCTGTTCTGGAGAATAAATTGGGGGGTGTCAGTATGGATGGTGTCTGAAACCTTGAGACTGGATGGGATGGCAGTGAGTGTAGAAGGAGAAAGGCAGCAGCCCGAGGCCTGAGTTACCCCTGCCAGGGTAACTGAGCGGCCAGCAAAGCTTCCAAACGCCTTTCTCCTGTCTCCTGACACTCACCCAGCTCCCCTGACTTTTCACGTTTCTCTTTCATTTCCTGTTAGTAAATCTGAAGCCAAATGGATAACTGTTTCTTGAATTTCAGCACAGCTAATTTAGTGTTAAATTACAAATGCCAAACCCTAAATTGTGCTGTCTGCTTCCATGATAATAAGTACTATATGCTTGTGAACCAATTATACTTTCCTTGTTAAGTAGACTCTTAACGTGGTATGATTAGTGTGAAGTAAAAAAATGGATAATTGAGAATTTTAATATCTTAATTCTTATTGACTCATTGCTTGTTTGTTTGTTTTTTCCAGAAAAGCTTTGACCTGGAAATACTACGCCAAAAAAATTCTTTATTACCTACGACAACAGAAAATTTTAAATAATCTTAAGGCTTTTCTTCAGCAGCCTGATGACTATGAATCATATCTTGAAGGTGAGACTTCAACACTGATATTTTGATAGGCAGCTGAGTTGTCCTTAAGAGCAGCAGTGAAAGTGGCCCTGATGGAAAAGCAGTGGAAAAGTAAACTGTGCTACATGGGCTTCTGGAGGTTGGGTTGTATGGTATGATCAATTAGGTAGGCAAAACGATTAAATTTAGAGCTAAGATCTGGTCAAAATCTTTAGTTGCCAGCTAAAGAGACAGTGTTTACTAAAGATGCACCATAGGGCTTCCCTGGTGGCACAGTGGTTAAGAATCCACCTGCCAGTGCTTGAGACACGGGTTCGAGCCCTCGTCCGGGAAGATCCCACATGCCGTGGAGCAACTAAGCCCGTGTGCCACAACTACTGAGCCTGCACTCTAGAGCCTGCGAGCCACAACTACTGAAGCCCGCGCACCTAGAGCCCGTGCTCTGCAACAAGGGAAGCCGCCACAATGAGAAGCCCGCGCACCGCAACGAAGAGTAGTCCCTGCTCGCCGCAACTAGAGAAAGCCCGCGCACAGCAATGAAGACCCAACGCAGCCAAAAATAAGTAAATAAATTTAAAGATGCATCATCGGTTCAAAGCATGAGGCTGACATTTTAGCTAATGAGGTTAATTCCCTTTCTCTCTAAGCTTTGAAGCCTCATTTCAAATCAGAAATAAATGTGTCCAGTTTTGTCTCCATGTGACCTCGAGCAAATCCCTTAACCTCTCTGGTTGGAGTTTAATGAGGACAAAATGTTCTTGCACGTCAGTGAGTCTCCTTGTCCATAACGAGAAGTGAGTGGAAAGAAGTCCAGTGGACAGGCAAGATGAAGGGAAGAACTTTCTGTTCCTACTGAGTTGAACAAGAACAAAATGTGACTTCATTTTTTAAAAACTATTTTAAATTCCTAGCATATTACACAAACACTCCCACAAGTTATGGTTATGAAATACAGATACGACTCTTCCTTCACTTTCATTCCCTACTCCCAGCAACTTACCCAATTCGTTGATTCTTTTTTTTTTTTAATTATTTATTTATTTATTTATGGCTGTGTTGGGTCTTCGTTTCTGTGCGAGGGCTTTCCCCAGTTGCGGCAAGCGGGGGCCACTCTTCATCGCGGTGCACGGGCCTCTCACTGTCGCGGCCTCTCTTATTGCGGGGCACAGGCTCCAGACGCGCAGGCTCAGTAGTTGTGGCTCACGGGCCCAGTTGCTCCGCGGCATGTGGGATCTTCCCAGACCAGGGCTCGAACCCGTGTCCCCTGCATTGGCAGGCGGACTCTCAACCACTGCGCCACCAGGGAAGCCCCCAATTCGTTGATTCTTTTTCCTTCCCAGCGTTTCTCAGTCATGTCTCCGTTCTGTTCTTGGTCTCACGCAGGCCGTTGCCACCTCTCCCAGCAGCAGCTTTCTAAGTAATACTTGCTTTCATGGGCATCACCCCATCCTGCTCTCAAGTCAGCCAGCGTACAGTGCCGGCCTAGTCTGAAACCCAGCCTTTTCAGCACTCTGTGTGAGCCTGCGACGTGGCCAGCTGATTTCCTTTTTTAAATTAAATCTCTGCCTGCTTTCAGTGCCCTCCATAATTCAGTCAGGCCTTTCCCCATCACTCTCTAAAATGTCCCATTTGCTCCAGCCAGGCCACTATCCTCACTGGTGCCATACACATACACCTGGCTTCACTTCCTCATTCGTGATATCCCTTTTCCTTAGAATTCCCTCCTAAATCCTACTCACCCTCCAAGTTCATTTCAGGTTTCACTTGCATTAAGTTTCCCTGATAACTGCAACACTTGCAGATTTTACTGCCTCAGACCTAATACAGTAGCAGTGGCTAGTAAACCCTATCCATCCTTTCTGTTTCCTGTGTGTACAGGTTTCTTTAATAGTCACTGTGTTTCTTGTGTTCCTTGTCCTTATGTTATGATCAGGACATACTCCACAGTGCGTAGCGCAGATTCTTACTGATTGATCTTGTTGATTATACCATCCAGAAGGACATGAAGTATCTGCTTCAGTTCATTAAAATAAAATACGCTCACCACCCTGGAATCTTCACATACGCATCCCGGAGTTACGAGGCATCTTCTGTTTATTCCATAGTCAAGAATAACTTGACAAGCTTTATTTATGAAAACAATTACTTTTCTTTCATCTTTCAAATATTAAATAATATTATAATTTTCAGCAGCCCATTCACATCAGTGCTGTGGACATTGGGTAGCTGTTGAAGGTTTTTAACTAGTTGAGTGAATAGAAATTGTCTCCAAGGTTTTGATCCTTGGTGACCAACTAGAATCATCTGATGCCATTGACGAAGTCTAAGAAGCAGCAGTTGGATAGAACAGGCTGCGGAGCTGTGCAGCATAAATCCCTTCAGCCGACAGGTGGGGAACTGAGTCCCGAGGAGGCCCAGGTGCCAGTCCCTGGCTGGTGGCAAAACTGGGGCTGGTGTCCAGGTCTCTTGATAACCCACTGGGGTGTAAGTAGGGGATCCAGGTCCTGAGCTGGTTTGAGACCTCTTGAATTTAAAGTGACTCTACAGCTTCCCGAGTGAAAACGTCCTATAACAGATGAGCAGGTTAGCCCACTGGGTCTCGGGTTAAAAAGTAACCTAAGGTGGTGAAGAGTAGTGATTTTCGAGAGACGGTGTCTCTGGTGTGCTCTGTACAACTTTTTAGCTGTGGGTTTCCTGAGTGTAACTATTTAATTTCAAAGTCCAGTTATCTCCAAAGTCCATTTACTGGCTCACCTTTCAGAGGAATAATTTGTTGAAATGGTATATCTGACATTGAGGGCTTTCAACTTTTTTTTTTTTTTTAAGTCTCAATGAACTGTCTTATAAGTTTTCAGAGTTGTTGGATTTTGAACTATAAGAAAATTAGGGAGAGAGAAGTAGCTTGAAACGATCTCCTTTATTGTATTTATTTCTCTTCCTAGTAGACTGTGGAGATATGGCATGTATCACACAGTTCTTTCGAGTCCATGACCTCTGAGAGAGTTTTGGTATATTAAAAAAATAATAATAATAATGAAATGTAATCTCCTTTGTGTAAGAATGTTGTTCCTTCTCAGTGTATTAGCAGCCAGACCCGACATCCACGATAGGACCCACATCTGGAGGAGTGGCGTAAAGAGCCATGGCCCCAGGAGCCGGGGGTGAATGGCCACTGATAAGAAAAGGTAGAAGTAGGAGTTCCTTCAGTAATTCTTGTGCATTTCAGGTGCAGTGTATATTGACCAGTACTGCAATCCTCTCTCCGACATCAGCCTCAGAGACATTCAGGCCCAGATTGACAGCATCGTGGAGCTTGTTTGCAAAACCCTCCGGGGCATAAATAGTCGCCACCCCAGCTTGGCCTTCAAGGCAGGTGTGGAATTGCTTTGGATCCAGCTGTATCTGCAAAAGAAAACGTAGAGTAATTGATTAATTTGGGGAATTCTGCAGTGCCTTCCCATTATGTCCCAAAAAATCGACTGATGATACAACCACATATTCACCTGGATGATGTAAAAGACCTCAAATACGTATTCTCTTTTCCACCCTGGATTGGTAACACCTGATGTATATTCTTAGGCCATTGCCAGTGTCTGCATGTTAAAGGTTATTTGGGACACTGGTCACAACGTTATTTGTGCTTGTGTCCTCAGAGTAGGTCTCTGTATTTCAGGTGAATCCTCCATGATAATGGAAATAGAACTCCAGAGCCAGGTGCTGGATGCCATGAACTACGTCCTTTATGACCAACTGAAGTTCAAGGGGAACCGAATGGATTACTATAATGCCCTAAACTTATATATGCACCAGGTAAATGCGTGTATAATAGAAAATATAATAATTATATATATATATATTAAGCTTATCTCTGATAAACTGTACAGTTATTGAGGGCAAGTAATAGATTTTGTTCATCTCTCAATGCCCAGTGAGACTCATTTTTGCCTCTACTATGAGGATATTGCTGTGGCTTTTACCTACTTCATCACAGAGCATCCTCTGTCTGAAAACCCTTGAGGTAAATTCTTGACTAGAAATTGGACTTCTCTGACTCAGTGTGGTCCGTTTGCATCTTGTGAACAGTAAACTATGAAACTAACCAGGTCTTCCTTTTTGCACTGGCTTCCAGGAAGACTGGAGGAAATACATGACCAGCTGCGTCATTGATGCTTGTTTTTTATTTGCTTCCTACTTGTCTCCGTTTTCATGTCTGTTCTGTTGCTGTCTACGAGACTTGTATTTTCTTTTGTCGTATCTTACACACATTATTTGAAATGGCCTTACGTTCTTCCTAGAAGAAGGAGGGCCTAAATCACAGGTCTGCACACTTTTTCTGTGAAGGGCCAGACAGTGATTCCCCTTGGCTCTGCAGGCCCTGTGCCCTCTGTCCTAACCACTCGGTTCTGCCGTGGTCGAGCGAAAGAAGGCACAAACCATACAGAAACAAAGGCATGTGGCTGTGTTCCAGTGAAACGTTGTATGTGGACATGGACATGTGAATTTCATATAGTTTTCATGTTTCATGAAATAGTATTCTTTTGACTTTTTTTAAACATTAAGAAATATTAAAACTCTTCTTATGCAAGCCATCCAAAAACAGGTGGTGGGCCCGATTTGGCCATGGACTGTAGTCCGAGAGCCCTGATCTAAGTAAATGAAATATTCTTCCACTTAAGCCTGAAAACCTGTCCTCTCACCTGATGCACAGTAGGTGCCCACTGAGAAGGTGTGGGGAAGGGGTGAGAAGGTGTGGTTCATCTCTGTGAAGCTAAAGCCTTCTCTTCTCCTCTAGGTTTTAATCCGCAGAACTGGAATCCCAATCAGCATGTCTCTGCTCTACCTGACGATTGCCCGGCAGTTGGGGGTCCCACTGGAGCCTGTCAACTTCCCCAGTCACTTCTTATTAAGGTGGTGCCAAGGTGCAGAAGGGTGAGCCATCCGTGACACATCGTGATTGCCCTGAGGATTCATTTCCACTGTGCTGAGAGGAGATGTAACAACAGAGGTTAAAAGGGGGCCTAGGGTGGTGATGGCACTGGTTTGCTCTTGACTGTATCCACGTCCGTAATCTGCTCGTGGGAAAAGTGCACTCTGGATCTTTGTCTTATTTCTCAGAACTGCATGTGAATCTCCAGTTATCTCAGAGAAAACATTTAATTTTAAAGAACAGGACTAAGAGTTCGGGATCTTATGTCAATCTCAGAGTCCCTTTGTTCCAAAGCAAATCAGTACAAAGAGTTCTTAAAGAAACTGTTACTTCCCAGTCTTCCATAAAATCTCCCCCCAGAAGAGAGGGAAGGAGGGAGGGAGAAGCAGGGGAGAGGGAACTGGGCCCAAGTTCTTCATCCATGTGCAAAAGCAAATATTCAAGTTCTCAGCAGTGGCACTTCTTTTAGGCAAGGTTGGTGACCTGATGTGCATTTTGCAGACCAGGTTAATGAGTTCTATTTTGTTCTCTTTTTTTAGACCTAGTGTCCTATTGGACATAAAGCTCCTTTTCAGGTATAGGCTAGAGAGACGGTCTCTTTAAAAGTGCCATCTAGAGGGAAAAGAAAGTTATTTAATTACATCCTATTATTTCAAACTACTTCTTAATGACTGGCTGTGGTACTCTTTGGTGAAGTGATGAGTGGAATGATAGAAAGTAGCTGAGCTTTGAAGTTTGAATTCAGACCTGGCTTCCTCTGAGCCTCAGTTTCTTCCTGTGTAAAATGGGGCTAATGTTTTTCATAAAGTGGTTTGGAGGGTTAAATGAGAGAACCCAGTGCTTTACACGCCTGGTGGAATTTCTCATGCTGGTCTCTATATTTCCACCTCCGGGTTTAGGAAATAAAACTTGTCTATAAGTTGGCGCCTCCTCGGTATTCTTCCTTATCCCTTTCCCTCCTCTTCTCTCTAGAGGTAACTGCCAGTTAGTTTGAAAGTATTTGTTATTTCCATGCAAATTTTAATATTTCATTACATGTGTATGTTTCCTTGAATAGCGAGTACAGGCTTCCCTTGTTTCCCAAATATAATCTGTTCCTTAAAATGTATTGGATGGTTTCTCTTTTGGATAGCAGGCACCCATTTTCCATTATTTTAAATGAGAAAAGTGCTTTTTCAGCTCATTCCCTCTCCCTGAATAACCCAACCAATTTCCCCAAATATCTCTAAAATATTCTTAAATGCTTATATAATGGTCCACCAAGGATTTCTGCATGATATAAAGCATTTAAAACACCAATTACCATGTTATTTACCACAGTGACCTATTGCTGGGCACATTTGTGTGTGGTAACAGGATTGTTTTTCCGCCTTTAGGCTACAGTGAGCATACACCACAATGCAGATGAACAATGAAGTGGTTTGTTAGCACCCCAAGCACCTGGCAGACACAAACACTGAGACCCATAAAGGGCTGGCCCGCTGGGGAGAGGCCGGGAGGGTGGCGGGAGAGCGCACAGCTGCTGGGCTGCGGCCCTCTGTGTCCTGACAGGACTCTGCTCCCGTGGGCTCTGTGTCTGCACCAAGACCGTAGTGTCGCGTTGGCTGTGGCTTTATCGTTAGTCCTGATGACTGGTAGGGCGAGGCCCCCACAGAGTCCTTTAGAATCGCCCTGGCTCCTCTTAGCCTGATGTCCATGTGCAGCTTTAGAATCCGTTTGTCAGGCACCTCGAAGCTCTGGTATGGTAGCTGGGCCCAGAGCTCCTACGGATTCGTGGATTCCCATGAGGAGTATGGCCTGCTTGCGTGTCCCTACTCCGTCTGTCTGTCTGTAAACACATCTCCTTCCACGTTTAAGTCATCTTTAATGTCCTTAAAAAGATTTTATTGTTTTCTACATCTAGCTCTTTGATATCTTGCTAGATTTATTCCTGGGTACCTTAACTTTTTGTTGCTATTGTAAATGATAATTGTTTAAATTACGCTGTCTATGTATTGGTGGTGTACAGGGGCATGGTTGATGACTTAGATCTGGGTCTGATTATCAGCACCTCTGCTGAATCAGTTACTAGCGCTAATAATTTGCTAGATCTTTCAGCTTTTCTATGTAGACAGTCATATTGTCTGAATTGTGACAGTTTTATTTCTTTTTTTCCAGCTGTTGTATGCTTGTGTCTCCTTTACTTATTCTGCTGGCTAGGTCCTCTTGTACGCAGTGAATAGAAACAGGGATAGCAGGCACTCTGCCTTGGGTATGACTTTAAAATTTCATCTCAAACATGATGTTTGGGAGCAGCACCTTTCATTGAGATGATCAAAGCTGCCTTCTAAAGTTGTAATTTGGGAATTCCCTGGCAGTCCAGTGGTTAGGACTCCACGCTTCCACTGCAGGGGGCACGGGTTCCATCCCTGGTCGGGGAACTAAGAGCCTGCATGCCGCACGGTACGGTTAAAAAAAAAGGAAAAAAAATAATTAAGTCGTAATTTGCTAAGAGTTTTATTAATAACTAGGATTTTTTCCCCAAAAATTTCTTTTCTGTGTCTACAGATAGGATGTGGTTTTTCTCTTTTAGGCTGCATGTGGTGAAATTTTTTAGTGTTCAATCCTCCTTTCATTCTCAAGGAACATCTAACTTACTCATATCGATTTTTATAATACATTGCTGTGTTTGATTTGCTCATATTTTATTTAGAATTTTTGCCTATAAACTTGTGTGCATTTGTGTGGTTCTCCTAGACTCAAAAAAAGGGTTGAAGAGCATTCCTTATTTCTGGAACAATTATATATGTCTTGCTAAAGGCAGGCTATTAATACGACTCAAAGAAGAAATCTGACTGGGCTTTTTAGCTGCCCAAGAGAGTCTCTATCAAAGTGAAACAGTTGCTCAAAGAAAAAAAACACAGCCATCCCTGAAACAAAGTCCCACCTCAATCCCTCAGGAGTCCTCCTAGGGTGAATGCAGTATCGTTAGAGGTCCTGCGGTGAGAACCTGCTTATGTGACCGCCTACCCGCCCGGCTCGGCGTGGGCCACCCCCACGTGCGAGAGCTCGGGTCGCGGAGAGCGGTTCCATGGGAGGAGCGGGAGGTGGAGGCCAGGGACACAGCTCTCCGGGGTCTGGAGCAGGGTCCTAGCCTGAGCCTCCAGAGCGCATCTGCAGAGCTGAGGCCAGAATCCTTGTGGCCCCAGGCCCCATAACTGTCATCACAGCCTCAAGGGGCCCGGGATCCACAGACGTTAAATGCTGCTACTCTGTGAAATTAATAGACTGGCTCAGGCATTCCAGAAATATTTCTCTCAACCAGACTTCTGATAGATAGGCCTGGCAGTGAGTTTTAGAGTTAATCTCGAAAAAACTATATTAAATGGCATAAACCAGTGCTATTTCTCAAGTATCAGTGTACTGCAATCTTAATACAGCGGAGTGTGTATAGAGGTCAGATTTCAGACTTTGGGCAAGGCCTTGATATTTTCAGTAGAAATGCCACTGTGTTAACATTCAGTCTCTGATTTGAGCTACTTATTACTGAGTTTTAAATATTGACTTGTTCAGCTCTAATCTGAGATACGACTCACTACGTGTGCTCTTTGGATAGGGCAACCCTGGACATCTTTGACTACATCTACATAGATGCTTTTGGGAAAGGCAAGCAGCTGACAGTGAAAGAATGTGAATACCTGATCGGCCAGCATGTGACTGCAGCGCTGTATGGGGTGGTGAATGTAAAGAAGGTGTTACAGCGAATGGTGGGAAACCTTTTAAGCCTGGGAAAGCGGTAAGGTTTTCTTGGTTTTCCAGTACTTCCGCGGCGTGTGCGTCTTTGGAGGTGCAAATTACCTTACAGAGAATTGTATTTAATGAGCCTGCCTGTGATACAGAGACGCAGCGGATGCTGTGTGGCACAGTTGGGACAGCTGCAGCTATCTACCCACCGTGGGAAAAAACTGGTTCCCGTGATGTAATGCTGTCCAGACTTAGGATGTGCTAAGTGACTTTTCTTTGAGATCTTTGCAGTGGACTTGGGCGAGTTCTCTTTTATAAATGCTGAAAGCATTCTCCAGTAACAAGAATATTTTAGACTGGCAACAATTATTTTTCACCTCCTAGTGCTTTGCTGTCTTTTAATTTATGCCTTTCTATCACTTAGGTAAGAAAACAAACAAAAGTATGAAACAATCTTGCTTCTGAGTCCAAGGAAAATTGTCTTACAGGGAAGATAGAAATTTATAGATTGGAGTATTAGTTTTCTGCCTAATGGCAGAATTTCTTTTTAAATAAACTTTATTTTTTTAAGAACAGTTTTAGGTTCACAGCAAAACTGAGCAGAAAGTACAGAGAGTTCCCGTTTACCCACTGCCTCTGGACACACACAGCCTCCCTCATTTCAACCCCCGCCCCCCCCGCCCGCCGGGAGCAGGGCGTTTGTTACAGTTGATGAACCTACCTCGGCACGTCATTATCACTCAAAGTCCGTAGTTTACATTAGGGTTTGCTGTTGCTGGTGTACATGCTGTGGATTTTGACAAGTATGTGACGACGTGTACCCACCACTGTAGTATCATCCAGAAGAGTTTCACTGACCTGGAAGTCCTCAGTGCTCCCCCTATTCAGAGTCCATTCTTAATTTATGTACCGTGTTATCGAGGTGACTCCGTAAGGAAAACGGTTACGATTTTAACTTAGTGGAGTACGGAATTTCTGTTTCTTGTGTATCTTTTTTTATTAAGAGTGTTATAACTTTGCTGAAGAGAGGAAGTATCAGAATCAGAGAACGTGTGGGATTTGTGTCCATTACTTTTAAAATCTGGGCCTTGAAAAAGAGGGTCTTAGCTCGGAAGCAAACAGGATAAAACACAGATTTCTTGCCTCACAGGGAAGGCATCGACCAGTCGTACCAGCTCCTGAGGGACTCCCTGGATCTGTACCTGGCGATGTACCCGGACCAGGTGCAGCTCCTCCTCCTCCAAGCCAGGCTCTACTTCCACCTGGGCATCTGGCCAGAGAAGGTAATTATTTTACTTTGATGCTTTGCACCTGCCTTAGAGAGGGAACTCCTAGCTGAAAGGCAGCGCTTACAAGTTTATCCTTGTATTAACCTGGAGGATAAACACAGATTTATTCACAGTCTCCTGGTTTTGACCCATCGATTTAATTTTTTGTCTCCTTTTAGTCTACTAAAAATTAGTTATCCTGCCAGGAATTGCCCATTCTCTCTGTGGTCAGCGCCTTAAACTCCCAGAACCACAAGGCCTCGGCCCTACCACTGACCCACTGGTGCCCCAAAGATGTATTTTCCCCAAGTCACCCTTCTCAAGGGGAAGCAGAAGTTTCCATATTCATCCTCCAGCTGTGCTGTTAGCAACGAAATTGACCACATGTAAATAGCCCTGCATGGCGTAGGAAAGTGAGATCTTAGATGTGTTCAGGTCCAGCTGCTGGATGCTTTCAGGACTGCTTATGCCTTTGGAAACCGTTGGGTTTTACTGTTGCACTTGGATCTCTCAGGTTTGTGACGCCCCCTTTGGCCAGCAGGCAGCCCTGTCAGAGGCCACCGTGTTCGGGGTCAGCACCACTCCTCAAGAGCTGCGGGTGCGGCACGTGTGTGCTTCCAGCCACGCAACACGATGCAGGAGCAGCTGCTCGCCCCCATCACGCCCTTGCTTGTCCCTGGGAATATGTTAATAGTCCACTTTGTTTAGACAGCCGGGTGAGAGACTTGAATTCTAAGCTCTCACAGGAACATCACCATAAAATCATCAGCCCTGTCACTAGAGAGTGGTAAAATCTTCCTTGAGAAAGTAAATAATCTCAATGACTCACCGTTGCTTACATGTACGTTTCCTCATTTATTCACAGTGTCAAAGATCTACTGTAGTTCTAGGAAAGGATGCATTAGTAGGAAAATCCCTGAGCCCCTGTCTTCAGATGTCATCTACAGCCCAGGACACCCATGTGATCCGATAGAAGAGTTACTGGAACACTAGGCTCTCTACCAGGGTCACCACCTGCTTCCCACGACCTTGTCCAGAATTGAATAGTTTACTTTTACTTTTTACTTGATTTATTTTTGATACCAGGATATACATAACTAATTCCTTTCACTTTATACTGTACATTAGTTGAGGAATTTCATGATAATTTGTAAAATGCAGAGATCCTTTCAAAGCATGGTTCCTCATAAGTAGATTCTGTACTTAAATTACACATCAGCCTTAGAAGGAGTAGGGTTGACGTTGCCTTTGGGAGGAACGTCTGTAGAAGCCCTGGCATCCTTCCCTTTGATGACAGGCTCAGTTTAGGGCTCCTGTGCTGCCTCTGGGGGAATTTCCTTGGTATCCTCCTCAGATGGTCAGGATTGCCTTCCTTCCAAACAGATGTCACTGGAACAAGTTCCAAAATTGTCACACGCAGAACATTTTTCCCCATGATGACCATTCATGGGCTGCTGGGGTCAGGCACCTAGACGCTCCCTGCATCTAAGATCAGGAAGGGAAAGTGGCTCCTTCCCCATGTGTGGCAACTGTCTCGCCTCCATGAACTGTGCTGCAACTGCAGGAAGGACCCCAAGACAGCGGAGGAGAGCTGGGGCCCGCAGTGAGGAAGGCTCCAGGGGGTGTGGAAGCAGTTAGAAAAGGGTCCTTTCCGGAGGAAGGGTTTGAGGTGGCCCTAGAAGGCCGGGGAACGATTTCAGAGCACAGGGAAGTAGGTTCCTCCAGTGGTGGGGCGGCTGGGAGAGCTCAGTGCTGCACACCTCCAGTCCCTTCTGCCAGCCCTTTGGGGTGGCTACTGTTGTTTCGTTTTGTTTTGTTTTGTTTTTTGCCCTTTTACAAATAATGAAACCGAGGCACTGAGAAAAGTAGTTTGCCAAGGTCTCCCGCACAGAAGTTGATGGCATCAGGCGTTCAGATTCACAGCCCACCCACACGCTTCACCCCTGTGGACCAGGGCCAAGGCGAGATTGTTTCTGAAGAAGCCAGCAGAAGGGCATTTTCTACTCCTGCTGCTAAACCTACATCCTTGTTCCAATCCGTAGTTATCCCTTCCCTCCATTTTCCACATTGAGTGGAAAAGATGTCCCTCAGTTTTCCAAGGCAAAACTCCGTGTGCTCTGGATCCAACCTGCTGCCTGTCCCTGGACTATTAAGTTCTCCTTTATTTCTTCTCCTGTATCTGCAGCTCCCTGTTTCTACTTCTATTGTCAGCATTAAACATACTCAGGTCTCCCTCATCTTTGAAAAAAGAGAAGGAGAAGCCTCCGACGACAGCCCCTGGCTTTCCCCGCGGCTCCATCTTACCTCTCTGCTCCCAGCCTGGCCAGGGTCCTTGTGACGGCCTCCCCCTCGCCTCCCCCGCACTGCACAGAACATGGGGCTCCGTTCCCACCCCTCCCCCCCGCGTGAACTGGAAGCCCGTGACCCCCTCTTGCTGAACCTTCTCTTTGTTGCCAAATCCAGTGGACACTTGTCTTTCCTTATCTTTCTTGATCACTTGGAGGTCGTCCCCCCGCTCAAAACACTCTGTTCCTTTGATTCTGGTCCCCTATTCCCAGGCTCTCGCTAGTTGCTGTCCTGTCTCTCCCTTTCCCGTCCTCTGTCTCTCCCTTTAAGGCTCTACACTGTGGGGTAGTTTCTAGACTTCTTTCTTCTGTGCACGGTTCCCCTCAGTGATCTCACCTTACCTCAGTTACCATCTGTAGGTCAGCGGCTCCCAAATCTCTGATCTCCTGCCTGGACCCTGGGCTCCAGGCCAACACATCCAGATGCCTGTCGGCGGTTGTGTCTCCTTCAGTCTCCTTCCTTCAGGCTCCTTCAGTCTCCTTCCTTCTCCTCTGAGACCGTTTGAACATGTTTTAAACACTGTAGCCAGAGTGATCATGACAAAATGTCAGTTACGTCTCTTCGCTGCTCAGGGCCCTCTGAGTGGCTCCCCCCGTTGCCTGGAAGACCAGGCTCGTGCTCTCCACCGAGGCCTGCTAGGTTCTTGGCGGCCCGGCCCTGCCTGCCTGCATTTCCCTGTATCCACTCTGCTGCTGCAACCACGTCCTGCATCTGTGCTGTGCTCTTGCCTCAGTTCTCTGCACACGCTGCATCTCTGCCCAGAACACCTTTCGTGTCCCTCAGCTCCATCTGCCGGCTAACTCCTGCTGAGCCGCCGGCTTAGCTCTTGCCTCTGAAACCCCTCCCTGCCCCTCTGCTCCCTGACGGCCCTGAGCGCGCCCTTCCACAAAGTTTGTGTGGAGGAGTGTCTCGCAGCTGCTTAGCCACCCTTCCCCACGAGACCGTGCTCTTTAAGGACAGGGACCATGTCTTGTTGTTTACTGTAGCTCTTCCCCTTGCTCTCAGCACAATTCCTGCCACCCAGTAGGTGCTCACAACATTTTATTTGAATGAATGATTAAGAAATGACAGAAATTCGTTAGCTGTGAACGAGGAAGGAGGCTCGAAGAGAATATCCCAATTTTCCAATAAGGGTGGCCACTTCAAAAGTTGAAGTGTGTGGGGAGCAGACCTGTTTCGGGGTAGGAGACAGTGTTCCGTCTGGGATGTGTTGATTGGCATGACCCGGAGCCGTGGAGTACCGCGTTTGGTGGGCGCTCTTGGCATCAGCATCTGGTAGCTGAAGTCCCAAACGTAGAAGAGCCCACAGAAGTGGACGTCCAGAGGATGGAGCCGAGAGCTTCAGAGACATGTCAGGGGAAACCTGCAGTTAAGAGGACAGAGCAGGGTCTGCAAACTCTGGCCCCTGGGCCCAGAGCCGGCTGGCTTTGTGAATAAGTTTTGTCAGCACACAGCCGTGTCCGTTTGTCTGCGGACTGTCTCTGGCTGCTTTTCAGCCACAGCAGCAGAGGGGAGTAGTTGAGTCAGAGACCATATGGCCCACAAAGCCTAAAATATTTACTTTCGGGCCCTTTACAGAACAAGTTGCCAGTCGTGGGCAATAGACACCCCTGTTCCAAGATCTCTACTCTGAAGGTTGTGGGCTCTTGGGATTCTAGGCCTAGACATTTAGCTGTAGACGTCATGGTGCCCCACTGTCAGCACGGGCTTTTGGAAACACACCGGGCACATCTCATGGTGCCTTCTCCGTTTCTGCCGTCTCCCTTCACCCTATCATCCTCACACCAAGGGAAGGACGGGAGTAATCATCCCTGAACCTTATCTCCTCCTCGGATACTCTGAGTTCAAGACTTCCTTTATGCTTTGAAGATTCCACGTTATGTTTCTTTCACTTATCTGGTGGGAAGGGGCTGCCAGGAACAGAGGGGAGGCTGTGTCTGTAGAAAAGTTGTCAGCAGTAACTAGTTGGAACTGCGGAGGGGAACACAAGAAGCTTACTGTGAAATCAGATGCTTTTAGCTACAAGGGACAACTGTTGTTAGTGTTGGCCCTACATTACAAGGCCACTGCAGGGGACGGCAAGTGGATGGGATTGGCTCCTGGCTGGTACTGGTTGAAGCTGGGTCTGCTACTTGGGGTTATACCACTCTGTCCATTTTTTATGTGTTTGAAAATTTTCCTAACAGTCAATTAAAATACTCCTCTTCCTGCTTTGATGTGAAGGTGACTGAGACCTGGGGTTGCGAGTCAGCTCTGGGTCCACATCCTCACTGCACGTCTTCATAACCCCATGACCTCAGGCAAGTTGCTTAACTAGCGTGGAGGGCTTTAATTGAATAAGGGATGTGGTTTTCGGTAAAATATTTTCTAGTCAGATTAAGTCTAAGAGGGAGGATGCTGATTTTTGGCTTATGATAGGTTTAGGTAGGGAGGTAAACGGTGCATGATAGTGGGGAAATACCCTAAAAGACTAGAAAACTTGAGGGTATTTGAGGGGTAAATAAATTTTAAGTCTTGTGTGTTAAGGTTAATTTCAAGTGCTAGCACAAAGCCCAGGATGGTCACTGTAAAGGCAGTTAATTTTAGGTATGGGGGCGTGGTTATTAGGGGGACCATTGTTGGGGGGATGTTGTTGGAGATAATAAATCCGGCAAAAACACAATTAGTAAGAAGTTTGATGGAGTTAATTAGGAGTGGGCTGTTTTCATTGGTTGAGGTTAAGGGAGAGAAGTGAGGTGGTCCTAGCAGTGTGAAGAAGGGAACGCGAGCACTTCAGACAGCTGGGAGGGAGGCGGCAGCTGGAGTTATTAGCAGGGCTCGGGCATTGGTGTAAGATGTGTTAGCAGCTTCAGTGATCAGGCCTTTAGAAGCCAGTGAGGAAAGGCATTCCTGTCAGTGCTAAACTTCCAATAATAAGGGCTGTTGTGGTGAAAGGTATAGCTTTGAATAGGCCTCCTATTTTTCGAGTATCTTGGTCGTTGTTCAGGCTGTGAATAATAGATCCAGAGCATATGAATAGTATGGCCTTAAAAAAAAGCATGTGTGAACATGTGCAAGAATGCTAGATAGGGTTGGTTGATGCCAGTTGTTACCATTATTAGGCCTAATTGGCTGGAAGTGGAGAAGGCGACAATTTTTTTAATGTCGTTTTGGGTGAGGGCACATATTGCTGTGAATAGGGTGGTAAGGGCTCCTAAGCATAGTGCTACTGTTTGAATAAGTTTATTGTTTTCTGTTAAAGGGTAAAATTGAATAAGCAAGAAGATCCCTGCCACGACTACTGTGCTTGAGTGCAGTAAGGCTGAGACAGGAGCAGGACCTTCTGTTGCTGAGGGGGGTCAAGGGTGAAGTCCAGAATGAGCAGGTTTTCCGGCTGCAGCTAGTACGAGTCTTACAAGGGGGAGATTTGAGTGATTTAAGTCGAGTATAAAAATTTGTTGCAGGTCTCCTGTGTTTAGGTTAAATAGGAATCATGCTATTGATATAAATCCAATGTCCTGATGCGGTTATATAGGATGGCCTGGAGAGCAGCTCTCTTTGTGTCTGATTCCTTTTGAAATTGGAAGTGACTGGACTGCTGACCTTCAACTTGGGAGGATTAAATGAAGTAAAAAATGTGACAGGCTTGGCACAGTGACCAGCAGAGAATAAGTATTCAGTAACTATTGAGATCCTGCAAATCTCATTCTGGAAGACAAGATTGGGTTTTAAAATAATATGTTACGTTGCATAAAGCTGTAGTTTTCACGACACTTTTATAGGCTCACAATGTATCAGGAAATAGGGCAGTTATTAATCATTATTTGACAAGTGAATAAATTAATTCAAGGGTAAAAACAGCGAGTTTGGCTGATCCGGGCCTAGAGTCCAGGCTGCTCTGTCTACTCAGCGTCCGTAAGTAGGAGGAGACCCGTGTCACAGACCCTTGGCTGAGCTGTGAGCGAGCGGGGCTTGCTGATTGTTCACATGTGTTAGCGTTCCTTGAACTTGTATTTTTCCGTAGAGGCACTGGGTGCAGTAGAAAGAGTAGAGCCTTGGGGTCGGGCAGTTCTGCTCTGCCAGCTAGTCACATAAATTGCGGAGAGACGGGGTTTCCCCGTCCACCTGAACACTGAATTGTGCTGTGAGTTAAAGTCATTGAAGCGACCAGTAGGATTTCAGAACTCTGCTCCGCACATCTTCATTCTTCACATATAGCATCATAAATGAACTGTGCTGATTTGCGTCCATCACTCCGGTGCCCTCCCTGTGACCCCTTCCCCTCTCCTGCAGCACTGAGGCCAGTCTATCACTCAGCCTCTTGACCTTGATTGAAGCAGCTTCACATTTCTTTTTCCTCTCAATTCATGAGTGGCAGGTTGAAAATGTTTCCTTTCTGTGTGTGAGAAATTGAGTCCCCCCGCTCACCAAGGATGTTGGAACCTGTTAAGAGTTCACCTAGTCCGACAGGCCCTTGCATCCCCATCCTGTGCGGACTCCGGTCCCCGTGTTTCTATAGAGTTCCTCCCACTCACGCTGGTTGGATTTGGATGCCGGGGCCAGTCCCCAGCACGTGAAGTGACTCTGGGCGTACAGAGCACCGACGGGGTGAGAGCCTGTGGGTAACGGAGACTCGGGCCGTCAGCCCGGCGCGCCTCGCTGCCCTTCCTCAGGTTATGTAGGTCTAAATCCCTTGCCAGGAAAAAGAAAAGGCCTAAATGAAAATATTATCTCCTAGTCTTTCTGTCTTGTCTTGAAGGTGCTTGACATCCTCCAGCACATCCAAACCCTAGACCCCGGGCAGCACGGGGCGGTGGGCTATCTGGTGCAGCACACACTGGAGCACATTGAGCGCAAGAAGGAGGAGGTGGGCGTGGAGGTGAAGCTCCGCTCCCACGAGAAGCACAGAGACGTCTGCTATGCCATTGGGCTCATTATGAAGCATAAGAGGTGAGTGCCCCGGCGTCCGCCCCCGCGCGGCTGCAGAGGACACAGCGCCGTGAGCCCCGCTTCGGAGCAGCGGGGGTGCACCTGGAGGGGACCTGACCCGATGCAGCAGCGACTGAGGCCCATCGCAGCGAGAACCGAAGGCTGAACCATATCTTTAACCTTTTTGTTTTTTAAGACGCAACTTGCTTTCCTAACGGGGAGCTCTTCTACTGTGTGTAGTGACCCTTCTCCGTGGGGGATGGAAGCCCTGTCAGCCTCGTTCTTTCTCTCCTCTCTTCGTCGTCCTCACTCTCTCCAGGGGTCTTGCTCTCCTTGGATCTGAGGGTGGTAGGGACTTGCTGGGTCCTGGGGTTTGGACATGGCCGATGGACAAGGCAAAATTAAACTGCCTCCAGAGCAGCTGTACCTATTTACATCCCACCAGCAGGCCAGGACCTGAGAGGTTTGATTCTCGACAACTTGTGTTAGTGCCAGACCTTTAAAAATGCACTTATGTGGTAAATGGCAAATGGCATTTCATTGTGGTTTTAATTTGCATTTCCCTGTCTACCACCCAGATTGAGGTTCTTTCCCTGCGTTTACTAGCCATTCAGGTTCCTTTGATTAAGTGCCTCTTCAGGTATTTTGCTTTTCATTTGAGTTGTTAGTCTTACTGATTTGCAGTTTCTTTATTCTGTGTATTAGTCTCTATGTTCAGATAAGTTGCAAATATCTTTACTCAGTTTTTGGCTAGTGTTTTCCATTCTTTTATTACATTCTTTTTCTTTTTTTTAACTTTGTTGTGGAAATTGCAAGCATATGTAAGAGTAGAGAGAGGAGTGTTACAAACCAGGTAATGTTCCCATGTCCAGCTTCAACAGTTATCATACAATTTGTTTCACCCCCTCCCCCTCCTCCCTGGAGCAAATACCAGAGGTCCTTTTCATCTGTAGCTATTTCAGTAGGTAACACTAAAAGGTAAGGGCTGACTTTTTTAAAAAGACACCTTTACCATTCTGTTGTCATATCTAAGAAAAAAATCAGTTCGTTAACCTCATCAAATATCTGGTGAGAGTTTGTGTTTCCTCAGTTGTCCTACCATAGATGGATGGATGGATGGATGGATGGATGGATGGATGGATGGATAGATAACAAGAGGGGTTTATAAAGAGAGGCAGGAGTAAAATTGATTTAGCATGGAGTAAAAGCAGGCAAATCTCTGAGAATGTAAGCTTCAGAGAAGCCAAGCCATTGTCTCTATATTTCATAGCTGCCATGACAGGGCCCCAGGGAGCTGATCTGCCACTGCTCTTATGTTAATTAGGTATGGCTATAACTGTGTCATCTATGGTTGGGACCCCACCTGCATGATGGGACACGAGTGGATTCGAAACATGAACGTCCACAGCCTGCCTCACGGCCATCATCAGCCTTTCTATAATGTTCTGGTGGAGGATGGGTCCTGTAGATATGCCGCCCAAGGTGAGTAGCTGGTACTGTCTGTACTTGAAGCACACGTTTGAGCCCTCAGATTCCGCAGGCACAGGCTGGCAGTCTGTTCAGAGTTGACAGGTGTCCCATGGCTGTTAGCCTCATCAGAGCTGGTACTCAGCTGAACGTGGGTGGGTGTGCACTGGTGCGGCCATACCACGAGTTACCCAGTCACCACCCCAGCCAGGACCCTGTTCCAGGCTGTTGCCGACCTCTGTTTTGATTGGTCATTGCCTCTGCCAGTCAAAGTCCTGCTTCCCAGGCACTGCCATTGGCTCCCTGCGGGCAAGGAGGGTCAGCTTGTGCCCTGCTCATACTGCCTGCCTGAACTGGAGGGCACCGATTGGCACTGCTGGGGGAGCCACCGGATCACTGAGGCTGGCAGCCAGTTAGCTGTGCTCCCCCCAGAGACGCCCCCAGTGGCCACTGTGGGAACTGCAGTTCACAGCCCTGGCTCTGAGGGCACCTGGGAGAGGCAGCAACAGGTAGGTGCTTGGTAGGTGTTTGGGGTCGCTGCCAGCCCCGACAGGTGCTCGCCCAGGGCTCTCCTCGTCTTTGTCCCTCCATTTAGTGGGGTGAATTTATCCCATGCCTGCCTGTCAAGGCATTTGCAATGTTCATTTTATTAATAAAAATGCTGACGTAGTGCTGCTCTGTGACAGCAGCCTTCTAATGTCCATTAACTCCATTTGAGAACTGTAGTTACCATCATCATCATCATCATCGTACGCATTTGATACACAGGGTAACTGAAGCACATAGAGATGTTTAAATTTTAACTTACAGAGTATGCGGCCGGGCAGCTTGGCAAAGAGCCTTCCCCATAACCATCATGCTGCACCTTTTTGCGTCTCACCTAAAGCATCATGTTTGACCTAAGTTGATACTGTGTTCTGGTAAATCCAATAATAGAAATGTTGGATGTATAAAAATCTCAGAAGTACCGAATAGACTAGAAAAAGTTTCATATTAATTATTGTTAATTCATCAGAAGCTGAGAGAGGATCGTATACAAGAGAAATTCCCTTTATTGAGACCACAGCTCACCTAACCTCCGTCAGTACAAGGGGAGTTATCAAAGGGGGCTATGTGCACCCCGTGTCAGATGAAGGCACTGACAGGGATTTTATTTAACTTAAGAAGCTTTGTCAGATAAAAAAAAAATTATACTACAAATTTTAAAAATCAAATTATTTGGAAATTGCTGAGTGATTCTCGGACTGTTTGCCCCCGCCACTGATCACTCAGTGAGCATTTCCCACTGCGCGTCACGGAGCGAGTCTCGAGCACAGAGGAAATCGTCTTGTTGTCGACACTGGGGGCCGTGTCTACACCTTCACCTTGTACACTCGTTGCCCGTTACATGGAGTTGATATCAAGACTTTCAGTATCTGATATTTGGGTTTCTAGAAACATATATATTAACTTTAAAATGGGCTTCTTAGAGTAGGTGAAGCTGGGTATTTGGTTTTAAGGTGTTCTGAATTTGTCCAGTGTCTGCATAGAAGATTCAGGAATTCATCCTAATCTTACCTTAGGTCAACATGAGCTGTAAGGTTTACAGTCAGAATAGTATAATGACTTTGTTAAAAAAAAAAAAAAAATCAGCTTGTCAGTTTCACACTCTAAAATTGATTTGAAAGAATATTGCAGATAACATGACCTAAATACTTAATCATGCATCTTATAAGAATAAGGACATTTCTCTGCATTACCACAGTTACATCATTACACCCAGCAAATAAAAATGATTTCATAATATCTAACATTCAATCAATATTCAAATTTCTCAATTGTCACAAGAATAACTTTATAGGTACTTGTTTATTCATTTTTAAATCATGATCCAGACAAGATTCAGGCACTGTGTTTGGTTATTATGTCTCTGTAGTCTCTTTTAGTAAAGAACCGTTCCTCATTTCTCATCTTTTTTCCCTTTTTCACAAGACTTTGACTTTTTGAAGAGTCCGGGCCGGTTGTCTTGTAAATTGTCTAACATTCTGGATTTGTCTTACTGTTTCTTTGTCTATGTATTGTCTGTAAACTGGAAGTTAAGCCCGGGTTTGATTAGATCAGGTTGCTGGTTTTGGCTGGCGTGCTTACTCTCAGGTGCTGTGTGTGTCACGTTGCATCTCGTCCAGAGACCATGGGGTTCCGTGTCCACTGTTAGTGAGGCAGAGTGTGGTCATTGGCTAAGATGGTGACTTGCTATAAGGGACAGTTTTCCCTCTGCAGTTAACAGGAAATCCATGGGGTCAAACTGGGGCATCCTGGGTATATCCTGTCCCCCAATAACCTTTATCCTTAGGTTTGTTTTAGCACCTATTGGCTCTTCTTGCCTAAATCATGATGTGAGAATTGCAAAATAGTGGTTTTCTACTGCGGGTATACCCTCTAGTTCTGTAAACAAGAGCTTTGCCCTCCTTCCCCCTCTTCCTCCCTCTCTTCCTCTCTCTCTTTTCTCTTCCCCCCCCCTCGCCTCTCTCTCCTCTCCTCCTCTCTCCCTTGCTCTCTCTCCCTCTCTCCTTCCCCTCTCCTCCCATAGATTCCTGGATTTTTTATTTAGTCAATGTGTTATAATCATTTGGAACAATTTTATTCTCAAATTAGCTCACATTTAGCCAGTGAGCGACCTTGAGAGGCTAAATTTTAAAAGCACTAATTTAAATATGTTTTTGAACATTTCTGGGTTAATATATTTGCATTAAGTTATTTTGTTTTGAAACTATTTCGTGATCTAAATTTTCAGCCTCTGGCTCCAGTGATCCTGGTAATCTGGGCAGAGCCCATTAATGAATGCTTTTCTGTTTTTTAGCTCTCCACAGAGAGTTGAAGAGTGAATTATAAACCACATACCTGCGTGCCATCCTCAAATACTTATAGTCTGCACAATTAAATTTTCCCTCAATATGTTAATGGGCTATACAGCATCTTGCATTTTGTAATTTTTGTTCCCACTAGGGGGCGTGCTTTAGTATTAATATTTTCTTGGTACCAGAAACTCCTGTCTCAACTTCCCTGCGTACTTCTTAGTACTGAAGAAAATGACTATCACAGATGCTTTGAATTTAAGCCAGCTGCCCATATTGGAAGGTCAGGAATTCAGCTGTGGTGTGAGAACCTGGCTCTTACATGTCTTCCGTGTACGATGGTAAAGCACCTGGTTGAACGCTTGGGCCGTGGCGTGCCCTCACCCAGTGTCAGTTTCCTTTTCCATAATTGGTCTTCCACTTCCAAACTGTTTCCACCATCCCCCCCCGCCCCCAACACGCGCGCACACACACAGTCCATGGCGGTCTGCACACGCTGGCAAGGGTGGGAGGACTCCCTGCACCAGGGTTGGAGTGTAAATTTTCAGCCGTCGCAGAGGGCGGTTTGGCTCTCAAATTGTCAGAATCTCAAGTGCTCATTCTCCTCTGGCCTGGCATTTCTCCCCTCGGTTCCTCCGCTGGAGACGCGCTGACACAGGGGGCCTATGGTCCCCTTGTTATGACAGCAAAGCAGTGTCATTCATGGGACTTGTCTGGTAAATGGGGGTATATCCAAACTTCGGGTAACTGAGCTGCAACCAAATAAACCAGTTGCAGGTAAATGCTTACTGTATGTTTTATAGGAATAAGCACACATAAGGCAACACAGAATTTTCTTTGAATGCATATAATTATATTTAGCTACATATATGTATGTTCATAAAAGGACTAGAAAACTCACGGTCATAGTGGTTTCCTCTGGGGAGGGGCTGATAGGTGCCCCCAGAGGACTCATGGGTACTGTTTCCAGACTTTTACAGGAATGTATTCGTGTATTTTGGGGTAGCTGAAATTTTTAAATAAAATAAGCAGACACATTTCTCTGAAAATTTTAGGGGAATCAGAAATTCTTCCCAAGATTTTTCCAGGACTTTTAAGTAGTCCCTGTTTAATATTTTGCTCTTTATTAAGTTTTATATCACTTAGATTTCTTATTCCTATTCAAATTTTTTTTAAACTTATTTAGTGGATTGGGAATTATTTTCCCCTCCTAATACTTAGTTGTCAACTTCAGTGTTTTATTTTTTCCTAAAAAAGTTTCTTTTATGAGTACATTTTTCCTGTTTTGCTGGGAGTCCAGGTAGATGAACACTGAATTCAGTCCACGTTCCTGGTTAACAGCCAAGAGCGGGGCCGTGAGTGCCCTCGTGGACTGTCACCGCCCCTTTCCTGGTTTCCCCAGTGTTCTGTCCGTACTCCTCATGCCTCTTTGTTTGGGGCCCACGTTCAGAATTCTCCGCAGCAGCTGCCCAGTCGTGCTGTCCTTACAGACACGTGATCATGACCTGACTGTGACCTTTCTGCCCTCCTACCAACACTCAGACGCCAAGCGTTAGCTGACACCAAGCTGCTGCTTAAGGATACATAGAGAGAAAAAGAGAGGGAGAGAAGTGATGCTGAAACTTGTCTGGCTTTCTTCAGAGCAGGCGCTGGGCGCATTCTGGTTCAGAAGCTGTGTGTTGGGGGGTGTCCTGTGCATTGGTTCAGAGGCACCCTGGCCCCTGCCCACGCGATGCCGGCAGCAGCCCCCAACCATGACAACCAGAAATGTCTTCAGACGTTGCCGAGCGTCCTGTCAGAAGCAGAATGGCCCCCGGATGAGGACCAAATGGACTTTTATCTCTCGGGGGTAATCCCAGGTTCTTGGCCCTCCGTCGAACATCTCTGGGGCGAGAACAGCCGACAGGGGAAGGCAGTTGGCCGGGTTCAGGCCCCAGGCCGTGGTTGCATCCCCCTGGGCCTCCCAAAGGCAGGTGCGCCTGCGACTCATCGCTCACTTGGGGGGCGGGGGGAGCAAGACAGCAGATTTTCTCAGCCACTGGCATTTTAAAGCATCCAACTTTTTGTTTGTTTGTTTTGTTTTCCAACGTTTGTTGAAAATAAATGTAAGGAAGGAAGTAAAACCATCTCCAGAGCTCTGGTGGTAACAGTAGGGAGAGATCAGAGCTCATAGAGCACCGTCCCCACAGCCTGCTTTCTGAGGCAGCCGTGGCCTGGCCCTCTGGTCTATCCCAGCCCCTCCTCCCTGACCTCTGCTGGCGGGACAGTGCACGGGACGCTTCTCTTCAGCTGCTTCCCCAGCCCTGGAACTGGGCCGTGTGGGTTTGAGCCCCGGCTGAATCCCTCCCTGGGCAGGGTCCTCACTCCTGCTGCTGTCAGCTCAGCCGCAAGAGGGCGCGTGACCAGAGCTCTTCGTGGAGCCTTGCGAGCTGGAGGCTGCGCACGTCCCGCGGTGCCCGGCGCGCTGTACGTGCCCAGCTTAAAGGAGTTCACGGGAAACGTGTAGCTGTGTGTATGTGCATGTCACGTAGCAGCGCAGGTATGTGGCCTTCCTGGCTTTTTATAAGTGATACGTGTTTTTACTCCCACTTCCCCCATAGCGTCTTGAAAACAGGTTGCTCGTTTTCCTGGCTGTCTAGGATTTTGCTGAATTAATGTGCCATCATTTATTTACATATTGACCTGCAGTTGGACATTTAGATTGTTACTACATTTTTTGCTCTCCTAAGCGATGCTGAGGTAACCTCTGAACATTCATCTTTGCTCATGATTGGTATGTGATGTCCATAAAGGTGGTGTTTTCTCAAGCTGATACATCCCAACGGTAGTCTGAATAAACAGCCTAAAACAGCTACAAGCACAAAAGTTCTTTAAATCCTCCCATCTTGTAAAAAAGTTACAGATTGAATTACAGACTCTTTCCTCCTCTCTTCAAAGACAAACATCCGTTACAGGCAGTGCTTCTGAAAGGCGCTCGTGTTTATCCTGTGTACTCTGGGTGGAGGGCACCGAAGGTCCTGCACATGCGTTTCAGGATGTTTAACGAGCTGTTGAAGAGATAACCTGCTGCACCGTTGGTGTTAGTTAGCCCGTCAGCTAGGCTCGCGCAGGGACTCCCTGAATTGATTTTGGCAATAGGTGCTAAGTATGGTTCATATTGATCTGGGACGCAGTCAGAGTGGGGAGGCCTGCCTGGGCAGCTCCTTTCTGGTCCAGGTCATGGAGGGTGAGGGTGGCCTTTCCTGACTGCGGGCCACACGCAGTCTAGGGCCAGGCCTCTCTGGCCAGCGAGGAAGGGCCCACGAGACACTGTCCTTTCCTTGGGCCCATGGAGGGGCCGTTTTTCAAATCGCTTGGGGAGGGAGAGGCCATCGGATAGGGTTTCAGGCTTTAAAATACCTTGCAGGTATTATCACCTCTTTTTTTCTCATTCCGTTTGAAAGGAGTCTTATTTTCTATTGCTTTCTCTAGTGGCAAAACGGGGAGCACGGAAGGGAGGTAGTGTGGTTTTCCTAAGAGATGATATAGATGCCACAGCCCCTATCCCTGTAGGGTCCCCAAGCCAGCCCTGTGAGCCAGGTCCTCGCCCTTGGAAACACTGAAGGGTGCTGGGGGTGGGGGGTGGGAGGGCGGTTCCCAGTAGCAGACGAGGAGGACGGCAGGGAGAGACGTGTGAGCAGGTGCTGAGGCGGCTTCAGAAGCTTCACCGCTGGCGAGAACCGAGCAGGCTAGGCCACCCTCGGCCCACACGTGTGGCTTTGTGTTGGATCAGGTCAGAGAAGCCTGCCGAGCCCCTAGTGTGCAGACCCCGAGGGACTGCTGGAGTTTTGTTCAGAGAGAAGGAAAACACTCGTGTTCCTTGCGGAGCTGGAGGAGGACCCCGAGCTCCCTCCCTCCATCCTCCAGTGGCCTTGCCGCCTTTTCCTGTTTCCTCCTCCGACTTCTATAAACATCTGTCTTTCCTTTTCCCCCCCTCAAAAATGCACTCAGAATGGGTGATAGGAGGGTCTCTGGATAAAAGATGCTGCAGAAATCAGCTTTAATGAGAATGTCCGTGTGCCTCTCTGCCAACAGAGAACTTGGAGTATAACGTGGAGCCTCAGGAGATCTCACACCCTGACGTCGGACGCTATTTCTCCGAGTTCACGGGCACTCACTACATCCCGAACGCAGAGCTAGAAATCCGGTACCCAGAGGATCTGGAGTCTGTCTATGAAACGGTGCAGAATATTTACAGTGCAAAGAAAGAGAATGTGGAGTAAAATCTAGGGGGACATTGTACCTTTGCTGCTGCTGCTAATTTCCAAGAGAACAGGATTGCGGACGGAGATGTCTCCACGGATCCCTCTGGATTCACACCACCGGGAAAGCCACTTAACCAGTAGTGCTGATTGCCTCCTACTAAGTTTAAATCACGTGTGCTCTCCTCCAGCTGCAAAGACAATGTTGCTCTCCGCCTACACTAGTGATTCATTGAAAGGCACTGTGTTCAGTGGCATGGCTTGTATGCTTGTCCTGTGGTGACAGTTCGTGACATGCTGTCTTCATGACGTCTCACAGTCGACACTCTTATAACCATTCTTTTTCTTCACTTCCCATCGTGTCTGTCTACATTGTCTCAGAACGTTTCATTTGCTGGACAGATGGGGTTGTCCGTTTGCAGTCATTTCTCTGATTTCTCTGTGGGATGTGTGCCCTCCTCAGTCAGGATCATCTGTCTTTTTACCCTGCATTTAGTGCTGATCCAGGGCTGAAGCTCTAGGTGATATTGGCAGCATCTCAGCTCTGGAGTCATTAACAAACTAATGGTAATCAGAAGTGTTGGAATTTATTTTTTTCTAATTCTTGAAACAGATTTCAGGCATTTATCCTTTTCTTTATTTGAATTGAGAGGATGACACAGTTTTGCCTTCCGGATTTGTCTCTTGGATTTACGCTCATATCTCTACGAATTATTAGTTTTCTATTTTATTACATAAAATTCTTTGAGAAAATGCGTGATTAATAATAGCCTTTGTGAATGGGGTTTTCCACATTCATCTGCTCTTCCTCCCTTTAAAATAAGTGGGTTTTTAAGAGAAATCTACTCCAGTATCGTAAGTAGATCTTAAATCAGTGATGAGTTCTCTTTGTAGTAGGAAGTACAATCTGCTGTTAAAATGTCTGCTTTTAGAAACTGTACTCCGTGGTCTCCAAAGACCTGAAAATGAGGTTTCACTTTTATAACCAGAAAAAAGAAGAGATAATGAAACTTGGAAATTAAAAAGGAAAGGGGAGTTTTCGTGCTCCCTGTGCTTCCTTAGAATCACTTCAGGACCTTTTTGAATGTGGCAGGGTAGAAATAAACGGAGTATCTCCAATTTTAAGAGCGTGTGCCCTGTGGGAAAGGAGACGTGAGCGTGGCCCGTGTTCTCGAGTTACCGTTGCTGTGAAAGCACCAGGAGAAAGTCTGTGCTCAAGCCGCTGGGGAGTCCGGCTGCATAGGCAGGCTCCGCTGGCACCGGTGCTTTCCATGTTCATGGTACCTGAGCGTGAAGGTACCGAGTCTTAACTCGGCTCCGGACTCCCACCGTTCTCGACCCGTCCCTCCTCCAGCAGGCTGACCTTGTAGTTAACCAGTAGCAGCTAACTTCTGGAGTTAGGACCTAGTTACTTTACTCTCTAAGTTTAAAAGATTCCAGTCACTCTAGTGAATGAGGCTTTCGGGGGGCTGTGGTCCAGCCACGCCTTGCTGCCTATCTGTCCATTTGCATGCAGTATTGTCACACCATGTTTGATGACTGCCTCTCGTTTACCCTTTGGAAACCCTGGGATGACCAAGGTTTGGGGAAGCCACCTGAGACCACTTACTAGCAAGTGACAGCTATTGAGCAGTTATGGGAAAGAGATGGGGATTTGGCTAGCCAGCTCCCTCCAGCCCCCATCAGCTCTGGTCCAGGGCCCGTGTTCCTCATCTGTCCAATCCAAAGTCAGATGATTTGGACTTGCATTTGAAATTGTGACCACTCACAACACCCGGCCCGTCTGAGGTTGGGGGGTTTTACACTACTCTCATTTAAAGGTGAAAATTAGATACAATGGCATTAATATTAATGAGATGCATTACTAAGAATCTGTGGCGCATGCTGAGAGTTACAACTGTTGGTTTTCTGGTTTGATTTCCTTTTTTCTTAGAGTAACATCGAAGCCAAGAAAGATGGTTTTACCTTTACTGACCCACTGTAAATATGTATCTAGACTGTTTCTGAATGTGTTTCTTCATGAATGCTTCATTTGGCTCCAGGAAGCCTGTGTCACCTGTGTAAGTTGGTCTTTGGGCACTTTATATTTTTCTAAAAATGTGTTTTGGATCCTGTACTCTAATAAATCATAAGTTTCTTTTTAAAATTTTTTGAAACGTTATCTCCACTTTAAAAACCCCTGTTATAAAAGTAGAACTTTCACAATGTTGAAATACTAAATATTTGGATATAGTAACTTCTTTTCTCTTCAAATGAATGCCAAGATTTTTTTGTACAATGATTAATAAATGGAACTTATCCAGAGAAACCACACAAATGGCCTGCCGGGTTTCGTTCCAGAACAGAAAGCCCAGCCGTGACAACAGCAGAATCTCTCAGTTCTCATTCTGATTGAAATATGCAAAAATTGGCTCTACCGAATTTTTCTTTACATCAGTGAGCGGACAGAGCACCTTTATATTATGATTTCCCTGCCAAACGTTAATTTTTCGAGCTGGCTAGTCATCTTGAGAGTGTCTGGTTGTAACGCGAAGATTGCAGCCTTTTAATTATGTCGAGTTATGTGTTGTAAAGTGAGAGTTGCAGACACTTTGAGGGAAACCCAGGTTCTTGGTGTGTCATTAACGCTGACCCGATAGCTGCACGCACGCGGCGTTTTCCACAGCGTCCCGCCGAGCGCCACTTCCCCGCGCTGTCACACGTGTGCTGTCACACACGACACGGAAAGTGAAGGTCACGGCTGAGCAGTCAGCAGTTTCGTGCACTGCGGTGTTTCTCAGAGCCTTTCACGTGCTGTTGTACTTTGTGACTTTCCAGGAGGGGAGTGTAGTGGTGTCTTCCCAACTTCTAAGACCCTAGAACTTTCCTCCCCCAGCACACCCGCATGTGCACAGCGTCCCCGAGGCCCAGGGTTTGCAGACCTGCTTTGGGAAACACAGTCTCAGCGAGACGTCAGTTATGCCCAAACCTAGTCCACGTCACCAGCAGACCAGTCTTGCCAAGCGTCTCGTTTGAAAACATGATCCATCTAATCGGATTTTGAAAGGCTGGCTTCGTGGTGTCTCTGTCTGAGCCTCGTAATAGCTCTCCATCAGAAGTGCATTTACGTTGCAAAGTCATGTTATTTCAAAAACCAGCATCAATACTCTTGCTCAATCAGTTTTACATTTTCTAATATCCACTTAAAGTCTCGTTCTACGTTTAAAACGTCTGAGTCTTTCTTAAGGTGTTAAACTGAGTCACGCTTTCACGTCCTGGGCTCTCATCCGCTACCACCAAGGCCCCTTTGCTGTAAAGGGGGGGACATGTCTTTCCCTTCGTTTACGTTCCAAGCGCGTGAAGTTGGATTGCCAGCAGCCTTTTTATGGAAAAGTGTCTTGTGGCCGTAATAATCAAGCTGTAGCTCTTCATGGTTTGTTTTTTTTTTTTAACATCTTTATTGGAGTATAATTGCTTTACAATGGTGTGTTAGTTACTGCTTTATAACAAAGTGAATCAGTTATACACATACATATGTTCCCATATCTCTTCCCTCTTGCATGTTTTTTGTTTGATTTTTGGAGGAAAGGAGAGACTGTTCACCTAGAAGGAATGCAGAATTTGGCTGTGTGACAGTCTGGTTTTGGAGACATTAACAGCTGTACTGCATGTATTACCTTGCGTTGCGTGCTTACTTTAAGCCAGGCACCGGCCTCAACTGTTTATAATCCTCACGGCAACACTGCAAGACGCGGGCTGGGCAGTGAACATGTTTGCAGGCCATGTAAGGTCTCTGTCACATAGTCTTCGGTTTGAAAAATGTAAAAAACATTCTTAGCTAGAGGGCTGTGAAGACACAGTCCACAGGCTGGGTGGGGCCGGCTGGCCCATGGGCTGCAGTCCGCTGACCCCTGCTGAGGTGTGGGCCAGCCTAGTTCCCTGAGCAGACTGCTCGCAGGTGGGAGCCTGGCTGTGAAGCCAGGGACCTGACCTCTGAGCCCCAGCTCCCCGCGCCCAGACTGCCGACAGCCTCAGCAACTACCTCGCAGATGTCTTTACCCTTTGCCTTGCTGCAACCTTAACTTCTCGCGTTTCAGTTCTGAAAATTTATAGAGTCTTGAGAGAAAAGAACATTCCTTTGGTGACTAAAATTGATGTGCAATTACAGAAGAAATGTATTATGGCCATTTAGCAATGATTGTATTAGGGTAATGTTAGTTCTGTAATAAATAGACCCAAAAATGTACGATGGCTTGAACACAGAAGAACTTTCTTGTTCACGTAACACGGGGCAGGGGAGTGGGTTGGCGGGCGGCCCTCACGCAGTCACCTAGAGACCCAGGCCCACCAGGTGTGGCTTCCCTGAGCACCGTGGGCCACCTGCTGTCCAGCGGGAGTGGGGGGAGCGTGGAGGGACATGTCTGGGAGGGCTCTTGAGCTGGGGCTGGGGCTGGCGCTCACCACTTCCCCTCACCTTCCTCCGGGGAGGCCAGGGTGGAGGAGAGGGGCAGAGGGGGTCAGGTGGTGTGCCTTCCCCTGCGGGGGCACGCTTCCTTTCAGGGAGCCGGCCTCTGAAGTCAGGCTGGCCAGGCTGCCAGACAGCAGGCTGTGGGCATCTCAGTCCAGAAATGTCTCGCTGGCTCCTGCCACAGCACGACCACCAGCAGCGGGGGCTCCTGCAGGCCACGCTGCCACCTCAACCCATTCTCCCCGCAACAGATGGCCGGTGGTGGGGGGTGGGGGCGGAGACCTCACAGGGGTGAGCCGCACCCGGTACTTCTGCCTCAGTAGCCGGAACTCAAGTCACCGACTCGCACCCTAACTCCAGAGGAGGCTGGGCAGTGGCCTCCTGTGTGCCCAGTGGGGAAAGTGAAAGGTTTGGGGTCCCCGCCTTGTCTGTGCCTCTCACCCACTTCCTGCCCAGCTGGGCCGTCCTCTCCATCAGTCCATACCCCCCCTCCCAGTTCCCATTCACTGGTGAAGCAGGGAAATGCGATGAAAACTCCCGTTTGGAAAAAGAATGAGACACACAGTAGGCCCTGGGCGCTGGCTGATGAAATACCGTGGGGCAGGCGGGCGTCGTGAAGCCCCCTCCCTGCGGGGCATGGGGCAGGTTGAGTGTGCTCTGTAGGAGGGACTCCCTCGTCCACTGCTCCCCACACCCCATCCGGCCCTCTGGGGCCCATTCTGGTCGCCTCACAAGTGGGTGCTGCGGGTGCACCCTCCCTGCAAGCTGTGTAGCTTTCACAGCTCCAATCCAAGACTTTCATTTCGTTTTTCAAGCTTCTGATCCCTCTGGCAACAGCTCCCTCAAAAACTTAGCAGGCTACTACCTGCGCAGGTAATCATACCCAGAGTTCTTTTCCGGAACTCCCAAGTCCACTTTATTTCTTAGCTTCTCTGCCTGGTGCGTGTCCCTTCCTGACCTAGTGGCGGCCGCCTGACTCTGCTGTTAGCCAAAGCCAGGTCTCACTGTTGAACGGGCAAGTGTCTAAGGGGCCTTCGTTGCTCAAACTGATTTCCATCGTTGTCTCTTGCCATGGTGTCCAGAAGCAGTGCCTTTCCCAACATAGGAAGCCTGGGATTTCTGACTCTGCTGTTTCAGTTCTAAACCAGCACGTTTTTGCCTGAGCGTCCCTCTCTCAGGTATCTCGTTATCAGCTGCTGCAAAGAGCAGCCAGTACCCTGTATTCTGTCTCTTTGACAACTTCGAGACTCGCTACAGTGCCCGAGGCTCCAGCTTGCAAATTATAAGCAGCAGTTTAACCAAGTATAACCCCAAACACCCTCCAGCCTCCTAGCCGCCCGCCTGCTAAGCTGACACCGTAGAGTTTAGGGTTTGTCACAGCAGTTCTTTCAAGGGTTGTGTTTTGGTTTTTGGGGGTTTTTTTGGTTTGGTTTTTAAGTTCAAAGTGGGCTAATTTTTCCATAGGAAGCGCCATTTCCTGTTTGGCTGTGCAAAAACAAACAAAAAAAACTGAGGACGATGATGTCAGCGTCTTCTGGGGAGTAGAAAGAGCTAAAGCAGGTTGTTTCGTGAACTTAGGAAAAGAAGTTGTACAGAATAAAGAAAAATGTCGAGGGGAGAACCAGTTCATTCTAGACTCCTTGTGTGGTTAGATCGAATTTCCATCTACTTCTCTTAAAATGACAGAATTCTTTTTTTTTTTTTTTTGAGTGAAGTAGAAAAGAATAGCTTTATTGCTTTGCCAGGCGAAGGGGGACACAGTGGGCTCCTGCCCCAAAACACTATGTGAAAATGACAGAATTCTTAATGGAAATGTTCGCATTGAAGTTGTTGAATCTGGGGAAAATTAAGAGAGCGCTTTGAATGAGAGTTTTGAGTTTCTCCTATTTCTAGAACACCATCTTCTCAGGGCTGTGGAAATCTTTCATAACCTACCATCACGATGTGCTGATGGTCTGTCCTGGCTGTCCCTGTGCAGAAAGCTTTCCCCACAGCGTCTCTTACCTGTCTCCACCCCAGTCCTTCTCAACCTTTTTTTCCAGTAACCCCCCCACTCCAGGACCCTTTTAAGATAATTTTTTCCTAATAGCTCTCACCCCATGAAATTGTTTTGATCTTTTTTTTTAAATTTGAGGTGAAATTCATAGAACATAAAATTCACCATTTTAAAGTGTACAGTCAGTGGCATTTAGCACATTCACAACATTGGGCAACCACCGCCTTTATCTAGATGAAAACATTTTACTGCCCCCAAATAAAACCCTGTCCCCATGAAGCAGGAAGCAGTCGCTCCTCATTTCCAGCCTCCCCCCACCCCCGTCCCAGTCTGCTTTCTATCTCTGTGGGTTTGTCTATTCTAGACATTTCATGTAGAGGGAGTCATACAATATATGGCATTTTGGGACTGGCTGCTTTCACTTAGCATCATGTTTTCAAGGTCCTTTCACTTTGTAGTATGAATCAGTACCTAATTCCTTTCTATGGCCAAGTAATAACTTATGCATAGACCACATTTTGTTTATCCATTCAGCTATTGATGGACATTTGCGTTGTTTTCACCTTTTAGCACTTGTGAATAGAGCTGCTGCGAACTGCCTGTGAAATTTTAATACCTCACTGAATATCCACTGAGGCATTGTATGTGTATCTGTGCTTTACATATCAAAAGAGTAATCATTTTTTTCACTCCCCCCAACAATTAGTTTTGCCCCACTGAGAATTCAAGCCCCACCTGGGAGGCAGCTTTGGAAAGAGCTGCTGTCTTTTCCTTCCTACTGGTTGACCACTGCTGTCCTATCTTGGAGTGTCTTTTAATGTGCCCACCTTTGTGCCAGGAGCTGTAGTGAATACATGAGAACACTTTTGTCACCTGCAGGTGCTGAAATGTATATTCCAAAGACCTTTTTAGATATGTGTTGCTTTGTCTTCCCTCAGTTTATTGACTTGACCCCAGAATCTCCTAGAACCTGTTCCTTTAAAGAAAAAAAAAACCTGATTAGAGAGTTATTTGCCTCTTAAAAAAGTAGGATTTTTTTAAAGTGCGGTTATAAGACTTCCTGGGTAGTGGCTACCTTCATATGAAACCATTTCCTAAATTGTTTCCACAGAGAATTTGAAAGCTAACAGACCCCTTAAGAATCAGCTGCTAGAGCCCTGGTTCCTGATACTTCACAAAGAGAAATAATGAGGCCCATCGAGGTTAAAGTGACTTGATCTGGCTTGGGTCTCAGAGCAGGGACTAGAGCCTGAGCCTTTGGACTTGACCTCAGAAAATATCTTGCTAATAATATCATCCCTCATTATTTGGGATTTAGAACCTTGTTATTTCTTCACCAACTGTGCTGTGACAACCACCTGGCCACCTTCAGCCACTCTATTTCACTCACACTGACTTTGTTGAGGGAAAATGAGGACGTGTTATCCTTCCCCATCCCAGCAGTGTGCGCTCTTGAAGTTTGGGGAAACCCTATTCCAAGGCTGCAAAGACTTTTTAAAGGAAGTTGCTTTTCCCTCCTCTAGCTTTATTGAGGTATAATGGGTATATATTAAAAACTGCGTATAGGGCTTCCCTGGTGGCGCAGTGGTTAAGAATCCGCCTGCCAATGCAGGGGACAAGGGTTCGAGCCCTGGTCCGGGAAGGTCCCACATGCCATGGAGCAACTAAGCCCATGCGCCACAACTACTGAGCCTGTGCTCTAGAGCCCGTGAGCCACAACTACTGAGCCTGCGTGCTGCAACTACTGAAGCCCGCATGCCTAGAGCCTGTGCTCCGCAACAAGAGAAGACACCGCAGTGAGAAGCCCGTGCACCACAACGAAGAGTAGCCCCTGCTCACCGCAACTAGAGAAAGCCCGCATGCAGCAGTGAAGACCCAGTGCAGCCAAAAATAAATAAATAAAAACTGCGTATAATTCATGTATACAACTTGGTGAGTTTGGATATATGCATAGTCTTGTGTTCCCCTCACCACAATCCAGGTGATAAACGGATCCATCATTTCCAAAAGTTTCCCTGTGTCCCTTTGGGGTTTTAGGTTTTTGTTCCCCAAAACGTCAGCTTTGCTCATATGTATGTTACTGAACAACACTCGGGTCCACTCGCCCGCGCAGTAAAGCCCATCTACTGACAGCAGGTTGTGGTGAAGGAAAGTGCAGTGTTTATTGTAGGCACCAAGCAAGGACTTCAGGACAGCTAATGCCCCCAAACCCTAAACTCTCTGATGGGGTTCAGGAAAGCATTTATAAAGGCCAGGTGACGGAGGGGCGTCCCAGGGTCTGTGATCAGCTCGTGCACAATTCTCTGATTGGGCGATGGTGAGGTAATGGGCCGATGTCACAGGGGTTTTAACTATCAATCCTTAGGCTCCAGGAGGCCTGGGGGCTCCGTGCTCATGGTCATCAAGTAGTTAACGTCTTCCATCTGGTGGGAGTTTTAGCATCTGTAAAACAGCTCAGGGAATGTGCATCAGATACTGTCATCCAGGTACTTCAGAGAGGAGCTTCAGCAGAGGAGACGGGGGAGGGGTCTGACCCGGGAAGGCCCCATAGCGTTTGAATCCAGTTGGGCAGGTTGTCTGTTAGCACCTGGGGCTGAGGTGCTCCATCCTGGTGAATCCGTTCACCCTCTGCTTTCAGGACCTGGACCTCATAATATGGAAAACGTAGTCAGCCGAGACTTAAACCCAAACGGGACTGTCCTCTCAAGCCTGGGATAGCCCAGTTCCATGTGTGGGTGATTGACACCCGAGGCGGCCCCAGGTGTGAGCAGGAGCTCGTGCACCCCAGGCTGGCTGGCATCTTCCGTTCCGTTGTGCAACGAGGCAGATTTTCCTTCCACTTTCGGGGAGACCTTACAAGGTCAGCGTTCGCACCTGCTCCTGTCTGGGTCCACAGGAGCTGACACAGAAGAGGCAGACAAATGCTTCTAGAATGTTAGATGGAGTCACTGCACCTTCCTGTGACAGGACACGCTCCCAAAAAGCACAAACATTCCACACTCGGTCAGAGCTCACACTCTGCTGAGCCTTTATTCTCTGCCAATCCTGGGAGTATTAGGAATATTCCCAGTTTTACACAGGGAAACTAAGGCTCAGAGAAGTTGAGTAACTTGCCCAAGATGACACAGCTATTAAGGAACAGGGCCCAAATCCAAGCCCATCTCTGCCTGACTCCAAGCTGCTCTTTATAGCCGCTATAGACTGAGTGTTTGCATGTCACCCCCCCCCACCCCTGCCCCTGCAATTCATGTGTTGAAACCTAACCCCCTAGGTGATGGTATTAGGAAGTGGAGGTGATTAGGTCATGAGGGTGGAGCCTTCGTGATAGGATTAGTGCCCTTATAAAAGAGACCTCAGACTGTTCCCTCACCCCCTCCATCATGTGAGGACACAGCAAGAAGCTGGCTACCTACAAACCAGGACACATGCCCTTCACCAGACACCAGATCTGCCAGCACCAGATCTTGGCCTTCCCAGCCTCCAGAACAATGAGAAATACGCATTTGTTGTTTAAGCCACCCAGTCTATGGTGTTTTTGCTGAAGCACCCTGAACTAAGATAACAACTCTCCTGGTGGAGTTTACCTCCTTATCCTCCTGGAGACAGAGTAAGGCAACCCTCCCATTAAAGATGTTGACAGTTTTCAGTGATGTTGCTTGTGAGAAAGTTTCAGTGAGAACATGTGGGTGGAGTTAGTGAAAGTCAGAAGGGTAGACTCAGGGCACACACTTTATGACCTGGCAAAGCATGATTTCTTTGTGTGCTTATCGTCCTTTTCCCTTTCCAGGGATTAGCAGCTGCCAGCCAGAGATGTTCAGAGGACCACCTTTTGAGTCCTTGGTTTCTCACGATGGTGACTCGGTCACACGTTTATGTGGGTGTGTTATTTATCAACAGCTCCATTTCCTCCATGTGTGTTAAGTCTTCCACCTAACTTTTCTCTTAATTAGAAATCGTCCAAGCACCATTTATCATTTGTTGCTTATTCTAGTTTGGTTTTGCCCTCTGCTTGGAGCTGGGGGGCGGGGGTGGAAGGGGGGACGGAGGGCTGGTTCCACGGCTGAGATGCACATTCTGATGTGTGGAGCTGCAGTTCCCCCGCAGTGAGCCCCATAGGAGGGGAGGAGGAAGTCTCCCTCCCAGTAGCATAGTCATGTGGTAATAGAGACAAACAGATGGTTCTGGGGTGAGGGGGCCGGGGCAAATGTTCTGTAGTTTCCTCTGGGAGTGACAGACTCCGCTAAGTGTCACTGTCTGGGCAAGGTCCATTCAGCATGTCACCCCCGGTCAGGCTGCACAGCTCCCCAAAGCCAGCTGCATCACTAGCCTTAAGAGCTCATTAGGCTCCGGCACCGTGTGACCTGCCAGGAGGAGACACAGAATGGGCGCACGCAGAGAGCCAGAATGGAGCGGCCGCCGCACAAGATGGCCCAGGGATCCTGCCAGCTGGTTGCACGCCCCAGGCTCAGCTGCCCCCTCCAAGGAACTCGTGTCCCATTTGGGAAAGAGAGAGAGAGAGGTAATTTTCCATTTTCCTCCCCCGGGTGACTCAGAAGAAAGCAAAATCCATTCCCAGCTTGTTTTACTACTGCTGTCATTTCTCTTGCTGAGCAGCACAGATTGAAGGCTGGGGGAGATTTGTCCACACCCACTCCACCTCCTGATCCGGAGTTCTTTCTGCGATCAGCTTCCCTCTCCACCTGCAGAAGCCTTGCATCTGCCGGGGACCTGCTTGTTTGCCTGGAGACGCTGCCTCGCTCATCGTTTTATTTTAAAGGGAAGTGCTCCTCCCCCTTGGTGGCCCAGGGATGGGCGGGGTTCAGAGGGCTTGGATTCGGCCATACATTGCTGCCTTGTGGAATGTGCCACAAATCCACCAGAACAGAACAGGCTGGGAAGGTCACAGGAGAGAGGCTGTGTCTTCCGACACGCTCTCTTCGGGATAGCATTTGCTGAGCAAACCTGGTCTTCCTTGGCTCCAGTAAGTGACTCAGAGAACGAGGACATGGTTCCTCGCCCGCACGGACCAGGACAGGCTGTGTCTCCCTTGGGCCTAGAACCATCCAGGTATCGGGAACGCCCTGCCATCTCCCCGTTGGTGGCAGTGTCAGGCACAAAGAGGAGACGGTAGACTCACTGGGTGAATCAGAGGGGTCTTAGGAGGGAAATCGGCTGTGTGGCCTCCCACCCTGTGCTGGGGAAGGGTCTGGGGGGAAACGGGGACCCCCCCCCACCCTCAGGAGGGGTCTGCTGAATCCTGAAATTGAATGAAGGGCTCACCACCCCTTCTTTTACCCCTCATGTTTCATCCCCCACCAGGTCCTGCTGAGGGTACCTGGGTGCATCCCCGCTGCCACCACCCTGGTCCAGGCCCCTGCTGCCTCCTGCCTTGAAAGTTCAGCTGCATCCAAGGTGATCTTTCTAAAGTACGTATCTCTTCCAGTTAATCCCTTGCTTGATGGGAGTTGCAAGGATAAAGCCCAAACTCCTGAGGGCAGCTTTCCGCCCTCTAGTACACAGACTGTGCATCAGCCCCGGATCACAGGCTCCCTCATTTCTCCACACACGCCCACCTCTGGGCCACCGCGTGGGCTGTTCCCTCTGCAGGGACACCCTACCTCCGACATCGCGGCCATGCCGTCGGCAGCTTCAACCTTCTCACTTTCGCCAGCCTGACCCTGCTCCCTTAGCATCTTAAGCTTAACCCTATCAGAGCACTTGCCACTCTGGATGTTCATTTCTTGCCTGTGTCCCCCAAAACGCTTCGAGCAACTTAAGGGCAGATTCGGGGGCTGGATCACCGTGATGTGTGCACTTCCTGCACCTAGCGTGGCGCCTGGCATTTGCCAAACTCAATGGAAAGTGTTCTCAGGCGGCACTGGGTAGAAGAAATAATTTTAGAAGGAAAAGAGAAATAGCTATCCAGTTCAAGAGTTGACCCCCAAACTATTCCACACATACAGACTCTAGTCATGAGTGTATCTATTGTTTTCTCTTCTTTGTGCATGTCATCTTCCCAGCCAGAGTATTGCCAACCTGAGAGCAGGCCCCCCCTCTGTCTTTTAAATAGTGGGGCTTATCACAGTAAGGCAGAGATAGAAAAACTTTTTCTATAAAGAGTCAGATAGTAAATATTTTGGGCTCTGCAGGCCAGTCTCTGTTGCAACTACTCAGCTCTGAATACTGAATACTATCAAAAGACATTGCAGCCATGAGGGGAAGGCCCAAAGAATTATAGAAATGCCAGCCCAGACTCCAACTTTGCTGAGCTTCTGTGCCAACCTTGGAAATACTCATCTCCAACTTCTGGATAAAAGGGAGAAGACCTCCTAGGGAGAACAACTAATGCATTTGATGATATCAATATTAAAGATTTTGTTAAATGATCTTCATAGATGATGTTAATAAATAGATGACAGATTGGGAAAAAAAAAAAAATGGGAGAAGACCTGTCTGTGATATTTACAACAAGCATTCTTCACTCACAGTCTAACAGATCCTAAATAACCTAAATAATGCTGTATTATTACATTATCATATAAATAAATGCTCATTAGCACAAAGAGAAGGCAGCTTAATACGTTTCCTCCTGCTGTGGCTTCCTAATCTTCCCTGTTCACTTTCCAACCAAATGTGCAGAATCCTCGAGGAGCAGTTTTGCGGTAAAAACCTAGACTCCAGGGAACCCGGGGTCTGAGGAGCCCCAGCTGGGGAGCATTATCTGTCTCCTCACGTCCATCTTGGAGAAGCCCGTGTGCTCTCTTCTGCATTTTAGATCCAAGAACTAGCTGGACACAGTACAGCATGAGCGAGGGGTGAAATGACAGAAGCTTCTGACACAAGAACAGTCAGGGAAGAAAACTCCAGTGTTGCCTTGACATTGTGCCCTCTGGCCGGCATGCCCACATGGCCCATCTCATTGACCCCTTGCAGCCTCCCAGTACGGTGGGTCTGATTATCCCCATCCTGCAGCAGGGGCTCGTGCTCTGAACCCGCCAACGGCTGTGCTCTGAATCCTTCATTGCCTTTCAGTTCACTCAGAATTCAACAGAGAGCATCTCACGTCCCTACAAGCCCCAGCTGTGGGCACCAACAGCACAAACTAGACAGCCTTGCTGTCTTCTGCCAACGAGCATCTTCAGTCTCCCCACCTTCGTGGAGAAAGCAAACCCCGAGACCCAGGTGCTTTTGGTGAGGCTGCCTGGAGCAATAACAGCCAAGCTTTGGTTGTCCGCAGTAAATGGGGAAGGGGCAGTCCCCGTTGTTGCCATCAGTGTTTCTTGAGCACCTATTATGTGCACAGCCCTATGCTGGGAGGATGGAGGCCATAAAAGGCACCCAGGCTATGAGGCCATGTCGGGATTTGAGCAGTATAATACAATCATCTGTACCACACGCCGCGAGCCCACCGTGCGCCAGCCCTGCATGCACGTCTCTCTGACCCTCACGGCAGCCCTGCAGGGTAAGTGCCCTTGTGTTATTCTCGTGCTGGAGCCGGGGGAATTAAGGTCCAAAGGACAGTGGTAACTAGCGAAGGCCACACAGCTGACGATGGTAACGCCTGGCCTCTGTGTGTCTAGTGCAGCGGGTCCCAAAGTCTGGTCCCTGGTCCCCCAGCATCAGCGTCACCTGGGAACTCGTTAGAAATGCAGGATCTTGGGCCCCAGACCCACTGAATCAGGACCTCTGGGGAGGAGCCCACGATCTGTATTTGAACAAGTCCTCCAGGCTTCAGATTTGGGAACCACTGAGTCATGAGGTATTTTATGTATAAATGGTTTGAAGGCTGTAAAGCACTTATTTGTCAGCAGGGTTTTTTTTTTGGTGCCTGAAAGGCTTTTCATGTAAGATTATTCAGGGAACTCTTTGTTGGTTTTTTCCAATTAATGTTCCACCTATGACAAATAACAGATTTGAAACACCACTTCTTACGATTTTGTGTAGAATTTCTGAATCTTACTATTTTGCTTATAAATTGACTATATTTTACAATAACTTTTGTTTTTGTAAAAAACCACTTAAATTCCCTTAGGTACTTTAAGTGCACCAATGCATTTAATAAATTTGATTTCTCCTTAAGCACTTTTCAAAACCTTCCCAAGTGTACCATATATTCTCATACATCTACAAAGTTGAACTTCTAAATATGGCAAGTCTTAACTTCACAGTAGCATACTGTTTGCAGACGCAGTAAAATTCTCTTATAACTTTCAAGGTAAAAATCTATCCAGTACAGCAACGTGAATGCACTTGTACTGAACGGTACATTTGAAACTGGTTAAGATGGTCAGTTTTATGTTATGTGTATTTTACCACAATTAGAAAAATAACCTGGCAGTAACTGATTACCCAGTTCACATAAAATGGAATCACGAAGCCTTTCTCTTAGATGATTTCAAATTCTTGCAAACGTTTCAAAGGCTTAAAACACAAAATATACATGGATTACTTTCCAATATAATACAGGATCAAAACAGATAAAAACACCTGACTTTGCTTTACTTCATCATCTCTGTACTAAATACTAACTCCTCTGGGGTGAGTATTGTGCCATCCCAAGCAAGCCTGTGCTCCCCTCCAAGTGCAGAACGCTGCAAATTGCTCTTTGGCCAGGAATTGATTTTTCCAGGGACCTCAGCTGAACCCTAATTGTAGTCACTCTGCTGACAGAAGATTCCAAGTCCCCTTCACCCCCAACACTGGGTAGTGATCTCAAAGCCCAGATTCCCTGGGTCTGATGACAAATATCCTAATTCGTCCCCAGTTTGAATCTCCAGCCCCAGGTTTCCTCAGAGCTGCACACTGAACTGTGTCATCTGTCTGCACTGCTTCCTTCCTGGCTGAATTCTTGCCACCTGCCAGGCTCAGGACTCTTACAGAGAACTTTCAATGCACCCCACTGGTTCTGCGTCCCGGCTCCTGTTACCCTCACTCTGTAGCATCCCAGAGAGGGAAGTGGGCAGTGCGAGGTGAGGACAGGGAAGAAGGACTTTCCGGAAAGGAGAATTTAGGACTGGTCGTTGGATGATGCACCAACAGGAGATGGGAAAACTTGTGAGGTGAGGGGAATTCATTCTAGCCCAGTAAGTAAACTAGCAGCTGGGCACACTGTTTCCTCTCCCCCAACCCCCTGAGCAGCTTCAACCCCTAGTGAGAGCATCACATTTGAGATGCTCTGCTTCCATCATCTTTGCAGGGTGTGATGAGGCCTGAAATGGAGTGAGGAGCCCCCTTGATAACTGGGAACTGCCAGACTGGAGGGGCCGGGAAGAGGCTGCACCCTGGGGGTCGTGTCACTGTGCTTTCTCTGGTCCTTACTCCCTCCTGGAGCCAGCAATAGGCACTGGCCCTGCAGTGAGTTCAACCAAATGTGGTCTCCCCTCGCAGATGTGAAAAAAATGTGGGAAATGCCTGGATCAAGTCCCCAGATGGTGCTTCACCACACTGGGTGGGTTATTCCATAATGTTTATGGGGTTGGGGGCTAGGGGAGTAGGTGGAGATCAGCGTCATTCTGATTCTCCTGGACACCTCCTCCTGGCGAGGACATCAGCTGAGCCTCAGCGTCCGAGGGAGACATTCATGCAACCAAACAACCAGCATGAGTCCCCAGAGGATCTGTGCCGAAGATGATACCCAAGAGGTCGGTGGGGAGACCCAGGAAAAGATGTGAGCGTTCCCAGCCTTGGCACATCTTGGACATCAGTTGGTCTTGGAGGGGGCTGCCTCATCCAGGGGGCTGAAGATGGCCCCCCACCCTGGTGGGGCCAGTAGGAGGTGAGGGACCGTGCCTTCAGAAAAGCCATGTCATTTAATCCTCATGCTACTCTTCAGAGTGGATGCTGTTATTATCAACCCACTTTACAGATGAAGAAACTGAGGCTCAGCGACAGGGCACTCCAGGTCTCAAGGGGGAAAGAAACAGATGGCGGAGGAAGATGGCTCCCCCGGGGGCGATGGAGTGGGCCGATTTTCGTTGGGTCACAGGTTCAGAGAGGCTGGGAGCCCCACGGGCCTGGATGGTGTCTGATTCCACCCCCGCATGCCCTAGGGGGCAGCAGAGCGTCGTAACTGCCCACGCTTTGCAGTGGACCAGACTCAGGTTCAAGCTAAGCTTCTGTTACTAACCAGCGTGGGCTGGTCATTTAGCCTGGAGGCGGGAGCCTCCGTCTCCTGTGCGTGGACGGAGGGACGAGGACCTCCGCGGAGCGTGCTTGCTCATCACTACGTCAGGAGTAGCACAGACCCTGCAGGGCTCACCTGCGCTGCTCCAAGACTCAGTGACTAAGGTCTAGTCACCTTCACAGCAGCGCAGCGTCCTCGAAGCTGTGGGTATCCTGGTTACCCAGAGGCGAAGAGAAGCAGAGTGACTTCCTCGTCGTCACGTGACCTGTAAGCGGCAGAGGCAGGATTTGAACCCAGGTCTTTCAGCTGCACTGTGACCACGGCACTGTACCTGCCTCCGAAATCACTCATACGCAGCTCAACACCCACAATGCATGCCCCTGTTTGCTGTTAGTACTGAAGGGCTGCGCGCAGGTTCAATCAATGGAAGTGATCATTGCTGATATTACGACATTATCTACAAGTTTCCCCGGGGCGGAAGGTGCGCCCACCCCAGAGACGCTTCGAACATTCTGCCAACAAGAAAGAAGTATTTAACCAGCGCCCGGCAGGCTGCGAGTTTCTAAGTGATTTATAAAAAGCCTGCTGAAGTCTAGAGACTTCTAACAGGCGGAGGTGTGTTCTCCAGACTAAGAATAGCAGCTGAGGCCTGACGGGAGAAGCTTTCTGGTGACATAAGAGCAGAGCAGCCTCGGGGGATGTGGGTTTTCTCCAGCTTGGTAACAGCTGCCGGTACAGCGTCACCGCCTTTCCCCCTCAGAGGGATGCACTGAGCCGAAGGAATTCGTTGAAGGTGTAGCAACGGGGCCGGGTGACCCCCAAGATGGGGTTTCTGATCTGTCACTTCTCCACCTCCTCACCACCCCCACCGTTTTCTGGACGCTGGCCACCGGACCAGTAAGATGGGGATAGAGAGCAGGGGTCAGCAGGGGAGAGGGCGGGGCGGTCCCTGGCCAGCTCTGGGTTTAGATGCTTCCCGGGCAGTGAGAGGGCACAGGTGCCTCCGTCCTGCTGGCCCCGGCCTCACCGGCACCTGAGGGGCCTCTGACACGTGCAGACCCCAGCCCCCCACCCCAACCCACTGCACCAGACGCTCTGGGGGATTCTTATACACACCTGAGTGTGGGAAGTCCTGCCGTTTAAGGGAAGCAGAACTCCAGTCCAGAACTTGCTCCAAGTCCCGGCAGGTAACTGCTGACTTTTTCTGAAGTTAATAAATTCTGGGGAGAGATTAAGTACAAAGATTAGGTCAAGCTAAGGTTAAATTATGGTTCCCCGCCAGGAGCTGTGAGCTTTTAGTGGAAGTATTAGAGGGATTGGGGTGAGGGGAGGAGAAAGAAAAGGAAAAGGGAACAGTTTAAACTTAAAATATCTTTAAAATTATGTCTTGCCGTACTCAGACGCTCGTGCGCGGTATGTTACTGGACGTTTGCATGTTTAGATGTTATGCGTGTTTCCTGCACAGGGTTGTGTGCATAAACCTATAAGGACCAGACTTTATGGTCACTAGAGGATTTTTGAGGATGACTGTGGCTGCACGTGATGTTGACCTTGCACCCTGGCTCCACAAAACAGCCCCCCAAGAGGGGAGGGGCCTCTGCTGTCAGGCAACCCTCAGGCCTCACCCAGCACCTCCGGAGGGTCCTGGCTCCTCAGCCCTGGAGTGCGCAGTGCAGGAGCTGAGCCCACGCGGCTCCCCGTGGATTTCAGGGCAGCCCCAGTGCTGTCTCACTTGTGCCCTCACCTTCTGCCCTGGCCTCCCAGGTCCCCTGGGATGGATGCCTCCTTCTGGAAGACCCTGCTCCTGAGCCCCCCACCAGCACAGACTCTCCTGTTCCTGCTGACCGGCAAGCCCAGGGGCCCCATGGTGGTGAGTTCACTCCTGTCCCCACCTGCCTCCCTCTCCCCAGAAATCCACAGGCCTCCCCTCACCCTGTGACAGCTGGTGGCTGGGCTTGAGGTCCAGGGCCCTGTCTATGCTCCCTCCCTCTTTGGGGTTTAGACCTATGTGACCTTGACCCTCTGAGCTTCCTCCCTGGTGAAAATGAAAGGGTCGAGCCTGCCAATTCCAAGGGGCTCTTTAATCCCCCCACTGGAGCCCCCCAACTTGGCTCCTGCCCACTGCAATGTGGGGAGGGAGGGGGGCTCCTCTTCCCCGGTTTCTCCCCCCAGCAGCCCCTCTGCCAGGTCAAAACACTAAACCGTGTCCAGGAGTTTCACCTGCCTCTACATGCAGTGGGGGACCCAGAAGCCCCCAAAGAACCTTTATCTCCCCCCACCCCACGCTGGAGTCTCTTGGGCAGAGGAGATCCTTCCTCTGTGTAAAGAGCCTTGAAAGAGCAGCTGGGAACCTGTCGTTCCTTCACATCCACATCTTTCTCCATGAAGGGTAGAGCTGGATCTGGTTCCCATCTCGGCTGTCCACAGCCAGCCCTGGGAGGGCTGCGGAGACAGCTGAGGGTGGACATCTGGGAAGCGTGCCCAGTCAGCGGGAGCGGCCCGGGCACTGCCAAGTCAGCACAGCCTGGGGAGGGGGGCGCACGGCGGGGCACCTGGGCCCACCTCTTACCTCCACCCTCACCCCCACCCCGCCCCGGCCTGCCTTTGCCCTCCGTCTGCCCCCGCTGGCCCAGATGGTAGGTGCCTGCTGCATCCTGTCCCATATAAGCCCCAAATTGTCAGCTGTGCTGACTCTGAACCCCAGCATATATTTATCACCCTGCCTCCCAGGCCTTCAGCCGGGTCCCACAGGTACTTGCAGCCATCCCAGGAGGGAGGGGAGGCAGGGAGGGAGGGAGGGAAGAGGTGGCTGTGCCTGCCCCCACTCCCACCCCCTGGCTGGGGAGGTGCTAAGATGAACCAGGTGGCAGGATCCCAGCCAGTGGTACTGCCCTGCTGGTTAGTTCATGGTCCCGCAGGTGGCCGGCTCAGCATCCAATCCCAGCCCTGTCACCTCCTAGCCATGTCACCCTTGCTGAATCCTCTCTATAAAGATGGGATTGTGGACCCATTATACAGATGAGGACATCAAGGTTCAGAGCTTCAAAGGAACCAGCCCAAGGCCACACCACCCAGGGAGTGGCAGAGCTGGGATGCAACTCAGATCTGAATCCGTCTCCTGCAGCACACCATCACCCAAGGTTAGCTTCAAAGATCAGGGTGCCTCAGGTGAGAAAGGATTGTTTAAAAGATAACCAAAAGCAGGACAGAAAACCCAGAGATAAACCCACGCACATGTGGTCACCTTATCTTTGATAAAGGAGGCAAGAATATACAATGGAGAAAAGACAGTCTCTTCAGTAAGTGGTGCTGGAAAACTGGACAGCTACATGTAAAAGAATGAAATTAGAACACTCCCTAACACCATACACAAAAATAAACTCAAAATGGACTAAAGACCTAAATGTAAGGCCAGACACTATAAAACTCTTAGAGGAAAACATAGGCAGAACACTCTATGACATAAATCACAGCAAGATCCTTTCTGACCCACCTCCTAGAGAAATGGAAATAAAAACAAAAATAAACAAATGGGACCTAATGAAACCTAAAAGCTTTTGCACAGCAAAGGAAACCATGAACAAGACGAAAAGACAACCCTCAGAATGGGAGAAAATATTTGCAAATAAAGCAGCTGACAAAGGATTAATCTCCAAAATTTACAAGCAGCTCACGCAGCTCAATATCAAAAAAACAAACAACCCAATCCAAAAATGGGCAGAAGACCTAAATAGACATTTCTCCAAAGAAGATATACAGATTGCCAACAAACACAAAAAAGTATGCTCAACATCACTAATCATTAGAGAAATTCAAATCAAAACTACAATGAGGTATCATCTCACATCAGTCAGAATGGCCATCATCAAAAAAATCTACAAACAATAAATGCTGGAGAGGGTGTGGAGAAAAGGGAACCCTCTCGCACTGTTGGTGGGAATGTAAATAGATACAGCCACTATGGAGAACAGTATGGAGGTTCCTTAAAAAACTAAAAATAGAACTACCATACGACCCAGCAATCCCACTACTGGGCATATACCCTGAGAAAACCATAATTCAAAAAGAGACATGTACCACAATGTTCACTGCAGCACTATTTACAATAGCCAGGACATGGAAGCAACCTAAGTGTCCATCGACAGATGAATGGATAAAGAAGATGTGGCACATATATACAATGGAATATTACTCAGCCATAAAAAGAAACGAAACTGAGTTATTTGTAGTGAGGTGGATGGACCTAGAGTCTGTCATACAGAGTGAAGTAAGTCAGAAAGAGAACAACAAATACTGTATGCTAACGCATATATATGAAATGTAAAAAAAAAAAAAAAATGGTTTTGAAGAACCTGGGGGCAGAACAGGAATAAAGACACAGACAGAGAGAATGGACTTGAGGACACAGGGAGGGGGAAGGGTAAGCTGGGATGAAGTGAGAGAGTGACATGGACATATATACACTACCAAATGTAAAATCGATAGCTAGTGGGAAGCAGCCGAATAGCACAGGGAGATCAGCTCGGTGCTTTGTGACCACCTAGAGGGGTGGGATAGGGAGGGTGGGAGGGAGACACAAGAGGAAGGGGATATGGGGATATACGTATAGATGATTCCGTTTGTTATACAGCAGAAACTAACACAACATTGTAAAGCAATTATACTCCAATAAAGATGTTAAAAAATATATTATCAACAAAAAAATAAATAAATAAAACAAATAAAAGATTTTTTAAACAAATAAAAGGACACGTTTAATTCAAAATTCAAATTGGGGATGATTCTTCTCTGATTCCATTCATGCTGAAACCAAGAGACCAAGACATATGAGACCGGCATAAGGAGCTTAAATGAGCTTAAGGAAAAAGCTGTTTCAGAGTCAAGACACTGATGTAGCTGTTTCTGGGGTTTCCCTCCCTGGACGTAATTTACAAGAGCTGCACTAATACTTACTTGTTTGAAGTGGTTAGGTGTGGTCTGCTCTAAGTCAAAGGCCAAGCAAGGTGGCACTTGGAATCCCTGTAACTTTCATAGGGTCAGTGGTCCCCAAATTAAGCAAAGTGTTTTGTTGCTCCTAGAACATTGCCAACCCTTTGGAGACCCCCCAAGCTAAGTGATCAGAGGGCCAGGAGAGCAATACGGGTGAACTGCCATTTACACAACTGCATATGTGTACTCTGATTCTGGTTTACCATCCATTCTGAACACCTTGGTTTTCCCATCAATAAAATGGGCAGGACTTCCCTGGTGGCACAGTGGTTAGGAGTCCGCCTGCTAGTGCGGGGGACACAGGTTCGAACCCTGGTCCTGGAGGATCCCACATGCTGCAGAGCAGCTGGACCCGTGCGCCACAACTACTGAGCCTGCGCTCTGGAGCCTGCGAGCCACAACTACTGAAGCCCGCGCGCCCGGAGCCCATGCTCCGCGGCCAGAGAAGCCACCGCAATGAGAAGGCTGCACACCGCAACGAAGAGTAGCCCCTGCTCGCTGCAACTAGAGAAAGCCCGCGTGCAGCAACGAAGACCCAACGCAGCCAAAAATAAATAAATAAATTTATTTTAAAAATTAAAAAAAAATAAAATGGGCATGTATTGGGTACCCAGTAGTGTACGCACTAATGATGATGGTCTGTTCCTATCTTTTTCCTTCCAGACTCTGAGGTCAGAGACTGACTACCTCACTGTAGTATCTGAATTCCTGGCACTCAGTAGTGAATGAGTGAATAGATGAATGAATGGACAAATGAACATATGAATCATAATAACAGCCTACTGTGTAGTGGTGTGCTGAGTTGTCTCAGACCAGCTTGCAAGAACAAATTATTAAACATTCAGGAATTTTGCAAGCCCATTGTTCAATTATTGGTAGCTTGAAATTGATCATGGTGGGAGTATTTACAACAGGGAAATTGGCAATGTTGCAAAGTAGAGCTTCCCGTCTGTTTTCTCAGGGCCTGCTTACCTGCACCCCACTGGACAGCACTTCCTGTGTCAGGCACTGTTTTAAGCCCTTTAGATATATGAATCCACATTTAACCCTCATAAACATCATGAAGAAAGCACCATTGTTATTCCCACTTTACAGATGGGAAACTGAGGCCCAGGGAGGCAAAGCCACTTGCCCAAGTGTGGTTCGGTAGTCTGTTTCCCTTAGACGAATGAAGACAATCCTCACCATCTCTGGGCTCAGCTGCCCTTGGTGGCCTCACAGGTACCAGCCATTCTCACCACAGCCACTGTTTGTAATCAGCTCCTCTGGGAGAAGAGAGGCAGTTGCCTGGTGACCAAAGTGTTCCCTAGCTCTCCGAAGGTCACACTGAGTGAGGCGGAGGATAAAGATCACCACACAGGGTGCCCCTCTTCCAGGGCTCCAGACAACTGATCCAATCAGCCCAGCCAGACCCCACGCAGCGCTCCAGACCTCCTTGGTGCTCTGACGCCATTAGCAGGATTGAATTAAAGGCCTGACGCCCTGGAACAGTGGCAGCAGGCTTTGTGTGCAGAGAGCCCTGCCGTGTGTGTGCGTCATTGCCAGAGAAGGAGGCAAAGCCCAGGCAGAGGGTGGGTGACCGCAGGGCCCCCAAACCTCACAGGTACTTCTGTCCAGCCAGTATTTGCCTCTGGCATGTCCCTTTGGGACCACAGTTTGGGACAGTCATGGACTCCCCAAAGCTCAGCTTAGGGGTTAACAGAGTCTCTCCAGCGGCCATTCCAGCTCGAACATTCCAGATCTCTGCGGGGCCTTGTTTACCCCGCTGTGTTGTCACCTCCTGTGTGTCTGTCTCCCACTCCTCCAGGACTCTCTTAAGAGCAGAAGTGTGGCTCCAGGCCCCAGGCAGTCCCCTGTACACAGCAGGCCTTCGATAAATGGGTGATGAATCAATGAATGAACAAGCAAGCCTGCACATTGTGCCTTCCTGCTGCCACAAGGAGCTCCTGATTATTTCTCCAAGCCCTGCCATCAGGAACAAATTCCCTGTGGTCATCACACCCAGCCTTCCAGCTCCCGCTGGCTGGTGAAGGCGGCTTGTATGGCAGCAGACCCAGGAGAGCGGATGGGGGCCCTGAGAAGGACTCTCCAAGGAGGTGATGTTTATGCTGAGATCTGAGGAGCCCCGATCATGGGAAAAGGGAGAGCAGCGGAGTTCCTGGCAGAAGGGACCAGCACAAATGCTTGTCTAGAAACTGACCGTGGCCAGCGGAGCTTGAGATGAAGTTGACTGTGTAGACAGATGATGGAGTAAAGACCACCTCCCTTCACCCCATACACTGGGAGTCTCTCCGCGATCACCTGAGGGGCAGAGCAAGGCCACGTGCCCCTTCCCTGCCCCAGGGCACTGTCCCAGGGCTTTTACCCCCACCCACCTGTACTGTACCAGCTCTGAGAGCAACCATGCCAAGGGGGAGGAGATGCAGCCATGAGAATGTCATTTTCTATCTCCCCAGCAAAAAGCCCCAGCATTTAATCCTTGGATAATTTAATAAAATTCCAGGAACAGATATTTTAAGTCAGAACAAAATTGTGTCCAGCAGTTGTGGGTAATTCCCAAGGGGTCCAGGGCCCCATTTCTTGATCCAGAGGCCACTTTGGGTTTCTAGATTCCTTCTGACCTGACATGCAGTCTCCCAGGCGGCCTTCCAGTTTGCTTGGACCAGCTGATGTCCCACAGCCAACATTTCCCCAGCTTGGCTAGGTCTCAGCACTGCCCGTGCGTGCGAGCTTTGCAAATGCACATTCCAGGTGCCGCCCCAGCTCAGTGAGTGTCCTGACAGAGTGTAAAGGGGAGCTGGATTTTCAATCAGGAGGGGGCTGATTCTGCTGCTCTGGCAGGTTTCAGGAGCCCCCTGGTGACTCTGAACGGCATCCTTGTCCCTGGAAGGGCCTATACCCTCAGCTTGGAGGTATGGGCACCTGGTTCTCAGCTCTCCCTCCCCAGCACTCTGTGACGCGGATGTAGGTGAGCCGGCTCAAGTCTCCATGACCGCCACCCCCCAGCACTATCAACAGAGCCTGGCACCCAGGACAGACCCTGAATACATGCCAATCCTTGATGGCCACGTCACCAGGCACTGTGGAGCACAGTGGTCTGGGCTTGAGACAGGGAAAGTGTTGACTTTGAATTAATGCCCTGGCTTTGTGACCCTTCTGAGAACCAGTTCCTCTGTTGTAAAGTGGACATGATTCCACAGCGGCTCTCTTGGCGCTGTGTCCCAGGCCAGGCCTTTCTGATGTATGTCTCATTAACTATTATTATCCCCATCTTAAGGAGAAGGAATCATGGTTAGATAGGTGGCAGGATTGGCCGGGGTCACCCAGCCTAGTTATGGAACCCAACTCCTTCAGCCAGCTTCAGGCAAAACTTCTCCCAGAAGGATGGCATCCTCTCTGGTAGTTTGAAATGCAGCCTCCTGGGCCCTGCCTGAGTCAGAATCCCTGAACCTAAAGACTGAGAACGTCCCCACCCTAAGCAACTAGGCTGAGCAGCTAGGACAGGCCAGTCTTGTACGTGGGTGTGCCCACTTCATCAGGGTGGGCTTTCATGGAATAAGCCAAAGAAAGCCCCCCCACTTGCGCATTCAGGTTGGATTATTATTATTATATTATCTTTATTGCTGTTCACCATAGAGATAATTAACGCTGTCCTTCTCCATTGTTCCCAGGGAGTTTCCCTCCCGACATCTGGGAGGATGTGTAGTGGAACAGGGGTGGGGGAGGGCATGGAACCTCCGTGGGGTCTGATCCCTCCTACCTATACCCCCAACGCTGCTCACACCTTCTTCCCAGAGCCGGCAGGGGTGCGGAGGGGGTGAGGCGCGACGAACACGGCCGCGGTTGCGAGGAATGGGGAACCTGGGTCCCCCTCCTCTCTCCACCCCTCTCCCCGACGTTTCCGGCCCGGGGCGGGGCGCTCCCCACTCCCGGCAGTGCGCGAAGCCGGAGCGCACTAGGACCGTGGCGCTCCACCCGCCGCCGCTATAAGAGGCCGCGCTCGCACCCCACGCGGAACCCGCGGCTCGGACCGGTTCCTGGCGTCCCGACCTGTGTCGGACCCGAGGCCGGACCTGCCGCTGCGCAGCCGACGCCAGTCCAGGGCCTGGGAGGAACGAGCGCACCCGGGCCCCCGCCGCGGGCACCATGGGCGCTACCCACTCCGCGTCCGAGGAGGTGCGGGAGCTCGAGGGCAAGACGGGCTGTGAGTATCCCGCAGGGGACGGGGGTGGGGACCGCGACCGCCGGCCGGCTGGCACGGGGGCTCCCAGCCCACGGCCACCGCTCGGCTTCGGGCCACCGCGCTGTGTGACCTTGGGCTAGTAGCTGGCTCTCTCTGCGCCTCAGTCTCCCTCTCCTTCAAATGGGTCCCCGCCGGCCACTTTGCAGGCTGCGGTGATGCTGAGTAAGTGTCGCGGCAGCTCTGCCTCGGTGCTCTCGGAGTTGGCTGGGAACCCCTGAACCTGGGACTGCGGACCCGGGAGGGAGCAGTGTCCGGGCTCCCGGGCCCGGGAGAGCTAGCGTCCATGGACGCTCAGCTGTTGTACGCGACCCGCACCTGAAAGTCGTTTGGATTCAGGATTACGCAGGGGGAGGAAAGTTTTTCAGTTGGCGGGAGCTGGGTGGGAGCCCGGGTGGGAGCCCGGCCCCGCGACCTTAGCGCGGGTGAGCGGGTCTCTGAGCCTCTCGTCTGTAAAATGGGTTCAGGCGGTTCCCCCCCTACCCCACCATGGGTAACTGGGAGGATTAAGCGAGGCAGCGCCCGAAGAGCACTTTGCTGGAGCCCGGCGACCTTCGTGGAGCTCGCCCGGACTCCCGGGCCCGCAGAGGCTGTGCGCCCCGTATCCGCCCGGGGCAGGGCGCACCGTGAGGCCGGGGGGCGGGCCGAGCTGACCGCAGGGGAGTGATGGCGGAAGCGCCTGACCGCCCAAGTCCAGCCGGGCTGGGAACTTGACCCTGGGCCCTGACTTCGGGGCACCCGGTTCTATTACGGACTGTGAAGGGGGATGTGGACTGAAGACCGAGAGAGGCCAGGTGAGTGGGCAGACTGGCCTTGGCAATGGGCAGACCGGGTGTCAACCCCGCCAGCGCTACTTCCTGGCTGTGTGTCCTTGGGCTAGTCACTTTACCTCTCTATGTCTCTGTTTCCTTCTTTCTAGAATGGGGTTTCTGCTAGTATCTTGTAGAGAAATGCTCAAGAAGACGGGAGCTGCAGCTGTTATTTCCAGTCAGGAGCTGGCTCCTGGTGCCTGCTTCGAGTTCAGTGCAGACAGTCTGCGTCTATGGTTGATCAGCTGGAGGGAGCGGCCCCGCCATTTGTGCGTGGGCTGAAAAATGACCCCTCCTGACTCCCAATCTAAACACCTCTTCCCAGGAGAATTGGGTGAAAATTACAGAAAGTCCTTAATAATTGGTGTCTGTGTCTACACATGCATACATACACAGACATGTATGCGGACACCTTCCTGTGTACAAATACAGGGCTATCTTCAACTGGAGAAAAAAAGAGTTGTGGTGCATATATATCATATGGAACCCCCTTTTTTTTTTTAAAGAGAGGGAGTAAGAGTATATTTTTGTAACTTTTATTTGCATCAAGGAATTAAGAATAATGAATACTTATTGGGGGATTTGGTAGAAAAGATGAAGGGGGAGTGAGCTTTTCACTGTTAACTTTTTTATGTTTTCATTTTGAACCATGTGTGACTATTTCATTTACTCAAAAAGTTTTATATAGTTCAACCCCAAGGCGCACGTGAGAGAGGAGGTAGGATTCCTGTCACCTGACTTTCTTGGATTTCCCCTGTTTTTATTATTTCTTGAGTGCCCTCTGGCTGCCTTGAATCTGGCTGGTTAGAAATGGGGGTTCTCTGAGGCTGGGATCTCTGCAGGAAGGGAGGGCTGGCCTCAGTCTCTCAGGCAGCCCCCGTGGCAGGCAGTCTGGGGGAATTCCATCTGGTTGTGGGTTTGACAGGTGATGGGGCTGCAGAGCATGCTGGGAATCTTGTCAGTTTCCTGGGCCCAGCCTCCTACCCGGATGATAGAAGCTGAGGGTTCCGTGCTTTGTTGCTTTCCTAGAGGTGGCTGATGTGACTTCCCTTTTTGCGGCTCAGAACTCAGATTTCACACCCCGAAGAGGGAGGAGAGACAGAGGCGGTCAGGGAAGGAGTTCTGAGGTCAGACTAGAGGGGAGGATAATGCCTTCCGTTATCTGAACTTCAAGTAGGTGGAAACTTCCCCCTAGTTCTGTGAAAGGCGTTGGCACAGTCTGAGCACTTTTATCCATTCAGACCCAGAGAGGTTGATTTCCTGAGGGGAGATGCACAGTATAAACAGATCAACCCATTGGTGTCAAGTTCTGTGAAGAAGATACAATCCGACGGCATGAGAGTTGGGGGAGGGGCAAGGAAACATTTCTTTCGAGGGGACCAGGAGGGCTTCGTGGGGGAGGTGATAATGGAATAGACCCAAGTAAGAAGGAGCCAGCTGCATGAAGACCAGTCGGAAGTGCATTTGGAGCAGAGGGCACAGCAAATGCAAAGGGCCTTTGACAGGAACAAGCTGAGGACAATGAATGAGGTTGGTATGAGATGAGGACGTGGACATTGGGCTCAGGTTGGGATGGGAACCTGATTTAAGGGGTCTTGATAGGTATGTAGCCTTGGGCAAGTCATTTATGCCCTGAGTGCCTCAGTTTCATGCACTGTAAAATCGGGATAAAAGTGGTACCTTCCTCTGAGTTGTTGGGAAGGATTAAGTGAGTGAATTCACGTGAAGTATTTAGAGCAAGCACAAGTGTTTAGTATTATCAGCCATGCTTTAAATACATTGATAGGTCCTGGTTGCTCTGAGCCACAAGTAAGAGTTAAGTCTTGGTGCCACTTCTTCACAGCTGCATGACCTTAAGCAAGTCGTTTTACCTCTCTGAGCGTTAGTGCTCCCACCTGGATCGTGGGGTGGCGGTATAGATTCAACAAGAGGGTGTATGTTATGTGTGGCAGTGCTTGGCTTGGTATGGGAACGTCAGCTCCCAGCATCCTGCGGGCTGGGTGGAGTGTTCCTGTAAGAACCCTTGGGAAGCATCCCTGAGAAGGGGGAAGAGCCTAGGTCCAGGGCAGCCAGAGAACAGGCTGTGCCCACAGGGTTGCTAGGCTTCCCCCGCCTCTCTGAGGCCCAGGGTGGTCCCTGATTTGAAGAATCAGCCTGGTCCCTTTGCAAGCGCTCTCTTGGAATCCTCATGGTAATCCTCCAGGGAAGGTGGTACTATGGCCATTTTACAGAGGCTCAGAGGAGTAAAGCAACTTGCCTCCCGTCCCACAGCTCATATGCGGAGGAGTAGGGGATCTCAGGATCCCCAGGTTCACTGTCCTGCCACTGCTGTGCTTTCACTGTGTTTCGTTGCCCCCTCAGATTTCTAGGAACCCAGAAGGGGTAGGAACAGCCTGCCCATATATTTTTCTCACCACCCGGCCTTTGCACAATCTGTTCCCTGTGCCTGGAGCACTCTTTCCATCTCACATAATTCGGCATTTGCATATGGCCGTACTTCTGTGACCACCACCCAGGTGAAGATCGCGCACGTTTCCTCTTTGCCCCCCTCTTTATGAAACTCATGCTCTTCCTCGTTCAGAGCTCAGCTTAGCTATTGTTTCCTTCCAGAAAGCCATCCCCAGCTACCCTCCTTCCAACCTTTGTGTGTTAAATGCCCGTGCTCAGCACTCCCGCAGCCCCTGCATTCCCTCCCATAATAGCTCACATCACACCCTGTTATAATTGTCAGCTTCGTCACCTGCTACCCCCTTGAAACTTGGAGCTCCCTGAGAGTGGGCAGTGTACTCGCCTTTGTACTCAGAACACAAGAGGTTCACGTTGAAGGGGTGAAGGCCCTGGGGACTTTATAACCCAGGGAGTATTGCCCAGGAGCCAGTGTCCGGTATGAAATCTAGTGCCACACCAGCAGCTGGCCTTGGCCACGTCAGCCCCGCCAAAAATAGGCCTGAGCGCAAGCTCGCTCACGCAGGGCTTCCTTGGGTCCGCACGCCCACCTCTCCTTGCCTGTCAGAGTCTCATCGACTGATTTAAAGCATAGACAAGTACTCCCAAACATCTTTTCTGCGCCAGGAAAGCTGACTACCTAGACTGTTAAAATTCATATTAAAAACCCGAGCAAAGGCATTCTGGTTGTGTGTCCGAGTGGTGAGCTGGCCTTTCTCCGTGGCAGGCGTGGTGTCAAGCCCAGTGTGTGTCCCAAGGTGTGACGTGGACGCTGGACAGGAAGAAAGGAATCACTCACCGTGGCATGTTCCCTGTCACCACCTTGAGCTGGCCCGGAGGTGGACCCCCCTTCCTGTCCCCCCAACCCCGTGTCTGCTCCTGGAATTGGAAAGGAAAGAATACGAGGAGGAATCTGGGAAAGGTGGAGGGGTCTATTTTTCCTTCAGGCTCCAGAACAGCTCCACAGGCATGTCTGTGTAGATGCCAAGAAGCTGCCAGAAGAAAGAAGAAAAATCAATCTCCCAGATCTAGAGTTCAGACCTCATGATGGTTAGAGCTAATGTTTATCGGGCGCCTGTCATCTGCCGAACACTGTGCTGAGCTATGAAGTTTCCCCGCAGTGGCTCATGGAATCCTCCCAGGAACGCTGTGGCCTTCCCATTCCAGCGATGGGGAAGTCAAGGTTGAAGAGAGGACGTGACTGCCACAGGCCGCTGAGAAGCAGAGGCAGGATTCAAGTCCTGGTCTGACCCCCGGACCTCATCCTTTGGGGAGGGAACCAGAGACGCGGGAGGCCTGTGTGGCCTGGGCTGGCTTCTAGGGGTGGCACTGCATTTTCCACTGGAATCTCCCGGCTGGGCAGTACTCCTGGGTTATAAAGTCTTCAAGCAGCCCCAGACCACAGCCTCAGCCCCTTCACGCCATGCCACATTCCCTGGTGCACCAGACACCTCCCCTGCCTTCCTGAAGCTCGGGACCTTGAGGGGTAAGGGCGGACCGGCCGGTACCACTGTGTTCATCCTGTTGTCACCAAGGCTTGTGGAGCTAAATGGCCAACAAGACCTATTGGCTCCCTTTCCGTTTCCTCTGGGGTGGACCGTGGTTTTAACTTGGGATCCTTGGGGAGTCTCTGAAACCCATAAAGTGGGGTGCAGAATTGTGTCCGTGGGGCTCTGGGAGATGTGGGCCCTCAGCTTTCCTGAGATTCTTAAAACAGTGGAGATACATTCCACAGTATGTAAATCAGACCCCAATAAGAAAGTAATAATAAGAGCACTTAAATTTTTTTAGAAGAATGAAAAATGGTGGCTCCCTGCTGAGGGAGGAACAAACATATCTGGGAGGACTGGTCCCCAAAGGCTGAGCTCTCGGGGGCCCTGGGCGCAGTGGTCAAGACCACAGCAGGGAGGGCCAAGTGACCCCAGCCCTCTGGAACCTTTGCTACCTTGGTCGGGCGGGTTGTCCAGACCTCTGCCCACTCCCTGTGTGCTCACAGTGTGGAAACGTGCAGGAAAGGGCTGGATAGCAAGGGAACTCATTCCTGGGCACCCAAAAGCGCCCCTTGCTCTGGCCCATTTTTCACTCTGTGCACCTGGATCCGGTCAGCCCGTGTTAGCAGTAGCTGCAGAGTAGGGCCAGGAGGCCGGCGATCGTCGGGCTTGCCCCATGCGGCAGTGCTGAGGTGCCTGGTCCAGGCCGCAGCCCTCTCTGAGCCGCCAGTTCCACCCCTTTGAAGATGTGGCGGTCAACGAGATGGTCTAGAGCTGTGGATGAGGTAACAGCTGCTCTTTTTTGGGCCTTTCCCATCCATCATCTCATCCGCCTAAGAGCCCAGTGGGACTTTTTTTTTTTTTCTTTCCTTTATTTATTTATTTATTTATTTATGGCTGTGTTGGGTCTTCGTTTCTGTGCGAGGGCTTTCTCTAGTTGCGGCAAGCGGGGGCCACTCTTCATCACGGTGCGCGGGCCTCTCACCATCGCGGCCTCTCTTGTTGCGGAGCACAGGCTCCAGACGTGCAGGCTCAGCAATTGTGGCTCACGGGCCCAGTTGCTCCGCGGCATGTGGGATCTTCCCAGACCAGGGCTGGAACCCGCGTCCCCTGCATTGGCAGGCAGACTCTCAACCACTGCGCCACCAGGGAAGCCCCCCCAGTGGGACTTTTGTTACCGTTTACAGATGAGGAAACTGAGGCTCAGACATGCAGGTGACTGCTCACGGTCACTTAGATGTATACGTATAACTGAATCACCGTGCTGTACACCTGCAACTAACACGATTTTGATATTATAAATCAATTATACTTCAGTAAAAACAATGAAAGTGTAATTTTAAAAAAGGTCACTTAGATGCTGTGTGTGGAACTCAAATTCAAAACAAGGCCTCTTTAATGGTATAGATGATCTTACTTGCAAAGCAGAAGTAGAGACAGGGGTAGAGAACAAATGTATGGATACCAAGGGGGAAAGGGGTGGGGTGGGAGGAATTGGGAGACTAGGATTGACACATATATACTATTGATACTATGTATAAAATGGACAACTGATGGGAACGTGCTGTATAGCACAGGGAACTCACCTAGTGCCCTGTGGTAGCCTAAATGGCAGGGAAGTCCAGAAGGGAGGGGATCTCTGTACGTGTGTGGCTGGTTCATTCTGTTGTGCAGTGGAGGCTAACACAACATTGTAAAGCAACCATACTCAATAAAAAATAAATAAAAATAAATTTAGGAATACACTGTAAAAAAACAAAAAACAAAAAGCTATCTTTTTCGGGTGCAAGGAGAAACTGCCTCTCCCACGTGATATAACATAGGTGGAGAGTGTGAGTGACCCCAGGTCGTATTATCTGTGAGAGGCGCCCCATGACCTTGTTAACAGTGTTCCACACACTTGTTTACCCAGTTGGCAAGGGGAGAATCGGACCTCAAGGCAGATAGTATTAGCTCTGGGTGATGTGGAAAGTTCTAGAAGTGTGGGCTACTCCCCCCTCCCCCACAAACCCCCGGGGAGGGCAAGCTTGGTGATGAGCAGTGTGAGGGGTATGGGGAGGGCTAAGAAGAAGAAACCCCCTCCATTTCCTGGGTCTGACTGTGTGGCTCACGTCTGTTTCAGAAGTAGTGTTTTCTCTGCGTGAAAGCAACTGGCAATCCACTCCAAGACTTCCCAGCTCCACGGATTAGTAGTAATTAGATCCCTTATGCATCTTTCTTTCTCACCTCCCCCATCCCCACGCTGGCAGGATAATTTTTCTGTGAGTTAATGGTCCCCAGAATGCAGCCTGGAATTTAATCACTGCTCAGATATGCCATACGGTCCAATCCAACAGACAAAATGCCTCGATAAGATGCTTCTACTTTTGCAAAGCACTTTAGTATCTGCTATCTCAAGCCCGGGGAACAAGGCGTTCTTGGCTCAGGAGTGCCCACTGCTTTGGGAAGATAAGGCAGGGCACCTTTTCCCAGCCTGGAGAGGCTGGGCAAGGTGACGAGGAGGAGCCTGGCACCTTGGTCCTGCCAGCCATCCTGTCACTGGCTCCATCTTTATTATTAATTCATAAAACCAGAAGGTCAAGTGGGTGATTTCTGCCAGTGGTGGAAATCACCTTAAGCGCAAGGACAAAAAGGCCCTTTGTTGTCCCAACAGTGTGACCTTTGTGGACGGGCAGGCTGTCAGAAGTGGGCCTTCTGTTCTCAGCACAGCTCCCTGGGAGGTGAAAGGGAGCAGTTAGGTCTCAGGGCCCAGGTACCTCTGGGAGGGAGGGCCGGTGGCCAGGCAGGAGACAGCAGCGCGGTTGGTGTGACTGAGTTATACAGCGATGGCAAGGTGGGGGGGACCCTTCCCAGCTCCTGAGCACCCACGCCAGGGTCTCAGTGATCAGAGAACCCCAGCTGAGCGCCCAGCACTTCACAGGCCTCACCCACCTGGTAGTCCTCAGGGGTTCCCTTATCTTGTCCTCTCCTGCATCTCCAAGGCCTCAGCCAGAGTCCCACGTGGACACAGACTAGCCTTCCACCACCTTGACCTTTACCAGCAGGTAGAAGTGGGTTTGAATCACGACGCTGCTGTTTACTGTCTAAGCAAGAAACTTCGCCTCCCTGAGTCTTAGTTTCCTCATCTGTATGATGGGAATGTGTCCCAGGGCTGCTGTGAGGATTGAATGAGAATTTGAGTAAAGCTCTTCACACGTCGTAAGTGTTCAATAGTTGTTGGCAGGTACAGATCATTTCGATTGTAAACCTTTCAGAAGCTGGCCATATATCTCCTTTTTAAGGGTATTCTGTAACTTCCTTCAGTAATTCATATCACTTGTGACACATCTGCCATCTTTGACATGCCTCAAGTTTGTCATTTTCTTGATGTTGTGCTAATGATCGGGGACCTTAGCATGCTTTAATTTGTATCACTCTGTAGTATTTTTTCTCTAATTTAAAAACCTACGTATTGGTTTTTTTTTTTTTTTTTAACATGTCAACCAAATGAATCATTGACTCATGCTGTTTTTTTTGTTTTTTTTTAATTTTTATTTATTTATTTATTTATTTATGGCTGTGTTGGGTCTTCGTTTCTGTACGAGGGCTTTCTCTAGCTGCGGCAAGCGGGGGCCACTCTTCATCGCGGTGCGCGGGCCTCTCACCATCGCGGCCCCTCTTGTTGCGGAGCACAGGCTCCAGACGCGCAGGCTCAGCAATTGTGGCTCACGGGCCTAGTCGCTCTGCGGCATGTGGGATCTTCCCAAACCAGGGCTCGAACCTGTGTCCCCTGCATTGGCAGGCAGATTCTCAACCACTGCGCCACCAGGGAAGCCCCGTATTGGTTTTTGTTTTATGCAGACTCTATTAATTTTTGCAACCATTTTTCCTTACAGGTTCAGTTTCTTTTTTTTTTTTAATATTTATTTATTTTGGCTGTACGAGGTCTTAGTTGTGGCACGCAGGATCTTTGTTGCAGCATGCAGGATCCTTTTTTAGTTGGGGCATGCGGGCTTCTTAGTTTTGGCATGCGAACTTTTAGTCGCAGCATGCATACGGGATCTAGTTCCCCAACCATGGATCGAACCCGGGCCCCCTGACTTGGGAGCACGGAGTCCTACTCACTGGACCACCAGGGAAGTCTCCAAATTCAGTTTCTTCTTATGTAACACACCTTTCCATGGAGTTTGCAACGAGTCTCTCTGAGTTGTCAGCTTTGTCTGAAAACGTCTTTATTTTGCCAGGCTACAGGAATGATCATTTGGCTGGGTATAAAATTTGAGGTTGCTGCATGTTTTCTCTCAGCACTGAGTTTTTGGTCTCTTTTTGCTGTTGAAAAGTCAGCTCTTTTGTCTGATTGATATTTCTTTGTAGAAATCTGCTTTTTCCCCTCTGTTTAAAAATATTTGTTGGTGGTGGTTTTTTAGGTGCTTTGTGTAGGTGTGGATTTAATTTATCCTGCCTGGGAATGGTTTATGCTGTATTATTCTAAAAATGACTGATATCTTCCATAATGAAGATATTATCTCTCCCCTTTCTCCTAATATTTTTCCTCAGTAATTACTTTTGAAAGGTGATGAACCGTGTCATTCTGTCCTGAATGCCTCTTTACTTTTCTTGCATATTTCCTACCTTTTTGTTGCTGTGTGCTGTATTTTGATTTGTTTCCTTAGGTCTGTCTTCCAATTCACTAATTCTCTCTTTAGCTATTACAGCTTTGCTGCCTTAACCCAACTTAGTTTTTTAAATTCCATAGACTTAAAAAAAAAAAAATTTTGTAAGTTCTATAAGGTTTTCAGATTCACTGCTTGTGTCATAGGGCACTGTTCTTATATTATTCATAATAATTTAAAGCTTATTGTATAGTTTCTGCTGTCTCATCGTCTTGGGGGTCCATTCCATTTATTAATTGTGTCTGCTGATTCTCCCATATGGTGGTCATTTGCTGTGTAGTTTGGTTTTTGATTTTGAGCTCATCTCTGGGCTGGCTCCCCCCTGGTTTTCACTCATCTCCAGATTCATGCTGAGGCCAAACCAAGTGGAGATGGGCTCAGCTGAAGTACCTCCCCCATGAGAGTACCCTGTGCCCTGGGCTATAGAAGTACCTCACACAGTGCTTTGCATTTGTTGTTCTGGGTACCTTAGGGCTTTCACTGGTCTGGAAACACTTTTTACATTAATTCCTCAATTTGGCTTTCCTGCACCACAGAGGTTTGGATTTTTCTCTCGTGGATGACACAGGCCTGGAGTTTTGATTCATCCCAGGGTCCCCCTCCCCTCCTCTGCACCCTGCCACCTCTTCTGCAGAGTCAGCTTCCTTGCTGATTCTCTGGGCCAGCAGGGAACATTTTTCTGTCCCACCTTATGTGGAGAGGCAGCACTTTGTGCTCTAGCTTTTGATAGGAGTCTCACTTCTAACTCATATGGACCCAAGGCCACTGCTGTCACTCAGTGGGCTAGAAGCCACACCCTTTGCTGTGAGAGCCTGGAAATATTCTGGTACCCCTGGGCCACCTCACTTGCTGGGTCTGAGTCCCCTCCTTGCTTCTGGCACCTGGGATTTCCCTTTCTTTCAAGCTTAGTGATGTCTTAAATTTTTTTCTAATTTTATCCAGTGCTTCATGGGTTCATAGTGGAATGCAAAGTCTGTGTTAGCTCCTTGTAGAAGGAACTGGAGTTCTTTTTTTTTTTTCTTTTTTATATATTTTTAATATTTTTTAATTTTTTGGCCATGCTGTGTGGCATGTGGGATCTTAGTTCCCCAGTCAGGGATCTACCCCACACCCCCTGCTTTGGAAGCGTGGAGTCTTAACCACTGGACCACCAGGGAAGTCCTGAAACTGGAGTTCTTTACCTAAATGTCCTACCATAATAAGCCCTCGTGCTTTTGGTAAATCTGGAGCTGAAGATAGTTCTGGAAGAATGTGAAAACCAGTTCCCTAGAGGCTCTGAAAAGTGCCCAAATCTCCGCTGATTAACTGTTGCTTTTCTCCCTTCCTCATCTTTAGTCTTTTTATTAAAATGGAGACATCTCTCTTTGTTTAGCGATGTAAATGGTATGTATTCATTGTCCCAGTTACTTCTTAGTTTTGGCAGACAGCACAGCAGATGGTCATGGGAACAGATTCTGGAGTCACAGACCTGGGTTCAAATCCCGGTTCTGCCACTCATATCTGTGTGACCTTCAGCAAGTGACTTACCCTCTCTGAGAGTCAGTTTCCGTATCTGTAAAATGGGTGTGACAACCCCCAGGAGAGGCAGGCACTGTGATGAGACTAAATAAGATCATGTGTGTCAAGTGTTTGGCTTAGTTCCTGCCTCTGAGTAAATGCTGACACTTGGTGGTTATTATTTCTGCTCTAAGGCAAATGGGAAAGAACAGAAGCTAGCCGTAGGAAGGTGAGCGTGGATGAGCAGAGCATGGTCTGTGTGATTTTGAGAGTCATGCTCACCCACTCTGACAGCTTTCTGAGTTGTCTCGTTGCTCATGAGGGGAGAATGTTTTCTAAAGTCATGTCCCTTCAGTCGGTCCCAGGGTCCCCTCCAGTCCTGAGATTTGGAGGATTCATTCTGTGCAGAAAACAAAACAAAACGAAATATCCTAACAAGACCCTCGGTACCTAAAATAAATGCCGCCCTCAGGCTGGCATGGGCCTGGGGCAGCTCTTCCTGGGAACCCCTCAGCTTTTGCACTTACAAAGCGGGTTGAAGTTTTCGAGCAAAGGGTTGAAAGCTGCTGGAGGAAGGCCAGCAATTAATCTTCTTGTCGTTGCTTCTGCTTTGGAATAGAGTGAGTTTGATAACTTCATTCTCAAGACCGAGTGCACCCAGGTGCATCTTTGGATTACTTTAAATTCCCAGCAGTGAGGTGTGGTCTGGAACGTGTACACGCCCAGCACATGGCTTCCAAGGGGCAGGCAGGTGGAGGAGAGGAGCAGGGCATCCGGCACCGTGAAGCCTCTTGTGCGTGCCAGGCATGTGAGGGAGGGCCCCTTCCAGGCTGTGGAGGCCGGTCCCTCGCTCTCCCTCCCCAGGCCCCGGCTTAGGCATTGCTTGGGCTGTAATTCCAGGAGGTACACAACTTCTCTGTCCCCTGGGATCCTGGAGGCAGCTGAAGAGCCGCATAGGTACCGTGAGATTATTGCTTTGGGGACATAATAATAGCAAGCATGGAGACTCCAGGATCTTATGCTGCTCCTGCCAGGTCCAGTGCTGAGTGTGTACATGATTTCTTTTCAATGGGGGCAAAATTCACATAACATAAAATTTACCATCCTAACCATTTTATTTTATTTTTATTTTTTATTTATTTATTTTGGCCGCACCGTGCGGCTTGCAGGATCTTAGTTTCCCAACCAGGGATTGAACCTGGGCCCCCAACAGTGGAAGTGTGGAGTCCTAACCACTGGACCAACAGGGAAGTCCCTCATCTTAACCATCTTAAAGCATACAATTCAGTGGCATTAAGCACATTCACAGTGCTGTGCCACCATCGCCACTGTATTTCCCGACCATCTTCATCACCCCAAAAAGAAGCTTCAGCAGTCACTCTAATCTCCCAACTTGTAGCCCCTGGCAACCACTAACCTACTTTCTGTCTCTATGGATTTGCTTACTTTGGGAGATTCATATAAAAGGAAGCATACAGTAGTGGCCTTGCGTGTCTGGCTTCTTAATGTCGTGTTTTCAAGGTTCATCCAGGTTGTATCAAGTGTCACTGCTTCATTCTGTCTCATGGTGGAATAATGTTCCATTGGATGGAGATGCCGCAGTTTGTTCATCTGTTCACAAGTAGATGGCCATTTGGGTTCCCACGTTTTGACGATTATGCATATTGTTTATGTGATTTGATTGTTTTTCGTGGTATGAACAGCCTCATGTAGGCAGTGATATTATTATCTCTGAGTTACGGAGGAGGAAGTAACAGTCTTGGGGAGAAGGTTTAGTAGGACGAGAAGCTGGGGGTTGAACCTGCAGCTCTTGGAAGCGATGGGGTTAGCTCACCTTTCTGTCTGGCCGGGCGCATCTCTGTGTTGCAGGACCTCGGCCAATGCCTGGGTTGAATACTGGCCAGTCTCTCGGGGCACAGCCAGCAGGAGAGCTTTGGGGGTCCTGGAAGCCACCAAGCCCTTCCCAGTGATGCCACTTGGAGTCCCAGAGCCTGCATCCAGGCTGGCACTGCCGGGGGAAACGGAGGGAGGCAGGGTGGCTCTGGGACGCCCCTGGAGAAAGCAGCCAGCATGCTCTCAACCGCCCTTGCTTCTCTCAGCTGTGTCTTGAGCGCCCTTCCCTACCTGGACGGCTACAGCTGCCCACCTCTCAGTGGGTACCCAGCCCCAGCATCTGCATCTGCCCTCCATTCGGTTGCCGGGCACATGGGATCTTGTTCTGTGGCTTAGCATCCTCCGGAAACTCAGGGTGAAGTCTCAATGCCTTAGTCTGACGTGTGTGCCCCCCACTCCTGTGCCCCCGTTCCTAGTCCGCCTTCCACCCGTGCTAAAGGGCTTGGAGCTCCCCGAGTTCTTCCCACTCTGCCTGCGCCAGCCCTCAGCCCCTGGGATCCCATCGGGCATCACCTCCCACCCCAACCCCGTGGATTGGAAGCTCTTTGGTGCTCCTTGGCAAGCGGACACTGCACTTAGCACCCTGGATCCCAGCAAGGTGAGGGCTCTGCCTTCTGTGTCTGCATGCTTGGCATCTGGCAGGTGCCCAGCAAACCAGAGGCACTCAGTAAATATCTCTTAATGAGTGGTGGGGGCACCTGTCAGAGGGTTGAGCAGATACAGGTGTGCCACGGAGGAGTCCGTCAGGCCCTCACACCCCTGAGGGCAGCCCAGATCCTGGGAGGAAGAAGCAAGTGGTATTCTATATGCCCCTCACCGCCAGGCTCAAATAGTCCTGACCACCCTGTAGCGGATGTGGGTAAATGGGGATCTTCGGTTTCCTCGCAAGTCACATGAGGGAGGCTGGGCCTTGTGGGAGATTTCGGGCCTGTTTCTCGGCGCCTAGTCTCCTCCCGCCCTCCTTCCTGAGTGTTGTCTCTGACCCCTGCTCTGTACGACTCTCCTTCCCCGGTGGCTCCTTGCTTAGCATACCAGGGCGGCAGCCTGACCATTGGGGCTGGGGCCAGGCCGAGACCCCATATCCATTAGCACCCCACTCATCCACTTCTGTGTCCGTAGATTTGCCTATTCTGGGCATTTCACATCAGTGGAATCACACACTATGTGGCCTTTTGTGTCTGGTTTCTTTGCCGCAGCAGAATGTGTTCCAGGTTCATCCACGTGGTAGCAGGTGTCAGTACTCCATCCTTTTTTATGGCCAAATAATATTCCATTGTATGGATAGAACACTTTTTTATTAAATCAGTTTTTAATCAAATATTGTTCTTTGTTTCCTTAAATATGTAGTTTTTAGTAAACAAGCAAACTGAATATGGGAGGAAAAAACTATTTGCGCTGCCTTTTTTCTTCTTCCAGTTTTACTGAGATATAATTGACATACAGCACTATGTAAGTTTAAGGTGTGCAGCATAATGATTTGATTTACATACATCACGAAGTGATGATCACAATAAGTTTAGTGAACATCCATCATTTCATATAGATACAAAATTAAAGAAATAGAAAAAAACTTTTCTTGTGATGAGAGCTCTTAGGATTTTCTCTCAGTAACTTTCATATATAACATACGGCAGTGTCAGTTATATTTACCATGTACATTACACCCCTAGTACTTATTTTTTAAATTTAATTTTAAATTTCTGTTGGAGTATAGTTGATTTACAATGTTGTGTTAGTTTCAGGTGTACAGCAAAGTGATTCAGTTATACATATACATATATCCATTTTTTTTCAGATTCTTTTCCCATATAGGTTATTACAGAACACTGAGTAGAATTCCCTGTGCTATACAGTAGGTCCTTGTTGATTATCTGTTTTATATGTAGTAGTTTGTTTATGTTCATCCCTAACTCCTGATTTATCCCTCCCCTCCATCTCTCCCCTTTGGTAACCGTAAGTTTGTTTTTGAAGTCTGTGAGTCTGTTTCTGTTTTGTAAATAAGTCCATTTGTATCATTTTTTAAAATTCCACTTATAAGTGATATCATATGATACTTGTCGTTCTCTTTCTGACTTACTTCACTCAGTATGACAATCTCTATGTCCATCCATGTTGCTGCAAATGGCATTATTTCATTCTTTTTTATGGCTGAGCAATATTCCATTGTATATATGTACCACATCTTCTTTATCCATACCTCTGTTGGTGGACATTTAGGTTGCTTCCATGTCCTGGCTATTGTAAGAGTGCTGCAGTGAACATTGGGGTGCATGTGTCTTTCAAATTAGTTTTCTCCAGATATATGCCCAGTAGTGGGATTGCTGGATCATATGGTAGTACTGTTTTTAGTTTTTTAAGGAACCTCCATACGGTTCTCCATAGTGGCTGTATCCATTTACATTCCCACCAACCGTGCAAGAGGGTTCCCTTTTCTCCACACCCTCCCCAGCATTTGTTTGTAGACTTTTTTTTTTTTAACATCTTTATTAGAGTATAATTGCTTTACAATGGTGTGTTAGTTTCTGCTTTATAACAAAGTGAATCAGTTATACATATGTCCCCATATCTCTTCCCTCTTGCGTCTCCCTCCCTCCCACCCTCCCTATCCCACCCCTCTAGGTGGTCACAAAGCACAGAGCTGATCTCCCTGTGCTATGCGGCTGCTTCCCACTAGCTATCTATTTTACGTTTGGTAGTGTATATATGTCCATGCCACTCTCTCACTTTGTCCCAGCTTACCCTTCCCCCTCCCCGTATCCTGAAGTCCATTCCTAGTAGGTCTGCATCTTTATTCCCATCTTGCCCCTAGGTTCTTCTGACCTTTTTTTTTTTCTTTCTTTTTTTAGATTCCATATATATGTGTTAGCATACGGTACTTGTTTTTCTCTTTCTGACTTACTTCACTCTGTATGACAGTCTCTAGGTCCATCCACCTCACTACAAATAACTCATTTTCGTTCCTTTTTATGGCTGAGTAATATTCCATTGTATATATGTGCCACATCTTCTTTATCCATTCATCTGTTGATGGACACTTAGGTTGCTTCCATGTAAGAATGCTCAACATCATTAATCATTAGAGAAATGCAAATCAAAACTGCAGTGAGATATCATCTCACACTGGTCAGAATGGTCATCATCAAAAAATCTACAAACAATAAATGCTGGAGAGGGTGTGGAGAAAAGGGAGCCCTCTTGCACTGTTGGTGGGAATGTAAATTGATACAGCCACTATGGAGAACAGTATGGAGGTTCCTTAAAAAACTAAAAATAGAACTACCATATGACCCAGCAATCCCACTACTGGGCATATATACCCTGAGAAAACCATAATTCAAAAAGAGTCATGTACCAAAATGTTCATTGCAGCTCTGTTTGTAGACTTTTTGATGATGGCCATTCTGACCAGTATGAGTTGTAGTTTTGATTTGCATTTCTCTGATAATTAGTGATGTTGAGTGTCTTTTCATGTGCCTTTTGACCATCTGTATGTCTTCTTTGGAGAAGTGTCTATTTAGATCTTCCACCCGTTTTTTGATTGGGTTGTTTTTTTGATATTGAGCTGCATGAGCTGCTTTCTTAATCCATTCAGCTGTTGATGGACATCTGGGTTGTTTCTACCTTTTGGCTGTTGTGCATTGTAGTGCTGTGAACATTCATTTATGTTTTTTTCTGTGGGCGTATGTTTTCACTTATCTTGGTTATATACTTAGGAGCAGAATTTCTGGATTGTGTGGTAAATCTATGTTTAATTTATTGAGGAATCACCAAACTGTTTTCCACAGCAGCTGCGCAATTTTCCATTCCCACCAGCAATGTCTGAGGGGTCCAGTTTCTCCACAGTGTCACCAACGCTAGGTATTTTCTGTTTTAGTTTTCATTATAGCCGTTGAAGTTAAAATTTTTTTAATTTAAATAAGATTACACAAGTAATTCCTATTAATTGCAGAAAAGTTAAAGGACAGATAATCAAAGATAAGGAGCTAGAGGAGGGAAATGTCCTGTCATTCTACCATCTGGAGCAATTTACTATTTTGTTGTGACCCTTTCGTAATTTTTCTTGTGCACACACTTGTATAACAATATGAACTTTCATGTAAATGAGATCTTTGTTGCCTGTTGGTTTTTCCATGTAATGATATTCCAGGAACATTTTCTGATGTCCCACGATATTTTAAACATATTTTCTCAGGCTGTGTAGGATGCACCAGGATTTATTTAACCCGTTTCCCGTGGCCCGGCATTGCCCCAATTTTTTACTGTTTGAAACAGGCAACGATGATTACTCTTATCTGTTTATCTTTGTACATATGTCTCGGTTCCTCAGAATTCTTCCTAGGGATCAAGTTGCTGCTTCAGAGCGCATATACCAAGCACTGTCCAGCACAAATATAATGCGAGGTGGAATAATTCTAAATTTCCAACGAGCTATAGATGGAATGTAATTCCCGATTTTCTAGTAGCCACATTAAAAAAAAAAAGTAAAGAAACAGGTGAAGTTAGTTTAATAATATATTTTATTTAACCCATTATAACTAAAATATTATTTCAAATATAATTAATATAAAAATTATTAAGACAGTTTACGTTTTTTTCATACTAAGTCTTTGAAAGGCGGTATGTTTTTTTACACTTGAGCACATTTCAGCAGCCACATGTGGCTCTGTATTGGGCAGTACAGGTGTATACTTTTTTGTTTAAGCTTTTGATACAAAATGACAAGTCACTCCCCCCCCCCACCCCCACCCCCCCGCCAAATTGGGCAGATGAAACTCCCACCAGCCCCATGGAAGGGTGTACATTTCCCTCAGGTTGAAATCTAATACCCAAAATAACGAGGTCGAGATGCCAGGCTCCAAGGTGTCTCTGCCTCTCGTTCCCATGGCAACTGTGACCTCACAGGGGCCTGGAGAGAGGGCTCAGAGTGAGGAGCAGGGAAACTGGAAAAGCTTCCGTCCCGGGAACCCTTGAGGGGACAACAGACAGGGCCTTCCAGGGTGTGACATGGGCACATGTGTATCAGGCACTCACGGGACAGACCTTATAGGGGGCCCAGGGTCAGCCTGGGGGCCCAGAGTTGAGGGCACAGGAGCTTAGCTGAGGGCTGAGCTCTAGGCTCTGAGGATTTGAGTGCCAAAAAGAGGGGACCAGAATTGGGGAGTTTGTCCTCCTAATTCCTCTGCTTTCAGTCAAGCAGGACAGAAAGGTGCATGTGTCATGTGTGCATGCACTTTGGATGCAGTTAGCTGGAAGCTCTTCATTAGAGAAATCTGGTCTGAGATGGTTTATTGTTTACACAGCGCTTCCTGTCTATGTGACCTTGGGCAGGTCTCAGTGTTCCCATCTCTAGATTGGGGAGAGAACTGTCCCTATCTGATAGGATTGATTGAGGGTTATGTGAGCCAAGGCTTGTCAAGAGTAGAATCGAACACAGTGCCCAGGACACAGCTTGATGAATGCCTATTGTTAATTAATGGCTATTGTTGTCATGATGATGCACTAACTTCTTTTTTAATGTCTTTATTGAGATATAACACATCCCCTGCATTTCACCCATTTAAAGTGTCCTCAGTTTGTAGTATAATCACAGGGTTGTGTAACAATTTAATTTTGGAACATTTTCATCCCCCCTCAAAGAAACTCCTTTGCTATTAGCAGTGATTCCCTCTCTCTTTCCACAGCCCCAGGCAACCACTGGTCTACTTTCTGTCTCTATGGCTTTGCCTCTCTGAGTGTTTCGTATAAATGGAAACCCACCAGGCGTGGCTTTATGACAGGCCTCTCTCACTTATTTTTCATGGAGGTGGTGTAGGAGCATGTGGTTGGCGTTAATTTCTGATCATTATTTCTCAACAGATCAGTGTATTTTAAAAAAAAATATTGAAATATAGTTGATTTACGATGTGTTAGTTTCAGATATATAGCAAAATGACTCAGTTATACATATATATATTCTTTTTTAGGTTCTTTTCCATTATAGGTCATTATAAGATATTGAGTATAGTTCTCTGCTATACAGTAACACCTTGTTGATCATCTATTTTATATATAGTAGTGTGTGTATGTTAATCCCAAACTCCTCATTTATCCCTCCTTCCCCCCCTTTCCCCTTTGGTAACCATAAGTTTGTTTTCTATGTCTGTAAGTCTATTTCTGCTTTGTAAATAAGTTCATTTGTATCATTTTTTAAGATTCCACATGTAAGCAATATCATATGATAATTTGTCTTTCTCCGACTTACTTCACTTAGTATGATAATCTCTAGGTCCATCCATGTTGCTGCAAATGGCATCAGTGTATTTTTTTTGATCTGTGGGTTAGAGCTGAGAACTCTAATTGGCCAATGTAATCTGATCACCCAAAGCGAGGCAGTGTGGGGTGTCAGTTAAAAAAAAAACCTAAACCAAACCACACATGTTCTGCCAGACAAACTAAGTTCAAATCCTGGGTCTGCCTCTTTCAAGTTTAGTGACCTTGAGCAGGTTACTAATCTCCTCAGAGCCTCTGTGTGTCTGTAAAATGGGAATCGTCTGTCTGTTGGTCACTGGGTCATGGAGAGGATTAAATAAGCACACATGTGCCCAGGATGCAGTACTTGCCAATGAATGATTCACCACTAACAATATTTTTGAGATCCCTCGGCTGTCCCATATGGGACCATATTGTGTGCTTAAAATATTTGTTACATGATTAATAAATATATATTGTATATTAGAGAAGGTTTGGAAAATGCAGTTGAATCAAAGCAAAACAAACATAGTCTTTAATCCCAGCATTGAGAGATAATTGCTATTATTATTTGGGGAAAACAGGTCGATTTTCTTTCCTTACTTACATACATTTGTATATATTTAGATGTTTTCCCAATGGGGGTTCATGCTGTTTTCATAGCAGTTGTTTTTAGACAACATTATGTTGGAATGTATGTTCACATTCAGTACACAACTGTCACTTTTAAAGGCAGCATCTTTTTTAAAAAATTGGCTAAACCTACCATAAATTATTTAACTGATCTGCTCTCGGTGGGCCCTGAGGCTGAGTCCGGTTTTTACACTATTGTAGAGAATGCAACAGTGAACAGTTGTGTACTCATGTTGTTGTACCCGTTGGATTTATTCTTTCAGGATAAATCCCCGCTAAGTAGAATTGCTGATCTTCTTAAGTAAATGTTTTATTGCGATATCACATCACTAGTGAGAAAAGTGCATCACTAGTGAGCATGCAGATCCCAAAACTTTCTGAGAACACATCTGTGTAACCTGCAGCTGGATCAAGAATTAAACGCTTCCAGTTCCCAAAAACCCTCTCATGCCCCATTCAAATTACTGCCCCACAAGGGCAACTTCTATCCTAACTTTTAAAAAAATTAAGACGTTATTATGAGCCATTTTAGGTTAACAGCAAAATTCAGGCGAAGGTACAGAGATTACTCATGGCCTCCTGCCCCCCACACACGCACAGCCTCGCCCACTGTCAGCATCCCCCACCAGAGGGGACATTTGTTACAATTGATGCACCTCCATTGATACATCATCACCCAGAGTCCACGGTTTACATGAGGGTTCTCTCTTGGCATCCTACGTCCTATGGGTTTGGACAAATGTATAATGACATGTATCCATAATTATAGTATCATACAGAGTAGGTTCACTGCCTTAAAGATTCTCTGTGCTTCGCCAACTCATTGCTCCCCTGGTAACCGCTGACCTCGTTGCCGTCTCGGTAGTTTTGCCTCTTCCAGAGTGTCATGTAGTTGGAATCATACCGTATGTAGCCTTTCTATCCTGACTTAACACTGCAGATGAGTTTTGCCCGTTTTTGAGCTTTATGTAAATGGAATCATGAAGTATGTACTCTTCCACGTCTGGCTTCTTCTGCTTGTTATTGTGTTTTGGAACTCACCCAAGCTATTGTCCATACTATTTGTTCATTTTCACTGCTGTATCCTATTCCATTACTTGCATATACCACACACTTCATCTAGTCTGCCATTGCAGGGCATTTGGATAATTTCCATTTCAGGGCTCTTCAAATCGTACTGCCATGAAATCCTTCTACACATCTTCTGATGTGTGCAAATATGCATTTCTGTTGGGTATGTACTTGAGAGTGGAATGGCCAGACCATGGAATTCACGAATGTCCGTGCTAACATACATGTGATGTAAATGACTGTATTTTCGTCCAGAAAGGTGATAACTGTCCCCAGGGGTTACCTGACCGTTCCGAGTGTCAGTTTCTACATCTGTAACATGGGATTCAGCCTCCTCCCAGGACGTCATGAGGAACAGATGAGCTAACGTGTGGAGATGAGCCCCATTCCCCCAGCACATAGCAGGCCTTCGGGATGGGTTGGTCATGGTAAAGCGTATTTTCTAGCCAACAGCAGCTTCTAGAAAGGCTTGAGAATTCTGAGTTGCATATTCTTTTTTATTTTAAATATTTATTTATTTTGTCTGTGCCGGGTCTTAGTTGCTGCACCTGGGATCTTCATTGCGGTATGCGGTATCTTTTGTTTTGTTTTGTTTTTCTTAGTTGCTGGCATGTGCGATCTTTTAGTTGTGGCATGTAGACTTCTTAGTTGCGGCATACACGCGGGATCTAGTTCTCTGACCAGGGATCGAACCCAGGTCCCCTGCATTGGTAGCGTGGAAGCTTACCCACTGGACCACCAGGGAAGTCCCCTGAGTTGCAGATTCTTGAAGAGATCACAGCTCAAGCCTGAGGCTAAAAAAAACATGAAGTAAAGTATGGTGACCAGTTGGCCCAAGAAATTAGCTACCTCTGGAACAGGAAGCGAAAAGATGCTTAAGGGATGAGAAATGCCAAGAGGATGGTGCGGGGAGAGAGCCCTTCCCAGCCCAGCCACCATATCGGAAAGTTTTGTTTTGTTTTTTTAAATTTATTTATTTTATGTTAATTTTTTTTTTTGGGTGCATTGGGTCTTCGTTGCTGCGTGCAGACTTTCTCTAGTTGTGGCGAGCGGGGGCTACTCTTCATTGCGGTGCGCAGGCTTCTCATTGCGGTGGCTTCTCTTGTTGAGGAGCATGGGCCTTAGCCATGCGGGCTTCAGTAGTTGTGGCTTGCGGGCTCTAGAGCGCAGGTTCAGTAGTTGTGACGCACGGGCTTAGTTGCTCTGCGGCGTGTGGGATCTTCCCCGACCAGGGCTCGAACCCGTGTCTCCTGCATTGGCAGGCGGATTCTTAACCATTGTGCCACCAGGGAAGCCCCACTTCAGAAACTTTTGCCTGAACTGTCCATAGTCCCCAGGCGCCAGGCCTAAGGGCCTCAAACACTAGGATATTCTGGGAAAAGAGGTGATGTATAGCGGTTAAGGGTGGGCTGTGGAGCTGGGGAGATTTGAGGTTGAATCCCAGTTCTACCACTCACAGTTGTGTGATCATAGCACCCTCTGAGCTGCACTTTTCCAATGATACAACAGAGGGAAAAAGTATCTATTCACAGGGTTGTTTTGAGGAGGAAGTGAGAAGGTACACATACGGGTTTAATATTGTGCATTTCATAAAATAAGCACCGACACGTGGGTGGAAGCCTTCTAAAGCCTGGAACCCACCAGGCCCAGTCTTAGCTGTGGAATAAACAGGGCCTACCCACCAAAAATGGTAATTAAAAAAAAAAAAACTGTACGTAGGTTTTCTAAAACAATTGAGGGTGGGGAGAGGGGGAATTGGATGAAGGCAGTCAGAGGGTACGATCTTGCAGTTATAAGATAAATCAGTACTAGGGATGTGATGTACCACGTGATAAATACAATGAACGTTGCCGTATGTTATACATGAAAGTTGTTAGGAAAGTAAATCCTAACAGTTCTCATCACATGGAAAAAAATAGTTTTTTCTTTTTTTTTATTTAACTTTTATTGGAGTACAGTTGATTTCCAATGTAGTGTTCATTTCAGGTGTACAGCAAAGAGATTCAGTTATGCATATACATATTTTCATTCGTTTTCAGATCCTTTTCTCATATAGGTTATCACAGAGTATTGAGTAGAGTTCCCTGAGCTGTATAGTAGGTCCTTGCTTGTTATCTATCTTATATACAGTAGGGTGTGTGTGACAATCCCAAACTCCTGATTTATCCCTCCCCCCGGCTTTTCCCCTTTGGTAACCATAAGTTTGATTTTGATATCTGTAAGTCTGTTTCCGTTTTGTAAATAAGTTCATTTGTATCTTTTTTTTTTTTAATTTTATTTATTTATTTATTTTTGGCTGTGTTGGGTCTTCGTTTCTGTGCGAGGGCTTTCTCTAGTTGTGGCAAGTGGGGGCCACTCTTCATCGCGGTGCACGGGCCTCTCACTATCGCGGCCTCTCTTGTTTCGGAGCGCAGGCTCCAGATGCGCAGGCTCAGTAGTTGTGGCTCACGGGCCTAGTTGCTCTGTGGCATGTGGGATCTTCCCAGACCAGGGCTCGAACTCGTGTCCCCTGCATTAGCAGGCAGATTCTCAACCACTGCGCCACCAGGGAAGCCCCCATTTGTATCATTTTTAAAAATTAGATTCCACTTATGAGTGATATGATATTTGTCTTTGTCTGACTTCACTTAGTATGATAATTTCTGGTTGCATCCATGTTGCTGCAAATAGCATGATTTTCTTCTTTTTTATGGCTAAGTAATATTCCATTGTATATATGTGCCACATTTTCTTTATCCATTCCTCTGTCAGTGGACATTTAGGTTGCTTCCATGTCCTGGCTATTGTAATAGTGCTGCAGTGAACATTGAGGTGCATGTATCTTTTTAAATTATAGTTTTCTCCAGATATGTGCCCAGGAGTGGGATTGCTAGATCATATGGTAGTTCTGTTTTTAGCTTTTTAAGGAACCTCCATACTGTTCTCTATAGCGGCTGTACCAATTTACATTCCCACCGACAGTGTAGGAGAGTTCCCTTTTCTCCACACCCTCTCCAGCATTTATTTATTGTTTGTAGACTTTTTGATGATGGCCATTCTGACTGGTGTGAGGTGATACCTCACTGTAGTTTTGATTTGCATTTCTGATAATTAGTGATGTTGAGCATGTTTTCATGTGCTTTAGGCCATCTGTATGTCTTCTTCAGAGAAATGTCTACTTAGATCTTCTGCCCATTTTTTGATTGGGTTGTTTGTTTTTTGATATAAGAGCTGCATGAGCTGTTTGTATATTTTGGAGATTAATCAATCCCTTGTTGATTGCTTCATCTGCAAACATTTTCTGCCATTCTGTGGGTTGTCTTTTTGTTTTGTTTATGGTTTTCTTTGCTGTGCAGAAGCTTTTAAGTTTAATTTGGTCTCATTTGTTTATTTTTGTTTTCATTTTCATTACTGTAGGAGGTGAATCAAAGAAGATACTGCTGGGATTTATGTCAGAGAGTGTTCTGCCTATGTTTTCCTCTAAGAGTTTTATAGTGTCTGGCCTTACATTTAGGTCATTAATCCATTTTTTAAAATTTATTTATTTATTTGGCTGCATTGGGTCTTCGTTGCTGTGCACAGGCTTTCTCTAGTTGCAGCGAGCGGGGGCTACTCTTTGTTGTGGGGCACGGGCTTCTCATTGCAGTGGCTTCTCTTGTTGCAGAGCACGGGCTCTAGGCATGCAGGCTCAGTAGTTGTGGCACATGGGCTTAGTTGCTCCACGGCGTGTGGGATCTTCCCGGACCAGGGCTCAAATCCGCATTAGCAGGCAGATTCTTAACCACTGCATCACCAGGGTAGTCCCCATTAATCCATTTTGTTTATTTTTGTGTATGATGTTAGATAATGTTCTAATTTCATTCTTTTACATGTAGCTGTCCAGTTTTCCCCAGCACCACTTATTGAAGAGACTGTCTTTTCTCCATTGTATATTCTTGCCTCCTTTGTGATAGATTTATTGACCATAGCTTTGTGGGTTTATTTCTGGGCTTTCTATCCTGTTCCATTGATCTATATTTCTGTTTTTGTGCCAGTACCATACTGTGTCAATTACTATAGCTTTGTAATATAGTCTGAAGTCAGGGAGCCTGATTCCTCCAGCTCCATTTTTCTTTCTCAGGATTGCTTTGGCTATTCGGGGTCTTTTGTATTTCCATACAAATTAAAAAAATTTTTTTTTCTAGTTCTGTGAAAAACGCCATTGGTAACTTGATAGGGATTGCATTGAATCTGTAGATTGCCTTGGGTAGTATAGTCTTTTTGACAATATTGATTCTTCCAATTCAGTAACGTGGTATATGTCTCCATCTGTTTGTATCTTTTATTTCTTTCATCATATCTTATAGTTTCCTGAGTACAAGTCTTTTGCCTCCTTAGGTAGGTTTATTCCTAGGTGTTTTATTATTTTTGCTGTGATGGTAAATGGGATTATTTCCTTGATTTCTCTTTCTGATCTTTCATTGTTAGTGTATAGGAATGAAGAGATGTCTGTGTATTAATTTTGTATCCTGCAACTTTACTGAATTCATTGATGAGCTCTAGTAGTCTCCTGGTAGCATCTTTAGGATTTTCTATGTATAGTATCATGTCATCTGCAAACAGTGACAGGTTTACTTCTTTTCCAATTTGGGTTCCTTTTGTTTCTTCTTCTTCTCTGTTTGCCATGGCTAGAACTTCCAAAACTGTGTTGCATATAAGTGGTGACATTGGACATCCCTGTCTTGTTCCTGATCTTAGAGGGAATACTTTCAGCTTTTCACCGTTGAGAATGATGTTAGCTGTGGGTTTGTCATATATGGCGTTTATTATTTTGAGGTAAGTTCTCTCTATACCCACTTTCTGGAGAGTTTTTATCATAAATGGGTGTTGAATTTTGTCAAAAGCTTTTCCTGCATCTATTGAGATGATTATATGGTTTCTATTCTTCAGTTTGTTACTGTGGTTTATCACACCGATTGATTTGCAGATATTGAAGAATCCTTGCATCCCTGGGATAAATCCCACTTGATCGTGGTGTAAGATCCTTTTAATGTATTGTTGGATTCGGTTTGCTAGTATTTTGTTGAGGATTTTTGCATCTGTGTTGATCAGTTTTATTGGTCTGTAATTTTCTTCTTTTGTGTGGTATCTTTGTCTGGTTTTCATATCAGGGTGATGGTGGCCTCATAGAATGAGTTTGAAAGTGTTCCTTCCTCTGCAATTTTTGGGAAGAGTTTAAGAAGGATAGGTGTTAACTCTTCTCTAAATGTTTGATAGAATTCACCTGTGAAGCCATCTGGTCCTGGACTTTTGTTTGTTGGAAGTTTTTTAATCACTGTTTCAATTTCAGTACTTGTAATTGGTCTGTTCATATTTTCTATTTCTTCCTGGTTCAGTCTTGGAAGGTTGTACCTTTCTAAGAATTTGTCCATTTCTCCTAGGTTGTCCATTTTATTGACGTATAGTTGTTTGTAGTAGTCTCTTATGATCCTTTATATTTCTGTGGTGTCTGTTGTAACTTTTCCTTTTTTCATTTCCAATTTGATTGATTCGAGTCCTCTCCCTTTTTTTCTTGATGAGTGGCTAAAGGTTTATCAATTCTGTTTATCTTTTCAAAGAATCAGCTTTTAGTTTCATTGATCTTTTCTGTTGTTTTCTTCATCTCTATTTCATTTATTTCTGCTCTGATCTTTATGATTTTTTTCATTCTACTAACATTGGGTTCTATTTGTTTTTCTTTCTCTTGTTGCTTAAGGTGTAAGGTTAGGTTGTTTGAGATTTTTCTTGTTTCCTGAGGTAAGATTGTATTGCTATAAACTTCCCTCTTAGAACTGCTTTTGTTGCATCCCATAGGTTTTGGATCATTGTGTTTTCATTGTCATTTGCCTCTAGGTATTTTTTTGGTTCCTCTTTGATTTCTTCAGTGATTTATTAAATTTTGCATATGAGATGATGGACATTCACTAAACTTACTGTGGTCATCGTTTCACGATGTATGTGACTCAAATCTTTATGCAGTATACCTTAAACTTATACAGTGCTGTACATCAATTATATCTCAATCAAACTGGAAGGAAGAAAATGAAACAATTGAGGTTATCTAAATACATTGCCCACAACAGCAATGATCAAAATTCTATTTCTTTTCCTTCCACTTCTCTTGCTTTACCAGATTCTCTGTACACTTCTTACTACGGGTCTCCCAAATCACTTCTGGCACCAGCCTGAACCACGTTCCCCCTTCCCTCCTCCTCTGTCTCTTTTAATGTGACACACGAAGCCCCTTTTTCAGTGGGGAAAATGCCCATCTCTAGGAGTGGGAGGGGAGGAAGTCAGACAAGCAGATACCATCTCTTTAATGAGCTGAGGAAAGAGAGGGTGACCTGGTTCACGTTTGTCCTGTCCCAGGAGCTGTTATTAGTAGTAATTGTCTTATTGCTAAGGGGGCAGAGCTAATAATAATAACCCCAGAGCTGTGTTTCCAGGAGGGATGGCAAACCCGTTCTCTGCTTCTTCATCCTGAGCTTCGTTTTGCCTTGGTAGGAGGTGGCGAGAGAATGAATGGAACAGGAGGGTGAGGGTGAGGGTGAGGCTCCAGTCCCCCTCCTGTAGCTCCGAGTTCAGAGGTCAATGATGCCTTTCTCACTTTTCTTTTTTCTTTTTTTTCTCCTACTTCTTAGTCTCGTCTGACCAGATCGAGCAGCTCCACCGGAGATTTAAGCACCTGAGTGGAGACCAGCCCACCATTCGGTAAGATCAGCAGCTGGGTTTGGGTGTCGGACAGGGCCGTGACCCTTGGGGATGTCCCTGTCCGTTTATTTCTTCCTCTGAGTACTGGCTGACTCTGCCAGAGCCCCTGGGTAGCCCCATTTCCTGAGACAAAGCTGTAGTTGTCATAATGCTTTTGGTTCCTTATAGACAAGATGTCCTCAGCTGGGAGGAAAAGAATCACATCTGTTTCTACTGGGATCAGAAAATTATAACTGGAGTGAAAACAAGGGGTGGGGACAAAGAGCTGGGCAGCCACCCCTACCTTACCTTGCCTTCCCTGGAACCCCAGACACACGTGACGGGCCTGTTGAGTGCCAGGATCATACCCAGCGCTGGGCACCCCAAAGATGAGTCGGTTGTGGTGCGGCTCAATTCAGGGGCTTGAATGCTGTCACGAGGCCCCGGCTCTTGACTCTGCTTCCTCTGGTTGGTAGTTCCAGCCTCAGGCAAGATGGTGGGCGGCAGCCTCAGATTTCTGTCAGGGAAAATCACCATTTCACATTGCGTTATTTAATGTGAATCTTGTAGAAGCTGGGTGGGCTACTTTTTTGTGAGGAGGAACGCCTTGGACTGTTTGCTGCCTTCTACGAGAGTGTGTTCAGTCTTAGGTGGTGGTTGTTATTTAGAACTAAGTTAGTGAGAAGACCTAGTCAATGAGTTGAGCACAAAGTTGGTGAGGAAGCTTCGAGTTGAACTAAAGCAAGCAGTTTCCAACGTAAAATGAATACTGTTCTACCACAAACTTTCTAACAGATGTAGTTTCCTAAAATAGACATTCAGAGTCGCAAGGTTACAGTCTTGGAACTTTAAAATAAACCTTTAAATAGTCCAGGAAAACATGTTTTTTTCTTAGTAAATGGACTTAAAATTTAACTAAGTTTTTATGGAAAGCAACATGTAAATACTATTCACTTTCTCTCGTCTGTCTAAACAAAGGCATGTTGTTAATCCAGTGCATTATATTCTCAGAGCATCCATTTCCAGAGCTCAGAGTCTGGTGGTCTCAAGGTTCTGATGGCCTCTGGTCTCAGTTTGATTATATCCAGGGCGGGAGTAAATTAAATCAGGACTGACTTCTTGAATTCTACACATCTCACTCACTAAGCCCAGTGAAGAGCCCAGCAAAAGTTCCTCTGGCTTCTCATTGGCTCTGATGGGGTCACATGCCCAGCGCTGAGCCAATCATCATAGCCAGGGGTTGGAAATGCGAATTGTTTTTTCCCAGAGCTGTGAGTGAGCAGGGCTGGGTCATCTGCCAAGGGCAGGGGTGGAGGGTGGAGTGATTTCCCAGGGCTTCCTTGGACCAGGGGCTGAGGAATGGGTGCAGGTCTCAGGGGAGGTGACACATGTGCACCTAGATTTTGGAACGTGGAGGTGTCAAGGGCAGCCTTCATTCCTTTAGAAATTCATGGGCACATGCTCTGTCCCAGGTGGGCAATATCTGTGCTGGCAGGCGGGACCAACATGCAGCTCACAATTGGGGGTGTGTGAAGGCGGGGCCCCCTTTCTCAAGATAATTTTCCACCAAGCTGTGCCCCCAGCCCTATCATAAGCTGCCTTGGGCTTCTCATTATTATGGGTCTGGGGTCCGTGGGTCTTGGCTTGGTGAGAGGTCTCAGGTTCAAATTCCACATGTGTTTTCAGACTTGGGGGAAGCAGAGGCAAAACCCAGACTTGGGAAACGTATCGTATTTGGATCATCCATATCCCTGGCTGCGTGACTTTGGGTTAATTGTTCTGTTTCTCTGAGACTGTCTCCTCCGTAAAGTGAATGTGGTCATTTGGGATTTGATTTGAGCATTAAAGATGAGCAGACGCAGGATGCTTCTGCTCTGAGCTGGGTTCCTTGGCATTTGGCAAACAGGACTGTCGTCATTCGACCGTTGATGGGGTCATGAGGACCCACCTTGAGATGTTCAAGCAGCGGCCGTTGATTATAGGGCTGGAGTGGAGGTGGGGAGCACAGGTGCTGCGTGAGCAGGAGGTGGCAGTGCTGGTGGAGGCCCCTCCCACTTTGAGATTCCAGCATCCGAGCCCTGACTGTGTTGCCCAGCGGCCCCTCATGGGCTTTTGCAAGGATGTACTGAAACGTTGAGCTCTACACTGGTTCTTTTTTTTTTTTTTTTTTTTTTAATGTTATTGAAGTATAGTTGATTTACGATGTTCTGTTAATTTCTGCTGTACAGCAAAGTGATTCAGCTGTACATATATATATTCTTTTTCATTATGGTTTATTACAGGGTATTGAATATAGTTCCCTGTGCTATACAGTAGGACCTTGTTGTTTATCCATTATTTTTTTAATTGAAGTATAGTTGGTTTACAAAGTTGTGTTAATTTCTGCTGTATGGCAAAGTGACTCAATTATACACATATATACAGACTTTTTTTTAAGTTATTTTCTGATTAATCTTTTTAAAATTTTATTATTTATTTGGTTGCACAGGAGGGCTCCGTAGTTGCGGCCCACGGGCTCCTTAGCTGTGGCATGTGAACTCCTAGTTGTGGCATATACGTGGGATCTAGTTCCCTGACCAGGATCAAACCTGGGCCCCCTGCATTGGGATCATGGAGTCTTAACCACTGTGCTACCAGGGAAGTCCCTACATTCTTTTTCATATCCTTTTCCATTATGGTTTATCCCTGGAGATTGGATATAGTTCCCTGTGCTATACAGTAGGATCTTGTTGTTTATCCATCCTGTATATACTGGTTTGCATCTGCTAACCCCAAACTCCCAATCCTTCCCTCTCCCTCGGCAACCACAAGTCTGTTCTCTATATCTGTGAGTCAGTTTCTGTTTTGTAGATAGGTTCATTTGTGCCATATTTTAGATTCCACATATAAGTGATATCGTATGGTATTTGTCTTTCTCTTTCTGACTGACTTCACTTAGTATGGTAATCTCTAGGTCCATCCATGTTGCTGCAAATGGCATCATTTCATTCTTTTTTATGGCTAATATCCCAGTGTATATATGTACCACATCTTCTTTATCCATTCCTCTGTTGATGGACATTTAGGTTGTTTCCATGTCTTGGCTATTGTGAACAGTGCTGCTATGAACATAGGGATGTATGTATCTTTTTGAATTATAGTTTTGTCCAGGTACATGCCTAGTAGTGGGATTGCTGGATCATATTGTAATTCTGTTCTTAGTTTTCTGAGGAAACTCCATACTGTTTTCCATAGTGGCTGCACCAATTTACATTCCTGCCAACAGTGTAGGAGGGTTCCCTTTTCTCCACACCCTCTCCAGCATTTGTTGTCTGTAGATTTTCTGATGATGCCCATTCTAACTGGTGTGAGGTGATACCTCATTGTAGTTTTGATTTGCATTCTCTAATAATTAGTGATGTTGAGCAGCTTTTCATGTAACTACTAGCCATGTGTATGTCTTCTTTGGAGAAATGTCTATTTAGGTCTTCTGCCCATTTTTGGATTGGGTTGCTTGGTTTTTTGTTGTTGAGTTGTTTGAGCTGTTTGTATATTTTGGAGATTAAGCCCTTGTCGGTCACATCATTTGCAAGTATTTTCTCCCATTCCGTAGGTTGTCTTTTCATTTTTTTAAAATGGTTTTCTTTGCTGTGCAAAAGCTTGTAAGTTTGATTAGTTCCTATTTGTTTATTTTTGTTTTATTTCTATTGCATTGGGAGACTGACCTAAGAAAACGTTGGTATGATTTATGTCAGAGAATGTTTTGCCTATGCTCTCTTCTAGTCTTATGGTGTCATGTCTTATGTTTAAGTCTTCAGGCCTTTTTTTTTTTTTTTAATTATTTATTTATGGCTGTGTTGGGTCTTCGTTTCTGTGCGAGGGCTTTCTCTAGTTGCGGCAAGTGGGGGCCACTCTTCATCGCGGTGCGTGGGCCTCTCACTATCGCGGCCTCTCTTGTTGCGGAGCACAGGCTCCAGACGCGCAGGCTTAGTAGTTGTGGCTCACAGGCCTAGTCGCTCCGTGGCATGTGGGATCTTCCCAGACCAGGGCTCGAACCCGTGTCCCCTGCATTGACAGGCAGATTCTCAACCACTGTGCCACCAGGGAAGCCCCTTCAGGCCATTTTTTAGTTTATTTTTGTGCATGGTGTGAGGGTGTGTTCTAACTTCATTGATTTACATGCAGCTGTCCAACTTTCCCAGTACCACTTGCCGAAGAGACTTTTTCCCATTTTATATTCTTGCCTCCTTTGTTGAAGATTAATTGACCATAAGCGTTGGGTTTATTTCTGATTCTCTATTCTGTTCTGTTGATCCGTTTGTCTGTTTTTGTATCAATACCACACTGTTTTGATTACTGTAGCTTTGTAGTATTGTCTGAAGTCTGGGAGAGTTATGCCTCCTGTTTTTTTTTTTTCCTCTCAGCATTGCTTTGGCAATTCTGTGTCTTTTATGGTTCCAAGTAAATTTTTGGATTATTCTAGTTCTGTGAAAAATGTCATGGGTAATTTGATAGGGATTACATTAAACCTGTAGATTGCTTTGGGTAGTATTGGTGTTTTAACAATATTAATCCTTCCACTCCAAGAGCATGGGCTATCTTTCCATTTCTTTGAATCTTCTTTAATTTCTTTTATTAATGTTTTATAGTTCTCAGTGTATAAGTCTTTCCACCTCCTTGGTCAGGTTTATTCCTAGGGTTTTTTTGTTTGTTTGTTGTTTTTGGTGTGATTTTAAAAGGTATTATTTTTTTACATTCCCTTTCTAATGATATTTCATTGTTAGTGTAAAGAAATGCAACTGATTTCTGAATGTTAATCTTGTATCCTGCTAGTTTGCTGAATTCATTTATCAGATCTACTAGTTTTTGTGTGGAGTCCTTGAGGTTTTCTATGTATAGTATCATGTCATCTGCATATAGTGACAACTTTACCTCTTCCCTTCCAATCATTCTGTATATAATAGTTTGCATGTGCTAACCCCAAACTCCCAATCCCTCCCTCTCCCAACCCCCTCCCCCTTGGCAACCACGAGTCTGTGCTCTATGTCTGTGTGTCTGTTTCTGTTTCATAGATAAGTATATTTGTGTCATGTTTTAGATTCCACATATAAGTGATATCATATGGTATTTGTCTTTTTCTGACTTACTTCACTTAATATGATAATCTCTAGGTCCACCCATGCTGCTGCAAATGGCATTATTTCATTCATTTTTATGGTTGAGTAGTATTCCATTGTGTATATGTTCTACATCTTCCTTATCCATTCATCTGTTGATGGACATTTAGGCTGTTTCCATGTCTTGCTATTGTGAATAGTCAACACTGGTTCTTTCCCAGCATGAGTGTACATGCAAATCACCCGGGTATCTTGCTAAAACACAGGTTTTGGTTCACAGGACCGTAGTGGTGCCTGGGACTCTGAATTTTTAACTGTCATGGGCAGTCTTGGTGAGGTGCCTAGAATCTGGGGATGGCACCCTGTTTGCCCTCCAGGCTTGGATAGGTGGTGCTATCCACCCCAGGTGCTGAGCGGTCCATGTGCAGCCTCCTATTTCCCATGCCTCGTAGGTCAAGCCAGGACTTGGGAAGGTTTGAGCTGGTGACTCTGCCCGCCACCCTGCATCCCACTTACGTATCTCCTGCACACCCACCCCTGGGAGCACCATATGCATTGCCCTTTCCACCCCTGCCCTCAAGCAAGCCCTGATTATATCTGCCTGGACCCAGTGAGCAGCCCCTGCTCCCGAGCCCTCGGGGGCTCCCCAGTCAACGTCATGTCCATGCTCTTTAGCTGGGGTCCACCAGGGTCTTCAGCTGCTGGGTTTTGCTTTGCTGAGGTCTCAGTGTGGAAACCACCTCCTCCAAGACACCCTCCTGCCTCCTAACCCCCACAGATTCCTCCTGGGGGTGCCCCAGCCCAACATTTACAGCACAGAGTTGTAACTGCCCCCCTTCCAGCCACCCATCCCCTGCAACAGACTATCGGCCCCTTGCGGGGCAGGAACTGGGTCTCTTCTCCTGGCTCTGGTGCTGAGTCCAGGGCTTGTAACAGGGTGGATGCTCTGGGAGTAGTTGATCGATTGATTGAATGAATGAATGAATGAGAGAGCAAAGAAGTGAGGAACAAGTGAGTGAACATATTGACTAGAAGAGTTCTCTATAATCCATCAAGCATGGTATAGATGAGACCTGTTGTTACTAGTAGTCTTTCCCTCACAGGGTTTATATATTCCTGGTAAAATAATTTATCTGGGGGCCTGGCACATGGGGACTGTTCACAGGTAGAAGCTATTGTTTCAGCATGTTTTGTGCTGCACAGCCTGCTACTTCCGCCTTATACAACCCCACAGTTAGTGGTAGGAACACCTATTCTCCCCGTTTGACACATGTGAAAGTAAGGCTCGGGCAGGTCACGTACCTGGCTCCTGGTCACACAGCTCGTAAGTGGAGGAGCTGATTTGAACCCGGTGCTGAAATCCCTCTGTAAGGAATCTGGGGGCATAGCTTTGACTTGCGAGTGTCCCGTGAGGGCCTCCGTCTCCCTGCTCTGCTCTCTGAGGACCCTCCTCCCTTACCCTCCTGGGATGGGGGGGTATCATTCCCAACACCACAGCGCCTGCTGCAGTGTCTGCAGTCTCTGCTGGGCGGGTAGTGTCAGCTATACACAGTGATAGCCCGGCCCAGCGTGCAGGAAGGAAGTAACACCACTCGACTGCAGCGCTTATGCAAACAGGCCTGCAGGAAGGGCCTCTTCCCAGTCCCCTGGAACTGCTTTACCTAATCCTAATCCACCCTCCAGGGCCTGGAGAAGGGCGATGGGGCAGTTTTTCCAGTCCTCCTAGGCTTTCCTGCACGTTCTCCCCGGGAAGAAGGGATGAGCGGCCCTGGACTGTGATATGGTCCCCATTCTGCAAAGGGTTTCCTGTGTGACCCCAGGCTGGGCCTTCAACCTCTCTGATCCCTGGGCATGTCCAGGGGAACATCCAGGAGGCCCTGGACCACGCTGGGGTTTTGGAGCATAGAAAAGAGCTTTGTTTCTTTAGTGTCAAGATTTGTGAAAGTCGTTGACTGGGGTCCCCTGAGCAAGGCCCCCAGTACCCCAGTCTGGGAGGGATGTGGGATGTGGCCCCTCTGCCCCCTCCCTCTCAGAGAACAAAGGTGCCCGAGAGCTTACTAGGGACCCATGGGGGGACTTCGGAATACTTCCAGTGCAGAAAGCCCCTTAAAAGTGACCATTGACACCTGCAGCATTTATACATAGGCTAGTAGGACTTGTACGTTGCGTTTAAAAGCTTAATGAAGAACTGGGTTTCTGAATTTATTTGTTTATTTTTTATAAATTTATTTATTTTATTTATTTATTTTTGGCTGCATTGGGTCTTCGTTGCTGCGCTTGGGCTTTCTCCATTTGCAGCGAGTGGGGGCTACTCTTCGTTGCAGTATGCGGGCTTCTCACTGCAGTGGCCTCTCTTTTTGCGGAGCATGGGCTCTAGGCACACGGGCTTCAGTAGTTGTGGCACGCGGGCTCAGTAGTTGTGGCGCACGGGCTTAGTTGCTCCGTGGCATGTGGGATCTTCCGGGACCAGGGCTCGAACCCATGTCCCCTGGATTGGCAGGCGGATTCTCAACTACTGTGCCACCAGGGAAGCCCAGGTTTCTGAATGTATGACTTTAATAAGTTGAATATAGCTTTTAAAAAAATCCTATGGGGTAAAAATTGCGAAAATTGTTTTTAATTTTAACCCACACTTCCTACCCATATCTGGTCATGTCCCCTCTTTTTCTGAAAAATCATGTAAGGACATCCAGAGGTGAATTTACCCTGAGGCTTTCAAAGCCAGCGCGTCAGGGCCCCACTCTGTATGGGTTCCTTACAAGGCCCAGCACCTGACTTTTTAAAGAATTCCTAATGCTGAATTCTTTTTCTTTAAGAGGGCCCCCGCAGATTATATGTGTTTCTGGACCCCCCAAACCTGAATCCACCCTGATCACAAAGCGCTCTGTTCTGAGGCCTCTTGATGAAAAATGCTTGGATAGAAAATGTTCATCTGACTCATTAATTGAGCACCTAATATGCAGAGACTTCTGTCCTCAAAAGCTTTTCTTCTAACAGGGAAGACCTTCCGTAAATAAGCTCGTTAAACAATGCTGATTTTAGACAGTGAAGAAAATACAATAATGGCTTCTTGAACTTTTTCTTTCTTTAGTGGGGTCCCTTAAGCATCAAATGTTTTAAACAGCAGCCTTTGGCTTCCTGATAGTGCTCTGGCAGGCTCACCAACCCCCAGAAATAGATGCGATGGAATCCTTCAAATCTAGTGATGGGGGCCAGGAGTGTGCCTGATTAGATAGAGCTGCATTACAAAAATATTTGTAGCTGCATCAAGCCACCACATGTGGAGTGATTCCCGGGATGAACGCAACCACAGATGTACACAGGGAAGAAAAAGGATGCAGTTGCCCACTGTCCAGCGCCACCAAAGCGCCGAGCAGCATTCTGATGGGCCAGACGTTAGCAAAAGTCCCAACTCCAGGGCTTGTTTTGCATCCCTCGGCCGTGCCTCTCATGGCTTTATCCAGTGAGAGGTTAGCTGTTAGCTGTGTGGTCTCGAGGGTCTCGGGGACCCTCTGAAGTTCACACCATTACCCCATTTGTCAGATCAAGAAACTGAGGCTAAGAAGGTTAAGGTCCCACAGCAGGGCCGGCTGTTGGAATAGCCAGAGCCCTGAACCACTGTGATCACATCATTTTTCCCCAAATGAAGTCACTTTTTAACCCAGTCGCTTTGTTTTTTAACCTGTCAAATAACTAAGGATTTACTTTTTCTTTTTTTAAGAAGTACTCACAACAGTGAAAGAATTGAGGCCCCACCTAGATGCTGAGGCTATTTCACTGTCAGTATTTAACGTATTCCAGGAGTTTACCAGGATTCCCTTTAAAGCCTCAGCTAGGATGATACACATTCACTTAAAAAGAAAAACCTGCAGTTACTTGTAAAACTGCCCAGGAAACAGCAGGTGTGAGTGGCCCCGGGGCTCTCACACCTGCTCAGGTGACCGTGTGAGGTCAGATGTGAGAAGGGGACCCATGAAGGCGTCAGTTTGGTGTGAAAGGGTGCCCAGGTGTCCCCCAGAGCAGGAAGAAGCTTCCTAAATGGCCCTAGATTTAGGGGACTCACATAAAAAAAATTTTTTTAACAGATTCTTTTCCCAGGACGATTCATACTTGACTCAGTCCTTGCTTTACAAAAGCGGGTGTTAGGACCTTCCTTGGCGGGTTCTAGTGCCGAGGAGACCGAATGAGAAGTGAGGCTCCCTCTGCCCCTCGGCGGGGGGGGGCTTCTGTTCAGGTGTGTGAGTGTGAGCGAGTAACTAGCGTATAAGCCAGCTCATTATATACAGTGACGAGGGAAACGGGGCAGAGAGGGTGCATCCCTTGGGACCACCATGTGGAGAAGGACCTTGGGACAGGTGTTCGGTGAAGGCCCCTCTGAGGTGGCCGCCCTGAGGCTGAGAGCAGAATGGAGAGAAGGGGCCGGTGTGTGGAGGGAAGAGGGAAGGATGCTGTGGGCGGAGGTGGGACCGAGCTCCGTCAGCCCGAGTGAGGAGAGGACTGGAGAGTTGGGGGCAGATCACGGAGGCCTGTCTTGGCTGTAGGAAGGACCCGAAATAAAAGACTCAGTGCTGGCTCAGAATACCACCTGGATATTAACTGCCTAATTTGTATCTCCGGCTGGGCCATCTCCTCTGAATTCCAGACTCGCCTAGCCCCTGCCCGTCCCCTTGATGTCCCGAAGGCATCTCACGCTTAACGCGTCCCAGGGCAAAGCCCCCTGTCGCCCCCCACCCCGGACCTCCCATCCAGGCTGCCATCCTCTCTCACCTGGGTTATCGTAGCAGCCACACACCCCCAAGACCTCCTGCTCCTGTTCTCCCTGCCCCGCCCTTGTATAGACCCACAGTGATGCATGGTGGGGGGAGACTCCGAAAATGGCACTTCTCTGCTAAGAATGTTCCATCTCACCGAGGAGAATAAAGTCAGAGCCGCCTGGTCAGTGCGTGTCCTGCAGATCCCTGTGCCCACCACCCCTCCGATCTCCTGACCGTCTGCCTTTTACTCCTTCTGTTCCAGCCGCGTGGACGTTCTTACTGTTCCTGCCTCAGGGCTCTAGCACACACCGTTCCTTCTTTCTAAAATGCTTTTCCCCAGAGTAGGCTTTCCACTGGCGCTTGGAGCTGGATCATTCTTGTTGGGGGGGGGGGGGGCCTGTCATGTATGTTGTAGGATGTTGAGCCGCATCCCTGGCTGCCTGTAGCACCTTTTCCCAGTGTGACAGCCAGAAACGTCTCCATACGTTGCCAGGTGTCCCCTGGGGTTGAGCACTCGCCTCCTGCGGGTCTGTGCTCACGTGTCACCTTCACCGTGAGGCCTTTCCCGGACCAGCCCACAGAGACTTGCACCAGCTGCCTGCAGTCTCATCCATCCCCAGTGTGCTCGGTGTGTCTGCGAAGCGCTTCTCACTGCCTGAGATGCTCCGTTTTCTTTTCTTTTTTCTTTTTTTTTCAAAAGTGTGTTGTTTTCCTTCTTTAGCCAATGTGACTTTGATACCATTAACTCTTAAGTGTCATTTTCTTTTTCTTTTTTAAGTTCTTGGCCGCACCCCACGGCATGTGGGATCTGAGTTCCCCAACCAGGGACCGAACCCACGCCTCCTGTACTGGAAGGCAGAGTCTTAACCCCTGGACCGCCAGGGAAGTCCCTCCGTTTTCTGTCTCTATCATTTCCCCCACTGGAACCCCAGGAGGGATCATGTCTGTCCCATCGCTGCTGAAGCCAGCACGCAGGACAGGGTCTGCCACCTGGAAGGTGCTGCAATACCTGTCGCTCCCCCTGTACTGAGTACGTGACCGGTATTGGGGTGCGGCCGGGCCGAGCATGGAGCAGCGGTGGGGGGCAGGGCGGGAAGCGCGTGCGGGGAGGAATCACATCGCTGATGCTGCCTCAGCTTCTGGAAGAGACATTTGTCCGGGGGCGGGGGGACCGGGGCTTTCCTGCCAGAATCTGTTGTGCAAAGGCATGTGGATGGGAGAACCGCTTGGTGCAAGTAGGGAATTCTCAGAGCTTCTCAAACACAAACTCGCGTACAGCTCCTGGGGATCGAGGTGAAATGCAGGTTCTGAGTCAGCTGGTTGGGCCCAGCCAAGACGCTCCGTTTCTCGCAAGCTCCCGGGTGCCGCTGCCACTACTGGTCCGGGCACTGCACTTTGAGCGGCTCGGCACTGCCTGGCAAGACACGTGCTAGGTGAGACGTGCTCCTTCCTTCCTGAGCGCCTGTGGGCCCCCAGTTTCCCCGCTGTTTAACCATCACAAGCTCAACACTAAGTGCAGGGAGGGGGGATCCGGGAGTGTAGGGCATGCGGCCTGCAGAGGAGAGAGCCCCGTGGCTTTCCTTGATGTGGGAAGCCCTGGACCAGCAGAGAGCAGGGAGGCCGGGGCTCCAGGCTGAGAATCCGCCCCAAACTTGCAGGGAGAACTTTTTAGTTGAGCTGAGCCTCAAAGCCGCCGGAAACCAACCCACACCGCAAGGCAGGAGGAAGTGCCCGGCCCACCCTCCTTCGTGGTTTTTCAGTCTTTCCTTCCTTTGTGGGCTGGACACTTGTCTTGCCCTCTTTCTGGGTCCCGGATGGGGCCTCTCGGGGCTGGGTGGGATCAGATGCCCCATGAAGATCTCTCTCGTTCTCTCTCTTTAAATTAAAAACTACAACTCGAAGGAAATAGCAAGTGTGAGGAAGTGCATGGGGTGGTGAGAGCCGGCTTCAAAGCTTTTCTACTAGCTGTGTGACGATGGCTTAGTCACTTCCCCTCTCTGGGCCTCATTTTCTTGCCTGTAAAATGGAGGGTCATTGGCGTCTCCCATCATTGGGATGTGAGGGTGATTAAACATGGCTGAGCTCACAGAGTACTCAGCCTGGCACAGGAAACATGAGGGGGACTCGAGGGAGAAAGTTGTAAACCCACAGAAGCTGTGTGCCCCTGGACCCCTCCTGGGTAGACCCCTGTCTGCTGGTCACTGGGGCAACATCGCTGGACCACTGGCCACCGTGTGTCAGCTCCGGCCCCAGCCCTGGGCTCAGGGTGAAGCAGAGCTGTTCCCACGGGTGGCAGGGAGGCCTTTGGCTGAGCTGGTTCAACCAGCCCCATGGGCACCTGGGGGCGGGAGGGGAAGAAGGAAAATGAGACTGAAACTGGCCTTTACAGGACTATTGAATCAGAACCTGCATTTTACCACGATCCCCAGGATTCGTGTGCAAGTTCATGTTTGAGAAGCGCCAAGAGTTCCCTGCTTTTTTATTTTATTCTTTTATTTATTTTTTTATACAGCAGGTTCTTATTAGTCATCCATTTTATACAGATCAGTGTATACATGTCAATCTCAATCATCCAATTCATCACACCACCACCTCCAACCCCCCGCTGCTTTCCCCCCTTGGTGTCCATACATTTGTTCTCTACATCTGTGTCTCCATTTCTGCCCTGCAAACTGGTTCATCTGTACCATTTTTTAGGTTCCACATATATGCGTTAATATACGATATTTGTTTTTCTATTTCTGACTTATTTCACTCTGTATTACAGTCTCTAGATCCATCCACGTCTCTACAAATGACCCAATTTCGTTCCTTTTTATGGCTGAGTAATATTCCATTGTATATATGTGCCACATCTTTATCCATTCGTCTGTCGATGGGCATTTAGGTTGCTTCCATGACCTGGTTATTGTAAATAGTGCTGCAATAAATATTGGGGTGCATGTGTCTTTTTGAATTATGGTTTTCTCTGGGTATATGCCCAGTAGTGGGATTGCTGGGTCATATGGTAATTCTATTTTTAGTTTTTTAAGGAACCTCCATGCTGTTCTCCATAGTGGCTGTATCAATTTACATTCCCACCAACAGTGCAAGAGGGTTCCCTTTTCTCCACACCCTCTCCAGCATTTGTTGTTTGTAGATTTTCTGATGATGCCCATTCTAACCGGCGTGAGGTGATACCTCATTGTAGTTTTGATTTGCATTTCTCTAATAATTAGTGATGTTGAGCAGCTTTTCATGTGCTTCTTGGCCATCTGTATGTCTTCTTTGGAGACATGTCTATTTAGGTCTTCTGCCCATTTTTGGATTGGGTTGTTTGTTTTTTTAATATTGAGTTGCATGAGCTGTTTATATATTTTAGAGATTAATCCTTTGTCCGTTGATTTGTTTGTAAATATTTTCTCCCATTCTGAGGGTTGTCTTTTCATCTTGTTTATGGTTTCCTTTGCTGTGCAAAAGCTTTTAAGTTTCATTAGGTCCCATTTGTTTGTTTTTATTTCCATTACTCTAGGAGGTGGATCAAAAAAGATCTTGCTGTGATTTATGTCAAAAGAGTGTTCTTCCTATCTTTCCCTCTAAGAGTTTTATAGTGTCCGATCTTACATTTAGGTCTCTAATCCATTTTGAGTTTATTTTTGTGTATGGTGTTAGGGAGTGTTCTAATTTCATTCTTTTACATGTAGCTGTCCAGTTTTCCCAGCACCACTTTTTGAAGAGACTGTCTTTTCTGCATTGTATATCCTTGCCTCCTTTGTCATAGATTAGTTGACCATAGGTGCGTGGGTTTATCTCTGGGCTTTCTATCTTGTTCCATTGATCTATATTTATCTTTTTGTGCCAAGACCATATTGTCTTGATTACTGTAGCTTTGTAGTATAGTCTGAAGTCAGGGAGTCTGATTCCTCCAGCTCTGTTTTTTTCCCTCAAGACTGCTTTGGCTATTCGGGATCTTTTGTGTCTCCATACAAATTTTAAGATTTTTTGTTCTTGTTCTGTAAAAAATGCCATTGGTAATTTGATAGGGATTGCATTGAATCTGTAGATTGCTTTGGGTAGTATAGTCATTTTCACAATATTGATTCTTCCAATCCAAGAACATGGTATATCTCTCCATCTGTTGGTATCATCTTTCATTTCTTTCATCAGTGTCTTATAGTTTTCTGCATACAGGTCTTTTGTCTCCCTAGGTAGGTTTATTCCTAGGTATTTTATTCTTTTTGTTGCAATAATAAATGGGAGTGTTTCCTTAACTTCTCTTTCAGATTTATCATCATTAGTGTATAAGAATGCAAGAGATTTCTGTGCATTAATTTTGTATCTGGCAACTTTACTAAATTCATTGATTAGCTCTAGTAGTTTTCTGGTGACATCTTTAGGAATCTCTGTGTATAGTATCATGTCATCTGCAAACAGTGACAGTTTTACTTCTTGTTTTCCAATTTGTATTCCTTTTATTTCTTTTTCTTCTCTGATTGCCGTGGCTAGGAATTCCAAAACTATGTTCAGTAATAGTGGTGAGAGTGGACATCCTTGTCTTGTTCCTGATCTTAGAGGAAATGCTTTCAGTTTTTCACCATTGAGAATGATGTTTGCTGTGGGTTTGTCGTATATGGCCTTTATTATGTTGAGGTAGGTTCCCTCTATGCCCACTTATTGGAGAGTTTTTGTCATAAATGGGTGTTGAATTTTGTCAAAAGCTTTTTCTGCATCTATTGAGATGATCATATGGTTTTTCTTCTTCAATTTGTTAATATGGTGTATCACATTGATTGATTTGCGTATATTGAAGAATCTTTGCATTCCTGGGATAAATCCCACTTGATCATGGTGTATGATCCTTTTAATGTGTTGTTGGATTCTGTTTGCTAGTATTTTGTTGAGGATTTTTGCGTCTATATTCATCAGTGATATTGGTCTGTAATTTTCTTTTTTTGTAGTATCTGTCTGGTTTTGGTATCAGGGTGATGGTGGCCTCATAGAATGAGTTTGGGAGTGTTCCTTCCTCTGCAATTTTTTGGAAGAGTTTGAGAAGGATGGGTGTTAGTTCTTCTCTAAATGTTTGATAGAATTCACCTGTGAAGCCATCTGGTCCTGGACTTTTGTTTGTTTGAAGATTTTTAATCACAGTTTCAATTTCATTACTTGTGACTTGTCTGTTCATATTTTCTATTTCTTCCTGGTTCAGTCTTGGAAGGTTATACCTTTCTAAGAATTTGTCCATTTCTTCCAGGTTGTCCATTTTATTGGCATAGGGTTGCTTGTAGTCTCTTAGGATGCTTTGTATTTCTGCGGTGTCTGTTGTAACTTCTCCTTTTTCATTTCTAATTTTATTCATTTGAGTCCTCTACCTCTTTTTTCTTGATGAGTCTGGCTAATGGTTTATCAATTTTGTTTATCTTCTCAAAGAACCAGCTTTTAGTTTTATTGATCTTTGCTATTGTTTTCTTTGTTTGTATTTCATTTATTTCTGCTCTGATATTTATGATTTCCTTCCTTCTGCTAACTTTGGGTTTTGTTTGTTCTTCTTTCTCTGGTTCCTTTAGGTGTAAGGTTAGATTGTTTATTTGAGATTTTTCTTGTTTCTTGAGGTAAGTTTGTATAGCTATAAACTTCCCTCTTAGAACTGCTTTTGCTGCATCCCATAGGTTTTGGATCGTCGTGTTTTCATTGTCATTTGTCTCTAGGTATTTTTTGATTTCCTCTTTGATTTCTTCAGTGATCTCTTGGTTATTTAGTAACGTATTGTTTAGCCTCCATGTGTTTGTTCTTTCTACATTTTTTTCCCTGTAATGGATTTCTAATCTCATAGTGTTGTGGTCAGAAAAGATGCATGATATGATTTCAATTTTCTTAAATTTACTGAGGCTTGATTTGTGACCCAAGATGTACTCTATCCTGGAGAATGTTCTGCACGCACTTGAGAAGAAAGTGTAATCTGCTGTTTTTGGATGGAATGTCCTATAAATACCAATTAAATCTATCTGGTCTATTGTGTCATTTGAAGCTTGTGTTTCCTTATTAATTTTCTGTTTGGATGATCTGTCCATTGGTGTAAGTGAGGTGTTAAAGTCCCCCACTATTATCGTGTTACTGTCAGTTTCCTCTTTTATAGCTGTTAGCAGTTGCCTTATGTATTGAGGTGCTCCTATGTTGGGTGCATATATATTTATAATTGTAATATCTTCTTCTTGGATTGATCCCTTGATCATTATGTAGTGTCCTTCCTTGTCTCTTGTAACATTCTTTATTTTAAAGCCTGTTTCATCTGATATGAGTATTGCTACTCCAGCTTTCTTTTGATTTCCATTTACATGGAATATGTTTTTCCATCCCCTCACTTTCAGTCTGTATGTGTCCCTAGGTCTGAAGTGGGTCTCTTGTAGACAGCACATATATGGGTCTTGTTTTTGTATCCATTCAGCGAGCCTGTGTCTTTCGGTTGGAGCATTTAATCCATTCATGTTTAAGGTAGTTATCGATATGTATGTTCCCATGACCATTTTCTTAATTGTTTTAGGATTGTTTTTGTAGGTCCTTTTCTTCTCTTGTGTTTCCCACTTAGAGAAGTTCCTTTAGCATTTGTTGGAGAGCTGGTTTGGTGGTGCTGAATTCTCTTAGCTTTTGATTGTCTGTAAAGCTTTTGATTTTTCTGTCAAATATGAATGAAATCCTTGCCGGGTAGAGTAATCTTGGTTATAGGTTCTTCCCTTTCATCACTTTAAGTATATCATGCCACTCCCTTCTGGCTTGTAGAGTTTCTGCTGAGAAATCAACTGTTAACCTTATGGGAGTTCCCTTGTATGTTATTTGTTGTTTTTCCCTTGCTGCTTTCAATAATTTTTCTTTGTCTTTAATTTTTGCAGATTTGATTACTGTGTGTCTCGGCATGTTTCTCCTTGGGTTTATCCTGTATGGGACTCTCTGATCTTCCTGGACTTGGGTGGCTACTTCCTTTCCCATGTTAGGGAAGTTTTTGACTATAATCTCTTCAGATATTTTCTCGAGTCCTTTCTCTCTCTCTTCTCCTTCTAGGACCCCTATAATGTGAATGTTGTTGCGTTTAATGTTGTCCCAGAGGTCTCTTAGGCTGTCTTCATTTCTTTTCATTCTTTTTTCTTTATTCTCTTCCGCAGCAGTGAATTCCACCCTTCTGTCTTCCAGGTCACTTATCCGTTCTTCTGACTCAGTTATTTTGCTATTGATTCCTTCTAGTGTATTTTTCATTTCAGTTATTGTATTGTTCATCTCTATTTGTTCTTTAATTCTTCTAGGTCTTTGTTAAACATTTCTCGCATCTTCTTGATCTTTGCCTCCATTCTTTTTCTGAGGTCCTGGATCATCTGCACTATCATTATTCTGAATTCTTTTTTGGAAGGTTGCCTATCTCCACTTCATTTAGTTGTTTTTCTGGGGTTTTATCTTGTTCCTTCATCTGGTACATAGCCCTCTGCTTTTTCATCTTGTCTGTCTTTCTGTGAATGTGGTTTTTGTTCCACAGGCTGCAGGATTGTAGTTCTTCTTGCTTCTGCTGTCTGCCCTCTCTCCCTGCTTTTTCTCTTTTTTTTTGGCTGCACCACGTGGCTTGCAGTATCTTAGTTCCTCAACCAGGGATTGAACCCGGGCCATGGCAGTGAAAGCACTGAGTCCTAACCACTGGATGGCCAGGGAATTCCCAAGAATTCCTTACTTGCACCAGGTGGTTCTCCCATCCATATGCCTTTGCACAAAAGATCCTGGCAGGAAAGTCTTGGTCCCCCTCCCCACGCCCCTTAGGAGAAGCTGCTCCCGGGCTGGAGCTTCCATGTGCCACCTAAGTCAGGGGTGTCGTTCTTAGCAGTAAGACATTTCTTTACCTCTCTGCCTCGGTTTCCTCATCTGTAAGGTGGAAATATGTTCTTACCTTGTAGGATAATAATGTAGAGTTCTCAGAACGGTACCTGACACCTTGGGAGTACGTAGAAGGTTAGCTGCTGCTGCTGTTACAACTATCACCATCATCATCATCATCATTTTAAAATGACAATCTCACTGCATGTCAGGCATTATGCTAAGCACCTTACCTGTGTTTATCTCATTTAATCATTTCATTAACCCCATGATCCTGCTGGGATATTCCCACAATCCCCATTTTACAGATGAGAAATCAAGGCTCTGGGACATGCAGTGGCTCACCCAGGACCACATGCCTGGTTAGGAGCAGAGCCTGGACCAGCCCCCAGGTGTACTTGACTTCACTTCCCCTTTGATATTGGGGGGTGGTGCTTTGGTCTGTACGCAATTCACAGATGAGGAAACTGAGGCTTGGAGAGTCAGTAAGGTGTCCGTGGTGAGGGACAGTGTGGTTCTAGCTTATGGAGAAGGGCAGCTAGGCTTCAAAGACACCTGCACAGACCTGCCAGGGGCTGTGCGGCCAGGACCCAAAGACACTGGGTCCCCAGTTTGATTCCTGGCATCTGCCTCACCTCTGTCAGTGGGAGGTCAGACTTCTTTTTTGTTGTTAATTTTCTCCTCCAGACACACAGTCGGGCTCTTCAAGGTCCTTCTGCCTCTGTCCTCCTCCTGGGACCTTGCTGTCTGCTCTCCCTCCCAAGTCAGCCAGGGTCCCTCTGGCCCTTTGTGGGATGTCATGGTGCCAGGGGGGCCCTTCCTGCCACCTTCATAAGCATGGGGACCGGCTGTCTCCCAGTCCCCCTAGAACCTGCAGCTTCCCCATTTTTGGCCTCTGTTCCCTCCTGGGGAATTAACCAGCCTACTTCCCAGGCGTGTCCCCAGATGTGGTCCTTCCAGCAGCCCTGGGACAAAACTCCTCTGAGAGCCCCTTCCAGGACTCGGCAAGGCAGAGCGGGGTTGCGATGCTCTCCAAGGATCTGCAGACTGAGGACTCCTGGGGGCACCAAAGGGTGTGGATGCCTGGGGAAGGAGCAGAGCCTGGGGGCCAGGTGCCCTGTCCACACCCGCCGTCCCTTCTGCTCAGCTGTTCGGTCCAAACGCCGTGTTTTGAGTCCCTGCGCAACCCTCAGTTGTGCAAGGCCTTGAGGATGTGGTGCTGGGATGTGGTGCTGTAGAGACAAGGGTCCTGTCCCCGTGCTCTCGGATGCCTGAAGGCCTCCATCCATGGAGCCCTTGCTCTTCACCAGGCACCGTGCTGAGAGCGACAGCCGCCTGAGGCTCCTGTGTGTAGAGGAGCGAACGGAGGCTCAGAGAGGCTAAGTCACTTGTCCCAGGTAGCAGAGCTGGTAGAACCCAAGTCTGACTCCAGAGGCTGTGCCCACTTCACAGATGAGGAGACTGAGGCTGAGGAAGAGTTAGCAGTAGCCAAGACCCCTGGCCAGTGAAAGCCAGAGAGGGCTTGGGGGTCTCGTGCTAACTAGCAGCTGCTCGCTTCCTTTCCCTTCTCCCCAGATCCCCTCTCAAGCTCCACGTGGCCCCTTTGACTTGACCTGTTCCCATCCTGGGGGCTCTGGGGTTTCTGTCTGTTTCCTCCTGTGGCTGCTTCCCACTCACCAGGAAGAAGGGGAGGATGGGGGCCTGTGCCAGTGTGGGGTGACTGTCATGTGCATGGAGAAAAGTGACGGGGGCAGTGAGATGATCTTTCACAGACTGAACACACCCGTGGCCCCAAACCCAGAGCAAGAGCAGAACATCCTCAGCCCCAAGAGCCCCCACATGCTCCCTCCTAGTCACCATTCCCGGAGACAGCTGACCGTGAACCTGCACAGGTTAGCACCTCACTTTTTGTTCTTTATATCAATGGAGCCATAGTGCAGTGGTTCTTTGCTTTTTGGTTTTTAAAAATAGTTTAGGGATATTTTAAAACAGCCTCATTGAGATATAATTCACATGCGACACAGTTCGCCCACTTAAAGTCTACAATCAATTTTAGAATATTTTCATCACGCCCAAAAGAGGCCCTGTGCCTACGAGCCATTAACTATCCCCCAGCCCCTGGCACCCACCAGTCTGCTTTCTGTCTGTATGGATTTGCTCATTCTGGACATTTCATATAAATGGAATCATACACTATGTGGCCTTTTGTGTGTCTTCTTTCACTGCTAAGTGGTGAAATAAGGTTCATGCTTTTGAGGTTCATCTGTGTTGTAGGATTGGTCAGTACTGCATTCCTTTTTTATGGCCAAATAAATACTCCATTGCTGCAGGCCAGCTGCTCTGTGTCGCCCCCTTTAGAACTGGGCCCTCAGGAATCTAAAATGTTGGCGTCCACTGATGCCTGCTCCTGAGTTTGGCCAAGTGCTGCAAGCGGGCCAAGCTGGGAGCACTGGGGGATGGGAAGAGGCTGAAACACACAGAGATGGAGAGAACACGGAGGCGTCCGGGCCCCAGGCAGGTCCTGCTTCTCCTCCCTGAGCCGCAGCCTCCCCATCTGTAAGGTGGGGGCAGGACAGGGGTCAGCTGTGTGAGTACAGAACCTTCCAACTCTGACGGTGCTGAATTCTCCCTATATGTGGCACTTCCTCCTTCCCAGCATGGGTTGGTTCTAGTTTCGAGTTCTGAATCTGAGGGCCCCTGGACATCCTCGTTTTAAGTGGCTAATATCCTTCCTCCTCCTCCCCACTGGGCGTGCCCCCTTATTCCCCGGAATTACCAGCCTGTGCCCTGGGTCCCTTCCAAGGCCACTGCCCGTTGAAGTCCAGGGAGCTGGAAGCAGATTCCGAGAACAAAGGATGGCCTTATGCGGGAAGGTCAGGTAGGTGAGGGACTTATCTGCCTCCACCACGCCTGCAAACCCACAGCCTCTAGGACCCAGCAACAGAGTGGCTGTGTTTGAAATTCACCCTCTCCTGCAAGCGTCTCTCCTCTCTCTCTCTCTCTCTTTTTTTCTGGCCGTGCTGCTGTTTGGCATGCAGGATCTTGTTCCCAGGGAGACCAGGGATGGAACCCACGCCCCCTGCAGTGGAAGCGTGGAGTCTTAACCACTGGACAACCAGGGAGGTCCCTCTCTCTCTCTCTTTTTTTAAACAGCTTTACTGAAATACAGTTCACATATCCTACAATTCACCACTAAGATGTGCAATGCAATGGCTTTTAGTATGTTTACAGAGTTATGCATCCATCACCACAGTCAATTTTACAACATTTTCATCCTCCCCAAAAGAATCCCCATACCTTTAGACACCATTCCCATTCCCCATCACTCCCAATCCCCCAGCCCCTGGCAACCACTAAGCTACTTTCTGTCTCTATGGATTGATCTATTCTGAACATTTCATATGAATGAAATCATACGCTATGTGGTCTTCTGTGTCTGGCTTCTTTCACTTAGCACTGTGTCTTTAAGGTCCGTCCATGTTGTAGCCTGTATCTGTATTTCATTCCTTTCTATGGCTGAATAATATTCTCTTATATGGATAGACCATATTTATCCAGTTATCTGTTGGCAGACATTTGGGGTGTTTCTACTTTATGGCTGTTGGGAAGAATGCTTCTATAAATATTCATGGGCAAATTTTTATGTGGATGAATGTTTTCATTTCTCTAGGGACATACCCAGCTATATACCTAGGAGTGGAATCCCTGGGTCACATGGTAACTCCATGTTTCTCACTTGTTGAGGACCTGCCACACTGTCTTCCAAAGCTCCAAGCCAGCATCCTGCTTCTCTGATTCCAGAAGGGCCAACTGAGGGTTTCCCTACCTGGGTTCTCTGACCCCTCAGAATGGGGTGCAGATCTTGTGTCGCTGCATCTTCCTGGGGGTGGATGTCTAGGACGTTTATCAGATTCACAGGGGCATCTCTGAGCCTCCAGACCCTCTGTGGTCCTGCCAGTCCAGAGGTTAGAGGAGGAGACAGACCGGTGCAGCATATTCCAGTCCTGTCTCATTCTGGACTGTTCTCGTGGTGTCTGCTTAGGATAAGAAAACACAGCTTGAGAAGTGATGAACATGCTCTCTGACATCTGCTTTCTTTTCTCACTCTTTTCCCGGTGCGCCCCCTCCTTGGTACCCAGCAAGGAGAACTTCAACAACATCCCTGACCTGGAGCTCAACCCGATCCGATCCAAAATCGTCCGTGCCTTCTTCGACAACAGGTGGGCCTTTCTCCTGGAACTGCCGATGGTGGGTGACTTTGGGGGTGCATTTGCCCTTGTAACTTCTTGCATGACTCGTGTGCTCAGAACAGCCCCTTAAGCTGACGCAGAGAAGAGGGGGCTTTGTCAGGTAGGAGCTACAAGCACAGATCCGGGGTCTGGCAGTCCTGGATTCATGGCTGGGTGACTTGGGACAGCTCACTCAACCTCTCTGGGCCTCTGTATTAGTTAGCTATGGCTGTGTAACAAATTACCCCCAAACTTAGCAGTTTGAAACAATATATATTTATTGGCTAACCATTTTTGAGAGTCAGGGATCTGGGTTCTCAGGCTCAGGGTGGGTCAGCTGGGGCTACATTCACCCGAAGGCTCAACTGGGGGAGGCTGTGCTTCCGAGCTCACTCTCCTGGCTGTTGGCTGGAGGCATCTCATGGACCAGTCACCAGGGCTACCATACCTGGCAGCTGGCTTCCCCCAGAGTAAGATGTTCCAATGAGAGAGAGAGAGATTGGGCACCTGAGATGGAAAACACCATCTTTTGGTAACTTCATCTTGCAGATAACATGCCATGACTTTTGTTATATTGTCCTCATAAGAAGTCACTGGGTCACCTCGCACTTGGAAAGGGGACTACATGGGGCATGAATACCAGGAGGCAGGATCACTGGGGCCCCTCTTGGAGGCTGCCTCGGTTTGCTCACATATAGAACGGAGGTAATAATAGCACCTGCCTCTCAGGGTTGCTGTGAGGCTGTGCTGAGATGAGGTATGTTAAAGAGCCAGGGTAGCTGTCGTTATGCTCAGCACCCTGGCTTACAGACTGAGGCAGAGAGAGGCACCATGGACAGTATCCCAAAGCTGAGGCTGACACCAGAGCTCACGTCCCCAAACGTTTAGTGTCGTCGGAGTTGAAAGACTCACATAACCGCATGGAGATCACTGTGTCTGAGGCTTGGTGGAGAGGTGCAGGGGCAGCGGGGGGAGGGGGTCATGCCCTCTCCAGGCTGCCAGAACCTGTGGACAAACACACCAGGGGCCCAGGCCTGACACCCTGTGTCTGCAGAGATCTCTGAGAAGCAGGGGGAATTGGCAGAAATAGGCATGACCCTTCCTTGAGGTCATATCATGGGTGGGGACTCCCAGATGGGTTTCAAGTTGTACGAGCCTGAACCGCCCAGCTCTGGTTCTGCCAGGGCTGCAGGGCCCTGAGCAAGACTCCGGGCCTCACCTGTTCACGGGTTGGGGCTACGGGGTCCTCAGGCTGCCCCAGAAAATGCAGAGGCCTTCCTCCCAGACCTGTGGGGTGAGACCTAAGGAGAGAGTGCCCAGGAGTTAACTAGGCAAAGCAGAGAGAGACCAGAACTGCACGTGCAAAGACCCTGTGGCACAGGGAGTGGTGCGAGTGGCAGAGGGGGCCTGGCTGGAGCACAGAGAGGCCAAGCATGGTGAGAGGTGTGGGGTGGGCAGGGCCCTCAGCTCCTTTTTAATCCTGGTTCTGCCTGCGGAATCCCAGAGGGAGGCCTGGGTGGGCAGTGAGGCAGACCAGGATTGGGGGCGCTGGCAGGTGGTGGAGAGGGGAGGTGGCAGGGGGAGCGGTGATGCGGCCCCCAAACGTGGAGACGACATGGTTGTCGGGGCCTAGAGTTGGAGGCGTCACAAGAAGATGGTACAGGGTGACCAGAGCCTAGTGATGCCTAACATGTGTCTGTATATACACATGCCTGCATGTATGTGTCTGTGAGGCTTGGTTCCAAACGGCTGGACGAGACTGGGCCAGTTGTGAAGTTGGCTGGGCCCCGAGGACCCAGCCTTCTGTGGGTTGGAGATAGAGGGGCTGGTGTCTCCGGCAGTACTAAGTGTGCTAAGGTGAGGAGAGGATGACACCCAGAGGTCCTGGCAAACCCTGCTTGCCCCGGGCCTGTGGGGCCCACCTAGGGCCAAGGGCTTGATTCTTCCATTCTCACCGCCAGCCCAGGAGGAGACAGGTTGGGCTGGAGAGGGGCCTGAGGGAAACCTCTGGTATCCTGACTGGGGGGTGGGTTTCTCAGGTGAACACATTGGTCCAAACGTTAGATATGTGCCTTTTACTGTATGTAATTATTCCTTAAAACAAATCTGGGGACTTGCTGGTGGTGCAGTGGTTAAGAATCCGCCTGCCAATTCAGGGGACACGGGTTCGAGCCCTGGTCCAGGAAGATCCCACATGCCGCGGAGCAACCAAGCCCGTGTGCCACAACTACTGAGCCCGCGTGCTATAACTACTGAAGCCCACATGCCTAGAGCCCGTGCGCCACAACAAGAGAAGCCACCGCAATGAGAAGCCCGCGCGCTGCAACGAAGAGTAGCCCCCACTCGCCACAACTAGAGAAAGCCTGCATGCAGCAATGAAGACCCAATGCAGCCAAAAATAAAGAAAAAGTAAATAAAAATAAATAAATTTATAAAACAAACAAACAAAAAAACAAATCTGGCCTGAGGTGGCTTGGCACTCCGCTGTCCCCTGTGGAAACCAGAACAGATCCAGGAGTTGCGTTTTCAGCTCTTAGGGTGGAATTCAGGCGTTGCCAGGCCACTGTCCATGAGTGCTGCCTCTGCTGAGGGGACAGTGCGTGGGCAGGGGCCAGAGGACAAGAAGGCGTGCCCTGAGTCCATAGTCAGAGGCAGGAGAGACCCCCTACTGTACTTGGAGCATCTGAGGTTAGGACAGAGCTCTTAAGGGCAGTGCAGGTGCAGTGGCACCTAAAGGATGGAGGAAGGGGCCTTAGTCGATCAGGGAACATTGAGTGCCCAGAAGGTGGACATTGAAACAAACTTTTGGGCCCCTGGGGAGGGGAGTGTGGTGGGAAGGGGTGGTGAGAGCTGGGCGGCTGGGACCAAATCTCCTGGGCCTGGGAGACCAGGTTGGGGGCTTGGGGGTGACCCCAAGAGCTGGAGGAGCTTCCCAGAGGGCATCGAGCAGGGGAGTGACAGAGTCTGATTTGCTTTTTGCAAAGCTCATTCTGTCTGCATGTGGTGTGCCCATTGAGATGGAGGAGGCTGGACCAGGCTGTCCCAGGAGAGACGAGGAGGGATCCCAGAGAGATCAGAGGAGTGAAACTAGAGATTGACTGGATAGGATGGGGACGGAGTCAAGGGATTCCCGGGTCTGCAGTGCGGGCGGCTCACGAGGTACCTGCTCTAGGGAATTGCTATCGGAAGATGACGCGTGACAGTGAGCCGGAGAGGGAGGGCAGTGGCCAGTAGGGGATGGCGAGAGCCTCCCCTGTGGGTCCTGGGGCCTCAGCCTGGGGCGGCTGCTTAGAGACATGGTGTGGAGAAAGGGAGGCCCCGGGTGAGTCAGTGGGCAGCCCAGAAGTCACCAAATAGGGGAGGATGAAGGAAAGGCTTCCCTAGCCTGGACCCAGAACAGCTCGGCGCCTGTGCATCCTTCGCATCTCGTCCTGTAAGTTCCAGCAAGGAGGTGGGGGAGGACTCAGAGGAGGGGCTGGAGACGGGATTTTCCTTTCAAGAAATACCAGCGTCCACCTTGCTTCCTAAGACGTTTTGAACCAAGAAGCTGGTCTTGGAGGGCAGTTTGAGCTGGGTCTGTCCCCACCTCCAAGGGCTCTGATCCTTACAGGGTCATCGGAGAGTTAAGGAAGCGAGAAGACTGCTCTGAATCAGGCATCCCTGCAGAACGAATGCTCTCGTGCTGGGCTGCAGATTTGGATGTAGCCCCTGTTCTTCTGTCCCCCGACCCAGGTCTTGGGTGTTCCGTTGTGGAAGTGGTCTGGAGTGCACGTGGGTCTGGCTCTAGGTGCCGTGTCTGGGTTTCCTCGGTCTCTGCATTGTGGTCACCTTTAGAGACCGTGATGCTGGCCCATGTGGACCTCCCGGGGACACTCGGAGGAGAAGGGATGCCTAGCCCCTGAATCAGGTCCTGATGCTGATGCTGAGGCAGCCAGGTCTCGACCTTCCCTGAGAAGGACACATTCGTGGCCAGCCTGCCCCGGGGTTTATCACGTGTCCCCCGAGCTCACTGTCATCCCTCTCGCTGCAGCCTGAACCCCTTGAGAAGGACGTGCAACCCAAACACAGCGAAAAGTACCTCCGAGGAGCCCGATAAATCCTGGGGCTATTTTTACGCCCTGTAAATTTGGACTGTGCCCCTGACAGCAAGAACTCTGAGATTATTAAAAATCTGCCTGGAGGAGCAGTGGAAAAACTTTGTAAGATAGAAGATTTCCGGAAAGATTGAGAAAAAAACACTCAAGGACTAGGCTTCCTGAGTCCAGGAGAAGATCTCGCCTTACCTCTCAGATTTGTTGTTTCATGATCCACCTTCCCTGTTCCAGGCTTGGGAGCCACCTCTGTCTGGAAAATGTCCTGGAATGGAAGATTGGGAATAGCGAGGTCTCTAAACTGTGAAGTGTGGTGCACACTTCAGGGGCAGTATTTGAAAAGGAGTAGATGGGCCCGTAGAGAGAGAACCTTGAATGTATTCCTTTAAACCGAGATATGGTCCTAACCCCAGGTGGGACCCAAATGCATTTGACAAGCACTAGCCCCTGACTGTTAGTTATCCCGGGGCCAGCTGAGAACTGTCTCTTTGCAAGGATGCACAGTGAGGGCAGAGGGACCCTCAGCCCATCAGCCCAATGGCCATCTGCACCAGCGGAAGTCGGTTAGTGATGAGGGTTTGGCAGCAGTGGGTCAGGAGCCCGTGTTTGGTTGGAGTCATCTCCAAGCTGTTTTCTCAACTCTTCTTCTCTGCCAGGACCCTCACCTAGTGGCTTTTCAGTGCACTCACGCATTTGCTGGGTACCCGCCGTGTGCTAGGCACAGGGCAGACCCAGCCTTGGGTTCGCTCCCTGAGCCCCGCCTGGAACGTGAGCCCTTTTCTTGCCCCTGCAGAAAAACACATCCATAGGGATGTTGGAGTGGTGGGAAAGTGCACAGGGAAGGGAGGTGTGTGATGCAGGCCACACTGGGATTCTGTGCCCTGATCTATTAGAAAACCTGCCCTGATCTATTAGAAAACCTGCCCTGATCTATTAGAAAACCTGCAGTCATTGGCGAGTTTTGCACTTTGGTAGGAAACATGACTCAGAGCTGCCTGCAACTGATCATTGTACTCAAGTTTTAAACAGCTTATAGCAGGAATTGGCAAACTTTCTCTAAAAAGCCAGAGAGTAAATATTTTATGTTTTGCAGGCCACATGGTCTCTGTCACAGCTGCTCAACTCTGCCTCTGTAGCTTGTAAGCGGCCACGGATACTATGTAAATCAATGGACCTGGCCGTGTGCCAGTAAAACTTTATTTATGGACGCCGAAATTTGAATTTCATGGAATTTTCACTTGTCATGAGATGCTATTCTTTTCTTTCCCAACATTTTTTTCAACCATATTAAAACATAAAAACCCTTCTTAGTTTATGGGCTATATAAAAATAGACAGCAGGTGGGATTTGGCCCCCAGGCTGCAGTTCGCTGACCCCCGATCTAAAGGCAAGGGTCAGGAGACGTACCTGGGTGAATTACTGCCTCGGTTTCCCCGTGTTTAAGTGTCCAGCTCTGTGCACCGCAGCATGCCCGGGCAGCCCTCCATCCCAGCAGCTGTGCAGTTGACCATGTCTCCCCCCAGGCCCTCAGACGGTGATTTCTTGGGAGTGGGGGGAGCGCCGGGGAGGGGCTGGACTAAACTGCCCTGGGGCCCGGGGCCCCCGCGAGCAGGTTGTTGGGAAACAGAACCCAAGGCTGGGCAACCATCGTAGGTGAAGTGTGTGCCCAGAAGGGCTGGGTTCTCGAGGGCTGTTGGTAGCAGAAGGATGAGATTCTGTTTCTAACACATTTCCGACACCCCCTCGTTGCTCCCGTAGGAACCTGCGCAAGGGGCCCAGCGGCCTCGCTGACGAGATCAACTTCGAGGACTTTCTGACCATCATGTCCTACTTCCGGCCCATTGACACCACCATGGATGAGGAGCAGGTGCAGCTGTGCCGGAAAGAGAAGCTAAGATGTGGGTGTCGCAGGGCCCCTCCCCAGTGCGCACCTGGCCGCCTGTGTGTCCCTGAGTCCTGCTGCGCCCCCAAGGCGGGGTGGGGAGGGTCAGGGAGCACCAGCCCAGGCCTTGGGGAGGTTGGTCCCGATTTTCACACACAGAGGGTGGCATTTGCACCTCCCTCTCCTCCGAGGCTGCTCCATGGCGGCCTCCTTGTTGACACTTCTCAGCAGCTGGGGGTTTTCTGGGAACAGAAGGAGGTGTCATTGATTGGAAAAGGTTAATAAGGCCCTTGGTTTGGACAGACCTGGTTCAATCCAGCCCCTTCACTAAGCAGCTGTCTGACCCTGAACCTGACGGTGGGGATGAGGACTGAACGTAGGGGTGATGCTGAGGCTGGGTGAGATCTCGGGTGCTTCCTGAAAGTTCCTTTCTTCCCTTCCCTGGCCCATGACTGGCCACCATACGCAGCTTCACGGGGCAGCCTCTGTGGGGCTCGTCCGTCCTGGAGGAGCCTCTGCTGGCCCTGGGCTCTGAGCAAGTTTAGCTGGGATCGGCCTTGGTGGGGGATGGCACAGAGTCCCAGGGTGGCTTGCGTCACACCTCCCTTCCCCGTGCACTTTCCCACGACTCCAGCATCCCTCTCCATCCCACCCGAGGCAGCAGCGTCTTCAGGGACATGTAAACACGGGGCTTGGGCTATACTTAGCTCAGGACTGGACGTGTACTGAGGGCTGTTGGGGGCAGGGTAGTGATGCCTGGTGTCCGCCCGGCTTCCACACTGTTCCAAGGGCCAGGTCAAGGGGTGTGAGGGCTGTGGGATGGGATGGACTCTGGTTCAACCCCCCCAGCTGCCCCTCCCTTAATGGGGTGGCTGCGGGCAAATGCCTTAGCTTCTGTGAGCTTGGCAGCCCCGTCTGTGAAATGGGCTCAGGGCAGCCCTGGCCTCACGGGGTCATGTGAGGATGAGGGGAAGAGATGTTTGCACAGCGCCAGGCTGGATAAGTGCCAGGGCCGAGGACTTTGTGTGCCTGAGGCTCCCTGAGGCTGAGCCAGGGGGCAGAGAGGTCACCTCCCCTTCAGCTCCTGGCTCTGTTGGGCTGCGGGATGCAGAGTGATGTCAGTAAAGGGACCACGTGATGTCACTGAGAGTGAAATAACCAGAGCAGGTGTGAATGCCCCTCGTACCATCAGGGGCCGGCTCAGATCAGCCAGGGGCAGGATGTAGGCAGCCGGGTCCATGATCTGCCACAGGCCTGGGATGACAGCCACCCTCTTGGGTCTGTCAGGAATGACACTTTGAAATAACACTGATCTGGCTTCCTGTTAATGAGACTACCACATCATCTGCACTCACAGTGTGCCAGGCGGTCGCTGGCCCTGGTCCACCAGCCTTAGCTCACCTGGCAGCACCATGAGGCAGATGTGTGGTTACTCCCATTTTACAGATGGGGAAGCTGAGGCTCAGAAAAGTTAGGTCACTCGCCCAAGGTCACCCACCAGGAAGTGGTCGGTCTGGCCCCATGGCCTTTGCCCTTGCCCCTGCCCCCTATGGCTTTGGCAGTTAGGTTTCCGTTACTGGGGTCTTTTGCTCAGTTTGAGGTAGGGAAAGGTTGGGGGGCAGGGGGACCCGGGCTCCCCTCCGCCTTGCCTGACTCAGCCGTTCTCTCCCCCCTGCCGCCCCCAGTTCTGTTCCACATGTATGACTCGGACAGTGACGGCCGCATCACCCTGGAAGAGTATCGAAATGTAAAGTATGCTCCCGCGCCGGCGGGGCCCCAGCGCCTCCCCTGCCCTGCGGCCGGGATGGAGGCCCAAGGTCACGGCGTCTCTGCTCCACCGGCAGGTGGTCGAGGAGCTGCTCTCTGGAAACCCCCACATCGAGAAGGAGTCTGCGCGCTCCATCGCCGACGGGGCCATGATGGAGGCGGCCAGCGTCTGCGTGGGGCGGATGGTGAGAGCTGCCGGGTCCGGGCCCCCAGATCCCCCCTCCCCCTGCCCCTGCTGACCCCGCGTGCCGTGCCCTGGTACTAGTCTGTGTTTCTGGAAGGCCCCAGCAGGCAGAGACTGTGCGTGTCCTGCTCGCCACTCTAACCGGGCCTGGCGCCGACCACTGCTCAGAGGCCTCTCGCTGCTTTCCTGTCCCCCCAGAAGACCGGCCCGACGTCCCAACCCCCGGGGGGTCGGGCTAAGCAGGGGAGTCTGGGCTTTGGGGGCTGTAGACCCCACTATGTAGCTTCCTCGGGCCCACGGGCAGCGCCTGGCACAGTGCCAGGCCCGGTCGGCGTACAGCCCGGGCTTGCTCTCATTTAGCTATTAATGAGGGGATTTGTGGCCTGGAGGGCAGGGGTCAGCAGGGAGCTCTCTTGAGGGCCCACGATCCGGGGTCCAGCGAGGAGCTGGGAGCAGCGGCGGGTGACGTGTAGATGAGACAGAGGAGAGGGGCTGGGCCATCAGGGCTTGTGTGCTGACAGGATGGGAGGCCCACTGCTGACAGAGACGAGAGGATTCGACCAGAGGCACTTGCAAGGCTGCTACGGTGGCCCAGGCGGAGGGCCGCGCTCGAGCTGTGATGGGGAGGAAGGCGGGTGGGACCACATGAGCAGGAGCTGGACCACAGCTGGACACAGCTGAGGCTTGTCAGGGTCCCACTGGCGTAGAAGTGGCTGGGTCATTTCTTGGAACCGTGCTGTCGGGCCTGGGGTGACGTCGGTGAGTTAGAGCAGGGTTTCTCCGCCCGGCCTTGTTGACACGTGGGGTTGTCCCGGGGTTGCACGGGGTTCGGCAGCCTCCCTGGCTTCCACCCACTGAATGCCAGTCACACCCTCCAAGTCGTGACAACCAACATGTCCCTGGGGCGGGGGGGTGAAGTCACCCCCAGTGCAGAACCGTTGGCTCAGAGGGGGACAGGAGCGAATGGTCAGGGCAGTGGTGACTGGCACGTCGTATGAGCGGTCACTGCCGGCTTTTCCGTGCTCAGATGGCGCTGTCGTCAGGGTGGGGAGGCACGACTCTGGCAGGCGCCCCCTGGAGGCTCCAGGCAGCCAGGTGCCCCCAGGGTCACCTGTAGGGTGACCACACAGCGTGTGCAGGCACCGTGCTGGCTTCTTCACGTACACCACTTCATAGATTTGTAACCTTGCTTCACTGGTGGGGACATAAAGAATTTTCTGGACTTTGGGGGCAGCGACCTTTTTGCTGCGCTCGGTGGACTCGCTCTTGCAGGGCCGGGTCCAGTCCAGTCCAGACAGCCCCTGACGCAGGGGCTCGGAGCCCCCGGGAGCCGTGCGGGCAGGCACGTGACCATCTCCGTGAACTTTGTTCCCTGAGGGTTTCGGGTGGTCCCCCTGGGGCCGTCCCCTCTGGCTCCTGTGTATTTATAGTGGCTGCAGCCCCAGACACCATCATGGCTTTGGGGTGACCCCAGCCCAGATGGAGGGGTGTTTTCCTGCTGGAACCTGCTGTTTGTGCCCAGGCCTGTCATCAGGAGATGGCGGGCCCGGGCCTGCCCCCAGGGGCGGGGTCTGAGGTCACTTTCTTGGCCTGTATTTCATTTGTCTGCTTCGGGGGCCCAGGGGGAGGCTTCTGGCTTTGGCGAAGCCACCCCTCTCAGCCAATTAACTGCCGCGGAAAAGGGCCGGTGACCTCGGTGGGGAGCGCGGGGATTCCGCTGCCGGGTTGCCCGAGCCAAATTCCCATTTGATTTAATGACACTCTCCTTCGTTAAATTGCTCCCCGTCCCACTCCAGTTTCAATTGGCGACGGTTTTCTTAATTTGCTGTAGTAAAATTGTCGGCAGCTGGCAGCTGCTGATCTGCATAAAAGCTGCACAGCCTTAGAGGCCGGGGCATTCCGGGAGTCCGTGCCGGCCTCCCGGGTGTGTGTCCCGCTCACCGTGTGCACCTTTCTTTACTTACGGATCCTCTCTGTGCTCTTAGAATATTTTCTCGTGTGATCGTCTGCCAGATAAACACAGAGGCGCAGGGTGAGGGGTGGCCGAGTCAGTTCATACCCTGTGGCCTCCGAGGACGCTTAACATTTCTGCCAGCACCTCTCGCCAAAGACAAATGACGCATCGCCCCACTGTAACGGACCTCCGAAGCCGGCTGTCGACTGCGGCAGTGAGCTCTTCCCGGGGTGTTTCCCTGGAAAGCCTTGTTGTGGCTGGAGGCTGGGGCAGCTGTGCTGGGGTCTCAGCCTAGGGCGCTGCCCTGACCCTGCAGCCCCTCCACCCGGTGCCCGCCCTCCAGCCCGGGTCTTGGGCCGGCGGGGCCTTATCTATAATTAGCTCCCCTCGCGGCCCTAGGAATCCGGGGTTTCTGGCAGGGAGTGGGCGACCACTTCTGTCTGTGCCCCTGGGCAGGAAGAGCGGACAGCCCTAGGGACAGGGCTGGCCCAGGCCTTCTAAAAAATTGGTGTTTTTCATAAAATTAAAAAGTATATCCAGGGGACTTCCCTGGTGGTCCAGTGGTTAAGACTTTGCCTTCCAATGCAGGGGGTGGGGGTTCGATCCCTGGTTGGGGAGGTAAGATCCCATATGCCTCTCGGCCAAAAAACTAAAACATAAAACAGAAGGAATATTGTAACAAATTCAATAAAGACTTTAAAAATGGTCCACATTCAAAAAAAAAAAATCTAAAAAAAAAAAAAAGTATATCCAAAATTAGATTAAGAACAGAACCCACCTCTGGGAGCTGTTGTGAGGTCTGCATCAGTTCATGGTAATAACGTTTGTAAAGTGCACACGGCCAACGCTCAGAGAGCGCCTGCCGATGTTTTCTTAAATACACGTAGGAACAAGTTTCCGAGCGGTGCGGAAAGAGAAGTGCGTCTTTCCTGGCCCTCCTCCCATCGGCCCTGGTCCTTTTCCCTAAAGGGAACTGCCCTTGATGGTGTTTTTCCTGACACAGGCCGACGTGTACACGTGTGTCTTTTGGTTCCGATTCACACAAAATGGCGCTGAACTGCCACGGCTCCCTCTCCCCCATGCTGACCCCACAGGTCCACGGGGCAGGTGGCGGCCGTCTGCTTAGTGATGGGGGACAGAATCTGCAGGCATCTTTCTGCTCCTTGTTTGTTTTTTTCCGCCGTGTATGTATCTTGGAGCCTTTTCCATATCAACAGGTCTAGATCGACCCCTTTTTCGTGGTAACCAATAGCCAGGGCGACCACGATTTATTTGGCTGGTCTTGTATTGACGGGCAGTGGGGTGTCAGCCCAGCTTTCACTGTCACAAAGGGCGCCGTGGGGACTTGGTCTTAGCAGCATCAGGGGCAGGAGCCCCGTTTATCATCTCGTGTGTGTGCGGAGACTGGCACTGCCAGTGACTTGGCAGGTGGGAGGCCCCTGGGCCAGATGTTATCAGGGTGACTCACTTGGCCCTTTCCCCAGTGTCTGGAGTGCAGGTCGGCCCAGAACTGGTCTTACCAAGGATGGTTTGAGGAGGCAGGACTAAGAAATGGCAGGAGGTGTCTGCTGGTGGGCGTACTGTTGGGAAGTGGCGGGAGGTGGCTGTGCCAGGTGGAGCGAGCCCTGCCTCTGTGCCCACCTCTTCCTTTCCCACCCTCGCCTGCTCTGTCCTCCCTGGGGGGCGTGGGTGGGGCCCTGGTGAGCCTGCACCACCTTCCGTCCCACCATCGAGCCAGTGAAGGGGACGCTGGAGTTCAGGGCCAACAGCCTCGAGCTGGAGGCAAACAATCCAGAATGTTCTCCCCATTCTCATGATTCTCCCTAAATGGCCCCAGCCTTCTGTGTTGCAGGGTGGGGGGAAGATGGAGGGTCTTCAGGCAGAAGCCCCTCACTGCACCCTGTGCTCTGTCCCCAGGAGCCTGATCAGGTGTACGAGGGCATCACTTTCGATGACTTCCTGAAGGTGGGTACCTGGGGGTGGGGGTGGGCACGGGGGCTGTGCTGGGGGCTTGAGGGGGACCCTGCTGGTCAGGAGGAGATGGGCGTCTCTGTGGAAAGGGGTCAAGCCTGGGTGTGGCCTTTAAAATAGTTTAAACTGGTTTTACTTATTTTTATTGGAAGGGTGATGATAGGTATGCAGTCAGAACAACTAAGCAAGTGCAAAAGGGCCTGTGAGGAAAACTCCATTTTTCTGCCCCCGCGAGTCCCTGGTCCCCCTTCTCAGAAGCACCCTGTTGACAGTTGGAACCAGGGTTCTGGAATGTTCTGTGCCTGTACGAGACCTGCTCTTCACAGAAGTACACACTGGTGCTGACCGCGTGTGGTTCTGCCCTGGGCCTCGCAGTCCGTGCTGTTTGTCTGGCTGCCCACCTTCCACCCCTGTTAGTGGACGTTCAGGCCTCGCCCAGCCTTCACTGCTACAAGCCTGCTCGCAGGCTGGGAACTGGGGCCCTTCGCTGCTCTGACAGTCAAGGAGTCGAGCCCCCCGTGCTCTGCCCGTGCTTTGGCCCTGAGCATCCCAACAGCGGTGTCCCCGAGCCCCTTCCAGGAGGCGAGGAAGATGGGAAGTCAGGGGAACGATACCCAGCGTGGCTCCCGGGCCGGCCGCCAACTCTCCGGGTGGCCCGAGGGAAACAGGCCTGTGCCTGGGTTGGGGCTGGGGACTCTGGTGAGCTGAGGGGCAGCTCGGCTGGGCGCTCCCCCAAAGTCTGCGCCGCCAACCTGGCTAGTCATGGCAAGAGGAAGGGGGCGGGCGGCACAGACCTGGGCCTGAGGGAGAGACCCGGAGGGCCTGCTGGGCCGGAGGAGGACAGGCGGCCCCCCTCCGCCGCCCCCAGAGCTGGGCAGGGCAGGCAGACTGGGAGAGGCTGAGTTGGCGTTTGTGCCACAGGTCACCTTGGCTTGTTCTGAGGCCTGCGCTCCAGAAAAGTGATGACACTCAAGCAAGAACCAGAATAAGGAGTTAGAAGATCAGGGAGGCCAGGGAAGCTTAGGGAGGAGGGACGGCTGCTTTAAGCCAGAAGATAGGATGAAATCCAATTTTGGCCTCAGAAACCAAGCTTCTTCCCCAGAAGGCCGCCCCCGCCGCTGCCCCGCCTCTAGTGTTCCCAAGCCCGTTGCCTCTGCACCGTGGGAGTTTTTCCTGACCAGCCGGCCCATCCCATTCTCTGAGCCCCACAACTAGCCTCTTGCCACCTGGCATCACCCGGCCTTTGGCAGAAACCACCCTGGCATCCAGGTATCTTCTCCTGGGAACGTCTTGTTCACCTAACAAGGAAAGCACTTGGGGGACCGTAGGCATGTGACAGTGGCAGGAAATGTGCTGAGGCCTCCCTGCCACTTGGGTGCCCACAGGGCTCTGCTTTCCCCAGCCTCAAGGCTGTCCCTGGAGATGTTGAGGGTGACAGCTTGACAGTTTGAAGTTCTTACATAAGCAGGGAGACAGTGACAAGTCACTGCCCACCACGTCCCTCCGTTCCTGTTCGCATCCTGCCCGCCACTTCTCCATCCGTGGTCCTCTTGGGCCCCGAGTGGCCAAGGAGCTGGCGAGCGCACAGTCCTGCCCGCTCTGGGGCTTCCTAGTGTGGCAGATACAGGGTCTGGTGGCCTGAGTGTCCGCTAGGGCCCTAGCCAGGACGGACCGTGACGGCAGTGCCAATAGCAGGTATGTGGTGATGGATGTGGTCTTTGGCAGAAAGTACCTTTCCTGGGCATGAGCTTGTCTGTCTGGAACATGGTGACCTCCTATCCCTGGGAGGTTGTAAAGACCTAACTGTTGTGACCTTTTAATTAATGATGATGGCTTAATGAAACCTTATAATTGCACAGCCCTTAACAGTTTATAAACCGCTTCCGTGCATGATTCCCCTGGAGCCCCCAGAACATTCCGTGAATGGGCAGCACAGGTGGTGGTCTCGACATTTTTCTGGTGAAAAGGAGGTTTAGTGTGGGGTTAAGGAATTTGCATGAAAATCACAGAGCCTGAAGTGGTGGGTGGGATTCAAGTGACTTCAGCTAAGAGCTTGGATTCAGTACTTAATAATAACTTGCTGTGACAATCCAGAAAGAATCCAAATGTCAGAGCCCAATTAACCAGCAAAAAGGCAGATGGAAGTTTCTCTTCCACGCTTCGCACTGGATTCCACCTGCGGGAGCTCCTCAGTGGGTGGCGGAGGAGGGCGGGTGGGAAGGTGGCCGAGGACCCCGGTGGGGATGCCCGCTCACACTGCTCCGTCTGTTCCAGATCTGGCAGGGGATAGACATCGAGACAAAGATGCACGTCCGCTTCCTTAACATGGAAACCATCGCCCTGTGCCACTGACCGCCCCTCCCCCACGGAGAGCCCGGGCAGCGAGGCCCCCGGGGGCCCTGTTGCTGCAGCTCTTGTAAACAGTCAACATCCCTCGCTCACCTCTTTTTCCCGCAGGGTATGGTACACGGGGCTTTGCTGTTTTTATCTCCAATAAAAAAGAAAAAGGGTTTGTTAATGAACGTGGCTCCTGTCTGTTCCCCACGTCCATGCACGTGGCCTGGCCACTTGGTGGCCCGAGGCTGGCTGACGGTGGGGAGCGAGGAGCAAGCCGCAGCAGCAAGTCTTCAGAGGCTGGTCTGCAAGGGGATTTATTGTCTCCTTCCTTTCTGGTTTATTTTGGGTTAAGTATTTGCTCTTTTCCCTGCTGAGTGCTGGGAACTTGCCCGCCTTCTCAGGCCCCGGCAGGGAAGTAAGGAGAAGCAGCCCCTCACTCCATGGGGGCCGGGACTTGGGTGGTGGGGCTTCCTTGGTGCCGTGACCAGATATTCAGACCCAAGGAGGAGACAAGAGGAGCTGAGCCTGGGCCAGCCGCAGTGAGCGCCCGAGCTCGCCCCGCGGTGTTGGGGCCGCCAGCGGTCAGGGCCCCGCGGGGAACGGGCTGGGTGTGCCCTGCGGCCCTTCCTCAGGATGGGGGCCGGCTGCATAGTCTGCACTCCACTGTCCCCAGCGCAGCAGCAGCAGGGGAGGTGACTGCCCCAGGTGGCATCTCCCACAACTCCGGCTGTCACCTTCCGGCAGTGGGGTCTGAGGGGAGGAAGAAACAAAGGTCATTCATCTCGGTTGGTGGCAGTGGCCCATGAGTCAGCAGAGGGCTGGCAGCCGGTGGTGCCCTGGTGACCTGCTGACTCCCTCGGGAGAGCTGCCATCACCGTGGTCACTGGTCACTGTTGACATTCCAGGCCTCCTCCTGGTAGTTGCTTCATCCACACTCGCCGGGAGGCACCTTCCTAGCCTTCCAGGAAAGTTCCCCTGATAATTGGCTATTGCTATTGTTTGCATTCTTGAATTTGTAATTCAGTTTTGATATTAAGTGTGCTTTATCTGTCTTATACCCACATGTTGGGGTTCAGAATGTAACAGGCGCCCCCTGGAGTCTTCATCCGACGCCCAGCACCTGGTCTTCCCTTCCCTGAGGCAGTCATGATGGTCCTTCCTCTGACATCCGCCCCCCAAAGCTGTGTTGTGTACACGTTGCTTAGGACGAGATTAATGTCAGTATTTAAAAGCCAGCAGGTGTCCTGAGGGCGGCAGTGGAGCTGGGAAACCCTCATCATTTAGACAGAGCTGGCGCGGGCATCCCACCCCGGTGAGCGTGCGGTGGACCGGACTGGGCCTCCGACCCCAGCTGTGCCTGAGGAACACCAGTCTCCACGATGCGCCTGACAGGCAGGCGGCCAGGGGCAGCGCGGCCACATCTCTGGTAAGTAGAGAGAGGTCTGAAGTCACTTCCAGAGCTCTGCTGCTTTTTTTAACTTTTTTAAATCGAAGTATAGTTGATTTACAATGTTGTGCTAATTTCTGCTGTACAGCAAAGTGACTCAGTTATACATATATATATATATATATATATATATATATATATATATATTCCTTTTTTAATATTTTCCATTATGGTTTATCCCAGGAGATTGGATGTAGTTCCCTGTGCTACACAGTAGAATCTGCTTCTTATTTAGACTTGTGCTTAATTCCACAAATATTTTGACATTTTCAAAGCAGTAGGTCAGGGCCAAGGCTGTGCTTCTTACCCTCCAGGTGCCGGCAATGGGGTGGGAAAGTGGGATGTGATCTCCCTCCCCACCCCCGCTTCTCCTGCTGCTGGGATCAGTTGCTCACACCCCTGGGTGCCTGGCAGCCCACAGAGGGAATCTAGAAAGGCCTGGTGTGGGGAGATCTGGTCCTATTTAGGTGCTAGTTAGCTATCGTCCAGGACGGGTCTCCAGTGAGACCCCTGCAGCCTGGCAGAAGCGTGCGTCCCCCTGCCCTCCCCGTGCCCTTCCCTGCCCCGCACTACTGCCAGGGACCCGTGGAGTTACAGAGCAGCAGGACTGCTGGTGTGGCCACCGTAGGCTGTATTTTTCTGGGATTCTCCCAATTTGCTTCCATTTTGTTCTTCTCAACAAAGGCAGTTCATTAATGTAAAGTGTTTTTATAAATAATAGATCTTCCATCAGCCCCCCTGCAGAGCCTGCGTTTGGGAGACATGGCCAGTGTGGGCACAGGCAAGCGTTTGCCTTTGTTCAGCCCACCGAGGGCCGGCCTCGTGTCTTTGAAGCCTCAGCTTACCTAAACCGCTAATTAAAGTGAGATTTATCCACCCTGAGCCCAGTCCATACTGCTCAAACCCAAGCTGTTTGTTCACCGTCACTGAGGATGTTGTCTGATCGGCAGGGTTGGTGCTCATTTCCACCAGAGGGCCGGCCAGAGTCCGCCTGGGGCTCCCCCGCCGGCTCCCAGGGCACTGTGTGCGTGATGTGTTTTCACTCATTTGGTCGTTCCGGGAGTGATCGGGGTCTTCTATTAGTTGGTGCGGACCTGCTCCTAGGAAGGGTGGTTATTCCCCCCCGTCTGCTGGCCTTTGATTAGAAAAAACGAGGGTCACTGCTCTGGGTACGCATCTCAGGACGGCTGTCTGGGCAGTGCGGTCTGCAGAGGCTGGAGGCTGGAGGCTCGGAAACGGCCCCTTACGGGCTGGACTGGTGGGCGTGCCCAGGAGGGGCTTTCTGGCTGCAGAGACCCTGAGGGAGTGTAGCACCCTCCCCCCATCTGAAGCAGCCTGAAGCAGGTGATGTTTGTTCTAAAATAGGCAAGTTGAGAAATTACCAAATGCACTTGTTTTACAGCTTTCCTTTCATTAGGAATTATACCCCTGTGACTAATCAGTGCTAAGTCAAATATTTGAAGTCAGTGCTTCGAGGGCCTCAGGCTGTGGGTGGAGGAGACGGAGCAGGGACAGTGTCAGCAGCCTGCGGGATGAGGGTGAGGTCACCTCTCTACATGTTCTCCACCCATTTCCCAGGAATTGGGTTGAAAGCATAGTACCAAGGGGAAAAGTTACCAGAACTCGGCTTTTGGCCGTTAAAAGAATACGGCAATTTGACACAAACACGCCAATTTGGTAGGTTTACAAAAGGGCTGTGTAATGGAAATCTAATATGAGAAGCTCAGGGGAAAACTTCTGCAGCCACGTTAAACATGAATTATGGATAAGGGAATGCAGTAAGATGACAACAGCTTCCAATTTTGGCCAAGCACCCTCTGAGGGAGCGAATTATTGCTAGACTTTAACAAAACCATTACATTTTTTTCTGATCCCGGGCACTGGCAAGTTCTCGATGTGCGTCATGTACGGATCGGATCCTTGTCGCTGAACAGTTGAACCTGTCTCCACTGCCTGTGGTTCACCAGGCCGGAGCTGAACTGCAGACGGCACAGTGACTTACGCAGGCTGATGGAGAGTTAAAGATACAAGTTGCCTTGGCAAGTGTTCTGCAAACACCTGCTTTGCAAGCTGTCCTCCCACACAGTGACCTTGGGAAGGCCTTGGAGAGTTGAGTGGGAGGAGCCGGGGTTTTCACCGCAACTTCCCAGGGTGTCAGTGTTGCCTTTGTCTCCAGGCTCTTCTGGAATCAGTGAACAAGTGCCAGCAGGGATTCGGTGGTGGATGAACTTGGCCCCAGGAGGACTGAGGACTCTGACGGGCACACGGTGACTCCTCTTCCTTCTAATCTGCATGTTGACCAAGTCAGCAAGGGGCCAGGTTTCTGGTCTTTACCCCAGGAGTGGTCCAAGGGGCAGCAGTAAGGCTGGAGGATGTACCGAGAAGCAGTTTATGGCCGCCTCCATCTTAGAGAAACGAGGCGGCAGCGTTAGTGCTAGCACCGGGGGAGGGGAGAGAAGATACAGTGGTGGGGCGGGGGAGCCTGCCCTCCCTCCCTAGGGGATGAAAAGGTCCCCGGCACAGAGCTTCTGCCTGGAAGCCCCTGCCCACCATCAGAGGCAGAGAGCAGGCTGGCACCCGCATGGCAGGGGCCGGAGCCCAGTGAGAGGGGCTGTGCCATCGCCCATCCCAGGCAGCCTCCGTCCAAATCGCTGCATGGCCCACTGCAGCAGCCAGGGAGCCATCTGGCCTGGCCGCTGGTGAGGTGGGCAGGTCTGCGAGGCTCGGCGCCGCGGACAGGCGGCCAGCACCACACGCTCCCGGCTGCCACAGCTGCTGCCCAGAGCAAAGGTCCGAGTCGGGAGAGCCAGCCGGCCCCCGCCTCAGCCATTGTCGTAGACCTGCCCATCCTGACAGGCAGTGGACGGCCTTAACGAGAAAGCTGTGCCCCTACCAGGAAGACGTTTTTCTCCGAGGATGAGCGAAGTTGGTTTGCGGTGACCGGTGTTTGTCATTTGAATGCAGAGTGGGACGTGCTATCCCCTCAAACGTGGGGCCTCTGGTTCTGGGGAAGGGTACGGAGGACTTCATCCTGGTGTGGTCAGCTCTCCTGCACAGAAAGGACCAAAACTCCACTCTTGGGGACATTCAGTTTTTCCTCGAATCAGCTGAATCTGGTCAGCCTTGGTAGGGGAGGTGATGCTGGCCCCAGGGTGTCTCTGCAAATGGACTATTGCCTGGGCAGCGGCAGTGGCAGCGGCAGTGGCAGCACAGGGCTGAGACCGCAAAGCACAGCCTAGCGGCTGCAGATAAAACTCTCAGGGCTATAGTTCCCTTGGAGAGTCTGATGAAAGAGCCATACTTCCTCCCAGAAAATGCCCTTATGCACATTTTCACTTACGGTTGTGTGGGTTTCTTGGATCCTGGGCTAGGAACCCCTGTAATAGTGGTTCTGGGAAAAACTATTCAACATGTCAGGTGAGATTTCCAGGGTGGGGGAAAGCTGGTGAAGTGGTATGCCAGGGGACTGTCACCACGTACCTTGCCAGGGTGACAAGTAATTTCAGCAATAAATACATTTTAAAAATTTAATACTAGAACCAACGTGGACATGTTATAAAGCAGAAAGCAAAGTCATACAATGTTTTAAGATAGGACAGAGATTTCTGGTGTTTGGCCCTCTGGCTCCCCCAGCGGCATATCAGAGTCTCTTCTGTCTTTAGGGGAGACGTGGGACCCGAGTTTGAAAAGCAGAAGAGATACAGAAGAAAAGGAGACGATAAGTCAACTAAGAACTCAGAACTTGCAAAGAAGCTCCCACAAAATAGCCAATGGGGACAAAGGTAAGATGGGATGAGCCAGGCGGGGGTGGACATGGGCCAAGATTTTTTTAAGCCACTGGTAAATGTTGGTTCATAAAGGAACTTTGATCCTTTCCCCATCAGGCTATTTCTTCCAGAATGTAAGGTTTACAGCAAAAAACACTGACTGAACTTGGTGTGCTTGGAGATTATTTGGGTCCAATAAAGTCTTTCACAAAACCCAGGTGGTTTTCATGAATGGGAGATGTTATCAACAGGCTGGGAGGAAAAACCCTACGCTTGTAACATTTACACTGGACCAGCAGTTGGCAGTGAATGAAAGTAGTTTAAAACTGTTTTTACTTTCAGTAAAATTTTCTGGGTCTAATTTCTTTTGAACTCTTCCATTACCCATAATTCCTGCAAAGCTAGGAGGGAGAATGTATCTGCAAAATGAACTGTGAAATGAGACTGGAAGGGGCTGCTTCTTAAAAGGAAAAATAAGCTTTCTGCAGTGGTCCAGCTGCATTAAGACTGTGAGAGGTGAAAACCGTTTAAAGCGAGGTCACTAGGGGGTCAGAGCACCACAAGGCAGCGAGCGTAAATAAAGTACATACTTCATTCGCCAACTGCAGATTGGCTTCGTTTATGAAGTAACTGGGTTTTCTGAAAGGAAGCAGAAAACCCTCCTGACACAGCTGCCTTCCCGGGAAGGCAGCCTGAAGGAAAGCAGTGCTCTCGGGACTGAGGGGATGGTGCCCAGTCGCAGCTCTCTATGTGGCTCTGTCTAGTTGGATGTGGATTTTTTTATGACTGAGGATCTTAATTTGAAAAACCTTCCAAAACCCTCACGACTCAAAAAGTTCTAGGACTCCGCGTAGTGGTGCATTTCCCAACCGTGCACGCTTGCGAACAGCAGGAAAGCTTCACGTTGCTCTTGGATCAGTGAGAAGTTATCCCCATGCTGAAAATACTCGGTTTGATAGTCCCTTGTGCCTTTTTTTCCTTTATCAAGAGTTGTATATTTTGTCTTTCCAAAAACCTGCTTTCGGCTTTATGATCAACTTCACTATTTGTTGGTTTTCTAGTTCATTCATGTGTATTTTTATCCTTCTTTAACTCCTTTAAAGAAGGATTTAACTCTTTCTTTCTACTTTGTTTGGGATCACTGTAACCTTTTTTAAGCTTTCTGGGGTGACAGCTTAGCACATTGATTTTCTGACTTATTTTCTATAAAGTCATGACGTCTCCCCACCCATTTGGGCCTCGTCCCCTGGGTCTTGGTGTTCAGTGCTTCCACTATCACCCTGGTCTAGAGAGTTTCTATTTTCCATTTTTCTTTCCCTGTTTAAAACCGAGTTAATTCAGGAGTGCCTGGGGCTTCCAGGTGTATGTTTTTGTTTAGCTTTTTGTGGATTTCTAATCGTACCGCATTGGGACTGGGGCACTGGATTGGACCTGTCTGGTATTGCTCTTTGTGTAATCTGAGATTTTCCTTGTGGCTTTCATACATGGTCATTTTTTATGCATGTTTTGTGGGTATTTGAAAAGGGACAGAATCCTATCTACACCCATTGTGTCACGCTTATAAATTAAGTAAATCCTCTGAATCATGCACCATGGGCACGGATTTTGTTTCTCTGAGTAGTTCTATCAATCAGTTCTTTGCGTTGCTATTTGGAAGGTACATTAGATGGCCACTGCTGCTCACAACAGTCTAAATCCCGAGTAATGCCAGGGTTTGCCCTCTTAATCCTTGGAAATGGAAGCTAGTTATCACACTGAAGGGGGGTCTCTCGTGCTGCCCCGTGTTAGCTCGGTGGTTGAACGTGATGGTCCCTCCGCTCTCTCCCCTTCCTTCTCACTCCCTGCCCTAGAACCCATCACCTTCCACCCCACACGGAGGATGGATGTTTATGGTACGTAGAAAGTGTCTACTTGGTATCGTGCATCGCAGACACAATAGTAAGCAAAACAGTTATTAATGAAGTAGTTGTATAAATATATAATTATAACCGTGTTAAAATCTACCAGGAAAAAGGGCTGCTCTCGCAGGTTGGGTGGTGGTGCAAGAGAAGATGACCCAGAGTTGAATTCTTGGTCTCAGATCCAAGGGCTCAGGGGCTAGCATGTCCAGAGGTCCCCGAAGAAGAAAGGGTGTGGAGACTGGCAAGAGGATGAGCAGGCTGGCGCAGGGGTGCAGAAGGGCCTTATCTGAGAGCTGGAGCAGGGGCTGTGTACAGAATAATGTGGAGAGGTCCCAGCTTGGGCCAGGGGGACACTCCTGAGACAGGTGGGGAGCAGATGCAGGGCTGCATGGGGGAAGGAGGTATAAATCTGAGCCATCAGTGTGTGGTACTCACAGCCATGAGAGAGAGAGAACAGAGTAAGATGAAACGAGCCCTGACAAACGCAGCTGGAGAAAAATGAATTGGCAAAAGAGAAAAGCAAAGGCAGTAGAGGAATATGTGGGGTCACGTAAGCGCGCCCTGCAGCTGCTTTCTTCCCCCAACACTTAAAGCCTAGTGAGGTGCTCCTCTGTAGTTCTAAAATACACAGAATTGGTTCTTCCCATGTTTCTCCCAGCTCCCAAATGAGACCATTCCCTAAATGTTGTCACAGGGAAAAGCAAGCGCCAGGTCATAGTTGTAACCGGGTATGGTGTCACAGGACGAACGGCAGATGGGCACAGTGCTCTGAAAGGCCAGCCGGTCCACTGCAAACTCGTAGGCCTGGATCAGCCCCCGGTGTCTAGAGAAAGCACAGAGACAGCGGCGGGGTCAGTCCTGGTGCCCAGCCCCCCCACTGATTTCTGTCTTTGCAGCAGGCACGTGCTGGAGACAGGAGAGCGATTCATCGTGACACATGTCTGCTTCGGCCCCACAGTGTGTTGGACGCTCCACATCCCGGGACTAGAGACAAACAGGTGAGCAGACAAGTTTGATGGAGGAAACTGAGTGCTGGGCGGCACCTGGCTGAACAGGGAGGCAGGACGGGTCCGCCTCAGGGAAGGCCTCACCAGAGGCTCCTTGGAAGCCAGGCCAACAGTAATCAGAAAAGGGTCCTGAGCCTCCAGCATGGGCCTCTCTCCTCTGGCAGCCGTCACCCAGCAGGCTGAGCGTGAGGACTGGGCTTTGCCACTGTCACTGGGATTCAACACCACAGGTCCCTAAGCCTTTTGTCTTGGGCTCTTGGCACGTGTGGCCGCCTTCCCCCTCCGTGTCCCTACCGCTCCCATCCCACCCCCCTGCAGCGTCCTGCTGAAGCGCCTTAAACAAACAGGCACTCAGCACGTGTTGTTGGCTAATACCACCCTGCCGCATCTACATGTATGTTCCTGACTTCTATGAAAAGAACGGCTATGCCTGAGGGTACCATCCTGTAGGGACCAATGTGGCCTGGGATGCTCTATCAATAAAATCAAGCCGAACTCCTACACCCGGACCAACCCAGCCCAAGCACTGACCTCCGGTGGGTGACGAAGTTGTCCAGGTCGGCGTTGCGCACCACCCTCTCGTAGGGCACGTGGGCCGTGATGAGGCTGTGGCAGTTGAAGGAGATGTGCCGCAAGGGGTGCCTGGAACAGATGGGAGAGAACGCTCGTCAAGGTTAAGTCCACTGGAACTCAGCACGTCCCACCTTTGCTGCTGTGGTCTCAGAAGTCTGGAGCTGCAAGGGACTCTAGAACTATCTAAGCCAGGCTTTTCCTTTATAGAGGAGGAAACCGGGCCCCCAGAGGGGCAGTGTCTGGCCTCAGTTCCCAAAGCTAGCTCGAGCAAGGCCACACGCCAAGCCTACTCTGTAAACACGTCTCAATGTCCCTGTGCTCGCTGGCTGATGCCCTAACACCTTGGTGCATTGGGGCACAGAGGACAAACAACCTGAGCCAATTCAGACACACGCGATGGAGAACAGCCCCATTTCTGCCCCCCCTGGCTGGCTGGCCCTGGGCAAGTCACTCCAGCTGTCTGAGCCAGCTTCCCCAGCAGCAGGGTGTGTTGAGTGGTGCCCTACAAAGGCCCGCCAGTCCTGAAGTCAGAGGGCTACAAATGAGACGTGTACTCTGGGTTGTGAAAGCATATTCAGAAAGTTTTGGAACAAAATAGCTTGAAACTTACGTAGCAAAGGCTTTTGTTCATTCTAAAAACTTTTTTCCAGTGGAGCACTGAGCCAGGAGACACAGGATAAAAAAGATGTCTAATGCAAGCAGATGCCTGCCCTCAGAGGGATTCCCAACTGTTAAGAAGGTGAGATCCATTCCCACAAAAAATAACCAGTGTTTCTAGAGCACAAGAGCTCTTATAAGCCACAAGATAAGACACAGAATTCAGCACTTGGGAGGAGGAATAGGAGACTGCAGCACAGACTGAAAGGGTCAGCCAGGTCCCTTCAGAAGGGCAGAGGGTGGCATGAGGGGGAGTCCCTTCAGGCTGGGTTACGGCTGTGCCAGAGGCAGGGACAGGCGTCTTGGCCACAGCAGAGGATTCTCTCAAGAGGGGTGCCAGAGTTCCAGGGTTTGCGGCACCAACTGGAGAAAGTGTGGCTGGAAGGACTTCGCTCAGGGCCCAGTGAGGCAGGAGGGATGGAAAACAAAGCCGCGAGGAGGATGGAGAAGAGAGAGGTCGGAGCTCAGTCCGAGGCTTGCAGCTGGCTGACTGCTGGTACCAGAGGCAGAAAGGGGAGGTCAAGGGAGAGCTGGCCGAAGAGGCTGAAGCGGGCAGTGGGGCAGGAGACTGAGCAACAGCGGGACCAGAGCATGAGAGGGAATCGGGATCCACAGCAGCAAGCACTGCCGCGAGGACGTGAGTGAGGACGAGAATCCCGGGCAGGAGTCGGACAAGGCATCAGCCTTGCTTTGGTAAACAATGCTTTGGTGACCTTCTCTGGGACAAGCCACTAAGCACTGGTGAGAACTGGATGTGCACTTACAAATGAGTTAGGAAGGCTGGGACAGGATGACAGTTCTGGGCACGACCTCGCTTCACCTGAATGACCCATCCGAGGGAGTTCAGCTTTTCAGGGAGAGAAAAATGAGATCTGCTGGAGTGCAGGCCTAGTGAACTAAACAGTGCTGGTGGCGGTCCTGGGGGCCTGGACTGCCGAGGAGGCTGTCCTAGAGGCCAGGTTGAGCCAAAAGGGTGTCCTTAAAGGCAGATAGTTCTGGGCTTCCAAGACCTGAGAGTTTTAGTTGCCTTTTGGCACCACCTGGTGGCAACTCAGTGCATCACCACAGCAGGCAGGGCTGGACAGAGCCAACCAAGCAGCGTGGAGGGCACCATGGTCTGAGAAAGATGCAGGCCCAAGCACTGGCTACCGCTGCCCTCCAAGGAAGAAACCAGTTCCTCTTTTGACCTCGTACTTAAGCTAGACTTGTGAGCAGTCTTCATTTTATCATGCTGTGCGGTTAGTGGGGACACGTCTCGTCCCAGAGGTGCTGAGGGACAGCGAGGGGAGCTCGGTGCCCGTTTCGCACAGGCACGGGGGCTGGATGGATGTGGGCAACGGGGGAGAGCCTCGGGTCCGCTCCCGCCGACCCCTGCGCCAGGCGAGGCCGCCTCTGCTTTAAAGGTCAGACGCCAGTGCGCAACGTTTAACCGGCTGGGCCCCCTTAGTATCCATTTACCTACATCCGTTTACCTCTGCTGCGCTTGGGAGAATTTTAGAGCTAAAGGTTAAAGTTACAAATTCCTCCTTAGTTGAAGCCTGAATACTTTCAGTCTGAAGCGCCCTTGTAAACAGTAAGGAAGATCAAGACTTCCTGGAGAGGAGGGGGGCCCGGGCCCACCCCACCTGGGGGCAGATGGGCTGCCTGCAGTGCCCCCGCCCGCTGTCTGGCCTGCCCCACTGTGGTCTCTACCCAAGCGGGCAGCTGTGGCAGTCTGAACAGTGTGACAGTGACCAGCGCCATTTCTGAGCCCATTTCACTGCAGCTGACTTGCAGGGCTCCAGTGAGGACCACGTGGTAACCTGTGGACAGCACTTCGCACGGTACCCGGCTCAGTGGCTGACCGATGCCATCACTGCTGCGACTGTGGTTACTAGAAGCAGCTGAGGACCCACCTTACCTGGAGTGCACCTCCCACAGCTTCTGGTTCATCCGATAATCCCACACGGAGACCAGGCCCTCCTCGCCCCCGCTGACAATCTTCCAGTCGTCCATCTGGACTGAAGAGACTCCGAGCTGGTGGGCGGAGACGGACAGGGCGATCGTGTCAGTGCGGAGGTCGTGGACCCTCACCCTGCAGGGCCAGAGACGAGCGCAGAGTTAGCATTAGAGCCTGAGGCGACGAATTCCTCCTCAGCCATGCTGGTCTACGTACAGCAACCCTGTGAAAACAGAGTACGAAACCCCTTCAGTTACGAACATCTAAATACTGAGACTGAACTTTCACCGCCTCCTTAGTGTACTCTCGGAGGAGGCCAAGAGGCACTAGAAGTGAACTAGTGTAGAGCACCTCCACCACTCAAAGCACAGAATAAGGAGGACTCAGAACAAATACACCGGCTGCCCTGCTGCTCACTTTCACGTGCTCCACAGGGGAGACGCCTGCCCTGGGCACAAGCCCATCGCGAGGGAGGCTGACCTGACTGCCACGGTGCCTCCGTGGGGACGTCGGCCTGAGAAGGCTGTCCAGAGGGTAAGTATACCGCCCAGCATGGCAGTTTTGCTGTTCATATAAAAGTCTGTTAAGAGCAAGTTGTAAACAGCTACATTTGTCTGCAACCTGAACCCTTACCTGGTTGGAAAAATAACACTTTTCGGGTAATTTAACTCAACTTTTAAGTTCATCACCATCTTGTTGAAATTTGGAAAGGCGATGCATCTACAGTTGACTAAGCATAACAGAGTCGTGATAAGAGTATATGGACACTTGGCAGTCACTTATCTAAAGTCTTGAGATAATTACTTACCTTGTAATAATCTGAATTTAAGAACATCTTTAAAAACTACTTTCTATTCTATACAAGTATATGCTGAATTTCCACATAAGGATAAATTAGATGAGCCAGAAATCTCTTACCCACTAGAAGTACCAACACAGTTCCTGAAATAAGCCACAAGAGCTAAAACTGAATGTGGCAACATTTCAGTACAGGTGAATTTAACAGCCCCTATGCTGCAAGTCACAAAGGAAAAGACAATCGCTGCCCTGAAGAGATGCCACCAGCTAGCTAGCAGGGGAGCTGGACAAACATGTCTGACACAAATAATGTGGGGAGAAGGGATCATCTCAAAAGATGTTCTTACAGGTACATGAGCACGCACAGACACAGAGTATCTTCAGAGTTCTGAGGGAAAATTATTTGAACTGGAAATTCTATACCTAGCTTACCTACCAAGTTTGAGGGCATAATGAAGACTTTTTTTAAACAGAAAAGGACTCAAAGTGAGCTACCCATGGATACTCTCTGAAAGAAAGTGATGTAGCAAAATATCAGAAGGACCACGGAGTGATGTATGAAACAAACACTGAGTGTTAGCAGACAGCTTAGAAAGACCTGATGTGTCAGCTGGGTGGACAGACGCACACAGGACAAACCCACCTCTTATGAGGAAGAGCCTCAAGTCACAAAGCAAAACTCAATATAGGGACTTCGCTGGTGGCACAGTCGTTAAAACTCGTGCTCCCAATGCAGGGGGCCCGGGTTCAGTCCCTGGTCAGGGAACTAGATCCCACATGCATGCCACAACTAAGGAGCCTGCCTGCCACAACTAAGACACAGCACAACCAAATAAATAAATTAAATAAATAATAATTTTAAAAAGCAGGTTTGAAGAAGAACCGAATAGTACTTAAAAAAAAAAAAAGATTAAAAAAAACCCTCAATATATGCTACACACGAAAGGCACATTTGCATGTGACAAGGAAGAGGTGACAATTTTAATACCTGAAAAGGTAGATTTCAGAGCAAAAAGCATTAGCCTGAGAGTACTTCAAAATGATGAGAAGGATACAGCTTACTAAATGTTTGATAAAACTTGCCAGGAAAGAAACAAAAAACCCCACATGATACCCGAAACTAATATAAAACTGTAAATCAACTATATTTCAATTAAAAAACCACACATGGACCTAATGTCTGTAGGTCGATTTTTCCCCCCTTTTTAGTAATTCAGTTTCTTTCATCATTATAATCTATTCAGGTTTTCTATTTCTTGAGTTCATTTTTTGAATCTCCTTATTTGAAGACCTAGATGAATAAATGACGTTGTAGGAAAATAAGAATTATCAAAACTAACCCCCAGGAGACAGAAAATCCAAATAGATCAAGGAACACAGAGCAAGCTGGGAAATCTGTGGAGGAGCAAGCTGTCCCTGCAAAACAAGAACAGCAAAATGGGTCCAACCTGGAAGGAACAAACCCCGCCCCCCGCATTCCCAAACCCCGGGCTACATCTACTGTTCCACAGCACAGCAAAGGGAGGAAAGCTCTGACTCCCTACATGGAGCCAGCATTCTGTTATTACCCAAAACCTGACACTGCAAGCATGACAGAAGACAACAGATCTGCACCAGTGCTAAGACCTGAATAAAATATCAACTAACAAACAGAACTCACAGCAACATGTTAACCAGCAAGTGGACTCTGTCTAGGATGTCCATTCCTGTGGTCCACCATGCCTCTCTGACAACAAGAAACCCACAGAGAGGGTCACTTCCATGGACACTGAAGAGAGATCTGATGACACAGAACACTTATTTCTAATGAAAAGTCTTTAAAAAATAGTAATCTACTTTTACCAATGTTATTTCACATTGTTTTAAACAAATTAGATAAAAGAAGAAAATGAGAAGTGGACAAATTTATCATTAGGGTTGACAATCCAAGGTAATTCAGTAATAATTCATAATCAAATGTATTCTAATATGTCAAAATCAATAACTATCCTTTGTACAACCACTAGTTTTAAAAATGTAATTGAAGAAAAGATCCCACTTAAATTCGCAATTATAAGCAAAATACCCTATAACAACTTTCTCAACTTGGAACTCTACCATATACATTACACCAACATTAATTACAGAGGGCTCAGAGAGTTAAAACAATTACAAATATTCAGGATAGGAAGGCCTTTCTAAACATTACCAAAAAAAAAAGTCAAGGCAAATGGTAAACTGGGAAAAGTTTGCACCAGACGACTAATTTCTTATAAAAAAAAAATTCCTTCAAATTGATAGTAAAGATTGATAACCCAGTAAAATTTAAGAAAAGAAAAAATAGTTCACAGGAAAAGAAATACTAATGGCTTTTAAACACGTGTAAGATGTTCAAGTTCACTGGTAAGGAGAGGAATTATGCACTAAAACTACAATGCAGTAATACCACTCAACCTGCCTACCCAGCAAAGGTAAAGTCTGGTAGTACTCCAAGACCCCTTCCACGCTGGTGAGCCCTGGATACAGAGGGACTTCCGTACGGCTGATGTGAGCACAAGCCCAAAGAAAGTGACTTGGCAATATCCAACAAAAAAAATATACTTCACTTTGACCTAGCAATTCTGCTTCTAGGATTATATAGGCAATATCTAACATACGTGTACAACCACATATATACATACAAGGCCATTAGCCACAGTACTTTTTCAGTAGCAAAGATGAGGCTTCTGTTTCAGGCACCCTGTTGACCCTCCCACTGAACATCACTTCATACTGCTGGATAAGACGTAACTACATCCTTTTAAGTGCACTGCTGAGCTCACAGAGTAAGCGACCTCCCTAGGGCCCATGCAGAAAACCAGGTTGGAGAGCTTGAGGTGCAATTTTGGTCGCCTCTATGCATGTGTGGTGGGGGTGAGGCTATTGGCAGGTGCCAATCTCAGGAAGCAACGGGACTAGCTCTTACTGTACCACGGGGGCAAGGCTGTAAGACTGGGGTCCACTCAAAGGGGAGTATTGAGACCTTCCTTTATAAAAAAGCAGTATAGAACTTCTAGACACAAAAACATAATCCCTGCAATTAAACTCATTAGATAGGCTAGAAACAGATTAGACAAAGCATTTGTAAATTAGAAAATAAATCTGAAAAGTTACCTAGAATGGAGCACAAAGAGAGAAACAGATGAAACATGTGAATGAAGCGTTAAGAGACAGGAAGGATGGAAGGGGATGATGGTTCAGCTTACGCCCAAAAGAAATCCCAGAAGGAAAAAAATCCAGTGTGTGGCAAAGAAGCGATATTCAAAGTGTTAATGGCTGATGTTTTTCCAAAATGAAAGACAGGCATACTCACACTCATGAGCACTAATCAGAATAAATGAAAAGAAATACGTATTACAGAGTATCATAATAAAGTGGGAAACCGCAAAAGACACAAGGGGTCTCAAAAGCAACCTGAGACAAAAAGACTTCTGATAATCAGACCAACAGGAGAAATGAGAAACAGTCTTTACATTGTCATGAATTCGAGTGACTCAACGGGGAAGGCACATAACCTAGCTCCATCAGCGGATGCCAGCTAAAGCCGTGACGGCACGTCCGGTACAGTGGAGACCTGCACGGGCATCAGAGAAGGAGGCAGAGCTACACATACTGAGGACAGCCGTCGCCCAACAGCCACACACCCAGCGCACCAGGCCCCGCTGCGTGGCGGCAGCTGGGGGGCGGGGCAGGGAGGCACGCATGTGTGTGTGCAGGCGCCCTCTGGAGACCGCCGTCGCACAGCCTCCGCTGAGGAAACAGAAGCTCCCAGGAGACAACTTCTCCCTATGTATAATTTTTTGTGCTTTTGAATTCAATGTTGAAGGTGTAGGTTACCTGCTTAAGTTAAAATAATTTAAAGATAAAATTCTGGAAGGACATACTGGAGTTGGTAACAGCAGTTACCTTGGGGAAGAGTCTCAATGGAAGAATGAGAGGAATAAATGCGGCTTTTACTTTTTATTCTAGACACTGCCATGTTGTTTAAGGAACAAGAACTCGTTCATGACTGGGAGGGGCACCCAGAGGCCTTCACAAGTACTGGTCACACTCTGTTTCTTAAGTGGGTGGGTGGTGGGAATGCTCAGGCGTTCCGTTGTTCTTTAAATTGTACACAACGTACCTTGTATGCACTCCCATGTGGATGTTTTGTTTCAAATAAAACAGGGTTTTAAAAATCTATAGTCTTATGACACAGGGGTGAGGTCCATGGTTCTTCCCTGCTGGCGGCGAGGATGACTGAGAGCCCCGTTAGTACAGCAGGCCAATCAGCAACCCCCTCGCCCCGCCTCCCCTCTTCCCAGGGAGGGTCTGTGACCAGAGAGATGCAGAGCGAGCAGGAAACACACAGAAGACAAAGAGCTCCCTCAGTCGGCATTTACAGACACTAATCTTTAGGCATTTGTGGGTTAGAGAAGGGAGAAAAGGTAAAGTTGCTGTGAAAGGAACTCTGCCTGGAGGCTACAGCTGCACTGCTTACTAATGGGAACTTGGAAAGGAAGGGGGGGGGAGAAATTTTTAGCTTGAGTACTTTTCAGTGCATATTTGGTTAATAAGGGTCTATTTTGCTCTAGTGATTTTCATAAAGAGCCCCTCTGTTGAATATTTATACTCCATAATTTACAGTTTGGCTATTAAGGAGACAAAGGCAAACACAAATTTGGTCCAGAAGTTCAAAGTTTGCCATCTGTTTTCCTATTGTATTTAGATACCGGCAAGGATGGCTCCAAACAAAATACACAAATACACCAAAAGATACAGCATTAGTGTATTTTATCACTAAGGAAAACAAAAATGGGCCAAAAACAGACTCGAACTTCTCCCCACAGGGAAAAAGGAGAAGCACTTAGAAGACATCTCCTCAAAGAGGCACTGCTCTGGTTTCTGGCTGACAGAAAGAGGTGGCACACAGCACGGGGTGCGAAGTCCACGCGAACCACTCGAGTTCACATTACGAAATGCATCTCTGCTTCACACACCTGACGGCGCGGCCCCAGCGTGCACAGCAGCGTTCCCTGGCAGAGCCCGTACCCTCAGCGCTCAAATCAAATTCCCGACGTGGGGAAACAGGTAGCACAGCAAATGGGCACAAACATGCCAAGACAACTGATTCCAGGGACAAAAAGAAGCCAATGGTAGACACTGTGAATCCCTATCCAGCGCGTGTTTCATCAACTTTGCCCGTTGAAAAGAAAAAAATAATTGGTCTGAAAGCTGTAATTGTATTATGTTTAATATTCATGGTTGGGTTTGGAGGGCTGTTCCAACACTCCCTCTCTCCAGCCCCTCTCTAATGAAAATCACACCATAGGAGTCAGCTCGAGCCCGCCAATTAAAACAAAAGACACCAGAACCTTCCAAAGACTCCAACAGAGGAGCATCCATCTGATGGGCAGGAAAACGTGCTGGAACCGAGAGGGAGGCACGCTCTGGCTGGTCCTGTGCTAAGAGCTTTGAATAACTTATTACAACACTTGCAGATGGAGCAAATGTAACATTTACGCCCCACTCACTCTCCCTAACAGCCAGCAGCAGCACCAGAAGCCACCACAACTTTGTATTTGTCAAGGCGAGAAGAAAGCTCCGACACTCTCTAATTAGGGGTCACAACTCAGAGCTTGCTTCCCACTGGTTTGGATAAAATAGTCCCATAAAATAATAAGGCAAACTGTATTTGATGGCAAAGATGAAGCCTGTTCAGACTCTGGCTCAGCGGTTTCATTAAGAAGGACCTGACCTTCAGCTATATTTCTATCCAGAAAATAAAGGGAACAAGCAAGACAGCATTAAAACAGTCTCTTTTTTCTTAAATGACCAAATTAATCAAGAAAACTCACTATTTTTTTTTAAAGAAATCAATAACATGATTCTGTTTTGTCTCATCGAACCTATATTAAAGAGGATTTTAAAATACAACCTTATATGCCAAAATCAGTAGCTATAACATACATATAGCACCAATGGTGGCCTTTGGTGAATGATTCATTTTTAATAGCAACTAAAAAAACATGTATTTTCAGGTAGAACTGCCCAGTTTAATCCAACTAGGCTATGGTTAGAGCTCTATGTATTGTAAAGCTGTATCTCTAAAGTTTAGAGTTCTTTGTTTATTGCCCATAAAGAGTAATAAGCCCCTTGGACTGATCACTCGACCTTTCTGGACCTGTTTCCTTAGCTGGGCCAGCATTAGATGGTCTTAAAGAGCTCTGCTAGACCGAACATTCTGCAACCCTTACAAGCCAGCCCATAACACCACCTGTGGACAAAAATGATGACGTATGTAACACCAAAATAACAAGGCACGCTGGAAACATAGAAACATTTAGCTTACTTTAATAAATCCTTTTAAATTTTAATCAGATGAGTATACCTAGAATAACCTATTTTATGGTCAACTGATTTTCAACAGTGGTGCCAAGACAATTCAATGGGGAAAGAATAGTCTTTTCAACAGATGATGCTAGGACAATGGAAATCCACATGCAAAAAAGAATGAGGTTGGACTCCCACCTCACACCATATACAAAAATTAACTCCAAATACATCATAGACCTCAGTGTAGGAGCCAAAATTATAAAAATTCTTTTAAGTAAACATAGGAGTAAATCTTTGTGACTTTGGGCTAGGAAATGGCTTCTTCAATATGATACCAACAGCACAAACGACAAAGAAAAAATGGATAAATGGAATTTCATGAAAATTAAAAACTTCTGTGCTTCAAAGGACATTATCAAAATTGTGGGGGGCTTCCCTGGTGGCGCAGTGGTTAAGAATCCGCCTGCCAATGCAGGGGACATGGGTTTGAGCCCTGGTCTGGGAAGATCCCACATGCCGTGGGGCAGCTGAGCCTGTGTGCCACAACTACTGAGCCTGCGTGCCACAAATACTGAGCCTGCATGCCACAACTACTGAAGCCCACGCACCTGGAGCCCGTGCTCCACAACGAGAGGTCACTGCAGTGAGAGGCCCACACACCGCAATGAAGAGTAGCCCCCGCTCACCACAACTAGAGAACGCCCGCACGCAGCAATGAAGACCCAACGCAGCCAAAAATAAATAAATAATAAATAATTAAAAAAAAAAAGTGTGAAAAGACAACCCACAGAACAGGGAGAAATATTTACAAATCATGTCTGATAAAAAGTTGGTATCCAGACTATATAAAGAACTCTTGCAACTCAATAAATAAAAAGACAACCTAATTAAAAAATGGGCCAAGGATTTGAATAGACATTTATCCAAAGAGGCCAAAAAGCACATGAAAGGATGTTCAACATCATACCTTTAGGACAGCTATAATCAGAGACCATAGCAAGTACAGGTAAGGATGTGGAGAAATTGGAACCCCCATACACTGCTGGTGGGAATGTAAGATGGTACAGTGACTTTGGAAAAGAGTCTAGCAGTTCCTCAAATAGTTAAACATAGGGTTATATAAGTCAGCAATGCCACTCCTAGGTATATATCCAAGAGAAGTGAAAACATAGGTCTACACAAAAATCTGTAGTTTAATGGTAACAGCAGCATTATTCATAATAACCAAAAAATGGAAACAACCCAAATGTTAACTGATGAATGAATAAGTAAATGTGGTATACTCATGCAATGGAATATTACTTGGCCATAAAAAGGAATTAAGTGGTGATTCAAGCTACAACGCAGGTTTACCTTGGAAACATTATGCTAAGTGGAAGAAGCCAGTCACAAAAAGTCACATGTTCTATGATTCCATTTATATGAAATGTCTAAAACAGACAGATCCGTATAGGCAGGAAGTGATTAGTGGTTGCCTAGAGCTAGAGAAGTTGGGGGGACGTGGGGAGTGACTGCTAAGGGGCACAAGGTTTCTGTTTGGGGTGATGAAAATGTTCTAAACCTGACTTGGTGATGACTGCACAACCTTGTGTACTTTACACTGGATTGTATAATTTAAATTGGTGAATTGTAGGTATGTGAATTCTATCTCAGTAAAGCTAAAAATTTTTTAAATCAATTTAAGATTACAGGAGGAAAAGCAGTGGGACTTGTTGGCTCAGTGCATGTTGCTCTGGCAGCCCACTAACAACCTGATGTACGCCCTTACCACCAACTCTTCTTTTTGGCCCCGCCATGCCGCCTGCAGGATCTTAGTTCCCTGACCAGGGATTGAACCTGGGCCACGGCAGTGAAAGCACAGAGTCCTAACCACTGGACCGCCAGGGAAGTCCCATCCTTATCACCAACTCTTATTTTGATTCTCCCCAGCAGAGCATTCTCTGGTCTAGATCCCTGATTTCATTCGTTAGAAATGAGCAGATCCCAGATGAGAAGACTGAGAGCAACAGAATGGGAAGGGACCCCATTTAATACAGCCCTCTACACAGTTTATTTAAATAATTTAAAGAGAGGAGGAGTTCTGCGTCTGACCTAAAGTAAGCCCACTACTGCCTCTGTCTTCTGCTGCTACAACCCAAACCTCTGGACAAAACACAAAAAGCAAACACCTGAGGACCCTGGGGAGTTGACTCACTACAGTGGATTGTGGAGGAAGTGGCCGCGGAGGAAGGGGCCGTGGGGAGAGGAGTTTCTCTCTCACAGCCTCACCCGAGTGTGAGCTCCTGTAGCACAGCTGTGTAGTGGTGTGGGAGCTATAATGCTAACAGAAACACCCTCTTTCTGAAGAACCAAGGAGAGAAGCCCCTAAGTCCAAAGAGCGTGGGTGTGGCGTCTTTGGGGATTCCCCCATCTCTTTTCTCTGTGGTTTTGCCCCAAGGCAGTCCCTATTCACAGAGCTGCATGGTGGTAGGGATGCCAGCAGGTGAAACCCTGAGAGAAACCCCATCTTCTCGTCAGAGGCCCAGGGGACAGGGGCCCTGAAAGCTAGGAATCGCAGGGATGAAGAGAGGGCGGAACTGGAGACGGGGAGCCCGTGATACTGCGTGCGACCCCACGCACGGCCCAGGCGCAGATCCAAAGCAGTACAGCAAAAGCTCAGATAAGATTTCAACCACTGCCAGCTCAGACTAACCTCTGGGTGGCACATGTGCAGGGCAGTCAGAGAAGCACAGCAAAGGTTTTGGAAATTGAACTGACACTGGAATCACCACCCATGGAAGGCAAGACACAAATTGCAGTCTGAACCTAACCAGGGGGACTGCCTGTTTAAAACAAAAACAAAACAACATCCTCCAGAGGATTATGTAACAGGATCCAAAGTGGACACAAAATGTCCAGGATATATCCAAAATTACTTGACATACCCCCACCCCAAAAGCCCCAGGAAAAATGTGACCCATTCTCAAGGGAAAATGTCAACCCTACAATAACCCAGACTTTTGGAATCATCAGTGACTTTAAAGCAGCTATTGTAACTATACTGCATGAGGTAAAGGTACAATGATAAGAAAGAATGAAATTCTGAGCAGAGAAACAGAAACAATGGCAATTTTGAACCAAAAAAGTATAAAATCTGAAATAAAAAATTCACTAGATGGGTTCAATAGCAGAATGGAGATGACAGAGGAAACAGTTCGTGAACCCAAAGTTAAATCAGTAGATATTTGCAACTTGAAGAATGTAAGGCTTAGGAAAGAAAATGAATAGAGCTTCAGTGACCTGTCGGATAATATCAAAAAGTCTGTTCTTCACATCACTGAAGTCCCAGAGGAGAGGGGAAAGGGATCAGTGTGGAAAAAAAATCTGAAGAAATAATGGCCAAAAAAATCCCAAATTTGGTGGAAGACATAAATTTACAGATTCTAAATGTTCAGTGAATCCCAAAGGTTAAACAAAAGAAACAAAACAAAAAAACTCACAGTGGTCTATTTCCTGCAGACTTTATCTTGGTAACCCACTCAAGTTTCTCATAACTGTTCTAATTCCTAAGATTTATTTTTGCCCTCATTGAACAAATACAGACTTCTATTTAATTGAAAACACCATCCAATGCAAGAAGCACCATTACTTTATGTAATATTTTAACATGCTGCCATTTGTAAGATGTTATTATAAAAGACACATCTTGATTTCAAGGATGTGAAAATGTAAAAAAAAGTGCATCTTGGAATAAATGCAAAACATACAGAGTTAAGCCCTCTCTGAGCACTAGACAGACACTGTGGTAAGACACAAGCATCCAGTCCTAACACCGGATGCACACCCCTCCCTCCCCTCCTCTAACGTTACTTACCACTCTTCTTGGCTTAGCAGGAAAGGACAAAATATGCATTAAAAAAAACCTCATTGATCTGTAGTGTTAAAACTCTTGTGCAGAGCCCCACCTATATAACCCCACTTTATAACCCTTCCCTCCCATCGAGGGAAAAGTACAATCCAACCATAACTCAGTTCCCACCCTGACCATTCTCTTAATCTTTATCAGACTCTACTTAACCTCTAGTGACAAGCTAGGTGAACTATTTTTTCATTTTTAATTTCAGCCTATACGCACCCCCACAAAAAAAACCAACTCCTTAGAAAATTCCACCCATGTTATTAGCAAAGTTACTCAAGCTGATTTCCTTACTTTAAAGAAACATTATTTTTGTTTTAACCTTGGACAGTTTTATGTACCTTTAGAGTCCATTTCATTCTCAAGTTATTTATAAAGTACTAAGAGAATGCAATAGAAGTTCAGTTTTTTAAATAAAAAAGGAGGTTCCAAGGTTTTTAAATTGCATCTGTCATGAAGTGATAGCCACCTAGCTCTCTTCATAGTATTTGCCCCCTCCGTCCCACTTCTGAAATAAAACATAAGCTGTACAAGCCTGGGTGTGCATCTCTGATGAGTTCCCACTCATAAGCTATTAAGTCTTTGGGAAAAACCCCACAAGACATGCCTCTATGCACTTAAAAGTCTAGAGTCCTTATTCCTTCCTTTTTCCAGATGTATAATATTTTTAAGCCCCGTGTTTCAAATTCATATTGCTAACACTGTTAATGTGACTCATAAAGAACAATCTTACATATGATGGCAAGCCTCTGCGGTACCAGTAGTAGTCAAATAGCTGGCACAGATCTAGAAGTGGCCCTGATTAAATGCCATTTTGGACAGCCCCCTCTCCAACTCCAAGTCCCAAGTCTATTCTTTTCATCCAAAAAGACAAAGGGTGTAAAAAAAAAAAACAAAAACCGTAACTTTGGTTTACTAATAAAATGGATTTTAACATGGTCAGATTTGGGACCAGAGAGCCCTTATACACTGCGCATTTGGCTTCTCCTCTGGCAATGGGGAGCGTGGTCAGGCAGCCCTGCTCCAGAGGAAAACATCAGCTTTACCGAGTATGTACAGGTCTCCTCACTGACAGCAGGATGTGCAGCTGACAATGGTCATGACAATCTGGCTGTAACTGTGCTTCTAGAGCTAATTAGGCTACGTTATGCAGAAAGCAGAGGTCTCTTCTCTGGAACACCATTTTGGTTTCCTGGGAGCCTAGCTGTGGTTGAACACCTAAATGGTCATGCTGTCAGCAAACTCTGAAGCATAGCCTACAATCCCAAACCCTTCCATCTGGATGCCCCACAGAGCCCTCTGCATTTGCTCTCCTGGAAAGCGAGGAGCTGTTAGGTCCCTGCGGGCAGATCCTGTAGGTAAGCTTGGAGCCTTTGCGCAGCTCAGTCAGAAATGAACACGGGAGAGTAAAACTATAAACTGATGCGTTTCACTTGCTGTGCCACAAGTGGGGCCACTTATCAAGCCTAGTTCTTTGGGTTTTTTTTTAAAGAGAAAAACTGCCTGGACATACACTGAGGAGTTCAATTCTCAAGCATGAGAAGTATCAGCTGTTTCAGGAGGGCTCGAGGAAAAAAAGATCAAGTATTTTCTTTCAATAAAGCATACATGTTTTTGCTGTATGGGAGGGAGACTAGTAGTGAAGGTCAGAAGTTGAAAATATTATCTGACAAAACAATTATTTTTGCAAGCTGCTGCACTGGTGCAACAGAGGTCTGGGATTTGGCACAAAGGGGGACCCGCCTCACGATCTGATACCCCACCAAGTGGCCCGCCACCTGCAGCCCGGCGCTGGCCAGCGGGGGGCGGGCCAGCTGAACCTGGCCTCCAGCCATGCCACCTCTCTTCAGGGCACTGGATCAGACATGACAGATAACCAGTCAAAAGAAGAAGGAAAAAAAAAAAAGGAAGAAGAAGAAAGAAAAGGAAAAGCCAAGGGGGAGAGGGAAGAGAAAGGAAAAAAGCCTAAAATTTGGACTCAGACAGTCTTTTCAAACACTTTAATCCTTCCATGCTGATGGGTCCTGGAGCGGCCAGAGCTGGCACTGGACCCTGTACCGGGAAAATCCGACTCCCTAAGCCAATACGTTAAAGGGAAGACTGCTAATCAGCTAAATAGAAACTGGAATCTGTTCACATGAAGTCTCTTTTTTTTCCCCCATCACCGGAGGGACACCACAGTGGTCTGAAACACACTCTTGACATCATTTGGCAGGCAAACCTATTTTGCTGAACATGATTCATCCCTTAGGTTATTGTTTTTAATATTAGAAAGTGAGCTTTTAAATGCCAAACAAATTTTACAGCAGGGGGACAAAAGATATTCCAAGTGGTCTCACTGGACCTTCCACCAACTGCGTCCACCAAATGGCCTAAAAGACAACCTTCCCATGGTGTTTCAGAAATGAGGCAGAGACGCAGATCCATCCAACTATTACCTAATACAAGACTTTGTTCTCCAAGTTCACAGGGATGGTATTTATGGGATCAGGGCTGAACTCAGGTGGGCAGAGATGTGAGTGAGAAGTGAGGAGGGTGAGCCGTGGAGGAAATCAGTGAGCTCAGTGGAGGCCGAGCGGCCAGGCCTCAAGAGAAGCTGCCTCCGGCTCTAAGATGCGACTCTCCTGACACCTACCTCCTGTCCATGTTGCCACTGACCATGAGATTGGGAGGGCTGTCCCGGAGGTTGACGCAGGTGAAGTCGCCAAGCGCGTTGCCCAGCTTCGAGAGGCAGCGTTCTGCTTCCAGGCTGTACACCAGGATCTGGGGAGGAGGAAAAACACGTGGGTGAGCGTTAGGGGCAGCAGGCCCGCACAAACAATTTCCACCCAGCGTCACCCCGGGGCACGGTCACGGCACCAGCTCCCATTAGAGAAGAGGCTCTAATACTTCATTTCCTGACCCCTTCCACGTAATGACAGTATAAGGATGCGGCTCTTAGAACGACAAAAGGAAACACAAGAGAAAAGAAAATCTAAAGAATTCCAGGCCAAGGTGCAAACAAACTCATGGGACACACAAAAAATGCCAAATGGGGAAATTCGGTATCCCAATTTCCTAACACAGAAAAAGAAGCATGGAAACTAGGGGTCACTGACTGCTTCTGATGACTTAATGGGGGAAGCTAATGAGAAGTCTGTGTACAGGGTTCTCTCTCTTTTCCCCTCTGTATTTCTACCACAGAAGGTAAAAAGAACAAACAGTGTAAGCATCCAGGATGAGGAAGCTTGCACAGTTAACCACTAGATGATTCCTTTAGATTAAACTACAAACCAAAACATAAAGTCTTATTCCCAAACGTTAAAAAAAATTTATTTTAACTGAGGTACAACCGATATTCCCCAACATTTCTCTCTTCAGTCACTCTCCACTCCTAATTATAGTAAGCTCTGTTCCATAAGGTATGGAGGCAAGTAAGAAAGTATCCTTGATCTCTAGACAATGTATTCATTACATTTGAACACTGCCTTTTCTCCAGCAAATGGGGAAACAAGGATGATTCATAAGGAATCTTTCTGAAGATTATTTAAGTCTTTTACTAAAAAAATCTTAGTAATTCAATTAACATTAAGTGCTTGCCATGGGTCAGTAATTGCTGTAAGTACTGAAGACATATAGTCCTTGCACCAAAATTCACTGTTCAAAAGCCTCCTCATTTACACACACACACACACACACACACGTGAGCATACATTATATTCTGTTGATCATGTGGTTAAAATTAATCACTGAACTCAAAAGTTTTAATGTTAATATTTTGTAGAGTTTCGTCTCTTAGCCCACACATGAAAATGATGTGCTATTTTTTCTTGTTAACCTATACATTTATCAATTATCAGTGTACAGATTCCTATTTTAGTACTGAGAGGTTAATAAATTGACTCCACCTTGAAAACCATTGATCTCATTGTTGACACATATTTCTAACAATTGAATCTTTGGAAATTCCTAATAGTCAAAACAACACTATAATATTAAGTAAAATTGCTCACAGTATCTGAAAGGAAAGAGGGCAATTTCAAAATGTAAAATGGCTTCTTAATCCCTAAAGACCATAGAGAACAAGCTAAATTTTATTTTTATTTTCATGCAGTTGAAAATAAAAGTTTCTGAGAAAATTTCAACTGTAAAATATCCAAAATAAGATTCTTCTTCCAAGTATAGACGTAGAAATAAATCAAATCTTCTGTCTACAGTGAATATCCTAAAAATTACATAAAAATCGGTTCCTGGAGGGAGGAAAAAAAAAAACACCAGCAATCTCATGGTCTACCCTGAAAGTAACATTCTGCACTTATGTATCATTATACAGCTTTCAACAGGGCTTTTGGACTCAATCTCTTCTTGTTTTTAAAATACTTCAACATCTATAGCAGGAAGAAATGTTCATGGTAAATATAAGAATTAAAATCTGATATTGAGTCTGTTCCTATGTCTTTACTTCTTCTAGAAGTTCTTTTTTGACAAGAGGATAGATCATTTCTGAATGAAACAGTGGGATCTAATCCCTCTCCAAAAAGACTGCAAATTCATCGTATAAGTTAGTAGTCAGGAGTCAAGTATTTTCTAAAATGTTTAATAATTCAGTGAATCAGAACTATCCAAAGAGTACCTTGACCATTATGTTTAGTTAAAGACCGCAGAGATTAGAAAACACATTACCCATCTCAGAGGCGGTTCTTCCCACGTTACGAGTCCCTCAACGACCTTTACCATCTCTCTCTCCCCTCTGCGCTCTCTCTCTTTTAATAAGGTTGAGCAAATGGGACTTCATTTTATCTGATTGCCACAGACTAGTGAGATTAATTATTCATGCTCACACTCTCCCTCTTGTTAAGACCATGCATTAGACTAATTTTTCTCTTTATTGCCCTAGTTGGGTGAGTCTCAACCCATGGCCACTTGACTCACTCTCAGAAGTGTATGGATATTCTGGAAAGAAGGAAAAAACGACCCGTACCTAAAATCGTGGAGAAAATGTCCTGCACTAATGTGACCACCAAATCAATAGATGTTGCTGGGGATTTTTTTCTTTTAAGTACCACATGTATACTACAAAAGGGTTTAAATAGTGATTAAGGAGCAAATTTGTATAGAAGTTGGATGTTTCTTTAAGAATTATCTAAAATGACTGAACCATGTTGTATATTTCACAAAGGTAACTGCAGGAGATGCAGTGTGTAGTCCCGGACACTGCAGGGTCTACTCCTTTCTCTTTGGCTTCCAGGTAGATCTAGAGGGCACCTGGTGGAAGCAAGCACTGTTTAAAAAGAACTTTCTGTTTTTTCCTTCTTAGAGATGTTAAGGTATTTTCACAAATCCTAGTCTTAGAATCCTAACTTTCATTTTTGTCAATTATTCAGATTTTTCTGAAATTTCTAAAGAATCTTTGTTTTTTTCTGATTTCAAACATAATGTATCTTGTGTAATCTTCTGGATAGCCATCTCTCAGAAATAACCACTTTAACAGTTTAGTGTATACAGTTGTCCCTCGATATCCATAGGGGTTTAGTGCCGGGACCCCTCGGATACCAAAATCTGCCCACGCTCCCTTATATAAAATGATGTACTACTTGCATATAACCTACATCTTCTCATCTACTTTAAATCATTTCTAGATTACTTACAACACCTAATACGATGTAAATGCTATGTAAATAGTTGCTGGTGCTCAGCAAATTCAAGTTTTGCTTTTTGGAACTTTCTAGAATTTTGGGGGGAATATTTTCGATCCGAGGTTGGCTGAATCCGTGGATTCACAACCTGTGGATGTGGAGGGCTGTGTACTGCTAGACTTTTTCTATACACATGTCTGTCTTGTCTGTTGCGCGCGCACTCTCTTTCTCTGTGTGTATAAAAAATTTTTTCTCTCGATGGGACTGTTGTTCTACAACTTGTTTTTCCTACTAAATAACATGAGAGTTCTTTCCTCGTCAGTACCTATACATAGATCTTGTTCTTTTTAAAGGCTGCATAGAACTTGTCTATGGATATATGATTCCATATTGATGGATATTTGGGTTGTTTCTAACTTTTTAGACAAAATATATAATGCTGTAATTCTTTCAACAGCCAGTAAACAACTGTTTATGACTCTTCTTCTCTGCAGCAGGCGCTGGAATGAACAGGGAGGGTGGACGGTGTGCAGGAACCTCGGCCGGCTGCCAGCTGCAACAAGCCCCCTCTTCACCAGCTGGTGCACGGCCACCAACTGTCCTGGTCTGCCATTTGTGGGACTCGCCTCTCTAAGGAGACCCACCTTACAGTCATGTCCTAGCAGGTGGTGGTGTAACAGTAGGGGCAGCAGTGTAGAGTCAGGATGGAGGTGGTGGCCACACGCCTGACATCTGGGAAACATTGGCAACGACCTGGTGCAGGCAGGCCCCGCCCCTTCCAGGTGTGACCCGGACCATTTAGTGTGCCTAGGACTGGCTTTCCAACCAAACCATGAGGAAAGGGATAAGAAATGGCTACTGCCCCTACAGTGGGGTGAGCTCAAGGCAGGCCAACTTCCTCCTTCACCCAGTAAGAACTGGATTTAGCAATACAAACATTTCCTAAATCTGGGACTGCTATTAGCCTCATAATGAAACAGGAACCACTGTATACAGAAATAGCTATGAAGAGATTACAGAGCCTTGCAGTCCCAGACTTTTGGCCGTGTGCTAATGACTGAAAAAAGGAATTCCATTTGTGTTTTCTTTAAGTTTACCAAAATAGTGAGTCTTCCTCACACTCCTACGTGTCATCTGCCAAAGGCATTCCACCACCACCAGCGTCAACCTGAGCCGCGGGCTCACCTCCTCAGGGCCCCAGGCACTGCCTTCCAAAGGGGTGAGGAGTGGTCAGAAGGCTTCCTTACAAGACTACAGCTTTTTAAAAGGCGTTGTGAATTAAAGATAATTTGTCTGCCACCATCTTAGAAAAGGGAAGCGACAGAGAGAGAAAAGGTTAGGAGATGCCGTGCTGGACTGCAGCGAAGTAGAAGATAAAACAAGGCATGGGGAGGAAGATTTGACTGAAATTCCTGGAGATGACAAAGTCTACCTACTTTCTTTTCTGATCTCTAACAACCCACCTCCATCACTACCACATATACTTTGCCCTTCTGAGGGGGTAAAGTCATGATAAGCCAAATTCTAGAGAGTAAAGAAAATAATCCTCATGTTCTCTCCTCTTCCATCCCAATTAAGCTTATTCTGTGTTCTCTTTGAGCTCTTAGCAGAGTTTATTCCCTCTTGTCAGTGCTGAAGGTATTCACCATCTACACACCCCATCTGGTGTCCCCAAGGTGCCACCTTGAACTGTACATTTGCTTCCTCCAACTTTTCCCCAGACCCATGGTTCTCAAACACTAGAGGGCAGGAGGGTCACCGAGGAGACTGTGATTTTAGCAGGCCAGCTGAGGCACTGTTACCAAGCGCCATGCCACATATTGTAAAACACTGTCCTAGACTTAGACTGTAAGTTCCTTAGGGCAGCAATCCTATCATTCATTCCTGCAGCACTGACTAAGGGCCAGCACGTGCCGGGTACTCAGTAAGTGCTTGTAGGTTAACTGACTGTTACACATTTATCAGGCAAACCCCGGGCTTACCATGGTCTGGTACATAATAAGTACTCAGATAGTCCTTGTTTTGCTTAACACATTCCCCCATTTCTGGATGCCTAACCTTGCTGCTGGCTTGTACAAAGGAACCACTTCCTTGTACTCAAAACAGAAGGTTCCACAGATCTCTCTCCACAGTCTCCAGATTCCAGAACTCCCAAACTGTATCCAGGCCCAAGGTTCCACCTCTGACAACACAGCACACTATGAATGTGTGGAATGTCTGGAAAACCATCCTGTTTAAAACACTGAAGATTCAGTGTAGTAAACATTCCTGTAAACATTCTGTTTAACTCCTAAGAAATCCGAGAAAGTCCGAGGAGCCAAAAATGAAGAGAGCAGTACACCCAGAAAGGGAAGTGGCGCTCCCATCAGGGGCTGCTCTGGGGACATGCGCCAGTGTCAGGAGCCTGGAGAACGCGGGGAACAGGAGGCAAGGTTTCCAGCCAGTGCCAGGTGGAACCAGAACTGATAAGTCTGCCTAAAGCTGGGCCCCCTGGACAGCTACGTACACTCAGCAAAAAGCAAGATAGGAACAAAAATCTATCCACTGGTGAAGAGAGCCTACGTGGCAACCTGCCTGTCTCAGGTTCAGCTCAGGATGGAAAATGTTTGCCCTCGGCCTGCAAGCCTCACGCAGGTTCGGAGTTTGAAGTTATACTACCTGCAAGGCCAAAAGACCCCAGGTCTAGTAATAAAAGTCCTTTCATGTTGGTAACATGCTTCCTGGTACCTGGCAGAATCTTCTCAGGAGGAAGACCCTCCCAACCCAGGCCACAGGAGATCTACAAATCAAGATCAGCCACATATGAGCTCACAATTTAAAAAAATTTTTTTCCCAACACAGAAACAGCTCATCATCATAAGTGAGAGACAGAAAACAGAAGAATTAGGCTTCCAAGGATATCAGATGAAGAAAAATATGCATGCTGGAAATCTTTACAGAAATAAAAGAGGGTGAGGGGTCAAAAGCAGCAAAACTGATTAAGTAGCTTTGAAAAACAAAACAAATAGAATTTCTAGAAATTAAAAAAAAAAAAATCAGGGGACTTCCCTGGTGGTGCAGTGGATAAGACTCTGCACTCCCAATGCAGGGGGCCCTGGTTCGATCCCTGGTCAGGGAACTAGATCCCACATGCATGCTGCAACTAAGGAGCCCGCATGCCACAACTAAGGAGCCCATGTCCCGCAACTAAGGAGCCCACGTGCTGCAACTAAGACCCAGCACAACCAAAGAAAAAAAAATCAATGGATGAGTTAAACGGAATCCAAGAGAGAATTTGTGAACTGGAAGACAAAGATGAAGAAATTATTCAGGATGCAACACAGAGAGATGGAGATGGAAAAGATGAGTGAGTGAGGAAGAGCACAGAAGGGAGAACAAGTTGGTCTAACACACATCTAACCTGAGTTCTAGACAGAAAGAACAGAGAGAATGAGGGGAAATTTCAACAAGGCAATGGCTGAGAGCTTTCTGCAACTGAAAGGAAAGAAGTGCAAGAGAATCCCAAACAAGGAAAATAAAACTAAATCCACACCTAGAGACAGCAGAGTGAAACCACAGAAAATTAAAGACAAGGAAAAACCAGCCAAAAGAAGAGAAAAAGTCCTAAATGGGAATGACAAACAACTTCTCAGTAATAACAGTGGAATCAAACCAATCATCTCTTCAAAGGTCTGAGAGAAAATACCTGTCATCCTGGAATGATAAAGGACTAGTAAAACCACCTTTCAAGAATGAGTATGAAATAAGGATGTTTTGGGATAAAAATACCAAGAGCAGAGAGCACTTGTGGCCAAGAGACCCTCACTACAGAATATACTTTTGGAAGATATAAAATCATTCCAGAATAAAAGGTCTGAAATGCTGGCAAGAACAGTGAGAGAAGATTCAGGTAAATGTGCATGAATATCTGCAAATGTTGACTATATACAACAACAATGCTGATTTGGGGTTAAATAAATAGAATAAACTCTATCTAGTCCTTATTATTCCAAACAGTCAAGTGCCATGCATCAGGGCAAAGTACCAGGAGCACAAAGGTGCCAGGTGCACGGGGGACCTCCAGCATCATGGTTTGGAGTGAACAGATACTTTCTTGGATAACTGTACCGTGTTTGGCACAAAGGAAGGACTCAGTATCTATTTGCTGAAAGAATGAATAAGTGCTGCACACCTCTGCCTGTGTCGATTACAGGTGAACGACACACCAGCCTTACATTAAAGATATGCCCCCCTACAGATGAACACGTTAAGTCAATTTGCTTTCCACCAACATCAGCGTATTTAGCTGGTTCATAAGTGGGAGGTACAGTTTTATTCCATACAGAACTTAAAGTACAAGACTAGTAATGCTCAATTTAAAAAAAATAAAAGATACAAAAGAAAAAGACCTCTCAGTCTTTGGGGTACAATTTACTCATGTAAATGACCCAAATTGCTCTTTTGACCCAACATAAATATGACCCACAAAAACGTGCTCAAAATTTTTACTACAAAAAATGCAGGGTCTGCATATCGATGTTCACATACAAAGCTAAGTGAACAGTCTCTATAAATTCACAGATGAGCTAAGATTGTAAAAAACGATGAGAAAGACAGTTGGGGAGGGAAGGCGAGCTAGTGAGAAAAGAGTAAATCATACAAAAAACAGCCAATAAAAAAATAAAAAAGCAGTTAATATACATGAATAATGGATGTCTGATTTAAAAGCAGTTTACTCTGATATGATGTAATTTTTGACAATCAGCCAGAGAGACTATTTTGTAAGTCCTTGCCAGAGATAAGTCAGCGCAAGAGGCTTGGTAACGCAGCGTATCTGTGAACATGTGGAAAATGACTTTCACCACCATCCCAAAGGTGACTCTGCTGGCAAACAAAAACTTGCCTCTCAGGTGCTTTTAGCAGCAGCAAACAGCAAGATGCAGAGCCGAAGAAATGGACCCCTGACATGAGCACAGCTCCCTGAAACACAGCAGCCCCTCAACAGTTTCCATGACATGCTTCTGGCACAGTCCACCCTCAGACGCGGCACAAAGGGAGAAGCAGCCTGGGCTGCTTTCATGTTTAAGTTTTAATGAGAGTGACAAGCCCACGAGGCCAGGATATTTCAGGGATGGGACGGTGTTGCTGAGCCTCGCCAGGCACCGGGTAGGCAGGCCCGTGTGCACTCCCCACCACCACGTGCCAATGCACCTGCAACCCCTGCTGTTCCAGGACTGGACTCTGCCCGGGAAGGCACTGCCAATCACCGCAGACTGTGCCAAACATGGGGCTTTGTGATGTGGGCAGATGTCTACAAAGGACCAGAGCGAGGCCAAACCAACACCTATTGTGACCTAAGCCTGAAAAGAACCCACAGAGCAAGAGTGCACTTGGGTGAAAATGCAGGCCAATATGATCCAATCTCTCTCTCCCCCCACATCCATAGGTGCTGGAAATAATAAAGGAAGGTAGTGACCAGAATATGGTTCTCTGCTTTGCTTCAGGGATCTCTTTAGACAGTCTCTGTCCTAGTGCTAGAAGAAGGATGAGAGGTACGACTAACAAAGAACGGGTTGATGGGGTACATAAAATGAATAGGAAACGTTCACTGTCAGAGCATTTAGGGCAATGAAGAGATTATAATTATTATGCAAATATATAACTCAAAGCTGAAAATCCTCACATACTCCTTTCAGGTTCCCAACAGGCCTCATCATAATAAAGAGCACGGACAGTTTCGGAGCACTTCACAAATAGTAACTACATGTAACTAACCAAAGTCCCCATGGGAAAGAAAGTTATCATTAAATCTATGTTATATAGGGAGGAAAACTGAGGCTGCAAACTATGAAATGAATTCTTCAAAATGAAAGACAACCTGGACATGATTTTTTAAATGGGAAGATTGCAAGTGAGAGCTGGTCGTGTAACAACACTCGTGAGCCTGTAGACTTCACAGTGTATACGCAATTCAGGATATTACGGTGCTTGCGTGTCAGTTTGCAACCGGCCTGGCAACTTCTCATTTGGCCCCAAGTTAGACTGGACAAAGGCTTCGAAGTGGGTAGACAGGCAGAATGTGGCTACAATCAGATCACCGAGACAAATGACAGCTGATGCAGGAGCGTGAAAAACTGCAGTGAACTACTGGGGCCTTTGGTGTAGGGCACAGTCCACCCCAGTGCCCTTCACACGCTGAAGGGCATAACAACCTTTCACTATATGGTACTACGTGGCACACGACAGTGCCGGCACAAACGTGATCAGCAGCGTCTTGCACACGAAGAACACTGTAAATATCAGCTGTTAATAATCATCATGATATTCCTTGCACACAAATCCTTTCAGAATATCATTCCATCTGATTCTCACAACCAGCAAAGGAAGACAAGCACTACCGTACACATTTTATGCATAAAGAAACTGAGGCTTAAAATAATTTAAATAACTTGCCCCAAATTACACAGGTAACAACAGCAGCTGAGGATGCACTAGGCAGAGCCCAGCTGATCTCATTTCTAGGTCAGTGTCTGCCACCTTTTGACAAGCCTTTTCTGAGTCCTGGCAAAAATGGTTAGTAATGCCTAATACTTACAGTGTCCTCTTACGTGCAAAACACTGCGACTATGCGCTCTCTCACCTGATCCCCACCATGCCATACAGTGGCTATCATGATTTTACTCCCTTTATACATGAGGAAGCAGAGGTGTAGAGAGGCCAAATCACTTGCAGAGAAATGAAGGTTTGGAGCCAGAATTTGCAGCCGGGCGGGTGGGCCTCCAACCACCCCAGGACGCTCAAAGCGCGGCTCTGGGCTAGCAGCGTCGGCGGCACTGGGCAAAACAGACCCTCAGGCCCCAACCCAGACTCACTGAGTCAGAGGCCTTCGGGGTGGAGGCCCAAGATCTGTAGTTTTCTGATACTCCCTGGCGCCTGAGAACCCCCGCACTACACCGACACTGACTGCCTCCCAAGCCAAGAAAGAATCGGAAACATCAAAGCAGTGGTACTCGGCTCTAAATGCTCACTTGCTGCCTCCCAGCTGACAGCAATCTGGTTGAGACTAGCGCTGGGTAGTAACAGTGAGGCAATGTGAGATGCAGACCCTGTGTACTGTAAGCGTGAGGGAAGGGAGGTGTTCACTGAGGGCCGGAACAGTTGGGAAGGCTGCTTCTGATAAGTGGGACCCTGGATGGACCTTTCCTGAAAGGACATGGAGAGACAGGAGGGGAAGAGGGAATGCTGTTGCTAGCCCGGAATAAACATGGCATATTCTGGACTGCACAGGCTCCTTCTGGAGGCGCAGGGTGGAGGGTGGAGGCTGACTCTCCCGGGTCTGGAAGGCCAGGCAGAAGGTGCGCAGCAGCGAGTCCCCCACAGTCCTCGGCACGCAGCCACTGCTCCGACAAAATCGGAAAGGGACCATGAGGAGGGACACTGACAGGTGGTACAAGAGCCCAAAGGTGGGGAAAGGGCAGGGGCAGGTGAAGGGGGTGGGGCTGGGGAAGAAGTATTCTCATGTCATTTTCAACATATGTTTTAAAACTTATTGTGGAACATGAGGTAAGAGTTCACACCCTAAGGAAACTCCGCAGTCCAGAGAGGCCACCCAGGGGAATAGGCAGAGCCTGAGCCAGAGGTCCTAACCTAGAAAGATCCAAAGAAATCTGGGTATTGAATTCGGTCCTGGTCCAGTCGGTCAGTCCCATATCAATGGACCACCTGCAGCAAGAGACGGTCGGAACCCAGCTCACGGCAGAGCTGCTTCCTTCACGTGGCACAGTTCAGACGATTCCTGGCCTCACTGTGACCCACTGAAAACCTCCTGAGTCCCTTAATCTGGAATGTGATTGTTCAAATGTGGACTGAGCTGGGGTTTTTCTTTGACCACCTACAAAACTGGATTTACCCTGTAAATTAATAACACACTGAGAGGATGCTTAAGAGAGTAACTCTGCGTCCATTAGAAGAACTCATCTGCAACTCAATAATTGATAAGTTTATTATAAACCCACTCTCTAACACAGTGCCTTATAGACTGAAGTGCTGGGTAAATTAAAAAATCATATTCATCTATGTATTGAATAAAAAGCAAAAGCCCTCTACTTTGTAATACTGTTAGTTTAAGCTGCTATGTGTACTTGAAAACAATAAAATGTCTTAAATATTGTGAAATTCAAACTCACTCAGGCCATTTTCTGTGTGCCCTCTTCTCCTACCCTCTATCAAACCAACACCATCTGTCTCAACTGTCTGGATATATACACATGGAAAGCCTGCAGCCTATTCTACAGTGTTACTGTTACTGATTATAGAGCAAAGGTAAACATTTCCAATAGGCCCCGGTGATCTTCATTAACTGAAAAACGAGCTGATTTTTAACCCTAACAAACTAGTTGCTGCTCATCTGGCACAAAGAAACCAAAGCCACCGTATTCAAAGAGTGAAATAAACGCCAAGATCAACTCCAAGTTCACACTCTCCCATGGGTATGGAACGGTAAACCCGGATGGAAATCCCACATAAATAATCAGGAAAGCCATTAGAAAAATTAGGCCCTATATAAAATTCTAAGCTTAATTCAAAAGACAAATGAGGGCTTCCCTGGTGGCACGGTGGTTAAGAATCCGCCTGCCAACGCAGGGAATACGGGTTCAAGCCCTGGTCCGGGAAGATCCCACATGCCGCGGAGCAACTAAGCCCGGGCGCCATGGCTACTGAGCCTGCGCTCTAGAGCCCATGAGCCACAACTACTGAGCCGTAGCGCCACAACTACTGAAGCCCATGCACCTAGAGCCCGTGCTCCGCAACAAGAGAAGCCACCGCAATGAGAAGCCTGCACACCGCAACAAAGAGTAGCCCCTGCTCGCTGCAACTAGAGAAAGCCCGCGTGCAGCAACGAAGACCCAATGCAGCCAAAAATTAACTAATTAATTAATTAAATTTTTTTTTAAAAAAAGACACATGAGAAAAAAGGAAATGATCATCATATATGTCAATGTAATGGTCTTGTAAAAACTTGCTCAGTGCTTCTAGAATTCTGATCAATGTTTTTAGAAATTAGAAAATGATACGAGTGTCATGATATACAAAAACTACGCCAGTGTGAGCCAAGACAAAAGATACTTAAGACACAGTGCCAGCCCTCTCCAATGAGGCTCCACATCTCAAAGTGACCATACACAAAGTGACTCAGCATTCACATTAACTTAACTGCATTCATCCTGCAAGAAGTTGAATTCCCCCAGCCCTTCCTGTTCTAAATGCGTTCTTGTAAAACAGCTCTCAGGAAAATGAATCCTAGCAGGTATGGCTTTAGCACAGCTCCCACACCAGCCCACGGCACCTGTGCTCCAGCCCGCCTGGACCACCCCAGCACTGCTTCCTGGCCCCCCAGAAACCCTCCTCCAGGCCTGGTGCCTCTGCCTGGACTGCCCCCTTGCCCAGGCTTTCCTGATGAACTCTGACCTGACCCCAAAGCTGGTGGGGATGGGGAGGTGAAGGAGGCACCTAACAAGTCCTGAGCACCAGCCATAAGCACATTACCTCCTTTCCCCAGGTATTCTCCCATTTCCAAACGGGAAGCCTAAGGCATGTAAGCAGCTTGCCTCAGGATTATCTGACTCCAAGTCCCCAGTGGTTATACCACTACCCGACTTAGCTGAAAATACTTTTCCCTATATTCACTTTCTATAACTTCCATCACTCCCTCCCAGGAGTAGCTCAGGATCGCTGGAGATCCTGAAGCACTCTTAGCTTCTACAAGAAGTGGCAGCGTTCTAAGAAATAGTTTTTGCAGAATCACCCATCATGGTTGTAGAGAATATCAGAGGTGGTCAGGTCCTCAAAGGTCTCTAAGTCAGAGACGTTGTCTTGAGAAGCCCTTGGGGCTCTATGGAGGCATTTCAGGGTTTTCACAACATGTGAAAACTATTATCAACAATATACTAACAATTATATCAATTACTGATACATTCTATTTATTTTTTTTATACAGCAGGTTCTTATTAGTCATCCATTTTATACACATCAGTGTATACATGTCAATCCCAATTTCCCAAATCATCCCACCACCACCACCCCTCCACTTTCCCCCCTTGGTCTCCGTACGTTTGTTCTCTACATCTGTGTCTCTATTTCTGCCCTGCAAACTGGTTCATCTGTACCATTTTTCCAGATTCCACATATACGCGTTAACATATGATATGTGTGTTTCTCTTTCTGACTGACTTCAGTCTGTATGACAGTCTCTAGGTCCATCCATGTCTCTACAAATGACCCAATTTCGTTCCTTTTAATGGCTGAGTAATATTGCATTGTATATATGTACCACATCTTCTTCATCCATTTGTCTGTCAATGGGCATTTAGGTTGCTTCCATGACCTAGTTATTGTAAATAGTGCAGCAGTGAACATTGGGGTGCATGTGTCTTTTTGAATTATGGTTTTCTCTGGGTATGTGCCCAGTAGTGAGACTGCTGGGTCATATGGTACTTCTATTTTTACTTTTTTAAGGAACCTCCATACTGTTCTCCATAGTGGCTGTTATCGATTTACATTCCGACTAACAGTGCAAGAGGGTTCCCTTTCTCCATACCCTCTCCAGCATTTGTTTGTAGATTTTCTGATGATGCCCATTCTAACTGGTGTGAGGTGATACTTCATTGTAGTTTTGATTTGCATTTCTCTAATAGTTAGTGATGTTGAGCAGCTTTCAATGTGCCTCTTGGCCATCTGTATGTCTTCTTTGGAGAAATGTCTATTTAGGTCTTCTGCCCATTTTCTCATTGGGTTGTTTCTTTTTTTAATATTGAGCTGCATGAGCTGTTTGTGTATTTTGGAGATTAGTCCTTTGTCCACTGATTCGCTTGCAAACATTTTCTCCCATTCTGAGGGTTCTCTTTTCATCTTGTTTATAGTTTCCTTTGCTGTGCAAAAGCTTTTAAGTTTCATTAGGTCCCATTTGTTTATTTTTGTTTTTATTTCCATTTCTCTAGGAGGTGGGTCAAAAAGGATCTTGCTGTGAATTATGTCATAAAGTGTTCTGCCTATGTTTTCCTATAAGAGTTTGATAGTGTCTGGCCTTATATTTAGGTCTTTAAAACATTCTGAGTTTATTTTTGTGTATGGTGTTAGGGAGTGTTCTAATTTCATTCTTTTACATGTAGCTGTCCAGTTTTCCCAGCACCATTTATTGAAGACACTGTCTTTTCTCCATTGTATATCCTTGCCTCCTCTGTGTCATAGATTTGTTGACTATAGGTGTGTAGGTTTATCTCTGGGCTTTCTATCCTGTTCCACTGACCTATATTTCTGTTTTTGTGCCAGGACCATATTGTCTTGATTACTGTAGCTTTGTAGTATAGTCTGAAGTGAGGGAGTCTGATTCCTCCAGCTCCGTTTTTTTCCCTCAAGACTGCTTTGGCTATTTGGGGTCTTGTGTCTCCATACAAATTTTAAGATTTTTTTTGTTCTAGTTCTGTAAAAAATGCCATTGGTAATTTGATAGGGATTGCATTGAATCTGTAGATTGCTTTGGGTAGTAAAGTCATTTTCACAATGTTGATTCTTCCAATCCAAGAACATGGTACATCTCTCCATCTGTTTGTGTCATCTTTGATTTCCTTCATCAGTGTCTTATGGTTTTCTGAGTACAGGTCTTTTACCTCCTTAGGTGGGTTTATTCCTAGGTATTTTATTCTTTTTGTTGCAATGGTGAATGGGATTGTTTCCTTAATTTCTCTTTCTGATCTTTCGTTGTTAGTATATATGTGGATTAATTTTGTATCCTGCTACTTTACCAAATTCATTGATTAGCTCTAGTAGTTTTCTGGTGGCATCTTTAGGATTCTCTATGTATAGTATCATGTCATCTGCAAACAGTGACAGTTTTACTTCTTCTTTTCCAATTTGTATTCCTCTTATTTCTTCTTCTTCTCTGATTGCCGTGGCTAGGACTTCCAAAACTATGTTGAATAACAGTGGCCAGAGTGCACATCCTTGTCTTATTCCTCATCTTAGAGGAAATGCTTTCAGTTTTTTACCATTGAGAAGGATGTCTGCTGTGGGTTTGTCATATATGGCCTTTATTATGTTGAGGTAGGTTCCCTCTACACCCACTTTCTGTAGAGTTTTTATCATAAATGGGTGTTGAATTTTGTCAAAAGCTTTTTCTGCATCTGTTGAGATGTTCATATGGTTCTTCTTCTTCAATTTGTTTATATGGTGTATCACATTGATTTGTGTATATTGAAGAATCCTTGCAACCCTGGGATAAATCCCACTTAATCATGGTGTATGATCCTTTTAATGTGTTGTTGGATTCTGTTTGCTAGGATTTTGTTGAGGATTTTTGCATCTATATTCATCAGTGATATTGGTCTGTAATTATCTCTTTTTGTAGTATCTCTGTCTGGTTTTGGTATCAGGGTGATGGTGGCCTCACAGAATGAGTTTGGGAGTGTTCCTTCCTCTGCAATTTTTTGGAAGAGTTTGAGAAGGATGGGTGTTAGCTCTTCTCTAAATGTTTGATAGAATTCACCTGTGAAGCCATCTGGTCCTGGACTTTTGTTTGCTGGAAGATTTTTAATCACCATTTCAATTTCATTACTTGTGATTGGTCTGTTCATATTTTCTGTTTCTTCCTGGTTCAGTCTTGGAAGGTTATACCTTTCTAAGAATTTGTCCATTTCTTCCAGGTTGTCCATTTTATTGTCATAGAGTTGCTTGTAGTAGTCTCTTAGGATGCTTTGTATTTCTGCGGTGTCTGTTGTAACTTTTTCATTTCTAATTTTATTGATTTGAGTCCTCTCCCTCTTTTTCTTGATGAGTCTGGCTAATGCTTTATCAATTTTGTTTATCTTCTCAAAGAACCAGCGTTTAGTTTTATTGATCTTTGCTACTGTTTTCTTTGTTTCTATTTCATTTATTTCTGCTCTGATCTTTATGACTTCTTTCCTCCTACTAACTTTGGGTTTTGTTTGTTCTTCTTTCTCTAGTTCCTTTAGGTGTAAGTGGAGATTGTTAGAGATTTTTCTTCTTTCTTGAGGTTGGATTGTATTGCTATAAACTTCCCTCTTAGAACTGCTTTTGCTGCATCCCATAGGTTTTGGATCGTTGTGTTTTTGTTGTCATTTGCCTCTAGGTATTTTTTGATTTCCTCTTTGATTTCTTCAGTGATCTCTTGGTTATTTAGTAACATATTGTTTAGCCTCCATGTGTTTGTGTTTTTTACGTTTTTTTCCCCCGTAATTGATTTTTAATCTCATAGCATTGTAGTTAGAAAAGATGCTTGATATGATTTAAATCTTCCTAAGTTTACCAAGGCTTGATTTGTGACCCAAGATGTGACCTATCCTGGAGAATGTTCCGTGTGCACTTGAGAAGAAAGTGTAATCTGCTGTTTTCGGATGGAATGTCCTATAAATACCAATTAAATCTATCTGGTCTATTGTGTCATTTAAAGCTTGTGTTTCCTTATTAATTTTCTGTTTGGATGAACTGTCCATTGGTGTAAGTGAGGTGTTAAAGTCCCCCACTATTATTGTGTTACTGTCAATTTCCTCTTTTATAGCTGTTAGCAGTTGCCTTATGCATTGAGGTGCACCTATGTTGGGTGCATATATATTTATAATTGTTATATCTTCTTCTTGGATTGATCCCTTGATCATTATGTAGTGTTCTTCCTTGTCTCTTGTAACATTCTTTATTTTAAAGCCTATTTTATCTGATATGAGCATTTCTACTCCAGCTTTCTTTTGATTTCCATTTGCATGGAATATGTTTTTCCATCCCCTCACTTTCAGTCTGTATGTGTCCCTAGGTCTGAAGTGGGTCTCTTGTAGACAGCATATATATGGGTCTTGTTTTTGTATCCATTCAGCAAGCCTGTGTCTTTTGGTTGGAGCATTTAATCCATTCACGTTTAAGGTAATTATCGATATGTATGTTCCCATGACCATTTTCTTAATTGTTTTGGGTTTGTTTTTGTAGGTCTTTTTCTTCTCTTGTGTTTCCCACTTAGAGAAGTTCCTTTAGCATTTTTTGTAGAGCTGGTTCGGTGGTGCTGAATTCTCTTAGCTTTTGCTTGTCTGTAAAGCTTTTGATTTCTCCGTCAAATCTGAATGAGATCCTTGCCGGGTACAGTAATCTTGGTTGTAGGTTCTTCCCTTTCATCACTTTAAATATGTCATGCCACTCCCTTCTGGCTTGTAGAGTTTCTGCTGAGAAATCAGCTGTTAACCTTATGGGAGTTCCCTTGTATGTTACTTGTCGTTTTTCCCTTGTTGCTTTTAATAATTTTTCTTTGGCTTTAATTTTTGTCAATTTGATTACTATGTGTCTTGGTGTGTTTCTCCTTGGGTTTTGCTTCCTGGACTTGGGTGGCTATTTCCTTTCCCATGTTAGGGAAGTTTTCAACTATAATCTCTTCAAATACTTTCTCGAGTCCTTTCTCTCTCTCTTCTCCTTCTGGAACCCCTATAATGCGAATGTTGGTGTATTTTATTTTGTCCCAGAGGTCTCTTAGGCTGTCTTTTCATTCTTTTCTCTTTATTCTGTTTCATGGCAGTGAATTTCACCATTCTGTCTTCCAGGTCACTTATCCATTCTTCTGCCTCAGTTATTCTGCTACTGATTCCTTCCAGTGTATTTTTCATTTCAATTATTGTATTGTTCATCTCTGTTTGTTCTTTAATTCTTCTAAGTCTTTGTTAAACATTTCTCGCATCTTCTTGATCTTTGCCTCCATTCTTTTCCCGAGGTCCTGGATCATCTTCACTATCATTATTCTCACTTCTTTTTCTGGAAGGTTGCCTATCTCCACTTCATTTAGTTGTTTTTCTGGGGTTTTATCTTGTTCCTTCATCTGATACATAGTCATCTGCCTTTTCATTTTGTCTGTCTCTCTGTGAATGCAGTTTTCGTTCCACAGGCTGCAGGATTGTAGTTCTTCTTGCTCCTGCTGTCTGCCCTCTGGTGGATGAGGCCATCTAAGACCTTGTGCAAGCTTCCTGATGGGAGGGAGTGGTGGTGGGTAGAGCTGGGTGTTGCTCTGGTGGGCAGAGCTCTCAGTAAAACTTTAATCTGATTGTTTGCGGATGGGTGGGGCTGAGTTCCCTCCCTGCTGGTTGTTTGGCCTGAGATGACCCAGCACTGGAGCCTACAGGCTCTTTGGTGGGGTTAATGGCAGACTCCAGGAGGGCTCATGCCAAGGAGTACTTCCCAGAACTTCTGCTGCCAGTGTCCTTGTCCCCGTGGTGAGCCACTGCCGCCCCCCACCTCTGCAGGAGACCCTCCAACACCAGCAGGTGCGTCTGGTTCAGTCTCCTATGGGGGTCACTGCTCCTTCCCCCTGGGTCCTGACACACATGCTATTTTGTGTGTGCTCTCCAAGAGTACAGTCTCTTTTTCCCCCAGTCATGTCGAAGTCCTGCAATGAAATCCTGCTAGCCTTCAAAGTCTGATTCTCTGGGAATTCCTTCTCCCGTTGCTGGACCCCCAGGTTGGGAAGCCTGACGTGGGCCTCAGAACCTTCACTCAAGTGGATGGACTTCTGTGGTATAAGTGTTCTGCAGTTTGTGAGTCACCCACCTAGCAGTTATGGGACTTGATTTTATTGTGATTGCGCCCCTCCTACCTTCTCACTGCAGCTTCTCCTTTGTCTTTGGATGTGGGGTATCTTTTTGGTGAGTTCCAGTGTCTTCCTGTCGATGACTCTTCAGCAGTTAGTTGTGATTCCGGTGCTCTCGCAAGAGGGAGTAAGCGCATGTCCTTCTACTCCGCCACCTTGAACCAATCTCTTACCACTGATACATTTTAATATTAAAACATGTACAAATGCACATGAATATTCAATCCTCATCTATGTATTTACCTGTATAACTTTTCAGTACTTTGGAATTCAGCAAATTAACCGTGAAGGTCTCCCTACGACATCATGTCCATCTCAACATGGAGAAAACCACCTCTGTATCACTAAGCTGCTGTTAAAGCCCACAAGGAGGTAAGCCCCGACGTGGATATCACGTTTGAGACATCCCTGTTTGCAGCATGGTCAGATATCCAGCAAATAGTGTGTGTTCAGTAAGCAGTCGTTCACAATGACAGCAACATTAGCAACAAAAGTGGACCCTTTGGTAGTCAGCATCACTCAACAACCCAGAAAACTGGTCTCCAAGAGCTATTTTCTTAAACTTTTCCAAGCAGAAAGTAAATAAATATGAAAAATGTTAAAGGTTTAAGGTGAAAGTGAAGAGGAAATGAGACACTTATTTACTTTGTGAACTTTCAACTTCAAATTACTCATCCTGCTTGTAAAATACAGTTTTTAGTTCTCCTCTGGAATGGAACCTTGAACAAAAGGAAAGATGGATTTCATATTCTGGTGTAGGTATGGAGAATGGTGCCAGAATCCACGAGCCTTTGATCCCAAAGGCTCTTCCAGATAGGTATTTCAACTTGTGACGAGTGCAATAACCAATCCAGAGTCTTTTCACGTCCACGAACAGGGAATGATTATCCTAGGAGACGTTAGCAATTATTTTCCAGCGTGATGTAAGCTGAGGCAGCAGTGCCAAGCCAGTGTCCTTGTCAAACACACCCCAGCCTCCTAGATTACTTCACTCACGTCACCCTGATTAGGATGCGCGCCGTGTGCTGCTAAATACAATCTGCCACCGAATGCCAAGCACTTCAGAACTAAATTAGGAAATATATCCAAATACACAGAATGATGCTGAGAGCTGTAAGTGGGTCTCTCTCTTCCTTTATGAGGCATGAGACTCATCGTCAACATAATGCTCTTAAATGAGGCAATTCTATCTCCTAACCCTCCACCTCTGAGAGCAAAATTTAATTCAGGCAGCAAAAGAAATAATAAAGATGATTAGCATCATAAAAACGTTTTCATGGGTGGAAGTATTTTTGACAGATTCAGGAAGTATGAGACTAAAAACAAATTTTAAAGGGCTATTTGGGCACAAAGGGCCACATTAACAGAGTTGACACTGATCTTTGCCCTGCAACATGATGAAGAGATGAGGCCAGAGCAACTGCTATTCCATTTGTTTTCTTTTACAATCATATGCCACTTAGCAATGACTACCTTTAAGATCATTTTTGCCACTGAAGTATGAGAACCCAAAAATGCAACGTCAACACTTAAGGGTCCATTTTCATCTAAAAGACCTTCAAGCAGCCCTTCTCACCACATACCCCTTGCCCACAAAGACACAGGAATTGATGAAAAATTACCAAACAATTTCCTGCCCAATCATTCCTGCCAGCAATAAGCATGGCCCTTAGAAGATCCCATTAGAGAAGTAACAGGAGAGCAATGGGTTCCTCAACCCATTTCAGAAACTCTCAGCTCCCCAGTAGCCTCCAAGGATAGACCAGCTCAACACGACTCCACAGGTAAAGGAAAAAGCTTAAACCACCTAACTGCTTAAAGAATCAAGGAACGTGGGTGCTGGACAGGAGACCAAAAGTCACATGTCCAACCCTCCTCATTTTACAAAAGAGAGGCAGGTGAGCCTACTGTCTTTAAAGAACCATGGGTTCTCCCTCAAATGGTAGCAAACAAGCCGAGAAGGGGCACATATCAGTGTGTGTTGTAGCTCTGTCCACACTAATGGTGGTCTGATAAGGCTGTCAGTCCCACTGCACTGATTCTAGGTGAAGCATGGGATTCTAGATGAGGTCATTCATCCTCAAAGTAGAGAGCTACAAAATAAATGAAGGCAGCACCAAACAGAGCTCTGTTTATTCCTTCTGGCCTCATTTTGTTGTGACCCTTCTGTAAAGCCTGTGAGAGGAAAGATGTTAAGAAACTGCTAGGAGAATGGGATGCACTGCCATCCTCCACTTTCCAAGGAACACCTACTATAGAGGGCAACAGCTATCAAAATCATGAAGGCACAGCCCCCTCTGACCCAGCAAGTCTTTACTTTGAGGAACTAATCCTACAAATACGTTCATGTGGACCAAGTGTTGTTCACAATAGCAGAAGACTGGGAGCAAGCTAACATCCATCAATAGGGGGTAGGGTCGCAGAATTACTTAAGGTACAACTACAAGGTGCAATATCACAAAATCGCAAAAAATAAAAAAACCTATCAGGAAGTTCTTTATTATGTTATAAGAAATGATGAAATGATCTCCAAGAGATTCTGTTGCACAAAAAAGCAAGATGCAGGACAAAAATAGAGTATTTTACTATTTCTATTTTTTAGAAAGAGGGGATTGAGGGCATGTATGGACAATTTGCTTACATATGCATAAAACATCTCTGGAAGGATGTGCAGGACACTGGCAACACTGATTTAGCTGCTCCGGGAAGAGAAACTGGGTGGCGGGTTGAAAAGAGTGGGAAGGAGTCATCCCACTGCACACCCTCCCTTTCATGTCTTTTGATTTCTGAAGCAGGTGAATGCATTACCTAGTCAAAAAATACTTTCTTTTTTTTTTTTAAGATGTTTAAAGATCTGCTCTTTTAAGAAAGAGTGCAAACAGATAATAGCCTTTTTTTTCCTACAACTTTATTACTTGGCCAAAGAACATGCTGGCAAACCCAAGCGTGGCCCCTAATGTACCCAAGCACTAACACTTTCTCTGAGCCTTCCTACCAGAGCTGGAAATGACTGAACCAGCTGTATTCACAAGCTTTTTCTTAAGATTAAATGGATAAATTTCTGCTAAGTTACTTGGTTTCATTTCCTTAGAAAACTATGTATGTTTACTAACAGAGCTAAGTTACTTGACAAATACCCATCTGCTGAAATCTGTGCACAATGTTGTTTAATGCTCCGATGCCAGGACACGACTGGTGCTCTGTAACTCTCTGTGATAAATACATGACAGGTTGACTAGTAGATATGTGAATGGATGAGTCTGAACCATTATTACTGATGCTCAGACAGCTGTGGTGCCTATAAAATGCTAATGTGATCATCGTATGGTGTAAAGACATTCTCCAAGTAAACAAAAGTAACACTGCTGAAATACTCCTACAGGTCAGGGAAATTTCAGTTCCTGACTAAAATTCTATTACCAACATTTGAACTTCATGTCTGCTTTTTTTTTTTTTTTTAATATTTATTTATTTGGTTGCACCAGGTCTTAGTTGCAGCAGGCGGACTCCTTAGTTGCGGCTCGAGGGTTCCTTAGTTGTGGCTTGCGGCATGTATGTGGGATCTAGTTCCCTGACCAGGGCTCGAACCTGTGTCCCCTGCATTGGCAGGCGGACTCTTAACCACTGCGCCACCAGGGAAGTCCCCATGTCTGCTTTTATCACAGTTAATCAACAGTGGACTCTAGCTAACCCCCAGTTCTGTATCAGGTACAAAAGAAGATAAACCAGACTCTCTGTTCTCATAAAGCCTTCATCTGAATCCTAAACATACAGGCCCAGAGGCACAGACACAAACCCTCACGTGGACACAGCTCCAGGCAAACTCTACTGCTCTCAGTCTCATACCAACCTAGTAAAACGTGCTGCCAGGCCGGACAGAGACTGACAGGACCAAAGCGTGGAGCTCACAAGCAAGGTGACACAGGGCCTGCACATGAGACTTAAGAATTATGACAGTACATTATGGGATGGCAGGATGCTACTAAAATCTCACAGAGCCACCCATTACATGGCTTAATTCACACAGAAATGCTGGTTTTTCTGAGGAAGCAGAAAATCCATTAAATGTAATCAGATAGAAAGTCCTACCTCTGCAAAAATAAGGGAAGTTTCACAGTTAAAGCTTGGCTTCCCTCACGTTCAAGTGGGTGGCGTTCATGCTGGAAAAGCATCTCAATGCAGAGTTATCACCAGCACTACTAACAACAACCCACCCACCCACACAAGTGTCTGGAGGTTTGGTGGGGTACCCACAAAATATTTGGATGACTAAATGCTACTGTCAGGTTTCAAAGAGGCACTTAAACACATTCTTGTAGCAAATTTACTTCCACTCTTAATTTTAAAACACCAATGAAAACTACCCGTTAACAAGTTATTAGAGGGACTATAAACTTTTAAAAATGAATTTTCATCAAATTAACATAAGAATCAGCTAATTATTATAATTAATGCTTTTTAATTGGGTTGGAAATATTGAGAGGCATCCAAAAAAGTGCCTACTTACATCAACACCTAAAGGATGCTCCCAGTCTAATTTTGTGCTGAGCTATCCCTTTAACTGGTTTCTCAAATATATCCACTGCAATTGTATCACTACAGAAATAGATCCACTCAGGTAAGTCAAAGAGAAATAGGACCTGTTAGATGAAAAGTTTATTAAAAATATGAAAAATTTAAACCAGGCTAGGATTAAATAATCTATCACCTCACTACACTGAGAACTCGAGAAATAAGTGAGATAACTGAAACTTGAAAAGCATGATGGATGAAAAATTAGAAAGCAAACAGTCTCTCTCCTCTCATCAAATGAGCTCACCAGGGATCAGAAAAGAAAGTGTTTTCAAAGGCTAAGAAAGGAAAATGCCTTAGGAAACCAATTGCTGTCCCTTTCCCCCAACTTCCTGGGAAGACAAAACACAGGAATTATATCATCACAGACTTTCCAGCTAAGATATGCTGAATATACTCCAGCAAAGCAGGCCAACCTGAGCACAAAGGGATCCCTTCTCACAGTGAGACTAAACTAAGCCACATGTATTTTCTACAGCTTTATGTATCTTCCTGGTTGAAGAATATATAATTGGAATCCATGTTGCAAAGCCAGTGAACACCTAGATAGGTGAGATTTGACCTTACAGGTGACTACATAGGAGAAAGAAGATGTAAAAATCACAACCAGAGGCTAGACTCAAACTATGAGTGCTAGAAAGAACAGGAAGCACACAGTGATCGCTAACTCTCCAATGCCAGGTACTATGCTTAAAGCTTTACACGTATGTTTTCATTTAATCCTACACTTCTGTGAAGTAGGTACCATTATGAACTCCCTTTTACAAATGAGGGAACTGAGGCATAATGAGGGTTAAGCAACCTGTTTAAGGTCACACAGGGTAGCAGGTGGTAGGGCTGGAGCTGGAACACAGACGGTGCGCATCCAGAGACTGGCTCTTTTCCAGGTCACAACACTGCTACGGGAAAAGGGCCGCCTTCCTTAGGAGAAGGACGTCGTCAGAGGAGCTGCTGGCTCAGAGAAGTTCCTTCCCGGGATTACACCCACTGCCAGCAAGGTCAAGACCCAGCAAATTGGAGGAAAAGCAAAACAAAACAAACCTTTATCCCTCTCCCCCGATTCCACGGGAAGAGAAAGAGTTCTGTAAGTCAGCTTTAAGACTAAGTACTTGGCCTGCAGTCAGGACGGTAAAATACTAAGTAGTGATAAAATTGAGTCATCATGCAAAGAATTTCGATTAAAAACTTGTCTCCCTGTTTCTGGCTCAAAGAGTATCAGAGGCACTTTTACAAACTGTGGATAAGAATGTAAATTTTGATGCAACCTTTTTAGAAGGCAACTTGGCAATGTCCATCAACCCTCTGACCAAGCAACATAATTGCTAGCAATTTATCCTAGAGATTTACAAGTTGCAACATGCACTGCAGCACTGTCTATAACAGCCCAAACACAGAAAGCAACCTAAATGCCCACTAGTGAGGAGACTAGTTAAGCAGACTACGGGTTGTAAGCATCGCTGGAATTCTAGGGAGAGGGAGCTCACATGGAATGCTCTCCAGGGTACATTACTGAATAAAAACGTTGGGCACAGAGCAGTATGTATACTATGATCTCATTTCAACAAAGGTATGTTTTTTAGTGTATAAATGTACCTATATATGCATTAAAATTTTCTAGATGGATACCTAAAAAGTGTTAATAGTTTCTTCTGTGGAATAGGGCTGGGGGAAGGGAAGAGAAAGAAAACAATTACTTATCGTATTATATCATTTAGAAATACCTGATTTTTTTTTAACCAGGCTGATATATATTGCCTGAACACATCTTTTAAAAATATATTAGAGATCTTTAATTTTTAAATTGCCTTTTAAAAAATAAAATCCATCTTCTTTTTTGTTAATTGCACATCTTGCTATTTTTGTACCTTGTTTCCTTCGTACACCCATCCCAGACTCTTCACACCAAAAGCAGCCTGGTTGGCGGAGACATCTAGACATGTGACAGGCTGCCCGTAGACATAATGGAGGGTTCTGGCAGAGTCTTCGGCTTTTAGCAGGTATACCAGATCTCCAGCAGTGGCTACTGCCACAGGATACCTTCCAGTATCTGGAACTATTTCAAGGTAGTCAACCTGTTAAAGAATAAGAGTCATTTTAGTCCTTCAGGTCTCGCCTACAATTCATCCTGACTTGCTCAAAAATACACAATTCGTCCTACACATCAATGAGAAGACCAGCAACCCAAGAGAAAAAGATGGGCCAAGGGCCAGTTCACAGGAAGTGAAACACAGTTGCTACACAAATGAAAAGATGCTCATCGTAAAAGAAACACAACACACTCCTAACAAGAGAAAAGGTGAAACTTCACCAAGATAGCATTTTCATCTGTCATATCAGTAAAGATCAATTAGTCTGATAAGACATTGGGCTGGAAGTGGAGGGGGGACAACCACATTTATGGATTCCATTAAGGTTGGTGGGATGTAATCTGGTCCAAAATCTGGGAACACTTAACACAATGTCAGATGTGCATATGCTCTGACACAGCAAGTCAATTCTAGGAATTTATTTACAAATAAACTCACATTTATGCAAAACGACTGTGTACAACGTTATTTGCTGTAGCACTATTTGGTCATAGCTAAAAACTAGAAAACCCTAAACATGCCTTACTAAGGGACTAATTAAATAACTTACAGTATATCCATGTATTGGAATACCATATGGTCACAGAAAAAAGCAGGAAGACATCCTTTATAAACTCAAACAAACGGAGTCACCTCTAAGATAAATTTGGGGGAAAAAAGCAAGGTAACAGGATTCACAGCGGGCTACTGCGTGTAAAGGTGGGGCAGAGGAAGCCTGTGACACGCTTGTCTTGTACATGCACAAATCTAACTAACAACGGCTGCCTTCAGGGAGGGAAATGAGTTGTGGGACAGAGTGGAAGGGAGATTCTCACTGTAAACCTTATTGTGTCTTTTAAATTCTGAACCACAAGGCTAGAATAACTATTCAAAAATAAAAGTTAGTTTTTCTTTTTTTCACAAGAAACTGAATAAATAAAATTCACTCAGTTCCAAATTAGCCAAAATCACATTTTAACATTTGTGCAAATAGCAAAAATGTGTTGCTAAAAGGTTAAAAGCACCCAAGTTACCTACTTTCTCCTGCTTTCAATGCCATCTTAGGGTAGGAAGGCCACTGCAAGCATTTTTATGCCACAGTCCTCCAGCTGCATTACTGCTACTACTTTCTCTAATCTGCATGGGTATGAGGAGCTGCCTTTAAGAATAATTTGCTTTCCTACGTTCGTAAGTGGCATGCTTCCCCCGAGTGCAGTTTACATCGGGTTTTCACCTCCCTGAGTAAATTCTGAGAGTACAAAAGCAGAAGGCAAGCCACCTATGTAATTATGAAAATCCACGGTTCCTGACAAGAAGCCAAACGAGTTCAAAGGCCTGAATCCTGAGGACTGTCCAGAAGCGCTTGAGACAGTAAACATCTGGGTGGCTCTGCTAACCCTAAGGACCCAGTGTGAGTGGTGGTCCCACATCCCCAGCCGAGGGCCCATCGCGAAGGACGGCTGTTCTAGGCCAGTATTACAAACCTGGGAACACTGCCACTGTGATTCAGGGAGCCTGTCTCAGGAAGACAAAGATGGCCCAGCTACCCAGGCCAGGAGCTGCCTTTTCCAGAGAGAGTACATTCTGTGGCCAGCCCTCACCCAGGGTGAGAAATAATACATAAAGAGCACTATAACACAGGCCTCCAGCAATGGCTGCTTCATTCCTCTCTCCCCCATCCTAAAAATCACTTCTTGCTTTCCTAAAATCAACATCCTCAGTCTAGCCATTTAATTCACCTTCATGCTGGATGTGTGATAGACCAAGAGGCTCAGACTGACTGCGTTTGTGCCATTTTCTGGGAACTGTAAACTACTTCAGAAAGCTTCCGGTCGGTGCCAGGATGCCACCTTATTGCCAAGGCCGGATTTGCACTTTCTGAAGGGACTCACGTCTCAAGTAATTGTCTGAGTTCATAAAGCTATTGTTGATCTACAGTGTTCTTTAGGCAGAAACCAAATAACAAGCACTATGTAGTTTTGAGAACAGACAGGAATATGGTACTTTCACATTTTTCTAATAAAACCCCAAGAGAAGAAGACAGCATCAGGCAGTTTTGAGAACACTACACTAGAACCGCAGAGGCTGAGCATTAAAGGGACAAGCAGCTTACAGAGGTGAAGCGGTGATGCCATGGCTTTTTAGTTATTCATGTCTAACAAGGTTTTCACCAGGGGAAAAGGGAGAGGAACAGGATTTGTTCCAGGTCAGGCCATCAATTCATTATTCAGCGTTGGCTTTTCTGTTCACTCCCCCACCAGTGCCAAAACCAAGTTTGCTTTAAATTAAATCCAAATTCAGCACAGACAGATTTCAGCTCTTTCTTCTTACCACCAAATCATCTCCCACCATGCAAATGTTGAGGCTCATGTACAAATGAACTCAGAAACAGGCTCTATTTAATGAACTAGTAAGGTTAACTGAGCTTCACACATGACGTCATGGAACACGGCTACCCGATTAACACTGACTTGAATCTATACTCACTCAAGAGTTACCCTTAATGCCAAGTGAGAAAATCTTCGGATGGAGAAAGTGTAGGATGGAAACTTTCTATCCCACATAGCCTGCGATGGTACCACTGAGCTCATCTTCACTTACGTTATCAGGCCAGATCCTGATCTCAGATTTCCAGGGGTGAACGTCCTGTTAATGTGAAGGAGGCTGAGGACCACAGTGATGAGAAACTGCAGCCCCGATGTCAGCCTTGAGGTCAGAATCACAACTTCTTATCAGGGGCAAGTCAATTCACTGCTCCAAGACTTTATTGGCTTCTTGGTAAATGAGGAAAATAAAACTACTTATTTTGCAAGGCTGTTGTGAGATTTATGGACATAAGGCCCACAGAAAGCCCTGAGTGAATGGGCACTGCCAACATCATTACTATCTGTTTATATCAGACCCAGAGATTCTAAGAATGAAAAATAAAATGACCAGACTAAAAGCTCACCAGTTTCTGAACTTCAAATTCTGCAGCTATTTGCCAATATCCCTCCTCATTGGGGCATAACATTACGACATCAAAAGCAGAAGCTGTGGCAACAGTTGCATCTTCCTGGCTGAGGGCTAGTGCTTGTATTCTTGCATCATGCTCAAAACGATGAATAGGATACCTTCCAGTCCTTAGATCCCAAATATTAAGAAATCCTATGTAGAAAAAAAAATTCAGGTATCAATTTTAAATTCATTTAGTATGCACAATTATAAAGTAATCATGCAACATAAATGTTCACAGAAAAAGAAATGCAGTTGACATATAAACATTTAAAAAATACAAAAATTCACTCACAATTAGAAAAATACAAATAAAACCTAAAATAAAAAACTAAAATAGGATACTATTTTTCACCAAATTGACAAAGACAAAAAATTTCATAAAACATTTTGTTTTTGAGGATATGGGAAACAGGCTTTCTCTTAAATTGTTCATAGGAGTGTGAACTATTTCATCTAACTCTGGAGGCAATTTGATAATATCTACCAAATCACAAATGTATATAGGATAGTTACTACGTTTTTAACTATGTCAAAAGATTGGACGCTATCTAAATGTCCACCAATAGAGAAATACTTAAATAATGGTATCTCCATAGTTTGGAATTTAAATAAAATGAGCAATTAAAAGAGTCAGCCTTACACATGAGCTATATAAAATGATCAATAAAATATACTGTTAAATGAAAAAAGGAAGGACAGAACAGTGGTATAGTATGCTATGTTACTTTTGCATTTTAAAAAATGTACACACACACATACACACAAATGTATACACAGACTATCCTGGAAGGATACTTAAGAAACTTAACAATGAAAAAGAAATTGTTAAGAATTGTTAAGGCCTCTAAGGAAAGAAACCAGGGAAAAGGGACAAGAGTAGGAAAGAAATTTACTGTAACATCCCCTTGTATATTCTGAAAAATTTCCCCAAAATTATCCTTGCCAAAAAGATAAATTTTTAAAAAATGCTTTTATGAGAGAGATCTAAGAAGAATGGGAGGACATAATTGCTGAGTGGTTTTAACATATGGAGTTCTTCATTCATTCTCTTCTTTGTCCACTTATGCAACAAATAATTTTTTCTAGTTTTGTTAAAATATAATTGACACAGAACATTATATAAGCTTAAGGTGTACAACAGAATGATTTGATATATGTATATACTGTGAAATGATTACCACAATAAGTTTAGTTAACATCACCTCACATAGTTACAAATGTCCTTTTCCTTATGAGAACTTTTAAGATCTATTCTCTCAGCAACTTTCAAATACACAATACAGTATTATTAACTATAGTCGTCATGCTGTACATTACATCCCCAGAACTTATTTATTTTATAACTGGAAGTTTGTACCTTTTGACCACCTTCAACCAATTCCTCTACCCCTGGCAACCACAAATCTGATCTCTGTTTCTATGAGGTTTTTCTTTTTTTTTAAGATTCCACATATATGTGAGATCATACAGCATTTGTTTTTTTCTCTTATCTCACTGAGCATAATGCCCTCAAGATCCATCCATGTTGTTGCAAATAGCAGGATCTCCTCCTTTGTTGTGGCTGAGTAGTGTTCCACTGTATACATACACCACATCTTCTTTATCCACTCATCTGTCAATGGACACTTAGGCTGTTTCCATGTCTTGGCTATTGTTAGTGAACACGAGGGTGCAGATATCTCTTCAACATAGTGATTTCATTTCTTTCAGATATATACCCAGAAGTCAAATTGCTGGATCACATGGTAGTTCTACTGTTAATTTTTTGAGGAAACTCCATACTGTTTTCCATAGTGGCTGCACCAATTTACATGCCCACTAACACTGCATGAGGGTTCCATTTTCTCCACATCCTCACCATTTGCTATCTCTTGTCTTTGATGATAGCCATTCTAAGAGGTGAAGTAACATGCAAGAAATTATTATTGAGCACTTTTTATATGCCAGGCACTGACCTAGACACTAGCAACATCTGAAAACAGCCATTAACCTACATTCTAAGAGGTTCTTATAAGTAATTTACATCCCTCCTCACCACCACCTTCTTTCAGCCACAGTTAGCAGAGGTGTTTTATTTTGCATAGTCTAAAACACGAGCTTGACTATCCCAGACTTGTTAAAAACCACGATTTAGGGAATTCCCTGGCAGTCCAGTAGTTAGGACTCCACGCTTCCATTGCCGGGGACCCGGGTTCAATCCCTGGTCGGGGAACTAAGATCCTGCAAGATGCATGGATGGAGCAGCCAAAAACAAAAAACAAAAAAAAACAAGAGGGTGAGATGTGACAGGGTGAGAGAGTGTCATGGACATATACACACTACCAAATGTAAAATAGATAGCTAGTGGGAAGCAGCTGCATAGCACAGGGAGATCAGCTCGGTGCTTTGTGACCACCTAGAGGGGTGGGATAGGGAGGGTGGGAGGGAGGGAGATGCAAGAGGGAAGAGATATGGGAACATATGTATATGTATAACTGATTCACTTTGTTATAAAGCAGAAACTAACATACCATTGTAAAGCAATTATACTCCAATAAAGATGTTAAAAAAAAAAAAAAACCCACGATTTACCCATATACTATACACCCTTCTCCCCAGCCCCTTGAATGCCGCCCCCCAGATGAACTCCTCTCACACACGCTGGCTGTGTCTCCACCCTTCTCACACTGTCTACAGCAACGATATCCAAGTGCAGCCCCCGGACAAGCAGCATCAGCCACACCTGGGGGCTTATTAGAAACGCAGGTTCTCGGGCAGCAAACTCTGGGATGCACGCCCAAGTTTGAGAACCAGTTGTCTGCAGGAACTTACACTTCTCTATCAGAAATATAAACTTTTCTGTATTTGGAGGGCCACTTATTCTTTTCTTGCCAAATAATTTTTTACCACTCCCATCCACTAAGCTACCTTTTTACCCACAAAGATTTATTCAAGAAAATAATGACTTTCTGCATCATGCGGGATAATGTCCTGTTCCAATTCCAACTGATTTTATTTTCAAAAATCACTGAAAATAATTGTGTGCAGATAACACAGTCTGTGGTTGTTTGAGTTCAAATCCAGCTCCGCTGCTTGCTAGCTGAAGGCCTTGGGCAAGTTACTTAAAGCTGAGAGCCTGTTTTTTCATCTGTAAAACTGAAGGTAACATTACCCATTACACAGGACTGTTGGGCAGATTAAAGGAGATAAACCACACAAAATATTGGAGACAGACCAAGCATTTCTACATTTTTATGTATTCTATAGTGCCTGCCATGTTATAGAGCATATTTAATCTATTAATAACACTAATTTCCTCTCTATTGCCCATCCATAAATCCAGTCCTATTTCCTATAACTTTCTAAAATAAAGCTTTCACTTCTCATCTTTTTGCAATCCCTCTTCCCATTTTTCTTGTCTTGTACTTTGTCCTTAACAGTAAATGCTTTGAACTTAGGATCTTACTATAAGGTATCATTCATCACTAAATAAATACAGCGAGTCAGAAGAAAACAATACTTGTGGGTTGCTTTGCAAGCCTTTCAAACTGTCAGTAGACTAAGTAGGTGATTACAAACAAAAGCAGTGCTTTCTTCAAGTTAAATGTTGCTTCAGATGTAAAACACAGTGCACTCTTCTAAGAATTATGATAAACTTGGGGGATAAGCAGATTGCAAAAGGCTCCACAACACATTCCTCTGGCAAATATTTTAGCTAATTCTTTCCATTTCGACTCAGAAGAAGCAGATACACTGCAAGAAATGCCAATGACTCTACACATTAAATAGGAGACAGGCACATTCCAGGATGTGCCTCTTCCAAATAGGCCTGCACTGCATTTGTTTGCAGACATTACAATAAAACAGTAAAGCAACCACTACTGCATGAAGCCTCTGAGTGTTCAATCACTTGTCTCCTCTCCTTCAGCGCTAACTTCCATCTTGGGAAGAGCATCATTATCTTCGTTTGACAAAAAAGAAGAAACAGAAGCTCTGCGTGGTTCAACAACTGGTCCAAAGCCACTTGGTACGTGAGGCGGCTGGGCTGGAAGTTAGCTAGGAAGTGCAGGATGAGCGGCTGCATTTACAAGTGCATAAAGTAACCATGAGCTCCATGAGTAATCGACATAAACTTAACCTGTGTTCTGCCAAGTGTGGAAGTTATTCAACCACAGCTCACTCGAAGCACACATGGAGTTTATCTATAAACACATTTTTCATTACTAATCAAGTACTAGTTTTGTTGGCATTGTTTCCCCAACAGAATTGTATGCAACAAAATACCCTTTACCACAAGGTTGCAGAGCTATTCTAAGAAGGGTCTTTTTAGAAAACATATTCTAGGTGCCATCCATTTAATGGTCACATCCTTCTCTTCTGAATGCCTGTTGTGTCATCATCTTTGTCCGTCTTCTCTACTGCAGCTATTAAGTGTATAACTCGGCCAGATCCCCACTTGTCATCAGTGCCACTATCGTTTGCACAGTCCTCCAAGATCACTTTTAGGTGCATTAACATTTAGGATTGTTGTGTCCTCTTGATGAAGTGACCCTGTATTACATGAAATGTTCCTCTTTGTGTTATGTTCTTTGCTCTGAAATCCACTTTGATATTGATATAGTCACTCCAACTTTCTTTCGGTTAGTGTTAGCATGCCATGTGTTTTTCTGTCCTTTCACTTTGCGTTGTGTCTTTATATCTAAAGTGGGTTTCTTGTAGACGGCATTTAACTGATCTTGCTTTTAACTGGGGTATTTAGACTACTTACCTTTAATGTGATTATTGGTAAGGATGGGTTTAATCTACCATTTTGCTGCTTGTTTTCTATTTGTCCCATTTGTTCTTTGCTCCCTTTCCCCCTCTTTTTCTGCCTTCTTTTGGACTGAGTATTTGGATTAATTATGTGTTTATTTCATTTTAATTCCTTTGTTGGTTTATTAGCCAAAACTCTTTGTGTTTATTTTAGTTGTTGCTTTAGGTTTTTAGCACCCATCTGTAACTACCAGTCTACCTTCAAGCGATATTACACCACTTCACATGCAGTGAAGCAGCGTACTTCCATTTCCTCCCTCCCAGCCTCTCTGCTATTGTTGCCACACTTCTTATTTCTACTGTATGTTACAAACCCCACATACATTGTTATTATTTTTGCATAAGCAGGCAATTGTCTTTTAAAGAGAAATAACAAAAAAAGCCATTTATATTTACCCATGTAATTACCACTTCTACTGCTCTTCTGCTTACCACTTTTAACATTATTAAATCCTGCAGCTTTTGCAAGATGTGCAATTTCACTTTGCAACTGTGTTGTTGGATATTTGACCCCAAGACACATGAGCAAGGTGAGCAGGAACAGACACAGCAGCTAACAGGACGGATGCTTGAGTGAAAGCTAATTTTATAAAAGGTCATTTTAATATTTAATATAGTTATATCATGCTACTTTTACAACCTCAAAACTGCAGGGGCTTGAACAGTGAATACTTGAATTATAAGAATGTTTTATAATATTGTAGTGGATTATTATCCATGTTAACCAATATTTAGCCAAAAAGTTATTCAACAATACATTCAACAGGTATTTGAGCCCCTGCCTTTCTAAGCACTGGGGAAACTGCAGTGAATAAGACAAAATAAAACAAAAAAGTCCCTGACCGCATGGAGCTGACATTCTAGTGGCATCACCAAGCATCTTGTTTGCGGGCATACAGGAGGGATATGATCTCTGTTCTCACAAAATTCTCACTGCAGAAAGACATGTTATAGTCACGAAAATATAACAAAAATATAAAAGATATATACACAAACTGCAATGGGACAATGGCTAAGCTTAACAATGGATAAGTCCTATTGTCAAACTATTTTAAGATTCTCAAAAAGGAGCAGTTAACTTATGCAGACATTTCAAGTTGAACTGGGTTCACATACATTGCACAATATTAGTCAATACCTATCAGAGCCAAATAAATTTCCTTCCCAAACAGGTGATGATTTTAAAAATTTGATGTAAATTCATTTGAAAGGCCACGTTTTATCATATTGCAGACACAGCACTAATACGGATTTGGCTCCTAGTACTGGGTGGATTCCTGAAGTGGAATACACTTTTTCTGCTACATTTCCTACAGAGTGACTTCACAGTACTGAAAGTGGCTGAACATCAATAAAGGTTTGCTGAATGTTTGTCTTATGTTTTAGCAATGGAACATTTGGTTGTAAGAAACAAATCCACTGAAACTGGTTTAAATACAAAAGGAAACAGACTGAAAAGGAACAAGGCTATTTCATGGAACCCAAGGGCAGGAAATATAGCTGGACAGTAAAAGGGATCAGAACCAGAAGTAGGAAAACATTCAGCTCAAGGTAGTACATCTCTTGCTGCACCATACATCTTGCCTCTGCTTCTCTCTGTAACTGTGCATCCCTCTCTCTCTACACAAAGCAGCTTTCTCTATTCCCCACTTCACAAGGTCTTCTACTCCAAGCACACAATTGAGACTGAAAGTCTGCAGCCCAAATGGTTCAGCCAAGAACATGAATCAGCTGCCCCCAGGCCTGAGGTCCCCATCCTTGTCTACCCAGCTGATGTCAAAAGACCAATTCAAATTCTATGAATATGTCCACTTCTAGAGGGGCTTCAGAGCAAGGAGACACCCCAAAAGGTGTCTACCACCTTTATCCTGTATGCTAGGCCAAGGAGAAACAAGAGAAAACTTCTCAGCAAATGCAAAGGGAGCTTCTGTGTGGTTCCTCAGTAGCGACTTAGTAAACAGGTCATTGCCATCATTCCCTGAACCAGGCATAAATAACCCTCAGCTGATGCCCACACCGGGAAAGCTGAAAGGAAACCAGATGTGTCTGTCTTTCTCCATGACAAAACCTCAATGGCTGCATAAAAGATGTTTACCTCTGAGCTAGTGCTGGGATCACAATACTGTTCCATTCATGAGAAAAATGAAAAGGTCACAGGCAAAAAAAAAAGGGTCTCTCAAAAAAGGCGGAAGACCGCAATGAGTGAGGGCCATCGGCCCAATAAAGTAGACAGGAGTAGGGCTTGGCAGTCCCACGGCTCTCTGGGCTCAGGGCCCTCCACCTTGACAAGCAGCACCAGGGCTGCAGGAACTCTGAGTTCACTCTAGCCTAGGAACAGTCATTACGGGGGAGATGGGTAACGATGGCCAGTCTTTGGAGGAGACGTAAAGTCTGCTCAGCAGCTGTGGATGGGCACCCATGCCAGTCTGCAGCATGCCCCTTCCACCTCCCAAAGGAGGCCAGCCAGAGTGTGGTAATGAAACTGCACATAGTGGAAATGGGATCTAAGTGAGTTTAAACTGATTTATGTTAGCTATTGTAAAGATTATTCAATATCAGGAAAGTGCTACCACTGTGAAATAATGTCGACAATCCTTAAGACCTCCACCTAATGGTACTTGCACAGAATATTTATATTCCTCGTCATAGGAACAAGGACCACAATGGATACCATTTTTGTTTTATTAGGGATGCATATTTAAATTAATCTGCTATTTGCCTAAACAATTAGCTGCTTCTGTTTGCATGCACAAAGCCAAAACTGCAATTAGGCTTCCATCAAAAAGATAAGTCCCAACTAAAACTGTCCCAGTGGAATCATAAGAGCTCAGGGCAGAACTTCCCAAAATTGCTTTTTAGCATAATGGTAATTATGTTAATTGCTTGAAAGGTAAATAACTGCTGAACTGGTTTTGGAAAAAGACAATTGGTATTATCCCTCCCCTCTGATCTTTTTCATGCACCATTAAATTTAAAACAGGTTAACAGTTTAGAAAGTCATAGACTGGTCACTTATTGAACTGCAGAGTTTGTCTTGTGGTCTTTCGCACTTTTTTTTTTTTTTAATTTATTTATTTATTTATTTTTGGCTGAGTTGGGTCTTCCCTGCTGCGCACAGGCTTTCCCTAGTTGTGGCGAGCGGGGGCTACTCTTTCTTGCGGTGCACGGGCTTCTCATTGAGGTGGCTTCTCTTGTTGCGGAGCTCGGACTCTATGTGCACGGGCTTCAGTAGTTGGGGCACACGGGCTTAGTTGCTCTGCAGCATGTGGGATCTTCCCAGACCAGGGCTCGAACCCGTGTCCCCTGCATTGGCAGGCAGATTCTTAACCACTGCCCAACCAGGGAAGTCCCATCGCGCTTTCTTGATCAGAACTTATTTTAGCCATGAGCTCCTGTTCACTTGAGCTCACACAATAAACACCTGAGGCTTGGTCTCAGCTTCATAATAATTAAGTAGACAGGATCAACTAACTGCAGTTCAGAGACACTGAGTGAAGCTGACTATTCATAAAGACAGCTGGCAATCTCAGTGTCCACCATGTAAATAAACACTTGCCTATAAGAAATTAACGAGGAGTCAAAGGAAAGTCTACCATGAGAAAAAGCATCTTAACAGAAATTTAAAATACACCCATACAGGTCGTAGGTGATCAGTAAGTGTTCCCTGCTCTTCCCTGTATGTCAGAGGAGGAGCCATGCAAGAAAGCCAATCCTGCAGATCTCTGGCCGACAGAAAATAGGCATATTTTTACTACAGTGTAAACCTGGGGCAAACAGGGGCCCAGGGCAGGCCACCTCCCAGGCCTGAGGAGGCTGGCCAAGTGCATCTGTGTGTGAGGGGTGGGGGGGATGCTTCTGACCCAGGACGGGGTGAGGAGGGAGTTGGGCCCCACCCAGTCCAGGGGCCCTGATATTTGCCCTTCAGGCACTGCTCTCAGCCCAAATATTTAGAGGTTTGCCTGCTGAGTTTCTCCTTGGCCCACGGCAGCCATGGGAGTGATGACTGTGGGGGGCCTGGGGTGGGTGTGTGTGTGTGTGTGTGTGTGTGTGTGTGTGTGTGTGATGCAGTAACCAAAAATAGCTTTGACGAAGCTTGGACCAGGCTGGGAAAGTGGGAAGAGCTGGGAGAGGGGAGAGTCAGGAGGCAGCCAAGCGCAAGTCCCAGTAGTAACATTTTTGGTGGGACTGGGGTTCACTGATATAGAAGCTTCTCATAAACCCACAGCTGAATGACTGCTTTCCCTCTTGCATGTCTCATGTCCAAGCGTAAGGCGCTCCTTGTAACTAGTTGCGTAAAATATCTGCATCACGGGCACGTGTTAAAGAATCTGTGTGTTAAAGAGACGTGTGCTGAAGAAGCCAATTGTTAAGAGATTCTCAAGGATGCTTCAAGGGTTATTTCTTTGGGCTTCTTCATGTCTGATTCATGTATTAAATCGGGCATTTAGAAAAAATAAATAAATAAATAAATATACCCATAGCTCTCACTAAACGTGTACCTCTTCACTCATTAAGTCTACACATCACTATGAAATGTAAGCCAGAGATGTAAGCGGCATAAAGTCTGAGAGGACAAAACAAGTTCTGCTTTCATGGGAGAAGAGGCCAGTAGGGCATTAAAATCAGCATAAACAAGGGACATAAAAAGAAGGGCTAAATCATGGAGGGTCTTGAAAAAGAAGAAACTAAATGAAATGTATCTCTCACCTAGATGCTGCATCCAGTGTGCATGTCATCCTCAACATCCCAGCTGAACAGAGCTCTAAAGCTGAACTCTGTTGCTTATGGCAGAAAAACAATACATATTAAGTATTCTGGAAGCTGCATTCCAGACTGACAAGGGAATGTGAATGGGCTTGTGGACCAATGAAGTGACTGGTTAGTGCATAAGCAAAGGAACGACCAGACATAAGATCACCAAAGCCGAAACTGAGTCAAGAAGGAGGAAAGATGAATATATTTAGTAGTCTCAAGTTCAAAGCAGAAAGAAAGAACATTCTAAAAAGGAAAATCAAAAACAAAGAGACAGTAAATTGAAAAGGAGGCAACTGATATAGTGTAGGAATACGACAATGTGACTAAATAGAAGCATTTACAGTTAGCAAAGTCAAAGGAAAAACAGATCGATGGGGAAGAATTTGGACCAGCTCTTCTATAAGGGGAAGTGCAGAGAAGGCAGATAGTGCAAGGAAGACATCATTGTGCACACAGCCACTAACTCCAGCCAATTTTCTCCTGCACTATAAGTACTAAGTGATGTAAACAATATAGAGTATATCTGGAAAACTATATCAGACGCTGGGAGTGGTCAACGTCTCTAGAGAAGAGAGGGGGTGACTGGGGGGAACCAGGACCTGGTAGTGGTAGGGAGAGAAAGAACACTTTTTTACTACATGGTTTGTCTACATGTAATACTACATCAAACAATTTGTTATAATTTGTACACATATCTTTATAAATATTAATTTTATCAGTGATGAGAAATCTTTATTATTTTTTCCCAATCACAATCCACATAGTTTTATAATTAATATTTAACACAGATATACAAAATTAAATTAAAAACTCAAATTCTACTTCCGATTCATTGATGGGTTAAAGTGAATTAAACTCCAAAGGAAAGGGCTTCCCTTGTGGCACAGTGGTTAGGAGTCCGCCTGCCAATGCAGGGGACATAGGTTCGAGCCCTGGTCCTGGAAGATTCCACATGCCACAGAGCAACTAGGCCCGTGCGCCACAACTACTAAGCCTGCTCTCTAGAGCCTGCGAGCCACAACTGCTGAGCCCGCATGCCACAGCTACTGAAGCCCGTGTGCCTAGAGCCCGTGTTCCGCAACAGGAGAGGCCACCACAATGAGAAGCCCGCACACCGCTGCAAGGAGTGGCCCCTGCTCGCCGCAACTAAAGGGAGCCCGCGCGCAGCAGGGAAGACCCAATGCAGCCAAAAATGAATAAATAAAATAAATTAAAAAAAAAAAAAAAAAACTCCAAAGGAATCCAATCCGTAACATCACCACCACTTCTCCTGGATCAGGCTGGAACAGGGCCTGGGCCAGGACTGGCATTCAGTTAAGTCTTAGCCTCCGTGTTCTTTTTCTTTTTAAAACTACTGTTTACTGCTAACAGGAAAATATGTCTGTCTTCAAAAATAGCTCCACTCATATGTTGAGTGATATAACTGTATAATATTTAGAAACCTGTGTAATTTAAAAGCAATGCTGGTAACTACTGAAGCTGAGGGACAGGGATATGGGGGCTCATCATACTATTCTCTCCACTTCTGCATATTTTGAATTTTCCATAATAAAATGGTTTTAAAAAATAATTTGAAAGGCTATCCCTAACAAAAGTAAAAACATTTTAACTTGTATCTTACAAATGTTTTCAGTAGCTGCCCTGAAAACTAAGTGACTTCTCAATTAGGATGGATTTACAATGAAAGTTCTAATGATAACACTAGAGGATTTTTACATCTATGTTCATGAGGACTATCAATCTGTAGTATACCTGTTATCATATATTAGTTATTATTTTTTCTTCTTTAGTCTTGATAGGTAATGCTGGCCTCAAGCTGAGTTGAGAAGTGTTCCTCTTAGACTATTTTATGGAAGTATGTAGAATTGGTATTATTTCTTCCTTAAGTGTCTGGTAGAATTCACCAGTAAAGCCATTTGGCTTGCAGTCTTCTTTGTGGAAACTTCTAAATTACAAATTCAATTTCTTTAATGGAAATACAGCTATTCATGTTTTACAGTTCTTATTAAGTGAACTTAGGTAGTTTGTTTTTCAAAAAATCAATTTATCCATTTTATCTAACTGGTTGAATTTATTGGCATAAAGTTGTTCATAATAGTCCACTGTAACTTTTTAATATCTATAGGATCTGTAGTGATGTCCCCTCTTACATTCCTGATGTGGGTAATTCATTTCTTTTCTCTTTTTTTTCCTGATCAATCTGGTTAGGGTTTGTCAATTCGATCAAAATTTTCAAAGGAACAGTTGTCCATTTCATTGATTTTCCTCTATTGTTTTTTTCTCTATTCTACTTCATTGATTTCTGCCCTTATCTTTATTACTTTATTCCTTTTGCTTATTTTGTTTAACTTTCTCTTCTTTTTCTAGTTTAAGGTGAAAAGCTATACTGTTGATTTGAGACTTTCTCTTTTCTAGTATAAGCACTTAATGCTATAAATTTCCCTCTAAGCATTGCCTTAGCTACATCCCATATACTGATATACTGTTTCTGATTTTCATTCAGTTCAAAATTTATGCATCATGCTATGTTTAAAAATTTATTAAAAATCAGTGCTCAATATATACGGAATCTAAAAAAATGGTTCTAACAAACCTAGGGGCAGGACAGTAATAAAGATGCAGACGTAGAGAATGGACTTGAGGATACGAAGGGGGAAGGGTAAGCTGGGACGAAGTGAGAGAGTAGCACTGACATATATATATACTACCAAATGTAAAATATATAGCTAGTGGGAAGCAGCTGCATCATACAGGGAGATCAGCTCGGTGCTCTGTGACCACCAAGAGGGGTGGGATAAGGAGGGTGGGAGGGAGATGCAAGAGGGAGGGGATATGGGGATATATGTATACATATAGCTGATTCACTTTGTTATACCGCAAAAACTAACACAACATTGTAAAGCGATTATACTCCAGTAAAGATGTTAAAAAAAAAAATCAGCGTTCAATATACACTATGGAATATTAGCCATAAAAAGGAACGAAAATGAGTTATTTTTAGTGAGGTGGATGGACTTAGAGTCTGTCATACAGAGTGAAGTAAGTCAGGAAGAGAAAAACAAATACCGTATGCTAACGCATATATATGGAATCTAGAAAACTGGTACTGATGAACCTAGTGGTAGGGCAGGAATAAAGATACAGACGTTGAGAACAGACTTGAGGATACAGTTGGGGAAGGGGAGGCTGGGACACAGTGAGAGAGTAGCACTGACGTATATACACTACCAAATGTAAAATAGATAGCTAGTGGGAAGCTGCTGCATAGCAGAGGGAGATCAGCTCGGTGCTTTGTGATGACCTAGAGGGGTGGGATAGGGAGGGTGGGAGGGAGGCTCAAGAGGGAGGGGATATGGGGATATATGTATGCATACAGCTGATTCACTTTCTTGTACAGCAGAAACTAACACAACATTGTAAAGCGATCATACTCCAATAAAGATGTATTAAAAAAAAAAATCAGTGTTCAGTAAAACCACCCCCCAATTAACCAAAGGATTAACACCAAACCTTGTATCATAAATGCAATGTGCCACTGTTTTCTGCATGATAAAACTATTTCAAATTATTTTCACTAGTAACTTCAAAATTTTGTAGTTATCCTAGAAATTGATCATCTGCTAATGTGCGCCTAAAGCATGAGAACTTCCCTCTCCAGTGTTTCTTAAATTTGAGAGCTTGCAGACCTCTAAGAATTCATCTATGAATCAGTGTGAAAAACAAAGCATTACAAGGCACACAGGTGATCACTTGGTGCCAACAGCCTGTGACTACAAAATGCAAATTCAAATAATGAGATCTCACAGTATGGTTTATAGTTACAACGTCAAAAGATCCAGATTCCTTTTTAAAATTACCATAAAAATACACAGATTTTTAAAAATTTCCTAGAGATCTCACAACTCCCACCCACGATTTTATCTGTGGAATGCTACTTAAGGAACACCAAACTATTATTTAGTTACAATGCATATTCAGTCCAAAGCACATAAAAGCAAGTGTAAAACAAATATAACTTCAAACTCCCCACACTGAAGAATAGAAAAACTTTAAAAAAGCATTTTTATTCAGCAACTTCCTCCATCACATAAACATAGTCTCTATGGCTTGTCTATGAAACAAAATCTAACACCCTGGACCATTCCAGGTGGCAGTCAACTTTAAAGTTCAATGCCCTAAGAAATACTTCCTCAGTACTGAAAGAACCACCTCAGTTCAAAATTCTGCATTTCAATTTTTAAATCCACTCTGAATATCTTTAAAATGTGAGCACTCTTACTGTTAAGAAAAAAGGACTCCATCTGGTATTTTTTTGGTTTTTATCAGAAAGTTGTTTCATATTGCTTTGCCCACCGAGTGTCTGAATAAGACTCCTAAGACCTAAGGGTAGGCAAAGGTTTCAGGCAAGAATTACTTATTGAAACTTTTAAGAGAAAAATGTCCAGAAAAGGCAGGCCTTGAAAAAACACAAAATTCTCCACAATCCAGTCAGGTGCCCTAGCCATCTCCCAAGCAATGCATTAGGTATGTTAATAATCCACTTCTGAAACACCAGGGGAGAGGAGGAGATTGAATATTACATTCAAAGGTTATGTTATTAAATTGAAATGTCATCATCAACATACAAACGAGAGACAAACAAAACTACTGAAGAACTGATTTTTTATTAAACATAAAATTACAAATAAAACTTTAGAAGCACCTAGTCTCTATAGCCATCTAAAATATGGTCCTACTGTTCACTGCTAAAAAGAAGCTTGGAGAGACCCACTCCCATCCATTGTGTGTATGACAGTAAATGAGAAATCATAGTCACTTCGGCCCAGGTCAGGCACAGCCCTGGACAATGGAGCATGCGTGTATTCAGACAATTGCACTAGGAGTGCTGCAGGAGTGGATAAGCCACTTTGCCTTGCTTGATGGCACCACAGAAAGACGACTGTTGGCTGTCCTATCTAGGCTTCCACATGCTAATGTGCACTGGGTCTTGTCTCTCCTCTCTCCACTGACGGGGACAAATAAGAACTTCTTTGCACCTAAGAAGTGTGTAATCTCATTTCTCACCAAAGAGTGAGTTTTCGTGACAAACTCTGAACAGGGAGCGGGTTTCGAGTATTCTGCCATTCCCTAATGCTGTGGCTCGAGGCCAAAGGCAGGCAAGCATGGAGCAGATGGAGTCCTGGCAAGGTCTGCACTGTCCCTGCATTAGTAGCATCTGCTCATTACTCAGAACCTTCGCCTGCTTTATCTAATGCTCCAGGAAAAGCATTTTGATTTGATTCATTTCGGTACGGTAACGTGCAACACAATTAGTGGTAAAATCAAACTGGAGGACGGCCAGTGCTGACAATCGGAAACAAGGCAGAAGAAATATGAGGCCAGTGGGTTGGAATTCAAAAAATCACAACTGTGGATCATCTTGCCAAATCTCAACACCCCAGGTGGGTGTACAGTGTTCCTGCAGGGCCAGGAGGCTAAAAAGGACGTGGGGATGACTAACTTTTTCCCAAAGCAGTTTCCATCTCTCCCTCTGGACCTGACTCCTTCTGCGGAGAATATGTGTACAGACAGACCATCAAGGGGGTCTCAATGGCTACAGAGCTTCCCTTTGGCACAAACAGGGAGCTGAAGTTCACTGACTCATTTTATTATCTTATTCTTCTTTTCTGTGGGGCACAGTCACGAATTTCAGACCTCACGAGGTGAATTTCCTTTGTGCTATGGCACTGCCTAAGAAGCGCGTGTTCCCTGCTCCTAGAAAGCAACAATACAAAATGTGTGTTTGATTATTTCAACCTGTCTTTGCCCAGAAGTAGTTACTCAGGAGTATGTTGGTACAAATACCATAGTGACAATCTGTTAAACTGAAGTAAGACCAAAGACAATGCCACCTGAGGTCTGGGGTGAGGTTGGAGGGGGGAATGAGAAGTTGTTGCTTATCTCAGAAAGTAACAATTCCCATCAGACTGGTAAAACAAGCTGAGTGAGAGAGGAGCAAGAAAACACAAGAGCTTTTATCAAAGAAACAATCCTAATACCAAAAGGAATTCAAGACAAAGCAAAGATTTCAATGTAAACGATGCAGCCAAGGAAGTACTATAGATTTTACCCACAGAAGGGTAAAATGAAACCCAAAATAATAAGACAGACAAACGTGATGATATAAGTGTAAACAACTAGACAGATCAACTGAACAGAATGTAACATCCAGAAACAGACGGAAATACTAAAAGAGTTTCATATGCAAAAACTTGTAAAGGCAGCACCTCAAACCAGTGAGGGAGAGATGGGCTTTCTAATAAGAGATGCTGGAAAGATAAAATCAGATTCATATACTATTCTAGGATGAACTCTATACTGGTCAAGATTCAAATGTAAAGATAAGCCATAACACTATCATCCAAAAGAACACAAGTAACAAATGTTGGCGAGGATGTGGAGAAAAGGGAACCCTTATACACTGCTGGTGGGAATGTAAATTGGTGCAGCCACTGTGGAAAACAGTATGGAGGTTCCTCAAAAAACTAAAAATATAACTACCATATGACTAAGCAATTCCACTCCCGGGTATATATTTGAAAAAAATTAAAATATTAATTTGAAAAGATACATGCACCCCAATCTTCACAGCAGCATTATTTACAATAGCCAAGATATGGAAGCAACCTAATTGTCCATCAACAGATGAATGGGTAAAGATGTGGTGTGTACACACACACACACACACACACACACACACACACACACACAATGGAATACTACTCAGCCATAAAAAAGAATGGAATTTTGCCATTTGCAACAACATGGATGGACTTAGAGGGCATTATGCTAAGTGAAATAAGTCAGACAGAGAAAGACAGATACTGTATGATCTCACTTATATGTGGAATCTTAAAAATAAAACAAACTAGCAAATACAACAAAAAAGAAACAGACTCACAGATACAGAGAATAAACTAGTGGTTACTACTGGGAGAGGGAAAGGGGGAGGGACAGCTGGGGCAAGATGGGATAGGGGTTTAAGAGGGACAAACTACTATGTATAAAATAAATAAGCTACCAGGATATATTGTACAGCATAGGGAATATAGTCAATATTTTATAATAACTATAAATGGAGTACAACCTTTAAAAATTGTGAATCACTATGTTGTACACCTGAAATTTATATAGTATCATCTCAATAAAAAAAAATTTTTTAAGCCCTAACAGTAACAGAAGAAAAAAGAATTACAAGTAGCAGGTACACATGTGAAAAAATTCAACCTCTCTCACACTAAGAGGAATGTAAGTTGAAACATTTGGAAACCATTTCTTATCTATCAAAGTGACAAATACTGAACAGTCTGAAACATACTTTGCTGAGAAAATGGGCACAACTTCATACCCTGCTGGTTCGAGTGCAAAATAATATAAGCCCATTTGCATCCACCTTTTGACCCAGACATTTTTGTAGGAAATAATCCTTCCTGCATTCACATGAAATGTCATATGTACAAGGCTTTTCACTACCACACTGTAATAGCAAAAGCATAACACAACTGTTCCTCAATAAAGGACTGTGTAAATAAACCACAGTGCTTGTACACAATGGAATACCATGAAAAAGGAGCATCTTCTCCATACACTGACGTGGACAACGTTTCAAGCTATGTCATTAACGAGATGTAAGCATTCCCAGGTTTATTACAGCATTATTTACAATAGCCAAGGTATGGATACAAGCCAAATGCCCATCAATGGATGAATGGATTAAAAAGACGTGATATACATACACAATAAAATATTATTCAGCCATGAGAAAGAAGGAAATCCTGCCATTTTCAACAAGGTGGATGGACTTTGAGCATATTATGCTAAGTGAGATAAGTCAGACAGAGAAAGACAAGTACTGTATGGTATCACCTACATGTGAAATCTAAAAAAGTCAAACCTGTTTAAAAAAACGGAGTAAAACGGTGGTTACCAGGGGTTGGGGGGGTAGGCGGGATAAGATTGATGGTGCTTCAAGGTACAAACTTGTGACAAGTGGTGAATAAACCACAGGGTTCTAATGTATAGTATAATGAATACAGATAACAATATTGTACTATAATTATGTAATGTGATAATATCACTACAATGGCAGTCATATTACAGTATATAAATGTATCAAAGTAACACACTATACACCTTAAACTTACACAATGTTACATGTCAAATTTATCCAATTAAAAAAAAGATACGCCATTAAGTGAAAAAAACCAAGGTATGAAATGATATAAAGTAGTATGCTATCTTTTGTTTAAAAAGGGGGGTGAGGAGAGAATATGAATAGATACTAATACTTACTTGTATTTACAATAAGGAAGTACTGGAAGGATAAAAAACAAACTAAAAAATATGGTTGCTTTAGAATGGAGTGGACAAAAATGGGTAGAAGCAAGACTTCGCAATGCATAACTTTATATATTAGCTTGACCTTACATCCCTTAAAATGTATTACTTAGTCAAATGCATTAAATTACAAAATAAAACCCACTCATTTATGGATTAAAAAATTAAAATCACATATACACATACACACATAACTACTGTCTAGAAAAATAAACCATAAACAAAGTCCATTGCAGAATAAGTGACAAATTGAAAAAATATATAAAATCAATGACAAGGGTTATTTCCTTAGCCCTTTATTTTCAACTGCAGAAGATAACAACCCAAAGAAAATGGGGAAACAATTTGCAGAGAAAGAAATACAAACACCTAAAAACACAATGAAAAGATGTTCATATATACTTATATAAAGAAAGGTAAACAAAAACAACAGTGAAATACCATGTCCACCTATCAGACAAGCATGAGGAAGCAGTCATTCTCATATACTTTTAGTGAGACTATAAACTAGTGAAACCTTTTTGGAGGGCAATCTGGCAGTATTTATCAAAATGTAAAGCATCTGTAGCCTCCAATCCGGTAATTACTGGTAATTTACCCTGTGACTATACTTGCACAAGTCCATCATGATACTTGTTCAAGGATACTGTTTTGCAGCACTGCTTTAATAACAACAACAACAACAAAAACCAATCCAAATGTGCATCGCTAAGGGCCCTAATAAATAAATTATAGTACAGCCACATAATGCAATACTATACAAGCTGAAAAAGAACAGGGTTTACCTGTAAGTGCTAATATGGAAAGATCCCAAGATGTGTCATTAGGTGAAAAAGCAACATGCAGAAGAGTACAAAGAGTGGGACACATGTGTGAAACCTGAGAGGAACTAGGAGTAGGGGAACAGGGGGGAACACTTCAACTTCTTTTGTACACATTTTCTTTTATATATTATCCTTTTGTGCTTTGTTTGAATTTTAACTACGAAATTTTTTTAAACCAAGTATTTAAAATACGTTATGACAATTATTTGCCAAGTATTTACTGAAAAAAAGAAGTTTCCCTAGCCTATCTACAAGGTTTCCTAATATTTCTGTGCAACGACAGGGATAAGGGTGACAACTACAATTCTAACCAACAAACTAAAACCAGCAGCACACCTGCACATCACCAAAAGCTGTATTTTCAAGCTCACAAGATATGAGATGTGAGGGCGCAAAAAAATGAGACGCACCTCTTTCTAAGTGTCTCTGTGGAGTTACTACATAAACAGCACTACATCCCTGGCACGGCCTAGAAGACACAACCAAAGTTCTGGATTCGCTACTGATGAATGATTCAACCTCAATGAAATAACTTAGTCGGCTTCTTTGGACCTCAGTTTCCCGATCTGAAGAAGAATGTATGTGTGGTAGGAAGAGGCTACTGGATGGTTCTAAAACTGTATATGATTCTAACTTAGAAGTATTACAACCTCTGCATAGTTGTTTGAAAAAAACCTCATTGATAATTTGGCACACAGGAATCACACTCAAGCTGCTCTTATGTTATCTATCCAGGATGTTAACAAACATACACGAACTATGACATACCCCAGAGACAGCTTAGCTGAATTTCTAGAGGCTGAAAGGAAAATCCATCAATGGTGCCCGACTAATGTCAAACCAAAAAAACAGAGTTCATGTTGTTAAAGTAATAAAATGAAAATATTTAATATTTCAGCTCTAATTTTTATTTCTTAAATGGCATATGGATATAAAATTCCCCGTCAGCTCCTTTACTACAGTTTTGTCCCTCTGAGCTACCTCTGAAGATCTGCAACCATGCCATGACAGGAACGCTAACATTCTGAAATATCATGTGATCCAACTTTCAGGCAAGTGGGGAGACAAAGCTTTTGGAGACTCAAACTTTACAACGTAATGGAAGTTAGGAGCATGAGAGGTAGTATACAATATCACGGCCATCAAAATTATTACACTCTTCTTACCTAGTTCCGTAAATCCACAGTTGCCCACACACAAAAAGAATTCTGTTGGTCCCAGAGAGACAACATATTACCATAAATTATCTCGTATGGTATGTAAGTGCCAGGAAAAGGTAGGCCCTGCTTTTATTTTTCTATTTCCATATTTGTCAATAGATTATCTATGTCTATCCTCTTTTCACTGTTCCCTCTGGATCAAGCAGAGACTAAAGGAAAAGTAGGCCAAGTATATTTAACACCAAACAAGTTATTTGCTTAAGATGGCTTGGCCAGCCTTGTGTCTGGCTCTAAAACCCAGCCCTACAGTTCCAGTAGGAATTAAACACCAGTTTGAAAGGGCGCTATGTTCCAGTACCTACTAATGCATTGAGGGTTGTTGGCCAACTTCTTCACATAAAGGCAAGAATAAAGGTGTGTGTGTGAACATGTGTGTGCCCACATGTATGTATGGAGGGATTATGGGTGGAGCTGGCCACAGCTGCTTAATTTTTGTCAAGCTTTTTTTTTTTTCTCTTAACAGGGAGGAGGGTTGCGGTTACTTACCATCCTCATAAGCTGCTACCGCCAGCGAGCTGTTTATCCTCACAAAGGAGACATATGGCTGCATTCCAGGCTCATCCTCCTCATAGTCCGATTCCAGGAAGGGGGCTGTGTAGTCCCAGGTGCGGGTGTCCCACACCCTCACGTCCCCTGATGTATATCTGGAAAAGAAGGACACGCCTGGTTCCAAATGGGGAGTGAAGAGCAGGGCCACCGTGGAGAGAATGGGGGAGCCTTAAAATGACACAGGAGTCAGATCTGGCCGGTGTGGAGCCACTGCTGCAACACTGTTTACACGAGTCACTCCAACAAGAGGAAATGGCAACTCCGTAACAGAAAGGCCGAGAGCACGTTTCCTGTTCTCATAACACAATGGGGGCAATTTCAAATGAGAATACTGTAATAAAAAATTGGGTAGCAAGATCTCCTTGTTTTTCCTTTTTGACTATTATAACCAATCTGCTACCTCAAGTCCTCTCAGTAAAGGGATCACTAGCAGAAATGTGTAGAAGCCACACTATTTACAATCAGACGCACACGCGCAAGACAGAGGGAACTGCTAAGGACTAATGGTCTTCCAGGCACAAGCTTTCTAATACTTCATCCATGCATCAGATTTGACTGATGAAAGTCCCTAAAGACTAATTGATTTGCTGAAACAATTAAATCTTGCGTTTAGCAGCCAGACAGCGCTGCCTTCTCATAAAAAGCTCCTGCCGAAACGTATGACACCCCCCGGCTTTGCCCGCTTAGAGGACAGGAGCACTCACTCTCTCCGATTACTCCTGCCACTCCAGCAAATGCCTCACTCCATCAAAGCCAAGGCAGGGCCAGAACCTGCTCAGACACCAGGCCCCGACGATAATGGAATGGCCAGATGATGAGGTGGTGCGCTGGCTGCCATTGAGGTATCTACGCTAAGTTCCTCACATCTGCTACAGGGGGTTTGATTCAACATGTAAAGCAACTGTGGGAAAGCATGTTAGAAACAGGGTAACGTATGTATACTGATGCTACTCTCACTTCACCCCAGCTTCCACCTCTCCCCTCTGGCCCCGTGTCCTCAAGTCCATTCTCTATGTCTACGTCTTTATTCCCGCCCTGCCACTAGGTTCATCAGTACCTTTTTTTTTTTTTTTTTTAAGATTCCATATATATGCGTTAGCATACGGTATTTGTTTTTCTCTTTCTCTTACTTCACTCTGCATGACAGACTCTAGGTCTACCTACCTCACTACAAATAACTCAATTTCGTTTCCTTTTATGGCTGAGTACAGGGAGATCAGCTCGGTGCTTTGTGACGACCTAGAGGGAGGCTCAAGAGGGAGGGGATATGGGGACATGTGTATGCATATGGCTGATTCGCTTTGTTGTACAACAGAAACTAACATAGCATTGTGAAGCAATTACACTCCAATAAAGATTAAAAAAAAAAAAAAAAAGAAAAGGGGTAAGAGGCTCATGATGAACCCACACAAACACAGAGACAGGCAGACAACTGTAAAGGTGTTCAGTCTTCCTGAGGCCAAGCCATAGTTCCTTCTTTGATCTCACATTACAAGCGTAGAATCGAACAAGATAACTCCAAGGTTTATTTAAGTACTGAAGTCTATGACATGATGCGCCTATGAAGTAGTTATAGATGAATTTCTCATGTGAGGTTCCTTAATAAAGAAACTGGGAATATTCTGATTCAGGAATGCTTCATTTACTAAATGTAGCAGTGTTTCCCTCAAACTATTAGTTGACAGCAAATACATACATTACGAATTCAAAGGCCATTCTGTCACACACATTCTCTAGGTTGGAGCACTGGACTCTCCCTGTAGGACAGTGCCTGGAGAGTGTATGCGTAGTGTAAAGAGGCAAATAGGAGAGACGTGCTTTCTAAAACTGGACTGATGGGCCTCTGTGTGACCACTGATCCTCCAGTAAATAGAAACGCTCACTCCATGAGTGTCATTACACCTGGCAATGCACAAGCAAAGGCAGATATTGATATCGCCACGGCCAAAGCACGGCCGCTGGCTCCCAGACCCTCCAGGCAGTGCTCCAGATCACCTTCAATGAGGAAACCTCCATAAGAACACACACTGCACTGCACCAAAACTACCAGGCTCACCCTGACACCCTAAAAATGACTCGAGCATTCCCTGCAATAAGGCCACATGCTTAGCAACAGAGACACTCAACAGAGATAACATGGTTGAATTTCTAGGCTGTGTATGATTATTAGATTCTTAAGGTTAAATTCTATGTGAAAGGAACCAGCCAATTCAGAAAAGAAGGGTAAGAAGGATGGCAACATCTTTCAGAAATACAGAGAAGGTAAGTGAAAGACAGAGGGAACTCGGGAGATCAGAGGACTCAGGAACTTTGAGAGAAAGAAGTACACAAACCAGGAAAATGTATTTCCTTTCCATCAGTCTTGGTCTTTCTGTTTCTTATGACCTGTATATGGGACCACACCAGCCATCTTCACGTGGTCCTTTGAGGTGCCCCCTTAGTGGGTAGAGAGGACAGGATTTGGGTGGCCTGAGCTCCACCATCTGCAAGCTCCCTTTACACAAGGAGTTCCAAGGTAAAGCAACAACAACCAAACCAAAACTTGAAAAACTGCTGAACCACACAACCGTGAGCTATGAAATACAATTTGTCTCTCTTTAGGGGGAAGAGGAGAGACAGAAGGCAGAGGTCACACAGAGAGGAGCATCTTTTAACATCTAAAAGGCTCCCGACCAGCCTTTTCTTCCATGAGGTTGTCCCCTTCCCACTGCAATTCCATCCACCTAAAATTAAACACGTGCTCTCCTCAAAAAGCCTCAGCCCACAACCAGACTGGCCTGTTGCAAGTTCCTGATTCTGTCAGTGACAGCATCCATCCCAGGTCACTGGTACAGAACCGAGGGGCTCCCCAATACCTCCTTCCCCCGCCACCCACACTGCTACACATGCAGCCACCACGCCCTTCCTGCTCTTCTCGTTCCCAGGCTGCCACCGGCTCCAGCTCCCTCATCACCTCCCAGCCGCCCCACGGCAGCCTCCTCACTCCTGAGCCTCGCCCACCTGCAGCCAGCCCTCAAAAATACCTGACCACGTGGATCTCTCTCCCTTCCTCCCTCGCCCTCCACACCAGACCCCGAGCCTTATCATCTACCGTGACAGCGGCCTAGACTTTCCTCTCGTGGCAAGTTGTGTGTGTACATGTGTAGTCATCTGACTGTTCATCTCCCCTAGGAACACACAAGCTTCTAAGGTCAGGGGTTGGGTCTTGCTCACTGATGTTGATCCAGTGACCAGAACAGTAGAACCAGAGTAGTACTTGACACCTAGGAAGCCCTCTGTAAATCTTGAGGCCTCAGCACCACACTTGAATGAAGCTTTAACCACTGGCCAGGCACTGAGAACTCTCCATAAACTGGCCTCCACCCATCTTCCAGCCTCATTTTCTCCTCTTCCTTAGCATGAGCTGGCCTCTAGCCAGGCCTGCCATTCACTGGCTTCCACACCACAGGTGCCTCTGCACCTTGGCTCCACCTTTCTGGAGCCCCTTCCCTCCCCATGACCCAGCTGGGTGGGTCAACCTTGGCTACACATTAGAATCACCTGGGATGCTTTTAAAACTCCCAATACCCAAGGGCACACCAGATCAATGAAATCTGACTCTCTGGGGGTGGAACCAGACAACAGTGTTTCCCAAAGTGCCACCAAGATTGAGAACCACCTACCTCACTCAAGCCCACCAACGTCTCAAGGCCTAGCCCAGGCCCTCCACCTCCATGAAGCCTCTCTGACTCAACTACTGTGCCCTTGGACCTGAAGAAATGGCGTTCACTGCTACATCCCACGTCTCCTCACCCTGACCGTGAAGTCCTCGTGAACGCCCTACCTCAATGCCACAGCCTCCATCACAGTGCCTTACATACAGCTGAAAGAAGGGGGTCCCCAGCTGGTTTGAGTGGCATCTCCTTTTCTTTCTGCTGCCCACCTTCTAGTGCTAATGATCAGTGAAACACCCGGAACGCACACGTCGAGATGCGTCAGACTTCTTGCATTTACTTCCAAACTGATTAAAACCTCTCTATAAAACACGGAATAAGCTAAATTATTTTGGTAAACATGAAATTTTCCATATATATCCGTTTAAATCAACTCCATTCTTCATGGCCAAAGAGCATGATAATAGCATAAATGCTGCAAAACAACTCACGAGACAAATATAAAAGACTCGGTGTCTCCTTTATGATGGGAAAAGAGAATAAATATCCTATTTCAGCAGGTACTACATGATGACTCAACAATAGGCTCTAAAATCTAACACATGAAAGCAACCATAGCAGTGGTGCTCAGACTGTGTTAATGAACTCGTGCTAAAGAAACAGACATATTCATGAGGGTAAAACATTGGTTGGGGCAGAGGGACCTGGACCAAACTCTAAATGTGATCTAAAAGCGCTTAATAACGTTGGCCAGGAGAAGCAAGAACAGATAGGAAAGGGAGGTAGGGAAAAGGGCTGATTTTTCTCCAGAGCTCCAGATGTCTTTATGGCTGCCTAATGACAATTACACTCAACCAATTAAGACACCACTATGACAGTTGCATTGTCAGTGAGCCTTTGGACCCCAATGTTGATGGCTCTCTAATTAGTGTCTGTGCAAAGTACAACTGCGACTAATATATTAGCTGATGTAAGAACACTAAAGAAAAACTAAGGAAGAAAGAAGCCTTTTCCAAACGAGTAAGGATGTCCCGGCCCACGGCACGGACCAGTGAAGCTGTATGCTTTCCCCAGTCATTTTTTATGCTTGGCAAGGTTGAGTTTACCTCCAAATAAATAGGTCAGAGACCACAGCTGATTTTTTGTTGCAAGAATGGGAATAGAGCCTCTTTCAAGCTCAGCACACCAGAGCAACTGCCAAGTTAAAATGATTTACCACTGAAGAGCTTTCATTAACTAGTACATTTCCAATAAGCAGACTACTTATTTGGACTAGGAGACCTGAAGAAAATGGAAGAAATGTTGTATAGCTGCAAACAACCCTGAACCTTTCTCGTCTAAGGAGCCAAGCAGGTAGGAGCTGTGGGGGGATGGTTCCATTTTGCTTCCAGCTGCCAGTGATTTGCTAAAAAAATTTTTTTCAAGGCTCTTCACAACAACCTGGGGCACTGTTTTAAGAATCTGGAAGTAAGGTTAAGTGACTTACCCAAGGTCACAAGAAACATTTTAGTGGCACAGCCGGGGTCAAACCAGAGCCCCAGGCTTTTCTCTAACTGCTGCTTTAGCCAACAAGTCACTCTGCCCCTTCCGATCAGTGTCTTTAAACACATACGGCTTTTAAGAACCATCCCCATTTAAGTGCAATATAAGGAATTTACTGTTTTCAATACTGTGACTCAGGCTTGTGGGACATAGCCCCTGACCCTAACTCATCAATTCTACCACTATAGCTCAACTGGAAGGCAAGAAGCCAACAACATAAAAGCTCAGTATGCTGGCCAGGGGCGTGGGACTGGGCAGATGCAAAGGTGCTGCCTACACATGCTTCACAGGTGATGTGGGAGCACATATGGGATGGTTGGTAAAACTTCACCCTCTACAGGACCATCCTCATACCATCCTCAGCCATCCCCAAAGTCACAAGTCTATTCTGATCAAGTACTCACAGCAGCCAAAAGGAGCCCTGTCAATGAAGCCTCAGGCCAGGAACAGCAAATGGTTTCATTTGTGTGTCAAATCCAATAAATCAGTAGTGGCTGCCTACCGCCCTGGGTTGAGAAGGATTCTGAAGCTGTATTCCATCCAACTCACCAGAAAAATAAATGCTGGAACGGACTTTTCATGCCCATCGTTGGTTTGGGAGTGAGGAGCCACAGAATCTATGCAAGTCACCTGCATCCTTACTCCATACAAAACTCTGCCTGGGGACTTCCCTGGTGGTCCAGTGGTTAAGACTCCATGCTCCCAACGCAGGGGGTCCGGGTTCGATCCCTGGTCGGGGAACTAGATCCCTAATGCCACAACTAAAGGAGCCTGCGTGCCGCAACTAAGACCTGGTGCAGCCAAATAAATAAATAAATAAATAAAAACTCTGCCTGGCCAACTCCTAGTCATCCCTTCCAGACCCAACTGAGAAGTCACTTCTCAGGAGAAACCCTGCCTGACTTGGAGCCTACACTAGGTGCCTCTCCCCAGTCAGTGTGTTATGCTGCCCGCTCTTCCCCTACCCTAACCTCTCTCACACTGTCCTGTAAACACCTGTAACTGTATCCCTTTGGCCTATGAGCAAGGGATGTGTACCCCTCCCCTCAGCAAGGAATGTGTCTGCAGTATTCATCTATGCTTAGTACATACTGAATGAACGATTCTGACTTAAACTCAGAAGATGGAAGTGGTTTAAAGCCTACAAAGCAATTAGGCAGAGGCCCCTAGAAGTGCAGTGCCCACATTTCAAGAAACGTTTATGCCCTTAACATGCAGAGGTTTTAGGAGCTAGTCACACATACTCCATACTTTCTTTAGTAATATCAAAGATTACAAATCAATGAAAGCAAGAGTATTTACTGTTTTCTGTGAAACATGACTGTGTTGTATTATGCAATTAACAAAATGAACTCAATCCCACGGTGCAGTCTTTCTGTGGAAATGCACTACTACAAACATCAAGTGCAGCTTAAGATGCATCAATTGAAAAATAATGAACATCTTAATGGACCTTACGAGATCCATGCACTACACACTTAAAACTGTTTTCCATACATCTTGGTTAATCACAATCAATAGAGTCAGAGTCAATGATGATTATGCAGAGTTACTGTAGCTGTGGCCCTTCCCATTATTCCTTGGAGAACCAGAGATGGATAAATGCAGTCATGAGTTCACCAGTATTTATTAAGGATATTCTGAGCTCCTTCATTAAGGATATAATAAATGTAAAGCTCTCCTCTGGTCTCTTATCAATATCTTACCTCAGACTTATTTACCAGAAAAGCATGTATACCTCATAGCAGAAAATAAATAAATAAAAGTATTTATAAAAAGAGGTCCCTAACGGGTAATGATCGAATTCCTTATGGGAAACAATCCAATGTCATAATAAGCAGCAGCACAAAAATCTATATAACGCAAGGTTGAAAGGAACTGCCAAGAGAAAAAGTTTTTTAAAAAGGAGAAAGACAGAAAGCAAGTCCTTAGTAAGTATAAATATGGGGTGACATTTATCTAATGCAATTTTTATCACCAATCTGTATTTACAAAGCATCTGTTATCATCTCAAGAGCCTCAAAGTAATCCTAGGTATTATCCATTTTTATACATTCACATGAAGCTAGCAGAGTATTATAAACACCATCCTTGACGTCATTAGCTCCTGAATAGCAAGTGTTGTAAAATTCAGGGCAAATACACACTATTTCAGATCAAAGCCATATTTTGGCATGGTACATGGTCAATACAAAGGCACATTTTTTTTTAAACATCTTTATTGGAGTATAATTGCTTTACAATGGTGTGTTAGTTTCTGCTTTATAAGAAAGTAAATCAGTTATACATATACATATGTTCCCATATCTCTTCCCTCTTGCATCTCCCTCCCTCCCGCCCTCCCTATCCCACACCTCTAGGTGGTCACAAAGCAGAGCTGATCTCCCTGTGCTATGCAGTTGCTTCCCACTAGCTATCTGTTTTACGTTTGGTAGTGTATATATGTCCATGCCACTCTCTCTCTTTGTCACATCTTACCCTTCCCCCTCCCCATATCCTCAAGTCCATTCTCTAGTAGGTCTGTGTCTTTATTCCTGTCTTGCCACTAGGTTCTTCATGACCTTTTTTTTTTTTCCTTAGATTCCATATATATATGTGTTAGCATACTGTATTTGTTTTTCTCTTTCTGACTTACTTCACTCTGTATGACAGACTCTAACTCCATCCACCTCACTACAAATAACTCAATTTCGTTTCTTTTTATGGCTGAGTAATATTCCATTGTATATATGTGCCACATCTTCTTTATCCATTCATCTGTCGATGGGCACTTAGGTTGCTTCCATGTCCTGGCTATTGTAAATAGTGCTGCAGTGAACATTGTGGTACATGTCTCTTTTTGAATTACGGTTTTCTCAGGGTATATGCCCAGTAATGGGATTGCTGGGTTGTACGGTAGTTCTAGTTTTAGTTTTTTAAGGAACCTCCATACTGTTCTCCATAGTGGCTGTATCCATTTACATTCCTACCAACAGTGCAAGAGGGTTCCCTTTTCTCCACACCCTCTCCAGCATTTACTGTTTCTAGATTTTTTGATGATGGCCATTCTGACTGGTGTGAAATGATATCTCATTGTAGTTTTGATTTGCATTTCTCTAATGATTAATGATGTTGAGCATTCTTTCATGTGTTTGTTGGCAATCTGTATATCTTCTGTGGAGAAATGTCTATTTAGGTCTCCTGCCCATTTTTGGATTGGGTTGTTTGTTTTTTTGTTATTGAGCTGCATGAGCTGCTTGTAAATCTTGGAGATTAATCCTTTGTCAGTTGCTTCATTTGCAAATATTTTCTCCCATCCTGAGGGTTGTCTTTTGGTCTTGTTTATGGTTTCCTTTGCTGTGCAAAAGATTTTAAGTTTCATTAGGTCCCATTTGTTTATTTTTGTTTTTATTTCCATTTCTCTAGGAGCTGGGTCAAAAAGGATCTTGCTGTGATTTATGTCATAGAGTGTTCTGCCTATGTTTTCCTCTAAGAGTTTGACAGTGTCTGGCCTTACATTTAAGTCTGTAATCCATTTTGAGTTTATTTTTGTGTATGGTGTTAGGGAGTGTTCTAATTTCATACTTTTACATGTACCTGTCCAGTTTTCCCAGCACCACTTATTGAAGAGGCTGTCTTTTCTCCACTGTATATGCTTGCCTCCTTTATCAAAGATAAGGTGACCATATGTGCATGGGCTTATCTCTGGGCTTTCTATCCTGTTCCATTGATCTATGTTTCTGTTTTTGTGCCAGTACCAAACTGTCTTGATTACTGTAGCTTTGTAGTATAGTCTGAAGTCAGGGAGCCTAATTCCTTCAGCTCCATTTTTCGTTCTCAAGATTGCTTTGGCTATTCGGGGTCTTTTGTGTTTCCATACAAATTGTGAAATTTTTTGTTCTAGTTCTGTGAAAAATGCCAGTGGTAGTTTGATAGGGATTGCATTGAATCTGTAGATTGCTTTGGGTAGTAGAGTCATTTTCACAATGTTGATTCTTCCAATCCAGGAACATGGTATATCTCTCCATCTATTTGTATCATCTTTAATTTCTTTCATCAGTGTCTTATAATTTTCTGCATACAGGTCTTTTGTCTCCTTAGGTAGGTTTATTCCTAGATATTTTATTCTTTTTGCTGCAATGGTAAACGGGAGTGTTTTCTTAATTTCACTTTCAGATTTTTCATCATTAGTGTATAGGAATGCAAGAGATTTCTGTGCATTAATTTTGTATCCTGCTACTTTACCAAATTCATTGATTAGCTCTAGTAGTTTTCTGGTAGCATCTTTAGGATTCTCTATGTATAGTATCATATCATCTGCAAACAGTGACAGCTTTACTTCTTCTTTTCCGATTTGGATTCCTTTTATTTCTTTTTCTTCTCTGATTGCTGTGGCTAACACTTCCAAAACTATGTTGAATAATAGTGGTGAGAGAGGGCAACCTTGTCTTGTTCCTGATCTTAGTGGAAATGGCTTCAGTTTTTTACCACTGAAGACAATGTTGGCTGTGGGTTTGTCATATATGGCCTTTATTATGTTGAGGAAAGTTCCCTCTATGCCTACTTTCTGCAGGGCTTTTATCATAAATGGGTGTTGAATTTTGTCAAAAACTTTCTCTGCATCTACTGAGATGATCATATGGTTTTTCTCCTTCAGTTTGTTAATATGGTGTATCACATTGATTGATTTGCGTATATTGAAGAATCCTTGCATTCCTGGAATAAACCCCACTTGATCGTGGTGTATGATCCTTTTAATGTGCTGTTGGATTCTGTTTGCTAGTATTTTGTTGAGGATTTTTGCATGTATGTTCATCAGTGATATTGGCCTGTAGTTTTCTTTCTTTGTGACATCTTTGTCTGGTTTTGGTATCAGGGTGATGGTGGCCTCGGAGAATGAGTTGGGGAGTGTTCCTCCCTCTGCAATATTTTGGAAGAGTTTGAGAAGGATAGGTGTTAGCTCTTCTCTAAATGTTTGATAGAATTCGCCTGTGAAGCCATCCGGTCCTGGGCTTTTGTTTGTTGGAAGATTTTTAATCACAGTTTCAATTTCAGTGCTTGCGATTGGTCTGTTCATATTTTCTATTTCTTCCTGGTTCAGTCTCGGCAGGTTGTGCATTTCTAAGAATTTGTCCATTTCTTCCAGGTTGTCCATTTTATTGGCATAGAGTTGCTTGTAGTAATTTCTCATGATCGTTTGTATTTCTGCAGTGTCAGTTGTTACTTCTCCTTTTTCATTTCTAATTCTATTGATTTGAGTCTTCTCCCAAAGGCACATTTTTAATTACTGGGAAAAGTGGAGAAAAAATGGCTAAAAGCAAGATATTTCAAGTTACCTTAGACACATGCCTATGTCTGAACTATTATTTTCCAACAGTTCTTAATTATAAACAATGATAACATTCCAATAAAGTGTCAATAGGCAAAGTGAACCAACCAGAGATTCAGACACCAAATTTTACATATATAAACTGGAAGCTCAAAATTTTGCTTCATGTCTACATAAGACTGGCAACCCTCTCGACTCTGTCCAGGTTGTGACAGACAGAGCTCTAGTAAGGATAAAAGCCAGAACGACAGCCAGAGGTCACTTGGCTGCTAGAGACGTGTGGGCGGTTTTGCTTGGTGTCACTTGCCTCAGAGGGAATGGTGATGGAGGAAATGCAGGAGACCAAGTAGGACAACTGAGTACTTTTCAGGGAAGGAAGACAGCTAGCACTTGGTGACATTAGACGATCCAGTTTTCCCTCCAACCACACTTGACAGAGAAGAAACATGGATACACAGTCACTGTTCCTTCCAGTCAAGGCAGGAGCTGCACCCTAAAAAGGCAGATCACCACAGTAGAAAACGGAAGTAGAGGCATTTAGGAGTGTTGAAAAAATCTTGACACAAAGAGGGGGCTTGATGTTTTTTAAAACCAAAACGGGGGGGGGGGGCGGGGGCAGGGAATGGTCCTTTAATGTGAATAGTGTGCTTTCTTAGGCAAACTGAAACGCTTCAGACTTATGAATCTTAAGTAACAGTGAGGAGGGACTTTACTGCAAAGCACCACCATACTCCTGGGCATCTGATAAAAGCTTCTCGTGAGCTAATAGCTTAATGGTTAGCAGAGCTGGCACAAGGCTCCAAATGAGCCCCCCGCTTGACTTTCTCCCGCAAGTTTTACCCGAGATGCTCTCCTTCACTAGATGGCAGTAAAGCGAATATATTCCTGGCAAATTATACCTAGACCTACATCTCAGGTTATAATGTGACCTTCTGAACTCATGATGTCATCTGTTTTCAACACCCTTAACTCCCAGAGTGCAACTGTGGAGAAAGAGGACAGTCCAGGCCTCACAAAACAGGACGGGGATACCGTCATAGCCTCGTCCCTTCTAGTCTTTTCCCTCAATGATAAACGTATAATTTGAGAGACATTCTAAAATTCTCGGAGCTCTCACCACAAACAGAAACAAAGAAACAAACACCATGCTTCCTAATCACTTATTATCAACCAACTTTCTAGATAACATCTCTTCTTCTAAATCCAAGGAAGGCACACACTAAACCTCACCACATTTCAGGAACGCTACCAGATCACAAAGAAAACACAGACAGAGGCTGAGCTCTGAGAGAAAGAGACAGGTGGCTTATCGCAGAGATTGGTGGCTTCTCAGCACAAGTTATTCTCAGGTTAAAGAAATGGGAAATTTTAGCCAGAAAAAATCAAAGTAAAGGTTGTATTTGAATTTCATACTTAGTCACCGTTGAAGGAACTTCCACTTACCTGACCAGCAAAGAAAACAACTGTTTCTGGTATTTTCTGCGATGCTGCATGTCACTGCTAAGTGGCCACATGACACCACAGAGAGGCACGAGGAAGGGCCAGAGTAAGAGTTTGGTAAGTCAAAGATGCGGTAAGGAGGCTCAGAGAGTGCAGGGTCTCAGCAATGCAAGGAGTTTTCCTTCTATGCATACCTTCCCCAAAGTTTCCTCGGTGCTGGGACTGGTGTTAGGCTCTGAGGTTACAAACATGCTTAATACATGGCCCCCACCACTTTAAGACACTACAGTCAACAAGATCAAACTCTTGATCTTGATCTTTATTTGTGGCACTGACCGAAAAAAAGGAAGGTGCACTCAGGAGACCGGGTTTGAGGGATGGTTTAGAGACTTCAAGGCAAAAGTTCAATGGGAAAGAAGTTGAGGATTATGAAGGCATTTTAAAATAATTTCTTTTTTAAAATTTTTTGGCTGTGCCACACGGCATTCAGGATCCTAGTTCCCCACCCATGGATCGAATCCGTGCCCCCTGCAGTGGAAGCACAGAGTCTTAACCACTGGACTGCCAGGGAAGTCCCTAAAATAATTTCTTAATCCGGAAAAAATAAAAATCCATCTGCCTAAATCCAGTAATTAAAATATGTATTAAAAAACAGGCAGAAGAATAAACAGTACACACCAAAAACCACAACGGGAATTGTGGTAGCATGCTGGGATTTAGGTGGATTTCTCTTCTCCACTTTCTAATAGTTTTGCAAAGACAATGTGGTTTTACTACTGTTTTCATTTTTAACAGAAAGGAAAGGTCCATACACCATAAAAGAAACCAAAGTGATGCTATAATAGCCAAGCCGTCAGAGTAGCGAGCAAGGGCTGGAGAAGGCAGCGCTGGGGGCCGGCTCTACGCACGCCCCCTGCAGAAGCACAGCGGGGTAGGCAGGGCACGGGTGCCAGCGCCACTCCCTGGACCTTGCTGAGCCTCAGCTACCTCACCCAGAATGAGCGTTTCGGAAGAGGATCTCTAAGTTCCTTCCGGGTTTCAAGTTGTATGATTCTAAGTTGAAAAAAACTAAGAAATCGGAAACAGACAAAAGAAATTAGGAATTCCTCCAGCTTCCCAAGTAACATGTAGTATACAGGTGGGGGGAAGGGAGTCTATCAAATGTTAATGCTTTTTTTCAGACTAAAAAAAATGTATTAGTACTACAGAGCATTTAATGAAATATTATATATCACCTCTAGTTTTAAAAGATGCTTACAAATTGACTGAAAAAAAAATACATGGCTGTAAAGTTAAGACAAAAATGTTTAGGTGAAGCCTCAAGGCCGCGTGATTAGCTGCCCTACAAGCTGCAGATAATCGCTCCTCCGGGAGGCGTGAGGAGGCTAGATGCTGGGGCGGAGCGGCCATGAAGGTTAGTAGGCTAGCACCCCATGGAACCTGTGGGAGGAGGCAAGGCTTGAGCTGGGCGTGAAAAAACGGGGACTGGGTTTCTTTTGGGGGTAATGAAAACGTTCTAGAATTAGATAATGGTGGGCAGTTACACAACCTTGTGAATATACTAAAAATCACTGACCTACACAATCTAAAAGGGTGGATTTTATGGTATGGAAATTGCATCTCAAGTTAAAAAAAGACATGGTCAGAGGTAACTAGGACAGCGTGGGGGGGAAAAATCAAAGGTGCCCCGGGAAGAGTAATGAGGAAAAAGGGAGGTTGGAAACAAATTTCAAAGGCTCCAATCAGGAAAAGGTAATTGGAAAACTATCACCCATGAGATAGGAAAGGAAGCAAACACTCATGGACAAGAGTGAAAGATCAAAAGCTTTGAGAATAATGTCTGTTTCCTCTGCTGGAAAAACAAGCCTCAGGTAAGAGGCGTCCAGGTCCTTTCACTGGACGGGGACTCGAGTGTCTCAGAGTTTCCGAGTGAATGAGCACTTGAAGGGTGCCCTGGTTCTATGCGCAGAAGAGTAAGGCAGAACCAAGATTGGGTTCGCGCTAAGGTTAAGTGTGACACAAATTATCTAAGCCTAAGCAATGCAGCTCCAAACCAGGAACATTTACACAAAGGGACTGAAAAGCTGAGAAGAAGCTGGGGCAAGATTCTGCAACATAATCTTCATCAATTATATAAAACACATTTAACAGGTTTAAATGCAAAAATGTCACATCGGTTAGCTGCAGATATAAAAAAACTAAGCATCTGAACAGATTCTACTTGTGTAAAAAAAAATAGAGAAAAAGGAAGGGAAGAAGAAAAATAGGAGAAATGCAAGAGAAGTAAAAGAGAAGGAAATGGTGAGATGGCCACTGTCTCTTTAAGAAGCTCCTTGGAGATACATAACTGCAGAAAGCCTGGTGAATACAACATTGATTGGGAATGAGGTAACCACAAACACCGCTGTCTCAAATGAAAAGGGATTCAAGACCTGACCCAGAAAACAAGCATCGTAACCACCAGATAAAATTTTAATGATAAACACAAAATGCTCTATATACAAGCAAGATTGAAGTATCTGATGCTAGGCCATAAACGTAAGGTTCTCTTAGAAAGAGGGGCCATGAGGAGCCTCTCTGACCCACAGATCAAGTTTCATCTTATCGATCCACTAAACTCTGCCATCGCTTTGCTTTGTGCTGGCATAATCTGTAATGCTGAGCAGGCCTCGAGGGGATGGAGAGGCAGGAAAAGAAGGACTGGCATCTGGACTAGTGGCCAGGCTGCCTTTTGCGAGGTCCACGTCCAGATAAGAAATTCATAATTGGCTTTCCAGAATCGTCTCCCTTATTTCTAGTTCCTTTTATGACTCTTTCAGTTCCATCTCAACAGTCTGTCCTCAAAGGCCTCTGACACACCGGGAGACCTCTTTAAGCTAGGATGACCCCAGTCCCTTTGGGAGTTATTGAGGAATCTCAGAATTAGCAGGTGAAAAGGATCTTACCTAGCATGAGCTCTCAGGCCCATACTTGAGAAATGAGGGGCAGAAGCCTAGAGCCACACTGATAACTGAATGGACAAAATTCTAGATTTCTGTTCCATTAATTTTTCTAAAAGTAATAGTTCTATAGCACTCCCAAGAAGGGTATTTACTGGCCTCGAAATCATGGCCAGTAAAACACAAGCTAATGGAAAGTGTTCCTCCTAAGGCTTATCTTGTTTGAAGCAAAATACTTTTACACAGGTACTACGGACCACAAAATATTAAAATAATCTGACTCTTGGAAATTTCAATTAAGGAATGGTTCTGAAGGAAAGAGTTTTCTTTAAAGAAAAAGGCTCTCCTACTACTAAGCTGTTAAGTCCAAGGTTTGTTTTTGTTTGCTCCTCCAGGCAGAAACCTCTTTTGGGTGTCTCACTCCGAAGTCAATCCAGACTCAGAAGTTTAAGTGTCCTGGTCTCTACGGCATTAAGTACACAATGTGAGGCTCTAGTTCAAGACATCTTGTTAATCCAAGAAGAAAGTAATCGTCTTATTATACCTTAAAGAAACACATAAAAACATCTCTGTAATAAAATATGAAGAATTCATGGAAGTGGTTTTTGGAACAGAAGCCAAAGGAATTTACAGAAGTTAAAATTAAATTTGTCGGCAATGGAGACAAACAAAAAGCCTATTTCAGGACAAGTTAACTGCAAATACAAACTGTGTGGTGGGGAAGGAAGATTACCTGTGGCCACAGCCCTTCCTCATAATAAAGGCTTCAGAACAAGAGATCAAGAACAGCACCTGTTTCTGCCAACACTTATTATTCTTGCTTCACTTTTTTATGTCTTCATAAAATACAAACTGTTTGCCTTAATGAAAATCTAACAGAACATGCCATAAGAGTGATTTAAAAGCTCAAAAGATATACTGACACACATGGATTACAGAGCCGCTCCACACCACTCGCTTCTCACCACTAGCTTCAGAGCTCTCAACTACTGGAGGATAGAGTCATGGAGACCACCCATCTCCACGAGGGCTGTAAGTGGGAAGGCACGCACTCCCAAGGGAGAATAAGGTGGCTGGGACGCAGAGGGTGGTCCATGAAAAGTGAAAGACCTTAGGATGAAGAATATTAACTGAAAAACTGTTTTCGCTTACCCAGCAATGACAACACCATCGTGAGAATGCACATCACATAAAACTGCGTCAGGAATGTGTTCCAGCTCACTCACGGCGCCTTTGCGATTCTGCATAAGAAAAGGGGCTGCAGTTTATACTATTCTCTGGATAGCCTGAAGACAAAGCATTTCACTCTCAACTACATTCATGGCAGTTTTTTTACGGTATGGACTGTGTCCATAGTTATCAAGACATTGGAAAGGACAAAGACAACTAACGTGTTAAGCTATGTATTTATGAGTTACAAACACACTGAATGAAACTACTGGGCACGGGAAGTGCGAGACGCTGCCCCCGTCCTCGAGGGGAGTACAGGATGGTAACCACTCCACTCCGCAGTGGGCTGCTAGGGAAGAAATGCATAAAGTGTATTTAAAAAGTTCAGTTCAGAGGAGAGAAAGCAGCTAATGGTATTTTACCTGTTAACACCCCTTATAAATGCTCTCAGAATAAAATGAAAAAGTATATACAACAAGATAAAAATCAGGATGGGGAAAAGAAAAGACATTGTTTCTGATTGAGAGGTCAGAGGTTCATGGAAATGGTTATTTAAAGGAAACCCTAAAACCCGTAACACAGTTGCTCCTGAGGAGGGAACTAGGTGGTAGGTGGAGAGAGGTGCGAGGGAGATGTATTTTCCAGTATATGCCCTTTTATGACTTTTGATTTACTGCATCACGACTGTTTATTTATTGATTCAAAATATATATAAATAAAATAATTATTTTTAAAATAAAGGGAATCTTGAAGAATAGAAAGTATTTACATGTGGGATGTTGGGAAGGGCAGGGCAGGACAGTTAAGCCAAAAAGCAAGCATGAATAAAGGTATTCAAGAATACCAAGCCATCAAAAAATATATACACATAACTGAATTGCTTTGCTGTACACCTGAAACAATATTGTAAGTCAACTATATACTTCAACTAAAAAAAAATACCAAGCCATCCATAATTTCAACTTTGCTGTACCAGCACAAGGATTAGAAATAGTGTGTGTAAGTGGCAAGCACAGTTCTTAGCACACAGCAGGTTTTCAATAAATGGTAGTTACTATTACTATTTATATTATTAGGAGACAGATGATGACATCCGTTCCATTAAAACCAACATTTATTAAGCAGCTGTACTCCAGGCACTCTGCAAGACGATCTGCATGGTGATCTCACTGAACTCGAGGACCAAGTCCAAGGCTGAGGGACACAACTGGACACATCCAAGTGGGGCTGTCCTGCTAGTGGAGACATGGGGATGGAAGGGAAGGACTTCAGAATCATCTGTTCGAGGGCCACAGCCAAAATGACAAGAACAGCAAAGCTCTTTTGAGGGACAAGCTATTGAAAGAAAAGGAGAGGGCCTGTGTGCTCACGTCCTCCACTAAGTTTCGTCACGTGGCTTCCTCCCCATCAAGGGCTCCAACCTCACACTGGTATTCTGGATTAGAGAGATCCTAGAATGGCACAGTGAAATGAGTGTATGCAAACACCAGGGAAAGGAACATCATTTGCACGCTGGCTCTGAACTGCAGGTCCAGGTAAGTTCCTGCATTCACAGGTCATCCCCTGTGTGGAAGTACTGAGAACCCTGGGGTCCCTTCTCAGCTTCCTCAAACACCAACCTAGGAGATGCCAAACCAAATCACCTTCCCAACCCATCCTGAGGTTGACCATGAATAGCACCAAACCACAGCATCTGCGTGCCAAGGCCAGTGCTAACTGAGCAGCAGACACAGGCCGCGCCCTGTGGGAGGAGTGTTAGATATATCATTAGACAGTCATCCTCACGATGGCGCAAAGAGCGCAGCTACTCTCAGCTCCACATTAGAGATGAGAAAGCAGAGGCACACAAAGGGAAAGCATCTTGCTCTGCACTACCTTTCATGTTTTCGTAAGAATTCCATTCATTCTAGAATCACAAGAATCCCATCACTACAGTTAATGCAAGAGTGTCATTTGACATTTTACTTCTGTAGTCCTCATAGGTAACAGTGCAGGAAATGGGCCCGAGACACTCCAAAGAGAAGCCTCCCTCCAGTCTCCCTGCAGTTTGACTCCAGTTCATTCAAGCAACGACCTCTTACTGAGCACTTATCAAACACATGGCTTTGGGCTTGTTGGAGAAAAACAACAAAACAGACGTTCAGTTGAATTGTACGTAATCTGTACACTGGCATTAAGTGCCAGATGCTATGAGGCGGGTCTCTAAACACCTTCACTTCTGCCCCCTCCAGCCTGGATGAGGCGGGTGTACCTGCTTCCCTCCCTAGCTTTCTAATACCAAAGAGGAAACAAAGAACTCAGCTGCTGCTTTCTCTCTTAGAATCTGACATTTATGAATTCGAGCCAGGGTACATGGAGTATCTCCAGCTCTCATGCTCACAGATCTCAAAAGTATCCCTCCTTCCTGGACAGAAAGGCCCTAGCAAATGCCTCACTCTCAAGCTTTCCTTAAATTATGGCCCCTCCTGCCAGGGTCAGACCCTCTGCTTTCCTGCCCCCAGCCTGTCTAAGCACCTTTGGCAAACCCAATGCCTGCTCTCACTTATGTCCTTCACACAGACATAACCAAGCAAATGGGCAAGAGGGCGAGGGGGGCCCTCCACGCGAGTTTATTACCTGGAGTGGATACACAGAGTGGGGCCAGCGGGATTTGTACCTAGTGGTGGGTCTTCATGGCCTAAGGATGGCTATGCTAATCCTCTTTAGAAGGATGGTTCTCAACCAGGGCTGATTTTGCCCTCAGGGGACATCGGACTGGTCTGAAGACTTTTTGGTCGTCAGAGCTGCGGGGAGGAAGAGAACGCTTCTGGCATATACTGGGGAGAGGCTGGACATGCTGCGGAAGATCCTACAATGCCCAGGACAGCCCTCACCGCAAAGTATCGGTCCCAGATGGCACTAGTGCTGGGGTTGAGAAACCCGAGTTAGAGGAACACTACTCTTATTAACTTTGCTAGGAACTGTGACGCTGCCCAGATCAAGAGTATCGGTCACTAATCAGGTTATGAGATGACTGGGGACAGACATGCACATAGGCAATATGTCACTATCAGTAATGAGCAAAAGCTTGTTAATCTCAAAGTCTATTAGGATTGACCTTTACAGGAGGGGAAAGAATACAGTTCTGTCCCTTCCTTCCAACTGAATATCCAGCTACCCAGGTGGGAAGAAAGGGGCACCACACTGCTGTCTTGTCATGCCTTAAACAGCTTTATGTAACACTGTTCTTGACAGTTATTTTCTACAGAAACACTGTTCTGTGCAAATTCATAGCTGTGATCTAATATTTCTGTAGAAATTTTGAAGTGATAAATGTTATGGAAGCAAGCCAATAGGTTATGTGAGGGAAGAGAAGACAGTACTTAGAGATGCTTAATAATCTCCCTCTTACATTTACTGGAAATAGCATTTTCAGCCCCTCTTTTGTATTCAGGTGGTGCTTTCTTGGTCCATCCAGGGAGATGGTGACAGTGAACAGGGGCTGCACTGAGCACTACCGCAAAGACCCCGACCATCAGAGGTGAGGCGACTGGCTCCTCAGTCTCGCCCCTCCTCTCCTAGAGGACAACGGGATGCTCCCAAAGAGTGTGCTTGAAGACAAGGGCAGATACTCTATTGGGCAACAAGTCACCAACAGCTGAAGGGACGCTCACCGTACTCCTCCTCTCTTTGTTTCTGGCAGTTAATCTCAGGATGAAATTGGAAGGACTTGGTGTTTAATCCCAGGCTTGGATTCCTGTATCCTTGCAGGCTATTCCCCTACAGGTAATGATATTGGCCACTGCCTACCTTCCAGTTGGTTCTTAACACGTGTTCCTTGGCTCGGCACTCTTGGAAGATGAGCTTCCAGCAAGAATAATCGGAGATGCTGCTCTCGGGAAGGTGCCCTTCCTGCTGGCACAGCCTGTACCAGAGTACTTCATCTTCTGCAATCACCTTCCACGTCTTGCTCACCTAAAACAGCAGAAGTGACACAAATGTCAAATTCTGCAATTAGAGAAGTCCCTTGTCATCCAAAAATCAATCAACACCTTTATTACTGCCCTGGGTTTATGGCAGTATAAAATGTCTCATTAACAAAACACTCTGAGGCGAAAAAAAATACAAGCAAATGTTTCCTGTTTTATCTTTCAAGATTTCAAAATTGTTGTACTACCACCTAATATCACATTTTAAACTACTTGGTTAAATTATTTTATACATATATATGTATAAAATATAAAGAGAAAAAAATACACAAATACTTAAAGGCATAAAATACACACTGTAACACGTTAATAGATATAAAATCATACACAGCTTTTCAGAACAGAATCTCTTTACTTTTTACCAATAAGCACTTGTATTTCCATCTTACAGAGCTAGAGACCAATGACCTCTGAAGTAAAGAGCTGTAATAAAATATCCATAACCCAAAACTTCTGGTCATATGAGAAATGCAGATTTATACTATGTGCAAAAACTTAGATTTTAAATGTGTAGATTAAAAAAATTATTTAACAGAAAACTCAAGCAATTATCTAGGATGGTAAGATCTGATATAGAGAAATTAATGTTATGACTGGACTGAATTTCAAATCCCAACAGTATCCAGAGGAAATAGCCATTTTAGCTATTAGTGCTTTGTCTTCCAACCCTAACTTTGGGGAATGATGGATTTACTTCATCATGGGATAATGTACAAAGCTGGGCAGACTGCAAAAGATGGACTCTGCTCGCAAAACGAGAAACTGACCCAGCAGATCAACATGCTCTGGGGTCTGCAACACATGCTGCTTTGCCGTCCACCCAAAGGCTGAGCCTCACTTCTAATAAAGTAAGAGTCACGACCAGCGGTTCATGGTAACTTGTGCTCCTTAACACTCCCTTGGGGCCACTTCAAGACATCAAATACTCAGACAAGAAGAGAGAACATGAGACAAAGAGAGAGCACACAGCATGTGCATGACAGACTCTCATGACACAAGGGTGCCTCATTTGAGAAATACCGATAGGGAGTTAGCTTCCGGGACTACAGAGTTGAAGATCTCCGAAAATCTGCTCCTCCACAAAACCAACAAGAATACTGCCAAAAATTGTCAAAATCAACTTTTTCAGAACCCTAGAAATTAACTAAAGGCTTGCAACATTCTGAGAAGCATTTATTCAAGAAAAATGGCTGAATCTTGGTAAGAATAGCAACCTTTGTATTGTTTTCACTTGCATTAATCCCATCCTCATCCTCTAGCTCCATAGTAGCCTTGAAAACCAACAGCCTCCAACTATAGCAGCTGTAAAAACCAGCAGTCTAGCAGCTCCCAGAGAGGCCAAATGGGTTTATAGCTCTCCAAAAGTACCATCCCCAGAGAACCATCACTATTTGGCCTGTCTGGCAGCTTGCTAGAAAGCTCTGTTCTCGAGGCTTGTCTTTATCTGATCTGACTTAGATCTAACTCTGTCCTATATCCAGGGCATTTGTCAGAAAAAAATAAGGGACAACTGTTTAACAGTGCAGCTGCCTGACGTGGCACTACCAAGTAGGGCTAAAAGGAGGCTAATCGAAAGCCTTCAAAGGAAAACCTGGGGAGTGGGATACCCCATTATAAATATATTCAAAATACTAAAGGAAAGCATATCTAAAGAAATAAACTTATCAGCACAATGTCTCACGAAGTAGAGAATATTGACAAAGAGACAATATTTTATTTTTTTTAAAAGAACCAAACACTGGTGGCGCAGTGGTTAAGAATCCACCTGCCAATGCAGGGGACACGGGTTCGAGCCCTGGTCCAGGACAATCCTACACGCCACGGAGCAACTAAGCCCGTGCGCCACAACTACTGAGCCTGCGCTCTAGAGCCCGCAAGTCACAACTACTGAGCCCTCGTGCCTAGAGCCCGTGCTCCGCAACAAGAGAAGCCACCGCAATGAGAGGCCCGTGCACCACGACAAAGAGTAGCCCCCACCCGCCACAACTAGAGAAAGCCCGCGTGCAGCAACGAAGACCCAACACACTTAAATAAATAAATTTCTTTAAAAAAAAAAAAAAAAAAGAAGATAGTAATACAGGAAAAGAGGAACAAAAAAGACATACTGACAGCTCCTTAAATGTCTGAAGGCAATCATCACATTTCCCCTTAGTCACTTCTTCACTGGTCTAAACACACCCATTTTCTCCAATTAATTGTCATAGGACTAGCTCCCCTACCCATTATCTCTGAAATGTACCCTAGTATTTATGCATCTCTGGTATCCCTCTTCAAAAGTGATACTCAGGACTAAACAATACCCCAGATATAGACTGTCAAGTGCCATGAACAGAAGGATTTTATCAGATACTAATTGCTACTTCACTTGAAGATACATCCTCATGGTTACAGAACGTATGGTCCAGAGCTTCTGGAGTCCGTTTATTTGATTAAATATTTAAGGCAGACAAAAAGGTATATATTACAAACACCCACGGATACACCACCCTGCTTAAGAAGTATTACCAATAAGCTTAAAACTCCTATGCATCTCTCAGTGTCCACATCCTTTTCTCGCCAACAGTAACCTCAGTTTGGTATTTATCAATCTTCAGAGTCTTTTTAAATACAAGTTGCAATTAAAGAAAAAAAAGTCCCCATTTTTTACTCTCACACTATTATGTTTTAAACTTAAATTCTTAACTTTCTAAACTTTCTATCCATTTTAAATCCCAGATCATCGCACATACCCACCCCCAGCATTTAATATCTTTGCATCTCAATTCTGTCATCCATTGTATGTATGCTACTTTTCCTTTACATAAGTCATCTGCAAAATACAGTCTGTGGGGCTTCATGTCTTAATTATTTTAAAAAATTAACCAGGATGGGGCTGAGGACGGAGCCCGTGGCAAACCACTAGAGCCCTCCCCCCAGGCTGACATGGGTCCATTAAGCAGCCCACCCCAGGCACGGCCACAGCATCAGTTACAAATCCACTTAACCACACTGTCATCCCACACTTCTCCATCTTAGCCATAAGGGCATCGGGGAAACAAACCCTCATCTGATCACAAGTGGTCAGGCAATAAAGAATGGGATAATGGCTCAGTAACACTGGAGTTCCAGTTTCGACTAGACAGAACACCATGGTTTTATTTTTGGCATGTTTGGTCCACAGCTGAGCCTGTCCATGACACTGGGTGGTGTCTGTCCATCTGTCTGTGCCAAAGTGAGTCTCAGCACTAGGCAATCATGAAGCACAGATAGGGACAGACCAACATAAGCTGTGACAGAGCCAGGATACAGCTCAAATAGCCCCAGAGCAGAGTATTTCTCCCACAGGCCCCTGCAATTCAGGGTTAAATAAAGTATAAGGGTGAACACACAGACACCCTCACGGGTTCTCAAAGGCACAAAGTGCTAGCTAACCACACGGCAGTTTACTCTGATCCCTGGGATACATCAGCCCTTTTCTGTAAAAATTATAAAATGTAAAATTTTGTAGAATTTATGAAATGTAACTACTAGATGAAAGACCCAGACTCATTATCTCACTACACAGACCAGCACTTCCCAAAGCATACTCAATAGAATAGCAGCTCCTTAGGGTATTAAGTTACTTTAAAAAAGGATTCATTAAAAAAAAAAAAAAAAAAAAAAAAAAAAGGATTCCATGGTCACACGAGTTTGGAGAACACCGGTTTAAACAAAACTAAGCAGGACTCTTCACTGCAGAACTTCTCAGAGCTTTTAACAGACTGACACGTGTTGCATATCTCTAAGAAGGAAATATAAGAGGCTGCATTCCTCGAACTTATCTGGCTCCTGAACTCTTCTTACAAGGAGTGTCTCAAAAGCCCAGTGTCCTCCAGAAGACACCTTACAGAACATTGATATGGGTATCAGTCAGTCAATTAAAACATATGTTGGGCACCAACTGTATGCGGGCACTAAGGCCAGCAATTCTTATCCACTTTCCACCTCAACCTGCCAAACTGACACCTTTTGCAGGTGGGTGACACCCCACGGACATGACCAGATTGGGGCCGCCTGCCCATGGCTGGGGAAGCTAGAGGGAAAAGTTGTGGTCTCTGCCCTTACAGCCGAGTTGGATCACAAGACTGGCCCCCAACAGTGGGTAATCTTTGTAATTCTGCAGTCCAAAAATTAGCTACAAGGCTGCACTTTGTTAGATGAAGCCAGTGAATCATCATTTCAGGAGAATCCAAATTCAGTGCTCAGTGACTACAAACTAGAATATCCCAATTAAACATTCTGGATGAGTTTTAATGAGTACTAAACTGTACAAATTCCAGCCACTTTAAAACGGAGAAACTTTTCAGAGACTTTCAAGAACTCTCAAATATATGTCAGACCTTAAAAATCTTGGAAGCCGAAAACATTTTTTTATATCAGCTTCGAAGAAAATGTCAAATTGTCGTAAATAACACAATCTGAAATTTGTACAACAGGGTTATGGGATAAAAACCTGAGAACAAAAAGTTGATGTTTCGGTGCATCATCCCCACCACTAACCCCTAGACCACAGGGCCTCTTCTGCAGAAAATAATATTCAGGATAAAGTTTAATCCTGGAAAACAAACAATAAAGCTCTTTGAGGGATTTATAAAAGCCAGAGGTGAGAATTACTTCCAAAAAGGGATAAGGATTGTATCTACAATTAGGTATTGAACACAGAAACGTGCCAACAATTTCTTTAGCAAATGATAAAGAGAGGGTTGCCTTTTTATTCTTCTTTTAAAGGAGAACAAAAATGATAGGCTTTAAGAATTTCTTTTAATCCTGAAGGGGGAAAAAAATCAACAAGAAAAACACCTAGTTAAACTTTCACAAGTGAATTTTAAAGAGTCTCATCAAAAGGAAATCTAATTGTTTTGATTTCTTAAATTACATTAAATCTAGAAAGTTTACGAGCCTGAATTTTCCAAAGGCCTAATGGTCTCTCTTTAATACACCAGGATTGGACTGGCCCTGCCCAGTAAAAGCCCCACTGAGTGAGCCTCAGCTGCAAGAATTTGCTAATAAAAGTGTCTCCAGCATTTTGCTTTATAGCACCACTATGAATTGCAGCATTAAAAGAAGAAAAAAAAAAAAAAAACCCTTGTCTCAAAAACTAGCTTTATTAACTCTGCCTGGATTAAGGTTACCAGTGAGGCCCACAACAGGGGAAAAAGTGTCACTGTTCCAGTCACACAATGACATAATGAAGTCTACCTGGGAAGGACACACCACTGACGTCCCATTGCTAAACCCAGCAGTCTCTTCTCAGTCCTCCTCTCACTTGACCGCTTATTACCTTTGATCACCTTCACCTCCTTGAAAACTGCTCTCCCTTGGTTCAGAGGACTGTGCTCGCTAGGTTTCTTCCCAGCTCACAGGTACCGCCTTCTCAGTCTGCTTATCGTCTACTCACTGTCTGTGCCAGGGCCCAACCCCTAATCTCCTCCTCTATCTACACTCACTTTCCTGATGATCTCGTTCAGTTTCCTGGCTTTAAATACCATCCATGTGCTGACTGCTTCCAAACTTACATCTTCAACCCTGAGTTCAACCCAGAACTCATCTGCAGCCTCACATTCAAGTACTGATCTTCCCCCCAAATTTGCTCCTCCCACTATTTTCCCCTCATTAGTAATGGCAACCTCATCCACCCAGTTGCTCAGGCCAAACACCCTGGAGTCCTATTGACTCTTCCTCCTCTCCCCACACCCAACCCATCAGCAACCCTGACTCCACCCACTTCTACCAGCACAGTCCTGGTCCAAACCATCATGTAGCCTTCAAACTGGTCTCCTTGCTGCTGGCCTTGTCCCCCGGCATATTCTTCACATAGCAGCAAAAATGATCCCTTTTAACATATTAGTCAGACCTTGTCACTCCTCTGATTAAAACACTTCAATGGCTTCCCATCTCATTCAGAATAAAAGTTCAAGTTCTGTTAACAGATTAAGTGCCTTTTGAATTTGGACCATCTCTCCTTCTCTTAGCCCTGTCTGCTCACTACATCCCTGTGTTAGTTTCCTATTGATATTCTAACAACTTATCACAAACTTTCGGCTTTAAATGACACACATTTATTCTTACAGTTCTGGGGGCCAGAAGTCTAAAATCAAGGTGTTGGGGGAACTCCCTGGCGGTCCACGTTTCCATTGCAGGAGGCACAGGTTCAATTCCAGGTCGGGGAACTAAGATCCCATAAGCCGCACAGCGTGGCCAAAAAATAAAATAAAATAAAATAAAATCAAGGTGTTGGCAGCAGGGTTGCATTCCTCCTGGAGGCTTCAGGGGACGATCTGTTTCTTTACCTTTTCCAGCTTTGAGGAGCCACGTACATTCCTTGGCTTGCAGCCCCTTCCTCCATTTTCAAAGCCAGCAACATAGCATCTCCTCTCCCCTCTGACCTCCTGCCTCCCTCTAAGGAGCTCTGTAGTCACAATGAACCCACCTGGATAATCCAAGATCACTCCATGTGAAGATCCTTAACTTACATCTGCAAAAGTCTTTTTACCATAAAAGATAACGTAGTCACAGGCCCTCAGGCGGATTAGGGCATGAACATCTCAGGGAGGCCATTACTCAGTTGCCACAGCCTAGCCACTCTGACCTTCCTGCTGTTCCTCACACAACAGGCACACTCACCTCAAGGCCTCTGCACCTGCTATTCCCCTCTGCCAGAGACCTGCCCAGCTTCCTTCTTCCCTCCTTCAGGTCTCTGCTGAAAGGTCACCTTCTCTATGAAGTCTTCCCTGGCCACCCCAGATGATGCAACCCCCAACATCATCTCTGCTGTCTCATTTTTCTCCATAGCACTTACCACCATCAGATATATTCTATATTTAATGATATATTTACTGCACATAATGTAAAGCTTTCCAAAAGGCAGGGGTTTTTATGTTTTGTTCACTGTCTAGAATGGTACATGGCATGTAGTAGGCCCTCTGTAAATAACTGAATGAGAAGAATAAGTCCAACTTTTTTTTTTAAGTTCAACACCTAAAAAAACTGGATTGCTGGGCATATACCCAGAGAAAACCATAATTCAAAAAGACACATGCACCCCAATGTTCACTGCAGCACTATTTACAATAGCCAGGTCATGGATGCAACCTAAATGCCCATCGACAGACAAATGGATAAAGAAGATGTGGTACATATATACAATGGAATATTACTCAGCCATAAAAAGGAACGAAATTGGATCATTTGTAGAGACATGGATGGATCTAGAGACTGTCGTACAGAGTGAAGTAAGTCAGAAAGAGAAAAACAAATATCGCATATTAACGCATACATGTGGAACCTAGAAAAATGGTACAGATGAACAGGTCTGCAGGGCAGAAATTGAGACACAGATGTAGAGAACAAACGTATGGACACCAAGTGGGGAAAGCGGTGGCGGGGGGTGGTGGTGGTGTGATGAATTGGGAGATTGGGATTGACATGTATACACTAATATGTATAAAATAGATAACTAATAAGAACCTGCTGTATAAAAAATAAATAAAATAAAATTCAAAACTTACGAAAAAAAAAAAACTGGATTGTTTTTATTTTCAAAGGTCAGCTCCTGGCATGTGCTGCCCTCAGAAGGCTCTGACTTTCTTATTCAAATATAATCTCTTGCTTTCTGATTTTTTTCTCTTTTAAATTTTAATATGAAAAATTTCAACCACACAAAAGTAAAGTGAACAGCGTAAAAAACTCCCAAGTCACCCCCACTCTGTTCAAATGATTATCAATATTTTGCCATTCTTGCTTCATCTAGTTCCCCATCTTTTTTTCTGGAGTTGCTTTGCTTCTCCCTAACCCCTTTTAGAGGGAGCAGCCACTGCAACCTGGGGAATTAAAAGGAAACTCCTGTGGATGCTTGGGTGTCAGGCACGCACATATCTCCCTGAGAGAAGTCTTGGGGCAAAGGTGGAAATTAAGAATTAAGGGAACCCTGCCAGCAACTACAGGTCCTCAGAATAATTTCTCCTCTGAAAATCAACCAGGCACGCTTGGCTCTAAATTCCCAACCTTTAAAAATGTCATTAAGATCTGTAGCTAGAAAAACTCAAATTTTAGTTTCTCCTATTTGGACATCTGGGAAGATCATAAGATCACATTTGCCTTGAAACTTTAAATATCATAATCTAATACACTGGGCTTTAGTTCCAGAACTACTTATTTATTTTGGTAACACCTACTTCTTGCTTGCCAATTTTAACATAAATCTTAAGTTTTTAACCTCTCCAGCTTCCTTCTTGTTCTTTATTACATTCTTCAAGGACATTTTTCTACCTTTGACTTGAAAATCATGGCCCTGTTGCCTTTGCAGCTCTATTTCTAAAATTACACATTGTGAAATACACATGACTAAAATATATGCTAAAATTGAAAATGAAAAAATAAAGTTATAGAGATGGAGAACAAATTCGAGGTTGCCAGGGGTTAGGGAAGGGCGTGGCTATAAAAGAGAAGCAGGATTCTTGTGATGACAACTCTATATATTGACTGTGTGGTCACTCAAATCTACACACGTGATAAAACTGCGTAGACTTAAATACACACAAATAAGTGTGTATTAAACTGGTGAAATCTGAATAAGCTCCATGGACTTTGCAAATGTCAATTCCTGGTTTTGATATTGGGCTACAGTCTGCAAGACATTACAAATGGAGGAAACTGGGGGAAGGGTACACAGAGCTTCTCTGCACTATTTTTTGCAACTTCTTATGAATTTATAATTACTTTTAAAGTTTTTTAAATGAACATTGGTAAATACTTAAAAACCTTTACTCCTTAGAATTACTCATGTTGTAATATAACAGCACACTCACTTTTCTCATAAAAACCAAACAATTTTGTAATTTCAAAATCGACAATTTTGTCATTGTTGTCCATTTTAAAATATTACCCATTAAAGTGTTCGGAAATCCTGTGGACACACACACACACACAAAAGAACAAAAAATTATAAGTAGCAAAATGATAAACTGCTCAATGAACTGCCCCAAGCATAACTGCTTACTAAAAGCCACACTGTTTGAGACATCCCAGCATGATACTCTCCCACAGAGATACTAAATCCCTCGAGGGACAAGTATGGATACCAAGGAGCTAGGAAGGTCAGCATTCAGGGTACACAGGACCACAAACTAACGTAAGGGGACTTTAGTTTTGAAGCGTAAAGCCTCACAAAGCAGAAAAGAGAGGGGATGCAGAAAGGAGACAAAGTCAGAGCCAAATCAATTCTCCAGTATAGTCTGTGGCATAATGAAATCTCAGAAGTCCGCCCCAATCAGGGTTCCTTACTGTTAGTCAGTTACCAATTTGGCATAAGGATCTAAGCAAACAGGTTTTCTCCAAGGGCACACATATAGTTTATGGTGCCAATTTCACATAACTGGCCCAACCAATTTCACTGAAATCCCAAGGCGGCTAGATTAAAAGAGAACCAGAGAGAAAGAGCGAGACGGAGAGAGCAAGCCCCCTCTAAAATAAAATCATAAAGCAGCAGGACATTCCATTCAACAGAAGGCCCTTTTCCTGTTTCAAAAATAAAAACACCATGAGAAACAAATGAAAATGCTACTTATTTTTATTACTCTGTGGTTTTCTTTTAATGCTTGAGAAAAACAAAGCCAAGTCACAAACTACTGGCCATCCATCGTCATCTTTGTGCAAAAAGCTCTACGAAAAAAATCCTGGCTTAGAAGATCAGAGCCACCTCAGGGGTTCTGTTTAAGGATATTTTCTATTCTTATACATGTGCTCTAAAAATTAGGTTCAACCACAAAAACCCAAATCCAACTGGCCCAAGAGGGAAGAATTCTGGTGCACAATTGGACTACTGTGTTGCAAATTAAACTGTTCACACCTGCAGAATAATCTCACCAGCATAACCAATCTACCCTGGAATGCAGCCCCACTGTACCAAAAGGGGGATTTCTTCTTCCACCAGATCCTATCTTTCACTGATAAACTCTCTGGATGAGAAAACCAGCAGCAGATGTGAAAGCCACATGGCCCTCTACAAAGCAGGAGAGCAAAAGCAATGTAAAAAGAAATGATTCCTTAAACAGCAGCTCCCTATCAAGAATGAAGATTTTATCATCTCAGGCTGACTTTGTGGAAAGCTAGCTATTAGACCCTATTCCAAGACTTTGGCTAACAGCATCAGGCTGAAATCCAGGAGCTAGACTCGTTTAGCTACACCCTTGTTTTCAACTCTTGGGAACAGGGCCAATGTGTAAAGTTAGAATATAACAAATCCAATTTCCAAGGCAAAGAAGAAGACAATGTAGGTACTCTTACTTAATGCAGTCAGTAGGCTCTGAGCACGGTTTACACTTCAAACATTTTTATTTTGTGAATTTTAGCCTCTGCATAGTTTCTTCCGAAAGATTTCCACACCCTGCATCAAAAAATATTTGCCAATACCCCCCCCGTAACTGATGCTGTGGCCATCAAAAATACTGAACACTTTCTCAAATTCATATTTAAGTAGAAAAATAATTTTGATTAAGCAAAATGCTTCATAATAGGGTAAAACCATAATAGGGGAATAGAGTAAAACCAGAAACTCTCTAAATTGTCCTGTATTTTGTGTCATTTCACTGAACTGCCATGGAGTTAGACAGCTCTAGAGTCTAAGTTTGTCTACAGTTTTCGCCACCCTCAAACTGCCTTAATATTTTTAACTTCATATTCATGGTGGTGTTTCGGATTTTTATTGTATAGTTCTCCTACCACTCAATTTCACCGAACTCTTTCTCCTGAAGGTGCAGCAACTTGTATCAAATGCATTACAGGATCCAGGGATGGGAAACAGTAACCACTAAACAAATTACTTCTTTGGCAACGGATACCCCAGTGCCTTCTGGGAACACAGTTGTCCATGAAAAGCCAAATGGTCAGCGATCACATACACATTTAACTTATGAGAAATTAGACATTCTTCACCAAAAGGAAGAGGATAACAGACTAACTTTAATGATATAAATGCTTGCCTCTTAAAGCATGGCCAAAGCCACACTGGCATCACCTGGCAGAAATGCAGATCATTGGGCCACACCCCAGACCTCCTGAATCCGAATTAGCATTTTATCAAGATCCCCTGCGATTCATGCACACAATAAAGTCCAGCCTAGACTGTATCTCCCACCATTCCACGCCATGGGCACGTGCCCCAGAGTAGGCATGAGATGGGTGACGCCGATCTGCAGTTCCCTCGGTGGATCTCAGCTCTCACATGCCTCTCGCCTCACTGAGTGGAATTCTGGTGTTTGAAGGGTAATTTGGATTATACAGTGGAACATGACTTCACTGTTTTGTCCCCAGGCTGACCCTCAGCTCCCAACCTAACGACTGGCTTGACTGAACCAAGGCCTTGCATCTCTGCATTAGAAACGGTGAGGACATTAACAGGTCTGGCGATCTCAGTAAAGGCAAGTACAACCTTGTCAGCCTTGAGCACGCTGCCACAGGGCAGCCATAACTCAGACTGCAGGAGGAACACAGCTCTGGGACAGACGGTCACAAAAAGATAAACACGACATGGTGATGTGGAACATAATCGTTTAAGTTCAAGGTTGCTTTCCTTCAAGTAAAGCTGCTATCCAACTCATAAATTCTTTAAAGTTTGTCATTCTGTAAAGTAAATTTTTGCTATGGAGGAGCTTCCCATACTCGAATTACACATGTAGGTAAATCCTGACCATCCGTTAATGACAGCTTACCTGCGCGCACCTTCCTAGCTCTTTTCTGTCCAGATACTGAAATATATTGATTGCCAACTCGTAAGGCAGTTGGATATCAAAGAAGGGCACGTCATCCATTTCATTCTGAGGAGGAAAAAAGAAAAGAAATAAGCTTAAGATTCTGAGATATGAAAATGTTCAAATTTACAGGTCCTTTAAATGACCAGCAATAGCCTTAAGTGGTGACAAGAGGGACGATGCTGATTCCCAGGAGGAGCAAAGCGTTCTCACTATTCCGCAGAGCACAGTCACAGAACTCATTCAGAGCCTGACAGCTACTCTCAATTCTCCGGCCCCCACAAGCTCACCCTCCTTACATTCACTTATAAGCTCCACAAGACCATTTCCCGTAATGCTTCAAAAAGGAGAAGCAGGGGTGCCATCTCACAACCTGGGGTGTGCCACAAGAATCAATGCAAAGGTTTGTGGAAAACCTCTCAGCTTCTAAGGAAAGGTGAGTGGTAGGCAGTCAAGAAAGAGCCTTGGAATCAGGGAGGCCACTGGTCCTTCCAGGACAACTGCTACTAGCCCCCAACTTGGAGGGGGGTGAGTGCCCACAGCGAAGAAAGGCTGACCTAGGTCACTGCAGTGTTTTCATCAGGAAGAGGGGGACGGGGCTGTGAATGTGAGCAAAGAGTAAACAAATGAAGTGCTGCTCTTGAGCAAGGTGAGTCCAGCTCCCCGTGGCCACAGGAGAAGCACAAGGTTTCCTAATGCACCCGGGGGCTTGTGCTGCTTAACCTGAGTGAGCCAGTGCAAACAGAGCAGTTCTTCTTTGGTGTCATTTATTAATGTGGAGAAATTAGAGCTCGCCTGCCTTTGGATAAGCAATTAGGGATGAGGTAACAGGCTTTATTTGAGAGATAAGGCTGTCATGACGATCCTGGTAGCACAAAGAAATACGAGGGTGAAACAGAAAAAAGGCCAAGTGTGCACATGTATCCCTCTGCCTGTTCCCGAATCCACCTGCCAAAGCTCACTTTGGTGTATGCTCCTGTAAAGCTGGGGAAAGCAGCGCTCTTCAACCCAACAAAACGTGCTTAATAAAATTCATTTTTAATAAGCTTTGGCTGACATCAGTGACTTACTGGTTGCAAGCAAATTATTAATTCACCACTCAAATACAACAGTTGTATATTGCAAGGCTGCATGAAAAGAATCAGCATTTTTAAGGGAGTGTGAGCACTGACTTAAACCCTACCACGATTCAGGGTGAAGATTTTTCTGGAATCATGTTTCCATTCATCTAGGAGTCTCAGGGCTAAACGATAATCCAGGGCATAAGGAGGTAATGTATTCAATTGCAAAAACAGCGCAAGGCTAAGCATGAAGGCCAAGAAGGATCTCTAGAGGAAAAAAGAGGAAGAGTTGACAGTTCTCGGTGGGTAAAGAAGGAACGGAATGTTAAATCAGGACAGAAGTGTTGGCTGTACAGAAAACAACAGAAAAAATCTGCAAGTGTAACTGGAAGACAAAGGGGTCCTTGCCTAAAAAAATAATGGAAAGTCATTTGTCTAATGTCATGCTAGGTCCCCTCCTACAGCTAATCAGCTTTACTCATCAAGAAAGAGAGGCATCACTTTCTCTATGCCCAGATCCAACTTGAGACTCCTTATCTTAACTATGGAGGGAATCGAGGAAAGCTGCACACAGTACAAGACTATCATTCACAGCCCTGGACTTCCTTCTGCTTACTCTTTTGGATTTTTTGACTATGGTGATGTGGAGAAGCCTACCTTATCCACTCAGTAAAGAAACAAGAGAAGAATGTTCCCTGTCCTCATACAAGCAGAATAAAGGCAAAGAAAAGTCTGCACTCATGCAAAGTGAACTCATAATTAGCTTTTTTTTTTTCTCCCCGCTGCCAGAAGCATTGCTTTCTTCAATCGGTCCCTTCGGGACTCCCTATAAACTGATGTCTGTACTTGACACTACTGCGATGAAGCATGAGAAATCATGTCTGTTTTTAGTTTTGCTGGTGCAGAAAAGTCACAATTCTGGTGGCAGGTGCCTTCTCCCTTTTGCCTGTTCGTTGGCCAGTTCTCTATTCTCATCCTAGAAAATAACGCCTCTGCCTTAGCATACTCCAAACTCTGCCACCATCCTCCTTCATCCCAGCCCCCATGACCTCTGGGATGCAGCAGAGCATGGAGGTTTAGAGCACAGATTCCAACTGATCATCCTAGTTCTGCCACCTGACTAGCCACGAGACCAGGCTAAATGCATCTGATTCTTAGCTTCCTCATCTATGAAACAGATACTAACACACCTATTGTGTTATTCATAGGGCAGTTATGAGAATAAAATGAAATAATACATGGAAAGGGCCTGGCACAAGTATCCAGGCTAAGCATGCAATAACTGATTGTTAATAGTACTATTTTCTTTCCTTGAGTGGCATTCCAGGTCCCTTTTTTTCCTTCAACACATACTTTTGATTAGGTCCACATTCCACGTAGCCCCCACGTCAGCTTGTTGTTTACACAGAAAGTTGTCTCCCCTTGTCACGAGATAAGCACATGACAGTCGATGACAGTGGAAAGGGGATGGTACAGCAGAAGCTGTCATTCAGAAATATGAATATGAAAGTATCCACACAACAAGGGCTTTTGCAAGAGGGCTTTTAAAAAAGAATCAATTTAAAAAGGTTATACCACAGTAATAACTACAGACGGATCTGCTCTAGTGCACAGAGGATGAAAAGGGGGTAGCCAGCAGGGTGTGAATGACCAGTCCGGGGTATTAGGGCTCCCACACCAACAAAGTCAGAGACGCCATGCTGGTCTCACTGTTAACACACGGTGTGATTGTTCTTGATCATTTATAAGTTCTGGAGAGCAACAACTGCTTCAAAGCACTGAATTATAATTATGTAAACACCAACATCACAAAGCCAAACTTTTTTTTAAATCACTGTGCTCTTAGAAAAGGGAACTCTCCTACACTGTTGGTGGGAATGTAAATTGATACAGCCACTATGGAGAACAGTATGGAGGTTCCTTAAAAAACTAAAAATAGAACTACCATACAACCCAGCAATCCCACTACTGGGCATACACCCTGAGAAAACCATAATTCAAAAAGAGTCATGTACCCCAATGTTCATTGCAGCACTATTTACAACAGCCAGGACATGGAAGCAACCTAAATGTCCATTGACAGATGAATGGATAAAGAAGATGTGGCACATATATACAATGGAATATTACTCAGCCATAAAATGAAACAAAATTGAGTTATTTGTAGTGAGGTGGATGGACCTAGAATCTGTCATACAGAGTGAAGTAAGAGAAAGAGAAAAACAAATACCGTATGCTAACACATATATATGGAATCTAAAAAAAAAAAAAACAAGGTTCTGACGAACTTAGGGGCAGGACAGGAATAAAGATGCAGACGTAGAGAGTGGACTTAAGGACACGGGGAGGGGGAAGGGTAAGCTGGGACGAAGTGAGAGAGTGGCACTGACATATATACACTACCAAATGTAAAATAGCTAGCTAGTGGGAAGCAGCCGCATAGCATAGGGAGATCAGCTCAGTGCTTTGTGACCACCTAGAGGGGTGGGATAGGGAGGGTGGCAGGGAGGCACAAAAGGGAGGGGATATGGGGATATATGTATACATATAGGTGATTCACTTTGTTATACAGCAGCAACTAACACAACAATGTAAAGCAATTATACTCCAATAAATACGTTAAAAATAATAATAATAAAATAAAAGGTGTGAAGAGTGGGGGAAAAAAATCACTGTGCTCTTAGAATTGCATCTAAACTCCAAAATGATGGTCAATCCCAAACAGATCAAGTCCCAAACTCTTATGTAAATGACCTTCCCTGTTGCTACCACTGGCTGGGAATGGCAGGAAAAAAAAAAAAGAAACCAACATACTAAAGGAAGGTCCACATCTCCACATCTTAAGAAATATGTAGGGGCTTCCCTGGTGGCGCAGTGGTTAAGAATCCGCCTGCCAATGCAAGGGACACGGGTTCGAAACCTGGCCTGGGAAGATCCCACATGCCGTGGAGCAACCAAGCCCATGCACCACAACTACTGAGCCTGCGCTCAGGAGCCCGCAAGCCACAACTACTGAGCCCACATGCCACAACTACTGAAGCCTGCGTGCCTAGAGCCTGTGCTCCACAACAAGAGAAGCCACCGCAATGAGAAGCCCACGCACTGCAACGAAGAGTAGCCCCCGCTCACCGCAACTAGAGAAAGCCTGCCCACAGCAATGAAGACCCAACACAGCCAAAAATTAAAAAAAAAAAAAACCAAATAAATAAATTTATTAAAAAAAAAAAGAAAAAGAAATATGTAGACCCACAAGGTCAGGAGACCAAATGCTGAAGTTTCATGTTGCACCCTTAGAATCTTTCTGGCAAGACATTCTATCATTGGCTCTTGTAGTGGAGGCTGTGGTGGGTCACTCAGATTCCCCCTCTGGATCCATGACACTTTCCCCCCAGATGCCCAGAATGCTGCCTGCCACTGGCTCATAGCTGTGTCCCTTCCCAGGCACTGCCCTTGGCCAAAAAGCTGCCTCATTCCAGGTTACACTCCCTCCCCGAGGGCAGTGTGCATCCAATGACTACTCAACAGCTGAGTATAAAGACCTCTATGTGGGACCCCTCAGAAAGGCCAACCCACGAAACCACCTGCATGCAAATCTCTATCTCAGAGCCTGTTTCACGGAAAATCTAATCTTTATTCCCAAATAGTCTTGTGTTCAGCACATTCACAAGGGCTCTTATGCACAACTCCAGAGACATTAGTCTAGGTAACCTACCTCCCTTTCTACTAAGGAGGCAACAGTGGAATGCAAGTAAGTTAGAGTGATGTTATTATACCAAAAAACAAAAAACTAGAGCAGCTTCAAGGTTAAGTAAATCACTCATAAACTTCTCTCTCTTATTATTAGTAACATATCACTTGGCTGCAGCCCAGTAACCACATATACCTTAATGGTAGCAGCAAGAAGGTCCTAAGCACTCTCATTTGGTACTACCCTGGTTCACAAAGTAAAAAAAAAAAACAAAAACTACTACTTCCTACTAGTGTGCAGAGAAATACCCTGCCATCTAAAAGGTGCTATCAGCGTTCGCTTCGGCAGCACATACACTAAAATTGGAACGATACAGAGAAGATTAGCATGGCCCCTGCACAAGGATGACATGCAAATTCGTGAAGCGTCCCCTATTTTTAGCAATTATACTCCAATAAAGATGTTAAAAAAAAAGAATTTAACTGCAGTCTCTAAATAGAAAAAAAATTAAAAATAAAAAAAATTAAAGGTGCTATCAGACTTCCATCTAGGCTATTTTGAAGCATACAGCCACCCTAAAAGTTATGGGCCACATTAACCAACTATATCTATACTAACTTAAATATGGAAATGGACAAGTTGGCAGTTCAGAAACTAAGATATTCCAAGAAGAAAAGAGACACTTGAAATATAGGAAACTTGGTCGTACTATAAAAATGTCAGTATGACTACAATGTTTAGAGAATAATTTAGAATGGACAAATTTATGCTACAGAAGACCATACAGAAGACCAGTAAATTTAAAGTATTAACATTCCTTCAAATTTAAAGAAGGACACCCTTTGGACAACATACAAGTTGGGTTTTAATTTTTTTTTTAATGGTTGAGATATTGATTCTCTCTCCAGTATTGGTGACTCTTGTCCTGTATTGTACATCGAAATCATCTGGGGGTGTGTGTGTGTGTGTGTGTGTGTGTGTGTGTGTGTGTGTGTGTGTGTGTGTGTGTGTGTGTGTGTGTGTGTGTGTGTGTGTGTGTGTGTGTGTGTGTGTGTGTGTGTGTGTGTGTGTGTGTGTGTGTGTGTGTGTGTGTGTGTGTGTGTGTGTGTGTTTTAAATCAAAAGCCCAGGGTCTCACTCAGACCTAATGTCCCAAATTCCCAGGGATGGGGTTCAAGCAACTCTTCCTCAGGAATCCTCATACAAACCAAAAGTTGAAAACTACAACCCTAACTTACCAAAAGATGTAAGAATCAATCCTTTCCCAATCAAGCCAAAAAAAAAAAAAAAGCCACAACAAAGGGGTCATGTTACTTTGTTAATTCAAAGTCAGTGAATACTAGATTTTCCCAAAGTCTACTGGACTTACTCCAAAAACGCTAAGAGAATTTGCAAATAGATCCATCCCCAGGGAGGCTGATCTGTACTCTTATGTGCTAATGTAAGACTAATTCTGTAAAGGGACTGGTTTTGTGCCTTACTGTTAGAAATTTAATCTGTCTTCTCTTGTTTAGTAGAAGAAGGGATAATTACTAAGAGCCAAATCAGTAAAAAGTGAAGAAACTGACTTAAAGTTTGTTCCCAGTGTAATCTCCAGGGCAAACAACACGAAAGATCTCTCTAGATGGTGTTTTAAGAAACTAAGAAAAGCACCTGAGTTCAAACAATAGATACATAGCATTTCTGCTAAATCTGTCACTGAAAGGAGACTGTTTTCTACATGAATTTATCTCAACTTTCTACATGCTGCTAGTAGACGCACACAATCTAAATCAGAAAGAATAGATGAGTTCCAGTTTCACCCGCATTTTCTTTAAGAAAAATAAAATTAGTTGATTAGGGGAAAAAAAGGTCTGAAACACTGTCAAGATAAACAGCCATCGAGAGCCTACCATCAAGCCTCTTAGATAGCCTCAACCACCAGAGGGCAGAGAGCAGAAGCAAGAAAAACTACAATCCTGCAGCCTGCGGACCAAAAACCACAGTTACAGAAAGATAGAGAAGATGAAAAGGCAGAGGGCTATATACCAGATGAAGGAACAAGAAAAAACCCCAGAAAAACAACTAAATGAAGTGGAGATAGGCAACCTTCCAGAGAAAGAATTCAGAATAATGATAGTGAAGATGATCCAGGACCTCGGAATAAGAATGGAGGCAAAGATTGAGAAGATGCAAGAAATGATTAACAAAGACCTAGAAGAATTAAAGAACAAACAAACAGAGATGACCAATACAATAACTGAAATGAAAACTACACTAGAAGGAATCAATAGCAGAATAACTGAGGCAGAAGAACGGATAAGTGACCTGGAAGACAAAATGGTGGAATTCACTGCTGCGGAACAGACTAAAGAAAAAAGAATGAAAAGAAATGAAGACAGCCTAAGAGACCTCTGGGACAACATTAAACGCAACAACATTCGCATTATAGGGGTCCCAGAAGGAGAAGAGAGAGAGAAAGGACCAGAGAAAATATTTGAAGAGGTTATAGTCGAAAACTTCCCTAACATGGGAAAGGAGATAGCCACCCAAGTCCAGGAAGCGCAGAGAGTCCCATACAGAATAAACCCAAGGAGAAACACGCCGAGACACATAGTAATCAAAGTGGCAAAAATTAAAGACAAAGAAAAATTATTGAAAGCAGCAAGGGAAAAACGACAAATAACATACAAGGGAACTCCCATAAGGTTAACAGCTGATTTCTCAGCAGAAACTCTGCAAGCCAGAAGGGAGTGGCATGATATACTTAAAGTGATGAAAGGGAAGAACCTACAACCAAGATTACTCTACCCGGCAAGGATCTCATTTAGATTTGATGGAGAAATCAAAAGCTTTACAGACAAGCAAAAGCTAAGAGAATTCAGCACCACCAAACCAGCTCTCCAACAAATGCTAAAGGAACTTCTCTAAGTGGGAAACACAAGAGAAGAAAAGGACCTACAAAAACAAACCCAAAACAATTAAGAAAATGGTCATAGGAACATACATATCGATAATTACCTTAAACGTGAATGGATTAAACGCCCCAACCAAAAGACATAGACTTGCTGAATGGATACAAAAACAGGACCCATATATATGCTGTCTACAAGAGACCCACTTTAGACCTAGGGACACATACAGACTGAAAGTGAGGGGATGGAAAAAGATATTCCATGCAAATGGAAATCAAAAGAAAGCTGGAGTAGCTATACTCATATCAGATAAAATAGACTTTAAAATAAAGAATGTTACAAGAGACAAGGAAGGACACTACATAATGATCCAGGGATCAATCCAAGAAGAAGATATAACAATTATAAATATATATGCACCCAACATAGGAGCACCTCAATACATAAGGCAACTGCTAACAGCTATAAAAGAGGAAATCGACAGTAACACAATAATAGTGGGGGACTTTAACACTTCACTTACACCAATGGACAGATCATCCAAAATGAAAATAAATAAGGAAACAGAAGCTTTAAATGACACAATAGACCAGATAGATTTAATTGATATATATAGGACATTCCATCCAAAAACAGCAGATTACACATTCTTCTCAAGTGCGCACGGAACATTCTCCAGGATAGATCACATCTTGGGTCACAAATCAAGCCTCAGTAAATTTAAGAAAATTGAAATCATACCAAGCATCTTTTCTGACCACAACGCTATGAGATTAGAAATGAATTACAGGGAAAAAAACGTAAAAAAGACAAACACATGGAGGCTAAACAATACGTTACTAAATAACCAAAAGATCACTGAAGAAATCAAAGAGGAAATAAAAAAATACCTAGAGACAAATGACAATGAAAACACGACGACCCAAAACCTATGGGATGCAGCAAAAGCGGTTCTAAGAGGGAAGTTTATAGCTATACAAGCCTACCTAAAGAAACAAGAAAAATCTCAAGTAAACAATCTAACCTTACACCTAAAGAAACTAGAGAAAGAAGAACAAACAAAACCCAAAGTTAGCAGAAGGAAAGAAATCATAAAGATCAGAGCAGAAATAAATGAGATAGAAACAAAGAAAACAATAGCAAAGATCAATAAAAAAAAAAAAAAAAAAAAGATAAACAGCCATCCATTTACATTCCCAAATGTGTCTCAAAACACATTCTTATTTATACAAAAGAAAAAAAATGACAGCAGTCCACCAAAATGTTAACAGCTGTAGCCACTGAGCAATGACATTACAAGAGATTTTTGTTTTCGTCTTTCTATTCTTCTGAATTTCCTCAATATTTTTACAATAACCATGTGATAGTTTCACAAAGAAAAACAATACATTTTTAAGACAAGGTGTTTTATGTTCAAAACACTATCTGAATTCAGGTCCATGCCAGGTGCTAGGCAGAGGGAGGTACTGTTAGCAAATGTATAAGAAATGATATCAACACTCAAAGAGCTAAAATCTTTTACAGAGCTAAATCACTGTCACGTAAAATGGAATAAAAACTGGAGTCTACAAAAGGCAATAGAGATAGCCCCCCAAGGTATTCCCAAGTTCATCAGGAAACCAGCTATTTAGAACCTGGAAATCATTTCTCCGAAGCAACAATGCTGTAAAGAGTGGTTAAGCTCCCAAGCAGTCCACAAAAAGCCAACTTATCTTTTAACATTTAACCTAATCCCTTGCCTTGCTATGAGAAAGAGCAAAAGGTATTCAATAAATTTTTGTTGACAGCATACGTGGATGATATAACTGAACTTTAACACTACAATATCTAACAGGTACATCGCACTGCATACAGTAGATGCACATTAAACGTCCATGGGATTTGATTTTTTGTAATGGGCTTCCCCATTTCAAGAGCCATTATCATTCACCACCTACTGGTATGATTCCCCTGGGCACTCTGGCAAGGGGTGGACACAAGAGAGCAATCTAAACGATTGGGCAGCGAGGGCTGCGGCGACCCCAGGAAGCTGGGCAGTGGAGAAAGCTAGGGAGGGAGAGGAGGCACGACCTCTGCTTTTAAAGCCCCCTTTTAGTCTAAACTGGGATACAGTTTTTCTCTCCAGAAAGAAGTCAGGAGGGGGAGGGGGAGCTCCCTTATCAAAAGCTTCCGGTCCCAGAGGGGCCTGTGTGGGTATGGTTTGTTTGTGGAAAGATTTTCACATCAAGGGTGCCAAATACTCCAAGCACATTCGTACCATCAGAATTGGCTATATAATTTGTAGAGCCCAGTGGAAAATGGAAATGAGGGGCCCCTTGTTTAATATTAAGAATGTCAAGATGGCAACAACAGAGCATTAAACCAAGCACAGGGTGCTTCTAAGCCTGGGGCCCCATGTGACCACACAGGTCACATGGGCCCACGAGGCCAGCTGGCCCTGGCCACCACAGAACCTTTGCACTTGCCATTCTCTGCCTAGAATGCCCTCCCCCAAATCTCTGCACACTTGCTCCCTCACCTCTTCCATAAGCATGACCTTCCCAGGAAGGCCCTCTTGGATAGCACCATCCCCAACACATACACACTACCCTTCCACCTGCTTTATTCTTCTCCAGGGCATCTATTACCTGACAATTATTTGGTCATTGTCCATCTCCCTCTTGCCCGGAATGTGGGCTTTTTAAGAGCATGAATTTTTTCTCACTTGTTCACTGCTGTAGCCTCAGTGCCTAGAAGAGTACCTGGTACCAGGAAGCCACCTAATGAGTACCTGAGGAGTGAATGAATGGAGCCCAGGCTGCTTCAAGCAGCAGAACCTTTCAACAAACAGACGTCCTAAGTTACAAGCTGTTCTAGTGTACACAGAGACCATTTCAAAACGTGCCCAAGTAGACATGTGCTCACTCATAACAGGAAAAAAATGCATGGCACTGACAAGAGAACGTTTTAGTTGGAGTAAAGGAAAAGGCAGAGAACCTTGGGCTGGAGGGATCAGGGGAGAGTTAACATAGGAACAAGAATCAAGTTAAGCCTTAAAAGGAAGGCAAAGGACAGAAAGGGGAAGGAAAGTCACTCCAGGTAAGCCAATGCATGAGTTCACATTTGACTCGGTTGCCTTCTCATCTTGTATTAGTCAGTTTCCTTACTTGTTTCTAACTTTAAAAAAAGAGGAAAGTCAAGTCATCAAATTGACCTTGTTGACAACATAGATGTAGGCTCTGACAAATTAAATATTGACAAACTGAGCAATAAATATTGGCCAACAGTATTAAACCTTTCATCAGGCCTGAAAACCCAAATCGTACCTCTCTGAATGTTCAGAGGGGTTCTAACCGTCATAGAGCCTCCTTATAAGGCTGCTGTTGGAAGCAGCAGCTCTGCCCACGTTATTTCAATTCCACACTTGCCGACGGGGCCCTCACTGCACTGAGTACCATAGGTGGGGTTACAAGAGGAAGACAAGAGACCCTGCCCTCCAGGGATTCCAGGGGGCGGCTTGAAGCAAGAGGCTCACCAGGGATAAGCTTTAGCAAAGAGGAAGTGAGACAGTATAATGAACTCTTCTGCAATACTAATGATAATAATAGCACCAGCTTTAATTTACTGTCTACTTATTGTAAGCCAGCTTGGTGCTAAGAATGTCCCAGCCTCTACACAAGATCATACTAGCCTGGTCCTCAGTTGATAAGTACGGCAGGCTAAGTGACCTGCCCAAGGTCAGACAACCAGTCAGCGGCAGAGACCGCATCTGAACTCCGGTCCGCCCGATTCCGAGCCTGGACTTGTAACCAGAGCCATCCTGTTCCGTTAATGCTACCCTTTCAGTTAATAGGAGCGAGACTAGGCTTCTGAGCTCAGGGACTGGGTCCATTCTGCTTACTACTGATTCCCTGGCACCCAGCTGACCCACAAGTATGTTGGATGAACAGAAACCACTTACATTGCTACAGTTAGTGCTGCTTCAAACAGTTACCCACTTAAAGTGGTCATCTGTTGTTTCTGCCCAACCTCCATCCCCTCTTTTCTTTTAGGAAACCACCCCACTCTTAGCCAACACGGCTTAGGTGGGGCTGACCCCACTCTTAGTCAACATGAGTGGGCAGTGGATATGGGCCTGGCCAATTTGCGTCAGTGACTGGTTCGAGGATGGCTCCATGACCCAGTCTGGATCCATGGGAATTTAAGTTCATGACTTCTGCTGCGTAAAACAGATGCTCTCTTTCCCCTGGGTTGCTAAGCTGACAGAATATAAGACTGGAGTTGCTGGCAGCCATTTTATCCCAAATTGGGATAAAGCCAATTCTATGAATAAAGCCAAGGCTATGAATAATGCCAACAAAAGGAAAGCATGACTGAGAGATGGAGAGATTTCTACAGAGAAAAAAAATTTTGTAACTATTGAGGTAACTGATGTTAACTAAACTTACTGTGGTAATCATTCTGTAACATATACATATGTCAAGTCACCGTGCTGTACCTGTCAGTGTTCTATGTCAATTATATCTCAGTAAAACTGGGGTGGGGGGAGGACAAAAAGAGATGGAGAGACTTCTAGTTACATCATAAAACCACCCAGAACAAGGACCACACCTGGAATTTTCAGTTACATGAATCAACAGATTCCAGTTTGGTTTTTTTAAGCCAGTCTGAGCTGGGCGCTGACTGCTTGCAGCCCAGAGTCCTGACACGTCACCTAAATAGAGACGGGACCGAGCAACTGGATTTCATAACCACCACAGCGAAGAAAGCAGCAGCATGCTTGCAATTCTACTCCACTAACTGTGAGAAGCCTGAGTTTACTGAGAAAGGGAAAAAAGACAAAAAAGACAAAGTGCCTACTGCCTCTAAAATTCTATGCAGGGCTGTATCATTTCTTTCACTAACTCAACCATATACCAAGAAGACAATTTAGGTGTCCCTAACTCACCACCTAAAACAGATGGTTTCTAAGCACTATTACTAAAAGTTTCACAAGAGAAGATGAGGCTCAATGGGCGTCATTTCTAAGTTTTCATTTCAGCTGGGCTTGTCCATCAAAGGTCTGGCCTGTACCCGGCCATGTGACACTAGAAGGCGATGCTGTTCACGTACCCATCAAGAGGCAATTTCACTCCTGACTGCTAACATACTAGTTGTTCTTGCTCTAGTGATGATACTGAAAACTGAAGTGAGAGAGACTGCACCAAAAATACAACAGGATGTGCTGGTATAGCAGAGTGCTCCAAAGGTGGGGAAAAAGGGGAGAGGGGGTGTTAGGAGGTGGTACCAGCTTTTTATTTCCCTTTCATGTCAACTGGATGAGCCTGTCAGAGTTTCTGGGGAGCCCCAAATGGAACCAAATTTTCCTTCTCAGGAGTCACCCACAGATCAAAGGGTTCTTGGGAAGACATAAGGCAAAGACCACAAACTCATGGCCCAAGGCAAATCTAGTCGAAGGAGAGGCGGTGTTTTCTATTAACAAAAACTAAAAGTGGGAAGAGTTTTTGTGGTAGATTGTTATATTAACTAGTCCCCTAATTTGTTTATGCCTCTCTGTGTTCAAGCATCTGGGTATCTGACTCTGGGTGTGGCCATATGAATTGCTTTGGTCAATGAGACAATAACAAACATGACCTAGGCAGAGACTTCAAAAGCCCTTGGGGGCTGGGACTTGCCTTTTTGCTGCTCTCATAACTCTGGTAAGGTCCACCCAGGGCTAACGTGCTGGAAGATGAGACACATGATCCAGACACACACACACAACCAGAAGCGGAGCTGCCTCGCTGACAGGAGTTAACCTCAGACAGGGACATGAGCCCACTCATGCCCAGCCCAACTGCCACTCTGCAAGATGGTGAGCTAAATAAATCTTGGTTGTCTTAAGCCAAAGTTTTGGGGGTTTTCTGTAGCAAAAACTGATAGAGCCCACATAAAAATACATAATTGCAATTTGGGGGGAAAAAACCCTAAAGACTCTGCAACACCAGGACCACATTCCTACACGGCAACAAGCAGCTGAACTGGGCAGAGGCTCTTGCTTTTAGCCCAGCCACAGCTTACATTTTCCAATTCATCACTATCATCTCATCCACGCTAGGGTCACATTCAGTTGCCATATGTAGTCTCAGTTGGGTGGTGGTATATTTATGGCAAAGAAGAAAGTGAAATACTATATTCCACATACTCCAGTTACTATGAAAAGAGAAAAAACCAGTACAACCACTTTGGAAAACGGTCATTATCTACTAAGGCTGAACATACACATATCTTGTAACCCAGCAATTCCACTCCTAAGCAAATACCCAAGAAGAGTGTGTACATACGTTCCAAAAGATGTACAAAATGTTCACAGCAGCACTATTCCTGACAGCCCCAAACTGGCTATCAACAAACTAGTTATCAACAATGCCTATCAACATAAGAATTAGTAAGATGTGGCATATTCATAGGGATAAATCTCATACATAATGCTATGCACAAGAACCCAAAAGTATGTGCTGTATTCTACTTATATAGTTCAAAATCAGATAAAATTAAAATAAGATGTTAGAAGTCAGGTGAGTGGTTACCCTTGGGTGGAATGGCACACATAGGGGTTCTGAAAAGCTGGTAATGCTGTTCTGTAACCTGGGTGCTGTTTACATTGATGTGTACACTCTTGGAAATACATCAAGATGTACATTTATGGTTGGTACACTTCAATAGAGAGGTTGCCTTTTTTTTTAATTTTTAAAAAGTGGGGAAACAAGACCAAGAGGAGGGCTGTGCTTCAAGAAAAAATGGTTAAGTATTTTTCTTTAGGGGTATTGTGAAGACAATATCTACACCATTATGTTTACTACTAAATGTGACAAAAAGAACGGTAGCTGTTATGAAACAAATTATTACAAAAGTATGGCTGGAATCTGAAGACACAACACCTGATGAACTAAGAAAAAAAGGATCAAATGAGTAACATGTAGCCTACTTCACTCATTTGCATTTCCTCCCTGCCCTCTGTGGGCTTTGGGACTTACAACCCCTGAAATACCTTTTCTATAAAGGCTGCCATCATTTCTCAGACTGAAGATACTGGGTGGGTCCCTTAAAACAATTACTTTCCTAAACCTCATCTGTCATATGGGGCTAATGCTGTCCACTGGAGAGGGTCATTGGGAGAACTGAAGAAGACAACATCTCTAAACCCTGACAAGACAATACCAAGGAGACAAACAAGTAAGCATGCAATGAATTATTATTACTTTATTTTTTATTTATAGCAGTGTTACTGATGATTGCTAAGTACAAAAAACAAACAAAAAAACAAAACCACTAGCGGTGCCCCAAAGTTTGCATGCTCCTCACGGTAGTTTAGAGCCTAGCAGAACCTAATGTGCTGATTCCAAAGGGAGCAGAAGGGATCAAGGGCATATACTCCAGGGCAGGCTTTTTCTAACTATAAATGAAACAGATTCTGAAGTCCCTTGGATCCTCCAGCAGGCAGGCCGTTTCCATTTTTAGGATACTTCAGTTAGGGCTCCACTATTTTTGGTATCAATGCCTGTGCCTCAGGAATGTTAGGACAAGAAAGACTAGGGAATCAAGACCTCAAACCAAAATAAGCTGTACAGCTGAGAACAATGTCTCAAACTCACCTGATCATGCCAATCACCAGGTTTCTGGGCCCCTCCTCTAGAAACTGATGCAGCAGGGCTGGGAAGGGCCAGAACCTAGATTTTAATAAGGCTTAATGTGATTGTTACAGCAAGTCAAGTTTAGGGAACTCCTACCTGGTGAAATTTAAAGTCCAACAGATCTGAATCCAAATTCAATCCCAAGAACTTGCAGCTGGGTAACCCTGGGCAAATTACAGAAAACCTGCATTTCCTCCTTTGTAAAATGAGACTGATACCTACTTCCCAGGATTGTTGTGACTCCTGAATACAATGCCACTTTCACTGGGGAGGATGTGCGAGGCCCCAAATGTGCCTTTGTCCTAATAATCCACATTCCTGTTTCTCTTTACCCCCCCCGAGCTGGTCTTGCCTCAGCCTACAAGTTTACTTTTGTGGGGATAACTTCTGTGTAGATCTGGACTGGCCTGAACAGCTTATCAGGTGCTAAGTCACCTTCCCAAGGCATTGAAAAATTTAATTTTTACATGTCAGACTTCTTCAGTGATGACCCGCTTCTTACAGAAGCACACATGACGCCAATATGAATTTTCATATATAAGAATTAACACATTAAATGAGAACGCTTATAACACACACATACACACACACAAAAAAGGTTATATCTAACCTTAGAGATAGGCAGAGCACAGAACCAGAAACTTTGTGAAATCTTATAGCTACTAACGTTATTTGAATATAACTACATATTATGTTGAATAAGCCATTTCTTCTGGAAACAGCTTAGCAATTACAGAATTACTCCCAATTGAGAAGCCATAGACGCTGCCTTTGAGCCCAACTTAAGTCATTAAAACCTGCTGCCTTTTTCCAACTCTTAAACATGAATGTGTTTCAGGTGATCTTGATTGTGCCAACTTTGTGAAAGAGGCTTTTTTTTTTTTTTTTTTAAAGAGAGAGGGTTCCTGACTTCCTCCAGATTCTGGAAGGGATTCATACCCCACAAAATGGGCACTATGATTAGCATGGAGGTCCTTATCAAAAGTTTTTTTTCTGCTTTAACTTAAGTAATACATGAACAGTTAGAAAAACTTGAATTGTACAAACACTATATAGAGAAAAGTTAAAGTTCCTTCCTAACCACGTCGTGAGTTCTCCTCCCCAAAGGCAACCTTGTTAAAAGTTTAGGAACCCTTCTGGATCAGGATTTCTCGGTCTCATACTTGCTGACATTTTAGGCCAAATAATTTTTTGTGGGTGCTGTCCTGTGCATTGTAGAATGTTCATGAGCATTCCTGGCCTCTAACCACTAGACGCTTGCAGCGAACACACCTCCGCCCCAATTGTGGCATCCAAAAATGTCTGCAGACACTGCCAAAACGGGGGACAAAATCGCCCCCAGCTGGGAACCACACCTTCCAGAGACACTCAATGCACGCACACACACAGGGGTGTGTACCTCTACTCATTTCCCCACCCCCACACCGGCGGCACACAGTTACTTTCCAACTCATTAGGCGGTCTGTACCGGGGCGACGGCCAGCCCGTGCCTCGGCGGGAGGCGACGGCCACTCACCAGGTCCCGGATGAGCTGGTCCACCAGCTGCTCCCCGCCGCCGGCAGCCTCGCGGGCCGGAGGGGAGCGGGAACGGCTCGCCGCCTCCTGCCTCTCGGCCCGGGTCGCCCGCGCCGCCGGGGGCCGCCCCGCGCCCTCCAAAAGGCCCTGGGCCAGCGCCAGGTACCCCGAGGCCTGCTGCTCGCCGCGCCCAAGGACCGCCTCGGGCCGCCGCGGCCGCCGCTCGGTAGCCTCGGGCCGCCGCCGCTTCCTCAGCGCCTGGGCCTGCGCCAGCTCCTCCTGCCAGCGCCGGCGGAACTCGTCCAGACTGTGGTCGTCCATCGCCGCCGCTCCCGGCCCGCCGCGCCCCCCTCGGCCCACCAGGTGCCACGGGACGGTCCCTCCGCGGGAAGTGTCCGCCGCCGCCGGAAACCGCCGCCGCTGCCGCGCTCTGGTTCCGGGTGGGCTGCCCCGCCCCGCCCCGCCCCCAGTGCGTCCCTCCGGCTGTCCCTGGCACTGTGGCTTGCGGCAACCCAGGCCGGGGTCTGTGCCCTGCCCCCGCCCCCAGCTTCTCAACTTTCCGCTTGTGGCTTTTGCCAAGCGCAGACTGTGCGCCAAGCCCTGTTTTTTCATTCAAACATGCATTGAGCAACTACTATGTCAGGCGCTGAGAATTCAGTATTTGAATCTGCAGCAACAAAAATAATCTCTTCCCTCTTGGGGTTTGCATTCAAGTGAGGGGGTGGGAAGGAGGAGGCGTTCAACAAACGAATATGAACGTTTGAATCCGTGGGAGGCGTTATGAAGAAGCTAAAACAAGATAAGGTAATAAAACAAGGCGAGGGACGGGGATGGGCGGATTACTTTTAGAAGGATGGTCAGAGAATGGACTGTCTGATATGTCATGTGAACTAAAAGCTAAATGAGGAGAGAAACCAGCCATGGGAAGATCAGATCTCAGAAGAGATCTTTCCAGAAGGAACTGCAAGTGAGAGGGCTATGAGATTGGAAAGAAAGAGGCATACAATAGCATACCAACTTCTAAGAGCTTTGTATCTGTTGTTCGCTCCTCAGGGACTTTTATCCCCACCTTGACCTGGTTAACTCTTACACATCTTTCATATCTCAGTTCTCCTCCCAAACCCCACCCCCGCAAATCAGGTCTCCCTGCTATTCATTCTTAACTGCATCCCATACTTATAGCACAGAACACAATTTGTAATTTTATATCTGTGTGATGTCTTACTAACATCTCCCTTCCCTACTGGACTGTCAGTTCTTAGCTTGGAGGCCAGTGATTAATAGGAGCTCAATAAATATTTACTTAATAACAACCCTTAAAGTGAGAACTACTGTCTCCACTTTACAGATAAATAGCCACAAATCACACAGCTGGTAATTTGCAGACCCAGGATTCCAGTCCTCTTTCTTACTCCATACCTGACCTATTAATTATCAGAATCATAGAGCCCACACATCTAAACCAGCTAGGAGCCATTTGGCGGCACCTCTGGTTACTGTGTGTGTGTGTGTGTGTGTGTGTGTGTGTGTCTGTCTGTCTGTTTTCAAATTCAGTGGTATCACCAGCATGGTTGTTGACAGCCTGGGTGCCAGAGTTGGATCTAGGTGGGAATCCCAGCACCTTCATTTACTCACATCCTCTTTCTTCCAGCAATTCCGCTTCTAGGAATTTATCCAAGAGAAGAAAATTGAGGAGTTCAAAGAATACCTTCAAGGAGGTTCACTGAAGCATTGTTTATAGTGCTAAATATCAGAAGCAATCTAAGTAGTTGACAATAGGGCATTGGTTAACTAAGTTATGCTCCATTAGAATGTAAGAAAGATCCTAACTGGCTTGTCAGCTTCATGAGAGCAGAGACCTGATCTGTTTGTTCTTTGCTATGTCTTCAGTGCTCAAAACAGTGTCTGGCACATAGTACTACAAATAATGAATGAGTAAATGAAAAACTGTGCAGCTATTAAATTACATTGGAGAAGAAAACTTAACTATGTGAAAATTATTCACAATATAGCAAAGTCAGGATACATAACTGTATGTATGGCATGAGCCCAGCGATGTCTCTTAAAGAGAGTATATGCATTAAGAAGAATATACACCCAAATCTTACCAAAAGAGATCTCTAGAGAGAACAGAATTATGGGTGATTTAGTGTTCTTTATCTTTATCTGTATATTATAATTTGCTACGATAAATGTTGTCCCAGCCTGAGTTCCTCCAGAAAGCAGAGCCTGAGACCTAGGCTTGCAGGCAGCTAGTTATTTGTAGGAGTGATTCCAGAGAAGAAGCGTGGGGGACCGAGAAAACTGAAACAGGGAAGGAGGAACAGCCAATCCAAAGAGCATTCTTGAGTTGGTCCTGTTCTGGGCAACTTACACTCAATCTCACTGGGACCTTCTAAAGGAGGCTTGAAGATTGTCCTCCCAAGAAATAAGAGCTGGAAGGGAACATTTATCCATTGGCTCATCCTCCATTAGAGAAAGGTTAAACCATGGGTTTTTCATAATCTTTCACTTCCAGGTTGAATATAAGTAAACAGATTCCCATGGATGTCCCACACCAAGGCAGTGAAGAGACGCTGGGGCAAAAAGCAAGAGATACTCTACACAACTAACAGGAGGGACTGTCAGGCACAAGTCAGTCGCTACAGCCAGGGCTAAAGTAAATGGCAAATCAAGAGGATGTAGTGTAGGGCATTAGAAGTGCCCAGTAAGTATTTTTAGTTATAAAGATAAAATGAACTATTTTCCCCCCAAACACTCAGCTAACATCTCACTTCATTCTAGATGCTTTCCATATGAATTCCAAAGATCAAACTTGTTTTTATTTATCTGCTTGTGGGTCAGAAGGCAAATAAGGCTCTTTTTATATCTCTAGGACTTATGGAGCATCTAATACTTGAAAAGCAAACTAGAAAAAGTTTTAAATGCCTAATTTTGATGGTCAAAAAGTCAGTTTCCTCTTGCCCCTTTAAAAGAATTTTAAGGGGCAGAGGGGGCAGGCTAATGGGGCCATTAGTCACCCAGGGAAAATGAAAAAAGAGGGGAGAAAAATGCTAAGAGGAAGGGAAATACTGTCCTTTTCTCAGTATTGCCTACCATTCACTAAGAATATTATGTTGATTTTATATCTTCCCAATAAAATAGGAAATTCCTGGGCCTCCATATCCTGAAATGAAAAATAAAGGTAAAGGGGTTCCCTGGTGGTGCAGTGGTTAAGAACCCTCCTGCCAATGCAGGGGACACGGGTTTGAGCCCTGGTCTGGGAAGATCCCACATGCCGCGGAGCAACTAAGCCCGTGCGCCACAACTACTGAGCCTGCGCTCTAGAGCCCACGACCCACAACTACTGAACCCACGTGCCACAACTACTGAAGCCCATGCGCCTAGAGCCCGTGCTCCACAACAAGAGAATCCACCGCAATGAGAAGCCCACGCACCGCAACGAAGAGTAGCCCCTGCTCACCGCAAGTAGAGAAAGCCCACGCGCAGCAACGAAGACCCAACGCAGCCAAAAATAAATAAAGTAAATAAATTTATTAAAAAAATAAAGGTAAAGATATCTCCCCTTTAGAGTAAGGCCTGTAAGATGCCATAAGATTCACCATATGCGAGCATCCGTAAGGCACATAGCAGGCATTCTATGAATGAGCGTTATGATCCACATTAACGTGGTCTTGGCAGTTAGAGATTATGTCTGACCTATCCTCTGTACGTCTAGTGTTCCACGAGCCCCACCTTCTCCCCTATCAAGAGTGCTCCTTGCAAGTCCAATCCATTAGAGATCTTTGGTTGCAAGCAACAGATATCAAATCTCGATACCTCAAGCGTAAAGTAATCAAACTCGGAGAAATAAAGGAAAAGAGGAATGACTAGACCCTTGGAATGCCCAGAACCAGATCAGATTCAGAGATGTCATTATAGGAAATCCTGAACCATCCGTTTTGGTTGCACTCACCACCTGTCTTCCGTGTTCTGGGATTCAAAATCCCAGAGCAGGAGCTCTCAGAGTGTGACCCTTGGACCAGCATCACCTGGGGACTCCTTAGGAATGCAAACCCTCAGGCCAGACTACTGAATAAGATACTGTGATGCAACCCTAGCAACCTGTGCTTTAACAGTCCCTCCAGGTGACTCTGATGCACAAGCCAGTTTGAGAACCGCCATCCCAGAGGATCACTGGAGTGGCCTAGTTTGGGTCACATTCCAGGCCCTGACTAAGGAGCGGGGACTACAGTGGGCTGGATTTCCAGGACCGTATGAAGTGAGGCAGCAGAGTTCCCCAAAACAGCAGAAGGGGGAAGGGATACTGGACCAGGCTAAAACATCTGCAAGGCTGTCATAGGAAGGAGGCTCTGGGAAGTCAGTCTTAATGCTTTCCATGCCTGCACACCTCCTCTGCCCATGGTCGAGATGTTGTACGCTCCCCTCCAAACCCCAGCTCTGCCGGAGCCCCAGAAAGATGGCTGAAAAATGGCCATCACCCTTCCCCAAGTACCTCCTGCCTCACTGCTCCTCCTCAGACCACTCATATGCTGGACTACAGGGGTTCAAGAACTTCTTCACTGCAGAGTCAGGGAGGTCTCAAAAAAGTAGTTACAGTGGGGGACAGGCGCAAAGATCATTAACTTGCTCTCATGTACAAGGTAAGAGGTTTTATCAGTTCCCACGGCTGCTGTAACAAATTAATAACACACAAACTAAGTGACTTAAAAACAACACGCAATTATTCTTTTACAGTTCTAGAAGCCAGACGTCCAAGATCCATTGCACAGGGCTGAAATCAAGGTGCTGGCAGGGCCCTGCTTTCTCAGAGGCTTGAGAGGAGAATCTGTTTTCTTACCTTTTCCAGCTTCTAGAACGTGCACTCCTTGCGTTCCTTGGCTCGTGGCTTCTTCCTCCATCTTCAAAGCCAGCAGGGTAGCGTCTTCCTTCCGCCGTCGCACTGCCTTCCGCCTCTGTGTTCAGATCTCCCTCTGCCTCCCTCTTGTAAGGATTCCTGTGATTACATAAGGCCCACCTGGGGAATCCAGGCTCCTCTCCCCATCTCAAGATCCTTAATTTACTCTTTTTTTTTTTTTTTTTTGGCCACTGCGCAGCATGCAGGATCTTAGTTCCCCAACCAGGGATGGAACCTGTGCCCCCTGCAGTGGAAGCGAAGAGTCTTAACCATTGGCCCGCCAGGGAAGTCCCTCAAAATCCTTAATTTAGTCACATCAGCAAAAACCTTTTTGCCATCTAAGGTAGCATTCCAAGGTGCCAGAGATTAGGACCTGGCTATCTTTTGGGGCCATTGTTCAGCCTACCACAGAAGGCCTTCAGTGACCACAGACTCAAATGCCTTCAGGTGACTCCATGAAATCAAAATGAGGCAAGTAGAGCAGGTGTGGACAGCGGCAAATGGAGTGTGGACGCCCATCTAGAGGGGAAACCGAAACTCTGCTCTAGCCACCCTTGGATCTTAATCCAAATTTTCTAAAACCCAGTATCTTGATTTTTAATGACTAGTAACAAATTCTGATTTTTAAAGAATAAAGATTTTTATTAAAAGTGTAAATTGCATTCAGTAGCCTCCAAACCCCAACGGTAGTTCATTCTTGAGCAATCCATCAATTAGGACAAAGCTCCCTTCCACTTACCATTAAGATACCTCTTTAGCTCTTGTGAGCAGCTTGAGGAATGACACCTCATTTGGGGCCACTAATGAGTGAAGAACACCAGAAGACTCACATGAAACTAATAGAAATAATTGTGACTTCAAAGTATAGTGTTTAGGGCTTCCCTGGTGGCGCAGTGGTTGAGAACCTGTCTGCCAATGCAGGGGACACAGGTTCCAGCCCTGGTCTGGGAAGATCCCACATGCCGCGGAGCAACTGGGCCCGTGAGCCACAACTACTGAGCCTGCGCGTTTGGAGCCTGTGCTCCGCAACAAGAGAGGCCGCGATAGTGAGAGGCCCGCGCACCGCGATGAAGAGTGGCCCCCACTTGCCGGAACTAGAGAAAGCCCTCGCACAGAAACGAAGACCCAACACAGCCATAAATAAAAAAAAATTTAAAAAAAAAAGTGCTACAAAATATAGTGTTTAGAAACATTAACAAAAACATCAGAATTTTACAAGCAGCCATTTTGCATATCAATGAATATGGTGTATTCATCGCTATAGGCATTATTGCCCTTTGTTGCTGTTTTATGCCTTCATAAATAGCAAAATATAAAATTCCTTGGGGAACAACTGTGGTCTTAAAGAAAAACTATCTATAGCAAGAAACAATTTGCTTGTTCTTGAGAATTCTCCCATCAATAATTCCATTTTTTAAAATGTTGCACAGACGGAATTCAGTGTCAGCTGCCAGTTACAGACTTAATCACTTAAAAGGAGGTTGTCCCATATGGACACCAGTCCCCGTATCTGTTTCTCTCTCCTCAGTCTCCTCTTGTTTTTATTGAAGCCCTCACCCCTTTCATCTCGCCAGCCCGGTTCCAAAGCCCCTCCCTCCGTAGGTGTTACTCTCCCCAGGGTTCTATCCCTGGGTCCCGTTTATTTGTCTTGAAAATTCAGCCCCACCTGAGGCTCATCAGAGATGCTCTGTTAATGGAGGTGGCCATGGTTTTGGGGCTCTCACTCCAGCTTAGACTCTGAGACTCCAAGAGCTGATTTCCTTGCCTGCCTACTTAAGAAGCAACACACCAAGGCAAGCTTGGGTTTTTCCTGGAGCCGTTCCAGTCTGGGTTCACAGGAACAGATTCTTGTTAGCATGACTTTGACCCTGACTCCGTTAAGACAAGAACGCTGACATCGTTTCTTCAATTCTGAATCCTCCCTCCCAACTTGTTTCTCTGCAACCCCGACCAAGTGTTTCCGATCTCAGCAAATGACGCCGCTACCCTGACGCTGCAGCCAAGAAGTTGGTTGTCCCTCTGCCCTTCCTCTCACATCAGCAAGTCCTGACAGTTCTACCTTCACAATATATCTTGAGTCTGTCTGCTTCTCTCCACCTCCCCTGCCACCATCCTGGTCCAAAATTACTGATGCCCAGTTAAATTAGAATTTCAGATAGACAATGATTTATTTATTTTTTTTAGTATAAGTATGCCTATGCAAAATTTGAATTTCAGATAAGCAAAGAATAACTTTTTAGTATAAATATGTCCTATGCAATCTGTGGGACATACTTATATTTAAAAAAAAATTATTTGCTTATCTGAAATTCCAATTTAACTAGGTGCCCTTTGTTTTTATTTGTTAAATCTGACAGCCCAAAGTCCAAGGCACCATCATCACACCTGGAGTATCTCCTCACTGGTCTCCCTACCTCCACTCTGGCTCCTGGCAATGAATAAAAACCGACAGAGAGCTTTTGAAAAAGTGAATCATGGACTTCCCTGGCAGTCCAGTGCTTAAGACTCCGTACTTCCAATGCAGGGGGCGTGGGTTCGATACCTGGTTGGAGAACTAAGATCCCCCATGCCCTGCAGCGAGGCCAAAAAAAAAAAAAAAAGAAAAAGAAAAAGTGAATCAGATCAGCACACTCCCCTGTTGAAAACACCTCAAGGTGCCTCACCTGTTCTTGAAATAACAAATACATTTTTAAAAACAGCTTTATTGAGATAAAATTCACATACTGTACAACTCACCCATTTAAAATGCACAATTCGGGAATTCCCTGGCGGTCCAATGGTTAGGACTCGGTGCTTTCACTGATGGGGCCCAGGTTCAGTCTCTGATCAGGGAACTAAGATCCCACAAGCTGAGCGGCGTGGCCAAAAAATAATAATAAAATAAAATAAAGTGCACAATTCGATGGCTTTTAGAATATTCACAGATACACATAACCATCACCACATTTTAGAACAACAACACCCAAAAAAAATACCCCACTCCCTTTAACCATCACCCCTAATCCTCTCCTGGGCAACCACAATTCTATTTTCTGTATAGATTTCTCTATTCTGCACAGTTCATAGAAATGGAATCATATGATATATGGTCTTATGTGACTGGCTTCTTTCACTTAGCATAGTGTTTTCAAGGTTCATTCATGTTGTAGCATGTGTCAGTACTCATTCGTTTTTATGGCTGAATAACATTCCATTGTATGAATGGAACACATTTTGATTATCCATTCATCCACTGATGGGCATCTGGGTTGTTTCCACCTTTTGGCTCTTACAAATAACACTATTATGAATATTCATGTACAGGTTTTTATGTAGTTGTGCTTTTATTTCTCTGGGGTATATACTGAAGAGTGGAATTGCTGGATTACATCATTTTTAATCATGCTGAATCATTTGAGGAACTGCCACACGATTTTTTCAAATTGGCTGTGTCACTTTACATCCCCACCAGCAGTGTATGAGGGTTCAATGTATATTTTACACCTTCCCATTCAAACCTATCTGTGGCCTGAAGAAGCAAGCCGTTTTCTACCTTGGGGGGCCTTTGCACACACTTCTGTTGTCCTAAAATACTCTTCCCATGTCAGTCCTCAGTGCAGCTGACCCCATCCACCCTTTAGTTCTCAGCTTACGTGGGACCTCCTCAGACAAGCCATCCCTAAGTGCCTCATCTAAGTAATGCATCCGCACACAATTTTCTCCATCACTGAAACTGACCCTTACCTTAACAGTTAACTTGTTTTCATTATTATTTACTTGTTTGTGTGTCTCCCCCATTAGAACGTAGCCTCCCTGAGGGTGGGACCATCTCTATCTTGTTCATCCTTGTGTTCTCAGCTTGGTTCCTAGGATGTGCTAGATAATTGTTAGTTAGTTGGTTGGTTGTTTGGTTGGATGAATGAATGAATGAACGAACGACCAAACGAATGAATCCATGGGTGATGAAGCTAAGAGAAGGCAGAAGGTGTTTCTGAGGTTTGTGACCACACATAGTAGATGCCCAATAAATATTTGTGTTACTGATGAGGCTGCAAGTAATAAAGATATGCACAACTACACACACACACACACACACACACACACACACAAAACGTAAGAGAAAGATGAATTCACTCCTTTAAGAAAGAAGTGAGGGATGTCATTGAAAGTCATAAATCTCAACACGAGTGCTCATATAGGAGATAGAAAGGGTTGCTTGGTCTGTTCCACTTTGCAATCTGCTGAAGACATGCATCTCCTCTCCTTTCTGTTTTATAGAAAAATCACTCTGAGCACTTTGGAACTCTAATTACAGGTGACACACAAATGGAAAGAAAAATAGGAAATCAAACAATTGAGCCAATAAGTTGCAATTTATATGGGCACTTAATAGCAGCAAAATGCCCTAAGCCACTCAGAATTTCCTCAAAGCACTTTGCAGGTGGACATCACAGGAGCTGTTGTGAGAATGAAGTCGAGAATGTCTAAAATGTGCCTGAGTTCCTTGGTGACATGTCAGTGCTGTGAATCTTAATGTCCATTTTCATAATATTTCTCCAAGGTCAATGCCATGTAAGACTTTCTGAAGTCTGACTCTAGCTCACCTCTGTAGTCTGATTTCTCCACACTGTCCCTCAGTCTCTAAGCTCTAATCATCTCAATCTCTTAGAGCTTTCTGCCCCATCATGCTCCTATCCCCTCTCACCTGCATCTGCCTAACTCCTACCAGGTTTCATTTTAGAGGTCACCTCCTCCAAGAAACCTTCCTTTCCTTTTTCCTTCTCCAGGCTGGGTTAGATTCTGTATTAGTTAAGATCCTTAGGTTGACTTCTGATTCTGCAGGTAAAAAGCTTTGAAGTCTCCACTCTGTCCTAGCAACAAGTGAAAAGGTGAACAGACTGAAAAATTATCAACTCTTCTCGGATCCATAAGAGAGGTGAAGATGGAGCAAACCACTGCCCCCAAGATTGGTGAAATAGGTGAATACAGGGAGTCCAGCTTACTGAAGCAGAGGCTCACAAGCAGAACAGTGCTGGGGTAGGAAAATCGGAGCTGTAGTTGATGAATTGCCTGAGGTTCAGTGTGCACAAGTCTGAGAGTTAAAAGCTCCAGGGGACCCAGTCACAGTGGCGCTCCACACTTTTCTGAGGTTTTCCTCCAGAAGCTCCACCAAGTTCTCACAGTAAATATCAGAGAAAAGTCCCCTCATAGTTCCAGCAGGGAGACAGGAAATGAACCATTTTGAAATACACCAGAGTATTCTGTTCTTCTTAACCAGGCCTGCCCTTAGGAGAAACTAGTTAACCAGAGGGTAACCTGCTAGGGTATTTTCAGAACCTAACTGACTTGGAGGAAGGGAAATGTCCAAATCCAGTCAGCTCCAGCCTCCGCATGGGAGAAGGGAAAAAAAAGAGAAAGGATGTAAATTACTAATATCAGAAATGAAAGAGGGACTAGCGCTACAGATCCCGTGGACATTAAAAGGATAATAAAAGAATATTATAAACAACTCTATGCCCACAAATTTGATAACTTGGATGAGAACCCACACAAGAAGATATAGATGATCTGAATAGGCTTACATCTACTGAAGAAATTGAATCAGTAGTTAATAACCTTCTAAAACAGAAAGCACCAGGCCCAGATGGGCTCACTAGTGACTTCTATCAAGCATTTAAGGAATAAATTATACACTTCTCCACAATCTATTTCAGAGGATAGAAGCAGAGGGAATACTTCCTAACTCATTCTATGAGGCCTGCATTACCCTAATACCCTAACAAAGACATTATCAGAAAACTACAGACTAATATCGCTCATGAAGATAGATGAACATAGATGCAAATAGTCTCAGCAAAATATTAGCAAATCAAATCCACCAATGAATAAAAAGAATTATATACCATGACTGTGATATTGTGACTTTTAAGAAAGACTTATCAATATAATTGGTCATTCGGATGACCAAATATATTTTTCACACGTATTTGGTTTTTCTCTTTGGTTCGTGGCTCACAGCTCCCAAAACCTTTGGAATTTCCTAAGTTTTGAGAATGGTCAAGTTATCTTTTGTTATGCTAATGAGGTGACTTTTGGAAAGCACCTAAGGATGGGCTGGTTGCCCATAGAACCAACCATGTGATTAGAGGGTTGGAACTTTCAGTCCTACCCCCCTGACCTCTAGGTTAGGGAGACGGTCTGGAGATTTGATTCAATCACCAATGGCCAATGATTTCACCAATCATGACTATGCAATCAAGCCTCCATAAAAATCCAAAAGGATGGGGTTTGGAGAGCTTCTGGATTGGTGAACATGTGGAGATGTGGGGAGAGTGATGAGCCTGGAGAGGGCACGCTCTCTCCCCTCATACCTTGCCCTATGCGTCTCTTCCATCTGGCTGGTCCTGAGTTATATCCTTTCGTAATAAACCAGTAACACGTTTCTGAGTTCTGTGAGCCACTCTAGCAAATTAATCAAACCTGAGGAGTAGATCGTGGGAACCTCTGATTTAAAGCCCAGTGGGTCAGAAGTACAGGTAACAACCCAGGCTTTCGACTGGCATCTGAACTAAGGTGGGGGGCAGTCTTGTAGGACTGAACCCTTAACCTGTAGACTCCGATGCTCTCTCCAGGTAGAGAGCATCAGAGTTGACTTGAATCGCAGGACACCCTGCTGGTGTCTGGATAATTACTTGTTGGTGGGGGGAACCCTCCCCACCAATGTTAGAACTGGATCCAGGAACCCAAAAGAATGACCAAGTAGGATTTATCCCAGCTATGCAAGGCTGGTTCAATACTCAAAAATCAATTAAGGCGATTCATCACATCAGCAGGCTAAAAAAGAAAAATCTAATGATTATGTCAATAGATGCAGAAAAAGCATTTGACAAAATCTAGCACCCATTCATGATAAAACCTCTCAGTAAAATAAGAAAAGAGGGGAACTTCCTCAAGTTGATAAAGAATATCTACCAAAAAACCCTATAGCTAACATCATACTTAATGGTGAGAAACTAGAAGCTTTCCAACTAAGATTAGGAACAAGGCAAAGATATCCCCTCTTACCACTCCTTTTCATCATACTGGAAGATTCTTAGGTTGACAGAAACAGAAACCCAACTTAAAATGACTTTAGGTAAAAAGAGAATCTATTTTTGCTCTGGGAAGTTCAAGGGTAAAGTAAACTCAGGCTTCAGATCTCTCTTACTGTTGGTTCTCCCCCGCCTTCCTCCTTCTCTCTCTCTCTTCCTCCTCCTCCTCCTCCTCCTCCTCCTCCTCCTTCTTCTTCTCTCTCTCTCTTCCTCCTTCTCTCTCCCTCTTTTTCTCTGTTGGCCTCACTTTCTTCTACTGCAGTTGGGGATAAGCATTCCTGGAACATTAGGTGGCATAAAGGAAAGAGAATCAACTTAACACATGTACTAAAATCCCTGACTCCATCTAGTACAGAATCTGGGGACAACTGGTAGGCAGAGTGTTGAGGAAAGAGGAAGCCCAAAGACTTTGGCTGCTGTTCTAACACATCCAGGAGCTAGCTCTGTGATCTTGGGCAAGTCACCTGACCTCTATCATTCCCACTTTCCTCATCAGCAAAATATAAAAAATAACCCAGGCCATCAGTTTTCACACTTTAACGAGCATCAGAAACACAGTGGGTGGGACCCTACACCACAGTGCCTGACTGACTGGTCTAGTTAAAGCTGGAGAATTTGCACTGCCAATAAATTTTCAGACGATCCTATCTATTGCTGCTGGGCCAGGGACACACACTTTGAGATGATTTCTGGGGACTTTTCAAATCTGAGAGTCTATGGATCTAAAAGCTGTGGGGATAAGCAAAGGAAAAGATTAAGAACAATAAAAGGTTTTTAGATTTGGAATCATGATTGTATGAGGGTGTTTTGTTGCTGTTGATTTGATTTTTTTTTTTTTTACTGTGCTAAAATATGTATAACATTGGGACTTCCCTGGTGGCGCAGTGGTTAAGAATCCGCCTGCCAATGCAGGGGACACGGGTTCGATCCCTGGTCCGGGAAGATCCCACATGCCGAGGAACATCTAAGCCTGGGCGCCACAACTACTGAGGCTGAACGCTGCAACTACTGAAGTCTGTGCGCCTAGAGCCCATGCTCCACGACAAGAGAAGCCACTGCAATGAGAAGCCCACGCACCGCAACGAAGAGTAGCCCCAGCTCGCGGCAAGTAGATAAAGCCTGCGCGCAGCAACAAAGACCCAAAGCAGCCAAAAAAAAAAAAAAAAAAAAAAAAAAAAAAAAAATATATATATATATATATATATATATATATATATATAAAACATAAAATTTACCATCTTAACCATTTTTTTTTGGCTGAGCCACGTGGCTTGCGGGACCTTAATTCCCTGACCAGGGACCCCAGGCCCCAGCAGTGAGAGTGTCGATTCCTAACCACTGGACCGCCAGGGAATTTCCCCATCTTAACCATTTTTAAGTGTACAATTTAGTGGCATTAAGTACATTCACACTGTTGTAACCATGACCACCATCCATCTTCAGAACTTTTTCATCAACCCCCAAATGAAACTCTGTATCCATGAAACACTAAATACCCACCTCCCCTCCCCCCAGCCCCTGGCAACCACCATTCTACTGTCTGTCTCTGTGGGTTTGACTACTCTAGAAACCTCATATAAGTGGAATCATACTGTATTTGTCCTTTTGTGTATGGCTTATTTCACTTAGCATGTCTTCAAGACTCATTCACTTTGTGGCGTGTATCAGAATTTCCTTCCTCTTCAAGGCTGAATAATATTTCCTTGTATGGATAGACCACATTTTGTTTACCCATTCAGCCATCCATAGTATAGTTGTGTTTACTACGTGTCAGGACTTTCATTTCAACAAAGGTGGAAGATTTAACATGGTTATTGTAGGGTTTCCCAGGAAACCAATCTGAGATGGAGATTAGCATACAGGGGTTTGTTAGGGACACCCTTGGGATTGCCACCTAGGGAAGGGAGGAGAAAGAAGCAGGACTGTGCACAGGGAGAAGTTGAACTATGATGTGGTCCCCATGACAGACAGCTCTGTACCTTAGTCATTTTCCCTCTGTTTATGTCTGTGTCCAAATTTTCCTCCTCTTATGAGGACAGCAGTCATTGGATTTGGACACACCCTAATCCTGTGTGACCTTGTCTTAACTTGTTTACATGTGCAAAGACTCTATCTTCAAATAAGGTCACATTCACAGCTTCCAGATGGAGACAAACTTTGGAGGACACTATTCAACCCAGTACACATGTGATATCTGGAGCTGTGGCAGCCATCTTGCAGCCATGAGGCAATAAGCCTGAGGACCAAAACCAAAATACTGAGGACTGTGGAGCAGAAGCAAAGACATAGCCTGATTCTTACTGAAATAAATGTACCACAAACCCAACCCTGAGTTTTTCTTCCTCCAGACCAGGGGTTGACATACTTTTTCTGTAAAGGGCAAGATAGTAATATTTTACCATTTGCAGGCCATATGATTTCTGTTGCAACTATTCAACTCTGCTGTTGCAGCAGAAATGCAGCCAGAAATAATATGTAAATGAATGAGCATGACTATATTCCAATAAAATTATTACAAAAACAGGCAGCAGACCGATTGGCTCACATACCATAGTTTGCCAATTTCTGCTCTGGACTCATTGTCAAGTAAATAATAAAAACTCTTATGATTTAAGTCTCCACCAAATGTATACCACCTGCTATATCTAGGACAGGGTTTCCCACACTTGGCACTGTTGACATTTTGGGCTAGATAATTCTTTGCTGTCTGTGCATTGTAGACTGTTAAGTGGCATCCCAAGCTTCTACCCATTAGATGCTAGTAGCACCCTTCAGTTTTGACAACCAGAAAACATCTCCAGACTTTGCCAAATATTTCCTGGGGAGCAAAACTGTCCTTAGTTGAGAACCACTGATCTAGAGTAAATAGCTAGAAATGTAATCACCAGGTCATAGGGCATGTGAATTTCCAATTTTTCCAGGTCTGCCAAATTGTTCTCTAGTATTTATCCTCTTATCAGTATAATTTCAAGTCTAGTGATTCACTTGTTTAAACTAAGCTCAGTTGCCTACAATAAAGTGATTATTGCCTGAGCAAAGGACAATATGTCTGAATTTTCACAGCAGGAGTACAAGTTTAAATTTATTTATTTAATTTATTTTTTGCCTGTGTTGGGTCTTCCTTGCTGCGCGTGGGCTTTCTCTAGTTGCGGCGAGCGGGGGCTACTCTTTGTTGCGGTGCGCGGGCTTCTCATTGCGGTGGCTTCTCTTTGTTGCGGAGCATGGGTTCTAGGCACGTGGGCTTCAGTAGCTGTAGCCCGCAGGCTCAACAGTTGCGGCTCGTGGGCTCTAGAGCGCAGGCTCAGCGGTTGTGGTGCACGGGCTTAGCTGCTCCGCCGCATGTGGGATCTTCCTGGACCAGGGCTCGAACCCGTGTCCCCTGCATTGGCAGGCAGATTCTTAACTACTGCGCCACCAGGGAAGCCCCATGGGAGTACACGTTTAATCAGCCCTATCTCCTGTGACTCCAGTAATCAAGGAATTAGGTTTTATTTAAGTGAGCTTTACCCTTTACCCTTGAAGTATTGATGAGACTATAATTATGGGCTGGTTAATCTTTTCTCTCCTGCTGTGGACGTTCGTCTGCTGTTTTCTCTTTACTTACAACAAAAATATCCTTAAGGGAGAAGTAGCAAATAAATAATTAGGAGAGCCCTGGAGGAATTACCCCGTCTTTCCAGGTATCAGAGGGTTAAATAGGATAAATGTGAGTGATGAGCACTGTGCAACTCTGGCTCTATTGAATGCAAGGGACTTTCCTAGGAATAACTGTGATGTAATTGAATATTGGACTATTGGACTCACTGAAATATTAATCCTCTTGTTTTCCCAGTGGGTTTGGGTCATGGTCCCTGTTCTGTTTCTTAAGTGGATGCTTAATAATCCTGATACATCAACAAGGGCCATAACAAATATTTATTGAGTGCCAAGCACTTTGCTGAACGCTTGATACATTCTTTCTTTTTTTTTTTTTTAATTAATTAATTAATTAATTAATTTTTGGCTGTGTTGGGTCCTCGTTTCTGTGCGAGGGCTTTCTCCACTTGTGGCGAGCGGGGGCCACTCTTCATCGTGGTGCGCGGGCCTCTTACTCTCGCGGCCTCTCCCGTTGCGGAGCATGGGGCTCCAGATGCTCCAGATGCGCAGGCTCAGTAGTTGTGGCTCATGGGCTTAGTTGCTCCGTGGCATGTGGGATCTTCCCAGACCAGGGCTCGAACCCGTGTCCCCTGCACTGGCAGGCAGATTCTTAACCACTGCGCCACCAGGGAAGCCCAACATTCTTTCTTTTAATCCTCACAACAACCCAATGAGGTAGGTGTTTTGATTATTATTCCCATTTTACAGATGGGAAAGTGGGGGCTCAGAGAGATGAAAATTATGCCCAAGACAGGGTCCAACATTGCATGATGGGGCGAGAGTTCCAACCCAGGTTTCTCTGGCACAGGGTGTCAAACCACTGTGCTATAACTCTGATTTAGATTCAAGAACTCTGTTGTTCACCAGGCCAACTCCTGGCATCAAATCTGGCCCTGGCATTAATACATGGCTTCAGGAAACACAGCTGTTTGGAGGAGGCAACAGCTGTTCATTCATTTATCACTTCACCAAGCCACACGAATTAAAACACCGTAAGGTAAGGCTCAGTTGGTCTCCAACACCAGGATAGGTTATTATTGATTTAATTAAAGAAAAGAAATACCACCCATCCACCCCCAATACACATACACTTCCTGCTAGAAACACTTGAGTTTTGATTTCTGTAGAAGCTAAAGGAATGATTTGCGGCAAAATTTTTTTAATGTTATTGATAACAATTCTATGTACATCACCATGCATGTCTGAAAGTGGGAAAGACAAATCAGGATGCTTACCATTCACTCAGTCTTTCCTTCTTTCCTTCCCTCCCTCTTTCTTTCTTCCTTTCTTCCTCCCTTCCTTTCTTCCTTGCTTTCTTTCTTTCTTCCTTTTGACAAATATTTACCGAACACTTGCCATGTGCTAAGCCCAGTTTTAAGCACTGGGGTACCATAGGAAGTCTTCATGGACTAGAAAAATCTATTTTATTTCTTTATAAGAGAGAGGCTGCACATCCTTGCAATTGGTATGGAAAGTTTTCTCTGAATAAATGTATCAACTGGATTTCATGAACTATTTCTCAAAATAATCCCCTTAAACTCCTCCTCCCTTAAAGATCTCCAACAGGACATGAAGGAGGAGGAAGGGAAACAGATGAACAGTCCTAGAAAAATATCCAGGCACGTGCTCGGCAGTAAAAGTGGCCATAGGCCTTTCTCACCTTCTGAGATGGCCCACACTCTGTCTGGGGAGCGTGTTTCTCTCTAAATAAATCCACTTCTTACCTATCACTTTGTTTCTCACTGAATTCTTTCTGCGATGAGACATCAGGCACATGAGCTTCATTAAGTCCTGAAACCAGGTGTGTGATCCCAGTTGGAAAACCGTGGGTTTTGGCCGGGTTTGAGTCCTGGCACGTGGGTTCAAGTCCCAATCTGAGGTGCACAGTTTCAGAATCAGTAAGGCCTAAAAGCAAATAAAGCAAGCTAAAAGAGAAAAAATAATGGGGGATGGGGAGGAAAAAGAAAAGAAAAAAAAAAAAGTGGCCATAGTCCGATGAATATCTGCTTCTAGCTTCCCTTTTAGGGCATTTTTTTCCCTCTCACTCCCTCTGTATTAGGGCTGCCATAACAAAGCACTACAGACTGGGGAGCCTAAACATCAGAAAGTTATTTTCTCACAGTTCTGGAGTCCAGAAGTCCAAGATCAAGGTGTCAGCAGGGTGGGTTTTATCTGAGGCCTCTCTTCTTGGCTTGCAGATGGCCATGTACTCATGGTGTCTCTCCCTCTTCTTCTAAGACCAGACATATTGGATTTGGGCCCAGCTCTAATGATCTCATTTTAGCTTAATTACCTCCTTAAAGGCCTTGTCTCCAAATACAGTCACATTCTGAGGTCCTGGGGCTTAGGACTTCCGCACAGGAATTTTAGGGGGACACAGTTCAGCCCATAACAGCCTCCCTCCCCCCCTCTTCCTAAGTCCCCAGTGGTGACATAATGCTAAAGAGCATTAACTCTGGGGCCAGACAGCTGTATGACCTTGGTCAAATTATTGAAATGCTCTGCCTCAGTTTGCTCATCCAAAATAAAGGACTAATAATCATACCTGTCCTATTACATAGGGTTGTTAAATGAGTTGATACATCTAAGGCACTTAGAACAGTGCCTGGCACAGGGTAAGCACCATTAAGTGTTTATTAAACGTGAAAATCAAAAATGCATTTTTACTAAAGTGTTAGGAGAGTGTTACATGTCACTCTCCCAAAGAATTTGCTTTTTCTAGACAATACTCAACATCAGTGACAGAATCGCCAGTTCACAATAGGGGAACCATATATATTTGAGGGTGCGGGCCTTCCAACATTCTTCAAAGCACACTGTTTAGCGAGTGCATGATCTACTATAAAATAGTAACAGTAGCCAACATTTATTAAATGCTCACGGTGTGCTGGGCACCGTACTCAGGGCTTCCTGGTATGATCTTATTTATGAGGTAGGTACTATTGAAGTAGGTACTATTATTCCCAATTTACAGTCGAGGAAATGGAGGCTCCAAAAAGCCTCATCTCAAGGCCAAGTTCCCCAGTTAGTGAATGGGGAACTTGGTGGGCCCACTCTAAGGTGAGCCAATTTAGGGACTGACTGTCACCTGCAGTGTTGGGGGGAGAGAAGGAGGTCTTCTCTTCTCCCCCACTTTTCCATCACCCCCTCCTCTCCCTCTGCTGAATGACACGTCCCCAGTCCCCACGGCCAAGGCTGCACTCTCTCTGCTACAGAAAACGTCCAAGCTGCCGGGACCCGACCCAGCGGCACCTCATGAGCCCAGCATTTTGAGGGGCAGGCTTCCAAACAGGGTAATAATCGTCCCATTAAAATTAATGTCCATGAAGTGAGCCGTTAAAAGCGTGCAGATTAAAACGGGGGCGGGGGGGAGGTGAGGGAATTGTTCATTTTAAATCCAAAGGACTTTTTAAATAGACACTGTATCTTCATTCTTGGAACACTATACTGGGCAATGGATCAGGTCCCCTCTGCAAAGACTAGGGGGGATTAAGGAGGTGAGTCCCAGGAGAATGGGGAAGTGGTTCTGGCCAGAAGCAAAGGGAACCAAGGTTTATCCAGGGCCCGCTGCTTGCCAGGTGCTTGGCACACATTTCTCTCATTTAATCTCTGCCCCGATCCTAGGAGGGAGGTATTATTATTCCCAGATTACAGGGGGCAGTACAAAACCATGGTTAAGAGTTTAAAGCCTGCGGCAGACTGCCCTAATTTAGATCCAGGTTTATTCCTCATTAACTCTGTGATCTCCCGGCAAGAGACCTTACCTCCCTGTGCCTCAGTTTCCTCATCTGTAAAACAGGATAGTAACAGCACACTCTCACCACCCTAGAACGTGGAAACTCACTTTAGGCAGTGTAGACAGGGGCCTTAGCCCAGTAACCTACACAGAAGGCACTCAGTAAGTGTTGACCATTATTAAATAGGAGAATTGGGGCTGGGTGGATCTAGAGAGCCACCAAGATCACAGAGCACAGCTGGGATCTGAGCCCTGACCATGCTGCAGGTCAAGGGGAAATCTCTCTATGATAAATCCAGACCCAAACTAAGTTCATAGTCTTGAAGAATCTTTTCCAAGTGACCAAAGGACTCCTCAGGGCTTGGCAACACCCCGCCCGTGGGAAGAAGAGGATCAGAGCTGCCTTATCAGGACCTAGAAGGCTGGCTTGGAGCCACCTCCAGGCTCCCCCTGTTTTCTGAATCCCCATGGATTCAAGATGGGTGAAGGTCTCATTCCCCTCCAAAGAATCCTGAGAGTCCCTTCACCCATCTGTACCTTCACCAGCATGGGCAGTTCCAGATTTTCTAGTCTGGAGGGTCATAGGGGCAGTTCCCGGATTGGAAAAAAAAAAAAAAAGGAGCTAAAATTCCCTGCCGGCGGCCCCCATCCCCGACCCCGCCGACCCCTTAGAGTCGCCATTGCGCGTTAAATCGGGATCACTGCTAGAAACTAACCCCTGCAGGAAAGTAATAGTGACAAAGCAAGCAGACAAAAATAAGTTTCCTTCTGGAAAACCCCTTGTGAGGGTCTTTCGGGCGGAGGCGCGGTGTGCCGGGAACAGCCGAGACTAAGGGCCGACCCCCTAACCCTCTCCCCGCCTCCATCAAGCTTTCTAGCGGCGCTGCGGGCGCTTAAGGGTCTGGCAGCCTATCTCAGATGGGGGTGGGGTTGTGCGTCGGGTGTGTTCCTATCCGCAGCCTACAGGTGCGGAGTCAGACCTGAAAGTAGGCAAGTTGGGTTGAATCCGGCCCTCTCATTAGATTTTGAATCGACCCACCTCCCCCAGACCAAACAATAGCTTCGGAACATTTTTTGAATAATGCAGCCGAATTCGATATCGGCTTCATCCAAAACGGCAAACAAGCCTGACCCCCCTCGCCAAATTGGAATTGGAGCTGAATTCAGGAAAAAGAGAAGGAGAAAACCTCCCCCGGCGCTCCACTCCTCCGCGAGGGTCTCCTGCGACCCCTGAAGCCAGAGGCCCAAGCGGCCGGTCGCCTTCAGGCGTCCCAGCGCCCCACGCTCCCCTTCTCCCAACCCGCGCGCCCCCTCACTGCCGGCGCCACTAGGGTTAAAAGTTACCTCTCGGTTTCTTCTGCCTGCAGCCCCCCCCCCCCCGGGGCCGGATGATGTAACCCCCCTCCCCGCGCCCTCCCCGCCCCCTCCACCATGTGACACTTTAATTAATAATAGCGCCGTCAGCACAACAAACGCACAACACAAGGAGAAACTTGGTGTCCAGGGGAGGCCCCCGGCGACTGGAGCGCGGCGGAGGCAGGCGCAGAGGCCGAGGCAGAGGAGGCGAGGGGCGGCCCGACGCGGGGAGGGAGCGAGGCGAGCGGTCATGTGCCCGTGCCCCCTGCACCGCGGCCGCGGCCCGCCGGCGGTGTGCGCCTGCAGCGCGGGCCGCCTGGGTCTGCGCTCGTCCGCCGCGCAGCTCACGGCCGCCCGGCTCAAGGCGCTCGGCGACGAGCTGCACCAGCGCACCATGTGGCGGCGCCGCGCGCGGAGCCGGAGGGCGCCGGCGCCCAGCGCGCTCCCCACCTACTGGCCCTGGCTGTGCGCGGCCGCGCAGGTGGCGGCGCTGGCGGCTTGGCTGCTCGGCAGGCGGAACTTGTAGGAACGCGGGGCTTCTTGGTGGGGCCGAAGCCGAGACCCAGCCGGAGCGAGCAACAGGTACGCGAGAGAGCGAGCGAGCGCCAGCGCGCGGTGTCTGGGGACTGGAGACTTGCGGCTGGCTTGGGAGAGGGAGAGCCTCAAGTTTGGCGTTCTTCTCTTCCCATCTCCTTCTTCCTCTGCTCCTTTCTCTCGCAAGGATCTCGGTCCCCCTCCTAGGCAGTCCCCATCTCTCCCTCCAAGTACCGCGTCCACCGTTTCTGCCCCTTCTCTCCGAGTCCTTAAGCGCATCTTGCCACTCTCCCCATCGGGGTGGCTTTGGGAGGACTTCAGCCTCCGTAAGCCCCACCAGCCGCTCAAGCAAACACACAGTGCAAGTGAAAACTGGGCTTGCTCTGAGAACAGTTATAGGCCAAGCCAAAGATTATAATCTATCGTGGTTTCAAGACGAGTCCTCTTTCAGCCGCCTGCCACTCCTGAGTCGCCACCGTTTCCATCACCGCCGCTCCAAACCCCCTTCTCCTTAAGTGTCCCTTCTCCAGTTTCTGTTGCCCGTCTCCCGGCGCCCCGAGCACTTCTCGCGACTTCCTCCCCCTCCTGGTTTCTGGCCGGCTCCGTCTTTCTCCCTACCTAAAACTCTGCAGTTTTCCTCCTCTCTGGCAACTTCTCCCCTCCAGCGAGGTGTCCCGTTTGAGGAGCTTGGCCTCCTCTTCACCAAACGGAGGAACTGAGATGAAGGAGATGCCCCAAGCGAGCTGGGGTCGGAGGCTCTCAGGGAAACTCCAAGGGGAAGCCTTAATGAAACAGCATCAATTGAGCTCTTTCTGGGTGCTAGGCCTTGTTGAGGGAGATGTTTGAGAGCCTGCAGTATGCTAGGCACTGCGCGGCGGGGCTGGGGGGTGAGTATGGAGCGCTTAGTGTGTCTGGTACCAGTAGGAGAAAGGTACTGAGCACCTACTGTGCGCTAGGCCCTTGGGATTGGGGAACTACTGAGCACCAGCTGTGCGCCTGGCACTGTGCTAGGAGCTTTAGGGGAGCAAACGTGTAAGGACCGTCTTTTCAGATTCTGGAATAGAGAGGAGAGCTGCAGTGAGTGGGTGGAGAGAGTAAGGCTGAGCCCACCAAAGGTGGGTTTAGGGCCGGAAGGTGAAGGTCGAAGGTGAGAAAGCCAGCCCCGGGATGCCATGGCCCACAGAAACCGAGCGCTCGGGTCGCGGCTGAGCCCCGCGGTGCGCCAACACCCTGGGAAGCTGGCGCGGCGCCCGCAGCGAGAGGCGGCAGCCGGAGCGTGGGGGGTGGCAGCGCCCGGGGAGATGCGGGGGTGCGCGGGGTGTGAGCCGGGAGCGCGGGCGACAGATGTCTCGTGGGCCGGTGCAGCCCGGGCGCTGGCGAAGAGAGGTGCGCGCTTCGGGACGCTCTCTGCCCGGCTCGGAGGTCCCATCCGATTCTCCTCCTCCCGGAAGAGAGGCCCGGGGCTGCCCTCGGCCGCAGAAGCCCAGGCTGGGGCCGCCGAATCCTAGAGGCAGGAACAAAATTTTGGATGGGGCACGGGGATGTGGGGCAGAAAAAGGGAGCCAAGCAAGAGACGCGAAGCCCAAAGTGTATAATTTAGGGAAAGGCGGAATGAAGGTAGGAAAGGAGGCAAAGAAAAAACGGGCGGCGAGACGAAGAAAGAAAGGCGGGGGAGCTGGAGAAAAAGAGAGTTCCTGGAGAACAAGATAGTGGGAACGTGGATTAGAAAGATGGGAAGCGAGAGGAATCCAGTAGCAATGGGGAGGAGGGCTAGGACACCGCTTCCTGCAGTCTTGGAGACCAGGCGAGGCTGGGGAAGCGCTGCCTTCTCAAGACTAGACGGTGCAGGATGCTGGGCGTCCCACCCAGGGGGCGGAGAGCGCCCAGCCCGAGCCCGACTGGCGCGCGTCGGGGCCGGGGCTGCTCCCGGGGCCCTCAGGAGGAGGCTGCCGCCCTGGAGGTGGCCCGAAACCTCCGCGAGGGCGCGCGGGGCGAACGCAGCGCGCCTCTCTGAGCTCGGGCGCGGGGAAGGACCCACGCGACAAGGAAGGGGGACGGGGAGGAGTTTTCGGAATTATCCGCGGCGTCAGCGGATAATTGTCGTCGCAGAGTTTATTTCCCCTTCCTGACTCTGCTTCTGCCCCAGGGCCCCGTGCTATGTCCCGACTCCAAGCCACCTCCTCAGCATACCCCTGGCTTCTCCTCCATCCTGCTGTGTCCCGTCCGGGCGTCCCCAGCAGCCACACCCTCTAGGGCCCTCCCGCCTCGGGTGCCCGGACCCCAGGATGCCCGGCACGGCTTTCCTGCCGCGCTGCACCTCACTCCCTCGGATCGCCGGTAGAATGGTATTGAACAGAAGGTATACCACTACCATCCCGGGGTTCGCCTTGCTGGGTCTCCCAGGCTCGGCCCCTATCACAAGGACTTGGCTTCTCTCGCTGCTACCTCCAACTCGGGCCTTTCTTGTGCTTTTGGCTTAACCGGGGGAAACCCATGTTTCCCCAGCCTTGGGTAAGTTAGCAAGACGTGAAAGGAAATCCCGTGGAGAAAGACAGTTTGTTGAGTTCTGTGTGTGGTCCTCTCCACATTTCCTACCCCAGAAGAGAAATGGGAATGCTCACAGGGTGCCTTATTGGTTTCAGGGAGGCCTGAATCAGCCATCTAGGGCAGACCATTCTCTTAGGTTAAAGGTGAGCTTAGCTATATGCACGACAGCAGTTTCAACAAACTTGTTTTGAGCCTCTACTGTGAGCCAGCAATAGTTTTCTCAGAAGTCATCATTAAACAAACAAACAAAAATCCAACCTCCCCTCTGAGACTCAGTTTTCCCATATGTAAAATGGGGACAATAGTAGTACTTAAATGCACAGGTTGTTGTCAAGAGGGTAAAATGAAGTCATTTACAGAGAGCTCTAGAACAGTGCCTGGCACATAAGAAGTGAATATAAATGTGAGCTATCATGACTATGATTGTGCATTTAATATCTTTCTTTCCGAAAGTAGACAACACTTTGCTATTGTCATTGCTGGTGATTCCACACTATTCTTACTTGCCATTTGGGGGAATCAAGGCCACATGGGCCAGGATAGTATAGGGGTTAAGAGCATGGGTTTAGGGATCAGATGAAACTGGATTTAAGTCCCAGCCCAAGAACTTTCTGGCAGTGTGACCTTGGGTAAGAACCGTAACCTCTCTGAGCCTTTATCTGTAAACTGGAGCTGTATCTCTATCAGGATTGTTGGAAGGTTGATAGGAGAGCATCTATTTCAAGTGCCCCGTGCAGTGCCTGGCACTTAGTTCAGTTGTCAGAGGATGCTATGAAATGGTTAGTGCCATCCTTATTGTTTCAAAGGGGAAACTGAGGCAGAGAGAGTCCACCTGAGTCGTCCCAAAGGATCGATCAATGGCAAAGTCATAACTGGCATTGGAGTTTCTGCCTTTGAGGGCCTGCAGCATGCAGCCCGTCAGATGACTTGTGGGATGCAGGGGAGGAGAAGATACCAGGGCGGCAAGCAGAAGGGGTGGTGAGCCTCGAATTCCTGCACTAGAGAGATTCGCTTTCTGAGGGAGCCTCGGGGGAAGCTCCTTGGAGGCTGGGGAGGCCGGGAGGAGAATGGGTGTGATTTAACCAGTCACTGCTTCGAGATACAAGAGAGGGAACAAAAGATGCTTTATGGTGAGCGCTGGCTGGTGGAAGCGTGGGAGGGAGGAGAAGTGTCACTTGCCTTGGGTGGGGGTAGGGGAGAGGGAAAGAGAAGGAGGAGGATTCGGGCTGGGGTGGGCAGAACCTTGCCTTAGGACTAAGGAGAGGGGAGAAAGGGGGACTCTGTGCACCCAAGAGGCGACTGGTCAGCGGCAAGAAAGATAATGGGCCAGCAGGAGCCTGCTTTAATGAATTAATGACGGTCTGGCCTGCCCCCCAGACATGCTAACTGGTTCTTGGCAGGTATTTTGGGGATTAAGTGGTTAAACCTGGAGGCCATCCCTCAGGCCTCCCTCCCAGACTGCTGCACCCCTGCCAGGATTACTTTTAGAGCTTGAAAGCCTAGGCAAGGAAGGAAAGGAGTGAGTGGAGGAGAAGGAGACAGCTGATGGGGAGGAAACCCCCGCCCCACCCCGGGGAAGGGGCCAGATGTGCAGGACGGTGGCAGCCTTCCTGCCACGTGGTCGCTGTCTGGAGTCACTCTCTTGCCTACTGAGAGGCCAGGACACAAGTGACTGAGCTGTGGATGTAAAAACAGCCGCACCCGGGAATAATTAAATACACCCCCAGATGCGGGCTGGGTGGATTTGGCAACTGCACCTCTGGTTTTTGAAAAGTCAGCTTTTCAGACCTACATTGGGGGTGGGGAGGAGTGGAGTGGGGGCTTCTGTCTCCCTTCTGGTCATCACTGTGTGTGACAGGATTTCATGGTAACAGTGAGCTGCCCCACACTGTCCCTAGCCCATGGCAACTTGCTTGTCACATAGTAGATACAAAATAACTATGATGAATACATGAATCATTCAGAAACTGTGCACGATGAGCATTAGTGTTTCCTAAATTCGGCTTCTTTCACTTTTTCACCTATTAATTATTGAGTTCCTACTGTGTGCAGGGCATGGTGGACACAGGAAGGACCGAGACATAGAAGCCCCTGCTCTCATGGAGCCTACATTTTAGTGGGAAGAGACAGATGATAAATCAGTAAAGATTGTTCTGGTTACAACAATTGTAATTGTAACCAATTACTCCAAAACTTAGTGGCTTAAAACAACTATTCAATTAGGCTCATACATTCCCTGGGTTAGAAATTCAGACAAAGCATAGCAGGGGTGACTTGTCTCAGTTCCAGGCTGACTGGGGGCTGGAGTCATGGTAATGGGATCTTCATTTATAGGCCTGGCTGTTGATGCTGGGTGCCAGCTGGGACTGCCAATCAGAGCATCTACACTCAGTCTCCTCTTGTGGCTTGGGCTTCCCCACAACATGGCAGCCTCAAGGTAGATGGATTCTGACCTGCTATCTTAGAGCTCCAAAGGCAAATGTCTCGGAGGGTCAAATGGAAGCTGCTTTGCCTTTTTTGACCCAGCTTCAGAAATCACTTTGGTTAAAAGCAAATCACAAGCCAGTCCAGATTTAAGGGGAGTGGAATTAGACACTACCCCATGGGGGAGTGGCAAGGTTCTAGAATAGCAAATGGGAGAGAAGATATGTTGTGGCCATCTTTGGATTATGCAGTCTAACGCAGAATTTCAGAAAGTGTTCAGGGCTCTGAAGGTAACACACGAAGATAACGTACAGGCATACCTCGGAGACATTGTGGGTTTGGTTCCAGACCACTGCAATAAGGCGAGTCACAAATTATTTGGTTTCCCAGTGCATATAAAAGTTATGTTTACATTATACTGTAGTCTATTAAGTGTGCAGTAGTATTACGTCTTTAAAAACAATGTACACACCTCAATTAAAAAATACTTTATTGCTAAAAAATGCTAACCATCATCTAAACCTTCCATAAGTCATAATCTTTTTGCAATAATCACATCAAAGATCACAGATCACAGGTCACCGTAACAAATATAATAATGATGAAAGATTTGAAATATTGCGAGAATTATCCAAATGTGACACAGAGACACGAAGTGAGCAAATGCTGTTGGAAAAATGGCATCAACAGACTTGCTTGACACAGGGTTGCCACAAACCTTTGATTTGTAAAAAATGCAAATATCTCCGAGGTATGCCTTTCATAGCGAGAGCCTGGGGCGCTCCTTACCTGCAGTGGTTGGAGATGGCCACTTTGAGGAGGAACCAAGGAACCAATGACATGAGTGACGAAAAGGAGCCAACCACGTGAGTACCTGGAAGAAAGGTGTTCTGGGGAGGTGAGACTTTGCACCGTGTGTTTGAGGAAGAGGAAAACGAGCAGTGGGCTAAGACCACGTGAACTTGGGGGGAGAGGAAGTCAGAGGGCAGGCAGGGGCTAGATCAGGCCATGGTAGGGAGGTTGAGTTTTGTTGTCAAGGGATTCACAAGTGCTGACAGTAGATGAAGAGGTGCTTTATAAGAGGAGAATTAGATGTGATGCAATAAACTACTCATCCTCATGCATTTGCAAATATGAATTGAGCACCAGCTCAGGGCTAGGCACCAGGACGTAGGGATGCAGAGATGAGTAAGTCCCAGAACCTGGCCTCAGATGCTCCTAGACCTCAGGGGCAGGAGACCCCGGCTCTGACCCCCACCCCAGCCTCCTGTCACTGGAGGAGACCTCCCACCAAGGTCTGAGAGATTCTGGTCCCTGTGCCAGCTCACTGATGCCCAACCCTCAGTGCCCTCAGAAGGTTGTGGATACTGGCTGGATTTCCATTCAATTCCGTATTGTCTCCCCTCCCTCCTTCCTGCTTTAAACTGGTGCCCCTGCAGTTGGGTGAGGGATGTCTCTTTTAGGCCACATCAGTGAGATGTGTCCTTTTAGTACCGCTAGATACCCAGGAAAAGAGAAAGCTCCTTTCCCTGCCCTGTGGAGAGAAAATTGGCTGCCCCACAGAGTGTTGCCATCTTTGAACTTTTGCTCCACAGGCCATGGACTTGGGCAAGATGGAATTAAATTGTTTTGGGAAACTTTATGTAATATTCCTTTTTTTAAGAAAAAATAGCTTTTTCTTGATTACAAAAAATATTACAAGCACGTTATCAAATACTTGGAAAATACTGAATAAAAGAAAAATTTAATCGATTGTTTTTATCTCACTATCCATTGTTAACATTTTGAGAGGTTTCTTTCCATTTTAAAAAAAATGCACTGAGAGGTACTTTAACAAATAGAATCCCTCTAAATACATTCTCTGTAATCTGACTTTGTCATTATATCATGGACATTTCTCCATGCTTTATAGTATTTTCTACGACACACTTCTTAGAGGTTGCTTAGTATTTCTCTGTTTGGCTCTTCCACCATTTACCTTCTCATGCAGCTATTATTGGACATTTAGACAGTTTCCACTGTGACGCAGAACATCCTTGGGTGTAACTCTTTGCGTACATCACAGGTGATTTTCTTAAGAATGCCCACAAGTGGAACTTTGATATCAAAAGTGTAGGTAAACATTCTTTTATTATAAAGGTTGTCTAAAAGAGTATAAAATCTTGTAGCTTCTAGAAAACTCTGCCACTTGTTCCCTTTTCTCATTTACGTCACTGTCCACTATCCATAATGTGGTTATCGGCTTGGCTCTGGAGCAGGCTGTTACCATCCCCAGCTAAATCTGTGTTATCTTTTTATGGAATATTCTTCATGGACCGTATCTCTAGCCATTGTTGGAGTGCATGAGTGAGATGACTGCTGACATGCCCATTCCAACTTCAGGGAAAGGCTGCAAGTCATAGCAGTGTCCACTAAGAGTTTGAAGAGCTTCTCTGCCTTCCTGGCTGTACTTGGATCTGGCACATGGTACTTAATAAATACTGTAGGATGCTAACATATTGATGGTGGGGGAAACTTAGACACAGTGATTTTGGAGGGGTCTTCAGAGGGTGGGAATGTGTCAAGGGCCATGGGATAGATTTAAGAAGAGGTAGCATTTTCAAAGACAGCCTAGATTTATAATGTTTCAGCCTGTTGGCACACCATGGGGCCTCATTCTTGATTCAGAAAATTTAACTGCTGGTAACTGTTTATCTAATTCACCCAGATTTTATGCCGGGGTAGGACAGCTTGATGGAAAGTGACATGAACTTTGGAGTCAGGCTGACTTTCAGATCCGGTCCTGATCTGCCATTTCCCAGTTATGGGACCTTAGGCATGTCCCTCTACCTTCTGAGCAGTATAAGGCATATCACTGATGTTCAGAAAAGGGTAAATGATAGTGCAGGATATGTGTTGTTCTTATTTGGTGTAAATTTTAGTCCACGGGCCCATATTCAGAGTGTGGTGGGAACTCTTAGGGGACTTTTCTGAGCTTTTTGCACAAAGCAGTTGCTAATCCTGCTCCGCCCCCAGCTCTGTGGATCAGCAACAGCCTTCTTAAGCCACTGCACCGGGGCTGGGGGAACCTCCAGGACAGGACTCCCCAACCTGGGGGACACTAGCCTCCAGGTCCCGTGAGGGCCCCAGTCCTGGCTTTTTGTCCATCACTGTATCCCAGCACCTGGCATGGTGACCAGTGCAGAATGGGCATTCACTAACTACTGAATGAATGGATGGATGAATGAGTAAATGAATGAATGAATTTGGGAGAGGCTCAGGGAATTGGGGACCCCCCCCAGAAATGAGACATAAAATTGGCTGACTTCATACTCCTCTATTCGCCGCCCCCGCCCCCCAACTTCAGAGAGAAATCATGGCTTTGATCTCAAAAGATCTATGACCCAAAGAGATCACCGTTCTAGAAACACAGCCAGAAATAGACAGGACTTTAGAAACCACCTAACGCAACTCCCTCACCTTATAGATGGGGAAACCAAGGCACAGAGATGGCTTCTGAAGGTGAAAATGAGGTGGGCTTACATGCCAGCTGTCTCTGTCGAAGAATGTCTTAGCGTCTAGGCAGAGGTCGAAACCTGGTGGTTTCCTGGCTGTAATTGGCCTGCCATTTAGCTTTATTTGACTTGCATGTCTTCCCCCACATGCTTAAAAATCAGGCACTTTCCTATTGAAGCCCAGGTTTCCAGTTTTTATTGAAAAAACGGAAAGATCTGACAATACCAAGTCCCATGTGGCAGCAAAAGGCTGGAGATGAGTGTCAGAAACCTCTTTAGATGGGACACAAACTCTCCAGTGACGCTGGCCCCTCCTGGGCACACGTTACTGGGGCCAATGCATTTAAATTTATGATCTCTGGTTTCGGAGGCCACCCTGCCAGACTTCCCTTGATGCGTAGACACACCCACACGTGTATCCTATTTTAAAGAAATGAGATCATACTGTTCATGCTGTTTTGTAATCTGTTTTTTCCCCAATAAAAATAGGTTGCTGAGATGTTCCCATGTCAACAGAGGTTTTCATCATCTTTTTTTATGGCTGCATGGTGTTCCGTTGCTTGGATGGACCACGATTTCCTTATTTGGTCACATCCCCAGGGATATTTACGCTGTTCCCCATTTTCTGACAGTTTGTAAGTGAGGTTTAGTGAACATTCTTGTTTGGACAACTTTGAAAACAAAACACAAAAAACTGAAGTTCCTAGAGGTGAACTTGTTGGGTGAAAGAATGTGTGTGTTGTAACATGTGATGCATAAGGCGAGGTTGCTTTAAGAAGGGTCTGTCCGTTTGGCTTGGTGTCGATTCTGTGCTGTGCTACCCCCAACTTCTCAGTGCTTATTCTTTTGGACATCAAGTTAGTTTGGCATTCAAGGCCCACCTGCCAGAACTTCATAGTGGGCAGAGCTTTGAGGTCTCTGGGCTCTCTCCACAGACTTCATATAATCAATAACTGTTCACTGATAGTATTGATAACTATTCACAGATAACAGGGGCAATAGATAGATAGGCAGAGAGAAGGAAACACATCTTCCAGGAGCTGCCAAATGGCCTCTTCCTTTCTCGTACACCCCACACCTAGTCTTCTGCTCTTTTAGTCCCCTCAGCCACCGTCTCCTCAGAGCCCAGTGTCCTAACTGGCCAGCATGAGCTACATGGACAGAGATTTAAATGATAACATGGCCCAGAGCACCTTTCCTCTAGGAGGGTTCCACATGGAGAGCTTTGTACCCATGATTCTTAGACATCAGGACCGACCACTGGTACCATTTGAACTCCATGGTCAAAATCAACCCGCTGAAACCAAAGATGGAAGAGTGGGTAATAAGAACCTACTGTATAGCACAGGAAACTCTACTCAATACTCTGTAATGACATATATGGGAATAGAATAAAAAAGAGTGGATATATGTATATGTGTAACTGATTCACTTTGCTGTACAGCAGAAGCTAACGCAACATTGTAAATCAACTATACTCTAATAAAAATTAATTAAAAAAAACAAAGATGGAAGAGTGGGGAAGTTACCACCATTATTCACGTGCTCACTTAGCCACTGTCACTCAACAGGTTGAACTGAACACCTGCTCTGTGCAGGGCATGGTGCTGAGCCCTGAGGATGAAATGGTGGGTCAAGGGGAGAGACAAGGGGTGTGTAAATGCACAGAAAGTATTCTGGGAGGCTTAGGGGTGGAGTGAAGGCGGCTTTCCTTTTATTTCTATATCCTTCTCTGCTATTTGAACTTCTAACTTATCACATATGCAAACGGCAAGAGCAAAAAAGATATTTTTTTAAATTAAAAATTGGGACCTCTTAGGAGGGAACCCAAGAGTCCTAACTCTTCTCAGATGTAGGGAAGAGGGGGTAAGGCTCCTGCTGTAACGCTGCAGCGGGATTCACAGCTCACAGCTCTCCACCTGCAGCGCCCCAGCCCAGGCAGCCGGTCTCTCGAGGCTTCCTGTTCTCCCCCTCTGTCCTCCGCCCCTCCACTCTGTGGGTGCAAAGTGGAAATAGGGACATTTAAGAACAGGCGTTTCATGAATCTCTTCAGTTGTGAGCTTTGGTTGTGAGTCAGCATTTGAGAAAGTGCTTTATGAGCCAAGTTTGAGGAAAAACATCCCAGGGGCAGTTCAAGTGGTTCATAGGGAGCTGTGGACTTTATGTTTTTAAACTAGTTTAAAATTGTACAATGACTCCTTACTCCTTTCAAAAAAAGAAAAGAAAAAAATAACATAAACAATACAGAAGTAAAGTATATAAAGTAGAACGCTGTAATTGTTCTTTTACTCCACCCCCAAAGCCATCCCCTGGGGTAACTTTCAGTCTGGAGTATATAACAACGATAACAATAATAATAACAACAAATGCAGACCTTACTATGTGCTGGACTTCTAAGTCCTCACATATGTTAATACTTTCAGTCCTTACATCAACACAGTAAGATTCGATATACTCCCCCACCTTTTCCATATAAGGAAACTGAGACCCAGAGAGGTTAATAACTGGCCCAAGGTCACACAGCTTTTAAGTGTCTGAATCAGGATTCCAACTCAGGTGTCGAGCTCCAGAGTCTGGGCTCTTAACCATTATACTATTTTGCCTCTCTGCCATACTTTTTATATGGATATATAGATAGATATAGCTCTCTGTGTATGCACACACACACATATTCATTAAAGGAAAAAAAGATCTGGGGCATTTGCTCTTTTCAATTAAAAAGCATAGCCATCTTTCTGTCTCAGTACATTTAGATTTACCTCTTTCTAATAGGCAGGTGGCTTAATTTGTTAATCCAGTCTCCTATCAATAAACACATGGGTTGTTTCCAAACTCCAGATTTGTAATAAATTCCAAATTTATTACAAATAAAGCTGGAGGGAACATCCTTGAGCACATTTAACTGACTGCTTCTGTGGGCTAGTGGAGGGTGTCCAATTTAAAGTCCCCCAGAAGAAACAAACAAAAAAAAGAGTTATACTTACTGACATAACATATCCTGAAATGAAAAAAATGCTAACTAAAAAACAAACAAACAAAATCCTCCAGAAGTGTGTACATAGGCCCACCCTCTGATTGTGGAACGTGTGTCCACTGGCTGGTTGATGCCGTGCAGAGGTGTGCTTCTAATGTTCATCCTTCACTGTGGACGCCAACCGGTAATCAGTACACAAACGGGCACAGGAATTTGTCCATTTAGCAGCCCTGGGAAACCCTTAGAAAGACTCATTATAGGCTCAATGATTTACAGGTAGGAAAAGTGAAAATCAGTTGCTAGTCCTAGTTTTGCAAGGAAACAATACAGTTTCTCGCCTGATGCCACTGTTATTTTCCCTTCATCATGTCTATTCAACTCAGGTATCGACACAGCCTCAATTGTAACAACTTTCAGATGCAGTTCCTTGCTCGTCAGGGTCCCCTGTTTGAGCCATACTTGTCACTGCTCTTGCGCCTTGCTTAGGCCCTTTCCCCACCTAAACGATCCTGCCTTCTTCCAAATATGGCAAAAACATTGTCTGTGTATCTTCAAGGCCCAGTTCAAATCCTGCTTCCTCTCTGAAGCTTTCCTGGTGAGTGTAACCGCATCCCGACTTCTGGGCTCTAAACACACCCAGACCAATGTGTCTGCACACACATTGTCTGCAGACAATGGTCTTTTACAGTCCTGGCCTCTGGCATTTCATGTCTTCCCCAGTAAGACTGGAGGCCAATTGAGGGCAGGCGCTGAGCTTTATCTTGTGCAGAGAACAATGCTTAGCACGAAGTCAGCACACTCCATAACACACAGTAGGTGCTTAATAAACGTGGTTCCTTTCTCTCCCTCCATCGTTCCTTTTCTGTACCCGTGTTTAAGGCAGCATAATCACCTCAGGCTAATGCTGCAGGGCTCCACTGACTTTCACTCTATAGGTCAGTATGACTAGACACCAACAAAGTGAGATTTTTAGGGGTTACAGAAGCTGGTTTCCATGAAGTAAATTGAGTGTGCTTCTCAGTTGAGTTGACGGTGACTCTGAGTCAGTATTCCATGAAAACATACAGCAGCTACACAGTAAAGCAGAATGCCTTCTGCGCTTGCGTCCTGATGGGACAGGAGGGGAACGGGGTGGGGGGTGGCGGTTGGTGGGCTGCAGGGGTCTTCTCCCTCCACCTGAGCAGGTCAAAAGCAAAAGGTTTGAAGTTGCTGATTCAGATCCTTGTGACCAGCAGCTAATGTAGATTGTGGGGCCCACGTGATTATGGACGCAGTTGTATGTATCGGTCAGGGTCCAAGTAAGAGGCAGAGAGCATCCCCAAACAGTAATCAGAGGAGAATTTAGTAAAGGTTCGATGGCAAAGTGTGGGCAGGGTTTAGGAAATCAGTGAGGGATCCTGCAGCACCCCCCAGGCTGGCAGCCCCCCTGGCCTAAAGGCGAGGCGAGGGGACAGGACCCAGAGCCTGGAGAGGGGCCCGGAGCTGCGCCAGAGAGCTTCCTGGCAGGTACTCCGGCCGACCTGTGGCCCTGTCTCGCCATGCCATTGCTGCCTTCTGTGAACTAGACCCCGGAGGAGGCCAGAGGCCAAGGGAGTCTGTTGGTGCAGTTCATACAAGTCAATATCCCGGACTTTTGTCCACTTGAAGGTCATAAAGTCATCTCTCTCCTACACCACGTGGTTTGTATCACGCACACGGCAGTTTTCCCACCACCTGCTTTAGAGTAATGTACGAATTGTGTTTATCTCCTCTGCTGACTCTCCAACCTCTTTGCTTGAGGCTCATCGAGCTCCCTGACCTAGTCATGGTATGTCCTTCCTCTGTGTCCTGTTTCTTCTCCCTTCCTCCCCTCCTCTTTTCATCCCCTTCCTGTACTCCCTCCCTCTCCTCCTCTCCCTCTTCCTCTCCTCCTCTCCCTCTTCCTCTCCTCCTCCTGATATACTTCACATCCTTTTAAAGCACACAAGTCAATGGTATTTATTATATTTCCAGAGTTGTGCAGCCATCCCCACAACCAATTTTAGAGCATTTTCAGTCCCCCAACAGAAGCCTCGTACCCATTAGCATTTAGTCCCCAGTTGCTTACATTCCTCCCCAGCCCTGGGCAACCACAAATCTGCTTGCTTTCTTTATAGATTTGCTTCTTCTAGACATTTCCTGTAAATGGAATCATACATTTGTCCCTTTCGTGTCTGGCTTCTTTCATTTAGCAGCATGTCTTCAAGGTTCATCCGTGTTGTAGCATGTGTCAGTGATTCATTCCTTTTTATGGCCAAATAATATTCCATTGTATGGAAATACCCTACTTATTTATGCATTCGTCAGGTGATGGGCATTTGGGTTGTTTCCACTTTGGGGCCATTATAGATAATGCTGCTCTGAACATTTGTGTACAAGCTTTTGCGTGGATATATAGTTTCCATTCTCTTGGGTATGCACTGTTTTTCTCTGCCCTGCCCGGAATACCTCACCTTATCCTGGCTAATTCACTGGCATCTTTCAGTACTCAGCAGGGGTCTTCCTCTTTCTCTGACTTCCCCTCCTCCCTCATGAGCTGCCTCTCCTGTGGGCTCCCATAGCCCATGTCTACCCAGATTGCAGGCTCTTCCCATGACACTGTCATTATTGATTTCATCTCATCTCCCTTTGTTGTCTTGTGAGCCCCTTAAGGGTAAGAACTGTGTCATTGGATCTGCAACACCTAGTATGGTGCTTGGCATGTTCGTCAATGAATGAGTGAATGGATGGATGGGTGGGTGGATGGATGACAGCAGAGCCTGTCCGACAAGTCTGCCTTGAATATGGATCTATGAAATGAACAGATGATGGTCCCGTTCCTGACATGGAGGAGCAAAAAAGTAGTGTGTCTCTACGTCGTCTTTTTAAATCACAGAAGATGCCTATGTAAACATTTAGGTCTGAAAACAAGAGGGGTGTGTGTGTGTGTGTGTTTGCACGTGCACATATATGTTTAAGGAAGGCTGCTATGTGGACAGAGCTTTGGGGGGGAGGGGCAGCACCAAGACTAGCTTTGGGGGAACCTTTCCTTCCAAATCAGAGCTTTGGTATCTAGCAGCTCTCGCCTATCCCCCTCCCCCTCCCGACAAGTGGAGCTGGCTGTGCAGCGGCCCAAGGCGCTGACGTCATCCCCAGCGGCTGTCTGCACGTGCCTACTGACTGAAATACAAATCTTTATTTCTGCAGGTTGGTGAAAACCCTGTGTCCTTGGAGAAAGCCGGTTCCCATTTTCCTGAGGGGGGAGCCCAGAGCTTGAAAGGCCGCAGTCGGCACTTCGAGAAGGAAGTGGAGAATAAAGACCGCGCCTGGGGCAATAGTAGCAACGCCGAATGGGACTGGGGAAGCCCTCTTTGATATCCAGCTGCAGAAACAGACACCCCAACGCTATTTACATACAGCTCTATATATATAGAAAAAGAAAATATGAATATTACTCTTCAGTGCATGCCTTGTCGAGGACGTGGTCCCCTCCCTTTTCTGCACCTTCCGATGTGAACTTTGATGCTCTTTCATGTCTGGGGCACTGGAAGAGAGATGCTTACTGTGTACCTAGAAATTTTGCAAAGACCGGTGGGAACTAGCCTCAGAGGCGACCAACTGCCTGGGAAGGGATGCCGGTGGAGGAGGAGGTGAAAGTGCAAAAAGCAAAATAGAAAAAAAAAGTGAGGACTCAGGGCCAATTTTGTAGGGGCAATCTGGGATACCTCCATTTCTAAGTCTTGACAAGTCCTAGCCTCTCTCTCTCTGCCTACCTAGATAGATGGCTAGTCCCACTGTCATCAAGACAAATGGCATTTTTTTCCCCCCCTACCAATCTGGTGTCTCTGGTGCTTCGCTTAAATTTTGCTGGTGCTAAGTGTGTTCTTGCTGGTGCTGTCATGGTATGCTGTTGCCAGACCTGCAAGGCCAGGGGACGAGAGAGGTTTCTATTTTGCTGTTTCAGATTCTTATTTTAAAGGAATCAGTCACAAAAGTGCCACTTGAGAGTCTTTTCTCTTTCTCTACACGGGGATGAATATACGGAGGTGTTTTGGAGCAAACCTTGGGCTTTGGGAGGGAGGAAGGGGGGGTGATGGCACTGAGTGGCTTGCTGGTTACGGGGTGGAAAACTGACCTCACGTGTGACTTGTTTGCTGCCTCCTCCGCCCGCAAGTACCCTTCGAGTTCAGACCACAGCCTCCCTGACTCCCCAAGGGCATTTCAGGGCTTAGGTTTTATGGATTGAAGAGCCAAGAAATGGCTACCTTCTGGTCAAGGGTGATTTATAAGCCAGGGACGTTGGGGGAGGGAGAGGGTCATTTCAATGAAATGCACCAGCATCTCACTTTCTGAGGGTCTGATTTTTTTTTCCCCCCCCAGGATAAGCTACTATTTTCAGAAGTTTCTAGAAGGGCTAAAAAAAGATGTGTGCTGGACTGAGACTTGGCTGCAAAGACTCTTCAGGGAGTGATGATTATTTTTTGCTTTCATTAAAAAAAATATCCAACAACAGGTATTATTCCTCTGTGCAGGGCTCACACTGCCGTTTTCAAAGCTGAGATGGTGAGGCACGAGGCTGCAGGTTCAGACAGTCATTCTACAAGGCTGGATTTGCAGGTCACCACGCGGTACCTGTGGAGAGGGGGTCTGCTGGGCTGGTTTGCAGACACTTTTCCAGTTCTAAGAAACCAGCAGAGGGACCAGCTGTTTTCAGGTTGACATGGCTCTGAAACGGCAATTCTTTCCCATGGGCGTTGCTGAAAATTACCAGGTCCTTTAGAATGCAGGAGCTTTCAGGGCTGCTGCAAGCTGAGAGCTGTCTCTTTGTTTAAAAAGAAAAAATGCCTTATGTTTTCCTAAATAGCCCTTTAAAGAAAAATGCAACCCAGAACTGCTGAATGTGAGGGCAGCTTCCCACCCACCCCCTCCCCCCGGCCGCCCCCCGACAGCTTGGAACTCGGCAAAGCCAAAAGGAAAGCTTGTTTATAAAGAATTTGTTTCCCTTCATGGCTGGAGCCCTTCCTGCAGTTATGTTTACAGGGGATGAGGTGTAGGCAAGGTCGTCAGGGAGCAGCAGGTGACATCCCCACCAAGCCGTGAACTCAGAGAAGGCAAATTCATTAGAATGATACGAAATACAGTCTCTGCTTTTATTTAGTCACTTTCCTAGCCAGACGCTAGACTTTCCAGCTGACCCCATTTTCTGGGGAGGGGGTTTTCATTACTGTAGTTGTACGCGATCATAGCTCTCTGCTGCTTTTAAGGCTGCACCTTCAAGACCACAGTGGGAATGTGCTGACCACCTAGACACAGGTTAAAGGTCAGAGGATCCTTTTTTCGACCCTGACTAGCTTATGACATTCCCGCTGGAGGATCCAAACTCCAAATGCTGGGGTTTCAGGCAATTTTGATTTCAATGAAGCCACATCGCTTGAGAGAACTGGGCACCCAGGACCCTCCTCATGGAGCTTTACAGCCAAGTCCCTTGTACATATTCTCTTATATTATTAGAAACTGTGTATTTATCTAACCCCAGCTTTTTCTTGCACATCATTAATTTGAGTGCATTTCTCAAATGCCCCGATTTTTGACAAGGGGTTGTTTTTAATGCTTGTTTTTATATGAGATTTGACTTCTTGATGGACATTTGTATTAGGAAATTGAAGCATGATATATATGTATATATTGTCTCCACTGTCTCTCCTGTTGCATTACTTGGATTGCATGAGATAGTGGGGTGGTGGTTTTTTTTTTAAAAAATATTTCCACAGTGTGCAAAGTGCTGGCACCATCCCCCCCCCACCCGCCGGCTTTTCTCTGGCTGCCAAGGAGTCATTGATTTTGATTAGCTTCACTGCAGAGCGTCTGTGAAGAGAGAGAGAGAGAGGGAAGGAGGCTTTGAAATAAATTTTAAAAAAGACCTCATATCAGGTTTCAGCAGACAGCAGTGTGTGTGTGTGTGTGTGTGTGTGTGTGCGCGCAAAGCAGAGGGAGGCCTCTGAGATCATCGTTTAGGTAGCTTGCTGCATAATGAGGTGAGGAGCAATCAGAAGGGCCTCCTTCTTTCTGGTTGCTCTCAGAGGGTGAGGGTCCAGGAGCCACAGGGATTGGACTCTTGGGACCTCAACATTCCAAATTAGATCCATTCCCTTCTGGAAGCTTTTCTCCCTTACCCCAGTGCCCACGAGCAAACAAGATCTCTTTTCCCCTTTTCAATTTTGGGTTCCATTTCATATTCCCTTGAGCACAGCTTGATTAACAGTTTCTTTGGAGGAGCCCTGCACCTCTCTGGCTGCTGTCCACGGTCCTGGGCTGTACGTCTCCTAGATCCCAATTCCCATTTTGTTCCTCTTTCACTGGGATCCTGGAGACTTTTTTTCCACTTCTTCCAGTGATCTCATTTAAAAATTCTTTTCTATTTTGATGAGGGGAAAAGGGTGATTTAAACAATACGGTCACAGTACCATGGAGCTGTGACTTTGGTTTCACAATTTACATATCTGATCTCATGTACTCCTAGCTTTATTATCATGTTTCTGACAGTGACAAAATATCACTTCCCCTTGCTTGGGAAAGTGAGGGAGTCCTCCTCTGATGCTACACAAGTGTCTTTTGGGGACACTGGCTTGCCATTGTGGACTTGAGTGTCCACCTGGTATTAGAAGTTGCAGTGACCAGAATACAGGTTTTGTTCTTCCGTGTGGATACCAATTCCTTTTCTGAATGTCCCCTTAAGTCCACCTGGGCCCATCACAGGGTCAGAAGCTGGTTTGGGGGGTGAAGGGGCAGGCCTGGTCCCACGGGAGCTGATGGAGGAAGTTGATATCAAAAGTGTCATTTTGAAGTATAAATCGAAAGCTTATTTTTAAAAGTTTAATTAATTCATTCAGCACCTACTTATTGAGCACCTACAATGTTCCAGGTTGTAGAATCTCCTCTGGGAAGAGACTTATGTACTGATCAAGGAGGGGTAGACCTGCTTGGAACCAGACGATGCTCAATGTACCTTTCCATTATGGTTCACAGATTTGTCAGGTCAACACTGTGACCCCAAGCCTTGCTGGCAGATTGTTCTATAGAATTTATATGTACTGAGATCTACACTATCATGAAGGCAATTCAAAAGCCGACGACCTCAACCCATCCCCAGCACAAAAAGGCTGGTTCTTGCTGCTTCACACAGTAAAGAAGCACTGTGCTAAGAGCTTTACATGTTTCCCCCTTAGCTATTCCTCACACCCACTCTGGAAGACAGTGCTGTTATTATTCCCATTTTATGGTTGAGGAAGCTGAGGCTCAGTGAGGTTATGCAACTTGGCCAAAGTTGCACGCGAAGAGTGAAGTGGCTGAGCCGAGACGTGGACTCAGTTGTGCGTGGACCCCACCCCCACCCCGGCCCCACTTCCCTCCAAGCCCCCGAGCTAAGCTTCCTGCTCCACCGGGTTCCTTCCTGAGCTGGTCCCACTGGCACTGCTAGTTCAAGGGCAAGTACGTGCCCGGGGCCCAGCAAGGAGCAGGGGAGCCTAACTTAGGTTGCATGTGGGGACACTCCAGGACAGCCTGGATGGCTCAGCTGGAGATTTTATGTATTTGTTCCCTGCCCTTTGTGTTCCTGACTTCTGTTAAGGTCCCTGGGACAAGCATCTCATTTGCAAACAAGGCCTGTTTGACCTACTTCCTAGGACATGGGAAGTCGTTCTCATCTCCTTCCTGTCCCCTCCCCCACTCGAACCCCCGTTTCCTCCCCTCAAGGTCTTCTGCACTCTAAGCGCCCAGGAACGCCTGTGCGCGGTGGAGATGGCTGTGGGGCTGTCTGGAACCTCAGTGAGCCCTCTGACTCAGCTGGAGAGGCGATACGCTTGGGGACATTCCGTTCTGGTTTCTACCCTTGCTGGTTCGTTCGCTGTGCTCTTTTGTAAGAGGAATTTCATACCTTGGAGACGCTTTGTACATATTTGTAATGACTTTATTAAAAACAAAACAAAACAAAACTGGTTGTGTGCTTCTAGCCAAAGGCCTCTGTGTTTTCATTTCCTTTTGGAAGGTTGGTCCCCAAAGACTACGGGAGGATCTGGCTGCACACGCCAACCTTCCCTGGGACAGAAGGCCACACGCTCATCTCCTGTCCCTGTTGTGTTCCTGGGAACACCCCAAGGGGAGGGTTGGCCTAAGCAGTACCCTTGGGTTGAGCAACAGGTTGGGGGAACTGGTCCAACAGTTCAAGGTCAGTGCACAAAAGCATCGTTTATGCATGACATGACGCAGATAAGCAAGTGACCCTGCAGACTGATGTCTCCAACTATGGGTGAATGGACCGCTCAGGGTGGGGTACTTTCACCTGCATTTACCTGGTCTGAGTTGTACCAAGAGACCAAGTTCTAGTTTATTCCTAAGAATGGTAGGTTGAGGACAGGTGGTTTTTCTAGATAATAGATCCTCTTTTCTTCTTTGGGGACCCACCCCTTCCCCACTCTCAGTCCATGTGACTTGGAGGGATGGACTTCACCTCCCACCCACCTCTGTTCCCATGTCCAGAGCTCAACAGCCGACCGAAGCTTGTCCAGCACTCTGAGTCCCCAAGGCTAAAGTGATTGGTCTGGGGGCAAACTAATGAGAATCAACCTCAAAACTCCTGCTGGAGCTTTGGGGAAGCAGGGGCTCTCTTTGCTGGGGTTGTGAAGCTGGTAGAACACAAGCAAAGAGCTTCTGGAGGCTCTCTTCCCAACACGTGGGATCCGACTGCCTGAAGACTAAACCATCTCAAAGGAAAACAATTGAGGGATGGAAAGACATGATTCTACTATCATCCCCGGAGCCCCTGAATCCAGCTGTACCTAAAGCCCATACTGTTACATGAACCAAATAAAGTCCTTCTTTTACTTAAGCTGTATTTGGCTTGGTTTACAAATAATTTCAACCAAAAAGTTCTGCTTGATGATGCTTTTGTGGCTGGCTTCATAATGTTGACCTGAGAGGCACCAATTGTCACCTAATGCTGTTTACATTTTAAATATCCATCGTCATCTGGCATCTGAGAAAACCCTCTTGAATCAGCCCATGCATCTGGGGTCCAATCAACCTATAGTTAATGGCCATAGTGGGCTCTGTAGCTGCCACCCCAAGATCCCTTCTACCAGTTCTGGGTGCCATCCTGCACCTTTGTGTGCTTTGCGGCACCCGACACCTTCAGAGGCCTGGGCCTCCTCAATGGAGTGCCTGAGAGGTCTCCCACCCCCCACACTGGCCCACAGCTGGGAGCACAGAAACCTTAGGGTGGGACAAACTCTGAGATGCAGCTGATGCTCCGGAACTCCCGGCAGGACCAAGCTGAGCTGGGACTTCCCTGAGAGTCGCCCTCTTGTTGGGCTTCATCCCCTCCTTCTCCTGTTTCACTCATTCCCTTACTAGTTTCTCCTGGGAGCACTTCCTTAATAAATCAAGCGCCAACTCAATGGGATCTACTTTGGGGAAAAACTGCCATCAGATGACCACCCCCACATTAAGTGTGTCTTCGAATTTGCCCTAAAACAGGTCCACCTGGCTTTAAGGGGCAAACAGAGACTCAAGACCGTGGATGTAACTTTCAACGACAGATCATATTTATTGGCAGAATGGAACTTAAGGGGACATTAAAAACACCAAAGACAGCTCTGTTTGGCCCAGAGCAAAAGTACTAAAAGATTCCAGGACTCGCTTTTTACATTTTCTCTTTCCAACCCCAAGTCTTGGCAGCCTGGAAGCCTCACAATGCCTCTCACACGCTCCCCTTAGGAAGGTAATGAACCTATTACATCCAGGTCCAGAGCTTGCTTTTTTCATCTCATATTTATTATGGTCAAGACCTTTTAAGTTAGGAGGGCCATTTCCAAAGACTTCGTGGAACTTGAGTCAGTGAGTCATAAAATATTAAGAACAGGATTCTCCGACCTGACACTCGATTAATCCTGCTTCTAACAAATGAGTTGCAGAGCCGAGACAGGTAAAAGAGAGTGGCATTGTTCTTCCTTTCCAACGGTGGCTCTTGGCTGCTTCTACTAAAAGCTCGTGCTAGGGAAAACATGCTGCTTTATGTTTGGAAACCTCTGCCCTGGCCACTGTTCCTCCCTAAAGCAGAAGTTAAATCCTCCCACCCAAAAGAAAACCTCCAGACATGACTTTCCCCCCAGAGGGTAGGGAATGAATAAATAAAATCCTAAACTAAATCATCCCACCTGCCCCTGAGTGTTCCCCACATGTGACACTCTTTATAGTGTCAGAGACATGGCTCATTATTTGTGGAATGTTAGAGGTTTTTTTTGGTGGCATGAGTGTAATTGACAAAACCATTGGGGTATTCACCAGTAATCTACATTGTTAGTTTCCCTGGTTCCAGTAGATAATACACTAGGCTTTGTCACCCTGGAGATGGCTACAGGGAGGTGAAGTGACTTCTCAAAGTCATGCAGAGTTTGGAATCAGAATTCCAGGCCTGACTCCCAACAGACTGATCTATCTGCTCTGTCACACGCTGCCACTTTAATAAGTAAGTCTTCTCCAGCTGCAATTTCTCATGCTTCTTTGATGGCATCTGCAGGCAGGGCGATCTTTCTGATAAAAACCAGTTGCAGAAGCTCCTGTTGCTTCCCTTCAGTTCTTCCTCAGGGCAGCGGGTACAGAGCAGCCGAATCTGCCTGGCCCCATTTCCCTCCACTTCCCCTTCCGAGTTGATTATCCAGGCAAGTGGGATTGTAACATCGCGGCCATTGCCATAGTAACAGAGCTTGAAAGATGCCACGCTGCCCTGGAAGGGATGTCTTGCTGGGTATCAGGAGATAGCCAGAGATGTCAGGCAAAGGAAAAGGTCCTGGCTTGACAGCACACAGGGGTGAATGTTCTGAATCTCTTGGGGACAGGATGGGCATGTGAATCCTGGCTGAGAGTGACGCGGCAGCAAGGCTCCCACCATTTCTCCTGGGGCTTTCTTGCTAATCTGCTCAGTAGCCACACAGATTGCTTTCTCTGTAATGCCGTTGGCGCTAGCCTGTTGTGCTGAGGTTGACAATGAGAGAATAGAGTTGGGAGGCGGGTAGGGCAGACAAGATTCCAGTGGCTTCTAAGGGATCACCTGTGCCTTCTCCTCCCAGATTTCAGAGCAGGGAGGGTCTCATGGTGGAGAACTTGTTGTGTTACAGAGATTAGTAGCTCTGGTACACTGATCACTGCTGTGCTCTATACCACCACCCTGGCTTGTGGAAAAATCCACAACATGGATCATACCTTTTGCTCTGAAGGCTACCAGGGGAGAAGGCAATGGCCACAGGAGCTGTTGACAAGCCTGAGTCTTAAGTGAGGGACAGGACAAAAGGAGGAGGAGAGAAGTAGAGATGGGAGTGGACACCCCATGACATCTGCATCTGCACCAGAGCTGGCCTTTCCTGATAGCCAATCACGACTGAGCGTCCCCGCCAGAGTCCAGCTAAACAGCACTTTTAAGGACCAAGTCTTTCCATGGACCCAACCACGACTAGATTTCAGGAGCTAGTGTTCACTATTAGCATTCTCAATGCAGTCCAAATCGAACGTGCTACGCACCTGAGCCACTGAAGGGCGTCAGAATCACCTCTTATGCTTTTAAAGAAACATGTCTGGGAGGCCCCACACCTGAAGTGTCTGAGCAGTGGGTCGGCATGTGGTTAAGAGTCAGGCTCCGAAGCCAGACAGGCCCGGGTTGGAAACTTGGTCCAACATTGCTCACTGGGTGACCCTGTGGAAGTTTCCACATGGAGCTCTATGCCTCACTTTCCTCATCTGTGAAACGAAGGAAACAACAGTACCTCCGCCATAGGGCCCTTGTGAGGATTACAGGAGGTCGTCCGGGCAGGAGGCTCAAGGCTGTGCCTGGCTCACACTAAGTGTTTGGTACACGTAGTTCCTGTAGGGATAAGGTGGGGCCCAGCATTTGTATTTGGAAAATACTTCACCGTGATTCTCATCTGCGGACTTGGGCCATTTAGGGGGAGACAGTATCTCCAGGCCTGTCTCTAGTTTGCAGCATCAGGTATTAGGTCACCACGAGTTAAAATAATCAACAGGTGGGACTTGGTCCATTACCAGTTCCTTGACTTGGAGGGAAGTGGGAGACCTACGTAGGTGGAGACCAAGTCTGAGCGAGAAGGCGTCCCCATGTGTAGGGGTAGGATGCACACACCATGATCAGAACAAGAGGGGAAGGTGAAGGTGGGGAAGGCGACAGGGGCCTGGCTTTAGAGGAAGAGATGGAGAGAGGCAGGAAGGAGGACAGTCAGTGCTTGAGGACTTTTCCCCAGGGAGCCCCCGGAGTTGGACCCAACACCGCTGACCCTCCGTCATCTCCCCGGTGTGCCTGGGAGCAGCGATGCTGCAGTCTTCAGCCCTAGTACACCTGGAAGTGTGCCGAAGTGGCCCCGTCCTTCCAGCAGCGCAGGGTATCCACGGCAACCGCGCGGCAGAGCGGGCAGGTGCGCTCCCGGTCCAGCCAGAGGCAGAGGCACTCCTCACAGAACACGTGCTGCGGGGACAGCAATCAGGACCACTGGGGTCACTTTCCCAAGCATCCACCCTGTGCCCGCCTTGGTCCTAGGAGCTGGGACCCAGCAGTGAACAAAACAGACAGTTCCTGCCCTCACGGAACTTGTATTCTAGCTGGGGAGACAACCAGCAAGAGGAATCTCTAAGAGGCAGAGTCTGCCAGTGGTAAGTGCTAAGATGGAAAAGCAGGGAAGTGGGGATAAGAGGGCTTGGGAGGCCTGTGATGGTGAATGGGGTGGCCTGGAAGGATGTCCCTGAGATACTGATATTTAGGTAAAACTTGAAGGAGGGTGAGGAGTGAGCCCTGGTGATATCTGGGAAAAGAGTGCTCCAGGCAGAGGGAATAGCATGTGCAAAGGCCCCGAGGCAGGAGTGTGCCTGGTGTGCTGGAGGAACAGCAAGGAGAGTGGGGCTGAGCCTGGGGGTGGAGGGCGGGATGCGGTCAGAGAGTTGTGTAGGGCCTTGGGAGGGCTTTGGCTTTTATTCTGAGAGAAGCAGGGAGCCATGGCAGGGTTTTGAGCAGAGGGCTGACTTGATATGATTTGTATTCTAACTTATTTATTATTTATTTATTATTTATTTATGGCTGTGTTGGGTCTTCATTTCTGTGCGAGGGCTTTCTCTAGTTGTGGCAAGTGGGGGCCACTCTTCATCGCGATGCGCGGGCCTCTCACTATTGCGGCCTCTCTTGTTGTGGAGCACAGGCTCCAGACGCGCAGGCTCAGTAGTTGTGGCTTACGGGCCTAGTTGCTCCACAGCATGTGGGATCTTCCCAGACCAGGGCTCGAACCCGTGTCCCCCGCATTGGCAGGCAGATTCTCAACCACTGCGCCACCAGGGAAGCCCTGATTTGTATTTTAAAAAGATCCCTTTGGCAGCTGGGTTGAGAACAGACCACAGGCGTCAAGAGAAACATGGGGAGACTGGAAATATTAATGGGTTCCACCACCCTCTGGCTGTATAACTTGGACAAGTGATTTAACCTCCCTGTGCCTCTTTTTCCTCATCTGTAAAATGGGGATACTACTACTGCCCTCATAGGAAGATTAACGAACATTAAAGTACTTTCACACGACAATCAAACGCACTATATGATTTCTGATTGGATCCTGGATGTGGGGAAAAACCCTAGCTATGAAGGATGTTGAAGACGATTAGAGAAATTTGAATATATATTTGAATATTAGTATTTTATATCAATTAAAAATTTGATGCTGTGATAGTAGAATTGTGGCTATGGGAGAGAATGTCCTTGTTCTTGGGAAATGTCTGCTGAAATATTTAGGGATGATAGAATCAAAATGTCAGCCACTTACTCTCAACAGGTTTAGGGGGAAAAATCTATACTAAGAAAAGGCAATGTGGTAAAACATTCACGATTAATGAATCTAGATAAAGGATAAAAGGGTGTTCATTCTACTATCCTTCAACTTTTCTGTAGGTTGGAGATTTTTTAAAATAAAATTGATAATATAAAAATCCAAACAAAATGTTTTTTAAAAAAGTTTAAAAAAAGGCACTTAGACCAATGAATGCCTGGCAAATAATAAGTTTTCTGTAAGTGTTGGCTATTATACAGTAATAGTTATTATTACATTATATCTGTTTATTGTTTATTATGTGTCTCTCCATGGCAGACTGTAAGCTTCTCATAAACCCGTTCTGGCACAGTATGCAGTAGGTGCCTAATTGTAGACAGTGTTCTAAAGAAGAGCTCCATGATGCTACAGGAGTATGTTACAGGGGGACTAGTCTGATCTAGGGGGTAGTCGAGGAAGGCTTCTTGAAGGTGGTGACACTTGTGTTGAAGCCTGAAGGATGTTTGGGAGTTAACTAGGTGAAGAGAGGGGGCGGGGGCTAGAGCATTCCAGGCTGAAGGAAACAGATGTGCAAAGCTCCCGAGATGGGAAAGCGTTTGAGGCTCTCAAGGATGGCCAATGTGGCTACAGTGAGGTGGGTGTAGGGGAGTGGGGGAGAGGAGGTGAGCAGGCCACACAGAGTCTGGATGCCCATGCCCAAATTCTCACCATGGGCTGAAGGGCAGGACCAAGGGGTCAGCAGACCCAGTGGGCCCCATGAGGGCAGTGACTGCTGCTGTTGTCTTCCCACTGCCCAGCCCTGAGCCTGCAGAGAGTAGGGGTTCTGACAAACAATGCCTTTCCAGGCAGGTTAGGTGGGAGATTCTGGAGATACTAGGATGATGAAGACCTGGTCCCTGGCCTCCAGGAGCTCACAGTTTCCTTCTCAGATAATCAGGCACGACCAAATCTGGGGCCAAATTAAGAGATTCAAAGAACACAGGACCACCCAGGGGCTGGGCTGGAGGAGTTCATGACCCAGGACTGCCTCTAGCCTTTGGAGAAAGGAATGAGCCCCTACAGAGGGAAGGGGAGGAGGGGTCCTTCCAAGCTGGGAAGTGTAGGGTTGGGTAGGTTTGTGGTCAGTGGGGAATGCAGGTGGTGCTGGGTTGTTAACAGTTCCCTGCTGTGTCTCCTGGAGCACGGAGTTGGGAGAGGTGTCCCTAGGGTGGGACAGGCTACCCCACCCTGATCCCAAGTTCTATCCAGACTCCGTATGTCTTGCTCAGAGATTAAGAGCAGGCTCTCTGAGCCTGTCTCCTTCTCTGTAAAACAGGGCTACTATTTCCCCCACAAGGTATCTGTAAGGATGCAAACAGGTAAAGCCTATCATAAAGCATCAAGTGTGAGGCACGTGTAAGCAAAAAATCAGTGGGGGTTGTTATACTCTTGCCCTCTTTCCTTTGTATCACCAGCCCTCTGAAACCAAACTCCTGGCAGTGACCAAGAACCGGAGGGCAGTTTGTTCTGTAACATACTCTGACTCTTCTCTTTGGCAAGGAGGGCTTTAAATACGGCAGATTTCTGACTTTGTGTTCAAAATGCCCTTTCCCTGACCCCCTGTAGGCTGGCAGGAGGCATGCCATAAATACTTTGGAGTGACCAACCAGGCGAGTGTGCTCTGTCTGAGCGGAAAGTTCTAACCTCTGGACATGCTCGGTGTCTGCCTGACTAGCTCCAACTGACAATCTGCTTCTCAGGCCCCAGCTCTGGGAGGCGGTGGTAGGTGGTGGGTGTGAGTGACCCACTGAGCTTAATCTGATGGCCCTTTGAAGGGGAGACAGGATGTTCCTTTAGCCCAGTGGGCTCTTCATCTATCCATGCACGCATCTGCCCTTCTATTCATCAATCCAACTATCCATTCATCCACCCATCCATTCCCCCATCTACCCATCTATTCACCCACCCATCTGTCAATCCATTTGCCCATCCACCCAGTCACCCACACATTTATCTTTATCCACCCACCTTTGCACTCACCCACCCACCCCTCCACTTGGCTACCATCCATCTCCATCCCAACCATCCATCCATCTCCTCTATCCCATCCATCCAACCATCCATCCATATATCCGTGCCATTCTATCCATCCATCCAATGTTTACTGAGTCAGTACTGTGATTCCGCTACTAAGAAAGACAGACACGGTCACCACTCTCAAGTGGCTTATAATTTGGCAAAGAGGAGACAGACCTTACACAACCAGTTGCCCAATTAATCATCTAGCTGACATCTGAGGTAAGTGCTATGAAGGAAAAACACAGGATCTGCGAGGACACATAGCTGGGGGCACTGACGAGACTGGAGAAACAGAATCAGAGAAGCCTTTACTGAGGATGTAAAGGCTCATTACTGACTCATTCATTCATTTGTTCATTCATTCAGTGCGTTTAGGAATTAACAAGGCCCTTTCACCTGTGGACGTCATCTCTGCCCTTCTAAGCCCGGCTCACAGCAGCAGAGGAAGACTGAGATGTGTGCCAGGCCTGGCCACGTATGTGGGCTTCAACCACCACTGCGTGTGGCCCCTGCTCCTGGATCTGGGGTGACGGTGTCTTGTCCAACCCCTCCCACTAATTCTAATCCAGCTGTGGGAAGACGTAGTGGTACCGGGAGAAGAACGGGAGAGAGGCAAACAGACTAAGGTTTGGAGAGACTGCCAGCAAGGAAGAAGAAAAACTTTCACCTTGACATCCTGTTCAAAGAATTGCTGCTACCAAGAAGGAAGTACAGACGCTCTGAAGCATATGAGAAGATGCTCGTCTGCTCTCATAATTAGGCAAATGCAAATGAAAACCGCACCAAGATAGTGTTTGTCACCTGTCAGATTGGCGACGCTCAAAAAAGGCTTGATAACACGGTATGTTGGTGAGGGAGGAGAGCAAGAGGGCGCGTCATGCTCTGCACGGGGGTTGCAAACGGATACACTCTTTATGGAGGGCGATTTAGCAACATCTGTCAGAACTGCATACCCTCTGACCCAGTAATTCCACCACTAGGAATCTATCCTGCTAAGAGCTTGCACACATGTGAAATGGAATACGTGCCAACGAGAGCTAATATTTATGGAACCTGACCACGCACCAGGCATGGTTCTAAATGCTTCACCTGAATTAACTCATTTAATCAACACGATGAGTCCAGGTAGGTGCTATAGATCTCCCTATTCCTGATCTCTCATAACAGCCATATTTGTCGTAACACAAGATTATGAACCGCTAAACGCCCATCAATTGGAGAATGGTTAAACAAATTATGGTCTATCCAGAAAATGGGATGTTATACAAATAAGGAACAATCTCTTCAGGCAGAGTTTCAAGTCAAAAAGAAAAGATGCAGAATGCAGTTTGGGTAGAATGTGCCACAACTTATGTCTTTTTGGAAAAGATATGTTTGTGTATATGTGTGTGTATATATATTTAAATTCTGCAAAGCATCTCTGGGAAGATATAAAGGAAACTGGCCCGGTTGCCTGTGTGGGTATTTAGGGGCCTAGCGAGCTGGGGATAAGGGTAGGAACCCTGTCACCACTTCCCTTTTTGTATCTTTAAAATATTTTTTTAATGAACTTTTTATTTTGGAATAATTTTAGACTTACAGAAAAGTTGCAAAGGTAGTACACACAGTTCTTGTATTACCCCTCACCCAGTTTCAGTCTCCCCTAGTATTATCCTCTTGCATCACCGTGGTACATTTATCAAAGCTAAGAAATCCACATAGATGCATGACCATGGACTAAACTCCAGACTTTCTTCAGATTTCATGAGGCTAGTTTTTCTCTCCTGTTCTCTCTCTGTTCCAGGTCCCACACTGCATTTAGTCATCATGACTTCTTCATCTACCTTTTGAATTTCTGAGTCACGCAAATTTATTCTCAATTTAAAAATAAGTACAGTTAAAGATTAAAAACGAACCTCCTAAACATACCCAAACAGCAGAACCAAAAAAATTCTGCTGATGCCAAAAAAGGACCCCACCTCCTGTCCTCCTACCCCTGGAAGGTGGGCGTGGGAGCCATATGCTCTCCCATTCCTTCTAGTCTGCAGGCTACGCCTCCCCCAAAGTCTTCTCAGCCTCCAACTCATCGCTCTCTGGCCTGGTCCCCTGGGACGCTGCATGACACTCTCTCTTACACAGCACTTATCACTGCCTGCCTTGTTTCATAGTTATTTATGTATGCGTCTGTTTCCCCAAGGAGACCGTGTGTTCTAGAGAAGGGGACAGGGTCTATGTGCCCTCTGCCTCCCCTCCCCGGTATCTGATAGGATGCTTTGACTCATACACATTTGCTGAATTGACATCTTAGCCCCTGATGTCAGGAGGAGGAGGAGGGGGAGCGGGAGGGGGAGAAGGAAGAGAAGGAGCGCGGGGAGGAGGCCAAGGGATAAATTTAGGCAGTTAAAAGTAACTGACCAGTACTTACTACTATGGGTTGGTGACCCACAACTAATAACGAAAACAAATGGTAATAATAATTATAATGATACTAAAACTGTAATAATCGTAAGTTTTAGGGCTGAATAATTAAAATTTAGCTCTTTCCAGAGATGATCTCATTTAATCATAATAATAACTCTATAAAGTAGGCATTATTATGATACCCATTTTATAAATGAAAACGACCAAGGCTCAGGGAGATGGACTGAGCCACTCGGGGTCCACATTGCTGCTGAGATTCAAACTCAGGATATTCTGACACTATACCCTACTGAAATTTTCATTTTCTACGTTTTACCACTGAAATCAAAGCTCAGAGAGGTGACGTAAACCTGCCCAAGGGCAGCCAGCTAGTAAAAGGCAGAACTGAGATTTGACCTTGGGTCTGAAGGACTCCAGGCTTGACTACACTGTTCCCAAAGACCCATCCCAGAGCCCCAAGGTTTGGTCATTTGGTTTTGGTCAAGTGTCCCATGCAGGCACTTGGGACTTCTGCATGGGGCAGGGCCTTGTGGTCCCCCAACCTCCATCTCCAACGGCGCCGCCCAGCCCTGCTCACCTGGCACATAAGGATCAGAGGCTCTCGGAACTCAGCCTGGCAGATAGCACAGATATCACCAGCTTCTGTGCACTGCTGCCCAGTGGCCCGGACTCCATAATTCTGTTTGATGGAAGGGAGAGAGACACAGACACAGCTGTGGTCCCTCGCTGGAGAGACACCCTCAGAAGCACAGCAAGGTCTGTTTCCGGCTCCTGGTTCCTGTGACCTCGGTCAGGACCATCAGAAGCCAACTCACCTGAGAGGTGCAGAGAAGCTTCAGGGCTTTCCTAACTCCACCCACGCGGCCACAAATGTCGAAAGACTGAAAGGAGAGCGAGGTGATGGCTGAAAAGTATCCAAGGATTGTTCGGGATCTCTTTCGCCATTCCTGAACAACCACCATGGACCCTCCTCATCTTTGACTCCAGACATTTTCAGGGCACATCCTCCCATTTGAAACTCCTCATTCCCATCAGTTTTGCTTGGCTTTTGCCTTGCTGCCTTTCATCAGCAGTCTCCCCTGCCAGTGGGGCCAGGATAGCGAATATATGGCATGCCTACTGTCTTTTCCCCCTCCCAAGCCCCGGGCAGGCATTGCTAATTGATCACAGCACTCTTCTTCTGAGTCAGGGCATAATCATTCTTCTCTGTCCAGCACTCCAGTCAGCCACTGCCAGCAGATCAGAATCAGAAGGCAAAATAAGCCCCAGCAGCCGACACTGCATGGGTTGCCTGGCTAGCCCAGCTTGGAGGAAGGAGAGGGAACCCATGCATTCCTCCAGAATTCTCTAAAGCCTTAAACAGATAAGGGAAAAGAAAGAGGGGGATGTGTTTATTGTTAGGGGGAAAACCTGATTTGTACTAATGATGAAAAGAGAAGCACTGCATACTGATTTGCAGAGCTGAGGGTATGCAATTTAAGAGGAACAGGAAACAGATTCTGTAGCAGTGCTGTCGGTGGGTTGAGAGCTCCAGACTTTGACGCTTGTTCTGTGATCACTAGCTGAGCGATGCTGGGCAAGTTACTTCTCTCTGAGCCTCAGTACCCTCGCCCATAATATAGGAGTGATAACGGTATGTATTTTGAAGGGTTGCTGTGAAGAGGATGACACGAAATGATGGCATATGGTGAGGTTTATGGGCAAGAAATTAGGATGGCTGTAACCATAAAAAGGAGTGAAGTACTGAGATATGCTATAGTGTGGAGGAACCTCGGAAATGATGCTAAGTGAAAGAAGCCAGACACCAAAGGTTACATAGTGTATGATTCCATTTATATGAAATGTCCAGAAAAGGTAAATCCATAGAGTCTTCAGAAAGAAGACTAGTGGTGGCCAGGCACTGGTGGAGGAATGAAGAGTGACTGCTTCATGGGTACAGGGTTTCTTTTTGGGGTGATGAACGTGTCTTGGAACTAGACAGAGGTGGTAGTGGCACAACACTGAGAATCTGCTAAATGCCACTGCATCGTTCACTATAAAATGGTTAGTGGTTAATGTTGTGTTGTGTGAATTTAATTTTTCAATTAAACGAAGAGATTAGGGTGTTATTCCAGGCTCCCCACTTGCCCTCGCTGCCAGGCCCAGCTAGGGAATGGGTCTTCCTCAGGCCAGCCCTCCAGCCTCCCCCAGGCCACCTCACCTTGCAGAGGCTGTAGAGGACGATCAGGACCCCTCCGAGGAAGTAGCTGTTGGAGGCATCGTCACCCATGATGTATTTATACCACAGCTGGATGGGAACGAGTGAGCGGAACAGCTGGCTCAACTCCTCGATGACCAGATAGAACTTTCCCTGCAACCACACAGAAAGCATCAATTATTATTAGCAGTAAAGACCCAAAGGACCCAGCTGGGGGGCCCCCCAGCCCAGGGAGTAATGACATTCCAGGTCACAGGCAGCCCATTAATCAGCTCTGTAAAGCACTCAGGCCTGCTCCTAATGGGCCTGCAATGTGGCCGGGGAGACACGGCCCCTGCCCGCTGCCCTCGCCCGCTGCCCACCAGCCCAGGAGACCAACACTCTGAGGATCGCGTTTCAGGGAGGGAGAAGCTGGACACCTTCGGCCGAGGGTTGGAGTGTGGGTCACTCCCTGGTGCCTGCTGTGGCTTTGAGGGCTCAAAGCCAATCACGGGGGCACAGTCCCTGGCCCTGCACTCAGATCACTCTCACCTCTAGGGGGCTGACCCAGGCATCGAGGGTGACTGCCCTCAGTGGCGTGGGCAGGGTGGGCCACAGGATGCAGGAAGGACAGGCAGAGAAGAGGAGAGGGGGGAAGACGTGTTCTCCTTCCCAGCTGCCCCACCTACTGTCTCCAAGGAGGCAGGATCATATCTGGTGAAAGAACATGGACTTGGGTTCTCAGACCTGGGGGACTCAGAACCTTATCTTGCTGCATGTCGTGAGCCTCACTGTGCTCATCTACAGAATGGGAATCACAACTGCTACCTTCTAGGGTGGCTCTGAAGATTGAAGGAAATAAACAGGAAAAGCATCTAGCGTTCTCTTTCTCTTCCTCTTTTGGCTTTTATTCAAGTCCCTCAAGCTTTCTGGGGCCTGTGCTATAAAATGGAGAAGAAAATAACCCACCCTGTCGTGTCTAATAAAGTTAAACAGACACCTGCTTAGGACCCAGTAATTCCACTCCCAGGTGTGCACCTGAGAGAAATGAAAACATATGTCCATCTGTAGGCGAATGTTCACAGCAGCTTTATTCATAATATCTTCAAACTGGAAACAGCCCAAATGTCCATCAATGGAAGAATGGATAAACAAATTGTGGTATATTTATACAATAGGACATTACTCAGCAATATAAAAGGAACAAATGTTTGCAATACACAGCAACATGAATGAATCTCAAACATTCTCTCCTATCAAAGGAGACAGATACAAAAGAGTACATAGTGTGTAATTCTGATTTATACGAAGTCCTAGAATAGGTAACATAAAACTGCACTGAAGACTTCCCTGGTGGCGCAGTGGTTGAGAATCTGCCTGCCAATGCAGAGGACACGGGTTTGAGCCCTGGTCTGGGAAGCTCCCACATGCCGCGGAGCAACTAAGCCGTGCGCCACAACTACTGAGCCTGCGATCTAGAGCCCACGAGCCACAACTACTGGGCCTGCGTGCCACAACTACTGAGCCTGTGCACCTAGAGCCTGTGCTCCGCAACAAGAGAAGCCATGGCAATGAGAAACGTGTGCACCACGACGAAGAGTAGCCCCCGCTCGCCACAACTACAGAAAGCCCGCGCGCAGCAACAAAGACCCAACGCAGCCAAAAATAAAAAATAAAGTTAAAAAAAATAAACTGCACTGATGGAAATAAGATCAGTGGTTGCCCAGGGTGAGCTGGGGGAGGAATGACTGCAAGGGGGCGTCAAGGAATTTTGGGGAATGAAAGAAATTGTAGCTTGTATATGTAAATTTTATATTTTATATAGTGATGGGGGTGGTGGTTACATGTGGGTATACATTTGCCAAAACTCACTGAAACGTGTGCTTCAAATCTATGCATTTTCTTGTACAGATATACAATGTTATACACCTCAATAAAGTTGACTGAAACAAATAAACAAACATAGAAACAAATAGTCCCACCCCAAGCATACATAGCCTTAAAGATGTGAATAATCTTGGCTCCAGCAATTCTACTTCTAGGAATTTATCCTAATAATCAGGGATATGTGCTAATAGATGTGCCAGTAGGAATGGCCACTGCAGCATTCTTTGAAACAGTACAAACAAAAACAGGTGACAAACTAAATGTGCAAAAAGAGGGTCTGGTTATGGTAGGGATCGATAATGCAAAGCCATACAGCGAATCAAATACCATCCTGAAAAGGAGTGACTTTGCAGTGAAGAAATCCACTACATACCGCCTTAACCAAGTGACCAAGGTTAACATCCCCAGTAATAAGTCATATTGAAGTCTAAACCCCTGATAAGATGCCCTGAGAAAAATACAGTATCATCCTGTGTATTCTGGTCAAAAACTTACAAGCTCAGTTGAATCATAAGAAAACGAGACAAAGCCAAACTGAGGAACATTCTACAAAATAACTGTCCAGCATTCTTCAAAAGTGTGAAGGTCATGAAAGACAAAGAAAAGACCAAGGGATTGTTAGATCAGAGAGGACTAAGGAGACATTACAAATAAATGCAACGTGGGATCTTAGATTCAATCCTAGACCAGGAAAAAGACGTTTGTGGAACAACTGGCAAAATGTGATAAGGTCTGTAGTTTAGTTAATAATAATGGTACCAATGTGAATTTCCTGGCTTTGCTAATTGTACTATGGTTATATTAGATGTTAATATTAGGGGAAGCTGGGTGACGGATATATGGGAACTCTGTATTATTTTTGCAACTTTTCTCGAAGTCTAAAATTATTTCAAAAGAAAAAGTTAGAAAAGAAATCATCCTGGCGAAGGATATCTATTGATTCAGGGAAATGCTCATATTATAGTTCCAAGTGGAAAAGATACAGAATGCAGAAACTACTCATTTTCATTGTGGTAAACTAGAGGGAGAAAAAAGTTACAAAAATGCATTGTGGGGTTTCCCTGGTGGCACAGTGGTTGGGAGTCTGCCTGCCAATGCAGGGGACGTGGGTTCGAGCCCTGGTCTGGGAAGGTCCCACATGCCGTGGAGCAACTGGGCCCGTGCGCCACAATTACTGAGCCTGCGCTCAAGGGCCTGCAAGCCACAACTACTGAGCCCGCGTGCCACAGCTACTGAGGCCTGCGTGCCTGGAGCCCGTGCTCCGCAGCAGGAGAGGCCGCCGCAATGAGGAGCCCACGCACCGCAGTGAAGAATGGCCCCTGCTCGCCGCAAGTGGAGAAAGCCCACACGCAGCAACGAAGACCCAACACAGCCAAAAATAAATAAATAAATTTATAAAAAAAAAATGTGTTGTGTATCCATCAAACGGATGATGTACCGAATGTGGACAGAGACTTTATAGCTACCCCATTATATTCTGTCCTGATGGGCTGAGCACAGGTCGCTCGGAAGAGGACTCCTTGAGGCAGATGTACCCACATCTGCTAAGGACCAAGGAAAGGCATCCAGTCATCCGCTCACCCCAATGTGTGACCTTGCAGAATCGGAACCTCGCCCCAGACCTGCTGAATCAGAATCTGCAATTTAACAAGGTTCCCAGGTGATGTGTGTGCATGTTCAAGTTTGAGAAGCACTATTTCAATGGATAAGTGGAACAAGGGCAGTGAAGTAATATGGGCAGGATGAGGAAAGAAAGGTATTCCAGAAGCCCAGAGGTGATGGAAAGGATGGTCAATCTTTGGCCATCTTGCTGGGCAGCCTCCTGCCTTGTCCTCCTGGCCTCATGGTGGTTGAGGACATGACCACCTCATGAAAGGTCCTATGTCCCTGTGTCTCTGGGAACCCCGGCATGCTGGCATCTGGTTGACTCTGGAGACAGACCCTGCTGTCCCCTCTCAGGCTAATCTTGCACAACCAGCCTAGCTTGGTGGTTAAGAGTGTAGCTCGGGAACCAGACAGCCTAGGGTCAGATCCTGTTGCCAACCACCTTGCTATTACTGATCCTTGGTCACTGTCTTTGGATCCCCCAGTTCTCAGGCTCCACTAGCTGCGAGCTGGTCCCCTGGTCCAGACCCCAAGCTTCCCACTCACCTGACACGTGGGTCTGGAACAGAGGTCAGCAATCTTTTTCTGCAAAGGACCAGATAGTGAATACTTTGGCTCTGAGGTCATACAGTCTCTGTCACCACTATTCCCCTCATCTATCGACAACAGGTAAACAAATAGGCATGGCTGTGTTCCAGTAAAACTTTACTTACAAACACAGATGTTGCGAGGCATATTTGATCTGCAGCTTGTGGTTTAACAACCCCTGGTCTATAACATCAGAACCTAGATAAGTCAAGTCATGATGGGGACTCCAACACATCCCCAGAATTTCAGAGAAGGCTCAGGGACCAGCTTCTTGGCCCTTCTTTCAGGTGCTCTGCTATGTAGACCAAGCTCTTCCTCTGTAGATGGACCAGTAGTCCCCTACTCTTTGCCGAGCTAACACCTGTTCATCTTCTGGGTCTCAGCTAACTGTCACCTCCTATAAGAAGCCTTCCCCAACTCCTTAATTAAATTAAGTGTTTCTGTTACACCCTTTAAATCACTTTAGAGCACTTCTCACAATATTAAAAAAAATTACTTCAGTATCTCTCTCTCCCACTGGACCGTAAGCCCCATAAGCATGAAGATAATTTGGCTCCTGGTCATATTCCTAGCACGCAGCACATAGCAGGTGCTTATTTAAGAGCTAGAGACCTCTGAAGCGTAAGATTTTCCACCCTTATTACTCAGGTCAACATCTAGAGTTTGCTGATGGAGAAGGAGAGTTGGAACATGGAAGAGAGTACTTCTCTTCATAGGCAAGCCCTGATGTCACAGAAAATAAAATAAAGGGAGAGAGTGCTAAAGGTAGCAGTTAGCTGCTGGGGGGGCCGGCCACTTGGAGAGGAGATAAAACCACCAGGGAAAACTGGGCACATCCCAGTGAAACCATCTCTAATTAAGCAGTTTTATAATTCCAGGTTGCTTAAGCATGTTATTTCTGACGACCACCAAATGGACCGTGTGGTTTCTCCGGGGTGTCAGACAACAAGGAAAGTGATCAGATTATGACCCGTCTGCCCTCCCTGCCACCCGTAAAGGGGGAACAGTAGCAATTGCTGCAGAACTTAGGCACAGAGAGCTCGCTGATGGGATTCTGATAAAGGGGGCAGGAGCAGTCAAGGAGGGGAAGGCAGGTTCTGTTCTGACTTTTACTGTGAGGATGGGGGAGGGACCAAAAGTGAAGTGGGAAGCAAGGAAATGACAGAGGGCTGACTGGAAGGGAGTGGGAAATGATGGCGAGCAGGATGCTGAGAAGCCGAAGAAAGGAACAGGTTAGGAGACTTTTGGAGAACGCACCTACCTGGGAAAGGTGATGTGAAGGATCGTGGGGATGAAGAGGAAGGGGAGGGAGACATAATCAGAGTTGTTAGCAGCGTAAATGTACAAAGATATAAAGAATGGATTAACAGGGATAAAAGGTTTTTTCTGCATCAAAATTAATAATGAATATCTATATGGCTTTACCTGTTTATAAATCTCTTTCATACACATTTTTTCACCTACAGAAGTAGGACAGCACAGCAGTTAAGGGCATGGGAATTGGGCCTCCAAAGTCAAATCCTCTACCTACTAAATTAGGTTGATTTTGGACAATAATTTAACTTCTCTGAGCCTCAGTTTCCTCATCTGTAAATGGGGTTGAAAACACAGACACACACAGACACACACACACACACACACACACAGACACAGACACAGACACACACACACAGTGGTGTGCTGGCAAATCAGTTCTCCGGAAAACAACCAAAAAAAAAAATGGCCCTGATATGTGTGCTTCCAATTTCTGTGGTGTAAGTACTCCCACAGGGCCAATTTCAAGCTTCCTAGGGTTTAACGACTGCTTGCAAATTTCCTGAAAATGTAACCATTGGCTTTCACAAGCCCACGCAAACTTGCTCCAACAGGCCAAGGTGATTGTGAGGATTGAATGAGCAAATGCACCTAAAACATAGGTACCCAGGGAGGGCCCAGTGCATGATAAGAGCTAGTAAAAAACCTAATGATGATCTGGGGATGTGGGCATTATTACTGTCACTCACGTTCTTTTAGAGATAGGACACCTCAGGTTCAAAAGAACTAAGGAATGAACGAGAATGAGGCAGAGGTGCTATCTGGGACTCCCAGGCCCAGGCTGCATGAGACCTGGCAGCTGTCACTGCCTCCCCCTTGCTTGCCCTTCCTCCCCTTCCTTCCTCCTTTCTCGGGTTGTGAGAAACCCAAGGGACAAGGGGAGACCATGTTCAGAGGCCAGGTGCAGAGGGAGAGGTTCTGAGCGACACTACACAGGGGAGAAGCAAGGAACCCAGCCAACAGGGAGAACCGAGGGCCCAGATATAGGACCTGAGCAAGTCATCCCACCCATGTCAGCTGAGGCATTAGACCTGTGAGTAAAAAAGCCATTGTGGATGGTCCAGTCTCAGCGGACATCACATGGAGACCAGCTGTCCCCAGTGTACCCTGGCTGAACTCCTGACCCACAGAATCATGGGAAATAATAAAATGGTGGTTGTTTTAAGCCAAAAGAAAGAAAAAAAGAGAAAAATGAACTGAAGTACTCATCTAAGGAGGTGATGGTGATGTTTGCCAGTGCTTCTTAAGGCTGGCTTGTTGGGTTAGCACTCCAAGACCCTGTGCCAAAAAGCCAGCCACACTGCCACGAGGAGAGCGATACCTGTGCTTCTTTCTAGAATGTTCTTTGAAGAACACAAATCTGATCATTGCGGACCCCTGTTTATAACCGTAGGCCAGGGGGCCTTTGGGAGGTAATCAGGTTATGAGGGTGGAGTCCTCATGAATGGGATTAGTGCCCTTATAAGAAGAGACATGAGAGCATCATCCCTCCTTCCATGTCTGTCTGTCTGTCTCTCTCTCTCTCTCTCCCAAACCCCTGTAATTATTCTTGACTCTCCTTTCTCTCAGAACCAACATCCAATTCATCTACAAATTCTGCTGGAAACAGCTCCCTAACAACTTCTGTCGTTGTCCCCCTGTGATTTATTCCTCACACGGTATCCAAAATGAGCTTCTCAAAATACAAGGCAGAACAAATCATCCCAGGGCTCAAAACTGCCAATGTCTTCTATCTCCCTCAGAGTGACATCTGAAACTCTCACCCTATCTTCCAGATCCTATAAGATCTGCCCCCTGCCCACATGTCTGATGTGCCTGATTCTCAAAAACAAAAAACAAAAAACAAAAAACAAGCACAGTTCTACCTCAGGGTCTTTGCACTTGCTCTTCCCACTTTCTGGAGCACTCTTCCTCCTGATGTCTGCCAGCTGGCTCCCTCACTTCCCTTGGGTCTTGGCACACATGTCATCTCATCAGGAAGGATCACTGAACAATGTACATAAAATAGCACCCCTGCACTTCCTACTTCCCCCCATCCTCCCCATCCTCTGTATTCAGCTTTCATTTTTCTTTTTTGCACTCACCCCCAACATGGACTATATTTCTTTGTTATGCTCCTGAAATACAGGGGCTCTGTGTCTTTTTGGCATTACCATTTCTGTTTGCAGAATCTAGAGGAGCACTTGGCATCAAACAGGGTGCTCAGTCGAATGAATAAGTGGGCCTCAGTGTCTTCATCTATAGACTGCAGGTAATAATAGTACGTCCCTCAAAGAGTTTTGATGTTAATAACAGCAAATACATACACTGAAGGCTTATTACTTGCCAAGTGCTGTTCTAAGCACTTTGTATTAATTTAACTCTCACAACAACCTATGAGATAGGAGCTATCATCATCCCCATTTTACAGAAGAGTAAACTGAGGCACAGGGAGGTTAAGTCACTTGCTCAAAGTCACACAGCTGGTAGGTGGCAGAGATAGAATTTGAATCCAGGCAGGCTGGTTCCAGAGGCCACGTTATAAATCCTCTCTCATTAGAGAAATAACGTGTAAAGATCTTAAAACAAGGTGTGACAATGTTCATTGCAGCACTATTTACAACAGCCAGGACATGGAAGCAACCTAAGTGCCCATCGACAGATGAATGGATAAAGAAGATGTGGCACATATATACAATGGAATATTACTCAGCCATAAAAAGAAACGAAATTGAGTTATTTGTAGTGAGGTGGATGGATCTAGAGTCTGCCATACAGAGTGAAGTAAGTCAGAAAGAGAAAAACAAATACCGTATGCTAACACATATATATGGAATCTAAAAAAGCAAAACAAAACAAAAAAATGGTTCTGAAGAACCTAGGGGCAGGACAGGAATAAAGACGCAGATGTAGAGAATGGACTTGAGGACATGGGGAGGGGGAAGGGTAAGCTGGGACGAAGTGAGACAGTGGCATGGACATATATACACTACCAAATGTAAAACAGATAGCTAGTGGGAAGCAGCCGCATAGCACAGGGAGACCAGCTCAGTGCTTTGTGACCACCTACAGGGGTGGGATAGGGAAGGTGGGAGGGAGACGCAATAGGGAGGGGATATGGGGATATACGTATACATATAGGTGATTCACTTTGTTATACAGCAGAAACTAACACAACAATGTAAAGCAATTATACTCCAATAAAGATATTTAAAAAATAAATAAATGAAAAATAAAAAAAGGAGAAAAAAAAGAAAAAAACCAAGGTGTGACATACCATAATATCAAATGTTGGCTATTATTATTGTCACTACTACTTGCTGCCTGTTAAAGGAAGCTCATTTTGGACTAAGGGCTAAGGAGAGATAAGTCATAGCCATCCTGGGTGCTGACTGTCCCATAAGCCAAGTCTCTTGGGTGGGTCTGACGTGTGGATGGCTGGTGATGTTTGCCAGTGCTTCTTAAGGCTGGCTTGTTGGGTTAGCACTCCAAGACCCTGTGCCAAAAAGCCAGCCACACTGCCACGAGGAGAGCGATGCCTGTGCTTCTTTCTAGAATGTTCTTTGAAGAACACAAATCTGATCATTGCGGACCCCTGCTTATAACCCTCTCTGGCTCCCCACTACCCCCAGGACAAAGGCTAAACTACTTACCAAGCCCTCTGGACCTGGCCGTCTACAGTGGAGCCATAGGGCACTGTGGAGGCTCCATGCATGTGCCACATTCCGGGGAAAACTTGTAACCTTGATCGTGACTACTACACAGGGATACTGTAAGCATCCAACTAAATCAGCATTTCTCAAAGTGTGGTCCAGGACCCTGAGGGTCCCCAAAACCCTTCCAGAAGGTCTGTGAAGTCAAAACTATTTTCATCATAATTCTCAGACATTAACTGACATTTTTATTCTCTAACAAGTATACAGTTGAGTTTTTCCTGAGGCTATATGACATGATTTGCAACAAATGAGAATGCAAGTATCTTCTATCAAGCCAGATATTAATTTATAAAAATGTAAAAACAAGTCCCTTTTCTCATTAATTAAAAAAAGTTATGTCCCTTTAAAATATGTTATTTATTTTAACACATAAGGGGTTGATTATTATTTTAAGTTAATTAGTAAGTACTGTAAAAAGTTCTCGGTTTTAATTTCAATTGTGGTGAATTGATTTGAATTTCTATTATGGTTACATGGGTCATAGCAATAACCCATGTAAGCAAGCTCTTTAGGGTCTTCAATACTTTCTAAAAGTGTAAAGAGGCCCTAAGTCTAAAATGTTTGAGAATCCCTGAGTAGCATGTGGAATAGAGTAAGTATTCAATAACTTTGACTATTATTATTTTTAAGAAAGCATTTTTTTATTTTTATTTTTTAAAATTTTTATTTTGTGTTGAAGCATAGTTGATTAACAATGTTGTGTTAGTTTCAGGTGTATAGTTTCAGGTGTATAGTAAAGTGATTCAGTTATACATATATATGTTATCTATTTTTTTTCAAATTCTTTTCCCATTTAGGTTATTACAGAATATTGAGCAGTGTTCCTGTGCTACTCAGTAGGTCCTTGTTGGTTATCTATTTTATATTATTATTATTATCTATTTCTTTGATAGGCTGTGAGCTTCATGAATGCAGAGAACCATATCCTGTTCACCATCTTTCCCCTATGCTTAGTCAGGGTGTGTCCCTAGTTGCTGTCACCTTACATTCTTTCTCTCCTTCTTCCTTAGCACTAGAGTCCTCAATATTTTAGCTGGATGATATCTTAAACAAAGACTACATCTCCCAGCTTCTCTTGCAACCAGGTGCCATTTTAGTGGCACTTCAGTGGCACTAAGCTATAGTAGAAGTGTCATGTGACAACTTCAGAGAAACTTTCACCTTATTCTTCCCCCCCGTCCTCCTTCCTGCTATCTGGAACTTAGATGTGATGGCTAGTGCTCTAGCTGCCATATTGGACCATGAGGAGGAGTCCCACACCCTAGGATTGGTTAAGTAGTAACCTGGAAGGTGTCACACTACCAGGTTTGGACTGCTTACCTTTGGACTTTACATGGGAAGAAATAAACCCTTCTTAAGTTTAAGCTATTATTATTATTTTTGCTGTTATTGGCTTATCCCAATTCTAACTAATACAAAGGATTTGGCACTGAGTAGGTGATCAAAAAATGTTTTTTGAGTGAATGAACGAACAAATGAACAGGAGGGCTAAATGACCTTGTAGTTCAAATAGCTAGGTTTTCCACAGGTGTGGCTCATAGAGAACCCTGATGCCAAAGGTGCTAGGAAGCAAGGGTCAGTGTATAAGGAAGGGTTTATAAAAAAGATGAGGCTAGGAGAGAGGAAAAGGGGCTGTCCAGTGACTGCTGGGTTCAGCACAGAGCACCATGAGAAAGGCATGCAGTGTAGAAGAAAGGACGATGATTTGGCTCTTACTATGTGCTAGGCACCTACTCTCTGCACAACACTGTGAGGTAGGTGCTATTAATGCTCCCATTTTACAGATAAGGAAAGTGAGAAGGAGAGGATAGCCCCAGGGGACACAGCTAATAGAAAGTTCTGGACACCTCTACCTGGTAGGAAAGATGGCCACTAGTAGCCCCAAGCCAACACTCTCACAGCTTAACTCCAACAGAGAGAGAGGGGCCTAGTTTCTCCCAGGGGGCCCATGTGCCAACCCGGACAGCGAGCCTTGGATGGATTGGTCAGATGGGGCAGGGGGTGGGCGGGGCGCCGTGACTGACAGCCGCATCAGGACCACAGGGAGAGGGAGAGGCGGTTCCCCACAGAGAGGGGTGTCGGGAAAAGGAGGCCGGAGAGCTTCTCTGAGTTAAGGCTAGCACTGGGCCAAAGGGACTCCTCATTGCAGAGCCCTCCTCTAAAGTGGGGAAAATAAGCAGGAACTGCGTCCAGCCTCCCGGGTGCTTTCCCTCATTTGCTTTTCTTGCCCTGGACGGCTGGTTAGCTCCCAGCCGCCACAGGGGACAGGGCCATGCTTCCGAAATGGGCGGGCTGGGCCCGCGCAAAGAGCTGAAAACAAATACTTGTTTTCTTGGGAAGGCGGCCTGCAGGTCTGTTATGATTGCAGGCTGCACGGGGGACCGCGGCTGAAAGAGCCCTTCAGAACAGAACAGCCGCAACATCGACCCGCTGAGGAGCAGGCGGGCCCATCTAGGACTTCTCAGACTTGAGAAGGCTTGGCGGGTGGGGAAGAGCTTAGTAACTGACTTCAAAACAACCTGGCCAGGAGTGCTGGGGGCAAGTGGTGTTGAGGGCACTGGGATTAGAAGAAAGGCTAGAGAGAAATGCAGGGGGTGGGGGAGGAGAGGGATACAGGAGAGGAACTAGGAGATGTGGGCAAACGAAGAGAGGGGAGAAATGACAGAGCTAGAGGACAGAAGAAAAAGGGCACCCAGGAGTGAGAGACCAGGCAAAGAGGGGGGGCCAAGGAGGAGAAAGTAATCTCATTATTAAGCACCTACCATGGGCCAGGAATTGTGCATCAAATGCTCCCCTGGTGGGGTAGTTATGACCCAGTCCCATTTCTCAGATGAGAAAGCTCAACATAGGCACGGGAGGCAGGAATAAATCGTGGGAGACTGAGCTAATGAGATAAGTACAAGGGGAAAGAGACAAGAAACTAGCAGCAAAAGAGAAGAGCTAGGGCCAGTTAACGGGAGAGAAAACAGAGGCTCTAAGAGGTTGTCCAAGTGCTAGACAGGGGTAGAGCCAGGTTTAAATCCAGTCTGACTTCCTATCTTGTGCCATTTCGTGCTTTGAGTGCTATGAGGAGCGAAGAAAGGGAGACTCTAGCAGGAGTGAAAGTGAGATGTGGGGAGAGAGAAAGAAAAGATACAAGGTGTGCGGGAGGGTGGAGAACTGAAGAGGGAGGATAAGATTCAGGATAATGGGCACCTTGGCAGGGGTACTGACCAGAGGGGAAACGAAGGAGCCTTTCGGGTGCTGGAAATGTTTTATATCTGTGCTGCCCAATACAGTACAGATAGTACTGTAATAGTCACATGTCTATTGAGCGCTTTAAATGTGGTTAAATCTGCACTGAGATGTACTGAAAGTATGAAATACACAGGAAATTTCAAAGTCTTAGAAAAACAACAAAAAGGTAAAGTAGCTCATTAAAATTTTTTATATTGATTACATGTTTAAATGATAATAGTTTGGACATTCTGGGATAAATAAAATATATTATTAGAATTAATGTTACTTGTTCCTTTTTGCTTGCTTAATGTGACTACTTGAAAATTGTAAATTGCTTATGTGGCTCGTATTATATTTCTGTTGGAGAGCGCTGGTGGTATCTTGACACATATGGATATACATGTACATATTTTACATATGGATACATACATATGTAAAAACTCATCGAGCTTGTATATTTATAATTAGATCACTTTACAATATGCAATTTATGCCTCAGTAAGTAAAAAAGTAAAGAGAAGAGTGAGCCAGGTTGGGTACAGGCTCAGAGCGCGGCAGGTGGGGGGCGGGGCCAGAGGCAGGCGGCCGCACGTTACCCGGCAACGGGCGCTGCAGGTGACGTCACCGGCGGCGGCCGTCAGTCCCCCTCCGGGTGGCGCGGGCAGGCCAGGCCTCCTGCCTCCTCCTCCCCCAGGCCCGGATGAGATCACCGCAACGGGCGGCCGGCTGTCCCCGCGCTACCAACAAATCGACTCCTCGGCGAGCGCCAGCATCTCATGATCTCATGGTCCCGCGGGACGGCGCCGGCCGATGAGGTCACAGCCCCGCGACCCGGGCCGCCAGGGTCTGCGCACCGGCTCCGGGCCGGGACCTCTGGGCGCCTAGCATCAGTACCAAGCAAGACCCCAGCCCCCGGCTCTTCAGCCTTCAGGGACAAAGGAGGTGGCTGTTTGCGAAGGGCAAAGCTGCCCTCTCCACTCTTTTGCTGCATCTTTCCCCGCCCACTTTATTTGAACATTTCACCCCTCAGGCCACGTGTCTATCAGGGAGTGACCGCACCAGATCTCCAGGACTTGAGGTCAGGCGCAGTGCGAGGCGACTTGCACGCATGATTTCACAGCCGCCCAGTGAAAGAAGTTCTATTCTTAGCTGTCTGACAGTCTAAGAAACTGAGGCTCAGAGGGGTAAAGGCCCTGCCCCAGGTTACCCAGCTAGGAAAGGATGGCTCTCCCTTTCTTCTCCCTAGCTGCACCCCAAACCTCCGCTCCTTTACCCCAGTTCCTCCTTGCTCTGGTGGGAACAGTGATCACGGCCACGCTTGCTGGGTGCCCACGATGTGCTGGGCACTTTATATTAAAAGTCACTGTTCCACATGCCAAACCCACAGGAGAGGTCCATTATGGACTAGTTTGTGAGGAGAACCAGAACGCTCAGTCAGAGGGGTGAAGTGGCTTGTGGCAGAGCTAGAGTTTGATTCCACAGCACAGTCTTTGTATTACTCTACACCCCCTTCCCCAGCAAAAGATGAAGCTTTCCTGTTGACAGTGGACAATATACCCTCTCACCTCTCTCCCTCCCCGCCGGGGTCAGCCATCAAAGGAAGTCAAAGAGGGGCCCGTGAGACCCTCTTAGAGGGCGTCCCAACTCCCTCGCCAGCAGCAGGTTTTCCATCACCTACTGCTCACTAACACAGCTCTGCATTCAATCTCCAGCAATATTCACTGCCCAGGCCAACAGGGAGGGAGGGGGATGATGTTTACTGAGTGGCTGAGCCAGGCACTGAGTCACGGCCATTACCAAGAGCAGAGCTGTGAGAGGGTCATTTCCAGCTTCATTCTGCAGATGAGAAAACTGAATTTATTTGTTTTTTGAATGAAGATTTATTTTACCATTATTTGTTGGCTGTGCTGCACTGCTTGCAGGATCTTAGTTCCCCAGCCAGGGATCGAACCTGTGGCCCCTGCAGTGGAAGTGCAAAGTCCTAACCACTGGACTGCCATGGAATTCCCCTGAATTTATTTTAACTAAAGTCAGATGGCAAGGAAGTAGGAGTTTCAGCTCCAATATCATTTCCACAGAGACAGGCCTTCCCATCTTCCTAAATGAGTCCTCCATGAATTGTGTGTTTATTTTATTCTTAGTGCTTATTACAATTTGTAGCTTTATGTTTGTGTGTTTGTTTAATGGTGACCTCCCCAACTCAATGAAAGCAGGAACCCTGTCTGTTTCATCCACCACTGCATCCCCACACCTATGTAGTGCCTGTCATACAACAGACACTCAAGAAATGTTTTTAGAGTGGGTGCAAAGAATTGTTAGCTCAGACTGGTGGGCAGTGCTGATATTCAAACCAAGGCTCATTTGAGCATAAAGCTTGGGCTTATTTTGTACTTTCTAGGAAGTCCAAGCCTCTTGTACATGTGCTTTATTCACAGCAAAGTCCCTTTGGTGCTCACTCACAGCCTATTAATTCTAAGTTTACTCACGGTACTGACAAGCTTGATGTTCTGGTTTCCCAACCAGCAGTGTCCTTGCTTGGTAACAGAGAGGAGAGGGCAGGAGGAGGAAGTTGGTAGGAAATTAGGTGTGGAAGGGAGGAAGTTATACATGCTTATGCCTGCTCAGATCTTTACTAGCTCAGCAAGGAAGGAGACATAAAAACTACAGAAAAGCAGACACAAGGAAAATGAGGGAGTGGTAACCACAAAACTCTGTGGTTTCTTATGCACAAAGGGAGGAAAGGAGATGGATGGAACCCAGGGGGTAGGCACAGGGAGTTTCTAAGCCACAATTAATTTTCTGCTTTTTAAGCTGGATACATGAGTACTTATTGTTTACAGACATACAGAACACATTGTTTCTTGTTATAAGAAAGAAATACTATGCACCGTGTTCTTTCATAGAATGGAAGATATATTTGAAGTGTGATGCATGTAGTATATTGTTTAAGAGATCTGTAATACTGCTCTTCTAAGCCTTAGAATCTAAGGTACTTTAAGCTGCATGAATCTCTGTGTTCTAAAGGTGAGTAAGATGAAGGCCATTCACAGAGTAGGAAGGAAGCTTGTTTCCCATACAGAAAATGTATATGTTTCTTACAAGCTAGATGAACGAAGTTTTGTACAGATTGTTCTTTCAATGTATGGAACTTGTACCCAGGATTTGGCGTAGCCAGTGAAATGTTTGAAAAACCTGCAAACCTACTTTTTCCAAAGTTTAACTGAAAGCTGTGTGAAACTGTGTTCAAAGCCCAAATAAGAGTGAAACCCTTTCAGACTGCATGGAAAGGCTTGTTTCCCACTTAGTAAATGTATGTGTCTCTCATAAGCTAGACAAAAGAAGTTGTGTGTGTGTGTATGTGTGTATACACCTTACACATGTTATCTTAAAAAAAACCACAAGCAGAACATTTGCTTGCTTTTTAAACTGACTATAACAACCCCATAAGGCAGGGGGCAAATTAGTACCCCCAATTTCCTAGAAGGTACAAAATAAACCCCAGCTTTATGCTCAAATGAACCTGGGTTTGCCCACTAGCCTGAACCACCAAATCTTGGGAGAAACTGAGGCTCGGTGTCAGAGAAGGTCGTCATTTTGCCTAAGGTCACAGAGCTAATAACTGGCAGAGGTGGGATTTGAATCCAGGTCTGTCTGATGTCAGCATGGATGCTCTTACCCGCCACTACATCCTACCTTCTGATACCCAGAGACTTGTTATTAAAGACCAGAGCCGGTGAAAACATCTGCTACCTTCTCCCTCCGACCTCCAATTTCCTACATTGGTCCTCTCTCTGCTCTTCTGGCTTCCATGCCAATGGCTGGGATTGGCCTCTGTGCTGTGGCCCCAGGGGCCAGGTGACAGAGAGCCCTTGGGGCTGGGCTGAGGCCGCATAGGAGTCTCTAGGCTGTGAGGAGAAATCTGCCCCTCAACAGCAGCAGTCAGGCGCCCAACTTCATTGGCTGTGGTTCGCCTGATTTAAAAGCCTCCGCCCCATGAACAGGAAGGGCCCAGGCCACGTGTCCCAGCAACATGCATATCAGGAGCTTCCTTACAAACAGGGCCCTGCTCCTTGGGACCCAGGAGAGGCCTAATTATAAGGTGTTGATGATTAAGCCCGAAGTGGCCTGGGACCCTGTTAGCTGCAGAAAGGCGGCCTCTTCCCTCTCTCCCAGTCCCAGGTGGATGGATGTGCTTATCTGTCCCCATGTCAGCTACAATCTTAGGCACAAATGCTCTGGGCCACAACTTCCCAAGCCTGTCTACCTCCTAAAGCACGGGGGGTTGGGTGCATGAGGAGAGGGAGGCCACGATGGGCAGAAGGTGCCTCCTTCCTGGTGGTCTAGAGATCATGACAGGAACTAGACAGACATGGGCCCCAACTGCAGGTCTGTCCTTTTTCTGGGAGGTTGATTTTGCCCAAGTTACAGCACCTCTCTGGGCCTCAGTTTTCTGCAAAGTGCAGGAGGTGGTACAGGCTGAGTAATGGCTCCCCCAATATGCCCACATCCTAATCCCTAGAACCTGTGAATGTTACCTGGCATGGCAAAAGAAATTTTGTGCATGTGCAGATGTGATTAAGTTTTAAGGGTTTTGAGAAGGGGAGGTTATCTGGGATTATCAGGGGTGGGGTGGGGGCAATGCCATTACAAAGGTCCTTATCTGGGAGGATGGAGGGTCAGAGTGAAGGAAGCAGAGGTTGGAGAGATGTTCTCTGAAGACAGAGGAAGGGGCCACAAGCCAAGGATCACAGGCAGCTTCCAGAAGCTGGAAGAGGCAAAGGAACAGATTCTCCCCTAGAGCCTCCAGACGTAACCAGCCCTACTGACACTTTGACTTTAGCCCCATGAGACTGAGTTTGGACTTCTAACCTCCAGAACTGTAAGAGAATAAATTGTGTTGTTTTAAGCCACTGAGTTTGTGGTAATTGTTACAGTAGCAAGAGGAAACTAATACACCCTGTATTAGTTCCCACTGTCATGAGGATAGTGTCAGGACCAAATGGTCAGAGAATCTTAGTTTAAGGCCTCTCCCTGAAGGGCTGGCTCTAGGGCAGGATGGGAGGAGGCCAGAAATCACGCTTGGGGCTGGGAGTGGCGTCTGGTGCTGTGGTCCCCTACCGCCTCTCTGACTGTATCTCCTATGACCAGGACTGGCTACCTAATTTGCAATGCTCGGTGGAAAATGAAAATGCAGGGCCTCTTGTTTAAAAAAAAGTTTAGAATTTCAAGACGGTGACAGCAGATCATCAAAACAAGTGTAGGGCCCTTCTGCACAGGTTGCACACCCATGAATCCGGTCCTGACCTGCATTCTGCTCCACCCGTACCGACTTGCTGCTCCTCGAACTTGCTAAGCATTCTTCCACCTCAGGGCTTTTGCACATGCTATTTCCCTTGCCTAGAATACCCTTCCTCAGATATCTGCATGGCATATTCTCTTGCTTCTTTCAAGTCTTTGCACGAATGTCACCTTCCCAGTGAGGCCTCCCTAGCTACCCTATCTAAAAGAGCATCCGCCACCACGACACTCCTTGTTTTACTTTTCTCTACCCGATATATTGCTTATTTATTTCAGCCTTTTGTTTACGTAAGTCCCTTGAAAGCAGATACTGTGTTTATTCACTGCTATATACCTAGGACCTGGTATAGGGCCTGGCACAGAGTAGGTGCTCAACAAAATACTGGTTCAATGAATGAATGGGTGGATGGATGGATGTAAAGAGACTAGGATGGTGCTTGGCACGTAGTACGTGTGCTGTGATTGGCTTCTGCAATGACAATTCTTATCCTCATTTATTCCTAGGTAATAACAGGGGTAGGGGTGGTGTCACGCCTTCCAGGGCCCCCTTTCCTCTGCTTACCTTGTATTTTCAGTAAATAGTATATTGTGATAATAAATAGTAAATTACTGAGCTGCAGTGATTAGACGGCTTCATTCATAGGCGTAATCTTGTTTACCCTTCACATCAGTATGATTACCATCCTCATTTTACAGATGAGGAAACTGAGGCTCAGAGACGTCCACTGACTCACCCAGGGTCCCATGGCTAATAAGTGGAGCAGCCGAGATGGAGCCTGCTCGTTTGATTCCAAGTCCAGGAGACCCACTCAACTCACTGCACACTCAGTTTGCCTTTGCAGCGTTCTCATTAACTAATTACTTAGTTCAATGTCTGTGTTTTTGAGTGCCTACTACATGCCAGACACCATGCTAGGGATAAAGTGAAACATACGGGAGACCTGGTCTCTGGTCTCACGAAGCTTGCAGTCTTGTTGGGGAGACAAGCCAGCAGTCACAACGGCACACGATGAATACGTGGGAGCACAAAGGTGAGTGGTCCAGCCCCACCTGGGGGCAGGGAGACAGTTCTCCCAGCAGAGGGAACAGCCACTGCAAAGGCCTGGAGGTGAGAGACAGGAGCAATGATGGGGGTGGGGGGAGGGACCAAGAGAAGTTCAAAACATCTGGCAAGTGACGGATGGGATGTCAGGCTGGAGAGAGAGGCAAGGAACAGGCAGGTGTTGAAAAGGACTCCTTGGTCGGCTTCTAGGTTACTGAGAGTGCGCTGAAACCGTGGGGATGATGATGGTTCCCCCTCTTGAAAATAAGAACAGCCCTGGACACAGAAGCTGGCTGCAGAGAAGCCTCCGCCTCACCTAGCGTGGGGACAAGTCTGCTCTGGGTAATACCGAGCCCCAGAGGCCTGCAGCCACCCGGTCAAGTTCACCAAGGAACAGAGCTCTCGCCCCTCCCCTCCTCAGCCATCCCGCTGCCCCTGCTGCCATCACTCAGCATGTATTTATGTAGGGGCGAGATGTGCCAGGGACCTTGAACAAGGACACGGCAGAGAATAAGTCTCCGTGATCCGGGTTCCTCTCCCTCTGCCCTGTCCTTGTTCTTTTGTGTGTATCTCCCTCCCCCTCTCTGTCGGCCCCTTGAAGGCAGGACCAGGTCTTATCCTCACAGCAAAGATTTTGCAGGCACTGAAAATTCTGTGCTAAGCCTTCTAAATCCATGAGCTCATTCTCTCCTCACTGGGCTCCTCTTTGACATGGGTAATATCATCTATTAGCCCCATACACAGAGGAGGCAGTGCAAGCTCAAAGCCCTGAGGATACACAGCTAGTGGCAAAGCCAGATTCAAAGCCAGGCTGTTCCAAGACCCAGGGTAGGAAGTGTAATATTTCTTTCCTTCTTTGGCCCATTCAAGGTCTGACCTTGGCACTCCTAAGCCCCGAGGAGAAGAGGCAGGGGTCCGTCAAGCCTTAGTGGGCTCTCAGCCGCTGAGCAGTAGGCCTGGTGTTTACCTCCAATCTCTAAGCTCCAGCAGAGTCCTGACCCGCGGGTGCCACGGGGGAGAACGCACAAAAAGAGAAACATATACACACGTATTGAGCACCTACTACGTGTCGGGAGTTGCTGAAAGCACCTCCACCTGCGTTGTCTCAATTTATTTTTTAGCTTATCTCAAATCTCCCCTAAAATCTTGAGGGAAACAGCATTATCTCTTTTACAGATGGGGAAACTCAGGCACGGAGCAGGGAGGTGACTGGCCAGAGGTGATACTGATGGAAATGGCAGAACTAGGGTTCAAACTGGGATCCTCCTCCCTCCAGAGCCCAAGGTCTTTCCAAATGACTCTGGAATATTTCTGGACAAGCTGTAAGTTGAGAAGTGTAAGTGGTGGGCTCCTCGGACCAAATCTCAGCTCTAACCCCCTTTCTTGCCCCTGGGGTACCTGGAGGAGATGTGAGAGCAGGGCAACCCTACCCACAGCAGTGGAAGCCAACCCCAGAAAACCAGCAGAGCGGCGGCCCCCCAGCGCAACTCCAGGCCCCCACCCGGAGCGAGGGAGGAGGTGAAGGGGACGCCTCCGAGGCCACCTCAGGGAGTCTGGCTGCTTCCCTAATCATTTAGCTGGAGAAGAGCAAAATAATCACCACTTAGCTGGCTAATTAATCCCCGCAGCACCCCAGAGAAGGGGCTGCTACTGCACAGCCATAATGTGGTGTAGAAAGGTACATGGTGGGCCTGAGAGCCAGGCATCAGGGCCTCCCTGCTCGCCCTGAATGCACATTCACACCAGCCATTCACATCACTCATCTGTTCATTTGAGAGTCACTGCACACCTACCACACGTCGCCTAATCACGAGCGTGGCAGACGTCACCCCTGCCCTCCTGGAGCTTAGAGTCTGGTAGGGAGGAGATATTCAACAGTTATCTGGAAAAATGCATACGCCAAACTGCTTTCCACTTTGGTACTGTGGCTCTGGCTGTCCCCTCTCCCTGGCCTGCCCTTTTGGTTTGGTTTTGCCTGGCTAACTACTACCCATCCTTTAAAACTCAGTTCCAAGGTCACCTTGTCAAAAAAGACTTTGCTGGGGGCTGGTTTAGGTACCATCTCTGTTTTCCAAGAGGGCTCTGCTTCCCTGCCTATCACCGCATCAGACTGTGAGCTTTGAGGCTGAAAGTGCCAGGTCTGGGTAGCTCCCGTGCCTGGCAGGGCGCCTGGCACTCTGTTGATGTCTAATAAATATTTGTAGAATGAATATATGAGAGGGTAAATCATGTGATCTGGAAGCAGTAAACTTTTGGGCCTTGGTTTCCTCATGTGCAGAATAAGAAGGTCTTCCTGGGTCTAACAGTCTGTGAACAAGAGGGCAGGAGTATAGCCCAGCCTCTGAGGGATTGCGGGGGGGGCCTCTGGAATGTCCAAACTGGGCATTAATCATGGTGGTTTGGCCCCTGCCAAAGCCACAAGCAGGCCAAAGCCTCTGAATCCCTCCAGCCTCTGCCAAGGGAACTGGTGTATATGTTAAAGTTCTCTCTGCCTGCAAGGAACTGAAACTGACTCTGACCCACCAAAACCAAAAGGGACTCTGGAAGGATTCTGGGTTCTCTCAGGCTTCAAGGGAGTGCGGGATCACCAGGCCACCTCACAGCCAAAGTGGAAAAACCTCTCTTCTTGACCGGTGTTTTTCCAACTTTCCCACGCACACGAATTACCTGGGGATCTGGTTAAAACACAGACTGACGCATGACACTGCTCCCAAGTGTTGAATGAATGAATGTACCCAACCTCTGTGTTCCTCTTTCCCTGGGAGAGGGCACTGGATGGGTCCTGCTCGGGCCAGGTGCCTGCCCCAAATTTCCAGTGGCGGGCCGGGCAGTAGAGGCGCCAACAGCCTCGGCCCCAGCCCTGTTCCCAAGTATCCAGTTATTCCCAGAGAAGCGTGGGCCTTGGGGTGGGCCGGCCACCCTAAGACAGGTTGACTACAGCTGGGGGAGCCGCACCAGCTCCCTGCACCACCTCCCTACATACACAGTGACCATCTGAGCTGGTGAAAGGTATCATCTTTCAACCTGGAAAGTGATTTCCAAAGGCCCAGTGCTAGGGGGCAGGTGGAGGAGAGTTTAAATAGCAGCTGTGTTCCTAATTTCCCCAGGAGGAGGCCTGGCCGCCCCTCCTCCATGTTGAGTGTTTGCCATTAAAAACAGACAGTATCATTTGGTTCAATAGAAAATGAATTAAAGGAAATTAAACGGCGGGGGCCATGCGACAAGCCTTGTCCCCCACTGTCTGAAAGCCGTTTTTCATCTTCCCCAGTGGGGAGCACCAGCTTGGGGGGTGTGGAGCCGAGCAGGGCTAGACAGATAAATAAATAACGCACAAGACCCCCCTCCCTCTCAGGGGCGGAGGCTGGGGTGCGGGAAATCCTGGGTGCCCGCTTGGGCCCTGTCCCTACTGTGTCCCTTGGAGGCAGAATGTAGCCCTTGAGAGTCTCCCAGGGAACGGAGGGAAGGGAAACAAACAAGACAAGAACAAAAAATGATACGCAGGCCTCTGAGACAGAAGGGGGGTCAGGCTGGCTGAGGGAGGAGATTATGGACCAGAGGGGCTGGGAGAGGGGGGACTCTGGCACCTGGACGGTGGGGAGCGATTCTGGCTGTCCCTCAGCTGCACAAAGCAAGGCTGCTGCGGCCATGCGTGCTGGGGTAAGTGAGTCAGGAGGGCAGGGGTGGGGAAAGATGGGCAGAGAGGAGAGGACTGGGGAGCGGTTAAGAGTGGGGGTTCTGGAACTAGACTGCCTGAGTTCAAATCCTAGCCCTGCCACTTATCAGCTATGTGCCCTTGGCAAGTCACTTACCCTCTCTGTGCCTCCGTTTCCACATCTGCAAATTGGGAGTAATAAATATCTACCTCATAGGGTTGTTGTGATGATTAAATTAGTTCATGTCTATGAAGCATTTAGAACAGCACTAAGCACACTGGTTATTTGTTACTGCTATATCTTATTATCATAGAATATTGATTATGTTATTACTGTTGGTCCCTGGGGGCATCTCCCTTGGCATCTGAAGACCTAGCCATAAGCCATAGCTCTGCCCCACAGACCTGCTGTGTGACCCTGGGTAAGTGAACACACCTTGCTGAGTCTCGGGTTCCTCATCTACAAACCAGGAATAATCATCCTGGGACAGAGAGTGCTGGTGCCTCCCAAGGTCCATTCTTCCCTTCCTCCTTCAAAATAAGAATCCTGATTTTTGCTTAAGTCTACTGGCACCCAGCTGCAAGAAGATGCTCCCCAGCTCCCATGCAGTGATTGTGCCTGAGTGGTGGCCAATGAGATGTAAGTGAAAGTGACAGGAGCAATTTCCAGAAATTGGAAATGCTCACCAATGAAGGGAGAGGAACACTAATGACAGCTGATGCAAAAACCCCACGTAAAATAGTAGCATGCAGAATCCAGAAGCATATAAAAAAGATAATATATTATGACCACGTGGGGTTTGTTCTAAGAATACAGGGCTTAATAGGAAATCTACTAATGCCATTCTTCATGTTAACAGATCTAAGGAGAAAAATCAAATGATTTTTGATAAAATTCAACAATCATTTTTTACTTTCAAAATTTTAATAAACTGGACTTTATGGATAATTCCTTGACACAATAAAGCATTGGCCTCAGTCCCAAAGTCTATATCTTGTTTTATGGGGGATTGTGGTGGTTAGTTTTATGTTTCAATTTAGGCTATGGTATCTAGTTATGCAATCAAACACTGATCTAGGTGTTGCTGTGAAGGTATTTTGTAAGTCTGAGAAACATCTACAATCAGCTGACTTTAAGTAAAGAAGATTCTCCTCAATCATCTTGGTGGGCCTCATCCAAACAGCTGAGAAGCCACAGAGCTCTGCAGAGGTCAGAATGTTCCACTTTCTTCAACAAGGAAGAACTGAAGGTAAAGGCTTAGGCTTCATCTTTTGTGCTGACATTGATTGGTAGAGGCTGTCTGGATTGCTGCACTGAGAAAGCTGAATCTGGGTAAAGCAGGGTCATGATTGTTTAGTGATTCCTGACACAAGCACAGGTTGGCAAATGGTAGCTCCTAGGGTGTTTGCCATCTCTGGATTCAGCGCTGCTCTAGGGATTAGTGGGCACCTGGGCTACAAACGTCAAGCAGAGCAAACAAAGAACAAATCCTAGGGTTGAGTGTGAACATCTGATGCCTTGGGGTAAAACTAAAATTAGCCTCGTGATTTCAAAGAGTTAAGTTGGCCAAATTCACTTTTGATGGCTTCCAGCACAGACTCCTGGCCACATTTCACTCCTTGGGGTCTTCTATTTCCCAAAGTATCTGTGTGCTGCAGAATACTGAGTCCCCCACTCAGACAAAACTTTCCTGCAAAGGCCAAACTAGAAGGAATTAGGAATGCAAATGAATTCAAACTCCTGACCAGGGTTAGCAAAATTTTTCTTAAAGGGCCAGAAGGTAAATATATTAGGCTTTGTGGGCCACAGAGATTGTCACCACTACTCAACCCTGCCATTGTAGCATGAAAGCAGCCACAGACAATACATGAATGAGCATGACTATGTTCCAATAAATCTTTATTTATAAAAACAAGCACTGGGTCCATAAGTTGTAGTCTATCTCTGAACTAGGTTCTGCAGCATATTGTGCTCCTTAATACAAGGTTCCACGGTTAATAAGTTGAGAAAACGTCAGGGAAAACAAAGTGAAACAATTTTCTTGGCTGCAGGACTTCTCAGAGCCTCTACTGTGTGCAAGTGGAGGATAAAGTTTAAAGCATTTCCCAAAGTCCTCGACCATGGAACACCTTTTAACAAAATGCCTATCAACATCTCCCCAAGGCCCCAGAATCACAGTTTAGTAAATGGTATTTTCTTCCATCTGATTTTGGTTAGATTCTGACTTTCTTGCTCGCCTTGAACTATAAGTGGATAACTGCAAATGCTCTCTACTTTCTTTAGAATAACAGTAACTAATAAACAACAAGGATTTACTGCATAGCACAGGGAACTACCTTCAATTTCTTGTAATAAACTATAATGGAAAAGAATGAAAAATGGATATATACATGTATATGTATAACCAAATCACTTTGCTGTACACCTGAAACTAACACAATACTGTAAATCAATTATACTTAAAAAAAAAAATAACGAACCAGTCATCATTTGACTTGTGTTATCTTAATCCTCACAACAATGTTGTTAAGTCCTAATATTCCCATTTTAAAGATGGGGATTCTGAGGCTCAGTGAGGTTAATCAGGGTCTAAGAGGGTGAATATCTTATGGGTCTAATCTAATCACATGAGCCCTTTAAAAGCAGAAGGGGAAGTCAGGGAGATGTGAAGCACATTCTGGCTTGAAGATAGAGGAGGCCACGTGAACAGACCAGAATGTGGTTTCTGGGAGGTGACAGTGACCCCTGGCCAACAGCCAGCAAGAAAACGGGGATCTCAGTCCTACAACCACACAGAACTGAATTCTGCCAACAACCTGAATAAGCCTGAAAGTCAGTTCTCCTCAAGAACCTCCAACAGGAGCCCAGCCTAGCTGACACTTTGATTTTGACCTTATGTGACCCTACACAGAGAACACGGGCAAGCCCACCTGGCTTTTGACCTACAGAACTGTGAACTAATAAACGGGTGTGTTTTTCAGCCACTGAGTTGGTGGTAATTTGATAGGCAGCAATTGAAAACTAACACGGGGCCGTACTATTGTGATCTCATTTTATAGACGAGGAAGTGAAAGCCCGCAGAGGTGAAGGAACCTGCAGGGTGACACAGCTGCTAAATGGCAAAGGGTTTCTCAAACAGGAGTTGAACCCAGGCAGTCTGGCTTTTTACTGTTACGCTGTGTTTTACATATGTATTTGTCTGCAACAATCTCCAACATAGATGGTTAAGTTAAAAAAAAAAGCAAGGTGGGAGCTGTGTATAGAATATTACTGTTTGATTATATAAAGATGAGTAGGCAGAACATATACATGGGTCTGCTTGTATATGTGCATGGTAGCTATGAAAAGATTCAAGGATGATATGATTATTTCCCAGGGGGGGAAATGGGTGTCTGGGGCCAGGACAGGGAAGGAGACTTTTCACCATATATTGTTTTTGGTGTTTTGACTTCTGAACCCTGTGATTGTATAACGCATTAAAAAAATGAAGTATCCTCAATAATGAGAGGAATGGGGAATACTTGGGAGACATATGAATAGGTGAAAAAACACTCTCAAAAGGGCCCAGTACTGTAGGTAAACTGGTTTGTAGGTATATTTATTTGCTAGGGCTGCCATAACAAAGTACCATAGACTGGGGGACTTATACAACAGAAATTAATTTTCTTACAGTTCTGGAGACTAGCAGTCTGAGAACAGGGTGTAAGTCCCTTCTGGGAGCTGTAAGGGAAATATCTGCTCCACGCCTCTCTCCTTGGCTTACAGATGACTGTCATCTCCCTGTGTCTTTACGTGGTCTTCCCTGTGTGGTGTGACTGTGTCCTAATTTTCTTTTTATAAGGACACCAGTCATATTAGATTAGGTCCCACCCTAATGACTTCACTTTAACTTAATTACCTGTTTAAAGAGTCTTTCTCCAAATACAGCCGCATTCTGATGCACTATGGGGTTAGGCCTTCAACATATGAATTTTTGTGGGGGACACAGTTCAGCCCATAAAACAAACATTTAATCCAGGGTTTCTCAACCTTGGCACTACTGACATCTGGGACTGGATAATTCTGGGTCTCAGGGGGCTGTCCTGTGCACTGTAGCATGTTTAGCGGCATCACTGGTCTCTACCCACTAAATACCAGTACCACCCCCCATCCCATGATGACAATCAAAAATGTCCCCCTAGTTGGGAACCACTGCTTTAACCCCTTCTAGCCCTGCTGTGTGGGAAGCTGCAGCAAGTACAACTGGCTCTTCCAGAAGTTCTGCACTTTTATACACAGAATGACGTACTGTGAGAACCACAGCTGAGACCTAGCAAACTCAGACCTGCCCTGGTGGAGACCTGCATCTGCTCAGGAGGGGAGGGGAGAGAGAGAGGAATGACTGACCCCCAGGAGAGAACATGACTCAATCAATGGGAAACCACTTTGAGAGCAAAAGTGCTGGGTTCAGGGCCCAGAAAAGAGAGGGATTTTAATGGCACAAAAAGCCTCATGAATCCTCTTGGCTTCACATCCAAGAAAACCACCTTCCTTGCTCTTGTCTGCCTTCCCCTGTACTTAAGAGACGAACCACGGGGGCTGAGAGCTCGTGGAATTGCATCCTGTGGAAACCTCTCATCCAGGGGCTCGCTGTGCAGGCCGCACTAGGGGTCAGTTAAGATGATTTCAGACATGGGAAGGGCTTCCTCCTTCCCGTTCTTATGGGAAAAGACAGGAAGTGGGTCACATGCTGTGTTTTTTGGAGAAACAGGTCAGCTAAACGTTTCCTTGTTTCTGATACAGCTAGTCCTAGTATCCACCCAGCAACTGGATACCCGGCTTTCTACCTTCTGATAACCTTAATGGGATAAAAACAACCATTTAAGAGATGAGGAAGCCGAGGGCTCCAAAGAGTGAGGTCACCCGTCCAAGGTCACATAGGTAGTAAGTCCAAGAACCAGAATTTGAACCCAGTTTTGCTGACTCAAGGCCAGTTTTCTTCCTGCTGTGCAGTGTTTACTCATGACACACCCGCTACTGAGAGTTTTTAGAGAAGTACCTGCTTTTATATTTCTCCATCTGAAAAATGGGCAGAATGGCAGCTGCCTGCTACCTGTGCTAGTGAGAGGTTGAATGAACCCTGCCCTAAGAATGTTCTAGAACAATGCTGTCCACTGGAATGTTCTACATCTGCTTTGCTCAACACTGTGGCTATCGAGCAGTGCAACTGAGAGACTGAATTTTAAATTTAATTAATTTAAATGTAAATAGTCACCTGTGGCTTGTGGCTGTCATACTGGACAGTGCATTTCTAGAATCTTAAGCCAAGAGGATTTCATTTTAACAAAAGGAAGGAACAATGTGGACAAGTCAAGTTTTAAATTATTACTACTATTAATACTAGGAGTTGGAGTGTCAAGAAAATTTTCCAGGACAAGAAAATTTGCTTTCTTAACTAGGTTCGGGTTAGGTTAAAACAAAAGTTTCACTCGCAGAGAATCAGGGAGTACACGAAGGTGAGGAGGGCGTCTTACTCGTTTTTATATTCTCAGGGCCTAGCATTGCCTTTGTAAGCAAATAAGTCCCAAATAATGTCCATTGGATTGAGGAGAGAAAGGGGATGTGGCTGAGAAGAACTCTACGTGGTGGGGTAGCAGCAGGCCTAGTTTTAACCCCCTAACAGGAAATTAACACGAGGCTCTTCATTCAGCCCATAATATCCATGTGTCAAGACAGACCTAATGGTCCTTGTTCTCATGAGTCTGTACTTGAATAGTGGGGACAGAAAATAAACACAAGACAATCCAATCATTTCTGATACTGGCACACGCGAGGAGGGAAATAAAATGGTGATGGGGTAATGCAAACTGGGGACCACCACTCTGAACAGGGTGGTCAGGGAGGCGACAGAGTCTCAGAGGAAGTGACACTTGAATGATGGGAAGCGGACAGCCGTGGGAACATAGAGAAAAACCTCCCCAGGCGGAGGGAGCGGTAAGTGCGAAGGGCCTGAGAAGGAAGGTGCTGGCTGGTCCAGGGTGAGCCAAGGGAGAGGACAAGGTCCTGGGTGATGAGGTCGGAGAAGTGGGTAGGAGCCTGATCAGGCAGGGCCAAGATGTATGAACTGTATAAGTTATCTGGATTTATGATGACAAGTGGCTGCTCTAGACACCCGGCCAGTGTGATGGTTTGGGGCTGAGGTTATAGATCGGTGGCCGTCATTGTTAACCCACCCCCCTTCTTGGCCGGCCAATGAGCATGGCTGTCCTGGGAGGCCCAGGTATGAGAAGATCCCGGACAGACCCTCTGGTGTCCAGAGGCACGTGGGAATCAGTGGCTCACCCAGCCTCACACATCAGGGACCGTGGGGCCATCAAGCAAACCCAAATACCAGAAGCCCTTCCAATATAATTATAATATTAAAAACCAACCCACCCTCTCAGTGGACGGTGTGGAGGCGCAGGAAAGAGCATCTGTGCTGTGAGCCATTAGGGGTCCCTGACAGATGTGCTCCTCTCCCCCCTCCCCCCACCAGCTGCAAATGAAGACCCGTCCTTTTCTTCTGCCCAGACAAGGATTGATGAGGATTTGGGAGAGCACTCAGACAGGCAAGGAAAGGCTGTGAACCTTTTCCAAGCCTGCAATTTATCTTGAGGAGACTATTCACATCACTTTTTACAGGCTGGATTATGCTCTGACCTGGCACATTAATCTCGCCGAATAAAATAATAATAATCAGAAAAAGGGAGCTGGACAGTTGCCAGGGAGGCATTAATAACTGTCGCCCACACCTCGGAGGTGCAGGGAAGGGGTGCCACCTCCCATCCCCGCCCCCTGGCCCCCAGCGGTGCCCGTCGAAGGGGAAGGAAGTGAGGTAGCCATTGCCTGAACTTGGGGGAATTTTATAGAGATGGTGTACGGGGACATCGCTCCTCAGTCAACTCTGAGGAATTTTCCGAGCAAATCCAGAGAACTTCCATGGGAGGGAGTGTGGTCTAGTAACTCCCTCCCAGAGCAGGGGTTCTGGAATCAGACTGCCTGAGTTCAAATCCCCACTCAGCCACTTATACACTGTGTGACCTTGGGCTACTTCTTAACCTCTCACTGCGTTTGTGTTTTCCTCTGGAAAACAGGGATAAAACCAGCAACTGCTGGGAGTGTAAAATGGTGTAGCTGCTGTGGGAAACAGTTTGGTGGTTCCTCAAAAAGTTAAACATAGAATTACCATATGACCCAGCCATTCCACTCCTAAGTATTTACCCAGAAAAACTGTGTTCAAACAGATACTTCTACACAAATGTTCAAAGCACTGCTATTCCCAATAGCTAAAAAGTGGAAGCAATCCAAATGTCCATCAATGGATGAATGGATAAACAAAGGGTGGTCTATCCACACAATGGAATATTATTCAGCCATTAAAATGGAATGAAGTGCTGATTTCTGCTACAATGTGGATAAATCTTGAAAATATTTCAAGCTAAGTGAAATAAGCCAGACACAAAAGGTCACATAATGTATGACTCCATTTATATGAAATGCCCAGAATAGGTAAATCCATAGAGGTAGAAAGCAGATTGGTGGTGGCCAGAGGGAAGGGGGAGTGACTGAATGGGTACGGGGTTTCCTTTTGGGGTGATGAAAATCTCTTAGGACTAGATAAATGTGATGGTTGCACAGCACCGTAAATGTACTGAATGGCACTGAATTGTATACTTTAAAATGATTGCTGGGACTTCCCTGGTGGTCCGGTGGAAGACTCCACGCTCCCAATGCCGGAGGTCTGGGTTCGACCCCTGGTCAGGGAACTAAGATCCCACATACCGCAACTAAGCCCGTTGCCAACTAGAGAAGCGCACAGGCCACAATGAAGACCCAGCACAGCCTAAATAAATAAACAGACAGACAAATAAATAAATAAATGTCAGTTCTTGAAGACCACCGAAGCCAAAATAAACAAACAAATAAATAAATGTCAGTTCTCTCTAATTTATAAAAAGAAAAGAAAAGAAAAGAAAAGAAAAGAAAATGATGGCTGGTTAATTTTACGTTATGTGAATTTTACCTCAATTTTTAAAAAACCCACAAAACAACAGCACTTGCCTTGTGAGACAGATGTCAGAGGGAAAAGGGTTAGAGCAGGGCCTGGCCCACATGAAGGGCTGACTCCACATTAGCTGTTCCTATCGCCATCAGCGTTGTTACTCTGAGGTTTGCAATCTCTGGCAGGTTATTTAACTCAGTTTCTGCTCTGTGCAGAGAGATATCAACAGTATCCACATCCCAGGATTGCTAAGATTAAACAAGACGATGTCTTCAGTAGACTATAAACTCCATGAGTATGTGGATTTTTGTCTACTTTGTACTTTGATACTGATGTATCCCTGTGCCTAGAACAGTGCCTGGCACACCGCTGGCATTTAGCAACTATTTCTTGAACAAATGGCAGTGCTTAACACACTGCCTGACTCCTGGTAATTGTTCAGCAACGTTTACTTGCATTTATTACTATTGGTCTGGTTGCTGCATTTCTTTGAAGGTTTGCTGCATGTTCCTTTCTAGCACAGGGAAGTGAGTACTACTTTGCCTTGTAGATTTTGGTGTCTTCATGACAGAGGTGTCTGGACACCTACCATATACGAGAGGTTTGAGCTGAGCTGACAATGGAGTCTAAGCTCTCACTGCGGTTACAAGAGGAGGTGATGAGAGTTAGTGTAGTTGTCTAGACTATCAACTCATCCACTCACCCATCCATCTACCAACCTGTCTGTCCATCCTTCTAAATAGCCATCTGAATATCCATCTACCCATCCATCCAACCATCCATCCATCCATCCATCCATCCATCCATCCATCCATCCATCCAAGTACCCATCCATCATCTATCTAAATATCCATCCATCCATCTACCCATCCATCTATCCACACAATCACTGGACTATCCATCTGTCCACATATCCACCAACTTTCCCATCTAGCCATCCAATTCATCCATCTACCTATACATCCATTCACCCATCCATCTACCCACCCAAACATATATGCATACATACAATGAATGCTTCAGAGTGCATATCAGATGCTGGTGATGCATCAACAAAGAAACCAGATGCATTCATTTCCTGCTGTCACAGAGGTTACAGTCGAGCAGAGCAGGCAGACAATTAAACAATCAATTATAGTCAGGGTGGTGAGTGCTGGAACAGGGGAAGTACAGGGTGCTGTGAGAGTCCCCAGTAGGGGCACCATACCTCACCTGAAGGGGCAGGGGAGGTTTCTAAGAGGCTGTGATCTGCAGGAGGAGCGGGAGTTGGTTAAGACACAAGAAAGGAAAAGGGTCTTTGAGGTAGAAGGGCAGCACATAGCTGACTCTGGAAGCTGTAAGGGTTAGTTACTCAGTCTCAGTGCCTCAGTTTTCTTATCTGGAAAATGGGGTTAGAACATCTACCACATGTCAGATTGGGACTAGTTGGTGTATGGAAGGAAATGAAAGAAGAAGCATCTGGCTGAAGCACAGGGAACAGAGGGAAGAGGGGCAGGAGAGAGTGAGAGGAAGAGTAAGGATGCTGGATAGGCAGATGGGCTGCAAAGCCTCACCTGCTTCCTCTCCAGGCAATGACAACCCACCCCTCATTTCACCCACATACATAAAGTCTTTTTATGTTTGCAGCATCTCAAACGGGGTTTTGTAAACATCTCTATTTTCTAAGGGAAGAAACATGTTCAGGCACATGTAATGACTCACCCAAGGCCCCGTGGCTGGAAAGTGGCAGGGTCAGGAATGGCCCAGGAATTCCGACATCCATTCAGTGCTGGGCAGATGATCTCCTGACGTGGCCATGGCCTTGGGAGTTGGAAGATGTGAATTCTGATTCTATAACTGACCAGCTGGGTGTTTTTTGGACAAAATATCTCACCCCTCTTTCAGCCACAGTACAGGGTAAGTGAAAAAATGGCCACCCAAAGATACCAGGTCCCAATCCCTGGAAGCTGTGAATGTGACCTCATCTGGAAAAAGGGTATTTGAAGACACAATTAAGTTAAGGCTCTTGGCACGGGGAGAGTATCCTGGATTGTCTGGGTGGGGCCCAAATGCAGTCACATGTATCTATATGAGACAGATAGAAGGAGACGTCATACACAGCAGAGGCCAGGTGAACCGCAGAGGCAGAGACTGGAGTGATGCCGCCATGAGCTAAGGAATGCTGCCAGCTACCAGAAGCTGGAAGACGCAAGGAAGGGTCCTCCCCTAACATCCAGCACCGCCCCCACACCTCTGACACCTAGATTTCGTTTCAGTGACACTGATTTTGGACTTCTGACCTCCAGGACTGTGAGAGAACAAATTTCTATTGTTTTCAGCCCCAGACATGTGGTTATTTATTATAGCAGCCACAGGAAATGAATACAGTGGGCCCTCTGTATCCATAGGTTCCTCGTCTGTGGATTCAACCAGTCTCACATAGAAAATCCGAGGATGCGGAACCGCAGATATGGAGGACCAAATGTAAGGGACTTGAGCATCCACGGATTTTGGTATCCGAGGAAGATCTTGGAACCAATCCCTCGCAGATACTGAGGGATGACTGTACTCAGCTTTTCATCTAGAAAGAGGTGATAATAATCTCACTCTCACTCAGAGGGGTGTTGAGAGCCTTACATGAGTCAAGACATGGGAAAGAATCTAGCAAGAACCAGAATGCACTAGGCAATGAGTAACCATTCTCTGTCTGTTTTCCTTATCTTTCTCCCATACCCACTTTGAGGTACAGCTTGGGCCCCGAAGCTGAAGCCCTGGGCTGGAGTCCCAGCTCTACCACTTAATAGCTGTCTGCCTGCTCAACCTTCCGTCTCCTCCTCATCAATGACAGTAACTGTACCTCCCTGAGAGGAATAGCAAGAGGCTACATAAGGTAATTCATACATGAAGTGCTCTTAGTACAGTCTCAGGTACACAGTCGGTGCTCAATAACTGCGAGCCATTATTATTCCAGGCAGTCAGTGCGGAGCCAGCTTCCTCACATGCCTGGATTCACGTCTCCTGCCTTCAACAAACTGCCACAACTGCTATGAAGGAAAAGGTTCAGGGCATCTAGAACCCAAGGGGCACTGAACCCAAGGAGGGGCTCATGGGAACCCTGATTTGTAGCCGGTTGGTCAGAAGTACAGGTGACAACTTGGGGCTGGTGACTGGCATCTGAAGTGACAGGGGCAGTCTTGCGGGACTGAGCCCTTATCCTGTGGGATCTGACAGTATCTGGAGGTGGATAGTGTCAGAACTGTGTTAAACTGAAGGATACCCAGCCAGTGTCAGAGAATTACACGATGTGTGGAAAACCCACACATCTGGTGTCAGAGGTATTGAGTGTGTGTGTGTACAGAAGAAACACAGGAGTGTGTTTTTCCTATACACATGGCCAGTGATTTTATCAGTTGTCACTCAAGACAGATGGTCAATTCCAACCTGCTCTTCTGCCAACCAATGCCTGGGACAAATTCTGAGCTTTCTGACCTAACTGTGATGTCTTTTCCTCATACTGCTCAGTCCTCTGAATTACAATGATTATCCCCCAAGACCTCTTCATCCCAACACCTCCTGCAGGCCTCTCCCTAAGGTACACTCCAAAGAATCATTGCCACCAGTCTGCTTCCTGTGTCCATGGGAGGCATCACTCATGGATCACAGAGTCCTTTTCTTCTGAGCCTCGGTACCCTCTATATAACATGCCTCAGAAGCCACAAAGAGTCAAAAACCTCTGAGAGCCATCCTTCCCTGGGAGAAGCAGGACCCAGGGCATGTCAATGTGCTTTTTTTCCTTTCTCGGGTGAAATTTAGATGAAAATTGCATCAAGGCCAGCTTTGAACAACAAAACTTAGGAAATGCACTTGGAGAGCAGAGGCGTGACAAGAAGGTGGTGACAATAAAGAATGATGCTCAGCTTCAAGGGATGACGAGAGGGGGGAGACAGGATCTACTAGCTCAGGCTCTGTTCATTTGACGCACTGACATTAGCTCTGCCCAAGTCCAACCTTTCCTTCTCCAAAAGGCGTCCTGAAACCCCTGCATGATTGGCGTGATGGGCCTACCTTGGACTTGACAGCCAGGATGATCTTGGGCAGGGCCACGACAAGGCACTTGAGGGCGATGGTGATGTACTTGAGCACAAAGTCTGCGATGCCCACGATCCACAGCAGGTCAAAGAAGTCCAGCGTCTCCAGGTTGGGCTTCAGGAATATGAGGCTGGGGGATGAATCAGAGAGTCAGGATGCTTACTTAGGGTCACTGGCCCTTAGGGGCCCTTCTACTCATTCTGGGAGCCTTGTAAATATTACCTGTAGAAAGAGCACTAAACTGGGAGTCAGATATCTGTGCCCTGTTCCTGAATCTGCTATTAACTTGCTGTGTGACCTCAGGTGGGTATCTTAACCTCTCTGAGCCTCAGTTCCCCTGAGAGTTAAATGATGAGATTGGCCTAGAGCATCATTAGTTAAGGTCCCCTCCAGTTTTATGGGCCACAACAGGCTTCACAAGAGGAAACAAAAGGAAGGAAGGAAGGCCGACCAATAACATGAAGGAGGGAGAGAGAGAGAGAAGGAGGGAGGAGGGATTTGATGTGCAGACGCTGTGCTAAGCAATTTACTCACTGTATCTCATCGTCCTGCAGAGTGAGCACTGCTCATCCCCACTTTATAAATGAGGCACTGAAGCTTGGAGACGTGAAGTTAAGTCGCCCAAGGTCACACTGCATGATAAGCATATGGGCATCAGTATCAGAAAGACTTGAGTTTGGATCCAGGCCTCTCCATTATTGGACCCTAGGCAGATAACGTTCTCTCTGTAAGCCTCAGTGTTCTCATCAATAAAATGGGAATCGTTCCCTCCCTCAGTGTTACTGGTGGGATTCAATGAGATAATAGGTATACTACAGACTCTGCCATGCAGCAGTGACAATGATAACAACATCTCTACGAGGCAGGCACTGTTATCTACCCATTTTGCAGATGAGAAAAAAGAGGCACAGAAAGGTAAATGAACATGCACAAGGTCCTACAAATATGATGGAACGGTGGTGGATTCGAAACCAGGTGTCCCGACTACAGTTACTGCTCTCAATCCTTATTCCACAGCAGTGCTACTCGGACTATGTAAACCCATTTTACCCATCTGTGACCAGGTAAGTCAACCTCACACTCAATTTCTGTAACTTCCCTCACTGGGGACAGACAACAAGTCATTCTCGAACGGGCACTGATCCATAGACCACATGCTGAGTAGCACTGCTCTCCATCACCTCTGTGGATGATGATGTTATTCGTATTAATAATATCTCGGCTCTCTACATCATGCTGGCCCTGCTCTACATGCTTTACATGTCTCAAGTCATTTCATCTTCCCAAAGGCTCTATGTGGTAGGCACTATGATTATCGCATCTTGAGCTGGGGAATCTGGAGTGCTTCGACATGGAGTCACCGCCCACGGCATCTCAGCTAGAATGTGGAGCTAGGATTGGAACCAGCATCCAAACTGTGCTGGTCCCCTTGCTTTTCTTCCCGCCAGATTAGAGGCTCCAGGCAAAGGCCACTCCGAGTCCTGCCTGTCCACCAAAAAGCAGGGGACAGTGCACACAGCCCAGAGTGAATGATTTCTAAACACTTCCCACATACTCTGCTGGGCTGGTGGAAAACGGCGCAAACTGAGGCCCCCTGAGGAGAGCATCCTAGGAATGAACTGGTCTATTTTTGTACTTTTATTTTTAAAAGTCAATTTCTATTTAGAATAAAGTATCTTTGAAGAGGGAGAGTAGGGCTAAATCAATGAAAATAATCTATCTTTGCACTCTCTCACGATACCTTTGGTGTCCTTCCACATCTGAGCCCTGTCTCTGTGGGATGCCTCGTCTCCAAGTCTGAGTGGCATCCGAGTTACGATATGGGGAGAGGCTGGCAGCCCTGAGCTCCCCTTTTTGTCTCTGCTCTTGTCCCTCCCTGGGCATAACCCAGGCTGGCTGGTTGACTTCCATGCCCTGCTTCTCTATTATGCATCTCTGATCGCAAAAGAAATGAAGATCTGCCCTCCACTTTCCATTTTATCTCAGAGACACCAATCTGCTAAATTCACCCAGATAGGTTTGAGTTCATTGTCTTGGAGTTTTTTCTGTTTTGGCTTTTGGAGCCAGAAAGATGCCCAAGTGTTTTTCCGCAGATTGATCACTAAGTCCACTTATTTCTAATGTACACTATGAACTTTAATGGATGGATACATTTTATTGTCAGTTTTCTGCCCCATTAGCCATCACCTCCAATAGATAAAGTAATTTATCGTAAAAGAATAATATTATGATATGATTATGACATATCAAATGTTTCACAGTTTGCCCAGTACTTTTCACATATTATTAACATTTGGCCTCTCTAATAATTAGCCTGTGGGTGGGTAATGACCCTCAGGTGGGTAAGGCAGAAATTAACTTGCTCCCGGTTTCACAATGCAGAAACTAGGCGAGGTTCAAAGAGGTTCCACTATTTGCCAAAGGGCACAAAGCTGGTATGTGGCAAGACTAAGAACCTCTGACACTGGTCATCAGACTTCAAATCCTGGGATGATTCAAACTCTCTGTTACTTACTGGGACTAAGGCTTATTAGAAAGGGTTTCATTAAGCCAAAGTTTCCTCACCTGTACAATAGCGACAGCACTACCCAGCTGAGTGGGAGGGCAAAATAGGATAACGGCTATTGGTATCATTTACAAACACAGTCTAGACCACTGACATCAATAAGGAGGGAGGCTCAGCTCTGTTGCTTTTCTCCTAGGTCACTCTCTTTCTCATTGTGTGCTGCCAGTTTGACTCAGCACCGGTTTGATGAGGGCACAGAAGTCTGAGCCTGTGAATGTGATCATGCCCAGAAAATGGCATGAGCTGGAAATTCCTCCACGGTTCTGGGAAACTCCATCTCCTTTACCCTCCACCAGGACCTTGATCTTCTGGGCCAGGCAACTAATGCAGTGTGTGGGATGCATGTTGATGCCTTGGAACTAACTTCCCAAATTGCTTTCATGCAACTTCGGGTGGCCCCAGAAAGTGGTGAAACGGGTCACTCCTCAAAGTCCATTTTTAAAACAGATGGACATGATCTGAAAGCTTGGCTTGAGTTTCCACCCTGTGCTACAGACCATTACTGGCCAGTCCTCCCCGACCACACACTATGTGGCTACTAGAAAATGCAAAATTACACATGTGGCTTGCATTATATTTCTATAAAGAATTATGCTCTAGGCACGTGTATATGACAGCAGGGTGGGATTTGAAAGTTACAACATGACCTAGAGCTACTGCATTGTTCTCAAATGAAGGGGCTGTGGGTCCCGAGTCCAACAAAGCCCCCCACTTTCTCACTGGGGGTCAGACTCCCCTGCTCACCTGTTATACAGCTGCTGGGAACTGAACGTGTAGAGCACATACAGGGTGTTTCCCGCCAGAAAGGCTAAGATCCACAAAATGACCAGCACCGACCTCTTCTCCTAGAGACAAAGCAAGAGATCTGTGGGGATGCTGAAACGCCAAAGGTGCACCTGGCAGAATATTCCAGAATGTTCCCCGACAAGGGGCAACTTTTCCCTTTCTCAAAGGTTTGGAGGAAGCAGGGTTAATGGTGAAAGGAAGGGCATTGGCATCTTTCCATCCCACTGGAACCTAAGGGATGGTTACAGAGAAGGTAACAGAAATGTGTGAACCTGCTTGGAGAACTATCCAGAGAGTCAGGAGGGCACCATGGTTAGCAAAACTGATTCTGGAGCTGGGTGGCCTGGGTTCAAATCCTTGGTCTATTATCTGGAGGTTGTCCAACCCTGGGCAATTACTTAAACTCTCTACATTTCTCTTTACTTGTCTGTAAAATGGGTATACATTGTATCTCTCTTATAGAGTCTGAGAATTAATGCACATGAACTGCTTAGAACAGTGCCTGGCATGTAAGAAATGTTAGTTTACATTTGCTGTTAGGAACTGAGGCACAGAGAAATTAAGTAACTCTGGCTCAAGGGCACATGTTTTAAGCTCCGGTGCCCTCATTAAAAAATGAGGTTTTGGGACTTCCCTGGTGGCGCAGTGGTTAAGAATCCGCCTGCCAATGCAGGGGACATGGGTTTGAGCCCTGGTCCGGGAAGACCCCACATGCTGTGGAGCAACTAAGCCTGTGCGCCACAACTACTGAAGCCCATGCTCCAGAGCCCATGCTCCACAACAAGAGAAGCCACCGCAATGAGAAGCCCGCGCACCACAACGAAGAGTAGCCCCCGCTCGCCACAACTAGAGAAAGCCCGCGCGCAGCAACGAAGACCCAACGCAGCCGAAAATAAATAAATAAATAAAAAATTTTTTTTAAATGAGGTTTTGTTAAGGATTAAGTAAACTTGATAAATGTAAACATTCAGTCTGGTACAGGCTCACATTTCAGGCTCACTAAATGGTAGGACTTGTTGTTTTGACTTTACAACCCAGCAGTAGATTCAGATCGATAGGTTGGAAACTTCTGTTCTAACTTTTTCCGGCATGGACCTTTGGGCTACTGCCCTGGACTGACCATTCAACATAGGGCCACATTTATAGGATTAAATTCAAACTCGTACACATGGATGTCAAAGCCCTTTGCAATCTAGCCCCGTTTCTCTTTCTCCAGCCTTGTTTCTGATTAGTCCCCAGGAAGACAAGCTGGGAAACCTTCTCAGTTGGCTGTTTCTCAGTAGTCTCTCAGCCTGACAGCAACCTGAGGAAATTTCTAGAGGAGGCGTAGAGCAGGGCATTCCTGCCTGTGTACCCTGGGATACATAATCAGACCGCCGTGCTGCTGACAAGCTGAAAAGCTTGTCTTTTCCTGGACCAGGGCGGCTGCATTGCTGGAATAAGATGAGGTCATAACTTTCCCAGTGTAACCTTCCCTGTGGTTTCGGTAAATGCTCCACTGTCTCCAGACACAGCTCAGAGCTCAACACACTGTTACAACACACATTTCCATAGCGCAGACGAAATAAATGCATCTCCATCCACCCATTATTCCAGGAGTGGTCAAGGTTAACGGCCTGAGAAACCACCTCCAACCAACCAACTGCTCTTATCAATGTGATTAATCCACTCGGCAGCCCTTTTTATGCCAATAAATAATAGATTCCGGTTTAATCCCCTGTAAATCCAAACCAAAAGTGGAAGAGAAAGGGAATTAGCAATGCCCCGAGAAGCCAGACTCTGAAGGACAAATGGGGTACTTCTCCAGTAGTAAGTGAGATTCCTAAACTTACTAAGAGTCATGCAGACTCCCTTCCACTGAAATATACACAGACAGGCAAATCATCACCTGTGTCTTCATAGGGTTCAAAGACCCCTAGAAGCCTGTCCATGGATACAGGCATCCCCTTGCCCCTAAAATTCAAGTCAAGGCACCGTGCGGATGTTACTGCATCTGAGAAAGAGCCAGCCCCAATAGCCTCCACTGTGACATTGAGCAACCTGCTGTTCTAATAGCAGCAGAAAGGGGTCTGCATGAAGAAGATGAGACTAAAGGTCAAGAAGAACCTCTGGCTCCATGCCCAACTCCAGACTTCAATGTGCTCATGTATCAAATAAAGACTGAGCTGGCATCTGTGCCTCATGGACGCCTAGGGGCTTCTGAGAAAGCAGATGACCCCAAAGCAGGGTCAGAGAGGATGGTGGCTATTATAGGATCACATGTGCAGCAGAAAACATAGGCTTGTTAAAAATAGCTCAATTAAGTTGTTCCTATGAGCCAGGCACTGCACTAAACACCTTCCATGAACCATCTCCTTTAATCCTCTCGATGGGTGTATGAAGTTGGTGTGGCAGTTCCTTTTCCAGAGGTGGCACCTGAGGCTGAGATCAGCGAGGTAACCCATCCAAGGGCTTGCAGGAGGGTGGAGGAGCTGGGATTTGAATCTGGGGGGGAGTACAGGCTCTGGGCTCAATGCCTGGGTTCATATCCTGATGCCACCCTTCACGCTGGCTGTGTGGCCTTAGGCAAGAAACTTATGGCTTAGCCAAGAAATTCTGGGCCATTGTTCCCTCATTGGGAAAATGAGTTCAGAATGATTTTGCCTCCCTCCCAGGTTGCTGGGATGAATCTGCAAGAGGAGCTGTGTAATGGGTCCAGCATCGTGCTGGACACGGTTAGTGCTCGGCAGATATCAGAGGGCATTCGGGATGATGGTGGTGAAGCCGTAGGGCCACCCAGCAGTGCCCGTGGGGCGGCCTTAACCATGAGCGTGGGTTGGAAGTGAGCTAACTGATTGAATGCCGGGAGGATAAGGGGGATGGGCCAGGGGCACATGGGGAGAGGCTGCTGTTGGAAGGGAGAAGGATGGCACATCCGGGGATCTGCCCAGGGTGGGCGGCAGAAGAATGGCCTCCCAAAGGTGTTCCTGTCCTAATCCCTGCAACCTGTGAATATGTTAGGTTACATGGCAAAGGGCAATAAAGGTTGCAGGTGGAATTAAGTTTGCTAATCAGCTGACCCTGCGTGGGGGACAGTCTCCTGGATTACCCAGGGGGGGTCCAATGTAATCACAAGGGTCCGTAAAAGTGGAAGAGGGAAACAGAAGAGGAGAGTCAGAGGGAGATGTGTCTATGGAGGGATGGTCACAGAGATGCAACGTTGCTGGCTCGAAGAAGGAGGAAGGGGCCATGAGCCAACGAATGTGGGTGACTTCTAGAACCTGGAAAACACAAGGGTCCTCTGAACCCTTCAGAAGGAACATAGTCCTGTTGACACGTTGAACTTAGGCTAGAGGGACCCACTTCAGGCTTCTAATCTACAGAACTGTGAGTAATCCCTTTGTGTTGTTTTAAGCCACCGAGTTTGTGGTCATTTGTTACAGCAGCCCCAGGAGAGTAATTTACCAGGTGACTCACCTTTAGAGAGACCTGTTCCCGGAGCGTGGAGTTGGCATAGGCGAAGGTGCTGGCCATCCCAATGCACACGGCAATGCCTGCAGGACAGAGGAGGGGCCGAGACCACCCACTTAGACTCGTCAGGCCCGGCCCGGGCTTACTAGGGACACATCCTTGGTCCCCTCGGGGTTGATACGCTAACCACAGAGGAGAGAGAAAAATCCCATTTCTGGGGCATTCGGGCTGCCATGTGTATCACTGGGAACCCCAAGCCACTCTGAGAAGAGGCCTCTGACTTAGGGATGGGATTGAGGCCACTGTGGGCATATTTTATAGAACCAGCTAGAAGCATCGGCTGTGCAGTCCGGTAAGACCTGTGTTCAAATCTCGGCTGGGACTAATCACTGCACCTCTCTGAGCCCCAGTTTCCTCCTCTGTAAAACAGACAGAATAATAACAGTACTTAACTCAAGGAGGGGTACTGCTTACAGTGTACAATCTCTACCAGTTAGTAAGTGGTGCCTATTATTATTTCTACTTTCAAAAAGAATCTGAGGCACGTTATTTGTAATAAAAGCATATGTAGAAAAAGACCACAACACCATAAGAAATTGAAGTTTCATGTTAAAGGGGAAAGAATTCCTAGCTGACCAGGAAAATATGACCCTTGCAGAGTAGGGAAAAAGAACTGAATTTTATTCCACAATTTAGCAAGCTACCATCTTGGAATTCTCCCTAAATAGGGATTTTCGAATCCTACTTTTTGTTCCCTGTGGAAAGGATTCTGCTTTCACATGACATGCAGAGTTCCCACACTTGGAGTTCACTTTTACTTTTTAAATAGTACGTGTGTTCCAGGCATTCTTTCAGATCTACTTTGTAAAAGATGTGTTTCTTCATTAAAAACATATAAAATCAAAACCAGTAACCCCACAATCTCTTCTTGTACTCTTCTCTTTGATCAAACAAAAAAGCCTGCCAACTGAGAAATAAAATGACCAAACTTGAGAATAAAAATTAGTGGTGAGTTTGCTGGAATTCAGGGTAAGGGAGAACATGCCAGGTTCCATTTCTAGGAATAAAAAGGGAGGGCCTGACATGGTAGCACCCCAAAAAGGAAGGAGTGATCTGAGTCAGCTGGAACCCACCAGAAAGGGGCAAATGAGACACAAACGATGGCCTAAACTCCTCCAGATATTTCTTGTGGGATGTAATAAGCCATGAGATAGTAATTAGTACTGTAATTTCTACCGTAAGATAAAAACAATAGCCTAAGCTCTCCAGGGCACGGCAACATCATGATCTAATAACAGTACGTAACAGATAATAACAACAGTGGACCAGAAACCACATTAATTGAATGTTAAGTGTGTGTCAGGTGCTAGGCTAAGCACTGCATGAATCATTACCTTACTTCCTAATGATAATAACAGGTAGTATTTACTGAGCACTTGCTATGTGCAGGGTTCTGTGTTAAGTATCTTACATGTATTAATAATGAATATAATAAAAATAATAATCTACACTTGCATAGCACTTACTCTCTGCCAGGCACTGTCCTCAGTGCTTTACATATGTTTACTCATTTAACCTCACTCAATCTCACGAAGGCAGATGCTGTTCATATACTAAAATAGTATCTGTAACATACTATTATAGTCTATGTATAGCTATAATACATATGTAATAGTATTTGTAATAGTACATAGACTATTTTAACCCCCATTTTATGGATGATCGGACTGAGGCACAGAGAGGTTAAATAATGTACCCAGCGTCACACAGCTAGGAAGGGGGCAGAGCCCAGGTTCAGACCCAAGCAGTCTGAACTCCTGGGTAGTACACTCTATTCCTTCACATCACCCAACCAGCTATGGAAGTTTCTACCACAACCCCGCTGGAGAGATGACAAATCTGAGACTCGAAGAATGTGAGTGGCTTGTCCCAAGTCACACAGCTAGTCGGCCAGGATTTGAACCCAGGTCTGACTCAGAATCCTGGACTCTTAAGGACTTTGCACCATAAGGACCTCTACTGCCTTCCCTTGGCACTTGGGATGGAGACCCCACCCCCCTACCCAACGGGTGAGGCGGCAGTCTTTGAGCCCTGCATCCCTCCACACTCACCAAGCTTATGCTGGAAGCACACTTTGGCCAGGAGGATGAGGATGAAGGGCAGCCCTTTCTGGAGCCAGCAGATCACGGCCTTCAGCTCGGACAGGGCCGGGGCAGGCGTCCCGGGCTGCTCGTCGCCTGCCTCGTCGGAGTGCGCGCGGTGGTCCCCGCCCACGTGCTGCAGCAGGGAGCCCCCGCGGTGGCCGCCATGGTGGAAGTGGTGGTGGGGCTGGCGGTGGTGGTAGGCGCCCCCCTCACCGCGGCCCCCGCCTTCCTCCCTGGATGTGGGCATCTGGAGGAACACGTCCCCGCCGCCCGCCGCGGCCCCCAACACCAGGCTGGACGGGAAAGGGGTGGCGGGGAGGCTGCCTGTCGGGAGGCCCGATAAGCCGGAGAAGAGCGCTGGCGGGGAGGCCGCTTCTGCCTTCAGACTCTCAAAGACTCCGCCTTCGTCCACACTCGCCTCAGAGCTGAGCGCTTGACTGCGATTTCTGGGCCGGAAGGGAGGAGAAAGCCCCCACCAAGTCAGGCAGTGGAGGATGGGGGGCAAATGACCCTATCAATGATGTTATGGGCCGAATTGGGGCCCCTGCCCCAGGAAAATCATATGTTGAGACCCTAACCCCCAGTCCTCAGCCTGTGACAGTTTTTGAAGACAGGGCTTTTGCAGAGGTAAGTGAAAATGAGATCATTAGGGCCAGCCTTAATCCAATATGACTGGTGTCCTTATAAGAGGAGGAAATTTGGACACAGACACGCGGGAGGGAAGACGATGTGAAGACACAGAGAGAAGGTGCCCATCTGTAAGCCAAGAAGAGAGGCCTCAGAAGAAACCAACCCTGCCGATGCCTTGATCTTGGACCTCCAGCCTCCCGAACTGTAGAAAATAAATTTCTGTAGTTTAAGCCACCTAGACTGTGATACCTTGTCACCCTGCAGCTCTAGCAAACTAATATAAGTAATAATAGCAATAGGGTCATAATCTTTACTGAAATTTTACTATGTGCCAGATACTTTTCTAAGTGCTTTCCATTAATTAACTCATTAAATCTTCCTATCAACCCTGTGAACTAGGTACTAATAATACCGTCTTACAGATCAAGAAACTGAGGCACAGAAAAAAGTAACTTGTCCAGGATCACACAGCTGGTAAGGTATGGAACAGGGAAGAGTCAAACCCAGGAAGGCTACCTCTGGAGCCTGCTTTCTTAACCACTATACTTTACTGAAAAGGGAGCGCAGAGTCCTCTGATTCTAGAATAACCTCAGAAACTCAGGTACCCCTGGTTCTGTAATCTCCAAGTTCAACGATTCCCAGTTCCCAAGAGGATCCACCTTGGTCACAACTGGTATTTGGAGGGCAGCAGAAAGTAACGGGAAGAAGATTTAATTGGAGAAGCCCACATTTGAACCCTAGCTCCACCCTTCCCAGGGGTCTTAACAATCCTGCACTCAGTTTTCTCACCTGGAAAATGGGTATAAACACCATTCATGCATAGAATTCCTAGGCATCAAATTTAGAGTACCCCTTTCAGTGTACCTGGCACTTAGTAAATGGGAACTATTATCTCTAATCCCTACGGAAAACCTCCAGGGCCAACTGCCATTTCTAGTTCCAAGCACAGGCCTATTGTATTGGAATCAGGTAAAGGATGCTGATGCTCTTTCAGAGCCATTGCTGGAGGAGCAGAGAGCCTAGAGTTACCCTTCCAAGAATGGTGAGCCCCAAACTGGGTGCACTTTCCCATGAACACCATGCCCCGGAGTTCTGGAGGTCATGTGTCTTCTCTTGGGCTTGTCCTTTTCGAATGGAATCAGTCTACACAACAGGTGGAGCTGATTAGCTCAATGTGCTGTGTCAGTGGGAGGGGCAAAGAGCCACCCTCCCTTCCTTATCTCACCCCAGAGTAGGGTTCCCAAGGAACCTCCACAGACCCCTATGATACTCTAAATACATCCTGAGTTTACTGAAAGTGAATGCTGAGTTCCACTCATCCTGTGGACCCCACAACCCAGGGCATACAACCCAGGTGCTTAATAAAAGTATGCTAGTTATCGGCGCAGTGGTTTAGAATCCGCCTGCCAATGCAGGGGACATGGGTTCGAGACCTGGTCTGGGAAGATCCCACATGCCGCAGAGCAACTAAGCCCACGTGCCACAACTACTGAGCCTGCGCTCTAGAGCCTGCGTGCCACAACTACTGAAGCCTGCGTGCCACAACTACTGAAGCCTGTGCGCCCAGAGCCAGTGCTCCGCAACAAGAGAAGCCACCGCAATGAGAAGCTCACGCACCCCAACAAAGAGTAGCCCTCCGCACCGCAACGAACAGTAGCCCCTGCTCTCCACAACTAAAGAAACCCTGCACGCAGCAATGAAGACGCAACGCAGCCATAAATAAATAAATTAATAATAATAAAGAAAAAGTATGCTAGTCATCATCCAAGCACAAAATGGCCCCAGAGGGAGGCTGCAGGGGAGGTTTTACACTGCTTTCACACTTGATCTTATGTAATCTACTCTCCACTCAGAGACAAGGGTGCACTAAAACAAAAAAACAAAAAAGCCATATATTTGATTATTTCACTAACCCACTAAAAGGGCTTCCCATTCTCAACTCCTTCCTGCAGTCTCAGATAAACCCTATAGATAGGGACTAATATCATTTCCATTTTACAGATAAAGAAACCGAGGCTTAGAGAGATGAACTTGCCAGATATCTTGGATTATCTTGCCCTGAACTCCAATCTCACCATGTGCCCTTTTCTCACTGCCCAAGGGCTTCCCAGGGCAGGGCCTTTGCCCAGGCCGTCCCCTTCATGGGCTGTCCCCCAGCCCCACCCTGTCCCACCTAGGTAACTTATGCTCATCCCTCAGATTCTGGCTAGAAATCTCTCTTGCTCGGTGGAGCCATGCCTGCCTGCTGGACAATGCCCATCTCCTTGCTCTCTGTCCTCACTGCACTCTAGCCTCCCCTGCACAGGACTGATCATATTTATTGTTTTACTCCTTACCTGTGACTCTCAACCCTGGGTGTACATGATAATAACTCGAGGGAGCTTTTGAAAAACACAGGTGCCCTGGACCCGATGTTGAGCAACTGAATCAAAATCTTTGGGGTTGGGCCTCAGCACCCCTATTTCTTCGGAGCTTTCCGGGTGATTCTAACATGCAGTCAGCACTGAGAACGGCACTTGAGACTGGGCCCTGCTCCATAAGGTCAAAGACCATGACTGTTTGCTCCCCATTGGATTACCACTACCCAGCAAAATGCACCTCGTGCACAGAACATGCTCAATAAATATTATTTGAAAGAATGAATGAATAAGCATACTAAAGGCTCTGAGAAGGCCTGCAACTGAAAAAATTAACTTTGTTAAACCTAGTGTTTCCCAAACTTATTTGACCATGGAAAACCTATTCAATCTTGTAGAACACCTGTGAAACCCAGCAGGGGAGATGCTGGTCTGGAGAAATCTTGGGGTTGGCTTCGCTGGCCTTACAAACTTGACCCGGGGGTAAGTTATCATAAACCACCAGGTTTACACCCCAGCAAGGGGGGGAACTTGAAGATGGTTACCCACTCCCCCACCTCCCATGGCCCATCCCTCCTGGCTCCAAAAGCCCAGGGAATGTGTGGTCCTATTCTCTTGGGTTTGGGATAATAATAAAGATAGTATTAATAATGACAACAACAACTAACACCATGGCTATGATCCTCAAGGGGACCTGAGCTTTTTCTGCATTTCAAGAAGCTGCGCTCAGAAAGCAGGAGTCCTGGCAGGTGCCCACAGTGGCCGCCCTCTCTCCCCCACCGTCCCACAGGGACCTGGAAAGCCTCCTGTCTGCCTTGAGCTTGCCAGCACTCTGAGTCCACTGGGCTCAGGGGGCCTCCAGTAGAACAACCAGGGAAGACTCAACCCACCAAGGACCTTCTTATAGCTGGCCTCCTTTTCTCTGGGCCTAAACGGGAAAGAATATTCCTTGGGGGCAGAGGCTGAGCTTCCAACTTAACAACTTAAAGGCTAGAACGTGAGGTAGCCCGGGAGAAGAGTGAATCCACCCAGATAGGAGACAGAAGAAATGTGGTATCTCAAAGCACAGACTTTGCAGGGGTCAAATGGACCAGGGCCTGAATCTCAGTCCTGCCACTTCCTGGCTTTGTGACTTCAGGTAACTTACCCTCTCTGAGCCCCAGTTTCCTCATCGATAAAATGGTGATAAAAATAGTCCTCACTTCCACAGGCTAATGTGAGGGTGACACAAATAAGCACACAATACACAGTGGCCATTATTTCTCCAGCATGGTCTCTGTCCCCAAAGACCTCACCGTTCATTTGAGAGCAAAGAGTAATTGTCTTCAGAGGCTGGAAAAGCTCCAACAGCCATGCTTATTAGGTGGTGGGTTCTGTGTTTGTGTATCTTCATTCATTCACTCATTCATAAGCAAACCTGAGTTTTCTGCCATTTACGGATGGGGAAACTGAGGCCTAGAGGTGAAGGTGCTTGCCAAAAGCAGCAAAGGGGGAAGTGGCTGAGCTGGGATATTGGACAAGGGTTGTCTGACTTAAGGCCAGTGCCCTTCCCTGCAGAACAGGCAGGCTTGACGGAAAACTCAGTAGTGGACTGGTGGGTACTTTGTGATTGTGCGGCCAATCTAAAGAATTGCAGGGGACTTGAAATGGGCTGTGAGGGAGGAAAAGCTTGGCTGCCTGTTCCTTGGATGTACGGTCCAGCAGGGTGAGGGGGTTGCAGCTGGGAGACTGTCACAACCTAAGAACAGGTCCCCATGGTCTGTACTCTCTTTGGCTTAAGTAGATAGAAGTTCTAGCTTATTAGTGTTTTAACTGTGTTTTCTTAGATTCTGTACTTGTCTATTTGGCATCTACACATTACAGGGTCAAACTAGTGGCCAAAGTTGTTTACAGCTCCCCTGTGGTCCAGAGCTCACATCTCCAACCACCTCCTTTATCTAATTCACATTCTCAGCCAATATTTCCTCTGCCCCAAATCACTCAGGGCCAGGTACAGACAACTAGAGACCACTCCGATAGCCTAGAGCCCACCAACATTATTCAAACTAGTCAATCCTAACCTGTTTCCCCTCCCCTACCTTACTCTGTGTGGAAAACACAATAAAAGCTGTGACCTATGCTTTCCCTTTGCTCCTTTCTGCCTCCTGGCTGACCCCGGTGCTTCCCCATGTGGCCCTGCATAGGGCAACATGCCCCCTTCTCTTGGAAAATGCAAGTAATAAAAATCTTCTTTCAATGTCATCAGCCTCTCCATGTTGCCACTCAGACACCTCTATAAATTAAAATCCCCTGGGTACAATCATTGATACAATGAGTCAAGTGGATCACTGTTTGCACAGGCTTTGAGAATTACCATAAGAGCAACAGCAAGCTGTCACGTGTTGAGGATATGAGGCCATCGCTGTGCAAAGCAGTTTCCAATCAGATTTCCTCTGCTCTTCTAACAAGTAGCCCTGAGCGGCAGGTATTACTCATCCAGTTTTGGGTTGCCCTTGACCACCTGAAGCTCAGAGCCTCAGATGGAATGAGGGGATGCCTACCTTTCAGGTGGAACGTTATCCGTGTTGCTGCTGTGGCGTCTCTGCATTTTCCTTAAGACCTAAAAGTCAACACATGCATGAGCCAGAGTCTCCCAATATTCTCAGTGCCTGTCAGATCACCATGGTAACCATAAACAAGTACTACTTGTATCTTACTTCCCTAGAGCTCTCTGACATTTTGCAAACTGTGTTTCGGTCTGTTATGCCATTCAACCCTCAAATCAACATCCCGTCCCATGAAGAAAGTGTCATCAGCCCATTTCATGGATGAGAAGGATGAGACCGGAGCTGGAGGAAGTTCTCATGTCAGAGGAGAAAGAAGTGAACTGTAAAGCAAAGAGGTGCTGGAGGAGGTCAAGTGAGCAGCAGATTGACAGTTAGGAAACATGGATCCTGGACTGATGCCACCCCTAATTTGCTGTGTGACCCTGGACAAATCAGTAACCTCTCTGTGGCCTCAGACTCCCCATAGGTTAAATGGGAGAAGGGTGAAGTGTCCGAACTCAAAGCTCCCTTCCAGCCCTTACATTTAATACAGTGGTAAAGAAGATCTGAATTCTCATGGAGACACGTCACCTGGTTCACTGTGAGGAACCACAGGGACTTCAGAACTCCATGTTGACGACACCTGAGGTGGGCATTCAGGTGGGGATGTGACCACTGGATTCCAGAGAAAGCAGGCCTCTCCCTCCTCTTCCTCTCCAAAGGGATGCACGGGTCACAGGAGCTTACCAGAGGCTCCAAACCCTGGATGGAATAGAACACTTAAGTGAATAGTCCACGGGATGCCTTGAACCTGAGAATAAGTCTTAGGGCTTCATGGGTAGTTATAAGCAGATGGTTCTGTTGCCTCCTTGTCCCTTGTTAGCCTTCCATTGATACCTTGTTGGGACTCCTGAGGACCGTTATGATCTGAATGTATTAATATCTTGTCCTATTGTCAAACTCTGAGTCGTGATTGGGGAATACAGAAAATATGTTTAAGGCCCTCCGCAGGCTACCCACTGCAATCAGAAAAAAATTCAAGCTCTGTTCCTGGCCTGCAGGCCTCACCTGTTCCCAGTCTCATTTGCCCCCACTCTCCTCCAACCACACCGGCCTTTTCGTTTTTCAAACGTGCCAGCTTGTCCCTGCCTCCAGGCCTTTTTACTTGCTGTTCCTTCTCCCTAGAATGCTTTACCTTCTGGCTAGCTCTCTCAGGACAAATGTCACCTCCTTCCAGAGGCCTTCTCCTCTCACCCTCCTGACCCAACATACATTGCCCCGTTTTACCTTCTTCATAGCACTTATCATTTATTTACATGTTTGCATATTTATTTATGACCTGTCTTCCATTAGAGTGTGAATGCCACAAAAGCAAGGATCGGTCTGCCTGGTTTGCCCTTCTGCTTCCACATCTAGAACACTGCCTGGCACAGAGTAGCACTCAACAAGTATTTATTCAATGAGCAAAACGTCGATGGGTCTCTCACTTACCTTTTTCTACATCCCTTGCTCCCTCCCTGACGTCTCACTCTAGAGAAGAAATAAAGGCCAGAGACCTCCCATGAGTTGGTTTAGCTTCCTTGAATATTTTTTTTGTACCAGGACCAAAGATGGCGCTCTTAGTTCAGGGTCCCATAACAGGTTGTTGAGTGACTTCCTGATCCTGATCAGCCTTCTTCAGGGGACAGCATTGGTGTTACCAGGGCCACTGATGAGCGAGACAACCCACCAGCTAAGCCTCCTTTCTCTTTTGGAAAATCAGCCAAAAAACGGGTCAGTAGCACCATCTTCATATATGAAGGAAAGCTCATCCCCTAAATCTGTTTCAAGAACTTGCCATCTCGCCTTAATGCCCCCTCCCCCCGCAATGATTCCTCATCGCCTGCAAATCCTTGGGGAAAATAAAATACAGAATCTCGTTTCCATCCATAAATTTGACACAGCCTCCTAAATAAAATACCCAAGATTCCACTTTCAGATGCTTGCTTTCGAAGGGGCTTCAGGTCCTGTGCTGGCAGCAGGCCGTACATAATTATTCCAATATCGAATTCTGTAATAAAACGTTTGCACGTGGGATGCATCTGAATGACTGAATGAAATGCCTTTTTACCCTCTGCTCCACACACCGCGCTCCATCCCTAAGAAGGATTTCACCTGAGTTTTCAATGTATGAGAGGTTTTAAGTTGCACCCCCGAGCCGTTATATGACTGCACCGAAATGCACGCAAGACAGCATCTCCTGCATCACTTGCATTGGAAGCAGGCAGGTGCGCTCCGTATACAATGCTGCAAGCGTTTTTCATTCCTGCAACCAAAGTTTACCGCGAAACGCCCCAAGACCGCAAGGGCAGGAGATTACGCTGACCATACCGGGGGGAAAAAATAACGTTCTCTTTTTACCTGCCCAGACGATTCGGCAATCACAGCGGCATCATTCTTGTGCTTCCAAGCCAATCACTCGCGCGGCCCGGGGAGCACCTGACTTCCGAGTGCTTCCGGCCTCTCCCCAGGTTCTTTCTCAGGTCGCGGCGCCCGGCGCTGAGACCCGGGCACAGCTCCACCGGCAGCACGCACACGATTGCCCGCCCCCTTCCCGGGATTCAGCCAATAGGAAGCCGCCTCTCTGCAGGGACCAATGAGGAGGAGGCCGAACGAGGCAGGCGGGTGACGCGAGAGGTGTGGAGGCAGTGCGTGGGGCCAGGTCACGTGGGGAGGCGCGGGGTGGTTGACGGGAGCTGGCTGGGCTGAGGGCCGCGGGGCCGGCGCCCGCCGCGAGCCATGGGGCTGCCGGCCGCGTAGGGGCCATGCCGCCCGGGCCCCGGGCCTGCCCCGCTCCGCGCCGGGATGGTGAACCTGGCGGCCATGGTGTGGCGGCGGCTCCTGCGGAAGAGGTGGGTGCTCGCCCTGGTCTTCGGGCTCTCGCTCGTCTACTTCCTCACCAGCACCTTCAAGCAGGTCAGTGGCCGCCCTCCCTCCCCGGGTGAGGGAAGCTGCCTCTGCAGCCGCGCTGCCCGAGTGTCCGGTGCGCCAGGCCGCCTGGTCCGTAGAGGTGGGCGTTCGTGTCCTGGGGCTGAGGACGGGCGAAGGGACCCGTTCGTTTCGTTGGTAGGCCAGGGGCAGAGCTGGGACTCGAACCCGGTGCTGTGGGCCCTTACGCTGTGCTTGTTATCACCCTGAGGGCCGTCTCCTTGCCTCCTACCTGCCAGGCCGAGTGCTGAGCGGGGGCGAGCATTTCTCCCTTCTCCTCGCGGCCGTTCTGGGGGGCGGTGTCCCCGGGTTCCAGCGGGGGAACTCGAGACTGGGAAAGGTGGAGATGCCTGGGCCAGTAAGATGCCCAGCTGAGCTACGAAGCCAGCGCTGGTGTGCCTGGTTTTCATTTAATTTAGGGGCTCGGTTGTCCGGCAGGGAGACGCCTCAGGACCCACGAGGTGCTCTTCCTGTGCATAACGTGGTTGGGTGGAATTTTCTTTTCATCTCCCCATCCGCTTAGTTTTTCTTCTCTGTGCGAATTTGTGGGAGAAAAGGCAGGATGCTTTGGTGGGAAATGTTACCCAGAACATTGTCCTTTCGTTTAGAGGTTCAGTTCAGGCGTTTAGGTTTTTAGAAAGGGTGAACATATGCCAGGGTGTACCCGGGACAGCCCTGGTTTATGCTCTTGCGCTGATGGAGTTAGAAAAGCTCCCCTTTTTATTCTCAAGGGTCATATTCGTATAAAATTTGTCGATGAATAGAAAAGAAATACTAAATGATACGGTCACCTTAGTTTTAGGAGATTGTAAAACGGAAAGTTAGGGAACCGTATCCCACCTCTCACCTCAGGCTGACAGGCTGAGTGTTATAAGCCTCTTCTGGTGACTGGGATGTCTTGGTGACATTCATGCAGACTAAGTGCTTGCACTTGTGTTTTCACAACTTCGCAGACGCCTGCTCATGGTCACGTGTTGTTCCTTCTCTGTCAGGTGGGTGCTGTAGTGACCCCGGACTCAGCCCTCTGCCTTCTTCCCAGCTGACCCAGCTCATCTCTAGCACCATTGGTTTAAATACCGGCTGTATGCTGTTGCTGCCCTGATTTCTAACTCTAGCCTAGACCTATCCAGAAACCCCAAGGTTCTTACATCCCGTTGCTTGCTTGACGTCCCTTTTTGAGTGCGTTGTCGGCTCCTCATACTTGGCCAAAACAGAACTCCTGATTCTCCACCACCACTTCCTCTCCAGTCTTCCCAGCCTCACTGAGTGGCATTACCATTCCCCAGCCACAGATACCTTCTGCTTTTCCCTGTCTGGACCGCTGCAGTAGCCCACCAACAGGTCTCTGCTTCCTTTCTTATCCTACAGTCTATTCTCTACCCAGCAGGAGGAGTGATAATCTGAAAAGAAAAAAAAAAAAATCCCATCACTCCCTTGTGTATAGTTAGTTCTTCTTTGGGTTCCTGTTGCACTCAGATAGAACTCCAGACTCCCGTTGCAGGATCTCTGCATTGTGAGTGTTTTGTTTTTTTTTTTTTTTTGTCAGTTCAGGTGAGGCTAACTATTATTGCCCCAGCTCACACCAGGTGACACAATCTCAGTGACTTCAGTTCCTTGCCCATAGTCCTGCTTTATTTTCTTTGCGGTAAGCATCACTTACTGAGCATTTCTGGGTCATTTACTTGTTTATCTGTCTCCCCTCACTCTCCCTTCTAGAACGTAATTTTTTGGAGACCAGGGACCTTGTCTTTGTTGTTCATAGAATCCCAGTCCCTAGAATACTGCCAGGCACTTCATAGGTATTCAGATATTGGTTGAACAAACAATCAAATCTTTTTAATTGGGGTGACTTTTCCTTTCTTCCCAGCCTGGCACACTCCTACTAATTTTTCCTGTCTGACTCAGATGCTGTCTACACTGTGACTTTCCCTACAACCACTTTGTTTTTTTTTGGCTGCACCGCGGGGCTTGTGGGGTCTTAGTTCCCTGACCAGGGATCAAACCCCCGGACCCTCAGCAGTGAAAGTGCAGAGTCCTAACCACTTGACCACCAGGGAATTCCTCCTACAAATGCCTTTTAAGTACTCTGGTGTACCTTGTTCTTTTTTTTTTTTCCCTCGTGTGTCTTTTTTTTTTTTTTTTAACTTGTGATCTGTGACTACAGCCCTAGGGGTGTGTGTATGTGTGTGGGGGGGGGGTGATCGTGAATCCCCTGAAACTTTTGGCAACAGTTTTGTTTTGCAGATTTTTCTGGATCTGATTCCCCCACTGCCTAAGAAACGGGTTAGATATAACCTCTCTATCCCTGCCCATCAAGCCCCTGGCAACCACTAGTCAACTTTCTGTCTCCATGGATTTATGTATTCTGGACATTTCATATAAATGGAAACATACACTATGTGGTCTTCTGTGTCTGTCTTCTTTCAGTTAAAAGCCAGTTTTCAAGTCTCATCCATGTTGTAGCATGTATTAGTACTTCATTTTTATGTCTGAATAATATGCCGTTGTAGGCATCTAACACATTTTGTTTAGCCATCATCATTTGATGGAGACTTGGCTTGTATCTGCCTTTTGGCTGTTATGACTAGGGCTGCCATGGACATTGGTGTACAAGGTTTCGTTTGGAAATATGTGTTCAGTTCTCTTGAGTATGGTCCTAGGAGTGGAATTGATGGGTCACTTGGTAACTCTGTGTTTAACTTTTTGAGGAACTGCCAGGCTGTTTTCCAAAGTGGCTGCACCATTTGCAGTGAACTTTTAAGAAACTATACTTGTCAAGTTTTGAAGTAGTATCAAAGAAGATTATCCATAATGATCTGGAAGAGCCATTAAAATACTCCTTCTATTTCCAACTACACATTTGTGTGAGGTAGATTTTCTTCATAAGCTTCAACCTGAACAATGTATTGCAATAAATTGGATATAGAGGGAGTTGTGAGAATCCAGCTGTTTTCCATCAAGCCAGACATTAAAAACATTTGCAGAAATGTAAAAACATTTTCTCATCTCACCAAATATATTTTTTTGTTTTGAAGAACATTTTTCCCCCCACACACATGAAAAACTGTTGACATGTAATGGGCTCATTATTGTTATTTTTAAACGAATAAATAACTTATTTAAAATAAATGTTTTAAGAATTTGTTTTAATTTCCAGTAGGATAAATATCAATAGCCATAACCCTCATTAACTCACATACTGAAGTCCTCAGTAATTTTTAAAACTGTAAAGGATCCTTGGAGCCTATTCTGACCGATGCTCCTCCTACATGCCTGTGAGTTTGCTCCTCCTGCTCTCTTCTCTGCTGCAGCTTTGGTCTTCCAGCACTCCTGAGCTCTGTGGCTTGAGGGAGTCTGCTCCATTTTGCCTAGCCTCAGGCTCCATCTGTAAGGAGAGCTGTGCTATGGCACAGCTATCTGTCTATTGGACGGGAAGGCGGGGTGGGTGTGGTTAGAATTAATTGAGAAGAGGCTGTGAAAAACTCCAAAGCTTTGGAGTTTTTCATACGATCCTTAGCTCTGCTTCAGTGAGACTGTGAACTCGTGGAGCAGATGTGGCCACTTTTTGCCTAGAGAATAGTTGATTATTCTCTACAGCTTTGAATTCCTGTTTTGATTTTCATGTTAATTAATGCTTGGGGGGATAGTTTAAATTGTAGGGATGGGAGCACAGGAGAAATTAGTGACCTTGGTGGGGATGCCATTGTGGGTGAGGACTGGGTGCTAGGTGACTTGGGCACATTGATTTAACAAATGTTTAGTGAACACCAGCTGCACCAGGCACTGTCTGCTAGATGATAGAGATACAGTGGGGGGCAAAGCAGATACAGTCTTACTCTCCCAGAGCCTATATTCTGTAGGGGGTGAGGGGTAGAAATGGCAAATGAGCAGAATTATTTCAGATAATAATTTGTGATACAAAGAATACAAAACAAGGTACTGTGATAGAGCGGCAAGGTGGGCCTAACTCTATGGGGCATTTGAGCTGAGATTAGAGAAATCCCAGTCTTGGAGTCAGAAGGGTCCTTAGAGGTCCTCTCATGTAAATAACTGTTCTTGTAGTTGTTCAAGTGGTGCAGTTCCAGAAAGTGTCAGGGCTATTTGCATAACTCCTTGAAAATATATGAACATCTTTAGCTTTAACGTAATTAAGTATGTAAATTGGTTTCAAGTTAGACACTGTATAAAGTGTAATAAATCATAAGAGAGAGTTGCTAATCTGTTTTTCTGCTCTTTCACCTTATCACCAGGGTACACATACCTTTCAGAGTCTGTAAAGTGCTGCACAGGGTAGAGGAGGAAAGCAATTATCTTTAATCTCACCAACCAGAGGGATTCACTGATGATATTTGGGCATATTTTCTTTCTTCATATTTTAAAAATATAATTAGGGCCTACTGTTTCTTCACTTAACATATATGCGTTTTCCCCATCTTTAAAAGCTCTTTCTAGGTGTAAGTTTTTATAACTAAAAATTTCCATGATCAGGCTATGTTTATTAGCTATTCCCCAAATATTAGACATTGGGATTCCCTCTGGCCTTTATCTCCTTTTTTCTTTTACTTTTGAGAATCATAAGCGATTCTTTGAATGACAGTGCCTTATGTTTAAGTGCTTTACTGCTTACATGGGACACATCTCATTTGACCCTTATGATAACCCCCGAAAAAGAGACAGGACAGTTATTAAAATACCCCTTTTAAATCAGAGGTTAAGTAATATACATTAGTAATAAAAACATTTCTCTAGCTCCTTGTAGTTTATGAAGAAAATTCTGGAGGCTCCTTTTTTTTTTTTAATTAATTTATTTATTTATGGCTGCACTGGGTCTTCGTTGCTGCGTGCGGGCTTCCTCTAGTTGCTGTGAGCGGGGGCTACTCTTTGTTGTGGTGCGCCGGCTTCTCAGTGTGGTGACTTCTTTTGTTGCAGAGCACGGGCTCTAGGCGCATGGACTAAAGTAGTTGTGGCACGTGGGCTCAGTAGTTGTGGCTTGCAGACTCTAGAGTGCAGGCTCAGTAGTTGTGGCGCATGGGCTTAGTTGCTCTGCCAGCATGTGGGATCTTCCCGGACCAGGGCTCGAACCCTTGTCTCCTGCATTGGCAGCTGGATTCTAAACCACTGCCCCACCAGGGAAGGCCCTGGAGGCTCTTTGAGAATAGAGAACCTGCCTATCTTTGTCTCTGTATCTTTAACACATTGTAAGAACTTGATACCTTTGAATGAATCTTGAATGAAAAAATACACACACACACACATACACACACACACACACACACACACACACACACACACACACGGGGGGGGGTGCTTAAAATTGAGACAGCCTAGTAGGGTAGTTTGGGAAAGGTTTAAAGCCAACTGTCCAACGAAGGAATCCCCTCAGTGCCCCTTCACCACACCCTTGCAAGAACGGACCTTCAGGAAAGTGACCATGTGCTAATTCATTACATTTGCCATTATGTCTTACACAATCTCTTGTACGGTCTTTTCTGGTTGTACAACTCTTACCAGTTCTTTTGGAAAGGTCTTGAATATTCATGTTTGAAAACAAGTGCAAGTGCTGGGAGAATTGCCATCCTGTTTACCAGGAACATAGTAATGTGAAAGAGGTCCTTCTGGGATGCCCTTGTCCATGAACTCTCATTTTCTTTCAGAAGGAATAACAGGAAAGTTTGAGAGTGATGTCAAGAGCACTTTCAACCTTGTTGTGAGATCCAGTTTACTGTACTTTGACCAGCTTCTTAAGTCTTTATGACTATTAATTTATCTAGGGTAGCATTTGAAGTGCACTTTAGTTTGCACATAGCTTGATTATGCCGTTAACTGACACGGTCCCAGCAGAACTCATGAATTTACAGGTGGTTAAGCATTGTGCACCTAAGTGATTTGTCCCATATTCCCAAGACTTCTGCATTTAAGTCCTCTTCTTGCCCCAACCAAGGAATACAGATGTTGGTTTTTTTTTTTTTTTTTTTTTTTTTTTACAGATGTTGTTTTTGTATCGCTATAACCCATCCTGTTCCTGCTAGTGCCAGTTCTTTCCTATAAAAGAAACAAAAGAGAGGGGGCAGAATAGAAATGAAAGTCACCTTGAGGGACTGTTTTACCTTTAGTAAATTAAGGAACAAAATTCAATAGTGGAGTGGCACACTGTTATTTAAATGCTGGTAATGTTACAAATGGCATATATAACTTTTGGGAAATTATCAATATTTGGCACTATTTAGCATTGACTCTACTAATAATAATTCCTACCACAGATTACTCGAGAATAAGCAAAAGGTCTACATTTTTATTGCAGTGCTATTTATGATACCAAACACCTGGGGTGGGCTTAAACGTTGATCTGTAGAGGATGTTTTTACTAAATTACAGCACATCAGCGTGATGGATTATTATATAGCCTTGAAAATGTGATTATCAAGATAATGTAGGTACTTGAATGGTTTACCATCCAATTAGTGTCAAGAGGAGCTGAATGCGAAGCATCCTAATTTGTAGTGTAAATGCTGGGGTCAAAGGCTAGAAGTTAATATGCAGAAATAGATACAGCTTTATTCAAGTGATGGGATTGTGGGCAATTTATGTCTTTCATGTTGGCAGTCATTTTTTTAAAATAAACTTTTAATTTTGGAGTAATTATGGATTTACAGAAAAGTTTCAAGGACAGTACAGAGTTCCTGTAGATTCCTCATTTAGTGTCTCCTGTTGTTAATGATCATCATGTTTTTAATAATTTTTTATCATTTTATTTTAAATTAAAAATGAAACTATTACAACGATGATGAAAAATTTTAATAATCACCTATGTCCCTTCCATGTTAATGGTCTGTAGTATCTTTGCATGCCTTTATCTCAGCTCTTACAAACCCATGTGTATGTATTAATACAATTATAATACAATGTGTGATAATATGCACATTATTTTGTAACTTGTTTTTTTCCTTAATATACTATGGACATCCACCAGGGATCTGCAGTCCTCTGTATTAAGATCATCCGAGTGCTTTAAAAATATTGATTCCCAGGTCCCATCCACAGAGCTTTTTACTCAGTCTGGAGTTGGGCTCAGGAATCAGAATTTGAAGTCCTTACATAATCTGATGAGCAAGTCAGGTTTAAGGACTCCTGCTCTAGATAAATACACATCAGTCATATGTAATTTTTAGGTAATAGCTATAGCTATCCAGTGTTTATTCACTCATTTCTCTGTGGTTGGGGTTCCAGGTTTTTTCTACCACATAAACGGTGCTGTAGTAGACATCCTAGTGCACCCTTACACGTCTGTACTTTCCAGAGGCTAGGCCTCAAACGTGTTTGCTGTGCCAAAGTACATGTGGATATGCATGTTTTAAATATTAATAGCTCTTCCCACATAGCTTTCCTAGGAATATCTTAGTAACTGTATAGCTCTTTCCCATTGTCTTAAAGTATAACCTTTGCCATCAACTTTCAAGGTTAGTCCCTTTTTCTCAAACAGTGACACATGACAGATCATTCTTAACGGCAAAAGCCACAGAGCTCTATTAAAATGGTAGAATGGTTAAACTATTATGTATAAAAAGCCTCTTGGAGGGAGTCTTATCATTGTTTTGTTTTCTAGTGATAGATAGGTTGACGAATCCAGAAGATGGCTGTTTCTTGCATGGCTTGTTTTTTGGCACTCAGGCACCTTCCTTAGTTTCTTTAATAGTATAACAAAGGCAATTTGGAAAGCCCGACTGTGCCTTGGGGGCTAGGAGAAAAGATCTAAACTCTTGCCTCTAGAGCAACTCCTCACTTTGCATGTCTACGTAAAGGGCTGGCTGGCATGGGTGTCTTTTTTAAAGAAAGGTATGTTCTAAGGGTCACATGCTCAGTATTTTTTCATAGAAGAAATTTGCAAGTTGACATGCTGCTTCTTGCCCCTGAAATCAACCTCCCAATTCAGCGTTCCCCTTAGTTTACCACTAAACTCCTCACTGCAAATGAAAGTAACCTTGTGCCCTAGACCTGTCCAGGTATTGTCTGAAATGACAGTTGGAAAGTTTCTTTGAAGTTTCCTCTTCTATTTTAAAAGTGTATTCAGATTTTACATTCTATTCCACAATGTATTTGTTTTAATATAAAAAATATTTTAAATGATTTGCCATCAGAAAAAGTTCAAAACTTTTTCCCTCCAAAATTTTTTGACAAAATTAATGCTTTTGTACACATTTATAATGTGCATATAGTCCAGGGGCATTTATGTAAGTCTGCCAGTTTTGAAGCATAGCCCTAATTTATTACTTCTTCCTACAGGTTTATTTTGCATTAAAAAAAAAATAATTATTTATTTATTTATTTATTTATTCTTGGCTGCGTTGGGTCTTCGTTGCTGCACGTGGGCTTTCTCTAGTTGTGGCGAGTGGGGGCTACTCTTTGTTGCAGTGCGCGGGCTTCTCATTGCAGTGGCTTCTCTTGTTGCTGAGCACGGGCTCTAGGCGCGTGGGCTCCAGTAGTTGTGGCATGCAGGCTCAGTAGTTGTGGCTCACAGGCTCTAGAGCGCAGGCTCAGTAGTTGTGGCACATGGGCTTAGTTGCTCCGCGGCATATGGGATCATCCCGGACCAGGGCTTGAACCCGTGTCTCCTGCATTGGCAGGCAGATTCTCAACCACTGTGCCACCAGGGAAGTCCCGGCGGGTGGATTCTTAACCACTGTGCCACCAGGGAAGCCCTGCATTTTTTTTCATGACTTTGGCTCAGACTTTGCTCGTACCAGGGGAGTGCAGATTCCTGTTGTGCAAGCTGTTTTGTATTGTTTCTTTCCTATTACTGTAGTTTCTATGAAAAAATTGGTGAAAATGCAAGAAGTGATACTTTAACCTTCTCATTTGTGGTGTCTTTGTAGGAGGAGAGGGCAGTGAGAGATCGGAATCTCCTCCAGGTTCAAGACCACGATCAGCCCATCCCATGGAAAGTGCAGTTTAACTTGGGCAACAGCAGTCGGCCCAGCAACCAGTGCCGGAACTCCATTCAAGGGAAGCACCTCATCACGGATGAACTTGGTTAGTCAGGCTCCCTTCCTCTCCTGCAGTCCCCGGGCCATTCGTAGGTTTTTAAATAGGGATTTTATATGCTGTCTTTCCCCCTCTTTCCCATTTGCAACACTTCTCACGTCTTTGTCTTTTATATCTGACTCATCATTCAAGGTTCCCCTCAACATCAGAGAAGCTTGGTTTGATAAGAGACACTCTCCAGAGTTAGAATTTTATCATGCGTCAGCCCCCTGACTACTTCCTGCCAGTCTCTTCCCAGCCCCAGTACTTTCAGATCTTAACAGTCTTTTTTTTCTCACTTTGATGGTGAACTCTACAAGATAAACAGTTTTTCTTCTTGGTGACCTGAATCGTATCCACATAGTGTTGGCATTTAGGAAGAGGATGAATGGACTTGTTGACTGCATAATCTCAAATGAATTATAAACACTTCAAAATGTTTTACTGTTACTATTAAAACATCAGTCTGTTTCTTTTTGGTTATATTCACTAGTTTTATTTTTAGATTCCACATATAAGTGATATCATACAATATCATAGTATTTGTCTTCCTTTGTCTGACTTACTGCACTAAGTGTAATACCCTCCAAATCCATCCACGTTGTTGCGAATGGCAAAATTTCATTCTTTTTATAGCAGCAAGATAGGGCTAGGGGATTAAGAGGTGCAAACTACTGTGTATAAAATATAAGCTACCGAGGTATATCAAACAGCACGGGGAATATAGCCAATATTTTATAATAACTATAAACGGAGTATAACTTTTAAAATTGTGAATCACTAAGTTGTCACCTGAAACTTATGTAATATTGTAAATCAACGATACCTCAATTAAAAAATACAATCTGTCTGTTTTGGTGCCTTCTCCCAGAGTTTTAGTCTATAAGAAAGGCGATTCCTGTGCTGGCGAGGCGTTTGGATTAGACAGCCGCTAGAGCTCTAACCACTCTAAGCCTGGCCTAGTCCCCCAAGGAGAGACTCCTGGTAATGCTCTGCCTGCATTAATTTAGCCCTTACTACATGCTGGGCACTAGGCTAAAAGCTCTCCTTGAACAACATCTCATTTGATTGTTGTAGCAGTCCTGTGAGGTGTAGGTGTTGCTGTCTTCACTTTGTAGTTGAAGACACAGGCACCAAGCGGTTCAGGAACCTGCCCAAGGTGGCAGGGGCTCTTTTATAAACCATAAACGGGATACCATTATCACTCCAAGAGAGTACCACTTTTCCTTAATGTCAGCTATCCAGACAGTGGTCAGAGTTCCCCGATTGGTTTACAGATTGTTTATTCTCTTTTCACCTGGTGGTTTGCAATAATCTGGTTAGTTTGCAAGAGTAAAATTTGCTCTCTCTTAGAGAGTCATAGAACAAATGGGTTATGAATGTGACAATACTGAAATTGATACAGGTAACCTTGAATTAGAATCTTCATCGATACCTGATGAAGCCCAACAAAATGAAGACACGTACTATCTTCAAAATGAAACTGTAGTGCTTTTTATATATCTATATTTAAAGTTTGCAACCCCAGCAAAATAATTAAAAAAGAAAAAACTTTTCCAAAAAGATCTCAAAGGAATCAGAGAAGATGAGATTCTTTGGGATTGAAGGAAGGAATCAGGAAAACCTCCCACCTAGATTAGAAGAGCTGGAAAATTTTGCACAAAAATGCACTGATGACTCAACAGTGCCCAGCTCTGTTTTTAAGATCACATTGAAAAAGCAGATTAAATTGCAAGTAACATTTGTTTTGCTTTGTTTTAACAGAGTAAAGTTTAGCGAAGGGAAGTTACTTCCATAAGATGACCCAGCTAGTCGGTCAGGGGCAGACCTAGGACTAAGACCAGGACTGAACTTGGAGTTCAGTGCTGTTTTCTTATAGGCTTTTGTTTGTATGATACTCAGTGAGAAAGCATGAAATCTTATGACTTGACTTTAATATTTAATATTAGTTATGAATGACAGTTTGTCCTTTTCTTTTGTCATAGCTAGCAAAAGAATGATTTCCCTCTGCTTAATTCAAGTGAGACAAAGACTCTCAGATTTCTTAAGTTCCAAGAACCAATCAAAAAAAATCCAAGAACCATAGGTTTTATTTTACCTCCATGAATGCAGGAGAGGAGATAAGCAGTGTAATAAAGAAAACTTGCAGGAATTTTTGCCTTTTAGCGAGCAGGTGCCACCCCCACGAGTGTTGCCAGGGTGACACCTTATTCAATAAGACAACCAACAGAGTTACAAATTTTTCAAAGGTTAGAAGTTGGTTTCCCAGTCAGTAGCAGCACACTCTGAGGTTGTGATCTCACAGGACTCCTCGTTGGAAATAATGTTTGCAGGAGTACATTTCTGATGCAAAAGGAAAAATCTTGATGGACTTTCACCAGAAGTTAGAAAGACCTGCCTGGTTTCAAAGCTAAATACTTGCAGTTTGTACTGGGGAAAAACAGAAGGCCTGAGATGCTAACACTTATAACATGGAAAAGAGAAGAGGGCAGAAAGATCATTTCAACAAGTGTAACGCTTTACATCTTTCTCACACAGAGATCATGTGATAAGATGCTCTGTATTTATCATTTGGGGCAGAATTTTGAGGAACATGCTGGCTTATTCGGATTTTTAATTTATAACCCTTCTGAAGAAAGTGAGTAAGAATAGTTAGGAAGAATCCCAGAAACATTTTATGTGGCATTAGAATCATCCTGTCTTAATTTAGAAGACAAAAGGCATAGTTAAAACCACAACAGCAGCGATCTGGTTCTCGTAGGCCTCAGGTTCCCCAGTGTGACACGAGGGCCCTTCTGGTCCCTTCCATTGTTATTTTAATGGTTCCTCCTGCTTTTGCACAGACTTTGTTTTCCAGAGTAGTTTCTGAAAACAAACTCATGCTTCACGACGTCTCATTCTCTGAGGATTAAGAAGCTGGGGCATTTAGAATGGAATGATGTGAGGAACAGCTGCTCTGCACCTGTGTGCACCCGTGGGCCCATGTGTGTACCTGTGGGCCTGGGCCTGCACCTGGGAGTTTCCCATGGGCCACGTGGTGTCCCTAATGGACTTATTCTTACATTTTTCTGTCCCGCTCCCAGAAGGATATAGAGAAATGTGTATTTAGCAGCTATGAACAGTAAATTAGCTTTTGTGAGGAGATTCTTTTCTTAAAGTTGAGTATGAATGAATGAACTAGGTTGGAGGGGGTGTGTTTAGATGATAAATGGAGGGAATTGGGAGGATTTTTCTTCCTTGGGTATTAGAGTACTCTGATTCCCTAATGCTGAGGGGTAGTTGAATCCCTGCAATGTATAATTAAAAGGAGCCTAAATCAGTTTATAAAGGTTAGGTGTGACTACTATTTTAAAAAATCCTTCAAATTACTAAATAAATGGTAAGTATTTAAAAGGTATTTAAATGTAAAAAGTATATGTGGAGGTTTTTTGTTTGTTTTAAATCTAGAAGGATCTCACTTTCAGGAGTGAAAACCTTGGTTTTTTCCTCTTTTCAGATTCTTCTTTGAAAAAGAATGACATTTTTCCCCAGGCATAGATGAAAAATTGGCTTGCATAGGTTAGCACAGGAAAACATAGGCGATGTGATGGTTGCATCAAATATGTGACAGCAGACTAAAAGGTAATTTTAGGTAGATTAGGACATATATAGCCTACTTATAAAATGGGAGTCCATGTTTCCCATAAACTGCCGCATGCAGGAAGCAAGCTCTCATTAGACACTGTCTGATTCCAGGTTCTGTGGTCCTTAGGATGCCCCTGACTCCAGACTCCATCTTTATGTTCTTTGCATGCAGGACTTTCATTGCTGCCTCGTGATCGCCCCTGGTGGGCAGGTGGGGGGACTGCTGGGTTTATACTCAGGTTAGTCTCTGACTTTCAGGTTACGTTTGTGAGAGGAAAGATTTGCTGGTAAATGGCTGCTGTAACGTCAACGTCCCTGGCACAAAGCAGTACTGCTGTGACGGCTGCTTGTCCAATGGCTGCTGCAGCGCCTATGAGTACTGTGTCTCCTGCTGCCTGCAGCCCAACAAGGTATGGAGAGTTGCTCCTTGTGCTGCATCTCCTTTATTCTTTCCGCCTGCATTTCACGAGGAGCATTAGAATCTTCTTGTGAGATTCTTTTGGAAATAGAACTTAGAAGGGAACCTTGTCGGTGTCGGAAATGGCTGCTGTGAGGTAGCCTTTGTCTACAAGGAAAGGAGGTGGTTCCCAATTCCTCCAGTGGTTCTTTGGCAGAATAGGCCATTGTATTCCTAATCAAATATCTGAAGAATAAAACATCAGCCCTCCTGCTCACTTGAGCTCCCCTCCCTCTCTCCTTCCCCTCCTCTTCCCCGTATCAGCAGTCCGTTAGTTTAGGAGAAATTTCCAAGGTTACCTTGTGCTTCTGAGTTTGGAATTTATTACAGGTACTAACTTTTGTTTTCATAGCAACTTCTCCTGGAGCGCTTCCTCAACCGGGCAGCTGTGGCATTCCAGAACCTCTTCATGGCAGTCGAAGATCACTTTGAATTGTGTTTGGCTAAATGCAGGACCTCATCCCAGGTCAGAAGCTGTGATGCCTTTAGCTGGGGTATTTGCTGGGGGGAGTCAGGGTCTGCAGGAAAACTCAAAAATATGCACTGGGGGCTTTTGGTGGGGTGATAATGGAGAAGAGATTTAAACGAAGTTGTGTGGAGCTTTGGTGGATTGATAGTACATCATCCCTTGGTATCCGAGGGTGATTGGTTCCAGGACCCCAAATCCCTAAACGTTCATATAAAATGGCATAATATTTGCCTATTACCTACTTACATCTTCCCGTATGCTTTAAATCATCTCTAGATTACGTACAATAACTAATACAATGTAAATACCATGTTTTGCTTTTTGGAACTTCTTGGAGTTTTTTCAAATACTTTTGACCCGTGGTTGGTTAAATCCACGGATGCGGAACCCGTGGTATGGAGGGCTGACTGTATTTAGAATGTGAACATGAGATTTATACAAGTTAGGGATGTAAAATATTTATATCAAATCAAGGTCCGACTAACTTGCATCTTCCCTATCTGATTATCTTGTCTGTATTTTAAGTGGAAGCTTAAAATTATTTTTAAGTCTGGGTGGAGTCCTAATAGTCCAATTCCCGAGAGAAGTTCTCTCCTCTGTCTTTGACTGAAATTTAAGGCTTTCCAGCAACCACTCGGTTAGAGTGGGTACTAATTTACTCTGGGACAAAGTTGTGGTTTATTTTAGGATTCAAGGGGATGGGGCAGGTGGGTGTTGAAAAATACACAGGTAAATCTGTAGGTTGCCAAGCTCTCAGTACTTTTCAGCATGTTGTCATTAAATGCTTTGCTCTTGGGCACTAAACACGGCACCAGCTGCTGAAAGCGTCTGAACGTCTTTGCCTTTCCATCATTCCGCGCATCCTCTGCTCTCAGCCTTTGTGATCTGGCGGTTGTTGGAACTGTCTTTGTAAAATCACCAGACGTGTTTGTCATACGGGCGCTCTTCCTCTGGCTTCCATTCATGGTGTCTGCAAGATTGTCCTGGCTCCGTCTGAGATAAATGACTCATTTGTCATTCTCTGGAACTCTTGTACCCTTTGCCAGATTTCTGTAGTCTGCCTTTGGGTTTTACACCACTCTTCATGTCTCTGGTCTGCTCTTAGAGCATTCAGCATCACTGGGTAAATGTTTCAGGGATTATAATGAGCATGTGAAAAATGAAGAAATTCCTGATGTCCTTGTTTTGTTGGAAGAGCTTTCCATTTGAATGGTCTTTAAAGGAAATGTGGAGGATGGCTGAACCCATGACTTACTTTGATTCATACTCTCATTCTGAGAAATGCTAGAAAAGGCCAAGTATTTTCTTTCTTTAACTGATAAAACCCAGGAGTTATTTCCAAACTTGAGTGAAGATGCTAAAATTTCAGACTTTGCATTTTCATTGTAAAGAGAAATTTACCAGTTGGCAATTTGCCTTTATAAGTGTCCCAAGAAAGAAAAGATTTGGCTGCATGTCTGTAAATTGGATTAATACTTACAATTTAGATGTTTAGCCTTGGTTTTAGGCTAATTAATGAATTCTAGACTAGCCAAAAACTCAAGTTGCTTGTATGAAAACAAATTGCTGAAAAATTAGCCACCAAGGATGATTGTCTGTGTTAAATCGCACTTTGCTTGACCAGATGAAGCTTGTGTGGTACTGTGGGATTCAGCGTGTGTACCAGCCCTTAGGTACATAAAACTTGACGAAAGCAATTTGAAGTGCATCTCCTTCATCTCTGCAGGGTTCAGTGCCGGGGACTGAATTCCTTTGAAGCACGGGGTCACGTGCAAAACACCCATTGGATCTTAATCTGACTTAAAATACTTTGAGAAAAGTTTTTTGTCTCAAGTTATCCTAGTCACAGCTAGGTTGTTAAAAAAAACTCACTAGTGTGCATAAAAGAAACAGTCCTGCGGTGACACTATGTCCATTTTCATGCCCTTCATTGGCATTCTGTGCTGAGCATCTGCCTTTGCTCCAGAAAGTGCCCTGGACCCTTTTGGTGACATTTGGAGATGGACTCACCCGGGCTTCTGCAGGGAGCGTCTGCCAGCCGCCATCCTGCTCTGTCTCACGGCGATCTTCTCTTCCCTTTTGCCAACAGAGCGTGCAGCATGAGAACACCTATAGGGACCCCATAGCAAAGTACTGCTACGGAGAGAGCCCTCCCGAGCTCTTCCCCGCGTGACGGTGAGGGAGACTGAACCCACTGGGAGGATGCGCTGCTGAAGAACTTGTAGCCTGAAGCCCTTCTCTGGTCTTCAGGGGAAGACTTGACCTTGACCACTTCTTGTGCTGTGCTCTTTGGCCTCACTCGCCCCCGGGCTTACCAGATGGACTTGTTCCGTAAAGCAGTTGGAAATCCCAGCCGGCGGGTTACCTTCAAGAAAGACAAGACTGTGGGCGACCTGGTGAAGGCATCAGCACTCTGAACGCCTCTGCTCTGCGGCTGCTCGGGGACCTGTGGGGCATCTGTGTGTGTTCTCCTCGGGCCCTTCACTGTAAAGTTATTTATTGGACTTCTTTAGAGTAGTGGGAAAATTCTCATGTTTCCTATAGGAAAATTCCTTGATAGTTGAGTATATTCAAGGAGATTGTTCTTGTTGTTTTCTTGTGTTCTTGAGTTTCAAGAGTGAGATCGACCCTTCACCCAGATAAAATGTTTGGTCTCTTAGAACAAGCATGTTCTCTCGAGGTGGTTTGTTCTTGGTTTTGTTTTAACAGCATCTTCAAGAGTGGGCCCTGAACACCGTGTCCTGACATCTAAAATTGTCTAGAAACTCAGATGCTGTTCCCTTCTCATCCTGTGCCAACTTTCTAGCAGCTGGCACCATGTGCTCTCAGGTTTTTTCCTAGTGGTATTTGGATATGCTTGTTTACCTATGTGCATGCACCGTTTTAACCAGAAATTCTGCCTTGTTGTCCTGGAGGGTTCTGTTCTTGTTTCCTCTGCCCCTGTTGAAATGACTGGTCTGCTCAGCCGTGGGACAGTGGGAGCCTCAGGAAAGTCATCTGCTGGGCGACCTCCTCCTCTTCTGTCATGGAAACCCCATCTTAAGGCGATTCCTCAGTGGAGATACATCTCGCAACTGACTGTAAGTGGTCGTCCTTTATCGCTTTCAGCTTCGGGAGATGTGATGGGTACAGACATTTGGTTTCTCTATGATTTACAAAGAAGAACAAAACTCAAGTTTCTGTCAGGGTGCCCTAAGAGACTCACATCTACCCTCCGTGGACATTGGATGTGCAGGCTGCTGGTCCACATGCTGGAGGCGTCCTGTGTTTCTAATATGACACTAACCCTCTCTGGTCAAGGCTGAGAGTATTTGGTCCTCAGATCAAGACGTCGTGCCCCTCTTTGCTCTCCGGAGTCCATTACCGCACACTGTTCTTTCCCAGAGCCCCTCACTAACCCTGGTATTGGGCAGGGTCTTCCTTGTTCTTTTTCGGTTGTTCAGCGGTTGCCCTCAGAGCAGAGCACGAGCTTTACAGCCCGCTTTCAGCATTTTTATTTCAGTGGAGCTTTTTCCTTGGGCCACGTTTGCCTTCCTGTATGTTTCTGCAGTCCATTCAATGGAATAGTTTTCCCTTAACTCCCTCCTGTTATCTTCCCAAAGTAGTTTGTCCCCCTAAGTCAACTTTCTTAGAGGGTGAACTGTCTGGCAGTTGTTTTTAATGTTAGATCCCAGGAAATCTATTCAGTTTGCATCAGGTTTTTCAGATTCTGTGTGTGTTCACTGGTGCTAAATCAGACTGTGTGTGAAAGTAATGGACACGTCTGCATGTTTCACCAGCTCATTGCTTTTGGTAACTCAGTCTGTCTCCTGGTAGTTGTCACTGACCAGCCTCTCCTTTGAGCTTATTTGAACCCTTGGGCAATAACGTAGATTTACTGTGAAAACAGTTTATATCAAAGGTCAGCCATACCTGTTTATTCTGTATTTGAATATTGGCAAGCACGTTTTGCATTTTCACTGCTTTCACAGCCTCTGCAACTTAGGTAGAGAATTAAGCTCGTTTGTTCCCACCTCGTAGATGAAGAAATGGAGTGAAGTGACTTCCCTGGGCCCCATGACGGAACCAAAACACGACCTTCATCTCCGGCGCCGGGTCCACTGTCCTTCCCACCACCCCTCACCAGCTCCAACACTGACTCATCTGTAAACACTCCTCTGAGAGCATATGGATCTCGGTTGTCCAGGCCAGCGGAGGGGAGAGGTGGTATAAGTAGCCAAATGGGGTCAGTAATCCAAAGGTCATTTTCATTCAGCCCTAGAGTATGTTTTTCTGTACTCCTAAGAGGCACGTTCGCTGTTTTGGAAAGTCATGGTACTGCAGACTCTGTAACGAAGCCACCCAAGGACGTGGAACGTCACGGGCCTCCCCAGGCTTCTAGCCTGGACCCCTCCCTGCTCCCCTCTCTGGTTTGTTTCTGGCTCCTTCGACTGAAGATTTCCAGAATTAGGGACCTTGTCGTAGTTTTGTATGCCCAGAGCTTAGCAAAGTGCATGATACACATCGGATTTTAAGAAAAGATCAGAGAAGGAATGAAAACACCTTTAGTTTAGAAGAAAATTTTTTAAATTGTTATGTTTGGGGTGAAAGGTAGTTGGGTAATTCAAAGCATTTCCCTCAGTTCTGAATCTTAATTGCCATGCTCGTTGCTGGAGCAATAAAGATAAGATATGTTCTAACAGGGAAAGAAGCATTCTGTAGAAAAAGGCGCTGCCTCCACAGGGCCTGGGACTTGGGGTGGCCCTGGACCTGGCAACGCTGGGGCTGACATCGGAGGGCGAGCTCAGCAGCTCTTGGAAAAGCGGGGGATAGGATTTTAGAGCAGGGTTTGCAGTTTTTGGCCTGCTCCCGGAGCTGACTTGGAGGCTGTCCAGGGAGTGCCTCAGTTGGTGAGGCTGCAAAGGCGCTGTGGGAGCTGTGTGCAAGGTTCCGAGCAAGCTGTTCCCATCGTTGGGATTTGCAGGTAGATTGTATATGAACGGAGATGTTGCTTATTTAGTCTACTCTTTTTTTTGTTTTGTTTTTTTAATGGTTATTGGAGTATAGTTACTTTACTCTGTTGTGTTAATTTCTACTGTTATTTAGTCTACTCTTCACAGGCTGGAGAGAATTCGGCCTCGCAGTCAGTAACTCCTACTTATTAAGGCATGGCCTTGGGTAGTCTTTCCTCTTCTGAGTCCCAGGCCCTGCTCTGTGATATGGGATCGCATCTGCTCCTCGTGGGGTTGTTGTGAGGTGTTGGAGTGAGTAAAGGCCCAGTGCTGGGCATGATGTCCACATCTGCAGTCCAGTGGGGGTCTGACATCACGTAGTTGGCAAGGTGGGGATGGGTGGGCCCCTTGGGTGGAAGGGTGGCAACTACAGAGTTCTAGGTATTATTTTTACAACTATTTTTAGAAGAACTCATGCTAAAGATAATTTTTAAAATGCAGGTAATTCAGAAATGTGTCAAGATGAAAGTAATAATGACCTAAAATCATGCAACCTAGAGATCAGCCCGTTTTTTTTCTCTTCCCTCATGACTTTCTAGGCAGATATGAGAATACTTTTTCTTCTTGAAAGCAATCCTCTGATGGACATCCTTCTATGTGACATATAGGCCTATCTAATAATTTTTAGTGACCACCTGGTGTCGGTTTCATGGATATACCGTAATGTTATTAATCCCTGCTGAGGTCATTTAGCTTATTACTGTTTTTTTTTTTTTCTTTTTTGGCTGCTACAAATAATGCACTGATGATATGCTTTCACATACACGTTTGCATGTTTATTTGAGAATGATTTTCACCAATTTATACTCCCACCTAAACTATGTGGGGAGTGGGACTTCCCGGTGGTCCAGTGGTAAAGGATCCGCCTTACAATGCAGGGGACGCAGGCTTGATCCCTGGTCAGGGAACTAAGATCCCACATGCCGTGGGGCAACTAAGACCGCGCGCCACAACTACTAAGCTCGCAAGCCTCAACTAAAGAGCCTGCGTGCCACAAACTACAGAGCCCACACGCCCTGGAGCCTGCGCGCCACAACTAGAGAAAAAACCCGCACGCCACTACTAGGGAGAAGCCCGCGCACCTCAACGAAAGATCCCGTGTGCCACAACTAAGACCTGACACAGCCAAAAATAAATAAAATAAATAAAGTATGTGGGGAGTGTCTTTTGTCATATACCTAAGAACCCCTTAGTATCATTTTTTAACTCTTTTTGCTAATGGATCTCTATGTTCTAATTGATATTTAATTTCTTCCCATATTTTGATTGGGTGTTTATCTTTCACATGTGGTAAACTGCTCTTCTTGACCTTGGCCAGTTTTTCTTTTGTTGGTCTTTTTCTTACAGAGCGTTCTTCACTGAAGGAGGCCTTAAACCCCTTTTCTTGTTTTTTTCAACCCTGCATTACTCAGAATCAAGTGGCTCACTTGTTAACTAACTTTTCCAATTGATCTAGGGCAGCAAATGGGGGCAGTTTTGCCCCCAGGGAACAGTTGGCAATGTCTGAGACATTCTTATCACAACTGAGGGCAGGCGGTATGTGTAGTGGGTGGTGCCCACCACTGCCCCCACGACACAGAGTCATCCAGCTCCACGCATCAGCAGTGCCGGCCGAGGCAGAGGCCCTACTCTCGGGTCACATTTTACCCCCTTCGGTTAAACAGAAAAACTACCAGGAGCTGAGAGCCGACTTGATTATTTCGCTGCCCTTGCCTTCTGCCGTGCGCAAGTGCTGCTGATTAAATTACCCTGGAATCCCACAGGACGTGCTGTTTCCTCCCTGGTCTCTACCAGCCCAGTGCTGCCTCCAGGAATGGCACTGTTACTCTGCGGCAGCGTCCCTCGCGCGCTGACACAATCCAAGTGCAGACACCCTCCCGTGGGCAGAATGACCAGGTTTAGAGAGAGCCCCCTCCCCTCCTGGCAGATCTGCCCTCCCCATCCCCCTACAGTAGCTCTTTGCAAGGAGGGCCTTTGGGGGTGGGGCGAGGGGAAATGAGTCACTACAGATTCCATTTGGAAAACAGGTCATTCTACTCTAAAAAGGTACCACATAAGTAAGTAGAAATAATGAAAAGAAAAAAGAAGCCAGTGGGATTGTGAGAGTTCTTTCCTACACAGCACTTTTCCTGACTCTGTGGCATCAGTGCATTGCCTTCCGGGCCCTTTGCCTGTGTGGACTCTTGTTGCATAGTGTGTTGTCATGGTGTGAGGACAGTTTTGGGTACCGGGATCCCCGTTTTCGCTCAGTCACACATCTGCAAAATTCAGCGTCCAGTCAGCTTACACAGACACGAAGAGGAACAGGTGGCCCCCGAGGGCCTGAGTGGGGAACAACAGGGGTTGTGTTTGTGTGGCCGACTCCGTGTCCCGGCAGCCCCTCGCCACGTACCTTCAAGTGTACAACTCGATTCATGTCTGCTGTTAGAGCTGAACTGCTGGACTTTTCAAAAATAGAAGTACAGCCTTTAATATTATAATAAACAGAGCAACTGGCCAGTTACAACCAGCGGGCCCTGCAGTCAGTCAAATGTTTGGACAGGGGTCCAGCTGTATTGTTTCTCAGGACTGCACAGTCTGTGGGCTCGGAGGAACCAAAACATATCACTGCTAGAAATGCATTTTATTTCTAAGTGGGTACTTTACAAGTTTTTGGTAGGGTCAGTAGTTCCTCAGGTCTTTGGACTTTCTAAATTCATACATTTTTTTATGCAGCATAGAGTAGGCAAGCTCTGGTCAGCTTACATCCGGGTTATCAAAAGCAGAAGTGTTTGCTAAATGAGAAGAAGTGGTGTTGGCTATCAGTTAAATTCAAGATTTCAGACTGTGTTGGTCACATGTCACTATTAGGAGTGTGTGTGTTTATAAGTGTAACAGCAGAATGAAGTCTGTGAGTAGCATCCTAATTTTACTGATGAGAGCACAGGCATTAATGGCCTTGAGTACATTAACCTATTCTGGCTTTGGTTTCCTCATTTGTCAAAGGAGGGTGATTGCTAAGGTATCTTGCAGATCCAAAATTCTGATTTTTGTGCCAAAGATCCTGCCGCGTGTTAAAGCAAGACCAGAGCCCAGCGACTTGGTCCTTGGCTTTGATTTTCACTGGGTAAGTGGAAACCAGCCATCTGGAGCCTGTTTTCTTCAAATCAGGGCTTCCCCTTTTCTCTTGAAGATTTCAACTGGGGCTCACCGTTTTTTGCCTTTTTCTCCTCGGATTTTAAATAGAGACCATATTCTTCTCTGCTGGGACCAACTTATTATGTATTGCTGCTCTGCACCTGTGAAGACAGCTGCTGTGTTTTCCATCATAAAAACAGCTGTCTTTTGGCAGGGAAGCCCAGAATGTGCTCTGTAGCTATACCTTAATACAGTGCTAAATTATTTAGGCATGCTTAACCTGAGATGCTCAGAGCATCTTGGAATTCCTATTAAGGGCTTCTGTAGTCATCGCTCAGTGAAAGGTTTCCCTTTCATTTCTTTCGTGATTACTAGGCAGAAACCTGAAAATGTAGGGAATTACATTTTAAAATAATAGAAAATTACAAAGATACTAAATTGTACCACAATAGTCAGATCCCCAGCCCCCAAAGATAACCACTAATTAAAGTTTTTATGTAAAGTTATCTTTTTTTCGTACATGAATGTGTATTTTGTGTTAGTACATAAATAAAGGTAGAATCCTGCTGTACATAATATTTTAAAACAGTTCTTGTTGTGTTGGCTTAACCCAACTATAGCTAATTAATTTACAGAGCGGGAAAAGTACACATTTTATTTATTTTTAATTTTTTTATTTTTATTTATTTTTTTTAAAGTACACATTTTAATTGTGTCATCTGGCCTCTAAAATAAAGCCAGGGTAGGATTGAAAGCCCTTTTAGAAATGCATACAAGTTTGTCATTGCATTTCTGCATCCCTTTTCTGTCTGATTTTTACACAGTGGGGAGACAAGTCTTTGTGTTCTTCACAAATAAGTTACAGACATTCTATTTCAGCCAGAGTTGACCTGCAGGAAATGTGCTGAGGTCAAAGCCTGTCACGGCAGAATGCCGCTTTCCTGAGAGAGCTAAGAGAAAAAGATGGGGGGAGCCCCACTCCAAATCTCTGAAGTATGTCATTCATTTCAGTGAATCACTAACTGCAGAATTAAAAAAATAAAAAAATATATAAAATGGCTGGGAAGGACACATGGGTACCGTCTTTCTGGATGTCTGGTTTGGGGAAAGGATGAGCTGAGCTCAAAGCAGCCAAGTTTCCCCAAAAGCCAGCTCTGCTTTGTCAAGTTTGTGGCCCATATGATGGTTTTTGAGGGCAGGAGGGATGTCATTTTCTAAAGATGTTCCCAGATGCTCCGTGGGCTGCTATTTGGAGCTGGAATCTTCTCTGCTCACCTCCATAGTTTCAGAGGCCTAGAGTCTCGCCCCATCTCCCCCCGCCCCCGACACACGTGCTGGACTCAGTTTCTCTCAGGAGGTTTTTGTCTGGGCAGCAATCCAGGGCATGCTCCGAGAGCTCAGGCCCTGACACCCGTGCCCCTCCTGAGCTTTGCCTGCAGCCTGCTGAGTGCCAGCTTGGAGGCCTGAGATAAATAGTCTTGCAGCTGCTTAGCCGTCAGCCGGGCTCATTTATTTGACACAAATAAGCTCATTGACCTGATTTAGCGCAGGGAGGAACTACGGAGTCAGGTCCAATATGATCTTAAAGCCCTGTCTTTTCACCACAGCCTTTTCAGACCTTCAAGGATGGCCACTGAATTAAACGATGGTCGTGGGCACTCTTTCAAGGAAAGAAGGGGGAAGAGAGAGAGATGGGAGGAAGAGGAAGGGGAGAGGAGAGAAGAAGGAGGTGCCAGGGGCACAAAGAGCAGTTGCTCTCTGTGCCACTTGGCGGCACCAATTCCTTAGGTTTTCTGTCCTCAGCATAGTCCTTGTCGGGAGACTGTGGGACCTGTGCCTGAGTGGATTCCCTCTCCCTAAGACAATGAAGGACCATCTGGTAGTGACGACAAACCAAGACTCTTTCCCGGGGCCTGTCGATTTTGTGCACAGGGACTCAGGGGAGTATCCATTGCAAGGAGAAGGAAATAGATCTGCTGCTGGTGCCCTCGAAGACCCCAGGCTTAACCAGTGCCCGTGACTGCCCCCTTCTTCCTCCTCTCCCGTTCACCAGGGCAAAATGTAGAATAGTCTCTTGACCATTCCTACCCAGACAAAAAACATTTGCACCATCACTTTCACATGGCACTGTCTTCTGAGGCCGGTATTCTTTCTCATCTTCATTTTAAGAGCAAGGCTCTGATGCTCAGGTTAAATTTTGCTCTAGGTTATACCGTTAGATGCCAACTTCAGAGCCCTGGAAGGTGCACGTGGGCCCAGCCTAGGCACACTGTGATAGCAGCGACTGTCTTCCTATCATTTCTGGCGCTAAACGCCTCTTATTTAATCCTAACAACCACGCTTATGAGGTAGTAGGTCTTTTTATCCTCATTCTAAAAAAACAAACTCAGATTAATTTCTTCGTGTAGGGGAACACTGTCTTAGTGGTTTAAACCAGGATAGTGACGGAACCCAGATCTTTTTTTGCTCTTGGACCTGGACTTTTAGCCCCTGTGATGTAGTAAGTGCCATACTGGGCTCTGAGCGCTGAGAAGGAGGTCCTAGATGGAGGAGGGGTTATTTGCTCTGAAGCTTGCTGTTTGACCTTGGGTTTGGATCATCCTTGATTTAAGCAGAATGTTTCACCTCGCTGCTAGTCCTGCCAGGAAGGGTTTTTGAATAATGCATTGAAAGGGGATCTTAGCCTTTCAGCACAACCCAGGTGAGAGGGCTCTATCTTAACATTCTTTTTCCCACTGAGCAGAGTCCTTATAATGGGCTGAATTGTCTCCTCCCAAAATCCGTATGCTGAATTCCCAACCCCAGTGCATCAGAATGTAACCTATTTAGAGAAAAGGCCTTTGAAGAGGTGATTAAGTTAAAGTGAAGCTGTGAGGGTGGCTTCTAATCTAATAGGACTGTGTCCTTCTAAGAAGAGGGAGAGACACCAGGGCTTTAAGAGGGCAGCCGTCTGCAAGCCAAGGAGGGCCTCAGGAGAAACAAACCTACTGACACCTTGATCTCGGACTTCCAGCCTCCAGAACCGCGAGAGAATAAATTCCTGCCGTTTTAGCTCCCCAGTCTGTGGTATTTTGTTACGACGGCCCTCACTGACTGATAAAATCCTTGAAGGAAATGATGCTGAGTTACTACGCAAACCCGAAGGACAGCACGGGGTAGGGAGCAACACTGAGCTGTATTGCTGGAGTCATCTTGGCTCCAGTGTGTCTCTTTTTTTCTGGGCCTGTTTGCCCATCTGTGAAAGTGTACATGGGAGCACGTATGAGGGTCCTTCCAGCCCTGGCATTCCAGGATTCTAGTTGGTAGCTTCAAGACCTGAAAAGTGCTGCTTTGAATCTGTGGTGTTGAAGTGCAGGGAGATTTTGCCCCCCGGGGGACATAAGCCAATGTGTGAAGACAGTTTTGATTGTCACGAAGTGTGTGTGTAGAAGTACTGTTGGCCTCTAATTGAGGCACAGCCCCCACTGTCCACAGTGTTGAGGTGGAGAAACCCTGGGTTAAACTTCGTTGCCCCTTGAATGGTGATGACGGGGAATTGCCAGCCCCAGTCATTCATTCAGCATGTATTTACTTGGCATTTACTGTGTGCTTAGCTCTGTGCTAGGGAGTACAGAGAACTGGAAGACAGTCTTCTGGAATTTAAAATCGAGTTGATCCTGAGCCTCTGGTTTTGGGAACATAGTACCTAAACATTCTTAGGTGTCAATGCTACCGTCCCCCTTAGGATAAACTGTCACTTTGGGTTTCCAGAGAAAGTCTTTTATGCTTGGACATCCAGGAACCATTTATTTAGTTCCACCTCATTCATAGACCTACACTAGTATAGCTTGTTTCTTTGCAAAAAGGATTTGAGGAAACTCTGTGTATTTGTACGTAGTACTGATTAGTAAAACAAATTAAATTAGAACCAGTTTAAAATAGAATGCCGACATGCAGTTGTGATACAGCAACACAGTTGATGCATATACACATATATGCATTTTTCTAATTTTTCCTAATTATAAAGTGACATATTGCATTATAGAAAATTAGAGAAGTAAAGAGAATAGAAGCCTTCATAATCCTTCCATTTGTAGATAACCATTATTTGGTGTGTATCTCTTTTCATACACATGCACATATATTAATATATTTAACAAAAAAGAAAATTGTGATCCTATTTTACCATTTTGTAACCAAATGAATGGCCCTCAAATGGGGCTTTGACATCTGATTTGGGGATCACAAGGCAGAGAAAGTGGCCTGCATGCCAGGCTGGCTGTGGAGTTACGGAACCAAGGTCACTGCCCACCAAGAATGCATTGATTCAGGGAGGTGGGTGAAGGCCCACATTTCATTTCACAACTCCAGGGGGCATCAATTCATTTGGTAACAAAGAGAATGGTGTGTTCCACGCCACCCCTTGCCCCTTCCCCGTTGTGTGACCCAGCAGCCCTGGAACTCTATTTTTTGTAGCAGCTTTGTTGAGATACAATTCACTTACCATGCAGTTCACCCATTTAAAGTGTACAATTCAGTGATTTTAGTATATTCACAGAATTGTGCAACCATCACCACAATCAATTTTAGAACATTTTCATCACCCCAGAAGGAAGTCCCATACCCGTTAGCTATTGCCCTCCCATTTCCCCCCAATCCTTCCAGCCCTAGATGACCACTAATCTACTTTCTGTCTGTAGATTTGCCTATTCTGGACATTTCATATAAATGTAATCATACAATATGTGATCTTTTGTGACTGGTTCCTTTCACAAACATGAAAGCACCATGTTTTCATGGTTTGTCCAATTATAGCATGTATCAGTACTTTGTTCTTTTTTAAAAATTTATTTTTTAGTTGAAATACTCATACACCATACAGTTCACCCTTTTTAAGTATACAGTTCAGTAATTTTTCCTATTCACAAGGTTATGCAGACACTACCACTAATTCCAGAACATTTTCATCTCCCCAAAAGAAACCCCATACCTGTTGGCAGTCACTCCTCTTTCTTCCTCCCTGCCAGCCTGTGGCAACAATTAATTTACCTTCTGTCTCTATGGATTGACCTATTAATGGATATTTCATATAAATAGAATCATACAGTATGTAGTCTCTTGTTACTAACTTCTTTCACTTAACATGTTTTCAAAGTTCACTCATGTTGTAGCATGTCTCAGTACTACATTCCTTTTTATGGCTAAATAGTATACCATCATATGAATAGACCACATTTGCTTATCCATTCATCAGTTGATGGGCATTTGGGTTGTTTCCACTTTTTGGTTATTGTGGATAATGTTGCTGTGAACATTTGTGTATAAGTTTTGTGCGGACATACACTTTCTGTTCTAGGCATATACCTAGAAGTGGAATTACTGGGTTATATGGTAACTCTGTTTCATCTTTTGAGGAACTGCCAGACTGTTTTTCAAAGCAATTGTACCATTTCACATTCCCACCAGCAGTGTATGAGGATTCTAATTACTCCACGTCCTTGCTAAGACTTGTCATTGTCTGTCCTTTTGATTGCAGCCATCCTGGTGCTGATGAAGTGGTATCTCATTGTGGCTTTTGACTTAGCATATCCCTGATAGCTAATGATGTTGAACGTCTCTTCATGTGCTTAGTGGCCACGTGGACATCTTCTTTAGAGAGATGTCTATCCTAATTCTTTGCCCATTTTAAAATTGGGTTGTCTTTTTATTCTTGAATTGTTCGAGTTCTTTATATATTTTGGATATGAACCCCTTATTGGGTTCATGATTTGCAAACATTTCTCCCATTCTGTGGGTTGACATTTCACTTTCTTGATGGTGTTCTTTAAAGCATAAAAGTTGTAATTTTGATGAAGTTCAATTTAACTAATTTTTCTTTGGTTGCTTGTGCTTGTGGTGTCATGTCTAATACCACTTGATTTTTTTTTTTTTTTTTTAAAGGATGGATGATGAGCATGTCCCTTTTTTTTTTAATTTTAGCAATTTCATGTATCTTTATTTATTTGTTTTATTTATTTATGGCTGTGTTGGGTCTTCATTTCTGTGTGAGGGCCTTCTCTAGTTGCGGCAAGTGGGGGCCACTCTTCATCACGGCGCGCGGGCCTCTCCTTATCGCGGCCTCTCTTGTTGCGGAGCACAGGCTCCAGACGCGCAGGCTCAGTAATTGTGGCTCACGGGCCTAGTTGCTCCGCGGCATGTGGGATCCTCCCAGACCAGGGCTCGAACCCGTGTCCCCTGCATTGGCAGGCAGATTCTCAACCACTGCGCCACCAGGGAAGCCCACCACTTGATTTTTAAGGAATGTTAATATTCCTTGGAATAGATGTAACATAAAGGGATAATTATTTGATACTAACTTGCACAATGTTTTAATGCCCTTATCCCTACCTCCACCCCCAATAACTCTATTCTGGTGATATCTGGAGTTAGACCTCAAGCCATTTGCAAATTTCGTCAGATCCCTGTAGCCTTTGTAAACACATCATTGTTACTCATGTCTCTTTTTCTCCCTTGGAATGTGCTTAGTGATGCCCAGACCTCTGCAGTGCAATTGACAAGGTGAGCAAGTTTCCAAGCAGCACAACTTCAGGTGCCCTTTGTCCCTGTGATTCCATTGCCAACGTTGCACTAATGCAACCTTGTGGGACCACATCGCCATCTTCTGGCAAATTTGGGAAAGTGCAATGCCAGGAACTTGAACGTTCTGTGGAAGGTCTTTTCCTTTTTTCCCTTCTCCGTGGTAGATTGTCAGGTACCAACTAATTGTTTTCATTCTGACCTACTTCTGTTGCTTTAAAAGGTTTTTCCACCTTTGGAGGTAGCATTTAAAGATTCAACCACTTATGAAAACCAAATCTGTTTTCTATAAGGCAGGGAAGCTTGTGTGTTTCTCATTCTACAGGCAGTTCCTGGTGTGTGAAACATTTCATCATTGAGTAGAAAGCAATACTTTACCTTAGGTGAGGAAAGGAAAATGAATGCAAGTCATTTCTCTTGTCATATGGGTCATATTATCATATTTGTTGAGTCCCTGATAGTCTAGGACTGTCAGGTGTATCATTATACCTTCTTCTCCCAGCCCTCCCAGCTATACCCAGGTGTATGTATTGTCCCCACTTTGCTGATGAGAGTGAGGCCTTGGAAAGATAAATGACTGACCTTTGTTTTCTAGGACAGAATGGGCAAAAACTTTTCTTTTAATGAATGATAGAATAGTCAGGATGTAAAATCATTAGAACCCAGTATAATGCCTTATAGTGTATTTTAATAGGTCTTTATTGAATGAATGAAAAAAATAAATTCTGTGCCCTGGCTCCTGACCTACTTTCTTTTCACCACATCCAGCTGCTTCTCCTGTCATAAATGCCTCGTCATTTCAACAAATATTTGCAGTGTTGTTCAATGAGAGAACAGGTGTTTATAACTTTCAACCTTTAATAAAAGGAGTAAAAATGTGATTTTTTAAAAAATGTGCAGAAAAACACTTACACAGATATTCATACCAGTGTTGTTCACAACAGCCAAAAAGTGGAAACAATCCAAATGCCTGTCAAAAGATGAATGGGTGAACAAAAATGTGGACTATCCATACGACGGAATATGGTTCAGCCATAGAAAGGAATGAGGTACTGACACAAGCCTACAGCACGGACGACCCTTGAAAACATGATGCTGAGTGAAAGAAGCCAGTCCCCAAAGACCACATGTTGTATAATTCCATTACAACACATGTTGGGGTGGCTGCACAACTCTGAATATACTAAGAAGTATACTAAGAATACACTTGAAATAGGTGTGCATTTTATATTTATATTATGTCCCAATAAAGCTGTTTTTAAAACGTGTACAAGAAGCTTTGCAAAGGGCTGGTGTGTGTGTTGGGGAGAGGTGTTGTGCTTGGGACCCCCACGGAGGAAGTGGAAGCCAGAGTGGAGAGCCAGGCTCAGCCAGAAAGACCTGAGCTTAATCTCCAATTCTGCCCCTGACGAGTAGCGTCATTTTACCCTAATACTTAGTTGCTCTGGAGCTTGGTTTTCATATTTGTAAGACAGGCGTGACAGTACCCTCCTCACAGGCTCTTTTTGGCTTAAATAGATTATGTAAAGTTTCTTGCACATGCCACGTTCAGCAAATATTCATTTCCATCTTCCAACCCTGAGTTGCTATGATTCTGTGACTTTCAGGCTGGTGAACAAGCTGTTAAGCCCCTTTACCTTCAGAAGCTTCTAGCGGGCAGTGCAGCTGAGTGGATCCAAAATGTGAAATGAGGGGTTTGGACTAAGCTAAAAGACTGGCCACTTGGCAGCAGTCTGTGGTTTCCTTGTTCAGATGCCCTAAGTTAGTGGTCTGCTTGAGCCCTCTGTGGTCTACGCTGCAGGACCCCAGTCCTGCCCGTGGCGGTTTGCGAGTCTGTGGGACACACACGCATTGTCCTCTGATTCTGAAAGGCCTGTGCAGCATCTCTAGGCAGGGCCCTTCTCCTATCTGCCGGTCACCCCCAGCTCTGCCTCCCCAGTTCCTTCTTCAAGGGGCCGATTGGCAGAGGGGCCTTGTTATAAGGGGGATGCTGGGAATGTTTCCAACAGTAGAGTTTTTCTTTACCCTCGTAAAGCAGTTTTGTCCTGGATGAATAAGGACCCTTCAAGCTACTCCACACAAACAAAGGCAGATAAGCATGTACCAGTGAGGCTGGGGGAAAAATGGAAGGGGGTGTCTAGAATGTCTCTGCCACCCCCAAGCTGACAAGTCACATCAGTCCTGCTGTCGGACACCTCGGGACCAGAGGAATTGACTCTATTGGTGACCCCTGACCCCTCCCAACAATCCTAGGCAACCCTGGGACCTGGCGAGCTCCATCCCTGTGCCCTTCCTTGAACTAGAGGCCTTACCCAGTGGGCGGTACTCAACACAGGGGAGTGAATTCCGAGCACGGAATTTTCAGATTGCGTGGTGGGGCCTGGGGAGGGAGGGATGTTGGGGATGAATTGCAGGGGAAGGCTGGCCCTGCGATTCTTATGAAAATGAAATAAAAAGGAGAGTCTATTGGGTTTTGACATTTCCTAATTGTCACTTTTACACTGGCGGAGTAAATTCAAATTCCCCTCTTTTTAAAATTACATAACCCTTCTCCTGTCCAAGGACACTTATTCAAAAGCCTTCATTTGGGGTCTTGTGCTAATAACCGTAATGAGACTCTGGGAGGAGAGCTGAGGGGCCAGGACCGGAATGGGGGGTTTGAATAGGGGGAACACCGGTTAACGGGGGTCGGTCCTCCCTTCTGGCCCTCGGTAGAGGGAGCGTTGTGTGGCAGCATTGACAATGGAGTCTCGAAAGACGTAGTGAAACACAGCACAGCATCCCTGCAAAGCAGGAATGTTTCCCACTTTACACAGGAGGAAACGACCCATGAGAGGGGATGCGGCTTACCAGGCCCGAGGAGCCAGGAAGTGGGGCTCAGACCCAGCCCTGCATTTTGATGCGATGCAATGGCCTTAGGCAAGAAGTGACTTGAAATGAAGGCCATCTGTGCTCTTTCCCGGGCCCTCTCTGCCCTTCTGCCAACAGCATGCACATGTCTAGGCTGAGCCCCTTGTCCTGTACGAAGAAGGTTTTCTCCCCACGTGGGTGTGCTGGTTCTTGTTTTGGCCTAGAGTGCAGAATCTCAGAAGCCCTATTGATGACATAGACACCTGGAGATGGATGCATGAGATAAGCCTGGTCAGGGCCAGGGGCAGTTTGACCCTCCCAGGTGGAAGATCACGGTCAAGGCAGATGTGAAGTGCAGGAGTCAACAAACTTTCTCTGTAAAGGGCCTGAAGGTAAGTATTTCCAGTTTTGAAGTTATACGGGCTCTGTTTTAAATGTTTAACTTCACGCTCTGTTTTAAATGTTTAACTTCACTGTCGTTGCTTGAGTGCGACCAAAGACACTATGTACACAAATGGGCTTGGCTGTGTTACAATAAAACTTTATTTACACAGGTCGGTGGCTGGATTCAGCCTGCAGGCTATAGTGTACTGACCTCTGGCTTAGCGAACCAATCTTAATTGGTCAAACTCCCTTCTTAGTGTTGTCCTTTATTTTAGAGACAAAGTGCTAGAAAAGATGGAGTCTTTTCAGTGATCCCTAGAAGGTTGCTAACAACCATGCAAGGCCACCTTCAGAGAAAGACCTCCACCAAGTGGAAGCAACAGGAATTCGGAGCTTTTACCCTCCAGCAGATGCTCAGAAATGAAGATTCTACTTTCTTCCCATTGTCCCTCAACGGAAGGCTGGGTGTTTTAATTAGCTAATGTTGGCAAATTGCTTTGAAGAAAATTGTAAAACGTTTCATGCTACAAGTGCCAAGAATCCTAATTAGCTTTCCTTAAAGATACCACCTGGAAGTGTGATAGCTTGTTGCTAGAGGTCCAAGCCAGCCAGAATAACCTGCGGACCCAAAACCGGTTTTTAAGCAAACACAACTGAATACAATCGGATCTCTACATCGACATCACATTTTCTTCCTTCTGCCGAATCTGATTCCTAGCATCTGGGATATTAAACCATGAAAGTCTGCTAGCGACAGGGGCATGAAACAAATTAACCCATCCATTTGTTGCCGCCGATGTTGCCTTTTGGATTTTTAGCTTGTGCGTTGGAGGCCCTGCCCCGGCGTGTCAAGGTTACAGGGAGGAGGAGGCTGGCAGCCACTTAGTCATACAGCAGGGCTGGCTCCCAGGTCCCCCAGTCTGAGAGAGACGTGTATATGCTGTCGCTCTTAACAGCTGGATAATGAATTTGCTCTCCAACACTCTTGTTTCATGTGGCGGCAGCGGCGACAGCAGCAGCATCTGATCTGTGTCACCATCAGAAGCAAGTGAGATGTAGTTAATATGGACCTTAGCCACTGACATGCATTGATTCGGAATCTCCAGGCTCTGATGAAGTCCTCCTAAATTGGTGGGGCCGGGCCCTGTGTGAGAGGATGTGGCAGGGGGCAGGGGTGGGGAGGGATTCCTCAGCCTCACCACTGTTGACATTTGGGGCCAGATGATTCTTTGAGGTGGGAGAGGGGGAGGCTCTGCTGTGCACTGTAGGACGTTGAGTAGCATCCCTGGTCTCTACCCACTAGGTGCCAGTAGCAGCCCTCATTCCCAGTGGTGACAACCCACAATGTCTCCAGACACGGCCTTTTAATGTTCCCTGGAGGGGACAGTCGTCCTAGTTGAGAAACACTGGGTTAAGGGGAGGAGGGGGGCATGGAGTCACGTTTTTCAGGGATGCACTTGGACCAGGGACCTAGTGGAAAATGGGCTCCAAGCATCACTCTTGACTCCTTTGTCACACCCTCATCTAATCCATGAGCAAGTCCCAAAGGCTCTACCTTGACGGCATGTTCTGCACCAGACCACTTCTTGCCACCCCGCCTCTCCTGCTCTTGTTCAAGCCCCTATGTTTCTGGTCTAGATGATGCTAGCAGCCTCCCAGCTGGTCCTCCTGCTCCCCTTTGCTCCCCATAGGCAGAGGGACTCTCTGGAAAGGTAAGCGAGAGCATCTCACCATCTTGCCAGGAACCCCCAGGCTCCCTCGCGCTTACACTGAAATCCCCAGTCCAACCAGATGCTGTGTCCTGTGTGCGCCCCCCCTCTGCCCATAGACGTCCTTCACTCCCCTGGGTCTCTGCTCAAATGTCCCTCTCCAGGGGCCTTCCCGCACCCCTATCCTGAAGAGCACACCTCTGTCTTCTCTGCGCCAGGGATCCTCAGCCTCGGCACTAGTGACATTTGGGGCCAGACGATTTTTTGCAGTGGGGGCTGTCGTGGGCATTATAAGATGTTGAACAGCATCCCTCTCCCTTCCCCACCAGACGACAGTGGACCCCCACCCCCACCCAATTGTGACAACCAACAACGTCTCCAGACATTGCCCACTGTCCCCTGAGAGGCAGCATCGCCCTGGTTGAGAATCACTGCTGTCCTGCAAGTGTTTTTCTTCACGGCGCTCTCCGACAGGACATCCTGTTTGTCTTCTTCACTGGAATGCAGGCTCTAGGAAGGCAGGACTTAGATTTTTCCCCTGCTATATTCTCAGGGCATAGAATAGAGCTTGGGACATAGTAGGTGCTCCGTAATTATGTTGAATGTTATGAACTTCATGATTCTAAGCAACCCGTGAGGTGATGGGGTCATGGATCGGGGCAGGACTGACCGGCAGAGTGTGTCTTACTGGTTATAGACATCGAAATGCTATGCCTTGGACACCTGCAAGCTCTTTAAAGCACAGAGAAATCTTTGGGAACCCTAAGCCAGGGCTCTGGTGGAAGGGCAGCTACAGAGCCCCTCCCTGGAAGTGTTTATTCCGGGGATAAGGTGCATTTTCCAGGGGCGCCCAGATGAGCCTGCAGACCACACTTGAAGAGACACTAGGCTCTGTTGAGAGTAAATGGTCTCAGGCCAGCAGACATTTCTCGAGCTGACGGGTTTGTGTGGTCTGGAGAGCCAGCGAACATTCTAGCTTCTGTTCGTGGGTGCGTTGAGGATTTCTTTCCTGGCTACAGGTGGTACCTGGAACTTGGCTGATGAGGGCGATTCTCCTCCTTTCCTTCATCCCCCTCTCTCAGCATCACCAAGACATCCAGATGGGTGGCCCTGGTTGGGTGTGGTGAGCCCTACGAACACAGCCGTGCACCAGCGTCGGGGGGGGAGGGTTGGCCATGTGCAAAGCCACTTCTTCCTCCTTCTGGGGCTACTCTTCTAGCTTCTGGTGTTTGCATGTCATTTCTCCCATCCTCTATTCGTAGCGGAGGGGACATACTGTAAAGTGTAGCAATTATGAGAAATCTGACTTCAAACTGAGACTCTTCCACTGGCCACGTGACTTTGGCAAATGACTTAACTTTTTAAAAACTCGGTTTGCCCATCTCTACAACGGGGATAATACCCAGCTCTCCGTTTCCTCCTGAGCATGCCATGAAATGAGCAGGGTTCCTCACCTGGCCTGGCCAATGTAAGTCCTCACTGAGGAGTTGCTGTTGTTATTTCCTGCCTACGGGCGGCGCCTTCCTTCAGCCAGCTCAGCCCTCAGCAGGGTTCACCTGCCTCTTCCCTTTTCCTCTCGAATTTGGCTCCTGTTGCCTCTTTGGTGTCATTGTCCCCACTAGCAAGCAGCTTCCCCCTCCTGACTCTCACCCCCTCTCCCTCCCTTCCCAGCATGCGTATCTCATCACTGTGATTACACCATATTAGCCACCGTGATTGTTCCATGCCTTGGCACCTCATTACTGAAATAAAGTTAACATTAATGGGAGTCCTGCAGCTAATCCCTCTGCTCACCTCTCCTGAAAATGCATTCCAGTGATTAGCAGGAGAGACACATGCATATATTCATTTTAAAACTGTTCCCCGGCTCCCCACCGCCTCCCTCCACATCTCCTCAGTCACTGCAGAGACGGAGGCCAGGGGGCCTTTTAGCTGCCAATGGGTGGAGGAGGCAGTGAAATCCTTCCGAACTGGGGCAGGCAGGATTTTGGGAGCAGCCAACTTTTCCCCCTAGAAAAGAAATGCATTTGTTTTTTTAGGGCGGGTGCAATTAAAAACAAAACCACGGGCTTCCCTGGTGGCGCAGTGGTTGAGAATCTGCCTGCCAATGCAGGGGACACGGGTTCGAGCCCTGGTCTGGGAAGATCCCGCATGCCGCGGAGCAACTGGGCCCGTGAGCCACAACTACTGAGCCTGCGCGTCTGGAGCCTGTGCTCCGCAACAAGAGAGGCCGCGATAGTGAGAGGCCTGCGCACCGCGATGAAGAGTGGCCCCCGCTTGCCACAACTAGAGAAAGCCCTCGCACAGAAACGAAGACCCAACACAGCCAAGGATGGATAAATAAATAAATAAATAAAATTTAAAAAAAAAAAAAAAAAAAAAAAAAAAAAAAAACAAAACCAACCCACGAACAAAATGCCTTAGAGTGAAACAGACTGGGGGTGTGTCCTAGCCTTGCCACTTTCTCCTAGGAGACCTCTGTAAAATTGGTTTAACCTTCCTGAAGTGCAGTTTCCTTCTCTGGTGAAGGGGAGGATTATGTCAGATGGAAGAACCTAATGCCTCAAGGATCGTTTCCCTCCCCTCCCCTGGCCTACGAAACCAGAGGTCAGGGGTGTCCACGGGGCTCCTTGAGGTCCCCAGTGTTGGGATGGTGCTGAGCACGATGAAGATGAATTTCTCAGTGACGTATTATCATTTATAAGAACTTGGGTGAAACTCACTCCATCTTCCTGCCCCCCCCCGCCCCGCCCCGGGGAATCTGCAAATCCACAGACTGACAAATACCCTCCCTCATAGGACTCAGGAGCTGGGCTCCTAGGTCCTCTCCTTTCCCGCATTTCCTCTGTCCTGATTAAAACTGGAGCCAGGATGACTCCCCCCGCCCCCGCCGTGCAGCTCCCCCTCGGCAGCAGCCAAGAAAAGGGAGCAGGGGAACAGCAGAGGGAGGCGTGGGGCTGTAATGAGATTCACCGGCGCCCTCACTCACCCTCTGTGTCAAGGAGACATTTTCAGAAAGGTTTGACACAGCATCCTCGCAGAGCCCTTTGCCAAAACGCAAGGTGGAGGCCCCCGGAGTACTTTAAGCCGGCTTCTGTTAACAGAGCGGCCCGTCTGCATATTATAATCACGCCGCTCCAATTCCCCGTTAAGCAGCTGTTCCCACAAAGAGGGACAATAGCTCAGCCCCACCCCTTTGAGAGCTGATTTCAGTCTTGTCTTTGCCGGTGCCAATTCTTTGATCAGTTTTCACTTAGGATCTGGAGGGCATGTTACAAAGTGCTTTGGGATGGCTGCCAACAGGCGCCTCACTGGAGCATGACAGGGGCCCAGAAGTGTCAGTGTTGGGAGAGAGACAGAGCTCACAGGATGCCTTTTAAAAAATAATTATATTTGAATTTTAAAAGCAATCTTCATATATGTTAGTAGATTCATTTATATGGAAAGCTATGCCAGCTCCTCTACCCTTTTAATATTTGATGTTGCATCAGCTTCCTTCACAGTTGGGATAAGCGTTCTCTGGCATCTTGGAGACTTTTGGGACTCCTGGGTTAAAGAAAAAGCAATGAGAGGCCGGATACTGTCATTTTTTTCCCATTCCTCATTGGCTCTCCTTCCACCCCTCAACCAGATGCTTTGTTGCTAAATTGATTGTAGAGGATCTGAGGGAGCAAGGCAGGAAATTGGGGGGGGGGGTCCAAAATAAATTTGGTTTGTTGGTGGTGGGAGTGGTAACAATATCTATCATTTATTTTATTTTTTTATTGTGATAAAATGTACCTAATATAGAATTTACCATTTTAACCATTTCTCAGTGCACAGTTCAGTGTCATGAAGTACATTCATATCGTTGTTCAGTCTTCACCACCATCCAGCTCCCGAACTCTTTTCATTTTCCCAAACTGAAACTGTACCCATTAAACACTCACTCCCCTCCCCCCCAGCCCTTGGCAACCACCTTTCTACTTTCTGTCTCTATGGCTTTGACTTCTCTAGGTACCTCATGTAAGTGGAATCATGTAATATTTATTCCTTAGTGTCTGATTTCTTTCACTGAGCATAATGTCCTCAAGATTCATCCCTGTTGTGGCAGGTATCAGAACTTTCTTTTCATAACCGAATAATATTTCATTTCTGTATATACTACATTTGCTTATCCATTCATCAGTTGACGGCCACTTGGGTCGCTTCCCATTTATTGAATCTTACAGTTTCCAGCTGGCCACGTGAGGTGTTTGCCTACCTACAGACATTGAATTTAATTCTCACCAATGCCATTTTATAGTTGAGGAAAGGGAGCCTGGAGAGATGAAGGGGCTTGCTTGAGGTGACTTGCTGTTAATTGGTGGGGCTGAGATTTGGTTTTGGGAATGTCTCACTCTAAAACTATAGTTCTCAAACATTCCAGGATTGCTTAGGAGGTTCCTGGGCCCTGTCTTGACCTATTCCGGTTCAGAAAGTCTGCAGTAGGACCCAGGAATTTGTGTCTTAACAAGCACCCTTCTCCAATACAGGTTATCAGAGAACTAGAGTCTGCTTACTATGTGTGCAGTCTAGGGTTTTGACAACTATCCTATATGACCTTGTTCCTAAGGGAATTGGAGGCAGCTTTCCCCCAAACATTTTAAGATAAACAGAAGTGTTCTGCGTAAAGGGAGAGTTGGGAGAGACTTCTGCATGCAGTCCATAAGGCATTCATACACAGGGGCATGTGTGAGGGCCTGCAGTTTGGGCTGCATGGTCACCTCTGAGCTTGCTAGCAGCCCAAGCAAGGAGTGAAACAAGATTAGCCACAAGATGTGTCCAGCTCATAACATAAAACATACCACCAGGAGCACAGCTATTGTGTGCATTTGATCTGAGGGCTCCTCACTGAGAAGACCCCGTGCTGTGATGGAAAATAGTCACAAACGCCCCTGAATCAGTTTGACAGGACTGTCCTAGGGCTATGTCTTTAGGGCAAACCGAGGTGCGATGCTAATGAACCCTTCTGGTAGAGACAAACCTAGAGAAAACTGCACTGAGCCATTTCAAACCTGCTTTCTGCAGGGGTGTGATAGAGTTCTTCGTGTTCTAAAACGGATCCCCTGGCTTTTTGTTAGATTGCTGGCCTGCCTCGGCAGCTCCATTCTTTCCAGCTCCTCTCCTGAGCCTGCAGGTCCCCCTGCCCTGGAGAAAAGAGCCCAGCGGGGGTCCTCTGCTTTAATGACTAGGATGCTTGTCTTTAAAGTTTGCAAAGCCCTGGGCCTCCAACCAGTGGCCAGTGTGGCCCTTCTCTCCTTCGGCATGCAAGAAAAGCTGCTGTCTGGTTGAGTGAGCTCTGCTATAAATCAAAGTGTCACCACTTAGCCAGTAGAAGTGATTTAATTAATCCGCTGTGTTGTCCCCTGAGCATCACTCCACCTGACTGCTAATCAACTTCCATCAGCAAGAGGAAAATACAGGCCCTCTTTTACTGAACCGCATTGCATGAGATGAAGGAAGAGAGGGAGGGGGAGAAAAAGTTAATTGCGGCACAGGAGCTCAAACTGTCACAAGAAAAAAGTCTCTCGTCTGGCATCTGCCTCTTTATACACTGTTGTCCCGTCTCGGGTGAGCTGCAGGAGAGGACCACATTTCAGTGATATTAATAGAGACATTATCTATTGTCCATATCTATTTATAAGAAATAATATCTTGCCTGGAAACCCTTGACAGCTGGCATATTGCAAAAAGGAACTGTTCTTTTATCATGCACCCAGTATTTAGACCTTAAAAAAAAAAACCCACACAAAACCTTCATTGATAATCAGATAAGATTGAAAGTTTATGTATCTATCACTCGGGCACAGGAACATTTTTGACAGGTGACCACCCCAATTTCTGTCACATTCAGGCGAAATAAATGCAAGGCATTTCTCTGCAATGTAATTAGGCAGATCTAGTTAATGCTCTAGTGCTTTGAAGGTGAAACGAGCTTTTGTAATGAGAATTCCAAGCCCAGGATACTTGAAACCTTTAAGAGCCTTATATCTCGAACCTCTTCACTAACGCATGGCTCCATTTTACAGTAGGAGAAGCCGAGGCAAACAAGGGTCAGGGAAATTTCCAGAAAGTTGCAGAGCCAATATGAGTGTTCTGAAACTGGGATCCCTCCCTTGTTGGGGTGGGGGGAGAGGGGGTGCCTAAGATTCTGTTTTAAAGTATGGGCTTATCTGGAATTGGATTCTTTTCTGATTGCTGAGCACTTACTCGATAAAAAGAAATTTATAAATTCTCTTAAGCAGGATAGAGACCAGAAAATCTTTCATCTGATCCAAAAAATGACATCTTGCATCAATTATGCATAAACCTTGGTTTTTCCCCATCAGAGGACTCCCCTTCCTCCATCCCCACCCCCACCCCCACCAAGCAAACATGGAATTCCTGCCCAGCTTTCGTGGGTGAGTCATTGTGTCTTTAAAGACGGGTTAGGGGCAGTGTTTACCTGCTCAGAACACTGTGTTTCAGCAAAGATGTGCTTGGGATCAGAGCCTCTGCTGTACTAAAGTTGATGGATGTGCCTTTTAAAAGAAAGAGAGCCCTGGAATCTAATTCCAATAACTCTGAGTGCCCAGGGCCGTTAAGGACTTCCCTGGGTGTCTCCACACGTGACCTCTTTATGTGCATTATCACTGCTGGGCCAGGGCCACCCCTACAATTCTGGATGGGTGACAGGGTGAATGACAAGGGTGCTTCTCCATTATTATTAAGTAAAAATCTGATTAAAATGGATATCTGGGGCAGCTTTAAAGGGAAAGAGCTGCCATAAGAGATGCGGAGGTGTGTGTGGTCCGTCGAATGCTAGAGGGCAGTACAGCCTTCTCCCCTACCCTAGGATGTGGCTTCTCTAGGCGGCTTTCCTCTTGCCTCAAGGAAGGCCAGGGCTGCCTGGGCAGAGGAGAGAAAGAGGGAGTCACTGGCTTCCACCAACTAAAGCTCATGGGCACCCAAAGGGCAAGTGCTCCCTCCTTGTAGAGGGCAAGGGCCTGCCCCAGTCTGTTGCTGGGGGTAGTGTAACAAGGCTGGGATTGGAGCCCCATGGAGCTGGGTGGAATTTTGACTGAGTGCCCCCTCTCTGGACTCAGTTTCCTTATCTGAAGAATGGGAATGCCCATCTCCCAGAAGGGACATCAGGATGAAATGAGATCGTATATGCAAACGTCCCCAGCACGGCACTAGGCACATAGGGGCTGCTGGATAAATGCAGCTTCTTTGTCCTCACCTGTACCCTCCTTCCTCCACTACCCCATTCTCTCATTCCTTTCACCAGCCCTGGAATCTATGCTACAAAGTGCTCGATTTGACAGAGGGAACTCAGATCCCAGAGTAACACAAGGATCCAAATACTGCCAAGCCTCCCCCCGCCCCCCCGCCCCCCCCAGGCAGGCATCAGAGAGTGCCCACCCCTCAGCTCAGGGCGCTGAGACCCCCTTCTCTCCACCCAGCTCTCTTTTCCTTTCTTGCATTTCTACCACAGCCATTGAACCGCACTCCAGGCTGACGCTGGGCATGTGGGAGCCAGCCAGGGACCCCTTCATTGTGGCTTTGTTTATTTTTATACACAGTTTAGAAACATCTGTTCTGACATTTTCCGGGGTCGAAGACAGGAAGAGAACAAGGTTGATACTTCTCAGGTGCTGGTGCCCTAGTGCATCTGTAATTGGAAAGCAAAATGGTTGGGTTGCTTCTCCATTTGTCATAAACATTTCATTTGAAAGAGAAGGCAGTGTTATGGTGCCCAGGGGTCACATTGTATGCAAACAGGTAAACATTAAAGGGAAGTCTGAGAAGTGAGAAATGACGAAGCATTAAGAAACCCATGGCAAAGGTCTGTGCAACTTTCTTTGAGACGAAAGACCGGCCATGGGGAGATGACTGCAGCCCTTGTCTGCTTTCTTGAATTGGAAGCCTATTTTCCTTTTCTCAGTTAATCCCCTTCTTAAGATGAACATGGTAAAGGTGGTATCCAGAGGTTCACTGAGGGTAGGTGATGAAATGTATTCTTTCAGAAAATATTTACTGAGCACCTACTCTGCCCAGATCTGTACTAAGTGATACATAAGACACCGCTCATGCCCTAGGTAACATAATTATAATACAAAGTGGTGAGTATCACCGTGGGCAAGTGAATTAATACTAAGGGAAGTCAGAGAGGGAGTCAGGAAAGGCTTCATGAGAAGTTTGCCAGGCAGAAGAGGAGGAAGGAGATCAGGGGATAGAAGGAAGAGCTTCTACCAAAACCAGAAGAGGTAACAAAAAAAGTGCTAAGGCCGTCAAATAGCATCATTCGATTATATACCGAACAGTATGCTAACTTGCTTTCTCATTAAATCCTCCAACGTCCTGCACGGAGTAGGTGGTGTTATCCCTGTTTTTCAGATGATGCTGGGGGGAGACTGTATTGCTCAGCAGAGGTTAAGGCTAATGTGTGGAGAACTAAGATTTCTCCCCAGCCCTGTCTGTCCCTCGTGCCCGCCATGCTTTCCCCCAGTGCCGCACTGCGTGGTATGACTCGAACGTGGAGGATGAAGCTGGAGAGGTTAGGGGGACAGATTGCAAAGGACTTTTCATGCTGTGTTATAGAGTTTGGACTTTTTCCTGTAGGCAGTGGGAAGCCAGCATGGGTTTTTAAGTGGATATTGATTCCGTTACCAATGGGAGATGGGATGGGAGAAATACCCTATGCCAGACTGTGCCCAGAACCTTGACCGGCCGTCAGATTCAAGTCCTGCCCATCCAGCTTCTTGCCCAGCCTCCGGGATGGCTGGCTGCTCAGCTGAAAGAACTAGACCATTAGGGAGGACGAGTCTCATAAGTGATGTGAAAAGAGAGCCTTTTTCTGTTCTTTATCTTTTTTTTGGCTTGGGTATGCCTTTTTGTTCTTTGCTATAAAGCTCACATAGGCATCTGAGATTAAAAAATATAATAATGTGGTATAAAAAGAGAAACGAAAGTAAAAGTCGTCTTCCAGCTCATCTCATTCCCCAGATGTAAGCACTGTTAACAATTTCTCGTACAGCTTTCCTGAAATTTTCTATTCAGGTATAAGGATATGTATTTATGTGTAACCTTCTTTTTTAATTTTTAATTTTGTCTATTTCTGAACAGCTAATACATGTACATGGTTCAACATTAAAAAGGATTTTACTGTGGAAAGTCCCTCTCCCACTGCTGTCCCCAGTTTCTCTGTTTTCTTCCAGTGTCACCATCTTCTTGTGTTTATGCACGTGCAAGCTCATACTTTGCACATGTGATGTCTATTTTTCCCATAAGTACAAAAGCTACGAAGAGTGCTATCTACACCGTTCTATCTCTTGCTCTTTCACTTCATGGTCATTGAAAAAAATTCCAATATTTAGATAGTGCTTACCAGCTGCCCCAGATTCACCTAAGTGCTTCTTGTATTATCCCACTGAATCCTTTGACAGGGGCAAGTGCGTACAGTCCCCATTCACTTGGAGGAACCTGGGGCACAGAGAGATTGAGTGACTCACCCAGGGTCATTCAGTTAGTAAATTAGCCCTGACTGTTAGGCTGGAATTGAAATAATGCAAGAGAGGAGATACCACTGGTAGTCAGGGCCAGTCTGAAGGTGTTCGAGTCTTGCTTTTTTGGGGATATCAGCATACCTTGGAGATCTTTCCAGATCAACACATATAGACTTAATTCTTTTACATGGCTGGATACTTAACTTCAGTTACTTCATCATTTGCCTGTTGATAGATGTTTGGGTTTTGTTTAATGTTCGCCTACAAATAGTGCTGCTGCTGGAACATCCTTGTATGTACACCTTGCAGTGCTAGAGCCAATGTACTGTAGAATAAATTACTAAAGTGGGCTTGCTAGTCACCAGGTATGCACACTTTACATTTCAGAGATATTGTTAAATTGTGCTCCAAATATCTGCACCAGTTTACCCTCCCCAAGAATGTGTGAAAGTACCAGCCCCACATCCTCACCCTTCCTGGGCATTATCAACCTGTTTCATCTTTGACAATCTTCCTGCCGAAAAATTGGCTCATTTTAACGTGCATGCATTATGAGCGCATTTTTTCATGTCTTTATTTGGCCATTTATATTTCTTTTATGAACTGGTTTTCCGTGTCCTTTGCACATTTTGTGTTTTGGGTTTGTCTTTTTTTATAGAGATATATAAGAGCCCTTTGAATACTAAAGAAATGTGTTACGAATATTTTTCTAGTTTATCGTTTGCATTTGTATTTTTTTTTCACCATGGAGGAGATTTTAATTTTTATGTAGTTAGATATATTAATCTTTTCTTTATGGCTGTTGGGTTTTGTGTTTGCCTTTTCCTCTCCACAATTATATATTTTTTTAATGACCAATTTTTTTCTCCTTAGCCTGTTTATGGCTTTAATTTTTAAATTGAACGCTAGTGTGTTTGGAATTTATTTTGGTGTAAGGAGTGATATAGGGGTCTGGCTCAGTTTTTGGCTTTGAGGGGAACCTGTTTGGACTCCTTGGTGACCAGGCTTCACCGGATTAGGGGGGGACCACTAGCAGAAGGCTGGAACTGGTGGGAGAATTTCCAAAGGGCGGGCCAGCGCCACGGCACGGTGGGGCCTCAGCCCCCAGGGGCTGCCAGAAACCCCGAGTGGCCAGCCCTCTGGGCACCTGGAGGAACAGGGACTCCTCTGGGGTGCATATCTGAACCAAACACAGAGGCCTTATCGTCATAGGGAGAGAAGTCCATCTTATCTGTCTCCGCATATTCTCAGTGCTGCTCTCAGGCCCTGGCACAAGCTTGGTAATTGTCACATTGTATGGAATCAACTAATTCTGACCCCCAAGCTGCTGCTCATTTGGTGCATTGTGACCTTGGGTTGTTGAGTACATCCCTCCACGTCTCTGAGCCACACTGTCCCCATCTGTGAAGAGAAGGTGGGTGATCACAATACTTAACCCAGGAGCTATTTCAAGAGGTTTCTAGAGTAAAGGGAGAAATGGGTGTGATTGCACTTGACGAACCCCAACGAGCTCTGCGGATGGAAAGTTGAAACTCTCAGCCACTCTCTGCTGCTATTCATATGTCTCAGCCTGTAATCAGTTGAAGTTGTAAGAATTACAATTCATCTCCTTGTGGGACATGGCTTTTTTATTTTTTAACTCTTAATGGGAAAAGGCAGCTTCTAACCTTTTTTTTTCTGAATGCGTTCTTATACCTGCCAAAAGTGTTGTCTACCACTATCCCCAAACCTCTGACATTTGAGATAGTAAAGATGGGCTCAGAATGGGAAGGTCTGTATAAAGCAGAATCAGGTACCTACAAGGAACAGACCAGGGAATTCACTTATGGTTCACATGGAAGAAAGTCCTGGGCACTCAGGCTTGATTTAATCCTGGGTGAGACTTGGGCTACTTCCGTGCTTCAGTTTCTCTCACTTGGTTAAAAAAGAGACCTCACACCCAAGAAAAATCAATCTAGAATAGCCATCTAGACTAGTAGTCAAGAGGGTAGGTTCCAGAATCTGACCGCCTAACTTCAAATCCCAGCTCCACCATTTACTGGGTGACTTTGCACAACTCACTTAGCTTGTTTGTCATGGGGTAGGTGAAAACCTGAGTACCTGAGTACCTAAGGAGCTTAGAACAGAGCCAGGCATGCAGCAAGTGCTTAATGGATGCACCTATTATCATCTTCAAAGATTTCATTGGAATTGGCAGCCTGTTATATATCAAGTCATCTTTGGTTGATAGTCCCATAGGAGGTTGATAGTCTCAGGGGCGGTGGATACAAAAAGAAATTAAGAGGGATGGTCCTCAGAGAACCTAGGTGATACGCTCAGATAGGAGAGATGCCACAAACACATATGAAAAGACTGTAGGCTTGGGACTTCCCTGGTGGCGCAGTGGTTAAGAATCCGCTGGCCAATGCAGGGGACAAGGGATCAAGCCCTGGTCCGGGAAGATCCCACATGCCGCGGAGCAGCTAAACCCGTGCGCCACAACTACTGAGCCTGCGCTCTAGAGCCCGTGAGCCACAACTACTGAAGCCCGTGTGCCTAGGGCCCGTGCTCTGCAACAAGAGAAGCCACTGCAATGAGAAGCCTGCACACTGCAACGAAGAGTAGCCCCTGCTCACCGCAACTAGAGAAAGCCCGCGTGCAGCAATGAAGACCCAGCACAGCGAAAAATAAATTAAAAAAAAAAAAAAGACTGCAGGCTTAGGGTTGCAGACTCTAGTGCCTATAGAGGACAGACAGGCATCAGACAGGAGTGATACATACTATCTATATAAATCATACATATATGATTGTGCATATTAAATCACAAAGGAATAATCTTTTTCTCCATAAAGAAATATGCTTTCTCCATTTGTCTTGAAGTTTGCTCAGCTAGATTTTCTCATGTTTGGTGGAGGCCTGGCTGCAGAGAGATGGTTCTCTAGCATCATGAAAACAACAGTGCCTGTAAATGATCCATGACGGCTGAGCCTGGCCTCAGAGCCAGGGAGATGAAAGGGAACCGTGGGGTCTTGGCAACTGCAATAGGGTGACCCCATCTGAAAGGGCAAGTACTTGTGAGGCTAGAGCTCCTACATTTTCAAGAGAAAGCAGAAATCAAGATTTTTATCGTATTTTTTAAATGTTGGATACAATAATTTTATCCAACACAGCATGCCCGTGGGGATGAATTTGGCCTCTGGGCCCCAGGTTTGCACCTTTTGCATATGGCCTGTCTCATAAGCGTACAGATGTGCAAATTCACGCACATCGCAAAGTTGTCACATAAGAAGCATTGCCTAGCTAAGCAATTTTGTTTCTCCAAATCATTCAGGTGTTGTCTCTTCACAAATTCCACTATTCCAACTCATAGGCTGCCATGATCCCTTCACACAAGACTACCTTTTAGGAAAAGATAAGATGGAAAGCATAGTGTGTTTTCATACACTGTTAGATTAGAAGAAAGATATGCAGGGTTTGAAGTTGTGGGATAATCAGTGCAATTGCAATTTTAGATGTTACTTGGTTGAGCGTGCCAACATTCACAGCAGCATTACTCATAATAGCTCAAAGGTGGAAACAGCTCAAATGTCCATCAGCTGATGAATCAATAAACAAAATGCGACATATCCATACAATGGAATAATATTTGGCAATGAAAGTGAATGACGTGGCGCAGGTAGATGCTCCAACATGGATGAACCTTGAAAATATGATGCTAAGTGAAAGCCAGTCCCCAAAGATAACATTGTATGATTCTATTTATATGAAAGGTATAGAATAAGCAAGCTGTAGAAACAGAAAGGAGATTCGTGGTTTCCAGGGGGTGGAGGGAATGGGAACTCAGGACTAACTGCTATTGGTACAGGGTTTCTTTTAGGGGAGACAAAAATGTTCTAAAATTAGATTGTGGTGATGGTTGCACAACCCTGTGAATGTACCAAAAACCACTGAGTTGTATGGTATGCGAATGATATCTCAAAAAGTTGTTTAAAGAAAAAGATTATATGATTCATTCTTTGGTGCTCTTTGCCAGGTACAGGTACAATATCAGTCATCCCTGAATACAAAGGACAGTGACATAATTAGTAATAATTACAGCCTATTAAATGCGTTGGCAGTCAGTTGCCATAGGCAAAGTTAACTGCAGTTCAGACATCGGAGCACTGGATCATTATTATATTATTTACTAATATTAAGTTCAGAATCCATATCCAGCAGTGTAAACAGTCTTGCTAATTTTAGGTCTGTGAGGACAGGGGAATTTTAAGAATGCTGGTGCCTCTTCCCATAATCTGCCTCGTTCCGGCAAAGGGAAGCCTGACTGCTTTGCCACCAATCCAGAGTCAAGTGTGAACCCAGAGGTCTTGGCTTGTGGCCACCGATCCATCCTGTTTGCTACCACTTGGGGGTTGTGTGTGTGTGTGTGTGTGGGGGGGTGTGGTTATGTTTTCCTTTGGGCTGCCAGTCAGGCCTCCCCTTTATCCTCTTCACTCTCCAACCCCATCCATGTAACCCCACCAGTGAAGGTGAACTGGACAGTCCCCTCCACCTTTGCTGAGTGGAAATGAATGAGGGCAGCCAGGTGGTGAGAACCAAGTGCCACATCTGGCAGCAGCCTCATCTGCTTTCTCTTAACGGTCTCCTGTTGTCCTCCAACCGGCTCCACGCATTTCCCATCAGCAGAGAGCACCAGTGGCCATGCAGACCGTCCCGGGGGTCCAGGCACCACTCTCCAGTCCTCTTGCCAAGTCTCACCACTTTCCCCCAGAGCACCTTGCCCAGTGATTCAAGCTGGCTTGGCCAGTTCCCCGAGTTCATAATATATTTGTGTTGTTCCCCTCCTCTTCTCTGAACTCTGAGGTCAGTGCCCCTTCCTATTGCTTTTTTGCTTGCTCCGGTGTTTCACTCCGGACTGTCATTTAGCACGCTTCCTGCCCGAATAGGCCAAGACCTGCTAATGAAAGTCCCCCTTCACTCCGGGGGGCCCTTAAGCATTAATGGCCTCTGGAAGCAGATATTGTCTGACTTCCGGGAGTCTAAGTGCTTGACCTGCACATAATTACAAAATGACCTACCAGACAAGGAAATGTTTGTTTACACTCCATCTCTGTCATCCCTCCCTGCAACCCCCCCAAGGGGAGAAGTTTGGCAAGGTCCATTCCCCCAGGTCCATTGTGAGTCTTTCCTCTTGGTTTCCGTCCTGTCTCCTCCCCTTGGACCCGCCAGCGAGGCGGGCAGTGAAAAGCAAATCGAGTGAGTGTTCTTGCTTGAAAGGTAGTCTGAGTTGTGCAGGTGGATTGCCTTCCCTCACACCTGCAGCGTGTATCTCCTGAACTTATGAGCCAGGTGCCATGTCAGACACGATGCTGTCGGAGCATGTCTGATGTCGTTCCTGCCCTCGTCAAGCTTGCAGTTTAGGGGACAGATACAAGATGAGAACTGCAGTAAGTGCTCTGATGGAAGAGTTCAGGGCACCTTGCAAGCAGTTAATGGGGAGACCTGACCTAGTGGTGCTGGGAAGTTGAGGAGGTCAGAAAAGGCCCACACTGCATTATTCAGGCCTTGGTGGACCCCGTTCTCATTAAAAAAATTACATTTTACAACGGAGTTAGTATAAACCCAGGCTAGATTCATCAATATATAGTTGTTATTATAATCACTTTGTTCTTCTGATTTTAAAAGAAATTAAGCATTTTTCTCATGGGCCCCTAAAGGTATTGTGGGTTCTCAGCTGTGTCTGATGGAGAAATCAGCCCAGGAAAAGCTGCCCTGAGGAAGAGACAACTGAATTGAGATCCGAGGAATAAACAGGAGTTAATTCAGTGAACCAGGCAATGGAGACAGCATATGCAAAGGCCCTGTGGCTGAGGAACTAACCCTTGGAAAGTGTCAGTGACGTGTAGTGCAGAGGACAAGGGGACGCAGGGATAAAGTGAAGCTAGAGAGAAGGCAGGACCATGTGGGCCATGAATGTCATTGTGATCTTTACCCCAGGGCAGTGGGAAATCATCGATAAGTTTCAAGCAGGGGGGAACTTCCCTGGTGGTCCAGTGGTTAAGACTCCGAGCTCCCAATGCAGGGGGCCCGGGTTCGATCCCTGGCATGCCACAACTGAAAAAAGATCCCTCATGCCACAACTAAAAAAAGATCTCACCTGCCGCAACTAAAGATCCCGTATGCCGCAATGAAGATCTTGCATGCCTCAAGGAAGATCCCACGTGCTGCAACTAAGACCCGGTGCAGCCAAATAAATAAATAAATAAATATTTAAAAAAAAAGTTTCAAGTGGGGGGTTTGAATGACTTCTGAAGATATCAATAGGAAAAGCTGACTAGAAAACCATAATGCTCCCCACCCCCAAATTCTCTCTATTAAATCTAATCAACAGAATGAGAACCGGTCTGGAATTGGTCAGGCATCAGTGATCCTCATGTCAGGAAGAAATTGAGACATGGCTGCTGGTCTGTGGTTAGTGGAGAAGAAAAGACAATATTTTCCCCCAAATTTTGTTATGCTCCCCCATCCTGGATCGGGTCCTCAGGAAATAGATTCTGAGACAGAGATTGTGTGTAGATTTATGGGGGTGTGCTCTGGGGAAAAGCATCTGTAAGGAAGTGAGGGCAGGACCGAGCAGATGCAGCAGATGTGTCAGGCATTCCCATGGGGCTCCCTGGAGAAACATCACCAGTGGAGGCCAGGGAGCAGGGCCTTTGCAACTGCCGGATGAGGGCTGCCACAGGGGCGGCAGAGAATCTCGGGCGAGCAGCTCTGAGGGCAGTTCCCGTGGAGGGTCTCAATGTCCAGCAGCCAACACCACTGGCCCCTGGGGAATTCACTTTTTCTATAAAGGGCCTGATAGTAAATATTTTCAGCTTTTTGGGCCATACAATCTCTGTTGCAACTACTCAGCTCTGCGGTTAAGGCACAAAAGCAACCATAGACGCTACGTCATGAGTTGGCATGGCTGTTGGCCAATAAAACTTTATGGACAGAAATTTTAAATTTCATATGATTTTCATGTCTCACAGAATATTCTTCTTTTGCTTTTTTCCCCAACCATTTAAAAGTGTAAAAACCATTCTTAGCTTGCAGGCCTTGGACCAGGTTTGGCCTGCGGGCTGTAGTTTGACAACCCCTGGCCTAGAGGGATTTAGGAGGTACAGGAGTTGGAATATTTGGTGTTTGAATTGTCAGCTGTAGGCTGGTTGACAGGGGACTTTTCCCTTCTACCTTCAGCTTTCTTGTCAGTAAAATAAGAGTAACTCTGAAACCCAAGCTCCTGAGATTGTGGTCAAGTGGGGCTGGGGGCGGGGGCAGACTCTGTTAAAGCAGTCGTGAATCACATTCAGAATATTGAGTACCATGGGTGCGTTTTGCCATCAGTACCGCCCCTCAGGCCCAAGCCATGCATGAGTCTAAAGAAGGTGAGTGTGTCTGATAAGGAACCTGGTGACATCCTAAAAGTGTACAAGGGGGAAACAGTGTCGTGGTTGGTTGAGGATTTTGGGGGAGTTTTCCCCAGCGTGAAAATCACTTGGGGCCCAAACCCAAACCAGATGATTTCCTTTCCTGTTTCTCTTTCTGGAGGGATCAGCAATCCACTCTCCCCACCTCCCTCCCTCCCCTGCCTTCACTTCTCACCCTTTCACACTCCTGTGCGTTAGCAGCCCTTGTGAGTGTCCTAACATAGGCTGCAGTCCGTGGGACTGGGTTTCCAAAGCTGCCTACAGGAGGCCTCCGAGCGCTTACAGATGAAAGGACACAGTCTCTCCGGCAGCCTCCTCTCCCCAGCCCCACACAAGCAAGCGCAGATAACCAATACACAGCCCAGAAGGCTCCGAGGGAACATTTGGTCTGGGTTAGTGACCCTAAGACCCACAGATTGCAGAAGAAACTAATAGAACATCAACCTTGAATTTCACCCCTGTCTCGACCTCTTTCCTCTACAGGTGCGTGTGCCCCTCAACCTGCACTTGTAGTTCACATCATTGTCGGCTGCTGTTTGATTTAGGGGTCAGGAAGTGATTGGGAGGGGGCAGAAGGCCATCTTAGGGAGCCGCAGCTCCCAAAACGTGTTGCAGAAGTCATCGGCCCTTCTGAGTGTCTGCAGTCACACCTGACCCTGGGGCCGGTTCTCTGCTTCCGGCACAGCGCGACTTGGCGGCTGCTACTGTGCCTTGTCATTTGTTGTCCCATTTAGCTTGTTCACTTGCGCCCCACCCTTGTTCTTGTTCTGTTCGATTTCCTTCCTCTCTTACTCTGGAATTATTCTGGTTCTCGTGGAAGGAAAAAGGCACAGCGTTTCCATCTGTCACCCAGTTGTTGTCTGGGTCCTCAAAGGCAGCACATCTGTAACAACTGGCGCTGAAGGAGCTGGCCAGTCTTTCTGTTCCCTTTCTGCGTTCTGTGCGCCTGGGTCCGAGTGCCGTTTTCATTTCTGTGCCTTTAGTCCTGGGATGTGTTTTCTTCTGACAAAGCCTATTAGCCTTGTTGAGAATAGTTAACGGATAGTTAGTGGATCAATTAGATATAAACTCCTGCAGGCTCAGGATCACGTTTTGTGTTTATTTTCCTGTATCCCTGAAGTGCCTGGAATAAAATAGCCTTCTAGGGTCACCTGTTGGTTGACGGGACAAGTCTAGTATTCCACAGGTGGACTCTTTCTTGGATCCCACCCTCCCTCTGCCACCTCTGTTTCTTGGGCCTTTATAATAATTTCTTATTTCACCTCCCTGCCCTCCCCCATTCTCTGGATGGTTCAAATATTTGAGCCTATAACTTCCACTTTTTGGCCTAAGTCTGTTTGGTCGGGCAGCAGGGAGCCCTGATATTCAGATTTTCCTGGACTGTGTGAGGGTGAAGGGGGCCCATTTCTCATCCATCTTCATATCTTCAGTGTCTATCACAAAGCCCAGCTCTTAGTGCACATTTAACAATGTGTGCTGAGTGAGTGAGTGAATGAATGAATGAATGAAAAGGAGGAACCTCTTTAACTCTGCATGCCTCTGCCTGTCTCCAGCTTGCTCTAATCCCAGCCAGGATGAATTCTTCTGACTCCAAGCAAAATCTTCTGATTCAGCGTCTACCAGCATATATTGCAAAATCCTCCTCAAAGGAGGGATCCAGAAGGGGCCCAGCATCAAATGAGTTTGAGCACTGCTGCCTCCTCTTCCATATTTCAAGACTGACTGTGCACTTTGGCATTTAAAGCCTCAGAGACATCCCACATTTAGACACCTCCTTAGCTCCGTTTAATCCCAAATTTCCCAAACTCATTTGACCCTGGATCTCTTGTTCTCAGAGAATCTCCCACAACTAGTCTTCCATAACTTAAGAGGTTAATTTGTACACCTGGTATCCTTATTTATAGAATACAATAATACAATGCCTGATGCCTCAATAGAATTATCTTCACTGGCAGCCCCTGATTGTCTGTTTAGGTCATTTCTAAGAATAAATGGTCAGTCCACAGAAACACACATTAGCAATGCAGACATGCACAGAAGTGAACGTGTTGAAATGACACAGATGTGCGTAGTGATGCATTCTCATGGATCCCCATGACGCAACATTCACTGGTATATCCGTTCCCATGCTCGTTTATTCATTCAACAGACACTTAATGAAAGCCCATTTTGGGACAGGCACTACTCTGGCCGCTGGGGATGTAATAGCGAGCAAAGCAGACATAGTCCCTGAGCAGCGGATGTGGACATAAAGAAATGAACTGATGAAACTGTGCCTCCCAACAGGTATTGGGAGAAGCAGGCCTTCCCCCCAGAGTCCTTATCCTTCAATTAAAGGAGACTGTTGGAATCTTTAAAGATCCCTTCCTGCTCACAAATAGATTGTTCTATGGAATACGATGATTTTTGTGAAGGCAAAAGTGTGCCTCAGATGCTCCTTTTATATAAACAGTGTGTTCTGGATTTAATTTGTATAAATAAAAATTTGTTAAAAGTATAATCCCATTATCTAATAAATGTACATTTTCTTTCTGAGATGTTTAAACCTCATTTCTAATTGAGCTAATGATCACAGTGATACGGGAACAGTTCAGTATTGAAGTCTACCCTCCTCCACCATAGGTAATTGCTAATTTTTTTTTATTGTGGTAAAACAAAAACACATAACATTAAATTTACCATCTTAACGATTTTTAAGTGTATGTAGTGTTAACTATATTTACATTGTGTGTGACAAATCTCTAGAATTTTTTTTTTTAATATATTTATTTATTTATTTATTTTTGGCTGCGTTGGGTCTTCATTGCTGCGCACAGGCTTTTCTCTAGTTGCCGCAAGCGGGGGCTACTCCTCGTTGCAGTGTGCGTGCTTCTCACTGCAGTGGCTTCTCTTGTTGCAGAGCATGGGCTCTAAGCACACAGGCTTCAGTAGGTGTGGCATGCAGGCTCAGTAGTTGTGGCTTGCGGCCTCTAGAGCGCAGGTTCAGTAGTTGTGGCGCATGGGCTTAGTTGCCCTGCAGCATGTGGGATCTTCCCGGACCAGGGCTCGAACCCATGTCCCCTGTATTGGCAGGCAGATTCTTAACCACTGCGCCACCAGGGAAGCCCTCTCTAGAATTTTTGACCCTGCAAAATGGAAACTCTGTACTCACTAAACACTTATTCCTCTTGCCCCCTTCCCCCCAGCCCTTGGTAACCACCTTTCTCCTTTCTCTTTCTTTGATTTTGACTATTTTAGATAGATACTTCATATGAGTGAAGTCATACATTATTTGCCCTTTTGTGTCTGGCTTATTTCACTAAGCCTAATGTCATCCACACTCATCCATGTCAAAGCATGTGACAGGATTTCCTTCGTTTTTAAGGCTGCATAATATTCCATTGTATGGATATAGCACATTTCCTTTATCCATTCATGTGTCGATGGATACTTGGGTTGCTTCCACCTCTTGGCTATGGCGAGTAATGCTGCAGTGAACATGGATGTGCAAATATCTCTTCAAGATCCTGCTTTGAATTCTTTTGGATATATGCCCACAAGTGGGATTGCCAGATCATATGGTAGTTCTATTTTTAAATTTTTGAGGAACTTCCATACCGTTTGCCGTAATGGCTGCACCATTTTACATTCCCACCAACAGCACACAAGGAGTCCAACTCCTCCATATCCTCACCAACACTTGTTACTTTCTGTTCTTTTGATAGTAGCATCCTGACAGGTGTGAGGTAATATTTCATTGTGGTTTTTATTTGCATTTCTTGTGATGTTGAGCATCTTTTCATATGCTTGTTGCTCATTTGTGTATCTTCTTTGAGGAATTGTCTATTCAAGTCCTTTGCCCATTTTTTAATTAGGTTATGTGTCTTTTTGTTGTTGAGTTGGAGAAGTTCCTTACGTACACTGGATATTAAACCCTTATCAGATGTATGGTTTGTAAATATTTTCTCTCATTCTGTAGATTTCCTTTTCACTCTGTTGATTGTCTCCCTTGAAGCACAGAAGTTTTTACGTTTGATATAGTCTCATTTCTCTATATTTGCATTTGTCATCTATGCTTTTGGTGTCATATCCATGAAATCATCGCCAACTCCAGTGTCCTGGAGCTCTTCCCCTATGTTTTCTTCTAGAAGTTCTATAGTTTAAGGTCTTACATTTAGGTCTTTAATCCATTTTGAGTTAGTTTTTGTGTCTGGTGTAAGCTAAGGGTACAGCTTCGTTCTTTTGCATGTGGATATCCCGTTTTCCCAACACCATTTGTTGAAGAGACTGTCCTTTCGCCCACTGTGTCAGTAACTGCTGATTTTTAAATCAGAGCTTTAATGGACCAGGATAGCAGTGGCAGTGGTAGAAGAGGATCTATTAGCATTACCTGGGCCCTAGGGATATCTTTCAACTAACTCCCCTCCCCACTTTGCCTGGGAGTGGGAAGCATGGGGACTGGCCAGGTGAATGTTGAAAAAGCTCCAGGTGATCCAGTACATGTGCCCGTCTTCTTCTGGTCAAGAGCCTAGAAGCAACGGAGAAAAGAAATCATTAAATCGGCCAGAAGGGTCTCTGTGCAGGGTAGAGACACTTTGCCCCATAGGAGTCTGCTTTGCAAATGTGGACTTTGTTCCTGCTGGGTTTTCTCAAAGCAGGGTGCACCTGTGAGCTCTCCAGAGGCTCGTGGATCTGGCTGCCCAGGTACTGAGGAAGAAGTGCTGGCTGCCCTGTACCTGGACAGTCCGGGAAGCATCCCGAGCATCTGCCTGCAGTCTGCACATGCATTTGAAAGGCCTTCTTGGGAGAAAGGGAAGGAGGAGCAGCTGGAGGGAAGAGGGGAAGAAGGACAGACAGTTCGTCTGCCTGGAAGGCAGCGAGCACAGGTGTTTGCAGCAGCAGATGGCAGCCTGCAGCAGAGCCCTCCTTGGACCCCCTGTCCCCGCAAGGGGAAATGAGAGGGAGGGGAGGCCAGCCAGGCCCCTCTCGAGCTGCAGCCCGGAGCGGCAACGCCCACCTCAGTGTATATAGCATGCACGTCTGCTCCACCCCTCCGAGTATCGATCCAAGGCCAGGAGTACACAGGCGTCTCAGAGAGCCAAGTCTTAGCTGCAGGCTTACTAGTGCTTCTAAACGATTGTAGCCCAGAGACTGTGCTGCTGCATTTCTGAACACCTCTACTGTGGCTGCTAAGTGGATGAGGGAGCGGCCCAGGGCATCTAGCTTTTCCTGCTGGAGAAGGCCATTCACAGGCTGCTCAGCCCTTCAGAACCCTGTAACTTTAGATCAGGCGGAGGAAGAAAGAAGTCCAGAAACAAAGCCTGAGCAGCCTGGGTGCAGCAGGGCTTATATCCCTTACTCTCAGTGAAGGCATTATTCTCTGGCAGGCAACCCAGTGGTGGGTGGGAGGTGGAATGGGCAGGAGATGAGTGGGGGCAGCAGGGAAAAGCAGGCACCACCACTCTGTGTTCACAGCAAAGCATAGCTTCCCCATCAGCATCTCTACTGTACTTCAGAATCCTCCTCAACACAGTTCTTCAGGAAGCTACCACTGGCCAGTTGGCATTGGCCCTGGAGAGGGAGAGGGAGACCTGTCTTGTAGGGTACTGATCCTGGTTGTGCCTCAGTGGCCTCTGTGCCTCTGGAGGAGTCCCTACACCCTGGAGACCTTAATTGTCCCAGCTGGAAGAAACAGGAAAGTTACTCCACCCCAAGTATTTGTTCTCTCTTTGCACGGCAGCTGGAACAGAAGCCCAGAAATCCCTGCTCCCGAGTTCTGTGTGGTGTGGAACCTGGGAAATGTGGGAAATCATCTACACCAAATTGAAAGGGAAGGGATGGGACAGGGGTATGTGTGTCCAACATTATGAGCGACCGGGGAGATGATAAAAGCCCCCCTCAGCGTGCCTGCACGGGCCAGCCTGATCTGAACACTCTGCACGTGTAAGTTCATACAATGCCCCCAACCACCGTGGAACTAACCCCCAAAACCTTTCCTATTCCACACATGAGGAAGTGGACTCTCAGCCAGGATTAACCCGTCCACACAGCTGCTGCTACTACTACTACTACTGGGCCAGCATCAGATTGCAGGGAAGCTGGGTGTAAAGTCCATGTTTTTAACCACTGTTCTATGCTACAAAACAAACAAACAAAAACAAACCAAAGACCAAAAGCCATTTTTCACCCACCAGACTGACGACAAATAATAGGTTTGATACAATCAGTCGCGATGAGGCAGTGGTGAAGGGCCTGCACCTAATTACATCCAGGAAGGCCTGGAGGGCTAGGATTGGGGCTTGAGGTTGGTGGGCACTTTCATCTTATCTGTGTTTATTTTGCAATGCAGAATATAGTTGCACATGGCTTGGGTTCATAACTCATTAGAGAGAGAAGTGAAGATGGTCAGGAGACAAGAGCCAAAGATAGATGGAAGGTTTTCAGAATCTAGAACTGCCTTTGAATGTGACCTCTTGGCTGCAGAAACTGATGGCTTTGAGCCTTGGGGGAGCTCGTGCTTTTCTCAGCACACCTTTATTTACTGAGGACCCCTATGTTCCAGGCTCTGGGTTGGGCTCTCAGCTGTTGTCACGCAAACCCAGGGTGTGTCCTGGTGGTACTGTCTCACGTCCGTCCCCAGTCTGGGTGCCTCTGTGGCGATGAGGTCATGGCCACATACAGGGAGGAACCGGTTTACCCCTCAGCTTCGACTTGTGATGGGCTGTTCCCCCAGAGCAGCTGCTGCAGCAACATTTACTTTGTACAGCAGCCAAGAGAGAGTGAGAGAGAGAGAGAGAGAGAGAGAGAGCGCAGGCGAGCCAGCAAGAGTAAGTGCGCATGAGCCTACCCCAGTCCAAAATGTTTCTGACAAAATCTGGCACTCCTGGTTCTAATCAAAATACTGAACTTTGGAACAAATTAACATTCCACAGCCCTCGCAGGGAAGGAGAACTCAGCCGAGACAACTTCAGTTCACAACCACAACAAAAATAGCTTCTCCCGGGGAAGACACAGTCTGCTAACAAGGTCACTTTTGTTTTGCTTCCCCTGCCATCTGGCTGAGTGGCACCAGCGGCTGGATTTGGTACCGGCTTCTTCTGCCGAGAGTGGATGGGAGCCGGGTGGCACTGCAGAAGGCTTCTCAGCCTCCTGGCAAAGGGTGCCGGCACAAAGTTACCTTCAGACACCCCCCAGCAGGCACGCGGGCAGATGGAGCCCCGGTTTCACCCAGCCCGACTCTGCTCTGAGCTCCGAGTGTGCAGAAGGTGTGACACCAGCAGACAGCAACAAGCAGGTGGGAATCAGGGGAGAGTGAAAAACACGACAGGATGGGAAAGCTATCTTCGTCTTGAAAAACATTCCAGGACTCAACGTAATGCTCGTTCTGGCAAGTCGGGAGTCTGAGTTCCAGAAGGCGAACAAAGAAGCATGATTTTGGTTTTGGGTTTGGGTTTTTTTCTTTTTTTCTTTTTCTCTTCCCTTCTGCTTGCAAGATTCAGCTCCTTTCAGTCATTATCAGGGACCTTCAGTAACCTCCCTTGGCCTGTTTCCTCGTCTGTAGGACGGGAATCACCTGCACGGTGTGGGTGAAAAAAGCGGATGTCGTTGCCTAAGGGTGCCTGGCTGGGGTTCTCAGAGAACACGCGTGCCCTCTGACCTGGTAGCTCAGGAGGGCTTCCATGTAGAAAGACCCCTTGACAGCCCTCTGCAGAACTTATACATGGCAATGGTCTGCCCAGAGTTACTTCATTTTGAAGGTGTGGAGCTGGGATTTGAACACAAGCATTTTGCTTACAAAGATGCTGCTGCTTCTTCTGTATCAATGATTTTCAATCTTTTAAAAAAGGATCAAAAGCCATGAATATCCACAAGGGGTACATGACCTACTAAAACCATGCCCCTCCCATGAGGAGTCTAGGGATCTTGGTTAATATCATAGTAGACCTGCTGGGAAAACAAACAAACAAATAAACAAAGCTTTAGTAAAATGGAGAAGGAATCTTTAAAATGACCTAAAGCCTCCCTACCCTTAAATGAAGGAAAATAATTTCATTAGAGCATCTCCTTTAGGATTCTGCCCCACCCCTGCAAAGACACGTAAGGAAACTTTGATTTCAAGTGAGTTGAATCTGGTCTCCGAGGGCTCGGAGGTGGGGTGAGGCTGGTGAAGGTCATGGGACTCTGAGGTTGTGTCACTGCTGTCCCTGGGGAGTGGGGTGAGCAAGGGTGCCCAGGGTCCCACTGATGCAGGTGGTTCCTGAGTCAGAACTGAGCTATGACAGCTGGCATAGGATTTAAAATGTTGGGAAGAGTCCTGGGGCCATTTGCAAGTGTTAATTGGTATTAAGGACTGAGCCCCTCTCTGCTGCTGGTACCCAAGGTGCTTGCTTCCCCAAATAGCATGGGGAGGACTTGACACTGCCCCCCAGGAGGGAATATGGTGGGGGGCAGGCCACTGAGTATTGATTATATACCAGGCAGTGTGCTCAGCTCTGGTGTACAGCAAAGAAGAGAGATGAAGCTCTTGCCCTCAGAGGGCTTTCAGACTTGTAGGGAGCTAGACATTTAACTCAAAGAAATAGCACTTAACATGCCTTTGAGGCAATGAGAATTGTCTAAATCAAAGAATGCATGTGGGAGGAGCTGATGGAGATCGGCGCCCATGGCTAAAGCCTAGACAAGGGCCCTCCTGGACCCTGCCACTGGGAAAGGACTCGCTGCCTTCAGAGGAAAGGAAGGGGACTCGTGCACTTGGGGATCATTAGCCGGGGAGAGCGAGCAACACGGAATAAGAAGAGAGGTTGGGGAGGCCAGATCTGGAGAACAGAATTTCTGAAGGGGAATCCATGGGTCACCCACATCAGGATTTCTTCAGGGACTTGCTGCCAATTGAGATGCTTGGGACCATCTCAGGCTTCTGGAATCAGCATCTCTGGACAAGCAATCTGGAATCTGCTTTATAAGCAAGTGCCCTGGGACATTGTTCTATGCACAGGGGTTCATGGTCCACAGGAAAGTTTTCTGGATTTTATCCCAAATGAAAAGGGAGGCCACTGAAGGGTTTGGAAAAGAAAAATGATGCGGTTCATCTTAAAGATGTTGTTCTGCCTCTTGGGTAGGTATTGAGTGGAGTGGGATTGCGGGGGGGAGGTGGACAGAACACCTGGGCAGGCGAGACAGAAGTCCACACTGCTTCCTCGTCCTTTGCTTCCCTGCCAGCAGCACCGGGTAGACTAACTCCTTACCTTATTAACCGATCCTGTGGCACCTCCTGGATTCTCCCTGGTCATCTAGGCCCTCATGTGGTGGCCGCCTGGACCCCAGAATGTTAGGTGGATTGACACTGACCCATGGATTGTCCACATCTTGGGCCTCAGATCGTCCCTTTCTCCTTTAACATCTCACACAGTCGCTCGCTGTCGACACAGCAGTTGGTTATGCAAGGTGTAGGGCAAACTACCCTCTCACCTGTCCAGGATGGCTTAGGTAACATCAGACCTGAGAACGGGGTAAACCTTTCAGGCATTCTCTCGGTGCTGATGGGCCCTACAAGTCTGCAACATGAGCTTAGGTGGTAGGGAATCAATGAGACTGCCACCTCCAATAGGTCAGACTCCTCATAGGGGTCCAGGAGACCCCACCAGGGCTCCTGGTTTGCAGATGGGCAAGGAGGAGCCGAGGGTCACAACTCTTCCCAATCAGAGCCTGTGCTAAGTGGCTTTTGATTCAGGCTGGTGCTTACCCAAACTGGCCTCCGTCTTTCAAGTAAAGGACACAGTTTTCACTCTCTCTGCGTTTTCAAAGAGAAGCTGACAGGGAACGTTGCGAATCACAATCAGAGTTCCCTGCCACAGAGCACACAAGATGAGAATTGACTCAAAACTTTTACTGTCATCATTTACTGAGTACTGGAAAGACACACACATAAGTCAGCAGAGAAAAACCCAAGAAGCCTGGTCTCTAGCTGCATGTCAACAGAACGCCTGAATAACATCGCCTGCTGCAACACAAAGCAGAATCAAACCACAACCCAGCCAAGCCTCCTTAGGTTCCCAAAGTATCAAAGAGATCTTCGCGCTGCCTTCATTATTCTTTTAATCAACTTTTTTGAGGTATAATTTACACACAATAAACCCATTTTAAGTGTATGGGTTGATGTTTTGACAAATGTCTACACCCGGATAACCATCACTTCAATCGAAGTATAGAATATTTCCAACAACCCCCACCCATCCCTGCAGATTCCTTCCAGCCTCTTAGAAGTCAGTCCCCCTTCCACCTCTGCCCTCAGGCAACTACTGATCTGCTCTCTGTCACTCCACTTTTACAATTTGTATAATTTCATGTAATGGAATCAGACAGTATGTACTCTTGTGTCTGGCTTCTTTTACTGGGTTATGAGATTCAGCCACATTGTTACATATATCAGTAGTTCATTTCCTTTTACTGTTGAGTAGCATTTCACAATTTGTTTATAGATTTACCTGGTTGATGGGCATTTGGGTTGTTTCCAGGTTTGGGATATTATGAATAAAGGTCTTATAAACATTTGTGTATAAGACTGTGTGGACATACGTTTTCATTTCTCTTGGATAAGATAAATACCTAAGAGTAGCTGGGTTGTATAGTAGGTATATATTTACTTCTTAAGAAACTGCCAGACCTTTTATCCAAAGTAGGTGTGCCATTTTCACATTCTTACCAACAATATCTGAGTTCCAGGTGCTCCACATCCTCACCAACAATTGATATTGTCAGTCTTTTTAATGTTATTCATTCTAATGGGTGTGGTGGTGTCTCATTGTGGTTATTGTTTGCATTTCCTTGATGACTAGTGTCGGGCACTTTTTTATGTGTTTATTGGACATTATATACCTTCTTTTAGGACTGTCTTTTTAAATCTTTTGTTCATTAAAAAAAATGAGATTGGGACTTCCCTGGTGGTCCAGTGGTAAAGAATCTGCCTTCCAATGCAGGGGAAGCGGGTTTGATCCCTGGTCGGGGAACTAAGATCCTACATGCTGCAGGGCAACTAAGCCTGCATGCCACAACTACTGAGCCCAAGCGCCTCAACTAGAGAGCCCGCGTGCCACAAACTACAGAGCCCATGTGCTCTGGAGCCTGTGCGCTGCAACTGGAGAGAGAAAACCCACGTGCCACAACTAGAGAGAAGCCTGTGCACTGCAATGAAGAGCCCGCGTGCCACAACTAAGACCCGACGCAGCCAAAAATAATAAATCAATAATTAAATAAATAAACATAAAAAAATGAGATTGTTTGAATTATGAATAAATTGTAAGCATTCTTTTTAGATTCTCTCTACAAGTCCTTTGTCAGATATATATATTTTCTCCCAGCCTGTTGCTTGGCACTTTTTTTTTCTTTCATTTTCTTGACTGTCTTTCGCAGAGCCAAGTTTTAAATTTTGACAAAGTTTAATTCATCAATTTTCTTATGGTCTTTGTTTTTTGTGTCTTATCTTAGAAATCTTTGCCCATCCCAAGATCACAAAGTTTTTCTCCTGTGTTTTCTTCTAGAAGTTTTATAGTTTTAGCTTTAACACTTACATTTATGATCCATATGTAGTAGGATTTGAATTTTATTTTTTCCATGCAGATATTCAGTTGTCCCTTCACCATTTGTTGTAAAACTTTTTTTTCTCACTGAATTACCTTGATGTCTGTATCAAAAATCAATTGGCCATATACCTGTGGGTATATTTCTGAACTCTCTGTTCTGTTCCATTGATCTATATGTCTATCTTTTCAACCAATACCACATAGTCAGGTTAGTACTCCAATGTTGTTTAGCTTTTTAAAAAGTTGCTTTGTCTATTCTAGGTCATTTGCATTTCCACATAAATTTTAGGATAGGCTTGTTTCTATTAAACACTGCTGGAATTTTGGTCGGAGTCATGTTGAATCTATTTGGGAAGAATCAGCATCTTAACAATTTGACTCTACCCATCCATGAACATGGTATATCATTCCATTTATTTTGGTCTTTTAAAATTTCTTTCAGCAATGTTTTGTAGTTTTCATTGTACAGGTTGTGTACATACTTTTTTACATTTATTTCATTTTTTTGGTGTTATAAATATGGAATTGTATTTCTGTGTTTCCATTTGTTCATTACCTCCTCCTCCTCTCCTTCCTTCTTCTTTTTCAGTTATCTCTTCCTTTTTGATTCTAACCTGACATTAAAGCCTTAAATATATCTTCTTATCATTGACACTACTGATATCCAGGGTTCGAAAGTTTCCCAGTTGATGGTTTAGTTAAAAATTGGCATTGATGCTACCCTACATCTTGCCTCTCATCTTAGAATTTACAGCTTTTCTTAGCATGATTCTCAGCTTATCAAACCATCTCCCTTCTATCACTTTCATTCTTTTTCACAGCTCCCACAGTCACACCTCCTCCATATAGCCTTCAAGAAAAATGTGACAGGTTCTCTGGTATCTTTTCAGCATTGAATCTTCCGTTACTCACCACCACATTGATTGAAACAATTATCCAATTGTTCAAAATGAAGGAATTTTATGTTATTTAACTCTTGTATGCCTGTGTTAATTTCCTTGGGGTGCTGTAACAAGGTACCACAAACTGAGTGGCTTAAACCAACAGAAATTTATTTTCTTACCGTTCTGGAGGCTGCAGTCTAAAATCAAGGAGTTGGCAGGGCTATATTCCCTCTGACATCTGTAGGGGAGAATCCTTCCTTGCCTCTTCCAGCTTCTGGTGGTTCTCAGCAGTCCTTGGCATTACCTGGCTTGCAACTGCATACCTCAATTTCCACTTCCATCTTCACATGGCATTCTCCCTCTGTGTGACTGTGTTTCTTCTTCTCTTCTTATAAAGACACCAGTCATATTGGATTAAGGGTCTGCATACTCCAGTATGACCTAATTATTACATCTGTAATGACCCTATTTCCAAATAAGGTTACATTCTCAGATATGGAGATTAGGACTTTAACATCTCCTTTGGGGGAATACAGTTCAATACATAACAATGTCTCAGCTCTTTTTGTCTCAAATGTTCTTCCTCATTTTATTCTCTTGAAGAATTACTAGAGGACCTAGTTCAAAATCCACTTTCTTGGTTATTTTTTCCTGAATACCCCAGGAGAAGTGAATCGCCTCTTTGCCTATCTTTATAAGCATTTTTGAATGACTATTAGAAAATTTCTCACATTGTGTGCCACCTGGGAACAGAAGCCATCTTATTCATCTGGAAATAGAGCTCCAAGTCCCAGAATCCCATTTAGACTTCCTCTATGGCATAGCTGTTCCTAATGTGGGCATTACAGGCGCATATTCAGACAATCCCTAGTCTGTAGATGTGTAGATTAAGGAAGAAAAATGAGGAAGCTTTCAAAATTCTGTGTTATTTAATTTTTTATTTTAGGAATTATATCATTGGGAAATACTCTGGATAAACATTTGAGGTCCTATTTATATGTCTTCATATGTAAAATTCCCTTTTCTTATTGACTACTGTATGTTCAAAATATAAAATAAAAATAGTCTTGTAATGTAAATGCAATATAACTGAGTTTCTCAACCTTGGCACTATTGATATTCTGGGTTGGATTATTCTTTACTGTAGGGGGCTGTCCTGTGCATTGTAGGATGTTGAGCAGCAGCCCAACCTCTATCTAATAGATGCCAGTAGCACCTTCTTTCCTAGCTGTGACAACCACAAATGTCACATAGCCAAGAATCCCCCAGTTGAGAGCCACTGTAGAGAATCATAAGGCAAATTTCTCATCATTCTGCTTTCTTGTTAATACTCTCCTCGGCCTGTAAAGCTGCTCTGCACTGAGGCCACTGGTGTTGTGAGTAAATTGCATGGCTCGGCTTTCCCTTGCTGCTGCCTCTGTACATCTGGAGCCCGTGGGTGGCCTCATTCACACAGAGGGAAAAATTAATGCCCCTGCTTATCATAAAGACTCAAGGACTCAAGGAACATAAGGAACCAAGCCAGTGCCCCGGCGTGCCAAACCCCGTCAACTTCACTCTCACCTCAGAATCTTCTAAAGCACTCGCTGAGTTCCTCCTCAACTTGTTGAACTAGAAGGAGTAAGATTGTGGTTTTAGAAGAAAGACCAAAAACCAGGGGTGGAAATCATCTGGAGGAAATTTTTAAAAATAGTGTATACGTGGACAGGAGGACTGGGAAAAGAATTCTGTCAGTGGCCCCGAGCTGTCCAGAACTAGAGGTATTTCCTGCAGCGGTTTCCAAACACAGACCTGGCCGCCCTCATTCCCAGGCAGGCCAGATCGTGACCCTTTTAAGTGTAAGTTCTGTTTTGTGGTTCAGAGGGAGAGGGCAGGGCTTACTGTTCGGAAATGACCTTGAATCTGCCCACTTTTCTCAACACTTTGGTTTCAGTTTGGAAGCTGCTGCATTGCAGGGTGGGGTGCGAAGGCCCCCCTCTTTTGACTGGCTGGCAGGTGTTCCCGAGGAATTAGGAGAATGTTTCATGAGAGTGGAGACCCCGCCTTGGGTGTGGGGCTCTGCTCAGTAATATAAACCCTTCAAATTGTGGGACAGATTTTTACTGAACGAGAAAGCTGTTCCTCTCATGCTTTTAAAAAAAAAAATGAGGTAAAATTCATGTAACATAAAATTAACCATTTTTTAGAGTATATATTTCACTTATATTTAGTACATTCACAGTGTTGTACAACCATCACCTCTATCTAGTTCCAAAATATTTTCATCGCCCCCAAAGGACACTTCATACCCATTAGGCAATAACTCCCCATTCCTCCTTCCCCAGCCTTACAGCTATGAATCTACTTTCTGTCTCTATGGATTTGCCTATTCTGGACATTTCATATAAATGAAATCATACAGTATGTGACTTTTTGTATCTGGCTTCTTGCACCTAACGTATGTTTTGGAGGTTCATCTATGTTGTAGCAGGTGTCAGCCCTTCATTTCTTCTAATGGCTGAATAATATTCCATTGTATAGATATGCCACATTTTGTTTATCTACCCATCTACTGATGGACATTTGGGTTGCTTCCACATTTTGGCTATTGTGAATAATGCTATATGAACATTTGTGTTTTTCATACTTAAATTAAAAAAAATTTTTATTATTATTTTTTTAAAATTTTATTTATTTTTGGCTGTGTTGGGTCTTCTTTGCTGCACCCAGGCTTTCTCTAGTTGTGGTGAGCGGGGGCTACTCTTCGTTGTGGTGCTAGGGCTTCTCTTTGCGGTGGCTTCTCTTGTTGCGGAGCATGGGCTCTAGGTGCGCAGCCTTCAGTATTTGTGGCACGTGGGCTCAGTAGTTGTGGCTTATGGGCTCTAGCACACAGGCTCAGTAGTTGTGGTGCGCGGGCTTAGTTGCTCCGCGGCATGTGGGATCTTCCCCAACCAGGGCTCGAACCTGTGTCCCCTGCATTGGCAGGCAGATTCTTAACCACTGCTCCACCAGGGAAGTCCCAAATTGTTTTTGAAATTGTGGTAAAATATACATACATAAAATATGCTGTTTTAACCATTTTAAAGTGTACAGTTCAGGGGTACTAATTATGTTCATAATGTTGTGCAACCATCACCATAGGCTGCTTCCCAACCTTTTCCATCAACCCTAAAGGAGACCCCTTACCCAGGAAGCAGTAACTCCCTAACCCCCCACCTCAACCCTAGCCTCTGGTAATCACTAATGTACTTTCCATCTCTGTGAATTTGCCTAGTCAAGATAATTCATACAAATGGAATGGTACAATATTTGTTTGCTGCTTCTGGCTTCTTTCACTTAGCATAATGTCTTCAAAGTTCATCCACATTGTAGCATGTGTTAGTGCTTTATTCCTTTTTGTGGCTGGATAAATACCCCATTGCAAGGACACACCACATTTTGTTTATCCATTCAGCTGTTGATGGACATTTGGGTTGCTTTCCCTTTTGGCTATTGTGCACAGTGCTGCTGTGAATAGTCATGTCTCTCACAGGCATTTGAAGAGTGCCCATAACCCTTAGCATAATGTCCTAACTCCTCAGCATGACACCCATTGTGAAGCCCCTTTTATTCCCCTTTCCTGGCGTGCACCCTCCTTATGGCCTGGCCACACGAACTACTTATGATTCCTGGAGTTTGACTAAATATGCTTCCAACTCCTGTGTCTTTGTACAGGCACATCCTTGGCTTGGAACGCATCTTCTTTACCTTCTCCACCTGGGTACCTCTTAAGCATCCTTCAAGGCTGGGATGGAGTGTCGCCTTTGCTGGGAAGAGTTCCCTAGCCCAGCATACCTTGCCAGCTTAGGCAGAGTAGCCAGGCAGAGACCAGGAACGGACCCAGGAACCCAGGCACTGATGAACTAGTAGGCCGGTGGAGGGTATGGTGCAGTGAGGCAAGGGGGCATTGTGAAAGGTGTTGGGGGGTCAGGGACAGTTTTACTAGGGGTGGTTTTCTGGCTTTGATGGGACGGATGGGCTAAATGCATCCCAGGTCTGCTGGTTCCTGTTGTGTTCCTGAAGCTCTCTCTGCTTCTCTCTGTCACAGCTCTCATCTTGTCATTGTGTCACAGTCTGTTAATCTGATGGTCTCCTCTAGTGGACACGTAGCCTACTACCTGTACTGAAAATAGGCACACTTCCTAAGGAAAGAAGACCTACTCTTATTTATTGAGCCAGTTAGATTGAATCTTTTTTTAAAAAAAATAGCTTTATCGAGATATAATTTACCCATGTGAAGCGTGCAGATCCGTGGTTTTTAATATATTCACGAAGTTGCGCAGCTCTCACGATAAGAATTGCATACCCATTGACAGTCACTTCCCGTGCCCCTCGCTCCCCCACCCCACCCTAGGCAGCCGCTTCTCTCCTTTCTCAGACTGAGTCTTAAATACTCTGAGCATTAGACACCCTCCCTCCCCTTTGCATGTCAGGTTTGAACATCCGAGTTAGTGAGAAGATTTTCCTAAGCAGAGGATGAGAGAGAGGAAGGGTTGTCAGAGAGAAGAAGGAAGGAGGGGACAGACACTCTGGGGCACAGAGGCAGCAGATATATATGAAACTGGGACTGTCTGGCTTAGAAGATTCGTAGGAAAAAGTATTGGGTTGGCCAAAAAGTTCGTTCGGTTAGGGAATACGTTGTTCAATAAAGTTCTGAAAAATGTCATTTATTTTAACTTAAAACCAAACGAACTTTTTGGCCAGCCCAATAGAAGATGCAGAGAAATAAATAGAGAGCCAAAACGTATTCCTTTGGGAAAGTGCAGAGTTCTTTTCTATCGAAAGAAACAGTGATGTCATGGAAATTAGGTGGCTGGGAATATTGTTGGAATGAATGTTGCCATTGATTACATGAGCTGCTGAGGAGCTGCAGCAGAAATGCTGCTGTGTGATCCGTGTGCAACATTTTAAAAGAAAGTGACGAACATTATCCAAGATCCTCTTTCCATCCCCCATTGTTATGTGTATGAGGTAAGTGATCTGCCTTTTGGATTCTAAATCTCCTAATTTAATAGGCTCCTGAACATGTAAACGTGTCTGAGTATAAATATTGTATTGGAATGCAGATTTCCATTTTTTTCCACTATGTTCAGTAAAAAAGAAAAAGAAAATAACAGGTCCATTTAGAGGACTTCTTCCCCCTCTAATGGGTGAAGCAGAGCACTGAGGGTTTCCTTGGGAGGCAGAATAATGGCCCCCCCAAAATGTCTACAGCCTAATCCCAGGACCCTGTGAATATGCTGCATTGTGTGGCAAAGGGGATTTCGCAGACGTGGTTAAGAATCTGGAGATGGGGGAATTAGCGTGGATTATCCAGGTGGGCTCTATGTAATCATAAGGGTTCTTATCAGAGGGAGGCAGGAGGGTCAGAGTGACAGATGATGTGACCATGGAAGTGGAGGTGGGAGTGAGGCAGGGCCAAGAGTCATGGAACACAAGTGGCCTCTAGAAGCCGGAAAAGGCAAGGAAGCAGATTCTCCAGAAGGAAGGCAGCCCTCACGACGCATTTCAGACTTCTGACCTCCAGGATGGTGAGACGATAATTGGTGTTTTAAGCCACTCAGTCTGTGGTAATTTGCTACAGCAGCAACAGGAAACTCATCTAGATTTCTACCTTCAGTTTGAGTTTTACTTTGAGATGACAGCTTTTCCTTATTGAGATAATATCTCACAACGGCTGTGTGAGTGATGTGCCAGGAACTGTGCCAGACCTGGAACAGACGTCATCCCATTTCATCCTCCCAGTGACACTACTAGACAGGCACCATCATTACCTTACTTTGTGTGTGTGTGTGTGTGTGTGCACGCACGTGCGCGTGCATATTTATACAGTATGTATGTGTGCGTAAGTGTGGGCCCAGAATCAAGGTGTCAGCAGGACCACATTCCCTCCGGAGGTTCTAAGGGGAATCCACTAAGCCTCTTCCAGCTTCTAGTGGCTGCTGCCTTTCCTTGGCTTGTGTCCACATCACTACAATCTCTGCCTCTGCCTTCACTTCGCATTCTCTCCTCTGTTTCAGTGTCAAACCTCCCCCTGCCTGTCTCTTCTAGATACATGTGATTGTATCTAGGGCTTGTCCAGGTTAATCCAGGATGATCTTCCCATCTCAATATACTCAACTTAATCGCATCTTTTGCCATATGAGTTAATATTCACAGTTTCTGGGAATTAGGAAGTAAATATGTATCTTTGGAGGGCCATTTTTCAGCGTACCACAAGGGGATGGGCACTTTATACATCTTTACCTCTCATATCAAGCCTAAAAGGTAGCTATAACTTTTGAAGTTTTACAGATGAGGAAATCAAGGCTCAGTGAGGTTTACTGTGTTGCCAGTATTTGTCCTGCAGCTGGTAAGTGGGCCAGCCTCTTCCCGCTACCCCCAAAGAATGTTCATGGGAGAGATACTGGATCATGCTATACCATCCTATGTGACTTCAGGGAGTTCACTTAGTTTCTCAGATACTTTAGTATCTGAATTATCATCTGTAAAATGAGAATCAGTTAGATAATTTTTGGGGGAAAATTCTTTGAAAAATATTATGTTATATAGATGCAAGGGGTTATTATTGTCTAGAGTGGGTCAAAAGAAAGTCTTCATATAGGAGGAAAGAGATGACTTAACTGAGTACCATGAATGAAATGCCAAAACATTCATAGTTATCATCACCCTGGCTTGGAGTGCTGAGTCTTTACTTAAGATAGTGAATAAGGTTCTGATGTAGATACATTTAAAAATCTTCCCTGTTTGAGGAATTATACCTGGAGAAGGACAGGAAGAAATGCTGAATTATTTCAAGTTGAGGGGGGAAGGGAAAGGAAGTTTTACCCCTTCTGACGCTTATTTATCTCTTCATGCTTCCAGGCATTCATAAACCAGTGTGTTAGAATTTGGTTGCAATCGTATCACATGCTGTGTTTGTCTGTTAACTCTCTGTGGTTCTGTCATCTGGGTAATAGAGAAAGGATGGTGGGAGAAAAGTGTGGGTGGGAGGTTGCATAGGTAAGCAGTAAAATGACACCCAGAAGAAAAAGTCAGGCACGGTGAAGAACATTTAGTAAGAACCTAGACGTCTTTATCAAAATTGATCTTTGACTGGTCAGACCTCTACTCTGCATTCATGCTGTATTTATAAATCTAGATCAGATGTGGAAAACATGTCCCCTCAGAATAGAGCACGTCCAGTGCCATGGCAGACAGTGCTAATCAATCACAGCAAACCAGCATTCCAGGAGGCCCCTACCAGTCAGTGAACCCTAGCTATTGCCTCTGTACTAGATGATAAGCCTAGGACACAAATTTTACTGCATTAACTTCCCTAATTCAGAAGAGTCTTTAACCTGTTTATACCCAAGCTTAAGCTGCTCGTTTACTATTTTAGTAAAACCTGGTTTCCTTACAACCCAATAATACCAGCTACTCATCACTCGCTGTGTACCAAGCATGCTACATTTAATCCTCACAAATGTTTTCTAGGTAACCAAAGCTCATCTGACTATGATATCAATCAAAGGAAGGGTTCTGTTGCTCACACAGTATTTGAAGATTACTGCTCTAGAGAGTAGTGTTTCTGGAGATGAGTGAGACATTGCTCTGCATTTATTCTCCAGTGTTTATTGTTAGATGGCTTTGGGAATGCAAAAGGTGTTGTTTACCCTCAAAAAACTTATGGTGTGATCCAGTTAAGGAAAAACAAAAACCAAACCGTGTGTGCATGTGTGGAAAGAAAGTGAGAGGGCATTGAAGCAAATATGACAAGATGTTGGCAGTTGTTGAATGTGGGTGGAAGATATTCAGGAATTCATTCTTTCAACTTTATGTTTGGAACTTTTCACAATAAAAAGTTGGGTATGGAATAAAATACAGAGAAAGATGTATTTGGAAAAAAACCCTCTTCTTTTATGAGCTTTTTGTCACTTCTGTTTTTATTTTTTAAATTTTTATTGGAATATAATTAACACATAACATAAAATTCACCCCTTTAAAGTATATATTTCAGTGGGTTTTTTCTGTGTATTTGCTATGTTATACGATAATTACCACGATCTAATTCCAGAACATTTCCATCACTCCAAAGAGGAACCCCATACTTACGAGCAATTAGTCTCTATTTTCCCCTCCCCTATCCCCTGGCAACCACTAATATACTACTTTCTGTCTCAACTGATTTGCCTATTCTGGACATTTCATATAAATGGATTGATACAGTATATGGCCCTTTGTGTCTGGCTTCTTTCACTTAGCATAATGTTTCCAAGGTTCATCCACATTTTTTTGTCTGGATAATATTCCATTGTATGGATATATATTTTATTTACCCATTCATCCATTGATGGAAATTGGGGTCGAGTCTACTTTTTGGCCATTATGAATGATGCTACTGTGAATGTTCATGTTCAAGTTTTTGTGTGGACATACGTCTTTTTTTTGTTTGTTTTTGTTTTTTTTTAAACTAATGTTATTGGTGGTGACTTCTTTTTTTAAATTTATTCATTTATGGCTGTGTTGTGTCTTCGTTTCTGTGCGAGGGCTTTCTCTAGTTGCGGCAAGCAGGGGCCACTCTTCATCGCGGAGCACGGGCCTCTCACTATCGCAATCTCTCTTGTTGCGGAGCACGGGCTCTAGACGCGCAGGCTCAGTAGTTGTGGCTCACGGGCCCAGTTGCTCCGCGGCATGTGGGATCTTCCCAGACTAGGGCTTGAACCCGTGTCCCCTGCACTGGCAGGCAGATTCTCAACCACTGCGCCACCAGGGAAGCCCTGGACATACGTCTTTAATTCTCTTGGATATATACCTAGGAGCATAATTGCTGGGTCATATGATAACTCTATATTTTACCTTTTGAGGACCTGCCAGATTGTCTTCCAAAGCGCTGCGCCATTTGACATTGCCACCAGCAGTGTATGAGGGCTCCAGTTTCCCCACATCGTCACCAACACTTGTTATTGTCCTTTTTCTTTTTTTAGTAGCCATCCTATTGAGTGTGAAGGGATATCTCATTGTGGTTTTGACTTGGTGGTTTTGATTTCCACCACTTCTGTTTTTTATCTTAATTCTGATGGCTGACTTTCAGCTGAGAAACCGGACCAAGAAAAGCAATAGGGGATCCTAACAGCAATTGCATTCTGCCCTTACTTAGAATCATCTCCTCGTGCTCTGCAGACTACCCCTCAGTTGATTGAATCTTTTATTAGTTTTTCTGTTGCTGTCTAACAAGTTACCACAAGCTCAGTGGCTTAAAATAACACCCAAAGTGTTACCATCTCACAGTTCTGCAAGGGTGGAGGTCCAGCATGGGGGAGCTGGGGTCTCTGCTCAGGGTATCACCAGGCTGAAATCAGGTGTCATCTGGGCTGAGTTCTCATCTGGAGGCTCTGGGGAAAATTCCATTTCCAAGATTGTTCTGGTTGGTGGTGGAATTCAGTTTCTTATGATTCTAGAATTTGCTGACTCTCAGCTGGGAGCCACTCTTAGCTCCTAGAGGCTCTCCACATTCCTTGGCACGTGGCCCCCTCCATCATTAAGCCAACAATGGCGTATAGAATCCTCATTCTTCAAATCTCCGACTTTTCTGTCTCTGACATTTAGATTCAGCTTTATAGGGCTCATGTGAGTAGGTGAGGCACACCTGGAAAATCTGTGTCTCTTAAGGTCAACTGATTTGCAACCTTAATGACTTCTGCAGAATTCCTTCTTAGCAGTACCTAGATTAGTGTTTGAAGAACTGCGAAAGGTGTATATACAGCAAGAGCTGGGCATCTTGGGGACCATTTTAGAATTCTGCTTCCCACAAGGCTTTTGACACAAACACTAAAATAGGTCTTTTGTTGACCACGGCTTCAAAATGTTTTAATGCACCAGCCATGCAAGAAGTTCCAGCTTTACAGAGGGTATTGGCCAACAACCATTTAAAGTATGACAGTATTCTGCAAATTCGTTGATATTGTCTCTACTGACTCTTGTTGTTGATTACTAATGGCTTGTTGTTGAATTGATGGCTCCTGTTGGCTTCAGGGACTCTTAACATGTGGACTGGGACCTTGCTGAACCTTGACAAAGTGATAAATTGCACTTTATGTCCTTGTTTGATTCTGTGGCTCTTTTGAAAGGAATACCCTTCTGATGTGCCCCATAAAATCCTCTTTGATGTGCCAAATATGGACAGTTGAACTTTTAAGGAATTTTAAGCACAAAAAATTAGTATTGGCCCATATTGATGCAAGTACCACTTTATGTTTATTCCTTACGGTGGACATTGGATTTAGGAAACGCTCCTCATTCTCAGCAATGTCATTTCCCCCCCCCCGTATGAGAGTCTACCTCTCACATTCTGAAACGGGAAAAAATTGCCTCTTATTATATTAAGTAAATAAACCACAGTGAGCACATGTGAAAGCAGAAATGACTTTGAAAGAGAAAGCCAGTGGGAACAGAGGTCAAGTCAGAAGTGACTAGAAATTCTTTTAATACTGTTGAAAGGCAGTAGGTTTCAACTAGTCTAAAAACAGCATTTTCCAGCATGTGTTATTGGGACACTAGTTTCATCAGATGAATAATAGATGTTAAGTGAAAAAGGGTTCTGTGGTCAAATAGGTTTGCCATTTAAGTGTATTAAAATTTCTGAGGGAGAGATACAGTATGTTGTGATTTCCAAACTTAGAGGTTGAATGCTCATTTTGGTTTTCCATTTAGGAAATAATTATGAGACTGGAGCTTTAAGGAACATGCTTTGGGAAGGATTGTGTTGAACAAATTCTCTGACTTGGAAAGCAGGACTATGTGTGTTAGCATCTTTGTGGCACCAACCCAGAAATGGACACGTCTCCACATTTGTGTCACAAGTACATGTACATGGGCCATAGATGCACACATTTGGATCATAAAGATAGATAGCAATTTTTTCTGCCTCAAATAAATTTCCCAGTATAATTATTTCCTAATTCCTTAATAGTCTATTAATACTATTCTCAATCTAGCCTTAGAAGTCGCCTCAGACACTTGTTACAATTTTATATCTAGTGAATGGAGAAGAGAAGGAAATGAATATTTATTGATTATCCCCAGTGGGGTGGGTGCTTTGTATACTTTGTCCTACTTAAACTTCACCATAACCCTGCTGAAGTAAGTGTTATTACCTTCAGTTCATAACTGAGGACACTGAAACTCAGACAGCTTAAGCAGTTTGCCTGAGGCCACACAGCTTAGAAGTAGCAGAGGGCATTCAGATTTGGGGTCCAGGATGGTCTGACTCCAAAGCCCCTCCTCCTCTCAATACACCCCCCCCTGCTTCTCTGCCCTTGTTGCTGATCTATTTTAATTTATGCTATAAATGAGCTTGCTAAAAGCTGGGTGTAGATCAAACATTTCAAATCGAGTTGTATTTTCCCACTGATCAGCATTATGATTTCAGTGATGCTTCATCTGCAACCACCAGTGGTTTGGGGTATATGTTTGAGTTCTCAGTTTCCCCATCCCTTCCCTATTCTCTGTCAAGTGATTAATGATCTGAAAAACAAGCTTTTATAATGCACTAGGGAAAACAAATTCTGATTTCATTTATTTTCCATACTTCTGTGCTACGAGGGGAGCGTATTTTTCATTTATTTGCATAGTTATAGAAAGCCTAACAGCCAGACAGACTCAGGCTCAAATCATTTGACTTTTGGCAGATGACTATTTCTGTGCCTGTTTCCTCAGTCTGTAAAATGGGGATGGTAACTCACTCTCAGAGGCTAGATGAGGACTAAGTTCGTGAAACTGGACAATTTAAAGCACTTTCATAGGGGTGCTTAGAAAAATGTTAACTTCTCTTCTTCCTCAATATCAGGGCTTAATATTGGTGATAAAGATGAAAAACAGGGAAAAAAAAATGCCAGGACACCATTTAAGGGCTCTGAAAATAGTTATGAAGAAACTAGCACCTGTTCCCTTGTTGCTCTTACCAGTTTTGCTACTAGTTCATTTATGGCCAGTTGGTACCAATTCAGGGTATACTTGAAAATTCGAGCAAACATGAACATACATTAATATTAACCAAAGAGCAAATATTTGTGAAACTCCCTTGGCCTTCATGTTTACCTTCACTCTGAGAAGCGTAGTTAGCAGAAGTAACGTGAAACAAGAAGGCTGTTCCCATCATCCAGGGAAAGGGATGTCCCCTGTTTGCCACACTGGGCCTCTACCTGATCTCTGTCCTAAATTGAGGAAGATACATTGGTGTTTAAGCACAAGGTATTTTTACTTAAACATATGTCATTTAAAAATGCTCTTATCTTGATATCCACGGACCTAGAGAGCACAGCGCCTTGCCCGTGCTAACATCATTTTGCTGAATCAATGAATATTTACAGAAACATGCTAAACTCTATTTCCCTGCATATTTAACTCCCAATGGCATGAAAAGGTTTTGTTTTGTGTCTGGACGCAGTTCGGCTCCTGGAAAATATTTTCGCAAGGAGCACAGTGGAAGCTGAAATAGCCTGACTGCTCAAAATAAAAGCTATGCCGATATTTGTCCCCCAGACTCACCAGCTCTGACTTCCGGATGTTTGAGACAGACTTTCATGGCTCAGCAGAGAGAGCAACAGGGCGTCTCACTTCTGCCTGAAATCTTAGGTTGACTCTAGACCCCACCATACACACACACACGCACGCACACGCACACGCACACACACCATAGACTTCCTGTTTAGAATCGTCAGCTGTCCAGTTCACTCATACCTCCTTCTGTAGGGTAAATAAAGAGTGCTAAAGCAATCTGGAAAACTCGCCACCTTTCCACCCTGTTAAATGATCCTGTACGCACTGTGTACACACCGCATAACCCATTCCATGCTGCCCCTCAGGCTGCTTCAAAGCAGCTCCTAATCACTGACCTGGGTCAGCTTCGCCTCTCGCCGACTGGAGCGGCAAGGTTTTCCAACCTTGCACGCTTTTGCTTTTGAGTCCTCTGGTGGTCACCTTTTGGACCGTATAGATTAACCCCATTCACAGCAAATTCCGCTCAGAGGCCGGGTGGGAGCCAGTCTGACCAGTGAACTGCACAGTCCCAGAGGGAGCGCTTTGCAGAAAGCCCACTGAGACGGTGACAGCGGAGCCTCCCCCTTCGTCACTCACGGTGGCAGATCGGAACAAATTGTCCTCGGTTTTTCATATTTGGGGGAGTCAATGGGTTGAGCAGGGTGGAGCGGGCAGGCTGCCAGTGGAGAAGATGCAGTCTCCCTTTTTGCCAATAGGGGCTTTTAAAATAGTGTCTCAAGAAGATCGTTGCAAACAAGAGATCGCAGGGATGTTACACAGAGACACACAAGGAGGTTGTTGCTATTTCTGTTAGCTGCTTGGGTTAAGATGATGAGTGGGTTTGTTTTTTCTTTAACGTGGGGTGGGGGGCAAGGGGAGAGCAGTAGGATTTGAGAAACAGAGAATGCTCTCCAAGATTCTCGCCGATAACTGGGTCTCTCGAGCCTCGGGCAGCGTAGCTTCTCTCTTAGGACAAGTGCAGCTGTGTCCATATGCTCTCCTTCCTCTCTGCTGGGGGAGAACAAAACTCATGACAGAGACAAGAATTCAAATATCCAACTCCAGTGCTTTTGCCACATCCCTGGCATTTCCCTATTGAACTCAGCTCTAGTTCCTTTTTTCTTTAAATCATTTATTTTACTATTATTTTTAGCTGTGGTAGGTATACATACATAAAATTTACCCTCCTAACCACTTTTAAGCGTACAGTTCAATGACATTAAGTACATTCACATTATTGTGCAACCATCACCACCAACCATTCACAGACCTCTTTTCATTTTGCAAAACTGAAACCCCATACCTGTTAAATACTAACTCTCCTTTCCTACACCCTCCAGCCCCGGTAACCACCATTCCACTTTCTGTCTCTGTGAATTTGACATGTTTTGTTGTCACAACTTGGTTGGGGTGCTATGGGCATCTGGTAGGTAGAGGCCAGGGATGCTGTTGAACATCCTACAGGGCACAGCACAGCCCCCAAAGACCAAGAATTACCTGGCCCTGTCAATAGTGCCGAGATTGAGAAACCCCAGTTTAAGAGATACAAGGAAGAAGGAAGAGGAAGGAAAAGAAATGGATGTTGACCCGGAGAAGGGAGGATGGAGAGAAAGAAACAGGAGTGGACACATTTACCGCAGGGAGCCAGAGCCAGAACTGCAGCCTGGGAGTCGGAAAACGAACTGGGCTTTTCTTCCCGCCTCTCCAGAAAGCCTGGTCCCCTTCCCTAATCACTGAGTCCCTTTTTTTCTCTGCCTCAGTATCTTCCTCTGCTCAGTGGGGCTAACGCCAGCCCCCTGTGCCTGACAGAGTGACTGAGAGTGACTTCGCAAGGTACTACCAGGGGTTGAACATGCTTGACCTCCGGGGCCTGTGATGGCCCCCATGTCACCCACCAGCGTAGGTTCGTAGGTTTGACCCTTCTGAGCCTAACAGAGGGGCAGGAGCTGAGAAAGTAGGGAGAAAGCATGACTGTGGTCACAGGGCAGTTCCCACATGCGTCTTCACCTAATGCTACCGACGGACTCTCACACTCCACTGACTGACTCCCAAGAGACTCCCTGGGTTTCAGATCATCAATTGACATTCCCAGAATACCCAGATGATGCATGGCTTTTGCAAGTCCTGTTTTCTTCATTTTAAGGCATTCTAGGTTAGTGACAGAATGCAGAGGAGAGCCTGCCCCATCCTCTCGGGTCCTGTTTGTAATTTGGTGTATTTCCATATGTGTGCCTGTCATAACACCAGGTGATGTAATCGTCTTGGTTGCAAGTGCTCACCTGTCTGGCCTGAGCCGAATTTGCAAATGCTCCCTATCAGCTCCCTATAAATATTCATTAATGATGAGGTCAGATGAAGCTGTGGAATTCAGCAAAGGATCATTATTGACACAAACCACAGCCTTCTCCCCACCTGAAGGGACCCTGGGCCTTCCAGTAGGAGCAAGGGAGACACAGGATCACATGTCAAGAGCTTAGAAGAAATCAGACTGAGTTTAAATGAAATCAGGACATGAGAAGATGTGCCAGATGTTAATTACAGGGGAAAATACACGCCCGGTGACAAATGCGCTGTTCTTCTAGGCCTTGCTGCCCTCTTCCTCTATCGTGGCAATTTCCCTAAGTGCAGCGGGGGCTGGTGAAAAATCTTTATGCCAATAAAATATTTGTAAGCTACTTTTTTTTTTTTTAATTTGGTAAGCCCACCTGGAAGGCTGGCATACATACTGATGAGCTGGAAAATCAAAATGACCACAGAATTCACCTTCCAACAGGGGAAAGGTAAACATTGAGGATTGTTTTCATTAGTCCACAGATCACATATGAACAGCCTCTGCTGCCAGGGTTTACTGGCCTTTGTGTAGGTCTTTGGATTCTGGAGCGGGGGGCAGGGGGGCTGCCTCAGTTACAGACAAAATAGATGGCCAGCCCAGTGCCGATTAACCTCCCTTTAATTGATAATTAATTTTAAAACCTATTTACTCTCCCTGGAACAGCTGAGACTTTAAAGAGACCACTGTGAAAACAAATAGAGAATAAAGTCATCTCTCAGGAAATGAAGGGGGCCTCTTGGGGACTGAGAAAGAGCAGACCTCTTGGACAAGCCATTTTATTAAAGGATTCTGAATGTTCATGGAGGTGACAGATAAAGTCATAAGGTGGTAACAGCTGCCTTCTAAGTTTGCTGTCTCTTTACAGAACTACCTCACTCCCCAGTAGGCTGACCAACTGTCCCCTTGTGCCCAGGACTGAGGGTTTCCCGGGACACAGGATTTTCAGTGCTAAAGATGGAACAGCCTCGTGCCCTATCTGAGCCCTAAACCCTCTAGATCGATTCTTTCCGTTTCCTGCCTCCTTTGGGCTCCAGGCATTTGCCGGTCTCCCCTCAAACCTCTTTGGCTGTGCTCTCCATCCCCCCACACCCCATCCTTTAGCCTCATTGCCCTGTAGAACTTATAGAATGACAAGGTTGCCGCATTGATGGATGTCCAGAGTGACTTATCAAATGCATTCCTTTGGCTACTTGTTCAAAAATAGGTTTATTATTATTTTTATTTAATTATAAAAACAACTAAAACATCCTTACCAACAAAGAATACCCGGGGTGGGGAAGGGATAAATTAGGAATTTGGGATTAGCAGATACCCATCACTATATATAAAAGAGATAAACAACTAAGACCGACTGTATAGCACAGGGAACTATATTCAATACCTTGTAATAACCTATAATGGAAAAGAATCTGAAAAAAATATGTATATATATTATATATGTATATGTATAACTGCATCACTTTGTTGTACACCTGAAACTGACGTAACATTGTAAATCAACTATCCTTCGATTTAAAATTAATTAATTAATTAAAAAAAGAATACCAACAAACTCAGAAAATGCAGAAAAAAATAAAGAGAATATAAATATACAGAGACTATAAATAGAGCAAAACAGAGCTCACTTGAATCTCAGCTCTTGGGGGAAGCACCATCGGTATCTTTGTACAGACCTGTTTATTAATCTTTAAAACAAGGAAGTCTCAAATCTTCTGGTCATATCCTATTTAATTCATTCACTTTTTAATGGCCTGGGGAAAATATGACTGTGGTTTCCACTGTATCTCCATCGTGATTATTCTAGATACTCAGAAGAGACCCAGATATGGAGATTCTATTGTTCATAACATCATCTGTAACGGTATATTATAACATCATAACAGAACAGTTAATGGTAAATATCATCATAATCATGACAAAATGGTATTTTCTACCATTGCTAATGAAAAGTGCACTTTGACTTGTTCAGAATTCAGTCCAAAAAGTGTTTGGGGTTGGGGGTGGGGCAGCTAAGAGAATCATTACCTGAATGTGTGAATTTGACTGTGCTCAGGGTGTGAAATGAGATGTCTTGGAGGGCTCACCTTGGCTAATATCTAAACCTATTGACCAGCCCAGTTATTCCTGCAGGGTTTAAATTGGGAAGCTCAAACTCTTCTCTTCCTGGGGATCTCTGAGTTTCACAGGAGGGTCTATGAATCAGCACACAGTAAAAGATCTGTGACTCTGAGTTTGAAACCCCAATTCCCTTGCGAGTTGTGGATGTAATATTTACTGGTGTCTGGCAGGGGGATTGGTAAAATACCCACGTGCTCTGTGAGTGCAAATGCTCATTATGTACAGCAGCCCTAGTCAGCTTCTATTCAAATAATAGAGTCCTAGGACTCGAAGGAATCCTTAAAGATTGCCCTGCTTCTGGAAATATTGGACTTATATCCATTTCACTCATTTTTTCACTCATTACTTTCCCTTCCTCCCTTCCTCTCTTCCTTCCTTCCTTCCTTCCTTCAAGGCAGCTCTAGTTGAGACTATGGATTCCCAAGCTAGTCTATCTAGGTATAAACTCCACTTTCCATTTACTAGCTGTGTGCCCTTGGGCAAATGACCTAACCTTTCTATACTCAATTTTCTCATGTGTAAAATAGAGAGAATAATAGTACCTACATCATAGGGTTAGTGTGAGGATTCAGTGGGTTAATATGTATGTATAGCACAGGTTCTATAACAATTCTAGCTCAGTCAGTGCTAATTCATTCGTTCACCTAAGACCTACTGAGTTATTACAATGGAGCAGGGAGTGTGCTAGGTCTGGGGGCCTTGCATTAATGAGAAAACTGATCTCTGCCCTCATAGAGTCTACCATCTAGAGGTAGCCAATAAACAATACAAGTAATACAATAAACAATGACATGACAATAAACAAGTAAACAGGTGAAATAATTACAAATTGGGGTAGAGCCTCTGAAGGAATCAAGAGTGTGGTCAGATGGAGAGCAATGAGGGAGGTGTGCTCTTCAGCTACTGCATGGCGCAGGCAAGCCTTTTTGAAGAGGTGACATTGACCTGCGATCCACGGGTCAAGCATGGGAAGGGCCGAAGGGAAAACTTGCCTGGCAGAGGGAATCACTGGTGCAGAGTCGGGAGCTGGGAAGGTACTTGTGTCAGAGCCAGTGCGGCTGGAGCAGAGCGGGCAAGAGGATGAGTGTGGGGTCGGATGAGGTTGGAGAGCTGAGCGAGATCCCGTCACACAGGGGCTCTTGAGGAGGCAAGGGGTGCAATTTGATTTCAGCTTTTAAAAAGCTCATTTTTGCTGTCGCCTGGAGAACAGACTGCAGAGGGGTCTATCAGGCAGTTCTTAGGGTAAACAACGGAATCCACTCTGGTTTAAGCAGAAAAGAGATTTTTAAAAATGATGCGAGGTCACTCTCAAAGTTATTGGAGAGGACCAGACTTGAAACTAAGCTTCCAAGAGCAGCCCCCAAAACGATGCCTGCAAAGGGGCCTGGCGCTTAAATCCCTGTGCAGCTGACGCTGAGCACCACATGCTCCGAGCACAGCTTGCCACCAGGGTCCCAGCTCGACTGGCAGCCTCTGGGCCACTGCTGCTGCTGTTCTGGCCACAGGCAGTCGGGGGTCTCTGCCATCTACACCAGCAAACCCAGAGCTTTGGGACTCAGTGCGTGAGGAGCGGCTGGTGCGTGGGTTCTGGGTCACACGCCCACAAGGGGGCCTGGGAATTTGCCTTCTGTATTCTAAAACATTGAGCAGGTGGGACTCACGTGAGGGCAATTCTTTATTCCAAGAGGGCAGCCAAGAATACGTCATATTACCAGAACACGACAGCAGCCCATGTTGGCAGGGCAGGATACTTGGATCCGGTTGGGAAGCGGTTACAATCACGAGGGCAAGAGCCAACGGAGTTGGGACTAGCTCGGTGCCTGGAGCTAGGCAAGGAGCAGTAGGTGGTCTTGAGAAGTGATTTGGCGGTCACAGCTGTAGGACTTGTTAATGGCTTGGATGTGGGGGAAGAGGGAGGGAAAAATCAAGGATGAATGCTGAGGTGCTGGTCTCTAGTCTATAGATATTTTGACCATATTTTTCTATGGAAAAATAAAGATACCTCACCCAGCAACAAGACGGGGTTTTGAAATTAAACAATTCCTGGGAAACTGAGGACATTATCAGATCTATCTGCCTGTTCCTCAGAAGTGGATCTGTTATCCAGAATATTCTTCTGCATCTACTTTCTTTGTATGTCTCAATTATCCCCAGATACCTTGTGAATGAGTATCTGGAAGGAACTGATAACCTGGGTCATCATGTTAGCTCTTGAGCTCCCCCCTCCCCTCCATTGTCTCCTCTAAATGGGCTTCTAGGTGGTGAAATGGACTGATTTGAGTTTCAGCTCCTCTGTGACAGAAGTGCTAACAGGCTGTGAAACGGTTGAGAGGCAGGCTGAAGGAGGTGGCAGGAGAGACCCCGTCCTTCCTGCAGGAAGTGGGACTCACAGGCTCACCCAGCCTGTGGTCCGTGTCAGGTCCTTTGTACATAGCCCTTAATGGGGATGACGGTGCATGGATTTGGTGAGGGACATGCAAAGCCATCAGCCTGAGGGCTCCTGGGTCTGCCTTTGGCTCATATAGAAACACAGTCCAAAGAGTAACTCAGTCCTACACACCATGGGTAAACAAAATCTACTTTGCTGCATTGGAGGTTTGAGTCAGTCAAGGATGAGAAAACAAGTTAGATGCAGAGAAAGGACCAGAAATCCCCTAGATTCTAGTGAGTCTAGGCTTGTGTCTTGATGACTTCTCCTCCTAGGGTGTCTGCAGTCTTAAAAAGACCAAAGGAACAGTCAGTGTAGTCCCGGAGTCCTGGGGCTCCAAGGTTGTTCTAGAAACATCTTTGTTACCACCCATTAATTCACACCGTGGAGGTGGGTGTCTCCTCCCCTTCCCCCCACCATGAGGGTTGGGCTTGCTTTGGGGTTGGCTTCTCACCAGTCTCATGTACATGGTGGCTTTACCACATCACCTTGACTGGGCTCACCCACATTTCCCAGAATCCCCATCCCTGTATGTTCCCGATGATTCAATCAATCATGCCTATGTGATGAAATCCCAAATCTCTGCACAAAAAAGCCTGGTAGAGCTTCCTGGTTGGTGAAAACATAGCTGTGCCAGGATTCACGTTGATGATGGAACACATAGATGATGCCCTGATTCCCGGGGAGAGGACAGGTAGGCTCCATGTTCGGGACCCTCCCAAACCTCACCCTACGTGTCTCTTCCTTTGGCTGGTCCTGATCTGTGTCCTTTACAACAGAACCGTAATCATAAGTATAGCACTTTCCTGAGTTCTGTGAGTTGTTCTAGGGAATAATCAAACCAAAGTGGGTCATGGGAACCCCTTGGTTTTGTGGCCAGACGTGCAGGTGGCCTGGGGACCCCACTTGGGGCTGGTGTCTGAAGTGGGGGCAGGTGTGTCTAGTGGCCAATCAGGTTTTCTGATTGGCCTCTGAGAGATACACATGCCTCGTCTGCTAGTGCTCCCTGCCTCCTCTACCCAGGGTACTCTTTGCTATCCACCCAAACCCTCTGATCTACTCTTTTATCACACACTTGTCATTTTCCAGTTCTCTGGGTGTCAGAGAAGGAATGATGCCAATCAGTGCTACAAACACTAAATGGGTGAATATAGCAATGGCGCTCCAAAAAAAGGACAAAGCCTTGGCAGATCGGGGCAGGCTGGAAGAAATGCAGCATTTATTGGCTTCAGAAGCTTGGGAGAGATTTCTATGACTAGAGATTGAGTGAGGTCTTAGCAAGAACCTTTCCTTCCTGAGAATTTTTCTGATACTTGCTACCCAAACCATACAACCCTGGGATTGTATGCAATTTTCCTCCTTGTTTGATTTCCCCTTGCTTTTAAAGATCTTTCTTCACTAGACTGTCAGAGCAATAATAGCAGCTACCATTTGTAAAGAACCCACTCTGTGCCAGGCACTTGCCATACATTATCCCTAAAGCTTGCAGTCCACAAGTTCGGATTATTAGCTGCACTTTGCAGATGGGAAAACTGAGGCTTATAAAGCCACATGCTTTGGGCACAGGACCGTACAAACAAGTATAAATGGCAGAGCTGTGATTCGAGCCCAGATCTCTCTGGCTCTGAAGTCCGTGCTTTGCCCTCACCTCCATCTAAGCTCTTTTAGTCTAGGGAGACACCTCTGCGTCTCTGGCACACAGCACCAGGTCTGGCAAGAGTTGCTTTACCTTTTTTGAAAAGTAACTATATTTTGGAAAAAAAAAAAAAAGAGTTGCTTTACCTTGTATTTGGTGAATTCTCCTGCCCAGCCATCTCCACCTCCTTAACTGGCCCCTTTTCTTCCCCGACACAGGGAGGTGGGGGAGGAGTGGGGGAGAAAGGCTTGCCTGGCCTGCCCCCGCTTCGAGCAGATCGCTGGGTATTTTTAGCAGCCTGGGAGGACTGCTAGTCAGAGGGGCTCAGGTTTTCAACTTGCCTTGTCAGCCCTGCCTCCCGAGTCCCCCGCGAAAGGTTTACGGTCAACTCGGAGCAGGTTTGCTGATGCAGCCACAATCAAGCACTCGGAGAGACCCAGCGCTGATTTCTTGCCCATCTCTATCCTGTAACAGAAGATTTTTCAATCGAGTAGGTTCGTCTCATGCACGACATTAGTTTTAAAATAGCTCTAGCCCAGCTCTGAGGATGGCACGAGGCCCCACACAGGGATTTGTACTCGAAGTCATGGAAATACATTTATTTTGCTTTCCTCTTTCTCCCTCTTTGAGAAATACTCACGCAGGAGTATTTCTCGCATGTCAGGAAAAAGACTCGCTCTGCAGTGAAGACAAAGAGTGGTGTATGGTGTTTGTAGAGAGAGGAGAGCTCCGTTTGGGCTCACCTGCAGGCTTCTCGGGACTAGATAATGAGGGGCTTCCTTAGCACTTGACCCTGGGAGTGTGAGCTGGAAACTTGCAGCAATGGTGATCTTCCTGCAATTTCAACACTGGACGCGGGGTTGGCAGAGAGGTGTCGCTTTGCCAGTTTCAGTGTAATGGGAAAGATGAAGCGTACCTGGGTGTGACTGAGCCCTACAGACGGCATGAAATCACAGCCTGAGCCTGTTCGTGGACAGAACAGCTGACCTGCAGAGATCAGTGCATAACCTCGTGCGTCATCATTTTGTACCTACTCAGGTGTGTCTACAGGATGAAGTCCTAGAAGTGGGGTTGCTGAGTGGCAGAATGTGTGTTAGTTTCCTATGGCTGCTTAGCCACAAACGAGTGGCTCAGGACAACACAGAATGTATTCTCTCACAGTTACGGGGGTCAGAAGTCCAAAATCAATTTCACCAGGCTAAAATCAAGGTGTTGGCAGGTCAGATTCCTTCTGCAGGCTCCAGAAAAATCATTTTCTTGCCTTTTTCAGCTTCTGGTAGCCACCTGTCTTCCTTGGCTTGTGGCCCCTTCCTCCATTTCCAAAGGACACTAATCTCTGCTCTGTCAGCACATCGCCTCCTCCTCTCTGATCTCCTGCCTCCCTCTTATAAGGACCCCTATGATTACATCAGACCCACCTGGATAACCTAGAATAATTTCCCCATCTCGGAATTCCTAACTTAATCTTAAATCCTTTTTGCCACATAAGGTAACACACATTCTGGGGATTACGATGTGGACCCTAGCATTCAGCCTCAAAGGGTCTGTACTTTTATACTCTTGACAAATTGTAAATTGCTCTCCATAAACGTGGTAACAATTTACCTCCTCACCATCACTATAAAGGCAAAACTATTTCTTATACCTTACCAGCACAGCTTTCTCAAACTGATCTTTGTAAACGTGATGATAAAAAGTCATACCCATTGTGGTTTTAATTAGCATGTATCTTATGAGTGAGATAGAGAATACGTTTATATGTTGAAGAGCCATTGTATTTCACCTTTGGTCCTCTGTCTTGTCACATCTTTTGCCCATTTTCCTTTGGGTTGTTGGCCTTTTTGGCCTTTGAGTTGAATTGCAAATGGTATTGTTATTATTAACGCCTTTTTACAGGTGAGGAGGTTGAAGCATAGAAACTTTAAACAGCTTGCTCAAGGCTGCGGGATGGTAAATGGCAGGGTGGGGATTGAAACCATCCTTGACTTTGAACTTTATCTATGTTGCAGTCTTATCAGCTGGCAGCTAAGCGTAGATTATTTCTCTGTCAAAGCACACATTAGGGATAACAAACAAAACAAAAAAACAAACAAAAACAAAAAAAACAAAAAAGAGGTTTCTCTTATGCTGGATGGTGCTATTGCAGTTTTCCAAGAGCTTTTATTTTTATTACCTCATTTTTACCTTCCTAGATACTATCATCCCATTTTATAGGTGAGGAAACTGAGGCTCATAGAGACTTAGGAGCCTGGCCTCAGCCATATGACTGATGGGTATAAATCTAAGTTCAGAACCTGCTCTTAGCCCCAGCGCCTTTGTGCTATGCCATCAGCCATTTGTGGTTTAAGGCTTTTGTATACCACCTTCAAATTTTGTTACCCCAAGTCCAACTATATAATCACTTCTTTTTTTTTTTTTTTTAAATTTTATTTATTTATTTATTTATTTATGGCTGTGTTGGGTCTTCGTTTCTGTGCGAGGGCTTTCTCTAGTTGCAAGTGGGGGCCACTCTTCATCGTGGTGCACGGGCCTCTCACTATCGCGGCCTCTCCTGTTGCGGAGCACAGGCTCCAGATGCGCAGGCTCAGTAATTGTGGCTCACGGGCATAGTTGCTCCGCGGCATGTGGGATCCTCCCAGACCAGGGCTTGAACCCGTGTCCCCTGCATTGGCAGGCAGATTCTCAACCACTGCGCCACCAGGGAAGCCCTATAATCACTTCTTTACGATCATTTTAAAACTGACTCGTTTTCTAAAAATGTATCCCCATTCTTATCAGTAACAGTCTGATGTGCCCTATTTGTTCCTAATTCCACATATCTAAGAATTTCCGTGTCCCACCTAAAACCCTCTCCTTGTTTCCCATAAGTGGTAAAAATACTGCACATTTTGGAAACACTGCACTACATTCATAAGACCTCATGGAAAATGACAGACCCTTATAACCATTGCCCTTTATTAAGCACCTACTAAATGTCAGATGCTTCATTTAATCCCTATAGCAACCCTAAGAGACTGGGTTTTCTCAGTTCATGGAACAGGAAATGGAGGCTCAGAGAGGTTAGTTGACTTACCCAAGGTCACACAACCAGCAAGTGGCAGAGCTGGGATTTGAGCCCAGGCCTTTCCGACTCAGAAGCCCATGCATTTACCCCAGACCTGCACTTCCCCAGGTCCCCACAGCCTGGGCACTAGTTTGCTGATTGCAAAGTCTGTCCCCAGTTGGTGATCGCTGGCCAGGACCTCAGTCATCTCTGTAAGCCCTTTCACTGTGCACAGTTAGGATTTCTGAGGCAGCCCACCAAATGATTAAAGGGCCTTACTGGTACGCCCTCAATTGTTTTATGGGCATGACACCTCCACGAGGTGGGCAAAAACAATGAACCCATTTACAAGTGAGTAAAGTTGGAGAGGTTACATGATTCCCTAAAGTCACCCAGTAAGTGAGCTGCAGAGCCAAGAATAATAAATAATATTATTTCAGGAGACTCAAACTCAGTGAACCTAAGAGCTTCCCAGGGCCCTGTGGTGCTCAGGTCATCAGAAGGTGTTTCCCGGCCCTGACCCTTCAGAAGCAATGCTTCCTCACCAGTGCAGAGGTCGGGGTGCAGTGCTTACGTCTGGGAGTTATTCAGACTGTCCGTGTGAGCTCAGACCACCCAGAGCATTTTCTCACCGTTATTCCTTTCAGATCATAGCTAGCGTATGTTTTCCATCAAGAGAACGGCACTATGTATTTTGTAGTGGTAAAAATAATACAGATTTTATTTAGTGGAACACTCCCAGGGTTACTGTGAAGATGAATGAATTAGCATTCCCAAAGCACTTTTGAATCCTAGACAGGCTGAAGTGGAGGGCAATTCTATTGTTGTTCATCCTAACAATAGCACAGGCAGACCCCAGAGATATTGCGGGTTTGGTTCCAGACCACCGCAATAAAGCAAATCACATGAATTTTTTGGTTTCCCAGTGCATATAAAAGTTATGTTTACACTATACTGTGGTCTGTTAAGTGTATACTAGCATTATGTCTTAAAACAATGTACATACCTTAAGTTAAAAATCCTTTATTACTCAAAAATGCTAACCATCATCTGAGCCTCCATCAAAGGTCATTGATCACAGATCACCGTAACAAATATAATAATAATGAAAAAGTTTGAAATATTTCGAGAATTACCAAAATGTGACACAGAGACAGGAGGTGAGCAAATGCTGTTGAAAAAATGGTGCCGATAGACTTGCTTGACGCAGGGTTGCCATAAGCCTTCCATTTGTAAAAAATGCAATATCTGCAAAGCATAATAAAATGAGATATGCCTTTAATTGATTGGCGGGGCCCGGGCCGGGGTGGAGGGAGTATTTCCTTCATAACCTTTTGATTCTGCTATGAAAAACTGGTTGAACAAAAGGTTGTTATTCCCATGGGTATAAAGCTAATTCATAGCTTCCGATCTCCACTTCAGCCATTTCCCTGGTATTCTTAGCTATAGTTTTTCAGATTCTAGTGGCTGGTGTGACTGACACAGCAGAGTAAATTCCTTTGGGCTTACTTCTAGACTGCAAACTATCAAAAGGATGCTGTATATCCGAGACACAGCTGGTTTGGTTTTCAGACTTCGGGAGTTAAAAACTTATGTCCACACAAAACCCTGCACACAGATGTTTATAGCAGCTTCATTCATAATTGCCAAAAGTTGGACGCAACCAAGATGCCCTTCACTAGGTGAATGGATAAATAAACTGTGGTCCATCCTGACAGTGGTCTATTATTAGCACTAAAAAGAAATCAGCTATCAAACCATGAAAAGGCATGGAGGAAAATTAAATGCATATTAGTAAGTGAAAGAAGCCAACCTGAAAAGGCTACATACTATATGATTCCAACTATATGACATTCTGGAAAAGGCAAAGCTGAGGAGACGGTGAAAAGATAGTGGTTGCCAGCGGTTGGGTGGGAGCAGGGAAGAAGAGGCAGAGTGCAGAGGATTTTTAGGGCAGTGACACTGTTCTGTTTGATACATGTACGGCTGATGCGTGTCATTATACATTAGTCAGAACCCATAGAATGTACAACACCAAGACTGAACCTGAATGTAAACTATGACTTTGAGTGATTATGATGTGTCAGTGTAGGTTCATCGATTGTACTGTAACAGATGTACCCCTCTGCTGGGGGATGTTGAGAATGAGGGAGGCTGCACATGTGTGGATATGTGGGAGGTATATGGGAACTCTCTGTACTTTCTGTTCAACATTGCTGGGAACCTAAAACTGCTCCAAAAATTAAAGTCTATTAAAAACAACACACACAAAAAACTTAGAGTATGTCTCCTGGAGATTTCCAGTTTATACATGGGAAAGCTGAGGGTAGACTTGGGCATGCAGTGGGCATCTGACTCCAGATCTGCTGACCTTGAGGTCGTTGTCCTTTCCACCATGCCCTACCTGCCAAGGAAAATGTCAGCGTCACCCCATCCATGACCTGGTTGCCCACACTCAGAATGGAAGCCGCAAACACTAGCGTCTGTGGCCCCCATGAGCCACCCTCCCCAGAACCTCTTCCTCAAGCATTCTTGCTGTTGAAGCCAGACGGTGGCAATCGCCTCTTAATGGCAGTGGTGCCTGTTGGCCTGGATGGTAGTTGAAATCTTGTGTGCACGCTGACTGGGCATTAGGGGGTGTTTATGTTGTGCCTTGAGCAAAGGAAGGCATTACTCACACCAGCATCTGCTCCCAAGAAGTCTGAAAAGCTCACTTATTCAGCAGAGCACGATGGAAAAATGCAACCCTGAGCCAAAGGTCATCCTTTGGCTTGTTTGAATGTGGGGAACCAGGAGTCCTAACCCTTTCCTTTCATTCGCCCCAACTGTTGCTTTAAACTCTTCAATCTTAACTTGAACTCTATAAATATAAATACTTCCAGTTTTAAAAAAAGTATATAAAACTAACTTTTTTTTTTTTTTTAGTAAAAACCTTTATACCAGGAAAGTTTGCCTCTTATATCTTTGAATGGATTAAGTTTCAATTTATAAAGTCAGATTAAAATGGGGGAGCCAGATTCCCACTCGCACAGGGTGTTTACTCTGCTCCTGGAAGCCCCAGGAGGAGGTCTGGCCCCTTAGCCGTTTCCTCTGACCAGCAGCTGATTCCTTTGATATCCCATCTTGTGTCCTGTCCAAAATAAATGATGGGAGCGATTCAGGCTCCAGTAGCATGGAGAGACCGTCTGCTGGTGCCATCTGATTCCTCAGCAGGCGGAGCTGCACAGCCCTGGGATGCAGTGGCCACTGAAGCGGATTTGTCGGCTGCGGGTTGGGGGATACCACCTTGCCCTTCACACAGGAAAACAGCCTACGAAGAGGGAGCGCTCTGCATAGTCTCAGGTTCCAGGCACTGGAACTTGTGCCAAGAACTCGCCTGGACCTCTGATCCTACAGGAAGCTGCCTCCTGTGTGATGGATCGCCACCAAGTTGCTGTGTGACCTTGGGCAAGGCACTTCCCCTCTCTGAGAATGATTTTCCTCATATGTAAAAGAAAAGAGCATCATCATAATAATAGTTAATGAGTATATCCTAGGCACTCTCTTAGTACTCCCCTCTCAGAGGTCCTCTGTGACTGACATTATCATCCTTATTTTGCAGGCTAGGGATTGTGACTGAAGGAGGTTTGCCCACAGTCACAGAGCTGGTAACTGACACAGCCAGAATCTGGGCTCAATCCATCCGACTCCAGAGCCTATGCCATTAACCTCCCACGATACGATATCAAACACCTTCCGCACGGTCTCTGCGAATCCTCAAAGCAACCATAGGAGGCTGATGCTATCATTACCCACGTTTTATAGGCGAGCAAAGGTCTCGTAACATCTTTTCCACCTGTGAAAAAACTATTATTTTTAAGTTCAGAAGGCCAGTGACAGAAACATGAGTTTAGGAAGGTCAGCGCTCAGACTTCCTGTTGGCGGAGGAGAAGGGACAGAGGGCATAGAGTGAAGGGTAAATGAGAGGAGAGAAAGTGGCTCCTCAGCCAGGTCTGCAAAGCCCTTTCCAAGGGACCCCTCAGCGCTCCCAAATCATTGATTGCAACAACTCTGGGAGGTAGGTGCTGTCACCACCCACTTATTACAAAGGAGGATGGGGAGAGAGAAAGATGCCCCAGGTTATAGAGCTCTTAAGTGGAGCCTTGGGGCTTGAGCCCAGGCCCCCCTGATTCCAAAGACCTAACTCTTGAGCTCTTTGCCATCCATCCTGCCTCCTGACACTGACCCCTGACCCTCTACTCTGTCCACCCGAGCCCTCCGGATTCTATAAACGCCCCACATACTTTCCAACACCTGTGCCTTTCACTGTGCAGGTTCCTCTGTCCAGAACGCCCCTTCTCCCTTTTGTCTGTTGGCCAGATTCCTTCACAGTTTTCTGATCAGGCCAGCTCTGGGCTCAACTCTTCTGAAGTCTTTCCTGAGACCCCTGGCAGATGGCACACCTCTCCATCTGTGTCCCCTGAGCTCTGTCATGGAAATGAGAGTGTTGGATGATGACGGTGGCTGTAATAATAATCATCGTTGTCGTAAAAACTGCGGCCTTTCTTCAGTCCTTACTGTGTGCCAGGCCGGGTGCTGAACATTCACACATACCTCATTCAACATGTTCCCATCACCTCTGTCTTTCTGAAGAGGAAACTGGGGCTCAGAGGAGTTAAGTACCTTTCCAAAGACCCCTCAACTGTACACGCCCGCACCTGCGCTGTCATCAGCAGTAGGAGATGTGATGTTGGAAACAAGAGATTGGAAGGATGCAAGGAATGCGCCACAAGCCAAGGAACGTGGGCAGCCTCCAGAAGTGGAAAAAGGCAAGGAAACCCATCTCCCCTGAAGCCTCCAGAAGGAACCAGCCCTGCTGACACCTTGATTTCAGACTTCAGGCATCCAGAACATAAATTTGTGTTGCTATAAGCCACTAGGTTTGTGGCCATATGTTATAGTAGCAAGAGGAAACTCATAAGGCAGAAATGCTTTTCAAGAGAGGAGCTGACATTCTGTGGTCAGCACCTCAGCCAGGGCCCTGCTTACAGAAAAACATGCTTGTTCAACGAAGATGTGCAGGCTGGGTGTTATCCATGAGCAGGACTGTCAAAAGGTTTCAGTCCACCCCCCCCCACCCCCTACCCCCATCTGGAATGTTGATCTCTGGAGTTCAGCCTGGCCTTTCTGTCCACCGTTCCGGGAGAACAAGCACAACACCCCCACCCCCTCTACCCGTCCTGTTCGAATGAATGGTTCTTTTCTATCTGTATAAGGGATTATTGTTCTAATTATTTGTGCATCTCTATGGAAACATTCCTTAAAAATACTATATGTCAACTTGAATTTTCCACCAGCAACGTCTTTGGAACATCTGTCTGTGACCATGGACTTGGTTTACATTGAGGGAGGAGGTACTTCCCTTTCGTCCACGCATCAGTGATAGATAAAGCAATGGAAAAGCCTCTGGGCGTCAGGAAGCCTGAGCTACGTCCGGCCCAGGCCTGCCCTTAACTTTCTCTGTGACCTTGGACAAGTCACTTCACCCCAAATCCGTGTACTTCAACTTTACTTCCTTACTTGTAAATTGTGTTGAACTGAATAATCAAGAATACGCCTTTCTGTTCTAAGATTGTATGCTTCCATATCCTCTGCCAGTCAGAAACAATGCTTTTGTATCTGCCAGCCAGCCTTGTTGTCCATCACTGTCCCTTTGCACTCTGTGTCCAGGGATTACAAAGCTATTTACATTTTTCTGAATGTAGAGTAATAATATTAGTAATAATAATACCAATATCTGCTTCCCATTTGTTGCTACTCTGCTAAGCACTTTACATGCATTATCTCATTTAATCATCACTGCCCCAGGGGTAGATGTTTTTTTTTCCCTGTTTTACGTATGAGTAAAATTAGGCTCAGAGAAGTTAAGTAACTTTCCTGTGGTCACACAGTAAGTGGCAGAGCTGGCATTTAAGTGAGCTATCTGTTTTCAGAGCCAGCAGCACTCTTAACCACTTGTTCATAGACCACGAGGAACGTGGTTAGGGCCCAATCAGCATTTGCAGAATGTTTGAATGAATGAACCTGAAAATCATTCCAAGAAGCAAAACAGTTATCACTTTTCCCTGCTTGGGGCTGAAGGTACTTCTTAGAGCAGCCAGCCTCCAGCTGAGCTTCCTGGGGGCACACATAGGAGCTTCCTGGTTGGTTTAGGGCATGCCCTGCCTTGGAGGTCAGACCCGCAGGAAAATGGCAAGGTCTGAAGCACAGGTTTGGATTGTCCCTTCGAAGCCAGAAACCCCAGGGGGAGGGTGTCCCAAATGAATACATTTTATTGCTTTTGCTTCAGCTATTCATTTACAGCATGAATTTCTCAGGCTCACTCCGAACTTGTGTTCTTAACCATGGAATTGGGTTATGTAGAGAGAGACAACTTTATTCTGGAGTAGACCTGGAAAGAGTTTTAAGCCAGCCCTTGGCTCCCTGCCTTTCAGCCCAGCTGCTCCTGTCAGCAGCCCCTACCTGGTTTCTGAGTGAGAAGTCCAGGCAGGAATTCTTGGATGCTGTAATGAAGAATGAACGTACTTCCCTTATTCATTTCCCCGTCTGTGGCTAGTTAGGAAGCAAAGAGAAAACCTGAGCATCTCCCCCCTGTACATCCCAGAAAGTCTTTTCACAGAAGATCTTTGCTTAGAAGGTCTAATTCTGTTTAACAGAAGACGAGTCCTAGGCTCCTTCTAGGGCTGCCATGGTTAGTGGTCTGGGTCGTTTCCAGAAGGACACAGAGAAATGCCTCTTTAGAGGGGCTATGCTAGCCTCTTAGAATAGGTTCATCTTTTTGACCTTTTCTGAGAGCTTGCTGTGTACATGCTAATCACTTAGAACAGGAGTTCTCGGTGGGGGTGGCTTTGCCCCCAGGGGACAGTCGGCAATGTCTGGAGACATTTTTGGTTGTCACAACTGGTGGTGGGGTGATGGGGGATGTTACTGGTATCTAGTGGGGAGAGACCAGGGGTGCTGCTCAACATGCTACAATGCACAGGACAGCCCCCACCACAAAGAATCGTCTGGCCCCAAATGTCATTAGTGCTGAGGCTGAGGACTTCTAGCTTGGAGAAGACAGAGTGTGTTCTTCAAGGTAGGGGTGCGGGAAGGCCTCTGGAGAGGGACATTTGAGCAGAGACACAGAGGAGTGAAGGAAATCTGTGAGCAGAGGGGAGGCGCACTGCCTGGTGGGACTGGGGGTTTCAGTGTAAGTGCGAGGGAGCCTGGGGGTTCCCATCAGGACGGTGAGATGCTCTCACCCTGTGCTGGTGGGAGTTGGAGGTACTTAGCAGGAAACACATGGTTTAGGTCCTTAGGAATTTGTAGTATCATCAGAATACGAATACAAGTACACATTATATTTAAGAGTCTGGAGACTGATAGTGACAGTAAGTCTAGAGGTGCCTACAGCCATTTGCAAATAGTTTTGGGGATTCCATTCAGTCTTTGCGCACCTCTTAGCCATTTATTCAATAAATACTACTTAGCACCTATCAAGTACTAAGACCAGGGTAGGCACTGAGGCTTCGAAGATGCACCACAGGCAAGGAGGAGGAGAAAACCCAAGTTCTGGAGTCCAGTAGGTTGCCTCCTGCCACTCACCAGCCGTGTGAACTTGGACAGGACATTTCTTTACCTCTCTGAGCTACAGGTACATCGTCTGAACACTGGAGGGAGTTGATAATGGCATCGACCTTCTGGCATTGTTGGGAGTGGGTAAGTCACTTAGCACCACGCCTAGTAAACAGGAAAGCCCCAGTTAATGGCACCAGTGATGAGATGCTATCCCTGTGGCCCGGGAACTCACAACCAGAGCAGAGAGCACCAGAGAGAACAGTTTACTGTCACTGTTTTATTGTTAAATCACATTTAAACTCACCTCTACTGCAGTGGATGCCCAAGATACACTGTCAAGTGAAAACAAAGTATATTGCAAGAATGCAGGCAAAGTACAGTCCCATTTATGTAAAAGAAGAAGTTTTACGTATCACACGTGACTGTGTAGTAGAGCAGGTTATGAACAACGTACATAAATACGCATATATTAGAGGACGATCTGGAAGGATACCGACCCAGCTGTTACCAGGAGCTAGTTACCTCTGCAGAGCAGGATCGGGGCTCGGAGATAACTTTCAGTTTGTGACAGAGACAGTCATGCTCACTGCATAGCCCTGTGTTCACATCCGTTTCCTCGTCTCCATGTGGTTTGATAGGGGCTGAGTGACTAATCTGGCCACTGGAGTGAGTGTGTCTGTGTGTCCCTTCTGGGTGGAGGTATTTAGAAGCAGGTGGGAGTTTTTTACTTTACTCTCCCCTTTGCTGCAGTGACTCTGATTCCATGTGCTGAGGTTGGGGGAGTCCCCATTGTCCTGCATCAGACTTTGTATAATTGAGAAATGGACTCGTTAGGAGTGACTGAGATTTTGGGGCTGCAACATAGCATAGCACAGACTAGTTCACACCAGAAATGGCATCTACTTCTGTGCAGTTGGGTTTTTCCACATTAAGCATGCATTTTAAAAGTTAAAATTAAACTTTTCTCTGAAAAGGCTACATATTATACGATTCCAACTATATGACATTCTGGAAAAGGCAGAACTATGGAGAAAGTAAAAAGATGAGTGGTTGCCAGCAGTTGGGTTGAGAGGGATAAATAGGTGGAGCACAAAGCACTTTTCAGGGCAATGAAAATAGTCTGTATGATCCTGTAATGGTGGATACATGTCATTATACATTTGTCCAAACCCACAGAGTGTACGACACCAAGGGAGGACCCTCATGTCACCTATGGACTTGGGCAGTGATGGTGAGTCAGTGTAGGTTCATTGACTGTAAGAAATACCCCACTGGGACGGGAGGCGTGGATAGTGGGGAGGCTGTGTGTGTTGGTGGGGCGGGGCACATGGGAACTCTCTATACTGTCCACTCAGTTGTGCTGTGAACCTAAAACTGCTCCAAAAATGAAGTCTGTTTTTTAAAAAGTTAAACTTTCGCTGTGGTACGGACAAGTCCTGTGACTTTAGAAACATACAAATTCCTGAAAACACTGATTATTATTAGGCTCAGGAATTAACCAGTCATGGGAAGTCTAGGGGTTCAGTGCCAATGTCAGTGGTGATCTACATCCTTGGGTGGAAGGCCAGTCATTTGGGGGAGCTTCCAATAGTCTGGGGACTCTATGGCTTAGGAAGGAAAAGGGGAGTGAAGACATTCAGGAGGATAACACTGAAAACAGGAGGCTTTGAAATGGAAGGCAAGTTTCTTTTTGTGAGGCTGAGTCTAGGAGCTACGAGCTGCCTCTTTTCCTTTTAGTATCTTTATTCGGAATGAGACCAACAGCCCGGCCAATATCTATAAATAAACAGCCCATGATGATTTGTCCCTCCTGGTTACAATTGTCCAAACAAAGGGAAGTAGCCCGTTCCCGGATCTAAGCCCCCCTGGCCACACTGAAGCCTTGGCAGCACTTGAGTCCCCAGAAAGAGATTTTAGTGGTTGCTGTGCGAGAATCCTCAAAGGCGTTTCAGCTCCAGTCCCCGGCCACAATTTAAGGATGGAGTCAGCCAAACATTTGTGAGGCTAAGTGGGGGGAGAAAGAGCAGGAGGAAGGCATTTCTTAGCGCCCAGGGGACCCAAATGAGAAGCAGTCTTTCAGCAGTTTGATTTTGTTTTTTTTAAAGTCACTTTTGTGGTGCCACAAACTTGCCCTCTGATCTTGGCAAGGGGAGAACTTCTTGAGATAAGAATGCCAGGGCTGCCCTGCGGCTCCCGCACTTCCATTCAGCCCACTGTGTAATGCAGTCGGCTTCTGCCTCCCCGCCTCCCGAGAAGCTGGGCTTCCGAAGCCAACAGCAGTGTCCCAGTTGGCAAACAGAGGGGCTCCTTCAACCCCGGTGGCTCTGACTGCGTCTTCCTCTTCCTGCTTCTACTTGCCGGCTACTCCTTGTGAGTTTCTCTTGCGGCTTGCAGTGAGTGTGGCCGTCTGTACTCTTCCTTAGCTTTCTTCTTCCTTTTTTTTTTTTTTTCTTAGCTTTTTTCTTGTCTCAAAGTCTTTCTTCTTGCCTGCCTTCATATAGATTTCCTGCAGCAGGGCCTGAGACCTGTGCGGTCACACCGGGCCCCACTCTCAGAAGGACTCCGTGCTTGGTTTAATGTTTGGCTCTCACCGTCCTGAAGTTCTTAATACGTTTTGAACAAGGTGTTCTCATTTATATTTTGCAGTGAGCCTGGCAAATTACGTAGCCGGTCCTGCCTGCAGGTACTTTGTTTTAATACTTCCCCCAAAAAGTATGTGGGCAAGTGACTTAATTTCTCTGTGTCACAATTTTCTTGGGTTATTAAGAGAATTCAGTGACATCGCTCTCGGAAAGCGCTAAGTGCAGTGCCTGGCAGGCATACAGCAGGCACTCAACAAGTGCTGGTTAGGGTTATTATTGCTTCTGGCCTCTCTCCTCCCTTGAGCTGGTTCCCTCTTGCTCATCTCAGTGAAAGAGATTAGCAGTCACTCAGAAGTATAATCTGTTAATCGTTGGCTCCTCCCACTTCCCCTCTCCACATCCAAACCGTCATCAGCTCCTCTTTATTCTGCATTTGAAATGTTTATTAAACTTTTCCTCTCCTTCCCTCTCTGCTGCCACTGTGCAGACTTAGCTTACACGAGTTATTCCAATGGCTTCCTAATTAATTTCCTCGCCTCCTGTCTTTTCTTTTTTTTTTTTTTTTTCCAAAACAGAGCCACTTGATCCAGCAGCTGAGATTAAGTCAAGCTGGTCCAACAGGAATTTATGCAAATGTCCAGGTTTGTCCTTGAGGATGGAGTGTGCTCCACTGAAAGAGGTTGGGAAAAGAAAACGAACATTGGTGCCTACTTCCGCGCCGAGCTTTGGACACACAGTTTTGCGTGCAGTCGTCACCAGGATGCTATTAGGTGGAGATGGTCATCTCCCATTTTATGGGGAAGAAACCAGGGCTCCGAGAGCTGGTAGGGCTTGGGCAGTTTCACGGTGACAGAGCTGGGATTCATACCCAAATCTCTCTGACTTGAAAGTACCCGCTCACCAGAAAAAAGACATGAGTGGAAAAACTAGTGAAATGGGAATAGGACCTGTAGGTTAATTAACTGTGATGTGCCAATGTTAGTTTCCTGGTTTGGCTCATTGTGCAATAGTTGTGTAAGATGTTAACAGTAGAGAAAGCTGGGTGAAGCATATACGGGAAATCTCTGTACTATTTTTGAACCTTTTCTTCAACTCTAAATTTATTTCAAAGTACAAAGTTAAAAAAAAAGAAAAGAAATACCTTTCCACTACGTACTCTGTGCCCTTCACTGAACTTCTTGATCTTATTGTCTAGAACAATCCCCACTTCTTGATACTGTCCCCCCAAAACACACACACATGCACACACATGCACGTGTGCACACACACATGCTCACGCATATTCCACAGAGTATCTTGCACAGGAACATCGGCCCCAGCTCTCTGTACCCATCAGCTGATACAGCCCTGGCTATGACCTACCCCAAGGCATCAGTGGGAATTATGGAAGGAGACAGTAACCGGGTGCCTGTGATTTACACTATAACTGTGTTCACCTCCCCCCCACCCTTTGGCTATAAAAATGCAGCGGTGTTGCAATTTATACATTGCAAAATGCCTCTCCTGCCCACCACCCATCCCCTGCATCACCTCCTCCCCTCTCTGAGTTGGCGTGTAACCTTGATGATCCAGCCAAATGAGTTATTTGAGATGGAAACGTTAATTTATTTGAGCAGATGGGTGTCACCGCTGCTCTGTAAAAAGGTGGCGTTTTGCCGTATTGGCCCAGAGTGCCGCAGATGAAGTCCTGGCTGCGTCGCTGAATCACCGAGTGTGAACGGAATCATATGTTAACGGCACTAAGGGAAATGCCTATTTAAGCCAAGCCCTTCCAGAAAACAAATCCTCGCCCCCCCACCCCGATTTTTGTTTAAAATCTGGATTTTCGCATCTCTGATTTGCCGAGGGTCTGAAAAACCTGAAACTCATTATTTCTCAAAGTGTGGTCCAATGTCCGCCCACATCAGAGTCAAGCAAGGGTTTTATTAAAACGCAGATCTGTGGGACCCACCCCTGACCTACAACCCCCCACCCTTGGGAGTACAGGCTTGGGGATTCTGCAGTTTTAACAAGCTCCCTGGGTGACTGTCACACACACTGAAAGTGGGACCCCCGTGGCTGAAATGATGCTATCAAACTGCCCAGGAAAATCTTCAAAACAAAACAGAACAAAGCAAGAAACCTTGGGATCCGAGGTGGGTTTTTTTTGGGGGGTGGGGGGGAGTCCTGTTTTGTTTCTTTCTACTTTCCTCTCCCCTTTCAGATTTTGTGCAAAAAAAGTATTACTTTTGTAGTCAGAAATAGATACGTAAAAGGGATAAAAAGATAGCACAAAGAGATTGTTTGTGCACTAGAAGCCAAAGATGGTTTGGAAATGTCAGGAATTTCCAAGACAAGGGGTGTCGCTGTCCTTGGCCCTGAACTTTCAGTCTATACTCTCTCCTCAGACACCCTCCACCACCCAACCCCACTCCCCCCCTCCTCCCCTGACCGCTGCCTTCTCTAAGTGTTACATCCAATTTTCTCTTGAATACATGTAGTGAAGAAACTCAATGACCTCCCAGGGGACCTTACTTATAGGGAAGAAGCACCGTGAGAGGATTTATGGAACGTCTGTGAAATACGTGTGTAGAAACTCACGACATTTTGATCGCTACCAAGGAGAAAAATGGACAGTTTCTTACCAGTCAGTTGCATGAGCCTTTTTTTTAAGGGTTTTTAAAATTAATTAATTGCCCCCCCTTTGTTAGGAATTCTTGGCACAGACACAGGCCCCGGAGAAGGGAAACATTGCCCACGGGCTGTATGTCCAAACTGTCAGGATTTCAATCCCAAATCTCTGGGGGCAAAGCCAGAGTTCTTGTGCTTCCCATGGAGTGGGGAGAGCCCTGTCAACGTTCACGGGAAGGAGGGTATTATTAGTAATAGTGCTGCCTCTTCTCGAACAGCCTCCGTGCCACTTCAAGCATCACAGGCTCCCAGATAGCCTCTCCCCGGGGCTGCCTCTGCACCCAGAGCCATTTTCAGGGGAGAAGAGCCTGAGATGTTTGCCATGCGGCATCAGGCCCCATCCACCTCCAGCCCCTTGTCAAATGCAGGAGCATCGATTAGGCATCTGGTTTTTCTCAGCCTTGCAGGTTCCATTCCTTCCCCCGGGAATTTGCAGCCAAAGACAATGAGCTGAACGGAATTTCCCGAATGGCTGGAGGAGGAAGAGCCCTTGGAGGAGAATTTGGGCCCTGCATCCTGCTTTTGTCACCAACTAGTCTCGGGCCCTTTCTTGGCCTTGGTTTCTTCATCTGTAAAATAAAAATCCAGAGGAGTTATGAAGATCAAAGAAAATCTATAAACAAATAGTTATCAACCAGAAACGACTTTGTCCCCCATCCCTCCCACCCCGGGACGTTTGGCAATGCCTGGAGACAGTTTTGGTTGTCATGACTGGGGCGGGGGGCAGTGCTACCGGCATCTAGTGCATAGAGGCCAGGGATGCATGGGGCAGCCCCCCACAACCAAGAATTATCCAGCCCAAATATCAGCTGTGCTGTGATTGAGAAACCCTGATATAAAGGGCCTGGCAAACAATTAGTGATTCAAGTGGTACTAGTGAGAAAGGGTGTGGGAAAAGGAATACAGTAAATGTATTCAATAAACCTTAGCTATTATTAGTAGATCTGAGTTAATTGGTAGTTGCTTCCTGGAATGCCTCGAAGGATTCTAAGGCTACAAACAAGCTCAGCTAGACAGTGTCATGATTGATTAGCGATGTCTGCCATGGGCTTGGCAGGGGGAAGTGGCAGTATGAGTGCAGTGTATTTTCTGACCCTGGACTCTATGATGTCTAGCATCTGTTTCTACTCTGACATTCTGTGATCCTATTGCTATGATTCTGTGAGTCTATCTATAAAGTTCTGTAGTCAGCATTATTTACAGAATATTTAAGCAGGCCAGGCTCCTGCAGGCTTGCTTGGCAGGGGAGGAGGGTGAATGGAAAGCCAGGACGACAGAGCTGGCTCTGTGCAAGGTAAACTAGATAGCGGCTGACAGGATGTGGGGGATGTGATGCAGGCAACCCCCCTCTTACTGCCCCTAAGTCTTCCCCACCTCGCCTGGGTTAAAAATGTTTATGGTTAGAGTCACTCCACTGGATTAAACACTGTCTCCAGGAGGCCTTTGTTTAAATGCACAGAGATTACCTAGAAGGGATAAGCATGCAATCCATCCCTATGTATTAATTCAATAAACTAGTCGTTGCTCGGCAGAATAGAACTGAGGGACAGGAGACAGGTTATCTGTGAGAGCAGGTGAGGAGGTGGGGGAAAGCATGCCTTATAGGGCAGGAGTTGGAATCAGTATTGCACAACTCCAGGAGATGCTATTTGCACTGAATTAGGGTGACCAACTTGTCCCGGGACTTCCCTAGTTTTTTTTTTTTAATGTTTACTTACTAATTTGATTTATTTATTATTTTTTGGCTGTTCTGCATGGTATGTGGGATCTTAGTTCCTGGACCAGGGATCAAACCCGTGCCCCCTGCATTGGAAGTGCAGAGTCTTAATCACTGGACCACGGGGAAGTCCCAGGGACTTTCCTAGTTTTAAAACTGAAGATCCCGTGTCCCAGGAACTCCCTCTGTCCTGGGTGATCCAGGATGGTTGATTATCCTACCTCTAGGCCACATGGCATGGAAGGAACTGTGTAGTCCTTGCTGTAATTTATCCCTCATGCAGCTGCCTGAATTCTCTTTCTGGACATGTTCCTCCCTTGCCTATGAATCCTCTGTGGCTCCCTAGGGCCCTCCAAACTAGCTTGGGACTCTCCATCGTGGTGCCCAAGGTGTCCCCAGCCTTGCTTCCTGATGTCACCTGATCCACCTGCCATGAATCACTCCAACTAGTCGCCATATTGGAGACGTGCTGTGTATTATTCTCTCTCTCTGGGTTAGAGAAAGAGCTTTCCTAGAGAGGGAACTCACTTCTTGGAGTGTATTCAACTTGTGTCAGTAGCAAAAGAGTTACTTAGCCCAGCCTTTGTAAATAGTATAAAACTCATCTGAACCCCCCCCCCCGCCCCCGCAGTGAGTCAGGGCTTAGGGATATGGCTACCACTTTGTGTCAAGAGAAATCCCACATACCCCAGAGAACCCCAGGAATCCTTGGAGGATGAGGGTGAAGCCACCAGGCACATGGAACCACTCTAAGTGAAAATAAGGCCTTCCTTCCTTCCTGCACTCTTTAAACTTTTCAAAGCAGTTTCACACACACCCCTGGACAGATCCCCTTTGTATCTCTGAGGAAAAGGGAGGATGGATGTCATGCCCATCTGACAGGTGGAAAAACTGAGGTCCCGGGCAGAGGGTCCTATACTCAATAAAGAAACGTTTCTGGATTAGGAGGATGAGGCACAGTGACATTTAGTGTCTCATTGCACGTTGGTGCCTGGTCTATAACTAATCAAAGTCTTCTGCCTTCTATCCTCTGATGTTTTCATTCATTCATTTACTGAATGCTTAGTATGTGTCAGGCACCGTGTTCGTCTCATAATGACGATTATAGCTAGGGTCGTGGGGGATTTTACTACCTGCAAGTCCCTCTGCTAAATTCTGGATGTGCCTTCATTTCAATGCTCAGAGCAAGCTTTGTGGTATGGGTACAACTACTGTCCCAGATACAGGGGAGGAAACTGAGACTGAAGAGGGAAAAGCAACCCATCCAGGGTCGCTCAGCTCACAAGTGGGGGCTCTGCTGAGGCTCATCGTGTTCCCTGGTGTGGTGTGCTTGTGTGGAGCGCTCAGTCTTGTAAGGAGAGAGACATGCCAATTTTCTGAGGTCCAGCCTTTTCCTCTAAGACTCTCCAGGCTGTTCCCTCCCAATGAGCAACACTCCAAATAGGAGACCAATGTTAATGAAGCATCTTCTGTGGGCCAGGCATGTGCACCTATGTTTCCCACACCACCTGGCGAAGTAGCTGCAGTTGAGTCCAGAAGAAATCAAGGCTCCTTGGGTTGACGTGATTGGCCAAAGCTGGCACAGCTGGTGTGCGGGGAGTGGAGACCTGGCCTTGGACGGTGATGCCACATGACTTGCTTTTTCCGCCAGTCTTGGCTCTCCCAAAGGACGTGCGGTGGGGAGAGTTTGCTGCAAGTCTTCAGGTCACATAGGAACCACAGGAACAGTTCTCTTGCGCTTGGTACGTGATCTTAAGCACAAACTCTCGGGACAGGAGCCAGAAAGCCACTCTCCCACCCATTCATTGTAGGGCAGGGGAGCTGGGGACAGGACCCAGAGCCGGACCCAGTGGAGTCCTGCTGCCCATGTCAGGCAGCAGGTGGCGCTGTGGCCCCGGTTTAACAAGGACAGCGGGAAGGTGGAAAGGAGGGGGGAATCCAGAAAGAAAAACTTGTGGAAAACAAGGATTTAAAAAGAAGAACAATTTGTTCCAAAACATTTGCCTTGTAACGGGGTCATCTATAAATTCTGGGATTTCCTGTTTGCTGCTGGGCAGGCTGGCCTGCGGGCAGGCCACTCTCTTCTCTGCAGTCTGGAAGAATCATTTAAGCCCAGCTCACGAGCTCTGGCCTCCCCTGGCCCAGACTGGCTCTGAAATTTCCCAGCTTTTGTGCCCATAAGCAGGATCCTGTGACAGCAGGTCTCCTTGAGCCGTGCTCCAGTTTCCATGGGGGTGGGAGGAGGAGTGAGATCATGGTCATTTTTAAAGGAGAGACTGTCCTCATGAGCTCCCTGTGTTCTCCGTGCTGCCAGGCTTGTTTGAAGGCATAAAGTAAGAGAAAAGAATAAAATGAAAGAAACAGAGGTGGATTCTTCTATTTTTACTTTCCATAGTTAACGATTTTGTGTGTGTGGTGAGAACACTTAAGATCTACATTCTTAGCAAATTTCAAGTATGCAATTCAGTACTATTAACCAGCAGTATTATTAAATAGATTCCCAGAACTTACTCATCTTCAAACTGTAAGTTAGTACCCTTTGACCAACACGTCCCCGTTTCTTGTACTCCCCAGCCTGCCCTGGCAGCCACCGTTCTACTCTGTGCTTCTGCAAGAGTGACGTTTTTAGATTCCACACATAAGTGATACCATGCAATATTTGTGCTTCTGTGTCTGTCTTATTTCACTTAGCATAATGTCTTCTTGTTGTTGCAAATGGCAGGATCTCCTTTTTTATGACCTAATAATATTCCTTTGTGTAAATATGCCACGTTTTCTTTAGATATTGATCTGTCAGTGAACACTTAGGTTGTTTCCATATCATGGCTGTTGTGAATAATGCTTCAGTGACCATGGAAGTTCAGATATCTCTTCAAGATTCTGATTTCATTTCCTTTGGATTTATAACCAGCAGTGAGATTGCTGGGTCATATGGTAGTTCTATTTTTATTTTCTTGAGGAAGGAGGTAGCCCCTTTAAAAAAGAGAGAGAGCTGTTCTAGTCAATATGGGGAGAAACATTTCACTGGAAAAGAGAGAGAAAATTCTTTTTAGCAGCCTGGTAGAACTTGAACCAAGCCTAAAGCCCAAAGCCATCAATGAATGAATGGCTAAAGAAAATGCATGCATGCATCCACCCATCCATCCACTCATTCATCCATCCATCTATCTACCCATCCATGTATCCATCCATCCATGAATCCATCCATCCACCACTCATCCATCCATCCATCCATCCATCCACCTGTTCATCCATCCATCCATCCAACTGCTCACTCATTCACTCAGCAAACAATTATGGAGTACCTACCATATGCTCGTACCTTTTCCTGTTTTTACTCTGAGGGTAAACCTAGACCAGCTGTGGGGTCAGTGGCATGTGGAGGACATGCGAGTAGCATCTGGAGATGGGATCCAGAAGGTGGGCTTGGGATTCCTGGACAGGAACTGTTAGCAAGGATTGCAACATATTTGGCCAGGGTGAGGGGTACAGTTTGTGGCTGAAAATAGAGTTTTTCTCTGAATAAGTCAAACGAGCCTGCCTGGGATCAAATCCACGAGGGCTGGACAATCTGGTCCCAGCAAATTAAAACAACATGGGCACCAGCCAGCTACATTTTTGAAAACAGTATTTGTGTTGTTTTAATCAAGGACACCACCTCCTCTGTCCTTTGCTCTTGACAAAAAGCTCTGAATTGAAATGGGGCAGAATTTATAAGAAAATAAAACAATTCTTGGGCATCCCAGCACAAACTCATTTTCCTTTTCATCAGCTTCACAATTTAAGAGCCTCTCTCTATCTCGTTTTACCCTTCTGCCTGCAGGATTATGAGGATTAATGAGCCCATGCCAAGATAGTGTCTAAGTGACACGAGAGCAACACTGCTCTTTCCATATGTAGCTGAACCCAACCTGTTGCATCCTTCCCACAGGTGGAGAGTCCCTTTTAGTAGGGTCTTGGTCCCTGCAGTGCCTGTGGGCAGCCAAGGGAGCAGCTTGAGCCCCAGGTTGAGTCTGTGTATTAACTGTGTCTTATTTTCTATATTCTGATGCTTTGAACATCTTGGAACCTTGCTACCCAGGGAGGGACTGCTCCTCCTGGGCTTAGCCAGTTCCTAGAGATAGTGAACAACTAGCCAGGAAGCACGCCTTTCAAATGCAGACCAACCAATCCAAAGCTCACATCTCCAACCCTCTTCTTTATGGGGCTCTCACCCTCTGAGCCACTGTCTACCTGCCCTAATCACCGCAGGACACACAACTTGGGCACAGCCCCCATGCCCAAGATCTCGCTAAGATTATTCAAACTAGCTCCTCTTGAGCCTGTTTACCCTGCCTCACCCGTTCCTTCCAGGAGAAACCACAATAAAAGTTCTTGCCTGTATTTTTCCCTTACTGCCTCTGCCTCCTGACTGACCCTGGTGCTTCCCCATGTGACCCTGCATGTTGGGCCCTGCCTCCTGTTTCTAGGGATCTATGAGTACAATACACTTCTTACTTCATGACAGTCATTTCTGTGTCTGAGTGTCTTATCAAACCTGCTGAAAACGAATCCCAGGTACCCTTAATACAGCGTGCTCTAACTGTCTGTTTGACTGTGGCAGGCCACTGTGCTGTCTTACCTGCAGCCTCCTCTTTCATAAAATGGGGACAGTGATGTCCAGTGCTTGTGGGGATCGAGCAGGTGACAGAAGTGATTTCCCAGCCTCAAGGAGCACCTCTCCAGAGACCTTCTTTATCCCATCCTCACTGTTCTCTCTCTTTTTTTTTTGGCCATGCCACACAGCTTGTGCAATCTTAGTTCCCTGACCAGGGATTGAACCCATGACCCCTGCAGTGGAAGCAAGGCGTCTTAACTACTGGACCTCCGGGAAAGTCCCTGTTCTCTTTTCTTTATAACATTTATTTGTAGTTGAAATGACTCCTTTCTTTCTTTGCCTGCCCCACCCCCACTAGAATGAATGCTTTTGTTCACTGCTGAACACCTAGACCAACGCTTAGACCAGTGCCTGGCACACAGTAGGTGCTCATTTAACAATATGGAATGTGTGTGAACGCGCCTAGCACTTAGCACTCATGCTTGTTGCTTTCCTCCCTCCTTGGTCTTTCGATCTTTCGGGATCCTCTTGCATGAACTGGCATGGGTTTGGGCCACTTTACAGATTGAAAGCTGTTGAAGGAGATTCTAGTCCTTTCTGCTGGCCTGTAAAGCTTTGTGCTTGTGTGGAGGCTCTTGTCCAAGACACTCAGAGCACTTTATAAACATTGATGACATAAATGGTGTACTTTGTTTGCAGCAGGTGGGGCATGATTTGCCGAAGCAGGATGGTTCCCAGTGAAGCCAAACCTGTTCTGGAAGTGAGTGGAAAGTTTAAGCGCAGTCAGAGACCTCAGGGGCCATTGGGCCATTTGCCCAGTGACGTCCAGTGAGTGGCTCAGGACAGCGAAGATTCCTGGAAGGCAGCCCCTCACCCCTAGGTACCCCTTCCTCCCTGCACAGCCTCGTGCCCTGGAGCGGGTATTGTTTTGCTCCCTTGGCAGAGCTTCCAGAATTGAGTTAAGAGGATTCTTCTGCTGCCAGAAGGCTCCTTGCATGGATTTATTGAGCCCTCACTTAGCGGAGGCGTTGAGGCTGCAAGTCATATGGTACTCACACTCATTCATCCAGCAGAGCCTTCTGAGCAGCCAGTCTGGGCAAGGGCTGTGGACAGAGGGGTGAGGAGACCCGTGAGGGGACAGTGATTCTCACAGAGGAAGTACTTGACTGAGTGCACACAGCACAGGGTCTGTAGGAGCCCAGAGAAGAGGGTTGGGTCAGGACAGGATTCTTGGAGGTACTCCTGTTGCTTCTGTTGACACCCAGGAGTCTTTTAGTTATAGGGTACAAAACCCCAACTCAAACAGGCTTAAGCCATAAAGAAAATACATTAACTCACAGAACGGGCAAATCCAGGAGGATCTGGCTTCAGGCATGACTGGATCAAGGGGCTTAGATGAGAACTCCCTCTCTTGGTGCTGTTTCTCTCTCTGCCTTGGCCTCATTTCCTCCAACCATAGGCAGCATTTACCCCACTTAGTGGAAAAGATGGGAATTGGAAGCTCCCAGTTCCCATTCTTCTCCTTCTATTCATATGTTTACTTAACCAATATTTACTGAGTGGTGAACAAGACAACGTCTTACAGATTTAGCCAACAGTTAAACTTGTGTTTTTGGGCCAAAGACACATGTGCAAGAATATTCATTATAACGTTGTTTATACTAACCAAAGACCAGAAACAACCTAAGTGGCCTCCAGAAAGGGACTGAGTGAGTAAATTATGCAGCAGAAGACTGGATGGCAATTGGAAGAATGAGGTAGATTTATAACAGTAGTTCTCACTCTGGTCAGCTTTACCCCCAGGAGGACATTTGTCCAAGTCTGGAGACATTTTTGGTTGTCACAACTGAAGGGGGAGGGGCAGCACTACTGGCATGTAAGGGGTGGAGGCCAGGGCTGCTGCTACACGTCCTACAATGCATGGCACAGGCCCCACAGTGAAGAGTTACGCAGCCCACAGTACCAGTGGTGCCACGACTGAGAAACCCTGCTCTGTATCTGCTGATGCAGAAATCTGTAGGATATGTTAAGTTAAAAAAAAAGCACTGTGGAAAACAATCAATATAGTAGACTACCATTTGTGCAAAACAAGGAGCATATCTATATATGTGCTTATATATGCATAGAATTATCTTCGGATGAATAAATAAGAGAGTGGGGAGCCGTGTCTTGTGAAGGCCTGGGGGAGAGGTGTGGAAGAGAGATTTATTTTCATTGTACAGCTTTTTTTTTTTTTTACTGTTTGAGTATTTTTAAACCACATACATGGATTCTTTAAAAAATTAAAATATAAAAAGGATGAAAGTTTGACTCGACCTATCCACATTCCCTGTCTGACCCCTTCCTACCCACGTCTTCTTTTTTTTTTTTTTTTTTTTTAACGTGATAATCCATTTATTTATTTATTTATTTATGGCTGTGTTGGGTCTTCATTTCTGTGCGAGGGCTCTCTCCAGTTATGGCAAGTGGGGACCACTCTTCATCACAGTGCGCCGGCCTCTCACTATCACGGCCTCTCTTGTTGTGGAGCACAAGCCCCAGATGCGCAGGCTCAGTAATTGTGGCTCACGGGCCTAGTTGCTCCGTGGCATGTGGGAACTTCCCAGACCAGGGCTCGAACCCGTGTCCCCTGCATTGGCAGGCAGACTCTCAACCACTGCGCCACCAGGGAAGCCCCGTCTTCTCCTTTTGAGATGATTAACTTAAGAGCAATCCCTCAAAGTCACAGTTGGAACAGATCTTAGAGATCATCAAATCTTAGCAGTAATCAAAGAGGTCGTGGAAATGCTGGATTAGATGCGTTTAAGTGAGTCTTTTCTGGAGGACTTCTTAGAGCTTTTTTTTTTCTTTTAAAATTTTTATTTATTTATTTATTTATTTATTTATTTATTTTTGGCTGCGTTGGGTCTTTGTTGCTGCGCGCCGGCTTTCTCTAGTTGCGGCAAGCGGGGGCTACTCTTCATTGCGGTGAGCGGGCTTCTCATTGCGGTGGCTTCTCCTGTTGTGGAGCACGGGCTCCAGGCACGCAGGCTTCAGTAGTTGTGGCGCATGGGCTCAGCTGTGGCTCGCGGGCTCTAGAGCACAGGCTCAGTAGTTGTGGTGCACGGGCTTAGTTGCTCAGCAGCATGTGGGATCTTCCCGGACCAGGGCTGGAACCTGTGTCCCCTGCACTGGCAGGCGGATTCCCAACCACCGTGCCACCAGGGAAGCCCCTTCTTAGAGCTTTTAATGCAAGATTATGACTGGTGGTCTCTGAGGGGGTGCACCGTACAGAATTAGCAGATGTCCTGACTCCTTTAGCAGGGCCCTAGGGCGGCCATAACAAAGCACCATGAACTGGGGGGCTTAAAACAACAGAAGTTTGTTGTCTTACAGTTCTGGAGGCTAGGAGTTTGAAACCAGGATGGCAGCAGAGCCATGAAGTCTCTAGAGACAGACCCTTCCTTGCTTCTTCGTAGCTTCCGGCAGTCTCTGGCAATCTTTGGTATTCCTTCGCCTGCAGCTACATCCCTGTGATCTCTGCCTTCATCACCATAAGGCCTTTCTGTGTGTCTGTCTTCACATGGCTGTCGTCTTATAAGGACCCCAGTCATACTGGACTAGGGGCCTCCTCTACTCCACTGTGATTTTATTTTAGCTAATTACAATTACTCTATTTCCAAATAAGGGAACACTCTGAAAGTCTGCAGATTAAGACTTCAGTGTTTCTTTGGCTGGGGGGTGGGGGTGGGGACACAATTTAACTCATCACAGTTCCTAAGCATACATATATGTAAATACTTTTTCCATTTCATTTCAAAAGACTACTGTTCTTCTGATTATGTTTCAAGAAACGTGGATCTCATATAGTTCCTTCACTTTGCAGTTGAGGCATCTGAGGCCCAGAGAGAGACAGTCACTAGCTCAAGATCACACAGCAGATTAGGGGCAGGGCTAAAACGAAAATCTAGGTCACCGCTCTCCTGGAGAAGAGAGTCATTGAACCCTGTCTGTCCTCGATAGGAGCTGCTCTTTATATATGAGGCTGCGACTGACTGGTGATCAAGACAGCATTCATCAATTCATCAACTCATCCACCCACCCATCCACCCACCTACCATTCCACTGCTTTATCTCCCAACATGCAAGCAAAGCTACCTGATGGAGCAGTTCCTACTCCTATGGACACGGGTCTTATTTCTGAATGTTCCCAAGTGTGTTCTCTGGGACTCTAGGTTGTATGTGATAGAAACCACCGTAGACTGTTGAAGCCATAAGAAGAATTTATTGGCTCATGTATCAGAGGAGGCACAGCTGGATCCAGGAGGCCAAACAATGCTGTCCTCGTCCTCCCTGTCTCCTCCTCTCGGTCCTTCTTCCCTTGTGTTGGCATCATTTTCAGACACACTTGCTCCGTGGTGGGAAGCATGGGTTCTGGCAGCTCCAGACTCACCAGCGCTGAAAGGACAGTCTTCCCTTTCGCCAGGCCCCCACCAAGGTCCTGAGGAGGGCTTGCTGCCCACACCCCAGAACCTATTCCTATAGCCAAGAGTATTTGGTTCTCTGCTTGGCCAGACCTGGAGCAGGTGAGTGGGGTCAGCTCCACCTGAACCACGATGTCTGAGAATGGGAGTGTACTCATTCTCCTCAAAGGTGCTAGTCAGGTGAAACACAGTGGTGGGTTATCTCTGCTGCCCCTTTGCTGACTATTCAGCAAATACACAGTTACTTACAGTGGTGATTGGGTGGAGACTAAAAGGCTCTGGGCAGCCCCATTCCCACTGCTGCGGGCCAATTTGAACCATGGGCTCTGTGGTCTCCTCTGTGTTTCTCTAGACTCTTTTCACTCTAATGGATGTTTACTTTTCTATCCCCCACCCATAACCAGACTGTAAACTCCTTGAAGGGCCCTGGTTTATTCCCCTTTGCAAATCAGTATGTAGTACAGCAGGCACAGAGTAGGCTCTCAGTAAATGCACATTGAATTGGGAATCTCTCATAGGTCCACGGATGTCCTAGGTACTCCATAAAATTTTGCTGAATGAATTAGTGAATGATTGTATGGTTGTGTGGATGGATCGATGGATGTGAGGATGGATGGATGGATGCATAGGTGGATGGACACATGGATAAATGGATGGATAGACACATGAATAGGTGGTGGATAGATGAATAGATGGGTGGATGGCTGGCTGGCTGGCTGGATGGATCAATTGACTGATGCATTGATGCATGGGTGGATGCATGAATGGATGAATGGATAGGTGAACAAGTTGATGTATGGATGCATGGATGGAGAGGTGAGTTGACAGGTGCTATCATGATCATCACTCTGTCACAGCCTCCACTGCAAAGAGCAACTCCTATCAAGGGCAAAAAACTCACTGATCCTTTCATTGTCTGGCTACCTGTCTGATTTCTGTAACACAACCTGGTCACTTACATTTACAAGACAAGGTGTTAGTGCTCATTTGCCTAGTGAATTTCATCCTGATTCTACTGTTGATCATCACGGACAGTAATGAACCGTGCTGCAGAGGACAAGGACCCAGCTGCCTGCTCAAAACGAGAAGGAAACGGTTAAGAAGTCGGAGCTGTGTGCCCCCCTCTCTCTTCCTGTAGACAGACTTTATCCATACGGTAGTGGCGATGGCTGGGGTAATCCTCAAATCACATCCTTCCGGCTCTGTAGAGTGGCAGCTCTCTTACCCTGGCTGGTACAAACCAGGAGAAGGACCCAGGCATCCTGGGTCTGATGCCCTGGAGACAGCCCTGCCGTGACTTTCCTAAATGTGCTGCCCGATGGAGAGACTCAGCCTGCCTCCACTTCCGATGGAGTCGATCCCAACAGGGAGAGCATAGCACTCTGCCCTGTGGAACTCTGGCTTCCCTACTCCCCTTGCTCTTGCCCTCATGCCTCCCGGGAAAGGGGCCAACTCAGCAGTCAGTCTCAGAGGGGAACCCTCTTGGGAAACAGCCCAGAGGGACCACCTGCAGTGGCGGGCAGCAGAGCTGTTGGTAGCTGGGCAGCCCTCTGCAGTCCAGCTTGCCAGTCAGAGAGTGCTCACCATCAAGCACAGCAGACCCACCGTCTCACTTAGGTGTCAGCTCTTGTGAGGTTCAGTGAGATAGTTTGCTGGATGCTGAGCGGAAAGGCTCTTTCCCGCTGCCTCTGCCACGCTCTCCACGGGGCGCTGTACAAGAGCAGTGTGCGTTCAGCTCCTCCTACGTGCCAGGCTCCCTCCTACCCGCGTGAGACAGCTATTAATATCCCCACTTTACGAAAGAGAAAATGGGCTCAGAGAGATGCATGGACTCACTTGTGTTCATGCACGAGCCAAGACTCCATCTGGGGCTCCCTGCAAGTTCACAGCCACCTCTGTGGACTGGTGTGGCCAGAACTTCAATGATGCTCACTGCTGGTCCATTTTGGAGTTGAATCAATGGAAACCTCACTTAGCTATTTATCTTTTGTATCAGCAATTCATGAAGCATCATAGCCTGTGAAGGAGACAAGTTGCCCACGGAAACAAAGATTGATGCTAAAAACTGGAAATGAGTCAGTGTTAGGCACTTGTGTGCCCTTTCTGTTTTGGCTGCCAAAATTGAGTAAAAAGCATGGGACCCTGGGAGAAGTGATGTGAGGATCCCTAAGAGCTCCCATCACCTAACAGCTCCTTGGTTTCCTGAGATTTCACCTGGAGACCTTCGTTTCTTAGGGTCTGAAATCCTTTTTGATATTCGAAAGACTTTAATTAAAATGAAAATACCTCTGAGAATGGTCAGTCAAGGTTTGAGGCTGTGCGTCAGCTTAGAGCTTAAGCAAAGGAGCAGAGAGTGTGGCCTTAGGAAAGGGCACGCGATGCACAAAGGTGAATGGGAAGCAGGTGCAGACCCTGAAAAGAGGACCGACTTTGCCTCCATCATGATTTCACCCAAGGCCAGCTGAAAAGGGAGAATATTGTGTCGGCTATTTATTGGTGCATTACAGATTATTCTGACACTTAGAAGCTTAAAGCAACAATAAACATTTATCATCGCATACAGTTTCTGTGGGTCAGAAATCTGAAGATGGTTAGCGAGGTGGTTCTGACTCCTGCTCTCTCAAGAGGGAGTGGGTGAGAGCTGGGGCTGCAGTCTCATCTGAAGGCTTGGCTGGGGCTGGAGGACCTGCTCCAAGTGACTCACTCACATGGCTGTTGGCAAGATGATGCTGGCCAATGGCAGGAGGCCTCAGTTCCTCTCCACATTGATGTCCCCCTAGGGCTGCTTGAGCATCCTCACAACATGGTGGCTGGCTTCCCTCAGAGCAAATGAGCTGAGAGAGGGAGAGAGAGAGAGAAGAAAGAGAAGCCTGCGATGTCTTTATGACCTTGGCTTAGCAGTCTCACTCCATTTCTGCAATATCCTACTGGTTCCACTGTTCATTGCGGGAGAGTCCCACACAAAGGTGTGAAAACCAGGCGGTGAGATTATTGGGGACCGTCTTGGACACCGACCCGTGGCTTCTGCAGTCATCCTCTTTATTTTACAAGTGACGAAATGGAAGCACGAAGAGCTTACCCGAACACATCCTGGATTTTTTTGTGAGTCAGGGGTCACGTCTGATTGTTCACTCTAACATTCCTGGAAGCGCCTACAACAGTGTCCAGCATTTAGTGGCTACTCAATAAACACTCACTGAATGAGACGTGTGAATGAACTCATGCTTGAGAAAGCAAAGTGGTTCTTGAAACCTAGTCCATTTTATTTACTGTCCCGTTAGATGTCTTTAGGGAGCAGGGATCAAGGAAGAGGATTTTGCATGGCTAGATTTCTCATATCATTGACTTTTTGTGCACGTATGTGTTATCGTGGCCTGTCGTTCGTTGACTCCTCTGTTTCTTTAAGACCCGAGTCTCCTGGTGTGTTGTCGAAGGGAAGAGGTTTGCAGAAACCCCACAGGGAGGAGCCCTCCCCTTCTTTGGATGAAAAAAGGGTCACTGTACTTGCAATAGAGTTATAACTGGTTACCAGATTTAAGCATAGGGCCTCTCATATGTCAAAACCTCAGAGCAGAGAGATTATATGTATGGGTAGCATATATATAAATGTATGTATAATTTATGCAATATTTCTCCTATTCGCGCTCTCTACTTAAGCTATCCATTAAAGCCCATCACATTAATTTAATTGAAAAATTCTGGGGGAATTGTATTAGTTTTTTTCCCATTAAATTAACATTACAGCCTTTAAATAGATGTCCTGGATGCCTATTGTTGCTAACAAAATTATTATGCAAATTGAAATCTGCCCTTTCTGGATTTGGCCACCAGCTTCTCACCCTCCTCCTCTTTCCGTGACCCCGTTAATTTAATTGCCCTTTGCCCTGAGTTCCCAGGCCACAGAAGTGGGACAGGAACCCTGGCCTAAGCCAGAGGCTCCGGGCGGGGCTGTGGGGCCGGGTCTGGGCTCAGCAGAGCAGGTTAGAGTTTTAGACTCTGGTCTCCAAGGCCCTTGTGAAAACACTCTTAACCCAAGAAAGAGAAAACGGGTGGGCGGTCTTTCCCAGGCCCCTCTGTGGCCAAGATTGTGCTTAGTATTAAAGAGGATGGCGTGTGAGTCAGAGGGGCTGGGTTCGAAACTGGATCCCGCCCCTTAGTGAGTCTGAAATTTTGGGCAAATCTCCTAACCTCTATAAAACCAAAACAACCACCCTTCCCTCAAGGGAAGCTGAAGGAGGACGTGAAATAATGGACAGTGCCTGCCTGGAGCAGGTGCCCCTGAAGGGTTGCTATTATCATTTATCATTCACTCGTTCATTCACCCATTCATTCAGGAAGTAGTCTTGGAGCCCACTGGGCTGGGTGCAGGGGCTGTGGCGAGAAGCAGATGACTCAGCTCTCTGATCTCCTGTAACTTGTATGGTGGGGTGGGGGTGGGGAATAAGCAAGTAAGTAATATGATTGTGCATATAGGTAGGTGTTATTGCCATTATTAGCAAGTCAGACGTGTGTTTAAAAAGTGAAAAATGCAGTTCTGCTAATTAATCAATCACGCTGATTTGCCTGCTCCACTTAAACCTCCAGGAAGTAGAACCGGCCGTTTCCCTTGGACTGGATCCCAGAGGCCTGGTTAATCCCTGGGTACTAGTTGGAAGGAGCTTTTTCTTTAACGTGAGCTGCTAGAGGGCTGGAAACAGAAGCTGAGTGACAGGGACTCTGGAGCAAGGAGATCTCTTTGTGAAGTCGGCCATATTCCAGTTTTGGATGGGGTAGGGGTTCCCCCAGCCCTGCTTTGGGTCTTATCTTTCTGAACAAAGCTTGTGAAGTGATCCCCAGCTAATCTCTCTGGATGAACACCAAGACTTCACTACCCTTCAAGAGTATCCAAGGGGGATGTCTTATCTCATCTTTCCCATCTGTTTGATCTCCAGGAGTCTTTCTCCTTTCATGAATGGGCTCTTCCATTTGCATAGACACTAAGTAGATTGAAATGAGGTTTGAAAAAGGAAAATCAAAGCTTCCTTTGTCTTTGGGGTTTGAAAACACACCCCTGAAATAAACAGCAGGGGTGGAAACCAGCCTACTCCGGTCCACAGGTTAGTTCTCCCAGTAAAACTAGTGCTAAGCTAGAGCCTGGAAAGATGGGTCCCTTGACTGGGCAGTTCTAGCTCAGGGTATCTCCTATGGCTAGGGTGGGGGTCACCTAGAAGTTTTCATGCTCATGTCTGGCATCTGAATTGGGAAGACTTGTACAGCTGGGGGCTGGAACAGCTGGGCTCCTTGCGTGTATATTATATATCAATGTGGTCTCTCCAGCATGGTGGCTTTAGGGCAGCTGGATATCTTACATGGTGGCCATGGTGACCCAAAGCAGATGTCCTGAGACAGAGAGAACCAGGTGGAAACCATATCACTTTCTGTGACCTATCCTTGGAAGTCATGCTGTCACTTCTGCTGCCTTCTGTTGGTTGAGGCGGTCAGAGGGGCCAGCCCAGGTTGAAAAGAAGGGAAAAGAGACTCTACCTCTTGATGGCAAATGGCAAGATTCTGGAAGAACACAAGGGACTGAAAATATTGCAGTGGGTAATGTTTACTCCTGAACATTCCTGGTTGAGATTATTAGGATGGTTGTAGACTCAGATGTGCAAGGTAAAACAAGAACATTTCTAGGAGATAACATAGGAGAACGTCTTCATGACTTTAGGATAGGCAAATGTGACATAATAAGACATATGTATTGGACTCTGTGTCTGTTTCCTGACACACAGCTCCTAAATCCCTTGGAATTTCCTGAGTGATAGGAGGTTCTTTTGTTCTAATGAAGTAACTCTTCGTGGTCTCCTGGTTAGCTTCAGGATGGAGGCTGGTCATCAAAAAGATCAAGCCATGATTAGAGGCTTGGAACTTTCAAACCCACTGTACATCCTCTGGGGAGAGGGGAGGGGCTGGAGACTGAGTTTAAAGCCAATCATGCCTATATGATGAAGCCTCCATAAAAATCCCTAAACTGTGGGTTCTGGAGAGCTTCTGAGTGGATGAACACATCATATTTCAGGGAGTGGGGCATCCCTACTCCATGGGGATAGAAGCTTCTGTGATTGTGACCCTTCTAGATCTCACCCTATGTACCTCTTCATCTGGTTATTCATCTATATCCTTTATAAGTAAATGTTTCCCTGAATTTTGTGAGCTGTTCCAGCAAATTATCAAATGTGGGGAGTGGGTGTTGTGGGAACTCCTGACTTTTTAGCCAAGTCAGACAGAATTATGGGTACCTGGGGCAACCGTTACTTGTGACAGGTGTCTGACTGGGGATAGTCTTGTGGGACTGAGCCCTTAACCTGTGGAGTTTGATGCTAAATGCGTGTAGTTGGTGTCAGAATTGAATTAAATTATAGGACACCCAGTTTGTGTCCCAAAATTGGAAAATTGGTTGGTTTGGGGGAAAAAAATCCAACACATTTGGTTCAGAAGTGTTGTGAGTATAGAAACAGTTTTCCTTTAACAAATATTTCTGAAACAGGGCACACACACAACGAACCAGAAAAAACAATTGATCAGTTGTTCATTAAAATTAAGAACTTCTGTTCATCAAAAGACTCCATTAAGACAATGAAAATGCAAACCACAGAGTGGGAGAAGATAGTTGGAATAAAGATATCAACGGAGGACTCATACTCAGAGTATTTCAAGAACTCCCGTAAATCAATAAGGAAAAGAAAAACAATCCATTCTTTTTTAAATGAGCAAAACATATGAATATGATTTTCATAAAAGAGGAATCCAAAGGGCCAATAAACCTGTCAAAGAGTCAACATCATTAGTAATTAAGGGAATATGATTCAAACCGCAAAGAATTTTTATATGAGTAAAAGCTTTTAGCTGGACACCTAACATTTTTTAGCTTTACTGTATATAAATTTTACACGTACACATACAAGAATGGCTAAAATTACAAAGAAAGAAATCTGTCAATACCAAGTGTTGGCAATGCTGGGAGCTGCTGGAACACTCATATACTTAAGATAGGAGGGCAGATTAGGACACCCGCTTTGGAAAGTTACTTATTCAGTATTTACAAAAACCGGTTGCAGCACATGTACTCTAGGAATATGCTCAATAGCAATAAGTAAATGTGTGCACCAAAAGACATGGCTAAGAATATTCATAGTGGCATTATTTGTATTAGCCCTGTCTTAGTCCATTCAGGCGGCTATAACAGAATATCATAGACTGAGTGTCTTATAAACAACAGACATTTATTTCTCACAGTTCTGGAGGCTGGGAAGTCCGAGATCAAAGTTTCAGCCAAGTTAGTGTCCAGTGAGGGTCCACTTCCTGGTTCATAGATGGCCATCTTCTCACTGTGTCCTCACATGGTGGAAGGGACAGAGATCTCTCTAGGTCTGTTTTATAAGGACACTAATTCCATTCATGAGGGCTCTACCCTTATGACCTAATTACCTCCCCCAAACCCCACCCCTTAATACCATCACAGTGGGGATTAGGTTTCAACATAAGAATTTTAGAGGGACACAAACATTCAGTCTATAGCAAGCCCCAAACTGGAGACAACCCAAGTATCATCAATAGCAGAACAGATATATAAAGTGTGACATATTCTTACAATGTGATAATTGCAACACTGTGTATAGAATACTGTATAGCAATGAAATTGGACAAACCCACACAATAGCATGGAGGGATCTCTCTCACATATCACTGAGTGAAAGAACGTGCTGTATGATTCAATTTACCTAAAGCTTACAACCAAGCAAAACAAATGATAAGGACAGAAGTAAAATTAGTGGCTATCTTTGGTGGTGGGGGGGTGGGGATAACTGGGAGGAGCACAAGGAACACTTTTGGGGTGTTGGTAATGTTCTACATCTTAACCTGGGTGGTAGTTAGAAAGATGTGTTCACTTTGTAAAAATTCATCAGATTGGTGTACTTTTATCATATGTATATTACGTATACTTCAATGAAATAGTTTGCTTTTTTTGTTTAATAGATCTTTATTGGAGTATAATTGCTTCACAATACTGTGTTAGTTTCTGTTGTTGATTCAACAAAGCGAATCAGCCATATGCATACACATGTCCCCATATCCCCTCCCTCCTGAGCCTCCCTCCCACCCTCCCTATCCCACCTCTCTAGGTCATCGCAAAGCACCGAGCTGACCTCCCTGTGCTATGCTGCTGCTTCCCACTAGCTAACTATTTTACATTCGGTAGTGTATATATGTCAGTGCTACTCTCACTTCGCCCCAGCTTCACCCTCCCCCCGCTGTGTCCTCAAGTCCATTCTCTATGTCTACATCATTATTCCTGCCCTGCCACTAGGTTCATCAGTACCATTTTTTTTTAAATTCCATATATATATGTTAGTATACGGTATTTGTTTTTCTCTTTCTGACTTACTTCACTCTGTATGACAGACTCTAGGTCCATCCACCTCACTACAAATAACTCAGTTTCATTTCTTTTTATGGCTGAGTAATATTCCATTGTATATATGTGCCACATCTTCTTTATCCATTCATCTGTTGATAGACATTTAGGTTGGTTCCATGTCCTGGCTATTGTAAATAGTGCTGCAATGAACATTGGGGTACATGTCTCTTTTTGAATTATGGTTTTCTCAGGGTATATGCCCAGTAGTGGGGTTGCTGTGTCATATGGTAGTTCTATTTTTAGTTTTTAAAGGAACCTCCATACTGTTCTCCATAGTGGCTGTATCAATTTACATTCCCACCAACAGTGCAGGAGGGTTCCCTTTTCACCACACCCTTTCCAGCATTTATTGTTTCTGGATTTTTTGATAATGGCCATGCTGGCCAGTGTGAGGTGATACCTCATTGTAGTTTTGATTTGCATTTCTTGAATAATTAGTGATGTTGAGCATCTTTTCACGTGCTTCTTGGACATCTGTATGTCTTCTTTGGTGAAATGTCTATTTAGGTCTCCCACCCATTTTTTAATTGAATTGTTTGTTTTTTTGATATTGAGCTCCATGAGCTGTTTGTATATTTTGGAGATTAATCCTTTGTCCGTTGTTTCATTTGCAAATATTTTCTCCCATTCTGAGGGTTGTCTTTTTGTCTGTTTATGGTTTCCTTTGCTGTGCAAAAGCTTTTTTAAAATAAATTTATTTATTTATTTATTTATCTATGGCTGTGTTGGGTCCTCGTTGCTGCACGCGGGCTTTCTCTAGTTGCGGTGAGTGGGGGCTACTCTTTGTTGCAGTGTGCTGGCTTCTCGTTGTTGTGGCTTCTCTTGCTGCGGAGCACAGGCTCTAGGCATGCGGGCTTCAGTAGTTGTGGCACACGGGCTCAGTAGTTGTAGCACGCGGGCCCAGTTGCTCCATGGTATGTGGGATCTTCCTGGACCAGGGCTTGAACCCATGTCCCCTGCATTAGCAGGCGGATTCTCAACCACTACACCACCAGGGAAGCTGAAGTGCAAAAGCTTTTAAGTTTAATTAGGTCCTATTTGTTTATTTTTATTTTTATTTCCATTACTGTAGGAGGTAGGTTAAAAAAGATCTTGCTGTGGTTTATGTCAAAGAATGTTTTTCCTATGTTTTCCTCTAAGAGTTTTATAGTGTCTGGTCTTAACATTTAGGTCTTTAAACCATTTGGAGTTTATTTTTGTGTATGGTGTTAGGTAGTGTTCTAATTTCATTCTTTTACATGTAGCTGTCCAGTTTTCCCAGCACCATTTATTGAAGAGGCTGTCTTTTCTCCATTGTATGTTCTTGCCTCCTTTGTTGTAAATTAGGCGACCATAGGTGCGTGGGTTTATCTCTGGGTTTTCTATCCTGTACCGTTGATCTATATTTCTGTTTTTGTACCAGTACCATACTGTCTTGATTACTGTAGCTTTTTTTTTTAATTAATTAATTTATTTTTGGCTGCGTTGGGTCTTCGGTGCTGCGCGCAGGCTTTCTCTAGTTGCAGCGAGCGGGGGCTACTCTTCATTGCGGTGTGCAGGCTTTTTATTGCAGTGGCTTCTCTTGTTGCAGAGCATGGGCTCTAGGCACGCGTGCTTCAGTAGTTGTGGCACGAGGGCTCAGTAGTTGTGGATTGCAGGCTCTAGAGCGCAGGCTCAGTAGTTGTGGCGCACGGGCTTAATTGTTCCACGACATATGGGATCTTCCGAGACCAGAGTTCAAACCCGTGTCCCCTGCATTGGCAGGCAGATTCTTAACCACTGCACCACCATGAAAGCCCCTTGATTACTGTAGCTTTGTAGTATAGTTTGAAGTCATGGAAGCTGATTCCTCCAGCTCCATTTTTCTTTCTCAACATTGCTTTGGCTATTCGGGGTCTTTTGTGTTTATATGAATTGTAAAATTTTTTGTTCTAATTCTGTGAAAAATGCCACTGGTAGTTTGATAGGGATTGTATTGAATCTGTAGATTGCTTTGGGTAGTTTAGTCATTTTCACAATATTGATTCTTCCAATCCAAGAACATGGTATATTTCTCCATCTGTTTATGTCATCTTTGATTTCTTTCATCACTGTTTTATAGTTTTCTGAGTACAAGTCTTTCGCCTCCTTAGGTAGGTTTATTCCTATTTATTCTTTTTGTTGCAACGGTAAATGGGATTGTTTCCTTATTTTCTCTTTCTGATTTTTCATTGTTAGTGTATAGGAATGCCAGAGATTTCTGTGCATTACTTTTGTATCCTGCAACATTACCAAATTGATTGATTAGTTCTAGTAGTTTTCTGGTGGCATCTTTAGTATTTTCTGTGTATAGTATCATGTTATCTGCAAACAGTGACAGTTTTACTTCTTCTTTTCCAATTTGTATTCCTTTTATTTCTTTTTCTTCTCTGATTGCCGTGGCTAGGACTTCCAAAACTATGTTGAATAAGAGTGGCGAGAGTGGGCATCCTTGTCTTGTTCCTGATTTTAGAGCAAATGGTTTCAGTTTTTCACCATTGAGTATGTTTGCTGTGGGTTTGTCATATATGGCCTTTATTATGTTGAGGTAGGTTCCCTCTATGCCCATTTTCTGGAGAGTTTTTATCATAAATTGGTGTTGAATTTTGTCAGAAGCTTTTTCTGCATCTATTGAGATGGTCATATGGTTTTTATTCCTTAATTTGTTAATATGGTGTATCACACTGGTTGATTTGCGTATACTGAAGAATCCTTGCATCCCTGGGATAAATCCTACTTGATCATGGTGCATGATCCTTTTAATATGTTGTTGGATTCTGTTTGCTAGCATTTTGTTCAGGATTTTTGCATCTATGTTCATCAGTGATACTGGTCTATAATTTTCTTTTTTTGTGATATCTTTTTCTGGTTTTGATATCAGGGTGATGGTGGCTTTCTAGAATGAATTTGGGAGTGTTCCTCCCTCTGCAGTTTTTTGGAAGAGTTTGAGAAGGATCAGTGTTAGCTCTTCTCTAAATGTTTGATAGAATTCGCCTGTGAAGCCATCTGGTCCTGGACTTTTGTTTGTTGGAAGATTTTTAATTACAGTTTCAATTTCATTATTTGTGATAGGTCTGTTTATATTTTCTAATTCTTCCTGATTCAGTCTTGGAAATTGTACCCTTCCAAGAATTTGTCTGTTTCTTCGTGGTTGTCCATTTTATTGGCATATAGTTGTTTGTAGTAGTCTCTTATAATCCTTTGTATTTCTGCAGCGTCAGTTGTGATTTCTCCTTTTTCATTTCTAATTTTATCGATTTGTGTCCTCTCCCTTTTTTTCTTGATGAGTCTGGTTAAGGGTTTATCAATTTTTTTTATCTTCTCAAAGAACCAGCTTTTAGTTTTATTGATCTTTGCTATTGTTTTCTTCATTTCTATTTCATTTATTTCTGCTCTGATCTTTATGATTTCTTTCCCTCTGCTGACTTTGGGTTTTCTTTGTTCTTCTTTCTCTAGTTGGTTTAGGTGTAGGGTTAAATTATTTATTTGAGATTTTTCTTGTTTCTTGAGATGAGATTGAATTGCCATAAGCTTTCCTCTTAGAACTGCTTTTGCTGCGTCCCATAGGTTTTGGGCCATTGTGTTTTTGTTGTCATTTGTCTCTATGTATTTTTTTATTTCTTCTTTGATTTCTTCAGTTATCTGTTGGTTATTTAGTAGTGCACTGTTTAGCCTCCATGTATTTGTGGTTTTTACAGTTTTTTTCCTATAATTGATTTCCAATCTCATGGCGTTTTGGTCAGAAAAAATGCTTGATATGATTTCAATTTTCTTAAATTTTCCGAGGCTTGATTTGTGACCCAAGCAAGATGTGATCTATCCTGGAGGATGTTCCATGTGCACTTGAGAAGAAAGTGTATTCTGCCACTTTTGGGTGGAATGTTCTATAAATATCATTTAAATCTATCTGGTTTATTGTGTCATTTAAAACTTGTGTTTCCTTATTTATTTTCTGTTTGGATGATCTGTCCATTGGTGTAAGTGGAGTGTTAAAGTCCCCTACTATTATTGTGTTACTGTCGATTTCCCTTTTCATGGTTGTTAGCATTTGCCTTATGTATTGAGGTGCTCCAATGCTGGGTGCATAAAGATTCATAATTGTTATATCTTCTTCTTGGATTGATTCCTTGACTGTTATGTAGTGTCCTTCTTTATCTCTTGTAACAGTCTTTATTTTAAAGTCTATTTTATATGATACGGGTATTGCTACTCCAGCTTTCTTTTGATTTTCATTTGCATGGAATATCTTTTTCCATTCCTTCACTTTCAGTCTGTATGTGTCCCTAGGTCTGAAGTGGGTTTGTTGTAGACAGCATATATATGGGTCTTGTTTTTGTAGCCATTCAGCCAGTCTGTGTCTCTTGGTTGGGGCATTTAGTCCATTTACGTTCAAGGTTATTATCAATATGTATGTTCCTATTACCATTTTCTTAATTGTTTGGGGTTTGTTTTTGTGGGTATTTTTCTTTTCTTGTGCTTCCCGCCTAGAGAAGTTTCTTTAGCATTTGTTGTAAAGCTGATTTAGTGGTGCTGAATTCTCTTAGCTTTTGCTTGTCTCAAAAGCTTTTGATTTCTCTGTCAAATCTGAATGAGATCCTTGCTGGGTAGAGTAGTCTTGGTTGTAGGTTTTTCTCTTTCATCACTTTAAGTATATCTTGAAGTATACTTCAATGAAATAGTTTGCCTTTAAAAAATAATTATGTCCATGTTCTGTAGCAGAGGTCAGCAAACTCTAGCCCCTGGGTCAAATCCACCCATTACCTGTTTTATAAATAAAGGTTTTTTAAAAAATATTTATTTATTTATTTATTGTGGTTGCACTGGGTCTTAGTTGCGGCATGTGGGATCTTTAGTTGCGGCGTGCAAACTTCTTAATTGTGGCATGTGGACTCTTAGTTGTGGCATGCAGACTCTTAGCTGTGGCATGCGTGCGGGATCTAGTTCCATGACCAGAGATCGAACCAAAGCCCCCTGCATTGGGAGCGTGGAGTCTTACCCACTGGACCACCAGGGAAGTCTCTATAAACAAAGTTTTATTGAGACACAGCCATGCCCATTTCATTTGCATACTGTCTATGGCTGTTGATGTGCTACAATGACAGAGTTCAGTAGTTGTGACAGAGACCAAATGGGCCACAAACCCTAACATATGTACTATTTGGTCTTTTACAGAAAAAAATTTGCTGACTCCTTTTCTATAGCCTATCACTTTGGGGTCTCATTCAATCCTTCTGCTTATATTAGAGAAGAGTCAGGACTGTTTTTCAAGGAAAATGTCAGCCCTATTAAAAGGCTCTCCTTCAGTCTACTCCCTTGCATAGTTGGGGTACCTTCTATTAGCTGTATATCTCCTTGGGTTTAGTGCTTTAAGACCCCATACCAGAAGGCCAGCCCCACTCTGCCTTCCAGTGATTGTCAAAGTAATTTGATTTGCTTTGAATTTCCTGTCCTAATTCTGTTTTTAAAAATTCTGGTCATTTGAATTACAAAAGTAATACATATCTTTTGTAACATTTCAAATAATAAAGTATCTAAAATAAAATTAATAGTCTCACCATTCCTCTCCAGTCCAGCTCCCTGATGCAGTCAGTGTTAGCAATTAGGTATAAATGTTTCCCTACTGTTTTCTTTATTTGTAAAAACATATAGAAACCCACTTACTGGGTGTGACTTATTTTGGTCTTTTTTTTTTTTTTAATAAAAATAGGATCACATTTGCTTTTATTCTATTTAACAAGGTGTTGCAGGCATATCTCCCAGTCAATGTGTACAATTTTATTTTATAATTTTTGATATCTGTACTGTGTTCCTTAATATAAATACATCTTGATTTTTTTCAACCATTTTCCTATTAATGTACATTCAGATTGCGTCCAGGTATTTTTTTTTTTTAACTATTACAAATGATGCTGTGATATTCTTCTTCATATATTTATGTCTTTATACACTGGCATTTTCATTTCTGGTGGATATATTCCCAGAAGTGGGAGTGCCGGGCTACAGTTTAAATTTTCAAAAATACCAACAGTTGATTTTCCACCACTTTATAATAATTTACAGTCCTCCCCCAATGGTGTTTGAGAGAACTAGATTCCTTACACCCTCGCCAGCTCTGGATGTTACACATATTTTCCATTTTTGCCAATTTGATGGGTAAAAAATAGTATCTTATTGTTCTCATTTGCATTTCCCTGACAAGTGAGCCTGACCATCTTTTCATATGTTTATTGAATATTTGCATTTCTGCTTCTGTCAATTTCTGTAGCCTTGGCCCATGTTTCTACTGGGTTATTGGTCTTTTCCTTATTAATTTATAGGATCATTTTATAACCTAAGCATATTAGCTCTTTATTAATTATACGACTGCAAATATTTTCTTTGTTTATCATATGTTTTGCCATGGCTCTGCTTTTGATTAAAAAAAAATTAAATTTCTGCCCACTAGGTTCTTGCTAAGAATATAACTAAAACTGTTAACTTTTCAATTCTTATCAGAATCTCAGCTCTGAGAAATAATATATGTGGAGCTTTATTTAAGCAGTGGTTCTCAAACATTTTCTAATTTAAGTAACCGAACCCCCCTCCCCCCACTTTTTTTTCCAAGTACGTCCTTGGGTTGAAAAAAGAGAAACTGATGTGGTTGAATTGGGTCTGGAGGCTCAGATCTCTGCCTGAGAGGGGCCTCTTCCCCTCTCTTCCAGCAGCCCCTGAGACACTGGGGGAACCTCTGGTGCTCCATGGAACCTAGTTTGAGAATCAATCTTAAAGGCTCTGCAGTCCCTCCATTCATTTCATTAGTTTTCTATGGTGTGTTCCGTAGAATATTAAGTAGGATATTAACAAGTGCTTTGTGAAGAAAGGACTCTGAGATTGTTCCATGGCCTGCCAAAATCAGGCATGCTTTCCCTTTTCGAACTAGCTCACACTTGGATTCTTTTGAGATGGAAATGCTAGTGTACCAAGAGACAGAAACTGGACAAAGGGTAACACACACCCTTAATTTCTTTTCATAGGCGATGCCAAAACAAACGGACAGTTATTGCCCTTGCTGCTCCCCGCCATCAGCCAAAGGTGCGACTCTTGTTTTCTGACTGGTCTGAGTAAGTACTGCTCATTTAGCACTCAGTTATGGGTAGCCAAGGACATGGCTATGGTTATGGGTAACTGAGGAGTCTTATCTGACATCTACAGAGGTGACCAGCAAGGAAAAGGGGTATGCTGACCCCTTTTTAGTTTCTCAGGGGCAGAAATTGTGGGCTCTTAGTGACGGTCCATCACACCTTTCTTCTGCCTTATTTGGAATTTGAGTGACCAATTTCTTTTCCAAAAATCATTTATTTATTTGAAGTCATGCCTAGAAAAGAAGAGCAAAGAGGAGTTTAAATAAAGGTGCTTTAAGGAAGAGATTTGAACATACTACTTTGTTTCCTTCCTAGGTCCTTTTAAGAAGGGACAAAGGAAAGACATACTGGCATACCTTGCTTAAGAATGGCAGTCTGTTCATCTTACCTGTTCTTGTGAGAAAGAAAAACTCTTTACAAGTAGGATCAATGGACCTAGGTCCCGTTTGGAGACTGTCCCTAGGTTCTTGCACAACAGTGGGCAAAGGAGCTTGGGAAGTGCTGGATTTCTTTACTGCAGGACTTCTCAAAGCCTTTAAAATGCTAGTGTTCACTGTGAGGTCCCAAGAGGAAGCCATGGGGGGTTTCCCACCTTTCCTTGACTGCAGAACCCTTTGTGGGCAGAGCTTCTCCAGGACTGGTATTCCATCATATGTCCTTTAGGAAAAGCTGGACTAGATAGCCTTACATTTTTCCGTGGATAAAACCAGAGTCTCAGAGGATTGCAGCCTTTTATTCCTTTGTTTTGGCCACTTATAGGTTGGCTTGTATTGAACTTCCCTTAACCTGCACTGAGCATAAACTTGCTATCATTTTTAATGCCAGGTGGTTGCAATTTTACTAGTAGAAGCTGTGCTTTCCTAAGCAATCAGTTTGCTTATATCCAACACCATCAGTTTTGTTTCCCTCTTTGCCCATACTGCCAGGATGCTCAAACCAGATTTCTGGGTCACTGCCAATAATGGTATAGAAATCTGTGGTATATATTTTGGGTACCGATCTTATCCTTTATTTCAACATATTTTCCTACCTTTTCACTGAGTCCCCATTTCCTTGTTTAAAATTTTTTATTATGTTGTATTGATGTATGTAAATAGGCTACCTTCTAATCCTATTTCTGAAATGTAGTGGAGCATAATAATAAGATAAGCACATACCTACATATGTAATCCCACTAGTGTATATTACATGCTTACCATATGCAAGGTACCCATTAGGGCCCTGGGGAAATAGAGATGAACACGCTGTGGTTGTCGTCCCCGGTGGACGTACAGTGCTGTTGTAGGTGAAACAGACTAAGTAAATTACCACCATCAACAGGCATAAATAATCACTACAGTATTGTGTGTTAAATTGTAAAAGAAGTAGGTGTAAAGTGCTCTGGACGTTCCAGAGAGACTGAGTAGAGAGAGAGAGACAGGCAGAGCTGCCCCAGGACCCTGGCTACTGCTCCTGGCTGTCTAGGCCTTTCCAGCATCAACCTCCAGGTACAGGTAGGTGAGAGAGTCTTTGGATGATTCCAGCTGCAGTTTCAAGCCACCCCAGCTAACAGAGTGGAGGGTACCTCTGAGCCCTGCCCAAATGACAGATGTGTGAGCAAAATAAACTATTGTGGGTTTTTTTTGGCTGCATTGGGTCTTCATTGCTGCACGTGGGCTTTCTCTAGTTGCGGCCAGCAGGGGCTACTCTTCGTTGCGGTGAGTGGGCTTCTCATGCGGTGGCTTCTCTTGTTGCAGAGCACAGACTCTAGGCACGTCGGCTTCAGTAGTTGCGGTGCATGGGCTCAGTAGTTGTGGCGTGCAGGCTCTAGGGCGCACAGGCTTCAGTAGTTGTGGCTTGTGGGCTCTAGAGTGCAGGCTCAGTAGTTGTGGCGCACGGGCTTAGTTGCTCCGCAGCATGTGGGATCTTCCCGGACCAGGGCTCGAAGCCGTGTCCCCTGCACTGGCAGGAGGATTCTTAACCACTGTGCCATCAGGGAAGTCCCAAAATAAACTATTGTTGTTTCGAACTAAAAAGAAAGTGCTGTGGGAACCTAGAGAAGGAGCAAATAACTTTGTGGGGAAGAAGGAGAGGAAGGTTGGGATTGTTTGGCTGAGACTGTGGGTGAGGTTCAGGGTGCTTGCTCACAGCTGGACAGGATCTGCAAATTCGTGTGTCTGAGTCTGTGCATTTTTTGAGAAGAGGCTCCACTGCTCTCATCAGATTCTCAGAAGAGTTCATGACCCACAAAAGGTTAAGATCCATTGCCTTAAAAGGGTGAGGAGACAATCGCCAGGACAACAAAGAATGGAAAAAATGTGCGAAGCCCTGGAAGCCCTGGGGTCTGTTTTGGCGAATATGTAGGGTAGGAGTGACTGAAGATTCACATTCACTCCATCGTTCTTTCGTTTGACAAATAATTTCCTGAACACCTACCATGGATTGGGCATTGTGCTTGGCTCAGAAATACAACAGTGAACATGATCTTTTGTCCCTCTACAGACCTCACAGGCTCCAGAAACCTCCCCAGAAGGCTATCCTAATCCCCATATCTTTTTCCCAATGACCTGGGAGGCGAGCTTAGTCACCGGGAACGTACCATGATTTCTTTCTTGGGAAAGAAAAAGCCCCAACAAGGAATGAAAAGACTTCTTTCTAAGTTGAACCAGACAATGGATGCAGTTAATAAAGAAAGCTGGAGAAAAAAAAAACGTAGCCACGTGATTCGATGTGCTTTTACTTGACTATGATTTCAATTTAAATCTTGATTGTATACAAACAGCATCTCTCAACACTCTGAAAACCCAGCACCTGTGAAGACTTGTTTTCCTTTTTATCTTTCTCTCTCCCCTCTCTCTTACCTCCCTGCTCCCCCCTGCCCATGCTTTCAAAATTGTTTTCAAGGCATCAGGAGAACTTTATGCTGCAGTCGTGAACTTGATTCTTGGTTTTATCACTGACTCACCGTTCCACGTACTGTACCTCTGATTTTCCGTCTCCGAAATGGGTATGATTATACAAGAGAATAATGTCTGTGGAAATTTTAAGAACCTCAGGTGATGAGTTTTGTAGAACTTTCACAAATACACACACACACACACACACACACACACACACACACACACAGAGTATCTGATTAACCTGTAGGCAGAGTGGGGGTGGCAGAATTTCCTCAGAACAATCTCAGCAGACAACATCTGGTTCCCTTACCTGTTGATGCATTTGTCTATATGTTTGGTTGAATTATGTCGCTGGATAAACCAGCCTGCAGCCACCTCATACTCACTCTTGAAACACAAAACATTCTCTTTCAGGTACAGAGCTTCCAGCTCTGGCTGGTTATGAGTAGGGGAAGGGGAATGGACATGTTCTGTTCCTTGCTCTGTTCCCAGGACACAGGTTCAAGCTTGCCTCCCCCACCCCCATCCCATGAGTTTTATTCTCTGGAAGTCTTCCCTGAACCTTGGCAGACTCAGAGAATCTGTTACCAATGAGCCCTAAACTGGTGTTTCTCGCCTCATATGAAGTTCATATTGTCTATATGTTGCCCATAAAGTGCAATTGTCGCTGGGAAAGTCTTTCTGTGTTGCAGAGGAAGGTAGGGATTTCAGGGGAAGGACAGCTATGCAGTCTAGTGTGGAAACAGCAAAAAGAAACGCCAAGGCTCTGAGTTTAAAAGTCAACCGTTCTTAAAGATGTTCTCTAGTGGACGTTGGGTACTGTGTCTATCGTTTTTGCTTGCCTATCAGCCATTCTCCTTTCTTCTGGAAAGAGCAACCCAGCTTTGTTTTGGTGATCCATCCTCCCCCATTGGATGTCGTCTTTTTGTTTGTTTGTTTGTTTAAATACAATCAATTGTACAGATTATTTATTTATTTATGGCTGCGTTGGGTCTTCGTTGCTGCATGCGGGCTTTCTCTAGTTGCAGTGAGCGGGGGCTATTCTTCGTTGTGACGTGTGGGCTTCTCATTGCGGTGGCTTCTCCTGTTGTGGAGCATGGGCTCTAGGTGCGCAGGCTTCAGTAGTTGTGGCACATGGACTCAGTAGTTGTGGCTCGCGGGCTCTAGAGTGCAGGATCAGTAGTTGTGGTGCACGGGCTTAGTTGCTCAGCAGCATGTGGGATCTTCCCGGACCAGGGCTGGAACCTGTGTTCCCTGCACTGGCAGGCTGATTCTTAACCATTGTGCCACCAGAGAAGTCCTGGATGTTGTCTTGGTAGTGTCATTAATCAGAGTGCCTTACTCTCCTCTGGCCAAGATATAAGCCCATGACTGTGGCTTGTCCGGATATATTCTCCCAGAAATTTGAGCCTTGAAGGACTCCACAGGGTTGGAGCTCATTCATCCAGGTGTCTGTGCCCAGAAGAGACTGTCTCTTAGTTCCCCTGGGTCTCTAGAGCTGCTCTGGTCTTCTAAGGACTGTTCTTTGTCTGTTACATCTATTCTGTGAATCTCCCTAGGCCCCTCCAATGCATACTTTTTTTTCTCTCAAGTTAGTTAGAGTAACCTTCTGCCTCTGGCCATAATGAAGTAACTGGCACCAGACTTGTTTTCCAGCTGTACACAACTAGAAAACTGGACAAAATATATGAAACAACTGGTTTCAGACATTGGGCAACAGGCTGTGCAGAACTGTGAGCCTGAAAGAAAGGACGCAAATGAGTGGGCCTGTGATCACCTTTCTGCCTGGAAGCACTTCTTATATTGCAGCGCAGGAAGGATGATTCTAAGCAGAGCACAGTGGCCTCTTTGAGTTGAGGAGACATAGATGATCATATGCAGAGGTTGATGAGGCTGGAGTTTGTGAGGCAGAGTTCCAGAGAAGAAGGTACTACATAGATAAACAGTGCCAGAAATCTGTATAAGGAGCCCTTTGAGTCATTGGCTGAATACTAAGTTGCTCAGGCTTTGGATAAAATGCTACAAAGATGGCAAAGAACAACTACTGTGGAAGTATACACTGAATAATTCCCAGAGCTCTTATGGGATTGGGGGACATTCAAATTTCAGCAAGCCAGGATGGGAATAACCTATTGAACATCCAGTGCATTCATTAGAGACCACAGTGAGGTCAGACCTTAGTAGTAGGGCTAAACTAGCCTTAGAAGAAAGGCTCCTCTAGATCCACCCCAACAAAGCTTTTCAAAAAGCCTCAAAAAATCAAGCTGACCAGTAAATAACTTAACTTCCCTCCAAAATCAACAACAAAATCTAGACATTCAATTCATAACATTAATAATATCTAGCATCTAATAAAAAATTACTAGACATCTAAGGAAGAAGCATAGAAATGTGAACCATTACCAAGAGAAATATCAGTCACTATAAACAGATTCAAAATGATAAAGATGGTGTAATTAACAGACAAGGACTTTAAAACAGCTATTAGAAATATGTTCAAAGATTTAAAGGAAAACATGAACATAATGAGAAGTGGAAGAAAAAAATTTTAAAGAACCAAATGAAATTTCTAGAAAGGAAATATACAATATCTAAAATGTAAAATTCACTGGATAGGTTTACATATTAAACAGGATATTAAACATATTCTTAGCATATTAAACAACAGCACATTACAAGTTGCATAAGAAAAAATTAGTACACATGTTGACACAATAATAGAAGTTATTCAAACTGTAGCACAGGGAGAAAAAAGACTAGGAGAAAAATGACCACGGCATCAGAGACTCTGAAACAATATTAGATGTCTGACCCTACATGTAATTGGAGTCTCAGTATGGAAGGAGGGCAGAAGTCTGGAGGTACTGTTGGTTTCAGGCTCTGCTGGATCCAGGAACTCAGACAATGTCATTGGGAATCTCTCTATCTCTCATCTTTGCTTTCCTTGGTTTTGGCCTCATCCTCAGGCAGGCTGTCCCCAGATAGTGGCAGAGATAGCATCCAGCAGCTCCAGGCTCATATCCCACTCAGATGCAGACCCAAGAGAAAGTGAATTTCTCTTTCCCCATATTTCAACCATTATTCAGTCTGATTAACCCACTTAGGATCACACACCCATCCCTGAGTAATTCCTGACTCTGACTGGCCAGGTCTGAGTTGTATATCCTCCTTCCAGGGGGGTGGAAGAGAGATGCTCTCCCAAAGATAAGTTGGGACGCTGTTACCAAAATATGGTGTCATAGATGCTGAACTGCCAAAAAAAATAGACAGTTACTACACTTGTATAAAGCACTAAACAATAAGAGCTGTTGAGTACAGCCTCATCCAAGTACAACTTTGCATGTACCAACTCACTTAATCCTTACAACTGTATCAGGATGGAAGCTCATGAAGGACCCAGCTTTATGATGGTTTTCTAGTTCAAGCTCCCAGCCTTGTGTGACCCAAGGTGGTGCCTCCTGTCCCCAGTCACTTCAGGTACTGCACTATCAACTTTGGGCTTTCTTTCCTTCTTTTTTTTTTTGGCCCCTGGGAATTACCCCGATTTCCTTAGAAACTTTGTTATGCATTAACAGTAATTATTCTTTTCAACATCTCTCTATATGTTTAATAGCAGGATGGTTTTCAGCTCACCTCTCCATTGTACAGATGGATCCCCAATGTATAATGGGTCATCTCCCCATTGTATCAGTGAGGAAACTGAGGCCCAGAGAAGTTAAGTAGCTTACCCCAGGCCACACAGCTAGTAAGTGGCAGAACCAGTATTCAAACCCAGAGCCCGTTTTCTAACACACCATGCTCTGCTACATCAGTGAATGGTGGCTGGTTATGAGGTCACACACCTGCGTCTCTGTCTGTGGCAGAGTCTTACCTAGACCTAGGGATCCCAGCTCCTCCCTAGACCCTGGAGTCCTTGAGGCACCATCCTACTTCCTGATAATTACTAAGTCCACAGGAAAGGGAACCTCAATGTTTATGTAAGACACCTTGCAACCAAGATACTATGAATGTTTTCAGTCTGGACAAGGGGAAAGGGGTGGTGGGGAGAAGACCTGGCAAATGGAAGCCATGGTGGCTTTGTTAGTTTCCTGTGGCTGCCATACCAAATCCTTGGTGTTCCTTGGCTTGGAGCTGCATAAAGTCCAATCTTCCCCTGTCTTCACCTGGCCTTCCCCTCTGTCTGTCTGTGTGTATGTTCTCTTCTGAGTGTCTAATCTCCCTTTGCCTCACTCTCCTAAGGACACCTGTCATTGAATGTAGGGCCCACCCAGGTAATCCAGGATGACCTCATCTTGAGATCCTTAAGTTTGTTACATCTGAAAAGACTCCTTTTCCAAGTAAGGTCACATACACAGGTTTCAGTGGTTAGGATACAGACATCTCCCTTTTGGGGGGAAGGGGGGCACTACTTAACCTACTACTATGGAAAAGCTGCCAAACTGTGTTCCATCTCTGAGTTGTGACCGATGTGGAGAGAGCCGCAGGCTTGGCTGAGTGAGTGAGCTGTGGTGGGTTTTTGACAGAGCCTCTTTTATTGTTTTGTACTTTTCTCTTCTGTTTTGAGGTTTTCTGCCCTCTTTTCTGGAAGGTGCACGATGCTCAGTGCTGGGCTCTGTGGTTATTTTCGCCTAACAGCTGTGTTTCCGGCGAGCAGCTGGGGATGCTTCTGACTCAGCAGAACCGTAGCAGTAACCGTCAAGAAGCCGTTCAAGCAAGGCTAGAAATAAAGGAGCAGTTTCTTCCCCCATGTCCCCTCCTCCTTTCACTTCCCCACCCGCGGGGACCTTTCGAAAGTCTCAACAAAGCACTTCTTAAAAAACTCCTGCTTCGACCAGTATGCTCAAGGCCTGGCTGAAGGTGGCCCTCAGCTAGGCTTTCCGAAGGCAGATGGATTCCAGAAAGGACTCTGGCAAACCAGCCTGGCTTTGTATGTGGGAGGCCCCTCCCAAGATGCCCACACCCCCTCCCCACACGGCTGTGTCTTACAAGTTTCCCACAGGTCTGAGCAGTGAAAGCAGAGGCGGGTGGGACTTCTGTGGTTTTCCAGGGTGTGGCCACAAGGGCCAGGGTATCTACATTCAGCAGCCCGTCTCTTTTTAAAAGGTAATGATTTCACCCTGGGCCTGGGAGGCCGCTCCAAAGTTTTACCCCCTGGAGAGAGGCCCTGGAAGTCCTGCCTGCAGCAGGAAGGGAACCAACCGGGAAAAAAAAAAAATTTGCGTCCTGGAGAGCCAACGTCTGTGCATGCTGGTGCCTGCAGAAGGCTCACGGGAGAGCGAGACAGCTGCATTCTGAGCCTCGTTGCTGCTGTTCCGAGAAAAAAAGGAACAAATAAATTTAGCTCCGTCCTACGCATCCTTCACAGCTGCTTATTGACCAAACAGAAAGAGGCCTCTATTTCAACCCTGGCTTCTCCGCTTTTTTGCCTGATGAGGTCTGCCACCGCCCTTTACAAGGGGCCTTTCTAGGAGGTGACTGACCCCCGCCGCCTTTAGCTCTCGACTAGAGGCTGTACAAGGAGCTCAAGTTCAGGGTGTGAGGTGCCTTTTGCCATCCTGAAACAAAATGGCGGCCGGTAAATGTTTCCACCTGGGCCTCGGCTACTGGACTTTCTAATGTATTTCTTTGCAAGGCAGAACGTGGGGAAGGCTTGACTGCTCAGAAGCCAGCTTGTAGTGCCCAGAGCCATTAGTGTAATAGCACCATGTGTGGAAATAAAGAACTCGCTGACCGGGTTTGCAAGTTAAGGGACTGGAACAAAGCGCTGAAAAGGTTTCATGGGGCTCACCAGCTTGGAGGGGTTCCTCTGGGACAGGAGCAAACTGTGGACTTCGAGTCAGACAGATCTGGGTTCAAGTCCTAGCTCCGCTACCTAAGAGCAGAATGCCTCTGGGCAGGGAGGGCTGTCTCCTCACCTGGAAGTGAGGTGTTGGCCACGATGTTGAGCCTCTCTGAGCCTCGTGAAACAGCAGTAATGATACAGGGTTGTCGTGACGTGACATCATGTATTGAACATGCCCAGCCCAGTTCTTGGTGTTCCAGGATGGCACTTAGTCCGTCTGCTTCACCTGCCTAAGCCTGATCCCTTGCCTTCTGGCCACAGCATCCGACTCTTTTCTGTAAAGATTTTGGGCTCACCTTACTCTCAAACTCTGGAGGTGAGTTCGTGGCCCAGGACTGATCATGGAGAATCTCACACACCCCTGGCCATAGAGATTAGTTCCTGGATGTTAACGGGACCCAAGCTGAGATCATCAGAGCCAACTTCAGGGATGTTGGTGGAATTATTGGGATGGAGAAAATCTTTCTGCTGGGTTTCTAAGTGGTCAAATTTTAAACATGGTGATGCTGGTGGATCTCTTTATGTAAAGGAAGGAAGAATCTCCCTGAGAATAAAGCCAACACAGAAGAAAGCAAACAAACCAACAAACAGACTGTGTTCTGACCATTTGAGGCCCTTGATTCAGCCATGCCTGAAGCCATCATCCCATGATCTTTCCAGTTATATGAGTCAATACATTCCTTTTTTGATTTAAGCCAGTCTGAGTTAGGTTCTATCTCTTGCAATCAGATGAATCCTAAGTATTACACAGCTCAGGACATATCTTTTTGTATTTGAATTTACTTGTGGCCTCATCCAGAACCAAGAGGTATGCAGATGACTGCTCACTGCCACCTCCAGGAGTGAGAGTCTCTGAAGAGTCTCTATGTTCTGGCATGCTGATTTCCTTTGGGCCTCTCTTGCAGATAGGGAGGCAATATAGTGCAGAAGAAAGGAAGGAGTTTTAGGGTAAAACAGATTGAGCTCAAATCTCTTCTTCATCATTTACTAGCTCAGAGACCTTGGGCAAGTAACTTATTCCCTGTGATCCTCTGTCTTCTCACCTGTGGAATGGGATAATACTACTACTTGTGAGTTGCAGTGTGTATGGGTACTAGATTCTAAAGCCAGGGTGAAGGCAAAAACATACCTGAAAATCTGATAGACTGCCCTCCCCCTGAAGGGTTGAGAAACCTTGTTCTAGAATCACACTTAGCACAGACAGCTGTTCATCACAGGAAAGGCTCCCAGGATTGGAGACTGCAGATGAGCAGGTCCATATATTCCATTTCCGTGCTTCCTGTGTGGCAAGTCCACATGCGGACAAGACAGGGGGCATTGTCCACACCCTTTCAATGAGCATTTCTCTCTCTTCTTTTTGGCCAATGGTGTATGGCTGAACTGGTGTAAGTCAACGCTCGCAGGGTGTGCCAGTCCTGCTCCTGTCTCACAGAGTTGCTGCGAGCATCCGAGAGGCCCCTGTGTAGAATGGGCTTTGCACAGAGCTAACCCTTAGGCGTCCGACTTGGTACTTGTATGATTTTCACACGTAGCACAAACCTTGTGCACAGTAAGTGTTCAGCATGGGTCTTCTGAACTGCCTTAAATTTGGAACGAGAGCCCCCAGCCTTGTGGGGAGGAGGTGACAGTTCCAAGGGAGTCTCGACACGCATGGTTCTTGTCTGAACTTGCAGCTCTGACAGGGCCTCTCACCACCACCTGCTTCAGTAGCTGTCGCCCCTCTTGTGCTTTTCCCAGCCCTCAGCCCCAGCACACGGAACATGGGATCAGTTTGCTTGGAGACCACACTCTGGCCCCCAGCCCCAGCTCCTGCCCTTGACCCTCATCCAGTCCCTTTATCTCTTGGAGCCTCAGTTTCCTCCCAGTTAAAACAGGGATCCTAACCCCAGCTCTTAACGAGATTGTCTGTCGGGGCTTACTTAAGTGCACCAGACTTACACCTGGGCACCACAGACCTGAGATTCAGTCTGTGGGCTTGTTTTTTTTGGCCTATATATTTTCTCTTAAATATTTGAATTACATATTTTCTAGTATTTTTAATTGAGGGGCAATTTACATAATATGAAATTATCCATTTTAAAGTGAACAATTCGGTGGCATTCAGTACAGTCACAATCTTGTGCAACTGCCGCCTTGATTTAGTTCTAAAAAACTTTCATCACCCAAAAGGAATTCCCATACCCATTATTCATTCGTCCCCATTCCCCTCTCCCCCCAGCCCCTGGCAACCAGTAATCTGCTTTCTGTCTCTATAGATTTGCCTATGTTGGACACTATATATAAATGGAATCATACACTATGTGACCATTTGTATCTGGCTTCTTTCATTTAGCATCATGTTCTTGAGGTTCATCCATGTTGTAGCCTCTGTCAGTACCTCATTCCTTTTTATGGCCAAATAATATTCCATTGTACGGATAGACCACATTTTGTTTATGCACTTAGCCATTCATGGACTTTGGGTTGTTTCTACCTTTTGGCTATTTGCGAATAATGCTGCTATGAACAGGCTTGTAGATGAGCTAGTTTGAGCACCTGCTTCCAGTTCTTTTGGGCACATAACGAGGAGTGGAATTGCTGGATCACATGGTAATTCTATGTTTAACTTTCTGAGAAACCACCACTTTGTTTTCCACAGTGTCTGGGCCACTTTTTATTCCCACCACCAAAGTGTGAGTGTTCCAATTTCTCCACATCCTCCCCAACACTTGTTACTTCCCATTTTATTTCTTTTATGATAGCATCCTAGTTGGTGTGATGTGGTGCTTCATTATGGTTAGATTAGATAGTAGCAGGTAAAAGGAAAAGATTTCACATGCAAATCCAGAGCAACAGCTTCTCTTGAAAAAGGAAAGAGCTGTCAACACTGGGACTGCATTCGGGAGAAGGCAGGCATTGTCTGAAGCTCAGTGGCAGCTGCCCCTTCAGCTGGGGTGTCCCTTCCGGGTCCTCCACAGGCCCCAGCCCGCCTTAGTGTTCCCCCAACTCTGAGTCAGCTGCTGCTTCTCATCACACTCCACCGCTCTTTTTCTTAAAGAAGAAACCGGCACCCATGTCTCCATCAAAAGTGAGGAAAAAGAGACTTGGAGAGCCCTGTGGTTTTGAAGTACAGGAAGACCCGCAATTCTCTGTGGAAGTGTTTCATATGCACCTGCGTCATTTACTCATTTCTGCCACCTGGTCCCTGTGGGCATCTGAGTGGGTGACACACCCACAGCTAGCTCTGTCCGCTGTCCTTCCTTAGGGGTGGTGGGGAGGGCAGAGCGATGGCGTGGGGACTGTGCCCTTCTCCCAGGCTGACGCACCCAGGCCAGCCTGGGCCTTCCTGGGCTCATACACATGTGATCCTTCTGCCTGGAACTTTCTGTCCTGCTCTTCCCCACCCAGCACAACTCTGGTCCTTCTCCAGGTCTTAGCGTAAGCGCTGTTTTCTCCACAGAGTCTTCCCTGCTGCTCCAGAGCACATCAAGTATCTCTGCTGTGTGTCCTTGCAAGACCCTGGACTCCCCCCAGGTCCTCAGCGCAATTATCACTCATCTATCCCTTACAGGATTTCTTCCCTCTTGGTAAAAGGTGGACCCCGATGCACACATGCATAGAATCACACGTCCCGGTTTAGGCCACAGGCCCAGCACTTGTCCATCCCAGATCCGTCTTGTGCCTGCCTTCATCTAGGGCTGCCACTCTCCCTGCTTCCCGCGGGCAGCGACTCCAATGTACACAACATAAACTTTCCAACCCACTTTCCAGTGCTTATGAAACATGCATAATGTTGTTCTTTGGGTGTGTGTGTTTTAAATTTATGTCAGTGGGGTTGTATCATAAATCTCAGTCTAGTTCCTACTTTTTTCATCTCACGCTATGTTTTTAAGATCTATCCATGGTGATATATGCAAATCCAGTGTATTATTTCTGCCTGATGCGTATTATTCTGTGATCTGCATTTATCGGATGTGGTTTATCTATTTCGCCTGTCATGGACAGGTAGGTCACCTCTGGCTCCTTGCTGTGACAAACCTGGCCTCCACCAACATCCTCACGCGTGTCTCCTTGTCATCCTAGGCAGGGGTGTCTCTAGGATACACACCTGGGAGAGGCACTGCTGTTTCATAGATTGTTATGGGTTGAACTGAGTACCCCCCGCAAAGGTACGTTTGAAATCCTAACCAAGGTTACCTCAGGATGTGACCTTGTTTGGAAACAAGGTTGCTGCAGGTGTAATTAGTTAAGATGAGGTAATATTGGAGTAGGCTGGACCCTTAATCCAGTATGACTGGTGTCCTTATAAGAAGAGGGAAAACAATGCGAGAAGACAAAGGCAGGAATTCAAGTAATGTAGCTGCAAGCCAAGGAGCGCCAAGGATTGGCAGCCATCGTCAGAAACTAGGACGAGGCAAAGAAGGATTCTACCCAGAGTGTCAGTGGGAGCGTGACCCTGCTGACATACAGTCTAGGTCTGCATTCATAAGCTTCTCTGAACATTTGGAACTTAGAACTTTCTCTTGATGATGAATACTGGTAATTTGGATCACTCTCATTTACAAACACACTACATCCATCCATTCATCCATCCATCCACTATCTGTACATCATCCATCATCTGTCTGTTAATCCATCCATCCATTTATTTCTCCATCCATCTATCCATCCATCCATCCATCCATCCATTATCTATACATCTATCTATCATCCATTCATCCACCTATTTATCTATTATTCATCCATCCATCCCTCCCTCCCTTCATCCATCCGTCTATCCATCATCCATCCATCCTCTCATACCACAGATTTTTACTGGGTGCCTTCTCAGTTCTGGATTCACAGTAACGAACAAGAAAAACAGTTCTTTGCCCGCATGGAACTCATCATTAGTGGGGAAGACAGACATTAAACTAACAATTATTTAGATACAGGTGTGATAAGCTCTGTAAAGGACAAATATAGTGCCTGTGAGAGCAGAGAATGGGGGACTTGGCAAAGCCTGGGGGTCATGGAAGACTTCACTGCAAAGGTGACATTGAAGCTGAGGCCTGAAGGGTGGGTAAGGATTGGCCAGAGGAAACATGGGCAGGAAGGGCCTCCCACACAGAGAACAGGTGTGCATAGTTTGAGATTGGAAAGCATTTGGTGCTTGTAAAGAAGTAAAAGAAGGTCAGCATAGCTGGAGTGGAGGGAGGGTGGGAAAATGCCTGAGATGTGGCTCAACAATTGGCTGAGCCAGTATCCCTGAGTGTCCCCTAGGGACTTGTGCATTGGCAGGGAAGAGCCCCACAGTAGATTAGGAGCAGGAATTACTTCCAGCCCGTCCACATGGCTCACTTCAAAGCCAGCTCCCTTAGTTTGCTGACTAAGAAATGGGCTTAACAATATCCACTCCATAAAAGAGGTGAACAATAAAACAGTACTCCAGAAATGCCTCAAGGCACCTAGGAAAAAACAAAACAATTGCATAAATCCATTCATTTTTGCCATTATTTTAAAAATCCCACAAGTTAGTAACGCACACAGCAAAAACAAAGGAAATGGCTACCCTTAGCATTTACCTGGTTCTGGTCTTTCTTGGGGACTAAAATACGGCTTTTAGAGGCTTGTCTCATTTATCCTAGAGCAGGACTATGAAGTGATAAAGGTGGATCATTACAGATGAGGCAGCGAAGGAGTTGAGAGGTTAAGTTACCTGCTAAGGTCACGCCGCGAGACGGGGAAAGAGGTTGGGGAAGAAGACAGGCTTCCTGCCTCTTGGTCCATTGCCAGACCCATTACAGCCAGACCAGGGAGGAATTGCTTCTCTCCATTAGTAGGAATACCACTGAGAGCTAATTTCTCCCCACTAGATCCACAGAATGGAGAAGAGCACTTGACCTGGAGTCTTGTTGCGGGGGTGGTCTGTCGCGCAGACTGTGAAAACTATCAGCGAGCCGTCATATTTCCATTTCTCTTGGGCTGCTACTGTCCAGAGAGAGAGAGAGAGAAAGGGAGCCCCAATCAAGGCTGGAAGAGCCGACCTGCAACACATCCACTCAGGGCTGTCAATACTTGGGTTTTACGGACACCCAGATTCAGAGGCAATAGCTTAGTGCCTCTTCATCGATTTAACTATCATTTCAGGTCCATAGCTCACAGCTAGAAACCAGCCTGCATAAAACCTCACATTATGGTGCTTCTCTTCTTCTTAAGGACACTACATTCCATTAGGAAAACCAAACTATTAGAAGCAGGCTTGATGGATGAGCCTGATGTTATTATCTCGCTGAACAATTACAGGGCCAACCTCTTAGATGGGGACTCCCCAGTACACACGTAGGATTTGGTCGACGACATGTGCAGAATCGGGGGGAGGGCTGGGAAGACAGAGGGCAGGCCAGCAAGCCCAGGCACTCAGCCCTTTAGTGGGCATCCAAGTTTACTCTCAGAAGTCCTTAGGGAATTGTGCTTCAGAGAGAGACCTTTCTTCTGAGCTAATTTCAGAGTCCAAACAATGAAAATTAATTACTGAACAAGTATGGATTAAGTGCCTGCTCCATCTAGATGCTGGGCTAGACAGCAGGGACATTTAGAAACTTTAAGCCATGGTGTGGTCTGAATCCCACTCAACATGCTGCTCTGGGCGTTCCCTGCCTGTCTGATCCAGGTTGGTACTGGAGATGAAACCTATTTGTTATCTGTGGTCTGGGAGTTCAGAGAGTGGTCAAGCGAGGCTCTTTGATAAGGTGGGATGGGCTAGGCTTTGAAGGACAGGCAGAGTGGAGTTGAGGGGATTGGGGTGTCTGGTAAGGCAGTATTTTGAGACAGTCCAGTTTTCATCCATTTCCATCTTCCATCCATGGACATCTTAGCTGATCTAGGACATTGGTGAGGCCACTTAAGGGCAGGCTTGTAGACATCTGCTTTGCAGACACACAACAGAGCACACACATGGAGCACGCACACACACAAACACACACAGAGTATATCTATTCTGGGCATGCTCATTAGCAGCTAACTTTAATCTTCTTTAACGCTTGCATCTCAAATCCCAAATACTTTAGTGTGTGCTGTCTATGAACACACACCAAAAATAGTTCTGGGTAGATAAACACATTGAGCCAAAAGGCTGTCTGATTGCAGTTTGAGTCGCGTGAAGTCACTGCCTCCCAGATCCCTTCAGTGCAGCCGAGGCAGGAATCTTAACACAGAATATCAATAAATAACTAAACTGAACCGCACCTCCTCCCACCCCCTGCGGCCAGCAGCGCATGCAGCTCACCACCCACTGTGGGAAAGCCGAGATGCTGCTTGAGGTTCTGACCATGTGGCTGAAACTCACTGTTTCTTGCGCCCAATTCACCCCCTGCATTGCACACCTAATTGCAAGATGCAGCAGCTCTTGCAATTAGGTGTGCAATGGCTGCAAACTTGCATCGTTGAAAGAGTTGATGAACGTCAGTGAAAAGGAAAAGTTGACGGTGCCTTTCTGCCATCTGCCTCTTTCCTTCCGCATTGCCAAGTACCTGATGCTGGCTGCTGACTTGATATATTCATCGTTACAAGAATTTAAAAGTTAAGAAAAAAAAGAAAAAAATTACAGGAGTGTGCAGCCTTGTCCCCGTCCACCACCCACAAAAGGAAGGACCCAGTGTCATTTTGTAGTGGGTGAATGCTGGCCCCCCGCAAAAGGCACGTCCATATCCTGACCCCCCAGAACCTGTGAATGTGACTTTATTTAGAAAAAGTGTCTTTGCAGATGTAATTAAATTAAGGATCTTGAAATGAGATAATCCCGGATTTATCTGGGCTGGCCCTAAATCCAATGACAAATGTTCTCACGAGACACACAGAGGACAGACCCACAGGCAAAGGCCATGTGAAGACAGAGGTAGGAAGTGGAGTTGTGTGGCCACAAGTGCAGGAATGCTAACAGCCACCAGGAACTGGAAGAGGCAAGGAGCAAAAATCTTCCCTGGAGCCTCTGGAGGGAGCACAGCCTTACTGCCACCTTGATTTTGGACTTCTAGCCTCCAGAACTGTGAGAGAATAAATTCTTATTGTTTTAAGCCATGAAGTTTATGGTGATTTGTTTTGGCAGCCCTAGGAAACTCATACACATTTCCTACTGCATTAATGGAAAAGCGGGCCAAGTTAAAAAAAAAACAAAAAAAGAATAATGGAGAAGCCAATAGGATTTAAATAACAAGTTGCATTTATGGCACTTACATGCCAGGTTCCCGCTCAAATTAGAGTGACAGAACTGAGTTTGTACCCGGCAAGGTGAGCCCCAGAGCTCATGCTTTTAGCCAGCTACCCTATACTTCTGGAAAAGAGTGGGAGCTGTATTTGGAAAGGGAGATGGGAGGGGAAATGAGAAAAGTTAGATCTGAAAGAGAGTTGGGGAGAATTTGAGAGAGATGTGGGGGCCAGGTGCTGTGGAGGAGTTTTGCTTTACATTATAAATAGGATTTTTTGTGTGTTCCCTGAGAAATTTGGTAAAGATTTAAATTGCTCTCCAGTTAAGTTTTTTTTTTTTTTTAAGAAAAAATTTTTACATGACATCATGACAAGACTTGCTTATGTGTTACCTGTGTTTTATACAGGATACTTTTTCACTCGTTTGACATTTCTTTATTCCCTGTGCTCTGGCTTATCTGCCAAAATCTGTGCTAGGTGCTGGGCAGACCTGCAGGTAAATGAGAACCAGACCCTGCCCTGGGGTGCTCAGCTCATGAGGTGGGCAGGGTCCAGCAGACGAAGGTCCTTGAGTTTGGACATCATTCTGTGGGCAGTAGGAGATTTTACGCAGGGGACGAAATGGAGAGAGAGTGAGAACTGGCTCTATGTTCCCCAGGCCGCTGTGAATCCCTGCCCCCTATGACCTTTAGCAGCTGGTGGCTAAGTGGATAGACTGATAAACTTGCTAGACTACTGAGGATTAAAGAGTTTCCCATTAAGGTGACACCATCGGATTTTAACTTTTTTTTTTTTTTTGGCTGAGCCACGCAGCTTGCGGGATCTTAGTTCCCTGATCAGTGATTGAACCCGGGCCCTGGGCAGTGGAAGTGGGGAGTCCTAGCCACCGGACCACCAGGGAATTCCCAACATCATCAGATTTTAAAAGTTTTTTTTTTCTCTAGGCTTTTTTAGTTTGGGGTGGGGAGGGAATGGGAAATGGGGCATGGAGTGATGATGACTGACTTTCTTCAAATCTTTTTGCCTTGATGGCCCCTACTGAACCCAGTTGTAAGGTTGGTCCTTGCTTTCAGAAAATATTTGCCTTGACAATACAGACAAAACCAGTTTCTATTCATCTTTGCGATTACATGGGAGTCACATGGGAGGTGATAGTACAGCTCTACAGTTAATAGAATTCAGACCATGATCAGAAATTAACCTTGAAAGCCCTTGGAGAGACATTACATTGGAGGCTGTCGTGGTTTCTTGCAGTCAGTCCAGCATAGCTGTGTTTCTACGGCATTGGAGAAGGTTGTTGATTGCTCAGTTGAGCACCAGATGAAGCTGGCCAAATTTTAGAGGCTGTATTAGATGAAAACAGCAGATATTTAAGCACTGGACTCATGCTAATGGCTGAGAGGTGCTTGGAGCTGAGACTACTGCATGGACCCCAGAGAAGAAAGGCAGGTGAACCCTTGCCTGGCACTTACATGTATTTATTCTATCTTTTCTCTTGTTATCATATTATTGTTATTATTACTATTCTGCTGAGTCCCTGTTGTTGAATGAATGTACAGAACACAATTGCATACATTGTAGGACTAGACTATAGTATAAATTTTTCTTAAAAGTTCTTGCCTTTCACTATGAGAGTTATCCTTTCTCAGAATAAATTTGGCTGGCTTAGCTGTCCGTGTGGCTCTGCCGAGGGATTACAGTCTTCCAGCCAAGTTGGGTCTTGTCCACAGTGATCCAGAAGCCAATTTTCTGAATAAATCACAAAAATGCTCCAGAGTTGGTATATTTACCCAAAAGCTCATCTTCTCTTGCTATGCACACATAATAGTTGTGAATGTACTTTGCATTTTGCAGTATTTTATATAGTGTGGCATTTCCCAAAGCATGGTCTGGGGAACACAAGGGTGGCGGGGTGTTCTGTGGAACAAGAGTTTCCTGGGCGGAATACGGTAGGAAACTACCTGCTTCTGGATGTGTATTCACACGTCAACTGAGTCTAAAGTAAAGACATCTGGGTAACTTGGTTTAATGCAGCATTGGCCAAATTTGGTTGCCCATGGAATCACCCTATTTGGTGCACTCTGGCAACCAGAAGCATAGGGGAGGAGCAGGGCAAGAGGTGGCCAGGCCCACCCTGGGTTTCTCAGGCCCTGGGGCAAAATTGAGTTGGAGGGTGGGAGACTAAACTGGATGTTTTATACTGGCCAGACCTGGATGGGACTTGTTAATATTGGAAACTGGCCAGAAAGCTATAGGATATGCCCAGGATGCCACTAAGGGCTGGGAAAGGGAGATTTGTAAGAATATGGCTGATAACTGTCTTTGAAGGAAAATACAACCCTTTTCTGTTTGTACCCATTGGGTTCAATAACCTGTTATAAAGAATAGGGTTGAGTAGCATCCCACCAAAATTCATGTCTACTTGGAGTCTTGAAATGTGACCCTATTAGGAAATAAGGTCTTTGCAGAGGTAATTAAGGTGATCATACTAGATCATACCAGATCAGGGTGGGCCCTAAATCCAACAACGAGTGTCCTTATAAGTGATGGAGGGCTTCCCTGGTGGCACAGTGGTTGAGAATCTGCCTGCCAATGCAGGGGACACGGGTTCGAGCCCTGGTCTGGGAAGTTCCCACATGCCGCGGAGCAACTAGGCCCGTGAGCCACAACTACTGAGCCTGCGCGTCTGGAGCCTGTGCTCTGCAACAAGAAAGGCTGCGATAGTGAGAGGCCCGCGCACCGCGATGAAGAGTGGCCCCCGCTTGCCGCAACTAGAGAAAACCCTTGCACAGAAACGAAGACCCAACACAGCCAAAAATAAATAAATAAATTAATTAATTTAAAAAAAAAAAGAGATGGAAAAGAGGCACACAGGGAGAAGGCCATGTGAAGACAGAGGCAGAAATTGAAGTGATGTGGCCACAAGCCAACGAACGCCAGGAACCACCAGAAAATGGAGGAGGTGAGGAAGGATCCTCCCCTAGAGCCTTTGGAGGGAGTGTGGCGTGGCCCTGCTGCCACCTTGACTTCAGACTTCTGGCCTCCAGATCTGTGGGAGAATAAATTTCTGTTGTTTTGAGCCACCAAGTTTGTATTGATTCATGATGGCAGCCCCAGGAAATTAATACAAGTCGATGCTAGTCTCACCCTTGGGTGGGACAGGATTCCCACACAGCCTGAAACTGTGAATCAGATACATCCCTGTTGATGAAGGTGTAATGGATACATGTGAACTCGAGACCTGCTAACTTCTGCACCAACGGTGGATAATTAGTTAGAGGCTGCGTGACAGTCTTGAGGGCTCCGTGCAACGTGGAAGAAGAGAGATTGCAGAGGAAAGGGGCAGTTTTAGGGACACTGAGGGATGATGGGGTACAGGGAGGGCAGGTGAATCCCATGAACTATGAGAGGTAAGTCAACTAGAAAAGATGTGTGGAGCCTCTTGTTGGCAGACCCGAGACAGAGTGACTCAATGAAAAGACACAGCTGGGAGGTGCCTCCAGGCTGGGTCTGCAGTGAGTTGCCAGGTCTGGCACCTCAAGGGCCCAGGCAGCCCTTTTGCAATTAATCATTTGTGCCCAGGGTCAGCCTGACATTCCAGTGGACTTGGGGTTACTTCTCATACTGTCATTTAACCTTCCCAGAGCTCAAGTCTCTGCTGTGTGACCTTCAACTACTGGCTCCACCTCTCTTAGCCTGTTTTCTGACCTACAAAATGGGGGTAATAATAATTTGAACTTTGTGGGGATTACGTGAGATAATGCACACGCAGGCGCTCCACAAGTTCATGGCACATGGCAGATACTTGCTTTGTTAGCTACTAGTACTGTTACTGTTCCTGTTTATGACCTGTGATCCTACCTACCAGCTTTCACACACTGAGCGCTTACTATGTGCCTGACAGCACTGAGCACCTTACATGTTTTTAATTCTCACAACAACTTCAGGAGGAAGCAATTACAAGTCCTGTTGACCCTTGAACAATGCGGTTCCATTTACACAACCAATTTTTTTCAGTAAATACTACGGTACTACACAACCTGTAGTTGGTTGAATCCTCTGTGCGGAACCATGGCTATGAGGGCCGCCTGTAAAGTTATATTCGGATTTTTTGACTGCGCAGGGGTCCGTGCTGCTAACCTGTGCGATATTCAGGGGGGCTGGGGGAGGACAGGACATTGGCCAGGTTCAGATGACAAAACCAGGATTCAAAGTCAAGGCCGACCACGTCCAGAGTCCAGGCTTTTTACTACTGCATCTGAGAGTACACTGGGTGATTTTATGTGCTACCCAGGTGAAATTTTTACTTATAATAGTTATATATCTATTCAATTTCCTATTAGAAAAATACAGGTTTCCTATTTATAGTGATTAAATTTTCCTTTTAAAATAAACATTCAGTGCTCACTGCGGCACCACGTATCCAAAAAATTGGAACATACAGAAAAGATTAAACAGCTCCTGCGAAAGGATGACAGGCAAATATGTGAAGTGTTATCATGTTTTTACAATATTATATGTCAATTATATCTAAATGAATGAATGAATGAACAAATGAAGTAAACTTATTTAGCAGCACTATTCACAATAGCCTAAAGGTAGAAAGAGCTCAAATATCCATCAGTAGATGAAAGAATAGACAAACTGTGGTGGATGTAGACAACAGAATATTATTTGGCCATAAAAAGGAATGAAGCACTGACATGTGCTACAACATGGATGAACCTCAAAGACACGATGCCAAGTGAAAGGAGCCAGACGCAATAGATCACGTATGATATGATTCTATTTCTGTGAAATGTCCAGAACTGGCAAATCCATAGGAACAGAAAGCAGATTAGTGGTTGTGAGGGGGTTTAGGGGAGGTGGGTATGGGGTTTTATGTTGGAGTGATGGAAATGTTTTGGAACTAGACGGAGATAGTGGTTACACAACACTGCGAATGTACTAAATGCTATTGAATTGTTCACTTTAAAATGGTTGCTTTTATGTTACATCAATTTCACCTCAATAACTTAAAAATTAACTTATTTAAGCTTAGAGAAGGAAATTAATTTCCTTAAAAATTAATTTATTTAAAGAAAAATATGAAGTAAATCATAGCACAGGGGGAGAGCGAAGGTGGTACTTAGAAAATATGGCACCGTGTTATGCGTTAAAAGCGCAAGGCATCTCCTTAAGGGCCAAGTCTGGCAGAGTCTGAGTCTTGCCCTCCTTTGTTTTATTTTCCCCCTGCAGCCAGCTCAGTGCTTAAGAAATACTTGTTGAGTTCAGCGCAGCCTGGCTTAGTTAATTGAGTTAAGGCGAGCTGAGTCGTACTGAATGCACCAGCTGGCTGGCCTGGAGGAGATCCAAGTTGAAGATGTTAAGAATCACACTAATTCAATAAGCGGCTGCAAGGTAGTCTAAGTAATGAGCCCACGCGCCTTTCCTTACCCAACTTATCCGTGTTGCGCCCGCACCTTAGGAGCCTTCTCTTCCTGAAATCCCCTGTGTGTGTTTGCTGGAGACACCAGGCGAGAGAGTGTAGGAGAGGAGGTAAGGGGACGTGGAGAACTTTCTGTCTGTGTACAGGTGTGGCTACAGCTACCTCTTCCTTGTCCCCACACTCGTCACGCACCTCACGTAGCTACCTAACCGTCAGCTCGTGCTCTTGACTCTGACTGCCTGAGTTGGAAGCTGGCTGGGCACCTTGGAGAAATTAATTCATCTCTCTGCACCTTTGTCTCCTCACCTGTAAAATGAGGCTAATAATAGTACCTACTGTATGGGGTTCTTGGGAGGATTTGATGAAGCAATACCTGTCAAGCGCTTAGCATACACTTTCGGGAACATTGTAAGCACTCAGAAAGGTTAGCTATGATGATTAGCAGTGACCAGCGTTGTAGAGAGGTGGGTTTGAAGTATGTGGCAGGGCTGGTGCCTGGAGACACGGGAGGATGAGCAGAGAAGTTGTTTGTAAACATCTTAAACAGAAGCACATGGCTCACTCATGTAAGTTCTTCTGGGATGTGATGTAAGCTCCCAGTACGAGGCAGGAGTAGCAGAATCTGGCTGTTTTTCTCCATTCTGGTAGGATTTTACCTACAGACAGAGTCCCCAGCGGCTGCCTGTACCCGGAGAGCAGAGACAAAGCCACACAAAGTTTCCTTCTTTCTGCTCTCCTCTGGGAAGCTGCTCCATTCTGCATTCTTGGCTAACCAGTCAGTGAAGTACGGCAGAGGTGCATGTGGAAATCTCTTTCCCGGATCTCTAACCCACCCGCAAGGCTGCATATGGGAAGGGCAGGACATGGGAATCCCAAGGTGTGATTTCTCAGACTATGCACTTTGTTGCTGCTGCCCGCCTGGCCTTGGTCGGGCTCCTGCCTCTTTCTGGCTATTGTTCCTCATTTATGAATGAGGGAGAGGGCAAGGGTTGTAGAAAAATCACTGATTTTTCAAGCTGTAAAAATATGAGGAGCTGTTCGATAAAATAAAAGTGTTCAAGGGAACTGAATCTACAAATGGACACAAGAGTTGCCACATGGTTGGAATAGGGGCGGGGGTCCTATATAGTCCCAGACGCTGAGCTTCCGTCACCCATCCTCCTTGCTTCCCTCTGCCGTCTTCCTCCCTCCAGCAGTGCCCAAGATGGGTATTTTGAAAACTGCCAACTGGAATAAATTCATGGCGTAGGGGCAGGGCTGGAGTCCCAGGGCTGGATACAGCGTGAGGGGGTCCCCGAGGTGGTCTCCAGCAGCGTGGAGGAGGTGGAGGGCAGATCTATGTGCAGGCTTGCCTGCCCATGTCACACTTGGCAGCATGACACGGGAGTCTAGGACACCATGGCTGTCTGCCCGCCCGTCATCCATTCCTCCTTGTAGGAGCACCTTGATATTCTTTGGGGGACCCACTCACTCTCACTCCGCCCCTGTGGCTTAGCTGGGCTTAACCTGACTGGGCCCTGGGCGATCAGATCACTCCAGCCCCCTTGCCCTGGTCATTGGTTTAGCAATGGGCAGCTGAACCTATCAGAACCCACCAGACCTGACCCTCGGACTTTTACAGAGGCAAGCAAGAGAAAGCCTTGATTTGACTCCGCGACGATGTAAAACAGGTGGAGAGAGCCAATCTCAAAATGAAACCAAAACAGGGAAAAGCAGAGCTGAAGAGATGGGGAGAGGCAGATTCCTGAAGACTTAAAGGAAAGCCTAGATCCTGCAATGCCTGAAGTTAATATGGCCCTTGCTTCTCGGTTAAAAACTTCAATACATTTTTGATCTGTCTTTAAGTCCATTCAAGTTAGGAGTTTGTCATTTTGCAACTGAAACCTCCCGACTACTACAATGGGCAAGTTTTTCACCCCCCTTAAGTTTCAGTTTTCTCACCTACTAAGTGTCTCTAAAAATCCATAAACCTCATCTTTAATGGGATCTATAAACACATGGATTTTATCACAGCAGCAGTAGCAAGGCATTAGCAAGAGTGGTTAAGTATTTTGAATATTTATTAGTTCTAAGGAAAGCAAAACAAGAGTTGGTTAATATCAGTTCACTTTGTTCTCTAAAGGGGGTGGGGGGAGCAAAAGACAAATAAATGTCCATTATAAACGGGAACAGAGAAAGCAGGAGCAGACCCCATATTAACGGGACAATGCCAGGGGAATGCATGTGAGTCCTCAATTTGGGATTTTTTCAATTAGATGGTGGGGAAGAGGTCTGCAGGGGACTAAGGCTCCTACAATTATGCAGGTAGGGCTGAGCCCCAGGGAGACCCCACCAGTATATGCAGGTAGGGCTGAGCCCCAGGGAGACCTCCCCCAGCCCCGCCCCGCCCAGGCTCTGGAGGCCAGGGAAAATCTAGAGGAAGAGTTGAGAGGGATTTGTCTTAGAGCAGAGGGTTCAGAGGCCTGAGCTCTACGACTGTGGATGAGCTCCCAACAAGCCACTGCAGCTCATGGCCAGCACCATGCACGTGGCCAAACCTTCCCTGACAGACTCAGGCTAGCCTTTTGTGGCCCGTAAGAGCTGTTGCTGGGGACTGCCAGCTCAGAACGCTATTGTGGTCTGCTCAGGAACCTTTGAAATTGAAAGCCCCGAGCTCCCCTTGTCACTGCTGGTGCACATAAATACAACCAGGGGGGATTTCCCATGGAATTTTTTGCAACCACTCAAATGTTTCATTTCCCATTGTTTGCCAGCCCCTCTCCGAGCCTCAACTGTCAAAGCAGCAGCAAACACAGGCTGCTTTTCCCTCAGGACCCCACGCACAGCGCTTGCTCTTGCTCCCCCTCCACGTCGGGAAGCTGGCGTTGGCAGGATATGATGGGCTCGGCCAGGGAATAAGGTCTGTTAGTCAACTAGTGAAGCAAGTCAGCACAGGGAATACCCGGCCCTACCCAGCCCAGCCTGCTGGGGAGGCACAGCTCTGTGCCATCCCCCTGGTTATTAGTATAATCATGGCGACTAATAATTATATTTATGGAAAGAAATCCCTTCCACAAATCCAAAGCACTTGACCAAAATATACAATGCGGCTGTTAATTTTTTGCTTTTAAGATATGAACTTGAATCATTTTCTTCCCTGACCCAGCATGCTTTAATGGAATTCTAAGTTGTATTCCATACATCAGTGCTTAGAAAAGACCGTCTTTATTGATTGAAAACATCTGTTTTAGACAGGCAGTGTGCTGGACATTTGGGGGACCCAAATACCATAAGGAGGTGCAGAGATTTCAAGGCAACATGGGGTGGAGAGTGATAAATGGGAAGTTCATCCAGGGGATGTTGGTCTGAGGGGTGGGTAGGAAGCCAGGCAGACACGTCTGTGATCTCTCACCAGCTGGCACTGAGTACACATAGTATGCATAACCCTGGGCACCCACAAAACTGATTCTGTGAGGGTCAGGGATAGTGAAGATACCTGTAAACATCCATTTACCAGGGCCCACCCTCTGCACCACAGAGGTTACCCTAGTAATGGATTTATTCATGTAGCCATTCATTCACTCGTCCATTAAAGCCGCGGATGTTTACTGATTTCTTTAGGATGTGCCAATTTGAGGCTATATGCTGGGGACACAGAGATGACCAAAGTCAACCTGGTGCCTTTCCTCTTAAAGTTTCCATCCCAGTGGGGCAGACAGCCATTAAAGAAATACCTACGTAGAATAATAAAGAAATATACAATACAATAAAGAACAATCAAATACCCATGAGAATCTTCATGCTCCTCTTTTACTGATCTCCCACTCTATGCCACATGCTGTGAGGGCCACAAATTTGAATCAATGCCTGTGCAGCAAACCCCAAAGACCAACCAGAACTCCTGACAGAAAGAGGCTGGACCGCGGTGACAGTGGCACTTTGCAGTTTACATGGCACTTTTTACACCATGGGCACTCTGGATCCTGCCAGCAAGGCTGGGCTGGCTTGTTAAGGAGTTATTCCCTCCAATTCCCATGGGAGGAATCCGAGGCCTGGAGAGATAAAGGGACTGGCCTGCCTGAGGTCGCACGGCTAGAAAGGCCAGGAATGCTACGCCTATTTTTACAATGACAGAAGCAGAAGCAGAGCAAGGTGGCCATTTTATTTTCCCAAAGTCACACTAAGACGCCCTATGTGTCAGAGCAGAGGGAACATAAGTGCAAAATTCTACCTGGAAAGAGAACAGATCCTGAGACAGGTGAGTCTCAGAAAGTAGAGACTGAGAAAGATTATAACACAGGACATGAATTCCAACTCACATCTCTTCGAACGGGACCTCTCCTCTTTGCCTCCGGATGAGTGGGTTTTAGTGTGGCCAGAGCGTGATCTGAAGTCACCAGAACTAACACTTAGCGACCCCTCTGATATCCCAGACATCACAGGATTCCTGCGAGGAGCATATTAAAACTCCCATTGTCCAGATGAGGAGGTTGAAACCCTGACCACACACAACTAGACAGTAGCAGAACCAGAATGTAAACTGTGGTCCCTCTGATACTGGGACCTGTAGAGCTTCTGATACCCAGAGCTGCATCCCTCTGGGGGCCTAGGAGTCCTGGCAACAGGATGCTGGAGGAGGTGGCCTGCGGAGGCAGGGCCCAGGGGTTGAGGCTGCAGTGCTGCCCAGGAATGCAGCCTAGCCCGCCCACTTTTTAACACAGTGGCATCCCTGACAGACACCCTTGTCCTTTTCCTGTGCTGGCCTTCGTAACACAATAAATAAACCCTTAGAGAAACGTGACCTGAGCCAGGCAGTAAATGATGGCACTGTCAGTTGTACACGACTGTTGAAACAAACACAGACTGTAATCATCGTGCTGTACGGGGAGAAAGACATTTGGCAAATGAGATTCCATTTTCACATTGGTTTGTGCTGAGCATATAAATTTCCTGCGGGCCGGCCAGCGTTGGGGATGTGTAATTGATTGCCTGCATTATAATAAACAAGCCGTGACAGGTGATCATTCATCATATTCCGCTGAACGTTCCAGCACACCAGAAAACGGAGGAAGAGAGGGAACGCGCGAGCGAAGGCAGAGGAGAAGGAGGAGCCCGGGGGAGGGGAGAGGGTCGGAAAGACGGAGTATTCCCGACAGACAGAAAGCCTGGGAAGGGGCGGGGGAGAGAATCCTCAGAGCGGGCTCGGGGAAAGTGAAAGCAATTACTATAATTCTTTTGATTATCTAATTTGTTCTTTCTGGTCTTCGTTATGTGACCCTCCCCCCATCCCACTCCAACACAGGAGGTCCCCCTCGGGGACTTGGGAAGACACAGAAAATGCTCCTCCCAAGATTGAGGAGAGGAAGGGGAAAGGCGATGTGGGGGGAGGGGCCGCGTCTAGTTGTAACCGGAGTAGATATCGGGAAAACCTCGGGAGGGTGCGCGCGCGTGTGTGTGTGTTCGGGAAAACCTCGGGAGGGTGTGTGTGTGTGTGGGTGTGTGTGGCGCGAGTGTGTGCGGGACTCAGCTTCGCCTTTTGCTCTGTGATGCCTCCAATCAGATGGATAGGAACCCGTTTTTTCTTAATAAAAAAATTTAAAGCGTGTTTGAAAAAAAAAGTGAAAAGTTCCTTTTATTGAAGGAAAAAACAGAATCCAAGTTGGCACCGGCTCTGGTTCCAGAAGCCTGTCATGTGGGGCTCTCACTCCTCCCCCCTCGTCCCCCAACCCCGCCCCAGCCCCAGCCTCTCTCTGCCCTTGGCCCGGGGCTGGGGTCGGACAGGACCTGTTGGGCAGCACCCTCCTTTCCAGGAGCTTCAACCTAGACCCGAGGCGGAAGCACATTGGCATATGAAGGACAGAAAGACAAATGCAGAGCTCTCGAGCCAGCGCACGCATTAAATAAGTACTTACATTATGCAAAAGCCAAGGCCCTCAACAAGGGAGTGAGTGAAGACAGGGGACAGGGAGGGATTCGTCTCCCCAATTCTCACCCTGTCAATTTCTAGCCCTCCCATCCTCACCCATCAAATGCCCTCTCATCTCCTCTCGAGTACCAAATGCTTAGTCCAGGTGGGAGCCTCCAACCCTGGGAGCTGGGAGTTGAGGGGGCGTGGCCCGCGCTAAAATAGGGGGCGGAGACTGGGTGGGGCTTAGCCAGGGGCGGAGCCCGCGCTGGAGGGGGCGGGGTGAGTACAGAAGAAAGACAGTAACGTGATCGGCGACTTTGCTTCTCATCTCCCACTGCTTCCTACAGTCCTCTGTCTTTTTACCCTAGCTTTAACAACTGTAATCTGTTACTTTGGGGATTATTATAGAGTCGCCGCTTTTGGAAAATCTGTTCAAGAGACCTGCCTTCTGAAAGCTGTGACATCAGCCCCAGCGGTGTGGGCTGCCTTCCCTGGGTGATCTATGTGGTCTTTGAAAGATTAACAGCTCCTTTGGGTCTCCCAAGAATCCGGGAAGAAAGCTAGGGCAGGTGCCGTTTTCTCAATACGCTTATTTCTTCCCATCTCCACATAACAATTTATGAAATGGATCTTAGGGTCCCTATTTTTACAGGGGAAGAAATGGAGACACAAAGAAATGAAGTTACTTGCTTAAGATCTGGCAGCAAAAAGAATAAAAAATTGAATCCAAGGGTCTTCTTCCAGCATGCTTTCCAAACTCCCTATGAGGACACATACTTTCTCCCTTCAAGCCCCATGAATGATAAGTGCACACATGTATGTGAGGGAGAAGAGTTAGGTCTGTTTGGGATGGCCAAGCCCTCCTGCTACATATCACTCAAATTTGCCCCCTTCTCTCCACCACCACTGTGCCCCCTGGTCCAAGCCATCTTGCTCCTGGACCATGCTCCCACCTCCTCAGGGGTCCCCATCCTAACACTGTTGCCCACTCCCATCCATTTTCCACCTGCAGTCAGGATGATCTGAGCATGAAAACACCATCCAGGTCTTTCACCAGCTGGCTCAGCCTACCTCCCTAGCTCCATCTTTTATTATTATTATTATCATTATAATAATAATTATTATTATTATAAAATACACATAACATAAAATCTGCTGTTTTAATGATTTTAAAGTGTGCGACTCAGTGACATTAAGTAGATTCACACTGCTATGCAGCCATCGCTACTATCTAGTCCAGAACTTTTTCATCACCCAAACAGAAACCCCTTACCCATTAGAGGTCACTTCTTATTCTGCCCTCCCTCAGCCTCTGACAACCACCAATCTGCTTTCTATCTCTACGGGTTTCCCTACTCTGGAAATTTTATATAAATGAAATCCTACAGTATGTGGTCTTTTATAACTTCTTTCACTTAGCATAAGGTTTTCAATGTCCATCCATGTTGTAGCAACTTCATTCCTTTTGATGGTTGAATAATATTTCACTGTATGGATAGACCACCTTTTGTTTATTCATTGATGAACATTTGGGTTGTTTCCAATTCTGGCTATTGTGAATAGTGCTTCTGTGAATACTTGTGTACAAGGTTTTGTTTGGACATCTGTTTTCAGTTCTTTTGGGTATATACTTAAGAGTGGATTTGCTGGGTCATATGGTAATTCTATGTTTAACTTGTTGAGTAACCACCAAAACTCTATTCCACAGTGACTGCACCATTTTACATTCTCACTAGCAGAGTACAAGGCTTCCAATTTTTCCACATCCTTGCCAACATTTATTATTTTCCTTTTTTTTTTTTAATGACCATCCCAATGGGTGTGTCTAGCTCCATCTTTTAGTTCTCTTCCCCTCACTTTTACTTCTCTTGCCTTTCACATCCTCAAATATACCACTCTCTCGTAAAAGGGGGCTTGTAAATACAGTGACTTCTGCCTTCCCTCGTCTCCAAAGCTAGATCAGATTCCCCAGTGATGATGCATCTAAGTGCCATAGCCTTCCTTTCATCGGTCCCAACTTGATTATGAATTTACATTTCCTGTGTGATTACTGATTAGCATCCATCTTCTTGACTTGACTACAGCCTCCCCCCAGGCACGGACAATTCTGCTTTTGCCATCCTCTGTATCCCCAGCACTTAGCACAGTCCCAGGTAGATTCTTGGTGCTCAATAAATACTTGTTGGATGGATGGATGAACAATGAATGAGATCCAAGTTTGGGTCCTGCATCCTTATGAATTTCTCTTTTCTTTTTACCACTTCTCAGTGGAGTTGGTAGGTCTCCATAAATTAGAACCTGAAAAGCCTGCTCCATCCGTAAGGTATGTGGAGGCTGATGAAGTTCTGGTTGCAGAATTCATACTCACTGACATCTCCCTTTAGAGCCATGGTGATTCTGGCCCAGGATTCTGAGTCTTGCGTGCGAATTGTGCCGATTCTGCCCTTCAGTGCTGCTGAAGGTTTAGGAGCTTGAAATATATATGCTTGGTGTAAACATGACCTCGGCATGACAGGGTGATCCCTGTGTTTGCCAAGCCATTAATTTTTAAGTAATAACAGCCACCACAACAAACTGCATTTCCCCCACATTCTGAGTCATTCTTAAGGTCAGAACTATGGGATGGTATGAGACAAAAACCTTATAAACTAGACTGTAGTGGTGAGTTCTCTGTGTTTACAGCTCTGCTCCTACACGCAGGTCCAAAGAGCTGAAAATAGAGGATTAAAAATTCATGCAGCTACTCTCTTCCAAGGAATTCCAAATGCTTAGAATACGATCTTTATCCCGCGAAGTCATCAGCCTTCGGATATCACCATGCCCGTCTTGAAGACAGGGAAACAGAGGCCCAGAGATGTGAAGCGACTTTGCCAGGGCCCCCCCTGATACGGGAGCCACAGGCTCAGGCAAAGAGCCCCCTCTCACCCATCTTTCTAGCCCATGCCCTTTCCATTAGCTTGATTAAGACAACTGATTTATTCATTCTCGGTGGTTGAGAGGGGAAAAAAACCCAACATGCCATTTGTGTGATATAAATATCGCTGGAAAAAGCTTAAAAACATTGTGTCATACATATTTTCTTAATACCACAGTCAATCACACATGTCCAAATGCACAGTTCCATCAACCGAGGATGGGGGTGGGGGGAGACCCAGGAGAGACTTAGCTCTGAATCCTCAGTCCCAGCTAAAGATACACTGGTGGTTTTCTCTTTAGCATATTGCCTTTAAAGAACCTCCTAGAGGTCTCAGAAGCTTGATGTTGGGCCAGAACATGAGTAGGCAGGGAAGCAAGGGTGCCAGGGTGCCTGTCAAATTGGCCAGTTCCCAAAGAAAAGATGGGGATGGCCATTTCTAACTCAATGTGCTCCCTGGACTCACAGAAGGATTTGGATCTCAACGTGGTTCCTCTTCCCCCGCCATGCACTACCCGCCCCCCCACCAGCCGCCACCATCATCAAAAAGCCTTTAATCCCGGTGATTCTACTGTTAGGAATTTAGCCCAAGGAAATAATTAAAGACGTGTAAAAAGGCTTAGTGACAGGATGTTTCTCACAACACATAGACTATGGCAAAATATTACAAGCAGCCTCCATAGCCAACCAACTATATAGGTGATTGATAAGTAAATCATATGGTTCATCCCCTAAAACCCTGCTCAGATTTAAAAAGAAAAAAAGACTAGAAGGAAATAAACCCAGATGTCCACAGAGCTTGTCTTTGGGTGTGGAAATATGGGTCATTTTTCCCTTTCCTGTAGTAAGCTCTTATTTTTGGGTGATCTATTCAAATTTGGTTGACTCTACTGGACATTTTATGAAATCACTAAGATTTAGAAGTCATAAATGGAACAGGAAGGGACATAAGTAAAGGCCCAGAGGCAAATCAGTGTCAGGGAGGAAGCAGCTGAACTGCAGTGGGAGATTCCAAATGTTGAATGCTGAGAAATGCGGTGGGTTTGTGGGTTGTGGACAGACTGTGAATCTTTTGGAAGCCAAGGAAAGGAAAGTACACTGGATGGGACAGGCACTTGGGAGCCACTGTAGATTCTTGAACAAGAAAAGACATGGGCAATTCCAAGTCAGACCAAGAAGAGATAGTCAAAGAAATGAATGAGCTGGGAGTGAATCTGGTGGTCTCATAAATCTTTTATGGAAGGATCTGATTTCATTGGTTTGGAGGTAAAGCGTTTTGAAGAATAGCGAAACTCTAAGGAAGTCTTGAGATTGTTTTCATTTTACAGATATGACAACTTCAGCCCAAAGAGTTAAATAAATTGTTCCCAGATCCACAGCAAGATGGTGGCCAAGTTGGGACTGGCAACTAGGGGTCCTTATTCCCAGCTCCAGTCCCAGCCCACCTCTTTGCTGCCTGGGATCCCAATTCTGAGATGTTAACCATGTGTACAACTTTCTAGGAGAATCAAAGACCCTGGCTTACTTTCTGGAGTCCCACCTAAACCTCCATCTGTTCATTCATTCATCTGTCCATCCATCCATCCAACACTTATTAAGCACCTATCAGGAGACAGACATGCTAAGTGTTAGGGTGGGGGTAGAGAGGAGATGATGATGGCACATAGTAGGTGCTCAATAAATATTTGTGGAAGGGGAGGAGGGAAGGAGAGAAGGAAAGAATAGTTCCTGCCCTCAAGTCACAAAAGATCTAATTCAGGAAACAGAACCTTATGTGCGGGGTGAAAGCCGTGCTTTCACGGAGATGTGAACTCATGTACTGCAGCCCCAGGCAAGATACATAACAGAACCAAACCAAAAAGAGTCGACTTCCTCTTCTTTTATAAGAGGACTTAATTCAAATAACATTTATGGAGCACCTATAATGGGACGGGGATTAAGATTGTCCCTGTTTCCCCATGTTTACACATGAAACCAAAAATGGCCAGGAGGAAGTAATCTGTGGAAATTGAAAAACCAAGGGATCACCAAGCGTCCAGAAAGGACAGATGTTGTTTGTTTCTTTGAACAACTTTGACTTCTTTTTCACCCTCCAGCCACTTGGTCTGATTTTCCTTTGGTTACTGGTCCTGGGGTCCTTGGCTCTGGTCTGATGGAGGGAGGGCCAAGCTCATGCCACAATCAGACCCTCCCATCAGCCCCACCCTCCTCCATTTCCCTTTTCCAGTTATTCAGGCTTCTCAGGCCATTGCAACCTCACATTGCCAAGTGAACATAAATCAAGGGGCCACAGCTCCCGGATCTTTGAGAAATGGGAACTTTGCGGAGCCTTTCCAAGGGGGTGCATGGGGAAGGAAGGGGAAAGAGGCATAAGGAGAAAGTTCCATGTGGTTCCTTTAATCACTGGGTGGAAGGAGAGAGGAGAAAGTTCAAACAGAGCCCCGCAAGCCAGGCCGGGAAGCCAGCTCTGAGCTCCACTGTTTAAGCAACTGCTGTTGGCATCACTGAGGTTTGTCTTGGCCCAAACCTGTCCTGGGAAACAAGAGAAGCTCACGCTCTTGGAATTCGCTCCCTTAACGATTCACTCAGCAACTCAGCTTTGGTGGACAATTTTTTAACAAAAAGAAAGAAAGAAGAAAGAAAAGAAAAACCATGGAACCAATGGTTAGATATGCACTCCCCAAACTCATCAGCTTGGACTGGGCTGGGAGGAAGAGAGAAACTTTCTGAGCCTCCCACGGGGAGCCTCTCCCAACTGTGAACCGCCACTTCCTAGAGTGGGATCATGGGTGAGACAGAGCGAAGCAGCAATCTGGAACATTGTGATTCAAATGCTATCCGTTGAACTCTACGGACTTTGGAGAGAGGCACTCGATAAACAATGAAAGTGCAAGGTGGCTCTCAAACAGTTGTCTTTTACTGAGTGCTTTCCATGCACCAGCATTGTACCAGAACTTTCCATCCCTTGTCTCATTGGGTCCTCACAGCCACTCCACCAGGGCGTATGTTTCAGTCCCACTGCACAGGTGAGACAGCTGAGTCCTGATCCGTCACTGACCCGCCCAAGGACACACAGCTAATGAGTGGGGGGCATCCAATTGTGAATCTGATGCCCTATGACAGCCCCACCCCCAGTCATGCTCTTGACCACGCTGCCCTCCTGCCTTTATTTGTTGCTTCATCGCCACGTGTCATCACCGTACCTTCTCGGATGACATGGAAAAACTGAACAGGCGTGCACTCAATCACAGGACAAGATAGGACAGTGACCCCGGGCGGCGTCTTCCCAGCTTGGTTACTGAGGTTCTCAGTAGCCCTGGCTGCTTATGGAAAGTAGCACAGTGTGTGGAAATGCCACTGGATTAACAGGGGTTCGAAACCTGGCATCCTCAGACCCTTTGCAGGTGCATGGGTGGAATTCAGGGGTCCATGAGTTTAGCTGGGGAAAAAAATGACATCTGTACTTTCACTAACCTCTAGTAGAAAGGCAGCATTTTCTTCTATGAGGAATGAAGGTGACGGAGCACTGTAGCATCAGCAGTTCCTGTGACTTCAGCACACATGCAAATCACAGAGACTTTCCTATCAGTAACAGTTGTTGCAAAGATATCAAAATATTGTTTGTGCTCCTCACAACTTAAAAATTGCAGTAGTAGACAGACCAGCATCTAGATCTTGATACTTAAGGCATAATAAAGAAGCTCGTATAGTACCGTTTCACAAACTCGGGTTTTCATATTTTGATATCTGTATTGTAGTATAATTGGTTTCCTTTGCAATCCTATATGCTTTATTTTATGTAGCCTGATTCTGAAAAGGGGTCCCTGGCCTTCACCAAACTGCCCAAGGGACGCATCCATGGCCCATGCCTGGGAAGCTGAGATGAAGCTCCTGTTCTTAAAAAGTATGCAGCCTAATTGGAGAATGAGACAGATACACGTATCAATATTTAAGATGCAACCTTAAGTGTAAAAGAAAAGAGTAAACTCTTTGAGGGCAAGCACTGCATTTTTTAAAAAACATGCTCTTGAGGGGTGGGGTAAAGTATCTATATATTCTTCTATCCATAGCACCCAAAACAGTGCCTGATAATCAGTTGTGATAGGTCATTAACAAATAGTGCCAACTGCACAAGCTCAGCCTCTCAACCTACGCTGCTTACAAGCTGAGTGATCTCGGGCCAGTGATGATGACCTTTCTGTCTTGATTTCCTCATTTGGAAGAGGGGCTTAGCAAAACCTTTTTCTCAACGTTGTTGACACAGTCCAATGAGATGAAGGGTGTGCATGCACCTAGCTTGGTTCTGGGCTCATCCTAAGGGTCAGTTCAGAATGACAGCAGCCCCTGTGGCCCCCAAAGCTCTCTTCTGTGGGAGATCAACTTTGAGAAACCTGCCCAACAGGCTCCACCCCTGGCGTGGAGGTGAGTCACCCTGGAGGGTCTGCATCAGAGCTCAAGGCAGATAAATCAGTTGATGTGGGTCTGTCTGTCCCTTTCGGTGCCTCTCTGATAGCCTGGACGCCCCGCACACCTCCATGGAGAAAGCACTGTCTCGCCTCCATTGTCGCACGAGGAGGCAGGGTGGGGGAGGTGAGGCAGGACTGGACAGTCAGGTCCCTTGGCCTCCTGCCCCATCACACGCCCGGGTGGCATGATCCGTGATGGGTGAACGCCTACCTTATCTTGCCACTCTCATGCGCACACATTTGCTTGGAAGATGTCTGTGTCTGCAAGGGCTGGTAAGAACCTGGAACAGCCTTTGAAGGTATCCAGCCAACTGAATTTAATTAAACTGCAGTTCCAGAAGCTAACAGCATTTTCCTAAGAAAGCAATACAACTTCTAAAAGTCCCCTAACACTCCAGTGCAGCCCATTTCCTGTGCTTCAGACTATGTCATAAAACTGTCCATAGGGTGGTTTCCTTTGATGATGGATCCGGTTAGCGAGACATTTTTTTTTAAGCCAGCATCACTGTCTCATCTTTCTTAAGTTAGGAGCATCCCGGCCCTCCCCTTACACTGCATTTGTTCTTGCTTCTCCAAGCTGAAGTCACAGGACCTTTATCTTTTCAACTTGGCTCCTCGCTTGGCCCCTCACTTGGCCCCAGAGGCCACCATCTTGGAGAGTCACACACCCACTAGCTCAAGATGAGGGCACCGTCACACTCCGGAGCCAAATTTGATTGTATTGCTGCATGAAGTAGGGTAAAGTGGTGGCTGAGGAGTGCTCCTGCTTCCAAACATACTTTTCAGCCGTTCATTCTTCAACCGTTGGGCCCTTATTATGTGCTAGGGGCCGGGGATGTAATGGTGAACAAGATAACACAGCTCCCACTTCGATGGAGCTATATTTATATGGTCAAGGGAGAGAGAGAGATAATGAGGACATAAGCAAATAAAGACATAAAACAGTTACAGATTGTTAAAAGTGCTAAGAAGACAGAAACAGATGGCTGGAGTATAGTGGAGGGATATTCTTAGATAAAGTCAAAGAAGATCTCTCGGAGGAAGTGACATTCAAGCTGAGACCTGAGGGATGAGACTGAGCCAGGCATGGGAAGAGCCAGGGCAAGAATATTCCAAGGCAGGAGGAACAGCAAGTGCAAAGGCCCTGGGGTGGGAAAAGCTTGGCAAGAGCTAGGAATTGACAGAAGGTCAGGGTTGCTGGAGTATAAGGAAGAGAGTTGCAAGAGGCGAGGAGAGAGAAAGGCAAGGGGCTGTGGAGACCATTGTAAAGAGTTTGGATTTTATTCAAGCTGGTTGGGGACTGAAATTCACGTGGGAGATGCTCCACATATGAATTTGTTGGATAAATGGATGATTTAGAAATATCCTTCCATTTGGAGGCTTAGGCATCAAAAGTCTTCAGCAACTGCATCCCTATCAGAATTTCCCCCAGGACTCATTTGTCTATCATTCAGTTGGTCCATTTGCATATATGCCTATAAATGAGCTCTAAAGACATGGTTATGGGAAGACCCAGGCATGGGTTTACCAGGGCAGCTGCACTGGCTGACTCCAAGAAGGTACCATTCTCATTGTGTTCTCTGTAAATACATTCCTGGAGCACAGCATCGAATTGGATGAAATAGTGACTCCTAGATTTGGGCAGCACGATGTCCTGGTCCCAGCTTGGACACTCACTAGCTGCACGACCCGGGGCCAGTTTCGTGCTCCCTCTGGGCCTCGGTTTCATGAAAGAGGATGATGCCACACCTACCTCCCGGGGTTGTTGAGAATTTTCAAGCTAGGGCAGTGAAAGCACAGTATTTGAACTTGGTAAAGAAGGGTAACTAACTGGGGTCCTAGAATGAGCTTCAAGGATCAGTGGACCCCCTGAAATTGCATACAAAGTGTGTATCGTGTGTACATCTGCATACAAAGGTCAGTGCATTTTTCAAAGGAGAGGATCCAAAACTCTCTCCTCGGTTTCTCCGAGTCCCGTGATCCACCATAGGGTAAATGCTATTATACACCTGGCAGCTGGGACTGCTACTGGCCCTTGAAGTTGTTCTCTTGCTCTGAGATCTAGTTAAACATTTGCTTGTTGATGTCTTGTTTCCTCTGGAGTCTGTAAGCCGATTGCTGGCAAGCAGCTGCCTGCACTGACCCTTCCCTCCCCACCTTGCAGTCACGCTAACCCCTGACTTCCCACGGACCCGCCCAGCAGCGATGCATCAGCCCAGGGCCAATCCCTCCCCACTGTGCACACAGGAGGCTCAGGTCCCAGCTGCGTCAGTGGCCAAGAGTGGGTGAAATGAGCTAAATCAGTGTGCTATTCCTGAGCCAGGCATTGCCTTACTCCTCCCAGGTAATAAGATGCCTTAACCCAGATACACATTCTCTGCAGGCTACCCCCAAGGAGCGGTAGCTAATGGCAGGGATTTCTGGCACCAGGTTCCGCCCAGGAGGAAGATGGTCCCGTTTGTGAGAAGAGGAGATGTGAGAGCTTTGACTTCCACCCCCCACAGAAGGTTGACCCTGGGTGGTTTGTATATGTCTGTGTTCCCCACACATCCCGCATAGTGCCCAGCACATTACAGGCACTTAACAAAAGCAATAAATAAATAATGGTCATTTCCAGCCCATCTACCCACCACACCCTCCGGGGATCCTAACGCAGTACCCTCACCTCTCATCTAGCCGATTCCTAACTGGTTCCCCCACCTCTTCCTGAGAAGTAATAAAGTTAATGATACTTTGTGTAGATGTTGCATCTTTCTTCTCAAGAACTCCAAACACTTGATTGTTATTAGCTCTTCATCCTCATTTCTGAGTTAGGTTTAAAAGGCAGGGGTGGGGTATTCTACCCACCCCTATGCCCTCCCACCAAATCGATGTTATTTCAAGGAATTGAGGTCTAGGACAGGAACTTTGCCCAGATCTGCAAGTCACAGGCAGGGGGAACTAGGAATAAGGACCTGCCCCCCAGATCCCCATCCCTGAATTTGCTCTAAGACTCCCAAAATCTTTTTTTTGCCTGGAAGCAAAGCAGATCTTTCTAATTCTGCTAACGTCCCTAATAGTCTCTCAGTTCCTGAGGTTTGAGAAAACCCCTTGCTTAGGAAGATCCCCACAGGGAAGAAAAGGTCCCGCACAGTGTGATACAGCCAGACACTGGACCAGGACGCTGCTGCCGTGTGGACCACCTCAAATTCAGATGAAGGCCCTCCAACACACCCCAGAGAGTGTGAGTTAGAGATCCTCAGTGGGCTTGGATCTCCACGGTAAGCACCTCCCTCCACTTCCAGAACAAAGCCCACAGTGCTGAGAGGCTATACCCTGGGAAGCAGCATGGCTCAGGGAAACCGAGAGGCCTGCTCCTGGCTCTAATTATCTGAATAACCCAAGGAGAGAATGAGTCGGAAGTTTCCAGACCTCGGTTGCTTCATCAGTTAAATGGGTCTAATATTAGCCATCCTGTGTGCCTCGTCAGGAGGTTGGCAGCACAAAGCCAGACAGATGTGAAAGTGCTTTGAAAAAACTAGACATTCTGTTGAGATGCTGCTGCCGTGGACATCAGGACAGATGCAGTCTGTTCTCTGAGGATCACCTACAGATTTTTGGAGCCAGCGGGGAACTTGAGGCTCACCAGCCCGTCCTTTTTCCAGAAGAGACCAAAGATGGGAAGTGAGTGTAGTAATGTGAAAAATGCCCCCCTGCCACAAAGATAGTCCCATCAGATCCTTGGAACCTCTGAATGTGATCTTATTTGGAAAAAAGTCTTTGCAGATGTGATTAAGTTAATGATCTTGAGATGAGATAATCCTGGATCATCCAGGTAGGCCCTAAATGTTATCACATGTACCTTTATAAATTAGACATGCAGAGAGAAGAGAAGGCCTTGTGACCATGGAGGCAGAGATAAGAGTGATGCGGCGGGGGCTTCCCTGGTGGCGCAGTGGTTGAGAATCTGCCTGCCAATGCAGGGGACACTGGTTCGAGCCCTGGTCTGGGAGGATCCCACATGCCGCGGAGCAACTGAGCCTGTGAGCCACAACTACTGAGCCTGCGCGTTTGGAGCCTGTGCTCCACAACAAGAGAGGCCACAACGGTGAGAGGCCCGTGCATTGCAATGAGGAGTGGCCCCCTCTCGCCGCAACTAGAGAAAGCCCTCGCACAGAAACGAAGACCCAACACGGCCAAAAATAAAAATAAATAAATAAATTTATAAAAGAAAAAAAAAAAGAGTGATGCGGCCACAAGCCAAGAAATACCTGGAGCCACCAGAAGCTGGAAGAATCAGGAAGGATCCTCCTCTAGAGCCTTGGGAGGGAGGGAGGACATGGCCCTGCTGACACCTTGATTTTGGACTTAACGGCCTCCAGAACTGTGAGAGAATAAATTTCTGTTGTTTTAAGCCACCCGAGTTTGTGGAAGTTTTTGACAGCAGCCCTGGGAAACTAATACATGAGGTGGGCAAACTCCCACCTTTTATTGATGGTAGAACCAGGTGTCCTGGCTCTGCATCCAGCATGTGTCATGTCACATCCCTCCTGGCCTCTTTGAGAGGTGAGGAATGAAGCCATATGTTACCCAGAGAGCCATCTCCAAAGCTCAGGGTCAAGGGAAGACAGCAACAGCCGCCGAGACCAGCTCCTTTTGGTAGCACAGACAGAGGGCAGAGGAGGCCACTGCACATGCAGAACATGCATCTCCTGAACCAGCTGATGCTGGAACCCACAAAATACCCCCGAGACCAAGCCGGCTGACTAGCAGTGTCCTCTGCAGGAAGAGGACTAGGTCTTAGCTGCAAACGAGGTGCCTGGAGATGCAGAACTCTGTGTCCTCCATGCCCTGAGCTGGATCCCGTGCTCCTGGGCCTCCCAGCGCAGCGCAGAGCTCCACGTGTTTTTGGAGGATGGGTACTTGGATCTGATTTTTGGTGTGTCAGAGGGACAGTGGTTTGTGTTCAGTTCTTGCCTGCCATCTGGCAAGGAAGGCCCTCAGCGCTGAGTGAGTCTTCTCCCCATGAGAATATTCTCATGTTCAGAGAACTCCAAAGATTAATTTCTGACCCGGAGCAGATTTTCACAGCACTGACAGAAACCAGTGCCTTAACTTCTAGTTTCCCAGTTAGCCAATCGCTGATGAGGGAAATTCCTGCTGAAGTTCTGGCATTTTCTGGTTCTAGTTCCCAGGGTTTCACAGAGGAGTGGCCACAGTGGGATCGGGGAGCAGAGCAGGCTTTGGATGGAAGGAGTCTTTCCTTTTTGGAGTCTTAGCTGAGCGCTGATGACACCTCACATTGTCGGGGCTGCACTAGGGGCTTCCCCTCGCTGATGGAAACACCCATCAGTCCCCAGCTTTCTGCAGGGTGTGCCGGCTGTGTGCCATGCTGGGGGTCCACATGGAAGCAGGAGGGGTCTGTCTACCCCAGGGTCTCTGAACCAAGGCACGATCAACCTCTGGGACCGGGCATTCTTTGGGGCCCCATTCTGTGGGGTCTCTCCTGTGTACTGTAGGGCATTTAGCAGTGTCCTTGGCCAGCGGCACCCTCCACCCTGTCGTGACAACCAGAAATGTCTCCAGACATTGCCCACATATCCCTGAAGGGCAAAATCACCCCCCTTTGAGACCCACTGGTCTGTGCACACCTGGTTTCCCTTTCTCCTGGTGATAGAAGCTTCCTCTGTGCGGCGTCACCCCATGATATCTCAAAGTTCACTGTCCTGTAACACCATTGCTGTTTCCCCTCTATTGGATGGGAAGTAAAAATAATCGTATCAACAATTTATTGTATGCTGATTTTAAATCAGTCACCTCATTTAAATCCTTGTTAGCAACTCTATAAAATTATTCCATTGTAAAATGTTATGAGTAACCAGGAATACTGTATTACAAGACGAGGAGACCAAGGCAGAGAAAGTCAGTGAACTTGGTCAAGGTCACACAGGTTTTAAGGAACTGAGCTAGGATTCCAACTCAGGCAGCTGAGCTCTTAAGCACCATTCTACACTACAACTTCAGTCATACGAAATGTTTGGGATGTGCTTTCGAATTTTTAACTTTGTAAGTTGTCATTTATACCATTGGGTGCGAGATGGCATGGCAGGTAGCAATATGATATTATTATCATCCCCATTTTTCAGATGAGGAAACTGAGGCTTGTCCAAGGCACGTGGTGTTTCAAAGACAGTCCAAGGACCTGAATCCTGGTTTCCTGTCATAGAATTCAAGCTTTTCCTTCTATGCCAGGCTGCATCTGGATAGGAACTTTAGTGAGAGGGGCTGAAGGTGTAAACATTCCTTCAGGTATTCTGGCTGTTAACTGTCAAGCCAGGGAATTGAAAATAGGAAGCTCTGCTTTTTCGTAGCAATCCTGGAGCCCCAAATGAATACTGCACATGGGTAGTTGGGTGCCTGTGTGCATTCTGCATATTTAACACGAGGTATAGCAGGTGAATTTGTCTTGCACCACCCAGACCCTGGAGACAGCTGCTCCTTTCAAGGGCTGCTGGGCACTGCTGGGAGGTGACAGTGGCCATAGCTGGTCAACTGCAGTTGCTTCCTGGACAGAAAAGCCACCCTTGTTGGTATCCGCCCCTACCACAATCCACTCCCCATGTATCCAGTATCTCGCTGAACAGCGTGTGCAGGTGTTGCGTCGTTTTACTGGAATGGCAATCCTGTGGGGGTGGTTATTATCACTCATGTTTTGCTGAGAAGACTGAGGATTGGAGAGTTTCAGGGACTCAGTCGGGATCACACAGCCAGTAGGCGGTACTGGGCCTCTGGCTTGCCTTCGTCTGCTGCCTCCTCTGGTGCCCAGGCCTTCAGGCTTGTCAGGTTTTGAGCACAGAGTGCTAGAGCGGAAACGTGGAGCGCTCAGGGACAGGCCTGCATCCTAAAGATGACCAGTCTCCTTGCTATGGGAGTTCTGTCTAGATTGTTCACTCGTTCAACACGTAGTAGTCCTCGAGGGCCTACTATGTGCCTGGTGCTGTGCTAGTGTGGGGCACAGAGGTGAATGAGTAGATAAGCAGTGGGGTGAATGGTGACTCAACCCCCCCCACAAGAGGTACATCCACCTCTGAATCCACATACCTGTGAATGTGACCTTTTTTAGAAATAAGGTCTTTGCAGATATAATTAAGTTAAGGATCTCAAGATAAGATCATCCTGGATCCCTCAATCCAATGACAAGTGTCCTCATAAGAGAAAGGCAAAGAGAAATTTGAGACATCCACGTGAGGACAGAGGCAGACATTGGAGAGATGCAGCCACAAGCCAAGGAACGCCTGGAGCGTGAGACGTTGGAAGAGACCATGAAGCATCCTCCCCAGGAGCTTTTGGAGGGAGCGTGGCCCTGCCAACACCTTGATTTGGGAGCTCTGGCCTCCAGAACTGTGAGAGAATCAATTTCTGTTGTTTTAAGTCAGTGATTACCAGTTTGTGGTCACTTGTTATGGCTGCCCCAGGAAAAGAATATATCCTGAAAGGGGATAATTTTGAGAATGAAGGGAAAAAAAGAAGTGTTGGTTGCAAGATGACCCTGATAGCACACATTAAAATTCACTGGAGCAGACCCTCTCATGCCCCGTCAGAACAACCAGGCAAGTTCTTCATGGAAGTCGCTGAAACAAATGCAGCGGAATCCTCCACCCCCGAACTCCCAGCTGTTAAAAGAAGGCAGCCGACAAGTCAGCAGGGTAATTAGACAGAGACAGGAAGTCAAGTTGCTCCAGGCACCTTCACGGGAAGGGTGTCATCAGCCCCAGGTTTATTCATTAATGTCCAAGAATGCCTCCATCCCTCCCTCTCCCACAAACACGGAACGTGTGTGTGTGCGCGCGCGCTCTGTGGGAGGCCCTGTGCCAGGCTCTGAAGAGGGTACCACAAAGCCCCATCCCCATCCCCATGGGGCTCAGAATCTGGTGGGAAAGCAGTGATGTCAGTCCCCGTGCTTAGAGGCAGCACTGACATTCACTGGGATGTACTGATACAGCAACGCTGTTTGTTGAAATGGTGGAACACTTCTGTCTGGAGCAGTTGGTAATGAGCTGTTGATCTGAACCCCTAAGTGCCACCTGCCACCTCGGCTGTGCCAGCCCCTCTCCTTGCAGGTCCCCATGGACCTCTTCACCATCCAGCAATAGGGGGAGAATGGTACCTCGGTACAGTGGACCCCTCCAGGATCCTGCTTCTGTGCTACAACCAGGATCTGTTCTGACTGGTCCCTGCTGTCCTGAGTGTCACATATTTTGACTATCATCGCTGACTAGACCTCAGTGCCAAGAGAATAAAAGGCTGGCTTTGAACCTGTGTATCTCGGCTATTTAATCCCAGTTAGTCATCTTGAAATTGCATGCCTTAGGTGCACGGAAGACAAGCGAGGGTGAACCGGTCTGTGTACATCATTCTTCCATGCCTGGAAAGTAGCCTCAGAGATATCATCTGTTCCCACAAGAGCACTGAAAAGGGTCTGGGGAGAGCTCTGGAACCCACACCAGTGAACAGATTGGTCAGACCCATGCCTGCAAGTTACCAAGGTCAAAGAGAGATCAGAAGCCAAGTCCAGGCTGTGGACCCCACTGTCTGTGCACCCTGCTGAAAGTCAAGGGTCTGGAGCCAGCAGGCAGGAAGACAAAGCCAGATCCAGGGTTTAGGCAGAGGAGGTTCCAGATGGACCAGAGGTTATCAACTCAAATACTCACAGGAGCCGGGCAGCTAAAGCAGCTGCCCCCAGCCTAATACTGGGACAGCCTTAACACACTTCCAAAAGCCATTTCTATAATTCTTATAGCATCAAAATAGAGTATTTTTGTGGTGGGAGGGCTACTGGCCCAGGGTTATGTCAGGAGATTGGCTGCAGGTGCCGTAGAAGGAGTGCATTTCTATCCTTCTTTATTTTTCTCCATGAGGCCAAGGGGCCAAACATGAAAGTTTCCAGGGTCCTTCCGTGTGTTTTTTGAGAATTGAAGTTGGACAAGCCCCTTCCACCTGGTCATCAGCACTGTTGCTGTTATACAGGGATGAGGATGTTTGGCCCATGAAAGGACAAAGTTTTCCAGTAGTTGCAGAAACCAAAGATGGAATGAACTTACATCACTTAACCATTAATTCATTCCACAAATATTTTTGCAAACCCATTATGTGCAGAGCCTTTAGGGGCTGAGGTAGGGAACAAGTCAGAAGTCATCTCTGCCCTCCTGGCACTTTCAGTCAATTGAGCACCTACTATGTGCCAGGCCCTTTACAAAAATAATGTGAAATAATCCCCACTACCCACACTTATTGAGGGCTTATGCTGCCAGGGACAATCAAGTTCAAGTATATACTTCCACTAATAATTGCAGGAACACGAATTATCTCTTGTCACTTGCCATGCATGTGCTGGGTGCTTTGTGAGCATTATTGGGGTTAAACCTCCAGCAACGTCTCCAGGCTAAACACTACCAGTACCCCCATCATCCAGATGCGTATACAGAGGCACAGAGAGGCTGTGACTTCTTCCAGCTAGTAAGTGGCAGAGGGGTTTGAACTTGCCAGATTCTAGAACAGATGCTGTTAATTATGCTGCCTGCCTTTTAATTCTCAAAACACCCCTATAGATAGTCATTCTTAGCCCCATTTTGCAGATAAACCTGAGGCTCTGAGAGGTTTTTATCGTGTCTGCTGCTGGGGGCTGGGGCTATTGGCTGCAGAAGTTAAAAGGGCACCAAAAACCTCACTGATCAAGATGATATTATTTTAATGGAATTTTTTTTTTAACTCAAAATGAGTGCCAAAAACTCCACAATGAACGAAACATCAGAATTTTAAAGAAAGATTCCACCCTGAACTCGCAGGACCTCATCTGACAACACCCTAACCCCAGTCCTGTCTTTATTTAAAATTTTCATAATTTGTTCATCATTGATTTTCTAGCATTACTTTTCTTAAAAATATTGTTTTAAAATATTAATCTTGATTACTGAGTTTTGGCCCGCACTTAAATTTTGTACCTAGACGGGGACCTGTAGTCCTGCTTCTCACAGCTGCCTTTTATTGAGCGCTCACTCTGGCACTATAATCGTGCTTTGCCTGTGTCTCATTTTATCCTCTCAACCGTCTTAGGAGGCAAGTATTATCATCGCGCCTGTTTTACAGATGAGGCTACTTCGGACCAGAGAGGTCCAGAGCTCTGATTAAGGTCACACAGCGGAGGGGGCGGAAACTTGAACCCAGCCAGGTTTCCTCGAGAGAGGGAGTGAGCTCCCCGTACTGGGAACAGCCCAGGCACAGGCGGAGGACTGAGGACCGCCCGGCGTGTAGGGAATTCCTGCTGGGCGTGGGAGGCGGGACTTGATGACCTCTGAGTTCCCAACAACGCCCAATTCCAGCTTTCTACGATCCCATTGTTTCCGAAGAAACGGTCCCGTGGCTCGGCGGCGGCGCCGGGCCTGGGCCCCTGCCTCGGCCTGGATAACCGGGGTGGGGGACGCAGAGTCCCCGGCGCATCAGCTGGCGGAGGGGTCGGCACGGCCCCGGGGAAGGGGGTTCCCGCCCGCCGGGCGCGCGGAGCCCCGATCCTTACCGCCCCGGAGCAACCCTGGGAGGGCGAGGCATTGCGATGCAAGAAAGCTCTTGGTAATAAGCAGAATTGGGTTTTAATGGGGTTCGCAGAGATAGAACAGAAATCAAATTAGGGCCTAATTGGCATGCACGCGGCAGTGAGAGCGGCGGCGGCGCGGCGGTCCCGCTGGGGCTGAGCAGCGCAGCAGCCCTGGGGACGCGGCGTCCCGCCGGCGGGAGGCCCCAGGCTCGCGGGGACCCCTCCGCCGGCGGCGCCCCCCCTCCCGCCCGTGCAGCCCGCGCGCCCGCCCCGCCCCCGGAGGACCCGGGCATGGCCTGGGAACGCGCGAATACCGGCCGGCGCTGGGGCAGCCACACTCAGCACCCACCCCTGACGTTGACCCGGCTCCTAGAAAATGCCTGAGCGGCTGAGCAGCGTCCACAGCTGGCCTTTGTGTTGATGGAAAAGATAAAAGGGTGTGGGGGAGATGGCCGTGGGGAAGGGACAGGAGAGGGAAAAGATTTATCAGCAAAAGAAACCGAGAACCCAGCGCGTAATTATTAATAGTAGTCGTAATATGAGTGATATTGGGCGCTGACCCTGGGCCAGGTCCTCTGCCGGCACGTTTTGCTGTTTTACATCGTGACTTCTATGAGGTTTGGTAACCTCTTTCTCTCCGTTACACCCGTGAGGAATCGGAAGCACAGAGGGGTTTAGTTGCTTACCCGGGGTTATCCAGTGAGGACACCTTGTAACTGACCCTCCATCCCGAGACAGGGCGACTACGGAGGCTGTGCTTGTATCTGTTTCTGCCACGAACAGTACATGTAGTTAAATTTCTTTTTTATCTATCTTTAAAAGCACTTACAAGATTCTCCTTAGACTGATGATGTGTTGGTTTTGTAAGATGACATTTCTTTTTAAGGTTTTTCAATTTGGGTTTTCACTATATCTGAGGAATTTTATTTTATATCTGCCATATTTCCCTGTAGTGTCCTTGGAAGTCTTAACCCTCTTCAGGCCCTGTAGGTCTGTGCCAAAGAGCACTCCTAGTGTTTGGGGGATAGAAACCGAGAGAAGCAAAGAGAGATCGCAGCAGTTCCACAGGTGAGCAGAGCAATGGTGGAATGAATAACTTTAGGGAAATACCAATAGCAACTCTCCCTCCTCAAGCATCCTCTGTATAGTATGTCCATTCCTCAAAAAATTCTTGAAGGGAGGCACTTTAATCCTCATTTTTAAATGCGGAAACAGGTTCAGAGAAGTACAGTGACTTACCCAAGGCCACGCAGTGAGTCCATGGTAGAACTGTCCCAGAACTGTCTGACCCCAGATCTCACGGTCTTTAGATCATCTGTTCCAAAAGCACCAAGAATTGGTGTGCTGTGCCCTTCTAGCAGTTGGGAGGTGGATGATTTGCTTCCCTCCACACCATGAAGCCTTTGCCAGATTAAAAAAAAAATATTTTTGAGGGGGACCAGATTGGAGGAAACTTAGAGAACCCAGTACTGACCTTTTTTCAAGCCTGGGCTGGAGCCTTGATCTGCCTCCAAGGGGGATCAAACATTTCTTGGTGGCAGCTGATTGAGAACATTCTAGGACAGATTTTCCAAAGTATATTATATGAAACATGTCCAGAATTGTTCATGAAACAACAGGCTCTGTGATCAAATGATTTGGGGAAATTTGGGGTTGAGCAAAGTTCAACCTGCTTCTTTACTGCAGGACTTTTCAGAGCCTTTAGCACACTCAGGCACGCGATCTCCAAGAGGGTCCATTGTAAGAAGCGTTTTCCAAATCGTGGACACTCTTTTTCACAGAGTATTGTGCAGGACTGGGGTTCCACAGAACCTACTCTGGGAAACATGACCTAGTGTGTTCTGGAACTCACGCCTTTAGAATTCTGTCCCTGATTAGGGGTAGAGTTTGCCCTTTTCGTTGCTACCTACTGTCTCCTTTTGTTAGGAGAGATGTTTTTAAAGTCTCACTCAGAAAAGTGTTCACAGTTGAACAAGGAGCCCCGACTGTGTATTTCCCCAAAGTGTTGCCAATCACACTCCTCAATCAAAAGTATTTATTGGGCCGTTATGCCTGCCCAGGGCAGTAAGGGGCTCTGAAGACTTAAAAGTAAATGAAATTAACTAGGTGATGTATGTAGCACGTTTAGCCTGAGGAATGGTGGAGTTAGTATCGGAATTTCTGTTATCCGCACTGCTGTTAGACCTGGTCCCTGCCGTTGTAGAGCTCAGAGACTGGGTGGATAATTAAAACACATGCACTCAACATGATAAAACAGCTTGGTACATCTGTGACAAAGGCCAATTGCAAATATTTTGGAAGCATAGCTATTCCCCAAGCACGTTAAAAAATCTTTATTAGATTTTTAGTTATAAAATTAATACAATGCCTTTTGGAAAAAAATAAACTTTAGAAAGAAGAAAATGAAAAGCAAAAAGTTCCTGTTCATACTCTCTACTCCGCCACCCCTAACTCCCTAGAAGTAATCACTGTAAATGCACTGTATACCATTCCAGACTTTTCTGTGCGTGAAACAAACATGTAAATATGGAGTTTTCTTTTTACAAAAAAAGTGGGTCATAAGACACTGCTTGTAACCTACTTTTTCCCACTTCGCTATATACATTGTAGACCCTTCTAACACAACAAGATCAACCTCCCTCCACTCCCAGCCGCTCCCAAGACCCACCCCTTGTGTGCCTCACTTTGTGAACCCCTGAGGAGGGAAAAGCCATAAAAGTCCACTCATTTGTTGGACATCTACTGAATGCCATACACATGTGTGCTAGGGGATTGGGAAAGATGGAAAAGTATTTAAATGGAGGGAACACCATATGCAAAGGTGTGCAGGTGGGAAGTCAGGTGAGTGGTGCCAGGTGTGGGAGATGTGCCTCTCCCTTTTCAATGCCCAAAGGCCATCCCACTCTATGCACGAACCATGATTTACTTGCCCAGTCCCAGTCATTTTAAAATGCTTTTTTATAAGAGAGATTAGAATATCGCTGATCTGGTGTGGCCGGAGCGTAAGCACCTAGAAGGCAGTGGGTCAGATCTCTACAGGGTTTTATCCAGCATCCTCTCCCTGTAAATGCCATGACTATTAAATCTTTTAGCCAATTTCATGATTGTTTCCAAAGGCGCTATGAATTGGAATCACCTGGTGTGAGACCCTTTTACTTAAAGAGCACAGTCAAATGATAAACTCTGCGACACAAATGAGTGACTTGAGCATGTCACCAGCCACTTGTCACGTTCATTCACACACTCAAGGGGTCAGTTGTAGCTGCAATTAGCTGGTTAACTAGCATTTGTTGGGCTCTCAGGAGTTGCTGAAATATAGCAATGATGGCAGGAGGAAGCATTGCAATTGCAAGGGCAAATATCTGTCCCTGTGGCAAAGGGAATAGGGGAGAGGGGCCCCTTTAAGAGTTTCCCGGGAGGCAGTGAGGAATTAAAAAGCAATCATAATTAGTCTTCAAAATGAAACACGATGGGCCAAATGTCAGACGCTCATCCTTTCTCGGTGCCGCAGACTCAACCAGACAGGTCCTCCTTGCGTTCTGGCACTCCGGTTCCCTGCAAGGAGGCCCGGAGACTCTATTAAAAATCCCAAATAGCTGAGATTCTCCAGGATCAGCAAATCCGCACAGAAGACCTTAAATCAGCAGAATCTGCGAGCTTTCAGCTTCGGTGGCTGGTGTGCAGGGCTTTTCAATTGTCTCCATTCAGTTCCTCGAGTGGATCTCATAGGCCGAATGAGATCTTTATCATCTGTCACCGGGGCGGTGCACACTGGGCCTGCCACGGCAGCGTCCATCCCAGCTGCAGGAAGACATCAGCAGCTCGTCGGGGCTGAGTCCCTGCCCTGTCGCCACATATGGAATGCATGGTCCCAGCTGAGGATGCCACACGCCCCTGGCCTCACTTACCTGGCCCTGGAATGGCATCACCTCTTTTCCCATTCAGCTACAGCCCTCTCACTGCCAAAGTCAAAACCTCTGAGAAGCAATTTAAGTGGCTTGTCAAAAAGGAGGTCATCATAACGCAGCAGGTGGCTGTAGATAGGTAGTGGGGAGGTAGTGGGTCTGGGGGGCTGTCCCAGCTCTGCCACCTGCCTGCTGAGTGCCCTTGGACGCGTCATTAGAGCACTCAGAGCCTCCACTATAAATGGGCACGATAAAATCTCCCACCTTCTTGGGAAGGTGAAATGATTTAATTAAAGCAGAGACTTAGAGTACATGACTAATTCAGAAAAGCATGTCTAGTCTCGAGCAAAATAAACACCATTAAGTCTTCTGACATCATCATCATCAAAACACTTATTGACACAATAATGTGAAGGTACTTAATGCCACCTAACTATACGCTTAAAAACAGTTAAAATGATACATTTTATGTCATGTCTATCTAAATTTAAAACAAAACTTATTGAGCAACTGCTTTATGCTAAATGTTGTACCTGCACTTAATCTGCACAACTCTTTAGGTGGGAGAAATTATCCCCATTTTAAAGAGGAGGAAGTCATCTCCGAGCGGCCACCCAACTAGCAAGTAGCTGAGTCAGGATTCCAACTGAGTCTGTCCGACCCCAAAGCCTGTTCTCTTAACCTCGACGGGTTTTTTTTGTTGTTTTTTTTTTATATATATATTTTAATTTTTTAAACATCTATTTTTAGCTGCGTTGGGTCTTTGTTGCTGTGCGGGTGCTTTCTCTAGTTGTGGCGAGCGGGGTCTACTCTTCGTTGCGGTGCGCAGGCTTCTCATTGCGGTGGCTTCTCTTGCTGTGGAGCACGGGCTCTAGGCACATGGGGTTCAGTAGTTACAGGATGCAGGCTCAGTAGTTGTGGCAAGTGGGCTCAGTTGCTCTGCAGCATGTGAGATCGTCCCGGACCAGGTATCGAACCCGTGTCCCCGGCATTAGCAGGCGGATTCTTAACCTCTTCGCTACCAGGGAAGTCCCAACCTCGACGTTTTGATGTCTTGTTTGCCTGAGGGTGATATCATCGGATGTCTATTCAGTACATCACGGCAGCTCACAGCCCCATTCATACATTCAGTCAGACTTGGGTGAGTACCCGATGGGTGCCAGGGACCAAGTCAGATACCAGGGAGGCAAAGATGAATGGGAGTCCGAGAGCAGTCCTAGCACAGGCTACGGCAGGCAGAAACAAAATACCGAGTCCTTTAGGAGTGGAGCGAGTTGTAGACGGAGGACCATGAGGAGGGGTGTCTTTGCAAAGGAAGTAACGGCTGAGCAGAGGGGGATGATTCTTTTCCCAGGAAGTGGAAGAGGGGACGGCATTGGCCAAGGCATTAGTGGCAGAGGGGGCATGACTAGTGTGTCAAAAAGTGCAGAGGGATCCAGGGAAAGGAGTTTAAGAAGATGCTGGAAAGGTAGCCAGGTGTAAGCAAAGGAGGCTGCATGGTTATCCTGCAAAAATTTTGAAGGAGAATGACAAGGTCATGTTCATAGAGCTACAGAGAGAAGATCCCACTTCACTTTTTGTTTTTGGTGCAGGAGCAGGGGTGGTCGCGGTAAAAACAATATAATGCAAACACCCTGAATGTCTATCAACTGCTGCACAGATAAACAAAATGTGGTATATCCACACTGGAGATTGTACGATGGAATAGTATTCAGCCATTAAAGGGAATGGAGTACTAACACATGGATGGACCTTGAAAACATGATGCTAAGTGAAAGAAGTCAGGCATGAAAGGCCATGTACTATATCATTTCACTTACATGAAATGTCCAGAATAGGTAAATTCATAAAGACAGAAAATAGATTACCAATTGCCTGGAGCTGGGTAGGCGGAGGGAATGAGACTAATGAGTGTAGGGTCTAATGAGTGTAGGGTCTCTTTTTGGGATGATATACTCTGAAATTAGATCTATGCACAACTTTGAGAATGCACTGAAAGAAATAAAATCACTGAATTGTCTGATTTTAAAGGGTGAACTTTATGGTGTATGAATTATATTTTAGTAAAGCTGTTATTAAAAAAACAGTATAACCATATTAAATAAAAGTTTGAAAAATAGAAATCCCCTCTAGTCCTACACCCCCAACATACAGCTATTTCCCACTTGTACATTTCCTTCTTTGTCCCTGCACTTATATATTTTACATATACACTATCAGAGAGTATCATTTTCTATTCCGTTTTTAACTTAGCATTTCATCACAAACATTTGTTCACATTCCTATGAGGTCTCCATAATTGTTTTCAGATCCAAGTTTTAGGAAGATGAATGAATTCATTCAACAAATATTTTTTGAGCACATGCCAGGAACTGTTCTAGGCACTGGACAAGGCCCCTGTTCTCCTGGAGCTTATTTTCTGGTTGAGAGGACAGACAACAACAAACTGATAAACGAAGAAGATAACTTCTGATTGTGAGGAGTATGATATGAACAGAAATCCAATAGGGAAATGAGACAGAGAGGCATGGCATGGAGGTAATATTAGAAAGGGTGGTCAGGGACAGAAGTGACCTTTGAGCTAAGACTTAAGTGATGAGAAGACACCAACTATGTAAATTCTGAGAGGAAGTATTCTAGGACAAGGATACAGCAAGTGCAAAGGCCCTGAGGTAGCAACATGCTTGCATGCTTTAGGAACAGTAAGAATTTGGGTGACAATGCAAAGGGCAGGTTTGGGGAAGGAAAGATGTGGCAAGGGACCAGGTAGGTGGCAATGGAATTTGAATCATCTGAGACTGCCGTGAACATCACTTTGGCCAGAAGCAAAGACCAACGAGTCCTAGTTGTTCAAGTCCAGTCCTAGCGTAGTTGTCAAAGTTACCTCCTGGCCTATGCTTGGGAAGGAGCCCGGGAGCCGGAGCTCAGGGTACACTCTGAATCAGAGCCGGCACCAGCCCCCTGCTCAGTGCTCTGGCTTTCCCAGGTGCTTTCCAGCACAGCCACATGAAGCCACACCCAGAGAGCCCCGGGGGCCTCCGGAGCCCGGCTAGTGTGTGGGCAGAGCCAGCAAGTGCCAACCTGACAGCTGATGGCAGCCCAGCCCCTCCCTGCCGCCTCACCACCTGCACATCAAAGTGGCAACGCTCCTGGCACATCCGCTTCCTCTGGCCCCAAACCCACAGAGCTGGCACTGCGCCCCCCAGCACAGAGCCTCTACCCCTCACCTGGCACCCACGGCTCCCAGCCCTGGGCTTTGTAACTCTCTCCTTCCCTCAAATCACAGGCTTGCTTTGGAGACAGGCCAATCTGGATCAGGTCCCCTGTGAAACTCGCATGGCTCCCTGATTTCTGCCTGGTAACACTCATTGTTCTTTGCATTACTCACTTAATATCTATCTGTCTTTCGCTTTTGACTGTAAGCTCCAGGAAGGCAGGAACAAGGAATCCATAACGTTTAGTACGTCTTACAGTGCTGTCAATAGAAATATAATGTGGGCCACATATGTAATTTAAAATTTCCTAAGAGCCACATTCAGTAAGCAAAAAAAGATAAAGGCAAAACAAATTTTAATAATATATTTTCTTTAACCCAACAATCCAGAATATTATTTCAACATGTGGTCAATACAAAGACTGCTAATGAGATATTTTATATTCTTTTTTCTCATACTAAGCAGTCAAATTCCAGTGTATATTTTATATTACAGCACATCTCAGCTAGGATGCTAAATTTTCATGGGAAATAATCTTATTTGGATTTTATCAAATTTATGGAGAGAGTCCATTCACTTACCCAAGTTGTGCCGAACATACATAAAAGTTTTCCAGTAGTGGAATGAACAGCTTTTAACTTTAAATTTAAATAAAGTAAAATTAAATAAAATTAAAAATACAGTGCCTCAGGCACACTAGCCATATTTCAAGTGCTCCATTGCCCATGTGGCTAACGGCTACCATATTGGAAAGAAAAGATATCAAAATCCCCATATTTGCAAAACGAATGGATTGATAAATCCCACTTTCACCATTTCCTTTTAATATGACTTGGGCCTTGGGGTGGTTTTAAATACCCACCAATTCTTTGATACTCCCCCTGTCCAAAGGTGAAGCCTGATTCCTCTCCCCTTGAGTCTGAGCCAGACTTAATGACTCACTTGGAAGGAATGGAATGTGGCTAAGTGACAGTGTGTGACTTCCAAGACTAGGTCATGCTGTGTGCTGTGGGTCTGTCCGCCTGTTCTACGTCTTGACCTCAGATTCCCCCAGAGAGAAGGTCTCCCCGGCTCTCTCGCTGCTGTGCAGTGGAAGCCACCTCCGTTGGGCAGCGCTCTCACCCAAGAACACGTCTGAGCCTCAGTCTTCGGATCAAGCCCACGCCTGGTCCAGGGGGCTGTGGTCAGGGTAGCGAGGCCATGAGGTCACAAGGCCAACTTTTCTCAGAAGATGCCCAAAGCACCAAGGACATGATGGTCTTGGTAGTGCCCTTGGGTGAGTCTACTAATGAACATGGACCTGTTTCCTTGTCTGTCAAATGACAGATGATAGTAGGACTTAGACCGCCCATCAGGTAGCTATGAGGGTCCAACGAGGTTGTTCAAAGAAAAGCCCTTTCCAACAGGAATGTCTCATTTAAATACTATTGCTGTGACAAAGGCAGCTTTCTGTGTACGTGAAATAGAAAAATGTAACCATCGTCCGATTAATCAGGACTGTCCTATTCAAAGAAGTCACAGAGGCTTAGGACACTGGGCACATTTTAAACACCAGTGAGATTAAGAAGATGAGGTTGAGTTAAAAAAAAAAAAAGCAGCAGCTGTTTCTTGCCTGTGGCGTTTCTAGCTTGTGCACATCATCCCTGTAATATTTCTTCTTCCTTTTTTGTTAATGGCTTGGGGGTTTGAACACTGTTTTGTTCAGCCACATGGGGAAATGTTTAATGAATCCTTGTGAATATTCATTAAATGCTGTTAATATTTTCTGGTGGGGGAGGCCCTGCTGCCTGTCCGGCGGGTCTTGGAACCGTGGCAGGGAAGCCGCCCACCACTTGATTTCTGTTACTTGTTTTCCATTTCGATTGCCCTATTTTCTGAGACCTCAGGTGGTTTGCAGGGGCCAAGGGTGGAGGCAGAGCTGGCTTCCTTGCCTCCTCTCCCCAGACTCACAAGGAGTTTTAGAGAGGGGTGGTGTGGAGTTAAAGATGACTATACCCTACCCCGCAGCGACCACACTCCTTGGTATGTACCTCCAAGAAACCCTCACACGTGCACAAAGAAATATGCAGGGAATGCTCCGGCAGCACCGCTTGCGACAGCAACAAAGAGAGAAACCACACAAATGTCCCTAACGGGAGGATGGGTGGATTTAGAATATTCCTACTAATGGATTACTATGATCCAGGAGTGAAAATGAATGACCAGGGCTGTGTATTACGGTTGAGTCTTTTTTATTGAGATGTAATTCACACATCAATGCAGTGGTGTTTAGGATATTCACAACATTGGGCAACCATCACCACTAAGTCCAGAATATTTTCATTACCTCCAAAGAAACCCCATACCCATTAACAGCCACTCCCCGTTCCTCCCCACCTGTAACCCCAGGCCACCCCTAATCTGCTTTCTGCCTCTATGGATTTGCCTATTCTGGACATCTCATATAAATGGAATCATACAACATATGGTCTTTTGGGACTGGCTTTTTTCATTTAGCATAATGTTTTCAAGGTTTGTCCACTTTGTAGCACATAACAGTATTTCATTCCTTTTTATGGCTGAATAATATTCCGTTGTACGGATAGATCACTTTTGTTTATCCATCAGTTGATGGACATTTGGGTTGTTTCTACATTTTCACTCTTATGAGTAAGGCTGCTAAGAACATTCACATACAAGTTTTTGTGTAGACATTTGTTTTAATAATCTTTTTAAAATATATTTATTATTTATTTTGGCTGCTCTGGGTCTTAGTTGCAGGATGTGGACTTATTATTTGTGGCATGTGGACTCATAGTTGCGGCATGCAGGAGGGATCTAGTTCCCTGACCAGGGATCAAACCCGGGCCCCCTGCATTAGGAGTGCGGAATCTTACCCACTGGACCACCAGGGAAGTCCCTATTTTAATAATCTTGAGTATATACCTAGGAGTGGAATTGCTAGGTCATAAGGCAATTCCTCGTTTAACTTTCTGAGAAACTGCCAGATTGTTTTCCAAAGTGGCTGCACTATTTTACATTCCTACCAGCAATGTCTGAGGGTTCCAGTTTCTTCACACCCTCACATGGTTGAATCTGACAGACATAATGTAGAGAAAAAAACAAGTTTCAGAAGAATCTGTTCAGTATGACCCCATTTCTACAAAGTTTAGAAACATACAAAATAATACCATAGATTACGCAGAGCTTAAAAAAAAAAAAAAAAAAAAGAATTTGGGATCTTTGTAAGTAAAGAAGACCCAACTACAAGTAACTGTAGTGGCTTTAAATCCAAAAATTCTTTGCTACCCCTCCCTTTAAGAACTGGAGCTTAATTTCTCTCCTGTTGAGTGTAAGCTGGTGTACATTACTTGCAACTAGTGAATAGAAAAAGGTAGAAGTGACAATGGGTTATTTTAGAGACTTGGTCATAAAAAGCATTGTGGCTTTTTCCTTTCTCTCTCTTTTGATCACCAATCTTGGGGAAAGCCAGCCACCATATTGCGAGGACACTCAAGCTGTCCTATGGAAAGGCCCATGTGGTGAGGAGCTGAGACCTCCTGCCAATAGCCAAGTGAGTGAACCATCTTGGGGAAGGATCCTCCAGCCCCAATTGAACCTTCAGATGACTGCAGCCCAGGGCAGCCTCTTAACTGCACTCATGAAAGACCCTGAGCCAGAACCTCCCAGCTAAGCTGCTCCTAGATTCCTGACTCGCCACACTGTGTGAGATAATAAATGTGTGTTGTTTTAAGCTGATACATTTAGTGGTAATTTGTTAAATAGCAATAGATAAGTGATAAGGGATTTATTATCTCACATAGCAAGCCTCTTGAGAGAGCATATTCCAGAGTGGTTAATTCAGTGATACATTGATACCATCAATGACCCACATTTTTTAAAACTCCTCACTCTACCATCTTGAACGTGCTGGTTTTTGTCTTCAAGTTTGTCTCTTCATGATCTCAAAGTGGCTGCCACAGCTCCAGACACCACATCCCTATAGAACTGCACTGAGTGAAAGAGGTAAAAACACTTTTCCCACAAGTGCACCAATAGATTTCTCCATATGTCTTATTGGTCCAGGCACATCACATACTCCTGCCCAAACCAGGCACTGCCAAGGGGAGTGGAATCACTTTGAATGGCTTGGGCTAAAGCCAAGCACCAGTGGTGGCCATGGAGGCATGCTACTCAGATCTCCCTAATGCAATGAGGGTAGTTATCTGACAGCCTGCAGGTGCTGCACCTTCAGATCTGCTGCAGCATTCATGCAGATACCCTGCTCTCCCCAGTCTGTTCCAGAATAGTAACTGTATTTGGTGGGGGTCCTAGAGCTGGGAAGTTTCTGTCCCATGTGGGACTCTAACTCCACATCAGCCCGGCTGAGACTTCCTCAGAGCCGCACTGCAATCTGAGGCTCCTCTTCACCAATCCTTCCTTCCTTCCCCTTATCCTTTCCCATGTGTCAGACCAGCGTTGTGATCTGAAAGCTCCCTGCCTCCTCCTGCTCCCTCCCTCTGTCCGTCACAGGTGGCTCCCTAAGCCAGTCTGTTGTCTTGACGTCTGCTTCCCAGGGGACTCAAATTGCCACATAGCCCCCTGGGTCTAGAAATAGGCTTCATTCCCTACACGTGAAATGGTGTACACACAAACAAAGTCAGGAAAGAGGAATGGCTGTTGGGTAGGTAGCCTGCCGGGCGTGCACGGTATCAGATGAGCACAGACCCCGGCCCCGCTTGGACTGCTCGTGTGGGACCTGAAGCGTTACTAACCTCTCTGGTCTCAGCCGGCTCCTCTGTAAAAAAACACTCAGGATCGTGGACAACTTGAAATAGCATCTGTAAATCTCCTAGCATATAATAATAATGACAGCTACCATTTGAGTGATTCCTGGTTTAAGGCACTTTATGTGGCTCATTTATTCCTCACAGTTACCCTCTGCGGTGGTGCTATCTGTGGCCCCAAGTCTGAAGCCCAGAGAGGTTAAGCAGTTTGCTGAGTCCCACGTGAGTGAGTGGCAGGGTGGGTATGGAACACGGATGATCCAATCACAGCACTGATGCTTAGGGGGCTTCGGGCTGTACGGGACACTGTAGGTGCTTGACGCATGCCGGTGGTGGGCTTGATGGCTCCATGACGGGGCAGTTCAGCATGATGACTGCTATCATTGACGGAGCGCTAGCTGTGTGCCGGATGCTTTAAATAAATTATCTCATAGAAATTTCACAGCAGCCTGTTGAGGGAGGGTCTCTGCAGGCCATTTTACAGTCCAGGAAACAGATGCACAGTGAGGAAGGTACGCGGCTGGGATTCCATCAGGGCAGAATGACCTCAGTGTCCACAAGCAACCCCTGCACTGCCTCCTGGAAAGAACCGGAGCTTCCACAAAAGGGTGGGCCTGGTTGGAATCCCAGCTCTACCTGTGAGCCCTGTGACATCGGGCAAGTTACTTAATATCACCAAGCCTCTGTTTCCCCACCTCTTAAACTGGAGATAAATAACACTTAACTCAAAAGTTTTTTGTTTTCTTTTTCTTTTTTTGCTAGATTTAAATGAGAAGACATCTTTAAAGCTAGGACAGTGTCTATTACCCGAGGAAGCTCTTAATTAATCATCACAGAATTCCAGGCATTGTTGACATTTATCTCGGATTCTTGTCTTCACAGAAATCATAAATCTGGTTCTGATTATCACCTCACGCACAGGTTCTTCCCAAGGATTCTCAGTCTTATTCTTTTATCTATTCTCTAAAATATCCAATTTATAAAACTTTGACTTACAACTCCTTTAGAAGCCCAGCTGGTGTGTAAAATGATGCATTCTGTGGCACCGCAAAGAGCACAGGCCCCCAGGGACCCGGCCAAGAATGGGATCCTCAGTTCTTTGGTACAATAAAGGATCCTTTTCTAAAACGAGTAATACCAGCTCACGTGTTTGTGGGGACAATCCAGATCTTCCTGTTTAAAGCAGAGCCCCCATCATCTCATTCCCACAGGGAAGGCCAGCAGAATAAAAGGCGAATGGCCACACCTCCAGCTGTCTTTAGAACTCCTCACAGATCACAGGGCTGTGGCAGTCGCCCCTCACTCAGTTTCCTCATCTGTAAAATGGGCATGATATTTGCATTCTACAGTATCCTACACCCAGCAGGCGTGTAAAGGGACTTGGTGCCGTGAATGTTTGTAGAACTGGATTTAGTCATTCACATAACTCAGCAAGGGGTTGTTGTCATTCACATCACTTAACAAGAGTTTGTTGAGCAATTTCTTGGATCCAAAAGAAAGATAAGATGGGATTGCTGCCCTTCGAGAGGGTTACTATTCGAGGGACATTGGGAAGACACTTTATTTAAACCCATGCCTTCTCTCTTCACACACTCAACCATTCCATGTTTTAATGTTACTTGGAATTTCAAAATAAATGAAACATGGCCAGGAAAAAAAGAAAACAATTAAAACAATACACACTCTAAGAGATGAAAATAAATGTCCACAATTAGAATTTGTACCCGAATGTTCATAGCAGCACTATTCACAATAGCCAAAAGGTGGAAACAACCCAAATGGCCATCAGTGGACGATTGGATAAAACAGATGTGGTCTATCCATACAATGGAATATTATTCAACCATAAAAAGGAAGGAAGGACCAATTCACACCACCACAAATATTAACCTTGAAAACATTATGCTAAGTGAAAGAAGCCAGTCCCAAAATATCCTGGATTGTATGATTTTGTTCACACAAAAGTCCAGAATAGCGAAATCTATAGAGACAGAAGGTAGATCAGTGGTTACTTAGAGATGAAGGCAGGGAAGCGGGGTTGGAGATTGGAGAGTTAAAATAACAACAACAGCAACAATAATAATGATAAATATTGACTTTGCATGTCCATCACCCTCTCCCATCTACCAAGACACTTGCCCCCAGAAACAACCATTGAGTAGAAATGCATGTCCCCAAACTTGTGAGTGTCATAGGAGGTACTGGAGGAGTGTGGGCTGAGAGTATGGAGGAAGCCTTGGAGAGGAGGCGGGAATGAAGGAAAGGTAACATAGTCCCCTGAGAGGGAGAGGGCAGGGGGTGGGGCCTTGGGGGAGGAGCACAGGGAGCCCATCCCAGGAAGGGTTTGGGTCTGGGAGTTACCAGGGTACATTTGGGGGATGTTGAAGAACCTGTTCTGGCTGGAGCAGCAGGGCCATTACAGGAGAAAAATAGTAGGTGGGGTCAGAGTGCTGGAAGGATAGGATCATGGGGTCCTTGGGTGGCCATGGCTTTTGAGCCGGGGGCTAATGATTTAAGAGGCAATGAGGCTGTGCTTATGCCCAAAAGTCTTTACACACACACACACACACACACACACACACACACACACCAGCAGCAACAGCAGCTCAAGTCCCAGGGCTCAGATACTCAAGCCTTTTTGAAGGAAGCAACCAATAGCCTAAGCCAGGGTGGGGAGTCCCCAGGGATCCATTTCCAGGACCTCCTATCTTCAGAATCAGGCAAAAAGATTAAACTCAGACCAAACAGCTCCATCTGGACCCGCAGCACCAATACATTCCACCTCAACCCCCAACCCCAGGAATTGGGCCCCCAGTCTGGTCCCCCCTGGGGCGGGACCGGACAATGAGTCCTCACCTGGAGGAGGCCTGGGTCTGTGCACTTCCGCCAGCCCCTGCCTCACCCCTGGGGCAGGCGGGAGGAGATCGGCAGGTGCAAGGGATGGGGAATGAACAGGACAGGTGAACTGGGGCACGTGGGGTGGGGGGTGCGCAGGGAGACCCCGGAAGACTAAGGGCAGATGAGGGGAGCGTTAGCGCCCACGGGCCGGATGTGACTGCGGGCTGAGCACTTTCTCCCTCGGCTCGGAGCGCCCGGCTGCTTGAATAACCGTGTTAATCTGTGCGCATCCCGATGGGGGAGCCCCTAGACTCCATCTGTAATCAGGTCGCTACTCTCATTTAGAGGGTTTAATGTACCGTCGTTCATAGTGGGACACGCAGTGTCAGCCCATCAGCCGCTCAAAGGAGCTGCTTTTCTGTCTCCTCCACCCCTTTCCCTCCACCTCTGCCCACGAATCTCAACTGGACCCTGGTCTGTTGCCCCAACCTGCCACACGGCTGTCGCTCTCTCCTCTGAGATGTCCTCCCCTGCAGTGGTACGGGGATGGTCCTAAGGTGCAAATCTGCCCCTACTTCAAACCCTTCCTGTCTCCATGCCTCACTTGGACCTTGCCCAGCCATGGCGTCATCGCCTGCATCATCTTCTCCAGCTACGCACCAAGTGCGCAGCATGCAGCAGACACCCTGCCTCCTCTGTGCTTTGTGGTGGGAGCCGTCCTGTGCACTGTCAGATGCTGAGCTGCATCCCTGGCCTGCACCTACTAAATGCCAGTAGCACCCTCCACCCCAGTTGTGGCAACCAGAGATGTCTCCAGATATTGCCAGATTTCCCAGGGGGCCCGATCGCCCCCCGCTGAGAATCACTGCTCTGTAGGCATATACAGAAGGCCAGGACCACCTGCTCTCAAGCCAGACAGGCCTGGATCCACCCCTTTGCCTTCCGAGCTACACAGCACTGGGCAAGTCACCTTAAATGAAGACAAAATGGTTCCTCTCTTGTAGGATTGGGTGACTGTCAAATGAGGTGATCCATGAAAAACAGCTGCACAGCCAGCACGTAATAAATGCTGGCTGGTGCTAGTATGCCCTGCTTTGTTTAGTTCCGTATTCCTGGCATCACCTTTCTCCCCCTTCTGTTGGCCAGCAAACTGTGTTTGTTCTTCAAGATTCAGCTCGCCCATCAGCTCCTCCAAGAAGCCCCTCTCAACCTCTCCCAAATCCTGGACATTTCTCCTCCCCCACAGCGTGTCCCACCTTGTACTGAAGTTGTGTGTTTAAGAGTCTGTCTCCCGCACCTGCCTGTGATCCCTTAGGAGCAGAGGTCTTTAACCCCAGCCCCTGCGTTCATGCTTAGCTTTTGTTGGGATGGAAAAGTGCATGTCGGTGAATGTCTCTGTCAGTCTGATCCGTAGAGATTGAAAGCCCGTGTGTCTGGCCCGGGTTAGGTACAGTGGGCTGTAGTCACCACAAAGAAGGCTGGAAGCGCATTAGCTCAGAGCATGTCACCCACATCCTTGACCTCATCAGTTTAAGGCAGGGATGATGCAGATAAGGTACCCTGTCTCCAGGTCTCAAACCCGATCTCTGTGGCTCACAGAGTCAGCTGACTCTGAGAATCTCAGTTTTCCCATCTGTGTAATGGCAATCATCACAGCTACCTCCCAGGGTTACTTTGAGGACAGAGGTGATGCACCCTGAGCAGTTTGCTCACGATAAAGACATGCATTAGACAGCAGGCGAGCAAACCTAGCAGAGGAAAAGGATTCACAGAGCACATTTCTTTACTAGAGAAGACCAGCCAGGGGTGGCAGTGGTGGATGGTATGTTTCCACATCAGGGAGAGTTTCCTCTCCTTTGTTTGTGGTCTTAATCTAGGAGATGTATGGGACACACAGCTTTTTTTCCTGTTGAGATGTACAGAAAGGTCTCTGTGTCCACGAAGGACAGAAGCAAAAGAAAGCCGCTTAAGTCGTAGCAGCCGATATCTAGCTTGGAATCCAGGAAGAATTAATTGATAACAAGGGTCATTAATCCCCAGAGCAGGATGCCACCAGCACAGATAATAGAATTTCAATTACTGGAGGGTTTCTTGTCTATTAAAGCCCTCCTGTTTCTACAAGGCAGTGTTTAACTACCAGAGCCCCCAGGACACCCTCCCTGCCACATCACTGCAGAGCATTCTTGGTATCCTTTGACCTCTCGAAGAGCTAACTGCCTCTGTTCTGTCTTGTCGTGTGTGTGTGTGTGGAGGGGTGTGTGTGTGTGTGTGTGTGTGTGTGTGTGTAAAGAAAGAGAAAGAGAGTCCCAACTAGATCCTACCTTGCAGTAGCTTCTTTACTAAAATGCCTTTGGAAGGTATTCAAACAATATCATTCCTCTTACAATTAAAAAAAAGTTTTAAAATTGCACAGATAACCCATATTCATTGTAGAAAAATCAGAAAAATCCTGACAAGCCACAAGAGACAAAAACAATCACCCATAACCCCTATACCCAGAAAGACCCAGTGTTAACATCTTTCCATGGTTCTTCTTTGTTTGTTTTTCAAGTTCAGCCAATTGCATGAATGCATGCAAACTATTCAAGATGAGTTAGGATATAAAAAATACCCCTTTTCCTTCTTCCCCAGTCCCTCCCCACAGAGGTCACTGCTATTAACTGTTTGGTGTGAACTTGTCCACTGTCTTGTTTTTTTGTAGACATGCATGTATGTATAGATAGATACGTAATATTTTTTAAAACATACACAGGATCGTGCTATGTGTATGTTTCTCTGATTTGCTTTTTTTGTCACCTGACAATGTGTCTTGGAGAGCTTTCTGTACCCACTCATTCAGATCTTCCTTATTCTCTTTGACAACTGGGTAACATGCCACTGCATTAACAAACTGTGATTTGTAGACCCACTCCCCTCCTGATGGGCACTTAGGTTGCTTCCAATTTGCCACTAATGCAAAGTGTATGTCTTTGTCCACATGTGCAAGCATTTTTTTGTGGGAAAGAGTCATAGAAATGAAATTATAGATCACTTGATTTAAATGTTGGTAGACATTATCAAGTGCCTCTCCAAAATGACTGTCCCAAATTATACCTCTCCTTATGGTGCATGAGAAAATATGATCCCCCATGCCCTTGGCAACACTGGAAATTATCAGTCTTTTTTTCTTTTTTGGTCAATGTCCTGGGTAAACACATCATCTTCATGTGCATTTCCCTGATTACTATGAAGCTAGGCATCTTTTCATACGTTTATTGGCCATCAGCCTTCTTTCTGTACATATGCAGCCATATACACTTTTTAGATGTATTACATTGCTTCCTTGTAATCTGCCTTTTTTCTGCACGGTACAGGAAGGACATCTTTCTATGTCAGCACACGCACTTTTGCATCATTCGTAGTGCCTACATGCGTCAGTACCACACTTTTCAATCAGTTCCTTATTGTTGGGCATTCAAGTAGGTCCCCATCTTTTGCTGTTTTTGCCAAAACTGTGGTGAATATCATTACAGCTAAGTGACACATTGAACACTCTCTGATTTCCTTGGGATGAATCCCTAGGAGTGGAATTGCTGGTCAAGGGACACACATATTTTAAGGCTATTGCTACTTATTGCCAAAGTGCTCCCCAGAACAGCTGGCTGGCAGGTCTGCTTTCCCACCAGAAGTTCATGAGAGTGTCCTTAACCAGACATGGCCAAATGTCCCCTGGTGGGGAAAAGTCACCCCCAGTTGAGACCCACTTATTTAGAGACAGAATGATTTCAATGCCCAGGCAGCTCTAGACAAATATTCCTTTTATTCCCTCCTATGGTCTGACTCAGTGGTTCTCAAACCTGAGTGGTTTATATACAATACCATATATACCCTACTTTATGGGCGGGGAATTTTCAAGGATAAATTGACTCCATCCTTTATGTCTTATGTGCTGACGTGAGAACCTGAAACCTCCCTTATATTTAACACCACCGGTCTCCTGAAGAGCCCTGCAGTGGTCACAAAGGTCTTTCCAGCACAGAATCTCTCTCACACCCAGGCTTCTTCTGTGAGGTCAATGATGACAACTGCCATTATTGAACATTTCCCATGGCGTCGGTCCATCCCACTGCATCCTCACGTTGACTCTGTGAGGTAGGCACTATTACTGTCCCATTTCACAGAGGAGACACTGAGGCTCACAAAGCTTAAATAACTTGCCCCACATTACACAGTTAGTAAATGGCGAGGGCGTTTGACCCTAAGTTGTAGTGCTTTTCAATAAAAAGCGTGCACCAGTGGGTAAAGAAAATATCTGTAACCAGCTCTTGTTTACTGATTGACATTTCTGCCTTCGTGATTCTAAATCAAATAGGTGAAAAGTAAAAAATGCAGCCTCTGTGGCTCCTTGCTTTTGTCTTCAAGGGGGCAGGGGTTGGGATATCCTGAGCTATGGGCATCCAAACCCAAGATTCTGAGTGTTGTTGGAATAATTTCCGCTGTAGGGTTGTGTTAGCTGTTTATACCAGTAGAGTTGCCATTTGGCGTCTGGGAATGATTCTTCTTTTGTAACTTAAAAGAATTTTTTTTTTTTTTGCAATTGAGGAAACCACCCCTTACCCTCCTCCTTCACCTCCAGAAAGACTTTTGACCCTAATAAAAGCTAAGCCCTTTGAGCTCCTTGGAGGAAGGTGTGCCTGCAAAGCCAAGGGTGTGATTAGATCAGCCAGGATCTTCCTGTTCTGACCAAAGGAACCAATTAGATGATCTAATGGGAAACATTTTTGTCATCCAGAAATTACATGATGCTGTAAAGCTGCCCACTATTATGTACCCTTGATAATAATAATGTCTCCTTCCGGGGTCATGTAACAAAATGTAATAAACTCTTCTGACAGCCTTGGTGTTAATGGCCCTGTACCCATCTGGCTGCTGGTTAGAGTGAGGCAAAGAAACACCAGGGGCCTGGCTCACCTTGCCTCAGCGGGGAGACTTGTCCAGTGGGCTCAATGAAAGCAGGAATCATATTTCTATGCTGTCAATCTGAAATTCCAGCTACAGCAGAATTTCCCCAAAGTGTTTTGGGGGAAAAGTAGTGTTTTGGGGAACACTAGTCTCAGAAGAAATTCTGTGGGGAGCTTGGAAAATGCTCATTTCTAGTCTTTCATTGGATTTTCTTATGTACATTAGCATATTAAAGACTCTGAGAAGCCCTGCAGTAAAGGCATCTCTTTAATTGTTATTAACCAGATAGTTCCAAAACTTATTTGACCGCAGAATCTTGCACATATCCCTTAACACCCCCTGGATGCCCTTCTGGTAATTCTGTGTTTGAGATATTTAAATGGTCTCTGTTGTCCCAAAAACTTTTGCAGAGAGGACCTGTAGTCAGGGATAAAGGAAGCAGAGGCCATCAATGGAGGATGGGCTTGGTGATCAGGATAGCAAGACAGCTTCTGGGGAATCTTCCCCACGTTTCACAAATGCCCTAGGTCTCTGAACCTGAAGGCCCCCAGACCTTAAGAATGCCCTTGCCCATGTCAGGTCAGATACAGTTTCACCATTGGCATATGTCAGTATTTTCCAACCATTTTTAAACTGGGGCAGAATTGTTGCCTGCTGCTGAAATCAATGGGAGTGTGACCTTGGGGACAGTGTTGGGTTGAACTGAGGAGGATCCCAAGTAGGGAATGAAGACGAAGCCAAGAAAACAAGGAGTGATGTTGCCGCCCAGGAGCGGTGCGCAAGCTTAGGACTCAGGTGAGGAGCCTCTGAAATGCTCCTCGAGCTCATGCCAGGTGGGCATTGACGGCATGAAAGGAACCAAATGTCGCCTACACCAAGGCAAAATGGCAGCAGGGATGTCTAGTGTCTGTATGTCTACACGCCTCCTTCCACGACCATCTAAGGCAGCTGAAAAATTCAGCCAAGTGACGTTAACTGGAAGGAGATGAATGGGGGAAGGCGGGACAGACAGAGATGGAGACGGAAAATGAGACAGGAATGAGGCTGGTACAATGATGATGACCATAGTGTCCTTGGCATTTGCTGTCTCGGAGCCAGCCACCTGTCGGCTCAAACATGTTAGGTGTTTGTTTGCCTAGGCGGGCTACAATTTATTGAGCACCTACTCTGTATTGACTCCTGTGCTAAACACGTTCTATATTTTTTCCCAAGGAGAAGGCTAAACACATTGTACATTTTCTCCTATGAGGAAGGCTTTTCATCTCCATTACAGAGATGAGGAAGCCAAGAGACTCAAAGGCTAAGCAATCGGGTAGTGGGGACAGAGCTAGGGTTTGAACTTGGGACTTTCTGAATCTTGAGACTTTCTGTTCTCTTGATCCTGTGCTGCAGTGCCTGAGCCATATGGACCAACAGATGCCCCCCTTCCCTCCCTGCATTTTCTTTTACTGAGAGATGACCTACATATGGAAAAGGGCGTGAAACATATATGTCAGTATAAAAATACTTATTAATTATAAATACAATTATAAATACTCATATATCAACCACCTAAGCAAAGAGATAGAACACAGCCATTGTCTCAGGGGCCCCTGTGTGTCTCTCCCAGAGATATCCACCATCTAAACTCTTTAGATATTTATTTTTAATTGTTTTGCCACATACGTTTACATCCCTAAACTATATCGTTTTGTTTTGCCTGATTTAGAACTTTATATAAATAGAATCATGCTCATAAATTCTTTTTTTCCCTTGCTTCTTCGTGCTCAACAAAATGGGAGATTCAGACATACTCTTGTCCATAGCGGTAGTTCATTCGTTTTCACTGCTTTGTTGTACTCCATTGTACGAATGTGCAGTAGACCATCCCTTCTACCGCTGATGGACATTTGAGTCATTTCCAGTTTTTGGCAATCATGACAATGATGCATTGTTACATGTCTCTGTGAGTGCACACGGTTAAGAGTTTTTCTAGAACATAAACTTGGAGTGGAATTGCTGGGTCATAGACTGTGTGCATTTCAACTTTACTAGATAAGTGGTTGTGCAAGAGCTCCTGTTCCTCCATGTCCTCACCAGCATTTTTTTTTTACTATCTCCTATCTTTTCTTCACCATGATCATCTGCCATCTTTATCCTTCACCAATCTGTTCATAAATTTTCAAAGGCAAGTGGAGGAGCCCAGCATATACACTGGCTGTACCTGCACTGGACCCTGTATTTACTGAATCAGAATCGCCAAGGGAGCAGCCCAGGAATCTGTGTTTTTCATAACCTCCCCTAGTGGTCCAGATAATTGAGTGGCCCTAATCTAGCGACCCTGTTATCTAGAGCCTTGACATATTTTTTTATGTCCTGGGGTCCTTGTTCCAAACTAAATCTTATGCAGAATGCTGTATATAAAATAGATAAAATCGGAATTGCCCTGCTTGGAGCAGGGAGTGGGAATGGAGGGTCCCATGAAACAGACTGGCTGGCTCTTCACCACACTTCAGAGCCAGACTGCATTTCCCAGCTCCCTTTACAGGTAGGTGTAGCCATGTGACAGAACTGACTACATTTCCCAGCCTCCTTTGTGAGTAGGTGAGCTCTAGCCAATGAATGGGAGTGGAAGTGATGGGGCATATCCAGGCCTGGCCCGTAAAACACTGCCCCATCTGTAGGCTAAATGCAGAGGATTCTGAGGCTGAGAGATGGGCAGAGCCAAAAGCTGGAAGGAACTGGGGTCCCCAAAGGATCGTGTGGAAGGCTGCCTGCCACTCAGCAACATCCATCTGGGATTTCACATAGTAAAAGATAAATGTCTGTTGTGTTAAGTCATAGTTTTTTTTGAGGGGGTGGGTGTCAGTTTGTTACAGCAGCTGGCATTGCCTTAGCCCATCCCTGCTGTTTGCCCCCAGGGCACCTCCATGGACTCTTGGTCCTCTGTGAAGCCATGTGGAAAACCACAGGTATAGATGAAAGGAAACACCACATGCAGTCACAAGGCCTGGGCTTTGAATCTCCATCCCTCCATAAGAGGAGGGAGAGAGGACCCCACCTCCCTCCACTTTTGTATGGATTTAATGAGATAATATATCTGAAAAGCACTCTGGGTGCAGTGAAAGGCATTTCAGATGTGAGTTATATTTAGTTATTGATACTGTGTTTCTGCATGTGTTTCTTTCACTACATCCGCAGCCAAGCCTCTCTCCAGTGGCTACTCCACAGAAACTGGAGAAGCATTAATGCAGTAAATCTCGAAACTCGCCCCTTGCTCCCTACTCCAGGCAAGGCTGGGCCGTGGTCCCCAGAGCAGCTGACCCTGAGCATAATGCACATGCTGCGTTCTGTCAGGCTATTTTAAGGCAAGCAAGGAATAAGGCTCCCACTATCCCCATAAGAAACAGACATCATTCCCTATTCTCTAATTTCCTTTTGATTAAAAAAAATCAGCCTATCTGAAAACTATCTGCTATCTCTCCTTATGCTGAGAGATGAGAATTATATAAAAAAAAAAAAAGTCAGATATGCTTTCTGGCCTTTCAGAGTCACAGGGACCATTTAGGACTCTTTGCTGTGAGAGTTGTGTGGATGATGAGGGTTTGGGAATCCGATTATCTTAGTTCTCTGGGCTGGAGAAAGAGGCGGGTTTAAATTTCTCTGAAATGTGTGATGGAGGTCGTAGCCTCCAAATTAGCCAAGCCCTGTCTGATGGCTGAAGGAAATAGAAGAGGGGCAGTCTCTGCTTTTCTTCTGGCCCCCAAACCTTGACCCAGACCCCTTATCTTCTCTCACTTCCCTCCTTTCACTCAATCCGTCTCCAAGGTGGTCACATGCCCATTCATAGATCAGCACCTAGTAGGGCGGACAGTTCCCATTCTTGCAGGCATACCTGCAGCCCCTTCTGTGTGCCGGGCACCATGCACAGCCCTGAGCACATATTCCTGTGGACGAAGCCCTGTTTGCCACTCTCAACCACAGCAGGCTTTCTAACTGGGGTCCAGTCCACCGTCCCCTCTTCCGCTCTGTCAGACCAAAGCAGAGAAAGCCAGGTCTTCTCACTCATAACAAAATACGTATTACTTTCCTAGAGCTCCCATAACAAACTGCCACAAGTTGGGTTGCGTAAAACAATAGAAATGTATTCTCTCATAGTTCTGGAGGCCAGAAGTCTGAAATCAAGGTGTCAGTAGGATGGGTTCCTTCTGGAGGCTCTGAGGGAGAATCTGTTCCACGTCTCTCTCGTAGCTTCTGGTGGCTGCCAGCAGTCCTTGGCGCTCCCTGTCTTGTCACCACGTCACTCCAGTCTGCCTCCATAGTCACATCGCCTTCCTCTCCTTTTTTCTCTGTGTCCTCTCCTCTTTTATAAGACGCCACTCATTGGATTTAGGGCCCACCGTAAACCTAGGATGATTTAATCTTGAGATCCTTAACTAATTACATCTGCAAAGATTCTATTTCCAAATAAGGTCACATTCTGAGATGCCAGGTAGACATGAATTTTGGGGGGGACACTATTAAACCCACTACGCACTCTGGACCCGCACAATTCACATCTATCCCACAATGCAGAATACTTTCACCCTACCCCAACATCTGGAAATGGAGGGATGGACACTGGAAAATGGGGGTGATTATAAAACCTCTCACAAAGTGCCATTTGGACAGTAAAATAAGTCATTAACAGGCTTAGCACAGTGCGTGACTGATAAAGAAAGAAATGCACTGATGAAAGGTAGTTGTAGAAGTATTTGTACATACCGTGATGATGTACAACTGGATAGATTTTCCCAAGGCACTGTTTTTTGTTTGTTTGTTTGTTTGTTTAATCACTGTCTTCCTTAAAAACAAACAAGGTTTCCCATTGCCTGCAGAACAAAGTCTGAGCTTGTTCGTTTAGTTAGTAAGGGCTTTGCAATTGGTCCTCCATCAGAGTTACCTCTCTCTCTCACCTCTTACCCCCAAGCCCAACTGATAACCTGAATTCTCCCAGTTTTTTCTTTGTGTCCTGTCTAGTCGCTTCTACCAAAATCCTCCCGCGTCTTCTTGGCAGTGCCTCCTGAAAGCCTTCTGTTCCCAGTGAAGTCTGCCTCTGCTGGGCTCACGTGGCCCGTACAGGTGCTCACTTGGGTCACTGACTCCGACCTGTGATTCTTTTTCCACATGTTCATTTCTCTGCTCCACCGCAGACCATGGCTTCATGAAGGCAGGGACTGTGTTTCTGCACGAGGACGCTGTGCCACAGAGGAAAGCCCGCGGGCTCTGGTCTCACAGCTCTGCCTTTAGGCAAGAAACATTAACATCTCTGCACCTCAGTTTCCGAATCTATAAAGTAGGGGTCATTCTGTCTCCCTGTTAGGGTTCTTGGGGAGTTAAGCAAAGCAACGCAGGTAAAGTGCCTGGTACCTACGTAAGCAGTCAGTAAGTTCCCATCCACAGATGTGTGTTACCCGCTGCATCTGGTACATGATGGGTTTGTACCAGATGGGGGCTTTGTAAATGTTTGTGGGCGATGGTGAGCATTGAGAGGAAAGGACGCATTCTGGCATAAATTAGGGCATACATTTTTAACCAAAACAACAACAACAGCAACATGTACCAGGCAAGGTGCTAATGCTTTCCATGCATCGTTATTTGATCCTCCCATATTACCCAGAAACGTATGGCACATACAGTGCCCAGTAGAGGTCCTGCTATGTTACAGAAGTCAATAAAGGCAGCCCTGGGAAAAACCATCCTGGCCAAGATTCAATGGGGATGTGCCCCTAACTTTATGCCCCCCTCCATCCTTCAAAGTTATCTGGCGGCCCCACAACCACCAAAGTTCCCTCCCTGTCCCCATCCCCAGTGTGCCCTAGCGAAGTGCACTTGTCACCGAGGTCTTCCAGGGGCCAGAGATCTGACCCGGGCGCTGGGGGAAATGTATGGGAAAGGGGGGTGCAGGAAGAGCCTCTGAGAAATGGATGGGCGCTATTCCCATGGTGACTTGAAAATGTTTATGAGGCAGATGCTATGGGGTGGGGGGCAGGGAAGTTGAGACACGTGATCAAGGAGGCAGCACCAACCAACACAAACGGAGTAACAATTCCTTCTCTTCCTCTGGGGTTCTATAATTGCACAAAGTACTTTCCGGTGGAGGGCAAGGGAAGTACAACACTCTGGCCAAGCCTGGAGCTTGCCAGCCTTTGGGCTCCAAATTTGGAATGTGGGCGGGGCAACTTTTTAAAACAATCCCAGCTGCCTGCAAGGTTGGCGCCGGAGTCCTTCCTAGGAAACGTATTTTCACAGCAGCCTGCAGGAGTCAGAAACAGGCTGCCTCGGAGCCCATGAAGGTCAAATATAGGAAGTTCAGGCCACGGCAGGCCAGCCAGAGGGAAGGCAGCGGCAGAGACGGCTGGGGCCAAGTGGTGCCTTTTGCATCCTTCAGATGGCCACCTGTGAGTCAACTTGCTGATAATGGCCCAGCTATGATTGTCAACATTAATATTTACAGCCGGCAGTGTTTACACACCTTGTACAAATGCCCCAAACAGCAGACCTTGTACTGTGCATGCAAAGGAAAATTATCACCTTGGATTTGAATAGCTCCTCTTCCCTGGGCAGCTCCAAGGATATGATTTAGTAAATTGTTCCGAGGACATAGAAAATACAGAAGGTAGAGCTGCTCCCTTACTACAGAATAATCCAGCTCAGAGTTCAGTCTCTGGAGAAACGTAAGTGTGAGTTTGAATCCCCTCTCTGCTCACAGAGCTGCTGCTGGTCCATCCATCACCACTGTGGGAATTAGGAAAGGATGCCCATCCTTCAAAAGGACACCACTGAGTCCCCCACCCACCCCCTATTTGACCTTGACTAAGTCCTTTATCCTCCCTGAGCCTCAGTCTCCTCATCTGTGAAATGGGGATAATAACATCAAGTCTGGCATAGCTCCTAGTTGGAGGCCAGTAAATAATAGTTCATATCAGCTGAGTGCTTGCCCTCTGCCAGGCCTCTGGTCTCTGCTGTCTATATGCACTGTCTCATTTAGTCCTCATGACAACCTTGAGTGTGAGCAACATTATCGTCAAGAGTTCATAGATGGGGAGGGGAGGAGAGGAACTCCCCTCAATACTGCAGTCCCTCGGGCTGGATTTACCCACCTTCCTCTTTGAATGTGGCTTCATCATAGAGAGAGATTGCAATCATACCATCTTTTCTGAAGTCCAGTGATACAACCCAGTGACCAGGTGTAAACTGGCATTTCCAGTTAAGAGTCACCTTGACTCAATAGGGCCATCATGTAAATCAAGCCGTTTCTGTATGTGGATATGTTCAGAAGATATGTTCTGTCCCAGGGTTGCTCCAATGTGGATGGAAAAGACTTGGCTAGTTCGTATCCATAGATGGGTTCCCACCCCTGGGTGCAGCACCACTAGCCTGGCCAGGTTTCATACTTTGAGCTTCACCTGAAGTTCCCACTTTGATCCCTGTTACTCTCACTCTCTTTTGACACACGAGGAAACTAAGGCTCAGAGAGGTGAAGTCAGTTGCCCAGGTCACACAGCAGAGTGGCAGAGCCAGAATTTGAACCCAGATTTCCTGCCTCCAGAGCCCATGATTGTGACCACTTCACTGTACTGCCTTCATCTATACCAGGAAGGCCTTGGAATAGGTCAGGGGGATTTGGGGAAGGGGTTTGGGGGAGTATCTTTTTTTAATAGACTTCATTTTTTAGAACAGCTTATATTTTTGGAAGAATTATGAAGATAATACCAAGAGTTCCTGTGTACCCTATACCCAGTTTCCCCTATAATTTATATCTTACATTAGTCTGGTACATTTGTCACAATGAATGAACGAATATTAATACATTATTATTAATTAAAACCCATACTTTATTATTCAGATTTCCTTAGCTTTTCCCTAAGGTCCACTCTCTGTCCCAGGATCCCATCCGGGATACTACATTACATTTAGTCATTGTGTTTCCTTAGCCTCCTCTGGTCTGTGGCAGTTTCTCAGACTTTCCTTGTTTCTGATGACTGTGGCAGTTTTGAGGAGCACTGGTCAGGGATTTTGCTGGATGCCCCGCCCCCCCATTAAAATTTGTCTGATGTTTTTCTCTTGATTAGACCGGGGTCATAGGTATTAGGGAGGAAGACCACAGAGGTAAAGTGCCATGCTTCTCACATCACATAAAGAGTACACACTATCAACTTGATTTACACTTTATGTTGACCTTGATCACCTGGCTGAGGTAGTGTTTGTCAGGTTTCTCTCCTGTAAAGTTACTCTTTTTCCTCCTGGGGGTTATCTTTTTATCATTTACAATTCACATTCTTTCTAGCTAGGGAATCTTTCTTTGTTTCCACCATATGAAATCTTACTTATAATCACAGCTGACAAGACTCATGGTTGGGGCCGGCTGCATGGGCAGGCGACAGGTGCCATCCCACAGGGCACGCACTTGGGGACTGAGGCTGTGCTGTCACCATCTTGGAATTCTTAATACATTTATCTTTGGATTTCTTTTGTAAGTGGAAGTTGATGGGACAATGCAACATGCACAGAGGGCTTAGAGCCTTGACCTTGGGGTCTTGATCCTGCTGCCTTCCCATCTCCCCAGAATGGATTCTCTCTGCCTGCTCCCCAGCCCCACCCAGTGACTGCTGCCACCCTGTCCCTGGCAGGACTATGGGCAGTACAGGCAGAGTTGGGGGTTGGGCGTGGGTGTCCTGTGGCATCTCAGAGCGGGGACAGAGTGGCAACCAACTCTACCCTAGACTGGCAGCGCCATGGTGCATTCAGCAGGCAACTCAGAGGGGGCAAGCCTATTGCACACTCCTGTTCATGTGCTAAGCATTGTCTGGCACGGAGACTGCAATACCTGTGGGGTCACCTGCCCACCAGGACTGGGGTGACGGGCCCATGGGAAGGGAAAATGTCCTGGTCAGTTTCCCCACCCTACCCAGGGAACAGCAAGTTAGACCGGTGGCTGGTGGGAGGGGATCCAGCAGCCAGTGGGCCACGCATGCGTGCATGCCAAGTCATGGCAGGGCCCTGGGGACCCGGGTCTGCACTCGCCCCCAAGTATCTCCATGCCCGAGAGAGCACAACATTGAATATCTAATAAAAACACTCAGGTCAAGAGAGAAGGAAAAAGCTTTTTAACAGCCCTGTTCCTCTCTTTTGAACAAGAGCCCCACATTTTCAGTTTGCACTGGGCTCCACACATAGCCAGTCCTGCCCTCACTGTCCTTAGTGTCCCCACCCTGCACTGTACCCCAAATCTTTCTGAGGAACCCCACCTCTCCATGGGATGGAGCCCTGCAGGTGGCATTTTTGTGGGCCCAGCTGACTCTGACCTGAGGCCGGCCACGGACCCAGAGGGCACAGCCCTTCTGGGCCATTCAAGGCCCAATGTCACCAAGTAATGGATAACTGGAGGAACTGAGGCGCAGTGAGGAAGAATGACTTAACTTATTCTGCACACAGCATGAAAGCCAGGGTTGGACTAGGGGTTTCTTCCAGCCCCACCCAGAGTTGGCTGACAGCTGTGGAATGGTTGGGAAGACCCTGAGATGGTAGAGAGATTGCTGTGCCAGGAGTTGGACAGAGCTGGGTTCTAGACTCAGCCAACTCAGCCAAGTGTGCTTTCCTCTCTGAGCCTTGATGTGCTCATCTGTAGAATGGGTGTAAAACATGAGGTGCCTAGGACTAAGCTTGATCAAGATAATGCACGCGGGTCTCTTAGGTGCGGGAAAGCGTGACTTGGATATGAGGTGTCGTCACCGTATACAGCCAAGTATAAGTGTTTGCTGCATCATTTTGCCCATTTCTGCTTCACACTTGGATATATTTCAATGTGTCCCTGCCGCTTGTTTGAGGATGTGAATGCCCAGAGGGCCAAACCCGCCGTCTGTTTAAGTCCCTCCGGGCCCTGGGTGGAGTAGACTCTGGCCTAATAAGAACCTTGAACAGGGAGGGAGGCGGAGGTGTTCCTGCTTCACCTGGAGCAGGCCCCTCTGTTTCAACTCCATAAACTGTGACGGCGACAAAGCCCTTTCTGTATTTTGCGAGAGATACAGTTTGCACATGATCTCATTACCCCTGCAGCCATGAACAGAGTTATGTCGGGCCTTTCTAACAAGTGGCAGTAAAACATTTTATAGACCCCTCGCTCCCCCTCCCTCTCCCGCACCGTGTAATTTGCTCTGTTTGGGGTTAGACTTGGTGTTTTCCCTCTTTCCTTTCTCTTTCTCCTTGCACTTTCTCTCATGTTAATTACATTAGTTGCCATGGAAACAGTGATGTCATTGGCACGGGAGCGCTCAATGACATCCAAAAGCACAGTTTATAGCATGGCTCGAAATTTATTCCATGGCTCGCAGCCTTGAGGGGGGTTATACCTCGATTATATTGCGGGCACCATCTGGGCCTGAGGGTGGGAAGTGGTAGGAAAGCAGCTGAGTTTGGGGTGCTTTCCAGAACCCCAGATACTGGGGGATGGTTACATTTGGACAGCAGGGAGGACACCTTGGGTACCGTGAAGGGCTGTCTGTTGGTTTTTACCTACACTCACTGCCCAACAGTACCATGCCCCATGTTTGTTCCCGGTTTAGGATTTCAGAATCCTGCGTGGAGCGGTGCTTGAAAGCGCTTAACATAAGAGGCATGTGTGCACGTGCGCATGCGGGCATGTCTCTAGCGCGCCCAAACCATGCTGTTAGTATGAACGTGCGATCTGCGGCATGCTATGCACGGTAGTTCACGCACTGGGCTCGCACACACATGAGCACACTTGCCCATCTGTGGTTCATTTTGTAAGGTGCAGTTGCATCCACATCAGTGACTTTGGGGCCCTGCCCCGCCGCCCCCGTCCTCCACGGCTCACTTCTCAGTGAGTTGCCTTTGCCCAAGCTCTAGGGGTGGGGGGCAGGGCTGTGCATGGAGACGGTGGGGCTGTGGCGGAAGTCGGAGCGCCCTGTGCATCTCTCACGGGGAGGCGTGCAGCTGTGGGCCAGGTGAGCTCGCCCCCGCGCCCGGCCTGCCGTTGTTCTGTGGGGAGGCCTTGTGTCTTGATCTGACACTGAGCAGACAGACCTCAAGGTGAGAGCCACTCGGCAGTCCCCTCTTCCTCCCTGGGGACCCACGGATGTGTTTTCAGTTCCTGATATAAGTATCCCCTTGAGTTTGCTGAGGGAGGGCAGGCAGCAAACAGCGTGCAGAGCTAAGGGGACCCCCAGGTGTCCCTCATCAATTTTGGAGCTCTTGGGTCTGAGATCATAAGCATGAAGGGCTCTCTAGCAAGGAGGACTTGGAAGAGCACTGTAGGAGGCACTGAAGCCCAGAGGGCACTGGTTTGGAAGTCAGGGGGTGTGACATAAAGGGACAGACAGTTCACTCCAAACAGCTTCAAGGAAATAGGCAAATTTTTAGCCCCGGAAGTGGGGAGTTCAAGGTGGAAACTTCAGGCATCACCTGCCCCAGGGCTTCAAATAGTGACATCCGGGCTCTCGCTCCATCTTTCAGTCCTGTCTCTCTCAGTTTGGATTCCCCTCCAGGTGCCATTAAGGCTGCAGGGACCCTCAGGTTTGCCTTTAAGTCTTCTTTGTTCCAAAAAATGTCATTGGACCAAGTTGAGTCATGTGCCCATCCATGAGCCAATTATTGTGGCTGGGGGGCGGGACTTCCCCTGATTGGGCAGGCCTGGTTCACGTGGCCGCCTCTGGAGTCAGTAAGAGAGGGCGGCTGGACCGTGTGGAGCAAGATGGGGAGAGGAGAATTGGAGCTGGGCCGGCTCCTCTTTTTTCTGCCCCTATCATAGGCTTCCCACCCAAGGTACTTGACCTACTCTCGTCAGAACTTTCAGTGGTCGCCAAGCCCCAACCTCATCTGCCACCAGGACACAGAGATGAGTAAGCCATCGCCTCTGCCCCCACGCCCAGCTCCCAGCTTGCGGGGGAGGGGGGGGCAGGGGTCCACTATGGGAACTGCTGAAAAAGAGATAAGAGCCTCCAATGGAGGAGCCCAAGGGTGCTCCAGGCCCTGAGGAAAGTCTTTAGAGAACCAATCAGATCAGAGCCAGGTCCTGGGGGAAGAGGGGGAGAGTGCCAGGTGGAGAAAGGGGGCGAGGTCCGTGCAAGTAGAGGGAAGGGCAGGTGCAAAAGCACAGAGGCATGAAAGGGCTTAGGGAAACTAAGACCCACATGCAGTAGCAATAATGACGATAACTACTGGCTTAGCCCTGGGCTAAGGGGCGTTGCTTTATCATGACCAACCTCACCAGCCCTGTGAGATAGGTGCTGGGGAGTTAGTTCATACATATACGAAGCACTTAGCCCAGTTCCTGGCCACGTAGACAGTCCCAGATAGATGTTTCCTATGGTAGCAATAGTAAATAGTAATAGTAATAATAATTATAATAGGGCGCCGTGGATGATTTTAGCAAGGGAAAAGAGGAGAGTGAGGAATTCGGGTAGAAGGAAAGGCGCAGAGACGGTTTAGAACTGCTAGTCTCAACCAGGGTGATTTATTTACCCCCACCCCAGGGGACATTTGGCCATGTCTGGTGACATTTTTGGTTGTCACAATTTGGGAGGAGGGGTGCTACTGGCATCTAGTGGGTAGAGGCCAGGGATGCCGTTAAATATCCTACAGTGCATAGGACAGCCCTCACCAAAGAATTATCCAGCCCACATGTCAATAGGTTTGAGGTGGAAAAACCTGAGTTTAGGTGAAATATGATGGGGGCTGTTGCAGCACACAGTATGGGTTGTCAGAAGGAGGCTCTGGGCAGGACAAGGGCCCTGGGGTGGCCAGCAACTGGAAGAGTCTCCCTGCTGCCTCGCATCCTCTCCCTCCCTCACCAAATGAGCATCAGAGAAGGGGCTGGCTGGGGGAGGTGTATGTCGCCAAAAGGCCTACAGGCCCTGGCAGACTGCGGGCTACGCTTCTCCAGTTGCGCGTGCAGCTCCCAAGTCACAGGCCCAACAAATTCCTTGAGTGGGTGCAGATGTCCCGCATCCATGCGCCTCTTGCCACTTGGAGCCCCTGCCAGAAACCTGGACCCCTCGCCGCTCAGCTTGCAGATCACAAAGCCTGGGCAGCGGGCCTCCCCTTCAGTCCTCTGAGTCAGAAATGTTGATTTGTTATAGTAACATGAGCACAGGGGAAGGACAAGAGGAAAGTGAGCAAGAGAGAGAGAGATATCGACAGCGAGTCAAAAACAGTGAGGCTGGGGGACTTCCCTGGCAGTCCAGTGGCTAAGACTCCACACTTCCAATGCAGGGGGCGCAGGTTCGATCCCTGGTCGGGGAACTAAGACCCCACATGCCGCGTGGTGCGGTCAAAAAAACAAAAAAGCAAAACAGTGAGGCTGACCAAGAGAGACTGGGAGAGACAGACTCAGCAGGAGAAAGAACCCCCAAGAAAGAAAAACACAGACCGAGACTGAGAGATGGAGACCGAGATGGAGGGAGACATACTGAGAGTCGTGGGGGAAACAGAGAGAGAGGAAACCAGACTAAGAGAAGGTAGGACAGATTGAGGTTAGCGAAAAGAGAAACAGACCGAGAAGGAGCCAGAGAGAGAAGGATTGAGTGGAAGGGAAGATGGAGAAAGTGAGCAAGAGAAAGATTTCCTTGCAAACCCCGTGGTCCTGAGCCCAGTAACTCTCCAAGACTCTGCCCTGTTTCAGCCATGAAACTGGGGAATTGGGGAAGTTTTCCCGTGGCAGGTCCGGGACGAGCAAGCATTGTTCACATTACTGCTGGTGTTCCCTGCTAACTGGACATTAGCCAACAGGAAATTCCTGGGACAAATCTTTCCACTCAGAGTCTTTTAAAACTTTATTTATTTATTTTAATTTGGGGGGGATTAAAAAAAAAAGAGAGAGAAAGAAAAAAAACAGAAAAAAGAAAAAGAAATGAGCCACTCGGTATAAGAAAAACGTATCTAGCAACAGCCCCAGCCAGGCCAGGGGAGGCTCGGAATCCATTGTGTCCACTCCATCCTGTTCTTCCTCTGGAAGGATTTATGACCTCACACTCCCATGACATCACAGTGCGTTGCCATGGCCCTGCTTTATTATCATAAACAAAGGGCTGATCCTTGGGACACTGGCTGGCTGAGCAAGAGGGGGTGGGGAGGCTCTGTGTAATGTGTTTTCTTGGGAAGGCAGCTTGTTCAGAAGTCTGAAAAGCTGTGAAAATAGTTGTACACACAGTACCCTCCGTGCAGCCCTGTAGCCTCTGGACAAGTTTGGCGATGAAGTCAGCTCCCTGCAGGAGGACCCTCTGGCTCAGCGTGTTCTCACTGCCAAAGAGCAGCTTCCCGGGCTTCCCTCACTGCTCCAAACAAGGTTTTCATTCATTCACCCAAAAGGCATTGAGCGCCTACTATGTGCTAGGCACTGACAGAGCTGGGTTGTTATAGATTGATGAAAAACCCAGATACGGGCCCTGCTGCCCCCTCCACCCCCCCCCCCCCCAGAACCTGGAATACTCAACAAGTATGCAGATAAATCAACAGGAATGTGTAAAATTGTCTTGGGTTAAGTGTGCCGAAGGAAGCAAACAGGAAATGAGGATGAGAGGAGTGGAGGGAGGAGGCTACTTAGACCAGCAATCTGGGAGGGCCTCTCTGAGGAGGTGACATTTTAGACAAGACCTGAAGGAGGAGAAAGAGTCAGCCGTGAAGAGTGGGAACAGGTGGCAGGAAGTGGGCAGAGACAGCAGCTCCAGGGAGAGTGACTGTCAAGATTGAAGTTCCCATCAGGGGTCTCTTCCTACATATTTTACAGCATCCTGGACAGCTGACTCGGATGAGAGGGCTGGTAAAGAGGAGTCATTTCGTGAATCCGAGTTGAGTAAAGATTCTTTCTGGACCCTGCTGCAGCAGTGCCAGTAAACCCCCATTTCCAACTCAAAGAGAGGTTTGCAGACCTGTCAGACTGGCACTTGGTGAAAACAAATTAGCCAGGAGTAGAAACACCTGTAGGACCCCAAACGCGCTCTCCCTGGCTGAGTCAGGTGATGCTCTTAAGCCGCAGAAACGAGAGAAGGAGGGGCAGGGGAAGGGAGGGCAGCAAGTGGGACAGATGTGGGCACTGCCTGCTGGTCAGGAGGCCAGATGAGCAACAGAGGGGTAAGCCATTCCCCCCTCCCAGGAGATGGACCCTGAGGGAGCTAGGACCCTAGACCTAGAACAGGATGAGGACTTCTAGATCATCAGTCCAATGATGGGGACAGATGGGGACATGAGGCCCAGAAAGGGGAAAGGCCTGGCCTGAGGTGGCACAGGAAGTTAGGGACAGAACTCTGCCGCTCACTTGTTTTGTAAACTTGGGGAGCACACTTCATGTCTCTGAGCCCCCATCCCCATTGTAAAATGGGAAGAACGTACAAAAAGGGCTTTGCATAGCTGCAACATAGTTGCTGTTTTCTACCCCTACTTTTCCAAGAACACATTTATTAAACCCTACCAGGCACTGTACTTTGGACTTCTCATACATTCAGCTCTTTTAATATTCAGGGAAGCCCTAAGAGGTAGACACGGCTGTCCCCATTATGCAGATAAGGAAACTGAGGCCAAGAGAGGTTGAGTAGCATCCGAGGTCCCGGGGCCAGATCCCACCCCTGACCTGACTGACTTCAGATGGAGCCCATGTTCTCGACCACGGAAGGGTGGCCTGTTCCATGGTACATAGCTGCATGCAGACAGGAGGTGGCGATGGCGACCAGAGAGGGCTGACCTTCTGACACAGAGCTAGGAAGGAGTGAAGGCTGCAGAGCTGTGAGAGCCGGCTTGCAGGCCAGCAAGAGCAATGGCGTGCCAGAGACCCATGGGACAGCAGAGAAGAAAGGATGTGGGAGAGGAAAGAGGACTCCATTCTTCATGCTGAGTGATATTACCAGAAGCATGAATCTAATTTTTATGTCCGATGCACATTTAGGCTTCTCCAGATCAGGGTAAGGAAGTGTCAGTTCACACACTAGTAACTCAGCTGGGTCCAGCTAACCAGTTGAAAAAGCATCTATCTGGGAAATTAGGGGGTGGGTGGACCATTAGACTAGGTGTCAAGCACCTTGGCTTCTAGGGAAGTGTCACATTTAATGAATATCTACCCCTGGGCCAAGCACTTTACTGACCTTGCTTTATTTAATTCTCACCGCATCTTGGCGATATTGTTTCCCGATTTATAAATGTAGGGACTGAGGCCCAGAAAGATTCCAGTCCTGGCTGTGTGCCCCAGGGTAGAGATATAATTTCTCTGGGCCTAAGTTTCCTGTTACAGAAAAGTGGAAGGATGGGTCTTAATCAGGGGTTGGTGAACTTTTTCTGTAAAAGGCAAGATAGTAAATATTTTAGGCTTTGCAGGACACATCATCTTTTTTCAACTGTTCAATTCTGCCCTTGTGGCATAAAATCAGCCATAGACAATGTGGAAATGACAGATGAGCATGGCTGTGTTCCAATAAAATGCTATTTACAAAAACAGGTGACAACACGTTACACCCACTAGGATGACTATAATTGAAAAGTTGTTGAGGATGTGGAGAAATCAGAATCCTCATACACTGCTGGTGGGAATGTCAAATGGTATAGCACTTTGGGAAACATGGTACCTCAAGGGTCAAACATAGAGTTATCACATGACTCAGCAATCCAACTCCTAGGTATATACCCAAGAGAACTGAAAACATATGTTTATACAAAAACTTATACACTAATGTTCACAGCAGCAAAATAGTCAGGAAATAATATAATAGTCAAAAAGTGGAAACAACCCAAATGTCCATCAACTGATGACTAGATAAACAAAATGTGGTCTGTCCATACAGTGGAATATTATTTGGTTATAAAAAGCAATGTAGTACATCTGATACATGCTACAACACAGATGAACCTTGAATTATGCTAAGTGAAAGAAGCCAGACACAAAATGCTCCTATTGTATGATTCCATTTATTTGAAGTGTCAGGAATGGGTAAATCCATAGAGACAGAAAGTAGATTAGTAGTTGCTTAGGACTGGAGTGGGGAGAATCAAGGGGCTGGGGGCGGGGGAGGGGGGGATGCTGATGGCTAAAAGATATGGGGTTTCTTTTTGAAGTGATGAAAATATTGTAAAATTGACTGTGGTGATGGTTACACATATCTGTGACTGTACTAAAAGCCTTTGAATTGTACACTTTAAATGAGCGACGTTTATGGTATGTGTATCATATCTCAGTAAAGCTGCTATTAAAAATTTCATTTACTGGGACTTCCCTGGTGGTCCAGTGGGTAAGACTCTGTGCTCCCAATGCAGGGGGCCAGGTTCAATCCCTGGTCAGGGAACTAGATCCCACATTCATGCTGCAACTAAGAGTTCACATGCCGCAACTAAAGATCCCGCGTGCTGCAACTAAGACCTGCCCAGCGTAGCCCAAAAAAAAAAAAAAATTTCATTTACTGATAAAGCCAAAAAAGAGGGGACAAGAGAGAAATCTTGGGAGTGGATAGAAATGTTCCAAAAATTGATTTTGGTGCCAGTTGCATGACTGTATATATTCACAAAAATATATCAAACTTTACATTTAAAATGGGTGAATTAATTTATGTAAATTATATCTCACTAAAGTCCTTAATGGAGGGGGGGAAGTAGGCAGCAAATTGGAATTGGCCCATGAGCCATGGTTTGCTGACCCCAATCTATATGATGATCATATCAGGACTCTTTAGATTTCAAGTAGGCAATAACCCAACTCAAGCTGATTTAAGCAAAATGAGGAATTTCTTGATGCACACACTGAAAAGCCTAGAGGAGAGGTGCGCTTCAGGCACTGTTGGATCTAGGAGTACAAATGTCACCAGAACTCCATATTGCTTCCACTCTCAATTTCCATGAAATGGCTGCCAGCAGCTCCTGTCACATTTTCCCAGGTTCGAGTCCAGAAGAGGAGAGTGAGTAGCCTTTTCCAAAGGCTGTAACAAAAATCATTGTGTCCTGTTGGTTCTGATTGGGCCACATGCCCATTTCTGATTCACTCCCTTTGTCCGGGAAATGCAGGGTTCTGATTGGCCAGTCCAGAGTCACATGATCCCTGAAGCCCAGGGACTGTGCATAGGGGTGGCAGGGGAGAGGTGGCTCCCTAGAGGAAAATTGGGGAGCTAGATCAGGGGGACCCAACAACAGAATTCAGGAAGTGTTTCTTACGCCAAATATTTTTGCTTAAGTAGTTCCAAAACACCAAAGGAGTTAAATAAACATTGTTAGTCATGTTCTATCAATGACAAATTGAAGCCCCCAGGAGTGAAGACAGCCTGCAGGTCACTGGCAAAGCAAACCACCCCCAGCCCCCAGCCCCAGGTACTTCACCTTTGCTCTCAGCATGAGGTTTAACTACCTGTGAGTCAAGACAGAAGGGGTCATTTATTCAACAGACGGTTATTACAGCCAGCCACACACACCACGTCTGTAAAATTATCTGAGATCGGGAAATTGAAAGGCCTGGAGATTAAGGGGCAGACATAAAGGCTGTGCAACAGAGCGCACAGGCTGGCTCTTGGGCTCTGGGGGCACTGCCCCACTGCCCGGACGAGCCAAGCCTTTTTGCGGGTGGCAGCAGAGCCTTGAAAGATCTCCTCCAACACTGCCAGCTGAGTCACTGTCTTCACCTCCCCAGAGGGGGAAACAGGGTCAGATCAAGAGGAAATCAGGAAGTCGGGGTCCTGGGTCCTAACCTCAGCTCTGATGCTAACCTGCTGTGTCACAAGAGGTAGCTTGTTTGTCTGGGCCTTGGTGTCCAATGAGAATGAGAGCCTTTTCACTCATCTTTCACTTCTGCCAGCCTTGATCTGACCCTAGCCCACTTCTGTACCTGCATCACCTCCCACGTCCCCCAGTCTCCCACTCCATCCATCCTGGCTTCTCTGTTCCTTGCATATTGCTGCTTGTTCCCACCTCTGAGCATTTGTACTTGTTGTTCACTCTGCCTGGAAGACTCCTCCTCTCCCCGCATCTTCCCAAGACTAGCACTTCTGAATCACTGAGGGTCAGCTCAGGGAGACCTTCCCTGGCCACCCACGCCCCCTCGAGCCCCAAGGTGAGACCCTCAGGTCTCTCTCCCTCACAATATCCAGTTTTGTCTTCTCAGTAATGAGGCCCAGCTCCAAGATGCTCAACACGGGTTTATTCATTGGGCAGAAACAATTATAGGACAAGTAGGGGCAATGTGCATCTTTGACCCAAACTCCAAAGAAGATGCAGTGCCACCATCCAATCCCCCAAACTGGGGCCCAAGCATAGGATGGTGTCCAGTCTGTCCTGACTTTTCTTTCTTCTGCTTGTTTCTCGCAGCAGTGGTTGGTCCTGAAGCCAAGCATGCATGTCCTCCCTCCCCTGCACCTTCCCACAGTGCTCTGCGCCAGCAGCCAGGGCAGCTGCCCCGTCCCCAGCCAGAGTGGGTTCAGGCCCTAAACACCTCCCTTCAGTCAAGACCCGTCCACACGTCCTGAGAGCTCCATGCTGTGTGCCTTTGCAAAACAGACGCCCTCCTTCCCCTGCCCTTTCCTTGCCCATCTTCATCTTGACGCCCCCCTGCCGCGGGCCCGAGCCTCCTCTCGGCACCAAAGCACCATACTTGTGTTTCCTGTGGGCCCCTGCCTGGCTACCTGTGTTCCGGCTGATCCTTTTGCCTCAACACCCTTCCCTAGTCCTCTGACCAGCTCCTGCCGCCTCTCAGCGCCACCTATTTCCAGAAGATTCCTTGAAACCCCCCCACCCTGCCCTAATAGCGTTGGGAGTCCCTTTTCTCTCCTGAGGCCTCTCCAGCCACCAAATTCTGCAGCAGCCCTTCCCGCACTGGAGGGAATTACCTGCCACCCTCTCCCCAAGTAGATGTGAGCATCTTGAGATCAGAAACGACATCACTTATCTTTGCTGTTACTGCACCTGAGTGCCTGGCACCCAGTAGGTGCTCAGGAGATGCTTTCTTGAATGACAGGTGTGTGCGTGCAAGTATGCGTATGCAAGTGCTCTGGAGGCAGGGGCTGTGTCCAGTGTGCCCAGTGCCTCAAAGAGCCTGGCCTATGGTGAGTCTCAGCAAATGTTCAGAGAATGAATGATTCCTTCAAGGCCTGTGTGAAGTTACCTCCTCCACACAGAGTGACCAGCCGTCCCCATTGGCCCAGGATGTGGAACTTCCAGTGCTTCACCCGGGCAAGCCCCAGGCAAACTTGGATGAGTTAGTCATCCTCCTCTACCTACCGCCTCTGTGACCCCCTGTCAGACCTGATCCCAGCCAGGCTGCACTAAATCCCAGTCACTTGCTACTGTTGTGTATTTTAATGGCTTCCTTATAATTTCACACATTTGTGGCAGTCTTCCAATATTACTAAAGGGCAGGGGCCATCTTTCTTTATGGCCCACTATAACCATTCAGGGCCAGACAGAAACAGGCTTGGAAAGATCTTCATCTTTCTCATCACCATTTACTAAGGCCTTGTCTAAGCTCTTCTTATACGTTTTCTTCTTTAATTCTCCCAATGACCGCACGAAGTAGGGATTTTCTTTCTCGTTTTACAGATGAGGTTGTTTTCAAAGGCCAGAGTTGAAGGCAAGACCAAGGTAAGCTCACATACCTTGGAAGTCGCAGGATAGGAGCCCAGGACTATCAGAGGTCATAACTTTTGCTTAAAGAGCACCCAGAGGTAGCCCCTCTCCGGCACCCGGGTCCTCTGGGGTCTGGTGGTTCCCTTAGCCTCGCTTAGCCCCTGCATACACAGCTGGATGAAAGTGCCCCCCACCCCGCCCCAGCCAACGGAGACAGATTCTTCATCTGCCAGAGCAGGGACCTGAGTTTTGGAGAGGAGAGAATAAACATGATTCCCAGGTGGTGAGAAAACAAGTCACTCTCCAGCTCTGGAGATTGGACAGGACCAGGTTTGAGGGCCGGGAACCCTCCCTTATCTGTAACAGTTGTGCCGTCATCCCGTCAGACCCAAGAGCAGGCATAATGGGTCCCCCAAGGCCAGGAGGTTGTATTAGTCTCCTGGGGCTGCTGTAACAAGTTACCAGGAACTCAGTGGTGTAAAACAACAGAAAGGATTCTCTCATGGTTCTGGAGGCCAGAAGTCCAAAATCAGGGTGTCAACAGGCTTTGGTTCCTTTTGGAGGCTTTAGGGGAGAGTCGGTTCCCTGCCTCTCTCTTAGCTTCTGGTGGCTCCAGGCAATCCTTGGCATTCCTTGGCTTGTGGTTGCATCACTCCGATCTCTGCCTCTGTCTTCCCATCACCTTCCTCTCTTTTTGTCTCTGCATCCTCTCCTCTTCTTATAAGACACCGGTCATCAGATTTAGGGCCCAACATAAACCCAGGATGATTTCATCTCCAGGTCTTTGACCATTTTTCCAACTAAGGTCACACTCTGAGGTTACCAATGGGCATGAATTTGGGGGGACCCTATTCAACCCAGTACATACAGAGGTTCATTGCCTTGGGTCCTCCCAGTGTCTGCTGAAAACCTTACCTGCATTCCCGTGCCCTCCCTCCGCAGGACACCCCTGCAACAGCTGCCATCGGGGCAGCCATGCACCCCCTCCCCCCAGACACATGGAGCCTCCTGACATGCTCACCCCACCCTCCCAGCCTCCCTGGAAGTCGGAGGGCTCCCCGACAAGCCCCACATGCTTGCAGGAGATGCGCGGGAAAGACCACAATTGCAGAATCCCAGCATGAGAAGGAGAAGGAAAGTGCTGACTTAAAAATTGAAACCCTGACAGATGTGGCACTTTTTTAACTCTGCGATGGACCTGTTGGCACTTGTCAGATCCCAGCACGTTTGCTAATGTGCATTTTCATCAAAGGGCTGAGGCTGCTCCAGCTCCCATCGCCTGCCTCACCTCTTCGCTTCCAATTCCTTTGCTGGGCTGGTCCTGCCTGTTCTCTTTCCTGATTACTAACCTCCCCTCCCCTTCCCCTCTCTCTCTCAATGTCTCTCCCCCCGGAGCCCCCTACCCCAGGCTTTTCTTCCTTCTGTCTTCTTTCCTCTCCGACTCTGGGTCCCCTCTCCTCCTCTTCGCTTGGTTCAGCAAGATAAACATTTGTGGAGCAGCTACAGTAAACCGGGGGCTGTGAGAGTGAAAGGATGGAAAGACAAACAAGACGGGTTGTACTCACCCCTTCCTGCCCTGCTCTATTCTCTGTGTCTCTTTCCCCGTCCCTCCCCTCCTCGCGCTCAGCATCTTGTCTCTCTCTTCTGTTTTGCAGGCCAGTTGGACCAACTCTTCCCTGCTTTGTACCAGGTGCTCTGCTAGGTGTTGTGGATGCAAACAGGACCAAGATGAGGTCTCTGCTGTCTTAGAATCTCCTGGCGTTTCTCTCTCTCTCTTCTTTTTTTTCTTCCTCTGACATCCTTCCTCTCACTCCTCCCAAACCCTTACCGCCATTGTCCATCGCCTTCGCGCAAGCCCAATCTCAGGCTTCAGCCTCCCAAACAAGAGAGGCAGGGTGCTAATCTCATGGCCCCCTCCACTGATGGGGCCAGGCCCAGCCGTGTTGCCCGACGGTGCTGGAGCCGCCGGCCCGGAACAGCTGATGCATGTGGACAGACGGGATCCAAAAGGCCCTTGCCCCTGCTGGCCTCCGCCCAGAACTGCTGATCAGCCAGATATGTCTGACTGCACAGGAGCAGTTCTGAGAGGCCTCAGCCCTGCGGGCAGTCAGGAAAGGCTGATGCGGGTGGACACATGATCAGGAGCAGAACAGAAAGTTCTCTGGCTGGCTCTGAGCTGGGCTGGCTGATTGGAATGGACGTGCGGGGTCACTGGTTGGCTGGACGCTGCGGGGTGGGGGGCAGGGGGGATTGAAGGAGGATGGTGCCCAGGTGCTGGAAACCATGGCTAAAAAGGAAATCAGGAGTGGAGAGTGCCTGGGCTAGCGGTTGCAGGACCACCCTTGCCAGGGCTGCTTTCCTGAATATCCAGGAGGTCAAGAGGAAGGCAGCTCCGGGTTCAAACCCTGGATCTGTTCACCTGCTTAACCCCACCCCTCCCACCTCCCCAAAACCTGTTCTACCCAAGTGAGGATGTCAGGCATGGGGCTCCCATTTCTCTTGCTGTGATTGGTTCCCCAGTGGTTATGTGATCCAATGACAGCCAAGGAGACACGCGGGAAAGTCTGCTGGGGCTTCTGGGAAAACTCCTCCTCCCTCATAAGAAGGTGATGCTGGCCAATCATGGTGTCTGAATGTGACATTGCAAATTCTGCAGCCTGAGACAAAGTCAACCCTGAGGATGTCAAGTCTGAGGTGGGAAGAAATGGTGACCTTGAGGATATCATGCAGCCACCAGCATCACGCCCAGCGTGTGCCCTTCCTCGGATTTCTTATTATGTGAAATAATGACTTTTAGTGTTTAAGGCCATTTGAGCCTAAGTTGTGTTGTCTGTAACTTGCAGCCTAAAGCATCCTAAATAACAGACGAGAATCATTAGCGATCATAATGCCTACACCCCAGGATTGCCGTGAGAATTCATGAAAGGATGCATTTAGCTCAGTTCATGGTACATAGGAAGCACTCATAAACGCCACTGTAATTATTACTTACATATCAATACGTTATAAACAATACATTATTTGCAGTCAGTTATACATGGGAGTCACTAGCGCTGTTTGCCAAATGTTTCTGGTTCTCTTCCCTTGCAAGCGTAATGCAGTAGTACAGACCTCTGAGGTATTGTGGGTTTTGTTCCAGAGCACCACAATAAGGTGAATATTGAAATAAAGCGAGTCACATAAATTTTTTGGTTTCCCAGTGCATATAAAAATTACATTTACACTACACTGTAGTCTATTAAGTGTGCAATGTGCATACCTTAACTAAAAAATACTTTACTGTTAAAAAATGCTAATCATCATCTGAGCCTTCAGTGAGTTATAATCTTTTCCCTTTAGTCACATCAAAGATCACTGATCATAGATCACCATAATAGATATATAATAATAACAAGGTTTGAAATATAGCGAGAATTACCAAAATATGACAGAGACAGGAAGTGAGTAAATGCTGTGGGAAAAATGGCGCCGATAGACTTGCTTGACACAGGGTTGCCACAAACCTTCTATTTGTTTAAAAATGCGGTATCTGCGACGCGCAATGAAGCAAGGCACGGGTGTTCTTGGTTCCTTCGCGGGTGGGAGAAACCATGTGACTATTCACACTAGCTGGCCCTCTTCCCACCACCTCCCAGTACCCGAGTGGCCCCTCATTTTGTCAGCGTTGCCCTGCGCCCTCAGGCCATCAGTGCTCTGGCAGAGCTGGCAAAACATCGCCTCCCTCAGTGACACTCAGGCAGAGGTGTCCGTGGCAAAGCTGGCTGGGCTCCAAGGGTCTAGGCTATCTCTCAAGTCACACACAGCCGTTTCCCCCCATGGCACCCACATGGCACCTGGGGGCAGCTTGCCATGTTGAAATCATCACCAGGCCCCGTAGGACTGGTGTAGCTTGGAGCTGCTGTTTTTGTCTGTCTCTTTCTGTGTGATGAATTGTTTCTGGGGGGACCCAAATTGTTCCTCCTGCACTCTGGCCTTTATAGGGCTTTCCAGTAATTCCAGAAGACATGGCTCTGTGTTTCAGCCCCAGTGGCAGACAGGAGCTTACCTCAGCCCCCATGAGAAATCAGTGATTATTTTAAAAATGAAAGAAAGAAAAGTGTTGGCAAGGGTATGGAGGTATCGGAACCCTTGTGCGTTACTTATGGGAATGAAAAATGGTACAGGTGCCATAGAAAGCAGCAAAAAACTCAGTATAGAGTAACACTATGACCCAGCAATCCCACTCCTAGGTATTGAGATATATATATATATATATATATATATATATATATATATATATATATATATATATATATATATATACACACATACACCCAAGGGAACTGAAAACATGACCATACAAAAACTTGTCCACAAATGTTCATAGCATTATTTATAAAAGCCAAAAAGTAGAAACAACCCAATGTCTACCAATGGATAAACAAAATGTGGCATATCCAGACAATGGAATATTATTTGGCCATAAAAAGTAATAAAGCATTGATGCATGCTACCATGTGGATGAACCTTGAAAGCATGAGGCAATCTGAAAGAAGCCAGTCCCAAAAGGTCACGTGTGATATGATTCCGTTTATATAAAATGTCCAGAATAGGCAAATCCATAGGGACAGAAAGCAAATTAGTGGTTGCCAGGGAGTAAGTGAGTAACAGGTACAGGGTTTCCTTTTGAGGTGATGAAAATGTTTTGGAACTTGATAGAGATAATGGTTGCAGAAGATTGTGAATGTACTACACTACTGTATATAAAATAAACAATGAGGACTTACTGTATAGTACAGGGAACTATATTCAATGTCTTGTAATAACCTATAATGGAAAAGAATAGGAAAAAATATATATATGTATAACTGAATCACTTTGCTGTACATCTGAAACTAACTAAACTGTGTTAGTTTCAATTTAGAGAAAAAAAAGTTGTGCATGTACTAAAGGCCGCCAAACTGTACACTTTTAACATGGTTAATTTTGTGTTATGTGAATTTCACCTCAATTTTTTAAATATCAGTTATTAGAAATGTGTGTGGAGGAGGGGAGGGCAGGCAGGCAGGGAGGGGAGAGGCATGACATCCGGTCCCAGAAATGCCCAAGCCCCCTCCTGCCTGGCCCCAAACCAAGTCTGACACATAGTAGGTGCTGAACAAATGTCTCTTCCTCCCCTCCCCCTCCCCCTCCCCACTACCTGCTCCCTATAAAAAAAGGGAAAAAATTCTTTTAACCACTGTCATTGCCGTACTTGAACATTTGGACTGAGTCCTGTCTGCCTTTAGGGAAGGTCTTGTTTACCTTTGTGCCCTGACCACAAGCCTGCCCTGAGATCTGCATTCCCTCCAGTATTGCTGGAGAAAACGCTGCCCAGCTCCAGCTCCAACCGGCATAATTACACATTATGCTGGGTCTCACTGCCACTGTTTACAGAGCCAGCATCATAATTAACTGTTTATTAGGGTCTTTCGGGCCCGGCTGGGAGTCCCCAGTTGCAGTGAGCTACAATGTCTTCTGGCTGCACCTCCCTCCCCCTGCCATTCAGGAAAGACCTGGTTTTGGTAGCCGCTGGCCAGAGTCCCTGCACGCTTCAAGAAAAGTTTCTTCCCTGACAGTTCCTGAGGTTCCCTGGGCTGGAAGCTATTTTTGGGGTGTTGAGAGGAAGTAGGGGCGGGAACAACAGCTGTGACTCTGGCCACCTCTGTCCCTCTCGGCCAGAAGGGGAGCACCTGCTACCTGCCAGACATGGAGTAGGGTGGATGGAGAGATAAGGTACCTCACAGTCTAGGTGGGGGAGGAAGAAAGAGGAGGAGGTGGTCACCTCCTATAAGATTCTGAGCAAGACCAGCTACGGAATTTTCGGGGCCCAGTGCAAAATGAAGATGTGGGGCCCCTTGTTAAAGTTATTGAGAATTTCAAGACAGCGACAGAGCATTAACAAGCGTCACCCTTCTAAGTGCCAGGCCCTGTGGAATTGCGCAGGTGGTGCATCGGTGAAGCTGGCCCCGGCTCAGAGCATTAGTAACAGCAAGTGTGAATTGAGCACTTACTGTATGCCCATGGCAGGAGACAGCAGGGGTTAGGAACACAGATCCCAGCTCTGTCTCTTCTCTCTGTGATCGTGGACAAATTATGCACTATCTCAGTGCCTCACCTTCCTCATCTCTGAAATGGGGGTGATACTAATAAAAAGTGTGGATCTGTGTCTGGCACGTAGTAACTGCTATACGAGCAGTCACTGCTATTATTTAGTTTGCAAGGATGGATTCAGCTGATATCCAGAAGAATCTAAAAGGTGGATGCTATTACTGTGCCTGGTTCCAAGTGGGGAAACCGAGGCACATATTTGAACCCAGAAACGCTCTAGCACCTGGGCTTTGGTGGTGATGTTGGCATGGAAGAGGGGGAAGATCAGGGTGAAGGAGCAAGAGGGGAAGGCCTTGCATCCCCTCTCGGGGATCAGAGGGGCAGAGCACACCCCCTCAAGGACCCCACTATACCTGGCTCTGAGTCTGTGCTCTGTAAGCATGGGTGGAATTGAAGCTTTGATCCTCCTTTGTGCCAGGCACTGTCTTAACACTTCATTCACATCTCAATGTGTGTTTGATCATTTCCCTTGCAGATGGGGGCCTTCACCCAGCGCTATGAGATGTCTCCCGGCCAGTGTCACCCAGCCAGGAAGGGGCGAGTCAGAGACTGCCCTCCCGGCTCTCTCGGATTCCAAACTCCTGGCTCTTTCCTGCTCAGCCAGCTCCCCTCCGGAAGGAAGCTCTGCCCAGAAACATGCCCGGTTGGCATTGCTCAGGCTGGGAGCCTCGGTTGGCCCGGATCCCAATGCCACCCACGCTGCCCTTCTTCTGGGCCATAAAGATCCTCTCCTCTCACCCCTGCCTGGCCCTGGCAGGTAAAACAGCGAGACCACCCCAGGTAGGGCTCTCAATAACGCTTCCTGACAGAGGGCGGCTGCTCTAGCCCCTCACCTCCATTATCCTCTACTTTGTGGCTCTGATTGGAATCCTCCAAATCCAGATGGGCAAGGAAGGCGGAGCTGTGACTCCATGACTGTGGGCTCCCGGGAGCTCCCAGGGAAAGCTTTCCCTAGCAGTCCCCTCAGAGCCTTTGGATTCTCGCTGGGAACAGTCCAAAACCCAGCCTTGCCTTCAGAGAACCCTGGGCGTGAGTGAGGGTGGAGGGGTGAGTTTAGCGGTAGCCCAGGCTGGCCGGTGGCTCCCCTGCGTGCCGTGAGAGGGAGACGGGAAAGGGGCAGAAGTCAGCTCAGAGTCAGGCATTTCCAGGGACAGTTCTGCTCCCAGAGGGGATCACTTTTTCCTCTTTGGGGGCAACCATGCGCCCACCACAATTTGCTTCTTTCTTTTTCTGTATTACTTTTTATTTGAATATAATTTTGGACTTACAAAAAAGTTGCAAGAGCAGTACAAAGAATTCCCATATACCCTTCACCTGGATTCTCCAAATGTAAACGCTTTATCACATTTGCTTTATTCTTTTCTGTTTCTCTCTAGACAGATATATAGGAGAGAAAGATGTATTTTTTTTCAGAACCGTTTCACAGTAAGCTGCAGACAGAACCCCTCTTTTACCTCTAAATACTTCAGTGTGTATTTCCTAAAAACAAATGACATTCTCTTACAATATGATATCTTACAATGTAATTACCAAAATCAGGTAATTAACACTGAGACAGCATTATAATCTAATCTACAAACTTTATTCAGGTCTTGCCATTTGTCCCTACAATGTCCTTTATAACAAAAGGAAACTCTGGACCCCATATGGCATTCGGTTGTCATATCTCTCAGCCTCTTTCAATCTAGAAGAGTTCCTTAGTTTTTCTTTGTCTTTCAAGACATTGATGATTTTTAAGAGAAGTGGTCAGTTAGTTGTAGAATGCCCCTCAGTTTTGGTTTGTCAGATATTTCTTCATGATTACTTTCAGGTTATACACTTTCAGCTGGATGATCACAGAAATGTCCTGCATTCTTCTCAATGCCTCCTTAACAATTTGCCCCATTCTGGTGATGGGGTTAACTGTGATCACGGGTTAAGGGATGCCTCTATATTTTAAAGCTAAAAACAAATAGAAAAGCTTGAATTCTAGTCATACCCTCTCTAACTCCCAGCTCAGAAGCCACAAAAACCCCCACCACCAATTTGTTTGCTTACTCAGAAAAAACTTAACGTATCAGTTATCTATTGCTGCATAAGAAACCATCCCACAACACAGTGGCTTAAAATAACAGCTATTTTATTGCTTATGATTCTGTGGATCAGGAATTCAGATGGGGCCCAGTTCTTCATCTTATGTGGCTGCACTCTGCTGGGATTTTGGCTGGGGCTAAAAGATCCAAGATGTCCTCCCTCATCTGTCTGGTAGTTGGTGTTGGCTGTCAGCTGGGGTGCTTGGTTTTCATCCGTGTGGCCTTTCCAGCCGGATAGCTTGGGCTTCTTGACATGGTGAGAATAGAAGCTGCAAGGCTTCTGAAGGCTGAGGTCTGGAAGCTGACCAGCCTGACTTCTGCTGTGTTCTATTCCGAGGCCAGCCCTGATTCAATCAGAGGGGAGATAACCCTGCCTTTGGATGGGAGCAGGGGCAACGCTGACTGCAAAAGAGCATGTGAGATGGGATTTGTTTGCTCAGCCATCTTTGGAGATAGAGCACACCAAGGGTGTGCCTGCTTACTCACCCAGAATGTACAAGAGAGCTACAAATGAGGAACTGGGCAGTCAGCCTTGGCTATGCCTTTCCCAGGGGACTATCAGTCCCTACGCTTGGAATGTTTCGTTTTCACTCTCCTTTTCAATTCTGTGCAATTCCAAAAGCCTTTCTTGGGCATCTGTTATGTAGCGATATGTATTGAGCACCTACTATGTATGCAGGGCTCAGTGCTGAGGATCGAGGCATGAAACTAAGTTAGTCCTTGATCTCTGGGAGCTCATCACCTAGAGATAAAACTGAACTATAAACAAACCTTTGCAGGTGGTTGTCAAGAATGTGGGTGTGTGGAGGGTGGACTCCAGAGGAAGGAGGGGCTAAGTGTGGCTGGGGGCACTGGGGAAGGGACATAGACGAGACTATGCAAGAGCTGACTCGTGAAGAAGGAGCAGATGGGCAGGCCAGGCAGAGGGGGCAGCCTAGGGTGGGCGGTGGGCGTGTTGGGGAATTACCCCTACCCAGGAATGGCTGTCAGCAAGGTATAGTGGGGCCCAGGGGAGAATGCAAAGAGATAAGACTAACGGGTGATCACGGACTAGAGTCTACAACCTCCAATGCTGGTGTTTCTACCTCCTTCCCTTTCTTCCGTCAGAGTGTTTGCCAGCCCAGGTCTAAGTCCTTAACCCTGTAGACTCAGTAGAATCTCCATTCAATACAGACATGGGATGGGACAAGTGAGGAAGGGGGAAAAGACTTTGTAGAGAAACTTCTTTCATCTACATAACTAAGAGCTGGGAAAATGAGAGAGCAAATGCAGTCTGGGAGTTTAGGAGTTTGGAATGGGGGATGAAAGGAGGGGACAACTTGCATTCGGTGTTGCTGCGGGGTTTGGACTCCATACAGTAAGGATTTGATTACTATTTGATAGCTAGACGGCAGTTCTTTGCATGCAACTAAGTCATAGAAGGAGCCATATGGGAAGCCATAATTTATATGGGTTACATATTTTTATATACATGCACCAACAGTCATGAGGGAGGTCACAGTTTTAAAAGGAATGTATTCTTGAAAATCTTTACATAATTAAAACCTCAACTAATTCAAGCATAGCCCTGAAAGGGGTGGCGAGCCTGTCTGTTTATATCCATTAAAATGTCTCTAACACATGGCCGCTACGCACCACCAGTTAAATTTCACTCAAGCCATTCGGTTTTGAAATGATGCAATTACTGATGCCTTTTTTTTAAACTGGGAAGATTTGCTTGATTCCACATTTTGCACCTAAAGGGAGGCTTTATTTCATACATATTTTTATGTTGCAGTATTTCTTATTTCATATTCTCTCTCTCCCATGTTAGACCCTCACTCACATAAAAGGGAAGACATTGCAGTAGGGCGGGTGTCTTGGGAAGAATCCTATGGTTAAGAGGGGACCTCTGAGGGTTTCTGGTGCCTCCCTCTTCATGAATGAGACAATAGAGGCTCAGAGTGTTTTGTTTCCAAGATGCTACAGTGAAAGGCAATGAAAGGTAACAGAGGAAAATACCTCACTTGAACTCAGACATGTGGGCCAATTTTCCTGTTCCGGCCAAATAACATAGCAGTGGAGAACTTGGGTTTTGTAGTCTCTGCCACCTGCTAGCTTTCTGACCTTGGGCAAGGCATTTTTCACCCCTCTGAGCCTCAGTTTCCTCATCTACAAAAAGTGGTTACTAATAGCCACCTGAAGGTGGAGATAATAGGTAGCATGGTTCTTCGCACAGGGCCAGACTCAGTAAATGCGCAGTAACAGGTAGCCATCACGCTTACCGTTACAACATCACCTTGGCCTCTGTGCCTTGCTTATCTGTTTACTTTGGTTTCCCAGCCAGATTGTGAGTCCCTGAGGGCTCACTGGTGTTTACAGTCCCAGCCCAGAGCACAGAACCGACCCAGGGAATGCGGAATGTCTGCTGGACTCCACACAATGCACCCCACACAATATGGTGAAGGGAGCTGGGAGGGGGGATTCCATATGCCCTCGGGGATCTTTTCCTTCTTCCTTCAAATTGCAATCCCAGGAGCTTCCTTGCTATCTCTGGGGGCGGGAGGGAAAGCAATCCCCACCTCCTCCCTTTCTGGTGAGATGTGCAACCCACGTTTCTCTGTGCCCCACCCTTCCACTCAGGGGTAGATGGAACACGCTGGTAAACGTCTTTTACCCCCAAGCACTGGGGACTCAAAGGGGCAGATTTGCATTTTAAGAAACCACTGAGGAGCGAGGGCAGTGCTAAACACAGAGAAAGTGCTCGCTAATGCTAATGGGCCAGCTATCTAGGGAGACTTTCCTAAAGAGAATAATCTCCTACCTGCTCAACCTACAGAGGGCTGGTGCTGTCAGCACCCTAAGTATTGGTTTCTGTCCCCTAAACAAAAGTTGACAGAGACCAGAACTTGGAGAGGAAAGAAAATAACTTTTACGACACCTATTTCATCTCTGACTTCGAATCTTGCCGAATCCCCCAACTCCCAGCAGTATGACCTCCACTTTGCAGATTAGGAAACTCCTGCTCAGAGAGGTTAAGTGACTGGTTGGAGAACACAGAGCCTACAAGCTGCAAAGCTGGGATCCAGACCTGATCTGTGCCACACCAAGGCCAGTGTGCTTTCTTGCATCTTTCCCTCAGGCAGAGGCCATGAGGCCAACTCAGAGGAATGGAATGTCTGACATTCATGGGCCTCTCTGACTCCCCTAGAAGCTCCTGGGGGATCTTGACTCATGTGTAGGAAGTCAGTCCCCTCAGCCCCCAGCCTGCCTCTTCCCCAAATCCACCAGATGTCTCAGCATTCTCAGAACCCACCTTGTACTCCTCGCGGTGCTTTGGTACACACTGTTCCTGAGTCTGGTTTTCCCTTTCCCCACCCTTTTGCCTTGAAAACTCCTTTACCTCCTTAATGATCCAGATCAAGTGTCTCCCTGACCCTACACATATAACTCACACCCTTATTTTTTCTCCCATTCAAGCAAGGCTTCCATGTACCTTTGTACAGGTTGTGCACTGCACAACTCTAGAGGCAGCATTTGCAAAGATCACAGTGGTATTGTCTAGATGTTCCTTTATATGGGTTGTAATAATGTCTGTTTGTGGCTGTAAATCTGAGGGTAAGGATGAAGTCGTGATAGGCACCACACCCAGTGCCTAGTACAGGGCCTACTGCTTAACAAATGTTGAATGAATGAATGAATGAATAGATGAATGAATGACTTACAAGATACAACTCTAATGTACAGAGACCACAAACGTCCCAGTACTTGCCCTTCCAAACAAGTGTTTCCCCTGCCATAGTCATCTCTCCAGGGACTTACTCTCTTATTCCAGGAAAGCTCTCAATGCTTAAAGCCCTTTTGGAACTCCTCTCTGGGGATTTCCTTCAGAGACAGGCTCCAAGCCACGCAAGTCACCCCTGCTCGTTATTTTGCAATCACGGATCTTTTCTCACCCAAAGCGATCCCAGCCAGCTTCATCTCCTACCTTGTTCATCAGACCGGGCTCCATTTAACTTTGGGTTCCATCCAGAAAGCAAGTCCACTCTCCAAGAGCAAGGACCTGCCTGTCTCTGAGGAAACGTCAGGACAAACTGCTGAGGTGCCGAAGACTAGTCAGCAGCCAGATCCCGAAATACTGTGCCAGGGCTGCTGTGTCCGGGCAGCCTGGCTGGCCAGGAGTCGGGCTTCCCAGGGACCTCCTTTGAAGGAGCATGTTTACTTCGCCATGTATGTTCTGGTGTGCAGACTTCAAAAATTCACTTTTAATTTCACAGCCTTGTCAGGAACTAACTGAGTGTTAGTTACTGAGCATTCACTGGGTGCTACAATTTTTATGAAAATTGTCTCCTTTAATCTTTGTAACCATTGGATGGGATGGATCTAACTCTCCCCATTTTACAGATGAGGAAATTGAGGCTTGTAGAGGTAAAGAGACCTTCCCAGGTGCTGTACTGGGTCACTGGGGAGCTGAGACTTGGACCCGGATCTGTCTGCCTTCAAAACCAATGTTTTTTGTTGTTGTTGTTTTGTTTTACTATAAGCACCAGCATTGCCCTTTTACCCTTCAGACACTGTTTCCTGTGCTGTTTTACCGTCCGGGAGGTAGAAATCTGGATTTCATGTGATTCGCCACTCATGAGGCATCGATGGCTCCTCTCCGTTGCCAGCAGGACGTGCTGGGCTCCTGCCCCCAGTGCTCCTCTGATGAGGTTCATTTGTGTAAATCCCTCCACACTCCTCCCTCATCCTCCTTGTGATCATGGGCGCCCAGATCTCCGGCTGGGACAGGGGTGCTGTCACTAGATATGAAACCAGGCTCAAAATGTGGGCCACATTTAGCACTAGGCTCTAAAACAGGTAAAAGTCACAAACTGGATTTTTTTTGCGGTTAGATACCACAGTTCTTCACCCTTGCATATTCAAGAGTGTGGGTCACAGAGCATTAGTGATGAGTTTTAGTTGTTTATTAATTTCTGTCCTGAGTCCATCCTCTGTGTTCAATACATTTCAAACACACTGAGGATTGAAGACTCAATCAACACTTACTAAGCACTTCTCCATGTTCTAGAACAGGGGTCAGTGATCTGTAGCCCTTGGGCCAAATCTAGACAGACACCTGTTTTTGTAAATAAAGTTTCATTGGAACGCAGGCACCCCCCATTTGTTTACAGAATGTCTATGGCTGTTTCCATGCTACAAGGGCAGAGTTGAATAGTTAACTGTATGACTCTCAAGGCTGAAAATATTTACCCTCTGACTCTTTACTGAAAAAATATTGTGACTGGGACTTCTCTGGTGGTCCAGTGGGTAAGGTTCCGAGCTCCCAATGCAGGGGGCCCAGGTTCGATCCCTCGTCGGGGAACTAGATCCCACATGCATGCTGCAACTAAAGATCCCACACGCCACAACAAAGGATCCCGCATGGCACAACAAAGGATCCTGCATGCCGCACGAAGATCCCGAGTGCCACAGCCAAGACCCAGTGCAGCCAAAATAAATAAATAAATAAATAAGTATTTTTTAAAAAGAAGTCTTTAAAAAAATATTGTGACCCCAGTTCTAGAAGACATTGGATGTTTTTCTGACTGCCCAGCCTCTGAACCCCCTTCTTATAATTAAGGAATCTCCCATCTAGTGAGGTGGGGCTCACTGCCTACTTTAGAACCTGAAAACACAGATACTCACTGCAGTGGGTTGAATAGTGGCCCCAAAAGATATGTCCACATCCTAAACCCCAGAACCTGTGAATGTGACCTTATTTGGTTAAAGGGTCTTTGCAGAAGCAATTAAGTTAAGGGTCTGGAGATGAGATCTTCCTGGGTTATCCAAGTGGGCCCTAAATCCAATGGCAGATATCCTTATAAGAGACACACAGAGGAGAGACACAGAGAGAGAAGAGGAGAAGGCCATGTGGAGACAGAAGCACAGAATGGAGTGACATAGCCACAAGGAATAGTGACAGCCACCAGAGTCAGAAGAAGCAGGGAAGGATTCTTCCCTAGAACCTCCAGAGGAAGGGCAGCTCTGCCAACACCTGGAATTTGGACTTCAGGCCTGCAGAACTGTGAGAGAATAAACTTCTGTGGTTTCAAACCACCTCATTGGTGGTTATTTGTTACAGCAGCCACAGAAAACTAATATGCTCACTTTCCCAGCTCCCCTTGCAGTGAGGCACAGACATGTGACTCAAATCTACCAATCAGATGCACCTTCCTAGGTTAAATGGAAGCTAATGATGAGAGGAAGCAGGGACCACACCTGTCCCGTGCCTTCTCTATGCTGGCGAGTATGGCATTAGGAGCAGCTCTGTGGTGTTTTCAGAGATATCAGTGGCTGCAGTTTTAGCGGCATTGACCAGTGTCCAGAACTGTTGGTGATGACAGACATGTTACTGTAGCTGTGCCGGAGGGGACAGTAGCAGCATCTTCACTATTAGACTGCTTCTCCAGTGATTTAGGGTATATCTCCTGGCTGCACAAACTCCAAGTTTAATTTACCAGCTGGAAATTCTGCAAGCTACCCCATATCCTCTGGGTGCATTTTCTTTTGTGATAAAATTAGCCAGAGTTTGTGTCTGTTGTCTTCAGGGCTGTACTCACGCGGGCTCACTCATCTCAGCTTAGAAGACCCAGTGGTTCACTCCTCTTCCCAACTCCTCATTCAGCAATGTCATGTCAGTAGCTTAAAATTGGCAGCGATGGGAGTATTTACACCATAGAAATTGGCAAGTGCTACAAATCAGAGCTTTTTGTTTTTCAAGGAGTTGATTTATCAGCAGCACCACAGGATCTTTCCAACTAAAGCTCTGATTGATAGCCATGGAGTATCTCATTTCATCCTTGTATCCCTCCAATAAGATTTTTAAAAAATATATATATTTATTTATTTGTTTATTTGGTTGCACTGGGTCTTAGTTGTGGCTCGCCGGCTCCTTAGCTGCGGCAGGCAGGCTCCTTAGTTGCGACTTGCTGGCTTCTTAGTTGCGGCATGCGAAGTCTTAGTTACGGCTTGCATGTGGGATCTAGTTCCCTGACCAGGGATCGAACCCGGGCCCCCTGCATTGGGAGCGTGGAGTCTTAACCACTGTGCCACCAGGGAAGTCCCCCGCCAATAAGATTTTATGATCATCTTTCTACAATGAGCAATCCAAGGGAGATGAAGGGACTGTTCAACGTCATACGTCTATGAGGTGATAAATCAGGGACCTGAACTTCTGATTTCCCATCCTCTAAATCAAAATAAGGCTAATGACCACTTTTTTTTTGAAAGTGAAGATTTAAAGATAGACTGCACCAAAAAACAAACAACAAAAACCACACAAACCTCCACAATACCCAAGGGACACTGTCTGGCCTAAACTCATCCAAATCACCAAGGGTCTTGCAGAAGAGGGGTCCCTCATGGCAGAAAGTTTTCAGGTGAGAGCCTGGGTTCAGAGGCATTTCAATTGGATCTGAAGCGCAGTCTGCTTTGCAGTTAAAACTCCCTTGATGCTCTCAATGAAGAAGTAGACAGCCTTCCACATTTGGAGAGGAGTAGATTGCAGGTGCAATGAACAGGCTAGAGGGAGGCAGACAGTCTCACCTTGATGCTCTCAGAGTCCAGGTCTTGCGCTGTGGGTGCTGACAGATTTACCATTAGCAAGAGACATAGAGAGCCTCGGTGCTCACCTCCAGGGGAGAGATTTATAATGCCCACACAGCTGTTGGAGTGCAGCTCTAGCCAGATACCATGTCCTGGGCAGCTTCCGGTCTGAAGACACATCTTCACTCGTGCCGGCTCAGCCTGGAGTCTGGAACTTGGGAACAACAGAAGGAATCCTGTGGACGTTTCCCTGATGGAATCACACCACCTTGTCCCTTTGGCTTCCCCTGGACACGTGCTTGCCTATTGTGAAGAATGCCACATCCTGACCTCTGCCCAGAAGACGGGCAGGTGCACAGGGGTGCTGGGGGTGAGGACAGGAGACTGCGCATGACCCCATGCCTGCGTTCCGCTGCTCCCGGCAGGTGCCTGTGGGTCAGGCTGGAAACACCTGGAGCCAGAGCTTTACACCAGCTGCAGGGGGTGGGCACCTCCAAGACAGAGTCCTGCAGCAATAAAGATAAAAGCCTCTTCTGTTTTGTGAGACGTACTACGTGCTCTATATACATGAGTTCAAATCTTTACAACGGCCCTGCTGGGCATGCACTATACCCCCATTTCTCTGATGTTGAAACAGAGGCCTGGTGAGATTAAGAAGTATACCCAAATCCACAATCTGTAAGTGCAGAGGCAGGATCAGAACCCAGGACTGTACGATTCCAGTGCTTAGGTGTTGAACAGGGTTGAACAGTGTCCCCCCAGTTCATGTCCACCCTGAACCTGTGAATGTGACTTTAGTTGGAAATAGTTTGTGATTAGTTAAGATGAGTTCAGGCTGGAGTAGGGTGGTGTCCTTGTGAGAAGAGGGAGATTTGGACACAGAGACCACAGGGAAGGCAGTGATGGGAAGATGGAGGGGTTGAGACTGGGGTGATGTGTCTCTAAGGAACACTAAGGATGGCAAGCAACCACCAGAAGCTAGAAAGATCAAAGAAGGATCCTCCCCTAGAGACTTCGGTGGGAGCACGGCCCTGCTGACGCCTTGCTTTTAGAATTCTGGCTTCCACAACTGTGAGAACAAATTTCTAGTGTCTTCAACCATTCAGTTTGTGGTACTCTGTTACAGCAGCCCTAGGAGACTAAAACAGCTACTTTGGCAGGATGGGCTTTCATGCCAGGGGACCTGGGAGAGGCAGGGGAGACTGCTCACACACCCTGCCCTCTTCTGTCCTGACTTCATCTGTGCTCATCTCCTCTCTGCCAGGACCACACCTGGGAAGCTGTAGGACCGGGCTGCTTCCCGGCCCCTGACCAGAGAGAAACCCAAGAGAACTCTCACTGGGCCCGAAGACCCAAGGCCCAATGACTAGCCCCTTCCCCTTCCCTTTCCTTTTCCTCAGGAACCCTCCTCAACCAACCCTGTGGGCCTCTGCAGCTGCAGGTTTGATGTAAGGTGGGGGCGTTGGGGGGGAGGGAGACCCACTTCCGTCAGTAAACAGCCCTCTGGGGGCTTCTTGACTGGTAGCTGGTGGCCTGGAGGGCCTCGTGTCAATTTGGTGTGATGCTGGGCAAGTCATTTTACCTCAGAGAGGTTCCTGAGGAACCGAGCTGCACCTCAGCCTTCCAAAAACAGGTTCCACAGGCAGGGACGCCCTCCCAAGTGACAGCTCGGCAATGTTTTTCTTCTTCTGTTTTTGTTTGTTTGTCTGGGATTGGAAAGCCCTCTGCTGTCACCCTGTGTCTCTGGAGACCACCACAGCAGTTCCAAGACTCTGTGATTGGGTCCACCCTCCCAGTGGGCCCGTCTGCCAGGGAAGCACTGGAAAGGAGCGTGCCACCCTCTGCTTGAGCAAATGTCTCTCAGGAGAGGCATGGCGAGCAGACTACATATGTTACCATCATTCAATGGCATCCTTCTCTTCTAGACGGTGGTCCAGTCTCATTTCCCATTGAGTTCCCCAGATCGGGCACATAACAGTTTCTTTGTAAACATGTGTGGACTGAACAAACCCCCAACTCACCATAATCATTTTGATTGTCTCAAACCAGTCCATTCACTGATTGAATTGATCCAACCAACAGAGCTGCCATTTTGGACCTCCTACTATGGGCCTGCAGTCTGATATTTGTCATCCCAAGAGAGTGTATTACTATGGCATTGTTTGCTCAGGCCCACACAGCTGAGATGCAACAGAGGCAGGATTTGAAGCCAGGTCTGTAGAACTCTGGGGTTCCCTCCAAACCCAATCCCTTTCCAGGACACCTACTCCCCTCAAGCCAGTCACCTACTTGGGGTCTGTGGACACACAGCCTTAGTCCAGATCTTTCAGAGAGTAAATTTTTAAAAGTTCCATCTTGAAGTCAAACATTCTTGATACGGGGTTTCTCAGAAACTCTTCAGCCCACAAAATTCCCTGGGAAGCTGGGGGACGGTGACCTCTTACCAGGAAATCTTGTCGCTATTTTTATGGAGTTGATCTCATCCCTCAGCAAAAGTGACCTGGAGGGTCCAGGAGTGTGGGGTGAGTTTTCTTAGCCCCCTCAGATCATTGAGCTTTGAGTTTCTCAGGATCTCCATTGCTAGGGAAGTAGTCTTTTCATGGGGAGATGATGATGATGATGATATTATGACACTAACGATTACGACTTCTTAGGTCTGCGCCATACACTGTGCTAAACTCTTCCGCATCTACTTAGTCCTCAGTGAATCCTGTGCCAAAGGACACTATCCCCATTTCACAGACGAGAACACTGAGGTCACTCTCACAGGATTCAAACCTTATTCCAACCAATAAGCTGCCTCTTATTCGATGACACACGGATGCCTCTGGACAGAGCTGACCACAGAAGGGTCTTCCGGAATGATCTAACAGTAGCCCGCCTCCTTGGCCTGCAGAGTTTTGCCCTGGAGACATCAATAAGAGACTCAATTTACTTCTGTCCAGAAACCAGCAGGGCCTCCTTGTGCTGTGGCCCCCAGGTAAGTGGGACCCAGCATGGGGCCAAGGTTTCCTTGAGGCTCCCTTTGACCTGTCAGTGGATTCCTTCAAATCAGCCCAGTTTTCCTGTGTTTAAAAGGAGACTAATCACAGCTAAGCAGTTTGAAGTCCTGGTCTGAAAAGCATCATTATTACTCGCTTGAGGGTCTTGGCATCTCAGGGCCTGAAGAAAAAGAAAAAAAAAAAAAAACCCACATTGATTTCTAATGCAAATTGGGTTTGAAGAGGATCCCAGGCTCTCTGGAGTTCCCAGTCACCCACAGAGGAGGGCATACCCCAGGGGGGACTGTTGCCTCGGGCAAAGAATTTCCTCTTGTTAAGACGAAACCCAGATATGGTCCTTTCCCGCTTTCAGACCCCACCCGCTGCCTGCCCCTAGGAATGTACAGCCTCGACTTGACTTAAGTCAAAGCAGAATTCCCATGTCTGTGATCACAGGGCTGCTTTTCTCTCCCTTCCCCCCTTCCCTCCCACTGCCCTACCCACCATGTGTGCACACACGTCCTCACATATACACGCACGTGCGTGCACTCACAAACACACATAGTTCTCACACGGACACATACAACACACTTACAGACATTCACACACACACACACACTCATTCCCTCCCTGACCCTTCCCTGTTAGTACTTGTTTCTCTGTGGCATCATTTTCCTTGCCATTTTCTTTGTGGTTTTGCCTGCTAATCACTCCCTCTCCCCAGACCCTGGGATCTTCAGCCAATATGTCGAAATACCTGATGTATTTGCTCAGAAAGACAAGAGCAAATGCAACTCGGGTTTGATGGAAATTTGCTTCTCGTAAGTCTGCTATCAACTTCACCCTGCCCCCACCCTGCCGAAAAAAACAAAGGGAAGGAAGTGGATTCTTGAAGGCCTTCTCCCTTCCTGGCACCGGGCACAGCCTTCTCTCCCTCCCATCCACCCTCAGAGATTGAGATTATTTTTCCCATGTCTTGGTTGAGGAAGTCAAGGCACAGAGAAGCTCGGTGATTCATGTTAGGTTCATTAATTCTTTCAAAACGTATTTCTTGAGTACCTACTGTGTGCCAGGCCCTGTTCTGGCAGTGGAGGGTGCCACATTGAACAGGACAAAGAACCTGGCCCCTGCGCGCACGCTCCAAGACCAGTGAGTCGGAGAACAAGGAGCCGCCCTCTGGTTTCTGTAACTCCAGGTCCTTAATTTTTCTATGTCCCTGCAGGGCCACTTTGGTGTGCCTTACTCACTTTTGCCTTTGTGGATCCCTTCCTCCATAATTATATTTTATGGCTTCTTTGGTATAAAGACAAATATAATCTAGGCCAAATTCAAAATTAAAACATTTTCTTTGACTCTGGAAGTCAGGTTTTTTTACTTCTGATTTTCAAAGAAATGAAGACATTTTCCTGGGCCCTAGGCACTGTGCTGCTCTACATAACACGTCCATCGGGGCCCTGTGTCCCTAAACACCAGGGTGGGGTTACCTCCCCTTAAAAAGTGAGCCTTGGGACTGTTCACCATAGCTGAAAGGTGAAAATACCCAGATATCCATCAACGGATGGATAAACAAAATGTGGTCCATCCAATGGAATATTACTCAGCCATGAAAAGCAATGAAATAATGACGGATGCTACAGCATGGAAGATCTTTGAAGACACGACGCTAAGTGAAAGGAGCCAGTCACAAAAGGCCACGTATGGTAGGATTCCATCTATCTGAAAGGTCCAGAATAGGTAAATCCATAGAGATAGAAAGCAGAGTAGTGGTTGCCGGGGGCTGGGTTGGGGGGACAGGGAGTGACCACTTAACAGGTACGGAGTTTCCTTTTGGGGGTGATGAAAGTGTTTTGGAACTAGATCAGGATGGTTGTACGACCTTGTGAATGTTTATGTTATGTTCTGTGAATTCCATCTCAATTAAGACAAAATAACACTGGTGCCTGCGATTTCCCTCTCTAACTCACGCTGGAGGCTCTGGGTAGGAGCCTCTGGCCGTTCCCCCCATACTTCCATTCCCACCTCCCTCCTCCCATGTCGTGGCCTTTTCCTGGCGTGATAGAAATTACCTTGGCCGAGGAATCCTGGCTGTGCTTCCGATGTCCTGTGGGGCACAGGCCAGAGATTGCACGTGGTGACCCCAGGGCCCAATCTGGCCTGCTGATATATTTTCCTTGGCCTGTACAGCGTTCTTAAGAATTTCCAGTTAGGTGCCAACATTTCAAAACCGAGAGATTTCACATGAAACACACCCGCATATTTCCAGCTTCTCAGGAGAATTTTAGAGGCGCTCACCACTCTGGGCCCCCTTCCCTCATGGCTGTGGGAAACAGGCCGCTGCTGCTGCCCCGTTAAGAGGGGCCCTTCTCTCCAGTTTGCCACAGTTCCCACCACTCCTCATCATCTTGGACAGTGTTGGTTGCTCCTGGCTGACCCCTGTGGCATTGGATTTTGTGACCCCAGCCTTAGACAAATGACCGAACCTCTCCAGGCCTCCTCAGCAAAATCAGAAGGTGGATTAGGGGATCGTTAAGGGTCTTTTCAGCTGACAGTCTGTGATTCTTAGCTGCAAACTTGATTGTCTACCTGCAACTCTGCTGGACCTGGGAGTCTGCCTGATGTGAAGGTTTGGGGATGGAGAGTGAGAAGTTGTTCAAGGATACTCTTGGTGCCTTGCTTAAAATCCCTTTAGAGTGGTGATGTGCACCGCCCCCCACCCCCGACTCTGGGAGGAACTGGGAGTGTTGACTGTCCTTGAGAGGCATCCGTCAGACACCATCACAGTCTCCCCTTCTAGGACTGCCAGATTTAGTGAAAAACAGAAACACCTGGCACCCAGTTCGTTTGGCGTTCCAGAGGAACAATATTTTTAGTATAAGCGTATCCCATGCAGTAGTTGGGATATACTTATACTAACAAGGCAGCTTGTGTTTTATCTGGCAGCACCCCTTTTACAGAGGAGGAAAAGGAGCCTGGGAAAGGTGAGTCACTTTCCCCAGTAAGTGGCAGATCCAGGAGCCCAAGCTGGGTCAGTCTGAGTCTAGGAGACTCCTCAAGCCTGTGGCCACTAAGACTTCTGGGAGAATCAAAGTACTTGATGCACAGGAAACATGATTTTAAAAGAATAAGCCCCGCTCAGGTGGGAGAGGTGGCTACTTTTTTGTGCATCTCTCTTGCTCTCCAGACTCTTCTGTTGCCTTTCTGTTGGCACAGCGTCCAACATGGGACCCAGCACACAGTAGGTGTTCGTGCAGCATTTTGTCCCAGGGAAGCGAAAGGTGGGTTCTGCAAAGTCCTGGCATTCAGCACAGTGCCTGGTGCATAGTGGGTGCTTGATAAATATTTGATGACTGGGTGATCGTTTTTACAAGGACAGGTGACATTTCCCTGTCTGATCACTGTCAGAGGCCACCACAGTGCAGGAAGCCCACGGTGGCCGCCCACTGAAACCCATAAATCACCGCATACCTTAACGGCTGTGCCGCCACCTACGTCTGTCTCCCTCGCCTGTGAACATTCTCTGAAACTCGCTCATAATCATGACTGAAAGCAACATGTTCCCGATTTCCATATTATTAGAAAGAGGTGGAGCTCGCCATAAATGATTCAAGACGTGTCAATCAAATGACAATACAAATGATGCATTTATTTATTTTCGCCTCTCGCAGCAGACTTGCTTTGTTCCCACGTTCTCCTTCTTGGGGGTTTCTCGCGCCCTCCTTTTCTCTTTGAAGTGCGTTGGCTAATATTTTATTCATTATAGAATTTAACAAAGGCTGCATGGTGAAAGAATCCAGCGTGGTATCTCTAAGACAGTGCTTAGCAGTACCATGTGGAGACCTCAGGGCTCCACTTGGTTCCAGAAAATTCTGGTTCTTCTTCTGAGTTGATTCGGTCATTGGGGGAGCAGGGACACAGCAGTGATCAGGGCAGACACAATCCCCACCCTCGTGGAGCTGACATTCCAATGGTGACGATTTTTGTGTGCCCTAGATGGGAGTCTCAGCCCTTCTGGGCCTCTCCTCTCTGATGGTTGGTTAGGCTGCCAACTCCTACTTCAGCAGAAATCCCACGTAGCCCATTTTAAACAGTTCCTGAGTGGGGAAGGAATGAACAAATCCATCAAAATGTGCATCCTCTTTGACACTGCAGTTGCACTCCCAATAATTTATCCTGAAGAAACAATTAAGGATGTACCCAAAGACTTAACCATAAGGGGCTTCCTCTTGCTGTCTTTCTCAGTGGAGAGAAAACAGAAACCCTCTATCCGTGCAACAGACTTACAAAGTGGCTCCAGAGCCTGTGGTCTGAAGCTCTGCACCATACGCACTTGGTACATAGCTTCTAGAAAACTCTGAAAGGGTAAAGGCAAGAGCAGTGCTCTCTGGTGATTGGACCATAGGTGGTTTTGATTTTTTTCCTTTTGGCCTATGTGTGTTTTGAGTTTTCTACTAAGACCATCCACTACTTACATACCTTACCGAAAATAGAAAGTAAAAAAGAAATATCAGTATTGAAGCCAATCAATCGATGTGCTATTTCCGTGCGCCTTCTGTTGTGAATGAACCACCCCATGTCACAGCCAGAGGCACTTGTCCCCAGACCTTGTGGCCACGGGGGTTCCCTCCCTGTGCCGTCAGCCAGGGTGTACATCGCAATCCAAGTTGCCTCCTGGTGCCATGTGGGGCTTTTGAAATCAAGGCAGGTTGCATAAGGGTGGCTTGCCCTGGAGACACAGAGCTGTTTATCACCCCTGAGTTATTTTTATTGGTGTGTAAACCGAGCTCTCCTCCTTGGGAACTTCCTGAGGCTGTAGAGAATCCTGAAACCCCTGCCGAGGGAGGATGGGGTTGGCCAGAGCTGGCCTGGGATTTTGCAGGAGGCCCCCTGTCCAGAGTCAGAAAAAGGTGTCAAAAGGAACTTGACGCCTGGCCTGGCATCCTGGGTGTCTGCCAGACCTGTCTGGTGGAGGAGATGATGATGATGATCATGGTGATGTTACAAATAAAGCAGATAGTCCTTGCTTTACACAGTCATGCAGACCGTAAGAACATGCAGCTGAAATTGTTCAAAACGATCTTAAAAATCAATGCGATAAAATAAGATTATTCTGTGACCTTTAACATTTTTTGTCAAAACATTGAAAACTCTCTTACTGTCAGTTATAAACGTTTAAGGAAATGAAAAACTAGTAAAACTAACATGTATTTAGTATACTTCAATTTAGAACATTGCAAACGTTTAGAACTAAGTGTGGTATTTCCTTGTATAAAAATTATCAAGAATAGTTGGAACAGCAGTTGCCTTCTTCTTCTGGTTGTTTAACTAATAATACAGAGGGAGCATCTTTTATATGCCTTGGCAAATTGTCATCTTCCTTTCTAAGACTGGCTCCGTTTCCAACATTTTATCCTTTGTACTTTCAATGTTGTGAAATATCTCAGAGTTCCTGCCGGCCTCACTTCCTCTGGGATATCTTCATCCTTTCTGTCACAGCCACTTCCCTCATTCATGTCAGTAAATCTGTCTTCCTCTGGCAGCAGGTCTAGAGGCTCTTAAATGGATACAGTGTCAACATTCCCATGACGATCTATTTCTTCTATAAGCCTGTAATCCTCTCATGGTTAATTTTATATCAATTTGGCTGGGCCCTGGTACCCAGATATTTGGTCAAACATTATTCTGGATACTTCTGTGAAGGTATTTTTCAGATGCAATTAACATTTAAATTGGCGGACTTTGAGTAAAGCAGATTACCCTCCTTAATATGGGTGGGCCTCATCCAATCAGTTGAAGGTCTTAACAGAAGAAGACTGACCTCCCTCAAGGAAGAGAGAATTCTGCCAGCTGATGGCTTTTAGACTTAAGCTGCAGCATGAACTGTCTCTCTAATCGACCAGCCTACCCTGGAGATTTTGTACTTACTAACCTCCTTTATCTATCTATCTATCTATCTATCTATCTATCTATCTATCTATCTATCTATCTATGGAGAGTATATCATATCTGTGCATAACTGATATATATGTGTATATATACATATATCTCATATGTATACATATATACCTCATATATCATCTATTATTCCTGTTTCTCTGGAGAAGCCCAACCCCTGATGTTCCCCCATGACAAACCCCATTGAAGCTTGATTCAAATCTCATTTCCAGCTTCACTTCTTCATTTCTTTGCTGCACTGCACTTTCATCTTTGTTGGCCAATTCTTTCTTTTTATTATCTATTTGTGTAAAATGTCTGAGAGACAGGGAGGGAACACAGCTACACGCTCAGCTGTCCGTATGTCGACTGAATGGCAGATGCTCAGTGACCAGTCACCAACAGACTTGGAAAGAAGTGACGTGATGGGTCACTGACCGTGACGCACATCAGTGATTTACATAGTGATCTGGGAACTGAAGAGCTAGCAGCAAAGTTTGTACTTTGTGCAATCACTCACACTTAATATGCTGTGGTCAGTGAAATTTGAACCATATGGTGGGGGGGCGGCCAGTGCTATTTTTTTAAACTTGGTAACTGAAGTTCATGCATATCACAACCATGCAAAAGCAAGGACTGCTGTAATAATAAATAATAGCCAAGACTTCATGCCACCTATGAGTCACGAGCCCTTGGGCCAAAGACATGGCCTTTCAGAGCCTTTCAGAGCCTCAGCGTCCCCATCTGTAAAAGGAAGGATCAAGTCCTACCTCATAAAGATCAAATGAGATAATAATACATGTAAAGTGCATCATAACTGGCACACGGCAAGTACTCAATAAATGTGAACTCGCCTCCTTGTTACCAAGCAGACGTTCCAGCACTTACACCGAACTGGAATTGTGTGCTCTCCATCTCCCCAGTGCACTGGGAGCTACTTTAGGAAAATGAACTTTTCAAGCTCTGGCCTCTGCTTCCAGAGCAGTGCCTGGCACAGAGTAGGTGCCCATTAAATGCTTGTTAAATGAGTGAATAAAAACCAAGACGAGCTTGTTCCCCAGCTGCCCATGTTAAATGTAGCTGCAGAGAGTAGCCAATAACATTGACTGAGAACTTGCCATGTGCCAGCAACTCATGGTGCCAGGTCCTTTATGTGCATTATCCAGTTCACCATCCAAGCAGCCCCGTAAGGTGGGTGTTGTTACCATCTATGTATTTAAGTTCCAGAGAGGCAGGGCTGGGGTTTCCACCCAGCCTGCAGGACCCACCAGTGTATGAGCCCTGTCCAGCAGGGTCCGGCATGCCAGCAAGTGGCAGGGGGAGGCAACGGGGTGCGGGAGGGGCGGGGGAGTGCTGTCTAAAGGGTGGGTCCTCATCCACAGGCTGCAGACCTGCAGTGATTGTGGAGCTATACCAGCCTTTGGCACTGCCCTTTTTGCTCAGAGAGGCTTCTTTCTGTAACACTGCACCTCGTCAGTCCTTACCACCTCCCGCTGAGTCCCTTCCCTTGTGTCCTCCCGTCCAAATCCGCCCGCCCGGCCCAGGTTTCATGGCTCCAGGCTCCTGCTCCCTGTGCTGACCATGGGCGGTGCTGGGTTACTCAGCTAAACAGATCCTCGCTCCCCCTTGACCACCCAAGTCACCGCTGAAGCAATTATTTAGGGAACCAGATGCAGCCGCGGGACAACTCATCTGTTGCTAAATTGAGCCGTTATTTAATTTTTTATTGTTCTTCAAGTTTTCACAAGTGGGTTGTTTTGTAAGCTTCCCTTACACTCCCTGAAGTGGCTCTCCCTGCCACTCCAGGCGCAATGCACAATAGGTATTCAAGAAAGTCTTGTTTGGTTTTCCTGTTGTATTATCTCTCCTGGAAAATCGAACAGCTTGCACCTCCAGAGATAGAAGAAAGAGGAGTAGATCTTGTCGCCATGTCTGGGGAGCCCGAGGACTAGTGCCACCCACCTGTCAACCCTCTCCCACCTCCCAGTACCCAGGGGACCCCTAGGGCACCAAGTTTGAAAAGCCCTCGACCATTTCCTCAATTGGCTGACTTGTCTGTTTTCTGTAAACTTCCTGAGAGCAGCAAGGATGAAAAAACAAAACAAAAAAACAGCAAGAACTTGGAGCCAGACCCAATTTGCCTGCTCGCTCTGCTACTTACTACATGCTTGAATTGCAATAAGCCCTTTAACCCTTAACCTCATGGGGCCTCAGTTTTCTCCTCTGCAAAATGGGGAGAATCATAAATACCTGCTTTATAGCATTGTTACGATGATCAAATTAGCTACTCAAATACCGTTTAAAATTACCAAACGTGAGTGGATCTTTCTCCCGCAATGGTCTGTACGCAATAGGCACTAAAGAGATATTGGATGAGTGTAAGTTGACAGGTCACATTTCCTGAGACCTTTAGGAGCAGACTGAATGGTGGAAATCTCAGGTGCAGTGACTGGCCTGTGGGTGATTTGGGGGTGGGGGGGGTGGGAGGGGGGATTCCTCTGTGCCCCTTCAATCATCTCCATGGCACAACTACTACTCTGTTTACACGTCAGACTAGTCTTGTCTCCAATACCTCTCTGGGTCTGGGCAGCAGTTCTTCCCTAAGAGGGAGAAAGAGGAACTAGTGAATTCATAGATAGCATCATCCCACCCCACTTCCCAGGGCACCCCTCCAAGCTTCCTTCTCTCCTTGGCATATGTTGGGTGGAGCCAGCTTCCTGTGGCCCCAGAAAGGAAAGCTGGGCTCCAGTCTACACGAATTTAGGTGCCTGGGGTTTGCCAGCTCACAACTGGGTGATCTATTCCAATACGTTTCTCGAGAGATGCATTAGCTGAGCATTTACTATGTGCTAAGAATTTTACATGTGTTCATGAATCCTCACAACAAACCTGCAAGATGAGCACCATTGTTAACCCCATTTTACAGATGAGAAACTGAGGCTTAGCAATGAAAGGGAACCAGGAAGGGGCTGAGTCAGGATTTTGGGCCAAATCTGATGGACTCCAGAGCACTTGCACTAACCACTGCCCTGCACTGCTCCTAATGCCTAAGCCTCCCTCAGGACCCATGGTCACACCGTCATGGTCTGGGTAATGCTCACACTTCCAATGGGGCTCCCTTGTTGGTCCTCATAAAAGGAGAAAAACAGGCTATTTCAGCCCCAGACTCTGACCTTGTGCCTGAGGGTCTTCAGGTCTGACTCTTTGTGTTTTGCAGCTGGGTTTCCCTGATCCTCTGGGGGCCTTGGCGCTCACTCATCAGTTTAAAATTTGACACATAATGATGGATCAGTCATGCTATGCCATGCACTATGCAGGGCACTGAGATTATAGATATGGTGCCTGCCTGCAAGGGACAGAAAGTAAACAGATGATGGTCTTTGGGATGAAGGCCCTCCTGCTGTCTCATGGGGTGGAGTCCAAACCCAGTAAAGGAGACTCATAGAATCCCAAAGTTTGGCAATCTGTCCTTTTCTCCTGTTTTAGTTACCTATAGCTGCCTAAAAATATTCCCACGGTTTAGAGGCTTCAAACAACACATATCTATTATCTCACAGTTTTTGTGGATCTGGAGTCCAGGCAAGGTTTATCTTGGCCCTCTGCTTAACATCCCTTACTACAGTCAAGAGGTCAGCTGGGGCTGTGATCTCATCTGAAGCTGCAGCTGTGGAAGGAGAGGGGCAAAGGCACCCATTAGGGTCTTGCCTCAGAGGGAATAGCTAAAAGGTACCTTTATCGCTGGGAATACTAACCCCCATTGGCTTTTCTACAACTTACCAAGCTGGAAGAGTATCTATCTTCTTGTAGCCTTAACTTACATTACAAAATACCCTCCACCAAATGCAAATTAAGAAACAATGAGATACCATTTTACACCCATTAGATTATCAAAAATGAACAAAATCTTATGATTTCAAGTGTTGGCAAGAATGTGATGAAATTAGAATTCTTATTTGTTGCTGGTGGGTTGGCAGTTGCTAGTGGATTAGAAATTTGGAAATATCAAGCAAAACTAAAGATACATATACCCTATGCCTCAGCAAATACATTTCTACATGTATGTCCTAGAGAAGCTTTCACATGCATACACAGACACACGCAAAAATGTTTATTATAGTATTATTGATAAGAACAAAAAATTAGAAAACAATAACTGTCTCTTACTAAGAGGGTAGATTAATAACTGGTGGTTTATTTACAAATTAAATACTATTCAGCAGTTAACATGAATAAATTTGGTCTCAACATACATATAAAAATGAAACCATAAGAGAACAAGTGGATTGTTAAATTTTATACATGTATGGGAACACTTCCAGAATGGGAAAGGACCTCTGAAATCCTGCCTCTCCATAAAAGCAACAAGAACACTATAAAAAATTTTGTCAAAATCAACTTTTTGAGGACTCTGGAAATTAACTAAAGGCTTACAACAACCTAAAGATGATTTTTTTAATGGCTGAATTTCAGCGACAACAGTGAGCTTCGCAATGTTTTAACTTACCCTAATTCCATCCTCCTCCCCCTAGCAGCTGCTGGAGGGATCAGATGGGTTTAGAGCTCCCCAGAAGTCCCATCCCCAGAGAACTGTCATCATTTAACCAGTCTGGTGGCTTGCTGGAAAGCTCCATTCTTAGGGCTTGTCTTTATCTGACCTGACTCAGAACTCACCCAGTTCTATAGCCATGGCATTTGTCAAAAACAGTCAGTGGCAATTTTTTAACATCACAGTCACCCAAGGCAGATTTACCATTTAGGGTTAAAAGAGGCTGACCAGGGACTTCCCTGGTGGTCCAGTGGTTAAGAATCCACCTTCCAACACAGGGGACGTGGATTCAATCCCTGGTTGGGGAACTAAGATCCCACATGCCATGGGGCAGCTAAGCCCATGTGCCACAACTAGAGAGCCCGTGTGCCGCAATGAAAGATGCCACATGCCACAACGAAAGATCCTGCGTGCTGCAACGAAGATCCTGCGTGCTACAATGAAGATCCCGTGTGCCGCAACTAAAAAAACCCGATGTAGCCAAATAAAGAAATATTAAAAAAAAAAAAAAAAAAAAAACAACCAAAACAGAGCTATCAGCTGTCTGTAGGGGGCTTTGAAAAGCTCTGATATAAACCTGGGAATCTAGAAGGCCATGCACGTATGCAAGACTATGTGTATGCTCAAGAAATACGTTAGAAGGCCCTTATGTCTCAACTCTAGCTGACCTTGAGGAGCTTTACAAGCAGAAGTGAAGGTATTTACAAAAACTGCCTGCCACAGCATGGAATGTATACCCCAACACACATAAGCCTTCAGCAAAGATTGGGAGACTAACTGATTCAAGGCATTTAAGAAAATCTCTGTTCAATAAAAAGCTGACCACTAAGCTAGCCAAGTAGAGATTTCAGTGACCATGCACAACAAAAATCAAAGACTTCACAGAATAAGTACAGGAAAGTCACTAAACAAACAGTAACAACAACAAACAGCAAAAGCAAAAGCCCTGGGGGAGGAAGTCTGATTTCTAGAGTTGCCATATTATATTACTAAAAATGTCCAGTTTTCTATAAAAAATATAAGACATTCAAAAAACCAGGAATATATGGTTCATACACAGGAATTAGTCCCTTGGAAAACCAAGACATTGGACTTACTAGACAAAGATTTTAAATCAGCTGTTTTAAATTTGTTCAAAGAACTAAAATAAACCATGTCTAAAGCATAAAAGGAAAGTATGAGATGAGGTATTGCCAAATAGAGATATCAATAAAGGGATAGAAATTATTTTTTAAAGACCCACATAGATATTCTTGTGTTGAAAATTGCAGTGCCATAATTAGAATGAAAAATTCAATGGAGGGACTCAAGAGCAGATCTGAGTTGGCAGAAGAAAGAATTAGCAAACTTGAAGACAGGTGAGTTGAGAGTATCCAGTTTGAGCAACAGAAAGAAAAATGAAGATAAATGAACAGAGCCTCAGAGACCTGTGGTATACCATCAAACGTACTAACTATGCATAATGGGAGTCCCAAAAGGAAAAGAGAGAAAGGGGCAGAAGGAATATCTGAATAATAATAATATCACAAATTTGATTTAAAACAAACTAATCTCACATCCAAGAAGCTTAACAAACTCCAAGTAGAGTAAACTCAAAGAATCCATATCTAGACACAGATATGTTGCAGATAGTCAAACTGTCAAAAGGGAAGACCAAGAGAAAATCTCGAAAGCAGAGAAAAGTGGCCCATCACCTCAATAAGATTCACAGTGGATTTCTCATCAGAAATCATGAAGTTTGGGAAGCAGTGGGATGACATATTCAGGATACCGAAAGGAAGACTGCCAACAAAGGATTCCATACACAGTATATCTATCCTTCAAAAATGAAGATGAAATTAAGACATTGACAAATAAACAAAAATAAAGAATATTTATTGCTAGGAGACCTGCCCTACAAGAAATACTTTAGCATTAATCATTCAGGTTAAAATGAAAGGAACCTACACATTAGCTTGAATCCACAGAAAGAAATTAAGAGCACATGTACAGGTAATTACATAGGTAAATATAAAATAATGCATAAATGTATTTTTCTTTTCCTTTCTTATTTAAAAGACAACTGCAGGGCTTCCCTGGTGGCTCAGCAGTTAAGTATCCGCCTGCCAATGCAGGGGACATGGGTTCGCGCCCTGGTGCAGGAAGATCCCACATGCCGCAGGGCAACTAAGCCCGTGCACCACAACTACTGAGCCTGTGCTCTAGAGCCCATGAGCCACAACTACTGAGCCCACATGCCACAACTACTGAAGCCCGCGTGCCTAGAGCCTGTGCTCCGCAACAAGAGAAGCCACTGCAATAAGAAGCCTGTGCACCACAAGGAAGAGTAGCCCCCGCTCGCCACAACTAGAGAGAGCCCGTGCGCAGCAATGAAGACCCAACGCAGCCAAAAATAAATAAATTAATTAATTAAATAAATTTATTTATTTATTATTATTAATAAAAGACAACTGCATAAAGTCATAAGTACTAACTTGTGTTAATGGGCTTATAATGTGAAAGATGTAATTTTTCTGTGCATTGTGTTCTGAGACAGCAATGCACAAAGGAGGGAGTAAAGAACAAGCTATAGTTTTTTTTTTATAAATTTATTTATTTTATTTATTTATTTTTGGCTGCGTTGGGTCTTCATTGCTGTGCACGGGCTCTCTCTAGTTGCGGCGAGTGGGGGATACTCTTCATTGCGGTGCACCTGCTTCTCATTGCGGTGGCTTCTCTTGTTGTGCAGCACAGGCTCTAGGCACACAGGCTTCAGTAGTGTGGCTCGCGGGCTCTAGAGCTCAGGCTCAGTAGTTGTGGCTCACGGGCTTAGTTGCTCCGCGGCATGTGGGATCTTCCCGGACCAGGGCTCGAACACATGGCCCCTGCATTGGCAGGCGGATTCTTAACCACTGCACCACCAGGGAAACCCTGAACTAGATTGTTTTAAATGAAGGTGTTATATGTAATCCCCAGGGCAACCACTAAGAAAATAACTCAAAAAATATAGTAAAAGAAATAACAAGGGAATTAAAATGGTATACTAGAAAATATCTATTTAACACAAAAGGAGGCCGTAATAGAGAAAAAGAGGTAAAAAAAAAAGGACATAGACTCATAGAAAACAAATAGACAAATTACAGACACCTCATCTGTAATTACATTAAACTCTACCTTGTCGGTAATTATATTAAATGTAAGTGAACTAAACATGCCACTCAAAAGGCAGAAATGAGCAGGGTGAATTTTAAAAATCCAACTACATGCTATCTACATAGACAGAGTTTAGATGCAAAGATACAAGTAGATTGAAAGTAAAAGGATAGAAAATGATATACCATGCAAACAGTAGCCAAAAGGGAACTGGAATGGCTATACAAATATCAGGCAAAATGGACATTAAGAAAAAAAACTGTACTTGAGACAAAGAAGGACATTTCATAATGATAATCAATCATGGAGGCAACAGACCCCTGAAATGCATGAAGCAAAAACTGACAGAAATGCGAGGAGAACTAGACTACTCAGCAATAAAAGCTGGAGACGTCAGTACTGTACTATCCAAAAGGGAGAAGATTAACAAAGAAATAGAAGACTTGAACAGTACTATAAACCAACCAGGCCTCTTAGATGTCTAGAACACTTCACCCCAAAACATCAGAAACCATTCTTCTCAAGTGCACATGGAACATTCTCTAGGCTAGACCATATCCTAGGCCTTTGAAAAATTCTCATTAAATTTTAAGGGATTTGATATGTAACTAAATAAACTTCCTATGAAGAAAAGCCCAGGCACAGGTGGCTTCACTGGTGAATTCTACCTAACTTTTTTTTTTTTTTGGCTGTGTTGGGTCTTCGTTTCTGTGTGAGGGCTTTCTCCAGTTGCGGCAAGCGGGGGTCACTCTTCATCGCGGTGCGCGGGCCTCCCACTATCGTGGCCTCTCTTGTTGTGGAGCACAGGCTCCAGACGCGCAGGCTCAGTAGTTGTGGCTCACAGGCCCAGTTGCTCCGCGGCATGTGGGATCTTCCCGGACCAGGGCTCAAACCCGTGTCCCCGGCATTAACAGGCAGACTGTCAACCACTGCGCCACCAGGGAAGCCCTCTACCTAACATTTAAAGAATAATTAACACTGATCCTTCATACACTCTCCCAAAAAATAGAAGAAGAGAGAATACTTCCCAAATCATTCTATGTGGCCAGTATTACCAAGATACCCAAACCAAAGACATCAAAAGAAAAGTATAGACCAATATCTCTTGTAAATATGGATGCAGAGCTTCTCAACAAAGCAAACCAAATCCAGCAACATATAAAATGGATTATACACCATGACCAAGTGGGATTTATTCCAGGAACGCAAGATTGGTTTAACATTAAAAAACTAATCAATGTAATGTGCCATATTAATAGAATAAAGGGGAAAATCCACACAATCATTTCAATAGGTGCAGAAAGAGTATTTGACAAAGTCCAACATCCTTTCATGATTTAAAAAAACACTCAAAAACTAGGAATAGAAGGGAACTTCTTCAATCTGATAAAGGGCATCTATGAAAAACCCCACAGCTAACCTCATACTTAATGATGAAAGACTGAATAATTTCTCTCTAAGATCAGAAGCAAGACAAGGATATCCACTGTCACCACTTCTATTCAACATTGTACTGGAGGTTTTAGCTGGGGCAATTAAGCAAGAGGAAGAAATAAAAGGAAACCAGATTAGAAAGGAAGATGTAAAACTATCTCTGTTTGCAGATGGCATGATCTTGTACATAGAAAATCCTAAGGAATCCACAAATGCAAAAAGCAAAGACAAAAAACTATTAGAACTTTAAAACGAGTTAAGCAAGGTTGTAGGATACAAGATCAATATACAATAATCAATTGTATTTCTATAATTAGCAATTAACATTCTGAAAATAAAATTAAGAAAACAATTCCACTTGCAATGGCAAAAAAAGGATAAAATACTTAGGGATACATTTAACAAAAGAAGTACAAGACTTGAATATTAAAAACTATAAAATGCCATTGAAAAATTAAAGACCTAAGTAAATTGAAAGAAATCCCATGATTATAAGTTGAAAGACATAATATTATTACGATGGCAATACCACCCAAATTAATCTACATATTCAATGCAATCTCTATCAAAATTCCAACTGCCTTTTCCGTAGAAACTGACAAGCTGATGTTACTATTTAGATGGAAATGCAAGAGATCTAGAAGAGCCAAAACTCTTGAAAAAGAAGAACAGGGGACTTCCCTGGCAGTCCAGTGGTTAAGACTCCGCACTTCCACTGCAGGGGTCTCGGGTTTGATCCCCGGTCGGGGAACTAAGATCCCACATGCTGTGTGGCACGGCCAAAAGAAAAAGAAGAACAAAGTTGGAGGACTTACACTTCCCTATTTCAAAACTTACTGCAAAGCTAAAATAATCAAGACAGTGTGGCACTAGTATAAGAACAGACATACAGATCAATGAAATAGAATTAAGAGTCCAGAAATTAACCTTTACATTTTGTTCAATTGATTTTCAACAAGGGTGCCAAGACAATTCAGTGGACAAAGAACAATCTTTTCCACAAATTGTGCTGGGACACATGTAAGAATGATGTCCACATGTGTGAGAATGAAGCTGGAACCCTACTTTATACCATCTACAAAAATTAACTCAGAATGGATCAAAGGTCTCAACATAAGAGCTAAAACTGTAAAATTCTTAGAAGAAAACATAAGCATAAATCTTCATGACCCTGGACTAGGCAGTGGTTTCTTAGAAATGACATGAAAGTAAAAGCTAAAGTGACAAATGGAAAACATAAATTGGACATTATCAATATTTAAAACTTTTGTGCATTCTTCCCCAGAAAGGGAGAAAATATTTGCAATTCATATATCTGACAAAGGACCTGTATCCAGAATATATTTTTTTTATTTATTTATTTTTAATTAGGAAATATATTTTATTTTTTTAATTAAAAAAAATTTTTTATGTCTTTATTGGAGTATAATTGCTTTACAGTGTTGTGTTAGTTTCTGCTGTACAACAAAGTGAATCCGCTATATGTATACATATATCTCCATATCTCCTCCCTCTTGAGCATCCCTCCCACCCTCCCTATCCCACTGCTCTAGGTCATCAGAAAGCATCGAGCTGATCTCCCTGTGCTATGCAGCAGCTTCCCACTAGCTATCTATTTTACATTTGGTAGTGTATATATGTCAGTGCCACTGTCTCACTTTGTCCCAGCTTCCCCTTCTCCCCCGTGTCCTCAAGTCCATTCTCTACGTCTGCATCTTTTTTTTTTTTTATAAATTTATTTATTTATTTTTGGCTGTGTTGGGTCTTCGTTTCTATGTGAGGGCTTTCTCTAGTTGCGGCAAGCGGGGCCACTCTTCATCGCTGTGCGCGGGCCTCTCATTGTCGCGGCCTCTCTTGTTGTGGAGCACAGGCTCCAGATGCGCAGGCTCAGTAGTTGTGGCTCATGGGCCCAGTTGCTCCGTGGCATGTGGGATCTTCCCAGACCAGGGCTTGAACCCGCGTCCCCTGCATTGGCAGGCAGATTCTCAACCACTGTGCCACCAGGGAAGCCCTACGTCTGCATCTTTACAGAATATATTTTTAAAAATTCTTACCACTCAATAATAAAAAGAAAAATAACCCAATTTTTTAAATAGGCAAAAGGATTTGAATAAATATGTCTCAAATGAAAATATACACAAATGGCCAATAAACACATGAAAAGGTGCTCAATATCCTTAACCAACAGAAAAATGAAAATCTAAACGTCAATGAGATACCACTTCACATGCACTAGGATGGCTAAAATCAAAAAGATAGCCAGTAACAAGTATTGGCAAGGATGGGGAGAAATTGGAACCCTTATCATTGCTGGTAGCAAAGTAAAATGATGCAGACACTTTGGAAAACAGTTAAGCAGTTCCTCAAAAGGTTAAACATAGAGTTACCATGTGACCTAGTAATTCCACTCCTAAGTATATCCTGAAGAGAATTGAAACACATGTCCACACAAAAACGTGTACACGAATGTTCACAGCAGCATTATTCATAATAACCAAAAAGTGGAAACAACCCAAATGTCCACCAGCTGATGATAGGATAAACAAAATGTGGGCTATCCATACAATGGAATATAATTCAGCCATAAAAAGGAATGAAATATTGATACATGCACGCTACAACATAGGTGAACCTTGAAAACATTATGCTAAACTAAAGATCCCCAATGACCACATATATTTCATTTATATGGAGTGTCCCGAATAGACAAATCCATAGAGACAGGAAGTAGACTAGTGCTTGCCAGAGGTAGGAGGGAAAGGAAAGGTGGGAGCAGGGGTGTGATTGTTAATAGGTATGGGCTTCTTTCTGGGGTAATGAAGATGGTCTGGAATTAGATACTGGTGATGGTTTTACAATTCTGTCAATATACTAAAAGCCACTGAATTGTACACTTTAAAAGGATGAGTTTTATGATGTGTGAATTATATCTTTATAAAGCTGCAGATTTTAAAAGGGATAAATACCATGTGATACCATTCATGTAAAATTTTAAAAACATACAGGAACTGTCAATTGTTTAAAGTTACATACACATGCAGTGAAAGTATAACAACATGCACGAGAGTGAAAGACCAAATTCAGGACTGTGGTTCTCTCTAAGGAGAGAAGGAAGGGAAGGGATGTGTTTGTTATGTTTTATATCTTTTTTTTTTTTTTTTTTCCGAGACAGAGATCAGAACAATTACGGGAAAATGTTAACATCTGTTAAATTGGGGTTCTGGGTAGATGGATGTCTGTTATTTTATGTTCTGTACTTTTTAATGTTTAGAAGCATTAATGATTATAAGTTTTAGGGGGCAAATGAACCCTTCTATTTCCTAAGCCTGTAGCAAGTTGAATGGTGGCCCCCAAAAGATATTTCCACTTGTGGATGTGACCTTATTTGAAAAACAGGTCTTTATAGATGTAATAAAGTTAAGGATCTCAAGATGAGATTATCCTGGATTGGGGGGGGGGGGTGTCCCTAAATCTGAAGACAAGTGTCCTTATAAGAGGAGAAAAGAGAAGGCGGGGAGATGCACATAGAGGAGAAGGCCACGTTAAGACAGAGACTAGTTTGTGGTCATTTGTTACAGCAGCCACTGGAAACTCATACACTGCCCGTTTCTTCCTGCTCAGCTGGCCCCTCCTTCTCCCAGGCACTGCCCCCACCGTCCCAGAAGTCCACAGCCTTTCCTCTCTGCTCAGTTTCCCTCTTGCTCAGCCAAATCATCTTCCCCGCTGCAAGTAGAAAGGAGTGGTGCCTTTGTGGCTATACCCAGTGGGGCCACATCACACGTGATCTAGGGGACCACTTTCACTGGTTTTGCTGGTGGATTTGGAGGTCTCATCGCTCATCCCGCCAAGCTCTCTTCACCCTTCTATGGCTGCTTCCTACTTCCTCCAACCCCTGCCAACGCTCTCAGGCCCCTTCTGATCGGCTGCTTCCTGGCCTCGGCACCCCAGAGTCTCTGACACACCCAGACACGGGAGCAGACCTCTGCTTCCAGCTGCCAGCAGCCCGAATAATGCCTTACAATTAAAACAACATGCAAGATGAAATGCAATAAGAGCAAATGATCATTTAGCTATGTTCACATATATCATCTCACTTAAATTTATAAACTAGGTACTATTACTCTTCTTGTCTTCAGATGCTCAGAGAAGTTAAATAAGTTGCCCAAGATCATACAGCCAAGCTGAGCTGGGCTTTGAACTGGAACCTGGCTAATTCCAGACATGCTGGGTGAGCATCCTGGCACAGCTGCTTGCTGGTTCTGTGAAATCAAACCTGTTACTGAACGTCTCTGCTCCTCCATCTCTGCATGTGTACAAGAGGTAATAATGGTCATTTCTGTCTCAGAAGTGTGTTGTGAGGATTAAACGAGGTTTCTGTAGAAAGCCATCAATTGGCACCTAGGAAGTACTTGATAAATGTCAGATAGTATTCTCAACGTCAGTGATGGCTCCAGCAGACTTTTGGTCAGCATACATTTTACTCAGTTCAGCACTCTGTGGGGAAATGGTTTTGTTTGGTTGGTTAATTTTTAAAAAACAATGGCTCCTTTTAATTTTATTCCGAGCCAACATTATCTCTCGGAGTGGACCTAGATGTGCATTTCAGGGTTTCTGTTCACAGCCTGAAGTCAGGGTTGGTGCTTGTGGCTGTCTGTGCCCCTGTGCTCTGGGACTAAAGGGAAGGTTCTCAAAGGGGCTGGCTGTGAGTGGTGAGGGGCTCCGCAGTGCAGCACACCTTTTGCAGCAAGCTTGCTTCCTTGCAAAGTTGAAGATCTCCCAGGCTCTAAGGACTCTGTCAGAGGGAAAATGCCTTCTTCTCTGGCTTATTTGCTCAGGGTTTAAAAGGTATTTCTGGGCTTTGGCTAAGAGGAAATTTAGCTTTCGAGCAAATCCTCGTGCACTGGTTTTCTGTAAACATCTGAATGTAGTGTGTGCAGCCTGGAGCCCAGTCTGCTTGGCTTTTCCCAGATTTGACGGCCAGTTAGGATGGAATGAAGTCAGCTTGATATTTGTAGAATGACGTCAGCCTTGACAAGCAGGTTCTAGATGTTACTGCTGGGATTGTCTCCCCAGCACCGTACTGGGGACATGCAGGGAGGTAGATGAGGTTAGTTAGCATGAGTATTGGGAAAGGATGAAGGATTAGGTGGCATGATTAAGACCTCCTTCCTGCATCACCATCCAGGAAGCTTCCCAGTGGTCCAAGGACCTCTGAGATGGGAGGTGCATTTGGTCACTTCCACAAATATTTCCTGAAGACCTACTGTGTGCCAAGCCCTGCACTTGACACAGGGGACTCTATTTTTATGAAGCTTGAGTTCTGGTGTAGGTGAGTCCTTTCCCAAGGAAACCCTAGACCAGAATCTCATTGTATCAAAAACCCTTCCAGTAATATCTGTATGAGTGAGGATAGTCTAGCTGCTGTAACAAACCCCCATCTCAGTGGGTACCCCAATAAAGGTTGAGGTGCACATTAAAGTCCAGTATGGCTCATTGGAAGAGCTTGTCTCCAGACAGTCACTCAGGGACCCAGACATCTTCCAGTTCAGTGGTTCCACCCTCCCCTAGGGTCTCAGAATCTTCCATGGGATCCTCTGCCTCTAAGCAGCAGATAGAGGCTCATGGGCTTTTTTCAGAGCCAGGCTTGGAAGTGACCCTCATCACTTACCCCACATTCCATTGGTCAGAATTCAGTGGCATGAACCTGCCTAACTGCCAGGGTCCATCTGTGTGTCTTAGAGAATGAGGACATGGGGTTTGGTGAGCACACGGCACTGTCTCTGTCACAGGATCTATGTGCCCGCGACAATGTAAGGGTCCCAGAAGGAGTGTCCATGGTGCTGATGGTGAGTGTGGCCAACAAGAACGGGACACACACGCTAAGTGCCAGGCTCTCTGCTCACAATGAGGACAGAGCGTCTTCTGAGCCCAGACTGCCTGCTCTCCACCCAGCTCTTCTGGGTAATAGCCATGCCTCCTTGGGCAAGTTGCCCTGCTTCTCCAAAACGTAGTTTGCTCAGCTGGAAAACAGATGCTGATTGCAGTCCCGACGTCACAGGTTCCTGTGAAGAACCAAGTGGGCTGGGAGTGGAGAAGCAGGTTGTAAGTCCAGTGCCTGCCACGTGGTCAACACCTTATAAATATGGGTCATGATAAGAGGAAGCTGGGCTTGAGTTCCCTCTGCCACTTATGAGACGTGTAATGCCTGTGGCCAGGTCACCTTGACCCCTTTGAGCTTCAGTCTCTGAATCTCCAAAACAAAGATAATAATCATCCCTGCCCCAGAAAGCAGCGTCAGGATTAAAGGCATTGAATAAAGCCTGCTTAATTTATTGCCTTATTTATTTTAAAAAAAGCTTAGCATCAGCTTGACACATAATAAGTGCTCAATGAGGATTAGCTATTATCATTATTATTGTCATTATTGTTATTATTTAAGCCTTTTTACATATATTACCTCATTTAAGCCTCACATCTACTCCCTGAGATAGAAAACAATCAGTGAGTCTGCCCACGTGTGTCTGTGAGAGATGATTACGTGCTCTGGGAATAAATGAATGAATGCAAGGAGGAATGAATGAATCACCACAATAACCTGTCTTCTGCGGCAGTAGGTGCACAGTCTCCATTTCTCAGAGCAATGGTGAAGTCTGCCAAAATAAATTAACTTTCCCACATCAATGACTCATTTGGCAGGAATAACAGCCTTGCAAACTGAATAGAGAATGGAGAGCGGGGAGGCCACAGGGCTGAGGGTGGGATGGGAAGAGGAGCTTGGTGATGATTCAAGATAGAAGAAGCAGCTTCTCGTTCTCTCGCTCTCCCTCTCTCTTCCTTGTTAACCAAAAACATATTATCAATATATAAATGTGTACGTTTAAACTTTTGAAGTGGGGGACGTAGAGGCTCCAAGCTATCGAGTGGCTTTGGATCTCAGGAGCAAAGAAGGGGGCTTAGATACAGCATCGTCAACCCCTCGCTGGGTGGGTGAGGGTCCAGGGATCACCATGGCTACATCGTGTGTGGCCAGGACAGGCCTCCAGCCGGTGCTCCTTCCTTATCCCAGTGGCTCTGGGTGAGTCCTGGGTCTCCTCGGACACTTGCCCTTGCCCAGCCATTCTCACACCCTGCTATTCTCACACCCTGCTCACGCCTCCTTCAGTGGCTGGGGAAGCTTTAGGGCAGAGGGAGGAAAGATCAAAGACTGAGACCACAGGTCCTAGAAAAGAAGGGACTTAATTACCTGCTTCTCGTCCAAGGGGGGGTTTATGAGGAGGCCTCTAGGAGGGGTTCTGCCTGTCTCCTAGAAACCAGGCCAGGGGCAGTGAGCCTAGGATAAAAGAGACTGACGACAGACACAAAAAGGAACTTTTTGATCTCTGCAATGATGACATTCCACCTGAAACGTGGCTCGGACGGGCCACGCAAACTTTCTCCAGCTCCCAGCTGCCTGCAGTATACAATCCATTTTAGACTTATGGTTAAGACCATGGGCTTTGGGGTCAGAGAGACCTGGGTTGGAATCAGTGCTTGGGAAATTCACTCAACTTTCCCAGCCATTACTCTGTAAACTGGTGTCTTCTTTTGCTAGGTCTGCCATAACAAAGTACCGCAAACTGGGTGGCTTAAACAACAGAAATGCATTGTCTCACAGTTCTGGAAGCTAGAAGTTGGAAATCAAAGTGATGGCAGGGTTACTTCCTTCTGCGGGCTGTGGAAGGAAGGATCTGTCCCAAGGAAGGATCTGTCCCAGGCCTCTCTCCCTAGTGTGTAGTTGGCCATCTCCTCCTTGTATCTCTTCCTACTACCTTCCTTCTATGTGTGTCCAAATTTCCCCTTTTTGTAAGGACACCAGTCACATTGGATAAGGTCCCACCCTAATTACATCATCTTATCTAATTACATCATCTTATCTAATTACATGTTTTAAATTAATTAACTTATTTGTTTTTGGCTGCGTTGGGTCTTCATTGTTGCACGCAGGCTTTTCTCTAGTTGCAGCGAGCAGGGGCTGCTCTTCATTGCGGTATGCGGACTTCTCATTGTGGTGGCTTCTCTTGTTGTAGAGCACAGGCTCTAGGCACACGGGCTTCAGTAGTTGTGGCATGCGGGCTCAGTAGTTGTGGCTCGCGGGCTCTAGAGTGCAGGCTCAGTAGTTGTGGTGCAAAGGCTTAGTTGCTCTGCGGCATGTGGGATCTTCCTGGACCAGGGCTCGAATCCACGTCCCCCTGAATTGGCAGGTGGATTCTTAACCACTGTGCCACCAGGGAAGTCCTAACTACATCTGCAATGACCCAAATAAGATCACATTCTGAGGTACTTGGCAGGGGGGCGGGGGGGGAGTAGGACTTCAACATATGAATTTGGGAAGGACATAATTCAACCCATAAAAAATGGGTACTAGGTAGAACATATCTCATAGGGTGGCTGCAAAGAGTGAATGACATAATGTCTGTGCAGTGCTTAGCCCAGAGGCTGGTGGGTTGTAAGTGTCCCCCAAAAATGTGATCTAAGATAATCATCATTATGGTCGTGGACACTCTTGGTCACTTGCCCAATGACCCCTTCTTTTTTCTTTCTTGATAAATTCCCCTGATGTTTTTCAGGATAGCAGTCTGTCCAGGCCCAGTAATGGGTCATGTCTAAATTAGAAACAAACAAAAAAAGGCAGTGTTGTTTCTCTTTGCCAGTAATTTGTTTAGAGGTAGGCAGGTGACCTAGTTCTGCCCAAATAGATATAACAAGAAGTCTTCTGTGGGAGTGGTCTTGGAAAGATTTTCTTTCCCAAAAGAAGAAGAATTGCCTAAGAATAGCACATGTAAAAACTCAGTGAATACCTATCAAATGAATGACTAAAAGAGGCTTTAATAAATAACAGAAACCCAATACAAAATGACTTAAGTAGTACACAGTATTTATTAGATTATACAACTAAAATTTCCATAGGGAAAGTTTCAGGCAAGGCTGGATCTAGGGGCTCACACAGTGTCATCAAGGCCTGGAATCTCTATCTCATGGTGCTATATTATTTCATTCTCAAGTAGATCCGCTTCACAAGGTAGTCTTTGGCAGCTCCCAACTCCAAGACCAATGGACAGAGCATCTCTTCCCTCTCTGATCTTATAATAGTGCCAGGATTAGTCCTAACCCTAACGCTAACACTAAATCACATGGACAGCCCCGAACTAATCATTGTAGCTGGGGGAATGCAATGCTCTGGTTGATTAGAGCATGTCTACCCTGTCTTAGTTATCTATTACTACATAACAAATTATCCCCAAACTTAGCAATTTAAAACAGCTCACATTTATTATCTCATAGTTTCCATGGGTCAGGAACCTGGGCACAGCTCAGCTGGGTCCTCTGCTTCACATTTTCTCACAAGGCTGCTATGAAGGTGTTAGCCCTGAGTCCACAGTCTCATCTGAAGGCTCGACTGGGAAAGGATCCACTTCCAAACTTACTCAGTGGTTGTTGGCAGGGCTCAGTCTTTTACAGGATGTTGGACTGAGGGCCTCAGACTCTCACTGACTGCTGCCTTGGCTGGAGGTTGCCCTTAGTTCCTCACCACATGGTGGCTTATTCATCAAAGCATGCAATCTGAGAGGGAACTAGAGGTTGCCTGCTAGCATCACAGAAATCACCACCGTTTGTAACTTTATCACAGACATGACATCCATTACTTTTGCTGTATTCTATTGATTAGAAGCCAATCATTAGGTTCAGCCCACACTCAGGAGGAGGGGATTATACAAAGGTGTAAACACCAAGAGACAGGGATCATGGGGTTGGGGGACAAGGGGGGATCTTGGAAGTCTGTCTACCACACACCTGTACAAGCCAGAGGTGAAAGCAGTTCCTCCTGAACTATGGTGGATGGAGAGTGGAGGGAGTAATCCCCACAAGGAATATTGGGATGCTTTTACCAGAAGAAGGGAGAAGGGGTCCAAGATGGACAAAACAGCAAAGGCCTCTGCAAAGCAACTGAGGACATTTGTGGTGAACACCAAGATCAGGATAAGCGTTATCTACCTGGCTTGTTTCTGAAAGGTTGTACCGTTTACCCTGAATGAAAACTGACTGGCTCACCAAATCCTCACCAGCATTGACCACCATTGGGGTTTTTTTTTCCCCTTAACTTTGCTAGCTTGAAAGTCTAGGGACTTCTCTGGTGGTCCAGTGGTTAAGACTTCACCTTCCAATGCAAGGGGTGTGGGTTCGATCCCTGGTTGGGGAGCTAAGATCCCACATGCCTTGCGGCCAAAAAACCAAAACATAAAACAGAAGCAATATTGTAACAAATTCAATAAAGACTTTAAAAATGGTCCGCATCAAAAGAAAAAATCTTTAAAAAAAAAGTCTATACAAATGATTTCCAAGTGTTGTTTGAGGTTGCCTCTCTTGAATAATAGTTGTTGAATTGCCCTCCAGATTTTTTAAATATCTGCATCTCCTCTCTCACTTTTCTTCAACCATTTAGTATAGGGTTGCCTTCGAGTCCCCAACAAGATTATAAAATTCCCAGGAGCAAGCATCTGGTCTCTCCAAGGGCACCCAGGCCAAGGTCTCTGCCCTCCTAGACACAGAACAAATGATATTTACCAACCGATGAGTTTCAGGCTTTTCTGATATTTGCTGAGCTCATGATTCTTTCACAAGAGGGACCTTGAATCTACATAAAAATACATGTGTAACTGAAAGAAGCAACAAACCATGCCGGGTCCACAGAGTTCAGAAGAACTGTAGTTGCAGTCTGCGATTAATAACGTTAATTTAACACCGCACCTCATCATTTGAAAACAGTGGGTGGGAATTTTGTTTTGTTCTTGGGATAAATGAAAGATTAATTTTTGAGGCTTCTTTAAGTAACCTTCAAAGAGACGCTAGAGATGAAATTACCTTTAATTGGCCAACTTAGCACTAGCTCTTGAAGGCTCAGGTGAGTGGAATGCGATTTCAGTCTGTTGAAAACTTGACCTTGTCTCTTTTTGTCTCTTTCTCTCCCTCCTTTCCAGGCCAAGGATTTACCTACCACTCTTCTCTCTGAATCAGAGGACTTTTGCATGACTGGCGTCTCCAACCACCTTCAGATTTTACTCACCAAACACAAGGCAGCACCTGGAGGTTGGGGTAGGTTGGAAAGGAGTGAGCTTCTGTATTTTTTTCCTATCTTCAGTAGACATGAAGGTGTATCAGTGCAGTGGAAATGGCATGAACTGGGATCTTATCCCAGCCCCATCACTTTCTAGCAGTTGACCTTGGGCAAATCACTTAGCACCTCTGAGCCTCAACTGCTTCATCTGTTCAAAGGGGATGATTAATACCTACCACAAATGTTGTGATTGGTGGTATGCAGGTAAAATTTTGATAACCGACTTCCCAGAGGAAACCCCTGATTTGCAGCATTTGCCAATTACAATGGTGTAAATACTCCCGCCATGGCCAGTTTCAAGCTACCAAAATGAAGTCACTGAATACAGAGTTGGGAAAAGATGTGCAGATGTACAATAGCAAATACCATATAGTATTTTCACCATACAGACATAATAGACATAAAAAATCTCAAGAGCATAGATAATAGAATAATGCAGTCAATTGATTAAGTGAGGAGTTTTGAATACTTATTTCCTTTGTTTTTAATAGAATTTATTTATTTGTAAATTTATATAATTTCTTTTAAAAAATGATAGCTGTGCTTCTCTGCTCTCTCAGAGTCTATACCCTAGGGGACATGGGGACCCAAGGTTGAGAGAGCGGGAGAAGTCTGCAGGTAACTGAAGTACAGGATGGCTTATTGGGAAATTTAGGACCCAGAATGTGAAGTCGAACAGAATTGTTTTCAAACCCTGCCTCCCTGGGTGGGTGAGCTTTGTCAAGTAGCTCATTCTCTCTGTAAAATAATCCTCTAGCATAGAATAATTATTTTACGCTCATCTGTAAAATAATCCTCTTCTCTTGGGGTTACTGCCAGGTCTAAATGAGGTAACGTAGGAAAGCTTTTAGCACAGTGCCTGGCACATAGTAACAGCTCAATAAACGATAGACGCGCTCATTAAGAATGTGATAATTGTGCTGATGGAAAAGTGTGAACTTCACATCGGGAGCCTGGCAGAGGGACAGATTAAGGAGCTGGGTTCAAGCCAGGCGTGAGCAAGCAGGCAGGGGCTGTAGTTCGAGCTGGAAGATTGGGAGGGGGTTGCCTTGGGCTGATGGGCATCCACACCCTTAAGAGAAAAAAATACCCAAATAGGAACCTGGAGGCTGCCCCTTGCTTTGGATGTTCTCTGTCTGGGTCAGGAGGGCAAATCAATGAGCTTAAAAAGTAAGAGCAGGTAAACGATGTGAAGCCCTGTCTTCCTTCCTCACCGGGTGGGCGGCAGTTGTGGGGCCTGGCAGCCCACTGCCGTCAGCCCGGAGAATTGTGAACTCATGGTGGTGAGGACAGGAACCTCCACCACGGGCAGGGCATCAGCCAGAGCTGAACTTTAGAAGAGATCTGTCGCTCGGATAAGGAACAAAGTTGGTTGCTCAACCCAACCTGTCCTTGTCGCCAGGGACCCAGCCCGATGTCCCCTCTGGCTCAGACAGAAACGCCAGGACACTGGGAGGTGACCAGCTCACATCCTCAGAGCTGAAACTGGGGTACCTGGGACTCTCTCTCCAGCGCTCCCCTACCTGGAGATGGTCCGGGCGGTGCCCACAGGAACTTCACGGCTCCCGTCCAGACAGGAGGAATTGGCTGGCAAGTGTGCCTCCCTGCAAAGGGCTGTGAAGATTCCTAAAGAGCTGTGTGCATCAGCTGCCTCGCCCTTCCAGTCTGAGCCTGGGTTTTTCTTAAACAAGAAATTACCAGTTATCGTTCACTCTGAAGCTACACCCAACCGGCTCGTCCACTTGGCTGGCCACCTCTGATCTGCCAACAGATGCAGCCATTACTCACGTTGCTACCCCCCAACTTCCTCTTTCCGAGCAGCAAATATGGTAACAATAGCTTTAACCAAGTGCCAGGCATTTCTTGTGTCAACTCATTTAATCCCCACCACAACCGATGAGGTAGGTTTTAATCTATTATCCCCATTTTATAGATGAGAAAACTGAGTTCAAATAAGAGAACAGACCCATCCACGGTCATCCAGCTAGTAAGCGGCTAAAGCCAGGATTTACACCCAGATCTGTGTGGCTCCACAGCCCACTTGCTGCCAGTAGCCCAGAATGCCCTCTGTTCCTCTGATAAGTTACCCCCAGGGCAGGCCAGGACTGGGGTGAGGCAAGCAAAATATAAGGAGGCACTCACTCTCAGGTTCATGCCACCCGGGACTGGGCCCTGGCATGACCCCGAGAGCAAGTGCCTCCTTGAATTCTAGATCCTGGGCACCTGCCCCAGCCCTGCCTCTAGGTAAATACCCAGGTTTAGTAGCAAGGTCAGGGCAGCTCCTAGACAGGAAGACCAGCTGTGACCAGAATTTCTTTCTCTCACAATTACACTGGTGGAATTTTCAGACCCCACCCCCACCCCCGGCCCCGCCCCCGCCCAGGGACTCTCAGCCTAGGAAAGGATCCCTGAGATCCCATCTGTCAGACCCCTCAGCACAGCTACCTTGACAGCCTCTTAGCTGGGGGCAAAGGAAGCCAGCACTTGCCTTCCCTTCCATCTTTCACAACATCTGACCCCTGCAGAAATGTCCCTCCTGGGTGAACTCAGCAGAACAGGCTCCGGGGACCAGAGTTAGACCTGGGTTTGAATCCTGCCTTCACTTCCAACCAGCTTGTGTGATTTTGGACAAAGGACTTTCCCCTCTCTGTGCTTCGATTTCCCCATCTGTAAAATAGGACCAGTGATGCATGCTTGGCAGGGTGTATTAGTTTCCTGTGGCTGCTGTAACAAATTACCACCAACTGGGTGGGTGAAAACAGCAATTTTTACTGTCTCACAGTTCTGGAGGCCAGAAGCTGAAAATAAAGGTCTGAGCAGGGCCGCACTCCCTCTCAAGGCTCTAGGGGAGGATCCTTCCTTGCTTCTTCCACCTTCTTGTGGCCCCAGGCGTTCTTTGGCTTGTGGAGCATCACTCCAGTCTCCGCCTCTGTCTTCACAGGGCCTTCTTCCTTGTGTCTGTCCTTTTCTTCTCTTATAAGGATATTCTCATTGGATATAGGGCCCAACCTAATCCACTATGGTCTCATCTCAATTCTAGCTTAACTGTGTCTGCAAAGACCCTATTTCCAATGAAGGTCACATTCTGAGGTTCTGGGTAGAAATGGGTTTGGGGGGGACACTAGTCAACCCCACTGCACAGAAATGGGCCTGACGCTCAGCCCTCAAGCAGCCCTCTCCTCTGCTCTCTCCTACCCCAGTTGGAGGCTGTGATGTTCAATTTCCTGTGTCAACTTGATGAAGCCCCAGGGTGCCCAGTTATTTGGTTAAACATTTTCTGGGTATGTCTACGAGGGTGTTTAAGGATGCGATTAGCATCTGGATGGGTAGACTGAGTAAAGCAGATGGCCCTCCCACATCCAATCCCTTGAGGGCCTGAATAGAACAAAAAGGTGGAGAAAAAGAGAATTCACTCTCTGCCTGATGATTTTTGAGCTGGGAGGCAGTCTTTTCCTGCCCTCAGACTGGAACTTACACCACTGGCTCTCCCGGGTCTCCAGCTTACAGACAGCAGACTGTGGGACTTCTCAGCCTCTATAATTGTGCAAGCCAATTTCTTATAATAAAATCTCTTTCTCTCCCTCTCCCTCTCAATAGATAGGTAGATAGACAGATAGGTAGATATAGATAGATGTATAGGTATATGTGACATCTGTATCATATATATATTTACAGTTGTCCCTTGGTATTCGTGGGTGATTGGTTGCAGAGCCCCAGCAGATACCAAAATTCAAAGGTGTGAGTTTCCTGGTGGTCTAGTGGTTAGGACTCTGCGCTTTCAATGCCGTGGCCCTGGTTCAATCCCTGTTTGGGGAACTGAGATCCCACAAGCTGTGCAGTGCGGCCAAAAAAAACAAACAGGGCTTCCCTGGTGGCGCAGTGGTTAAGAATCCGCCTGCCAATGCAGGGAACACGGGTTCGAGCCCCGGTCCGGGAAGATCCCACATGCCGTGGAGCAACTAAGCCCGTGCGCCACAACTACTGAGCCTGCGCTCTAGAGTCCGCGAGCCACAGCTACTGAGCCCACGTGCCACAACTACTGAAGTCCGCGCGTGCCTAGAGCCCGTGCTTCGCAACAAGAGAAGCCACCGCAGTGAGAAGCCCACGCACCGCAACGAAGAGTAGCCCCCGCTCACCGCAACTAGAGAAAGCCCACGCACAGCAACGAAGACCCAACACAGCCAAATACAAACAAATAAATTAAAAAAAAAAAAAAACAGAAGAAACAACAAAAAAAAGATGCTCAAGTCCCTTACATAAAATGGCATAGCACAGAGAATACAGGCAGCCCCCTGTATCCGCGGATGAGAAGTCCACGGATAAGGAGGGCCGACTGTACATCTAAATCTATATATGGATTTATCTATATCGTATCTATCCTACATATAAGGTTTCTATCTCATATCTATATCTATATCTCTACATACAGAGTATCTATATAGATACAATTATAGAGAAACGCATGTCTCCATATGGATAGTTCTGTTTGTTTCTCTGGAGAACCCTAAGACAGAGGCTTTTCTTTCCCCTGTGGAAAGAGAAAGGAGGCTTCCAAGAGCCCTGTACTTGGACGGGTGGCAGACGTTCCCTGTGCGGGTAGCCAGTTCCCGCCTCATCCCAGCTTTCCTCTCTGGCTTCTGAGTAAGTGTGGAGGAGGGTGAATCCAGGCCAGATCCTCCCCTCATCTGAACTGTACTTTCCATGGAAATGAACTTTCCCAAGGAGGCCACTGCCCTCCGCTATTCTTCGCCCAGAGGCTGAGTTGACAACCATGTCAGTCAGAACAGGAGAGACACCCTCGCGAGGTCCCGGCTTGTGGAGTGTCACATCCAGTTGTCACAGGCCCGTCGGGGAAGCATGACGATGGCAGTTTGCAGGGGAAGAGCTGAGGGTCGGGAGTCCAGTAAGGAGCCCAGGGGCACACAGCTTCTATTTCCGGGGTGCAGGGGGTGGTTTGAAAGTTACGACAATTGCACTCCACCCCAGCCCTGAGCCCAGGCCGCTTGAGATGAGACACGCTTTGTGCCGGGCTGGGCACGATGATTTGCGTTCACCTGCTTCATCCTCATGGCCGCCTTGCGAGGTGGCTGTCACCCTCCGTCTGCGAACAGTGCTCAGAGAGCCTCGAAGAAGGGCTCTCCTGACTCCGGGCTCCCGCAGCTGTCAGAGCCAGGGTCCAGCCTGAGTCCGCCCATCCCCAAAGCTCTCCTCCTCCCTCTCCCCGACCCCCTTCCCAGCTCACACTTCTCTATCTTCCTGATCCTTCCCCGGGTGGGGCAGGTGAGGGAGGAAGGGCTCCCTGAGGAGGGGGCGGGGCAGGTGGGCCCGCTCCTTCATCTGGTCTGCTTTCTGCAGAGAGCGAGAAAGCGCCTGGATGTGTGAGTGTGTGAATGTGTGTGACTGGGGGTCTGGGTGTATGTGAGCCTGAGTGTGTATGTGAGAATGTCTCCGAGTGTGAGTGTGTGTGTGTGTGTGTGTGTGTGTGTGTGTGGGTGGGTGGGTGGCTTGGGTGGGGGGAAGGGAAGGAACAAGGGTGGGAACGGACATTCCTGGGAGGTTGGGCCAGGGCTGGGGAGGTACCCACCTCCCCCCTCCCTCCCCTCTCTCCGCCTCTCCTCTCCTTTTCCTCCCCTGGCCCATTCCCCGAGGATTCTGTCGGGCAGCCTGGGACAAATGAAGAGAGCGAAGCTAGGGCGGACACACCGCAGGGGGGTCAACGGGGGCTAAGCCCTCGTCAGGGGTCAGGGCCCTCGTCTCTGCCTCCCCGGGTTCCTGAACGCCGAGGATTACAGCTTCAACTTCTGCTGTTTAATCAGCTGGTAGCAATTTAACCATTACACCCCAGTGAGAGAATCCAAGACATTTCCTACAGGAGGGGGAGAGGGAAGACTAAGATGGGAGGAATGCAGGAAGGGGGAAGCGGTGGAGACACAAAACGGCTTTATGAAAAAGAAAAAGGGGGGAAGAAAAGGAACATGATCTGTAATTGTATCTCAGATTGAAATAGAGCTCCCAGGGCTGGGTGGGGAAGCAGACCCCTGGAGACGCTGGGGAGGGGGAGGCTGCAGGGTTGAAATGGGGAAGGTGGGTGCTGGTGGGGGGCAGGGGCGGGGGACACCAGAGGAGCTTGGCTGTGGGATGTGGGAAGTTTTGTCTCCTGCATTGAGGGGCGGTCTCCAGACCCAAGGAAGGCCCTGCCCCTTGCAAGCCGTGCTGGGTCTGGCCCCTCTGAAACTGCAAACAGCAGAGCAGCTAAGCAAGGATTGATTCACTTTACACCACGGGTTTATCTGTAAAGTGCTTGGAAGATGAGATCGGCAGGCTAGGTGAGATTCTTTATCAAATGCATTTTCATTCTGTAAAAACCAAAAATCTTCTCCAGCCCACTCCCTTTTTTTCTGGGCCTCAGTGCACCTTAAATGCTCACACCTGAGTCCAGGTGGCCCTGCTGTCAGCTACTGCACTTGGCCCCCAAGCCAGGTGGGAGGGAGCCTCCTCTGTGTGGCTTGATGCCGAGCACTGGGGAACATCTGTGGAAGGGGACTTGGAAGAAAGCCAGGATGGCATTTGGAGCATAGAAAGGGCACCACTTTGACGCCTGGGGTTCCAGGTTTGAACCCCAAGGCTGTCCTTGGCTGGCTGAGTTAACCGGGGCAAGTTGCTAAGCCTCTCTGAACTTCAGGTCTTTACTTTGATTTACAGAGGCCAGCATACTTTTTCTACAAAGGATCAGATAGTAAATATCTTTGCAGGCCATGTAGTTTCTGCGGCAACTATTCAACTCTGTCTCTGTAGCATGAAAGCAGCCGTGGACATACAAAAATGAACAAGCATAGCTGTGTCCAACACAACTTTATTTACAAAAACAGGCAGCTGGCCCACAGGCTGTAGTTTGCTTTCCCATAATCTAGAAAATGGAAATGATGATGCTTCTGGGGCTCCATTAATTAAACACAGTGTGATAGCACATTGTCAGGGTCTGAAATGCGAGGGCTGATTGTCATCCAGATGGGGTGAGCAAGACAGCTGAGACTTCTCTGACCAACAAACTTTCCACCAACTTTCCATCATTTCATGGCAGGCACGGGCAGATGCTATGATTAAGTCAGTAAAGAAGCCACTAATGGGAGTCTAAAGGGACAAGGGCCTGGACATTAAGGAGCTGGGCTTTGCAGGGTGAATAGGAGTTTTCAGAGAGAGAGGATGTAGAGTGTAAAGGGAAGGTCACTATGTTCCCTTGAGTAGGGAACATACATGCATGCATAGACACAGAGTCAGGAGGGTCCAGGGTGGGCAGTGGGTGTGGGAGAGAAAGGGGAGGGAGAAAGGCAGGTGTCAAATATCAGGCCCCTCCCCATGCCCTACCATGGGATTGTTCCAGGCTGGAGCCAGTGTTCGAGGCCTGACAACCAGAGGGCTTCTCAGCTCTGCCCACTGACCTTCCCTCTCCATTTCTTCTGTAATGCCTTACAGCCCCAAGTGACGCTCCACTCCTTCCAGCCAAGGAGGCTACAGGGCATTGTGCTAAAAAGCATGGACATTGGGGTAACACTGATGGGGTTTCAAATGTCCCATTGAACATTTGCTTGCTGTGTAGCCTTTGGTAAATGTCTTCACCTCTCCGGGTCTCCATTTCCTCATCTGCAAAATAGGGGCTATGATCTCACTTACCCAGCAGGTGTCCTGCTGGGGGGTTACATGGGATGAGGAAGGACAGTGCTTTCCTGGCACATAGTAAGCACTTAATAAACAGAAGCCATTATTAGTATTACCATTATTACTATAATATTTTATAATTATAAAATATTTTATAATGTAAATATACTGCTTTATAATTATATTACCATTATTATTATTACACCTCTTGTGCTCCTCAGCCCCCACTGCCAAAGGGTCTAAATGAGCATGGGGACACGTTGGTGCCCAAGACTGGGAGGTCTGGGTGGTGGCCTCAGCCCTTCACTCTGCCACAGGACATGGATTTTGAGCACTTCAAAAGCATCCGGTGGGACTCCCTCATTGTTAGTTCAGGGAACCAGGAGACTATGTAGTAGGTGTAGAACACACATCGCTTCCTCCATCAATTACAGCACTTCTGCGCAATATACTTTCTCAGCCCCATTTTCCAGATGAGGAAACTGAGGTTTAGTGAGGGCTTAAGTGACTTCCTCAGATTCAAATGACTATTATAGCATTGGCAGAGCTGGGGTTTGAAACTAAGAAGAGGGCATTCCAAACTCTGGGCTCTTTCTATGTCACACCAAGAGCTCCCCCACCTGCTAAGAACCAGCCTATTCAAGCATCAAACCTGCCGTCTTGGTAGGGTGACCAACCATCCTGCTTTGTCCGGAACTGAGGGGGTTCCCGGGTGCCAGACTTTCAGGGCTAAACGGAGCAGAAGCTCTAGGCGAACACAGGTTCCCCCTACATCTTGGTGTTATGGACACCAGGCCCGTAAGCCATTGGCCTCCCCAGTCTGCCTTCAAGTGTGTCTGCTTCCTGCCCTGTATTCAGACCCTCTTTCCTCTGCCGTGCTGTGTGTGGGTAGAGCCTCCAACGGCCGCCACTGTGAATCCCTGTTGATTTTCCAAAGTGAACTTTTGTGAAATCACCAAAGGGCACAACGTCGTAAAATTAAAGCATAAGTTAAAATACATAAAACATGAAACAGCAAAAGCAATGGAAACAGCTGAAATAGTATAATAAAACATGTCATTACAGCAGATTAGGATGAAAAATAGTTCTTGCATTATGCCCCGAAGGTTGGCAAACTGGGACTTCGTAAATATGTCAAGAAATGTACACACAAACGCACACACAGAGATATTTATATACGGAATCTCAGAAGCAGTGGAAACAGCTGAAATGGTAGAATGATGTGCGTTTCGAGTATATAGTGTGCGTTCTTGCCCCGGTTTATATAACACGATCAGGTACGTATTGCGGAGTGGGGTGCAGAGATTCTGGACTCTGCAGAGTGTCACCGGGCTCTGCAATTTTCCATCAAGAGTTCTCTGGGAAGTTAAAAGCAGTCTGTACAAGATCAGCTTTCGGACCCCCGCGCCTTTGCCTATCAGAGGTCTCCCTGGACGTTTACCTCGGTGTGTGCAGCTCTCCTGCACTTGTCCCACGTGACCCCACATTCCTGCTGCTAATGGGTTCACAGTCTGTTTTGCCATATGGGGGGAGGTAGAATTTCTAACGGGGAAGCCACAGGCCAGCTTCTGCCCACTATTACCCTGACCAGGATTGACTGATACTCATACTTGGGGCCTGGGGGAGGGGACATAAGCAGGGTGACCAACTATCCCTGTTTGCCCGGGACTGTCCCAGCTCTAGCACTGAAACCCCTCAGTCCCAGGCAAACCGGGATGACTGGTCCCCCTACAGTCAAGTCCCAATGCCACTGGCTCTTCTATTACCTTTTTAAATCAAAGATGGACAAAGCCAGTGAAATCACCTCAACCCATTCCTGAGTCATCTTTCCCCCGCTGGATGCAAAAAGGAACGCGTAACTCAGGTTATAAAAATTAGCAGAAAGACATGAATTTTTGGTGTGCCACCAAAATCCTACTGTCCACTGCTGAGCAGCAAATTAGCGAATTGCTTCTGGGTTGATCTTTCCGGTGGGTCTTAGTGTCTGTTTTATTTAACTGACGGCATCTGTCTCTGATAGCAGGGCTCTCTTGGAGTGATAAATTGCGTCCATATTTACTCTTCTTCCTAAAGCTAATTGTTGGGGGGTTGTGTTTTAAATACCTTTTTGATGTGCTAAGAGCTCCCCGTGAGGTAAATAAACAGACCGTTAGGTTTCGCCCAGAAGTGTGCAGAAGCGCCATCTCCTAATTCGTGGTAGTTAATGGACATTAACCTCTCCGGCTCCCTCTGTCTGCTCAACCCTCATCCTATAATCATTGTCATTACTTATAATAACATTTTACACTTGTAGGTCAGCTTTTCTTTCTAAGTGCCCGAGTCTCGCCTAATGAGTAGCTTTTGAATCTAAATAATGAAGTATTTGCCCTTCTCAAGTTTCCGTGTCTAGGAACAAGAACGCTCTTCCCCTGACCTTTGGCTGGAGCCTGTGCGCGAGTGCACAGACACACATATTCACACTCACGGGCACAGGCACACATGCGTACATGCACTCGAACACACATGCGCACGCACACACAAACACACACACACACACCCTGAGTTACCAACGGGAACTAATACCACTTGTCATTTCCTTATCTTCAACATGCAAATAATCATGATAGCCACCATTTCTGGAGCGCATCGGCCCAGTTACTGTGCTAAAGGCACTCAGCATTCGTTTCATTTTTATAGCAACACTTTGAAGTAGATAATCAGCCCATTCTACAGACAGGGAAACTGAGGGTCCCAGAGGTACAGTAACCTTCTCAGGTTCACACAGCTAATAAGTTACTAAACACCATCCCAACCCCCATGACTGTCACCAGGGCCCACACTCTTAAGCCACCAATGACCCAAATGACCCCAGCCGACTCAGATCCTTCAAATGCCCTTGACCACTGTCCTGGGGCAAATCCCAGTGGGATAAGAGTGCCGGGGAGCCCCTTCTTCTGGGTAGCATTTTGCAGCTCCAGACCACTGGAGACAGTTTGCCCAATTACAGGGGCCAGGAATGGCGCCAACCTTTCTGGACCCAGCATGGGGTTGGGGCAGTCTGGACCCGGAGCTGCCATCTCCCAGAGGAGGCTGAGATGGGCCTGGCTGGACCCTACTGAGCCCCGACCCAGTCCCCTGCCTCCCCTTCTGGAAGGATATAGCACTCTTCCCTCTTCCCAGCCAGGAAGGAGGAGAATGTCTGTGGTCTGTGTCACAGCTGCTACCGCAAGGGAAGGGCCTCCGAGGGACAGAAGCCCTACAGAGACAAGACTGTGGCAAAGAGAAAAAGAACCAATCCTCTCAGCATCCTTTCTGCTGGCAGCTTGAAGCTATTTGAGGCGTCAAACGTCCCCCATTTGGTTTCGAGGCAAACGCCACTTGGCTGGGGAGGGGCCCCATTTTCAGCAAGTGTTCTAGCAGAATGCCAGAGACCAAAATTATATGCCTTCCCCTCACGGCTTAAAAAGCAGCCTTCAAGGGGGTTTTGCCCATGTATAATTCAAGAAGCGCCAAAGCTGGAAACTGCAAACTCGGTTAGATTTTCCTTCCCCGGGAGGATCTTTGTCTCAAGCCACAATTGTTTAAAATTGCAGTGTCGCGTGCGTGGAAGGGAATGGCTCTGACCCCTCGTTCAGGTGACACTTGTCAGGACCTCCTCATTGAGGAGCCCGCAAGAGGACACACAGCGGAAAACCTGAGTGGCTTTGGTCTGCATCCAGAGTTCTTTTTCTCTCTTTTTCTTTGTCCTTTTGAAGAACACAGAAGCATGAAGCAAATAGCAACCCGGTCTGCTGGAGTTTGGTACTCGGTGTCTCAGAGGCCCTGAGGACATCTTGCTGCTTGGGGGTGGCAGCTTAAACGCCCAGAGACTCTCAAACAACCAACTTGAGCATGTCACCCAGCCCCCACCCAAATTAGCAGGCAACCAAGAGGCCAGGACACTGGGGTCCTCCTGCAGGTTGCTTCCACATTATGGGCCTCGCAGGAGCTGGCCCTGAATATAATCATAGTTTCCATAACCGAGGGACACAATCACTCAGGGTTGGCAGCCCTCCAGATTATCTCACTTCCTGGGGCATGACAGCAAGGCAGACTCCAGAATCAGGGGATCTGGATTCAAATCTCTGCCCTGCTACTCAGTGGCTGTGTGACCTTGAGCAAGTTGCTCAGCCTCTCTGGGCCTTCTTTTCATCATCTATAAAATGGAGCTAATAATGTCTGCCTTGTGGCATTGTGAAGATTAAAAGATTAAGTGCTTGCCTGTAGTGCCCAGCACTGACCTCTCCATCCGGCACAGCAAGCACAGTGCCGCGGCCATGGTACTTTCAGGAGCCCCCACCCAAAATACTTTACTTCTTGAAATAAGCAAGATGCATACCTTGACTGCATTGGTATAAAGGTGAATATAATTGAAGCAGATTGCATTCATCTTTATAACTATGCAGGGATAAAAAATAATTTTTAGTATTTTTAACGGGGAAAGGAGCCCACAAAAATCAAGATGTGGCCCTGTTGAGTCCCACTGAGCGCATTATAATCATCTCCTGTAAACCTCACAGCCCACGGTGGCAAATATTGTGAGCCCCATTCTAGAGGTCAAGAGTTTGGGACTCAGAGAGGTTTGGTGACTGTCAAGGCCACACTACTGATAAGCCCTGTTCTCTTCTTCTTAAGCTCCTGCTTTAAATCCGAAGTCACCTTCATACAACAAGGAATAGAAGAGAAGGTTAGCTTGGCCCTGCCTTCGGAGGGGTCACAGGTGGAGCCTTTGCCCAAGTATCCCACCACCAGGATCTTGGCACCATCCACAGACCACTGGCGCTATTATTCACTAAATAAATTTCTTTAAATTATTTATTGAAATTAATGTATTTTAAAAAGAAAAATGGTATATCTCTACCACGAATAGAAAGCTGGGATCGCTTGCCATAATTAAAAAAAAAATACATAAGTATTAAAATTTTAAATGTTCGCATGTGAACCACTTAAAATCATCTTGCATTAAGACTGGAAATATAGAGAGATGAGTGAGGGTCAAGAACATGCAAGTGAGGGTCAAGGCCATGTGAGTGAGTGTCAAGGTCATGTCAATGAGGGTCAAGGTCATTTGAGTGAGGGTCCAAGTAGACTGAGTAAGGATAAGATCCCTGTCTTTATTATAAATTTTGTTATTATGTTCATCAGGGATTTTTTCATTAATCTTATTTTTTTTTATATTGCCTGTATTTATTTTATCTTGATGACTGAGTTTTTTGTCAACCCGTTAAGTTTTGGACCAGAGGCGAGTGCCTCACTTGCGTTATGTCACCTGTGTTGCATACAGAAGGAACGTGCTCCCCACTTTGAGGAACCCAGTCCAAGGTCAGTGACTTCCTGGGCCGGTGCCTTGGAGTAAATCAGACCAAGGAACAGTGAATGGAGATGTTCCAGGGAGGCATGGGCAGGGTGTGGAGATCAGTGTGGGCCGAAGTGGTCAGCAAGTGGATTTTGAGAACTATTTTCAAGGCCGAATTAACTACCAGGCCTGGAGGGACCATTAACTTCTGCTCTCAGACTCCCCTTAATGGACTGAAGGCTCGCTTCCGACCCAAGGTAAGCCGTTTACCCCACCTCCCTCGCGCTCGCCCTAGGCCTGGTGTTTATAAAGCCATTTGCACTCCCAGGAGAAGGGAGAATGAATGGTGATTGTTTCATCATTAAGTTAACTCTGCGACAACTCAGACGCAGCACGGGGGTGTCCCCATTCCTGTCCTCCTGCTGACCCACGAGTGTCTACTGTCTGTAAATACCACCCAGCGCTGTGAACAGGTGTAAGATCCGGCTGAGTGAACCCAGGCTGGGGCTGGAATGCAGAATTGCACCTTGAGTGTGCAGGGTTCTCCGGCTGCAGAGTTCCAAACATTTCACAGGCCCTTTCTAGCAAAGCTAATTAACTTCCCACTCCCCCAGTCACCGGTGTAGAGCAAGGCATAGGAATTATTGATGTGACCGAGTTTCCTAGTAGCTGGTGGGTTGGGGTCGCCTTCTTGCACTGATCTGAGGGGGGAACTGAGGACCTCGAGGTATACACACGTGCATGTGAGCACAGGAACATACGGGCCTGAAATCCCACCATTTGATGTCAGTAAGCTTGTGGGGAGCTTTCTGAAATGCACTATGCAAATGCAGGTCTCCTTGAAAAGGGGGCCCCTGAGCCTTTGTGGGTAAATAATCTCACATGGTTGAGGGACATTCTCAAAGCTAGGGTTTGGGATGCATGGGACACCAAAGGGAAGACAGGAAGCCTCGGGGGTGGGGGGGAAAGAGATGCTAAAATACGTACAGGGAACGTGTCGAGAATGTAGGAGGCAGTGTGGGAACACATTCGTGCATGGATTCAGCCAATATTTACTGAGTACCTGCCATGTGCCGAGCACTGGGCTAGAGGCTAGGGTTACAGTGGTGAACAAGACGGACAAGGGCCCTGCTCTCATGGAGCTCACAGTCTAGGTGGGAGACAAACCACAAACAATGAACCAACTCCTTATCTCAGCCTCTAAGGCCTTTTATGATCTGGCCCCGGCCTTGTCTCATCTCCTGTCACCCTCCCCTGGACTGCCAAGCTCTAGCCACTTGGCTTTCTTTTACTTCTTTTTTTTTTTTTTTTTTTTTAATTATTTATGGCTGTGTTGGGTCTTTGTTTCTGTGCGAGGGCTTTCTCTAGCTGTGGCAAGCGGGGGCCACTCTTCATCGCGGTGCGCGGGCCTCTCACTATCGCGGCCTCTCTTGTTGCGGAGCACAGGCTCCAGACGCGCAGGCTCAGTAATTGTGGCTCACGGGCCCAGTTGCTCCGCGGCATGTGGGATCTTCCCAGACCAGGGCTCGAACCCGTGTCCCCTGCATTGGCAGGCAGATTCTCAACCACTGCGCCACCAGGGAAGCCCCCTCTTTTACTTCTTGAACACACCAAACTCATTCCCACCCCAGGGCCTTGGCACGTGCTTTTCCTTCTGCTTGGAGCATGCTTTCCTGGATTTTCATATGACTTTCTCCTTCTCACTTCTCAGATCTCATCAAAAACATCACCTCCCCAAGAAGCCTTCCCTAACCACCCACATCGAAATTTCCCTTTCTCTCTCTGGCACTTTCCAGTCCGTTGCCTAGTTTTATTTTCTCCTCAACACTTATCACCATCCTGGATAACTATTGGTTTCTGGGTTCCGTGTCTTTCTTCTCCATGTAAATGTGAGCTCCTTGGAAGTAAAGCCTTTGTCTAGATAAAGGAAGCAAACAAAAAGTTAATAAGTGATTGTGCTTGTGACGCAGTGAGCAGCTCAGTGAGAGAGGATAACGTGGACAGGTGTGGCCTGTTCAGGGCTTGGGGGATGGGGGTGGTCAGGAAAGGCCTCCCCAAAGGGCGATGTTTAAACTGAAGCCTGCAGGGCAAGAAGGAGCCAATGTGGAAAGCAGATGGGGGCTGGGGAGGGTTCACCCGGAGGAGAGGCACCTGCAGGAGAAAACCCCAAGATGGCATTCTTTAGTTGACATTTTTCAAGGAACCGAAAAAGACACCCCTCTGGACAGTCAGGCCTGGGTTTGAATTTCAGCTCAGCTGCCTCCAGCTGTATGACCCTCGGGCAAGTCACCTCCCTCTCTTGGCATTAATCTCTGTCTTTATAAAATGGGGATTAAAATGCCTTCCTTGAACTGTTACTAAAATTACATAAGATAATATATAGAGAGAGTTTGGTACATAGTTGGAGCTTAATAGATGTTCACTTCTACCTCCCTACCCTTCACGAGGTTGCTAGGAGACACCCCAGGCTCCTAGGATTGGCCTCCTTTAAGACAGGACCCTCTCCACCCCCATGCCTCATACCTGCTACCTTTGCCCCTCTCCTCGTATCTGAATCCCAAGCCTCCCCCCACCTCCACCCCCGCTTCTTCCATCTGTACAGCCCACTTGGCCCCCCGCGGGCCTTTGTCTACACTCCCCTCACTGAAGGCTGCTCAGAGATGGCAGTGACAGCCTGTCCCACATCAGAGCTGAGCTGGAATCAGACCCCAGATCATCTAAATCCAAGACCAGCGTTCCTTCCATTATACCAGACTGAAGTTCAGAGCCGGGAGGTTGTAGTTGTTCACTATCAAGGATGCTCCCACCTTCACGTTCAAGACCCAGAGAGTAATAACGCTGACCTGCCCACTCTTGAGCTGAGACATCGCCAGCAGGATACTAGTAACTACCAGTTACCAAGCACTGTCAAGGAGCTAGGTGTGCTTCTAAGTTCTTTACAGACATAATCTGATTTTGCAGTCTCAGTAATCACAGGAGGTATTATATAGTCCCTCTTTATAAATGAGCACGTTAAAACTCAGAGGTGAAGTGACTTGTACAAGATCCCATAACTGTGAAGACACAGAGTTTATAACCGAAGCAGGGGTAATGTTACAAGTCTTTAATAACTGGCACAGCATGACCACTGGCCAATCAGAAGAGACATCAGCTTTGCAGACCCGGCATGGCATACCTATGAACATCAGCTCCCATGAGGCTGACTGCAACCCATGATGCCGTGGGGCCCCCTGGGGAAGCCAGTGCACTTGGGGTAAAAATGAGGAAGCTCCCTGCCGGGTTAGACAGTTTGGGAGAAGACCAGAGAGCTGGCCCCAGCACCAGGGTGTAGAGAATATGATAGCCAGACAAGAGGTCATCTCCCTGAGGCCACTTAGCACAGTTTGAAGTAGGAGGCAAATTCCAGAAGCATGGCCCAGAGTCTGGGTGCAGTCAGGTGGAGGGACATGGCCTGGCAAATCCAAGTAGAGGAGCTGAGGTTGGTGTTCAGAGACCCACAGGGGCCTGAAGCCACCAAAGCAAGTGAGGCCTGAACATCTAGGCCAAGGTCCATGTCTCTGAACCCAGTTTGAGTTCCTTCACATTATTCAGCCATAATTCCTTTACTTTCATCCAAGACGGCAGCCCTTTGGTCAAACTGCCTGGACTTAAAGCCTAGATTCATTATCTGTTAGCTCTGCAACCTTGACTAAGTTGCTTAATCTCCCTGTGTCTCACATTCTTCATCTACAAAACTGTATTGCAGCAACGATTACATAAATTGTACTTTTTAAGCCCTGTGAGTAGTACTCAATAAATAAATAATTTTCCCAGGATGCTTTTATGAAACACCAATCATACCAAACTATTTGCTTTTCTCCTGTCACTTTCACACCTTGTATTGGTTAGGAATTGTGCCTGGCTGCTGGTAACAGAGACCTAAAATAACAGTGGTTTAAACAAGATAGGGGTTTATTTTCTTCTCACTTAGAAAGAAGTCCAGGCCTGGCATACTATGTCCTCAAAATCATCAATGTCCCATGTTCATTTTTTTTTCCATTATCCTTGGTGCATGGTTTCCATTATCAAGGTCACAAAATCGCTACTGCAGCTCCAGCCATCATGTCTTCATTCCAGGCACGCAGAAAGAGGAAGAGAGAAAAGCAAAAGGGTGCAGTGGCTGAGTCAACCCATCTTTACGGAGCTTTCCTGAAAGCTCCACCCAATTACTTTCCACATACTATTGATTGGAAATGGCTTGTGTATCTGCAAAGGAAGCTGGGAAATGTAGTTTTTTTAGTTGGTCTGTTGCCACTTAACAAAATCAAAGTTAGATTGCTAAAGAAGGGGGATATAGATATTGCGTGGGCAACCAGCAGACTTTGTCTCTTTTTGTCCATGGTGGTTTGTGTACTTGACATATTCTCTCCCCGTTAAAATCATACTGATCCTTTGAGGTTTGGCTCAAATGCATCACTTCCTTAAAGTCTTACCTGGAATCCTCTATCTAGCACACACCCCTTTCTACCTGCATTGCTCAACACAGTAGCAGCCACTGAGCAATGAAATGTGGCTAGTGCAACTGAATAATGGATTTTAATTAAAATGACTTAATTTTAATTAATTTAAATTTAAGTTAAAAAAACTAATATTGCATTCAGTTATTGGAAAACTTTAAGTATGTTTGGAACAACTTGGGTATGCAAATCTAGCTTTTCAACCATAAATTATATAATCTAAATACAGATCAAGTATTTTCAAGGAAAATTTAACATCTGAATTGAGATGTGTTATATTTACACACAGATTTCAAAGACGTAGTACCAAAAAAAAAAAAGAACGTAAAATATCTCATTAATTTTTATATTGATTACGTGTTGAAATGATACTGTTTGGGGTATATCAGCTTAGATAAAATATCTTATTAAAATATTTCATCTGAAAAAATATAATTGCATCTGTTCCATTTTACCTTTTGGATGTGGCTACTAGAAAAATTTTAATTATATATGTGGCTCTGAGTATATTTCTACTTCACATCTCTGCTTTCTATTTTCTGTATTTCTTTCTATTTTCTGTCAGTTATTAATGTATCTGTCTCTCTCCTCCATGTACATGGCTACATAAGAGCTGGAATCCTAGTAGGATTTATAGCAGCTATTTACTGAGCACTCGTTCTGTGCTAGAAACTATGCTTTTTTTTTTTTTTAAACTTAAGAAAAAAATTTAAAGTAATTATAGATTCACAGGAAAGTTTCAAAAAAAAGGACAGGGAGGTCCCATGTACCCTTCACCCAGTTTCCCCCAATGAGAACGTCTTGCATAACTATAGTATAATATCCAAACCAGGAATTGGCATTGATACAATTGACCAATTATTCAGATTTTGCCAGCTTCAGGTGTACTCGTTTGTGTGTATGTGGACATTTCTATGCAGTTTTAACACATGCAGATCTGTGTAAACATCAGCACAATCAAGATACAGACTGTTCCATCACCACAAAGCTCCCTCATACTACCTTTTATAGCTACTATTCCCCTCCCCCAGTCCCTGACAACCATTAATCTATTCTCCATTTTGTTATTTTGAAAATGTTACATAAATGAAATCATATAGTATGCAAACTTTTGAGATTGGCTTTTTTCACTCACTGGAGATACATCTGAGTCATTGTATCAATAGCTCATTCTTTTCCATTACTGAATAATATTCCATTGTATGGATGTACCACAGATTTTTTATCCATCCTCTAATTGAGGGACATTTAGGTTGTTTCTAGTTTTGGGTAATTATGAATAAAGCCACAGTAGACATTCATGTACAGGTTTTTGTGTGAACATTGGTTCTTATTTCTCTGGGATAAAGGCCCATAAGTGTGACTGTGCACTACGTTTTTCATGTGACATCATTCCACTATATACTCTCTATTGTGGTAAACAGCATGTGAGAGGAGAGGGAAGAATATGGACTTTGAAGAAACACACCAGGATTCAGATCTTGACTCCATCACCCACGGTGGGCAGTGCTCAGTTTGCGCCTCTGTAAAATGGGTGTGTTTAACACAACTCTCAGGGTTCCTGAGGCCAGCATATAAGCAAAGGCAATTGTGTGGCAGGTGGTAGGTGCTTTACTAATGCAGATTTCTTTCCTTGTACCCCCTGTGGATCTAGCATAGGCACTAGCATAGTGCCTATGGCGTGGAAGGTGTGGGATCAAGGAAGGAAGCTGGGGGTGGGAGGTGGGACAGGCAAAGAACGGAGCCCAGCTGGGGTTTCAGAACAGGTGGGTGGGCTCACGTACTCAGCACACAGCCAGGATCTGGCCTAGGATGGAGGCCGCCTGCTCTGGCTGGATTGAAATCCCTTCTTGGAGTGGCAGGTGGCAGGTGCACGCTGCCTGCTTAGCAGGTGCTTGTGGCTGGCAGTGTCAACAGAGGCTCAGAATTGTTGGTTAGAACCACAGTGAAGGCTTTCAGAGCCCTCCCCTCCATTGTCCCCACATCGCACCGGAGGCCGGGGAAGAGAACCCATCTCTTCTACGGTGGGTTGTCTAGAATTAGCCAATGGCTGCTATTTCCTGAGCATTTACTATGCACCAGACACTGAGCATAAAACATCCATACAACGGGGAGAGACTTTCATTCTTCCCGTGTTACAGATGAGAGAAGTGAGGCTCAGAGAAGTGATGTTAGTTGCCCAGCCCTATCTAACCCCAGTACCCTTCGTTTGATCCTTGTGCTCTACCACTCCAGAAGAACCGGTCTCCTCTATCTGTCACCTATATGCCATCGCACCAACACTTCCCTCCCTCCACCAACTAGGCAGAAGGAACCAGTAAGAAACCACACAGGAAGGGTCTAATGTAGCCTTAAATCCATCCTTGAGAGTAAGAGTAAGCCTTGCCTGGTGGTTGGATATATAAGAGACGACTCTTTTTACCAAGTTAACAGATACTCAGCCTGATCTGACTTACACCAAAATGAAAATATATTGGCTCCATTGACTAAAATGTGCAGGGCACAGCTGGATCCAGGTGCTCCAACAACATTATCAGAAATGTCTCTCTCTTTTTTTTTAGTATTGACTTCATTGTTGAATAGCTTCTTTCTCTCTTTCTTTTTGTCTTTTTGTGTCTGGTGTATTTCACTTAGCATGTTTCAAGTCCATTCATGTTATAGCACATATCAGAACTTCATTCCTTTTTATGGCTGAATAATACATACAGACATATCTATACATTCCTGCCTGTCTACCTATCTATCTATCATCTCACATTTTATCTATTCATCTATTCTTATTTTCAGAACGGTTGGGTTATATGGTAATTCTATTTAACTTTTTGAGGATGCTTTTTTTTTTTAACATCTTTACTGAAGTATAATTGCTTTGCAATGCTGTACTAGTTTCTGCTTTATAACCAAGTGAATCAGCTATACATAAAATATATCCCCATATCTCCTCCCTCTTGCATCTCCCTCCCATCCTCCCTATCCCACCCCTCTAGGTGGTCACAAAGCACTGAGCTGATCTCCCTGTGCTATGCAGCTGCTTCCCACTAGCTATCTATTTTACATTTGGTAGTGTATATATGTCCATGCCACTCTCTTACTTCGTCTCAGCTTACCCTTCCGCCTCCCCATGTCCTGAAGTCCATTCTCTACATCTGCGTCTTTATTCCTGTCCTGCACCGAGGTTCTTCAGAACCTTTTTTTTTTCTTTTTAGATTCCATATATATGTGTTAGCATACGTTATTTGTTTTCTCTTTCTGACTTACTTCACTCTGTATGAAAGACTCTAGGGCCATCCACCTCACTACAAATAACTCAATTTCCTTTCTTTTTATGGCTGAGTAATATTCCATTGTATATATGTGCCACATCTTCTTTATCCATTCATCTGTCGATGGACACTTAGGTTGCTTCCATGTCCTGGCTATTGTAAATAAAGCCGCAATGAACATTGTGGTACATGACTCTTCTTGAATTATGGTTTTCTCAGGGTATATGCCCAGTAGTGGGATTGCTGCAGCTTCTTTATAGGGGCAAAGATGGTCACCATCAGCTCCATGGCTGCTTTCTATCAGTTTAGCAATCTCAGTGAGAAAGAGAGCACCTATTCTCACAGAGTTCCCATCAGTGTCCCAGGATTGACCCTCACTGGACCACACATGCATGACATGCCCAGTCCTGATCGGTCACTGTGTAGCCAGGAGAATAGGACATGCCAATCGCCAGGCATGGGACACATACCCATCTCTAGAGTTGGTGGGGGGCTCCCCCTCCATTCAAACAAAGACTGACAGTGATGACAGGATGATTCCCCAAAGGAAAAAAAATGGATGCTATTCCCAGGAGATAAAATGGTATCTGGCCAAACCAAACAAACAACGTAGAGTGTCCCCCTGCCCCCAATTCCCATGAAATATTTCAGCTGTGTCACATCTCTGCCTGTGCCAGTTTGGGGAGGAGGGGTTCCCTGTGGTGAGAGATGTTGGAAAAATTCCTAGTGGCTTTAGGAGACCAAATAGGCAGTGTCATAGGAGCTGCCAGACATTTCAAGGGCAATTGTTTGAGAAGGACAAGCTTTTAGGGTGTGTGAAGCTTGAAGTTATCTATTTTGTTACCTCTACATAAGCTTTCTCTCTTGTTTCTAATAGATTTCAACTCTTCAGAGGTATTGAAATTGGGAACTTCACACTGAGGGGCCAATTGCCAGAAGCTCACAAGTCAGGGAACTTGATTCTCTCTTTGCCTTGAACCTGGCAAAGAGAGGTAGGGAAAAGCCAGGGAGGCCCCAACCTCCTATGCTTGCATTTCTTTCGCTTTGGAGTCAAGATCACAGCCAAAGACTTCTACTAGCTAGCTGGCTCACAGAGTTTGGGTCAGGCTGGGGCTTCTCAGAAACCACTAAGCTGCAGAGGTTCGTGAAGTCCCCATGGCTCATTTGGAATTCACCGCTTTCCCTCATGTCGTTTTTGTTCAAAACACCAGTCAACCCTAAGTAAAGGGATAGAGCCGCCACACAGAGAACAAAATGCTCTTCGGCCCTGCGTCTTTCAGCTCTGGCTGTACAAGAGCACTTTTCTTTTCCCCTAACAGGAAATTCAGGAAACCAGCACCAGCTGATTTTTTTTAAGGGGCTCACACATTAATAATAATAATAATAATAATAATAATAATAATAATAATAATAATAATAATAATAATAATAATAATAATAATAATAAAGCTTTTCAACTTATCCAGAAACTTGCCCAGGGCAATTCTGACCACGTTTGGGCTGGGCCTTTGTGACGTCACACTAGCAATCAGCCAATGGACAGGTGGCTCCGACTTCCTAATCTGCATATTGCCTCGCATTGGTTCAAATTTCAGGACCATCTGTATTGTGGTGGTTTCTTTATGTTCAAGGTTACCCACGTCAGGCAGAAGAGAAACTCCGCTTCTGGCCTTCCTGCCTGGTTAGATTTAAGGATCGGAATCAAGGCAGTCAGTCGCTTCTGGGAAAGGGGCCTCGTGGTTATGAAATCCAGCGGGGCGTGGAAGGAGAAAGTGTTGGCAATCCAGAAGGGTTGGAGGCAGGAGTTGGCTCGGTGAACCCGTCTTTATTTTCTTGACCCTACCAGCACTCCCCCTACATTTCCCAAGTGATTTAATTATCTATTCTTTGGCTCAAGGGCGGTCAGCCCTGAAATTTGGGTGAGGAGAAGTCAGACACAGGTTACTTAAATTATTATGCTTGATTTTATCTTGCTGACTGGTAGCTCAGGCATGTGAATTGAACACATGCAAATGTGAGCACAACAACATGCATAATTTAAGATCCTCAAATTAACAAGAGGGAAACAATTGTAATCTTACTGCTTTCGCAGAAGCCCAGTTTTCTGAGAATGTTGTAACTTTTTTTTTTCCAGCTGTCTGAAAGGAGGGCTTGGAAAACAAGGAATTTGAAACAGAAGGGTGTATGTAGCTACCAGTGGCAAGGGAAAAAAGCAGGAAGACTGTGATATTAAAATATAGTCAGATTTCACATAGGTATCATTTAATTTGGGTCTGGTGTAAATAAACTCAAACAAGCTTTTCTTTACTTTGTACAATCAATAAATATGGCCTCTACTAGAGCTCTGGTTCTCAACCCCCCAAGGTTTTAATTCAACAGGTCTGGGCAGAAATAAAGACATTTAAACAGATGTCCCAAGTGTTTTCTGCCAGAAGAGGACTACCCTTGAGAAGCTCTGCCTTGATTTTTTAAATATTTACCCCAATGGTCTTCAGAAACTATTGGAATATCTCAGCAACTGAAATATTTTTGCATGCAGTCTTTATCTCTTCAGTTGCCTCTCATACCCAAAAGCTATGCAGAAACCCCTAATCCAGACCTTCACAGATCTGAAGTGGAAACTGGAGCCACCCTAACTATGAAGAGAGGTGGAGCAACCATGACAATGTGCCTTGAGGACCTCTTGCCGCAGGGCTTGTAACTGATCAAGGGCCCCAGGGCTGGCCCTGACGTTCCCACTGCTGCTCCCAGCCAATGATTGAGCACAGCAGCTGTGCTCCGTGGGCCTTGCCGCACCTTCCTCAGACTGCACGGTGGTCCAGGATGCTTCCCACAAGACCTTTCTTCCCTCTCCTCTTCACTGGGTGTCTGATGGTCCTCCTAACTTCCCTGGCTCCCTCCCTGTTTTTTCTCACAGGGACCTTCCCCCTAATAAAATCCTTCTGCTTTAAATCCGGCAAGGTTTTGACAAAGAAATTAATAGTGTAACAAGTATAACAGGGATGGCATTTTTGGGCATTCCTTTATTGAGAAGCTTCTCCCCCTGCACCTTGTCTACCTTATGTTCTAAGAGGAAGAGCAGAGTGAATGTCATCTCAAGAAAGCAGACCATATGATGTAGGGGAAGCCCATCCAGACAGGAAGAGGAAGGGCAAGCACTTTCCTGAGGACTTCAGGCATCATTTCATGAACACAATTATGTTCTATTACCAAATAAGCTTCCTACATTCATTTGAGGAGACCCCTCCCCCACTTCCTGACATTCCTTCTTTGGCAACTATACTTTCTTCCAGGTAATTAAATCGTTTCTTTCCAAATAAATTCTAGCATTTGAACTACTTACTCGTTTAGACTTTCTCTCCTCACACAGGTCGTATTAGTGAGTTCAGATTTCCAGGTGCCATGCTGTGAGTATTAGCTAAGAATAGGCATGTGGGAGAGGGGAACAAACCTTACTTTTATGGCATTTATTTTGCTCTTTTCTTTAACTTGGTCGGACCCCAGGACTTCCATACTGCATTGTCTCTTGGTTTCTCATCTCATGGAGACAAGAGCTCAGCTTCCTTCTAATTTTTTTCTTAGAATCAAGGAGCTCTTTCAAAGCCCTGTCCCCATTATCTCAGGGCAGAATTTAACATCATTGTGTTTTCAGTAATTTCTCCAACTCTTTCCTTTTAGGCAGAAACACCATGTTTGCTTTAGAGCAATATTTCTTTGGGGGGGGGGGTCTCGATAAAGTCTCCCTCTGTGCGGACAGTGGCTGGCTGGCCCTCCAGAGTCTGTTTATCAGACCAGCTCACGTGGCCTTGGTGGTTGCCATTCTTGGACCATCAGTACTTCCCCCCCAGAGGAGGAAGTGGCTCTGGTTTCCAGGGCAGGGAACTCTGGGGCAGTAATTCCCTGGGGTTTCCATTTGGAACCCATTTGGCGTCTGGCACCATTTTCATCTCCTTTATTCTAGTTCTGACTTCTCCTTGTTGGGAGGTGCTGTGATGGTTCACAGAGCTCTCATCCTTCTGTTTTGGCTCTTAACAAGCTGCATTGCAGTTGCCTGTTTACATATCTGTCTCTTTGAGAGGTTTTCATGTAATGACTGTATATGTCCAGGCTGCAATTAAATCCCTCAGGCCTGGTACAGTGCCTGACACATAGTAGGTATTTGATAAATGTTTGATGAAGGAACGCTGCCAAGAGAGATCAGGAAAGGCTGGTGTTGGGGACCTAAGCAGATCCACAGGTGTAGACATCCTCCTCTCATTCCTAAGGCCAGATGGACCCAGGAGAGAGAAGGCTACAAGATGCTATGGGTGTAGGGTCCTGGATTTGGCTGAATGTTAACCCAAAGCTGCCAAGGGTGATGTAATCAAAGGGATTGGCATGCACCTTCATTGAGGAGAGAAGGCAGAGCTCAGTGACACAGTTTTGGTGTAGGAAGTCAAGTGTGACCCATTGTCCCGGAGGGAACTATGAGATCACTGCCAATATGGAAACATAAATCAATCTGGGGGTTAATATAGGGGCTGGAGCCAAGATACCTAGAGGATATTAGGAACAAAAGCCAAGCTAACCAGGTCAAGGTGAATGATCCATGACAAAGGCTGTGAATGAGTTGACAGTGTCAGTGGTTCATCTGGATTGAATGCTAGCCATGTGGCTAGGGTGAGACCTGCCAGCTTGAAGGCACATGGCCAGGCCAGGCCCCATCAAATGTCTAAACATTGAAACAAGCCCAGGAACCAGGCATCCTAGACCCAGGCACACAGGGCCAAGAATCCCCAGCTGAGTTGGGCACTTGGGATTCTTTCCAGGGGAAAGTAGAGCCTATTAATCAAGATCCAAGTGAACCCGGTCCCAGCCCAAACAGAAGGGTCAGTCAGTGGAGATCCAGGTGGATGGAGTCAATACATCAGCAATTATCTCTGAAGAACCAAGATTTGAGACTCGGGACATTTTTTTTTTTAACATCTTTATTGGAATATAATTGCTTTACAATGGTGTGTTAGTTTCTGCTTTATAACAAAGTGAATCAGTTATACATATACATATGTCCCCATATCTCTTCCCTCTTGCATCTCCCTCCCTCTCACCCTCCCTATCCCAGCCCTCTAGGTGGTCACAAAGCACCGAGCTGATCTCCCTGTCGGGACATATTGTATAGAGTTCATCCACCCACCCATCCATCCATCCAACCATTCATTCATTCATTCACTCATTCTTTTATGTATTGGGCAAGCAGGAGGATAATGCAGTATCCCTGTATCTGGTATACTAACCTGGGAACCTAGTCCGTGGCATTGAGGTCCTGAAGTCTGAGCAGGACCAGGTGTAATCACACTCCTTTCTGGATCTTTGAAGCTGTAGACTATCTTGTAACTCTCAGAACAGTGACAGGATAGGTCAGAAAGTCTAGACCAAGACTGAGCTGGAAGGTAGGGTTTTAAGTAGATCCAGTTTCCATGGATTGGCTAATGCAGAAAGAGGATACCAGGCACACACAGACACACACATATGCACACACACTCCCCATGCTTCAAATATCAGTCTAGTTGACCTTCCTGATATAGACAGCTCTTGACTGCCAATATATGGATTATCTACCTAACGATCCCAACACCTAGCAAACTTCCCTCCGCCATCACTCAATCTGTGCAAAGTAAGTTCTGTGTTAGCCAAAGAAGAACCTAATTAGGAAGGTAAATTTGCAGAATTCAAATTATATGATGCATTCCAAAGTCAAATAGAAATTATTACGGATTAGCACAGACAGTAGCAGGATGGAATCTGCAGGACCTGCTCCTTCATGCATTCAGTCACTCACTCAGCAAATGTTTATGCATGGGGGGGGGCAGTGGGGAGAAGGAACTACAGCCCCTTGGAGTTTTAAGCCTGCTGCCCTACCATCTTTCTACCTTATTCTGAGCAGCACGTGAATAAAGGGAGAAGGTTGTAAAAATAAGACCTCATGAGAGGCAATCAGAGAAACAAAATGTCAGGTCTATTGAGGAAACAGGGCATGTAGTAGAGTGGGAACCTCAGATCCAGTCAGGTGTCAGGGTGTTTGAGCCCCTCTTGTCCCAGCTGGAGACCCATTCTTCTGACCTCGACATGCCCCAACCTGCCAGGTTGGATGGAGGCACTTCTTCCTCCTCCAATTAATCTGCTGCCGAGTTTCTGGCTTAGGAAAGGGGCAGTCAGCTTCTCTGTGTTCCAGTCTTGGCCTTACTGCCAGGACCGGAGTTCTAAGTTGCTGAGCTTGCCTGGTAACCTGGCTCTAGGCCCCAGACTCTCATGACTTGGTGCTTTGGTTTGGTGCTCTTGGCTCTGAACAGAAAGCCTGTCCATGAGCAACCCTGCTCAACCAGTCAGGATCACCTTTGGCACTGACTGTAACCAAAACCATTACAATGGCTAAACACATGAGGGTCTATCTTTTCACCAAAAAATTGTGGTGTTGGTTGAGTGGCTCAGTCATGTCAGGACTAGTCTCTGAGAGTCTCTTGACCACTTGCTCATGACCACATTGAGGCTGCCACAGCTCCAGCCATCACTTTCCCAATTCAATTCAGGAAGACGATGGCAGAGGCAATGCCAGCTGGGACCTCATTTGTCAAGAAAGCAAAAGCCTTCTGCTTTGGTCTCATTGGCCAAAACTGGGTCACATGGCCAGACTGGCTTAGACCCATCACCACCCAACCTCAGAGGCTGGCACATTGCTAACCCAAACAAAATTGTATTCTGTTAGCAAGGGAGAATGAGGGAATGGATATTGGGTAAACAACTAACAGGCTCTACACAACTGTCAAAGCTGCTAAAAGGCAGGAGTCAGATTCCTCTCCGAGACATAGTCATTAATAAATGATAACTGTCAGTATCATTTAGTAACTGTCTAGCATCCATCCCCCCTTCTCTTGACTGTGGGTGGGGAGTAGGCAGGAGGGAGCAGTTGGTAAAGATATATATACATAACAATATCTAGCTTTTACTAGCCCCTAAATGTTTTGCTGCGTCGTTACATTTTATCCCGATGACAGCCCTGCGGAGCTCTCTCATCACCTCCACCGTTTAGATGTGGAAACTGAAGCACAGAAAAGCTTCAGCATCTCGCCAGCCCTCCCACAGCAGCCAAGCGTCAGACATTGTGCGTCTAACCAAAAAAAGGCGGGGACCTAGCAAGCCTTTCAAACTACATTCAAGAAGGAGCTACCGGTGTAACAATATGCCAGAATCACTAGGACCGTCTCTACTTTTCCCTTGCGCTGGCATTTGGATGCCTGAGCCCCCTTCACATCTGGGCCACCCCCCATTTATCCTTCAAGGGCAACTCACACTCTTCCCCCTCTAAGAAGCCCCTTGGGCTGAACCTTTAGGGTGAACCGATTCCTCTTTCCGGCGAGCCCCCTGCACTGTGTGCCTGGCCGCCTCTCTCAGCTTTCAGCTCCTTGACACGTCACTCTTGTCTAGAACAGTGCTTCGTCGCTTAGATGTTCAGTGACACAGTTTTGCTAAGTCTATTTTTTTTCTTTTTCTTTTTTTTACTTTTAAAAAACGTCAGTGTCTCTAGTGCCTATAGAAGAGTCCAAATTACTTAACATGGTACGGAAGCCCCTCACTGTTGAATGAATGAATGAATGAATGAATGAATGAAAGAAATTGATTATGAACCATTTTGGTACGGCAAGATATTGATTGCATTTGGGGTGATGAAGTTTGACCAATAGACAGTCCATACCCCTGGGAATAGGGACAAGCCTGCAAATCGTAGGCACTGCTATTTAACACATCTACTGAAATGATACTAACAGCTGTCCACCAAGCCCCACCGTGGGCCAGGCACCACGCCAGGCCCTTCATGTACTTTGCCGCATTTAATCCACCCAAAAAGCCTATGATGGAGGCATCATTAATCCATTTTACTTTTTGGTGGTCTGCTGTGACAGATTGAAGTGGAAGAATTGGGGGGCATGAAAAACTAGGTGAAGCTGAATAAAACTGGAAGGTTAAGACATGGGGTGTTCTACTCAAAGGGCACAGGTGGGTGATACAGGAGGTTGGGTGGTGAAAATTTCAGGAAAACTGCAGTGAGAACAGAGGCAGAGTGATAAGGAAACAGCAGAACCCACAGGCTCTGTTGAGTCAGGGGCTTTCGGTCACATATGAGGCATCCGCTGTCTAATATTTGTTTTTATTTCCCCACGTGGTTAATTATTGTAGCCAGTGTCTGATAAGGCAGCCTCCCTCCCGCCCAGAGAGCCAGAGTTATCTGCAGTTTTATGGCCCTGTCACACAGTAATGAAGCAGATAAGCTGCTAGGTGGCGGCTGCTTGGACAGTCATTACAAACCTTGCTGAGAAATATGAGTGAGAAGTGGGGATTATGGATGGCAGAATGAGACAAAGGGGTGATGAGAACAGAAGGAGTGATCGGAGCTGGTCCAGCAGCCCCTGGGCCTCCAGAGCGAGCTGCCTGGGGCCTGGCTCAGCACCCCTGCTCCTGATGATGTGGGGAAACTCAATCTTGACACCCCAAAGGGAAATTCTGTTCTAGGTGCATAGCCCGTATTCCCCCAACTTATCCCCAAGTATTATAGGTATTAATACGATAGGTATGGGCAGGTAGCCCATCATCTGTTCAAGGAAACAGCCTCAGAGAGGCCAGTGGACTCCTTTAAGCTTAAACCATTGCTCGTCAGGTTTTGTGTCAAGCGTTTCCCATGTTTTAACTCAGGAGTCAGCGAATTATGACCCGTGGACCAAATTGGGACTGTCATCCATTTTGTATCACCCATGAGCTAAGAATGTTTATACACCTATAAACTGGAGGAGTGAAATCAAAAGAAGAATACTTTTGTGATATGTGAAAATCACATAAAATTCAAATTTCAGCCACAAATAGTTTTTAAACAGCTCCACTGAGATATAATTTTTATATTTTAAAGGTCTTTTGAAAGTGCACATTTCAATGCTTTTCAATACAATTAAGGGGGTGCCAAAAAAATTGGGATCAAGGTAAATAATATTTTAATATGATATTTTTAAAAAATAAAAATCGATGCTCCCAAATCTATAATGAATAAAACATCAGCATTTTATTTATTTATTTATTTTTAAACATCTTTATGGGAGTATAATGGCTTTACAATGGTGTGTTAGTTTCTGCTTTATAACAAAGTGAATCAGCTCTACATATACATATATCTCCATATCCCCTCCCTCTTGCATCTCCCTCCCACCCTCCCTATCCCACCCCTCTAGGTGGTCACTAAGCACCGAGCTGATCTCCCTGTGCTATGCGGCTGCTTCCCACTAGCTATCTATTTTACATTTGGTAGTGTACATAAGTCCATGCCACTCTCTCACTTCGTCCCAGCTTCCCCTTCCCCCTCCCCAATATCAGCATTTTAAATAAGGAGAGTCACAGTGCAGTGCCAAGCCATATTGTGCCCTGCGGCAAAAGGAAAAATCAGTCATACTGATCCTGTCTTTATTTAAAATGTTAATATTTCGTTCATTATGAATTTTTCCCATTAATTTTAATTTTTGAAAAATGCAGTATTAAAATATTTATCGTGACCACTGAGTTTTTTGGTGTCACCTTAAATTTTGAACCCAAAGCAAGAGCCTCAGTCCCCCCCTCGTGACCTCAAGCCTGTGTCAGAGAGCCTCAGGCTGGAGGATGTAGCATTTAAGGTGGAGTCAGTGTTACAAGGCGGCCAGCAGCTGGGAGGGGACATTTTTACTCAGATTCCTGTGACTTTGGCTGCGTTGTAAATGGCACATTTTTCTTTTTTACTGTAAAAACATTTTAACAACATTAAAAGAAGTTTTTATGAGAATACTTTCTGATTCTAAAAATAATAAATGGTCCTTGCAAAAAAAACCCCTAAATCTTCAAATAGCAAAAAGAAAAAAATTCACCCCAAATCCCATCACCCAGAGATACCTGCTGTAAACATATTCGATGTCTCTCCTTCCAGATTGTTCTCCACCCTTATACATAGAGATGGATCCGTATTCAATGTAAAGGCGAGATACTTTGGGTTCAGTTCTAAGATCACTGTGCTAAAGCGAATATCGCAATAAAGCGAGTCACACACAATTTTTGGTTTCCCGGTGCAAATAAAAGTTATGTTTATACTATACTGTAGTCTATTAAGTGTGCAATAGCATGATGTCTAAAAAAATAATGTACATACCTTAATTTAAGAATACTTTATTGGGACTTCCCTGGCGGTCCAGCGGTTAAGACTCCACGCTACCACTGCAAGGGGCACAAGTTCCATCCCTGGTCAGGGAACTAAGATCCCACATGCATGCGGTGCCCTGTGGTGTGGTGAGGAGGGGGTGGGGTGTGTGGCAGAATACTTTGTTTCTAAAAAATGCTAACCACCATCTGAGGCTTCAGCAAGTCAATCTTTTTTCAACAGTGACATCAGAGTTCACTGGTCACCACAACAAATATAATAACAAAAAAGCTGAAAATATTGCTAGAATTACCAACCTGTGACACAGAGACACAAAGTGAGCAAATGCTATTGGAAAAATGGCACTGTTGCTACAAACCTCGAATTTGTAAAAAATGTAACATCTGCAAAGCACAGTAAACCAAAGTGCAATAAAACGAGGTGTGCCTGTATTTAAATGAGATCACACTGCACATACTGCTGTATAACGTGCCTTTTCACGTGACATATGTCATGAGTATCTTTCCATCTCAGTAAGTACAGACCCACAGCATCCATTCTTGATGGCTGCATAGTACTCCATCATAAGGACACAGCATTTACACAATAAACTCCCTACCCTTGAGCATCTGGGCTGTTTCCAATAAGAAGGAATTCTTTTAAGAAAAATAAATCATTTAAAATTACTCCCAAACAACAGGTTTCATTTTCTGCCTTCTCTTCCTCTCTGTATGGCATGACATATTTTTATATGGTTGATATCATAGCAAGCACTCCATTTATATTTTGCAAAGCTTATTATAAACATTTCCCCGTGTTGTTTTACGGTCTTCATCCAGTTTTCTCTTCCTCCAGGGTCTGCACTTCACATATCCTTTGTTTGCTTGCTTGTTTTAACAATCTTTTCAGAATGCTTTAAAAAAAATTTTCTTTTAGCTTGTTGGCCGTATAAAAACAGGTCTCAGGCTGAACTTTGTCCATAGATTTGCCAGCCTACAGGTTATTTTGCCACCCCTGTCTCTATGCTGCCGGGAAGGTCTCTATGTATACAGCTTTTTCCTTCTTTTGAACCACTTCCTTTGGATAACTTCCCAGGAATGAGATTACTGGATCAATGGACAGCACTGTTTTTAAAGGCCCCTGTTCTATATTGCCGTACTATAAAACTGTGCCAACCAGCAACTTGTGAACATATAGGTTTCTTACAACCTCACCAAAACTTGTTATTATCAGGTTAAATCTTATGCTAATTTAGTAGATATGAAATGACACCTTGTTTTTATCTCCATACCCGATTGTTCTCAAAGTAGGGGATTTTTTTCATGTGTTTGATTGCTCTTTGTTGAGTAACTTTAGAGAAGCCGAACGTTAGAATCAGCTAAAAAGGAGCTATCCCGAGCCCCTTTCTTCAGTTCAAGAAATGAGATGCTCCTTTGGTTCAAATTTGAGTTTGCATGTAACTTCTCAGTGAGTTCTGCCGCATTAAAATGACAGAGAGAAACCCAGTGAGGCCTTATCCCTCTGTGGCAGCAAAAAGGACTGGAAAGTAGGTCGAGGAATTAATCCTGCTGGTTCCAGTAATTAGAGTAGACAATGGGGTCGAAAGTTCAGGCTGAGCTGGGGAATGCAGCTGAAGAGTCTCTTACCAGCCTTGGACGCATTGCCCCCGGCCCTCGGCGCTGTCCCTGGACCAGGCTTCCCCATCATGGCAGTCCCAAAGTGTATTTTCTTTTTCCCGCTCTTTAGAGAGGCATTTTTTGGCTTTTCCTCCCATGAGAAGTCAGGTGGTCCCAGAGGCAGAAATGATTCCCACTGAGAACCTACTCCCTTCCAAAGGGGAACATCCGAGGTTATTTTCCTCCTCAAGCTTCAGCAACTGGTGAGAAGTATTAGTTCTCCATCTGTGATTGAGTCCAAAACAATGTGAGATGCTCCTTTTGCTTTCAATGCAGGTTTGCACCTAACTCTTTAGCACGTTAGATGCATGAAAATGATGAACAGAGGCTGATAAGGTGGGAGGGACTCCGGTAGAAAGATTTCAAGTGTGAAGTCAGGGTTTAACTTAATGATAGAGTCCTTCTAACCCTTTCTTACCAGGTTCTTTTTTTTTACATAAAGCACAGATGGTAATCTCAGTTGGCTGCAGAAGCCAGACAAGGGAAGGAAGCATTGGATGGAAGATAATAGGGAGTGGTGAGGACTATGGTGAACAAAAGTGCTTTCCTACCCCAAAGCATTTACACTCAAATGTTTGAAAATCATAGTTCCAGCCCAAACAAACATGTTTGCAAGGCTGAAGTTGGGCCCCCAGTCACCCCAGTTTCTGAATTCTAGAAGCACTGCCAGCCTCTTCCATCCATCCAGCAGCCTCCATTGTCATGTTTCCATTTCATGTCTCCACTTCCCTATCCTTCCTCAGCTCTTCTCTACTAGGCTCATCTTGACTCCACTATGATAAAAAGCCAAACCTTCAAGCTGAACACTCTCCCAAAGGATCAGCTTAGGGTGGGCAGACAGTACTTCTCCAGATAATGACACTCTGGGCTCTACTGGATAACACAACTGAGGGCAAAATTGAAAGCGGGTGGTCTAGTCTGAACATAAGAAACAGAGACCCACTCAGTCTCCCCCGAGCAATACAAGATTTATTGTAAAGACACAATTCTCTCGGGAATCAATAAAGAACTGAGAAGCCTCCTGAGAAACAGAAAGCCACTGGGAAGCATTCCAGGGCAGGGTGGAGGCAGGACCTCAGCAGTGGGACCTCTGGGCAGGCAGGTATCTTAAAACGAATCAGTTTCATAGGATTTAGGAGCAGATTTTTCATTCAGTTTAATAAGCTTGGGATTTTGACTGTTTTAAACTGAAGATCCAATGAGTGCCCACCAGGAATTCAACTTACGGCTGAGAACCACGCAGACACACCCACCCATCTGTTTTCCCAGCCTGCACGTAGAATTCAACTTTACACCAAGGCATCAGAAATAAGTTGATAAAGGCTCATTAATTAAGCTTAACGAGTTGTGTGTGGCTACTAATTAAGAGATATGTGGAAGGATTTCTACTTCCCTGGTGCTGAATTGGAGCTCCACAAAATGAGCCTGGCTAGTGGGATGGGGAGAAAGCCCACCTTGTCTGATGCCTGGCCTTGTGTTTTCAGAGGGTCTCCACTGGGTTCAGGCTGGGGTTTTGTTCATGGGGTCAGAACTGGAATGGGCAAGTATGATACTCCAAATAACTAAGAGTGGGATGAGCCAGAGACAACTGAAAGCTGAGTCCTTAGAGAACTGGATGGTCAAGGAGAGTGAATCTGAGTTGGGTCAGCAAGTCCAAGGACATGAGAGTGGCACCAGAAACATGAGTCCAAGCTAAAGGCTTGAAAATAGAGAAAATGGAAACAGAGTAAGGAATAAGATTGAGGATGTTCCAGCCATACTGACCTTCTTTCAATTCCTAAAAAATGCCAGATGCTTTCCTACTTCAGATCTTTGAGCATGTGATTCTCTGACCTAGAACACTTCACCTGATTCTTTGACTGGCTGATTACTTTGCAAGCTTTAGGCCTCAGCATTTTTTGGTCACTTTCTCAGCAAGGTTTTCAATAGTTGACACCCATTAATTTTGCCTGCCCAACATCCATACCAATTTTGGGGTACCAGCATCATTTTCAGTGTATTGGTCAGTTTTGTTGCAGTAACAAACAGCCCCAAATTTTGTGGCTTACAACAACAAAGATTTATTTCAGATTTGGCCCATTTCAGCTGCTGCAGCTCAGCTCCATGCATCTCTCATTCCGGGACACAGGCTGAAGGAGCAGCCTGCATTTGGGACAAGTTGCCTTGCGGTTGACAGAAACAGCAGGTAACAACTGAAATGCATAATCTCTCTTAAAGCTTTTAGTTTGGACTTGGCATGTGAAAGACAGTCATATCTGCTGACATTCCATTGGCCAAAATAAGTCACATGTCCAAGTCTGTCAGGATGGGGAAGGATAGAACACCTCTGGGAGGGACTGCAATTCATGTGGCAGTGGACAGGGATGTATAATCTTGCTACAGGGAAGGGAGCAAATGGTTGGGAACAGTGATACAATCTACCACAATTTGCTGAAAATATGGTTGGCTGCAAGTAACAGGAGAATGCCTGACAAACAATAGCTTAAAAAAAGTGGTTTATTTTTCTCACGTAACAAGGTCTCAGGTGATTCCAGAGTTTGTTTGGCGACACAGCAATATCCAGACCAGTATCTCTGTAATTCTCTTGGGCTTTCTCTCATGGTTGTTAAGAAGGCTAATGGCTGCCATTCCAAGCTTTTTTTCCACATTCAAACCAGGAAGAAGTGGGAAGTGGTGGTACTGGCAACTTCTGTCCCTTTTTATTCAGAAACAAAAGCTTTTCCAGAACCCTCTGCCTGACCCCCAGCTGCTTGTTTCATTGGCCAGACCTGTGTCATATGGCCACCCCTTCCTGCAAGGGAAGCTGGGAAGGCAAGGAAGTAGCTTGCATTAGCGTTGACAATGGAAACATGCAGAAGGGAAGGAGGTGGAGACGTATAGTGGTCTGGCCAGCCAAGGGGATCTGCCATAGAACCCCTATTTCCCTCCCCCTGTTCCATGTGGTCTTGGAACAACTGTCAGTCAAGGTGTCCTGCCCTTTCACTACTTCTCCAGCAAGGGAGGGGCCCTTGACTCAAATGAACCAGGAATGGGAAATGGTCAGCCCTGATAAATCCTGTCTATGAGACATTTAAGACACTCCATTCCTCTTCACCCTAGATCCCCAGCATTTCCCTGGTTCCTGTTCTTCCTGCACCTTGTCTAGTTTTTCCATTGCTTCTGTGAGCCACCTCACATCCTTCCAACCAAATTCCAGCATCATTTTCTGTTGCTTGCAACCACAGAAGCCTGGCTGATAACACCTTCGTTGACACGCGGTGTTTAAATAGGGCCTCCCCTGCTATTCTCTACTTCAATACCTTGTTTAGTATTTTAAGCCCCTAGAATTGTATAACTGCTTTGCTGTTCACTTGTGTCATGTCTTTTTCTGACACCAGACTGTAAGCTTAATGCAGACAGGGAATGTGACAGACAATTATCACTGTAATGCCACAGAACTAACACATGCCTTATACATTTTAAAGTCTTAATGAATATTTATTAAATGTATGAAGGAGGTCTCAGGCATCTGGAGGTCAGAACTGGAATTTTAATGTTATTTACGGATACTTGTTGTCTAAAATGTGTTGTGTGGGTAACTCATGGTTTAAATGTGTGGAGTCAGTATGATGTAGGAGCAGCTGGAAATGTCAGGGCTACTGAAGTGTGTTGTGGGAGCACTAAAGCACCCCAGAGAGGGGATTTCTGAATTTCCAGATCCTAGAAGAGTGGCTCTCAAGTTCTCTTGACCTTTGGCTCACTTAGGCATGGCCAAAGACCCTTCATCCCGTCTCCATCACCAGTTCCCACTTTCTGATTTGTGCAGTAGGAGTTTTACAATGTTGGCAAACACGGAGCAGGAGCCAGACTTCCAAGAAGAACACTGCAGCTGAGTTCTTAGTAAAGCCTAGTAACGTACTAATTTTAGTTATGAGTAGTAAATTGTAGTAACTCAGTTAGTAGTTTCCTAGAAAGTGGCACTTAGTCATGCATAAAGCTGGAAATCCATGGATGTACTTGTTACTTTCTTGGAAGAACTAGAGGAAGAGATGGCCTTTCGGGACCAGGTCACGGCCTTCAGGAGGGAGCGGCAGACCCTCTCAGTGGGCTGCAGGCCACAAACTGAGAACGGCTCCATTGTGACCTCCAGGCGGCAGACGTCTGGGGGGGTGGGCTCCAGAGTCACAGCGAGGGCCTGCACGTCCAAAGTGCAGCTGGAGTTGTCCATAGAATGAATAAACAATACCTCCCACACAAAGACATATGACTAGATTTTCAGCGCTAGTGAAATGAAAAAAAAATTCCTTTAAAAGCAGAGAATAATTCATAGTGGCTTTTTGTTGTTATGCCTTCTTTCAAGCAACTGTTTCATGAGCAGGTTGGTGAGATTTTGAGAGGTTTTAAAAAGGGCATCTGAAGGTGCTGAACATTGGGATGGTTGGGAACCAGAGGGGAGAAGGGAGGGGCTTGGCTTGGAGCCTCCCTTGGCTATGGACGCCACTGAGGGACAGATTAAGTCCTCACCTTTCCAGCGGGCACCCAGCACCACGTACCTGGCCCTTTGCTTCCTGAGGACTGCACTCACTTTCTCATCACCAAGGCAAGCGTGTAGAATTGGATTTGCATAAGTTAAATGTGTGTATGGTGCAAGCCCCTGGTAGTCAGTTTTTTGGGTTAATTTGGGGGGGGGGGTAGTTTTTAAAGTTACATTTTTTAAAAAGTCGTCACTTTCTGTCCACCTCTCACCTCTGCCTTCTCTGGGTTGGCTTCCTTTGCAGGCAGGACCTCCCACAGATGGCCCCCAGCAGCTCCCGGCTCACATCCTACCAGTTTAGCAATCCTACGGAGAAAAGAAAGCCTCTCTCCCCATGGTTTTGGCCAAAAAATAGCTGCCATTCATTGAGTGCTTCTTCAGAGCCAAGCCCACCTCCTGAGCACGTTCCAGGATTCGCTCACTGATTCCTCACAATGACTGTCTGATGTCGTTGCTATTATTATCCCACTTAAAAGCGAGGAGACTGAGGTTACATAAACTAGCCCAAGGTCACAGGGCTACTAAATGACAGCTGATGCTCTTAATCATCACGCTTTACTGCCCGCTGCTACCTCGGACTTTCCTGTAGTTATTTCCCAAATCTCTGGGATTGGGCAGGGCCTGTTTTTAACACTTACTGAGTATTAGCTCTGTTCCACCTGCTTTGTGGGTATTATCTAATTTTTATCCATTTCCCATATAAGGAAACTGAGGCTCAGAGAGGTTAATTAACTTTCCCAAGCTCACACAGACAGAAAGTAGAGCATTAGCAATTGGAACCCCGATCTGCTGGATTCTAAAGCTCTTCACTTAGGGACATTGCACTTATGGGCCTGCAACACCCTTATTCCAGGCACCCGTGTGATGCAGCAGCTGTTCTTTCCTCCAATTTCTCCTTAGTGAGGCCACCGCTGGCTGAGTACAGGTAGACCTCATTTACTGTGCTTTGCTTTATTGTGCTGCACAGATACTGCAATTTTTTTTTTTTTTTAAAACAAATTCAAGGTTTATGGCAACTCTGCATCAAGCAAGTCCATAGGCGCCATTTTTCCCAATAGCATTGGCTCACTTTGTGTCTGTGTGTCACATTTGGATAATTCTCACAATATTTCAGACATTTTCATCACTGTGTGTGTGATGGTGATCTGTGACCAGAGATCTTTTATGTGACTCTGGCAAAAAGATCCCAACTCACAGAAGGCTCAAATGATTGTTATCATTTTTTAGCAATAAAGTATTCTTAAATTAAGGAATGTGCATCGTTTTTTGACATCATGCTATTGAATACTTAATAGACTACAGTATAGTGCAAACATAACTTTTATATGCACTGGGAAACCAAAAAATTCATGTGACTCGCTTTATTGCAATATTTGTTTTATTGTGGTGGGCTGGAACTGAACCCACAACATCTCAAGGAATGCCTATAATCTGTTTAAAACTGTAACCTGCCCCTCTACTTCTTCCTAATCTCCTTACCTTGTCTGACTTTTTCTCCTAGAGGATTTATAAACTTTTAATATACTAGATTATTTGCTCATTTATTATGATCTGTTACTTATTATTTATTCCTCCTGCTGTAAGCTTGACAAGGGCAGGGATCTGATATATCCCAACTTTCCAGAACAGGGCCACGCATGGTAGGTGCTCAATAAATATTTGATAAATGAATGATGCTAAGACATGAGTCTTGACAGATGGCAGGTCAAGAAATCATCCCAACATTATGTCATAGATTCTGTAGAGTCCAGTGAGAGTTGACAGGAGTGTGGAAAGGGGCTAAGGGCATGTGGGCCCAGAACATCAGATGGACCGTAATAGGTGTAGGAGCCAGGAGGAACCCAAGCCCAAGAAGAGAGGGGCTTGGTTTTGTGTCTCCTTCAGTTATGGAAGCCACCAAGGAACAAATTCAGTCCTCACCTTTCCAGATGGCATACAGCACCTCCTACCTGGCCCTTTGCTTCCCGAGGATTACACTCACTTCCTCATTACCAGGTGGAGGTCAGGCTGCCAACAAAAGGGTGGGCACTTGGAAAACAGAGTAAAAGGGCTGCGTCTTGTTCTGAGTTGGCTATTGACCAGCCAAGCTCAACAGGAACTCAGGAAAAGCTCCTCAAAGCCCACAGGTGATGCTGGCTCTGGGATGTGGGGCAAACCCATGCCTCAGTTTCCTCCTCTGCAAATGAGCAAATGAGCCTTAGTTATGAAGATCAGTATATGGTTAGGGTTCTGTGATGGAGGAGCAGAAACAGTCACATGGACAAAGAAAGAATTGATTAGAAGGTTGTAGCGTAGTTCTGGAATTAAAGAAGAGATGAGCCCCTGGGTCCCAGGAAGAAGGTGGACCAAAGCAGACCTGCAGCCCTCAGCCATGACCAATGACCACCAGATGACTGGGCAGGTACCCAAATCCTGGGTGAAATCTTTCACTGTCCTTGCTTACATGACATCCCCAAGACTGGGTCAGTTGAGACAGGTTTTTTGAGCCCCTACAGTATCTGAGGCTCTGTTCTAGGAGCTGGGGATGCAGCTGTGAACAAGACAGACAAGATCTCACCCCAGGAGCCTCATGGTAGGGAAGACAGATCATAATCACATAAACAAGTAAGGGAGCCTTAGGTCCTGACCAGTGCTTTGAAGAAAATAAAAGAAGGCAGATCAGGAAAAGGTTCCTGGAAAAGGTGGCCTTCGTGATGGGCTTGTAGGATTTCCATAGGGAGAGACAGAGGGAGGAACATGCTGGACTTGAGAAATAGAGTAAACGCACAAAGGACAGAAAGTACAGGGCACATCCTGGAAATGGGAAGAAGCCAAGGAGGAGTGTGTAGAAGAAGGAAAAGAATGTTGGCCTCACACCATGGAGAGGCCCTAAGGGCTGAAGGGTTTATACTTTACCTCTCAGTTCAGGTGGGTCTAGGGGACAGCACCAACTCACACGAAGTGGAATCTGCCTTCCTCCTGCTAAAACTACATTTTAGAATTACCCACTGGGGGTGCTGCTACCAGAAAAAGGAGGAAGGAGTACTGAACACAGTATAAAAAGAGATCCGTTGTAAGCAAATCCATTCATTCATTCAACAACAAACACATACTGAGCCCCTACTCTGATGTTGCAAGCCTGGGCTTGACATAGAGCCATGGAATCTTGGGCTACAGACTCTTCCCTTCCCACCAATGGACTCAGCTCTCTCCACTTGCCTTCAGTTGTTTCACTTCTTCAAGTTCAAATCCCCCAAAGATGTCTGATTCTCTTGTGTTTTGAGTCCAACTACATTACAGGACCCACCATGGGACACAAAATAACCGACAGTGGCTCCTCAAAGCATGGCTGTTTCCATACAAAGGGAAGTTGGGTGGATGGGCGCCATGTCAGCGTAACACTCACAGCCATAAGCTAGGATCATTATAGCAGGTCAGCCTCATATCCTCCTTTACTGAAGCCAGTGCGTAACTCCTGACTCGCAACCAGAGTTACCTTAATGGTACTGGCCAGAGTCCTGTGCCAAGACTGTGGATCCAGTCCCACAGGCTGGGGGAAAACAGGTTATGAACTCTCCCAGCGCAAGCAGTAATGATGAAAGGGATGCAAATTGTTACTGACAGATTTTTACCGCTGCATTTTCATTAAACCATTTGAATACTATTAAACAATTTATACTTTGAAAAGATCCCCATTCCCCATTACAGGGGGTGGGAGGCACAGTTAGCTAAGGACCAGTAATCTCTGAGGAAGAGGCATAATGGGACAGAGTACAAAAGCAGAAACTCATATGTTGCTGTGGGATTGTACACTGGGCCTGCCTTCCTAAAGAGCAACTTGGCAATACACTAAAACACTAAAAATACCCAATCCCTTTGATCCAGCAATTCTAGGAATTTATCCTAAGGACGTAATCAGAGATGTATTTGAAAATGTTCCTCCAAGGTGGCTCACTGTAGCATTTAATATAATCCTGAAAAATTAGAAGTAACCTAAATGTCCAATAATCAGCAATTAGTTGAGTAAATTATGGCACATCCATATGACAGATTCAATCAGTCCAAAAAAATTGCATAGAAGCATATTAAATAGCATGGGGAAATGTGGTATATGAAAAAGCAGGCCATAAAACATTATAAACAATATGTCCTTTTTGTAAGGTTAATTTTGGAAATCTTTGGGTAATAGGATAGAGTGGAGGAGTAATAGAGGGGGTAAGGATGAAGGCTTGGAGATCAGATTCAGTTTCCAGTTCTACCACTTATCAGCTGGAATGCTGTAAGCCTCCGTTTCCTCATCTGTGAAATGGGGCTAGGATGATTCCTGGACTATACCTAGGGCAAGGTACTCATTAAATAGATATTTCTAACTAAAATGGTGTATATGTGTGTATGTGCTCACTGTGGTGCTTTCTGGATGTGTTCAATTCTTTCTGAATTAGGTCGATATTGCTTTTGTAATTAGGAGCAAAGTCGATAACATAAAAATGGAGAGGCAGAAAGGAACCCTGAGAATATTATTCAACATAAGAAATGTCATCAGGACCAGAGGAATGTCAACAGTGTGTTAATTTGCCATCTCTGTCTGCTCTCAGAGTTGTCTGTTTTGAATCCTTCTGTGGCATTTCTGTTCCTCTTTTTTTAAGGACTAGTTCCAAGAATTAGCAAAAACAAAAACAAAAAACAGAAAGATAGAAGGAAAACCCCCCAAACTTCAAGCCATGTGGGTGAGTGCAATTTGCAGAAAACCATTTCCAAAATGTTGCAGCCAATACAGGTCACATTTTAAACCTCAGATATCTAAGCAAATATCTAAATTATGCTTGTAAAGTTTCTCTGCTTGATAACACCTTGCTTGTTGGAGATAATTTAGAGAGAAGGTTCCAAGGACATTCATTGGTTTTGCCTGCCCAGCATTCACCCCCTCTGCACCCCTGCCCCCACTGTCTGGAATCAGAATTTGGATACTTCTCTGGGAAAATGCTCCTGTCCGCCTTGATCCTTGTGGCTCCAAGTGGGCCTGCCCATGTCTTGGCTTTAGAGGTAGGCATGATCCAGTCCTGACTAATAAGAGTACAGTGTTGTTCTGGCCACTGGGATTGGCTCAGGGATGGGCATGTGACCCAAGCTGGGCCAATAAGAGCCAAAGAATCTTAGCCCTGTGATTTTTTTTTTGGTGGAAGTATTGATAACAAGAGTGCTGTCTTTCCACTGGGATGCTAAGCTGGTAGAATGTAAAGCTGAAACTGCCAGGAATGGCTTTAACATCGTTTAAGGGAAGCCTGCTTGAGAATGGAGCAAACACAAAGGAAGAAAAGCCAGGAAACGACAAAGTCAGATTCCTGCTGACATCCTTTAAGCACAGGGATTCAGCCCTGCCTAATGCTAACAAACATTCCTTTCTGTTTAAGCCAATTTGAGTTGGTTTTCTGCTGCTTGCAATTGAAAAAGTCCTGACCGCTCCAGAAGATCAGTCTGAAGTGGCAGATACATTCATTTCATTTTAAGTTCTAAGAGTCTATAGTGTTTATAGTATTTCAGGTGCTAATGACTCATTCAGTGTTTCTTAAGTAGAGCTCCTCCAGGACTGGCTGCAGTGAACACCTAAGAGCCCTTTGCAATTAGCTCATTAAAGGAACCCTGGCAAAGTGGTTGTCAACTTGCTTGAAAACAGTTGTCTTGAGTAGGCTAAGCCTTTTCCCTGCTACCTTGCATACACGATTGGGCTTTGCAATGCATTTTTCAGAGTTAGGACAAATATAGGCCCACATTCAACTCCTGGCCCAATTAATAGAATTCTCACTAAAATATTTAACTCTTTATTTGTAATCCTTTCACACTAACAGAAACAGTAACACAAACAAAACATTGCAAAGAGGTTGTGTTTTCTATGGAGAGCAGACCAGCCACTGTTATGCATTATAATGTGCTCTGCAGATAATGGTAAGGCTATTTATATTTCATTTCATCACCCTGTTTCCACTCCTTTTGGTGTGTTTACCAAGCTATAGATTGCTTGAAATGTTGAGCTCCTGTGTAATTGTTCTTTTTGCCTTGTCAACAATCTAAGAGGTTGATTCACGTGAAAACAAGCTTTATTGAATTCCTAGGGTCAGGTTTGGGGGAAACAGAATGAAGAGGAACTCTAATCTAAGTCTCCTGCGGATCACTGCCTAGCTGGGGAGAAGGGAATGTGGTTTAGTGTAGATGGCCCAGTCTCTTGGGGTTCAAATACTGGTTCTGTCACTTCCTAGCTAAGTTCTTGGGCAAATTATGGAATCTCTCTATACCTCAGTTTTTTCATGTGTGAAATGGGGATAATAATGATAGTACCTACCAAATAGGCATGTTTGTTTGATGATTAAATGAGTTAGTATATATGAACTTCATAGAACAATGCCTAGCACTCAAAAAAATATCAAAGTTGTCTTTCTTTCTTGTTTTATGTCTTCATAGATCTCTTGCATAAGGTCTGGTTTTGATGTTTCCCCAATAATTCTCAGGTATATCTTGGGATCAGAAATTGGCATATTTGGTGATAGTCACACACATCCCTCAAAAATCCCTTAGGAAGCAGCCACGTTGGTCATCCACAGACAATCTCTCAATACAGTAAGTTCTGCCCAGCCAGTTTATCCCACATTATTCTTTGGTTTAGTACCAGATGAAGCAATATCCTTGTATTTAGGGGTCAGATTGGATGAGAAATGATGACCCTTAAATACTTTAAAAGCATTTATAAACACTGGACTCCCACTCAGGGCAGCCAAAGGCCACATATGAGAAGAGGCAGATAATTCCTCAGATTGGGAATCAAGGGATCAGCCATCCTCGTGCCCCACCCAAAAGGCACCACGGACATGCCCACATCCCATAGCTTGCTATGAGAACTACCTGTACTTGTTACATTGTTCTCTCTCTCTCTCCACAAGCATGTGTGGCTGAATCCATGAACATTAAAGGCTTGTAGGAAGCAATTTCCCTATGTTTAATTTGCTTCATAGTAAGACAGTTCAGAAACGTTAGACATCAGGGCCAATGCTAGCACCTGGGGTTCCCAACCCACCTTTACCTTGGAAGCCCTTATTGTAAAAAAGCATGAGATTTGGGGTTCAAAGCCTGAGACTTGAGTCCACAGTTTTCCACAGGGTGACCTTGTTACTGGTCACTTTATCTTTCTCAACTTCTATCTCTTCCTATGAAAAAGAGGCTCTTGAAAATATATGCCACCCACAATTAATGAGAGAATGGAGATAAAGTATGCATGTTAGGTTAAAAAGTGTATTCATGTATTATTAACTAACTCAACAATTGTAGTATGGGACCAGGGTCTAGTGATGATGAGTAAGTTGGTCCCTGACCTCAAGAAGCACTCAGCCATGTGGGAAAATGTAGTAGCAAATGTGTAATGATACTACGATGTGGCAAGTATGATGGTGATTATTTTATAGTACCTGCCAATACTCCAGTCTTTCCGTAGTTCCAAAGGAAATGATCTATTTTATTTTGACAGTTAGTTAATGCATGTTTCGGTAGCTTCTGTTTTGTGTTTTAGAAGAGAAACACAGTTTGGGGGTGTATATACGTATATATCCTGAATATCCCTGCCCTTGCTAGCCATGAGGTTAGGAGGATTGCGCAATCCAATCAGGCTTCTTCTGTTCAGGGAAAGAATTTTGAATAACTGCTCGTGATCAAATTAGACAGATTTGTTTCCCACTAGTAAACAGTCACTAATAGTTATTGAGTGTATGCTGTGCATATTTTCTTCTGAAAAGCCATACAGCTTGGCATCAGATGGGTTCCACCGTCTACTAGCTGTGTAATTTGTGACAAGTTATTTAACCGGTGTGAGCCTCAGTGTCTCCTCTTGAAATGGGGCAGAAAAAGTACCTACCTCACGGTGTCGACGTGAGGATTTAGTGAGATGGTGGGACACCAGGGGAAGTGTTCAATAATGGCAGCTGTCACCTTTGGCTTCAATGGGAAAGGCCTGGGCATGAGAGAGAGTCTGTGCTGGAAAGATCTTTGTGATCACTGCAGGGCTCTTCAGGAGACCAGTGGTGTTAAATTTAAAGGAGGTTTTAGGTTCTCATGTCAGCACATAAGGCAAAAAAGGATGCAGTCAAGTTAGCCTTGAAAATGTCCTGCCCATAAAGTTGGGTATATATGGTATTGTGTATAAACCACTAAGGTTTGAAAACCACTGAGTCAGACCATAGGAGGGAATAAAAGGAATGTTTATCTACAGCTGCCTGAGGATTCAAATCATTCTGTCTCTAAGGAAGAGGGTCTCAACTGGGGGCAATTTTGCTCTCCCAGAGTACGTTTGGCAATGTCTAGAAGGCATTTTTGGTTGTCATAACTAGGACGGGGTATGCTATTGGCATCTAGTGGGTAGTGGCCAGGGACGCTGCTAAATATCCTACAATGCACAGGGCAATCTCCCAAAACAAAGAATTATCCAGCCTAAAATGCCAATAGTGCTGAGGTTGAGAAACCCTGCTGTAAGGTAACTATCAAATCCACATTTAGGAATGAGAGATGAAGGAGTCTGCTTGGATGGTTCTGCTTGTCAAGGCTGGAGGTTGAGGTGGGGTGGGGAGATTAATGAGATGCCATATGTAAGGGTCCTTAGTATGGGGCCTGGCACAAAGTAGGTGCTTAATAAATATTTGCTGGGTTTATAGTTAAATCTTGCTTGATGGGTCCCATCACATACACTCAGTTTTTGAGATGTGGTGGAGAAATGCTGGGCCACCTGCTTCCTGTCTTCCCAAGCTGGCACTTCCACTTTTGCCCCACTAATCAGTGATGGACCTAATGTGGGTATCTTCCATGAGGGGGAGATTCTGAAGCCAGCACCAAATTCAGATGTGATTCTGCTATATCATTATTACCCAAATTTTCTAATTTGGATCCAAATTAATGACCTCTCACCTCTCCGTGGAAAGCCTTCCCTCACAGCCACATGATTTTAAAAAGGAGCTCTCACGAATACAAACTCCATTTTCCCCCCAAAAAGAATGGGCCTGAAATAGGAGTCCATGTGTCCAAAGCAAAGCTGGGGGATGGTGGTTGGCACTCACAACCTAGGAAATTCTCAAGGACCACAAAGGCCAGAAAATTGCTTTTAAATGAAAGAGATATTTCCATTTCATTGTAGCCCCTAATGTATCACATAACTCTAATATCATTCCTTGTCCAACTGAAATACTTGAATCCAAATAATTCTTAAGTCATTTGGACTCTATTCAAATGTGAATTCATCTCTTTAATCATCCTTCCCCTTATTTTTGAAATAAAGACTAATATTGAAAGTTGAGTCTATTTGTGGATTCTTTTTTTTCACTCTAAGGTGTTTCTTTTTTTATGGTCACTGTTGCTTTCTTCCCCATCATTACTTACTCATCAGTGTCTTGAAAATCCTAAACTTGTCTTTTTCCATTTTTTCATTTCCCTTCATTTAAATATTGTGGACAGCAAGCAGACTGAATAATGATGAATATGATTAATATTCAGACTTAATAAGTCTTATGAAAAGACCTTTTTATTCCAAGGAAGGAGGATGTGTTGTTTCGGCAGCATATGGTGTCACGGTGACAGAGTCGAATGTAGGGTAACCGGATGGGGGGAAACGGCATGTCCTGGCCATACTGACCCTGAGACGGGGGGGTCACACATATGGTATCACCTTCCTACATGTCCAGAGGAGGAAGGGAAATGTCCCCCAGAAGTGCGTTTCTATGTCACGTCTGTCTTGGGAACTTTCTTGAATTGAAAGATTGTCTTGTTGTGTCTCTGTGACATGGAGTGAGACACATCATGCTCAGATGTGCAGCGCCTTCTCCTGATGTTCTCCTTTTCCTAAAACACCTATGATAGAGAAGCCCATATAAGTATCCAGAAATGGCAAATACTCAGCTATGTCACCATAACTCTCCACTACTCTGCCTATGGCAGACATCACCAATTGATCATAGCACTGTTTTCCAAAAACCACACATACAGCCACTACCAGTTGATTGCAGAGTAAGCACACAAGATAAAGAAGATTTTCTGCCTCTACTAAGTAAAGAAGGATAATACTTAGAAGAGCATTGGAATGTCACCACCACTGTATCCTTTTCCAGAAACCTCTTCAGTGCTCCAAATCCCAGTTGCCCAAAGGTTTGAAAGAGAAGGGGGAGAGGTCAGCTTTGCTTTCTACATAGCAATTTGGTTTGAAAACTTGTCTCCAAGTCTCTGAGTGTGTAGAAACAAGCAAATTGAATGAATTCACTTTTTTTCTTAATAGAACCCCAGTCCATAGCTTTCGAGCAAGGTGCAGATTTATCTTTATTTATTTGCAATTTTCCTCTTGAAATCATATAAGATTACCCCTCCCCCCTCCCAAACCCTACAACTACTGTGTTTTCCTCAAATTCATGATGTTTTTACTACAGGGATTTTTTTTTTTTTCAGATAAGTTCCTGATATTACTTTATCCATGAGGCCTCAGTCTGAGGTGGAGTTTTAGTATCAATCTGGAACCAAAATTAATTCTACCATCTTATAATTTGCCCAGTCAGATGCAAAAAGAAAAAAAAAGTATATGATTTTCAAGTACTTTCTACACTTGAGACTAAAAATGGCATTTTTTTTTTTCTTTAAGCAAATGCAACTCTCTGGGTACTTACTGTAAGAGGATTTTAGTCACTGGAGACTTTTAAAAAAAGATCTCAAGCGAGAAGCTTCATTTTTTTTTTTCAAAAGGATATTTACTTTGGAAAATGCTACGTTTAGAAAAATTGTGCCTTGGATGACAACTGGCCCACTAAGTATCACTGTTTTTTGAGGGGTAGAGAGGGGCGGAGGTTGGAGACTGTGTGAAGGCAGTTCTGTTCACCCACCAGCCAAGCAGGATTTGGGAGTTCATTTTCATTCATTTATTTTCATTCATTCATTCATTCAGTCAGTCAACAAATGCATATTTAGGGTCCGCCATATACAGAGCGCTGTGCTAGACAATGGGACTATAGCCATGAGCAAAACACTTTCCTTGACTTCCCACTCTTCTCAGCTGGGCACGCCAGAGGATGATGCCCTAATGTCCTAAGGCAGTAGTTCTTGTAGGGGCAATGTTGCCTCCCAGGGGACCTTGGGCAATTTCTGGAGATCTTTTTGGATGTCACAATTGGGGGATGGTGCTACTGGCATCTAGTGGGCAGAGGCCAGGGATGCTGCTAAACATCCCACAATGCACAGCCCCTCACCACAAAGAGTTATCCAACCCTGAATGTCAACAGTACGGCGGCTGAAAAACCTTGCCTTAAGGCATACAAGATGTTTAAGGAACTAACTTCTAGTCAGTGCTTCTAGTTAAGCACCATCCTTAGGAGAACTGAGAAGACAGTAGCTCAACTCATCTTCTGTCAGGCTTTCTTCTCTCACCGAACTGTGATTGAGCGAGGTTGGTACCATTGCTCTCAGGGCATGGTCCATAGACCAGCAGCATCAGTGTCACCCGGGAGCTTGTTAGAAGTGCACACTCGCAGACCCCACCCCAGGTCAGCTGGATCAGAATCTGCACGTTAACACAATCTCAGATGATTCGTGTGCACGTTATAGTTTGAGAAGTTACAGCTCTAATCAAACATGAGACAGAAGTTTTAAGTTACAATTTTGATAAGTGCTAGTGCCATGGACTGAACGTTTGTGTCCTCCTCAAATTCATATGCTGAAATCCTAACCGCCAATGTGAAGGTATCAGGAGGTGGGTGGGGTCTTTAGGAGGCAATTAGGTCATGAAGGCAGAGTCCTTACGAATGGGATTAGTGCCCTTGCAAGAGAGACCTCAGAAAGCTCCCTCATGCCTTCCATCACGTGAGGACATGGCAAGAAGACAGCCATCTATGAACCAGGAAGTGAGCCCTCATCAGACACTGACTCTGCCTTGATTTTGGACTTCCCAGCCTCCAGAACTGTGTGAAATTAATGTCTGTTGTTTAAGACACCCAGTCTATGGCATTTTTGTTACAGCAGCCCAAATGGACTAAAACAGCTACAAAGGAACCCAGTCTGAGGGGTCAGGGAAGCCTTCCATGAAAAATCAGCCTGTAAATTGAGGGATAGATTAGGAATCAGCCAGGAGAATAGGGTTCCTGGCAGGGGGAATATCACGTGCAAAGGCTCAGAGGCAGGAGAGAGCTTGGTCAATGGAGGATCTGAAAGAAGATGCTTTGTGTCTAGAGTCCTTTAGCGTGGTGTCCTAAGTAGCTGAGCGAACTGGTCAGACCAGGGTTGGAATCCCATGAATGAGAATTGTCCCAGGTGCCCCAAGTCTTCTGTGAGACAAAGCAAGAATGATCCTGCTGAGAACAAATGCTGCTCCCCAAGCCCTCTGACTTAAGGCTACAGAGCCATTATGTCGATACATCTCAGTACAGATTTTGTAGTTTATGACACATTCTGGCAACGTTTAGATGCAATTTCAATGAGCCAGAATGTAGTATTGTAAACCTAAAACTGGATATCCCTTGAAGCTGTTAGAATCTGGCAGGAGACCTGCTCCCAATTACAAGCACAGTTTCCAACTTCACTGTTCCGTCCTCAAAGCGTTGAAAACAAAATCAATTTTTAATGAGGGACTACTAAACACTTTGCATTCTATTAACGTCCCCTTTGGACTTCCAAGCCCCAGTATATCTTACACCCAAGAAATGAAATGACCCCTGCTAACTGATTTGCCAGGGCAAGCGGGTATCCTGGGGACCTTGCTGCCAGTGCAAATATGGCGACAAATGGATGGGAACTAAAGCATTCTGTTCCCATCCCCCCTGATTCCCATCAGCGCGTGGCCAGCCTCCCAGGGCTGGGTGGGAAATCGGGATCAAGAGAAGTTATTTCAATACGCACAGACAGTATACCCTTGACTGCTTGACTCCTCATCCCTAGCCTATTACTAATCTTACAAACCATCCATTATCCACTCGGTATCTGGCAAATGTGAACTTGGCCCACGTCAAAGCCGAATGATGAGATCCAAGTTAGAAGAAGTGGGAGAAAGAAGAGAAAGATGAGCCAGACGGTTTTCCAACCTGTAAGGACGTGTTGTATTTACCAGGCCGGCTACGAAAGCCAAGCTCTGTTCCCGTTGTTTGTCTTCTGCTCGGGGCCTGGGTTATGTTTGGTGCAAACAGGTCAATGCTCCCCCTCACTTCCATCTGATGATTGGCGTATTGTTTAGAGCCGACGAGGGATGATCTTGTGCTCTGGAGGAAGTTGGCAAGAAAGTTTAATTCTATAAAAAGAAACGCGCGGTCAGGATACGGTTTTCTATTCTGAGTCAAGGCAGAGAAGGGAGTCAGAAATTCCAACCCAGAGGGTCAGGACGGGCTCCAGGACCTGTTGAATCACATCTGAAACATGTTCCCCATGCTCCTTTCTCCTCCCTGTTCTTACAACTGGCCAACTGGGATTACACAACTCGCACTAATTTTATTCCACATGTGGCTGTTTCTTATTAGGAGGCTGTATCTTATTTTTTCCTGTACCATGTCATCTCTCCCGATTCAGGTGAGTAATTCCATTTCTTAACAGGGGGATTCTGTTCACACTCCTGGCTGGACTCAAAAAAAACATGTGCACTCGAACTTTTTCATAAGGTGAGAACCTTTCTGTGTCTTTTAACCCTAGAATCTTTGTGGCAGAGCCTTTGTTTCCCCATTCTGAAGAGCTCAACTCTTCAACAGGAACCGATGGAAAAGTGAATATTTGAGTCAATCAGCAGAATGGTTTTGGTCACCCAATACCCAACAACTGTTTCTAAAGGGTTTTGTCCCCACCTCCACCCCCCAGCCCCCAACTGGAGTGGCACGTTTTCTTTTTAACTGAATTCGCCAGATGTTTTGGCGGTGCATAAACCTGGCTTTCCTGTCTTCCAAGTAGATGAAATAGGATCCAAATCACAGCATGTCGCCTCAGCTTCTCCAACCAAGTACTTAATGGTTCTTGAGAATAATGTAAAGATTGAGTCCAGTTTTCTTTAGGCCTTGGGCCTATCGGATCCAGGTGTTGGCATTTTCTGGCCTTTGCCTTAGAAGGTTTCTAGGGAAACCCCAGATTCATGAGTATGAGTCGATTTCCCCCCTGTTACCTTTCTCTATCACTTTAATGTTTCTGTCCATGTATCACAAACTGTAAAAGTACACCCCCAAATCCCCCGAAGGGTGAGATGCAGGAGTGGTACACACATGATTCAACCACATCTGGAGAAAAACTGCTCGCGATTCCCCTTCTGTCTTTGCAGCTCCGGGCCCCCCTGAACCAAAGGGGAAATAGGACCCTTTCATCGGCCTCCAACCTCCCTCTGCCTCATGCCCTGTTTTGCTTAGAACAAGCCTCAGCATGCCATGCCACCTCGCCAGCCCTTTGCCAAAATCCACGAATGGCACAGAGAGCACATTAAACAGATGGAATGCAACATACATGTAAAGAAATAAGAGCTCTGCCAGGAAAGTTGGCAGCAGCGCTGGAATGCTTTAAACAGTGTGTGTGTGGGTAGAAAGAGTGAGCCCAGAGTCGGCGAGGCTGCCTCATTCTCAAGAGCTGTTTCTTTTACAGCCATGACCTGTTTTGCCAGTCAAAATAAATACGGTGTTAAATGCCCCCTTTTACTGGCTCCCGATACCTTGGCAATGCAGTTTGAAATATGACCTGCTCTCACTGGAAAAATGGCCTTTTAACTGAGTGGAAAGGATGTGCCCCTTCTAGGCAGTAAGTAGGAGGGTCATGGATGGCGGGGCCTTCTGAACACAGACCTACTCAGGAAGCAGGAGCAGGAATGGCTGTGGAGTCAATATTGCTTGTTTAGAAGTCACTGCCTTTAGAAGGTTCCTGGCAGACACAGGGCGACACTTTGGAAGCACAGGGCTGACTTGCAAGGCTTTCTGTCCCCTTTGATTTCAGCAGGAACAATAAAGCACGAGGCCTGAGTGTGGGCTACCTCACGAGGCACCTCGAGACAGTCAGGCCCTTCCTTCTAGCCATGCTAACCAGGAATGACCACAGGGTCAACCTGCTCATGCCGTTTAGCTTTGTGCACACCCCACGGCCACAGTCACCCCATAACCACATTAGCATCTTGCCTAGATGGAAGTAGGCGGATTTCCCCCCAAGAGTCATCGTCGCATTTTCTGCATACTAGGCACATCAGATGTATTTTCTGAATCATCCCATTACCTCATGAGATAAGGATATTGCTACTCCTATTTTATATATGAAGAAACTAAAGTTCAGAGAGGTTGAGTCACCTGTCCAAGATCGCACAGTGGTTAAAAGGGAAGCTGGAATTTGAACCCAAGTCTGTCTGTTCTCAATGATCAGGCTGTAAGGGCCCCATGCTAGCTTCTACCCAAACAGCTCAAGGCAGGAAACCTGCAGAATCACCCTTCTTCATCCTCAGAACCGCCCTGTGAGGCAAGGTATTGCATTCCCCATTAAGGATGCCATAGGATGTGTTAGTTTTCTGGGGCGGCTGTAACAAATGATCACAAACTGCGTGCTTAAAACAACAGAAGTATATTTGCTTGCAATTCTGGAGGGAGGCCAGAAGTGAAGGTGTTGGCAGGGCCATGCTCCCTCTGAAGGCTCTGGGAGAGGATCCTTCCTTGTCTTTGAGTGGTTGCCGGCATTCTTTGGCTTGTGGCTCCATCACTCCAATCTCTGCCTCTGTCTTCACGTGGCCTTCATATGTGTCTCCTCCCTTTCTCTTCTCTTCTAAGGACACTTGAATTGGACTTCGTGCCCCTTCTTATCCCAAGACGCTTAACTTAATTACATCTGCAAAGATCCTTTTTCCAATAAGATCACATTCCCAGGTTCCAGGGATTTGATTCTAAATCTTGGCGGGGGCATGAGGGGGCATTTTTCAGTCTACCACGTTGGGAGATGATTTATGCAGTGAGGGTCTTCCTGATTTTGCAGGTCTGCAGGGTATATTATAAAATTTTTAAGTATTTTTGCCATCCCACATCCTTTTTTTAAAAAAGATTTATTTATTATTTATTTATTTATTTTCTTTATTTTTGGCTGCATTGGGTCTTAGTTGTGGCACGTGGGATCTTTCGTTGTGGCGTGTGGGCTCTTACTTGGGGCACGCGGACTTCTCTCTAGTTGCGGCGGGCAGGTTTTCTCTCTCCAGTTGTGGTGCGCAGGCTCCAGGGCACGTGGGCTCTCTAGTTGTGGCCTGCGGGTTCTAGAGCGTGTGGGCTCTGTAGTTTGCGGCACGTGGGCTCTAGTAGAGGCGCACGAGCTTAGTAGTTGTGGCGAGTGGGCTTAGTTGCCCAGCGGCATGTGGGATCTTAGTTCCCTGACCAGGGATCGAACCCTCATCCCCTGCATTGTAAGGCAGATTCTTTACCACTGGACCACCAGGGAAGATCCCCCATATCCTCTTTTTTTAAAACAATGAGTATAATAACAACCAACGCTTCATGAAATCTCACCAAGTTCTGCCACTTAGTGTCACTTAGTCCTCACAGAAACTCTACCATATAGACATTGTTCTTTCCTTGCCGGACAGCATAGGAAAATAAAACTGTGACAGGTTAAGAGCCTTGTCCAAGATCTCACAGCCAGGAACTGGTAAGGGTAGGATTGGAACTCCAATCTGATTCTGTAGTCTGAGTTCTCAGGCGGGATACAAAACTGCCTTTTCTTGGAAATTCAGGACTTGGTTGGGAGACCGTGGTTTGGAAAGAGGTGGAAGTATGGGGGCAATGGGACAATTTATGCCATGTTTAGCCAAGAATTATTCTTGGACAGAATATCCATAAAGGGAGAAAACAAGGCGTTTGATTGGGAAGGCAATCAGTGCATTGGTTTCTCTCTTTATTTTTGTGATTGAGGACCACTGTCTTCTCTCTCTGGGCTGAAATTGGAGTCTTCCTACAGAGAAACAAGAAGGTGGAGGCCAACGAGGAAATGCCCATTTTTATTGTCTTCCAGATTTCGGTTCAGTGACATCTGCCAATAGTTATATTCTTATTGCAGAGAAATTTTCACTTTTGTTGTGCAATCATCTGACGCAGATGAGGTAGACCATGGAAGACAAAAGTCAGAGCTGCCTATTTGAGGATGGCTGCGAATGGCAGACGACTTCTTTTCCTATCATCCAGTGACCACATCTACCGATTCAGGCTCCCTGGTGAACAAGATCCAACTTCTCTTTCAGTCAGAACTACTGATGGCTAAGTGTTTTGCAGATATTGTCTCCTTTGGGCTTCTCAACAACCCTGTGAAGCCAGTTCAATACTGACCTGGTCTGATGCTCAGGGAGGTCAAGTCTTTGCCTGAGCATGCCAACCAGCAAGTGCTAGGATGTCTCCAGGTTGCCTGAGTCCAGAGTCTGAGATCTTAGCTGCTGCAATACCCTCTCACCAAACCCATGTACCAAGTCTCCCCACTGCCTCGATTAAAGGAACTATAGATAAGGTAAAGAGGACATTTCACTCATTCATTCGTTCACACATCCATTCACACGTGTGTATCTGTGTCTGCACCATGTGCCAGGAAAGCCAAAAGAAAACCCTTTCACTCATGTGTGCACCCTGGTCTCTGTGGGTCTGGCACCTTGCTGGACTTTGGGAATAGGAAGACACCAGCTCAGCCTTAAAGAAGTGGAGAAGACAGATGTCAGTTCATCTAGGACAGCGTGCTAGATGCTATTATGGAGATATGGAAGGAGAGATCAAGAGAGAAGATGGGGTCAGGGAAGGCTTCGTGGAGGAGAAGACCCTTAAGCTGAGATTTGAAGGAGGAGGAGGAAAGTGTCAGCCAGAGAAGGAAGGACTGGCCCGCATTTTAGGCGGTGAGTTGAAGATCAGGAGGCACATACGAATCTGGCTCTGCCAGGTCACATGTTTGATTACCTCTGTATTGATTGGTAAATAGCCAGTGCCTGCAGCCCACCACGTGCCTCTCTCCCCACCCTCTCTCCCCTGGGACTCCATCCGCTTCCCCGTAATGTGGAAATGGAAGGGTTAACACCCAGTACAGCAGGAAGCTCCAGGACTCCAGTCCAGCTCCTTAGTCCTTTCCAGGTAGTGCTGATGCCCTACCGGTTATTAGTATTTGATTTTTTACTCCTGGGTGGCCAGGAACAGTTGAGTAAGAAGGCACAGAGGTGGGGCACGCTGCAGCCAGCACAGCTAAAAAATAGGGAGCCACAGAAGTGCTGGAGGTGAGACTGGAAAACTACGAATGGCCCCCTGGGGAAGGACCTTGTGTGACATATAACAAAAACAGACTTTATCTTGAGGTTAATGTGGAGCTATTGGGGGTTTCTTAGGCACGCTATTTCTTATTTGATGTGTAATGATGCTCAGTGTAATGCAGTCCTCTGAAGTCTAGTTTGATGAGTTTTGACAAGTGTTTATGCCCCATGACCACCACCCCTACATCGATATAGAACATTTCTGTTCCTCCAGAAGGTTCCCTCTGTCCCGTCCACAGGAGGACAGGGGAGCTCCGTGATGACGCTCTGCATTTTTCAGGCTTGCATTTGGAAAATTCTTTTGCTCATTTCCTGAGCCCCTCTTGGATGCCGCACACTGTTCCAGCTGTAGAGAAGAGGGATGGGGTGCTTTCTGGTGGGGAGATGCCTTTGGGGAAAAGGCAAAAGGCGATCGTGGTATGCAGAACTGGCTTCACCGGCAGGGGACCTAAGCAGTCACGGGGCCCCACGTTGGATTTAATACTCTGCTGTCACCATCTTGAAATCCCACATAATTTTTAACCAAGGGGATCCATGTTTTTATTTTGCACCAGACCCCGCAAACAATGCAGGCGGGCCTGGTGGTACAATAGAAATGAACAGTGAGCCACGAGAGAGAGGATATAGAGGGTCTTACAGAGAAGACCATCTCAGGAGGAGTAAGGAAAGAGGTCAGGTGAAGAATGAATGTCACCCGAAGGATCCAATCCCCCAGAGTTCTCTTTCTAGGCATAAGCGCAAGGTGGTGGAGACCTTTCATATCTGCTACTGTTCCTATAACTCTCCCCACGGCACCGGTAAACGTACGTGGACTCAATTAATTACAATGACTAACGCATCTGACAAGCCAAATATTAGCTCGCAAGAACTGAGCACAGTTATTAAGTACAGATACAAACAATTAACGATAATCTCACTGGCATTATTATCTTCTGAACAACTGTAAAAAAAAAATCACACCTTAATCCAGAGCAAAATGAAAGAAAAAAAAGGGAAATGAGACCTTTGCCAGCTCTAGAAATGCAGGTGATACAACGAAGAGAGATACGGTTTGGTAGGTTTTATTTGCTCTCATGATGAATTTAATCAGCCTTCCTTTGCTGATGTCAAAACCAAAGTAAGTGCCTTGGTCCCCGTTTCTCCCTGCTGGGGCCAGATGTCTGATGGGAAGAGGCTGGCAGAGGGCTTCCAGGAGGCATAATTACCAGAGGCTCAAGGAGTGATGCTGGCATCCCCCTTGGAAAAATCCATCTGTATCAGCCTCAGAAACGAACTCTTGTCTCGTCTCTGGAATTTGGAACGAAGAGAAGGTGAGTGGCAAGGAATCCAGTTGACTCTTGGCGATTGCTTCTTCTTCTTAAAAGGAATTCTGGAGTTAGGCATTCAATCGAAAACCCCAAAATAAATACCTGGGCTGCAATGATATTGCAAGTAAATATTTCCAAAGCCAGGGAATCTCGAAACAAACATTTTTCCCAACTGATGTTGCCTTCCACACACTATGAGAAGGAAGCTTTTGCAATTATCTGAAAAGCTTGCCCCTAAAATCTCTATTTTGGCCTAAATGATGTGGTTTTGCTGCTTTGGGCTTCCCAGTTCTCTGGAAGGTGCAGAAGCCCTTGTCTTCATCATGTTAAAGTCTTGTTACCTTTGGTGGCCTTATGACTCACTGCAAATCACACAGGAAACTGAATACGTTCTCTCTTGCCCACCTTGATAACAATGGTGGCTACCATTATTTTGTATGAACTACATGCAGGCTCTATGATGAGAATTTTGCCTGCATTATCTTATTTAATCCTCCCAATAGGAAATTGTGTTGGTTCTGCCTTCAGAATGTATTCTGAACCTGGCATTTCTCACCACCTCCGTGCCAGCACCCTGGTCCAAGCCCCCAACTTCTCTCACCTGCATGACTGCAGTATGTGCCTAACTGGTCTGCCCGCTGCTGCCCCTGTCTGTCTGTGGTCTACTTTCAACATAGCAGATTAAATAATGCCTTCGAGATAGACGTCAGCTCAGGTCAAAAACCTACAAGGGCTCGTTATCTCTCTCAGAGTAAAATCGAAAGTCCTCAGCATGGCCCACAAAATCAGCTCCTTCCGTTCTCCCCCAAACGCACGCTAGGCCTGGCACACCAGTTTCCTCCGCTCTCTGTGAGCGTGGCAGAACACTCGTGCCTCAGGGCCTTTGCACGACCTGTTCCTCTTCCTCCCCGATAGCCACATGACTTATCCTCTTTCTTTCTTCAAGTCTTTGTTCAAATGTCACCTTCTTAGTGGGGCTTATGCTGATCACACCATTTAAAATGCAGACCTTCCCTCAGCTCTCCTGGTCTACTTTTTTCCTCATAAAATGTATCACCATCTAACTACTTCATAATTACTTATTGTTAGGTTTACTTTTTGTCTCTCCCCACAAGGCCAGGGACCTCTTTCTGTTTTAGTCAGTGCTGGTTAACAGTATGTGTTGCACAGTAGGTGTAGTGATATAATAAATGTTTGTCAAATGAGCCATGAAGTATGTCCTATAACCATATTACAGAGGATGGAACTGGGGGACTCAGAGGGGTTAAGTGACTTTCCCAAGGTAAGTTAGTTGACGGCAGAGTTGGGACTTGAACCCAGGTCCTACTGTCCCAAAGCAATTTAACTACTACGGCTTTACTGATCCCAAGTTAAGCCCACCTTAAGATACGCTGATTATTGCAAGCTACCATTCAGCAAAAGCCCATTTCAAGACCCTGCTCACCTGGTCTGGTATTTGGACAATTCAAGGTTAGTGCGATTGTGCTTAGTCATAGTCAGAAATGTTAAATTTCCACAAGTGTAACAGAAAGTGAAACTTACATGAGAAATCCTGGGTTAACCGTTTGATTAGTGTACTTTGAATAACAGTTCCCCAGTTGCTCATGTGATAGTGATAGTTGGAATATTCTAAAAGTGAGATCTTAGCAGATGGAGTTTAAAGCATAGATAAGGTAATTACATAGTAATTATCTTCATCTATGTACTTACCCGCCTAGACTCGGGGGATGTGATAGAGAAACTTAGGGGAAGTTTTTCCCACTCAAGCTATGTCCTCTATGGTCAGGAGACCAGCCTTCTGAGTTTTTAAAAGCAAATCTTGATAAGGTTAAACATATCACCCCACAATTCCATTCCTACGTATATACCCAAAAGAGTAGAAAACAGGTGCTCAACAAAAATATGTATGGGAATGTTCATAGCAGCGTTATTCATAATATCTAAAAGATAAAATCATCCAAAATGTCGATCAACTGATGAATACATGAATTGCGGTCTATCCGTACAATGGAATATTAGCCATAAAAAAGAATGAAGTACTGATACATGCTACAACATGGATGAACCTTGAAAACATTATGTTATGCCAAAGAAGCCAGTCAAAAAGGCCACGTGTGGTATGATTCCATGTGTATGAAGCGTCTGGAATAGGCAAATCCACAGTGACAGAAAGCAGGTTAGTGGTTTAAGAGGGGCTGGGGAGAGGGGAATGAAGAGTGACTGTTAATGTGTATGAGGATTTCTTTTGGAGTGATGAGAAAATTCTAGAACCACACAGTGCTGGTGGTTGCTTAACACTGTGAAAGTACACAATGCCACTGAATTGTACACTTGAAAATGGTTAAAATGGTACATTTTATGTTACATATTTTTTTGCCACAAATTTTTGAAGTAGATCTTTAAATCCTGGCCTTGGTAGCAGGACATTTTGGTTTGGTTCTGATTTGGTACGCAGATAGCTAAGGTTGAAGTCTCTTTGTGACAACTCTAGACTAAGAAGAGCTACAACCTGTCAGATTAGGCTGTGTAACAGCCTTGCATCTGTGGCTTGATTGGATGGTAAGCACTGTGGAACAGAGGCCTGATTCTCTGCACCCTCAGAAATGGTGGTGAGTACAGTGCTATTCAGACATGCCGGAAAGCCAATTCTTCATTTCCTTTACCATTGCCAAAGTCATATACCCTGTTGTGAAAAATCTAAATCTATAGAAGGGATGTTTTCCCTCTCATCTGCACTATTCCCACTTCTGGGTTTAGCCACCACCATCTACAACCATGTGTATATCCTTTCAGACCTTTCTCTACTCAGGTAGAATCATCTACATATAAATGTGTGCATCGTTGAATAGGCTTTTTTTTTTTTTTTTTTTTAACAAAAACAAACTTATACTCTACATATTGGTCTGCAGTTTGCTTTTTTTCACTCAATATCATATCACAAAAATCTTTCCACATGAATACATACAGATTTATCTGTTTCTTCTTAATGGCTACATAGCCTGGAAATAACAGCATTTATTTAACCAGTCTCCTCTTGTTGGACAAATTATCTTTCACCCTCACAAACCAGGTTGTGAGGAACACCCTGTTCATGTATTCTTGCTTACTCGTGGGAGTTTTTCAGTGGGAGAGATTCCTAGAAGTGAAATTGCTGGGTTGAAGTCAGATCCTTTCTGTTCTGTGACTTTTCAAGATCATGTCAGTTTGGGACACAAATGTGTACTGTCTGTGGCCTTAGGACAAAAAGTCTAGAACTTAGAGCTTGTGATCAGGCTTTGTTCAGCTCCGCGTTCTACCCTGCATTTTGCAACTGTAGCTATTTTCATTCATTTTATAGGCTCACTGTCTTCAGATTGATTCCAGCAGAGGGAAAAGAAATCAGGTCCTTCTGTGCCATTCTTCAAACATTTAGAGGAAATTGATTTTCCACATGGGCTGTAGCCAAGCGAGGGATGCACTGGCACAGAAGTCCCTGCGACAGGCTATTACAACCAACACTTGCAACAATTAGACTCAACCCAACTTGAGATACTTTATTAGTGAGTGTAATTCCTCATCAGGCTAATATTGCAGATTGCCAAAAGCAGCAGCAATTCTAAAATAGGATTTCCTTCATAATCCCTTTGAAAGGGAAGAACTTGAGGAGACTTGAAGTGTCTAGAGAAAGAAAGCTTTTATTCTCTTGACTGAGGAAAGAAAGCAGTTGGTCCAAGAAGCTGATAGCCTACCTTCCCTTTCTGCTCTTACCTCTTTAAGGTGCTTTCTCATGGCATTAGCTAGGAGGTTTTCACCTGCAAAGAACAGAAACAGGCAGGTTTGGGGTTGGTTGACTCAGCATCTCAACAATCTCACTGGGAATCCAGGTTCTTCCCAAAGTGCTTAAGAACAGTGACTCTGGAGCCAGACTTTTTGGTAGTGAATCTCAAGTCTACCTCGTAACAGCTGTGTGACCTTGGACAAATTACTTAACCTCTCTGAGCCTCAGTTTTCTCATCTGTTAAAAACAGGATAGTAATAGTACACCAACTCATAGGGCTGTTGTCTCTGCTAAAGCAAGGGCAGGCAAACATTATAAAGGACCAGGTAGTAAATATTTTAGGCTTTGCTCTTGGCAAGGTAGTTGGCAGTTTCTGTCCAACCACTCCACTCTGCTCTTGTAGCATGAAAGCAGCCGTGGACACCAGATAAATGAGTGGGCATGGCTGTGTTCCAGTGAAATTTTATTTATGGACACTAAAAGTTGAATTTTATGTAATTTTCATGTGTTGTGAAATACTGTTGCTCTGATTTTTCTTTAACCATTACAAAATGTAAACACCATTCTTAGTTCACGGGCCACCAAAATAGGTATGACCACCCGTCTAAGCTAAAGCACATAATACATTTAGAATAGTAGCTGGCAAGCCCTAAATGCTCAATGAATGTTTGCTGCTACTATTGTTCTTATTATTACCACATCCACCATCATCCTCTGGCCACTCTTCCACCTTTCCGTGTTGCCTTCATCCCCCAGCCTGATAGCAAGATGGTGGCCAGAGTTCAAGGTGGGGCCTCCAGAGGGAAAAGAAAGACTCTCCTTTCCTGTGACACTTTGTTAGGGGCAAGGAGATCTTTCCTCACATGTCTCACACGTGCCCACCGTCTCAGTCACCAGAGTGGGGTCACATGGCCTCTGCAGAACCAATCACTGGTAAGAGGAGGGATTATTCTTTGACCAATCAGGCCCACCCCTGCAGTTGGGGATGGAGTCAGTTTGCCCTGAGTCACGTGCTGAATGGGGACTTGGCAAATGCCTGACCCAAACAGAGCTTTTGTTAGGACAGAGCAAAGTAGGACATGGATACTGGGTAGACAACCAGCAAAGCCTGCTACACCCACTCTTTCAAATCCCCATGAATTTATCACAAGCAGAGGACCCGCTAATCCGGTTTATATATTGATATATCGTCTTTAACAAGAGCCAGCCTTTTAAAGATTTGGGCTGGAGAACATTGGCTCTGCTGACCTTTAAGTCTTTTTAAATAGACACTGTGGTCGTAACTCACTGGATCATAAGCATTCCAAACAACTTTATGGCTCTTTTGAGTTGACTACACACCCTCCCCATCTGATCCCTCGTTTGACCTTCACAGTTCTCTGAAGCAAGGACCATGGTCCTCATTCTCCGGGAAAGAGGAGAAGTGACATGACCAAGGGCACGTGGTTAGGCCCTGAAGCTGGACCTTGAGCCCTGGTTTCCAGCCTCCAGATTCCTGGCCCTTTTTCACTCTACCTCCTGGTTGCAGTGGCAGCTGCTGTATGGCAGGAAGAGTTGGTGGTTGAGAAGGTACTGGTGACAAATAGGGGATTTGCTGGGAGTCAACACAGCCCAAAACATTTGTTTTGGGTGAAGACGTTTAGGTATAATTAAGGATTTTCTCTGGAGTATCCACAGGTTTTGTATACTATGAAATCTCAGGAAATAGTAAAATAATTATTATAATATAATAATAATAATAGCAATAATATTATATTATTATAATAATAGCAATAATTATTCTGATGGAGTACAAACATGCCTTTTTCTGATCTCAAAAGGGAAACATAATTGTCCAAGCATCTCTTTATATTCAAGTCATAATTGTAATGTGTGCCTCCTTACAGTTAAGCCCTGTTTTGGGCTTACTGACTTGCAAGATGAGAAAAGGGAATTCCCCCTCAAATAAAAGAAATCTCGTTCAGTAAACTGGGTGTACACACGTGAAGGAATATTATGCAACCATTAGCTTTAATGCTTATGAAAAATTTTTAATGCCTTGAGAACCCTCTGAAGACAGAGCATTAAGGGATAGAAGCAGGACACAAAATTACATGCAGAGATGAGATCAACTTTGTTATAAAGACCATGGAAAAGATTGGCAGTCAAGAAACCAAAGCATTAACCCATTTGCCTCTGGGTCGCGAAGTCATGAGTGGTTTCTTCCCCCCAGCTTCTTTATATATTTTTTCTATTCTTTCTAGTCTGTCTACAATACTCATTTTTATGATCAAAGAAAAACATAAAGTAAAAGCCAGAGGAAGACTGGGTAGTTTTGCAGGCTAGGATTTCTTATTATATAGACAGATCCTGGCAATAAAGGACTAAGTGAGGCAAACCAGGGCTGTTTGCAGAGTGAAAGGATGAAAACCGCATCTCGAAGGATGCTCGTCCTCCAGAAGTAGCTGTGCAGCCTCAGCACAGCTGGCTGACAAGGAGAAAATGGACAGAATCCTCCAGCTATGGAGTTGGAAACTCACAAGCCGTGTGGCTTTGAGCAAATTAACCACTCTGACCTTCAGTTTCTTCATCTGTTACATGAGAATAATAACACCTAGTACATTCGGTTGAACTTCTTTCAATTACATAACATATTTTTATTGAGTTCTTACTGTCGTAGGAGCTAAAGATGCAACAGTGATCAAAGAAATAAGGTCCCTGTTCTCCAGCACATTCATTCTAGTGGAGGGTTAGGGTGGGGAGATGAGTTGAGTATTGGGGGAGCAACAAAAGCAAATGTCCTGGGACAGACAATAGCTTGGCACTTTATATCAGAGAGGGGTCTTATGTGTCTGGAGTTCAGCGCATAGGTGGGGAGTGGAGCAGTTAGGGAGAAGTAGACAGGGGGCGAGCCTGGCAGGCCAGGGCAAGAAACTTTGATTTCATTCTAAATATAATGGGAAGCCACTTAAAGGTTTTTAGCCATAGACTAGCATGATCTGATTTAGAGTTTATGTCTTAAAAAGGCCACTTTGCTGCCATGTAGAGAATGGATTGTAAGACTGTGTGAGACAATCAGTACACGAAAGCACTTAACATTGGGTCTGGCACAAAGTAAGTGTCTTAATAAGTGGTAACTGTTTTTCATTATTATCATCATTATCCTCATTATTATTACTACTCTTTTGTCTGCCTAGAGCTGGCTCATGATTCTTGGACATTTAGCTTCACGAGATATTGACAAAGCATTCTGATGAGCCGGTGAATTTTTCAAATTTGTTTTCCAGGTGTTTTCACATCCTCAGAGAGGTGATAGTTAGATGCCAAACACAAGCTGATACTGTAAACTGAAAAGAAAAAACCAAACAAACAAAAACAGTGAACACTTGCCTGAATCCAGTATTCTTTCATCCTTCGAGGGTGAGCTCTGGTTATCTCGTAGCTCAGAGAAGACCCTGGGTCTTGATTACAGGTTTTAATCTCCACCAAAGTACTGACGAAGCACCATCCCTGTTGTGAAATCCAGCATATCTGGGTATATTTAAGAATACCTCCCCTCCTGCCAACTTCTCCTTCCTCCAGACTTGGCTCAGAGATGACTTTCTCTGGGAAGCCTCCTGTGACCTTGTCCCAGGCCACACCCCACGCCAAGGCTGTCTTCTCTTCTCTATGCCCTTGGAACTTGGGCAGAGCCATAGCATAACACCTACTGCCTTGATTAACGTGAATTTCTTCATCTAGACTCTGAGTTCCTAGAACTGTACTAGTTAATGCAAGAGCCACCAGCCAACTGTGGCTATTTAAATCTACATTGAAATTAATACAAATTAAATGAACTTTAAAATCCAGTTCCTCGGTGGCATTAGCCACATTTCAAATCCTCAGTAGCCACTGTATTGGACGGCACAGAGAGCAAATATTTCTGTCATTGCAGAAAGTTCTAGTGGACAGAACTGCCCTGAGGAGGTGGGGCAGGAATCATGTGTTATTTATTAGTTTAGAGCTAGCAGAGTGTTTAAGACATAGACTTGAGAGGTGGGCAGACCCTAGTTCAAATCTCAGCTCCTAATCTTACTAGCTGTGTGATCTTGGCTAAGTTCATCTTCTCAATACAGGTGTCCCCTGCTTATCAGAAGTTTGCTTAACACCACTTCACTTTTACCAAAGACCTACATCAGTACCTGTTTTGCTAACTGAAAGAAATCTGAAGAGGATTTTCACTTTTACGGAAAAAAAGGCTAAAAGCCAAAATAGGGTTCAGTGTTCGTTTTGCTGTTTGGTTGTTTATAGAGGCAACAGGTGTCCCAAGCAGCAAGAGTGGTGCCGCCAATCTCCTTCCCCGGGAGCTACGCTTGGCATCTCGGCATCAAGTCACCATAGCGCTGGACTGTGTGAGCGTCTGTGCTTTATCTCGATTTATTTTGTGCAACCGTTAGCAAGATGTGTCCTAAGGTAATTGCTTCTTTGCTTTAAGCCGTTTTGGCTTGCAAAGGTGTCATAGGAACGCTGTACTTTCAGACAGCGGGGGAAAATGTACCCACCCCACAGTGTGCTTGTGAAGCTTGTATAAGTTAATATATGTGAAGGGCTTGCAACAGAGCTTAACTCAGAGTACGCCCCAAGCAAGTGATAGCTGCTATTATCATCGCCTCCAATAAAATAACCAGCACATAGTAGGCCCTGATCACTGTTTACTGATTGCCTGAACAAATGAATGAAAGAACAAGTGAATGAATGGACTTTAATTTTGGCTTTAACGAAAACAGACTACCTCTTCTGAAACCAAATATATTGCCATTAATAATAGCTTCTACTTATTCAGCACTTACTACATACCAGGCGCCGTGCTAAGTGCGTTGCACACATTTCTCCCAACAGCCCCGTGAGCAAGGGACTATTATTAACCACCTCTTTTTAGTGATGAGGGCACTGAAGCTCAGAGATGGGAGGCCAAAGGGTGTGACGCTAGCACGATGGGAAGCTGCGCCTCTCTGCCTTGGTGGAGATATTACTGCTTCTAGAGTATTGGCTGCCGTGATTGCTTCTAGAAGTGATTCAATCTCACCCTCTCTGCTTCCGCTCTCTTGGAGGGATGGGGGCTGCGGGCAAATGCAGGCAGGGGCCTTGATGCTCCCCTTCCTCCCTGACCCTGGGGAGGGCCGTGGCTCCGCACGGTGAGAACACACCTGCAAGGAGCAAGGCGGCCTGCTCAGTTTTCTTTCCTCTTCCCAGAAAGACTTTTGACCCTGGTTTCTCGGATTCTTTTCTTTCCCTATCCATCCCCAGGGTTGCTGGCCCTCTGGCCATGCCCACCCCTCCCCACCGCCCCACGCGTACCACCGAGCAATGGCCAGGCCGCAGACAAGGGCGCCTTTCTTCAAAGTGGTTCCCCTTCATCTCATAAATTCTCAGCCCCGGCCTGATTGGCTGCGACAAAAAGGAGCTAGGCCCCCGCTCTGCTCCTCAGATACAAAGTGAGTTGTGTGCAGTTTTTGCCCACATGAGGCCAATCACAGGGGCCTGTGCCTCTCAGAAATCCCAAAGGACAAAATACCAGCAAGCCCTCAACACAGCAACTGCCCGGTCACAGGATCAAAATTATCTCTGGCTAGACAATGGACAGCAGATAGCTGGGAAAACCAAGACAATGAAGGGGCACCTCCCCAGTCACTTCTAACCTGAAGACTGGAAGGACGTTTAACCCTTTCCCACCTGAACCTTTTAACTTCCAGCCACATTGAGTCTGTGTACAGATTGGGATGGTGCCCAAACCTTGAGGGAACGGTTCCCAATTCAACCCATCCTGATGGTTCCTTTTGCCACTTTCGAGAACTTGCCTTTCCTATGAAGCGTGATTCCAATGTTTCCAATTTTTAGGCACTAAAATTAGTCCAACTGTGCCTTCTAATTCTGTAGACACAACCCAGCTTGTGCAAATGTCCCTCTCTCCCATTTCTGGGTGAATTTTTGCATAGTACAGACTGCCAATTTTGTCGCGTGTTCTTGGGGGAAGATAGAAGTTTAAAATCATCTAGCTGCTTACCATGAAACAAATGCTGTGGAACACAAAGTTCTGATTTAGAATGCTGCATGTAACACTCTCATGAAGAGAAAAATACAAATGTCTTACATGGATCACTGCTGAACATAGCAGTAGGAATATGAACTAGAAGTTATTGAACAGTTACTACATACCTACTCATTCTCCAGGCTTTTATTTCTTTGTCAGAATTTTATTTGATCCTCCCAGCCACCTTTCCTCTGAGGTAGATGACCCTTTATCCCCATTTTACAGACGAGGAAACTCAGTCCCAGCAAGATTAAGTAACTTGCCCAAAGGTATAGCTAGAAATTGACTGAGCCGAGATTGGAACCCAAATCTGTCTACAAAGGCTGAATTCTTAACCACGTGCTTAATAAATGGCAATCATTATTGTTATTGTCATAAAATACAACACTTTATCTGCAGGAATACAAATATGCTCCCAACATATAAGCGAAAATACAGGCAACAAGATTGCACATAGTCTGTGGTACTATTAAAAATAGGTAAATGATAGATAGATGGATAGGAGGAAAACTACTAGAACGATCTTTGCCAAAAGCTTGAGTGATTTTCTCTCGTGATTTTTTGCTTTTTTCTCCCCCTTGGTGCTTTTCTTTGCCTTCCAATGTTCTTCGTGAAGCATGTATAAATTTTGCCATTAGGAAAGAAGTGTGTGAGTGTGTGTGTGTGTGTGTGTGTGTGTGTGTGTGCTTTAAAAGCCAGAGGGAATAGAGAAGATGGCAAAGTAGGCCAAAGAAGCTGGAATTGCAGTTATTTAAATCTTGCCCACAATTGCAATTTGGGGAGTTCAAAGTTATCTCAAAATGATGAAGCAAAAGTCTTAAGCCATCTGCCCGCTAGACCAAGTGAAGCCAAGTGACAGTGACAGAGAGAAAGTCCTTTAAACAATGACCTAAAGGGTGTGCTGTGAGCAGGGAAACAGAATGAGGGGAAAGTGGTAAAGTTCATCTAAGGAATGATAGAGGTTTTCTTCCTAACGACCCTCCCTCCTAAGCCATTGTATTTGCTGCTTGGATTCAGTCAGCTCCAGCTTGACTGAGAAAGACCAGAGCAGTCAGGGGAGAAGGGGCAGAAAACCTTCAGCCTGGCCCCCAAGACAAATCCCTAGGAGTCTGGCAGGAGGCAGCCTTGCTGATTCCAGGCCTATATTTTTCATTTCTTGTTTTAACAGTCATAAACGCCTTCCGATGCCAAAGCAGAACATGACTTTAATCCAGATAAAATAAAATTCCCAAACCCTGAAAACTATACAGAGATTTACAAGCCAATTTTAAAAAGCAAAAGCCTCGGTTCCAAGAGTGGCACATTCCACATGGCCAGCACCGGGGGCTGCCCGGTGGCCTGGCCTCCTGGGGACGAGGTCCCAGGGCTCACCACTCAGCCCCCAAATCCACAGCCCCCTTGGCAAAGAGAATGCAGGCAAACTCGGCCCTTGACGTGGACTCTTCTCAGATTCCTGGGCTCTGGGGTCTCTTGGCTTTCAGGAGTCCTAATAGATTCCAGCTCCCCTCTCTCCGCCTCCCCTCCACCCCCCAGCTGTTGCAGAAAACCACAGTCAACCTCTTCTTGCTCTCAGCTGCCAACTTTTCTCTAAGTAAACACAGAATGTAGCAGGAGATCAGCTCAGTTCCATTCCCAGCACTGGAGGTTGGGTCAAGCCTGGCCTGATACCAACCTCAAGAACCCAGGCTAGGGTGGGTTCTGAGGTAACCACGGGCTGCCACTTAGCGAAGCCTTATTATGTGCTAAATGCCGTATGGATATGAACTCAGTTAACCCCATTGATCCTCTGAGGTGGGACCTTTGTATATTAGATTTCATCGCTTTGCTCCTCTAGGTCTTCCGGCCCCTTTCACCTCTTGCTCTGAGCCCAGGAGGCTGACCTGTGTGAATGGCACCACTGGTCTCCCATGCATTCTGGCCTCTGGTTGGGTTTGCCCAAGAAGAGAAGAGGTGCTGGCAGGAGATCCGAGGAAGGAAGCCAATGAGTTGGGGCCGTTCATCCCCCAGATTCCTCCTTGCTGTGTGGCTATGGGCTGGCTGTGCCTCTTCCAAAAGCCACAGCTCCTGTTGAGTGATTCTCTCCATACGGCTCCCCTTTCCAGGTTCTGGAATTAACCCTTCTCCTTGCTCCTGCGGACCCAGGGCAGGAACAGCACCTCCCTCTGCTAGCCCCAGGTACTGCACTCTGCCTTGATCTCTCCCAGCACTGCCCACACCTGCGCAGATAATCTCTCTATTAAACTCCCCTCAGATTACCTGACTTCAGTGCGCCCTCTCTTTCCTGCCAGGCTGCTGACCAGTGCATTTGCATCATCTCTGGTTTATAGAGGAGGAGACTGAAGCTTGGAGAAATTAAGTCACTTGCCCAGGGGCAATTATCTGGGATTTGAATTTGGATCAGCCTGACTCCAGAGCCCATGCTCTTAACCTCCTAACTACTTTGTAAAAAATAAAATGAAATAAGCTTTTATTCGGTGCCTATTGTGTGCCATACAGTGTGCTAAGCCCCTCCTGCCTTCGTTTCGCAGGCACTCTGTGGACAATACTATTAATGCTTACTATCCCCATTTCACAGATGAGAAAACTGAGGCTCAGAAAGGGGAATTCATCTGCCCATGGACACAAAGTTAAAGAGAGGCAGAGCTGAGGCATGAACTCAGGGCTACCCCAGCCTTCTCTCCAGCTTAGGTAACCTGCTTTCCACAGAAACCGTGGGGATCAGTGGAAGCCAGAAGAGAGAATGAATCCATGTTCCAAGAGGACCTCCCAGGGTAGGGCTGGAGAAGTGGATTCATTCATCATGTCCAAGAGACAAGCTGGAGTGGAAGCTGGAAGGCAGAGCCAGAGGCTGGGGGACTGTGGGAACAGAGGCAGGGCCAGGCCAGGAGTGGGAAGGTGGTCCAGGCCTTTGCCAGGAGGAGGGCTGGGTCCTTTGGGACACCTGTGTGATAGTGCTGACTGCATGGGGCTCCGATGGGGACTGTTCATATTGACGAACATTTACTGAGAGCCCACTGTGTGCCAGGCACAGTGCTTGGCTCTGGGGCCACCTGTGTTGGGGCTGAGGGGCCAAGAACAGGTCCATCCCGTGGACGGAAACTACTGTGGTTTGGGGCTCAGATATGAGGCCATTTGCCTTGCCCATCTCCTCATCCCTAGAAGCCCTACTCTTCAAGGCTACCCCCAAAACACCTCTCCACACTGTGGTGTCCCACTGCAGTCCATATTATACTCGACTCTGCCTTTTTCCCCAGTCCCCAGCCCAACAAACTAAACCGGTCTCTGCCGGATCTCTTTTCTCTTGTTGACCTTACAATGTACCACCCCCCAAATGTCTGTCTATCACCATCTATTTTATAGCTTTGTTCAATTATAACTGACATGCAATAATCTGCTTGCATTTAAACTTTGTAATTTGATACATTTTGACATATGTATATACCTGTGAAAATATCGCCACAATCAAGATGATGAATATATTACCACTCAGAAAGCTTCCTCGACCGCCTTTGTCATCCCTCCTGTCTGCCTCACATCCCAACACCCAGGCAACTGTTGATCTGCTTTCTAGCTCAGATATTATATAAATGGAAGAATATATATATATATATATATATATATATATATACAGAAGTCTGGCTTCTTTCACTCAGCATAATTAATTTTAGATTCATCCATGTTGTTGTGTATATCAGTACTTCATTCCTTTTTACTGCTGAGTGGTATTCTATTGTACGGACATACCACAATTTACTTGTTTATTTGTTTCTCTGTTTATTTCCTTCCTTCCTTCCTTCTTCCCTCCTGTCTATCTATTTATCTACCTACCTATCATCTATCCTTCGTCCACCTATCTATTCACTTCCTTTAGAATTGAGCCTATTTGTAAGGATGTTCATCACAGCATTTATATTTAATAGCAAAAGCACTTATAACAACCTACATGTCTGCCCATAGGGAAATAATTAAATAAAGTTTAATGAGGCCTTGGAACCTCGTCAGAGGAGAGCCAAATACAGAATCCTAAGCCAGCTTGCTGCAGTTGCCAGGAGGGCTGTGTAATTCTTGGTTCATGGCTAACTTTCTACTGTGCCCTGCCACAGTTCTTGATTGGATGGAGATAAAACCATTCACTGACACCTGGCTAGCATGTCCAAAGTGCCACCTCTCCTTGTTTCTTTGCTTTGTGAATATCTATCTATCCATCCATTCATCCATCTATCATCTATGCACCCACACATCCATCCATCCATCCATCCATCCCTATCTATCATCTATCATCTATTTCTTTATTTATGTATATTTTCTTCCTTTTCCTTTGACCATCCTTTATCTGTCCACTGATACCCATGAGGTCAATAGATGTCAATGTCCTCCTGTAGCTGGAAGAAGACACAGATTACTTTAATAGTAAATATGACCATCTAGTAAGAACCTATTAGTTACCAGGCACAGCATGAAGAAATCAGAAAGTGCTTAGCACGCAGCCTGACACACATAAGTGTCATGGTAAAGAACATTATATTGAGTTCCTTCCTTTGTTGGTGGTTGTAATTACAGATCTTTGCTACTGCTTAAATAAAACCTCATTCATTCATGACAGTATGTATGAAGGGCAGGTTAAGAGATCCGTCTGCATTAAAAGACCTGTTTAGAATCCTTAAACAAAATGAACCTTTCTTTCTTTTGGTACAGAGCAGAATTTGACAAAGAAAGAGTTCCCAAGTAGTATTACTTCCTGGCTGCTCTAATCAACATTTAAAACTCATCTGGATTTGGCAGGAATTTCTTTGGGTAAGATGAGGTGCTAAAAGCCTTAAAACAGTTTATTCTTTTAAAGACATGGAACGCTCCTTACACAATCTTTACACGGTTATGCCGGTAAAGTTTTCTTCACAGGTGGAGCAAAGGTAAACTGCAACTTAGGCCAGGCTGACTTATAACAAATTCCATTATTAGCACAGTTCAAATTAATGAGATTTTCCTTTACTTGGTTTCAAAAGAGGCTCAAAGCCACTTAGTAACTTGAGACCTCTTGTGAATCTCATTACTAGAAGAGTTTTTAAAACACAGTTTGGTCTTTGGTTACCATAGGAAATTGCGAAGGCCCAATGACTGTGTTTCATTCTGGATCCAAGTTTCATGTCGGGTGATTCATTTAAGCTTTGATGATTTTTTAATTTAAAAAATTCCCCATTAATGCTCAGAAAAAGAAAAAAAATCTATTAGCACACGGTGAACACATGAGAGGGATACTGACCAGTCGAGTTCATTGTCTGAGTTCTATGCCAAAAAAAAAAAAAAAAAAGATGAAAAGTAAACAAAACTTTCAAACTTTACAATATTTACCTTTAAGCTCTTAGTAGCCACAGATGCAAAAGTCTTTACTTGTGTTTTAAGTCGGGAAACCTCCTAAATTAAGTTGGATTTGTCCCAAGGACCAAATCAGAAAATTAATTCATGAACTAAGGCCCTCCAGAAGGTTTTTCCCTTTCATTTTGTTTAATCACTTTTATAGTACTTTCCTTCTTCGAAGTAATTTGGATTTGATTGCTTCTTCGTGAAATTCTAATGTCAAGACTGTGTCTAATTTCTGTTTTATGAAGAAATCTGGAAACTATACAAAGGAATGAATTGAGATGCAGAGTCAAATAAAATCTGTAATGTGATAACTCTATCAACCCTGCCTGGAAAGATACTGTATTTCAATTAGATCTTGAGACATGTTCTTACATAAACTGACAGCATCGGATTGACAGTGTTCATCTTCCCAGAGAACACAATTTACAAGGACAGAGTAGTGAATTTGGTTCGGTATTCCAAAGGTATGTTGGATTGCTTACCCCACCCCAGCCTGAATAGAGGTGTGATTTAACAGACAGGCTCCCTTTCAGCATAAAATAAAAATGGCAAATATATGAAAAATTCCCACCAGCACGCAAAAAAAGGTATTTAAGATTTAAAGTAATAATAATAATAATAATAATATTTAGCATTTAAACAGTACTTTACATCTTCAAAGCACTCCATAAACATTGGTTCCAATTCTACAGGCGTTCAATGGTCTTTGATGTGGAGAACTCCAGGCACAGTGGGGGAGATAAAGCTACATCCAGAAGAACTGAGTCCAATTAGCTAATTGTAACACTTTCATTTCTTCCCTCGTTCAGTTTCATTTTTTTTCCAACTACCTTTTGTTGTTCTCAGGTAAAGCCCTTGCAGGGTCACCTATGCAGCCCTGCTGGTATTAACCAGGCTCCCATCCAAACTCATCTGCAAGACCCGGCTGCATTCTTTTCCATTCTTTTCCCCAGTTCACGGTGAAATGGAAAAACCAAGTCCAACTGGATGACAATTAGACTGATTTTATTCTCAGAGTTTGCCTTTCCAATTTTTCAATGGAGCGAAATATCTTTTTATTTATAAGACCATAGGAGGTACTATGTTTTATAGATAGATTTATTTTAGTCTTGATGCTTTTTTTTTTTGGTCTTTTCTTAGCAAAACAAGAAGCTAGCTGTCTCGTGTCAGTCTCCACCATTCTTTCTGGAGAGTATGAAATCCAAAAATCCAGGAAGCCCTGGTCTTGATGACTCTGACACCTCCAGCAGCAAAGATTTAACGCTTATCCCAACTGGCCATCCTCACTGTAGGTAAGGCTGTGGCGAAGCAGGTAATCTCTTGCAGCAGGCTATGTCCTCCACTCTTGGCAGAAGTGTAAATTGGTGTAACCTTTTTGCAGAATCTATGAAAGTTGCAATCTTTTGTATCCTTTGACTCAGCAGTTCTACTTCCAGGAATTTGTTTTAATGAAAAACTCACACAAGTTTGCAAAGAAATATGCAAGCCCATCAATTTAGCCTTGTCTTGAAGTGAAAAACTGGAGGGTACCAAGGACTCACAGCAAGGGAACTAGTGGAGACAAGTGAGACACAGCCAGACAGCAACATCCACGGCGCTGGCGCTGGTGGGTTAATTACATGGTTCTATGTTTCCTCACACGGAGGGAGGTCTGTGGGCTCAGGACTCATTCATCCTACTCAAGTTTCTTGAGCACATACTATGTTCCAAGCACTGTTCTAGGCAGAGGATGCAGGAGTGAAGAAAGGAGACAATGTCCTTGCCCTCATGGAGCTTACGTTCTGATGGGAACGTTTTTCACAAACAAATAAATACGTATTATCAGGTAATAACATATCTGCTAAGTCAAAAGTAAAAGCAAGGAGTGTGGAAAAGCCCCTTTGGAACACAGTTTGGCAGTTTCATATAAAGATAAATATATATTTACCATATGGTCCAACCTTCCCACTGGTGAGTATTTACCCAGGAGAAATGAAAACTTATATTCACCCCCAAAACTTGTGTGTGAATGTTTATAGTGACTTTATTTGTAATCACCCTCAAAATGGAAACAACCCTAATGTCATTCAACTGATGAATCGGTAAACAAAATATGGTACATCCATACAATGGAATATTATACACCAACAAAAAGGAAGGAGCCACTAATTCATGCAACAAAATGGAGGAACCTCAAATACATTATGTTGAGTGGAAGGCCATGTACTCTGTAATTTCATTTATAAGACATTCTGGCAAAGGTAAAACATAAGGACAGAGAACAGCTTAGTCATTGCCAGGAGCTTGGGGTGAAGGAAGGGGTTGATTACAAAGGGGCAATTGGGAGGATATTGGAACTGTACTAAATCTCTATTGTGGTGATGCTTACACAACCCTAGATGTTTTGTCAAAACTTGTAGAACTCTACACTAAGGCCAGTGGATTTTACTATATGTAGATCATACCTCAATAAACCTGATTAAGGGAAAAAAGCAAAGTGCAAAAGCTGTATACAGTATGATCCCATTTTTGTAAGTAATAAGAATAATAGCAAATGTTAGAATATGCTTAGGGGGAAAAAAATCTAGATGAATATCCAGTACGCTGAATTGTTAACAGTAAGTGACCTGGGTTGGGGGAAGGCGTGTTTCATTTTCTAAATTACACATTTCTTTGATGCTTGTATATTTTATAGGGCATGTGTTACTTTCAGAATTACAGGGAAAATCGAATTATGATACAAAATTTAATCCTCCGTGCAGGCCAGTCTGTTGTGGTGAGGCACAGAACTCACCTGAGATGCGCAGGCTACATCATGTGACTCTGATTCTGGCTCTGGAGGGCAATTGTCTGCTCAGGCTATTAAAGATACACTGTGACTTTGCAGACCCCTGAGAAGCCTTGAGAGACGCCCTCCTCTTTGGCTTGGGACCCCTGCCCCGCCTCCAGACAAGGAAGGGCTGCTGTCCCCTCTAAGCTGCTCCTGGGGGGAGCCAGCCCTTTGGTAGCTCCCATGGGACTGATTTTTCTGGACAGAGGTGGAGTGAGGCTCAGGGCTGGCGCTGCCCCCGTCCTCCTGCCCTGGAGAAGAGCTGTCTGTGGCCCAAGGTGGTTTAACACCTCTGATAATAACAGACAATGTTTATTGACACTTGCTATGCGCCAGGCACTGGCCAAGGACTTACTACTTAGTATCAGTTTGTAATTCCTTCGTTTAACAAACATTTGTTAAACACCAACAATGTTCTAGGCACTGAGGATACAGTAGTGAACAAAGAGGAGAAAAAAAAAACAACCTTATATTCTATCACCCTGATATTCTAATAGGAGGAGGGGGAGACAGCAAAAATATATAAAAACAAATATATGTCAGGGGATTTTAGATGCTAAGAGAAAACTAAACAGAGTGAGGGGTGTAAGAAGGAGGGATGGGGCACACTGTCTTAGGTGCAGTGGTCCGAGAGGGTCTTTCCACTGTGGGGGCCATCTAAGCCAAGGGGAGGAGAGGCCTGCAAGGCCCAGGGCCCTGAGGCTGAGTCTGTGAGAAGAGCTCCAGGGAGGTCACGGGCCTGCAGCAGAGTATGCATGGGGGACTCTGGCAAGAGAGCAAGAGGTCAAGTCACACAGGGCCCTGCAGGCGCTGATGGAGTGTTTGGCTTTTACCTTGAATGAGGTGGGAGTCTTGGAAGGGTTTAGAGCAGAGGAGTGACATGATCTGACTTAGGTTTGATTAGGCTCCCTCTGACTGCTGTGTGGAAAAGAGAACATAGTTGGGGTGGGAGCAACAGAGGGGCCAGTGGCTTAGGCTTGGAGGTGGCACATTCTGGATATTTCCATCTCAGCCTTCACTTTCCCAATCTTCAAAATGGGATGATAATAGTATCTCCCTCACAGGAGGATTAAACAAGCTCATGATATTAAAGTACCTGGGCCTGGGCCTGGCACATGGGAAGTGCTCAATAAATATGCCCGTGCTTGTTATTATTATTATCAACGTTCCCATGAAGCCAGGATACTTATGCCCACATTTTGGATGAGAAGACTGAGGCTCAGAGGGGTGAGGCTGCTTCTCCAAGAGCAGATGGCTGGTAAGTGGCAGAGCTGCATTGCTCCAGGCCCCTGTGGAACATTTGTGGGGAGGCACAGTGGGCCTATGAAGAAGACAGGAAGCCCAAATAAGGGGCAGAGGGTGTCTAAGCATGGGGGAGCCCTCTAACCTCATCTTAGTACAGATGGCAGCAGTGGCCAAGCTTCAGGTAGGATAGGATCCTAGGATAGGGATAGGATCTACCTCATAAGATAGTTCTGACAAGTAGATACCTGGCATAAAATGAGCTCCGTAAGCACGTTCAGAAGACAGCCCCCTCCTGAAAAGATGGTACAGTAAGGAGGAGTGTAACTGGGTATATGGTTGGTGGCGTGTCTTTACTGGCCTCCTTCTGGTTGCACCACACGGCTCTGCCTGGGAGAAGAAAACCCGTCTTCTGCTGGGATTTTGAGAAGTGGCTGATTAGATTATAATGAACAGGCGCATTGGGGTGCACGTGCTGTGTAAACAGTGACCTCGTCATAAAGCCACAAATATAGAACAACGCAAAGTGTGGTTTGAGTTATGGCATGGTTAACATGAAATAAAGTCTGCTCATTGGAAAATCGTTTTAAGGGTTTATTATTTTTTTTAAGTGAGGGGAATATTTACCGAGGTATTTTTGGTAGAATAAAGAAGGGGCTTCTATGTTCAGTAACCGTTGTGAAATGCCGGTAGCAAATCCCCGTAACACAACTCGCTAACATTTACAGAAGCTGTTGTGATTAAGTGGGAACCAAGCTACCGGAAAATCTACAAGAAGTCAGCAAAGTAAGATCAAGAGACTATAAAGTAAACAATATATAGAGAATGAAATGTAATTTATGTCCTTGGGGAAGGGATCTGTACCAACAATAGCAACAGAGTGACTCTGTAGATATACTCCATTTCCGTCCTCAACCAACTATTGCAGTCAGCACATTTGAAAATGGAGAAATTGTGTACGCAATTAAAGAAAAACACCAATGGATTATAACTCACCAGCGTCCTGAGAGGTTGGCAGCCCATTTTAAAAAGGAAAAACTGAGACTCAAGCGGGAGATATTAGTTGCTTGCCTCATCCTTGCTGAGAACCTATAACCCAGGTGACCGGAGGAGCCCAGTGAACCTGTCACTGAGGCCACGTGAAGACCTCAAGAAAATGATGACTCAAGTTTCACATGTGGCATTTTTCCTGCCTCCAAAGTGCTGCCTGAGCAAAGGAGTGTGCTCTTTCCAAGGTTTGCTTTTAAATAAAATGATCTGTTGCAGAAAAGCAAGATCTGGCCCCCAGGCAGGGACCCAGCCAGCAAGGAGCTGGCACCCCTGTGCCAGGGAGCAGGAAAAGTGTCCTCTCAGGCTGGGAAGTTAAAGTGCCAGATAGTTTGGAGGGAACTGGTCTGGTCCCTGGAGGATGGTGGCCTTTGTCTAATATGCCAGGACCTGGATGTCACTTCTCAAAGAGCAGTATCACGCGGGTGGGGTGGCTCCATCAGTTGCCTTCTCACCTATCCAGACCTCAGCTGAAGTCCCTGATTTAGGCCACCAGTGAAAAGACCTTTTCTTCCTTACAAAACCCCTGGACACTTGGGTCTGGCCAGGAGCACAGAAAGCAGAAAGGGTGAGATAGGCTGGCACAGTTGCCAGAGAAGTTGGCATCTCCCCTCCCAGTGCACAGTCTGGCTCTGGGCCACCTGGGCAGGCCGTTTCTTTCGTGAGCATTGAATTCACACTTGCACAGCCCTGGAGAGGAAAAGTTATGGAATCCACCTTGTGAACACCCTCTTCTCTTAGAGGTGATTTTGTTCACCCTAAAACCAGAGTTGGCTGTCGTAAGTGAGGCCGTTCAGATTCCAAGAGAGTGTGTGTGTGTATGTGTGTCCATCCAGAGGAAGCAGAATTTAGTTTCATGTGATACATTTCACCACCTGCCACGGCCAGAGCGTGCCATATGTAAACTTAGTGGAGGCCGAAAATTTATGAATGTGGTCACTTGTTTTTGGTCAAGTGGCAGCGTAGTCAAAGAAAAATTTCAGGGGACATTCACACACTTCTTTATTATTGGCTATTAGAAAGCAATTTATCGTGGGCTGCTAAATTCATTCAAAAATCAGCACTACCGGAAGCAAGAGTCCTTTGTATGTAAGTGTAGGTAAAATGCCACTGAGTACAGTTAATTTAAGCTCATTGGGATTTTTAAAAACTCAAATCATGGCTTAAATGATCTCTTTGGTGGTGTTTCTTGGAGTTCCATCTCTGCCTACATTTTATAAAAAGCTCTGGGTCTGAAGAGTCACTGGCATTTATTGAACACCTATTATGTGTTGGGTGGGTGCTGAGTGCTTTGTGTGCAGTAACTCATTGAATACTCACATTGGCTGTAAGAGGCAGATACAAGAATGACCCTGCTTTAGGGATGAGGAAACTGAGGCACAGAAAGGTTAAATCACCGTCCAAGAGGTCAAAAATTCAGTGGCGGGCTTCCCTGGTGGCGCAGTGGTTGAGAATCTGCCTGCCAATGCAGGGGACACGGGTTCGAGCCCTGGTCTGGGAAGATCCCACATGCCACGGAGCAACTGGGCCCGTGAGCCACAATTGCTGAGCCTGCGCGTCTGGAGACTGTGCTCCGCAACAAGAGAGGCCGCGATAGTGAGAGGCCCGCGCACCGCGATGGAGAGTGGCCCCCACTTGCCGCAACTAGAGAAAGCCCTCGCACAGAAACGAAGACCCAACACAGCCATAAATAAATAAATAAATAAAATTAAAAAAAAAAAAAAAAGTAAAATAACCCAAACTATTGAGTTGGGGAAATGAAACAACTAAAAAAAAAAAAAAAAAAAAAGTCAGTGGCAAGGCTGCGATCTGGACCAGGTGTCCTCCAGCCCTAAAGTTCTTGCCCTTCGCCAGACCTCAAGCTGCGCTCTGAGCCAGCAACTGCTATTGTTTTTACTTCATCCTCTGCACCGCCTTAGGGGAGGGGTTGGAACAGTTAGGAAATCCTTGATGGTTATGAGCAGAGCTGTTATTGCCCAAGGCACCACAGCTTGACTGGTATAAGACCATTCTCTCAGAGGGAACGTAAAACCTCAACTTAAAAATTGAATTATGAAAATGAAGGAATGAAAAGGATAGGCCTGCTTCGTGGAAGCGTCTATAAGTGTCTTTATGGAATTATGGAATGAATGGCCTTGTCCACACCATGTGAGAGGGACCCAAGACCAGTGTTTGTCATTGTGCCAAACCCCTGACTGATCTCACTGGGACTGCCTTTGTTTCTCTTTTTGTTCTCAGCTGCTGACTTGAATAGCAAAAAAAAAAACCTCAAGAGGAAATGCAAATGGTCAAGAGACCTAAGAGAAGATCTACCTCACTGGAGTTTGGGAAAGCAAATTCAAACAGCAATGACACCATTTTTCACCATCAGGTTGGCAAAAATTAAAACAAGATTGGCAACATCCAAATGCTGGCAAGGTGGTGAGGAAGTATCCTCTCTTCCGGTGTTGCTTGAGGGAGTGTGAATTGCTACAATGTTTGGGGACAGACTTCTGGTTGTATTTCTTAACAGTAAAAATACACATTTATTAACAATAAAAAAGCAATCCTATTTTGGGGACTTTATTCTACAGAAATAAAAGTGTCAGTACATAAGGATATATGGATAAGGATATTTACTGAACCCTTATTTATAGTAGGAAAAAACTGGAAACCACCCGAAGGTTCAGAAATAGGGGAATAATTGGATAAATTATGGCACAGGTGTTCTATGAAACACTATACAACGAATAAAAGATGGAGTTGGATCTAGATATATAGGCCTAGAAGTATATTTGTGATAAATTAAGTGAAAAAAAAAGCAGCTTGCAAAGTAATATATGTGACATGATCCCTTTTTCATAAAAAGTAAAAAAAAAAAATTCCCTTAGGAGTGTGTGTTTACATTGCATGATTTGGTATGAGCTTGTAGGAAGCAGAGTAAGGATTCATAACAATTTGGTTGAGTTTGGATAACTCAGTGGTAGAGAAAAGAGTGTTCCTTTTTCCTTGGCATACTCCTGTGTTGTTTAACTTGTTACAGCTAGCATTTTGTAACTTTTGTTATTTACAATAAGATAAATCTAATAAAGCTGAGGTTAAAGGGAAAAAAACCCCAGGTGATGTGATTGGGTGCCACTTTCCATTGTTCGAGGATGGCCAAGTGACTGTGCTTGTTATAATTTATTGATCACTGCCGATGGGGCTGTGCAATGTGCTAAGACCTCGCCCTGTGCGGTCACTCTGGGAGGTCAACCCACCGGGAGAAATGGGGGTCACAGGGCTTAAGTGACCTGCTCAAGGCTGCACAGCTAGTGCACCACAGAGCAGAGATGGGAACCCAGGTCTGTCTTACTCTGAAGCTGTATTCTTAACTCCTACAAAATACTCCCACCCTGCAGCTGTGGCGACTTCCTGTGGTCTTTCTAATAGGGTGGTTCCTCCTCTGGTTATATTTTTGCTTCCATTTTCTCTCTGCCATTACATTTGGTAACCATGAAAGGGAACTAAACCGTCATTCTCAGAATAAGACCTGAGACTTGTGCAGAGGGGCACGGTCTATTTCCTGCCTGGGCAGTTAGGCGTTTTCACAAATGGGGAAACTTGGTCATGAACAAGGATGCTTCTGACGAGCCCCCCACATGGGGAACTGGACTCAGAAGTACCTGGTGTCTTGCTGCTTCCTAGTCACCAGTATGGGTTTGGGTTGGTTTTGATCTTATCTCCTGAGGCTCTCCATCACCTCCCATTGCTTTCTCTATTAAAGACTCTGCAGATATTTATCAGTCATCTCCACAGTGCAGAGTCAAGGGTTTCTTTGCTAGAAATGACCTAGCATGGAGGATCACCCAGGTTGCCTTTTCACACAGGAGGAAACTGAGGCCCAGAACAGTCGGGAGGCTTGTCTAAGATAACAGGGCCGCTCAGTGGCACATCTGAGACTAGAACCTGGTTCCCTTGGGTCCTCATTCTGTACTTATGTTGCCAGGGCAATTGCACACTGCACTTCTGACCTTTTCTCTTCTACTCCGGGGCCTTGGCTTTGACAGTCAAGGAAATCTCCCCAGATGAAGTTTTTATCCCTTTTGCATTGTTTATTTGCTTTTTTGATTGATTATTCTGTTTTCAATTTTATTGATTGATTTGTGTTGTTTATAACTTATTGTATTGAATAGGTAATATATACATTTGGCTAAAAAAATGTAAACAGTACAGTGAAAAGTAATTTCTCTTCCCACTGTGACTCTGTATCCCCAGAGGCAACTGATATTACCATTGTCTCTGGTGCAACCTTCCGTGGATATCTCAATTAATAATCTCTTTTTGTGCTAATGATAGTTAGCACTCTCAGTACACATAGTGCTAACTCATTATTTTTAATGGCTGCATGGGATTAAATTATACTGTTAACTACTCCCCAAATAACGGGCATGTAAGTTGATTTCTACAAGCAGTACTATAGTTCACGTCCTTGCACTACAGGTCTTTATACATCTGTGCAAGTATCTCTGTAGGATAACCTCCTAGAAGTAGAATTGCTCGGTCAAAGGGAATGTCCATTATAAATTTTGATATTTTCCAAATTGACACCCAAAGCTGTGGTGCTAATTTATATTCCCACTGACAGAGTTCTGCTTCCCTTCACAGTTGCCTAAGCTTTTAAAATATTGTCAATATTTATTATGCTTTTTTTTTGTTTTTTGGCTGCACCACATGGCATGCGGGATCTTAGTTCCCCGACCAGGGATCGAACCCACGCCCCCTGCAGTGGAAGCTCAGAGTCTTAATGACTGGACCGTCAAGGAAGTCCCTTATTATGGTTTTAATTGCTGTTTTTCTTATGATGAGTGTCTTAGTCTGCTTGTTGGGCTGCTCTAACAAGTTACCATAGACCGGGTGGCTTAAACAAGAGAAATTTATTCCTCACAGTTCTGGAGGTTGGGAAGTCTAAGATCAAGGTGCCAGCCAATATGGTGCCTGGTAAGAACCCTTTTCCTGGTTCTGTCTTCACAGGGCAGGGGGGTTGGGGGGTGGGGCAAGGTGGGGAGAGAGTGAGATGGAGGGAGGTTAGGAGGGAGGGAGGGAGAGTGTTTGAAGGCTGGAAATCTTTCCTGTCTCTTCATACAAGGGCACTAATCCAATCATGAAGGCTATACCCTTGTGACCTAATTACCTGCCAAAGGCTCTATCTCCAAATACCATCACAATGGGAAAGTTACAGCGTATTAATTTTAGGGGGACACCAACATTCCGTCCATTGCAACAAGTGAGGTTGAACATCTTTTTATATATTTGAAAGCCATATGTCTTTCCTACTCTGTAAACTGTCCATGTCCTGTTCTCATTTTTCTAATATTAGGTTGCTTTGGGAGACTTTTAAAAAACTTACTGAAGAATGAGAATTTGGTGACCAGGTGTGTAAGATGATATCCTGGGATATAAACACACCTGGATATGATGGACCATCACACTGTCTGATTGCTCAGGCCGAAGTAACACCATGCATGTTGATAAAGTGGTTTGACTGTTTTTTCCTAAACATTTTCACCAACAAATCTTAATAGAAATGCACAAAATTGGCCTGAGGTCAGTGGGTCAGCAATTGGGACCCCTTTTTGACAGATTGAGAAATGAGGGTCAGAGAGTTGAACCATGGTGGTCAAGGTAACACAACAGGGGGTGCCAAAGTCATCTACAGGCCTCTGCTCACAGAGCCTTCTGGATTCAGGTTTGGGCTCTGGAGCCACATACACCTGGGTTTGAGCCACTCACTAACTGGAGAGTTTGGAGGTGTCACTGCACTTCTGAGCCTTGACTTACAGTCTAAGGATAATAACAGTATCTTCTTTATGTGACTGTTCTGAGGACTATGTGAAATAATGTAGGTACATTCGTTATAACAGTGTCGGTGGGTTATAACATAGTGTCAGCCATGATAATACTACACTTTATAACATGCTGCTCCTGGGTTTTGCTTTAGCAGTTACTTGTGGTAGTTCCAAAGCTCAATTCGCATGTCTAAGACTTCTTTCCTTTTATTACACTCCATCTTTCTGCTGTTTTCCCACTCTTCCTTTTTTTTAATCCAATCTACATGGCTCTTCCACGTTTGGGGGCTTATTAATGAAGTTATCTCCTCCCCACCTTTGCAGGGAGCACACGTCTTGAGGACTGGGAAAGAGCCTCCTTATACTGGCATTCCTTCGGACTCCCATGCCGTATGCTCAAGAAATGTTGGTTATTGACTGAATGGAGGCAGGAGGGAAGGTCTGCTCCCAACCAGCCCTAGTACAGTGTCTGGTAGTTTAAAAAAATAAATTAAAAAAAAAATATATATATATATATATATTCTGGCACAAAGCAAGAGATCAGGAAGCATTTATGCAAAGAATGAATGCATACACACAGTGCCTAGGAGTAAGGGCTCGAAAGGCATTTCTGTATTCACAGTAAGCGCTCCCTGGGTGAGGCTTATAAACCTTAACGCAAGACCTTAGCTGCGCTGTGCCTGGGTGCAGGGGTTCGAATCCCACCTCCTCTTCCCAGCTGTGCAACCTCGGGCAAGTGACTTAATCTCTCTGTGCTTCAGTTTTCTCATCTGCAAAACGCGGAGGACGGAGTGAGACCTCGAGGAGACACCCCCGAAGCACTTGGATCTTCTGCTTGGCCCACGGCGAGCCCTTGCCACCCAGCCGGCCGGGGCGGTCCGGGGCACAGGCAAGGGGCCCCGAGCCCTCCGCAGCCACCTCCACGGGCATTCCCGGGGCTCGCAGTCGCGCCCAGCGGAGGTCTGTGCACCCGAGGGGGCGGGGCGCGGGGCCGCCGGCCCGGCCGCTGCCCGCGCGCCCGCCCCAGAGCCGCGCCGCCTGCACTTCTTTCTCTCCCTCTTCGTCTCGGTCTCCGTCTCCCTCCCTCTCTCGGCCGGAGAATCCGGCCCCACTCGGCTCAGCAGCGCCTCCCGCGAGCCGCCGCAGCCGCCGCTCCGGCCCCTCCCCCGCCCCCTTCGTCCCCCCCCCCGCGCGGCCGGCGCCCGTCACGTGACGCAGCGCCAGCCAATGGCGGGCCGAGCCGCGGTCGGCGGCCGCCATTGCTGTCAGAGCGAGAGAGCCCCGGGAGGGAGGAGAAGCGAGGCTGACTGGGGAGGAGGGGGGGGTGGGGGAGGAAGAGGAAGGAGGGGACGTCGCTCGGCTGCCGGGGTCGCCCGCTGGCTTCGTCCGCACCCCCCCCTTCGCGAGTTCGCGCTCCGCGGCGGCGGCGGCTCCGAGGCGGCGGCGGCGACTCCGGGGCTCGCCTCCCCTCACGCGCCGGCGGGGGCCGAGGGGGAGTCGGTGGCTGGAGATAAACAAGGCGGCGGCGGCGGCGGCGGCGGCGGCGGCTGAGGAACAGGGAAGGCGGAGGCGGCGGCCGGCCCGCAGCGCCGGCCCGGGAGGCAGCGGCGGCCCTGAGAGGCGGGGAGGGCGCCGGGCCGCGCGGACAGCGCCCCCCGCCGCCGCTGGAGCCGCGGGAGCCGCCGCCGCCGCCCGAGCAGGAAGGAGCCGCGCGGTCGCCGCGGACCCCCCCGCCGGCCCGGGCCCGCCGCCCCCAGCGCGGCGTCGCCGCGGCGCCTCCCGCCCGCCCGCCGGCCCTCGCGCCCTCCACCGGCGGCGGCGGCGGCCCGGCCGCCCCGCGCTCCCCGGCGAGGCGCCGCCGCCCGGCCCGGCCTCGCCTCGGACGCCTCGCTCCGACATGCCCCGCTCTGGCGGCCGGGCTCGCGGAGGATCATGACTGCGGCAGCGAACTGGGTGGCGAACGGGGCGAGCCTGGAGGATTGTCACTCCAACCTCTTCTCGCTGGTGAGTAGTCGGGCTGCGGGGAGGGGGTTGTGTCGGGGGGGGGTCCCCGACCTCTGCCGCCGACCTCCGCCGCCGACCAACTTTCTCCTCCCGCCGCCGGGACTTCGCCCCTCCCTCGCCTCTCCCTGCCGTTCGCCTCTCGCCGATTCTCCCCCTTTTGGATCGTCTCTCCCTCGCCTTGGATCCCATCCAGTGTTTATTTGGCTCTTTAAAAATCATTTGTGAGCGCGGCGCTCGGCGTGGAATTTGCATGTGGAAGTCTCAAAGCTGCGGATTCTGGGTCGCACTTCGAACGCCCACCCTCTGTTGCAATCGCACTCCCCTTCCCCTCCCATTTCCCCCCTTTTCTTCCCTAAATGTGGAAGGCTTTGCCTTGTGATGCCCGCGCCTGCGATAAGCAGCTTTTTCCCCCTTGTGTCGGATCGGCTGCCCGCCCGCCCGCCTTTTGAATTTAAAAAAAATTCCATAATGACACCTGCAATTTCGCCCGAAAACAGTTGATTGAATGCGATTGTGTCAGTAAAGGACTCTTGCACCCGAAGCTCCCGGGATTGTAAACATCGACAGCCGTCTGCCTCTCGGGGCTTACTACGCTGGAGAGCCGTAAAGCCATTGCACCGAGCCGACGGAAGGTGGAGAAAGCTTTTTCTTCTTTCTCTCCTCCTGTGTCTTTTAAAAACTGTTTTCTCTCTCCTAACAACGAATCCACACACACACACAAAAGCAACAAGCTGGGCGGTTTGATAACATCGCTTTTATCTGCCTTCGCCTCTCTCGCGCTGTCTCTGTGATAATTGACAACTTTTCCTTCGGATTTGAATCGCCTGCCTTAATCTTGAAGCAGTTAGGGTGTCAATTGTTCTTCTGGAAGCCTGGCACCCGACGACGCCGTCTAGGTTCATCGAAATTAAAAATGCATAGGGCTCCAGCAACTCTTTCCTGGCGGTGGCAGTGACATTTGGTGGTAAATGCCATCTTTGCTTTTTATTGGGTCGTATTACCTAGCTCTGAAAACATTCACGTTGTTAAACCTGGCGTTTAGGCTAATAATTGCAGTGCGTGGTCTTTAAATATGTGCTTTGTGCATGAGTTACTGTATGTAGAGCTATGTGCCCGGGAGACTACGAATTTGTTTAAATATTGAGCAAAGATTTGTAAACAGATGTAGGGCAGTTATTTTTCAAGCGTAGAATATAATTGGAAAATTGGCTGAACGGTTTAATTTAGGCTTGAAAAAACCCAACTTAGTTTAAGTTGTGTACCCTTTTGGGGGGACTGGCTTTGGGGAACATGCATTTTGGAAATGTTTTCTGTAACCTCTGCTGTAGATAGAGCTTTATTTCCTCTTAATCCTTGTTTACACTGGATAAATAATTTAGTGTTCAAATTGTAATTAGTTACATTTAATTATGGGTAGCATAGATTTTTTTTTTCTTTGCGACTAGTGGAGAAATACAAATTCTTGCCAACTTTTCAAATGGAAGCTTTATTTTATTAAATGTATTTCATTATGCAGATAAAAAAAGTCAAAACGTGATTTTTACCTACAAAGACCGAGTGACATAGTATCTGTGCTTTGTGTACTAGGATCAGGTCATTTTTTTTTCCCAACATTTTTATTCGGATATTTAATCTTAAAATTCAGTTATAAGTTGCGATTCTTACTCTCCGTACTGTGATAATTTTCCCTTGATCTTTTGATATATGGGAATAAAACTCATTTTGTCTCCTGTTTTCTTCTCTCAGTCTATCATTTAGTATTAGTCAGATTCAGGGACTTCCATAGATTAGCAAACATATTGATTAAGGGGTATTTAAAAGGTTTTTGTTTGGCGGCTGGTGACCACGTTGACACTTTATCAGGGAATTAAAATAACCAAGTAGACCAATATTAGTGAGGAGAGATCCCCCAAATTACCATATATCATGCTGACTGGTAATGGCTTGTATATATGTGGCTAATTTATATACAGTATGTTTTGTAGACAAATGAAAATCCATGTGTAGCCAGTCTTTAGTATATATCATTTCTTCTACCTTTTTTCTTTTTCTTTTTTTTTTTTTTTTAAAGCTTAAGTAAGGATGATAATGTTGATAGAGATAAAGATGTTTAAGATTCTTTTGTAGAAACAATTTGTGGGAGCGGACTCTGTGCTTTATGACTGACTAAAGGTTTGTGCTTTGGGTATTTCTCTCCTAAACCTCTTTAAACCAGGAATTGATTTTTGGATATACTTTTTTTTTTTTTTAAACAGAATTGCTCTTTAGGTAGCAACTTTGAAATGCAGAAATGCATGGGTTGATTTTTTTAAAGGACTATAGAATGTCTACATTCTCTTTTAGGTGGAGGGTGGATTGGTGCTAATTAAAAAAATTACGAATGGGTTAAAGAACTGCTGATATTGTAAATTTTTCTCATTCCAAATTGAGCATTTTCTTGTAAATTAGATATAGTAGCAACCTGGAATATCAAAAATATGTTGCCTGAAGTACATTGTATAGAATAATTCCAAAGGAGATAAAATCATTACCCGTTCAAAATAAAGCATGTATTATAAGAACCCTTGGTGCTTTATAATGGCATGTATTTTTCTTTTTGGCCTGCAGTTTTTTTGAGCAGAGAAAAGTATTGCTTATAGAGAATTTACCTAGATACTCATATTAATGTAGATTGAAATGTAAGCTAGAGATTATAAAGTTCTGTAACACAGTAATGACCCACCCACTTTCTGTTACCTTGAGGTGTTCATATGGCTTAGCAAAAGTTGATTTGTGCAGTCAGATGCCTTAAGGTTTTTGTCAGTCCTTTACTTATTTTGCTTTCTGATATTTCTGCTGCATGGCATCACATTTCCCAAATTCTTTGTCACCCCCTGCCCCCTTTTCCTAACATGTGAAAGATGCCATTGTGTATATATGATATGGGTCATTGTATGTGTTTCTTATTCTTACAGTTGTGAAATTTGTAGCTACTGCATTAAATGCATGCCTGGCTGTGCCTTTGTGACTCAAAACTGTTTTCTCATGCTGTCCATCACATTTCCGGGAGACTCTTGTTATATATTCACACAGTTATAATTCAGTTAAGTGTGTTAAATCTGCCCTTTTGGAAAGTGTACCAGTGCACCCTATGGTATGTCAACTCACTCTTGTGGAAAGACATATTATAATTTCCAGATGTAAGTATATCTTTAGTTTTGTTTCTTTACTTTTGTTTCTCAGTCGAGGTGATATGGAGAAAAGTGATTTTGTGTCCTTTAACTAGATTTAAGTATATATTCTTTGACACACAGCAGTCTAATTCTTAGTTATGTGTGCTCCACATTCATGTTGTTTTATTTGCTTAGCATCTTCCGGACTATGGGGTAGTTGGGGGATGGTATCATTCTTCCTTCCTCAATTGAAACACACATTAGTACATAATTCCTATTAAGGACCACTCATTCTATATTTGAAGATTTTAAGGTAATCTGTTGTTGACCTGCTTTCTTTTTTCTGAGGAGATTTATTATATTTTTTGCAGAGAAGGAAGATAGTTGTAAATATAGAAACTTTGAGATCTATTCTTTTGAGTTAGAACCAGATGGGGAGGACTATCAGTTGAAAATGAGGAAGAAGGAATGATTAATCTTCTCAAGTGCCAGTAAATATACAGGGTATTTTTTCATCCCAATTTCCAATTTTAGTATTTACACGTAAAGCATCTTTTTTTCATGATGGTTCATTTTGTTTAATGAAAATGTTTATAATTTGCTAATGTATGTTTTCTGTTCAGTGTTTTGTTGTTAGTAGCACATGGTGTTGCAGTATTTATATATTTTTAATAGCAATAATAGCTACCCAGTAATAATTGCCATATTAACCTCCAATTGCTAGTAAATATTTTTAAGTACATAATAGACAGCAATTTAAGGCATAGTGTAGCAGTTTACTGGACCGTTTTAAAGAGCCATTTGTACGTGTGATGAGTTCATAATTTTAAAGAGAAAATAATGTACCTAAGACTTGTATGCTGCAAAATATGTCTGTGTTATTGCTTGAAGTGCTCATTGAGAGGAAGTTAGGTTGGGGCTGTTTCTTTGTGAGAATAAAGGCAGGGGAGGGGTGCCTTAGGACAATGAGTGTTGAGTTTATGCCAGGTGCTTATGTAGTTTAGCACTTTCTTTGGAATATTTTGGCATTTTTTTTTCATGATTGTGTTAGGTATTTGGAGAAAAAAATCTCTTAAGGCATTCTTTTAATTAACATTAAGTTATAGTAGTGGATTATATTAATTAGGTTTGGAAAGATTGATTCATCTTTTTTGTTCACTGGCTAATTTAGCCTAGTTAATTGTGAGTTAATTGTATTCATCAAACACTTTCAAAGGTCTCCTCTGCTCTTGAGATTAATAAGAAAGATACTGTCACCAGTTTATATTATATTCTCTTTATCATATATTTGCAAAAGATAGGCATATTCTATAGTTATATTTGTTAAATTATTTAAAATTGAGGTGAAATTCAGTGTAAATAGTAATAAGATTGTTTATGTGGATTTTTTTTTTAATGAACAGTTAATTCAGCTCTTCCTCAAAGTTTGATTCAAAGGTAGACTAGATATTTTTCTTTTTTTTGGCCATGCCGCCTGGCTTGCGGGATCTTAGTTCCCTGAACAGGGGTCGAACCCGTGCCCTGGCAGAGAGTCCTTACCACTGGACTGCCAGGGAATTCGCAGGCTAGATATTTTTCTGAATGGTTTCACTTATTTTCAGTAGAAGAAAATAATAATCTCCTCCTCTGAAATAGTAGTAGAAGGTACTGATTTGTTGTTGTTTTTTCTGAAAGAGGGTGATGTATTTCACAGAAGTTAGCTAGTGAGAGAGATTAGACAAAGTTTATAAGAATTAGTAATATGGTTGAATATTAGGTGTTGTTACTGAGCTGTGCATTGCAGCCGTTTATTAGAAATGGAGAAAAAGGATTTCTGTGACATTTCTTTTAGTGTCACTTATTTAAAATGTATTGTGTGCTAATCTGCTTTACAAACCGTGTGTGTTGTAGCCACCAGAATTCCTATTTTGTCATTGTATAAACATTGCTATTTCGAGAAATTACATTTAATGCATTGCAAAGTGAGATAATTAGGTAGATAGCCTAAAAATGTGCTGTGGGAATAGTTAAAAAAAAAAATTTGCACTCACATTTATTTCATAGGACTTGCTTAGAGATTTGGAGTCAATGAATCAATATTTGTAGTGTGTGTAGGAATTTCAGACTTTTCTTCCCACTTGAATCATTTAACAACTTTCTGATCCTGTTCAGATAATTTCCTTTTATAGTATAAGCTTTCATTGTTTGTTCGAAAGATTTGAAGGTGTTAGCTTTGTTCTGTTGGGGGAATTCACTTCATTACATAGGGGAGATGATTTTCCATTAATCTTGGTAAATATTAACATAAATGAGGAATTGTAAATTCACGTTCATTTGCATGAATGAAATATATATGCTTGCCCAATTTTTGTTTAGTATAAAGTCACTTATGTACATCAGTATAGTTTTCTATCTTTGCTTTAGCTGATACAAAAATAGTTTTAAATGCTTTTAAAATGTTATGGTTGGTGTTTATTTCAGAGGTAGCTCCCCATCCTACTACAGTGTTTTGTTACTTAATTTTTGAAATCGTTGGATTCTGTCCTCATAAATTGGCTATCATAGTCTTCTTTTAGGAACTTCTGTTTTACTTGCATTTATATTAGCATGTTTTAGTTATGTTTGTTGGAGTAGAGTTGCTTTCCTTTTTTAAGCTGATAAAATGTCTTTTAGAGTGCATTTGGATTCTAGTCAAGAAAGATGAAGTTTTTTCGTTAATTTCTAGGTGAGAATTAGAAGAATCAATGGTGTCCAAGGGAGAATGTTTATGTCACTGGCATTTTCATACTCTATAGTTTATTATGTATATTTCTGAGTGTTTATTTTCTCATTCCAGATGAATTGTGGTAGAAACTTATTAAAACCGTATTTCTACTACTGTGAAACAGCACAGAGCCCTGGTTGACAGCTTTCTGCATTTTGTACTTTTTCCAGTACAGTGAAATTCCATTACTGTTAAAGGAACCTCCTGACTTGATTATTTTAAAATTTCATTTGTGCCTTTATTTTACATTGTTTAGATTTGTAACTTAAAAAAATGAAAAGGGGAAGATAAAGAGAATTAGGTAGGTTTGCAGGTAAATATTTTTTCTCAGTCTTGACTAGATTTCTTTACTGTAATAATTAATTCTTAATTTGTATTAAGTCACCACATTAATTGGATATATTTAAGACATTTGATACTAAAATTAAATTTGAGGAAGTGATTCGTTTCAAATAAAATATGTAATTGTGCATAGAATTCTTTATGATATTGAGTGGAAATTTTAAAGATTGATCATGTAAAAGGTATTAAATTGCATGAAAACTGTGGTCCCCCTCCCCCCCAAGATCATTGATACATTTCTGAGGAAGTATTTTTGCATAAGACACATAAAGCTTCCTCATATAGTTCCACTGTCCATCAGCGCTTAATTTGAGAGGTAATAAGGTATTCAAAAGTATAATTGGTGTGAAAAAACATTTTGTGTTGGTAATTCTCATGATTGAATGTTAATGTCCTAAAGAGAAATAAGGAAGAACATACATATATCCAACTCAGGAACCAGCTCCTAGTTTTTTTGCACGTGTATATGTCTGGCATAATCCTACTCATCTTTTAAGGAGGTCAAATGTCACCTCCTCTGTGAAGATTTCCTAGACTCCCACAGATAGAACTTGTCACTCTTGTTCCTTCCGTGTACGTCCTTCTATCTACCTCTGATAATCATATGAGCTTCTGTAGGGCTATGACCCTAAGTCATCTTTCCATTCTCTTCACAGTTAAGTGCTAATTAACTCTTTGTTAAATGAACGAATGACTGGACAACTATTATCTTCACCACCTTGTTCCCTAAGGGATTTCTCATTGCCCATTTAGGTCCTGATCACAGTATGTTATTTATTATTATTTTAAACATTTATTTAGCTGTTTAGCTCTGGGTTCTGAATATACATTATCTAGGCTGTATGTACTGTGGCTTGGTAATATTTTAGATGAGTTCTAGAAAATCTTTATTAAGAATTCCAGCTGATCAAGGGAGACATGCTTATACCTCAAAGGAATAGGAATTCAGTTAGTATTTAGGTTTTGTCTAATGTGGTAGGCAACCTATAGATTTTGGAACCTGTTGGAGATTTTGTTGGGGGCTTGATCCAGAATTCCTTCATTTCCATTCTCTAAGCCATATAAGAGGGCTTTTTGTCAACCTTCAGTTATAAGATTACTTTGCATGAGCTCAGTAAAATGGGTAGTAAACCGGTCGGTAATAGGGAAAGTTGAGTGGTATTCAAACTTTTTTTTTTTTTTCTACTAGTGACTAGATCTCCTTGCTTGCATAATGGTTTTGTGCCTCAGTTCCTCCTATAAACTTGAAGGAAATATGGAGGTCAGGAGGTGTGAAAAATCATTTTGAGTATCTTTTAAGAAAAGTATTTTGGATGACTAGATAATGTTTGTTAATAGGAAGAGACTTCTGGCAAATTACAACTGAAATTATAGAGTAGCCCTAGGCAGTTAACCAGGAAGTTGGAATGGCAAAATTACTTATTTTAAGTATGGCAGCTATATTGTATTTGTGCTTTTTTGGCGGGAGCAGAAGATTAAATTGTTCTTCTGTTTTTCTTCGTAAATAAGCCATCTTTAGATGTTAACAACTTTTCACTAGTTTATATGATTCTCAGTTGTGTGGTGTCTTTAATAAGCTAGGTGATTCTGCTGTATCAGCCCTGAGCTCTGACTGGCTGAGACTGGAGATTGAACCGTGGCTCTTATTTAGTAGTTTAAGCTATTAATTCCTTGGCAGCTCTGGAGTGCTCTTTGAACTTTAAATAGCAGTGCTATTAACATTTTGAGAGTTGTCTCAGGGAATGTCAGAAATAGTACTTAATAAATATCTTTTTCTTTTTAAAGACTAAATCATGTTTTAGTTTGACACACATGTCACAACCCTTACTTTGTTTTGAACAAAGTATATATCCTCAGCTACCAGCCAGTTTCTATTTTCCATTTAATAATGTGGCAACATCTAAAAATATTGTTTAGACTTTGTTGAAGGAAGGAAGGTCCCTCCCCCATCTGTAGTTTTTGTCTTAGTCATGTCGAATATGAATAGTGTCCTAAGTTTTTATACAAAGTGTAGAATTTTACATGTAGGTGGTTTTCAGCATTCTAAATATCAGAAAAAGTTAATTTGTATGTAAGTTTGCTTTCACATAAAAACCTACCCTTAATTCTGTTGCTACAAATGATGGTTTGCCTATTGTATTGTACTTAATTACTTGTGTTGTAGAACTTGAATGCTATTTATGGGAGCATTTTTATGGGAAAGCTTAGGATATTAGGAGTACCTTTCCTCTGAGTAGTTTGCTGGCAATCAGAGTAGGCGCTCCCTAAAACCCATCTTAGCTGCTGCAGGCAGTGGGAGTGAGGATGACCCAGACTCTAGGCCACTTCAAGGCCTAGGAGAGGGTTGCTGTCGGAAAGAGAGGCTTGAAGAGGGTGTCGAGAGGTGAGGGCGGTTCCTTCCCAATGGGAAGAACAGCAATTTTGGAGCAAGGATTGAAGCCGATTTTCCCATCCCTACCTGAAGGTATCCGCTGCTCTGCTGCTTCCTATTTACTGATATACTTTTATTAAAATGTAGGGAATAGTGATAGGTTCTGTGATGTCATCAGGAAAAGGTTTTGTATTTCTTTGCCCTTTAGCTCTTCCCTTTCCTCTTTCACTCACCCCTAGAGAAAAACTTTCTACTTGCTATTTTGTGTGGTAAATGAGGACTTAACGAGCCTCAGTGAAGTGAAAAGGGAATTGGGGGTGAGACTGGATGGTGTAACCAATAAATTAGTATTTAGGTATTAATTTTTTGTATGTTATGCTTGAGAAATTTAGGACAATATATATTCATTTTCCAGTCATGTACATACATGAGAAATGATTGAAATCGGGCTTGGGCTTACAAAAGGGCTAAGGGTCTGATATGTAGGATAAAGACCTACATATACTATTTAGTTTTTAAGATTGTAGATGGTAAGTGCAGAGGGAAAGCAGCATGGACAGATAGCATAGTAACTCAGCCAGAAAAACTCAGAAGAGGAGTTTTAAACTGGATCTTGAAGGAATGGATGGATATGGCTTGCTAGAGGGGAATGCAAAGGATATTCTTTGGAAGCTCAGTTGACAGCTCTGGGTCTGTCCTTGAGAATATTTCCTGAAGTGGTATATAGGAGAGCACTTCTAATTTATGGTCTTGCTTCTTGGTTTCCTTTTAAAAAACAGTACAGAAACTTATTGAAATCTGGTTTTTGTTAGGTGGAAAATTTCAAGTGTGGGCAGGCTGATTTAGGTTAAGAAATGGTGATGTTAAAATAATCAGTTTTCTAAAATAATTTGGTTCTGAACTTTAAAAAAAACAGTGCTATATTACACAAAATGCTAATGACTAAAGTGACAAATATTTCAGAAACTGGACAGACGTGAATCTTAAATGAGCAGATGGGATATGAAACTAAAAGCGGGAGATAATCCAAGACAGTATAGAAACTATTATGAGAAATGAATTGAGGAAAAACAAGTGTGTTAAATGGTATTATATTTACTAATATGTTTAACAGCTCTTCTAGGATTGCTCTCTTACATAGACAAATTGGAATTGTTGAACTGTGTAACCTATCATTTAAAAAATTTCGTTCATTTAAAACAAATTAGATTTTGATCCAGAATTACTTCTCATGAAGCCTAGACATTTAAGTCATGAATATATATGTTAATGTGCTTTCAGTAGGCAATATAATTTGCTTTATCTGACTTAAAAATTAAAAAAAATTAATAATCATAATTTTCAAAGACAACTGTGGTGGACCTTGAAGGGGAGAGGTTAGGAGTGAAAGATGAGGAAGTTTGCTGTTTGGGCAGCTTGGTACTTAGTTGAAATCATTACATATGACTGTTGAGGGTAGAATCTGGATTACAGTGGCTTGCAGAATGAATGAATGGTACACTTTTCAGTTGAAGGAGGTTGATATGAGGCAAGCAGTGATGTGGGAGTGGGGAAGGTAAGAGATTGAAAGGTAGATGAAGGAAATTTTTCAGAAGGCAAGAGCCTCATTTGTGTTTATACATTAGTAGCAACAGTAGTGGAGAGATGGAAAGAAAGATGAAAGATATAAGAAAAGTTGATAATTGATGAAACAATCTGGCTGGAAATGGTATTAGGAACCCAGGTGATGGGGTTAGCACTGGAAAAGAGCAAGACACCTGTGAGAAATAAGGTGTGAGCATATAAGAAATGAATAAGTGTGGACAATCTCAGTTGTAGCTTGAGTGCTTTTTAAATTCACAGATTAAAGATATTGAGCTTGAGCCTGAATAAACACTTAAAACATTTTTTAGCTAAAAAATGTGCATTTTACTTGATGTGCTTGTTACTATTAACCATTTTTGTTTTTATTTTCCTTTAATGGTTGTTTTAAGTAGGTCAAATGTCACCTCCTTCGGTTGTACACTTCACAGTTATGAAACTGATTTTGAGCTAGTCACACCAGAACAGGTACACATCTGCCCAAATGAGAAGCCTTTTTCAAAATAAGCCCCCTTGAAATGAATCAGATATTGATGCCATTGTAATATTTTTTTGGTCCTTTTCCTATGGAATTTCTTTTAGAGACAGTTTAGTCAGCCACCCCAGAAAGTCTTATAAATTTTAAAGTATACTTCTTTGGTCAGTGTCTTTTCTTCTCTCTTCTCTTAGTTCTGCTTTCTGCTCTAAATTGTTGCTTAAGTCAGCAATTTAGTGCCTTCTGATAGGGGTCTTACGGGTGATGAGCAAAAATCCTGGGAAGAACTCTACTTTTGGATATACAGTTGACCCTTGAACAACATGGGTTTAAACTGCATGGGTCCATTTATACTCGGGTTTATTTCGATAAATAAATACTACAGTACTATGCGATCTGCAGTTGATTGAGTTCGTGGATAAGGAGGGCTGACTGTAAAGTTACATGTGGATTTTCAACTCTGCGGGGTGGGCAGTTCAAGCGCCAACTCTGTTGGCATGTATACATTATGCATGTGTGCCAAGAGTTCCAGCCTTGCTTGTACGATTGCCTCCCAGGTTCTTTGTCTAGTGCTTCAGTGTGCTTTGTTTCAGTGGAGGTAGATTTAGTGGCCCATTGATTGGTAAGACTAGATATTGGGACAGATTAAGTGGGGGTGGCATTTTTGCTTTCTGGGGATCAAAGCAAATTATCATAAGAGGAGGAATAGAATTGTAAGTTGTGCCCTGTCTGTGTCTGTCTAGCAAACGTTAGATATCCTCCTGAGGTTCATTTTTGGCTAGACTGAAGTAATTAAAAAGAAGAGCCTTGGGATAAATAAATTGAGATAATTTCTTAAGGTTTTAACAGAAAGTTTGGTCTGTGAGACCAAAGTACTTACCTTTTCCCACTTAGCGTTGCTTTACTCATTTGAGACTGCCTAGGAAGTCATCCAGCGTCCCATACATGTTCCTTCAGCAGCTTCTTCCACAGGCGAAGATCAGCACTCATACGTATTCAGGATTTTAATTTCTCATGGTCTGCCTTAATATTCAGTGTTAGGGGAGGTGCAGAGGATGTTTTACCTATAGCAGGCATGCCTATATTATTTAGATTGAGTTGCAATGGCAAGTATGATTTTCTGCTTTTGAATTCAATGAGGTTTTTCTCAATAATGGTTTTCATGTTACATAGATGATTTTATTTATAATTCCTTTTCTTCTTAAAATACTTTTTCACATTAAAAAATGGGAGTTGAAATCCTGTCAGAAAGTGTGGCAATATAATCCTAGAGCTATAGATATTTTAGGAAAATTTACTTAAATGATAATTATGCTAAGTAAATAATAGGCACTTTTAAATTGTACAGATTTATTTAACACCTGAACAGTCTAACATTTAGAATTTATACCAGAGCATAAATCTACATCATAGCTACTAAAGACCATAAATATTTACCTTCTGAAATATAAATCCTAAAGTCTAAGTTACTAAAAACATTTTTCAAAGTATATTCGTTTACATACAGAGTGTACAGAGTGTAATCATCTGCATGGATTGAATCAAGTGTCGTGATCCCAAATGACTAAATTCTTTAGTTGTCTATAAATTACTTGAGATATGTGTGAAAATAATATTTTGTTGCTGTTTGGTGCTATCATGGTGAAACTGAGCTTTGTAACCCAGACAGATGGTGCTATTCTTGAGTCTGTCTGCAAGATCCTATAACATTTAATTAAACAGAATGATTCTCATGAGAACCCATACTTAGATATGTGTAAGCTAATAAACTGTCTTCTTTAGTAAATTTTATAAATTTGATTTGAAAAAGAAGTATTTACTTGTTCTTAGGAAACTTTTCTAATGACTGTGTTAGGATGAGTAGTCTGGTTTGGTAGTTGATATGGTAAACTCAAAGAATAGTCTAGATGGAAAACAAATGGGATTCACTAAGGTAGGTGCTTATCTCCTACAGTAACTTTGATTTTGTTGTCAAACTTTCTCATATGGTAGATGTGATACACTGTTAAGAACTCCAAGAGCTGACTTTAACAATTTCCAGAAAACTGTGAGAAATTTGGCAATATATGTTAACATTCATTTTAGAAAATAACTATTGATTTAAAATCCTTGTGATCTACCTTACATTTTAATATTAGAATTGAAAATAGAAACAGCTCAATCCAGTTTTAATACATTAGGTGGATAGAACTTTATTTAGCTGTTTTGTAGAAGTTTGAGTTTGGAGGTAATAGTATATGGTTGAGATGAATAAATTTATCAGTTACCTAAATAATTACATAAATAATACATTAATAAGTCGTACAATATTTCTAGATATCCTTGGAAATTATTCTTGTATTAAATTTACTTATTTTTATTTAATGCTTAGTCTTTAATAGACAGGAGACAAGCCTGAAAGGTGATGTTTGACGCCAGATTGGATGACATGAAGGAGCTGGAAGTTTATTCTGTATGCACAGGGGAATGCCTGGAGGCTTTTGAGGAGGATAATGACCTGATAAGATTTATGTTTCAGAGAGAAAACCGACGTGGGCTCTGTGTAGTGTTGGTTGTAATAGTGGAGAAACCAAAGGCAGAGAGAAGGCTCTTAGAATAGTCTAGATCTGAGAAATTATGCAGGGCCAGTAGGAATAGAGAGAAAGAAATGGGTTCAAGTAGTATTTTGGAGGTAGAATTTGACAGGACTTGGTTACCAATATTGTATGTCATAGGAGAGGAATCAAATGGCAAACAGATATTCTTGGTTTTATAACATTTGCTTTCTCGTTTATACAAAACAAAGAAGAACTGTTGACAACATCCATGAGCTATAGTTGTTAGCAGAAGACCTACACTTTGATCATAGGCATATATGAAAGTATTCACTGAGCCTGGGTTCTTGCTATTAAATTAAGCCTTGTGGAACTCAAAAGTTTTAAAATTAACTACGGACAAGAGCTGGGGGCAGAAAGACAAGAGATAGTGAAAAGAAAGTAAAAACAAACATTAGCCTATGTAATCTGCCTATTTTCAGAAAAGGTTTGAGGCAGTGGGAACAAGATTTTATTCCTAAATTGAGAATAAGATTTATGAGAAAGGAGGGGTGGATTAAAAAGTTGGGGAAGAAAGGAGAAGGCAAGACTGGTGGGGTAGGTGCAGAGGTGTGGGTTGTGAGTGGTGGTGGTTGTAGGTGGGAATCAAGAATATTTTGGTAGGGGAAGAGCCCTTGAATTTTTGATTATCAGAAATGGGCATGGAGAAACTCTGATAGAAAGAAAGAAAATAGAGGGGGGAGTGCCCTAACAGCAATTGGCTCTATCAGCGTTTGTTCCATAGAGCCTCTGCTTTTAATAGTGGTAAGCTCACAACATCGTGGATGAGCCTCGGAAACACAATGTAGAGACCAACAGCTGACTACCGGCTCATAAGGAATGCAGTAGAGGTCAGAACAACTCTCCACTGTATATTCCCTTGTAATAATAAAGACGTTGAATTAAACCAAAAAAAAAAAAAAAGTGGTAAGCTCAGAAAGCAGATTGCATTCTCCCTCTGTAAATCTGCTTTGAGTTATTTTCACTTAGTTTTTTTTTTTAATTTAATTAAATTAATTAATTTATGTATTTTTGGCTTTGTTGGGTCTTCGTTTCTGTGCAAGGGCTTTCTCTAGTTGCGGCGAGCGGGGGCCACTCTTCATCGCGGTGCGCGGGCCTCTCTCACTATCGCGGCCTCTCTTGTTGGGGAGCACAGGCTCCAGACGCGCAGGCTCAGTAGGTGTGGCTCACGGGCCTAGTTGCTCCGTGGCATGTGGGATCTTCCCAGACCGGGGCACGAACCCGTGTCCCCTGCATTGGCAGGCAGACTCTCAACCACTGCGCCACCAGGGAAGCCCTCACTTAGTTTTTTATTTAAAGGTTTTTTTTCTATCAATTTCATATTAGTGATATTTTTGGTAGGAGGATGAAATAGACTTTTACCCCTATTTTTCTTCTTGCCTTTGTGGAAATTGCCGGTTTTTAGGAATTGGCATAGTGGATAGAATAGAGAGGACATTTGTAAAGACCACAAAACAGTGTGTATCTTTGGTGCTATTCTTCATTCTCATTCTGGGTTCCTTTAAATTTTCATTCCTATCATTCTATTCTCTGTTCCCTCAGCACTTAGCTTTCTGATTGGACAATATTTTTATAGATACTGAGAGTGTAATTGTTATGCCGTATCAGATTTCTGCCTCGCATATTGGGAAAACTTTTCCCTTCCTCTCTCCCTCTCTGCCCATCCTTCCATACCCCCTTTCCTTTTTCAGCACATTCCTGGACTCCCTGTGCTCTGGAGCTTTCCCTACCCTGCTGCACTTTTACTTGGCAGCACCAGTTCTCAGTTAAGAGCTAAAATGTACATATGCACTTCAGAACCTTTTGATGTAATCTTCTTGCTGTGGTGGGGATCCTCTCCAGTTGTTTTGAGTGCACTTACTGGCACAGCATGTGCTATCCATTGTCAGTTGGCTGTAATTCATTCAGCCTTCCCATGTGGGTAGATTTTTCACTTGGCTACCCTGAAGGTGGAGAGTTGGCTTTCTTGCAGTTGTCATTTTTCTTTAATTTCTCTCCAAGTGAGGTCATAGTAATGAAAAACAAAATATTTCCAAGAAATAAAACTTCCAAGAAATTAAAACTACATATAAAAAAATTACACATAATCCAGGCACTCCATTAGATCATATAAATTCCAGCTCTTCCTGTTAATGTGCACATTTTTTGGTAAGTAGATGTAATCACAGGGTAAATATAGTTCTTTATTCAGCTGTATGCCTAACATATTTTCCATGTGGTCACCATTTTCATAATTATAATTTTTAAGAGAAAAGTACTTTATAAATTTAATTAATTTTATAATTTATAATTTAATAATCCAATATTGTTAATATTGGAGGATCTGACATAAAACATGAAGGTTCTCCTCCCCCATATAGAGGTAACTACCGGTAGTTTAATTTTTATCATTCCAGATTTGTTTTTTTTTTAATATGTTTGTGTGCCTATACAATGCAGTTTCAAAATTGTTTTCATTAGATAATAGTGTGTATAAATCATACATAAGGTAGAAACAATCATGATACAGTGAACACCCATGTACCTAATACTCAGAGTAAGAAAAAGAACATTTTAGCATTTGTGAAGTCCTTATGATATCTTTCCTTTCCATTCTCTTTCCTCTCCTTTCAGAGGTAACTATTCTGGATTTTATGTATATCATCTTCTATTTTTTAAAAAAGGTTTTAATCACGTGTATTTAGTGTGTGTATGTATATATATACATATATATATAATTTTGGTTTTTGGAACTTTTTATAAATGAACTATATTCCTCTGCAACTTGCTTTTTTAATTATTATGTTCCAACAATGTGCAATTATAATTCACTCTTACACCACAGTTTATGCATATTGCATATGCATATTGATGATGGACATATTTGTAGTTAAAAAAATTACAGGTAGGGGCTAATTCTCCAACGTTTCCTGCAACATGCTTTTTCTGCTTAGCATTTAAAACTATTAGTCATAAAATCAGTCTCAAAATATTTTTAAGTCAGTAAATTTAGATATACTTCACTCTTTTTTATTATTATTATTTTTAAACAGTTGTATCCTGTTTCACAGGACGGGGTGTACTATTGTTTATTTAACCATCAACTGTGAGAAACATTAAGATTCATTTTTTTTCTGTAACAGTACAGTTACGCATTTTGATAGTTATAACCATAAATTCCTTAAAAAGATTGACAGTTTACATTTCTGTGGGCAATATATAAATGCCCAATTCTTCTATCCTTGCCTATTGTGAAACTTACTCATTTTAATTGTTTATACTCTGAGCAAAGAAAATCTCAGTATTAAAATTTTCAGTTTCTTTATTCCTAATAAGGTTATGAGCATCTTTTCATACAAACGGACATACATATTTTGTGAGTTTTATTTTTCAAAAGCATTTGATCTCTAAAAAGCCTTTTGTTTTCTTTTTCTATTTAAAATTTCCAACCATTCACTAGCAAGAGTCTTTATTTCAAGTCAGATCTTTACATGTTATACACATTCTCATCTCAGAGATTTTGCTCTTTCTAAGAGTACTTACTGAATGCCTGTAATTGCTTAACTGCTTGCCAGCTACATAAGTTTTCTCATCAAGATCCTGATGAGATAGGTACTACTGTTCCCATTTTTCAGATAAGAAAACTGAAGCAAGAGTTTAAAGTACTTGCCCTGGGTCACACAGCCAGCCAGTGATGGAGCCCAGTCACTGACTTCAGCGCCCGAACGCTTAACCAGTGCATTGTATTGTGTTCTCTTCTTTCTTTTCTTGTCTGAATCCTTTAGAGCTTCTGTGAAGCTCCTCCTAACTATTCCAAACATTATTGGTCTCTTTCTTTTCTGAGCCTTTTAAAAATTAACAGTGTAGACCATATAATTTAGCATAAGCATGAAGGTAGAAATCACTGGAGCATATAGATTTGCCTGAGATTAATGGAGTGATAATACAGTTTACATTTTTAAAAAGTTTCATCAGATTAATGGAGTAATAAGGCAGCTTAAAATTTCTTCCCACGGATAAGCAGATTTTTCTCTCCTGGACTACTTTATTCCAAATAGAGAAACCAGATGGAAAATGAAAAATTAAGATAGTTTATTTTGATCAATGACTGGGCAAGATAAAAACCTCGGTAATAGTCTCAGAAAAATTCATCACCTCACTAAATGTCTTTTAGTTTTTTAAAAATAAAAAGCCAGTTGCTGAAATGCTCATCAGAAATGATTTATTGGGGCTTCCCTGGTGGCGCAGTGGTTGAGAATCTGCCTGCCAATGCAGGGGACACGGGTTCGAGCCCTGGTCTGGGAAGATCCCATATGCCGTGGAGCGACTAGGCCCGTGAGCCACAATTGCTGAGCCTGCGCGTCTGGAGCCTGTGCTCCCCAACAAGAGAGGCCGCGATAGTGAGAGGCCCGCGCACCGCGATGAAGAGTGGACCCCACTTGCCACAACTAGAGGAAGCCCTCGCACAGAAACGAAGATCCAACACAACCATAAATTAATTAATTAATTAAAAAAAAAAGAAAAATAAATGATTTATTATGGTAACATAATCATGTGCTTATTAAAAAGTAGACAAATAGCTTAAAAAAGATAGAAATTTCTTTTTTGCATACACGCAAGCTGGAGGCAGCATTTCAGAACTGGTTTGGTTACTTCTCAGTAATCAAGGGACCCAGGTTCATTCTTTATTATTCCATTATCTCTAGTTTATCACAAGTAGCATATTGTCCAAGATGGCTGCTCAAACTCTATAATCATCATGGTGGCATTCTAGATAGAAGGCGGAGGAAATGTAGGAACGCCACACCCCTCCTTTTAAAGGAAACTTCTCGAAAGTTCCTTACAACACATCTGGCCATGCTTAACCTCAGGGAAGCTGGGAAATGTAGTTCTTCAAGTGAGCACATTGTTATCCCCAGCAGTGTAGAGTGTATGTTACTGTGGAGGAAGGAGCCGTTCATGTTTGGGTCGGCAGCCAACAACGTCTGCTATACTGAGAAAGTAATATAAATTTGTGTTTATAGTCTGTTATTGCAGTTGGGTAAGAAATCATCCCAACTTCACTAATGAACTTCATTAAATAGTTCAGTTCCCAGAAATTTCACGAGTTCTCTTTTAGTTAAGGTTAATAAATATAAATCATTAACCAGTGTTATGATGTAGTTAGGCATGAAAATAATTTTTTCGAAAATATCTTTCTAAGAGAGATTCACAGTTACCTTGGAGATACAGAAGATGGTTACTTTGGCTATATTAAAAATAGATTTTTTTTCTTTGAGAGATTTTTTTTTTTACATGGATTCTTCCATTAATACATAAATTTTTGATGATCTTTATTGAGGTATAGTTTACATACAATAAAATGTTACCCTGTTTAAGCAAGTGCAGTTTTATGAGTTTTGACTAATGTGTAGTCTGTGAAACCACCTCCCACCTCCAGGCAACCACTGATCTGCTGTTACTGTAGACTCATTTTGCCTTTTCTAGAATATTTTATAAATGGAATCATATGTATATAGTCTTCTTTGTCTGGCTTCATGTAGGTAATTCCTTTTTAGTGCTAAGTTTTAGTCCCTTGTATTGATAAACCACAGTTTGCTTATCCATTCATTTATTAATGATTATGAACTTTCATGTACTGGTTTTTATGTGGGGCATATGATTTTATTTCTGTAAACAACCAGGAGTGCCCTTGCTGAATCATGTGGGAAACACAGATTTCACTTTGTAAAGTACTGCTCAACTTTAAAAAGATGATTGTACCGTTTTACATTCCAGCCAGCTATATATGAGTTCTAATTGCTATTCCAGGGTAGCAAAGATTTCCTTTTATGATTTCTTCCAGAAGTATCACAGTGTTCATTATTAGGTTTAGGTCTGTGATTAAGTGATCCATTTTGAGTTTTTTTTTTGTGTGGTGTGAGGTAAGGGTTGAAGTTCTTTTTGCATGTGGGATATCTAGTTATTCCTACATCATTTGTTGAAAAGACTATGTTTTTCCTATCACTGTCAAAAATCAATTGAATGTATTGAATGTATGTGTGTAGTGCGGCTTGTGGGATCTTAGTTCCTCTACCAGGGATCGAATCTGGGCCCTCCGTAATGAAAGTGCAGAGTCCTAACCACTCCGCCAGGAAATTCTGCCAGGAAATTCCCTGTATTCTGTTCCTTTGATCTACATGCCTCTTCTGCCACTACCACACTGTCATGATTACTGAAACCTTACAGTTTATCTTAAAGTCAGGGTAAATTCCCAACTTTGTTCTTTTTCAAAATTGTTTTTGCTCTCCTGGGTACTTTGCATTTTAATATAAGTTTTAGAGTCAACCTGTCAATTTGTTAAAAAAAACAAAAAACAAACAAAAGAAAACAACCTGCAGGGATTTGATTGTGGTCTTGTTGAATCCATAGATCAATATGCGGAGAATTGATAGGTTAACAATTTTAGGTATTCTAAGCCGTAAACATGTTCTGGCTCTCCGTTTCTTTAAGTCTTTAAATTTCTCTGAACATTGTTTATAGTTTTTGGTGTACAGGTCTGCAACATGTGTTATCAGATTTATCCCTGAGTAGTCCATGTTTTTCAATGCTCTTATAAGTGGCATTGCTTTTAAATATTATTTTTAAATTGTTCACTGTTAATATGTAGAATATAATTAACTTTTGTATATTTATTTTACATACTATGTAAATTCCCTAAACTCAATTACAGTTAACCCTTGAACAATATGGAGGTTATGGGAACCAACCCTCCCCACAGTTGAAAATCCGAGTATAACTTACAGTCAGCCCTACATACCCACAGTTCTGCCTCCACAGATTGAACTAACCACGGATCATATAGTACTGTAGTATTTTTAAAAATCTGCATATAAGTAGACCTGCACAGTTCAAACCTGTGTTGTGGAAGGTCAGCTGTATTAGTTTTAGTAGATCTTCTGAAGTCCTTTAATTTTTGTAAATGTACATGATGATGTTGTCTGTGAATAAAGATGATGTTATTATTATCTTCCTTTCCAATCTGTATGCCTTTTATTTCTTGCTTTATTGCATTGATTAGGACCTACAGTACAAAGTTGAATAGAAGTGTGTTAAGAATGTGCATCCTTGCTTTGTTCCTGATCTTAGGTGGAAAGTGGTCAATTTTTCATCATTAATTGTGATATTAGCTGTAGGTTTTTGAATATCCCCTTAATCAGGCTGAGTAAGTTCCCTTTAATTCCTAGTTTGCTAAGTCTTTTTACCATGAATAGGTGTTGAATTTTATTTATTTATTTATTTAATTTATTTATTTTTGGCTGTGTTGGGTCTTCGTTGCTGCGCGCGGGCTTTCTCTAGTTGTGGTGAGCGGGGGCTACTCTTCGTTGCAGTGCACGGGCTTCTCATTGCGGTGGCTTCTCTTGTTGCGGAGCACGGGCTCTAGGCGTGCGGGTTTCGGTAGCTGTGGCTCACAGGTTCTAGAGCGCAGGCTCAGTAGTTGTGGTGCACGGGTTTAGTTGCTCGCGGCATGTGGGATCTTCCTGGTCCAGGGCTCAAACCCACGTCCCCTGCATTGGCAGGCGGATTCTTAACCACTGCGCCACCAGGGAAGCCCTAGGTGTTGAATTTTGTTAAATGTTTTCTCTGTTGATACGATCACAGGTTTTGTTTTGTTATAATGGGGAATTTTATTGATGGGTTTTTGAACTAAGCTTGATTCAAATTACATTGATGGGCTTTCAAACTAATGCAGCTGAGCTTAAATTTCCAAGATAAACTCCATGTGGAGGGTATGTTATCATTTTTATATATTGCTGGATTTGATTTGCTAATATTTTTTTACTGATTTTTAAATCTGTGTTCACGAAGGATATTGGCATGTAGATTTCTTTTCTTGTAATGTTTTTGGTCTTAGTAATGTTGGTCTCTTAAAAATGATTTGGGAAGTAGTCCCTCTGTTTTTTGAAAGTTTGTGTAGAACTGGTGGTATTTCTTCCATAGATGTTTGATAGAATTTACTAGTGAAGCCATCTTGCGTTGGAGAATTCTTTGAGGGAAGATTTTAGTTTATGAATTCCATTTCTTTAATAGATAAAGGGCTGTTCAGATCTTTGTGTGTGTGTTACTTTGGTAATTGTTGCAAAGGACTAGTCCATTTAATCTAAATAGTTTTAATTATTGACATACTGTTGTTTATAGTAATTTCATTATCTTTACAGTGTCATTATGATGTGAAGTAATTTCTCATCTCTCATTCCTGATGTTGGTAATTTGTCTTTTTTTCCCTCTCTTGATTAACCTAGTGAGAAGTTTGTCAATTTTATTGATCTTTTAAAATAACCAGCTTTTCATTTTATTGGTTTTCTCTATTGTTAGTCTGTTTTATATTTCATTTATTTCTTTTCTTCATCATTTCTATCAATCTACATTTGGCTTAATTGACACCTTTTCTAGCTTCCAAAGGAAGAAGCTTAGAGCAATTTTATATCTTTCTTCCTTTCTAATGTAAATATTTAAAGCTACAGATTTCTCTTTGAGCACTGTTTGACTTATACCCCTCCTATTTTGGTATATATTTTTTTCATATTCCGTTCAAAATATTTTCTAGTTTCCCTTGTGATTTTTTGGGGGGTGGTTCTATGCATTATTTATAAGTATTATTTATTTACAGATTTTGTGGGAGAGGGGAGCATTAGAGGTATTTTGTTAATTTCTAACTTAATTCTATTCAGAAGTTTCAACTTGTAAAAATATATTGATAGGGGACTTCCCTGGAATCCACCTGCCAATGCAGGGGACATGGGTTCAATCCCTGGTCCGGGAAGATTCCACATGCCGAGGAGCAACTAAGCCTGTGCGCCACAACTACCGAGCCTGTGTGCCACAACTGCTGAAGCCCGCATGCTCTAGGGCCCGAGTGCTGCAGCTACTGAGCCCAAGTGCTGCAACTGCTGAAGCCCGCGCACCTAGAGCCCATGCTCTGCAACAAGAGAAGCCACCACAATGAGAAGCCCGCACATCGCAATGAACAGTAGCCCCCACTCACCGCAACTAGAGAAAGCCCACGTGCAGCAACAAAGACCCAACACAGCCAAAAATAAATAAAAAATGAAGAAAAAAATTAAAAATATTTTGGTATTTATTTTATGGCCCAGCATATGGTTTCTCTTGGTGAATGTTCCATGTGCATTTGAAAAAAAAAGTATTTTTTTGTTGAGTTATAATGTTTTATAAATGTCAGTTTGGCTTTGTTGGTTGATAGTGTTCACGTTTTTCTATATTCTTACTGATTTTCTGTCTACTTGTTTTATCAGTTGCTGAGAGGAGACCTGTTGAAATCTCCAATTATAATTCTGGATTTGTCAGTTTCTCCTTTTAGATATATCTGTTTGTGCTTCATATATTTTGAAGCTTTGTTATTAGGTACCTACACATTTGGGATTTACGCCTTCTTGAAGATTTGACATTTTTATCATTATAAAATTTCTCTCTCTATTCCTAGTAATGGTCCTCTTGGAGTCAAGAGGTATTGGTATTAATCCAGTCACTGCAGCTCTCTTATAAGTTATGTTTGCATGATGTATCTTTTTCTACCATTTCACTCTTAATCTAACTTGTCTTTAAGTGCGTTTCTTGTGAGCAGTATGTAGTTGGGCCTTTAAAAATTTTATCCATTCTGAGAATTGATATCTTTTAATTATAGTAGACTATATTTAATATAATTATATTGATATGATTGGGTTTAAGTCTACTACCTTGGCTTTTTTTTTTTCCTGTCTGTCCCATCTATTTTTTGCTCCCCTCCCCCTTTTATTTTTGTCTTTTTCTACTTGCTTTGGATTATTTTGAGTTTTTTTTTTTTTTTTTTTTTTAACAAGTCCATTTTGTCTTCAATATTGGTTTATTAGATATACCTCTTTGTTTTACTTTTTAAGAACTGGTCAAGGGTTTATAATACACATCTTTAACTTATTTCAGTGTGCCTTTAAATAATAAATTTTTTCATTTATAATGTTAAAACCTTAGAACAGTATACAATCCATTTTCTTTTTCTGGTCTTTGTTCTGTTGTTGTCATAAATTTTTCTTCTATATCTAGTATACAGTACATGATCCATTATTTTTGCTGTAAACAGTTAATTAGTTTTTAAGGAAATTTTTAAATTAGAAAACATGTTTTGTATTTATTTGTATGTTAACTTTCTGGTGCTTGTTATTCTTTTGTGTAGATCCAGGTTTCCATCTATTTTCCTTGTACCAGAAGAACTTTTTTTTTTTTTTTTTTTTTTAATAAATTATTATTTATTTATTTTTGGCTGTGTTGGGTCTGTGTTTCTGTGCGAGGGCTTTCTCCAGTTGTGGCAAGCGGGGGGGCCACTCTTCATCGCGGTGCGCGGGCCTCTCACTGTCGCGGCCTCTCTTGTTGCGGAGCACAGGCTCCAGACGCACAGGCTCAGTAGTTGTGGCTCACGGGCCTAGTTGCTCCGCGGCATGTGGGATCCTCCCAGACCAGGGCTCGAACCCGCGTCCTCTGCATCGGCAGGCAGATTCTCAACCACTGCGCCACCAGGGAAGCCCCAGAAGAACTTTTTAAAAAAACATTTATTCTAGTTACATTTATTAAAGTGCAGTTCCATTGGCTTCTGTTGAGCTAAGAAAATCTGTATTTTACCTTCATTTTTGAAAGATATTTGCTTGATTTAGAGTTCTAGATTTGGAGTTTTTTTTTTTTTCTTTCAGCTTGTTCCATTGTTTCCTGCTTGCATATTTTCTGATGAGCAGTCTGTTGTAAATACTGTGTTTGCTTCTGCTTATGTAATGAGTCTTTTTTTTCTCTCAACAGCTTTTAAGATTTTCCTTTTTATCACTGGTTTTCAGAAATTTAATTGTATATATTTTGATTTCTTTTTTCTTTTGGTTTATATTGCTTTGGGTTCACTGAACTCCTTGGTTCTGAGATTTATTGTTCTCATGAAACTTTGAGACAGTTTGGCCATTATTAAATAATATTGTTTTTGGTTTTGTCTTTGTTTTTTTTCTGGTCCTCCCTTTCCCCCTTTGTGTGTCAGGACCCTAATTACATGTATGGTAGACTACTTGATATTATTCTGACTGCTTCGGCTTTACTCATTATTCTTTGAGTTTTAAAAAATTATCTATTCTTAAGCTTGGATAATTATATTGTATGTTTTCAAGTCCCCTGATCTTTTTTTTTGGCAGTGCCTAATCTGTTAAATCCATTCAGTGAATTTGTCATTTCATATTTTGAATATTTGAGGACTAGAAATTTTTTGGTCTCTTTTTTATATCTTTAATTTCTCTCTTTAAGCTTGTTTTTCTTTAAATCCTTGACCGTACTTATAATAGCTGTTTTTAAACTGATTTTTAATTCCATCATCACACTCATTTCTGGGTTTGTTTCTCTTCAGTGATTTTTCTCCTGGTCATGGGTCTCCTTTTGCTGTTTCTTTGAATGTCTAGTATTCTTTTATTGGATACTAGACATTGTGAGTATTATGTCATTGAAAGTTTGGATTTTATTTTTTCTTTTAAAGAGTTGAATTTTGTTTTGGCTGCCAGTTAAGTTACTAATAGATAAGATGATGATCATACTACTAGATAAGATGATGGTGGTGGTGGTGGTGGTTGAGGCCTGATTATTAGGATGGGTTAAAGCCGTCTTTATGTTAGGCCTAGGTTTCTCACTTATGAGGCTTGACTTTTCTGTGGTCTCTATCTTATGCCCAAGGTGTTTAACAATGTTGTGGGGTTTTTTTTTGTTTGTTTTTGGTTTTAAACTGGCTGTTCAGAACTAGATTATTTCCCAGCTTCGCTCCCCTCCCTGTCTCTCCCCCGCCACCTCCCCGCCCCAGCTTTGTGTGAGCTGTTGGAATGATAGCTCTCTAGTAGTTCTTTGCCTGGCCCCACTGAATTTTGTTGTTTGAATGTGCAACTTGGTATTTATGAACAGTCTCAAAAGAACCCCTATGAGGTCCCTGGAGCTCTTTTTTTGCATAACTTTTTCCTTTCTGGTGATCTGCTTTCACATATTCTAGCTGCCTTAGGCTTTATAGAACACACTTCATTTGTTTTCTTTCTCTCAGATATTCTACCTCTGTGTTGTTTGCTGTCCAATGTCTGAAAACAGGAGTTCCATATTTTTTTGTTTGGTTTTCTAATTGTTTATGGTGGGAGGATAATTCTGGTGCTTCTTATTTATATTTTAAATGTCATATTTGTCTATGTATATTATCCTAGCTTAGGGATGAGCAGACTTTTTCTTAGAGAACCAGAGAGTTAATTACTTAAGGCTCAACACTGTGGTTGTAGTGGGGAAGCTGCCACAGACAATATGTGGTGTAGCTGTGTACTAATAAAACTTAATTTACAAAAACAAGTTGCCTGCCTGTGGGCCCTAGTTTGCTAACTCCTGAGCTAGTTGACTGAGATACAAATGATATTAGAGTTATGAAATCTTATGCTTGAAAGGAAGGAATCTTTGAGATTCATATTTCAGGTTTGAAAGGAACCTTATAAATCATATTGTTTAACCAGCTCTTTGGTGTTTGAAGCCACATCTACTATTGACCAACTTCTCCCTAACCCCCCACATCTATGATTCTCAGGGATGTCAGTCAGGGGTTTTTTCTTGAGTGAGCTCTCACTGTTGTTTTAGTTTTTTCCATTTGATTCTCTGCTACCACTTGGGTTAGTTCTGAGCAAATTGAATCCATCTTTCATTTATCTGTCTTCTGTGTAACTGAAGACTTTTCAAATTTCTTCAGAATCTTAACTTCATATTAAATTCATTCAACTGTGGCTTTATTATTTTATTTTATTTTATTTTTGCTGTTATGTTTATTCGCTTGAAAGGATTGAACATGAGGCCATATAGCCTCTAGCCATTTGACATGTTTAGATTTCCTCACTAACCCAGTCCTTCATCTGTTAATTTGTTCCACCGTATGTAGATTCCTCTCAAACTCTGGAGCTAGGAGTTAAAAGCAATATTGGCTAGTGACTCTTATGATCTGTTATGTAGGATCTAGGTACTATACTTCTATCAAAGTAGCTTATTAAGATGACAGTAACTTTTAAAATAGTTACTTGACATTGTTTAATTGTGTTAAAGTCATTGTCAATAAAACCTTGGCCCTTTTCATGGGCCTTTTCTATAACTCATGCTTATGCTAAATTCCATTTTTTATTTTTATATTTTTGAATTAATATTGGTAAACTGAGGGCTGGAAAAATTATAGTTGAGGAAAAAAGTTATTATGAATCAGCGAAAGTATATATGTGTTAGAAAGCATCTTTAATCTACAACTTTATTGTATGGAGAGTTATCACATTGCATTTCTCACAACATGAAAATACCATGTTAGATGAGAGTCAGATGAGAGGCCCAATGCCCTGCTGTCCTCATCCCCTCTGCGGACGGGATCCCTGGTAAGCCACTTAGCTCGGAGTAGGAAGAGCTTGAGCAGAGCTAGGTGGAGGGGGGGGGGGGGAGCATGCAGCTGGAAGTGTGTCTCTGCCCAGCTAGAGTTTTAATAGTCTAAAAATGGAGAGAAGAAAGAGACAACAACTCATTTTAACACCTGGTAAATAACTCTTTGGCTTTTGCAACATAATTTATGGGATGCTAAGTTGTTCTTAAGGTTAGGAATTTGTCTAGAATCAATCTATAAAAATGTGTGAGTTCTCAATATTAATAGTAACTTTTCGTATATGTTAAATATGTTTTGTTACCACATTTTGATTAGTTTAAAAAATTTTTAAAACATAGTGGTACTCTGACACAGTTAAAGAATCAAATAGTTCTACAAGGTTTTTTTTTTTTTTTTTTTTTTTTTCTTGGCTGTGCCATGCAGCTTGTGGGATCTTAGTTTCCCCACCAGGGATTGAACCCAGGCCACGGCAGTGACAGCACCAAGTCCTAACCACTGGAGCACAGGGAATTTCTAGGTTTAGTGAATAGTGTTCCCCTACTCCTGGCCCCTGTTTTACCTTCTCCAGAGACACACATGTTCACCTACTTTTGTTGATTATCTTGATTCTTAAATGTTACTAAATACTAAGTTTATAGTTATTTTAGCTTTTAAAAATGTGGATCTTCCACTATTGAAGATGAGGATTTAGCTTATTCTCTCTCCCTCTTACTAAGCAAATATGCCTTTTTCCATCCTTCCATTTTACCAAAATAGTTGTATAGTAATTTTGGTTAGCTTAATATTCAGTGTTAACATTCACTTGATTATGTTAATGTATGGCAAAGCCATGCAGTAAACTCTGATTACTTTTCCTTCTGTGTAACTCGAAGATGGTAATTATCTGGATTTTGTTTGTTTGTTTGTTTTTGGACTGTTTACTATGTATTTTAAACTAATTCATCCCCAAACTTTTTGCCTATTATTTGAATCTTCTTTTAAGTCTTTCAAATATCGGGTGTTCTTTCAGTTTCAAATTCTTTAACAAAAGTCTTTCGTGGAGCCATCTGACCTGTCATAATCTGGATTGGTTGCCCTCTACGCTGGTGCACAGTTCACAACCTGGAATCATCTGATTATTGACTGTAATCTTAGGGATTTGTTTTGCTCCCTTCCGCGTTGGATCTATTTCCTAAACCGCATGGCTTCTTACTTGGTTTATTCCCTCCTTTTGGTGGGGTATACCTACAGTAGCTTCCTGAGAAAGGGTGCCTTTTTTTTTTTAAACACCTTGCATATTTTGAAATGTATTTATTCTGCTTTTACACTTGATAGGTAATTTAGATTGGCATAGATATCTAGTTTGGAGTACTTTTTCTTTAGAATTTTGGAGTTATTGCATCATTGCCTTCTTGCTTCCTAGTATTACTGTTGAGAAGTCAGAAATCCTTCTGATTCCTGATTCTCTGTATGTGTCCCCTTTTTACTATATGGCAGCTTTGAGGCCCTTCTCTTTGTCTGCAATGTGTTGAGAGTTTACAGTAATATGCTTTCTGTGAGTCTCTTTTAATCTATTGTTCTAGATACTCAGTGAGCCCTTTCAATCTAGAAATTTGTATTCTTCTCTCATCACCCCCCCCCCCCGAAATTTTTCTGAATTATTTTATTGGTCATTTCCTCTTTTTCATTTTCTGTGTTTTCTCTTTCTGAAAGCTCTTGTATTTAGTTTTGAACTTCTTGGGCTGCTCCTCTAGTTTTATCTCCCCCCACCCTCCTATTTTTTATGTTTGTTTATTTGCTTTACTTTCTGGGGGAAACTTTATCTTCCAGCCCTTCTGTGGAGTTTTATCATTTCTGGCATCATTGTTTTAAAATTTCCAAGAGCCATCTTTTAGGTCTCTGTGCTTCTTTTCTGAAATAGCATCCTGTTCTTTTTTAATGGTTGCACTATTTTATCTCTTTGAGAATATTAATGATAGATTTTTTTTAAGTTTTCTTCTCCCGACGTAGTCTGTTTCCTCCAAGTCACTTTTCTGTGTTTTTGTCTCTATAATTCCTCAGTGGTTTTCCTCAACTTTTTAGTAATTCCCAGTCATCTGTTCATGTTTAGGAAAGATGGACTAAAAAACTGCTTCGAAGTAGTATGTGAGTGACATTTGTTTACTGTGCAGTTCACTGATTGGGGTGGACTCTTTAGTTGGGGAACCTTTGATGTCATTATCTTGAGGTCTTTTCTGTTGAGCTGTCAGTTTTCCCAGAGAAGACTTTTCCAGACTCCTTTCTGGGGGATGAAAGACTGGCTGCCAGCTTTCTAGGTGCTTAGAGGGAGAGGGTTGGAGAGGGTGATTTTTGGCCTTCATTCTGTACATGGTCACCTGATGTATTGTTTTCACTCTGGTTTCCTGCCTTCATTTGTGCCTGTGTCCATGAGTTCAGATACCCTGTGTTTTACTGGCTCTAGAGAATACCCTTCCAGTGATTTGCTACTATAAAGACAGGCAGTGGGGAGGGTACCTGGGTTCTGAGTGTCTTCTAGGCAGGCTTTCAACTAGTTTTCCTTATTTGCTCTTTTCTCTGCCTTTCTACTTCCACAAGATACCCATATCTGTGGGTTCTGCATTTGTGGATTCAATCAACTGCGGACCAAAAATATTCAGAAAAAAAATTCCAGGAAGTTCCAAAAAGCAAAACTTGAATTTGCTTTGCACCTGCAACTATTTTTTTTTTTTTAACATCTTTATTGAAGTATAGTTGCCTTACAATGGTGTGTTAGCTTCTGCTTTATAACAAAGTGAATCAGTTATACATATACAATATGTTCCCATTTCTCTTCCCTCTTGCATCTCCCTCCCTCCCACCCTCCCCATCCCATCCCTCTAGGTGGTCACAGAGCACCGAGCTGATCTCCCTGTGCTATGCGGCTGCTTCCCACTAGTTATCTATTTTACATTTGGTAGTGTATATATGTCCATGACACTCTCTTGCCCTGTCACATCTCACCCCACCCCCTCCCCATATCCTCAAGTCCATTCTCTAGTAGGTCTGTGTCTTTATTCCCGTCTTGCCACTAGGTTCTTCATGGCCTTTTTTTTTTTTTTTTTTTCCCTTAGATTCCGTATATATGTGTTAGCATACTGTATTTGTTTTTCTCTTTCTGACTTACTTCACTCTGTATGACAGACTCTAACGCCATCCACCTCATTACAAATACCTCCATTTCATTTCTTTTTATGGCTGAGTAATATTCCATTGTATATATGTGCCACATCTTCTTTATCCATTCATTTGTCGATGGACATTTAGATTGCTTCCATGTCCTGGCTATTGTAAATAGAGCTGCTATGAACATTTTGGTACATGACTCTTTTTGACCTATGGTTTTCTCAGGGTATATGCCCAGTAGTGGGATTGCTGGGTCGTATGGTAGTTCTATTTGTAGTTTTTTAAGGAACCTCCATACTGTTCTCCATAGTGGCTGTATCAATTTACATTCCCACCAACAGTGCAAGAGTGTTCCCTTTCCTCCACACCCTCTCCAGCATTTATTGTTTCTAGATTTTTTGATGATGGCCATTCTGACCGGTGTGAGATGATATCTCATTGTAGTTTTGATTTGCATTTCTCTAATGATTAATGATGTTGAGCATTCTTTCATGTGTCTGTAGGCCATCTGTATATCTTCTTTGGAGAAATGTCTATTTAGGTCTTCGGCCCATTTTTGGATTGGGTTGTTCGTTTTTTTGTTATTGAGCTGCATGAGCTGCTTGTAAATCTTGGAGATTAATCCTTTGTCAGTTGCTTCATTTGCAAATATTTTCTCCCATTCTGATGGTTGTCTTTTGGTCTTGTTTATGGTTTCCTTTGCTGTGCAAAAGCTTTTAAGTTTCATTAGGTCCCATTTGTTTATTTGTGTTCTTATTTCCATTTCTCTGGGAGCTGGGTCAAAAAGAATCTTGCTGTGATGTATGTCATAGAGTGTTCTGCCTATGTTTTCCTCTAAGAGTTTGATAGTGTCTGCCCTTACACTTAGATCTTTAATCCATTTTGAGTTTATTTTTGTGCATGGTGTCAGGGAGTGTTCTAATTTCATACTTTTACCATGTACCTGTCCAATTTTCCCAGCACCACTTATTGAAGAGGCTGTCTTTTCTCCACTGTATATGCTTGCCTCCTTTATCAAAAATAAGGTGCCCGTATGTGTGTGGGTTTATCTCTGGGCTTTCTATCCTGTTCCATTGATCTATATTTGCACCTGCAACTATTTACATAGCATTTACATTGTTTTAGGTATCATAAGTAACCCAGAGATTACTTAAAGGATATGCATAGGTTATATGCAGATACTATACCATTTATATAAGGGACTTGAGCATCCACAGATTTTGGTATTTGTGGGGCATTCTGGAACCAATCCTCCATGGAGACTGTGGGACGACTGTACCTGTATTTATAATTCTGTGTAAGTTGGGTTGTAGCTCCGCTTTCTCCACAGTTTTCTTAGGTATTATAAGTCTCTTGACCTCTTGAGCATCTGCTTCTTACCTTTCAAAACCTGGATGCGCTCATCTCTACTACCTCTACCATTGTGATTTTATGATTTAAGGGAAAAAACACAAAGCAAAGAAACAAACTTCTTTACTGGGTTTTTTTGAGGGATTTAAGAGAGAGCAAAAGCAGATGTGTGTGTTTACTCTGCCGTCTTTACCTGGAGCTGATTAGTTATGTTTTAACAGACGTTTTCTATGATCCTGACTTTTTTCCTTCCTATGACTCCAGTTGAGAGGTGACTTAATATGTTTGTTAGCTGTATTTCCTTGGTCTACTAGCGTAGTAACTCTATCACAGGAGGAAGTGAGGTGAGGCAGACTTGGAATTTCCTAGTGTACTCATGTTAGTCTCAAGTGATCACAGCTGCCTTTTCGACATACCATCCTAGAATCCTGCCAAGGATTCATATTAAGCTAATTGTTCTGTAGTTGGAGAAATCTTTCTTTCGACTATTCTTGAAAATTCATAATATCTTCTGGTCACTCTCCTGTTCCCGCTGATCATTGTAAGGCATCTAATAAGGGTTACTCTCATTTACAGGTTGCCTTTGTGAGTGGGATGTAATTAGCCTGGGTCAGGAGACTTGAACTCATTTATAGTATCTAGGTCAACCATATCACCTTACAGGCCAGGAAGCCAAGGTGCCCAGAGTTGGAGATTTCCTGATATTGTTTAGGTAAATAGTTGAAAAACTAGGACTTGAACCTAGATCTCCTGACCTGCAACCAGTGTTCTTTCCATGATACTACACCCTGGGTTCATTCTTACCAAGTTACATTAGTTTTATTCTATTCCATGACCTCTGAATACAGGTTTAACTTTGGAGAGCCACGTTGCAAGTATATGTTGGTCATGAGGGATCTGATTGCGATGGGTTAGTGCAAATAAATGACCTCCATTGGGAAAATTTATCAGCTCATTTCCTATGTATAGTACCTAAAGAATAGGATATTAAGAATCAATATAAATTTTCTTTAAATACATTCATGTCATAAGAAAGTACATTTATCCTGATTCTGTTGTAATCTTTTTAATTAGAACCATTCTGTATTGAACTTCTGTTTAGACCAGGGGAGTCTCTGCCAGTTAAGTTCAGTTCCCAGAGGATGCTGACAACCTGTACAGCTGATACCAGCCACTGCTGAGAAGACTTTCCTCCAGTCTCTCTTGCTATTAGAATAGTTATTTTCTTGGTTTGTTATACATATCCTCTAAAAATTAGCTTGTGTGGTTATGGTCTTATAGTGGTAACATGTAAAGAAGGCATATAATTATCTGAGTGAAATAAAACAGGTCTCTCCTATTCATGGGATGGTGTAGTGGGCAGTCTTATACTAGTTTTCTTAATAACTCAGGAAGAGTAAAGAAAGATTCATGAACTTTCTTAAATTAGAAAGTTTGGCCGTGAGCTCTTGTCATTGCTAAATTGAGTTGATGACTGTTTCTTTGTACTATTTTATATCCTCTAGGGCTAATTTTTACCGTTAGCCCTGTGAAACAGCATGGCAGAGCGGAAAGAGTTTATGCTTTAAATTCAGTTACGCTTTAAATCCAGTTATGTTTGGGATCTGCCAGTCGCTACCTGTGTGGTTATTGGAGAATTATTTAAACTTTGTGTTTCTGAGAATTATTTTAACTGTCTGTTTGAGAAGATTAGGAATTATATATGAAGACACTAGTATGGTGCCTCATGTTAGAAATTCTATGTGAAGACCCTAGTATGCTGCCCGGTATTAAGCAGGTGACAAATAAATGATGATGGTTGTGGTTATTGTTCTATCTATGTGCAATACTGATTTTTTTCCTTGCATGTTTTTTTCCTGATTCTCTATTTTAAAAACCATGTAATCTTAAACTTAAATATAAATATGTATTGTTCATCTTTGACAGTGAGAAATAATTGCATTTTGGGGATAATTTGCACCTAGAAATATTTTAAAGGGTTGCTTCAAGAATTTTGAGTCTTGGAAATACACATTTGTCAGAAATTGGGTCGACAGAACTTTGTGGGGAATTGATTTTTAACTATAAACATGGTCATGGTATATGAAGATATATTTTAATAGTGTAATTGAATATACATCCATGATAGGATTTTTTTTTCTTGGACAAAGTGTTTCAGTCGTTTTTCCTCTTAATCAAATATTAACTCAAAATTTAAAGCAAGTCTTTGAACATTCATTTTATACCTAGGTATCTGTTAGGCTTGAATGATGTTTCATTGTTACATTTTCCAGTGAAGACTGGTATAGTGATATTTAATTTTAGTTTTAAGGTAAAGGGATAAATTGTTTTTAAATGATTGGACATTTTTAGTACTTCTGGCTGAATTAGTTATGAAGAGATTAAGTTTGTAGCCTTGATGTTATGTCACTTGCATTTGTATTACATCACTTGTTAGAACAACTCCATAAAGATATAGAGCAGGTGGCAGCGGCTTTCTTTTACCACTGAGACCATAGAAGCACTGATAGGAAGTTAGTGAAAGTGCTAGGATTAGGAAACCATTCTCCTGAATCAAAGCCAAGTATTTTGTTTGCTGAACCATGCATGCTGGGTGTTACAGGTAGAAAGTATTCTTGTAAGTTGCTGTTTGTAGATTTTTTTGGGGACTGACTCACCTGATATTTAAATCTCTGATGTATTTTAATTTTCTAACCTTTTAAATATGGTTAATGTAAGCATTAGTGATTCATATTTATTGGTATATTTTCCCCCTCTTCTCTTCCTCCCCCCCCACTTCCTCAGGATCCTTAGGCACAGAACACTAGCTTAGGTGATATAAGAAAAGTTAGTCTTCTACTTGACTTTTCTGATTTCAACTGCCCCCACTTAGTCTTTTTATTTAGTTTCCTTCTTTGATATTTATTAAAAAAATTGATCTTAGGCTTTCTGATTAAAACATAAATAGACATACACACACACTGCTTTTATTTGAGGAAACGAACTTCTATGATAGAAAAACACAAACGATGTGAACAGACAACTAAAGGGAAGTAGTACTACTACACTAGTACTACTAGTAATGAACCAGTATCATTTATATTTTTTGCCATGTGCCAGGCACTGTCCTAAGCGCTTTCTGTATAGACTAACTCATTTAATCAACTCTGAATACCATTATTCTCATTTTACCGGTGAGGCAACTGAGAGACAAAGATTAAATAATTTGCGAGGTACTTGCTACTTTCAGCTAGTAAGTACACAGCTGGGAATCAAACCCAAGAAGACTGGCCCCAGGTTATACTTCTGATCAAATATATGATAATAATTTCCTCTTAGTAGAATGAAGACTACCAGTTGGTACAAGGGCATACCATTTAATTAAATCGACAGGTATTTTTAAAGATATGCAGTTTGGCAGGAGGTTACTTGTATGGGTGAGACTACTAAAAAGCAGTATGGAAGCATTCTTTCATGAGTCCTAAAATATTTGTATTCTTTGGTAATTCTACAGCAAGCAATCTCTCCTAAGGAAAGTAATCAAGAAAATAATGTTCAAGGATGTTCACCAATTATAATAATCGTGAAGAAGGAAGATTGTCCAGTTGTTATGGAATAAATTGTTTTCTCCAAACAGTGTATAGTATGAAAACATTAAGAATTGTTTTTGAAGAATAATTAGTAATATATAGAAATATTTATAGTATGTGAAAAAGGCTATAAAACCATGCAGTATGATTCTAACTTCAAAATGTATAAGTACAGAAAAACAGGAAGAACATAAAGTACAATGCTAATAATTATTTCTGATGTGATTATGGAGAATAATTATTTCTTGTGTGATTAGTTTACTCTTTGAACTTTTTCATTGGCCAGGTAGTTCTTTTATAGCTGGAGGAAACCAAGTGGTGCAAAGGGAAAGCCTAAATGATGCCAATACCAGTTTTTATGAAGAATATTCATTAAAGATTAGATTTCCATATCTCATAGTGTGAAAGGAAAAGTTAGTGACTTTCAGACAGTTTTAGTTTGGATATTAATATTTTTGGAGTCATTTAAGTGAAGCTTTTTTTGGGGATTGAAGAAAACTGATATTTTTTTCTTAGAGATGTTCATTATAGTGATTATTTTAGCACTTTAAATTTGTTTCAGTTATGGTAGTAGAAGATGCAGTTATTTTTCTCCCCTGTGGTACTTGTTTTTTGAAAAACAACTTCTTGACAAAAATTACTAACTTGGTTGTGGTGGGAGGGTGAGGAGGGGGGACGATGAGTGAGTAAGGATTAAATGCAAGGGACACATGGACTGTTTGGTACAGAATTATATTATGGAATCAGTTTTACTATCAGTTTTGAATACATAGTTGTAGTTTACAGTTATTTAAGTAAGGAATTTAACTTTTGTTTGTGTTGAAACATCCTTGAAATTTAGTTCTTTTAAACCTAAGATTTAAAAATTTTAGAATACAAATCCACGTAACAGAATAAAGACAGAGGATTAGCTGTCAGCTGGTTTAAAGTTACCATGTTTTAAAATGTGTTTAAAAAACAAAAGACGAAGCTGTGTTAGGGAATTGTTACAGAAGCAAAGCTTTTCTGTGTGCTGCATGTTAAATAACATGAATAAATTGCTGATAACTTTCCATCAGTTTTATTAGCAGGCTATTTTGGCTTTCATAATGAAGCACTGTGGTACTGCATACTATTTCCCTGATTAAAAAAGATTTAAACTGTAGCTTCTGGATGGGACGAAATTGAGGAAATTCTTCGAAAGAAAGAATTATTTCAATTCTACAAACTTATTTTTTAAACTCTTACTTGATTTCTAAATATAATTTATGAATTAAATAAGGCATAATAATATAGAAAATTTTATTTATAGGGACTTTAAAGTAAATGTTAGGTAAAAAATGGTTCAACAGGAAATAATGATTATCTGTTTGCTGTATTTTGGTATTTAATATAAAGAGCTATGTAGAAATCTTGATAGGAGGAAATGAGTTGTTTTCCCCTTAAAAAAATCAAGGGTTGACATAAATTTTTCAGTGGAAGAAATCTTACTATATGAGGTATACTGTAAATATTTATTTTAGCAAATTAATTTATCTGTATGGCAGCCTGTTTTTAGTGTTAAGTAAAAAGAACAGTCAAAACTGTTGTAATTTTCTTTCCTTTTTTCAGGCTGAACTCACGGGAATCAAATGGCGTAGGTACAATTTTGGAGGGCATGGGGACTGCGGACCCATAATTTCAGCCCCAGCCCAAGATGATCCAATCCTGTTAAGTTTCATCCGCTGTCTGCAAGCCAACTTGCTGTGTGTATGGCGTCGTGATGTCAAACCAGATTGCAAAGAGTTATGGATATTCTGGTGGGGAGACGAACCCAACTTAGTGGGTGTAATACATCATGAACTACAGGGTAAGATTTTTGTTTTTTCTTAAAAATTAATTTGCATTGTATATTTTTTGAACAGTGGTGAATTCTGAAAAGGTTATTAAGACTTCCTGAGAAGAAAAATCCAAGTGTTTAATGGGCTGTGTGTCAAAGGAACATCCTTACTCTCACCCCTCTTCTTTCCACCCCGGTTTTTTTCAAATTTTCTTGTCCTTTCTCAGTCATGCTGGGAATCAGAACCTTGTGAGCCACTCTTATTAAAGGAAAGTATAGTGTCCCCTGGGTGTTTGGGTTGGGATTGAGGCTAAGATCCACTGTTTTAAAATGATAGTGAAATGTGAGTAATTAGCAAGTCAGTGAAATGAACAGAGTTGTGTTTTTTTGGACTGTTGCTGTTATGGTTTATTGCCAGCTGAACTCTAGTGGAAAATTGTAAAGTGATAATAGAAATTTAGTGCAAGCCTTGTTGGACAAAATTATGAGATGACATTGGATAATATTTTGTAGAAAGATTTATGTAAAGAACCTACTCCGATTTTGGCATAGCAAGTTTTCCTGTGTCTTGTTTCTGCTTTTTATGTAATTAGGTGATTCCAGGAAATATTTGCTCCAATGCTGCCTAATTTTTAACTTCAGATTACATCTGATATCTGGAAATTTTGAACTAATGTAAGAGTTTCATTATTCTGAGCTACTTTTTGTATTTACCACAGATTTATAACCAGAGGAAATATTATCGATATTCTTTGAATTTCTAGTAAAACTTTTCACCTCTTCACCTAAATCTTTCCATCTCGTATGCTAAAGAATTTTTCTAAATCAGGACTAATTCTGATCTTTAGTTAGGGTAGGGCATTAACTCTTTTTGACTTAGTCTCCTAGAACCAGCTTTTATTATGTCTAAGTTACTCTATATTTTATTAATTTGTGGTTGAAAAATTTCAGATAGTGTTTGAAATGTTTTGTTGCTTCATATACTTCATATTGTTTTTAAAGGAAGGGTGAAACTAACTTTGATGTATTTGAGGATCTATTCTAAAGTGTTGAAATTTGCCTAAAGGATTTCCTGCCGACTTCTGCCTGACACCTTCCTAGCTTTTCTTTACAGCCATTTTTGATCTGTGATGTCTCCTGCCACAACAGCCAGAGGGCAGTAAACCACAGTGGACTAACTGAGCTGTTTACTTTATGGCCCATTTGTTCAACTCAAACCTTTCTCCTATAGTTTTTAGCGTATTTGGTTTATAAATATAAGAATCTATTCTGGGTAAGATTGCTTACTTAGCTGGTTAGTCAACAATATCTCAGAATTATATGCATCTCAAAGCTTATTTCATGTAGTTAGCAGTGAACTCGGGTAAAATTAGTTTTAAACATCTGGTTTCTGGTTATCAGAATTTTTAAAATAAAATACCTCCTGAAAGATACTTATAACATTTATATTTGTCCATTTAAGTATCAAAACATATCTTTTTGTTCTTTAAAAAAATTTTTGCACACGTGGTAGAGGAATATAGCATTTTTGTTTGTTTTATTAATAGTTTCATTTTCCTTCATTTTGCGTGATTATTTCTGGCTCTTAATCTCCTTCCATTTTTCTACTCCCTATTGATCCCTTATGTTTTAACTTTTTGGTCTGGTCTTTATTTGTTAGCAACACAAATCATCATTTTACAGTGATGATGAAACCAAACCCAACGGTTATTTACGCTTATTTAGTTGATGTATAAAGTTATTTATCCATACCAACAAAGCACAGGATCAGTGTTTTTAGAAATAACTTATTAAGTTATTGTATTATTTCTCATGGACTTTGTTACTGAGTTAACAAAAAGATGTAGGCTGTTTAAATATTTTATAGCTGCTTTATTCATTAGTGTATTGTTTTCCTGGTAAAGAATTAAGCAAAGATTAACTTCTTTTAAATTGTTTTTATAAATTACAGAAATACTGCATTTTAATTAGAAAATTAGGAAAGTAGAACCACCAAAGGAAGAGAACAAAGAAACAAAAATCCTGAAGTCCAAAGCAGAGTTTTAATATTTGGTGTTTCTGTGTATAAATGAAAGTGGTATCGTACTGTTTTGTAACTCAGGCCTTTTCACTTAACAGTATCTTGTGAATGTTTTTACCTCATAATGATTACTTTTTAATTTTCTTTCCTGTTGAGTCTGAAAAGGGCGTAAACTGTTTATTTTTTTGCATGCCATCAGGGAAGTATTACAGTGATGGACAATCATAACTTTGTTAAGTACATCTACCCTTTTTATATGTTGAATTTGTGAAAGTTATTAGATTGAAGCAAATGAGCTTTTCTGTAGGTAAAAGTGGTTGTAAAGGATAGTTTTGTGTTTCAACCTAATATTAGAAAATATTTGAAACTTAATTAGAAAAATGAGTGGCATAAAGACAACTTTGTTTCAAGTGAGGGAGAATATGACAGAGCAATCATGAAAAAAGGATACCAGGGGAATATTTTAATTGGTAGTCTTACACATTGAGGATATTTTGCACTCTGTTTCATTCTCTAGTATATATGAGTCATTTCATTTTGGCTAAAATAAATTTTATCAGAATCCTTTAATATTAAGATCATGGTACTATTATTTGTAGCATTCTCTTTTTTAGGGACATTTTACTGTTCTTTAAAATGCTTTTTAGTTATGTTATTAGGCATTTCCCTTTGTTTTTACAGTGTAGCCCAAATAGCATACTATTAAGAAACCTCACAAAGCACCATCTTGGATTTAAATGTATAAAGTAATCCCTACAGAAAGAGAATAAGCCTATGGGATACACGCAGTTTTATACTAGACTTTTTGTTTAAATGCTTTGAATACCTGTGAAATAGCCTGTGAGAAGACCAAGACACGTTTATAACCTGTTCCTGTCACTTGGATAAACACTTTTGGGCTCTTGTTTGGGGAATTGCTATTTATATCGTATGGCATAGTGGTTCAGAGGCTTGGGTTTGAATCCCTGCTCGTTGACTTGCTAGCTCTGTATCCTTGGTCAAGTTAATTTAACTTACCCGTGCTTCAGTTTCCTCACTCTAAATTGGGTTATAAGGATTAAAAAAAAAGTTAAAGTACTTAGAACAGCACAGAGAACGTTAATCTATAATTGTAACTCTTGCTGCTGCTACTCCAATGCCAGCAATTAACTCAGACATCAAAATTAAAACATTTTGGCAATCGGTCCATTCTGTATAACATTCAGTATTTGGTAATGTTTGTCAAATATTAGTTTTCAAAGTATACTTTTAGGTTGAAGTAATCATTTTTGAGTTTGTTAATGTTTGGTGGAATAACTGGGAATAATAAAATATTAGAGAGGAGGGAAGATACCCCTGCTCATAGGAAATTTGTCTAGATTTAGGCTGTAAATGGAGTTTCATAACAAACCTTAAATTATGTTATAAAGAGGTCAGAACTTTAAGATTTGACTCTGTTGGATCCCTGTAAAGTAGATTTGTAACTTAACTGCCCTCTCTGCATAGTGGTATTGAAGGGCACTGCCTGAACACTGAATATATGCATATTTCCTTCCTTGTGTCCATCCATAAGTACCTGTATCAGCAGGTCCAATTATAGGGGTTTGATGGAATCTCTACCTTTGATAAGTTATAGTCTAGAAAGGGTATAAGACAAGCACACAAATATGTATAATGCAGAGAACACTATAAGTATATAAGAGGAGTATAGTAGATTGACTACTTTCCACATGAACGGACATTCAATTCCAGAACTAATGCATAAATAAGTGTTCTATAAACTTATAGCAAGAACACTGTGAGCCCTATTGAGAAGCCTTCTTGGTTTCTGGTCTGTTTACTCAGCCTCTGTTAGGCAAGAGCTGTGATGCAGCCCTGGATATGTAAAATGAGTCCTCGTCCTTAAGGAGCTCACAGTCTTACTGGGGAGGTAGCTAAATGACTCCATAATTATGATACAGTGGAGTAAGCAGCAACTGATTAAGTTAAGGATATTGCAGAAGTATCAGATTCAACCTCAAGGGAAAAGAATAGGGAGATAGTGGTGAAGCTCAGAGTTGGTGAGGCTTGAGGTGAGTCTTATAGGATACATATGTTACCTAGGTTGGGATGGAACTTGTCCTAGTCAGAGGAAGTAGCTTCTATAAAAGGGCCTGAGGGCAGTGAATGAATTGTGGGAAGGGCAGGTTTTTCCAGAACATAGTGTGTGAGTGAGATAGTTGGGGGAAACTGAAAGACTGGGGAGGTGGGCCATAGTGTGGAGTACACTGAAGCAAGGACTTAATCTGATAGATTTTGAGGAATTGTTACAGGTTTCTGATCAGGAAAGAGATACGATTAGATTATACATAAGATGAATATGGACAGGAAGACCATAATATTTTAATAAATTATTTTATTCTAAATTGATCTATGAACTTAAACATTCTGTTTAGGATGTAGATTTAGTTAAAAAATACCAGTGACTATATACTGAACTTCATATTGATAGTCTTTGCCAATTTTATTTTATTATAACTTTGCTCTTTTTGCTTGATTAAATTCTTTCCCACATTTTCAATTTGAATTTTAGAGAATAATATAGTATGCTAAATTGACTTCTCCTAATCTACCAAACAAATCATTTTACAAACACAATCTTTTGGCCATTTCATTGCCTGTTAGTAATGTGAAAGACGTGCAGTCTTGAAACCCCAGAATGGTACAAACAGCAAGCACAGACTTCTAGGGGTTGGAGATGGCTTGACCCAAAGCATTAAGAGTCCCTGGCCCAGGAAAAGTATCGTATACAGATTAGTAGTATGTGTGCTTAATAACATTTGTTGAATAAATGAATGAAACCTATCTTAAATGATTCTAACATAGCACAGTTTGTACTCTCAGAAGGTTGACTTATAATGAATACACTTAAAATTTTTAATGAGTTGGTAATGTGAGGAGATTGAAACCTAGTTAAAATAAGGCATTATTACTTCTGTTTTTAATTCCCAGTGAGGTATAAACATCCATTTTTTGGTATATGTTCTATAAAGAAATTTAGCTGTAAATACCTACTGTCTGTACTTTTAAAATTTAACTTATCTGTGCTGTGCCCTTTCCTTTTGACGATTACAAATAGACATGTAAATTGTAATGGGAATACATCTGTCCACCTCTATGATTGTCCCACTATGAGTATTAGAAATCTTAGGAATTGGCTTTATTATCATTGTAGAGGCAGATTGGCAGTTGTTAACACTTTGTTGTTGTATTAGTCATAAGTATTGCCTTTTTTCCATTTTTCAGTGTACTGTCACCTATGCCAGGAGCTGTGGGCCATTGCAAAAACAGCATTAGATATTAGAGAGCTAGGAAAAATGGATCTGGTTTTCTGACATTTACCAGTGGAAGATAATTTAGCACACTCTCATACTATTTTTTATACCACTGAACTGATTGCAAGCCTCTGGAAGAAGTGGACACTTTGTAGGGATGGAGAAGGGCTGAAAGAAGAGAGTGGAGAGCCAGTTTGCTATTATTATAATCTGCATATATAGATTATAGTCTGTAATCTCAAATGATGGGATTGATGTAACCTTTGTTTAGATATCTCCAAGGAAGGATCTAACTCCCTCCCCTCAACTTTTTATTTTGAAAAATATTTACACACATACGTATATATACCTTTTATTCTGGCTAAACCATCTGAGGTTAATTTACAGAGTTCATGAATCTTTACCCCTGAATACTTTTGCTTGTAACTCCTTTAAGAATATGGGACTTTTTTTTTTTTTTTTTAACATAACCATAATATAATCATACTCAAGAAATTTAACATTGATATAATTAAATTATCAACTTTTCAGTCTACATCCAATCTACATCCTCAGTCTTCTCCTAGTAATGCCTTTTATAGCCTCCTCCCCCCAATCTGGGATCCAATCAGAAATCACATGTTGCATTTAGATGTCTCCTCTCTTTAGTCTCCCCTAATTTAGAACATTCCCTAAGTTGTCGTTTTCTGCGGGGGATGATCCTTCAATGATACGGATGTTATTTGAAGGGAGAAGTCCTGTCAAATGTTCCATATTCTAAATTTGTCTAATTGTTTCTTCATGGTGAGATTCAGGTTAAACATTTTTGGTAAGAATATTGAGTAGGTGATGTGTACTTCTTGTGGCATCACACTGTAGGCACATCATGTCAGTTTGTCCCAGTATTGATCCTGCTAAGTTCGATTGCTTGGTTATGGTAGTGTCTGTCACATTTCTCCAGTGTAAACATACCTTTTTACTTTTGTAACTGTTAAATAAATTTGGGGCAGAACTTTGAGACTCTGATTATTATTTCCCCAATAACTTTTCACTCTGGCTTGAGGAAAAACCTAACTTTGAGCCTGTTTAAAAATAACAGAAAACTTTTTTTTTAATTAATTAATTTTATTTTATTTATTTTATTTTTGGCTGTGTCGGGTCTTCGTTGCTGCACGCAGGCTTTTTCTCTGGTTGCCGGGAGCGGGGGGCTACTCTTCGTTGCGGTGCGCAGGCTTCTCATTGCGGTGGCTTCTCTTGTTGGGAGCACAGGCTCTAGGCGTGCAGGCTTCAGTAGTTGTGGCACACGGGCTCAGTAGTTGTGGCTTGCGGGCTGTAGAGCACAGGCTCAGTAGTTGTGGCGCACAGGCTTAGTTGTTCCGCGGCATGTGGGATCTTCCCGGACCAGGACTCAAACCCATGTCTCCTGCATTGGCAGGCGGAAATGCAGGCGGATTCTTAACCACTGCGCCACCAGGGAAACCCCCAGAAAACTTCTTGAATCATATGCTTTTACAAAAGCAGTTCAGATGAACACTATTCTTAAGTCATAAGAAAGAAGTGGGGCGGGCAGAGGAGAGGAGAAATGAAGAAAAACATTCAGGATATAGCAAAGGCAAACTATGATGGTAAAGCCAAGCTCTGAAAATTAATAGCCACTTATTGCTTAGCATACTAAAAAGAGAAGTATTGACATTGAATTTTCTAAAATCATAGACAATAAAGTATGCACGAATGTATTACCATGTATGTGTATGTTATAGTCTGTGAATTTTCAGTTGATTTTTGGTGATTTCTGGTTATCTTTGACTAAATGAAATGAATTTTAGTCAACATTGTGAATGGGTTTATTCTCAATTGAAATGAAAAACAATTGCTTTCTGTGAAAATAATGGCCCCTTTACATATAAAATTAACAGGAATGAAATTATCTTTAGGTAAAATGTCATCCAGCTTGAAAATTTCTTCTAAAGAGAAAATCTGATTCCTGACTTTCTACTCTGTTTTTATGTTTTTTTCATCATTGATGGTCCATTTATGATTCATGAAAATTAATCTCTGACTAGCTTGAAAAAGACTTTTTTACACTGTTTGCATTTATTTATTCTTCAAGTATACAAATCTGATGATTTTGAAAACAGGTGAATTGTATCATTCTACAACATTCTATATTTGTAGTATTTTATGTATCAACATTTATACGAAGATTTCATCACATGGCATTAATAATTCTTGAGATTGTTAACACCATGTACCTGAAAAGTAAATTTTATTTTAATTTTCATATTTGCTGTTACTTTGTGGAGAATAATATTCAATAGAAAAATACATTTGTGTTTCAAGAGAAACAAACACTTTGAGGGAAAACATGGACCCAGTGGTAAATGGTAGCTAGTTCTAAGTAGTTATAAAGTAAGTATTCCTTGTTTTCACTGTTCAGTGTTGAAAGAATTAGTTTGCTAAAAAACTATAAAATAGTAATAACTTTCATTGTATGATTATCCAAATGATTCTACTGTATAATTACTGAAATATTAGATTTAATAGAAAATTATACATTTTATCCTTAAAAGAGAAAGTAAAATACTTATTAAGACTTTGGTAAGCAATAAATTTATATTATAAAATTATGGTTAAGATCATAATCACTTCAGAATTCTTTCATATGAAGAATAGGAAAAGATCTAATGGGTTAGAGAGAATTATTAATCTAAATGTGCTTGAAATTGAGAGAATAAGCTAAAGTCTAACTTTTGAATGTAAATAAAATCGATGTGTTACCACAGGCAACTTGCTGAACCATGTAATTAGTCTTTTTCTATGAAAAATGAACCATTTATACAGAGATTGTAGTGAAATAGCATGTAAAGGGCTTATGTTCTAATGATCTGAAAGTTAAACAGTTGTTAAAAAAATTACACTTTAAAGATTAAAGTTAAATCTAATCATTTGATTTGCGGGGTGTATGTTTGTGGAGATTTATGTTTTGGTAAGTATAGGCATTATATATAAAGTTACCTACTCTGTAAAGTAAACCTGAGTAAAACTCCCCAGTAATGAGGTATTAAAATCACCACCACAAGTAAGGTTGAAAATTAACCTAAAAGTAGGTAAACTGTCATTTGGTGTATTCCAGCTTTTATTTTTCTTTTTTTCTTTTTGCTTTACATGTAAGTAGTTTCAGTGATGAATACAATTCAAAATCTTGTTCTTTAATAGAAAACTTTAAGATTTAAAAGAGGTTCCTATACATTAAAGTAGTATAAAAATTTCTTTGCCCAGTAAAGCAATTTCTTTGTTTTATCTCTTGTTCAGAGAGGTTGATCTAAGAATCTAAACGTGTTACATTGGAGAAAAAGTTAACGTATTAGTTGAATTAAAGGCCTTATTAATTCAAGAAAAAATCTGTATTTGGACATTAAAATTGAATGACGTGGAGATATAAAATTACACATATAGAGAACAAACAACACTTTTTGATACAAAATTTACAAGCAGATTCTTTGCTAACATTCAGATGGCATCAGGTCAGTCTTATTGTTTGGAGTATTTTATATAGAAGATGGAATTAAAAGTCTCTAAAATAAAACTGGGCTTTTTTAAAGGAAGGAAGAAAGTGGGACTGGATCTTAGTGGTTCATCATTGAGAGGATTCAGTGAGTGTCTTCTCCCATTCATATATTTAAATTAGCATACCCAAAGGGAAACTGAAGCTTATAAAAAGCCCATGACTTAGTCATGTCACTAATTGTAGGGGAGCTCAAAGTTGTACTTTGTATCTTTTAAAATTAAAACCATTGTTGCCTGCAAAGCTATATATGTAATGCAAAACTACGTGATTTACTCATTTTAAAGAGTAATTCACTTTTACCGTATCATTTAGAATAAAACCCATTTAACTATTAGAGTTCTATTTATATCCAATCAAATCCATTTCCTGAACTTATAGAAAGAACACTGGCTTGCATAATTCTGGACAGAGGGCTTATCTTTTTAAATTTTATTTATTATTATTTTTAAAAATTTAATTTTTATTTTATGTTGGAGTATAGTTGATTTACAATGTTGATTTACAATCAACTAAGCCCGTGCGCTTCAGGTGTACAGCTTCAGGTGTACAGCAAAGTGAGTCAGTTATACATTTACATATATCCATTCTTTTTCAGATTCTTTTCCCATATAGGTTGTTACAGAATATTGAGTAGAGTTCCCTGTGCTATGCTGTACACTAGGTCCTTGTTGATTATGTGTACTTTATATCTTTTTTGATTTTAAATGTTTTCTGTGACACTTGGCAAATACTGATTTCAGTAATGTCAGCTCCTTCATTTCGTCTGGGTCCTCTGAACTGAGCACACACCTAATTGATAACAGGGAAGTAACAATAAAATAAATAAAAATAGTTTGGGAGTCATAAAAACTTGACATGCATACGACACATTTGAATATTTAGACTTGATATGAGATTAGCATTTGCTTTTATAATCTTACTGAAGTAACTGAAAAGCTAGAATTATGTATCTGTTGTCATTAGAGGTCTTTTTTTCCTCCTCTTTTCTTTTTATAGATCTATTCTCATAGGCCCAGTTCTTGAAAAATCAGAAATATATAGTAAAAGAACAGGATAACTGTTGAGTGAAGCAGGAGATAGTTGTAGAGACTACCATTTAGTTAACTTAGGTGGTTTCTGGACCTGTTTAAATTATACTAGAGTAAACCAATTTATAGATGTCTTAACTTACGTAGATAATTGTTTGAAAAAATATTTATTTACAGATGGTTTCCATTTTGTTTTGTTTTATGATGTTTGAGCAAATGCTAACTAGAACTTGATATCAATATACTCAGCCATGAGCATCATTAGGAGCTAAAACTTTTTGTTCTGTATAAAAAATGTTTTAATGGCAGAAATAACACATAAATATGCTTCTTTCCTCCCTCCTCCCAAAAGATCCCAAAGGTTTAGAAGTGTTTCAGGTACTAGAGAATTATGAAATTGGATTCTGTTGTTTTAAATATTTCATACCTAAGCTGGCCTGATGCTGCCTGAAGAGTTTCTCATTGAGTATCATTATGGCAAGTGTTTGATAATTTTCTTTACTGCTCCATCTATATAAATATTTTTGTACAATTTTCCGCAAGTACTGGGTGGGCCACATACCTATTTCTTATAAACCCAACATTGATAAAATGCACTCTTTGTATAATTGGGTCTTTTTTTAAAAAAATAAATTTATTTATTATTTATCTATTTTTGACTGCGTTGGGTCTTCATTTCTGCACACGGGCTTTCTCTAGTTGCGGAGAGCGGGGGCTGCTCTTTGTTGCTGTGCACCGGCTTCTCATTGTGGTGGCTTCTCTTGTTACGGAGCACAGGCTCTAGGTGTGCGGGCTTCAGTACTTGTGGCTCGCGTGCTCTAGAGCGCAAGCTCAGTAGCTGTGGCGCACGGCCTTAGTTACTCCGTGGCATGTGGGATCTTCCTAGATGAGGGCTCGAACCCATTTCCCCTGCATTGGCAGGCGGATTCTTAACTACTGTGCCACCAGGGAAGTTCCTGGGTCTTGTTTTGATCCTGGCTCTTTCATATTGTGATTTGTGAGTTCAACAGAATAAGCATTATCCTCTTGAGGCCCATCTAGGATTGATCTAAAGGACTTCTGCAGTATCCACATGATCATACAATTAGGTTTTTTTTTTTTTTATGGGTGCTGACAGTGTAACTGAACATGAGCTGGTTGCCAGGGTGTTGTGGTAGAATAATACCCTGTAGTTTGCAGTTAATCGTGCAGCAAAACTGGCTTGACTTAAAAATATATTTAAGAATAAAATTAAAAATTGGATAAAGATGAAGTGTCTTTGTGTTGAAAAGGATTGTGTGGATACAGTGATAAAGCGAAGTAGAGCATTCACAAATCTTTTTGTCATCAAAAACCTCTTTCTCATATTTAATATAATGTCATATGCAAAATATATTTCATTTAAAAAACTGCTTTTATTTATGGCTTTACTAGCCTTCGGGGGGAGGTAAGACTTTTTGCTAATCTTCTTGAAGGTTTATTCTCTGCCATCAGTAGGAAATAAGTAAATATTTGTGGAGTGACTGCCTGAAGAAGGAAAGTATGAGCATCATCAAGATGAGGTCTCTTCATTAAGATTATTTTTTCACTGGTAATCTTGGGCTTGTTTAAATGTTAAGCAGTTTTGATGTTTGCTGTTTATAAGAGGGCATGTTATTCACATTGAAATATATTTAGTCTAAAGGAAAAATTTAGATTCATTTCAGTTTCAGGCAGTATATTTTTAACTTATTTTAAAAGTAGCCTAGTAGATATTAATAATGGAAAGGATGCCTGCCTTGGCATCCTTGGACAAATTGCATACAACTCTGTTTAGGGAGGAAATAACATTTGTTGGCAATGACTGTTATGGAAAAATTTATCATGCCATTTATTGGTTTCATGAAGAGTGTAACAAGGAGGGACCCTTGATTCCAGTAGCAAATCTGGGGCTGGGGCAGTTATCCCCATTGTTACCGTAAAGGTTTCGTTAACCACAACTCAGTTTGCCCGAGCCCTCACTATCAGTTTGATTCACAGTATGATTGGGACAGTGAGGTAGACTATACTCAGGGGGCAAAAACATTTTTCTGGGATGTCCTGGAGTACTGATTCAGCTCAGTTGCCCACACGTTTAAATTTATAATATTTTGTAACAGCAATAAAATAATGTGTGGAAGGATGTTTTAAAAACATTCTTTGAGCCTTATAAATTGTTATCACTCTTTAATGATCTTTAATATTTAGAATTACCACCGTGTATTTATTCAAAAGATATTTATTGAGCCTACATTGTTTTAGGTGCTGTACAGAATACAGAAATGAATCAGAAACATGCTCTGTTTTTCAGAAGCTGACAGTCTAATAGGGGAGATAGCATACGTACCTAGAGCATTATTACAAATGTCCTAAGAGGGGCACACAGTATTGGAGTTATTTGGAAGGAGACAGAGCTTTGAGGAACAGTTAATTCTTAAGCTGAGCCTTAAAGAATGGGTAGAATTTGGGTATTTGGATATATGGCTATGTCAGGGCAAGAACATTTCATTTGTATGAAATTGCATGTGCCAGGACACAGATTAGGAAAGTTTGGAATATCTGTTGGGGAAGAGTTAAAGTTGATTGAAACTGCATATTTGTGCCTGCTGGTGATGGACCTTAAATACTAGGCTGAGGAGTTTGGACTTACAGGTAGTTTGGTGGTTTTGAGAGTTTTTGGATAGGATTAGATGGGAAGCTCCCTATAGGCTGTAAACTGCACTGGGGGCAAGACCTGCATCTGGCTTTGCCCATTATTGTGATTGCAGGACCAGCATAATTCCTGACACATTTATGGGAAAAATTAATTAGTAAATGAATGTGAGTGCAAGAGAAGTTTGTATAAAGATTATCAGTCTAGCACCATTGCATACTATGAAGTCCTTCTAGTATTCTGGATCACATAGGAAAACATGCTGTTATAGAATACTGTTTTAAAGAATGTATATGACCACATTTGAAAGATTTTCTTGGTGCATTGATTTCTTTTTAACTGCGTATTAAAAAGACAGTGATATAATTTTCTTCACTTTTTTTGGGGTAGTTGCTTATTTTTTATAGTTTAATTTTAAAGGTTTTATTAAACTTAATTGAATAAGTTTATTCAATTATTTTCCATAAATTTTCCGTAAATTATTTTTATTAGTTTGTAGATAGCAAGTAGTTTGGGCAGTTGGAAAAAAGCTTGTGTCATGTATTGATAGAACAGGGGCTTCAGAAGAGTACTATTTACTGGATTAAAGTGCTTAATGATATTTGTATGTCAGAAACCTTGTTAACTTACAAATATGTCATGGATTGAATGACCTTGGCTGTCCTACATGTGTTATAAATTGCCAGCCCAATACTAAAGTTCATTATTTGCTACGTAGAAATGATTAGCTGAGATTGCTAGGCCGAGGCTCTCACTGGTAACTGCATGTTTTACTATAGAATTAAATTGACCAAAAGCTTTCATTGAGCTTCCTCACCCTAAAATCCTTAATTAATTACTAACCTCTTTAAATATCATGTCTATAGATTACATGATAAAATGAGTTAGTATACAATTTAGGCAAACATTTTCAAGGAAATCTTTGATAGACGTTTTTTAGTGTCAGTATACATCTTTTTCTCTTTTGTTATAAAGATAGCCTTTTGGTTCCATCTACTTTGTAAATATTTAAGATAGCAATTTATTGCTTTGTTAGTTACATAATTTTAAAATGGCATTTTTCAAAGACATGCCAAAGACAAAGTTGATCTGTCCGCTCCAAAGATGCTTGAAACATAGTCACATATATACCTGCAATTACTCGAACTTCCTGTGCTAGTTGAAGTTTCCATTTGGCAGCACATGGAATGCAGCCCTGTCTCACAGAGAATGCTTGAAGAGTCCTTCCACCTTCAGCAAATCACACCTTCTTGGCTAGGAACCATTTCTCATTCTCTTTTTCTATTTGTGACCTTAGCTCAGCTGGCATTCAGAAGAAGTACAGGTCACAGATTGTGGATTACTCCCTCCTATTCAATCTCACATATCCAAAATGAAACAGAGGCCAGGAGGAAATTTACCATTCTTTTGTTATCTTTTACCTTTGTAGAGGTAGAGACCATAAGTATGATAAGTAAACTAAAAAAAAGATTGAGTGTTCACAGCATGTCTCTTCCTGTGATACTTGTCATGACAGACAAGTCATTTAAATTTGCTTCGTCTTTTATTCTTGGCTGTAAAATGGGAATTACAGCTTTACTTTATGATACAACATGAAGTGAATACAAAAAGTTCATAGATTTTAAATGCTGTATAAATGCTTTTCATAGTCATACTTTTCCTTTAATGAACTCCGCTGTCAGAATATTTAAATCTTTATGAACTTATTTTATAATTCATAGTTTTGGTCATAATTTCTGCCTGTAGATAAAATTTGAATTCTTTTTCACATGGCATTGTCAGTGTCATCTTGGTTAAATTATATGTAGCCATTTGATTTTTGAAAAAGTTGTCTCTTATAACTGACTGTTTTCTGGCTTTGGCAGTACAAGGATGATTGATAATATCTATGCCTGTGCTGAAGGGATTTTAGAATAAAAAATTAAAATTGTGTCCCATATTGTTTTAAATAGGGATTGTGATCTGATCCTTGATAATTATGTTAAGTGTATGGTGTATGTGAATTATTAATTGACCAGAGTGTTTGGGACTTTTATTGACTGTTGCATATAGAGAATTAGCAAGAATATTTGATTAACAAGGATTACGACAGATTTGTGTTACATGCCATAATCAGCCTACTTCTCTTTCCACATTTGGTTTTTTATTTGCAGAATAGTTTTTATTTATGCTTATTGTTTCTCATTTTATGGTAGTAATAAACTAAGAGTAAATGATAGCTTGAAATAATTATATGTTGAAACTGGGAACCAGACAAAAATCAAATATTTATAGTTCACTTGTTATGTGCTAGGCATCATGCTGGGTGCTTGATGATCAATCTTGCATTGGAAAATAGTTTTCTTTCTTTTAAATCTTAATTTGAATGATTTACAGGGAAAAATGTAAGATTCTGCTGATACTTTTTGTACCTTGTTTTGTGTGTATTAAATTCATTTTTATTTAATATGTGGAATAGATTTAGTAGTTAAGAAATAAACAGTAGTCTTTACCATTTCGAGACTGTTAATGTAACTAGTTGAACACTAGAGGGACTGCAGACTAACCACTGACTTTTTAGTTCAGTAGTATGTTAATTGAGATGCTTTATTTAAATAGCAGAGCCACACAGCTTTTTCCAGCTGTTAGTTTTCCTAAGGTTAAATATTGTGTCCAAAAGTTTACCTGGCATCTTATTTGGTTGATTCATTCTCAAGTGTATGGACTATAAAATTTAAGCTCTGCCAGTCTAGGTCTATCAAAGCAAAAAACCTTTGATTGGTTGTAGCCTTCTTTAAAACTCAGTCTATATATTTGTCCTGCTGAAAGAAGTGGGAAATTATATAAATAAATAGTTTTCTTTTGGAAATCTCTGAGTAGAAGAAAATAAGAGTTTGGAAAAATATTCATTGGAACAATAATTCAGATTATCATCTTATGGAGATTTAAAATGATCCTATGATTATTGAATATGTATTTTGTGAAAAGATTCATCAGTTTATAATAGCACTAACAGAGCTAAGGTAATCCGTACATTATAGTTTTAGTCTCTATAGGTGGCTTTACAGATATTTTTGCTACTTCACATGAAAAGATGTTTGGCAGTTGAACTTAATTTGAGAAGAGCTTTCTGGAATTCAGTCTTTAGGCATTAAAAGGTTGAATACTTCTTGAAGAAGAACTGTGGTTCAACTTTGCTATTAACATTTTACTCTCAAAATTATTTTGCCTTGGAAGTGACGTAAATTTGAAATTACAAAATTCAAATTACAGTTGATGTACAATAGATGAATGCTTTTGATTTGTTGGTTTGGTTTGTCAGCTATCCAGGGATTTTATTTGGGGTCACATTATGAACATAAAAAAAGAATCCATCTCCATATTTATATATTTCTTTTTAAGAAGTCCTAAAGATTCATAAAATGAATGAGTTGGGTGTAGAAATCTTTATTTTCTTCTGAAATAAATTTATTTCATCATTTTTATGTTTGTAATGCTGATCTAAAGTTTATCCCCTAAATAGTTTGTTATAATACTGGAACGCTGGTAAAAATAGACATTTGCCTTTACTCTTAACAGTTTGCTAGATTTTTTTTAATGTGGCAGAAATATGTATGTATTACACTAATAACATAAATTTAATTATTCATGTTTGTTTTAATTTCATTTTCCTTGATTATATATTTTGAAAATTAAGTGTAAATTAAAAATAAGTCTAGTTATATATAGGAAGAGAAAATTTTAAATCCCATCTCTTTATTATTAATATTCTGTCTGCTTCCAGAATATTTTGAGCTGACTAAAATGGTGTATGGAATTGACTATTATACCTTAAATATCCATTGATACTTTCATTCTAACTTATAAGAACTATGATATAAATTCTTAAGGTATACATTTGTTTAGATCATTTAAAAATTATATATGTATCCAATTCATTTGTGTTCCTTTTATAATTGGCAGTCTTTAAAGTTATCCTTTGTGGGCTTTTGGATTTCTGAAAATAGTGAGGAAAATATAAATTACCATGGAATTCTAAATGTAGTCAGTTCTTTGGTAAAACCAACATTAGAATATTTTACTGCTAGTCTTAAGTGCTTTGCAAAATGCTGATAAGCATTGTATTAAATTACAGAATTTGTCTTGGGTTATTTGAAGAAGAAATTTGATATTAGAGAGTCTTTTTTTAAAATTTTATTTATTTAATTTATTTATCTTTGGCTGCATTGGGTCTTCCTAGCTGCGGCGAGCGGGGGCTACTCTTCATTGCAGTGTGTGGGCTTCTCATCTCAGTGGCTTCTCTTGTTGCAGAGCACGGGCTCCAGGCGCGCAGGCTTCAGTAGTTGTGGCACACGGGCTCAGTAGTTGTGGCTCGCGGGCTCTAGAGTGTGGGCTTAGTTGCTCCACAGCATGTGGGATCTTCCCAGACCAGGGCTCAAACCCATGTCCCCCCTTCATTGGCAGGCGGATTCTTAACCACTGCGCCACCAGGGAAGCCCTAGAGAGTCTTTAACAGCTTCATTATTCTTTTCTCAGAAGTGTGGTCTCAATGTCATAAAAAAATCCTGGTGTGTCAAGTATGAAACTGTTTTCTGGAGACTGAATTTCTGGAAAATGCCAAAAAGTACAGAGTACCAAACTGTGAATTGTAGAGTTAGGATAAAGGCATGTTGGATATAAAAAGCATGTTTTTATTGTTAAGGTTGGCTAGTTGACATAATTATAATTGTTGGCATTGCAGGAGTTGTCTTCAAGTGCCTGTTGTTGTTGTTGTTGTTTTAATTAATTAATTTATTTTTGATTGCATTGGGTCTTCGTTGCTGTGCGGGCTTTCTCTAGTTGTGGCGAGCAGGGGCTGCTCTTCGTTGCAGTGCGCGGGCTTCTCATCTTGGTGGCTTCTCTTGTTGCAGAGCACGAGCTCTAGGCGCGCGGGCTTCAGTAGTTGTGCATGCGCACTCAGTAGTTGCGGCTCGCGGGCTCTAGAGAGCAGGCTCAGTAGTTGTGGTGCACGGGCTTAGTTGCTCCACAGCATGTGGGATCTTCCCGGACCAGGGCTCGAACCCGTGTCCCCTGCATTGGCAGGCGGATCCTTAACCACTGTGCCACCAGGGAAGCCCGTGCCTGTTGTTTTGAACAGAGTTGTATTTAGGGGCAGTGGGTAATAATTGTTTTGACTTGGTTATATTTAGAGGCAGTGGGTAATAATTGCCTAATGTATTGAATAATAGATTTAAAAGAGTTTTTTGCTTATAGAGCTAGATTAAGGTTAAGATTAAGGGCGCTATTAAGGAAAGTTAGAAGAATTAAAATCCCATCTTTTATTCTGTGTTTTAGCTTAAAAAAAAAAGTATTATTTGAGGTAAATTTGATCACCAAATGCCTCTGGGTTAAGATAAAATTCTGTACCTCCTAAAATGACCTGGCAAAGGTTTAATTAGAAAAAGACTAATTAGATAGTTATTTTACCGAATCTCTGTATTATATCTCTCATACTTGGAGGAGGAGGGAAGTGTAGAATTCAGTTCAACACGCATTTGTCAAGTGCTAGGCAGTCCTGTGTGCTGGGAATGACATGATTATTGCCTTCTAGGATCTTGACATATGTAATTACTTGTTCATTTTCCCAGAAATTTAATTAATGAAAATTTGAATTTAGATCATCTTATTTTGATGTAATTCTCAGGAGCTTGTGAGGTTTTAGTGAGTTTTCTTTACTCTTGCTTTTTGTTTATTCAATCTTCAGGTATTATGGTACTTTGAACATGGGCCAGATAACATGCTATGTATTTGGCATTCACTGGTAAATTGGACAACTCAGTTCTTGATCTCTCAGATTTATTCTTTAGTGGGACAATTAGATAAGTACACAATACAGTGTGACAAATGCTCTGATATGGGTAGTACTTCTGTTCATGTTTTGTTTCTCCTCCAAGTTCCTTCTGTGACATCAGGGATTTGTTTCTTTAGTTTAAAATGCTTAGCCAGCTAAGTTTTTCGAGTTTTTGTCTTTTGTAAGATACCATCTTGAGATGATAGAAAGATGAGCTAAACATGAACTTTTTTTTTTCCTGTGGGAAGAAGATGATAGAACTTTAGTACTCATCTGTGTTTGAAACTCAAGGGGTATGTAGTTATGGTTCAAGACAGCTAAATTTGCAGGTCCAAAATATAAAGTTTAAAAAAAATTGCTTATTTATCTTTTCCTGCATCCCAAAATTGTCTTTCCATGTTGCGTACTTAGTAGCAAAAGACAGATGGTTATAAAAACTCAACTTCTCTCTCTGGACTCCTGCTTCTTTCCCACATAGGTTGTTACTTTCATCTAGATAGATAGGTGCCCAAGCAACTTCTTAGTCATGCTCATGTGTTGCACTGTCTTTGTTGGGTAGTGATAACCTTCAGAGGGTGAGAGCAACATTTCAACCCAATTGAGTGAGGGTCTTCAGTTAATATTCTATAAAGCTAAAGGTTAAGACTTCCCAAGTTATCAGGTTTGTCAGAAATGTCAGAATATTAAAGCTTTCTTCGAGTGCAAGACAAATGGATTTTGCCCAAAGTTTCCTGTCCTTAATATCAACCTTGCTATCATATATTATTATGACATGTTTTTATGTATTACACCTACCAGATCTCCTTGTAGTTAGATACATCTTTGTTGGGGATTTTCAGTGTCAAATCAGACATAGTAGTAGCATGTTGGTTTTTGCTACAGTTACTGTCTCTCAAGCCACCGAATTTCTCTTGACCAGCTGTAGTTCTCTTATGTTGAAGACGATGTTTGTTGAGTATGGAATGCAGGAGGATGGATTCAATACTCAGCGTGGCTCGTGCTTCTTACATTGACCAGTAAAGAAAAATGATGCTTTTGAGAGTTGGTTTGGGACATGTGACTTTAAGGGGCAGGAGGAAGAAAAGATAATCTAGTAAAAGTGACTAACCAAGGGCAAAGGCAAAGTAGAGAAGTATTGGTCATAGCTAGAATTTCACCTTGGCTGTTGAGAAGGGTGTGATAAAGAGAAGAGGAAGAAATAAGATTGGAAAGGTAGTTCAAATCAGATAACGGGGGACCTTGAGTAGTGGGTCAAGGCATTAGCACCATTCGGAAGACCATTAGTAGGATCTCTTCAGAGTCTTGAGCAGTTAGAAGGATTAATCTGGGCTGCAGTATGTTAAATAAATTGGAACAAGGAAGTTGGTGGCAAGGAGAATACTAGGAGTCTGTTCTATCATTCTTGGTGAAATACAAGAGCCATTAAATAGCTGTTTTGTATATTTTTAATCACATCTATTTTTTTGATTCTTTAGTGTTGAATTTATGTGTGTTTTAATTTATTGATATTAAAATTAATCAACCTGAAGTGTAGGGAAAGAGGCTGGATCCACATTTTGTCTATTAAACATACTTTGAACAATTACTCTCTTCTAAATACTGTGTTAGGCATTGTGGATCTAAAAGTAAGAAAGATATGATTCCAGCGCTTTAGGTTTTTGTATTTTAACAGGATAGGAGAAGTTGAATTGAATTGAGGCTGATTAACTCCATTTGTTCAGGGCTTATAGGATATGTGGTAGAAGAGGTGACTGGATAGGGGAGAGTGGTTGAGGCTGGAAAGAGATAGATAGGAATCAGGTTGTGCAAAGCTTCCTTGGGTTTACCCCTGAGACGGTGGACAGAGCCACTGAAAGTTATATGGAATGCATGGTAACCGATTTCTCTAAGACTGCTGAGAAAGATAGCCTGTAAATATGCTTTTGTCATTTCTGAAAGAAAGATATTAGGGAATGTTCACTTAAAGGAAGTATTGATTATCATTTAGACAACTTCATTTGCGGGCGAGAAAGAACAAAGATCGTATTATAATATGCTAGATTATTGAGCATAACTAAAGCAAAAATAAAATCTTTTAAACCACCCCCTTCCCCCAAAATGTTTTTATTGGAACATTTAAAGAATTAACCTATTATTAGTTCAGTTTGTACATATATAATGATATCCTTTGAAATTTTTATGTAGATTTTGATAATTTGTAAGATTAAGAGTGCCCCCAAAACATTAGGATACACTATTTGATAGTAGTTGTATGAGGCCAGATTGGTGGGCATACATTTTCAAATAAGGCAGCCTGAATTTAGTTTGTCAGTACAATAAATACATATATCTGTGGGGCAGCAAAGATTATTATGTATGAGGATATTTTTTAGTGATAAAGTAGCGCAGAGCTTACCAAATACACTTTGGGGCCACTTTATAGCAATTACAATGAGTTAGATAAAAAGTTTTTAGTTGTAATATGGACTGGGCTATTTTATTTACTTTTGCATATGTTGAATAAAGTGATTTTGAGCTAACATTTTTACTCATTCCTATCTAAGATGTTTGATAGGAAACCAAGAGAAAGAAGCTGTTTCTGAAAACCATGTTTTCCTTAGATATTGCTGGTGCATGAGTGGGGGGAAATTTTAGTGTTACTTCTTCTTCATCCAAATTGGGGATGAATATAAATATAGTATTGAAGTTTTGATTTGGGGTTAATTGGGTTTTTAGTTAATATTTTGAAAATATTTGATCCAGCTTCACACCTTTGAAATAGGTGTTGCAAAGCTTTTTTTCCTTTTCCTTTCCTTTTTGTTTTTTAAAAAATCTTTTTACAGTCTAAGGGAAGATAGATGGTTTCTTTGTAAGTAATTCCAGTTTCATTAAGTGGCTCTTGACTCTCAGAACTGAGTTATTACATAACAAGATGAGTCAGATGGGAAAGAAATAGTTTAGTATTTTGTTGTTGTTGTTACCATGACTACAATATATTGGCAGGAGAATATTATATTTTGTAGCTGTTATTTAACTTGACCTGTTGATTAGGAAAAAAAAAGTTTCAGAACTTTGTATCCAGTAGAGTTGTTTACATCACTAAGGAATCCTACACTTTGTGACTTAATTATACTTTTAGAGATACCTCAGGTTTTTTGTTTTTTCCTTAAGGGGGTATGTGTAGGGGGTGAGGGGGTGACAGAGGGAATCTATACAAGATGGATGTATGCTTTTTTGCCTAGATATAAACTTTAAATTTTGGGCTTATGAGCATTTCTTGGCTTTTCTACCTTGTAACTAAATTTAGTCTTCACCAGAAATATGCCCTTTGAAATAAAAGGATCTCTTATTTGGTAGTGATCATTATGTGCAAGTAAATCAGAAGCATCAAATTTAGGAATTTGGAAGAATAGGTTGCAAAATGTTAGGCAAGGGGCTTCCCTGGTGGCGCAGTGGATAAGAATCTGCCTGCCAATGCAAGGGACATGGGTTCGATCCCTGGTGCAGGAAAATCCCACATGCCGCGGAGCAGCTCAGCCCGTGGGCCACAACTACTGAGCCTGTGCTCTAGAGCCCGCGAGCCACAACTACTGAGCCCACGAGCCACAACTACTGAAGCCCGTGTGCCTAGAGCCCGTGCTGTGCAACAAGAGAAGCCACTGCAATGAGAAGCTCGCACACCACAACGAAGAGTAGCTCCCACTCACCACAGCTAGAGAAGGTCTGCGTGCAGCAACGAAGACCCAAAACAGCCAAAAAAAATGTTAGAGAAAAAAGTAACCTGTACTGCAGGAGAAACTTGCAAATAATTTTAGCATTTATTTATTTTTTAGTTCTAAGATATTTTGCCTTCCATACTTGCTTTTGCCTTTGATTTGGAAGCAAAGGTAAAAACTCATGGTTTGTTTTTATACAGCTGGGAGGTCTCACCTCCCTCTCTGTTCCCCTTCCTTTCCCGTCTATCTCTCAGTCCATTGGTCCCTGTATCCTTGTGAAGGGGAATTGGTGGGAAGAAAACCTGCTTGGTTTATTGAAGGAGAATGAAAACTGAAGTTTAAACTGTAGAAGTTCATCAGGCCATGCAAATTACGGGAGCAGTAGGTTTTATACTTCATTTATAAAATGGCTTTTCTTCCAGTATTGGATTTGTTTTGAGATGTTAGTATTGAGACTATAATTGATACTGGTAGCTGCTTTTTTCTTTTTCGGATAGCCATCTCTGATTGCCATAGCAACATCCCAGAAGACAGTCTACTTGATCTAATGGCAGCATGTCAAGGAGTTGCCTTGAGCATTACTCTCGACTTCTGAGATTGTATTGGGATTTTTAGTTTCAGAAGGAAGGCGATAATGTATATTATAGTTCTCTCAGTGTCCTTTCTGCTGTAGTTCTGTTGTCTGTGAGAACTATATATTTTTAGGAATCACTTGAGTTTCCTGATATTATATAAAGCCTGTTTTTTTTTTTTTGTATAATTTGATTATTAGGGCAGAACATATTCGATTTTGTTTCCTGTACATGTGTTTTGCTCAGGCTGTAGGTTAAAATTTTGTGTGTGTGTGTTGTTGTTGTTTTTTGTTTTGGCTGTATGAGTTGCAGGAGATGAAGTGTGAACACTGTATTAGGTTGGAGAAGTAGATTTTATTTAACATGCTCCATATGTACTATATTTATGGAATAGTTTTAACTATCTGTAATTGTTTGGCTTAAAAAAAAAATCTCTCTAGTAGAAAGGCCAAGTTGTAAGAAATATCATCATAGTTGAAAAGACCAGAGAAAATTGTCGGGTCAAATTCTGTGGTTCTCAGAAGTTTTGATGATTTCAGATGAGAGAAGGTATTATTCTTGAGTTATATTTTTCAAATAGGGAAGTAATAATAATATCAATTTTAATCATTTATAAAAATTAACTTAATATCATTATTTTCATTTTTTATAAATTTATTTATTTATTTTTGGCTGCGTTGGGTCTTCGTTGCTGCGCGCGGGCTTTCTCTAGTTGCGGTGAGTGGGGGCTACTCTTCGTTGCAGTGCGTGGGCTTCTCATTGCGGTGGCTTCTCTTGTTGTAGAGCACAGGCTCTAGGCACGCGGGCTTCAGTAGTTGTGGCTCGTGGGCTCTAGAGTGCAGGCTCAGTAGTTGTGGTGCATGGGCTTAGTTGCTCCGCGGCATGTGGGATCTTCCCGGACTAGGGCCTGAACCTGTGTCCCCTGCATTGGCAGGCGGATTCTTAACCACTGCACCACCAGGGAAGCCCTTAATATCATTATTAAACAATTAGCAACTTAATCTTGTGGGTTTCTAAGAGGATGTTATTTGCAAACTTTAAAATTTAATTACAGAAGTATAATATGATTATCTGGTAGATTTGGCTTCCTCAGGGAAAATGTTATATATACACTTAATTTAGTAAGCATTTAAAAAAAGCTGTTTTTCATTATTTCAACTTATTTCAGTGGTTATTTATGAACTACTGTAGTCCTGTTCACATGTTGCCTTACAGTGTTCTTAAGAATATGTTACAGTATTCTTAGACAATGTTACCTAACAGAGCAATGTATAACAAAGTTTTAAAACTGAATGTAATGAAAGATTAAAATATGATACAGACAGTAGTATAATTGAGAAGGAAACTTTTTAATAGAGATGTAGTGATTGGCACTTTGGGACCTGCGATGAGTAGCTACTTTTATTTTATTTTTTTGGCCGTGCCACGGGGCTTATAGGACCTTAGTTCCCCAACTAGGGATTGAACCCAAGCCCCGGCAGTAAAACTGCCAAGTCCTAACCACTGGACCGCCAGGGAATTCCTGCTTTTATTTTTAAACAGGTTAAACTAAGAAAAATCTTGGAACTTTCTGATTTATTTTTTATTCTATTCTTTTGTCATTTATCTTTCTTGCATATCATAAAAATTATTTCTGACTCCAAAATTCAGCTGTCTTAAAGTATAAATAAAGCAATTTCGGGGTACGCCTTTCAGTACAAAGGACCCTGCATGGCTGATGTATAGAGAGATGTATTCAAGAAAAAAATTTTTTTCTGGGGCTTCCCTGGTGGCACAGTGGTTGAGAATCTGCCTGCCAACGCAGGGGACACGGGTTCGAGCCCTGGTCTGGGAAGATCCCACATGCCGCGGAGCAACTAGGCCCGTGAGCCACAACTACTAAGCCTGTGCGTCTGGAGCCTGTGCCCCGCAACAAGAGAGGCCACGACAGTGAAAGGCCCGCGCACCGCGATGAAGAGTGGCCCCCGCTTGCCGCAACTAGAGAAGGCCCTCGCACAGAAACGAAGCCCCAACACCGCCAAAAATAAATTAATTAATTAATTAATTTAAAAAATAATTTTTTTTTTCTGAGTTTATGCCTCAGTCAGCCACATTAAAGGTACCTTTTATCAGTAAAACTTCCTTCAACAATAAAATATGAGATTACTCATTTTGACTCTAGGGTTACATTGTTCGGCGTGGTAGCTACTTACTGTGTGTGGTGTGGCTATTTAAATTTAAATTAATTCAAATTAAATAAAATGAAAAACTTAGAACCTTTATCACACAACATATTTCAGGTGCTCAGTTGCCATACGTGGCCACCCTGTTGGATAGTGCAGACCTTTCCATCACCACAGAAAGTTTGATTGGCAGGGCTGGCTGGTCAAGGGGGCAAAACCAACAATGGTTGGAAATGGCAGAAAGGCCATTTTTGACACCATCTTTTTAAGGCAGAGGCACTAAAGGGTTCTAACAGAAGGCCATTGATCAGGGGAATGTGGTAGAAAGTTTTCTTCATCTGGCTGGGGGCTTAATAAGGGTATCCTGAAGTTTTTCCTAAGTCCTCCCTTGGCCCCTCCCTCTTTTCTTCTGTGTGTTTCCTCCTTTTCTTCCTTTTTGAGATGGTGGTGAACTTATTATGCAGGGAATTAGTTTTCTTGATGATTTTCCTAGGCTTTTCCAGTTTACAGCTTCAAGTGGTAAACCTAAGAGTGGTTTTCAACGTCTACTTTTCACATGATTTATCTTGATCTCCTGATGAGCTTTCATTTATAAATACCTCTCCACTTCCATTAGCTTTAGGTGGAGGTTTCTTTATTCATGATCTTGCCAGTTTACTATTTATATTTTTCCTAAACCCAGGCAGGATTTGTGAAGGCTTATTTTGGTACAATTCTGCTTGTGTGCAAATATAAATATGATAGATTAATTGTGCTAGTTTTGGATTTTAGAATCCTTGGTGGCTTTTTTGTAGTCTGTTTGTGCAATGAATGTTAGGTGCTATACAGAACATACACATTTTCCCTGAAGGACATGTGGTTGGATTTTAGGGGTCTGTGATACCATTATGGAAACGTCATATATGTTGGTTACCTTCTAAGATTGATTTTGGGCAGTTCTATTTTGGGGAAGTGGTAGAAAGATAATTAGGAGCTATGATATGTATTGCATGAAATAAGGCGATTCATTCAATAAACATTTACTAAATGCCCTCAGGTTTGGGAAAAGTGAGAATGTTATTCATACCATTTGTTTAGTGGTTTTTCTGATTTCCTTTAGAATGTAAATGTGGCAGCATTTCAAAGCAGTCTACTTTCCTTCAGTGTAGCTGAAGTTCCAGATGTGCAATTTAACTTTCACTCTATCCTGAAATGATTTCACTGAAGATTCTGATCCTTTGAATGTAGTATAGAGAATGTCTGTGTGCTATTGTGGTGATTGGAATTCATTTTGAGGTGCCTCTGCTAACTAACGAGACTTATGAGGCTTATTCTTTAGAGTAAAATCTGCCTGCCCTCCCTCCTGTGTTGCTATATCTCATGTAGTGTGTAAGTTGAAATGGGAAGGGAAAGCAGTTGAATTTGTCTTCACTTAAATTGGCTTAGTGTAGTTTGTGGCAATTGACTGCCCATAACATTAGAGAAATTTAGGGGAAAAATAGTTAACTTTCTTAGAGTTTTTAGAAGAGTATTTCAGGAGGAAGGCTAATTTTGGTTATGCCATGGTTAAGTGTTACTAGCATTAAGAGCCTAGATTAGAGTAGAACCACTTGAAAATCTTCAGGGCTTACCACAGTTTGAGGACTCTGTATCATTTGAGGAAGTGTCATCTTGGTTTTATTTTGGCTTTGGGACCATGTAAGTAGGTCTGGAACAGATCTCACTGTGGTAGGAGGTTGGCCCTAATAGTTATCTGACCACTCCCTTAGCAGTTGATAGGAAGCAATGAGGAATAGTAAGAAAATTACTTAGGAAGGAAAGCATGGTAGAGGATAGTTGGATTTATATACTCTAGTATGTAAACTGGGAAAAGAGCAGTGATTTTTTTGAGTCAGAGTTCGAAAAAAGTGTGGGATGCTCTTGGTTAGCTGGACAAGGCATCAGAAAAGTCCTGAGATCGACCATGCGGCACAGTTGTAGTAGTAATCTCTTTTTTTTAAACAAAACCATAAAATTTAAGAGGAATAAACCTCTAGCGTGTGTGATTTTTCTCAGGACAATTTAAAAATATTTCCTCAGTGTGGCCTTAGGGTTCTCATTTAGTCCAAAATAGAAGTTATTAAAGGATGTTGAACGTTGAGATGTTTGTCCTTGGTTTGTAATTTTTACTCAGGAATCAGAAACTTCAAGGCCTTCCCCTCTCTGTAATATACTTGCAATATTTAAAGTCCACTGGTAATGGGTACCTAAAATGTTGGCAATTTAAAAAACCATTAGACTCTCAGCACTCCCCTTAATCATTGATAATTCTTGCATAGATTTTTTTTAAAAGCCAGGACATGTATATGTAGACACGTTGATTGGAATGCATAAAATATACACGACGACCCTTTTTGGGGAGGGGTGCGTTAACATTTCCGTCTTTTATATCACACTTTTGACCAGGTAACACCATTTCTTCTTTTTTCTTTTCTTTTTTTTCCCTGATGCTTTACTCTTCATACGGAATATATGAATTAGTTTTGCTTCCATTCCCCTATGAATAGAACATTTGAATCTTATTAGAGTTATTATTGAAATGGCAGGTGTGATGTGACTAGTATTTGCAGAAAACTCTTTAATTTATGGAGTGAGAGTCAACTGTTCTTCAAAAACTGACCTGTGAGTTTTTATTTTTGAATGTTTTGAACTCGTGGATTTAAACACATTGTTTCAATCAGTTGCAGTTGTCATCCTTCTTGATGTTTAAAATGTCTTGTCTTTGGTCAGTAGAAGCCTATGCAAGATGGCTTCTGGGTCCTTTTTGATGTAACTCTAGCAGTCATTGATACAGTCTAGTAATTAATAACCCCTGTCTTTGGTCCCAAGTAACTGATGAGAAGAGGTCTGGTCCTAATTGAGTGTCAACTAGGTGAAAAGAAGCTAGGGGAAAAGAGGTAAGAAAAAATGACTTGGAAAACAATTTTTTTTGCAGTACATCTTTTTGAAGTGCCATCTTATTTTTCATGCATTATTGGAATACACTAGGGTTTTATGCTAAGTTAGGTTCTGTTAAGTTCACTTCTCTCTCAAAGTAGACAGATTTCAAGATTGTGGTCCATAAAATCTTCATCTGTATGCAGACACTTCAAGTTATGTTGACTTTTGGAAGCAGATCAGTAGTTTATTGTGATATAGTACATCATTGACATTTGGAAGAGATGCATCTTGAAGCCTTCTGAAAGTCCCATTTTTTTGCAGATACCATTATGACATAGAATTTTCCTCCATAAAATATAATTTTTGCCCTGGCTGGTCCACTTACCAAAAATACTTTTGCAGATGACTTTTTCTTGTTTCTGACTAAGCATATGGTTCACTGGTTCAGTTCATAAGTCTGAGTGGTCCCCAATGACTTTCCTCCCTTGTATTTTTGGCTAACACTAGTCATTCCTTAGACCTCTTCACATCTACCACCAGCTCTAGCAATTGGCTGGTTTTTTATTTTTAATGTCCATTTCTGATTAAAAAATAAAACTTTTAAAGCAATAACTTCAGGAAAGTTACTGTATTTCTGGCAACAAGTAGAGAGAAATAAACAGCAAAAAACTGTAAACAATCCACTTGTGGGGCTTATTTGCAAGTGAAATGACTGCTCCCTTTCACCAACCTCACTGTGCCAGCAGTTCACATTCTAGCCTTTGCAAAATTGCAGGTAACTACATTTCAGTGGCCCTTCTTTTGCGTCTTGAGTAGTTGAAAGTAAAAACTTTAAATCTGTCAGTGCCAAGGAATTTCTGTGTATTCTTACTTTCATATGTGGGTTTTCTTTGGAAAAAATTCAAAGCAACTCATTTGTAAATTAACACTAACTTTAGCAATAATTGGGTTGCAGGGATTTTATGATTCTAACCATATTAAATAAAGTTCTTACAAGAGACATAGAAGAATTAAACAGTGTGTATTTCTGTATCTGACTTTGTTAGTTTTCTGGTATTTCCCTCTAAAACTTCGTGAAGATAGCATTTTAGGTGTTACCTTTGTCCCAAGGTGGGGATAAATGTAATGGTATAATTTTCTGACATCCTGCTTATCTGGAAACATATGTTTGTGATTTCTTTGGGTTATTGCTTGCTTTTTTTTTTTTTTTTAATTTGGAAATCTCATCAGTTTATAAGTTACTGTAGCTATTGTCATATTTTGGTGCATTACCTTCTGTATCCATGTTTTCTACTCTCATCCTACCACCACCATTTTTCATAAACTCTATCAATTAGTAATGTCATGGTCTGAACGCGGGTTGGAAAAGAATTTCCAGACACAAGGCAGAATGTAAAGAAGAGAGAATTTATTAGAGGGAAGGGTCGCTGCCAGAACAGCGGGCCGACTTCCTAGTAGTCTGGGAGAGTCGAGCCCGAATGTGTGCTATTGATCAGTTTTTATAGCCAGAAAACAAAGGAATGGTCCGAGGTGAAAATTCCGTTTACTAATTGGTCGAGGCACATATACCTTCCTTCTATAGGGTGCGAGTGGGACAGGGCTTATGCCTTTCCTTATTTGGGACAGGTCCCCGTTGCCCAGGTGGGCGTCGCCCAGGGGGGCTCAGGAATTTCGTAACCATCGCAACATGGTTGGAGGGCAATTAAGAGTCCAGTAGGGGCTGTAACGCTGAAACTTTTTCAGGCAGGGTCGTCCTTTGTCCTTGAATCAGCATTGTCCTTGGAGTACCACAAGTAACATTTCCTGCCCATAGAAGTAAGAAAGTAAGCATGATTGTTTGGACCTATCATTAAGGAAAGGCTAAATGTTTATTGATTTTTCTTACACGTCTTTAAAAGTGAATCTCTTGCATTGTCTTTGAAGATATATAGATCAATTTTGATACTACATTTGAAAACCGTGGTTAAATATATTTAATACTTCAGCTGTGTGATTGAGAATTCTTCTTGATATAGAAGAATTTTGAAATTTTGAAGTTTATAAAATGTTTATTGCATATTTTGTTCAATGAATTTCATTTCAAAATTCTTTTGGTGGAATAAAATTGTGTCCATAAAATATTTAATTGAGTACAAGGACTTTATCTCTCTCCTCCCCTCCTTTAAATTTTTGCTATCAAATACTTTGTCTATAATTTTCAAGTTACAGTTTCTTTCAAAGTTTGGTTTTAAATGTTATGTACCATAATGTTAAATATATCTTGATGCTGTAGTTATTGGGACTTCTTATTTAATCATTTATCCCTCACTGTGTTGCTTTTGGGGGATCCCTATGCTATAATAATTTACAGGTGGGGGGGGGTCCCTTTAGTTGTAATGCCAGGCTTTCAAGTTTATAGCATTTCAAACTTTTCTTAGTTCTGACTGAAAGAATTAATGAGTTTCAGTAAGAGTTTTAACATTCAATAAAGAAATTCATCTTTATTTTACCCATTCTTTGGAATTATGTTGAGGCTTTCAATTAGCTTTTATAGGTGGCACCACACCATGATATTACTTGAAAAGTAATGCTAGGTATCTCTTGCAGTATTATTAAATAGATGTAGCCTATTGTTGTATCTACTGCAAAAGCAAATTTCTCTAAAGCAAATCTCATTTTACTGTTAAATTCCATTTCAAAATGATAGTCATGACCTTAGAGAATGTCAGAACTTTAAGAACTATTTATTTTGTGCATCATTTGCCAGCATTTATAACCAGAACCTACTTGTAAGACAAAATCTTACATGGAACACTTACATGATTTTAACCTTAATGTAAAACCAACTCATACATAAAACAATACAACTGTTACTTTTCCTGCTTGAAGATGGTGTGAAGACATTGGTCCTGAGACCTATGAGGTACTTTCACAGGACCTGAGAGTTCAGAGGAATGTGGTTTGAAAGCCACTGATTTTAGTGCATACTCTACCCCTCACCTCCCCCTACCACACACACATACCTTGGCCGGTGAGGAAACTCATACTAAAGGTCTCACATAGATTTCTGTGGAAAGCAACCATGAATCAAATCTGAAAAGTTTTAGCAAAGCTCATTCCTCTGGTTTCCAGGTATTTAGCTTTGGTCCTGGCAAAAACAGCAGTGCTTTTGTAAAACTTCGTAATTTCTTTCTTTTGTCCTTCTTTTGCAAGATGTTTTTACATTTTTGAGAATCTTCTAGCTTTGCATTTACTCCCAAGCCTTTTGTGAGAAGGAATTTAAATTTTCCTAAAGCATTAAAATTGTCTTATTAAGGAAGACTTGAGCTATGGGGTGGATAGGGGTTGGTGGTTAATAGGGGAGATTAGGAGTTCCTTGTGCATGACAGCTCCAGGCAGCTTATTTATTTATTTATTTAAAATTTATTTTTTATTGAAGTGTAGTTGAATTACAGTGTTGTGGTACTTACTGCTGTACAGCAAAGTGCCTCAGTTATACATACCTATATATATATATGTATGTATACACACACACACACACATTCTTGTTCATATTCTTTTCCATTATGGTTTATCACAGGATATTGAATATAGTTCCCTGTGCTATACAGTAGAACCTTGTTATGTATCCATTCTATATATGCCAGTTTGCATCTGCTAATCCCAAACTCCCAATCCATCCCTCTCCCTCCCCTCTCCCCCTTGGCAACCACTATTCTATTTTCTATGTCCCCGATTCTGTTTCTGTCTCATAGATAGGTTCATTTGTGTCATGTTTTAGATTCCACATGTAAGTGATATCATATGGTATTTGTCGCTCTCTTTCTGCCTTCAGATTGTATGATAATCTCTAGTTGCATTCATGTTGCTGCAAATGGCATTATTTCTTTCTTTTTTATGGCTGAGTAGTATTCCCTTGTGTATATATACCACATTTTCTTTATCCATTCATCTGTCGACGGACATTTAGGTTGTCTCCATGTCTTGGCTATTGTGAATAGTGCTGCTATGAACGTAGGGGTGCATGTATCTTTTTGAATTATAGTTTTTTCTGGATATATGCCCAGGAGTGGGATTGCTGGATCATATGGTAATTCTATTTTTAGTTTTCTGAGGAACCTCCATACTGTTTTCCACAGTGGGTACACCAACTTACATTCCCACCAACAGTGTAGGAGGGTTCCCTTTTCTCACACCCTCTCCAGCATTTGTTATTTGTAGACTTTTAATGATGGTCATTCTGACCGATGTGAAGTGGTACCTCATTGTAGTTTTGATTTGCATTTCTCTGATAATTAGTGATGTTGAGCATTTTTTCATGTGCCTATTGGCCACCTGTATTCTTTGGAGAAGTGTCTATTTAGGTCTTCTGCCCATTTTTTGATTAAGTTGTTTGTTTTTTTGTTGTTGAGTTGTATGGGCTGTTTGTATATTTTGGAAATTAAGCCCTTGCCCATCGCATTGTTTGCAAATATTTTCTCCCATTCGGTAGGTTGTCTTTTAGTTTTGTTTATGGTTTCCTTTGCTGTGCAAAAGCTTGTAAGTTTGATTAGTTTTGTCTGGATATATGCCATTGTTTATTTTCCCATTTGTTTATTTTTGTTTTTATTTCTATTGCCTTGGGAGACTGACCTAAGAAAACATTAATATGATTTATGTCAGAGAGTGTTTTGCCTATGTTCTCTTCTAGGAGTTTTATGATGTCATGTCTTATGTTTGGGTCTTTAAGCCATTTTGAGTTTATTTTTGTGTACAGCGAGAGGGTGTGTTCTAATAACTTCATTGATTTACAGATGGCTGTCCAACTTTCCCAGTGCCGCTTGCCAAAGAGACTGTCTCTTTCCCATTATATATTTTCCCTTTTTAAAGATTAATTGACTGTAGGTGTGTGGGTTTATTTCTGGGCTGTCTATTCTGTTCCATTGATCCATATGCCTGTTTTTGTGCCAATACCATGCTGTTTCGATTACTGTAGCTTTATAGTATTGTCTGAAGTCTGGGATGGTTATGCCTCCTGCTTTGTTCTTTTTCTTCAGGATTGCCTTGGTAATTCTGGGTCTTTATGGTTCCATGTGCATTTTAGGATTATTTGTTCTAGTTCTGTGAGAAAGGTCATGGGTAATTTGATAGGGATTGCATTAAATCTGTAGATTGCTTTGGGTAGTATGGCCATTTTAACAATATTAATTCTTCCAGTCTAAGAGCATGGGATAGCTTTCCATTTCTTTGAATCATCTTCAACTTCCTTTATTAATGTTTTATAGTTCTCAGTATAAGTCTTTCACCTCCTTGGTGAGATTTATTCCTAAGTATTTTATTTTGGGGGGTTGTGATTTTAAAAGGTATTGTTTTTTTACATTCCCATTCTGATATTTTCATTGTTGGTGTAAAGAAATGCAACTGATTTCTGTATGTTAATCTTGTATCCTGCTACCTTGCTGAATTTGTTTATTAGTTCTAGTAGTTTTTGTGTGGAGTCTTTAGGGTTTTCTATATATAGTATCATATCATCTGCATATAATGACAATTTTACCTCTTACCTTCCAATTTGGATACCTTTTATTTCTTTTTCTTGTCTGATTGCTGTGGCTAGGACTTCCAGTACTATGTTGAAGAGAAGTGGTGAGAGTCAGCATCCTTGTCTCGTTCCACATTTTAGCAGGAAGGCTTTCAACTTTTCACCATTGAGTATTATTATATTGGCTGTTGGTTTGTCATAAATAGCTTTTACTATTTTGAGATATGGTCCTTCTGTACCCACTTTGGTAAGAGTTTTTATCATGCATGGATGTTGAATTTTGTCAAATGCTTTTTCTGTATCTGTTGAGATGATCATGTGGTTTTTTGTCTTTTCTTTTGTTGATGTGGTGTATCACATTGACTGATTTGTGTGTGTTGAACCATCCTTGTGAACTTGGGAAGAATCCTACTTGGTCATGGTGTATGATCTTTTTTATGTGTTGTTGGATTCAGTTTGCTAATATTTTGTTGAGTAAACCAAGGCATAAAGAGGTGAAGTAACTTGCTCAAATCCATATAGTTTGCTAGTGGCAGAGCCAGAATTACAGCCTGATCTATAATAAGGCTGTGCTTTTTCCTTTTCCACTGTGCTCTTTTGCCTCTAACTGTTGGCTATAATATTTGAGAGGAGGCAGTGTTATATTTCTCAAGTAGATGACATTTCATCCTTAAATTCAAGACTTACGTCCTATAAATTGGTGTTTTTCTTTCTCTTTTAAAGAATCTTAAGCTGTGTAAAATGATTCTGCTTTGAATAAGGGGTACTGATATCTGCCAGAATCATTATTGAACTTCTCTAGTCATTTACTTTCTTGAAATTGAAATGAAACTTTTCTGAACACAGCCTTACTGAATATGGATTTCAGAGCCGTAATAATGCTTCTTGCCTCTGCAGATTTTGAATTGATCTGAGTTTGGCAGTGAATTATGTATGTGTTATTTCAGGAATTTTGCACATGCCCTGCTTTAAACCACTGATTATTTTTGTAAAATGCTGTTGTGTGGATTCGGCTCATTCCATTGACGCTGAAATCATCAGATGGCTATATTGTCTTCTAGGAATGTGACTTGAATTGATTAAGTAGCATAGGCAAAAACATCTGTTTTGTAAAGCTAGTTTAGTTTCATAAAACTTTAAATTTTCAAATTTACAGCTTATAAAGTGAATAAAGTATTTTTCTTTTATGCTGTAAAAAAATTTCCACTGAGTTTTATGATAGCTTGTTTTAACCTTATTCTTAAGCTAATTCTTCTTACAATTTGTTTTCTTATTGTTCATTGTCAGGGAAAATTAATATCAGGAATGTTGGAAACTTACAATCTTAGGTGAGTGACTCTTAACTTTTTTAGGTCACTTATCCATTTGAGATCTGCAGAAAGCTTTGGGTGGTCTAGAAAAAGCACCTATGCACATGCTTCTAAAACTGTGTACAGTTGCAGGGAGGTCGAGCTCCCTAGGGCAGATCCCGTGAAGTACATTGCTTCCTGGTTGATGTCCTTTGTTTCACATGTGTTATTATTATGTACATTAATAATGTGGTTGACTGTGGACCAAAGTTACCTTCTTTATATGTGGATTTTAGATTCATTGAATATTTGAGTCACTGTTTTAAATAAAATGTATTATGTTGATCTACATATGTATCATTTTTATTTCCCTGTCTTACTGTCTATTTTTATTCTTTTTCCTCATTCTTACAGTTTTTTCAGTGAAGGAAACATATCCATCTCAGGGTTTCTTGGTTTCTACAGCCCTTATTTGGATACATTTGATCACCAAAGTTTATAAGATAGATTATATGGTATTAAAATAAGAATAGGCTTATCTGATTTCATCTTGTAGAGGTTCTTTCCTTTATGCTTTCTGTGTATAATATTTCCAAATGGTATTTTCAAATTGGGATAGAATACTTTAGAGAAAATTAAGACTTAGGTGGAGATAGATACTCTCATATGACAAGCCATGGGGGCTCGTTTATCAAACCAGTGGATGTGTATTATTATATTTCGTTGATTCAGTAGTCTTTGTGTAGTCAGTTTTCTTTTACAGTTTGGAATCTTGCCAGTGGCTTCAAGGCTGGCATGTATATTTATTAATTTATCTTGAGGATGACTGTTCTTCTTTTGTAACCTCCTCTCCAAATTGGATCTCTGTCTATTTTAAACTCAGAGGATGGGCCCATTTGTATGCTACTCCCCTCTCCCCCTTTGAAGTTGTAACAACAACAGTAGCTATCATATCTACTGTATGACAGGAACTTTTATGATATTCTCTATCTCCAGCCCTTTATTTTAAAATTTTAACTTGCTGACTAATGTTCTCTAATTTTATCATTTATCTTTACTCATTAAAACAATTAGAATTTATTGATAGAAAATTGAGGTTCTGTGAGGGTACTGTCTTTGAAGCGTGCTTCATGTGTATGTATCAGTTGTGTTACCATAGGTTTCATGCACCAGGACTGTTAGCTTACTCACCCTCCCAGTGGGCTGTAGGCTCACTGAGGATGGTCTCCATACATACTCTTAGCACTGTTAACATAGTGTTTACTAAAAATTCAACAGTAGTTGAACAGTTGCTAGTTGAATGAATTCCCAAGAGTTTTACCATTTAGACCTGGTAAGAAAGATTACTTCCTTTACTTGTTTCTCTTGATGGTTCTTATTATTGTGAACTACAAATGGTGGTGTTCTAATAACTGTGATAATTTATTGTGAATATAATTGATGTCTTGGTTTAGCATCATTTATGCAGCCTGTGATGAGAACGGTGGCTAAATTATATTGAACTGTTAACATTATAAAAAGCATAAGAGTGCTTTTGGGACTTCCCTGGTGGGGCAGTGGTTAAGACTCCACACTCCCAATGCAGGGGGCCGGGGTTTGATCCCTGGTCTGGGAACTAGATCCCACACGCATGCTGCAACTGAGAGTTCGCATGCCACAAGTTAAGGAGCCGGCGAGCCGCAACTAAGGAGCCTGCCTGCCACAACTAAGACCTAGTGCAACCAAATAAATAAATAAATAAATAAATATTTTTTTAAAGTTATAAAAAGTGCTTTGGAAATGTTGAATGACTGCCACGTGGCCATTATTGCTTTTTTTCCTGGTCTAAGAAGGAAATGAGACACTTAAAAAAGGCAGAGGATTGGTGTCACTTTATCAAACAAAACTTTATGTTGGTAAGTGAATTTAATTACATATGATGTTTTTAATAGGCTGCTTCAAATATGTTTGTTTTTCCTCCTTTATTTCAGCCATAACAAAGCATTTTGGCTCTTTGCTGATTTAAATTATATTACCTAGATGACACAATCTAGGATAGAAAATGCTCATATAGGGAATTCCCTGGCAGTCCAGTGGTTTGGACCTGGCTCTCTCACTGCCGGGGCCCAGGTTCAATCCCTGGTTGGGGATGTAAGATCCCGCAAGCCATGTTGCGTGGCCACAAAAAAAAAAAAAAGAAAAAGAAAAGAGACAGAGAGAGAGAGAATGCTCATATAACCTTGAACATGAAATTATTTTCCTGAGAAAATAATTTTCCCTTTTAATTGATGTCCTTTACTGTATAAAGTTAATAGTTTTAGTTGATTAGCTTCTTAAATGTGGGAAGTATGGTGTTAGGGAAGATATTGATACATTTCTTTATTTGGGGGAATGTGGGGAAGAGTAGAATTTGATACTGGATCAAAATATTATTTTTCTTGGTACAGGTTTGACATCCTCTCCCCCACCCCGACCCCCCACCAAAGTGTGTAAGTATGGAGTCCCAGTCTTAAAATTTGATGACTGTTTAACCAAATAGGAACTGTTTTCCTGAAAGTGCTTTAGGGCAATCAGTGGTAATGTCTTTACACTTACTGAAAGTAGAAATTTAGGCATTTGATGAAAGTATTTTCTAATAGAGAATGTTTAGAAGTCAGATGATAAGCTTCTGTATGCCTCAAGGGTGACATAATTTAGCACTACTAAATAAGGACTTAGTGTTTACTACAGATGAGGATATTGCTATAGGAAGCTACTTGACATAAAAATAAAGTGTGCATGAAGCCTGTATCACTTTTCTGTAAACTCTTTTCTCGATTTTCTTAGGCAGAAATGGCTGAGATTATGTTTACAAAGTCTATTAAAATCAAAGCTTGCTTTACTGCATAGAATAAAATGTGTTTCCCTGGTTGACTAGCATTGTATAAAATGGGCCAGCCCTCTCATGTAAAAGCTGATATATGAAAGAAGATAGAAGAGATGGGAGAGACGAATGGGACTGGAGAGGGAAGGGAATCACGGAGGTGGCCAGTATCAGATGCTTACAGCAGACAGAAAAAACAGCAGATAAGAAGATTGTAACTTTTTCTCTGAATGGATCAGACAGTAACCCATACATACTTTACAGTCCCAGGTCAGTGTGTCAAGCTGTAGATATATACGTTTTAGTGGTTCCTAGGGGTAGAGAGGGTGGGTATTAGGGCTTAGAGAGACATAGTAGGAGACATTAACTTTGTGTAATTGTACTCTTAAAGCCTTACGTTCCTTAGCATCTATGTCTTTATCCAAAGATATAGCTGTAATTCATTGTACTAATTTTCTCGAAGTGTGTTCATGCTTTCAGTTTTCATTATTCATCAAACAGTTTTTGCATGGTCATCATGTGGAGAGCTGTGAGCTCTACGTGGTCAGAGGCATTTCTTGAGGCCCTGCTTTTAAGGAGCTTTTAGTCTAGAGGAGGTGTTAGAGGCAGGATGACTGATACTGAGAAAGGTAACCATCATGCTGTACGTTGTGGCAACAGTAACTACTATTCAGGATGTTTTCCAGTTGAAACACTCTGCTTGCCCTCAACCCCATGAGTGAAGTTGTCAGACAAGTCTCAATGTAAGGAGGCAGGCCTAAAATTCTGCATGGGGTCATAGGAAGAAAGCAATTTATTCTATTTGGTTATTGATGAAAACTTAGCAAAAGTGGGTGGAGCTACCATCTTTAAAAAGAGTAGGATTTCACTAGGAAAGGAAGGAAAAGTCACTCAAAGCAGACAGTACAATATAAGAAAGGCATGTTTTTTGTTATTTGTTTATTTATTTGAGTATACGACACACAGGTTACACTGAATACTCTTAGGTCACTTGAACATAGAATATTATGTCAGTGGGGGAGGAAATGGCAGATTGAGGCTAGGACGTGATGTTAGATTGATGGTACAGTTCAGACCTAAGCAGGAAAAAGGATGAAATACTTTTTTTTTTTTTTTTTACATTCAGTGAAGAATTATTTGGTTTGGTTTTTTTTAAGATTTTTTTTTTGATGTGGACCAATTTTAAAGTCTTTATTGAATTTGTTACAATATTGCTTCTGTTTTATGTTTTGGTTTTTTGGCCCCAAGGCATGTGGGATCTTAGCTCCCCCACCAGGGATCGAACCTGCACCCCCTGCATTGGAAGGCGAAGTCATAACCACTGGACCTCCAGGGAAGTCCCAATTATTGGATTCTTGATGTGTGGAAGGAAAGTAACAACAGTTGATGTTTTGGTTACCTGTTATACTTAAATAAACACTGTTGAAGTTATTTCTTATTGTTAATGAGATTGTGATTTCATAGACATTTTCTAAGTAAGTGTTCACTTATATAAAATTTTTTTTAGTGGTTGCTTTTATGTGAACATGTTAATATGTATATATTGATACATATATGTGTGTGTGTGTGTGTGTATATATATATATATATATATATATATATATTTGGCTTTCTATAAAAGAGGATGGATTGCTGGGTGGTAAATGCCAATTTGAAATGTTATGCTCCTTTGATTAAAAAAATCACAAAGTGTTGCTTTCTAATTTTCATGATTTTAGCTGCCAGCTGGTGAGTAACTGCTTTTGAAGCAGTTGGAGCTCTCATTTTTGTCCCAGAAGAACATCTTACTGATGAAAATAGAGTAGTGGTTGTGCTAAATGACTGAAGAATGGACAGAAAGATAAAGCAGAGAACAGAGATAGGAGCTCCTTATGGCAGTGAGCCAGAGGGCTACTGACATTTACAGATAACTGAAAAAAGCACTTGGAGTGTTTCTGTACTGTCAGATAGATGATGCCTGAACTTGGCTCGTTAGCAAGGCCAACCCCTCCGCTGCATACACAGTTTCGTTTTTGCAGTTAGGCTGCCCGTCTTCTGCTGTATTTTCATCAGTTGGAACTCAGTGTAATTTTATGGATCACCTGGGTGGAGTTTTAGACTAACGCCGAACTGATGTTCTATCTATAGTTGGCGTTTCATTCTTGCGTAATTTTCAAACTATATCTCTGAAAAATGCCTAAATATGTATTCCTGTCAAAATAAATGATTAGTGCAGATGATTGTTTGAAGCCATGTCTGCATAATGATAAATGCAGTAGTCCTGCATTAATCTAGTAGTCCTGCTAAAATACACAAAACTTTACCCAGTTGTGTATCTTTACCAGTTCAGGTAAAATCAGCAGATTCTGCAGCCTTATAGATAGCTGAACTACCAAAAACTTTACTGTAAATGCAGGCTCCATTGTCAGCTTTACAGTTTTTCTGACTACTTGTTTTAAATATAGAAGGGAAAGTTGTTTTTTTTTTAATATAAATTTATTTATTTATTTGTTTGTTTTTGGCTGCATTGGGTCTTCGTTGCTGTGTGTGGGCTTTCTCTAGTTGCGTGAGCGGGGGCTGCTACCCTTGGTTGCGGTGCACGGTCTTCTCATTGCGGTGGCTTCTCTTGTTGTGGAGCACGGGCTCTAGGCGCACGGGCTTCAGTAGTTGTGGCACGCGGGCTTAATTGCTCTGCGGCATGTGGGATCTTCCCGGACCAGGGATCGAACCTGTGTCCCCTGCATTGGCAGGCGGATTCTTAACCACTGCGCTACCAGGGAAGTCCCTAGAGGGGAAAGTTAACAGATACTTTTGCTTGAATAATTTATTGTTGACAGCTCTAGTTTTACTTTTTGTTTATTTATGTGATTTTAGTAAACAAGAAATTTTATTCTTTGTTGGAATTCCTGTTATTCAGTTCTATAATCTACTATTCTATTATTTTTCTACCCCATTCACAAATTTTATTACTACACTTTTGACAAGAAAAGTGCTCTCACCTGGTGCCTCATTTCTCTGAGTGTTAAAACTGAATTTCAAGGACTATTGGGATGCAGCTGAAGACTGGGCCAGCTGAACTTTTTTTGTTAATTACATCTTATTTATTGGCCCTCCATTTCAGTTTTACTCTATAAAAACACCCAGAAACCCCTGTGGTGTTCTTGGGTAGCATGTAGACGATACAGATTTTGGCTCTCCAAGGCAAGGTCACCTTTAAAAAAACTTTCACGGACTTCCCTGGTGGTCCAGTGGCTAAGACTCCATGCTCCCAATGCAGGGGGCCCGGGTTCGATCCCTGGTCTGGGAACTAGATCCCACATGCCGCAACTAAAGATCTGGTGTGCTGCAACTAACAGCCCGCATGCGGCAAGTAAAAGATCCTGCTGGCGGCAACAAAGATCCTGCATGCTGCACTAAGACCCGGCGCAGCCAGATAGATAGATAGATAGATAGATAATTTACACACACACAAAACCTTTCAAAATATAGTTTTAGAATTAGGTTAGATGAGTTGTTAGTATTTTTTTCCTTGCCGCTTGAAAGATTTTACATTAGTTTAGAATGTTCCCTTTGTGTAAGATATTTTTATATTATTCATCCATCTGGATAATATGTGATTCATTGTAATTTTTCTCTTTTCTAATATAAGGTTAAATCTCTTACCAGTGCCTCTTTGTTTGTTCTGAAACTGCTGTTAAATACATTTTGAAACCTCGGTATCTGTCCTTCATAGTATGTATTTTTAAAAACTCTGTCTCTGTTACACCCTTAGTTAAATTCTTCATTATTATCTTCTAGTTCATTAATTCCTTTTCAGCTTTTCCAGTTTAAACTTTATCTCTTCTATTGAATTTTAAATTTCATTACTTATTTAAAATTTTAAAAACTTAATTTTCAACCTTTCTGATTGATTTTCTCATTTCCACCTAATCTTGTAATCTCAGGTAATTTTCTGATTCTCTTTTGTTTGGAGGGATTTCATATTGCATTTGCTGTATTTGTAGGCTTTCTTACTAGTTTTCCTCATATGTCACGGTACAACTTTACTAAGAAGGCACGTCCCCCACCCCCCCAGTCTCTTCTTAGCTAGTGGTTTTGCAGGTGTTCTTAACTGGCCCTCCCTACTGTCCTCTTCCCCCCAACCCCCAATCCAAAACCAGGTCTTAGATTGACTGGCCCTCCTGTGATGCTAGATATATCTTTGTTCCATTGGCCAGGCAACTAGACGGTGTGGCTCAAGTCCTAGTTGTTAAGTTGGATATTCTCACTTTCTTAGACAGTTTAGAAGCCACACTTCCATGCACACAGCTTACTTACCCGTGGGCAGCTGTTAACAGCAATTCTTTTTCGGCCCAATTTTGGCCCTAGTCTCTCATCTTGGGTGGGCCATTTTTATTTCTTTTCTCACGGGATCTGAAATCTATGCCTCTGTGGTATCCTTCTAAAACCAGAGCCCCAGGAGGCTCACAGCTTACTCTTGTGTGTTTCTTTGTCATGATGTTTGTCTTTTTTTTTTTTATTTTAAGTGTAGTCATGCCTTGTAAATTTGTCTTTCTATATTTTATCTGTCATTGCTATATATTTGGAGCAGGATGGGTTTCCAAAGCAATTTATGATGTCATCTTGACTGGAAGTCCTGCGGTTTATTACTTTAAGAATGACTGAATTAATTAAAAAATTAGAATGGATTCTAGTTTAGTATATTCCCAGTCATAGTTTATATTTAACTCCTTTGATTTTTTTTTAAAAAACAATCTTCTGAATCTCTTTATATTCTGTAACACATATAACTTTTTGTCCTTATGTAGTTGAGCCAAAATTTATTTTGCTTTGTGGGCTTTATATTTTTGAAGTACTTATCAGTGCGGTGAAAGTGAATTTGATCAGATGGATTAAAAATTTACGGATGAAGTAGTCTTAAAATATATGATTTTTACTATCCCTCTAATGATTAGAAATTGCCCTGTACTTAAAAAAAAATAGGGGTGTGGCTACAGACAGGATTTTCTTCCTTTTCTTCCCCTTCCTTTTTTCCTTCTCTCTTCCTTCATTGTCATTTTTGTCTCTCTCTGTTAAAAAATGGAATATAGAAGAGACTCTGCTTTAATATTCTTATTTTTGAGATACTTGTCAAATAATCAGTTTCCTGGTGAATTGAATTTCTTCTTTGGACTAGAGGCAGTTTCTGATTATCACTCACTATCCCCAGGATGATTTCCTTCTGAGGCATACACATGTGGTTTTCATTTCTTTGTGCCTTTTCCTTTAATTTTGGGACTCTGATTATGAGGAATTAGGAATTCTTACTTATCTTTTTTGGGGGGGGGTATTGGCGATTGTCAGGAGCTGGGTTTTCCTGTGAGGAGCTGGGTTTTCCTGAGATTTCTATTTAATGCTAAATGTTCATCTTGACCAGATTTGATAATGTATTTAAATATGCTACTTGAGATTTTCTTTTTTTTGTAGAAGTAGATGGCTCACATTTCAAGTTATTTCTAAAATAATAAATTAATATGTAGACATATTTTCGATTGATATTTGTGCTTATTTAAATTTAAAGTTCAAGGTTTTAGGTTCTAAGACAAAACACTGGCAATATCATACTTCTATTACATTGAAAAATACTTCTAATTATTTTAAAAATAAATTAGTTTTTAAATGATTTAATTTAGTGGTGAAGTATAAAAACAAGAGTCAGTTTTTCTTGTTTCCTTCCCTTGTTCTTGTCACTGTCCTGGAAATTGAGGAGTATAGAACTGTCCAGTTCCTGAGTACGTTTGCAACACAAGTTTAACACTGGTGTATTCCGGTCCCCAGTATATCTTATGTAACTTAAGGAAGTACAGTTCTGCATTTGTACAATAAGTCCTATGAAATCATAGACAATAAAACCTTTTATTAGTGATATATTCTGTTAATTGAGATTAACTTCTAATTTTCATTTCTGTTTTTCTCAGTTTTGTTTTTGCATTTGTATTTGTTTTCTTACTCTTCCTTTGTTTACTCTTTTAGATTAAGCAGGTAGAAATCCTATTTATTTCCTTTGTCTTTAAGGTAAACATAACTAACAGATATTAGAGAGCTAAATTTTCTCCAACTGTGCTAGCTAGCAATTTTCAAATTTTGCTACAGTTGATTTAAAAAGTATTTTATTATGCTTTGTCATTTGGGGTGCAGAAGCACCTAGCTGCAGTAGATCAGGGGTGGGGTATCTTCACTGAGAGGAATATGCGGAGGGGGCTGGTTCTCCAAGGGCAGCAGCCACAACCCTTTCATAGCCCTGTAAGCTTATTACTGTTGGTTTTGTTTCTCTTTCATTAATTGTTTTAGTGGATGTTAAACTTTAAAGAAATCTTACCTTAATAATTTTAATCTGCTTTTCTAGCATTTGAATGTTAACTAGTTTAGCATACCTGTTTTAACTACTTTTTTTCTATTTATTGCCCTTATTAACTAAGGAAATTACTACCATTTTAGGTAGGATACAGATTATTGATACTTCGGGTGTATTTGCCTCTCCTTTGTCTTCCCTTTGATAGTCCCTTGGTGATTTGAAATAATTGGACTTTTAAATTTTGATTCTATAGTTTAAATTTAAATTAAATTTCTATGCCCTTAAAATTCTCAGTTTTAAAATTGAGTTAAAAACAGATGCATGTTTAAATTCAGAGTTTGATTAGTGTTTTACCACTAATCCTTGAGTGGTACTCCTTGAGAGTACCACTGCAGTTTAATACTAGATAAATAGTGTCTGGAGGATAGAATTTTGTTTGAGGTATTTGACAGGAAATGACTGTTTCTTGACTGAACTGAGCTGTGATTTTCAAGGTAGCAGCAGAAACATCCCAGGATAAGAAAATCACTCACCTTTCCATTGACAAGGTCAAATTGTGTTGTTTTCATATGTTTAAAATGGTACAGTACATCACATTTTATGCTGAAATTAAAACAAGTTAACTTTTAAGAGCCTAGAATGCAAAGCAGTACTTAGTTTTGATGAGTATCAGGGTGTTGACATGTTGCCCAAATGATCGTGTTTTGGACTGCTTCCTGGAAAAAAAACAAAAAAAAAAAACCTGGAAGCTACTGATATAAGGCATGGTTGTATAATAAAGAAGAATGCACTTTAATTCAGATTTGATATAGTGAGCACCTTTCTCTATTCACAAGCTTCATACTTAAAGAACAAACAGTTGAAAACTACTTCAGAGCAATACTTCATTAATTCCCTTTGCAAATAGTGACAAACTCAAGTCCAAAAATTAATATCCATTCATTGTAAAAACTCTCAGAAAAACAGTAATGGGGGAATTTCCTCAATTGGTAAAGAACATCTACAAAAATCAACAGCTAACATTATATTTAATAATGAAAGACTGAATACTTTCCCCCCTAAGATCGGGAACAAGGCAAGGATGTCTGCTTTAACCATTCTTTTAGTCAATTTAATGTTGAAGTTCTAGCCAGTGCAGTAAGGCAAGAAAAAGAAATAAGAGGCAGATCAGAAAGAAGGAAATAAAACTGTCCCTATTTGCAGATAAAATGTTTTTTGTAGAAAATTCCAAGGAAGCTACCAAAAAAAAAAAAAAGACAAGTCCAGAACTAATAAGTGAGTTCAAGGTCACAGGATACAAGATAAACATACTAAATCATTTGTATTTCTATATATTAGCGATGAACATGTGGATAACAAAATTGAAAATACATTACCATTTATAATTGTCCCCCAAATCTAACAAAAATTGTATAGGTCTCGGGCTTTCCTGGTGGCGCAGTGGTTGAGAATCTGCCTGCCAATGCAGGGGACACGGGTTCGAGCCCTGGTCTGGGAAGATCCCACATGCCGCGGAGCAACTAGGCCCGTGAGCCACAACTACTGAGCCTGCGCGTCTGGAGCCTGTGCTCTGCAACAAGAGAGGCCGTGATAGTGAGAGGCCCGTGCACCGCGATGAAGAGTGGCCCCTACTTGCCACAACTAGAGAAAGCCCTTGCACAGAAATGAAGACCCAACACAGCCAAAAATAAAAATAAATAAATTAAAAAAAAAAAAAGTGTATAGGTCTCATATGCTGACAGTTCATACACCTTTCCGACCATTGGTAGTGGAGTAATTGAACATCCAAAAACCAAAAAAAAAATGTACCTTGACCCAGGTCTCATACCTTATCCAAAAATTAACTCAAAGTGAACCACAGGCTTGGGCTTCCCTGGTGGCGCAGTGGTTAAGAATCCGCCTGCCAGTGAAGGGGACATGGCTTCGAGCCCTGGTCCGGGAAGATCCCACATTCCACGGAGAAACTAAGCCCGTGCGCCACAACTACTGAGCCTGTGCTCTAGAGCCCACGTGCCACAACTACTGAAGCCCGTGCGCCTAGAGCCCATGCTCCACAACGAGAGAAGCCACCATAATAAGAAGCCTGCGCACGGCAACGAAGAGTAACCCCCTCCTTGCCGCAACTAGAGAAAGCCTGCGTGTAGCAATGAACACCCAACACAGCAAAAAAAAAAAAAAAAAAAAAAGTGAATCACAGGCGTTGAATGTAAAATGTAAAACTATAGAACTTTTGGAAAAAATAATGTATATGAAAATCTTTACGATCTAGGAGATTTTAGACCTGATAGCAAAAGCACAATTTATAAAAGGAAAAATTAACAAATTGATTATTAATTTTAAAAACTGGTGCTCTGCAAAAAACCCCTTTTGAGAGGATTAAAAGCTAGAGTGGGGGAAAGTATTTGCAGACCCTGTATCTGACAAAGATCTAGTGTCTAAAATATGTAAAGATTTCTTCAAAGCTCAGTTGTAAAAAGCCAAATAGTTCACTTAGAAAATGGCCAAAGGACATGAAGAGACAAATACACAGGCAAATATATATATTAAAAGCTTTTCAGTATCATTAGCCATTCAGGAAATCCAAATTAAAACTATAATCAGTTATCACTACATACCTATCACAATGGGTAAAATGAAAAATAGTGACAACACCAAATGCTGGGGAGGATGTGGAGAAATGATCACATATGTTTCTGGTGGGATTGTAAAATGGTATAGCCACCATGAAGAACAGTTGGGCGGTTTCTTAAAAAACTAAACATACAACTACCATACAACCCAGTAACTATACTCCTGGGCATTTATCCCAGATATATGAAAATGTATGTTCACATAAAAACAAGTTTTAATGTGTATAGCTATAAACAGAGTAGCTGCTTTATTCATAAAAGTTCCACATTGGAAACAATGCAGATGTCTCTCAACACGTGAAAGGTTAAACTCTGATACAGCCATGCAGTGGAATACTACTGGTTAATAAAGAGGAGTAAACTGATACACACAACAACCTGGATGAATCTCGAGAAAATTATGCCGAGTGAAAAAGCAAACCCCAGGTTACATACTCTGTGATTCCATTTATATAGCATTCTTGAAATGACTTAATTATACACGTAGAGAACAGATAAGTAGTTGCCAGGAGTTTAGGTCAGGGTGGGAGAGGTGTAAAGCTAGCATGGCTATCAAAAGGGAACATGAAGGATCCTGGTGGTGATGGAAATGTTCTCTATTTTGATGTATCAATTTTGATGTATCAATGTCAGTATCCTGGTTGTGATATTGTACTACGGTTTTGTAAGTACTTAGCATTGAGGACACTGGATAAAAGGTACATGAGATCTTTCAGTATTTTTTTTTCTTACAACTGCATGTAAATACACAGTTATCTCAAAATAAAATGCTTAATTAAAAATTAATATAAGTGAATTATTTCCCCTTTTACTAGATAGGGACTTATTTTCTGTTTTACTTAGCTTCTTGGCATCTGTATCATTTGCTGGCTGTATAAAATTTAAACTCAAATCATTATCTATTTCCATGACTATTCTTATCCTTTTAGAGTTGTTGAAAATTGAGGATCTTTGAATAATATATCCTTTAATCTGGGCACAGATTTCCCCCCCTTTTTTAAAAACATGAATACTTAGCTATCCTCAGACTACTCAAAAAAATACGGTTTTAGAAATGTAAAATTGGTCTCACTGGTCATAATACAGTTTTTTCTTTCCTTCATGTTTAGAATTTCCTTTCAGGACAAATAATAGCAGCTGTGATATGACAGTGATTTTTATGATTTGTTAATTATGTTATGTAAAATGTAATACTGGTGAGGAGTTAATAACGTTGCACAGATTATTGTAGTCCTGAAAAAACAGGAATAAATCCAATGAATGAGAAAAGTGACACTATTGTTGGCACTCTGAAATTCTGTAGGGGCTTACATTGTATCTAAAATCAACCTTATCTTCTTGCTGTGTTCAAGAGGCTTTTCATTAATTTCTGTTGAGAGGAAAAGCCTTTTTTAACTTAAAAAAGAAAAAGAAAAAAGGCAGTACTCTCCAGGCCCTGTGAATTATTAAGATCTTTTAGCAGGCACTTGCTCTTTCTCAGAGAAATTGGCTGTTAAAGTCAGAAGGAACTCTTAATAGTCTGCATGGTGTTTGATTAAATGAAGGGAACAGTTGGATGAGTACAGATTCCAGATTTAATGGAGCAGATATTCATCTCTATTCATCCCCTATGATTAGCATAGTTATATCTTCTATATTATTAAAAATAAACATTTAGCATGTACTGGTTTGCCTTATTAAACAAAAGAGATCTCAGAGAAAACATGATAAATTGAACTTTTTTGGAAAGACTTAAAAGCATATTATTAAAATATAACTTATAAATGAAACAATATGTGTGTAGCGTTGTGGGATAGTTAATAGTTCTGAGGAGATAAAACTAACCATGGTACTGGAAGAAATGACAATGATAGCTGCTAACTTTGGAGCATTATTTACATGTTGGACATTGTTCAAAGCATTTTTAAAAAATTAATTTATTTATTTTTGGCTGTGTTGGGTCTTCGTTGCTGTGTACGGGATTTCTCTAGTTGTGGCTAGCGGGGGCTACTCTTCGTTTTGGTGCGCGGGTTTCTTATTGCATTGGCTTCTCTTGTTGCGGAGCACGGCCTCTAGGCACGCGGGCTTCAGTAGTTGTGGCATGTGGGCTCGGTAGTTGTGGCACACGGGCTAAGTTGCTCGGCGGCATGTGGGATCTTCCCGGACCAGGGATTGAACCCGTGTCCCCCTGCATTGGCAGGCGGATTCTTAACCACTGCGCCACCAGGGAAGTCCAAAGCATTTTTTTTTTGTATTAACTCATTTTGTCATGATATCATTACTGTGAGGTAGGGACTATACTATGATTTCCTGTTTATAAATGGGGAAGTTGAGGCATGCAGAAGTTAAGAACTCCTAGAGGACACGTAAGTGGAAGAGAAGGGGCATCTGGCTCTGGGTCTTTGGTTTTAACCACTACTGTATACTGACTTCTGCAGAGAACTAAGAGCACATATAATAAAATGTAAAATGTGATTTCATAGGTAATAGGCATTAAGGCAGTTTGCCTGGAGGAAACAAAAAATTAGGACACGTGTACATAGGAATGTGTTAGCAGCCTGAGCACAAAGCATTGAGTATTACTAAACATGATGCATGTGGCATAGCAGTAAGCAGCTGTTGGGAGCTGAAAGTTTGTTTGGGAGAGCAGTAGAAATCATGGGTTAGGTTAGTTAGGGTAAGAATTTTGAATTGCAAAGTGTGGACTTGGGAACACATTTTCTAGGTTGCTGTTTAGAGGAACAACAGCAACAAAATCTATCATAGATACATTGTATGCGGACTCTTACAGCTGGAGCTGACTATAAAGGTTGCTCTTTAGTCTCTCTGCCCCTAGGCTAAGTTTTGTATTGGTTATCCATAGGCGGGTAGTGTGGTGAAACAAAAGCAATAAACCAAGCATCACAAAGCTTGGACTCTGGTACCAGCTTTTCCACTTTCTTGCTGTAATGACCTTGAAATGGGTTACTTAATCACAAGATTTAATTTCCTCAGCTGTATAATGGGCTAATTTCTTACACCTAATTTAGGATTTCTGTGACAATTAAGTGAGATATTCTAAGGCTTTTAAGTTATTGGATCCATATAAATTATTCCTCAAAAAACAATTTGCTAAGCAATAAAGCTGCTAAACAGGAGTTAAAATACAGGTGAGTGGGAAGACGTTGCTTCTTTCTATATACCTGATGCCTAATCTCTTCTGGCTTTGCGGTTTATGGCCCACTGATGTTTTTTATTCAGTAGGTATGATTCGGTCACAGGACACTCAGTCAAGTAGGGGAGAGAAACATATTCAATATAACGTTATATACAAAATGATGTTTATGAAATAATTATGGCTACGCTATGCTAATTCAAAAGAGATTATTGCTGCTTGGGAGAAGTGGGAAGGCTTTGTGGAAGAGGAGGAAGTACTGAAAGAGGGGTATGATGAGATGCTGAAATGAAGAGGCTTTATGTATTTCAGGAGAAGAGAATACAGTGAATAAAGGCACAGAGAAAGAAAAGTGTGTGGCCACAAAATTTGGTATTTTTATAATAAGTGGGCTGGGCCAGAAGTAATAAGAAGTAGATCAAAAAGGTAGGATGGGACCAGATTACCAAGGGGCTTGATTGGTATGCTCAGGAACTTTGGACTCTACATGTTAAATGTCATGATCAGCAATCCTGTTGATTATCGTAAGTTATTACCTGAGAGCAATTTATTGCTTTCCACTGACTACTTTTTAATAGAGTACAGATTCTGTAGTTTTTCAAAGTTTGGTTGAATTATATCCCAGTTTTCAACAGTTACGAATTTTTATCAGATGAGACACTTCAGGAATAAAGATGTTTGGGGACTTCCCTGATGGTCCAGTAGTTAAAGACTCCACGCTCCCAATGCAGGGGGTCCGGGTTCGATCCCTGGTCAGGGAACTAGATCCCACATGCATGCTGCAACTAAGACCCCGTGCAGCCAAATAAGTAAATAAATATTTTTAAAAAAAGAATAAAGGTATTTGTATGTTAAAATTTCTTGGTGATAAAACTTCCTGCTGATAATACGAAACAAATCTTTTGGGTGTGCTGGCTTCTCTTAGGCCTTTTGTGATTCCCTAACGCCGGAGACACTTACTATGATGATATTCCTGAATGTTTGAAATCCCACTACCACGCACAATACTATTTCTGACAGGCATGGGTCATAGATGTTTGGTAGTGACTGTCAAGTAAACCTTAGGTAGTACTGAAACTTTAATAGGAATGACTTTTAGTTCTCTTGTAAAACTGAGAATGTCAGTTCAAGTGAAAAATAGTTATGGTTTTTAGATATGTGATTTAAATCAAAATAGCGACTTGTATTGATTTTGTGTGAGAGAGAGAGAGAGAGACGGAGAGAGAAAATATTTGACATCAGAAAAGTATTGATAGTTCCAACCTGCAGCTTAAATAGAGGTCTGGTTTAATTGACGTCTCCGGAAATTGTTCATATTTGAGGTTGGATAAAATGATTTTGTTACTTTACTGATATTTTGAGTATTTGCCACAGAATTTTTTCTTAAGCTGAGTTTCTTTGAAGCCTACAGTTTTATTATTCTTATTGCTTCCTGGAAAACCTCATTTCAGTCACAGATTTGATTCAAAGTGAGACGTTGGCTAGTTGCCACTTAGCTGAAAACATCCCTCTCTTTGTTATACAAACTCCACATTTCCTGAAAGTATTCAGTTTCCATTTGTGCACTTTTAAAAACTCTGTTTTGCATACCATCCATGTTCTTTAATTGCTAATTTACTTCTGTTAGTTTTTGTTATTTAATATTGCAGTAGAATATTGTTCACCACATTTACTTCAGATTGATTGTAATTACTATAAAAGTTTAAGGATTAACTAAAGTTTGTGGCAGCCTTACCAGAGGGGGTCTGACTTTCTGAACGTTGAATAGCCTTCTCCAGTTTGTTCTCTGTAACTTATGAAGAGTACATTTGCTGAAACCTCATGTTTGTTTAGTCAGTTCTTTGGACTTAGACTGAAGCAGGGGCAACAGTGAGGTTAGACTGTAGGCAGTAATCCTGAAATGAGACTTAAGGGGAATTGGAATGGTGGTTTGTAAACTATTTGGAGCTTTTCTGGTTTCCCCCCAGCGTAATGTTCAAATGAGAGTTCTCTCATTTATTTGCCAAAGAATCTATTGTTTTGTTTTGTTGTTCATCTTCTTTACACTTACACACACACACACACACACACACACACACACACACACACACACACACACACACACACACACACACACACACACACACACACACACACCCTTCCTTTTTTCTACACAGGGAGAATGTATAACCCACTTAGGAAAGAATCTGATGCTGATTTCCCCCTCCCATCACACTAAAAAAGTAGTGCTGTTTAATTTCATTGACTCCTATGAATTTTATTTTATTTTATTTTATATTTTTTTAACATCTTTATTGGAGTATGATTACTTTACAATGGTGTGTTAGTTTCTGCTTTATAACAGAGTGAATCAGTGATACATATACATGTATCCCCATATCTCTTCCCTCTTGCGTCTCCCTCCCACCCCTCTAGGTGGTCACAAAGCACGGAGCTGATCTCCCTGTGCTATGCCTGATCTCCCTGTGCTATGCGGCTGCTTCCCACTAGCTATCTGTTTTACATTTGGTAGTGTATATATGTCCATGCCACTCTCGCACTTTGTCCCAGCTTACCCTTCCCCCTCCCCATATCCTCAAGTCCATTCTCTAGTAGGTCTCCGTCTTTATTCCCGTCTTGCCCCTAGGTTCTTCATGACCTTTTTTTTTTTTTTCTTCTTAGATTTCATATATATGTGTTAGCATACGGTATTTGTTTTTCTCTTTCTGACTTCACTCTGTATGACAGACTCTAGGTCCATCCACCTCACTACAAATAACTCAATTTCGTTTCTTTTTATGGCTGAGTAATATTGCATTGTATATATGTGCCACATCTTCTTTATCCATTCATCTGTTGATGGACACTTAGGTTGCTTCCATGTCCTGGCTATTGTAAATAGAGCTGCAATGAACATTGTGGTACATGACTCTTTTTGAATTACGGTTTTCTTAGGGTGTATGCCCAGCAGTGGGATTGCTGGGTCGTATGGTAGTTCTAATTTTAGTTTTTTAAGGAACCTCCATACTGTTCTCCATAGTGGCTGTATCAGTTTACATTCTCACCAACAGTGCAAGAGGGTTCCCTTTTCTTCACACCCTCTCCAGCGTTTATTGTTTGTAGACTTTTTGATGATGGCCGTTCTGACCGGTGTGAGATGATATCTCATTGTAGTTTTTTAAAGCTTTTTTTTTTTTTTTAAATTATTTATTTATTTATATTTATTTTTGGCTGTGTTGGGTCTTCGTTTCTGTGCGAGGGCTTTCTCTAGTTGCAGCGAGCGGGGGCCACTCTTCATCGCGGTGCGCGGGCCTCTCACTGTCGTGGCCTCTCTTGTTGCGGAGCACAAGCTCCAGACGCGCAGGCTCAGTAGTTGTGGCTCACGGGCCTAGTTGCTCTAGCGGCATGTGGGATCTTCCCAGACCAGGGCTCGAACCCGTGTCCCCTGCATTGGCAGGCAGATTCTCAACCGCTGCGCCACCAGGGAAGCCCTCTCATTGTAGTTTTGATTTGCATTTCTCTAATGATTAATGATGTTGAGCATTTTTTCATGTGTTTGTTGGCAATCTGTATATTTTCTTTGGAGAAATGTCTATTTAGGTCTTCTGCCCATTTTTGGATTGGGTTGTTTGTTTTTATGATATTGAGCTGCATGAGCTGCTTGTAAATTTTGGAGATTAATCCTTTGTCAGTTGCTTCATTTGCAAATATTTTCTCCCATTCTGAGGGTTGTCTTTTCGTCTTGTGTATGGTTTCCTTTGTTGTGCAAAAGCTTTTAAGTTTCATTAGGTCCCATTTGTTTATTTTTGTTTTTATTTCCATTTCTCTAGGAGGTGGGTCAGAAAGGATCTTGCTGCGATTTATGTCATGGAGTGTTCTGCCTATGTTTTCCTCTAAGAGTTTAATAGTGTCTGACCTTACATTTAGGTCTTTAATCCATTTGGAGTTTATTTTTGTGTATGGTGTTAGGGAGTGTTCTAATTTCATTGTTTACATGTAGCTGTCCAGTTTTCCCAGCACCACTTATTGAAGAGGCTGTCTTTTTTCCACTGTATATTCTTGCCTCCTTTATCAAAGATAAGGTGACCATATGTGCCTGGGTTTATCTCTGGGCTTTCTGTCCTGTTCCATTGATCTGTATTTCTGTTTTTGTGCCAGTACCATACTGTCTTGATTACTGTAGCTTTGTAGTATAGTCTGAAGTCAGGGAGCCTGATTCCTCCAGCTCCGTTTTTCTTTCTCAAGATTGCTTTGGCTAGTCGGAGTCTTTTGTGTTTCCATACAAATTGTGAGATTTTTGTCCTAGTTCTGTGAAAAATGCCAGTGGTAGTTTGATAGGGATTGCTTTGAATCTGTAGATTGCTTTGGGTAGTATAGTCATTTTCACACTGTTGATTCTTCCAATACAAGAACATGGCATATCTCTCCATCTATTTGTATCATCTTTAATTTCTTTCATCAGTGTCTTATAATTTTCTGCATACAGGTCTTTTGTCTCCTTAGGTAGGTTTATTCCTAGATATTTTATTCTTTTTGTTGCAATGGTAAACGGGAGTGTTTTCTTAATTTCACTTTCAGATTTTTCATCATTAGTGTATAGGAATGCAAGAGATTTCTGTGCATTAATTTTATATCCTGCTGCTTTACCAAATTCATTGATTAGGTCTAGTAGTTTTCTGGTAGCATCTTTAGGATTCTCTGTGTGTAGTATCGTGTCATCTGCATACAGTGACAGCTTTCCTTCTTCTTTTCCAATTTGGATTCCTTTTATTTCTTTTTCTTCTCTGATTGCTGTGGCTAAAACTTCCAAAACTGTGTTAAATAATAGTGGTGAGAGTGGGCAACCTTGTCTTGTTCCTGATCTTAGTGGAAATGGTTTCAGTTTTTCACCATTGAGGACGATGTTGGCTGTGGGTTTGTCATATATGGCCTTTATTATGTTGAGGTAAGTTCCCTCTGTGCCTACTTTCTGGAGGGTTTTTATCATAAATGGGTGTTGAATTTTGTCAAAAGCTGTCTCTGCATCTATTGAGATGATCATATGGTTTTTTTCCTTCAATTTGTTAATATGGTGTATCACATTGATAGGCGCATATTGAAGAATCCTTGCATTCCTGGGATAAACCCCACTTGATCATGGTGTATGATCCTTTTAATGTGCTGTTGGATTCTGTTTGCCAATATTTTGTTGAGGATTTTTGCATTTATGTTCATCAGTGATATTGGCCTGTAGTTTTCTTTCTTTGTGACATCTTTGGTTTTGGTATCAGGGTGATGGTGGCCTCATGGAATGAGTTTGGGAGTGTTCCTCCCCCTGCTATATTTTGGAAGAGTTTGAGAGGGATAGGTGTTAGCTCTTCTGTAAATGTTTGATAGAATTCTCCTGTGAAGACATCTGGTCCTGGGCTTTTGTTTGTTGGAAGATTTTTAATCACAGTTCCAATTTCAGTGCTTGTGATTGGTGTGTTCATATTTTCTGTTTCTTCCTGGTTCAGTCTCAGAAGGTTGTGCATTTCTAAGAATTTGTCCATTTCTTCCAGGTTGTCCATTTTATTGGCATATAGTTGCTTGTAGTCATCTCTCATCCTTTGTATTTCTGCAGTGTCAGTTATTACTTCTCCTTTTTCATTTCTAATTCTGTTGATTTGAGTCTTCTCCCTTTTTTTTCTTGATGAGTCTGGCTAATGGTTTATCAATTTTTTTTATCTTCTCGAAGAACCAGCTTTTAGATTTATTGATCTTTGCTATAGTTTTGTTCATTTCTTTTTCTTTTTTTTCTGATCTGATCTTTATGATTTCTTTCCTTCTGCTAACTCTGGGGTTTTCTTGTTCTTCTTTCTCTAATTGCTTTAGGTGTAAGGTTAGGTTGTTTGAGATGTTTCTTGTTTCTTAAGGTAGGATTGATTGTATTGCTGTAAACTTCTCTCTTAGAGCTGCTTTTGCTGCATCCCATAGGTTTTAGGTCGTCGTGTTTTCATTGTCATTTGTTTCTAGGTATTTTTTGATTTCCTCTTTGATTTCTTCAGTGATCTCTTGGTTATTAAGTAGTGTATTGTTTAGCCTCCATGTGTTTGTATTTTTTACAGATTTTTTCCTGCAATTGATATGTAGCCTCATAGCATTGTGGTCGGAAAAGATACTTGATACGATTTCAATTTTCTTAAATTTACCAAGGCTTGATTTGTGACCCAAGATATGGTCTATCCTGGAGAATGTTCCATGAGCACTTGAGAAGAAAGTGTATTCTGTTGTTTTTGGATGGAATGTCCTATAAATATCAATTAAGTCCATCTTGTTTAATGACTCCTATGAATTTTAAAACAGAAATAAACTTTCAGAGATTGTGAACATATTTATCTTATAGTTGCAAGTTGACATTTCACCTTAATGGTTGTTTTGCTTGTATTACAGAATTGACTTAAAGGTCTTAGTACCAAAGTACCTATTTGTTAATAAATGCTAGGAATTGGCAGTTAAGGAATTTATAAGGTGGTGTTCAGAAATTTGAAATTCGGTATTTTAAAATCAAATGTCATTCTTGGTGGTACTTAGTCATTGTATTTGGTATGCTTTATAATACTATTTTATGCATTAACTCAGTTTTAGAGATTGAGATTTTAAAATGTGCATTTGAAAATTTAGCCCACTGATCTTTTTTTTTTTAAATTTTTTAAATTTTTTTTAATTAATTAATTAATTAATTTTTTTTTTAATTTTATGGCTGTGTTGGGTCTTCGTTTCTGTGCGAGGCCTTTCTCTAGTCGCGGCAAGCGGGGGCCACTCCTCATCACGGTGCGCAGGCCTCTCACTATCGCGGCCTCTCTTGTTGCGGAGCACAGGCTCCAGATGCGCAGGCTCAGCAACTGTGGCTCACGGGCCCAGCTGCTCCACGGCATGCAGGATCCTCCCAGACCAGGGCTCGAACCCGTGTCCCCTGCATTGGCAGGCAGACTCTCAACCACTGCGCCACCAGGGAAGCCCTAGCCCACTGATCTTTAAGTATCAGTGAAAATTTGCTCATAGGTGATGTTTCATTTAAGAACTGTATTAAAATATTTAATTGCCCACAGCAGGGTTTGTGAAAATCTCAGAAGTTTTAGCACTGTCAAAATCTGCACAGCTGCTTTAACAACTATGAATTTATTTGCCAATATTTACACCCAAGCAAGTATCTGTTATTAAACTATTGTCACTTGTGGATTCGCATTAAGTTCAAATCGTTCTCCGATCCTTTTTAAAGGTGCTTACAATACATTTATTTAAATCAGCTTTTCTCTCAAGAGATTTTTGGTCATGTTTTTTCAAATTTGTAAACTACAGGAAATATATGCAAAAATTCATTCATTTCTTCCTTTGATGAACATTCACACACATCAGGGAACTTAAAGTCTCAAGAGGGGTATAAACATATGTATCTTTGTGCAGTACTTGAAGAGCAGCGTGTTAGCGGGGTGATCAAAGTGCTCTGATAGTGCCCTGCAGGAACTTTAAGGGGGCGGGCACTTTATAAAGGGGGCGGTCCTTGAATAGTGACCAAGATTTCCCAGGGGGGAGAGTAATCATGTGATGTTTGTTGTTTGGAGTCCATTGCTTCCCACGTTGTGTTTTGTGGATCTCTACGTTTATGAGAAGGTATCTCTGTCTCTCTGCTTCTCCCTTCTTTTCTTTACTTGTTTTATATGTTGGGAATGATACAGTAGAGAATGAGAAATTGACAGTGCCAGAGGGGATAGGTAGAATTTTTTTTTTTTTTAATTTTTTGGCTCTCATCCCTTTTAAACAACCTCTATCCTCTTAACAATGGAAGTGTCTTTCAGCTAGCAAAGCACCCCAGAGCTGACCACATTCTGGCAAGAGATATAGGATTCTTTTTCTTTTTTTTTTTTAATTTTTATTTATTTATTTATGGCTGTGTTGGGTCTTCGTTTCTGTGCGAGAGCTTTCTCTAGTTGCGGCAAGTGGGGGCCACTCTTCATCGCGGTGTGCGGGCCTCTCATTATCGTGGCCTCTCTTGTTGTGGAGCACAGGCTCCAGACGCGCAGGCTCAGTAATTGTGGCTCACGGGCCTAGTTGCTCTGCGGCATGTGGGATCTTCCCAGACCAGGGCTCGAACCCGTGTCCCCTGCATTGGCAGGCAGATTCTCAACCACTGCGCCACCAGGGAAGCCCAGAATTTGCTGGAGCAGTGTTCCTTAGTAAGCCACAGGAAATCGGGAAAAGTGCAGAAGTGAGAGGTTGGCTTTAGATAAGAGCAAGGACATACGTGTAGTAATAAGAGAGAAGATGGAGTTGATGAGTACGGATGCAGGTAGGTGGTAGATGTGGAATGTGGAATTTCTCTTTCAGTGGTTTTTGACTGTCATTGAAAAAGGAAGCAAGGTCATCACTTGAGAGCAAAGATAGAGGAAGAGGTGTCAGAGGTTTGTGGAGGGTAAAGAAGAAAAGGGTTAGTCTTCTAGGAGAGCAGTAAAGTGAAGGGCCTTAGGGAAAGGTGATTTAATTCTCTGCATGATGATAAGAGCCCACTTAGTTGTGGTTTTGAATTTACAATATGACCACTTTGTGATTTTGTAGTCATATTCAACTGTACAGGTTGAGGCACTGATTAGGTGGGGAGTTGGATTTAACTAGAGTTTTTTGTCAGAGTATACAAGGAAATGAGAGAGGGCCAAGGTAGATGAAGGTTTACGCACAGGAGTGACTGTAATGAGCGACTATGGAATTTAAACTAGGAGAAAGCATGAGAGTGAGGGATGTGAAAGGTGGTGGGACCGTGGGTTATGAACTCCACAGAGTTTTCCAGTTGCCTGAAGTTCACTGTGGTAATACCAATTTGAAATATGACTTTAGGTCTTAGCATTGGTAGTAAGAGTGTGTTAATCTCCCCACCCCCCCAAAAAAAAGTTTGTTTTGAGATTCTTCTAGTGTTCAAATTTTTTTAAAGGCGTAATCTGTAGAAATACAATCTTCCATCTCACAAACATTATTTTAGTTAAAACTTTGATTTACTTTAAAGAAATGATGGTTTTACAGTGTAATTTGTGGTGACATGAGAGAGTGTTTTGTATTCTTGTTGTCTAAATTGCTGGTGCCAGATTCCAGTTGGATGATGTGCAAAGGAAATATAGGTTTAGCTGATGTAATGTATAACCTCAAACAGAAGACCGAATGCTTGCATGAGAATTTTTTAAAAAGTTAGATTGTACTTTTTTTTTTAAAAAAGAAAATGTTCATAAATGGTGTATTTAGATAAAAATTACAAGACTTGTTTCTATTTAACAAAGAGCTTCTTTCCAAGCTCTTTAGAAGTTTCTTCCACATACAAACAATGTAATTATATAGTAAGGAGGAACTGCTACAGTTTTGATTAGCCCTTTAGGTTTGATTAGTACTGTAGATAGCTTAAAATATATATTACTTTAAATAAAATTCGATTGGATCCCCTGAATTAAGATTCTGCCTTTTATTGCGCACAAATTGATATAATAGTGATGGTTAGAATTGTTGGACCAGTGTCTTGTAGTAGTTGAGGGGGATGGGATCTAGTGCATCCTCTTAGGGACTTGCTTTAGCTAGCAGCATGGATAATTCATTTGTACCAGGGTTTCTCAGTCTTGACACTGTTGACATTTTGGGCTAGATAATTCTTTCTTTGGGGTCTGTCCTGTGCACTGTCTTGACAATCAAAAACTTTGACCTTAGAGGTCCAGATTGCCCCATGTTGAGTACCAGTGATTTATGGTGATAGAAGAGAGACCAAGGTTCTGGTATTTGGGTAGATGTGGAGTTCTGAGTCTGAGGAAATTATTTTCCAATTACTTTCCTTATTGAAGTTGGAAGTGAGGTTATGAGAGGAAGTGGCCTGCAGGTGAATATTTCTTTAGCTTTGTCTTTGTTCTATGATAGTTGACACTAAAACGCTGGCATTTTAGAAATTTATGTTGGTTGGTCAAGATACGGTCCCAGTAGCACTTCAGCTTGCCATGGTCAGCTGTAATCTTTATAGACTTATTCAACAAGTCATATTTTTCTATGTATATCCGGTGGACTTATTAAAAAATAAAGTTCTCATTCTTTTTGACTTGACTTCAGGCACATCTAACCATTTGTTCTATCCAGAAAATATTTCCATTCTTGCCTTCTATTGAGCCTCACTTTCTTGGCTTGCTTTCTTCTCCACTTTCTTGAGCTCCATTGCACAGATAGGCAATAATAGTAATAAAGAGTCTTCTGTTGTAAACAGCACTAGGTTGGGGACTTATGACCAAGGCAGTGTGGCCAAGCCACAGAGGCTGAGGTGAAATCCTTACAGTTGCTCCTGTTAGCAGTTTGGAATGGAAAAAGCCACGAAGTAAGTCACTTAGATTATAGAGACACTCAAATAAAGAATGTTGACAGTTATGAGATGTGACCAGCATCTTAACTGGTGCTTACTGGTATGTCATTGGAATCTTTTACAATAACCCTTTCAGGTAATTACTTAAATTCCTTTTAATAGATATGCTTATAGATTCAGAATATAGCTGGTGGTAGCTGGCTAAACAGCTACTAATTGTGTAATGAGGGACTGTTCCATGGAGAATGGCCATATCATCTATAGTTGTACTTCAAGATTTTGCCCTGAATCTCTTTGGTTTCTCTTCCCTTCTCCCTTTTCTTTCTTCCAGTCTACTCTCCTATAGCATTTTTTAAAAAATCAATTTATTTATTTATTTATTTTATTTTTGGCTGCGTTGGGTCTTCGTTGTGGTGCGCGGGCTTCTCATTGTGGCAGCTTCTCTTGTTGCAGAACATGGGCTCTAGGCGCATGGGTTTCACTAGTTGTGGCACGTGGGCTCAGTAGTTGTGGCTTGCAGGCTCTAGAGCGCAGGCTCAGTAGTTGTGGTGCAGGGGCTTAGTTGCTCCGCGGCATGTGGGATCTTCCTGGACCAGGGCTCAAACCCGTGTCCCCTGCATTGGCAGGCGGATTCTCAACCATTGCACCACCAGGGAAGTCCTTCCTGTAGCATTTTAGAAACAGTTTGTTTCCTGCTCAGGTACATGAATGTCCCCATTACTTGACACCAGTGTTTGACCTTGAGAAGCCTTCCCAGTTATCCTTAACCCATATACACAACGTTATTTTTTATCTGTGTCCACAGTTTCTCTGAGTTTAAATACAGGCAAAATGAGTTTTATATTAAAATTCTATACTGCAATATGAGTTTTAAAAAAGGAGATAATCGCTACTACTTCTTGACACGAAAATATTCTCTCTCTCTTTTTTAAAATATTTATTTATTTATTTTTGGCTTATGTTGGGTCTTAGTTGCGGCACGCGAGCTCCAGAGTGCGTGGGCTCTGTAGTTGTGGCGCGCGCGGGCTTAGTTGGCCCACAGCATGTGGGATCTTAGTTCCCTGACCAGGGATTGAACCCACGCCGCCTGCACCAGAAGGCAGACTCTTAACCACTGGACCACCAGGGAAGTCCCCCCCAAATATTCTCTTTTTAAAAAATTGTGTACATATACACACATAAGTAAATTGGAGATTTTAAGTCTTTTTTGGAAGAACTTCTTAAACAACTCTGTCTAGTCTTAAGAAGCATAACCATAATTACTCATTACCTTTCCAGTTTGAACAACTGTGTTCTGCTTTCAGTATTCCCCTTTTACTTTTGTTTTATACAAACAATATATGTACGTATTTTTGAAGTGCAAATTCTGTGGAGAAAATAAGTATACTTTAAAATGGGCAGTGCAGAATATTAATTCACTTTACAAAAATTCATTCCAATACAGATTGCTTTGCTAACAGCAAAACTATGTAGCCTCTAGTAAGTTCTTTATATTAATTCAGAACCCACTTAACAAAAAGATGAGTTAGATCTTTTTCTCATTTCAAACTGCCTTTCAAATGCTAAGTAATCAGAATATTTTAGGAGTGAAAAGTCATCAGGAAAAAGTTTGGAATTCCTAATATGTGCTGGGTGCTACAAGGTTGATTAAGACACTCCTTTGTCAAGAGGCTAATCGGTGGTCAGTCAGGAAGGATGTTATTCTTTACTAAGAAGTGAAGACAAGGGAAGTGGATTATTAAGAATGGTATAAATGTATCACAGGATTACAGCGTTATTTTGCTGTCAATAAAAATATATTCATGTTCTTCTGTTTGTGTAACGTGAGTAGGGAAATTAATATTTTTTCTTTCAAATGACTGCATAGCTTTCCATAGTTACGTAGTTGAGTTTAGCTCTAAATTTGACTTTAATTTTCAGGATTATTTATTACATATAGCTTTGCAGGTTAGTCTCAAAGAACAGTTTGCTCTGCAAGTCCTTAGGACTCTGGGTCTTCCTAACTATGCAGAAATTAGGATCTTTTGTCAAATTGTATAAAGTTAAATTTCTGCAAATATTTCAATACAGAATATTCTGTTATCAGAGTTTTTGGCTGAGTACCATAGAGTACTATAATATCTGGCCATCGTAAATATAACACAGATCTGTGGAATTAATTCTGAAAATTCTGTGATCTGTATTAAGAATCCTGTCTTGGGAATTCCAGTGAAAGAATTGATCTTATAAAATTTAAGTTGCTGTTAGTAAATATTTTTTCTGACACTGGCTTTCTTCTAAATGTTATAATGTACTCTTTTAATGTAATAATTTTTTTCACATGACAGATTTATCTTTTGGTGTGTTTTTAATAACACAAAATTAACTATGCAGGGAGATAATCAGTAATGAAAGAGGCCTATTAAATATACTAAGAATAGTGTGGTTGGGTACCAAATTAATAATATCAGTATAAAATGAAATTTTAAGATTATACTAATTATACTTGAAAAATTTTCATGTGAAGTGTCTGAGATTTAAGGCAGAGTGATGTTTCTAAGTACTTAGGCACAGGGAGAACAAGAATTACATTGGGGAGACAGATGAATAACTATAAAAATGGGTATAAATTATGTAAGAAGCCTTGCATCTTTTATTATGTGGTGACTTTTTCTAGTTTGTATATTTGTAGCTGGAATTTTTTCTGCTTAGCCAGTGAGAAACCTTCATCTCTTTATGTTATTATCTTGTCTATTTATATTGTGTAGTACTTTGGTTAACCTTTGCCTGCAAATATGGAGTTATGTTCTCAAATTTAATACCAGTGTTTGCACTGGGTTATCCTGGCTTTGCCATTTTTCCTCTTTCTCATATATAGTATAGTGTGGGATTATTTTCTCAATTGACCCTTTATATGGATAGTCCTTTTTCCTTTTGATTCCTGTAATGCAAATTGTGTGATACTGAAATGTTTAGTTTTATTAATTTGTTGAGGTGGAAATAATATGTGATATTTTGTTTGTCAGTCATTGGGCCAATATTTAGAAATAGTTACCGATTTCACTGCATCTCATATTTCTCTATCTTGATACCTAACAAATGTACACACTATAAGGCAGTTGAGGAAAGGAAATGTAGTATGCTAAACATCCCTGATTGAATTGTCTTGCCATGCTTGCAAGGGAAGAAAGAAACAAACTATGAAACAGGAATGTATGCTTTTTATTATAGCATATATGTGTTTTATTATACTATATTTAAAATATCTCTTTTACTACCCTATATCCTGCCATGTTAAAATAAGACAGTCAGTCCTATGTCTTTGTCTCTGGATCATGGTGACATAGTTTCTTGATCTTGTTGTTCTCTTTGCTTGTGGTGGTTTTATTGTTGTATGTGATAATTATATTCGAAGAACACTTACAGTGCCATACCTAGCCAAGTTATATTTAGCCATTGAAATTTTTATTTTGAGGTCTTACAGTTGTGTTTTTAAAAACATGCGATGGGTGCTTTTGATTGAAAAAAATTCACTCTTAAATCTGTACTTTTTTCCATGGGTGATAGTTTTTTAGGTTGAGGATCACTAGTTTGGCAAACTTTCTCTTTTCTTTTCTTTTCTTGTCCCTCCCTCGCTCCCTCCCTTCCTTCCTCTTCTAGTGTGCCATGCACCTATATCCAAAGATGAGCAAGGCCTATTTTCTGATCAATTTTATCACAATCTGTAATGCTCTGTATGAAAGCTGTTATCTCTTGGACTGGGAGTGATAGCTTTTGTCTTCTGTGGGAACTCAGAATAGTACTTGGTTTTTACCTTAAGTGGGTTGGAAGGAAGCACAATGCTGTAATGCGGGAATGCTTACTCCTTGGAAGATACTGTGGCAAGAAGGATAGAAACTCATGTATATTGAGAACTTTCCTTTATGCTAGACAGTTTATGAGGCATCTTCATGTTTGTTATCTCAGTTATTATTCTTTACAGTTATGCTATGATGTATGAAATTTTCTGAGTCTGCTGAGGTTCCAATAAATGGACAGATTCAGGGTTACACAGATGCAAAGTGAAGGCTCACGGTCACCCAGTTTTAAGGTGGTGAAGCTAGGGCTCTAGGACTTTTTGACTTCAAACCTTTTTAGTATGCTTTGTAGCTTTGGGGGGAGATGCTTAGCATTCCAGATAAAGTAGCTAGTAGGGAGTAGAAAACGGCCTAAATTCTATAAAATGTATTTTCATTTTCTGTGGCCATTTACAGAAAACAGGAGGTTTCTCATTTCTAGAGCATAGAAACTGGAAGATGTTCTTTCAGATACGTTTACTAGTCTAGGATATATGGCAAAAAGGATCTCTTTGGTAGTGACATAACTGGCTACCTGAAATAATACAATAGCACTTTGCTATAACCTTTCTCTTTGAAGCTGAAGGGAGGAAATCACATGCTGGTATCTGACTGAATTTTTTACATCTGAAAACGTGAGTCTTTCATTTTAGAAAGGAGCTCTTCGGTCCTTTTCTAGAGTCATTGACTTAGAGGTAAGCAGTTGTACAGACTTTTAACTGCTGTGAAATTTAGGGGTATGTGTTAGGGGGACTTATACCCAAGTGGGTCTTGATTGAGTTTTTTTGTGGCCCAGAAGGAGACTCCACAGTTTGATGTCACTGGGCTTTGCCTGAGGTTTTGTCTTATTCAACACTTGTTGATTTAGAAACAAAAACAACAGAAGTCTTGGATAATGAGAAAGAAGTCATATTTGTAAAATCTGCTTAAAGCCGATTTAAAAAATAATAATGAAGTTGAGAGTTTTCAAAAGATTACCTTTGGTCTGTGTATCTGATCGACAGGGTAAAATGTAATAGGGATAAAGGTGAAGCCCTGCATTGACGTTTTAAAAAAACAGATTGGCAGGTATAGATGGAGGAGATGGGGCTTGACAGTATTGTGAGTGAAAAAAAGCTTGTTGCTGTTTTGGTATGTGACTACTGAAGTTAATAGGCTCTCTTGGTATGAGCATTGTGTCCAGATCAGGGTACTTCAATAGTTTCACTGCTCTCTATCTTCATCAGAGATGTCTGGAATTAGATGCTCATTTTAGAAAGCTTCATTTTACAGAAGGACTTTGAAAACTGGAGCCATGACAGGACAGAAAGGGTGGTTGGGATGGGGCTAAATCGGGGGACCATGACATATGGGGAATGGTTATAACAATGATATATTTAGCCTAGAGAGGAAAATAAAAATATTGGTCTTTTGGAGACCTATAAAATAGTCTCCACTGTAGGCAGAAACTTATTTTGTGTTATTCTACAAGAAGTGGATGTACTAACAAGAACCTGCAGTATAAAACAAACAAACAAACAAAACAACTAATATTAAACTTTCATTGGGTTATTTGTATGGAAATATGTTAATATAAATGTTTCAGACATTAGGTATAATGTTATAAGTCATAATTCTAGTTATTACTTTAAAATGTATATCTCAGAAATAAAAAAAAAGTGGATATAAATTACTGGACTACAGATTTAACTCGGTATAAGAATTATTAGAGGTCTATGTAAATCCATTGTCTCACTAGGTAGGGAGCCTCCATCTTTGCAGCTAAAAGAAATTTCTGGGAGAGAAGCCATTTGGCTATTTCTAACAAGGCTTTCCAGTGGATGTTTTTTAGATGCTTGCTCAAGAAACCTTAGAAGTTGATTTATAATCCATCAGTTTCAAGTATGGTCTGCAGTCACAGGGGTGAGAGGGAGTCCTTTAGACTCTTTTCAGGGACTGAAAACAGTTTTTGTAGTATTTGCCTTTTTCACTGTGTTGACATTTGCACTGATGGTGCAAAAGCAATGGTGGGTAAAACTGCTGGTGCCTCAGCATGAATCAAGGCAGAGGCATCAAACTGTACTAGTAGTGATTGTATTATTCTTCACTGTCACACATTCACAGAAGACAGTACCTTATATTTAAGAGTGTCATTGATCAAGATGTAAAAATTGTTAATTTTATTAAATCTTGCCCTTGAGTACATGTCTTTTTAATATTCTGTGAGAGAAACTAGCAAGTATATACATACATAAAGCACTTCTGCTGCATATGGTGGTTATCTCAAGGGAAAGCATTTGTGCAGTTATCTGAGTGTTGTGTTAAGCCAGCCACTTTTTTGGTTTTCAAAGAACAACTGGCAAACTATAGTTTCTCAGATTTAGGTGCAGATATTTTCTCCAAAATGAACTTGAAGTGAGCTTGTCAAGGAAGACTGACAGTATTTGTTGCTTATGATAAAATTCATGATTTAATGTGAAAATTATGGTTTTAAAAACTTGTATCAGGGACTTCCCTGGTGGCGCAGTGGTTGAGAGTCCGCCTGTCAATGCAGGGGACACAGGTTCAATCCCTGGTCTGGGAAGATCCCACATGCCACGGAGCAACTAGGTCCATGTGCCACAACTACTGGGCCTGTGCTCTAGAGCCCGCAAGCCACAACTACTGAGCCCGCGTGCTGCAGCTCCTGAGGCCCATGCACCTAGAGCCTGTGCTCCGCAATGAGGGAGGCCACCGCAGTGAGAAGCCCGCGCACCACAACGAAGAGTAGCGCCCGCTTGACACAACTGGAGAAAACCCAAGCGCAGCAACGAAGACCCAATGCAGCCAAAATAAAAACTTGTATCAGCTACTGTGCGTTGTTAGGTTCCCAATACTTAAAGATTTTTCTGATGAGATCATTGGTGATAACAGTAAATGTGATTTTTTTTTATATTGTATGGTAAAATGTGTCAGCATATAGAAGATCTGCATAACTCAGAACGAGTATTTTCCAAACAATCAATGCATGATATTATAAAATCTTGCATGGATAAAAGGGTCCATTCAGAGGGCAAGACAAACTGTTGGATTTTAATGTGACAGACTATGGAAAGTTCATTGATACAGGTGTTTAGATTCTACTAATGTTTTGGAAACTGCCATTTATTAGCTTTTGGTATGGTAACCACAGTTAACTGAAAGGGTTATAAAAATGCTCCTGTCTTCTCCAGGTACCTATTTGTGTAGAGGTAGATGTTCTTTGTAAACTTTAACCAAGACAACATATTAAAACGTATTGCATTTAGAAGCAGATTGACAATCTAGTTGTCTTCTATTAAGGCATACATAAAAGCGTACCTGAGACACTTTCAGAAAGAAGTTGGTTTATAATCCACAATACTTGTTAGTTAATTGACAGTGGAATGATTAGGAAACCTCGTTGCTCTCCAACATCTCTTTTTCATGGTGTCTTGGTACCTGGGAAACTAAACTAGCAGTGTTAAAGGGTTGCTTGGCGAACGTGGGATCAAAGGAATTGGATATGTTTCTAGGACATTTTACCTGGATTATGAGAAACCTGATACTGTGTTCCTGCTCCACAGTAGTGAGCTCCTCTCTGCTGTCTAGTGTCTGTATGTTTACCATTGTTTCTGCTTTGGACAAACTCCTTTTAAATTCTTTAAAAAACATATATTCCCCAAAGCCCCATTGTCTCATAATTGATTCAATGCTGTAACAATTGTATATAATATTAACACTTTAGTAATGTTTTTCTAAGGCCAGAGTCTGATCATTTTGATTCAACTCACCGGGTGTTTTTTCCCCACCCTGACCTTGTCTGTAGCATCTGGAGGGTTTCCATTTTGGATCATGTTCTTTCAAGAAGTATTTCAGTGTCTATATTATATGCCTGGCACTTGTTTTTTTCTCCCTCATACAATCATTGTTGGAATTGTTTAAACAGAGGACTGTCTTTTCAGGGATGTTGAAGAAGAAGATTCTAATTTTAGTTTGCATCTTGGATCATGGGAGTTTATAAAACAAGGAGACTTCCAAGAAGTATCTGGCAGGATTAAATAGTTGTACATGTAGAATTAGTTGGATTCTGTAGGCTGTATGAGACAGGTGTAGTTTTCTCACCTTCCTTCTGGTGAGAGTCCAGGGAATAAGTGGAGAAGGAGCCTAATAGCTTCTCATCACAAAGATTTGTGCCATTTGTTCATGCACTTAGAAAATGTTTATTAAGCACCAGGTACTATTCTAGCAGTTAAAGAAGTGTGTTCCTTCTGTTTAGTACTCTTATTTGTTCTCATGACTAATTTAGTTAAATCTTTGTCACATTTAGGATTTTATATGTAGGAATAACAATTTCTTCATTTTGAACTTCAAGAACTACAGTCACATAAGTCTCTTTATTTTGTACTCCTGACACGTGGGTAACACAAGATTAGGTTGGCTTAACAGGTGTTGGTGATAGACTTGGTATGCCTTAGGTGGTCTATGAAAATTACATGTGGTAAATTTGTTATAAAGTGTTAAAAGATTCTATGAGTTACACTTTTTTAAAAAAAGGTAACATATTTTATCTTGAATGTTTTAAATGTGAAAATGTCTTAGAAAATGTTATTCCTTTGAATAAACATCATTAAACAAACTTGTTTGTCAGTTCATATGGATTTTTATAAAATACAGTCCGTTTCAGGCACAAAAAGCAGTATTATAGCTATTAGCATGATCAATACACATCAAAAGGAAATGTTAGCAATGAAGCAGTAATGAATAAGGAAGTCAAGAAAATAAAAATCTAGGTGAGGAAAGAACACACTGGGATATCTACATGACAGTAGCGCAGTCTTTTAAGGTAGCTAAGTTTAAATGGTTACTATTTGACATTGTGTATTCGGGGTCTCTGGTAAATTGTGTCATTAAGGGAATACACGTAATATGATGAATTGATCTCTTGACACTTCATAGTGATCTCTACATAAAAGAAGTACTTGTGATGGCCCTTACTTAGAGAATGAGATTTTTAGAAGTGTAAATATTATGCGGAAAAATTAAACCTCCACATGTTAAGTCAATATAACTCTAACAAGGAAAAATGAATGTTATGCAATGTATGCTGGGCTGTTGATTATGACACTTTTATAATAAAGTATTACTTCCTTAACAGGCTTGCATCTAATCTGCATCTTCACAATTTAAAAAAATCAGTTGTTTAATCTGCCTTCATTTAGGGGATCCTTTTTTTAAAAAAATAAATTTATTTATTTATTTTTGGCTGCTTTGGGTCTTCTTGCTGTGTGCGGGCTTTCTCTAGTTGCGGCGAGCGGGGGCTACTCTTCGTCGCGGTACGCGGGCTTCTCACTGCGGTGGCTTCTCTTGTTGCAGAGCACGGGCTCTAGGCGCGCGGGCTTCAGTAGTTGTGGCTCACGGACTCTAGAGCGCAGGCTCAGTAGTTGTGGTGCACGGGCCTAGTTGCTCCGCGGCATGGGGGATCTTCCCGGACCAAGGCCCGAACCCGTGTCCCCTGAATTGGCAGGCGGATTCTTAACCACTGCGCCACCAGGGAAAGTCCCAGGGGATCCTTTTATGTGTAAAAAAATCATATTAATCTTTTCTTGCCAAAAATTTTTAGTATCTTTTTATTTTAACAGTGAATTAAAATATATTCTTTTCTGTAAACCATTTTATTCCCTTCAGGAAGTTGCTTTACTTTTCTGAGTTTTTTTTTTCAATCCCTTCTCCTATCCATTTCTTTATTTTTATAAACTCATCTTTAATCCTTTGTCTCTCTAAAGCACAGTCTGGTTTTTAAAGATTTAATTCTAGAATAGCCTATTATTTTTGTGATGTAAATTCATGGGGTTATGTATGAAAAATTTTATCTTCATGCTTGAAGTCAAAGCATGAAAAATTTGTTCTCTAAAGGGTACTTTTCACAAATTTCCAATTCAGTAAAAATAAATTGTTGTGAGATTGCAGCTGAAAATGTGGTAATAAATTTTTCTACTGAAAGATGTATATTGAGTTTTTAATCCCCCCTCTTAACTCATTCGTTCAACAGATATGTATTAATTGCTCAGTTTGTACCAGTCACTGTGCTGTAAGCACTAGGCCGTATAGTGGTGGGTGCAAACTTGGACTTGGCAATCTTTGAATTTAGACTGTGGGGGAAGGGGAGGCATTAATAAAGTCACATAAATAAATGAAAACAATTGCAACTAAGTTAAGTACAGGAATTGTGAACTGTATGGTGCTATGTAGATAGTATGGGACTTAGTAAAACAAAGTTAATTATCTGAGGAAGTGGTGTTTGAACTGAGATGTGAAAGTAGAATAGGCTTGAAGTAGATGAAGAAAGGAGTGACAATATTTCTATGGCAGGTAAGACAGCAGCCCTTGGTGGCAGGAAGCTTGGTGTATTGCAGGAATGAAAGAAGACCAGTGTGGCTCTAGCAGAGAGAGTGACTGGGAGTGTGTTATCAGATGAGGCAGATCTGAGTGTCAGTGTGGGTTAGACTAGGCAGAGCCAGGCTACAAATAGATTTCCAGACATGATAAGGACTTACTCTAAGAACAAGGAGAATCCATGTCACATATTTTAAGCAGGAATTGGGGGTGGGGGAGCTGGGGGAATGTGTACAGATGACGTTTGAGACAGGAATGGTGTGACTTCGGCAGGCTCTAGTGTTCAAGGTGGGCAGAAGTGGATGTGGCCAAAAGGGGGCATGGGCATTCTGGTCAGGAAGCTCTTGTAGTCGTCCAAAGAAATGATGGTGCCTTTTTAAAAAAAATTGTTGTAAGCCCTTTTTCAGAGTCAGATTCTAGTATGTTTTTGTGTTAGGAGTCTGGATGTTATTTATCCCAGCGTTTTACCGCAGCACCAGAGCAGAAGACTGCTTGTTTCTTTAGATTATTAGCACAGAATCATAATCCAAGAGCAGGTATACGAAGGCTAGTATTCATAAGCATGCCTTGTAATGTGCTTTTGGAAGACTGACTTAAAAATGTAATTATATGAGTATAAGGTGATCCTTAATTGGTCTATACTCCAGCTACACTTTTTTTTTTTTTAAGTAAATTTATTTATTTATTTTTGGCTGCATTGGGTCTTCGTTGCTGCGCGCAGGCTTTCTCTAGTTTCGGTGAGCAGGGGCTACTCTTCCTTGTGGTGCACAGGCTTCTTATTGCGGTGGCTTCTCTTGTTGCGGAGCACGGGCTCTAGGCGCGCGGGCTTCAGTAGTTGTGGCACGCGGTCTTCAGTAGTTGTGGCACGCGGGCTTCAGTAGTTGTGGCACGTGGGCTCTAGAGCAGAGGCTCAGTAGTTGTGGCTCACGGGCTTAGTTGCTCCGCGGTATGTGGAATCTTCCCAGACCAGGGCTCGAATCCGTGTCCCCTGCATTGGCAGGTGGATTCTTAAGCACTGTGCCACCAGGGAAGCCACCAGCTACACTTTCTTCTAGTTATTACTTTGGCAGTGTAAACTTCTGATATAAACAAATGACTAAAAGTGACCATAACTTGAAATATTTATTAGTACAGAGTAGTCTTTGAATTGTGTGTTAGCTGTAGCCTGCATTTAAGGCATTAATTCTTTACCTAGGCTTTAAATTTTGCTTCTTGCTTTGTCTTTGAAACTAGCAACACTCTTACCGATGTAAATTATGGTAGGTAGCAGTTATTTATCATTAATCTGTGGTCTTGTGTGTAATATCGTCAGTGTTATCTATACTGAAGCTGTAGCAGAAAACTAGTGTCCTCTTCTTTGGCAAATGTGACTGAGAGTGGGAGATAATGCCTGAAGCCTTTAGCCAAATAGCCGTCTGTTCAAAGTGTGTGTTTTAAAATGTAGGGACTCATGTTAGAGAAGAGGTTCCTTGCAGCTGCAGCAGCTTCTGTTTTAGTTAAATAAACAAAAAGTGTTTCTCCTTCATATTTTATTGCTCTGTTCCTAAGTCTCCTTTTTGTTTTTTTAATAAATTTATTTATTTTATTTTTGGCTGCTTGGGTCTTTGTTGCTGTGCATGGGCTTTCTCTAGTTGCGGCGAGCGGGGGCTACTCTTAGTTGTGGTGCGCATGCTTTTCATTGCGGTGGCTTCTCTTGTTGCGGAGCATGGGCTCTAAGCGTGTGGGCTTCAGTAGCTGTGGCGCGCAGGCTCAGTAGTTGTGGCTTGCGGGCTCTAGAGCACTGGCTCAGTAGTTGTGGCGCTCGGGCTTAGTTGCTCCACGGCATGTGGACTCTTCCCGAACCAGGGATCGAACCCTTGTCCCCTGCATTGGCAGGTGGATTCTTAACCACTGTGCCATTTAGCGGACTCAGGAAGTCCCCTAAGTCTCCTTTTTGTTGTTGGATTTTTTTCTTTTGTATACATAGGATTTTGGTTGAGGAAATTGAGTTGTTTATAGACAGGTGGGTTCAGTTCGTGAGTGAATGATCTGAGAGTGTTGAATACTTTTTTATGGCGATCTGAAGTAATAAAGGTAAAACTATGTGGGAGGAACGATTTAATTTTTTTTTCCTTGATGCGCATGTTCACAGTGCCTTGGCACATAGTACTGATGGGAAAAGAATGACATGGATAGGATCAGAGATTATGCTTGAGGAGCAGCAAGTAAGTACCTGCGGGGTAAGCAAACCCGTAGCATTTGAACCCAGTATAACTTATGAATCTGTGAGTGGACCTATATTTTTTTAAAGATGTAAAATTTTATGATAAATATTACATAGGCCATCTTGCCATTCCAACTTAAAGTGTTTTCCCCCTTTCCCCAAGATTTTCAATTTTACTTTTATCATGTGATGCATTCAGTGATTAAAAAAAATCATTATTTTGTTCTTTTGATATTATAGCTTTGGAAATACATTATTGTGAGTTTGATGACTATAAAAGGCTTAGCAATTTGAAATTATTACTGGAAAGTCAGTTTATATTAGTCTGTTTTATAAAAATTTTAAAAACTCAATTTCAGGTTAATTCACCTCTAAGCAGATATTATGTGTGATATGTGTGTACTTTTCTATTTAGAAGACCTTTACTATGAATCTTTTAAAAACCCTTTCCATGTACATTTAAAAATTACTCACCTTATAAACAATGCAGTTATTCACAAATTTTTATTATATAAAGAGAGGTGTAGTTAATGAGTATCTTGGACTTGATATATATATTTCATTATTAAGGGTGGTATGGTAATAAGCTTATTGATTTTAAGTAAATACCTGCTTTGGGTGTCTTCTATTATACCTAAACCTTTGTGGGGTTTTTTTTCCCCCAAGTATATTAAGCAGTTTTGTTCATATTTGTTACTATTTGAGAGTTGTAAAATGTTGTGTTTTGCATTGAAAAGGTCTTGATTTAGTAGGACTTTAATGGCCAGTTCAACTTGAATTTTTTCATCAACTAAAATGTTAAGGTGTAGTAAAAGAGAAAAATGGGTAAAAATCACTTGCCCCCAAACTATAATTTATAAGGAATTAAATATAAAAATTGAAGGTCAAGATAGCAAATTAATCAAATTATATTACTTCCATCATAGGGTTATTTGGAGACATAAGATTTTATTGGTTCTGAAAAAATCTCATAGTTAATATATATATAGTCCTCAGATCTTCTCAAAACATTAATTAATTTCTCTGTTGGATTGAGACATGTGACAGCATTGAAACATTGAAAATATCTTTGGACCTTAAGAATATACTGAGCACAAAGTAGCCCGTACCCTCAGTAGAAATGCATGGATAAAGTTTACATCAGCAACCATGCGGCCTTACTCCTCTGCAGCCCTCTCGTATTAACTCACACCCATGTGGATATTTCCATATAGCACTCACTCTTTTTTTTTTTTATTTTTTATTATTATTATTTTTTTAATTTTTAATTTTTTTTTTATGGCTGTGTTGGGTCTTCGTTTCTGTGCAAGGGCTTTCTCTAGTTGTGGCAAGCGGGGGCCACTCTTCATCGTGGTGCGCGGGCCTCTCACCATCACGGCCTCTCTTGCTGCGGAGCACAGGCTCCAGACGCGCAGGCTCAGCAATTGTGGCTCACAGGCCCAGCTGCTCCGAGGCATATGGGATCTTCCCAGACCAGGGCTCAAACCCGTGTCCCCTGCATTGGCAGGCGGATTCTCAACCACTGCGCCACCAGGGAAGCCCTTATGGCACTCACTCTTGAAAGCATATTATTTTTCTTAAATGAGATACTCACATGGACATACCCATTGTCAGTTTTACTGAGAACAGTAGAATAAAAGTGAGTAGGTTAGGGGCTTCCCTGGTGGCACGGTGGTTAAGAATCTGCCTGCCAATGCAGGGGACCTGGGTTTGAGCCCTGGTCCAGTAAGATCCCACATGCCGCACAGCAACTAAGCCTGTGTGCCACAACTACTGAGGCTGCGCTCTAGAGCCACGAGCCACAACTGCTGAGCCCACGTGCCACAACTACTGAAGCCCGCGTGCCTGGAGCCCGTGCTCTGCAACGAGAAGCCACTGCAATGAGAAGCCCGTGCACCACAACGAAGAGTAGCCTCCGCTTGCTGCAACTAGAGAAAGCCTGTGCACAGCAACGAAGACCCAACGCAGCCAAAAATAAATAAATAAAATAACTTTATTAAAAAAAAAAAAAGAATGAGTAGGTTAGAATGTGTGGGGAGTAAGGGGGAGACTTGCGAGGAGTGGTTAGAAAAGTGAGTGAATTCACTCAAGTTAGAACACTCATTTATGACATATATGGCATATATAGCTTCAGTATATATTTCATTTGTTAGCTTAGATGTAATTTTTTCTGGCAAGACTTTCCTGACACTTCCAATTTGAGTAAGCTGCCCCTCCTATGTGTCTTAGTAGCAGTTTCTGCTACTCGCACAATAGCTTTTGCTTGTTTGTATTGTAATTGGTTGTACCTGTGTCTCCTATAGCTTGTTGGCTCATTTTAAGGGAGGGACTATGTCTTATTTGCCATTAATCCTCAAGATCTAGCACCTGGTAGATAATTCAGTAAATATTTATTGCATATAATTGCTTTATCCAGTTTCTGATTGATATTTTTGGGAGGGGCAATGCATTGTGATTGTGTTAATTTAATCTCAGTACAAAGCATCTGGGAGTTAAGTGCTGGAAGGTGTTTGAGCAGTAATAAGTATTTTCAAACCCCCAGATTTCTGATTGCACTGTACTGAGGCCCTAGGTGCTTGCTCGGCTCGCTTCAGGAGTTGCTGCTGGAGAGAGTTCAGTGCAGGTCTACTTTTATCTGTTTTATTCTGGGGGCATAATTGTAGCCAGGATTCTCCTTTAAAAGTCTGCAAACTAAATTTCTAGTTCAGTTTCCTCCTACAGATGAGAGCCAAGGCCCAAGGGGCTAAGTGACTTGTCCAGTTCCATAGAAAGTAGTAGGAGAAGAGGATCTTGGTTCCCATCGCTTTGCTCTTGCTGTTTCCTGCTATACCATAGTGCTTCTGGGGTGGCTATTGCAGTGCTTACAGACCTTTGGAAGAATAAGAGTTGGTCACTACTGTGATGCTTTCATGGTTCATATTAACTGTTTCATGTTGACTAGGTTTGTTTCATTCAGTAGCATTGAAATGTATGTTCATATACATCATAACAGTTAAACCCTATTGCTTAAAAATCAATTTTTTTATAACTGTGAGTTAATGAATACTTATTTGGGACTTCTATATTCCTTTGTGAAAAATTTGAAATTTCTCTTGATTTCATTGTAATGAAATTTGACCTGATAATATGTTGATGATTTGAATTGTAACGGAATCATTGGAAAACTCAGCTATAAAAATGGTATAAATTATTTCTTAGTTTATGTTATTTTTGTTGCCGTGCAAGTAGTGAAGTATTGTTTATGGAGAAGAAATCACAGAGTCTGCATAACTGACTCCATATGGCTAGAAGCATGTAGTGAGTCTTTAAATGGGACAAAGAGATGAAATTTTAATGAAACATACAGTAATCGTTAGGACCACATTAGCTCTTTATTATTTCACACTGACACTTTGAAATAAAGAACAGGATGTGGCACATGTATAATTCTTTCCTCTTGAGAATTGGTTAGCATAAAGTTCAAGATTTAATTTAAAAAGCAAGAGAAGCTGTTATTATGGAATTGAATGTATAGATGCTGCACATATGATCTATAGATAACTTTATATATTTATATGTATTCACAAACACAGTGCAACCTTTCTAATTCTTTCCAGACAGTTAAATAAACCCATGTATGTTCTTTTAATATTATATCCTTTTCACAGATGTTACCTTACAAAACAAGATATCAGTTTTGGTCGTTTAGTGCTTTTTTCCTTAAATCTCCAAAATTCAATTCAAATATAACTTTAAAATATATAAGAATGTGAACTGTAAGTTAAAGTGATCAGATACGAATTACTGGATGTAAAAAAGTATTCACTTCCCAAGTCTAATTATATGTAAAAGTAATGAGAGGAAATTGTGGTGTTATGTAGACCTTAGTAGACTTAAAGTGGAGTTCAAATCTGTCCCACTTTGTTTTCTGTCCACTTGGTTAAAATGTATTCTGGTATTCTCTGGGCAGGCAGCCAGTACTAAAATAAACGCTTACCATTGAAACAGTTTTTGTAATGTCCACATAAGCTTTAGATTGGGACCTTCATTTGTTGGACATAAAAATCTCAGAGCCCCTACTATGACCCTATTGTATTCAATGATGCAGGAAAGAGAATTCATATATTTATTTTATTTTAAGAAACTTAATACTGTAGATCTTCAACTCTTAATGTTGACCTTCTTTAAAACTTAAAGAAAACTCAGTAAAGAAAATCCTTTCCTAGAAAGTTGTGGTAGTGGGTTTTGTTGTTGTTGTTGTTGTTGTTGAAGGAAGGTGAAATTGAATGTGTTCTTTGGTTTCCAGAGAGAAATGAGATGTTAAGAACTATTGTTTGATGGTTGACACAAAACATTTCTTCTAAATTTCTGGGTTTGTTACAGACTAGAAAAACATTTAAATCCAAATGAACCACTCACTAGCCATGTGATTTTGGAAATGTTACTTTAGCTTTATGTGTCCTCATCTGTAATATGGGGATATTAATGGTATTTACCTCATAGGGTTATAAAAATTAATAAATGAGGTACTATCCAATATCTTTTAATCATTATCAACATTATCAAAATGCCAGTCACATGAGCAGTAATTTTGGTTCCTTATCTCTTCTTCTTCTCCTTACTCCATTGCATCTCTAATTTATGCCTGCCGTTTTGTTGGTGTTGTGTTTCCTTGTATTTGCAAATGCTGAATCTTTTATGAGCATACTCTCTTAGGGTGAGTCATATATTCTCTATTTCTCTTTCTTTCAGATTCTCAGAGTTAATATCATGCATTGGTTTAAATAACACCAAATCTGCCTTAACTATACCTATTGCTTCTGCATACATACACCTATAATTGTTGTTTATACTTTTGATGCTTTGATATTGGTAGGATAAGGGGGAGGTTGGTACTTGGAAACCTGACTTGCAGGGTACAGCATTTGTTCCTTAACTTACCACTGATGTTTGATTTGGAACGAACATCACCTTTTTCCCCTCAGAGGTATTGAACTTAATTTTGGACTATTAAAGCTTTTTCTTAGGCATTGGATATGCTTCACATTTATAGTTTGCCGCCTTTAATTCAGTATTCTTTCATTAGTTAACTTGGAGTAAAAAATGGCATCTTAATGGAAGTACTCACGTGTTATGTATAGTATATACTTCAGTGAAAAGTTATGAGTTATAACTTATTTTTGCTGGAGAATGTTCATCATACAGTTGGAGAGATATTTAGGACCATTGCAAAACTAAAACTGAAGTCAATGAACTTGAACCTTAACATATTGCTAATAGTAATACAGACTTAAGAGATTTCACTTATTTTTTTTTTGAGAAATAAAATCATGACAATTGTTTACAATAAAATAATGAAGAAAAATTCTTAGGCTCAATAAAAGGTTTAAGAAAAAAACATTCTAGAGTGAATTGTCTGTAGAAACATGGAAATAATTGATGTGCAGACGTTTTTCCTCTATTGAGTTGAGTAAAAAATTAATTGGAGTATAAATTTATATATACAATAATGGAAATAGTATTTTAAATTCTACTTACTACCTTGCTATTTTAATCATTAAAATATATAGTATATAGTCATAAAAATTGATGGGTATACTTACATATCTTTGACTATTTTATTAAAATGAAAGAGTGACTACTTAGAAACAAGAATCAATATATTTATGTTTTTGTGTTTTGGAGGACAAAAAAATTCTATGAATAGAATCAGTAAAGAATACCTAATATGTCAACAGTTTCAAGTTTGTTTTTTAAATCTTGGTTATAGATAAGTGTGAACCAGACACTTGTTTAAGACAGTGTTTGGCAAAATGCTGCTCCCAACAGTTAAGTGAACCCCAGCACTGCCCATAGTACTAATAGGCTCAGATCAGAAGGCCTGTCCTACTTCAGGCTGTGAACATTTTTCATGAGCAAATATGAAATGCACATATTGTGACTGAACTGTGGTATATTTGCTTTATCTACCTCATTGGCCTTCCTTCATTAAATTTTATTAATTTAAAATAAATATGGGATTTGGAAGTATTCAGAGCCTGAAAAAGAGTATTTTTAAATTTTTTTATTATAAAGTATTTTTTAAAAATATTTTAAAATTTGAATATTTTATGTGGATGGGATTAAATATCTGTCTCTTTTAATAGGTTTTAAAAAGTAAAAGTTGAGTGTTATGTTATGCTAACATGTACTTTACGTGTTATTTTATTGAATTACTAGTGCCTCTCTTAATCATTATTGGCACAAAATTTCCTTTCTTAAGTACATTAACGCTTTAATTGTCTGAAACCGTGAGAACGAATCATTGTAAACAGAAGTTTCTGAATAAGATGAGTTTGAACTCACAGCATGGGAAAAATGTGTCTTGCATGGAACTAATTCTAAAAAAACAGTAGAACTTTTAAAACATATACTTACTAGAATTAGCTTTTAACATTTTTTTTTTTTTTAATTGGGAGGTGGCAAGATGATTGTGGTTTATCATTGTCAGTGCCCCTAATTGGCCTTGGCAATAACAGAGTCATAGCTCCAGGCTTATGGAAGCTGTAGGGATCCATTCGTGAGAGGCTGTGAAGTTCAGTAATTAACAGCATGGGCTTTGGCGTTAGACTCAGGTTCAAATCCCATCTCTCCTGGATGCTAGCTGTATGACCTTTGGCAAACCACTAAATTTCATTTTCTTCATTTGCAAAGTGGGGAATTAGAGTCATAATAGTTCATTGAATTCAAGGATTACATGAGTTAACACATGGAAATCACTTAGCACAGCACTTAGTTCATAGAAAACTAAGCATAAGCTGTTAATATGAATATCATCACTATTTCTGCTACTGCCACAAGAACAATGCTCCAGGCAGTAATGACTTTTCTTCTTGTTGCTGTTATGTCTACTATTCATTAGTTTTCCTTTCCCTGACATTGATATGTATTAGGGTGTTTTCTATTTTCTATTTTTAATGAAGGGGTTGTTTCCTTTTTATCTGAATGTTGTCAGTTTGGGGAAGGGAAGAACCTGTGAGGCTATGGTGTAAGTCTTCAGCCTGCTCGTGGGCAAATATATTCTAAGCACAAAAGGAAGAATTAAGCTAAGTATAGTCTTTGCATATTTAAGTTAGAAGGTTTTTCTGTTTGGTTACAAAAATTTTCGCAGTAAGGGGAATGGGTTGAAGTAGAAGCAGATGTGTCTGGTCTGTTTCTTTTGAGAGAAGACAAATCATTTGCTTCCTGTGTGCAGGTGCCATTGGAATACTGATGATCATTTCTTGTAGGAGAGTGAATTTAACTTGCTCTCGGCCTTTAAGTGTACACAACTCTTACCTTTAATTCTTTATTGTACGAGTAACAGCTGATTTTTGTGGTTGACATATCAGATTCTTGCTGTTAGAAAAACTTGATTGCTTCCAGTTCTCTGTTACTTGTTTGTGGAGGTGGAGGTTGTGGCAGTGGGGATTTGTGGCAGCTGTCAGTCACAAAAGTAAGCTCTATGTCTTCTCTTGCTGATGGAGGTGGCACTTTAGCTTCTTCCTTTCTTTGTTTTATTTTGTGGCTTTTAGCTGCCACCGTAGTTTCTTTACAAATACTGGACCACAGAAAGGGGGTTGATCTTTTCCTCTAGGTACCCCCTCTGCCATCAGCAGTAAGTTCTGTATACAGTGGGAAAATACAACTGTTTAACCAGGTTATTCCACCTTCCAGCAGGAATAGTAGTAATAATAGCTAACACATATGGTGTAATTATTGTGTGATGTCACCGCCCTCATTATGTTACATACTGATTTAATCCTGGAAGCTTTGTATTAATTTGTGTTTAATCTGAGCTTTGAATGATTGTCATTTTTTAACAAATGAAGAACTAAGACTCACAGAGGTTTAGTTTACTTATCTGTGTCCATCAGTACATGCCCTAGCTGGGACTGGAATTCACGTCTCACAGCTCAATATTTTCTTTAAGTTTTTTATTCTTTTTATATTTTATTATGAAAAATTTGAAATATATGAAAAGCTAGATAGAATATTATACTGAATACCTCACATACATTTCACCTCTATTTAAAAGTTAATACTGTTTTGCCATATTTGCTTCATCATTTTTTTTCTTGAAAGTTTTAAAACAAGTTCCATAAGTTATTTCATTATAATTCTTTTTAAAAAAGGTTGTTTTCTTATAACCACACTGCACTGTTCACACATTTCATTTAGTTATTTCTCTTAGATTTGTTTTTGATTGTTGAACAGCTCTCCCCCCACCCCCTGCTCCTGTTTCCCCATACCATTGGGTTTTTGCAAAGACTGGGTCCTGTGGCTCCAAATTCTTACCCACGATCCCCTTTTGCTTTCTGAGGCCCGGGTGCGAAGGAAGTAGGGAGCGGAGGGCAAGTGTGTAGGAAGCCTCCAAGGTGTTGTATAAAATGTTACTAAATTGTGGCTTGCATTCTTTGAGTAGTAGATATGTGCTGGAAGTTGAAGCAACTTTAACTGCAGACAAAATTTGATACTTTAATCACCTATTTCCACCCCTCCCCCCCAAAAAAATCCACAAAATAATATCTTTTTATTACCTCCTGTAAGTTAGCAGGACATGGACCATTGTTGCTATTAAAGTTTGTTTAGATGTGGAACAGTAATACAATTATGCTAGAACATAATTATGCTAAAAATAATTTCAGACTTTGCAGAAATTACTTTTTACTTCCCTTTCATTCAGCAAACATTTACTGAATATTTACTCTTTCACAACTGTTTTGGGGCTTTATAAGAACATTCTGTCGACAGTGAGTTTGTAATCCATTGGGGGAATGAAACAAAAGACGTTTCCATATAATATGGAGCATGAAAGTACTACAAGTCAGGGTAAGTGAAAATGCTGAAGAGATTGTGAAGGGAGGGAGGGGAGCAGGAAGAGATGGTATTTGAGTGGTCCAAATAAGCAGAATTTGGCATTCAGGCATCTTGGACAAGCGAAGAAGATAAACGGAAGTATAGAGGTGAGAAAGCATAGGGAATAGAAGTTGAGTGTTAATGTATTTTACTGTCTTTCGAATTTAGGAAATACCTAATTTTTAGATTTAGGAAATGTCTTTGTAAAAGACCTACATTACCTTTTGCTTCCCTGTGTTTTTGTACTTACCATCAACTTTGGGAATGTTAACAATCAACATACATTGGTTTGCACCGTTTCCATAGCCATTGTAGGCAGAAGGCATCATTTTACTTTCTGACATTATGGTTAATTCTGATTTTCCAAAACTTGCTGTAGGTTTGTTCCTGCAGTTAGGTCTGTTGTAATTGGCTTCCTGTTGCTCAGGTTCAGCTACTCCATGGGATGCATCACACCCACATTTTCCTACAGGCAGTGTATAATATATAGTTTCACTGTTTTATTCCAAAATCAGTGCAACAAAGGAATTCCACTGTATATATTTATTGTTAAATCTCTGTCCTAACCCCTTGCTAATGGAGTCTCTTCATGATACCTTTTAAAATAATTTTCTTTTTCATCGAAGAAGCAATTTAAAGATAGAATGTGAAGAAACATTTTCGCTTAAAGCATTTAACAGTTCTGACATTTCTATAGTAACTTAAGACATCTCTGATCTCTTAACCAATTATATGTAAAAACTGGCTTCTTCATGAAGACCTCTTATATATATTTCTTTTGAATAACAATGTTATAACTAAACAGCACTCCCCCCCCCCCCCCACGCCCAAGTGATTCTGGTGGCAGCAAACCTGGTTAAGATGAAATTTAAATTGTGGGCCCAGTTTATTCTGTGTCATTTTAGTTTTTTCTCTCTCTCTTTCTCTCTCTTTTTTTCTTTTTTCTTTTTTTTAATAGTAAGGTGATGTGATGGACCTGTGGGGAGTTGAGTGGAGGGGTATACAAAGCTGAATGACAATAATAACTACCATGTATTAGGTCTTACTATGTGCCTAGTATAGTGTCAGATGCTTTACATACACTAGCTCTAATTCTTTGAATAACTGGTACTGATATAGTATAGAGTGCATTTATAGAAAAAGAAACTTAGATTGAGAGAAATAAATGGCCTGCCTAAGACTATACAACCAAGAAACAGCAGATCGGGGTTTCAAATCAAGATCTATCTAATTCCAAAGCTTATATTTTTTCCATTATTCTAGAGTACCCATTAATAAGGTAAGTTTTCACTATCTTCCCAGCTTTAGAATCCTATACAGATAACCGTAAAAGTTAGGAAATGCCAGATGTAAGAGCAGTGTGCTTGAGTTCTGTGGGAGGGTCAGAGAAATAACAGATGATTCTGAGTGTCAGTGGAGCTCCTTCAGGGAGCAGCCAGTGGAATTTAGCTAGAGAATAGAGGTGCATTCAAGGGAGCAGTAGAAGATGAGACCAGGATGGATACTTGGGAGATTTGGAATGCCAGCCTGGTGAATTAAGGCTTTCTCATCTTATTCATTATAGAAATTTGGTTTACTAAATGATGACAATATCTAGATGTTAATAAGAAGAGCAGAATTGACTTTTTTTTGTATTCTTGGATTTCTTTCTAGACTTTGTTGTAATATTTTGGGTATGTTGGTAATCTACTCTGCTGTAAGTGAAGGTAGAATCTGGCCTTAGGCAGACACAAGAGGACTAGACACTTGGTGGCTTGTTGCATGTTGTGTGCAGTTAATGTCCAGTGACACAGTCTGCATGGTCAGCCAGAACAGGAGGTTTGGCTTAGGGCCATACTGGTATAGCAGCGATCTCTACGTCAGCTCTGATCCCAATTAGGTCTTTGAAAGATTTTTACAGTTAGAGCCATTCTTTTGACAGCTAAATCTCTCCATGTGTGCATTTATTAAATGTATATAGTTAAGGATTTTTTTTTTGTACATGATTCAGTATAAGGGAAATGAGTGTATCCATTATGTCACTATGGAATTATCAGAGGCCAAAATGAAAGAAATGTCATACCTCTCTCTCCCTCTCCTTCTGTCTGTCTTTCCCTTTCTTCTCCCTCCCCCCACCCCCAGCCCCTTTTCCTTGAACGTCATTTTATTATTCATTCACCAAATATATTTCATTGCCAACTAGTTCCAGGCTCTATGGGGGCATCTGAAAGGAACCTAACATTTTCCACTCATTTCTTCTCTAGCCAAACCATTCTCAATGCCAATTCTCTCTGTGCCTTTATTCATGTTGTTTCCTCTGCTTGGGTCGTCTCTGTTCTCCCATCTCTCCTTAATCTCCCTGTTGCCTTATTCCAATTATTACCTGCTCTTCAAGGTCTGATTAAATATTGGTGGAGGATTGGCATTTAGATAAACTGTGAGAAACTTCTGTCAAAAATACTAGATATCAATCTTTAAGTTGCTTTCTTGTTCAGTCACAAGCCATTTGAGTTTTTGGACAGAGCGTGTCGTCTTCTTTATGAAACTAGCTCTCTTTGTCAGATGAGAATAAAAAGCAGAAACATGGAAGCATGTTTCACAGAATCACAGGTGAATCTAACATATTTATTGACTATCTAAGACGTGGAATTCTTTTTTAGGGTTGTTGGGGGGTATATTTAAAAATAGGAAGTGATTGCTGAACTCTAGGCAGTTCCTTTTGATAAGCTTATAATCTATTGGGGTGTAAGACTTATTTTACATAGCTAATTATAGTGTATGACAAGATGTGAGCAGGTCTGTAATATAAGAATGCCTTGAGAAGTCATGAAAGAGAGAAATTAATTCCATTTGGAGTTATATGAGGAAAATTGTATGAAAAACATGGCATAGTAGTAGGCAGAGACAGGAGCTGGGTAACCTATTGCAGGTACATGGTATAGTCACTATACTATAGTGTATGAGCAAAGGCATTAATATAGGGTATGATCAAAGTATCTAAAATGGAGAACGGTTAGTGGTTGGGAATGTATAGACAGAAGGAAGAAAAGAACAAATAGGTGGGGCAAGAAAAGTGCAATTCTGAGATCATTGGACTTTATTTAGGCAGTGAAATTTTTTGAACAAGGAAGTCACATGATCAGAGCTGCCTGAGAAGTGGTGAGAAGAGTGTATCAAAGGCAGTAATGAGGAACAAATTTAGATGGGAAACTGAAGACAAGTGAAAAATTTGAAAGGGTCAGTATTGATTGAATAGATGGACACTGTATCCAATTCCCACCCCCACCCCCGCCCCGCCCCAATGCAAGGCTGGCTTTCTCCAGAAAGTACCCTAAATTCCAGTACTTCCCCTTCCTTTTACTCTCCTTTCCCCAAGATAACAGAATCAAAATAAGCTACTTCTATTTATTTATTTTTGAAAGCAGGGTGGTTTTAGCTTAAAAATGCAAAGCGGGTTAGTGGGCATGCATAAAACAAGCAAACAAATTTCTGGTATAGATTGAAAACTGAACACATCACTTTGCTGATTTTATCTCTAGGTGGTTACTCTATAAAGCACTTCTTTGCTATTGACATAAAATTTCTTTTAGACTTATTTCCCTCTTTTTCATTTTTTGAGCTACCTGCACTAGCTCTCTTCATTTTGCAGGCACGAGAGAAATATAATCCACATTTATAGTTTCACCAACAACAATTACACAAATAATTTTAATGTAAGATATTTCATAGCTCCTTAAAAGTACATTTAATATTTGTTCTTTTTAAAAAACAAAATGTAATTGTAGAGAGGACAGTTGAGTACTGGTACAGTGAGAAATTCAGGAAATAGTTGAATTTCTTTAATACTTTTTTCTTTCCCACCTGAACTTTCATGTAATTAAATAAATGAACATGTGTGTATATGTATGCATGAATGATTGTAAACAAGTGACTTTGACACTAAATCACTCCTAGCAGCTTGAAAAAAATTCATCTTTTAGCAGTATATTTAACAATTTCCTGTTATCCAACACCAATAATATTAATAGGGTAGTTTCTTAGATTAAGGAGTCATTTTCATTTATAATTTACTTCTCATGATCACAAAATTTTTAACACATGCTCTCGGACTTCCCTGGTGGCGCAGTGGTTAAGAATCCGCCTGCCAGTGCAGGGGACATGGGTTCGATCCCTGGTTGGGGAAGATCCCACATGCCGCGGAGCAACTAAGCCCGCGAGCCACAACTACTGAAGCCTGCATGCCTAGAGCCCGTGCTCCGCAACAACAGAAGCCACCGCGATGAGAAGCCCGTGCACCACAACGAAGAGTAGCCCCTGCTCGCCACAACTAGAGAAAGCCCGTGCGCAGCAACAAAGACCCAACGCAGCCAAAAAAAACCCAAAAACCAAACCAAAAAAAAAAAACATGCTCCCTGTATAAAAGCATTTGAAAACTTTGTATAAAGTGTAAGTCCACATCATTCTACCTGTAAGGTAACAAAATTATAGTTTGGTATACTAAGGATGAGTTATTTTAAAGCCTAGAAAGAAATCTTTAGCGTTTATGTTTAGAATTTTATTCTTATAATAAGATTTGGATTTTGCATCTGTCACCTGAGTCTTTATCTGATTAGCCTAAAAAAAACTTGAAAAAGACAATTTCATTATTCTTTTTCATCCTATAAAGGCTGTCCTATAACCTGTTCTCCCAATTTGTAGGGCAAGACTAAATCTTTACGCGTTTCTATGCTCATCTTAGCCTCAAATCCCACCCCCATCCCCCACCCCCACGGGCATTCTCTGATTTTGATTTTGTTGCTATTATTTCAGTGCCAGAGTAACAAGGGTGATCCTCCTATACAGTGAGGGAGAAATTTTGTTACCATCATTAGGGTATTAATAATAACTTGCCATCAAGATTTCTGTGGCAGATTTGTCAGTGCCAGATTGCCTTCTTCAGGTTGCTGTTAAGCCAGAAATTGCTCTGTTGTCTAGAGGAATGTTTATAGGTGTGGACATATTTTCCCATACCTTTTACAGTGGTTGTATCCAGCAAGGATAGCAGTTAACAGTAAAACAAGTCTGTTTTATATTTTATTGCTACTGATAAAAATTATTCATGATGTGAAAGAGTCCGATAAGATGTAACTATCTGGTATTTCTCTTAAGTTTCAAGGTCAGCAGTATACCCAGGCCATGAAGAAAACTAGATGCATAGATCCAATATAATATTGTTAAATTAGACAAGTATATGGAAGTAAGGTGCTGTTTTTTAGTATGTGGAATAAGTGATACCAGGGCTTCAGAAACATGGCTGTTCCTTACATTTGTAATAGGAAAAGCAAAAAAGTTGTTTCTCGTTAAGTTTTTGATTGACTACCTTTTTTTCATTTTTTTTTAAAGATTTTTATTTTTTTTAATTAATTAATTAATTTATTAGTTATATTTGGTTGCATTGGGTCTTCGTTGCTGCGTGCGGGCTTTCTCTAGTGGTGGTGAGCGGGGGCTACTCTTTGTTGCGGTGCGCAGGCTTCTCATTGCGGTGACTTCTCTTGTTGCGGAGCACAGGCTCTAGGCCGTGCGGGCTTCAGTAGTTGCGGCACGTGGGCTCAGTAGTTGTGGCTCGCAGGCTCTAGAGCGCAGGCTCAGTAATTGTGACGCATAGGCTTAGTTGCTCCATGGCATGTGGGATCTTCCCGGACCAGGGCTCGAACCCGTGTCCCCTGCATTGGCAGGCAGGTTCTTAACCACTGCGCCACCAGGGAAGCTCCCTTTTTTTCATTTTTGCCAAAACCTGACACTGGATACATGGATTAGCACTCTCCTTCCCCCCCGCCAGTGCAAGCTGTCTAAATAAGCACAAATTTTGCATAGTAAATATTTGTTGCAGGAATTCCCTGGTGGTCCAATGGTTAGGACTCCGTGCTTCCACTGCAGGGGACATGGGTTCAATCCCTGGTCAGGGAACTAAGGTCCCTCATGCTGCACAGCCAAAAAAAAAACCACACTCATATATATATATATGTATGTATTTGTTGAATATTAGTTAAATGGATATATGTCTCATCGTCTCTGAGGGCATGGGCCCAGGGGTATAATTATTGTTGTAGCTCCAGTAATACCTTCTTGCACATAAAAGGCACACCACAAATATTTGAGAGGTATTTGTCTTTGTTGTAATAGACATATATTTGATATTTTGGTCTGTACCATTGCCACTCTTCTTGAGTTGGGGCCACTTAGAGGATTTTATCAAAATTTAAAGTACAGTTGATCCTTGAACAACATGGGTTTGAACTCCACAGGTCCAATAGTATATACTACAGTACTACACCATGCACTGTTGGTGAAATTCAGGAATGTGGAACCCTGGATGCAGATAGAAGCAGATTTTCCACCGCACCAAGGGTCGTTGCTGCTAACCTGCGTTATTCAAGGGTCAGTTGTAATTGTATTGCTAGCACAATTTTTGAACATTTCTTGTCACAAATAGGAAAGGATTCAATTTTTCTTATTTGTTGATTTGTTTAGATATTGCAGAGAACCTGGAACGTGCTATTCAAACATGTTATTATTGTGCGGGGGATTTTTTAAATTTCCCCTCATTAGGCTGAGACTAATTGATAAAGTACCTGAAACAGTTCCTCAGGAACTACTATATGCTATTTACTTTGAAAACCGTATAGGAGTAGGAGAGAACATAGAATCTCAGGACTGGAAGGGGCCTTTAAAGATGAGCTAGGCCAAGCATCCAACTACCCTGGGACTCAGCTCTAGGAAATCCATCCCAAATTGTTTTTCAGCCTATGATAAGTAACTCTTAAAGGAAACATACTGATGTGCATAGAGGTTAAGTGTCAGAATTCCTTTTTGAAAATTTTTATCTGCCATTTAGACCTGTCATTGATTTGGTTGACATTAGCATTGCCTTGTCAAACAATATACCAGGAGCTATAGAAGAAGTAAACTTCCCTCCATCTCCTCCAAAGAGCACTTTGTCTTCTAGAAGTTTGGCTGCCCTATTTGGTATCAGATGGATAATAATTTGTTGATCTGAAGGAGATGATTTTGATAAGCCAGTTTTATTTAAACGGCTATGTGAAGGTAGTGGGATCGTAATATGAAGTTAGTGTCCTGACAACAGAGTCATTTGCCCTGCAATGTGATTTTGTTGGACACACAGACACATGTAATTACCTTTGTAAGTGGTATGGGGTGAATTATGTGGAGCAACCATACGGTAGAAACACTGTAGCGATGCTGTGAAGTGCAACTTGAAAGCAGTGTAGCATAGATGTTGATTATTAGATAGCAAATAATTAAATCCGTTAGATGTATTAGCATACAGCAGTCAGACTGCTTATGTGCACAGACTACCATAATCTTTTAAGGGACATTTACTCTCTGCTGGAGATGCTGTTTTAGGTACCTTTAGATATTATCTCAGTTAATCCTTTAAAAGTCTCTCCATGAAGTTGTTGGAGTTTTAGAGAATGTACGTTCATAGTGGCTATGAATTCATAGTGAAAAGTACAGTACGTGCGCCATTAGTTATATTAGACAAATTGATTAACCGTTAGCATGCAGAATTTATATTGAGAATGCTTTGAGCAGAAGTTCCATGTTTTGGGGTAGGCTCTCTCATTAAAGGAAAAAAAATTTTTTTTGGTGGGAAAATAGATTTGGGACAAAGATCCTCAGATATGTCAGTGTCAAAATCACCCAGAATTTTAGAAAAGCTATCTGAAATCAGTCTTACTTAGCGTTGGACAGTAGGGGAGCCAAGCTCTTTGGAACAGTGGAGGGCAGGAGATAGGGGAATTTTCGGGAATACTTGGGCACCAACTTTGCTTTCTCACCCTAGATGAGGATGTGGCCTTGTTGCTGCTAAGTTTGATTTAGGAATCAGGAAAGCTTATTTTCAAACATAACTTTAAATGGAATCATGGTGTGAGTACTTCCAAATGGTGAGTTAAGCCTTTGGGACAGTGGAATAGCAAGAATTTCTCAGTTCAGTCAGGACCCTTGCTAGTGTGTGGCATGTGGAACCCAGGGGCAAAGGAAAAGCCAAACAAAGATAAGCTGCATATGTACCTATTCTGTGGCTCTGTCTAGCCACCTGGCTTTTATTAAGTTCTGTAGCATTGGCTAAATAATTGGGAATTTTAAGGAGGGGTATGTGTGCGGTCTCTTTTAGCCGATCTATAAACTAATTTTATAAAGGTACCAATTACTGTGATTTTCTTTTTGCTTGAAAATAGGTTTTGTATACTCAGTTTACATGGTTGAGGATTTGTAACTTTAATCTGTCCCATTGACGGACATGCACAACTCATCCGGGTCTAGGCCTCTCCAGAGACATGAAGAACAGAAAGTATTCTCAGTTACTCTTCTTTTTTTGCCTTGCCCTTCAGTTTGCTTGTTTTCATAGCAATATATAGGAAGCATGGTGGTGATACCTAGTTTAGACCACAAAAGTCAATTAATACACAATTTAATTAAAACCTTTTAGAAGAAAGGGATCCCAGAGAAGAGTAACCGAGGTGAGTTAACTCTTAAGAGGAAGTGTAAATTAAGGTAGTATCAGCTGTTATGGATAAGCTGGAAGCCTAACTGCCATATTTTTAACATTGTTCCCATGAGAGAACAAAGTTTTGAATTCCAAGTTAGTGATTTACAAATGAAAGTTCAGAACACAACCCATTTGTAATGGAGATCTTTCTAAGCCAACTTTCAGGAAACAAGGCTATATCTAAGTTTACATATGGCTCTGGTCATCACAGTTTCTTTGTAGTTAATTTGTGCCCAAGAAATAATTTTGTGTTGTATTTATTTGTTATGTGCATAAGATGTGGCATGATAATTTCCTGTGTACATTGCTGTGGCAAAGTAGCACATGGCCTTGTTTAGTTTGACACCGAAGGAACAAGAAAAATATTCCACATTCATTACATTCTAAAATTTCTCTTCATACTCTGTTACCCTTCCTCTCCCCCGTCCCTACTCTGAACAACAACCAAACAATACAAAGCAAAACAAAAACAAGAACCTTTCCCAAGCAATTTTATAACCTTTTCTTTGGAACATGTACAAGTATGCTTATGTGAAAAAAAAAAGCAATTGCCACATATTACAGTTAAGAAGTGACAGTGATGGCTCTTTCACATATGTGTTTAGTTTAGATGCTTTCAAAGTCTCTTTTTTAGGAGGTTAGCTATAATATTGATCATCCTGACAAAGGACATGTGAGAGTTTTACAGGTATACTGTATTTTGAAGATTCCTTAAGGTTCTTTTCTATCTCTTGCTCAAATGTTTTTCTACAGAATGTAAACAGTAAAGAAAATAGACTAAATCTAGGCATTTTATAATCAGTGGTTGGCTACTGATGTAGTTCAGAATTAAGCAGTCAGCACCGATTATAGAGTCATTTGGTGGAGAGCAAACCTGTAATTCTTTCTCTGAAGCCAGCAGAGCCTGAACCCACAAAGCTTGTCAGTAGACACGAGAAAATATAGCAGGCAATTTTGAATTCACCTGTTTGATTTGAGTGGAAGAACTTGGCTACATGCAATTCTAATATTTAAAGACATTAACAATAGTTCTTATTTTTAAAAAATATAATTCTAACTTATCAATATATCATATTTTAAAAATATAGTTCTAACATATTAAGTCACTGTAACACATTTGACATAAGTTCATATTGCTTTAAAATGTATTTTAAAAAGTCACTTCATTTTTATACATACACTCAAATTGTGCATACTTGAACCTAAAAGTAGTGAATAAACCAGTAGTAGTCTTGAACTTTTAATGCAGTCTTATGTCTTAAGTAAGAAACAGGTGTAAAATTATTGCTATATGCTTGTTTGATAATAGGAGTCATTTACTGACAAATATTTGACTGCCACTGCTTACATCCTGGTACTGTTTAAGGCACTGGACCAAATAGTGAACAAAACATACTAAAATGTTGGTTATTGTGGCTTTTAAGTTCTAGAGGAGGTGGTAAAGAAGTAAACACAAAATATAAAGTGTGTCAGATCCCGATTAGTATCATGGAGAAAAACAGACGCAGTTAGGATACAGTTGCTGTTTTAAATAGAGTGGTCATACAAAGTCTCACTGATCAAGGTGGCATTTGAGCAGAGACCTGAAGGAGATGTGTGGGAAAAACTGGATGGCTGTCAGAAGAGCATACCAGGAAGAGAGAAGAGCAAATGCAAAGGCCCTTGAGGTGGAGAGTGCTTGTTGACTTGATGAAGGATGAATATGGTTGGAGTGGAGTGAGCTTGGAGAAGAGTAGTGGGGGTGAAGTTGGGGTAGGGTGTGCATGTGGTGGGGGGCAGTTCACAAAGGGTATTGAAGACAAAGTAGGACCTTCCTCTGAGTTGGGAAGTCATTGAAGGGTTCTGAGCAGAGTAAATGAGGTGACCTAACTTAACTTGTTTAAAGGATCCCTCTAGCTACCCTGTGGAGAGTAGACTGGGTGGGGCTGGGTGGGGCTGGGATGGGGAGGGCCAAGCACAGAAGCAGGGAAGCTGTTGTAATGATTCAGGTGAATGCTGATGGTGGCTTGGACTACGGTTGATATGGTGAGAAGTGGTCATATTGTAGATATAATTTTGAAGGTAGGAATTGGCTGCTTCGATGTAGATTGTGAGAGAGCCAGTATAAAGCAAAAATTTTAATACATTTATAGGAAATTGCCAGTGCTTTTTGATATTGCTCAGTTATTAAAGAAATAATTTGAAAAATCTGTATACAAAGAGATGTTATTTTTATGTTTTATTATTATATTTTCAGTTCCTTTTGCACATTTTATATGTGAGATTATTTAAATGTAGCCCCATTTATGGATCAGATTTCTATATATGAGGATATAAAAAATCAATTTCAGGTTTATAGTACAGTGTACCGCTGCTGCCACCTAATGTTTATAGCCCTTCATTTATATAATTACAATAACTGGTTATGCATAGCTTTAATATTGGTTTGAAACAGAACGTTAACAGATTGAGGCTTACTTAATTGCCTTCCTATTAGATCCTGGTATGGATCTTTAATATGATAATTGAATTGTCTAGAAATAAGGTTGCAGATGGAAGATTAATTTTATTGGCATCTTGATCTCTGTATTGAATTCAGTTCAACAAATATTTATTTGTTGTGCTCAGCCCTGTCATCTCTCTGCCCTCATGATTATTATGTTCTAATTGACAGGAGACAGGTTTTTGGTTTTGTTTTGTTTTTTGAGTAAACAAATAATGAAGTAATTAGCAATTGATGGAGACAAACAGGGCAACAGGTACAGACCCTGTAGACCAGGAACTTATAGTTGAACAAGGCAGGTAGACATTTAAAATATAATTAGATTAAAATGTAATGACTGTCATTTTAGCCATTTTTCTTGCTTCATAGGAATAATGCTAGTTAGACACCTCCCTGAAATAACTTAAGAAGTTACAGGAATGGTGTTAGTAATGTGATACTTTCCAAGTCAGTGCTGAATCGGGTTTTTGCTGTTGCATGAGAGATATTTAACGTGAGGGATGACCAATTGTTATTAAAGGTTATAGTTTTACACTAGTTTTAGTAGTTGTCTTCTTTTCTGGGTCCTTTTTTATTGATTAGATGAGGATGTGATGGCTTGCTATCTCAAACATGCCTTTCTCCAGGTACCTGCTATATTACACCTCAAAGATAGCAGTATTTCATATGGGATGAAATAATTTTTGATTACGCACATATACGTCTGTAAGACTTACTCATTTGTTGGTATAAAGCCAGAACACTAAAGATGTTGCTAGAAGAAATAAAAACACCATTAATGAACCTTGAAGATGGACTTGACAGATACTTACTGAATGTTTACTGTGTCCCAGGGAATCTTCTGGGCACTGGGAATATAGCCTTGAAACAAAACATGCAAATCTTTGCCTTCATTAAGCTTACATTCTAGTAGGGGATGGGGTGAGGAGACAGACAATAAACATACAAGTACATAGCAGGATAAGGAGGATAGCGCATGCTGGAAAAAGGGAGGGGGATATGCTTTTTGCTCACTTTATGCAAATTTTCCTTTCCAGATAATTTTGTTCCTAGGTGAGTTATAAAGTATACTTAAAATTGTTTTAAATGTCCTATCTGCCTTGGAAACTGGAACAGTTCACATCCATCTATTCATCTAGTGAATACTCAGCAAGCATATTACCTTGTCCTGTGTACTCCATGAAACAAAGGAGATAAAAGGCACATTCTCTACCCTTAAGGAGTTCAAAATCAGATTGGAAAGATATTTTTAAAAATAACACGTTATGGTAACTTGTAGGAGAATCATTTATCTTTTTTCTTTAAAAAAAAAAAAGGTAGTTAAAACAAAACATTCTAGCTTTGACTTTATATGACAAACTATTTCTCTTATGAGCTGGGACCCCGTGGTGGGATTATAATACCGACTGCTGAAAATCAGTATTTTCTCTAGAGACTGTGATATCTCTTTCTGAAAAAAGGAGAATCTGCATTATGATTCATTATTTCCTGCTGAGTGTATTTGGAAAACCTACCAAGTTTTCATCAATCCATCATTGAATCACCTTGTGATTTATCTTTTAGTTTATGTGATCAGGACACTATATAAAGTTCCCTTTTTTCAAACTTTGAAATGTTGGCATAATTAAAATTTGAGAAACATGCTCTATGATGTTCTTGGTTCAGAGGGCCTTTGGTTAAGCAGTGTTAAGGGTTGGCATATCATTGCATTTCTGTTTTTCTCATGAAAGCTCAGTGTGGCATCTGTAGCACACTTCCTTCCTTCCTTCTTTTTTTTTTTATTGGAGTAAAATTGCTTTACAATGTTGTGTTAGTTTCTGCTGTACAATGAAGTGAATCAGCTATATGTATACCTATATCCCCTCCTTCTTGGACCCCCCTCTCACCCCCCCCCGTCCCACCCATCTAGGTTGTCACAGAACACCAAGCTGAGCTCCCTGTGCTATACAGCAGGTTCCCACTAGCTATCTGTTTTACACATGGTAGTGTATTTATGTCAAACATAACCTCCCAATTTGTCCCACTCTCTCCTTCCCCCACCCCGTGTCCACATGTCAGTTCTCTACGTCTCCATCTCTATTCCTGCCCTACAAATAGGTTCATCTGTACCATTTTTCTAGATTTCACATGTATGTGTTAATAGACGATATTTGTTTTTCTCTTTCTGGCTTACTTCACTCTGTATGACAGACCCTAGGTCCTTCCACATCTCTACAAATGACCCAATTTCGTTCCTTTTTATGGCTGAGTAATATTCCATTGTCTATATGTACCACTTCTTCTTTATCCATTCATCTGTCGTTGGACATTTAGGTTGTTTCCATGTCCTGGCTATTGTAAATAGTGCTGCAATGAACATTGGGGTACATGTGTCCTTTTGAATTATGGTTTTCTTAGGGTGTATGCCCAGTAGTGGGATTGCTGGGTCATATGGTAGTTCTATTTTTAGTTTTTTAAGGAACCTCCATACTTTCTCCATAGTGGCTGTATCAATTCCCACCAACAGTGCAAAATTGTTCCCTTTTCTCCACACCCTCTCCAGCATTTATTGTTTGTAGATTTTTTGATGATGGCCATTCTGACTGGTGTGAGGTGATACCTCATTGTAGTTTGATTTGCATTCCTCTAATAATTAGTGATGTTGAGCATCTTTTCATGTGCCTCTTGGTCATCTGTATGTCTTCTTTGGAGAAGTGTCTGTTTAGGTCTTCCACCCATTTTTTAATTGGGTTGTTTGTTTTTTTTGGTGTTGAGCTCCCTGAGCTGTTTGTATATTTTTGAGATTAATCCTTTGTCTGTTGCTTCATTTGCAAATATTTTCTCCTATTCTGAAGGTTGTCTTTTCCTCTTGTTTATGGTTTCCTTTGCTGTGCAAAAGCTTTTAAGTTTAATTAGGTCCCATTTGTTTATTTTTGTTTTTATTTCCATTTCTCTAGGAGGTGGGTCAAAAAAGATCTTGCTGTGGTTTATGTCAAAGAGTGTTTTTCCTGTGTTTTCCTCTAAGACTTTTATAGTGTCTGGTCTTACATTTAGGTCTTTAATCCATTTAGAGTTTATTTTTGTGTATGGTGTTAGGTAGTGTTCTAATTTCATTCTTTTACATGTAGCTGTCCAGTTTTCCCAGCACCACTTATTGAAGACGCTGTCTTGTCTCCATTTTATGTTCTTGCCTCCTTTGTCATAAATTAGGTGATCATATGTGCGTGGGTTTATCTCTGGGCTTTCTATCCTGTACCATTGATCTATATTTCTGTTTTTGTGCCAGTACCATGCTGTCTTGATTACTGTAGCTTTGTAGTATAGTTTGAAGTTGGGGAGCCTGATTCCTCCAGCTCCATTTTTCTTTCTCAAAATTGCTTTGGCTATTTGGGGTCTTTTGTGTTTCCATACAAATTGTAAAATTTTTTTTTGTTCTAATTCTGTGAAGAATGCCATTGGTAGTTTGATAGGGATTGCATGTAGCACACTTATTTCTTGACCCCTTGGTTACCTCTAAGGTGGTAATCATTGTAGATTCAGAGAATCCAGAAATGTTTCTCAACTATATTATGGTTTTGTGACATCTTCCATTAACTAAATGTGTTAATTGCTCTGATTTTCAGCAGTTACTAATAAAATAGGCATTTAAGGGTGGTTTGATTTGAAAATACTGGTTCTTTCCTTTTTTCTTATATAATAAAATGTCCTAAGGCAGAGATTTTAGTTGTCTTAAAACACCTTGGACATAGTGCCTTAGATTCATTGGTTAAACAAAACAGAACAAAGAAAATACTACAGAATAAAAATTTTACACCTTTCACACCTTTCTGGTAGGTCACAGTATTACAGATGTATTTTGAGGAATTATGACTTGACCAGGGTCAGACATGTGTTAATTTGAGCTTCCCCAGATTTAACCTGATGGCCACAGACAAATGTTTGGTATAGGAAACAGCAGTTTAACTCACCACCCACCTCACTGAATCATAAAACTCTGGAGCTAGATAGAAAAGGTAAAAAGACACTGTAGCTGTAGGAGCATTCCAGCTTGGCCTTTGCTACTCCTGCAGAATAGAGGGTTGACAGACAACAGGGATCACCCAAGAGGTTTTTGGTTCTTTCCCTTTCTTTGTAGTCTTTCCCCTGTCAGCCTTCCATGTCATTACCATCCATTCTCTATCCTGTACTCAGCCCCTCCAGTCTTTATATTTAACAACACCAACAGACTCCTATATGTTTAAAAAAAAATCCTTGAAAACGTGGAAATTATCATTGTTTTCTAAGTGTAGACTGTATATACCTATAGAATGGGGACTGCGTTTTATAAAATTTATCTTGTAGAGTAATTAGAACTAATAATAGATTATATTTTATATAATTTATATTATATAATTTTAAACAATAAAATTTAAATAACGGATTATTTTTGTCTATATTCTTTAGACAAGGGAGAGCTATATAAGATTGTTTATATTGTGAAAAAATATAATCTAGATGGAGGCACCCAGTGCTATTCAGGTGCAATGTGTTTCTTAATCTTCATTGTATATAAGAATGTACCTGGGAAGCTTGTTAATAGATTCTCAAGATCATTTCTCCTAGATCTTAGTGTAATTTGGGATACCTAAGAATTTCTGTCTAACTTACAGACCCCTGTGATTCTGATATTTCAAAGGCCCATTCTTTGATTAACACTGGTGTTACAAAACAGATCATAGTTTTTGAATTCTAGCTCATCCAGTAGTTTTTGTGGCCTTGAGAAAATTTCATAATTATCTGTAAGATGGAGGAACTTCCCTGGCGGTCCAGTGGTTGACTTCGCCTTCCAATGCAGGGGGTGCGGGTTTGATCCCTGGTCTGGCAGCTGAGATCCCACATGCCTTGCAGCCAAAAAAAAACCCCCCAAAAAACAAAAAAACCAAAAACATAGAACAGAAGCAATGTTATAACAAATTCAATAAAGACTTAAAAAAAAAAAAGATCGAGATTATCATGGAGAGTGAATTTTCTGCTTGGAATGTAAATTATCACTTAGTAAAGGATAGCTGCTGCCATTGTTGTCATTATTATCACAGCACCTACATCACCGTTGTCATCTCATCATCAGCCATCTTAGCGACAAGAATGCACAATGTCAGGAAGCATGCCTAGGAATGACGTAGACATTATCTGGGAGCTCAGAGGTACTGAAAAGAACTTGTGCTGGAGTGGCCTGGGATGTTCATGTAGAGAGATGGTACTTAAATTAGACTTTGAAGAATGAAAAAGATTTAGTCAAGTAAAGACAAGTTGGAAGGAGAAGACTATTCTTTAAAACACAGAATTATTTCAAAATAACCAACTATTGGTTATTTACTGTTGATTCACCTCAGTTACCTTGTGTTTATGCTAACTTAATATAATTACATAGGGATCTTAAGTTTACTCAGGAAAATAAAATGTTGATGAAAATGTGCATATAACATGTGTCATACTATATGATGTGAAAGTCACCGATTTATAATATATTCATACGTATGACAGCATTTTATTATATTGTGATTTTAAAGACTTAAACACCACTAATTTGAAATAAATGCCTTATGCTTATATTATAGCATGTATAATTATAAAACTTAAAACTATAAAACAATTTTACAGGTTAAATGTAACTATCAAAACTAACCAATAGGGCTTCCCTGGTGGCGCAGTGGTTGAGAATCTGCCTGCCAATGCAGGGCACACGGGATCGAGCCCTGGTCTGGGAAGATCCCACATGCCGTGGAGCAACTAGGCCCGTGAGCCACAATTACTGAGCCTGCGCGTCTGGAGCCTGTGCTCCCCAACAAGAGAGGCCGCGACGGTGAAAGGCCCGCGCACCGCGATGAAGAGTGGTCCCCACTTGCCGCAAATAGAGAAAGCCCTCGCACAGAAACGAAGACCTAACACAGCCATAAATAAAATAAATAAATAATATAAATAAAAAAAAAAAGCAACAAGAGAAGGTCGGAAGTTGGAAGTCATCTTAAAAAAAAAAAAACTAACCAATAAAAATAGAGTAACAACATAGTATTTTATGCTACCTGATGTTTACTTGAATGTAACTTTCTGCAAGAGTTTGGTACTGTCTGCTTTGAAAGAGATCTGTTATTTTGACTTGCCTATTCTGTGGATGGTGTGATGACTCAGTTCTTCTGCCATTTCCTCCTGTTGGAACTGCTGTAAAACTTTCCTTTATGCAGCTTACTGGAGCTTCATTCTGCCCTCATGTGGTGTGAATGCAACACACACAAACACACACACACACACACACACACACTCACTCTCTCTCTCTCTGTGTTCTTTGCTCATTACACCTCCATGGGGGAAACACACATGTAAATGCATGCACACAGAAATTGTGTGGTGGCATTCAGTTATGAGGAGGTCATTCTGATGACCCAAATAAGTGAAAATACAAGGTGAATGTGGAGAGCTTAAGGATTTTCTAGATTTGAAAAACACTGAGTGTATGGATGGTAGACCTAAAGGAATCATGGCATTTAGTTCAGTTTCCTCATTTAACATCAAGAAATACAGCTGCCTAAAGGATCTTTGAAAGACTGTCCTACTTTTAAAGCATTACGGTGGCTTCCTTGTACACCGAAGATAATTTCTGAATAACTCATCAAGGCGTACAAAACTCTGTATCATCTAGCCTTTGCCATCTGATTGACTTATCTCATACCTCCAAGTTCCTTCCTGCTTTAGGACTTGTACTTGCTGTTCTCCCTTTTTGGACAGCTTTTTCTTCACATCCTCGTGGCTTGATAGCATTAGTTCTTGGAACAGTTGCTACCTCCTTGTAGTGATCTTCCCCTTATCATTTTCTCCAATTATCTATTGCTGTGTAACAAACCACCCTAAACTTGGTAAATGACAACCATTTTTTTTATGCTCACAGATTCTTTAGGTTAATAATTTGGACAGGGCATAGTAGATCTGTTTTGTCTTTGCATCATGGTGTCTGATGCCTCAGCTGGGAAAACTAGGACACCTGAATGGCTGGGTGCTAGAATTATCTGGCGGCTTCTTTACTCATCTGTCTGAATACCATCCTAGTATTCTGTTTACATCATAATATTTCTCAGAGAAATTTCCTATATTAATATAATGCTATAATGCTGTAAATTACAAATTTACTATTTCATTTCACTGAATCTCTATATCTTTGTTTATATTGTGCTTGGTAATGAAATCATGTGCCTTTAAAATGTAACATTTTCAGTGTCAGTATACCACCTAGACCTTAATGATGTGACCCAGCAATAGATCATCCAGATTATGTTATAGCAAAACTAGTGTGAAATACCGTAATGACTTTGTTTTTGTGAATGAGATACTGAATCTTGAATCTACTCTGCCTAGGATGATGGTTGCACTGGATGAGTTACTTAGTGACAAAAAACAGCTATTTTATTATGCCCATGGACTCTGTGGGTCAGAACTTCAGATACAACAGGGACTACTAGTTTGTGCTCCAGGATGTCTGAGGACCCCTAGCAAGACTGCAAGACTCGGGGTGACTCTGGCTGGGGCCTGATATTCTCTGGAGATGCCTTTACTCACATAGTGATGCTGGCTGTTGGCTAGAACCTGAGCTCAGACAGCCAGAACAGCCACATGTGGCCTCACCATGTGAACTGGGTTTCCTCACAGCAAGGTGGTTGGATTCTAAAAATGAGCATTCCAAGAGGCAAGACGTAGAGACTGCCAGTTTCTGAAGCTTTGAACCTGGAGACTGGCATACTGTCACTTTGGCCAAATTTTGTGTGTTGAGGCACTCACAAAGAGTCATCTAGGTTCAGGGGAGGCGACATATTCCCTATTACTTGATGGGAAGAGTGACAATGTCACAATGTAAAAAGAACATGTAGGATGTTGTGCCAGCCATCTTTGGAAAATAGACTGTGTCAAACTGGGTGAGCTATGGCCTTGAGGGCCTGTCTATATCCAGAGGCCACAAATTAGTCACCATGGTCTTGAAGCCTGTTGAGGCCAGTTTTTGAGCAGAGCGTGAGTTGTAGTACCAGCTCTATAGTCATCCTGGATCTAGCTCCCCTCCATGCTTACAGAGTTCCCAGATTGTTAGGAGTTCCTGTTTCTACTCTTAGATTGAGCCTTTGCATTTAGAGAGGGAAGCCCAGTATTGGACTTCTAGGCAGTGCTGACTGGCAGGGTGAGTGTTGCAGGGTAAAGTGCTATGTTTTATGGATGCACTTTGAGAATTTGAAAATAAAGGCTGCTCGTGTAGTAAAAAACACAGAGAAGTGTCGGAAGAAGAAGAAATCTGTGGGGCCTGCCAGAAATTGGTTCTGGTTTTGTTCAGTATTGCTAATGGCCTCTACTGGTTGGGGGAAAATTTTCCCCTTCACTCATGTCCTTCTCTCAGATTACCAAGGATTCTTCTCTTTATGCCTATATTATCATTAGTAAATCCAATTTACTCGTGGTTTTCAAAAATTTCTAGTTTTAATTTTTCGTAATCAAAGAATTGCAACTGTGCAGTAAGTAATGTTGAGTTCATTTCCCCCAGTTAGTCTGTTCTTTCCACTTCCGCTCTTTATCCACCTTTTTTGCCCAGTAGTAAAATTGCAAAAAGAACAGGCAGAAAGAGAATGAGGAGAAAGAGAACTACATTTCCAGGTGCAAATAGCATACTTAATTTGATTATGGGACATTTACTCCAAGTGCTAATATTTTGTAGTATCCTAAAACAATATTTTAAAAGAGATTTTGTGCTTTAGACTTAAGAAGAGCATTACATTAGAGGTGCTGCAAAAATGACAAACTAATCCTCTTCCGAATAACTTGAGAACATTTGGCAGGTTCCAGAGATGTGCAAGTAAAATAACATGGTCATACTTAATTTGGTACCCATATTTCTCAGATGTGACTACATTGGGATTTTGAGTATGTACATGCACACACATTTGTATGTATATGCATAAATATGACTTTTTTTTAAAAAAAAAAAAACAACATAAAACCTAGAGAGTTTCATCTCTAAGCATCTGTTAATGTTGACAATTCTGTAAATCAGTGCCCAGCATAATGGAGAATTTATTTGATGAGGATTTGTGACGGAAGTATCATCAATATCATTTTTATACAGTGTTGTAGCAAAGCTATAAATTTTTTCCTGTTTTGCAGAGAGAATCAAGCACACTTCTCATGTTTGTTGATGGAAGTTGCCTTTCCAGTTCCCTCTGCAACCTGTTGAACAATTTTGCCACTGAATCTTTAGATGGCCTTTCCTCTTCATAGTAATATGTGCTTAGCTGATCCACTCTGTATAGATTATGTTTGAGTATTTTGCGTGTAATTTCCATGAATAAACACTTCCCTTATACTCTCTCCCTCCCCTCCAAAATGCACGTTAGAATTGGAAGAGTGCAATCCTAGACTGTCTTCTCCAGTGGTTCTTAACGAGGGTGGTAGTGTTGTCCCCCAGGGGACATTTAGCAGTGTTTAGATACATTTTTTGGTTGTTACCACTGGGGGTAGGGTGCCATTGCCATCTAATGGGTGGAGGCCAGGGATGATGCTAACCATCCCGTAATGCACGAGACGGCCGCTACAGCAAAGGGTTATTTCACGCACAATGTCAGGGTCACCCAGGTTGTGAAACCTGAAAATCAGGCCCACAATGGATGTGTTTTCTATGTACACCTGTATTTCTAGTTAACCTGGTTATGAGCCTCTAATAACTTTTTGAGCAATATATATTTTTCATATGTTTTTAAGTGAAAAATGTTACTTTAAGTTCTTTCCTGTTTTTCTGTTTAGTTCTTAGCTTGCCCAGTGTTTAATTTCTTTCTTTTTCAAGGTGGCATAGATACTTGCAGAGAGCTTACATTGTATGATGATCCACATATATTCAACACCTACAGACTGTCAAAGGACTGCATGCAGTTACTTACTGAATGCCAGGATTGCTTGCATTGTCTGTTGTAGGACTTCTGTAGTCACTAAATTATCAGTCTCCATACAGTACATCACAGGAAGTTGGCAGATACAATGATCCATCTGTTATCACACCCATCAAGTGCATTGGCTCAGAGGGAAATGGCTGCAGATTGGCTCAGTGTGTGAGAGAAGTAGTGAGATTCCAAGATGCTTATCAGTCTTTCCAGAAAGTCCTTTCTGGTCTTTAGATGAGCTTGACTCGCTCATTTCTAAAAACCAACTTTCAGTTTATGCTATCATTACCTTTTCATTAGTATTTACAGAAAAACTGGATATGTTATCAAATATATTTCTTTTTCTGAGAAAAAGGTTTCAGAATATCATCTCCCCTCCTCACCAGAGAAATTCTTGGTCAGATTGTCATAGAAAATGAGCAGTGGAAAATTGAAACCGCACAATCTGGAGTTTTATTTTAAAAATAGTTGTTTTTAACCTGAACTAAAGCAAAGCAAGAATAAAACATCTTTATGTTATTTCATTGTGGCCAAGAAATTTTTTTTCTTAAATTTATACAAGTATGATCAATCACCTTCAAAGAAAGAGGTTGTGATTTTCATTGCTAATAAGAAATGTTTAGGCAGTTTCTTGTGAACTTAAGAAACCTGTTTGTTTCCTGGAAAGTCTTAGATATTTATGAAACCAAGATCACTTACAGTTTCTGAGATCTTTTAGACAAAAGCATTGATACTGTGTTTAATGGCACTTTGAAGTTTCAGTGACTACCCTGAAGGTAAATGGGCATGTGCTGATGCTTCCTATCTTGTGAATAGCCTTATTTATACAGTTTTTCCCTTGGCAAGGCATAATGTCTGGTTTGGGGAGGCAAAAATCCACTTCCAAATTACTGTCTGTGTATTATATGTTTTTGACTTAATTTGAGTTCACCTTCAAAAGGGCAGAATGGTTAGAGAAAAAATTAAATGGGACAGCATGTGACTGACTAATTGAAAGTTAGAAGGGGCCTTACTTTTTCCAGACTGAAGGATACAAAATGAATGTGAACAGTGAATAGTTGTCTAGTCAATTTAAAAGAGCCATTGTGTTACAGTTTCTTCTCTATTCACCTTCATTTTTAAACATCTCTGCTGAAAATGGGATTTTTAATAACTAGCTCAAAGTATAATATTTGGGTTATCCTCAGATAAAATATGTCTTTTAAATATTGTCTCTCAAATTGAGAATTTACTATTGGTAAATTGATCAAGTTATGCTTTGATTAAAAACAATAAATTCAGTTAAATTTTTTTTTGAGAATCACAAAATTTGGTGTCCATGAATAAGCCAGAGATAAGTTGAGAATAATGGTATTGAAGCTGATGTTCCAGGAAGAAAATCATATGAAATTGCTAAAACTTACACAGAAATGATTCTGCAATATTTTTTTACAAAATTTTTTTTGCCCTCCCCCCCAGGAAAATAAAAAGTTCCTGTGGCCTTTGTAGATGTGGCTTCAGATAACTATAGTGAGCCTTTTGGCTCACTGTACCTTATAGAATAGAAAAGTAACACATTTATATACAGCTATATCAATATATAATATGAATTTAACAATTTAATATTGCTCCATAATTGTGTAACTTTATTTTGTTGTTCTAAATTTGATGAATGTGACTGATAGTCATTAGAAATTTGAGGACAGTGTGAATTTATAGTGGTGAAGAGGCCTTATTAATAATAATACTAATAACAACTATCTATAGAGTTGATTACTAGAATGAATTATGCCTAGGAAAGACGAAAAGTTAATAATTCTATTTCTAAATGTTGCTTATTGGGATAGAAGTTTTATAATTTAGAGTTGTCTGATTTTAACACACAAAACTCATAGGCTCACATCCTTACATTAACTGCTTTAAATTGTGATAGTTTATTGTCATTATTTTAAAGCACTTTAATTTAATCTAATTCAATTGATTTTTTTTCCTGTCAAGAATCCTTCACATTAGTCTAATCTTGCTAATGATCATAGGTTCAAATAAGATCTTATTTTTATCACATCTTTCATTTATACTGTTTCTCTAGAAATGTTTTTATGCTTTAATTATGACCCTATTTGGTTTCCATGGAAACCGTATAAAAATCACAACTCTGAGAATGCAACTTTCCTTAAATCATCAGTAGGAAAAAAGCTAAGCCTTCTGTGGAAGTGTCTGTTTTGCATAGTTTCCAAACCCTTAGGCTCATACTACACCATGCTACCATATCATATATAATTCCCTTGTCTGAAAAGTTGAGTAACTTTAAATTGTCTTTGTGTCTTTGGGTGGTAGGTTGCCTTTTGTTCCACTTTGAATGTTTTTTATTTTTTTTGAGATCACAGTGTTTTTCCTTGTGGAAGGTTCTGTGTGGTATACTAAGCACACAAGTATTGACATTCCCCTTGTGCATATGGAAGTGGCATTTTTCTGTGGATAAAAGACAGTGATAAACAAATAAACAATTTCATATGGTCATGGGCTACAATGCAAATGATGAGAAAGTGAGTGACTAGGAAAGGGCAGGGGTACTTTAGATAAGGGCGTTAGTTAGCAAAAGCTTCTGGGAAGAAATGACATTTGGGTTGAGACTTGAAGCCATCCAGGCATGCAGGCACAGGGAAAAGTAAGGACAAAAGCCTCCAAGCTCACTTTGTTGGAGAAACAGATAGAAGGTCAGTGCTGTTGAAACTGGTAAACTAGTGGGAGATGGAAGAGGTAGCTAGAGATGAGATCAGATGGAACCTTGTAGGCCACGGTAAGGAGCTTAAATAGATTATTAATGCCATGTGAAGCCATTGGAGTAGGGTTTTAAGCAGAGGAATGCTATGGTGTGGTTTAAGTTTTGAAAAGATCACCTTGGCTCTATCATGGAGAATGGACTTTAGGATTCGAAGAGTGAAAGCAGTGAGAGCAGTTTAGAAGCTTTTGCTTCTTGATGAAGCTGGATTGTAAAACAGTATCTTTACATAGTGTTAATATATGTTTTGTCCAAACAACATCTATTTCATGTTTACTGCATTTTGTCTTCAGGTTGTTTTCTTTATTAACTGATAAACATTCGATAAGCCCTTCCTAGGAATAATATTGCCTTGAATATATGCATATTTTAGAGAGGGTATTCGCTGTTATTTTAAGGACTATATGCATGTACTTAAATTTAAAATTTATAGCAATTATTATAATTTTTGTTTATTCCATTACAAGATATTTGAACATGCATCTTAAAAGTTGTGATTACAGTATATATACAATTGAATTTTAACCTTGTATTATTCCATATATATTTTTTGTTTCTGGAGCATAGTTGAAAGCAAGCTTTAAAATTGTGAGCTATGATAGAGAATTACATTCAAAATAAACGAATTATTCTACAACAAACATCTAATATATAGCTCCTGAGAAATTTTACAGGCACCCCAGAAGCTTCCTGACTTTCTTCTTCACTATCAAAACTCTCTCCTTTTCCTTTCAGTAATAAATGCTCATTAAGGTAACTTAATTGTTGTATTTTTAATAGCTGGTTTTAAAAACTGGAAAGGAGACTCAACATGGGCAAACACCAGTTGACAAAGTAAGTATTAATACCGTGTTTTCCAAAAGGTCATTTATAAGTTAATTATTTGGAAGATACATATTTTTTTCCCCCATGAAAAACCTGTTCTAACCGGTAGATAGATTCTAAGGCTAGCCTATATAAACTGATTTAACCAGTAATGCTTAACTTTAGTGTTGAGTTGTGTACTGGGTTTTGTGATGAGAACCAGTGGATTGGGTAGGAATTGACTCCGTATTTGAAGTCCTCACCATCTGTCTTGGAAGGCTTTCCCACCTTCTAGAGCACATAGTTAGAATCATGCAGTTGCCGAGCTGGAAAGAATCTCAAGGAAAGTGGAGATAACTGTGAAGGAAGCAGCGGCGCCGGGGAGTGTTAGTGCTAGGGAGTGACCCAGGCTTTGTGGGTTTCTGGTCCTATTTACTCCTTTTCCTTTTCCAGTGGTTTGCAAGTTCTGTCCTCTTTACAAACTCTTTGTACTTATTTATGTTTTCAAACGAACCCTCAGCAGAACTCCATTATTTATAACTGGATAAAACTGTAGCCATACTACTTTAAATGTGGAGGTGGAAAAGACCAGAAACTTGCTGGGGCTCTTCCACAGGATATCGTGCTCCCAGGATCACAGGGACTAAACCACTGCCTCCTGTGTTATTGAACCTACTCAGCCCTTCCCAGCTCCAGATTGTGCCCTATCCAAAATTACTGGGTCACCCCACCCTCCAATCAAAATGCCATTCTGGCCAAGTTTAGAAAGAAAATAGGATTGAACTCACTCACACCACTGTGTAAATAACTGATCTTCATTTCCCAAAGCACTTGTAAATTTTGTAATTGAAGCGTGTTATTGCAAAGGAATCTTTTAGTGTTGAAACACCTACATGAAGTAAAAATGTTGGCAGTGTTGGAATATTTAGGTCATTTATAAATTTTTTCGCTTATGAGTTGGAAACTGTTTAAAAGTTTGTCAAAAGTTTTGGAATAAAGACAGCGTCTTTCTGGATATGTTTCAATTTAAAGTTTTGAGAAGCTTTTATTGCTTTCTAATAGGTTGTTTAAAAAAATTTTTTTAAGCATAAATTAACTTTGAAGACTTCAGGGGAGAATTATACATTCCACCTTATAAAAGTGAAAAATAATGATTTGAGATTCTTCTAAGAGCTGGGTTAATATAATGGAAATTCATATGTAAACCAACAAGTTATTTATTAAAGTAAGAATTCATTTATACTGGATTTTTAAAAATAATGTTTGTGGTGACATATTTGATATTGGTGGTTAATTTTATATTTTCCAAGCATAAAACAGGCCGGGAAAGCTTGTGGAAGTAATTTGATTAGTTTGGGGGGAGTCATGCTTTTTTACAGTAAAAAAGACCAAAATAAGGGAGGCAAGACTTGGGCACTTATAGAGTAGAAATTGTATAGATGTTATCTTCTATAGTAGATGTTATTTTATGCCAGATGATAAAAATTTTAAACGTGTAATTCTAACATAGTGTGGTGCACATCAGACTTCTCTTCAAAACACACTGTGTTTAAATGCGTATTAGGGGTCAGTGGTCCTCTTACAGAAACATTAAAGATAGGCAGCAAATTTCCTAGTTTTTAGCCTGGTGTGGTAGCTCAGGTCAGTAAACTCTAAAATCCAACAGCTAAAAATTACTTAAGCATTTTGCTGTTTTACAAAAACTCATTTGCTCTACATAACCATTTTTTAAAAAGGCTATTTTTAGGACTCAAAGTTTAGTGAACCAGACTTTATTTGCTCACTTTTGGTTCTTTACTGTTTTAACAAATGTTCACATGTACAAATTGTTTTGGTAGTTTTGTAGCACATTCTTGGTATAAAATAGAGTAGTGCTTTAGAAAGCTTAAAAGAGAGACTAACCATCTTTTTAAAAATGTTTAATTATATAGTCTGCTAACCTTGAAAAAAATACTTTCCAATATTTTGGTTTAACGTATAAACTTTCAATTCCTGGCTAATAAATATATTTTTTATGTCAACTATCAAACTCCCCATAAGTAATAATCCAGCAACATACATAATGAACCCACAAAAGACTGCAATTGTATGGGTTATATGGAGAAGTAAGAAAAATCCTGTAAGAAAATTGACTTTACATGTTGTCAGTATAATGTGGCTTATGACTTTTTTCAGTTTAAATTAGGTCTTTTAAATTTATAATTCAAACCTTTGTTGGGTGCAGTGATTGAGGAAGCTGGGTGATATAAAATAATTATTCTATATTCCTGTGTTTAATCAAAATTACATTTTTTGCTATTTTACTTTAAATAGGAAGCAGGTTTTCTGTTTTGACCTAGCATTTTATGTAAAAGAGGATAAATTATTTTGTAGTAAAAGTAGAATAATGGAAAAAGAGAAGAGGATTAATGCTACTGTTGAATTCTGTAGTCCTGTGGTGAAAGAAGTGGAAAGAGGGAGGTCAGTAATAATTACACATGAAGTGACCAAAGAAATTCTGTAATTTTTACCTGTAAAGAATTAGGTGTATAGAATGAGATTGCTTGATAACGGCCTGTTCTATTTGTCATAGACTGTGTAGCTTAAATATAAGCCAAGGTACCCACCAGGTCTCAAGGATATGACACTGAGCCTGATCTAAGAAACCTCCGTGTACGAAGTCTTCATAGTAGTCATCTCCCTCCCCAGCCCCTCCCCTCCCCTCCCTTCCCCTCCCCTCCCCTCCCCCTCAGGCAGATGTTATTTTTGCTACATTTGCTATTTTAACCTGTCAGTTAAAAAATAATTACTCTGTCAGTATGGCTGGCGGCTCATATAGGAAAAATATGCTGTCTCTTAATCAAAGGTGATTACAGTTTTTTCCTGTCTATAAATGTGCTTGTTGTGTAACGAGAATGCATTAGTCTCAGCCTGATGTACGAAATGAAAGGCAGCAAGAAGCAGCACCATTGTTATCACTCCAGGCGTGTCTAATGAATCGTGTTTCCATGTTCTCTCGGTCATGCCGTAGAGTGCCCTCAGCCAGGGCTAAGCCTCCTGTAAAATGCTCTGTAAGATTATTGTAGCAAGAACAGAAACGCTGGATGAGTGGGGGTGGGGAGAGAATGCCAACGAGACAGCTGCATTTCAAACAGTTACAGCTGCAAGGATTACTCACTGTAAGAGCAGTGACAGACAACTGTTTGAGCTTTAGTGTAAAAGGCAATCTGGGGACTTGCTCTGTCAGAATTTTAGTAGCAGTCTGGTGTGTGAGTGTGTTGTGTGTTGTGTTTCAAATCAGGTTGTGTCTGAAGAGTGGAAGGAAGTATTTTTAATTTTTACTGCTCAATTGTGCCAATCTTGAAATCAGTAGTTGAGTCATCTTGATTAAAGTCATTGTCTTAGAGGAAGTTTATAAAATGTTTGTTTTGCAGTGTTGACGGATTTAAATATAAACGTTCTACCTGAATCACATATCTGGTTTTCCTCCTCTTTCAAAATTTAATTTTCTCCTGTGGTGATTCCTGTCCTAAGAATGTTGATCTTTCTTGTAATTTATGAACACAGAGCATTATTTTTTTTTAAAGCATGTGGCTGTTTAATAAATAATAGTAGCCTTATTTTAAAAAATCTATTTCAAATATGATATATCTTTTTAAAGGAACATGTTCATTGAAGAAAATCTCGTAATGTACACAAAGAGGTAAAGAAGAAAATAATAATTATTCCAGCAACCAAAGATAACTTAATTTTGATGGCTGTCCCTCCAGGCCTTTATTCGTTTACGTGTATTATTAACGAAATTAAGAGCATATTAATAGCTTGAAAGGGTAAAAAGTAATAATTACTTAAAAATCTTTGAAAAGAGTAGCAAATAGGGGCAAGTTTAGTTCTTAGAAGTCAGTAACAGCCATTGTGCAAGATTTCTTTTTCACTATGTGACTATTAAAGTAACACTGCAGCCTGACTGTTTTCTGTAGCAGTTATCTTTTGAAGGTCTTGTTCAATTTATCTAGAAATTTAGTTTTATGGTCTCCTTCAATTTAAAGTTTAGTGGCTTTACATGGAGTCCTGTGATCCATTGAAATGCTAACTTGGGTCATGTCTCAACTGCTACAGTGCTGTGTAGAAACCGTCATTAAAATTCTGGTTATCCTGCAACTGGCAGAGAACTCATGCTGTTAGAGATTCCTTAGTTAGACATTATACTGTTAAAATTTTGAATTACAACGGTGCTTCTGTCTGATGAATATTGTCAACGTTCATAATCATTTAAAGTGGCAAATAGGTCAAAACAAATGGAGCATTTTGATATATATATATCTTCTATCTCTAATTCTTATTTGATTGATGAATTGACATTGGGATAGTTAAAATCCGTTTCAACATAGATTTGTTAACGGATACCAAATATTCTACACCCACAAGCAAATCAAGGAAATCAGAACTCTAAGTGGGTTGAATTTGAATTAAGTAATAAGTCAGTCCATTTAGTTATTAATGACTTCAAATATAGATTTTACAAGGCAGTCAATGGCAACGTAACTGTGATCAATCAATAGTGTTGTTATGTAATTGGATTTTTTATGGGTATAATGCTGTATTTCAGAATTAACATAGCATTATGCTACTTTGTTACTCAATTTTTTTGTAAGTCAGTTTTAAGAAGACACTGTATATCAACTATACCCCAATTAAAAAAAAGAAAAGAAAGCAGACACTTCAAAAATCTCTATATATTTATCTTTAAAATATTTCATTTGTTGCAACCCTTAAAATTAAATGGATAAATGATAAATTGATAAATGTTATTATAATATTTGCTTAGTACAATTCCTAGGTAGTAGGTTTAATACTTAAATAAAAACAAAACTAGTGGGCTTTATATATTGCAGATAAAGGTTGAACACAAAGGCAGTGGGAAAATTATAAATCCTGGATTCAGAGCTGCAGTATCTTTAGCATTTTGTCACTGAAATCTAACTGGCAAATAATCTCCTCGTTTCATGTGCCTTGCTTTAATCTATTTGTGTTTCTGGAGTTTGGAGTACAATTTGATTTTCAGTAATTTTAATGGCTGAATAAGGAGTGCCATCCCTGAAAGTGTCCCTCCCCCCTCCAGTATTTGCAATGGCCAATGTGGTTACTGAACTCAATGTTCTGGATAATAGGTTTCATTAGTTTTGATGCCTGAGGTAAAAAAGCAGTAGGTGGGAGCAAGAAGTGTTTTTGATGTCTAGACGTTCATTTCAGCTGTTGCTGCAATATGATACATTAAAAGGAAATATGTATCATAGCTCAGAGGAAATATGTATTCTTTGAAAGTAATTCTACTTTTAAACTGTGTAAGGCATGGTGACCTGAATTCTAAAACCATGAGCTTGAATTTCTTGAAGGTTTCACAATCTTTATGCTCCTCCCTACCCTATTCCATTCTCCCTCTTCCCATTTTTTTCCCCTTCAAGTAAAGTATGTCAGTTTCATTTGTCGAATAGGAAAAGATATCTTTCCATGATCTCTGCTGGGAAACACAAAATCATTGAAGTATATGCTGCTTTGATATTTTGCCATATTGACTTTTTTTCCTGAACCTTTTATATGATTTTTCTTTCAGAGAAGCTTATTAGTTCTGCAAGGAGCCATGTTTCGCAAAGTTGAAAGAAGTTGTATTACAATTTGTGATGATTTTGAAAAATTATTTGGGAACTAAGCAGTAATTAGACTGCTATTTAAATTTTCCTTTCTAAAACACTGTCTCTCTGCTAAAAGAAAACATTTATATAATACTTTTGCAGTTTAAATATTTGATTATGAGGATTACTGTATTAAAAAAGGTTAAATAAGAGCCATTTAAACAAATTCTGATTATAGCTTTTGCAATTTAAGTGAGGTAACTTTAGTGCCAAAATAGTTTTTCTTTTTAAGTAGGCAGCTGTGGTAGTACTTAGTTTTATTTTTCAGTTTCAGTCTGGCTATAATTGACCACATAACATCAAGAGAAAGTTTTAATTTAGGAATTTATTTTGGTTGAGTTTTGCCAGTCATTTATTGTACATTCATTTTACTTCTCTTGGTGCTTTTATTTCCTGAGACTATTAACAAAGTTTTAGAAAAAATTTTCCATTATACCTAAGTATAGACTATAGAGATAGTTTTCTTGCTAATTTATAATCTTAAGGAGTTGATAAACATTTAAGTTGAAACTTGAACGATCAAAAGAATTAGAAAGGCTTTTTTTTTTTTTTTCTTTTCTTTTAAAGATGAAGACAGTTATGCCCTGGGGAGATTGTAGGTTTCATAAGGATAGGGCCCTGCACCTGCTGGCCTTCTTGTAAAACTTCTTGGCAGTTGCTTTTCTTCTCTGTCCACATTGGAAGGGAGATAGAGAATTAAGTAGTAAGTGCCCCTCGTGTCATTTATAGAAACTTAACCTAGACCAACTACGCCCTGACTCCCCTCCCCCCCAAATAGGATACTTCCTGAAAAATCTCAATATGAAGCAAATGAGGTGTTGGTTTAAATTTTACCTTGGGAGGAGGATGTATCAGATAAATTAGTTTAAAAACCTGTTTCTGTGATTTCAGTTTTGTTCAACCTTTGAAAAGGTTACTTTGCAGCTATTTAGAAAACAATAATTTAAGGTGCAAATTGTGAATCCAAGGGGAAATTTAAGTGTTGAAGGTTGCCTTTCTAGTCAGTCCTAAGAATAAAAGGGGGGTGGGGTAGTTTAACAACACAAGCCTTATGGAGAAGTGGTGTAATGGAAAGAGCATGGGCGTTAGTCAGAAAAGTTGGATTTGAATTCCATCTTTGCTACTAATCCTCTTTACGGAATATAAGGAGATTTTAGATTGAAGCTAATTCCAATGAAATTTGAAAAGTATGTGCACACATAATAACAAGTCAGTTCAAAACAGGTTTATGAATATATGAAATGTCCTAGTCAGTGCAGTTATGAAAAGAAATTGCTTCCACCTGAGGAGTTTAATTAATGGAATAATTTGTATATTTACTATTTATAAAAGTAGATATAAAATGCATTTGATCCCGTTAGCTGTTGAGTATAGATACATTTAAACTAGATTTTTGAATATATTATGTGACCTTGGGCAAGTTTAAGGTTTTTAAGCCTTAGTTTTTTCATTTATAAAATAGAGATAAGAATAAACTATTGGTCATTGTTCTTAGTCGTAAACTAAGAAAAGGAGTTGGTTAAAAGAATACTGAGTATTCACTTTTAGGATCAGTGCTCCAGGTTGGTCTGATGAGAAACTGGTGCTATCACCACCAAGCACTGGATGCTACAGTACCTCTGCTACTTTAACCTCAGGAAACTTGATCTTGTAGCCTCTGTTTTTAGTGCTGACAGAAAGATCTCTCCATCCACTCCCTTTTGAGTCCCTAGATCCATGGTCAAAGTATGGTGCCGGAGCATCTAGTAGTTAGGATATATATCCTTGTCCATATTGTAGGAGAATCAGCATTTTCAACTCCTGTTAAGGGTGACTGACCATCTTCGTCCCCAACCAGAACTCATGAAATAGGCAATTTGCAGTGATGGGAAGAAGTCAGGTACTGAGTGGCAAAAGTGAATGTTTTGTGTCCTTTCCTCTGTCTCATAGCGTTGTGGTGGAAAGTAGCACTCCCCCTCCCCTCCATTTATTTGTAGTGCTTGGTTCAAACTTGGTACATAAAGCCTCATAAAATGAGAAAGATTGTTTTCTGGGTAGAAAACTAACCTTGACTGTTTAAGTTATTTTACTTTCTTCTTATTATCTTAAAATAAAAGACTTTTCAACATTCGATAGCAGTTCTGCAAAGTATTTAAAGTAATTTTGCCTCACAGTGGTTTTCAAATTCTCTATTTGATTTTTGAGAGCATTCCTAATTTCTGTCCTGGTGCTTGAAGTATAACACAGCCAAGAACTGTCGGACAGTGATTATCGGCCAAATATCTATTATTAGACTCCAAAAATGTCATTCTAGATTTAACTTATTTTGGAATTTTAGAGATTCATTGAAATATACATCACTCTTGTATTTCTGGAAATTTTTTATGTGAAATAGATTAAGAAATAAAGTATGGTCTGACTTATGTTCCTTTCCACAAGTTTATTTGCTATATACAGATAGTAAATTAAAAGGGTTAGCATGTTAATGCATTATCCTTAAATCCATCGCTTAAATAATAGTATTTATTAGAGTGGTTAATCTTGGATCACAGTTGTTGACTTCTAGTAAATTACTGACTGCTTTCAAATCTTTAATAAAATATGTAACTTACGAAATTTAAATGTTTATATGAAGTCCAAACACTATATCCTTTTTAATTACCTCTACTGACTTATTTAAAATTTTACTGGTTAACTTACAGGATAATTCATAATTTTCTATTTTTTTCACCTTTAGTATACTTTTCTTAAACAAGAGCTTAATGTAGTGGGATCTGTTTTACTTCATGTAATTACTTTCTTCCCTGTTTTCTATTACATTGGTTCCTAAACTTTGTAATACTATATGAGGGAGATATAAGAATTTAATTAATTATTTAATAATATTAATAAAAGTCCTTTTTCAAATTAATTTTTAATATTTAAAAAACAAAAATATTTTCCTGAATTACTTTGTTCTATTTGTATTATTTATAGTAATTAACATAAAGTACATAATATAAATAACAGTATATTGTGTTGTTGGGGAGGAACACGGTGGTCGGGTCTGCGGTCTCTTTTTGCTTAAGCTGTTTTTTTGCTTTTTGCTTTTAATAATTTATGAGTGAAGGTTAACCAAATAGACACCAAACCTTTGGGTAAAAACAATTATGTTTAGAATACATATTTAGAATAGGAGTCCTTTTAATTCACACCCTGTTCTCATTTTTAGCACTAAAAATGTATTTCAAAAAATCAGTGTAAGCATAATCCAGAAGCTGCCCCCCCAACCCCCATCCACCCCTTGCCCCAATTTCTCATGTCCCTTTGTTATCAGCCCTCCTCCAACCACCCCCATCCCTGGAAACCATTGAGCAGTTTACATTACCTCGTTTACCTTTGCAGGAATGTTATGTGCATGAAATCATATAGCATGTGGTCTTTAGAGTATGGCTTTTTTCACTTAGCAAAATGACATTCATTCATGTTTTGAGTATCAGTAGTTCCTTTTATTTCTGAATAGTATCCCGTTATATGGATTTTCCACTGTTTGTCCTTTCCCCAGTTGAGGGACAACTGTTTCCAGTTTTTGTCAATTATGGGGGGAAAAAAAACCAAGTAAAAACATTTGCTGCAGTTTTTCATGTGAACCTAAGTTCTTATTCTACTTGAATATATACTTAGGAAGGATATCGCTGGGCTGTATGTAAAGTGTAACTTTAGAAAAATTGCCAAAGTCAGCTTTTCCACAGTGACTGTACGAATTGTGCATTTCCGTTAGCAGTTTAGGACAATTCTAGTTACTCCGTATGCTCACTAGCACTTAGTATTTTCAGTTTTTCTTTTTGAAAATGGGTATTATCTTACTGTGATTTTAATTTGCATTTCCTTAATGACTAGTGATGTTTTGAGCATATTTTCATGTTTTTATTTGCCATTCATGTATCTTCTTTGGTGAAGTGTCTGTTCAAATCTTTTGTCCATTCTCTAGAAATTTTTTTTTTTTAATTTGTGGTGTTTAGGGCTTTTTTTCAAGAATAGCATCTTCTGAATACAAGTCCTTGTCAGATATGTGATTTGTAACTGCTTTTCCCCCATCCGTGGCTTATCTTCTCCATAGCTTAATGTAACTTTTGCGTGCTTTTTAAGGAACTGAGTTCTTCATACTGATGACGCTCTTTTTAACAGTTTTTATTTATGGATCATGCTTTTGGTTGTCGTATCTTTGAAGTCTTCGATTAACCTAAGCTTATAAAAGGTTTCTCCTATATTTTCACAGTTTTATAGTTTCAGGTTTTGCATTTTGTTTTCTGATCCCTTTTGAGGTTTTCTATATGGTGTGAGGTAGGGTTTGAGGCTGATTTTTTTACATTGAGATATTCATTAAATCCAGCACCATTTGTTGAAAAGACTGTTCTTTCTCCACTGTATTGCCTTTGCAAGCTGTGTTGAAAATCAGTTGACCATATATTTGTGGGTCTATATCTGGACTCTCTATTCTGTTCTGTTGATCTGTATATCTATCCTTTCTGTAGTGTACCATATTGTTTTGTTTATTCTAGCTTTATAGTAAATCTGGAAATCAGTTGGTGTAAGTCTCCCAACTGTAAGATTTAGATCCAAGGATTTCATGGGTTTTGGTGCTGTTATAAATGGTACTCAAATTTTTAAAATTTTCTAATTATTCATTACAGTTTATAGAAATATGATTGTTTTGTGTCTGTTGACCTTAACTGACTTAAACTCAGTTTTAGTTCTAATAGCTTTTTTTTTGTTAATTCTTTAGGACTTTCTAATAGTCATGTTATCTGCAAAAAAAAGATCATTTCATTTCTTCCATTCCAGTTAGTATGCCTGGTACTTCTTTTTCTTGTACTGGCTGAGACCTCCACTGTAATGTGGAATAAGAGTGGTAAGAGCAGACATCCTTGCTTTGTTTTTGATATTAGGAGAAAATATTCAGGGTTTTAACCATAAGTACGATGTTTGGTGTAGGTTTTTTGTAATTGCTCTTTTAAGATTTTTTTTCAAGAAAAAATTTCTAAGACCTATTTTAAAAATTGTTAAAGTCAGGATAAAATCATAATGGTATCTTAAGACAGTGATGTAATTGGCATTGCCTGTGCATGCTCACATTTGTTTAGTATTCCACATTGCATGTCTAGACAGCTATATAACCCTTCAACATTTCAGTTAACAAATTATTTGAGGATCATTTGAGGAAGAAATAGAGCTCTGTTGTTTGAGAACTTTCCTTTGACATCTTCTGTTAAGGTCAAAGTAGCGCCAACATTAAAAAATAATATCATGAGGAAACAATCAGATGAGAATGTGAGGTATTCTATAAAACAACTAACCTGGTTTCTTCAGTAAATAAATGCCATGTTTGAAAAGAGGAGATGAGTTGTTGCAGATTAAGGAGACTTAAGAGATATAACTTGAGAGGTAATTGATAGACCTTGTTTAGATTCTGATTTGATATATAATGAAGTACTTGGGAGTGGGATTTGCCTCAGAATGTATCAAGAAAAACAAAAAGAAAAAAGAGAGCAGGGTGGTTAAGCAGATGACACAATGTTGATAATTTGGTTTAGGAATTTATTTGAGGCCTGTTATTCTATATTAAAGTATGTTTGAAGGTTTTAATTATAAAAGTTTTTTTTTTTAATATGCAGAATAGGTGTCACCAACTTGGAAGAAAATCTTGGAAAGATGAATGGGACACTTTTTTCATTAAATACTGCATCACCAGTACTCTTTATGGCACAAAAGACTAATATGTAGAAAAAACTGTTACTGGTGACTGATTTGAAGAGTAATTCAGAAGAGTTGGACTTTGAATGTTGATAAAGTTTTAGGAATTTTTAGCTTACATTAGGAAATAAAAGGAAATTAATATGGGATGTTCCTTTTATTGAAATGTTAGCTTGCTTTCTCACTCAGGAAAGCTCTACCCCCAAAGATAAATGTGTGAAAATAGAGATTCATGATGCCTTTAGAGGACTGTAGAAAAATTTTGGATGTTTTGTCTGAACAGAGATAATGTATTGATAGCAGGAATGTTTGCTTATTTGCTGTACTTTATTTCCATTTCTCTAGTTATAAATAATATAAAATGTCTCTGACAGAGGTTAATTTGGAAAAATTTGGTAGGTCATGATTAGCCACATAGTCAGGAAGATAAAGAGTTATCTGACATCCCAAGAAAAAAAATATTTATCCAGTTTTATCATTTAAAAAAAGTCCTGTAGAGAAAACCCTTAAATGTTAAGTACACTCTTTTGAATTCTTTCTGATTGGAAAATAAGGAGAGATGCATTTTGAGATGTCAGTTGGTGTGGTAAATGCATTAAAAATGCGTTGTGGATTTAACATGTGTTTCAATTCTCTGTCAAAATTTTCTCTGGTGAGTACTTTTGTCAAGACACCAAGTAAAAGGCAGAGGAAATTTTCTTCTGCAAATGTCGTTTGCATCCTTTCAAATTTTTGCTGTGTTGAAATGAACTAATATAGTTTAGAAGAAAATTAGCTATCTTCTCTAGGGCATTTTATAATTTTTACATATGAAAAGAACGTTAGGAATACATGAGGCATTGTTAGTCTGTTGGATTCTCTTGTGTTAGAGTTACTTGTGGCTCTAAGTAATGCTACAACATATTTCAAAGGCAAATATGATACTTCCCAAAATGTTAAACATTAATGAAATCATGAGTTCAGGAACTAAATTTGATGTTATATTAAGATTTAATTTTCTGACATTCTCCCTAAAATCATGTCCTTAAAATCCTATTCATATACTGCTTTCAAAACATTTAAAGAAATTTGTGTAATGTCATTTTTGGATATTTTTTCCTGGTTTTCTCTCTTAAAATACATGATAACCTTTGTATTAATTTGTGACATTTTGTTACTTTAAATAGAACTTTAATAACAAAATTAGTCTTTGTGACACTTATTAGGAAGAAAGATTAATTTGAGAATTTTGGATGATTCCAAACTTTGAAGAGACAGGTTGGTAAGACCTTTATGTGGGGGGGATTGTACCATGCCTATATTTCAATAACTTTAAAATCAAAACACATTATTCCCTTCTGTACATAAGTATTTTATGACTTTGGGCAAGTATTTAACTTCTGTGTTTCAGTGCGATTTAATCTACTTAAATTAGCTCATTAACTTTGCTTTAGAAAAATATTTTTAAAGTTTCTTTTATTTTTATTTGGATGCCCTGCTTACTGGTTCATTTTTTTGTTTTGCTTTGTTTTGTTTTATTTTCAGTTGTGGAAGAAGGACTCTGGGAAAATGGCCTTTCCTACGAATGTCGGACGCTGCTCTTCAAAGCGATCCACAATCTGTTAGAAAGGTAAGAGAAGGAATATCATCACGGTGGTTTTGACACACCCAAGTATAATGCTAGATACTCAGAGGGTTTCCTGTAATTCTGAAAACACTTTCACATACAACTTTATAAAAATGTATATAAACCTCTTCTTTCTTTTTATATTGATACAATTTCAAACTTAGAGAATTTCTAGGAGTGGCACAAAGCACTCCATATATCCTTTCACACAGCTTCACTAACAGTTTTTCTTTTGCCCAGTTTGCTTTATAATTTGTGTGATTCCTCACCCTCTCACCCACCCCGCTTTTGCACCCAGTGTGAATCATGTGTGTGCATGTGTGTGCATTCAGATTTATTCCCTCATACGCCTGAGAGTCATTTACACACTTGAGATTCTTTTTCTGTAACTCCGAAGTATTTAGGTGTGCATTTCCTAAGGGCAAGGACATCCTCTCATATAAGCCCAGTACAATTATGAAAATTAGGAAATAAAACCTTGCTAAAATGCCATTATCTAATCCGTAGTTCAACTCAGATGTTACCATTTGTCCCAGTTACGTTCTTTTAGCTTAACCTCCCTCCCCCAAGGTTAGTCTGTAATGATGCATTATATTTAGTTCTCATGTCATTTTAAATCTAGAAGAGTTCCTTAACCTTTCTTTCTCTTTCTCAACATTGACATTTTGGATGAGTTCAGGCCATGTGTTTTATATAATGTACCTCAATTTGAGATAGTTTCCTCATGATTAGATTTAGTTTATGTTTTTTTCAATAGGAGTACCATAGAAATTATGTTGTGTCCTTCTCAGTGTATCGAAAGAGGAGGCCCATTTGTTGAGCCTCTCATTATTGATGATTATTAACATTGATCCCTCTCGTGAGTGGTGTTCTGCCAAGGTTCTCCACTGTAGATTAATAAGTAACTATGATCTTTGTTATTTTTGTCTTTGAAATTAATAAGTAATTTGTGGCCAGATCCAATGAGATTGTGTAATTATCCCATTTGTTATGAAATTCTGAGTCACTTGGTTAAGCTTCTATTGGTGGTCCTCGTCTATATCAGTTATTACTTGTATGACTGTAATGTCACCATTTCTTCTATTTTTATTAGTTGGCATTCTTTTGTAAGGAAAAGATTTTCAGTTTCTGCCATGGATTTATGTATTTCTCTCTCTCCCTTAATCTTTCTATCTATATATATTTGTAAAAGAGGAACTCCTGTTCTACTCAGTGAATTATAATTTATCACTATCATTTAATTTGATGCCTAAGTTCTTGCAGATTCAGCCGGGGGGAAGCCCCTTCATGATGGCTCCTGTGGTTTTTTGACCTGTCCTCGTCATTGTTTGAGCACCTCCTTACTTGCTGGCATAACAATATGTCCCAGGCTCTGGATGGCGTTTTAAGGGGAGGTATAGATGCAAAAGGATGGATTATTTAAGAATTTCTATGGGAAAAACTTTGTACTTCCTTCCCTGAGTTTATATATAGTTCTTTTAGGTGATCAAAACTGGAAGGACATTCTAGTACCTTTAGGTTTCTTATCCAAGCTATTATCTAGGGTAATATCACTGCAATATCACTGCTTAGGATTCTTAAGTTACAGTTAATAAGTTGTCATAATTTAAGTCACTCAGAAAGACCTTTCCCACCAAATTTATCTATTTTTCATTCTGAACTTTTGTTCCTAGTTCTGTGATTTGGAGTAGACCTAGAGGCTATCTGTTACTAAGGCAGTATATTTTAGAAGCATTGATTTTAAGAGTTGAGTACTCTTAAATATGCCAAATATTTGGCAGTTCTTTCTCCCATTGCAAAACAAAACAAAACACAAGTATACACAAAGTCCCTTCAGGAAAATGTGGAAAATTTACTATTTCCATAATCCTGTGCCAGAATAAAGCTCTTATATCTGTATAGTAATTAATGTACCTTTAAACACAGTCCTTTTAACATAATTTTTAAAAATTAATTAATTAATTAATTTTATTTTTGGCTGCGTTGGGTCTTCATTGCTGCACGCAGGCTTTCTCTAGTTGCGGCGAGCAGGGGCTACTCGTTGTGGTGCGCGGGCTTCTCATTGCGGTGGCTTCTCTTGTTGCGGAGCACGGGCTGTAGGTCCATGGGCTTCAGTAGTTGTGGCTCGTGGGCTCAGTAGTTGTGGCTCGCGGGCTCTAGAGCGCAGGCTCAGTAGTTGTGGCACACGGGCTTAGTTGCTCTGCAGCATGTGGGATCTCCCTGGACCAGGGCTCGAACCCGTGTCCCCTGCATTGGCAGGCGGATTCTTAACCACTGCACCACTAGGGAAGTCCCAATAATTTTTTAATGTATATGGAACAAAGTACATATTTTTTAAAATTGTAGCTCACTGTGTTGTTTTTTATATCATAATTTATTTTCAGAAAAATATTAATGAATTTGTGATTGAATTGTATTCTTTTTAGTATTTTGTGTTTTAAATGGTAGCATGTTTCTTTGTTGGAAGAAAATTAAAAGAGCAGAAAAACTGGGAGAAAAGAGACATGCAGAAGATTTGTTTATTCTGTGCTCATGTATTCAGAATTTATGATAGAAACTGTAGTCTAGGTCAGATTGAATTATTATTTTATAAGAAAGTTAATTGTGTCATATGCAGTATGTCATGCAATAAAGCTTGAGATAGTTCAGAAGAACTTTGGGTTGGGCCTTGGTTTGATTTCAGGGTCTGTTATTTGGACAGTTGCCCTAACCTCACAAAGTCTTAGTTAATGCCCTTTAAATTACATGTAGGATACTATGCATCTTGAGTTTTTGTTAGATGTTGTATATGATGCCTGCCACATAATACTTGACCTATTTTCAATGATTATTAATTCCTTTTCCCCATAAATTATTATTTTGCATATTTTAATTTGAATCCTCCTATAAGAGTTTATTTTGGAACAAAACAGTGTTTCTTTTAGAAAGTAATGAATAATTAAGCTGTTCGGCCCCCTTTCTACCATTAGAATGGATGAGTTGAGATTCTTTTGAAAATTTGTAATAGTTCTTTTGTCCTTTAAAATAATGTTGTCTTTTCATCAAACTTTAAGTAACTATGTTCTATGAATGAAAATTACCCTACTCATGAGACAGGGAAGCATTTTACATGATTGTTTTTAGCTCTCTTTATTCATTGTCAACAGAAACTGGGTTGGCTAATACATGCTTGCCCTTTTGTTCTTCTCATAGCTTAGAGCACTTGCTGTAACTTACTTATCTGTTTACAATCTAAATTTATTGAAATACAGTTTACTATCTTATTCTCAGCAATTTTCTGTTATGTCTTTGCATTTCTATTTAGATAAGATTGACTTAGTTTCCTATAAAATGGTGAAGGATTGTTTTTCTCAGCACAGTAACTTTCTCATTATGAGAGCTCAATAAATGGTTAACTCCTATTATTATTAGCTAACAGAAGTATTGATATTACTATTTCCAAGGTTGGACACAACATTAAAAGTCAGTTAGTCTGTTTACCCAGCTAATTCTGGAATACCATTCTAAATATAATATCCTTTTTATGTGGTCCTCCATCCTTTCCTCGAATACTTCTGATTATGTGAGCCGAACTTTCCAAAGTTCTTTTCATCTTCTGAGAATACTCACTGTTAGAAAGTCTTTCTTATGCCGAGCAGAAGTCTGTCTCCCTGTAGTTTTCTTTTCTTTACCTTGATTTTGTTCTTTGGGGGTCATATATAATTCATCTAATCCTACTTCCATGGGGTGGCCTGTTTACCATCTTGGTCCCCTAAGTTATTTATTTTTCCTTGTTTGTGGTTCTTACTATATATTACTATATATCTTTATATATTATTACTATATATCCGCACCCCTTTCCTCCAGCCTTCCAGATATTCCTCTAGTCAGCTCAATTCTCTTCATTTTGATTGCCACTGACCTACTTTAAAACTTCATAAGTGTTTCACGAAGTATTGCAGTGGCCTCTTTAATCAATCAGGTTAGACTCAGTTATGCTGCAGTAACAAAAGACCTTGAAAGCTCTTACTGTCTTTTGACAGTTGAGGTTCATTTCTTGCTCATGCTGCTTGACCATTGTGAGTCATTTACTGCAGCACTGCTCTATGTCCTCTTACCTCCAGGCAGGAATTATGCTGTTGGGGCACCCTCTGTCAAAGATTCCTGATAAAGAGCAAAGAGCAATGGCAAAATACATAATAGTGCATTCATTGAAGCTTCTGTTCAGAAGTGGTACATGCCATCTCTGCTCATATTTCATTGACCAAGACATTTACCACCAAGCTTAAAGTCAAGTGGATGAGAAGGTGTTATCCATCAGTGGGAGGTACCAAAGTCACATGGCCAAGCTTGATGTCAGTGGGACAGGGAGGGATAGCACATATTTGGGAAAAGGATACAATCTACCATACCTCTTAATTGAGGTCTTCTCTCTTCTAATAACCTATACTCCAAACAGGTGCTGTTTATATTACTAAAAACACAGATATGTTTCTAAAACACAATTATCGGTGTATTTATACATGTTTTTGAAACCTTTGAGCCATATTGGCTTCTTACGGTATTTTCTTCACCTGTGATTTCTGAGTCAGAATTTCAGTATCTGAAAGTGTGTAGACCTTCTAAGTCTTATGGTTTTAGATCATACAATCATGGTTATTTTTCCTCTTTTCTGAGAAGGTAGTGTGCTTCCTGTTTTCTTAATGATCAATTATCCCTTTTTGGCAAAATGACCAGAATAATAAAATACCATTTTGTTTTTTTACTTCTATAGAATCTGCTAATTTGACTTGACTCCCCCCCTCCACCCCTTTGTGCCTGCTTTCTCTCTCTTTCTCTTTTTAAAAATAATGCTCTATTCAGACTGTTCTTCATCAGTCTTTGCAATTTCATGGGATTTTGTATGTATTTCTAATGAACTTGTCAAAGGTTACACTTTGTATTTTAAGTTTAGGTTGTCTCACACTCCTCACTAATAGAAAAGCACTTTGCTGTGAATAGATTTTGGAAAACAAAAACCTGCAGGTTTTTTCAGAAGTTTCTTCATTTGGCATTTTTAATATTGCAGATTTAATGGCTATTAACTCTTATGTTTTTATAATTTGTATAGTTTTCATAATATACCATATCCTTCTCATGTAACTCTATTTAAATAAAGTAAAACATTTGGTTGAAAAGCTTTAAAACAAATCCAGGAAATGTGTGCAGTTCATATCACCCAGAGTTTTTATTAATGCTTCAGTGATTTGCACCACATATGGGACTTATGAAAATCTTGCTTTTGTGGCTTTGAAGAAATACTTAAAATGTCTGCCATAATGCTGTCAAGTTGGCATTATGTGTGGTAGTATACTTTAATTATAATTTTCTTAAGTTTTTAAAATTAAACACAGCTGATTTTGATGGAAAGGTTTTGTTGTGTTTTTTTTTTTCCCCCCTCTAAAATGCAAATCATTGCTTTGCACACAATGGAAGATTACATGGGTCTCTTGAAGCTGTTACGCTCTGTCCGGTCCATGCTTACTTAGGGAGACTCTAGTCTGTGGGTATGTGATATTTGTGAAACTTAATGGCCCTTTGGAGTCGTCCATTGGTGCTGCTTTCCTAATGGGTTGTCAGCCGGTTCACCCATGGCAGTGTATAACACAGCTGTCAAGTGCCTTGGCTCAGAGCTTCTTCTTTGCCAAGAGTTGGTGTTTAGAGTGAAGATACTCAATTTGGAAAAGTACAGTAAAAATAGCATGGAGAAAATTGGAATTATATGATAACAGTAACATTATATTTGTAAATTAGTAGCTTTCAATGCCTTACGGTATTGTGATCCAATAGAGGTGATTATCAGAGGGCAAAGGAGCAAGGTCCCTGGATGTGGTGGTTCAAGGATTTCAAGATGATGAGTATATTCAGTAGAGAATGGTGATAGAGTATAGCCCTAGTTGAAGAAATGGTTATGTGATCCTGCAACATTGAGGGTCCTTTGGTAAATAAGGTGATAAGAGGAGCTGGAAATGAGTAATTAATAAATTCCCATTTTGTTAAATTGCTACAGTGTGCAATTCTTTAAAAGAAGTAGAAAAATGAGCCTTTAGACCTAAGGGGCATGTGCATTAAAGGAAGAGACACTACAGACATTGTAGACACAAGTGAATGAAAGCATATATCTAATTGTAAATGTTTAGAGAAAAACATGTTCACCCTAAGACTAATTATTTCATCTATTAATATTTTTAGGACTGGGAAGGGATTAAGACTTTAACTTTTAAATTTAAATTTATTATTATTGTTAGTGTGGTTAGAGAGTGGGATTAGACACTAAATGTTTGAAAGTCGAATGGATGTTTCAGGTGAGGCTAATCCTACAAAAGACCTTAGCCTTACAGAGATTTTGGAGAGGGTGGAAATAATAGGAATTACTTGGCCAGAGGAGACAGCATCCAGTAGAACAGCATCCACTAGGGCACAGTAAGAATCCAAAGTAATGAAGATAGAAGGGATTCGTTGCAAAAGGTGTCTTCAGCCTTAAATTATATGGGTTGTTTTTTGTTTTTTTTTTTTTTTTTTTTAGTTGGGAATGGGGAGCACTGCAGTTTCTTGGGAGGAGACTTCATACATGTTTGATGTAAATTGGATTGTGAGGTAAAGATTTTGATGCTGGTGAGGATGCTCTGGTACGAAGTTGTATAAAATTCAGTCTATGTGAGCAGCTCTGTAAGTAGATGATAACACTGAGGGGCAGTTTAGTTGAGGATGCGGTAGAGGAACACTATCCTTGGACTTTTTAAATCTATGAAAACTGTCACACCTGCGTAATGTGAGGGGCGCAGAAGAGCCAAGCCAGCGGTGGCTCCCTTCTAAACCTCCCAACTATCCCGTCTGGGAAATGGCTTGCTGATTTCTGCTGTGGCTGCTGCTGTGGCTCTTGTAAACTTAGGTCAAGTCTGCCCATGGCTTTGGGGTTAGAGATTGGGGCTTGCCAGCTTCAGAGTCAAGTTGTTCTTGTAGTTAATTATTTAGAGCTGTTGGGCATGGCACAGAAACATGTACACACACACACAACCTGATTTCTTTTTTATTTTTCAGCACCTGTTTGTTTCTTTTCTTCTTGAAACAGTGATTTTTTAGGGAGGTAGTAGGGGGCTTGGAATTATTTCTAAAGATGAATACTTACCTAGAACTGTTGCTTACAAAACATTTTATAAATCTGAAATCACATTGTGATCTTTAAAGATAATATTGAACTACTTTACAGAATTTTGTCATATCTTAATAGTAAGGTAATTTTGAAAATCTCAATAACAATGATTGGCGTTACTGAGTGGACAGCCAGGGTTAACTGATACATAGTCTTAGCACTATTTGTGATGTTGATTTAAAGCACTTTTTGGCAGATGAAGTTTGTCTGCTAGGTTTATATATTTATCAACTTAAATATAAATTTTGTCCCTCAAAAACAATAAAATAAAGGTTGATAGAGTTATAAAAGAGGGAAATTATATTTCTGATATTCTGTAGTTTTTATACCTTAGCATTCTCTCTCTTAAAAAGATTTGCTTAACTTTGTTCTTCAAGTATAATTAAAACATATGGGCAGTAGTGCCAGTCTTCCTAAACATTTATTCTATTCTATTCTGTTCTGTTCTGTTCTATTCTATTCTATTCTGTTTATTTTTGGCTGTATTGGGTCTTCGTTGCTGCACACGGCTTTCTCTAGTTGCGGTGAGCGGGGACTACTCTTCCTTGCGGCGCGTGGGCGTCTCCTTGTGGTGGGTTCTCTTGTTGCGGAGCACGGGCTCTAGGCACCCGGGCTTCAGTAGTTGTGTCACGCGCACTTAGTAGTTGTGGCTCACGGGCTGTAGAGCGCAGGCTCAATAGTTGTGGCACATGGGCTTTGTTGCTCTGCGGCATGTGGGATCTTCCTGGACCAGGGCTCCAACCGGTGTCCCCTGCATTGGTAGGCAGATTCTTAACCACTGCGCCACCAGGGAAGTCCCTTCCTAAAATTTTTTAACACCTATGTGATTTCCCACACGTTGAGTATCTACTATGATTTTAGTCTGGAGTGAGTGGTGATGGACTATAAAGAAATGAAATACATAATTTTTTTCTACCTCAAACACATGCACACAAAATTCAAATAACAGTGTGAGTCTGGCCATGATTAGTGGTTACAAACAAGAAGGGTAACAGTATTATATGAGAATAGGAAAATACTCATTGGTGTATAGCATTCATTTCTCAGATATTTATTGAAGACCTATTCCTTTAGAGCAGAACATAAAGCATATTACATAATAGGCACTTAAATATTTGTTGAATATTGCCAGTAAATAAGGTAGATAACTGTGTCTGCCCCCAGATTGCTCATAGCTTCTTGGGAGAAAAGAGCCACAGAAATGATTCATTACAACTCAGTGGTGAAAGTACAGATTTGTAGATGTTAGAATGCTGTGCTGATCTGGGACAGGAAGGATGAATAGAATTAAATAGAGGAGGAAAGGATAGAGTGGGATAGGGAGGGATTCTAGGCCAAAGCAGGGTTAGTAGTGATTAATGGTAGTGTTTAGTACAGAAGTTCTCACTCTAGGATCTGCTTCAGAGTTCATCAACGCTATGGAATTGTATGCAGTATTTTGCTTTTCCTTGTGTTTTTTAGGAGAAAGAGTCTGTAATAACTTTCATTAGATTTTTTTTAACATGGAATCATGACCCCAAAATGATTGAGAACCAAGAGCTTATTAGTACCACAATATATTATCTGCTCCTGAGCCAGCATAGTCCCAGGTATCAATCAGGTGGTAGAACTGTCTTTCTTAGCAAAGCCACTTGTCTCATCACATTTCTTCCCGTAACTTAAAGTACAAAACACCAGATGGAATTACTTTCTGTACTGCTTAGTCTTGGAGGCTCCATGTGTATCTGTATACATGTGTGTGTATCTGTGTGTGTGTGTGTGAGAGAGAGAGAGAGAGAGGGAGAGAGGGAGAGAGAGAGGGAGAGAGGGAGAGAGAGAGAGAGGGAGAGAGAGAGGGAGAGAGAGAGAGGGAGAGAGGGAGAGAGGGAGAGAGGGAGAGAGAGAGAGAGGGAGAGGCAGAGGCAGAGAGTTTCTCTTTTGGACCAGCCATAGTTGAGATTTAAGAGACTGAGGAACGTAAAAATTGATAGTGATAGTTGCTGAGTTCTTTTTACCTGTTCCTTGAGTAAAAAGAAACTTTGCCTTCATACTTAACCATATCTGCATCTAACTCAGCAATTCTGTAATTCTCTGTTGAGTTGCACGTCAGGGCAGAGAAAGGGAGCACATTCAGCGTCTTCATTAATTTGGTCCCAACCTTCTCTGAGGTACTTGGTGACTTTGCTAACTTTCTGCCACATCACTGGTGACAGTATGACTTTTGACGACTCCCTTATGCAGAAATAAGTCAGTTGCAAATCCAAACTGTGTTAAAAACACTGCTTCATTCAGTGCAATTGTGTGTTTTCATGTTTTCCTTTCAGTGTGAGGGAAATCACTGATCACATAGAAGCTGATTAGTGGTTGAAAATCACATAAGTCATTCATGACTCTCATTTGGAACCAGATGATTTTGGATTGAAGAATCAGTAGTTTCCATGGCTGTTTTGTGTATTAGTGATAATAACCTTGTGCTGACATTGCCTGACAAAGAAATATGATCTGTAGTGGAAACTCCAGGAGATACATTAGCACAGAGAGTTAGGCTCCCAGCATTTTCATTAGCTTTTTGCCTTTTGCCTTTGTCGTTGAGTGATCTTGGCTGTGCACTGCTGCTCTTCCACTCCAATCCCTCATTTATTCTGGAATGAAAACAGTAAATAGAATTTGTGGGTTTTACTTCATAGAAGGGCAAGGGTTTTGAAACAAACTTTATACATTGTCCTCTTTAATCAGAGATATTTTATGTTTTTCTTTCATATTATACTATCTAAAGCCTTGAAGTTTTTTCTATCCATAAACTGTAAATTCATGTTTTCTCTGTTGTTGAATAAATGATTCTTTTGAATTCTGACCTTCAAGACTTATGAGATAATGAAGTGGTATTTATTTAAGTGAAGATGTGTGTCAGTAGAAGACATTGTTTAATGTTTGATGTGATTCTGTACATGTCCTATTGCTTTCATTCTAAGCATTATTGATTTTAAGATACACCTTCAATTTAATAACAGCTTTTGGAGAATAAAGAAACATTAATCAATTACAAGATAGATCTGGGCTTTAAAAATGAGTGAAGAACTGAGGAAATGTGACAGCATATATGTAGTCTACCTAAAAAACACAGTTAAGTCCCTTAACTAGGGAATAAACTGTGGTGATTTTTTCAGTTTTGCTTCTTGAGCACTTTCACCCTTATTGTGTATTCCATATTTTCTATTCTAACTTTAATGGAGTCATATAGTCTTTAACCCTAAAAAGCAAGTTCACTTACAATCTTAGGAAAACAGACTGGTTACTTTGAAAATGATTTTTTTTTCCATTGTGAACAAGGAAGATTGTTGTAGAAGTTCATTTTCAAAATAAAACTAGTTGAAGCAAGTGACTTTTTGATGAGACACTGCTTCAAATTGGCTCTGCCCATAGGGAGTTACATTGTGGCCAGCAGAAACTATTGCCATTTACTAAGGCAAATCTGTAATGAGTTGGGCAAAGGCTTGAATTGTTTCCATCCTCCTTGATGGAGTGGAAATTACAGAGCCAAAAGCCACATGCAGAATTGCCTGAATATTCAGCAAAGAATTACTGTGCTGCTCTTTTGCTGGTAGGTAGAACCTTGTATTGAAGAATTATATCCACCTTTCTGACAGGTTTTCTTACAAAATATGTATCATTTCATTGAATAGTATTAGAGATTACTGTATTTCATCAGTTTCAAAATGCACATTTTCTCCCACATATTTATGTTGTTAAAATTAGGGATGCTCTTTACAAATGATGGCATCTCACAATTGACTGGAGTTATGATATAGTTGTCACCTGCCTGTACTCTAGTGAACTTGAGCATAGCTACTTATATTGTTGTCACTTCAACTGAATTGTGTGCACTTTGGGTATTATATGAGTTGAGTTCAGTTGCCATTAACATGTCTTCAGAAAGAGTACCCTGTGATTTGACATGGAAAAACAATGTACACAAAATGGCATGAAAACAGAAGCGGGGCACAATTTAGATATGAAGAAAGCAAAATATTCATTACTGAAGAAATGACTGCAGTTCCTCATTTTTTTGCAAAGCCATAATCAAGTGCTTTACCATGTCTACAAAAAGAAAATACCTAAGTAGAAGAGGCTGTGCTATGTATGCTTTTATTACCGAAATCCCTGCTAAAGAATTGACTACCACACACCACGCAAGAAAGATCCAGCATTAAAACTTGCAAAAAGGGCGTCAGTGGCTTGGAAGAATATCTCTGAGGTACTCTTAAGAAATGCTGCCTATATTCCCAACATCCTTGATCACACAAAAGTTAAAGTAATATAGAAGTGTGATTGGATTTGAAGCAATTCAGAAGTGTAAGATGTTTCAGGAACATATCAACCAATTAATTCTGATTTTTTTACATGTATAAGAATAATACATAATAAAAATCTATACCCAAAGTCAGAAAATTCTTTCAGTAAGTATAGTGTAAGAATTTTAAGTACTAGGAAAACATTTTGACAGTTTAATTGGTGATGTTTTTATTTTCAGTGGTGGATCTTATCTGTGATTATTGATTCAGCGACTTGCTAATTTGTTATTGAAACTGTATTCTTGATGTAATTATTGTAGGTGCCTAATGGATAAGAACTTCGTTAGGATTGGGAAATGGTTTGTCCGACCCTATGAAAAAGATGAAAAGCCGGTCAACAAAAGGTGAGTCTTTAGAATGCTTTTGGGTTTTTGGTTTCTTTTGCTTGACCACAGCTATCTTTGGGGAAGAGGTGAATGGAGGAAGTAGCTTTTATTTATTGTCCAATAATGTTAGTAGTTTAGATGTTTGAAACAGATTCCTGGATCACATTTTATTAAGTACTCTATCATTAAATTTTTGTGGAATATTAAATTTTGACTAGAAAAATGATTGTCAGTAACCCATATCTAAGTCCCTTATAACCACACTATTTGGAATTGAATTACTCTATTTTGTTATTTTCATTATTCTAATTTATCTTTCTTCCTTATAGTGTTATGTGGCACAACTTTAAATCAACAGTCGAGTGAATTCAAATGGTGACAGTTTTTATAGAATTGTTTGATGCCCCTTAAAAGTCAGTCAACACATCCTTGACAGTTGTCAAACCAGGACTGGGAATTACTTCTCTAAATAACCCTAAACCTTTAACCATCATTTATTATATGCATGGCTTTAAAGGCAGCCTTTGATACTAAACAAATATGGAGTTTTAGATCAATCAAGCCAGAATCAAAAATGAAAACCGTCAAAATCTAATATTTATCTCACTTTCCTTTGAACACAGTGTAGATTTAATTGGAAGTTGGTGACTATTTCATTTTTGTAGAGCTGGGTACACAATCTTGATTCTATTTTACTGTCCGTGAACTTGCCCTAAGCTAAGGGTCCCCAGCTTCTGGCTGCAGACAGGTGCTCTTGAAACCTTATGTGGTAGATTAGATCTTTTGGATAGCTGGCCAGAATTTCAGCTGGCTACTCCTGCCACTTCTTCCTGTAAGAGATTTAATAGCAGCCTTCTCTCCAGCCTGTATGTCTTAAAGCTTTGATGAAGTGGTTGTCTTAAAGCTTTGATGAAGTGATTTCTGAGCAATGTAACCACTTCCTCATTAACTAAATCTAATTTATGAAAATTGGGATTTCTTTTTTCAAATCAGATAAATTAGGGCCTGGCTTTTTTTTTTTTCCCCAAATCACCATGAACTTCCTTGAAATGTTTCCCCCTTTTTAGTACATTTAGGATTTATTAAAAATTATATTTAAGTAGACAGGTATTATGTGTATCAAAGTTTGCCTGAAAAGGATAAAACTGATTTTAGAAAAAGGTACTAGTGTGCATGGGTGTGATTCTGTTTACAGATGCTTTGATTGATGGAGAGGAACTTTTTTTTTCCTTTTATTTTTATTGATTTGGTCTAACTAATGAATGTTTCATGGACATAATTCATCTTAGCATTTTCCTAAAATTTACAGAGGACTTAGATTTTCCTACTGGTTGAAGTTTGGGCTTTTATTGTCGAGGAGTCTGAATGGTTATACATGGATTTGTTTTAGTGCATTGTTCTTCTTTGCCATTCCTAGTGTGCCTCTCCATGCTTAGTGTGCATTCTTGCAGCTGGTCACTGATGAATTGACTGAGCCAGTCCTAAAACTTTTGATCAATAGGTATAGATGTTTGTGTGATGATTTGAGAGGAATTTGGGGATGAAGAAGAAATGTAGAAATAAAAAAGGGATTGAAGGAGTAGCAATTTGTATTTTAATGTAAAAAATAATGTTTAAAAGTCAGATGTGCTTAATGATCTTTTGTATAGCTTGTATATCTTTACACTTTATTTAGATACTCAGAGTCTTCCTAACTTAAGCAAGCCAGATGTCGATAATACATGTAATATATTTGGATATTTGATTTTGTGTAAAACTGGGAGGCTGTTGATTTCTGAGCAATGTAATTAAGTTATTTTATTATTTTTAAGACTTTATACTTGTGGTTGAACCTCGTGGAACTTTGTTTTCTTGTAGTGTAGAAATATTGATGATTAAAAAAACTATTTTAGAAGACATTAACAGTTAGAAAACATTTTAAAGCAAAGATTCAATTTAAAAATTCGGCATTTGCTATAATAAAGCTTTATTAGGTGTAATGACTTTTCCACTCATTCTCTGAGTGGAAAATAGAGCATCTTGTTGGATGTTGAAACAGGATCTCAGTGCTTAAGTCATTTTGGATGGACAGAGTGGCCCTGTAGAGGAGGGCATTTAGAATAAGAAGAGTTGGGATCACATCCCGTACCTCTCTTTACAAGTTATTTGCTTTTAGAAAAGTTGTTTAATTTTTCTGGGGTGAACTTTTATTTTTGCTGTTATTGAATTGATAATAATTAGTATCTTAGATGGTTATTGTGAAGATTAAATGAGTTAATTTATGTGGCTAGTTTATAATTTAGTTGAGCAAAAGCAAGAACAAATTAATCTTCTTGAAGCTTAATTTTTTTTTTTTTCAGTACATACCGATTTAGTAACCAGGGGAGAGGAAAATTTGCTGCCCAGTGTTAAACACATTGTATATACACATTAATATTTTTAGTAATTCTCTTATTTGATATCATTAGACCCAGATAAAAGGAATACACTTTTAAAGTAGTGATGTTAGCCTATAGATACTTTTTTTCAATAGATTAAAAAGACGATTTAACACACTATTTTATGTAAGCTAAAATAATTCTAATAGTGGCGACAAATGAATATACTGATGATTAGGTTTCACCTGCTCGATTAATAGCATATTATTTTTTGAGCTATCATTTCTCTCCGTATTGATAGCAAAACTAAATCATTTGCTGGTGGACTCTAAAAGAGTTCTCAGTGTTGGATATGAGATGAAGTTCGGGATAATTATAGAAGTTTGACCAGGCAGGTTCAAGAAGATAAAAGAAATTTATATCATTCTTTTGCTATAGTAACATATCTTTTGTTACTCATCCTTGGGAATATAATAAGTAGGAAAGAGAACTTGGCTTTGTCCTAAAGAGTTGTGACAACTAACATCAAGCATAAAAAATTTGTGATTTGTAAGGTATGTTGAACTTGAAAAAGCCTTTGCTTTCAGAATATTCTTAAAAACAAACCAGTAAAAAAAATGTTCTTTTAAAATAATTTAGTTGTTCCAATGGAGTTTCTTTCTATTGGAAAGGTGTTGATTTTCTAATTTAGTCTAGTTTCAACCCACATTTGACTACCACAGAATTTGAAGTTTATATTCCTTAGTCTTTGAATGCCAATTTTAGCAAAGTAATTGATTGCCCCCAGTAACAATTTGGACCTTTGATCTTTCCTGGTTTCAGGTGTACAGTAGCTGAGTTAACACAAATACCAACTTGCCAGTGCATTTTCTGAATTAATTCACCATTTCTTCCTCGTGAGCAAACCTGCCCTGCTCTAGGGTGATACTCCAAATAGCCTCACGTGTTTTCAACTATTCTAATTACCTTTGTGTGTGCTGTTAGCAGATGCACACGCACATACACGATGGGAAGTACGTCACTTTGGGTGCTTTTGTGTCATTTCATCTGGATATTTTCTTGACTCTTAAGCCTGGGATTATTTCTTTAATTTCTTTTTTTATGTTCTCACACTACCTAATGTGCAAGAGATGCCCTTGTCTTTTGGTTTTAGTAGCAAAAAACCAGTTTTTGTGTAACAAGATGAAATATTTTGATGTAGGAGAATATTTTTTAGCACTTTAAAACTTTCATTCCTTCTTTTTCCTCACCCTCCCCTATCGCTTCACCTCTTCTTGTTTTCTATCCCATCCTCCTCTTTCCTGTACTTTCCTTATATTATAGCCCAGTCATCTGTGCTTCCTTCTTGAGATGCAAAGATGAAAAGTCAGGGAAAGGGATCTCTCATTAGAGGGTAGACAGACATGTAAACAATTACTTACAGTGTGAAAGATAAAGGGAATCTCTTACTAGTGTCCAGAAAAATTAAGGTCATTAGTGATGTGGTACCTTTAACAAGGACTAGCCAATGGGAAATTCATAAATAAAAGTAATGGGACAACTTGGATTTATTAATCATACATAACAGTTTTACCATATTTTTTGTATGTTTTTGGTGGATCTATAAAAAATGTAGTCGTTCTCTGCTGGTTTATTTGATGGAAGATATATCAAAAGGTTCTGTGTATTTCGTCACTTGAGTTTGAGAATTGTGTGAAAAGTGAGAAGACAGTGAGGTTAGAGTCCTGAGGAGCATCTACATTTACAGGATGGGTAGAGAAAAAGGAGTACCTAAAGGAGACTAGGAAAGGTCAGTGAGAAATGAGAACCAGGAGGATCGGTGTCACCAAAACCATGAATTTTTAATATTTCAAGATTAATCAGCTGTGTCTACCAGAGAGGCCATATAAAATACATTCTAAAAGGCAGTTATGCAGCCACTTTGGACATAACATGAGCAGTTTCAGTGCAGTAGTCAATTTCAGGTTGCAGTAGCGAATTTCAGGTTGCAGTAGCCTGAGTTACAAATGGCAGTTGAAATGAAGATAGGAATGTAGACTTCTTGTTATATTTTGTTATAAGTAGCTGCAAAGTAGAAAACTGTTGGATCTAGGAAGGGAGGAGACAAACTTTTAATAAGAGCCTATGATAAAACTAAGTGGTACTGTCTATTGTTTTTAAAAGAGTCTTTCATGTACCAGGCACTCTGCTTTGTACTTTCACAGACATTATGCATAGAGTGTCAAATTGAAAGACCAGCTCAACCAGAGGTAGCTTGTTTACTTTTTAAAAATTACTTTTTTTCCTTAATAACTGAAAGGCAATTATCACTGTTAGTTTTTGTTTTTTGTCCTATTAGCAGTCTAAAAAGTACACAATAAAAACTTATATCCTGAATATCAGTAATTTATTTTCACAGTTTAAATATATACTGTCAGTTTCAAAAAGGATTTTAAACACCTTACAGTAAGAGATACACCTTTAAAAAATGTATATATCGGGCTTCCCTGGTGGCGCAGTGGTTAAGAATCTGCCTGCCAATGCAGGGGACACGGGATCGAGCCGTGGTCTGAGAAGATCCCACATGCCACGAAGCAACTAAGCCCATGCGCCGAAACTGCTGAGCCTGCGCTCTGGAGCCCGCAAGCCACAACTACTGAGCCCACATGCCACAATTACTGAGCCCGCATGCCTAGAGCCGATGCTCCACAGCAGGAGAGGCCACCGCAGTGAGAAGCCGGTGCACCACAACGAAGAGTGGCCCCCGCTTGCCACAACTAGAGAAGGCCCGCGCGCAGCAACGAAGACCCAACGCAGCCGAAAATAAATAAATAAAATACATAAATTTATTTTAAAAATGTATATATATACTAGAGAGGTTTTGTGAATATCATTGTTGTAATTCCTGCTAGAGGACTGAAACTAAGCTGGAAACAGAGCTCTCCTTGATCACCGGTCCATCTAGAAATATAGATGATCTTCCATTAACTATCTGACTTTGTGGGACTTACTGAATCCCTCTGGACTTTAGTTTTAGCATTTATTATTTCTAAAATATTTTTCAGTTTTTCGATTCTCTGATTCTAGGGAAATTGTAGAATCTAGGCATGTCCCCAGAAAGTACATAATGTAATTTGTAAGTATTTGGTTTACTTCTTTGATGTTTTTGGAGTGTTAGAGGATATTATAAAAATAAAGATTTATTAAGAGTGGTTCTTAGAAAGTATTAAATTCCTATCTGAGAATCTGACAGGAGAGAGTGACAGTGTACTTCATGTAGGGTTTTATTAATAGTTGTGTAAGTTCGAAGTATTATTATAACTTAATATTTATGGCTAAAGAATATAGAATGCTGTGAGTGCTGAGATGAAATACTAAATTATGTAACTGTGAAGCTTCCTCTTTGTTATAATGTTCATATCTGGTCTGTTGTTACAGTCTTCTGCTGTCTGGGTCTCCTGACTTCAAACTGCTCACGTTTCTAATCCCTCTGCTCTGTGTATCCTTCTGTTAGTCTACTTTTGGTGAAGCACTCTCCCACATAAGAACATAATGTGGCGTCAGTGTTTAGGATGTTACCTGAACTTTATCTGGCATTCCTGTTCCCCAGTAGAAGCCTTTTGTCCAGCCATAGTTGCCCTTCACAATTCCTAGCATAGTCTAAACTCCTTTTCTCTTTTGTTCCTGTTCTTTTTTTCCCCCCCACTCTTTCTGTCTTCCCTGGCAAGTTAACTTTGATCTCTCTTCTTTGAGCTGCTCCCCTGAGGCGTCTTTTCTAGCTGTTTGTTTCTGACATTTTACCTCTATCAATAGTATGTTTTTACTGTTCTTTTTTTTTAATTTTATTATTTTAAAAATTTTATTTTTCTCTTGAATTTGTACTAAGGAAGATGAGAATTCACTCTCCTTCCTCCTTTTCCCATTCCTTCATTATTCCTAAATTGAATCTTTAAAACAGAATCATACTTATTTTGGTGTTTACTATACATCATTATTTCTCCTTTTATTCTACTCAACATCTATTACGGTCCCTAGTACAAAGGATATTACAGGTTTGGAGGAACTGAATGGAACTTCTTTCTGTTGTAAATCTAGTTTTCTAGGATCAAAATAAAAAATGAGGTCTTAAAACTCATTTAATGTAAAACAAAATATTGAGTTATGTCATTAAGACAACAACATTCTCTTTATCATTCTTATTTTAAAAGATGATCCTTTAAAATATTATCTTTTATAAATGGGTTAAAATCCTTGTTTCTTACAATTGTTAGTTTTGCATGAGTTTTTCCTCAGTATTATTTCTTATTGAGTGGTTTGTTCAAGTTTCAAGTTTGAGCAGTTGGGCTCTTTATGATGGTTACTTTAGTTCAAGTATTCCCTAGTAGAAAACATACATTATACCCTGTTGGACTTTGTCCCCCATTGCTAACCCATGAATTGCAATTCTGCTAGTGGAAGCAGACTCAACACATTCTGAGATCTTAACAGGCCTCATAGAAAGAAGGAGGCCTCTCTAATTGGTTGCACACAGAAGAGCCTAGAGGGAACATTGTTGGGGAACATTTGAAGGATTATTATGTATCACTGAAATTGACCAGTGTTGTTTACAGAGTTGATCTGGTACTGAGAATCTAAGAAAACAAAGGAACGTCTTAGTATGTATAATTGAAAACAGTTGACTAAAGTATTTCTATGTTAGATGAATTTTTAAAAAATAAAAGACTGTAGAAGGTAAGTTTCACGGAAGGAGAAAATTGGACTATTAGCTGGAGAATTTTGAGTTTGTCTCAATGTTCTTTAAAGTATTATATCAATTTCAGTGTAGGATGCCACCTCCTCTCCTTTGTTTCTTACTTATAATTTCAAGATCTAGAACTGAAGCTTTCTATCAGAGTATGGTTCACATTCCTGAAATAAATAACAGCTTTCTTCTGCTAATGATTTGCTGTGTCCTTACGTATTTCTAGGCCTTGATTTCAACTAGAGTTTCTTAGGGAAAGAATAAGACATTGTGATAGCCCATAAACACCCAGTTTGTGAAAACAGAAAAATTGGGATTATATGCTTTTACTTTTCAACTTTATCCCAGTAGGCCCCTCCTTTTCCCAGTCTCTAAAAACTTATAGTACTGGTTTGGGACACATGATTATGTTCAAGTATTAAATTAAACATGTACTGTCTTGTATTAACCTTGATCATTTTAAGCGTGTTTTGTAGGTTCAAAAAGGTAAATTACAATACTAAAGGACACTACTTTAATAATGGCAAGGCCTCCCTTTCCCCCAACCCTTAGAAACACATGCTGTTAAAAATACCCTGTGAAGACTCAATAAAATACTTGCTAAGTACATTTCAAACCAGAGGATACTTTGGTTGAAGTATGTTATGGATACATTCGAACGTGACTGTGTGTTTGAAGTACAGTACAGGGTATGTTCTGTAGCTGCTATAGAACAAAGCATTCTGTATTTGTGCTTTGATTTTCTGTAAACTAAGCTTCCCAAGTTTCAGAGCTCTTTTAATTCTTCTGAGTATATCATGGAGAAGCCTTCAGTTGGGCCATTGGCACCTTGTGTATCTGATCTCTTTTAAGGATGCATGCAGTACTCCTGCAACTCCTTTGAACAAGTCAGTTATTTTCAGAAACAGCTGAAGTTACTGAGCAGCCGAATTGGAGCTGAACCTGGGGTGAGGCAGATGAGTAGGGGCCAATCATGCTGACCCGCAGTGTAAGTATTCAGAATCATAAATATTGACTTCAGGAATTAGAAGTTTTTGTGCATGCGACTTTTTTAGGAATCTGATGCACACACATATACATTATTACAAGTATTATTGATGGGAGTAAATGACAGAAGTTTAGGACTTTGTTATAACTCCTACTTATGCTCTCAGTGAACATAGTCAAACTGATACACTTACTATATCCTGTGTTTCTGTTCCTGTGTTTTCTAAACTCTGAGTAGGAATAATAATAAAGGTATAATGATGTCTACCTTATATAGGTTGTTTTGAGGATTAAATGAGATAATGTGAATGTCTAAATAATTAGACAAATTATTTAAAGCCTGTTTCATAAATTTCTTCCTAGATTCTTATAGCACTTTATATACTATTCACTATATTATGAATGAAACCATTCAACTTTTCAAAATTAAATGATCATAATTCAGGAATAGCATTATGTATCATTTTATTTTTCCATTTTCAGATCATTTAATATTATTTTTATATATGAAAGTTATATAATTTAAATAAACCATGCATTAAAAGCACATGATAGAACTTCCATAAAATTCACCTCCTTTACACCAAGTATTTTCATAGGTTTGATTTTGGTCTCATATACCTATGTAGTTATAAAGAAACCTGTTGACTATTAAGGTTCACTATAAAGCGTGATAGTCTATTTTCCATATTTCACATATAAAATACACTTCTAGGTAATGTTAAGCCGAGTGTCTTTAGTAGTAAGGTGAGATAGCTACCCTGGATAATAAAAGGAGGCAGCATAGGTGAAAAGTGACCCAGACAGAAATGGATCCAGCAGTCACAATTACCAGATGAGGAAAGAAGGAAGCTCCTTACAAACCACCACCACTTCCAGGATTTTCTTCTCACTTGGATAGGTATCATTCAGACCTTCTAGAAACACATTTATGCACTTGCTTTTTACTTTGCTTTTTTCCCTACCATTCCTCATAAGGGTACCAAAAAGGGGAAAGTTTTTCCTATTCTTTTTCCTTCTTAAACACGTTTATCACTTATGTAGCTTGAAATGAGAGGAATGGTCTAGATAAGAATATTTGATATGGAGTGAAGAATAATAGAAAAAATAAGTGGGAGGTTGAGGATAAAATAAATTGTTATCTATATTTTTAGTTTACTGGCATAGTCTGGCATTAAAAGTACTAATTATGCAAATGTGGCCATTTGTTATTTTGTTCTTAGCCCTGTGTTTAATGAATAATATTAAAATGTTTCCTTGGAGGGAATTTAATTCCATATTACTCACTCACTTTTTAAAGCTTTCCTTTATACTGCTTTGTTTGAAGAATGTGTTCATAAGTCATTCCAAACGTCTTAAAAAAATCTGTCGTGTATTTTCCTATAACAAAAGGATTGAATGTATTTATTAAAAATTGTAAAATTCAGAGGCTTCCCTGGTGGTGCAGTGGTTGAGAATCTGCCTGCCAATGCAGGGGACACGGGTTCGAGCCCTGGTCTGGGAAGATCCCACATGCCGCGGAGCAGCTGGGCCCGTGAGCCACAACTACTGAGCCTGCGCATCTGGAGCCCGTGCTCCGCAACAAGAGAGGCCATGACAGTGAGAGGCCCGCGCACCGCAATGAAGGGTGGCCCCCGCTCACCACAACTAGAGAAAGCCCTCGCACAGAAACGAAGACCCAACACAGCCAAAAATAAATAAATAAATAAATAAATTTATTTTAAAAAAAAAATTGTAAAATTCAGAAAACCACATAGAATTATGAGAGTTTAATTGAATTCTAACACATAGATATGTCCTTTATTTGAACATAGTAATGTATATGGAGTCTTTCTTGATACTTTATATATTCCTATACATACATCCCTCCATAGTGCTTGATGATTATTTAGTGAATTCTTGAAAATTTAGCTTTTAAAAATAGTTATTTCTAGATACACTGGAAAAGGGTCACTTCAGCACACTAAAGTATAATTTACAGAAAGGTAAAATTTGGACTCTAATGCAAATATAAAATGAACAAATGGCATACATTTTAATCAACTCATTAATTAGTGAAAGAACAGGTAAGATGTGAAAACCAGTTCAAAGAGTATTTGAGTAGCTAGGTTTTTCTAGAAAATTAATAGGTATATATGTACCTACAACTTAGTAGCTGTTTGAACAAACAATGAACATAAATTGAAAGAATAAAATGTATTTTCTTCTTACCCAGAACTGCTGATAAATAGGACATGTATGCCTGTTGAGCACTGTACAACTTCTCAAACCTTGGAATCAGATTGGATGCTACTACTCGTATTTCCTGTCCATACTGATTTTACTTTATGTCATAGTCACAGCTGAGACACCCCCCCCACCACCAAATTTAAAATATCCCACCACATCCATGTGAATTTCCTGCAGTGTTTTGGGGGGTTTGGTGCACAGTTGAGGAACCGAGGCACTAGATAATCCTTGGATGGGCATTTCCCCTATATGGCATTGAAAGGACAAGCTGTCTTCCATTGACCTTACTTCACAGTTTTGAATAAATTTCTTTTATTTGTTAGTTTGTTTGTTTATTTAGCTAGCTAGCTAGCTAGCTGTGTCAGGTCTTCATTGCAGCACACGGGATCTTCTTTGAGGCATGCGGGATCTTTCGTTGTGGCACATGGGCTTCTCTCTAGTTGTGGCGTGCGGATTTTCTCTCTCTAGTTGTGGCACGCGGGTTCCAGAGCGCATGGGCTCTGTAGTTTGCAGCACGCTGGCTTAGTTGCCCTGCAGCATGTGGGATCTTAGTTCCCTGACCAGGGATGGAACCCGCGTCCCCTACATTGGAAGGTGGATCCTTTACCACTGGACCACCAGGGAAGTCCCTTGAGTAAATGTCTTAAAAAGTCCCCTGAGGAGCTCCTAATGAGAATTGTCAAATTTTCCTTCGAAAACAGCTTGAGGGATGGTGGTGTTGTCATTGATTGTCCTGGTAATGTCCATGATTAATAAACTACTCTGTGTTTATCCACAGTCCCTGCCCAGTGTATTGACTGTTCTAGTAGGCCAGTTAATCATGCTGCTGTGATGCACTAGAGCTATAGTATAGCAGATTCTTGAACTTTTTGTTGTCAAAACACCTATAAATGTTAACTGAGCACCCAAAAGAGCTTTTGTTTATTGGGTTATACTTACCAATATTTACTCCAAAGAATTAAAACTCAGAAAAGTTAAAATATTTATGACTTTTTAAAATAACAGTAACAAACCCATTATATGTTAACACAACCTTTTTAACTAAAATAACACTTTTCTAAAAGAAAAAAATATTTAGTCAGAAGAGTGGCACTGTTTTTGCAAATCTCTTTAAACTCTGGCTTAAGGGAAACAGCTGTATTCTTGTGTCTGCTTCTGCTTGTAGTCTGTTGTGACATCACACGATGTAGCCTCTGGAAAACTCCATTGTGCACTTGGAGAAAATTAAGAGTGAAAAGGATAAATAATGTCTTCGTGTTATTTTGAAAATAGTTTTGACCTGCTGCCTGCTCGGCATTCTTTTACTTTAAAAAATTTCAACAAAGATGTTGTTTGTCTGCATTTTATTCTTAGGCTGGAGCAGGTAAACTTTTCCTACAGATAGTAAATATTTTCAGCTTTGCAGGGCATATGGTTTCTGTCAAAACTAGTCAAGTCCGACACTGCACTGTGAAAGCAGCCATAGACAATATGTAAGCAAATGGGCAATAGATTGTTCCAATAAAACTTTATTTTACAAAAAATGGGTGACTGTGAAATGGAGCAGGACCCTGTGGTCCTCCCCCTGCCCCCACCCATGTCCTCAGCCTGCCTTTTGTCTGTGGAAAAACTTTAGCCAAAGAATAAGTTTAATCAGAGAAGTGAGAAAATGCAGAAACAAAGGAAAACAGTCAAAGGAGACCAAATAATAATAGTTTACTCATTAAGCAAAGTCAAGGACCTTTAGCTCCTCCTCAAGGGCTATAGATAATATTCTGAGCCATACCCTGTGAGCTGTCTTATAGATACTAAAACCCCACCAGGTGAAAGCCGTTAACTACATGATGACCAGACTGTAGCCATGACATAAGCTACAGTTCTGAGAAATGACCTCAAAGAAATGGGAACAAACCGATCCTGGAACTGAAGATTAACTGTACTTAAAACAATCAAGGGCTTCCCTGGTGGCGCAGTGGTTGAGAGTCTGCCTGCCAATGCAGGGGACACGGGTTCGAGCCCTGGTCTGGGAAGATCCCACATGCTGCGGAGCAACTAGGCCCGTGCGCCACAACTACTGAGCCTGCGCGTCTGGAGCCTGTGCTCCGCAACAAGAGAGGCCGTGACAGTGAAAGGCCCGCGCACTGTGATGAAGAGTGGCCCCCACTCGCAGCAACTAGAGAAAGCCCTCGCACAGAAACGAAGACCCAACACAGCCAAAAATAAATAAATAAATTAATTAATTAAAAAAAATTTGCCAAAAATGTCACCTGCTGCCTCAAAAAAAAAAAAACAACAATCAAGTTGACGCTGGGCAGACCACCGCACGACCAATTTCAAGATGACTGTCAGAGCTGACTGTGCTGTTTCTACCTGTAGCCCCTTCCCCCTGTCTATAAAAGCTCTTGCCCAGTGATTGTCAGTGGCAGGGAGTAGGCCTTTGGACAGGAGTCTGCCCTGCCCCTGGTTGCCAGCATCCGAAATAAAACAAACTTTCCTTTCAACCAACTTGCCTCTTTATTGGCTTTAGAGTGGCGAGCAGCCAGACCCCCACTTTCGGTTACAACGGGATGGAATTGGCCCTGGTACCTAACTTGCTGACCTCTGCCCTTAAGAGGAGATTTGCTCTCCAGATGCGCTGAAGTGGTTAGCTGAGAAGCCACACAGCTAGAAAGCTGAGGATTCAGATCTAGGCATTTCTAGTTTCACAACTGCTATTTTTCTCAGTTCTTCATGCTGTCTTCACTAATAAGGTTAATGATTATACCTTGAATGTAGGAGGAGTGATTATTGATTATAAATAAATTTTTAAGGTAAAAATTTATCTGATTACAAAGTTATATAAGGGCTAGAATTTAGAATCTTCATATGCCCGAGAAATGATTGGATGAGTGTGTGTCTTTGTCATAATAAATCTTATGCACAGCACAGCATTTTAATTCTTGTGATAATTCACTAAAATATACATACCTGAAAGTGTTTTCTTTTCAACTGATGAGCTCTCTGAGTAATTATTTTATCTTATTTAAATTATTATGTGGAATGGGCAATACATGTATGTAGTATAAAATTTAAACAGCACAAAATTATATAGGCAAAAAAGTCTGTTCCCCACTCACTGCCCAGCCAGCCAATTTCTCTCCTAGTGTTAAATCATATTACCTGTTTCTTTTTGTCTTTCCAGAGATTGGTTTATGCAGATATACAGTGTGTTGTATATATTTCCCTTTTCTATACACATAGTATAGCAAATGGTACACATACCCTACCCATTGTTCCATTGCTTTATTTTACTTAATAGATAGTGATGATGTGTTGAAGATCAATCCAAGACATGCATATAGGACTATATAGGAAATTTTCTAATTTCAGAATTTGTTTGCTTTGTTATCTATGTTCTGTGAGTAGCTTTTCTAACAGTTTTTTGTTGTTGTTCTTTTTGGGTTTTTTTACAAAATGGTTTTGTTTTGGTATTTGGTTGACATAAGTAAGATAACTTGACAAAGTCCTGCTAAAGAACTTAGTATTATCAGGAAGGTAAGATATAAACACTTAAAGCAATTAGAGATAAGACACTATATATAATTAGTGTCTTGGTTTGTGAAATATTAAGCGCTAAAGGTGAAAATTGGAAGATACTGATGTGGGTTCTAGTGAAGAGAAAAGATTCATGAAGTTAAATGTGTTTTGTCAAATCTGAGGTTTGGATGACTTGGGGTAGAATCGTGGAGAGGAAAATAGCGGTAACAAAGACATGTACACAATGGTGTCTCAGGGAAAGACTTGGCTTCTAGAGAGGAAAGTTCAGCTTAACAGCAATGAAAGATAGGAAGAGGTAACTTCTAATAAGAGAACTCCTCGAGTGATCTAGACAGTTAGATAGAAGTTCTGTGACAAGGTTCCAAATTAATGAAGCTTAGATTAATTGTGATGGTTCATGAGAATAGAGACTTAAACGTTGTTTTATTAATGACTAAATAGAGTAGTTGCTTGTTAGAATTTAAGAATTGCAAAAGAGCCACCAATAAGCGTTGTCCTGAGAGTTAAAGATCTCAAACAAACAAACAAACAAACAGGAATACCAAGCCTTCTTTTGATGGCCCAGTCCAAACTTACCACTAAATTATGGCAATTCATGTATAACTTTTCCCTGTTGCTCTTGCCTCCTTGCTTCTGCAGATTTTATTAACGTATCCTGGGACTGTTTTTAGTTAGTGCCTTTTGTATTGTCATATTTTGTCTCTTGCCAAGGATTTTAGCATTTATAACCTGCAAGCTCTAATTGCTCATGATAAATTTTTTTTGAAGCTAGGGTATGCCTCACATTATTGCAGTTGAGAAGCACCTAAGCCTTATTATAGCATTAAAGTGAATTTCCTTATAGCGCTCCCTGGTGCCACTATAGCCTCTCTGTATGGGTTTAATCAGTTGGCCTCTACTTCAGACTTGAAGAGAAGGTACCAGTAGAAAGGTAATCATGCTTCCCAGAGTCCACAGTACAGGTTTGGATGTGCTCTGAAAGACAAATTGAAATGGTAGAATAAAAAGCAACCAAGATAGAGATACTCAGTAAAACAACTTCAAGTTGGAAGGAAAGGGAGCTAATATTTGTTTAATTTAAGACTATTATTTATTGAGATACTGTGCTAAATGCTCAACATAAATTATTTCCAGTCTTCACTATATACCTGGAGCTTTGTGTTATTTACTTTGGTTTTACAGATGAGAACGTGGAGACCTAGAGAATTTCAGTAAAAGACTAAGAAAGTGCCAGAGCTAAGAGCACATTTTCCGGGAGAGGGACAGGACCTTTCTGCATACTGCTTGCTAGGTACTTGTGTCTTGTTACTCCTCACAGCAGCCCTGTGAGGTCAGTGATAGGAGGAGTGGTGGTGAGAGATGGGGAGATGAGACTGCTACTGGGACAGAGCTAGGTCTCTGTGCTGCCAAGGCTCTTGCCCTTAATCTTTTTTTTTTTTTTCCTTGCCCTTAATCTTAGCAAACAAATGATAAGTACTGTCTTCTTCCAAAACAAATAAAAAACAAATGATTCACTTTTTAGTTCCTGGGCTAACTGCAGACAATGGAAAAACTATTTGTGGAGAAGGGACACAAAGAGAAGACTGCAGAGATGGCTGTGCTCAAGGTTCTGAAGGAGATTCCTAATCATGCTTCTTCTGGACCTTGCTTGCACAATAAAGCCCCTAATAGGAAATTTCAATGCATATTTAGAAGGAAGAAAGAGGTTCCGGGCCTTGGGCATTGGTCAGGGCACTTGCCCTAAGGGGCTAAGCTGGCAGCTGCTCAGTTGAGGGCTCCCTTGTGGTAGTTACATGGTTTGCATATTCCCCTAGAGCTGTCAAACTGGAAGTCTTTCTAGGTATCAGTTTGAATCCTTGGGTCAAAGGAATAGAGATCAGGGGTATGGAGAGGTGAATTTCTGTCTGTCTTTTGAAGCTTTGCCTAAATATTCAGTGACTGGTACTTAATAGTAAATTTAAGAATACAATTTATTTGTGGCATTTAGCCAAATTTAGAATTACGGAGGAGAAAAATATTACTTTCCCCTCTTTTATTCACTTATCTATTAGGTGAGGTGTAAGAAAAACAGCAGCATCCTTTCAAACCTCAAAAATTGAACATAGCTTAAATCCTTAAGAAAACTTTAAGTTTTAATATTTAACAGTATTTTTTTTTCATGGGAGAAAAATACAATAGAGAGATGCATGTTAATAATAAGTTTTGAGAAAGCTGCTTTGATAACCACATGACCCTTTTATTGGTCACATAAAGCTGGGAAGGACAATACAATGACAAACCTTATTTTTCTCTGATAATAGGATGAATGTTAAGCTACAAAGAATAATTTCATGCATTCACATCCATCATTAGGAAGATCAATAATGGGGTTAGTATTTAGAGACAGAAAGTTTGACCATCAGTCAATTAAGAAACAGAAGACAGTATCCTAACCCCACAGAGTTGTAATTTATGTGATTGATAATAATTTTTTAATCTAATTACTTTACTGACATATGCTTAGAAAGCATTCTCATAAAACATTCAGGTCAAGGTCTGAGTATATATTTATTTACCTTTCTCAGTAATAGATTTTGGGTTTTCACCAAGTTTATCTTTTATCCCTTCTTTTTCTTCAGCAAATTAAACATTTCCAGAACTCTGTTAGATTGTTTTGGGCTGTTAATTATTTTTATTATAGGGAAATTAATTTGCACTCTTTCTTACTTTTGTTTAGTTCCTGCTGTTCTTTCAGTGTTTGCTGGACGCACTTAATGACTAAATAAGAGAAAAGTAACCTAAGACCAGTTAATATAAAATTGAGCCCAGCGGGATAGTTGACACACTGAGCAGTCTCATTCTTGTTTTCATGAGACAGCTAGAATGCTGTAGCTCAAGTATACTCCCCAAGGCCACGGAGCTAGGGAGGCAGACTAGTGATCTTTTCTCCCCTTCTGTAGTACATTGTACTTTCTGCTACGTTACATTGCCTTCTATGATTTAAGTGCTCATAAGTTTTTTAAAAATTGGAGGTTTAAAAAAATGATAAAAGTAATACATGCCCTTGAAAAAGGTAGGTAGTTTCGAAGGCAACAAAAACCTCCCTCTTCACCTCTTTTGCTCCCAGACTCGCACGAGATAGTCCCTATGAATGGTCTTTTACGTATTCTTTCAGAATTTTATTCAGAAGACTCTAATATTGTATCTCTGTAATAGTAATTTTTCTGTAATCTACCATAAAATTAAGGAAAATTAAACATTTTCCATCTTAATCCAATTTCCTAGCTTCCAAGTGTGGACTTTCAAACTACCCAATGCTACTTTTTAATAAAAGAATCCGATTTGTTATGTTACTGGAGCTGGAAGGACCTGTGAGGTAAGAAAGTCCCCTTAGCTTTTTAAATAAGAGGTTAAGTGATTTGCGTACAGTATTTAATTCCGGTAAGTGGTTCCAGACTTCTGTTCTTCCCACTAATCCATACTGCCTCTCAACTCATCTTATAGGCTTAAAAGTGAACTGTGTATCATAAACAGGCGTGTTTCATGTGTGTACTCAAGAAGTCTCTTTTAAAAATCTAATCCATAAACTAATACCCAGCACACAGCAGATACTTGAATATTTGGATTGAAGTGATTTACACTAATTTTTCACTACAGTTCGTTCAGAAGATGAGGGGGTTGGACCAGATCATTTTAAGGACTTTTCCACAATAAATGTCTATGATTTTAATTTTAGTTTCATTCTGTCCTCAGAGTATCAAGCGGTTTTTCTTCAGACTCAAAAGCTATTGTGTTGGGTGGCTAGTCCTGACTACCTTTCCCAGCAAGACAAGAATCTCCTTGTGCCCTGTGCAGTGTTTGGTGCAATCAAGTGCCAGGTTTCCTGTTAATCCTTTTCCTTCAGTTAAAGGGAAATTTAAAAATTATGTAAAGTTGCAGAATGGAACCAGGTTCTCATACATTTCAGATCAGATTACAACTCTGTCCTGCATACTTTAGTGAGCTGACTTATAAGCCAACAGTCCCCCTCATACCGGGGTTGGGGTATGGCTGGAAATTGGAGTATGAAGTTTGGGGCAGGAAGCTGGTTGGAATTTAAGTGGTGGTCCTGGTGGTGGTGTAGTGTTAAGCGGGATAGTAGTTTTAAGGGCCTGTGTAAAATAATGTTTACTGGCCAAGATTTGGCAGGAATGTATCTACCAGTTACCTTGACATACAGTGTAATATAGTGTGCAGTCAGCCATGGGTACATAAACATCTGTGAAGTTTAAGGGAACTCTCCGGTTTTATAAAATTCATTCGTCGAAAGAATTCTTGCTTTGTCACTGTGTATGAAATATAAAAAAAATATTCCTTGTGTTTAAACAGTGTGGTTAAAGACAGGGCATAAAGTGTCATTAACAAGAGTATCTGGCAGAATGGCAAGCCTGCTTATTCTTCACATAGCAGATCAACAACTTGCTTAGAAACCTGTTTGAACATATATTAAAAACCAGTGCTAGCTTGATTAACATTAAATCAAATAAGGTATAGAAGCTGAAAGCTTTTACAAGTTTAATTTCCTGACGTGTAAGGAGTCGCTTCCCAAAACTGATGTGAATACTGAATTACCACAGTATTGGAGTGCCTTTACTAACCTGATTTATTTGAGGTGACTCAAATTAATGGATTTAAAATTAAATTAAATTAATTTATTTAATTTAACTAAGTTAAAATTAAATTAACGGATTTCAAATGACAAAAAAAGATATTTAAAAGAATTATTTTAAGCATTAAGTCTTAATTGTTACTAGTTTGGAAAATTGGAAGGTACATAAAGAATCTTATCTGTCCTGTAAATTAGAGTAAGATAAAATCATATCAAATAAGCCTTTATTATGGTAGAAAACCCAGAAAGATTCCGTAAGACTATCAGGGTACAGGTGCAGGAGGAGAAGGGCAATTTACTTGAATACTTTTGAACACTATTTTCCTTGCCCTTTGTTGGAATTTGAAGGTTGGCCTCTGAGGACTATTGATGTTAATATACTGAAAGTGTAAATGCCTTTTGAATAGGTGTTCATCTAAATAGTATTGGTTTTGCCTGAAAGTTCTTTTTCATAGGGTACTCCATTTGGAAGAACAAAAGTTACTTTTCTCTTCCAATTTGTTAGCATATCTGGAACCAAGCTAAAACATGTTATGCTTAAGCGATACCAATTGAGTGATTTGGCCTTATCTGTACTGTGGAAGAGAATTAATTTTAATTCCAGTGTTTGTCATTAATTAGTAATCAGTTTTTAAACATGTGACTGATTTTATCAAAATTTGTTTAAATTGTTTTAAAAAACATTTTAGTCGGATTCAGTCAATCATGTTTGTTGACTGAACTTTAGTTTATATTAAGCATAAAGAGTGGAGAAAACATTCATTATTTAAAACAATAGTAAGTGGAGTTAATGTTTCTCACTTAATTGAAGAACATTTCTTTTTGAAGCACCTTGACAATAATTACTTTAGTTCATGAAATTTCATCTGTTTTCAGAATTGAAAGAAAGCAGCTGTCATCATCTGAAAATTAAATATCTCAAACTGTACACGATGATACTGAATTACTGGTGATTCTTGTTTTCTTCTCCCAAACCCCCTGTATTTCTTAGCTTTCTATCATGAACATATATTACATTATTAATCAGAACAAATAACACTGGTATTTTTAAAAAGTAAACATAAAATAATACATTTAATTTTCTTCTGAATCTTTATAGTAATAAAGTACACTTGAGCACTTCCTTTTAAAAATTAGTACCTCTAGTTTATAATTGAAATTGAGTGCTAAATGTTGATAGTACCAAAATATCAACTGCTAGTTATTTTTAAGATTCATTTAAAAATGTTAAGAGAAGAACCAGGCTCTCAGTGGGAGAATGATTTATAGTATAGTTCATTAGTGATTTCTTTTTAAATTCTTAAAGCAGTATTATTAATTTGTATTTTTAGAGATTTCTGTACTGTGTAATTTTAATCTAGAAGTACTTGTGTATTTTATATGTCATCTTGATCAACATTGGGGCCCCCAGCCATCTTGGGGCCTCTAGGGGACTGTATGTTTCGATGCTAGGCTGGGCGCTGTGTGCTTTATCATCATTGTTATCATTATGCTGGGTGCCAAGCAAGTGCTTTTCAGTATTCTGAGAGACACTTAAGTGTGGTGCTTAAGAGCGTGGGCTTTGAGGTCAGACTGCCTGGATTCAAACCCTAGCTTTCCCAGTTATTAATGGTGTGACCTTAGGCAAGTAAAAGTTACCTAACCTCTTTTTTCAGTTTATCTGTGAAAGAACGGTAATTGTTGTCCCTACGTCATAGGATTGTTATGAGAATTAAATGAGTTAATATTTACATAGTACTTAGAAGAGTGCCTGACATATTTAATGTTTGTTTACTAGTCAAATGAACATTCATGTAATCCTCATAATAACCTTTAGAGAGAGATGATTATTTTACAGACGAGAGATTATGTGATTTGTTTAAGGTCACACAGCTAGTGGTGTGGATCTGAGATTTAATTCTGGGCTGTCCAAAAATGTGTGTTGGGATTATAAGTGCCTGTCTTATAATAGCCCTTGCATTTGGACATGTCCCCTGGCAGTTATTTTATCTAGTCTATCCCTTAATGCATCATGTCAAAAGTGATTGATGCTTATGCTATATAAAACTTGACATAATTATAGTCAAGTATGCATGCAAAAATAATCAGGCATGATTCTAATGGGTAAAAAGGACATATGTGGGATTGTATCACCCGTTTCTAAGACATTAAAAAAGTACAAGTTGGTTAAATTTTATGATCTTAAAACCCAGCAACTCCCCCACACACACAAAAAAAGTTACGCAGGATACATAGTTTAGAATAGAATCAACTGTATATGAATATAACAAATACCTGTTTGGGTGAAATAAAATTATTGGGAAAAAGAACATTATAATAAACTGAGAAAAGTGTGTTAATATGGAAAAAACCTGACACTGATAATTCAAGATATATATGTTGAAGTCAAATGTGGAATGAAACATCCTCATTAAAAATACATCAGAAAAATTTATTTATCTTGGCTGTACTTTAAAATAAAGATTTAAGAAAACCCTATTGAAGTAATAATAATTTATCTGTATTTTGGTGGTTTCATTAAAATTTTTTCAAAAAGTACTTCAAAACCAGCAATACTAAAAAAAGAAAAGCAACAGTCTGATCATGATAAATATATAAAGTATAATACCCAGAAAATACTAAAACTGAAAACATTAATTAGACCATTCTCCTCTGTACAAATGGTTGATAAATAAAAACAGCCATTATTTATGAAGCAAAGACTCAGTTTTAGTCAGCCTTTTTTTTTTGGCTGTGTTGGGTCTTTGTTGCTGCGTGTGGGCTTTCTCTAGTTGTGGCGAGCGGGGGCTACTCTTCGTTGCGGTGCGTGGGCTTATTGTGGGGGCTTCTCTTGTGGAGCACGGGCTCTAGGCATGCGGGCTTCAGTAGTTATGGCGTGCAGGCTTCAGTAGTTGTGGCTCACGGGCTCTAGAGCGCAGGCTTCAGTAGTTGTGGCACACGGGCTTAGTTGCTCTGCAGCATGTGGGATCTTCACAGACCAGGGCTTGAACCTGTGTCCCCTGTATTGGCAGGCAGATTCTTAACCACTGCGCCACCAGGGAGTCCCTCAGTCAGTCTTAACAATAATCTTTATAACAAACTTTACAAGAAAATTATTTTGTTCATCCATCCTATTTCTTAAAACAAATGCAGATGGAAACAAATGGGAGGTACCCATTCACATATATTAAAGAAGAAAAATAAATAAAATGGACAAAACCAAGGCTGGTGATATTTAAGGGTAGCCTACTCATTTATTGCTACTCTTCAAAAAAAATGTCAATAAATCCAGTCTTTCTAAATAGTGATATGGTACCACAAAATGAGAACTGTAAAATTCATGTTATTCTTTCACCTAGTAATACCATTTCTGACAAATGGCATTACGGAAAAAACTCTTTTTTTCATTTATGTTTCTAGTTATATTATTTATATTTAGCCAAAAACTGGAACCTCCCTTAATTTTCAATAGCTATGCAAAAATATTTGTTCAAATATGGATTTATATTTTCACTATTGAGGTTTCTTAATAATATCTAACATGTGCTTCTAAGTAATCAAGAATACCAAATGTACATGATGCTTACATACATACAAAATAACTTATTAATAATGATAAAGGTTCTGTACAAATCTTCTTTCTAAATACCAGTTTCTTTATCTGTAAAATGAAGGTGTGGGACAAAATGATACCTGACACTGATTCTGTGAAGGCTGTGAACCAAGAATAGCAGGAGGGGATGGATTCTTATAATTATTTTTTGTGGCCATGAAGTACCCCCTTCTCTCCCCCAACCCCTGCTTGACTGATACTTGACTGATACTTGACACTTGGCTGATGACTAATGTGTTAAGCACAGGGCCTAGTCTTTTGTGTAGGATTTCAGGAAGTCAGTGGACGATACGTGAATAGATGAATTAATGACTAATCCTGTTATAGTTTTTATTTCTTTAAATTTTTTCCAGTTTTATTGAGATATAATTGACATTAACTAGTTTTTATTTCTTTTGTAAAGCTGGTTAAATAAGGAACAAATAATACTCTTGCAGTATTTTTTTGCAGTAAGCCTTTTGTTCATATATAATATAAATGAAATAATATCTTAACATTTATTGATTAAAGTAATACTGTGTACTACTCTTCTAAGCATTTTTTCACCGATTCTTTAATCCTGATAATAATTCTATTAGGTAATAATTATCCTCAGTTTATGGATGTAAAACCTAAGGTGCAGTAAGGTTAAGTAACCTACTCAAAGTTGGACAGCCAGCAAGTTAAAGGGGGCTGGGCTTTGAGCCTGTCTTCATACCTTCTGCTCTCCCGTAACTCTGCTCATACCTCAGTGCCCTTGACTTTGGCGGGTTCTGATAGGCATGTGTTGAGACTGGGTAGCCTGGGCAAGAATGTGGGTCAGGCAGGGTTTTACCACTAGACCAGGCAGTGCACCTGCTGGTTGGAGATGGGGAGCCCAGGCCAATTGAAAAAACTCATCAGGACTTGAAGAGTGAAGGAAGCTAGGCATCATCTTTTAGGGAAAAAGACTAAAGCTAGGATTGTTTTAAATGAGGGATGAGTTTGGCTAACAAGTCTTGGTTCCAAGTATTGGCTTTAACAGGGCTGTTTAGGATTCCTTTGTTATTATTATCCATTTGTACCACTAAGTTTCTGGGTGATAAGAAGCATCTACCTTATGAGCTGTTGCAGTGAGAAGATGTTAAATCTTCAACTGAGCTAGAACCTCCGTATTCCTTGGCCCTTGAGTTTTTCTCAGTCACTTTTGGAAGCAGCACCTTTATCATTCTCATGGACTAGGTCATGACATCAGTGCTGCATTCTTTTGAATACCTTGGCCTTGTGCCCAGGTTATTTCCCATGTTACAACCAGAGCTCTCTGGTGGTGGACCTCAAATTGGGGCCCTGCCTTTTTTCCCCCATTCGATTTTTATATCTTGGAAACATATGCTTTTTTAATGTGGGCCACCATGAGTACATAAAAGGTGATGCCGGTGCTAGCATATGGTTGTGCACAACAGTAACAGACTGGTATTATTTCAGGTTAGAATCCTAACAGTTCTAGAGAGAGCACAGACTGAGTGTCCTTAAAATGTAATTTAAGAGTTCAAATCCAAAACACTGACATTCTGAAAAGCATATATGGCAAGTCAGTTCAAGGTAGTACATAGAATTCAGATTTCTTATTCTGAGAAAAGCTATTGCCAATCCTAAGGCAATAAAATAAACAGAGGCAGCAGGGGTCAGGAAACAAATTTATAGGCCAGTGATTCCTGTTTACCACAAACATTGTCAATATTTCATCATCCACATTTGGGTTTATGCCCAGGTAGAATTCTTTAGTTGACCATTTTGGAAATTCTAAACCATATATCAAGAGTGTTTATATTTGAAAAATGTTAGTGTTTGAAAAGTGGTAATCAATAGAATACATTCTTACAGAACAGATTATCAATAAATTCTTACTTAAACTGGTATTTCTTTTAAAGACACTTGTTAAGAAGACCGTGTCTTGTTAAAATGAACCCTGCTGTTTTTGGAGATTCTTCTGGCTTTGTGTTGTTGACGGTGTACTTTGCTGTCCCATTAGTATTGTCAGCTGTCAGACACATCTGAGGCCTCCCCAGGGCTAGATTAACAAAGCACCCCACCATCCAGATCCTGATGTCAAATAAAGAAGGCAGTATGTAATTTTTGGTGCTGTTCCCTTATTTGATCTTCCCTCAAGGTTATAGATAAAAATGGATTTTGATTTAAGGATTCATCCCATGAATATTTTGTGTTAGAGTGACATCTAAACATGGTCTTGGTGAATAAGACTGGTTTTAAGTCAAATACTTTCAAATATCATTTTTGCACCTGTCACCTCAGGTAATCTAAAGTAATTTAAAAGGTGAAATTAATTCCCATATATGATCCCTGTGTTGCCGTTTATTGAGTCTTGTTACGTTCTGAGAATCTGCTAAAAGCTTTATGTGCATTTACTCATTTGATCCCCCATTTTAATCCTGTGATGTAAGAACTGTTACCTTCATTTTATAGGTGAGAACACTGAAGTATCCATGGTGTTTTTCATAGTGAGTGGCATAGTCATGCTACAAATTGAGTTGTTCTGCTCTAAAATCTGTGCTCTTTACCCCTACATTTACTCTAATGAAGAAGTTAAGAGGGGTGGTAATTTATGAGAAATATTTATTGTCTGCTTTTCCTCCTTTTTTCTTGTTGAGTTCATCACAGATCATGTTCATGTGATGTGTAATAAATGTAATAGAGGAGATAAAGCATCTACTTCTTCATTCAGTAAGCATTTATTTATTGAGATCTAACATCATCTTCTACCAGTTTCTTTCTTTCATTCTATATTCTGATAAGGATCTCCAAACTTGTGTGCAAAAGGCAGTCTGTTAAAGTGCACAAATAAAAATGTTACTTTGTTTCTTTTTTCCCTTTCTATTTAAAATTCCAACTTTGTGGATGTTTTAGAGCTTACAAATAGATTAGTGTTAACCACATACTACATTTCATTGGCTCTAAGATGTATCCCCCACACCCCCCCCCACCCCCCCCGCATTTTAACATCTCAAATTGTGGTATTTCTTACGTAAGAATTAGTGTTTTTTATTCCTTAGTGGTTAATAAAATGACAGTATCTGCAATTTATCATTTCTTAGAGTCAATGAAATACAGAGTTATGTGTAGAAAATTAGAATGTAAACAAATGGACACATATTGGGGAATGTGTGCTCATTTATTATTTAGCTGATAGGAGTATGTAGTCAAAATGTTTTTTTTGACTTTTATCTTGCCTGCTTAGAATTTTCTGATTTCCCATCATCTGTGTTACAGGAATGCTCTTGCCAATATAAGTGCTACCCAAGTGTCTTTTCCCAAGGCATACTAATGTGGACCATTTTAGAATTGTTGAGGCAGGTAAACTCCCGTCCGGATGATCAGCATAGGTGTCATAGAGAGCTATGTTGTTGTGGCACGCATTTCAGTGTTGTGTAGATTTAATCTGGCCGTGAGCCCATTCACTGAATTCTTCCTCTGAATATTTTAATTCTGTTTATCCTCTAAATTCTCCTGAATTAGTATTATTGGGCCAGAAAGCTTTCAAACACTGATGCTATTCTTCATACTGTGTTTTCCCATCTTACACCTTTTCCTTAGCTCTTGTTTTGTTTTGTTTGTTTGTTTTGTTTTGGCCACGCCACGTGGCTTGCAAGATCTTAGTTCCCCAACCAGGGATCAAACCCCAGCCTCCTCCCCCTGGCAGTGAAAGCACTGAGTCCTAGCCACTCGACCGCCAGGGAATTCCTGACCTTAAACTCATGTTGATTATTGTTGTTTCCAGTAGTGCAGGGCTCACTTTGTATCCTCCACAGTTATTTCCACTGATGTTCATCATTTTCTCATCACTTTTAGTTTTAAAAATGATCTCGGATTTTATTTACGTAGACTACGCATTTTTTCTTTGTCCTGCTTTTTTGTTTGTTAAACACTATAGGGTCAGTCGTCTTATTAAAACTCCGTAAAACTAAACATGAACCTGCCGATTATAGAGGATGAGATAGCAGATACTGGAGTGGCTGCTTGTGACCACCTGTGCCATCTGTTGGTAGGTGGTAGAGTTGATTCTTTTGCTAAAGAGACTTTTCTTATTTAAAATGAAAATTTGAAAGTTGAAAATTCATAAATAAGGGTTTTCTGGTTTTTGTTACAGATGAAACTCTTACATGATTTTGTAATGAGATTCTATATGAACTTAAAAGTAAAGCTCTTACATTTTTATAACCATAGTATTGAAGGGTTCTTATAATTTTTTCTAAAAATTTAACAGTATAGTAGTGTAAAATAAAGATCTCACACAGTACTTTAAAATTGCACAATAAAGAGGTTAAAGTAAAGCAGTGGTCTTTAGAAGTAAACCTGATATTTTACAATATCTTTTAAGCAAGGTTAAAGGTAAGAGTCCAGTTTTATTCTCTGAATCCCATGAAAATAAGTCACTCATTCTTGCTATTTTCCTGTACAAGATGTGACACAAATTGGTTTTCTTTGTCTAGAAATTAAGTTGGTTTCTTAGATCATAGGCCACGTTAAAGAAATATCCTTCTTTATTTTTATGTCTTATTATTTTCATGGGAAAATATTAATGTTCCCTCCAATAAAGAGTATTGACCTTTTTACCTGTGTGTTTCCCAGGGGCATGTGCTTTTTTCCATGGTGGCTGCCCATGGTAGTCTTATTTAGAAGAGAATGGAAATGCATGTGTGTGACTGAATCTGACTTGTGATCGCTTTTATAAAATAAATTTCCCTCTTCTCTCACCTTTCTCTTCCTTATGCATTTACACCCAGATTCTGCAGAATTACGTGCTTATATAGCTCCTTCTCACACATGGCCGAGTGCTCTACTTGAGCAGAAAAACTACCACTGATGCACTGTTTTCTTTACTGCAGTTGTCCAGTGCTGCATAGAGCAGCTGTCATTGTTTTGCACAGTTCTGTTTTTCCTCCAAAACTGCCTGTGGCAATTTGTACTCATTCTTTATTACCCAAGGGTTTTGCAAGCAATAAAATAATGTATCTGACTACTTAATGGCCTAATGTGATTCCCTTTTCAGAGAAGCAGCAAAGTAGAAGACTCCTTTCACTTTTCCTCTTCGCTGACCATGCAATATTAGGCCTGTTGGGACAGGTTTTTTGATGTGCTGCCAGAATGCAGAAGGAGATTCTACTGTATTGCAGTCATATTTTCTTCAGATTCTTAAAAACTGTTTATAAGTTAAGCTCAGATCTGGTCAGAAATAATATTAAATATTCTATGTGTAATCCTGCCATGCAGGGAAATTTATTAATGTGATAGCTTATATTTAACATAATTTAAAAACTATCTTCAGGTCATATTGTAAAAAATCAATATGACATTGTGATGGTGAGCGTGAAAACGCTTTTCTTTGTTCTTGCTCTCCATTTATTGTACTCAGCATATATGTATACATATACATAGATTCCCCCCCGCCCCCCTTTTAAAAGAGCCTGCTGTATGCCATACACTGTGCTAGATGCAAGGGGTTTAACAATGGACAGAAGTGATGTGGCCCCTGTCCTCACGCTGTTTATAATTGAATAGTTCACTATAAAGCAGAGATTGACTGTGTGCTGCTGTGATGAGTCTTAATGCTGAAGGAGTGTCAGATGGAAGAGCTATAAGGAGAGGAATCTGCCCTTTCGGCAGCTTAGTACTGTAGAAGGCTCAGTTGCTTTGTTGTGTGTTTAAGCAGTCTTCCTTGTCTGCCTTCGCCAAAGCAGCCCTCTGTTAGACTAGCTGAGTATTAATGAGACCCTGGGAACGCCCTTCTTAGTCTAAGACTTAACTAAGCTGTTGTCAAAGCCTCTTGCTTTCTCAATCATGCTTTCTTCCCCAGGCAGTCATGCTCCAGACATCCGGGGCACCAGATTCCAAAGATTTTAAGAGCAGAGAAGTTTAATCAAATTAACCTCTTTCCATAAGTAGTAAATACTAACTATTGTTTGTATTTTTGTGTTAGTAATAACGTAGCAGTACTACTTAATGGAACTAAGTGTTTGTAGCACAATTTTAAATCTGTATATTACAATTAAAAATTTTTTTTATGTTGGCGGTTAAAAAAGGCTTTTGCCTGATTAGTCTTAGGCTCTACTGATGTTAATTTATCTAGGTCAATGAGAGTGTTTTGGAGGTATGTGAAACCAGCAGTAGCTTAGATAATCCAAAACAGTGCGTTAATTATAATAAAATGACTTCCCCCCCCCCCGCCCCCATTTCTCAAAGCACACTCAGTGCCTACTATTAATACAAAAAAGTGATCTGCTGGGTCCTCTTCAGGACTGTCCAGAGGCTAACACATACCTTGTTCTCACGGGTGGGACTAGGTATGCAGAGAAGACAGAAATGCCCCAACTTGAATAATATTAAGCAAGGTGCTGTCCTGAGGGTCCAGATGAGTGATACAGAAAGAATACTCCAAGTTCAAAGAAGGGTATTGTTCTGGGCTATCCTGTAGAGCCTATGGGAACAATCTTGATCTTCTTTTGAGGAATAAAGTAGACAGAAAGGTGGAGGAGCTGGTACCTTGCAAGAAGGCAGGAAAGGCACAAAGTGTGTCCACTTTCTGTATGGGACATCATGTAGACAGATTAGACTGGCATAGAGTAAGCAGTTCTCAGGTAGGGGGTATGAAGAGCTCTGGGACTTTGTGTGGTGTGCAGGACTGTGAGGCCATCTGAGAGAAAATAGCCTTCACTCCAGTCTGGGCCACTCTGGTCTTTCCTTTTTAAAATAGATTCGGATGCTGTGTAAAATTTTGTATGAAAGGAAGACAGTATTTCTCAGAAGAGTTTAAAAACCAGTGGCACAATTGATTTAAGGTTTGGATGTGACTTTTGTAATACTTTGTTATTTGGATTTTGGAGTGGATTTTCCTTTCTAGTATGTTTTTTCTCTCATTTTTTAAAAGTTATTTATTTATTTTTTTGGCTGCATTGGGTCTTTGTTGCTACGCGTGGGCTTTTTTCTAGTTGTGGCGAGCGGGGGCTACTCTTCGTTGCGGTGCGCGGGCTTCTCGTTCGGTGGCTTCTCTTTTTGCAGAGCACGGACTCTAGGCGCGCGGGCTTCAGTAGTTGTGGCATGTGGGCTCAGTAGTTGTGGCTCACGGGCTCTAGAGCGCAGGCTCAGTAGTTGTGGCGCACGGGCTTAGTTGCTCCGCGGCACATGGGATCTTCCCGGACCAGGACTGGAAACCCTGTCCCCTGCATTGGCAGGCAGATTCTTAACCACTGCGCCACCAGGGAAGCCCTAGTATGTTTTCTAATATGTTTATTTGAATTGTAAAATTTGAACTTACATTCCCAAACTCACATTAAGTAATTTGAGATGAGTACTGATGAGTAGATGATTTCATTCTGATTTGTGGTGAGAACTTTAATTAATTTCAGTAACTATTATATCCAGAGTATGATCACATCTTATCTTGTTTAATGTTTATATCTCTGTGAGTTAGGCATTATTATCTCTATTTTAGAGCCTTGAAAACTGAAATACAGAAAGGTTAATTAACTTAAGGCAGTTAATAATGGATCACATTTGAACTCAGGTCTGCCTAATTGTAAGAACCTCTGACATTGCCTTTCTTAGTGCTGAACAATTGAGAATTGATTTTATAGCCTTGCATTAAAATAGGCATGTTATGTCTAACTACAATTTTTTTAAATAAGTTTTTATTTGAATACCTGGGCTTTTGTTTGTTTGGTTTGGTTTGGTTTGGTTTTGGCTGCGCTGGGTCTTAGTTGCGGCACGTGGGATCTTTAGTTGCAGCATGCGGGCTCTTTTAATTGCAGCATGTGAACTCTTAGTTGCGGCTTGCAGGATCTAGTTCCTTGACCAGGGATCGAACCCGGGCGTCCTGCATTGGGAGCATGGACTCTTAACCACTGGACCACCAGGGAAGTCCCTAACTACAATTTATTTTCAAATAAACAAAAAATGCATCTGGGTAAAAAATGTTTATGTGGACAACTTTAGAAGGTGGAATTTAAAAGTTAGGCAGGACAAACAGTGAAGGTTTAGTTTTGGAAATAAGTGAGTCTCATGACTTGAAAGAAACCTTCCCCCTCCCCCCAAATTGCTTTAAAATTACTTAGAATTTCTTAAGTTAAAGATGAAAAAAAGTAATCTATATTCTTATCAAGTTAGTGATAAGAAGGCTTTGGGTTAGTGGTTAGCATGTTTATAGATGTGAGCTGAGCCTCAGAGATGGAAGGGGAAGGAAAGCAGACTGTAGAGAATAACAGGAGACACAGATACTCTTACACCACTGTCTTCAGTTTCCACTTCCTCTTCTTAAAGATGACACCATGCTTTTATGTCTTTAACTTTCTTCTCATCTCTGTCCTTTCACTTCCATTTATCTTCAGTGAATTAATAATTCTGTGAAAGTCAAAGCTCTACAAAACAAGCGTCATTTGTGTTGGTGTGTGTATACTTAAGATATGGTTGAATCTAGAATCTTTCCTCCCAATGCAATCTAATAATTGTAATCTATAGTTAAATTATCAAATTATCGGTGTACATATGGTTGCTTTTTAACACCTTAGGCCTTAAAATATTTCTCAGATTTTTAATACTGAGTATATTAATACAAAGTGACACCTCCTGGCTTATTAGAAATTTGCCTAGTTGGCACAACTCCGGATACCTTTAGGGATACACAGAGATGTTCTCCAAGTTCAGAGAAGGTGATCCTGGACTGTTTCCTGTGGAGTGTGCAGGAATAGTCTTGAACTTATTTTACTTTTCTCTCACAATGTATGAATTTCATATGTGGAATTGTATAGTATTTGAAGGGTTTTTTTGCCTCACAGTTGAGAAAAAGACTTTTTCCAAGTATTTCGTTTAAGGTGATAATGTTGGATTTTATGACATTGATTTATTTTTGTTACTTCTGTAACTTTTTTATTATGTTAAAAATAATAGCTCATACATCAGAATTAAAATATAATTTCAAGCCCTTTTCTTGGTGCCTCATTTATGTTTTTTGTTCCTCAGTGTTTTTTCTTCTGTTTCATTACTCTAATATTTTCCCTCAATATTTAAACAATTACATTTTACGTATTTTATGCTATAAAACATTTTTCTGCAGAGTTGATTTTGGGGGGGCATTGCTTGTGAAATCAAGCTTATTTAAGGAGACTTGACATACAAATTAAAAATTTTTGTTCTATTACATCTATTTAATATAAACCTATAAATGGAAATGATTATTTCATGTGTCTTTATAAGCATAACAACTTATTACTTTATTAAGTACCATCTACATATACTTGTACCATATTAAGATCTTTAATTAACGTACTTGTATTTTATGTTTGTGGTTATAAGACACTCAAACTAAAAGGGATGAAAAACTACTGATGTTTTAGAATGTTAACTGAGGGGGAATGGAGGAATATGATAATATTTGAGAATACATAAATGCTAAATTTGGAAGTCCATAAACCACTATGTACTCTGTTATGCTGTCCTTGTTTTACAGTTGGCTAAATTGTTTTTAATTCAACTTTCCCAATTGGACAGTATTCTCTTTCCAGCAACACTGATTAAAAACAGTTATTAGCAACTTATCTCTGAAAGAAAGACTTCCCATTTCATCTTTTGATGACCTTAAAAAATATTTGGGGAGTTAAAAATAGCTGTATAAATGGTTAACAAGATACCAGATTAGCCTGTGGTCTGTTTCTTTTCCATTATAGAGATGAAAAAGTGAAAAGTCTTATTGCCGATTTATGCTATAGTATAAACTTCTTTGGACTTTTAATAATCTCAACATTTGTTTTAATTTTACTACTTATACAGACGTATGAGTACAATAATTACATATACTTATCTCCAGAATATATATGAGAGAAATAGTACTTTTGAATTTTAGAAGTTTAACATTGCTTAGGTTGAAAATAAACAAATGAAGGTATATTTTCTTTGTGTCCTTGTTCACTTCTTAAAATGAGAAATCAGATCAACTGAGAAGGATGGGTGCCTCAAATCAGAAGCTGATGCCGTTCCTTTAGAACTTAAGTGGGAAATAATCGCCACTTTTCAATTTAAGAGTGCTAGCTGATTCCTTTTCTTGGTCAGGAAGAAAATATAATTTATGTCTTTTGATTGGCTACAGTTGAATTCTTTTAGTAATTTAAAGGGCTTAAAAACTTTTCTGTTATACATCTTGCCAGAAATAAGTAAGAAAAATATGTGAAGTTTTGGTTGAGTCCTTGACTAAATGATAAAGTTATTTCAGAATGCATAAGACATTGGATCAAAAAACATATGCAATAATACATTTTAATGAACTGAATCCTGTTTATAAATATGCTAGATTGCCAGGTGAATGTAAAGGTACTGAAATTGACTTTTGGACTGTATCCATGTGTAAACTGTTTCAGAGATTGCAATAAGGACCATTAGTCTGAGTATGGGATAGACTAGGCTTATCCAGCAGCAAAAGAGCAGTCACCAGTATTTCATAAACAGAATGCTACATCTTCATTTATTAGATCATTACCTAGAAAGCTCTCCCTGGAATTTAAGTGCTGATGACAGGGCTGATGGCAGAGATGGCATGCAACTCTGGAGAGCATGTGAATACTGAACTACTCATTTAATGCAACTAATTAGCTCTGCTGCACAAAATACGGGTAGATAGAGCTTCGGAGTTTGGATGCTGAAGATTTGGCTTCTCTTCTGAGGTTTACTGCTACTGTCTTTGTCATCCTTTAAGAGTATATTGTATCTTTCGTGTGGAGTGGGCCTTGGCCGTTTCAGGGGGATTATGAAATGTAGTCTCTTTGAGCTCTTGTCTGCCTCATAGGGCTTTATTTTATAGGCTGTGTATCTGAGCAACTTGGAATAATCTACTACCATTAATCCTTCAGGTGTTAGCCAACTTCATTTTCTGTTAAATCTCTCTATTACTTTTCTCCAGGGATTCTCCTGCTGGTCACTTTTGCTTCTGGGTTAACTTTGTTTCACACAGTTATATATTTAATTATGGGGAGTGGTAAAAAAGACAGTTTTTATTCCTTTACCAGAACTGTTTGCTCCTTTACTATTTATGTCAGTTGTGGAGGAAATACAGTAACCAAATTCACGTAAGTAACTGCAGCATATTCCTGGTTTTAGTAAATCTGCCAAATTAGAAAGACAAATTAAAGAGGTCTGTTAGGTTTGGTTTTTTTTTTTTAATTAATTAATTTTTAATTTTTTTGGCTGCATTGGGTCTTCGTTGCTGCGCCGGCTTTCTCTAGTTGTGGCGAGCGGGAGCTACTCTTTGTTGCGGTGCGCGGGCTTCTCATTGTGTGGCCTCTCTTGTTGCGGAGCATGAGCTCTAGGCACGTGGGCTTCAGTAGTTGTGGCACGCAGGCTCAGTAGTTGTGGCTTGTGGGCTCTAGAGTGCAGGCTCAGAAGTTGTGGTGCACAGTTGCTCCACAGCATGTGGGATCTTCCTGGACCAGGAATTGAACCCGTGTCCCCTGCATTGGCAGGCAGATTCCTAACCACTGTGCCACCAGGGAAATCCCGGTCTGTTAGGTTTTAAGGAAGGAAGTAAAGATCAGAAACCCAAGCAAAATTTATCTTTTATCTCTAGTAATTCATTTCTCTAGGATCATTAAGTGCAATTTGAATTAGTACCCAGGATATTAATTTTATCTGTTAATTATGCAATCATTTAAGATTAGATAGAATGTAATTTCTTAAAGAACCTTAGAGAATCTCATCTGATGATGATTCCCTTCTTCATGTCATTGCTACTTGGAGAATTCGTAGAAAACAAATGTAGTTATTAGATTGTGAGTTTATCATCACCAGCAATAGTTGGAACTGATTCTTATACTTAACAGTGTCTTAACTAAGGACCTACAGATGTTCACCTTTAATAGATGCTGTCAAGAAGCTTCCCAGAAGTGGCTGTGCCAGTTTAGACTCCCACCAGAGGATATGAAATTTTCTGGTTTTCTGCATCTTGTCAGCACTTGGAATTGTCTATTTTAATTGTTTTAGCCATTTTGGTGCCCATGAACTGTTTACTATTGATGGTGTTATTTTAAAAGCATTTCACCTTGACAGAATCTTTATGGATTTAAGTGTCTAGTTATTAAAATATATATGAAGGCTACTTTTTTTCATGCCAGTTCAGTTAAGGTTGTAAAGTTCAGTGTTTTGAGAGTATAGTGCTTTTGTCAGTCAGATTTGAATTTGAAAGATGGCCCTACTCTTGACAAATGATGTGACCATGGGCAAGTTACCTGAACTCTCTGTATCTCTGTTTTCTTATCACTTCAAAGTAGGGAGAATAACATAATGCCTATCTCAGAGTTACTGTGAGATCTTAAGGAGGCGATGTATGTAAAGCACTCAGAATAGTGCCTGCCAAAGTGAGCACCCAGTAAACAGTAGCTACGATGAGTACTTCCTTTCCTGCAGTGACTTCCTTCCTAAGCTTTCAGTCTCACATTATCTCACTAAATCCTTCAAGGCTCGACCTTAGGCCTAACTCCTCCACAAAGCCACTTGATTCTCACAGGTAGAATAATCTCTTCTGACATTTTAGAGAAACATATACTTGTCCGCTGGTATTTATCTGTGCCCTCTATTATACTTATCTGTGGTCATATTTTTAATTTTCTCCTAGAGCATAAGTTCCTTGAGGATAGAGATTATGTTTTATTCATATTTTTAACTCCCTAATTGTGTGACATCTTTCCAAGTATTTAGAAGTCACCCAGTAAAAAAATTTTTTTACTCTTTAAATAAGAAACTCTAAAGTTAGTACTGTAGTTTTTTTTTTTTTCTTACATAGTGCATGACACATGGAGAAACTGTTTGCTGTAAATCTCTCAGAAAGATAGATATTTGCATAATAAGTGGAATAATGGATTATATATTTTATTTCTTGCAAAATGTCATAGGCTTTTTCGGTGCTTTTCTTTTTTTTTTTTTTTTTTTGCTTTTCTAAGACATTAATGATGAGGTTTACCTTATATTACTCATTACATTGCCCATCGCTTTGTTGAACTGTATTTGACTTCCTCATTTAATCGAGACATTAAACTCTCAATTATTCCCATATCGATTATTCTTGTAAATTCTTTCTTACTAATTTTTCATACTTGTTTAGCTTCTCCTATGCACCCCAAACCATGTTCCACTACTCCCTCTTCCCAGTCTCTTGAGTATGTCTTTAAGACATATAACCGGGTTGTAATATTAGATAAAGCAAAACAAGATTGGAATGGTTAATTTGTCAAAACCGTGTAATGCAAACCAGAGTCCAACACATGACTAGTGATTTTTGTTCTTAACTGGCTGTCTTTAAGAGTGAATGATGCTTTCCAGCTTTTCCCCCCACAAAGATCACAATTGATTTAACACCATTTTCGAATGACACCAAAACGTTTTTCTCAATGGATGATAAAGAATTAATTTCTACAGCAAAACTCAGTAAAATCTTGGAGCAGTTTTCCCATTAGTTAAACGCCTTTAGGTTCTCTCTCTTGCAGAATGAAACAGATGCCGTTAGGCATCCAAAATTGAGTTTTGGCCCAGTAAGACCCACTTCCAGTAATATTGGACCTAACAACACTCCCTCTCTCTCAACCTTTGTATTTCCTAAAGACATTCATCATCCTTTCAGTCTGACCTTTTTGTGTCTCTGTACTATGTATCAGGTCATCTCTTTGACCTCACAAAAGACAAGTCACTCATGGCTTTGAATTCTAATCCTTGCCCCCTAATGACTCCTTTGCGCTGTGAAAGACATTTACCCCAAGAAACTGTCTTTCTGCTTCTCAGCCAAATGAAATGTGCTTTTGAAAGTTAGTTAAGCACGTAATATACTTTAGACTTCAATAACAGAAAACTGGTTGGCTGCTGCTGTTAAATTGAGTGGCAAGCTATCATTTGATTGTGGCTTTTTGGCATGTGGTTTCTTAGCGTACACATCTCTTTAAATGCTAGAAGTATGGCTGTGGTTCACCTTGTTTCTTGTCTTCTTATCAATTAGCGTGCCTCCTTAAGGACTATCTCTTGATAAAATTTGTTGCCATTTATCATTACTCTTTGCATATGACCCTATTAGCCAACTTTTACTCATAATGACAGAGTTAATATCTAGGTTAATTAGAATTCATTTTTCATTTATGATTTTAAAATCATAGAGATTATACAGACGATTTACTCCCCTTATAGGGAGAGTAAAAGTGTATTTCTAGTTTAAAAAAATTATTTAAATGAAATACTGACTAATTGGATTCTACTGTTTTGTCTTGGCAAAATATATCTTGTTTCTTGATTTATATAATATTCTTTCATATTTTCATTCTGTGGGAATTGCTTATGATATAGAAGAATCTACAAATAACCCATTTTTTTAGGATTAGGCTTTATAAAACATTGGCTTCCTAATTTAGGTATTTTTATGTGTTTGTTTTATGAATACAGTTTTGTACAGTATATGTTTTTAAAGTATATTGTTAAATATTTGAAAAATGAGCATTTTTATTAAGTTTGAAGAATGTACATTTCTTGAACTATAAACTTAAAACAAGTGAATTTGGATATCTATAAATGGAGCTTGCGTAACGATTTAATGAAAAAAAGAATTACCATCTTCTATGTAAGATGTGCTTTTAATTCAGAGGGAGAAGTCTTTAGTTAAATTTACTGCTTTTGTATGAACCAGGCTTGGCTTCCTGCCACTGGCTATTAGAATGTCTCAGTGGTGTTGGTTTGTAATTTCCTATTCAGTAGATACATTTAGTTTATAGAGAGTTTTAGTATTGATGGTCCCTATACCATGTGTAGACAGAGAAATTAATTGTTTTTTTAAATTTATTTATTTATTTTTGGCTGCATTGGGTCTTTGTTGCTGCGCGTGGGCTTCTCATTGTGGTGGCTTCTTTTGTTGCTGAGCATGGGCTCTAGGCGCATGGGCTTCAGTGGTTGCGGCACGTGGGCTCAGTAGTTGGGGCTCGCGAGCTCTGGAGCACAGGCTCAGTAGTTGTGGTGCACGGGCTTAGTTGCTCCATGGCATGTGGGATCTTCCTGGGCCAGGGCTTGAACCCGTGTCCCCTGCATTGGCAGGTGGATTCTTAACCACCGTGCCACCAGGGAAGTCCCGCACAGAGAAATTTTATAGCACGCACAGACTGGTCTAATAAATTTTAGTGAAATTGTTATTTCTATTTTTAGACTTCGTGCATCTTCTCAATTATTTTCTGAGTGCATATACTGTCCTGGCCTGCTAGGATACCAGTATTAGAAAAGCAGTGCTATGTCTTGTGTCATGAAGGAGTTCATTGAACTCTCAGAGTCAAAATTTTAACTTTCATGGAGTTATACCTCGAAGAATCTAGTTGTGAATTATGGTTTGGGGCTTTAACAGCATTTTCAAAGGCCAATATAATGAAAAATCTTCATGTTATTGGGATATTAAATTGAGGTTTACCACAATATTTGATCTTTCAGAGAACTTTTAAAATTATTCTTAACTGCATTGAAAGAAATGAATCTTACATTGCAACCAGCGTATATGTGTTTGTGTCTCTCTCGCTTTCTTGAAAACAAGTCTGAAATTCTGTTATGTTTTCTATTCTATTTTATTCTGTTCTATTTAGTTAAAAGATATTGGTTGAAATTCACTAAATTGGTTTCATGACCCCAACTGTTTGAAAAATCCTGTCCTAGAATTTTATTCTCCAGGGATTTCCTTTTTTCTTTCTTTTTTCTGTTCTCTCCTTTCTTCCTTTTCCCTTTTTCTTTCTCTTTCTTTTCCTCTCTTTCTCTTTATCTCTCTCTCCCTCTCTTTTTTCTCTCTCTCTCTCAAAATTCCTTTTTCATTTTCCTCTTTTTAATGTAAATCTCTCAAATATGTTCCCTGATTCTCTGTCTTTGTAATCAGAATATTCAGAATATATTTAATAGCTCCCGGAGGATGTGGGACCATCATCATGAATCTTGGTTGTCACATCTGAAATCATATCATTATTATGCTCCCAGAACCATTTCTCCCCATGTGGAAGGGCCCTGGATGGGTGCACTTTCTGTAAGGTTCTGTCTCCCAGGTGTTTTCTTAATGTTTATTTTAGTTTGTTGAAGTATAGTGGTAAATGAGGCTAAGTTTTGAGTTAACCAGGCTTCCTTTACCATTTGTATATCTTGGGCAAAATAAAATGTCCATGCAATGTTACATTTTTAGACTCAATACCAGTTATGTTAGAACTGCCTGGTTTAAATATTTCTAAATCTTTAACAAGAAAACATTTATTTAGAAGTATAGAGGTTTTGACTGTAATTATGGAAAAGAATTCTCTGTATTTCATTTACTTTTTCCTAAGTCTGCAAATGATTCATGTATCACTCTTTCTTTGGCTATGCCAAAATGTTAAATGCTTTCTCTAGAAAAGGGCTGGTTATAAAAGGTAGGAGATCCACAGTTATATTATTAGAAATTATGTAGTGTATTCAAGAAGATTTATGCTTAATTGTTGTTGGGTTCTTTTACTAATATAAAATGTGTAAAGTTTTAAAAATTTAAATCATTTTAATTTCAAGCTATTTGGTCATGGGAAATATGTTCATCTATGATGGTTTATGAGCAGTTATCTCCACTTTTAACAGAATGACTTCAAAGCTGAGTTTCTTCCAAGAGGCAGTCGCTAGTGTCTAAAAATAAAGATGGTTTCAGTTATGTCTTTGTTTTAATCTAGAGTAGAATGCCACTGAGAATAGTAACATTCCGCACTTGAGAACATGTTAAGTAATGTAACCTATTCCTGTCAGCATATGCTTAGTAGAAAGTATTGGTCTTTATATGAAAATCAGAGACTTTTGTGTGATATTAAGGCAAAAACCAAGCTGGTCATTTTCATTCTGCTAAAGTGCAGTGTCTCATTGTAGCATACTTCCTTCGTCGTCAACAGTTATGCAGGGTCTGATTTTGAGACTTAAGCTGTTTCCTTGGGACCAAGGTTAAGTAGAGACAATGTTAAGTATCATTGTCTACTCCTTTAAAAAATTATTTAAAAACAGCGATTTAAAAAATAGAAATCAGTAATAATAATGGCTGTCTGTAACTTGATGCACTGCCCCACCTCCCAGTTAAAAGGCATAAGAAAAGACTGCAAGTAAGATGTGGATAACTTAGCTCATTATTCTGCAGAAAAATAATTTTTCTGGATATTTAAAAAGACGAAGCTTCATTCCGATTTATAAATTAGTTTATGTCTTAAACATTACCAGTTGATGAATGTACCCATTATGGTATCACAAGGTTATACTTGTTGGTTTATCTACCTATAAAATGTATTTCCTTTTCATTTTCACTGTCATGTTCTAATCTTAAATTTTCCTCACTGCACTCTGGGGTACTGCACTAGCCTTTTAATGCTTTGACTCCCTACTCCTTTCCCTATATCTCATCACACACCCCACCCCATGCCCCTTTCCTGAAATGATCACATACAAATATCAGGGTTACAGGTTCTCATAGGTGCGATCTACTGGAGAGACGAGAACTCACTCTTTCTATCCCAGTTTCAAGTGCTGGGAAGGAATTGGCAGGGTGGGTTGGGTTCCCACCCCTCATTCAGCCCAGTGGTTTCTGAGGAGCCGCCCCCACGAGTATTTCTACTCTTGGTTCCCTGAGTAGGTATTAGTGCCTGTTCCCCTTTGTGACTAGTGATAGTCAGGGATTTATTTATTCTCTTCCAAATTTTTGTCCCCAGATTTTTCAGATAGTAGTAAATGGGTTTTTAAGTGGAACAATTAAAAGTAACATATCTTTGTAAGCACAGCTGTTACTGTAGGTTTTTCATAAAACCAAATAAAAACTAACCTGAATAAAAACACATTCCATAAATGTTGTAGTTAAACTTCCCTTTTTCTTAACACCATCTAGCCTTTCCATACTATTGAAAGAGAAAGCGAGAGGGAAGACTGGAACCCTACCTTTAACCTTTTAGTGTCTCAGATACAATGTACAGGTTATTCAGATAGAAGGGCAAGGGGAAGAGTTCCGGTATTAAGGACTGGGGTTTGCTCACAGGGACTTTGCTAGAGGGTGGAGTGGGACAGGAGCTACTAGCAAAGATCCCTGGGTCTCGCTAGGAGACCCTGGAGAATATCCTTGCGCTGTCTCTGGATAGTGGTACTGTCAGCTTCTGCTTCCCCCTTATCTTAATCTAGTTTCTTTAATTCTGCGTTTTTAATCACTGACATTATTTTACCTTAAATTATATTGACTATCAAGAACATGTCACTTGTACTATGTAGCTAACCTAGGCAGATTTGTTGGATAAAGGGAACCCACTTATCAAATACAATGAAAGCAGTAGTTTTTTCCCACTATCAACAACATTTTTCTATAAACCTGTGAAACAGCTAGCTCAATAATTTTGTCTTTATTTTTTTTATGTCCTTGTCAGGGTGGATGTCCTACTTGTGTGCTGAGGAAAGGAAGGCATTTTCTTTTTTCTTTTTAAAAAGAAAATTTAATTCACTGTACACAGGTGGAAATGAAAAAGAAATACTATGCTGATTTTCCCTGCTATTAAAAATTTCCTTATGAAAGAGAAAGATAAATACCATATGAGATATCACTTATATGTGGAATCTAAAATATAACACAAAGGAACATATCTATGAAACAGAAACAGACTCACAGACATAGAGAACAGACTTGTGATTGCCATGGGACGAGGGGAGGGGAGGGTGGGGAGGGAAGGTTTGGGAGCTTGGGATTAGCAGATGCAAACTAGTATATATAGGATGGATAAATAACAAGGTCCCACTGTATAGCACAGGGAACTATATTCAATATCTATGATAAACCATAATGGAAAAGAATATGAAAAAGAATATATATATGTATAACTGAGTCACTTTGCTGTAGAGCAGAAATTAACATAACATTGTAGATCAATTATACTTCAATAAAGTTGTAAAAATAAAAAAAAAGTAGTATAGATTCCTAAAAAACAAAAAATTTCCTTATGAATTGAACAGGTATATTTAATTATATTTTCACGTGGTACTACATATATATTAATTGTTAAAATATTCTAATATATATAAAGTACTGTTGGAGGTATCTTTGAATGTTGAATTAATTCCATTTAACAAAGAAGATAACGGAATATAAGATAAATGCATTACATATGCAAAATTTCTTTTAAATGGCCATTCCAGCTATTATTTTGGGAGGTAGAATTATTTACCTCCATTTGGCTTTGGATTTTACATCACAGTATTAACTATTTCTTTTGTGATTTTTTTTTTTTTTTTTAAGTGAGTCAGTGGAGGGGCATTCCAGTGCCTTTCAAATAGATACTCAATGTGTTTGTGTTTGGTTTTTTTTTAAAAAAAAAACAATGACTATTTAAAATTAACTTATTCAACTTTTTAAAATAAGAGAAGAATCAAGAATTCTTTCCCTTGTGTGAGTAACTATAAGCCATCCTATCATATTTTGATTTAGACATGGTATATTAAAGAATATGTAGAGAATAGTGATTGAATTTTAATTCTAGCTTTACAACTAAGATGTTTTTATAAACCTGTTTTTCCTTTTTTAAGCATTAGTCTCTTCCACAGTAACTTTTATATGTTGACTTAGAAATATCACCATTTATTCACCTAATTTTTATTTATTACCTACTACGTCTTGTTATTGATGATTTTGAAAGGCTGGTTAAAAACTTTTTGTGAATTAATAATTTTTGTTGCATTAATATGCTTCTTTTCCCTTTTTACTTGTAACTTGTCTAAAGATTACTGCTAATATAATAGTAACTCTAAATTGGATCCTCTCTGGTAATCATAATGCTTACTGGGTTATTTATTTGACAGTCTGGTGTCTTGATGTTGATCAAATTATGTTCAATGTAAGATTTATAGAAGAGCACCAAATATGCTGTGCCTCGTACTTTGTGTCACACTATAGTTTTCAGTACTGACTGTCCATAGATATAAGTTAGTCGCAAGTACACACAGCCTAGTAAAAGAAGATAGAACCTACCACGTTGGAGGCTCTTAAGAAGTACCTGAGGGACTTCCCTGGTGGCGCAGTGGTTAAGAATCCGCCTGTCAGTGCCGGGGACACGGGTTCGAGCCCTGGTCCGGGAAGATCCCACATGCCGCGGAGCAGCTAAGCCCGTGCGCCACAACTGCTGAGCCTGCACTCTAGAGCCCGTGAGCCACAACTACTGAGCCCACGTGCCACAACTACTGAAGCCTGCGCACCTAGAGCCTGTGCTTCGCAACAAGAGAAGCTGCCGCAATGAGAAGCCCGCACACCGCAATGAAGAGCAGCCCCCACTCGCTGCAACTACAGAAAGCCCGCACGCAGCAACGAAGACCCAATGCAGCCAAAAATAAATAAATATTAAATAATAATAATAATTAGTATAAAAATTTTTTTAAAGAAAAGAAGAGGTACCTGAGATCCCCATCTAGAAGCTGTGCAGCCTCTGCTGCCAGGATGATGGGAGGGAATTGTGCAGAGCAGCTCAGCTGGGGGCTGACCCTGAGAGAGGAGCACTCTGGGGACGTGGTAAGGTTTTCCTCTGCTGTCTCAGCCAGGAGACGTCAGTGCCGTCTGGGCCCAGAATTAGGAGAGCTAGATTAGAAATCGAGAAGAGAAAGGAAAGATACACCAGTGTTCAAAAAGACTGTCTAGCATTTTATGATCTTCTTTTGAACACTATCCTAAACTGAATCCAGAAAGCATGTAGCATTTTACCCCTTGGGATTCACCATCTGAGAGGTACAGTCGCTGAAATATAGTAAGAGTGCATTTTACCCAAACACATACAGGAGACTTTTTTCCCCCTTGCATTTAACTCCTGGGATTTGTTTTTTTTAGTGATCTGTATGGTCTCTTACCATCTCCTTGTCTATTTGTGGCACTTTTAATTCTCGCTTAGCAAGGGGAAACTAGACTGAGGAGTGTGAATGAATCCCAACCACTATGCACTCAAAACAGACACATCCTGCTGATGGTAGCTTGTTAGCTGGTGTGACTTCATATTCTAGGGACAAGATGATCTTTGATGATAAGCTTTGGTTCACTTGTTTAATCTCGATTAGTAGTGTTCTATTCTTAGAAGAAAAAAAGACAGAAGGCTTGTGTTCTTTCTAAATGTTTCTTTGATATGACTATTCTAGGGATTAGAGAGAAATGACACTATTTTTCCACCTGATGATTATTTGTAGGTCATAATTGTCAAACAAATTCTCAGAGGCCGTCACAGTTCACACACCAGAGAAATATTTCTTCAGTGTGACAATTAATGTAGTCAGGCTTTTGAATTTCTTTCTTTAGATGCTGTGTGCTCTTATGAGTTCAGATTACCGCCTATATCATGGCCTCTTTTTAAATTATTCTTCCTACTAGTATTATAGACCTGATCTTAAACTGTTGCCATTTGATTTCTCTGTGTTGGTGTGAAGTGAACACAGAGCTAACATTCACTGTGTGCTTCCCTCCCTTTGGAACTGTTTGAACTGGCAGAGCTCCTGAGTCAGCAGTGCATTTGGGTTATGCCAGGATACAGACACCACTTTTTTCAGTGCTGGATTTACATCCAAAGTTAATCAGTTAAAAAGTTTTGAAAATACTCACTTATGGACTGTTTGAAAAGTGCTTATATTTGCTTTGAAATTTCTGAAACTAAACCCTGCATTTGTAATCCATGGTGTGGCCACTAGAATACAAAATTGACTTATTCTTGTGGTGAATAAGATCCAGGAACAAAAAGGAGCACCTCCTTCTCTTGCTGTTGGTCAGAGTAAGAAGTAGCATTCTAAATCACATGAACTCTTAATGCTTTCTTGACACATTTATTTGGGGAAAATATTCTTAAACATGAACAACTGCTTTACATGCAGAGCGGTAAGGATCTTTCGACAACACATGACTATCGCATTGAATTAATGCTATTAGGCTTCAGAGTTATTCAAGGAAAAGGACACAGCTTTGTGGCAAGGTGCCAAACACAGGCCAGTTTGAATAAAATACATGCTTTTCTGTTACTTTTCCCGTTTCCCATTGTTTGAGCATCATCAAGTCATTCTGCTTTTGGTTGGGATGGGGGAGAGGAATCTGACAGCAGTGGGGGGCGAGGGGTTGTATAGAGTGGCTTTATTCCTGGATATATATTTTATACATAATCAAAATACATAGATACAAAAAAATAAAAATAAATAGATACATGCATTTCACATACTGCAAAAAGGCAGATGAAGGGTACACTCTTAGCTCCAGGTTTAACTTCCCTGTTTTACTTAAGAAAATGACAACACATACTGATTATGATAACATGTTTTAGAGCATGTTTTACTTTCTGTAAGAGGTTTCCCTGATAATGCATTTCTTTTTCTATTACTAAACATGATTAACGTGCCACATAAGTGTTAACTGTGCTTTTTCCCCAAAGACATCAAATGGGAGGCAGCATGTAGAAGCTAAATTATTCGGAGAGGAGTCAGTGATTGATTTAAATATAAAAGGATTAATTGGTCCCTGAACCAGACTATTAAACTGTACTGTGATCTTGACTGAAAGTGGAAGAATTACAAGTGCATTGCGTAGAATAAATTAATACATTTTTCATGGCTTTAATCCTTTTTTTCTGTATTGCTTATTGTGGTTTTACGTACTGCACTCTATTGTATGCTTAACTGATGCAGAGGGGATTCAGTGTGTAATGATTAAATGGGATAGAGGGATGGAACCATTCATTGAGCCTTTGTTTTTTTTAATTAATTTATTTTTGGCTGCCTTGGGTCCTCGCTGCTGTGCATGGGCTTTCTCTAGTTGTGGTGAGCAGGGGCTACTCATTGCAGAGCACGGGCTCTAGGCACGTGGGCTTCAGTAGTTGTGGCTCGTGGGCTCTAGAGTGCAGGCTCAGTAGTTGTGGCACACGGGCTTAGTTGCTCCGCAGTATGTGGGATCTTCCCGGACCAGGGCTCAAACCCGTGTCCCCTGCATTGGCAGGCAGATTCTTAACCACTGCGCCACCAGGGAAGCCCCATCCATTGGTTTTAAGATGGTAGTTCTTCCAGGGTAGCTGAAAATACCTCCAGAGAAAGAATATTTCTAAGAACTCTTACCAGTGATGACCCCGGGCACAGAAGTTAACTGTTACTGAATAAGAAATTTAAAAGTTTGTTCTGTGAATACATTGTTCAAGATGAACATGGGCTAACAGTGGGTAAATACAACCCTTTATCCATGAGAGAATTGAATTGAGCCTTCAGCTTTTGAGGGTAAACAGTGTAACGGCACCATACCCAGTGAATGTTTTCTTCTTTTTATAACTTTCTCTATTCAAACGATACTGATTTTTCTCATTCTAACTCACAGGCTGATACTTCAGTCTGACAGGATGCTGCTCTTGAAGGCTATCAGATCAGTCTCATGTCTCCTTTCCAGGGAGAGTAAATTTGTGTTTATTCACCTCTGTTATATTGCTGCTTTTATAAATAGGTATTCATGTAAGCTCTGCTTTCAAAAAGTAATCCTGGTAACAAAAGGAGAGCAGAAAAGTTTGGTTTGGCAGACTAGATTTAAGAATTTATAGCGATAGGGATAAATTAGGAGTTTGGGGCTAACATATACATACTACTATATATGAAATAGATAAACAACAAGGACCTAATGTACAGCACAGGGGACTATACTATATTCAATATCTTATAATAACTTATAATGGAGAAGAATCTGAAAAAGAAATGTATATAACTGAACCACTTTGCTGTATACCTGAAACTAACACAACATTGTAAATCAACTGTACTTCAATTAAAAAATTAATGAAAGGACTTCCCTGGTGGCACAGTGGTTAAGAATCCACCTGCCAATGCAGGGGACACAGGTTCGATCTCTGGTCCAGGAAGATCCCACATGCTGTGGCCCAACTAAGCCCATGCGCCACAACTACTGAGTCTGTGGTCTAGAGCCCATGAGCCACAGCTACTGAGCCCACGTGCCGCAACTACTGAAGTCCATGGGTCTAGAGCCCGTGCTGTGTGCAACAAAAGAAGCCATCTCAATGAGAAGCCCGCGCACCACACTGAAGAGTAGCCCCCGCTCGCTGCCACTAGAGAAAGCCCACGTGCAGCAACGAAGACCCAATACAGCCAAAAATAAATTTAAAAAAAATTTTTTTTTTAATTAAAAAAAATAATTCATGTATTTGTGGCTTTACTAGCAATATACATTTCAAGTTTCAAGAATAGTGTCTTCAAGATACTTCTCTTTACCCTGTCTCAGTACATCTTCCCTTTATAATTTGATGTGCTCTGCCTTTCAGTATTCTATCTGCTTCTAAGTACTCAGTCCATATGGGATATTTTAAAATAGGCACAACTTATCTGAGAATCGAAATGTGGGATCATTAGAATCTCAGGATCAAAGGCACCATTAAAGTTCATCCTGTCCCTTTCCCTTTTCAGTACTCTTGAGTTTCCTTTGTCACACCTTCAGGTACAGCAAATATATTACCCTTCTTGTAAGCCCATTTTTTTATTTAAACAACCCAGTTAGAAAGTCTTTATACTGAATTGAAATCTATTTTTCTGTAGTGTCTACATCAGTGGTGCTTGGCCAGTGTGCCTGTGTTCTCTAGTATACCATGAAGTATTGACCAGTGTGTTGCCACATTTTGATCAGTGTGTAAAATTGATATTTGCCACAATTGAGGACAGCACATACTGTTGCAACAATGACTGTAAAATACCATGCTGAGCAAAATAGGTTTCATGACATGGTATACTCGAGTGTGGCTTGTGTATGACTGTTTATGTCTCTTCCCTAAGTTGTCTTGTCTCTTGGTTAAATATCTCCACTTCCTTCAACTGTTTTCATGTTGGGTGGCTTTAAGTTCTTTTGGTCATTTTCTTTTGAGTGTGTTCCAGTTTGCATAATATCCTTTTAAAGTGTGGCATCCAGAATTAAATCAAACACTCTAAGCATTCTCTGACTAGCATAGAGCTGGAGCAGAGTAGATCATTAGCTCCCTTTACAAGTTTATTATCTTTTCAGTTCTGGAAATCAGAAGTCTGAAATGGGCCTCACCAGGCTAAAATCAAGATGTTGGCAGGGTTGCATTCCTTCTTGGACACTCTAGGGGCAAATCTATTTCTTTGCATTTTCCAGCTTCTAAAGGCCACCCACATTCCTTGGCTTTGGCTCCCTTCTGTTGTCAAAGCCAACAGTGGCTAGTTGGGTCTTTCTGACATTCTGCAGCTCTGACATTGACTCTTCTGCCTCCTTCTTGCACAATTAAATAAATTTATTTAAATAAACAAATTATTTAAAATTATTTATTTTTAAATAAATGACAAAAATAAATAAAATTATTATTAAACAATAAATTAAATTAATGACTCTCATAATTACATTGGGCTCACTTCATAATCCAAGATAATTTCCCTATTTTAAGGTTATTTGATTAGCACCTTAATTCCCCATTGCTGTGTAGCATAACATATTCACAGGTTCTGGAGATTAGGACACAGGCATATTTGGGAAACCATTATTCTGTTTATCATAGTGAGTAAGATAAATACTCATGCTTTTACAACTCATTTAACCTAATGAGGTCCAGAATGTTTACATTTTGCTTTATTTCTTTCATATTTCATGTATATAACTTTTTATTGAAGTATAATATACAGTACAATGTATAAAGCTCAATGAATTTTTTCCAAATGGAGCACATTTATATAATCTGCACTCATATCAAGAAATAGAATATTACCAGCACCCCGAAAACCTCCCTCATTCTACTTACAAGTCACTGCCTCTCCCCTCCCAGGCATGAGCACTATTCTAACAGTTTAGTTTAATTTGTTTTTATATTTCATATAAATAGAATCCTACGTATGTATTTTTTTATTTCTGTCTTCTCGTTCAACATTGGCTGTGCTAGTTACTCAGGTTGCTGTGTGTAGTTGTAGTTCACTTATTCTGGCTGCTGTAGAGTTTTCCATTGTGTGAATATACCCCAGTTTATTTCTCTCTTCTACTATTGATGGGAGTTTGGGTAGTTTCCAGTCCTGATATATGTTTAAAGTTAGTAAATGACTTTGTCAGAGTCATTCAGTGAGAAAGTGGCAGATCTGTTGGAGTCTGGTGTTTTGAGTGGATGGCCCAGCCTGATCCATAGGAAAGCAATGACTAACACATTTCTCCATCACCTTTGTTAGCATTATGAGAGGGGGAAATTATTTTAAGTGGAAATCTCTGAATTTAATGTAAAATAAATTGTATGATTGCTTCATTTATTGTTAAGATTGTGATATTAATCGGAGTTGTAGGTGTGATTACTAATTAGAAAAACTGGTATTCAGATGATAATTTGAATCAAATAGTATTTTATAATTTCATTATTTGTTTTCAGGTAATTTTATTACTAAACTTAGCCAATTCTACTTTTTAAAAAGATGATTTTGAAAGGAGAAAATCTGAATGGGTTGGTTTGATTCAGTTAAATTCGTTAAATGTCAGATGGAAGTCAGCACGTGGGGGTGGAGGGTGGGGGACCTTCTGTCACAGAAACGAATAAAAATTAAGAAAAATATACCATAACTTTCTTTCTCTCTTTACCTATTGTTTGGAGAAAGATCATTAAAAGATATGCTTCAGGGCTTCCTTGGTGGCACAGTGGTTAAGAATCCTCCTGCCAATGCCGGGGACACGGGTTCGAGCCCTGCTGTGGGAAGATCCCACGTGCCGCAGAGCAACTAAGCCCATGCGCCACAACTGCTGAGCCTGCGCTCTAGAGCCCGCGTGCCGCAGCTGCTGAGCCCACGTGCCACAACTGCTGAGGCCCGCGCGCCTGGAGCCTGTGCTCCGCAACAGGAGAAGCCACCGCAATGAGAGGCCCGTGCACCGCAGCGGAGAGTGGCCCCCACTCGCCGCAACTAGAGGGGGCCCGCGCCCAGCAGCGAAGACCCAACACAGCCAAAAATAAATAAATTAAAATAAATAAATTTAAAAAAAAAAGATATGCTTCACATACTGGCTTACTGAAAACACGGTTGCATTTTCCCCCCCTCCCCCTCTTTAAAGAACCAACAGAGGTTGAGTTGTATCATTTTTCTGTATCTGGTGTCTTTCAGACTCAGACCTGTGTGCTCTGACTTATCCTTGGCTTTAACTACCATCTCTAAGTTAACATCTTCCAAGTATGATATGTCACCCTTACCTCTTTCCTTACTAATGTGTCTGACTTCCTTCATAGTGTGTCTGCCTGCATGTCCTGTCAGCTCTCTTTTTGAAATACATTTTGAATCCATGTCCCTTAGTCTTCACTGCTACCAACCTACTCTAAGCCGTGTTTTTCTCTCACTTGGGCTTCCAAACTAGCCTTCTAGCTGGGCTTCCTGCTTCTACTCTTAACTCCTTCATAACGAATTATCAAAAGAGTAACTAAAGGTGATCCTTTCAGAATATAAATGATACCATGGTGATTCCTTTGCTTTAAAATCCTGCAGGGTTTATCACTGTATTTAGAATAAAATTCAAGCCCCATCTCATTGTTGAAAGGTTTACATGATCCAACCCCTGCTCACCTCTTTGATCTCATTTTGTACCTGTCTCCTTCCTATTTATGAGCTTTCAAAAACAGTGACCATTCTGTTCCCCAAACGTATTAAGCTTGTTCCTGTACTTCTGGCTTTCTTACGTGCCCTCTACCTAAACTCCTCTCTCTGAGGTCTCACCAGGGCTGACTTCTCGTTTGCCCTTACTCAAAGAAGACGCCTTCTGTACCCACCACTGCCTCCCATCTTTTGTGTCATCTCTTCTCCCCTGCTTCCCTCCACTGCCACTCTTAAAACACAGCATCTTGTTTTGTTTTCTTCAGAGCTTTTTTTTCCCCCTGAAATTATCTTTTAAAAAACTTCTAAACTGTCTGAAAGGTGGCTAAGCTACTGATTCTTGATGATGAAAGGAGATTCTCTGTCAGAATTTTTTTTTCCTTGAAACCTTTTGCAAATTGGTGCTCTCAAAAAAAAAAAAAAAAAATCAAACATCCATAATTTAAAGCATTCATATTTTTGGTAAGGACCAGATGCTGATTGTATGTCATTATCATTAAATAAATGTTGATGTAACAACTGTATATATTAGAATAGTTTGAAGAGTGAGTTTTTATTGGGTGTGTCTGGGGTATACACCAACTCTTAGGTGCTGCATCCATCACCTGAAGGATCTTGTGTATTCTGTTGATCTCTTAAATGAGATGCTAATGCCATCCTTATTTATAGCAACTAATGACTTTGTTAGTTCCAGTATCTACTTTTTCTTTTATATCCTCTCAGCTGAATTTTACCTCATTAGGAGAAATTGCTTTTAACTGTTAAGAATCAAAGTTAATTCTGTTCAGAATTTTTTTAACATATTGCTAAACCTGTAGCTATCTTTGACTTCATAGTTTTAAGTACACTATAAGAAAAGTATAGAAGCATCTTATGTTTATTTTTGTTCATTTTAGCCAACAGATTTATTTTTCTTATATTAGGGTTAGGGGAGTTGGGATTGCAAGCAGTGCTGATGATTAAAGGCTGCACTGTGTTTTGAATAAAGAAGAGAAAAAACGAGCTTCTGGTGTAGGCCTGTGGCATGGGAAGAGTATGGAAGATAAATACTTGCTGATAATAGCATTCTACCAAATAAGTGTCAGCTCCAATTTTATTTTCCTTTGCTGGGAAAGCTGCGACCTCCTTTGCGTACTGGTGAGTGAGACATTTTGCAGCAAAGCTGAATATGAAAGGCCCTGCTCTCTGGTAGGTTAATGCCAAATTTTGGAAAGCCTTTAAAGAACTTGCCAAGCTACACTGAGTGTCAGCTGCTAGATCTGAAATAGAGCAATACAAAAAGTTAGATGTTCTTCCTGCTTTACTGTAGACAGTATCTTAAAAATATAGCTAGAACCGTCACTGTAAATAGAGACATAAAATAATTTTGTTGTTGTACTGTTTCTTTATGTATTAGCTCTCATTAAATACATACTATAACATAACTCTGTAACACTATCAGTTCCTTAAATATTGGTTTGGCCAAAAAGTTCGTTCAGGCTTTTTGGTAACATGTTATGGAGTAGAATTAGGGTATGAGACAGAAAGAAAATCTCAACATGGATCCTTCCCTCCTTTACCTGCCTCATCTTGTTCTAGAAGTATTTAAGGTAGTTTACATATAATAAATATAATGAGGCAGGAAAAAATAATAAGGGTTGATACTCATATGTGATGGAAACTGTAGTAATGGAGTATGGAAAAATAACAGTCTATGAAAGCAGAAAGGCTATATACCTAGCACTTATTTGTTAACAGATTTCCTTTCTATTTTTGTCTTGTTTTTTTGTTTGACCACATAGGTAAAGTCCTACTTGCTGCTGTTCACCTGATGAGTGGCAGCACAGTGGAATTCCCATCTGCTTTATGCTTTTTGGCAGGTTATTTCTCCCACTGTGAGCTGCTTGTGGGAATCTAGACAGATGTCAGAGGTCTGTCCCTATGTTTCTTTCAAGCTGGCAAGAACTCCACCATGTCTGTCACTCAGGCTCCTCCTCCAGCAGCAGAATCTGTCATGGTGGTTGGACATTTGTGTAAAATACCAAGTAAACAGTCACTGATTTTAAGATGTGCTGTACAAATGTATTTTGTAGTTTGGGAAGATATAGCATTTCAGTTTAGCAGTAAAGAGTGACAGAGAAAGGCTAGTTTATGCTCTCAGGCATATATATAAAATCTTAGCTATTTTAGTGTCAGTTGATCCTTTTTTGTTCTTAGCGATATATAATGCCTAATTAGTACTTCATGAGAAAATGGTAGAAAAATGTATGTGGTTCCCTATACCCTTCCACTACTCTACTCCCCACCCCTACCCCCCAGTGCTGTTACTGTCTTTTAAAGTAACCAAAAAATAGATTAAAGGTTTTGTTTTATACTTAAAAAAAAAAAAAAAAGAATCCAAGCACGTCTTAAAGTGAGCAGTAAAAGTACTTTAATGGTTATGAGTTACCTAATATAAATGTCACTTTAATCTGTATTCTCTGCCAGGCAGTCTCCCATTGAATTTTCAAAGGGTTATCCAGAGACTGAGACTAGATAACCTGGCCTAGTTTAGTAAACCTCAAGAGAGATTTTAATAAGATGACTTTCATAAGTCTCCTCAAATATTGTGTATATTAGCTTCTGATTTCCAAGCACACATCACTGACTAGAGCAGCTCCTATGTCTATTTTGGCATCTTGAAAATTATATAGTTTGTATCATCAGGATGGGAACCGTCACACTCTTCCTGCCTTTGGATCAAAGATATACTGAGTTAGAGCCTCCACATTGTCATTTGCTTCTACTAAGTGAGATACCCAGGGAGAAACATTAAGTCCTTTAGGCCAGTAGAGCATTGTTTTTGCATTAATGCAAGAGGTGTTGCTGCTCTGTTACCACAGTGCCAGGAACAGTACCCTTGTGATGGGGAAGAATTAATGCACCACCACAGTCCCGAATTTACTGCTGAGGAGGACTGACTTAGCTTTGAGGTTGGAAGGGTAGAAAGGAACAGTCATAGAGCTTGCTGATTTAATTTCTCTTATATATATTATATTGCATGTGTGTGTATATTTATAAATATATACATATGTGTTGTATCACATATGTGTATACCTATATACTTGAAGAAAAATTGTTCACTGAGGCAATTTTGTATTGAAACAATGTAACTGGTAACTTTCTTAGAAGGGTGATTATTTATAGAGTTGTAATGATAATTTAACAGTTATAATGCAAGTACTCTCATTTTAAAAAAAAAATTATGTGCCATTAACTTTCCTGGACATTTTCATTGCCTTTGTAATCAGGTTTAACTTCTAATTTAAAGGGAAGATACCTGAAATAGTGAGAGCATCTCAGGATTTTATAAAATAATTTAATCAACTCTTATTTGAATATTATATAATGTCACCATCTTTTCAAAAGGAGATGAAAGTTAAGACCTGTCCAGTAAGAGAAAGGTCAGTATGCCAGTGAGCAAAGGATCTCAACGTAGTCTTTGTGAAGGCTGACAAAGTAAATGGTATATTTTTAAGGAAAGGAAATGATAAAGTAACATTAGCAAAATATTCCCAAATGAGGATGTATAGAGTGAGGCAAATTACTTCTTGCAAGAGATTGGGTTAGTGACAACTTGGAAAATTTTAAGATAATAATTTCATAACACAGAAAGCATTTAGATGAAATTATCTAAATGCATTCTGCATTGTGAATCTGTTACCAAAACACTTTTACACTGTGAAAAGAACAGGAGTTTATTAATATTCATAATGCATTTTGAAAGAACATGTAATACTTGCATTCTGAAAACTCAATGTAAGAAGTAAAAAAAAAAATTGTTCTTTTTTTTTTTTTTTTTAACATCTTTATTGAAGTATAATTGCCTTACAATGGTGTGTTAGCTTCTGCTTTATAACAAAGTGAATCAGTTATACATATACAATATGTTCCCATTTCTCTTCCCTCTTGCATCTCCCTCCCTCCCACCCTCCCCATCCCATCCCTCTAGGTGGTCACAAAGCACCGAGCTGATCTCCCTGTGCTATGCGGCTGCTTCCCACTAGTTATCTATTTTACATTTGGTAGTGTATATATGTCCATGACACTCTCTTACCCTGTCACATCTCACCCCACCCCCTCCCCATATCCTCAAGTCCATTCTCTAGTAGGTCTGTGTCTTTATTCCCGTCTTGCCACTAGGTTCTTCATGGCCTTTTTTTTTTTTTTTTTTCCCCTTAGATTCCGTATATATGTGTTAGCATACTGTATTTGTTTTTCTCTTTCTGACTTACTTCACTCTGTATGACAGACTCTAACTCCATCCACCTCATTACAAATACCTCCATTTCATTTCTTTTTATGGCTGAGTAATATTCCATTGTATATATGTGCCACATCTTCTTTATCCATTCATCTGTCGATGGACATTTAGATTGCTTCCATGTCCTGGCTATTGTAAATAGAGCTGCAATGAACATTTTGGTACATGACTCTTTTTGACCTATGGTTTTCTCAGGGTATATGCCCAGTAGTGGGATTGCTGGGTCGTATGGTAGTTCTATTTGTAGTTTTTTAAGGAACCTCCATACTGTTCTCCATAGTGGCTGTATCAATTTACATTCCCACCAACAGTGCAAGAGTGTTCCCTTTCCTCCACACCCTCTCCAGCATTTATTGTTTCTAGATTTTTTGATGATGGCCATTCTGACCGGTGTGAGATGATATCTCATTGTAGTTTTGATTTGCATTTCTCTAATGATTAATGATGTTGAGCATTCTTTCATGTGTCTGTAGGCCATCTGTATATCTTCTTTGGAGAAATGTCTATTTAGGTCTTCGGCCCATTTTTGGATTGGGTTGTTCGTTTTTTTGTTATTGAGCTGCATGAGCTGCTTGTAAATCTTGGAGATTAATCCTTTGTCAGTTGCTTCATTTGCAAATATTTTCTCCCATTCTGATGGTTGTCTTTTGGTCTTGTTTATGGTTTCCTTTGCTGTGCAAAAGCTTTTAAGTTTCATTAGGTCCCATTTGTTTATTTGTGTTCTTATTTCCATTTCTCTGGGAGCTGGGTCAAAAAGAATCTTGCTGTGATGTATGTCATAGAGTGTTCTGCCTATGTTTTCCTCTAAGAGTTTGATAGTGTCTGCCCTTACACTTAGGTCTTTAATCCATTTTGAGTTTATTTTTGTGCATGGTGTCAGGGAGTGTTCTATTTTCATACTTTTACATGTACCTGTCCAATTTTCCCAGCACCACTTATTGAAGAGGCTGTCTTTTCTCCACTGTATATGCTTGCCTCCTTTATCAAAAATAAGGTGCCCATATGTGTGTGGGTTTATCTCTGGGCTTTCTATCCTGTTCCATTGATCTATATTTCTGTTTTTGTGCCAGTACCAAACTGTCTTGATTACTGAAGCTTTGTAATATAGTCTGAAGTCAGGGAGCCTGATTCCCCCAGCTCCATTTTTCGTTCTCAAGATTGCTTTGGCTATTCGGGGTCTTTTGTGTTTCCATACAAATTGTGAAATTTTTTGTTCTAGTTCTGTGAAAAATGCCAGTGGTAGTTTGATAGGGATTGCATTGAATCTGTAGATTGCTTTGGGTAGTAGAGTCATTTTCACAATGTTGATTCTTCCAATCCAGGAACATGGTATATCTCTCCATCTATTTGTATCATCTTTAATTTCTTTCATCAGTGTCTTATAATTTTCTGCATACAGGTCTTTTGTCTCCTTAGGTAGGTTTATTCCTAGATATTTTATTCTTTTTGTTGCAATGGTAAATGGGAGTGTTTTCTTAATTTCACTTTCAGATTTTTCGTCATTAGTGTATAGAAATGCAAGAGATTTCTGTGCATTAATTTTGTATCCTGCTACTTTACCAAATTCATTGATTAGCTCTAGGAGTTTTCTGGTAGCATCTTTAGGATTCTCTATGTATAGTATCATGTCATCTGCAAATAGTGACAGCTTTACTTCTTCTTTTCCGATTTGGATTCCTTTTATTTCTTTGTCTTCTCTGATTGCTGTGGCTAACACTTCCAAAACTATGTTGAATAATAGTGGTGAGAGTGGGCAACCTTGTCTTGTTCCTGATCTTAGTGGAAATGGCTTCAGTTTTTCACCATTGAGGACAATGTTGGCTGTGGGTTTGTCATATATGGCCTTTATTATGTTGAGGAAAGTTCCCTCTATGCCTACTTTCTGCAGGGCTTTTATCATAAATGGGTGTTGAATTTTGTCGAAAGCTTTCTCTGCATCTATTGAGATGATCATATGGTTTTTCTCCTTCAGTTTGTTAATATGATGTATCACATTGATTGATTTGCGTATATTGAAGAATCCTTGCATTCCTGGGATAAACCCCACTTGATCATGGTGTATGATCCTTTTAATGTGCTGTTGGATTCTGTTTGCTAGTATTTTGTTGAGGATTTTTGCATCTATGTTCATCAGTGATATTGGCCTGTAGTTTTCTTTCTTTGTGACATCTTTGTCTGGTTTTGGTATCAGGGTGATGGTGGCCTCGTAGAATGAGTTTGGGAGTGTTCCTCCCTCTGCAATATTTTGGAAGAGTTTGAGAAGGATAGGTGTTAGCTCTTCTCTAAATGTTTGATAGAATTCACCTGTGAAGCCATCTGGTCCTGGGCTTTTGTTTGTTGGAAGGTTTTTAATCACAGTTTCAATTTCAGTGCTTGTGATTGGTCTGTTCATATTTTCTATTTCTTCCTGGTTCAGTCTCGGCAGTTTGTGCATTTCTAAGAATCTGTCCATTTCTTCCAGGTTGTCCATTTTATTGGCATAGAGTTGCTTGTAGTAATCTCTCATGATCTTTTGTATTTCTGCAGTGTCAGTGGTTACTTCTCCTTTTTCATTTCTAATTCTATTGATCTGAGTCTTCTCCCTTTTTCTCTTGATGAGTCTGGCTAATGGTTTATCAATTTTGTTTATCTTCTCAAAGAACCAGCTTTTAGTTTCATTGATTTTTGCTATTGTTTCCTTCATTTCTTTTTCATTTATTTCTGACCTGATCTTTATAATTTCTTTCCTTCTGCTGGCTTTGGGGTTTTTTTGTTCTTCTTTCTCTAATTGCTTTAGGTGCAAGGTTAGATTGTTTATTTGAGATGTTTCCTGTTTCTTGAGGTAGGCTTGTATTGCTATAAACTTCCCTCTTAGCACTGCTTTTGCTGCGTCCCATAGGTTTTGGGTCGTCGTATCTCCATTGTCATTTGTTTCTAGGTATTTTTTGATTTCCCCTTTGATTTCTTCAGTGATCACTTCGTTATTAAGTAATGTATTGTGTAGCCTCCATGTGTTTGTATTTTTTACAGGTCTTTTCCTGTAATTGATATCTAGTCTCATAGCGTTGTGGTCGGAAAAGATACTTGATACGATTTCAATTTTCTTAAATTTACCAAGGCTTGATTTGTGACCCAAGATATGATCTATCCTGGAGAATGTTCCATGAGCACTTGAGAAAAATGTGTATTCTGTTGTTTTTGGATGGAATGTCCTATAAATATCAATTAAGTCCATCTTGTTTAATGTATCATTTAAAGCTTGTGTTTCCTTATTTATTTTCATTTTGGATGATCTGTCCATTGGTGAGAGTGGGGTGTTAAAGTCCCCTACTATGATTGTGTTGCTGTTGATTTCCCCTTTTATGGCTGTTAGTATTTGCCTTATGTATTGAGGTGCTCCTATGTTGGGTGCATAAATATTTACAATTGTTATACCTTCCTCTTGTATCGATCCCTTGATCATTATATAGTGTCCTTCTTTGTCTCTTGTAATAGTCTTTATTTTAAAGTCTATTTTGTCTGATATGAGAATTGCTACTCCAGCTTTCTTTTGATTTCCATTTGCATGGAATATCTTTTTCCATCCCCTCACTTTCAGTCTATATGTGTCTCTAGGTCTGAAGTGGGTCTCTTGTAGACAGCATATATATGGGTCTTGTTTTTGTATCCATTCAGCCAGCCTGTGTCTTTTGGTGGGAGCATTTAATCCATTTACATTCAAGGTAATTATCGATATGTATGTTCCTATTCCCATTTTCTTAAATGTTTTGGGTTTGTTATTGTAGGTGTTTTCCTTCTCTTGTGTTTCTTGCCTAGAGAAGTTCCTTTAGCATTTGTTGTAAAGCTGGTTTGGTGGTGCTGAACTCTCTCAGCTTTTGCTTGTCTGTAAAGGTTTTAATTTCTCCATCGAATCTGAATGAGCTCCTTGCTGGGTAGTGTAATCTTGGTTGCAGGTTTTTCTCCTTCATCACTTTAAGTATATCCTGCCACTCCCTTCTGGCTTGCAGAGTTTCTGCTGAAAGATCAGATGTTAACCTTATGGGGATTCCCTTGTGTGTTATTTGTTTTTTTTCCCTTGCTGCCTTTAATATGTTTTCCTTATATTTAATTTTTGACAGTTTGATTAATATGTGTCTTGGTGTGTTTCTCCTTGGGTTTATCCTGTATGGGACTCTCTGTGCTTCCAGGACTTGATTAACTATTTCCTTTCCCATATTAGGGAAGTTTTCAACTATAATCTCTTCAAATATCTTCTCAGTCCCTTTCTTTTTCTCTTCTTCTTCTGGGACCCCTATAATTCGAATGTTGGCGCGTTTAATGTTGTCCCAGAGGTCTCTGAGACTGTCCTCAGTTCTTTTCATTCTTTTTTCTTTATCCTGCTCTGCAGTAGTTATTTCCACCATTTTATCTTCCAGGTCACTTATCCTTTCTTCTGCCTCAGTTATTCTGCTATTGATCCCATCTAGAGTATTTTTAATTTCATTTATTGTGGTTTTCATCATTGCTTGGTTCCTCTTTAGTTCTTCTAGGTCCTTGTTAAATGTTTCTTGCATTTTGTCTATTCTATTTCCAAGATTTTGGATCATCCTTACTATCATTATTCTGAATTCTTTTTCAGGTAGACTACCTATTTCCTCTTCATTTGTTAAGTCTGGTATGTTCTGACCCTGCTCCTTCATCTGCTGTGTGTTTTTCTGTCGTCTCATTTTGCTTATCTTACTGTGTTTGGGGTCTCCTTTTCACAGGCTGCAGGTTCGTAGTTCCTGTTGTTTTTGGTATCTGTCCCCAGTGGCTAAGGTTGGTTCAGTGGGTTGTGTAGGCTTCCTGGTGGAGGGAACTAGTGCCTGAGCTCTGGTGGATGAGGTTGGATCTTGTCTTTCTGGTGGGCACGTCCACGTCTGGTGGTGTATTTTGGGGTGTCTGTGGCCTTATTATGATTTTAGGCAGCCTCTCTGCTAATGGATGGGGCTGTGTTCCTGTCTTGCTAGTTGTTTGGCATAGGGTGTCCAGCACTGTAGCTTGTTGGTCGTTGAGTGAAGCTGGGTCTTGATGTTGAGATGGAGATCTCTGAGAGATTTTTGCCGTTTGGTATTACGTGAAGCTGGGAGGTCTCTTGTGGACCAGTGTCCTGAAGTTGGCTCTCTCACCTCAGAGGCACGGCCCTGATGCCTGGCTGGAGCACCAAGAGCCTTTCGTCCACACGGCTCAGAGTAAAAGGGAGAAAAAATAGAAAGAAAGAAAGAAAGAAAGAAAGAGGCTATAATATAGTGAAGTAAAATAAAGCTATTGTAAAGCAAAGCTATACAGACAAAATCGCACCCAGAAGCATATACATATACACTCACAAATAAAGGAAAAGGGGAAAAATTAATATATCCTGCTCCCAAAGTCCACCTCCTGAATTTGGGATGATTCGTTGTCTATTCAGGTATTCACCAGATGTAGGCACATCAAGTTGTTTGTGGAGTTTTAATCCGCTGCTTCTAAGGCTGCTGGGAGAGATTTCCCCTTATCTTCCCTGTTCGCACAGTTCCTGGGGTTCAGCTTTGGATTTGGACCCGCCTCTGCGTGTAGGTCGCCTGAGGGCGTCTATTCCCCGCACAGACAGGACGGGGTTAAAGGAGCAGCTGCTTCGGGGGCTCTGGCTCCCTCAGGCCGCGGGGAGGGAGGTGTACAGAGGAGGCGGGGTGAGCCTGCGGCGGCCGAGGCCGGCATGACGTTGCACCAGGCTGAGGCGGGCAGTGCGTTCTCCCGGGGAACTTGTCCCCGGATCACGGGACCCTGGCAGTGGCGGGCTGCACAGGCACCCGGGAGGGGCAGTGTGGAGAGTGACCTGTGCTCACACACAGGCTTTTTGGAGGCGGCAGCAGCAGCCCCAGCGTCTCACGCCCGTCTCTGGGGTCCGTGCTGATCGCCGCGGCTCACGCCTTTCTCTGGAGTTCGTTTAGGCGGCACTCTGAATCCCCTCCCCTTGCGCGCCGCGAAACAAAGAGGCAAGAAAAAGTCTCTTGCCTCTTCGGCAGCTGCAGACTTTTTCCCGGACTCCCTACCAGCCAGCTGTGGTGCGCTAACCCCTTCAGGCTGTGTTCACGCCGCCAGCCCCAGTCCTCTCCCTGCGATCCAACCGAAACCGAAACCCGAGCCTCAGCTCCCAGCCCCGCCCGCCGAGCAGACAAGCCTCTGGGGCTGGTGAGTGCTGCTCCGCGCCGAGCCTCTGTGCGGGAGTCTCTCCGTTTTTTTCCTCTGCGCCCCTGTTGCTGTGGGGTCTGCGGTGATCGCCGCGGCTCGCGCCCTTCTCTGGAGTTCGTTTAGGCGGCGCTCTGAATCCCCTCTCCTTGCGCGCCGCGAAACAAAGAGGCAAGAAAAAGTCCCTTGCCTCTTCGGCAGCTGCAGACTTTTTCCCGGTCTCCCTCCCAGCCAGCTGTTGTGCGCTAATCCCTTCAGGCTGTGTTCACGCAGCCAGCCTCAGTCCTCTCCCTGCGATCCGACCGAAGCCGAGCCTCAGCTCCCAGCCCCGCCCGCCCCGGCGGGGGAGCAGACAAGCCTCTCGGGCTGGAGAGTGCTGCTCGGCGCCGAGCCTCTGTGCGGGAATCTCTCCGTTTTTCCCTCTGCGCCCCTGTTGCTGTGGGATCCGCGCTGGTAGCTGCGGCTCGCGCCCGTCTCTGAAGTTCGTTTAGGCAGCGCTCTGAATCCCCTCTCCTCGCGCACCAGGAAACAAAGAGGGAAGAAAAAGTCTCTTGCCTCTTCGGCAGCTGCAGACTTTTTCCCGGACTCCCTCTTGGCTAGCTGTGGTGCACTAACGCCTTCAGGCTGTGTTCACGCCGCCAACCCCAGTCCTCTCCCTGCGATCCGACCGAAGCCCGAGCCTCAGCTCCCAGCCCCGCCCGCCCCGGCGGGTGAGCAGACAAGCCTCTCGGGCTGGAGAGTGCTGCTCGGCGCCGAGCCTCCGTGCGGGAACCTCTCCGCTTTGCCCTCCGCACCCCTGTGGCTGCGCTCTCCTCCGTGGCTCCGAAGCTTCCCCCCTCTGCCACCCGCAGTCTCCGCCCGCGAAGGGGCTTCCTAGTGCGTGGAAATCTTTCCTCCTTCACGGCTCCCTCCCACTAGTGCAGGTGCCGTCCCTATTCTTTTGTCTCTGTTATTTCTTTTTTCTTTTGCCCTACCCAAGTACGGGGGGAGTTTCTTGCCTTTTTGGAGGTCGGACGTTTTCTGCCAGCGTTCAGTGGGTGTTCTGTAGGAGCAGTTCCACGTGTAGATGTATTTCTACTGTATCTGTGGGAAGGAAGGTGATCTCCGCGTCTTACTCTTCCGCCATCTTCCCGAGGACCCTCAAAATTGTTCTTAAGATTTAGAATATTGTAAGAGAATAAAATGATTTAGAAGACAGTACTTCTTTTTTTGCATTTTTGCAAATCCTTTCCCAACTACACAGATGCAACCCACACCAACCCCCCTTGTGTTTCCTAAGTAAACATTTTTTTTTTTTTTTTAAGAAATTCACGTTCTTTTATTTATTTATTTATTTACTTATGACTGTGTTGAGTCTTCGTTTCTGTGCGAGGGCTTTCTCTAGCTGCGGCAAGTGGGGACCACTCTTCATCGCGGTGCGCAGGCCTCTCACCATCGCGGCCTCTCTCGTTGCGGAGCACAGGCTCCAGACGCGCAGGCTCAGCAGTTGTGGTTCACGGGCCCAGTTGCTCCGTGGCATGTGGGATCTTCCCAGACCAGGGCTTGAACCCGTGTCCCCTGCATTGGCAGGCAGATTCTCAACCACTGCGCCACCAGGGAAGCCCAAGTAAACATTTTTTAAAGTTCCCTTTTTTCTATCACTGGAAATTACATTCACCTCCTTCTATTAGTAATAATTAATCTTCCCACTTTAAAAATATTCATTGTGCACATCAACTGTTCTTGTTCTCCTCATGATGGAACTCACTAAAGAAAAGTCATTTAGTCTTTGGTTATGACTAAAACTGCATTCATCCATTCAGTGACTATTAAGTGTTATATGTCTAGGTGCTGAGGATACAGAGGGCAGTGGGACAGACATGGTTCCTCCTTTCAGGGGGCTTACATTATGGTGGGGGAGACCATCAAAATAAATACTTGCAAATTATGACAAAGGCTTATGAAGGAAACAAATTGGGTGATGGAACCACTGGATGTATGAATTAATGTAGCAAGAGATGACACTGGAAGATAGACTGAAACCGGCTTTCTTGGAATATAATTTAATTTTACTTACTGGACCCCTGAGAAGATAGAATTTGAGTCAATTATAACACTAAGATGGAATATATAATATTTGATAAATAACAGGAAAGTTTGTTTTGTTTTGGTTTTTTTGCTAGACCTCTCCTCATTCCCATGGGTTCATTTCATTCCTTCTATAAACTGTTAATTCTTTAAGGTTGCATAGGGTACAAACCAATATAAGATATTATAATTATATGATAAGGACCCTTTTTTTGAGATTTATTATTAAAGTACACAATTTTAACTGAGGGTAATCAGAATGTCTTAATCTTCGTATTTCTACTCCTTTGAAAGTCTCTGGGGTCTTGCTACCTTTTAAAGTTTTCAGGTACTTTGCTTAAGAAACTATAAAATACCCAAGGGCTGATTCTGGTCTTGTTTATTTCCACATGTCTAAGTCCAGCAGAGTGTTTGGTACAAGATAGGTAGGTGTGCTTGGTAAATACTTGTTAATTAAATGGGTTCTTTTGATAGTATGGGTGCCAAACAAGGGTAAATACTCTTGGTAGCACAGAATGAAGAGGTCTGTGTGAAAAGAGCTTATATGAGAAGGCTCTATGGAGAAAGTAGAAGTGATATTGGAGTTTGAAAGATGGGATTTAAGGAGAAGGAAGGAGTAGGAAATTGTGTGGAGTTATAGGAATGTAGGTGGGATATGCACAAAGTATTAACCATTCCAAACTGGCTGTCATTGAGAGTTTATACATGGAAGTAAGGTTTTAAATACTACGTTAAAAAAAAAAGTGGGTTGTACCAGAGTCTAGAAGGCCTTGCCTGATATGAAGAAGGGTGTAGTTTTTTCTCTCTGGGCAGTGGGGACTATGACATGGGATTGATTTAGTAGTATAGATTTTGATAACAGATGTTTTAGGAGGACTGATTTGGCCATACTACTTAGAGTAGGTAATAGACAGAGTAAAGGAACAGAATTCCTCAATGGCATTTACAGAAGAGAATACCCTGTTGATCTGTATGGTTAGTCCTTATTAATTCTGTGTTAGTCTCCTTTCTAGTTCAGAGAATATAAACTATCTTGGGTCCCAAAGAGAGTCATACCATATTATACTCCATAGCTGTCAGTGATATCCCCCAGGCAGGTTCCCTCTAGAAGAACAGATAGAGGGATCGTCAGAAATTCTCAAGACTAGGGGTAGGTTTCCCCTAATAAATTCTTGGCTGGAATATCACAGCTTTTTTTCCCCCTCATATTCTTCCCTGTCTCATGACTCAGAATTCCATCCATGGTTATTTCACACTCTCCAAATAAAATGCCAGAAAATTTTAGAAGAAAGGTACAAAGTATCACAAACTCAAGTAAGTGATTAATGCAGCATCTACCCAGTCCAAGCACCATGCTAAGTATGGGGGTCCAAAATGATAGATAAAACATGATTTTTGTCCTCACAAAACTTAGTCAGAGGGACTAGACATAAAACTTAAGAACACTGAGGTGCTTTGACTGAGATATATACAGAGTAGTTTGGGAGCATTTTGCCTATTCTGGGGCTTTAGAGATGATTTCTTGAAAGAGATGAGTAGGAATTAGATGAAGGAGAGGGGAAGTTTATTCTAGACAAAAGAACAGCATGAACAACAACAAAAAAAGGCATTTGCAGTAAGTGTCCAGTCTTGGTGCCCAGTGGTCAGTGCCTCAGGTTCCTTCGTCATTTTGGTTTTCAGGATTGTTTGATGGTGACCCTCCCTCCTTGCATAGGCATCTTCCTACTTCCCTTCCTCGAATCAGTTGGCTTAGTGGTTTGTTTTCTTTTAGTGTGCTCAAAGAACAAGTTTTGATTTTGTTTTTTAAATAAAGGATACATTTCTTTTTTTAAATTAATTTATTTTATCACTGGCTGCGTTGGGTCTTCGTTGCTGCGCGCGAGCTTTCTCTAGTTGCAGCGAGCGGGGGCTACTCTTCGTTGCGGTGCATGGGCTTCTCATTGCGGTGGCTTCTCTTGTTGTGGAGCACGGGCTCTAGGCGCGTGGGCTTCAGTAGTTATGGCACGCGGGCCCAGTAGTTGTGGCTTGCGGGCTCTAGAACGCAGGCTCAGTAGTTGTGGCGCATGGGCTTAGTTGCTCCGCAGCATGTGGGATCTTCCTGGACCAGGGCTCAAACCCGTGTCCCCTGCACTGGCAGGCAGATTCTTAACCACTGCACCACCAGGGAAGTCCAAGTTTTGATTTTGTTAATCATTTCTATTGCCTCTCTTCTTCCCCCCGCTAAGTTTTTGTGTTTTTGTCATTATTTTCATCCTTCTATTTCCATTGAGTTGACTGTTTTTTGTTGTCTCCCTGTCCAACTTCTTGATTTAAAAACTTATCTCACTTATTTTAAGACTTGCTTTTAGGCATATAAGGATATAAATTACTCTCAAAGCACTGCATCTCTCAGATTTTGACGTGTATTACTTTTGTTGTCATTCAGTTTAAAAAATTTTTTGATTTCCATTGTGATTTCCTCTGTAACCCATGATTTATTTAGGGAGTACATATTCAAGTTTCCAAACAAAGGGATTTTACTTTAACCTTTATTTTTTAAACTGTTGATTTCTAACTGAATTGCACTGTGATTAAAGAATGTATAGTCTGTGTGATATCAATTCTTTGAAATTTAGGACTTGTCTCGTATCCTAGTTCCCAGTCCTTTCTTGTACATCTTCCATGTGTCCTTGGAAAGAGAATAGATTATTTCTTGAAAGCCAACATATATATTTAAGTTTGTATATTTTTGTCTTTTTTTTTTTTTTTTGGTACTCTGAATAATTTGCTTATTAAATACTGAGAAAAGTGTGTTAAAATATTTATCAAAGATTTATAAGTTTCTCCTTGTAATTCTACCATTTTTTTCTTTATATATTTCTAAGTTATGTTGCATACCATATGGCTGTGTACTTACACACTCAGGATTGTTTAAATTTCTTATTGGATTCCTCTGTTTATTATTCTGTAATGATGAACCTAAGTTTTAAAAATATTTTGTTTATTGCTGTTTCTATACCAGCTTTATTTTTATTTGGATTTACGTGGAATATCATTTTCTACTCTTTTTTTTTTTGGTGTGGTTTGATTTTGTATGTCTTGTGTAAGCATTATATAGATGGATTTATTATTTTTCAGCCATTCTGATGATCTTTATCTTTTTGATAGGCAGAGAGGGAACAAATTATATCCGTATTTCCAAATTCATCTTACAGTTGTCTTCATTTTCACTATGATGCAGCCATTAAAATGTTTTTAAATTTTTTTAAATTTCCTTTTTTAATCAACTATACTCTAATAAAAATTTTTTTAAAGAATAAATGCTTTAAAAATTTCCTTTTTTAAATTTCCTTTCCTTTTAAAAAGGAAATATCTCTAATTCAATATCTTTGCACATATAATTTTCTTAAGATTCAAACCTCAGTTTAAATGCTCCCCCTTCTTTCAGAGAAATTTTTCTCTTGACCTATTCCTTTTTAAAACAGCACTCCCATTATTTTATATCTTAGTATATTTATTATTTATTTCTTTTTTCTTTTTTATTTCTTTTATAACACAAAAGTTATTTATAGACAGGTTATTTAGTGATATTAGTATTAATACTACTATTATACTAATCATTTTATTTACATGTTGATTATTTGATCTTAGTCAATAGAGGGAGAAAGATAAAGGAGCCCTAAAGGAGTAACATGCTCAAGTGAAGAGCAAGTAAAGAGGTAGAAATAAAGACTACTCAGGAGTGGCAGAGAATGAGAATGGGAGTACTTTTAGAGAGAATAGGAAATCTGTAATCCTCTAGGACTCTGGGGAAGAGTGAGGTAAGTGTAACTACACACATGTTTAAGGCAAAAAGGAGGTTAAATGAAGAATTGCCTACATCAGACCTTATTTACTGAGTAAAGAGGGGAGAATAAACGGAGCTGAGAACGCTGGAATATTTGTTAAGTGGAGCACCCTAAAAGAACAGGGGTTAGGCTCCAACTTTAGTTAGGGTGAAATTGCAATGTGTATTCATTTGAATAGTACCTTCTGGTCCATGGCAGTAGGGGGTTAATAGAAATGATGCAGGGAGTGACTTAAGTTACGAAGTATGTGGTCATGCTGGTGATGGAATGTATTATACAGGGCGAAGGTAGCATTGACCTAAGGTAGAAACATCAAAGGTAGAAACATCATGAATGCACTGTGAACACCATGTTAAGAGGGGGACCTGAATTCTTATTCCAGCTGTGCTCTAAACTATTGTGTAACTTTGGGCACAGGTTTGCCTTCCCCCGAATTAGAAAGGGGTTGAGCCTGATCATCTCTAAAGCCCTTTTCAATTTTCAGGTGATGAGAGTGTATGAAATAGATGGAGTTGAGTGATTAAAGGTTCAGGTAAAAGTGGGTAATGGGTGAGAAGAAGCAAGAACATGTATGAAGCTTGTAATAAGTTTTACCTCCTAACTTTGTAATAAATGTTACAAAGTTCATTGTAATCAATGAACTTGTTTTCAGTGTTCATTCACAATTCTTTTTTTTTTTAATTGTATTTGTTTGTTTGTTTATTTATTTATTTTTGGCTGTGTTGGGTCTTCGTTTCTGTGCGAGGGCTTTTTCCACTTGCGGCGAGGGGGGAGCCACTCTTCATCGCGGTGTGCGGGCCTCTCACTGTCGCGGCCTCTCCCGTTGCGGAGCACAGGCTCCAGATGCGCAGGCTCAGTAGTTGTGGCTCACGGGCTTAGTTGCTCCGCGGCATGTGGGATCTTCCCAGACCAGGGCTCGAACCCGTGTCCCCTGCATTGGCAGGCAGATTCCCAACCACTGCACCACCAGGGAAGCCGTTCATTCGCAATTCTGATCTCATTTACCTAAATAAAAATATAAGTTGGTAGAGATAGAAAGTAGTATTCTCATTTATAGACAATCTAGCTAGAGGAAAGATCACTAAATTTCAAGTCTAATTCCAGCTGTGTTTCTAAGAATGGCATTTGCAAGCCACAGTTTTTATCCTTATTTTCTCATCTATAAATTAGGTGGGTTGACTTCTGTATCATACTGCCTGAATTTTACTTTTAGGCAGGTTTCTAGGTCAGGGTAATATGGTAGTTGTTATGTATCTGCATTTTATAAAGACATTTGACATATTAATCTTTTAGATTGTCCTTTGTAGACAAGAAATAGTAAATGTGTGACAGCACTTGGGAGAATTTGCAACTTGGGAATTACCTCATAAAATGACACAGGATTCTTTCCTCAGTATAGTCTTTTTCACCGTTTTTAGCAATGACATGGATAAAGATATTGATGGCTTGCTGATTAAATATCCTATATGCTGGATAACAGAATCAAAATCAAAGATGATCTCAGCAGGCTCCAACTAAGAGCCAAATGTGGCGAGATGAAACGCTGTGGATTCCTCTAGTTGGGCCAGCAAGCACACTGCACAAGATGAGAGGCAGGGGCTTCCTTCAGATCTTGCCTCCATTACTTCTGTGTGACACGTGGCCCCACATGCAAAAAGTATAAAAGAATATTGTGAATTCTTTCTTTATCCTGGAGTCATGCCACTTCATTCCCCAAAGGCAACCAAAATTATTAGGTTTTTAAGTGTATACTCTCTGAGAAATTGTATGCCAGGGTAAGCAAATTGTGTGTGCATCCATTTTCCTCCCCACTTTCCCATTTTTATACAAATGGGAGTATATTATTCACGGCTGTTTTGTACCTTGTTTTTTCCTTATCTTTATGAGTTTATGTTGGAGGTTTTTATGTATCCTGATTATTTTCTTTTAAGTGGTTGCACAGTATTATTTTGTAGGGATGTATCATGGTTTAGTTAACCAGTCCTTCACTAATGGGCATTTTGGCTGTTTTAGTCTTTATTACAAGCAATGCTGTAGTTAATAACGGAACAATAGTTTTATCTGTGGAGTAAAGTCTTAGAAGTGGTATTGCTAGGTCAGAGGAGAATTCCACTCTCTCGTGTCAGAGTTGTCCTCCTTGCCCTCTTGTTTCATGTAATATTAGAGAAAAATAAATTTTATAGCTGGAAAAAGGTTTATGTACCATGAAGTTCAGTGATTCTCAAAGTGTGGTCCGTGGGCTAGGAGTAGCAGCAGCAGCGTCACTGAGAACTTGGTAGAAATGTAGCTTCTTGGGGCCCATCCTGGACCTTCTGAATTATTACTTCTGGGGGGCCCAGCAATTTGTGCCAGCAGCTGATTTTACATATGAGGAAACTATGATCAGAACAGTGAAGTAACATACCAAACATTATATAGTTACTGGTGGCTTCTGTTGTATTTCACCCATAACTTGCTCTTTTTCTTGGGTAGTTTTGTCTCTTTTAAAAAACATGTTGTGTTTTTAAAGTTATCAATATAAAAATAGGTCATTGATTCACTTCCTACCTTTTTCATTTGTGCTTCTCTGTGTCTTTTGGGACATAGCAAATTCAGATGAATGCTATTTTGAGGTTTTTATCACGATTCTTTAGACTTAGCTGACTTTTAAAACCAAACCTTAAATTGGCTCCCTGCTATTTTTTACATGCAAGACTTTTGGTTGTCTCAGGGGTGACCTCTGACTTCTTTTCCAGACTCCTTTCCCGTCATGTCATGTCTCTCCTCCTTTTAGAATTTCTAAGCTATATCCTGTTCTCACTGCGTCTACTCCTTGCCTCATATTTCCTCTCTTTCTTTTCTCTCTACACTGAAATCAGACTTTCATTTGATTTCATCTTCTTGAAGCATTTGGATCTTCCAAATTGAAAAAATTAGTATCCTTTAGCCTTCCCATAGCATTTTGGGTTTTCTATTTCTATATTTGTGCTTGGCTTTATTTTGTTAATATGCATTTATATCAATCTTTTGTTAGTTTATATGCTCCTTGAGGACAAGGATCGTATTTTATTTATTGTCACTTCAGGCTTCTTGCACCATTCTCCTCACTTACTGGTTGATAGACAAATGTTGGTTGCATTTGTGTTCAGTGCAATGAGAACATACTCTGGGCTGTACTCACTCAGTATCTGTAACTCTAACCAGTTGTCTTATAAATATTCTGATGACTGCATAGGATAGTAGGCACAATAGGGATAAGTCAGCTCCAACTCCTCCACTGAATTTTCCAAATGGAAAATTACAAATCAACAATCAGTTGATCTATATTTTGGTGTTCTTATGTGCCTGGCGTAATGTTGTGCATGGAGGATGATATGTTTTCAGTGTCATTTCCATAAATAAAGGACAGCACATTTTTACTATTGATACTGCTTTATACCTATATACATTTAAATTACATGCATTGTTCCTCTTTGTGAACTTGAAACTTAGATGTATGGTGTTAAGGAGATGTTTAAATTTTTCAAAATTCTTAACAAAATTTTAGTTGCTATCTTAAGATTAAGATACTCTGTTGTGGGCGAAGATCCCACATGCCGCAGAGCAGCTGGGCCCGTGCGCCACAAATACTGAGCCTGCGCATCTGGAGCCTGTGCTCCGCGACAAGAGAGGCCACGACAGTGAGAGGCCCGCGCACCGCAATGAAGAGTGGCCCCCGCTCGCCGCAACTAGAGAAAGCCCACGCACAGAGGCGAAGACCCAACACATCCAAAAATAAATAAATAAACAAATAAATTTTTTTTAAAAAAGATACTTTGTTGTGCTAAATACCCAAATATCAAGACTAGGTGTTTCCTATTGACGAAGCTTCACATTCTAGTAAAATACAAAATTTTCTCAGATCATCTCAACATACTTGTCAAGGAAGAATATATATGCTTCACTGTGGGATAGAGTGAAAATTTTATCATTTTTATTTCAGTTTTTCTGTAAAGCATTATAATTTTATACTTAAATTTTAATTTTTTGAGTAGTACTCAAAGTACACTTTATAATATTTTAGAGAACTTTTGAAAAGAAGGAAATGTTGGAGATGAGTTTTTAAATGGTGGTTGCCTGGAATACAGTGATTTTGGTTCATCAGGCAAATGTTCTTATAAGCTGTCTTGAGAAATGGAGATGTTATGGGTGGCTTAGGGCCAAAGTTAACAACTTTGAAAGAATGTGCCACTATATTAATTTTGAAATTATTTTTCTCCAAGACACATCATTTTTTATCAATTTTTAGCTAACTGTGTGGAAAATGGAGAAGTGGAATGCTTTTAATAAAATTTTGTGATCAGAGGTAAATTGTAAAAATTAAATATAATAGATTACCAGCCCATTTAGAGGCTCATATTACCTTAGCAGTTGTATATGGGGAATTTACATACAGCAGGGTTGTTGATTGCTGTTTTTAGATCAATAATTTTAACATTGTTGTAACATTGTAAGCTTGTAAATTTGATCTTATTGTTATGTCATACCAAACATATGCAAAACTCTTTTGTCATTGTTCTAGAGTCATTTAAAAGGCAGTTCAGATAGTAATACATGAGAAGGTAGAAAAATGTTATGATTTTTCTTCTGTCCTTAGGAGTTTATAGTGGCATGGGAGACTTTATGCAAAGGAAACAGAAAGCATTCTGCACAATAGCTTTCAATTTCAGAGTGGAACATAACTAATTTTTCTATTTATCTGGCATCTTTAATTTAGTTTGTCAAGTTATTGTTATTTGTCCACAGTCAACTAAAAGTTTGTGCTTATTAATATCATCAGGGGCAGGCTTTGCTGGATGGTAATAAGGTAAAGCTGTGTCACATCTGTAGTTCCTGTCTCTAGCACCTGTTTCCTACCAAAATGTAGAGCTGAGTTTCTCATTTTTTCTATTTTAGTGAGCATTTGTCCTGTGCTTTCACATTCTTTCTTCATGGGGAAAGTAATGTATGCACAAGTGTGGAGATTGCCCAACATCAGCCAATTTATTTGATCAATGAGGAGCATATACACATGGCTCAGTCTTCACCTGCACCATTTCAAGGTAAGTAAAAGATGATGTCCCTGCTCTCCACCCCTCCCCACCAAGTGGATAGCCACCTTTCCCAGTAACGTTTTACAGAATGAGATACTGTCTTGAATAGTTAAGCTAAGCAATAAGGATCGATTTCTGAAGAAGAAAGAGAAGACCACAAGTAAGTGATAATAGCTTGCTAGTTTTTTACTGAAAGCTTCTCACATACGACATGGTCTTATGCGTATTGAGGAATAAAATGTGGAGAATTTCCTTTATATCAAAAAAGGATTAATAAGTATTTGAAAAATATAATCCAATGTGTAATTGACAAATATTATAAATTAAAGGTTTTCATTGTCCCATGGTTTTAGGAATGTAATGACTTACAGAAAATTACTGTTAAACTTTGTACTATTTGAAATTTCAACCAAAATCAAATTTCTAGAGTTGTGTAGTATGTAGTTTCTTCATTGATATTAATATCTTATTTTCTTTTAATTATAGACTACATTGTTTGTAGGTATTTGGTTGTAATTTAACTTACATTCATATTTTCATTAGTTCTCAACTAATCACCTGGATATCACCAAAATAATGCTTTGTCCCTTTTTCTCTAGATGTGCATTCTAAAGCTTTGGTTTTGTGTTTGGAATTCATAATTTTCTATGGATAACTCTTTTTAAATGTTATAATATTAAATTGAACCATATAGAAATATCTTTTTTAGTTCAATCTAATTTATCAGTTCTAGCGATGTCTGGTTGAAACAGTCTTAGTATATCACAAAATGTAATTTAAAAAATTTTTTTAATAAAATTGACAAGTATTTTTATTGATATAATAGTTTGTCAAATGAGTGTTTAGCCTGCATATTATTTATGATGGCTTTTTGGTTTCCTATAAATTATTCTGATTTAATTTGACGAAAGCATCTTTTTCTTACCTTAAAGATTATTAAGTTTTTTTTAAGGTAGAAAAGAACATTGAACCTCATGTAATTGTGTCCTGATTATTGCCTACATTTTCCTCCATCTTGCAACACATTTTAAGCTATCTACTTTATTATTCTGTAGTTTTTGGATGTTTTATGTATGAACTGCTATGTAATTCGAAACGACCCAATTCTCAAACCGTACACTTAAGAGTTGTACAGTATGTGCATATTTTAAAACTGTGTTATTTAAATACTGTGTCAGGATTATTTAAATACCGTGTTTCCTTCTTCTAGAGTCATTTAAAAGGCAGTTCAGATAGTAATACATGAGATTATTTAAATACTATGTTTCCTTGACTCTGAAAGTGAGGATCATCTGACTTTAGATTTTTTAAATTAATTTATTAATTTATTTATTTATTAATTAATTTATTTTTTGGCGTTGGGTCTTCGTTGCTGTGCGCGGGCTTTCTCTAGTTGTGGCGAGCGGGGGCTACTCTTTGTTGCGGTGCGTGGACTTCTCATTGCCGTGGCTTCTCTTTGTTGCGGAGCACGGGCTCTAGGCACGCAAGCTGCTGTAGTTGTGGCACACGAGCTTAGTTGCTCCGCGGCATATGAGATCTTCCTGGACCAGGGCTCGAACCCGTGTCCCCTGCATTGGCAGGAGGATTCTTAACCACTGTGCCACCAGGGAAGTCCCTGACTTTAGATTTTGTCAAGCAAAATAAAAGCATTTACTTATGATAATAACAGAGGGCATTACTAGTCATGAGGAAAGATAGTATTGGCAATACCAGGTCCCTATAGACTACTTATTTTAAATCTTAATGGTTTCTTACTAATACCTTGAATCATGGAAGACTTTGTGGGGCATTATCCTGCCTCTTTCCCGTGATTGGTGCGGAGAAGGTACATTCTTAGGGCAGGTGTTGGCATATAGATAATTATAGTGAACATAATTAACCATATTGGTGTGGAGATTTCCAAGAAGTGTTAAAACAGGAAAATTGCCCTTGATTATGTGTGTTGGTTAGATCACTATTTTTATCCCATTTGGATCAGTACGGAACAGCAGAAAGGCAACACGAAATATGTGATGTCTACAGCCATCTCTGTCTTGATTGATGTGATACATCATCCAGCTGTTAAAAAGATAAAGCCATCCCCAAAAAAGGACCTCCCAGTTAATGCCTATGCTGAGATTTTTTTATAAATCAGGATTAAGGAAAAGTGACCTTTATCCCCAGAAAAGTGTTATTCGGAAGGTCACAATACTCACCATGAGACTAAGAACTGGCTGAGTTATACAGTATTACATTAACTACATTTTTGTGTCTAGCTCAGTGAAAATGACATCAAGGTCAAACAGTGAAAGAATAAGAGAGAGGGACTTTGAGTCCTTTACTTCGCGTAAAATAAATTTTATTTAGAGTTGTTTAATCAGCAGACCTCCAAAACAGTCATAATTGAAATTATACATAACATTATGTTTCAGACTTGGTCCATTAAGACTTTCCTGCTACTAGATGTTTTATGTATATATTATTTTAAAATTACCTCAAATATTTAGGAAGTCTCAGGAAACATAGGAAGAATGTTCAAGTCCTAGACTGGTTTTGGGGTATGTGTATTGAATGGTCTTCTTCTGTCATGGAAGATTCAGTATTCACATTGTATAAGCTATTACCAAACAGATGTTTATATGCTTTAACGTATAGATAGTTTATATATTGTGTGTTGATATAGCTGTCAGACAGTGTTATACCTCCCCCATTTGATTTCCTTCAAAAATTGATTTGAGTTGAGAGGCATATAAATAAGAAGTACTAAAATGAGAAGGTTTTAAAAATTACACTTTAAAAGGAGTTAGGAAATAAAGAGCAATATACATTAAGTGATACTATGCTTCACCCTAAAAATTACCATACATGTAGCATTACACTTAAGCAGGAATTATTACTGTGATCTGTAACATATGTTTCTCCTCTCTGCTTTAGTACTGGTAAGTCCTTATGGCTTAAATGGCACGCTAACAGGCCAAGCATACAAGATGTCAGACCCAGCCACCCGTAAGTTGATTGAGGAATGGCAGTATTTCTACCCAATGGTGCTGAAAAAGAAAGAAGAATTGAAAGAAGAGGAGGAGTTGGGGTATGATGATGATTTCCCCGTGGCAGTAGAAGTAATTGTTGGTAAGAGAAAATATTTTGCCTGAAGAACTTAATTCTATCTTCTTCATCTTCCTTAATTTAAAAAGATAATCATTGAGATTCATCAAAAATAATCTCCGTAATTTTCCCATCTTTTTGAATTCTCTTGACACGGTGGTATTTGCTGAGTAGTTATCTTGCCTGAAGCACCAATGGTCCCCGTATTCCAAATGCTATTATGATAATGTTGGAACACATGTTTAAATAGCTATTAACTTATGAAAGGACGAAACCTATCACTTTTGGCAGTACCCTAGTGAGTTTTGACTCTGACCACTGGAATAATGAATTTGGCGGTTGAATGTGAACTTTTTCTCAGGCCTGGTGCTCTCTCTCTCTTTCCTCACAGGTGGTGTTCGGATGGTTTATCCTTCAGCTTTTGTTTTGATCTCTCAGAATGACCTCCCAGTTCCTCAGAGTGTTGCTGGTACCGGAGGCCATATTACAGTTGGGCAGCAGGGACTTGGTAGTGTGAAGGACCCAAGTAACTGTGGGATGCCACTCACCCCGCCCACCTCTCCAGAACAGGCTGTCATAGGTGAGTACAGTCCGGGTGTGGATCTCTTCCTGGGTGGAAGAGATCCCAGAAAATCATGTAGTTCCCTTGCCATGGAACAGATGAGAAAACACATTGAGAAATTCCTGGTGGAAGAGATGGAGATAGAGTAATGTGGGGATTCTACAAAATGGAGAAGGAAAATTGTAAACAAACAGAATTTATGAGCTTCAGAATTTTAATTGTGCCTGTATTAGTCTTTACTCCAATTACACAGTTTAATTGTTTCTCGTAAGTTCTCCACGTGCATCTGCTCTTTTATACTGATGTGGGTGCATTTAGGAGACAAGATGTGAGTTGCTTTTCTTTCTTTTTTTTTAAAAAAAAAAAAAACAACAAATGGAAAATACTAAATCAGAGAATAGTTGATGCCTTTGCCCAGTTGGCTGTTGCCAGCCAGTGACAAGTCTTGGATGAATTCTCTTTCCTTATTATATTATAAAGTTAGTCTAACATCCAGGATCTCTGAATAAATGCCTTGTCCTTTCAATAATCTGTCTACAGTAATGACAAGTATTAATTACATTTGAAAAATTTGTCAATTTCAACATTCTTCCTTCTTGGAAAAATACAGAAATTGTTTAATTTGGGAGAATGTTGCCTTCTTTGTTGAGTAGTATATATCCTATATTAACTTTTTTGTTGTTGTAGTTGACTTCATTTTAATTGAAAATCTAGTCACTAAGAAAAGGATACTCATCATACTTGAGCTGAAATGAGATTAATTATAGGTATTTAATGTGGGCCGTGTTGGCAGGAGCATCAGAGTAGATAAAGCCTTGGCCGCTAAACTCTGAAAACAGACTGTCAGGCATGATACACGCTCATCATGTGGTAATTTTCGTGAGGGTTAGATAAGACAGGTTTTCAGAGTTTCTAGCGTAGCGCTTGGCATGTAATGGCATCCAGTAAATGTTCATGGTTACATAATATATTGGGGAAAAGTATAGACTTTGTGATTGAATCTAATTTTAAAACCTAGCTGTAGTTTCTACTAGGTGAGTGACCTTATTTAATTCTCATACTTGCTCTGAACACCAGTTTCCTCTGTTAAATACTATATAGTTTCCAGGGTTATTATGCATATTAGATCATGTACTTGACAGTGCTTGGTAAACAATAAAGCAGTATACAAACAGTAGTGTAAGAAATTCAAAGCAGTGCTCAAAACTCCAGTTTCAGCACACAGTATTAAGTTATCTGGAAGGAATTACTCAGATACTGTGTGGGAGACAGAAATGGACAACACGTAGCCTTTGGGTTTTTTGGGGGGTGGGGTGGGGTGGGGGAAGGGTTTGGCTGTGCCACGTGGCTTGCGGAATCTTAGTTCCTCTGACAGGGATCGAACTCCTGCCCCTTGGAGTGGAAGCGTGGAGTCCTAGCCACTGGACCACCAGGGAAGTCCCTAGCCTTTGTTTTTAAGAGCCTTGTAGTTGCTAAGATGGTGAAAAAATGTACTACGTCTGGCTCTAATACGGTAGAGCAGAGAATTTGGATGATCTCTTATGAAAGGATTTGCCATCAATCAGTTTTTATTGAAACTACTTTAAACTGAAAAAGCGTAAAAATACTTGTACAGTTTTTTTATAATAATATTATAGAGAAGATATATTAATAAAAAGTCTAGAATTATCAGTATTTTGAAAAATGTTAATCATATTTCATATCAAAGTTTGGATTTGGATTTTTAACAGTTAAACTTATGCCAACTTATGTAGTATTTGTTTTTGTTTTGCCTGGTACTTAGTGAAATTTGTGTTCATCTTAAAACTGAAGGCCTGCTGTGTGCATGATGCCTTGACCTTTGATCAGTTTAGAACTCTAAATCCATAATTCAGAAAAAAGAAGTTTGGGGACTTCCTTGGCGGTCCAATGGTTAGGACTCTGTGCTTCCACTTCAGGGGGCACGGGTTCGATCCCTGGTCTGGGAACTAAGATCCCACATGCCGTGTGGGGCAAAAAAAAAAGAGAGAGAGAAAACCTAAAAAAAAGAGAAGAAGTTGTTTTGTTATGGTGGGTTTCAAGTGTGTACTTTGTAACCATAGATATTCATATTTCTTCCCTTCTAACTCTGTGTATGTCATTGTGCTAGGCCCTGGGTAAATAAATCTCTTGATGCCTCCTCATTCCCAAAAACAAACAAAAAAAACTAAATAAAAGTGACTGATATATTTGTCATAAAATTAATTTGTCCAAGTTTATACATCATAATAACGTTGACTTACAGCTTAGGACTCCTAATACTCCATCAGCAAGAGCCCTGCTCAACCTTGTCACTCTGCACTTGACTGATGTTGAGCACTGCCGTGTTTTCCTAGACATAGGACAAAGTGGGCTACTTTGCCCCTTAAAATGGCCAGGAGTCTCATAGATTAGCATGGATTCTCGGAGGGCCAAACAGTTCTGCCTCGTGTGGATAGGTACATCAGCTTGCGTTTTCTGTTTATGGAGATAATTGTGAGAAGAAACATTCAATATGCATTCAGCAGCATGGAGTACAGTTCTCATTTAATTCCATATAAGGTCTAACTCACATTTTAGTTAAATCATTAAAAGCTGCTGAAAAGCATTAACCCAACTTTAATCAGAAAAGATTCTGTGGCTTGCTTTCCCCATGCCCTCTCCTGTTTTCGTCATAAATAATTCCCTTATGATACCATGGATTTACGATCTGTTTGGCTGTATTGAAGGGTGTTTGGGGGCAAAGGGCTATGTTATCTACTTCTGTTCGTTTCTTCACTTTGCCTAGTTTTATAATAGGCATTTGAAAATCCACTGTAAAATCAAAATGATTTATTTTGTACCATGAACCAAGTCAGAGAACTTTTCAGATAAAGGTAGCAATGAAAGATCAAATTTCTTGTCTCCGTTAATTTATCTCATTTGTATTATAACAGTACTTTTCTGGGGAACAAGTTTCTGTTTCTAAGAATGTAAGCATTGGGGTTTGTTTTTTCTTTCTTTTTTTAAAAAATAGAGCTGAGACTAACCATTCAACTCATATAATGGTTGTTTTGCAGTGATACCAAGAATATTAGTTTGTGATATAAGGTTGTTTCTTTCTTTTTCACACGAGAGTGGAGGCCTTTCAGAGCGCTTAAAATTGATTATTTCAATCAAGATGTTTTGCATCGTAGTTCTATCAAGAGTAAAACCCACAATATGTTTATGAACTCAAATAGATAAAAGTAGTTGAATCAGAATTTAATACTGGAAATTGACTTCAGTATTTGTCTTGTATGAGACGGAAGTAGTAAAATACTTATAACCAATAACTAATATTATCAGCAATTATAGTAGACATAGTAGAAAATGGATTACAATACCAAGTACAGTTGGAAAAACTAAGTGGAGTTATTAGAGAGAAACCAGTGAATTTTTAATCCTCTGATATAAAATGTTGGGTCAACTTCTTTCAGTGTTTTAGTATTAAGCTTTCATAAGTAGTGTCAGGCATAAGGATGAACAGTTCCATACACAGATTTGAGATTTGACCTTCTTAAGAATTTCTTTCTCCTACCCAGGTCACTGCGTGCAGATGTTACACAGCCATTTAGCTACATGAGCATAAAGCTCCCTCTACTGTTTTGTTACTGCATTGGGCTTTAAAAATTCAAACAACCCATGCATGTTTATAGCTTTAATATTGTCATGTTTGAATCCTCCCATGTAAGTTGTCTCCGATACCTGTGGAGTAGGAATGCCTCTGGATGGATATGCCATTGAGGGTATGTGAGTGTGAGTACTGATGCGATTGAAAGCCATACTGACGCAAATTTACTCATAGCTACAGATAGTGTTATTGTCAGGGGTAGCAGCAAAGCTACATGATCAGTTTCAACAATTAAATATTTATGTTAAATAAGCCAGCAGTCTGTGCACTAGGAGACCTTTTCAGAAAATTCTGACATTCCAAATTGTCTGTCTTTCCTAGGTGAGAGTGGATGGACGCAGAGTGCTGTCAGCCAGCTGGGTTCCCACGACGGGGGGACGATAACTGTGCACAGCCCGAAGAGGTCGGGCAAGATCCCTCCAAAGCTCCACAACCACATGGTCCACCGAGTGTGGAAGGAGTGCATCCTCAACAGAACGCAGCCCAAGTATGTTTTTTGCATTCTGTCTGGATGGTGGTTTAGTAACCATGTCTTTTATTACTACATGAAGAGGATCAATCACATTGTGCTCTTGTGTGACCAAACCCTGAGGGGGTCACTGGATTGTTAGTTCATCTTTTTGAACATAATAGGGTAAAATTCAAAACAAAGATGTTAAAATAATTTGACTATCCAGGAAAAATTTGAAGTTCCTGATCATCTCAAGATTGTCATGGTGTTCATCTGACATTTTTTAGCACAGCTGGCTCAGAGATTCACTCTGAGTGTCAGGACAGTAATTGTGGGTTTGGTTTTTCCCTGTATACCTACTAATGAATGTTTCCTGTTTACAAAGGGAAATGACCTTCTTTGCCATGTTTTCTATTATACATTAGCCTCATGCTTTAATTGACAATGCATTTCTGAACTGAACTGATGACAATTAGAGGGGTATGTAGTAGCTGCTGTGCTTCTGTTTGTTGACTTGGGGAAATTCTTTTCTTCCCCTACCCAACTTCCCTTCCTTGCCCCACCTCCCTACCGTCCATCCCCTCTGACCTCCCTCCTTCCTTAACATATTTTTGGAAAAGAAGAGGAATTGATTCTAAGAAGAGATGGCTGGTGATTATTTTAATTGCATGAATGATAATGTCAAACAGTAGTCAGTAAATACTATTTCACTTATCAAGATTTACATAAACATATTCAGCATATTTTCACATCTGTTTTGATATGACTGAGATGTCCAACTTTTTGACTGATACAGGTAAACAAAAGAGTCTTCATTCTCTGGAGCAGAATAAATATGGACATTCTTGTCAGTAATTCCTAAGAACTCATTTAGAAGCCAATTAAGTGTTTCTTCAGTGACTGCTATTCAAAGCTTTATATACACAATTAAAACCTGTCCTTTGGACCTAGCTTTTAGCAAATTCCTACTATATATTTATTTCCCAAATAGTTGGCTCTAGAATAGGCTACTAAAGAAGATTTAGTAGAAAAAAATCTAAAATAATTGCAATGGGAAATCATATGTCAAGTTCTAGATTTAAAAGATATCTCTATTCACTTTAAAATGATCCTTTCCTTTAGAATTATTGGTACAGATATTTTCACGTATGTCTGCAATGCCTAGACAATTTCCATGTTAACATTTTCTTTTTCTTTTCCTTTTATTTACCATCTTTGATTTTTATCACCACTAACCTTTCCACCAAGTCTAACAAATCAGAGCCCTTCTATCAGCAGCACCGAACAGGGAAGTGAGACACCCAGAAAGGCAGGGGAGGGTGGAGAGCAAGCGAAGTCCTTGCAGAGCCATCAGTGAAACACTTTGCAATATCAGCTATAGCAAAATCAACAGTACAGAAATACTGCGCACTGTTCTTATTTATGCAGTAGTAGACATCTACTTTTTGCTACCAATTATTAGTGACATGCAGGAGATATTTTTGATTCTTGTGTTTTAGTTCACATCACTCGTGTGGAGTGCTGCCCTTAAATGCTAGTAAATATAGGTGTTTTAAGAGTGATTTAAACAGTCTGGGGGTATATAATTCATAGATGCTGTGAAAAGATAATTTTTTAAAATCTAGGTTATTTCTGCAGAATTTAGGTGACTTTTTAAAAAACAACAGATAATAGTGCCGGGTAGTGTTTTAATTGCTATGTGTACCACCCATGTTAAAATGTATATTAAACTTAAATAAAAATATTTGGAATCCTGACTCTTCTAGGGCATGGCAGTAGTAGTTGCCTTTCCCACACCCGCAACCTCCCACCTTGAGTTGCTCTCAATCGTCTATCAGCAAGATACCATTATTGTGTAAAATGTATTCATGTCTTTCTAACATTCCCCCCCCCCCCCCCCGCAGAGGTATGGATATTATCTAATGTTTACACAAGCCACATTATTTAACCTTTTTTAGGAGGAGCCAGATGTCAACTCCAACTCTTGAAGAAGAGCCTGCTAACAGTCCTGCTACTTGGGATTTTGTGGATCCAACCCAAAGAGTCAGCTGTTCTTGCTCTAGGTGGGTAGGGGCCAAGGCGGAACAGTATGATAGAACATTTTGTTGGTTGTCTCCTGGACTCTCAGACCACTTCTTCTACATCATTTTGCTTTATTATTTATGTATTTATTTATTTTAAAATTTTTATTATTTTTAAAATATTTATTTATTTGGCTACGCCAGGTCTTAGTTGCGGCATGCGGGATCTTCGTTGCGCCTTGCGGGGTCTTTAGTTGAGGCATGTGAACTCTTAGTTGCGGCATGCGGGATTAGTTCCCTGGCCAGGGATCGAACCCGGGCCCCCTGCATTGGGAGCGCGGAATCCTAACCATTGGACCACCAGGGAAGTCCCTGCTTTGTTTGGTTTTAAATCTTCTGCTTCCAGTGATGGAAAAAAGCTTGGTGTTTTTCTTCTATGCAGATGCTACAGTTTTATTGTCGGGACTCAGAATGAGCCTTTTTAGACAACTGGCCCTGTTACCAAATTGCTCCCACAGATTTCTTCAGGATAACTTCTTCAGAACTGAAAGCATCAGTTTGACAAGACAATCTCTTGCCATTTAACTGAGTTTATTTAATTACTCTTAATTATGAAGTTGAGATAAATATCAAGCAGGTTGGCTTGAATTAATAGGATTTGGATTAAATAGACCTTTCATAGAAAATTTTTGTTGTTGGTGCTCGTGTTTTTTTGGTGACTGAAGTAGGTATGTGGTAATAACACCTGCTGAAAGCTAAAATTGTTGCTCATTCATTTAGATATTTGAATAGAAACCCAAATTATTTTCTGTAGAAAATTTTTGCACTCCTCATTTATATTCCCTTGACTTATCACTCCTTGTGGTAATAGAGAATCTTATTGTCACAGATTTTCATGGGGGTTCTTAAATTTCTTAAGTGTATATCAGCCTTACCCACCTCCCCTGCCAGCTCAGCTGACTGTAGGAGCATGTGGTGATGATTATTCACTTAGTGAGCAACTTAGAGTATCTTTGCTTCCATTTGATACTGCTCAATACTTAGGTCAGTTGAGATAAGTGTACTTGGAAGATGGCCATTCATTTCTCTAGTTTAGATCACGGGGTTCTTAATGTGGCACATATGAATAGGCTTTGGGCTAGGGAGGCGGTCATGATGCCCGAGAATCTCTGCAAACACACACACACACACGTGTGCACATTTGTGTTTGTATACTTAGGCAGCAGTTTTGACAGCTTCTTCCTATTCCCCCGTCCCTATAAATTGATTCTCTTTTATCAAGCTCTGCCTTGGTAGTCAGCTTTTTGTTGAGATGCTGTAAGTACTTTATGAAACTCTTTGATTGATTTTTCAAGGAGGATGTTTTCAATGATAGTATTTGCTCATTAAGGGTCCTCTTTCTGAGCACGTGAGAATCTCTCTAGTCTCAGGACAGGTGTGGTATACCAGCTGAATACCTGGTTTACTTTCATCTCTAGGCCATTGTAAATTGTGTGACAAAAAGTATTTTCCTGTTAACAGTGACTTCTAAACAGCTTACAGCCAAGTTATGGTCCACCTTTAGAAAGTACATAGGATAAAAATTTTAGTGTATTTAACTTCACTTGTGCCTTCATTTTATTTTTCCTGCTCTTTTCCTTAATCTAGATTTTTTTCACTTTTTAAAAATAACTTTTTTACTGATTTCTATCACATTTTTATTTACTACCTTGCATTATTTTTACCTGAAGTGTAAATAAACAAATAACACTTTTTCTTCTGTCCTCCGGAGTTATTGCTCTATTTCCTCACCAAATTCTTATACCCTTCAGGTCTTATTTGTAGATATGCATTCTATTCCATTGACTTCTAAATGTTTATCTTTAGACCTGACTTCTTACATGTACTCTATTCTTGTATTTTGGGGAGTGCTTTTAAGATAAACCCTTAATATCGATATACCTGTTTCCTCACAAACCAGGTACCCGATTGCAGTCATTTTTGTCGCAGTTTTCCCCTTCTCAGCCTAGAAACTTTATCATTTATTTATTTTTCTTAATTGTCTAGATCAATTTTATCATTGCATTTCACAATGATTTCCTTTGAAATGTCTGTTATAGTCATTCTACTTTCCTTATTCTTTTAGTCATCATGTGTTTCTACACTATTTGGCCCTGCCTCTGATTTCCTTCCCATTAAGGCCAAACCACTCATATAGTTAGCCTTCTGAGCCCACTCTTCCTGCTGCCTGCTTCAATGAGGTCCCTTACCTGTTCACAGATTTGCAGTGATGGTCTCTTACTTACTGGTGTATCCCTTACTCTAACCATTCCACAATGTAGTTGAGTTGTTAAATGCAATTGAAAAAAAATGACGTTATAAGATTATCCACTTTGCGCACACACACACACACACACTGTATTTTATTTTTACAAGAGATAAATAGACTGACACCAAGCATTGTACATGGATGACCACAACAAAAGCAACAATGATTGCAATTACCAAACATGAAACACACTCATACTATGTCATAATATTGACATTCAGTCCAGTAATCCTCCACTGTAACAGCTCCTTTACTTTGTAGTGAAAATTGATTTTTATATTCTTTGCCTCTGAGTCCTTGTGGGATTTTTTCTTTTTTTAAAAAATTCAAACAGAAAGTCACAAAAATTATACTCATCCTCATCAGTTCACTCAGTCCCATGTAATTAATTTTTTTTTCATCTTGATCTTTTGTTAGCACTTTTATGAGTTCATCAGTTTTTCATTAGAGTTCTGAAAATGCTTATTCATTCAGTTCAGCAGTACAGTCAGTTACCAGAAACCTGTACTTGTCAGAGTCTTTTCCATGAATTTCCTGAAGATGAAACCCTTTTATAAGAACATATTTACAAAAGCATCAGAGTACACCCAGAACTGTCTGTAAATGACAAAAGACTTAAAAATGACCACGGTTAAAGATTTGATGAAACTTCATAATAATGCAGTTGACAAGAAAATTAGTTATTTCTGAGATATACATTTTAAAGTAAAAAAAAAAAAATTCTTTGGACTCTCTTCTTGGATCTAGGGATTTATACTATTAATCAAATTAGGAAAAAGATTTTGACCATTATTTCTGAACCTCCTTCCTGCATTAGGAGACTCCAATTACAAGAACATTAACCTACTTGAAGTTGTCTTACAGTTCACTGATGCTTGCAATCCTCTTGCTGCTCCTCTGCCTTCTCCTTTGACATTTTTTGTTGCTACGTCGTCAAGTTCACAAGTACTTTGTTCTGTAATCTGCTGTTAATCCTATCCGATGAATTTGTTGTTTCAAAAAAAAAAAAAAAAAGATTATCCACTTTGCAAAAAGTCCTTACTTTGAAGAGGCTACTATAAAGTATCTATCAAAGGACTGGTGTGGTTAAATGCTCTCTGAGAAAATCCAAATCAAAAAGTTTTATGTGAAAGACTTTTAGAGCCTAGGTCTTAAAGTAAGCACCCTTAGAAGGTATTGAGATAATTGAGATATTTTCAGATGAGACATTCGTCTCTTACTGTGGAACTTTGCCCTGGAGATTTAAAGTCCAATTTTTGCCTTATTGACAATAGCCTTATGCACAGACAACCTTCTTCAAAGTCAGGATTTTTTTTTTTTTTTTTAAAGTGTAGCAAAGACTTTGGCAAGAGTGTTTTCAGATTATCTACTGCAGGATTACCGAACCCATTATGGAATGGTCCCTTCCTCACACTATTTAACGGCCTTATGGGGCAGTGTGGCCATCCTGCTGTCCCACTAAACCAACCCATTATGCCACACAAATCCATTTTACTTCCCACTAGGACATTGTTTAGTGCAATGCAACAGTAATTTAATGCCACCCTAGTGGCCTCAGAGAGGTACTGATACACCAGCAGGAGAGCTTACATTTTTCCTGGGAGTGATTTATATATTGGGAGGAATTGGCTGACCTGCTATATAACTTTTTTGCACAGATTAAACCTTAGGATCATCTAGTGGGCCCTTACTGAGCAATTTCTCACACCCATGCTTGCCAAGAAGTGTGTTAGGATGTGAGCAGACTTGCTATTCCTGCTTAGATAGTACAGATGCATTTGTATGTGTGTGTTGTTTTAATATTCACTCACAACCTTCTTCTTCTGTCTCATTTTAACATGTTTCTGTAAGATCCAAAGTTGTCTTTTAGCCCTTCTTTCTTGGATAATAGTAGCATATAAGGTTCCTAGTATATTTATCCTATTAAATATTCTTATTTATTTATTTATTTATTTTTTGCCTGCTTTGGGTCTTTGTTGCTGCACGCGAGCTTTCTCTAGTTGCAGCGAGTGGGGGCTACTCTTTGTTGTGGTGCGCGGGCTTCCCATTGCGGTGGCTTCTCTTGTTGCGGAGCACAGGCTCTAGGGCGCGCGGGCTTCAGTAGTCGTGGCGCATGGGCTTAGTTGCTCCTCGGCATGTGGGATCTTCCCGGACCAGAGATCGAACCCGTGTCTCCTGCACTGGCAGGCGGATTCTCAACCACTGGGCCACGAGGGAAGTCCCCCTATTAAATATTCTTAAAACTGACCCTTAGTTTCACACTTTGGGGGAGAGTTGCATAGTTATCTTATTCCTGATTTACAACACTATAAGCTTTTATAAACCATCCTTTTTTTTTTTTTTTTTGATAAGCCATTCTATATTGGAGTTAGTAGAGTGTTGTAAAATAGAAATCAGAAGCTTTTTTTTTGGTTCTTTTTTTGACAGATGATCTCATTACTGTTGGTTTTAAAATGCAATATGAATAGATTGTCTGAGGCCCTCACCAAATTTGAAAGATTTGGGGATTTTCAAATTAGTATTTTTGTAGAGGTTAGCAGCATATTAATTAATGTTTCTTAAGTTCATCTCTTATCTACTTAACTTGTATGTAATTGGTTCATCATTTTCTGTCAGGGTGTGTTGCAGTTTTTAGTCATTATCAATATATTTAACACCCAGAGTCCATTTAGATGTATTATTGCATATAATGTGTGCTTAAAAAGACATAACCTTGTTAGAGGCATCTCTTTTGTAATTAGAATGATGCAGTTATTTTCATCTGTGTATTTACGGACTTCATTTTAATTCTCATTTCAGGCATAAACTTTTAAAACGTTGTGCAGTAGGACCCAGTCGACCTCCCACAATATCACAACCAGGGTTCAGTGCAGGACCATCATCATCTTCATCTTTACCACCTCCTGCTTCTTCTAAGCACAAAACAACAGAAAGACAGGAAAAGGGAGACAAGTTGCAAAAGAGACCCTTGATACCATTTCACCATCGGCCCCCTGTGGCCGAAGAGTTATGCATGGAGCAAGACCCCCCAGGACAGAAGCCTGGCCTGGCGGGGATAGAATCCTCCTTGGAGGTGGCGAGCAGTAGGAAGTATGACAAGCAAGTGGCCGTGCCTTCCAGAAACACAAGCAAGCAAATGAATCTGAATCCTATGGATTCACCTCATTCCCCTATTTCCCCTCTGCCGCCAACACTCAGCCCTCAGCCACGAGGTCAGGAAACGGAGAACTTGGACCCACCATCTGTCCCTGTGAATCCAGCTCTCTATGGAAACGGGCTAGAACTCCAGCAGTTGTCTACTCTGGATGACAGAACTGTCCTCGTAGGCCAAAGACTGCCTCTGATGGCAGAGGTCAGTGAGACCGCCTTATATTGTGGGATTAGGCCCTCGAACCCAGAGTCATCAGATAAGTGGTGGCATAGTTATCATCTCCCATCCGTTGATGATGCTGAGTTCCGGCCTCCAGAGCTCCAGGGTGAGAGATGTGATGCCAAAATGGAGGTAAACTCAGAGAGCACTGCATTGCAAAGGTAAGGTGACTCTCCACCCCATCCACCTGATCACCCATCAGAAGGTCAAGGCCGTAGGTTCCCAAGAATCGGGGCCTTCAGATCCAAAATTGAAGAGGCCTTTCTTCACCATTCTAGACTCTGCATTTGGAAAATGTTTAAAAGTCAAATGCTTTATCCATTGTGAGGTTTAACACACATGTCATTATTTAAATGCTGGCATAAAAAGGTTTCACTTTATTTTTGACCTGCTGTTTGTTAATCAAAGAATATAGCTTTATGGGACCTTCCATACTGCGGTCAGTGCCCTCTTTGTATGTTGACACTTTTAAGGAAGGCTTTGCATGCATTCAGGTATGTATCACACATCTAGTAATAATACTTCAGAGTGCTTTTGAGCTATCCATTATTCTAAACAGTGTACACAGATTATCTCATTTAATTTTCACCACAACTGTATTGCTACCTTAATTTCATAGCTGAGAAAGAAACTAGGGTCATGCAGTTAGTAAGTGACACAGGTGGAATTTGAACCTGGACAGTCTGTTGTCAGAGCCCACCTATGCTCTTAAGTGGAATCCATGGAGTCAGAGACAAAAGTATATGTTCTTGATAAAAGCTACTGAGATTTATTTAATTGTGAATACAATCTCTAAAATACACTTGTAGGTGAATTTTTAGGTGTTTTTTTTTAAAGTTTAGTTTAAGCTTTACAAAGGCTTTAAATCATTAAATGTTGCTTAAAAAAAAAATCTAATCTTTTTATGTTTCTTGCTTAAATTGTCATTTGTTTTCTGTTTCAGACTCTTAGCACAACCTAACAAACGGTTTAAAATCTGGCAAGACAAGCAGCCCCAGATGCAGCCACTCCACTTCCTTGACCCATTGCCTCTATCACAACAACCTGGAGACAGTTTGGGAGAAGTCAATGACCCGTACACCTTTGAGGACGGTGACATAAAATACATCTTCACAGCGAACAAAAAATGCAAACAAGGGACAGAGAAAGATTCCCTGAAAAAGAATAAGGTACCATTTAACATAGAGAGAGTCCAGCCTGGTGTGGGTTTCAGTCTATGTCAGTACAACACATGTGGGAAGACTTTGGAGGCAGAATGTTTGAGATAGTCTTGCCTGATTGCTCTGTCCCCATATTCATGCTCTTGGTACTATTGTATCGAACAGCGTATTGTTCCTTTTTATGTCATGGCTCACCTTTGTTCAAAAGTCAGCCGAACATAAATGAAGCCTCATATTTTCCGGGCTATAGCTTGTACAGTGCATGTTTCCTCTCATATGCTAATTCTTGTTGGCCTATGCTCCCTGCTTATTTCTTTTTAATTATTATTCCAAAATACCCAAAATGTAAGAAAAAATCTTGGTAACAATACTGTTTATTGAGCGCTCACTGTGTTTACTGTGCTAAGCGCTTTACCTCTATGTCTCTCTGAATTAATACCAACACCACTCCAAGACTGTGTCAGTATAATTTTACTGGTTCCATTGTCATAAAAATGAGTACTGTGGGTGTCTGCTGTCTTTAGCCTTAAGTTTTAAAACATTCTAAAATACTGGGCCATTTAAAGAGGTATTCTTAAGAATAGAGGAAGTAAGACAAAAGAGACCAGTATAGTTCAGGAGAATACTTCTTAGAGTCCTTTACAGAGATCTGTCTAGATCCAAAAAGCTTGAACCATAATTCAGCATCCAAAATATTATATTAAAGGCAGCTTTTAACACCATGGCAGGTCTGTAATCAAATGCCACCAGTACCATTGAGGCATAAAACCCTGACTGACTCAGACTGAGGGGAAAGCGTGGGAGTTTTTGGTTCGGTTTAAATTCAGGGAAAAGGACATATCTTTTATTTCCTTTGGTTGCATAGACCATGGTTTATCATACTTGTGCTCATAACAAGTTCCATTCTACCCTCTAATTCTTTGTGTTCTCCCTCATATTCCACACTTTGGGTTGGTGTTCATGTGTTTTGTTTGGCTGAATTTATTATACAGTCAGAGGATGGATTTGGTACCAAGGATGTCACTACACCAGGTCATTCCACGCCGGTGCCTGAAGGGAAAAATGCCATGTCCCTTTTCAGTTCTACTAAAACAGGTGTGTACAATGATTATTTGCCTCACTTGGATTGTTGCTAAAATAAAATGCGAGGGAGATGCTTCTCTATTTAAAATTATATCCTTATTGTAATAGCAATAATTTGATCTCATCTTTAATATATTTTTCAGTTTGTTTTTCAGTTCCTTTCAAAACTGATAAACGTATTTGGCAATAATTGTCTCTAAATTTAACCGAAAACATAGGGAAACAGTTCACAGGCAGGGCTTGCTCATTGTCCTCTCCTCACTCCTTCTCCCTTGATGAAGTTGCTCATTCTGTGCCTTTTGCCTCCTTTCCCACAGATGTTCGGCAGGATAGTGCTGCTGGCAGGGCTGGCTCCAGTAGCCTTACACAAGTGACAGATTTGGCACCTTCCCTTCATGACTTAGACAACATCTTTGATAATTCTGATGACGACGAACTTGGGGTGAGTCTGCTGTGGCTACACAAACAAAAATTCACTTAAGTGCATGGACTTATATCAGCGTTTCAATATTTCTTTATAGTTTGGTCTACTGGATTGGGGGCTCTTATTTCAGGTTCTGAATGTTCTTCAAAAATGTTTGTATACCTTGAAAGGATTCTAAAAGTTATTAGTGTAGTCTGTAATACCCCTTGGGTTTTGTTTGTTGATGGCTTTTTCTCCATGAGTGTTATTCCTGTTGTAAATATTAAAATCCTACACATTTTTAAAAAAATCCTTCTCAATATCATGAGACTAACAGGAATGTATTATGTAGTCCCTTTAGCTCAGATTTTAAAAATAATGCCCATATAACTTTTTATTCATCTAATAAGTCATAGGTTAGTCAACATTTTGAGAGAGATTACAAGTATGATCTATACTTTTTAGAATTATAGCATCGTAAGTTGGGAAATAGAATTTATACACATAGACGTTAAATAATACAAGGCGTCATATGATTAAAGTGACAGATAAGAATTTATAATTCTCTGGAGAGTAACTGAGCTAAGTCAGGAAGTTTGTGTCCTCGTCCTCCTAACCAACCCTGTACCTTTGTGCAAATAAAAGCGCCTGTTATCTCTGGGGGACCTAGAGATGAGTAAGATAGGCCCCTCTTCAAGGAAGTCAATTTATTAGTTTATTTTTCTTTTATTTATATATTTACTTTCCCATCTGTCCAGTTTACGTGTATTCGTTAATCATTTAATGATCAGTTCCTTTGTGGCAGGTACTCTAGGTTTACAGATACAATTAAATTACCACTCTTATACTTGAGATACTCAGACTTCAGGAGAAATAGCATATAAATAAAGTTAAAAATATTCTGAGTCCTGTGAGGGCAGTAATTGACCTGAATCTAAAGATGCTGCATGTTCAAGTACAACATGACAGGCAAGCAGTGTCTAAGTAAAGGCTTGAAGGTTAAGTTAAGTAGGAATCAGATTTCTACAGCCCCTTCTCACTTTAAAATAAAATGTATCTGATTAACAGATATTGTACACCATTACTATTCTAAGTACTTAGAAGATGAGGAGATAATAATGACCTCAAAGAACGAAATTGACTTGAAATGTGGAAAGACTAGGTTAGGGGGAGGCAGGGGGAGGAATGTTACTTTGAGCCTGGAAGGAGCCTTGGTTAAAGCTACAAGAATGAACTAGCTGGGCTTTGGGGGACAGTGTGCACATGGATCTGTTTTCTGAATGGAGGATAAAGATTGGTGGGGCTGGGAAGGTTTTTGGCCACTCTTAAGGCTTTAGACTTCAAACTCTTCTGGTAATGTGCTCTTCTGGAGGCTGCTGAGTGTGGAACTGACCTGGTAGAAGTGAGTGTCGTTTTCCATCAGTCCGATACACAGAAAGCAGGAGTACTATTTGGTAACTTGTTGGATTGAAACATGAGGACCGAAAATCGGGCAGTGGCTGCATGAAGGGAAAGGACATGGCAATGTGAAAAACTTTGGTAGAAGAAAGGACACGTTTCCTTATTCTGTGACCCAGGCATTGGAGATCCTTTTTGAACTTGACTGTCTCCATTAAGCCATGCATTATCTAGAATTGGTTTTAACGAGGGTTAGTTCAGATGCTTTGGTGTGGTGACGGTGGGAAGAAAGTATGAAAAGTAAAGGAATCAAAAAGAAGTAGAAAGGGAGATGTAAGAAAGGAAAATAAACAAACGGTAGAGTAGCCTGGTTTCTGTTCACAGCCACCACCCCTAGTGATGGCTGTGCTCTGAGCCATTGTCCTTCCTCTCTGTGTAAGTTATGAATTACTATTGGACTAAATGAATAAATGTTTACTCTGCTGTTTGAATATATTGTTAGTAATGTTAATATGCAAAGGAGATTGGACATTGTTTATCTAATTTTCATTTCTCTGAAATGATTGTTTCTACTTTGAGTTCTAGCCTGACATTTAATCAAGGGGAACAGTTTACCTTAGAATCATTTTACTAATTCATCTTATTAGTAACTGGAATTGGGAGACTGTTGTCCAAGTTTTCATCTCATAGGTTTTAAGGTTAGTTTTATGTTTCAGCTCTATGATGTTGAATAAGTGTACGTAAATAAAAGGCCTTCTATTTGTGAGAATCTTTTTGCTTTATTTTATCTTGCCATCAATTCATTTGAGTTCTTAAAGATAATCTTGCCTACTAAGGGACTTAATTTGTTTTGAATAACAAATCAGAGAAAAACCTCTGTGTATTTCAATAATTTTGTGAGATAAGGTTATTTTTCATGAAGATGAACAGTAACTGTAGAAATAGGAATAGGAGATATGTATTTTTTTGTGGTGAAAAATAAAAGAATAATAGTTTGGGAGGGCTTGAGGTCCTCTCTTTTAGCTGCCTGCCTCCAAACAGAAGGAAAACCAGACTGATAACCAATCACTACTCGGAGGCACCACCCTAATGTGATTACTGTGTCCCTGAAACTGCGTCTCTAATGACCCGGGAGGGAAGATTTGCTGAAGGTCTGCAAGCTCTGCTTTGATGGCACAGTCTGCCCTCACCAGATCCATGACAAGAAGACTCAGTCAGTCTGTTTCTCATACTTGATAAGCTTGTAACCATCTCTTCTGTGTCACTGTCTGCTGGTATTTCTAGAAGTTCACCTGATGAATGCTATATAAGGAAGCATCTTTCCTTTATTTTAAAATATCAATAGGCATACACTCTAAGGAATAGTGGACTATCACCCTACTTATATACAAATGTGTTGCTCCACTTTAATAATAATAATCTGTTCTTAGGCTGTGTCACCTGCACTACGGTCATCAAAAATGCCTACAGTTGGGACAGAAGACCGACCTCTTGGGAAGGATGGAAGAGCTGCTGTTCCTTACCCACCAAGTAAGAAAAGGAAACTGAACTTCAGCTCACTGCTTATAACTTACATATAATGTTTTCATACTCAGTGGTGCCTTGTCTGAGATTCCCCTCCTTTTTTTCCCCCCCATTTTAACAGAATACTGGCAGTGAATTAAAACTTGTATAAATTGGCGTTCCTAAGGTGGCAGGCTGCTAAGAGACCCATTTAAATTTGAATTCCTTTTCCTTTTGTTTTCAAATTAACTTCTGTGGTTTAAAATGTGGAAAAACATGTTTTAGGTTTGTTTTTGTAATAGCCCTTTCCTAGTAGGAGAAATGCTGCATAGTGGTTTTCAGAGCGATATTCCACTGCAAGAGCTTGTGTAAAATGTTTCAGTTTTCATAAATTTAATTCACACAAGGATAATTAATGTTTGTTTTCTGTGGTCCTTTTTCCAACAGATACTGAAGTTTTTGTGTTTCCTTAAGAGATCAACTAGTTTTATTATGTATGTGGACAAAAAGAGAAACTTCCTTTTCTCTACCTATTCTTTACCCTAAGAAACATTCTACAAGAGAAAAGAAAGTCAGGATAGTTTATATGGATACTCTGAAGCTGAAACACAATTCCATTGCAAATCATTCTTTAATATCTTCTCATTAATTCAGCTGGTAATGCGAACAAATTGAGGGGAAAAACCACCATGTCATAGGGATGAGTCAAAAAGTTTTATGAACCTATAAATGTAGTGCTGATTTACTCAAATGTAGAAGTGTCAAGTATACAGAGATTGGATTTTGACAGCTTTAGTGGATCCATAGCTTTCTAAAATATGCAAAGCTTTCTCAAGCATGACATGTATGAAAATGAATAATGATAGCCAGCCAGTTGCTGTAGTTTTTTTTAATTAAACATTTTTCTTTTTTTATTACTCTGTACTGCAGAATTTTACAAACATGAAACTCACAGATTAAAAGAAACATTATTAAAGCAGATTCATCTGGAATAGGGCAGATGAATGAATTTTTCCCTTGTATTTAACCAGTTACTCCCGCTTTTTTTGACATTAAGTGATATGTAGCGATGTTACATGTTAAAATGTCTGATAATTTGTCCAAGATTATTCACTCACAAACCATCCTGCTAGTAAGTGTCATTACCCAGTAAAGTATATCGTGTACTCTCTCTTTCTCTCATTTTTATTCCAAAAGGAATTGTTTCAAAAAGAAGCTACTCAGAATTTTATGATAAAGTACAGGTTATAAAAATTAATGAATTTGAAATATAGCAAAAATATTGGCATGAGGAAAATATAGATAAACCAAGGTCAAGAGGATCTTATTAATGTGTCAAAGTATGTGTGTATAAGTGTGGGGGGGGACATATACATAGTATTTCCTCCCAAGACATGGCAGTGAAAATAACATGGCAAGAAACTATCATCTCTGCAGTAGCTTACTGTACATGGAAGTGGAGAGACATATAATATGTAATGTCTAGAATAACACCATCCAACAGAAGGGCAAGGTAAGCCACAAAGGAGGGCCACATAAGTAATTTTTCATTTTCTAACAGTTACATTAAAAAAGTAAAAAGAATCATGTGAAATTAATTTCAATAATATATTTTAACTCAGTGTATCCAAAACAGTGTCATTTTTATATGTAGTCAGCATAAAAATATTGAGATGTTTTACATTCCATTTTTGTACTAACTGTTTGGAATCTGGGGTATATTTTATACATGCAGCTCATCTCAGGTTCGATGGGCCCATTTTGAATGCTCCGTAGCCATGTGGCTAGTGGATACTGTGTTGGACAGCATAGGTCCATAATTATTCATTTGTGTATATAATAATGGAAGAAAGCGACACACAGTATCAGTGAGGTTTAGTTTAGTATCAAGTCTGTGTTAAGATAGTATTGTGTTATATTAATTAAAACAAGTGTTTTTCTTAGGTTTTATTGTTAACCAGTCGCTTATGAATTTTTGTCTTGGAAAGCATGTCAATTTTGAAGTATGGGTCTTTGAGGAGGCAAAATGAAAGAGTTGGACATTTTATTCTACAAGAACACTTACTATTTGTAAGGGGCTCTGCTAGGTGCTCTGGGCTGGGAAGAACACTGAGAAGTTAGTGATGATGCTTTTGTTGGAGGGCTTCAGTCTTGTGCGTGACTACTTGATGTTCAGAACGGGAGATGGTTGGTGTCCTTAATGGTGAGCTCCTGCTGAAGTGCAATGGATCTTGAGGCTAGGTGGGTATAAGTAAGTGGAGCATTGTGGGAAAGACATGTCAACTCCAGTCCATCCTGGTAGCTGTTCCCCACACTCACTTTAGTCATTTTATGGGAAGAAGGTTGAACAGGCAAGCCATGTATTTCTACTTTGGAGGACCAGAATGTTTCTCTGGGTTTCTATTTTCTTTCTGCCTTACCCACTTTGAGTCCAGTTCCCTGTTTTTCATCTCAAAACTTCTTTAGGGTGATTTCTTTTCAGAAATTCATTCCCTGTGACTGAACAGCATTTCCATCTTTTTCTAATCAAACCAAAATTGGGAGGAAGGAAGGACTAATTATTGCTGACTCTCATCACTTTATGAGTGTTTAGATGTACGTGGCAAAGTGTTCACTTCAGTGCATACTTTATCTCATTTATTGTGCAAAAAAAAAAAATGAGGAAAATATTATTCTCATTTTGTAGATGAGGAAATTGAAGCTAGAGAGGTTAAGAGTCTTCCTGAAGAATATCTGATAATAAGAATGGTGAAGACCACTTTTTAATGTGACTCTCTGGCAGGTGGAATCTCATTTCATCCATGCTTTTTGTGTATGTTCTCTTTTGCCTTTGACAAAAATTATCAAGGTGGCTGAGGCTTTGAAAACTGAGATACATAACTGTGTTAGGTAACATCAAAGAAGTTGAGTAGCCCTGAATGGAAAATGCCTTTATTACATTTCTTAGGGAAGATTTAAAAACAAATTTAATAAAATAATTTGAGGATAAAATTTTGTACCACAGCCCAAATACTTAATAAATTAAGGAAAGGCTATGTTTAAGTTCATTGTCATTTTAACTCAAAGTGAATTTATATAGTTTCATATTTTCCAAATACTTTGTTAATTAAGATTTGTCATATAATATGAGTTTGAAGATTTTATGAAGCAGACTTGTGGTTTAAAATACTCCACTTACAAATTAATTTTATATTAAAATTGACCAGTAGCTGCTCTTTGGCTTGGGAAAATGTATAGGGACTAAAAGTTAAAGATGATGAATGTATTTCAACTTTATATTAAAGTCTTTAGCCTTGTTTTAAAAAAAAAATGTGTTGATCTGGTTGGTGCTACATCTGAAGAGGTGTTTTTCAGCCACAGAACTGCCCAATTATATAGTCTGTCCAGTGGTTCTATGATAGTTTCTGGCTTGGCTTGTATCCCCAATTCTGTGAATTGTTATATGTTCTTAAGGATAAAATACTGTCACAGCAAGGTGACTTGAAGATCAACTTGGGGGTTTTAGGTTTTCTTCTTCTTTTCTGTCTTTTAAAACTTTTTTTCCTTAGCAGCAGCAGGTACCATTTTGTCCAATGAAATCTCATACAGAATTGTATTGTAGAAAATAAATAGAAGTGCAGCTTCTCTTAATGGAAGTGAAAGTTTAGATCTGAAACCCTGCCTGTTGGCCTTGTTCTCCCCTTGTTGCCCCTGAGGCCAAGAGAGGGTAAATTATTCAGGATTATATAGTTGTTTAACTAGGAAACGTGGTAAAAGTCGTCTAATGCAGAGGTTCTCACCTTTTTTCTGCTCCATATCGTGGAGGCTGTCCCCTCCCCCCATAAAGAAAGGAAAGAAAGCAAGCCTAATGAGAATCACACATCTAGTCAAGCCTTCCCTTTTAGATGATGGAACTGAGGCCCTGAGGGAGGAAGTGAGCAGACCACAACAGCGCTGTGCTGGGAGCACGTGGGTTGGGGTACCAAGCCCACTGCTGCTTCTCTATACAGCTCTACCTTAGACTCTAGCTCAGGTCAGAGCATGGTACAGCTATTCTTTATTAATTTCTGATTCAGAGCTATAAGTCATATTAAGATCTGTTCAGTGGTTACTATTTACCTGTTTAAATATTGAAGTTGCTAGAAAGAGCAATGTGATTGGAAATTGGGACACCAGATATGGTTCCAAATCACTGATTTGAACTTGTGGCTCCAAATGTGTAAATATATTTGCTGTACAGGACACCCCCTAGTGGCCAAATTTCACAACCGCAACTTGCATTTCATTGCATACACTCCTACTTAAGAATCAGTCCCTTAATGAGACACTATTAGTGATGTTGGTTAACCTCATGTATATAACAATGATTTTTTTTTAAAGGTTGAGAATCACTGATCTAAGTATTTCTTAAAAGATACTTTTTTTCCCAGCTGATTTTCAATAAATTGTCTTTTGGTTCTAGATAGGATTATTAATCCTGACTATGAAGTTTCATCTCCTTAGATTTTTCAGGGAATCAATTGTTGGAAGAAAAAATGTATGTTATGTAGACTTTGTTCACATAATTAATGTGAAGCCAAATCATAAAGCATCAAGAGGATAGTAATAAAGTTGCAGCAAAGGATAATTTTCTGCTGATGGCCTTCTTCTTAGATACTTCCATTATTAATAGTCTGTTATGTAACTGATATGACCATTCAATCGGCATTATTTCTGATGCCAACTAGAGGGCCTGGCTATGAACTAGGTTGTTTTTTTTTTTTTAGAAGTCAGGCCTGTTACAAATTTTTTTTTTCTTATTTTTTATCTTTATTTTTTTTAGCAGTTGCAGACCTGCAAAGGATGTTCCCCACCCCTCCTTCTTTGGAACAGCACCCTGCATTTTCTCCTGTGATGAATTATAAAGATGGAATCAGTTCAGAGACAGTGACAGCGTTAGGCATGATGGAGAGCCCTATGGTCAGTATGGTTTCAACACAGCTTACTGAATTCAAAATGGAAGTGGAAGACGGGTTAGGAAGTCCCAAGCCAGAGGAAATAAAGGTAATTGCCAATATATTAGTTATACAAAGACAAGGTGGTTTTAAAGCAGATTTTTATACAACTTCTTTAAAATAGTATTGTCTGTATGCCATGTATACATAAGTTCCTAAGAGTTCTCTGAATTAGGTCATGAGGTAATTATAGTGTCTTTTGATTAATTTAAAATTTTGGCTTTAGCATTTTTCTGTTGATCAGATAAAAGAGAAGTATTAAATTATAGTGATTTTTGTTGCTATTATGGTGTGTCCTAAAGTTGTTTACCAGCATTGTCACCAGCCCCACTTTGTTGTCACAGGACTTTTCATATGTGCACAAAGTTCCAACTTTTCAACCTTTTGTGGGATCCTCCATGTTTGCTCCACTGAAGATGTTGCCGAGCCAATGCCTGCTACCTCTGAAGATTCCTGATGCCTGTCTGTTTCGGCCTTCGTGGGCAATCCCTCCTAAAATTGAACAACTGCCCATGCCACCTGCAGCCACTTTCATTAGAGATGGCTACAAGTATGTGCTGGGATCGTGTCGAGTTATCTGATGTATTTAATATGATTTTTTTTAAACATCTTTATTGGAGTATAATTGCTTTACAATGTTGTGTTAGTTTCTGCTTTATAACAAAGTGAATCAGCTATACATATACATATATCCCCATATCCCTCCCTCTTGCGTCTCCCTCCCACCCTCCCTATCTCACCCCTCTAGGTGGTCACAAAGCACCAAGCTGATCTCCCTGTGCTATGCGGCTGCTTCCCACTAGCTATCTGTTTTACATTTGCTAGTGTATATATGTCCATGCCTCTCTCTCACTTCGTCCCAGCTTACCCTTCCCCCTCCCCGTGTCCTCAAGTCCATTCTCTATGTCTGTGTCTTTATTCCTGTCCTGCCCCTAGGTTCTTCAGAACTTTTTTTTTTTTTTTAGATTCCATATATATGTGTTAGCATATGGTATTTGTTTTTCTCTTTCTGACTTACTTCACTCTGTATGACCGTCTCTAGCTCCATCCACCTCACTGCAAATAACTCAATTTCGTTTCTTTTTATGCCTGAGTAATACTCCATTGTATATATGTGCCACATCTTCTTTTTTGTTGGTTTTTTTGTTTTGTTTTAATAGTTCTATAGTGATCTTCTTCTTTTTAAATTTTTATTTATTTATTTATTTTTAACATCTTATCCTTGCGCAGGGGCCATGCTAATCTTCTCTGTATCGTTCCAATTTTAGTATATGTGCTGCCGAAGCGAGCACTGTGCCATATCTTCTTTATCCATTCATCTGTCGATGGACACTTAGGTTGCTTCCTGATTTTTCTCTTAACTAAATATTTACTTCAAATGATGACAGCATTTCATTTGAAACTTTCGTTTATTGGCCATTCATGTTTTTGTGCATATTATTTTCTGTTGAAAATATACGTTGAAAATTTTCTAAACTAAATTTCATATACATGGAAAAATTAAGGTTATTTGTATAGAGAACCATGATGTTCATGGTCATTCAATGTCAAATTGGTGTTTATCACAGAATCAAGCATTAGTTGGAGTGGGTAATATTTTTAGGGTGATGGTGGTAAGTACTTTGTTTTATATAATTTGATGATTTCAAATGTGTTTACTTAAGGCACTTTAAAATTAAGTATTCACATGATAATTTCTCTGTTGCTGACCCCATGTCACATAAGAAAGCAGCAACAGAATGGTGCTATGATACGGGGGAAGGAAAAGGAAGTGTTTATTGTAGCTTGGACAGGTTTCATACTGTCACCAAAAAAGTTCTTACTGCAACAGTGTAGAATCAGTTTCCCCTTTGAGTGATAATTTCTTAATAAAATAATTTAAATTCCATAAAATAAAAGGCCACAAACTCAAATTTCTGTCAGGACCAGGTAAGCAATATGTGGATGAAATGGACTGGGCAAAGCAAAAGACTTGGCACTACTGATGCTCGGCGTCATTGTGAGAGGCAATGGGAGCGAGCAGGGTCAGTGATGAACTGTTGAGAGTACACCCTTTTTAAAGGGACTTTTTGTTTGTTTGTTTGTTATTCAAATACAGGGGATTGTTCAAGCAGGAGTGTGGGAGCCTGGAGACCTGGAATTAAATGTCTCAATGTATTTCCTTTTTAAAAATGTTGACAGTTGCGAATTCCCTGGTGGTCCAGTGGTTAGGACTCCGTGCTTTCACTGCCTAGGGCCCAGGTTCAATCCCTGGTCGGGAAACTAAGATCCTGCAAGCCGTGCGGCAAGGCACACACCCCCACCCCCACCCCCACCACCACCACCACCACCGGCAAAAAAAAAAAAAGAAATGTGTTGACAGTTAATCCAGAGTTACATTCTAGGAGCTAAGAAAAATTTATGATCCAGGTCCAGTCTGTGGGCTACTTCTTTGTGACCTCATATAAAAATCATCATGATGAAATCAAGTTTAATTTTATAAACAGGCTTTATGCTTGTGTATATAAAGTCTGTATGGGAATGAAAAAGTGTGGCAGAGAAGTGGTTTAAAAGAACCTTAGACTTGGGGAAGTACAGCTATAGAGTCACAGGGCTCAGATTCCTGCCTTTTTTGTTTAGTCTTTGTATGGCCTTAAATGACCATTTTACTGGGTCTTCCCTTCTTTAAAATGGGGTTATCTTGCCCTACTTCCCACATAATATTTTTTCTGAGAACTCTCAGTACTTCCACAACCACCAGCAGTGTGAAAGCATGTGTTCAAAAGCACCCTGGATGGGGGGGGGGGGGCCTGGCTAGTTCTCTGCTGCTGTTCTGCAGTTGTACCCTAGCTTATTTAATTTGAGACTGGTCCAGCACAGCTAGAGCAACTAGCACACCAGGGGTTAGCAGGCCATTTGCAAGTAGTGCAGCAGCTTCCGAACCCATTCCACAGCTTAATCTCTTACACACACAAGCATCTCAAAAAGTGACATGCAACCCTTTGCTGTATGATATGCAACCCTTTGCTGGTTTCAATAACAAATAATTTAGATGATTTGTTTGCTGGTTTCAATAACAAATAATTTAGATCATTGTTTAGATCTATCAAATCTATCATTTGCCACCCCAAAGATTCTTGGTATTCTAAACTGGTGCTGTTAATAGAACTGTCTCTGATGAAATAAGTGTTTGTATCTGCACCTTCCAGTGCAGCATCCACTGCCCTTATGTTGTAGCTCTGCACCGTTTGAAATGTGGCTAGTTGAGATCAAGACTGAATTTTTATTTTTATTTAAGTTGATTTAAATTCATCACATGGAGTAGTGACTACCTTATTTACTGGACAGGACAGTTCTAGGTTATGGGAAGTCCTCCTGCTGTGGTCTCCGTCGCCCTGGACCCCCGCTTTATCACAGAGCACACCAGCACTCACTTGATGCCTGTCATACTTGCTATGAGCTAACTTTTCTTTCTCTTTTTCACTGTTGCGTATGCAGCATCTAGCATGGGGTTGGTACTCAATTCATTTTTATTGAATGGGAAAAGTCAGGTTACTGTACAAGATAATAAACCATTTTTACTGCCTCGGGAGGAATTAAATTATTTAGGTTTTCAGTTAATCGTCATAGTTCCTTTTATGATATGAACTGCATAATAATTTGGGGATTTTGTTGAACAGAAAAATTTGAAAGGAGTCCAATTAGAGTAAAGATCGTTATTACGCTCTTATTATTTTGGTCTCTGAGATAGCAGTGATTGCTGATCAAGGTTTCTGGGTCATTTGTTATCTGTACTCAAAGATACCACTGTGCCTCAGATTTAACATTTCGTTGCAGTGACTGATTTGGATTTTCAGGTTGATAAGTTAGGCATAGCTGATTAAAAATCATAAGAAAGTGATTTGAAGAGCCATTACTTTATGACATTCTTCTTTCAAATTATAAGTGAATGAATACGTACTTTATTGGAGGAACATTAGTTTAAGCACAGTATTAATAGATTTCAGAGGAATTTTAAGTATTTAAAAAATCTATTTCTTTTGATACCTTCTAACTGGAAAGAATAATCCTGCGCTGTTTTACATGTACATGTAAGAATATATATCAAGAAAATTTTATTACAATAATAAAATAGCAGAACATTGCAGACACTGTTTTGTTTTCCATGTGGCTATTCCAAAAAGAAGTCGCTGCTTATGAGAAAATAGGTAGCACAGTGTGATCAGTCTCTGGGAGCTAAAAATAATTGTGCTATATAATGCATGACATATTGAAAAATAAAAAAATGAACGAATTGCCTACCACCCTACAGAGATCTGTTCGAAGTTTGGAAACTATGATGCAATATATATACTGGGCAGCTACCTAACTAATACTAAGTCCTTTTAGCAGCATGTGTAGTATTTGTATTAATTGTAATATAGTACTGGCCAGTGGGTTTCCTAAAATAGAATTCCCTCATGGTCACTCATTACTATAAAAATGCTAGCCTAGATAGGACTACATTTTGGAAATTAGAAAAATGTTAAATTTTCATGTGCATTTGATTATAACTACTTTAGAATCATATGTAGATTATAGCCTCAGAGAACAAGTACACTGGCAGAATTTCAATTTCAAAAAATGACAAAAATGTAATTGCAAATTAGATGGAAATTTCATCCTATGGTCTTCTAGCTACTTTGGCATCTGAACTCAAGTGTTAAAGTTCTATTTAGTAGTTACAGTTTTTCAAAACTACATTGCCCAAATCCAGCGTCATGCTTTCTTGTAAAAATAGTTACAGTTCCCTCAAAAGATTAAGATGAGGCTTAATTGAAAACTGAATAAACCAAGTGATAGCGTGCATAAATAAGAAATGCACAGGCCAGGTTGGGGTGATTATGTGTGTACTCCAGCACCTGTGACCTGCCTCACTTGGTGCTGTCTCTTTGTTGCAGTAATGTGCCTAGTGTCGGGAGCCTAGCAGATCCAGATTATCTGAACACACCACAGATGAACACCCCGGTGACGCTGAACAGCGCTGCCCCAGCCAGCAACAGTGGAGCAGGAGTTTTACCATCTCCAGCAACCCCTCGCTTCTCTGTCCCCACACCACGAACCCCCAGGACCCCAAGAACTCCCAGAGGAGGGGGCACTGCCAGTGGTCAAGGGTCTGTTAAATATGACAGCACCGATCAGGGGTCACCAGCCTCTACCCCCTCTACCACACGGCCTCTTAATTCTGTGGAGCCCGCCACCATGCAGCCAATTCCTGAAGCTCACAGTCTCTATGTGACTCTGATTCTTTCTGATTCCGTGATGAATATCTTTAAAGACAGAAACTTTGACAGCTGTTGCATCTGTGCCTGCAACATGAACATCAAAGGGGCAGATGTTGGGCTTTACATCCCCGATTCTTCCAACGAGGACCAGTACCGCTGTACCTGTGGGTTTAGTGCGATCATGAATCGCAAACTTGGTTACAATTCGGGACTCTTCCTGGAAGATGAGTTGGATATTTTTGGGAAGAATTCTGATATTGGTCAGGCTGCCGAAAGGCGCTTAATGATGTGTCAGACCACCTTCCTTCCGCAGATGGAAGGAGCCAGAAAATCCCAGGAGCCACCGATAAGCCTTCTCCTCCTCCTGCAGAATCAACATACACAACCTTTTGCTTCACTGAGTTTCCTGGACTACATTTCCTGTAACAATCGCCAAACTCTTCCCTGTGTGAGCTGGAGTTACGACCGGGTGCAAGCAGATAATAATGATTACTGGACGGAATGCTTTAATGCCTTGGAGCAGGGTCGGCAGTATGTGGATAATCCCACAGGTGGCAAAGTGGATGAAGCTCTGGTGAGAAGTGCCACTGTGCACTCTTGGCCTCATAGCAATGGTAGGTTTCCCAGAATACAAATTTGATTTGAAAATTGTCTTGGTGTGATGATAACTTGCAAACTTTCTTTACTTTGTTATATGACAAAATTTTAAATTTCATTTATTTAAAAATAGACATAACTAAAGTGAGAGCTATCTTGATATCACCCTAAAGTTAAGAATGGGGAGATGTTTTATATTGAAACACATTTGGAGAAGAGTAATTATTTTCTGGAAAAAAAGTTGTCTAGATTATACAAACTGATAATTTGCATACCCTTTCATGTTTAAGTCTACGCATTCTTCTGGGTCAAGCTTCCATGATACTTCTTCCACGAAGCCTTCTTTCCATTTACCAGAGTATTTTCTCTTTCCTCTGGTTTCCCAGTATTTTGTGTCTCTGGTAACAATGATCACGTTTTACTTGGCATTGTGGACTGGGGCACGCCACTGTCTTAAAAACTCCAGTTGATAAACATCTTTGGAGTTGGGCTCTAAGAGTGCTGAGCGCCTTGCTGTTCCCTTTCCTTGTTGATTCACTATCTATGCTATGATGTGTCCTGGGGGGATAAAATGGTGAATGAAAGAGACAAGGCACCTGCCCTCAGGGACTTTCTGACCTATTTTGGAAAATGAATAAGCCTTCTCCTCCATCCTCCAATTAAATAGTATGCTTATTTATTTAATTATTCGAATCAAATAAATAAATAAGCATATTACTACAAACCATTATAAGTGATGAAAGCACGGGATGTCAGGGGACACTTCCTTGAAGAAGCAGTAACATTTGAGATCCCAACGATGAGTACAGGTTAACTGGGTGACGAGGGAGGGGGCGGGGACTCGTGTCCCACCAACGATGAGTACAGGTTAACTGGGTGACGAGGGAGGGGGCGGGGACTCGTGTCCCACCAACGATGAGTACAGGTTAACTGGGTGACGAGGGAGGGGGCGGGGACTCGTGTCCCAGGCAGAGGAGGGGCGAGTGCAACGGCCCAGAGTTATGTAGCGGCCCAGAGTTATGTAGCGCGTGGGGCCTTCAGAGAACTCAGAGAAGCCTAGAGACTAGCAGGGCTAGCTTGTCAAGAGCCTTTTGAGACATGCTGGGCACTGGGTCTTCATCTGAAGAGTCTTAAGTCAATGATGGGTTTTATGAAGAGACATTGACATCTGATTTGTGTAGTCAGAAAAAAATGTACTCTGACTATAAGGTGGGCTGTGGATTAGAAAATGGCGAGAATGGTTTTGAGGAGACTGAGAAGTTCCTGTAGTAGATGAAATAAGAAACAGTAGCTTGGCTTAGTGTCCTAGCAAAGGAGATGGAAAAGAAGTGGAAACGTTCAAGAGATGTTTGGGAAGTATTATTGCAGGACTTGGAAATGGGTTGGATTTGGGGTATCAGGGAGAGTGAGATATTAAGGAAGACACCCAGGTTTGTGACATGTATACCTGGACAGACAGTGGTGTCGTTCAAAGACAAGTGTACTGGGAGCTTCCCTGGTGGCGCATTGGTTAAGAATCCGCCTGCCAATGCAGGGGACACGGGTTCGATCCCTGGTCCGGGAAGATCCCACATGCCGCAGACCACATGCCGCGGAGCAACTAGGCCCATGCGCCACAACTGCTGAGCCTGCGGGCCACAACTACTGAAGCCTGCGTGCCTAGAGCCTGTGCTCCGCAACAAGAGAAAAGCCCATGCACAGCAACAAAGACCCAACACGGCCAGAAATAAATAAATAAATAAATAAATAAATAAATAAATAAATAAAATTATTTAAAAAAAAAAAGATGAGTGTACTGGAGGAATATTAGGTCTGGGGAGAAAGGTTTTGGAAGTTTTAAAGATTTCTCTTGAGATATCCAGGTAGAGGTGTCAAGTAGACACTTGAGACTTCATGACCTGGAGCTTAGGGGAAAGGAAGTATATGGCACATAGATGATAACCCAAGTCAGGGGCGCAGAGGAGGAGGAGAGCTCACTGGGGAGGAGGACTATATGGAAAGAGAGGAGGGCCTGGGGCAGAGCTTTACTGAGTTCTGCCATGTAACCAAGTTTCACGAATGAGAGTGTGGTCAACAGGCATTCAGATTCAGCCAAGCTTTTAAGATAAAGATTAAACCAGTCTTTTGACCATGGTGAGAGCTGTTTCTGTAGACAGGTGCGAGCAGAGGCCAGGCTGGAGGAGTCTGTGTGTGAAAGAAGCATGGACCCTGCTTCAGAATAGTCATCCGTCTTGCAGGGGAGAAGGTTCTGTAAGCAAGGAGACTTCTTGGAGGTGGAGACTCCTGAGGAAGTATTTCAAGGGCTCTACTCTTTTTTTTTTTTTTTTTTTTTATTTATTTATGGCTGAGTTGGGTCTTCGTTTCTGTGCGAGGGCTTTCTCTAGTTGTGGCAAGTGGGGGCCACTCTTCATCGCGGTGCGCGGGCCTCTCACTATCGCGGCCTCTCTTGTTGTGGAACACAGGCTCCAGATGCGCAGGCTCAGTAGTTGTGGCTCACGGGCCTAGTTGCTCCGCGGCATGTGGGATCTTCCCAGACCAGGGCTCGAACCCGTGTCCCCTGCATTGGCAGGCAGATTCTTAACCACTGCGCCACCAGGGAAGCCCTACTCATTTTTATAACTGCTTAGGTTTAAGTGGAGTGCCTTATACTTAGTAGGCCTTTAATTAATGTCTGCTGCGTGAATTTATGAATTAAAGTCTTTCCCCTAAAGAATTCTGGGTGATTAGCTTAGGTGGTTTCTTTTACTAGACGGTGGCCTTCAGGTAGAAAAGCAGTCTGTGTGGGTGGATCAGCAGTGGCACCTTTGGATAGGAAGAATAGCACATTTTATTGTAGGCGAGATGTGGGTTCCAAATTCAGATGCTTAAAGGTACCAGACAGATGATGTAAATGAATGAGGTGGAGAGCCAGGTTTGCAGAAGGCAATGACCTAAATTGTGTCCTTTTGCAACATACTTTCTATTTTGTATGCACAGGAATAGAGTTCACAAAGAATTACTTCTACTTTTATTTTTCTCTAACCTGTGGTTCTCTTGGTCTGTCATTTTCCTACTTCTGAGAGAGCCATGGGTACAAGAGGTACTTTACTTTTTTCTCTCCTAGAAGAAGAAAAGAAGCACAGGCTTGAAGATCAAGGTGATAAATGCTGCTTCAGTCTCAGGCCAGCTGGGGTGGGGGGAGGCGCGGGGGGAGCGTCGAGAACGGTCTGAAGGGGACAGCTACTCCTTGGCTCCAGCAGGTGGTGGTCATCCCGGAACATGATGGTCTCAGCCCCAGGGCTGTCAGGCAGTTTTCCGGTTTTTCAAGAGAAGCTGGAAATCCAGATTTGCATATGAAATTTCCTGAGAAATTCGTTCCAGAGTAAAAAAACAAAAACTCTGTGCCATCAATTTGCAGCCTGTGTTTGATGTGAGGACACATCTAAAAATGTCTTAAGACCCCTTAACCTTAAGCACCCTGTGTTTCAGATTTAGTTGGTAAATAAATCACAGATTTCCATCCATGCCACTTTCCTCATCAGCTAGAAAAGCAAGAGGAAGGAAAGGTCTTTAGGAGCCCAGCGGTGCAGATTCATAGCTGACCGTCTCTAGCTGAAGTAGTCTTTCTTCAGATCTTTTTGAGAATTTGACGAGCATTATGGACCTCCTCCCTTGGGGTAAAATACACCTGTGCTCATGCATGCATGTGCAGTTTGGGGTAGCGCTTCAGAGGTTTTTCAAATCCTAGGTTAAGAAACCCTCTTGCTAGCAGGAAGAACATATGTTCTGAAACCATGAATCTCCTACCTTCCTCTCTGTACAGATGAATTTCAGGCCTGTCATTGCCTCTGCCCTGTTTTCATGTGCCTCTGCCTGTGTAGAAGGTCATCTTTCTCTTTATGCATTTTGTATTTTGTGAAAATATTTTCATTAAGAGCAGTTTTTAAAGTTTTTAAAAGCTTCAAGTTCCTTTTTCCCACTCATCATATAATCAAAACATGGATATTTGTAAATAAAAGTAATCAAGAAACTAAAAGTAAGAGACAATAATTAAGAAATTTTTGCTGCTCTCTTTTCTTAAGAACAACCTTGGAAACAAGTCTATATGATTTTTAAAAGTCAGGCCTATCTACCTTTCCACTTTTAGGCAATCCTATAGTTAACCTCTTTTATATAGAGTAAACTATTTCCCCTTTTATTATTTCCAATAATAAATAATAAACTATCTTCTACTTTAGAAGATTGTCTTTCCTCTTGACTCCTAAGTCGGGTATTTTAGAATCTACTATAAGTAGACCCTGCTGCCAGTGGTGTCTCTGTCGTGGAGTATAACTGAGGTCCACAATGATGGCAAGAAGAGGAGTGGGCCAGTCCCCCTTTATGATTCCCGTTCCTTTTCATTTCATTTCTCTTCCAGTGCTGGACATCAGCATGCTCTCCTCCCAAGATGTGGTCCGTATGCTGTTGTCCCTGCAGCCCTTTCTCCAAGACGCCATCCAGAAGAAGCGCACGGGCAGGACCTGGGAGAACATCCAGCACGTGCAGGGACCACTCACCTGGCAGCAGTTCCACAAAATGGCAGGACGGGGAACCTACGGTAGAATCTTTCCCCTGTTTAAATTCCTTCAGATTTTTGTTCTGTGAAAAGCAGCTTTAGTTACTGTCAAGTCCTTCCTTCACTGACAAAATAGAATCTTTTTCCTCCTGTTAAGTTTTATAATCTCCCTGTTTTCCAGTAGTCAGTTTTGGAAATAATTTTTCTAAATGTCTTTGGCATAATCAAGGTCAGTGGGGCAAATAATCCCTAAATAGACTGTTTGTTAGGGTCTCCTCATCTTCCTGATCCTCACTGCATTTTCATCTGGGTGAACTTCTGGACTAGTTCTGTCAGCTTCTTCACAGTCAGGATTATAGTGCTTTTCTTAAAGGAAATGACATAGTGCTGTTTGGAAAACTAACTTTAACCTGCTCTAGTCTGCTCTCTGATCTTACTGAAACTTTATAACCATGTTCTGACTCATTTAATTAAGGTTCTTCATCAGGGGCCATTTAATTAGAGGATTTGAAGAGTACTTTTAAGAGTATCATGTCAACCTACAATAAAATTTCTGATGCCAGAATTAAGACTAATGCACCAGAGAATTCTCAATTGTCGAGGTTGTGGGAAACAGACCCTCAAGCACTCTCCTAAACTGCAGTCTTGTTTTAGGTTCTGAAGAATCTCCTGAGCCGTTGCCCATCCCCACTCTGCTGGTAGGCTATGACAAGGACTTCCTCACCATCTCGCCATTCTCCTTGCCATTTTGGGAGAGGCTGTTGTTGGACCCATACGGGGGCCACCGTGATGTTGCCTATATTGTGGTGTGTCCAGAAAATGAGGCCTTGCTCGAAGGAGCCAAAACTTTTTTCAGGGACTTGAGCGCTGTATATGAGGTGAGAAAGACATGAAAGATGAAAATTGTTTGTATGATACGAGTCCTCAGGTTGTTTCTAGTTATGACTAAATTTTAAAGAACAAATATTTTCAAAGTAGGACTCAAAGAAAATTTTCACATAGTTGGAGGATGAAGAAAAGGATTACATTGGCAAGTTTTTCAAGGAGTACATTGCTTTCCTATCTTAGCTTTTATATTTGATTAGATTTAAAGATTTTCCTCTACCAGCCTTACCACCCATCTTAAAGTCCCGTCAGCTGTTTTTTCCCCATTTATGTGCTCAAGTTTAAAAGTATTACTCACCAGGGGAGAGTGGTTGTTCAGAAGATGAGCTTTACGAAAAGAAGGCACATCTACTCTTGGGGGGGTGGGGGAGGGGAGTTCCTGAAAACAGTATAAAAATGTTTAGCTTGAAAATTTCTGAATCATAATAAGTTTAACGACTCATGTCCCTGTTATGTTTTATTTAACACTCCATTCATCTTAATACTAAAATTTTGGTACAGATTAATAATGTGATAACCATAGTAATGTAAAAGCCACTTAGATAATTTTATATATTTAGTACATAAATTCCTGTTACTTTTGAAAAATTAGAATCATGTCTGTCTTTGAAGAGTTAGTGCCACATTTCTTCTGCTTAAAGTACATATACACTAAGGTTTTCGTACCTTATACTTCTAATATCTTTATATTTGACAAGAATAAATGAAACTAATATTTATAAAGTATTTAGAGCTGCGACAGGCATATTATAAGCATTACAAAAGTGTTTGCTAAATAAGATGCCAAGTTGAATTTCAAAAATACTCCATAACGGAACATTCACTATCTATACATGTATGAGTACACACGAAATAGTAAACTTACGTGTTGCTACAAAGAAGTGAGAAGATGCTAAAGTATGAGGTAATGGCATCAATTAAGCCACTGAAGGAAATCCTTGGATACAGTAATTTCTAAACAGTGCCTGGTTCATGATGCCTAATAATATTAAATCATAATTACCCTAACACAGAAAACTTGTCTAAGCAATCTTAAAGCCCAGCCATTCTTTTGAATGAAGCTTTCAACATAAGTTACAAAACATAAAAGGACTGCCAGATCATTTTAGGATTGCTCTTTTGGCAGTAATACGTACCTGCTTCAGAAGAGTGTACACTAGAGAATTTTTAGGGGCTTGGTAAGCCTCCTGTTCATCAACTCTAGTAAGGGCTAATAATATGGGCTCTTCTGCTGGTGAACAGGTAGCTAGGTAGCTTACTTTTTGCAGGTATATTAATTCTCTGCCATAAGCACCCATTTAATGTCCTGCACGTCAGTAACAGAATCTCACTGTGCTAAAACAACTATTTACTTTTAAAAAGTGATCAGCATATCCACTGTTTCCGTGGCCTCTGCTATTGGTGATCTCCAAATGTCTGTAACAATGTAACAGATGGCCCATAAAATTTTAATGTTATCTTATGGGAGAACATCATAAGTCGGGATTACTTAAGAGGTTTTAGTGGACATATGTCTCAGTCAGCCTAAGTAGGCAGGAATCTGGTTAATTCTTTATTTGACCATTAGCAATCAGGTAGTGCTCAGCAATCTTCCCTTGTGCTGGAGGAAGCGGTTGGGGTGAAGAAACATTCATTTTTCTTTAAAAGAAACTTTTTTCCTTAGAGAGCCTAGTCCAGGTTTTGGAGAGACAGAGGACCGTTTCAGGTACATTATAATTACCAGAAGGGACCAGCATATAATGTTGGTTTGGTTGCGTGTGGTAACGCTAAAAGACAAAGGAAAATGCTTCCATGTGTATGGTCAAGAATCTCCGTGGTAACGATGTGTACTGAACGAAGGAGTGGTTCCTGTTGTAAACGGCGATCTGGTTTGTGCCGTCAGATGTGTAGGCTTGGGCAGCACAAGCCTATCTGCAAAGTGCTGCGCGACGGGATCATGCGCGTGGGGAAGACCGTGGCGCAGAAGCTGGCGGAAGAGCTTGTGAGCGAGTGGTTTAACCAGCCGTGGGGCAGCGAGGAGAGTGACAATCATTCCAGACTCAAACTTTATGCGCAAGTTTGCCGCCATCACCTAGGTACATGGGGATGTATTTGGCAAAGTAGAATTTGAGAAATAGCAGATTGCTCCCCCTGCTCCCTATTAGACACGCAACATTATACTTCTTTTGTCTCAGGAAATGTTACTGTTCCATTACTGTGTTGATTTAGGTCTAATTTTTGCATTCTAAGTAGTTAAATGCTAATTTTTATGTGCATGTATATTCTTTAAAAGCTATTTAAAGTAGCCTAAGGAAGTCATATCTAATTTACTCCACATTTCAAAAATGTAGCAGCATGCTTTGGTATTAACTGCTTAATTTTAACCCAGATTCCCAAGAGAATCTTAGATGCTTACAAAGCCTTATGCACATAGGAGCATAATATACCATGATGGGTGTAGAATATACGGCCTGTCAGTTTTCAGTGAAGGCGTGTGGAATCAGTCTGAAAGGAAAATGTTACAAATGATTGATTTTCTCCTCTCCCCCGCCCCCCCCCCCAAATTAGGCTCTTCCCCAGAATTTATAGTAAGTAGCTCCATGTTTATTTCCATGTTTACAGAACATACAAGCTTATGTTCAGTGGTAGAGATAGCATTTTGGGTGTCATAGAGTAATGCAACCTGGAAGCATAATTTTTTTAAAAGTGACTATTCTAAATATCTGCTTCAGCCAGACACTGCAGAACATTCCTAAAGTCACCTCTCTGCGTGTACACTTTCAGCACCTTATCTAGCCACTCTGCAGCTCGACAGCAGCCTGTTGATACCACCTAAGTACCAGACCCCACCAGCAGCAGCACAGGGACAAGCTACACCTGGGAATGCGGGGCCTTTAGCTTCAAATCCAGGATCGGCAGCTCCCTCAGCTGGCAGTGCATTTAATCCCACCTCCAATGGCAGTTCTGTGAACCCGGCAGCAAGTAGCTCCGCATCTGGTTCCTCTGTGCCACCGGCCTCGACATCTGCCTCTGCTCCCATTATTAACCAGATAAGCACTACCTCTTCTTCAGGATTCAGTGGTAGTGTCGGAGGGCAGAACCCCAGCGCTGGGGCCAGCTCTGCAGAGAGAACGCAAGGGAGCATAGGCTGTGGTGGAGACACTGAGCCTGGGCAGAGCTCCTCTCAGCCCTCACAGGATGGACAGGAAAGGTACGGTACTCTGACCAAGACGAGTGGCTTCAGCTCGGACCCCTTGTCTGCTCTTCCTCTGCACCCCCAGCCCCCTCAACTTCATGAGTCTCTAAACCTTGTAAAGTGTGTATTTCTCTTCTTCCCTCAAGAGAGTAACAACTGTCAGTCTATAGTTCAGTGTTAAGAAACTTGAGAACTTCTTCTAAACTTATTATATTACTAGTATAATGGTAATATATACTTACTAATTAATATACTTAATGTAATTAATATTACTGTTAATACTCTTATTATATGAACATAATATATGGATAATAGTAATAGTAAGCTCTTACTATTAATGTAACAGCATTATAAAACATCTTTGTAGAATGAAGCCACGATGTGGTGGGGGGGAGTTGAAAAAGATCTCCCATTTTAGAGGAGCATATTGTTGTTTTCCATCCATCTGGATGCTAACTGACTTGGTTTGCCTTCATTTTGGTACATATTAATGTTGCATTTAATCTGTAATCATTGTCCAGGGAGTCAGTGTGCTCTGGAATTGATTTATTTTGTATAATTTATATTTATGTTGTGCATCTCATAAGTGACTCTCTCTGCAGTGTTACAGAAAGGGAGAGGATAGGAATTCCCACGGAGCCTGACTCTGCAGACAGCCAAGCCTACCCTCCAGCTGTTGTCATTTACATGGTGGACCCCTTCACTTATACGGCAGAGGAAGACTCCACTTCTGGAAATTTTTGGCTGTTGAGTTTGATGCGCTGCTACACAGAAATGCTGGATAATTTACCTGAGCATATGAGAAATTCTTTCATTCTCCAGGTAACTATTTGCAAGTTTATTTTTTACTTTGTTGTTGTTTTTATGAAAGTAAACAGGTTCATGATTTTTTTAATAATTGTATGTATATGAAAATAGAAAAAAGTATTCTTAATTCTACCTTTTAGATTCAGCCATTATTAGCATTTTGGTGTTTTTCTAGCCTTTTTTCTGTGTTTGTTTACACAATTGAGATCATACTTTTCACGTAATTTTTAGTCTTTTTGTACTTAAAGTTATTCATGAATACTTTTCCACCTTATTTAAAATTCTCACCAAGCAACATATTTTTTATAGACTGCATATTTTCCATGTGTAACTGTTTCTCTACAGTTAGATATACTTTTTTTTTTTTTTTTTTTAACCTTTTCACTGTTATAAATACAACTATAAGGCGGTCCAGTGGTTGGGACTCCGTGCTTCCAATTCCGGGGCTTGGGTTCAATCCCTGGTCGGAAAACTAAGGTCCCACAAGCTGCACAGCGTGACCAGTAAATAAATAAGTAAATGAATGAATGAATGAATAAATAAATAAAGCCATAATAAACATCTTTAGGTATAATCTCTTTCACATTTCAAGTCATTTCTTAAAGTGGATTCTTAGATAAAGATACTGATATATAATGCCAAATTCCTCTCCCAAAAGGTTATAGTTATTTACATTTCTTTCAGGAGTGAAGGAGCATGCCCATTTTCACTGCACCCTTGCCAGCTTTATAGTGTAATAATTTTTAAAAATTTATAATTTAATAGGTGAAAAATGATGTCTTGGGTGTTTGGATTCTTGTTTTTCTGTCACTTTAACTCAAGCCATATTATAGAATTAAAAGATTGAAATTAAAGCTACCAGTATAGTTTGTTGATAGTTTTTCATTGATTTGAAGTTGGTGTCTCAGATGACTAGACAGTAATTCCAAAGATGCCGTGCATACTATGCGTATACCTTACAAAAGTGAGAAGTATATTTAAAAGCAAGTTTTTAAATTTTGGGGCATGGCAACAATAAATTGAGAATTTATCTCTAAAATGGGAACAGGGTAATTTCTAAGTGACAGTGTAACTTGACCAGCAGAGTGACACCTCTTCTTAAATTGCTGGTATATTTGGAATATAGGACTTTATGTTACTGAAAGGAATTAAGATTGAATTATACTATGTTTGGCATTTCTGTATTTTAAAACTAAAGTTGCCTCCCCCATTCAAGTAAAGAATTCATACCATTTCATTTTTGAACTGCCTTGTTAGCATATTAGATCTCTATTTCTAGTTTTATTTGTATTTGTGTCTGTAGATTGTGCCTTGCCAGTACATGCTGCAGACAATGAAGGATGAACAAGTTTTCTACATTCAATACTTGAAGTCCATGGCATTTTCAGTGTACTGCCAGTGCAGGCGACCTCTGCCTACACAGATCCACATTAAATCCCTCACAGGATTTGGGCCTGCCGCCAGCATTGAGATGACGCTCAAGAACCCAGAGGTAGGTAGCAGCAGGGCAGAAATTTGCAAAAACACTACTTTTATGCTGAAGATGCAAGCCAGGAGAGTTGCTTGCTTGGTTGGTCTTCTACCTTTATTATAAGAGTGGTAGGTTTCTTTAATCCTTAAGTTGAAATAGAGGAGATACTTCTCTGAACTTGTATAATTTTTTGAGAAAAGAGGCAAGCAAACTCTTGCCATTTTTTGATGTAAGACCTAAGGCAACAATACACTTATCCCTTTTACTTATGAAAGTTCAATTTTCCTATATTTATTTTGTTCATTATTGTTTGAAGCTAATCTGTGTCTTAAATCACTCTCTACCTTCCCCAGCTCATTTTTTTCTCCTGGAACAGCCGCTGTGTATGTGTTTACTCTGCACGGGCCCCTCATTTTCTGATGCTTCCTCCTCCCCTTGTCTCGGTGCTTCTGTGTGTAAATGAACACTTTTTCTCTCCATCTTTGTAAGCCTATTTCCCACAGATAAGTACCTCAGGGGGAATTCTAAAACACCAAAGCAAAACATGTTTTAAACAGAAGTTGTACACTTCTTTTGTTTTACTAATCACCTTATCCTGAAGGTAGATATACAGGGCAGTGTTTAGAACTCTCAAAGCCTTCAAAAATCAGTTCCCACAACTTTTGCATGAAAAATTACCCATTAATAAAGGCCAGCAAACACCTCTTCACCATTAGAGAACTTAAAAACACCAAAAATTGCTAATTTTAGTTGGTAATGTAAGTTTTTCTGGAAAACTAAAAAAATGACGCACTACTTAATACTGCATTTGTTGTAACTTGGTTCAGGTCAGCTTGGTCCCAAGAGAGGAAACTGCATAGCTGACAACTTACATTCACTCTGGGGTTATAGAAAATTTCTATCTTTGGCAGTTTTAGGTTAGTTTATTCTTTTGAGTTTGTATTTTTTACTTTTGTGAGCATGTCATATGTTTTCTCTACTACTAGCTTTTTCTAGAATAAAAATAAATATGTTTCTACTTGTTTCAAATTTGTGTCCAGAAATTGAGTTTGTGCCTTTCTTTATAAACTTTGAACCTTTTAGTTTTTTACCTCTTGTGGTTATTCTGCAATTCAGGTGCAGTCATTCCTTATGCTTTGGTAAGAAGTTATCACAATTTCAAATGACAACTAATAGTAGTCTGCATTTTCAGAGAAGAGAGTAAAGGCTGACTACCTATATTAAGATCTGAGGCATTATGTAATGTTTTAAAGATTATATAACGTACTGACAGAACACCATGGGAGTTCATGAGATATATAGTGAGGCTTAGATTAAAATAAATCACAAAAAATATTCTTTCTTTCCTTTTGCTTTGGAATAGGAAGAGAGAAATCAATCATTTGACTTAATGAAAAATGTAAGAACCAAATGCTGTGAACATTTACTGAGGTTTATAAATTTTTACTTGCATTAAGGTGCAATGGCTAATTGCTAAATGCTGCCTCTCCCTCAGTCTGCAGCTAGAATTTTGTACTTTCATTCAGCAACTATAGCTGAGTGCCTACCATGTGCCAGACACTGTATTAGGTGTCAACTGTGCAGTGGTGAACAAGACACCAGTCCCCTGCTTCCAGGAATTCTCATTTTCTGCAGTGGCACAGTCTCGTGCAAGCTCCTGGCAGCCACTGTTCTACTTGGTGTCTCTGTGGGGTTGCCTGTTCTGGACGTTTTTTGTAAATGGAATCTTCCAATATAGAATGTTTTATGTCTGCCTTCTTTCACTTAACATAATGTTTTCGAGGTTCATCCATGTCATAGCATGTATCAGTACTTCATTTCTTTTTATGGCTAAGTACTATTCCATTATATGGATAGACCACATTTTGTTTTTCCATTTATTAGTGGATGGGCATATGGATTTTTCCACTTTTTGGCTATTGTGACTAACCCTGCTCTAAACATTTGTGTATGAGTTTTTGTGTGGCTATATGTTTTCAGTGTTCTTGGTAAGTACCTAGGAGTGGAATTTCCGGGTCTGTGGAGAGTGAATGGATCAGTGATAAGGTTTGAAACTTGAGCAAGTTGTTGAATATGTATCCCTAAAATGAAGGAATTGGATTAACTTATCTCCAAGGTCTCTTTTAAGTTTAAAATTCTGTAATTCCATTATTACTGTTTCTTATGCTATATAGTTCAGGGGTTGGCAACTCTGTGGGCTAAATCCAGCCTGCAGCCTGCATTTGTATGACCAGCTAGGTAAGAATGATTATTACATTTTTACAAAGAGAAGATTATGTGACAGAGACTCGTAAAGCCTAAAGTATTTACTGTCTGATCCTTTACAGAAGTCTGCTGACCCCTGCCGTAGTTTACTAGATATTGAAATGTATGTAAAGCTGGAAACAGAGATGACAATTAAATTTCATCACAGTTTATCTAAAATATTTGTCTTAGGTAACAGCTAACACTTTGATCTCTTAAATTACTTACACACACACATCATAAAGTATAATATACATACTGAAAAGTACCCAGTCTTAAGCATACTGCTTGATGAATTTCCACTAAGTAAAAATATTACGTAACTAGCACTAGAAACAAAACATAACAAGCATCCAGAAACCTCTCTAATGTCCCTTCCAGTCACTCCAATGGTAATCACTATTCTGACTTACAACAGCATAATTTGGCCTGTTTTTGGCTTTATATAAATGGAATCATAATTTACAGTGTTTTGCGTCTGGCTTCTTTTACTCAGTGTTGAGAATCATCCATTTTGTTGCTTGTAGCAGTAGTTTTTTTCATTCTCTTTGCTGTTTAATATTCTGCTTGTGTAACTTTATCACAATTTATCATCCATTTTACTGTTGATGGTTATTTAGGTTATTTTCTCTTTGGAGCTATTGATAGTATTGTAACCATGCTTATACCTGTCCTTTGTAAACATATATGTGCATTTTGGGGGGTCAGAGGGTATGTGTTTGTTCAGCTTTTACAGGTGTTGTCAACTGCTTTTCCAAAGCACATCATACTCCAGCAATGTGTGAAAGTTCTAATTGCCCTGTATTCTCACCAATACTTGATGTTTTCTGTCCTTTATATTTCAGACATTCTGGTGGGTGTGTAGTGGTTTTAATCCACTTTCCTAATGACTAATGAAGTTGGGCCAATAATAATTTCTTTTAATAAGGAAATAATTGGCTTGGTTGGGTTCCCTACCTTATATAACTTAAACAATTTTTTTTGTATCATTATTATTTGTATATATAGGACTAGTTGGGAGGCAATCTATTGTCATTTCTCCCTGTTGGTTTCCCTCAGTGCTGTATGGGTTTTGTTGTAAACATGGAGTGGCTTTGTGTTGATACTGATTCTGATTTTGATTTCAGCGGCCCAGCCCAATCCAGCTTTACTCCCCTCCTTTTATACTGGCCCCAATCAAAGACAAGCAAACAGAGCTGGGAGAGACATTCGGTGAAGCGAGCCAGAAATACAATGTGCTCTTTGTGGGCTATTGTCTGTCTCACGACCAGCGCTGGCTTTTGGCTTCCTGCACTGACCTCCATGGAGAATTATTAGAAACATGTATTGTAAATATTGCTTTACCAAACAGGTGAGGAGCCTTGGTGTTTATGGTGTGTGTAAATTGATGCTGTGCCTTTTCTCAGGTAATGGATCTTTCTAACTTTCCTATCTAAATGCAGTGGGTAACATGTGGGTGGGTTCTTTGGAATTTTCTTGGTTTTGTCTTACTAAAATGATAGCTTTGATTCATTTGGGGACCCTTTTCCATGTCTGTTTTAGATCACGGAGGAGTAAAGTATCTGCACGTAAAATTGGACTACAGAAGTTATGGGAATGGTGCATAGGTATTGTCCAAATGACATCTCTGCCCTGGAGAGTTGTAATTGGGCGACTTGGGCGTCTTGGCCATGGGGAACTTAAAGGTGAGAAATTCCTGAAACAAAGGAAAGGAAAAGGGCTGAGCTAATGTCATTAACTAAGCTGAGGGAGAAAATTATAAAGTTGGTAGTAAGAATAAAGCAGATTATATTTTCTGATTCTTTTAAATGTACAGGATAAACCAGTGGCTTTTAGACTTTTCATTAGCAAAATCATTTACACAAAGAAAATCTTAAATATAACATTGAACCCCAGTATATAAAACAGAAAAAGAATTTTTTTAATATAAAAATGATACTTGGTAAATTAGAATTTCTAACATTTATATATTGTGAGAAGAACAAGTCAGTTTTAACTGGAAAATTTTATAACAGAGATTATGGATGAGAGTAGAAGTCATATACAGCCTTTACTTTCATTTGCTGGTTTGTTTTTGGTGGTTGACGGTGATGAGCTTTGTATTTATTTTTGTTTTGGTGGCATGATCGCAAGATAATCCTGATTGACAAGGACAAGTAGTTGCAAATTGGAAGAGTCTTTATTCACATTGCCACTGTCTGATAGTCTTCAGTCTGGAAATTTAAGAGAGCAGATTTTTTTTTAAGTTGAATCCCCCAATATATCTACCAACTGCTTGTATTTCTTATCATAAATATAAGAAAGCACTAAAAGTAACTGCAACATAACACAACTGACCACTGGCAGCTGCCTTGCCTGGCGTTGAGCCCAGCTCATTTATTATCCTAGTGTAGCTACTTGTACAGTTTTATATGAGCAATATGAACAGGCCTAGATTATTTTTTTAAAATCCTATCGATTAATGACACATTTATAAAAAGTTCAGTATATGCATATAGATGGGAGAAGTTTTTGTTTTTGTTTTTAATATTTATTTATTTGGTTTTGCCAGGTCTTAGTTGCAGCAGATGGGCTCCTTAGTTGCAGCTCGCGGGCTCCTTAGTCATGGCATGCAAACTCTTAGTTGCAGCATGCATGTGGGATCTAGTTCCCTGACCAGGGATCGAACCTGGGCCCCCTGCACTGGGAGCGCGGAGTCTTAACCACTGCGCCACCAGGGAAGTCCCAGGAGAGGTTTTTTTCTAACGTCTGCACAAAAGCAAACATATGTCACAAATTAGCTTGGTGGTTTTGCACATGCCAAATATATATTAGAACAGAGTTGGTAAACTTTCTTTATAAAGAGCAAGGTAGTAAATATTTTTGACTTTGCAGGCTAGCTGGTCACTGTTGAACTACTCAACTCTGCTACTGTAATGCCAAAGCAGCCATAGACAATACCCCAGTGAATTGGTGTGGCTGTGTTCCAATAAAACCTTGTTTACAAACAGGTGGTGGGCAGGATGTGAGCTGCGGACCATAGTTTGCTGACCCTTGCGTTAGAGTGTGCATCTTATTTCTTTACATGAAACTTATATCCGGTATTTGTGGAAACCCTGAAATAAAACCCCTGATACAGATACAACTTGCCTTGTAGTAAGTGCCTAAGTGAGTTAATTATTAGGGTTTAACAGCAGTTTATACAAATATTATATAATATGTATTAAGTAAGTGTTTTCTTAGGAATCTATTATACACAGAATTTTTTTGTATTAAATTATACTGTAGACCAATAGAAAATATTATCCTTTTCATTTTTAAAAGAATATTATGCTTATAATGAATCTGTATGAGTAGCCTGGAGGTCTAATACATCAGGGGATTCATCATTTCATTTCTGTCAGAATTCCTATCTTCTCTTTTAGTATGCCTTTTAGTCAATCTTATTTCTTAAAGGCTTTGAGCTACTCTTAACCCTTGGGAAAAGTTAGAATATAATAGAAAAGAAGTAGAGGGGATAAAAATGTAGCCTAGTAGTCTAGTTACTTGGTATTTTGGAAAATTATTAAAGCCATCGCCTTCCCTTTTATGATTTTTTAGAAGGGACATACTCTTCTTTCTTATCTCTTGGGGGAGAAGAATGTAAGTGTGACTGAGGGCTCCATCAAAAGACTGAGAGAAAATGTACTTTCAAGGAGTAAAAACACGGAGAAAAGCCTAGTGTCCAGGACATCAGCTTCCCAATCTACAGTTTCTTCCTTTGGGGAACTGAGGTCTGCACCACGTTGCATTTCTGTGGGGCAGTATCAGATGTGAGTCCACAGATTTCACAGTCAGTTTTGTGAATCTCTGTTCTTTATCACCAGTGTTTGTGATAAAAATAATCATACTGTCTTCTCCTTCTTACTTGGTTTTTATGTACCGAACTCACTTCTCTTTGGTATTTCTGTGATTTTTAAAAATACTCCCTCCTCCATGTTCCTTGACCCTTTTATTTCAGCCACTTCAGTTCAGTGTTCATTAGGAATATGAAATGTGAAAGTTTTTTTTTTTTCCACGTGCTTTTTAAGGGGAGAGCAGGTTGTTTGAAAAAAGTATGTGGAGGTAGAGAGGTGGAGTGGTGTTACATCAGTGGGATGTGACATGACAGCAGTGTATGGCTGCAGTAATGTGACGTGCTTCATGTGTGTCGGGGGTCAAAATAAAGGGAGGACCAAGTGCTTCTCAAATCCCGGAGTAACATTACCCTCAACAGTTCTGTGAGGAGACATAGTGCCTTTGTTTGGAGGCAATAAACAGATGATAGAAAGAAAATTTGTGGCACCTTTTTAATCTGAACAATTAATGTGGCATCATTTGGAGCACTTTACTTGCACCCATTGCTTATCCGATCTTTGGGCATGCCAGGAAAGGGTCCCCTTCGTTTCTTCTGCTGCTTGCGTTTCATGAAACAACCAATCTACGTTAGCAGTAAACAAAACTGAGGTTCACCCCAAACTGTGCTGTCTTCTGAAGAAAAGTGTTCACAGGGGTAGTGAAAGAACCGGACCTGGAGAAGGAGAAAGGACAGAACATACTGGCATCACCATTGAAAAGTATTTTAAGTGCCTAAGTCTGCCCGGGTCTGTGCCGGACTCACAGGTCATTTCAGACATGATTTCAGTCTCTGTAGTCGTTGGCCTTTGTTTCTTTGTTAATGAAGTGTAATCGAGGTCAAGTAACATTTTCTTTGTAGCAAGGAGGGGAACCTGTATAAAGCCATATTCCCTTCAGGGCCCAATCCTAGAAATTCAATTATCAGGCAAAACTGGTAAAATGCTCAAACCTCACATCAATATGAATTTCTGAAGACTGTGTGATTGTGATATTTGATTCCAGATTGGAGTATCCTCCTTGGAGAATGTTCACTACAGACAATCAGTAAACGGCTCAAGGACGTGTGCCGGATGTGTGGAATCTCTGCCGCAGACTCTCCTTCTATCCTTAGTGCCTGCCTGGTTGCCATGGAGCCCCAGGGGTCCTTTGTAGTGATGCCAGGTAAATCTCACCAGTTTTGTTAATTAGGTATCAGAACAGTTCAGTCCATTCAATCTTAAGTCCACACACAAGTATAGAATGTATCTTTATTATCTTTATGAGAAAAAATTGTACTTAGGGCTCAAAATGGAAACCATTTGGTCTCTTCCAAGGGGAGTGGTTTGTGATTTTATTATCTTTGTTGACCATCACTTGGGAGAGAGCCCAAGTCCTGGGTGTGATTGAGAGCTCTTACAGTCATGGCGAATTATTTGACCCCAACCTGTTGTTAGTGTATGAAGTTCACCCTCCAAAAGTGACTTAAGTGGGCACCAACATGGTATGTATTTTAATACCCTTTTGAAGAAAGGTATTTGATAGACTCTTCAAGCAGCCTCAAGAGGATGTTTAGAGTCTCTCTGTGGTTGAAGATGAATGTGAAGTAAACGGGGTAGAGCATTGAGCACAGTGCGTGCTAGCCACAGTAACTCAGTAAGTGCCAAGATGTGGGCAGCCGAAACATCATGGCCACAGAATTTTTTTAAAAACAGCAACTAAGCTATTTTATAATTTAATAGCTAAGCAGTTTTATATTTTTTAAACCTGTTTTTACCACCCAGGTATTTCTTTGATCAAACAGGAGACCCTTGTCCCCTCCCTGTAAAAATCAACAGAAGTGTTGTGGTATGAGAATGTGGTTGCTTGTGGTCAGTCTAGAGAGAGACAGATGTCTGTACTGGCCTGCTGGTCAGACCCTGGGTTAATTGTCACCTGCACCAGTTGGGCAAGTTACATCATTTCTTTGTGTTCTGTCCTCCTCATGAAATGGGGGTAGTAGTTCCTGCCTCTGAGGTGTAGCTTTGATGATTGAATGATATGATATGAATAAAGAATTCAGTACAGAATCTGGCATGTAGTACACATTCAATAAATATTAGTTGTAACAATTATTAGTTGAATGGTACCATTTCTACAGAATTGCATTGTTTGGGAGAACAGTCCGTTATAAATTATTAGCAGTCACAGGAGGAAAGAAAGTTTTATTTTTAGAAATACTTCTTATTTAAGTAATTAAAACATATTTGGTCGACTCAATCCAATTTTTTCTTAACCTTGCCAGTGTGAAATGTGGCTTGAGTTATCATAGCTAATCTGCTCTGAGTCAGTTTCTTGAAACTATTTAGACAAGTGGGCTCAACTGTAAATGTGTATCCATGTGTAAATGTGTGTCAGACTCACATCAGTCCAGCTCAGGTCATTTCTGGAGTTGTTCACTGCTGCACAAAAGGCATGATACATTTTTTTCCCCCCTTTTTAAGATGCTGTCACAATGGGCTCTGTTTTTGGCCGAAGTACTGCACTGAACATGCAGTCATCTCAGCTTAACACCCCTCAAGATGCTTCTTGTACACACATCTTGGTGTTCCCAACATCGTCAACCATCCAAGTGGCTCCAGCCAACTATCCCAATGAAGATGGGTTTAGCCCCAACAATGGTGAGTGGAAGACCCTGTATGCATAGAGCGGCTCCGCTCCCTCAACAAGACACAGTGCTAGAGTAAAGAGTCGCTGGGCCGCTGCAGGTTCTTCTGTGTCGTAGTGAACAGCATATGAAATGTGAAGAGGGAATTGAAGGTTTGAGAATCTTTTTGGTTTTGAAGATTTAATTTGCACTGTTGCCAAGACCAAACAAACACTTTCCTCTCTTGGGTAATTAGCTTTCTCCTGTTTTTCATTAAAGGCAAAAAAATAGTATCTGCTTGATAGTGTCCTGTACATGGGTGTCACTCTTTCAATAAAGATTTCTTGATCTGATTTGAAATGTATGAAGACTGCTAGGCAGTGTGAAGATAGCACCTGTCTTTAGCTGATGACTGGGAATCTAACTTGCTCTAAAACAACTCCTTATTTGATTAGTCTTGAAATTTTTTTTTAAGTAATTTATTTTTGGCTGTGTTGGGTCTTTGTTGCTGCGCGCGGGCTTCTCCTTGCGGTGGCTTCTCTTGTTGCGGAGCACGGGCTCTAGGCACGTGGGCTTCAGTAGTTGTGGCATGCGGGCTCAGTAGTTGTGGCTTGTGGGCTCTAGAGTGCAGGCTCAGTAGTTGTGGCGCCCGGGCTTAGTTGCTCCGCGGCATGTGGGATCTTCCCGGACCAGGGCTCCAACCTGTGTCCCCTGCATTGGCAGGTGGATTTTTAACCACTGGGCCACCAGGGAAGTCCCCTTATTTGATTATTCTTAATAGATTTTTATGGTTTGAATATCTTAAGGCGTTTGTTAAGCAATGATTATTTATAAACTGTAAAACGCTCAGTATTATGCAGCTGTTTGCATTGTTTTTTGAAGAATTTTTAGCAGCTACCAACATTTACTCCTGTTAAACGGGAAGGGTAAAAGGATACCGTCCTGTGTGTGTGTATATAGAAAACACACATAATATGATCACAGTGTAATAATAAATACAGAAAAAGAATCAGCAAAAATGTTCATGGTGATTGGGTTTCCCCTTTTATACTTTTCTTTCCAAATTTTCTGCTGTGCGTGTACCTTACTTTTATGATACAGGAGAGAGGATTTCTTAACAAAAATATCATGCTTTGATCTGCTCGTATAATAGGCCTCCAGTTTGAGGGCAGGTTCACACTTATTAGCATGCATTAATTCAGCCTTAAGTATTTTAGATGCTAATTGGATGCATAGATGGTGTCTGCTGTTTTCTTGGATGGTGTCAATTTTAACTTTGTTTAATAATTAAATTGCTTCTTTAGCTAATGTTTTGCCTTCTTTTTATGTGCCTTTGGAGGCTGTACAGAGTGTGGAGTTTTACGTTCTTTATTTCTCCATTCTGTTAATACTTCACATTAGGAGATCATTGGAGAGAGTACAAAATGCAAGAATAATTTGCAGCACCTTGAACCCAGTGGGCACGCGTTAAGTCTTACTAAGTTGTTAACAACACATGCCTGTAATAGTCATAGGCCAGTAAACCATGCATTGGTTTAAATTGGGGCTATGGATTAGCTTTTTAATTTTTGTCCTTTTTTTCTCTCCCTCTAGATGACATGTTTGTTGACCTTCCATTCCCAGATGATATGGACAATGATATTGGCATATTAATGACTGGGAACCTCCATTCCTCTCCCAACTCCTCCCCAGTTCCCTCCCCAGGCTCTCCTTCTGGAATTGGTGTGGGCTCTCACTTCCAGCATAGTCGGGTAAGGACGACTTGAAATAGGTTGTTTAACACCACCTCAGCCTTCAGGAAAATCCTCTAGAAGTGCCGTCATCTTTTACTATGTGCACCTTTCTTCCTGATGGTCTTGGTCCCTGGTACAAGAGAAGTAAGTGTGGGACCGTGACTCTGTAGTTCCATTTTGAACAAAGCCGGAATTCTAAAGAAATGTTATTATTATTCCTGATGAATGTGCTTAATCAGAATAGTCCCATTACAGCTGCAAGGGTTTTATGCAATTACTGTTTTTGAGCAAAAATTAATTTTGGTTGCTTGCTGCTTCCCAGTTATTTTTTAATTTTTTGCCAGAACAGTGGCTTTTCAGAGGCTAGTTCAATAACCCTGCTTATTTAACATGCAGAGTAACTGTGTTAATTGAATAACACATTGTTGATGGTTAATTATCGGGAAAGGAGCTTAACTGGTCTTGGTTTATGTCATGGTGCCTTTATTTAGGCACGTTAGATGTTCTCTGTAGCCAGCTTGCAGGAGTGGGAAGAGCCCACAGGAGGCTGATTTTGGAGAAGTGTCCAGGTTAATACCAGAGTATTAAGGAAAAAACAGAGCTTACAGCTAGTTTCATCTTTAAATATCCCAGGATATTAGAGGTGAATTAGCAGAAGATTGAAGTGTTAAAGGTTCTGCCATCAGCTCACGTTAAGTTTCTTTAAAAGCTAGGTGATTCATGCCTTGTCACTGTATTACACTTTTTACTTAAAATGTTAAGAGATTGAGGGGTTAAGACAGAAAAATAGCTCTGTCTAGTATCTTAAACTGGACAAGTATAAGCAACCTGCTTACAAACTCATTAGGCACAAAGACGTTCTTCGAGGACTTAGGTTTCTGTTAGGTGGGACTTTTATTGCCAGCCCTGAGTTCACTGAAGGACAGTCTAGAGAAAAGAAGATTGAAAACTTTACTTTCAGAGAAGATGAAACCAGGGAAGGCCACCTCAGTGGACTGCCCTCATGTTATGCCTGCCCCCTAATTCTCCCTTCTGCAAGGAAGGGATTGTAAATGTCTTTATTTCCTCCGGTCATTTGCCAGTTAATGACAATTTATTGGTTCATTGGAGATTGTTGTGATGGGGACCAAGAACACAAATTTTACATTGGATAGTTTTAATTTAGGATTAATGTGAATTCTAGAGGGAAATAGCATTGCAGCTAAGAATGCATGCCCTGGAGCTTGATAAACATCACTCTGAATTATAGCCGAACATCTTCCTAGCTTTGTGACTTTGGTCAAGCTTACTTTACCTTTCTCAGCCTTAGTTACCTTATCTGTGAAATGGAAATAATAGCAGCTACCTCCCAGTACTGGTTTTTATAATTTAGCTCCTCCGATAAAAAAGAATTGGTAACTGAAGTGTAGTGTTAGTTTTGTGAGAAACAGAGGCGTGCTTTATTTTCTCCCTTTGTTGGCACCTCGAGCCGTTGAATGTCACACTTCAAACAGCACTATGCTGAAGCTGGTCAGGTGGCCTTTTCTAATCCTGAGCACCTGCAGCCAGGTGACCCCTGAGAGGCTTTCGGCATTTCCTCTTTCCGAACCATTAAACATTCTTTGATATCCAGTTAAGAAATTACCACAGGAGAAAAAATTTGTTCAAGGTTGCAGTAAGTTTTTATTTTTTAACCAACTCAGCAATGATACAACTTGGTGTAGTAGTTGAGGATTTTTTTCTTCCTTGAAACAGAAGGCTTTTGAGAACAAATGGATTACTTATTATTGCTTTTGCATAAAAGGTACATTTTCAACTCTTGAAGCTAGCTAAAAGAGTCAAAGACAAGGAAAATGTCAACTGCAGAAATGCCCAGTAAGGCTCTCACGGGAGTCCCTTATTACCGGGACTGCTGTAAATTGAAACAAGGCTTCTTCAGGAGCAGATCTCACGCTGCTGGCAGGTCAGATACCGGTGAAGTGTTAGAACGTTATTGACAGTGGATAGTCAGGTGTGCGCGTGTATTTTTGGTTGGTTGCTGGTGAAGGAGCACGTGGGTGTGGTGGTACCTTCAGCTGTCAGATTCCACTCTTTCCGTTTTTAGTTTATTACCTAATAATGCCATGGAGCAGATTTTACATTCTGCAGAAAAGGAACCAGAGAAAATAAACCTGTATTTACTTGGCTGGTGGTGTTAGTTTTACTGGTACCTTCTGCCTGAGCCGTAGTTTTCATCAGATATCTGTGTGTGCAGCAAAGACACTGCCTCCCCTGTTGACCTTTCTTGGTCAGTTGACATTTTGGTGTGAGATGCTGCCAGGAAGGGGATTAGTCACTACAGTGTGCAGGGAGAATTGATAAAAAGTTGGGTGAAGGTGGTCAAAAAGTACAAACTTCCAGTTATAAAATAAGTGTCCTGGGGATGTAATGTATGGTGACTTTAGTTAATAATACCATATTGTATATTTGAAAGTTGCTGAGAGTAGATCTTTTAAAAGTTCTCATCAGAAGAAAAAAAAATTGTAACTCTGTATGGTGGTGGATGTTAACTAGAGTTATTGTGGTGATTATTTCCCACAGTTAGAATCATTATGTTGTACACCTGAAACTTAAAAAGTTGTTGGTTTTTAAAAAAGCTGTATTTGGTAGTAAATGCTGATCATGCTTTTGGGACTTTGTTTTTTTCAGAGCCAGGGAGAGCGTCTTCTTTCCAGGGAGGCGCCTGAGGAGCTGAAACAGCAGCCGCTGGCCCTTGGGTATTTTGTATCGACCGCCAAGGCTGAGAACCTCCCCCAGTGGTTTTGGTCATCGTGTCCCCAGGCTCAGAACCAGTGTCCCCTCTTCCTCAAGGTTGGTTTGGTGTCGTATTTGAAGTTGGGGGGTGAGTGACGTATGCTCAAAGTCAGTCTTGGTTAGAATTTGCCTTGGGCACCATAGTCTTATTCTGCTCCCCGACTCTCTCACATCTACTTAAGAGTCTGAGGGTATGTTAATTACAGGCAGAGGTGGAGAGCAGAATTTAGGAGAGGAGCCCAAAACCGTGTCACAAAGAAATGAATGACTGACATTCACCCAAGGAGGAGACTTCACGCGGCTCAACGGACACATCTAGGGTGGCCATGTGGTTCTGTATAAGCCACTGTGGTCAGGGAAGTTACGCCGGGGGGTGGGGGGGGGGATAATGATGACTAGTTGTCCTCTTCCTCCACTGCCACAGGCAGTCAGCGTTCCTTTTTCGAGTAGGGCAGGAGTCAGCTAAAAAATTCCATGTTTCTGCTTGCGCCTTCCTGTATATTTCCTGGAAATTTTTAATCCAAATTAAGAGTTAAAAACAAAAGATCTCTCACTTCCAGTTTGGGTGAGAGAACCTAGAATGACATCCATGGATTGGCAAAAAGCCAACGGTTTGACAACACACTGTTGGCAGAGCTGTAGGGAGATGGCCCTGGTACGGTGGGAAGGCCAAATATTACAACCCTGCACATTTCCCTTTGGATTCAGAAGAACCACTACAGAGTAATCACTAAGATACACACACGTACACATACATACACACACACATAAATCTGGAAGGTTAAAACCAAAAACAATTGAAGTAATTTTATTTTCCTGATGACTTTAACATAGTATTATGAAATCAAAGAATTTATATAAAAATCCATGCAATCTCTCAATTAGAATTACTAGTCTGAACCTAGATTTATTTATCTTTTCCTCTCTCTCTAAAAAGTGTACACATTCTTTAGCTCTGTTTACTGAAAAGGCTTAGGAGCCATGATAGCCTAGCAGCAATAAACACCTTTATTGACACAATTATGGTTTCTCAATACTGTTTATCATTCAAAAGAACCAGAGTTCTTTGAGGAAATGACTGATTGCAGGGCTAAAGTAAGAAATATTCAAGGTGTACCTGAGACATCTTGTCACGCCTAAAAGCAAGGAAGCTACCAAAGATTATTAGAGTCTTATCAAAGGACCCAGTAGCCAACTTGGAGGGGTTCCCATTGCCCAGGGATGGGATCATTTAGTCATTAAAATGAACAATGGTGGCAGTAGATTGATATCAATCTATGGGTTCATAGTTGTGCTGAAAAGCAAAACATTTATACGTCACCTTTTGAAGCTGCCAGAGCAGCAGCTCATTAATCAGAAAATCAAAAAGTAAGGAGAATCAAGCATTTATATTGCCTCTTCTTATATTTTACAATTAATAAAGTAAAACTATACTAAAACTATTACGTTAAAAATTGATGGGGAACTTTATAGTAGATGGACCGTGCTGGTGCCTGCTGGATCCAGGGATCTGTCATATTACTGCTGATGACAGCAGACATCAGGTGCCTTTGGATGTGATGCTGTAAGAAGGGCACAGCGCCGGTTATGAAGTACGGGGATCAGGATAGAAGACCACCGCCACGACACAGTCAGCCACATCCCAACTGTGGAGCCTTCTACAGATGAAAACCTGAAGAGGGACGCTATTTAATTATTTGCAGTCCATTTGCAAAGCTAGCTTTTTTTTCTCCTCTACTCTAGGATATGGAGTTATTTGGGATCACATTGGGGTTACTGAGCAGCTTAAATTCATGGACTTAGAAGCCCTGACTACAAAGGACTTTAGAGAGCATCTCCTTCTGGTAGACGTCACCTTATTTCTGCCCCATGGTTGACTAGACCAGGAAGGTAACTGTCTTTGTTCTTTCACCAGGCTTCGCTGCATCACCACATTTCTGTAGCACAGACGGACGAACTTCTCCCTGCCAGGAATTCTCAGCGGGTTCCACATCCTCTTGACTCCAAAACCACGTCTGATGTTTTAAGGTAGATTCAGACCTAGGCAACATAGCAGTACAGTTTGAAATTATATACTTTACTCTTGTTTTTCCAAGGTGTTTTAATTAAAGTGTGGTATTTGTGGAAGAGGTGCTACCTTTTGTGCAGTGGAGCACTGTCTGATTAGCCAGTGAGAGCCACATCCCCCCAATACCTGCATAGGACAGACAGCGTAGCATACTTTGTTAAATCCGGCAGTTATGTGCAAGTACAACTGCCCTCGCTTCCCATTCAGAGGAGGCATTTCATGGTGATGAAAATAGATCAGAATAAGGGGGTGGATAGTTAGAAGACAAAGTCTGGAACTTAAAGCACTTGACTTTGGAAACATTTTCTGCCCTTCCTGACATAGATTATGTAAATAAAGTTAAGTAAAACATGAATTCCATAGCTGGGAAATACCTCCCAGAATTGTCTTGTACTTTAGCAGGCTGTAAACATTCTTCATGTACCTTGAGAAAATATGCAAGCTTTTCCTAATGTTTTCTAACTCTTAAATGATTTGGAAATTATAGTTAAAGCAAGAACCTACCTAATCTACATGATTTTGGCTTCCAGGGCCTCTAGAGCAACACTGTCCAATAGAAGTATAATGTGAGTCACATACAATTACTATTTTAATGTGGCTACTAGAAAAATTTTAAAAAGAAATCAGTGACGTTAATTTTAGTAATAAGTTTTATCAGTTATATAAAAACGTGATAACAATGTCAAAATATAAAAAATAGTATCATTTGAACAGTAATAAATATAAAAATACTCATGAGCTATTTTCCATGCTTTTTTAAATACTAAGTGTTTGTTTGAAATCCCGGTGCCTGTTCTCTATGTACAGCATATCTGAGTTCACGGAGTGGGGGGCCGGTGGCTGCCATATTGGGCAGTGCAGGTCTAGAAGGAAGGGGGGACATGAGGAAACGAACTCTGGGAAAGAGCCTGGGGCAACTTGTGGAATGACATTAGGCCTTCTTCCTGCTGACATCTGGCACTGGCACATTAGAACTTTCGGACCAGCCTTACTTCTGTCGTGCCTGGTGCCCTGACCCGTGTGTTCTCTCCGGCAGGTTTGTTTTGGAGCAGTACAACGCTCTGTCCTGGCTCACGTGCAATCCGGCCACCCAGGACCGTACCTCCTGCCTTCCCGTCCACTTTGTGGTGCTCACTCAGTTGTACAACGCCATCATGAATATACTCTAATTGGAAAAGCACTTGTTCTCTCTGGCTCAGTTCCTTCTCCCCGCAACCTCAGTCCAAGGAACCTGCTACACTCTGCAAATACCCTACTCCCTCCTCTTGAGACCACTCTGCACAGTCCTGCACTGTGATTACTTCTCAGCAGGCACATGTCATTTCTGCAGTGTTCATTACCAGAGTGACTCACAGACACTTCTCTCATGGACCTGGAAACTTCCATAAGCAGTGACTTTCAGCCAGTGTTGTGGTGTGTGCGGCCCCAGACCACTGGGCCACAGGAAGTTTTTTGTTGTTGGTTTTCAAGAGGGAAACAGAAGAGACAGTATCCTTTTGCACAAGAGTCTGTGTCTTCAGTCTCTGTTTAATAAGGGCAGTTTAGCCCTCTGGATGAAATCCTCTAGTTATTGGTGTATGGCCTGTGGGTTACCTGAACTCCATAATCTGGGACTTTTGAACAAGAACCAGCTCAAGTACATGATTTCATAATGGGGTTTCTGTCTCCCTAGTGCTCCCATCTAGATTGGCATGAGTGCTTTGGTTGACTTTATACCTGTGTGTAGATACAAAAGGTCTGGAGACATCTTCATTTTGTTTATTTATTTTAGGTTGTTTTGTCATATGGTTTTTGTGACTTTCTTTTAATTTTTTTAATTCGCAAGGACCAGGTACAGTAGCTGAAACCCAACTCAGATCCACCATAGGATTCTCTGACTACATACCTCTGTCCTAGAAGCCAGAAAAGGAGTGAAAACAAATTGGGGAGATCCTGCTTACAAGTAATATATTCAAAACCACCCAGCAGTAGGTTTTGTTGAGAATAAACTGGGTAAACATTCTGCCATATTCCTTATTAAAAGTGGCCAGCGTTTCATGAAGGACAACATTTTTATACAGAAGGCAGTCAAGCTCAACCCAGAGCCATGGAGGCAAGTACCTTCATTAGTTTTATATAGTCACAATGGAAATATATTTTCTAGTGAATTCTTACTGAAAGCCAGGTCTCTCCTCTCATTAGATCAAAAGGGACTCATGTATATATCACAATCGAAAGTGTTTGCTCATAAAATCAGTTATAAATATGGTAAATTTTTTCTGGACCATAGGAATATTATTTCAAAGAAATATTCAACTTAACCATTAAATTAGTACTTGAAGTTGAGCCTTCGTGGTGGGACTTTTTTAAAAAAAACATGCCTTTTTAAATCATTAAGGCTAATTGAAGTATTTTATCCAGGCCCGAGAGGGTTGTCTTTAAGACTCCATTTCTACCCGTACCTTGCTGTGCGTTTCTGTCTGAGGGCAGTGGGCGTGGGCTTGCCTCCCATGAGCCGCTCTGGTCAGGCTGTTGAGCTCTAGTCATCTGTGGAGAGAATCATGCAAATTTTAAAAGTTCTTCCAAGAGACTTCCATATTCTGGTTATTAACAAAAAAAGGAAAAATGTAATAACTGATATGATTTTGTAAAAGTATTTTTCTTGAAATAATCTAACGTTTAAAACATATTAAAAAAAAAAGTTGTGTGGTGGGAATGTGAAAGCAGAGAAGTAACTTGTAAATGGATAATTTTGTTCTCTGTACCACCAATTGGGGGGGAGGGGTCGACTTTCGCAGTGTATAGGTTAAAAAAATCTGATATATCAAACCATTTGTATCTAATGTGTACAGTGTAAAATTGACTTTAAAAATATTGCAGTGCTATTTTTTCTTAATCAGAAAGGAAAAATTCTCAAGGCCTTTTGAAGAGCATAAGATGATGAAGATTGTAAACTTGTATAAAATTATCTTGGTGAGAAGACAAATTGTAAAGTAGATATTTGTAATCTTTTACCACTTTGGGGTTGCTTTTTTTCCCAGAATTCATCAGAACTTTGAATTTTTTTTTTTTAAGGGGCTGTTTTTAATGCAGGGGCTTTTCTTCCCTAGAAACCCAATTCTCAACAAAAAAAGAAAAAAAAATACAAAAAACAAAAAAACCCCTACAAAAATTAAAAAAAAAAAAAAAGGCAGCAAAGGGTAGTTTTCATCTGGTGTCTTTTATTTAAGTTTTTTAAGTTAAGAAAAGCTGGTGACATATTTATACGTTTTTGTGCAAAAACAAATGAATGGCAATAGATTTTAAAAAAATCTTATTATGTACTTCTGTGTGAAAAAGTCTGTATAATATTTCCCTTAAATATGCATTATTTTACTTGTGAGTTTTTTACTGAATTAATCTGAAATGTACAAGCCCTGGATTTGCTACAGAGTGAGAACTTATTTTATTTTTTTTTTATTTTTAATTTTGGAAATTCTGCAGAAATCAGAACTCTTACCATGGTTTGAACTAAAGAGGGGAAATGGGGGAGGGGAGAGGGGTGGGATTGTCCAGCATGCTTGTATGTATATTTCAGAACCTTTTTTAAATGTAAAAGCTGTACATTTCTGGGAAGTTCTGAATTTCTTTTGTTTCCTTTTTTCCTTCAAGCATTTTGCAGTGAGCTTCTTTTATATATAGCAAACAATTTGAAAGAATACAAAAATATGTGAAGTTCATTTAAAAAAAAACTACAGTATAGCGCTGGTACAGTACACTAAAAGACTTTGATAAAAAGAAACAATACTAAAAGGCCTCCATTTTAAATGTCATTCATATATACCTTGTGAATGAGAGCTATATACTTTTACACACTTTTTTAGAGGAATAAATTATTGAATTACTGAAACGTTGAGTGGCTTTTTTCCCCTTCCATCCTGCTTTTGTAATGGGAGTGATCTACGCCTATTCAAAAGGTGTTAAGTATTACGGATTGAACAGTCCTTGACCAGCAGCCTGGCTCTACCTTCCAGAGTAAAGTTTTACTCCCCTGATCAGCACATCTCATAGATGTTCTCAGACGGTTTTCACATATTCCAGGATACAAGGGCATTCCTGGATCAGTTTTAGCGTGCACACACACACACACAGAGCATTGGATTTGGAGCTCTGGTGTTTAGTTCCTTAACTGTTCTGTGTAGATCACATCTAACAGTGATCACACGTCTAACAGTGAGCTCTTAAGATTGCGGTCAATACTAGAACAAATTACAAGTCTGTTTTCTCCTTGCTTTCTCTCCATGGTCTCAGCCAGTTTCTTTTTGATGTTCCTTAAAAAGAACAGTTCCATCTCTTTGCTGTTTTCCCAGTTCACAGCCTGGTGACAGCAGTATGCCATCTAACACACATACAAGCAAGGCGCTCATTGACTGCATGGCACCCACTACGTTGTTCTCTTCTCCTTGGGTCCATTCCGTAGGAAAAACCTCTGTGGGGGCAGAAGCTCTCGCTAAAATAGTAAACGCCAGGACCTGGCAGAGCCTACTGTCGAAATTTGAATAAATTGAAAGACCTTGCCTTTAATCTTCCTCCGACTCTTTGGCAGTATACATTGTTCTGAATCTAACGATAAAGTGTTGAGACTGCTCAGCCTCAGTTATTTCGTCTGCAAATGAGGGATGAGGGCAATTCCATGAGAAATGCTTTGCAAACTAAAAAGCTGTGTCCATGTTATTATAGTTGTACTATTGAAGAAGCCTGAGAAAAGTGAGGCCACTTTTCTGTTAACAGATAATATCGGTCTCTGTCTCATCCAGTTGCCACTGCCTTATGCATAGTTCACGGCACTCTTGGGAACGCTGCCTGCCCAAAGCAATAAAGAACCACACATTTCCTAGATCCTATGCGATCAGGTCAGTCCGAAGATTCCTGTGTCCCGTAAAAATCAGAATTAGGTGGTATTTTTCCAACCAATTGATTTGCTTGGGTTCTGTGCTCATACAGCAGATGGCACTTTATCCAACAATCAATGAATGTTGGTTTTATTTATACTAGGAACTTTGTTTTCATAACCACTATTTGCTGTGCCAATTCAGCAATACTAGCTAAATCTCCTTGAGGCAGGAAAAATTATTTGTCAAATGCATTGAAACATTTTGCAAATTAGATGTAGGTAAATCTGACCTGCCACTCAAGAACTATCAGCCTCCAGCCGTTTGCACCGCTCAGATCCTGCTTAACACCAGTTCATCCCCTCCAAGGATGCCATCAAATAGTTTTATGTTCCTGCTATTCAAGAAGTCACAGGGCCAGGAATTTGTCCCCAACTGGTGTCAAAGAGCTAATAAAAATCTTTAAAAAAGTGCAGTTTGTCCATAGGAGTTTTTAAAGACAGACTTTTCGTAAGACTTAGTGCCTAAGTGTGAGAGCCACATACTGAAAACAGCCTTTGCCGCTTGTCATTTCTTTCTCTTCTGAATTCGCCACTTGCTAAAATCCTATCAAGAGGCAATTTGAATGTATTACCATTAAAATTTTTATCTTGGTGTTAAATGATTCGCTTGTTTATATCCCCTTGACAAAAATGTCACTTTAACAGTAATTATTTCATGTCATTAATACCTAATGAGACGCCATTAGAAAATTCTGTGGTGCCAGGTAATACGTGGTTGCAGCAGTTGCCCTGGGCATCTTACTCTGCTGGGAACCAGATTTACCAGTCTCCCACCACTTCACTTGAAATTCTCAGATCAACTTTATTAAAGATTTTTTGGCACTTAACTGCTTCTGGTTAGAACTCCAAATTAATGAAGCAGGTAAGAAATAGCAGTTGATGAGGAAGAAGGCTTGGATAAGACTAAAAGTATTGATTTTTCTCTGCAAAGGTTATTTCCTCAATGAGCATTAGTTACCAGGGAAGATGCAGACAGACATTGGGCTCAGCCTCACTTTTTCCTTTAAGAAAAGCAGGGAAGTGAGAAAAGCCTGTTTTATCTTAATAATCTAAAAACAGTGTGTGTATGGGCTGTGACTCAATGCTCTGTTCAGATATAGGAATCAAAGCAGGTCTGTTGCAGAGTGCTTAAAATCACCCAAATCTCAGAACAGGCGAACACTCTGAAATCAGCAGCCCCTTTCAGCATTTCTCTGGCTATTGCTATTTTATGCCTTCATTGCCTTACTAGCAAATTAGGCAGGTTTCAATCTACCAGTTTCATAAAACCACATGATACTCAGGAAAATTGGCCCTGCAAGAGCTAAGATGAGAGGGCTGACACAAGGAGATGTTTGCTGTGGGAGTAATTAATTTAACGTGTAAGATAGTAATTGTCTTATTTCATTTGAGCTTGAACGTTTTTCAGTAAGCATTTACAAGTAGCTCCTCTTACTTAAATCTTACTCTGTTCACTTAGAGGCTTGGCTTCATGTAGCTCTTATTAACATATATGCATTATTTAATACGTAAATTTCCTATCTGCTTCCTTTAAGTATGATTTTTAATTGTAGAAGAGAATGTTTATACAGTTATACATGCACACACCAATATTTTTTTTCCCTGTTGATCTCTCTTATATCACCACAAAGCTTAGGAATTTATGTCCTTATCAGGTCTAGAGATCAAGGTCATTTTTGTTTCACAGGATGAACTAATGACCTTCCAGTCATTTCTGTGACATGGGAGAGTTTACCTTACCTGACAACAACTTTAGATTGGGCCGACTATATACTGCACTGAGAGTAGGCACCCAGGAAATGTTTGTTGAAAGAGTGGATGCACATCAATAATCTGAAATTTACCAGCAAATTCATCCCATTCTGCTGCTTTTTGGAGGAGCAGAAAATATATATTTTATATACTAGAAAATATAAAAATTTCTTTTATTTTTCTGTTGCTGATTTAGGTTTTCTATTTCTTATGTCAATTTTGGTAATTTGGATTTTTACAGGGGAAAAAAATTGAGTTTGTCAACATATTACTATGCAATTGTGTAGAGTATTCCCTTAATTCTGAACCTATTGTTTTTGGTAACGTATGCTCCTCCTCATTTCTAACTGTTTATGCCTTTTTTTCCCTTCTCCATGGATTATTCTAACAGTTGCTCTTTTTTAGTTTTGTTTGATTTTTCCAAAGAAACAGCCCATGCATTTAACAATTCTGCTGTTTTTATCCTGGCTTTTAATCTTGTTCCTTTTCCTAGTTTCCTTGAGGGTTTTGTTTTAGTTTCCTTCAATCTTAATTGCCTGCTCAGTTAATTTATTTTCCGTTTTGATGATACAGGCATTTACAGCCTGGGGGCTTTTGGATGTGTGCGGCCCTCCTCAAATTATATGCAAAATTCTTTGTATTTGCATTTTTTCTAGGGAGGGGATCTATTGTATCAGATTCTCAGAGGTATCTGATCCTAAAAGAGATAAAAATTACTGCTCTGGGACTATGTTAAAGCTGATTGCATCCTACAAGTTTTGATGTTTAATGTTTTCATTTTTATTTTTAGACTCAGTGTTTTATTTCTTTTTTGATCTGCCCTTTTTTTAATAAAGGAAAGTTCTCTTTGGATTTCAAGTCTCTTGGACTGTAATTTTCTCTTACTACACATAATCTAGTAATGATTGGGTTTTGCAAACAGTCTCCAAAGCCTTCAAAGCAAGGTGTATCCTATTTCCTAGTGCTGTCCAACAGAAATATAATGTGAGCCATATAAATGTAATTTTATATTTTCTAGTAGCCACATTAAAAAAGTGGAGAACAGGTGAAATTACTTTAATATTTTTATTTAACCCCGTATATCTAAATTTTCATGTTTCAACATGAAATATAGAAGTTATCGGTGAGATATTTAGCATTTTTGCAATGTCTTCAACATCCAATATTTACTTTATGTTTACAGTGTATCTAAATTTGGATGCTAAATTTTCAGTGGTTAAGGCAAAATGTAGTTGTACCAAAACAAGTTGGATTTAACAGAAAAAAATAATTGTATACTGCTTCTGGTTTTAAATTTAAAATTTTTTTAAATTAACTTGTCCCTGATAATTTTTTTTTAATTTATTTATTTTTTATTTATTTATTTTTGGCTGTGTTGGGTCTTTGTTGCTGCGCACGGGCTTTCTTTAGTTGCAGTGAGCAGGGTCTACTCTTCATTGCGGTGCACGGGCTTCTCATTGCAGTGGCTTCTCTTGTTGCAGAGCATGGGCTCTAAGTGCGTGGGCTCAGTAGTTGTGGCTCACGGGCTTAGTTGCTCCGCAGCATGTGGGATCTTCCCAGACCAGGGCTCGAACCCGTGTCCCCTGCATTGGCAGGCGGATTCTTAACCACTGCACCACCAGGGAAGTCCCTTAAATTTAAATTTTAATGAAAATTAAATAAAATTTAAAAATTAGTTCCCTCAGCCATGCTCACCACATTTCCACGTGTTCAACAGCCAGCCACACACTAACCTGCTGGACAGGGCAGTGCCAGCCTGTAAGATTTGAGATGGATTAATTCTGCCTCAAGTATATTTTCCATATCTTCTGTCTGGATCTCAACTCTGTCTCAGGCAGACAGGAGTCAAAATTTCCCACTGTGATTTTGGGCTGTCCTTTTTTCTTTTGCCCTACGTTATTGCTGCATAAAGGTTTATGATGTATCTCTGTATAATGACTATTCTGCATATATTTTTTGCTTTAAATTATCCTTTGATATGATTATTACCACCCCTATTTCTTTATTTTTTTGGCTGTGTTGCGTCTTCATTACTGCGCACAGGCTTTTCTCTCTAGTTGCGGTGAGCAGGGCTACTCTTCATTGCGGTGAGCAGGGCTACTCTACATTGCAGCGTGAGGGCTTCTCTTTGCAGTGGCTTCTCGTTGCAGAGCACGGGCTCTAGGCGTGTGGGCTTCAGTTGTTGCAGCGTGCGGGCTCAGTAGTTGTGGCACACGGGCTTAGTTGCTCTGCTGCATGTGGGATATTCCCCAACCAGGGATCAAACCTGTGTCCCCTGCATTGGCAGGCAGATTCTTAACCATTGCGCCACCAGGGAAGTCCCCCCGCTATTTCCTTTAATTAGAATTCTGGTGTTATATCTTTGACCAACTATTTATTTCCAAACTCTGTCATTTTGTGTTAGTTGTTCTTCATACAAATCATTGCGTTTCATTGTTCCATAGAATTATAGTCTCCTTTCAATAGGGTAATTTTTACCATTTGCATTTCCTGTTCTGTGTTACCCTTTGACTTGTCAGCCAGTTCTTACAAATGCACATATATATTTATTTGCTTCCTTTTACTTTTCAATTTTGCCTTTTTGTGTATGAAGTCTGCTTTTATCTTTCAAACATTTTGGAAAGAAACCTTCATTTTCAATTAGTGATTACCTTACAACAGTCCACAAACATTCACAATGCACTTCTTACTCTACATGTACCCATTCTAATTAAAACAAAAAATCCTCTCATCCATCAGTCCCACCTCCACCTCCATCCTATTCTCTCAAGACTCACTCGCCTGTGTTCATTTCCTAGGCTCCGGGGAAATCTGTGAATCAGAGCAGAATTTTTGTTCATCTCTGTCCTCCTTTCCCTTGGACGCTGCCCTTCAGTCTTGAGTAGCTCCCTTAGTTTCAGGCTTCTCTCCCTAAGAAATGCAGAAGACACTTCACACCGGAACATTTTACCATCAGGTCCTCTCAGTCCCTGTCACACAGAACCATACACAGAACCATAACATATCTGCAGAATGAATCTGTTCTGTCAACAGATACCCTGTGCCTCTAAGGTGCCAGCCCTGTGCTAGCGAATGAAGAGATACCCCACCCGTATCCTGAGGGTCAAGGAGGCCAGTGTCCGTGACACAGTGGTCCTGCCTCTAAAGGAGCCCCGAAAAGGAGCGCGCTTCCCAGCCCAGCCTGGGCAATGAGTAACCCCCATGCCTGTCTTCAATTTCGAGTCTTCTGGGCTCTGTCCCCAACCAGTTTCCATCAGAGTGCCTCTGTCATAGGGCAGAAGTATTCCTCATCCAGTTCTGTCACCACAACTGAGCCATCCAGCACTCTGAGCTCCTATCTTGCTGACACCCTCAGTTCCCTACCCCGATGATTTTTTTTTTAAATGAACTATAGTTGATTTACAATGTTGTGCTAGTTTCTGGTGTACAACAAAGTGATTCCGTTTGTGTATACATATATATATATATATATATATTTTTTAATATATATATTCTTTCCATTATGGTTTATTACAGGAATTGAATATAGTTCCGTGTTCCACACAGTAAGTCCTTGTTGTTTATCTATTTTATATATTGTAGTGTATATATGTTAATCCCAAACTCCTAATATATCCCTCACCCACCCCCCCTTAACCCCTTTGATAACTGTAAATTTGTTTTCTATGTCTGTGAGTCTATTTCTGTTTTGTAAATAAGTTCATTTATATATTTTAGATTCCACATATAAGTGATATCATGTGGTATTTGTCTTTGTCTGACTTCACTTAGTATGATAATCTCTAGGTCCGTCCATGTTGCTACAAATGGCATTATTTTTTTTTTTTACAGCTGAGTAGTATTCCATAGTGTGTGTGTGTGTGTGTGTGTGTGTGTGTGTGTGTGTGTGTGTGTGTATGTATGTCACATCTTCTTTATCCATGCATCTGTTGACGGACATTTAGGTTGCTTCCATGTCTTGGTTATTGTAAATAGTGCTGCTATGAACATTAGATGCATGTATCTTTTCAAATTAGCGTTTTCTCCAGATATATGCCCAGGAGTAGGACTGCTGGGTCATATGGTAGTTCTATTTTTAGTTTTTTAAGGAACCTCCATACTGTTTTCCATAGTGGTTGCATCAATTTATATTTCCACCAACAGTGTAGCAGGGTTCCCTTTTCTCCACACCCTCTCCAGCACTTGTTATTTGTAGACTTTTTAATGATGGCCATTCTCACCAGTGTGAAGTGATACCTCATTGTACTTTTGATATACATTTCTCTAATAGTTAGCGGTGTTGAGCATCTTTTTATGTGCCTTTTGGCCATCTGTATGTCTTCTTTAGAGAACTGTCTATTTAGGTCTGCTGTCTTCTTTTTTGATTGAGTTATTTGGTTTTATGTTATTGAGTTATATGAGCTGTATGTATCAATATATTTTGTAAATTAAGCCCTTGTCAGTTGCATCGTTTGAAAATATTTTCTTCCATTCTATAGGTTGTCTTTTCTTTTTGTTTATGGCTTCCTTTAAGCTATTTTAAGTTCATTTGTGTGTATGGTGTGAGGGAGTGTTCTAACTTCATTGATTCACATGCAGTTGTCCAGCTGTGGGAAAGATGTTTTTGCCCGTATCACAGAGGTGCCAGTGAGGGATCTCCATTATGGGCTCCGTTATGGGCAAGTCTCCAAAGAACTCACCAAAGCACCCATGACACAGAGTCAGACTCACATGCCTGCCGAGACTGCGTTTTGTAACTTAAAGTAATAGTGATCAGAAAAGTTATGAGGCCTACCCTAAATTTTATCTAGGAGCAAGGGGAGAAATAACTCTGTAGAATAAATTTAAGGGGTCAGTGGAAAACCAAAATAAAGCTGCTTTAAAGTGACCTCCCAAATGTTGTACTTGTTCAAAGTATTCGTTACATTTGGAGTGATGCTGCACTGCAGGTAAAATGGTTAAACTAGAGGAATCAACATAGATTAAGCTTTCCCAACACCATTTGCTGAAGAGACTGTCTTTTCTCCATTGAATATACTTGCCTCCTTTGTCAAAGATTTATTGACCGTAGATGTGTGGGTTTATTTCTTCATTTTACCTATATTTCTCTGACTCTAAATTTAGGAGAAATAGTTATCTACTGTTGTCTTGAAGGACTGTTTTGTTTTGGGGTTTTTTTTTAATGAACTTATTTATTTGTTTATTTTTGGCTCTGTTGGGTCTTTGTTGCTGCGCGCGGACTTTCTCTAGTTGCAGCAAGTGGAGGCTACTCTTCGTTGTGGTGCGCAGGCTTCTCATTGCAGTGGCTTCTCTTGTTGAGGAGCACGAGCTCTAGGCACGTGGGCTTCAGTAGTTGTGGCGCGCGGGCTTCAGTAGTTGCGGCACGTGGGCTCAGCAGTTGTGGCTCGCGGGCTCTAGAGCACAGGCTCAGTAGTTGTGGCGCACGGGCTTAGTTGCCCTGCGGCATGTGGGATCTTCCCGGACCAGGGATCGAACCTGTGTCCCCTGCATTGGCCAGCAGATTCTTAACCACTGCACCACCAGGGAAGCCCCAGGGCTGTTTTTTTGTGGGAGCGTCCCTGTGTAGCCTGTGTGAGTCTAATATTTTCGGTGCGAGGACTGTTTTTAGTGTGGATGCCTGCCTTGTCTTTCCTCAGTGTGTGCTGGCCGTTATCCCCTTGAAAGGGGGTGTGATTGGTGTTGTGGTGACCAGAGCCTGCACTGGATGTTGAGCAGGGCCTCCTCTTTGCTCTGGTTATCACAGCCCTGTTGGGGGCAGGGACTGTCCCTCAGTTGTTGGACCCCCCAGATCCGTTTCTGCTGTGCACTGTGAGGTAGGTGCACTGGAGCACTTCTGCGGGGGGAGAAGCCACTGCGGATTCCTCTCCAGGAGCTGTCCACCAGGGATTGCGCTCTGTAGTGTCACCTGTTACCTGATGTGCAGACTTCCAGGTGAGCCCTGTTGTGGGCACTGCCCTTGGCCCCTCCTTAACGATGGGAGTGCAGGCAATTGGCCTGAGTGTCCCTTGGGCACTGTGCTCACAAAGCCACCAGCAGAGATCTGTTGGCCCAGATCCACTGAAGTCAGGCACTGGGACAACTGCAGTCACGCACCTGGACCCTCCACGGGGGCTATGGAACGGGCCCAGACCTCAGTCCCACCTCCCTGTGCGGGTGCAGGCAAAGCCCACAGCTGCTAATTCCAGACGCGTCCAACCCCCGGAGCACCGGCAATCCACTCGGATGTCCCACAGGCGCTGAGCTTACAAAGCCAGAGATGGCAGTGTAAATCTGCGGGTGGCACAACTGCTGGGACACTGCTCAGGTTTCAGCCCCGCGTCCGCGTGCGGGCAACCCACTGGTGTGGTGCGCTCCCGGCACTTGTAGAGGCGGAGCTGTGCCCCCTGTGAGAATGAGGCTGCTACGGCGGGGCCCCACCCCTCCCTTCGTGCACGTGTTAACAACGGTGCTCCTATGGTGGACCCAGGCTCCAGCCTGTGCGTACCCCCAGTTGCAGCCCAGCCCACACTCCAGCCCCTTCAGGCTGTCTCCGCACAGCCAACCCCAGTCCTCTTTCCAGGTCTGTCCGCTGAAGCCCAAGTTGCAGCACCCAGCCCCATGTGCACCAGCAGACGTGCGTCTGGGGCTGGGAGTGCAAGGAAGTGGTCAGGACCGTCTGTGCTGGTCTCTCTCTGTTCTGCGGGCTGCAATCCAGCTGCTGCGTTCTCCTCTGAGCCTCTGAAGCTCCCTTTCTGTCCTGGCTGATCTCCCAGCCAGTGAAGGAGGTTTCCAGGGTGAGGGAACCTCTCCTCTTTCACAGCTCCCTCCCAGGGGTGCAGGTCCTGTCCTGATTACTTTTTATTTTTCTTGTGTCCTACCCAGTTGCCTGACGATCTTTCTTGCAACTTAGGTTGTATGAGATCTTCTACCAGCATTCAGTAGGTATTCTGAGAGAATTGTTTCGCGTGTCGCTGTATTTTTGATGTATTTGTGGGAGGAGGTGAGTTTCAAGCCCTTCTATTCCACCATCTTGACCTCCTCTCCCACTGAGGATTCTTCATGCCTCTTGGCATAGTCTCAGCCCTTGATCTGCTGGGAGTTGATTAACATGCAGATTCCCAGGCCACCCACAGGTTCTGGTCCAGTCAGTGGGGGGTAGGGTCCAGGAGTCTGCATTAAATGCTCTCTACACCCCACGTAACTCTGATGCAGGGGTCAGTAGACCGCAGTTTGAAAAATACTTGTCCAATTCAACTTAACTTTTTTGTACTAGGGCAATATGGGCAGGCAGGAGTTAGCAAAGGATACCTTAGTACATCAGACTGCCTTTACTCTGTTAAAACTTGGGATATTTTTTCTCCTATACACTTTTGTTAGATGAGCTCATCCTTCCCCACAACTCCCAAATCTGTAGCTATGGATTCCGTACTTCCATCTACCTACCAGATAGTTCCACCAGGAAATCCACAGTCACTCTAGATTGAGTCCATCCTTCCTTCAAACTCTGTTCTTTCTCCTCCTCATCATCAAGCCTGTACAAGTCTCTAGACCAGCCTCACCCAGCCGGGGGCAGACACCAGAAGCAAGAAAACTACAGTTCCGCAGTCTGCAGAGTAAGCCCACAAATGCAGACCAGACACTGCTCTGGGACCAGCTGGCCCCTGGCCCTTGCAGGACAGGAGGGGAGTGCACTGCTGGGACACACAGGACATCTCCTATGGAGAACCACTTCTCCCAGGTTGAGAAATGTAACCAACCTGCCACATACATAAAAATACAAATACCAATTTAGACAAAATGAGGTGACAGAGGAATATGTTTCAGACAAAGTAACAAGATAAAACCCCAGAAGAATAACTAAGTGACATGAAGATAGGCAATCAACCCGAGAAAGAGTTCAGAGTAACAATCGTAAAGATGATCAAAGAACTCGGGAGGAGAATGGATGCACAGAGCGAGAAATTAAAGTTTTGTTTTTTGGCCATGCCACGCAGCTTGCAGGATCTTAGCTCCACAACCAGGGATTGAACCTGAGCCACAGCAGTGAAAGCACCGAGTTCTAACCACTGGACTGCCAGGGAATTCCTAGAAGTTTTAAACAAATAATTAGAAAATATAAAGAACAACCAAACAGAATTAAAGGAAACAATAAGTGGAATGAAAAATACACTAGAAGGAATCAGTAGTAGAATAAATGAGGTGGAAGAATGGATCAGTGAGATGGAAGACAGAGTAGCAGAAATCACTGCCACCAAACAGAGAAAAGAATGAAAAGAAATGAGGACAGTTTAAGAAACCTCTGGGACAACATCAAGCATGCTAATATTCACATTATAGGGGTTCCAGAAGGAGAAGAGAGAGAGAAAGGGCCTGAGAAAATATTTGAAGAGATAATAGCTGAAAACTTCCCTAACCTGGGGGAAGGAAATAGTCACCCAAGTCCAGGAAGTGAAGAGTCCCATACAGGATTCACCCACAGAGGAATCCATCACAACACATTATAATCAAACTGACAAAAATTAAAGAGAGAATATTAAAAGCAACAAGGGAAAAGCAACAAATAACATACAAGGGAACACCCATAAGGCTATCAGATGATTTTTTTTCAGCAAAAACTCTGCAGGCCAGAAGGGAGTGGCAAAATACATTTAAAATGATAAAAGAGAAAAACCTACAAACAACCAAGAATACCCAGCAAAGCTCCCATTCAGATTTGATGGAGAAATCAAAACTTTACAGATGAGCAAAGCCAAAAGAATTCAGCACCACCAAACCAGCTTTACAGCAAATGCTAAAGGAAATTCTCTAGGCAGAAAAGAAAAGGCCACAACTGGAAACAAGAAAATTACGAAATGGAAAATCTCACTGGTAAAGGCAAACATAAAATAAAGGTAGGAAATCATCCACACACAAAGCTAATGAGGAGGTTAAAAGACAAAAGGGGTAAAATCATTTGTATCCACAATAAGCAGTTAAGGGATACAAAAAACAATTAGATGTAAAATATAAAAACAAAAACAGTAATCGAGGAGAGTACAAATGCAGTGTATCTAAAATGTGTTTGAAATTAAGAGATCAGCAACTTAAAACAAGCATGTATAAATATAGACTTCCATACAAAAACCTCATGGTAACCACAAAACAAAAATCTATAATAGATATACACACAAAAAAGCAAAAGGAATCCAAACGTAACACTGAAGATCATCATCAAATCAGAAGAGAAGAGAACAAAAGAAGAGGGAAAAAAGACCTACAAAAGCAAATCCAAAACAATTAACAAAATGGCAATAGGAACATACATAATGATAATTACCTTAAATGTAAACAGCCTAAATGCTCCAACCAAAAGGCACAGACTGGCTGAATGGATACAAAACAAGACCCATATGTTTGCTGCCTACAAGAGACTCATTTCAGATCTACAGACACATACAGACTGAAAGTGAGAGGATGGAAAAAGGTATTCCACACAAACGGAAATCAAAAGAAAGCTAGAGGTGCAATACTTATATCAGATAAAATAGACTTTAAAGACTGTTTCAAGAGACAAAGAAGGACTCTATATAATGATCAAAGAATCAATCCAAGAAGAAAATATAACAATTATAAATATATATGCACCCAACATAGGTGCACCTGCGAGTCATCTCAATATATAAGGCAAATGTTAGCAGACATAAAAGGAGAAATTGACAGTAACACAATAATAGTGGGTACTTTAATACCCCACTTCTATCAATGGACAGATCATCCAGACAGAAAACCAATAAGGAAACACAGGCCTTAAATGATACATTAGACCAGATGGACTTAATTGATATTTATAGTGCATTCCATCTGCAGTAGCAGAATACGCATTCTTTTCAAGTGCACATGGAACATTCTCCATGATAGATCACATTCTGAGCGACAAAGCAAGCCTCGGTAAATTTAAGAAAACTGAAATCATATCAAGCATCTTTTCCAACCACAACACTATGAGGCTAGAAATCAACTACAAGGAAAAAAATACTGCAAAAAACACAAACACATGGAGGTTAAACAATATGCTACTAATCAACCAATGGATCACTGAAGAAATCAAAGAGGAAATCAAAAAATACCTAGAGACAGATGAAAACACAATGATCCAAAACCTCTGGGATGCACCAAAAGCAGTTTTAAAAGGGAAGTTAATAGTGATACAAGCTTATCTCAGGAAACAAGAAAAATCTAAAATAAACAACCTAACCTTATGCTTAAAGCAACTAGAGAAAGAAGAACAAACAAAACCCAAAGTTAGTAGAAGGAAAAAACATCATAAAGATCAGAGCAGAAATAACTGAAATAGAGACAAAAAAAAAAAAAAAAAAAGATCACTGAAACTAAAAGCTGGTTCTTTGAAAAGATAAACAAAATTGATAAATCTTTAGCCAGACTCATCAGGGAAAAAAGGGAGAGGGCCCAAATCAATAAAATTGGAATGACAAAGGAGAATTTACAACCAACACTACAGAAATACAAAGGATCATAAGAGACTACTATAAGCAACTATATGCCAATAAAATGGACAACCTAGAAGAAATGGACAAACTCATAGAAAAGTTTAATCTACCAAGACTGAACCAGGAAGAAATAGAAAATATGAAAAGACCAATTACCAGTACCGAAGTTGAATCAGTAATTTAAAAACTCCCGGGGGAGAGGAGAAGATGGCGGAAGAGTAAGACGCGGAGATCACCTTCCTCCCCACAGATACATCAGAAATACATCTACACGTGGAACTGCTCCTATAGAACACCCACTGAACGCTGGCAGAAGACCTCAGACCTCCCAAAAGGCAAGAAACTCCCCACGTACTTGGGTAGGGCAAAAGAAAAAAGAAAAAACAGAGACAAAAGAATAGGGAAGGGACCTGCACCAGTGGGAGGGAGCTGTGAAGGAGGAAAGGTTTCCACACACGAGGAAGCCCCCTCGCGGGCAGAGACTGCGGGTGGCATAGGAAGGGAGTTTGAAGCCGCGGAGGAGAGCGCAGCCACAGGGGTGCGGAGGGCAAAGCCGAGAGATTCCCGCACAGAGGATCGGGGCTGACCAGCACTCACCAGCCCGAGAGGCTTGTCTGCTCACCCGCCAGGGCGGGCGGGGCTGGGAGCTGAGGCTCGGGCTTCAGTCGGATCGCAGGGAGAGGACTGGGGTTGGCGGCATGAACACAGCCTGAAGAGGTTAGTGCTCCACGGCTAGCCGGGAGGGAGTCCGGGAAAAGGTCGGGAGCTGCTGAAGAGGCAAGAGACTTTTTCTTCCCTCTTTGTTTCCTCGTGCGCGAGGAGAAGGGATTCAGAGCGCTGCCTAAATGAGTTCCAGAGGCGGGCGCGAGCTGTGGCAATCAGCGCGGACCCCAGAGACGGGCATGAAACGCTAAGGCTGCTGCTGCCACCACCAAAAATCCTGTGTGCGAGCACAGGTCACGCTCCACACCGCCCCTCCCGGGAGCCGGTGCAGCCCGCCACTGCCAGGGTCCCGTGATCCAGGGACAACTTCCCCGGGAGAACGCACAGCGCGCCTCAGGCTGGTACAACGTCACACCGGCCTCTGCCGCCGCAGGCTTGCCCCGCATCTGTACCCCTCCCTCCCCCCGGCCTGAGTGAGCCAGAGCCCCCGAAGTAGCTGCTCCTTTAACCCCGTCCTGTCTGAGCGGGAACAGACGCCCTCAGGCGACCTACACGCAGAGGCGGGTCCAAATCCAAAGCTGAACCCCGGGAGCTGTGCGAACAAAGAAGAGAAAGGGAAATCTCTCCCAGCAGCCTCAGAAGCAGCGGATTAAAGCTCCACAATCAACTTGATGTACCTGCATCTGTGGAATACCTGAATAGACAACGAATCATCCCAAATTCAGGAGTTGGACTTTGGGAGCAACGATATATATATATATCTTTTCCCTTTTTCACTTTTTGAGTGTGTATGCGTATGCTTCTGTGTGAGATTTTGTCTGTATAGCTTTGCTTTCACCATTTGTCCTAGGGTTCTGTCTGTCATTTTTTTTTTTAACTTAAAAAATTTTTTTTTCTTAATAATTATTTTTTATTTTAATAACTTTATTTTATTTTATCTTTATTTTATTATATTTTATCCTCTTTCTTTTTTTTCTTTCCATTTTTTCTCCCTTTTATTCTGAGCCGTGAGGATGACAGGCTCTTGGTGCTCCAGCCAGGCATCAGGGCTGTGCCTCTGAGGCGGGAGAGACAAGTTCAGGACACTGGTCCACAAGAGACCTCCCAGCTCCACGTAATACCAAACGGCAAAAATCTCCCAGAGATCTCCATCTCAACATCAAGACCCAGCTTCACTCAACGACCAGCAAGCTACAGTGCTGGACACCCTATGCCAAACAACTAGCAAGACAGGAACACAACACCATCCGTTAGCAGAGAGGCTGCCTAAAATCATAATAAGGCCACAGACACCTCAAAACACACCACCAGACGTGGACCTGCCCACCAGAAAGACAAGATCCAGCCTCATCCACCAGAACATAGGCACTAGTCCCCTCCACCAGGAAGCCTACACAACCCACTGAACCAACCTTAGCCACTGGGGACAGACACCAAAAACAACGGGAACTACGAACCTGCAGCCTGCGAAAAGGAGACCCCAAACACAGTAAGATAAGCAAAATGAGAAGACAGAAAAACACAGAGCAGATGAAGGAGCAAGGTAAAAACACACCAGACCTAACAAATGGAGAGGAAATAGGCAGTCTACCTGAAAAAGAATTCAGAATAATGACAGTAAAGATGATCCAAAATATTGGAAATAGAACAGACAAAATGCAAGAAACATTTAACAAGGACCTAGAAGAACTAAAGAGGAACTAAGCAATGATGAACACCACAATAAATGAAATTAAAAATACTCTAGAAGGAATCAATAGCAGAATAACTGAGGCAGAAGAACGGATAAGTGACCTGGAAGATAAAATAGTGGAAATAACTACTGCAGAGCAGAATAAAGAAAAAAGAATGAAAAGAACTGAGGACAGTCTCAGAGACCTCTGGGACAACATTAAACGCACCAACATTCGAATTATAGGGGTATCAGAAGAAGAAGAGGAAAAGAAAGGGATTGAGAAAATATTTGAAGAGATTATAGTTGAAAACTTTCCTAATATGGGAAAGGAAATAGTTAATCAAGTCCTGGAAGCACAGAGAGTCCCATACAGGATAAATCCAAGGAGAACCAGGCCAAGACACATATTAATCAAACTATCAAAAATTAAATATAAAGAAAACATATTAAAAGCAGCAAGGGAAAAACAACAAATAACACACAAGGGAATCCCCATAAGGTTAACAGCTGATCTTTCAGCAGAAACTCTGCAAGCCAGAAGGGAGTGGCAGGACATATTTAAAGTGATGAAGGAGAAAAACCTACAACGAAGACTACTCTACCCAGCAAGGATCTCATTCAGATTTGATGGAGAAATTAAAACCTTTACAGACAAGCAAAAGCTGAGAGAGTTCAGCACCACCAAACCAGCTTTACAATAAATGCTAAAGGAACTTCTCTAGGCAAGAAACACAAGAGAAGGAAAACACCTACAATAACAAACCCAAAACATTTAAGAAAATGGGAATAGGAACATACATATCGATAATTACCTTAAATGTAACTGGTTTAAATGCTCCCACCAAAAGACACAGACTGGCTGAATGGATACAAAAACAACACCCATATATATGCTGTCTACAAGAGACCCACTTCAGACCTAGGGACACATACAGACTGAAAGTGAGGGGATGGAAAAAGATATGCCATGCAAATGGAAATCAAAAGAAAGCTGGAGTAGCAATTCTCATATCAGACAAAATAGACTTTAAAATAAAGACTATTACAAGAGACAAAGAAGGACACTACATAATGATCAAGGGATCAATCCAAGAAGAAGATATAACAATTGTAAATATCTATGCACCCAACATAGGAGCACCTCCATACATAAGGCAAATACTAACAGCCATAAAAGGGGAAATCGACAGTAACACAATCATAGTAGGGGACTTTAACACCCCACTTTCACCAAGGGACAGATCATCCAAAATGAAAATAAATAAGGAAACACAAGCTTTAAATGATACATTAAACAAGATGGACTTAATTGATATTTATAGGACATTCCACCCAAAAACAACAGAATACACATTTTTCTCAAGTGCTCATGGAACATTCTCCAGGATAGATCATATCTTGGGTCACAAATCAAGCCTTAGTAAATTTAAGAAAATTGAAATCGTATCAAGTATCTTTTCCGACCACAACGCTATGAGACTAGATATCAATTACAGGAAAAGATCTGTAAAAAATACAAACACATGGAGGCTAAACAATACACTACTTAATAACGAAGTGATCACTGAAGAAATCAAAGGGGAAATCAAAAAATACCTAGAAACAAATGACAATGGAGACATGACGACCCAAAACCTATGGGATGCAGCAAAAGCAGTTCTAAGAGGGAAGTTTATAGCAATACAATCCTACCTTAAGAAACAGGAAACATCTCAAATAAACAACCTAACCTTGCACCTAAAGCAATTAGAGAAAGAAGAACAAAAAAACTCCAAAGTTAGCAGAAGGAAAGAAATCATAAAGATCAGATCAGAAATAAATGAAAAAGAAATGAAGGAAATGATAGCAAAGATCAATAAAACTAAAAGCTGGTTCTTTGAGAAGATAAACAAAATTGATAAACCATTAGCCAGACTCATCAAGAAAAAAAGAGGGAAGGCTCAAATCAATAGAATTAGAAATGAAAAAGGAGAAGTAACAACTGACACTGCAGAAATACAAAGGATCATGAGAGATTACTACAGGCAACTCTATGCCAATAAAATGGACAACCTGGAAGAAATGGACAGATTCTTAGAAATGCACAACCTGCCGAGACTGAACCAGGAAGAAATAGAAAATATGAACAGACCAATCACAAGCACTGAAATTGAAACTGTGATTAAAAATCTTCCAACAAACAAAAGCCCAGGACCGGATGGCTTCACAGGCGAATTCTATCAAACATTTAGAGAAGAGCTAACACCTATCCTTCTCAAACTCTCACAAAATATTGCAGAGGGAGGAACACTCCCCAACTCATTCTACGAGGCCACCATCACCCTGATACCAAAACCAGACAAAGATGTCACAAAGAAAAGAAAACTACAGGCCAATATCACTGATGAACATAGATGCAAAAATCCTCAACAAAATACTAGCAAACAGAATCCAACAGCACATTAAAAGGATCATACACCATGATCAAGTGGGGTTTATTCCAGGAATGCAAGGATTCTTTAATATATGCAAATCAATCAACGTGATACACCATATTAACAAATTGAAGGAGAAAAACCATATGGTCATCTCAATAGATGCAGAGAAAGCTTTTGACAAAATTCAACACCCATTTATGATAAAAGCCCTGCAGAAAGTAGGCACAGAGGGAACTTTCCTCAACATAATAAAGGCCATATATGACAAACCCACAGCCAACATCGTACTCAGTGGTGAAAAACTGAAACCATTTCCACTAAGATCAGGAACAAGACAAGGTTGCCCACTCTCACCACTATTATTCAACATAGTTTTGGAAGTTTTAGCCACAGCAATCAGAGAAGAAAAAGAAATAAAAGGAATCCAAATCGGAAAAGAAGAAGTAAAGCTGTCACTGTTTGCAGATGACATGATACTATACATAGAGAATCCTAAAGATGCTACCAGAAAACTACTAGACCTAATCAATGAATTTGGCAAAGTAGCAGGATACAAAATTAATGCACAGAAATCTCTTGCATTCCTATACACTAATGATGAAAAATCTGAAAGTGAAATTAAGAAAATACTCCCATATACCACTGCAACAAAAAGAATAAAATATCTAGGAATAAACCTACCTAAGGAGACAAAAGACCTGTATGCAGAAAATTATAAGACACTGATGAAAGAAATTAAAGATGATACAAATAGATGGAGCGATATACCATGTTCTTGGATTGGAAGAATCAACATTGTGAAAATGACTCTACTACCCAAAGCAATCTACAGATTCAATGCAATCCCTATCAAACTACCACTGGCATTTTTCACAGAAGTAGAACAAAAAATTTCACAATTTGTATGGAAACACAAAAGACCCCGAATAGCCAAAGCAATCTTGAGAACGAAAAATGGAGCTGGAGGAATCAGGCCCCCTGACTTCAGACTATACTACAAAGCTACAGTAATCAAGACAGTATGGTACTGGCACAAAAACAGAAATATAGATCAGTGGAACAGGATAGAAAGCCCAGAGATAAACCCACGCACATATGGTCACCTTATCTTTGATAAAGGAGGCAAGCATATACAGTGGAGAAAAGACAGCCTCTTCAATAAGTGGTGCTGGGAAAACTGGACAGGTACATGTAAAAGTATGAAATTAGAACACTCCCTAACACCATACACAAAAATAAACTCAAAATGGATTAGAGACCTAACTGTAAGGCCAGACACTATCAAACTCTTAGAGGAAAACATAGGCAGAACACTCCATGACATAAATCACAGCAAGATCCTTTTTGACCCAGCTCCTAGAGAAATGGAAATAAAAACAAAAATAAACAAATGGGACCTAATGAAACTTAAAAGCTTTTGCACAGCAAAGGAAACCATAAACAAGACGAAAAGACAACCCTCAGAATGGGAGAAAATATTTGCAAATGAAGCAACTGACAAAGGATTAATCTCCAAAATTTACAAGCAGCTCATGCAGCTCAATAACAAAAAAACAAACAACCCAATCCAAAAATGGGCAAAAGACTTAAACAGACATTTCTCCAAAGAAGACATACAGATTGCCAACAAACACATGAAAGAATGCTCAACATCATTAATCATTAGAGAAATGCAAATCAAAACTACAATGAGATATCATCTCACACCGGTCAGAATGGCCATCATCAAAAAATCTAGAAACAATAAATGCTGGAGAGGGTGTGGAGAAAAGGGAACACTCTTGCACTGTTGGTGGGAATGTAAATTGATACAGCCACTATGGAGAACAGTATGGAGGTTCCTTAAAAAACTAAAAATAGAACTACCGTACGACCCAGCAATTCCACTACTGGGCATATACCCTGAGAAAACCATAATTCAAAAAGAGTACCAAAATGTTCATTGCAGCTCTATTTACAATAGCCAGGACATGGAAGCAACCTAATTGTCCATCATCAGATGAATGGATAAAGAAGATGTGGCACATATATACAATGGAATATTACTCAGCCATAAAAAGAAACGAAATTGAGTTATTTGTAGTGAGGTGGATGGAGTTAGAGTCTGTCATACAGAGTGAAGTAAGTCAGAAAGAGAAAAACAAATACAGTATGCTAACACATATATATGGAATCTAAGGGGAAAAAAAAAAAAGTCATGAAGAACCTAGTGGCAAGACAGGAATAAAGACACAGACCTACTAGAGAATGCACTTGAGGATATGGGGAGGGGGAAGGGTAAGCTGGGACAAAGTGAGAGAGTGGCATGGACATATATACACTACCAAACGTAAAATAGGTAGCTAGTGGGAAGCAGCCGCATAGCACAGGGAGATCAGCTTTGTGCTTTGTGACCACCTAGAGGGGTGGGATAGGGAGGGTGGGAAGGAGAGAGATGCAAGAGGGAAGAGATATGGGAACATATGTATATGTATAACTGATTCACTTTGTTATAAAGCAGAAACTAACACACCATTGTAAAGCAATTATACTCCAATAAAGATGTTAAAAAAAAAATTAAATAAATAAATAAAAACTCCCAACAAGCAATAGTCCAGGACAAAGTGCCTTCACAGTTGAACTCTACCAAACATTTAGAGTTAACACCTATCCTTCTGAAACTATTCCAAAAAATCACAGAGAAAGGAATAGTTCCAGACTCATTCTATGAGGCCACCATCACCCTGATACCAAAACTAGACAAGATATCACAAAAAAAAGAAAATTAGAGGCCAGTATCAGTGATGAACATAGATGCAAAAATTCTCAACAAGATACTAGCAAACTAGGACTTCCCTGGTGGTGCAGTGGTTAAGAATCTGCCTGCCAGCGCAGGGGACACGGGTTTGAGCCCTGGTCTGGGAAGATCCCACATGCCGTGGAGCAACTAAGCCAGTGCGCCACAACTCCTGAGCCTGCGCTCTAGAGCCTGCGAGCCACAACTACTGAGCCTGCATGCCACAGCTAATGAAGCCTGCGCACCTAGAGCCCGTGCTTGCAGTGAGAAGCCTGCGCACCGCAACGAAGAGTAGCCCTTGCTCGCTGCAACTAGAGAAAGCCCATGCGCAGCCACGAAGACCCAGCACAACCATAAAAAAAAAAAAAGATACTAGCAAACTGACTCCAACAATACATTATAAAGATCATACATCATGATCAAGTGGGATTTATCCTAGCGATGCAAGGATTTTTCAGTATCCTCAAATCAGTCAATGTGATACACCGCATCAACAAACTGAAGAATAAAAACCGTATGATCATCTCAATAAATGCAGAAAAAGCAAAATTCAGCATCCATTTATGATAAAAATTTCTTCAGAAAGTGGTCATAGAGGGAACCTACCTCAACATAATAAAGGCCATATATGACAAACCCACAGCTAACATCATTCTCAATGGTGAAAAGCTGAAAGCATTTCCTCTAAGATCACAAACAAGTCAAGGATGCCCACTCTCGCCACTTTTATTCAACATAGTTTTGGAAGTCCTAGCCACAGCAATCAGAGAAGAAAAAGAAACAAAAGGAATCCAAACTGGAAAAGAAGAAGTAAAACTGTCACTGTTTGCAAGTGACATGATGCTATACATAGAAAATTCTAAAGAAACAACCAGAAAACTACGACAGCACATCAATGAATTCAGTAAAGTTGCTGGATACAAATTTAATATAGAGAAATCTGTTGCATTTCTACACACTATCAAGAAAATATCAGAAATAGAAATGAAGGGAATGATTCCATTTACCATTGCATCAAAAAGAATAAAATACCTAGGAATAAACCTACCTAAGTAGGCAAAAGACCTGTACTCCAAAAACTATAAGATGCTGATGAAAGAAACTGAAGATGACACAAACAGATGGAGAGATATACCATGTTCTTGGATTGGAAGAATCAATATTGTGAAAATGACTATACTACCCAAGGCAATCTACAGATTCAATGCAATCCCTATCAAATTACCAATAGCATTTTTCACAGAATTAGAACAAAAAATGTTTAATTTGTATGGAAACACAAAAGACCCTGAATAGCCAAAACAATCTTGAGAAAGAAGAACTGAGCTGGAGGAATCATGCTCCCTGACTTCAGGCTACACTACAAAGCTACAGTAATCAAAACAGTATGATATTGGCACAAAAACAGCCATATAGATCAATGGAACAGGATAGAAAGCCCAGAAATAAACCTACACACTGTGGTCAATTAATCCACAACAAAGGAGGCAAGAATATACAATGGAGGAAAGACAGTCTCTTCAATAAGTGGTGCTGGGAAAACTGGACAGCTACATGTAAAAAATAAAATTAGAACATTCTCTAACACCATATATAAAAATAAACTTAAAATGGATTAAAGACCTAAATGTAAGACCGGATACTATCAAACTCCTAGAGGAAAACATAAGCAGAACACTGTTTGACATAAATCACAGCAATATTTTTTTTGGATTCATCTCCTAGAGTAATGGAAATAAAGACAAAAATAAACAAATGGAACCTAATTAAACGTAAAAGCTTTTGCACAGCAAAGGAAAACCATAAACAAAATGAAATGACATCCTACAGACTGGGAGAAAATATTTGCAAATGATGTGACTGACAAGGGATTAATTTCCAAAATATACAAACAGCTCATACAGCCTAATATCAAAAAAAAAAAAAACTAATCAAAAATGGGCAGACGACCTAAATACACATTTCTCCAAAGAAGACATACAGATGGACAACAGACACATGAAAAGATGCTCATCATTGCTAATTACTAGAGAAATGCAAATCAAAACTACAATGAGGTATCACCTCAAACCAGTCAGAATGGCCATCCTTAAAAAGTCTATAAATAATAAATGCTGGAGAGGGTGTGGAGAAAAGGGAACTTTCCTTTACTGTTGGTGGTAATATAAATTGGTGCAGCCACAATGGAAAACAGTATGGAGATTCCTTAGAAAACTAAAAATAGAACTACCATATGATCCAGCAATCCCACTACTGGGTATAAATCTGGAGAAAACTGTAATTTGAAAAGATACATGCAATGCACCCTGATGTTCATAGCAGTACTATTTACAATAGCCAAGACATGGAAGCAACCTAAATGTCCATCGATAGATGAATGCATCAAGAAGATGTGGCATATATACACAATGGAATATTACTCAGGCATAAAAAAGAATGAAATAATGCCATTTGCAGCAACATGGATGGACCTAGAGATTATCATATTAAATGAAGTAAGTCACAAAGAGAAAGACAAATATCATATGATATCACTTATATGTGGAATCTAAAAAAATGATACAGATATATTTATTTACAAAACAGAAACAGACTCACAGACATAGAAAACAAACTGATGGTTACCAAAGGAAATAGTGGGGGCAGGGAGCTAAATTAGGAGTTTGGGATTAACATATACACACTACCATATATAAAACAGGTAAACAACAAGGACCTACTGTATAGCGCAGGGAGCTATACTCAATATCTTGTAATAACCTATAATGGGAAAAAATCTGAAAAGGCATATATACACACACACATATATGTGTGTGTGTGTGTGTGTGTGTATCTGAATCACTTTGTTGTCCACCTGAAACTAACACAACATTGTAAATTAACTACACTTCAATAAAATAAAAACAACAAAACACGCACAAAAAACAAAGCCTGGGAACCAACATACTGTGGTATTACAGTAGTGCTGTCAGTGCATTTCACCTCCCTTACCCTAACCTGAGAACACTACACTGAGTAGGATTCTGAAGTCCTGTCTGAGCTCACAGGAAAGTGTGCAATGATTGATTAGTGATGTCTGCATAGGCACAGGACGTCAGTGGAGGCTGGGCTGCCTTCACCTGCCATCTTTAATGAGCATTATTATCAGCAAATACACATTTCTAGGTCTGATTTTGAGGTCCAGGTGGTTCCTTGACCACCGAGCCCACAGCCTGCTCACAAACATGCCTGAAGGCAACAAGAGAGGGAAATCAGGTGCAGCCACACCCACTGCAGAACACAGCTCATTGTAAGGACCTCAGAGATGGCCTCAAAGATGGATGCCATCATGTTATCATAAAGTAGATCCCACTTTCCCAGAGGAACAATGTTACACTTGGTGCACGGCCAATGATTGGGCCCCAAGCAAACCAAAATAGGACACAAAGTGGCACTATGTACACAATTTGAAAATGTAAATAGCATCTAAGATCTTTTTAACCCCCACCCTCACTGCTCTGCCAAAGAACCAATTTTTGCCCCCTTAGGGATGATGTTGCCCTTTTCCCATGAGAATGCGTGGTCTAGACTAGGTCGGGAGTAATTTATAAGAAGCTGTCTTCTTCAGGGAGAGATACTGATCACTGAGAGTCAGGAAGGGAGGAAGGGAGATTCACTTGAACTGTTTACCTTTGGAGTCCTTTGAACTCTGTACGTATATTGCCTATTCACCAATAAGTTCCAAAAACTTAAAACCATCACCGTTACCATTTCAAAGAGAAAGGGCATTTTCTAATCACCCCGGGAAAAATAAAAAGGACACCGTCACAGGGTATAAGACCATCTTTCCCCAGAAAGAAGAGGTGGCAACTTTACACTGAAGAAGAAACAAACTGTACAGTCATATTTTTGTGTGCTTTTTTCTAATGCAAAAATAAAACTTTTATTTTGCAATATTACATTGCATGTAATAGTCTTCTTAATCAAAGGTTGTTATTTGGGGGGAACTCTTAGGTGGTATAACTTGAGTGTAACCGAACAGGACGCTATGGGGCCTTCCCGGGACAGACCCTTCCCCCATCTCCTCTGCTTTAGCTCCTCCCTGAAGTCCCTGGATAACAGTACCTGATGCACATTCCCTGAGTTGTTTTTCAGCTCCTAAAACCACCACCAAATGGAAGAAATTAACTACGTGATGATCACGAGCACGTAGCCCCAACCTTCTGGCACCTAAGGATTGATCACCGTCAACCAGTCAGAGAATTGTGCACGAGCTGATCACGTACCCTGGGAAGAACCTCCCTCACCTGGCTTTTAAAATGCTTTGCTGAGGGGTTTCCCTGGATAAGGAAGTGGATAAGAATCTGCCTGCCAATGCAGGGAACACAGGTTCGAGCCCTGGTCCGGGAAGATCCCACATGCCACGGAGCAACTAAACCCATGCACCACAACTACTGAGCCTGCGCTCTAGAGCCCGCGAGCCACAACTACTGAGCCCACGAGCCACAACTACTGAAGCCCGCGCACCTAGAGCCCGTGCTCCACAACAAGAGAAGCCACTGCAATGAGAAGCCCACACACCGCAACGAAGAGTAGCCCCCGCTCGCTGCAACTAGAGAAAGCCCCTGCACAGCATCGAAGACCCAACACAGCCAAAAATAAATTAAATAAATAAGCAGTCATTAAAAAAAAATGCTTTGCTGAAAGCCTGAAGGAAGCTCAGGGTTTTGGGGCACGACCACCTGTCCTCCTTCTACTGGCACCTTTACAATAAAGCTGTACTTTCCTTCACCACAGCCAGGTGTCAGGAGACGGGCTTTACTGCTTACGGGTGAGCAGACCTGAGTTTGGTAAAATTCGTGTAATTTATTCTGGCCAATTATTTTCATATCATTGACTGAAAATCCGTTTTCCTCTATGAATGTGGGAAACACCCACAGCACCTTCATTGACCTTTCAGAGTTTTAACTATTCTGGGCAAAGCTAGAAAAATTCAGGAACCAGGCCTGTAGGTCTCTGTCTATTTCTCCTGCCTTCTCACTTCAGGGCCTTAACAAAAGTAGTGACTACAGGTCTGAGTTCCAACCAGCAAGTGTTACAGTGAATACATATTTCTTCAACTAATTTATTTTTAAAAGACAAAAAAACTAATCTCCTCCAGGTCCAGGCACTTTAAGAGCTTGTTAAGGTCTCAAAATGGCCATGTGAAGTAGATAGTACATCACCCACTTCACAAAGGAGAAAATTAAAGCTCAGAGCAGTTAAGTGACTTGCGCAGGATCACACAGCATGAAAGGAGTGAAGACAGATTCAAACCCAGCTCAGCCAGATGGCCAGGCTCACTCACTCAGGATGCTCACTCAGGGCTGGTTCCCTTCTCGAATTTCTACTCCCGATGGGTCCTGCCAGGAGTATGCCAGCTGAGGGAGAAGGAAGACAGTGAAGAGACACAGGCCTGAAATCATTTGGGCTGGAAGCAGGGTCAGACACTGGCCCATCCTTGGACTTGCTGCTACTTCCAAGCACACAACCCGAGTCCAGCTGGGCTTCTCCATAAATACAACGCCCCGTCAGGCCCCCTGGTCCAGGTACCAGTGAAATCCAACCTAAAGAAATGACTCAGGGGACACCAGGCCCCACAGGCTTGATGAGCAGAAAGGGCCTCTAACGATACACGCATTCAAAACCCACTAGGCCAGACCCCGCGTACCGCTCCCTCCACCCGGCCCTGAGCCTGGAAACCTCTTCTTAAATATTAAAACGTGGCCTCTAAGCTGGGAGATTAACCGAGACGCAGCCTTCTTATCTCAGGTAGGAGTTTCAGAGGCCCTCCTGGTGGAACCGAAACAAGATCCCTCCATGAGGGGAACTAATCACCGTGAAAGCTTTTGAGGGTGGAAGGGAAGCCAGGAGCAGAGAGACAGCCCCACCCAGCCCAGCCTCATTCCCCACAGTGACCCAAAGAAGGGGAAGAAATCTACCTGCTGCAAACCTGGGCCTCAGCCTCCCCGCAGATGCAGAGCCCGGAGCTGTAGACACGGAAGGCAAGCTATGGCCAGACCCATTTCACAGATGGGGCTCGTCAAGTAATGCTCAGTAAGCCATCCAGGGCCCAGGATGTGCAGGGTCCTCTTGCAGTTGCAGTAACCACCATGGTTGGCCTACCGTCCAATCTAAAAGGTGATCCAGGAGCGTGCTGGACTCGGATAGTTAAAGAGTCAGGGGTTTTGTGAGTCGGTAGTAGAACTGTTGGTAGCTTGAAATCAGCCAACACAATCCTTCTCCCGGCAATTTTTTTATGGCTCAGATTGCGGGCGTCCTTTGAAAGCCCACGTGCCTGGGTTATCGTGATATGAAAGCAGAAGGAGGTAACTGAAAGACTGAACTTTAGACCTCCAAAGACCCGGGACAGGGTCCCAGCGCCTCAGCAACTAACTCTCTGCAGGTGCTTGATTGAGTCACGTGACTGCTCTGACCCATGCTGTCCCCCTGAGTTAAAGCGAGAGAGGATATCTACCAGCAAGGCTGCTTTGAGGATTAAATGAAATAAATGTTTGTAAAGCATACACAGGGGATCGCTGCAGGGCATGGCGGCTGACGAAATTGACACGGGGGTCATTTTCAGGCCCATCCTCCCCACCGAATTGTGAGTCTTGCAAAGGCAGGGTCTGTTCCTGGCGCAAGGTAGGTGCTCAGTGAATTCTAATTGAAGGAAATCAACACCGAGGCATTAACAACTGCCTTTCTCACCTCCACTCTCCCGGGGGGGCCATCAGCTCTGTTGCCAGCAGCAGAATAAACGTTCTCTTGAGAGGAGCCAGTAGAATGGGCACTCATCTGGGCAGTGCCCTTCAGAAGCCAGAGGCCTCACGGGACCTAAGCCACCATTCTAATCAATACCAGCTGGTCTGGGTTTTTTTAATTATAATCCCCATTTCCCAACGAAACATACACTGTGCCATCTGCACGAGTTTGCCCAAGCCCTTCCCTCCACTCGGAATGCGTTCCCTCCCCTGCTCTGGGAGTCCTGCACATCCTTCAGGGCCCAGCTCAGGTATCTCCTGCCCAGTGAAGCTTCCCTACAGAGGAGGGAACCTCCCTCTGGTTAGGGACACGCCAACCTTCTCGGCTCAAGGCTGAGACAGGCTCCAGACACACAGACCTGGGTCCCCATCCACTTGGGTGACTTTGAGCAAATCATGTGATTTCCCAGAGGCTTGAGTTTTTGAAAAACTCCCAAGAACTACTGCAGGCCTTGAACAAAACTATGTAAAGCACAGGACCTGGGGCTTAGTGAGCCCTTGATAAATGGGACTTGTTATTTTTACTGAGGACAAGGCCCATATTCTCCAACTCTACCACCCACTCCCCAACACACACTCAGACACACACACACACGCACACACACACGCACGTGCACACGCACGCGCACACACGAGCACACACACGTACACGTATGCTCACACACGCAGGCCTCTCTAAACACACGGGATGCTCAGCGTGGCCTGGGTGGTGAGTGGCTGGTGGTGCAGGACAGCAGGGGGCGAGCAGCACACCTTGTCTCTATCACGCACCTACTGTGCGCCAGAATCACACATTGAGAAGAATGGGGATAAAGGGATGAGCTGGGGCGTCTGGACGTGAGGGAGGCCGATTTGCAAGGGGAACAGGATCTGTCTGCTTCAGGAAACAGGACCAAGCTGTCAACCATCAAGCTACAGAACTGCCCTGAGTCCCAAACTTCCTCATCTGTAAAAATGTTCTAGGATTCACGTCATGGGATTATGTGAGCATTAAACAACCCACATAAAGTACTAACACAGAGGAAGTGTTAAAAAATGTTAGCCTTTATCAATGTGCTTGTTACTAGTGGTAATAAACCCTGGGAGGTATTAGCATTGGGCACCTTGAAGTCAAGGGAGAAAAAAGTGATGAAAGAAACCCGGGGCCTCGGGCTTTCCTTCTGTCTTCAAACGGGGAACAGACCCGCGCTGGGAAGAGTTGTATTAGTTAGGATGTGCTCAGCTGCAGGTAACAGACTAGCTCGCCTTAAACAACCGAGTTTAACTTCCCAACTAACGAGACAGAGCCGGCTGCCGGGGCTGTTTGGGAGCCCAGGGAGGCCAAGGTTCTGGATCGATGTCACTGAACTCTCTAGACCTCAGTTCCTGGACTCAGCTCCGCGATGGCCCTCACCTGCCAGCCTCCAAAAGCAGTGGGGAGGGGAGAGGAGGGGTGGGACGGTTCCTGGAGCCCCAGCCCCCAGAGCTGCCAGCGGGGGTCCCACGGGCCAGAGCTGCGTCATGCGGCTTCCCAAAAGCCAAGGAAGCCCAGGCAAAGGGAATGGGTTTACCATGACTACTTAGGGCCTCAAGGTGAAGGTGGTTCATCCCCTGGGGCTGCGCCCACCTCCCCTGCAGACTAGACACCCCCCCTTGTTTCCCACAAGTGATGAGATTCTATTAGCAGGAGCACCAGGGGGAGGCTGGAGGTGCCCACCACGGTCTTCCCTGGATGCCCATGTGGGAAGAGCAAACGGCGGGGGCAGAGGGGATCCCATCCCCAATGCCCCCCAGGAGCTGAAGGTCAATCAAGGTCTCAGGTGGGACTTATTAGATGCCTACTGTGTTCCTGGTCCCATGCCTGACACGGTGGGGGGTACAGGAGACCTGGCTCCTGCCCCTAAAAGGACAATAAAGTCAAGTCATAGACACAAGACATACACACAGCTGTCTAAAGAGCGGACCCCTCGATTGCTCCAGGCTGGCCAGATTCTGTGGGTCTCAATGCCCTGGGCCTGCAGAGCAAGCCAGGCCACCGGGTGTGGAAGAGGCCGGGGCAATGAAAGTAAATAAAAAGTAATTCAATTAAAAATAGGGTGTTATTTGGGATCTAAAAAAATGGTACAAATGAACGTATTTATGGAACAGAAATAGAGCCACAGATGTAGATAACAAACTTATGGTTACCGGGGGGAAGGGGGGGAGGGATAAACTGGGAGATTGGGATTGACATATACACACTACTATATATAAAATAGGTAACTAATAAGGACCTACTGTATAGCACAGGGAGCTCTTCTCAATACTCTGTAATGACCTATATGGGAAAAGAATTTTAAAAAAGAGTGGATATATGTTTTTTTAAAAAAATTTTGAAATATCAATACATTGGTTTAGAACAGTGGGGGAAAAAAATTAGGCTCTGTCCCTCAGAAGGTCAGAACCTTGTGGGCAAGCAAGGGGAGAAACCTGGTCAGAGCTCGGCTTCTGGAGGCAGACCTGGGTTCAGATCTCTAGTCTGCAACTTGCTGAGTGGGTGCTGTGTGATCCTGAGCAACTGACCTCACCTCTCTGGTCCTCTCTCCTGCCTCTGTGAAACGGAGGTTAGCAAACTACTGACTTCAGAGAACTATCCTGAGGCTCGAAGAGTAAATGCACGCAATACACTGCTTCATGAATGAAAGTTATTTCTCAGAACCACAGGGAAGCACCTCAGGGGTTTGACGGAGACCAAGAACGTTTGGGCGGAACTTGAGCTGAGTCACCCAGCGGGGTAGAGAGCCAAGGAGCACAAGCCTCCAGGTTCCGAGCCTGGCCACCTCCCTCCACCCGCGGGGCCAGGGAGCCTGACTCACCTGGTCCCCAGGCGCGGGGTGGGGCTCCCGGCTCTCACCTGGCGCTGCAGGCGGCCCACATCCGCCACCCGCCTTTCATCTCCCCTCCCCGTGGCTCCGGGTGCAGCTTTCCCAATTGCCCAGGTGACGCCAGGGCCCGGGCTCTCGGCTTCCGCGGGGTACGGGGTGGGCAGGTGCGGCCGCCGCCAGGTGAGGCCGCCCCGCGGGAGGCCCGCCCACCGCGCCGCTTCGCTTCCTCCCGGTCTGTGGCGCCATCTGCTGGCCTTCCCCGGAAGGACACAACCTCTGCTCTGACTTCTGCCTCAGTTCAACAAATTAATGGGTATGGTGTTAGGTGTCCGGGATTCGCACCATCCCATGCTCTCCAGGAATCTGCAGACTACCAGAAAGCTCGGATGTAGAGAAGACAAGCAAAGAAAAAGATGGAAGTTGCAATCATTCCTTGTTCAGATACAGAATAACTTTAGTTGGGGAGGTACAAGCCCATCCTCTCTGAGGAGATGACAGGGGAAGACTTCAACGAAACCAAGAAAATCTCCATGGAAAGGGGGTGAAAGTAATCCACGCAGTGGAAACAGAATGTGCAAAGGCCCTGAGGTAGGAAGATACCTGGCTTTTTAAAGAAAGTGAAAAGCCCAGAGGCTGGAACATAATGGCTGTGGTATGAATGAAATAGGTAGAGATCAGGTAAGACCCTCTATCTATACTTTCACTGTTCCCACGAGAGAACCAAGATCCAGGGAAAGGACTTGCCCTACTTGCAGAGTGAGGCAGTGACAGCCAAGCCTAGAGGACTCCTAGCCCAGAGCTCTTTCCACCACTCCACCACCCTCTCCAGCCTTGACTGCTGTTGGTGTCCGATAATCCATTCATTCATTCATTCAACGAACATTTCTTGAACAGCTATTATGTGCCAAAGACTGTGCTAAGCATTAAGGACAAAATGGTAAATGAGACATATTCCTTGAGATCCTCCTAATATAGTGAGGGCATCAAACCAGTCTAGGAAGATTAGAGAACATTCCCCATCACTCACAAGAGACAAACCCAAAGGAATGAAACTCTAATGGTGGAAATCTGGGACAAGTAGAGGCCAAAAGGAGATATCTCAGCATTCTGCTAAAGCATACCACAGGAACAAATTATTTTAATCAAACCCTATCCCCACCTTTTTGTAGAAGTGAAACATTAGGTCATAGAGGGATTGAGTCAGGATACACAGATGGACCTCTACTGAGATGCCAGAATCCTGGGGGCAGATTCAACTCAGGGGATATGTTAGTAATAGGCGTTCGCCCCAGTTCCCAGAGGAGACGGCTTGTCCTCAGCCTTCTGCAAAAGGGTCCTCAACACATAGTGGGTCAGTCAGGCCGATGGGGCTAGTGTGACCCAACCCCATCCTCCTCCTCTTCATTATCATTTGGAATCATCATCATTGGCATTATTCAGAAATTACTCTCAGCCACCTTCCAGTTCTTGATTTATTCAACCAAAAAGACTTATTGATCACCGCCCCTGTCCCAGCATTGCATTTGGGGTTGGGACACACTTAGAAAGGTAAAAGCCGCCCTTGAACAGCTCACGGAAGAGGCAGGTTGATATTTAAACAAATCATTTCAACCTGGTATGGAAAAAGTGCTGCAATGGTGGTAGTTTCCACTTGGGAAGAAGCACAGTAAGACCATGGATCCATCCTGCCTGGGGAGGTCTTGAGAGAGAAGTCCTATGTGAACCACAAAAACCTTCATCTGAATCTTCAGTCCCGTGTTTCTTCAAACTGCGGTCCTGAAACAGCAGCATTTTCGCTGCTTGGGGACTTGTTAAAAATGCAAATTCTGAATCTGAAACTCTGGGGTGGGTCCCAGCAATCTGTGTTTTAACATCCCTCCAGGTAATTCTGATGCTGCCTTAAGATTGAGAACCTCTGGGTGAGGCAGAAAGATGCAGAGGAGCTTGTAAATCTGTGTTTTCACCAAGCATCCAGGAAATTTTCCATAATGCCAGTGTCTGGGAACAGTACTGAGGTTGAAACTACTGATTTTTCTTTTTACCCAACTTTTACATTCCCTTTTACTTCTTTTGTCTCAGAATTATTGTCTCATCTTAATTCTGTGAGTGCATTTGTTTTCATACACGGTCAGGGCCACACCAAAAAGAACAAATGTGGTCAAATAGGGGATAGAGTGTCCAAACGTTCATTTGCCTGGGACACTCCTGTTTTAACACTGAAAGTCCCACGTCCTAGAAAACCCCTAAGTTTTGGACAAACCAGGAGAGTCATCCTATGTGGGTATTTACATATGTGCTTTACTATGACTAAATAATAACGCAAAATGCTGAGAAAAAATTTCCAATTATAATATCTACAACCTTTTTACGCCAGTCTGAATCCTAACCCCAATTTTGTAATCTTCATCATTGTCATCTTTATGGTTCCTATTTCTGATCCACTTTAATTAATAAAACATAGGCAAAATGTTACACATTTCATTTTTATGTCCACTGGACTTAAAAATATCATGAAAACTTGACTGTGATGTCGAAAATGAACATTCTATGATACAGCAGTTCGCTCTTAGGAGAAACTTCTTGAGAAATTAGGTGGAAGAAAGTTCATTGCAACATTGGTGATAAGGAAACACCAAAAGTTATCAACAGGAGAATGGACCACCACATGGTACCGAAAAATAAATGAACCAAAGCTATTCCTGTCAACACAAATATCTGAGAAACTCAGTGTTGCAAGAATAACGCATGTTACAGAAGGCTGCATCTAGTACCCCATTCATATAAAGCACAAGTGACTACAAAGAGGACTGGATACATTTGGATATACATGGATGACAAATATGTAACAAAAGTATCAAAGTAGGCACAAGAATGATGAAGAGGACAAGGATTCTCTCCAGAGGCAGGGAGGAGAGGGTGGAGAGAATGGGAGCTGCAGGAGGGTTTTAACTTTTTTTTTAACTGCATGTTTTATTTCTTAAAGCTGAGACACATGAAAAAAATCATTTTATTCTCCATACTTTTTGGCATGTCTGAAATCTTTCATAATAAGTGTGTGCATACTCTATGGTTTGCACCGTGCTGCTTTAGACACAAAGACTCCAGGACTTGGATAAAATTTGAAAACGTCTAGGCTGATGAAGACAAACAGGAGTTTCTGTGCTGTATGGAGTTTGTAGGTTTTCTTTTCTCTTTTTTTGGCCATGGCACGCATGCGGGATCTTAGTACCCCGTCCAGGGATCGAACCCCGGCCCCCTTCAGTGGAAGCGTGGAAACCTAACCACTGGACTGCCAGGGAAGGTATGCTTTCTTAAAGAAGAGATCTGTGCATTCCATGTTCATCACTGAGTTCCCCCAGCCTAGCAAAGAGCTTCACACCTTGTAGATCCTCAATTAACGTTTGCAAATGAATAAGTATTGAATGAAACTCTTCACTGTATAGATGAGAAAGCTGGGGCTCACAGTGAAATGGTTTAGCTCAAACCAGCTGCTGATATAGAGGGAGAACACAGGCCCAGCACCTGAGACCCTCAAATTCTCCAGATGGTTCCCGCACTAGCACTTCTCAAAATGTGTTCCCCCGCTCTGTTTAATTTGGGCAGGCCCAGCAGTAAACCTGCACAGCCTTGCCCCAATTCTCCTGTTCTCTGCCCTAATATAGCCCACAGAGACCTCCATTTCCCTGGCTCACTACCTTGAGAATATCATGCTGATTGGATCTGCTGAGCAGGAAGTAGCAAGGTCTTCGGAGGTTTTCAAAACACATGCAAACAAGAGAGAGAAAAGAAACGCCCCAAGCACTCAGGGCCCCGTCCTCAGTGAAGGGTCTGGGACACAGTGGGCTGGAGTAGGTGGAGATCTCTCCCCCAGGGTGAAAGACAAGTTACTGCACCTCCTGCCACCTGCAACCCAAAGCCAGATGCCACGCTTGCGTGCCCTCTTAGATTCTGGAGGCAACGGAGAACATGTGCGAGTGAGCTCCTTACCCATCTACACAGTCACCCAGAAGGCTGCCAGCTTCGAGTGGGGACCAGAACAGGGGGAAGCTCTGCAGAAAGTCCAGGCTGCAGCACAAGTTGCCTGCAACCTGGGCCCGTGATCTGGTGGAGACACCAATGCAACAACGGCTGCACAAGAAGGAGACCACCCACTGGATACTGTGTGCTCGTTATGCCACTGAACCAGCAGGGGAAATAAGAAGGAGTTAACTTACTGACCGGGGTGGTTGATCCCTATTACCAAGTGGAAGCTGAGTTGCTTCGACTCAGTGCGGGTCAGGAGGATGCTGTCTGGAGCCAGGGGGTCTCTGGGTGCCCCGGCACTTCCAAGCCAGATAGTAAAGGTGGATGGAAAACCACAGCAGCCAATAATGTCAGGATGGTTGAGGACTCAGACCCCTCAGAGATGAGGGCTTGGGTCACACCACCAGGTAAAATATCCGCACCAGCTGGCATTCTGGCTGAGAGTGGGGAGAATACAGAACGAGGGGGTGGAAGGAGGAATTTGTACGTATCTATGAGGGCCTCACAGCCAGGATTACAGAAACGAGGATGTAATGACTTGGCATATCTTCTATTGCTGTGTTTTAGGGGTGTATTTGTTTTTATGTGCTAACCATCCTCTTTTCTTCCCATCATTACTTTATACACGATTGTCAGATGCTTAGTTTACGATTTAGCCTGTAGGGACTAGAATATTCAGTGGTGCTGTGACTGAATTTCAGGAGTGATGTATATACAAATCAGTTATACATTCAGTGACCCTTGAAACTGTGCATCCCCTCATTTTGGGGAAAAGAGTGAGAATTTATTTGGAGGAAGCATGGCTGTATCTTGTCAGATAGGAACATAAAGTTGTTTGCTGTGTATAAAATTATAATGTATGTAGCAGGTACATATGGAAGCTGAGTCATGGAAGGAGGAGACTGTGCTATTTTCAATTGATTGCCTCTAGTTCCAAATTCACCCATTGTCGCCTGCTCTGTGGAGAGGAATCTGGGCCTCTTAAGAATTTTCCCTTTCCCACGTGGCACGATGTTAAGTGTTGCCAGGAGAGGGCGCTGGAGAGACACTGCAGGAGGAAAGGGCTCTTCCTAGCAGTGATGGGTTGCTCACCAGGCTTCTCCAGCACGCCCCCAGTGGCCGGCTGCTGCAGTGCATGGCAGTCAGCAGCATCCAGAGGCTTCCCCTGACCCCTGTCCCACCCCACAGGGCAGTTTTGTAACAGAGTGCCTCCAGTGAGACCCCTGCCAGTGCCAGCTTTCCCTGGCACCCTGGGAGGGGCAGGTGTCCAGTGAGTTCCTCCAGCATGGCACCACAGCGCTTCTCTGCCATCTGCTGAACCATGGCCATGCCCTCCCAACAAAGTCTGGATCTCAGCCCTGTTGGGGTCCAGGGTGTGAGGGTCTCTTGGGTGCTCTGCCTAGGCCCCAGGGGGAGGAGCTAGTCCTTACAGCTGCTCTTCCTGGATTCTTTAGACCTCTCTGTACTTCTTACTTACTTCTCACTAACAACTTAAGGCAAATACAAAGTGCCTTCAAGGAGGGGGGCCACCTGGAAGTCATCTCAGGACTGTCCTCCCTCCACACCCCCTCTTCTACCTCTCTGCCCCTCCTCCCATGCCCCCCATTTCCGTCCTTTCCTCTCTGTGCCCCTGTTCTCCCTCCTCCTTGCCTTATCACCGTCCTCCCACCACCTTTTAAAAATAAACAGTCCAATTTTCCTGCACTTGAGATGAAGGTTGCATCAAATCCCTTAGTGCCTGGCAGAGGGCTCCCTTCCTTCCCTGCGATGTCACACTGGGAAGGGGTGGGCAGAGGGCACCAGGCAGCCACCAAGGGCCCTCATAGTCACCTCCCCAGCCCAGAGGCCCATACAGCACTGGCTTCCCTTCAGGCACTTCCTGCCACCTCCCTCTCCAAAACTCCTTCAGTGACTGGATTGAAAAATGTACACAGAAGAGTCTAAGGAAAAACTGAGACACACGAAGACACCCCAAGGCACGGAGGGGCTGGAAACTTCCCTCTGGAACCAGAGTTCATTGTTCCCCCCCACCCCGCCCCTGTGAGAGTGAGGAAATTGGCAGAGTGCGGGACGGTCAGTGTGCCCCCTACTGGCCAGTTGTATGTATGGACGTAGAGAAACGCGCACATTGTATGTTACGTGATAACGTGAGTTGTATGTTATTGGGTGACTCTTGATAACAGATTGCAGGATATGCTGTGCCTGTCCATCAACCAGGGGCTGTTGGGTGGATCACAGGAGACCCACACGTTGGACTGCAAGGCAGCCATTTAAAGAAAGGCCTAGATCTGTGTATTAGCATGGAAGCGTGTCTGTGATGTATTGATGAGGAAACAGAAACGGTCTGTAAAAGTATATGTAAACATGACATTTTCTGTTAAACCTGGAAGAGTTAAGCCCTACCTCATTAAAAATCATAATCTCAAGGACGAAGGTGTTGAGGAACAGACACCATCACTTTCAACCTAGGCTCTGGTGATATTTGACTACAATGTGCATACGAGCATTTTGAAATAGAACTGAGATATTTCCAATCTGGAAAATGAATATATGAAATACACAAATAGACTTAAGGCCAGTCGAGTCCCCTCTCCAGGCCTCAGTTTTCTCATCTGTAAAATGGGGATGACCTTCTCTTCCTCTCATAGTTTTATCTATGTAACAAAGATTTGTAGAAACAGTTTCTCTGTGCCAGGTACCATTCTAAGCACTTTCTACATATTAACTAAATCAATCTTTATAACAAGCTAATGAGGGAGGGACTATTATTATCCCCATTTTATAGATGGAGGAACTGAAGCACAGAGAGGTTGAGTGAATTAGCCAAGCTCACCCAGCAAATAAATGGCAGAGCTGGGATTTGAACTCAAGAAGTCAGGCTCCTGGCCCTGGCTTCTTAGGTACCATACAATGTAGCAAAGAGTCAGTGAGAATGTATGTGAAGTGCATTCCGCATAATATGTGTCAGTGATATTTGTGGAAGGTGACAATGCTTCTCAGATCTACCTAAAGTGTGTGCTCCCCACAAACTCCTAGAACGGCCCCTGGCCCAAAAAAAGCACACAGGACCCAACTGCTGAATTAATGAATGTGTGAATGAATGAATCCACAGATATCTGGATTAAAACCTTGCTTTTCTAAGCATTTTTTTTGCATGGCAGCATCTAGCCCACGAGTTGGCACATAGTAGGGCTAAGAGATGCAGAGATGAATAGTGAGATAAACAGCATTTGGCACACAGTAGGCCGGCAGGAAATGACGGATGAATTACAGCAGGATGGTTTTTCTTCTGTTTCCTACAGCCCCATCCTGACTCCCGCTCGCCTGGGAGCTTCAAGCAGGCAGGGACCCCGGCACCCAGCCCAGGGCCTGGCACACAGTAGGCGCTCAGGAAAGGCTGAAGAACATGTGGCTGATGAGAGTGGGGCCTGCAGGAACAGAGGGGGTCAGAGCTAGGCGAGCCTCAGTCCTGAGAACTCAGGCAGGATGACCGCAAGGGGCCAGCCCACAGCCTCCGTGGGCAGCTCAGGATGGCGCCTGGCTGCGCCCTGGGTAGAGAGGCGGGGGAATCTGCCTCTGTGAGGGGAGGAAAGTGGAGAGGAAGGCAGCTGCGGGGGCGGCCGGAGCCCGAGGCAGGTGGGACCCAGGAGGAAGCCCGCCGGCGTCAACTGCGGGTCTGAGGCCAGGAAGAGCTTCTCCGCACCATGTCTTCTGGGAGGACCTCCTCCTGGTTCCCTCCAGCAAAAACCATCCTGACCTCAAGGAAGAGGCTCCCAAAGGAAAATACATGCAGGCTCCCCGCAAAGTCCTCCTTCCACCCCGCAAAGCTCCCATGTCCACCCTATAAGTAATCCCATGCCAGGAAGAGTCTCCCTGCCTTGAAGTTCCCAGAGGCAGTATTAACAATCCAGCTTCCTTCTCCCTGTCTGCCCAGGCCCCACCCACCCCTCCTGAAACCTGGTCCCTTGCAGCCCCCTTCCACCTCCTGCCCTCCTGGGGAGGAGACTCCCGTCACTCATCGTCGCAAACGTCCGTGTGCTGGCCGAGAACGTGGGTCTCTAACTGTGCCGTTCTAGGCATGTCCATTAGCGCTGGGCCGTTAATTGTGTGGTTCCAGTCTCCTGCGTTCTCACCTCCTTGTTACACAGCTGTCAACTGCTGAGAGGGGCCTGTGAAAATCTTCCGCTGTCATCGTGAATTGGGGATATGATAAGTGCGCCCAAGTTTGAAATTATTATAGCTTCCAGTGAATTAAGTCTTTGGACATTATATCCTAAGCCTCTTCCTTTCTCACAGTGCTCTTTGCCATAAAGTCTTTTTGGTCAGATGTTAATACAGTCTTACATGCTTGCTCTGAGTATTTTATCTTTGCACTTGTAGTCTTCCTGTGCCCTTATAGTTTTAGCTGCATCTTTTACAGACAGTGTACTGCTGATTATTATTTTTATTTCTGTTGTTAATCCAACATGACATGGCTTCTTCTGGCTATTACTGATATACTTAGATTTACTGTGATTGCTGATATATTTGAATATAGATCTACCATCTTCTCTTTGCACTATTTTTCATGCTTTTTCTATGCACTTCTTTTTTTCTTCCCTTTTCGGCCTTCTGCTGGACTGACTGAGTTTTCTCTATTTCCCCTTTTATTTTTCATGTTGGAAGCTGTACATCCTGGCCCTATTATTTTAATGTTGACAATGACATTTAAATTTTTCCCCTTGGCTTCAAGCTAATTGTGGGTAATTGAGTTAATCAATATCTATACCTTCCTCTCCAGCAATACAAGGACTTAGATCACTTTTATTCAGATTATCCTGTGAGCGGATTTATTTCCACATGGTTTTATAACCTCAAAAACACTCATTGTTATTGTTGTTTTCTATAAATTGTGCATTTTGTTTTACCCACATATTTACTAATTTCCCTACATCACTTCTTCCCGTGGTCCATGCTTCCTCCTGCATTTGGTTTCCTTCTTCCTAAAGCATGTGTCTCAGCAGTTATTTCAGCATGGCAGGTGATGATTAAAGCTCCTTTAGGGCTTCCCTGGTGGCGCAGTGGTTGAGAATCTGCCTGCTAATGCAGGGGAAACGGGTTCGAGCCCTGGTCTGGGAAGATCCCACATGCCGCGGAGCGGCTGGGCCCGTGAGCCACAGCTACTGAGCCTGCGCGTCTGGAGCCTGTGCCCCGCAACGGGAGGGACCACGATAGTGAAAGGCCCGCGCACCGCGATGAAGAGCGGTCCCCGCACCGCGATGAAGAGTGGCCCCCACTTGCCGCAACTAGAGAAAGCCCTCGCGCGAACCGAAAGACCCAGCACAGCCAAAAATAAAAATAAATAATAAATAAAAATTAAAAGTAGCTATAAAATTAAAAAAAAAAAAAAAAAAAAAAGCTCCTTTAAAAAAAAATTATTTATTTATTTGGCTGTGACGGGTGTTAATTGCAACACGGGATCTTCGATCTTTGTTGCAACATGTGGGATCTTTTTCGTTGCAGCACGTGGGATCTAGTTCCCTGACCAGGCCCCTTGCATTGGGAGTGCAGCGTCTTAGCCACCGGACCACCAGGGAAGTTGCAAAGCTGTTCTTTCGTCTAGTTGAAACTGTCTACTTCAGCTCTCGTCCTTGAGTGATAGTTTCACTGGGTATAGAATTCCGGGTTGTCAGTTACTGTGTCCTCGGCACCTTGAGGACATTGACTTTTATCTTCTGTTGTTGCCGTTGAGATATGTGATGTCAGGCCTTCCTTGGCAATCTTTCCTTTCATTTGATTGTGATATTTTCTTTGGCTCTGTGTTCTGCAGTCATATTATGTCATGGATTTATTTTTACTTATCCTGCTTGGTTTTTATATATGATCCAAAATTTTTAGGTATTTTGTAAATGCCGGGGTTTTTGGTTTGGTAGTTCACAGTATAGCGGGGGCCGGGGAGGGGCCAAAATCACTCTTGGAGGTGCAAGTGTGTCCCCAGCACTGCCTGGCCACTGGCCATGGGCAGGTCTGGCAGGAGAGGGATGGAGTCAGAAAATTCCAGGCCTCAGCTTTCAAATGAGCCTGGCCTTCAGTTAGCCCTCTGTGTGCAGGACATCGGGGTGGGAATAATTGGCACAAGTAAGTAAGATAACTTGCTAGATACTCAGCAACGTTCCTTTGGAAGGGGATCTCCATGACTGAGAGCAGAGAGAGGGATGAACTCCTTCCACGTGCCAGGGCTGGTCCAGGCGCTGAGAGAACAGGGACAGATGAGGGGAGAACCCCCTTTGCGGAGCTCACAGTGCAACGAGGCCAGGGCCGCTCTAATGTAACATCCGGGGTGGGGGAAGCTGAGACTCCCCAGTGTTCCCCCAGTTGTTAGCAAACATGTACCCACGTGGCAGGCGCCTGGTGCAGAGGCTGCCTCTCGGCAGCAATGACGCACCCGTGCAACATTCTTCACAGCTTGCAAGCTGCTTTCATCCTCACAGCCGTCTGTTGAGCCCCTCCACTTAAGGACGGGGAAGCTGAGGCTCAGAGGGCAAATAGTCTAACTTCTCTGTGCCTCAGCTTCCTCATCTGTCAGATGGGATAACACTGGTACCAATCTCTTCCGGCTGGTATGAGAATGCAGTGAGTTGATATCTATGAAGCACTTTCAGTAGAGCAGGAGTTAATAGTAAAGGAAGGCACCACACAAGTGTTAGTGATGGATATTACCCACATCAGCCCAGAATCCACCCCTCCCCACTGCCCCTTACCCCCTCGACCGCAGTGCCCTGTCATCGTTTTCTTCGTAGCACTTGCCCCTGTGTGAAATCACACGTTCATTTACCTATGCGCCTGTTTACTGCGTCTCCCAGACGCATCACATGTGCCATGAGGGAAGGACCTCACCTGTTTATTCACTGAGTGTCCCTGACCAGGTGGCACTCCATAGATGTCTCTGAGTCTGAGAGTAACTAAGCAACTGATGGAGGCTACATTTCAAGGAATCCCAATTGACCTTGATCCACGGGCCAATCACTCACTCTGAACCATAGAAAATAGCCTCTGAAATGCACATTCCCGGTCAGGCACAGTCACACTTAGAGTCAGTGTCACCCCATCCAGCCCCGCCTCCTCCAAGGGCACCCTCATCCCTGGGCTACATTTATTTTGTGCTCATAATACTCTCTCCTTGGACCTCTATTTGTTACACCCATTGGCAGTTACTGATCCCCTGTAGAGCCAGGGAAGGTTCTCACGGGCAGGAACGAAACCAGTCATCTGAGTCTCCAGCAGGTGCCAGGTATCTGGAAGGTATTCCTTCACCCTGATTCAGCAATTATCAAAGTTTTGCCAACCTTATTGTATTTATGCCCTCCCCCCCACCCACAAGCACACACTTATTTCCCCCATGAGTATTTTTAAAGCAAATCTCAGACATTGTATCATTTTATCCAACTTTACAATTCTAAGGGGTTTACACACCCACCGGGTTCTCTCTGAGAGGTGGGTGCTGTAATCCCATTTTACACATGTGGAAACTGAGGCCCAGAGAGCTGAAGTTCTTGTCCAAAGTGACAGAGGTGAACGGTGGTGGGGCTGGCACCAAGCTGTCTGGACCCCCGGTCCTAAGACGCCCCTCCCTCCACGAGGCCCCTGGCCAGCCCTCCTCCTCCTTCCCCGGGGCAGGGCTCCCAGGGCCAGACTTTGATCTCTTCCAGGGCCGAATTCCAGATGGAGGCCTCACCAGCCGGCTCGGGCAAGACGATTGATGGGGTGTTGATGACGTCAGGGTTTACAGACAAGCTCCGGGCTGGGCTGGGGTGCTGTGGGCTGATTGTCAGCCGTGATGGGAACCAGACACCTCGGCCCCGGGCTCCTGGAGGAGAAGGCGAGGGGCCAGGAGAGGGGCCTGGGGCTTCTCACCCTGGAGCAGCCACAGAATCAAGAGTACTTGTCAGATGACAGCAGGCTTCCTGGTTCCTCGAGGATCTCAGGGTGGCCCTCGAGGTGTCGGGGGTGCCCTGAATCCCCTCCACGTAGAATCTAGCAGGAAGGGCTCTCAACTCAGATTCCCGTCTCAGCCGCTGAAAATGACCTCACTCCGTCTTTCCCTCTCTGGCCCTCAGTCTGTTCATCAACAACAAAAGAAGGTGAGGCTAGATTGGGGGTCAACACACTTTTTCTGTAAAGGGCCAAATACTTCAGCTTTGGGAACCACACAGCCTCTATTGCCACTACCAGACTCCTCCAGTGTAGCCTGAAAGCCACCAGATACAAGATCTAATCAAGTGGGAGAGGCTGTGTTCCAATAAAACTTTATTTACAAAATCAGGTGGTGGGCCAGATTTGGCCCTCCAGCTGTAGTTGGCTCACCCCTGGAGTAGCCAGTCACTAAAGGCCCTTTGAACTCTGAAAATGTGCAAGTCAGAGATTAGGGGGGCTTGTGGGGGCCGGTAGATAATGTGAATGAACCAAGTAAAAGCCAGCAGAGGCATTAGGGAGTGGTGAGGACTGCAGCAAACTACAGAGCTGTGCCTTGACTCAACGGGGATGGGGTGGGCTATTCCTTGCTCTCGCCAATCATGGCCAGGTCGAAACCAGCTTACTCCCAGATATAGACAAATATTCAAAAGAAGCTGGAAATCTGCTTGTTAAAAAAATGTGAGTTACCCGATTCTGAACTGTTACTTATAAACTCAAACTTGTAAAAACCATTGTGTGGCCCAAATCCCATCACACAGGCTCATGGGCCATATTAGGCCCAAGGGCCACCCTTTGCAAACTCTGCTCTTCATTCAGATCTTTCCCCCCAACTGCAGATACCGGCTTAGTGTTTGCAGAAGCACAGAGATGATGTGGGGGCTCACCTCGGTGGGCTGGCTTTTTTCTTCCACGCTTGGACGTCCACAGGGCGATGGGAAACTTACAAACACTGATGAGGGAAGAACCCGGCCTCAGCTCGTGGACCTTCATAGGCTTCGGGGCCCTGGACCAAAGAATCCCCTTGGGAAAGCGGCTTTGCTGCCAGCCTGGAAGGAGTGATCTGCCAGGGTTCCCTGCCTGGGACTGGGGGTAGCACGGGGGCTTCTCGACTTGGGAGGGAAGCAAGCAAGGCTGTCACTCCAGCCACCTGCCCCGATGTCCCCAGATGGCCAACCAGCTCAGGCCCCTGGAGGCTTGTCCCTCTGAGCTGGCTCCCCTGGGAGGCCCACGCTGCTCTTGTCAGTCGCCGTTCTCCTGCTGGCATGGAAGGGGCCCGGGTCTCCAGCCTGTTGGGGTTTCAGTGCCAAGTGTCTCTAAGGCAACATCCAACCAAGATGTGCGAGTCTGGAAATGGCTGTGAGAGGCGGGAGACTGTGGGCGGAGGCGGAGGCGTGGAGCTGGCCCGGGACGGGGATGTTTATTCTTCCTTCGGGGCCTGTGGGCCTGGGAGCCATTAAAAATGCCGATTAATCTTCCTGCTGGTCTCAGAGGGTAAAATTAGAGCCAGAAATGAGTCTGGAGCTACAAGGACATGGGAAGGATACGCAGAAGCTCTGCCCGTGTGAACTGGTGAGGAAAACAAGACGCCTTCCATTGCCACTCCAGAATGATCCAGTGGGTCTGTCTTTTCATCTGCCTTTGAAAATCAGGTTTATTGAGGTATAATTTACCTTCCAAAAAATACACCCATCTTGGTGCAGCTCCTGTGGAAAACAGGAGAAGGGAATTCCCTGGCGGTCCAGTGGTCAGGATGCTGTGCTTCCACTGCGGGGACATGCGCTGGTTCCCTGGTCAGGGGACTGAGATGATTCCGCATGCCACGCTGCGTGGCCGAACAGACAAGCAAAAACACTAAAAAAGAGAATGACTGTATGATCCAGCAATCCCACTGCTGGGGATCGACCCCCAGAGAACTGAAAGCCAGATCCCCAAGAGAGGTCCATACGGCAGCAGAAGCCTTCACAGCAGCCAAAGGCAGAAGCAACCCACACGCCCGTGAATGGACGAACAGAACGCCGTCTATTCTAACAGCGGACTATTATCCAACCTTAAAAAGGGAGGAGATTCTGACACACGCCACGACTTGGACACACCTTGAGGACATGATGCTCAGTGAAGTAAGCCAGTCCCAGAAGACACATGCTGTGTGATTCCACGCATATGAGGTTCCTGGAAGTGTCAGATTCATAGAGACAGAAAGTAGATGGTGGTTACCAGGGGCAGGAGGGGGAGGGAGGGTGGGGAGTTGTTGTTTAACGGGGACAGAGTTTCAGTTTTGCAAGATGGAAAAGTTCTGGAGATCAGTTGTAGCAAACTGTGAATATACTGAACACTGCTTAAAAGTGGTTAAGATGGTAAATTTTATGTTGTATGTTTTTCCCCACAATTAAACATTAAAAAATTTTAAATGCGCCCATTTTACATGTACAATTCCTTGGACTTTGCTAAATAGAACATCACCCCAGTCAAAATAGAAAGCGTTCCGTCACCCGGAGAGTCCTTTGTGCCTCACTGCAGTCTATGCTGGTTTTCAACATCCTGCTGAATTCAAGTTTAATTAAAAGGGAATGATACCCCCGCTGCCCTGGCGTCTGGGTCAAGCCTAAACCGCTGTGACTGCTGGGAGCTGTGGCCCACTCAGGCTCCTTCCTACCTGGGCCTCAAACCTGTCTGTGGGAGGGGACGGCGGGGAGCAAGGGAGACACATTTGCTTTGGCTTCTGAATTTCTAATCAGCTGCCCAGGTGTTGAAAGGAGCAGCATGAAACACTGGCTCGACAGAGGCAGACAGACACACACGTGGACACGGACACACACACATGAACACGGACACACACACATGAACACAGACACACACACATGAACACGAACACACACACTCCCCCTGGCGGCTCCCCAGCCTTTGCTCGCTGCCCGCTGTGCTATAAATTGGCCACGTAGGAACTAGGCTGCTCTTGAAAAGCACCCCTACCCCTGGCCCTGGTGTGCAGCCGGGAGTGTGTCCCCTGGGGCTGTTCACCCAGGCCAGGGCTCCCCTGGGACAGTGAACTCAGACCAGCCTCCTTGAACGCCCCCTCCTCACTGCCCCCCCAGCCTTGACCTCTGGCTTTCAAACTCCCTGACTTCTGCCTGTAAAGATTGGTCAGTGAAGGTCGCCCCCTGGTGGAACATCTGGGACATAACAAAAATTGGTCTCTGCCTTCGTGGTGTTTCGTTGAATTCATTCAATTCCAAATATTTGAGGGGGGAAATAACGACAGTGGAGAAAGCTGGAAGACACCTTAACCAAGTGATCAGGTTCATGTCACCTGGAAGGGGACAGAGGGACATCGTGTACCCCTGACGTGATGCACTGAGAAGGGCACCTCCTTTCTCAGGTATTCTTACCCCCCAAGTCTGTACTACTTTTGCAACTTTTCCGTGAGCCTAAAATTCTTTCAAAGAATTTTCCAAAATTTCAAAATTATTTCAAAATAAAAAGTTAGAGGGGCTTCCCTGGTGGTGCAGTGGTTGAGAATCTGCCTGCCAATGCAGGGGACACGGGTTCGAGCCCTGGCCTGGGAAGATCCCACATGCCATGGAGCAACTGGGCCCGTGAGCCACAATTACTGAGCCTGCGCGTCTGGAGCTTGTGCTCCGCAACAAGAGAGGCCGCGAGAGTGAGAGGTCCGCGCACCGCAATGAAGAGTGGCCCCCGCTTGCCACAACTAGAGAAAGCCCTCGCACAGAAACGAAGACCCAACACAGACAAAAATAAATAAATGAATAAATAAATAAATCAAAATAAATAAATAAAAGGCCACAATAGCTGAAGATATGGGTTCAAGAAGAAGATTAATGTGAAATTAGGTCAGAGAGGTAGGCAGGGACCAGACCGTGTAGTTTTACAAAAAAAAAAAGAGTATTTGTGGGCCTTCTTGTATATGTGGAAGGCACTGATCTTTAAACTGGGGATACATGCCTCCATGGAACTAATGTTCTCATGGGAGAGAAGACACACAAACCAACCCAATGGTTGCATCTGTGTCAAGTAATAAGGGCTGGGAAGCAAAAGAAGGGAGGACAAAGGGTCAGGGGTGAAGGGCCGGGGGCAGCTGGTGGCTGGCAGTCAGGGGCAAGCTCTCTCTGGAGGTGACTAAGTGGCAGGGCCCTGAGTGGCTGAGGGGGGCACACAAACTCATTCATTAATAAGTAACATCGTGTGATGATCGTGCTCAATGCTGTGGGCAGGAAGCAGGGGAGGGGGCTGGCCGCATGGAAAGGGGGTGCGTGTGCTTTTCAGACAGAACATGTGTGTGACACAGGTCTTGCTGGGCGAGTGATGGGCGAGCAGAGGCCAGAGGAGGAGAAGGAGTGAGAATTTCTGGTGGAGGGAACAGGACGTGCAAAGGTCCGGAGGTGGGCTTCTCGCTCACAGCACTGAGCACGATGTGACACACAGTGTTACTTACTGAATTTTTTTCTCTGCCCTCCTGGAAGGTAAGCACTGCGAGGGACACAGAATCTGCTCACTGCTGTGTCCCCAAGTGCCTGGCACATAGCAGGCTCTGCGATAATATCTGTTGGATTAATGAATGAGTTCGTGTGCCCCCCTCAGCCACTCAGGGCCCTGACATTAGTCACCTCCACAGAGAGTTTGCCCCTGACCGCCAGCCACCAGCTGCCCCCGGCCCTTCACCCCTGACCCTTTGTCCTCCCTTCTTTTGCTTCCCAGCCCTTATTACTTGACACAGATGCAACCATTGGGTTGGTTTGTGTGTCTTCTCTCCCATGAGAACATTAGTTCCATGGAGGCATGTATCCCCAGTTTAAAGATCAGTGCCTTCCACATATACAAGAAGGCCCACAAATACTCTTATTTTGAAATAATTTTGAAATTTTGGAAAATTCTTTGAAAGAATTTTAGGCTCACGGAAAAGTTGCAAAAGTAGTACAGACTTGGGGGGTAAGAATACCTGAGAAAGGAGGTGCCCTTCTCAGTGCATCACGTCAGGGGTACACGATGTCCCTCTGTCCCCTTCCAGGTGACATGAACCTGATCACTTGGTTAAGGTGTCTTCCAGCTTTCTCCACTGTCGTTATTTCCCCCCTCAAATATTTGGAATTGAATGAATTCAACGAAACACCACGAAGGCAGAGACCAATTTTTGTTATGTCCCAGATGTTCCACCAGGGGGCGACCTTCACTGACCAATCTTTACAGGCAGAAGTCAGGGAGTTTGAAAGCCAGAGGTCAAGGCTGGGGGGGCAGTGAGGAGGGGGCGTTCAAGGAGGCTGGTCTGAGTTCACTGTCCCAGGGGAGCCCTGGCCTGGGTGAACAGCCCCAGGGGACACACTCCCGGCTGCACACCAGGGCCAGGGGTAGGGGTGCTTTTCAAGAGCAGCCTAGTTCCTACGTGGCCAATTTATAGCACAGTGGGCAGCGAGCAAAGGCTGGGGAGCCGCCAGGGGGAGTGTGTGTGTTCGTGTTCATGTGTGTGTGTCCGTGTCCACGTGTGTGTCTGTCTGCCTCTGTCGAGCCAGTGTTTCATGCTGCTCCTTTCAACACCTGGGCAGCTGATTAGAAATTCAGAAGCCAAGCAAATGTGTCTCCCTTGCTCCCCGCCGTCCCCTCCCACAGACAGGTTTGAGGCCCAGGTAGGAAGGAGCCTGAGTGGGCCACAGCTCCCAGCAGTCACAGCGGTTTAGGCTTGACCCAGACGCCAGGGCAGCGGGGGTATCATTCCCTTTTAATTAAACTTGAATTCAGCAGGATGTTGAAAACCAGCATAGACTGCAGTGAGGCACAAAGGACTCTCCGGGTGACGGAACGCTTTCTATTTTGACTGGGGTGATGTTCTATTTAGCAAAGTCCAAGGAATTGTACATGTAAAATGGGCGCATTTAAAATTTTTTAATGTTTAATTGTGGGGAAAAACATACAACATAAAATTTACCATCTTAACCACTTTTAAGCAGTGTTCAGTATATTCACAGTTTGCTACAACTGATCTCCAGAACTTTTCCATCTTGCAAAACTGTCCCCGTTAAACAACAACTCCCCACCCTCCCTCCCCCTCCTGCCCCTGGTAACCACCATCTACTTTCTGTCTCTATGAATCTGACACTTCCAGGAACCTCATATGCGTGGAATCACACAGCATGTGTCTTCTGGGACTGGCTTACTTCACTGAGCATCATGTCCTCAAGGTGTGTCCAAGTTGTGGTGTGTGTCAGAATCTCCTCCCTTTTTAAGGTTGGATAATAGTCCGCTGTTAGAATAGACGGCGTTCTGTTCGTCCATTCACGGGCGTGTGGGTTGCTTCTGCCTTTGGCTGCTGTGAAGGCTTCTGCTGCCGTATGGACCTCTCTTGGGGATCTGGCTTTCAGTTCTCTGGGGGTCGATCCCCAGCAGTGGGATTGCTGGATCATACAGTCATTCTCTTTTTTAGTGTTTTTGCTTGTCTGTTCGGCCACGCAGCGTGGCATGCGGAATCATCTCAGTCCCCTGACCAGGGAACCAGCGCATGTCCCCGCAGTGGAAGCACAGCATCCTAACCACTGGACCGCCAGGGAATTCCCCTCTCCTGTTTTCCACAGGAGCTGCACCAAGATGGGTGTATTTTTTGGAAGGTAAATTATACCTCAATAAACCTGATTTTCAAAGGCAGATGAAAAGACAGACCCACTGGATCACTCTGGAGTGGCAATGGAAGGCGTCTTGTTTTCCTCACCAGTTCACACGGGCAGAGCTTCTGCATATCCTTCCCATGTCCTTGTAGCTCCAGACTCATTTCTGGCTCTAATTTTACCCTCTGAGACCAGCAGGAAGATTAATCGGCATTTTTAATGGCTCCCAGGCCCACAGGCCCCGAAGGAAGAATAAACATCCCCGTCCCGGGCCAGCCCCACGCCTCCGCCTCCGCCCACAGTCTCCCGCCTCTCACAGCCATTTCCAGACTCGCACATCTTGGTTGGATGTTGCCTTAGAGACACTTGGCACTGAAACCCCAACAGGCTGGAGACCCGGGCCCCTTCCATGCCAGCAGGAGAACGGCGACTGACAAGAACAGCGTGGGCCTCCCAGGGGAGTCAGCTCAGAGGGACAAGCCTCCAGGGGCCTGAGCTGGTTGGCCATCTGGGGACATCGGGGCAGGTGGCTGGAGTGACAGCCTTGCTTGCTTCCCTCCCAAGTCGAGAAGCCCCCGTGCTGCCCCCAGTCCCAGGCAGGGAACCCTGGCAGATCACTCCTTCCAGGCTGGCAGCAAAGCCGCTTTCCCAAGGGGATTCTTTGGTCCAGGGCCCCGAAGCCTATGAAGGTCCACGAGCTGAGGCCGGGTTCTTCCCTCATCAGTGTTTGTAAGTTTCCCATCGCCCTGTGGACATCCAAGGGTGGAAGAAAAAAGCCAGCCCACCGAGGTGAGCCTCCACATCATCTCTGTGCTTCTGCAAACACTAAGCCGGTATCTGCAGTTGGGGGGAGAGATCTGAATGGAGAGCAGAGTTTGCAAACAGTGGCCCTTGGGCCTAATATGGCCCGTGAGCCTGTGTGATGGGATTTGGGCCACACAATGGTTTTTACAAGTTTGAGTTTATAAGTAACAGTTCAGAATCGGGTAACTCACATTTTTTTAACAAGCAGATTTCCAGCTTCTTTTGAATACTTGTCTATATCTGGGAGTAAGCTGGTTTCGACCTGGCCATGATTGGCGAGAGCAAGGAATAGCCCACCCCATCCCCATTGAGTCAAGGCACAGCTCTGTAGTTTGCTGCAGTCCTCACCACTCCCTAATGCCTCTGCTGGCTTTTGCTTGGTTCATTCACATTATCTACCAGCCCCCACAAGCCCCCCTAATCTCTGACTTGCACATTTTCAGAGTTCAAAGGGCCTTTAGTGACTGGCTACTCCAGGGGTGAGCCAACTACAGCTGGAGGGCCAAATCTGGCCCACCACCTGATTTTGTAAATAAAGTTTTATTGGAACACAGCCTCTCCCACTTGATTAGATCTTGTATCTGGTGGCTTTCAGGCTACACTGGAAGAGTCTGGTAGTGGCAATAGAGGCTGTGTGGTTCCCAAAGCTGAAGTATTTGGCCCTTTACAGAAAAAGTGTGTTGACCCCCAATCTAGCCTCACCTTCTTTTGTTGTTGATGAACAGACTGAGGGCCAGAGAGGGAAAGACGGAGTGAGGTCATTTTCAGCGGCCGAGACTGGACTCTGAGTTGAGAGCCCTTCCTGCTAGATCCTACGTGGAGGGGATTCAGGGCACCCCCGACACCTCGAGGGCCACCCTGAGATCCTCGAGGAACCAGGAAGCCTGCTGTCACCTGACAGGTACTCCTGATTCTGTGGCTGCTCCAGGGTGAGAAGCCCCAGGCCCCTCTCCTGACCCCTCGCCTTCTCCTCCGGGAGCCCAGGGGCCGAGGTGTCTGGTTCCCATCACGGCTGACAATCAGCCCACAGCACCCCAGCCCAGCCCGGAGCTTGTCTGTAAACCCTGACGTCATCAACACCCCATCAATCGTCTTGCCCGAGCCGGCTGGTGAGGCCTGCATCTGGAATTCGGCCCTGGAAGAGATCAAAGTCTGGCCCTGGGAGCCCTGCCCCGGGGAAGAGGAGGAGGGCTGGCCAAGGGCCTCGTGGAGGGAGGGGCGTTTGAGGACCGGGGGTCCAGACAGCTTGGTGCCAGCCCCACCACCGTTCACCTCTGTCACTTTGGACGAGAACTTCAGCTCTCTGGGCCTCAGTTTCCACATGTGTAAAATGGGATTACAGCACCCACCTCTCAGAGAGAACCCGGTGGGTGTGTAAACCCCTTAGAATTGTAAAGTTGGATAAAATGATACAACGTCTGAGATTTGCTTTAAAAATACTCATGGGGGAAATAAGTGCGTACTTGTGGGTGGGGGGGAGGGCATAAATACAATAAGGTTGGCAAAACTTTGATAATTGCCGAATCCGGGTGAAGGAATACCTTCCAGATACCTGGCACCTGCTGGAGACTCAGATGACTGGTTTCGTTCCTGCCCGTGAGAACCTTCCCCGGCTCTACAGGGGATCAGTAACTGCCAATGGGTGTAACAAATAGAGGTCCAAGGAGAGAGTATTATGAGCACAAAATAAATGTAGCCCAGGGATGAGGGTGCCCTTGGAGGAGGCGGGGCTGGATGGGGTGACATTGACTCTAAGCGTGGCTGTGCCTGACCGGGAATGTGCATTTCAGAGGCTATTTTCTATGGTTCAGAGTGAGTGGTTGGCCCGTGGATCAAGGTCAATTGGGATTCCTTGAAATGTAGCCTCCATCAGTTGCTTAGTTACTCTCAGACTCAGAGACATCTATGGAGTGCCACCTGGTCAGGGACACTCAGTGAATAAACAGGTGAGGTCCTGCCCTCATGGCACATGTGATGCGTGTGGGAGACGCAGTAAACGGGCGCATAGGTAAATGAACGTGTGATTTCACACAGGGGCAAGTGCTACAAAGAAAACCATGATGGGGCACTGCGGTCGAGGGGGTGAGGGGCAGTGGGGAGGGGTGGATTCTGGGCTGACGTGGGTAATATCCATCACTAACACTTGTGTGGTGCCTTCCTTTACTATTAACTCCTGCTCTACTGAAAGTGCTTCATAGATATCAACTCACTGCATTCTCATACCAGCCGGAAGAGATTGGTACCAGTGTTATCCCATCTGACAGATGAGGAAGCTGAGGCACAGAGAAGTTAGACTATTTGCCCTCTAAGCCTCAGCTTCCCCGTCCTTAAGTGGAGGGGCTCAACAGACGGCTGTGAGGATGAAAGCAGCTTGCAAGCTGTGAAGAATGTCGCACGGGTGCATCATTGCTGCCGAGAGGCAGTCTCTGCAGCAGGCCCCTGCCACGTGGGTACATGTTTGCTAACAACTGGGGGAGCAATGGGGGGTCTCAGCTTCCCCCGACCCCGATGTTACATTAGAGCAGCCCTGGCCTTGTTGCACTGTGAGCTCCACAAAGGGGGTTCTCCCCTCATCTGTCCCTGTTCTCTCAGCGCCTGGACCAGCCCTGGCACGTGGCAGGAGTTCATCCTTCTCTCTGCTCTCAGTCATGGAGATCCCCTTCCAAAGGAACGTTGCTGAGTATCTAGCAAGTTATCTTACTTACTTGTGCCAATTATTCCCACCCTGATATCCTGCACCCAGAGCGCTAAGTGAAGGCCAGGCTCATTTGAGAGCTGAGGCCTGGAATTTTCTGACTCCATCCCTCTCCTGCCAGACCTGCCCATGGCCAGTGGCCAGGCAGTGCTGGGGACACACTTGCACCTCTGAGAGTGATTTTGGCTTTCCCCGCCCCCCCTGCTATACTGTGAACTACCAAACCAAAAACCCCGGCATTTACAAAATACCTAAAAATTTTGGATCATATATAAAAACCAAGCAGGATAAGTAAAAGTAAATCTATGACATAATATGACTGCAGAACACAGAGCCAAAAAAAATATCACAATCAATTGAAAGGAAATATTGCCAAGGAAGGCCTGACATCACATATTTCAACGGCAACAACAGAAGATAAAAGTCACCGTCCTCAAAGTGCCAAGAACACAGTAACTGCCAACCTGGAATTCTATACCCAGTGAAACTATCAGTCAACAATGAGAGCTGAAGTAGACAGTTTCAACTAGACAAAAGAACAGCTTTGGGACTTCCCTGATGGTTCGATGGCTAAGACACCACACTCCCAATGCAAGGGGCCTGGGTTCGATCCCTCGTCACAGAACTAGATCCCACGTGCTGCAACAAAAAAGATCCCACATGTTGCAATGAAGATCGAAGATCCCGTCTTGCAATTAAGACCCGGCACAGCCAAATAAATATTAAAAAAAAAAGAGCTTTAATCATTACCTGCCATGCTGAAATAACGGCTGAGACACATGCTTTAGGAAGAAGGAAACCAAATGCAGGAGGAAGCATGGACCACGGGAAGAAGTGGTGAAGGGAAATTGGTAAATATGTGGGTAAAACAAAATGCACAATTTATAGAAAACAACAATAACAATGAGTGTTTTTGAGGTTATAAAACCATGTGGAAATAAAGCCTCTCACAGGATAATCTGAATAAAAGTGATCTAAGTCCTTGTATTGCTGGAGAGGAAGGTATAGATATTGATTAACTCAATTACCCACAATTAGCTTGAAGCCAAGGGGAAAAATTTAAATGTCATTGTCAACATTAAAATAATAGGGCCAGGATGTACAGCTTCCAACATGAAAAATAAAAGGGGAAATAGAGAAAACTCAGTCAGTCCAGCAGAAGGCCGAAAAGAGAAAAAAAGAAATGCATAGAAAAAGCATGAAAAATAGTGCAAAAAGAAGATGGTAGATCTAGATTCAAATATATCAGCAATCACAGTAATTCTAAGTATATCAGTAATAGCCAGAAGAAGCCATGTCATGTTGGATTAACAACAGAAATAAAAATAATAATCAGCAGTACACTGTCTGTAAAAGATGCAGCTAAAACTATAAGGGCACAGAAAGACTACAAGTGCAAAGATAAAATACTCAGAGCAAGCATGTAAGACTGTATTAACATCTGACCAAAAAGACTTTATGGCAAAGAGCACTGTGAGAAAGGAAGAGGCTTACAATACAATGTCCAACGACTTAATTCACTGGAAGCTATAATAATTTCAAACTTGGGTGCACTTATCATATCCCCAATTCACAATGACAGCGGAAGATTTTCACAGGCCCCTCTCAGCAGTTGACAGCTGTGTAACAAGGAGGTGAGAACGCAGGAGATTGGAACCACACAATTAACGGCCCAGCTCTAATGGACATGCCTAGAACGGCACAGTTAGAGACCCACGTTCTCGGCCAGCACACGGACGTTTGCGACGATGAGTGACGGGAGTCTCCTCCCCAGTAGGGCAGGAGGTGGAAGGGGGCTGCAAGGGACCAGGTTTCAGGAGGGGTGGGTGGGGCCTGGGCAGACAGGGAGAAGGAAGCTGGATTGTTAATTCTGCCTCTGGGGGCTTCAAGGCAGGGAGACTCTTCCTGGCATGGGATTACTTACAGGGTGGACATGGGAGCTTTGCGGGGTGGAAGGAGGACTTTGCGGGGAGCCTGCACGTATTTTCCTTCGGGAGCCTTTTCCTTGAGGTCAGGATGGTTTTTGCTGGAGGGAACCAGGAGGAGGTCCTCCCAGAAGACATGGTGCGGGGAAGCTCTTCCTGGCCTCAGACCCGCAGTTGACGCCGGCGGGCTTCCTCCTGGGCCCCGCCTGCCTCGGGCTCTGGCCGCCCCCGCAGCTGCCTTCCTCTCCACTTTCCTCCCCTCACAGAGGCAGATCCCCCTGCCTCTCACCCAGGGCGCGGCCAGGCGCCATCCTGAGCTGCCCACGGAGGTTGTGGGCTGGCCCCTTGCGGTCATCCTGCCTGAGCTCTCAGGACTGAGGCTCGCCTAGCTCTGACCCCCTCTGTTCCTGCAGGCCCCACTCTCGTCAGCCACATGTTCTTCAGCCTTTCCTGAGCGCCTACTGTGTGCCAGGCCCTGGGCTGTGTGCCAGGGTCCCTGCCCGCTTGAAGCTCCCAGGCAAGTGGGAGTCAGGATGGGGCTGTAGGAAACAGAAGAAAAACCATCCTGCTGTAATTCATCCGTCATGTCCTGCCAGCCTACTTGTGTGCCAAATGCTGTTCATCTTACTATTCATCTCTGCATCTCTTAGCCCTACTATGTGCCAACTCTTGGGCTAGATGCTGCCATGCAAAAAACTGCTTAGAAAAGCAAGGTTTTAAGCCAGATTTCGGTGGATTCATTCATTCACACATTCATTAATTCAGCAGTTGGGTCCTGTGTGCTCTTTTGGGCCAGGGGCCGTTCTAGGAGTTTGTGGGGAGCACACAGTTTAGGTAGATCTTAGAAGCATTGTCACCTTCCACAAATATCACTGACACATATTATGCGGAATGCACTTCACATACATTCTCACTGACTCTTTGCTACGTTGTATGGTACCTAAGAAGCCAGGCCCAGGAGCCTGACCTCTTGAGTTCAAATCCCAGCTCTGCCATTTATTTGCTGGGTGAGCTTGGCTAATTCACTCAACCTCTCTGTGCTTCAGTTCCTCCATCTATAAAATGGGGATAATAATAGTCCCTCCCTCATTACCTTGTTATAAAGATTGATTTAGTTAATATGTAGAAAGTGCTTAGAATGGTACCTGGCACAGAGAAACTGTTTCTACAAATCTTTGTTACATAGATAAAACTACGTGAGGAAGAGAAGGTCATCCCCATTTTAAAGATGAGAAAACTGAGACCTGGAGAGGGGACTCGACCGGCCTTAAGTCTGTTTGTGTATTTCATATATTCATTTTCCAGATTGGAAATATCTCAGTTCTATTACAAAATGCTCGTATGCACATTGTAGTCAAATATCACCAGAGCCTAGGTTGAAAGTGATGGTGTCTGCTCCTCAACACCTTCGTCCTTGAGATTATGATTTTTAACGAGGTGGGGCTTAACCCTTCCAGATTTAATAGAAAATGTCATGTTTACATATACTTTTACAGACCGTTTCTGTTTCCTCACCAATGCATCACAGACACGCTTCCATGCTAATACACAGATCTAGGCCTTTCTTTAAATGGCTGCCTTGCAGTCCAACGTGTGGGTCTCCTGTAAACCACCCAACAGCCCCTGGTTGATGGACAGGTATAGCGTATCCTGCAATCTGTTATCAAGAGCCACCTAATAACATATAACTCACGTTATCACGTAACATACAATGTGCGCGTTTCTCTACGTCCATACATACAACTGGCCAGTAGGGGGCACACTGACTGTCCCGCACTCTGCCAATTTCCTCACTCCCACAGGGGCGGGGTGGGGGGGAACAATGAACTCTGGTTTCAGAAGGAAGTTTCCAGCCCCTCCGTGCCTTGGGGCGTCTTCGTGTGTCTCAGTTTTTCCTTAGACTCTTCTGTGTACATTTTTCAATCCAGTCACTGAAGGAGTTTTGGAGAGGGAGGTGGCAGGAAGTGCCTGAAGGGAGGTCAGTGCTATATGGGCCTCGGGGCTAGGGGGGGTGACCATGAGGGCCCTTGGTGGCTGCCTGGTGCCCTCTGCCCACCCCTTCCCAGTGTGACATCACAGGGAAAGAAGGGAGCCCTCTGCCCACCCCTTCCCAGTGTGACATCGCAGGGAAAGAAGGGAGCCCTCTGCCAGGCACTAAGGGATTTGATGCAACCTTCATCTCAAGTGCAGGAAAATTAGATTGTTTATTTTTCAAAGGTGGTGGGAGGACGGTGAGAAGGCAAGAAGAGGAGGAGGGAGAACAGGGGCACAGAGAGGAAAGGACGGAAATGGGGGGCATGGGAGGAGGGGCAGAAAGGTAGAAGAGGGGGTGTGGAGGGAGGACAGTCCTGAGATGACTTCCAGGTGGCCCCCCTCCTTGAAGGCACTTTGTATTTGCCTTAAGTTGTTAGTGAGAAGTAAGTAAGAAGTACAGAGAGATCTAAAGAATCCAGAAAGAGCAGCTGTAAGGACTAGCTCCTCCCCCTGGGGCCTAGGCAGAGCACCCAAGAGACCCTCACACCCTGGACCCCAACAGGGCTGAGATCCAGACTTTGTTGGGAGGGCATGGCCCTGGTTCAGCAGATGGCAGAGAAGCGCTGTGGCGCCATGCTGGAGGAACTCACTGGACACCTGCCCCTCCCAGGGTGCCAGGGAAAGCTGGCACTGGCAGGGGTCTCACTGGAGGCACTCTGTTACAAAACTGCCCTGTGGGGTGGGACAGGGGTCAGGGGAAGCCTCTGGATGCTGCTGACTGCCATGCACTGCAGCAGCCGGCCACTGGGGGCGTGCTGGAGAAGCCTGGTGAGCAACCCATCACTGCTAGGAAGAGCCCTTTCCTCCTGCAGTGTCTCTCCAGCGCCCTCTCCTGGCAACACTTAACATCGTGCCACGTGGGAAAGGGAAAATGCTTAAGAGGCCCAGATTCCTCTCCACAGAGCAGGCAACAATGGGTGAATTTGGAACTAGAGGCAATCAATTGAAAATAGCACAGTCTCCTCCTTCCACGACTCAGCTTCCATATGTACCTGCTACACACATTGTAATTTTATACACAGCAAACAACTTTATGTTCCTATCTGACAAGATACAGCCATGCTTCCTCCAAATAAATTCTCACTCTTTTCCCCAAAATGAGGGGATGCACAGTTTCAAGGGTCACTGAATGTATAACTGATTTGTATATACATCACTCCTGAAATTCAGTCACAGCACCACTGAATATTCTAGTCCCTACAGGCTAAATCATAAACTAAACGTCCGACAATCGTGTATAAAGTAATGATGGGAAGAAAAGAGGATGGTTAGCACATAAAAACAAATACATCCCTAAAACACAGCAATAGAAGATATGCCAAGTCATTACATCCTCGTTTCTGTAATCCTGGCTGTGAGGCCCTCATAGATACGTACAAATTCCTCCTTCCACCCCCTCGTTCTGTATTCTCCCCACTCTCAGCCAGAATGCCAGCTGGTGCGGATATTTTACCTGGTGGTGTGACCCAAGCCTTCATCTCTGAGGGGTCTGAGTCCTCAACCATCCTGACATTATTGGCTGCTGTGGTTTTCCATCCACCTTTACTATCTGGCTTGGAAGTGCCGGGGCACCCAGAGACCCCCCAGGCTCCAGACAGCATCCTCCTGACCCGCACTGAGTCAAAGCAACTCAGCTTCCACTTGGTAATAGGGATCAACCACTCCGGCCAGTAAGTTAACTCCTTCTAATTTCCCCTGCTGGTTCAGTGGCATAACGAGCACACAGTATCCAGTGGGTGGTCTCCTTCTTGTGCAGCTGTTGTTGCATTGGTGTCTCCACCAGATCACGGGCCCAGGTTGCAGGCAACTTGTGATGCAGCCTGGACTTTCTGCAGAGCTTCCCCCCGTTCTGGTTCCCACTCGAAGCTGACAGCCTTCTGGGTGACTGTGTAGATGGGTAAGGAGCTCACTCACACATGTTCTCTGTTGCCTCCAGAATCTAGAGGGCACGCCAAGCGTGGCATCTGGCTTTGGGTTGCAGGTGGCAGGAGGTGCAGTAACTTGTCTTTCACCCTGGGGGAGAGATCTCCACCTACTCCAGCCCACTGTGTCCCAGACCCTTCACTGAGGACGGGGCCCTGAGTGCTTGGGGCGTTTCTCTTCTCTCTCTTGTTTGCATGTGTTTTGAAAACCTCCGAAGACCTTGCTACTTCCTGCTCAGCAGATCCAATCAGCATGATGTTCTCAAGGTAGTGAACCAGGGAAATGGAGGTCTCTGTGGGCTATATTAGGGCAGAGAACAGGAGAATTGGGGCAAGGCTGTGCAGGTTTACTGCTGGGCCTGCCCAAATTAAACAGAGCGGGGGAACACATTTTGAGAAGTGCTAGTGCAGGAACCATCTGGAGAATTTGAGGGTCTCAGGTGCTGGGCCTGTGTTCTCCCTCTATATCAGCAGCTGGTTTGAGCTAAACCATTTCACTGTGAGCCCCAGCTTTCTCATCTATAAGATGAAGAATTTTATCGGTCAATGAGCAAATCAAAGAGGAAATTTAAAAATACCTTGATATAAATGACAAAACACTACTATACAAAGTCTATGGGATGGAGGAAGAGCAGTCCTTAGAGAACATTCATAGCAATTCAGGCCTTCCTCAAAAAACAAGAAAAATCTCAAAGAGTCTAAACTACCACTTAAAAGAATTGGAAAAAGAACAAACGAAATCTAATGTCAGCAGAAGGAAGGAAATAATAAAGATTAGAGGGGAAATAAATATTAAAAAAATAATAGTAAAAAAAAAAGATAAAACAAAGAGCTGGTTCTTTGAAAGGGTAGACAAAATTGACAACCCCTGGCCAGGCTCACCATGAGGAAAAGACAGAGGACTCAAAGAAACAAAATACGAAATGAAAGAGGAGAAATAATAACTGATACTTCAGGAAAAAAACCCGTAAGAATACTGTGAACAATTATATGCCAACAAACTGGACAACGTAGAAAAATTAGACACGTTTTTAGAAACCAAAACTGAATCATGAAGAAATAGTTTGAACAGACCAATTACTAGAAGTGAAATAGAATCTGTAAAAAACAAAAGAAAACAAAAAACTCCCTGCAAACAAAAGTTCAGGACCAGATGGCTTTACTGGCGAATTCTACCAAACATACAAAGAAGAGCTTATACCTATCCTTCTCAAACTCTTCCAAAAGATTGAAGAGGAGGGAACACTCCCAAAGTCATTCTATGAAGGCACCACCACCCTGATTCCAAAACCAGATAATGACGCTACCAAAATAGAAAATTACAGGTCAATAACTTTGATGAATACAGATGCAATAATTTTCAACAAAATATTAGCGAACCGGATCCAACAACACATAAAAAAGATCATATACCACAATCAAGTTGGATTCATTTTAGGGTCACAACGATGGTTCAACACACGTCACATCAACAAAAGAAATTAAAAAACCACATGATCATCTCAATAGGTGCAGAAAAAGCATTTGATAAAATTCAACATCCATTCATGATAAAAAAAACTCTTACCAAAAGTGGGTATAGAGGGAACATATCTCAGCATAATAAAAGCTGTTTATGACAAACCCACAGCCAACATAATACTCAGTGGTGAAAAGCCAAAAGCCTTCCTGTTAACATCTGGAACAAGACAAGGATGCCTACTTTCACAACTTCTATTCAACATAGTATTGGACGTCCTAGCCACAGGAATTCGACAACAAGAAGAAATAAAAAGGTATCCAAATTGGAAGGGAAGAGGTAAAATTGTGATTTTATGCAGATGACATGATACCATATATATAGAAAACCCTAAAGACTCCACCCAAAAACTACTAGAACTAATAAATGAAGTCAGCAAGGTAGCAGGATACAAGATTAACCTATAGAAATCTGTTGCATTTCTTTACACTAACAATAAAATATCAGAAAGGGAAAGTTAAAAAAAATCCCCTTTAAAATTGCATAAAAAAACACTTAAGAATAAACCTGACCAAGGAGGTGAAAGACTCATATGCTGAGGAAAAAAGAAAAAGATTGATAAAGGAAACTGAAGATGATTCAAAGAAACGGAAAGATATCTCGTGCTCTTGGATTGGAAGAATATTATTAAAATGGCCATACAACCCAAAGCAATCTATAGACTTAATGTGATCCCTATCAAATTACCCATGACATTTTTCACAGAACTAGAACAAATAATCCTAAAATTTATATGGAAGCATAAAAGACCCAGAATTGCCAAAGCAATCCTCAGGAAAAAGAACAAAGGTGGAGGCATAACCCTCCCAGACTTCAGACAATACTACAAAACGACAGTAATCAAAAACAGTGTGAGATTGGCACAAAAAGAGACATGTGGCTCAATGGAACAGAATAGAGAGCCCAGAAATAAACCCACACACCTATGGCCAATTAACTTTCAACAAAGGGGGCAAGAAATTACAACGGAGAAAAGACAGTCTCTTCAGCAAGTGGTGCTGGGAAAGCTGGACAGTCACATGTAAATCAATGAAGTTAGAACACACCATACACAAAAATAAAACTCAAAATGGCTTAAAGACATAAATATAAGACGTGACACTGTACAACTCCTAGAAGAGAACATAGGCAAAACATTTTCTGACATAAATTGTAACAATGTTTTCTTAGGTCAGTCTCCAAGGCAAAAGAAATAAAAGCAAACCATCAACAAACAAAATCAAAACTAAATGGGACCTAATCAAACCTTTAAGCTTTTGCACAGCAAAGGAAACCATAAACAAAATGAAAAGACAACCTATAGAATGGGAGAAAATATTTGCAAACGATGCAACCAACGAGGGCTTAATTTCCAAAATATACAAAGAGCTTATATATCTCAATAAAAAGCAAACAACCCAATAAAAAAATGGGCAGAAGACCTAAATAGACATTTCTCCAAAGAAGACATACAGATAGACAATAGGCACATGAAAAGATGCTCAACGTCACTAATTAAGAGAAATGCAAATCAAAACTGCAATGAGGTACCGCCTCACACCAGTCAGATAGGCCATCATTAAAAAGTCTACAAATAACAAATGCTGGAGAGGGTGTGGAGAAAAAGGGAACCCTCCTGCACTGTTGGTGGGAATGTAAATTGGTGCATCCACTATGGAAAACAGTACGGAGGTTCCTTAAAAAACTAAATAGAGTTATCATATGATCTTGCAATCCCACACCTGGGCATATATCTGCAGAAAACTCTAATTTGAAAAGATACATGCATCCCAATGTTCATAGCAACACTATTTACAATAGCCAAGATATGAAAGCAACCTAAATGTCCGTCAACAGAGGAATGGATAAAGAAGGTGTGGTATATATACACAATGGAATGCTACTCAGCCATAAAAAAGAATGAAAATGCCATTTGCAGCAACGTGAATGGACCTAGAGTTATCATGGTTAAGTGAAGTCAGAAAGACAAATAGCATATAATATCACTTATATGTGGAATCTAAAATATGACACAAATGAACTTATTTATAATCAAAAACAGACTCAGACATAGAAAACAAATTTATGGTTACTGAAGGGGAAAGGGGATGAGGGAGGGATAAATTAGGAGTTTGGGATTAGCAGATACAAACTATTGTATATGAAACAGATAACAAGGTCCTACTGTATAGCACAGGGAACTAAATTCAATATGCTGTAATAAACCATTGGAAAAGAATATGAAAAGATATATATGTATATGTGCATACATGTATGTCTATATATAACTGAATTACTTTGTTGTACACCAGAAACTAACACAACATTGTAAATCAACTATACTTCAATTAAGAAAAAAAGCAAATACAGATCACTTAAAGGCAAGGAAATTCATACCATGTGTTATCAAAATCAGCATTCTAGGGCTCCCCTGGTGGCCCAGTGGTTAAGAATCAGCCTGCCAATGCAGGGGACAAGTGTTCGATCCCTGGTCCGGGAAGATCCCACATGCCGCGGAGAAACTAAGCCCGTGCACCACAACTACTGAGCCTGTGCTCTAGAGCCCGCTAGCCACAACTACTGAGCCCGCATGCCGCAACTACTGAAGCCCATGCGCCTAGAGCCCGTGCTCTGCAACAAGAGAAGCCACCACAATGAGAAGCCCGCGCACCACAAGAAGCGTAGCCCCCGCTCACCGCAACTAGAGAAAGCCCGCACGCAGCAATGAAGACCCAATGCAGCCAAAATATAAATAAATTAATTAAAAAAGATACAATTTAATTAAAAAATCAGCACTCTAAGTATACTTGTTCTCTTGAGAGGAGCAAATCTAGTCCTGCACCAGCCTACTTTTCTTTTTTTTTAATTAGTTGTGACAACTTTATTTCAGAATGATGGTAGGATTGAATTTCACAGGTATACAACTAATTTATAGCTCTAAATCACAATAACACTGAGTCAAAAACACTTTATCCTGCAAAGAAACTTGGCACAGAAATGTTCATTTGTAACCTACTTACGTTTCACATTATACAACTGTACATATAAAAACACTAACACAACTGGGGAGACAACAGCTTACAGATTAAAGTAAATCATTTGTAGCAATATCTAAGTTATCTTGAGGTCACAGATCTGACAACTGCAGACGAGGATCAGGAAGTAAGTTAGAGGAAGTAGCAGAGCCCCTAAAATAACGTCACCAAGTCAGTGCAGCAATTTTCATCCATTTCACTGCTAAAGAAAGCCTCCCAAAGACTCTCAGCTCCTGTTTACTGTTCCTTGACGTACAGTGTGCGATTACAGCATTTCCCAACTCCATACAGTAAAGGAGAGCAAAGTTCCTGGAGACAGGCAGAGTTAAGGAGGAGAGAAACAACAGGGAACAGGGACGGAAAAGAAGAAACTATGAAAAACATGGCAAAACTCAAAGAGCAGAGCCATTCAGTGGCGGGGCTTTAACAAACCTAAATAGGACCTGAAAGAATTCAAAACATAAATGATGACCCTGGAATGATTTCATTATCTTCAGTACATTCTGTTTGCAAAAGCAGGAAAATGTATACTAAGAGAAGGCTCAAGATGGAGGGGACATGGGGATACACATATACGTAGAGCCGATACACCCTGCGGCACAGCAGAAACCAACACAGCACTGCAAAGCCTCCACACTCCAATAAAGATGTGAAAAAAAAAGTTCCGTGTAAATGGCTGAAATAGAGCAAAAAAAGATGTGCGACTTAAAAGAATAAATGAGTCAGCTACACCATGCACCACGATGTCGATAAATGGGATATTACTACACAGGTACTGTTTATAAAATACACAAAGCAATTTATATCAAAAGAATATAGCACCTTTTTTATCCCCATGACTGAAACCATAAAAGCCCGTTCATAGTAAAAGCACCCTAATCATGTAGGGATAGCCTAAGTCAGCTTCTGTGCATGAGAAATTTATATTGTGTCCTGAGTGATCAGCTGTATTGATCAGTGAGCCCAACTGACTATAAACCCTTCTTAAATGATAGGAGACACAGAAGCCACAAACACCTCCCCTAAATCACTGTTTCTCAAAATCTGGTCTGTGAAACAGCACAACCAAGTCTCCTGGTGAACTTGTTTTAAAATGCAGATCCCTGAGTCCCATATGAAGTTCCATGAATCAGAATCTCTGGGGGAGGCCCTGGGAACCAGCAGCTGAGCCCACCTACCCAAGGATTTCTGGTACAAGTAGAAGCCTGGGAATCACTGTAACACATCTGCACCTTCCTGTGTAGGTTCAGCAACCCAGCCAGCAGGAGCCTGGCCAGGTCTGTGAATTAACCCTTCTCACCCTTGTTCCTAATGTACCCAGTAAGGCTACACTCCCGGTACTGACATTTTATACATAATCATATTAAATGTGGACTTCTAAATGTTTTATCACAGGAAGAAGATTCTGACACATAATAAAGTTTAACAAGCCCTAATTAATTTTAAAAGGAGCATATGATTTCTAAGCCATATATGTGAAGCTTGAAGTAATGCATGCCTGCAGGGGGGAAAAAAATGAGGAAAAGTGTCTGATGCAAGTTCAGAGGATTGCTTGGGAATGGGGAGCAAAATACATGTAAAAGCAGTCTTGGAGGAGAGGCAGAAAGCAGCTTACATCCAGAATAGGGAAATGAAAATCTCTTAAAAGTTGGCTGAGATGTTTCAGCTGGTCCTTAACACTCTTGAAGCAAAGGCTGGAAACTACTGGCAAACATGTTTTGTTTGGCCGGCACAATGCTTTAAACAATCCTGAATTCGTTGCCAACACATAAAAATCGGGCGATTTCTTTCTTTTTTTTTTATTCTATCTTTTCCTGGAAAATTGGAAATTGGAAGAACTAGGAAAACCAGCCAGTTGGCAACACGGTGCTGGAGCCCGGCAGCAGCTGCCCACCTTTTGCCAGTCACATACTCCTGGGGTCTCCCCAGTGGCCGCCAGCCTGCTTCACGCATCAGGTCACCTGCCAGACCCCTGTAGGCATTTCCACTGGCCGCCCCGGCTTCAAGGAATTAAGGCAAAAAGTCAGCCTCTCTGTGCTTCACTCTTTCTAACAATAATTCTTGCTACAAAGATACTTTCCTACCCTGGAGGTGTTAAGAAAGGAATCAGATAATATCTGCAAATCACCTAGAATTCACTGTAGCGTTCGCCGCCCATTGGAATCACCTAGGGAGCTTTAAAAAATACTGATGTCTGGGTTCCACCCCCAGAGATTCTGACTTATTGGTCTGGGATGTAACCTAGGCAGCAGGAGCGCAGAAAGCTCCCAGGTGGTTCCAATGGACAGCCAAGGTTGAGAACTCCTGCCTTCACAGAATGCAAGTTGTTGATATGAAGGGTTACGTTTATTCTTTTTTTTTTTTTTGGCTGCACCACGAGGCTTGCGGGATCTCAATTTCCCCACCAAGGATTGAACCCGGGCCCTGGCAGTGAAAGTTCGGAGTCCCAACCACCAGGCCGGCCACCAGGGAACTCCCAGGGTTACATTCATTCTAACATCAGCCTCCAAGTACAGATTTCTTGCCTCTCACCTCTGTGATAATTCACATCACCTTTTATTTTTGGAAATGCGCCATTATTCCAAAAGCCTACCGACTGCCATTTACAAACCGGAAAAGGAGGTCAAAGGGTGTTCTGGTTTCTACTGTTCATTTTCCCCCCAACACAGTTGAGGAATGAAACACTAAGGAAATGAAGGGAAATTATCCTAAGACACAAAACTCAGGCAGCACAACAGCTCAAATACAATAAGAGGAGCTCACAGTGGCAGGCTTGTATTTAAAAAAAAAACAAAAAAAAAAAACAAAAAACACAATTGCTTTGAAATTCATTAATTCGTTAAATGGAAAAATTTTCAAATATTAAAAAAAATGATTTCCCCAAGACTTTCCAGTAATGGACCAATTTTTTTATTTTAAGAAGATGAGGGCTTCCCTGGTGGCGCAGTGGTTGAGAATCTGCCTGCTAATGCAGGGGACACGGGTTCAAGCCTGGTCTGGGAAGATCCCACATGCCGCGGAGCGACTAGGCCCGTGAGCCACAACTACTGAGTCTGCGCGTCTGGAGCCTGTGCTCCGCAACAAGAGAGGCCGCGATAGTGAGAGGCCCGCACGCCGCAATGAAGAGTGGCCCCCACTTGCCGCAACTAGAGAAAGCCCTCGCACAGAAACGAAGACCCAACACAGCCATAAATAAATAAATAAATAAACTACATTCCTTTTTTAAAAAAAAAAATAAAAGATGAATTCCAAATTATTGCCCCTCTTCAAGCTTTCTTTTAGGTAGTGTGCATTTACATCTTGGCTTCCGATCGTGGGAAATGCAAACTACCGTCATCTAATTTTCAAACAGTAATACTACGTTACATTACATTAGAAAAGTACATTTCCAAACTGGTTTCGTGTACTAATAATAGCTTCTATTTACTTCTGTGCACCAGGTGACATGGTAGGCACTTTATCACATGATCTCCAATTGTTCCAACAACTTCATAAGGTTAACTCTATAATGTCATTTTACAAACCTAAAAAATGAATTCCAGAAAGGTTTTAAATTACGTACATGATCACCGAGTTATTGTGTGGCCATGCTCAAATTCAAACCCGAGTCTCTCTGACTCCCAAACCTGTGCTTTTCATACCAAACCACCTTGTTTAATCATCACAAGTAGAAAGATCTGTGCCCAATTATCCCCCTTTGCCCAGTGAAAAGCAGAGTGGTCACATGATCTGCTCCAGCTCCCAGAGTGAGTTAGAAGGAGCCAAGATGACTGCCCACCTCCCCACTCGCCAGGTTCTTTTAAGGAACAATCACAGTTCACGTGTTACGTTATGAAAGTCAGCTGATGGCAGTTATGTAGTACTGATGGGTAGAAATCAAATGCTCCTGATTTGTGAGAATCTTCAACATTACTATGAATATGGCTTAACTTCAACACAGGTCTGGTATATTCCTTTCTGTTCCAGGCCACCTAAGAATCAGGTATCAGGTTTAACTCCTTTATTTGTCCCAGAATCCTCTCATGAATCCTATGAGCAACGATGTCGAGAACAAACAGGAACAAGCAGCACTTTCCAGGCCTCTGGCCCGTCCTTGGCTGCTCCAACACCGCCACCAGGCGACCAGCAGGACATCCTGAAGAAAGGCAGGCATCACCTTCCATGGGACTTTTCCTTTATTTGTAAAATCATAGAGATTCTGCCGTAAGAATCAGCCAGAAGGTCTCAGCTCCACCAGAGCCGCTATTTGAGGCCAGCTCCCAGGGGAGTGTATCTTGTCATGTCCTGGCAGGAAGGTCTCCTCTTCTGTAAGCTGCCAACACCACATCCTTAAAGCTGTATTTCGAAAACTGTGTCTTTGGATCTGTTGTGTCTGAGAAAAGATTCTCGAGAAAAAGTAGACACAACACAACTTCCTGGTGATTCTTTATTCAGCTAAGGGGGCACCACACTGCTCCTTTAGCAGAATCTCCGTTATTCTAATTCCCTTCTGGGCGCCCTGTCTTAAAAATGTGCTGGCAAAAGTTTCCAAAACGCAGTTGAGAAAACCAGCCCCTGTGATTGAAATCCTGCCTTTCTGAGTGAACTCGGTCCAATTTGGATTTTTCATACTTTCCCGGAAGACAGACTCTTCCTTCATGGATGCATATTGTGTCCACGTAAGACAGTGACTCCTTATAGCCATGTTCCTTTCCTGAGGACTGAACCACGATTCCTCTTCTAACTGGATATTAGGTACCCTTAAAATGTTCACCTTCCTTAAAATTTCTGGAACCACATTCTGACAGACTGCAATCCTCTTTCTATAGATGATCCCTGTTGACACATCCTTTTTTTTCCTACACAATTTTTACAGAGATGACATTTTTATCCATGGGGTTCAGATACTTTCGGAGGAAGCTGGTGACCACCTGCTCGAAGGGGTGCTTGAACACCTCGTGCACGTCCACGGTGACCCCCATTCTGGCGTGCCAACCACACCTCCACAAGCACACTACTGCTGGAGCTCTCCACCAGCCTACTTTTAATAACAAAATCCATTTACCTAATTAGGTTTACTCTAATCTCAGCCAGACCATGCACAAAACTTTTTCAGGGCTCCGTTTCCACACAAACCTTCCACAGCCTTCTGTATCCATATTAGTTTTGTCCCATATTTTTTTCCCCATCTAGAAACAACCAGCTCTAGGACCGAATCACTTTCTCTTCCTTAATAAAATGCAACTCCATTCCTCATACCTTCTTTTACTCAAAACATATATCCTACTTTCCTACTGTATACTGAAATGTTTCCTTTATTGTTTTTAGTAGCTTTAATGACATACGTAAATTGGAATCCTCAACTCTTAAAAACCTTTATTTCTAGTGAAAACCAAGAAGCAATTATAACCTGTCTTTTACATTAGCATTCTGTAAATTGGTAAACATAAATACCAATAATAATTTCTAAAAACATGTGCTTTTTATAGAAAATATCTCAGTGTGGCACCAAACATTTAGTAATAGTCCTAAACACCTTCAGTTTCTCTGTAAAGGGAAGCCAATGTTTAGTAATTAATTTTCAGTATCTTATTATGTTTGGGAATGAGTTAGCTATTCAATAAACTTCCACCATTTAACTTAATGTAGCACAACTCTAAAATTTCAACTTACCAAATACCTGGAGAGATCATTTTAAAGTAGACATTCCTAAAACATAATTATTTCTAAAGAGTTCACCCAAAAGCTCTTATCTCATTTGCATTTATTTATAAGAATTTCATCATACCAAGTTAATTTTTTTCTTTCTGCTGACAAACTGCAACACAAGTAACATAAATTTATTGACCTTCAGTAAACCTAGGTACAATAAGAGACATCTGTATTGAGTATACCAACAAACTTAAGCTAGGTTTAATACCAGATATTAATTTAATAGTGAATATTTCCTAGATCATGTGAACCCGAAATTTGTTCTGGCTAGCATCTTTTATACTTAGAAGTATTTAATTTGCAAGTGCTTACTTTTAAGTCAATTAAATACAGCTTATTTACAAGGTAAGTTTTACAGAAAGACAGAACCAGAGATCTTAGTTTTTCTGCTTGAGAGAAAAAGAGCCTCTTTTTTTTTTTTCCCCCTCAGCCTCAGGGACACAGATTATTAGATAAGTTGCTGAGATCCCAAGTAGATCATTTACATCTCAAAAGCACAGGAAGAGAAATGTAGATTCCTCCTTGAAAACTGCCCAGCCATCTTGACCATTTTCAGGATTCCCACCCCCCCCCACCCCCGCCCCCCCGCCAACTTCCAAATACCCAATTCAGTTTAAACAAATAACAGTAATAGAAAATAATATATCTATCATTTGCTCACATTCGCATGCCTCACTTTCAGCAAAACCAGGAAGAGAGAACAGGACTTGGACTCAGGTACCGAGACACACGCACCCCCCCCAAGGTAAAAGCCAAAGCAATTGAAAAGGCTCCCTAGAGACCAGTGTTCTCCAGATCTCAGGGAGCACTGAGGCCACACAATGTTACAATAAAAACATCATTTTCTTTCATTTATGAGAGCATAGCTGAAGATCTCCCAGTTTTGCAAAATTCACCCCGGGGGATTTTAAGATGAACAGAGCTCTGATTACCCATAATTAACTATTTACGGCAGGTGTTATGAAATATATCCAATGCAACACTGTCTCTCAGGGTCAAAGTTCCTGAGCCCCAGAAAGGGAGAACCCCAACTAAGGGCCCCTCAGCGATGAGGCTGAATGAAATACCAAGGCTGGTCCAAAAGGGAAAATCCCAACCAATGCTCTGCCGCAGGCAAAGCCAATGCGATAGGGAAGGGTACCCGGGTGTTTTCACACCGCAAGCCCCATTACTCACCAAAGATGGCTCCACTGGCCAGTGCGAATGCCTTGTTTCCATCACCACCAAAATCCAAAGCGCCGAGGGCCAGGGACGCCCGCTGGCCAGTTCTGGGGGCGTCTCTGAGACAAAGGTGCTCAGGCAGCTGCTGGACAGGCCCCCAGGAGAAGCTGCCAGCCGGGGCCCATGTGCCAGGGCGAGGCGTCCACGCGCGACTGAGCCCCAGGTTGGTTACCAAATTGTTACAAACCAAACTCAGGTCCTCTTGCTCATGCGCAGTAAAAGCCAATCTACTGACACCTGGTTGTGGTGAAGGAAAGTTCAGCCTAATGGTAAACACAAGGCGGACAGGTGCTTCCCCTCAAACCCGCCCCCGCCCAGCTCCCTGAAGGCTTACAGCAAAGCATTTTATTTTATTTTTTTTTTAACATCTTTACTGGAGTATAATTGCTTTACAATGGTGTGTTAGTTTCTGCTGTATAACAAACTGAATCAAGCTATAGGTATACGTATATCCCCATATCCCCTCCCTCTTGTGTCTCCCTCCCACCCCTCTAGGTGGTCACAAAGCACCCAGCTGATCTCCCTGTACTTTGCAGGTGCTTCCCACTAGCTATCTATTTTAGAGTTAGTAGTATATATATGTCAATGCTACTGTCTCACTTCGTCCCAGCTTACCCTTCCCCCTCCCCGTGTCCTCAAGTCCATTCTCTATGTCTGCGTCTTTATTCCTGTCCTGCCCCTAGGTTCTTCAGAACCTTTTTTTTTTTTTTTTAGATTCCATATATATATGTTAGCATACGGTATTTGTTTTTCTCTTTCTGATTTACTTCACTCTGTATGACAGTCTCTAGGTCCATCCACCCTACTACAAATAACTCAATTTCGTTACTTTTTATGGCTGAGTAATATTCCATTGTATATATGTACCACATCTTCTTTATCCATTCATCTGTCGATGGACACTTAGGCTGCTTCCATGTCCTTGCTATTGTAAATAGAGTTGCAATGAACATTGTGCTACATGACTCTTTTGGAATTATGGTTTTCTCAGGGTGTATGTCCAGTAGTGGGATTGCTGGGTCGTATGGTAGTTCTAGTTTTAGTTTTTTAAGGAACCTCCATACTGTTCTCCATAGTGGCTGTATCCATCTACATTCCTACCAACAGTGCAAGAGGGTTCCCTTTTCTCCACAACCTCTCCAGCATTTATTGTTTGTAGGTTTTTTGATGATGGCCATTCTGACTGGTGTGAGGTGATACCTCATTGTAGTTTTGATTTGCATTTCTCTAATGATTAGTCATGTTGAGCATCCTTTCATGTGTTTGTTGGCAATCTGTATATCTTCTTTGGAGAAATGTCTATTTAGATCTTCTGCCCATTTTTGGATTGGGTTGTTTGTTTTTTTGATATTGAGCTGCATGAGCTGCCTGTATATTTTGGAGATTAATCCTTTGTCAGCTTCATTTGCAAATATTTTCTCCCATTCTGAGGGTTGCCTTTTCATCTTGTTTATGGTTTCCTTTGCTGTGCAAAAGCTTTTAGGTTTCATTAGGTCCCATTTGTTTATTTTTGTTTTTATTTCCCTTTCTCTAGGAGATGAGTCAGAAAGGATCTTGCTGTGATATATGTTATAGAGTGTTCTGCCTATGTTTTCCTCTAAGAGTTTTATAGTGTCTGGCCTTACATTTAGGTCTTTAATCCATTTTGAGTTTATTTTTGTGTATGGTGTTAGGGAGTGTTCTAATTTCATTCTTTTACATGTAGCTGTCCAGTTTTCCCAGCACCACTTATTGAAGAGGCTGTCTTTTCTCCACTGTATATTCTTGCCTCCTTTATCAAAGATAAGGTGACCATATGTGTGTGGGTTTATCTCTGGGCTTTCTATGCTGTTCCACTGATCTATAGTTCTGTTTTTGTGCCAGTATCATACTCTCTTGATTACTGTAGCTTTGTAGTATAGTCTGAAGTCAGGAAACCTGATTCTTCCAGCTCCATTTTTCTTTCTCAAGATTGCTTTGGCTATTCGGGGTCTTTTGTGTTTCCATACAAATTGTGAAAGTTTTTGTTCTAGTTCTGTGAAAAATGCCATTGGTAGTTTGATAGGGATTTCAGCAAAGCATTTTAAAAGGCCAGATGAGGGAGGGTCTCCCCACAGTATGTGATCAGCTCGTTCACAGTTCTCTGATTGGTTGCTGGTGATCAATCCTTAGACACCAGAAGGTCGAGGGCTACTTGCTCATGATCATCAAGTAGTTAATTTCTTCCATTTGGTGGTGGTTTTAGGAGCTGAAAAACAACTCAGGAAATATGCATCAGATACTCTTATCTGGGTACTTCAGAGAGGAGCTAAAGCAGAGGATATGGGGGAGGGGTCTGTCCCGGGAAGGCCCCAATAGGATCCTGCTAAGTTAAAATACGTATAGCTTTGGTTCATTTGTGTTTTGGTACCATGTGATGGTCCATCCTCCTGTTGATAACTTATGTTGTTTCCATATCTCAAGACACTGACAACTAATATAGCAATTAACTTTCTTCCACCTAATTTCTCTAGAAGTTTTTCCAAAGTGAAACTTTTCAACCTTACAGTCAAGTTTTAATGATATTCACATAAAAATGAAATGTTACACCATTTTGCCTATGAGCATTGTTAATTAGAGTGGATTAATTAATTAGAGTGGATCAGAAACCATGAAGATGACCATGATGATTACAAAATTGGGGTTAGGATTAGGACTGGTGTAAAAAGGTTGAGGACATTATAATTCAAAACTCTCTCAGCATTTTGGGTTGTTGGTTATTTAGTCACAGTAAAGCATATATATAAATGCCCACTTAGGATGACCAGCTGTCCTGGTTTGTCCATGATTTAAAGGTTTTCTAGGATGTGGGACTTTCAGTGTTAAAACAGGAGTGTCCCAGGCAAATGAACGATTGGTCACTCTATCCCCTATTTGACCACATTTGTTCTTTTTGGTGTGGTCCTGACAGTCTATGACAACACTCACAGAGTTAAGAGGAGACAATAATTCTGAGAAGTAAAAGGGAATGTAAAAGTTGGGTGGAAAGAAAAATCAGTAGTTTCAACCTCAGTACTGTTCCCAGACACTGGGATCATGGAAAATTTCCTGGATGCTTGTTGAAAACACCGGTTTACAGGCTCCTCTGCATTTTCCTGCCTCACCCAGAGGTTCTCAGTCTTCAGGGAGCAGCAGAATTACCTAGAGGGATGTTAAAACACAGATTGTTGGGACCCACCCCAGAGTTTCAGATTCAGAATTTGCTTTTTTAACAAGTCCCCAGGCGGTGAAAATGCTGCTGTTTCAGGACCACAGTTTGAAGAAACACGGGACTGAAGATTCAGATGAAGCTTTTTCTGGTTCACATGGAACTTCTCTCTCAAGACCTCCCCAGGCAGGATGGATCCATGGTCTTACTGTGCTTCTTCCCAAGTGGAAACTACCACCATTGCAGCACTTTTTTCACACCAGGTTGAAATGATTTGTTTTAAATATCAACCTGCCTCTTCCGTGAGCTGTTCAAGGGCGGCTTTTACCTTTCTAAGTGTGTCCCAACCCCAAATGCAATGCTGGGACAGGGGCGGTGATCAATAAGTCTTTTTGGTTGAATAAATCAAGAATTGGAAGGTGGCTGAGAGTAATTTCTGAAAAATACCAATGATGATGATTCCAAATGATGATGAAGAGGAGGAGGATGGGGTTGGGTCACACTAGCCCCATCGGCCTGACTGACCCACTATGTGTTGAGGACCCTTTTGCAGAAGGCTGAGGACAAGCTGTCTCCTCTGGGAACTGGGGAGAATGCCTATTACTAACATATCCCCGGAGTTGAATCTGCCACCAGGATTCTGGCATCTCAGTAGAGGTCCATCTGTGTATCCTGACTCAATCCCTCTATGACCTAATGTTTCACTTCTACAAAAAGGTGGGGATAGGGTTTGATTAAAATAATTTGTTCCTGTGCATGCTTTGCAGAATGTTGAGCTCTCTCCTCTTTTGGCCTCTACTTGTCCGAGATTTCCACCATTAGAGTTTCATTCCTTTGGGTTTGTCTCTTGTGAGTGATGGGGAACGTTTTCTAATCTTCCTAGACTGGTTTGATGCCCTCACTATATTAGGAGGATCTCAAGGAATATGTCTCATTTACCATTTTGTCCTTAATGCTTAGCACAGTCTTTGGCACATAATAGCTGTTCAAGAAATGTTCGTTGAATGAATGAATGAATGGATTATCGGACACCAACAGCAGTCAAGGCTGGAGAGGGTGGTGGAGTGGTGGAAAGAGCTCTGGGCTAGGAGTCCTCTAGGCTTGGCTGTCACTGCCTCACTCTGCAAGTAGGGCAAGTCCTTTCCCTGGATCTTGGTTCTCTCGTGGGAACAGTGAGAGTATAGATATTGGATCTTACCTGATCTCTACCTATTTCATTCATACCACAGCCATTATGTTCCAGCCTCTGGGCTTTTCACTTTCTTTAAAAAGCCAGGTATCTTCCTACCTCAGGGCCTTTGCACATTCTGTTTCCACTGCGTGGATTACTTTCACCCCCTTTCCATGGAGATTTTCTTGGTTTCGTTGAAGTCTTCCCTTGTCATCTCCTCAGAGAGGATGGGCTGGTACCTCCCCAACTAAAGTTATTCTGTATCTGAACAAGGAATGATTGCAACTTGCATCTTTTTCTTTGCTTGTCTTCTCTACATCCGAACTTTCTGGTAGTCTGCAGATTCCTGAAGAAAATGGGATGGTGCGAATCCCGGACACTGAACACCATACCCATTAATTTGTTGAACTGAGGCAGAAGTCAGAGCAGAGGTTGTGTCCTTCCGGGGAAGGCCAGCAGATGGCGCCACAGACCGGGAGGAGGCGAAGCGGCGCGGTGGGCGGGCCTCCCGCGGGGCGGCCTCACCTGGCAGCGGCCTCACCTGGCGGCGGCCGCACCTGCCCGCCCCGCACCCCGCGGAAGCCGAGAGCCCGGGCCCTGGCGTCACCTGGGCAATTGGGAAAGCAGCGCCCGGAGCCACGGGGAGGGGAGATGAAAGGCGGGTGGCGGGCGTGGGCCGCCTGCAGCGCCAGGTGAGAGCCGGGAGCCCCACCCCGCGCCTGGGGACCAGGTGAGTCAGGCTCCCTGGCCCCGCGGGTGGAGGGAGGTGGCCAGGCTCGGAACCTGGAGGCTTGTGCTCCTTGGCTCTCTACCCCGCTGGGTGACTCTGCTCAAGTCCCGCCCCAGCGTTCTTGGTCTCCGTCAAACCCCTGGGGTGCTTTCCTGTGGTTCTGAGAAATAACTTTCACTCATGAAGCAGTGTATTGCGTGCATTTACTCTTCGAGCCTCAGGATAGTTCTCTGAAGTCGGTAGTTTGCTTACCTCCGTTTCACAGAGGCAGGAGAGAGGACCAGAGAGGTGAGGTCAGTTGCTCAGAGTCACACAGCACCCACTCAGCAAGTTGCAGACTAGAGATCTGAACCTAGGTCTGCCTCCAGAGGCCAAGCTCTGACCAGGTTCCTCCCCTTGCTTGCCCACAAAGTTTTGACCTTCCTAGAGACACAGCCTATTTTTAATTGAATTACTTAATTTGTATTCTTTTTTTTGTGGTAAAATATACGTAACAAAATTTACCATTTTAAAGTGTACAATTCAGTGGCATTTAGTACCTTCACAATGTTGTGCAACCATCACCCCAATGTAGAGCCTGGATATTTTCATGTCCTTTTGGAAACTCAGACCCATTGAACAGTCTCTCCCATTACCTCCTCCTCCCAGCCCCCAGCAACCACTAATCTGCTTTCTGTGTCTATGGATTTGGCTATTCGGGATATTTAATTTAAATTTGGCTCAATCATCTTCATTCTATACCAGTCCATCCTTGTGCTATCACAGGAGGCCAGGAAATTTCCATCCTTATCCCCAAACTTGTCTACAGGTAGGAATCACCTGGAGAGTTAAAAAACAAAACAAAACAAAAAACCGCAGATGCCTGGCTCCCATGCCCAGACTTTCTGATTTAACTGGCCTGTGATCTGACGAGGGTATCAGGAGTTTTGAAAGGTCCTCAGGTGTTTCTAATATGCAGCAAAGTGTGAGAACCCCCGCTCAGAACCTTCTGGCCCATGGAGCATCCCTTTTATAGGCAGGAAAGCTGAGGCCTTGAGAGGGCCTTGATCGATCACGCAGAGCGTCTCTGGCTGAGCCAACGTTGGAACGTAGAATTCTTTCCTCCCACTGACACACCCCTCCCATCCTACTGCTTTTCTAGATACTTAATGTCTTCGTGCCTCAGTTTCCTCATTTGTAATATGCGGGCCTTAATGGTACCTATGGGTAGGGTGGTCGTGTAGACCAAATAAGATTATACCTGGGCATTGAGACCCACAAAATCTGGCCAACCTGGAGCAATCAAGGGGTCCGCCTTTAGAGAGCTGTGTGTGCGTTTTGTTTCTAGGACTTGCCTTTCTAAAAAAAAAAAAAAGTTTATTTATTTGGTTGCATTGGGTCTTAGTTGCAGTTTGTGGGATCTAGTTCCCTGACGAGGGATCGAACCCAGGACCTGTGCATTGGGAGCTCGGAGTCTTAACCACTGGACCACCAGGGAAGTCCCTAAGACTTGACTTTATTGTCCTTTTAGGGGCAGGAGCCGGGTCTCCTGTACCCCCCACTGTATCAGGCCCAGGACCGGGAACACAGTAGGCATCTAATAAGTCCCACCTGAGACCTTGATTGACCTTCAGCTCCTGGGGGCATTGGGGATGGGATCCCCTCTGCCCCCGCCGTTTGCTCTTCCCACATGGGCATCCAGGGAAGACCATGGTGGGCACCGCTAGCCTCCCCCTGGTGCTCCTGCTAATAGAATCTCATCACTTGTGGGAAACAAGGGGGGGTGTCTAGTCTGCAGGGGAGGTGGGTGCAGCCCCAGGGGATGAACCACCTTCACCTTGAGGCCCTAAGTAGTCATGGTAAACCCATTCCCTTTGCCTGGGCTTCCTTGGCTTCTGGGAAGCCGCGTGACGCAGCTCTGGCCCGTGGGACCCCCGCTGGCAGCTCTGGGGGGTGGGGCTCCAGGAACCGTCCCACCCCTCCCCTCCCCTCCCCACTGCTTTTGGAGGCTGGCAGGTGAGGGCCATCGCAGAGCTGAGTCCAGGAACTGAGGTCTAGAGAGTTCAGTGACATCGATCCAGAACCTTGGCCTCCCTGGGCTCCCAAACAGCCCCGGCAGCTGGCTCTGTCTCGTTAGTTGGGAAGTTAAACTCGGTTGTTTAAGGCGAGCTAGTCTGTTACCTGCAGCTGAGCACATCCTAACTAATACAACTCTTCCCAGCGCGGGTCCGTTCCCGGTTTGAAGACAGAAGGAAAGCCCGAGGCCCCGGGTTTCTTTCATCACTTTTTTCTCCCTTGACTTCAAGGTGCCCAATGCTAATACCTCCCAGGGTTTATTACCACTAGTAACAAGCACATTGATAAAGGCTAACATTTTTTAACACTTCCTCTGTGTTAGTACTTTATGTGGGTTGTTTAATGCTCACATAATCCCATGACGTGAATCCTAGAACATTTTTACAGATGAGGAAGTTTGGGACTCAGGGCAGTTCTGTAGCTTGATGGTTGACAGCTTGGTCCTGTTTCCTGAAGCAGACAGATCCTGTTCCCCTTGCAAATCGGCCTCCCTCACGTCCAGACGCCCCAGCTCATCCCTTTATCCCCATTCTTCTCAGTGTGTGATTCTGGCGCACAGTAGGTGCGTGATAGAGACAAGGTGTGCTGCTCGCCCCCTGCTGTCCTACACCACCAGCCACTCACCACCCAGGGCACGCTGAGTATCCCGTGTGTTTAGAGAGGCCTGCGTGTGTGAGCATACGTGTACGGTGTGTGTGAGTGTGTGTGCGCGTGCGTGTGTGTGTGTCTGAGTGTGTGTTGGGGAGTGGGTGGTAGAGTTGGAGAATATGGGCCTTGTCCTCAGTAAAAATAACAAGTCCCATTTATCAAGGGCTCACTAAGCCCCAGGTCCTGTGCTTTACATAGTTTTGTTCAAGGCCTGCAGTAGTTCTTGGGAGTTTTTCAAAAACTCAAGCCTCTGGGAAATCACATGATTTGCTCAAAGTCACCCAAGTGGATGGGGACCCAGGTCTGTGTGTCTGGAGCCTGTGTCTCAGCCTTGAGCCGAGAAGGTTGGCGTGTTCCTAACCAGAGGGAGGTTCCCTCCTCTGTAGGGAAGCTTCACTGGGCAGGAGATACCTGAGCTGGGCCCTGAAGGATGCGCAGGACTCCCAGAGCAGAGGAGGGAACGCATTCCGAGTGGAGGGAAGGGCTTGGGCAAACTCGTGCAGATGGCACAGTGTATGTTTCGTTGGGAAATGGGGATTATAATTTTAAAAACCAGACCAGCTGGCCCCTATGTACCTCTTATGATAAGAGGTATTGATTAGAATGGTGGCTTAGGTCCCGTGATGCCTCTAGCTTCTGAAGGGCACTGCCCAGATGAGTGCCCATTCTACTGGCTCCTCTCAAGAGAACATTTATTCTGCTGCTGGCAACAGAGCTGACGCCCCCGCCCCCCACCCCGCCGGGAGAGTGGAGGTGAGAAAGGCAGTTGTTAATGCCTCGGTGTTGATTTCCTTTAATTAGAATTCACTGAGCACCTATCTTACGCCAGGAACAGACCCTGCCTTTGCAAGACTCACAACTCGGTGGGAGGATGGGCCTGAAAATGACCCCCGTGTCAATTTCATCAGCCGCCATGCCCTGCAGCAATCCCCTGTGTATGCTTTACAAACATTTATTTCATTTAATCCTCAAAGCAGCCTTGCTGGTAGATATCCTCTCTCGCTTTAACTCAGGGGGACAGCATGGGTCAGAGCAGTCACGTGACTCAATCAAGCACCTGCAGAGAGTTAGTTGCTGAGGCGCTGGGACGCTGCACGGGTCTTTGGGGTTCTAAAGTTCAAATTCTTTCAGTTACCTCCTTCTGCCTTCATATCATGATAACCCAGGCACGTGGGCTTTCAAAGGACGCCCGCAATCTGGGCCATAAAAAAAATTGCTGGGAGAAGGATTGTGCTGGCTGATTTCAAGCTACCAACTGTTCTACTACCGACTCACAAAACCCCTGACTCTTTAAACCATCCACATCCAGCACGCTCCTGGATCACCTTTCAGATTGGGCGGTAGGCCAGCCATGGTGGTTACTGCAACTGCAAGAGGACCCTGCACTTCCTGGGCTCTGGATGGCTTACTGAGCATTACTTGACGAGCCCCATCTGTGAAATGGGTCTGGCCATAGCTTGCCTTCCGTGTCTACAGCTCCGGGCTCTGCATCTGCGGGGAGGCTGAGGCCCAGGTTTGCAGCAGGTAGATTTCTTCCCCTTCTTTGGGTCACTGTGGGGGATGAGGCTGGGCTGGGTGGGGCTGTCTCTCTGCTCCTGGCTTCCCTTCCACCCTCAAAAGCTTTCACGGTGATTAGTTCCCCTCATGGAGGGATCTTGTTTCGGTTCCACCAGGAGGGCCTCTGAAACTCCTACCTGAGATAAGAAGGCTGCGTCTCGGTTAATCTCCCAGCTTAGAGGCCACGTTTTAATATTTAAGAAGAGGTTTCCAGGCTCAGGGCCGGGTGGAGGGAGCGGTACGCGGGACCTGGCCTAGTGGGTTTTGAATGCGTGTATCGTTAGAGGCCCTTTCTGCTCATCAAGCCTGTGGGGCCTGGTGTCCCCTGAGTCATTTCTTTAGGTTGGATTTCACTGGTACCTGGACCAGGGGGCCTGACGGGGCGTTGTATTTATGGAGAAGCCCAGCTGGACTCGGGTTGTGTGCTTGGAAGTAGCACCAAGTCCAAGGATGGGCCAGTGTCTGACCCTGCTTCCAGCCCAAATGATTTCAGGCCTGTGTCTCTTCACTGTCTTCCTTCTCCCTCAGCTGGCATACTCCTGGCAGGACCCATCGGGAGTAGAAATTCGAGAAGGGAACCAGCCCTGAGTGAGCATCCTGAGTGAGTGAGCCTGGCCATCTGGCTGAGCTGGGTTTGAATCTGTCTTCACTCCTTTCATGCTGTGTGTTCCTGCGCAAGTCACTTAACTGCTCTGAGCTTTAATTGTCTCCTTTGTGAGGTGGGTGCTGTAGTATGTACTTCACATGGCGGTTTTGAGACCTTAATAGGCTCTTAAAGTGCCTGGTAGTAGGTTAGATTTAAAAAAAAAATAAATCAGTTGAAAAAATATGTATTCCTTGTAACCCTTGCTGGTTGGAACTCACACCTGTAGCCACTGTTTTTTTCCTAGGCCCTGAAGTGAGAAGGCAGGAGAAATAGCCAGAGACCTACAGGCCTGGTTCCTGCATTTTTTTAGCTTTGCCCAGAATAGTTAAGACTCTGAAAAATCAGTGAAGGTGCTGTGGGTGTTTCTCACATTCATAGGGGAAAACGGGTTTTCGGTCAATGATATGAAAATAATTGGCTGGAATAAATTAGATGAGTTTTACTTTAAATTACACCACCTAAGAGTTCCTCCCAAAGAACAACCTTCTATTAAGAAGATAATCACATGGAATGTATATTGCAATATAAGTTTCTATTTATGCATTTAAACAAAACATGAAACTATGACTGTACATTTTGTTTCTTATTCAGTGTAAATTTGCAATCTCTTTTATATATTTTTAATTAATTTATTTATGTCTTTATTTATTTTTGGCTGCATTGGGTCTTCGTTGCTGAGCGCGGGCTTTCTCTAGTTGCGGCGAGCGGGGGCTACTCTTCGTTGCGTTGCGCGGGCTTCTCATTGCGGTGACTTCTCTTGTTGTGGAGCATGGGCTCTAGGTGCACAGGCTTCAGTAGTTGTGGCAGGCGGGCTCAGTTGTTGTGCTCACGGGCTCTAGAGCGCAGGCTCAGTAGTTGTGGCAAATGGGCCTATTTGCTCTGTGGCATGTGGGATCTTCCTGGACCAGGGCTCGAACCCGTGTCCCCTGCATTGGCAGGCGATTCTTAACCACTGTGCCACCAGGGAAGTCCCTAAATTCAATTTTTGCTATTATGATTTCTTGTATGGTTTTTAAGGGGGGATATAAAATATGAAATTTTCTTTTTTTAAAATTTATTTATTTATTTTTTGGCTACATTGGGTCTTTGCTGCTGTGTGTGGGCTTTCTCTAGTTGCGGTGAGCGGGGGCTACTCTTTGTTGTGGTGCACAGGCTCTAGGCACGTGGGCTTCAGTAGTTGTGGCATGTGGGCTCAGTAGTTGTGGCTCGTGGTCTCTAGAGCTCAGGCTCAGTAGTTGTGGCGCATGGGCTTAGTTGCTCTGTGGCATGTGGGATCTTCCCGGACCAGGGATCAAACCTGTGTCCCCTGCATTGGCAGGTGGATTCTTAACCACTTCACCACCAGGGAAGCCCTAAATAACCTTTAACCTACAAGTTCAAAGAGAGCAGGAGAGAAGAGATTAGGTTACAAAAGATCATGACTCTTATCTCGGGTACTTCGTTGCTTACCTCCTCCTCCAGACACACCATCAAGAAATTTCAGAAGTCTACTGATAAAATAGAATGGAGATCAGCAAACTTTTTCTATAAAGGGCCAGATTGTAAACGTTTTAGTCTCTGCAGGCCACACAGTCTCTGTTGCAACTACTCATCTCTGCCATTGTAGCAGGAAAGCAGCTGTAGATGACATGTGAGCAAATGGGTGTGGCTGTGTGCCAATAAAACTTTATTAACAGAAACCATCAGTGGTCTTGCCAGTGTTGAACCACTGATTGTCTCCTGACTGAGTATTGTCTAAGCCAGTGGTTCTCAAAGAGTGGTCCCTGGTACCCGATCATCAGCATCACCTGGGAACTTGTTAGAAATACAAATTCTTGGGTCCCCACCCCAGACTTTCCGAGTCAGAAATGTTAGGGTGGGACCCAGCAATCTGAGTTTAACAAGCCCTCCACTTGATTCTGCTACATGCTCAGTTTCAAGAACCACTGATCAAATTCTTGCTCCATGTGAATCTTGGCTGCTCCCTGAGGATACTTTCCCCCTACAGCACTCTTCAGGGAGGCTGTGGTTTCCTCCTAGCTCCCAAGGAACTCCGCACCTGGAGATGGGGTGGGTGTCCTCTTTGCTTCCCATTGACGCTTTGAAATGATCTCTAGTCCTTCCTCCATAAAAACTCCCAGATAATGTGAAGGGCTTTGCAATAAACTCCTGCCTGTCTTGGCAGCTGGTTCTCTGTCACACTTTCCATCACTTCTCTTACCATCATGCTTCTGGCTTCAACCATGACATTGCAGATCAACACTCAACACTCTTCCCTCTCAGTTCCTGGACCTTCTTGGCTCCAGTGATTATTTTCCTTGCCCTTCAACCATCCACTTATGTTGTCATTACTCTGGACTTGACTTAAATGTCACTTTCTCAGAGAGGCCTTTTCTAAGCTAGCTTCCACCCGCAAGCCAGTCCTTTCCATATTTACCTTATTCCCAGCACTGATTAGCACCTGAAAGTATCTCATTTCACAGTTAACTTGCATGTCTGTTGCCTGTGGTCTTAGGTCTAGTTCTCTGAAAACAGAGCCTGTGATGGGAATGTTACCCAAGAGATTTATTAAGAGAATTCTCTTAGGAGATGAGGGGTGAGGGAAAGATGGTAAAGCAGGGAAAAAAATCTAAGCAAGAATATGACCTCAGGGATAGACAAATAGATCAATGCAACAGAATCCAGAAATAGATTCACACACACATAATTTTCAGCAAATGCCCCAATTTCATTAGGAAAGTCTTTTCAACAACTGGATAAATGTTTGAAAAAATGAACCACAATCTCTGCTTCACATTATACACAAAAACTAATTTGGGAAGGATCATAGGCCTAAATGTGAGAGCTAAACTATAAAACTTCTAGAAGAAAACAGTGGGGAATACCTTAGCAATTTTGGGGTAGTGAAAGACTTATTAGAAAAAACACAAAATGCACTAACCATAAAAAAATAGATAAATTGTACTTCATCAAAATTAAAAACTCCTGCTTACCAAAAGACCCCATTAAGAAAATGAAAAGGCAAGCCACAGATATGAGAAAATACAACACATATATCAGTTGTGGACTTGCATCCAGAATATATTTAAAATACTGACAAATCAATGATAAAAAGACAACTCAATAAAATGGGCAAATACTTGAATAGACATTTTGGAAGGAAAAATACATGAATGGCTTGTAAGCACATGGAAAGATGCTCAACATTATTATCCATCAGGGAAATGCAAATTGAAACCACAATGAGATATCATTTCACACCCACTAGAGTGGCTAAAATAAAAAATCTGACAACACTAAATGTTGACAAGAATGTGGAACAATTAGAACTCTCATACATTGTTGGTGTAAATTGGTACAATCACTTTGGAAAACTGGAGGGTTCTTAAAATGTTAAGTTATACATCCACCTATTACCCAATCATTCCACTCCTAGGTAGTTGCCCAGGAGAAATAAAAGCGTGTGCTCACAGAAAATCTTGTGTAGGAATGTTTATAGCCGCTTTAACCTATAGTAGCTAAAAATTGGAAACCCAAATTTCCATCCACAGAAGAATGGAAAAATAAATTATTGTTTATTCATACATTTGAATAGTACTCAGCAATAAAAAATGAACCTCTGATATATACAACACAGATTAAACTCAGAAATATTATGTTGATGGAGATCTATATACACAAAAGAATCCATACTGTGTGATTCCATATATATAAAGCTCAAGAGTAGACAAAATTAATCTGTGGTGATAAAAATCAGAAAAGTGGTTGTTCAATGGTTGGGATTGACTGGAAGGGGGCAGGAGCTGATGATGGGAATGTTTAATTGTTGATTGGGTTGTTGGTTACATTGGAAGACATTTGTCAAACTCATTGAGTTGTACTTTTAATACCTGTGCTTTTTACTGTATATAAATTTTATCTCAATTGACAAAATACGAAGCATCAAAAAAAGAAACAAAAGAATATAACAGCTGGAGACAACTTCAGTCTGATCCCAGGGGGAACTCTGGAACATAAATTGCACCATGGAGTTGGTCTCTCTTTATGGCAAGGGGGCTGGGATTTTGTACCCCCATGTCATTTAGTCAGTCTCCCGCATGGGGGGCGGGTAGCTTAGCTTCCTGGAAGAGGTTGTTCCATGTTGGCTTAGGGCAATTATCTGGAGAAGGAGTCAGCTATGAGTTGTATTGAGCCAACAACAGTGCAGCTGGGGGATGGGTGCACAGTCCAGTTAAGAGGATCTGGATGGGGCACCAACATCTTTTCCCACACTCCACCCCCAGCACAGCCTGGAGCCATTTGCTTCTCACATATGTTCATTTCATCCACGTGTGGTTTCTCCAGGACTCTGGTTGGCCACAATTTCTGAAGACGTTTCTAAGAGGAGGGGTAGTGGGCTGAACGACAGCCCCCACTATTGCAGATGGTGTCCATGTCATCACGAATACTCATCATCTTCCTCCACCACCACTCATTCCAGGTTCCCCTCTCCCTCTGGTTGTCTGAGTGGCTGGCCTGGTGAGGTGACCCTCATCCTGGAGGGTTCTGAGCCCCTGGTGACACCAGCTGTATCGCCCACGTACAGTTACTCCTAGGCACGCAGGCACCAAGAGATGTCCTAGCAAACTGCCCGAGCACCAAGCAGTTACCTCCCTGTCTCCACTGTGTGTCTGCAGCCCCTCCTCCTGATGATGATCGAGGTCAATGCCCTATGCCAGCATGGTGTCTGCTTCGCCTTCTGGATGACTGGCACGTGTTACTCCAGTTGACCAGGAGGCAGCCATAGCTTTGCGTTGAGTGGGATTGTTATTGAGTCCTGTGGGGGAAGCATCCTCCCTCTGGGCACTAGTGTTTCTAGACCCACAGAGTTCCAAGTCACAGAGAATTCCTCAAGCAAGTGGCTGGAGAACGTGGTGGGCAGAGCTGGTCCTGCCCCAGTCTTCCTGCTGTTAAACTGTCAGACCTTTGAAGTCAGCTGCTCTCTGTCTATTCACCACTGTATCTTCAATGCCAAGAACAGTACCTGGCATGTATTTAGCACTTGGTTATTATACTTACAGACCGATTGCCAGAAACTGACTTGATGCTTTATGGGGTATGTTTAAGGAATATCAAACAATGCCAGTTTTCTCTGAGACGTTCCAATTTATTTTATGATTATGGAGTTATAAATGTTCATCGTAGAGAATTTAAAATACAGAAAAAGCAGAATAAAAATCAAAATCGCCTGGAGATAACCTACATTAACCTACATAACCTACATAGTTCAGAACTATGCCATGAACTTGGTCTACGTAGTGGTTTTCGAGCAGCTTTTGGGAGCACTTGTGTTTCAGAGAAGGCGCCCCAGGAATTGTCTTGAGAGTAAAGGGGAGGGTATGTCTCCCCCAGAACAGGAACGTTTTTCACAATTTTATTGAAATTTTGTTTGAAAAAAAGGATTTGCAGCAAAGACAATAAAAAAGGTGGAAACCCACCAGTCTACACTGTGGAGCTGGCAGTTTTCATTCAGCTGACTTTCAATTTCATATCACCATCAATAAATAGTGCAGATGACCCAGGCTCTGCTATCGTACATGGCAGTTCCTGGCATTTGACCAGCCCCTGGTGTAGACTCTTCTCCTAAGAACACCGCAGAGTTATGTGACAGACAGAGGGAAACTTTTACTGCAAAAAACCAGATGTTGCGACTGGAAGCGACCAGTGGTGGTGGAAAACGGAACCATGAATGAGTCATGTTCAATCATCTCAGACAAGCATAAAAGTATATAAAAGATTAGTGCAGAAGAGAATTTATACCAGGCTCTGTGCTGTCTGGGAACATGATTTAGATTAAAAAGAGGAAAAAAAAATATCTCTGAGCCACCTGGAGCACCGTAGTCGGAAGGTTTTTAGGATTTGGATTTCAATATCCATCACTGTACCTCTTAGAATATTTTTATTTTTGAAAGGCATTTGGATGCCTATCAAAACAACCAGACCTGCGTTCGGGCAATATGTCAGAGAGAGATGACTGTCCACGTACCCATTGGCTCTCCAGACACAAGATTCAAGCATGCAGCCGTATCAGAGATGGCACATCCATCTCTGCCCCTTTGGTTTGGTGCTGAGGTCAAAATATATGCCCCTATTCAACTGTGCTTGGGTTTATAGCCTTAATGGGGAAAACCAAGCTGGATGAGGGGCTTAGGAGGGAGAATGGTAAATTTGAGGAGAGGGAGGGCTGGAGAATTTGCCTGGTGTCTGTGTTTATATTGAAGAGCTCCTTGGTTGATGTGAAGTCTGTAATCAGTTGCTGTGGTTCTTGGTTTCCTTTGGTTTTGGTGAACACAGTCAATTTCTCATCCAGGAACCTGGTTACCACACAGCTTGGCTTGATGAAAGAGGAATGCTGTGGTACCGCATCCTTACCAACACTTGGTATTTTCCAGCTTTTAATATTAGCCATTCTGGTGGGCATGTAGTAGTATCCCCTTTTGGTTTTAATTAGCATTTCCCTGGTAACTAATGATGTTGAGCATCTTTCATGTATTTATTAGCCATCTGGAGAAATTCTTTTACTACCTTCCTGTTGACTCAAAAGTCCATTACAGTAGAATGGAAAATTGGGTATCTTTGTGCTGAAGAATATTATACAGCAATAAAAACGGGAGGCCCAGGCCTTTATACCCCGGTGTCTATCAGTCTTTGGATGTGGGTCACCCTGTATTAAGCATGTCTTTGTATCCTGATGTTTTGACATCTGGGCCCTTGCTGACCCTGCAGGGACTGTCCCTCCCAGGGCTAGCCAGTCCCTAGGGAGAGTAAATGATCCACTTGTGAGCTCACCTTTCCTATGCAGACCAACCAGTCCAGAGTTCACACCCCAAGGACTTCCTTTATGGGGCTCTCCCATTCTGGGCTACTATCCACCTGCCGGAATCACCCCAGGGCCAGTTACCAGACAACTGGGGCCAGCCCCTTACACCCCAGAGCCTGCCAAAACGATTCAGACCAGCCAATCCTAAGCCTGCTTACTCTGCCTCACCTCGCCCATGTTCCTTCCTGTGGAAACCACAATAAAGGCTCTTGTCCATGTTTCCTCCTGCTCTGCCCAACCCTGGTGCTTCCCTGGGTGGCCCTGTGTGGTGTGGTAAGCCCCTTCTCTTCGAATCTGTGAGTATAACAAGCTGTCTTTTCAATGGCAATCATCTCCTGATCTGTTGGCCTTACCATACCTGAAAGATAACAGCATCCTGATTTAAAAGCACACCCTGGGTGGGACTTCCCTGGTGGTCCAGTGGTTAGGGCTCCGTGCTTCCACCGCAGGAGGCACGGGTTCGATCCCTGCTTGGGGAACTAAGATCCCACATGCTACACAGTGCGGCCAAAAAGGAAAAAAAAAAAAAAAGCACACCCTGGGAAGGGGTGGGTCCCTGGAGGAGGCAGGTCCTTGCATCTAGGGCCATCCCTATGGGGCTCAATAACTGGAGACCATCTGCCAGCAGCACCCCCTGGTGGGTGGGGCTACGAGGCCTTCCTTGGAGGGGGTGGTTGGTGTCCATCGTAGATTCCTCGCATCAAGGTGTAGGTGACCCTTCGTTCCAGGGCCTCACCCGCCTCACCCTAGTCCCTATCAGAGTGGTCCTGTTGTCCCTCCTCTGTCCAAAACCCACCCAGGACCCCCGTCTCACTCAGGATAAAAACAAAGGCCTTCCTGTGCCCTATGAGGCCTTATGGGATCTGCCCCTTCTCCCACTGGCCCCCCTACTTTGCCCCAACCACACTGGCCCCTTCACTGTTCCTCCACAGGCACGTCCCACCCCAGGACATTTGCACATCCTTTGCCCTCTGCCTGGAATGCTCTTTCCCTAGATCTACCCTTGGCTCATGCCTTCACTCCCTTCAGATCTTCGCCCATCTATCACCCACTTCTTGGCCACCTGCTCTAAAATTCCAACACTTGCCCCATCCGTGACGCTTCCTATCCCCCTTCCCTGCTTTCTTTTTTCTCTGCATAAGGTACCATGCATTGTACTCACTATTTCATTTAATGTCTGTTTTCCCCACTTGAGTGTGTCAGCTCCAGGGAAAAGGGGAGGGATTGTTGTCTATTTTGTTCATCACTGCATCCCCACTACTGAAAACAGGGTCAGGCTCAGAGCATCAGCAAGTGATCTGTTGGCTGAATGCAGAGGTGCACATTTTGGAGAAGGTGTTCAGGTCTGTTCCCCCTGCTCCTTTGGATAAATGCTGGTCCAACACCCAGAATGTGCAGTTTAATTACAGATGCATCTTAGTTTCACCGGCTCTGCCCTCTCGTATTCCTCTTTCATGTCTCCCCCCTCCCTCTCCTCTTTCATATCCATTTTCTTTCTTTCTCCCACTCCTTCCCGCTTTTTGGTACTTGATGGAATCACATTAAACTAATAAAGCTTTCATTACTGGGTTGTACCCGTAATTACGCACACTGAGAGCCAGGTTTGTTTTGATTTTCTGTGGACTTTTGGTCGCTGATGCTTTTGAACACTTGCTTTTATTCTTCAGTTGCCACTTGACCCCCCCATGTTTTAAAAAGGATGAAAAGCTTAGAAAAACATCAGAAATATCCTTTTATTTTTTCCTGCAAATTGATTTGGAGGGTTTTGTTTTGATTTCCCTCTTGGAAATGGTGGGTGTTAAAAAAGGATCACACGTTTCTAAACTGGCCACAAGGCTGTGAATTCTGAGATGGGAAGGAGATAAAGTTTATCATTTATTGGGGGGCTCTGAAAGGATCCCCACTAAAGGGAAAGTGTGGTATAGTCCCTATATGCCCACGGAGGCTGGGAGAGGTTGGATTAGAGCAGGGTCTCTCTGCCGCAGCACTAGTGACATTGGTGGCTGGATCATACCTGTGGTGAGGGCTGTCCTGTGCGCTGTAGGATGTTGAGCAGTATCCCTGGCCTCTATTTAGTAGATGCCAATAGCACCTTGCCTCATTTGTGACAATCAAGAACGTCTCCAGACACGGCCAAATGTCCCCCTGGGGGGTTGGGGCACAAGGGCCCTCTGTTGACAACCACCGAATTAGATCAAAACTTGTATGATAAGCGTTCATAACATCACTATTTAACAAGAGCTAAAAGATGGAAACAATCCAAATGTCCATCAACGGATGAATGGATAAACAAAATGTGGTCTATCCATACAATGGAATATTATACAGAATGATATAGTGATTCATGCTACAACATGGATGAACCTTGAAAAAATCATGCCAAGTGAAAGAAGCCAGACACAAAAGATCATATATCGTATGTTTCCATTTATATGAAATGTCCCAAATAGGCCAATCCATAGAGACAGAAAGTAGATAAGTGGTTTCCTGGGGTTGAGGGAAAGAGTGAATGAGGAATGACTGCTTAATGGGTAAGGGGTTTCTGTTTGGGGTGATGAAAAAGTTATGGCATTAGGTAGTGGTGGCGGTTGCATAATATGGTGAATGTACCCAATGTTGCTGAAATGTACACTTTAAAATGGTTAAAATGGTAAATTTTATGTTATGTGTATTTTACCACAATTAAAAAACTCAACAGCTCATGTGAGCTGTTTTACCGGCATGTATGAGCTTGAAAGATAAAAAGTTTGGTCCTTCTGTCCCCTTCTAGGAGAAGAGGGGGCCTCCCATCCCCCAATCCCTTTTACTCCACCCCAGAGATAGGAATCACTGATTTGCATAACTGAGATTCTAATACACTGATTGGAGACTCTTTCTTGGGGATGGATGTTTATTTCAGTTATCTCTTGCTATAAACAAGCAACCGTTTGTTGGCTCAGGGCTCTGCTGGGACCACTCACTTCTGCTCTGCGGTGTGTTGGCTGGGGTCATTCATGTGGCTGCAATCTGTTGAGAGCATGGCTGGGGCTGGAATGTCTGAGGGGCTTCATTTTCACAACTGGCCATTGGTCTGGCTCTTGGCGGGGGGCCTCGGTTCTTCATGTGGTCTTTCTGCCTCCAGTGTTCTGGACCAGCTTCTTCACAGCATAGTGCTGGGTTCCCAGGGGATAAATGTGGAAGCTGAAAGTATCGTAAGATCTAGGCTCTGGAATCCCCAAATGTCACTCCTACCATTTTCTATTAGTCAAAGCAAGTCACAAGGACATTATGCTAAGGGAAATAAGCCAGACACAGAAATACAAATACTGCATGATCTCACTTACATGTGGACTCTGAAATAGTTAAACAGTAGAATGGTGTTTAACTATTTAAACACCATTAAATAGAAACATAGAAACAGTAGAATGGTGGTTTCCAGGGGCGGGGGAGGAGAAAATGTGTAGTTGATGGTCTAGTGGTGCAAAGTTTCAATTATGCAGTTAAGTTCTGGAGATCTGATGTACAGCATGGTGACTGTAGTTAATAATACCATATTGTAAACTTGAATTTTGCTAAGTGGGTAGATCTTTAAGTGTTCTCAACACACACACCCACACACCCACACACAAAGGTAACTATGTGAGATGGGGGCTGTGTTAATTAGCTTGATTGTGGGGATTATTTTCACAATGTATTCATATACCAAATTGTATACCTTATACCATCTTTATTTGTCAATACCTCAATAAAGATGTCAAGAAAGCATTAGTAAACATTAGAGAAGGTTCAGGAAAAACACACAGAAAGCCCAGTTAGAAGTCTGCTGTGATGATCCAGGTGGGAAATAGGGCAGACTTGGAGGGGACCAGTGAGTGAATCCCTGCATCAAAAGTAGTGATGCTGAAATGTAAGCTTGAACGTAGGGGATGAAATAAATGGAAAGGGCTCTGGTCTGCTTTTGTTCTAGGGCTACTGTAACTGAAGTTTCTTTCCACGGGCCAGGTGTGATCATTTGAGTTAGGCGTGAGAGTTTATGGTCAGTCTGCAGATTCACCTTGGAATTCCCTCAGGACCTCCTGTGGTCTGGGGCAGGGTTCCAATATTCCTGAATCCTCTGGGCATATCATCTAGTAGCATTCCAACTAAATTAGGTTCCTGGACCCAATTCCAACTTTCCCACACCAACAAGCAGTTCTCAGACACCAACAAGGTTTCAACTCAGTCCTGACACTATCTATATTGAGATAGAATCAGATTCCACAGGAGCTCAGTCCCTCAAGACTTCAAATGCCAATCCAATCGTAAGCCCAGGTCAGAAGCCCTTCTGACCAACTGACTACAAATTGGAGGTTTCAACGTCCCCCTTCTTGGGTTCAATTAATTTGCTAGAACAGCCCACAGAGCTCAGGAAACCCATTAACTCACTAGATTACCAGTTTATTATAAAAGAATATAGAACTCAGGAACAGCCAGATAGAAGAGATACATAGGGCAAGGTCCTGAACAAAGAAGCTTCTGTCCTCCTCGGACTTGGAGCCCAGCATGATGGCACATGGAAGTGTTTTGGTTCCCCAACCTGGAAGCTCTCTGAACCCCCTCCTTTTTGGGTTTTTATGGAGGCTTCATTATATAGGCATGATTGATTAACTCATTGGCCATTGGTGATTGATTCAACCTCCAGCCCCTCTCCCCTCCCCAGAAATCAGGAGGTGGGATTGAAAATTCCAACCCTCTTGGTGTGGAGAAAAGGAAGCCCTCTTGCACTGTTGGTGGGAATGTAAATTGATACAGTCACTATGGAGAACAGTATGGAGGTTCCTTAAAAAACTAAAAATAGAATTACCATATGACCCAGCAATCCCACTACTGGGTATATACCCGGAGAAAACCATAATTCAAAAAGACACATGCACCCCAATGTTCATTGCAGCACTATTTACAATAGCCAGGTCATAGAAGCAACTTAAATGTCCATCAACAGATGAATGGATAAAGAAGATGTGGTACATATATACAATGGAATATTACTCAGCCATATAAAGGAATGAAACTGGGTCATTTGTAGAGACATGGATGGACCTAGAGACTGTCATACAGAGTGAAGTAAGTCAGAAAGAGAAAAACAAATATCGTATATTAACACACATATGTGGAATCTAGAAAAATGGTACAGACGAACCGGTTTGCAAGGCAGAAATAGACACAGATGTAGAGAACAAACGTATGGACACCAAGGGGGGAAAGTGGGGGGGTGGTGGTGGGATGAATTGGGAGATTGGGATTGACATGTATACACTAATATGTATAAAATAGATAACTAATTAGAACCTGCTGTATAAAAAATAAATAAAATAAAATTCAAAAAAAAGAAAAGAAAGAAAATTCCAACCCTCTAATTACATGGTTACTTGGCAGTTAGTCCCCACCCTTAGGTGCTTCCAAAAATCACCTTCATTATCATAAGCCCAGTTGAGGTGGAAAGGGGCTAGTTATGAAAAACAAGACACCCATTTCACCTTTAAGGCTCTGAAGCATTTTTTAAAGGAACTGAGCGTGAGACCAAATATTATAACAAAAGATGCTCCCATTGCTTTTATCTCTCAGGAAATTCCAAAGATTTTGGGAGCTGTGAGCCAGAACTGTGGATGAAAACCCAATATTGATATATATGAGAAATATATTTTTATAGATCACAACATCGCACCAACATTGCCCCGATTTCCAACATACTTTCTATAAATTCAGTGACGAGCAAAACAACCTCAGTAACAAAACGTCCTGGCCAAAGCAGCAACGTAACGTGCCCTCTTATTTCTCTTCTCATAGGACTAGAAGAGGCTCTAGATTGCCCTTAAAAAGCTTTCCCTGATAACTATTCCATAACCTTTGGTGAACTTTCTTGCTTCTCAAGGAAAGAGGGGGGAAATGTGATCAAAGTTGGAGATGATGCGAGCATTGGTAGGAGGCAACTGGGGAGAGCAGCTCTTAAAGGTAACGATGGAAGTTTCTCAGAAATGATTGGGTGATCTAATAGCTTCACTTCCGAGGAAAAAGCATGTCAAATCAGGAGACTTGAAGTTCTAGAAAAGGGTCTTTGGGATTGTCATCTTCTACCTTCCTCAGGGAAACAAATGAGGAAGCGGGGTTCCTGAGAGGGGACAGAACTTGCCTAAGGACACACAAGACTGAAGTCCTGGGCACTTGCCCCAGAACCTGAGGATCCTGGATGGCTTTGCTTGCAGTGGGGATTGCAAACACGTGGCCCTCACATAGGTTTTCTGGCCCCCATGATGGGGTTTTGTTTTGCTTTATTTTCGTGGTGCTCATTGTGTTAGCTGCCTTCATTTAAAAAGGGCAAGATTCCACATAAGAATCTGGATTTCTGTCTCTTAGTTTTTTCCTCTCTTGGGGACTCAGTATACCTGTCTGTAAAATGGGGACACTGATATGGTGGTTGTTATCCATCTGCCCCTCCCCTACCCCCATATCTTCCCCCCACCCTTCTCTCCCTGCTCTGTGCTCCCTCCTGGGGACTGACTTGCATGGGCTAGTTTCCCTTGCCTTCTGCTTCCTGGGATGGGAGCCCGGCATGGTAGCATGTGGAGGTGTTCTCGTTCCCCATCCTGGAAGCTCTCTGAACCCCCTCCTTTTTGGATTTTTATGGTGGCTTTATTACATTGGCATGGTTGATTAACTCATTGGCTATTGGCGACTGATTCAACCTCAGTCAATTGGCCAGTGGAAATCACTGGTGAGAGACTGGAGGGTAGTAGGAGGGAACAACTGGCATATTCTATTTCCCCAGCTCCTGTTGGGTGGCCCCTCTCCCATGGTCCCTCACCAGGGAGCCCTACACCCCTTCATTTGGCTGAGGGTGGTACCAGCTCCCCACCCATTGCTGGCCCCAGGAAATTAAATATCCCTTGCTGGTTCCTTTAACCCTGTTAGCACCTGTGAAAATAGACCCCTTTACTAGATCCCCAGAACTTATCAATACTGTATTATGTACTTGAAATTTGCTAAGAGAGTAGATCTTACATGTTCTCACCACAAAAAAGAAATGGTTATTATGTGACATGATGGAGGTGTTAGGTAAGGCCATTGTGGTGGTAATCTTATTGCAACATATAAATGTCTCAAATCAACACTTTGTACACCTTAAACATATTCAATGTTACATGTCAATTACGTCTCAATGAAGCTGGGGAAAAAGAAAACCATGGCAATACATCTACAAAAAAAGAGAGACCCTTTATTAAACTCTCCTCAATTAAACCCTTTGAATGTACCACCTATGTCCCACTGGGACCCTGACAGATGCCATAATATCCCAGAGAGATCGTGACACATGGGCTGGCACTTAGCAAACGCTCAGTCCACTTGTTATTGTCACATTATCACACTCCTGTTATTTTCATTACTGTCATCTTGGTGTAATTAGAATTATAGACTCTGCTAGTTGGAAAGAACCATAGAAATAATTTCCTGTGCAGTGCCAGGAGAATAGTACCTGGCCTGTTTGTTGAGTGAATCAATGAATTTTTTTCAACTGGGGATACCTCTCCTTTCACACCTCCTGTCATGGGGAGCTCACTAGTGGAAAAGGTAGCTTCTTATTTCATTGGATGGCTTTGTTAATTTTACCAGGAAGATGAGCAAACACGGGGCAGGTTATCTAGTGTTTTGCTGCCCTTGGCTGGGTGGTTGGAGGTGGGGACACAGGAATCATGGGGACACAGAGCTGAGAACACAGACACTGTAGACCAAAGACAAATTCTCACCCAAATCCTCAACCCTCCCAGGCACCTCGCACGGCCCAGGAGGAAAAAGTCAGTCCCCAATTCAGTATCAGCTAGACTCTGCAGAGTCCCCAAGATGGAGAAGCCTCCAGAGTTTTCCCAATGCCCCCATTTCCCACATAACTTCATAGGAGACACTCTGACGAGCAAAACAACTTCTGTCGCAAAATGATCTGCCCAAACCAGCAACTGAGGGGATGAAGGCTGAGTAAGGAAGGATGCGCTATTATTTTTATTCTCAGGGGACTAGAAGATACTGGGAGAGACTCTATATACTGTCCTTAAAGATTCTTACTGATACCTTTGCTGCGCCTGTCATGAGATCTACACTGCAGATGCCAGATCCAGAGGGGAAAATAAGTAAATAAACACACGCATAAAATCAGACAACATCGCCGCCTCGGCTGCCAGCCCCTGTGGCCCCAGGTGTGCGGGGTAGAGTGCATCACCTTGCCTTTGGACCGCAATCAATGGAGCAGGCAGGAAATGAGAGGAAATTAATTTCCCCCCCCCCTCCTCTTTTCCTCCCCTGCTGTCCCTCCTGTTTTTACACAAGGGCCTTTTAAAATGTTGGTTCCTCTCTGATTAGAGCGTCATAGAGGTTCGAAACAGCCTCTTCTGGACTAAACCCCCTCTGCCCTTAACCAGAATGATTGGCTGGTTGCCTTGGTAATTGTCCTCGTTCGCTGTGTAGAAGCCACAATTATGAAGGTTTTTCTGGGTACTGATCCTCTTAGTGCCTTTTTCTTATAAGTTCACAACAAGATGGGACAAAGGAGACCTAATAGATTTTATTGCTCCGGGCTTCTTGGAGTACTCAGAGCCCATGACCTGCGGGCATGAGCTGTGAGTGCCGTTTAAATTGGTTGGCTTTGCCTGGAGATAAAGCTTTACATTCAAGAGAGTGGCTGAGGTTCTATTAGCTGGAGAGCCAGGGCCAGAGAATGAACTCACAGACCCGGTTGGTCTACCTCCGCTCATAATGGAAAACCCAGATGGGCATCTGAGGCTGAGGGCTGGAGCACTTAACCTTTCACTGATAATCGAAGAAAATGGACCTATAACTGCTCTCTCGAAACTCAGGCATGATTCAGGTTCAAGGCAGGAGAGCTCTGTGGGTTGTTGAAGAACCCAAGCTGGAAATGTTCTGGGCAGAGGCTGCTTTCTACACTTTAAAGAGAAACAGGACTCCATTAGCTGTGGTAATTGGAGAGCAGAAAAAGGGGGAAAGATGATGATTATGATGATGTCGATAATCACGATCACTATAATCATATAATTTAGCCGTAAAGGGTACAAGATGCTCACAATCATTACCTTAGCTGGTCCTCCTGACAGCCTGGGGGTTGTCTGTTCCTTATTGGAGATGGGGAAACTGAGGCACAGGAAGGTTAAAGCAACTTGTCAAGTTGGAAGGTGTGTTGGAAGAGATGGTATCAGACACAAAGAAATCTGACTGCTAGAATCTTCCAACCACATAGAACCCCCTTTCACCAAAGTAAAATCAATTCTAAGTTTTGGTGGAAATAAAGTTTTGAATGGTGGTTTGTAGACCCTCTACCTAGGTGTTCCAGGGGCTAATGCGCCTTCATTAGAAAGGCTTTTGGGAATTCCCTGGTGGTCCAGTGGTCAGGATTCTGTGCTTTCAATGCGGAGGGCCTGGGTTCAATCCCTGGTTGGGGAACTAAGATCCCGCAAGTGTGACCCAAAAAAAAAAAAAAAAAGTGTAGAAAGGCTTTGAATTTTGACAAGTCCCCATTGGAACCGAATACTCTCAGAAAGGGGTCAAGTCCATGGCTATTTCATCCAGAGAGTCAGCTCGTTTGCTTGGTAGTAGCTGTGTTGAGAAGGATTCTGAGTTTGTCTGGATTTACTATTCAAGATGCCATCTTGATTGGTAATGTTTACCCCGAAAGAGGGATCGGGAGTCATGTGTTTGCCTCCTCTGCAGGCTTATCTGCTGATGCCCTACTGGAGATTAGCTCACTAGATAGTTCTTCAGGTGTAACTATTATCTGAAAACCCAGAACTGTAATTTGGTGGTTCCAGATTCATTCCATAATTTGCAAAAATCTTTCTATCTGGAAATAATTTCAAACTTACTGAAAAGTTTCAAGAATAAGAATAGAATGAAGAATACCTATAGTCCTTTACCTGGAGTCACTTGTCAACATTTTACTCTGCTTTTTCCTTTTCTCTCATATGTGTATAATTTTTCTGAAACATTTGAGAGTGAATTGCATATATCATGGTCTTTTACCCCTGAACATTTCAGTGTATATTTCCGAAGAATATGAATAGCCTCATGTAACCACACTAGTTGTCAACTTCAGAGAATTTAGCATTGATACAATACTTTCATCTCATCTTCATCTGTAGCCCAGCTTTGTCAATGGACCCAAGAATGTCCTTCTTAGCATCAGCTATTACATTTAGCTGTCACGTCTCTTTAGCTTCCTTCCATGATGCTGACATGTTTGACAGTCTCAGAATTTTGAAGTGTCCTGGCAGAGAGGTTTAAAATATCCATTGAAGTGTTCAATATTTTTTTTTTCAAAGTTTAAAACAGCAAAGGGAAGTCAATCTTTTCCTTTTTTTAAAATCTTTATTGGAGTATAATTGCTTTACAATGTTGTGTTAGTTTCTGCTGTACAACAAAGTGAATCAGCTATATGTATACATATATCCCCGTATCCCCTCCCTCTTCAGCCTCCCTCCCACCCTCCCTATCCCATCCCTCTAGGTTGTCTAAGTGTTCAATATTTTTGAGCACCAAATGTGTGTACTCTGCTAGGCGTTGGGCCTTAGAAAGATGAATTTGACAATTCTTGCTGAAGTGAGATAATAATCAGAACAATAAAGCTAACATTTACTGAGTACTTGTGATGTGCCCAGCACTTTATGTGCATTATCTCATTTAAACCTAAAATCGTCCCATGAGGTGTGGGCAGTATGATTGTTCTCCTTTATAGATGGGGAAAGGGAGGCTCAGAAATGTTAATGAGCTTGCCCAGCACCATGCAGGTGGTAAAAAGAGTTAAAATTTTGTCTCAGGCAGCCTGATTCTAGAAACCACACTTTTTTTTTTCAGTTTATGTTATTGAGCAGAGTTGATTTACAGTGTTGTGTTAATTTCTACTATACAGCAAAGTGATTCAGTTGTACATGTATACATTTTTTTCATATTCTTTTCCATGATGGTTTATCACAGGATATTGAATATGGTTCCCTGTGCTATCTAGTAGAAGCTTGTTGTTTATCCATCCTATATATGCCAGTCTGCATCTGCTGATCCCAAACTCCCAATCCATGCCTCCTCCACTCCCCTCCCCCTTGGCAACCAGAAGTCTGTTCTCTATGTCTGTGAGTCTGTTAGAAACCATACTTTCAACCACTGCATTATTCTGTCTTTGAAACATAAATTCAACAGCATGGTAGAGATTGGATAAATAGCATATAAATTATTCATTCATTGATTCCTTTGATTAATCCATTGATTCATCATTCGTTCATTGTTTCATTCACTGGCTAATTCATTAATTGGTTCACTCAACCATTCATTGATTAATCCATTTATCCATCCAACCATCCAACCATCCATCCATCCATCCATCCATCCATCCTTCCATCCTTCCATCCTTCCATCCTTCCATCCATCCATCCTTCTATCCATCCATCCATCCATTCATCCTTCCATTCATGCCTCCTGTGGTCAAGGTACTGTGCTAGGTTCTAGGGACACAGCAGTGAAACAGAGCAGATATAGTCTCTGTTCTCATGAAACTTACTGTCCAAAAGGGGAAGACAGATAATAAAGAAAGCATAATTAGTGATATGAGAGTAAAAGTATAAGAAGTAGGAAAATCTAACCTCATCCAGAAAGTCAGAGAAGGCTCCCCTGACAAAGTAGCATTTAAACTAAGTTCCCAAAAGCTGTGTGGAAGTTAGCTCAAAAGAGGGAGGGGTTGCTTCTGTGTAGGAAAAAGAAAAGAGAGCTTCATGGAGGAGGTTGCATGCGAGCTGGGTTTTAAAATGTGGGTGGGATGTGAAGATTCAGAGGTGGGTGAAGCATTTCCCAGGTGAGAGTAACAGCGGAAACAAAGGTAGGGCACTGGTGGGAGTGCATTAAGGGAAGTCCCAACCATTTAGTCTCTTCTCCTAGCTGCAGAGATTCATCAGGGGTCATCCCTGCTTCTGGGACTGTTAATTGGGAAGTCATGTAATAATCTTAATGCAAATGAAATACATTGGGCCTCTAGATCTCTTGTTTTCCTGACTTGGTACCCCAAATGGGTACCACTTTGGATACAAAGCCTACTCGGCACTACATGCATCTCTTGAATCCAGGGACAGTTGCTCCTGAAAGCTTATTCCAGAGAAATGTATTATCTACCACATAGCAGCTGCTATTCTAGGTGCTGAGGTTACGGTATTGAAGAAAGCAGAAAATAATCCATGGTGTTGTCAAGTTTTCATTCTGCAACTTTAGTTTGTAATCTTAATCACAAACTTATTTATAATTTACAATTAAAGGGCATTTTGGAGTTTGAAGATCCCTCTGGTTTGGGTGCAACCAGATAAAGTGGGAAACTTAGCACCCGACAAGCAGGTGACCTACAGTCAAATCTGGAGCAAGTCAGCCCCTCCTCTGAGCCTCAGTTTCCTCATTTGTCAAATGAGTGGGCTTGGTCAGACCTTTAAGACCTTCCTAGCCTTGAAATTCTTGGATTCTACAAACCAGAGGAGCAGACGCACCCTGGGAACCGCAGGCGTCTGTGTCTGGGCGAACCTGGACATTTACTGCTTTTGTTCCCTGCTTTGACAAGGGGCTCCGGGGGCTCCTCCTGACAGTTCACCCCTCTTGGCTAATCAGAATTCTCTTTCTGTCTGCCTTGGTTTTCTGCACTTCAACTTGCATCATAAATTATTCTTTCTCTAAATGGCAGGCGTAGGTAAGTTACCAAAAGGTCACTCAGAACCCCAATCAATCCCAGCTGCTTTAATTACTTTAGTGCTGTTTGGACGTGTGTGTGTGTGTGTGTGTGTGTGTGTGTGTGTGTGTGTGTGTGTGTGTGTGTGTGTGTGTGTTGTAGCAGCAACTCGCAGGAGAGGATCAAGAACCATTTTTCTCAGAGGTGATGGAATTTCCTTAAGGAAAGTTAATTGTGTTGGCTTTTGTGTGTGGTAGGAAAACCCCCATCCAAAGAGACATTCATATATATTATATGAATAACAAAAGAGAACATATTTGCTGAGGAATCACTTGTCTTTGACAAGCTGACGGCAAATTCTGGAGACTAAATAAAAGCTGAAACAAATGTGAAACTAAGATTAAAACCAGATGAAAATAATCCATTTAGTAAAATAGTCACCCCCCACCCCCCCAATCCCATAACTTTGTCTCAAAGCTCCCACGAAGGTTCTAAATGTTGTGTTTCATCTTTAGTAGGAATTTAGAGGCAAAGCAAAGTGTGATAAATACTATTCAGCTTTGACCCTGCTGGTTTCACTGTGGCTCTCTCCTGGCTGGCCTGTGGGTGCAGAGAAAGACATTTTTACACTCAGTGTCTTCGGTGAAAGGCTCAAGTCTTAAAGAGTTTTTGGGAAAGGCAAGGTTCTTGGTGCTGTTTTCTTTGCTTGTGAAGGAATTTTCCCCCTTACTCTGTTGATTCAATCTCTTCTCTGTGAGAAACATTATAAAACAATAATTTATAATTTATCATATTATAACAAGACAATAACTCAAGCTAACTTTTGAGTGCTTCTACAGGTATTATTCTAAATATTTTGCATTAATTGTTTTAATTCTCATGACTGTTATTATTCCTACTTTACATACGGGAAACTCAGGCACAGAGAGGTTTCATCACGTGCCCAAGGTCACCCAGCTGGGAAGGGGTGGAGCCACGTTCAGAACCTTGGCAGTCTAGACCAGACAGTGGTAACAGCTGACTTTTATCCTGGTGTACTGAGTTCCCAGAATGATGTGAAATACTTTGTATTTAAAATGTGAGAATTCTCACAGCAACACGGTGAAGCTGGTACTCTTATTTTTCTGAATTTTCACATGAGGAGACTAAGGCTCAAGAGACTTAGGGGATATACAAGGACACACAGCACAATGCAGCTGGGATTTCATAGCTGTTCCATTTGGATCTAGATCCTGGGTTGGTAAACTTATGGCCCAGGGGCCAAATCTGGCCCACTGCCTATTTTTGTAAATAAAGTTTTATTAGAAAACAGCTATACCCATTTGTTTTTGTGTTGCCTATGGCCACTTGTGTGCCACAGTGACTGTCTGGCCTGTGGAGCTGAAATATGTACCGTTTGGTTCTTTACAGAAGAAGTTTGCCACCCCCTGCTCCAGGCCCTGTGTTCTCAGCTTACTTCCATCTCCTGCTTTTCCATGTACCATGATTCCTAAGGCTGGTGGTTCCAATGCTCTGGTCTGATATTGGAATGCAACCTGGTCTCAGCCAGAGGTGGAGAAAGCCATCTCATCTGAATTCCTGCCCCTCTTGGGGGAAAAAAAATTGTAAACTCTATCTTGTTCAGACTCTCTCCCTTGCTGGCTTTGATAAAGCAACTTGCCATGTTGGGGAGACCCATGTGACAAGCAACTGAGGTGGCCTCTGGTTAACAGCCAGCTGGGAACTGATGCTCTCAACCCAATAGCCCAGAAGGAACTGAATCCTGACAACAACAACATAAGTGAGCTTGGAAGAAAAACCTTCCCCAGCTGAGCTTTCAGATGGGACCCCAACCCTGGCCAATACTTAGATTTCAAGCTTGTGAGAGACTCCAAAAGAGGGAGCCTAGGTAAATTATACCTGAATTCCTGATGTGCAGAAACTGTGAGATAATAAATGTGCACTGTTTTAAGATGCTAAATTCATGGTGATTTTTAATGCAGAAATAGATAACTAATACAACCATGGAGAAGGAAGATCTCATAAAAAGAGATATAAATATATAATCTAAATATATTGATTTAGACCATACACTTTATTGACTTTACTCTATGAAATCCATATAACAAGTCTAAGAGCGTGTTGTTTCTATTCACATTTATATAGATGGAAAAACCAAGACTCATAATTTAAGGGACTAGTCCACAGTCTTACAGCTGCAAAGTAGCAGAAATGGGATTTGAACCAAGTCCTGTCTGACTCAAAAACTACCATGCTCAAACATTTTCTAACATATATTTCATCCAGTTCCATAAAGACTGGGGACTAATGTCTTTTTCTTGGACTAGTTAGAGACCCAGAGTACTGAAAATATACCCTTTAAATTCAATTATTTTAATATAAATTTATTTATTTTATTTTTATTTATTTTTGGCTGCATTGGGTCTTCGTTGCTGTGTGTGGGCTTTCTCTAGTTGCAGCAAGCAGGTGCTACTCTTCGTTGCCGTGTGTGGGCTTCTCATTGCGGTGGATTCTTTTGTTGCAGAGCATGGGTTCTAGGTGAGTGGTCTTCAGTAGTTGTGGCTCGTGGGCTCTAGAGTGCAGGCTCAGTAGTTGTGGCGCATGGGCCTAGTTGCTCCACGGCATGTGGGATCTTCCTGGACCAGGGCTCGAACCCGTGTCCCCTGCATTGGCAGGCGATTCTTAACCACTGTGCCACCAGGGAAGTCCCTAGATTCAATTTTTGCTATTATGATTTCTTGTATGGTTTTTAAGGGGGGATATAAAATATGAAATTTTCTTTTTTTTAAATTTATTTATTTTTTGGCTACATTGGGTCTTTGCTGCTGTGTGTGGGCTTTCTTTAGTTGCGGTGAGCGGGGGCTACTCTTTGTTGCGGTGCACAGGCTCTAGGCACGTGGGCTTCAGTAGTTGTGGCATGTGGGCTCAGTAGTTGTGGCTCGTGGGCTCTAGAGCTCAGGCTCAGTAGTTGTGGTGCATGGGCTTAGTTGCTCTGCGGCATGTGGGATCTTCCCGGACCAGGGATCAAACCTGTGTCCCCTGCATTGGCAGGTGGATTCTTAACCACTGCACCACCAGGGAAGTCCCTAAATTCAATTTTTGCTATTATGATTACTTGTATGGTTTTTAAGGGGGGATATAAAATATGAAATTCTTCAAAAAGACTTTCCTTCTTAATTTTTTGATGCCCTTGCTTTGCTGATACTTTAAGTTCTATCTTTTTAAAACATTTGTATTCACCAGTGCCTATCACAATGCCTAGCACATTGCCAGCAATTAATAAACATTTGTTGAGTGAATGTATGCAAGAACTGTCTTCAGGACTGATGCAGGTTCCTGCTACCTATACAAGACTAGGGTATGCACAATGAGCCCAGAATTGGTTTATAGGGAGAGGTGAATCTATTTTGGGAACCAGATCTAAATTTGGCCTTGAGGAACCCCTGCATGGAATATGGGCTTCCTCAAATGTGTGAGTCTGAAGATGGCCTTGAATTTGTAAACTCCTGGAGGGGAAGAACCCTGTCCTTTAAAACTGAGTGTTCCCTGAAGCCTAGGGTTCTCAGTCAGGTTTGGTTGATTTTAACTGCATGATGGGAAGAGGCAGGTGATGATGACTTTGGGGCAAAAAGCTATGGGCCAGTGGAAGGTCTGCTTCAGCTCGGTGAACGCTTTCCTGCACTCGTGTGGCATGGTGGTCAGGAACCTTCCTCAGCACTGGGGTCAGTTAGCCCAAGTTTGAATCTTGGCTTCTCCCATTGCCAGTTGGGGGACTTTGAGCAAATCATATGTCCTTCTATGGAGATAGCTTCCTCAGTGTGTGTTGTGAGGATCAGGAGAAGTCATGAGTGCAGGAAGCGTGTTCTCAATGGTAACTTCTATAACCATCCACCCCTCCTGTTTCTTGAATCTCTCTCTGTCTTTCTCCAGTCTCTCTCCTGTCCCCCCTAACCATCTGCTCTGTGAATATCCACCCCCCTAGATGTCCCACAAACCCCTCAAGCTCACCATGTGTAAACCTAACCTAAACTCATTACTCTAACTCCCTCCTGTGTCCCCAAACCTGCCTTTAAAAAAAATGTCCATCTCTGTTAAGGATGCTGACATTTACCTGCTCCCCTGGAAACCTCAGAATTATCCAGAGCTCTTCCCTGTCCCTTACCTCCCACATCCAGTTGGTATCCAGGCACTCCCACTTCTGCCTCCTGAATGTTCCCATCCCTTCCCTAATCTCTATGGCAACTGCGTTAATTGAATCTGTAGCCATTTCTTAGGTACCAGCTTCCTAATTTTCTTCCTTGCCTCCCCCAGTTCTCTGTCCTCCTTTTGAGTCCGGAATGATTCTTCTCAAATCAAGCCACATCATTATCCCTCTGTGTAAACATCCCAATAACTTCCCTCCTACCCTCTGGAGTCCAATTTCCGTAACAAGGCATACACAGTCCTTCAGATTAAGATCTCTCTCTCTCTCTTTCCGTCTCCTCTTCGTTCTTCTCTCTCTCTTTTCAAATCATAATATAATTTACACATAATAAAATGCACGTATCTTACTAGTTTTATTTGGCACGTTTTGACAAACTTGCACACGTTGTGGAACGTTTCCACCACCACGAAGCTTCCTTCATGGTCTTTCTAGTGACACTTCCCCCGCAGAAGTAACCATTGTTTTTGATTTCTCTCATTTCGTTTTTTTGTGCGAGATTTTTATTTAAATGGGATCATACAGTATGTACTCTTTTTGTGTCTGGTCTGGTTTCTTTCACGCAACGTAATGGCTTTGAGATTCATCCATATTATTGCATATACTAGTTGTTTCTTTTTATTGCGGAGTCATATTCCATTGTAGAGTTCTGCCATATTTTTAAAAAATTGATTTACCTGTCGGTAGGCATTTGGGCTTTTTCCCCACTTCATAATCTAGCCGACTAGACATCCTTGCTGTTCTTTAGAGACGCAGCATGCTTCAATAGCTCTCCCCTCACACTTTGCTATTCTCCCTGTTGAAATACCTTTCCCTATCTTCATTTCGTAAACTCCTGCTTATCCCTCAAAACTCAGCTCAGACAACATCTCTTTTTTTTTTTTTAATTTATTTATTTTATTTATTTATTTTTGGCTGCACTGGGTCTTTGTTGCTGCGCGCGGGCTTCCTCTAGTTGCCGCAAGCGGGGGCTATTCTTTGTTGTGGTGCACAGGCTTCTCATTGCGGTGGCTTCTCTTGTTGTGGAGCACGGGCTCCAGGCGAGTGGTCTTCAGCAGTTGTGGCTCGTGGGTTCTAGAGCGCAGGGTCAGTAGTTGTGGCGCACGGGCTTCGTTACTCCACGGCATGTGGGATCTTCCCGGACCAGGGCTCGAACCCATGTCCCCTGCAGATTATTAACCACTGCGCCACCAGGGAAGCCCCTCAGACAACATCTCTTGATAGTCTTTGTCCAACTCAGGTTGTTATTTGCTTCCTCCTTCACTCAAGCATTTTTACACTGTGTTAAATTCCCTATGTATGTGTTTGTTTCTTTGATGCACTGGTGAGTTCATGGAGGATCGGTGGAACCTCTCACTCACCCAGAACCCTGTGGGGTCTTAATCAGTGTTTGTTGATGAATGCTATTCTATAAAGGAAGCAGAGCTGAAGAGTTAAAAGCTCACATTCTGGGGACTTCCCTGGTGGTCCAGTGGTTAAGACTCTGTGCTTCCAATGCAGGGGGCGTGGGTTCGGTCCCTGGTGGGGGAACTAAGATCCTACATGCTGCATGGTGCGGCCAAAAAATTTAAAGAAAAAAGCTCAGATTCTGGAGTCAGGCTGCCTAAGTTTTAAAATCTTACTTCTGCCATTTACTAGCTGTGTGATTTAGGCAATTAACTCAGCCTCTCTGAGCCTTAGAAATTATCTGTGAGGTTTTGGTGAAGATTGAACAATGTTGTATTTATAGATATATAAAATGCTTAGCACAGAGCCTGACACGTACAAAGCACACAGTAAAATGTGGGCCGCTTTTATTATTACTATGGTTGTTACTGTTGTTATTTAAAGAAGAGGTGTTCTAGGAACCAGGAAACCAATAATCCCAGTCCGTATTTAGGCAGGCCACTTTCCGTCTGTGTCTCAGTTTCCACATCTATAAAATAAGGAGTTTCTTCTTCTAAGATACTAGCCAGCAAGTCTCCCTCCCTGTGTTTTCTACCTGCTATAAAACATTCAAATGGTGAGTCAGCATTTATCTTCTAAGTCCATCACAATATTACCCCCAGTCTGACCAGTTCAGCCTGTCAGAGGACCTTCTGCCCTGAACTGTGCTGGGAAAAACAAACAATGAACAAAAATACCCTTTCCAATTTGGGCCTCACCAAGCTCTCTGCCCTGACACCTTTATAACTCCCCTCTGCTAGATTCCATCCATTTCCTCCCTTCTAGGTTGGATGAGGCCAACCTCGATTTAGAGACCTGGGTTCAAATCCCAGCTCCACCACTTAACTAGCTGGATAACTTTGGGTGAGTGACTTAACTTCTCTGAGCCTCACCTGTAAAATAGGGATAAAAGTAAGTACCTCTTAGGGCTTTTGTATTAAATGAGAGAATGCATCTAGAGTGCTCAGCAGGAATGTCTGGTGCCTACAAGTGATTTTAAAAGGCTCTGCTTGTTATGTTTAAGTCATTATTCCAACAGTTTGGGATGAGAGCTTACTCTTGAGGATCATGGGTCCCATTTAGTTTTACTGCCTCGGTTTCTCCAAGGCAGTGATTTTACCAAGGAAGTTCCCCCAAGGTCATCTCAGTTTCCCCAAGGTCAAAGTGATTCAGGCAATGCTTCCGATTGAGGGCAGGTGCCCAAGGGTTATTTATTGGCCATCGTGGGCTGGAGAGAAAGATCATTTCCTAGAGAGGCTCATCTCTGACCGATGGGTCCCAGTGTCCTCTAGGACAAAGCACATTGTTGGTGCATTTAGAAAACTACGCTCATCCCTGGAAGCTCAGTTGATCAGAATCCCAGCTGATTGCCTTCCTGGGCTCTCAGTTTGTGACCTTTTAAATGCCCTGGAGCCAGCCTGTCTGCTGCTAGTGTCCAAAGCTCCACTAATGGGTAAACAAGGCATTCTGATATAAGAGGGATTGGGCTGGATCCCATCTGAGAAAACTCTCAGCCTCCGTGTGCACCTTTGCCCCCAGTGACAATGATGGTTCTGAAGTTATGGCGGGGGGGGGAACAGTTCATTCTCACCTCAAGGATATGTAGTGGGAGCAGGAAGAAGATGCAGAGAATGTTTGTTTTGTGAGCAGGTGGGGAAGTTGTGGACGCTGATGGATGGGAGAGGAGAATACTTGCTTTCTCCAACTCACCTGCCTGCTCCAGGTGCTACAAAACAGCGATTTGTAGCTATTAGCTAAAACAGTGCAGGCAGTGATGAACATCTTTGCTTTAGGTGTTTCCTGCCTCAATCAATGATTAGACCCTCCTACGGAGTCATTACTTGGACCCTCCCTGCATTTTATAGAGTGCCTATAGCAGCCTATCGTGTCCAGCAGGGGCTTAATAAATGCTTTGTGGGTCCCAGTACTTATGTATGGGGACTGTTACAAAAGTTGGGCTCAAAGAAGGGTGTTCAGAAATACATACATCAAAAGAGAGGCCAGTTCAGTTTGTTTCAGTGTTTTCATCACACACCGTTATTTAATGCCTTCCAAGATCAGGGGTCAATTTTCCTTTTCAGCTTTGTCCTGCTGTATACTTACTATGTATGCAAGGCTTCCTCAAACCAGAGGATAAAGGGCTAGTAATTTTGGGTTAAAATCCAGCGAATCAAGTTCTCAGAATCCTAGGTTGGAGTTTGGAACTCACTCACAAGCTGGAAGAATAGCAGCATATTTTGAAAGCCATCATTGGTTAATAGAACATAGCAGTTAAGCATCTGTGCCTGGAAGTCCAGAAAACCTGAGTTCAGTTCCTGCTTTTCTCACTATCATCTGGAAAATGAGGATGTTACCTTCCTCGTGGGGTTGTTGGGTAGGTTTGATGAGTACCCACCCATCAACCCCACGAGGAAGGTAATATCCTTAACGCAAGGTGCATTAAGTACCTTGCCAAGTACCTGCCACAAAGTCTCTCCTCAAAAGGTGGTCATTATGATTGTAATATTATTATTTCTATTATTAGCACCAATCATTATTACGAACTATTTGTTATTATTATTATTAGTTTTCCTAGAATCATGGCCATGGCCATGGCCATCCAAGAAGCAAGCTGCAGGCCCCTTCTCTGCTGGGAGGCTCCCCTAGGTCAGTGGTTGGGTAACGCAATGCTGCGTAGGCACTAGAAACAGATGCCAGGAACAGGGTCCTGACATGAATGGGGCACAGCGCCTGTTGCTGGGGCTTAGTTTAATTACACCTGGTGGCTCCTGGCCCCCCAAGCGAGTGGTGCCTGCCTATGGGAGGACAGATCACGTCTCTGTCTTCTGAGTAAGCTGTCTTGTGTCATCTTCTGAGTCCTGCAGTGTTCTCACCCCCGCCCCCGCCCCACTGCCCCCTCCAGCCTCCGCATTTTGGCATCTGGGTGAGCTCTCCCAAGGGCAGGGAGAGGTGAAGGGGAGTGCATGGGAGATCATGGCTGCGGGGAGACTGTGGAGGGGGGCAGAAATTACGGAGCTCCTGGAAACAACCCCTGGATTGGAAATGGAATGATCAGGAATGTTCAGCTGTTTGTGGGTCATTTTGACCTCCTCCCAGATCAGGTCACACATGTGCTTCTCCCGGCCACACATGCCAGCAGAAATTAGATACCAGACACACGCCCACGCCTACCATGGGGTTCTAGGCAAAGGTCCATTCCTGCTCATCCCTCCCCGCATGTGTGCTTAATCTCCCTCTTTTCCCCCTCCTCCTCCCCCCTCCGCCTCTTCCTCTTCTCCTCCTCCTTCCCTTCTTCCTCTTCCTCCTCTTCTTCTTCTTCTTCCTCTTCCTCTTCTTCTCCTCCTCCTCCCTCTCCCCCTCCCCCACTTCTCCATCTCTCTCTCTCTCTCTCTCTCTCTGCTAGGTATGGAATACAATGTCACTTAAATAATTCCTCTTATTGACTTGGCTTAATAAGGCTGCAGAGCCCCAAATGAATCAAGACATATGTTCCCAATTCCATCACTTGAGAAATTTCTTCATGGTTCAAACCAGGCAGAAAGTCTTTGAGTCTAATTTGGAGGCCTTCCCTGACAGCTATGGGTTTTAAGAGATCTGGGAGGTGCTTTGTCTTTCTCTATTTTGAATTAAACCTCTCATCACTCTTTGACGTATTTCTTCATGTACAGGTTGTTAGATGTTAATCTAGGTACTTCCTGATTTGTGTAGAAAGGAAAAAGAAGAAGGAACAAATGCTCTGGCATACTTTGATCTTGGACATCTCAAAGTGCCTATAAAGATTGACTGGTTGGCCTGGCTGGGGCCAAAGACTACCCAGGCCAAGATGACTTAAAGAAGAGACCAAATGAACCACAGAAACTCAGAATTTGAGTAATAGTTATCAGTTGTTGAACACATTGTGTGCCAGGCACAGTGCCAATAGTTCCTTATGGATCATTTCATTTAATTCTCTCTACCAGCCTGTGAAGGTGGTACAGTGACTCCCAGTAAGTCCAGACCCGGGCTATGGGTCATAATTGGTCGAAGTTCTGATCCCTAATTTCCCAGTTTTCTTTGCACCTGGAGGAACGTGACCCAGTTCTGTCCAAAAGGTCTGTTGCAAGAGATTCTGGGAAAAAAATTTATTCTCCTAGAAAAAGGGGACAGATGTGGCACTTTCCCCTTTCGTGTTTTTCCTGTCTTGAATTTAGATGTGATGGCTGGAGCTGTGGGAGCTCTTTTGTCAAAACTTTGGTCAGGACATTGTTGAGCTGCTGAATCAAGATATGTAGCTGACCACCTCCAGAATTCTTATGTAAGAAAAATGAATGCCTGTTAATTTAAGGCACTGTAATGAGATATTCTATTACTTGAAGCTGAATGTATTCCTAATGGATAAAAGGATATTTCCAAACCTTTCCCTCAAATGTGAAATAAAGTCCTAATATTTATAGGCTTACACTGACCCCGCCTCCCTTCCCTCAAAGACTTTAAGACCTTTTATTCTGTGCCAGAATAAAACACTGCTGTACCCATCTAAAAGATGATAATGCAGAGGAATGAGGGGCAGAGTTTCGCCATTCAGAATTTCAAAGTGTGTCCAAGAGCCTTGAAGTACATGCTGTGGCTTCCATTGAGAGACCACATGCTATCTCCTATTGGCTTAACACACTATCCATATCCCTTGGAAGGATGAAAGGGCCATATCGATGCTGCCAGAACCCCAGACAGTGGTTCCAGGGAGTCTAGAGGGTTGAAACCCAGCACTTAAGGCTTCCATGCTTTTCTTCTGGCTTGGAAATTTATGCCACAGCTTTGAGATCCTGGAATCCATCGAACGGTGATTTGTGACTGTAAGGGGGTGCTTAGGCAGTAGAATTACTTGCATCTTCATGAAGATGGCAGATACTGACCTGAGCCTACAAACTGCTAACATCCTGCATATCAACATACGCACACCCATCAGTGCTCAAGCAGGGACATTATGCTGACAGAGAATGTCGTTGAGAGCAAGTGGGTAGGAAGGAAGACTTACCAGGAAATGTCAAGATATTTTCTTCCCCAAAGGAAACCACCAAGTCATCAATTCCAAATGTTGAATACAGTGGAGCTTTCTCTAACAAAGAGGCTGACTTATATTCAGTCTTTCAAGCCTGACTCCTTTATGCATTTTCAGCATCTTTTCACTTAGTCAAAACCCATTTTAACTCAATTTTGTTAGCTATAAATATCTTGGTCCAAAATGTAATCCCATCATCATAAGACACTTTATTTTCAGATTTGTGATTTCCCTTTGTTTTTTTTTCAAGGCTTTATTTGCTTTACATTTCACCGAAGATGGTTCGTACGTTGCACTTTCCCCAGGCTCCTTTACCCATTCCGTTTCTCTTTTTACTATTTCCAGAAATTTCCTGTCCTTTATAGTCATTAAAAAAAAGCTAACTCTTACATAGTCTTAACTATATGCTGGGCACTGTTATAATTGCTTTATATGTAATAACTCACTTAATTCTCACAGCACCCTATGAGGTAAGTACAATTATTGATCCTCATTTTACAGAAGAGAAAACTGAAACACAGAGAGGTTAACTAACTCACCCAATGACACACAGCAAGTAGGTAGCCAAGCCAAGAATCAAACTGGACAGTGTTTTGCATTTCCAATGTCAGTTCTCCACTGGAATGTCCTCTCCCCTCCACCCCACCTCTTTGCTTGGCTCATTCCTGCTTATTGCCCTCTCTCTGGAGACTCTTGCATGGTATCCCCACCTGATTCCCCAGTCTGATTTAGATGCCCCGGCTCTGTGTGTACATTACCATATACTGTAGTAGCTGATTTCCTTATCTATCCCCCCACCAGACTGTGAATTCTTTATACAATATATATTCATAGTAAAACAAGTATTAAAAGCACCACAAATTATGAAGAGGAAAACAAAGACCACTCCAAGCCCTTGGCAGCATCTAGGCATCTCTCCTATTAAAAAAAAATATATAGGGCTTCCCTGGTGGCGCAGTGGTTGGGAATCTGCCTGCCAATGCAGGGGACACGGGTTCGAGCCCTGGTCTGGGAAGATCCCACATGCCACGGAGCGACTGGGCCCGTGAGCCACAATTACTGAGCCTGCGCGTCTGGAGCCTGTGCTCCGCAACAAGAGAGGCCGCGATGGTGAGAGGCCCGCGCACCGCGATGAAGAGTGGTCCCCACTTGCCGCAACTAGAGAAAGCCCTCGCACAGAAACGAAGACTCAACACAGTCATAAATAAATAAATAAATAAATAAAAGAACGTGAATTTCTTAAAAAAAAAATATATATATATATATAAGTACACGTATTTTATATATTTGTAAAATAGACAACATAAAATTTACCATTTTAACCTTTCTGACCATTTTAAGTGTACAATTCAGTGACATTAAGTACATTTACAATATTGTACAACCATCACTGCTATCTGTTTGCGGAACTTTTTCATCATCCCAAACAGAAACTCTGTACCCCTCTTCAACACTAACATCCATTTCCTCCAGCCCCTGGTAACCTCTATTCTACTTTCTTTCTCTATGAATTTTTCTGTTCGAGGTACCTCATGTAAGAGGAATCATACAATATTTGTCCTTTTGTGCCTCACTTCTTTCACTAAGCATCGTGTTTTCAAGGTTCATCCATGTTGTAGCCTGTGTCAGAACTTCATTTCTTTTTAAGGCTGGATAATATTCCATTGTAGGTACATACCACATGTTGTTTATCCACGCATCTGTTGATGGACACTTGAGTTGCTTCCACCTTCTGACTGTCGTGAATAATGCTGCTATGAACATTGGTGTACGAGAATCTGTTTGGGTCCCTGCTTTCAGTTCGGTTGTGTATATTCCTAGGAGTAGAGCTGCTTGATTGTATAGTAATTCTATGTTTAACTCTGAGGAGCCACCAAACTATTTTCCACAATGGTTGCACCATTTAACACTCTCACTACTAATGTATGAGGGCTCCAGTTTCTCTGCATTTTCACCAACACTTGTTATTTTGTTTTGTTTTTGGTAATAGCCATCCTACTAGGTGTGAAGTGGTATCTCATTGTGATTTTGATTTGCATTTCCGCATGACTGATGAAGATGCCTGTTTTTAAAATACTTTAAAAATCAAAACATAATTTAAATACAGTAGAATTGTAGTGAACAGTTCAATGCATCTGGTCTGGTGGCCACCCTGTATCAGTTTCCTGTGACTGCTGTAACAAATTAACACAAGCTTGGTGGCTTACACGACAGAAATTTATTCTCTCACAGTTCTGGAAGCCAGAAGTCTGAAACCAAGGTGGCATCAGGGTCACCCTTCCTCTGAAGGCCCTAGGGGAGGATCCTTCCTTGCCTCTTCCAGCTCCAGGCATTCCTTGGTTTGTGCCTGCATCACTCCCATCTCTGCCTCTGTCTTCCCATGTCCTCTTCCCCATGTGTATCAAATCTCCCTTCCCGTCCTCTTACGAGGACACTCTCATTGGATTTAGGACCTTCCCTAATCCAGGATGATCTCATCGTGATCCTTGCCTAATTACATCTGCAAAGACCCTGTTTCCAAATAAGGTCACAGTCACAGGTACCTTGGGTTAGGACTTGGACGTATCTTTTTGGGGGATGCAATTCAACCCATGACATAGCTTCCACAGTCAAGATAGAGAACAATTCTATCACCCCTCCCTCAAATTCCATTATTTTTTTCTTTCATTTAAAAAAAAATCAAGATGGAACCGTAGTGTCCTTACTGTTTTATAACCTGCCTCATCCATGTAATGCTGGACTCTACACGCCTTTTGCATGTCAGTCGATTCAAATCAAAGTGCTCCATTATCATGTAAACTGAATGCATATTTATAGATGTGAGTTTCTTGAATGACATGTTGTACTGAACTTGAACCCTCAGGGCCTAGTACAATGGCCAGTGCATAGTAGGTGCCTGATCTGTGTTTGTTGAGTGACTAAATGAAGGAATGACCTTTCCAGCAGCGGTGAGGAGGTTGCCTATGTCTGCGGCAGGCCTGGGCTCTCCGCATCTCCAAGCTCCCCCTGTCCTTTCTAGGTGAGACTTGCATTGTCCAGTCCCAGATCGGACCAAAATGACTTGCTTCCCTTGCCTTCCCTAGAAACCTCCAGAGACTTTGCAGCCGACTGCCTGGGAGATCAGAGGTGTGTTTCTCCCCACTTTGGATGCTCCCCCCTTGAGGATTTTCATTCCAGAGAGGGCTAAGTCGACTCTCTCCAGGTTTTATAAGCTGATAGAACAGAGCTGTCAAATGCTTTTTATGGGAGAAGAAACAGGAAGATGGTTTGTTTTGCAGACAGCGGGTTATTGGGTAATTACATTTTTATAGAGCGGTTGTGGGACAAATCAGGGCCCTGCTGTCTCCTTTGATGCTAAAAGGCAGACGGTCCCATAAAGATCAGAACAAGGGAAGGTGAAAGGGGTCAGGGACAGAGCCTCCCCTTGGGGGTCAGCTTCGGCCTGAAAGCCTCCCCACCAGGTGCCCCTTTGGGAAATGTCCTCCTCTTCCTAGGTGTTTCGATTAGAGTCATATGCATGCCAAACTCTCCTACCTCCTTCGCTAATGGCACATAGAGAAAAGGAGAGACAGAAAAAAGGTGTGAACCCTAGGGCCACCCCTGAGGGAGCCATCACTATTCATTTTCAGTCTTTTGCTTACTTATTCACTCATTTAATCACCCATTCATTCATTCTCTCACTCATTCATCTCTCACTCTGATTCATTCATTTTTGCTCATTCATTCTTTCGCTCACTCATTCATTCATTTGCTCATTCACTCATTCGTGCATACATTCAAGAGTTTGGACACTTGCCTCGGAGCCTGAGTGTATTTTATTCTGAGGGTCCATTTATTCATTCATTGAACCCATATTAATTGAGGGCCTACTATGTGTCAGGCACTGTGGCCCTCATGGTGAGCATGGCAGAAGGACTGGAGAAGATTGGCAATAGACAGTTGCACCTGTATCAGATGTGAAATGCTAGCTGTGATAAGCACTGGCAAGGTAGATTTTGGAGCGAGGGTAGGTACAGGAGAGTCCATCACATGGCATCTGAGCTTGTCATAGTGATCAGAGGAGGCTTCCCTGGAGGACCGAGGTCTAAAGGATGAGAAGGTGGTGATGGTGGGGATGGTCGGGGTGGTGTGGAGAGAGTGTTCCAGACAAAGTGAGAAAACTCTGCACGGCTCCATGGAAGAAGAGAGCATGCAGCTTTCAGGAAAGGAGAGCAGCAGTGCCCCAGAGCTTTCCTGCCCAGGAATTCCCTGTTCAGACCTTGTCTTGGTTCCGTTTCAAAGACAACCTCCTTTCGCAGAAACAAAACACGCCACTGGGCTACCATCTTAGCTCCAGCCAGAAACCCAGAGGAAGCCGTGTGGGGACAGGTCTGGTGGGAGCTCAGGCAATGTAGCCTGCGTGGTGGCCTGGAGAGGGCCATTCTTTCGGGCCTGGAAGTTTCTAGAAAGCTGTTCACTGCTCTTCCTTTTCCTGCAAGGTTTGAAACCAGGCTGAGGGCCTGCGTTTTTACTGGTCCCATCTGGAGACAAGTGTTTCAAATCAAGTTTTCTTCCCCCCCTGTCTCTTAAAGATGCCTACCTTCTTCGGGGGAGGCTCCCCGACCCCCATGCTGATTTCCTGCTGTGGAGACAAGTACCTTAATAAATGACTATTTATTTGGCTGGGCAGCCCTTCTGTGTGTGTTTGGTTTCCTGCTGAGACCTCCAGCCAGAGTCCGGAGGTGTCTTTCTTAAAGGGGTAGAGGAGATGCAGGCCCTTTCTAGTATTTTTTTTTTTCTGTTTATTTGCTGTGAACTGACAATGCTCCACTAGGCGGCTTTGCTCTAGGGATGCATCCCTCTCCCCGAGAATCTCTCCCTCATCCTGCTAGATACAGGCCCTCCCAAGGCCCCCCAAGCTGCTGGTTGGGACCGGCTGGCTGTACGTCTAGCCGTGGGGGCTGGAGACTAAGGCAGCAGCGGCCCTGGGAAAGGACGAGGGAGATAAAGAAGGGCTTGGACAACGTGTCAGTCCCAAGTGTTTTAGCTGGGATTCTAAGGAATCAGCGCATCTGAGTTTTTGGTGGTACGAAGAGGCCCTTTCCCGTAATTGAGGAGGTGGAGCCAGGTTAAAGGAGCCATCTACGGCTCCTGCTGGGGTCATGCTCTGTTCCCCACTGCCATGCCTTTGCTCAGGCTGTGCCCCCTTTGCCCGAAACACCCTTCCCTCCCGCCTCTTGGGGGAGCTATTATTTACCAGGGGCCCGAAGGGTGAGAGGTCCTGTTCTAAGTGTTGGGGATGCAGCGATGAACAAAACAGAGGACGTCTCTGCCCCCATCAAGCTTATGTTTAAGGACGAGATATGAATCCACAAATAAACAGATATATGGTGATAAGTGTCAGGGAGAAATAACCCAGCAGGATAAGGAGGTAGGTGGTCAGGGAAGATCGGCTTGATAAGGGACACTTGTGAGAGATTTGAAGTGGCCAAGGGAGCCACGGGGGGTACCTGTGAGAAGGGCCTTCCTGGCAGAGGGAACAAAAGGTCCAAAGGCCTGCAGGCAGGGCGGAGTTGGGTGTGTTTAAGGCACTGCCAGGAAGCCGGTTGATGGATGAGGAGTGAGTTAAAGGATGAGACCAGAGAGGGAGGTAGCTGGACAACCAAGCCCTTGTCAGACCTCGTGGGCCCCTCCCTGTAAGGAACTAGGGTTTTATTCCAAGTGAGATAGGAGCCAATGAAAGGGTTTAGTGGAAGAGTGATGTGATCTGATTTATGTTTTTAAAGGGCTCACTGGCTGCAGCAATTAACACGAATGAGCTCATCTCATCTTCACATTTCTAGGAAGCAGTACTTTTATTGTTCCCATTTTACGGATGCAAAAATGGAGGCACCGAGAGCTTAAGGAACTTGCTCAGGGTCCCACAGTGAGTGAACAGCAGAGCCCGGATATGATCCCATGCATCTGGTGGCAGAGTCTGTAGTCGGGCACCGCCACCTCCAGGAAGCCCCCTCTGTGTTCTCCAAAGCTGGGTGAGGAACCCTTATGGACTTAACCTTTCTGAGCCTCAGTTTTCTCTAAAATGGGTATGATAGAAACCATCCTTGTCTTATTCAATGCAAAGAGCTATTGGCAAAACCAAGTGAGGTAACCTGTAAAATAAATTATACTACTAAAAAGTATTGTTTTAATAACTAGCTCCTATTTATTGAGCACTCATGGGGTGCTAATTCCTGCTTATTGGGTGTCATTTAATCACCAAACCACCCCAAGGCACAGGTGCTATTATTATCCCACAGAGCCTGGAGTAGAGAAAATGATCACGACACTTGGAGTGAATTAATAGAGGTGATTTCCTTGGATTCTTTTCTTTTTGCCCCAGTGGGTCTTCAAGAATGCTCTGTTCGTAGTGTCTTCATCTCCAATGATTATAATAATATTTTTTACCTAAAAAGATTGTGAGGCTGCCCTGCAGCCACTCAGGTCCCTTCCTAGGAAGCAAGGAGTTACCCATTTCTTTTGCTTTTTTCCAGAGATAGTCTACACAAAGAATGCATGCAAAGAAGTTACAAAGCTCTAAATATTTGTAATGCAAATGGTATCATACAAAAACCTCTTATTCATTTCATTTAACAATAGGCCTTGAGATGATTTCATTATAATACAATAGACTACTTCGTGTTTTTAAAGAGTTACCTAGTATCTTATCCTATGGCTGTCTCATAATTTAACCTTTTGCTATTAACCAGAGCTGCAATGACTATTATTCTATGTCTGTCTCTTGGCACACAGGTGAGGATATTGGTTGGGTAAATATCCAGAAGAGGATGTGCTGGGTTAAATTATATGTACATTAAAATTTTGGATAGACATTGCCAAATTCCATTTCCTAGAGACTGTATCAATGTACACCACCCACCAGTAATGAATGAGAGAGCTTATTAGTCCGCAAGCTTGCTAACACAGTATATTATCAAACTTTAAAAAAGCATACTGTGAGAACTTGTTATACATACTAGTTTTTTGATATGCTTATTTTTGACTTAATATTAAATTACAAACGTCTTTCTGTTTCAAAAAATATTTTTCAGCAAAGTAATTTTTAATAGCTATACAATATTACACTGCATGGGCATACTGTAGTTTATTTGATCAGTTCCCTCTTGTCAGATATTTAATGTTTTTTGTTTTTTTTTTTTTAAAAAGAAAAAGATGGATAAACTTGACTGTTAAAATCAAGAATTTTGCTCATCAACAGAAACCTTAAAAGGTGAAAGACACATTACCAACTGGGAGAAAATACAATACACAGAACTCACAAAGGAGAGTATTATCAGTCATATGTAAAGAATTTTTAGAAATCAATAAGTATAGCTCAACGACCCAATAGAAAAATGGGCAAAATACATGAACAGACATTTCAAATGAGGGACATATATGGCTAATAAATACATGAAGAGATGTTGAACATCATGAATCATCAGGTACATCAAGACCAGAATGAGATAGTATTTTACACTCATTTGTTTGGCAAAAATTAAAAAAAAAAAAATCTGACAAACCAGGATGAAAAAGGATGTGGGGTGCAGCGGGAATGCAAATTGGCACAAGTGCTTTGGCAAAACAGCTTCATGTTATAGTCTCAAGTTGAAAATTCATAATCCTCTGATCTAGTAATTTTTCTCCTACATGTATATCCAAGAGAAATAAGAATGATCCCAGCTACTGTTTACAATAATGGCTAGAGACAAACTGAGTGCACATTGGTGATAAAGTGGATGAAAAAAGTGAGGTGTTTTCAAACACTGAAACATAACACAGCAGGCAAAACAATGAAGGATGCTGATGGCAACAGCGTGTGAACTTTGGTGCAGGTGACACTGTTGACACCTGCTCTACCTATGACTCTGTGCTTGTATCTTCAGCGCCACCAGCTGGAGCCCACTTACTTTGCCATTTCCATTGCAGGCTGGAAGTGCCTGCGAAATCGCATCCCTTAGGGAGAGTTCTCAACCCTGGACTGACATTTGACACCCCAGATCCCTCACCATTTGGGGGAGATAACTCTGCTGTGCGTGGATGACACACCCTGAGTTTCCCCAGAAAGATTAAGCTCCACAGTGAGTTTAAGAAATTAAGAGATTAAATCATCCACAGTGTGGTAAAATTGATAAAACACTTAAAAAATGAGACAAAATTCGTATAACGTAAGTTAACCATTTTAAAGTGAAAGATTCAGTGGCATTTACTGTATTCACAATGTGGACCAACCACTGCCTTTTCTAGTTCCAAAACATTCTCATTATCTCCAAAGGAAATTCATATCTATGAAAAGCTGTTGCACCCCATGTAATGTGCATTTACTGGCTGTCTTCCTCTCCGTGATGGTCTGAATGTTTGTGTCTCTCTCCAAATTCCGGATATTGAAACTTATCCCCTCCACCCAGCAGGCGATGGTATGAGGAGGCGGGACCTTTGGGAGGTGATGAGGTCAAGAGGGTGGGGCACTCGCTGATGAGATTAGCGCTCTTTCTCACCCGAACCTGGACCATACTAGCTCCTCGATCTGGAAGCCATAAAGATGAAGAGTCAAAAAATTATATATTACTTAAGTATGTGTAATGGTAATCAGTTCTTTTACTTGTATAACTGTGTTAAATTCTTCAGAGTGTATCCTCAACCATTCTCTCCTTGCCTATGAAAGTGGGTAAATCCACACTGTCCTTTAAATTATGTTGCTTTCGTCCCACGGGATCCACATTTTATCACCAATGACTCTTCCTCCCCATCTTTAAACCTCTTTGAAAAACATTTCCCTTCCTGCTTGCTTCTTTTTCCACTCTCTTAGCCAAGTCTATGTCCTTTGGTCTAAAGTTGCATTTTTTAAAAAAGACTAGTTGCTCTAAAATATGATGTTCATCTGTGACATAGATGAATGTTAACGGCATTGTCGTCCAGTGTATAATTTGATGACAGTGTTCTGGGAGATTCTGTATGGAGAGAAAACTTCTGCCCCTGACATTTGAAAACCCAGAGCTGTAGCAATTTTAGAAAATTGAAAACATGAGTGGCAACAACAGAAGAAAATGAAAATTACTCCATGTCTTGTACAGAGTGGTTATTCTTCCTTGCCTCACTCTGCCTGGAATGATTTCTCCTTTACGTGTCCCCTGGCACACTGTTATTCTTCTGCCTTGACATGGAGACTAGGGCTTTTCCAGTGGCTGAAATGGTAAGGAAATTAGACACAACTATATATATATTTTTTTATTATTCTACTAAAATATACATACCGTAAAACTGAACATCTTAACGATGTTAAATATACAGCTCAGTAGCGTGGGGTGCATTCACAACGTTGTACAAGCATCATCACCATCCACCCCCAGAACTCTTTCATCGTCTCAAGCTGAAGCTCCATACTCCAAAAATACTAACTCTCCATTCCCCTCTCCCCCCAGCCCCTGGCAACTACCACTACTTTCTGTCTCTACGAATTTGAGTATTTTGGGTCGTGTGAGTGGGACTGTGCAATATCTGTCCTTTTGTGTCTGGCTTGTTTCACTTAGCATAATGTCTTCAAGGTGCATCCATGTGGTAGTATGTGGTGGGATTTCCGTCCTTTTAAAGGCTGAATAATATTGCATGGTAAGTAGATACCACAATTTTGTTCATTTTTTTCATCATTTGATGAACACGGGTTGTTTCCACCTTGTGGCTGTTATGAATAACGCTGGTAGAAACATGGATGTACAAATATCTGTTCGAGTCCCTGCTTTCAGTTCTTTTGGGTATGTAGCTAGAGGTGGGCTTGCTGGATCACATGGTAATTCCATGTTTAATTTCTTGAGGAACCACCATACTGTTTTCCACAGTGGCTGCACCATTTTGCATTCTTACCAGTAGTAATGCAGGAGGGTTCCAATTTTTCCACGTCCTTGCCAACATTTGTTGTTTTCTGTTTTTGTTTGTTTTCATAGTAGCCATCATGATGGGTGTGAAGTGATATCTCGTTGTGGTTTTGGTTTGCATGATATTTGTTTTGAATGCAGTCTGGGGACCTTTCTTCCTGTGAGTGTGGTTTTAGGTGTCTTACCGGGAACCTGGGAAGTGCTTTTTTTTAATGATATCGGCTTGTCACAATCTGTGTCTGGAATTACCTGGACCTTATCTGGATCCTGATTCTTAACAAATCAAAAAAAAAAACCTTGAAAAAATGGTGATTAGACTTATCATGGAGATGATTTTGAAATGTCTAGAAATATTGAATTACTGTGTTGTGTAACAGGGACTAACATAGTGTTGTAGATAAATTGTACTTTAAAAACAAACAAACAGCCTCATAGAAGAAGAGATCAAATTTGTGGCTAGCAGAGGCAGGGGGTGGGAGGTGGGGGAATTGGATGAAGGTGGTCAAAAGGTACAAACTTTCAGTTATAAGATAAATAAGTACTAGGGATATAACGTACAACATGATAAATATAATTAACACTGCTGGATGTTATAGATGAAAATTGCTAAGAGAGTAAATCCTAAGAGTTCTCATCACAAGGAAAAAATATAGTTTTTCTGTTCCTTTAATTTTGTATTTATATGAGATGATGGAGGTTCACTAAACCTATTGTGGTCATCATTTCATGATGTCTGTAAGTCAAATCGTTATGCTGGACACCTTAAACTTCTACAGTGCTGTATGTCAGTTATATCTCAATAAAATTGGAAGGAAAAAAGAAATAAATATGAAAAAAATTTTAAAAACTGAAAAAATAATGACATACGAGATTACTAGAAATCTGAATACTGGACTGGACATTTGATAATATTAAAGATTATTGTTAAATTGTTAAATTTGGGGGTGTGACAGTGGTATTGTGGTTATGTTAAAATAGAAAGCCCTTATCTTTTAGAGATACATTCTGAAATATTTGTGAACAGCTTGATGATGGGTATGATGTTTGGGATTTGCTTCAAGATAATGCAAGAGATGAGGGAGGGAGATGGAAGGTGTAGATGAAATAGAATAGCCATGAGCTGAAAATTGTTGAAGCTAGGAGATGGGTAGGAGGGATTTGTTATATTATTTCCTCTACCTTCCCTACTTTATTATATGTTGAACATTTCCAGAATTAAAAAATGCTCACTTGAATTAGGTTATGAGTGTACCATTGAGCCACCTTAAAGTGCATGAACTTTGGGGTCAGAGCAACCTGGGTCGGAGTCTGACCCTGACTGATCTCAGATGGACAGTTCTGTGTGGGGCTGGGACCAGCTGGGGGGCTGGGGCTCGGAACATGCGAGAGACTAATTTGGAAGGAGGTAATCCCAGACAAAGGAAGTTTTGTGAGTAAAGACACAGAAATGACAATGGACGGGAGAAATGAGGCTTGAGGCAAGGAGGCTAGTTTTGAGGCTGGTCCAGGCTTCTCCAGAGAAACAGAACAGATAGCATGCATATATATAATTTATAAATATAAATAACCCATATATTATTTATTATATAGTACATAATCTTTTATTATAACCTTTGAATTATAATTACTATTCATAAACTATAATTTATGAATGTGTATACATTTATATACAATTTATAATTATATAAATATCATGTTTATGTAAATATATAAAAATATAAATATGTTTATAAAATATAAAAAGTATACATAGAGAGAATGAGACATAGAGAGAGAAAGAGATTTTAAAGAATTGACTCATGTGATTGTGGGTGCTGGTAAGTTCAAAATTTTCAGGGCAGGCCAGCAGGCTGCCTGGGGACCCAGGGAAGAGTTGCTATTGCAGTATGAGTTTGAAGACACTCTGGAGCAGAATTTCCTGTCCCTGGAGGAATCTCAGCCTTTTTGGCACAAGGCCGTCAACTGATTGGGCGAGGCCCACCCACATTGTGGAGAGTAATCTGCTTTATTCAAAATCTACTGATTTAAATGTTAATCTCATTTTTTAAAAAAATGCCTTTACAGTGACATGTGGACTGACGTTTGACCAAATATCTGGCTACCGTGGTCTAGCCGCATTGACACATAAAACTAACCACGACAGAGGCCATTGTAGTGCTCCAGACAAGATGCACTGAGAGTCTTATCCAAGACACAGGCAGGGAAAATGTAGATGAGGGGATGGATGTGAGTGTTGTTGAGGTAGTAGAATTGACAGCACCGAGTGGGAGATACACGTGTAGACCCGGTGTCTAGCATGAGTGCTGGGGCAGATGGTGTTAATATTAGCACGATGAGAAGAAAGAGGATTCTAGATCATTCACAGGTCATTACTGAGCAGCTGCTTTGTCCCTGGCACTGTGCTGGGTTCTTGGGATGTGCAGCTCTGGAGGTCAGATGTGGTCTCACTGGGCTAAAATCAAGGTTGGGCTGCGTTCCTTCCGGAGGCTGTAGGGAAGAATTGTTTGCGTGCCTTTTCCAGTTTCTCAAGGCTGCCCCCACTCCTTGGCTCATGGCTCCTTCCACTTTCAAAGCAGCACTGGCTAATCAAGCCTTTTACATCATATCACTCTGACACTGACTCTCCTCCCTCCTTCTGCCCACCTCCCTTCCCACCCCCCAATTACATTGGGTCCGCCCAGATAAGCCAGGGTATGTTACAGTCAATTGAGTAGCAACCGTAATTCCACCTGCTACCCGAATTCCCCCTTGCCATCATGGAACATAGCAGATTCACAGGTCCTGAGGATTAGGATGTGGCCATCTTTAGAGATGCCTAAGACGCCCTTTTAATTTCCTTATGGTTCAGATTAACCTGCAGTCATGGTGTGTGCAGTGGGAAGAGAGAAGGAAGGGAGGGGCAAGGGCTCATTGTGGGTAGGGAGGACCTTCCTCTGTAGATCATACTATTGTAGAATGTTAGGGTTGTTGCCTGAAACATCAGACTTTTCTTGAAGCGTTGATGTCTCTCCTGCTTCTCAGATCCTGGAATGGATCTCCCCTAAAGAGGACTGGACGTATATGAATTGATAGCTGGGGTTTATTTTCCCATCTGGTCCATTGGCTGCTGACGGATGAGCTTGGTACCTCTTCCATAGAAGACACTGCGATACTGTCATGTCACAGTGGTGTGTGGGGTGAGGGCTCCCTTCTCCCCACTACCTTCCTTAATTAAATGGAGGCTCAACCTCTGCCTGATTTGCATCTCTTTTCCTTGATTCTCCCTCACTCACCCTCTGGTTCAAAACTAAGAAAGGAGGAAGAAGAGGATGCAGGGCGTGCAGTGGGTGATTAAGTACACGGGCTCCAGGTTAAGACACATCTGAGCTTTTAGCCCAGCTGCGCCACTCAAGAGCTGCGTGACCTTGGCAGGTCACCTACCTGCAGCCCAGATTCCTCATCTGGAGCCTGGGTGTGGCAGGACCACCCACAGCCTATGCCCGTTGGGTGGATTAAAAGAGGTAGCCGTTTGGAAATCCCTCTGCAAGGCGAGTGCTGCATACAGTAGGTGCTCAATAAATGCTCACTCTTGTTATCATTGTTCTTGTGTTATTGAAATTGCCTGCTTCACGTCCCAGTTCAAAATTTACCTCCCCTCAATCAGGAATTCTTTCCAGGTGTCCCTGCCCTATTCTGAAAACAGCCGTACTCTGTGTTATTCCAGAGAGGTCTGTGCTCCATTATGGCAGACTGGATGATATGCTTGATTCATCTTAGTGCACATTAAAGAGTGTGCCAGGCTCTGACATGTTCCCAGAGAGCAGGAACAGCGCCTGCTGATGTAGGTCTAGGACTTGTACCGGGTAGGTGTTTGGCAAACTGCTGGAGGGAAATGACGGCCAATGTGTGTGGCTTGTGAGCCCTGCTCCCCAGAAGCCCCTTTCCCATATTTTCCACCTTTTAGGAGAGAGGGATGACAGGAAGGGGGCTTTGGACCACTCCACGCGTAATAGGGAGAATCCTACAGAGAGAGGTATTTACTTTATCCTAAGGCACCTCCAGGCACTTAGCTTCACTCCAATTAACACAATACCCAGCTACTGGATTAACCTCTAAGCACAACCGGGGCTATGTCACTCACCCCCTTGGTGGTTCCCCTCCGCCCACAGGACAAACCCACGCTCGTTAACCCTGACTTACAGAGTCCTTCCCCACCCGGATCCCACCCTGTGTCCTCTGTCTGTCCTCAAATGCACCCTTTTTGTCTCACCTCTGGACCCTCTCTTCGGCTGGTCCCTCTGCCTTTAGCACCGTTCCCTCCCAGTCTATGTCTAGCCAACTCTAATCATCTTTACACTTCAGCAGAAACCTCACCTCTTCCTGGAAGCCTTCCATGATACCTCCATGCTAGGTGCCCCTCATCTGCCCTCCAGATAGCCCTGGGCTCTCTCTTTCCCAGAACTCCCCCCACGTTGCATTATAACTGCCTCATCCTTGTCTTTCTCCCAGGGACACTGGAGGCTCCTGTAGGTAGCACCTGGCTCTGTTTTACTCACCGCTGAGACCATGGTGCCTGTTCTAGTGTCCTGGGGCTGATGTAACAAGTTACTACAAACTGGGTGACCTGAAACAACAGAAATGTATTCTCTCATGATTCAGGAGGTCAGAAGTCCAAAACCAGGGTGTCAGCAAGGTTGATTCCTTCTGGCGACCTCCGAGGGAGAATATGTTCCATGCCTCTCCCCCAGCTTCTGGTGTTGCCAGTGAGGCTTGGCCTTTCTTGGCTTGTGGCTGCATCACTCCAGTCTCTGCCTTCATTGTCACACGGCCTCATCCTGTGTGTCTGTCTTCCTCTAAGGACAGCAGTCATTGGCTTTAGGGCTCACCTGAATCCAGTACTACTTCATCTTAACCAGATTACATCTGCAAAGACTCTATTTCTGTTTTTGTTTTTTGTTTTTTTTTGGCCTCCTCGTGGCTTGCAAGATCTTAGTTCTCCAACCAGGGATCAAACCCGTGCCCCCTGCGTTGGGAGTGGGGAGTCTTAACCGCCGGACCACCAGGGAAGTCCCCCTATTTCTAAATTAGGTCACATTCACAGGTATGAGGGGTTAGGATTCGAAACATATCCTCTGAGGGGCACAATTCAACTCGCAACAGTGCCTACCATATCTATTCATCCTAAATATTTGATGAGTGAGTGATTGCTTGGAGAAATAAATGAATACGTGCATCGTCTGGGAGTCCCTGTTTCTCTAGGAAATGTCACATCTAAGCTGGTACGTGAAAGGTTCTGTGGAGAGTGGAGACTAGGAAAATAAATTGTACGAGAGGATTCGGGTGAAAATACACACACAAATACACACTCTCAGCCCCCCTGCACGGGCAGCGCTGGGAGGAGGCTGGGAGTGGCGGCCTTTGGGTGGGACCCTGGATGGCTCTTCCGCCCCCGACCTGTCCCTCGGGGCCATGCTGCGGTGGGGCTCAGGCACCGTTTTATTAGTTGTGATCTACCGTCGTTAACTCCCTTAATCTAGACTTGCTTGCCCATAAAGCCCAGACCTCAGGTATTGGATTTCCCTGATCAAAGGGTGGTGTGTGGAGAGCGCTGCCCAGGAGGGCTTGGCGAGGCTCGTAAACACGGCCGGCCCGGGGCACAGCACATACCCTCCCAAAGATGGGCCGATGGATGTCTGGAGCAATCCCATGTGAAATATTACTGCTGCTTAAATGCTGCTTCTGGGATTTACAGCTGGGTATTAATCGGCCCTGCTTAATGCATTGCCCATTGCCCTCCAGCAATTCAGGGAATGGCGCTGGTAGGGCCAGAAGCTAATTCCGTGGATTAAAGCAGAAAGAGCCCCCAGCATTTGGAAGTGTAAGGGACAGTTTTGACACCAGCAAAACGTCTACGGCTTTCCCCATCACAACAGCCGAAAGTCAGGCTTTTCCAATAGGCTACATGTAAAAGGAGAGGAAAGTCCCTTTTGCTAAATGCCATCAGTTTCTCCGTCTTGTTCAGCCCTACTTTACTTAACCACGCTCCCCTCCTGCTCCAGGACTTTGTTTCCTGTTTCCTACCCACTGCAATGCTCTTCCTTCCATGGGTCCTTAGGTTGTGCCTTGGAAGTCACCTCCTCCAGGCAGTCTTCCTAACCCCCATGTTTTGTTCACCCCGTCATCACGATCATAAGGTTGCCTCGCAATTGTCATTGTGATTTTTCTAGCCTGGCTCATCCAGCAAACTGTAAGTTGCTGGAGGGCAGGAGTTGAGTTGTTGCCCAGATCTCCTATTTACAGAACCAAGCTCAGAGTAGACACTCAGTAAATCTTTATTACATGAATGAATCAAAAGAGGCCAGCAACAGCCAAGGGTGCAGTTGACAGTTTTTAGTGATGACATAATTGCATTTGGTGTGTTAAGTCTTTTGACCAGGGATGAATAGGTGGAACACAGAGGATTGTTAGGGCAGTGAAACTATTCTGTATGATATATAATGGTGGATACATGTCATTATACATTTATCCAAACTTATAGAGTGTATAATACCAAGAGTGCACCCTAATGTCAACTATGGTCTTTGGTGATGACGGTGAATCAGTGTAGGTTCATCGATTATAACAAATGTCCCACTCTGCTGGGGGCTGCTGGTAATGGGTGAGGCCGTCTTTGTGTGGGGGGTAAGGGGTGTATAGGAAATCTCTGTACCTCCTGTTCAGTTTTGCTGTGAACTTATAACTGCTCTAAAAAATAAAGTCTGTTAAAAAATCTATTGAGCCAACACTAAATATCAGATTTCATATAATAATCTCAACCTCTCAGCTTGAAAAGGTGGGAGATCTAGCCACACCGGGCTCATGTCCTGATTGCCAGCAATCCGTAGAAGGTGAGCAGGGGCGGCCCTTTCAGACGCAGCACGTGGCTCCGAGTTTGCCGGGAGTTCCCACCGCTCCGCGCCGTGTGCTTCTGTATTTCTACTCAGATGCCTGCGGTGTTGGTTTGTGTTCCTCACTTGGTGTTGACCCAGAGGGAGAAGACAGACCTAAGAAAGGGCACAGGGACTTCCCTGGTGGCACAGTGGTTAAGAATCCACCTGCCAGTGCAGGGGACACGGATTCGAGCCCTGGTCCGGGAAGATCCCACATGCCGCGGAGCAACTAAACCTGTGCGCCACAGCTACTGAGCCTACACACCACAACTACTGAAGCCCGGCACCTGGAGCCCGTGCTCCGCAACAAGAGAAGCCACTGCAATGAGAAGCCCGCGCACCGCAAGGAAGAGTAGCCCCCGCTCGCCGCAACTAGAGAAACCCCGCATGCAGCAGTGAAGACCCAACACAGCCACAAATAAATAAATAAGTAAATAAGTAAATAAATAAATAAAAGGGCACAGAAGACAGGGCAGGGCAGGCTTCCTGGGAGCAGAGCAGGCAGAGGGGGCTGACCTCACAGCCTCCATCCTCTCATTGTCTCCCTCTGCAAGCTTGGGCTGCCCTCTCAGCTGGACCCATCCCAGGTAGAGCTCCAGCAGGGGCACTGCTCCTCTGTGGTTCTACGAAGTTGTAGGAAGCTGATTATGGACAGATGGGAACTTTCCGCGTGGAGGGCAGGGATTGCAGGGGTGAGAAGCATCTTGATCTCAGAGGACAGTCATGCAGGGGGATTTGCATCCAGGACAACTTGTGCTGTCCAGTACAGCAGCCATCAGCCACGTGTGGCCATCGAGCACATGAACTGTGGGTGATCCAGACTGAGATGGGCTGTAAGTGCCACACACGCGCCGGCTTTCAAAGACTCACAAATGACGCAACGGGTAAAATTCCTAATATTTTTCACTTGATTGCATGTTAAAATGATACCATTCCTCCTCTATGTAGACATAAATAGCTTTGGGAGAGAGCTATTCGTGGAGCGAACCTGGAATGAGATAATATTGGGAAAAGACTCACTCAAAAACTGGTAGGCACTTGGAGACTTGTTGTTGATTCAAATTAAAGGACAATACAGCCCATGAATGAAAAAGAATTAAACCTTAATATTTATGGAGTACTTAGTATGTGCCAAGCACTTGGCACAGACCATCTCACTTAAGTCTCCAAATATTCCCGGGAGACTAGAACTATCCCTATTTTATGGATGAGGTACAGAGAGGTTAAGTAAGTTGCCTAAGGTCACACAGCTGGTAACTGGTGGAGTCAGGATTTGAACCCGGGTCCTTACAGTCTTCCTATAAATCCTTGCTGATGCCAACGTATGTCCTGGGAGGAACTGAGTTAAGAAGTATTAAAAGGCAATGTATAGTTTTTCTTATTTTGATCTTTATCTGGTTTTAAAGTGGCAGGTGGTATAATCCAGATCAGTTAGATGAACCTTTATGAAAAGAATTTAGGAACTACTCATCCCCACTCTGGATCTGTGATGGTGGTGGGTGACAAACCTAGAAGAAAGTTCTCTAAGGTTATGAAAGTTGGGTGAGCAGCTTTCTCACTCTTTTTTCTGGGCTGTGGATTTTACATGGCAACAGTGCTGGTCTCCACCTAGGGATCTAGTTTGGGGATTTGATATCCTACCTTTGGGCTCAGGTGTGGTTAAGGTTCTTGAAGAGAAATCCTGGACCCCAGGGGGCTCCAAACCCTCTGAGTTCATCTGTCCCTTCTGAGCTCACATGGAAAGGTCTCAGGCTTTCAAACCACAGGGACTGGGGTGACATACCAGCTCTGACACCTACCAGCTTGGTACCCCCGTAAATTAGCTGACCCCTCTGACCCTGAGGTTGCTCATCTGTAAATTGCATTAATAGTAACTTTTGCTTAACTATGTTATGAAGAACATTTTTAAAAAGGTCATATTTATCATGTAATTCCTTGAAAAAATATTTGATTGCCAACTGTGGCCCAGGCACTGTTTAGGTGCAGAGGACACAGCAGTAAATAATGCAAACAAAACCCCTCATCTCAGTGGGACATACCTTCTGGTTTGGGGAGCCAGACAAGAAACAAATGATAAGTATTATAAAGTCAGTTAAAGTAGGATATAGGGCTTTTATAAATAGGGTAGTCATGGAAGACCTCTCTGATAAGGTGACGTTTGGGTGGAGACATGTAGGAAATGAGGGAGTGAGACATGCAAGTATTGGACTAAGGTGTTCCAGGCAGAAGGATTTGCAAGTGCGAAGGCCCTGGGGTGGGCTGTGCTTGGCATATTCAGACAACAGCCAGGAGACCCATGTGGCTGGAGCAGAGTGAGTGATGGGAAGGCGGGTAGAAGATGAAATCAGAGAGGTCCAGGGGGCCTGATCACATAGGTAGACCGTGGTAAGGATTTTGAATTATACTCTAAGTGAGACAAGGGACCTGATCTGACTTAACCTTTATGAGGCTAACTCTGGTGGCTGTGCTGAGTGGACAGTAGGGTGCAAAGGTGGAGATGGGGAGACTTAAGAGATTATCGCAATAATAATATACATCAAATTATTGGCGATGTTTTAGGGAAACAAAAGCATCACTATTATCAACTGTACACATCAGTTTTAATACATATTTGGATTTCAGAATTTTTTTTTGGGAATCAAGGCAATAGGACGCTGAACGTTTTTAATTGAAAGAGTATGTACTGGGAACTCGAAGTTTGTTCTCTTTATTTCCAAGTTTGGTCACCTTTGGAGCTTCTAGTAGGTCGACAGTGAACACTGTGTTTCTGTAACATCACTGGAGTTGCTTTATGTAATACATTATATGTATGTATTTACGTGTATGAACTCTTTTGATTTATAAAAAGAAATCTCAAAAACCAAAACATTAGGGTTTTGGGACTACCCCAGTTGACTGGGAATAGGAGACGTGCTCAGTGATGTGATACTGAACATGGGATTCTGGTTAATTCAGTGTCACGGTGGACTGAGCTTTATGCTTTGCAGTTTTGGGGTATGGCACCTTAACTCTAATGCTGCTAAAGATGAGGTGGAAATTGGACCTTAAAAACATCTGCTTGGCCTTATGACATTCCCTGGATCCTTGCTGCTCCCTCCAAATATTTGAGGACCAGCAGCCTGCATATCACCTGGGACTTTGTAAGAAATGCAGAGTGTCAGGCACCAGTTAGAATCTACATTGTAACAAGGTCCCTAGGAGATTTATACGCTTTTTAAAGCATGAGAAGTACAGGTTTGGTTTGGTCCCAATCTCCAGTAAGGAACTGAGACCATCAGTTGTACAACCTGCAAGATACTGGATCCTGCTAATGACACAGGAGCTTGGGAGTGGATCCTTCCCCAGTAGAGCCTTCAGATGAGACCCCAGCCCTGGTCGACTCCTTGACTGTTGCCTCATAAGAGATACTGAAGCAGAGGCTCCAGCTGAGTCATGCTCAGATTCCTGACCCACAGAAACCATGAGACAACACGTGTGTTGTTTTGAGCCCCTATGTTTGTGGTAATTTGTGATGCAGCAATAGACAACTAACACAATCAGCTAAGAAACTCAGAGAGCAAACACAATACAGCCGAGTCCAACTTCTGGCCAAATAAACCAGCATCGCCAGGGTTGGTCCAAGCAACGGTATTTAAGAAACTCTTCCCCCGTGTTGTTGATGCACAGCTGAGGCTGAGGAGTCCTGCCCAAGATACTGCTGTTGGAAAACAGTCTCCAGTGATTATAGGTTCCCTGGGCACTCTCCCCCCACACCCTCACCCCAATGTGTGGTCATTTGAGCTTTCTGATTGCTCACCCCTGGGTTAGCAGGAGTTTAATCTTTCCCCCAGCTTTCTTCTTCCGGCCTCACTCTGGGTTGAGGGGGTTCTGGTGCCCTTTCTGTCAGAAAGACAAAGACCTTTGGGAAGATGGCGCCACTGCAGTCAGGTGTGATGGCTCCATCCATCCATCCATCCATCCATCCATCCATCCATCCATCCGTCTGTCCGTCTATGGGAAAGGACCTTAATGAAGAGCCTGGGGACCAAGAGGCTGGAGCCTCAGTCCACAGGGGCTTTGAAATCGGAGCTTTCATATCATATTCACACATCTGAAAAACATCAGAGGGTGAAGGACAGACAGGGGGTAATGGATCTGGCAAGATTGGGGACGGATGAGAGAAGACCTCTGGTGACTTCCCTGTGGCGTCTCTCTGGGTTAGGCCATTTTGCAGGGGGAGGGGAGAGTTGGCTGGTCTGCTGCCATCGTCCAGCTGGAATGTCAGGAGCTTCACCCAGATACTCCATGTCCCCTGGCCATCTGCTTTATGACTTGGCCTGCCTCCACCCAACTTTATCCCGGGTCATGTATTCCAAAGATAAGCTGTTAAGGGGCGTGTGAGAGACAGGGAATTTATGGCCGAGAAACTTAACTTCCCTGGCCTGGCTGTCCCCTGATCCTGCCTGGGGCTGCCAGGACTGACCTATGGAAGAATAATGTGCATAAGAGGATTTCCAGGAAGCAGGACTAAGGGTGAGTCTACACCTGAGAACTGTGCAATTTTGAGATCTGGAAAGGGCTTGGACATCAACCAGTGAGGCTGCTGAGCAAAATGTTCTAAATGTGTAGCATCAAACAGCCCAGGGTTCAAAACCTGCCTCTGCCACTTGGCTTAACCAACCTCAGTGTTCTCATCTGTAAAATGGGGGTAACAAGAATATATGCTACAGAGGGTTGATATGATGCTTATGTGAGATGTAATGTATACCAATGTATGTAACCACTAGTGTAGTATCTGAAAAGGATAAATGCTCAATAAAAGGGAGTTGTTAACCCAGTTTTTCTTTTCATAGCCAGGAGAGATGAGGTGTCCAATGCGGATAGAGCATCCTTGCAGTATTATTGCAGGGAAGAGGGGGCCACACAGAATATCCCAGCAGGAGTCTGTCTGCTAGCTTAGAACCTGTGTGGGCAGACTGCTCCCAGATTTAAGTTCATATACATTTTTTCCCCTGATTAACCAATGGTTCATCAGATAATTTATTTTCTGTAGTGGTTTCTCCAAAGCTTGTTTGTTAAGGGTCTTTCCAAAATGGCTCGATGCCTTGTCTGGTGACTGCATTTGACTTTTTATGAAGGAAATTCTTGAGGAAAGCTCATTCATGGCTCTAATCATAGTTAGAGCAACGGTAAAGGCTAACTTGGCAGAGCACAGTCTACACACCAGGGGCTACATTCAAGGTCTTGTGTTTTTCATGTAAGTCTCAGGCTGGCCAGTCTTTTTACAAAAACAGGCTCAGAGAGGTAAAGGTAAGCTTGGCTGACATCACAGACGGGAAAAGTGTGGGAACGAGGATGAAAATATGGGTCCTGATCTATAAAAAGTTACTTAAAAAATGAAATTCCTGACAACCATTTTTTTTTTTTCACCTTTTCCAGTTGAGAGTGTGGAAACCAGATTAGAGTTAATTGAGGCTCCTACTGAAAATGTCCTCTTCCGGGGTCACCCTGTGTGTTTGTGAGAACGGTCTTAGCACAGAATGGCATGTGGGATGAGACAGTTGGGGCAAAGACAGATGGTTGCTCCAGAGTGGCAGTTGGAGGTGGCCCATAGGCGCACTGGTTTAGGAGCCAGAAAAGTGGAGTTCAAATCCTGCCTTTAGCACTATGAGCTCTCTGCTTCAGAGCAAGACATTTCACGTTTCATGGCCTCAGTTTCCCTTCTAGGAAAATGGGGATAATAATACTTACCTGGAAAGTTGAAGGGAATCATAAATAGAAAAGCAGAAGTGGGGGACTTCCCTGGCGGTCCAGTGGTTAAGGCTCCGTGCTTCCACTCCAGGGGGCATGAGTTCAATCCCTGGTGAGGGAACTAAGATCCCACATCCTGGGCAGAGCAGCCAAAAAATAAAACCAAACAAACAAACAAACAAAAAAGAAAAGCAAAAGTGCTGTGTGAAGGCAAAGCAATAATAATACTCTGGCCCATCCGCTTGTCCGGGGAACTGTGCTTAAGCCATGCATGTCTATCCCTCACCCCCACCTTATTCCAACCTCCTTTCCAAAATCTCTCCTTATCTTCCTTTTGCTTATGCAAGCAAACAAACAAAGCAAAACCCAAAAGCCCTAAGTTAAGACACGTCAAGGACATCCTTTGCTGCTTGGGCAAGTGACTAAACCTCCTTGACCTGGGTTCTTACCTGTGAAATGGAGCCGAGATGTAGCATCAATCTCATGAGCCTGCTGCTACCTTCCAGCCCTATCTCATTCCTTGCTCTCCATAGCCCTCCTCCCTTCCTACCCTTCAGCAATACTCCCTGTAACCACAGGGCCTTTGCACCAGCTGTTCCCATTGCCTGGAACACTTTTCCACTCCCCTCCTTGCCTGCTTAACTCCTATGTACCATTCTTCAGCTCTTAGCTTTCCCCAGTCAGTCCCCTCTCCTGACCCCATGGTCAGATCCCTCTATAAACACTCTCATTACCTTGGATAACTTCTCCTTGGTGTACTTGTCTGTGGTCTGAAATAACATACTCATCTGTACAATAAACAGAGCTATTAGCTCCATGATGGGAGGGACATTGTTTATTTTTCCCCTTTATCTTCCTGGAGCCTGGAACAGTTCCTGACACATAGAGATGCTCAACAACTGCTTATTGAGAGAAAGAAAGAATGAATGAATGAACAAATGAAGTGATCTTTCTTCTTGGGTCTGAGGGCACAAGGGAGCTTGCGAAGTCCCTGTGTCCTGTTTCTCTGTTGAGCGCCGTGATTGATTAGCTTGAAGTCACTTGTAAGATTTATGGCTGTCGCATCACTCCTGTTGCATTTCTGGGAAGCCGGGGCCATGTCCTCAGGGCAGATTCCCACGGTACAGGAGTGGGACGATTTTACCCCCAGTCCTTTGTGGTCCTGAAAAATCTTTGCTGATGGTTGGAGGCCTCTAAGAAGGATGCCAAGGAGAACGTCTGCGGGCTGAGATTGAGGGAGAGGAAAAGGATGGTCCGTTTGCATCTTTCTTCCACAGTCAGGGAAGCTCATGGCCACACAGATGTTTCCAGCTCACCCAATAATAGTAACACCAATAAAAATGATGGAGAACATTTACTGAGTGCTTCTTACATGCCTAGCGTGGTGCCTGGCCCATACGTGGGTCCAACAATTATGAATGGAATGAATGAATGAATTCCAGTCATTATTATCTCAAGCACTTTCTACACCAAGTGTCATTTTACCCTCAGAAAATCTTACAAGAGAGATTCTATTATGATCCCCATTTTGTGGAAAAACAAACTGAGGCTCAGAGAGATGCAGAGTTGTGACTCAGGCCCTCTCAGAAGCATCGGAAGGAGCATGATCTTTTTTTTCTTTTAGGTTTTCTCTCTGCATTTCTCCAGCCTGTCTCTGGGGTCCCTTTCCTCCCCACGTACGTCATCTGAGGTCCTCTCTGCTTTTATCCTGCCCTTCCCAGCTCTCATCTCTGATGTCTGGGGCTGGTGTACAAGAATGACACATTGCTCCCTCTTCTTCCCTTTGTGTGTGCTAGACTGTTGTCTCAAGGCATGGGGATAGTCTGTTCATGGCTCTCCCCTCTGTAATTGATAGGCTTCTAAGAATTATAATGATAGCAGCCCTGAAGACAGCCTTGAATCGAATCTTCCTGCCACCCCTGAGGGGTAGATGTTACTATTGTACCCATTTTAAAGACAAGAAAACAGAGGTTTAGAGAGGAGAAATGAAATGGCTTGCCTGATATCACATCTGTTATTGGTTTCTAGGACTGCTAAACTTGGTGGCTTAACACAACAGAAATTTATTCTCTAAGTTCTGGAGGTGAGAAGTTTAAAATCAAGGTGTCAGCAGGGTCATGGCTGTCTCTGGAGGCTCTAGGGGATGATCCTTCCTTGCCTCTTCGGTTTCTGGAGGTGCCTGGCATTCCTTGGGTTGCAGACTCATCACACCAGTCTCTGCCTCTGTCTTCAACTGGGCTTCTCCTTGGGGTTTCTCTGTGTGTTTTCTCTTTTCTTTCTTTTATAATGACACCCATCATTGGATATAGGGTTCATCCGAATTCAGGGTGGTTTTATCTTGAGATTCTTACCTTAATTACCTTTGCAAAGACCCTTACTGCAAACAAGGTCACATTCTGAGGTTACAAGCAGACACAGCTTTGCAGGGACTGGTATTTAACCCACTACAACATCTCTGCCAAGTGCTAGAGCAGAGAATTACCACCAGATGGGACTAACTCCAAAGCCCATGCATTTAACTGACACATGATACTAGGATTGTTCCTTAGAAAACTCACAATGGTATTGAGCTTCCTTTACTAGGGACCTGGGACCTGTGGCTCGCTTCCGGCTTCTCTTTTTGCATGAAGTTGTCTGTGTCAAGCATAGATTTGTAATTTTCAAACGAAAGAGAAGAAACTTGACTTTGCATTTAGATTCACTCTTTCCCTGGTCCCCACCATGAGCCCCTGGTCCAGCCACTGGCTAGATGTGTGTCTGAGCTCTTCCTGCCTCCACACCCTAACTTCCTTCACGTCCCCAGGTGCCTCCTCATTTCTTACCTCCTGTCCCAGATGGAAGCCATTATGGTGGCATTTTCGGCTGGAACAGAGGGGAGGAAAAGGGAAGTGCTGAGATTACCTCTCGTGAGACTGTTCCGCTGACAATAAGCCAGTCACTTGCAGGAAGCGCAAAAGAAATAGAGGAACCGCCGTACTGTTTTCCATAGTGGCCGCACCATGTTACATTCTGACCAATAGCGCACAAGAGTTCCCTTTCTCCACACTCTCACCAGCACTTATCTCCTGTTTTTTTAATAATAGCCATCCTAACAGCTGTGAGATGATGTCTCATTGCATTTTTTTTTAATATTTATTTATTTTCTTAATTTTTTTGCCTGTGTCGGGTCTTTGTTGTGGCGCTCGGGCTTCTCTCTGGTTGAGGCGCGCGAGCTCAGTAGTTGTGGCACGCGGGCTTAGTTGCCCCGTGGCATGTAGGATACTAGTTCCCCAAACAGGGATTGAACCCGTGTCCCCTGCATTGGAAGGCGGATTCTTTACCGCTGGACCACCAGGGAAGTCCCCTCATTGTGGTTTTGATTTGCATTTCCCTGATGATTAGTGATGTTGGCCATTTGTACATCTTTAGAGAAATGTCTGTTCAGGTCCTTTGCCTGTTTTTTAATCAGATTATTTGCTTTTTTTTTTTGGTGTGTGTATGTTTTGGGGTTGTATGAATTCCTTACATATTTTGGATACTAACCTCTTATCAGATACATGGTTTGCAAATATTTTCTCCCATTCCAAATTTTCAGTTATGTAAGATGAATACGTTCTGAAGATCTAATGTACAGCCTGATGATTATAGTCAACAGTACTGTATTGTGTACTTGAAATTTGCTAAGAGAGTAGATTTTAAGTGTTCTCATCACACAAGAAAACAAAAGAAAATGGTAACTAGGTGAGTGAAGTGATGGATATCTTAGTTAACTTGATCGTGTTGATTATTTCACAGCATATGTGTGTATCAAAACATCATGTTGTACACCTATATACAGTTTTTATTTGTATACATATATACAACTTTTATTTGTCAGTCATACCTGAAGGGACTTCCTTGGTGGCTCAGTGGTTAAGAATCCACCTGCCAATGCAGGGGATACGGGTTCGAGCCCTGGCCCAGGAAGATCCCACGTGCTGAGGAGCAAATAAGCCCGTGCGCCACAACTACTGAGCCTGCGCTCTAGAGCCCGTGTGCTGCAGCTACTGAGCCTGTGTGCCGCAATTACCGAAGCCCATGTGCTTAGAGCCTGTGCTCTGCAAGAAGAGAAGCCACCACAAGGAGAAGCCCGTGTACCACGACGAAGAGTAGCCCCTGCTCCCCGCAACTGGAGAAAGCCCGTGCGCAGCAATGAAGACCCAACACAGCCAAAAAAAAAAAAAAAAAAAAAAAAAGAAAAAAAATTATACCTCAGTAAAGCCGGGAAAAAATAAAAAATGAAATTAGATAGTCTAAGAATGAAAGGGAGATTTGAGCCAAACCTGTTTGCCTGGCTGGGTTATAAAAAAATTGACTAAAGAGTTGGTGGGGGGTTGGAGGTGGGTCAGGAGAAATGGAGGAGCAGCTGCATTTTCTCCTGACAGATGTTCTATACACTTGACCCTGGTCCCTGAAGGAAAGGGGCTGTTGGTAGGAAACACTGACTTCTGATCTACCAGAAAGATTTCCGTATACTCCATTCACTCATTCACCTGGTCCAAGCATTTATTGAGCCTCCGGAAGGAACCAACTCTGCAGACACCTTGATTTCCGACTTCTGGCTTCCAGAACTGTGAGAGAATAGATTTCTGTTGTTTTAAGTCATCCAGTTTGTGGTAATTTGTTATGGCACCCTAGGAAATTATGACAGAGTCTAAGACACAGACCCTGCTCCCATCCTGGTCGGGAGCAGATTGACACATAAACACAGGAAAGTATAATAAGAACATCAGTAGGCACATTGGCCCAGAACTAAGGGAGCACAGGGAAAGGATCACAACATCTTCTTAGAGGCAGGACAGGAAGGCTTCGTGGAGGAGGTGACCGCACTGCATTCTCAAAAACTGAATTTTTTAGATAAAGGGGAGGGAAAACGGTGATACAGGCAGGCAGGGAGTGACCCTATACAGAGGCACGGAGGTGATAAAGAGCATGGTGACTTCTTTGTGACTGGAGAGCAAGGCAGTTGGGGGGAAGGTGGGAGTGAGGAGAGGATTTTATTCAGGCTTGGAACATAAGTTGGATTTGATCCAGGTTCTGAAGAATCTTGTGAAGGGGTTTAGCATTTCAATGGCAAGAGGGAGCCATAGAAGTTTCTTTTTTTTTTTTTTTTTTAATTAATTAATTAATTTATTTTTGGCTGTGTTGGGTCTTCGTTTCTGTGCAAGGGCTCTCTCCAGCTGTGGTGAGCGGGGGCCACTCTTCATCGCGGTGTGCGGGCCTCTCACTGTCGCGGCCTCTCCCGTTGCGGAGCACAGGCTCCAGACGCGCAGGCTCAGTAGTTGTGGCACCCGGGCTTAGTTGCTCTGCGGCATGTGGGATCTTCCCAGACCAGGGCTCGAACCCGGGTCCCCTGCATGGGCAGGCAGATTCTTAACCACTGCGCCACCAGAGAAGCCCCATAGAAGGTTCTTGAGTAGAGGAGTGCATCAGTCAGAGTTCATAGTGGCCAGCAACAGCATCTGCTTTAGCCCAGGGGTCCCCAACCCGCAGGCTGTGGACCGGTACTGGTCCATGGCCTGTTAGGAACCGGGCACACAGCAGGAGTGAGCGGTGGGTGAGCGAGCGAAGCTTCACCTGCTGCTCCCCATCTCTCCCCATCTCTCGCATCACCACCTGAACCATCCCCCCCAACCCCGGTCCGTGGAAAAATTGTCTTCCACGAAACCGGTGCTTGGTGCCAAAAAGGTTGGGGACCGTTGCTTTAGTTAGCTTAGGCAGAAAAGGATTGCGTTGAGGGTACCAGAAAGCTTACTGAATTTCCAGGACAGAAAATAAGGCTTAAAATCTGCACAGTTTGAATTGTACCCCTGGGTTGCTCCACCAGGCCTGGGCACTGCAACGTGACCCACTAACACTACCGAAAACAGCACCACTAAGACACCTGTCACTGGTCCCTCTGCAGGCTGGATGTCTCCCCACCACAATGTCAGAGTGCATCCCAGGCCATCCCCTTTCAGTGCAATGGAAGTTACACCTGAACACATCTGATGGGCTGATCCTGGGTCACATGATTGGGTTCTAGCTGCAAGGGAAGCTGGGAGAGTGAGTTTCAGGCTCTACCTCTAGGAGACTGACTTCATAAAGTGGGTGTGCCCTTTTTGTTTGTTTGTTTTGTTTTTTTCCATTAGTGCTTCCAGGTCCACTTTCTCATCCTGGGAAGCTGTCCCAACTGGAATGCATCAACGGGGTTACCTGCATTCTGGCTTTGGTTGGATTCAGCTATTGGGAGGAACCAGCATGAGGTGTGGGGTTGGTTTCAGAGAGGTGGAGCTGAGTGTTTATGATCCAGGCTCCTCCTGCCAGGTTGATCATGGCCCTCCACCAAAGCTCTGTTCTTATCAAGGCTGCCTCATCTACTTGACTTTCTTCTGTCAGGTTTTAATATCACTTTCCCCCTTGACTCTTGAGAACCAGGGTAGTAATGGCTCCCAGCTGTTGTCAGCCCCTGGGTACTACACCAAGCCTTGCTGAATCTCCTTGATCCTGCTAAACCTTTGTAAATAATCCTCCCAGCAGCACAGATGGAGTGGGTCATCTCTTTCTTTCCAGGACTGACGTATACTAGGGTCACTCCCTGAAGGATCCTGGACAAAGAGGCAGATGAGATATTTCACCCTGGCAATCTGGTTAGGTGATGAATTTATATTGTAGATTTTTTCCCTTTAGGATCTTAGAATCTTTTCTTCTATCTACCCTCCTAATAGCCCAGAAAGAAGACAGAAAAAAAATATCAGTGAGGAACAGGAACAGGAGCATGTGAAAGGCCAGAGGGTCTCCAGAGTCGAGAATAAATCAAAGGTTGGCTGATTCGCAAACTCTTACACACACTTGACCCAGACTTGTTCCCTCTTGGAAAAAGAGGGTCAAAACTTGTCTTGTGGGGCTTCCCTGGTGGCGCAGTGGTTGAGAATCCGCCTGCCAGTGCAGGGGACACGGGTTCGAGCCCTGGTCTAGGAAGATCCCACATGCCGCGGAGCAACTAGGCCCGTGAACCACAACTACTGAGCCTGCGCGTCTGGAGCCTGTGCTCCGCAACAAGAGAGGCCGCGATAGTGAGAGGCCCGCGCACCGCGATGAAGAGTGGCCCCTGCTTGCCGCAACTAGAGAAAGCCCTCGCACAGAAACGAAGACCCAACACAGCCAAAAATACATAAATAAATAAATAACCAAACCAGAACAAAAAAAACTTGTCTTGTATCCTTGGCTAACTTCTCTGAGTTAGTATGGTGCTATGGTAAAAATCAGGCTCAGGCATCAAACAGATCTGAGCTGGAAACCCAGCTCTCTGGCTTACTGGCTGTGCAGTCTTAGGCATGTGACTTAACGCTCCTGAAGCTCAGTTTTTTAATCTGTATAAAAAAGCGAATTAACGTCAGGCTTATTGTGGGTATTCAGTGACCTGGTAGAGAGGGAATGGTCAGAACAGTGCCTGGTGCATACAACAGCACTCAAAAAATGTTGGCTATGACTGTTTATCGTCTCTGTACCCTACACACCTCTCATCCAGGACAATCCTTAGAGCTTCGAGTGTGAGTGAGGCGGTGATTCATGCTCTATCTCCCACCCACATAGGGCAGCTGGGCCGAGTTCCTGGTACTCTGTGTCCCTGTGCTCTGATCCCATCTTGAGTCGGTGCCATCCATTCCCATTTCACCGTGAAGCATGCAGCTTTTTCTCTGCTTGTTTTTTTCTTTCCTATTTGCTGAGGGTTGATGTCATTAGTTTAATGCAGGCTCCCAGACATCAAGGTCTGCGTCTCTGTAACTTGTTTTGTATTTATACTGAAAGAATGCTTAATAGTGTTTGGTGACGCTGGTGTATTACAGATGACAGCTGAGTCAAGAATGCTCTCCCACTGGCTCGAATTGGTCAAGGGAGGGTTTGAATCATCATTCGTACCACAAACAGATGTTTAGCACATAGTAAATGCTAGGTGGGAGGGATGTAAAGATGATTAGGATAGGTCTCTATCTTGTTTACTTATCTGCCTAATCTGAGCTTTTTGAGGTCAGGGACCATGTTTGATCACTGTCACAAAGTCTAGGGCTTAGCACAGAGTCTGACACATAATGGGTAATAAATACATCTTTGTTTTATCCATTGTTAATTTGAGAATTATTTTTGTACTATCTACTGTATGTGAGCCTCTGTCCAAGACTTTGGAAGACAACAGTGAAACAAAAGAGGCAGTCTTCTAGGGGGATGACAAATGTGTAAATAAGTAATTAAATTCACGATGACAAGTCTTGGAGTAGAGGTGAGCTGGGACCCCAGAGAACAATTGGTCAGCTCTACGTGGAGGAGTTGCAAAATAGGAGTATTTGAGTTGGGTCTTGACAGAGGAGTAGGAGTTCACCAGGTGAAGAATGGTGACAAAGGTGTTCCGACAGAGGGGACAGCATGTGCCAGGTCATAGAGGTGAGAAAGCACCTGCTATTTTAAGGACTAGCAAATGACTTGTTATGGCCAGAGCTCAAAGGATGAATAAGGGAATGAATTCGGAAAGAGAATTTGAAGGCATATTAGCTATGGAAGGATTGATATGGAATGCCTGAGTCTGATTTGTGTTTTCTGAGGATGGATTGGGGATGGTAAACAGATCCTTCTCTGATCCTCTTGGTGGATGTGAAGAATAAAAAAGGTCATGATTTGTAGCTTTTGCCAGTTTCCAGGTAAATATCCCACCATGGCTGATTCCAGCTCCCAACATTATGTCGACAAATGCAGAGTGGGAAGAGATGTGTGTGCCCTCTTGGTGAACGTGGTGGGAAACATCAGAGCCAAAAAACTTTATTATGTTCCTTACAGAGCCTTTGTAAGGTTCCATAGGGATCATCTGTGGGAAAGAGCTTTGGAAATTGTAAAAAGGTAAACTAAATGTGAGGTGGTGGTGTGTAGTGGGCATACCGTCATTCAGTCCAGTCTTTCCCCACTAGCACTACCTAGAGTTTCTCTCTGCAGGGATTTGTCCCTCTTAGCCAGAAGGTTTGGGTGGGATGGGCCCAACACCCAGCTCCCAGGTCCAACTGGTGCAAGCAATGAGCAGATCTCTATCCGGACTGCAGTCATTGGCTCAGGGATGAATATCTAACCCGTCAGTGCCTGTGAAATGCAGGAAGACATTTGATTGGGTTTCTGAGACACAGGGTGCCTTCCCCTTCTGAGGGGGCTGCCAGTGGAGACCCTCTAACTTCCTCAGAATGGGGGCTGAGCCATTGGCAACCACGCTCCTTGAACTTCACAGGGTGGTCTTGTATAGAACTCCAGCAGCAAACTAACGCTACCTAAAGCTATCAGTTTCCAAGACAGAATGGAAAGATGGAGAGCAGCTGGGTGCTTGTTTTAACTCCTGGGTCCTTGTTTTAAGTTGCCTGACCTGACTTGGAATTTTTGGTTAGGTGGACCAATGCATGCCCCACCCCCCGCCTCTTTTTTGTTAAGCTAATTAGAATTGGGCTTCTATTCTTTCTAGCTGATGGTATGATTCTCACTATCCCTGGCACTCAACACCACTATCATGACTCAGTTTATGAAATGACCAACCCTGAATGCACAGCCTGTTTATAAGGCAGATCAAATGGCTGTAACCTCAAGGAGGTTTCAGTTTGTACAATCCACCCCATTATTGGGCAGATGGGGCTGTCAATCCGCTCCAGTGGGATTGTAGAAGACATTGCTTGGGTTTCAATTTCATTATTACTTATACAAATATGTATTAGCATTTACTATGTGTTAGGCTCTGTTCTAGGGGTTGGAGATATAGCACAGAGAACCAAAATCTGCCTTCATGAAGTGTATATGCTTTCCCACCTCTTTGCTCATTTGGACTTGAGGTGACCATCTGAGATGTGCAGGGGAAATCAGATTACCCTATCTTGCAGTAGAGGAAAGCCATGAATTGTAGACAACAAGAAGTAGCATAGTATAGTAAGTCTTTATATCTGAGAAGGAATTGCAGATCTGAGCTCCAGAATGTGTCATGTGGGGCAGGTCACATGATCTGGGTGACCACTGGCACAAGGAGGATGAAAGACACTTGAAACAGATTTGAACTCAATTCACAGCCTGGAGCCCACAGTCAGAATCTGGAGGCTGAAACCTATCTTATTACCTCTGCTGGTCGCACTCAACTCACTGATCTGCAAACATAAGAAGGGTGGGAGGGAGATGCAAGAGGAAGGAGATATGGGGATATATGTATATGTATAGCTGATTCACTTTGTTATAAAGCAGAAACTAATACACCATTGTAAAGCAATTATACTCCAATAAAGATGTTAAAAAAAAAAAGAATACCTGATTGTCCTTACAATCCACTGAATTTTGGGATATTTTGTTATGCAGCATTGTTGTGGCATGGCTGACTAATACAGATGGCTTGGGTCACTTGGGCAATGGTTCTCCTATGCAGCAATGTTGGGTCATTGACCCCCGTATATTGTATTTGATAAATCAGCCAACCTCCCATTCCAATTTTGCAATCATGTGCCTGCCTCTGAACCCCATGCAGATTAGCTCTGTTATTTCTTTTCCTGATAACCTCTGTACTCCATGGTGGATGGGGCTTATGAACATATCATTGGAAACAAGACCTATGGGATAATGAATTAGAAAATCAGAAAGTCCTTTCCCCAACCACCTTTCACCCACCTTCCTGCTGCCCCTTAAGCCATGCAGTTTAGGATACCTCTGAGCTTTGAATGACTCAAAATTTATTTGGGGGAAGGACACATGGAGGGTGACATGTGGAAGAAGTTACTTACCCAACACTGATGACGTCATTTAAATGTAGGAAGGCAGAAACCCACCAAACCAGGGTGAGACATTTCCTCTAGGAAACAGCGTGCCCTGATGTATTGAGTGTTTGGCTGTGTTCAGCACGAACACAACTTAGGTTTTCTTTTTATGAAAGCAATCAGCATTTATAAAATTCTACCCCTTCCACCCTTCACCTAACTTATGAGCCCTTTAGCTATAACCTTCTTATGACCTGCAGCTTATATGGACCCAAGTCATTTAAAACTCAATCCAAAGTGAAACACGTTTCAGCCGTGGTAAAATTAATTCCCTCACTCTTCATTGGTCTGAGACCTCATGGGGGAATCTGTGGCTTAAGGGGGGTTGAGGGAAAAAAAAAGCAAAGAAGGAGAGTTTTGTGAATAGAAAGAGGCTTCTAACAGGAAAGATATTTATAAAGCTGCATTTGGGTACCGTTCAGTTTGGAAGGAATTTGTTATAATGGCAATATATAAATCTTTGAATGGTCTCATAAATCATAGCTTCATGCCCAGCCAATGAGAAGCCACGAAAACCTGGCGCTTTAGAACACTCAAATCGTTACTAGAAAGATCCAGTGTGGCTCCTTGGAAGTGGAATCGGAAAATCTGGCTACATTTGGGGATGTGTGGAATGTCTTGAATTACTTCTCAAACATTTTAGATTTGATAAAACCCAAGACACGGCTTTTCCAGCCCCATTTCCCTTCTCCCCCACCTCCTATAATTATTAAACCCATGTGTACATCAAGAGAAGCTTAATCCATGTGTTTCTGATTCATTTACACTTAACTCATCAAAATATTGTTTTTAAAGGGCTGTTTGTTGTCCAAAAAGCCTTTTCCCCTAAGCTTGAAAGCTTTAACGTCGCAGAAGCAGGAAGCTGCTTTTTGCCAAGAGTAAATGGGTGAGAAATCCAAGGGATAGGGTTTTTGAAGTATGTGCAACGAATGTTCAAACAGGTTCTGAATGGAGCCAAACCTACTTTTCTATCTCTGAGCAATCTTGGGAGAGCCACGGGGCGGAAGTTTCAAGGAACATCATATCTTCCCAAACCGCGTGAAATTGCATTCCAGGGAGAAGCATGGCCAAACCAACCAGAAATACAAAATGCAGGCATGGAAGGAGACTGGGGCCAGTGACCTTGTGAAATGAGAAAGCATTGCCTTGAAATTTAGTAAAAGCCACATGGTTTTTGTCACAGCAAAGTCACTCATGCTTTTTTGTTAATAAATTATTTCATTTATTTATTTATTTTTGGCGGTGTTGGGTCTTCACTGCTGTGCGCGGGCTTTCTCTAGTTGTGGTGAGCAGGGGCTACTCTTGGTTGCGGTGGGCAGGCTTCTCATTGCGGCGGCTTCTCTTGTTGCAGAGCACAGGCTCTAGGTGTGCGGGCCCAGTAGTTGTGGCACGTGGGCTTCAGTAGTTGTGGTGCCTGGGCTTAGTTGCTCCGCAGCATGTGGGATCTTCCCGGACCAGGGCTCGAACCTGTGTCCCCTGCATTGGCAGGCGGATTCTTAACCACTGCGCCAGCTGGGAAGTCCCACTCATATGCTTATTTGGGCGTTCTCTGCCTGAAGGGCTATCATTGTGTTCTTGCCCTGCTTTAGGCACCGGTATCCATATTTTCCATGTGTATTAATTCACTGAACATCCTGAGGAAGGAGGTACCGTTATTATTCCTATTTTACAGAGGGGAAAACTGAGTCGTGGACCAAGATCATTCCTCCAGGAAGGAGTGGAGGTGGGATTCAAACCCAGATGGTCTGCCTCTGAAACCTGAGGCTGTAAACCTCACACTACCCTGTTTGTGGCTAGTTTGTGACTGGTTAATTCATTGAACAAATATGGGTGGAGGTCCTACTATGTGCTGGTCACCAGAAATAATACATAAAGGAGGCAGTACAGTCCCTATGTCATGGGACTTAATCTGGTGGTGGGGGAGAAACATAAAACAAATAATTTATTTGAGCTCTGAGAAGTGCCACAAAGGGAAAGCACAGGTATAGTGCGTATGGGGATGGGGGAGGGGCACTACTTAGTCTGGGGAGTCCGGGGAGACTGTCTTGTGTGACATTTTAATTTCAGACTTGAAGGATGGTGTTGTGGGTTGAACTGTGTCCCCCCCCTTACTCCCCCAATTTACATGTTGAAGTTTTAACCCCCAGTACCTCAGAAGGTGACCTTATTTGGAAGTAGGGTCATTATAGATGCAATTAGTTAAGATAAAGTCATCCTGGAGCAGGGTAGGCGCCTAATGCAGTATGACTGGTGTCCTTATGAAAAGGGGAAATTTGGAGACAGACACGCACACAGGAAGAACGCCCTTGAGAACATGAAGGCAGAGATCAGGGTGAGGCATCTACAAGCCAAGGAACGCCGGAGATTGACAGCAAACCCCCAGAAGCCAGGAGAGAGGTGTGGAACCATCGTTCCCTAGCACCTTCAGAAGGAGCCTGACCCTGTCCACAGCTTGATCTTGGATGTCTAGCATCTAGAATTGTGACCAACTCCAGAACTATGTTTCAGCTGCTCAGTTTGTGGTGCTTTACCATGGCAGCCCTAGTAAACTCATACAAGTGGGAAGGTGGTAGCCAGGTGAAGGAGGCGTGGGGCGTAGGAAGGAGGGGGGAGGAAGAGAAATCCAGGAAGAAGAATGGGCTTTGCCAAATCCCCGAGGGAGGAGGGAACTTGTAGCATTTGGGGACTCGGAACCAGGGAGCGAGGGAGAGAACAGGCAGAAGATGAGGCAGATTGAAACCAGACCCTGGCATCTGAAATACATCATGCGGCATCTGTATAGGGGAGAGTGTGGAACCAGTGAAGGGCTTTAACTGGGGGATGGACATGATTGGAGGTGAATTTTATTTATTTACTTATTTATTTGGCTGTGCCGGATCTTAGTTGCTGTATGCGGGATCTTCGTTGCGGCATGTGGAGGCTTTAGTTGTGCCATGTGGACTTCTTAGTTGCGGCATGCGGGACCTAGTTCCCTGACCAGGGATTGAACCTGGGCCCCCTGCATTGGGAGCGTGGAGTCTTGCCCACTGGACCACCAGGGAAGCCCCAGAGGTGAATTTTAGAAGCAGTGCACTGACTGCTGGAGGGGGATTGAACTTGGGTGGTGGTGAGCAAGAACGGGTATAGAAGTACCATTTGGAAGTACTGTGTCATGCCCAGCGGTTTCGGCTTAATTGCTCTTCTTAAAAGGCCATATTCATCAAGTCATTCCCTCCCCGCCCACCCCCAGGCTTCATGTGCCTGAGGAAGAAGGGTAGACTAGGATACGGAGGGACAACCTACCACGTATTCTGTGCGCTGTGAGCTCCTCTGACCGTGTGCTCCTACGTCAGCTCTGAGCCCTAGCACATCCTCTGCAGTGGCAGACATCTGTGATTTCCACCTGCTTGGCATCCATTCCCCCTTCTTTCCAGTAGACATCTGTCTGCTTTTGCTCTGGGGAAGCCACCCCTCTCCCAAGGGTGGGCATGTCAATCAAAGTTCCATCCTCCCCGAGTCGTGGGGTGAGCGTGGAACCCAGGAGGATCAGTTGGGCTTTCCAGAAAATTGAAGTCTTGAGTGGAGTGATGCAAGGACTAAAAAGGGTTGGAGCTGATTCATCCAGAGTGTGACGCCTTGAAGAGTGTCACCATTAGTTCTTGCTTTTGGACATAGTGCTCTGCTTCTTGTTTTCTGAGTCTATTCTTTAGGCTTTGTGAGCTACCCAGTAATCTTCCAAAAAAGTCCTGCTTTGCTTATGGCATCCAGAGTTGGCATCTGTTGCTTACAACTGAGAACACCCTAGAGGAATACCCTTGTATAGAGTCAAGGCTCAAAGATGGATAGATGGAAGTAATCAACATGGATCACAAAACCCTCCCCTTGCCAGCTTCAGAAAATGGCTGTGTTTGAACTGGGTCAGGACGTGGATGATTTATGTGACCTGAGGCACCATTCAAAGAGGAGGGAACGTTTGAGCTCATGGGGTTTTAGATGTCACAACCCCCAGTCCCCCAGTCTGAGAGGGTCTCATGTTTTACATGCTTGTCAGATTCATAAATCTGAGATGGAGAAGGTAAAAAAAAAAAAACCCCTCAGTCCACTTCCTGGAGACCCATGCCAAATATTTCCCTGCCATGGATTATTTATCTTGAGATGCTCCTTGGTCTGGATCTTTGTGAAAGTTGCCCTCTACTAATGATGGTGCCCTTATTTCTGGACCATCAAATTCATCCTAAACTGTGAGATCATTAGGCAAACTAGTTAAAAAATTTAACACTCAAGGATTAGGCTACTACCTTCACCTTTCACCTTTCCCAAGATCGGGAGCAACTCTGTGAGTCTTCCTGTCTATTTCCAACCATCACCATCACCACCACTCCATCTTAGGCCCCACAAGCTTTTGAGGGATTCAGACAAATGCCACCTCATGAGTGGCATGTGTTCCAAAAATTTACAGTAAGTCAGTGGATGGGAATAAATAGGTATTTTACCATAGAAGCAATGTTACACATGTGCAGAGTGATATGCTTAGAAAGATCTCATTTTTGTTAACCGCCCTCAAAAACACCCCGTCACGCTCACACACACACACATATATATCCGTGTCTATATAAAGATATATAAAAATGTAGGATACACACCAGATTGCTAATGCAGATATCTTTGAATAACAAGATACTGGGCAATTTCTCTTTCCACCTCTTATTTACATTAAAATTTTTTTCCTTTCAATGAGCACGATTAGTTGTCTAATTAATCAACCAACAACTACATAACTGTGAAAAGAGAAAATATACAATTAACCAAAAACTACAAAACTATGAAAAGAGAAAATATATTTCCAAAGGTATTGCATGCTCCAGGCCAGCACTATTCTAATAAATTTTTTTTTTAAAGATGTATTGATTGATTGATTGATTGATTGATTGCTATGTTGGGTCTTCGGTTTCTGTGCTAGGGCTTTCTCTAGCTGTGGCAAGTGGGGGCCACTCTTCATCGCGGTGCGCGGGCCTCTCACTATCGTGGCCTCTCTTGTTGCGGAGCACAGGCTCCAGACGCACAGGCTCAGTAGTTGTGGCTCACGGGGCTAGTTGCTCTGCAGCATGTGGGATCTTCCCAGACCAGGGCTCGAACCCGTGTCCCCTGCATGGGCAGGCAGATTCTCAACCACTGCACCACTAGGGAAGCCCTATTCTAATAATTTAATTGCAGTGGTTTTAGAATATTAATATTTACAAACCAACACAAACATAATGCTGATTCTGTAAGTGAGCTTATTTAAAAAATGGTTTCTGAGTATAGCACTAGGCTGGAGGCATGAAGGCAGGGACTGTGTGTTTGTGTACCGTATCCCTAGTTGTTTAGCACATAATGAAAAGAGAAAGACAGGAAGCAAGGGAGGAAGGGGCCATCTAGTACAGTGGAGAGAGTTTTAAAAAGTGCAGTCAACATTTTAGGCTTTCAGCTTAAGCTCTGACTTGACCTAGGTGTGTGGCCTTGGGCAAGTCATTTCCCCCCTTGAGCCTTGGTTTTTCCATCTGTAAAATGAGAAGATAGGACTAAATTGTCCTGGATCAGGGGTTGATGAACTCTGGCCCTTGGGTCAAAGCTGGCCCACTACTTGCTTTTGTCAATAAAGTGTTATTGGAACAACTCACACTCATTTCTTTACATACGGTTATGGCTGCTTTCATGATACACTAGCAGAGTTGGGTAGTTGCTACAGAGACCTTATGATATGCAAAGTCTTAAATATTCACTATCTGGCCCTTTACAGGAAAAGTTTGCTGGCCCCTAGTCTAGAGGACTCTCAATTGAATCCATATAGGAATCTGTGCTGCTTAGGGTTTGGTTTTCCACTCCTGTGACCTTGGGTTTGTATTTTCCTCCCTGATCACTCCCCATCTCAGCCCAGTGATAGGGAGGGAGGGTGGCAAGGGTTGCCTTTGAACTTCTGTGAGTCACTCTAGTGCAGGGTTCACCCCCTTCGTCTCCTGAGCTGCTGTTGGAGGGTGAGCAGGGATCTGGGAGGAGGGATTTGAGGGGTGGGAATGGAAAAATCTGCCTTTTGCATGATGCTCCTCAAATTAGAAAATTGCCTGAGTAATTGATCATGCCGTCAGCACCTTTAAACGCTCCGTAAAATAGATAGATCCTTCCTGTCTTGTCTCTTATGCCAGCTTATGGACATTTCTGAATACGAATCTTCATTGATTATTGGAAACATTTTTCCTTCCTGTGCAAAATAATCATAATCATTTTCCTAAGACGGTCAGGCGACGGAACCCGTCCTACATGTGCATGTGCTTTTCCCACTGATGCAGTTCTCCTGCTCTGGTTGGGTTCATGAATTATAGATTATATTCTTCTCTTTGCCTTTTAATTTGTCCCATGGATGCTGAAACCATTTCAACCGACCCTGCACTTTCCCCGCTTAGGGCTTTGTAGGCAAGATAGACCTAATTTTCTGGGCAAATAACCCCTTGCTGCACCAGCTGTGTCTAATCAAATTCCAGGGCCTTCTCCCCCACCAATGATAACACTGATTCACAAGCATCTCCATCTGATTCTTCGGGGGAGACAGACCTCTGGTCCCAAAGGCTTGGAGATGCTGAAGTTGTGTGTAACCAATGCCGGTAATTGCTCCCCTTTCTGGGACCTTACAAGAGCTTATTACAAAGGGCTCTCCCACCTCCTGGAAAAGCACACTAGTCATAACTCAGTGCGGCTGTTTGGTCCTGGTTTTTCTCAGGGGAATCTGTCCCCATTTGACTCTGATTTCTGGGGTAAGCTGAACAGAAAACGAAGACCAAACATTTCTGAGTTTCCTCCCTTCTGAGCCCTTCTGACTGATGAGCCCTTTCCAGATCCAAGCGTTTCTCCTGAGTCGTGCCTCTGCAGCCCACATGGTCATTGTATTTCTCCAGGGCTATTAACAGACGTTACAATAAGTCAAAGAGGAGGGAGAGGATGATGTAGTCATATTTTGCTGATGGGTCCATATCTTTTAATGTCTTTCTTCCAAGGATGAAATTAAATGATGGGTCCAGAGTGTTTTGTAGAACAATGAGTCTCAACCTATAATGGTCATACAAACCTGTTAAGAATGCAGATTCTGACTCTGTAGATCTGGGTTGGACCAGGGATGCTGCATATCTAATAAGCTCCCACGTGATGCTGACGTTGCTGGGCTAAGGCTTTCATTAACAGGTTGGGTAACATAACAAGGTTTGAATAAAAGACATCCCATTGGATAAATGTTGGCTTTCCCTTACAAGTACACTAGACCCTAAGAAATGGGGTAGGGATCCAAACCCAGGTCTGCTGGACAAGCCTGCTACAGTGCTCTAGGGACTTCTGGTATACCTACAACAGCTTGACTGGGTAAAGTGAGGATGGCACAGGACTAAACAGGTGACTGTTTCTTCTGTTCAAGCAACAAATAGGTACTGAACACCTACTCCTTTTTTCAAACCCAGTGATAATTCTAAGTTTTGGCTGGAGGGGCTTTTGTATGTCCTCCTTTCTCTCTCAGTGTGTTTGAACTTGTACCCCCTTCTTGAAATGTTCTTTCTCCAGGTCTTCCTGTTGGCTGGCCCCTGCAGTTCTTTTAGGTCACAGCTAAAATGTCACTTCCTCTTAGAGACCTTCCCTGACCATCCAGTCAGTCCAAATTACGCCTCCCATCATGCTCCGCACTATTTTGTTTCCTTCAGAGCCCTTGTCACTCTTTGACATTGTCTTGTTCACTTGCTTATTTTCTGTCTCTGTCCACTAGACCGTCAGCCCCACGAGAGCAAAATTTGCCATGCTTTGTTTACTATTTCTCTCCCGGGGCCTGGCACAATACTGGATACACGGTTGGTGTGCAATAAATGTTTGTTGGATGGATGAATGACCCACAGGAAAGTTAACAGGGACAATGTTTATCCTGCTTCTAATAACCCCTTCTGATCATACCTAGCAGGATTTATAGGACATCTACTAATAGAGTAATGGTAAATTACTCTTAAAGGGCCAATAAAGCTACTCCCATTAAGACCTTTGTGGTATGTCAGTATTAACGGAGTCTCAGGTAATATATATATAACTGAAAGCCACAAAACCAAATACACTTGGTGTGTTAGTCTGCTTGGACTGCTGTAACAAAGCCCCATGGACATGCTGGCTTACACAACCGAAATTTATTTTCTAACAGTTCTGGAGGCTGGAAGTCCAAGTTCAATGTACCAGCAGGATTGGTTCCTAGTGAGACCTCTGTCCTTGGTTTGCAGATAGCACTTTCTTGCTGTGTCCTCACGTGGCCTTTTCTCTGTGTGTACACACAGAGAGAGCTCTGGAGTCTCTTCCTTTTCTTAGAAAGACACCAGCTCTGTTGGTTTAAGGCCCCACCCTTATGACCTCATTTAATCTTAATTATGTCCTTAAAAGCCTTATCTCCAAATATAGTCACATTGGGGGCTAAGGTTTTGAATAGGAATTGGGGTGGGCAGGGAGACACAATTCAGTCGATAACACTTGGTTTGTAGAGATTCTGACTTAGGCTAACTCAAGGTAAAAGGGCTTATTACAGGAATATAAGGGGGAATTCAGAAGGGTTTCCTGGCGGAAGGGGCCCTCGGGTCCTCAGAAGCTAGTCTGTGATTTATATTCTAGCTTCTGCCATCAAGGTGACTTGGCTCTTTACTGAGCATCTGCAGTGAGAATCCACTTCTTTCCATCTCACTTCTTCTTTTTTTTTTTAAAGAGATGTTATATATATATATTTTTAAAATTATTTATTTATTTATTTTTGGCTGTGTTGGGTCTTCGTTTCTGTGCGAGGGCTTTCTCAGTTGCGGCAAGTGGGGGCCACTCTTCATCGCGGTGCGCAGGCCTCTCACTGTCGCAGCCTCTCTTGTTGCGGAGCACAGGCTCCAGATGCGCAGGCTCAGTAGTTGTGGCTCACGGGCCTAGTTGCTTCGCGGCATGTGGGATCTTCCCAGACCAGGGCTCGAACCCGTGTCCCCTGCATTAGCAGGCAGATTCTCAACCACTGCGCCACCAGGGAAGCCCCTCACTTCTTTTTTTAAACCACTTTATTCAGGTTTGTTTGACAAACACAAAGCTGTACCTATTTACTGTACAACTTGATGAGTTTGGAGATAAGTAGGCACCTGTGAAACCATCACCACAATCAATGACATAAACATATCCATCACCTGCAAAAGTTTCAAACACTTATCATAAGATGTATCCTCTTAGCAAAATTTCAATTATACAATACAGTGTTGTTAACTATAATCATTATGCTTTACAATAGATCTCTAGGACTGCGCCACCAGGGAAGTCTGTCCCTTTTCATTGTTATGAACACCATCCTGCTTTCTAATTTTTGCTGAATTTTAAACCATCAGGGCCCCAAATATTATAGAGTAGAATGTTAAACTAACGTGACTTCCTATTTGCAGAGCACACTTTTGCAAGTACTGGATCCGAAACCAAAGCATTTCACCAAATAACAGGAGTTGATTCTGTCCCAGAAAGCTTGTTGGTGTGGTCCTGTTACCTCTCCTCACATCAGCTTCATGAGTTCTACTCTTTTTGGTCTTGAGTAGACAGGCTTTGACAGATAAGGAATTCCAAAGATACTCTTGAATGCTAAATACCTTAGCACTCATTGTAAACCTTCCCACGCACAGGGTATGGCAAGCATCAGAGCTGATGGGGATTATTTTGCATTTGGTTGATTTCACTAAACATCTTTTTCTCTTGTTGCTTTTGCTTTATTTTTATCTTAAAATCTTGACCCAACACTGTCTGCCAAGTTTGAGTAGAGATGCAGAAAGATTTTTAAATCAAATTCCCCACCTGTCCAGAATCTAGGAAAAACCCCACAGGATGTTATGTCAAAGGCCACATGACTAGTTCCTTTCTGGGGAGGGTTGGAAATACACGGAGAAGTGTGTTTCCTAGAATCTACTTTATTGTCCAAGCAGGGCTTGGGCCCTGCCCTCAAGCCTTAGTCAGAAGCCCTGGGGTTAATCTTCCTAAATGACGATTAACAGGTGGGACATCTTGAAATCCCTGTGGCAAGACCTCTGGGTCTATAAATCTGCAACGGGACCAATGCTCTGAATTCTTAATCAAGCCTGTTTCCTTTATTAATCTCTAAGAGCGGCAGTGATTTATAAGATGGGTTTCCATTTGGTCCAGAAAATGAAATTCATTTCACAAACCTATAAGTGTGGTCCAAATCAATTGGCCATGAGACTTTCCTATTTCATGCTCTGTGTCACGCTGCTCTTTTAACTTGATTGTTCCATTACCAAGTATTCACTTAAAAGCCTCTGCTGGGTCTCTGTGTCCGACGCAAATAATATCAACCCCAATGCAATGGTCACAACTGTGACTAAGGCTGGACTTTCAGATGGCTGCAGTTGGAAAGGAACAGGGGATGAGCTGAGAAAAGAGGGGGAGGTAATGGAGACCTAAATCATCTGGTGCTGAGGCTCCTGAACTGATGGAGAATGGGGTGATCATGGGGAGCCCATTCAAATGCAGGTTTCCGGGTCCCACCCATGCCCTGTCACATTGGAACCTCTGGGAATGGGAAAAAGACACCTTGAGAATCCTACATGTGAAGCCAAAGAATCTAGGGATACGGGGAATTTCGCCCTCAGTCTAACAAGACCAGCTTGTTCATTCATTCAGACATTTATTGAACACCTACTATGTGCCAGGCAGCATGGTGGGAGCCTGGGCTACATCAGTGAACAAATAGAAAAGAATCTCTAGCTTTGCGGATATGGTGACCACTTCGTCGATAGTGGAAAATATAATAATAGTGATTATTAGCGCTCCTTGAATACTCACTAGAATATCTTATTTAATCCTCAGTGTAGCTATAAGAAGTGGTGAGGCTACCCCCCATTCAGAGATGGGAAAACTGGGACTAGAAAAGTTGAGTTACGCAAAGTCACTGCCGATAAGTCATGGAGCGGAGATCTGGACCAAGGTCCGCCGATCCAGGCTGCTACAATGTGCTGTGGACTGTATGTCTTCATCTGCTTCAGAGTGTAAGGTGAGGATGGTATTTGACTAAACACGTGACTGGTCCTGGTGTTCAAGCAACAGGCAGTTATAGAGCATCTGCTCTGAGAAGACCCCTTCCCCAGAGGCGAAGACCCAAGGGTGAATGAGATCGCACGTCCGGCAGATGGGAGAGCCTCATCAAGGCACAGTATGACACAGGTGGTAAGAGCTGCAGTGGGGTTCTGGACTGGTTACTCAGGTGCACACGGCAGGGGCTCCTGCGCATGGTTAGGAGGTCTGCAGAGGATTTGTGGAGGAGGAGGACCTGTGAGAACAGAACGGCCTGGATGATGGGGAACTGCATGTGTAGTAGTTCTCAGGTTCTTAGCCTGGCCAGAGGGGCTGGTGGGAGATGAAGCTGGAGAGGAAGGCAGAGGCCAAGTCATGGTGGTGTTCTAAGGAGTCTGAACCTTCCCGAGGGTGTTTGGAACATGTTGAATAGTTTGATAGTTCCGCACTTAAATTTCAAAAAGAGACTTTCTGCTGCAGCGGATTTGGGAAATGAGTTTCGGTGAAGCAAGGAGCCCACTTAGCCAGGTCAGAGGTAGTGGGAGGAGACATTGTCAAAGGATATCTCAACAACCTCACACGTGTGTGTGTCCATGAGCTGGAAATGTTGGGGGATCTCCTTTCTGAAGAAATGGTGCTATGGTACCACTCAGCTGGGGTGCTAGTCACCTGAGAAGGATTAGTTGCACTTTGGAATAGCTTCCAGGAGTCAAGAGCCAGGATGAGGCAGGCACTGGTTAGATGATGTCAATACTGATAGCCTGGAGCCTTGTCAGTTGCTGTTAATAATATCCAGATAATTTGGACCCATACACCACATATTACCCAGGCAATGATCCACTTGGTTTGGGCAAAAGGCCATGAGTGACGAACACATGATATCCATGGGGGCAGTTGGTTGGATTCAGGGAATTTCTGCTGATACCAGAAGGAAGTGTAGAACAGGGATGTGTAAGCAGAACAAGTGTTAGTCCTGCTAATGGGTGCCACCTGGTGACCTTTCGGTGATAATGGTGTCAGGCACATGATAAAGACTTGCGGTGACAGGAAACACCCTATGTTTACAGAACGATTTTCTCAGCATGGGTTCAAAGTGCAAATTGCCTGTGTTAATTTGGAAATCCTCAGAAGAGCTCAGAAAGGTGAGAGTGTGTCTTTGTTAAGCCAGGATGCTATTGCTGGAGGGCTGGGTGCCACGTCATATCACATCGCTGTCACCATTGCCATCATCACCGTCAGCATCTTCATCACCACTCTTCCACTTGTTGGAATCTTCTGTGGGCCAAGTTGTGGTGGTCATTTCATATGCTCGTGTCCTTATAGTGGCCACAAGGTCCTGCAGGATCGGATCCCTTGTTTCTTCTCTGTCCATCTCCTTGCTTACTCTTCTCTAACCTCAATAGGTTGCTTGCTACGTTTGACTATACCAGACACATTCCCACCTCAGGACCTTTGCACTGGCTGCTTTCTCTGACTGGACCACTCTTCCCCACCTCCTCACCCCCTCACTCACCTTCTTCAAGCCTCTGCTCAAATATCGCCTTCTCAGTGAGACTCACCCTGACCATCTTATTCAATACTGAAACTTTCCTTTCATATACTCTTCATTTCTGCTACTTTGATCTACATTTCCCCCCTATAAAACTTATCTTTTAACACTCAAAATAACTTACTTATTTCTTAATGTCTATTGTCTGTTTCCCCTGCTAGAATATAAGCTCCATAATGGTGGAGAATTTTGTTGATTTTGTTTCTTTTTATATTTCCCAGTACCTAGCACTGTGCCAGGCAAGTGTAGATGTTCAAATAATGTTGAATGGATGACTAATCCTCAGAACAATTCTATACAGTAGAGGTTATTTAACCTCATTTTGTGGATGAGAAAATGGAGATTCAAAGAGGTTAATTCACTAGCCCCAGGTTACACAGGAGAGCTGCCAATTTGAACACAGCTCTGATTCCAAAGAAGCTTTCACCCACCACTCTTTGTTGGGTAGAATCGAATGAGGGGCTTAAAGAGATCATTGGGCTTGATGAAAGTTACTCCTTGAGATGAAGAAAGAAATCCATCTTTTTGGAACCTAACCCCACATGTTCCCTATGGGGTCAAGCTTCTTCTCATTAGCAGTTTGTCTTTGATGTAACATTTAAGCCACAGTTAAGCCAACTGAGTTGAAAATTCAAGAGGATCAGCAAATTTTAGAATATCAGGAAATGGGGTAAAACTCCAGAGGGGGACTAACTTGTCTTGAGGAGGTCTTATGGGGATCATTGAAATTAGTCCTGCCTCTGTATTCACCCACCACTGGGATCTAGAATTTTCTATGTGAGAACCCAGAACAATTTACTGCACTGGTCTATTTATGAGCCTTGTAGGGACCCTGCTGCTTCCCTGCCCAGAATCCCTTCCTTCTTCACTGGAAGCAGCCTCCTCGTTTCTCTTTGGAGGATTACCCCACTCCACTTACAGGTCATGTGGCTTGGGTGGGGCTGACACCCATCAGATTCAGAGCTGTGCCTGAGACTTAGTCTGGCCAACTGGGCAGTCCATCCCTGGGCCCCAGTGATTGGTTGAGGGACGGGTGTGAAACTCAGATGGGTTCAATGAGAAATAGCTCTGGGACTTTTGCTGGAGCTCTCAGGAAAGAGTTATTCTCCTTCGAGTGGGTTTCTAAGCTGGCAGAATGCGAGTCTGGAGCTCCCTGTGGCCTTTTTTGAGACTACATGTGGAAAGTCTGTCTAGGAATGACGTTAACAATGAGGGAGGAGAAGAACTGAGAGGTGGAAAAAGGTTACTGGCATATAATTTGAGCCCCTGGATCCAGCCATGCCTGAAATCAGTCCTCTACACTTCAAAGCTACACAAGCCAGTAAAGTTTTTCTTTTGCTCAGGCTGGTTTCAATTTGATTTCTGTCACTTGCAATCAAAAAAGATTTCTGCTTAATACAAACGGGTTTGGGTTTTAAGTTGGAGAAATAAACAAGTGGGATTACTTGTGTACCAACACAGTCCTAATAGGAAAGTCCACTAAAAGGGAGGGGATCGTTTCAGACCCTCCTTAACAGAAATGAATGATACTCAAGTCACTTTATAGCTACCTATATGAGCCTGTGCTCTTATTCCTTTAAATAGGGGTTTGAGCTGGAAGGTTCATGTTTTTCTGCATTTGGGATCCCTCTCAGTCAAAAAGCCTGGGTCCTTTTTCCTCCTCTTTTATACCTTCCATTCCCTTCCATTGAAACTTGCTGTGACCCAACTGTGCAGAGAATTCAATGCCTTTGTACTCTTCAGTGTAGCAGCCCTCAGGCCTCCTTTCCTCCAGATAGATTTCTATCTTCTGAACGTATCCTTGTATGTCCTGTTCCCAGAGCCTTAGAGTGGACAGACTAACTCATACTAAAGTGTAAATGGCTAACAACTCAATATTTTAAGTGGAGTATTTGGATAGGACAATACTTTAATCCAAAAGATGGGAATGGTAGGAAATGTTAGAGACTATTGAATGTGATTCCTTTCGGAAGGAGTGGGGAGATTCCCAGCATGGTTTTTCGTCTATTCCACCTGTATGTGAGTTTAGCCTCCCCTGTGTTGGAGGACGGTGGGGGCATTTCCCAAACCTCGTATGCTGTAAAAAGTCAGAGGGGTAAAGGAGCAGTGACAGTCCAGCCTGGGCCTCTGCATCGCTCCCCACACTCCCATCCCATGAGGTTGGGCGTTGACACGCTGCTGAACAGCAGCCGAGAATAGCCTGGCACTGGTCCCAGAGGCCATCCTCCCCCATCAAGGACTCGGAGGACAGAACAGTCCATGCCCGGTAGCAGGAGGGTTTCCACCTAGCACCTGATAAGCTGGAGCTGAGTTTAAAGAAAGCCCATCAGATGGGACATGTTTTCAGGAATAAGACGCCCCTATCGGTCCCAAGTGGGGGGTGATGGAGACACTGGTGGACTTAATGCATTGCTGGCCCAGACCCAGGCTCTGGCGGCCCATTCCTCTCAAATTCCTCTGTAATCAGCTAAATTAGCCCATTGATAGTACAGCTCGTCAAGGGGCAGCTCGGAGGAGGGATTGATGGACGGTCACCTTTTCCAGGAGCTCCGGACTGGGGGATAAATGGCCCATTTACTCATGAGGTTGCAATCGAGTGCTCTCCCTAGGTCAATAATTTTTTCTTTCTTGCCCTCACTCTTCCTGGTCCTGGGCAGAAAGAGGCCCATGCCATATCAGGTCTGACTCTTTCCCAAGCTGGAGTGCAAAGCTTGTCCTTAACCCACTCATTGCCGACAGAGTACAGCCATCCTTTTAGAGGGGAGGTCCTTCCTTTACATACACTGCACATGCACAACTATAACGTGAGAGGCCCCTCTCCATAATTATCCTGCAGGAGAGAAGAAGTTGCAAACACTTAGGTCCCTGTGAGGTGTCTCACACGATGGGACACTCCTGCAATTATTTTATTTAGACCAGCAAGGTCCTATTTAAGAATAACTTGGACATCAAAGCTAGTTCTTTGGAAGATTTCAGCATTCACCTGTCAGAACCAAAGAGACGTAACAGTAATTCCAGGAGCTATGACTCAGAACTGCCAGTATTTGATGTCAGTGTAAACAAGCCTTCTAAAGATGACTTTACAAACAACCCTGTAAGCAGTGGTGTTGTAGAGGTCACATCGAGACACCTACAGGATGCATGAGGGAAAAACACAATTGTCCCAGCTGTCACCATGTTGTGTTTATCAGTACCTGTGGTCTGAAATAACATTTCTAGTGATGGTGTATTGCATGGGTTAAAAACGGCTGCGTTTCTAAAACACTTGGGCAGAAGTGAATGTGACTTGAGCTGGAACGCCACGTGAGATGGTACAGAAAGGGGCTTTCTTAAGACAACGATGCAGGCAAAGAGTTTGAATGAAATTGTTTCATGGTATGTGAGAGTGGGAGAAAGATTTTCTACATCAACATTATTTTATATTATATGTAATTTAAAAATATATGTCAGACTCAATAAATTACATATGATAAATGTAAACACTGGACTCTATCTAGTCCCTAAAAGTTGTAAAGTCAAGTTATATATACATGTATATGTGTACATATATATGTATATATAATTAAAAATTATTTTTAGATTTTCCCATTGGGAAAAGCATGGGTTCGTCTTATAGGTGGGGTCACCTTATATTTGGAATTCTCTTATATTCAGGTATATACCTAAGAATCTTGGGTATTTCTGAAGGCACAGGGATGATTTCTTGAGAGACCTGGATAATTTTTCTTTCGGTCTTAGATTTAAATGTGTTTAAACTTTTCTACTGTTTTTTTTTTTTAATGTGCTTGGAAAAACAAGCAAGGAAAAAAGAAGGTATGTTTGATTTGGGATAGCATTTTCCAAAGTGAATTCTGTCCTGGGAGATGCTTCATGAGAAAAAGGGTTCCATCATCAAAAAGTTGGAACAGCACCGTACTCAGTTGCACCTTTTTGAGGAGTCAAGTGTACTTGGCATATCAAAGGCTCTGAAAAGTCTTGCAATAAGGGAATGTACCCAAGAAAACGAATTTAACTTAGAGCTCCCTAAAATCACTAGATCTTGAAACTCTTTTCTTACAAAACACTTATTACCATCACACAAAATAAAACTGAATGGTATCCCGGAAACAATGAATTTGAGCTGGCATTAAAAATTTCAAGGGAGGTCACAGATATGAAATATTTTGCACTTATCTTTGGTATTATTTATATAGTAGAGGGCGTCTAGGTATTTAATTGACCATGTAAGAGTCCATCCCTTTTCTCTCTGACGGAGTACACAAATTGTGTACCATGGAAGGCTTAGATTTTGTGGCCAGGTAGGCGTAGAATCAAACTCTGGCTTTGCTGCTATCAGCTGTGTGTCCTTGAACAAGTGTCTTCACCTCTCTGAGCCTCCATTGCTACCTCTATAAAATAGCGGACCAATCAATACTTACCTTAAAGGATATCTATGAGAGATGACATAAGATGATACAGAAGTATCTAGCCTCGTGCCTGACACTTTTAAGGACTCAGGGAATTATCGCTGCTGTTTGCTATAAAATTTCTTCTCACAGCCCCTGAAGTTTTGTAGGTTTGCTCACTTGGCCCAGCTTTATCTGGTTAGCGTGCTTGAATTGAGTTGAAAAAAGAGTGATTGTAGCGATCAAGTTAGGGCAGACTTCATTGTCAAGGCATTTATCTTGGGAGTATGCAAATGACCTTGCTGATTCCCACCTGAGAGATTCGGGAAGACTCCCTCTCCTATTCTCCAACCCCCAGAGAAGAAGCCTTGTCCTAGGAGTGCGGCCACATCACAACCAGCTCACCAGAAATGAGGCTACTGGAAACTTCAGAAGTCATACGATTTCTTTCAGGAGAGCTGTCAGCTTCATTCATTAAAAAATGAAACTCCGCTTTATTGTATTTTAATGACGAAAGTCAAATATACACATGATAGAAATTCAAATACGACAAATGTCTGATGTAAACAGTGAGAGCCTCGCTCTCATTGACACTCTTCTCCGGGGGGTTGGACACTGAAAAATTTGCCGGGTTTTCTTAAGGACCTTTTCAATATCATCATCATCATCATCATCATCATCTTACAAGCATCTTTTGAGTGCTTAATGTACCAAGCCAATGAAAATCCCTTCCATCCATCTCTCATTTCACCCTCACACCACATCGCGCATGGGCTGGGCACTAGCGTTTCCTCTTATTTTACGGGGGAGGCAATTGGGGCTCAGAGAGGTTAAGAAAACCCAAGGTCACACAGCTAGGAAGTAATGGAACTGGGTTGTGAACTCCAGTTGGTTCGACTAGGGTCCATATCCTTAGTGATTATTACACACACACAGACACACGAACACCCCACAATTTTCTATCACCAGATAGGATCATATTATCCCTAGTGGTTTGCAACTTATCTTTTTTCCTTAGCTGTATGTCATGAACACCCTTCCTTGACAGGACCTATAGCCCTAGCTTATTCCTTTTAACAGCTGCATACATTCCATTATGGGGATGAACATAATTTATTTAACCAGTTTCCTGCTGACGGGAATTTGTCCATTTGTGACTGTTCCCTGTCCCACCTTGGCCCCAGAAGGGCTGAGCTTCCTTCAGCTCTCCGGCTTTCAGAGGAGAATCAGCATCGTGTCTCCATCAATCTAAGCTATGTGGTCTTTAAAAATACATAACCCAAAAAATAAGGCTCCATTAAACAAACTTATAAAATATGAATTAGTTGCTTACCCTGCTCCCTGTTCAAGAGCGTAAGGGTCATCCCCCCGGAACTTAAGAACGGGGGTCTTCTCTGGTCTTCCTCCCTAGGTTTACAGGAGGGGTGCCACCCTCTCAGATATGGGGTCTTGAACCCAGTTAAATTGTGCACCTCAAATGGAAAGGACTTAAGTAATTTGCTGAGCCATGAAGCACAGCTAAATGTACTTGAGTGAGTAGGCGTGTGTGTGTGTGTGTGTGTGTTCAGGTACGCTTTTATCAAATCATGCACTGAACAAAAATGTGTTCAGATAAACTCTTAGGAAAGCAGTGAGTTGCCCACTGATGAAGAGGCTGAGGAGTTTTGTGGTTAAGGCCATGGATATGAAGCCAGACCACCTGGTTTGGAGGCTTGACTCTGCCATGTGCCAGCTTTGTCATCTTGGGCAGTCACTTCATCTCTCTGTGCCTCAGTTTCTTCATCTGGAAAATGGAGATAATAACAGTCCCTACCTGGTGGGGTGATTGTGAGGATTAAATGAATTCAAATAAATAAAACAGTAAGCGTCTGACGCATAGTATCACACATGGGTTGGCTGTTATAATGATTAGATATGTGTTCACTATTATAAATCTTTTAGAATTACACAATTAATATATGACCACTGAAAAGGCAGTATTGATTAGCAGCAACAAGGAACCACGCCTTTGCTCCCTCAAATCACCTGTACTCCCATCTAGAAAGAACCACTGGGAACACTTTGGTCTGTAACATTGCAAACATTTTCCTTTGTGGGTGTGCACTCTCTCTTTTGCACACACACAGATGCACACCCCTCCACATTCACAGGTGTGATTTAATTATACAAAACTTATATCTTAGGTACTCTTTTATAACTTAATTTTTTGCACCTAACAAATTATCAACATACCCACTGTATTAGTTTGTCAGGGCTACCAAAACAAAATACCATATGCTAGGTGGCTTAAACAGCAGAAATTTATTTTCTCACAGTTCTGGAGGCCAGAAGTCTGAGCTCAAGATGTCGACAGGGTTGATTTCTCCTGAGGCCTCGCTCCTTGGTTTGTAGTTGGCTGTCTTCTTCCTGTGTCCTCACATGGTGTTCCTTCTGTGTGTGTCTGTGTCCTAATTTCTTCTTCTTAAAATGACATCGGTCATATGAGATTAGGATCCACCCTGATGACCTCATTTTACCTTAATCACCTCTGCAAAGATCCTGTCTTCAAATTACTGTCACATTCCAGGGTACTGGGGCTTAGGACTTCAACGTATGAATTTTTAGAGGACACAACCCAGTTCATAATACCCGTTTTTGGGACATCAGATAGTCTCTGAACCAGAAATCATAGACACATTTTGTCTTGTGTGGTGACTCTGATCAGCTGCTATATCAGCTCGTATAGCCTGGAAGGTTCAGTGTTGTGAAGGATTCTGAGGTCCTCTCTGGGCACAGTGGGGAAGGTTAAGATGATGTCTGCTGTAGGTGAAGGCCTGGGGAGTGGTGATACGCATGTAGTGGGTTGTGCGTTTGGCTGAATCCAACTTGAGCTGGCCTGCTTTGTGACCTAGCTTTAGTCTATCTCCTTACAGAGAGTCATGTTGTGCGGTAGCCACAGCTGGAACGTGACTTTGCCTACACTGGTTCCTCCCGTCCTGACCACCAGGGTGATAATGATGCTTGAGGAGTGGATGGACATGGTTGAGTCCATATGGCTGACACCACTGGCCACATAACTCTCAGCTCTGCAGAATCACCTGCAATGGGCTTGACTAGATTTTCTCCCCTCTGAAATGACCAGGTGCTTTGGATCATCTGGCCACAGTGACTGACGTTTGTTCTGCCTGTGCCACTGCTAAGTAAGGCCTGATTTAGGGCAAGGAAATAGAGTCCATGTGTATCCTTCCTTGGCTCACAATTTCATTTTGAGGGACCCTAATCAATTTGTCAATATATATTTTTTAGTTACATCCTACCAGTGATTTGAAGATCAGCAAGAAAAAAAAAAAAACTTGTGGAAATAGACTTTCTATATCACTCATTCATTCATTTCATCTTTTAATTCAGCAAATATTTATTGAGAGCTTAAACATACAAAGCGTTATAGCCCATTTAAGAAATGCAGAAAGTGAAGCAGAGGAAAGGTTAGAAACTCTCTCTTGTATTTGATGGTTAGTCCTTTTTTCTTGACTCCCATCCCATTATTCTTTCTCTTCCCTCTTGTGCAGAAATGCACATCTTAAGACACCAGGAAGATCCTGGCACTGAGAAGAGAACGAAACAACATGTCAGCATCGGGGCAGGGCCGGGGAGAAAGCTTTTATAGATCAAATTTAGCTCCTGCATTACTCAGGTGGTGAAATGGAGTTTGTGAGAAACTAAATAATTGTCAAAGTCACATAGGTTGTTGGTGGCAGAACACGATCCTGGAGCCAGGCATTCTCCTTCTTGGCTTGATCTCATTCTTGGGCACCCCAAATTTGACTCTTTTGTTATCTTGGAACCCCCAAATGTGTAGGAATCAGGTGTTGTTTTTGTAAGCATTTGCTAAGAAGAGTTACGTTCAAAAACTTTCCACCTGAGGGAAATTGCCGAACAGTCACCTGAAATGTTTCCAAGGGGTCTTTCAGTAATGTACATTCCTCTCACCTAGGTAGCAGAACACCTGGTCCACCCCATCTCCATTCTCACTGGATGTAGCCATTCACAGTAAGGACAACCACAGAAACAAAACTTTGCTAATTCGATAGCGGGAAAGATGACATCACAGTCATTTTCATGTTTCCTTCTTTGACCTACAGTGTTGTTGTGCATTTTCTGATATGTTAATTGCCTATATGTATTTATTCTGATCTGAATTGCCTATTCATGTCCTTTGCTCATTTTTCTATCATAAGGTTTTGCAAGTATGCTTTACATAGGAATATTAATAACTATTTTTATAATTAAAACATGAAGCTTGTGGATGCTGCAAATATTTCAGCAAATATTTTTGTATGGATTAAGAGGCTTTGCCATTTTTAATCTTTGCCATCTCTGTGGTTACTCCACCAACTCCCTTCCTCCTAATTATGTGTATCTTGCTTATTTTTTTCTTGATTAAACCCCTCGGAGTTTTGTATCTTTGCTTTGGATTTTTTTTTTTTTTTTTTTTTTTAATAAATTATTTATTTATTTATTTATTTATTTATGGCTGCATTGGGTCTTCCTTGCTGTGTGCGGACTTTCTCTAGTTGCGGCGAGCGGGGGCTACTCTTCATTGCCGTGCGTGGGCTCCTCACTACCGTGGCTTCTCTTGTTGCGGAGCACGGGCTCTAGGTGCGCGGGCCTCAGTAGTTGTGGCCCACGGGCTCAGTATTTGTGGCTCGAGGGATCTAGAGCGCAGGCTCAGTAGTTGTGGCACACAGGCTTAGCTGCTCCGCGGCATGTGGGATCTTCCCGGACCAGGGCTCGAACCCGCGTCCCCTGCATTGGCAGGCGGATTCCCAACCACTGCGCCACCAGGGAAGCCCTGCTTTGGATTTTTAAAATCTAAACTCACATATTTCTCCTTTTCTCTTGGTTAATAGTTCTTTGTATTTTCCTCCAGTTGTTTTTTGTTCTTTTCTAACTTCCTGAGTTGATGCCCAACTCATTTATTTGTATCCTTTAAAATACAATAACGGTAGCATTTAATACTATGACTTGCACTTCTGATTACAGCTTTGGGCACCTCCCATGTGATTTTTAAAATACACAGTATTCTCATTATTGTTATTTTCCTTGTTGTAATTGTTGAGTTTGATTTCCTCTTTGTCTCATGCTATTTGGGACGTGCCTTTAAATTTCTAAATAGGCAGGGTTTTAAAAAATAAAGTAATATCTAGTTTTATTACCCTGTGGTCAGACAATTCAACTTTGAGCCACTGCTTGACATTTTGAGTTCAGAAGCTCATGTATCTGAGATAGGCCTGAGAATGCCCCTCCTCTTTGGGAAGCTGAAGGTCAGAAGATCCTCTGATCCAGGATGGAGTTGAAACTCTCTCCAGAGAGTTCTCGTCTGTAGGCCTGGTGTGGATAATAGTGATGGTTGTTAAAAAGTCAAGGGTTAGAGGGGCAGCTCAGAATCTGCTTTTTTATCCCTACCCCACCGCTGTATATTTTAAAGCTGAAAGGTACCTGGCAATATTGGAGGCTAGAATTTTCTCCTTTTCAGTAGATGACGGTGTGAATGATATAGAACATAATAGTGTTCCCTCAGTGCAGGGACCTAGGGTTCGAAGGTGCTTATGCTACTTCATCCAGAGAGAGTCCCAGGACTGAGTATGTTTCTTAGGAACTTTACCATACCTTGTGCTAGGTTCTCACTATACCCTAGAACTGTTGGTCTAGTTGATTACTCGCTACCCATAAAGTGGAGCTTTAAGAGGGGGGCCTAGCCAGTTGGCTGAAACTACCTTCTTGAGTCATTGGAAAGGCGTGTTGTTGAACCGTGGATTTTCATTTGAAGAAAAAAAGTGTTGCCCATTATAGCATCCACTTAAAAAATAGAGCAAGGGAGAGATTTTTATTTCCATATGGGTTATGTTAAGGAATATGTGTGCATGTATGTGTGTGTGAATGTGTACACATACGTTAGAAAGAGAAATGGCCCTATTATGGGCAGCCTCATTAAAGAGGCCTGGAAAGGGTTAGTCCATTTGCAGACTATACATCTTAATCTCCTTACACAGCACACTAACCTGGAAGGAGACAGAGAATCTATGGCCAGAGGGACCCTGGCTTCATTCCAAGCCCTGGATCGAGTAGACCTTGCCTTTTCCCACCGGCTACCCGTCATTAGCACTATATATTAATCTGGAGAAACTGTTCTCCCAAGGGGCCCCAGGAAATGGGAGGACATGGAAGCCAGAGCAGAGTGGGGGAGACCTCCCCGTCTCTCCTCTGGCTGCTGCTCGTTTGCTGGCAGGTGCATCTGGGGATTGGGCCCCTGGAAATTGGGGAGAGAAAGCCAGGAGCATGCTATAGCTTAAAGCAGTGCTGATAGGTTGAGCGGCCTTTCACCTGTTGCTGGCTGGTTCCCATGTGTGTTAACAGCTTCCAACTGGCCTCGTTATTTGAGAAACCGGAGGCCTTTTGACAAGGACCCTTAAGCTGTTTCTGCACACGCCCCCAGGTCCTCTCAGGGCCCCATTTTAGGTTCCATGTCACAACACAGAGGAGTGGGAATAGGCAGGGGCTGGCTGCTGGGATTCTGGCTTGACTCTACCCAAAGTGTAACCTGTGACGAGTTAGCCTAAGTTTCCCCATGTGAAATGTGTGCGTGTGTGCGTGTGTGTGTGTGTGTCTGTGTGTATGCTGGGTTGGGTGGGAAACAGCAATTCCACCTACTTCTAAGGTAGAAGGATTAAGGGGAGAAGGAAGGTGGGAACTTTTTATTTTTATTTAATTTTTAATCATGTGTCAGGCTTTAGACTGGTACTTTCATGCAGATGTTCAGAACATCACTCATTTCCCTTCCTACCCTTGTCCTATGCAGTGCAGCTTCCCCTCTCCCTAGTTCCCTTCTCTGTCTTCCCACAGCATCTAGTCTGTCCATTAGCCAGCCCCTTGCTCCTCAAGGTGAGCCAGCACCATGGGCATCACCTGGAAGCTTGTTAGAAATGCAGCAGCTCTGGCCCCACCCCCGGTCTATTGAATGAGGCTCTTCAGTTGAACAAGATCCCCAGGTGACTCCTGTGCATCGTAAGGTCATCAGTCCTGCCCAACAGGCTCTTCTCCACTTGTGTGCATGTGTTGGTAACATTCAGGAGGCTTTCTCCATGAGTAGCTTCTGTTCTGGGCATTGACATGAACAAAGGAAGCACTGAATGGGCCAGGCCTAAAGGTTTAGTCATGCAGGGGACCGTGTTCTGGATACACAATGTTCTCTCTTTGTCAGTGCTCTTCCAAGTCTTCTGATTACATCAAGAAGGGAGCCTCTATTTGGGGATTTATAAGGCTTGGTGCATTATTATAAAGGGATCCTGAATCCATAGTCAAGAGCGGAGACAGCTGCTCAATCAGGGCTAAAGATGTTCCTTGGAACTGAAGACAGTTAAACCTGGGGGAAGTGGGTAGGAGTCACTGAGAGCATCTGAGGCTGAAAGTCCATCTGATATCCAGATGCTTTCCTAAATGTCCGGTCTTCCCAGTTAAAGTAAGCTCCTTGATAGAACAAAGCTTGCATTCACAGCTTCATTTTGTATGGTCCCTCTGAGGGATGCACAATGTGTGCTCCAGAATTTATTGCCTTGACCTGGATTTTAGCCTGTTAGAGCAGGAAGGTGTCATCGAGATATTCCATGATAAGACACACATTGCAAACATGCTCCTATCCTTCTTGCTTGTGCCCAGGGCAGACATCACTAATCAATTATTGCACTCTTCCACTCTGAGCTCAGATCTGGATACAGCACTATAGACCATCATCAGCTGATGAGAACTGGTTTGGTCTGCATCAGCACAGTTGGCCTCAGTCCAGATCTCCTGAGTGCCAGAGGACCTGTCTGGCAGGTCTGTTTCTGAACAACCCATCTGAATGCCCTTACAAGCTAAGTATTGGTAATGGTGATGTACGTAATGAGGATGATAATTAGGATCCTTTGGAGAGAGAAAACCTCTTTGAGTGTGGAATTGGAGACAGGAATGATCTCAAGTAATTGGTTTCTTTAGCACAGATGGAAGGAATATGTCATTTTTGTCGTTCCAGCATCCATCATCCTTATTTTCTTTGGGAAACCCCACTCTTAGTTCTAGTGGTTCAGGTAGGATAGACACTATCTCCCTAGTCCAGGGACTAGCATGTGACCAATCAGAGCACTCCATCCCTCTGGCCTCAGTGATTGGTTCAGAGGAGAGCATGTGACCCAAGCCAGGTGTGTTAGACTAGATCACAAGGTTTAGTCCAAGTTTGAAGATGGACAAGGGTAAGTCCTTTGGTCTTGGTGCCTTTTGCTTTTTTTGTTTTACTACTAAAGTAGTTGATAAGCAATATGAAGGATATAAAGGATACAAGCCTGTAGGTAGTGAATGTGGTTCATTATCTCATTGAGGCATCTGTGACCTTTGATTGTCTCAGTACAGTGGGATGTCTGCCATGTTGAAGGTGGGAAGAATAGGGACTTGTTGTCTTTCATATTCCACCATGTCATCACCCAGGCACAATATTTATTATATATAAGGTAATAATTCTCTGACTCAGAAACCACATGGTCAAGCTCTGAGTTTCTAGGCCTTGAACTCAGCACTGGGGCAATGTCCTCTTATCTGCATCTTTGCTCTCGGCCTAGGAGATTTTCACTTGGGACTTTTCAGCAGGCAGGTCTGGATATAGCTATCATCCCAGGCTTCCATTCCAGGACTTATTGGACTGTTGGCAAAGAAGTTCTTGCTGTCTAGTGGAGTTGGATCTGGGAGGAAGTAAGCTTAGAGATACTATAAAAAAAAGAAAGACCTCAAGCTCTAATGATTTCGCTTTAGCCCCTGGATCCAACTATGCCTGAAGCTTGCATGCCTGTAGATTTTTTTCAGTTAACTGGGCCTTCCCGTTTTTGCTTAAGCTAGTTTGAGTTGGGCCTCTGTCGCTTCCACAAAAACAGTCCTGACTAAGGCAGATGGAAAGTGGGGGTGTTTGAAGTGTCTTGTTTGAATTGTGTTTCTACTCAGTATTCATCACTGGAAAAGGTAATGGCATGTGAACCAGGAAACCTCCAGCTTCGATCATCTCCCCACAATCACTCACCTTCTTGGAGTAGCAGTTTCTGCTTCTGTGGTAGAAGAGGGTTTTGCTGGATGGTTGCTAATGTGATAGAGACACTCTAAAGGCAGAGGAGAAATTCCTCAAGAACAGCCAGGAACAACCAGATAAGCTACACGACAACACTAATGGTCGCTATTGTGCATTGAGCACTTACTCTGTGCCGAATGGTACAGTCATCAGCTCACTGAGTCCTACCAACAACCCTATGAGGTAGGTACTGTTGTTATTCCCATTTTACAGATGGTGAGACTGAGGCACTGAGGGGGGAAAGTAATTTGCCTAGGGTGACCTTGCTAACAAATGGCAGAAAGAAAGAAAGGGGAAGAGAGAGCAAGAGAGAGAGAGTGAGAGAGAGATGGTGGAGTGCTTTGCCTTGCAAGCCCTTTTCCACGTGTATGAGACTGGCAGATTACTGGCCCAGGAATAGGTTCCACTGCGGTAGGTCATGTGGCAGCGCTCACCATAAAGGAAACATCTTCTTGGGTGGGTGCACATGCTTATACCTACTCGGCTGGTGTAGACTCCAAGTTAATCTACCGATCTCATTAGCTACTGCCTATTTAATCAGGTATGCTTTGTTCACATTTAAAATTTTACTTTAAAAGATGCTGCATCTGACAAGATCCAGGGATGGATACTGAGACAAGTGGGCCAAAGTTTGAGAAGTAGGCTATTTACCTAATCTCAACTATAGTATCTCCTCCAAGATGTTTATTAATTACAAAGGGGTAAATCGTAACTTTATAGTGGAGAAACCTGGCAGACACCCATATTAGCCAAGTGATCAAGGTTAATATCACTAGTAAATTAGACATCACAACATCTTAAACCTCTTGACACAATGCCCTGAGAAGGATGCACCATTGTTTCTGTAGCATTCTTGCCCCAAATGCAAAACCTCCATGCAATCATGGGAAAAATCAACAAATCCAAATCAAGGGACATTCTACCCAAGAAGTGGCCAGTCCTCTTTAAAAGTGTCACGAAAGGCAAAGAAAGACAGTGGAATTGTTACATATTGGAGAGGATTAAAGAGAAATGACAACTAAATGTAATGTGGGATCCCAGATTAGATCCTGGAACAAAGAAGAAACATTAGTGAAAAACTGGTAAAATCCAAATAAAGCCTGTAGACTAGTTGATAGCTTTGTACCAATGTTAATTTCCTGGTCTGGATAATTGTACTTCAGTTATATGAGATGTTAACATTTGAAGCTGGGTAAAGGGTATATGGGAAATCACTGTACTAAATACTTTTACAACTTTTCTGTAAGGCTGAAGTTATTTAGAAATAAAAAGTTAAAAAAAACCCCTGATGCTGCATCTTTATTTGTAAGCCAAGGATGTGGAAAAACTGGCATTTTTCACATAATGCTGGTGGGTTGACAAGTTGAGAAATAAATTTAGAGGACTGAGAAATATGTAGCAAGAGTCTTATTAAACATGTGAGTCCCTTTGACCCAGCAATCACATTTCCAGGAATTGACTTTAAAAAAAAACAAAACAAAACAGGAATGGTGCGCAAGATGTATGAACGAAGATGTTCATTGCTGTGTTGTTTATAATATTGAAAAATTGGAACCAATCTTTTTTTAATCTTTAATTTTATTTTTTGAGGCAATAAAATAATTTTTTATTGAGAGAAAAAATGCAAGGAAAAAAAAAGAAAACCTTGATTACAGTGTGTATTACCATTATTTGAAATGAACATTTCTCTCATAATTTTCAAGGTTAATTACATTTTAGGACAGATTGCCAATTAAAAATTGGAAACAATCTTAATGTCTTATATTTAAGTCAAAAAATGTAAACTACAAGATAATATGTGTAGTATAATCTTATTTATCTAAAAAAAGTCTTTAAAGTCTGGAAGGACGCATCAAACTGGTAACTATAGATATCCATGGGAGGTGAGATTAAGGAAGTATTTTTATTTTCTCTATATTGGAACTTTAACATACATCAGATATGTTATGGGGGAAAATGAACGCCTGCCCTTCTTTTTGAGAAACAGGCATGAAGGACTGCTAGGAATAAATGAAGTCAGCCCTTGCCTTTGCTCCCCTGGCAGTGGGGTTTTCCATGTATGACTCCTAATATCAGGCCCCTGATTTGCCTTCCATCAGCTAGAGCTGTAAGCCCAGCCGATGGGAGGGAATATGCCTGTTAGAGAAGCTGCAGAATTGCAGGTGCTTTCTGCTGACTGTGAACTCAGAGCAAAGGTCAAGGCATGGGTCTGTCTGGGTAATCTCCTGGCAGGAAGTGGTCTGGTCCACTTGGGTTGGACTCCTGAAAGTAGGAGACCACTGCTCCCTGGGGAGCCCCTGACAGAGCCCTCCACAGGGACTCCAAACCCGGAATGGGGAAGGAGGAAGGAATTTTAGAGGGCAGGGGAGGAAACAGGAGAATTCATGAATCTAAATTCCAGGCATGGAGCGTCCTTACTTTCACTCTCCACCGGGAGATGGTGAATAGGAACTTTGGGGGGAAGATGAATTGACAGAGGGGAAATTCAGTAGCAAGGGTTAACACCTACCTATAGCTACAGCAACAGAGAAAGTACTGAGAAATAGCTGTGGAGCTTAGCCCTCCTTTGATATTTGGGGCAAGTCATGTAAGTAAAAAAAATTTTTTTATTGAAGTGTAGTTGATTTACAATGTTGTGTTAGTTTCAGTTGTAGAGCAAAGTGATTCAGTTATATATATATATATAAATTCTTTTCAGATTCTTTTCCATTGTAGGCTATTAAATGATACTGAGTATAGTTCCCTGTGCTATACAGTAGGTCCTTGTTGGTTATCTATTTTACATATAGTAGTTTGTATCTGTTAATCCCAAATTCCAAATTTACCCCTCCCCTCTTCCCCCTTTGGTAACCATAAGTTTGTTTTCTATGTCTGTGAGTCTATTTCTATTTTGTAAATAAGTTCATTTGTATCATTTTTTAGATTCCATATATAAGCAATATCATATGATATTTGTCTTTCTCTGTCTGACTTCACTTAGTATGATAATCTCTAGGTTCATCTGTGTTGCTGTAAATGGCATTATTTCATTCTTTTTTATGGCTGAGTAATATTCCATTGTATATATGAACCACACTGTCTTTATCAATTCATCTGTTCATGGACATTTAGGTTGCTTCCATATCTTGGCTATTGTAAATAGTGCTGCTATGAACAGTGGGATCATGGGGCAAGTCATGTATTCTTTCTGAGCCTCAGTTTCTCCATCCACAAAATGGATGCGATACTATCCCAGAGTGTGGCTGTAATGATGCAAAATGTAATAATGCACATGACGCACTCAGCACGATGCCTGGCATACAGAAAGTGCTCCCCAAATGGTACCCGTTATTAGAAATTTTGTTATTGAGAATCTTCCCATTGTCTTCTCTCATGGTCCCAGTCAACTGGGAACGCCCCTCTTCCTGATTTATAGTTTATACCAAATACTTTGGCCCTTAAGTATGTATTATCTTGCATGGTTATTTAACCGTTTTGCATGTGGATGTTCACATTCATGCCACTTGTGAGCTCTATCTGAGTTGAGATCCAGTGTTGCACTTCTGATACCAAATACGGTGGTGAGCATAAGGGAATAATATGGCCAGTAATCATTTGATAAGGTAGTTGGAATTTTTCAGTTTTTGTGTCTCTCTAGGTGGGGTGCCCTAGGTCTGACTTCCAAGTTGGAGTAGAGTGACTTCTTAAAATGTAAAAATTCCTTAAATTTCTTTCCAGAAAAATCCCTTATGGGTATTGGCAGGGGAGGACCCAGGTTTTCTGGGGGCTAACAAGTGTTTATAATCTGAGAGGCCCTTTTAAATAATTTGAACACAAAATTATGATTGCAAAATTGTTAGGGCCTTGCAAGGAGTGTGTGTGTGTGTGTGTGTGTGTGTGTGTGTGTGTGTGTATCCACATACAACAGAATCATCCAGGGTATGTCCAGGAATTAAAGTGATACAAAGAGAAGCAGCCTCTCTATATAGGTCTGGATATATATTCATCCATTCATGAGTGAGTAAATGCTGCTGAAGATTGTGGCTTTGGCCCTTTTCTCTGCCTCTTTTGTTTTTTTCTGGGATCATTTATCCACTTCAAAAGCCCTGTGGCAAGTCTCTCTGTCTGGTACCAGGCTGGGTGCCAAGCACACAGCAGAGAAGGAGGCCTCATGGAGCTCGTGGTCTAGCGGGGAGACAAGCGCCCCAAGAGGCAATGATTGTGCAGGGCAAGCTGTGCACAGGGGCAGGGGGGGCGGGAGGAAGGGCATCTAACCTAATAGGGGAGTCAGTGATTTCCAAGCTGAGAGATGAGGATGAAAAGTGTTAGCTGGAGAGGTTGAGGGTGGGGTTAGCAGGAAAGTATCAGCTGGGGACATGGAGACTTGAGTAAAGGGAACTTGCTCCAGGCGGGGGTCAGTGATCCCTCCTGCGCTCTGCCTGTTTCACACTGATTCCTTCTTCCCTCATCTCTTCTCTCTCCTCTCCCTTCCCTCTGTCCAGACACCTTTTCTTACCTCCTCCACCCGAAATCTCAGAGTGAGAGTTGGATAACTCGCTTGGGCAGAAAATATGGATGGGAAAACTTTCCTCTTCATTTGTGCAGTCCCTTGAGTGTCAAGCCCCAGCTTGACACTAATTCTCCATGGGAGCCAATGAAGAAGTGAGACAACAAAGACCCTGCACCTTTGCTCAAGCTGTGACCCCCACCTGGAATACCACATGCTGCTTTATATCCAAATCTGTCCCGACCTTTAAGGTCCAGCTCAAATGCCACCTCCTCGATGAAGCCTTCTCTGATTTCCAAGATGGGACGACCCACTATTCTGATAACCCCCAGCACCCGTCTGAACCCTTGTACCTGCATTATAGCACTTAAGTCATTCTGCTGTGTATGAAAATCGAGGGAGTAGGGTGTAGTGGTTAGGAGCTTGGCTTTGGAGTTAGATGCATGTTGGGGTCCAATGCTAGCTCTATCACTTATTTGCTGTGTGACCTTGGGCAAATTACCTGGCTCCTCTGAGCCTCACTTTACTTATCTGTTAAATGAAATGAATTCTGTAGAGCGATGCCATGTGTAAAGCATTGGGTGCAGTGCTGGCCATAAAACAACCACCAAAGAATTAGGAACTGCCATCGTGGCACAGTTTGCATATCTCTCTCCCTCACTGTAAGCCTCCAAGGAAAGGTCCTGTCCCTCATTCACTTCTGCATCATAGTAAGTGTCTGGTAAATATTAATTGAAGAGAATCCAGAAAGTATCTCCTCCACCCAGAAAGAATCTTTCAGCAGCCTGCCTGGAGGGAATGTCATGGACTTCATTTATTCATTTAGTGAAATATGTATTGAGGACCAGGGTCCAGGGATTTGGGAAGACACAAGCCCTGGCCACATGGAGATTCTATTTTAGAGGGGAAGGCCGGTATTAAAACAAGGACCCAAGAAATTATTTAAATACACTTGTGGTAAGTTCCAGAAAGGAGAGGCACAGGGACTACCAGAGTGTATACAAGGGGCCCTTGATGAACTCTGGAGAGGGTGTCAGTGAAGGTTTCCCTGAGGGAGGGATGTTAGATGAGATATGGAAGATGCACTGGAGTTAACTGGGGGAAGAACTTTCAAGGCGGAGGGAGTGGCTTGTGCAAATGTCCTGGGGTGGGTGGGAGCATGGAACATTGGAGAGGAGGAGGAAGTCCCGCGCGTTTGGAGCCCAAGGGTGAGGGGTCATGTGTGGTGGGATGGGGCCAGAGAGGCGGGCAGGAGTAAGACTGTGGTGAGCCATGGTGAGGAATCCGGATTTTATTCTGGGGATGACAGTCCAGGAAAGGACACTGGAGGCTGAACAGGCACTCAGGGGCCTTCTGAACCCCTGGGAATGTTGGAATGCCCTTGGCCTCCCTCCCACCTGGGACTTACTGGAGAAACATCTCAAGCCTGGGAATTCCCTCATAAGGCCCAGGTTATGGCCGGGTAAACAGAATGTCATCATGCAGCCCCCACCAATCACATGAGCCACGGAGGCATGGGGTGGGGGAAGCGGTAGAGAGTGGCGGGGATTTCCACAACTTCCTTCACACACCAAGGAAAGGCCACACCAGTGACCAGGGGGCCAGGGTGGGAAAGGAAGGGACATTGTTGAGGAGTAGTGGCAGTGAACTTGGCTCAAATCCTTACCATGTACCAGACTAGTTATCGAACTTGTCTAAGCCTCAGTTTCTGTCTCTGTAAAATAGGTATAAGAACAGGGGGCATCCTGGAGAACTTTTAGGAAATTAACTGAGATAAAATAAGTGTTTAGCACAATGCTTGGTGCTTAGCATGTACCCAATTACTCCCCCAACCAGGGGAAGCAATTCCTCCTCCAAGAAAAACCCATGAACACCAGGCTGTGGTTGGCTGCTGTGTCACATATTGTTGTTGTTAATACTTTATCTCTAAGCATCTTATCCATTTCTATCATATAAGCTTTGGAGAATATCTTTTTAGCTGAAACATGGAAGAAAAGTCTCCGTAGTGGTTGAATGTGGCTTCAAATACCATGGGTGTGGAATAGAGTTTCCCCCCAGCAAAGGTCTCCTTGTGGCCCCACTAATGTTCTCTAGACACTCCTACCCCTGGCTTTGCTGTGTCACCTCCACCTGAGATACACTTTCCTTCTTCTCCTTCAGTCCAAATTCCACTAACCTTTAGGACCAGCTTCAAACACACCATCTCCCTGAAGACTCTGAATGTTCTATTCATCTATGTCCTCTTCGAAGCCTTATATTTCAGTTCTAAGCTTTCAATTGTATGTGTCTTACTTCCTCTACATGATCTTGGAGGTCAGAGAGAGTAGTCTTTCCTCATTGCTGCAAAATAGCTGCAGGGGCTCCAGGCCTCACATCCTCTAAGCTTCTTGTACAGAGAAAAAGAGAACTTTCATTGGCCTGATTTGGGTCAGATTTAATCTATGGACCAACCATGGTACCCAGTGAATGGGTAGGGTGATTAGTTCAGACCCAGGATTGGCAAATTTTTTCTTAGACAGCCAGACAGTAAATATTTTAGGCTGTGAGCCATATGATCTTTATTGCAACTCAGCTCTGCTGTTATAGCATGAAAAGAGTCATAGACCATATGTAAACGAATGGTCATGGCTGTATTTAAATAAAACAAAAGTTTTGTTATTTACAAAAGTAGGTGACTGGCCCTTGGGCTGTAGTTTGCTGACTCTTGGTTTAGACCAGTTAAAGCCCCATCCCTGGTGAAAGATGGACCCAAAGTAGATGGACTGAGTGTGTGGAGGGTCTAAAAGGAAATTCAGTGTACTAGTTTGCCATGAGAAAAGTTAAGGTTTGTTGGGCAGAAAAAAATCAACCTATTGACTACAAGGATTATTGTCAAACAAGGGTCCCCTAGCCATCAATCAGTCTCATGCAATGTATTTAAGTAGCAAGAAGAGAACCAGGTTTATCTTCTCAGAGAACCTCCTTACTCCCAAGGGCTCCTCCCCACGTCATGGGGAGGAGCGAGTTGGCTGGGAAGCTCTCACATTTATGTATATCCTATATCTTTTCAAAGCACTTTTAAATTTACGATTTCAAAGTCTTCCTGTGAGGCAAGAAGGTCAAGCATAGGTATTATCCTTGTTTTACAGATGAGGACACTTAACCTCTAAGTGTGAAATGGAAGACTTGAAGACGGAAACAATATATCTTAAATATTGGCCATACAAGATTAGTAGCATATGTACCCCTACTCCCCACCCCATTCTCGTGGCAGACATCAATAATCCATCACTGCACTCCTTCCCACTGAGCTCAGATGGTATCTAAGAGTCCTTGCCTCGACAGGGCTCTAGGCAGCCAACTCCCACATGGTCAGAAATGGCACGTGAGAGGAAACACATTTGTTATTTTGAGTTGACCATGTAGTACTTGTGGAATTACCAGTTACTCAACACTCCCACTTGGAGCTCTTATTTATTGAGTGCACTGAGTGCTTATTATCTGCTAGGATCCATGCTCATCTCATTTATTTTTTGTCGAAGAGTTTTAGGTAGATGTCCCAGGTGCTGTCCCTGTTCCACATCTTCTCCAGTCAATTCTGATTTCAGCCTCAGCAGTGGTGGACAGTTCCCTGGGAATTCAGACACACCTTATGTTGACAGTCTCAAGGACTTGTTCCCTGGATTTCTGCATTTGTCCCAGGACCTTCTCTGGTGCTCTGAGAGCCTGCTAGGTGGCACCCGAGCTCTTTCTAGAAGTGCAGGGACTTAACCAATGGACCACTGAATAAATACTCCATGCAAAATCAAGACCCTGTTGCCTATGGCAGAGACCTTGATAACACAGTTATAAAAATGGTCTTTTTCCTTCCTCATTTGCTCACTCCTACTTTCTGAGATCACGTTCCAAATAAATTACCTGCACACAAGTTCATGACGTAGGGTCTGCTTTCGGGAGAACACCAACTAGAACAATTAGGACATCAACCAGGACAACCGTGGGTCCCCGTTTTGCCTATTCGAAAACGAACTCTAAGAATTCAGGTAACTTCCCCAAGGTCACACAGCTGGTCTTTCTGATTCTAGAGTTCATGCTCTTACCCACAAGGCAGTACTACCAATAGGACTTCAGACCACAGTTGGGCACCAAGCAACGGCGTTCTGGTACATTCAGTGCTACATTTTGGTAGATGAAAGAAGCTAATTGGATTTGACAAAGAGGAAATGAGCCAGTTTTCACTCTTAAAAATAGCCTGATTTTCAGTCATCCCTTTCAGGAACAACCACGCTTACCCAAGGAAACACCACCAATGTTTCAGAGAGAGTTTCTAGGTAATTAAGGTGCTTCACTAAATCAAATCCCATGAGAAGAGTATGGCAAAGGTAAGCCTTTCAAAGCCCACCAAATGGAAATAATGAGCAGGCATCCCTCTGTCCTTTATTGTAGCAGTTTCAATCCAGGTCAATGCCTGGGTACAGACAAGGGTAGAGGATGTGGCAAAATGATGCTCCTTAAGGCATCAAGGGAAACTCCTGGCTAGTTGAGTTGAGGCTGAAAAGTGTGCCTTTTGTTGACTGTTTAGTTCCCAGTGCAGGTCTGCTTGGTCAGGGGCCATTGTGGCTGGATCTTTTTTCTGATGGTCAATAGATGCCCAGTTGCAACTCTTCTGAATAGGAAGCTCTAATGCTATGTCCTAGTTTAAATACAGTCTCAGAGACCACTAATGTTTACTGATTTCCACTGAGTGCCAGTGCCTGCCCTAAGCATTTTTCATATATAATCTTGTTTACCCCTCACCATAATCCAATGAAGCAGGTTCATTTAAAATCCTGTTTTATGAATGAGAAAACTGAACCTCAAAGAGGGTAAACCACTTGCCCAAGGCCACTGAGTTCTTAGGTGGCGAAGCTAGGATATGAACACAGGTACCTTTAAGCTGAAATTTGGTTCTCTGTGAACTAAAATAAGAATTTTTGGTGGGAGAAAACTCAGCTGGTTTTAGCTTGACCAAATGTGAAAGCAGTGTAAGTTCTCTCCCTTCATCTATTTAAATATATTTATTGATAATCCCCCTGTGTTAGGTGCTGAGGTCAGGACAGTGAAGCAAACAGGTCTGTCCTTCTCTTGTGGCATTTAGAGGTTAGTGGGGTCTCAGTGATAGCTCAGCGACATTCCAGGCTCAAGTCACCTGTGGCTAGGATAAGAGCACAGGATAGCCCCACCTGAATGCCTTCAAATGCATTCTCCGAAGGAGGAAGGATTTCCTATTACCAGCGAAGAAAGAGAGAGATGTGAGATTAACAAAACAACACTGTCATTCAAAGATGCTTAACACTCTTCGGGAAGAGGGGTCAAGAAAACTTCCTGAAGAGGCGACATCTATGTTGAGGGATAAGTAAGAGCGAGGCAGCCAGTGAGTGGGCAAGAGGACACTGGCGGTGTAGGAAGACTGCTCCAAGGAAGGTGGGCAGAAAGCTTAAAAACCTGGGGGCCAGGGGGCACTGAAAAAATTTTGGTGTAGCCACAGCATGGATTGGAAGGAATGGGGATGGGGAGCATGTGAAAGAGATGAAACTCAAGAGGCTGGACAATGAAATGCTTTGTACACCATATTGAGGGCTTTGGACTTGATCCTGTGGGCAATGGGGAGCCATTGAAGGTTTTAGACAGGGAGTGTGACATGATCAGATCTATGGTTCAAAAGATGGTTTTGGGAAAGCTGTCTTGTTCACAGCCGTGTCCTCAGTACCTGGAACAGTGGCTGGCACATAGTAGGTGCTCAATAAATATTGGTTGAATAGAGAGTCTAGGTACAGATTGCTATGCGTCATCAGAACCTCTTTTTCTCCCCCAGGAAGAAAAGTAACACTGAGCATAGATTTAAAAGTGCTTTTGGATTGCGGGTTCAAAGCAGTGTAAGTGACAAGAATATTATGTCATTTTCCTCATCTTGTCTGCTTTCAAAGGCCTCTGTCCTGCTTTATTCCATACCCATCAGACACCCTCATTTTCATGTTTTTGCCTTTGTATTAACAAGTGGGCCGTCCTAACTGCCTTCCACACACAGAGGCACTGATTCCTGGAAGCGGAGGGAGCCTGCTGGATGTTGGCCGCCACTGCCCTGGGTATATTTCCCCTCAGGATCAAACTACCTGCAAGCAGTTGTGCTGCTGAAAAGAAACATCTCTTGTATCAGGATGTGCCTGGTTAATTTCAGAGCTTCAGGCTCAGGCAACCCCTTGACATATCAGAGCAGAAAGAGAAGAGGGAGAACTCCATTGAAAATGCTGGCATCCAAACCAATGTGTCATTGATGGAGGTGACAGTCGGATGTAGTTTTTTAAAAAAAAGGATAGATTTTAAAGTTACACGATCTTGGTTCAAAACTCCAGGCTCTGCCACTCGTTAATTAGGTGGCAATTTAATTGCTCTATGGCTTAGTTTTCTCCTCTGCAAAATGGATATAACTTTTCTATTCTGCAGGTTTTTGTGAGGATTAAATGAGCTAAAGTAGAAAAAAGTGGTAGCTGTTTGGTAAAGAGTAGCCATGATTTTCTGGGGAAACTCAAACCCAGATGACATCGATGCATGAGCTATGGCCTGGGTCAGAGACTGAGCCAAGACTGGATGCGGAGGAAATGGCGATTTGGGGCCTCCTTTTCTCTCCATATTTCTTCCTTGCCTCTTTTTCTCCCTGATGCCCTTTTCCAGATCTGTTTCACAATTCTAAGTAGTAGATGTAGTGTGTGTGTGTATGTGTGTGTGTGATGGGATATGGCCACAAGTATGCAAGACTGGTCAAAAACTCCTCTTAGGATTCTATTGATCCTAATGACCAAATGACCAGATCACAGCTCAGACCCTTACTGGCTCAGTAACTGGGAAGGACAGGTGTGGAGCTGGTTTCAGCAGCCCATCCATGGGGTGAGGGTTCCTCTCTTCTTTTCTCCCATTTCAGTTTCTCTGTTGGCCACATTCTTCTCTCTGCTAGGGGGCTTCCCTTTCATGGCACCGATGGGTAGGGTGGCCGTGGGGCAAGGTCATCGGAAACTCTAAGCTTCTATCATGTCAGCTTAGCAGCTCTAGAGAAAAGAGAAATCCTCTCTTTCCCAACTTCAGACCAGGGGAGGGCTGTGATTGGCTGTCTTGTGTCACATGTCCAGTACTAGAACCAATCACCAATCATTGTGACCAGGCGATGGCTACTATCGCACTATGATAGAGCAAGCATGGGTCACGTGACCTAGGTCCCACGCGACTGCTGCCCTTGAGAGGGTTGTGTGATTGGTGGTTCCATCAGAACTACAAGGATGGCAGAGGAATATCCCCTAAAACTTTGTATATCTGTATATGTGTGAGACACACCTTTACACGCACCCCTCCCCCCCAAAAAAAGGGAAAAAGGGAGGCTGAGCAAACAATAATGATGTTACTACCACAAACAGTCCTTTTCCTCTTTTGTCCTTGCCTCACATGCTAACTAGGGAATCTATGTCTGTGTTCAGTAAACACAGGCCCTGCCAGGACCTGTTAGATTTGTGGACAAAGGAAGGGGAGGGTGGACTTTGGGTTTAGACACGTCTGAGATCAAATTCCATCTTTTCCCTTTCCTGGCTGTGTTAGTTTGGGTAAGGTACATAACCTCTCTGAACTTCAGTTTCCTCCTGTGTAAAAATGAAGATCATAGATCTACCTTATATGACAGTTGCAAAGATGAAATAAAAGTGCTTCAATAAGTGGTAGCTAGTATAAGAATAATTACTATTATGTCCTAATTATTATTAATATTTCTGGAGTTGAGGTGGATGGGTAGGAAGGAGTTCCAAGAAAAGAACCTAAGAGAGACTAACAATGTTAGCGTTGGATTAGAGATGATCTAACCCAACTACTTCATTTTACAGGTGGGGAAACTGAGGCCCAGCAGATAGCCGGGCCTGTGTTAGGTACATGAGGGTGAACTGAGGAACGGCAAAGATGAGATCTTTATAGGAGACTGAGCCTGGAGTCAGTTAGCCTTACCAAAAGCTTTCAGAAATTAGGAGGCCACAAAAATGCTTTTTGGCTGGAAGCATCCAGATGGGTCCCACCCATCTTGCTTACAGTCAGGCCTCCTTCTCACTCCCGGACCCTGTGTTGCCAGGTTGGTGAGTCTGTATTTTTTTTTTCCCCAATAATTTGTTCTGAAATTATTTAGGTTCACTGGGTCTTTTCGTATGGGAATTAGACCTTTGAAAAACTTGGTTATGGCATGACTTTTCTCCAGTACTCACATAGGATGTTCTTTTCTTCCTCCTTCCCTCTCCTCCCTTCCTTCCTCCCTCCCTTCCTTCCTTCCACTTCTTCTTCTTCCCTCCTTCCCTCCCTCCCTTTCTCTTTCCTCCCTTCTTTTGTCCAAAGTTTAAACCTTCAGTGCATTGTGCTAGGCACTATGCCAAGGGTGGGGTCAAAGAATCACTCATTTGTACATTTACGATATTTCTCAAGTTCATCTATATGCCTGGCATTGTGCCAGGACCCTGGGTACTGGGGATGCTGCAGGAAACAAAACACACGTTGTTTCTGCTCCTATGGGGCTTACAGTGTAGTGTTTCCTATTCTGGAAACTGGATGTTTAGTCTGGGTTGAGTGTCTTCAGTGAGAAAGGCTGGCATGGGGTAAGGTGGAGAGGTGAGCGGGGCCAGAACCTGGTGAGGGGTTTGGAATTCATTGTGAGGGCAGGGGGCAGTCACTGAAGCGTTCTTAGCAGGTGAGGGTCACACTAGGACTCACGTTTGGGAGGGGGCACTGCCCTCTGCCCACCTCTGTAATACCATCTAGCATCACTCCTTCCTGCATGCTCTGGGCTCTGGTCCCTCTGAGCTCTCATTTTCAGCAATGTGCTGTGCTTCTACCTCTCCAGGCTTTTGCAGAAGCCATTCCTTCCACCTGGAAACCCTTCCCCCTCTTTGCCTAGTTAACTCCTCATTCTTAAGTGTTCACCTCAAATGTGTCTTCCTCTGGGACACATTCTTTAATTCCTACCCTCACCTTTCCCTACCAAGCTAAGGTGAGTCCCTGATCTCTGCTCTCAGAGCATCCAGTATTTTTCTTTGTTGCAATGATCACAATTAAAAAGAAATAATGAATTGTGTAATTGTTAAATTTCATTTTTTCTGTTAGACTGTAAGCTCCCTGTAGACAGGGTTGAGTCTGTCTTGTTCATTTTTATGTCTCCAGAATCTGGGACAGTGTTTGGCACACAGAATGCAGAATAAGTAAATATTGGTTAAATTAAAGAATGAATGACAGAGGGAATGAGTGAATGAATGATTGAGGGGTGAGTGATTGAAGGAATGATGAACGAGAAAATGAATAAGAGAGTGAATGAATAGATGAGTGAGTGAATGAATGAGTGGATGAACAAATGTGTGGATGGATGGATGGATTAGTGAATGAATGAATGAAATATCACCCACAATGTTTGGAATGTGACTAGACTGGGAAGCCTAAATCTGGCTGTAACCTCTCCCCTGACCTAGTCACTTAATGGCTTTTTCAGCAGGCACAAGACCTTATGAATCATTTATGGGTCTCCCACATGCTAAGTGGAAAATCATTTTCATCTGCGGGTCCACTCTGATCGATTGCTCATGGCTGCCTAGAGCTCTGTGAGAATCCATGGGCGGCTGCTTTGGGCTTGGTGGAGGATGCCACTATCTGTTAGTAATGTCTGCCATGGGTACCTTAAGGGAAACAGCATCACCCATTCTTCCTGTTTGTTAGCTTTGGGCTTTTGGGGTAGCTGTCCCCTGATGGTAGGGCTCCTTTAAATCTTAAAAGTAATTTTTCTCTCATAATTGGGAAAACTCAGTGCTCTTTGGGGATGTGCGCTGACTCAAAATATCAATTTTGCTATTACTTGGCATGAAATATATGTTCTTTTCCTTTCTCATGCTCCTCTTTCCCTTCAAATCTGGTTTCTCACAGGCTTGATCACAAGCCCCTTGAGGGGCCACTTAGCCCCTTCTGGAAAATTAAATGGACAAATTCAATAGGTTATTTTGTCTCTTGGGCTGAAACCAGAAAGTAAATCAATTCCCTTCGGGAGAGTTTCTCAGAATGCAGTTGTGGGACCAGCTGCAATAGGATCACTGGGAGCTACTGGTTAAAAAGCAGCTTGCTGGACCTCACCTTCCCTTACCTCTCAGTTAAACATCGGGAGGTGGCATCATCTATAAAAGGCAGTGAATGAGGTCTGGTGAGGACAGAGTGATTTCTCTGGCATTGTAAAATGAGCCCGGAGTGGAGGGGAGGCCAAAACCACACTGATTCTCAGCCATGACCTGACCTGCAGTTCCCAGCTTCCTTCAGCCAAATCCTACTCCACTTATTTTTAGCATGGGACAGTGGCAGAGGCAGTGGGCCAGCTCCAGGGAGATGGATTTCTACTTTCAGCTAGGCTGGTTATTAGAGTAAAACATTGGGGTCTCAATTTTCTCAACTGTTAACTGAGTGAATTAACATCATCACCATCATTCCCTTCACGATCAGAATCATCACCACCATCATTACAATCGTCACCAATATCATCATCTCCATCACCGTTTTTACCATACCACCATCATCATCACCATTGTCACCATCATCACCCACTATTATTACTACTGTCCTCATCAGCTCCACCACCACCATCATCCTTATTCTAGGTAACTCCTACTGAACATCCCCAGTGTTCCTGGCACTCTGCCCTTCACTGCATAAAGCATTTTCTTATCTAACCCTCACAACCCTCTGGGATATGTATTTATGTCTGTGTTATTAATACTATTATTCCAGTTTTATAGGTGAGGCCACAGAGGCCCACTTTCCTAGTGAGTGGTGGAGCACAAATTAAACCCAGGCTGCTTTTGTTCTTAACAGCTTGATGAAGCCTCTCTAATCTCTTAAGGTCCATTCCAGATTTAGAAACCCTACTTTCAAAAGAACAGATACAGGTGTGTGTATAACTGAATCACTTTGCTGTACACCTGAAACTAACATAACATTTTAAATCAACTCTACTCCAATATAAAATAAAAATTTTAAAAATGCAGAAAACGAACAAACAAACAAAAAAACCCTAGTCTTTTCAAGTTTTGCCATCTCTGGGAACAGACAGAACGTCTGATGATTTTTTGAAAACATATTTCTTGACAGAGCCAAGAGTGGTGAATGATAAAGTTATTTGATGGAGTTGCTGTTAGAGGACCTCTCTGACTTTGTCCAGGGAAAGCTGAGGTCCTGAGGAACACGCCTTGTCCATGGTCAAACAGCAAATTAGGGCCAGTCTTGGAAGTCATTCAGTTTTCCCCTAGGTAGGTAGAAAATTGGCAACAAGATCACTGGTTAATTTTCCCCATGCTCACAGAGGAGAGGAATAGGAAAGCTGGGTTTGGAATCCATGGATCTGGGTTCAAAATCTTGCTGTTCTCTTTACTATTATACAATCTCAGTTGGTAAATGGCTGAACTCCCTGGGCCTCAGTTTCCTCACCTGTAAAATGGGGATCATAGTACCTCCCTAATTGTGGGACCATAGGATTAAATAAGACAATGGAGTCAAAGTACTTACTTAGCACATACCTAGGACATAGTGAATACCTTCTGCATTTTGATTATAATGACTATGTTAATTTTGCAATACAGTTTATAAATCATATCATATAGAATATATTTTTACTATATCTTGTATTAACTCTCACAGCTTTGTTTTTTTTCTCTGCATATCATTTCTCTCCACTATATTATTTCATTGAGACAAAAAGGCTTAATACAATGTAAACTAAACCCAGAATTCCTTTTTTAACTTAGCCTACAAGATTTTCAAAGCAACACGGTTTTGCTAGAATTATGCAGCAAGGGGCCTCAAGATTTTCCCTGACTTATTACATCTGTGTGCAGCTGAGAAATTGACTTCTCCCCGCCCAGTCAAATTATTAATTAGTTGCCTTATTGACTAATTTCTAAGTAAGCACTCAGTCAAATTGGGTAACCAAGCCAATAGAACAGCGAAAAGCTTTAGTTCATCCATTTTTCAATTGGGTGCTTGTCATTGTCTGGAAAAGAGACTTTGCAACAAGGCCTCAAAACCTCACTCGAGGTTGGAAAATCCAGGGGCAGTGATTACTGAGCAGTTTTATCTTATCTTCATTTCTTCCTCAGCTTGATTTCCTGTAATAAAAGGGGTGGAGGGAAACCTTTCTAGTTTAAAGGTGGGATGAAAGAGTTTGAAAGGCTATTACTTCTATTAAAATTAAATAATAGCTATTGAATGCTTACTCTGTGCTGGGTACTTTTCCCTATTAGTAATAATGATTAGGCACTTTCAATGCTTTGTCTCATATATTCTTTGTCATTCTGACCAACAGGATGTCAGGAATAGAATGAAAGTCACTGTCGTAATGTAAAAAAAAAATAAAACAACAACTCAGTATTTTTACACAGCTACTTGCTTTTAAGGATCCCCAGATCTTTCGTAAACATCTTCTCTGACATCTTCCAGATGGAAGGCAGTGGATCTTGCTGTTGTTTTACAAAGGTAAAGATATTAAGGTGCAGAAAATCTGGGCTGTTTTCTGAAGAGTAGCAGTCACTTCCACAGCCCTCTGTGTTGGCAGAGATCCTAAAACAGCCCGTGAGAGGGAAACAAAGACAGAACTGCTACCGGTTTGTCGACCTGGCTGAGAGGCAGGTACTTTCTCTTTCCTTTCTGGGTAACACCGAGGAGGCATTTAGCCCACGACAAGAGCCAACGCGTCCCTCCATGTTCCCCCATCGGAGTGAGACCCAAGTAGGGTGGTCCAAACCCCAGCTCTCTCTCAGAAAATCCTTTTGCGGAAATCAAAACAAATAGCATAGAAAACTGGCTTTCCATGTTGGGGCTGGGGAAGGCCTGGTACCACCCCTCCATCCCAAACAGGCTTTGGATTCGGTTTTATTGGCTAGTGAAAAGAATCATTTAATAGTCAAGAGCCAAGTGGTGACGAAGGAATTCAGGTAAATTAGTTTCAGTTCTTCCGTAGATAGTCCTTCTTCTTTGGAATTAGAGCTTTAGAAATTAAAGCCTCCTTACCACTCATTTCCCCCACCCCTCCCTATCCTCTAAGCTTTTTAAAAAGGATTTCTCTTCCCTTGCTAAATCTCTTCAAGAAAGAATTTCTTTTGTTTCATACAGAAGGGTTGGGGGAATTAAATTCACCAAAATATCCTAACATCAGTGCATGCAGAAAATTCAATGAAATCCAAATTAGGCGCATTAAAAAAAAAAAAGTTGTTTTTTTGCTGGGACCGTTAAAATATGCAGACATACACCAAGAGAGAGCTTCAAAGCGCATTTTAATAACTAACTACTTACCTGCTCAAAGCATTTACTCACAGGTCCCCCTTTCACCCCAGTCCCAAATACTTAAAGTGTAGTTAAAATTTAAGCTTTTAGCCTCTGAAAGTACTAACAGGAGCTTGTACAGAAGCGGTGTCCATAAAATCGACAAGCCCGGTTTTCCATTACTCCGTTGTAATTAACAATCCAGTAGTAAATTAATGATCTGGAATCCACAAATGGTGTGGAACTTGAGGGTTTAAATATTTAGCAAGGGCTCCTGACAGCGTGTTGGGTTCTATAATTTGATTTTGTAACTGAAGCCTACACAAAGGCGTGAGTCCCTGACGGTTAATGATTTTCTAGGCACAGCCTCCAAAAGTGCCATGGACACAATCTGGGGTTCCCCTACCCCCCCAGTTCTCCACCTTTTCATCTGACTTATCTTTTCCTTTATATTTGCTCTATATCCTCGGTTTCTCTCAGCTTGGAAACCCCGATTCTATGATTCTTCTCCTCTCCTGTTAAATTGAAAGAAGAATTCAGTTTCCCCAGAAAGCATATCAGTCACTGGGGTTAAAATGCAATATAATGTATACATTTCAGGTGATGTGAAACAAAGACCAGCAAAGATATAAAATATACATGGGGAAATACAAGAAGCAAAAAAGAAAAAAAGGCAATCCTTCTATGACCGACTGATGTTTAAATAACAATTTCGTGTTTAGACATGAGACGCTGGAAGTCAGGAAATTTGAGGTTCCCCTAGACATTCTGGGCTCTTAAATCTGTTGTCAGTAAAGGGGCACAATGGTGTGAATTTTTAGCTGAGCATCAGTTGAACCTCGAATTTCCTGGGTTTTTGTTGGCTCGTATCACGGTGAAACCTTATATTCTTTTTCCCCAAATATATATCTAATTTCCTTTACAAAGAGAAAAAAAAATTTTTTTCCCACCAAGTTATAAGAAAACACACGTTATCTTTCCCAATAAGGCATTATCTATTATTGGGTTTTTTTGGAGAGCTAAAAACATGCACCAAAATAATGTTCCAAACCCGTTTATTGTGTTTTGTCAGATAAAAAAAGCTGAGTTTGATTTATTATTTCATGTAGATATTATGTAGACGCTTGTGTTCAACATTTCCTGAGAAATATTTCCGTCTCTGAGGTCTTTAAAAAAAATGCATATTTTAAAAGAATTAGGGTGTTGTTGTTTTCATTTTCTGTGTGTGTATGTGTGGTGGCAGATGGGGGGCTGCTTTTAAGGTTCTTCATGTTTAAGATGTTTATTAACTTAAAAGAATTTACTGGGAAATTATGAACTTTATAAAAGACAGACATTTCTTGAGAGTCAATTGCTTCCAACAATCCCTTTCTTTAAAGCCATTTTTCTATTCTTTCTTCCTATAATTACAGAGTGTTTTAAATGTGAGTAATTATACCTTGACGTAGCTCATGATTTAAAATGGACCTTTGAGAATGATAGCAAAGTGGTTTCTGCGTTTCGTAGTTCAATAAAATCAGAAGCAGTTAAAAAAATAAGTATACAACTGGATTTGTTATTCTTTCAAAATCAGTCATATATATAGACCTTTTTGGGGGGGGTGGCGGGGTGAGGGTGGGTGAAATTTCAGATTAGAACGAAGTTATAACCCACATCAGGAAAATTGGACCTTTAATGAAAGAAATGGAAAAGACTTAATCACCAAGACTCCTCCAACGTGACACTTCAAATTACATCAGAACCCTACCCGGTAATGCAAAATGAGAGCCTTTCATCTGAAAAATGAAATGTTTAATGATTTCAATGAGTTCGTACCTCCCCAAATTCTAGATCAGAATAGAGCCTGGATTTCTTTTATATCTGGGAAATATGTATGGAAATGATTCTTTCTCTTGGGTTTTCCACCTCCCTCCCCGCCCCCCCCCAAACCCCTCTTGCGACAGGAAGGTAATTTGTTTTCTCTGGGGGAGTTAGAGGGTTGGAGGAGAGCAATGTAGTTATAGAAAATGCTAAATGGCATTTCCTAGCTATCTGAGAATATTACCGTTTGAGTGGGTCAGGTCTGCCCAGAGGCAGAAGGCAGAACTCAAGATCATTTTTTCTCAGCTGAGTTTTGGTGATTAAATGTATTTGTCTGAAAAAAAAAAAAAAAAAAAAGAGAAGGGAATGAAAAGGAAAAAAAAAAAAAAGACTTAAATGTAAGGAGAGTACCTAATGAACTAGTTAACATTCTTACTATCAGGGAAGTCTAACCCATTCATAAATAAACAACTTTAAACCACCTTTCTCTCTCTCTCTCTCTCTCTCTCACACACACACACACACACACACACACACACACACACACACACACACATGCTCTCTTTGAGCTCCTTTTAGCAATTTGGAGTACAGGAGATTAAAGTCTTTTGGAAATTTCCAAGGTCAGACCTCAACTAAAATAGGATTAAGGGGGTAAGGGGGAAGGCAAAAAAAATGAAGAGAAGGAAGGGTTTCATTCCCTCCTTCCCCTTTCCCCTAACTATCCGAAATAAATCGGAAGTTATTTCTCAAAATCCTCTCTTCAAAAGGTTCTGAGATTGTTTCAAAATTTTCCAATCCTCTTCTCCCCTCCTCCCCTCCCCACGGTAAGAAAAACAAGTGAGGAGTGGGGAGTTAAAGGGGGAAGTTAGGGTCCCTTCCAGGCTGTACTCCAGGGGGCACTGTGACATCAACAACTTTTGCTGAAAGAGGCAGCTAGTTTGACCACTGCTGAAAGAAGAACAGTTCTCCAACTTTGCGACCGTTTTCTCTTCAGATGTTCCAAACCAGTATTCCAACAAAGGAAGTGAACAAGGGAAACTGACTATTTTAACCCCCTCTTTTTGCTGTGTCCCATATGTAATGTTTAATTTCTGCACCAAGGATGTAGGGCTTTGAATAGGGAAACACAGGAAGATAAAACAGCTCGGTAAATGTTTCTCTCTTTCTCTCTCTCTTCTCCCTCCCTCCTTTTCTTCTCCCCTCCTTTCTTTCTTCCTCCTTCCCTCCCTCCTTCTCTCTTTCTCACCCCTTCTCTATAAATGTTTTCTTTTCTCTTTTTCATTTTCCCTTCCATCCCCTTCCTCCCATTTTCCTCTCTCCTTTCCTTCTCTTTGCTAATGCGTCTCTACAAGAAAACAACAACAGAAAGCACAACATCTTTTCATCTACCTTGGTTGCATTTCTCCTGATTCTTCATTTCATCCATCCTTTTAAAAAGCCTTCCTAGACGCTGCTTGCCTGTTCATTCACCAGATTTGAGTAAGGAGCGCTGTCTCTCAGTACATTTTGGTAGATCTTAACAGTAATTATGTAGCAACTTCAAAGCAAAACTATCTGTGTGCTTTTCTCGATCTTTCTGCGCATACACATGCGCCTGCAGACACACTCTCAATCCTAACCCCACTAAACCCAAATAAAAAATCCTTTTCAAACAGAGCAGAAAATTGGGTTGAAGTTAGCTGCTGGTATTTCAAATGTAAGATGATTGCAAAAGCCTCCCCAGATTTCTGGGGAAATAATGGAAAGACCCTGTAAAGAAATAAAGCTTCTTAAAAAAAGAAAAAAAGAAAAAAAAAAAGAAATAGAACTTCTTGTTGGACTAGTTTCAATTAAAAATATTATTTGATCATGTCTCAAAACTTCAATATTTTAGACCAGGGACCATGAATAACACATAACACAAAAAACAAAAAAACAAAACAAAAACAACAGGCTGAGACGTACATTTAATTAGGATCTGCCAGAATTGAATCTGGGGCTGACATACCCTTGTTCCTAAAGTGAATGAGTTGGTCTTAGCAAACCTGTGCTTTTGGAAAGGCAATTTTACGGCAAAGAGCAAACATTTAAAATAAGACTTTTACATCTTAAGATATTTTAAAACTCCACCCAATTCTGCCTTTGTGTCTGCCTTTAAATAATCAGAGCTGGGTTTCCAGGTTTCAAGGGGGGAAAAAAACCCCCCCAAAAAACCCGTCATTCAATAAAATAATGAACAGCAAAGCTGAATGTTTCATTGACGAAATGTTTTCCAGGGATTTTGACTTTATTATAAATGAGGTTTTATCTCAGGAACTAAAAATACTAGAAAGGAAGGAAATCAACGAAGGGGCTGAAAATACTAGAACTATTAACCAAATCCTCCCCTTGAAGTAAGGACTGTAGCTTGTAGATGCCTCTGGAAGCCTGAGCAGAGCACAGACAAAAGGAATGATTAGAATCCCAAAGACTTGTTCGGTGTAGAAAACTTACAAGCATTCAACCAGAGGACAAGCCTTCTCCAGAGTGGACATTTCCAAGTGTGGCGGATCTGTGTGTGTGTATGCGATTTGTACTATTCTCCATATATTTGTCTACACTTGTGTAGATGATCATTTAGGAGAACTTCCATATGGAGCAATTGGAAAGAGAATGTCTGACTTTTGTATGTTATTGACACACTTCCCGGCGAATATTACAAATAAAAATGTTCTGTAAGTTCTTTCAAAGAAAGGCATCTCTTTCCCTTCTGTCAGTTTTGCCAATTCACTGTTTAATTTGAAACCAGAAAGAATAGAAGCAAAGTAAGCTCTAAAGAAACACATTTACACATGAGACTTTCTGTTTTCCCTCTTGGAAGAGGCTCATTATTTAAAAGGGAGAATCCCCAGTGTTTTCTCTGGATTTTAGGAGACTACACAAATGTAATAACCTGGAAGAAAGAAATGAACATATAGGACCTTGAATAGAAATGCTTATTAACACATGGAACATATCAGCCTCATCACAAAAATATAGGTTCATTAGCTGTATTCTTGCTCCTTTGGAAAGGGGATCATTCATTTCAGTTTTATTTTTCTTCTTTTCCTTTATTTTCTTGCCTTTGTTGTGTTAAGGTCTCGTAAACTTGCCGAGGATCATAAATCCCTTTGCAAACCATGATATGCTGATTTAGGGGGTCCTGATTACGAGTGTGTAAAACTGAGTTTCCTAAGAGTTTATTATTATTATTCACCAATATAACACTGTAACAACAACAATTAAAAAAAGCAATTATAAGCAGAGTCAATCTCTCCCAGACTTTTGATTTTGCCTTTAAATACCTAAAAAATTAGTGAAAGAGAACGAGGCTTTATTTCTAAATGCCTATTCTCAATAATAGGATATTAATACAGTAAAAATCATTTGTTCCTAGGCCTGACCGGCAGATTCTTTCAGCAGCTTTGAACTGAGGGAACGTTTTCTAGTGTGGGCTGAGAAGCTGGAAGCTGTCTTATAAAAGTGGCCAGCAGATGGCACTCCACCCCAGGTTACTACTCCTGGACATGATTTTGGTGTTATTCTTGGTCTTTTGGACAAGGGTGTGGACAGGCAGTTTGAGGCTGATTCTGGGCAGTCAACAATAGCATCAAAAGACAAAGAGAAGGAGAAAAGTGATAAAGCCAAGGAGCTGTATTTGCAGGTTGTGGGCTGTCTTGCTTTTGAGAAGCTTGCTAGAGCTAAAAAAGAACCATTTGTCTTGGTGTGGGTGGAGTTTGGTCTGGCACCACTGAACAGAAAACAAGACTATTACTTTGTAGGATTATCCAAATCCTTTTAGGTATTCAGGAAAAAATGGATTCTTTGGTTAGTAGTGTAATTGCAACACCTTCACATACCCTGTGGTAATGAAAGGCATTTTTGTTTTTTTCTCAAACCTTTTAACCCAAATTTTTGTTGACCATAAATCATAATGATGGGGATGCCCGTGGTGGAGGGAGAGAAGGGAGCTGACCATGTGTGGTGTTTGGGTGCGTGTGTATGTGCATTTGTGTATGTGTGCGTGACATTGTTAGAAATGGGGAAGGTGATTGACAGATGAACATAATGATTGGATGATAGGGAAGGATAGTTGGATGAAGGAAAAAATGAGATATATCATGAATATAGAGTCAAATGATCTGAATTAAAATGGGGAATGCTCAGAACTAACAAAGAATTTTTCTTGACCACTTCTCAGTGTGAGAGGCAAGGCAGGGAATTACAATTTAGATGCCAAAATGCTATACTTTCTGGGACAACTGATAGTTATGGAATCATTGCTACAGAGCATTTGAACTTGGACAGTCCTCCAACTCTGAGGGGTATTGGCCACCACACTCTGGGGAGAAAGGGGAAGAAAAGGAAGTTTTCATTTTCGTGGAGGCTTCAAGGTTTTCATAACATAGCTTCCAAATGCAGTAAAAACCTCAAGAAACTGGAACTCGGCCAATCAGAGCCAAAGAGGCAAATAACCAGGAAACAAGTGGCTATCAGGAATGTATTAACAACAGAAATAACAAAACTTCTTCATGATACATCCTGGAGTCAATGCAAACCGGCTCTTTGTCTCGTGTGGATTTTCTGAGACTCTACATGTGTATAAAACAGAAAAATCTATTTTTGTTTATTCAACATACTCTGTTAGGATTACAGAATCGGAGTTGGAAAAAACAGTGGTCTAAGGCAAGTCCTCATTCAAGAAGAGAGTGTACTCCAATGCAGCAATAATAATTGCTGGTGATAGGTGCTTTGTGGAAGCCAGGAGCCATGCTTGGTGCTTTCCCTCTAACATCTCATTTCATCTTCACAAAAATTTGTGAGAGAGCTCTATTATTATCCTACTTTACAGACAGGTCTCTGAGGGGTTAGCTCACTTGCCCAAGATCACACAGCCTGAAGGATGTAAAGATAGATTTCAAACACCTGGGAGAGTGTGCATCAAATTAGGATAGCAAAGCATGGTTCTCAAGCATGCATTTTGAGGTAAGAAAGGGTTCTTCTGTTCAAGAGGAAAACTCGCTGAGCCTGGAGTCCTTTTGCACTTTCCTTAGAGTGATGACCCAGGGACAAGAGAAATTTGAGGTGCTGAGGAAGAGAAGTGTAAACTTACGGTCCCAAAGAGACGCCATGTAGGTGGAGGCTGAGAGAGCCCAGTAATTCTTGCTTAGCAGTGAGCTTTGCACCACCACTCTCCTAGAGCAGAATAGCAAAGCCCAATCACCTGATAAAGCACTGTGTGGGACAGAGCAGGCGAAGGGTAAAATGGAGTTTTCCCCAGGACTCCGAAATTTGGAGGCAAAAAGACTCTTCCAGTTTTTAAGAGCCTTTGCCACCCATTTCTCACTGTAGCTTTATTACTGAGCCCTGGCTTTTTGGCAATTGCTGGACAGGAATATAAGCAGAACACAAAGCCAAGCAGAGACAGCATTCCTGTCCAAGTATCTCTATCTTCCCGTCGTTGCCTTTTCTTCTCAACCAACCTTCTCCATGACCTTGAAGGCTCATTCCAAGTGGCTTGTGTTGGAAGCCAAATCCTCTGGGTCAGCCTGTGGGGCAAAGTTAGCTCGTTTGGAGAACCATAAGCAGACCTGTTTGGCTGGAATTATGTTGTAGGTCCAAGTTGATTTCCTTGTTGGGACCATGGTAGGGGAGATTTAGTCTTTGTGCCCCTTGGGGTTGAGGGAAAGGGTTGGAATATGACTGTCATCATGATAACGTGCAACTCAACCATTTTAATGAGGAAAATTCAACGTCTTTCTACCTGGATGCTATGCACCCTCCCTTTCCCTGGCCACATTTATGTATTTATCCTGTTCACTCAACTGTTCATTGAGGGCTTAATATATGCCAGATTCTGAGACCCGGCATTTAAGGAATTCAGGTCCACTGAGAGTGACGGAGAAATAAATGGGCATTTATAATATGGCCATCAGTGCTGGAAGGGGTGAGATATGATGGTGCTGGGGAGCACACTTGATTCAATTCTTCCAGTGGCGGGTAGAGGGAAGAAGCAGGGAAGGCTTCCTGGAGGAGGTGACATCAAAGCTGAGCCCTGATGCTGAGTAGAATAAATAAGGTGGGATAGAGAGGATGTTGCAGGCAGCAGGAAGAGCACATGCAAAAGGGCTGGTGGGGAAGTGGGGAAGCAGGATGCTGGATACTGCAAATAACTTACCTGACTGGAGTCCAGGAGGGGCAGACTTGAGGTTAGAGAGTACGCAGAATTGAGGCTTGTGAACCATGCTAAGGCATCCGTTCATTATCCAGATGGCAGTGGGGAGCTATGGAAGAATTTAGGGCAAGGGTTTGATTCAACCAACTCCAGCTATAACTCAGTGGATTTGGAGAATCATGTTTTCTTAAGGACCATCATCTTTCCAAAATTTCGATGCCGTCTCCACTCCATAGCTTCTGCTTCCCTAGGCTCTGGGATGCAGGGACTCCAGAGAGGAGAAGGTGCAGAGTCTCTATTTAAGCTGAGTTGTAATTAATGGTCAAACCAAGGCAGACACAAGAGCCAGAATGCACATCCAAGGAGCTGCAAAAATCAGGAAGAAATAAAACAAACCCAGTGAAACCATATCTTACAGATTGTTCTTGATACTATTTTGGGGAGGGGAAGCTAGATCTCAATGAGAAATGATTTTTGGCCAGTCACAATGAGCAGCCCATGCCGGCCAAAGAAACATTTTTAAAGACACATTAAACAAAGGCATAGATTTTTTTCCCTCCACCAAAAGGAACTTATCCCACCAGCATCTTTTCTACAAAGGGAAAACATCTTGCATGTTGTGACCAATTTCTCGTCCGCCCGGCTGTCCTTCTCCAATGGAAGTAATTGGGGGAGAAAGGTCTGCGAGCATAAGCTTTGATGTCTGGGGGAAGGGGGCACCTTTTCAGCAAATGTCTGCCGCAGTCACAGTGATTGAGAAAGGCACATCCGTTTTGGAAAATGCCTGCTAATTAAATGAATGTTTTCAACTGGAAAGCATGTCTAAGCTGTTAAGATACATCCCTGATGAAGCTGGAAGGAATGCTTTAGACGTTGGCCTGAAGTGGGTGTTTTATATACCTGGGCTTCTCAAGTCTCAGATATCACATTCCATTCATTCATTCATTCATTCATTTGCTCATTCAACAAAAGTTTGGTGGGCTCCTCTGTGCCAGGCACCGTGGTAGGTGCTGGGTCTTCAGTAGTGAACCAGGCTCCTTATAAGAGCTTATATTCTAATGTGTAAGACAGATCTTTATTAAGAAACTTTTTGTGTCACATGTTCTTACCTCTAAACATGAATAAAGAAAGGACAAAACTGACACATGAGTCCCAGTTGGTCCAGTCTCCTCTGTTTATTAGCTCTGTGACCTTTAACAACTGCTTAGCCTTTTCCAGCCTCAGCCTCCCCATCTATACAATGGTCACTACAGGGACTTCCCCGGTGGTCCAGTGGTTAAGAATCCGCCTTCCAATGCAGGGGACGCGGGTTCGATCCCTGGTCGGGGAACTGAGATCCCACGTGCCACGGGGCAGCTAAGCCCGCATACTCTAGAGCCCGCGAGCCACAGCTAGAGAGGAGCCCGCACGCCCCAACGAAGTGCCTGCGCGCCACAGCGAAAGATCCTTCACGCAGCAACTAAGACCCAACTCAGCCAAATAAATAAATAAATATTAAAAATAATGGTCATTACAACACTGCTTACGTTGTAGGGTGAGAGTGATTATTAGGTGAGATAATACATGGAAAGTGCTCAGTTTAGTGTTTGAGCCACAGCAAGAGCTTGACACAGGTGAGTTATGTTTATTACTGAGGCCAAGGACATCAAAGAATTTTTAAAAAGTGAATTCATGCTCATTGTGAAAAAAAATCAAACAAAAATAGAAGCCCCTGGAATTAAAAGTGGAGGTCGTCCTCTTACCCGACTGGCCAGTGCCACCTCTGCGTTAATGAAGGTTGCAAGTCACTGCCAACCCCACCTGGCTTCCGCATGAATGAGGACCCTGCTGACTTCCTCCTGGGCAGTGCTGCCTTAGAGCAGTGTTTCCAGAAAAATAGCATCAGCTCTCTACTTGCGTCTTAATCATCTGGGAAGAGAGTGCTTGATGAAATGAAGATTCCTGGGCTTCCCCCCTCTCCCCCCACCTTTTGAACGTGGCTACTAGAAAATTAAAAATTACAAATGGGGCTTGTCAGCTCATGCAGCTCAATATCAAAAATACAAACAACCCAATCCAAAAATAGGCAGAAGACCTAAACAGACATTTCTCCAAAGAGATGTTAGATTGCCAACAAACACATGAAAGGATGCTCAACATGACTAATCATTAGAGAAATGCAAATCAAAACTACAATGAGACATCATCTGACACCGGTCAGAATGGCCATCATCAGAAAATCTACAAACAATAAATGCTGGAGAGGGTGTGGAGAAAAGGGAACCCTCTTGCCCTGTTGGTGGGAATGTAAATTGATACAGCCACTATGGAGAACAGTATGGAGGTTCCTCAAAAAACGAAAAATAGAACCACCATACGACCCAGCAATCCCACTACTGGGCATATACCCTGAGAAAACCATAATTCAAGAAGAGTCATGTACCACAATGTACATTGCAGCTCTATTTACAATAGCCAGGACATGGAAGCAACCTAAGTGTCCATCGACAGATGAATGGATAAAGAAGATGTGGCACATATGTACAATGAAATACTACTCAGCCATAAAAAGAAACGAAATTGAGTTATTTGTAGTGAGGTGGATGGACCTGGAGACTGTCATACAGAGTGAAGTAAGTCAGAAAGAGGAAAACAAATACCGTATGCTAACACATATATATGGAATCTAAAAAAAAAAAAGGTTCTGAAGAACCTAGGGGCAGGACAGGAATAAAGATGCAGATGTAGAGAATGGACTTGAGGACATGGGGAGGGGGAAGGGTAAGCTGGGACGAAGTGAGAGAGTGGCATGGACATATATACACTAGCAAATGTAAAATAGACAGCTAGTGGGAAGCAGCCGCATAGCACCGGGAGATCAGCTCGGTGCTTTGTGACCACCTAGAGGGGGTGGGATAGGGAGGGTGAGAGGGAGACGCAAGAGGGAGGAGATACGGGGATGTATGTATACGTAGAGCTGATTCACTTTGTTATACAGCAGAAACTAGCACACCATTGTGAAGCAATTATACTCCAATAAAGATGTTTAAAAAACCCCAGACAAATGGGGGCTTGTGTCATCTTTCTTTTGGGCGGTGCTGATGGAGACCCTCACACGCTCCAGGCCCCTATGACTGCAACCCGACAATTACGCGTAAAACAATGAAAAAAATAGCAGCAAGCGTCTGTCCCTCCTCTTTCCGGAGAAAAGCCTCAGATCACCCCCTGCCACCTCACTGCACCTTCTTTGGTTGGAGGAGCCCCATCTGTGGCTCATGACTTGCGCGGTGCCACCTCCATTAGCACATTAAGTGGCAGCGGGTTCAAAGCCCATCCAAGGTCACCCTCCATGACACCCGGCCTGGCGCCTCGGGCTCCTACTGTCCAGGGCTGGGCGGCCGTTTATCGGTTTGGCACAGCTGCTCACCAGGTGATTTTTTGCAGCTCTGAGTTCATAAGAGCTTCTTTAGCAAAGCAGAAAATGTTTCAAGTGAGCTTGGAGAGATGAGTGTATTTACCAGGACAAATATCTTGCTCTTTGTCAGCCTTTGATTATATCTGACTGCACTTTCCTCTCTGAATGGAGTTGGGAAAAAACAGTTCATTTAAAGCTTGAAAATACTCATCTTCTCTTCCATTTTGCACCAGCCTTTTTCTTGCCCTAAACAACAACACTTGTGTCTGCCTCCTTTCCCTGGTTTGTTTTCCACAACAATCTCACTTCCCTTTGGCCTTTTTTCTGCTCTGCTTCTGTAAATCAGTTTACCTTGCTAATGATAATAATGATCTATAATATCAGGGAAGTGCTTTCCTAGAGCCTTAACTCATCTGACGTGTATGAAATCTTTATGAGGTGGGCTGGGGAAACGAGCTTCATGTACGGTCAACACCGAATGAGTGTTGGATGTTACGTGCATTGAATACTTCTCACAGCTTCAGCAAGTAGGTGCTGTCCCCATTTTACAGATGAAGAAACTGAGGCTCAGGGCAGTAAAGTGACTCACCCAAGCTCTTGCAGCTAATGAGTGATGGAGCACAAATTTGGATCTAAATCTGTTGACTCCAAATCTATGCTTTTAACAACTCCCATCTTCTTCGTGTGTTCCTACAAGTATGACAAATGAGGAAACTGAGGCACAAAGAGATGAAGGGGCTGCAGCTATTTGTAATCTTTCAAGTGTTAGTAGACCCAGCTGAAACTGGATTTCACACAAAAGGGAATTTAATGTAATTGAAATTTTAGCAGTAGGAATGGCTTCAGGCAAGCCCTGATCCAGGAGCTCAGTGTTTCAAGGAACCAGATTTTACCATGATAGTTCTCTCAGTCACTCAGCGAACACTTGTTAGCGTTGACTACTGACCCAGAACTGTGCTAGATTCTGGATAGGGGTCAAAAATCTGACTCCAGTCATGGAGGTCTCAGCTCCCAGGAGAATGGGGAGAGAGTGATAGTTAAAGCAGAAAATTCCAATAGAGCCTGGTATTTGCTCTCTCTCTCACATGCTTATTTTAACACAGCATTACAGATACGGTTGAATGTCCTAGGGAACCCTTCCCTAGCACATTCCCCTCCCACCTTCCTTACTGTATAAAAACCGATAGGAATGAACTGCTCTGGATTCACTCTGTTTGGAAGCCTGAAGTCTTCTTATTCACCTGGCCTCTCTTCTGCTCTGGGGGCCCCTCTCCCTAATGAGAATTAGGAATTCCACATGACTCTCTGTGAAACAAAATTTTAAAACTACTCTTTTTCATCATTAAAGTTTTTTCATTGGACTATAATATACATACAGAAGAAATGCACATATCAAAAAGCAGAGTTCAGTGAATTTTCACGAAGTAAATACGTCCTTGGAAACAATACCCAGATCAAGAAACAGGAGAGGTCAGCCCATTTCCCAGTCTCAATCTCCCCAACAAAATGGTGTATCTTGATTTTGACACCATAGATTAGTTTTGCCTGTTTTCTACTGCATACAAAACAGAGTCACATAAGTATATACTCCTCTGCGTATAGTGTCTTCTGCTTGACATTATGTTTATGAGATTTCTACCCTAATTTTAATGGGTACATGATACTCAGTTTTACGAATATCTCATAATTCACTTAACTGATCTTATATTGTTATAAATAATTAGGTTGCTTGTAATTTATGCTTATTGATTTTCTTTTCAGTTTTTGTTTTGTTTATTGGGAACTAATGCATTTGCCCAAAGCAATGATAAAGTATTGGTTAGACTTTACTTCTTGGAAGCGACAGAACCAACCCTGGTTTGCTCAAGCGAAGAGACAGTTCATCAGAGACGCTCACAGGGATGAAGGGAGTGCTGAGGGACCAGGCCAGGAGAGGCCACAGGCAGTGGGGCTGTATCTGGAAATACACAGGGACAATTCACTGAAGGGAAATAAGTGTGGTCAGAGGCTGGGCAGTAAAAGCCAATGTCCTTTTAGGTGGCTTTTAGCCATGTAGAAATTTGGGCTTGAAGGAGGTGTTTTGGGGAAAGTAAGTTCTTCCTGGTAACCAGGAAATACTATATGGACTGGTTTCCCTATTTCTAAGACTGGCCCTGGGTTGTCTCATTGTGGCTTGTTCCAGGATTGAGATATTCGTAGGGCAGGAATTCTCAAACTTTTCTTCTCAAGGAACCCCATGCATATCAGAGAAGTGTGGATAAGAATCTCTGATGGTCCTGGGGATGTGTTTCTCTGTGTCTTCAAAACCTTGGGATTTATTTGAAAAGTTCATGTGAACTTTTCATTCTATTCCCTCTATATCCATGTTTATATGGCATAAAAATAATTTTATTTTCTAAATCCTCAAACAAGTAGATACTCTAGGACCCTGTTACCAAGCGTGGCCGGGAGACCAGCAGCATCAGAGTCACCTGGAGCTAGTTAGAAATGCAGAGTCCCAGCAGTTTAACATAATTCCCAGAGTCTGCAATTTCATGCAATTCCTAGTTGACTCATGTGCATAGTGAAGCCTGAGTAGCACTGCTCTGTCTTTCATCCATCCACTCATCCATCCATCCATCCATCCATCCATCCATCCATTCATTCATCAAAAATGCATTTAGCATTTGCTCTGTACCAGGCCCTAGGTTTACTGCAGTGAACAGAGGAGACAAAGTTCCTGACCTCATGGATGTCCAGCCAAGTATAGTGAAGACAGACATTGAATAAGTACTTACAGAGGAAGAAAGTGTGCAAGGATCCGTGTGGACATATATATCCAGGAGGATGGGGGAGGTCAGGGCAGGCTCCCTGGAGCAAATGAAGTTTCAGTGGAGACCAGAAGGATGGGTATAATGTAGTTAGGCTGAGGGAGGGCTGCAAGGAGTCAGAAAAATGAGTGCTAGTGCCCTGGGTAGAGGATATGATATGTGTCAAGGCCTCAGGAAGGAAAGTCTGGCTTATCAATGCAAAACTACTTCATTCATTCATTCATTCATTCACTCATTCAGCAGACTTAGATAAGATGCCTGTTACATTTATAGCCAGCACTTTGCTTAATGCTGCAGAGGTGCTGATGATGGTGATGGAGATGATGACAATAATGAACACTTAAATAACCAGACATTATTCTAAGCTCTTTATATATATTAACTCACCCAACCATTATCATTAACAGCTCTATGAGACAAATTCTAGGATTTTCCCCATTTTACAGATTAGGAAACTGAGGCAGGGAAAAGTTAGTTAACTTACCCAAGATGATGCAGCAGAGCCTAAATTCAAGCCTGCAGAACCCAGCTCGGAAATTCATGGTCTTCATCATTACATTCTAAATAAGATGCGGGTCTGCCCTCCAAGACCCTGCCCACTGCCATTTTAGGCACCCTTTTCCCTACAAAATTTCTAGGTTCTTCCATGCAAAATCAACATCTGGTTCTGAGCTTCTCACATCTAATTGTCCTCTTCACAGGTTTGTCGGGGACTGTACTAGGCATGACTTTGTGGTTTCACTCTCTGAGGTTGACTCCAAGCCCGCCCACCCTGCATCTCATCTCTGCTTTCCCACACGAGTGCCTCTTGCCTGGAGAGCCGAGGTCTCCCTCCATCTCTGGTCCCGGCGACTTTATGCTCATCCTCACTGCACTCTGTTCCCTGCTCCGTGTCCCTTTCTCCTTGCTTGGCGCTTAGTACATATTTTCAAATACCACCCTGGCTTGGTTTAAAGCTCTTGCTAACTTATACACACACACACACACACACACTCACGTTCACTCACATGTACACAATAGACAAAAGGACGTCCCCACATTCATTCATAGCCTTCTACTTATTGACACACATACACACAACATATACATACATATATCCAAAGCACACTCACTTACTTACATACTCGTTCACACACCCACTCAAACATATGCACAAACACATAGGCCACTTTCTTTCACACACTCATTCAAACATATTAGCACACACACACATATACACACATCCCTTCCGCCCTGCACATAAACACACACACACGCCAGCAGATTCTCTGTCGCATGCACACACTGGGCCTTGTTGGCTGACATCTACCAAAGAACTTTGCAGTCATGTCAGAGAGGAAAAGTTCAAATGAAAATCAGACCCGGTAATTATAGGGTTTTCTACATGCACATTTTTTTTTCCCAGGCTTGAAAACGAAAGAGGCCCAGGAGATGAGAGCCTTTCCAGGGGGCTGGGGAGTAAGTAAGCAAAACCACATTTAAGAGAGTGAGAAAAACTCCCTAAACTATTTTTGAAAACCGCTGGATGGAGAAGAAGAGGACTGGTGACACAACTTGCTTGTCAACTGTTAGGTCTGACTTTGGCGTTTTGGTGCAGCAAGGTTCTGTGGGTTTTTCAAGGACAAAGCCAAGGCGTTTCCCTATCAAGGCCCCATTTCTATCTAAAGCAAGACATTAAATATCCAGATCAACTCACTTTGGCAAACATGTAGTGAACATCTAATAGATGCTGGGCATTGGATCAGCCACCTGGGGTACACAGATAACTAAGGGGTGTCCAGAATGGTAGGGGAAAGAGGTAAGTATTAGCTGGGGTGAATTCATTGCAAGGGACAGAAAAGGAACGGAAACATCTAAGGGTAGCTGGCTTCAGACCCTGCTGGATCCAGAGGCTCAGACAGACTTTTATCACATAATCACAGTAAGGATGTGGCATGGTCAGATGTGGTCACTTGGGCTGCAGGGTGGAGAAAAGACTGGGACAAGCATGGGAGCTGGAAATCCAGTTTTGGGGAGGGGAGCATTGCAATCGTCCAGGCAGAAGAGCGTGGTGGCTTGGACCAAGCAGATGTGAGGCTGGGAAGAAGTGAATGAGAGATGAGGTAAGTTGCAGAGATTCGGTGATGGAGGATGTGGGGTGTAAGGAAGAGGGAGGTGTCAAGAATAATTCCTAAGTTTCTGGATTTTACGGCTGCATGGCTGGCTGAGATAGGTTATTTCTCTTACCTTAACCAAGAAGATGGGTATACAAATTTTGACTGAAAAATGATAGTCCTTTTTCCCCCCAGCATTATTGAGCTGTAATTGACAAAACTGTGAGTGGTAAGTGTACAGTGTGATGATATGACATATGTATACATTGTGAAAGGATTCCCGCCATCGAATTAATGAACACATCCATCACCTCAAGTAGTTATCCTTTCTGGTTTTTACTTTTTTGTGAGAACACTTAAATTCTACTGTCTTAGCAAATTTTAAATTATGCAACATGGTATTATTAACTATAGTCACCATGTTAAACATTCTATCCTCAAATCAGATTCATCTTGTACATGAAAGTTTGTACCCTTTTGTCAACCTCTCCCTATTTCTCCCACCCCGCAGGCCCTGGCAACCACCATTCTACTCTCTGTTTCTAAGAGTTCAACTTTTTTTTTTTTTTTAACATTCTACATATAAGTGAGATCATGCAGTATTTGTCTTTGTCTGGCTTATTTCACTTAGCATGGTGTCTTCCAGGTTCATCCATGTTATTGCAAATGGCAGGATTTCCTTCTTTTTTTAAAAAAATTTATTTATTTATTTTTGGCTGCGTTGGGTCTTCATTGCTGCGTGCGGGCTTTCTCTAGTTGTGGCGAGCGGGGGCTACTCTTCGTTGCAATGTGCAGCCTTCTCATTGCAGTGGCTTCTCTTGTTGCGGAGCATGGGCTCTAGGTGCGTGGGCTTCAGTAGTTGTGGCACGTGGGCTCAGTAGTTGTGGCTCGCGGGCTCAGTAGTTGTGGTGCACGGACTTAGTTGCTCCACAGCATGTGGGATCTTCCCAGACCAGGACTCGAAACTGTGTCCCCTGCATTGGCAGGTGGATTCTTAACCACTGCGCCACCAGGGAAACCCTGGATTTCCTTCTTTTTTAAGGCTGAATAGTATTTCATGGTATGTATATACTGCATTTTTTTTTTTTTTAAATATGCCTCCTTTTTTTTAGAAATTCACGTTCTTTTATTTATTTATTTATTTATTTATGACTGTGTTGAGTCTTCGCCTCTGTGCGAGGGCCTTCTCCAGCCGCGGCAAGTGGGGACCACTCTTCATCGCGGTGCGCGGGCCTCTCACCATCGCAGCCTCTCTTGTTGCGGAGCACAGGCTCCAGACGCGCAGGCTCAGCAATTGTGGCTCACGGGCCTAGTTGCTCCGCGGCATGTGGGATCCTCCCAGACCAGGGCTTGAACCCGTGTCCCCTGCATTGGCAGGCAGATTCTCAACCACTGCGCCACCAGGGAAGCCCCCTGCATTTTCTTTATCCATTCAAATGTTGTTGGACATTTATATGTCTTGGCTATTTTGAATAACTCTGTAATGAACATGAAAGGCAGATTTCTCTTTGAGATAGCGGTTTCCTTCCCCTTGGGTATATACCCAGAAGTGAAATTGCTGGACCATATGGTAGCTCTTTTTTTAAATGTTTTGAGGAACATCCATACTGTTTTCCATAGTGGCTGCACCAATTTATGTTTCCACCAAAAGTGTGCAAGAGTTCCCTTTTCTCTACATCCTCACCAGCACTTTTTATCTCTTGTCTTTCTGATAATCACCATCCTAACAGGTGTGAGGCTATATCTTATTGTGGTTTTGATTTACATTCTTCTGATGTTTAGTGATGTTGAGCACTTTTTCATATACCTGTTGGTCATTTGTATATCTTCTTTGGAAAATATGTCTATTCAAGTCTTGTGCCCATTTTTTAATTGGCTTATTTATTTATCTTGGCTGTGAAGTTGTATGAGTTCCTTGTATGTTTTGGATATTAACCCCTTATCAGAGATGTGGTCTGCAAATATTTTCTTCCTTTCTGTAAATTGTATTTTCATTCTGTTGATTGTTTCTAAGTGTCCATCAAACCAGATAATGTATGGTAAAACTGTACATTAGGGAGCCATTTTGCTTTACTTTCTCAGGTCACCCACATAAAAATCACAAGAGTCAGGAATTATCATTATCATTGCATAGATAAGGAAAAGTGGGCTAAGAGAGGGGTATTAGTGGTAGCAATAGTAGCACTGGAAGACATTATTGTAGAACTGTTAAGAGGACAAGATCTAGAGGCAGGCTACCTACTTGGGTTCAAGTCTCAGCCCAACATTTTACTAGCTAGGTGGCCTTGGGCAAGTCACTCCACTTTCCTATTCCTCAGTTTTTTTTTGTCTTTAAAGTGGAGTAAATTTGCCGATCTCATAGAGCTGTCCTAAAGGTTAAATGAGACAATATGTGCAAACTGTTTAAACTCAACTCTGCATATAAGAAGCAGTCAATAAAGATGAGCTATTTCATTATTGTCAATGACACCCTCCTCATAGATAGTGGGATGTGGTGATAGTCGAGGTCATCATTGCTACTCAGTATTTCCTGACCTTGTTTTGGAGGGTTTGCACTTCCCTGAAGCTTGGGGTTAGGAATGGCCATGGCTAAATGACTTTGGCCACAAAATATAAGTAGAAGTGATATGTCACTTCTGAGTGGAAGTTTTAAGAGCTGGTATGAAATTGACCACATCTGTCTTTCTCTCTGCCATGGTGACCAGCAAGGTTCTGGATGTTGGATGCTCTGTCAGCCTGGTTCCAGAGTGAGGACATGGGGACAGAGCCCTCAGCTGACCTACAATAGCAATGTAGTGTGAATGAGAAATAGAGCTTTGTTGTTTTAAGATCCTGAAACTGGGGGTTGTTTGTTACTGCAGCAAAATCTGTCCTATTCTGACTGATACACTGATGGGCACTAGAAACTGAACCATAGGAATCTTTGTTAATCAAATAAATATTTCAGAGGTTCACACCTCCATGACGATGTGCAGTAATCCCATTGTATAGATCCAAATAAAGATGGGGAAAAAACTTCTTTAGCTTTTAGAGAGAGATTCTACTCAGCTCTGAAGTACCCTGAAATGGATGTTTATTGAAAAAAAAAATACAGGCTTGATGGCAAGTATAAGCTTTTATATATAATGAAAATGGAAGTGGGTATCACTGTACATGTGAAAAAGAAATCTATAAAAACCACAGAGCATTTCACAGAACTAGAACAAAAAACTTCACAATTTGTATGGAAACACAAAAGACCCCGAATAGCCAAAGCAATCTTGAGAAAGAAAAATGAAGCTGGAGGAATCAGGCTCTCGGACTTCAGACTATACTACAAAGCTACAGTAATCAAGACAGTTTGGTACTGGCACAAAACAGAAATATAGATCAATGGAACAGGATAGAAAGCCCAGAGATAAACCCACACACAAATGGTCACCTTATTTTTGATAAAGGAGGCAAGAATACAATGGAGAAAAGACAGCCTCTTCAATTAGTGGTGCTGGGAAAACTGGACAGCAACATGTAAAAGAATGAAATTAGAACACTCCCTAACACCATACACAAAAATAAACTCAAAATGGATTAAAGACCTAAATGTAAGGCCAGAAACTATAAAACTCTTAGAGGAAAACATAGGCAGAACACTCTATGACATAAATCACAGCAAGATCCTTTTTGACCCACCTCCTAGAGAAATGGAAATAAAAACAAAAATAAACAAATGGGACCTAATGAAACTTAAAAGCTTTTGCACAGCAAAGGAAACCATAAACAAGAAGAAAAGACAACCCTCAGAATGGGAGAAAATATTTGCAAATGAAGCAACTGACAAAGGATTAATCTCCAAAATTTACAAGCAGCTCATGCAGCTCAATATCAAGAGAAACAAACAACCCAATCCAAAAATGGGCAGAAGACATAAATAGACATTTCTCCAAAGAAGATATACAGATTGCCAACAAACACATGAAAGGATGCTCAACATGACTAATCATTAGAGAAATGCACATCAAAACTACAATGAGGTATCACCTCACACCAGTCAGAATGGCCATCATCAAAAAATCTACAAACAGTAAATGCTGGAGAGGGTGTGGAGAAAAGGGAGCCCTCTTGCCCTGTTGGTGGGAATATAAATTGATACAGCCACTATGGAGAACAGTATGGAGGTTCCTCAAAAAAACGAAAAATAGAACCACCATACGACCCAGCAATCCCACTACTGGGCATATACTCTGAGAAAACCATAATTCAAAAAGAGTCATGTACCACAATGTTCATTGCAGCTCTATTTACAATAGCCAGAACATGGAAGCAACCTAAGTGTCCATTGGCAGATGAATGGATAAAGAAGATGTGGCACGTATATACAATGGAATATTACTCAGCCATAAAAAGAAACGAAATTGAGTTATTTGTAGTGAGGTGGATGGACCTAGAGACTGTCATACAGAGTGAAGTAAGTCAGAAAGAGAAAAACAAATACCATATGCTAACACATATATATGGAATCTAAAGAAAAAAAAAAGGTTCTGAAGAACCTAGGGGCAGGACAGGAATAAAGACACAGACGTAGAGAATAGACTTGAGGACATGGAGAGGGGGAAGGGTAAGCTGGGACGAAATGAGAGAGTGGCATGGACATATATACACTACCAAATGTAAAACAGATAGCTAGTGGGAAGCAGCCGCATAGCACAGGGAGATCAGCTCGGTGCTTTGTGACCACCTAGAGGTGTGGGATAGGGAGGATGGGAGGGAGATGCAAGAGGGAGGAGATATGGAGATATATGTCTATGTATAGCTGATTCACTTTGCCATAAAGCAGAAACTAGCACACCATTGTAAAGCAATTATACCCCAATAAATATGTTAAAAAAAAAAAACCCACAGAGCATTTTAAGGGATTAAAGGTAAAAGGAAATGGGCTTGTTATGTGTCAGTTAAATAAACAAGGGCTTCTTGGACCAGAATGGGAGGGTTTCTAGTCACCATGCAACCTTCCAGAGATGTATTTAAATATGGCATTAGGTACATGTGGAGTTGTGTTTTTGTGTTTTGCCACCATTGTAAACTGAACGCATAAGAGCAGAGAACTAGACTTAGAAACTGGGAGTTTTAGATGTCTCAGAAAATTGAAATAAAACCCAGGCTTCCAGGAGGGTTTGCAGATCTTGGGAAACTAAGGGTTTAAACTCAGTCATGATCTGTGAGTTTATTTTTCCCAATTTCAGAAATGTATTTAATGCTTCAGACATATTTACTGTGGACCCTGGAAATGATGTTATTGAGGGTGAGACACTCCCAATCCTCCTTCTTGACAGTAGGTATTTTGGGGTGTGTGGTTAACATAGAAATTAATTTCCATGTTCTTGTGGCTTGGTTGTTGATGTTGTCTGGGAAAAGAGTGGGACAGAATTCACAGTCCCCCAAGTGCTCACATGAGCTTGTCTGTGGTTTGCATGCTGTGATGTCAGTGGGAATAGATTTGCTGGAGCCCATGTGTGCAGAGCCGTGGCCTCAATGACAATAATGGTAAAGGGCACAGACTTAGCAATGGATAAACCTCAATTTCTATCTCAGTTCCACGTTAGGCAATTTGTATTCTCTCTCGAAGCCTCAGTTTATTCGCCTGCAAAATGGGCACACCGGTGTGTCTTAGGGTTGTTGTGAGGATAAACTGAGACAAAAATGTAATGTAAGGCATATCCCAGCACATAGTATATGCTCAATAAATCTGAGTGATGATGATGATAAACTGTCATGAGATGGTGGCCTGTGATGAGATCAGGTCAGACCTTGGTCTTTGGTGATTTAATTTTGCTCAGTGAAATACCATATCTAAAAGCACAATCGGGATGACCCAATGACCACTGAGATGCCAGGATTGTGAAAGTGATATTTGGGATTTTATTAGCCAATCCCACAGCTGTAGTGAAAGCCAAGGCCTTGCTCTCTTTCCACTTGAGCTTTTACCCAAGAGTGAATTTATAAATAATTTATGTCTTCTTTATAAAGCATCATTTTGATACCTAATGACTGGCTCCATGAGAAGAAGATCAGGTTCACAAGCTGTTGTGGTCAGGAACCAAATATCATGTAGCTGCCGTCTAGTTATTCTGTGTACTATAGCCCTAATTTTATTTGGAGCCTCTCTTTTTCAAGAGCTCACGATTGCTCCTTCTTGCCCATTAAATCAAGTCCAAACTCCATGTCCTCGCATCTCTGTGATGCTCCCTAAGATAGATATTCCACCTTCTTGCTTGCTCATTCTTTAATATACTCTGTACACTGCATCTTATAAGGGCAGATATATGGTACTTGTACTACCAGGTTCTAATCTAGTGTCCATGGCAACATCACTAAGTGATTTTCACTTTGACTTCTTACCTGGTGTCATCTTTGTCCTCGCATGGTACTCCAGGCAACCACTCTCAATTGATGAAGCACGGTGTATGAATAAACCTTATTTACCACCCATGACCTAGGCAGACTGGCTTTTTTTCCTGAACATTTTAGGTTTTCCCCATACTTATATGGTTTTAAGTGCTGGCCTTTTTACCCAGAATTCCTTTGTCTCTGCCCGATTAAGCCCCATTCATTGTTCAAGATTTAATGCAGTTCATCAAGCTTCTACAAGCAGCCTCGGTATTATAAAATCACAAATAGTGTTTCTTTTCTTGAGTTGATTTGAGATCCTATATGATAGTTTTTCCTGATGACACAAACTCAGTTGACCTTTCCTTGTCCTGATCTCATAAAGCATATATTTTATTATTTTTTTCATTAATTAATTTATTTTTATTTTTGGCTGTGTTGGGTCTTCATTTCTGTGCGAGGGCTTTCTCTAGTTGTGGCAAGCGGGGGCCACTCTTCATTGCGGTGCGCGGGCCTCTCACTATCGCGGCCTCTCTTGTTGCAGAGCACAGGCTCCAGACGCGCAGGCTCAGTAGTTGTGGCTCACGGGCCTAGTTGCTCCGTGGCATGTGGGATCTTCCCAGACCAGGGCTCGAACCCATGTCCCCTGCATTGGCAGGCAGATTCTCAACCACTGCGCCACCAGGGAAGCCCTCATAAAGCATATATTATCTGAGTATAATCACATGAACTGTATTTTTAAGCTTATGATGAATAACTTTTTGCCTATTTGGGCTTTACGACTAGATTCTTAAAGGTAGGAGCCACATGGTTTTTTTAGAGTAGGCAGCTCTGAGTTCAAATCCTGGCTTTGCCATTTCCTAGCAAAATGAACTTAACCTCACTGAATGTCAGGTTCCTTAAATGAAAAATGAACAGGATAATAAAACCTACCTCCTGAGGTTTGTTGTAAGTATTCAATGCATCTAAATACCTTAGCCCAGTTTCTGAGAAATAATAAGGGGAAAATATAATGTATCTTTACATTCTGTATAAATCATAGTGAGATGCAAAGAGCCTTGAAACAAAAGTCCCAATTTCCAACCCTGGTTTGGCCGTCAGTTAGCTTGGAGAAGTCACTTCAGAGTCTTATCTTGCTCGTCTACAAAATGACCTTTATGGTCCATTCTTTGGTCTGCTCCCACTTTGGTTTGTGATATACATGGGATGCTGCTGGTGAAATCAAAGGTGAGACCCAAAATATTTATCAATCTGTATACCATAAGGATGGACCAGTTGGAACAGCTGTTGGACAGATGCTGGCTGTAACGAGTAGGATGGCCACTCTGAGTATCCACCCTTGGGGAAGGCATTCTGGAAAGCACGAAGCACTACCCAGATGTGAGGAATCCCTATTGTCATTAATCCCTAGGTAAAGTGAAGATGGAAGTAGTTCCTGCAAATAAGAGATAGCTCATAATATTGCGGGAACCTCAAAAAAGGCTGGCGCCATCCGGGCTGTCAGCTGAGAGCAACAGAATCCCAACTCAGTGGGATAAGTGAAAGGTAGATTTGGATTTAGGTGTGACTGTATCCAAGGGCTCAAATGTTATATTTAAGACAGTTTTATTCTGTTCACTTTTCATACCTGCTTGCCTCTGAATGCGCTCCAATCTCAGGCAGGTTTCAACTTCATAATAACAAGACAAGATGGCACCAGCAGGTCCAGGTTTATATACTGTTCCCTCAGCTTGAAGTACACCGGAAAGAGAGCTCCTCTTTTCCCAATAATCCCAGCAAAAGACCTGGAATTTCTCACTTCTCTGATTGCCTGTCAATTGTAACTAACTTGCCCATCTCTGAGCTGATTGCTGTCTGTGGGGATGCATTGCTCTGATTGGCAGTGTCTGCTTCACACATGTAAATTGTCCCCTACATATGAACCTTCAAGTTGCGAACTTTCAAAGGTGTGAACGTGTGTGAGTGAAAGACCTCAGCGTCAGGCATGAGTGAAATTGCAGCTTGCCCTCCATCTCCCATTGCTGACAATCCTTCAGCTCTACCGTCTCCCACCTCCTCTCCCTCCTCCAGTCAGTAACTCTTCTTGCCCGTTCCCTTGACGCCAGCCCCTGTATGCCAGCTGTGGTACTGTACTACTGTACTTTTCAAGGTACTGTACTGTAAGATTAAAAGTGTTTTCTTTATTTTTTGTGTTTGTTTTTTATGTATTATTTGTGTGAAAAGTATTATAAACCTATTACAGTACAGTACTATATAGCCGACTGTGTTAGTTGGGTACCTATGCTAGCTTTGATGCACTTACAAACAAATTGGACTTAGGAATGCACTCTTGGAATGGAACTCGTTCGTATGTAGGGGACTTACTGTGCTACAGGGACCAGGGGCCTTAACTGCATGGGCATCCTCATGAGATAGAGCTCTGTACATCCCCACTGAAGGGAAAAGTGGGTACTACCCAGGCTAAAACAACAGCTGTCCATTACCATGGTGTAATGCAGATGAGCTAGAGAAGAACAAGGTGGTCCTATTCTTATCCGGGCTTGGTCACTTCCTGTTCACCATGAATACATAGCTCTCACATGAAAACAAAGAGTGTTGTGTCTGAATTCCTTCCGCTAAGAATCCAACTAGTCTGTGAGACTCTGCTTCCACTCATTAATACATGAGAACATGGATCTGTCATCCCACATCCTTCTTGCCCACAGAGGACAGCACGGAGAAGATGCTTCAGGGTAGGGCGTTAGTGGGATATGGTGGCTGATGTCAAATGGGTTTGGCATGTTCTCTAAGACTATGAATTTGCAAAGCTTTGGAATCATGAAGGAAAGGAAAAACCACAATGTGCTCATCCAGGCATTTCTTTCTTTCCTCTTGTTTTTCCTCAAAGCCCTGGTACTTCGAGGGAAATGTAATCCTTATGTTTCTATTTAATTTGTAGTATACTTAGGTCATCAAAATGGAGCCTATAAAGAGTCATTTGATGTCCAGGAAGAATTATGAGCTTGTATATAAGCCTCTTAAAATGTGTGTGTGCTTGCGCATGTGTGTGTGAGTGAATGTGTGTATGTATGTTAGCACTTGAGATTTACCCCTTCAAAGCTCTGCATTTCATTAAGTTTGAACTCATCAGAAAGTGAAGTTCAGGGCTCACAGTTAGATAGAAAGATCTATGGAGAGACTTGATTTCCTTCCTTTTTCAGAACCACACGTGGAATAATAGAAGCATCATTTATACTTCCTCAGACCCATACAATCAAGGGTGTAGGTATCCCTCTTGATGACAACTTTTGGATAGCGTTCTCTGTACCCGTTGTTCCCATTTCCTCTTAACCCTCTGCAGTCCGGCTCACATCCCTCACCTCCCCACCCACACCCGATTCCATACGGGTGGGCCTTGAGGATCTCCAGGATACTGTTAAATCCAGCGCATGTGCGTGTTTTTACTTGGCCATCCAATGGATATTTTTTTCTCATGGTATGTGATTTCTCAGCAGCATCTGGCACAATCAAACACTCTCCCCTCTTTTTTTCCTTTAAAAAAATTTTTTTTTATTGTGATAACATTGATTTACAATGTTGTGTTAGTTTCAGGTGTACGGCAAAGTGAATCTGTGGTACGTATACATATATCGACTCTTTTCTAGATTCTTTTCCCATATAGGCCATTACAGAGCACTGAGTAGAGTTCCCCATGCTAGACAGCAGGTCCTTATTAGTTATCTATTTTATATGTAGTAGTGAAACACTCTCTCCTCTTGACAGACCTCCTCACTTGGTTTGAGTAATTTCATAATCTCCCATCAATCTTCCAATGCTCCCTGTCTCCCTGGCTGCTTCCCTTATCCTTATTATCCTTCTCCTTCTCCTTATCTTAGCCTTATCCTCTTCCTCTACCCAGCCATTGGATATTGGAAGTCTTCTAGGCTTAGTCCCTATATTTTCTCCCTATATTCTCATCCACTCCCATGGATTCAATGCCATCTGTATACTAGTGGCTCTCAAATTTATATCTGTCTCCCAGGCAGCTCCGTTGAGCTCTAGGGCACATAGCCAGGTGCCCTCTAAACATCTCCACTTGGGTATCTCAAAGGCACCCAAAACATAACAATTTCTGGACTGAAGTCATCATCTCCAATCCCCACCCTCCCAATATATTTGTTCCCTGGTGTCTTTGCTCTGGTGAAAGTCACATCATAGCATCTCTTTCATTTTTCTATCTCCATCACCGCCATCCTAGTCCAAATTACCATCATTTATTGTCTGGGCCACTGCAATGGCCTACTAATTCGACTCTCACGTCTACTCTGTCCATTCTCATTCTCTCTCTGCACTGTAGTCATAGCTGTCTTTTTAATGTACTAATCTTGCCATGTCAACTCCCACGTAAATGGTTTGCCATTGCTTTTAGGATAAAAATGAAGATCCTTCACAACGTTTCTCTGCATGTGCTGGTCCCTGTCTACTTCTCCAGCTTCATGCCAACACTCTGCCCTTGCATCCTGGGCTGCAGTCACTCTGGTTTCCTTTCCTTGAAAGTGCCATTTCTCCTCCCAGAACGGGCACTTTGCATGTTCTCTTCCATCTGTCTGGAATTTCCTCCCCCTCCATTCCCATTTACCTAGGTAACTCCTATTCGTCATTCCAACCTTAGCATAAGGGTTGCCACACTAGGGAAGTGTCCTGTGACCCCATGACCTATGTCAGGCGACTTTGTTCCCTGTATCCATAACATTGTGCACCTTTCCTTTTGAACACTTATCTTGGCTTCCAATTATATTTTAAAGTATATATATATAATATATCATTGCATATAGGATAATATATTTCTATTTAATGTATTAATATAGATCTCATTTTATTACATATATGACATACATTTTCATACATTACATATACATGTTAATATTTCCCATTAGACTTTGAGAACAAAAACCATGTCTGTCTTAATCACTATTATATCCTCAGTGTCTAGCACATTTTTGGACATGTAGTAGGTATTTCAGGTTAGATGGGGTTTATCAGTCTGGTGGCTGTGAAGATACACCACGCAGATCTCCTGCCATGAGACGTATGATTGACTGAAGACCCCAGCTACCTTCTCTCTGAATCCACCACCATGTTTGCACATGTCCCTTGGACTGTCCCAGCCAGTAACAGCCCTTCGGGGAAACCGATGCCGGTTTATTAATGCACGAGTCTTCTAATATGCAACTTGGGTTCAAGGACTTCTCACTGGCCTAACCAAAACATTTTAGGAACCAAGCTGCAAGACTTGGTTCAAGACTCAAGAAGAGTTCAAGACTCTTCCTTCCTTTTCTCTATGCTTCCATGGGTATTGGGTCTGCATCATGGTCTGAAGACTCTCTGCTTCCTCACCTTTATCTTTCATGAACATTTCCCTCGGTGAATCTCTTGCAGGTTTAATCTTGTCTTTGTGTCTGCATTTTTGGTGGATCCAAACTAACACAGCTGATACCAAGAATAATCCAAGAAAGCAGATGGTGTAGGGAGGGGATTTGGGACTGGTCTACTCACAGCCCAGAAGGCAAAGAAGATCACATTCCTAGGGTTCTTTGATCTCTCTAGGTTTCTCATGAACCCCTAGAGCTTGAAGAGTCCGCTTACCCTTTCCTAGTAAGTTCCTGAAATTCCTGCATGATGGAAGGTTCTGCAGAGATCTGGCCCTCCCATCTAGGAACCACCATCTCCTTCCCAAAACTTCTTCAAATGGGAATGAAGCTGGAAACCAAACCCTGGCTCAAAACCCTCATTTCATCTGCTCAGCCTCTAGGGGGCAGTATGGAACTCAGAGGCCCAGGACAACAGATGCCCCTTACTTACCCCAGGAGCTCCCTCCACCTACCTCCTCTCCTGGCTGCCAGGCTCATACCTAGGGTTACATCCCAGCATAACCTGGCTGCAAATATGCTAGGCCTGGTCATGGAGGAAAGCCCGAGCTTGGTGATGGATGAATCAGGTTGGTGTGTGAGTTCAAGCTGCAAATGGATGGTGTTGCACGGTAGGCACATTCAGGAGTGGCTTTGAAAGAAGGGTAAAGAGAGAAAATGGTCCTAATTGGCATAGCTGTGACCATCCATTTTCTATGGAAGGAAAAGTGACCCAGAGGTAAGAATATATATAGACTCCTGGGCAGTGACTAATGACCTGATCAAAGAAAAGAAAGCCTGGGATACAGGCATGTGTGAATAGGACTAAGGGCCTACATACACACTGTGAAGATTTTAATGCACGTGGTAATGCTTCCTGTAAAAGGCATAAGGAAAAGACAAGTAGACGAAATTACTCAGCCAGCTGACATTCATGGAAGCCCTATAAAATGGACTCCTTTCCATGGCTGATCTAATTACTGTTGTTTCTGAATGTGCAATGGGTGAGCAACAGAGAGTGAGGCAGTATTCCTTGAAAAGACAAGCTAGCAGCTTTGTGGCAGGTTGATGACATTGGGCTTTTTTCATCGTGATAGATACTGATTCCAGGTGTGGGTTTGGCTCTCCTGCCCGCAGATCTTTGGCTGGCACCACTCTCTGGTTGCTTGCTGAATGCCTGATCCACAGGCATGGAATCCCACACAACAGAGCATGTGACTAGGGGGCTCATTTTACAACTCTTTATTAGTTGTAAAATATATCACACCCCCCAGGAAAAGCTGGCCTCATAAAGTTCGGGAACAGTCTTCCAAAGGTGCAACTGAAGCAACTTGGAGGTGACACTCCGGATGGGTAGGGAGACATCTTTCAAGATGCAGGGTGTGTACTAGATCAGAGACCCATAAATGGTGTTCCCAACAGGAAAATTTAGTCCAGTAAGTTAAGGGGTAGAAGCAGGAGTGGCCTCACTCACTATCACTCCCAGTGACCTATTGGGAGATTTTGTGTTTCCTATCCCCTCTACTCTGGGTTCTTCCAGGCTGGAGGTCCTGGTCCCCAAAGGGAACATCTTGGGGCACAGCAGATGTCACATTGAATTATAAGTTACAGCTAAGGCCAGGCCACTTTTGATTCCTTGCATCCAGAAACAAGCCAGTGAGAAGAGCAGTTACCATATTGAGAGGAATTATTGACCCTGATCTGCAGGAGGATGTAGGGTTTGTTTACACAGTGGGGGCAGGGAACTCAGGTATGTAGAACTCAGATAATTACCTGAGGCCTCTTGGTACTCCCTTGTCCCATTATAAGTAAGAATGAACATGTATAGCAATACTGGCTTGAAAAGCACGTCAAATACATATGGATCAAACGACTGACTGACTGAATGAATCTCAACTTCTGAAACCACACTGTCTACTTGGGTAACTCGCAAAAGGGTTAGGGGTAAAGCTTTGGTGAAAATGTTTTCCCAGAGATCCAGGACTCATTTATCAGCCTGGAATTCTCTTCATTAATTCCCTTCTCCCAATCCATGTAATCCTCATAGAAATAAGACTCCAGAAGCTTGCTCTGCAATTTCATTACTCCAGATTTGGGCATGCAGATGAAGTTTCCCCAAGCACTCTCTCTATAGAATCCCGGTTTTGAGCTAAAAGACACTTTAAAAGTCATCTAGTCCTTTGGGCTAGGTGGGAGAATGGAGAACCGGAAAGATTAGGTGATTTATCAGAAGTCATCCTGAGGTGTTTTAGAAGTGACTTTTCCTTAAATGTATTATAAATCTCAGAGATTGCTCTTTCTTTTACCCGGTTCATTGAAGTGCTAAAGGGTGACTCCAGAGTATGTCATACTAGTTGCCCAGGTCATCAGTATTGTCATTATCATAATCATTATTGGTATTAGAATGCTAACATATTTATTGAATGATTAGTTTGTATTAGGCAGTGTGATAAGCATTTGAACTCATCTTAAGTCTACAAGCCCTGCGAGGTACATATGAATACTATCTCCAATTTCCAAGAAGTGGAAATGGAGGGCTGGAGAGGTGAGTGATTTGTCTAAGCTTGCCATTTTGGCCAGCAGCTGAAAGAGGAAAAGGAAAGTCTGTCTCTCCAGGGTTGGAATTCCTGACCACTATGCTACTTCTATGAACAGGCTGAAATTCTAATAAACCTACAATATTTTATTAGATACTCTGTTTTAAAATTAAACTTAGCAGGAGAAAAATTACAGAATGTTCTCCCTGTTCTATGAATACAAAAATATCAGAGAACCCATCACACATGGTAAGTGTGACCATAACAGCTTCCCAAGCCATCTGGTTTGATTGGGTGAGCCTATCAACACTCGCATCTTTTTAGTTGGGGAAACTGAGTCTGAGGCCCCTTGAGGAGCACGTGGGTGTGTCAGGGCCATCACTCAGGCCTGAGGCGTCTCTGTCAGAGCTTTGCTGAGCAGAGCTTCTTGCCGCCATATGCAGCGAAAAAATCAACAGGGATCAATACCTGTCTCTGTTCTTCTTGTCTGCATCCCCTGGATGATGGCCTAAGAACAGGAGGCCAGATTCACCACGAAACTTCAGCCTACAGTAGAAACTCATTATAGCCTTGCTGGAGTTAACTTTTCCTTGTTGAACCATGAGAGATACTGAAAGGGGTGATAGGAAAGGTCAGAGGGAATTCACCGGGATCTAAGTCTTGTATGCCAGTGAGCTAATGTGGTTAAGTTTCCATAAACAGAAACCCATCCATCAACAAATATTTGTTCAATAGTCAACATAAACCCAGCTATGAAGCAGGATAGCCCAATAGTTAAAGTGTACTCTGAATCCAGGCAGATCTGGGGTCAAATTCCATTTCTGCTATTTACTTGCTGTGGGAATTTGTGCAAGTCCTTCTGCTTCCTTCCTTCCCTCCCTCCCTTCTTTGCACATTTATTTAGGTATAACACAAAAAAGTAAAGTGCATAAAATACACAAATGCTAAGTGATTATTGATATCTATCTATCTATCTATCATCCGACCATCTATCCATCATCTCTCTCTGACTCTATCTATCTATCTATCTATCTACCTATCCATCCATCCATCCACCCATCCACCCATCCACCCATCCACCCATCCACCCATCCATCCATCCATCCATCCATCTTTCTATCTATCTACCCATCTATCCATGTATCCATCATCTCTCTCTGACTCTATTATCTACCTACCTATCTATCTATCTATCTATCTGTCTATCTATCTATCTATCCATCTATCTATCATCTATCATGTGTGTGTGTGTGTGTGTGTGTGTGTGTGTGTGTGTGTGTGTGTAACCACCACTCAGATCAGGATAAAGCACCCCGTAATGTTCCCTTATGCTGCTTCTCAATCTATATGTCCAACAAGAGGCAATCACCGCTCTATCTTCCACTGATAAATTTTGCCTGTCCTTGAAACTCACATAAATGGAATCAGACAGAGCATACTCTTTTGTGTCTGGCTTCTGTCATTCCAAATAGTATCTGTGAGATTCATCCACGTTGCTGTGTGTGCCAATGGTTATTTTCTTATTTTGACATAGTATTATATTCCAGTGTCTGAATACAGCCTCATATGGTCATCTATTCCTCTCTTGAGAGGTGTTTATACAATTCTGAGTGTTTGGCTGTTATAAATAAAGATGCTGGGAACATTCTTGTGCTTGTTTTCTTGTGACCAATGCCGTCACTTCTGTTGGGTAGATAACTGGGAGTGATGGGCCATTTTGCTTCTGTTTTGGGAGCCTCAGTTTCCCTACTTAATCTGCTTAGATTAAATGAGGTGCATAGTCTAATACATTATAACCACCCAATCATTTTAAGAGTTATTCTAACTGTGTGTTTTAATGCTGTCTTGCATTAACCTACCCTCTCCTCAAAAGCCAGTGCCAGCTCACCGTTCTAGGACCTACTGCAGCCATGGTGAATTTGGGTTGAGCACACCAGGAATCTCTACGTGTGGAAAGTTTAGGCATAGTACTCAACGCGCACCTGCCAAAGTTAACAGTGGGTTCCTCCCACCATTATTTATTCAGGGAACACTTCTTTGCCATTTGCTTTATTTCATCTGACCACAGAGAATGCCAAAGCTTCATTACTTCTGGCCAACCAGGAGGGTCATAGACCATGACCTCCAAAGAAGAACATTTTCCTATCTTTGCTTTTTTTTTTTTTTTGAACTCATTGCCCTAAAATGATATCTCAATTAGCCAGATGAGCTTCTGAAACATGAGGGAAACAAAACCTGATGTGAAGGACTCTGAAGAAATGTGGAGTGTCCCCCCGGCTTCCAGAGGGGGGCCAGGCTCAGAGCATGGCATGTGAGAATCTCCAGGGACCCTTCTTCCACTCCAGGCTTGTGGTCATGCCCTTGAATCTGCATGAGCAGAAACTTGGGTGTACCCAAATGGATCGTGGTTGGAGCTAGAAGACAGCCTCAGAGGTGCAATAAATCAAGGACAATTGTAAAGGTGCTTTGTGTTCTAGGCTGTTGAAACATCTCTCTCCGTCTAATGGAACCTTCCCCAAGGTGCTATTAACTGTAGGCATAGGATAACGTGAAGAACTCTCCTCCCCATCCCCTTTTTCTCCTGCAAATAATGGGATGATGTTTTATCTCCAAAAATAGCCCATTGGGCTTGGAACACTTTCCTTCCCCTCTTAGGGCTCCGTGGGATTATTGGATTATGAAGCAAAGGGCTTTTCCAGGCTTGCTGGCGTGGCTGACTGGTGTTAGAGGGCAGAAAGCCAAGGGTAGCTGAAGTGCATGACATCTTGCAGGTTTAATATTCGACACCAATGTATTGAGCACTTACTAAGCTTCAGGCACTGTGCTGGGTGTTTCATGGTTGCAACTAATTCTTACAATGACTTTATTATAAAATAGATACCTCCTTTCGCCTCTCCCATTTTGAGATAAAGAATCAAGGAGGTTATCACCCAAGACCATGCAGTTAGAAGGTAGCAGAGCTGAGATGAGCATTCCGTAGCCCATGCCTTTAATTTGGAAAATATGTCATTTGGAAATGGCAATTACCACTGTTGTAGTTTAATTTTTAGATTCCTAGCATTTCTCACTGACGTGCTTATTTTTCTAACAAGAAAATAGAATTAGTTTTATTTTGAGAATTTTATTGTCCTCCTAACACCTAACCCAATGCCTGACAAAATCTAACCATAGTTAATTTTAGCCAAACTAACCTTGAACTAATGATTTATAAAATAAGTGAATAAAATGGTACTCACCCAGCTTGCTCTGAGTGTTCTCTTCCCATCTGAAGAATCTACTTTCCCCCCAGGTTTCCCAGTTGCCTTTGAGGTGATAGGGGGCACCTGTTACTTTTCTTGATTGTCCTGTCTTTTGGACTGCCCTCCTCTGCCCCATGTCATTCTGCTGTGACTTCACATCAGGGGTCCCTTTCTCAACTCCCCCACTATTCACCAGCCTGGCTATTTAGGGCATTTCCAACCCCTTGGATGTAGTGGATTAGTTCGGGGTGAACACGTGAGTCTGTTGCTGAGATCAGGGTAGACCCTGGGATAGAGTGGGTTTCCCTCCTTTAGGAATTCTGAGCTTCTCTAGGAATAATCTAGGCCTGATATTGTTGAGAGCCATCTTTGGTTTGGTGTCAGTTGAGGCCAGAAGAAATAGAAAGCCATGAAGCCAATGGATAGGAAAGAAGAGATGGGAGATGAGAGATGTGTGTGTGTGTGTGTGTGTGTGTGAGAGAGAGAGAGAGAAGTGGGGAGGGGGAGGAGGGGAGAGGGAAATCTAATGATATTCTCTTAGAACTTTGGATCTGGCTATGCCTGAAGCTTCTCTCTCGGCTGCCTGGGGTACCAGGGAGATGTGCCACTGTGAGTAACATAGTTGGAAACCTCCAACTCCTGTAACTTTGGATTTGCTCCAGCATTCAGTCTGGGGCCACACTCTCCCTGGGCTGCTCCAGCCAATGACTGAGCATGGTGTGGGTGCTAGAGTAGGGCCATTTCTCTTTACTCTGCGGCTTCCCATTGGTCTCACTGAGGCTGGATTGGGTTGCACTGTGGTTTGAGGCTCTTTCTACCCAGTCCTCCTTCCTTCCCTCTTCCTTTCCCAGGTGGCCGACCAATGTCATCGTATGAAGCCTCTCCGCATCTATCCTTGCCTCCTCTTCCTTTATCCTCAACTGGCATTCCCCTCCGCCCCCCAATACGTCTCATGGCTGTCTAATTCTATCTTGGCTTCTGCTTTCCGTAGGGACTGAACCAACACACCAACCAATACATTCCATTGTTGCTGAAGCTAGTTTGAATTGAGTCTCTGTCGTTTGCAACCCAAAGAATCCTATTACAGAAGTGGGGTCTAGTATGTAAAGCTGCTTTGAAAACCATAGGTCCTATAGGGATACTGGTTATCATGATTATTTTTCTCATGATTGTCTACTGGGAGTTAAATAACAAGAGATCAAGAGTAACTCCCCTGGATGGAGGGAGGGGAGCATTGCATTTTTATAGGAAATCCTTGAAGATGGATGTCTTCTAAACTTGGACAAGCTGTGAGGGTAGTGAGATGGTGGATGGGTCTCATACAAAGATTATCTGGGACAGGGACTTCCCTGGTGGTCCAATTGTTACGATTCTGCGCTTTCACTGCGGGGGATGCGGGTTCAATCCCTGGTCAGGGAACTAAGATCCCACACAAAAAAATAAAAATTCTCTGGGACAATCTACATGGCTGGTGTTGAAACACAAATCTCTTGTTCCTCACCTCTCCTGGACTTCAAACCCATCTATCCTAAAATTTCCTGCATGCTGGCACTTGAGTATCTCTCTTAGGCACTGGGAGCGTTTCAGGTCTAAAATGCAACTTTTAATTTTTCTCCTTAATCCTCTAATTTTTTCTTTCTCTGATGTTTCTTAGGTTGCAAAATGCCCCACAGTCAATTCAGTAGTTTAGGACAAAAGTCTGGCAGTCGTTCTTGATCCCTTCCACTCCTCCTACCCCATCCCATCAATCACAATTTCTCCTTTATGTAAGGACTCATTGCCTCATTCCCCGCCCCCTAAGTAAGGCACACAATGTATGTTAGCCTGTGCCTGCCCTGTGGAAGTTACTTCCAAACATCAAATGTTAATTTCCATTTCTATTACCTCCCAAACCTGGGATCATATAGGCTTTCATAAGTCAATAGTCAGCTTTTTAAAAAGTATTGAGATTGTTGATTTTAATTAAACTCAGAAGACAGCTTATCCTCCTATTTTCTTTTTAGGAAGAGACCCCATTATATCCAGAATAAAAGGGACAACCCTTGGAGAAAAATCAACTTTGTATGCCAAAGAAGCGCAAACTTGAGAAGGTCACAAACAGTGCAATCCTAAAACTCGTTGGAGATTGATGTAGGGTTGCCAATATTTTTCTCTTGCCGAGTAATATTTTAAAAAATTGCTATCTGCAATTACTAACAGTTTGTAAATGCGTAAGTCAGTTAAAACTCCGGCCTCAAAGTTTCAGTTCTGAAGTGAAGCTGCTTTTAAAGATGTCCAAGTGCAAACTCTCAGCCCCTTCTGCAAGGTTTTTACTTTCCGCCCATCTCTGGTATCACCCGTCCTTCCCCACCGCACTCCAGCTCTGTGCCATGCAGATAGACTTACCTCCCACCCTCTTGGTCCTTTCCATTTTCCATTCTTCTTTCTGGCTGGCAGTGTTTTCCTCCCTTTCTCTGATCCAGCATCAGAAAACCCCCTTCCCACCTCCTCTCCCGCTTGTCCAGCAAATGCAGACCTGTCCTGCAGAGGCACAGAAGTGGACGACACTGGCCAGTAATAAGCTGAATCCTTTTAGCTGGCAGGCATTCATCACTCGTGTTCCATTGCAAAAGAGAATCTTTCCATAATAAATATGGAGAGAACAGAATCTTAGAATAAGGGGCAGCCCTTGATATTGAATGCATTAACCTGTATGAACAACTCGTGATATTTTCCTTCCTTTTCAGTTTGCCATTGACTGACGGACACTTGGGGGCCCTCTTGTTTATCTTCCCTGGGTGGTTTTGCCTCTTTTTTTCCAGGTACGCTGAACCTCGAGTGAGCAAAGCCCTTTCCAATCAAATGAATGATCAGACTTCAAACTCGGTCTCCATCCTCTTGCCGCATCACCCACCCATGCTGGAGCTCTGTGCTGAGCCCTTTGATGACAGGAAAATAAACTCCGTGTTGCATGGGACCTGTTTAGGAAAATGAGAAGTCCACCTCTCTGATCATGGACTCCCCTTTGGACCCAAAGAAGAAAAAACAGATCGAAAAGAAACATAGCAAGAATCAAGAATGAAGATGGAAGAGAGCTTTTTACTCGTACCTGCTCAGATTTGCCAACTCACCTGAATTATTTACATTGTGAGTTCAGTAGTCCTGTGCCATGCACACGACCCCTTTTTCTTGGGAGATGGCATCTCTAACGAGGTTCATCTGCTTTGTACAGCTGATCATATTGGAACTTATAGCGTTTTTTTCCACAGTGAAAACAAGAGATCTTCATTTTAAACTTTCTCCATGTCTTAATCTCTCCAGAATTAACTTCTCCCGTACTGGCTCAGGAATAGTGAGCTGCTAACCTTGCATCTAACAAAACTGTTTTGGGTGTGAGTGTGTAGAGACTAAGCCTCAATAGTGGTCTTGGGTTTAATAATGTGGTAATACAGGTATTGAGAGCCCAGCAGTGTTGGCTATTGTACTCATGTGATTGCAATTCACTCTCACAACAAACCTGTAAGACAGGCATTATTACCCACATTTTACAGATGAGGAAACTGAGGGTCAGAGAGGTGTAGGTGCTCGGCTGATAGTAGAGCCAGATCCAAACCCATGCTGGCCTGATTCTAAGACCCTTTTTCTTCTTGCAGACATCATGCTGTGACCATTTTTCTGAGCATCTTTCTGTTTTCTCTTCTTGTTTTTAACTTATATCTGGTTTGGTTGAAACTCTGGCTCAGATGATATAAAGGAAACTGGGCACTGGAGGGGAAGGTTACTACTTCAGGGGACTATGTATGGGGTCACATTTTCAGTTTCATCTTCATGACTTTTGCTAATGCACCCAATAGACTGACTTCTCAATTCAACTCTTCCTTGTCTCCAAAATTTAGATTTTGCTCAAATAAGGCCTTCTGGGGTGGTGGGGGTGAAGGAGATGATGGTGGTGCTAATGGTGCTGGGACTGGTGATGGTGGTAGAGGTGGAGGTGGTCATGGGATGCTGATGGTGGTGATGTGGAGGTGGTGATGGCAGCAGAGGTGGTGGTGGTGATGGTGATGGTGATGATGATGGTGGGTGATGGTGATGGTGGCATAGTTCTTTCGTAGGGTCAATACACCCCAGAGACTTGATTTGATCAATGGGACCAAAGGGATGAGAATCTGGGAAAGTGACACATCTTCACCAAATTTCCATAAGACTGAGGTAGAAACTGGACTCTAATGGGGTAATTGATGGTGCTTCTTTATTTTTTATTTATTTATTTATTTATTGGCCACACCACATGGCTTGTGGGATCTTAGTTCCCCGACCAGGGATCAAACCCGGGCCCTCAGCCGTGAGAGCGTGGAATCCTAACCACTGCACCACCAGGAAATTCCCCGTATTTATTCTTTCTTATCACATGCTCTAGGCTCTACTATCATGGACTTCCTAATTCCTGAGACAGGGAAACCAAGTTAGACTCAAGGTTGATCAGAGAACATGGAAGGAGAGCAAGTCAGACCCCCAATAAGCTCTTGTACGTTCTCATCCTAGAGGGAGGCATACTTTAAAGGACAGTTTTCTCATCTGACAGATTTAGGATCAGATTTTGAACTAATGCTTCATCTTCTCTGAGCCTCAGTTTCCCAATTTTTCAAATAATCCTGAGTTTTCCAAATTATTGTAAGGATCTAATAGCATAATGTATGTGGACCGCTCAGCACACTTTCAGGCAAAGAATAGACACTCAGCAATGGGTATCTGGAAAGAAAATGTAATTAAATTAATCTTCACAATTCCCCCAAAGATCCCCATTTTATAGCTGTGCAAACTGAGGCACAGAGGAGCTAAGTAACTTGTAATAGTAGGTATCACTTATTGGACACATATAGGTGCCAAGTACTGTGCTAAAAGTTATCTCATTTCATCATAACAACCACACGAGGTTGTACTCATATTCCTCCCATTTTACAGATGAGAAAACTAAGGCACACAGGGTTTGCCCATGTGGAGAGGGGTGATACAGGATTTGTACTTGAGTTACTAACTTCAGAATCCTTATGCTTAACCAGGGATTGGGATGGTGGGAAGGCTGGGGAGAGAGCACTGGTCATGTAAGGGAGATGCACTGGTGTGTCTGCTTTCTGCACCAGGATCTGCACAGCCCAAATATTCATGCTTCCAGAGGTTGTCCTTGACCATGTGTATGTAAGGGGGATTCTGGGCCAAACCCTGCTGCCTGGGAAGGGATGTTTATAGAGGGGACATCTCCTCCACACCCAGGAGGATGTGCTTCTTACATGCTTTAGGCTCCAAGAACCTGGCTTCAAATGCACCAGCGATTCAGAAAAGAAAAACAAAAAAAAGTTCATGCTTGCTCTCTTAGGGGATAAAAAAAAAAAGCAACAAGAAACCTCTCTTATCCATCTGTAACCAAATATATTTTGTGCTTGGTTTCCTTGGGCGGCCCTTCTCTTAACGGCTTCTAATTCATAGAGACAAAAAACATAAAACAATTTAAGGCATTGGCACACACAGCTTGGCGAGGCAGTTTACTCCCCGGGGAGCGTTTTGGCAGGGACCTCCTGAGGTTGGCTAAGCTAGGAGGCTGGGAGGCTTACGGGGATGGAGGAAGGAAGGTTTTTTGCTTATGCCGTTCTCTGCTTGCCGAGCTGAGAGGTATTTGAGGGAAGTGGGTTGGCCCAATAATTATCCAGCTGCTAATTACAGCCAGTTGTGCAGGAATACTGCACAGAGCCCCAAAAGCTTGCCACGCCAGCTGGGAAGAGCCCTCATCCAGTGATGGATTTATGGCTGGCCGTGCAGAGCGGGATGTATGTTTTGGCTTGTGTATTTGAGAGAGCACAGCTTCTCCCTCTTTCTTTGCCTCTCTCCCTCTCTTTAATCTCGACTTCAGAAGGGAAGGAGTTGGTCATTAATTCATTTGGATTTAGAATCTGGGCTTTTTCATGTGAAAGAGGCAGAAGCCGTGAGGATTTTGTGTCAAGTATACTCTGTTCAGTTAATATTTACTGAATGAAATAAATGCATCCATAATGAGTCTTATATAATATTTACAGAACACTTTCTGGGATGCCAAAGCCTCATTATAAATACTTTTCATGGATTGTGCAATAGATTCCCATTATTACCCACATTTTACAGTTGAGGAAATTTACAGAGGCTCAGAGAGGTGGGTGATTTATCCAAGGTCACACAGTGTGATGAAGCGTGTATTTAGGCCCAGCAGCCAACCAGGATACGATATGGGTGGGCATGGTGGAGGATACAGGGATGATAGGTGGATGCCTTTGGGGGAAATTTAACTCAATCTCCTCTGTTTTCAGTGGTTGAGGAAGCATCCAAAGGAGTCTAGTTTTAAGCAATGGATTTGTGGCAGAATCAGGTCTTCTAACATGTTGGCCAGAGTTCCCGCCTCTCTCCCTGTTGCCTTAGAGAAGTTTCCTAAGCCCTAGAAGACTGGATTTTCACACTCTTAAACTCTGCCTTCCCAGGCCTGGCTGCCGGAAGGGAAGCAGAGACACAGCCCTGACCCCACAGAGGGTGAATAACCATCCCGGTCTGCCTAGGACTGAGAAGCTTTCCAGAATGCGGGATTCTCAGTGCAAAAACTAGGAAAGTTCCAGGAGAACTGGGACAAGTGGGGCCCCCTGTGCCCACGTGACTTGGTAAACTCTGGTAAATCATGCCTATTTAAGTCTGTGTCATCTAAGACCTTTCCAGAATGCCATCCAGTGTCGGGCCGAGAACCTGGGCTTTGGCCTCAGGCCGATGTCATCATCTGTGCCATTGTAGGATGCATTGTAGGACGTTTATCAGCATCCCTGGCTTCCGCCCACTAGATGCCAGTAGCACCCCAGCCCGCAGCTGTGACAACTAAACATGTCTCCAGACATTGCCAAGTGTCCCTTGGGTCGGGGAGCAAAATTGGTCCCAGTTGAGAACAATTGATCTACATCTTTGTTGTCTGATATGGTCATTTCTGGGATCCAAGTGAATGTACTGTTTTTCGTAAAAGTTCTTGATACATGGTGCCCAGCAGTCTTCCACACAAGTTGTACCAATTTATAAGGCCACCTACGGTGCATGACAATGCTGTTTCCCTACATGCTCGCCAAGAACCATTGTTACCCACTTGGGCCTTAAGGAATCCTTGAGAGGTACTTACCCACTTCTAGATATGTATTGATAGAACAGAGAAGCCCTTATAGGTGACCCAAACCCAACATTTCACACGGGGAAAACTGAGACTGGAAGGGACAGTGGCTTGCCCCAGGTCACACAGTGAATGAGTGATCAAGTTGGTCCTGAGTGTTGATAAATTTGCATCTTGCATTGTAATGCGGCGTTCCCAGTAATAGCCTTGATCATTCCCAATTAGATTGATTCATTGAGGTAAATCTTATTTTCCAGATTTTTCTCCCAGATGGCGTGGGATTCCTTAACATTTTTTTGTTTTTTTTTTTTATCGTGCTGGCCATGGATAAAGGCGGTGCTTTGGTGGCGAGGCAGGGAGTGATGTATTCTCAGCAGTTGAGGGGCCGGTAAAATTTTATGGGCTTGCAGCCTGCCACGGACTGGGTTTATTGTCCTTTGTAAATTCTCCACTCTTTTTTCCCCTTTGAAGTCAAGAGTGATGGAACCAGTGGTCTAATTGATACAGGATGGGAAGAGGCTGGTGTCGCTCACAGAGATAGGGCCAGCTTGCTCCTGCAGTTGTCTACAGTTCAATCCATGGGCTTCTCGAAGGGGAATGATCTGTTGGCCCAACACAAACTTAGAATAAGCTCAGGGCTTTTACGCTCTGGTCTGCACCTAGCTCTCTGACTTTGTCTCCCACCTGACCTCCTTGGGCTTACCCTGCTGCAGCCACTACTGCCTTCTTTCTTTTTCTTTAATAAGAGCTATATCTGTTCCTACCTCAGGACCTTTGCATCTGCGGGTCCCTCTGCCTGGGACTCCCTTTCTCGAGTTCTTTTCATGGCTGATTCCTTTGATTGCTTGAGGCTTTGACTCCTATTCCACCTCCTCAGAGAGGCTTCCTCAAGCACCTTATTTAAGGAAGTTTCCCCTCACCGCGTTCACGGTCCACTATATTGTGTTAATCAATTCATCTCCTTTCTAGTACCGTTCACTACATGGAATTTTCTTATTTGTTTACTTGTTCATGATGTGGTCCCTCTACTGAGAGCAGGGACTTTGCGTATCTTGTTCACAAAGCTGATTTCTCATGACCCAAACAATACTAGACACACAGGAACTACTTGTTAACTGAATGAAATAGGTAAGGAGGGTTTACTCCCTGTAAGATCTGGGAAGATATAATCAAAGCAGGGAAATAAAATACGGACACATAAAATAACCACCAGAAAGCAGATGTAGGTGGTGGTTTGGAATGTTTGAGGTGTGGTTAACAGACAGAGGTGCTATGACAGTTCTGAGGGGGGGACCTGGGGGCTCTGGGAGCTTTCCTACAGGAAAACTGGACCTACTGATACATTTGAACTAGACCTTCAAGAATGCAAAAGGTTTGGGTGGATGGAAAGGAGTGGGCAAGGTATTTCTGGCCAGGGATTATGTGGGGACTTGGTGAAAGGCTGAGGTTTGCTCTGGATGGGGGTACAGCTCTTTGGTCAAGAAGATGGAGTCAGTGAAGCCGATGGCACGTGGCACTGCATGTATATGTTGGACAAGGTTTTGGAACTTGAGTTTCACTAGAGGATTTGAAAGGTGAATAATGAGGTGTTTAAGAGCAAGCGAGGTCTAGAGGTGGATGGAACTGAGGTTTACATCTGTGTCCTTGAACCTGGAGATGATCATCCCAAGGCCAGACAGAGGAAGACAAATATCCTATGATAGTGCTTACATGAGGAATCTAAAAAAATGACACAAATGAACTTATTTACAAAACAGAAACAGACCCACAGACGTAGAAAACAAACTTATGGTTCCCAAAGGCAAAAGGGGTGAGGGATAAATTTGGAATTTGGGATTAACAAATACACACTACTATGTATAAAGCAGATAACCAGCAAGGACCTACTGTGTAGCACAGGAATTCTACTCAATACCTTGTCATAAACTATAAGGGAAAATAATCTGAAAAAGAATATACATATAAATATAAATATATAAATAAAATGTAAAATGAATATAAAAACGGAATCATTTTGCTGTACACCTGAAACTGACACAACATTGTAAATCAACTGTACTTCAATAAAAATGATTCAATGAAATAATAAAAGAAAATCTGTATCATTAGGCAAGTTACTTACCCTCTCTGGGACTCACTTTTCTCATCTATAACATGGGGCTAAGGAGTATATAACACCTCATAGAGGTTATATAAAGAGTAAATGAGTAATACACATAAAAAAACCCAGAATGGTACCTGGGCAAATCGGGCTGAAAAGTGTTAGCAATCGTAGTTAATATTAACAATAGTACCTACATGAATAGGGTAGTATCGCTACCACGACCATAACTACAGGTCTAGGGAGTAGGGGGTGAGACACCCCACTGCCCTCTGTTTTACAGATGGGGAAGTCTAGGGCGAAAACCATCAGTGGCTATAGCTCAAGGCCCTGGGGTTTATTAAATGACAGAGCAGAGATGTGAACCCCCAGCTCCAGATCTTGCCCCCCATGGAGTTCTGTTTAAACTCACTGCACGGCTATCTCCAGTCAACAATTGACTGCTCCATCTTGCCTAGGCGCTCTCCTGTTTGAGAGGCAACCAGTGACTGTTTGATCTCTCTTGGTGATGCCCCATGGCATCCCCATTCCATTCAGAGGGTTTGGGGTTGACTTTGCTTTTGTTTTGTGACACTTCATGACCCACCACCCAAGCCCTTCCCGTCCCTTAGAGGATACAGATGCTGCATGATCACCCCCAGTGGCTTGGCCTCTGCTCACCTTTCTAGCTCATTTCTTTCTTTTTTTCTTTCTTTCTCCCTTTCTTTCTTTTTCTTTCTTCCTTCCTTCCTTCCTTCCTTCCTTTCTTTCAAAAAAATTTTATTAGGGCGTAGTTGATTTACAATGTTGTGTTAGTTTCTGCTGTACAGCGAAGTGTTCAGTTATGCATATACATATATCCACTCTTTTTTAGATTCTTTTCCCATATAGGCCATTACAGAGTATTGAGTAGAGTTCCCTGTGCTATACAGCAGGTCCTTATTAGTGATCTATTTTATACACAGTAGTGTGTATTTGTCAATCCCTGTCTCCCAATTTAAGTCAGACAGAGAAAGACAAATATCATGATATCGCTTATATGTGGAATCTAAAAAAATGGTACAAATGAACTTATTTACAAAACAGAAATTATGTCACAGATGTAGAAGTAAATCCGGCTCATTTCCTGCCACTCTTACCAGGTCCCTCCATGCGCCTCACCCTTTCTTGCCTCTACGCCTTTTCTCATTCTTTGCCCAGGGCCTCAACAACCCTTCCTTGCTCTTCGCTCGGCCACCTACCAATCGCTCTTGGAGACTTAGCCCTACTCAGGGCTCAGCATGTTTATGAATAAGGAAATGAATGAATGCATGGATGCATTGAAGACCATAATACCCCCAAGGCCACCCAAAGGCGTGAACTTGGGAAAAATCAAGATCTGGATCTTGTACTCAGTCCCCTCAGCCTCTGGTAACACTCAGCACATGCACGGAATGTACATGGCTACAGGGAGACGCTAACAACAGAAAAAGCCCCCAGGTAATCGAGAACTTCAAGCTTCTCAAAAGGAGTCCAGGCCTTTGCTTTTCTTTATTTCCCCTTGTTGGGCACATAGGAGGGGCCCTGTCAATGTTTGTTGAATGAATGACTAAACATCTGAATGAATGAAGATAGCCATGCAAAAACTGCCACTGTGAGATGGAAAATGGTGAGCTCCTCAAGTCAGGAGACTGATTTGTGGTCCATCTTGTATCCCCAACTCCCAGGGCTGTGGCTGGGACGTAGTAGGTACTCAGATTCCAGGAGTCAGGAGAACTGACCATCCATCCACACTCTTGACCTGAGTATCAGAGAGCACACAACTGTCCTTTGTACTCTAGTGGGGCACTTTTTCTGCCGTTGCAAAGTTCTTTCCCCTTCTATGGTCTACAGCCAGTTCCTTAGCATTGTGTAAACATGGTTTTGTGCGGTTGAAAATGTATTTTAAAAATGTCACTAATTACCCAATGGCCTGTAACCACTCTTTCAGGACCATAATTGGTTTGTCATGTAAATACCTAATTAGGGGCCTTGGAGAATGGGGCGGATGGGAGGGCCCGGCATCTGAGGCCTCCTGGCTACTTCTCTCTCTGGAGGCCCAGAGGAGACACTGGGGTCCCCTGCGTCAGTGGCCAGAGGAGGAGGGAAGTTCTCAGGCTGCATCAGGGCCTCTGGAACTCTGGCCTCCTGGATGGAGCTGGGGCTGGCGTATATCCGCACGCAGGGAATTCTCAAGCTACCAAAGCTTAATGGGAACCAACTGCCCCAGCCCCTCCTCCCCACTCCATGCCCAGCAGAATGTGTTCATTTCAACTCAAATGACTCACAGATGTGTCTCCAGATCCCCACTTTCCTTTTCTCCCCACAGAGCCCGGGTTGCTAGGGTCTGCCCTTACTATAAGAACATCTACTCTCCTTTACTAGTTATAGAGTCTGGATGACGTACGCAAACTCCCAGGTGAATCTATTTTCAAGGATTAAACATCACATCTCCCACACCTCACACTTTCTTCTTCACTGACGCCTCAAAGGGCAAGAATGATGTTTTGTTTGTTCTGGATAAAAGCACCTCTTTTCATCCCAGGTACGATTTGGGGTACCAACTTTTATCTGCCGCCTTGGAGATTTCATTTTATGACATCCCGTCCATGGGATGGGAAGGACAGAATTGTATTGATTGCATCAGGTCAGACAGTAGCCATTATTTCAGAGATCTGGCAGAAAAAAAAGCAATGTCCCAGTGCCTTGAGCTTGCTCTGCTTCAAAGCTTTTCCCTATAACCAGACCCAGGTCTGGGAAGGGCTGGGTCATCATGATGTGGGCAGCAGACACTTTGCCTGCTTCTCTCGGAAGTCACTCTCTGTGCACTTGAGGGGATTTTCTCTTCCTTGGAGGCCAGAGCAGATGAGAATACCTGTGTGACAGCAAGAAGCATCCAGGTTACAGGTCAGAAGGTGCTCCCTGTAAGGGAGGGATGGCACCATTTATCAGGGGTCTACTAAGTGCCTGTATAACTTTGAGTTTTGCGGGTGGGGAGAGAGGGCTAAGTGAGAATCTTGCCTCTATCTGTGAGCTGGATGACCTTGGTCCAACCCTTTACTCTTCTGAGCCTCAGTGTTCTTACCTAGAAAATGGGTATAATAATGGACCAGCTGGGGGAGTTGCATGGAATGAGACCACGGTCTAGCTACAAAGTAAGCATCCCACCCTTGGTCACTATGACTTACAGGTCTGCCTTCTCATCTGCGAAATCCATTAGATTTGGGGAAAATAGCGCCTACTGTATTGGATTGTCTTGAGGTTTAAATGACTTTGTGAGTGTAATGCAGTTAGTACAATGCCTGGCACACTCTAGGAGGTCAATATATGTTAATCATTACTTTGACTACTCTTACTTTGTTATTATTATTTATCATCTTCCCACTTAAATATTTTGTCTATTATCAGGCTTGGAAACTGCAGCACAGAGGAATTAAGGGACTTGCCCAAGTTTGCACAGCTGGGAAGTGGCAGAGGCAGGATTTGAACCCAGGTCCATGTTATTCTCGAGTCAGTGGTCCCTGCTTCTCCCTGTCATCCTATCTGAGTTCACACAGAAGGGACTAAGGCTGTGGACAAGTGAAGGTCACAAAGAAAGGCTATAGGGACTCAGTCACAAGAAAAGGGGCAAATGCACAAAGAAAGACTATAATTTCTAGAAGGAGGGAAATAGTGGGTGTGGGTGTGAAGATTTTGTGTGGCCAGGAGGGTGATGTATACAAGAGCAAGGAGAAAAGAAACACCTAGAAAAAGAGCAAATATTTTTATTTACTATGCTGAAAAGAAGCCAAAATGGTGAATTAGTGATCCTGATATTTTAATTTTTTGTGGACATTTCTTTTGCTTCTGTGATGATAAAACATTTATAAATGCATGCAATATTTTAATACTTTTTATAATAACACTCAGAAAAAAATACCCAGTGGATTATTTTTCCTTGGATGCCTTTAAAAGTTTCCTTGCAGTGAGAGAATACTACCTATATATTCAATGATGCATTGACTATTATTTTTATTCCTCAAACTGATTCATAATTTTTTTTAAAATTTGGAAATTTAGAAGAAAAGTTAAAAATGGCTCATAGTTCTCCTATCCAAACATAACCATGCTTAAATTTTAGTGTTTTCATTTTAGGCTTTTTCTCTAATAGTTAAAGAATCACCAGATTTTAATAATACTGTAATGGTAATATTGTAGCTTTCATATTTTGCCATAGACATTTCTGTATTACTGTAAAAGTTTCTATGAGCAAGGTTTTAGTAACCCATCAAAGTAGGGATGCACCAAAGTTAATCACTCCTGTAGTAATGTTGCTATTCTGTGTTTCTATATCAATATCAATATAAATAGTGAAATTCTTCACTATTACAAAGAACATGGCAATGAACACCATTTTTTTGCATGGAGTTTTTCTTTCCTTTTTCCCTCCCCCTCCCCCTTCCTCCGCCCCTCCCCTCCCCTCCCTCCTCCCCCTCTCTCCTCCCCCTCTCTCCTCCCCTCCCCTCCCCTCTTCTCTTCTTAATGCTGGGAATTCTCCTTTGCATGAATCCTTAGAAGAAAACTGAACCCAAGTTATGGACAGTTCAAGTTTCTAGATTTGAATTGCCTTTTTTTTTTCTTTTTTGGCCAAGATAGTCCATGTGACATGTTGAGGTCCCTCTAATTTTTCAGTTTCACAATTATGGGGACAGCGTATAGTCATTCATTATTCATTCGACAACATCCATTGAGCACTCACTCAATAGACTGTTTAAGGAGTTTGTTATGTTTCTCAAGGCATAACTATTGAGCCTTCCCAGTTATGAGTCAGAAGTCACAATGAATCAAAGATGTGGCCGATCTCAGATTTTCAACTTTTTCCTGGGAACTGGGCCCTCCAAGATCTCCGAGGGGACCCCTGACTCTTTGCCTGGGGGGTGGGTACCTAAAGGTCCAGCGTTTCCAGGAATGCTGTCCTGCTGTGTCCTAACAGCCAGCTTCCATGGACAAAAGCAGCAAATGCTCATTGTTTGAGCTCCTGGGAGTGAATACTTAAGTGACCCAGTAGCATTAAAGCACTCTGTCTCCCCCCCACCCACTTCTCTCCCACAAAGCTTTTATATGGGGCACGAGCGCCCATAAATAACAGGCCAACCTATAAATAAATACAGCTGGGAGCCCACAAAAGCCCTTGACAAATGCTGTTTATTTAATTTCTCAAGTGTGGTCCATTTGAGATCCAATTGGAAAGGCTCGCTAAGCTTTTAAAAGGCCAGCTTATGTGCTTAATCTTGAGTCCCTCTTTGACGGGCCATCCTGCCATCTCCCCCACACCTGCTTAGTTCAGGAAAACAGCACAGTTGTCACCAGAGGCAGGGATTTGGGACATAGAAGCGTTTCCCAGGTCCTTCCCAATGAAGGGCACTCAACTCTGGACAGGGGAAGTCACACCATCATTATTAATCTTGCTCCAAACTAGCCAGTTTGATCCACTCTCATTACTCATTTCCTAGGTGGGAAGGTCTGGGTCTTCCTTAACTGCCTCCAGAGAAGTGAAAATAACCGTGGTAACAGCCATGTGGAGCCAGTGTGGGCCTCTTGCTGTGAAGTGTCTGAATCATTAATTATTTCAGAGATGAGTGAATAGGGCAGACATCACAGAAGGAGAGTGTGTTCTTATGAACATCCAAATGCCACACTTGCCCACCTCATTCCTGCCCCAGGACCTTTGCTCATGCTCTTCCTTCTGCTTGAGCCCTCTTTCTCATCCTCATTGAACTAACTCGAACCCATCCTTCAGGTTGAAGCCTTCTCTGCCTGATATCTGCTCTCCTCCCCGCAAAGAAACAGACTACCAATCTCCTTGTTATACATTCTTACAGCATCCTGTACCTCTTTTGTATTTCAATTAAATTGTTCACTGTGCAATTATGTATTCTTAAAAAATTATTTATTTGTTTATTTGCTTTTGGCTGTGTTGGGTCTTCTTTGCTGAGCGCGGGCTCTCTAGTTGGGGCGAGCGGGGGCTACTCTTCGTTGCGGTACACAGGTTTCTCATTGCGGTGACTTCTCTTGTTGAGGAGCATGGGCTCTAGGTGTGTGGGCTTCAGTAGTTGTGGCACGCCAGCTCAGTAGTTGTGGCACACGGGCTCTAGAGCGCAGGCTCAGTAGTTGTGGCGCCCGGGCTTAGTTGCTGCATGGCATGTGGGATCTTCCAGGACCAGGGATCAAACCCGTGTCCCCTGCACTGGCAGGCGGATTCTTAACCACTGTGCCACCAGGGAAGTCCTGCAATTATGTATTGATTATTTATCTTGCTCACTCGAATATCACTTCTCACCTGTACCCCCAAATTGGAGCCACCATTGCCTCTCACCTGAGCAAAGGCAACAGGTGCCTTGAAGGTCTGTCTGCTTCTCCGGTCTCTGCCCCTGTAGTCTCTGCTTAGCGCAGCAGCCAGAGGGACACTTTTTTTAAAAAGTTAATTTTTATTGGCGTATAATTGATTTACAATGTTGTGTTAGTTTCAGGTGTACAGCAAAGTGAATCAGTTATACATATGCATATATCCACTCTTTTTTTAGATTCTTTTCCCATATAGGCCATTACAGAGTATTGAGTAGAGTTCCCTGTGCTATACAGTAGGTTCTTACTAGTTATCTATTTTTATCAAAGGGACGCTTTGACAACATGAGTCCTATTATGTCCCTCCTCTGCTCAGAACCTTCCAGGAGCTCCCATCTGACCCTGAGTGAAAGCCAAAGTTCTTTCAGTGAGCCGCCAGGCTCTGCAAGATCTGGCCCCCATGACCTCTCCAGCCTCATTTCTCTACACTCCCCAATCTCTCACTCTCTTTCAGCCACACTGGTCTCCCTAGGGTTCTAGAAGATTCCAACCACACTCCTGTAATTCACTCAAATAGCTGCAGGGCTCTCTTCCTCATTGGCAAGTTCCTACTGAAATAGCATATTATCTGAGGGGTCTTCCCCAATCACCTGTTCACCCCTCCCCATTATCCGTTTCCCTTTGCCTGGCTTCATTTTCTGCATAGCCTTTATCACCACATGTCGTGCCTTTTATTAGTTCATCATCACTTATCCCTGCAAAGCATGCGGGCCAAGCCTGCTCCTCTATCCCCAGTTCCTGGACCAGTCCCTGACACATAGGAGGGGCTCCATTAAAATATTTGGCATAAATGAATGTCCTATTTTAAACGATGCAGGCTCTTGCCTGGATTTGGCCAACAAGTAAGACAATCAAATTGTTGAAGTGGGGCTTTCTGATCTTGTACGGGGCTTATCAGCAGATGTCTGTGCATCTTATCTTTCTTTCCCAGCTATGGGCAATGCTTCTACAACAAAGGTCTTAGAGATTCCTGGTGGAGTAGGGTGAGAAGGCAGGGATGCACTCCCCAAGAAAGACCCAAGATGGGGGGAAGGATGAAGCCTTCTGGAAAAAAGGAGCCAGTGAGAAGTGGTCATCCTTAGGCGGAGAGCTGGGTATGCTGCCGCAGGTCAACTTGTCATGAGGATCTGGGGTGTATGAGCTACAGGAGGAATAGCATGGGGCAGACTCAGTTAAGGCAAGGTTAGTTCAGACAGAGCTGGAGCGTCCAGCCATCACCTCTTTCATTAGACTTCCTGATGTTTAAGGTCTTCTTCACCTACATGAAAAAGTCCCTGCTTGGCACTTAGCTCAGGAGGCAGAAAGGGACAGTGGAGAGAGTGTGGGCTTTGAATTCAGATGATTGCAGGTCCAAATCCTTGTTCTACCACTCGCTAGCTATTTTCATGACTTTGTTGAGTTTTATATTCCTTAAAAGGAATCGTACCTCTCTCCAAGGATCGGCTTACCTCCTGGACTTCATCTGGCATCTTTCTTCCTCTTACTTATTATGCTTCAGTCACATTGGCCTTCTTTCTAATCCTCGAGTCCTGCCTCGGGAACTTTGCACCGCTCTTCCTCTTGCTAGGACATTCTGCTTCCAATCCTGCACGGATGGTTCCATCTCATCATTCAAGTCCTGGGTCAAACGTCATCTCCTCAAGAGAGGCCTTCCTTAACTACTTTATCAAAAATTGCCTCTGGACACCTAACAGGCAGTCACTCTGTTATATTTACCCTATAGCATTTAACACCATCTACAAGTATCTTATATATGTATTTATTCACTTGTTTACTATCTGTATTTTTTTTAACATCTTTATTAGAGTGTAATTGCTTTACAATGGTGTGTTAGTTTCTGCTATATAACAAAGTGAATCAGCTATACATATACATATATCCCCATATCTCCTCCCCGCTGCGTCTCCCTCCTGCGTCTCCCTCCCATCCTCCCTATCCCACCCCTCGGTCACAAAGCACTGAGCTGATCTCCCTGTGGTATGTGGCTGCTTCCCACTAGCTATCTGTTTTACATTAGGTAGTATTTATAAGTCCCTACTGTTTGTATCTTATCTTCTATGAAGTTATGTTTCATGTGAAGAGGACTTTCTTTTGTTCACTACTTGTGTCCTCAGCACCTAGAACAGAGTCTGGCACATAGCAGGTGGTCAATAAATATTTGTTGGGAGAATGGATAAAGGGTTTGTGATAAGGAAGAAAGGGGTTGTGGTAGAATAATTGCAAAACGACCGCAATTCTCCACCCCTTGTGTACCTTTTGCAGTGCTTTTGCAGCTCCTTCCAACAAAAGGTGGAGTTGATCAACACACTAGTCAATCTAAGCTGGGCTTGCGACTTAGGACCAATAAAATGCTGCAGAAATGACCGCGTGCCAGCTCCAAGTCTGGGTCTCAAGAGGTCTTGCATGCTTCTAATCTATCTCTTGAAACCCTGACTTCACTATGAGAGACACATAGCCTAGACACCCCTGTCACCCTAACTAACAGCCAGTTAATAGCCAGACATGTAAGTGAGCTCATACGACACTAGCAGCCCCCTGCCAACCGACCAGCTGAACACAGATGCGTGAGATCAGATGAGCTTGGCCTAGATCAGCAGCACCAACCAGCTGAGACACTGACTCATGAAATGCCACTGAGTTTTGGGGTAGTTTGTTATACAGCAATAGCTAACTGATACATAGAATACACACACACATATGCGCACACACACACACACACACACACACATGCACACACACATAGCCTAGCACATCACAGATGCTCTATAAATGGTGGTTATGCATTATTTGGTAGTCAAAGGGGCCTTTTCTGTCTGGGGAGTCATAGTTTAACAATGAGATGTATTGCCATACAACCAGGAGAGGTGCATCCCCGCTAGACCCTGGGCAGCCCGTTTCTGCTCTTAGCAAATATCCCTCCAGCCTTGCACTTGGTCCCTTGACCTCAGGGTCAGAAGAGCATTGAGGAGACTTACATAGATCTGGCTCTTTGTTTGACCTGAATAATACATGCATTTTCCTGTTTCTATGATGTTTTTAGGCCTCTGATTTATGGCCATGAACATGCCCCTCCGTTTGCCCTGGCTTTTGTTAATGACCTATCATGAATTATCCAGGAAAGAAATGTTAAACGAGATAATTAGGCATTAACCTTACATTATAGATCAACCGCACGATTGGCTCCTTCACAGCTACGAATGTGACAGCGCAAGGCATTAAGTATTGATGGTCCCAGGAAGGGCTGAGAGGATGGAGGGGGAGAAGCAGAATTCTGTGGGGGAGGGAAGCAATGAAGATGCATGCTTTTAAGCCTACTGGTAGGAAGGGAAATCAGAGGGATGAAATCAAACTGCCTGGGGATGGAACCCTAACGTATCCACTTATTAACTGTGTGATCTCATAAAATAAGGAACGATAGCAACTCTCTCATAAAGCTGTGAAGAGTAAGTGAGACACCATATCATAAGGACCTGCCATGGACTTGATCCTTGAAAAATATTCTTTCTCTTCTCTTCCTTCTGGAAGATTTGTCTTTTAAATCCCAGAATTAAAGATTAGTTGGTCTCCCCTCCAGAGGGGAGCCACTTTGTAAAGTATTTAATTCCCGGTAGGATCAAGTTAGCACCCTGAACATGAGTGCTGCACATGTTAGTCAAGGTGAAAGAGGGACTAGTATGAGGGGATTTGAGACAGTGATTTTCAAGGTCAAAATACTGGGCGTCTTGAGCTCTGCATTGCGTATCCTTGGCATGCCATGGGGGCAAAAGGGACATTTCTTTGAAAAAAAAAAAAACAACCTGAGAGACTACTGTCTTCTGAATCAGTTGGATGGCGGTGTGAAGGGGACAGAGAGCGCCTAAGGCAGACTTCCTGGTCCCGATGGATGTTGACCGTGAACTCATGCCTTTCGCCACTATCTCGGAGGAGCAGTCTAGTATCAAAGGGGAGCTGGATGGATGGCGCCATGGTGAATGCTCTCCAGCCCCACTCGAGTGGTGCCAGGTGTCCTTGTAAGATAAGAGTCTACAAAGGCCTCTGCCTGTTACATCAGTGCAGAGGATGTATCACGGGAGCTGAAAGTCACTGCTGGTCATGTTACCTACCGTATCCCCGGTATCAGACACGTCCCCAGGCCAGGTGCCAGAAATCTACATGAGGAAGCAAAGCCCTAGCTGGGATGGTGGTACGAGGTGTGATGTCAGGTGAGATGTGATTCTTGGGTGGACTCTGTGAATCTGTAATTGGAGAGGGGCAGCTTCATTCTGCTGCATGCACCTGATGATCGGGCCACGATTCAAGATTTCCACCGCAAACTCTGTGGGGGACAAAAGCCTTACATCCCAAGACTTGAAACTGTGACACATCAAGAATGCCTTCTTGGACGCTTTGAATTTTATTAACACTGAAAAGAAATCTACATTAAGCACGAGTGGTTGCTAAATTTCATTTTGCAAAAATTTGCTGTGGTTTTTGTTCTTTTTAGGGCTCTTTTTGAGGAAAAAACACATTTGAAACCACCAAACTACCCCTTTTATCTTTTCCTTTTTTGAGCCCTTAATGAGCAAAGGCATTTGAAGAAGTAATTGAGCAGGTGTTCTTGAACGCTTGTGATGAGGCCGGTGATTCTCACTTCAGGTGTGGGAGGGAAGGGAGGGTTTTCCTGTGTTCTGTACACGTCTAGAGGCGAGAAAGAGATTTAGTAACTCAAGGTGACCCTGCCTTCCTGCCTCCCTGAATCCTCTCCCGACTGGCCTGCCTTCTTCCTAACTCCATTTCCCACCTTCCTCTCTTTTCCTTTTCTTCTAGTCTGCTTTATTTCTTTCCCTCCCTCTCTCTTTGCTTTTTTTTTTTTTTTTAAATGATAAAACAACAAAAGGTTGATCATTTTAACCATTTTTAAGTGGCGCTTCAGTGGCCTTGAGTGCATTCACATCATTGTGTAACCATCGCTACCATTCATCCCTAGAACTTTGTCATCACCCAAACTGGAACTCGGTACCCAGTAAACACTAACTCGCCATCCTCCCCTTTCCCCAGCCCCTGGCAACCACTATTCTACTTTCTGTTTGTATGGATTTGACTTCTCTAGGTACCGCCTATAAATGGAATCATGCAATATTTGTCTTTTAGTGACTGGCTTCTATAGTCAGGATTCTCCAGAGATACAGAACCAATAGAATATATATATATATATATATATATATATACAACATTATGTATATATAAAACATTATGTATATAAAAACATTATATATAAAATATTATATATTAGTATTGTATATATCAGTATATGTTAATATTATATATATATAAGATTTACTATAAGGAATTGGTTCATGCAATTATGAAGGCTGAGAAGTTTTACAAACTGTATTTGGCCAACTGGAAACCCAGGAAAGCCGATGATGTATGTTCTGGTCTGAGGGCAAGGGAAGAAGAATGTCCCAGCTTCAACAGTCAGGAAGAGAGAGAGTGAATTCTCTTTTCCTCCACTTTTTTTTTCTGTTCAGGTCATAATGTTTTCAAGGTTCATCTATATTGTATCGTGTATCAGAATCTCATTCCTTTTGAAGGTTGAATAATATTCCATTGTGTGAGTACACCATTATTTGTTTATCCACCCATCCGTTGATGGACATTTGGGTTGTTTCCCCTTCTTGGCTATTGTGAATAATGCTGCTGTGAACATCATTTGTGTATAAGTATCTCTTCCTGCCTTTGTTGTCTTCTCCAGAGAAGCATTTTAAAGCTCCCACGATGGGCAAGCATCCTTTCTCTGGGATTCACTCTGGCTTTGTCCTTTTAGCCCATGACAAAGTTGGCTCGGTCATATCAGCCATATCTAGGGGTACAGCAAGCGTTGCCCATCAACTTGGTACCTGGTTCTAGGGTGGGTGGGACAGAGGAGACAGAATAAGGAAAAGACATGGTCCCTTCTAATGTCCCTTCTAGGTGACAGTCAGGGGTGGTCCCCAACAGGACACATGAATTCTAAGCATCAGGGAAGGAGGCTGTAGAAGAAAGAACTTAGGCTTGCCATCACACAAGCTGGGGTCAACTTGAGGCCCTTCCCAGCCTCAGTCGCCTCATCTGGAAGATGGGGATGACGCTTCCTATGCTCCAGGGCTGTGTTAGAGATTAAAGAAACAGCCTGTGATTAAAGAAACAGCCTGTGATTAAAGAAACAGCCTGTGATTAAAGAAACAGCCTGTGATAAGGGGCAGGTACACAGAGGCACTGGAGGATTCTTCTTAACTCCTTCTTTCCTTGCGTAGCACAGACCTTAAACAGCCCAGGACCATGAAGACCAAGAGTTCAACTGGCTGGTTCCCTTGTTACGTTTCAGCAGAGAAGTATTAAAGTCTGAAATTGGAGTTTGCTTCAAGCAGGGCAGAGGGTGTGGTGGCTTCAGGCTTCCAGTTTCCCCCAGGAATGGCTCCCTCTGTGGCTCCCTGCCCTGGGAGAGCTTGTTGGCTTCCAAGAATCTGTGGCTTGAATAACCTTTTTCTCCATCTTGATATTCAGATCTTGGCGTCGGCCCCGTTGAGTTGGAAGGCTGCCTTTGAAGCCTTTTGAGAAGAGCTGATCTTTCTCTGTTTTGCTCTCCCTCTCTCTTTCTCTCCTTTATTTGGTGCACAGAAGCGGGGGGGTGTCTCTTCTACCCAACACTGGGAAACTGAACTCTGAATAGGAGTTACCCCTGGCAGATAAGGAGGGAGAAGGGCAAATAAGGGAGATAAGGAGGGTTCCCAGGCCCTCAATTAAGTGGGGGGCTTTTCCAGATGTTAAGGCCTCTACTTTCTTGTGTCCCAGATAGGGGAATCTGAGCCCATTTTATTTTTCAAGCAGAGAAGAGAGTGTGGTCCTGTCCCTGTGGTTCACTCGACAAACATTTCCTGAGCATCTACTACACGCCAGGCTTTACGTTGTTGTGTGTGTGCACCCAGCGATGTCAGTTTGTTGCCCTCAGGGCACTCAGGATCTTGAAGGAATGAGAGAGACAAGTTAAATGACAATGACTCTTTGACGGGATAAGTGGTGTAACGAGAGGCACAGGGTGCTATGGGACCAGATAAAAGGGGAATCAAATGCAGTGAAGGCTTCCTGGAGGAGGGGGTGTGATCTGAGAGAAGTGTACAGAATGTGGATGAAGTAGCTAAGTTAAGAAGTGCAGGGAAGTCATGCCAGGTGGAAGGAACGGAACACGCAAAGACCTGGCTGTGAAAAGGATCATGGCTTCTTGGGAATTACAGGCAACCTTGGAGGTACTGTGGGGTGGGTTCCAGACCACCGCCATAAAGCGAATATCACAATAAAGAAAGTCCCGTGAATTCTTTTTGTTTCCCAGTGCACATAAAAGTTATGTTTACGCCATACTGTAGTCTATTAAGTGTGCAATAGCATTATGTCTAAGAAAACAATGTACGTACTTAATTAAAAATACTTCTTGTTAAAAAATGCTAACCATCCTCTGAGCCTTTGGTGGCTAGTAATCTTTTTGCTGGTGAAGGGTTTGAAGTATGGCGAGAATTACTAAAATGTGACACGGAGACACAAAGTGAGTAAATGATGTTGGAAAAATGGTGCCGATAGATTTGCTCCATGCAGGGTTTTCACAAACCTTCAACTATTAAAAAAAAAAAAAAAAAAAAAAAAAAGCAATATCTGAGAAACGCAATAAAGCGAAGCACAATGAACTGAGGGATGCCTGTATAAGCAGTTTGGTATTGCGGGGGAGGGGAGCCGTCGAGGGACCGGGAATTGGAAAAACAAAGCTGGAAAGGTAACTAGGAGCCGGTTAAGGAGTTTGGATTTGATCTTAAGACATGGGAGCTACTGAGGAAATTTTGGCAGAAGAGAGATACAGTCAGATTTGCATCTGGAAACTTCCCCTGAGCTGCAACAGAGTGAAGGCTGGCTGGATTGGAGAAGGGAGATGAAGACAGGGAAACCATCAAAAGATAAAATCAGTCCCATATTGGGGGCCTGTAATCAGCAGCAGAGGCTGGGCTCCATGCATGGCTCAATCAACTCACGGCCCTGAACCTTTATTAAACACCAACTGGTACCCAGCATGGTGCCAAGCCACCGGCTGGGATGACAGACTTCAGCCCCGAGATGGCTAATGCACGAGTGAGTGCCTATGTGGAGACAGGATGGCCAAGAGGAGAGAAAATAGATTTGAAGATGCAGACGGGGGAGGGGGGGTGTTGCTGGAGGGGATGGGAGAGAAAGGTATAAAGGTCAGCTGGGGCTTCGGCTTGGCACGAAGATTTATAACCTCCCCGCTCTTTCTCTCGCCCCCTCCCCATCCTCGCCCCCTTTCTCTTTCTGGCGGCCTGTTCTAGAGACACACATTATCTCTATTAATACCAGCCACAAGGTCATTACTCAGGCAGCAACTTTTCCTCCAGCATAAATATTTATACAGGACTGACCTGTGACTGCTGCGTTTTCCTTTTATTTGATTCCTGCCGCCTTTTGTGTCTTGCGAGTCTGTCGGCTAACATGTTTAGCCCCTCTGTCTGGAAGCTTCGGAGCCAGCCAAGTCTCTGGGAATGGAAGAGGGGGGAGGCGGGGAGGCGAGAAGGAGGAGGATGCAGGGCGGGTACCACTTGCCCGATACCAGTGAGAACCCAAGTGGTGAGGTTGTGAGGAACTCTTCTGCTGTTTAATAACAGGCTGGCCAAGTTCTAAAGGAAAGGACTGCACTGGGGGCTCTTTTTTCCCCTCAACCCTGCAACACCCCACTGCACCCCCAAAATCCAGGTCAGAATCAGACTTTGATGAAACTCACGGAGCTTATGCATCAGGGCCCTACCTTCTGTAAGAGCCTCTTTTCTGACCTTGGGTGGGGGCCTAGCAGATTGTTCCCAGGGTCAAGGATTCTTATAAAATTGGCAAAAACCAGATATTTTGCATGCTTTCACTTAGAGATCCCCCAATTGAGCGAGCAGGCTCTCCCCCAACCCCGGACCTGGATCTGCCCCCATTTGCGGTGATTTGATTTGGTTCTTTGGCTGGGAGTAAATGTCAAGATGTAAATATTGCATGAAATAATAATAATAATGACAACAGTAATAGCTACTACTACTTTTAGAGTGCCTACTGCTTACCAGGTTTTTTTTTCCATTTCGTTCTTGCAGTGATCTTGAGACAAGCATTCTTACCCCCAGGAATTTGGGGCTCAGGGAAGTTAAGTGTCTAGCCTGATGTCTCACAGTTAGTAAGTAGGGGACTTAGGACCAGGACCCAGGGCTGGCTCTGCTGTGCTCTAAACCTCTAAAAGTAGGAGTAATTGGAATAACGTGTGGTGTGTCTGCTATGCCCCAGGTATTGGACATATACGTATTGATTTCACACCCTCTAGCAAACAGTCCTGCAAGGTAGGAAGGGAATACTGGCCCCGTCCTGCAAATTAGAAACCAGAGGAAAGTAAGGTTGCTAAATCAATACAGCAAATACAGCCCAAGTCAAAATCGGAGACCTGGTGAGTCTGGCTCTTCCCCAGCTGCATGATTGCAACCCTGCTGCAAAGGTTGGCAGGGAGCAACCCCAAATGCAGTTACGTTTGGTTGTGCAATTAAGGGGGCTGTTTCCCTCACTGTTTTCTTTTATGCTGTTTTGACAGTTTCATCAAGGAAATTTTTTACATTTTCACTAAAGGAAAATGGAGATGCCAGAGAACGCTTTCTTTCCCTCTGTTAGTGGGTCGGACATGAGGCCAAGGTGGGGACTGGTGAAATGGTCATGTGGGGAGGCTGGTCAGGATAGAAGGACAGGTGTTTAAAAGGACTGCTTCTTTGCTCCTGGGCTCCGCCCTTCCCCCTCCCACCCCACAGCCTAGACCTCAGCCTATCGATGTCTGCCGAGAAATGCTAAACCACCAGCAATCTCCTTTAAGGCCAGAGATATATCTGTTCCATTCCCAGTGCATCCTCAGCACCCAACACCGTTCCTGGCACAAGAGCAGGTGCTTAATAAATATTCATTGCATCAACAAATGAGCAAATAAATGACCTCCACCGGGACCACCTCTTAGAATCATTTGAATTTTAATGAAAGCTCTGAGACTCAAAAAAGTCCTTAATGACTTAAGGGGCCTGGGTACACTTCAAGGGACACTGACACAGCACAGCAGGAAAGAGCTGCGGATTTGGGACTGTTCAAATGGCCACCTTCCTCAATAACTAGCTGTGAGACTTGGGGAAGTCATTTCTCTCCTCTGAACCTCTGTGCCATCTAGAGAAATAAGGGGCGGACCGTGTGAGTTCTAAGTGGCGAGGCAGGGTGGTGCCCTGAAGGGTGGAACACAATAGTTATGAACACCAGCCAGACTTCCTGGGCTCAGATCACAGCTTCACCAGGACTAGCTGTGTGTCTAATATGCAAGTGACTCAACCTTTCTGTGCTTCAGTTTCCCCATCTGGAAAATGGGAATAGTCGTAGTACCCAACTCACTGAGATTTTACAAGGATTCAGTTAGTTAATACATATCAAATGTAAAGCTCTTAGGACAATGCCTGGCATAAAGAACATGACTGATACACGTTGCCCATGATTATTATCCGTATCTATGAATCGGAAGGTATTGTACTCATATTATATTCATAATAGTAATCATAGTCTACGTCATTGACCAAGTGCTTACAGTATGCAAGACATTATGTGCTTTGCTCCTTGCAAAACTCTGTAGGGTGTTTACCTTTGCTTTCATGGACTCCAATTTGCAGATGGAGAAACAGAGGCACAGAGCAGTTAAGCCACTTGACTGAAGTCCTGATACAGGGACAGATATGAACTAGAGTTTGGCACCAAAGTCTGGCTACAAATTCAGATACTTACCGAGGCCAGGCAAGTGACTCCAGTGGGTGAAGGGGACCTGCCATAAGACAAGAGATAAGGAACTGCATGTATTTTGATCAGGCATAACACTAGCCTCGTTACATTGTCTTTTGAATTTATATTTGTTCCCAAGTTTGGCTGCCATTTGAATCATGTGAGGATTTAAAAAAATAGTGACGTCAGGTGTCATCCCCAGAGACTTGGACATCATTGGCGTGGGGGACAGTACCTGAGCAGCAGCATTTTTATCAGTTCCCCAGTTGATTCTAATGTACTAAGATTGAGAGCCACTGTTGAAGAGCACTGAGTGAGCCAAGTGAGACGTGCTAGTTGCCATCTTCAGCTAGGGAACCACCAGTTTGCAACCTTCCATAAAGATACAACATCTTTGATTGAGACGAATCAATCTATCTATCCACTCTCACCCACCTACCATCCACCTGCCCACACAATCCCCCACCATTCACCCTCCCAGACAGCCATTCTCCCATTCTTCTATCCTTCCTTCCTTCTTTCCACCCACCCACCCACCCATCCATCCATCCACCCACCCACCCACCCATTCATCTATCCATCCATCAATTCATCCACCCACCCATTCATCTATCCATCCATCAATTCATCCACCCACCCATTCATCTATCCATCCATCCATCCATCCATCCATCCATCCACCCACCCATTCATCTATCCATCCATCCATCCATCCATCCATCCATCCATCCACCCACCCACCCACCCATTCATCTATCCATCCATCCATCCACCCACCCATTCATCTATCCATCCATCCATCCATCCATCCATCCATTGACCCACCCACCCATTCATCCACCCACCCATTCATCTATCCATTCTTGCAGTCATCCATTCATTCATCTGCTTATCTACAAACCCATCCATATGTCCCCTTACCCCTATATATATAATCCACCTATACATTTGTCCATCTACCCTCCCACTGATCTATCCTTTCACCCATCTCTCTATTCACGCATCCCTCCCTCTGTTCTTTTTTTTTTTTTAACCAAGGGTGGGGGAATTCTTTTTTTTTTTAGACACCGATTGTACTTGAACATTTGTTATTTTTTTATTTTATTTTATTTTATTTTTAATTAATTAATTTATTTTTGGCTGTGTTGGGTCTTCGTTTCTGTGTGAGGGCTTTCTCTAGTTGTGGCAAGCGGGGGCCACTCTTCATCGCGGTGCGCGGGCCTCTCACTATCGCGGCCTCTCTTGTTGCGGAGCACAGGCTCCAGACGTGCAGGCTCAGTAGTTGTGGCTCACGGGCCTAGTTGCTCCGCGGCATGTGGGATCTTCCCAGACCAGGGCTCGAACCCGTGTCCCCTGCATTAGCAGGCAGATTCTCAACCACTGCACCACCAGGGAAGCCCCCCCTCTGTTCTTTTGTCTCTCCTTCCCCATCTTCCCTCCTTTCCTTCCATCCTCTCTCCCTTCCTTCCTTCTCTCTTTAATTCTAGCCCCCCCTCCTCCAGACCACAGCCTGGAATGACCCTCGGCACAGGCCTAATTGCAATGCCGTCAACAGCTTCTCCCCATCTCTTCTTCTAAAAGTTTCGCTTCCACGATTTAGACGTTAGTGAGCTTCTTGGAGGTGCCTGGCGGAAGTGAGCCAGAGAAAGAAAAGCAATCTGTTTCTGGTTTTCCCTGAATGACCTTTCTTTCCCGAGGAAGTCTCTTATAAACACTTCCAGCTCCGGCAGACGCCAGGACTTTTGAACGGCTCCTCCAAGTCGAAAGGCAATCTCGAGCGCATACCTGGTGTGCGATGATCTGCATCCAGGGAGAGGGTTAAGTGAGGCGCTGACCGTGCAACCCAGGACCAGCCCCAGGGACTCTCCTCTCCTCCCACAGCTGGCAGGCGCAGCGGCAGTGCAAGGGCAGGACTGCAAAGGCTCTTCCTGAGTTCCTGACGTGACTTTCTACTTCAAGAGTCTTTCCCCATCCCAACTTCTAAGTGTATTTGATGTCCTTGACACAACTGATATTTGGGACCAGATAATTCTTCGTTGTGGGGGTCTGTCCCGTGTACTGTAGGATGTTGAGCAGCCCTGGTCTGTACCCTTTTGATGTCAGTAGCCTCCTGCCCTCCTCGACTGCCCCTGGGTCGTGGCAAACAGAAATGTCTCTGGACATTGCCAGATAGCTTCTGGGGGGCAGTAATAGTAATAACAATAATGATGTAATAATAATAGTAATGAGAATTAGCACTGATGGGCCGTCAAATAGATCAGGGACACGTGGTTGTCAACCATGGCTGCAGATCAGAATTACTCAGAGAGTTTTAAAATTCACAGTGCCCGTGCATACCCTGGGTCAATTACATCAGGCTCTCTGGGGGTGGCCTCAGCATTGCTAGAGCTCCCCAGGTGATTCCAAAGTACAGCTGAGCTAGAGAACCTCTGGTCTAGGATGACTTTATGTCCAGGTTTGCCCAAGACATTCACCGTTTACATCTGTTGTCCCAGATCAATAATAGTATTCATTCTTCAACATGCCCTAGTTTAGACAATAAAGTATGTAGTCACCCGTCCTACATCTCATTTGATCTTCTTACCAGTTCTCACAGATAGGTACAGTTATTACCCCCAGATATGCCTATGAGAGCTGAGACCCAGAGAGAAGAAATTGTTGGCTCACGGTTGCACAATTTGTAAATGGCTCAGTCAAGATTTGAAACCAGGACTGGTCTCACTCTGGTGCTGGGGGCTGCTGAACCCTACGCTATACCGTCTCCCTACACCAGCCTCACTGGAGGGATTCCTAGGCTTAATACAGATGAGTATTTATGAAGAGTTGGTCTGTGATAAGGGACATTTTTCCTTTAAGGACAGCATTCACATTTTTCAAGATTCTAGAGTATCTTTAAGATCAGCTCATGACTATTTTTTCCTACTTGGAATTTTCTCTTTTTTTGGCATGTAAAAGCAACACTTTTTTCTTCAATTAGGGTAAGCTAGGTTATGATGTGGTAACAAACAATCCCCAAATCTCAGTGGGCTTAAAGGCAAACAGAGAAAAATATGTTTGTTTCTCTTTTATGCTCCATATACATCTTGGATCAGCCAGAGGGGCTCTGCTGGTCGTGGTCATTCAGTGACCCTGGCTGACAGAGTAGGCACATTCTCAAAATAACTGGTCTCCCACTGGCACTTCAATGCTACAGCTCAGAAGTAGCTATACTCACATATCACTATGCTCACAAACTCATTGGCCAGGACTAGTCACATGGTCCTCCTCAAATAGAAGAGGACAGAAAATAAAATCTTGCTATATGCCAAGAGCTGGAGAGCTAGACAGGTAGTAATAGCAGAAGTGACAACAATTTACATGTTCATTGAAGAAAATTTGGAAAATGCAGAAAACCATAGAGAAGATGAAATGCCTGCTATAGACTGAATATTTGTGGTCCCCCATTCATATGTTAAAACCCAACCCCAAAGGTAATGGTATTGGAGGTGGAGCCTTTGGAAACTGCTTAGGTTATGAGGGTGGAGCCCTCATGAATGAGACTAGTGCCTTTATAAAAGGGACCTGGGAGAGCGCCTTTGCCCCCTTCTGCCATTTGAGGACACAGTGAAGGTCACCTCTGAACCAGGAAGTGGGCTCTCCCCAGACACGAAATCTACTGGCACCTGGTCTCAGACTTCCCAGCCTGCAGAATTGTAAGAAATAAATGTCTGCTGTTTAAACCACCCAGCCCACGGTATTTTGTTATAGCAGCCAGAATAGACTAAGACAACACTTAATTCCAACTGGTGGAGGACAACCATTGCTACATTGTTAACATTTTGCCTTACACCCTCTTAGTTTCTCTTTCTTTGGACACACACACAATTATGGAATTATGATTATACTGTGCATACTGAGTTTTTATTTAGCAACATGTTCTCATGTAATTTCTCTGATCCTGAAATATTTTTTCAAAAACATAATCTTCACAATTGAAAAATATCCCATTGTAAGACTACCCCAACTTGATTTAATTGGTTCTCTGTTGTTGGATGTTTAAGGTCGTTTTAGGCATTAACCTCTGTGTGTCTCTGATTATTTCCTTGGCTTAAAGTTCCAGGAGAGAAATTCAATACTTGATTGGTATAAATATTTTAGATAAATTTGCAAATTGCCTCCGTGAGGTTATACCAACTCATACTCCTGCAAGTAGTACCTGAGAATGCCCTGTTCCTGGCCCTCTCCACTGTTGGCCATTATCACCTCTTTAAACCTTTGCCAATCTTGAGAAGAGAAAAAAATTCTATCTCTATTTCCCTTGCATTTCTTTATTCACTAGAGCAGGTGAACATTTTTTCATATGCTTATTAGCTTTTGTAGTTTTTCTTTCATGAATTGGTTTTTGATGTGCCTAAACCCTCCCGTTGCATGTGACTCTGCCTCTGGAAAGATGTAAATGCACCAGTTTGGCATACGTTTCCCTTGGCAGAAATTGATTTCGAATGAGAGGAGGCTGTTAGGGGAAAAATTCTAGGGGATGCTCCAAGGTGGAGAAATTGAGTCCACGTGGACACCTTCCTCTACTCCCTGCAAATGTCCATACTTAGGTCAGGTGCTGGTGAAAACCATGGGTTTAGAGTCAGATAGAGCTGGGTCAGATCCTGGTTCTACCACTTACTTGCTGTGTGACTTTGATCAAGTGGCTTAACCCCTCTGGGGCTCCAATTTTCTCATCATTATACTAAGTATAATGGTATCACTTTTCTCACTATGTTTTTGGGAGGCTTACATGAAATAATGTCTGTGTTTGGCTATTCTTGTTGTTGTTGATATTATTATCATGATGACCATAATTATTACTGGTACTATAAATGATTGCAGTTGACTGTTAGTATGTTTTCTTAGGGGTCTCTCCTTGTGGAGGTCACCTGTGAGGGCTATTCTGGAAACTCTGCGTCCGTCCTGCAGCTTCCCGTGCATCGCACGGTCTCAGACCAGCCTGCGCTGGAACTGTCAGCCATTTAAAACTCATCCTAGGCTGACAGCTTTTCCATGGGGCTGGGGTATTATAGGGACTTTTCTGGCTTAGTGGGTGTAGTGGGTTGAATGGTGACCTCCAAAAAGATATCTCTACATGAGATCATTCTGGATTACCTGGGTGGGCCCTAAATTCAATGACAGGTGTCCTTACAAAAGTGAGGCAGAGGGAGATTAGACAGATGAAAGTGGAGGACACACAGAGACACAGATGAGAAGGCCATGGGAAGACAGAAGCAGAGATCTGAGTGATGCTGTCATAAGCCAAGGAATGCTAGGAGCTCCAGAAGCTGGAAGAGGCAAGCAAAGATTCTCCCCCACAGCCTTGGGAGGGAGCGTGCCCCTGCCACCACCTTGATTTTGGACTTCTGGCCTCCAGAACTAAGAGAATAAATTCCCGTTGTTTTAAGCCACCTAGTTTGTGGCAATTTGTTACATCAGCCCCAGAAAATTAATACAGCAGCCTCACCAGGAACAGCAGTGTAAGTGCAAACTGGGAAAAGGAGCTTGAGTCGAAGGCCAGGAGACTGGTTTCTAGGCTTGGGGCTGTCTTTCATTTCTGGGTGATCTTGGATAACTCAGTTTTCCTTTCTGGACCTCAGTGTCTCCATCTGTGAAATGGGGAGTAGGCTGATTCATGGGTGGTAAGCTCTTCTTAGACAGACAATTTATGAAAGTAAGTGAAGTGGGCCTGGGTGACAGCATACTAGGGAGAACGGGTGACTGGGTCAACTCAGGGGCCCTTAACCCTCTGAAGGGCCCAGCCATCACTCAGCTCCTACAGATCGTTGCTGGACAGGAATGCCGGCCTGATGTCGCCAGAGCTTTAATTTTTCAAGAGAAGAGAGATATCAAGCTTTTTATGTAAAATCTGATATTTCAGTGTTTGCAGTTAATTCACATTTCTTACAGGCACAACACGGGCCAAGCAAAGCAATCCTGCAAGCCAAAAGTGACCTATAATCTAGTTGATCTTCGAGGTCTCTTTCCAGCCCCCGATGCTCTGATTCTCTGACTTACGGGAATACTCATGGGTTCCAGAGCCTTGACCTTGACAAGCCCAGGAGAGTAGACCAGATGGTGGGGAGAACTTGGGCTCATCCATTTTGGAACTGGGCAGGACCAACAGGCAGAAGAAACCCAAGTGGTTTGGTCCACAAATGCCCGATGATTCATTTTTCCCTCCTTGCTGAGCTGCTAGGTTTCAGGTAGCAGGCTTGATTTTTATGTGTGAAGCTTAAGCCCCCCTAGTCAGCCTGCACCCCATGATACTCCATAAATCGTAGGCTGTTTTTATTATTAATAATAAAATCCAGCTGATACTGGAAGTGCTAAGGAAATGTGGCATGGGAGAAGGAAAGGCTGGAAAGTGGATGAAGAATGGTCTTGCACCCATGAGCAAATGGTTTGAGAATTCAAAACTTTCCATCGGAATGCAGGTTCCTGTTCGTTTTCACCCATCCCGTGTTTATGCAGCAGTTACTATGTGCCCAGCGCTGTGAGGATACTGAGGATACAGGAGTGCATAAGACAGATGCCTTCCTACCACCGTGGACTTGAGTCTCGGGAGGGGAGCGTGGATAATTAGATGAGCAATTCCTCAAAGTGTGAAAAAGAGGCTAATAGAACAGGGTTTGTGGGAGATCTATGAGAGGGGTCAAAGCACTATTCCCAGTGGGAATGTCACTTAAGCTCTCAACAGAAGGACATGCAGAAGCCAGTCAGGCAAAGAGCGTGTACGCAAGAGCCAGAGCCCAGCCAAGGACAATGGATCCAGGATGGGAGCTCCTGTGTCAAAGAACCAGTGATGTGATTAAACTTCTCGGGGCGTCAATGTTCCCACCTGAAAAATGAGAGGGCTGTTCTGGACAGTCTCTCGGGTCCTTTGAGCTCTGCTAGCACATGCATCTTGGGTGACAAACTGAAATTGAGATGGATTGGGACATTCTGCCATACCTATTTGGCCTTTGTCGGCCTGAATAATCATGGAAAGAGCCGCTCTGGAAGCTGTTGAGGGTGGGACAAGACATTTCCAGCTGCAGGTTCATCTCCGTTATTGTGCGTGGCACTGACACCATCCACTGAATGTGCCTTAAGATTGGGCACCGGGATAGAAGGCTTCCCCTTGTTAGTAGCGATAGTCATGAATGGTTATAGTCTATTTACCATGCACTCAGCATAGACATCCTTCATTCACACAACACGTATTTATCAAGTCCCAGGCACTGTGCTAGACAGTGGGGAGACAATGGTGAATAAAGCAGGAAGATTCCAGGCTGACACAGAGCTCACATGAGTAACGCAATGAACTAGAAAATGCTGGCAAAGAGTAAGATGATGAAACTAAGTGTGTGTGTATGCATGAGAGAGGGACAGACAGACAGCCAGCCACAGAGAGAGAGAGAGAGAGAGAGCGCAAACTAAGGGTTATACTTAAGGTTATGCAGTCACAGGTGACCACTCGGAGAAGCTGACTTCTGAGCAGAGATCTGAAGTTGCCAGGACATCAGTCAGGTGAGATCAGGGAAAGGGCATTCTAGGCACAGGGAACAGCAAGTGCAAAGGCACTGAGGTGGGAACAAACTTGGCGTGTTCACGGAAGCAGGGCAGTGGAGGGCTGAAACTTGGTGAGCAAGGGAGAAGTGGGACGGGCATCAGGGCCAGAGCACCAGAGGGTCTTTTCTTTCCAAGCACAGTGAGAACCTCCTGAGAGGTGTGAAGCAGGGGAATGACGTGATCTGATTTATATTTTGCGAAGACAAACTTGACCTCTCTTTGGGGCAGCAAGAGTGGAGGCAGAGGGACCAGTTAGGGGCCTATTGAAGTTGTCTGGGCAGGAGATGATGGCGGATTGGTAGTAGTGGAGACGGAGCAAGGGGCCATTTTCAGGGCATCTTTTGGAAATGAAGCTGACACAATCTGCTGATGGATTGGCTACAGGTAAACAGAGAACACGGAGGAATCAAAAGAGAGGAATCAAAACATCCCTATGTCTTTGCCTTGCTTGGTCCAATGGATTTTCATGTTTGATCTCCATAACTACCCTTTGAGGTGGGTATTATTATCCCCATTCTATGACTGGAGAAACTGAGGCAACCCTAAAGGTCAGAACCAGAACGTAAACCAAGCCCGTTTGCCTCTAGAGGCCATTTGGAATCCTCTCTGCTCATGATTTCCCTTCTCTCTTTGTTTGCATTGCTCCATTCCTTCCTCAGGGACTGGCTTGCCACCCAAGATCCAGCCCTTTTCCCCTTGCTTTGGGTGAGAGACCAGGTTGGTGTAGCTCAGTCGGGTAACCCCTGAAATGTCAGATCATGTCAACTCTCTGAGGGCAGAGATCAGCGGGGCAGAAAGTGCCTCTGGAACCCGCTCTGGGAAGTGTGTCTCACCAACCCTTTGAATGCTACCCGGGATCTCTGGGCCCCCCCCTGCTCCCCCGATGGCTTCTAGCTTTCCACTGGTGACAGCTTGGATGATCTCCTGTGACAGGGGGAATATGCAGCCACAGGGATGCAGCTCCGTGCCCGGGAAATGTCACCTCCAATTGATGTCACAGAGGAGAGAGAAGCAATTAAGGCGCCAGCCAATTCTTGAAGCTCTGGCTCCAGGCGAACTGTGGGCGTTGGAGAGGGAGATGGAGGAGGAAGGAGCAAGGAAGGAATAGCAGCAGGGAGAGGGTTGAAGAGGAGAGGGCAAGTTAGGGAAAGATGCCCATTTTCTGGCACAGAGTAGGTCTGCAATAAGTGTGTGTTGAAGGGATAAATGAAGATCGTATTGGATGCTGTGGTGTGACACCCAGATCTCCCTGCCCTCAGAACCAATGGACTCATTCCTCTAGCTCCAGAGATGTAAGATGTTTCAGGCTCACAGCTGAGTCTCTCTGCAGGACCTGCCCTTGGCTGAAGGGAGATACTTGCCCACTCTCCAGGGAAAGCCTACACCCAGTGACTGATGGATTTGCTTGTAGAAAGATGAAGCCCCCTTGCATTGACTTAAACCAGCTCTGATGGACCATCCCGGCTTCTGAGCTCCCTGTAGGATTGACTGAGACAACTGCATCACAGCCCACATCCTCCCTCTGCCCAATCCTGCTTCCTTTGCTTCCTTGCAGGGGTTGTTCCTGCTAGCAATCCCCAGCAAAATCCCTGCATGCAAATCTCTGCCTCAGAAGACCCCATCTCCAACAAATACCTTACAGTGACAAAAATCTTTGGTGTATGGCTATTTGTAATGTTCATCCCTCCTTCCAAGTTCTACGAGGAAAGGATTGTTGCTGGATTAAACCCTGGGTTCCCTGTTGTTGTGGAGAATCTGGGTAATGGGTGAAATGGAGCAAGAATTAAAGAAATCACAGAGGATTTTGTATCTGCATCATAAATATTCCCAGAGTTTAGGTAGAGCTAGAAAATCTGTGAAGCTGGAGTTTCAGAGATGGATATTTTAAAAGGGGAGAGAAGATATTTCCAGGTGTAACTAACATCCGAATGGAGGGTACTGAGAGAGGCAGGAGTGAGAATAAAATTTGAAAGATGTTTACTGTACAGTCACAATGCACCATCCCCTCCTTCCTTGGGATTTGCTTGAGAGAGGGATATTTGGAATACTTTTACTTTGTTTTCTGACTTCAGAGACCGGGCTGCATGGGAGGCTGGGATTATTTGGGTTACAAGTATGACTGAATGGAAAGGGAGTAGATGAAAGTGAAGGAAGAGAAGATAACTATGAAGTAACAGGAGGTATAGAAAAAAAGAAGATACATCCCTATGACTTGGAGAAGAGTCAAACAGAATTAAGGAGAAAAAGGATGAAATTAGAGTGAGAAAGACATATTCCTCACAGTATTGGACATGTCAGCCAAGTTGCCAACACACCCAATACTTTTCCATCATTAAAACTGCTCTGTCTGCAGCTCCCTGTGGGGTGAGTATACAGAGGCTGGTCTTTGCACAGAAGTTGGCTCTAATTAGCTCAAGGATGTGTGTTAATTAGGTTAAGATCCAGCAGCTATAACAAAGGGCAAAATAATAATAACCCAAGAAAACTGTGATGTTTATTTCTCTTGCAATGGTCCAAGCATAAGCAGTGCCTTTGGCTTGATTATCCCACAGTGATGGAGTCCCACTCCCTAGTTCCTTCCGTCTCATTTCTCTGTGTTAACACTTGGGGTCTAAGGTGACTGCTCCAGTTCCTGCCATAAAGTCTGCATTCTGTTCAGTGGGATGGGAGGGAGGGGGCATAGAAGTCATAATCTTCCTTTTAAGGCTATGATCCCTCACCTCTGTTGACTTCCTATTGGCCAGAACTTAGTCACATGGCTATGACTGAGATCGAAAGGGAGTTGAAAATAGTCTTTTTCAAAAAAAAAAAAAAATTTATTTATTTGGCTGTGCCAGGTCTTAGTTGCGGTATGCGGGGTCTTTCAGTTACGGCATGTGGGGTCTTTTAGTTGCGGCATGCGGGGTCTTTTAGTTGCGGTATGCGGGATCTAGTTCCCTTGACCAGGGATCGAACCCGGGCCCCCTGCATTGGGAGCGCAGAGCCTTAGCCACTGGACCACCAGGGAAGTCCCGAAAAATACAGTCTTTACTTAAGGGAGCCATGTGTCCAGTTAAACTTTATGGATTCTATTAGTAAAGAAAGGGTGGAAGGATGGCTATTGAGGGGTAACTGGCAGTCTCTGGCACAGATGGTCACGTGACGGTGATCCAAACATTGGGGCTGATGAAGTTGACCTGAAGCAGTTGTGGCCCATTACAGGCTGTGATGCAGTTGTCTCAGTCAATCCTACAGGGAGCTCAGAAGCCGGGATGGTCCATCAGAGCTGGTTTAAGTCAATGCAAGGGGGCTTCATCTTTCTACACGCAAATCCATCAGTCACTGGGTGTAGGCTTTCCCTGGAGAGTGGGCAAGTATCTCCCTTCAGCCAAGGGCAGGTCCTGCAGAGAGACTCAGCTGTGAGCCTGAAACATCTTACATCTCTGGAGCTAGAGGAATGAGTCCATTGGTTCTGAGGGAGGAAGCGGCGTACAGGGTGATCAGCCCTCAAGCTGTGAAATCACTTTCAGTGCTCAGTTCTGAATATACGTATTGTTACACGTCAGGATGCTTTGGGCTGGGAGTAACAGAAAACCTGGTCTCAAACTTAGACAACAATTAAAGCTGTATCCTCATGTTGTGGAAGTCCAGAGGTAGGGTGGACTCAGGCAGGGACCGAGAAGCTCAGTGATGTCTCCAGTGATTCAGGGACTCAGGGTCATTCACTCGAACATCTTCATGTGTGGCTTCATCCTCGGGCTGGCTGGTTCCACTCATTATCACAATATGGTGACCAACAGCTATGAGGCAACAGGTTTCCTTGGTCATACCTGCCAGGAGAGACGGAGAGAGAAGAAACTGTTCTACACTCACATGCAAAAAAAGTCCTTCCAATCAGTTAGATTGGACCAGTTTAGATAATACACACCTCCTCCCCTGGGCTAATAAAAGATGCTTATTGATTTAGACTCAGCTGCTTCTACATGAAGAGATGGGGATGGAGTGGATACCTGGATAAAATCAGAGTTCTCTTAGGTTTCTGTTGGCAATCCTAAAGATTCTACTTACCTTACAATAAACTCCCTTTTTCTTAAGGTGGCCTGAGAATGCCTTATCCCTGAAACCCAGAGTGCTTAATTAATGCACCAATAAAAGACTCAAGGCAAGATACTCCAGAGGGGCTGAAGGAGGAAGAAAAAAAAGAATGAAGGGACTACCCTGGCGGTCCAGTGGTTAAGACTCCACGCTTCCATTGCAGGGGACTCGGGTTCAATCCCTGGTCGGGGAACTAAGATCCCGCATGCCGCAAGGTGCAGCCAGAAAAAAGAAAAGAAAAGAAAAAGAAAAAAAAAGAATAAAGGCCATACATGCTAGTGAGTCTCCAGAATATTGAGAGAAGAAGCTATTGCCAGTGACTTCCAAGGTCATTCAGGACAATTTGTGTGATGGAGAGAAGATATGGCTTTGACTCATCAGAAGCCACTTCAGAGGAAAACCAGGGTCATCCAAGAACATCTTAGGCAGCTTGCAGGTTAGACACCAAGAGGGGGAGTAGAGAACTCCTATTCGGCATGGACAGAGAGACCGTGAATGGGGCAACCAGTTGCCCTATTGGAAAAGAGCATCCAGTTGATGCCCTAGTTGATGGCTACATCTGGGATGGCATATAGGTGTCATTCCAAGGGCCACTGTGATTTGTAGTGGCCCTCGGAGCAATCCTTGAGAAGCATTCAGAATCCCAACTAGTGGAGATCCCTGGGCTACTTAGTCCTATTTCAGGACTTTCTTTCTTAGTTTTACTCTCTGCCTTTGAAGAACTATCCCTTAGCGGTTTCGATGTCACTTCCCTTTCGTGTTGAATCTTTCTGGAGATGGTCTGAGTATCTTCCTTGTCCTGTTCCTCTAAGAAGTGGTATGTCAAAAGGACAGAGGATGGTCTCTGAATTTGGGATTTGAACCCCAGGTTTCTCAACCAACTAGGCGACTCAAAGATACTGTTTCCTTTCTCTGAGCTTCAGGTTCCTCACGTGTGACATAGAGAATAATGTCTATTTGAGATGAATGATCTGAGGACCAGATTTAATAGATACAACAGATCCAGGCTGCTGCTCACTTTGCATTTTGACATCTTGAAAGTTTTTCACTCTAGTTACTCCAGCCCGCAAGATCACAGATCACCTTTTGTTCTTCTGATTTTATTTGTTCATCTGTTCCTTCACAACTGCAACTTACAGTGGTGCTGGGGGAATAACTCTGTCCTCATCTTGACGTTCAGATGTAGGTCCAAAGGCACCCTTCTGGACATTCCTGGGTTGGGTTCCCTTCAGCCAAGTTCTTGGGACTTTATACCATCTTCTTTTAAGATGGAGCATATTTGGACACAGTAAATGAATTCATGGCACTTCAAGGACAGATCTAGGTGTTAACACTGAAAGTAACCCAAAGCAAAGAGTGAAATTAATTACACTGAAATTACAAGGTGCTTTTGCGCTGCATCTGAAGATCAAGATGAGGAAAATGTTTGTTTGTTTTGTATCAGGCAATAGCTGTCAAGGAATATAAAAAGCTGAGAGCGCAAGGGGGTCATTTGCAATCGCTATTCTTTTCAGATTTTATACCCCCATCTAGATTCCCCTGCTGAGAAGCAGGCTGGACACTCAGACCTGGAAACCCATGCCAGACAGCTAAGTTCTAGAAGTCAGCTCCTGACGGTTTTTGGCAACATTGGGCCTCTTTGGGCCAAGGGTTTAGTGCCAAGAGTAATTGTGATTTATGCCCCTAACCTCTTCGGGTGCAAAATGGTTTTGATTAGATGCATACCACGTTTATTAAGCCTTGCACAAAGCAGGCTGGGGGCTTGGCTGGTCTGCCATAAAAGGGAAGGAGGTTTACACGGCTCCCTGCAGGATTCATTTAATCTCTTGGGGATTTACTGACCTTCAATTAGAACTGTTAAGTACTGTTTACACGGTTCCTAATTCATACAAGACTAGTGTAAGGCTGAACTTTGCTTTCATTAAGGACCTATGAATCAAGAAAATAAAAAATAAAAAAGTCTTTGTCACGTAAGATGTGATTTGGGTAAAAAAACAAAAAAATTGAAAACAAAAAGCCATTAGGAGTTGAAAGTCTTACTTTGTCATCATTCAAGAGTGGCTTGATACTAAAGAGTTGATACATTTTTAGGGTGGGTTTTAAAAAAAAACCCACCTGATTGGAGATTATTCACGTGAGGATCACCTTTACAGTTTTAAAACTTTCTTACAGAGAACTGGGAAAAGACAGATCCTTGAATTCTTTTCTGTTGTTCAAAAATTAGGATTCCCTTTTATCTGCCAGAAGGAAGAGTGCTATTGATCCCTTATCAGGACCAAATATTCACACAGAAATTGCCTTTAGCTGTGCCTTCAAACTGCAGTACATGGACCCCATTGGGTACACCTAGGATACCAGGGCCACATAAAACCATGAAACATCATCCACACACATTATTCAAGGATTTGGGAGGAAAGAACACATTTTAAAAGATGTGGGAAAAAGCACAACAGTATTAGATCAGAAGTCACAAACTCAAATGCCCACAGGGGATAGGCAGGTGTAAGAATGAGTGAATTAGTCTGGTTAGGCACTAATTGGTAAAGAACTCATGTTCCTTCTAAAAAGATATCCACTGCTCATCCACAGCCTCAGTAAATACTGTGGAATGACGTGCCAGAAGGTGTCCATCCTTTCTCCTGGCTTTGGGACTCATTCTATGCAAATCGTTCAGAGCCACAGCCTCATGCCAGGAGAAGTGATTTAAAACCCTTGGACGTGTTACGGGCATTGCTCCAATTTCCGCCTTGGAAGCAGAACCTTTAAGCTGTGACATCCTAGGGTTGTGTTGAACAAATTCAACGAGAGGGTGGCGTGATAATCACAATGATCTTGTTAATATCATGTCACTGAATGCCCCCGACTGTCCTGTGTGGCAGGTATTATTATCCTTGTTTGACAGATCGGGAAATGGAGGCTTAGCCAGGTGAAGACCCCTGCTCAGGTAACATATGTGACCACACACGGGAAGAGGCACATGTAGCCTCACACGCAATCTCATTGCCCAGAGCCTGTGTTCTTGGTTATCGTGAAACGCCATGCAGGGACTGGGAAGGAATTCTAGTGTTTCCCTTTATTACACAACTTGGCCTCCATTTAGAGTGCATTTTCTGAGGTCCACTGGTGAAACTGACATGAGTCTTTTTTTTCTCACTTTCCAGAGGGCAGAAAAATTTCACCTTTGGTTGAAAGGATGAGTTAGAGCACACCCACTTTGGTGATCTGTGATGAATTTAGCTCTTGCCCAGATAAACTGCAGAGGGCATTTAATGGAGAAACTACCACACCTCTACCCTTGGTGGCTTAAAGTCTCTATCTTTGGTTGGGTTTTTCCAGAATTAACTGGGATTTGAAGACTGATAGTTTAGTTGAGAAGTGATTTCAGGAAGCACATGTAGAGAAATCAGGAAATGAAGAGAGTGTATTAATAAGCAAGTTACAACCATGATGTAGGGTTGCCAGATAAAATAAAAGACACCCAGTTAAATTTGAATTTCAGGTGAACAGCAAATAATGTTTTTTTTTTTTTTAACCACGTGGCATGCGGGATTCCCCCACCAGGGATCGAACTGGTGCCCCCTGCAGTAGAAGCGTGGAGTCCTAACCACTGGACTGCCAGGGAATTCTGAACAACAAGTAATGTTTAAATGTATGTCCCACATATTCCATGGGACCTACCTATGCTGTTTTTCATTGTTTATCTGAAGTTCAAAGTTAACTGAGCTTGCTGTATTATTATTTGCTAAATCTGACAGCCCTATACTTAGGACTTCTGAAAGGTGGTGTCCAGCATGCTTAAGAACTGTTCCGCCTGAGAAGCAGGGAAGCAGGAACATTCATCCTCTATCTTACATTTGTCATCGGTTGAGAGCTACTTCCGGGCTCATCAACTCCCTGGCAATTCTGGCCTGCCCTGCTCAAGGCTGAACCTGCTCCTTCAGGTTGAGAAAGCCCCAGGCAGGAGGACACAGGTGCTTGTACCTGTGGGACTTGGGTAAGGGGACTGAGGTGCTTAGGCTCCAAATGTAGGGAGGCGCTAACTCTCAGGTCATGGGAGTTCAGGGTCAGCCTTACTCTCCTCACCCTGGCCTGGCCCTGGCTTGCAGGAAGACGTCTTTGGCAAGCATGAAAACCTTCAGTGGTGAGGGGATACGGGCCAGGCATCGACGGCATCTGCTATAGTCTTCCATGAGCTTACAGACAAAGATCGCAGGGTAAAGGATCCCAGGTAGGAAATTCTGCTCCTCTGAGAGTTTTCCTTCTGGTTCAGGGGTCCCCAAATTTATAAAGACCTGCCTGTTTTACATATGAAGAGGAAGATACTTCAGTCCTTCTCACTGGATTCCCAGGTCTCTCTACTATTTACTTTATTTGTTCTTTTTTTTTTTTTAATGATTTCAATAAGTTTTTATTTAGGTGGGGTGACATGGAATAAAATGCATTTTTGTCAACTCCCTTTGGTCTTTGTTTCTCTCAATTTATTTTCCACCGTAGATTTTATTGTATGAGATTATTTTTTTCAGTTTATATTGAGTTAGCTTGTATTTATTTTCCATTACTCAAAGTTATCATTCAGAGTCCTCTTCAAATTCTACTAACTTTCTTTTTTTTTTTTAACATCTTTATTGGAGTATAATTGCATTACAATGGTGTGTTAGTTTCTGCTTTATAACAAAGTGAATCAGTTATACGTATACATATGTTCCCATATCTCTTCCCTCTTGCATCTCCTTCCCTCCCACCCTCCCTATCCCACCCCTCTAGGTGGTCACTTTATTTGTTCTTAACTCATGTTAGTTTTCTGCAGCCCAGTGTTACCTAGCGTATCACATCTCTTCTATGATAATCATGTAACGATTGTCTAGTCCAGGAAGTGGGACTGGTGGCACTTTGGAGGTGCCCATTTTTTCTTGGAAGAGATGCTACAGATGAGATCAGTCTGAACTGATGATGAAGGAGGTGAAGAAGCAAGGCGTGCCCAATTTCATGCCCAGAGATTCTCTTCATCTGCCCTGTGTGATGACAATGTGGTGGATGGCAATAGAAGAGAGATCTCTCCTCCACTCCCTCGTTTTGCTCATCCTGCTGTTCACATGTTAATGGGCATTGAGTGTCTTCTCAGCTCTGGATGCTACACTTGGTCATTTTATCGACAGCAGAGGTGTCAGCCTATTTTAGGCAACCGAGTGTTTTTATGTCCTGTTTGCAATTCTCAGGAGAAGGCATGGTTTACCTTGAGTAGTGACATCCTACACTGTCAACAAATTCTTCATGTTGTTTAAAGTCCTCCTATAATTTATAATTCTTTACTTACTTACATTTCTCTACTGATCTTACATTTTTTTATCCATATGGTAGATTGGTTTCGAGCACGAAATTTGGACTTGGAAATGGGGGTGAATTCTGCCCCCTACACTTGCTAAATGTGAGATCTAGAAGCCAGGCAGGTCACTTGACCTTTGTGCTCAAGTTCTCTGCCTACAGAGTGGGGATGAGAATGCTGTGTTTATCATAGAGGGTTGTATAAGAGTCAGGAGAGGCCAAGTCTTGCTACAGTAATTACCAACCTCTAAATCGCAATGGCTTAAACCAACACAGATTGATTTCTTACTCATGCTATATGTTCTTTGCACACCAGCAGGGGCCTCTTTTCTATTATCCCCACCTTCAGACTAAGAGTAACCAAAGAACATTTACAAAAACAGAAGATATTTCAAGATAAGATGGATTAATGGGTGAGCTCAACACCCACTTTGTTGACCTGATAGTGAGTTTAGCTCATCTCTAGATAATTCTAAATGGGATTTGCAAGATTTAACCTCGATGGGTTAAGATGGCTATTTCGGAGTGGGTAATCCCCAAAGCAACTAGGATTTGAATGCAAGAAGAATTTTTTGGGAAGTGATTCCAGGAAGCATTGATAGGGAAGTGAGAAAACCAGAAAGGAATGGAAAGGAGCCAGTACAGGGTGTGTTAGTAGGCAAGTATGGCGTTCTGGGCAACTAGCAACTCAATCCATATGGCGACCATGGCCAACTGGAGTGGCACTTTTCATGGTGGCAAGGGGAAGGTCATATGCATCAGGGTCATGCACTGGCAATTAGATGCTCCAGCCAGGCACTGACAGGCATAATTGTCTCCCATACTCAATTGGCCAGAATTGATAACTTGGCCCAACCCAAATATAAGAGACGTAGGGAAGTACAATTGTCCTAAGGGCAGAAAGCGAACGAGGCATATTATTGAACAGCACTTACGTTTATCGCAGGTGGTTGTGGGATTCGATGAGATAATATTTGTAAAGCATATGGTGTAGAAGTTGGCACAGAGTGAATGCACAATAAATGCTGGTTGCTCTTTTAATTATGAAGATATATGCCCCACTAGATTATGAACAATGTAAGGGAAGGGATCTCATCTTCTAATAATACTATCCTTTATTGTTGAATACTTCCCATGTGCTGAGTACTTTGCCAAATAGCATCCTCACAACAACCCCAGGAGGTAGGTGACTATTATTTTCAATGCCATTTTACAGATGAGGAAACTAAGTCTTAGTGGGATTAAGTAAGATGCTCAGTCTCATCTGGGAAGTAAGCGGCAGTGCAAGGATCTAAACCCATGCCAAAGCCCACGCATTTGGCATCACACTCTAGTGCCTCCGTCTTTGTACTGCTGGCATCCAGCACCAAGCCTTATGCAGAGTAGGGGCTCCATGAATATTTGCAGAACTGGCTAGAGTAACTTTTTTGACCTTGTAAGTGCATCAGAGGCCTTCCACTGACTCCTTCCTCTAGCATGCATTCCTCCCAAAGATGGCAATGTGCCAACTGTTTTACACTGTTGGCCCAAACAACCTTCTTCTTGCCATTTAATTACTGTACATAATTCCAAGATTCGGCATTCCTCATCACCTGCCCTTTGCCTCCTCTTCTCTTCCTGGTCAAATCCAGAGATATATCTGATATATCTATGGGTACCATGACTCTTCTTGGTCTAAGAGGTGGGCACAATATTCCAGAAATTTCCAAGGCAACTAGAACAACCTCCTTAAAGTTTTAAGAGCTTACCATCACCTAAAATTGCTATTCCTTTAGGGTTCTAATCTTTTTCCTAGCCTAGCCATCTTAAAAAAAGAAATGGAATTTCATTTGGGGGGCCCTCTGAGAATCTGACAACCTCTCCTTCCTTTTATTCAATTACAGGCTGAAAATATCAGCTGACTTTCATCTGACTTCTTGTCTATGAATATTACGTTCTGAGGAAACGTAGTATTTAGTAGCACCCTACTAAATATTACGCTCTGCATTTTTTTTTTGTCCTTTTTTTTGGTGGTGCGGGGGGTCATGGTAGACAAATAAAAATAATTCTGGGGTTATCTGAGAGCTGACATTCCACACAATAACAATAAGAACGTTTTCCAAATTTAAAACTCTGATGGAGGAAGTGGGTTACAATAGAAGCAACCTTTGACCCTGATCAGTCATAATGGTTTCCTGGATTCAGGGATATTATGGGCTGGAGCCAAGGGTTTCAGCAGAGAGAGCACAAGATGTGTTAAACTTAGAACACATTGTGTGAGTTCCGGGTGGGGCTGTTGGAGGGACATCTTTCTTCTTTTCCGGTGAAAATGATTCCTTTCCAAACAAGGATCTGGATCTTTCTCACTCTCTGGCCTGTTTATTTGTTCTGCTGCTGATTTGAAGAAGAATTTTGCATTCCTTAAGATATCAATGAATTGGAAAGTCTACACTCTGGGAACCAGTTCTAAGGATTATTCACCCCCAAGTATTTATTGAGTGATGGCTGTGTGCCAGACACTGTTCTAGATGTTGGGATATAGCAATAAGCAACAACAACAACGAAATCAGGCAACAAGCCCTATCCTGTGAAGCTTCATTCTGTAGCATGCTCCCTCACCTTTAGTGCTCCTGACATTTTGAACTGGAGAATTCATTGTCGTGGTGGCAGCGGTGGAGGCGGGATGGCCTGTGCATTGTAGGATATTTAACGGCATCCCTGACCTCTGTCCACCTGATGATGTCAGCAGCTCCCCTCCCCAGTTGTGACAACCAAAAATATCTCTAGACTTTGCTAAACATCTTGGAGGCAAAAATCACTCTTGGTTGAGAACCACTCTTCTGTTAGGAGGGAGACAGACCATAAACTATGAACTAATAAATAGGTAAATAGCAAGTTATAGAGGCTGTTAAAGGTCAGTAAAGACATGGAGTAGGCTAAGGAGGGTTGAGTCTTGGCAGTTAGGTGGGGATGCGAGATTCCTGTAATTTAAATGATGTAGTTGGGGATGTCCTTATTGACAAGGGGATATTTGACAAAGACTTGAAGGAAGCAAAGCAGTGAGCCAGTGCCATGGAGGAAGAACATTCCAGAAGGAGGGAACATCCTGTGCAAGTGGCCTGAGCATACCCAGTGGTCTCAGAGTCATCAAGGGGGTTGGTATGGCTGATGTGGAGGGAGCCAGGAGAAGATGCTCAGAGAGGAAGCAGAGAGATAAAAGGAGAGCGTGTTCAGGCCGTGCAGCCTGGGGCCTTTACGGCCACTGTCAAGGCTTTGCTTTTCTCCGAGAGGAAAGGAAATCACTGTCTGATTTTGAACAGAGGCATGATATGATCTGTCTTTTTAAAAAATTTTTTAAAATAGGACCACTCTGGCTGCTGCTGGGTTGAGAACAGACCGTAGGGAGGCAAGGAAAGAAGTAGGGCCATGGCGAGTCAAACTTGGACTCCAGGCGACTTACAGGGATGTGTCCCAGTTGGGACCTGGCTAGGCATCTAAAGGTTTCTACGGACATCATCTCCTTCTATTAAAGACACAAACACGGTGGCCAGTTGTAGCTGCCTGATATAGTAGACCATCAAGGGAAACGGGAGTTTGAATTGGCCTTATTTTCCCTGTCACCTTATCTTGTTAGGCTCTGCCCCAGGTAATGTCCTGATTTTCCCTTTGGAAACATCCTATTCTAGGTGGGAGACCAGAGGCCCAGGTCATTATAATAATTAATAATGTGTGATAGAAATAATAAGCTCACAGTTACTGGGCACTTATGATTTGCTAGATGCCATGCTATAGTCATATTATGCATTATCTCATTGAATTTTGGCCATAACCCTATGAAGTTGGTACTCATGTCATTGTTTCTCCCACAGTCCAGATGAGGAAACTGAGGCTCAGAGTGTTTATGTGACTTCTCCAAAGTTTCAGAGCCTCAGACCTCATTGACGGGCGTGTGAGAGAGATGTTCACCCAACTGACGTGGAAGGTGGAAGCTTCATGACTGCCAGGGGTTCCAGCTTCATGTTCAAAACTGTTCCCTTCCTTGTCCTGGGACTCATCATAGGGACGTTAGAGAGGAGTGCGAAAGGACAATGTAAAAACCCCTCTCTCCCAACTCTGAATCTTGTCAACTAGAACCAGAGGTGGTGAATTGTGGGTGAAGACAGGTTAGTACTACCCCCGCCTTTAGTGGATGGGGCTGGGGAGCTCAAACCCTGGCATCTACAGACCCAGGTTCAAATCCCAAACCCATCACTTAGGAGCGCTGTGATCCAGGCCAGTTACTTCAGCTCTCTGAACTTCAAATTTCCCCATCTCTAAGACTGGAATAATAATAGTATCATAGATGCTGTTAGTGCCCACCTCTATCTCCTTGTCCCCTCCTACCTCCCAAGCCACCTATAGCTTAGGTGGGCAGTTCCCAATATGCTAATGTTCAGTCCCTCTGCCCAAGGGCTTTCTCTGACTGCCCAGGATGGGGCAGATCAGAAACGCCACAGATTGCCACCCCCAGGAGTAACCTCAACCAATGAGAAATGAGATGCGGTGAGTAAAGATCCCGCTCCCTCACTGGGAGAATTCTGAGGTGTGCTCAGTGCTTTTAGGAGGTCCACAAGCTGGATTGTGCCCCAGATGACCTCAGCACTAACCTCTCATTAATGCACCTTTAATTTCTGCTTTCCTCCCTGTCTCTCCCTCTCTCCTTGTATTTCCTGGGCTCACCTCCCCAATAAACTATTTGCACCCAAATCCTACGCTCATTATCGATTTGGGGGAGGAAACCAGGACTCCTTAAGATTATTGTGATGGTTATGAGAAAGTGAATGTAAAGCACTTAGCATATTGTCAGATATATAGTGAACACTGAAAAAAATGGAAGCTGTGATGATGGCAGTGGAGACTATGATGAGGAGAAACAGAAGGAGGGAGGAGGAGGAGGAGGAGGAAGAGGAGGAGAAGGGGAAGAAGAAGAAGTGGTGGTGCTGATTATAAGGATGATAATTATGACCATGATGAAACTAAGGCCCCGGAGGTAAGTGGAGAATTGTGGATTAACAGGGCGTGGAGAGCTAGAGCAACTGCTCAACCAGGTCCATAATGTATTCATCTCCATCCGTATTTTCTCCCACTACTGAGCTCATGGAAGTCCCTCCCCATGGTCCATGTTCTCTAGGAGATAACCTGTCCCCTATTCTTTCTGAGTAGCTGACAGTCAACGAGTCAGTGAGTTCTTGCCAAACGCCAGTTCTGTATAAAAAGTGATGTGATGGGCCAGGAATTAGAAAATGTGGTCCGTGTCTAAGCTACTCCTCCATGAGAAAAGCCAAATCTCCTATTCACAAAGGTCCTTCTTGCTTTTTCATTCCGGGGCTTCACCTCGGATCCTGCTACTGGACAAGTGGACACACAGCCTTGGGACCAGTCTGCATGTATTGTCTTGAGACTGTTATTCATCTTCCTGTGTGGGTTGGCTTATTTCCTGTCTTGCTCATTCATTTCAGAACGTCCTGTTCTTAGATCAAAAGCCCTGGAAGGTTCCAAGTCAACAAATGCCATTAGGAGTTTCAACTGCAGAAAATTTGCTGAATTCAACTCTAATTCTTCCCTGGTCACTGGTGAAAGGATTGAAATTAACTCTTTTGAAGGATGAATGAGAAATGTTTGCACTTGGCTGATGGGCTCTAGAAGGTCAGATCTGGGAGTCACCTTAGCTGTCATGGCTTCCAAGCCTCTCTCATTTTACAGCAGGAAAATCAAGAGAGGTTATTTTACCAGCAGATGCCGCACAGCTAGAGGGTAGCACAGCCCAGAATAAAACACTCCTCTGGACTCTATGACTCCATTGTTTTTCTTGCTCTATTATTACCCACCTCTTGTAAATCAAGTTGCCAGAAATGCACCAGGAGCATCTTTTGGTCAAGGACAGATCTTTTTGTGCGGTGAACTGTTGCTTCCTCATTCAGCTTTTATAAATCTTGATTTTCATTTATCAGATTTTAAGAAATATCAGAGCAACTCTGTGCCTCAAAATAATGAAGCTGAAAAGAATTTCTATTTAACCTCAATGTCACAAAATCATGAAAAGCAACACGTTGAAATGAATGGTAGCTTTTTCATTCTAAATAAACTGTAATTCACCTAATTGATTCGAATGAATCCATGCATTCTGAAGCCTGCTTTTTTCCCAAGTAAAATGGCCAAACTGCTGAGCTATGACAGAGGAGAGAGGGGAAAAAAATCAGAGCATAAATATATCAAAAGTCTCCTCTTTAAGACACTAGAGAGAGCTCGCAGAGAATTCAAGAAAACCACATTTTTGGCATCCATCTGAACTTCAAAATTATTCATTTAGGTTCGTTTATTTATATCTTACTTTGTTCATCCAGAAAGGATTTCAAGAAACAATGCCCTTCAGATAAGATTATTAATATACAGCATTTACTGACCATTTATCATGTGCCAAGAACTGCATATACATGATCCCATCTAAGTTGTTCATCACAGTAACTCTAGGAGGCAACTATTATTATGCCCATTTGTAGTGGGTTGATCGGTGGCCCCCGACCCGGACCTCCCGCCCCCCGCAAAGATATGTTCACCTGGAAACTGCAAATGTGAGTTTCTTTGGAAAAAGGATCTTGGCAGATGTACATACATTAGGAATTTATTTAAAGATTTTTTTTTGATGTGGACCATTTTTAAAGTCTTTATTGAATTTGTTACAATATTGCTTCTGTTTTATGCTTTGGTTTTTTGGCCACTGAGTCATGTGGGATCTTAGCTCCCCAACCAGGGATTGAACCCACACCCCCTGCATTGGAAGGCAAACTCTTAACCACTGGACCGCCAGGGAAGTCCGAAGTTTGGGATCTTGAGTTCAGGTCACCTTGGATTATCTGGGTAGGGCCTTAAATCTAATGACAAGTGCGCTTCACAAGAAGAGAAGAACAGACATAGAGATGAAGGCCATGAGAAGGCGGAGGCAGGGATCTGAGTGAAGTGTCTCCAGCCAAAAAAAAAAAAAAGAGAGATGCATGAAAGAGCATTCCCCAAATGTTAATGGTAGCTGTCTTAGGACGCTGGGGTTTCAGGGACTTCTGCTTTCTTCATTAGTCTTCTATATATATTGTTCAAATTTTCTACAGTAAACAATACTAACTATCTAATTTGAAGAAAGAATTAAAGCGATTTTCCTTGGGGACAATGCACAATGACAGAGTATTCACTGAAAAAGGTAGCGTACAAAATTGTAGGTAGTAAATAATTACTGCAATTGTGTGTAGATTCAAGGTAAGTCAGTCCTTACCTTGACCACGTGGGGCAGGTACTGATATCTCCCCAGTTTCCAGAAGAAGAGCCTGAGTCTCAGAATTAGAAAGTACTGGAGGGACTTCCCTGGTGGTCCAGTGGGTAAGACTCCATGCTCCCAATGCAGGGGGCCAGGGGTTCGATCCCTGGTCAGGGAACTAGATCCCACATGCATGCTGCAACTAAGAGTTCATATGCTGCAACTAAGAAGCCCGCATGCCGCAACTAAAGAGCCCGCATGCTGCAACTAAAGATCCCACATGCCACAACTGACCCGGTGCAGCCAAAATAAATAAATATTAAAAAAAGAGAAAGTACTGGAGCTGTTGCATTTAAGTCTCCATTAAAGAGAGTATTCTCTTATGCTCACCATTCCTTTGGACCTTCCTTAGGTCTAAATTATACCAAAAGCCCACCTTTTTGGTTTTCTCTCAGACTAATCAATGTTCACATCTCCAAAGTGCCCCCAAGTTATGGAGAAACAGAGGTAGTCTTCTTTTTTCCCAGCCAATTCTCTCTTCTGAGTGGAAAACCTGAAAGTTCCCCAGTGTTAAAGACTCTAATCTGGGTGTGAAGAGAGAAGATAAAATGTGAGATGCTAATTCCAGTCTTTTGAGAACACCTAGAGGAAGGCTGTCCTCTCAAGTTCATGAAGGAAGGCGGACTTTTTCCACTGGCAAGTTGAAACCTATCGTAAGCAATTTAAACCTCCTGTCTGGACCTCAGTGGCTAGGGACTGGCTTTTCTACAGCCCATATTTTAGCCAAGACTATAGAGGGTTGAATCTCTTTTTTTTTTTTTTTAGATTCGAGTTATTTTTGCCCAGTCATATTGGGAACTCTGAGTATTCGATTCTAGAACACCAAACGCAGAGAACTGGGCTGGAGGGCACCTCAGCTGCCGCCACCGCCCTCTGTAATCTACTCTGTGCCTGGCACTTGGACACACACTTTATAGATATAATCTCATGGAGGCCTCAGAACAAACCTGAATGGTAAACTCTATCATCTCCAATTTCCAGACACGGGGACTGAATCTTAGTAGGTCAAGGAGCTTGGATGTGGCAGAATCTGGGACTGAGCCAGAAATATCTGTCCTCACGGTATTTGCCCCTCTGCGGATCTGCCCCTCCAGCCTTGGACATTCAGAGTCAAGTGTAGGTGAATTAGAATCTCACAGCTTCAATGTTCCTCTTGGACATCCAGGAGGTCGGGACTGCAGAATCTGCATTATGTCCAAAGGAACTGGCAATGTTATGAGAAAAACAGTTCAAGGAAAATAACAAAGGATAACAGTGTTAACGATCAACGTCAAGACCGTGTCCTTTCTGGACCTCAGACCTCAAAACGGTGTGACCCTGAAAAAGTAGTTTCCCCTCCCCTGGGCCTCAGTTTCCCCATTAATACATGTTCTAGAATCACCCGGGGAATCTTTTAAAAGTGGTCAGTTCCAAGATTTATCTTGGACTTCTAAATCCAAACTTCCTGGGGAGAACCTCACTTATTAATTAGTTAATTTAGCAGATACTTATTGATATTTACTGGATGCTTAGCTGTTGGAGATGAAATGGCGTATCTGTCAGGGTTCCACTGGGAGATAGACTAGCCCATAGGCTATAGAATTGGATAATTTGAGGAGTTTCATAAAGGAGCTAATACAGGGACAAGGCAGGGATATAGCAGAAGCATAAAGGATAGTGCAGTACCTGGGAGCTAGCAACATTGGGGCTTTTACAACCCCTAGACCTGAAGGAAGTGGGGATTGTTACCTGTATCTGGAGGGAGAGAGCTATGGAGAGAGGTCCTCCTTAGGTGAGCTGTGACCTTCATCTAGAATGGGTTTTCTTAACATTGACACTGTTGATATTTGGAGCTGGACAATTCTTTGTTGGGGGGTCTGTCCTGTGCATTGCAGGGTGTTTAGCAGCATTCCTGGCCTCTACCCACTGGATGCCAGCAGTGCCCTCCAGACATCCCAAATGTCCCCTGGGAGGCAACATTATCCCCAGTTGGCAACCACTGATCTAGAGATGCAGCTAGCTTGTCGCGACCTCACAAGTTAGAAGACACCTTAATCTCCCACTCCCTTTTTCATTCAGCCTCCTGCTAGGATTTCCCATTGGCCAAAACTCAACCAGAAACCAGAGGTGAGAACGTGCACTGATGTCCTCCAAGAAGTCAGCTCTGAGGCTGGATAAGACCCTTCTCCTTCAAGAGCTTACAGTCTGTGTGGGGCTGGAGGAAGAGGCAGAGAATAAACAAATACATAACACAAGATAATTTCAGAGCATAATTAGCGAGATGAAAACAAACCAACAAACAAAAAAAACAGGACCATGCAACAGAGAATGGCTGAGCTCTGTTGAACAGGTGATGGTTAAGCTAAGACTTGAATGATGTGCTGGGGCCAGCCTTGAAAATATTGGGAAGGGGGCGGGGATACCCCAGGCAAAAGGAACTCCAGGCAAAGCATGTGCAAAGGCCCTAAAATCTACATTTATTCATTTATTTGTTTGTTTTTGAGGTATGTTATTGGGATGTAATTTAGACATACTAAAATATGCAACTATTAACTGTACTGATTGGTGAGTTTCTGTAAATGTATCTGCCGCTGTAACCATCATCCAGATTAAGACTCAGAACGTTTCCATCTCCCCAGAAAGTTCCCTTATGCTCCCAATCATGTCCTTCTCGCCTGCTACTCTTCTCACTTTTATTGCTATAGATTAGTTTTTTTTTTTAAATTTTATTTTTTTTAATTTTTTTTAAGTCTTTATTGAATTTGTTACAATATTGCTTCTGTTTTACGTTTTGGTTTTTTGGCCGCAGGGCATATGGGATCTTAGCTCCCCAGCCAGGGACTGAACCCGCATCCCCTGCATTGGAAGGCAAAGTCTTAACCACTGGACCACCAGGGAAGTCCCGCCATAGACTAGTTTTGCCTGCCTTTGAACTTCACATAAATGGACCCACGCAGTGTGTACTTTCCTGTGTCTGGCTTCTTTCACTCAACACTAGATCTGTGCAATTCTTTCATGTTGTTGAATGTATCAGGAGTTTGTTTCTTTTTATTGCTGAATATTATTCCATTGTATGGATGTACCAGCGTAGGTTAATCCATTCTCCTGTTGAAGGATACCTGGGTTGGTTCCAGTTTGGGGGTAATTATGAATAAAGCAGCTGTGAACATTTGCTTGCAAATCTTTTTGTGGATCTATGCATTCATTTCTCTTGGATGCAGTTTTTGAGTCTGGGGATAGATGTGTCTTTACTAGAAATTACCAAACAGTTTTGCATTAGATTTTGATGTGAAGGTAGACTGGAAAACCTAGGATTCAAAGTTTTCCAGTGCTAGCTCCCAGTCTCACCAAACACATAGGTCTGTTACTTGGTCCATTATAGGGTCGTCCCTCACGCCTACCCCCCAGGTGCCATGGATCCCAGAGACAGCTCTCCTTGGGCTGGGTACCTGGGCAAAACCTTCCCCTTCCTGGCCCGGCCTCCCACCTCCTTCAGGGGTGTGTGTGCCTTAAATCATGGCGCAGCAGCTAATTCTTTGCAGCTTTCGGGTTACTGTCTCCATAAGCAGACAGGAGGGCGCCCTGACACAGTTAAAGATCACAAGCTTTGATAACCTGGCCTTCTGATTTACGATAATCCAGGTCTCCACGTTCTCCTAATGAGGGGAACTCGGAGTGTCAACCCGTTTATTAAATGCTCAGAACCATGTGTGAGCCGGACCGAGGTAAGAAGTCAATCATATTTTCATTTATCCTGCGTGTCCCCCCTCCTGTTCGTTCATTCCTCTCTCCCTGAGACTGTCCGCCTGCCAAGCTCTTTCTTTTCATCTCCAAAGGGGAGGACTTTAGGACAGATCATTGGCAGAGACGGTTGGGGTCCGTAATGTTTGCACTTTCCTACTGATTTCATAGGTGTTTGGAAGTTAATGATACTCAACACCTCATGATTCTTTCCTATATGTCAAACAAAGGCATGAAAGGGAAAGTGACCAGAGGCGAGAGGCAGGGGGCACAGGGCAGTCCCAGCAACATAGCAATAGCTTTCTCTCTCCTTCACCCCGACCCTGCAGAGACTGGTGAGTCTTATTGCAAATGGAAGACGGATTAATATTCCTGAAGTTGCTGGGATCTAATGAAGTCTTAATTCATCTCCCTTAATTCCCTTTGAAATAGAAAAAGGCACAAATCAAAATAACGGATGGCCCAGCTGCTTTAATCTCTCCTTTTTCTCACCCCTCTCCCCCTTCGCATCTTGGTCACTGTCACTTTCTTAATCTCCGAAGATTCCACCCCGATTCCTTTCAAGTGGCATCAGCTCCGTCTCATAGGTTTGGTCTTCTGGATGTGGCATAAATATTTCTGCCTGCTTGAGGCCCCTGGCTGGATTCTGTTCTTGGACGTGGCTGGGGGAGGGGGCCGAGCTGGCGACGCTGAATTCACTTGGTGAGAAGAGCTCTGGACAGTCCAGCATGGGGACTCCTGAAGAGTTTGCAACTTCACATTCCGTTGGGGAACTTGGTGCCTTAAGCATCGTTTGGTGGGGATGCCGGTTTATATTGTGACTTTGTCTACGCTCCATCTTGTGATTGAATGATACCCCTTGTTTCATTTAAAATAACCTCAGGAGTAAGCTTGGGAGCAGTTTAATCTTTTCTCCCCATTCTTATGCAATTCTTATATTGTGTATCTTGCCCACTGCCTGGCTTAGCATAGATGCTACATAAACGTTTGTTGAATAAATGAACAAATGGGTGGATGAGTAAACAGAATAACCCAATTGTGCATTGCACAGCCTTTAACTTAAGTGTGGTCTTGATTTGTTTTTATGTAAAGTGCACAGATATAGTCAGGCCTGTGGTAACACAGAACTCCTTAGCATTGCATAATGAACCCTGCCACATCTGCTGTCTGCTCACTTTGTAAAGCTGCAGATCCTGAAGGTACGGGAGGTTGGAATGAAGGAAACTGACATTGTCACATGACTGCGTCATGCTGAGTACTGTGCTAGGTGCTTCATGCTTATACTGATCCTGGTGTGTCCCCTAGAAATCATCTGCTTATCTATCCGTCCTAGATTTCAGGCCAATAACACTTTTTTGTTGTTGTTCTTTGAGTTTGGATGCTATCCTGAAGCCAATAGAGAGACACAAAGAGGATTTAAGATTTTAATTTTAGATGTACATTTAGAAAGATCCCTGGCTGTAGGTCTCTGTTGCAAGGGCTCAAATCAGCCCTTGTAGTGTGAAAGCTGCCATAGACAATATGTAAATGAATGAACACGGCTGTGTTCCAATAAAACTTTATTCACGCAAACTGGCAATGGATTGCATTGGCCCACTGGTTGTAGTTGCAGACCCTGGGTCAAGTCCTTCCATGAGTAGTGAAAAAGTGTATTCCAGCCCCAGGGAAGAGAGGGCACGTACCCCAAGGAACTGAATGTGGTTTGCAAGGCTACAGCATAAGGTGTTGGCAGCTCCCGAGGCAAATGGGGACGGACAATCCTGGACTCAGGAACTGTTTGCCAACGTCAGGCCTGGTAGAGCAACGGTGTTCAGAATGCTTCGCTGGAACTGCATTTGCCTCTTAAGATAGAATCCAGGGCAGAGCATCGATGAAGAGAGAAGTGGGAATCGTGGCTTGGGGCTGGAGCTGCTTGCTCTCTCCCATATACACCCTTAAGCAGGACCATCCAGAGCCGCTTCTGCCTGGGCTGACTGCTGGAAAGGAAGGCTGTCGGCTTCTGATGGATCAAAGGAGCCAGGACAGTGTCATTCCTGGTCTCCGGGGCTGAGCTCTCCACGCCTCCTCACCAGAGGCCCCTTCAGAGGAGGACAGGTCACTTCCATCAGTCCTGAGGCTTCTCTCTATTTTAAGATGAAAATTAACCCTAATTTTTGAGTGCTATCCGTGTGCAGCTTGGTTTCAGGCAGAATAGAATGTATAAACTATCCACCTACATTTTCCTTATCGGCTCCTCCACCTCATCGGTTTTGTACAGTCAAGATTTTATCCAGAAATGTGGGATCTCCTGGTTGAATCTTTTCACTGTGTTCTCACATGTTTGTTCTGGGAGAAGAAAAATTGAGTGATAGTTTGGAATCCTGTGTTTATCCCTCCTCCTCTTGTTAATTGGGACCTGCAGTTCTCTCCTCTAATAATAGTATCTTGCATATGGATGGCATGGTTAACAGCAAGCTTGCCCTCAAATCCACTTCTTATTCTTTCCCTTCTGTGCTTTTCTCTGTATCATAGGAAGCTCTGGTTCCCAGCCTGTTGGAAAGGGTTGGCCGATGGGAAAAGTGCTGGAAAACTGGAGAGTGACAGAAGGAGAGAAGCCAGGGTATTTCTATGTCATTCTCTGCTTCCAGAAGCATCTCCTGCAGCTGCTGCCTCTTCTCCTTAGCTCCATCTCTGATAGGACAGCTCCTTCCTCTCTTATCTCAGTTCCATTGGGCCCTAGTGACTACAGGATGCCCCAGCTTCTGGCCCTGGCAAAGCTACCTTCTCTTGTTATCCCTCCAGCCCAAGGGAAGTAGCTGCTTCTTGCTCTTGACAGCCTCTGGGTTGCTTCCTCACTTCCTGTCGGCTTCTCAGCTCTTCCATCATTGGGGTAGTCAGTTCCCTTTATTAAACTCCCTCTGTCTGAAAGACCTTTAGTGGTTTCTGTTTTCTGGCTGGATCCTGACAAATACATACAGCATCTCACAATTAAAAGTGTTCTTCTCTGTTCCATGACCTCATTTTGACTTCTATGTACACAACCTCAGGGAAGGCTTCAAGGCAGGTACTACTGCACAATTATGCAAATGATAAAAAAGATAGAGGGGAAAATATGTCACCCAAAGTCCTGGATTAAGGCAGCATGACTCAGGGGAGCCTTGTGCACCATTGTTCGAATCCCAACTTCACTGACTATCTGTACGTAGGGCTTCTCGTAACTCATGTCACTTCTCAGAGCCTCAGTTTCTTCCTCTCTAAATTGATAATAATAATAGGGCTGCTGTGAAGGTTTAAAAGATGTTGTTATGTAAAGAATGTAGCACTCTCTGATATGCAGTAGAAGTTCAACAAATGTTAGCAATGACAGTAGAAACTCTCTTTACCATCCTCTGGTTCATTGATTCAACAAATAGTCGGCCTTCTCCATTCCCTATGCAAATATGCATAATGACATGTACCTATCATTGTATTATCATACAGAACAGTTTTATTGCCCTAAAAATCCTCTGTGCTCTGCCTATTCCTCCTTCCCTCCCCCATAACCTCTGATAACCCCTTGATCTTTTTACTGTCTCCATAGTTTTGCTTTTTCCAGAATGTTATATAGTTGGAATCATAGGGCATGCAATCTTTTCAGGTTGGCTTCTTTCACCTAGTGACCTGCATTTAAGTTTCTTCTATGTCGTTTCATGGCTCAATAGCTGATTTCTTTTTACTTCTGAGTAATATTCTGTTATCTGGATGTACCACAGTTTATTTATCCATTCACTTACTGAAGGACATCTTGGTTGCCTCCAAGTTTTGGCAGTTATCAATAAAGCTGCTATAAACTTCCATGTGCAGGTTTTTGTATGGACATAAGTTTTCAACTCATTTGGGTAAATATCAAGAAGCATGATTGCAGGACTGTATGGTAAGAGTATGATTAGTTTTGTAAGGGACCTCTAGCGCTCTTCCAAAGTGGCTGTACCCTTTTATGCTCCCACCAACAGTGAATGAGAATTCCTATTGCTATACACCGTCACCAACATTTGATGTTGTTAGTGTTTTGGATTTTGGTCATTCTCGTAGGTTTGTAGTGGTATCTCACTGTTGCTTTAATTTGCAATTCCCTAATGACATGTGATGTTGAACATCTTTTCATATACTTATTTGCCATCTGCATATCTTCTTTGATGAAGTGTCTGTTAAGCCCTTTGGCCCATTAAAAAAATTATTGAAGTATAGTTGATTTACAATGTTGTGTTTAATTTCTGCTGAACAGCAAAGTGACTCAGTTATATATATATATATACACATATGTATATATATTCTTTTTATAGTCTTTTCCATTATGGTTTATTATAGGATATTGAATATAGTTCCCTGTGCTATACAGTAGGACCTTGTGGTTTATCCATCCTATATATACTAGTTTGCATCTGCTAATTCCAAACTCCCAATCCTTCCCTCCACCTCCGTGCCCCGCCCCCCCATGGCAACCACAAGTCTGTTCTCTATGTCTGTGAGTCTGCTTTTGTTTCGTAGATAGGTTCATTTGTGTTGTATTTTATTTTATTTTATTTTATTAATTTTTAAATTTATTTATTTATTTATGGCTGTGTTGGGTCTTCGTTTCTGTGCGAGGGCTTTCTCTAGTTGTGGCAAGTGGGGGCCACTCTTCATTGCGGTGCACGGGCCTCTCACTGTCGCAGCCTCTCTTGTTGCAGAGCACAGGCTCCAGACGCGCAGGCTCAGCAATTGTGGCTCACGGGCCTAGTTGCTCCGCGGCACGTGGGATCCTCCCAGACCAGGGCTCGAACCCGTGTCCCCTGCATTGGCAGGCAGATTCTCAACCACTGCGCCACCAGGGAAACCCTGTGTTGTATTTTAGATTCCACATATAACTAACATCATATGGTATTTGCCTTTCTCTTTCTGATTTACTTCACTTAGTATGATAGTCTCTAGGTCCATCCATGTTGCTGCAAATGGCATTATTCGGCCCATTTTTTAATTGAGTTGTTCATTTTCTTGCTGTTGAGTTTGAAGATTCTTCGTATATTTTAGACAACAGTCCTTTATCAGATTGGTTTCATGTTTTGTTTTGTTTTGTTTTTAATATTTTATTTATTTATTTATTTATTTATTTATGGCTGTGTTGGGTCTTCGTTTCTGTGTGAGGGCTTTCTCCAGTTGCGGCAAGTGGGGGCCACTCTTCATCGCGGTGCGCTGGCCTCTCATTATCGTGGCCTCTCTTGTTGCGGAGCACAGGCTCCAGACATGCAGGCTCAGTAATTGTGGCTCACGGGCCCAGTTGCTCTGCGGCATGTGGAATCTTCCCAGACCAGGGCTCGAACCCGTGTCCCCTGCATTGGCGGGCAGATTCTCAACCACTGCGCCACCAGGGAAGCCCTGGTTTCATGTTTTAAAATATTTTTCAAAGTAAAATATTTTTTTAACATCTTTATTGGAGTATAATTGCTTTACAATGGTGTGTTAGTTTCTGCTTTGTAACAAAGTGAATCAGCTATACGTATACATATATCCCCATATCTCCTCCCTCTTGCATCTCCCTCCCACCCTCCCTATCCCACCCGTCTAGGTCGTCACAAAGCACAGAGCTGATCTCCCTGTGCTATGCAGCTGCTTCCCACTAGCCATCTATTTCAAAGTAAAATATTTTAATTGTAGTTGGTTAAAACTAGTGTCTCTTTCCACTTCCCCAAATGTCAGGGGTCATTGAAGTGACTGCTCATGGGAAGTTGAGGTAGGGATATATTTAGACTGGATTAAATGGACTATATTTGTGTGGTTCAAAGTCATTTCTATGTGAAGGTTTATCTAGCCATTCCAATGTGGAAATGGCTTCCAGAAATGCTCCTCCCACCTCATTATACCTACTCACTGATGTTGTGACCTACAAGTGCGGGATCAGAGAGCATATTTCAATATGAATACATTCTATGGTGCCTGACACCAGAGGTATGTGGAGGAGAAACAAGGTTTGAAATATACAGAGCCAGGAACTAGTCTATGGAAAATTCAATTATCAAATGAGTAAAACTGTGAGCAGAGGATTCAGTTAGAATGACAAGTAGTCAAAACGGAAGTTCTTTGCTATCGGGAATATGCTTGAAAGTATAGCTTTAACAGGTATACTCACCCGATATCCTCTATTCGATGGAACTCATGTAAAATAGAATTGATCAATTTTTGTGGTTCCAGGGCACAACCTGTATCAGTACCACAAACGGTGAGAAATTTCAATGTTATGTGTTCCAAGTATAAACAAAATGATTAACCCTGCTAAAGAAAATACTGAATTCTAGTCTTTCCAGAGAAGACATTATTACAAAATGATTGTCATATAAAGAAGTGATTAAGAGTTTGTGGTCAGAAGTTATAGGATAAAAATATTTTAGCCACGTGAGAGGTAATTAATTAATAAAAATATTATTATCTCTTTCTCTAAATTTTGTGACATTTATAGTCTTTCCACTTTTTCAAAGAGTGGAAACCTGTGATTTCTCTTCTCATTCTAAATAGGTATCGATATTTGTATCTAATTCTATATTTGTAATTTAGCTTTCTTTTCCTTCAAAAAGGGCTGCCAAATTGTATAAGCTTCAGACCCCACAAAACCAGGATCTATCCCTCCTTGTTCTTTTAATTATACAATTTAATAACATTTCACAGAAACCAGTGAAAAATGAGTGTGTTGAGGAACAACTGCATCCATAGAAACGAAACTGTGTGCTTTGGAAAAATCTGATTGGATTTGAGTTGCTAAAAACAATTGCCGTTGAATTAAGCATAGGTGAAAAAAAGCAAGATTGAGGAAATGTTAATCATGATCATCTAGAAGGAGTATTCCCTTGGACTGCTTTGCAGTGACTTTAATTTATCACTCTACACCTCAAAGAAACCAAAACCGGACCCCGCAGAGAAGACCTTGTGGATACGTGTTATAAAAGATGGCTAAGTAGAATTGTGACGGCATGCCAGGCTTTGTGCTGCCTGGGGGGGGTCCAGGTGGGATGGGGATTTGCTCATTTAATTCTCAACAGAACGTATCAGACAGTCTACCAGTTGCCCAGACGTGGCAACTGAGAGAAAATCGAGTTGTCATTTTTTTCTGGCCTACTCACTTCACTTTACAGATGGGTAAACAGAGGCCCAGAGATAGAAATTGTATTTCTCGGGCAACACAGTCATGGGGGAGCAGAGCCAGGGACCCAGGTCTCCAGCCTGACCATCTTTCTGTCTTTCCACAACCCTGGAAGAGGCAGGAGGGAAGGGAGAATTCAGGTAGGAATTTGAAGCTCCCATATGTTTAACTTATTACGGTGTTCATAATGTCACAATGGAAGAGGAAATGGGCGGAGCCTCAGAAACTCCCAAAGGCCCTCCGATTCCCTTGCCGCCATATCCCCTCCATGAATTATGCCTCCGTTCTCTCACGGAGGCTGTGGTCTGAGCCTGAGATAAAAGGCAAGAATGAGGACTTGAACTGGTTTCCTCCACCGGCCCCGCTGCTTCCCCAGATATACCCACATTCTTTTGGATATAGATCACGGTTAAAAAACAAACACACTGGAATACTACTCAGCCATAAAAAAGAATGAAATTTTGCCATTTGCAGCAACATGGATGGACCTGGAGGGTATTATGCTTAGTGAAATAAGTCAGACAGAGAAACACAAGTACTGTATGTTGTCCCTTATATGTGGAGTCTAAGAAACAAACAAGCGAATGAATATAACAAAACAGAAACAGACACAGATGTAGAGAACAAACAAGCGGTTCCCAGTGGGGAGAGGGGTGGTGGGAAGAGCAAGATAGGCAAAGGGATGAAGAGGCACAAACTACTAGGTATAAAATAAATAAGCTACACGGATATATTGTACAGCACAGGGAATAGAGCCAACATCTTATAATAACTTTAAATGGAGCATAATCTATAAAAGTATTGAATCACGATGTTGTACACCTGAAACTAATATAATATTGTAAATCAACTATACTTCAACAGAAGAAAATAAAGGTAATATCTTCTTCTTAAAAAAAACCACAGGGACTTCCCTGGTGGAGCAATGGTTAAGAACCCGCCTGCCAATGTGGGGGACACGGGTTCGAGCCCTGGTCCGGGAAGATCCCACATGCCGCGGAGCGACTAGGCCCGTGTGCCACAACTAGAGCCCCCGGAGGGGCCACCGCAGTGAGGAGCCCACACACCGCGGCGGGGAGTGGCCCCTGCTCGCTGCAGCTGGAGAGAGCCCGCACGCAGGGACGAGGACCCAATGCACCCAGAGATGAATGAATAAACCAATTACTTAAAAAAAAAAAAAAGAGAGCAGATTGCTCCATCTCCTATAAAATAAAATAATATAAAATTAAAAAAAAGAAGTGGTTATGGAGATGGTTGTAGAGATCAATGATGACAACCTCTAAAAACACACAAACACACACACACACAAAGACAAAAACAATGGTCTGGTCCTGGTCTGGATCACCAGAGCTATGGTCTAAATTACTAGAGTCACCAGCCAGGAAAGAATCAAGAAGATGTATTTTGACCCTATTGGAGGAAGTGCCCTATTCCCGGTGAGAAGAGATTCCTGCTGTTCTATGATCACAAACAGCCTTAGTCCACCTGTGAGAACAGACAGGCAAGGGCAAAGGGTCATCACAGGGCTCTGGGGATTTGGCTGGGTGGGGATTTGTGTTGGTGTGGACAGGGTCATCTTGGCCTGATGAATTCTCTATTGCTCCCTTGTGAAGCCAAGAGGCCTGGGTTCAAAGACCAGGGGCCAGCTGGGTGGCAGCCTCTCCTTCCCTCCATCTCCTGGGCGCTGGGAGCCTGAGCAGGTCTGTCTGAGGAACCCACTGTTTTCCTCCTGGAGACTTTGGCTGCAGCTACCTACGGGGACTGGCATTCCAGCTGTCTCACATAAAACCCCCAGCTCTTTAAAATCCCCAGTTAAAGCCTGAGCCCCCATAAAATTTGCCAGGCTGGGTTTGGGGCATGAGACCCACACCTTCTGCACAGTCTGAGGACGCTGTAATGAGGCCTCACTAGGAAGCGCAGACCCTAGTCTGGCTGGACTCCCAGCTGTAACTATACCCAGGAAGGTGAGGGATGTGTTAGCTGAGACCCAGAGCATCTGAAAGGCGGGCTCGAGGAGCCACAAGGAACAGCCATGGAGCCACACAGAGGAGTCTTTAGTGGCCATTTACAGGAGGTGAAATTCCTCAGCAGTCGGAGCTTGGATGCAGTGTGGAGAAGTCACAGTGCAAAGGCTTCAGGAGAAGAGATAAAGAGTTAAAGGATTAGAAGTGACCGCCTTCCGGCAGCTTCCCTGAAATGCATGCCGATTAGACAAAATTCCTTGTACCTCGTTGGGGCTCCACAGATACTCGTGAAATAGATGAATGAATGGAAGATGACTTTCCCTAGCAATGCATTTCTGAAACTGATGGTCCGGTTGGTGATATAATGTATCCTGTGGTAGGCAAGGCAGGCAGGCATCAGAAAGGAAAGGACAATTCGGAACACACCCCAAAGACTGCACCTTCTCTGCTCCCAAACCCCCATTTTGCAGAATATCTTTTAGTGCAGGGCTTGAAACTCTCAATCTATAGGGGCCAGCCACGTGATCCATGAGCAAGGTGGGTAGAGACAGAGGATGGAGGGGACTCTGGTGATCTGGTGAGCCCGTGTCCCCTTCCAAGGGGACATCCACTGCCCAGCTGCTCTAACTGTTGCCGTGCAGGATTTCAGGTCACTGTTTTCAGGTATTCTGGCTTTTCAAGAGTTACCAGAATGCCACATTTAAACAAAGTGAAATCTCCTACTTTTAAAAATACAGGCAACTAATTCACAAATTTAAAAGGACCCCTTCGAGGGCTGCCTCGGGACCTCGGGATGTCAATGAGTGAGCTTGGGGCGTTTGTTGGGGGCCATACTCAGCCTGGGTGACGAAGGGCAAGCAGGACTTGGGAAGCGGGCAAAGGCAGAGCAAAACAGGCACCAGGCGGAGGGCACAATCAACGCAAAGGCAGGGAGTGGTGGGGAATTATGATGCGCTTGGGAAAGTGGGAAGTAAGTGGGCAGACCGACACCTAGGGAGCAGTGCGTGCGTGTCTGAAGGTTGGGGGTAGGTGGGTGGTGTGATGTGAGCCATGAGAGGGGTGACAACTATGGTGGTGGCATGGGGGGGGTGTCATTGCTTGCGAAGGAACCATGTGTACTCAGGTATTAACCGGGTTAAGATCAGGTTGCTTTGATCAATGAGCAGGGAAGATTTGGAGCTTATTCTGAAACAGGAAGCGGGATGGGGGCACTTCCTGAAGATCAAGCTCTGGAACCTGACCGCCAGGGTTCAAATCCTGGCTGCCCTACTTACGAGCTCTGTGTCCTAAACTACGTAGCCTCTCTGTGCCTCAGTCTCCTCATCTGTAAAATGGAGATAATCATCACATATTGGATTTGAGGACTGAGGGAGTTCGTTCCTGTAATGGGCACAGATTGGCGCTTGGTGCATGATGAGTGCTCAGCAAACACTCCCTCTTTCTATTATATAACCTCTCTTTTCATTTTCACCCAAAGGGGCCAGACACATCCGTGATGTCTGGTACCAGCCTTGGGAAACCACAGTGCGTAAGTCCTGGGTTCAGAAGCTCTTTTCCAGAGCTGAAGATTCTGATTTCTTGGCTGTGCAGAGAGAAAATAAAACCCTGCTCTTCTAAATGAACTGGGAGGAGTATGAAATTACGACGAGTCGGTTTGGAGCTTTTGTGTAGGGCTTTCACAAAGAGATCAACCATTAATCATGCACAATTACTCTGACCTTGGGTGAACTACAGTCTCTTGAACACGGAAGACTTCACTCCCGGGGGTCCGGAGTTACAAAGATGTCTGCTCACCATCAGAGCACAGAGAACCAGATCCAGAGTAGCCTCAGGCCCAGGGTGCCTGTGTGTCAGCCTTAGCATCTCCCCTCTTTCCAAGGCTCGCTTTTACACCCAAATGCCCTTTCAGAGGGAGCGCCTAGAGTAGGTGAAAGTAAAGATGGAGAATCGGGTGAAATTCGTCTTTGCCCAAAGTGTGTGACTTCGGACAGGTGATTTATCCTCTTGTTGCCTCAGTGTTTTCATCTTTAAATTGGGGTGAGTGATGTCTGTCTCATCAGTTTATTGTGTGGATTAAGAGACGTTAAGAGTGAGGCTGACGTGAATATCCCTTTGTGCGGAGGAGCCCAAAGACCCCAGAGCTGAAGCCCCTTGTGTGTGGTCAGGACCCAGGCTGCTTCGTCTGGGCTCTTGACATACAGTCACTGTTGAACAGATGAGTGTGGCTATTGTCCCAGACCAAGAACTGGCCTCCCTCGGCAGCCCCACCTCATTCAGGTACTGGGGCAGAAACCTCCAGACCCTATCATGGAGGGCATGGATGGTAGGATTTTGATTGATAGGTTTCCTCCCTCCATCCTTCTCTTCCTCCCTCTATCTCTTTCTCCCTCCCTTCCTTTCCTCTTTCTATACTCAGACTTATAATGAGCACCTGGTACAAGCCAGGCATCATGCCTGAACACAGTATAACATAAGACTGTATCTTTCTTGGTGTCACCCCACAGTTTGACATATGTAGTAGGCATTTAGTACTTTGTCTGTCTTTACTGCTATAGCAATCAGTGATCATTGAACTGATTAATCCACCGAAGGTCTTTCATGTTTCAACTCTTATTTTTTTAAAATGTCCATCAAAAGATGAATGGATAAAGAAGATGTGGCACATATATACAATGGAATATCACTCAGCCATAAAAAGAAATGAAATTGAGTTATTTGCAGTGAGGTGGATGGAGTTAGAGTCTGTCATACAGAGTGAAGTAAGTCAGAAAGAGAAAAACAAATACAGTATGCTAACACATATATATGGAATCTAAGGGAAAAAAAAAAAAAAAAAGGCCATGAAGAACCTAGTGGCAAGATGGGAATAAAGACACAGTCCTACTACAGAATGGACTTGAGAATATGGGGAGGGGGAAGGGTAAGCTGTGACAAAGTGAGAGAGTGGCATGGACATATGTACATTACCAAACGTAAAACAGATAGCTAGTGGGAAGCAACCGCATAGCACAGGGAGATCAGCTCGGTGCTTTGTGACCACCTAGAGGGGTGGGATAGGGAGGGTGGGAGGGAGGGAGATGCAAGAGGGAAGAGACATGGGAACTTATGTATATGTATAACTGATTCACTTTGTTATAAAGCAGAAACTAACACACCATTGTAAAGCAATTATACTCCAATAAAGATGTTAAAAAAAAAAGGTAAAATGAAACATTTCTCCTGTGCTAAAATAGATTATGCATGTTCCCAATGGAAAACTAGACCATGCAGAAAAGTTCTGAGAAGAGTCTAATAATCATGAATACTACTGCCACTCAATTTAGCCACTGCTTGCATGTTGCTGGATTTCCTTCCAGTCTCTTTCTTATACTCAGATATATACTTATTTTGTGTAATTGGACTCATACTGAGTTTAGATTTATGTATTCTGCTTTTATAACAAGCATGTTTTCCTATTAAAAGAGTGCAGTGCTTCCATTAAATCTTTATGTTTTCATTCACTCAATGAACAGGTATTTTTGGAGCATGTACTGGGTGTCGATAATTGTGCCAGGTGCTGGGGACATAACACAGGACAACGAGGACCCTCTCAAATCTTACCTTCTAGTTCTGGGAAATTACACTAAACAGATACATGAAATGTACACATGTGAGACGGTAGGAAACGCTACAGAGGAAAAAAAAAGCTGGAAAGAGGAGTGTGTGTGTGTGTGTGTGTGTGTGTGTGTGTGTGTGTTTTGTTTCAGTTTTAAATAGGAGGGTTGGGGAAGGACTTACTGATAAAATGACATCTGGGCCAAGAACTGAAGGAAGTGAGCAAAAGAACATCCAGACAGAGGGAACCACATGTGCAAAGGCCCTGGGGTGGATATGTGTGGGTGTATTTGGAGAACCTTGTGGAAGCTGTCATGGCAGGAGGAGGGTGAACGCAGGGATGCTGTTGGACCCTACCAGATCCCCGAGGGTCCCTCTTGCCAGTTGAGTATGTCCATCTGCCAGCTGCTGTGTACATTGCTGTTAATGGTTCATACTTCCAATCCTTCAGAGAATTAACTTTTGGGCAACTGAAGCCATCTTGTCTGAAGGTGCCTAAGAGTTTATGTTCCCTCCCAGAGTTATATGTTCCCATAGCCAGTGACTGGTTTGTCCTGAGGTATGAAAACCAAGCCTCCTTGTCTCAAGGTGGAACAACTCTTCAATTCAGTTAACACTTAAGAGCCCCCTGTGGGAGCAGGCTGAAGCTAGACTTCATCTGAAACTATATCCTTGCTTGGCTTTCTCCACTTCCCTGTCTTGCTTCTCCAACACTGGTACAGATTTCTCTGGAGAGCACGCTTGATAAATCACTTGCTCCTGAATCCTTGTCTCAGGCTCTGCTTCTGGGGAATCTGAACTGACCTAAAGTGAGGCCACCTTGTCCTATGTACATTCAACTAGCATGGAGTCTATGTGTTCACAATGATGGTGACATGCCACTTATTTGTTTCTTTATTCTATGTACTTGCCTTGAGACCAGTGTGCTCTGATATAACATTGACCCAGGCCACTGATTTCTGACTTTACGTGGCACCCACAACTAGAATGATGACCGTCCTAAAGGTAGAAAGTATGTGTGTAAGCTTTAGAAAATATGGATTTGAATCCTGGTTTCCCTACATGACTAACTCTACACCTGGACCGTTCCATACCCTCTCTGAACCTCAGTTTTCTCAGCTGCAAAATGGAGGCAATAGTAACGCCTATCCCAAGTCAGGCATATGAAAAGCACTTCACAAGTGTGAAGAGTTATTAGTCACCATAAATACGGCAGTCAGAGATCATCATTGGAGAATACAGATTAATCTGAATTTTTATTGGCTCCCTGAGATATGGTCTACATGGACTCTTTGGCACTTTAAGATTCATCCATGAAGGATCTCATTCTAATTCATAGGTTTCACCAAAAAATTAGATTTGGGGTAACTCAGCCATCTTTTTTCCATGGCTTCAGGTGCAACATTACCACCAGGTGGTAGTGTGGTCATATGTCCTAAGCAAGGCAATTTGTCCCCCATATTCCAAAGCTACTATAAAGGTTTTGTGATATATCCCATTCCATACTCTCCTGCTCTCTGAAAAAACATAATGAAGTCATGTAGAATTCTCCAGTGAATTTTGTATACTTGCCAAGATATTTTTAAAAATGCATTTGCAGAGTGACTTAGCAAAACTGAGCAACTGCAACCAGGCTCTCTTGGAGAAAAAGCAATAAAAATCTCCACCAAGTGATAAATTGTGGAATGAGAAGATTGGGAGGAAGTTTCCCCAGATGAGTTTTGAGGAAGGTTCTGTGTAGAAGATGGATGGAATCCAGAATATTGGGTCCTTACTGAGGCAGGAACATGTCACTTGTCATTCTTGAAATTCCATTCCATGCAGAATCTGGCTTATAGTAGATGCTCAATAAATGTGAATGGACTCAGTTAATCAATCAATCAACCCATGCATGCATGCATGAGTGAATAATTAAAAACAGTAACGGCAGAATGCATTTTTTCTCTATAGGATGTGTATAAAGAAACTCATCTGAAACAGACGTGCCCTTTAGCTTTTGAGAAAATTGCACAGGGTTTAACAAGCAATGTAAATGAGGTTGAGGTACCCAAAGACCTGTGGACGTTCTGTTACAGCCGAGCCAGTTGAGGAAGGAAATAGTTTTGAAAAGTTTGCTGATGCTGTTGGGGTCTTGCCAGGCCCTTGAATAAAATCACTCTCTACTTCACCATGGTGTCAGGGAATGGAGAAGGTCTTGAAGCCATGATTTCCTTTCCCCAAGATGCCAATTTCCCTTGGCCAGTCCGCACTATCCGTTCAATGATCTTGTCTAAGCAGATTCACGACTCTCCTTCTAATTCCCCTGTAGCAAGTCTGGGACCAGACCAGGCCACTAAAAACCACTTCACTAATGTCTCTGGGACGACAGGAGTGAGATAAACTGAGAGGGTGCAGGGGGCAGATAGGTGAGTCGCCCATCTCTCTGTTCATCTTGGTTTAAGCATCTTTAGGGTGACTTTCCGCCTATTTTCTGGCTGTTGCTAGCAGAGACTAGCATTTTCCCACAGCTGGACGTCCTCTCAAATTCCTCCAGGCTCTCTGTGAAGTTGAGGTTCCAGGGAGCTGGACCCAAGGAGAGGAGGGACTTTCTCTCTCTTGCATTCGTGTTCCTATGAGTTGGTATTTGTAGGAACGTAAATGACTGCCAATCATAGAAACGCTGACAACAGCGGCTTGAATCACCCCATTGAATCCTAAGAAGTCTGTTAGTAGGTTGTTGTTGGCATTGATTCAATAAGCCAGTTCTTTTGGGAGCTGCAGTGGGTCTCATGGTCACTTCTGGCATTCCCAGAACGGTAAGAAGAAAGGGTGCTTGGGGAAAGGCTTCACTAGGTACAGCCATCTCTTTTTACTAAACTATAAAGTCTCCAAAATTCTGCCCCAGCAGACTTTTTATTTGTGTTTCTGAACAGGACTAGTCCCGTAGCTGCAAGGGAGGCTGGCAACGTGCATGTATAGCTTTTCAGCCTCTATAGTGGGAGGGAGCGAGGGAGTGGCAGTAACTCTTGGGTCTCCAATCAACAGTGTCTGCTCACTTTCTACAGCCCACCTTGCATATCCCCATTTCTTATCTGGGGCCCTGCATCTTGTCTGATAACTTACATCTGGAATGTCCACATATGTGAGAAGACACCTTCCCACTTTTGATCACAGGCAGTGGCATGACAGTAAGCCCCAGCTCCATCTGTACAAGAGATGCCCTCATGTCTGCTAAGGACTCAGGTACCAGGCACAGTGCTAGGCACTTTCTATTTGTTCATTTAAAAAATCCTTACAATGACCCCTTGCAGTGGTTACTATTAAGTCATTTCCATTGTACAGATGAAGGAACCAAGGCTTGGAGTTGTTGAACTTTGTCTAAATAAAAAGAGACATATTTGGGATTTGAATGTAGACATTGCCATGCTCTTAGCTGCTACAAGTATGTGCTCAGCTGGGTTCATTCGAGGTTGGCCTCCTTTCTATAAGAAGCAGCCAGTGACAGTTTTCCCTCTTAGTCACCAGACGTGCCTGGGGTCCCTACACCCCACCCTACTTTCAGGGTCTGTTGATGCTATTCATCTGGGCCGGCAGTAAAATGACATTTATGAGAATTTTTCCCTTTGAAGTGAGAGTGTTTGCGTACTTCACTTTAAAGCAAGGGAAAAAACAAGAGCTCAAGCTGATAAATAACGGCAGCCTTGGAGAAAGGGCATGACGCCTGTGGGCGCACAGTCTCCACTCCGGCATTTCGAGTCATCTTACATGGAAAGACCTTTATTTGTCTCCTTTCAAGTGACTTATTAACTCCTTTCCCCTATTTCCATTTCTTTTACTTACAAAGAAACTGGCTAGTTTTTCTTTTCTTCCTTTCTTTCTTTCTTCCTTCCTCCCTTCCCTCCTTCCTTCCTTTCTTTTTTCTTTCTTTCTTTTTTCTTTCTTTCTTTCTTTCTTTCTTTCTTTCTTTCTTTCTTTCTTTCTTTCTTTCTTTCTTTCTTTCTTTTTCTTTCTTTCTTTTCTTCCTTTCTTCCTTTCTTTCTTTCTTTCCCTCTCTCTCTCCCTCTCTCTCTCTTTCTTTCTTTCTTTCCCTCTCTCTCTCTCCCTCTTTCTCTTTGTTTTTCAGCCCTCCTTTACAGTTAATGTTTACTTCCTCTTCCCTATATTTTCTTTGGAATTGGAGAATATTCTTCCCAGTTCTCAGGTTACAGTATTTGTGCTAAAGATTTGGAATACGATAGAACTTTGGAATACTAGTGCTGCCACTAGCTAGCTGTTTGACTTCAGGCCAGCAGCAACTTCTCTGAATCTCAGTTTCCTCCTCTATAAGTTGGGGATAATAATATCTACCTCCAGGATTGCTGAGGTGAGAGAACTGGTCACTCTAGAATGCTGAATTTGATGAGAAAAGGGAATGTGCTTTGTCTACCTTCTCTAGGTTAACTAAGAATCTCATTGGTCCTCCCTCAGGTTTTCATATGTTAATATATATTATGGATATATTATCCTATCTTATCCTATTTTATTCTATCCATCCATCCATCCATTCTCCATTCATCCATCATCCAACCATCATCCATCAATCCATCCATCCATCCATCAATCATCCAACCATCATCCATCCATCCATCCATCTATCCAGCCACCCATCCACCCATCTATGCATCTGCATATCTATCTAGCTGATATATGTCCAAAATATACAACTTACCCCTTTCACTGCTATCACCTGCGTAAGTCACCACCATTTTCCCCTTGGATTATTTCAGTGGCCTCCACACAGACCTTTGTGCTTGCATCTGTGTTCCCCTTCAGTTCTATTCTCAATATGGAAGCTAGATTTGTTCTGTTAAAACATAAAATCATGTCAGTTTCTGCCCCAAACCTTCCAGAGGTTCCCAACTCACCCACAGTAAATGTCAAGCTTTTATTAGGACCCAATGACCCAATGACCCAATACCTCAGACCTCATCTCATTCTTCTCTCTCTGTTCCAGCCACACTGGCCTCCTTGTTGCTCTTCGAACCTTCCAGGCACACTCATGCCTCGAGGACTTCGCACTTGCTCTTCCTTTGTCTGGAATGCTCTCCTGTCAAAAGTCCTTAGAGATTCCTCACTCCCTTCAGGTCTTTGCTCAGAAGTCCCCTTCTCAGGGAGAGCTTCTCTGATTGCCCTATTTAATATTGTCACCCCTTTCTGACCCCAATATTTCATGTCCCTTCCTTATCCTCTTTATTTTCTCATTAACACTTATTACCATCTAACATACCACATATTTTGTTTACTGTCTGTCTCCTCAACTAGAATATAAACTCTGTGAGGGCAGGAGTTACTGGGTGAATGGACGGATGATAGATGGATGGATGGATAGATGGATGGAGGATGGATCAATGGGTGAACATCTTCAAAGGTATATAAATGGGATTTTTGCTGTTTTGTTCTTTGCCACATTCCTTTGTTTACAGTTCGAGCACCTCAAAAGTGTTTAGCATATAGTTGGTCCTCAAAAAATGTTGAATGGACATGTCTGTGTGTGTGTGTGTGTGTGTGTGTAACAGTCACTATTACACAATACTGGAGGAAATGACCTTTCCCAAGGGCAGTTTTATAATATGTATGAAAAGTTTTTACAATGTGTATCCACATCGGGACACAATACTAGTTTTTTAAATATATTCAAAGAAAATTTTCATAGAGTGTCTAACAATTTAGCTCTAAAGATGTTCATGCATTGTTTACAATGGTAAAATAAATAGACAAAAAAGAATTGGAAAACAACTGAAATGTCCAGCAATTGGAGAATGGTTAAATACAGTAAAGGATTCTATATGTAGCCATTAATGCAATGCTGTAGAAGTCTGCTGATTGACAAAGAATGTCCTGGCCACACTAAAAAGTACACAAATGCAAGAAAGATACCTAGAAGACAAGGCAATCGAATATCAACAGTAACCTGTCTTGGGGAATGTGTGTAATTTTTTAAAATTGAAGTATGGTTGATTTACAATGTTGTGTTAGTTCCTGGTGTACAGCAAAGTGATTTAGTTATATATATATGTATATATATATATTCTTTTTCATACTCTTTTCCATTATGGTTTATTACAGGATAGCGAATATAGTTCCCTGTGCTACACAGTAGGGCCTTGTTGTTTATCTATTTTATATATAATGGTTTGTGTCTGCTAATCCCTAACTCCTAATTTATCATCTGCCACCGCTTCCCCTTTGGTAACCATAAGTTTGTTTTCTATGTCTGTGGGTCTATTTCTGTCATATAAATAAGTTCATTTGTATCTTTTTTTAGATTCCACAGATAAGTGATATCATACGATATTTGTCTTTCTCTTTCTGACTTACTTTACTTAGTATGATAATCTCTAGGTCCATCCATGCTGCTGCAAATGGCATTATTTCATTCTTTTTTATGGCCAAGTAATATTCCATTTTACATATACATACACACACACACACACACCCCACATCTTCTTTATCCATTCATCTGTCGATGGACATTTAGGTTGCTTGCATGTCTTGGTTATTGTAAATAGTGCTGCTATGAACACTGGGGTGCATGTATCTTTTCAAATTAGAGTTTTTGTCTTTTCTGGATATACTCCTAGGAGTGGGATCCTGGATCATATAGTAGCTCTACTTTTTAGTTTTTCAAGGAACCTCCATACTGTCCTCATAGTGGCTGCACCAATTTAGAATGTGTGTAATTTTAATCTATTTGCATTGTTTTATACTTTTTCTATAAGAAACTCATATAGGTTTTGTAATTTTCAAAATAAAGTTTTCAAAAAGAAAGTTCAAACCAAAGAATCCTTTTTCAAAGTGACCTCACGTGGACGAGGGCCAAACTAGATCTACCAAGCTTAGAAAAGTGATCATAATAGACACTGAAGGCCAAAGGATTTGCATTTTACTAGCTTCCCATCCTCCTACTAACCCAATGTTTGTTCTTCCTGCTTGCTCGTATATGTGTCCCCAGAAGTTAAAATGAAGTAGAGAGCGAAGGCAGTTTATGTAGTTCACTCACTCAGACAAATCCACTCTTGGTGGGGAAGAAAAAAAACACACCTGACCATAAATGACTCAGGTTGGAGGTTTCCATGGATATTGTTCACCTCACGGCCACTCCTGTGTTCACTAGGCAGGTTTAGGATTCAAGGATACTCTGGAATAGTAGGTGGATAAAGCCTTTCAAGTATTCCAAGTCCTACAGTAACTCCTTTTTAACTCCTTAGAGTGGACAAGACGATGGTGAAGAACGGGGATCAGAAAACACTTTCTGTAAAGGGCCAGACGGTAAATATTTTCGATTTTGCAGGTCATAAGGTCTCTGTCATAATGATTTGGCTTTGTTATAGCATGAAAGCAGCCATAGACAGCATGTCATGATGGGTGTGAATGAGTTCCAATCTGATTTTATCTACGAACACTGAAATTTGAATTTCGTATCGTTTTCATGTGTCACAAAGTATTCTTCTGATTTTTTTTTCAACCATTTAAAATAGAAAACCATTCTCAGCTAGTGGGCTATATGAAAGTCAGTGGTGGACTGGGCTGAGTCCATGGACCCGGGAATAAAATGGAGATTTATATTTTTGGAATTACTATTATTTTTAATGATGTGGCAATCTTGATTTTTTTTTTTACTTAAATAACGATGCTTTTGATAATGCAGAGTACCAGATGCCGTGGAATTATCTATCTCTCTGATGCACGACATGTAATTTTAAAACTGGCTAAGATGTTGTGTCAGATCAATTGATAACTGCAATGCATAAAACATATGAAACTAATTCCGGGAAATACTTTATATTTATGTCCTTGGGTCTGAGTTTCTGAGCTCTCTGTGTTTAGGGATGGAATTTGGTTTATTCAAGAAGTAGCAGGTTATATATCTTGATGGCTACATTAGCTCAATATTTCCTCTCCTTTCTGGAGCAGGTAAACTTTGCAGACTGTTTCAGTTTGCAGCAATTACATTTGCTTATCGCTATGAAACGGAATTTCATTTGAAGCCAGTTATTAATGTCTAAAATGCACTTCCAGGAAATCGTTTTGAACATTTTATTTATTAAAAAGAACTCAATGTTTGTTCAAAGGCATTGATGTAATTTACAAAGTCCGGTATTAGATATTTTATGAGGCAATATAAAAATACCATTTTCTAAGACCCCCATTGCCTAATTGTGCTGTGTTACATTCAATGTCAGAATAAGGCGCTATGTTGTATTTGGCCGTTATGCCAGTAATCAGTAAGGTTATTAAAGAAGCAAACACACAGACAAAAATACCTTCTACTTTCCTCAGCCACAAATTCTTCTGATTTGCGGATTTGTTTTTATGAAGCATCTTCAAAGGTATACAAATGAAGCCGCTTTAAACACTTTCAATGGCTGCATTTCATGGAAAGAGAAGAAATTTGGGGATTTGAGAACCTATGAAAAATCTAGGACATATACCACCATAACAGACCCTATCAGTACCCCACTAATATACCCTCAACATTCACTATTCTAGAACATTCCTCTAGTGCCAACTTCAAGCACCCAGTGAGGATCAGGTTAGAAATCTTGGGGAATTAATGCCCCAGGAGCAGCCTTCTACCAATGATAGGTGGGTGTTGAAGAAATACCCCAGCTGCACCTCTCAGGGAGCATAACTCTGAAGCACTCTCTGTACAGTCTCCCAGACCTCCTCATAGGATTTAGTTCCTAGTTGGCCCCCATAAGGATCTCTCCATAATGCAGTGTATCAGTTATCCATTGCTGCATAACAAGTTATCCCCAATCTTAGTGGCTTAAAGAAACAAATGTCTATTCTTTCATTGTTTCTGTGGGGCAAGATGTCAGAGGTGCTTAGTTGGGTGGATCTGGCTTAGGTTCTCTTAGGAGGATGCAATCAAGATGTGGGCCAGGGCTGCAGTCATCTGTAGCTTTACTGGAGCTGGTGGGTCTGCTTCCAAGCTTACTCCCATGGCTATGGGCAGGGGGCCTCAGTTGCTCACCACTTGGGCCTTCCCATAGGACAGCTTGAGTGTCTCCTGATGTGGTTGCTGGATTCCCCTAGAGTGAGTGATCCAAGAGGGACAGAGACCAAGATGGAAGCTGAGGGGCCTTTGATGAACTAGTCTCAGAAGTGACCCACGATCACTTTCACTTAATTCTCTTCATTAGAAGCGAGTCACTACATCCTGCCCAGTCTCAAGGGGAAGAGGATTAGGTTTCATTACATGCTCCTTAAATTGATTTCTTTCCCTTTGCTGTCACTTCTACACTTCTCTACTGGTGCTTCCTGGAATCACCTCCCAGATAAACTAACCTTATCTCAGGGTTTGCTCTGGGGAAGCCTAACCCAAGACAGCTAACAGCACCAACCACCAACAGCAATAGTAACAACAGAAACTACTACTTATTGAGTCCTTACTATGTGCCGGGCACTGAATAAACCATTAAAGAAAAAAACCAACCTTTATTTTTCACAATAATAAGATATTTTTATCTTTGTTTTATAAATCAAACTCACAAAGATTAAATAACTTATTACTCAAGACGTTCAGCTAGCAAATGTCAAACTATTCAAATATTCAACCAACAGTCAGTCACAGTTCTGGGTATTATAGATAAAATAGTGAATCACTGCAGCAGATAAAATACTTTATATAAATATTATTTCTGCTCTTCAACCACTTACAGTCTGGAGGGAGAAGTAATAAATAAGTCATCAAACAAATAAATATAACATTACAAACTGCAACAAGTGCTATTGTGAAAGAAAAGGACCAAGTCTGTAAGAGAGGCTAACTAACCAGCAGATCTACTGTAGCTAGGAGGTCCAGGAGGGCTTCCTGGAGATAGTGACAATTATTCTGATGCCTGCAGGACAACAAGGAACCCATAGTTGAAGAGTGGCAGGAAAATCGTTCTAGGAAGAACGAACCACATGTTTCCTTAAATCCAGACTCTGCAGCCTCCCATCTGGCCCAACAGGTCGCAGAGGATCCCTAGGAGAAGCTGAAAGCTCAGAGGAGTCTCTGAGGCTGACCTGAGATGGTCCTTCCTACACCTCATCACCTGACCTGGCATCGGGGCCAAGGGGACATATCCCACAGTCGAGGGTGAAATCTTTGATGGAGAAGACAGTTTGTGGTTGGACCATGAGACACTCTGAGGGTGGAAGCTTCCGTGGAGGAGTGAAGAGCTGCTCCGTCTATGGGTAGGGATGGACTAGCAAGTTCACAGCACTAATTGTGTCTCAGGTGTTCTAGGCACTGTCACAAATGCACACCCTGGGTAATCCTTGTAACTACTCTCTTCCCTTTCCACGGGAAGAAATAGCAGCTCAGAGAGCTTATGCCACTTGATCAAGGTCACACAGGAGATAAGTTAACTGACTCCAAAGCATCTGCCTTTTGTGCTCTGTGGCCTGATGCTCTTATTAGAATATGACAACAGCTGTCCAGAGAAACTAACCATTTGTCTTTCCTCCCAGCCCGGGACAGTTTTGTCCTCTGTATTAGTCATGGTAGACTAGTTGCTAAAGCAACAACCAGCACCCCAACATGGCTTGACTCAGAACAAGTTTGTTTCTTGCTCATTTCAGTGCCGCTGGAGGCAGGGGTGGGTGGGGAGGACCCCGCTCCCGGCTGTCGTTCAGGGCCCCAGGTGCCTTCCTTCTTGGACCCCACCTCCTTCTATGCCTTAGCTTCCTCTCCACCCAGAAGGCAAAGGGGACATGGGGGAAGAGTGTGAGGGTCATGACAGAGAGGTTTTGAAGAGGGCAGCCCGGCGTAGAAGTGGCATGCCACACAGCTGCTCCGGTTCTTGGGCCAGAATTCAATCACGTGGTCCAACCTAACTGCAAAGGAGGCTGGGAAGTGTGCTCTAGTGGGGATCCCGGGAGGAGGAGATCAGCCAGCCACTCTCAGCTGCATCTTTTAACCGCCTCCCAAAAGAAATGGCAATAACTAAAAACAACTTTTATCGAAGCGCTTTTCCACGTTCTGCCTTATTTTAGCCTTAGAACATTTGGAGACAGTAACAGGAGCAAATAAATGCATATGGTGCTGGTTAAGGTCATTCTAGTAACTTACTTAGACCTCGCAGCGCCTCTGTTAGGGGGTAGTATTATTACCTGCGTTATGGAGATGAGGAGACCGAGGCACAGAGAGGTGCGGTCACTTGCTCAAGTCACACAGCTCCTCAGTGGTGGAGCTGGGATTTGAACCCAGGCTACCCAGCTCCAGAGACCATGCTTTCTCCCACAACCTTATACTGCTTCTGAAGGGGAGACATTGCGTCATTGCCATTTTGCAGATGGGGAAGCTGAAACCCAGAGAGTTTGAATTTCTTGCTTGTGATCTCACGGCCAGAGTCTGGATTTGAACCCAGATCCTTTGTCTTTTCTAAGCCAAGCCTGGAGGGCCACGCCCAGGACAGAGCTGGCCTTGTTTTGATCCTCCTTCAGAAGAGTGAATGTAATTGTGCTGTCCAGTGTGATAAAAATCTTGGAAGCCTCTGGAGCTGCAGAAGGCTCTTCCCAGACCCTCCCCCTTTCCCTTTCCTAATCAGCCCGGAGACGCCGGCAGGACGGCGGGCGGCAGCCAATGGACAATTAGCGGAGAGGGCTGTCCCGCTTGGGCTGGGCCCTCCATCAGGGCCCTAAGTGTCTGGTTATTAAATCACAGCTCTGCCTGGAGCCGGCTCTGCCCCCCTCCTCCCCCCGGGACATCACACACAGCCCAGTGTGAGGTGGCCCCCTGGGATGCAACTCAGCTCAGCCCACAGCATCCGGGGAAAACACAAGCAGAGAAAGACAGGAAGACATTCCGGGCCAGCACAAAGGCCTGGGCGTCAGCGGCTGGACGGGTGGGCACATTCCTCTGCTCAACAACAAAGGGGATCAGGAGCACCTCCTGTGTTGCGTGCAGGTCAAGCCTCTCACCTCTCTGAGTCTCAGTTTCCTCCTCCGTACAATGGGGATGTTTCCAGTATCTGACCGGCCAGCATGAAATGAAATGATGCACATAAAGGGTTTAGCTTCTCTCCTGGCAGAGTAAGGGCCTCACCAATGCTAGCAGCTGCTGGTTAAAATGCAGATTCCTGGGCTCAGTTCCACATCTACAGAATTGGGACTAGAGCCAAGGAATCTGCATTTATAGGTTCTATGGCTGGACTGGGTACACAATAAAGGTGGACAAAGAATGCTCTTGAAGAGAAGTCAGCACACGTTGTCTCTAAAAGTCCAGAGAGTCAATATTTTCAGCTTTGCTGGTCACCAGCTCCCAACTTCTCAAGCTGCTGTTCCAATGAGAAAGCAGCCACAGACCATATGCAATTGAATGGGCCAGGCTGTATTTCAATAAAACTTTATTTATGGATGCTGAATTTTAAATTTTGTATCATTTTCACGTCATGAAATATTTTTCTTTTTTAATTTGCTTCTCGACCATTTAAAACATCAAAATCATTCTTAACTCACAGCTCATATAAAAATAGGCAATGTACCAGGTTTGGCCCGAGGGCCGCAGTTTGCCAACAGTTCTGGAACAGCACTATTGCTTAGATATAGAATGTGAGCCACCTGGGTAATTGAAAATTTTCTAGCATCCACATTTAAAACAAAGCAAAAAAAAAAAAAAAAGGATGAAATTATATTTATAGTGTATTTTATTTCACCTAGTATATACAAAATACTCATTTTAATATAGAATCAATATAGAAGGATTAATGAGATATTTTCCTTTTTTTTTTTTTTTGCCAAGTCTGGTGTGTATTTTACACGTCCAGCACATCTCAATCTGGATAGCACATTCCAAGCATTTAATAGCCACGTGAGCTAGTGGACCCCATACTGCACCTCTTTGCTTCAGATAACATGGTTTCTGTCTATTGTCATATAAGGCTTGGCCGTCTTCCCATTTCACAGAAAGGAGAAACTGAGGCCCAGAGACCTCAAGTGGCTTGTCTGAGGTCACACAGCAGGGCAGGTGGCACAAAGTACTTGCTGTGACTTCTCAGGGGTCAGGGGTCCCTGATAGGCAGAGATAAGAGAAGACCAGCCAGTGAAGGACCTACTAGGAGCCAGGGGCTGCGTGAATCTCCCAGCAGTTCTGGGAGTGCACAGGATGATGGGCTGGCTTCACATTACAGGATAAAGGACTGAAGCTCAGAGAGGTGGGGAGACTCGCCCCCAGCTGGTTAAGCGGCAGGAGGAAGCTTTAAGCCGGACCCAAGGCCTGCACTAATACCCTTGCTATACTGCCTGCTTGGGAAACGGGGCACATGGCAGTTAGACACCATTTATCAAGCAACTACTACATTCCAGGCATCGTGCTACATCTTCATTCATGAGAAGTGTGGGAATCCCAGGCCTGTCTTTAATCTCCCGGCCACTCATGGCTCTGTCCTTCCTCTGGTAGGATCCAATATCACACCTTCCCAATTCCTAATACCCACCCCCCTCACCGCGACACCTGATCTGTCATCAGTAAATTCTCCTTTGCTCTCTTGCTTTAGCTGAAGTCTGTTTCTCTCCCTTGAGTCTTGCTGCCCCCACTCCTAGGGCTTTCAAATGATGCGGGCTTTCTCTCTCCCTTCCCTGCTTATTACTGAGTCTGGAACAGACTGGGTGCCCATTGTCCCTGCCTCCTCCTGAAATCTCATCCCTTTGAAGCCTACACCACGAGACTCTTTTGCATTCCTTCTGGTTGCCACCGTCTACCATCCGTGGTCCCTCCCCTTTGTGTCAGAAGGTGGTGGCTCACCTGTGCTCAATTCAATGTCCATCCATGTTGCTGCAAATGTCAATATTTCATTCTTTTTTATGGCTGAGTAATATTCCATTGTATATATGTACCACATCTTCTTTATCCATTCCTCCGTTGATGGACATTTAGATTGCTTCCATGTCCTGGCTATTGTAAATAGTGCCACTATGAACATTGGGGTGTATGTATCTTTTTGAATTAGAGTTTTCATCTTTTCTGGGTATATGCCCAGGAGTGGGATTGCTGGATCATATGGTATCTCTATTTTTAGTTTTTTAAAAACCTCCATACTGTTTTCCACAGTGGCTGCACCAGTTTACCTTCCCACCAACAATGTAGGACGGAGGTGGGCACTATTATTAACTCCCATTTTACAGATGAGGAAACAGGCTCAGATACATTACAGTCTTGTGTCCAAATCTGCAGAGTGAGGAGGTGGCAGAGCAGGATGTGGACTCAGATCTGTCTGACAGTTGCCTGTCTCGGCTGAACTACGCTATTCATCCCACACTGTCATCCTGGCCTGCCTGCTGGAAGCGGTGGAAAGCGGGAGCCCTCCCAGCTGGGATGAAGCAGCTGAGAGCTGGGGCCACAGTCAAATGCTGCGGCTCACAGCTGTGTGACCTTGGCCGCATACTTGCTTTGCTAACCCTCAGATTCCCCATCCAAACAATGATCATCACACCTAATTCACAAATTTCCACTTTGACTCAATCTGCTAAAACCAGCCGCCTTCCTCAAAGGCACATTCTGGTCCTCTGTCTCCTAAGACTGACTTTTCCCTTCCTCATGAGCCCCAGTCCTGGCCCCTCAGGGTCATGGACAGCCTTACTCTGCGTCCTACCTAAGGCCCATCTGCCTCTGGCTCACAGGCCCCAGGTGGGGAAAGACTCCCATATTCCCTGGTAACTATGCTATCACCCATCACCTCCTGAATGTCAAGTCCCAGAGTCCCGCAATTCCTCCACCATGCAGTTCCACTCTCCCCACGGACAGGCCCTACCGACTGAGCATCTCTGTAATTAGGGATGTGGATCCTGGCTCTGACATATACTGGCTGGCTGTGTGACCATGTCCAGAGATCTGTTTGCCCATCTGCAAAGTGTGCATAGCAGTGCTTTGCTCAGGGGGTTTGTGTAAAAACTGGAAACAGATGCAAAAGCATGGAGCAAGCATCATCCCTGGCTCAGAGCAGAGACTCGTACCCAGACGCAGGCACCTTCTCTTTAAGCCTTGGAGTCAAACAGACCTAGATTTGAACCCCACCTGTGTTTTCTACTAGCTCTGTGGTTTTGGGCAAGCAATATAATCTTTCTGAACTTGTTTTCTCCTCTTTCAAATGTGGGTAAAATGCCACTTCTCTTATTAGGTGTCATGAGGATTATCACAGACAGATAGTGTCTGTGACAGAGAATGCTTTAGTGCTCACAATGATAGGACATACATCTGGACTACATTTCCCAGCCTCCCTTGCAGTTAAAAGGGGGTCATGTGATAGAGTTCTGGCCAATGGAAGATGGGCTTAGCCTCTTGAAAACTACATAGTCCTCCACACCCTTTCTTCCCTCACCTGTCAGCTAGACGCAAAAATCAAGGGATTCTGATGACCTGGAACCATGACTTCAAGTGTGATCCCTGGACCAGCAGCATCAACATCTCCTGGAAATGCATATTTTGGGGTCCCACTCCAGACCTATTGAATCAAATACTTTGGAGCTGAACACAGTGATCTGTGTTTTTAAAAGCCCTCCGGGGGATTCTGATGCACACGCACATTTGAGGACTTCTGCCCTAGAAGATGGCAAAGACACAAGTGAGAAAAAGCCTGGGGCCCTGATGAAGCAGAGCACAGCCCTGCTGGTCCACAGTTAAACCACTGAGTTTTGGGGATTGCTTGTTACAGCAGCTGGCCTGCCCTGATTAATATTGTTTTTATAGTAATTGTCATAGACCTGCCACTGAAAAATTGGATCCTGTTATCATAGCTCTTCCATCCTTTCTCAAGGGTTTAGCCTAGGAGTTTTGGGGGAGCGTTGAGGGACCAGGCAATGATGGAACAATGTAATGGGGACATTGCTGCATTTGCAATTGGTGAGTAAAACACCTGCAGTTGGGAATGAATTCTGTTGGTGTTGCAGAGGCTGGGGTTGGGTGGAGGAAGTCCATCGCCCCCCACAGTGACCTCCCCAAGCAAGGCGGCAGGAAGCCGGAGACAGGCATCAGCCCAGCATCCTCCAATTAGCTGCCATCCTTGACCCCATCAGGGCTGGAGGAAGTGCTGGAGCTTTCCGGCACTCAGGCCCACCTGCCTGGAGGGCTGGCGGGCTCGGCAGCTGGGGTGGTGGCACCTGAAGGTCCTGGCCTAACAGAGCCCCACTTATTCCAGGGATCTGCAAAGGGTTAGTGGGTGGGGGGCCGAGCAACAGGGAGGAAGTGTCAGGGAGCAATCACATGGGGGTCAGGCTGACCTCTCGGCCCACCCTCGGGGGCAGACGTGCCACGTGTGGGCCAGGCCAGACCTTGTTTTCTTGGAGTTCTGGGGAAGGAATTGCTCTAGCAGTTGGGAAATCTCTACTTGCTAGGAACTCCAGTCTGTGCAGCTGGAGGAAAGGATTCAGCAGGGTCCCTGTAGCTGCCTGTTATTTGGGCGGGGAAGGTTACAGGGCATCTGCAGTCCACCTGGACACCTGGGGCTGGTCCTCACAGTTCTCCATCCCTCCTGATGGAGCATGTTTATCGGTGGCACACCGATGCCGGGAATGATGCTAAGTGCTCGTGGTGTCATCTCATTCAAGACTCGGACATCCCTCCTCTCCCCATCTTACAGATGAGCAGGTGGAGGCAGAGTCACTCTGGCCATTGTGGGTAGTGTGCACAGAGAGAATGCAGGGTCTGTTATGGGTCTGGTACCCATGTCTAGTTAGGGAAGCAAGTCAGTGTCAGGAGGCTGCTGTAGGCATCCAGGTGAGATAGGGCATTGCTTTTGGCTGGGGAAAGTGAGGTGAGATAAAGCAAAACAAGCAGAGTGAGTGCTGTGTAGGAATTACACTGTGCAGGACTTGATCATAGATCCAGCGTGGGGAAGGCGAGGAAAAACAAGGAATTCGGGTAGCCTGGGTTTCTCAGCTGCTTGTGTTTTCATCCGATAAACAACCACTACTATTAGCGGTTGTTTAGTCCTAATAGTTTAGGACTAAACTAGTTTAGTCCTAGTTGTTTAGTCCTAATAGTAGGACTAAAAGTCCTACTATTTCTGGGACTCTGTGGGATGATGAGATAGAAAGGATGTTTCTTTCAAATGTTACATAGTTTTACATAGAAATTAAGAAAGAGTCTCAATTTACTAAAGAGGGCAAAGCAGGTGAAAGTCCTAGTCAACGAGTTTTCCCAAAATATCCTGAAAACTAGTGATTAAAAAAAGCTAGTTTGTGTATTATATTTGTAGTTCACATGCCTGGGATTGAAAGCAGGACTTGTCCCCTACTTGCTGTGTGACCTTAGACAAGTCACGTCACCTCTCTGAGCCTCAGTTTCCTCATCTGTAATTGGAGGCAATAATGCCTTCTTCCCAGAAGTGAAGTGAGAAGTAATTAAGATGTATGTCCCAGGAATCTCCAAAGAATGGAACATTAGGCGATTTAAAAGCATATATATATATATATATATATATATATATATATATATATGTTTTTAGTTTTATTACTATATATACAGTAATATATACAGTAATACAAATTTACTGTATTACTATATATACAGTAATAAAAATTTATACAAATATATTTATACTGATATATATATGTATTTATGCTAGTGTATTTTTTGGAAAAAAAGTAAAAGTAAAACTAGCATTGTGATTTCCCAGAAACCATTGCTTAAAGTGAGATTAAGAAAAAAAATGATATGACTAATAATCCGGGTGGTACATGAATATTGGGAAGATGGGAAGATGGGTCCACAGCAGCTGAGGTTTGGGAAGCCCCCAGAAAGTGGATGCAAATGTGTCCAGCAGCTTTGGGTGCACAGTGGGTGCTAAATGCCAGTGGATGGATGTCTTTGGAGAAAGCGCCAGCCAAGGGTCTCTGGCTGCTTTTCTGCTGTCTCCTGCAGTATCTGCCCTTGGCCCCCTGGCCTCCCCTCCCCTCCATCCAGCCTTTACAAGTTGATGAAGACTGTCCTGCCCCCACCAGGGCTCTGGGCTGGTCCCCGAAGAAGATTAAACGAGATGAATATTTCATGGCCCTCGACTGACAGCTGCCGAGGACCTGTTGTGGGTCTGGCGCCCACATCTAGTTAAGGAAGGGGGGCAGGCGGAGGGGAGGGGAGGAAGAGGCCGTAGCCGAGCCATTGATCCGCTGGGCCCAATCTGCACGGATGAAACGCTCTGTTCCCAGCTCCAGAGGCAAAGGCAGCAAGTAATGGGCTTTAAGAGGCACAGGGACCAGTGGCAGCCTGGTCACCCAGCCCCTTTGGGGCCTGCAGAGGCTCCACCAGGCCCCCGAGGACCCATTTCCCCGTCTCCAGCTGTGGCCCCCTCTGTCCTCGCGGTGCCGGCCCAGTCGTCTTCCTAACGGCTGAACTCAGTGTTTCTGACGCCTACGATTCATCACCCCATTAAAGCCTGACGCCAAGCTCCCTCCGCCAGGGGACCCAGACGACGGGGTGGCGAGGCGCCTGTCATCCTGGGGTCTCTAAAGGGTGGGTGAAGACCCCAGACTCCCTCAGACTGACCCCCTAGAGCTGACTGTCACACTGTGGCATTCTCCCTTCCGTCTGCTCCTTGGATGACGAGACTGTGGGTGGAAACAGTTCTACTGGCCAGGCTGAAATGGGAATTTCTTGCCCATCTTACCCAGCCGTTCCTACATCCAGAGCTGCTCAGGCCACTTAAGCCCACTTCTCTTTAACAGAGATGACTGGTATTGAGAATGCCTTCCAGAGCCTCACTCTAGCGAGAAGAGAAACACTTTTTCGGTACCCCAAGACTTAAAAATGCTTTCAGCAACAATAAACAGCAAGCAGAAACATCATAGTTTGGTGGTTAAGAGTGTGACTTGGTGTAATAGTTTCCTATTGCTGCTGTTACAATGACTCCAAACTTGGTGGCTTAAAAAAACACATGTTTATTCTAGTTCTGGAGGAATAGAAGTCCAAAATGGATTTCACTGGACTAACCTCAAGGTGTCGGCTGGGCTGAGTTCCTTTTGGAGGCTCCAGGGGAGAATCCCTTCCTTGACTTGTCCTGCTTCGAGAGGCTGCCTGCATTCCTTGGCTGGTGGCACCTTGCTCCATCCTCAAGGCTGGCAGCATAGCATCTATAATCTCTCTCTGACTCTGCTTCCATCCTCACACCTGCTTCTCTGACTCTTAAGGACCCTTGTGATTATATCAGGATAATCCAGGATCATCTCCCCATCTCCAGGTCCTTCATTTAATAGCATCTGTAAAGTCCTTCTTGCCATATAACCTAACCTACTGACAGGTTGCAGGGATGAAGGTGCAGATATTTGAGGGGTGCCATGGTTGTGCCTATGGACAAAACTTCTAGGTACCTGACTCTGTTACTGCCAACTATGACCTTGAACAAGAACTTCATTTCTCTGAGGTTCATCTTCCTCTGCCAACCGGAGGCTCTTCGGATCACTGGCAGATGAAACAATACATACGAAGGGTCTGGCATCTGTAAGTGGCTTGTCACTCAATGAATATTTATTATTTGGTGAGCATTGGCAACTCAAGTGGATTGAGGCACGTGCTCTCTGCTCTGGCGTGGAGGTGCTGGTTTATAGTCAGATTAAGTGAGCTTTCTAATTTTTAAATTTCAGCCATAAAGGTCAGTAGAGTTGCTCAGGCTGAAGGGCAGATAGGGGACCTGGTGGCCTGAGACTGCCCCCTTCCCCACTTCCATGCCCACCCCTAGCCTTCAGTGGCAATTTGAAACCACAGATCTAGAGAGGAGAGAATTTTCTGAGGTTCAACATTCTCACCTATAAATGGGTAAGATATAGACTCCCTTGCAGGATTTTTTGGGGAACCTTGTAGAGGCTGCCTGGCAGAGAGTAAGCACATAATGCCAGGGTGTGGGCACCACTGGTGCTTTTTTTAGGATTCTGATCCTCTGCTCTCATACTAATTCTGCCCTTTGTGAGTTTTGCTCTAGCCTGGAACGAATAGGTGCTCTGTGTGCTGAGTGCAGGGAAATAGATATCTGGGTTTTTCCTCCCAAACTCCACCTGAGTTTGTTTTAATGTCCCTTAAAGCCTGCCACCTCCATAAACCACCCTAGCTTCTGGCCATGGCACAATGGATGCCACACGCCCACACCCATGAATGTGGGACCAAAAAAAAAGACAGGCCTGGAGAGAAGAGGACTCATCTTCCTTGAGGAGCAGGTCTTGACTTCAGCAGTCAGAGGGGGGAGGAGGGACATGAATGGAAATGAGCACCATGGTCCTCCTGCAACTTACCTCAAGGTGGTTCAGGGGAATGGCCTTGGACTGAGAGGCTGGCTGCCTGTATGCAAATCTCTGCTCTAGACTCCTTTGGTTCTGTGTGTCCTTGGGCAACTAACATCCCCTCTCTGATCCTGAGTTTCCTGGTTGCAGTGGGTAGTGAAGATTCCCTGGGATAATGAACGTAAGGGCTTAGCTCAGGGTCTGGTCTCCATCATTTATGTTCAATAATTATACATGAGTACTTTTATGATTCTTAGCCAGCAATGAATTTTCTTATTATTAGCCATTGACCAGAGGGAGCATAAAAAGGAAAAAATGACTCTAAACTGCCCTCAGTGCTAAAGAAGTGCCAGGGTTTCTTTCCAATGATGTCTGGCGTGTCGAAAGCAAATATCCCAAACTGCATCGAGAGGAGAGAACTCCCATCTTTTGCATCCCTGACCCTCTCAGAATCTCCTGATTCTTCAAGTTGGAAAGTCTTTCTTAAGGAGGCACAAAAGGAGAAAGCAGGGTCCAGCCTCAGTCTTGCCAGACCATTCTCTGGGTTGCCGATGGGAGCCAGTGGCCGTTTGTGTGTGCTTGTCCTCTGGCCCTAAGCAGTTGCCTGTGGTCAGGTGACTCTGGACATTGGGGGAAGCTCTCAAGCATGAAAAAATAGGGAAGAAGGAAAAGGAAGAAGAAAATAAAGAATTGGGGAAACCTGTCCATTATGGGGATAACATCACCTATTTAATGTTCATTAGTGTTTTTAACAAAAATTGCTGTGCCATTAACTTACAACGGCAATCTTGGGGACTTGCCAGTGCACTCCTGCAGACTAGCTTAGGCAGCCAGTTGGTGCTGGGTGTGCAAAGTGGACTCAGATGGCAGACTGATTGCAAGTTGGCATCGCCTGAGCCAAGTACAGGCAGCCGGAGGGCGGGGGGAGAGGGTGCCTGAGGAGGAAGGCATTTCGCTAAGTGGATATTTATAGCTGGGCTCTTGGAAGAAGTGATCCATGGAGAGGGCAGGAGGGGTGAGGTTGCTGGAGGTTGGCCAAGCCTGGGGTGCTGGTTCTTGCCAAGCTGAAATCTTAGTGGCTTGATCCACCCTGGAATCCTGGCTGCCCAGCGGTAGGAAAGATGGAAGAAGCCTGCTGGGGTATGAGGTGGTGGCAATTTCACTTCTCCACTCTTGCACTCCTAAACGTGGACCTTGAATCGATTCCTTACTCTCTGTGGCCTTCCTTTTCCCTAACTTTAAAGTGGCGTAATGGTCTAATAGATAGTAAGCATCATAAATATAGTTTTCATATCTTTGTATTCACCAACTGTGGTGGCCAACCTCCAAGATGTTCTGCATTGACCCCATCTTTGGCATTTGTGCCCTTGTGTAGTTCCCTCCCATACAGAATAGGGCTGACCTGGATCACCAGTGGGATGTTGTGGAAATGATGTTGGTGGCTGAGGCTGGGTCATGAAAAACACTGTGGATTCCACCTTGCCCTCTCTTGGATCATTTGCTCCAATATCGGGGGGAGTTGGCTGCCCCATTGGGAGGACACTCAAGCAGGCCTATGGAGATGTCCACTTGTGAGGTGCTGAGGCCTTATGCCGCCAGCCAGGATCAAGTTGCCAACCAGGGGCCTGGGTGACAAGCCAGTCCTTCAGCTCCAGTCAAATCCTCTGATGACTGTAGCCCCAGCTGACATCTTAACTGCAACGTCATGAAAAGATCCTAAGCCAGAACTATCCAGCTAATTCACTCCTGGGTTCCTGGTCCACAGAAATTGTATGATAATAAATGACTATTGCTGTTTTAAACCACTTGGGGTTATCTGTTGCGCACCCGTAGATAACTCATTCACCAGCATGTTATTAGCTCTTAGCCCGATGTCTGTCACGTGGTGGACATCTAATAAATAGCTGTTGGTGAATGGAGACATGGTACTACTTCATAAGGTTGCTTTGCCGATTAAAGAGATAATCCACAGGAGTTCTTAGCATAGTGCCTGGCACAGCGAAAGAGCTCAGTAAATAACTACCACTGACATCATCGTCATCTTCATCAGATTCATCGTTACCAATATTATTAGTCCACGTTGGCTTAGGGTGAGAGGTGGGCGGGGTCTTTGGGTATGGGACTCCCAAAGAGCAATATCTGAGGAGGAAAAATAAAGGGAGAAGCAGAAAATGAGAATGGGAGGGTAGATGAGAGAGAAAGAGTGAGAAAGACTGATAAAGAAGAGAGGAAACTAGAAGAGTAGTGCCTGCAGATGGTCCTTGGAGTGGTAGAACCCGAACCCATGTGCTGACTGTGCCCTAACTGTGGTGAGTCAGGAGCAAGGGACGTTGTCTCTCTGAACTTCAGCTTCATCATCGTTAAATGGACCTGCTGTCCCCTGCCCATCCTCCTGGGGTGGAGTAGTAGAAAGAAAAGTTAGGAGAGTCTGCTTCTGGGTCTGACTTTGCCCTTACTTGGTTTAGGCAAGTCACCTCCCCCTGGGAACCTATTTAGCATAGAGTGAAATAAAAGATTTGGATTAGATGAGTACGGAGGGTGCTTCCAGCTCTGGTGTGCAATGGTGACCTGGTTTCTGCACATGGCATTCCTGTGGGGGCCTGATGAAGGGGCTTTGCTTGGGTAGGTGAAGTGAGAGAGCAAATAGGCAGAGGAAGGTCTCAACACCATGTCTGTGTGGCCCTCATGGTCTGAAGTCCCTACTAGTGTTCTAGAGACCCCCATATTGGAAGCCAGGCAGGGAGACATAGTCTCCTAGAAACATTTTGTTGGCCATGCTTGTTGCATATAGCTAGATTCCGTTGCAGTTCCTGAGTTCCCATGCTCTACTGATCATTAAGGATCTTGCTTATCCTTTCTGCCAAGAAGGGAAAGTTTAGTAGAGATTTTCTCTTCCCTCCACTGCTCTCTGCTTCTACATCCCTTGCTGATGCAGCCAGTTCTACATATTTAGAATTCATTGACTCGAAAAATGGTTGTTGAGTGATTACTCGGTGCTGGACCCTGGGAATTTAATGGTGACCAGGATAGGCACAACCAGTGGTCTCATGAAGCCTGAAGTTTTGCAGGCAAGGGTTTTTAGGTATCATGAGTGTCGTAAATGGTGACGTCATGGGAGTGGCCATCAGGGGATCTGAAGGTTGGGGGTCAGGGAAAGTCTTCTAGGGGAGGAGATATGGAAGATCCAAGCTCTGGCATTTGGAGGAAAGTCTACGTACCAAGCTCAGCTTCCTCCAGGGAAGTGCTTTATGATTCAGGGCAAGAGAGCATCATGGCACCTATGAAAGTATGTGGGTGACGTGCCATAGTTCCCAAGAAATTCAAGGTCACAGAGTGAGCTGTTGGCTCAGTGAGTGCCTGGACTAATTTCGATGCAAAAGACACACATCCCCTCAAATTGGCCAGGGTTCCAATGCGGATTTATTGACACAAGTATCTGAGAGTCCAGAGGTGGGGCTGACCTCAGAAGTTTAAATGACGACATGCGTTCTCACTCTCTCCCTGTCTCCGGGCTTGGCTTTTTCTGTGTTTGCCCTAGTCTCTCCATCAGAAGATGGGCATCTTGCCCATCCATGCAGCCAGGAAGAGTGGAGAATGGCTGCAGGCAGTCCCAGACTACCTGGCCAAAGGGCACGCGGAATGCCAGGGAAGGAGCCTCACTGGCCTGACTTGCGTCATCTTCCAACCCCTGGCCAGGGTGGCAGCGCCATCAGAACCACTTGGACTGAGTGAACAGGAGTAGCTCCCAAGAAATGGGGCATTTTTGCCCCAGTAAGCGGGGAAGGGGTGCTGGACTGAAGCTAAACTGATAAAAACAACTCTCTACTCTTCCTGAAACCACCATGCTTAACACTCACTCCAGTAATAATACTTGGCCAAGGAACATGATTACTTTGACCATCTCTGAAATATCAAAAGCCCTGATGATTTGATTGAGTTAAAATGTCATTGTTGTGTTTGAAGTGTGTATACGTTCCATTTCTGCTTAAGACAGACGTCCTAAATGGCAAAATTCTTTCTTTTCTTTCTTTTTTACTGAGATATAATTGACATATAGCATTATATGAGTTTCAGGGATACCATAGAATGATCTGATATTTGTATATATTGCAAAATAATCACTACACTAGGTAACATCGGTCGTCACCATATATAGTTACAAATTTTTTTTTCTTGTGGAAAATGATTTCTTAAGCTGGGTGATGGCTTCTGAAACTCTTATGCGCACACCACTTATCTAGAGGGGTCTTGTTAAAATGCAGATTCGGATGCAGCAGGTCTGGGGTGGGACCTAAGATTCTGCGTTTCTAACAAGTCTCCAGGTGATGCTGAGCTTGCCAGCCCCTGGACCACCACGCTTGGTGTACCAAGTCAGGGAGGGGAAATAGCAAATATGACTAGACAGAATACAATCTCAGACTTGATAAAGAATCTAGAGGTCACTTTTCACTCTAGAAGCCCTTGTTCAGTTTTTGATGGGCAGCAGGTACTTTCTGTCTGCCTGACCATATGCCACTGCCTCTGCCCCTCCCACGGGCATCTAATCTGTTGAATCCAGAGGCATTTGAGAAGAGGGCTGAAAAGTGGTGATCGGAGGGTCCCAAGAAAGAGTTAAACCCTCTGACAGGCAGAGTCCCACAGTCCCAGGCAAACGCAGAAGAGGTTGACCTGGCTGGAAGGGTTAATACTATTTTGTTTTCCAGGACTATTTGTGATATCGGGTTAGAGCAGGCAGGAGGTCATGGGGGTCAGCCGCGCCCCTGGCCACTCCCTCCTCTCCCCTCCCCCGACCCCTCCATTTGCAGCCTCACTGATTCCTTTAACCAGATGACCCCGGACACTGAGCTTTCCTTGGGAGTTTCCTGCCAGCGCCCTCAGATGCGTTGTAGCCGACGCCAGCCGTCTCTCGCCAGCCGTCTCTCGCCCGGCCCTCCAAGGGAGGCGTGCGAGCTAAAAGGCACTTTGTGTGAGGGGAAACCGTCCGTTGCAATTTGTGCTGTGGTTTCTCTGGGCAGGAACAGATCCAGAATAGGGTCCTTTGTCTTCCCTTCTTTATCTTCCCTTTTTTTTCTTTTTGTCTCAAGTGTGCTTCCTCTCCCTTCCTTCTTCCCGTTCTCCTCTGGCTTTTCCTTCTTGGCTCCCTTAGTTGGGTGTCTGCGTATATTCTTTCCTTCCCTCTCTCTTGCGCCTCTTCTTCCTTTATTTTTGAAAATTCTGTCTCATGGAATTAGACTTCCGATCAGCTTCCGATAGGAGCTCTTGACCTGGACAAGTAAGACCGTGATTCTGGGAGAGTTCTTTAACCTCTCTGAGCCTCCGTTTCTTCATTACCAAAACCAAGTTAATAATCGCAGCTTTACAGCTTATTGTTGAGAGTTAACCTGAAAATGAGTGTAAAATCCAGGGTCTGGTGTACAGTGGGTGCCCAATAAATGTTAGTTTTACCACATCCTTAAACCTTTTTCTTTTCCTCTCTTTTGTTCCTTTTCTTCTCTTAGCTGAGTTTCTTTTAATACCTTTCTATTACATTTCTGGAAGATTCACTGTAGGTGGAAAACCTCTGTGCAGAAAGCATGGTGACATGATGACAAGGACCTGGGCCTGCCACTTGATAGCTGTGTTGCCTTGGGCAACTGAAGTTCTCTAATCTTCCCTTTCCTCCTCTGCAGAATGGGGATAAGAGTTCTTCCTCCAAGGGCAGTGGTGAGGATTAAACAAGATGATGAGAGATAATCGCCTGCCATAGAGCCTGGTGGCCTGTTACTTAGTCTCTCTCCTGCCACTTAACTCCCTCTCTAGCCAGAGAGTTTCATCATTGATCATCACTGATCATGTGGACAGGTTACTTGTTAGTACCAATCTCTCTCCTGAGCCATTTTTCATCCATCCATCCATCCATAGACTCATCCATCAATCGTCCAGCCTTCCACTCATGTATCCATGCATCCATCCATCCATCCATCCACCTATCCATCTATCCAACCATCAATCATCCACCCATCCATCCATGCATCATCCATCCATCCACCCATTCATTCGTTCATTTATTCAGAATGGTTGCATAGTAAGTAATAATGTCCTAAATCATGCCTTATCATAAAATTCTATTTGATAGCCCGAGAAGTAGAAGGAAGAAATAAAAACAATAACAACAACATGATTTTGGAGCCATAAGGTTCTTCCTTTTAGTCCTCTCGTGGAGCAGGTGGGGAGGAGGAAAGGGACTTTGACCTCAAGGACAGAAAACATGTAGTTGGGTAGCTCAGTGGTTTTGCAACTGGCTTCCAAAGATTCTGTGCTTGTGCCAACGGGGTTTCTGATGGAGGCGCTGCCACTTCAAATAGAGCAGCTCCCCATCTTATCTGCCTTTTATGTTGGTCTCTGTTTAAGATTGAATTTAAAGTGTTTAAGAAAAAACAGTGTTCAGCTGCTAAGCACAGTTTTTTAAAGCCCTTGTGTAGCTACACATACAGATTTTGTGGAGTTCGTATCATAAGCCAGGCAGTGTGCTAACAATTAAATGGAGGATTTCATTTAATCCAATAACAACTCTATGGGGTTAGTACTATTATTATCTTCATAATAAGTACATAAGCTGAGGCTCAGAGACATCAAGGTACTTGCCCAAGGTCACACAGCAACTGGAGCAGTGGAGCTCAGATCTGAACCCAGGAATTATCACCAAAATGCACCCTGCCTGCCAGTAGGAGGCTACTTACCTGGCAAGTGGTGGCCAAAGGGCTATCGGAGAAGAAATACCAACCAGGCTTGTGTTCTGGTCTCTCCCTCAGTCAGTTCTTTATTTCCAAATTTTTACAATGAGCAGCAGAGGGGATTATGGAGCTCAAACATCCAACAACCTAAAATTACAGATTCTTGGATTTAGAAGAAACTGAGGCTAGTGCTTTTCAAATGGAGTCCCCCAGAGCCCAAGGATTCCCTGAGATTTTTCTGAGGCTTCCACTGGACATGATCAGAGGTCACCATTTCAACTTGGAGGTTAAACAGATCTGGCTTCACGTCCAGGCCTGACCAGACACTAATTGTATGGCCCTGTGGAAGCGATTTTCCTTCTTGGAGACTCTGCTTCCTCATCTGTAAGAGGGAAACACCTAAGTCATGAGGTTATTCCGAGAGTTAAAGAGGAAAGTGCGTCTAGAATGTTAGGTAGAGTTGCCAGCATATATAGGGACCACTCCAAAATATTAGCTACCATCATCATCAGCAACCTCACCATCACCACCATCGTCATCATCCTTATCTGTGGCTCCGTATGAGAGTCTACATGACAAATAGCACTAAGGCTGAAGGAATAGTTCGTAAAACAAAGACCTAAGAAAAACTGTGTAAGAATCCTTAGCTTGGGTTGAAGAAAGAAGGTGATCAACAGTCCCAGACAAAGATTATTTTTCCACAATTTGTTTATAGGTCTTTTTTTTTTTTTAATAAATTTTTATTTATTTATTTATTTATTTTTAGCTGTGTTGGGTCTTAGTTTCTGTGCGAGGGCTTTCTCTAGTTGTGGCGAGCGGGGGCCACTCTTCATCGTGGTGCGCGGGCCTCTCACTGTCGCGGCCTCTCTTGTTGCGGAGCACAGGCTCCAGACGTGCGGGCTCAGTAGTTGTGGCTCACGGGCCCAGTTGCTCCGCGGCATGTGGGATCTTCCCAGACCAGGGCTCGAACCCGTGTCCCCTGCATCGGCAGGCGGATTCTCAACCACTGCGCCACCAGGGAAGCCCTGTTTATAGGTCTTAAAATGACTTATGAGAGTCTCCCTAGTGCTGACCGACATCGCTGTAGGTAGATGTACAAAATTTCAGAGCTGAAGGTTGGAACTGGGTTGGAGTCTTGGTGCTGTTCCTTGCAGGGATGATCTGGAAGCAGAAACGGTGGGGTTTTTATCCTTGCTTACCTGATTGAGAAGAGTGTGTGTATGAGAGAGAGAGGGGACTTGGACAAACTCTCAAACTTCTCCGAGCATCATTTCCTTGCCTGTAAAATGAGGCAAATACTTCCAAGTATGGCTCAATCACAGAAGCTGGAGAGAGGGTAAAATTAGAAAAGGCAGCATTTGGTAAGGGGTTGCTATAGCCCAGCCAGCTGCTTTCCATGCATTCCATCTCTTTATCCTCACCATGCTCCGTGAAATAGATATTATTACCCCACATTTCATGATGAGGAAACTGAGGCTCACACAGGCACAGGCGTTGTCACCATCCCTGTTTTACAGATGAGGAAACTGAGGCACCAGGAAGGCAGGTGTCTTGCCAGTGGCAGTGAGCTAATCAGAGGTGGGACCCGGGCTGTGTAACTTCAAAATGCCCCTCACCACGTACATCTCCTATTCCCCCCTCCCTTTCACCTGGAAGATGGAGTTGGGAAGTGGGTCCGAAGCTGCTCTCTTAAACTGGTTGGATTTCACAATTGCAGTAATAGTCTCCGTAGTGTCTCACTTTAAGCAGATGCTCACTCAGAATCTTCAGGCTCACCTGTCGGGTGGGAATGTTTGGGGGCATTAGTTGCCAAGATTAAGATTCTACTCCTTGTAAGGAAGTACTCAGTATTATCTTTTAAAGGAATTTTGGGGGCCCAAGGGGGCACCCGCTGTCTGTGTCTTTTGGGAATCTTGAAGTTCTCAGCTAACCGGGTCTTCCAGACACATCAAACCCAAGTGCTTTTGGAGGAATGTGTCAGGTTTTGTGTTAAGTTCTGTTGATCCAGCCATGGTTGGCCCAGTGATGGTTCTGACCATCAAGGGGCACACTGGCCCGTGAAAAGAGCCAGGTAATTAGAGAAATAACTGTGATAAAAGGTAGTGGGGTAAGTACAAGGTCCTCTAGACCAGCGGTCCCCAACTTTTGGGCACCAGGGACCGGCTCCGTGGAAGACAATTTTTCCACGGATTGGGGCGGGGCATCGGGGCTGTCCAGGCGGTAACGCGAGCGATGGGGGAGCCGCAGATGAAGCTTCGCTCGCCTGCCCGCCACTCACCTCCTGCTGTGCGGCCGGTTCCTAGCAGGCCTGCGGCCCCCGGGGGTTGGGGACCCCTGCTCTAGAGCACGTACTGGGGACCCCTAACCTAGACCCAGGGTGGGGTTGCTGGGAGGGTCTCATGGATAAGCAATGCTCTCCCCGCCCAGGGCTACGGGATGTTTGTTCCTCCCACTTACCCCCCTTGCTCCTCTCCATCAGCTGGATCCTGGTCAGGGTCAGCACTTGTGGCTAAATCTTTGCCACTTTTCCAAGGCAGAACATGATGCTAAAATATCAATAGAGATTGCCCCGCTGCCTCCGCAGCTGTGGGCACAGTTTCCAACTCAGAAGCATCCAGGATTCCCCTCTCCTCCCCCTCCTCCCTCCAACAGCCGCTCCCCGCCCCTTGGTTCCTCCGTGTCCTTCCTCCCTCCTCCCCTGCCCCCCTCCCCCAGGAGATGGAGGAACTTGGCAAGCCATCTCGTCGCCAATCAATCTGTGGTGTAACAATTAGCACTTAGGCACCACTCCTGCTAAACACACGCTTAGAAAACACTTAAAAAAAAAAAAAGAAGAGTCATCAGGAGCAGAAGCGAGAGAAGCACGGGGGCGGGGGGGGGGGGGGGGGATGTCAGGGAGCGGAGCCAGGAGCAGGCCTGGGGAGGAAACAGATCGATGCGCTGCGGAATGGGTGGCATCTAATACCCTATTACTGACGAGGCCAAAGCACTTTGAGGCGTGTTTCCACAGTGAGCAATTAGTCTGCGAGACCACAGGAGTTAAGCTAACACCGGTCGCCCCCCTCCCCATCTTCCCTTCCTCCCCCAGAGCAGGGGGATGACAGTTTCATTTGGTAGCGAGCTCCCGCAGCAGTGGCGCCAGCCTGCAGCCATAATGGGGCCCATCCGAGGAAGGCCAAATGCTCCAGCCTCCCAGAAGGCCCCCCCTCCCACCCCCCCCACCTGCCCCAGCCCCGTCCCCAGACTCCCTCACCCCACTCCTCGTAACAGAATCCAGTCGACACAGAGTCTGTCTGCGCGCCTGCGAGCTGCCTAAATTGATTGTAATGGTTTTATCGCGCGCAGAGAGCGCTGGCTGTTTTCTCGCCTCTGCTGTCAGCTTTCATCAACGCGCAGGCAGGAGGAAGTGAGCCCTCTTCGGGAGCAGTGGATCGGATGAAAGGCAACTTTTGTTTGCGGGCGAGAAACTTGCAGCCTCCGCCGGCCGCCTGTCTCCAGTCCTGCTCAAGGCTGCTGTTTCTTTCTTGGCCTTGTGGCTTGTCTGGCACGCCAGAGAGGTTCAACAAACTCCCCACGAACAGTGGGGGTGGGGTGGGGTGGGGGTGAGTCCTTCCTGGAGCCAGCTCTGGGTTCTTCTCTAATGGCTGGAGCATTTGGGGAACAGGGGTTCCACAGAGAGAAGGGTTCATGAAGTTGACAATATTGATCAGTAATAATAACGATGAGGTTGATGCTGTCTAGCCAGCATCTAAGTGCTTGTCAGGAACCAGTCACTGTGATTAAGCACTTTATGGGCGTTTCATGGAATTCTCACAGCAACCCTATGAGGTAGGCGTTATTTCCCCCATTTTACAGATAGTGAAACTGAGGCATAGAGAAGGGATGAGACTTGGTCCGGGTTACACAGGAAACAGCTGGAAGAGCGAGGGGAACTGGAACCCAGTCCTGCTGATTCATTATCTGGTCCATTCTCCATCCCCCCTATGACTTTCCTAACTTTAGTAGGAAGGGAAAGACAGTACTGTTAACACTTCAAATACCGGGTATCCCTCCACCTACCACCTGTAAAAATGGCCCAGGCATGCACCATGCGGGCAAGGATTCCTTTGGGGGTGGGTGGAGATGGGGTATAATCTAAGATTTATCCCTTCTGGCTTTGGGAACACTTCTCTATTTGAGAAAAGTGGGAAGAATCATTAAAAGGAGGTGAAATGACAGTTTCTGGTTGTGTCACAGAGCGATCATACATTTTAGAGGAAGGACCAAGCCAAAGCAATTGGAGGCTTTGGGGATTATCTGCGGATTTCACTGTTGAGGGTATCTGTTAATGTCATTAGCATCAATAACCAAATCAGGATGTAACAGTGAAATTAGGTGTCTGCTGTGCTTGTTTAGAACATTGTAGACTATGGGTCTGTAAAAAACTATAGGAACAGGCAATTCTTTACACTTCAAAGCCTAGAATTGAACTGGCAGATACATGGAGTTTTCTATGCGTTCTTTTCTTGTTATTATTAATTTTTATTGGAGTATAAATACTTTTATTATTAAGTATTATTGGAGTTGCTTTACAATGTTGTGTTAGTTTCTTGCTGTACAGCAAAGTGAATCAATCATATGTGTACCTATATCCACTCTTTTTTTACATTTCCTTCCCATTTAGGTCACCACAGAGCATTGAGTAGAGTTCCCTGTGCTATACAGTAGGTTCTCATAAGTTATCTATTTTATACATAGTAGTGTAGTTCTTAAAGATTTCTTTCCTCCTCTTCTCCCATATCCTCCCCCCATTCGCTCTGTCCTTATCTCCAATTTCACGTTCTCATGCTTCCATGCGTTTCTGCGCGGAGTTTGGGGTAAGGCATCAGCTGTCTTTGGGACACCCAGCACAGTAGGAGGAACTGTGGGAAAGGACTGAAGCAGGCTTATAATCCCCAGCTCGAGGTGCTGATACCCTGCTTCTCACAAGTACGATGGCTTCCATTAGCCGTCGGCATTGGTGGAACCTCTTGCTTACATCGGATAAAATCTTTAAGTCTAGAATCCAGCCACAAGCTGAAGGGATGGTATGAAGACCCTAGGGGCTCAGCCTCCAGAAAAAGAGAATGTGACCAAGGTCAGAATGGAGAGGTGAGCAGGAGGTAGAATGGGAGGAAGAAGAGCAGGTCTGGGGCGGTAGGTGATGCGGTAATAATGCCCTTTCTCCAAGAGGGAAGTGGGAAGGATAGGCTTTGGTAATCCCAAGGGCCCATGTGCTCAACAGTCCATCATTACAATGGGCTGGTCATCGAGTGGGAGGGTTCGGCGTCCCGGTCACTGTGAGGACAGGAGGGGAAGCTGATTAGCGTGTGAGCTGAAGAAGTGGAAATGGGTGTGCATGGCACCTGGTCGGTGAAGTCCTCACTTTTCCATAAGGTGGAATCATTCTTGCCTGAGTTGGTCCAGGTGGAGCAGAACTGTTTCACGAACAGGGATGGGGAGGGGAGAATACTGGTGGAGGGCTTGGGTGAGCTGCGCACCAGTGTCTCCAACCCGGCTCCCCCTGTACCCCTCCCAACGGCAGTGCGGTTCTATTTGAACCAAAGTGGGACCCAGAGACTGGTTTAAGGAAAGAACTTGTGAACAGTTTCCATCCCGTGAAACACTCAGGCATTGTAGAGGTGGATTAATGAGCACGTATATCGGTGTCCTAGGGCTGCGGTAGCAAAGTACCACAAACTGGGTGGCTTAAAACAGCAGAAGTTTATTCTCTTACAGTTCTGGAGGGTCAGAGTCCCAAATCAAGGTGTCGGCAGGGCCATGGTCTCTCTGCAGAGCCTTAGGGGAAACTCTGTTCCATGCCTTTCCCTTAGTGTTTGCTGGTTGCCACCAATCCTTGGCGTCCCTTGGCTTGTAGAAGCTTCACTCCAATCTCTGCCTCTTTTATCACATGGCCTTCTCCCTATGTATCTTCAATTATCTTCCCTCCATGCAAGTCTGTCTCTGTGTTTTTTCTCCTCTTCTTAAAAGGACACCAGTCATATTAGATTAGGGGCCCACCCTAATGACCTCATCTTAAGTTGATGACATCTGCAAAGACCTTATTTCTAAATAAGGTCATATTCATGGGGGTTAGGACTTTGTTTTTTTGGGAGGACACAATTCAACCCATAAAAGCATGGAAGGAGTAAGTCCATCATGGAAGGGGTGTAGGTATTGGCTCCTGCTGAGGAGTGAAGCCCATTTAAGGTGACCCACATCACATCCCAGTGGCCTACCTCTGAATTCAGCCGGAGCTGCAAGGGACAGTTCCCCGCAAGCTCAGACTCAAAGTGACATCATCCCTCCCAAGCACCCTCTGTGAAACTGCAGGTGCTGCTTAAGCCAGGACCAGGAGTAGCCCAAAAGCAAAGGAGAGTGAATGACCCTGAGGGTGACCGTCAACCAATGGGAGGGTTCGGTGGGGGCTAGGGATAAATGTCCTACCTTGATCTCTGGAGGGACATCTCTGGAATGCATTGTATACACTTCTCAGAGGTTCCACTGCCTCTGAAACCCCCTTGCCTACAGCAGTGACCTCAGTGATACACTTTGTCTTGGCTTTTTCTTCTTCCTTGTCTTATTCTTTCCACTCCCTTGTATCTGAGTCCTGGGATCACCTTGGCCTCCTCCACCACCGCTTAGTTCCCATCCCACGCCCACTGCCAATAAAACTACCTGTTTCCACGTCCTTGTCTCAGGCTCAGCTTCTGGTGGGTTCCAGATTAAGACAGAAAGACATGGGAAATGGAGAGGACCAGGATTATTGGTTTCCTGATCTAGGGTCTAGCTCTGATCCCTTGAAGAATGATGATAATAAAACCATTTTCCATGTGTGCTAAGCATAATACATGCATCATCTCTTTTAATCCTACCGCAGTGGGTAAAATTGTGGCCCCCCCCCCAAAAAAAGATAATGTCCACATTCTGACCTCTGGAATCTATAAATGTGATCTTAATTGGAAAAGGGTCTTTGCAGGTGCAATTAGGCTAAGGATCTGGAGATGAGACCATATTGTTTTATGTGGATGCGTCCCAAATCCGATGAATGACAGGTGCCCTTAGAAGGGACACAGAGAGGAGAGACACACGCAGGAGAGAAGGTGGTGGAGGTAGAGATTGGAGCGATGTGTATAAAGACCAAGGAATGCCAAGGATTTCCGGCAGCCACCAGAATGTAGGAGAGACTCATCCATCTCCCTCACAGCCCTCAGGAGGAACCAACCCTGCCGACACCTTGACGTCCGGCCTCCAGAACTGTGAGAGGATAAATTCCTGTTGCTTGAAGCCACCACCTTTGTGGCAGTTTGTTGCAATAGCCCTAGGAGACTAGTACCCCTACGCGTTCTATTAGTTATTCCCATATAAATAGTCCACTTCGAACACGTGAAAACCGAAGTTCAGAGAGTTTCATTCCCATGTCTAAGCAGCTGGTGGAGAGTACAGTCTGGATTGAAATCCAGCTCTGGGTGGCTCAAAATCCTTCCCTTAAACATTCCTTCCTCAGAGAAGTTACTGCCTGTGCTCTGTGGAGAGGGAGTTTGGAAGCAAAATCTGAAGGCGGAGAAGGTTTCCGTGATGCTGGGGACCCGGACTTTCTGCTCTGGGTCCCAGGCGACAAAGGGCAGGGACAGAGAAGACGGTGAATCAACTTGGCAGATGAGGCCTCCTCCTGGGGTCTCGGAGCAGTGACTGGGGAAGACAGTGGCTTGGGGGCTGATTCTGAGGGTCAGCAATCTCACAGGCAGGGGCCGTGAGCCAGAAACGTGTGGGTATTTAAATTAACGTAACCTTATTGGGATCTGGAGACCAAGAGGTGTGAGGGGGCTTGGAGTTCTTTTCACCAGCCAGTATGGCCCTCCTTTGTTCTACGGGGTCCCCTGCAAGTCGTGTTTTAGAGGGAAAGGTCACTGACCAGGTGGGGGAAGGGCTGGCTAGTGAGGCAAGCTTAGAGGTGAGGAGAGGCCAGGAAGGAAGCAGACACACCTCTGGATTAGAACTTGGAAACAAAGTGTAATTTCAGCTTCTCGTGGATGGTCACTGGGCCCTGTAAAAACAGGGACTCTGCGGTCATGTGGCCCCCAGCCAAGCCAGCCGGACTCATGGGGCAGAGATCCTCCATTGCACCTCCACGGTGGGCTGAGCAAGAAAAGGGGCTTGAGGAGTTAAAGGAAACAGTTAGACCAGCTAGAAGGGAAGTCTTCCTCTAAGTTGATATGAGTATGTGGAGAATTAGACTTCTAAGTGGAAGGGTGGGACCCCAGTGCTCCAATTATAGGCTCCATGGAGCCATGAAGTGAGTTCTACATGCCTAGTAGGGTGCCTGCTGCTAAGAGTCTTTTCAAAATAAGAGCAGTATCATGTTTTTGAGCTGTCTGTCATTTGGTGGAGGAAATAAAAATGGCACATGAAATGACTGGGAGAAAATTGCACAAGAGTGTATAATCAAGAACAGAATGATGTGTTACACATAGCACAGGGAGATCAGCTCGGTGCTTTGTGACCACCTGGAGGGGTGGGATAGGGAGGGTGGGAGGGAGATGCAAGAGGGAGGGGATATGGGGATATATGTATACGTATAGTTGATTCACTTTGTTATAAAGCAGAAAGTAACACACCACTGTAAAACAATTATACTCCAATAAAGATGTTAAAAAAAAAAAAAAAAAGAATGATGTGTTACAAACTGTAACTTCCAAAGGTGAGAGAAGGTGGTGAGAAGGTGGGTCGACTGTTGGCAAAGAAGAAACATATCCTTCTTTGATATGAAGAAACTGAAGCCCTAGTTGTCAAATACATAACGCACGCTGTTATCTCTCCTTCCGTTGCCGTGGCAGACATCACTAATCTATCATGCTACTCTTTCCTTCAGAGTCCAGTTTCTTAAGACAATGAATTAGTCAGATGCTACCAGAGGTGGTACGAGGTGAAATCTCATGACCCTCCTCCCCTTAGGTGATGAGGGTTTCTTTTAGAGAAACGCAGGGAAGTGTGAAAACACAGAGAATTGAGTAGCCATGAACACACTGGTATCTCAGTACTTCCAGGACCAGGATAGGGAGTAGGCCTCCTGGAGAACTCATCAACCAATGATTCATTTCCATTCTGGACCTACCAGTAGTCCCAGTAACCTCTATTTCCTCTGCATCTCCCATTCATACTGTATGTATGCGTGTGTGTGTGTGTGTGTGTGTGAGAGAGACAGAGAGACAGAAAGGGGAAGAGAGAGACAGAGACAGAGAGAATCCAGTTGGGATAATTGTCATCAGCCAATATGGCGCACCTTTATAGGGCAGAATCTGTCTCAAAGATGACTTATAAACGGCAGACTCCTATTAGGAACAGACTTTTCTCAATTGCTTTTGGCTTGAGTGGCAATTCTTTAATCCGGGGGCCAGCAGACTTTCTGTAAAGTACAAGATAGTAAATATTTTAAGCTTTGTGGGACATGCGGCCTCTGTCACAGCTATTGCGCTCCATTGTTGGAGTGCAAAAGCATTCAGAGACACCACATCAACAAATGAGTCCCCTTGTGTTTCGATACAATTTTATTTACGAAAACTGGTGCCTTCGATGAATCAGTGGTGGCCAGGGTAGCAGGACCACAGAGCACAATAATGATATCTTTATGCAGAAGAAACTGTGTCCATCTCAGAAGAAAACCGTGTGCTTTGCAGATGTTAAGTGTTTCCTGAACTCTCTGGGCTTGAGCTAAAGACAGTAGCTGCAGCTCTGCTTCTCATGTGCAGTTTCTAAAAGATATCTGGTGGTTTCCAGTGAACCAAATTGCATTTATCTTTGACAATTTTTTCCCTGGAGTCTCCCTCCTATTGCTGTGTCCTTCTTGTATATAACAGGGATGGAAAATATGTGGCGTGCCTGCAGTATTCCCCCTTGCCTCACCCATGGCAGACATCACTAATGGATCACAATACTGTTTTTTTTCACTGAGTCCGTGACTAGCCCAGAATCCTTCTTAACATAAAGCAGTCACAACCAACCACTTAGATGTGGCCCTCAACATGAAACCCGTTTGCTATGATAGTAAGAAAAGAGTGGAAACAAAGGAATGCTAAAAACAAAGTTTGTGAACAAAGTCCAAAACGGCATTAAGACTATGACTCCCAACTCCTCCATACCCCTGGGCTCAAATCCTGCTTTAACAGCCTTACAATAGACAAAACCCAGGGCAGAGTCAACAAATCTCCTTGCCAAGCTGTCCAGCATTTTCCCTGTCTCAGCAGGTGTTCTCACCCTTGTCATTCTAGGGCCCCTGGAAGCTGGGTCCCCGCTGCTTCCTGGGGGAGACTTTGTGTGGAGTCTGGCATGTCTTTCCAGCTGAGCTGGGAGGAACATTTCAGCACAAACATTTGCAACCCCTTCACAAAGCTCCAGAGTTGGAAGCCAGACCCGGACAATATATTCCCTGCTCCCACGCATCAGGCCCAGAGCCTGGGTGAGGCAGCACCCCGTGACTTTGTCCTGCTGTTTGGAACGCCCTCTGCTTCTGGCCCACCGAATGGAGACAGCACCTGGGAGAACGTCGCTCTTCATGTTTCCCCTCCCGTCGCCACCTTGCAACTCACATTGGTGAGAGGAGGAAAAATGGGCTTTTAACACCATCCGATGCTTCCGTAAGCACCTTCTACATTTGATCTCACGAGGTGGGGAGAGGTTGGTTCTGAGCCTTGGAAGAGTGAAAGCCTTGTCAACAGGTATTTCCACTGCGTGGGAAGGGGGATCATGAGCGGCCCCGCCGGCTGGGGCTGCCAGCGAGTTCACCTGGGAAATATTTCAGGAGAAGCTGTCACGGGCGTCCTGAGTGCCGACAAGGTGTGTCGGGGGAAATCCACCAAGTGCTTTCAGGAAGGAGTCATTTTCTCTCACAGAATCGTGCTGGCTTTCTAGTTAGGGGCCCAGAGGGAGTTGGTTGGCCTTGAGGAATGAGCCAGAAGAATTGGAGCAGCAACTGTGGGGAAATCATCTCTGGGGCTGGAACAAGGTCCTATCCCATTTATGCTCATTTCCCCCCCAGCCCCCAGCCTTCTCGATGCACGTAGCAAATGATTCGGCAGCCATGTCCCCCGTTTACAAAGATGGCACAGTGCTTAAGAGCATGAGGTTGAGTCTGTACTTCTTGGGATTGAGTTTCAGCCCTGCCAGTTACTCGCTGGGGGACTTTGGCCAGGTTACTCAACCTCTCTGTGTCTCATTTTCTTCATCTGTAAAATGGTGATAATACTAGTTACATGCCTTATAAGGTTCTTGTGAGGGTTCAAAGTGTTAGTCCTGGAAAAGGGCTTAGAACACATGATGAGCACCATGGGATTCATTTGATTTATCTTTTTTTTTAAAAGTCAGGCTTGGGCTTCCCTGGTGGCACAGTGGTTGAGAATCTGCCTGCCAATGCAGGGGACACGGGTTCGAGCCCTGGTCTGGGAAGATCCCACATGCCGCGGAGCAACTGGGCCCGTGAGCCACAACTACTGAGCCTGCGCGACTGCAGCCTGTGCTCCGCAACAAGAGAGGCCGCGACAGTGAGAGGCCCGCGCACTGCAATGAAGAGTGGCCCCCGCTCGCCACAACTAGAGGAAGCCCTCGTACAGAAACAAAGACCCAACACAGCCAAAAATAAATAAATAAATAAAATGCAGGAATATTTAAAAAAAAAAAAAAAGTCAGGCTTATTGAGGTTTAATTTACATCCAGTAAAATACACCTTTTCATCCATAAGTTCACTGATTAGTTTGATGAGTCCTAACAAATATTTATGATCATGTAACCACTGCAGTCAAGATATAGGAAGCACCCATCACCCCCAAAGCTCCTTTGTGCTTCTACCTCCACCTCAGGCTCCAAGCCCCTGACAATCACTGATCTGATTTCTGACTCTATAGTTTCACTTCTTCCAGAATGCCATAGAGAGGAAATTATTCAGCATGTAGCCTTTTGTTCCCTGTTTCTTTCACTTTCCATAAGGCTTTTGAGGTTTACCCATGTTGTTGTGTGTATCAGTGGTTTCTTCCTGTTTATGGTTGAGTAATATTCCATTGTATAGAAATTCCACTTTTTGTGTATTCATTCATCAGCTGGGGGACATTTGGGCTGGTTCCGGTTCTGGGTGATTATGAATGATACTGCTATGAACATTCACGTACACGCGTTCGTGGTCTTTGTGTGGACATCTGTTTTATTTCTCCTCAGTTAGTACCTAAGAGTTACATTACTAGGTTACATGATAAAAGTATGTGTAACTGCCTAAGTTACTGCCCAATTGTTTTCCCAAGTGGCTGTGTCATTTTGCATTCTGATCACCAGTGTAGGAGAATTCCAACTGTCCCACATCCTCACCACGGCTTGATATTACCAGCTTCTCCTTTTTTTTTTCTAATTTGGTCTTTCTGGTAGGTGTGCAGGGGCATTTCACTGGGGTTTTAATTTGACTTTCCCCAGGAATAGTAATGATGAGCATCTTTTCATGTGCTTCTTTGGCAAACATCTGTCTTCTCTGGGGAGCTTTGGTTTTCTTTCTTTAAGGAGTGAAAACAGCCACCTACTTCTCTGTCCTCCATGACATTTATGTGTGTTTGGAATCACTCTGTTCTGAGAGACTGATGAAGCTGCATAACTGAAGGGTCCAGGTTGGCACTGGCTTCTGTGGCTTCCGTTTCTTTCCATCTCTGTGTTGGTTTCATTCTCCACGAGGCCCCGCCTGGCAGCTCCAAGACCTCTTCTCATTGAAGAATGATGGTGTCAGTGCCCCAGGAAGCCCAAGCCCAGTGGGAAGGAACACTGACTTCTCTTCTAGCTTTCCCAGCCAGGAGTTTCTGTAGCTGATTAGGTATTGGGTCACTGAGAGCCAATCACTGTGGCCAGGGGGTGGACATGGAGACTGACTGGCTAGGACCTAGGTTCCACGCCCATCCCTAGGGCTGGTGATGGAGGCCCACGCTGGCTTCACGCACTGAAGGTGGGAGACACCCATGTCAATGGGCATGGGGGCCCCGTCATGCTTTAGAGGGCTCTGCTCTGTCCCTCTTTGGGTTGTGCCCCTTCCCATAGGAGGGAAGGTCCATGGGGCCAAGGGGAAGCCTTTGTTCCAGAAACTAAATGTCATGCTGTAATCGTTCCAGGTCTTCCAGGGTCTGTGTAGATTTCCTCCTGCATCCATTTTCCCAGAGGACGCTGATTCTCCTGGTGTCGACCCGAGGGGCAGTTGTTCAGGGGGTGGTGAGGGTAGGGCTTGTGATGTATAGACTAGGAAGTCCACGTGTGTGCACTTGAGGCCGTGGGGTGTTGGGGGGGGAGGGAAGGCTGGGTGGAGGAATCCTGGACCATTGCGCAGTCTAAGGACGTTTGACAAGGCCACGGGAAAGTCCTCAGCCAAAGTCAGCGAGCCATCAGTGGAGTCCCACGGCTTCCAGAATGAACCTGCCTTAGTGTCCCACCCACTTCCGGTCATTGGTTGGGGGCAGCCCCTGGGAAATGTGACCTCCAAGCAAACGCAGAGATGGCGTCAGAGCGCAACGCTGGGACCCCATTCCTTGTGAGGAGAGGTCTTCAAGACGCATTCTTTCTTTTTTTTAATTAAAAAAATTTGTTTTAATTGAAGTATAGTTGATTTACAATGTTTCAGGTGTACAGCAAAGTGATTCAGATATATGTACTCTTTTTCAGATTCTTTTCCATTACAGGTTATCACAAGATATTGAATATAGTTCCCTGTGCTATACAGTAGATCCTTGTTGTTTAGCTATTTTATATATAGTAGTGTGTGTATTTTAATCCCCAATTCCTAATTTATCCACCCCCCTTCCCCCTTTGGTAACCATAAGATTGTTTTCTATGCAAGACACATTCTTATGGCCTCTTCACCCCGAGACCCCAAGTGTTACAGGCACACCTGCCTTGATCCTCAAATAAGGGGCCGTTACTGGAAAAAGGGGGAAGTGGATCCTGGAGGGTCCTCAGAGACCCCCAGTGATCTAGGACATCGAGCATGAGCTACACCCAGACATCCTCGGCCTTGGCTCCCCACAGCCAGACAAATGGGAACTACCGATCGCCTAGAGCAGTGAAACCCGGGCGGCGCGCCCCCCGTCTCTGGCCTTATTTCCGGCAGAGGTTTGGGTAAGCTCTTACTCCTCCCAGCATATGAATCACCTGGGAATCTTGTTAAAATACAGGTCTTGAATGGGCAGGTCTGAGCGGGGACAGAGGGTGTGGATGCCGTGGATACCTGGACCACGCCCGGAGCAGCGAGGGTACGAAATTGGCACCTGATAAAGGGTAGCTGTGATCACCGCTATTTTTTTTCCCCAGAAGAGGGCTGTGTAGATCTTTTGCTCAGTCTCTCCCAAACATTCCCAAAAGGGGTGATTTCTGGAGAGTGGTTGCCAACTCGGGAACAATGAGGTGACATGAGACAGTGGCAGAAATGGCGTCTGATGGCCGACACGTGCTTCCCTCGGCAGGTGTGGGGAAAGCAGGGCCAGCTGAAGGGGAAACCTCTAATTGGCGAGGGAAGTCACTCGGCTTAAACAGGATGCAGGCAGAAGGCCCCATCCAGGCTCCACCGTGGCCTTGGGATTATGCTGACAGGGAGTAAAGGAAAGTGGAGTCAGGAAGTCCAGGCTTTCCTTAGGGCTGAGAAGCTGCCCCTGGGCTTTCCATCACAGGAGGCTACACTGTACGTGGCGGATTCTTCTGGAAAGATGTGTGTGTGCTTTGAATCCTCTTTGAACAGCAACTGCCACTGTACTGTTAATCTATCAGATTTTTAAAAAATTATCTGTGTTAGTTTCCTACAACTGCTGGAACAAATTACCATTAACCTGGGGGCTTAAAACAGCAGATATTTATTCTTTCACGGTTCTGGAGGTCAGAAATGGGAAATCAGTATCGCTCGGTCAAAATCCAGGTGTCAGCAGGGCATCCTCTGGAGGATCTAGGGGAGATTTTTTTTCCTTGCCTCTTCAGCTTCTGATGTTCCTTGGCTTGTGTCAGCATCGCTCTCAACCTTCAAAACCAGCACTTTCAAAGCTCTCTTCTCTGTCTTCACATCACTTTCTCATCTCTGTGTGTAAAATATCCCTGTGCCTCCCTCTTGTAACTGATGTGTTCAGAGCCCACCTAGATAGTCCAGGAAACTCTCCCCATCTCAAGATTCTTAATTATATCTGTAAAACCCTTCCCCCGTTTCCATATAAGGTAAGGTTGCAGTTTCCAGGGATTAAGAGGTGGATCTCTTTGGAGGGGGCTTATTTCCCAGGTTATCACATTATCAGTCTCCCCCCTTGAAGGATATAAGCCCCATGAAGGCAGGAATTTTGTCTGTTTTGTTCAAAGTTATGGCTTCAGTGTCTATAAGAGTTCCTGGCATACATAGAGGCTTGATAAGTGTTTGTTGAATGAATGAATCAGTGAATGCATTTATATGTCAAAGGGATGGGGGGCTGCTGTTTAAAGGAAGTCTGCTTAGAATCCATTGTGAAGGGTGGTTTGATAATCTGAATAATTGCTTTCAATTCATGCTCTGAAAAAGCGATTTTTTTAGCATCACTCTTTCTTTGTGGCACGCTCCCTCCCTATGCAGCTTGGGATGTTGTCTTACGAAAAGCAGCAGAGAATCAGCAATGAGCCTTTTTTGTTTCAACAGAGTGAAAAGAAAAGCCCTTAACTAATGTCACCGTCTTTGTACTTTTTCATACCTAAATTTCACTGGACGTGTCCAAGTGCAGCCAAATAGACCAAAACACAGCCCTGAGTCCTGGAGGTGGTATTTAGAGCACAGGCCATCTCAGTTTAAATCTTAGCCCTGCCACTGTCAGCTGTGTGACCTTAGGCAAGTCCCTTTCCCTCTCTGAGCCTCAGTTTCCTCACCATCACATGGGATTGACATCATACTTACCTCATTAGGTTGTGGTGAGGATTTACTCCCTCGATAAATATTTACTGAGTACTTAGTATGTGCCAGCCACTGGGTCCACAGTATGGAGAGAAAAAGCATTGCCCCTCCGTGTCAGGAGCTTCCAGGCTCCCTGAGTGTGAGGAGATCAGGAGTGTGAGGGCTCTTCTGGACTGAGTCATGTGATCAATGATCAATGAATGTTTGTGGTTACTATTTTTAGGAATAGAAATAGTCCCCACCATTTTCCTTCTCATTATTGGGCACCAAATCAGCAACAGGGATTATTTTTCCTTTCTGTGACTTTAAGGAGGGTCACTGTAGCTTGGAACTGAGGGATAGACCTGGGGTTCAGATGGAAAGAAGTCTTATCCTTGCTGGCCAGTATAGATGGGAGAAATTGCTCTGGCATTACATTAGAGGAGGGAAAAAATGGCTAGATTGGGACTGGTGACAGGAGAAGTGCACTTATGGATCAAAAGTGTGAGCCCACCTAAGATGGGTGATAATCTAGAAATTCTTTCCTGGCATGTGGTCTAAACTCTGGGGTTTGTACCTATAGGAGAGGCGTGCCTGTGTACATGAGACCAGGGACAGTGTGTGGCTTCAGCTGCAGGGAGCTCCATTAGAGGCAGGGGCTTTTGCATAAGGAAATGAGAAGAATCTTAGGAGCAGCGTTTGGGTAGGAAATGTCCTTGACTCTGTTTCTCTGGATGGTGACAGCAGAACTGTAGGTACATGGCACCTTCTTTTATCGTTACTTTCTTATTTTCTTTCTTATCCCATCTTACTAGATTAGGAGCTCCCTGAGGGGTGTGCCCATCTTGTTCATATATCTTATGAACTTATATCAGGAATATATTTGGCTACAATTATGAGAAAACTCAACTCTTTTGTGACTTAAACAATCACTTATTTTCCTTACATAACAAGAAGTCCAGAGAAAGATGGATGCTGGAATTAGTTTAGTAGCTCCAATATCTGTGATATTCTTAGCTTGATTCTCTTCATGCTTAATACCTCATGATCACAAAATAGCTGCTGTGCCCCCAGACATTACATCTGCTTTCTAAGCTGACCGGAGAATGAAGGGACAAAAAAGCCTCAACTAGCTACACCCACTCATTGGCCAGAACAGGGAAGACTGGGAAATAAAATGTCTTCTTCTTTTTTAAAAACAAAATTAGACTTGTATGGAAATCCCAATGGAATGGGGGCTTGAAGATAGGTCTTGAGAATGGATGAAAGAAGGAAGGAATTGGCCGTTATCTTGAGGATGAATGAATGAGCCATTTGGTGACTGAACGAGCCCACAGTCCATCTTCTCAGCTCAGCAGTTTGCCACAATAATGTGTCTTCCTGATGCCCACGAAAATAATCCCAGAGCAACTAAGATCACTGGGCATTAGCAACTGAGAAGATGAGCGTTGGGTGATGTTTGATTTTAATATGTGCATTTGTTCATTCCTATTGAATAAGCTCCTCCTCGGGGTGGGTCCCTCTTCAATGCAGACAAGAAGGTCTTACTTTGGTGCATCCAGGTCTCTTGAAGATGCCACTGGGGATGTCTGCAAAGAAACAAGTGGAGTGTAGCGCTATTGGGCAGCGCTCGGGGACCCTGTCTTGCTTTCATTCTTAATTAGTTCTCTTTTGTCCTTGCCCGGCTTTAGGAGTTGGCCAGCGTTTTGCCCTAGAGCCTTGAGTCCTTGCGAAGGCAGGATGGAAGTTCAACTGGATTGAATTGGGACACCTCTGCCCCTCAGCTCCTTCTCCTGGGCCCTTGGGGATAGATATTTAGCCAAGACCTTGTCCAACTGGGGCAACTTGGCCCAATAGCCTTTTGTGGGAGGCCCTTGGGGATAGTGCCTGACCACTTGTCCAGAAGTGGAAATGTGACCTTGGCCAAGTTACTTAACTTCTCTGAGCCTCAGTTTTCTCCTCCACATTGGCTTGCTCTAAAATTCAACTGAGACATGATTTTAAAGCATCTGTGTACAACAGTGCCTGGAACCTAATAAGCATAAATAAAAACAGGGATTCTCTTCTTCCTTCTTCTCATAATTATTACAACACCATTAGTTGGAAAGACCTGGGTTTGAATATACGTTCAGTTGCTTAATCTATAGTGACAGTTTTCTCTTGTGCAAAATGGGTGATGATGGAGCTTCCCAGGGTTGTGGGGAGTTAGACATGTGACCAAGCAAAACCCATGGGTGCAGAGAAGATACACACATGGGATGTATGTGTGTGCTTGTTGTGCGCTGAATGAATGTGGGAGTTCAGCTTGAAGACAGAGTGAAAGGTCTGCATTTAGACAGGAAGCTCAGCTGAGGGAGGAGAGGACTGGAGGAGAGAGGTCAGGCTGAGCATTAAGGGAAGGAGGGAAAGGCAGGCAAAAAGCCTGGACTTGGAATAATTAAAATATAGTGCGGAGGAGATAAATTCGACCAAGAATTAATAGGAAAGTGGGAGCTGGGATGAGCCTGGAGCCTCTGGGGCTCTGGCTGGGGCAGGTGCTGAAAAGTTCCCACCCTGGGTTGGGCCAAAGGCAGAGGCATCTGGGGCTGTTTTCCAAGGAAGAAGAGGTGCCTGTTCAGCCTGCCCTGTCCCTGGTTGGTCCAGGGCTCTGAGATCAGATCCCATAGTTGGAGAATGTAGAGGACCCGGGCAGGAGAGAGTACAGTGGGCATCAGCAGGGTAGCACGCATGCCCCCAGGGCCCATCTGGAGCCACATTCTGAGAAGCACAAGTGTGCATGGGCTCCAGCCTGAAATTCTTATCCAGGTTTCCACCCTCACCGCCTTTTTGACGTCACGGTATTCACTTAGTCTCTGTGATCTTTCAGGCGTCCCATCTCTTAGTGTAGAATAGCAACCATTTTTAAAAGCTCACAGCTCCTGGTTATTTACATTGTATATTACAAGGCATTGGTTCTCTGCACTTCCCATGGTCGCACTTAACCCTCACCATAGCCCTATGAGGCAGATGCTATTATTATCCTCATTTGACAGATGAAGAAACTGAGGCACAGAGAGATGAAGTGATACAGCTCATGTACCAACTCATGCAGGAGGAGACCAGAGGCCCAGATCTTCACCACTCGAGTCTTTAATAATTGCACAGAAAATTCACTGTCAGCAAACGGGATACAGTCCAAAACATTATGTCCGGGACAAAGTCTTCCAGGCTGGAGGCCGGGGTAGAAAGGCCAGTGTCCTTCCCCGGCCCACTGCACTAGGTGGAAAGTTTACTAGGTGGAAAGTTTCATGCCAGCAGGAACCTTGGGTCTGGCCACCACGTGCTCTCCAGTGCCTGGCACAGAGTGGGTGTTACACACTGAATGACTCAGTGACAGCCTTTTGCATTGGGCCATCGATAAGCTCCCAGAGGCTGGTTCGGGCCTTGCATGTAAATCACGTCTCCTAATCAGACTGCACGCTTCCCAAGGGCAGGGGCTGTTTTGCTCATATTCACCCATCTTTCCACCTGATCAGGTGCACGCCGGCGGGGGGTGGGGGGGTGACCCAGTGGCAGTTCTTGTGAGAGGGAGCCTGCTGGAGGCGGGCAGCAGGGAGGACTGCATTTGCAGCAAATGTCATCCCCTGCCCCAGATCTGCCAGCTCCTTCGGATTCCAGCTTCAACTTGACAAAGGCTTTCCTGTAGCCCTCTAGCCTCCACCTGGGATTAGCTTCTAAGTGATCAGAAAACACTTACAGATATAAAACACCATGTAAAGACGTAAATAATACCCAGTAATTTCACAGGGAATTAATTCTTTCCTTAGGCTGTTGGACCATCCCTGCCCAGGTTGCTTTGCTCAGAAGCTGAGTAATCAGGGTGTCAGCAAATATTAGAAAGGAACCTGGGAAAGTCTCTGGTTCTGGAGCTTCATGAAAAGATAGGGGAGATTGAGGCCCAGAGATGGGGAGATGCTTGTTGAAACATACACCTCTAAACCAATAACAAGTTAAAGCTTAAACCAACACGTGGGCTTGGGAAGCCTTCTCCTTTCTGTTTTAAAGTTTCTTGCTTCAAGTAAGATTTCAAAAGCAGTATGGGCAGAGTCATGTTATGCTGCTGAATGCAGGCTCCTGAGTGGGAAAGACCTGTGTCTGCAACGTACCTGCTGGTGATCTTAGAGAAAGACTTTTCACTCCTCCGAGACTCAGTTTCCACGTCTGTGAAATGGGTTGAGATAACTGGAGTCAAATTCACTGAATAATGGAAGGATGGAGTGAAGGGGTGTTCTTAAAGAGCTGAGCACATATTAAACACCCAATTAAATAACTAATAAATAGCATTATGAGGATTACCATCCTCTCCCGCCCCCCTCTCAAACCATCACCTTCCAAGGTCTCCATTTACGTACATCTTGAATCTTATCCTTCTGGTTGCTCAGGCCCCAAACCTTGGAGTCATCTTTGGTTTTCCTCTCTTTCTTACACGCTGCAGTTGACCTCTAGGAATTCCCATTGGCTGTACCGTGAAATATATCCAGAATCTCCCCAATGCCCTCATGTCGCGTTCCCACTCTGGTCCCCCCTGGATTACTTCAGAAATCTGGGGTTGATAAACTACAGTCCCTGGGCCAAATCTGGCTTGCTGCCTTTTTTATTTTTACTTTTTTTTTGGTACGCTATAAACTAAGGTTGGTTTTTACATTTTGCAATGGTTGCGGAAGAAAGCAAAAGAAAAATATTTCGCGACATGTAAGGATTATAAGAGACTCAAATTTCAGTGTCCATAAAGTTTGATTGGAACACAGCCAGGCCCATTTGTTTCTGCATCAAATACGGCTGATTTTGTGCTGTAGCAGCAGAGTTGGGTAGATGTGACAGAGACCACAGAGCCCACAGAGCCTAGGGGTAGACTTTTCATGGGCCTCCCTGCATCCATGTTTTCCTCCCTACTGTCTAGTCCCAACACAGCTTTCTGAGTGATCCTTTTAATGCATTCTCTCCTCTGCTCATAGCCTTTTAAGTGTGGCTCCCTGAGACACTGAGTAAAATCCATGGTCTTCATAATGGCCAACAAGGCCCTACCTGATTCACCCAACGGCCCTTCTTCCCTCTTAATTCTTGGGCCTCCGTCTCCTCCTCTCCCCCTTAACTTCACTCTAGCCACCCTGACCTCTTTGCCTCTGTTTGAAAATGACAAATACACCTCTGCCACAGGGCCTTTCTACTGGCTGTTTCCTCGCCTGGAAGGCTCACTCTCCCACCTCCTTCGACTCTGCTCGAATCTCACCATCGTGAGACCTCTTCCGGTGTTCATTTAGTCCCGCACCCTGCCCACTCCTCTTGGCCCTCCTGACCCCTCTTACCATGCTCTATTTTTTTTTTTCCTTTTTCCTACCACACTCATTCCCTTCTTACGAACTAGCCAATTTACTAATCCATTTCGTTTACCATTTAAGGACCGTCTCCCTCCCTCAGAATGTGAGGTCCCCGGCAGGCAGGCATTTTTGTTCAGGTTTGTTCACTACCATAACCCCAAACCCAGATAGGGCTGGCTCCACGGACGCGCAACTGTGCTGTTGCATACGGCCCCCGGGCTCAGAAGGTCTCCTGCTTGGAAGGTCCCCGCAGTTGGTTTAATGCTCTGTGCCATCACTGTAAAGTTCCTAATAGTTTTTGAACAGTGAATCTCATGTTCTCGTTTTGCATTGAGCAGTGCCAATTCTGTAGCTGGTCCTAGCTGTAGAAGCACGCCAGGTGCACAGCAGACCCTCCGCGAATATTTGTGGAATGAATGAATGCATGTTCCATACTATGACTTACCCCATGACCTGCTTCTCTGGACACTGCAGCCTCCACCGCGCGCCTGCCCTACGCCTGCCTTTTGAAGGAGTGGGTATTGATGTAAGCGGACAGGAAAAGCAGTCAGTTCCGGATCAGGGAGCTGGGAGAAGATCACCTGCAGCACAGAGGAGACACAGTTACTCCAGCAACTGTCCCTCCCACCGACCGCAGCTCGGAGCCTCCACTTAATGTAATTGAGTGTGAAGGCCGGCTGGAGACACAGGCGCCCCCGCTGCTCCCTCTCCGTAATATAGACACTATTGGTTGCTAATTGGCGCCAGTGGGCTGGTGCTAATTGTCCTAATGCACTTGGCTTGATGGAGGACGAGCCCGCCCAGGATGGGGGGTGGGGGTGGGGGGCTCCTTGGGAAATGGTGGGAGCGGTGAGCGCCCAGCGGCAGCAGACACTGCTACGCTGCTCATAAAAGTTGGAACGGGCTTTAATTTTGCATCAAATATTTAAGCGGATTTGGGGAGGGGGTGGGTTGAGGGGGAGGCGGACCATTGAGCTTTGCTTGCGGTAACCCGCAAGGGGCCCCGGGGGGGGGGGGAATAGGCCCCCTGCCGTCCTTATCAATGGGTTAGAGATGGGTGTGTCCTCAGCATTGTCTAATTAATTGTGTGAATTTCTAATGACCCTTTTAGCCCCCCAGCTCCCTCCCTCCCTTCCGCCTTCATTCGGGCTGCCCCCTCTTGTTCGAGCTGCTTCTGAACAGTGTACGCTGGGGATGTGACTCGCTGCTATCCATGGAGGGAGGAACAGAGAGACGGGGCACTGGTGGGGGGTAGGGCAGAAGCTGGAGTTGGCCTTGAACTCACTGTGCAGTCTCAGCAAACTCAATGAGGGCCTCAGTTTACCTAATGGATGACTGTTGGGTTGGGCCAGTGAGTGTCAAAATACTCCACATCCTCACTGAGGGACACCAAGACCTTTTAGGAAGTATAGGAATATATATAGTTCTAAATTTACAGCTGAGTTTGATTCAGTGTGCGTTAGGGGAAATATTTACATCACATATTACACTAGACACGTAATACGTATTGAATAATTACACAAAGATGCGGTATGTCGGTGAATCTTCAGCCATCAGCTCTGCAGGGGAAGAGAGCCCTGATCTGGAGTATTTGCCAGTTTCCAGGGTGTAAATACTCCTACCTTCAAGCTGCCATTGTGTCACTGAACACAGAGCTGGAAAAAGATGTACAAGAGTATACAATGAATACAGTATTTCCATCACACAGATGCAACAGGTGAAAATAACCTCAAGAACGGAGATCACAGTAAAATGTAGTAAAATAATTAGGAAGGGATGAGTTCTGATTACTTGTTACCCTTATCTTGAAAAGAATTTAACTGCAAGCTTATATAATTTAATTTTTCACCATGGGTGTGTTTCATGGCTGGCTTGCAAAACCCCTGAAAATTGAACACTGGCTTCCATGAACCTTCCGGGCCAGCTGTAGCACACCATTGTGTGTGTGTAGCACATCACCCATGATTCCCATGATATCTCAGAGGGAATTGCATAAGATAAAACTGAGTTTTCTTTTTTTTAAAAAAAAGATTCCATTTAGATCAACTTAAAGAAAAATGTTAAATGAATAATGGACCAGGTGATTTACACATATAGCAAAAATCATGAAGTTGATACTCACATGATTGTAATTCGGAAAGAGGGGTAGTTTCCTTCCAGCTGTCCGAGGGACAATTTGCTAGCGATTGTGGGAGCAGTCGGGGCGGCCAGGGTTTGCTGCCCTCTATCTTGTTTGCTAGGAAGCATGAAATGGCCATTTCACGCTCTTTCCTTTTACCACTGACTTCGTTCTTTGTCTCTTTCTTCCCAAACCCAAGGCACCTACTCCAGTGCCGATGCCGGTGTCTATACTGCTCTCGATCTCACGTCTCTAGCCCTTCCCTCAGCTGCCCAGACTCTCCTGCCCACTCCTTTCTTGACGCTTCGCCTCATTGCTGAGGACCCTCAGTGGCCGGTGGACCACCACGCCTTACCTACGATGTGCCCTTGGGGAGCAAGCGTGACGTGGGAGCCGTGAGGGAAGCTCCTGTCCAGGAGGTCTGGAATAAGGACCAGTTTGCACAAGGTGTAGGGAAATCATGGTGTCTTGCATCCCAGGCACCATTCTCCTCTCTCCAGACAAATCATCTCAACGTGCTGTGCCTTAGATTTGTTTTATGAAGCTGTTATTGTTGATTTTCAGTTAGAAATACGGTTTGGGGGATTGCAGACTCAAATGCCCAGAGAAGGCGGGCAGAAATCATAAGTTCAGGAAGCAGGCCAGCGAGGGGCCGTGGTAAACCAGGAAATCTACACCCCGCCTAAGGGGTCGTCAGTAACCCACCAGCCAGCTGGGGCTGCAGATGGCCAGAATTCCTCATTAGAGCTGAAGAATTCTGATTTGAACATGAATTTTCTTAAGCTTACAATCACTGTGAGAGCCAGACAGAGCAGGTCTATGGGCTGGGCCCGGCCTGTGAAAATCTTAGAAAACAGAAAAAAATGTAAAGAAGAAGACAACTCAGCTTCCTAGCCACCAGATATAGCATTTTGGTGTTTGGATCAAGTTGTCTATAAAGTTTTTTGTCCGGGTTTTTTTTTTTAACCTCAATCTAGCACAAACATTTAAATTTCTTCCTTAACATCGTTTTTAGTGACGCCAATAACATTGCAGCATGCATGACTGTAGCATAACTGATTTGGGGAGCTGAAAGATGGCTGCAAATTCTTAGACGCACCTCCCATGAAGAGGTGGGTCTGTGGCCCATGCCCTGAATAGAGGCATGGTGCTCTGTGGCTTCGGTCCATAGAAGAGAACAGAAGTCGTGCTGTGCCTACTTCCTGGCCCAAACCTTAAGAAACTGGCAGTTTCCACCTTCTGTCCCTTGGGGTCCTGAGCCATCATTTAAGATGAGTTTACCATATTGGAAATTCCATGTCAAGAGACACTGTCCAGCCCTTCACTTTTGAGTCAACCCCAGTTAGAACAGGCAAATAGAACAGAAGGGGGGGATTCCCATCCAGCCCTGCCCACGTGGCAGATTCATCAGCAAAATAAAGAACTGTGGTTGTCACTAAGCTTTGGGTTGCATAACAAGAGATAATCAGAACATTGACTTAGCAAGACCTTGTTGGTAGTGATCCCATTGTTTCCTTTTACACTCAAAACTACAATAAATGTTGTGAAATTAGTCACTTTTGCCCCCATTTCAGATTATTTGTTTAGGTGAGGTCTTTGCAGGCAGATTTATTGGATCGAGAAGTTTAGACATTGTTGGCGCTCACAGGAACGACTCTACCTAATTCCTCTCCCCAGAAGTTGAACCAATTTACACTCCAGTGAGAAGTGATGTATTTTTTTTTTTTAATTGGTTATATGAGTGTAGCTCATTCTGAGTTGTGGAGGGAAGAAGAAGAATCAGAGCGGGAGAAAGATCTCTGGTCCTCTGACCAGACAGATGTCAACTGATCATGAAAATTTATTCCTAGTTGAGAATTTACTGTCATTGAAGCTGAGGTACAGCTTCCCTCTTTTACTACAGCCATAAAAAAGGATTTGCTGAGTGAATCTCTTACGTAAACAAAAGATCAGTGCCTGACTCGGGTGGGTATCTCCTTCCTTAATTCATACGTTCAGGTATATTTTCATTATCTCTTTTTTGCTTATAGTAATTAAAACAATACTGTAAAACACAGCCACCAGCCAATCTGGACATTTGATGCAAATGTAGGTTTGGTGAATGTCTGTGTTATAATAAGCCAGGATTTGATTGGCATAGCTTGGGATGGAAGTACCCAGACTAACTGGGGCAGGAAGTTCTGGGTCAGGACCTGCTGCCCAGGAGAGGAAGTGACCTAGAGAATAACAACAAAAAAAGGTTGTTTTTTGTCTTCATGGGCAGAAGAACCAATTTGCAAGTGGAGCCTGGAGAGAAGACAATTTTGATCTGGTCCTAGGACTTGTCTATGCAGTTGGTGAGACCAGATTTGCTGCTGCTGACTCTTCTCCTTTCCCCCTTCTTCCGCCTTCTCCCCCTCCTCCTCCTTCTTTCTGTCTGGTTTTATTGAGATATAACTGACATACAGCACTGTGTAAGTTTAAGGTATACAGCATAATGATTTGACTTACATGTACCACAAAGTGATGACCACAATAAGTTTAGTAAACCTCCATCATCTCATATAGATACAATATAAAAGAAATTAGAAAAAATTCTTTTTCATTGTGATGAAAACTCTTAGGACTGACTCTCTTTAACAGCTTTCACGTGTACCATACAGAAGTGTCACTTATAGTAATCATGTTGTCCATGACATCCCTAGTACTTATCTTACACTAGGAAGTTCGTACGTTTTGACGGCCTTCATCCAATTCCTGCCCCCCCTACCCCTGCCTCTGGTAACCACTGATCCCATCTCTTTTTCTATGAGTTCTTTTGTTTGTTTGTTTTTGCAGTGTAATTGATGTACAACATTAGGTTAGTTTCTGGTGCACAGCACAGTGATTCGGTATGTCTGTACATTTCAAAATGATCACCACGATAAGTCTAGTTACCACCTAACTACCATTCTCCTCCTCCTCCTCCTTATTACTACTGCTAACTACTACCACTACTACTGCTACTACTACTACTATAGAAACACCATTTACTGAGTACTCCCTCAATGCCAGGCACAGAATCAAGTCCAGCACTGTCTCACTTAATCCTTTGAGGAGCCCAGAAGGGAGACTTTCTCATTATACCCACTTTACAGATGTGGAAACCGAGCCTCAGAGTAGCGAAGTGAGGTGCCCCCATCTTGGAGTCAGTTTCCCAACCTTGGCTGCTGTGGGATGAGGTGGGTGGCAGGGTGAGATTTCCTTCCTTCCTTCCTCATTGCCTTCTCTTATTTTTCTTTTCTCTTCCCACTTTGCTCCTACATGGAAGGGAGTATTTGTGAAGACAGAGAAAAGAGACAGAGGTTCTGTTAGCAAAATTGCACGTCAAAGTGACTCAGTTGGAGGTGGGCACGTGGTACCAGCTGCATTATCTGTAGCAGGAGATGGCGGCAGGTGGGGGACCCAGGAGCCCAGGATTCAACTCAGCACATGCGCCACTGTCTCCTGAAGTTCACGTACACCACTCAATTCAACATAGACCACAGGACAGTGAAACTCAAGCAAGGGGTCCTTCTCAGTGTGGGGCCCTGTGTGGCTGCATTGCCCACACGCCCATGAAGCTGGCCCTTAACAAGAAAAAGTTGTGTTTCTTAGTGTTCAGCCCCTTGTAAGACTTTTCTCTTCAGTTGCTGCTCTGTAGAGCTGACCCTTGAACAACACAGGTTTGAGCTGTGCGCGTCCACTTATACATACATTTTTTTCCATAAATATATTGGATAAAACTTTGGAGATTTGCGACAATTTGAAAAAACTCGCAGGCGAACTGCATAGCCTAAAAATAACGAAAAATTCAGAAAATATTAGGTATGTCATGAATGCATAAAATATATGCAGATACCAGTCTATTTTATCATTTACTACCATAAAATATAAATCTATTATGAAGTTAAAATTTATCAAAACTTAGGCACACAAACACAGACTTACACTAGGTGACCGCAAAGCAATCATACTGCTGCTGCTTTGTTATCAATGCATGAATCGTTATAGCTGTAAGTAAATATAAATTTATTTTTCACATTATCTTTTCATTTTTTGATGTCTAGTGTTAGTAATACATACAGTACCTACAGTGTTTTGCATCCTATAAGACAATATTGATGTAGGTATGGACAAATGAGTCATCTTGTAAATAGATGATGTAAACTTAGAGTATTAATACAGTACAGTACTGTAAATATATTTTCTCTTCCTTATGATTTTCTTAATAACAGTTTCTTTTCTCTAGCTTACTTTATTGTAAGAATACAGTATATAATACATATAACATACAAAATATGTGTTAATCCATTGTTTATGTCATCAGTAAGGCTTCTGTTCAGTAGTCGGCTGTTAGTAGTTAAGTTCGGGGGGAATCAAAGTTATACGTGAATTTTCGACTGCCCCGGGCTTTGGTGCCCCTAACCCCTGTGTTGTTCAAGGGTCAACTGTACTTTCAAAATGGCCCAGAAATAAGGATATAATGAAAGTGTAAGACATATTAATATTAACATTAATAATACTGTGAATAATGGTAAGTAACACTTATTGACCACCTACCATTTGCCAGACGTTGTTCTAAGGGTGTGACAAAACACTATGTGGTGAGGATTATTATGAACCCATTTCCAGTTGGGGACACTGGGTTACAGAGAGGCTAACGAACTTGACAACCAGGTCAGGCAGCTGGTGAGCTGCAGTCAAACCTTGAGCAGTCTGGCTCCAGAGCACAGGGTCACTAGGGTACTGGGCCTCCCTCAGTGTTTGTTGAATGACTGAATGATGACCTTCACTGGGGCTGGAATCCGAATTAGCATGGGAGGTGGAGAAACACATCATTCATTGTTCAGCCCTGGCCTCGTTATTCATGCAGCGCCAAGGCCAGGCAGGGCTTTCAGTCTGCGATTCAGAGAGGGTGGTGAGAAAATTAGGGGGCTTGATGGGCTGAACATCCTGATTCCCACTGTTCAGGAATAGAACGTGGGACGGAAGAGACCAGCATCACCTCCCCGTCCCCTGTCACAGTACAAGGGCCACAAATAGCCGAGGGAGGAGGGAGGAAGCCAGAGGAGCTCTCTCTGGACCCTGAAGCCGAGACAGGATTGGGTGGGCGGCACAGATGCCTCCTCACCCCACCAGGATATCTGGGCGCCTGGGACGGGAGATGACAGCAGCTGGTGTGACCCGAGGGTGACGCAGGCTCCCCTCACCCGGCCTCAGCAGATGCTTGGTTTAATCCTTTCTTAACACACCTTCCTGCCTGAGCAGTTCCCTCCTCACTCCCTCTGGACTAACCTATTACTGTCTTACAGTGATGGGGGTGACCATACAATCTATCCACGGCTGGGCATTCATCCTGTGTGCAGCCCCGGGCTTTGAAACCAGAAAATGAAGTAGATTCTACGATTCCCATTTTACAGATAAGGAAAACTAAGGTGTACAGACCCTGTGGCTTATACTAAGCAAAGGCTGGACTTGAACCTGAATCTTAGTCCTGACTTCTAAGCCCACGCCTGTAACAGTTATACCATGCTGCTCCCCAGAGCAGGGTCAGGAGCTGGTTAGGCACATGTCCTTTGCTGCCTGTCCCTGGTTAGGGTGACCAACTGACCTGGTTTGCCCTGGTCAGAGGGATTTTCTAGGACACACAGCTTTCAGTACTAAAATGGGAATAAGTCCCGAGCAAACCAGGACAGCTAGTCACCCAGCTCTTGACTCTGCCACTCCGTAGCTAACTTGGGCAAGTTACTTAACCTCTCTGTACCTCAGTCTCCTCATCTATAAAATGGGGATAATCATGGTGACTCGTTCTGTGCGTAAAACCTGGACTATAGGAAGTCTATGTGTTAGTTATTTTTATTGATTTTCTTATCATTGTCATGGTTACCAGTTCAAGAATGTAGAGGCAGTTTGAACTCTGTTGTTAAAAGCTCAGTCTTTGCAGATGGACAGAGAAGGTGCACTCCTGCTCCCCCCTGAGTTACTGACCCTGTGGTCTTGAGCAGTGCTGCCCAGTAGCTTGCCTCTGCCATCAGATGGGGCTAATGATGCAGGTGAGGTGAGGCAGGTAAAGCCCAGGCACTGTGCCTGGCACAGGCGGGCCTTCAATCAATAGCGGTAGCTTTGACCAGGACCAGCTGCCTTCCCATCAAAGATCTCCCTTTGTCCTCCCCTCCCATCTCTCTCTTCGCCCCATCATTCTTTCCCTACAAGACTCTCAGGCCTCCATGCAGAGTTACCACGGGCAGCAGAAAGGACAGTCCAAGCCTTGAGTTGCATTGATTTCTTTCTCCCAGGGAGAAAGTGTTTCCAGAATCCCACCCCTACCATTTTTGCTCCTGCCTAGCCCGAGCCCTGCCCCCCTCTTTTGGGGCAGGGTTGTGTCTGGCTTGGTTTGTCCTGCTTTGGGGGAGTTGAGATCCAGGAGCTCTAAGGCTGAGGGAACCCTCTGGCTTTCTCCTGGCCTTTCCTGTTTGAGAAAGAGATGAAGATGCTAAATTCTGGGAGAGGGAAGAGTCATAGGCGGGGATTAAGTGAATTTCCCATTTCTGGCCAAATGGCTGTGGACCTCCTCAGTGGCTAGAGTTTGAGGTGGTGTGCTTAACAGGAAGTGCTCAAATGATTTGTTCATTCATTCATTCTCTCACTCACTCTCTCATTCATTCATTTTATTCATTACTACCCACTGTGCGCCAAGCCCAGCCCTGCAGAGGCTCTGGAAACAAAGCAGATGGTACCAGTTCTGCCTGCCCATAATGTGTACTCCTATTTTCCCAAGGAGAAATTACCATTTTTTAAACAGCTCAGATGTACTGGCCTTTAAGGACATGGAGATGAAATAATCAAATGTCTCCTACCGTTTGCTGTATTAATTTAGTTATAGAAACAACATTTTAAATCACTTCCTGTGTTAAAATAATACATTGATTTAGAAATTGATGCTTTCCCTCCCCAACCTTCCCATTTAAAAAACTGTTTTCTTCAAACCCCACCTGTGTCTTTCTATTCACTCGACATAACTTTTTCAGGCATCACAAGGGAGGCTCAGAGCAGATCACCTTCATTTTCATCTATGTTGTTTGAGACACAGCCTTTTTCCAAATGCTGATCTTATGTCATCACTGGAAATTTTATTCTAAGTCATATGTACCCACCCACTCATTTACTTCCCATGACAATCGATTTTCATTTGTCCTATAGATTTACCTTTACTATGTCTGATCTACAAAGGTTTATTAAGAATTTCTAACACTTGTAATTGGGAGGTCATATTTTTGTGAATATCTACTAAATCTATGCAGGTTTAGTATTGAATAAATATTCATTTTCATTATGGGTTGCACCATAATACCCGTATGGTTTGCTACGGTTCTACAACCACCCCTTCAGAAAGACAGACATATCTTTAGTTAAGAAGCTAAATCTATAAACATCTTAAGGTAACTTGGAAAATACATAGTAACAAAGAATGAAACCCACCAACTACAAAGATTGTTAAATGATTCCAACAAGCGACATGAAAGTTTCTACAACAACACTAAGTCATTTCAGACTAATATGTTGTTCAAAATAAGGTAATTGTGAGTGCATCACCCTCTACACATCCTGCATGTAATATGAGAAACTTTTTAAGGCCTGGAGGGTACAAACGATGGCCTGCACATCAACTCACTCCAGCCCCCACTGCCGATTTTTATAAATAAAGTTTTATTGGAACACGGCCCTATCTACTTGTTTACATATTTCCTAATGGCTGCTTTCACACAGTCACGACAGAGACCCACAGACCCTAAAAATATTTACACTCTGGCCCTTTCCATAAAGTGCTTGCTGACTCTTGCATTAGATTTTAGACAACCCCTTTCTTTCTGGTAGATAATTGGGTGGATATTGGGCATGTAGAGAAAATCATGGAAGCCCTTAACAGACTGACTGGGCAGACAGGCTGCAATATAAACACCACCATCATTATTATCATTAGTAGTAGTAATAGCAACAATAAACTCGACAATGACAATACAATAATGAAGACAGAGCTGCTATGTTCGTGTCACTAGGATGTAACATTTTAGGAAGAAGAGGCAGATAGCATCTCTTCCCAAAATCAGGGTGTGCCCTGGAAAGGCTACTTGGGAAGTTCCTAAATTCCTAAGGCCTCTTCCTGAGCTTGCCGGCAACTGGGGCTCTTTTTGCTATTCCCAGGTGTCCAGCATGGGCTGGAATGTTCCAAGGGCTAAATAGTCTGGAGGCTTATGCCTGGGATCAACGAATGCAGAGGAACTAGCCCCACTTAGAGGCTACTGTGGGGCGGGACCTGTGCTGGGCCCCTCCCATGGGAGATCACATTTCATGCCCCAGCAACGCAGGGACAGGTAATGTACCTCCTTGTTTAAATTGCTGGGAACGGGCTCAGAGAGGTGAGGGCTTAGCCCAGTGCCACACAGCTTTCTAAGACCTCCTTCAGTCCCTTGGGCACCCCCAAATCTTTCTATCTCCATCTCTTATTGGTCTCAAGCACTACAGTCTGTTCTCTTCATAGTAGGAATCACAATTTGCCATTATGTGCTTCATATCAAAACCAAACCCACCCCTGATGTAGTATCTGGCTCCCACACCAGACTCTAAGCTCCACCAGGGGAGGGTCTTGCCTGTTATGCTCACTGCATGCTTAGAACCTTGTACAAGACCTGGCCCATAGTAGGTGCTCACTAAATAGCTGCTGATGTTGTGGACTAACTGTCAGATGCAGATTTCTACTGCAGGTTCCAATCCGATGGTAGTGTCTCAGAGGGGACACTGGTCTTCTGAGTTGAGACTGGGTCCCCTGTGCCCTTATCTGTGTGAGTGAGGATGGTTCCCCCATGCCATCACAACTATCAAAACAACAACAACAATAACAATAACAATAATAGGCCTGCTTTTAGAAAAAGAGCCCTCAAACTCCCTGACAGCTGTGCTGAGGCCAAACCAAACAAATGTCCCCTTTGTCTCTGATTCTCAGTGAGTTAACCTTCTCAGCTATTGAATCTTCAAGTGGAAGGTCTTATTTGAAAGGGTTTTGAATGGACCCTGAGGCCTGCAGCTGGAAGGCAGGACCAGGCCTTGCATGTCTCAGTGCTCTGTTTCAGCATTCTTGGTCAAATGTCAAAGAAAGGAGCAGAGAAGCCTGCGGGGAGAAATATAGCATTCTCAAGTAAGTACTGGGCACCAGAGATAAAATGATAATAGCCTGGGTGTCAGGCACTGCATTCAGGGCTTTATATTCATTATTTCCAAGCCTTTCAACAAGACTGCATGTACATATTTTGATGCTCTGTTTATATAACGGGGAAACAAAAACTCAGAGATGTTGAGCAACTCACCCAGAGTCACACAGCCAGCAAGAGGCACAACAAGTATTTGAACTGAAGTTGTCCAACTTTACGTCTTCTTCTCTTCTGAAAATGGGAACTCCACTTGGGCGCAGTCTCTGGTGGAAACATCAAGTGCCTTCTGCCAGCTGCAGAAAGACAGGAAGTGTGACAGCTGCCTGAAGCCAGCCAGGGCTTCCCTCTGCCTCCCTCTGAGGATGGGGAGGCTGAGCATGACGGGGTGACTGGTGGAGCCAAGGGGAGGCCTCCAGCTGCCAAAAGGGTTAAAATGAGCCTGGTGACATCTGGCAGATAGGAGCGAAAATCCTTGGACCCAGCGATGGCACTACTGGAAATTTATCCAACAAAAATACACGTGGAGGAAAAGTGACACGTATGAGACGTGCATGAAGCATTGTGTGTTAGAGCAGAAACTGGACACAGCCTAATGGGCCAGCGAGAGGGCAGGGATTGAATCTCTCATGGCACACATTTGCAGGAGAAGACGCCCAAGTGTGAGTTCAACTCCTGATGGTCACTTTCAAATACCAGAAGAGGGGATTTGAGAGGAGAGAAAGTGAAATGCTATTTATTGTATGTTGACCCAAGCCCTGGGGGTTGCTTACATTTTTCACTTTGTCTTCTCCACAAACCAGGGAGGTGTTATTATCTGTAACAAATGGAGAACATGAGGCTCAGAGAGGTGAAGCAACTTGCGGGAGATCACATAGCACTTTCCTGGCAGAGCTGGGATGAGAGCCAGGTCCTCTGTACTTAGCCACTCAGCCCTCTGCCTCTCATGCTGCGAGGATTTCCTTGTTTCTGCAGGCTGAACTGCAGCCTGAGAATCATACTCTGTTCTTGGCTATCTCGGGGCTGGGAGGAGTCAGAGAAAACAGAGACTCTCTTTGTTCCGTCTCAGAGGCAAGTAACGTGGAGTTCCCAGTGTCGGGCCGGTACGGGCGAATTTGTTACGGCCGCTTCAGAGGAGGTGCAGCGGTTTGTCTGGGTGTGGCATGCAGCGGGCATGACCGCCCACATTGGCTAGAAGCAGCCCAATTACTGTCCGCCGGTGGATTCACACCGCTGCGAAGGGCCAACCGGCACCGAGAGGAAACAAGCGAAGCAGCGTTACAAATTCATTACAGCAACTAACTGCTTCCACTTGTGCATGTGGATGAGGGCTCGGCCGCCCAGGGAAGCGCGTTATCCCTTTGTGCAAAGCTCTGCCCTCTGGACGCCAGGCCCTGGCCGGGCCACAGCTCATGGGAACGGAGAGGCAGATTGCTTCAGACTTCGGATTGTGTTTGGGGAAGTGGTGGCTCTAGTGATGGTGGGGGTCACAGCCTGCCTGCCCTTGAAGGGAAGGTGTCTTGCCTAGAATCCCCGATGCTCTGGGAAGCCATATTTTGTGCTTGCTACCAGGGCAGGGTCCCGGGCACCCTGATTCATAGAGTGACTGACAACTGTGACCGGTAATTGATTGGTCTGACTTGAATAGATAACTCCACCAATTTGATTCCTGTTCGGGCAAATTGGATTTGAGAAAATGAGACACTGGGCCAGGGGAGCTGGGAAAGCTGAGTTGAAAGACCACGAAATAGATGCCAGACCAGGCTGGCTCTTTTAGATCATTTACAACTGATGTTATGAAGAAAGTGACCTCAGGACAGGAGAAAAATGGCAAAGAGACACAGAGAGAAGCAGAGGTGCCATGATTGAGAGGCTAGGAAGAGAGGGAAAGAAGAAAAGCTGCCTGATGGGTTCCTGGTAACGCATTTTTTTTTTCTTCAAAAAATTCCCTTTTTCTAGAGGTCACTTGCCTAAATCTCTGTTTTAACCAGCGGAATTTTAAGAAAAATGGCAACCATCATTTTTTTTTTAAGCATAGGGATCTCAACATCATGCTTCTAGGGGCCAGGAAAATACTGTAAATGCCAGAAATGGGCTGGTCATAGAAGAAACAGGGGGTGATGAAGACTAAAGATATGAAGACCACATGCCCTGGATAAGAGGCAAACCCTTACTGAGTTCCAGCCGATATTTGCCATGTGAGGATGTGAGGCCAGATGCTGGAAATCTGGAATTTATGTCAACTCTCTAATAATTAAAAATTGATAACTAATTAAAAGCTATGGTGAGGGCCAACCAAGCACACGTACAGTCATAGCTCACTCTTTGCAAACTTTTCTAGAATCTTCTCTACAGTAAAGTGCAGTTCAGCATATGGTGGGTGTGTCTGTGAGCTACCCATAGGCGTTTAATTACTGAAGAAGAAAAAGTCATCGATTATAAAGCATTTTCTCCACTGTACAGACTGCAACTGGTTTTATTGTGATTTTTTCCATTGAATTGTTTTTAATTCAGAACTTTGTAGTTTTAGAAATGTTACTCACACATGGTAAATAGGATCCTTATGGAGTTAAAAAAAAAAACAACCCAAAACACAAAATGAGTGCCTTGTGACTACTTAGAGACATAAAGCCCAGCCTGGAATCTCATATTTGATGTACTGGTCTGTAAAGTAGCCTGTTGTGAATGGTTCCTTTTTTCATTAGCCTATTTTGCTTATGCCTACTTTATTATTTTTTTTCTAACAATTGATAAGCTTACCAATGTGTGTCTGAAAGCATCGAAGTGGATTTCTTTCCAAATGTTCTGCTTGTTATGGATTTTTTTTTATAACTTCCTTTTTTCCAGATCTGATTTCATTAGATTTTGCTTTATTTCCTTGATTCTGCAGTCTTTTTCCCTTTGAGACCGAGCATTTCATATTGTAGTTTATTTGCTTACCGAGATGCCTGGGTGACGAAGTGAAAGCATCAGTCATATGTGAAAGGCAATTTGCATTTTTAAAGCAAAATTATTTAGTAATTAGAGTGTATGTTCATCTGATACCTTCCTTCCGAGAGAAGTCCTAGGCTGAGACTTTGGAGACCAGTTTCGAGGCTTAAGTTTTGCACTTGGTTGTCCAGGAAACTTACTCAGGTCCTTCTGTCTCATTTTTCCTATGTGTAGAATGAGGATAGTGATGCCCCTGATGGTTATTGTGAAGGTGAAAAAAGAGAAAGAATGAGAAGAGGAAATGTTAAAACTCAGCGGAAATATCAGATTTGAGTTCAATATTATAACCGTGTAAATTAAAAGCATGGCTTCTAGAAACCCAGGACGTAGTCAATGTCTATGTGATTTAGAGTCATATGCTGGGCACAAGGAGAAGACTCAGCTCAGCATGGAGAGGGGAGGCCTTTCTAGGCCCTTCATTCATTCAGGAGATATTTACAACCCATCTTCTATGGCCAGTCCTTTTTTGGATACAGGGGATCCAAAGTGAATCATGTGACAGCCATGGTGCCTGTCCTCCTAGAGCTTTCTGTCTGGTGTGATCAATGCTATAATGAGGGAAGTCAGAGAAGGCTTCCTGGAGGAAGCGTCATCTCACCTGAGACCTGAGAATGCATTGGATTTAGGTGAAATGGGTCTGCACTGGGAGGAGCCACCCAGCAGTTGGGAACAGCATGTGCGGTTGTTCAGAAATAAGAGAGTCTCTAGAGGTTTATTAGTCATCCATTGCTGCATAACAGATTACTCCAAAATATAATGGCTCAAAACAACAAGCATTTATTATGTCAGTATCTCTGGCTTAGGAATCTGGTATGGCTTTGCCTGAGGTTCCCACTGACTGTTGAGTGGAGGTATCAATTTCTTGCCACTTGAGGCTTTCCGTAGAGCTACTTACAATAGCTTGGAGAGAGAGAGAGAAAGAGAGAGACACAGAAAGAGAGAGAGAGAGAAAGGATATAATGGATGTCAGAATCTTTTTGTAACCTAATCTTGGAAGTGATGTCCTATCACTTTTGTCATATTCTTTTCATTAGAAGGGAGTCACTGGGTCCAGCTTATACTCAAGGGAGAGGGATTATACATGTGCTTGAACACTGGAGGAAGGGTCATTGGGGTCATTTTAGAGGCTGCCTACCAGGAGCATATTCAAGGATTGAGAATTCAGTCCACATGGAGCATAGCTTGTGAAAGGAAGGGTAGTGTAAGATAAGTCTGGAGAGGCAGGTGGGCACCTTATAGGCTTTATTGGCCATGTTAAGGATTTGAGATTTCTTTTCCAAGAGTAATGGGGAAAATTTGAAGAGATTTAAGGAAAGATGAAATACGATCTGATTTTAATTTTAAAAGAATGCAGCTTGGGATATAGATTGGAGGGAGGCATTTGTTGTTGCTAGAAGACCACAGCGGTCATCCAAGCAAGCAAGATGGTGGCCTGAAGTGGGGAAGTAGTGAAGAGGATAGAGAGAAGTAGAAGGATTCCAGGGATATTTAGGAAGCCAAATAAGTAGGACTTGATGAATGGATGTGAGAAGAATCAATGAGGGAGAAGAAGGGGTCAAGGATGATTCCTAGGATTCTGACTTGTGTTGTTGGATACATGGTGGTACCCATCCCCCTGAGGTGGGGACCAATTGAGAAGGGGTGGATCTGGGCAAGGAGAAGTCAGAGTTGGTTTTGGGCATGCTGTATTTGAAGGGCCTATGTCATGTCCAAGGGGAGATGGCCAGTGGGCAGTTGGCTCATTGGTCTTCAGGGCAGGAGAGAGATCTGGGCTGGATAGATTGGAGAGTCACCAACATCTGGTAAGTAACTGAACCCACAGGACAGGATGAGGTCTCCCAAGGAGAAGGCTGGTTTGCCTCGAAGAGGACAGGCCTGAGGTACCCTGTGTAGGCTCGGGGCCCTGGAATAGGAGCAAGTGGGACATGATGCCAAGTTGCTCTATAGACTGGCTGCTTGTTAGAAGTCAAGCATTAAACTCCATGGCTCTCGGGCATTTTCTTACATTTGTAGTTTGTTGTGGTGCTTTGTTTTCTGAATGATGCCATTACTGATAATTTGCAGGTGAAGCCCGAGAATTCTATTTTTCTTGATCTCTCACTTCCATTTCTGTTCTCCAAACCTGTTGCTAGAAGACAGGGGAATGGGAAGAGATGGGATGGGTTTGGGGGGACAGATTCCTTTGCCATTTCAGGCCTGTGGTTTACTCTGGGCTCAACACACAACTTTTTAAGGCTGTGGAGAACTCCTTCACTTTGATCTCTGAAGGGTTTAAGGAGCTGAGAGATGGAGACCATTGTTTCCTTCTACTTAAACTTGAGAGATAGTAGACATAGTGGTTAAAAGCATGAATCCTGGAGTCCAATTGCAGCTTCCAATCCCAACTTTGCCATTTATCAGCTGTATGACCTTGGAAAAATTGCTTAATATTTTTGTCCCCCAGTTTCCTTATCATTAGAATGGGCTGATAATAGAGTCTGTCTCAAAGGGTTGATATGAGTGAAGGAAACACTTAGAACAGCGCCTGGCACATAAAAAGTGCTATAGAAGCGTTTTAAAAATGAAAATAGCCAAAGTGCAGTAACAGCTATCTTTAGGAGTGACCGCCCATCCCCAAAATCTTTATTTCTGAGAAAACCCCTCTCACCCACTGGATGATCCTTAGCAGCCATGTTGATGTCACGTGACCCTCCGTGGCTGCAGCTGATTGGATCAGGCATAAGCTCAGGAAAAAAGTTGGGCCAATCAGATTCCTTCTCACATGACAAAGAGACTTTAGTGAGTCTCTGTTGGTGGCTGGAACTAATGGTGTTCCCCACTGGGGGTCGAAGTCCCTGTGGTGTGTGTGTGTGTGTGTTTCCTATGATCTGTTTCTATACCTAGATCTATCCTTGAAGATGACTTCAGTTGAATGATGTGTAGATGTTCTCATGCCATCCCTGAGATTCACTTAATAATCGGCCTCCACCTCTGGAGGAGGATCAAGGTGGCTGAGGAGGTGGGGAGTAGAATGAGGAAGTGGTCAGAGATAGAGTAGTTGAAGATGGAATTTAGAATGAAAGGCCAGGATTGGCTGATGGATCAAGACTGGGTGAGAGTAAGGTATGGGGATTAAGACAAATTATGTGGGTGGCCTTTGCATGTCGATTGACTGTTGTTTTATCCTGTCCCCGAGGAAGGGAACTAGATGCATTGGGCGGGGGGGAGGGTGGGTAGCTTGTCCAGAGGAATGTAGGTCAATGTATGTATTGACTTTTCCATGGTTCCTATGGGTCTTGTATGTGTGCCCAGAATATTCCACATTTGGTTGTATTTTTGTCTGTGTGTGTGTGTGTGTGTGTGAATCTACATATTTGACCTGTGATTCTTTGATCCTTCAACTTACTTTTGAGCTCGGAAGATGCAGATTTTTCCATGACAAATTCTTACCAGACTTTTGCAAGTCCTTCTCAAAGACATGTAGGCAGAAATAAAAGTCACTTGGAAAAACACATTCCTAACTAAAATCCACTTTGACCACAATGGTGGCTTTGAAGGTCAAGTGGGTTGGAGGGGAAAGATTTCTTCAGAGGAGGCTGGGGCTTTGGATCCAAGGAAGAAGCTGAATTCACTAAAGAAGGAGGGAAATGAAAATGGAAACAGCCTGAGAAGTAGACCAGTCACCAGGAGATCGATCCAACACTAGATGAAAAAACCAACAGTCACAAGAGTCTTTCCCACCTGATGATACATCAACCTGCACAATATAGATTCTTCTCAGGGTCTGCTCTGGACCGGCTGATCACGGTCTCCAGGCCTGGACCCAGGAATCTGTACTTTCACCACCTCCCTCCCCAGAGACTTTGTAAAGCCAGCCTGGAATCATTACAAGATGAATCTTTAGGTTATCTCCATGCCAGGAGGATTATCCAGTTAGAGTCTTCTAAGTACAGGTCAGGGCTTCTCCTTACCATCATGCTCCTAATCGAAATCCACGGCCAGAAAAGCTACCCACATCACCAGGAGTAATTTGGGATCTGATCAATGATATTTGGGGATATTGATTAAGTTCCATTTTCTAGGGCTGGAGTTTCCACGGCAGGACATAGTGGTTCTGTGTCTGTCTGTCTTTTTCTCTCCTCTCTTTTCTGGCTTTCTGATTGTTTAACACAGACCTACAGCTTCTTCTCTTAAAGACTGCTCCCCACCCCTAAATGTCTGGTGTCAGTTTGCAGGGGAGGCAATATGGGGTGAAGGAGAGCTAGTGTTGAGGTTGACTTTGGCCAGAGGCTATTTAGACTGCAGCAGCCTTAGAAAAGAAGCGTTTTATGTGGTGTGACCCAGCCCAGGTGACTCTCATGCCCTGCCTGGGGATTTGGCACCAAAGCCCCAGTTAATAACACAATGCTGTTTTGCTTTCCATTTGTCTGGCGTTGTTCCTTGATGATACCCCTTTAGAAAAGGGTTACTGTCAGGATTTGTAATATTTCTGGTTTCCTGTCCAGAATACTGTTTACATTTACCCCCAACTCTATCCAAATTCTTAATGCAAATATCCGGTAATTGGAGGGAAGAGGGAAGCAACATTTATTAGAAGTCTTACTATGTGCCGGATACTTTATAATCGTCACCTCCTCTGACCCTCACAATAACCCTAAACGATTGGCCCCTTTTTTAGAGATGGGATCTAAAAGATTAGTGACCTTTCTTTTTTGGAGGGTAGGTGAATGACAGAGGAGAGATCAAGCCCAGGTCTGGGTCTCCTAAATACATATTCCTTCCTGGACACTATCCATCTTCTCGAGGGCAGTTTAGTCCTGGCAACCCCAAGTTGGCACCCAGCTGAGCATGCAGGGAGGTGAACAAAGGTAGAGACTCGTGTGCTATCATAAGTATCTCCACGGCTGTTACAACACCTTTGGGGAAGAACCATGCCCAGTCCTCTAACTCACCAGTGTTTCAAAATCAGATGAACCACCACAAACTGACTCATGAACTCTGGCCCTTGAGGAATTTTTGCGAGGGTGGAACAATGTGAGTATTTGGGGTTTCCATCAGGTGTTGTGCCTCATACCACGTTGTCACCCCGTACTGACACAGGGCTTTCTTGTCACGAATTGGGAAACACATTTGCTGTGGATTGGCAGTTTGGGTGAGAGCTTGGGACGAGCTCGGGAATGTGGACCTGGCAGGGGTTTTGCTGGATCTGGGTGTGGAGGGACACGGTAACCACAGTGCAACTTTGAGTGCCTCCAAGTTCAAAGAGTACTACTGAATTGTTGTTTTTCTCGTTCTTCCTCCTCCAAGTCCCTCCCAGGGTATGAGAAATGCCTTTCAATGTTTCCCTCCCTTCCACTATTAGGTTGGTCGTTTAGAAATTTCTCAGAAAAGATTTAAGAGTCTTACATTGCGGTAGAGACTTTTTCTTGAAGGGTGTGTGTGTGGAAAGAGATGGGAATCTTCCTGTCTTGGATGTCGTTGTTTTGGAAACCTCCACAAAGACTGTCCGTCCACGATGGGAGTCTCATGGAACCGTTTTGGTGAAGTGGTTAAGATCTTGGGTTCTGGAACAACACTGTCCAACAGAAGTTTCTGTGATGATGAAAAGGTTCTATAGCTACCATATTATGGTAGCCACTAGCCGGCATGTCACTACTGAACGAGCACTTGAAATGTGGCTAGTGCAACTGAGGGACTGGATTTTTCATTTATTTTTATTTTTTTAATTGAAGTACAGTTGATGTACAATGCTGTGCCAATCTCTGCTGTATAGCAAAGTGACTCCGTTATACACATACAGACATTCTTTTGGATTTTTAATTCGAAGTGCTTCAAAATTAGAGTCATGTGTGGCTAGCGGCTGCTGCAGCTGTATGTCAATTTCAAGAGTCCTGAGTCTACTACTTTATTACTGCATGACCTTAAGAAGGTTGCTTCACCATTTTGAGCCACCGTTTCCTCAGCAGTAAATGAGACTAAAAATGGTACCTACCTCTTAAAATTGATGTGAAGATCAAGCAAGGTAATGTCTTGGAATGCTTAGCATTGGCGCCTGGTACCCAAGCTTTCAATAAATGTTAGAGAACAAAATGCAAGGAGGGAGGGGACCATAAGGGTGGAGTTATAAGATGCTCTTGGCTGTCTACTTAACAGTCACTCTGTCCATTCTGCCTTGGAAATAGAGCTCTAATGTTTTTCATGAATCACTTGGTCAGCCATGCGCATCACAAGAAGATGTAAAGCTCCCAGCTCCTATCCCACAAGAAGCTGGTCCCCTGAATCATGTCTGGTCTATGCCAATCATGGTTGCTCCTTCCTGCTTTCCAGTGATTATGTTACCAACCATTGTTCTTGGCCTTCCCCAATCAGTAGAAATTGATTAGAGGCCAGACAAGAAATTCAGGCAAGGCTTTACTGGGGCTCGGGAGTGAAAACAGGTAACAGGTTTGCTTGCTCACTCCCTGAGTGGGGGTGAGCTGGTTCCTTATCTGGGGTGAGGGTAGGACTGGGTCCAGGGGTAGGGCTGGAGGGGTGGCTTAGGTGTTTTGCCCACCCCTTTGGTGGTTTGTGTGCAGGGGGCATGTGCAGTACCCTGATTTTGCTCCCGACCCCCTGCTTTTGTTCCTGCTTCTTCAGAAGTGACAGTTGGGTTTTTGGTCTGTTTGTACCTTATTGTCCAGAATTTGCCCCAACTGTGCATGCACGCAGTTATTTTTAGCCCCTTATAGTTTCTTTGTATTTCGTTGCTGGAGGAGACATTTGTCCAAGTGCAAGCACTGCAGCAAAGGTCCTAGCCTGTCTCAGTTGGTTTAGGTGAGGTCATATGATCTGCTTGTGACCAATAAAAATTCAGGGGAAAGTCTGCTGAGCAGTTCCTGAGATGTTTTTATCTCACTCTTGAAAAGAGAGACAAGAAACGGATGTACCGTTTTCTACATCTGGAAGTTGTTTTCCGTGATGCCTGGATCTGAGCGACCTTTTGGAGCCATGCTGGGCAGCCTAAGAAGACAAACCCATCCTGGGAGAAAGGCAGAGCAGAAAGACAGAAAGAACCTGGGTCCCTGATGATGTGATCAATCCACTCCCCTTCTTCCTCAGTCTCCTCTTACCTCTGCCGACTCTTGGTTTCAATCCCTGACTTTGTACCTGGGTTTCAACACCGATTGGATCTTCCCTATTTTGACCTGGATTTTTCTGCACAATTTTTGGCTTAAGGTCATCCCACAGCCTTCTGAATTTCCCAGTCTTGGGCAAGGTGGCCAACTATGTGTCTCTGAACTCCAGCCCAGGAGAGGCCATAAGGAGTGAAACACTTCCTCTTCCACAGCTCTCTGTGTTGCCTACACCATGCTGCCTTTCCAAGTGTGGTAAAAAAGTGCCTCAGACACCTTCAGTCGGGCCCAGAGCATCTCAGGACTTCCAAAGAGGCCCTACCGATGGATACCGTACTTTCCAAAGCAATCCAGAGTTGGTGGGGAGAGACTGATGGATCTGTTTGATCCTTTTCACTTTCATATTAACCCCGCCGCCCCCCCCGCCCCCCCGCCCATGGCAATCACTAACAGTGCTAACTCCACACCTGCTCTGCGCTGTTTAAACACACCATCTCCTTCGATCCACACAACCTCTCTGGGGTGGGTTTTCTCATGAGCCTCATTTTACAAATAAAGAAACTAAGCTTTGCAAAGTTCAGAGAACGCATCCAAGATTCCACAGCCAGTAGGTAGTGGTCCAGAATTTTATCCCAGTCTTTCCAGCTCAGACCTCATGCTCACAACCACTTAACTATACCGTCTCGACATCTCCTGTGCTCCTGGGAAGTCTCCAGAATAGTGTGTTAAGTATTCTTCTAGTTATCCACACTCCAAAGCCACACCAGTAATGAAGTTTTGAGGCCAATGAGGAAAGTTTCTTGCCATCTAGCTCTGCTTTCTCTCTTCGTCCAGATTCTGGTTCTGCCCTCCCCCTCCCCCAGTCAAATCCTTCCTCTTTTTCCTTCTAACTTTATCCTTCTTTTCCCACCAGATGACCTTTTGTTAGTCGTTGTGCTGGGACGGCTGGTGACTCCCAGACTCCCTGGGTACCAGGTTCTCGGTGTCGGTGTCTGAAATCAGCTCACGCATTGCTAGGTGGTTTGAGGCAGCCAATGTCCAGACCGACCTCTCTCTGCCTTGCGCCTGAAGGAGGTGCAGCCTTTGAGGAGAGGAAAAGGTTTTTCAGTGGCCAAAGCATGGTTGAGTTTGTACTCACTAACACGTGACATACTCATGGTCAGTAACTTTCTGATCTGGCTATAAAGACAGGATCCGAGAGAGAGAAACTGTTATGAACTTCCTTCTCTCGCTGGGTCCCGGGAGCCAAGATCCTGTGTGTATGTGAGTAAAGGAAGTGAGTTTAAGAAGTGAGAACCTCGGAGAAGGGTGGCTTTTTCACGAGAGCTGTTTCATCTGCAGTTATTTATCTACAAGTTTATTTACAGCTCGGAATCACCATCCTTCTCTCCGAATCCCAAATGTGTATAAATAGTCAGAAGTTCACACTATTTTAGTATCCGATGATGCTCTAGTCCATTAGTTAGTTAGAAACATTTTACTTAAAGGGAGGGGACTGCACGAGGTTGTGAATACCAGGGGAGGTGGGGCTCAGCGTGGGGCTGTCTTAGAAGTCTACCAGCCACGGGTCGTCAGTTGTGTTGAAGGTCACGCCCACATCTCGCCTGCCGGCTTCTATGAAGGCAGACATTAGGTTTTGTCTACTACTGTGTTTTTATATGTTAATTTTTTTAAAAAAATTAATTAATTTATTTATTTTTGGCTGTGTTGGGTCTTGGTTTCTGTGTGAGGGCTTTCTCTAGTTACGGCCAGTGGGGGCCACTCTTCATCGCGGTGTGCGGGCCTCTCACTATCGCGGCCTCTCTCGTTGCGGAGCACAGGCTCCAGACGCGCAGGCTCAGTAGTTGTGGCTCACGGGCCCAGTTGCTCCGTGGCATGTGGGATCTTCCCAGACCAGGGCTCGAACCCGTGTGCCCCGCATTGGCAGGCAGATTCTCAACCACTGCGCCACCAGGGAAGCCCCTACTACTGTGTTTTGAATCCTTGGCACCTGGCACCTTGTAGGCACTCCAGCATTGCTTTCATTCCATTGCTCTGTCTTGTCTCATTTTCCCATTCCATTTTACAGGGCAAATTCAGTGTAGAAACCAGTATCTTTTTATGAAACATACTTCCCTGATTCCGTCAGAATCAACTTTGGGGTCACGCAGCGTTCTGTGGGATTCCCCTTGCTCTTGCTCCTTCGATTAAAAGAGTAAAGCAAGAGTTGATTATGACAAAGATACTCCCCCAATCGTCAGGTTCCTGGGACTGTAATTCACTAAAATACCCCCTGCCACAATCAGTGAACTTCCCTAAATATCCAGCTTGTGCCCACAGAGTAATTTACTCACCTGGTACAGTGGTCCCCCAAGGACTCCTATAAGTGAAATATAATTTTGCTTGCGGAGTTAGTTGGAAGGGACCCCAATGCTTGATCCTCGATGATCCAGAACATGTATGTCCCATCACACCTTTCACTAAATCTCTGTATTTGTGTATTAAAACAAAACAGCCTTGAATATCTATTAAATCGTACAAGAGATCATAACCTAATACTGCAACACAGTTTCTCCTAGGACCTTGGGGAGAAATAATTTATTATTATTTTTCTATAAAACTCATAAAATGGGGAAATGATTTAATACGCAGAGTAGAACTAAATTGTTTCCAAAGTGGCCGGTTTTCACAAAGTTTAAAACTACACGGTGCTCCCTAGCATGGTTCCAATATCCTTTGACACTTTGAAAAGATTCTGGGGAATGTCACCGAGTGTGGCTTGGGCTCTGGCCTCTCCACGTTTCCCTGCAGAGTTTCCGATGCATCTGGGCTGCGGAGAAAATCGTCAAGCCCTGCCGCAAACACGTACTCTGGTGGTTTTGTGACATGTAATCTTTCCTCCAGGAAGTCATCTTGCCGCAACTCAGGTACCAAATTTCACTGAAACCCTTTCAAAGTCACACACGTTAAATTTGGTTTTGTTTAGCATTTTGAGCCAATTTCTAAGAGCTCTTGGGGGAATACAGGTGACATTTATAAAATGCCTAGCATGCAGCTGTACGTGACACTTCAGTGCAACTTTCTAAGTGCCTGTTTCAAATGTTTTTATGCAATAACAGTCCCTTTTATGCTTACAATCACCTCAGGAGGTAGGAATGATTGTTACCCCATTCTACAGATGAGGAAACCAAGGCAGGTAGGCCTGGTCCCCAGCCCATGCTCTAAACCATGATGTAATACTGCTTCTCTAGAAGACTCTCAAGCATCCACAACCATTCTTATTATCTGAATATTCCTTTAGAGTGTGGGAAACTCATTAAAGTGAGACAACCAGGATTGTACACACAGACTCACAGTGGGCCTGTAATTTTTGTGCTGGATTGCCTACTCTGTTAGATCCATGAGTTGCTGAACGATAAAAAGAGCTCCATCGTAAGTTAGGCTTGGGCAGTTCTCAGAATCTTGGACCAAAGTCTCTGAGAAGGTTTGCAGGAAGGGAACTTGTTTGAATTTAAAGAAACATTTCTCAAACTTAGTTGAGCACGGAACCCTTTGGCCTAGCAGTATATCCACTGCCTTACCCTCCTGTGGACCAGGGTTCCACAGAACAGTTTGGGAAACAAGGCTCCATCTAGATGTCAAGGAGATCAGGCCTCTCCAGGGAAAGCATCCGACTCTCGCTCTTCTAGGGTCTTGTAGAATGAAGATGGATTTCCTCCACACTATGACACCCCAAAGCTATGTTAAGGTTCTTAAAACAACAATAATAGTAACAGCAACCTCATATGGGGCACTTTGTAAGTGCCAAGAACTATGCCTAGGACTTTATGCATTTGATCCCCTGGTGCCAAGCAGAAAAGGATGACAGCAGCCAGTATTTGCCGTGTGTCCTGCTGTCTGTGGATGTAATTCCTGATGAGTTCTCTGAGCAGCGGCCCTTGGAGAGGTTGTGGTGGAAATGAGATCTCTGCTCTGGAGAGCATAGTTGACTGAAAAACCTCAGTGACCGCATTTCTGGATCTTTCACTGCATTGATAATGAGACCATGTTTCTCTTAGGCTGCTTCCTGCCAGTGACTGGACCAGATGGGTTCATTCCCTCAGGCCCACACTTGCAGGCTGCAGGATTCTTCTAACAGGTGACATTGACCTAAGGCCTCCCCGTCCGCCTCAGACCTGCACTGTGATCAAAGGCTCTTCCTGGGCTTCCCTGGTGGCGCAGTGGTTGAGAGTCTGCCTGCTAATGCAGGGGACACGGGTTCAGGCCCTGGTCTGGGAGGATGCCACATGCCGCGGAGCGACTGGGCCCGTGAGCCACAGTTACTGAGCCTGCGCGTCTGGAGCCTGTGCTCCGCAACAAGAGAGGCCGCGATAGTGAGAGGCCCGCGCACCGTGATGAAGAGTGGCCCCCGCTTGCCGCAGCTAGAGAAAGCCCTCGCACAGAAACGAAGACCCAACACAGCCAAAAATAAATAAAGAAATAAATTAATTTTTTTAAAAAAAATCAGGTTTTAAAGAAAAAAAAGAAAAAAAAAGGCTCTTCCTGCTCAGGCCGCCTTCCTTCCCCCTCTCCTTCAAAGGTGTCAGATCTGCATCCAGGTATAAAGGCTCTCCCCACTCTCTCCTGTCTCTTCCCCTTAATCCTTCACAGGCATTTCCCCTACATAAATCATTTGCACATCAAATCCTATTTGGGGGGTCTACTTTTCAGAGGTTCCTAACAGAGCAGCCAAAACATCCTTGGCTTCTGCTGCCACCCCAGAGCTTGATGGCTATGTTCCAGGTTGGGATCCTACTTTTGTGGTCAAGGGCAGGAGGTGGCCAACTATTGCCCTCAGGCCAGATCTGGCTTGCTGCTTCTTTTTGCAAATAACACTTTATTCACACACGGCCAGGACCTTTCATGGATGTATTGTCTGTGGCTGTTTCCGTGCTACAATGGCAGAGTAGAATGGTCTCCATAGAGACCATCTGGCCTGCAAAGCCTAGAATATTTACTATCTGGCCCTTTATAGGAAAAGTTTGCCAGTAGGTGGTCTAAAACAATCTCTCTGGTTCTCTGAATAGTGTTTCAATAAATAGCATCTTCCCTGCCCTTGCTGTCCTTCAGTTTCTTTAAGAAATAAGGAATCCGAGAATTGGGTATTATAGTTGATTCAGCAATTTATTACTGAGCATTCTCAGTGCTCCTCAAGGCACTGGGACAGACATATTCATTTGTTCAACAAATGTTTACTGAGCACATACTAAGTACTAGGTGTTATGGTAAGTGCCAGGTTGGATCCTTTCATTCATTCTTTTAACAAAGATTTATGGAGCCCTGACTTTGTGCCAGGTGAGGCAGGACAGACAAAGACGATGATCACACATGGTCCCCAAGGAGCATCTCTCTGAGATAGTTGAACTCCTCGCCATTTCTTTTCTTTTTCTTTGCTAACAAAACCCCAGTTTCCTTCAGGGTGACAACGAGCCAAGCCCCAGGGAATGATCACAATTGAGCTGTGTCAATATCAGCCAACCCCTTTCCCTGGGTCCATGATTGTCTAGAGGGGACAAGTGACTCACATCTGGCCAATAAGATGTAAGGGGGTGCTCTGACAAAGGCCTCCAGAAAATATTTTCTTGCCTAAAAAAAGAGATTTGCCAGGAGAGAATCCTTTTTCACCAGCCCCCTTTCTATCCACTTTGGGTTTTATCTTGTGAGGGCTTGATGTCAACAGTGGCTGCAGCCATTTCATGACCATGAGGGGATGGCCAAGAGAATCGTGGATCTTGCCCCGATCCCTGCCATCATCAGCTACTGTAACAATCCTGGAACTGCCTCGGTCAGGTTTCTTGCTACATGAGAAAAGTAATCTCCCATTTAAGCCACCTTAATATTCTTTTCCTTGCATCCCAAAGCATGCTCAGTGATGCTCTCTTCCAGGGGAGAACATACTGTCTAATCCCAGCAACCAGTCAAGTTCCTTTCTCTCCATGTTCTCACTCTAATCTTGAAGAATATTGTTTTGTTGGCCAAAGCTTGGCCCAATAATTCAGAATATAAAGGCAGACCAACCCAGTAGTTTGCAACCTTGGGGAGCTTCTAAAGGAGAGAAATCTGGTTCCCATTTGCACCTCGACAGGGCCAGGCAACTTTTGCAAGGAAATCTACTCAGAGTAAGCCCCTTCCAGCACAATGGAGCCCTTTCAGAGATGAGACAGGATAGAATGTGAAAGATGATTTCAGATCATAAAGACCTTGGCAGCGGTGGGCATGGGGTGATGGTGAGGGTGGGAATCGGATGAGAGAAGTAGTGAGGTCTGGGAACTGGTGGGGCAACAGGCAATGCAGCTCACTCATTTACCTTTTTAACAAATCCCATCACGCAGAGTCACAAGAAAGTAACTGATTTGTAGAGATGTTTTAATTTTATTCTTCATTTTGCGATCTCTACAATGAGGAAAATTCCATGATCACCATCTTGCAGGTGATGAAACTCAGATCCAGAAAGGTGAGACTGACTAGCTCAGGGTAGAGCTGGGATTCCGATCACCTGGGTTTATGATATGAAAGCCCACAGTTACTCCACCACCCGTACGTCCTCCTAGGATTGCAGAAGCTTCCAGAGTTTCTCTCTTTCATCTGGTCGCTTGAATCACAAGGAACCTTAAACACTGAAACCACCTCCAAACCAATAAGCCTAATGCCACAATAATAATAATAATAATGACAAAAATATGAATGATAATAATAACATGGCTGTTATTTATTGAGTGCTTAGTATGTTCCAAAGTCCGTGCTAAGCTCTTTCCTTGCATTCTCTGATTTAATTCTTATAACAGCCCAAGGAAGTGGCAATTAATATTATTATTTTAAATGAGGAAACTGAGGTTTTGAGAGATTAAGGGACTTACCCGTGGTCCCGGGACTTGTAAACAGCAGGGCTGGGAATAGCTCCAGGTGTGTCTGATGCTTGGTCCAGAGCACGTCAACTCCACCGGATGCCGCCTCCCTAAAGAATGTTTCTCCTTTGTCTCCATCTCTCATTAGAGCCTTGAGCCCCCTTTTGGCAATCCGCTATCTCATCTGCCCCAAGACCCTCCTGCTGTCTCTCACGCCACGTCGATTACCTTTGACCTCAGTGTTGATGCCAAATGGGCACGCATCCTTGTGGGCCTTTGCCCATTCTGTTTTCCGGGTTCTCTGTGCTTAGCATGCCTAGGGGGTGTTGGAGACAGGAGTGGAGGAAGCAGGGGGTCCCTGGGGAGCGGAGAAGGGGATATTATTAACTACAGGCTTTTCTAGGGGAGCCCGCGTTAACTATTATAAGCCGGCAGCTCCTGTACTCTAAGGCTGGCGCATCTGGTCAGCAGCTCATGGCTTGCAATTCGTGGCCGGGATTTTCTGACATGGAAAAGTGATCTGATGGTTAAATAGAGTTTTAAAAGGCAAATGACAGGACAGCACGCACAGCTGTGATAAACGGAGGCGCGACCTTCTTGGACACCCTGGCAAGGGTACCAGGAGGGATCTTTAACCTGTCCTCCACTTCGGCAGAGTGCTGTCCATCTTGCCATCTGGGGGAAGAAGGGTCTGAGTCAAATACGCAGCCTCCGTGTTCTACTTCCACCATCCGTGTTGCTGCAAATGGCATTTCGTTCTTTGTTACGGCTGAGTGATATTCCATTATATATATACATAGATCTATATATCTCTATCTATAGATATAGATATCTCACATCTTCTTTATCCACTTCATCTGTCAATGGACGTTTAGGTTGCTTCCATGTCTTGGCCATCGTGAATAGTGTTGCTATGAACATAGGGGTGCATGTATCTTTTTGAATTATAGTTTTGTCCAGATATATGCCCAGGAGTGGGATTGCAGGATCATATGGTAGCTCTACTGTTAGTTTTTTGAGGAACCTCCATACTGTTCTCCATAGTGGCTGCACCAATTTACATTCCCAGCAACAGTGTAAGAGGGTTGGTTCCCTTTTCTCCACATCTTCTCCAACATTTGTTATTTGTAGACTGTTCTGATGATGGCCATTCTGACCAGTGTGAGGTGATACCTCATTGTAGTTTTGATTTGCATTTCTCTAGTAATTAGCGATGTTGAGCATCTTTTCTGTATGTCTTCTTTGGAGAAATGTCTGTTTAGGTCTTCACTATCTGCCAGAGTTTTAATAAATGGGCATGTTTTGTTTAGTATCAAAGTAATCAAACAGACATTGTTTGGAAAAGGTAGAAATTGCCAGAAACTTTTAAGAATAAAACAAAAAGCCTATACAATCCAGCCATCCCACAATGAACTCTTGGGTATGTACTCTTCCTAGCTGTCCTTTAGTGCATCGGTCAGCAAACTTTTTCTGTAAAGAGCCAGATAGCAGTATTTTCTGCTTTACCACCATCCATTCTCTGTTGCATTGCTCAGCTGCGCCATTGCAGTGTGAAAGCCGTTGGTAACACATAAAGGAATGAGCGTGGCCACATTCCAATCAAACAATTTTTGAACACTGAAATTTGAATTTCACACAACTTTCATGTGCTCTGAAACATTCTTCTTCTTTTGATTTTTTTCCCCTTAATCATTAAAAAAAAAAATTTTTTTTTTTTAAAAAAGGATTCTAAGCTCACAGGCAAAAAAAAAAGGGAGACACTGAACTGGATATTACCTCCAGGGTAGTTTACCAATCCCTAAATCTGTGCCTAATTGTTGCATACATGGGCATATATATTATAAATTTAGACTCGAAGTTTATGTACAGTTCTAAGTCCTGCTTGTTATGCTTGTGTATAAAAGAACTTTCCCATGCGACCAGATCTACGAAAACCTGAATTTTACCGGCTGTTCAATGTTCTCGTATATACATGTTCATGATTCCTTTTGATTTGTAGTGGAGGTTGTTTCCATTTCTTTGGCTATTATGGACAATGCTGTGATAAAATTTATTCTGTACCTTCTAAATGAAAAAAAAAAGATTCAGTTACACATCCGAAAGACTCCTACAACTTTGTCTTTATCCAAAATCCAGAGCCATCCTTAACCGTGGACAGTGGAGGAAGGGTTGCTCCAGCTGCATCTTTCTCTTCAAGGGATTGAGTGAACTTTGGGATGTGCAGATGGAAGTGTGGATAACTCAGGTCTCCTCCAATGAATACCTTGGGTCTTGAATCCCATCTTCCTGCTCTCCACCCAAAGAGGTCTATATAAGCAAATTCACCACCAGATGCCATTAGGGGCAATTGAGGTCCATATTGGGTTAAGAAATTTGCTGAAAGTCACTCCACAAGCTGGTGGTGACATTAGGATTAGAACTCAGAACACTTTAATTTCTACGGTGTGTTGGTTAAGAATCTTGAGCAGAGAAGTTTTAGTAATAGAAGAATATGAGGAAAAGGAATGAGAACGATACGCCCCTCCCCCAACACCACACACACACACACACACACACACACACACACACACACACACACACGGAAAGAAAGAAAGAAAAAATTATACTCTGACCCATCCCCACTCTGTGCCGATTTCCTCTATTGGGATTTAGCTTAATTCAACCTTTCGACTTGTTTGCCGTGTACGACAATTTCCTCCTTTCCCAGAAACAAATCGAGGTGTCTCCTGAACTCATGTAGACTCTTACTTCCCTCGCCTCCCTGTTTAACATTTTCCATATGTGTTTTAACCTAGTGGGACGCCAGCTCCCTTGGTTCCCGAGATATCCGATGCCTGGGTAATGTTCTCAAGTGTTTAAACCTCAGCAGTATGAAAAGTTTCTCCCTTTTTTCCTTCTGCCCTTTCATAAATGGGGGCATTTCTTGGGAATCTCATTTCCTTTGTGTGTGAGTCCAATTCTGTTGTTATTAGCGCATGTAGGCTGCCCACATCTTATTTCTGAGCCTCTGAAATCACTTTGTCCCCACCATTAGGAGTAAGAAAGACCTATGGAATACACTGAGATTCCATTAATTGATATAAATCAGGGGCTGAGGATTCTGATTATTCGAATGGTTGTTTATGGCTGGAAGAAACATTGGAGATGGCTAATAGTTTACAAATTGGGAAACTGAGGCCCTGAGAGGTTACATGGTTTGTCCGAGGTCACCAACTTGCTAGGGACACGTAACAAACATTCTGAGTTGCCGGGATAAATCTAACTGTGGTTCACCCACATGAGAGAGCCAGTGAGAAGACAAGTAAAACTCACCCCCAGATTCCTGGGATTAATACGAGCAGCTCCAGGCCCAACCTTGATTATTTGTAATTTCTTAACTGTCACTTGTCATGAGCAGCTGATGGCAAAAGTATACATATGTGCACTTATATCTATATTAACATCTCTGACACATAATTTATTTTTATTTTTATTTTTTATTAAATTTATTTATTTATTTATTTATTTTTGGCTGTGTTGGGTCTTCGTTTCTGTGCGAGGGCTTTCTCCAGTTGCGGCGAGCGGGGCCCACTCTTCATCGCGGTGCGCGGGCCTCTCACTATCGCGGCCTCTCTTGTTGCGGAGCACAGGCTCCAGACGCGCAGGCTCAGTAATTGTGGCTCACAGGCCTAGTTGCTCCGCGGCATGTGGGATCTTCCCAGACCAGGGCTCGAACCCGTGTCCCCTGCATTGGCAGGCAGATTCCTAACCACTGCGCCACCAGGGAAGCCCCATAATTTATTTTTAAAAACAAGCAAAGAGTGAGTTAAAAATCAATGAGCATAATTTTGAACATTTGAAGTTAAAAATAAATGATTCTTACATTATTTATTGAACTGGGCAACAGTGAATTAAATATTTACATTATTAAAAGTCTCACTTTTATAGTCTTAATAGGCATGAAGAGTTTATTTGAAAAATAATAATATTGATACTAAAGATGAGAGCTCCCACTTGCTGAATTTCCCAACAAATCCCAGGGATCTGAGGATCAGTTTCCCAATCTGTAAACTGTTACCGTGAGTCCTTGAAGCTGAGCTCCATTATTTCTTTCAACCCAGTCCAAGGTTTTCTCTACACGTGGAGTCCTGTTATTTTGTGAATAGGCTGGAGTGTCTCTAGATGAATCCATTCCTGCACATAGATTCACCCATCCCTCCATCTATGTATTATTCAACAAGTATTTATTGGCCACCTAGGATGTGCATGTCATTGGGCACGACAGACCAAGAGCCCTGGCACCCACGCTTCTCCACATTCCTGATCAAGTCTTGATTTAAAGTAGTCTGTCCTCTTCTCAGTCAGACCCATGACCCTAGCCGAGGTTTAGGGAACACAGTCAATGTAGTTGGGCGTGTACATCACCATAGATAAGAAAGCTGTGGGCTATGATGTTTAAGCCAATGACAGAATCTATAACTCCTTGCTCTTCTTCAGCCGTCCTTAAACTATCCCCAAAGCAAGCCCTTGATGGGCCTTGGGACTGCGAAGTGACTTCCCGTATGCCCCCAGTTCCAAGGCGAAGGTCTTTGTTCCTGATTCCCACGTTCCACTCGCTGTGTTCTAGATGCAGGGAGAAGAATGGTTCAGCCCAGTCCCTGCTCTCATGGAGGTTACAAGCTGGTGAAGAAGTCAGCCATCATTCCAGTTATGCCTACCTCTCAGCTGCGCACCCCCCTTCTATACCCTGTGCTGGGATCCCGAGGCTGGGACTCTGTAGACCTCGTTTCTGCCTTGCCTGGCCCTCTCTTGGGCTCTGCCAGCGGGGAGCAACGGAGGGAGTCTGGAGAAGGCGAGGGGACTTGCTCCTTTCCGTCCACTGGCAGCTCCTGTGCGAATCACCCAGTACTGCGCCCCGCCCCCCCCCCCCCCCCGCAGGGATGAGGCCTTCTTGTAACAACAGCTGGATCCCGTTTGAACTTTTTCCAGTGGATGCAGACCCAGCTTCGTCACATCCCTCTTAACAACACCAGCCGACAGTGCTCTTCCTCAGAGGTCAGGGATCCAGCCCCACCGGGACCCTTCTCTGAGCTTAGAGTCACCAGCCAAGTGTCAGTTCCGTGGGGCGTCTCTTCTAAGCTTCTAAGTTTTAATAATTCCAACATTTTCCCTTTATTTGCCAGTCCTGGAGGTGGTAGCAGTTGGTACCCCCGAGATAAGTTAGTGTCCCTCTTTCCAGTTAACCCGGTTGGCAATTCTTTATATTAAATTCTCTCTGTTAAAATAACTGGTGTGATGTTTGACTCCTGGTTGAATTCTAACAGATAGAGCCAGTAATCATAAAATCCCACATATATGTAATCATAAACGGTGATTGTGCCATAAAGGAAAGGCTCAGGATGCCATGACAGTATTTATGGGGAAACTTGGGGGACAGAGGAAGCAACCCTGAAGAAATGGAGTAAGTGGGAGTTAATCAAGGAAGGCGGGGAACAGTGTTCTGGGTCAAGGAACAGCATGCACAAGAAGAGCAGAAAGAGAGAACGGGGCACGTTGGCCTCCCTGGTCAGTGGCTCGGGACAGTGAGTGCAAGGGTGGTGAGTCTGGGGTGGGGACACCTCTCCAGTGAGAAGGGCAGTGGGAGGTGTAGATGGAGAGAGGCAGGACCTAGAGAATGAGATGGTGTGCAGGCCAAGTCATCGTCTGGTTTTAGGGGAAAAGAAATGGTTGAGCCCTGAGGGGTAGAGGGGTGCTATGTTTTGCATTGAGAGACAATACAGCTTGACGGTTAAGACTCTAGCCCAGCGCTAGAGTCTAGTAGAAATAAAGCATGAGTCGTGCACGTGATTTTAAAATTTCTAATGGCCACATTTAAACAAAAATAAGCAACAGGATGAATTAATGTTGATGATATATTTTTATGGAACCCAGTATGTCCGAAGTATTCTCATGTTAACATGCAAGCAACATAAAATAAATGAATGAGAGATTTTACATTCTCTTTTTCGTACTGAGCCTTCAAAATCCAGTGTGTATTTTACTCATGGCACATCTCCATGAGGACTTGCTGTATTTCAAATGTGTAATAGCCACATGTGTCTAGTGGCTGCCGTATTAGACAGAGCAGCTGTAGGGTGAGACCACCTAGGTTCAAATTCCAGCACTGCCACTAATTAGCTGTTTAACCTGCCCAATTTCTTCCATCAGTCTATTTTCTCATCTGTAAAATGGAAATAACAATAGGGTTTACTTCATAGAACTATTGAGAGAATTGAATAAATTGATACACTTAAAAGAACCTAAAACATACAGCAACAATGATAATTATAACTATATGAAGAAAACCCATCACCCTGGCAAAGGTATAGAATCAATTGGAAATGCCAGGAGGATGGTGGGTAGACCAGTTACACATTTGTTGCTGGCATCTTAGCAAAAGAGATTCAAGGACTAGAAGAGAAGATTTTTCAGAGATGTGGCTTGGGTTCAGAATATCAATTCCTTCTGACCCCATAGGGTTCATGAGGTCTTAGAATACTTCTGAAATCTGGGATCCACTTCTGTCTCCCTCTCAGCCCTTTTTTTTGGCATTTCAGGGGAACTCTGAGGCTCATAAAATGGGAACATTGTAGTTAAAACATGAACATGCCTCATTCTGGAAGTGAGGCTTGGGAGAAAGCATTCCTGATTTACAGAAAGGTGGTGGTAGTGGGAGGCTTTCTGGTCCAATCAAATGAAAATTGTCGTTAGATTGTGAGGAGATTGCCATCATACCCAGCCTAATTCTAGCCCAAGCGGACTTGCTTCTGTGGGTTCCACAGGAACCCCTCTGTTTGAGAAATCAGGCAGCAATGGCACCAATTCCCCTTGCTTCTGACGGAGGGATATATACACACATCCCTGAGCCTAGGCCTTAGGACTTAAGGAGAACATGGAATTCAGGGGGATTTGGAGGGAAATAAACTCACTCTCCACTTGACCCCATCTGGACTCCCTCCTCCCACCCCAGAGGTGATAATTACCGAAGGCTTAACACCTCCCCTGTATCTTTATATACCCACTCCTGGGTGGGAGATGACAAAAATTCCCAGTACACTGCAGAGAACACTTGCCCTGGGGCAGAATGAGGGGGCCTGGGCAGGATGGAGGAAGTTCCTTGAGTTCTGACTCTAGCTAACTGGGAGAAAGTGGACAGGCCACCTGGGACAGAGCATGGGGTCAAGACTCCTGCCCGATTCAATCCACACCATTGGCGGTGGGGGAGCTCAGGCCTGGGTGGGGCTTCTTAGAGGAGGGGAAGTGGGACTTTTCTATTTAGCTCCCAGAAATGCATGCCTGTCAGTGGTGTCCATTGCTCTTAGGATGGAGATGGGACTTTTCACCAGAACTAGCAATGCCCAACAGGGTCTGTTCTCTGCTGCCCACCTCAGACACTGCCCGGTGTCCCTGCTTTCTTCTGGGCCACTGCCATGCACAACTTCTCTCTACTTCATGGGCCTCAGGACCTTTGCATGTGCTATTTCCTACATCTTGACTCTGTTTTCTTTCCCTCCTCCCCTGACCTTCACCTCTCTGCCTTATTTTAGGTCTCAGTTCAAATGTCACCTCCTCTGTGAAGATTTGATTTAACCTTAATATTTACCAGTATGGACTAGTAAAATAAATTAGAGTACAAGCAAACAATGGAACACAATGCTGTTTTATAAAAGAATGAGAAGCTCTGCCCATATGAATAAGGAGTGAGCTGCAGAAAAAATAAGTAGAACAAAGAGAGAGACAGAGAGACAGAGAGAAAGAAAGGAAGGAAGGAAGGAAGGAAGGGAGAAAGAAAGAAAGAAAGAAAGAAAGAAAGAAAGAAAGAAAGAAAGAAAGAAAGAAAGAAAGAAAGAAAGAAAGAAAGAAAGAAAGAAAGAAAGAAAGAAAGAGAAAGAAAGAAAGGAAGGAAGGAAGGAAGGAAGGAAGGAAGGAAGGAAGGAAGGAAAGAAGGAAGGAAGAAAAGAAAAGGAAAGAAAAAGAAAAAACAAGGCATAGGTTACCATTTGGAAAAAAATACATATAGAGTGTGTGTGTGTGTTTGTGTGTGTTAGTTAGGTAGTATTCAATATGTATATACCTGAATACTTTTTTATATTTCCAGTATATTTCCAGTAAGTAACAAAGCAGGTTACAAAAATGTATGTCAAATACTATCCCATTTTTTACGTAAAATCATAAATACATACAGAATGGGGCTGGAGAAATATATAACAAAATACCTTAAGGTGGTGCAATTTCAGGTGATCCCTTTTCCTTTCTTTTGTATTTTCTGAGTTTTTTTTCCCCAGTGAGCATATTACTTTTATAATCTGAACACTGAAACAGGACCCAGAGGCAGTGAGACGCAGCCCCGCCTAGAGCTTAAGTGCTCAGATTCCAAGGCACGTTGCTCCAGTTTGCTGCTCACTGGCTGTGTGTCTGTGGGCACATAACTTAACCTCTCTGTGTCTCTGTTCCTTCATCAGTAAAATGGATGGGATAACAGTATGTAGCTCATAGGGTTGTTGTGAGGACGGAAAAAATGTGTATGTGTGTAAAAACACATTAAGTTGTATAGCTGTACTTGTAATTATTTTTATTATTTTTAAAAATGTTGGAACATGCAAGTATGTTACCTACTTAAAAATGCATAATATCAGAAATAAACTACATTTAAAATATACATTATTGTGGTTAAAAATATGTATGGCATGGGTATAATTTTATGTAAAATATTATATTGTTATTTTTGATATACATTTTTATCAAAATATTTGACATGCATTTTTGTAACTGACTTTGTCACTTAATATGTTGGAAACAGAAAAAAAGTATTTCAGGATTCTCTGCCCCTAGTTTTCTCCTTGGAGGCAATGAGTGTCTCTCCTGAAATATTTTATGGATAAACTACCAAACACACATGCACGCACGCATGCACACGCACGCATGCACGCTCACGCATGCACACTCACGCATGCACACACATGCATGCACACTCACATACATAAAACATTGGTCTCCTCTCCCGTGACCTGGTCCCCCAGTGGGAATGTCTACTCCTCAAACCATGTAATCTCAGCTGCTCTGGCACGGTGCTGTAGAGACGCCGGGGACACATGGCGACCTGCCACTGGGCACCCTAGACACCCTGGAGCTGTGAAATGTCAGGTGCCAGGAGCAAGTGCTCTAAATTCACCAGCGTGGCCGATGCTGTTCAGTCGGTTTCCGTGGTGAAGGCGATGGAAGGCTGAGGAGAAGTCCGCCCGGGCATCCTTCCACGGAGCCCCAGCCCTCGCCCAAGCGCACACTGACTCGGTGTGACAACTGGCTGAGCAGCTTTGATTAATTAAATATTTCACCCCAACTTTGCAAAACGTCATCTCCGGCAAGTCCACGTAACGCCTGTGTCGCTGGGCTAATTAGCTTAGCAGGGCACCCGACTGGTGTGCTGCTGTCTGTGTGACTCTTAGGCAGGCTGAAAAATGCTGGTTTTAGAAGGGAGGGGAGGCTTTAGGATCTGGCTGGCATGCCATTTTGTATGGCACTCCATGAAAGATTTCCCCCCAGTCACATTGAAAATATAATAACTCTGTGTGTACGAGCCTTACTCTGTGTTAAGTATTTTCTGAGCCTTACCATCTCATTTAATCCTGTACATCAGAGCAGCAGTTAGGACTGTGCTGGTTGCGAGGCTGGAGAACCCAACTGTGGTCGCCTTGTGCCAAAAAGGCGTAGTTGCAAATGATCATTATTATTGGCTTCTGGAATTGAACAGTCCTGGGGTAACCAGCTTCGGGAATGCCTGGGTCCAGGACCCACTTGTTGGGCCTCGCTGATTCCACCTCCCCTGTGTTGGCACTTTTCTCATCCAGGGTCTCTTTCAAGGTCACAAGATGGCTGTAACCACTCCAGTCTTTACTTCCTCCCAGCTTTGAACCCCAGAGAGGCAAAGCAAGAGTCTCTTTCCCAGAAGCATCGGCAAAAGTCTCATTAGATCTCGTTGTCTTTCAGAGAGAAGGTGACGTGTCATCACCAACTCGATCACTGTGACAATCAGTTTAGTCTCATCAGGGCCTATTCTTGTAGCCAAGGTGTGGAGAAGGCCCACCCCACCCAAACCACGTGGGTGAGAATGGGAGAGGGATGTTTCCCAACTAAATTCAGAGTACTGCTTTTCAGAAGGGTGAGTGGATATTGACAAACAACAGAGAAGCATCATAAAAATCCCCACGTTACAGTTGAGAAAACTACGATATAGAAGGGCTGAATTACTTGTTCAAAATGATTTTATGGACGTGTGCTTTTGCTTTATTTGATTTTATTAATTAACTAATTTTTGCCTTCATTGTATTTATTTTTTAAAAATTTTTATACAATTTTTAAAGGTTACAGTTCCTTCACATTTATTACAAAATATTGGCTATATTCCTGGTATTGTAAAATACATCCTTGCAGCCTCCCTTACACCCAATAGTTCGTACCTCCCACTCCCCCACCTACATTCTCTCTCCCCTCCCTCCCCACTGGTAACCACTAGTTGTTCTCTGTATCTGTGAGTCTGCTTCTTTTTTGTTATATTCACTAGTTTGTAGTATTTTTTAGATTCCACATATAAGTGATATCATACAGTATTTTTCCTTCTCTGTCTGACTTATTTCACTTAGCATAATGCCCTCCAAGTCCATCCATGTTGCTGAAAATGGCACCATTTTGTTATTTTCTTATGGCTGAGTACTATTCCACTGTATGTATATATGAGACAGGCTGGGACCTGGGCCCCTCTGCTGCAATTCTTACACCTGGACACACCTCTCCTTGAGCAACAAAATACAAAGAAACTGTACAGGACCAAAAATAACTGCACGCATGCACAGTTGGGGCAAATTCTGGACAAAAGATACACAGAGACCACAAAACCCAGCTGCCACTTTTGAAGAGCCTGGAGCAAAAGCAGGGGGTCGGGAGCGAAAGCAGGGTGCTGAGCATGCCCCCTGCACACAGCACCACCTAAGGGGTGGGCAAAACACCTAAGCCACCACTGTGTCCCGACCCCTGGACACACCCCTACCTTCACCCCATATAAGGAACAAGCTCGGGACTTCCCTGGTGGCGCAGTGGTTAAGAATCCACCTGCCAATGCAGGGGACACGGGTTCGAGCCCTGGTCCGGGAAGATCCCACATGCCGCGGAGCAACTAAGCCCGTGCGCCACAGCTACTGAGCCTGCGCTCTGGAAACTGAGAGCTACAGCTACTGAAGCCCACACGCCTAGAACCCGTGCTCCGCAACAGGAGAAGCCACTGCAATGAGAAGCCCGCACACCTCAAAGCTGCAATGAAGGCCCAACGCAGCCAAAAATAAATAAATAAAATAAATAAATTTATTAAAAAAAAAAAAAAAAAAAACAGGCTCACCCCACCTCGGGGTGGGGGAGGGGGAAGCAAGGGAACCTGTCCTTTGTTCTCGCTCCCCCCCTGCTATAGCGGGGGCCCCAATAAAGCCTTGCCTGAATTTCTTGTCTGGCCTCTGATCAATTTCTATTGACTAAGGAGGACAAAACCCCTGGTTGGTAACATATATACCACATCTTTTTAATCCACTCATCTGTTGATGGACACTTAGTTTGCTTCTGTATCTTGGCAATTGTAAATAATGCTACTATGAACATTGGGGTGCATGCATCTTTTTGAATAAGTGTTTTTGTTTTTTTCGGATATATACTCAGGAGTGGAATTGCTGGGTCATATGGTAGCACTATTTTTAGTTTTTTAAAGAACCTCCATACTGTTCTCCACAGTGGCTGCACCAATTTACATTCCCACCAACGGTGTACAAGGGTGGTCTTTTCTCCACATCCTCACCAACATTTGTTGATTTTAAGTTGGTCTTATTCCTAAGCCTGTGCCCTTGATATGACCCTTACTGCCTTCCCATGTGACCCTGCAATGCCCTTCTGTTATGCCATCTACTTCTTATCTTATCCTTTTGTTCCATCACGTCCTCATTTAGAGACCTTGATCCTTTGCTTTATACAAAGTTTTTTTTGTTGTTTTTTTTTTTTTTTTTAAGATATGTGAGGTACATCCTTAACTTTTTTTATTTTATTTTATTTATTTATTTATTTATGGCTGTGTTGGGTCTTCGTTTCTGTGCGAGGGCTTTCTCTAGTTGTGGCAAGTGGGGGCCACTCTTCATCGCGGTGCACGGGCCTCTCACTATCGCGGCCTCTCTTGTTGTGGAGCACAGGCTCCAGACGCGCAGGCTCAGTAATTGTGGCTCACGGGCCTAGTTGCTCCGCGGCATGTGGGATCTTCCCAGACCAGGGCTCGAACCCGTGTCCCCTGCATTGGCAGGCAGATTCTCAACCACTGCGCCACCAGGGAAGCCCCTATACAAAGTTTTATTGTTAAGCAGTGGAGAACACTACTAGGGAGAATTTATGTTAGGAATCATTTTCTTACCAGATCTACCACGTAGATGGTCATTTGTAAATTTTCTGAGTGTTTACATTTATTTTATTTATATGATAAAGTATATAATAAATACACAATGATAATGATTACAACACTAGCTCTAAGTAACTAAGAGTTATCTTGTGCCAGGCACTGTAGTAAGTATATCTGAGTTTAATTCTTGAAGCATCTCTATAACACAACTACTACTATAACACCAGTTAAACTATTAGACAATTAAAGAAACATAGGTACAGAGAGGTTAAACAACTTGCCCAAAGTCACACAGCTACAATGTGGCAGAGCAGGCATTCAAACCCAGTCTGTCTGACTCTAGACCTCTGCCTAATTTTGCCTCTTATCACATTAAACTTGTGATTTCGTTGGTATTATTGCTCAGAATAAGGCTTAGGAATAAAAGATGTACAGAAAATAAAAATAAATCTTGTGCCATGAGAAATACTAGGGAGAGGCATCAAAGAAAGGCACATAGATTCAGATTCACAAATATTTGGAGTGAGAATGATCATTCAGAGCCCTCCATACTAGGGCATGAGTCCCTTTTATAGAGTAGCTGAATCCTTGTGGAATGTAGTCCCAGCTTACCATGATTCCCTCACTCCTAGCTAAGGGTCCTGATGGTTTTTTTATGCCCGTAGGGTATTTATGGTAAGTCTGTACTCATTGGTCATCCTGTTTAGACCGAGGTGGTTACCTTACCCAAGATGTGCCAATCAGAGCTCCTTCCCTGATAATTTGGAGTTGAGAGAGAGGAATTAAAAGACACGCATACACACACACACACACACACACACACACACACACACTCACATGCATGTTGCCTCCTTCTCTTCTAGTGGTTGAACCAATGACATGCTCCCCTGAGTGCTGTGGTGTGGCCCAAGATGCAGTAGAAGCATCTGGAATCTGTTTCCAGTTAAAGGGAGAGGAATGAAGCCAGCCTGTAGAGAGAGACGGAGACAAGGAGTAAAGAAAAGGGACCCCTGGGTCCCTGAGGGCCTCTTTTCCTGTTCTACCCCTTCCACAAGTTCAGCTGCATTCCAATCTTAAGTTTCCTTAAGACTTCCTTAGTCCTTTATAATATACGCTGCCTAAAAAAACCTCCATCCAATTTCTGTCACTTACAACCCCCTGGCTTGGCCTCAAATGCCCAACTTCTCTGCCCAAAGCTGAGTCAAGTCTATGGGGCAAAGGAATGTTCAGGAGGAATCCCTTCCGAGCAGACCTTCTCTCTAACCCTCAGACTGAGCTTGAACTGTGGTTTCAGACAGCAGCCCACAGGAGCCCTTACTATCCGGGCCAGGTGAACCAACGTGGATTTCTTCCCCCAAGGTCAGCAAAACCTAGCACACCGATTTCCCTCTTGTCAGCAGCCGAATTGATCATTTTCTCAGGCTGCCTGAGAAACGCTGATTCCCGAGCCTCAGATGTTCGCAATGGAAACCTGTCTCTTCTCCTGGATGCCCTGGGGCCTTGTTAAACCTCTCTCTTCAGCTCCAGGAGTCAATGTCCAGTCTCCGAAATGGCCCCATCTCACAATCCCTCCAGGGGAGTGGGCAATACTAAAATCCCTGGTGTCACAGTTGGAGTCTCACTGTCTCTCTTTAGGGTTGATGGTTAAAAATTCATGGTTATTTTCAAAGGAGAAAAAAATGCTTAAACTGCTTTCCTACTTGCAAACGTTCCCTTTTTTGATTCAAAATCAAACTTTTGTCTAGACAGGCGAGGGCTTTTTGCTGACATATCTTGCCAGCTCAGAAACCTTGAGGTTTTCCAAATGCAACACCCCCGCCCCTTCCCGGCGGCCAGTCTCCAGCCATGTTCCTTCCAAACACATCCTCTGAGCAGCTCAGAGCAGAGCTAAATGTATGGAAAAGCCCAAGATGGACACTGGCGGTTCTTCCTTTGGCTCAGCCATCTTCCTTAACAAGTTACCTACACTGGCAGCTGCTATGCTAATTCTCTGGCACAGTCTAGATTTATTGCAGTGTTTGAAGCAGCTATAACAGTCGCCCCATCACCCAACAGCTGCTGCTACTTCTCCTTCTCCCCTTCTTCTTCCTTCTTGCCTTCTCTTCTATTCCAAGTAATGTGTTCACCGTAGAAAAATGAGAAACTGGATAAGCACTCAGGAGAAAATAAATACCCCATCCTATAATCTTATCCTTCTAAAAATTTTCTCTAAATATATATACACATATATTCCCATATATGACTAAATAAGAATCCCAAAAATTATCCAAAATCCTTGCAGCTTAAGCAATACAAATCTATTATCTCACAGCTTCTGTGGGTCAAGAATTTGAGAACAGCTTGTGTGGGCAGTTGTGGGTCAGGATCTCTCGTGAAGTTGCAGCCAGATGTTGGCTGGAGCTGCAAGTCTCATCTGAAGGCTTGACTGGGGCTGGATGGTCTGCTACCAAGATGGCGCACTCACATGGGTGGCACCTTGGTGCCAGCTGTTGGTGGGAGACCAGGTGAAACTTTGTTTTCATAGGCTGCTCGAATGTCCTCACAGTATGGCAGCTGGCTTCTCCCCAAAGTGAGTGATCCAAGGAGGAGCAAAGCAGAAATGGGAATGACATTTTTGACATAGTCCCCAAGTCATACTTTATCACTTCTGCCATATCCTATGGGTCATACAGACCAACCCTGATGCAACATGAGAGAAAACTACTCAAGAGTGATGAGGCAAGGATATTAGGGGCTATGTTGGTGGTTGGCTACCATTATAAAAATATATAACATCATATAATATCCATACCATTTTTCTTTTTACAAAAAAATGGCATTGTAGTCTATATACCAACTTACCAGCCATGTGACTGAGTCACCTTGGAGCAGATGCTCCAGCCCCAGTGAAGGCTTCCGATGGCATTGCAATCCCCAAAATATCTGACTGTGACTTCATGAGACATTCTGAACCAGAACTGACCAGCTGAGCCACTCTCAAATTCCTGACTCCCAGAAACTGTGACATAATAAACTGTCACTGTGTTAAGCTGCTAAGTGTCTATGACTTGCTGTTTTCTGAATTGGTGTATTATGATCATCTTTGACTGTAAATAAATATTATTTTATAGCATCTTATTAGTAGGTTCCTAAGGGGGCAGTTGGAAATGTGTGTTTGTGTGTGTGTGTGTGTGGAGGGTGATTTTGGTTGTTACCTGAACTGGCAGACACTCCAAAATTGGGTAGGGGCCAGGTAAGATAGCAGTGGTAGACATTATTGGTGCCCACCTATATTTCCAGGTCTCTTCTTTAGAGCATATGAGGGGGTTACACTTTGCTGCCCACCTGAAATTAATTATGAGCCTATCACTTGCTTTTTTTTTTTTGCCTCAAAAAATGACATTTATTCAAAGAAAAAAAAGAAAAGAAAAAAAATGACAAGATGTCTGTCCCTTGGCTCCCTTCCCTCCCCCTCCAGTGAAATGTGAGAAAGTGACAGATGTGACTTCCAAGTGGAAGCATTAAATTACCGGTGCTCAGCTTTTTGTTGTTTTAGGCCACTGAGATGAGAGGCATTTTTTGTTGCCGTGGCATAACCTAGCTCACCCTGACTAATACAGAGTCCAGGACAGAAGGTGATTCAGGTCTCCTTCAAGGTTGGACCAGGACCCATCTGCTGTCAGAGCCATTCCTTCCTCTTCCCTTGCTCTGCTCTGTGTCTCAGGGGCTTGGCCCTGCAAGCTGTACTCTGCAGCTTTCCTATCATTTTTGTTTCCACCGGTGGGACTCATGACATATCAGAGGGTGGGAGAAAGGGAGAGGCCAAGATATTTCTTTCCCTTCATTTTTCAGTCAGGCAACAACTCCAGCAGAAACTACATCTTCTCTTTGTCTTTAGCTCCCTCTACAAGGCTCGCCGTGGTTCCACCTTCCACCAGGAGACCCCAAGCCTGGGTTGCAGTCATATCACCTCTTCTTTCTGTCCTCTAGCCTAGGGGTGTCGGTAACCCCCAGCTGTTAGTAATCTCTGCTTTCCTCACCATCCCCTTTGGTTTCTCAGATCTTCCATCCTTTGGGTAACCGATTCTCTGCGTTAAAATCTCTTGATTTCAAATACCCAGAGTACCTTCTGTTCCCACAATTGGACCCTGACTGATACCTGGGCACTGAGCCGGGGTCTATAGAAAGACGGGGGATGTGGCAAAGAATGATGCAGATTTGGGTCTGCCCCATAAGGACCCACACTCTGATGGGGCAGACAGACTCATAGGGCGATTCCTCCAAGAAGGGGCATTACAGAGCCCTGGGGACTCTAATACAGTCTTGGAGGTCTGGAAAGGCTGAGATCTGAAGGGTAAACGGGAGTTAGGCATCTGGGAAGTTTCTGGTATTCCCAAGCCGGGAGGCAGGGGCCAGCCCCTTTGCTGATTACCATGAGTAGCATCAGTTGGCAGGGCGGGGTTGGGCTGCTCCTTGCCCTCCCTGTTTCCTGGCACTCGTGCTCATTTTGCTTCCAGCGATTGATTGCCATTTGCACTCAATCTGGGCGATTTGGATCCAACCGCAAACATTTCTGAGCACCCGTTGGCTCTACAGATAAAGTGGCTGTGGCTCCAAGAGGGATAGCATCATCAGGTTGATTCTTGGCTCTTTTAAGAAAATGCCTGGAGAATCTGGGGAGATTGGCCCATCTATCCATCTTCTATTTCCTTACACGTGTCCTGAACACCTGTTCAGGGCCCAGAACTCTGCCTGGCACTGGGGCGGGAGGCAGCCACATAATCAAGTAAAACATTCTTCCTTTTTTTGGAAGAACACAGAGTCTGATGGGGGAGGAAGCAACCACAGAGAAAATAATGACCATTTATTTCTCAAAGCACATAAGGAATGAAGAGGAGGGAGGGAGTGACTGCCTAAGTCATCAGAAAAGGTTTCTCAGAGGAAGTGACATGGAACAGGGTACTGAGGGATGAGTACGAGTTTGCCAGGTGGAAGAAGATAAAATATTCCAGGCAATGGAAATAGCACATGCAAAAGTATAAAGCTGAGAATAAAATAAATAAATAAATAAAACATGGTAGACGTGTTATAGTCAGAGGCTTGTGAGCTGAAGTGAAGGGAGCTCAAAGTGTAGGGTGCACGGCTGGGAGTGTCTGAGAACAGGGAGAGAGGGTATGGTAGGGCCAGGTGGTGAGTGCCTTAAATAGCGAGCTAAAGAGTTCGGATCCAATTATATTAGGAGATTAGAATAGGGAAGGGCTATATCCAGATCTGTATTTACAAAGACCAATATGGCTCTTTAGTATAGAGAAGCTTCATTTATTTATTCGAAAAGTATACATTGGGCTTCCCTGGTGGCGCAGTGGTTGAGAGTCTGCCTGCCGATGCAGGGGACACGGGTTCGAGCCCTGGTCTGGGAAGATCCCACATGCCGCGGAGCAACTGGGCCCGTGAGCCACAACTACTGAGCCTGCGCGTCTGGAGCCTGTGCCCCGCAACGGGAGGGGCTGTGATACCGAAAGGCCCGCGCACCGCGATGAAGAGCGGCCCCCGCACCGCGATGAAGAGTGGCCCCCGCTTGCCGCAACTAGAGAAAGCCCTCACACGAAATCTAAGAGACCCAACACAGGCATAAATCAATAAATAAAATAAATAAAGTATTAAAAAAAAAAAAAAAAAAACCCAAGGGGGAAAAAAAAAAAAAAAAAAGTATACATTGAGTGCTACCATATGTCAGGCATTCTTGCTAGGTGTTAGGAATAGCAGTGAACAAGACAAACAAGCACCCTATCCTTCTGGAGTTCAATCTAGTGTAGGAGACAATATTATATACAATCTAATTATATATAATATATATTTATTTCTATAAATAAATACATATAATATTTATTATATTATTATTATATAATGTTATATATAATATATATTATATATAATAATATATTATATAATAAATAATATTTATTATATTTTTTTATATATATATATATATATATATAGTGGTGCTAAGTGCTATGAAGGAAAAGAAAAAGGCAATGTGATAGTGAGTGCTGAGGGCTATTTAGAGAGTCCATAGCTGGTCTAGGGTGATCTGGGGACTGGGAGGGTATTCCAGGAAGAAGTTCCTTTGAGACAAAGTCACTGTGTGTGGAAGAAGACGGGATTGAATGGGGGACAGACTGGAAGTAATGGGAACTGGGGTGAATTATGTAGAGAGGGATGGGGAGGTTTAGGAGACGGGGAAGGTGATACACTCAGGGTTGGACATACCTCGTTTATGCCACCTGTCACAGAGACACACTATGTGTTCATCTAGCCCTAGTTTGTTTTTCTCCTGGACGTACAGCTAGACTACATTCCCCAATCTCCCTTGTAGTTAAGTGGGATCGGGTGACGAGTTTTGTTCAGTGGGATATGGGCAAGAATGACCTGGGTCCCTTCCAGGCCAGGCCTCTAAAACCTCCCACATAATCTTCCATGCCTTCCCTTTGCTCACCTTTGCTTCCCTTGAGCACCTAGGAGCCAGATGCTCAAGATCCAGTAGAGGACTCTGATGCCCTAGAACAGGTTTTCTGAACGATGATATCGTGGACCAGATAATACTTTGATGCGGAGGACTGGCCCATATACTGTAGGTTATTTACTAGCATCCCTGGCTTCTACCAATGAGATGCCAGATTTCCCTGCCTCTAGTTTCAACAACCAGGACCATATCCAGATGCTGCCAAATGTCCCTGTTTGAGAACCACTGTCCTAGAAGATGAGGCACAAGCTGCCGGGATCCCTGAATGCCTGTGTGGAGCAGAGCTCACCCTGCTGATCCTCATTCGACTGCGACATGAATGAGAAATAAACCTTTACTGTGTTAAGCCACAGATATTTGGGGGTTATTTGTTATAACAGCTTCACCTACCCTAATACACCATTCACATCTGGAGTTCAAATAGGTCTGGGCTAGAGTTACAGACTTAGGAGTTATCATCAATCAAAGCTGTGAGAGAACCTGAGATCACCAAGATAGTGAGATGAGAAAGAGCCCTGAATGCTCAGGATTAGGCAATTTTAGGATATGACCAAAGGAGGAGGAGAGATTCTCCAAAGGGGGCTGATGGCAGGAGGTCAGAGGACATCCAGGAGAGAGTGATGCCATGGATGCTGATGGAAGAAAGATTGGGAGCCCAGCAGGAAGGTGGGTAACAGAAATGGGCTTGGGTTGCTGGCTCTTAGGTGAATGTTAAATCTAGAGATTTAAGAATCAGGGCAAATAAGTAACAATCAACGTGGAACAAAGCCATCAAAATGTCAGGTAACTGGTCCCAGTCTTGACACATTCCTTCGTTCTGGAGGCAAACCACCCCACTCTCTAAGCTTTGTATCTTTTTCCATTAAAGACTATTATTTCCAACTCTGCAGGATAAATGAAGCAACATCTATATAAGGCTTTAATCTGGCTCCCACCCAATTTCAGCCCAACCCTGGCCCCCAATGAAAGGTGTTGTATAAACAAAAAATACTGTCATTCCAATGTGCTGGATGAGTGTTTGATAGAGATCAGAGGAAGGCCGGGACCCCTAATGACCACTGCAGTCGGGGGAGGCCTCATTCCATCTTTGTGTTTCAAGAAAAGTTTGTAAAGGGAGCCATGTGACAGAGACTCGCTGGAATGGTTTAAAAAAATGAAGGAAATTCCCCATTTCCTGGTTGTAAGAAAATATGGGTGGGACGAGCCTTAAATGAGCTGATCATGGTTCTGACTTTGAAGTCAGATGAATGACAATGATCTCCAAGTCAGGAACACAATGTCATGAACTCACCCTGCTTTTCCATGAGAAACAAAACCACTGAAGGCGCCTTGAGTTGGAAAACAAAGGCTCTTTGAGTTGGAAGGCCTTGAGGAGGAAGACTTAGGGGTGTTCTTGAGCTGTGACTGATGGGGAATGAAGATATAGGGCTACTGGACCAAAGTAGGGGGCTTATGCTAGATTTTGTAGTGGTGTCTCCATAGCTGCTGTTTAATGTATCCTTGATGGATGGCCTAGTGTGTTTCTGGACCTGGATCTGGGTCTGTCAATATAGAGATCAATAAGAAAGTTCATCATCTAATGGGATAGTCAGGACACTTGATTCCTCTATTCTTTCTTTCCTTCTTTCCTTTCTTCCTTTTCTACAACAATATTTATTGATGTGCCAGGCTCTGAGCAATGGGATATGATCATGAACATGGCAGGATGGTTCTGCCTTCGAGGAGGCTGAGGCTTAGCTGGGAAGACAGAACATTAAATGAGCCGCATGATGATGTGTGTTAAGGGCTATGACGGGGAAAGCACAGAGGACATGGGTACTGACAGTAGAAGCATGGGAGGAGGGGTGGGCAGTGAAAGTTGGGCAGTAATAAAGTAGGCAGAAGTCAGGATTGACCCCAGAGAGAAAGTCAGGTTTCAAAGACAGAGGAGGGAATGGTGCTTAAGCTGGGTTTTGAAGGGTGAAGAGGAGCTGCCAGGTAAACAGGGTGAGAGGAGGGCATTCCAGGAAGAGGGAACAGCGATGCAAAGGCATGGGGGCTTGACAGAGTGCAGTTTGTGGCAACTACCAATAACTCAGGACTGCTGGGGAAGGAAGTTCAGGAAACGATGGGAGAGGAGTCCAGTACAACAAACAGGGTCAGATCAAGAAGGGCCTTTTAGACCAAATTGTGAAGTTTGTTCTGAAGGTGATAGGGAGCCATTGAAGGATGGTGAGCAGGGAAGTGATGTGATCAGATATGGGTTTTGGCAAATTGCACTCTAGCCCCCGAGTAGAGGACAGCCTGGCAGGGTAAGACTAGAGAGATGAGTCTGGAGACAGCATCCCAGACAACTCCAGGGAAAGGTTGTATGGCTGAGGCTTGGGATAACTGAGTTTCAATTCTTGCCATTGCACATAAAAATATGCAACCATGAGTCAAGTGGTCAAAGTCACTGCTGGGTGGTTTACTGGTCATCTGGGATTAGAGTGGGGTTGAGAATAAATCTGCTACTCAATTTCTCTGGTGAGTGATATGGTTTTGTGTGCACATGTGGGTGTGAGCCTGGGCATTTCCGCCTAGAGGCACACGGAGGAGAGACTGACTTCAAAGGTGAAAGTAACCTTGAGGAAGGTCTTACAAACCACAGCTTCCAAAGGAGGTGGAAGCAAAGCTTATTGGTTAAGAGCATAAGTCTTGATGACAAATAGATCTAACCCTTGTTTCCTTTTTTTTTTTTAAATTTTTTTTTAATTAATTAATTTATTTGTTTATTTATTTATTTATGGCTGTGTTGGGTCTTCGCCTCTGTGCGAGGGCTTTCTCTAGTTGTGGCAAGTGGGGGCCACTCTTCATTGCGATGCGCGGGCCTCTCATTATCGTGGCCTCTCTTGTTGCAGAGGGCAGGCTCAGTAATTGTGGCTCACGGGCCCAGTTGCTCCGCGGCATGTGGGATCCTCCCAGACCAGGGCTCGAACCCGTGTCCCCTGCATTGGCAGGCAGATTCTCAACCACTGCGCCACCAGGGAAGCCCTAACCCTTGTTTCTTAATAGTTGTACAACTTTGGGAGAACCCTCTTCCTCTTTCTGAGCCTCAATTTCCCTCATCTGTATAATGGGCATAAAAGTGGCACAAAGTAAGGGCTCATTTGGTATTTCCTGCAAGGGTTAGATATGTGCAGTCTTGGGAAGCAAGACTTTGGCTTTTCTTTGAGTTTCTCTTCATTGCCCTTCTCAGTTTTCTTATGTCACCATCATTTTTTTCCTTGTCAAACCTCACTCAAGTTGTCAACCATGCTGGGGTATGTTCTGTTAGAGTGAGAGGTTGAATTCAGTCGGTGCCTTTTCAGTCTGTATCAGCCAAGTTTCTCTGGTGAAATAAACCAATAGGGGGTGTATATATGTGTGTGTGTGTGTGTGTGTGTGTGTATTGAAAGATTTATTTTAAGGCAGTGGCTCACATAATTGTGGGCACTAGCAAGCCCAGACTTACAGGCTTGAAACTTTTAGGCAGGACTTAATGCTACAGTTTTGATTCAAAATTTACCACAATGTAGTAGAAAGCATATGGAATTTTAAAAAGGAACTGTAAGTCCATGACCAGCTCACAACCCGGCCCAACAGAAATGGGGTCATACGTGTACCAAAGGACACACCCTAGGATGCTTTTAGCAGCAAATGACTTGAAACAACTTAAATACCCACCAACAGCACAATGGATAGATTAATAGTGGTATCACCTCCCAGGGGAATACTAGATAGCAGTGAAAATGAAATGCAGCTACATCAACTTGGATAAATCACACACACATAATATAGAGAAAAAGTATCCAGACACAGAAGAATAAAGCTCTATGATTCCGTTTATTTAAAACTCAAAGGTACAAGTTAAAACTATGGGGAAGTAGTCAGAATAGGGGCCACCTCTGGGAAGGGATAATGACCAGGAGGGTGGGACTGAGTGAGGCTGTGGGGACACTTGCAGTGTTCTATGCTTCCATCTTGATGGTGGTGACAGGGGTATGTTGATTTTTGTCAAAACTGAGCTGTTTCAGTGCTTAAATGCATTCACTTTACTGTTTGCATGATTCATTTCATTTAAAAGTTTAAACGAAGAATAACATTATGTTGGCAAGCAAAACACGTCTGGGGGACAGATCTGGCTTCTTCTTCCTCCACCACTTGTACAGGGAAGGGCATGTCCACTTTACAGATGGGGAAACTGAGGCTTGGGGGTGTGGCTGACTTTCCTAGGGGTCACCTCAAAAGTCATCATCAACTGGAGGGCTAAGCGTGCCATTCTAACAGTTTCGGTGTCTCCTCACCTGGTGTTTGTTTCAATTCCCGTTTGAATATTTTGTCTATTACAATCTAGATTGTATTTAGAAATACCTGGATGAACCCAGGAAGTCTGATCACCAAATGGATTTTGTATTTTTCCTTCGCCTGAATCAGGGTTTCTTAAGCTCATCCCTCTCCACATTTGGCGCTTGGTAATTCTTTGTGGTGGGAACTGGAGGTGTTGAGCAGCATTCCTGGCCTCTTATCACTAGGTGCCTGTCACACCCCCACCCGCAGTAGTGACGAAACTGTCTCCAGATATTGCCAAATGTCCCTGGGGAGGGGCGCAAAATCACCCCCAGGTGAGAGGTACTGACTGAGAGAGTGGGGCTCCTTGACGGCTTGAACGAGGTTAGATTCATCTCTGTATCTGGCATGCGATAGGTACTCAATAATTGTTAGCTGAATATAAACCAAAAAGACATGTCTGTGCATGGTCTGGGCACAGTCTTCAGAAAGCAGGATGCAGTTGCCTCACAGACCGCCACACACGTGCGTGTGGCCCGATCCGGGCAGAGCAGTTCTTGTATCTCAGCTCTGTTGTTTCACACCTTTGTTGTCTTGGGTAAGTGATTAAACATCTCCTTACTTAGGTTCCTCACTTGTAAAGTTGGCATTGGAATGGTGTCTGTTGCTTGTGGTTTTCGTGTGTGGGCTGAGGGAATAACTAAGCCCGTGCATCACTGTGTGCAGATTAATCAGGGAAAGCTGTTTTAATTGGGTACCAGGTGAGTGAGAGCTGAGTGAGCAGGTGAGTTACAAATAAAACTGAAGTTGAGATTCTTGCCTCCAAAGAAAAAGATATCAGTCCAATCCAGTGAGACCTTGCCCTTAAAAAGTCTTTGCACTTTGCAAAGGGCTTTTGTATCATTTTGCTCACTGATGTCCTGAGGGCAGACACTTTTGCCTGCCATGGCAGAGGAAGGAATGGAGGTCCAGGAATTTCAGGGAGTCAGTCAGGTCACTTAACTCAGCCTGTCAGTGTGTGCTCTTCTGCCTCCTTCCTCTGAACCTGACTGAACACATAGAGGGAGACATCAGAGGAGGACCCTGAGCAGTGGCAAGGGAGGAGCCGGTCCCGGGTGGCAGCCGGGGCAGCGGTGTGTGGTGGCGGGGTGACATCTGTTCTCCATGCACGCCCAACACCCACTCTGCCTTCTTCCCGTAATAGCAACCCGATTTTCCCTCCACATACTATCCCTCCCCACGCTTTCGTCATCCAAGAAGAATGCACCTACTTCCTGTTCCAGATTTGGCCAATCAGCACATTCCATTCCCTGGACCCCAGTGATAGGTTCAGGGATGGTCATGTGACTCAAGACAGTCCAATGGGAACCAACACTCCTTGGATTCTGGCTGGAGTACTGGGAAAGAAGAGCTCTCTTTTTCACTGGAGTTGCTGAACTGGTAAGACATCTGTTGGGAGCTTCTGGTGGGCGCCTTGCCACCATGAGAGATGGGCCTGCCTACAAATGAAGCCAATACAAGCAGACCTGAGAGGTGGAGAGGGACTGGTTTAAGCCAACCTGAGTTGGTTTCTGTCTGGACTAGGCAGTATCTGTCTGTTCCCACACCCCCATCAGCACCTCACGGGGTGAGGACAAGAGAGTGAGGATGCTGGGAAAGCGAGTGACAAGGGTTCATTCTAGGTTTTTTGACCCGGCCTGGTTAGGACACTGGTAAAAATGACCTGAACTCACCAGATACCACTGAACATTAGAAGGTGTATCTCCTACCCCACACCCCACATTGTCCTCCAGGTCTCAGTTTTTCTTTCCACAAAATGGGTATGCCTGTGCAGTGCAGCCATCCTGGTTGAGCAGCATGTTAATTTCCACTAATTACTTGTCTATATCTGCTCCCGACCTTCAGTCTCCTAATAGGAAGAAAATAGCTAAGGTGTTGTTAGGCACTCGGTATACATTAAGCATCGTGGTAAGCACTTTGCCAACATCAAATACTTCCCTGAATTCTCAGGGCACTTACTCTGTGAAGAAGATGCTATGGCTGTCCCCATTTTATATATGCAGAAACTAGCCTGGGAAGGAAGGGCACGGCCAACTTCACATGGGCTGCTCTGTAGAGGTGAGCCGGGACTAGTCTTAATGAGATCTTGCTTCCAAATTGGCACCGCGTCGCAGTTTCCAAAAGACTTTCCTCTTCTCCTTTGGTCCTCGCCTGATTTTTTTGAACTGGTTGTTTATTCTCGTTGGACAGATGTGGAAACTAAAGTTCATCGAGGGGCAGGGAACTTGACCAAGTCTACAGAGAGGAGGAGGAGGAAGACGGTGATGATAATTGAAATCCTGTAGGGATCCCTCCTGTAGGTCACAATTACACACATTTTAGGAGAGGGTGGAGCTATTCTTATCTCCATTTTACAGGTGAGAAAACTGAGGCTTACAGAATGAAGTCACTTTACCCAAGTTACATAGCTAATTATGATGGAGTCGAGGTTTGCATCCAGGCAGTTGGATGTCACAGACTGTTCTTTTAAGCACTGTCCTGTGCCATCTTTCCAGAAATAGAATCTGAAGCCGGTCTGAGACTCCTAGACCACTCACTCTCCCATTATTTTGAAAGAAACACAGTTAAGGGGAGAGCAGAGGGAGAATGTCCCAACTTCTTTGTTCCCCACTTGGCAGCCCCCTCTGGTTCAGGTAAATAGAAATGATTCCATCATTGTTTGTCCCTAGTCCTAATGACTTTCGTCTTTGTGTCTTCGGAGCCAGACCTCACCCCTGGGAAGCTGGCCTGGGGCCTGAGAGGCACCAGCCGCCTCTGTGAACAATGGCCTTTGTTCTTCACACTTTCCCTATCAAAGCCTCGCAGCAGGGATGGCCTTCAGAGGCGATGAACGCTGTGATAATTCCTGTGCCAGAGCTGGGGAGGGGAGAGCAGGAAAGGAGGGGTCAGGTGTAACTTTGACCCAGTTAAGTCACTCTGGGGTCCGCTGTCATCCTGTGTTGGTGGGAAAAAACTCTATGAATAGCTTTGGGGGTTATTAGCTCATCAAGTCTTGTGTGAATTGTTCTCGTGTTATCTTCTGGGGAGTAGCGAGTCTGGAAATGATATCGGTGAACAGGGAATTTCAATAACAGCAACAGTAGTAACAGTGATGATGTCGATGGTGATGAGGCTCGCCGTCTTTATCGTTCACTTACTGCGTTCCAGGCACGCTAAGTATTGCACATACAGTAGCATTTAATTCTAACAACAACCCTGTAAGGTAAAACAATTATTATTATGCGTATTTTTAGAGGAGGAGAAAGGAGACTCTGGGGAGTAAATAACTTGCCCAAGGTCACTGAGCTGGACCTTGAACCGAGGTCGAAGTGACTCCAGAGCCCGTGCGCTTAACCACTAGGTTCAAATGGGCCTTTGTAAGAAAGCACGGAGCAGACACACTCGGGTTCTGCTTTTAGCCATCCCTGCAACCTTGGGCTGGTGACCTCTAATTGCTGAGCCTCCTTCCTCACCTGTAAAATGGGGAGTCCTAATGCTTGCATACCAGAGTCTCTGCAGGAAATAGAATCTACCCTGGATGGTTCAAACTGTGAGAGTTTCATCAGGGGGTGACTTAGAGAGGGGTGGGCAGAAGTGAACAAACGAGGGATGCTAAGGCTCCCAGAGTCTGGCAACAGTGGGGAGCTGTCACCCTCTGTAGGTTGAAGGAGCAAGGCGTAAGGAAATGAGGTTTCAGGAGCCCAAAGAGGTCTGGGGTGGCGGTGGATGAGCCACCTGGCAGGAGCTGCAGTGGGGAGGGACATAACCCCTGCCAGTGATGTGATCCCCAATTAGAGAGAAAACAGGGAAGGGATACCCCAGCCTCTTTCCTTTTACCCCTTGACCTTCGGCCACTGCCTCCCATTGGATGATCCCAACCGAAAACCAGAGCACAAGGGATACTGGGAAATGTAGTCCATAGGGATAGAGGTCAGTTTCTGGGGCACAGAGCAGGACAGAGAAGGGTGGAGTATAGGGGGAGAGGACAAATGGAGAATAAGCGAGTCCCACCTTCCAAGGTCCTCACGAAAACGCAATAGGGTGACTCGTGTCAACACCTGTTCTGTAGGAGGCGTGCAACAAATCCGTTCAGTTTTGTTACAGGATGAGGCATGGGGGTCCTTGTTAGTACTCAAAGGTATTCTCTCTTCACGGTAAGCAAAACTGTGTCCTGGAAAAGGGTGTGGATTCTGGAGCCAGACGGCTTTGATCCAAATCCTGCTCTCCTGTCTACTAGTTGTATGGTCCCAGGGAATTCATTAAAATGCCTTGTGCCTCAGTTTCCTTGTCTGTAATATGAGCAGTACCTACATCTCACAGGGGCTTGGGAAGGATTGAATGAGTTAAACATGGGAAGCTCTTAGAAGAATGCCTGGCAGCTGGTCAGTCTTCAGTAAATGCTGGCTCTTATGATATTTCTAGATGCTTACTTTCAAGAAGGGCTGTCAGACAAATCATCTAAGAACAGAGTGATGTGTTTTCTCAGTCTAAGAAGCAGATATTGATTGGGGAGCAGAGACAGGAAGCCTGTTTCAATCAAGTGGGTCAAGGAAGGCCTCTCTGAGGAGGTGACATGTGAGTTGAGACCTGGGGGATGAGCGGGAAGCCTCCGGGCCTGAGGAACAGCAGGTGCAAAGGCCCTGAAGCAAAAACAACTTTGGATGTTCAAGGAACACCAAGAAGGCTATCGAGACAGGGGGTGAGATTAGAAGTCAAGGTAGGAGAGGTGGCAGGGGCCATGGAGGCCAGAGTAAGGGATTTGAATTTTCTTCCAGTGAGACAAGAAGCTCCTGGAAGCATGTTATGCTGGGAAGGGATATGATTCTATGTATTCGTCTGGACCTTTGCAAGAAGCACATACCAAGATGGGATTAAATGTGCAGGGATTTAATTAGGGGAAGTGCCTGTTTGAGAGCAAGTAGAGATAGCCAGAACAGGCAGGGAGGGCTGTTGAACTTCACTGCAGGTCTGATTCTGAGTGAGGAGACAGGGAGAAAAGGCCGGATGGCAGCATCCCTGGCTGCCACGCAGACTGAGGAAGATTCGGGAAAGCCGTAGGGAGGCCTAGAGCTGTCAGAGGAACTCCTTGTCTCCCTGGAACAGACCTGCCTTAGTGTCCTTGTCAATTTCAGACGTTGGCTTAAATGCGGCCCCCGGGGAGCCACGGCCCGTGGGAACCGTGGCCTCCCAGCAGATGCAGGGTGGCTTTCAGAGCCCAGCAGCTGGGGCCCTCAGTTCACTGTGCTCCCTGCAGTTGGTGGTCTAGAGATGCATTCTCATGTTACCCTCTCCAGCTTGCATTTTCTGCTTGCACTTGGGCTATGCCAAGAAGACCGGCTGGGAAGGTGGGCGAGAGGCAGGCTGAGAGCTCTGGCTCCAAAGGCCCGAGCAGGAGGGGCTGAGTGGGTGACCCAGATGGAACTTGGTGGGAGGCCAGCCAGAGGTGTGCACCTCCCAGTGATTCAGGCCCTGCCTGGCTCCATCCCTGCCCGCCCAGCCTACGGCACCCCCTAGATCCCCTGTCTCCCCGGAGGAAGTTAGGCCTGTAGCCTGGCTTCCTGCTATTATGCCATTTTTGCAACCTGGACTTGATTTAGGTGTTACGTTATAGCTAAGAATATGCCCTGACACTTGAAAGGAACTTTTATTATTGTCCTAATTTGTGAAGAATTAGTTGTTGCTGTTTTTTTTTCTCTTTCCCTCCTCCCCTTTCTTCTCTGCAGGGTCAGGCTGGAGTCCTGTTATTGTTGTTAAATTTAGATCTGGAACTATATTGGGCCCGGCCTGGTGTCCCTGTGCTTTCACTTCTTAAAACAGGAAGGAAGGCCCCAGCTGGGGACTTTTGGAGAGCCAAGGAGCTGCTCTGAAGGCCTCGGGGAAATGCTTTCTGTGGAAACCACTAGATGTGCGTAGGAGGGACCGGATTCAGAGAGTGTCTTTGCGTGGTTGAGTTGAAAGATTTTTTTCCCCCTGACCTGTGGATACCCCAGTGAGCCAGACCTCTTATCATGGTAGGTGGGAGCCTTACTGAGTGGGTTCAAAATCCCAGCTCTGGGGCTTCCCTGGTGGTACAGTGGTTAAGAATCCGCCTGCCAATGCAGGGGACATGGGTTTGAGCCCCAATCCAGGAAGATCCCACATGCCGCGGAGCAAGTAAGCCTGGGTGCCACAACTACTGAGCCTGCGCTCTAGAACCCGCGAGCCACAACTACTGAGCCTGCGTGCCACAACTACTGAAGGCCGCGCGCCTAGAGCCCATGCTCCGCAACAAGAGAAGCCACCACAATGAGAAGCCCACACACTGCTACGAAGACCCAATGCAGCCAAAAATAAATAAATTAATTAATTAAAAAAAAAATCCCAGCTCTGCCACTTTCTAGCTGTATGATTTGGGACAGGTAACATCTGCTCAGCTTCCTCCTTGCCTCAGTTTTCCCATCTGTAAAATGGGTATAATGATGTTACCAACTGGTTTGCTTGAACAACAGAAATGTATTCTCTCACAGTTCTGGGGGTTATAAGCTGAAGATCAAGGCATCTGCAGGGCTGTGCTCCTTCTGAAAGCACTAGGGAAGGACGTGTTTCTGGCCTCTCTCTTAGCATCTAGTAGTTTCTTAGCTTGTGGCAGCACAACTCCGATCTTCACATCGTGTCGTCCCTACGTGCATGCCTGTGTCCAAACTTCTTTTGATAAGGATGCCAGTCACATTGGATTAGAGGCCCAGCTACTACTCCAGCATGACTTCATCTTAACTGATTATATCAGCAATGCCCCTATTTCCAAATAAGGTCACAGGCTGAGGTACTAAGGGGTCAGGACTTCAACCTATGAAATTTGGGGTGGGGGGGACATCATTCAACCCATAACAAGAGGAAATAGGCACCTTGTCATAAGGATTTTGTCCAAAATGAACACAGCTAGTAAGTGGTAGAGCCAGGATTTGAACCCCGGACAGTCGTATTTCATAGCTCATACACAGAACCATGACACTGAAGGCATCGGTGAACCTGAGTGCTCAGAACCAGGTCCGAGTAGTGTGTGCTTGCTTCGAGTTGACCTAGAAGGAGAGGATGATTCAGGGTATTGAAGGAGGAGACAGAGAGGCAGATGACGAACATCTGAAGGGTTGGCTCTTCTTCGACACACAAATGAAAGGAGGAAAGTGCTTGCCCTGAGGAGGCAGCAAGAGGAGGGTGCAGAGTTGATGGAGACTGGCAGGTGGCACTTCCCCTCCCCCACTCTCTCCCCCCCTCCCCCTTCCCTTCCTGCCCCCCTCCACCTGGGCAGACAGCGTGAGGCAGCTGTCCTCTGAGGGGGAACGGAGCTAAAGGAGGATGCTGAGAACGGCAGAAAAATGGTTCTTTCTAGGACTTTATAGATTTCCCCTGCACGGAAAGACCTTCCCACTCCTCTGGCGGGGGTGGGGGGTGAGGCTCAAGAGGAGATATAAATATCTCTCACCCTTTTTTATAATTCAGGAGCCTGTCAGTCACTGGAGGGGACCAAGGCGAGAGGTCTGGTGATGGATGGGGGCGATGCAGAAGGTGTCTGAAAACATACAAAAAGGGCGCCCTGGAGTCCTGACTCCCTGGACCACCCGAGTGACAGGGCTGATGCCACAGGGAGCTTGGGACACGCGGCACTGCCACCCCAACCTTCCTGGCTGAGCGCTGTGTGAAGGCAGGCTAGGTATCCGACATCATTCTAGATGTGGTAGGGGTTTCATATTCATCTAGATTTTACCAAGCACTTACTTTAATCAGGCACTGCCCCCTCGAATGATCACATTTAATCCTCACAATCTCCAAGAAGTGGGTATTATTACATCCTTTCCACAAATGAGGAAACTGAGGCTCAGGGAGAAGAGGCAAGAGTTAGGATTTCAACCCAGGTTGTTTGGCCTCAAAGCCCGTGTGATTCACCACGGTGAAAGGCCACTCTCTGAAGGTAGAAGACTTCCGGTTCATCTCAGCAATCTCCTTGCGCTTCTCTAAAAAGCTTTTCTGTGAGGAGGAGTCCCACACCTCCTAGGAAAGCCGTGATTTGCATTCCAGGCATGTTCACCTTCTGTGTCAACAGCCCCCATCTAGACGGAGCCCCCATCTTTTTTTCCCCTAATGGACAACCATAGTCGCTTCTTGATGGGTCTCTTAGAGCTCACTCTTGCCTCCTATTGGTCCATTCTGCACAGAGCCACCAGAGTGTCCTTTGCAAGAACACAGATCTGGGGAGTGCCTCAGAAAATTAAAAATAGAATAACCGTATGATCCAGCAATTCCACTTCCAGGTATCTACCCCAAAGAATTCAAAGCAGAATGTCGAGCTGATATTTGCACACCTGTGTTCAGAATAGCCAAAAGGTGGAAACAACCCAAGTATCCATGGACAGATGAACAGACAAACAAAATATGGTCTATCCATACAGTGGAATAGTATTCAGCCTTAAAAGGAAGGGAATTCTGACACAGGCTACAACATGGATGAAACTTGAGGATGTTACACTCCATGAAATAAGCCTGTCACAAAAAGATAAATACTGTGTGATTCTCCTTATATGGGGTAGCTAGAGGAGTCAAATTCACAGAGACAGAAGAAAGAATGGGGGTTGCCAGGGGCTGGGGAGGGGAGGCAACGAGGAGTTGTTGTTTTAATGGAATATGGAGTTTCAGTTTTGCAAGGTGGAAAGTTCTAGAGATGGATAGTGGTGATGGTTGCACAACAATGCGAATATACCTAATGCCACTGAACTGTACACTTAATAGTGGTTAAGATGGTAAATTTTGTTACCTGTATTTTATTGCAGTTACAAATAATAATTTAAAAAGCCACTCACAGATCTGACTATGTCAACTGGCTGGTTAAAATTCATCTATGACGCCCATTGCTTTAAGATTGGCATAAAAATCTTAATTTTTATCTTTATCTTGCCAAGGCCTGCGAGATCTCTTAGATCTCTAAGCTCATCTCTTAGAGTAAGGGAGTGAGATTTTATAATGTCCCAGTGCCTGAAACAAAGATGATAATCTGGTTATGATAATTATGGAGGACAGACTCCAAGATGGCCCCCATGGTCCCCATCTCTCATTGTTCACACCCTTGTATAAACCTCTCTTCATGAGGATAAGCAGAACGTGTGACTTCCTTCTAGACAAGTAGAATAAAGCAGCGGGATAGGATGTCGCTTCCATGACGACATTGCCGGCGATTGGATTGTAACTTCATTCAGTGACTAGATGCTCTCCCTTGTTGGCTTTGAGGAAGTCAGAAACCATGCTGGGAAAGCTGCCTTTGATTGACACCCAGCAGAAAACCGAAGCTCTTGCTCCAACAGGACGCAAGAAACTGAATTCTTCCAGCGACCGCATCAACCAGGAGTCTTATCTTTCCCCAGCTGAGTCTCAGATGAGACCTCAGCTCTGCCTGGCATGTTGATTGCAGCCCGAAACAGATGACTCAGCTAAACCAGGACTGGATTCCTGGTCCACAGACCTCGTGACAATCTGTTGCACAGCAACAGCTAAGCAATACAAGGCTGCTGCTGTTGATCATTCAGTTTTTTCTTTTTTTTTTTTTTGTTGTGTTAAAATACACAAAACATAAAATTTACCATCTTAACCACTTCTAAGGGCATTGTTCAATGGTATTAAATAAATTCACATTGCTGTGCAGCTGTCACCACCATCCAGACTCACTGTGCTTCCCATCTTGTAAATCTGAAACTCTTACCTGTTAAATAATAACTCGCCATCCTCCCCTCCCCCCAGCCCCTGGCAACCATCATTCTACTTTTTGTCTTTATAATTTTGACTTCTCTAAGTACCTCATGTAGTATTTGTCTTTTGGTGACTGGCTTATTTCACTCAGTATGATGTCCTTAAGGTTTATCCATGTTGTAGCCTGTGTCAGAATCCCCTTCCTTTTCAAGGCTGAATTGTATTCCATTGTATGGATAGCCCACAGTTGGCTTATCCATTCATTTGCTTCCGTGCTTCAGCTATTGTGAATAGTGCTGCGGTGAACATGGGTGCACTGATCATGCAGTTTTGAGAGCTAGCCTTGTGTGGTTTCTGGGTCTGAAGTCAGGCATTCATCTATCCATCTCCTTGTTCGTTCAGTCCTCACTAGATCAAATGGGAACCCAACTCTGTTTCTTATTCCCGGTGTGACCTCAGTCAGGTGCTTGAACCTCTCCAGGCCTCAGTTTGCTTTTGTACGATGGGAGGTAGCAAGGACCCATCTCTGTGGCAACAGAGCAGGTGCTCAGTGCCCGGGCCTTGCATGCCGGCTTCCTCCCCCTCCATGCTGCCTGGCGGGACGGGGAGGCTCAGGGCCCATCTCTACTTCTAGCTCACTCTTTTGTCACTTCCAGGTCTGAACAGGCCTCCCGGCTCTGGGGGCGTGGTCTGAGCAGGTAGACAAACAAACCCCGGCATGCCTGGTCAGCCCACGTGCCACCTGTCCTGCCTCGGAAGGGTCTGAGGCCACATGCCTTCTGATGGGAAGCTTTGGACCACCTTGACCCCCAACCCCCTCTGTTCTGCATCCCCAGTGTGCAGCCCAGCTCGCCAAGGAAATGAGGCCAAGTCAGAGATCCTGGGCGTTGATGAAGCAGAGATGAGTGGCCGAGATGTCTGAGGCCAGGGATACTTATATTCCTGCAGAGGGAGGAATAGCTGCCCTTCTCAGCCCTCCCTGGCTCCTTGAGGGGCCGCCCACCCGCCTGGGAGGTTTCCTTCCAACATTCCTCTGTGTTTTGGGCTCCCACTGGGCAGGAAGCAACTGCTACCTCGAACCCCCAGGACATCTCAGCTGGCACTGTCATTCAGCCTGATTCCCAGAGATCCCCAGGGACAGGGGAAGCGGGCAGGCAGAGGGGTCTCCTCTGTTGCTTGTGGACGGGGGAGGCTGAGTGCTGACTCTTAGGAAGATCATCCTGTTGGCTTTCTCTCCTTCTCCCCAGGGAGAGAATTTCTGTAAAAGAGAAACAAACCAACAAAGACAGACAAACAAAACCTCCCTTCTGACTCTAGAAGTCTCAAACCAAATACAGGCATCCCTCCTTTCGTTGCACTTACTGTGCTTCGCAGATATTTTGTGTTTTACAAATTGAAGGTTGGTGGCAACCCTGAGTCAAGCAAAATCTATCAGCGCCATTTTTCTAACAGTGTTTGCTCACTTCCTGTCTCTGTGTCACATGTGGGTAATTCTCGCAATATTTTAAACTTTTTCGTTACTATTATATTTGCGATGGATCTGTGATCAGTGATCTTTGACGTGACGATTGCAAAAAGATTATCATTCGCATCACCGTTGGGTACCCATCCTTCATCCCCGCTCAAGTGCGAGCTCCTTGTGAGCAGGGACCCCGTTCCATTCACCTCTGTCTCCCCAGCACCTGGACCCCAGTAGGTGCTCCATAAATGCCTCCAGAAAGGAATTCTTTTTTTAAAAATAAATTTATTTATTTTTATTTATTTATTATTTTTGGCTGTGTTGGGTCTTCGTTGCTGCACGCGGGCTTTTTCTAGCTGCGGCGAGCGGGGGCTACTCTTCATTGCGGTGTGCGGGCTTCTCATTGCGGTGGCTTCTCTTGTTGCGGAGCACGGGCTCTAGAGCGTGCGGGCTTCAGTAGATGCAGCACGTGGGCTCAGTAGTTGTGGCTCACGGGCTCTAGAGCGCAGGCTCAGTAGTTGTGGCGCATGGGCTTAGTTGCTCCGCAGCATGTTGAATCTTCCCGGACCAGGGCTCAAACCCGTGTCCCCTGCATTGGCAGGCAGATTCTTATCCACTGCGCCACCAGGGAAGCCCCAGAAAGGAATTCTTAAGAGTGGCAGGAAGAAGGATTGAGTCACGAGGCACAAGTTGCCCTTGGAAGGAAGGGACAGGTTAGCATCTTTGGGCGTGATTGTCCTTGTGCCCAGGTTCTAGGGATTGAGTCCGCTCTTTCAATGGAATCCTCATCTCCTTTCATAATTTAGAAATGTTATTCTGGGAGTGGGGTCTGAGGCATCACCAGACTGCCAGCGGGGTCCCCGGCACCAACAAGTAAAGGGAAGGGGCTGCTCTGGCCATGAGCACACAGCTTTCCTCCTCCTGTGTCAACTTCTAATGAGGGAAGAAATCTCTATCCTCCTAGATTAGTGACCTTCCAGGAGAGGCTGAGCACGTGGTGAGAGGGACGGAACCTGGCGTCTCCTGCTTCCCTTTCCTCTCTTCTCTTCTCCCCACCCCCTCTTCCTTCTCCCTCCCTCCTCACCCTGTCTCTCCCCTCCTCCCCCCTCCCTCTTTCTCAATATCTCTCCCTGTCTCTCTCTGTCTCTCATTACCCTTCTCTCTGCCCTTCCTTCTCTCTCTCTGAATGTTTGTGTAACTGTGTACAATAAGACATTTCTTTCTTTACCTGTGAGTGTATGATACCCAGACAGTACGGGGTTCCCTTTGTGTGTGTATCTGCCTGCATGGCTCTGGGTACATCCCCTTGTTTATGTAGCATGATATATATTTGTACACCTGGTAGCTGGCATGTTCTCTTTGGGTCCCTGGGAGTCTGTGTGTGTCTGTACGTGTGGCGGTATGGCTTTCCTGTGTGTGTTTACCTATGTGCTTTAGTGTCTGTGTACACCTGGATGGTTTGAAGACTCTGAGTGTGTACACTTGGGTATGTCCCTGTGTCTCTGTGGTTCTGCCTGTTCCCTTGGATGTTTGCATTTCTCTGTGGATTTATACCTGGTCGTCTGGGTTCTCCTCCATGACCCTAAAAGGTGTGATCCTTTGTGTATAAACCCCCAGTGGTGTGTGTATTTCTCCCTCCGCTCCTCTCCCAAGAAACTAGGGTTTTTCTACCATCGCACATTCTCAAACTAGTCAAGATGATGCCCACAGGTGAAACCTTCATGATCTAGGTCAGAGGTTGGCAAACTTTTCCTTAAAGTGTCAGACGGGAAGTATTTTAGGCTTTGCAAGCTGTGTGGTCGCTGTCACAACTCCTCACCTCTGCCTTTGTAAAGTTTCAGCAACCTCACATAATACATAAACGAATGAGTATGATTGTGCTCTAGTGAAACTGAATTTGTGGACGCTAAAATATGAATTTCATGTAATTTTCAGATGTGAGAGAATAGTCTTCTTTTCACTGTTTCCAACCATTTAAAAAGGTGAAAACCATTCTTAGCTCATGGGCCATACAAAAACAGGTGGTGGGCTGGATTTGGGCCACGGGTCATAGTGTCCAGACCCTCAGTCTCTGCAGGTCAAACTGGCCTCCCTCCTGTGGCCTCCACCTGGCTTGAGAAAGTCATGTGTCAGGGGCGACTGGGCTAGCACAAAGACCTCTGGGCCTTCCCAGGGGGTCAGGAGACCAGCCCTGGATCCCTGCAGGCTGCGATCACCGATCTCTGAGGGTTTGTTAAGGGTCCCCTTGGTTGGGCTTTGAGGCAGAGATCTCGATACCCAAAGACCTTGAGTTGAGAGCAGAATGGGGCAAACCACCTGTACTTAAGTCCCAGCACCACTACCTACAAGCCTAACGACTTTGGACAAGTGACATCCCCTTTCTGAGCCCCAGTTTCCTCATCTGTAAAATGGGGCTCTTAATTGTACCTTCACCCTAGGGTTGTTGTGCAACCTCAAAGACACAACAAGCGTACACTGAGCATAATTCCTGGTGAGCATGAAATGCACAGGAACTTTGGCCACATCTGTGATCATTCCTGAGTACAGTGAACCCCTAAGAGGGGAGCAAAGATTTCTGCCAAACTGGTCTGGGCCCTCGTGTTTCTGCTTTGCTGTGATTCTCAGGTTCTTAGGTTACCCAGAAATGTAACCCCTGGTATTTCTCTTAGATTCCTCAGATAAAAATCTGGGTAATTACTGCCTTTGTCACTTTAATGAGCTACTTCAGTAACTGTTGTTTATATGCTAGAGCAATTATCTGTTAGAAATACTGGCCTCTGGGTTTCCATAGCCCCACTTTTCCAGGGTGGCAGTTGGGGGCATCTCTCTGCTCCCCTCATTCCGCAGGGATGAGAGGTATGGAAGGTCAGGGATCACTGAGGGGTACTTCTTGGGGCCAATGCAGGCCGGTTGGGGAAAGCTGCTCTCAGAACTTAACCTGCAAAACTGCTCCTGGGACCATGGCTTCCTCTTGATGGTCCTTCAGCCTGACATTGTAACCTGCAGAGTTTCCCACGCCAAGGATTTAATGACATTTCCACTTAACTCGTGACTTTTTACCTTGGAAATACCATTGCCCACCGTGTAGCAGGGCAACCATATGGCCTGAGTTCAGGGACCAATAATAACTTGGAGACTCTATTTTGGTCAGACAAAGCTTCCCCTAAATCTTCCTCCATTGTGTCACTATTCTGCTCAATAACCTTCAATGGCTCCTTGCTACCTTGGGAGTAAAGTCTAAGTATCTTACCCAGAATTCAAGGCATTCCATGATGTGGTTTGGACCTACTTTGTCCTATTCTCTGTCCATCTGTGGACCACCTGCTCCAACCAGTCTTGTTTCCACACTGCCCCACCACGCCATGCCCTTCCAGCCCCCCAGGCTTTGCTCATCAGGTCCCTGGTGCATGGAGTGCCTTTCCCACTTCTGCTCCATCTGTTGTAACTTTGTCCTACCTGTTCTGCTTGCTAGTGGCACAAGCTTGAGCAAGGTACTTTGCCTCTTGCATCAAACTTTACATCTGTAAAAAAGGGATCATAAGATGACATACTTAGAGGGCTATATCCGGGAGTCAATAAAACATTACGTGCTAAGCGCAGAGCACAGTGCCTGGTACACTGTAGGCTCACAGTTAGCTGTCACTGCTCTTGCTATAGTCAAAAGTACCGCTTCCCCAACTACCCAGGCTTATTTTGATTTCTTACAGCTCCAGGGGCAGCCGTCTCCCTGAAGTTCCATCTAGCAACCAGGCACCATGAACATTTTCCTAGCCTGCAAAGCAGACCAGCTAGCCCCCTCTTACTTTAAAGAGGTTTCCTTCTGACAGCAATTTGGGGTGTTGATTACAGCCTCTGAAAGCCCTCATTAGCGTGCCTTGTTCCTTGTTCCTGTAAGGTGTCTTTGCATGACCCCTGTACCACTGTCATGATTCAGAACCTGTGTTGAAAGTTCCTGTATTCCATCTCTGAGATCAGCCCCTTAAGCAGGAAGGTCATTGTCAAGGTCTTCGGAAGAGAAATCTGGGAACAGTTGCCCCAAGGAAATATTCCAGCTTTGCCAGATCTTGAGGAATAAAAAGGAGGAAGGGAAAATGTTTTATGAAGTATAATGGGTCTTTTCAGGCATGCTCAGCTTTTGATTCTGCAAAGCAATTACATTCAAGTTACGTTCTTCAATTAAGACTCTAGCACCACTGTGAAATAAGTACTGTTGGTGGGAACTGCAGCTCAGAGAGGTTAAGTGAATTGTCCTAGCTCACACAGCAGGTAAATGACGAAAATGAGGCTTGAACAGAAACCTTCATCTCAATACAAACACTTTCTAATAGTCTGGACTTCCTGTGGCAGGAACCCCACTTTTTAACTGAGCACATGGCTGCCTATCATAAACAACTATTGTACATTGTCCAACATCACTTGCAACCAGTGATCTATAATGCTCTGGCCAATGAAATAAAAGCAGAACTGATGTGTGGGCCTCGTAGGAAGACTGCTTAAAGGGAGGTGACCCAAGTGGGAGAAGCCTATTTAGCTCTCTGCCTTCTTTCCTCCTTCTTTGTGGCTACAACTTGACTGTGATGGCTGGAGCTTCAGCAGCCATTTTGAACCATGAAGCAATTATGAGACTTGATCACATACTAGAAAGTAGTACAAAAAGTTGAGTCTTCGGTCCCTGATGTCACCACTCCCCTGCCATATCAGCCTTGAACTGCTCTTTCTCAACTTCTGTTAGACGCTAGAGATACAAACTTCTACCTTGTTTAAGCCACGTCATGTTGGTTTTTCTGTCAATTGCAGCCTTCTCTCTCCTATATGTGCTCTGATTCAGACTCTTTTATATGTTCTTATGACATCCTCTATGTCCCTTTCATAACACTTATCACAGTCTGATTGCATTATTTATTTTACAATTGTTATTATTTAATCTATGCTTCCAAAAGGATGCAACTCCATGAAAGCAGGGACTGTGTCTTTCCTATTTGTTGCTACTCCCTAGCATGTGGCAGATGGCTAGGCTAGAGGAGGCACTGATGATTATAGAATGAGCAAATATTTCTTGCTCTGAGTCCCTGCAGCAGGTCCCAGTCTGTTAATGCAGGGAAAGAGTCAGTTAATGCAGCCTCCCACACATATTTTCTCTCTCTGGTGGGTTCCTTTTGCCTGCAAATACTGGGGCTATCAGGATGAACCAACCCCACTGGGGAAAGCCAAATTCAATACACACAAAACACATTTTCCTTTGTCTCCAAATCTATGTCATGTGTCTTCTAAGTCACCTCTATGTTAGGCTATGAGAAAATATCCAAGAAAGATGAGAAAAGACAGAAGGGTCTAAAGGGAGTGATTTCTTTTTCTGATGCAGTTTTACTTCATCACAAAGAAGCAAGGTGAACTTTGAGTGGAAAGAGTGTAGACAGAGGAGTGTAGGATTTATTGAGCTCATAACAATTGCATCATGACCGCGATGCAGTATCTTAAGTCAGTGCCATCTACCTCCACATCTTAAATCCGCCACTTTCTACCTGTGTGACCACAGGAATTCCATTGATCTCTGAGCCCTGGTTTTCTCATCTGCAAAATGGGAATGATTATAGTTCCCACCTCATAAGTTTGTTGAGAGGATTCAATGAGGGAACTCGAGTGTAAGGCACAGCACAGGGTAAATTCCTCTAAACAGGGAACTCTTTTTATGTTTGTATTTATTATAATCCATTTAGAAAGGCTTGTTGCTGTGACTGTTTTGTGACTCTGATCCCATTCTCGGGTTTTTGAAACCTTCCAGATGGGCTGCAAATTGACTATGATGGATGGTGGCGCCGAATTGGGAAGAAATAATTCATTCTCTACCATCCGTACAGATGATGTACAGTGCAAAGTGCTTGTATCTAGCGTCGCTCCCCCTCCCCCCAGCAAAGTTCTCTTATTCTCTTAGCAGGTGTCCGTTATTCCCCTGCCACACATCCGTATAAGCAGACCTGGCTTTATCAAAGGACAGGGAGAGCTTGATGCTTGAGCTGGGGTGTGCCTACAGGAGTCTTTTAACAGACAGACTGGCTTTCATGCAGCCTTGCAGATGGCAAAGGGCTAATCCTTTTACCAGGTTCTAAGTTGAAAGGACTCTGGTGTAGGTTTAGTGTGAGACCCAAACATCTACCATTTGCTTTGCATATCCTTCTGTTTCTAAGTGACTCCTGCCTGCATTTTGCTCAAAATCAAATCCAAGTGAAGTGTGTAGAATAAAGGGATTGGACACTTTGGTCTTTCTAGAACTCCAGGTCTTCAACTGTGCAGGTTACCCAACAGGAGATAGTGGTACCCAACTGATGCTGGCAAAAGCAAGTTGTGGCTAACAAACGTGGTGAAACCCAATGGTTACCTGGCAGTGGCCAATGGGTGTCCACAGCATAGTGAGAAAATCATAGCAGCCAATAGCTGACCATTTGTTTTCAATTGAGGTGAAATTCACATACCACAAAATTAATCATTTAAAAGTATACAATTCAGAAACATTTAGTACATTCACAGTGTTGTGCTACCACAACCTCTATCTAGTTCAAAGGTACGTCATCATCCCAAAAGAAAAGCCTGTATCCGTCACTCCCCATTTCCACTTCCTGTCTCTAAGGATTTATCTATTCTGGAAATTTCATATAAATGGAATTATACTATATGTGACCTTTTGTCTCTGACATGTATCACTTACCATCATATTTTCCAGGTTCATCCATGTTGTACCATGTATCAGAATTTCATTAATTTTTATGAATAATATTCCATTGTATAAAAATACCACATTTTGTTTATCCATTCATCGATTAATGGACATGTGAGTTTTCTTCACCTTTTGGCGATTGTGAATAATGCTGCTATGAACATTCATGTACAAGCATTTATCTGAGTATCTATTTTCAGTTCCTTTGGGGGGGGTATATCCTTACAGGTGGAAATACTGGCTCCTATGATAATTCTATGTTTAACTTTTTGAGCAATCAGTTGACCTGTTTTTATCCATGTGTGAGGTACTCCTGTGGACTCTTCAAGAAACCTGGGGGCAAGGATAGCTCAGTACACACACAGCTAAGCTCTTGCTTGAGCAAGTGGGGAGAGTAGCCCAAAAAGTTGGGGTTATTATTGTTAATGCAACCTTCTTTGACACCATAGGTCCTAGGAAAATCTTTACACTAGATTTACAGAATTTTCCATTTTGTACAAACCACTTTCTTTACCTCATTCTCCTATGATTTCTCTAGCAGTTGATAGTGGGTAGAGAGCTGGAAAGTTTGTGCTAATTCTCCTGGGAATCTGTAGTTCTGGTGGAATGTCCTAAACATGATCCTGTCTGTCACTATACAAAGCAGGTGCTTGAGCAATCTTGGGTGCAGATAACTTATGTGCACCCTGGCACTTTCTAGGCCAAAGCTGGCTGGAAACGTTGTCGTGCATGGCTTCTTACAAGGTGCGAAAGCCACCGGCCGGGAACGTGAAAGTCTCTAATTGTTGAGTCATGAGTAATTGCCTGACCTGGAAGAGCTTTCTCAGACTTGGTACCCTGTCATATTAGCTGAGGTTAGAAGAACTCAAATCAAGTTCATGTGTGAGGGTCCTAGGAAGGGGCAAGATGAACATCTAGTCTCGCCTCCATCTTCCCCAATTTCCTCCCCTCGATTCCTATAAACGCTTTAAAGGCATGGTCCATGTTTTCACTGTTTTTATCACCAGTGCTAATCACGCAGCAGGTGTTTAATGAATGTCTAGTGAATAAATGAATGCGCGGATTAATGGCTTTTTCTTATATCCTTTGAAGACCTTGGAATAATGAGGAAGAATATAAAATACAGAGAACATCTATATCTATCAGGAAGATATCCTGGGAAGCTCTGTGCTTCCAAGGTTTGTTCCTACCATCGATTGTGCAAAATTCCAAGCACATAGGGTCTTCCCACCTGCTGTTTCCACTACCTGGATGCTATTCCCAGAGATATGGCACAAGTTCTCATTTCCTTCACATCTCTGCTCAGATGCAGACTCAACCTGGAGGCTTTCCTGACCACCAATGTAAAATAGCATCCCCTAAACCTCTAAAATGTTTGTCAGTTAATATTTGACACACCCAAAAGAATATACGTAGCATTTATATAATTATGAAAGCCTGCTTATAAAATAAAGCCCCGTGAGCCCACCACTGAAGAGCTAAAACACAGCTACTTCTGTTGGAGCTGCCTCTGCTCTCTGCCCCAATCCCATATTCCTCCCTCACCCCTATTCTACCACAGCATAATCACTACGGTGGATTTTCACCCTTTGCCCAGATTTATGTATTGCGTAGCATTTATCACTGCCCGACCTATTATACTTCTATTTGTTTGTGCATTTGCTATCTTTTCCCCCCAAAAATCTAAGCTCCGAAAAGCTCAAGGATGTTGCCTGTTTGGTTCTTTATTTTATCTACAGTGCCCGGTACATAGTAAGCCCTGAATAAATATTTACTGAATAAATGAATGGATGAATGAATGAATGTTCATGGTAGAAATTCTTTCTTATCCATGGTAGTCATTTCAAGGTAGGGGGTGAGGAGGAACTCTACCTTGACTTTTCTTTAAACCCTAATCTCCTGTTATCTGATGGGTCTTCCTACTTAGGAAGGGGACAGACCCAGTTCAACTTCTGCTGGGCCCCTTTGTTGCTGTGTGATGCTGAGAAAGTCCACTGGGACTCCTTTCTCTGTCAAATGAGAGAAACGATGGTATCTACTGAATGAAGGTCACATAGTCTCTGCTCAATAAGCAATAGTCAGTTTTTATACTCAGGTTCTTCCCTAGAATGTTATTCTAGTGGTAGATGCTAGGAGGGAGTGTTTTGGGCAGCACCTGTGGCTCTCTAATGCTGTGATCCTCTTCTGTAGGGAAGCGTATTAGAAGTAGGAGCTCTTTAGACAGCATCTGACCCTTCCCTACCTCCCAGGCCTGCACCCTCCACCCTCTGCCCCTTCCCTGGAATCTTGGTGGAGGTGATCTACATAATTCAGCGCAGTTGCTGGGCACCCCTAGTTCCCATGTATCTATTTTTATTCCATTTTTTCCTACCATGTCTTCAACCTCCCCCATACCTCCCCCCCCCCCACATACACCCATTCTCTGCTTGGTTACCTTGGTTATCCCTCTTCAGCCTTCAAGACTCAACCTGGATACCTCTGGAAGCAATTTCTCCTCACTGTACCCAGGCTGGGGTAGGTGTCTCTTCTGGGCTTCTCTCATCCTCCCCAATTCGATCATCCCCATTTAACTGCATCATATTTATTATTTCACTTTTCCCCTCAGGCTACAGGCACTTTGTCCCCGGGAATACCTTTCATCTCCGTGTCTCAGCTTCCAGACCATAGCGATGTCCCAAGCGTCGGTGGGGAGGGAATGCAGGGTCAGGTAACTTCTGTTCCATTTCATCACACAATGAAGATGTTGATGGGGACCCCAAGAAAAGGTGGTTTCCTGGTCTTAATATGAAGAATAGCTGTTCTTCTGAGCAATTGGCTTGGGTTTGTGCAGGCTTGAGAATCACACAACTTTCCAATTCGTCTTTTTCATGTTGGCTGCCAGGAAGCTGAGAGCCGGACAAGTACCTAGCAGATGGATGGGTCACCGTGGAGATAATTCTTTCTCTGATGTTTTATCCCTCAAACTCGATGGTCTTGTCTGTTTTCAGGAAAAAATCTCCTAAACCAACTATACCTTTGGTTATTTTTGTTGCATTTTATGTGTCACTGGAAGTGAGCTCAAGTCATTCCTAAAGGAAAGAAATGAGCTCAACATCTGTGCTAGTTTCTTTTTGCTGCTGTAACAAATCACCACAAACTTAGTAGCTCAAAATAATGCAAATCTACTATCTTACGCTTCTGGAAGTCAGAAATCCAAAATGGGTCTTACGAGGTTCAAATCAAGGTGTCAGCAGAGTTGTACGTGTTCTGGAGGCTCAAGGGAGAACCTGTTTCTTGCCTTTTTCAGCTCCCAGGGGATGCCTGAATACCCCAGTTTGTAGCCCCATGTCACTCTGACCTCTGCTTCCATCATCATGTCTCCTCTCTCTGACTCTCCTGCCTCCTTTTTAGAAGGACCTTTATGATTACATTTAGGGCTCATCTGGATAATCAAGAATAATCTCATCTCAAAATCTCTAATTTAATCACTTGCAAAATCTTCTACCACATAAACTAGCATAATCACAGGTCCCTGGGATTCCAGGGATTAGGAAGTAGATCTCTCGGGGGAGGGGGATTATTCTACTTCCCACACCATCCAACCAACCACCTAGCTAATTAAGTTATTTCTGAGGGCAAAGCAATACATGGTGATCTGGGATTTTCAGGTAGTAATTGTCTTTAAAGAACTTTTAATAGGAACAATAACCAAAAGTGAGATGGAACTTTCACTTTGGAAGATCAATCTTTCCAGAGAAATTGGGGTGTGATTCTAAGTGACTTGAAGGAGTAAATCGATCCTGAGTCCCTGTCTCAGTGGCCTCCTCCCTTTCCATTCTCCTCCCTCCCTCCCACCCCTCTTCCCCAGCTTGTTTTACCAAGAGGTACCTGGAGCCCTTAAGCAACTCCTTCCTGAGGTCAAAACCTGTGAGGTTTCCCAAGCATGCCCTGAAGCTGACACCTCTCCTCATGCTTTTGAAGCACTGCTGACACCCAGTTTTAATTAAGCAGCTGAAGAAGTGTTGTCTTGACAGAAAGTCTAAGATATTTTGAAATAAGTTCTTGGCAATTCAACTCCCAAGGGAAAGCCCAGCTTGCCTTTCTGGTTTGCTGTGTTTAAACCTCCTTTTGATGACTGTGAAAGTCTGACCTTCTCGGGCACTGTCAGCCAGGGTGCTTGGAACCATTGGCCCTTCTCCCTCATGTGATTTTCTTCATATTAATGCTCCCTGGTTGCCCTCAGCAACCTTCCTTCCCTCCCCAGCCTAGGCTTACTTGATCTGTTGAATCTAGTCACTCCAATCGATCAAGCAGACATTTCTAGATGTTGCAATCATATTCCAGACCCCAATCAGAACATAAAGCATTATAGGCATTATACGTCGTCTCTATTCCTGTAGTGCTAATTCTAGGCACTGCTGTGATGCAGAAATCCAGTGGTTCATTCCAAAAACAAAAAGCTTAAAAACTACGTTTCTCTTAAAAGATCACACTTTTCCAGACTCTATCTTGTCCTAAAGAGGAAAGTTTGGGGGCAGAGGTTGGTTTGAATCTCTTGCTTCACTTGTTGGGTGTATAACCTTAGCAAATTTCCTGAACGGATAAATTCCAGTTCCTTTATCTGGGGGTGAAATGAGGGCAAACACACACACACACACACACACACACAAACGTGGGCATGCTACACACCAGGACAGGTTTCTATGAGAGCAAAAATGTATTCCTGAAACTTGACACCTGCTACAAAACTTTCAGTAAGTACATACAGAGAAGCACGGACAAGTGAGAGCAGGGGTGGGGAGATTATATTCAGAATACTTGGGTTTATTTACCAGGTATATATTAGGACTTACCTTTCCTATATACCTCAGTTTCCTCATCAGTAAAATGGCCATAATAATGTGACCTTCAGGGGCTTCCCTGGTGGCGCAGTGGTTGAGAATCTGCCTGCCAATGCAGGGGACACGGGTTCGAGCCCTGGTCTGGGAAGATCCCACATGCCGTGGAGCAACTGGGCCCGTGAGCCACAGCTGCTGAGCCTGTGCGTCTGGAGCCTGTGCTCCGCAACAAGAGAGGCCGTGATAGTGAGAGGCCCACGCACCGCGATGAAGAGTGGCCCCTGCTCGCCGCAACTAGAGAAAGCCCTCGCACAGAAACGAAGACCCAACACAGCCAAAAATAAATAAATAAATTTATAAAAAAAAAAAAAAAAAAAAAAAATAATGTGACCTTCAGAGCTAGTTGACAGTTTGAATTAATTCATACTTGAATTAATTCATACCTGGCACATAAACAATAACTATTATTATCTTATTATTATTCTATAAGATGGATATAATCACCAGAGGTCTATGCAAAGGGCTGGGTGGCCGAAGTTCAATAAATGTGAATTGTCATTGTCATAGACAATTGTTCTGTGCATTTGAGGCTGGATTTAAGAAAATGATATCATGGTTAGTATGGAAGATTGGTACAGAAGACTTAAATTTGCTAGTGTAAAGTGGTGGAAATGTTCAGAGGAGTTTTCATATAGATGGAAACCGACTGGCACAAAGAGCATTAGAATCATGATTAAGGAGGCTGAATTAGATACCGAGGCAGAGATAAAGAATTACATCCATGCATCTGAACCTTTGCACTGCAGAAGATAAATGATACAAAGAATTCAAGAAAAATTGAGCTGATGTGAACATTTTGCCTTTTAGCTCGTCGAAAGCTAGTAGCGCTTTTTTTGGTCAATATTTACCTCCTGAATTGACAAATGGGAGTCAATACTTACTTCCTATTGTTAGTACATCTATTTTCTGTACACTACATGTAAGCGGCCTATACACACAGGCACCGATACATTAATAGCTATATCAATAGAAAATCAACAGTAATCATTTATTTTTAGTGGCCATCACCACTGAAACACCAACAACACAATACGCTCAAGACAAAGAGGAATGCTTAGTGTGATAGATGTCTGTGGATAATTGATTTAGGTTAACAACTTCCTTTCCTAATGGTGCTAATTGCGTTAATCAATGGGCTGATTTCATCAGAGGCTTTCAAAGGCCCATCCTGGACATTGCCAATTCTTCCTCTGGTTGATGAGTTAGTTCCCCACATGAAGACACCCAGGCTCGATTTATAATCGTCAGCAGAACTGTTTTAGTGATGACTTGCAGTCCAACCAAATAACCCGTTCAGCAGTGCATGGCCCTGTTAGAATTCTTGGACCAGGATAATTGGGTAGATCAGATCTGATGCAGTGGGTAGTTGGTGGTGGTGCTGGCGATGTGGTTTTGGGCTTCCCAGAATTTTCCCCCCTTAATATAGCCCCTTCGTTACCTCTGTGGGCACTTTACTCATCTTCACTCTTGTTGTTTTAGTGGACGATGATCTACACCAATAAACCAATAGAGATTCTCCTGGGAATTTATATCTTGATCGGAAGGACTCAAGGACAGGGGGAAAAGATATGCTTATAACACATTAATTTTAGTGGAGGCATCCAGACAAACCTGTCATATGCATACTTGTTCTCAAGCCTCCAGGAAGTTCCTGGTTCCTGAACACACCCATCAATCATCTTGAGTTCCCCCATATCCTTTTAAGCTTATGATACCCAGAGTCGGCTTCTGTTGCTTGCAATCAAATAGTCCTAAATGGTTCAGTCAAACTGGCTTTATCACCCATGCCAATTCCAATTGATTGGTAGTGACTATATGGAGTGTTGTGTTAAGAAGGATTCAGAGGATTCATGCAAGAACTGTGGAAAGAGTGTAGCACTCAATTAGCAATATCTACTTAGGGTAAGTGTGGGAGGGATGGAGTGGGGGTAGAATATTACTAATGCCAACTATATGCCAGGGACCTAAAGACAGAGAACACGGTGTTTAAGGGATAGGGGTCTAGAGCCGACATTCTCCCTCTTCCCAGCTGTGTGATCCTGGACAAGTCACTTAATTCCCTGTACCTCAGTTTCCTCTGGTGCACAATGAGGATATTAGTACCCACTGTAGGGTTGCTCTGAGAATGAAATAGGTTAATCACAAGTAAAGGACTTAAAACCATATTTGCAGCATGGTGGTGAGGGATAAATAAATGTTATCTGCTGCTACTGGTGTTGTGTCACTGCTGTACTTGGGGTGTAGATACCGGACATCTGAGCAGTGAATGAATGCATGGATAAACAGAAGAATGGATAAGTTACAGTTTTGAAGTAAAAGAGTCAATTCCAGAATATTCAGCACATTAGAGTCTGTGACCATTGCCATCATTTCCTTGACTGGGTTCTCAGAAGTTTTCATTGTTCTTCCAGGCACCTGTGTGCAATTTGGTCCCAGATTCCCTTGACTAGGTTCTCTATAGGAGTTAAAACCACATGATCAAATTCTCTCTCTCTCTTTCCACCCCTCATCAATGTATTTAAGCCAACATTCCTATTTAACATCTGTTACATATTTTTCTTTAAATAGATGATTTTGAAAAGATTTATTTCTAGCTGTTTCCTTTGGCTCATTACTAACATGTACTGTTATTGTCGTTGTCTTGATAACCCATTTCAGTCTTTTTTCTGAAGGAAAGGCCTTAAAGTATCCTGTTCTTCCTACCCACTTTCTACCCTCCACCTCGCTCAGGTCACATCTGTGGTCCTCATCGCTTCAGCAGTCCAGACCCTGCTTCCTGGAAATAGATCCTAGGGTAGATGGCTGCATTACCATGTTTTTCTTTTACCAATCTGGGGAGACCTGTCTGAGACACTGGCTCCTATTGACTTCTGATTCAAAAATGATTTCAACTCATTTTAAGCCCACACACGTTTATGTGGACTGATTTTGAAAATCAGGTTGTGGTTTTGAGTCCTTCCTTTCTTTCTTCCTCTCTCCCTCCCTTCCCTTCCTTCTTTTCCTTTCTTCCTTTCCTTTCTTCTTTCTTTCTCTCTCTCTCTCTTCCTTTCTCTCTCTCACTCTTTCTTTCTTTCTTGTCTTAGGGAGGTAAACATAGTTTCCAGGTCCAGATGAGTCTTTGAATTTAACCGTATCTCTATCCTGAAACAATTCCTCGAAGCTGGACTCTTAAAGGCTCACCTTCTCTTCTATGGCTAAATAGATTTACATTTTATTTTCAACAACTCAAAGGATATTTTTAAAGCCTTTGGAGTGTGGGCAATCTCATACCATCTATATTGGAAGAGAGTTGATGAGCAGACCATCCTAAGAAGCAGAAAGTCTAAATATATTTGATGATTGGCTGTGGAATGTGTTATTAGAACAGCAATTTTACCTTGTAAATTGGTTTTAGTTAATAATGAAATGATTTTGCATTTTCCACGTGTATGCTGACTCCACATGGGTGAAGGATCAGAGAGAGATTTGCTGGGTAGCAAAAACAAGCCCATATGGGGGTTTGTTCAAAACCCCACCAGGACTTGGCTCCCATAACATAATTTGTCACAGTATATTATAGTTTCCTGTAGACTTGTCTTTATCCCCCGCTAGATCAGGAATTTCAGGAAGCCATGGATTTACATCTGGGATACTGTAGTATCCCCAGGGCCTTACAATAATTGGTATTTGGTGGGTGGGCATTCCGAAAATTTGTTAAAAGGAAGCAAACAAGTGAGAAAACTAGCTATAGACAATCTTGCAAATAAGTACTTGGGAAATGACTCTGTTCATTAGGGATCATTGTAGACCGGAAGACTTTTGAACCATTTTTCAAGTTTCATATGGGTGGACCTTTTAGAATCTTAAGGGCTCTTACTGAGGTGGCTCCCGAGATCAGGATGACAAGCTTTTGACCGATGAGGCTGACATGAGTTCAAGCATGATTTTAGGTCACTATCCTCGCATTCTAGGCTCACTCTGAGAGGGTGGATTTCGGCCTGATTTGGGGGGGAATCTCCGCCTTGTTGAAAAACTGAAAGCCACATACTTCTTTCTCGTGGGCCATAAGAGGAACAGTGTGATGCCATACAGAAGAGGTTGGTCAAGCCCTCTCGTGCCCCTTCTCAGAGTGTTTTCTTTTTTCTTCTCTGTGAAGCCTGCCGTGAATCCACAGAATGTCACAGACCATGTGGGATGGTCCAGATCAAACCCTTCACCCGCTAGGAGGGGACAATCAGGGGGACTTCCTGCTGCTTTGATAGCAGTGCTCTGCTCTCCCTGTGCAGTTGTTGGCCTCTCTTTATTTCTCCATTTGTTCTTCACCTTCTGCACTCCTCGCAGGCTCTGGAGGACAGGAATTAATTTATGGTGCTGTGAAATGCGCTGGTCTTATCAAGGGATTACAGGTTAATACCCTGATGCCTCACCTCCCATACCTTTGGTCTTGGAGACTGTGTTTACAGTGCTGGTTTGAACTTGAGGGAGGGGGCGAGGTGAGGAAGAAGGCAATTACAAGGCTCCCAGTTGCCTGCTGACCTGTTTGAAGCAGGTAAGACTCACCCAGGTGTGGACAGGGGGACCCTCCACCCAGAGCCCTATCTCTGCAGGGAGATAAATTCACAGTTAATAAAGATAAGGGCCCCAGAGAAATGCCCTGAACTAGGACTGCATTGGCCGCCCAGCTGATCAAAGCCAGTTGTGACTAATTCTCTCAATGGGAAATTCTGCACGTCAGAGAAGGTTTGGGGTCATGGGGCTGGTGAGGGAAAGCCGCCCTGGCTAGAAATGGCTTTGAACCCTGCCTCTGTCACTTAATGGCCGCGGGATCTTGGGCAGGTGTCTTTACCTCTTTAAGCTTCAATCTGCCGATCTTCCATGTCCTACATCTTAGGTTCTCTTGGGAGGATGAACCATAATAATGTATGAAAAGCAACGGGCATCCTGCCCAACAGAGTTGGTATCCACCAAATGTGAATTCCCCTTTTCCCTATTCTTTCCTTTGAGACTCGGAAGGTAAATAGATGTGGTGTGCTTATATTCATTCATTCATTCATTCATTCATTCCTCAGACGTATTGAGTACTTACTAGGTGCCAGAATCCAGGCTTGGCCAAAGGGTATGGAAGAAAAATATTAGATGCTTTGTGAGGCTATGTCTAAAGAGGGAGGGAAATGTTAAGACTGATAGCTCTCACATACTGTGTTCACACTTACGACATGCCATGCTTTTCTCTTATTTGCTCATTGAATCCTCATAACAGCTCTCTGAGATAGATACCATTATTATCCCATTTTTTTGATGGAGAAACTGGGGGCATGGTCATTAAGTAACTTATCCCAAAAGCCACAACTAGTGTCAGAATGGAACTTTACACTCCAGCTCTTGTGTGGGAAACCACTCAGGTGTACAAGAGGGTAATTATTACCCATCGACCCTTGGAGATTTACCCATTTGAGGGCTGTTGGCAGATTTGGATGTCTCTCTACCTTTGCTAGTCCAAAGCAGGTGGTCCGTGGACCAGCAGTACTGACATTGCCTGGGAACTGCTTAGAAATTCAGATTCTCAGGCCCTGCCCCAGACCTGCTGAATCAGTCTCATTATGACAAAGTCCCAGGGGATCTGTGTGCCCATTGGAATTTGAGAAATGTTTGTCTATATGTGCAAATTATCCTTTCAATGGCATAATTCAAATACCAACTAGGTAGGACCCATGTTAACCTAACCCGGTTTGGTCCTTGTATAACCTTGAGGTAACTGGATTGGGAGGAAGCTTTGAGACACCTATAGGAAGTAACCCTGACACTGTTTTGGCCCCTCGTTTCTTTGACCCCTCAGGATTCTGCCACTACCTGCAATGTCTTCCCTAAGGTGGGCAGTGGGGATCAAACCCTCCTTGGCCTAGAATCTCACGAAATGCTTCTCAAGTAGGAAGATTCAGGACCCAACTCACAGATGTTCATTTCACTGGTCTGGGGCAGGCTTAGGACTCTGCATATTTAATAAGCACCCATGGATTCTGATGCCAAGGGTCCATGGATTACGCAGTTTGAGAATCACTGACCCAGGGCCCTGTTTCTTTCTCTGACATGCCTGACCAGAGATGCTGGCCTGCAGAACACACTCTTTTGTGGGCGTCGGTAGGGTTAAGATCAGGTCCTGGTCTAATTCTGCTTTGTTTCTCTTACCCTCAAGGAAGCATCCTGCAATGCAATTGAGGATGATGTGATATGAGTGATGATATGATAACCAAAGATCTTTTTAGAACATTATATAAAGGATCACTCAGCTCTGTAGAAAACTCTCCAATGGCTTCCCATTCACTTACACTAAAATCCTACTCCTTACTGTGGTCAGTAAGACCTTTTATGATATGTCTCTAGTCCCTCATTGACCTCACTTTCTACCAGGCTTTCTGGGCTCTCTCAACTTTAGTCTTACTAGTTGCCTTGCTATTCCTCTGACCTACCAAGCCAGTTCCTACCTTAGGGCTTTCCATGGGGTCTCCCCCAGGGCTTCATGGGCTCATCTTAGTTCGAATGTCACCTCCTCAGAAGCCTTCACGGACCTACTCTTCCTTGTCTTCATGGCCCTCATCACTATCTGCAATGATGTAAGTCATTTAGTTGTTTACCTCGTCACTATGTGTCTCTCCACGAGGCTGTCATTTCCATGTCTGGACCATTCCTATCTGCATCCCCAAGACTGGGAAGAGAGCCTGGCACACAGAGGCTGTTCCGTAAATATTTGTTGGATGAATGAATAAATGCACAAGCCTATTTTAATTTTTTAAGTAAATGATCCCCAAACTTTAGCAACTGAATGATTATTAGAAATTAATCATGTCTGATACTCCACATTGACCACCTTTCTTTAACATGTTTCTGTGAAGTGAGCACGCATTCCTTATAGGGCTGAGAATGGAGAATGGCCCAACCTTACTGAGAGTATTAGTCTGCGATTGCTGCTGTAACAAATGGCCACAGACACAGTGGCTTCAAACAGTGCAAGTTTACGATCTTACAGTTTTGAAGATCAGAGCTTCTAAAATCGAGGTATCCCTAGGGCTGCATTCCTTCTGCAGGCTCTACTGAGAGTCTTGCCTTTTCCAGCTTCTAGAGGCTGCTCACATTCCTTGGGTCATGGCTCCCTTCCATTCTTCAAAGCCAGCAATTGCATCACTCTGACTCTGCTTGTCATCATATCTCCTTCTCTGACTGACCCTCCTGCCTCCCTCTTATGAGGATCTTGTGATTCCATTGGTCCCACCCGGATAATCCAAGATAATCTCCCCATCTCAGGATCCTAAGGTTAATCACATCTGCAAAGTCCCTTTTGCCATGCACGGTGACATATTCCTAGGTTCTGGGGATTAGGATGTGGACATCTTTGCAGGGGACCATTGTTCTGCCCACCGTGCCACCTTTACTGGCTGAAAAAAAAGGATGATTTGAGGCGTTCTTGGAGCTGTTGCCTGCTATCTGGATCCACCATCACTCAGCCATCCTCAGGCCTCCCTCTCTGTCCCATTTCTCTCTGAGTCTCCTCCATTTCATTTCCTCCAAGAGTCCATCATCCTTCCTATACCACCTTTTTTTGGTACCCTTAGATTCTCAGGCAGTTCATGCTGCACAAATATTCATTGTCAAATTTTTTTCTTGGGGCAGGGATAGCCATCCTTTAGGATGTTAGTATTAACCACTGTCCATTTTTTAATTAATTAATTAATTTATTTATTTATTTATGGCTGTGTTGGGTCTTCGTTTCTGTGCGAGGGCTTTCTCTAGTTGCGGCAAGTGGGGGCCACTCTTCATCGCGGTGCGCGGGCCTCTCACTATCGCGGCCTCTCTTGTTGCAGAGCACAGGCTCCAGACGCGCAGGCTCAGTAGTTGTGGCTCACGGGCCCAGTTGCTCCGCGGCATGTGGGATCTTCCCAGACCAGGGCTCGAACCCGTATCCCCTGCATTGGCAGGCAGATTCTCAACCACTGCGCCACCAGGGAAGCCCCACTGTCCATTTTTGACGTGCCATCTTGTCACCAGTAGATTCTAAAAGTGCCATGGGATGGATACATAATATTTATTTCTGAAAGAACCCATATGAATTTTTCTCAGGGAAATTTAGTTTGTGTGACTTCTGCACCACCCACAGAGACATCTGAATACTCTCAGGAGGGTCACCAAACTAGACCAAGGTCTTAGAACGTCAGAGAATAAATAAGGAATCAATTCATCTCATCCATTACCTGAACAAATTGTTCCTTTTGTCCCCAGCCCACAAGGTGGATCCCAGGAGGGAACAGGAAGTGGCCTGAGAAAATACACCCAGCTCACTGGTCCTGTGGATGGCGCCCTCCCCACGCCCAGCAGTGGCAAGCTGGCTTGTGAGAAATACGTCTCGGTGGGCACCATTTTCTCCAGAGTCCAGCGGGGCAAACAGCAGTCCTGACGGAATTCGACGAAGAGCTTAGAAGTAAGTGGTGGCCCTAAAACGTTGCTCTCAAGGTGCCACAGTTCCAAAGTTCTGGAACCTTCTCTACCTCAGGCACTGCTGTCAGGCAGAGGCTTTTGAAAGACCAGGCGGGATTTGCGGAGAAGGGGTTAATTCTTACTGCTCTCGGGTCATCTCTCCTCAGAGCTCTTCATAATTCGTGAGATAACCTGGCCCCTGGTACGGTGTCAAAGGGGGTACTGTCTCCAGGCCTCCCGTCTCCTGCTCGTGGTGCTGTTATGCTCTGATTAGTATTAATAATTGATTTATACAGCACCTTTTACAAGCCTCTCTGCAGTCGGCCCCTGTGAGGACACACGCAGCACTTCCCTTCACCCCCAGATGATAAGCTGCTACCCAATGGGGTGGGAGGCAGCGTCAGGCGCCAGTCACCTCAGTGGCGCCGTGACGAGGAGACAGTCTGATGCAGGAAGTAAGGTGGTGCCTTATCTCCTCTGGCTGGGGTGGGGGAGTGGGCGGAGGTGATCCTGGGCCTGTTATTAATTCATTGAAGGATCAACTCTCAGAGAAACCCAGGTGAGGGAATTATCTTTTAGTCATGGGGCGAGGAGGGGCAATTTCCCTTAGGGTTGAGTTACCCCACTGTATAGATGAGAAAAAACAAAAAATGGCCAAGGCAGAGATGGAGTAAAGCCAAAGCATCTGTGAGTCACATTGGCATGTTTCATGGGGCTGCGTGCCAAAGTGAAGTTGAAGATGAGGTGGTTTTCCAAGGCTCAGGTCATTGGCCGCCATATTTTGTGGGGCTTGGGTTGCTTGTGTTACGTTTTGAGGCATTTTAGGTTGGTTTTTGGAGCTGAGGTTTTTCAGGGCCCCTGTGTGTGATCATTTGGATGTAGTTCGGCCAGTGTGAGTTCATTTAAGATCTCCAATTCCTTGTATTTTTGAGTGAATCCGCATCATGTACTTTAGGAACATGGGTTCTGGATTAAGTCAATTTCATGGTGGTCCATACAAATACAGATCCCCAGACTGACTTGCTGGGTGATTGTGGGAAAGTCATAGAACCTCCTTGAACTTCAGTTTCCTTATCTGGAAAATGGAATACTAATAGTACTCACTTCCCAGGGGTGAAGCACAGCACTGGTATGTGGTAAGTGCTCGGTAAAGATACGCTCTTAATTATTTTATCATCGTGATGGTCATCAATGTGTTCATCATCTTCATCAAATGGCGAGCCTCTCCTAGGAGAAATGAAACATCTTGGTGGATCATAAAGGAACTCAGTGTCCCAGAAAGGAGGCGTGAGACATACAGAGAGAGTTCTATGGTTGTTCAGACTGTGGTGCCACACTCCCTGGGAGGTCAGTGGGGAGGACCCAGACTCACCCCAGGGTCAAGGCCAAGTGCAGGAATGAGAGCTCTTGCGTGGCCAAATGGAAGAACTCAGAGACCAGGAATCAAGCACCAATTTCCAAGGAAGCCAGGCCATGTGGTGTGGGCTGAGCTGTAGCGGGAACTAGGACTTGCACAGAAATATCTAGATCAGGAGTTTCCAATTCTGTTCTACCCAACACCAGTCCACTGATTCACACTCCATGAACAAAGGGTACTGTGGCCAAGTAAGAGGGGAGACTGCAGCACACTCTACCTCCCTCTTGGAGAGCCACAAAGTTTGTAGAAGTCCTTCAGTAAAGAAATGGATTGAATTTGGTTTAACTCAATACTTTCCAAACCTATTTAACACTTTATTTATTTTTATTTTTATTTTTTATAAATTTATTTTATTTATTTTTGGCTGCGTTGGGTCTTCGTTGCTGCGCGTGGGCTTTCTCTAGTTGCGGTGAGCGGGGGCTACTCTTCGTTGTGGTGCGCGGGCTTCTCATTGCGGTGGCTTCTCTTGTTGCGGAGCACGGGCTCTAGGAGCACGGGCTTCAGTAGCTGTGGCACGCGGGCTCAGTAGTTGTGGCTCGCGGGCTCTAGAGCGCAGGCTCAGTAGTTGTGGCACACGGGCTTTGTTACTCCGCAGCATGTGGGATCTTCCCGGACCAGGGCTCGAACCCGTGTTCCCTGCATTGGCAGGCGGATTCTTAACCACTGCGCCACCAGGGAAGTCCCCAACACTTTATTTTTATTTTTTTTTAACTGAAGTATAGTTGATTTACAACGTTGCATAGTTTCTGGTGTACAGCAAAGTGATTCAGTTATACATGTATATAATTATATAAACTTTTTCATATTCTTTTCCATTATGGTTTATTACAGGATATTGAATATAGTTCCTTGTGCTATACAGTAGGACCTTGTCATTTATCTATTTTATATATAGTAGTTTGTATTTGCTAATCCCAAAGTCCTAATTTATCCCTCCCCCACCCCCTTTCCCCTTTGGTAACCATAAGTATGTTTTCAATGTCTGTGAGTCTGTTTCTGTTTTGTAGATAAGTTCATTTGTGTCATATTTTAGATTGCACATATAAGTGATATCATATGGCATTTGTCTTTATCTGACTTACTTCACTGAGTATGATAATCTCTAGGTCCCTCCACGTTGCTGCACATGACATCATTTCCTTCTTTTTTATGGCTGAGTAGTATTCCATTGTATACATGTGCCACATCTTCTTTATCCATTCATCTGTCCAAACCTGTTTAACACTTGAATCCCTCCTTCTATTTTGGTGTGATTTCATAAAATAACACATACTTTCCCTGGGAGAGACTGATTTAGACCAAGAGAATTAGAGAAAATTGTCTTCTCCAAGGCTGGAAAAAAAAAAGAAAAGATTTAAATCTTTTTAAAATCTGTGTTTTAAATGTATCCTACGTGAATATCATTTTTTAAAACTTGTAAATAGGCTCACCACCACTTCTAAATGATTGCTATTGTTGCTGGAAGTGTTCATCTGAGATTCTGCAGCTATTTTAAATGGCTTACTTGAAGGATGAAGAATAGGAAATAGCTATGTTCACAATATCTGATAATACCAATACTATTCATAATAATGTTGATCCAATAGTAACGATAATCCGTCATGGCTACTGTTTATGAAGTCCTGTCTGTATGCCCTTCCTACACTAAGTGAGAAGTATGTATTATCTCATCGAGTCCTCCAAAGGGGAGACTGATGCTCATAGCGGGTGTGTAGTTTGCCCCAAGTCATCACTAGAAGGTAGCAGGGCCAACATTTGAATCCAGGATCAACCCTCAGAAAAAAGCAAAGGCAATCACGCTGCCACCCCGCATGGACCCTCTAGCCCTTCATTTCTATCAACATCCCGAAGGCTCCCAGAGTGACTCAGAAGGGGTCACATCTATTGTCAGGAGCCAGGGCTGCCCTGAGTCATTGGAAGCTGAGGCCCAGATCACTTAAAAATCTTCCCAGCTTCCTGCTTGGAAGCCTCATGAGTCACTGAAAGGCTGCGTGTGGTTTAGGCACCGCCGAGGTGGATGGCAGCAGGTCTCATGACCCTGCTGTGTCACACGGACCTTGTCCTCTATGTGCCAGACCCAGCTGGGTGTTGTCCGGGTGTCGCTTTCATTTTCTGAGGCTCACACCGCAGCACACGCAGAGTCTTTACACATGCAAGCGTGTGATCTACTGTACGTGAAGGCCCAGCACACGGACCAGCTATTCCGGTTTGTGGGAGACTGTCCTGGTTTTAGCACCGAGAGTCCCACATTCTGGGAAATCCTCCAGGCTCTGGCAACCCAGGGCAGCTGGTCACCCTAAATAGAGGTTGACAGGTAAGCCTTGTCTAAAGGCAAGAGGCCCTCAAAAACAACCCGTGTAACAGAAAATTGCAGTTGAAGGTGGCAAAGTCCGTTCTGACTTTGAAAAACAACAGGAAAAAAAAATCCAACAGTCTTCTTTATTAAATCCAGCACTTTCTTAATTCAAAAAAGGGCTTTTAAAATGATATCCTTCTACTCCACCATGATGCACTAAAATGATCGCAATACTAATAGCTATCTTTCGAGTGTGTTTACCATGCTCCTTGCTGGCCCTTGACATAGCACTTCATTGAATTTGCACAACAAACTCATGAGGTAGGAGCTACTTTGATGCACAGCTGAGACTCAGGCAAGGTCACTTGTCCAAGGTCATAGGTAGGCAGTGCCCACTTGCAGGCAGCTAGGACTCAGGGGACCTGTGATCAGGTCCCAGGCCCCACCCCCTCAGCCATCCCACTCCGTGTGATAGAGATGAGCACTTTGAGAATGAACACTTTGGGGTCTTAATCATGCCAGAGTGCAAGCTTCCTGAGGGCAGCTTCTCTTTTGTCAGTGTATCCTCAGAGTACCTAGCACGGGGCCTTAAGCATAATAGATGCTCAATCAATGTTTGCTAAACTTGACTGAAGTGAAAAAAATCTGATTCTCTACACAGAGCAAAAAATATTTTGCAGAAGGCCTGGTCTGTTTCAAATGGGCTGTTTCCTTTATTTCTCCACTAGGATAAAAGCTGTTTTAATAATGCCTGTCTCCCTACTGGATTATAAGCTCATATATATATGTAATATAATATATATTAGTAATATGTTAAAATATATTAAACAGAGGATTATAAGCTCTCTTATTTATACATTATATATAATATGTGCATGTATTATTGTTATATGTAAAACTATAAGGACAAGCCCATACTGTGCTATTTGTGGCAAGATCCTGGCTGCTAGCAGAGTGCCTGGCACAGAGTAGAGGCTCAATAAATATTTGGTGAATGAAAGAACGAATAAGTATAGGCTGCCCAGCAAGAAAACAGTGGATAGAGAGAGCTTTGTTGCTCCGAAGGAAAATTCTCCAGCCACTTTTAAAACAATAAATGGGTCTTTTCTGAGTCCAGTAATTTTGGTACCAAGGGTGGGACTGCCTCAACTATGAGATTATTATCTGTGGGTTCTTGTTTCACAGCAGACAAAAATGTGAGCACACTCTCCACCTTTTTTTTAAATAAATTTATTTATTTATTTATTTATTTATTTTTGGCTGTGTTGGGTCTTCGTTTCTGTGCGAGGGCTTTCTCTAGTTGCGGCGAGCGGGGGCCACTCTTCATCGCGGTGCGCGGGCCTCTCACTATCGCGGCCTCTCTTGTTGCAGAGCACAGACTCCAGACGCGCAGACTCAGTAGTTGTGGCTCACGGGTTTAGTTGCTCCGCGGCATGTGGGATCCTCCCAGACCAGGGCTCGATCCCGTGTCCCCTGCATTGGCAGGCAGACTCCCAACCACTGCGCCACCAGGGAAGCCCTCCACCTTTTCTGTAAGCCAGAATCACTGGTAGCCTCTTCAGTTGGACCTACCGGAAAATGGCAGCTCATGGGGATTCAGGTTTGGGTCTCACAGGGAATATCTGTAGATGAAGAAACCATCAAATAATAATAATAATAATAATAATAATAATAATACACAAGCACATAGCACTCTCCTATGTGCCTGACACGCTGCTGTGTTATATATAATTAACCTAATTATACTTCACAACCACTATGAGGTTGGTACCACTGCATCACTTACAGATGAGAACATGAAGGTACAAAAGGTTATATAACTTGGCCAAGGTCACAGATCTTGTAAGTCTGGCTTGAATCCATGGTCTTGACCCTCATAAGGCATTTGCATAACCTGCAGAGCAAAGAATGAAGAGTTGCTCAGGTGGTCATTTCCATAAAAACTACTCTATAGTATATATTGTGCAAGGGGGCTGGCATTCCCAAAGAATAAGGATCCACCAAAATATTAATATTAAAGCATAAAAATTAAACATTTATAGCAACAATAGGATAGTCAATTATATTAATTTATATATCACATTTATAACAATAATTATGATAATGATATAAGAGTAATAATTATATTGTAAAATAATATCAATATTAATTAAACTATTAAATATTTTATTAAATATTAATGATCAATACTAATAGCTACCATAATTGAGCATTCACTGTAAGTCAGACACCTAATGGATATTTACTTGTTTTTACAACGAGGAGGTAGGGGCTTTTACATTAAATTTTTTTTAATTTTAATTTTTTAAACATTTCAACATTTTTGAGTTATAGCTGACAAATAAAATTGTAAGGTATTAAAGTTTTCATCATGGTAATTTGACAATACATGTGTACATTGTGAAACTGTTCCCCTCACCTAGCTAATTAACACGTCCATCACCTCTCATATTTATCTTTGTGTGTGTGTGTGTGTGGTGAGAACATTTAAAATCTACTCTTAGAAAATCTCTATTATACAGTACAGTGTTAACAACTATAGTCATCATGTTTTACATTAGATTCTCTGACCCTATTCATATTATAACTGAGAATTTGTACCCTTTTACCAGCCTCACCCTATTTCCCTCCCCCCACCAACCCCGCCCCAGCCCCTGGCAATACCTTTTCTACTCTCTTTTTCTACGAGTTTGACTTTCTTTTCAGACTCCACGTATAAGTGATACCATGCTGTATTTGTCTTTCTCTGTCTGGCTTATCTCACTTAGCATAATGTCCTCAAGCTCCACCCATATTGTCCCAAGTGGCAGAATTTCCTTCTTTCTCATGGTTGAATAATATTCCAATATATAGAGATGAGTATTTTGAATCTGACCTTGGAACTTCTCTTCCTCCACCGAATCCCAACAGCATCTTACTTGGGGAGGACGTTGTGGTGGTTATTTGTTCATGAGCCTGTCTCCTCCAACTGATTGTGAGTTCTCCGCCCGCACGCTGATTCTTTATAATCCCCAGATCGCCAACATCTGGGTCAGTGCACTTCGTGGAGTTGAATGAAAGAGGTTTCACAGGCAAATCTAAGCAGAGGCAAAGCTACACACTCCTGTGTGCAGATACCACGTAGAAGGAACGTTTATCCCTTTCCCCACCCTCACTGCCCCACTGGGCATTTGGCAACCCTCACATGATCAAATAATAACCCTCCTTGCCATCATTCTCCGTGGATGTGGGTGCCCCCGGGATGTGACAGCTCACGAGGATCACTGTCAAACCCATTTTAGCTTTTCTTTCTAAATTCCCAGACTTTGTCTTTTTGAGCCATCTCCAGAACCTTCCCAAGGGGGATTTTCCTTGCTCTTGTAAACTAGAGATTTATGTTCCTTATGTGGACTTTTCCCAGCTTAGCTGAATTCTCAGTTGTGGGTGTTTATTTTTCCTTCAGGCGGAAGTGTGTGAAACAGAGGACGTTGGAGAAACTGCTTTGTGGTGAGATTCTTAGACTAGTTCTTACCTGAGAGGGGTAACTGTGAGGAAATTCCTGGCGTAGGGGAAAAATGTTGGTTCTGGAATCAGAAAAACACGTGGGTTTGCCTCTGGGAGCCCTGTGACTTTGGCAAGTTATCTGCTCTTTCTAAACCTCCCCACGTCCTTATCTATAAAAGAGGAATGATGATCTCTATCCTGGGGGGATGCAGAGAGGATAGTCATGACTATGCATCGCCTTCTCGTCCAATCCTGATACTTATTTTTGTTGCAGTCTGTCTTCCCTCTCACCACCTTTTCGCCACCACCATTATTTCCATTCATTTTTGGTGCTTGTTTTGGACCCTATCCCTCCTTCCAGCTGTTCCAACTTTTAAAGTTGTTCCTTTCATCCCCTTGCTTTCTATCCTATATAATTTGGGTCTCCTTATGAATCTTTTTTTTTTTTTTAATCTCAAGTGCTTTGTATTTTTGAAAGAAAATCCCATTTTATAATTGTGGACATTAGTAGGCTTAGTTAAAACACAGTGAGTTGAATCGATCCAGCTGTTGGAGCCAGGATTTCTGCTGGAAAACAGATTGTGATGTATGCTTCCACCACTTGCCCCCTGCCTTTGGGGCGACTTTGATGGTTAAAATGATGTCAAGCCACAGTGTGTGTCACTGAATGTCAGCTGGGAATGGGTCTTGTAGATTCACACCTAATAGCTTTCGATGAAAGGAGTTAGAAAAAGAGGATCAAAACAAACCAAGCAAATGCAGAAGAAAAGAAGTGGTTAATATAAAACCAGAAAGTAAGGATTGAAAAATGACCAACATTTGATTAGTAAATTTAAGAGATTGTTTTCTGAGAAACAAACACATTTTTAAGAGGACAAGTTATTGAAAACATCAAAGAAGAAAAGGAAATGAGGAAACCTAAATATCCCAAGTTAACAATGAGAAACAAGATATGAAGTTATAATAGGGATATTTAAATTATAAGAGGGTGCTATATGCAACTCTGTGTGAAGATTTCTCAACTTCCTCCCTATTGGCCTGGATGATTCTTTGCTGTGAGGGGCTGTCCTGGGCATTGCAGTATGTTTAGCAACATCCTAGGCTTCTACCCACTAGATGCCAGTAGCACCCCCTGTCTCCAAGTTATAACAACCCCAAATGTCTCTAGATGTTGCCAAATATCTAGAGGGGGAGAAATCACCCCTGGTTGAGAACCCCTGTTCTATATTAATCACTTTGGAAAATTTTAGTGACATGGAAAATATTCTAGGGAAATATTAATGATTTTACTAAAACTTTAATATATACATACGCATCTATGTGTATGTGTCTCTATATATGTATAAAAACCAGGAAAAAACCTTTGCAAAGTTGTCAACATGTCACCTTTAAAGAACAAAATTCTGGGTCAAAAGGAATTTATCAGTGAGTTGTATTCCACGCTCAAGAGATAATAAATTTTCATTCTCCATAAACTGCCAAGGCGACCAACTGTCCTGGTTTCCCTCAGACTGAGTGGTTTCCTGGGATGCAGGACTTTTACTGATAAAACCTAGAAAGCCTTGGGGAAACCTGGACAGATTGGTCATCCTAAACCTTTCCCATAGATAACGGGAGAGAGTACGCCAATTCAGCACTACACACGGGAAACCACAGGCCATATCCACTTATGAATATAAATGAGAACATAGTAGACAAAGAAACATAGATATTAAATCACGTGGTATGTAAAAGTAGTATTTTAATTTATTTGCTTGTTTGCTTAAGAAGCTCTGTTCCAATAAAATACTTTGTGAGGTCTGAATTTGTTGCAGCAAGGGTGGTGTGGACAGCCCTTTCTGGGTCTGTTTCTCCCTAAACCCCAACTTCTCCTTTCTTCCCTACTCATTCCTAAACCCACTCCCACATATTCCCTGAGGGGCTCCATAGAACCCTAGTGCTCTCCAAAGGACAGCTGGAAATCCAACATTAGAAGAATAATCATCATGATGAAGCAGGGTCTAAACCAGAAATATAAGATGGTCCAACAGAGTTATTTTGATGTAGATCAAAAGGTATTTGATATACAAAATCCATGTGATTTAAAACAAAAAAATGACAACCAACCTTCATTAAACTAGAAGTAGAAGTATGCTCCCCTAACCTAATGTTGATTATCTTTTTTCAAATCACTAGCAACATCATTCATAATGGAAGCCTTCCCATTAAAGTCAGGAACAAGGAGTCCTGTGATCATCCTTAATTTAATAATTTTTAAGAAGTTTTAGCCAATGCAGTAAAGCAGAAAAAACAGATAAGATAAAGATAAACTAGAAAGAGAGAGAGAAACATGTAATTATGTGCAGATGACCTGATTGAATCAATGGAAAATTTTAAGAAATAATCAGACCGTTAAAAAAAAGAACCAAAACTTCCTCTAGTTTTAAAAATTAACCTAATAAAATTCCAAAAAGAAAGACTTTTAAAAAGAACTCATCAAAATTAAGTGAAAACAACCTCAAAGTTAAAATTAGGTGAGAGTAGCCATAAATTTTTACGTGAAAAATAAAAGAGGTCTTACACTACCAAATTTAAAACATAGTAAAGCTACAATAATTCAAACAGTATGGGCCTAATGCAAAATAGACACCTAGATACATGGAATTAAATATAAAATCCCATAAATACTCCCAATCATAGGTAAGAATAAAATCCATGGTAAAGGTAGAAGTTCGAATCAATGGAGAAATGACCATTAAGTGAAAAATGATGCTGTGATGTATGATAAACTATTTGACAAAATAAAGTCAAACACTTACCTTATGTCATGTAGCAAAATTAATTAATATAAGTAGATTGAGTCACCTGTAAACAGTAAGACTATAAAAGAATTAGAAATATAGATAAACCTTTATTTGAACACTGGATGGAGGAGCCTTTTATTTTAGTCATTAAAAGGAAGGCAAAACTATAAGTTATATATTAAACAAAATAAAAAATGAAAACCAAAAAACACCATAAATATCAAAAGGAAGATGACTAGGAGAAAATATATACATTATGGGAGTAAAATGATTATTGGTTTTATTATGTAAAGAAGAGTTATTATAAATTAGTAAGAAGATAAATGTATAAGTAGAAAAAAGGGTGGGGATATGCATAATCAATTTCCAAAGAAGAAATATAAATGGTGAATTAAAGCTATAAAAAGCTATTCAATAACATTACAGTAAAATCAATGCAAACTAAAACAAGATACTGTGTTTTGCCTATCAAATGGGGGAAAAAATAGTGACAATTATTGAGGTGGTGGGGACAGCCAGATGCTATACAGATAGGCAGAGATGTCACCAAGATATGTATACAAAGATGGTCATAACGACATGATAGGGAAAAGGGAAATTAGCTACTCAGCAGCAGATGCTTACAGAAAATATATACAAGGGACAACTATATATAGTGAGTCAAACCATGGTCTTAAAGAACAGGAGGAAATATTAATGATCGATAAAATAAAAAATTATAAAAAGAATCTGCAGTACATGATACCACTTCAGCCAAAAACCAAAACATATCTGTATCCACACATCAAGAAAAATTGTGTAAGGGTGGATATAGTGCCAGTAATTCTCTGACTGGTGACTTGTATTTTCTTCTTTGCACATTTCTATATTACCCAAATTCTTCTGTGTTATTTCTTTAATCATAAGAAAAAATCATATTAAATATTTATTTTAAAAATTTCAATATGGCTGATCAAGAAGCTGACTGTCCTTTGAGTTCTTTATTTTATTTTATTTTATTTATAGTTTAGACTAACTCATATTGTTTATTTATTTATTTATTTATTTATTTAATTTATGGCTGTGTTGGGTCTTCGTTTCTGTGCGAGGGCTTTCTCTAGTTGTGGCAAGCGGGGGCCACTCTTCATCGCGGTGCGCGGGCCTCTCACTATCGCGGCCTCTCTTGTTGCGGAGCACAGGCTCCAGACGCGCAGGCTCAGTAGTTGTGGCTCACGGGCCTAGTTGCTCCGCGGCATGTGGGATCTTCCCAGACCAGGGCTCGAGCCCATGTCCCTTGCATTGGCAGGCAGACTCTCAACCACTGCGCCACCAGGGAAGCCCGAGTTATTTATTTTTAGCCTACTTTCTTTCATGACTTATCAAACTTGTAGGTCAGAGATAAACAGAACATTCTTTCAGTGGGATGATGAAGACTCAGAGAGGTTCCAAAATCACAAATATTTCCCTTTGTGGGGAAATATTCCCTTAGGGGCTTGGCGGCGCATTTGAAATCGATCAGTTTAGACTAAGTATTGCCCTTCCCTTTCCTCTTTAAATTCAGGTACCTGTGGATGGGGTAACAGTGCCTGAGTCCTTGTAGGTGCTCAATAAACGTTGATTGACTTGAATTGAAGACAGAGGCACCATAAGATTACTTTGTTAGTTACATCAGATTGTTTTCCTCAAAGAACAATATAGACACAGGGATTTCTGCAAGATTTGTCTTATAGGTGTGACTGATTTTATTCCTGAGGTTACTATCTAACTGGCGCATGGAGAACAAGAGGACACAGAATGGCCAGCATAAAAGCACAGCTACTGAAAAGTAGGAATGAAGTGGAATAGCACATTTCTCTAAACATATTTCTTTTCAGATCCACCCTTAGAGGAGCCGTATTCTTGGTAGATAGATTCTTGCCTGGTTGTTGGTCCAAGTAAGGCATTCATTCATTCATTCATTCATTCACTCACTTATTACTGTAAGGCATCTGTGAGCTGTGTGATTCAGGCTTAGGTTCCCCATCACTGTTAATAAAACACAGACAACCAAAAAGTAATTTCCTAATACCTCAAGTTCTTTATTTGTATCTCTTGGACACTGGGAAATGGGCACAAAACCTATGGACACTTTTTCCTTATTCCTATTCTCTGTTCTTGTGATTCTGCATAATGGAACCTGAAGATTCAGCATGGCAACAGTTGAAGGTGAGTTAGGGAAATAAACTGAATACGTAGACCAGAATTCTCCTTAGTATGTAGGAAGAAGGAAAGTTACCTGCTATGTTTTAAAGACTGTTGGAAGTACTTCACATCCCTTCTTATTTAATTCTCACACCAATGATTCAAATTAGATAACATCATCCCCGTTTTGCAGATGAGGAAATGAAAGTTTATGTCCAACAGGTATATAAACTTGAATTAAGTCGGATGTATCTAATTCAGCTTTAAGATGAACACGCCACTTTGCTTGCTTTAGTCTCCGTTCCCGTTCGTTGTCTTGGTGTAATTATGAATAGTGGTTCCTTGCACACCTCAAAAGTGTCTGAATGATAAATTACCTTGTCACCTATTAGAATTGCTATTGACTTCAAGTAGCAAGAAGCCAAGATTCAGGAGGTTTAGACATTAGGGACTTTATAATCTCACAGATCAAGCAGTACAGTTAGGATAGCACCAGGTTTGAGTAATTCAGAGGCTCAACAACACTGAAGACTGAGGTTCCTTCTGTCTTTTCCTTGGCCAAGCTTTCTAGGTTGATTCTGCCCCGTTGGCCCTGCTGTTTCAGGCAGCTTTCTCACACACCAATGGCTAAAGGCAGACAAAGGTCCGTTTCTTCCTTATATCTCTTTATAAGAACAAAGAAGCTTTGCAAGCAGCTCCTAGCACATAGCCCCTCATGAGTCACACGTTCTCTCTTCAACCAATCATAGCAAGGGAATGGGGGGGTGTCACATGATTAGCTTGGACTAATCAGGATTTTTCTCAATCAACACAGGGGTCCACTGGACAAGGAAAGAGAAACTGGACTCTTTCAGAAGGGAAGACGTAGAAAGTGGATGTTTTGGGGTCAGCAAAGAATAGCGACCACTGTAACTTGTAGGTGGAGAGAGGCCAGCCAGTTTGAAGGACCACAGATCGCTATTTTCACGACCCCAGCCTCCCTCTCTCAAAGACTGTGACTTCTGAGAGGTTATGTCTGCCAGTCAGAGGTGGGAGTAGGGGGTCACTGTCGGAAGAAAATGCAAACCCATAGCTATAAGCAATGTCATACATCTCCTAGGATCCTACGATGGCATTTGAGAAAGCTTTCAACAAATAGTGGCTTTTGAACTGAGAAGGATGAGGAGGGGTTTGCTCTGAGCTATTGGTAGAGACAGTGAAGGGCATTCCAGGCAGAGGGAACTGCATGTGCAAATGCCTGGGGATGAGAAAGAGCCTGGTGTGTTCAGGAAACTGCAATAGCCCCATGGCAGTGATCGAATATGAGGTTAAGAAGGTGAGGAGGGCCATGTCCCAAAGGGTGGGCATAACATGCCAAGAAGAGGAGATTTTTTTTTCCTAGGGAGTCACTGATAGATTTTAAACTTGGAAGTGGTCAGACTTCCTATTGTTGCCCTGAGGAAATTCTATTAGCAGAGAGTCAAGACTTCTAGGTCAGATATTTTCATTTTTTTTCAAGGGGCTGGGAATCCCAGCTGGTGTATTGTAGAGAGGTTACTTAGGGCCGAGGTGAGGTACACACAGCTCTGAAAATGCTTGACCTTGGAATTGTTCCAGAAGAAGAATGTTTCTTTGCTTCATATATGTATTCCTGATAGTTTGTGACGGAGAATTCACCAAAATTTTTTTTTCCCTCTTGGGCACAAGCTACACTACTTTTCCCAGTGTCTCCAGGGGTTGGGTAAGACCTTGTGGTTGTTATGTCCAGTAGATGGTGGGCATTAGTGATATTCCCATTGTCTAGGCCATCCTCTGTGCTCTCTTTTCCCATCCACTTGCCAAATGAAGAAGACCCCAAGGACGTAGAGAAGGGCAGAGCTACCAAAGGGAAGGAGGCTGAATCTCTGAATGACTGTATGGAACAAAGCCCTCTGCTGACTTTTGTTGTACTTCGTATTATAGAGAATCAAACTTTTACTGAGGTTGTTGTTTGTTACAGCATCTAATCTAACCTAATACATGCCTCACAGGCATCTACACACCCTTGAAATACCAGGGAAACTGACAAAACAGCTTCTTGACAAAGTCAAAGAAAATGTACTGAAATACGGGGAGGGTAGCAGCACTAAGAAGATTGAAAGGGAGACCGTCTGTGGAGTGAGGACAGGATGTTCTATCCTGCCTGGTTATGGTGAGGACGGCAGGACACTGTTTATGGAAATCACCCAGCAGGAGTTGTATCTTAATGGAATAAGTTAGGAGAAGTTTTTTTGGAGTTGGTAGCTATTAGTCTTAGAAACATGTGTAAAAGGGAGATAGTGAAGATGAAATGAGATGATGATTTTCAAGCACTTAGCACAGGACTGACCCAATAACACGGAGATAGATGTAATAGTAATTACTGGTTCTTACGGGCATTTTTACTGTTAAGAAGTGACTGGGCTCAGAGAGCAGTAGTTTTAGGAGAAGAAGGCATTTCAGGCTGTGGGGGATGATATAAGCAAGGTTGGAATGATGAGAGGAGCTTCCAGAGAGAGTATGATGATAGAGACTGTTGGGAGTGGTGTTGGTGGTGTTTTTGGTGTTGGTGAAGGGTTGGTGTTGGTGGTGGGACTGGTGTTGGTGGTGGGTTGCAGGGAAGAAGGGTGGGGAAGGAGAGGAAAGACACCAGGTGGAGGAATTGAAAAGCTCTGTTTATAGCTTGATGACCACGTCTGCCCAGAGTGAACTCGGATCATTCCCATTGCCACCAGGCACCCTTCTTTGCAGCATGCTGGCGCCTAATCATATCTTGAGTGCTATTTCCAAGAAGCTCAAAGGGCTTTCTGGAACTTATCTGCTTGCTTGTCCCAACAGCCCTGCATTATCACCCCCATCTCACAGATGGAAAAACAGGTAACCTACTTACCCAAGGTCAGAGTGTGACTCAGTGGCCCATGTGTAAACAGATTCCAGATTTCTCTACCTTCAGGTCTTTTCTATGAATCCTCCAGGCTAGCTTTGGGCTGCCAAACAGGCAGCATTTCTTTTTCCTCAAAAAGAGCCATTAAACATCCGGATTCCTCAAGTAATTCAGTTATTAGCTAGACTCTGACCTTTAAAGACAAGAAGTTTGATTTTCAAACTAAATATTCTCTATTTGCAAATGAAGCAACTGACAAAGGATTAACCTCAAAAATATACAAGCAGCTCATGCAGCTCAATATCAAGAGAAACAAACAACACAATCCAAAAATGGGCGGAAGAGCTACATAGACATTTCTCCAAAGAAGTTATACAGATTGCCAACAAACACATGAAAGGATTCTCAACATCATTAATCATTAGAGAAATGCAAATCAAAACCACAATGAGGTATCACCTCACGCAGGTCAGAATGGCCAACATCAAAAAATCTACAAACAATAAATGCTGGAGAGGGTGTGGAGAAAAGGGAACCCTCTTGCACTGTTGGTGGGAATGTAAATTGATACAGCCACTATGGAGAACAGTATGGAGGTTCCTTAAAAACCTAAAAATAGAACTACCATATGACCCAGCAATCCCACTACTGGGCATATACCCTGAGAAAACCGTAATTCAAAAAGAGACATGTACCACAGTGTTCACTGCAGCTCTATTTACAATAGCCAGGACATGGAAGCAACCTAAGTGTCCATCAACAGATGAATGGATAAAGAAGATGTGGCACATATATACAATGGAATATTACTCAGCCATAAAAAGACATGAAATTGAGTTATTTGTCGTGAGGTGGATGGACCTAAAGTCTGTCATACAGAGTGAAGTAAGTCAGAAAGAGCAAAACAAATACCGTATGCTAACACATATACATGGAATCTAAAAAAAAAAAAAAAGGTTCCGATGAACCTAGGGGCAGGACAGGAATAAAGACACAGAGGTAGAGAATGGACTTGAGAACACGGGGAGGGTTAAGGGTAAACTGGGACAAAGTGAAAGAGTAGCATTGACGTATATACACTACCAAATGTAAAATAGATAACTAGTGGGAAGCAGCCGCATAGCACAGGGAGATCAGCTCGGTGCTTTGTGACCACCTAGAGGGGTGGGATAGGGAGGGTGGGAGGGAGACGCAAGAGGGAGGGGATATGGGGATTATATGTATACATATAGCTGGTTCACTCTGTTGTACAGCAGAGGCTAACACAACATTGTAAGGCGATTATACTCCAATAAAGATGTTAAAAAAAAAAAAAGAAAAAGACTGATATGTACCAAGAAGAGATCAAAATGGTTTCTAATTAAATGCTGGACTCTGCAGTAAAAATCTGCTTTTGTTGTAAATCAAAATCAAGGGCACCTTCCAGAATGGAATAAAAGTGTGAAAATTGAATGTTAAAGTGATTTTCAAAATTCTAATTGAGTTTTAAGAAAAACACTTTCATTCTGGTATTTAAGGTATTACTAATTTGTCTGGTAACTTCAAGTAGCCACCTAATGTAACATGGATGTACATATAATGAAAAAAAAATCTTTTTTTGAAGACTACTACCCAAATCTAAAATACAGTTTTTCCCTTTTCTGGTCTTTGGTCAATTAAGGACTCATTTAGTTATGAGTAAGACTCATGGAAAACATTTAGTTTCCTAGATTTCTATACTTTTATTAATAGCCCTCCATACTTTGCATTTGACTTTTCGTTTGGCTGTGGTCTAAAGAATTCATGGACATTTAAAGAACAAATTTTAACAGTTTTTCTGAATTGATACATCGCTAGTGTCAGATTGCCTTCACGATCTCAGATACTAAGCTTCCAACTACTTATAGTTGCTGATAATTTGCTTTTATGTAGACCTAATGCCATTTCTTTAAACTGGAGTTTTCTTCAAGCTTTTTTATTGAATTCTTGGGAGTCAATAAAAACTTCTAAGTGAGAAAAAAAAAACAAAACTAAATATTCTCTTAGAAGAACAAGAGAGGTGCTGGTTGACATTCTATGCTTTTGTTCCTAGAATTTATTATAAAAATGCTTAAGCAGACAGAAAAGTGAAGGAATTTTACAGTCAAATACCTGTGTACCCAGTGGCTAGATTCTACAATTAATGTTTTGTTAATTTTACTTTATTAGCTGAACTACTGCTAAAGCAGTGAAGGCGAAATTCTTTTCAATGACAGTCAAAATAAGTGATGCTATTAAAAATCTTTTAAAATATCTGCAAATGATAAGAAAAAGTCTTTAAAAAAATTCTTTACATCTTTCAGGTCTTTACCAATAGACTAGAGTATTTGCTACCAAAGGGAAATTATAGCAGGTTTCAAGAATGTTCATTTTCACATTGAGAATATATCCTAGCATGAGTCTTTAAAATAAACTGTCATGATATTCTACTAGATTTGTCTGTTTAAAAAAACCAAAAATCCCCTCCCACAGCTAAAAAATAAATCAAAACAGGGATTTAGAACAGGGAGTTTGGCAACCCTGGAATAGGTGCTTTAGGTCTTTCCTATGGGGAATGTGTGTGAGGTCAGGAGATAGAAAAGGCCTGGCCAGAGACTTGAAGGAGCCAAAGAAATCTTTACATCCTATTTTATGGAGGAGGCCCAGAGAGGCCAGGTGCCTTGCCTGAGGTCACACAGTGAGGGTCTTTCAGTGACAGAATTATACCAGTAACTTCTGATACTGGGGGCAGAGCTGGCAGAAAGTACTCAAAAGCTCATAGCATTTTGTCTGTGTCACCTTCGCCCCATTTTGACCATCCTGGAGGCTTCAATGAACACTTTATTTACAGGAAGCTATGTGCTTAAGCAATAAACAATAGTTGTGACTGCCACCACCAGCGTAGGTGCCAGAAATCTCCCTTTTGGGGAGTCTGGGGGGAAAAATGTTGGTTGGGAAAATTGGCTTGAATGTGGATTTAAATTGCCTTCAAAAGGCAGAGCTTTTGCTGCCCCTTAATGTGCTTTTGGCATGGCCTTCTCTGCCCAGAGGCTTTGCCCTGGATCCAGTTCCTGAGTTGCCCATGCTTACATCTTCTGAGGCCTCTAGCTGTTTACCTACGGGTAATATCTGGATGTACCGCCTGATCAAGAAAAGGAATACTGAAATAAAGCCTGAATATTGGTCTCCCTGCCACTCCTCCTGATTTAGCCAAGAGCAAAGAGGCTGTGGTTTCACTGGGATCCCTGCTAGCCTCTTCCTTGGAGGCAGGGCTACCTGCTTGGTAGACCACAGGGCTGGGACCCATTATTCTGAGAAATCCAGCCTCCTCTCTTGACCTGGCAAGTGCTCTCAGAACGGGTAGCCCCTAAGCTCCCAGCGGGAAGGAAGCAACAGAATCTCATGTCCCCGCTCTATCAGTTTGTCATCTTTGTCCTGTGCAAACCAGAGAGACCTTAATCTCTTGGGCGTCAGCCGGGATTCTGTCCCCAGCACTAAACTCATTTAAGGGAGAGGGGGTGTTTATTAATAATGAAGATAACCAAACAGTCCAGGCTGTGATATTCCCTGACCCGCCCCCAGGCGGGCCTTAATGACTGTTTGTGAAGTGTGCGGAGAGCCTCAGATGAAAGGCGCCCAGGTGAGCACAGCCCTGCCCACTGATGTCAGGACACCTGCTGAGCCCCACCCGCCTGGGGTCCAGCTGTTCCTGCCCCAGCTGGCCCCGAAGGCCTAGCTCCTGCCGGCACGCGGGTGGTGGTGCAATGGAGAGAGAGAGCCCAGTGGGGCAGGGGAGAGGCCAGGGTATGGGAGAGGCCAGGGTATGGGGGGGGGGAGGGCAGAGGGAGAAAGGAGGGAGATGCAGGTCAAGGAGAGAAAGAGGGTGAGAGTGAAGGAGTAGAAAGGGAGATGGGGTGAGGGGGCGGGAGGGAGAGAAGGAGGGCAAGGAATAACTCAGAAACAGGAAAAGAAAAGAGAGGGAGAGAGAAGGGGGAGAGAGGGAGGGGGGAGTCACAGTGAGAGACACTGAGAGAAGACAGAGAGGGGGGAGCGGAGGGGACCGATTCGGAGAGCGAGGGAAGGAAGAGAGAGAAAGGGAACAGGCAACAGGGAGAGAGGGAAAGAGGGGAACAAGAGAGAAAACAGGGGTGGAGTGATTCAATGCTAAGAAAGACTCACTTAAGATTTAGAGAACGAACTTATGGATATGGGGGGGAAGGGGGGAAGGGATAGTTAAGGAGTTTGGGATTGACCTGTACATGCTACTATATTTAAAATGGATAACCAACAAGGACCTACTGTATAGCACAGGGAACTCTGTTCAATATTATGTAACAACCTAAATGGGAAAAGAATTTGAAAAGGAATAGATACATGTATACGTATAAAATAAGAAAAATAAATAAAAGCAAAAAAAAAAAATATAAAGAAAGAAAAAGAAAGAGAGACCAAAAAGGAGAGAGAGGAGGGAATACAGAGAGATGGAGAGAATCAGACAGTAAGAGACAGAAACAGAGAGAGGGTAGTGTGAGACGGAAAGGGCTGGGAGTGACCACAGACAGGTATATACGGGAGAAAATGGCACACACAGGCACATGATGGGGCGGGGGCAGAGGAAAGTGACACGGAGCCGAGGGGCACAGACAGGAGAAGCAGATCGGCAAGGCAGAGCCTTTGGGGAGAGACACGGCCAACGACGAGCGCGATCCGGGAACTCCCCCTGCGCCCCGCGCCCCCCTCCCCGCGTCTTATCAGCGGCGCGCGGCCGGGCGGCCTTGGGCGCAAGGCGGCGGCGGCGGGGCCTTATTGCAGGTGCGCTGGCGCCGCCGAGTCTGCGGCGGCCGCTCCGTGGCCGGCCGGGCGGCCGGGCGGGTGGTGGCGGCGGCAGGCACGGCGCGAGCAGGGGCTTGCGGGCGCGGCCTCGGCTTCGCACGCAGGCCGGTGACCGCTGCTCGGCCGAGCGTCCTGGACCCGCGCCCCACCAGCCCGGCGCCCGCCCGAGCCCCGCCCCGATCCTGCCCCAACCACCTGACCTGAGCGGAGGCCGGGTGGCAACAGCCCCTGCCGTCCCCCGGGGCTTGCAATCGGTGGTGGTGGGGTGTGGATGGAGGGGGGCCAGGAGGCTGGGCTGAAGACGGCGTGTTTAGAAAGCTTCTGCATTTGAACAACATCTGTATTTCACAGCTCAATAAAAACCACCATTTTCCAAAGATGCTGTTCACACAACACGTATGTCAAATACATTCTTCGTACTTGCTTTGCTGAAGGCAGCGGAGCCCTAATGGGCTTGCATCTCAGCTTCGCCATTTACAAAGCTGTGGCCCTGGGTAAGCATCTTCCCCTCTCTGTGCCTCAATTTTCTCTGTCAAATGGGAGAATAAAAAAGTGCCTTCACCATAGGGCTGCCAGGAGAGTTAACGGAGTGCAAAGGTGTAATGCTTCAACAGTCCCGGCACATAAAAGTTGTTATTTAGGCGTTGGCTGGTGTTATCATCGTTATTGGGGCGTGGGGAGAGAGGGGTTGACAAGGAGCTGGTGGAAATCCACCTTCTGTTAAGCCCTAACATTGGTGCCTCTGAGTCTCCTTCCTCTGGGCTACAGAGAGAAGCCAGGAGTCCTGGGCCTGCCTGCTGGCCTCACTCCGGGATGGACGAGTCAGCTCCTGGCCCACAGTCTCATGCTCCTTCTCCGTCGGTAAAATGGGCCTTGAGCCGTCAGCCCGCACTCTAAGCCATCAGTGTCTTTCTCCAAGGGTTGCTGAGATCCCTGAGCCCCAGGGCAGGGTGGCTACAGACACACACAAGTGGGAGCCAGCTGGTCTGGTATTGATATCTGCTTCCATCTTTGAGAGCCGTTTGTGTGTGTGTGTGTGTGTGTGTGTGTGTGTGGCCTTAGGCCACATCACCCACCTTGCCAAGGCCAGGTTTCATCCTCTGGTAGAGGGCCATAAGAACAATGGCTCTTTAGGTGTTCTCATGAGGATGAAGCAGGTGCTGCAGCAGTGGGGCTGGACCTCCCAGCTGCGAAGGAGGGGCCGGCTGACAGCCCTCAGCAGACCCGTCTTCAGTTCCACCGCAGTGTTCACCCCGAAGGCACGCTGTCCACGGGGCTGCCCCCAGCCAATGACTGTGCATGCCTGAGCTGCTACAGCCAGGCCCCTCCTGCACAGCTCGGGACTCCTCCGCCAGTGGTCCTTGTTGGGCACTCCCTGTCACCCTGGCTGAGACTTTCTCAGAGCTGCAGTCTTAGGCAATTCCTGCCCAGTCCCTCTACTTCCTCCCCCTCTCCTGTCCCAGGGGTCAGACCGCACTGTAGTCTGCATGCTGCCCCTGCCTCCTTCTGTGTCCTGACCCTCCATCCTTCACAGGCATCCCAACAAATCCCTTGACTGTGATTCCACCTAGGCATCTGCTTCCCAGAACACCTAAGCTAACACAGTGAGTTAATTTGTGAAAGACTCACACGGAAAGCCCCCCGCCCCCCAAGGTGTTAGGTGCTATCATTATCATGACTACTACTACTACTATTATTATTATTATGCATTCTTGCTGTCAACATTCTGACTGTCCTGAGCGAAGAGCCTTTCCTTCCTCTCTGTCCCACTTTCTCTCTCTTCAAACACTTTCAGAGACCCTCCCAGGTGCCAGGTTCCGAGCTTCATGCTGAGTTCATAGAATTCATACGCAGCCCCCATTGCCCAGCAGGGGAGACAGGGAAGAAACAGACATTTTGATGCAGGGTGCTAAGAGCCTGGATGGGGGGGAACAGACTGCTAATGGCTACACAGAGGAGGGGTGCTTAACTTATCTTGGAGGGGCAGGAAGGAGAAACAATCCGGGAAGGCTTCATGGAGGAGGTGACACCTGTGCATCATCATGAGGGATGAATGGAGTTATTTCAGATAACTCGGACGGAGGGGAGGATCTATACCCAAATGAGTTAGGCAAATGAAACACAAACCTATAACAGAACTAGGAGGGAATCTTTCTGTCTGGGTTGGGTGGAGAGTCTTTGTGGAAAGGGTGACATTTGCTTTGTTACTGTAGAATATATGAGGGCAATGTTGCCTAGGGGTTAAATGGTTGGGGGGTGGGGTGTCCCAAACTATCTGTTCACCAGAGCCAGGCCTGTGAGAGGAGTGAGTGAGGTGGGTAAGGGTGGGTATTCTCCACCTAACTGGGGACAGGAGATACCGGCTTATCGGACTAGATTTTTTGATTTTTTCAAGAGGAACTGGAAATTTTAGTGTGGAATTTCTCATTTTTAAAATCATGACCAGTTTGTAAAATTGCATTAAAAAATATAAAACCAACACGCACTGGGCAGATTAAACCAAACATGTGTGAGGGCCAGAGTTGGTCCTGGGACCGCCAATTTGAGACCGGGGATGGAGGCTGGAAGAGACATGCAGACATCATGTAAACAGGACCTCAAACGGCCAGCTGGCCTGCAAGCCCTTTATTCCTCAAGTCTTGACCAGGCCTCCAGTCACTCGGCCTCCCTTAAGTTTGAGCTCTGAGCATTTCAGAATTTAGCACTGACATTTAACACTTCTCTTAAAGTCAGAGCCTCCTGGGACAGCCCTGTGCAATGACCATTATAACTCACAGTTCTAACCGGGAGGCCCGGAGGGTCCAGAGGCTGCAAACATCCGAGTCTGACCTCTTCCCTTCAGCTCTGTCTCACAGAGGGCAGGAAGACACGGGACCTTCTAGAACCTGAGGCTTCGCTCCCGTGTCTCCCTCACTAAAATGATGGCTCTCTTTCCTTAATCCTTTCTTGGGGCTGCCCCATCTTTTCCAGTTTTCATCATCATTAGGATGGGGCATGCTGAGCTACACGCCGAAATGAAGCAAATTAAATAGAATAGAAAGAGACCTGTCGGAAGTCTTTTCAAGACAACGAAGGGGAAGTTCCCCCAAATTAAGGCAGTGCCTGTGAGCACAGCAGTCAGAAAGAAAACCTTTTAGCTGAAACCCAGAACATTCCTGGCTGAGGTATTTCATTATAATAATGGTCTATCTTGGATGGGCAATTTAGGAGAGAGGTTAGTGGCTGAATACAGCTCAGGCTATAAGAATGCTGGGAGCCTATGCCTTCTTCCATTTGAGGCAAGGAGTTTGATTTAGTCCATGGAGTTTTTAGGTTTATTTCCCTGGTTTTGAGGCCTGTGCATCGTAAATAATCTCTGTTTTAAGACTTCCAAAGAGGTCTTGGCTGTTCAACTCTGATAGGCGTCGAATTACTTCTAACCACCCATTAGTTAATTACTCAGAGGGTGAGGAGCTTATTGGGCAGGGCGAAGATGATCCTTAGGGTATCCTTGACCAGGGGGATTAAGACAGTTAGATGGGGCAGACACAAGTCTCCAGGCCCTTCTGAATTCACTGTGTGTCCCAGTGAGGGAAGAATCCAGCCAAATGGGCACCATCCATGGCTATGTGGTTCTGGGGTGACATGAACAGTGATGGGTCTGGATAATGTTCAACCAACGTGGGGCGGAGGAACGTCCACCCGTACATGCAGGTAAGGACTATTTACTGAGGTCCTACTATGTGCTTTCTGAGGGTATGGCAGCAGGCAAGGCAGGACTGATGCTCTCATAGGGTTGACACTTACCTGGCAGATGGGCATCCAAGAAATACTGTAGGATAGGGTGTGTATTCATTTCCTAGCTGTGGTAACAAAGAACCACAGACTGGGTGGCTTAAAACAGCAAAGATTTATTCTCTCACAGTTCTGGAGGCCAGAAGTCCAAAATCAAGGTGTCAGTAGGGCCCTCCTTTCTCTGAAGCCTGGACAGTGGAATCCTTCCTTGCCTCTTGCAGCTTCCAATGGCGGCAGATAATCCTTGGCTGCGTCACTTTAAGCTCTGCCTCTGTTGTCACATGGCATTTTCCCCATGTGCCACTTCTCATCTTCTTACAAGGACATCAGTCATACAGGATTAGGGCCCACCTTATGACCGCATCTTAACTTGATTACATCAGCAAAGACCCTGTTTCCAAATAAAGTCAAATTCACAGGCTCCTGGGGTTAGGACTTCAACATACCTTTATAGGAGACATAATTCAACTTGTAGCAGGGCGTAATGGGGGAACTGATCTAGACTCGAAGGGAAGGATGGTGGTTTATCAGGGGGTTTGTAAGACTTCTCGGAAAAGCTGAAGCTTGAAGAATGTGTAAGAAAGTGGTGTTCGTCTTTGAGAAGTGGGGAAATGTAGCTGGGAAAGAGTTTGGACCAGGCAATACAGGCAACTCAGGAACCAGGAGAAGACCCAAAAATTAATTCCAAAGTCTTTGCAACAGTACTTTTTGGAACTCAAGTCATCTTTCTGTATCAAACCCACACTATTAACTGGGTACACTTTTATTTATTTCTAAGAAACTCCTTTATGCTCGGCTTATGTCTGACATTGTACCCAAGCCCCAGGTAAAGAAATGAAAATCAAATCAAGGTAGACACCTTAAAATCAAATTGACAATGCTCTTTGAGTGGCCTGAGTGAGACGATAGAAGACATACAGATAAAAAGTAAGAGATGGGTCAACCAAGGGGATAAGAGTTTAGGCTTTGGGATATGGAGAAATGGACTTGAGTTCTAGCTTTGTGGCTTCCGAGCCTATGTGAACTTGGCCGTGTGAGGTAACCTGTCAGTGCCTTAGTTTCTCATCAGTAAAACGAGTTACTAATCCCTGTGTTTCCAGCCTCTTGTCCAGAAAAGTTTAGTGACTGTTGGCAGTGGACCAATTATCGATACTATGCCAGACCCATAGCAAGTGCCCTGTAGATGGTGATTATGACGAAGACTTGGCCAGCCAACTAAGGACGTAAAGTATCCACGTGAGAAATTAAATCCTAAAAGATTTAAACCAAACATCAAGATAGGAATAGATGTCACAAAGCACAGAATGACTAATTGCCAACAAAATTTTACAATGAATAATTGGCATAAGAAAGAGACTGAGCTTTTTTTTTGGCCGCCCTGCGCAGCATGCGGGATCTTCGTTCCCCGACCAGGCTTCGAACCCACGCCCCCTGTAGTGGAAGCGCGGAGTCTTAACCACTGGACCGTCAGGGAAGTCCCAAGAGACTGAGCTTATAAGGGGGAGACCTAAGGGTGAGATGGGCTTTGCGGGATCAAGGGGGCAAAATGGGAGCATTGCTTGCAGAGATAATAGGGTGAATGGAGGACTGGAGAGGGCAAATTTTGAGTGTGGTTTTAAAACAATGAGTAGGGCAGTTTGACTGGAGGCAGATAGCCCTCTTGAAAAGTGAAATCCTGCCCCATATAGTTGAAAAGGAGTTTGGGGCTTGCAGTGCTTTTAAAACACACTCAGAAATTCTTTGACACTCTTCCTATCAAAAGGTGGATATTCATTTCCTTGCCTCGAATATAGGCGATCCTTGTGTCTTGCAATGGAAATGATGTTGCGTGACTTTGGAGGCTAGGTCATAAAGGGAGATGCAGCTTCTGCCTGGCCCTCCCTTTTGGGTCATTCACCTTTGGAGCTCTGAGCCATCTTATACAATGTCTAGGTATCCTGAAGCTGCCATGCTGGAGGGAACACGTGGAGGGATCACAAAGAACAGAGAGAGATGCCCAGGGAGCTGGAGCTGTTCCAGCCCCTGCTGTTTAAGTCTTCCTAGCCCAGGTACCACATGTGCAGGTGAAGAAGACTTCACCGTGGCCCCAGCGCCAGCCACTGATCCTCCAAGGCCATGAGAGACTCTATGTACACATTGCCTTGCTGAGCCCAGTTGCTTCCCAGAGACATAAGAATAATACATGATAGTTGATTTGTTATGCAGAGATAGATAACAGAGCAGGGCTGGGCTGTGAAAGTCAGCTTAAAAGGTGTGGATTTAAAGCTGTGGCCAGTGGGAGCCACGAAGGTGTCTGAGCTGTGACTAGCATGATCAAAGTAGTGATTTGGGAAGATGAATCTGGAGGCTCCTGCCAGGAGGTTCCTCCATGGATGTGGGGACAGCTGTTGAGAGGTGAAGATTGAGTCCTTTGTCTCTATTCCCTGGGAGCTGACGACTTGGCCAGGGCATTTTTCTGCAAGTAGGGCTCTGCCTGTCACAGGGAAGGGAGAGTTCGGATTGCCCAAGGACAGATGACAAGGAGGAAATCAAGGTGGGGACAGGAATTGGAGGAGGCATTGTGTGAGGTCCCTAGGCTTGCCTGTAACTCACTTCCAGCTGCTCCAGGGCTGGGGGTGTGGGCATTAGTGTCTTGAGTGAGTTTAGGATTAAAAGGTAAATCTTGGTGAAATCTTCAGTGTGTAAATTACCACATGAATCACCTGGTAGAGCATTAACATAAAATCTACAGCCTGGGGTGGCAATTACGGTAATTAAGCAGCCTAAGATGCTTTGACTTGGAGTCAGCTCTGTTCACTTTGGAAACAGAGCAAATAGGCGACCTAGCAGATAAGAGAGAAAACTGGGAGGGTCAAAGGCCTTCACAGGTAATTCACAGACTGGATTCCTCCATAACAGCCACAGGACGTCCATTTTCTCCTTTTCAAAATATGGATTCTTTCTGGGGGTGGGGTGGGCTCTGATGCCTTGCACTGTCCTTTTAAAAGCTGCAGCAATTGGTAGAAGCTGATTAAAGGGAACACGTCTTCTAAATGCAGATTCCCAGAACCATCACAGAGGAGCTGCTAGGGGGTGGACCTGGGGATTGGTATTTTTTAACAAGCATCCAGGTGGTGCCGACCCACTCCGAAGTCTGAGAAACCTGACCAAATGTTTTAGAGGAAAATTCTTCCTGCTTTTCTATCCTTGTTTGCACATGAAAAGGTTGTTTTTTTTTTTAAATTACAAATGTAACACATGTTCACTGTAACCAATTAGGAAAATCTGGTCTGCTTTTAATAAGTAATTAAAGATGGAACATTCACAGAATGATTCATGTGGAAATGTTCACTGGGGTGTTTTCTACTTACCAATTTATATCTCTGGGTAGTGGTTAACAGCTACTTTAGCCAGCGGAGGAAGAGGGAAGGGCATTTCTAGCTTGCCTAAGTGGCCTCGTCCAGGGCAGCTGCCACTCATGAGAACTCCAGTTGGAACCCTTTTCAAAGCTCCTGGGACACACCAGGCTGGACCAGCAAGGTTATCACTGAGAGGGTGAAAAAAGCCTGCCCAGAATGTTTTGAGTTATTGCCAGAAGCTCAGCAGATTTATCCATTCAACAATTATTTCATCGAGCACCTACTACGTGCCAGGCATTTCCTAGACATCGGGGGTGCAGCCGAGAACAGACCTGCAATTCCGGATTCTAGTGAGGCAAGGTGTCCATGTAGTTTCAACCTGGCCCAGGAAAAGTAGGTCATTGGAAGGATGCCAAGCCATATTCATCCACCTTTTCAGGAAAATCTTCCCCTGAAGAAGGACCTTCTTTCTACCTTGGACAAAAGATGATTTCATGAAATGCTGATACACTTATGTGAGGATCTCACATGCTTTGTAAAGCAGGGGTTGACAAACTGTGGCCCACGGGCTAAATAGGGATCACTGCCTATTTGACTGGCGCACAGCCCCACTCATTATTCATTCATTCTTTCATTCATTCATTTACATATTGCCTACGGCTGATTTGTGCCACCGCAGCAAACTCAAGGAGTTGCAACAAAGTAGGAAGTCTTTACTATCTGCCCCTTTCCAGAAAAAGTTTGCCAACCCTGCTGTGGAGAGCTTCGTGTGGCCCAGGCATGCAGGTGTCCTAAGTAGTCCATATGATTGGATGAGAGAGTAAAACATCAGCTTACGCTGGCGCTCTGGAGTTCCGGAAGAGGAGGGACCGCGCCCTGCCTCTGCGCTTTTGCGAACATCTGGCCTGCCGAGTGGTGTTTTCTGGACTTGTCGGGGTCATCTGACAGCTCCATCAAAGGTCACACACCTTCTCCGCTCTAGGCCCCCATGTGATGTCTGGGAGTCTTGCCTTAATCCACCAACAAGCCCTGGGTGGGAATTTAAGCCTTGTTTGGTTCTTCAGCTGATCTGCAGATAACACGGAAGGACAGCTGCCCCTGGAGCCAGGGTTGATAGAGATCAGGCAGAAAGTTGTTTGGGGAGGGCTGAGGTAGGGCCATAAACCATGCTGACAAGACTCCCTTGTCACTTACTGGTCGTATTCTTTCTTCTCCACCATCACCAGCGTTCCCGTTCGTTGGGGGATCTAATTACAGGTAGCAAGAATGCTAAGAGGCTCTTAATCCCCAGATATACTGGATGGATTTATGCTCCTAGGTGCCTTTGCTCTTTTATTCTCCGGTCAATGGGCTGGCTGAGCAAGAAGTCCAAATCCTTGGTGAGTTCTGCCTCCTGGGAGGTTAATGACGCTTTGTGAAGGCTGCCAGCTCCCACTGGGACAATGAATTGCCCCAGAGCTGAGCTTCCCAGAGTTTCCCAAGCTCATGACTCAAAAGGCTCTGACCATGGATGTAAAGAGGGGAAGGGAATTAGGCAGACTGCAGAGTGGGTTTAAATTTCACCTCTGTCCTTGGAAACTGGCTGGCTCTGGGCAGGACAATCCCTCTTCAAACCACCATGTTCTCATCTATAACACTGCCTAAGAGGATGGTGAAAGAATTCGATTAAATGCCACACACTGCCAGCCCCGTTGTAGGTGATCAGTAAGGCAAGTTTCTTTCTCTTTCTACTCCTCTGTTCTGGAAACTTGTATGGCTCCCTGCTACCAGCCCGATCAAAGCTGGGGAGGAGATGGAACCAGTGATGAATGGAGAGAACAGTGTCTCAGGCAGAGAGAACAGGAAGTGCAGAGGACCATGGATATTCATGGGTGTGGGTGTTTGTGGCCAGAAAGGGGAAGAAGCGTAGAAGTTTTGGCCAGGCCAAGTCAGAGGGGCTACATAAGGAATTTGGATCTGATACCAAAAAAAAAAAAAAAAAAGGTGGAGAATTTTCAGCTGGGGAATGATTTGATCTTGTACCAGTTTAAGGTGATGGCTTTGGCTGCTGCAGGGAGAATCCTGGCACATCCTTCTTGAAAACACAGAGTGGGTGCCTTTGTCCCTGTGACCTTCCTTGGTGCCTGAGTTTTCAGAAGAGTTTGCAGGTTTGAAAATGTAGGGGAGCGAGAGAAAAGCCGGTTCCTATTGAGAGCTCCCAAGGTCACATCAAGAGCCCCAGATACTTGCCTGGTGCTGCATAAAAGCCCTGCTGTTTTCCAGGGAAGAAAAGCAGTGGGTTCAGGTGCTGCTGTCTTGCCCATGACCTTCCTGCTGGTTGCGGCTGTCAAGGCTGCCTCAGCCCGAGGAGAAAGCAGCCCACAGTGTGGGCGGGGACTAAAATCATGCTGTGTTCTCTGAGTGCTTTGGAGCCAGACATACTCCACTCTGAATTGTACCTCTGCCATTTCCTAACTGGAAGGCCTCTCTGAGCCTTGATTTTCTCATCTGTAAAATGGGAATAGGGACTTCCCTGGCAGTGCAGTGGTTAAGACTTAGCCTTCCAATGTACCGGGTGAGGATTCAATCCCTGGTCTGGGAGGTAAGATCCCACATGCCTCGCAGTCAAAAAACCAAAACATAAAACAGAAGCAATATTGTAACGAATTCAATGAAGACGTTAAAAAAATTAAAAAAAAATAAGATGGGAATAATAACAGTATGGACTTTGTAGCATAGGTCTGAACTTTGAGAGAGAGAGGTATGGTATATACTGTATAAGCACATCACAGTCTATAAATGGTATGCATTGCTCTTATCTTTATTAGCTGCAAGATTGCTGGGTGTTTTCTTTTTTTTTTTTTTTTTGAGAAATTTGGAAAATCAATTAGAAAGAGAATTATAGCTCCTGATAATTCCAACACCCAGAATTTGAAGAAGTGTTACTATCTAGAGTCTTAAATGTTTATGTGTGAAGTCTGAAGAGCTTTGAAAGAATGGGAAGGGACAGAAACTCAGAGTTTATTCTTAGATAGATTGAATTTGAATCCCTGAATCCCCAGTTTCCTGAACTGTGTGACTTTGGGCAATTTACTGCACTCCTCAGGGCCCGTTTCCTCATCTGTAAGATGGCAATACTTCCTTCAGAAGAGTGATCACTGATATTAATAAGGAACCTAGTTGAAATTAAGTTTAAAATAGTTTTAGTGCGAAGTGCACTTTATTCTAATTCCTTGAAAAATGGTCATTCACGTATGATAGATGAGGTGACAAGAAAGTATGCTGTACGTTTTAACACAGGGTCCCATAGGCTGAGCGTTGGGCCTGGCACATCATAGATTTCAGGCCTGTGGTCCCTTCCTTCCCTTGGGCGCTGTGGATTCAGCCAGGAGAACTCCCACAGTGCCTTGGCTCTGATGTAAAGGCTCAATGTTCTCCCGTTGACACGTTATCCTCGTTGAAAACTGAGCAATCTTTCCAGAAAGGGAAAGGCCCTTTGCTCTGAGTCACGGGGTGGCCGGGATGGCGGTATTGTCTCCTGGAACCAGCGGACCTGGAAGAGGAACTCCTCCCTGGCTCAGCGCCTGGACTGCTGCCCGAGAGGATGTGTCAGCCCAGGGGCCAAGCCTGGCCCGGGAGGGGCTCCTCTCTCCAGTCTTGGCGCCAAGCAAGGTCCACTGGGGTCACTTGCAGGCCCCAGACTGATTCATTGGGGAAGACCTTCCTTCTGGTCACCCATGCCACCTTCACAGCACCGCCCCACCCCCACCCCCGCCATTCAGTCACTGAGGGAGTTTTGAAAACCAAGACCAGATCATGGCACTTACCAGCAGCTTCAGTGGATTCTGGAATAACATTCCACCTCCTACATTGGCTCACACAGCACAAGGCCACAGAGTGCAGTGGTCCAGAGGCTCCTACGACCCTGCCTTCCGCACATTCTTCGCACCTCTCTCTAGACCAGTGGTTCTTACTGGGGGTGCGGGGGCAGAGGAAAGGGAGGGGAGGGTGATTTTGTCGTTCAGGGCACAATTTGGCAATGTCCAGTGGTCACGACTTTGGGGGGAGGGTGCTATTTACTGATCGGCGTCTAGTGGGTTGAGGCCAGGGATGCTGTTAAACATTCTGAAATGCACAGGACAGTTCACATGACACCAAGTCAGCCGGTCCAAAATGTCAGTAGCATCAAGGTTGAGAAACTGGTATAGATCTCACCTCCTCCAGAAAGCCTTCCCTGAATCCCTGGATGGAGGAGGTACGTCCCTTGGCTCCCACGCCCTTCTGATCTTATCTGTCACAGCCTCCATCACTCTGTGTGATCCTTGGACTCCAGGGGAAGAGCCCGTATATGATTGTACCTACAGCTTTGTCTTCCTTTCTCTCTAGCTTGTGAGTCTCTGTAGGTCAGGGGCCGTGCCTTGTCCGCAGTTGTGTCTCTAAGATCTAGCATAGAACCTGACACATTGTAGGCACCCGGTAAATATTGGTTGAATAAATGAATGAATCTATAGGCTGAGACTCAAGAAAACTAAGTTATCTTCTTTACGGCCCCTATAATGCTCCCACTGGGCATGCTCTTTTTTTTTTTTTTTAATTTATTTATTTATTCATTTATGGCTGTGTTGGGTCTTCATTTCTGTGTGAGGGCTTTCTCCAGTTGCGGCAAGCGGGGGCCACTCTTCATCGAGGTGCGCGGGCCTCTCACTATCGCGGCCTCTCTTGTTGCGGAGCACAGGCTCCAGACGCGCAGGCTCAGTAATTGTGGCTCACGGGCCTAGTTGCTCCGCGGCATGTGGGACCTTCCCAGACCAGGGCTCGAACCCGTGTCTCCTGCATTGGCAGGCAGACTCTCAACCACTGCGCCACCAGGGAAGCCCTGGGCATGCTCTTAAACGTGCTCTCAATCCAGTCCCTCCTTCCAAGTTGGCTTAATACGGGGTCTCCCCGTAGGCTGGTCCTTGTGAAAGGCGAGTGTGGACGGAAGTGTGCTGAACTCTTTACAAAAGAGAAGACCCACCCTTTCGAACTAAGATACCATTATTTTCATGTGCTACCCTGATAATATCTGTTATCCCTCTATGCTTAGGAAAGCCCTGGATAAAGGCTTTGTGCTGTGAACAGTACAGCAACAGTCTCAGGGATCTTAATCTCTTATCTATGACTTTATTTTGGAAAATTGTGCTCGCTCCTAGCTCCACCCTTCCCCCCCCCACCCCACAGTCCATGCTAATGCTTTCAACAAAGATCCCCCCGAAGGCGAAATACATTGAGTTCATCCAAGCCAGGAGTCACCCCCCAGCCCAACCCCGGAGTGGGTGGGGGGACTAGTGGGTCCCACCCCCCATTCAATCTTGTACTATCAGCTCCTCACACACCCTTAGAATCACCAAATGGAGTTTAAAACAATGGGAGTTCGAAGAGGGAAAAAACAGTAGTAGATTTGGGGCTCTTCCCCTAAGCCAAAGTTTCTCAACTTCAGTACTGTGGCTATCTGGGACTGGATAATTCTTTGTGATGGGGTGCTGTCCTGTGCACCCAGGATGCCTTCTTTTCACAATGTCAACTGTTGGCATTGGGGAGGGCAATGATCAAGATTTTTATCTGCGTCAATAACCTAGGGAAGAGTAAATGTTGGGTAGTAAGGAAGGGTCCTGAAGTCTAGCCACAGATTCTTCATGAGCCAGCTGAGTGGACTTAGGGAAGTCAATAGACCTCTCTGAGTCCTAGTGTCTGGATGGATAAATGAGATATCCATTCAGTTTCCACTCACTCATTCATTTTCATGGGTTCACCATCTAAAATCTGGTCATTGTATATCTGTTACGTATGTGGCTCATGCAATGATTTAATCCTCAAGAACACTTCATAAATTTACCTCTCTGACCTTATCTCCTCCTCCTCACCCTTTCACCACCCCCCCACTGTCCCCACCCCTGGCTTCCCTGCTGCTCCTTCAATACACCCGGCACACTCCTACCTCAGGGCCTTTGCACATGCTGTTCCCTCTGCACGAAACATTTTTGCCCAGGTATCTGCATGGTTTGCTCTCTTACCTCCTTTAGATCTTGTCTCAAATGTTACCTTCTCAGTGAGGCCTTTCTGGATCACTGTATCTAACCACCCCTCCCCCTCAACCCACTCCAACACACACACACACACACACACACACACACACACACACACACACACACACACAGAGTCTCACTTACCCAATCCCCCTTCCCTGCTCTGGTTTTTCTTCATTTAACCTCCTATGCAGTTTTCTTACTTGTTTTGTTCATGACCTCTCCTCCTGCACAAGAATGAGGGTGGAATCTGTGTCTGTTTTGTTCACTGCTCTATCTCCAGTGCCTAGAATGCTACTCGGCCCCAAATTAGTGCTCAAAAAAATATTTGAGTAGGTGAATGGATGAATAAATGAAAACAAATCTTATTATCTTTTGTTTTACAGAAACTGAGGCTCAGAAGGGTTAAATTGTTTGTCATAGTTAGTAAAAGACAGAGCCAAAATTTGATTCCTGTTCTACCTGCCCCATGAGCTAGATGGCCCTACACAATTATACATCAAATGAACTAACTATGATTTTGCCAGACCTTCTGAGGGCAAGTGTGGATGTTCATAGAGATTTCATCAGAGAGCTGATTCAAATATTGAAGGTGTCTCTTTTTTGAATCTTTTTAACAAATAAAGGGGGAAAAAAAAACCCTGTCTCTACAATAGGATGTCTATGTTCATGGTTGTTTCAGATTTGGGTTTCAACAAAAGTCCAAACGAATGAAGAGAAAAACATCACCGACAGCATATGTTTATCCTCATTGTTTCAAACCCAACCCGTCACGGCATTCTGTTTTTTAAATAGACTTTCTGGAAAACAGCAATATCCGTCTGCTACCCGCGCCCTCGCCAACTACTGCAAAACAAAAAGGCCATAAATAGGACTTGGGAAGCAATCGCTTGCTCGTGCTGCTCAAATAGGAACAGTAGAAAGTTCAACTGCATCACACAATGGCTGGTTCCTGGTGGGAGTGTGTGTGTGTGTGTGTGTGTGTGTGTGTGTGTGTGTGTGTGTGTGTGTATTGGGGCTGGGGCAGTTGCTGGAGTCTTTTCAGCTACAGAATGAGGCCCGCCCCCCTTCTTTCTTGAATGTTCATATGCTCATGGGAGTGAAATGGATTCTGATGTATAAGGCAGGAGGCTCCAAGGCCATGACACCAACAGCTATTGATGGCAGCATAATAGCTGATACACTCAGCTTTCCCGCTGTGGGTGCTGGATGCATCGTGCCTGGTCGTCCTCAGAAAACACTTGCATGGCGTGTTCTGAGGTTTTGGGGTGCCCTTGGGGCCTGGCCCCTCGCATTAATGAGAATAAACCCTCACAATGAGCCTCCCTTTCCCCAGCCTTGTTCTACGCACTGAGTACGGTACCTGAAGTCATTTAATCTTCATTGCAACCCTTGGAAACAGACCCTGTTTCCATCCCCTTTTAACATGTGGAAAAGTGTGGGTCAAAGACACAAAGTGACTTATCTCTAGGCACAAAGCTAGGAGGTTGCCAAGCTGATATTTGAATCCAGAGAGTGGGTCCCAAGGTGGCATTCTAAACCTCCGGGATACACCTGCTCACATCCTCGGGCCTCCTTTGACTTTCATCTTGTGTTTCTAAGGCCCTCACCCTAAAAGACAATAATGTCAGCACACCCCACTAACTTAAATATTTACTGAGTCCCTACTTGGATGACTGATTTCTGGAAATCCTCACATCAACGTTCTAGGAACTTTAACCATTTCCCTATTTTTCAGGCATAGACTCCAGGCTCAGCAAAGTTAAGGAAATTTGCTAGGATTTCATAGCCAGAAAGTGGATAGAATCATGCATTGAACCCCAAAATGTCTAGATTCAACTTATGAATGTCTAGGTGTATATAGCCTTTGCTCTTACGCTATTTAGCAGTTTTATGTTCTCTTGCCTTCTACTTCTCGTTACAACCCCACTGGCTGATTCTGGTTTTCTCCCAGTTCTAACTTGTGACCTGGGTCAAATTATTTAATCTCTGTGTGCCTCAGTTTTCTCATCTGTAAAATGGGGATGATAATACTACCTGCTTCAAAGGATCATTATAAAGACTTAAGTAAGCTCATATAAACTTTAGAACAATACCTGGCATGTGAACAATTATAATTGTTATAGTTACTGTCATTATCATTATTTCTTATTAGAAGTTGTTTCTCCTTTTGTCTAATGCAGAAAAGTCATTTCTGTCTCTGTCATTTCTACCTAACCATCTTTACTACTTCCTGCTTCGAACACCTAAATCCTACTATTGTTTAAGAGCCACCACCTCCACGAAGCCTTCCCTGGTTTCTCCAGGTCTCACGGACTTCTATTCCCTCTCCAAGTCACTCCAGCCTATAGCAGAACCCTGTGCTTCTATGAATATGCCCTGCTTACAGAGTGTCATCATTCCCTCCTCAATCAGGTACCATCCTGCACTGCTATGAGTGACCCCTAGTTCTTGAGAAATGGTCCTCTCCTGAGTCAGGCACTAATGTGTAGACTTTGTCTTTTGTTGGCCCAGAGGGCTTAGAAGAGTGCTGAGGCCACTGTTCAATACTGGGAAGAGTGCCAGGCTTGGGATCTGGCAAGGACTTGGGTGAGAATCCTGGCTTAACCACCTAAATCATCATTTAACTTCTCAGGTCGTGGGTATCTTGTTAGTAAATGGGGGATAATAATCTCTACCTTTCAAGGGTGGTTAGAAGCAATCGGTGGGAGAATGTCTATGCAAGTGCCTGTATCAAATACTGGATTAGAGCCTCCTTACATTGTTAATAATAGCAGCTCAATATTGATCAGTCACTTACAATATGCTAGACCCTGCCTGTGCTAAATATTTTACATATATTATTCTCCTATTTAGATAATTATTCAATAGACATCAAAAGCACAAGCAACAGAAAGAAAAATAGATAAAAGCACAAGCAACAGAATTAAACATTTTCACTTTGCAGGACACTATCAAGAAAGTGAAATGACAAGTCATAGAACAGGAGAAAATATTTGAAATATTTAATTAATACTAAGAAATATCAATATGTAATTAATACTTGATAAATACGAAAATATTTACAAATCACATGTCTGATAAGAGACTGGTATCCAGAGTATATAAAGAACTCTTATAACTCAATAAAAGACAAATAACCCAATTAAAAAATGGGCAAGGAATCTAAATAGACATTTCTCCAAGGAGGTGATATGTTAATGGCAGAAAGACACATAAAAAGATGCTTGACATCATTAGTCATCAGGGAAATCCAAATCAAAGTGAGATACCATTTCACAGCTACTGGAAGAACTAGAATCAAAAAAGACAGATAACACGTGCTGGTGAAGTCATAGAGAAATTGGAACCCTCCTACACTGCTGGTGGGAACGTGAAATGCCACAGCACTCTGACGGTTCGGTTGGTCCTCAAATGATTAAACACAGAGTTACCATATGATCCAGCAACTCCACCTCTAGGTATTAGAAGAGAATGGGATGAAGTGAGACAACCCAAGAGAAATGAAAAGAGAAATGAAGACACATGTTCACACAAAAACTTGTCCAAGTGTTTATAGTGGTATTATTTATAATAGCCCAAAGGGTCAAACAGCCCAAATGTTCTTCAGTAGATGAATGGATAAGTTAAATGTGGTCTATCCATATAATGGAATAGTATTCAGCTATAAAAAGGAATAAAATACTGGCACATGCTACAACATGGATGAACCCTGTGAATATTATGCTCAGTGAAAGAAGCCAGTCAAAAAAGACCACATATTATATGATTCCATTCATATATAATGTCCAGAACAGGGAAATCTATACAGACAGAAAGTAGCTTAGTGGTTGTTTAGGGCTGGGGGAGAGATGGGGGTTGGAGAAGTGACAGCTAAAGAGTACAGAGTTTCTTTTTGAGGTGACAACAATGTTGTAAAATTGATTGTGGTGATGCACATTTCTGTGAATATACTATAAAAACCATGGAATTGTATACTTGAAATAGATAAATTTTGTGGCATGTGAACTGTATCTCAATAATGCTGTTATAAAAATAGTTATTCAATGTTTATTCTCTAAGAAACAAAATCAGAAGGGATACTGCTGTCAAATACAAAAAAGTCTTTCTTGACTCTTGGGGAAGGAGATGCTGATAATGGTAGTATACACCAAAATGGTGTGTATTAGTTTCTTATTGCTGCTGTAACAAACTTAGTGGCTTCGTACAATACAAACTTATTATTATTTAATAGTTCTTCAGGTCAGAGGTCTGAAATCAGTTTCACTGGGCCAAAATCAAGGTATCAGCAGGGCTCTTTTTATTTTGCAGGCTTCAGGGAAGAATCCATTTACTTGCTTTTTTCCAGCTTCTATGTTCCATCTGCATTCCTTGGCTCATCACACTCAAATCTCTGACCTCTACTTCCATCTTCAGATCTCCTTCCCTGACTCTGACCCTCTCTTCTCCCTCTTATAAGGACCTGGTGATTACATTCAGCCCACTGGGATAATCCAGGATAATCTTCCTCCCCCTCAAATCCTTAACATAATCACATTTGCAAAGTCCCTTTTGCCATGTCAAGTAACATGTTTACAGGTTCTGGGGATTAGGACATGGACATCTTTGGAGGGGGGTCATTATTCTACCTCCTACAGGGTGTTAGAATCTCCATTCCTTTAAAAAGGAAATGGTCCTTCACCTGTCCCCTGTGATATAGTTTATCTGCCAAGACAGGAGGTTTTTGGAGGTCCCTTCTGGCTTGAGGCTTCTGATGAGTTCTTTAAGTTTCTGACTTTCTTTGCTTATTCTTCCTCTGGAATGAGTGAATATGGGAAAAGGGGTCTTGGCTCTCAGACAGGGCTGTCTGAGTCTCAGCTGTATTACTTACCTGCTATGTGACTATGGGAGAATTAATTAACCTCTTTAAGCCTTAGTTTCCTTATCATCAAAATGAAGATTATACTATGCAGCTCCTAAAACTGGTGTGAACAATGAGCAATGACCTAAGCATAAAGAAATTGTTTATTAGTTGGTAGCTATTGTTATCAACATATTTTCCCCCATTCTCACCTCTGTCTCTTTACTTCCTATCATAGGAGTTTGCACAGTCTCTTGAAAATATCTGTACTCTTGTCTATCTATCACTAAATAGTGAGCTCCTTAAAGGAATGGACAAAGGTCTTCTCTCTCTGAAGGCATTGCAAAGAGCAGATAGATGGATGGATGAATGGACAAATGAATGAATGGGTGCATAGATGGATAAGTGATGGATAGGAGGCTGTGTGGTATGTATGTAGGTAGGTAGGTATGTAGTTATATATGCATGTATGGGTTCATGAATGAATGGATAAGTACATGGATGGATGGATGGATGGCTAGATGGATGGAAGGGTATGTGTATGAATAGATGAATGGATATTTGGATGGACTTATGGATGTATAAATGCATGGATGAGAGGGTGGATGCATGTATGGATGGGTGTATATATGTATGTATGTGTGTATGACTTGATCAATGGATGAATGGAAGTTTGGATGATTGAGTAAATGAATAGATAGATGAACACGTGTATGTATATGTATGAATGGGTGAACGTATGGATGCATGGATACAGGAATAAACTGATGAATGGACTCATTAATGAATGGATGATGGAGGCATTCATGCATATATAGATGGATGGATGATTGAGTGGTTTTACGGATGAATGGGTAAATGGGTGATCATTTTAAAAATTGCATTCTGGCACTCAGAGCAATATATTCATGCTAAGTCTTTATCACCGAGGGTTCTGATCCCGTCTCTGAACCCAAACATGGGAAAAGCGTACACTAGAATAATCTATCATGTGTCCCATAAAAGGACGCCTGGTGAAACATGGCACCATAGTAAATGGATATAGCTCAACATCACTGCAGAAGTGTTCACTATAATTGTCTCTAAATGCCTTCTCAATATGATATCCCAGAGGCTGATTCAAAGCTTGGTCCAGCTTCCTCAGCACAAAAAGATAAGACTAGAGGGGAGCCCAGATGCCATTTGTTTTGACCCTTTGATTTTTCAGACAGGGAAATCAAAGCCCAGAGGAGGGAAGGGACTTGCCTGAGGTCACACAGCAGATGAGCACCAGACCTGAAACAAGAACTCAGGGTTCAAGACCAGAGCTTCTGCTATAAAGTGCTACCTGGCTTTCTTTGTTTTGTCAGACCTCCCTGTCCTCAGATGCCTCTCCCAGGCAACCTCTTGGAACATCCCCAAATGAAGACCTTCTCTCTCTTTGACTCTGACAGTCACGGATCCCGAGAGCCAACTTGAACTTGTTCATCTCCTGTGTGACAGTCATTAACTTAGCCGCCAACACCTGGCCCGCGGAGCAGTTGGAAGGATTTAGAAAGACAAGGAATTTGCCTTGTGTGGGTAGATTCCAAAAATGCCCTCTGGGGTTTCAGCATTTAAGGCTTTCCCCTTGTCTCCTGATTTTCTAAAGGGCAATCTTTCTTCTCTTTCTCTTTCATTAGTAGAATAAAAGGAAGGAAGACAGACACACACAGAGAGTTTGCCCTAGTTACTTAACAAAGGCACGCCACAAAGATTGTGTTTGTTCATCTCTGGGGCCGTGGGGGCCCTATTAGTCTTCCTGGAATCTTCAGCGTGTCAGTAATGAACTCCCAGCCCTTCCTGCTCTAGGGCTCTATCCTCCCTCCCTCCCACCCGGCTCCCACCTTGCCTTGGGAGCTGCCCAGGAAAGCCAGGATGTTGAGCAGGGCCCTGTTGCAATGGTTTTGTATTTATCTCTGGCTTTCTGAAATTTCCAGTCTTGAAAGAATCTAAACCTCTGTAGGAGGAACCTCTCACCTGCGGGGATCACCTCTTCTGGTCTCAGGGCCAGAGGCATGGGAATAACAACAGCCACCGCAGCACATCAGTAATAATAACAACTGCATCCAAAGGGCTGACCATGTGCCAGTCACTGCTCTCACTCAGTCCTCACAACAGCTCTGTGAGGGGTATGCCGTATGCAGCCCCATCTGATGGGTAGAGAAACTGAAGCAGGGAAAAGTCCACCTAGCTTGGATTCCAGCACTGTGTTTAATTACTGCATTATACCAGGTGCCATACCTAGTGTTTTACCTGGATTAATTCGATTAATCTTCTTTATGACCTAACCAGGTAATCACTATCCTTATGCCTATTTACAGAGATGGAGATACTGGGAACAGAGAGGTCGAGTCACTTGCCCAAAGACACACAGCTAGTAGATGACAGAGCTGTACGCCGTCTTCCCAGTGGCAGTGACTTTGTAAATACTTTATAGAATTATAAAGTCATAAATATTTGGGGCTGGATGGGCTATAAGGAGCATCTAGGTGAAATATTATAGTTGAAGAAATAAGAGCCAGAGAAGCAAAGTGACTCACCAACGATCATAAGGCTGGTTAGCTACAGACTTCCTGGCAGAGTTGTAGAATAATGATAATTATAATTACTATTATTTTACATAATTAAAATATTTTAAATTATTATTATTATTATTATTTTAAGAATTGCAATGGGCCTTGGGGATCTTTTGTAAATCCACACTCTGTTTTGTGCAAATCAAATTGCAAAGTCAGGGCTTCCCTGGTGGCGCAGTGGTTAAGAATCCACTTGCCAATGCAGGGAACACAGGTTCAAGCCCTAGTCCGGGAAGATCCCACATGCCGCGGAGCAACTAAGCCCTTGCGCCACAACTACTGAGCCCACATGCCACAACTACTGAAGCCTGTGTGCCTAGAGCCCATGCTCTGCAACGAGAAGCCACCACCATAAGAAGCCCGCACACCGCAACAAAGAGTAGCCCCTGCTCGCCATAGCTAGAGAAAGCCCGCGTGCAGCAGCAAAGAGCCGATGCAGCCAAAAATAAATAAATAAATAAATTTATTTAAAAAAAATTGCAAAGTCATTAAAATAATAACTTGTTAAGCAGCCTGGTGGGGCATTTGAGAACACCACCCCACTGAAACACACACATATACACATACACCAATCTTCCTTGGGTAGTGCTTTGGGTTTTGATATGTGAGGTGTGTGTATTTGTTTCTTTTTCCCCTTAGACGGCACTCAAGGACGAAGTGGTCACGAGGGATCCGTGTGTGTCCTGGAGGAGGTCATATTTGCCACCACCTGAGTTCGGTTTCCTGGGAATAAAAGTGTGGCTTGGACCCAGGAGGGGGACATTGTTGAGAAAGAGAAATTGGAGCTGATTAATGGGGTTGGGGGGGGAGGCAGCACAGAGACAGGAGCAGGAATGATTCTGCCTGGGAAAAACTGGAGGCAACTGCATCTCGGTTTTGCAACCAAGATGGGGCAGGTCCACAGGCTCTGAAAGCTTACATGACAGGGTTGGTAGAGATGGGGCAGGATAGGCTGAAAGTAAAAGATAAAATGCCAAAGACCCTCCAGATGTCATTGATCCTAACCACATATTTAGGACCCAGAAACTGATCACATTTCATCTTCCGTGACCCTTCAGAACAAAGTTTCTCAGTTTGGGAGGGACTTTCAGAAGATACAGGACCAGGACATTATATAACATGACACCACTCAGTGGAAAACGTATTCTCTTTTCTATTCCTTCGCATTCCTTTGGATTTCTTCAGGTAGCAGATCCTCGTTCCGTGCTTTGACTGCTTTACCTCTTCCAACACTTGCTAACCTCTCTTAAACAGAAGGACGGCTCCCCTCAGGCCCAGAGCCCTTCCAGAGTTATCTGACTAGAATTTAGCATCAATAGTTTGTGTTCCGTATGTTTATTTTCAAGGTGACTTTCTATTTGGAGTAAAGGACCCTGGGATGCCAATGACTGGAGTAATATAAAGTTGCTTTTTGAAATAAACGTATTAGACAGCAAAATGAGTTGGCATGAAGAACATCATTAAGTATAACAGTACAGGCAGTATATGGAGGTTGCAAAATTCATGACGATAATACAGGATGACTGATGTTGGGGGACATATCAGTCTAGATGAGAAATGGAGAGAGAGCAGACAGGGTGAGCATGGGGAAAGGGTGCCTTTTCTGAATCACAGCAAGGTGCCATAGGTGTTAGCTGTAGGTCTGAAAGTTGGCAACGGATAGGGAATGGCTGAGTGGTGTAAGGCAGGATAAGCTTGCTGCTGTCACAAATAACCCCAAACTTCAGTGGCTTCACCCAATGGAAGGCCAATCAGGTGCTCCTCATTGGTGAGATGTCTTCCACCAATGACCACCAAACGATGCTCATTTAGGGACCCAAGTTCCTTCCAGAGCCTTAGCCTCTCCATGTAGCTGGCAAATGATCATCATGGGCAGTTTTTATGGGCCACGTCAGGATGTGCACTTAACACTTCTTTCACATCCCACTGGCCACAACTCTGTCGCGTGACTACACTAACAGCAAAGGATTCTGGGAAATACAGTCTAGCCATCTACCGGAGAGGAAAAGGTGGGGTTTGGGAGGGCAGCTAGTCAGTCTCTGCCCGTGATGGTTAGTTCATTCAATTTATTTATTCAATATTCATTCAATATTCATTTACTCATTCAATATTTCAATATTTATTCATTCAATATTTATTGAACATCTAGCTTATGACAAGCATTTTTGCATCTCAACTTAATTAAAGTGATGGCTTTGCCCTTTTCATATATGTTTGGAGATCATTTATGAGATAAATATGAAAAATCAATTGCACATACTGTATTTTCAGCTAAATGGAGTGGTGAGTCTACTCTTTTCGTGTGTTTAGAGATAATTTGTGAGATAAAAATTAAATTAAAATTAATCCCACATACTATAGTGTATTTAAATGACCTTTTCAGAAATAATTACTCATCTTCAGTGGAGGTGCTTAGGGGTAAAGGCCATATCTTAGGTATTATTCCCAAGTACCTAGCACTGAGCTAGGCACATGAATGTTTTCTGGAAAAGAATGTAGAAAAGAAGTTTCTAGAGACAATGACTATATCAGACTGGCACTGGACTAGCGAGTTGGGTTGCCCACTAACAGCCAAGATCTTCACCCACATCACCATCTCATTAGCCCAGGACAGAATCCCAAGACTGAAAGGAAGGATGCTCTTGGCATCCTTTCCCCATCTCCTCTGTTGCCATGGGAACATGTCGTCTGGCAGCCACAGGTCAGGAGAGGCTGGGGACCCTAGACATTCTTCAGGGCCTCCTATCCATGAGCCCTGATAGCCCTTCTTTTACCCAAGGCACAGGTGTTCTCTTACCTGAGGCACAGGTGGTATTTTCTGCTTAATAAGATCTACGTGAACTTGCCCGTTGAACTCATCCATGGGCGAATTCCTCCAAAGAGTGGGGTTCAGAGAGTGTCCCAGGAAGGTCCATTCATCTAATGTGCATTGAACATCAATTCAACACTTCCAAATTCTGCACAGTCCTTGTGTAAGTTGTTTCTTTGGACACCTACCTTGGGAATGGTTTGCAGGTCTTGGCATATCTGCTCCATGAACCCCAATGACACCACACTGCTTATAATGTTCTAGGATAGTTCTAGGATATTTGTCTCCTCCTATTCATGTTATCCACATAGTTAAGACCAGTTAAGACCCTACTATTAAAAAAAGGTGCCCTTAAACATATATCTTGGGACATTTCCCCATGTCATTAATGTTATTTGTATGGTTTTAATATTTCCAAATAATTTGGTTCTTTATCAAAGATGTTTAAGCAGGGGAGGATATAATCAGATTAGAAAATTTTTAACTTTAGAATGCTAATTCTGGAGCAGTATGGAGCACAGGGTGATGGGGATAGAGAAGCAGATAAGAGTGGAAAAGAAAAAAAGGCAAGAGGCTGGTGGAATAGTCAGGCAAAGCGCACTGGTACTCAGAGAAGCAGCCAAGTGTGCTGGCTGTAGGTGTAAGCCCTGGAATGAGACTGTTTGCATTTATTTGAAGGTTCATGCACTTACTAGCTGTGTGCCTTTAGCCAAGTAACGTCATCTCCCCCAGCCTCAGTCTCCTCATCTCTAAAATAGGTTCACTGATGGTACTTGCATCACAGAGTTGCTTGAGGGCTCAATGAGATAATTCATGTGAAACACTCTGTGTAATGCTTTATAAATTATAAGTTGTATAATTTTAGAATATTTATAATCTATAATTCATATAAAACTACTCTTAAGTCGTGCCTGGCATATATAAGTGCTCTGTGAGAGTTAGCTGGTATTCTTGTGGCTCTGATAGCAGGGCATGAAGATTGTTTGGGAGGAATTAAAATGATTTTGTGTGCCTGGGTGAGCGATGGCGCCTTTGGCCCAGATATGAAAGGTTGGGGCCCATTGAGGGAAGGATGGGGAGCTGGGTTTGGGCCTTTTTGACTGCTTATGATCTCCTAGCCCCATGTCCCGCACAGTGGGTGAGGGACTTACCTGGTCTCCACAAGTCCAGGAACTGGCTTAGCTGGGCTTGTGGACATAGACAGCCTGAAGACTTTGTCAGGACCAAGGGACACACACCTCTCTGCTATCTCTCTCCTTCATGTTCCCATTTAAGGAAGATTCCGGGGTCTAGGGTGTCTGATCGTGGGAGACCTGGGACAGAATAAGGAAAGGATTCACTGCTACTACCTCTCCCATCCATTTCCACATTGGAAAACGCAAATGGTGTCACATCACCCTCTCCTTAAAATCCTCTTTTGGTGTCTCACGGCTCTCACGATCTGAGATGAGCCCTTCCCACAGCCGCTGCATGTTGCTTTCGCCTGGAAGCAGCCTCTGAGACGGAGTCTAGGGCACAGGCCGATTTTTCAGGTGTGCTCTTGGGACCAACACCTGCAGAGAGGAGGGGAAGGAAGCAGGCGCAGGCAGAAGGGGCAGTTGGGCCAGGAGGCAGGCCTGACAACAGACTTGGCCAAACCCCTGGAGGAGTCTGGAGCTAGAGTGGCCCTTCGGTGTTGTTTCACACTGCGCTGGCACGGCTAGATCTTCACGTTCTTTATATTCACATGGACGGCCATTGGGGTGGGTTCCCCTGAGAAGGGATGTGACCTTGGGCTAGGCTGCTGTCTGCTCCTGGGGGAATCCTTGAAGGGGCTGATGGCTGAAGGTCAACTCAAATCCTAACAGAACTCTTGGCAGCTGGGGCAACACGCTTTTCCTTAGAAGGATCTGGAGAGTGTGCCTCTGTGTCCACTTCAGTGGTCTACAAGGCCCGGCACGATACGGGCTAAAGACCACCCCAGTCTTTTCTCACTTAACTGCTCTTCCAGTCTCTGTGCTCTAGCCACACTGACCTCTTCTCTTTGCCCCGAGTGCCACATACTGTTTTGTGCCTCGGGCCTTCACACATTCTCTACCTGAAATGCTCTTTCTACCTGTTTTTATCCGACCAACATCTAACTTGTGCTATCAATCTCAATTCAAATGGCTCTTTCTCCTGGAAGCCCTCCTTGAAACCCTGATACATTCAGGATCCCCTGTTTTGTGCCAGCAGTACCCTATGGGCTGTTCCTTCACCAGTCACAATTGCAGATTTATTCGTGTGAGCCTTTGTTTGCTCTCCTCCTTATCAACTGAAAGCTCCGTGAGAAACAGGATCTGGGTGAGCTTGGGTTCCCCATGGCGTCCACCTGGCCCATAGGCACACTCAAGAATGATCAGTTTCCTCTTCTCTGTTCCCACTGGGCTATAGAAGACCTCCTTTTATGACACCTTTTAAATTTTGACCAAAAAAAAAAAATGCATTCACAAGTTCTGATATTTACAATTTCCCAGTATGAGGACACCAAACTGGGGGACAGGTTCCATTACTTACCCTTTCAGCCACAAGCTGAAATATATTTTAAAAAATGGCTTTGGAAAAAGGCAAACCTGACCTCAAATCTTCATTGTGTCACTTGCTAGCTGTGTGACCTTGGGCAAGCCACTTCATCTCTCTGAGCCTCTCAGCTTTCTCTTTTGAAAACTGCTCCCTATTCCTTAGGATAAAATGGGATGTTGTACAGAGCCCAGCATAATACCTGGCACACAGTAAGTACTTGATGAATACTGCTTGCTCCTCTCTTCTCAGATGCAGATTAGATTCTTGCCACATTGCTGTCTGTCAAGAACAGCAGTGAGGGACAAACCTCAGACAAAGACAGTGGCTTAATCGTCTCACCCTCCTGGTTGCTGACGTCACTGGGGCCAAGGCTTGTTTGCCTTGGAAGATGTGCTGATGGCTCCCAAGGTGGTCTGTTTACCTGGTGGCCTTTGAGGGCTGGGGCAAGGGATCGGGAGACCCAGAGGCTCCTGGTCAGGTCAAAGGGGCTTGCTAGACAAGCTGGGACAGAAGCCTGGTGCTGCATTGATCCAAAGTGGAGTACTGGTTAATCCCTGTTGCTTTTGGAAAGATGGCTCCATGTGCCACTTACGGAGACTGGGGGGACCTTTTAATTCCTTGATGATGGCTTGGGCATTGAAACACTCTGGGCAGGAGGAACTATATTCATGAAGGTGGTGGTTTTAGGTGGTGATGTTCCAGGCCCAAAGGGTTCCTGGCATGGCATCCCTCTTTTCCAGATGTTGGTAGTTGGACTTCACGTGACACATTTGGCCCTGATAGGTATGTAACCTCTTCCTTCCCAAGGAGCTTATTAAAAGGAGTCTTATGGGGGGAATTCTTTAATAACCTATTGAGTATTTTGCTAAGTAGTCATCTTTATAATTTGTTAATCATGTAAATTTGGCTGTTGCTAATCATCCAGCCATCCACCCTTTCACTTATTTACTTACTAATGCATGTGCTCTTTATTTACCTATCGTCCATTGATTTATTCATTTACTTTCCCATTCATGCATCCAGTCATTCATCCATTCCTCCATGTTTTTATGTATCTATCCACCTCCCCATCTATCCATCTACCTCTCTGTCCATGCATCCAACCAGCTATGCATTTATCCATCCATCCATCCAAACACCCACCCATCCATCCATCCATCCATCCATCCATCCATCCATCCATCCATCCATCCATTCATCCACCCATCCACCCATCCATCCATCCATCCATCCATTCATCCATCCATCCATCCATCCATCCATCCATCCATCCACCCATCCATGCATCCATCCATCCATCCCCTCACCTACCCATCTGTGTCTCCAACCACCCAACATCTATTCAGCCATTTGCTCTTCTTTTCCTCTGTTCTTTAACTAATTATTCCTCCATGGACTTTTACTGAGTACTCACTCTGTCCCTAGTCCTATTCTAGGCACTGGAAAGATAGGACCTTGGCTTCTCAGAAGCACATGGTGTCCTGGCAAAAACCAGCATATCACTAGATAATTACCACCCAGAAAGACAAGTGGAAATTAGGTTTCTTAAAGTTGGGTGTAGCTTCATGCCAAGTAAATATCAGTGAAGTCCCAACTCCTTGAGTGTCCTAGGACAAGTTCCTTTACTTTTAAGGCGAGATGGACAGAGTATGTGTAACTGAGGGAAAAGGCCAATTTCACTTTTCACTTTTCAAAATCTTTAGCCTCTTTTGCAATATCTGTCAAGTTTTCAACTAATTTCCTTTTCTAGCAATCTCACTTCTAGAAATCGGCTTGGACACAACCCAAACACCCAACTACAGGGAACTGTTAAAATACATTTTGGTACATCTGAACAATAAGGCAGTGTGCAGTGTTTGAAATGCAAAAGGTAGAAGTTTATGGGCTGATAGGAAAAAGAGTTCAAGATGTATTTTTAAATATGGAAAATTAAACTGCAGAACAGTGTGTCTAGAAGAATCACTCTGTGAGGGGGATGTGAGATCACACAGATGTGACCACCTCTCTCTCCTATTTATCACAGATCCTTCTTTCATTTTGGGCTGCAAAGAGAAACTTTCTAGAAGAACCAGAATCTGTTTTTCCACATCATTTCATCCCCCAAACCTAGAAGAGTGTCTGATCCATAGTAGGCATTCAATAAGTATTTATTGAATGAATACATGGATGCATAATAAAACAGCAAACTGTCACTATTGACTCTGGGATGTGGAAATAAAGGTTTTGTTCGGGACTTTTGTCTTTTCTTTTATTACATAAAATACATGAATGTTTTACTGCGAAACTTTTAAAATTTAAACGCAAAGTAAAAAAAAAAAATCCCTCAACGCGGCCAGCCTTCCTGGTCTCCGGGAAGGGATCAGACAGTTGGGGTGACGCGTCTCCGTTTATCCAAACTGTTTTTCATGTCCAATTAGGGAAGGGAGGCTTCTGCGTTTCAAACCTCCACTCTCCCATGAGGGAAAAGCCAGACCTATGGGAGGAAACAATCATCTGTTTGTGTGTGTGTGTGTGTGTGTGTGTGTGTGTGTGTGTGTGTGTGTGTGTTCTGGCCCAGGCACTGAGGCCCATTAACCCTGGACACCCTTTCTGGGGTAGGAGCTGACATTGGGGAGCTGTTGACAGTCCCTCCACGTGACCTCTTGCACAATGCCAGGGGCAGCTCAGCAGCTTAGAAAAAGGGAGAAAACAAACAAAAAAGTCGGCTGAGTCTGTCTGTTCTGAAGAAACTCAAAGAGGTGTTTGACAGTCAGTAAATGCCAGCTTGGCTGTTGTTTTTAATCTCTAACATGGGAGGTGGGAGGCCAGGGCGGAGGGGGGAGGCGGGAGGGGGGAGGGCAATAAAGGGAGAAATGCGGAGAATGAAGGACACGGATGGGGTGGGCGTGGGGAGCTCCTTCCAAGACTGCAGGCGAACCAGGTTGAGTGGACTGAATAGGGGACCTTGGAGGGGACCGATTTGGGACCTGCCCTTGACCTCTTAGGTGTTACCAAATGTGTTTCAATCCTTTATTCATTCACTTAGGTATTGATTCATTTATGTTCTCCTTTTTCCCTTTCTCCCTCCCCATCCTTCCTTCCTTTTCCCTCTTTACAGCCATTTATTGAGTTCCTCCCATGTGCCAAGCACTGTTCTGGGTGCTGAGGACTATGGTAGTAAATAAGTCAAGGAAAGACCTTGCTCTCATGATGCTTCCTTTCAAGTTGCGGAGACATGAAACAAGCAAGTGTGTCAAGTAGCTGTCAAGACTAAGATGGGCCGTCGAGTCGGGTAGGGACAAGGGGAGTGAGGGGGCTCTTTCTGACAATGTGGTCAGGGAAGGCCTTTTCTGTGGACATTGGAAGAGAGACCTGGATGAAGGGAAGGAGAGAAACATGCAGTTAACTGGGGGAAGAACGTTCTAGACAGACTGGAGAGAAAGGTCCCAGAGGAGATGACTGTCTGGAGTATTTGAGGAACAGCAAGTTGGTGGCACGTTTGGGGCAGAGAGAGCAAGATGGAGGTGGGAGCTGATGAGGTCAAGGAGCGGCTGAAGACTGATCATGCAGAGACTGGCCAGTCATGGCATGAGTTTCATTGTAATATGACAGCAGGTCGTTTGAGGGTTTAAGCAGGACAAGGGTATGATGTGGTTGATGTCTTGGCAGGATAGATGTGCTTCTCAGAGAGGCTTCATCAGGGCTGGAAGCAGGGCACAGATGATGTTGTGGAGTGAAGGTGGGGTCCGGGGTGCAGTCTTCCAAGTGCATGGCCTGAGATAATCATCGTGGATCTTAGGCTGCATCAGAATGAGAATGGGATTGGTGGTCCATGAGCATTGGGACCACCATGGATGTTCAGGTGGAGACCTGAATTAGGGTCCTCTTTTCACCTCCAGGGTCCAAGTTCCTCCAAAACATTGTAGGCAGCTAGACTGGGGATGTTAGAATTGTACTTGCCTTTAAGCCCTGCCCGTCTCTTAGTCAATCTGATCCACAGCCTACTCATTTGTAAAATGTGTCAGATGGGACCTAAGTCTCAGGGTGGTTGTAAATGTTAGAGGAGAAACTATGGCTAATGTGCTTAGTGCAGTTCATTCCCATAATAAGTTCTCAATACACAACATGTTTCCCTTGGTAACAAAACAGGACGATCAGTTACTCACGATCTAATGTACTTTGTAAAAAATTACCTTCAAGTAGAACGGTGCACCTGGGTTTGTCATGGCTACCTTCTACACCTCTTTCTTTTGAGTTGTGTGAATTGCTTGAAAATTGGGCTACCTGTGAGAGGTATTGGGATGCTCTCGATGCATGGATTCAAGGGTTGGAGGGAATCATTTGAGAGTCATGTGGCCAGTTCTTTGAATGCAACATGACAATATATCCCAATCAATTTGTGGGAAATTGGAGGAAAAAAGCCACCACTATCAAAACACTACCATCACCACCACCAAGAGAAGCAACACCATAGACACCAGCAGCAGTGGCCGCAACACCATCACTAAACCATCACCACCATCACTAACATCACCATTATCACGACCACCACAACTGCACCATCACTACCATCACCATCACCACCACCAGTGCCGTCAGCACTTTGGCCAACCCACTCAACATCACCATCACCCCCATTAAAAAACAATGCCAACAAACTTCACAGCAAAGAAAAGCAGAAAACCTTGCTTTTCTGTCTCTGAAGATAAATCTAAATCAGACACAAGGCACTGGATAGAGAAACATGGAGAGGCAATAAGTGGTCACTGTCCTCAAGGGTCTCCTGCCAGGGCTTAAAGGCAAGTAAGTTTGATTCCAACATCCCCAGTCTAGTTTCCTACAAGTCTTCAGAGGAACCTGGACCCTGGAGGTGAAAAGATGACCCTAATTCAGGTCTCCACCTGAACATCCATGTGGTCCCAAGTGCATAAAGCTAAAACAGAGGCTCTGATGGGTCAAAGTACTAGTAGTGTCCAAATGGAGAGACAACAGACACCTGATTGGGGATGGGGATCGATGAAAGTGGTCCATTTAGATAAGAGGAGGTAGACTTTGAGAAGGACGCTACGTGTGTGTCAAACTTCCCCTTGGGAAGGAATGGCAAATAGGATGTTCCAAATCCATCTCCTCTGCCAATGGTGGACATCCATAATCCACCACAGAAGATTTTAGCTGAGCCTGAAGGTGGCCCTAGATCCCTAGAATCCACTTCAATATAGGGGTACTGGCAGCCCAACCAGCTACAACTAACTGGAATTGGTTCTCAAGATACACCCTATTTGCCTGCCCCAAATGAGAAGGCAAGTACCTTAGGACAGGCACCTGTCTTGTTAAGTGTTATATCTCCATGGCTGGGCCGTGGGCCTGCCGCAGGGGTGGCTTTGAGTGTCATTGAATGAACGGATGAGTGAACGCAAAGGTCAGCATAGACAGAAGAATCCCGGAATCGGGAAATTGCAGTGTGCGTGCTGGGAATGGCATGTAGGTTGTGAAAATGAGTGAAGAGGGAGAAAAGATCCTATTCTGGACGCACTTGAACGCGATCACTGAAGACTTCTGAGAAGGAAAATAGCGTGATGTGAGTTGTTCATATAACCTGGATGGAGGGAACATGACAGGCCAGTGACAGGTGGTGAAAGTAGTCTAGAGATGGTAATAATAATTGCTGATTTTGGAGGTGTCTTACCGTGTTCGATGCTGATTTTTTTTATTATCCTCTAAGCAATCATCTAGGTGCTATTATTATTGCTGCTTTACAGATAAGAAAACTGAGGCATGAAGAAAAGTAACTCACCCAGAGTCAAGCATACAGGAACTGGTAGTGAACAGCTGAATGGGTTAAATCCATTTCTGAATGAAATTGGGAAAATATTCCTGTCCCACAATGGTTTAGCTAAATTTTCTTTATTTCCAGTTAGAACCAAAGATTCATTGCCTTCCTTCTGTAGCAGTGGGGGGCAAGAAACTCATCTTTTATGAGGCTGATGGCAGCTGTTCTTCCCCCGACTCAGCTGTCCTTTCCTGAAATAGGATAGGGCAAGAATTCAAGGTTTTCACAGATAACAGGGGAATAGCCCTGGGGTTGGAGATCTGAGTTTGAATCCCAGCCATCACTCTCTGTCTGGGTAACCATGGCAACCAACATCAACACTCAATTTCAGTTCCTCATTTGTAAATGAGGAACTCCACTCTTGGTTCATATGATCATGATGAAAATTGGGGCGTTGTCTGCATGCATGAAAACACTGTCCAATGTGCACATATAGAGGGCCGGCAGTATATCTGTCCTTTGTGACAGGTGCCATATTCATAATAACACAGCTATTTCTCTAATTATTATCATCATTTAATATTTGGCTTGTGAACTCACTTGATAAATAGTTGATGTGGAGACTTCCGATGAACACTTCCAATCCCCTTGCCTCACCTGTCTTTGATTTCAGCCGTTACCTGGTGTCCCGTTCTATACAAAGTCTGACCATATTTCATGCAGGTGCAATACACAGGGCTTCACCTCAGGCCTGCTCTGTGTACCTCTCATTTCTGGCCCCAGGTCTTTTCTTCAGGTGTCAAAATATGGGACACAGCAAAGAACTAACTCATCTTCCTGGAAATGGCAGAAGTTGAAGGCCTGTTTGGGCAGTCCTTGATCATTGGAGGATGCAAGCTCGAGAGAAAGCCTCCTTTTTCCTCCTCAGAGACAGACCAGCCAGAGGCCCATATCATGCGGCTTCTCAGAAAGTCCTGTAGCCTCATGGTGGTCCACTCAATGGTGACACATTCTTGTATTGACTCTCTTTCCTTCCCTGTTTCATTCCTCCATCCCTTACTTGCTCCCTGGGACCACGCTTGGCCATCAAAGTACCAGTGCATACATCTTTGTCTCAGCCTGCTTTCTGGGGAACTCAGGCTTAAATAGTGTTGAATCTAGAATTTGAAACTCTGATTATTCCCCTGGCCACTCATGCTTGTATGTCCCCACTAAAAGACCTAGCACAATGTCTGAGACATAATAATAGGTGCAAAAACATTCTTAGTGAATGCATGAATAAATTAATGAGATGCTTGTATCTCAAGAACATAGTACAAGACAAACTGGATCTATGGACCTAGGTAGCAAAGTACAGTGGTTACAGGTGAAGATTTTGGAACTGATCAGCAAGATTCAGACATTAGCTCTGCCATGTATAGCTGTGGTACCTCACCTAAGTTACGTGGCCTCTCTGTTCCTTGGTTTCCTTGTTTGCAAAATGGATAAAATAGTATGTCACACATAAAAGGATGCAGTGACCTCCTCTATGTAAAGTACTTGGCACAGAGTCATAAATTGATCAATGAAGTTATTATTCTTAGCAATTGTAGGAGTGCAAATATTACATGAGAAAGAATGTATTAAAAAGATGTAGGATTGGATTCAAAAGTCACACAGATGTACATCATTGAATGTTGCATGCCCCTGCCCCCAACACCAGGCCTTTTAACTTTCTTGCTACAGGGATAATAACTCCTGATCCATCTATATCTTATGTGATGATTTTGAGAGTACTTTACAAAGTGTAAACAGTTCTAGAAATGGAAGGGACTTTTTTTCCCTCTGTGATATTGGTGGTGAATGGGACCGTCCAGAAAGCATGTCGGATGGCTGAAGAAAGTCATCCACTTTGGGAAGATGGAAATTCATCCATCATTTCCGAAAGGTGATCTCCCTAGCTGACCACAGTGTGATCGCCCATTGAGATGTAAATCCCCCAGACATGTGAAGGGAAACCAGGTTCCTGAAGTCCTGAAAGGTGAAACTGGGGCCATATTTCACATGTGGCTTAAGCCCATTATTGCTGATGAAAACAGGGTTTTTAAAGGACATGCTTCTTTCACCCTTCAACCTTGTTCAGTGGACCTTTAGCCAAGAGCTGGAGTGTTGTCAGCAGCCAAAGAATTCCTGGTATTTCCCATGATGTTACTGGGCTGAAACATAGGAGGGCTTTCTTCTGCAGAGTAGAGGTGATTATGCGCCTTTTTTGATAGCATATTATCAACTTAGTTTATGCAAAACACCCCCTCACTTCATGGTATTGTATCGTATTGCATTGTATTTTATTGTACTGGATGCATTGTATTTTCCGTCTTCATTCCAATCCCCATTTTTTGTCTCCCTCTCCCACTAAAGGCATCTAAAGGCATTCACTTTCATATGTCTAAAATACATCCTTAAATATTTTTCCTTTAAAAACATATAGTGAGTTTTTGCATCTACTTATTTTACATAAAATCGGTAAGGTACCAATTTCATTTTGTTACTTAATTTGTTTACTCAACATTATGTTTTAAAAACTTTCCTTGTTGCTATATGAATATATTAAAATGTATACATATATTTTATATTTTTATTTGTTTCTAATTAATGCATAGTGTGCACTCCCCACATTTTCTCTATCATTCCCCTAGAGCTGGACACCTAGGTTATTTCCAATTCCTCTCCACTGCAACCTACACTATAAAGGTATGTGTAAGATTTTTCCTGGAGGTAGATTCTTGGATCCTAAGATATATCTTACTTAAATCAGGATAGATTCTATTCAAGTCATGTTGAAACAAAGATGCCAAAGCCACTTGGTTGTCAACTTTGTCCAAGCCCCTTGCTTTCTATGGGTATATATTTACTTCATTTGTATAAAGAGGGGATTTGGATGAGAAAATCTCTAAGGGCTCTCCTGGCATTTAGATTCCACTACTAACTTCCAAGCCAGCTGTGTTTATCAAACAAATGGAAGAAAAGTTGGACAAAATATGGTAGTCCATCATCCAAATATTTGGAAGTAGCCAGATGTTCAGCATCTTGTAGACTCTACCTAGGAGGCTTTTGTCAGTGTTCTTAGGTGGCTATCATAGGGGTATTTGTATTCTTTTAGGTTCCTAAGATTTCTCTTTCTCTCAGAGAGTCAGGCTCTCAAGAGTATGTGGTCCCTTAGGAATTTGGGCTTCAACTCTGTTCAACTTAGGGTTCGCATCTATCTCTATCTATCTATCATCTATCTATCTATCTATCTATCATCCTATCTGTTATTTATGGGGGGGATTCAATATTTATGAGATTAATGAGAACAGTGATTCTAAAATCAAATAACATGGTTCAGACAGATGTGGGTTCAAATGACCAGCTGTTTGCCCTTGGACCAGAAACCGCTTCTTGTCACCTCAGTTTCCTTATCTACATATATTACAAAAATAAAGATGATAATGCTAACTTCATTGGCTTATCGTGAAGATCAAATGACACCATGGGTAGTAAGAACTTAGCTAGAGACCTGGCACAGAGTAAACTCTGTGGTAGTTTACCAAGAAAAGGGAGGGGGAGCCACAAATATATTGACACTCTTCCCATGGGGAAATGAAGTCTAAGACCCTTGCAATTGAATCTGGGTGGACTTGTGACTGCTTTGACCAATAGAGTATGGCAGAAGTGACACTATGTGACTTCTGGGGCTACATCATAAAAGGCAAGGCAACTGGTGCTTTCTTCACTGGAACACTAGCCACTGGGAAAGCAGTCTAACTACACTGAGGCCACCATATTGGGTCAGGCGCTGGTAGGCACTGCAGATAACAGTTGTGTCTTAACCCAGCCTTCCAGCCATCCCTGCCAAGGCACTAGACACTTAGAAGCAGATTTTCTAGTGCCAGCTGTTCAAGTCTTCCCAGCTGACTCTAGACAGTGAAGCAGAGACCGGCCACCTCCTCTGTGCCCTGTCCGGATTCTTGACTCACAGAATATATGAGCATAATAAGATGATAATTGTTTTGTGCCATGATGTTTGAGGTAGATTGTTCAGCAGTAAAAATAACTAGAATGCCCTGAACTATTTGTATTATTATACTCCTTCAAGGCAACACTCAAATATTATGTCTTCTAAGAAGACATATTAGTTTTTAAGCTTTGTTGAAGTATAACTGACTAATAAAATTGTAAGATATTTAAACCGTAGAATGTGATGATTTGATATACGTGTACATTGTGAAAGGATTTCCCCCATTGGGTTAATTAACATATCTATCACCTCACATATTTATCTTTCCTGTTTTGTGCGTGTGTGTGTTTGTGAGAACATTTAAGTTCTGCTCTCTTAGCAAATTCAGTTATTTGATATAGTGTTATCAACTCTAGTCACCATTTTATACGTTAGATCCTCGGAACTTATTCGTCTTATAACTGAAAGTTTGTACCTTTTTACCAGCATCTCCCTATTTCCCCCACCCCCCAGCCCCTGGCAACCACTTTGCTACTCTCTGTTTCTAGTTTGACTTTTTTTTTTTTTTTAAGATTCCATATATAAGTGATACCATGCAGTATTTGTCTTTTTCTTTCTGGCTTATTTCACTTAGCATAATGCCCTCCAGGTTCATGCATGTTGTTACAAATGACAAGACTTCCTTCTTTTTTTAAGGCTGAATAATATTACATTACATATATATGTATTATATATATATTACATTATATATAATATTACGTTATATATATCACATTTTCTTGATCTACTCATCTGGCGATGGGCACTTAGGTTGTTTCCATCCCTTAGATATTATGAATAATGCTGCAATGAACATGGGAATGTTGCTATTTAAGATAATGGTTTTGTTGGGAAAACATATTCTAACACTGATCGTATCTAACAGTTATCCTGTGTTTACTACGTGCCTGATATATGTCAGGTGCTTTACAGGTATATATTCATTTAATCCTCACAACTACGCTGTGAAGTAGGTATTATTTTATTTATCTTTTAGAGATGAAGAGACAGAAGCTTAAATAATTTCCCCAAGGTCATGTAGCTAACAAGTCGTTAGACTTGAATATGAACTCTGGTCTTTCTAACTCACATAATGAGTGATCATGAAATAATCACTCTGGACATTTTAATTACAGAGACGGCACTCATTTCTGGTTCTTGTGAGGACGTTGACCATGACACTTGATCAGAGTGGCTATACTGGCCTTTCCTATTTCCCATTTGAAAACTAACCATGTTTTGCCAGAGAAACAATCTGATATCAACTCTTCCAGTGGAGGGAAGCTTCTTAGAGAAATTCAAGAGAAAGGGCGCTTTAAGCTTCCCTCTCTGGGAGGGAAACTTCTTTGTAAAGGGATAATGCAAAGGCTGACATTTTCTAAAATGATGGGAGCCCCCAAGAACTGATGGAGCTCCCCTCAGATCTGAGGACATCAGATGCTTTGGTCCCAGCAGGTCCGGAAATGGATGGAAGGCCCTTTAGTCCTCTTTGCCTGTCCCACCTCCCACATGAAATCCATAACTTAAGTGACTCTTACCATAAAGCCACTAATAAAAACATCTCCACTGGCTCTATTTACCCAGCTGTGTATCTCAGGATCTGCCGCTGACATTTTTAATACTCTCTCATGTCTCTGTCTTCCACAGGATTCATTTGAAGCAGCCCACAGGGAAGGGTGTCGCTGAGGAAACAAAACCCAGACCCCCCAGGCCTCTGGCTGAGGGGTGGGAGCATGCTGGGAAAACACTTCCACCTGAGAAGCACAAAGGACCCCAGGAGTAGAGGAAGCTGGCCTAAGGCCAACCGGAGGTATCAGAGTGGCTGGGCCCAAAGAGGGAGGTCTGATGGTGGGGCTTCAGAGCACTTACCCTCCCCATGCGAAGGCAAACAGTGCCCCCAGCTGCGGCTGTAAGGAGGGCGTTGCCCGTTAAGTCAGATGGCAGCAGAGATGGGGGCCTTCTGATTTTTTAAAACCTTTTTCTGAATTATAGGATATCTCTAGGAAAAAAAAAAATCCACAAAACTTAAACAAACAGCTCAATGAAATCACAGGGTAAACACCTATCCAACCACACCCAGGCCAAGAAACAGAACATTGCCAGGCCCCCAAGCCGTCTCCCTTCTGTGCCCTTCCAGTCGCCATACTTTATGCCTTCTCCCAAAGTGATCCCTATCTTGACTTTTAACACCAAAGATGAGTTTGACTGTTTCTGGACTTTATATAAATGAAACTACTCTCTTGTAGCTGGTTTCTTTTACTTGAAACTGTGTGTGAGCTTCATTTCTGCTGTCTGTGAAGCTGTTTGTTTATTGTTGCGTATTATTCCATTGTAGGATTATATCATGATTTATTGATTGATTCTACTGTTGATGGACATTTAGGTTTGGAGTTAGTGTCACCATGAATATTCTTCTCCCTGTCTCTTGGTGCATTCATTTCTGTTAGCTACATACCTAAGACTGGAATTGCTAGAAACTATAAAATTCCTAGGAGAAAACATAGGGGAAAAGCTTCTTAATATTGGTCTTGGCAATGCTTTCTTGGATATAATGCCAAAAGCACAGGCCAACAAAAGGAAAAATAGACAAGTGGGATTGGATTAAACTAAAAAGCTTCTCACACAGCAAAGGAAACTATCAAAAAAATTAAAGGCAGCCTACATAATGGAAGAAAATATTTGCAAACCATATATCTGATAAAGGGTTAATAGACACAATATATGAGAAACTCCTACGACTCAATAGCAATAAAACAAATAATTTTTGAAATGGGCCAAGGAACTGAAAAGATATTTCTCCAAAGAAGACATGTAAACGGCCAACAGGTACGTGAAAATGTGCTCAACATCACTAATCATCAGGGAAATGCAAATCAAAACTACAAAGAGATATCATCTCACACCTGTCAGCATGGCTATTATCAAAAAAAGAAGACGATAACAAGTGTTAGTGAGGATATGGAGAAAAGGGAACCCTTGTACATTGTTAGCAGGAATGTAAACTGGTGCAGCCACTATGGAAAACAGTACGGAGGTTCCTCAAAAAATTAATCATAGAGCTACAATATGATCCAGCAATCTCACTTCTGGGAATATAACCAAAGAAACTGAAATCAGGATCTCCCAGGGCTATCTGCATTTCAATGTTCCTTACAGCATCATTCACAATAGCCAAGATGGGGAAGCAACTTAAATGTCCACTGGTGGATGAATAGATAAAGAAATTGCGGTATTTACACACAGTGGAATATTATTCAGCCTTTAAAAAGAAGGAAATACTATCATTTGTGACAACATGGATGAACCTCGAGGATATTACGCTAAGTGAAATAAGCCAGACACAGAAGAACAAATACTACATTACTTACATCAGCAATCTAAAATAGTCAAATTTATAGAAGCAGAGAGTTAGAAATGTGGTCACCAAATGGCTGGGTGGAGGGGAAAACAGGAAAGTGTTGGTTAAAGGGTACAAAGTTTCAGTTTTGCAAGTTGAATAAGTCCTAGAGATCTATATACTATAAGTACCTGTAGTTAAAAATACTGTATTGTTTAGTGTGTTTTCGAGTGTGCAATTTCTTATTTAGGTCTTCATGTTTTCCATAAATTACATTGTTTAAAAAATATTTACTTGATGATAAAAAAAGAAAAAAAAAAGACTGTCTTGACTGAATAACAGGGGAGCCTGATTTACATGAAAGAGTCTGGAGAGTTCCTTCTGCTGAAAACCTGAGTAGGAGTTCACCGGGGGAAGAATCGGGAAAAGAATATTCTAGGCCGAGGGAACAGCATGTTCAAAGACTTTGAGGCAGGAAAGGACCATATATATATTTTATTGAAGTATAATTGATTTACAATGTTGTGTTAGTTTCAGGTATACAGCACAGTGATTCAGTGTCATATATATATGTAAATTCTTCTCCAGATTATTTTCCCTTATAAGTTATTACAAAATATTGAGTATAGTTCCCTGCGTTATACAGTAGGCCCTTGTTGGCTATCTATTTTATATATAGTAGTGTATATATGTTAATCCCAACCTCCTAATTTATCTCTCCCCCACACCTTTCCCCTCTGGTAACCATAAGTTCATTCTCTATGTCTGTGGGTCTATTTCTGTTTTATAAATAAGTTCATTAGTATCATTTTTTTTTAGATTCTGCATATAAGCGATATTATACGATATTTGTCTTTCTCTGTCTGACTTACTTCACTCAGTATAACAATCTCTAGGTCCATCCATGTTGCTGCAAATGGTATTGTTTCATTCTTTTTAATGGCTGAAAAATATTCCATTGTATATATGTACCACATCTTCATCCATTCATCTGTCGATGGACATTTAGGTTTCTTCCATGTCTTGGCTATTGTAAACAGTGCTGCAATGAAAATTGGGACATAAATCAACCATTTTATTATGTAACAGATTCTGTGGGTCAGGATTTGGACAGGGGACAGTGCAGATAGCTTGTCTCTGCTCCATGTCTGAGGCCTTAGCTGGAAGAGTTTCAGGGCTGGCAGTGACTCTGTAGCTGGGGCCTGGGCTCATTTCGAAGTGCCTTCACTCAGTACCTATATGTGGACACTCCATGTGGCCCGGGCTTCCTCACAGTACGGCAGCCTCAGGGTTCTTGCATGATGTCTCAAGGTTCTAGCATGAGTGCCCCAATGGACAAGATGGAAGCTGTATTGCTTCTTAGGACCTAACCTATGAAGTCACACAGTTTCACTTCTGCCATAATTTACTGGACGCTATTTGTCAAAAACAGTCATAGCCCACCAAGATTCAAGGAGGGGGGAAGCATAGACCCCCACTTCTGGATGGGAGGCTGGCAAGGTCACACTGTATAAGAGCATATGGGGTGGGAGATGTTGTCATGGTCATCTTTGGAAACTATAATCTACCACACGACTTAAACCAAAGAAGATGGTCTATGAAGGAGTTTCTAGCTTTGGAGAAAGATGTTTCTCAGCATCCCTGAAATCAACATCTTAAGACTACCTCCTGGAGAACCTGTCTGCACCTCAGTTCTGTTCAGTGTGAGATTATTCCACCTAGATTCATGAATGGATATAAGATGTAGTAGGTAGAATAATGGCTTCCCCAAATAGGTCCACATCCTAATCCCTGAAACATGTGACCACATTACCTTACATGGCAAAAGGGCCTTCACAGATGTGATTATTTTGAGATGGAGAGATGATAAGAGGGAAGCAAGAGTGTCAGAGTCGGAGAAGGAGAGGGGATGACAACAGCAGGCTTGATCTCTCTCTTTAACTACTACGCAGTTGGCTTTGAAGATGGAGGAAGGGGCCATAAGCTAAGGAATGCTGGTGGCCACGAGAAGCTGGCAAAGGCAAAACAATGGATTTCCCCCCTAGGTCCTTCAGAAGGAACGTAGCTCTTCTAATATCTTGATTTTTAGCCCAGTGAAACCTATTTTCAGACTTGTGACTTCCAGAACTATAAGACAATGACATTGTGTTGTTTTAAGCTAATAAGTTTGTGATAGTTTGTTATGGCAGCCATAGGAGAACTAATACATAAAAGAATATTCTTTGGTTTTCTGTCTGGCTTTGCCTCTTTCTCCAGCAGTGGTGCCTTCAGAACTCAGAAGACTATAGACTGAGTGTGACCTAGTTGCTCACTCTGAGGCAGTCGGAGCCTAAAAATTGGCTACAATGGATTCTAAAGCTTTACCCCAAACACTCTTGACATTCAGGAGATAAGATTTCTAATGAGAAAATACCTGTGAGGGACCTCAAAGTTTTCTCCCAATGTTTCATCACTGAACTGCCCTAGCATCTTGCTACTCAGTGTGGTCCCCAGACCAACAGCTGCAGTGTCATCTTGGTAAGCCAGCCCATAAAATGCAGAATCGCAGAGCCTGCCTACAGACCTACAGAGTTAGAATCTGCATTTAAACAAGATCCCCGGAAGATCTATGTGTGCGTGAAATTTTGAGATGCGCTATTTTAGAGATCTTCCTGCACTGACCCATCTCTCCAGAAGTCCTCAGAGAGCGCGTCAGAATGGTTGTTTCCTTTTTACATATAAAGTAGAGGTGGTCCTGAATGTGAACAAATGTGCAAAAGTAGGACGAGTGTCCCCAGCTACTGAGGCTGGGGGTTGGATTCAGGATGCACATGGGGTTTCTCACTGTCACTTGATGCTGTTTCTAGGCTGAGGGAAAACAGACACCTGTGTGTTTTCTCCAGGAAATACGTACAAAGAAAAGTTTGTGATGTTCTCGGAAAGGGGCCAGAGGTTTCACCCAGCTGAGAAGCAAGGCTCCCTCAAAGGATAGATGAACAAAAGAATACTCATGTTTCCTTCAAAATGGTCATAATTTAATTTCTGTCCAATGTCGCCTGGGTACGTTGCAGACTCTCAGAAGCTCTTTTTTTTTTTTTTTTTTAAAGTCATGCAATGGGGCTGTCTCAGTTTATATCCTCCCTAAGTAAAGCCATACAAGTGCCGTGTTTCTAAGTCTGCACACTGCCAAGAGCACACACATGGGCTGTAGCAGGGACGTGGTCGTGTGAGAGAAAGAGGCAGCAGACCGTGGGCGAGAAAAAGGAGGCAGCCCTGAGACCCCGAGACTTTGCAGACCGAGACGCATCGTTTGTGATCTCAGTGAGATTCTGCTTTGATTGTAGATCCAGGGATTCTCCATTTCAGAAATGCATTCAGGCTGAAAACTGCCCGAGAAGAGAAGGCAAATGTCAGGGAGCTGCAAAGGAATTCTTGAGCACGAGAAGATGCCAACATCAAGACAAAGAATCATAATTCTTTTGTCTTAGGAGGGAAATTGCTTTTGTTTTCCATCTTCATAGTTCCTGAGGTCACATTGCAGGGAAGTAAGAGATTGGGCTACTCAGAACCCAGATCCAAATAGAGCGTCTTCACTGAAGATGTGTGAAAATTGGATGGTTGAATTTTTCACGTTGGGTTTTCTCTAGTCAGGTTATAACCCTTTTGGGGACTTATTTTTCATGGTCTATGATTATTCAGAGTAATGGGAGAAGGATGGTTTGAATTATTTTAAAAATGGATTCTTTAGGGGGAGGTGGGATGGATTGGGAGATTGGGATTGACATATATACACCACTTTGTATAAAATAGATAACTAATAAGGACCTGCTGTCTAGTACAGGGAACTCTACTCAGTGCTCTGTGGTGACCTAAATGGGAAGGAAATCTTAAAAAGAGTGGATATATGTATACGTATAACTGATTCACTTTGCTGTACAGCAGAAAGTAACACAACATTGTAAAGCAACTATACTCCAATAAAAATTTTTAAAAAAACTAAAAAAAACCCTGAAAAAACAAAAAGGATTCTTTTAGACAATACCCTGCTAAGAGTCAATATAAGGTTTTACCTAACCTATTATACAACCAACCAAAACCAATTTACCACAAAGCCTGATATGTAAATATACAAACTCTTCAAGATGCCAGAATTATAAATAAGTTGAAAGATACAGATGAACAGCAGGCAGAGAATCTTAGAGGTTCTCTCTGGCAGGCGATGGGCTGAGGGTCTTGCCCACATCGTCCCCCATAATCATCAACACATTCTTACAACGTGTGGTGCTGTTTTATTCCAATTTTACTGACGAACTGAACTGAAATGAACTGAACGGAAGGTCATTCCCCCATGTTTGCAAAGGTGGGGAAGCAGGAAATTGGGATTTGAAGTCAAATCTGTGAGTTGGGCTTCCTGATTTCCATTGAGTTCTCTCACTGAATTCCCACTGCAAACCCTAGGTTTAGTATTGTTGACCCATTTTACAGATAAAGAAATTGAGGATCAGTGATGGAGTCACTTTTAAATAGGAGAGTTGGGCTTCATACTGAGAAGTATCAAACTGATCTCAACGTTAGACCTTGCAGTAGATTAAAGTTGTCCAAATGAGGGAAGCTCTTTGTAGAGATGGAACAGTTCCATATTTTGACTATGATGATCGTTACTCAACTGCATACATGTGATGATAATTCATGGGACCCTGCACACACACTGCACACAATACACACGCACACACACACATAGACACCCACACACAGGAGCACATGTGAAAACTGGTGAAATCTGAATAAGGTCTGTACATGAATTAATAAGCACTGCAGTCAATTTCCTGGTCTTGACTATATACTCTGGTCATGTAAGATATTATCACTGGGGGAAGCTGGGTGAAGAGTACAAGGAACTCTCTGTACTATTTTGCAACTTCTTGTGAGTCTTATTGTTTTAAAACATTGTCTTCAAATTCTTTAATGTTTCTCCCGTGGAGAGGTGGAATCTCTGTTTCCTCCCATGGATTCTGGGAAGGCCCTGTAACTGTTTACAGATAGAATACGGTGGGGGAGATGCTGTGCCAGATTTCAGGCTCAAGTCTCAAGAATTTGGAAGCCTCACTCCCTGGATCTTCTTATACTCTCTCTGGGAGCTCTGAGCCACTATACATGACATCCGACAGCCCTGAGACTGCCATGTGGAGAGGCCATGTCCAGGCCTTCAATCAACCATCCCAGATGAACTTGGCCTTCCATTCATCCCTGCTAAATCGCCAGGCACAGATAAAAGACTTGGACTCTCCAGACCAGCCCATTCTCCAGCTGATTAGAAGAGTGCCGTCCATCAATACCACACAGGGCCAAAACCACCTAGCTGAGCCCCACTCAAATTCTTGACCTGTGAAATCATGAGACGTAACAAGATGGTTGTTGCTTGACGCCTCTAAGTGGTGGGTAGTTTGGTGTACAGCAACGGGTAAGAAAATAGACTTTTCATTATCCGATAAAGAAAGGCAAGGCTGATAACAAGGGGTTAGATACACAGAATCAGATGATGTGACACAGTAGGCGTGTCCCTTCCCCTCTTTTGGCCTCAGTAAGACTGGCTTCACCTTGAATGTCACTTCCTCCAGGAAGCTCTATATAGATTGGATTAGATGTCTCCTCCCTTTCTCCCCCTTGGTTAGCAGGAATCAGAAGCATCTTGACGTTATGCTTTATTTCTCTCTTTCTCTCCCACCAGACAGTAAACTCCATGAGGTCAAGAACTAATTTTGTCTAGCTCATCACTATTTCACTCTGCCTACAACAAAACCTTTAATAGGTGATTATTGAATGAACGAGCAAAGACTCAGGTGCTCTCCAAAATCCTGCTCAGGGCTGGTCTCATGTCGTTCTTTCTCTCTGGAGCTTTGGGGCAGGTGAGAAGGATCCAGGTATGCTTCCAGCACCTGTCAGACACCAGCTTTCTCTCTGGTACTCCCAAGATCCTAAGTCCACAAATCCATCTGCTGGGCAACAGTTCAGAAGCAGCAGGGGCCGGGAGGGCAGAAAGGCGAGAGGTATGCCCCCCAGTCCCCCACCAAGCTGGCGTCACCCTGGTTTGCTTACTTTCCTGCTCAGCTGCTTTAGTCAGAGGAGGGCCATTTCCACGGGCTCCTGCCTCGTAGGCTGTCACCAGGGGAGGTCTCCAGTCCCTCCTGTATTTGCCTCTGCAGCTTCCTCATTTAGCCTCTGTCAGGGGGGTGATCTGGCTCCTCTTGGGCTGCCCTTGAAAATTCCAATCACAATGACACAACAGATATTTACTGAGCATTTCCCTCCAGCAAGGCTCTGGGCTGGACAAAGCCTCAACCTCCAGGAGCTTAATATTGGGCTGGCCAAAAAGTTTATTCAGTTTTTTTCCTTAAAATGCTACGGAAAACCCCAAACAAACCTTTTGGCCAACCCAACATTTCAGTGGCGTTTTTATCTGGTGGAAGGTGAGAGATGACAGAAAGAAAACTGGACCCCTGGCCTGTTCCTGAGGAGGTGCAGTGGTGACCTGGAGCCAGCACTCATGGGCTTGCAAAGGCCAATTGACAAGCATTCAGGAATTTTGTGAGCTAGTTGTTAAACTGTGGGTGGCTTGAGATTGGCCAGGTGAGAATACACTCATCAAGAAAATCAGCACATTGGGACTTCCCTGGTGGCATAGTGGTTAAGAATCCGCCTGCCAATGCAGGGGACACAGGTTCGAGCCCTGGTCTGGGAAGATCCCACATGCCGTGGAGCAACTAAGCCTGTGCACCACAACTACTGAGCCCACATGCCGCAACTACTGAAGCCCGCGTACCTAGAGCCCGTGCTCTGCAACAAAGAGAAGCCACTGCAATGAGAAGACCACACACCGCAGCAAAGAGTAGCCCCCGCTCACGGCAACTAGAGAAAGCCCGCACACAACAATGAAGACCCAACGCAGCCAAAAATAAACAAATAAATAAATAAATTTATTAAAAAAAAAAAGAAAAGAAAATCAGCACACACTAGAATCCAGCTCCCTCACACCAGTTTGCCAGCACATCACTGGGAAATTCACTTCCTCTTTGTGAGCCTGTTTCCCTATCTGAAAAATGGGGATATAAATCCTGACCTTGAAAGATTTCACAAGTACTGACACAGTATGGTCCTTGGCACACTAGCTCCCTGTCCAGCACACTCTCTTCTTCCTGAACTAATATGGTAAGTTCACCATGGGTTCAGTTTTCCTCTGGATTTATGGGATGAGTAAACATCACTGAGTAGGAAAGAATAGGCATCTTAGGATGGAGCATGGGTGGTTACCCAGGGTAAGCAGTGTTACTTTGGAAAGTCCCTAAAGTTTTCCAAGATCTCCTTTCACTCCAGTATTGATAAGAGGGCAGGGAGAATAAGATCAGGCAGAGATATTGAGGAGGCAGGTCAACATGTGAGGGTCTGGGTAGTTTTGTAAGTTGCCCAGTTTGGGACAAGGGTGCACTCACAATACTTTGGTCATTCATTCATTCAAAAATACATTTACTGAGCATCACAACAGACCAGCTAATCTCTGAGCTAGACTCTGAGTATGCAGCTATGAGCAGATATTTGCCCTGCCCTTATGGAACTGAACAGGTTAATGGTGAAGACGATCACGAAGCAAGCCATTAAAAGTGCATAGGTGTAATTTAAGGAAAATGCAGGCCACTGCATGGGCATGTATGGAGGGAAGCAGTTTTTGTTGGAAGCTAAAGAAGCGACATATAAGCAAAGCTTGGAGGGAAAATAACGTTTTTGTCATGCTAGAGGAGGAATGTGCAGACAGAGGCCTGGATTGTCCCCCATGATCCTTGCCTCCTGATGTTCACGCCCTGTGTGATCCTCTCCCCTTGGGTGTGGGCAGGACCTGTGACTTGCTACGACTAATAGAATAAGGCAAAGGAGATGCAATGTCACTTCCATGATTATTTAACAGAGGACTGCAACTTCTGTCTTGCAAGCAGATTGTCTCTTTTGCCTTCTTGGCTTGCGTGTAGATGAGATGACCATGTTGAAGAGGGTCCACGTGACAGGGGATTGGGAGCACCCTCCTGCCAACAGCCAGCAAGGAACTGAGTCCCAACAACACCCCAGTGGGTTTGGAAGTGGATCCTTCCCTAGTTGAGCTTTCAGATGAGAATGCAGCCCCAGGTGACAACTGGATTGTAACCTGATGAGAGACCCAAAGCAGAGGACTCAGCTAAGCCAGGTCCAGATACTTGATCCACAGTGATCGCGAGATATTAAATGTATTTTTGTTTGAAGCCACTAAGTTTTGGATAATTTGTTATGCAGCATAGCTAACTGATACAAAGAGGGTCAAGAATTTATTCCAGGTACAGAGAGCCATGTGTGTGAAGGGGATGAAATAAAGAGAGTCTGAACACTGGAGGGAGGACAAGCAGGCCAGTGGCTGGATTGAACATTTCAGCAATAAGCCTCTGAGAAGGGAGGCAAAGGTTAGCCTAGGCCATGTTCTACAGGCCCACAGGGGCCATGGAACAGTTTCTGGCACTTATACTGGGGCCTCTGGGACATCAGTGAAAAATTGGAAACGGTGAACTTGATGAAATTTGCTTTTCAAGACACACAGTAGGGAGTCCCCTTGGGCGGCTAGGTAAGGAGCCTCAGACCAGGAGTTGATGGTTGATTTATAGAGAAGTGGACGCTTTCAAGAAATATTTTGGAGGAAGGATGGGCAGGATTTGATGACAAAGTGGATACAGGGTGAGAGAGAAGTAGAGCCATCTGTTGAAATGGAAAGAGAGGTTTTTGGTTTGAGGGTTTTGAGAGAGTTTGAACATTCTGGTTCAGCCTGGGAAGCTTAAAGGCTGAGGTGGAAATCAGTCTTTTGATCCCGGCTTCTGTCTGGGTCATTTTGACCTCCCTCGGGCAGGACAGTTTAGGATTTGCCTAGCTAATGAGCACAGTTGACACACTGTGTAAAGATTTCATTAGCATGTGGAGAAGGCCTGGCTGAAGAATAAATCTCCATGTCATTCTGTTGATGCTAATGATTTCATATGAAAACACTCAAAAATGTGATAGACTGTACATTGATCAGAGGAAATGTGTTGATCTCCCTGGGGAGCCAAGCCACAGCTCACAATGGTACGGATTTATTTTGAATAAATCCCCTACCGTCACACTGTAGGTTTAACAGGGATGGATTATTGCAAGAAGTGTCTGGGAGCCATAAAGTGATCTTGTTCTATTTAATGAGAGAGGGGACATTAATTCATTCTCCCTTCATTTATGCATCCACACTATTTTTTTTTCTTATGTATAATTCATCTGTAAAGGTTTTGATAATTGCCCCTGAAAGTTGCTTAACTTTTCTGAGCTTTGGTTTTCTCCTGTTTGAAGCTTGGCACTCCACACTTAAAATGTAGCTGTCTGGGCTCAGATCTTGGTGGAGTTCAGTTGGCTTTTCCCACTAGAATGTAAGCCCTGTGAAGGTAAGATTATGTTTATATTTTTCTGTGACACTGCTGTGTCCCCAGTGCCTTAGGAGACTGCCTAGCTCAATAAGTGTTTGCTGAATGAATAAATGACACAACATGCATACAGCACACGACATCTAGAAAGCCCTCAGAAAGGGGCAGCTGTCTTCTCTCCTTTCTTCCTCCCTTGCTGTGTTCCTCTCTCTCTCTCTCTTTCAGCCTCCTCCTCTATTTTCTTCCTTTTGGGTTTGGGAAAAAGAGAGAAAACAGAAAACATCTCTTACTACTGGGTATCTGATTTTCTTTTGGCTTTCCCAGCATATGTATGATCATATCTGCTTCTTTTTATATTATGAAATCAGAGGATTATCTTTCCTGGAGAGAACTAGTTAAACCTCAGCAGTAGAAAACAGTGCTATGGGACCCACAGGCCAGTTCTTCCTTGGAAAGGATATTTCTATTTTGGGAGGTGGTTGGGGAGTATCGTAGTTGTTCCTTGGTTTAGATGCTCTTTGCCTCAACTCAGGGAAAATGAAAAGTTACCCTGAGAATTGAGAGGGTGACCAGGCTAGACTTTAATTTACTGCTTCTCTAAATGGAATACTCATCATCTATCCATCCATGCATCCATGCATCCATCCATCCATCCATGAATCCACCCATCCACCCATCTATTCATCCATCCAATCACTCATTCACTCACTAGCTCATTCATTTTTTTTTTAACATCTTTATTGGAGTATAATTGCTTTACAATGGTGTGTTAGTTTCTGCTTTATTCACTAGCTCATTCATTTTTGTCTTCAAAGAAATATTTGTTGCACATCAACTATGTGCCCCACCTCATGCTAGGAATTGGGGATACCATGGTGACCAAAATGGATATAGGTTCTGCCCCCAAAGGAGCTTGTAGTCTAGTGCAGGCAATTCATCAGCTATCAGGGAGTGGGAAATTCTACAGGATGATTCAGATTGGAGAGGACACTTTGCCTGCATCCTGCAGATGGTAAGTGAAGAAACTTTGGGGTAATAGACAATAAGCGAATTACCTTCTAGAGATAGCATAAATAACACAATACATAATCTCTTCTCTACTACCTAGTTAACAACTCCTTCTATTAAATTCTTTCTATTAGAATAAGTGATGGGCTTTCTGTCTCCAGCCTGGGTCATGACTGACAGACACAGCTATGCAAAGGATAAATAACATGTGGCCATGTTTACTTTCTAATATGAAATGGGTAAAAAAAACAGAAAGCAAAACTATCAGAACAATATGATTGGAACCTTATTATTTTTTTCTTAGCTACCTATCTTTTTTAAGTCGTCTTTTTCATTAAAAATTTAAAAAATACTGATATATAATTGAAATATAGCATTATATTAGCTTCAGGTGTAGAGCATAATGATTCAATGTACATATATATTACAAAATGTAGGCTAGTTAAGTCTACAATTTCAACAAGTAGGCAGTAAGTCTAGTTAACCATCACCACACATGGTTACACATTTTTTTCTTGTGATGAAAACTTTTAATATCTACTCTCTTAGCAACGTTCAGATATACAATATACAGTATTATTTTTAAATTTTTAATCTTTTAATTGAAGTATAATTGACTTCATACAATACTATATTAATTTCAGGTGTACAACATGGTAATTCGATATTTTTATAGATTACACTCCATACAAAGTTATTATAAACTATTGATTATATTCCCTGTGCTGTACATTACTACCTTGTAACTTACTTATTTTATACCTAGTAGTTTGTGCCTCTTAATCCCCTTCACCTATTTTGTACCTCTCCCAATAGACAGCATTATTAACATCACTATGCTATACATTTCATCCCCAGGGCTTATTTATTTTATAACTGGAAGTTTGTGCCTTTTAATCACCTTCACCCATTTTCCCCACCCTCCGCCTCTGGTACCATCAATTTGTTCTCTGTATCGCTGAGTATTTTATTTTTTTAGTGTGTAGAGAAAAAAGAAGGAAAATGAATGAAAAGAATCAAAGTGATCAGTGGCAGCCTCTGATGGCCAGCACATGCATCATATAATAGAAAGTCCCTAAGTCCTACTTGGCTGAATCCTTCCCCTGCTGTGTCTCGTGAGAAGCTGACATGTCTGGCATGAGACCCTTTGGAATTTTTCCTACTGGGTCTGTTTCCCTCCCTTGCCTGCACTCTTTGGAGACGCGCTGGGGTCCTGGGTACCGTCCATCCCACCAAGGAGCATGGAAGGGCTTCTTTTGATGTGGGCATGGTCAGGGAAGGAATCGTTTTAGGAGGACAGCCTGGCGGATCTTGGATCCCATCTCTATGGCAACGATGCTGCAAGGACTGAAAATCTGATTTTGTTTTGGGCTGTGGTAGCCGCTAATTACAGGCAGCTCCAAGTCCCTTTGCTCTTCCCTAGAAAGGTCTCTGTTTATTTGTTGGCAAGGGTTATCTACTTTTTTTTGCTTTTGAACTCTCTTCCTAGTCCTCTTCTTCCATTTCACCCATCAGAAAAAAAAATTTTTTTTGTCGCCTCTGGAGGATATTTGCTTTCCTGGTTGTTATGGAGATGAAGAGCCAGATGACAGAGCAGGCTTGGGAAGGGAAGAATGGGCAGGAGGACCCAAGGTAGCCCTTGGCCCAGCTGGAGACGGCTGTGAAGGATGGATGTGAAACAGAAGGGGAAGATTGGGGCCCTGAGGATAACGAGAGAGATAAAGAGAGAAGCACAGAGAAGTGGGAGGGGGACGAGGTGGTGGACAGGAGGTGACTCAGACCTAAGACCCCAGGAGCTGATTCAACAGAAGCTCACAGGAACACCAGACGGCGAGCGGGGGGGAGCAGCGGGGGGCTTTTTTGTTTGCCATCCTCACGTCTTCAGTGAACTTTTTTTTTTTTTAAATTTTATTTATTTATTTATTTATTTATTTATTATTATTATTATTATTTTGGCTGTGTTGGGTCTTCGTTTCTGTGGGAGGGCTTTCTCTAGTTGCGGCGAGCGGGGGCCACTCTTCATCGCGGTGCGCAGGCCTCTCACTGTCGTGGCCTCTCTTGTTGCGGAGCGCAGGCTCAGTAGTTGTGGCTCACGGGCCCAGTTGCTCCGCGGCATGTGGGATCTTCCCAGACAAGGGTTCGAACCCGTGTCCCCTGCACTGGCAGGCAGACTCTCAACCACTGCGCCACCAGGGAAGCCCCAGCGAACGTTTTGACTCGCTGTGCTGTCTACTTCCCTCTTTCCTCAAGATTGATCTGCAAACTTTGTTGCTCGGAGGGCTGAAGCAGCCTTTGGGGCTCTGGCGAATCCTTCCAGAGAAAACCCTTTGCAGGTCTTCCCGGGGCTGCTCACCAGATCCCCTTGCGGGATTAACTATACATGGAGCGGTGAGGGTAGGACAGGGCTTTACTTCCCCGGCTCCATCTAAGTCTGCCCTGCTCATGACAGTAGCCACGTATGGCTATTTAAATGAACCAGAACAAAATAAAATTGAACGTGCAGTCCCTTCTTGGTAGGTTCTGGTCAGTTTTTCTGTTAACCTAAAACCACTCTAAAAATGCAAGTCTATGAATTAAAAGCAAATACAGTTTCCCAGTTGCAGTAGCCACGTTTCAAGTGCTCCGTAACTACACATGGCTGGTGGCCACTGTATTGGAAAGCACAGATGTAGACTGTTTCCATGATCACAGAAAGTTCAATTGGACAACTTTGGTCTGGGAAATAGTACCTTTCTGGACTCTTCCCTACACATTCCAAAGAGTGAAAGGAAACCATAGTTTGATAGCCTTTCATTCATTCATTCATTGAACAAATATTTACTGCCTGCCAGACATTGTTCTAGATGCTGAGAATTCAGTTGAGACAGACAGTTCCTTTTCTTGTGAGGCTTAAATGCTAGTATATGATAACAGACATTCTAGAGATACAAATAGAGTATGGCTATGGTGGAAAATAAAGCAAGTTAAGGAAGAATTCTGGGTGCTAGGAAGTGGAGAGGGTTCTGCTCTATAAAAGATAGTCAGAGAAGGCTCATCAAGAAGGGGATGAGGGAGCAAGCTTTGCAGGTTTCTGGAGGCAGAGAATTGCAAGCAGAGGGAACTGCTGGGCAAATGTCCTGAGGTGGAAGCGTGCCACTCAGTTTTGAGAAGATGAGTAACACGATCTGACTTCGGTTTTAGAGGGATCTCCTCTGGCTGCCAAGTGGAGAATAAACCAGAGGGGAGAGGAAGGAGGGCTCCCAGAGAGAGCAGTGCGGAGGCTACTGGCATATCCCAGGTGAGAGGTGATGGTGGCTTGGACCAAAGCAGCAGCAGTAGGAGAGCTGAAAAGTCCGATTTCAGGAGATATTTTGAAAGTAGAGCAGATAGGCTTTTCTGCTGGATTAACGCAGGGGTGTGAGAGAAAGAGAGGCGTCAAGCAGGACACAAAGGCTGGAGAGTCTAGAAAGATAGATCTCCGTTGATGAAGATGGGGAGATGGCTGGCGAGCAGTTCTGAGGTGGGGACAACCAAGAGTTTAGCTGTGGACCTAAGAAGTTTGAGATGCCTATTCAATATCTGAGTGGTGATATCAAGGACACAGTGGAATCCATGCATCTATTCACTCAACAGATATCTGTTGGGCTCAAATATATACCTGGGACTTAGTCATCCTGGATATGAGAGATTGACACTCAATTTTATTTCCAGTTTTCTTCAGTTGCTCCATTAAACAAAAAGAAATACGCATATCTTGTTTCCATCGTTTTTGTACCAGCTTGCAAATCTAAAGTCTGTTCTGAGCAGAACACCCAGCTGACTGGCTTGGCCCCTTGATTCTTCCTTTTTTTTTTTTTTTTTTTCAATTCCTCCAGTTCACAGCCTGCCACTCAGGGACACTAAGAACATCAAATGTCAGCCCAGCCCTTGAGAAGCTGGCAACTAGTAGGAGTGGTTAAGACACAGAACAAAGCGCATGGGCTTTAGACCCATCAAACCTGATTCCCGAAACTGGCTCCACCACGCACCAGCTCCTTGGCCTGGGGCCATTCACTCAGCCTCTCTGAACTTGTTTGCTCATCTGTATAATGGAGTGCCTGACACCTAGCTCTCAGGGCTGTCAACAGGATTAGAGAAAATGCGTATAGATCTACCAGCATAGCGCCTGACACATATAAGGGCTTATTTAATAAGTGGTTGTTAGGATTAACTTCATGTTAACAAATGAAACAGATATGTAATAGGAAAAAATTGATAATATATGTGGTTAGGTGCTTTTAGAAACAGAACTGAAGGGAGTGATGAGAGACTGAAAAGCATAGAGGCTAGCATCACGGGCTTTGGAGATAGATATTGGTTCCAAACCCAGCGCCTCTGCTTATGCACTGGGTTGACACTTGGTTCCCAGGGCCTTGGTTTTTGGATCTGTAGAATGGGGACAATGACCTATTAGTACCAACTCACAGGTTTGCCGAGGAGATGTGTAAAGGCTTAGCCCAGTTCTGGGCTCACAAGAATTGCTCAATAAACAGCAGTTGCTATTATTTCCAGGGGAACCCAGGGAGCCAGAGGAAGCTTTCAAAAGGAAAAAGTGAATCAGAGGGCACATGCATGTATTAGAAATTAGGGAAAGAAAAAGCAAAGCAAAGCAAAGCAAAGCAAAGCAAAACAAAGCAAAGCAAAGCAAAGCAAAGCAAAGCAAAGCAAAGCAAAGCAAAACAAAACAAAGCCCTTTTCTGGGTCTATAGAAAGGCAGCCCAAGCTGCTCTACTGTTGCCCTGTCCGGTGTTGACAAATGTCTTTGATGTTCCTGTTCAGGATCTTGAGGCTCTTTTAAGATTTTTTTTTTTTTTTTTTTTTGGCTGCGTTGGGTCTTCGTTGCTGCACTCAGGCTTTCTCTAGTTGGGCGAGAGGGGGCTACTCTTCGTTGTGGTGCGCGGGCTTCTCATTGCGGTGGCTTCTCTTGTTGTGGAGCATGGGCTCTAGGAGCACGGGCTTCAGTAGCTGTGGCATGTGGGCTTGGGCTTCAGTAGTTGTGGCACATGGGCCCAGTAGTTGTGGCTCGCAGGCTCTAGAGCACAGGCTCCGTAGTTGTGGCGCACGGGCTTAGTTGCTCCGTGGCATGTGGGATCCTCCTGGACCAGGGATCGAACCCCTGTCCCATGCATTGGCAGGCGGATTCTTAACCACTGCACCACCAGGGAAGTCCTCTTTTAAGATTTTAACTTCTCAAAGAAATCTTCAAAGTGTCTGGTTTGACCGAAGCAGGAACACGATGGATATGTTTGGAAGGATTTTGAAATGCAAGGGGTGAATGTGTTTTTCAGGCTGGATTTTTAATCAAGGAACATCTCAAGGAACCAGGGCTCCCTCTTCCTAAGTCTGCAGGAGCTGACCCCCTCCTAGAGGGCAACTCGAGAACATTCATGGGTGGGGTAGGTAGTGGGCCTTTGTTAATGTCCTAACCAGGGTGGCGTAACCAGTTTGTAGGCAAAGTTTTTCTGAGCTGACAAGTTATCCCAAACTCTAACTGTGCAGTCCGTCACTCCTGGTGCTACCTGCAGGCTTGGCTTGTGGCCTGGACTATGTCATGTTTACACAGGTCCAGAGCTTACCTTGCAGATACCATTAGGCAGCCAGAGGTGAACGGAGTTTTTTGTCTCCCTTTTCCATGATGCACTTAGAGCAGCTAATTTGCGTGGTTGGGGTAACTCCCTTAAACGTTAAGCAGTCAAGGTGGGCCCTGCTCTAGGTGCCCCTGGTAAACATATGGCATCCTGCCGGGCCGGCTCATCGGCACAGCTGGTCCCACTTAACTAGGAGAAGCAGAGGGCAGAGGGCATCGGTCTCGCAATCGGCAATCAGGCAAACCGGGTTCTGAACCCTGGTAATGCTGCTTACTAGCTGTAGCCAAGTTGTTCCCGTCTTTATGCTTCTCTGTTTCCTCTCTTGCAAAATGAGTTATACATGGACATAACATCTATGAGTAGCAGCGTCTATGTCAAAGACTGTTGCAAGGATTGAATGCGAAACTGTATGTCTGGGACTTCCCTGGTGGCGCAGTGGTTAAGAATCCACCTGCCAATGCAGGGGACACAGGTTCGAGCCCTGGTCCGGGAAGATCCCACATGCTGCGGAGCAACTAAGCCCGTGCGGCACAACTACTGAGCCCATGTGCCACAACTACTGAAGCCCGCACGCCTAGAGCCCGTGCTCCGCAACAAGAGAAGCCACTGCAATGAGAAGCCCGCGCACCACAACGAAGAGTAGCCCCCACTCACCGCAAGTAGAGAAAGCCTGCCCGCAGAAACAAGGACCCAACACAGCCAGAAATAAATTAATTAACTAATTAATTTTAAAAAATTGAGTATAGTTGATGCACAGTAGTATATAAGTTATAGGTGTACAATTCGGTGATTCATAATTTTTTTAACATCTTTATTGGAGTATAATTGCTTTACAATGGTGTGTTAGTTTCTGCTTTATAACAAAGTGAATCAGTTATACATATAATATGTTCCCATATCTCTTCCCTCTTGCATCTCCCTCCCTCCCACCCTCCCTATCCCACCCCTCTAGAGCTGATTTCCCTTTGCTATGCGGCTGCTTCCCACTAGCTATCTATTTTACGTTTGGTAGTGTATATATGTCCATGCCACTCTCTCACTTTGTCACATCTTACCCTTCCCCCTCCCCATATCCTCAAGTCCATTCTCTAGTAGGTCTGTGTCCTTATTCCCGTCTTGCCACTGGGTTCTTCATGACCTTTTTTTTTTTTTCCCTTAGATTCCATATATATGTGTTAGCATACTGTATTTGTTTTTCTCTTTCTGACTTACTTCACTCTGTATGACAGACTCTAACTCCATCCACCTCACTACAAATAACTCCATTTCGTTTCTTTTTATGGCTGAGTAAAGGTCATACTCCATTTATAGTTATTATAAAATATTGGCTGTATTCCCTGTGTTGTATGATATATCCTTGTAGCTTTTTTTATACATCGTAGTTTGTAACTCTTAATCCCCTACCCCTGTCCTGCCCCTTCTCCCTCTCTCTCCCCACTGGTAACCACTAGTTTATTCTCTATATCTGTGAGTCTGCTTTGTTTCTGTTATATTCACTAGTTTGTTGCATTTTTAAGATTCCGCATATAAGTGAGATCATACAGTATCTGTCTTTCTCTGTCTGACTTATTTTACTCAGCATAATGCCCTCCAGGTTCATCCATGTTGTTACAAATGGCAGGATTTCAGTCTTTTTTATGGCTGAGTCTCTAGGTACTATTCTTAGCACTTTACATTCATCAACTTATTTAATCTTCCCAACAACTCTGTGAGGTATGAACTATTTTTGTCTCCATTTTACAGATGTGGAAACAGACAGACAGATGAGGTCACTTTCCCAAGGTTACAAATTAAGTCGTAAAAGGAACATTCAAAGGATGCCTGACTCCAGATCTTGTGCCCTTGACCACTGGGTACTACTTCCTCCCAATAAATGATAAATGATCAGTATTTTATTTTTCCAGTCTTTACTGGGTGCATGTGAGTTGTGTGAATCTCACTCGGAATCCAGAAATAACCACGAGCCTGTCTTTTTCCCACCATGGAGAACAGTGGCTGATCTCAGGCCTTTGAGATCTGTACAATTCCATATACTTATTTATAGCAAGACATAACTAAATTCTGCTCATCCAGACTCTCATTCCCTCTCTCTCTCTTTTATTCCCAGGGGAACTTTTAGTAGCTTATTTGGAGCGAACACCATCCGGAAAAAAAATTTCGGTAAGGAAAACAGGAATCAAGACGTCAGGACGGGTTGCCGACAGGACCTTTGATCTGGCCAGAAATAAATATAAGACAAGCTGTCGAGAGCTCTCTTGCCCGATTTCCATCTAAAGCAATAGAAATAGGTCTCAATCACCGAGCCCCTGTGCTGCCCCCAGGACTGGTGAGGATGAGAATGTGGTCTCCACGTTGCAATGGGAATCCAGTGGCTCTCAAGAACTTTGCTGGTGCTCTGCCTCCCGAGGGTGGGCTGGGGAGAAAACGTCCATTGCTCGTTGCCGCGTTACTCACGGTAGCCAAGATAACTAAGTGTCTGTCCAGGGATGAATGGATAAAGAAATTGTCATATATATGAGATATAAATTATATTTAATATGATATATTATTATTATTCGGCCTTAAAAAAGGAGATCCTGCCATTTGCAACAACGTGGATGACCCTGGAGGATATAATGCTAAGTGAAATAATCCAGACACAGAAAGAAAAATACTGCATGATCTCATGAACATGTGGAATCTAAAAAAAGTTGAACACATGGAAGCAGAGAGTAGGACAGTAGTTATCAGGGGTGGGGAGGTGGGGGAAGTGGGGAGATGCTAGTCAAGGGATACAAAGTTGGAGTAATGTAGAATGAATAAGGATCTTATGTACAGCATGATGACTATAGTTAAGAGTGCTGTACTGAAAACTAGAAATTTGCTAAGAGAGTAGATTCCAGGAGCTTTCGCCACTTCAACAAAAAGAAAAGTAATGATATAAAGAGATGGATATGTTAATATATACATGTGTATATGTACATCATAACACATATGGATCTATTCATACAGCATATGTGTATGTGTATCATAATATCATGTGGTACACCTTAAATAGATACAATTAAAAAAAATAAATCAGGATAGGAGAAAAGTTCCAGAGATGATTCAGAGCTCGTGGGGCACCTAGTGTTGGCTGGGAGATGAAGTTACACAGCAACTCACTCGAACATTTGGGAAATGATAGCAATTATAGCAGGCATTTCTTCAGTTCTTAGGTACCAGACACTGTGCTAAGCCCTTAAATGTATTACCACATTTAACGTTCACAAGAATTCTATGAGGTGCTATCATTTCCGTGTCACAGATGAGAAAACCAAGGTTCAGAGTGTTTTAGCAGGTTGCCCAGGGCCACGATAGCTAAGGTGTAGTGGAGTGGGAATTTGAATCCAGGCTCTATGACTCCAATACTTGGTCATTTAACCACTAATCTCTTCTTAAGTAATGACTGGGGCTCAGAGAGTTGAGTTTCTCAGTGGGAATTTCCTAGTTCACTGAGTTGGTCCTAGAGCTGCAGGATTGTAGAACAGAGACAACAGAGTGAATCTTGGCATTTACAGAGTACCTGCTGGAAGCTCAGCATTGTGTGAGGGGTTTCAGAAGCTCAGAGAAGGGTGTACAGGACAGGAACAGGGGAAGGAGTGAATGAGGGAGAGGGAGGACCTGGGGATGGCTTGATTATTAGATGATGTAGGCCGACGTATCTGCCTTGGGTGACCAGGTACGATGGTAGAGCCATTCATCAGATTAGGGTACCAAAGGAGGAGATTTGGGGGAGATGGTGAGACAGACACTATGGTTACCAGCCCACCAGCCATCCCCCTTATTCCCTGCAAATTGATTTTGTTTATGTTTTGGCCTGTGGTCTGGAAGTGGGCATGGGACCCAATTCTAACCAGTGAGAGTAGGATGGAGGCTATGACGACTCTGGAAACATGGCTTCTTTATTGCTCGAAAGAGAAAGTGATGCCAGAAAAAGGCCTCCCCTCTGGCCTACACTTTCTGCCTTGGGCACAGGTCGTGACCTGGAGCTGTGGCCACCATCTTGTGAGCATGAGTTGACAAGCATGAAGAAAAGTCAATATGTTGAGCCCAGTAGACTGGCTTGATGGGCAGAGCTTGCCTTGATGCCCGGCTGAGTGGATTCCCCAAACACGGAAAACAACTTCCTGTCTACACATGTTCAAATATATCCAACTTAAATATCTTTAAGGTTTAATCCACTGTGAGCTGGCTTTTCTGTTGCTTGCAGCTGAAGGAATCCTAACGGATGTCAAAGTAAGTTTAGTTTTTGGGCTCTTAAGTATCTGAGAGGTCCCTTTGAAAACTTCCTGAGAAAGATGAAAGAAGAAAAGAGAGATTTGTCAACCAAGTTGAGGGTGGGGATGCAACTTTATTCCCCTGTGCTGGGAAAACAGAGTGAGAGGGGATGGATGCACTTGCTGGAATGGATACGTAGAAGGTCTCTGAACACATGCAAATCCCCCACATAAAAGCAGTTTAGATGTTGGCCATCTGAGTGGATGTCTGGCTCTCTTACAGGTCAGAGCAGGTCGGAGCATCTTTCCTGTTATCTCAGGGAGGAACAGATCCAAGTTGTTCATACAGCTAAACATCGCTCCCTGGGTGTCTTCTCCCGAGATCTAATTTTAGGGAGCCAGGCTTACTGCCACCAAGGAGGAAGGGCTCATGAAATCACGGCCAGCCAGGGTCATTGGAGCTCAGGCTAGGAACTTAGGTAGTGGGAGATCTTCTGCTTTCAGGGCTCCTTACCACCAGCCCACTAGTTCTGAGGTGCTCTCGGTCAAGGGGACTTTGCTGTTCCTACTTGTGCAAAAGGTTCTCCCAGTATTAATAAATCCAGTTGTCTCTGTGCTGTGCTCCCGGACAGCCAGATGCAATTTGCACTCCACCGTCCTCTGCATCCCATCTGCAAGCATTTGAGTGTCCCCTCGCTCTGGGGACTGGAGACCTGACCTCTTCCTCCCTCTCCCTTCCTCTTCCCACCCCTGCCCCTCCTTCCTCCCATGATATCTGAGAGGGACAGGCGGCCTTGTTTGTCCCGGTCACCATCTTTGAAAGCCTCCTCCACCGCACCCTCCTCTCCATTTCGCTCCCCCATTCCAAGCCCAAATGCTTTGCCCGGCACACTCTTATTTGTCACCAGATGTTCGAGGTTGCAAACCGACCCCCTAGCTTTTCCATCTTCCTTTATTGTATTCGCCTCCCCTCTTCCGGTGATTCTGCAGACAACCTCCCATCCTGGCGTGTGTGCGCTGACCTCCACGTGCTCCCGAGTCAACTGATTGCGCCTGAATCCACTTAAAGGTGAAAGGATAAAGCAATTTTCTTCAAGATGTGGCCTAAACTGTTTAGTCTTGGAGGTCTCCAAAGGGCAGGAATGAAAGGATGTCCCCCGCAACCGCCACTTCAGCCTCAGAGCACCCAATCTGGGCTCGCCTTGATCTGAGCAATTTGGAAGAGCTTAATCCCCTGCCCCTGGGTGGGTTTGTCAGACCTCTGCAGAATCAGGCCCAGAATGTATGGACAGTGTCAGCGATTGCCTGGTTAGCAGACTTGAAAATAAAAACAGAAGAAAAATTAAAAAGGGTCATCATCAACTGGTCCCGCATCAAAAAGTCAGGAGGCATCAGTGCAAATGGAGAAAGTTGGCATCCATCAATCTGACATGGGGACAATGGGCTGTGAGTTGATATATATGTTTTAATTTTATTTTTTTTCTTTCTGTTTGTTTATTATTATTATTTATTAATTTTTATTGGAGTAGAGTTGCTTTACAATGTTGTGTTGGTTTCTGCTGTACAGCCAAGTGAATCAGTTATACGTATACATATATCCCCTCCTTTTTGGATTTCCTTCCCATTTAGGTCACCACAGAGCACTGAGTAGGGTTCCCTGTGCTCTACAGTAGGTTCTCATTAGTTATCTATTTTATAAACAGTAGTGTATATATGTCAATCTCAATCTCCCAATTCATCCCACCACCCCCCCCTTCCTTGGTAACCATAAGTTTGTTCTCTACATCTGTGACTCTGTTTCTGCTTTGCCACTAAGTTCATCTGTACCATTTTTCTAGATTCCACGTATAAGCGATATTACACGACATTCGTGAGTTGATATTTTTAATTGTTAAGTGAGGAGTCTGGAAGCTGGGGCTGGAATCTAAACAGCTCTCAGCCCTTTCCACCACTCAAGCACATCCGGACCAATTTGGCCCTGGAATATTTTTGATTAGGGAATGTTAGACTGTGATTGTCCGAAGGGCAGGAAGGCCGGGGTGGGGTAGGGGTAGGGCCGGGGGTGGGCGGTGCGCTGCGTACTCAGAGGCTCCAGGCTGCACAAAGAGACCCCATTCAACTCCTGGCTCTGGTCCGTATTCACGTTGGCTCCTGAGAAAGTCACTTCTCTCTGAGCCTCAGTTTCCCCCTTGATCTGTTTGGAGGATTGATGCGGGGGAGCCGTTCGCTTGCAGTCGATTCCTACTCGTGCTCTTAGTATGAACTAGTTAATGAGTCGCCTTTTCCTGGCTAGGGTGCCAGCATTGGATAGCACAGCCTGGAAGGACCAGAGAGGCAGACAGATTTTTATCTTCCTGGGACGGATTGTAGGTTCCTCTTTTCTCCAAGTTGCCTTTCCTTTGCAGCCTTTGTAAGCAGTCTGTGAAGCACACTGCCTGGATTCCAGGACGCAACTCATCCTAACTGTATTGTAAACGCCTGGTGCCTTATTCTGCTTCTACCAGTAGACAGTGAGGTTTCTGTAGGCGAAAGCCATGTCAAGCTTGCTCCATGATATAATCTCCCAGTAATTCACAGAAGTGTGACTCTGGGCAAGTGACTTCATCTGAGCCTCAGTTCGTCCAGCTGGAAAATGAGACTCAAAAATAGTACTTTCCCCCCTAGGAATGTGATAAGAATTAAATGAGGCACTCCATGCACAGTGGTTGACACATAGTAAGTACTCAACAAATGTTTGCTGTGCTATTATGATGATTACTCTAGTTGTCCTGGAAGGACTGTCCCTGGAGTCTCAGATATCCCATTTCCAACCAGCCATCCCATAGGCAGACAATAGATTCTTTCCTTCATGAAATCTCTGGAAAGTGTCACATCCCAAGGGACCAGGGTGCTGGGAAACTGTCTCTAAGTGGGATCTAAGTGAAATTGAAAATCCAAGTGGGTTTGGATCTTTCTGCCAAATGCCTTCACATACATTGCAAGTGCTACCCAGAATTCATGGTGGTTTGGACAATCCATCTGACCTCATAAAAACCACTTAGAGGCAAATGTGTACACCCAGCAATTCCACCTATTTATCTGCTAGAGAAACACTTGCAAATGCTCATAAAGAAGCACATAAAAAGATGGTCACTGCCGCCCTCTTTGCAAGAACAGAAAACTGGAGACAGCCTAAACGCACATCAGTAGGAGACTGGTTAAATCTATCATGTCAAGTCCATGCAAGAGAAGAATGTCCAGCAGTTTAAAGGGTGAGGTTGAGCTATGGAAGGATCCCCAAGACACTTTGGTAAGTGAAAAAAATGGCACAGCAACTGCATCCATGTAAAAACAAAATTTAAAAGCCTATATTCATGCATTGCATACATCTGTGTATAGATGCATAGAGAAATATCTGGAATGGTGCTCAGCAAACCAGTAACAATGGAGCTACGTTAAAATGGGTGAGAGAAGAAAGGAAAGCAAAAGGAACGTTCCCTGCTTTCTTTCCCTGAAATGTTGGATTTTTAACAAAAAGAATTTATTATGCATTTCTAACATAAATTAGCAAGTGAAACATGCTCAAAGATAGGGAAAGTTAAAATTACAACTCTAAAGGACAAAATTTCAGTAAAATTCTGTGACAGAGAATACATCCCAAATGCCTCTTAACACTAGGCTAGAAATGAATTATGGTGTGTTCACACGATGGAAAACCGTGTGTGCTGATGAGAATAAGCAAACTGCAGCTACACAAGATGCTGTAAATAAACCTCACAAATGTAATATTAAGTGAAAGAAGCTAAACACAATGAACCACATGCTATATGAATCCATTGATGCAAAGAACAGAACCAGCCAAAACGAATCTAGGCTCTTTTAAGTCAGGCTAGTGGCTAATCTTGGTGGAGGGTAGTTACTGGCGGGAAATGTAAGGAAGCTTCCAGATGCACTAATGCTCTCCTTCGAGATTGGAGCACAGGTTACACTGGTTTGTTCAGTTTGTGAAAATACCTTAAGCCGAACACTTAACGAGTTGTGCACTCTTCTGTATGTGTATGTCAGTAAAAGTTCAAAAAAAATCAATACATTCAAAAAAAGGTTTTTTTGTTTTTTTTTTAATATGACAGCGGAAAAAGCCCTTTATTTTCCTAGAAAACCCACCATAAACCAGTCTTAACCATTTTCAGAGGTTTTAGCACAAGTAAACAATCATTTATGTAATGAAGGGAGGAGTTCATTGCTTTCATCAGATTTTCAAAGGGAACCTTCACCCCCGAAAAGATTAAGAACAAATGCTATGCAATTTTACAGGGGATGGAAAGGTGGAGGGGGGGAGGTGAGGGCAAAAAAAAAAAAATCCCTTGGGAGAAACTTGCTTCCTGCTCAAAAGGTATCAGCCCTGAAATGCCAAGCTACAGGCTGCTGGAAGTGGGGGAGGTCAGGGTGAGTTCCTCAAACAGCCACCCCTTCCAAGTTCTTGGTCAATCTTGCTTTCTCTCTTGCCAGCAGAAGTTCACCTTGCTGTTCCCCACACATCTGTGGTTTACGGTGGGGTGTGATGCTTGGAGGGTGATTTACAGCTAGGCTCAAGCTGGGGAGAAGGTTTCTAGAGGAAGGTTCCCCACCCCCATTCCTTTGTAATTTAGGGGCATTTCTTGAATTCCCCAAGCCATTGGCTGCTGGCAAAAAATGAACGTGGGCCGTTTCTGGGATAGATGCTCCCCAACATATGTGTCCCTGTGAAGAGAGACGATTGGTCAGGGGAAGTGGCTTTGCCCCATAAATCATTGAGCATTTGGGAATATATTGTCTCTGCTTATGAGATATGAGAGAGAGAAAGAGAGAGAGCGTGAGAGATGGAGAGAGTCAGGGTGGACTCAGGTGCAGGGCACTCTCACAGGAAGGGATGGATTAGGAGAAGGAGGTGAGAGCTTGGGAGCTGCCTGCGACACGGCAGTTTAAAGCGATTTTGTCCCGGAGATGGCATGACACCAGCAGGCCCCATGCTGGACCTGTCCCTGCATTTTTGGCCTCGTTATTACTACCTGGCATTGTGATGCTCTGTCTCTGTCCTTGATTCGTCCTGTCTTCTGTTTGCCTCTCTGAACAGTGTTGGGGAGAGGAGTACGCAGACCTGAGTTCACACCCCGGCTCTGTCCCTTACCAGCTGTATGAACTTGGGCATGTTACTTAAACTCTCAAAGAACTCGATGCCTCCTCCATAAAACAGAAGAAATGATGTCTCCACATTGGGTTCTTGTGGGGATTAAATGAGATATTAAATGAGGTTAAAGGGGATGAAATGTCTTCCATGGTGAGTTTAGCCTCTCAATTCATAGTAATTTCTATTTTTTAAAAAATTTTTATTTTTATTTATTTATTTATTTATTTATTTATTTATTTATTTATGGCTGTGTTGGGTCTTCGTTTCTGTGCGAGGGCTTTCTCTAGTTGCGGCAAGTGGGGGCCACTCTTCATCGTGGTGCGCGGGCCTCTCACTGTCGCGGCCTCTCTTGTTGCGGAGCACAGGCTCCAGTCGCGCAGGTTCAGTAGTTGTGGCTCACGGGCCCAGTTGCTCCGCGGCATGTGGGATCTTCCCAGACCAGGGCTCGAACCCGTGTTCCCTGCATTGGCAGGCAGATTCTCAACCACGGCGCCACCAGGGAAGCCCAGTAATTTCTATTTTTTATACCTGCTTCTACATCACTGGTTCTCAACGGAAGGTGACTTTGCTCCCAGGAGATAATCTGGCAATGTCTGGAGGCGTTTTCGGTTGGTTGTGAGGACTGGGGGAGGGAGGTGTTACTGGCATTGAGCTCGGAGAGGCCAAGGATGCCGCTCAACATCGTGCAACGCGCAGGGCAGCCCCTGCAACAGGAAATTATCCAGCCGAAGGCTCAGTAGTGCTGGGGTTGTGAAACCTTGCTTTAGGCCGTACATTCTGTACTTTTACCTCCTTGGTATCCCTGTACTATACTTGGTACTCCCATACCCTTTTGCCTTTATAGCATGCTAGGTAGCAAAGTTGGTTTTCACATTTCCAACATTATTAGAAATTACAGACTGGGTCCAGATCCTGGCTTTGCCACTTACTGGCTGTGTGTCCTTGGATGAGTTACTTAACCATTCTGAGCATCACTGTCGTCATCTCTAAAATCAGAGGTTGGTTATGAGGATTAAATATGATACTGCCCAGGAAAAATGGCACAGAGTACTGCTCAAAAAAAAAAAAAAAAATCTGTGTTTCTTCACCATCGCCTACAACCTCAAGAAGATGACGAATCTTAAAGATGGGTGGTCCATGGCTGGCTCCCTTCTGTCTAGTGTGTATGTGCAGGAAAATGGTTTTCTTTCCTCTCTCGTCTCTCTCCTGATCATCTCTCCTAGTCCCTTCCTTTTCCTTTCATTTCTCCCCTTTCTTCTTCCCTTTCATTTCTTCTCTTTCTTCCAGCTCACGCCTAGGCGGGAGTAGAGGAGGCCCTAACCTTCTGTGCTGTGGTTACACATGCACAATTTCAAAGCTACCTCCTGAGCACAACGTGACCTGTTTCAAGGGGGTTGGCTTGCTCGTCTGGTTTCTTTCTCTTTCACTCCCCGGCTCTGGTTATTAAAGTTAGGTTCCTGTAAGAGGAAGGGGTGAACTTTGAAAGCTCGGGAATAAAACGCTCCTCGGGGCCTTTTTATCACGTCACCCTCACCCCCTGCCTTTCCTCCCTTGGTGGCGAGAGTTGGGGATCAGAACCTCCTGGGCGGGCTGCCTTCCTCACGCATCATCTGAGCCCCATTCGCCCTGGTGTCCCTGACGACAGGCAGCTGAGAGCCACGTGCAGCCCCGCCTGCCTGGTGCATCTGAGCACCGCCTGGGCCGCATTCCCAGCAGGACCTGAGTGGGGAGTGAGCGCCGTGGCCTCGGCATGTGCTCCTGTCTCACTTTCCTCCACGGGGAACCTCAACCTGGTCAGGGGCTCTGTTTTAAACAAGCCTCAATTAAAGGAAGAGAGCCCCCATCAGCACTGGCTGAGCATACTCTACGCATCAGGCACATTGCTAAGCGTTTTCCGTGTATTATCTCAGTCAATCCTCGCTCCAACCCAAGGAGGTGGCTATTTCATTGTTCCCATACTAAAGGTGATGAAACCCCAACTCACAGAGATTAAGTGACTTGCCCGAAGTCACAAATTCGCTAAGCATCAGAGCTAGGATGCGAACCCACGTTTCTTGGATGCCAGAGCTCCGGTGAAAACTTGTCCCAGTTTGCCTGGGACATTCCCAGTTTTAGTGCTATAAGCCCCGAGTCCCGTAAAACCCCCTCAGGCCTGGAAAACCCAGGATGGCCTGTAGTCAGGGGAGGAAGCAATGAGAGCAACCCTGATACTACCAATCGTGAGTGTCTTTTAAGAACTGTATTTCCTCCTTTCTTCTTTTTCCTTTCCTGCATCGCCTACTGCAGGAGAAGAGGTTATTTATTTATTTTTTTTGGCTGAGGCTCAAGAATTACTGAAACCTGATAATGCCTGGGTCTGGAGAAAGCTACTTTCTGGGGCTGAGGTTCTGCACAGGAGATGACTTATTCCTCCTTGGGCTTAGGGTCACCCCAGAACCTTCTCGAGCCCTTCCCTGGCAGTCTTTCAACTGTGATCATGTTTCCATAGATCACCTTCTATTTTCTGAAAGGAGAATTGTTTCTGGCCACGTAATATACAGAAGTAAGTCTGATACTCAGGGCTCTCCGGGATCTTCCAATCTTAGCAATCTGTGCCGGGCAAATCCATTTACTCTCCCTCGTGGTCACCCACCTAGACTATATTTCCCAGCCTGCCTGCAGTTAGGTGGGATCAAGTGACTGAATTCTGACCAACGGGATATATATAAGTGGAAGTGATGTTTGCCATGTGGTCCATAAATGTCCACATGCAATGTGCTGCTGTGCAATCACATGCAGTCTTTTCACTTCTGGGTGACCGTAGAGGATGGGAGAGCCACAAGATGGAAGAAACATGGTTCCAGATTCACTTATTGAAACTGAGCTTCCTGCTGATTAGTAATACCTGTTGTGGACTTTATGTAAATATACTTCATTGGTTTAAGCCCCTGAGATTTGAGGGCTTATTTGTTATAGCAACTAGCATTGTCCTAACTAATACGGTATCCAGTCACATTTCTCTCCACTATAATATAGAAAATCTCCCCTCTGGTCAAAAGAGTTTATATACTTCTTTCCTCCATCCCTGCTTGGATGTCCTCTGCCTGGAATATTCTCAATTATTTTCTTCCCATTTCAAACTATATTCATCTTTAAGGTCCAAATTAAGTCCCGTCTCTTTGGTGAAGCCTTCCTATATTATTCATCCTTCAAGAGACACACAGTATTCATTCACTCATTTACTTAATATGCTTTATGAGTACTTTCATGAGTCTCAGGAAGTATGTTAAGTATTCAGAAGAGGACAAATTCTAGGCCATGTTACCTTAAAGTGTAGTGAGGAAAATAGATGAAACAAAAACTAGACATCACAACCATTGTAATAAGTAAGGCGATTTACTGAGGGCTGTGGGAACACAGGGAAAGAATGCCTAACCCAGTTTTGGAAGGACAGTGTTCAATAAATACTCAATGAATATTCAATAAAATATGCATAGATATTATTACTTTGCCAGGTCCTGGGTTTATTCTGATAAAATTAGCAAAGGTGACAGGGCAACTGATGGGCCCTTGGGTGGCCCTTCTTTCTACTGAGTCTTTCTTTTTCACCTCATTTTCCAACGCATGGTACTCGATAATGTCAATGGGTCATAATCATGTCATTCACTGAAAAAATAACTTGTTCAGAGAAGAAAATCCTTACAATTAATGGACACCAGGCCTAATGAGAAGTTGGTATTGGGTATGGGAGTCAATGGAAGAAAACGGATTTTCATTGGGTGATTACTATGTGCCATACAGACTATCCCATTCTAAGTGGACTTAACCATCCTAATGACCCTATGAGCTGGGTATTATTTGTGTGCTTACTTATAGATGAGATGATTCAGTTTCAAGGACATGAAATCACGTGCTAAGTTCCTGTACCAAGGGAGGGATGGAGCCTCTGAGTTTGAAGGTTTTCTGATTCCAGAAATCCAGCTGTCAAGCATGATGGTGGGATTGGTCAGGGTCCCTACAGGAGAGAAGGCTCACTCAACAGGAGAAATGTAAGTAAATGTAATTAAGGGACCATTGGCAAAAGTGTGGGCAGGGTTTTAGGAGACTGCTAAGGCTAGTGAAATACCCTGGGGTTGGCAAGAGCCTGAACTATTACCTAATCTAGGCCCAAAGAGGTAAGCATGGAGGGGGGAGAAATTGCTAGAACATGGAGAGAGCTATAGCTGCAGAAATGAGAACGAGAAGGCATCCCAAAGATGGCTTCTCCAGGAAGCAGAGAGGAATGAAACAGGCAGCCTGCTGGGATCTGAAGACAAGAGCCTCAGAGAGAGCCTAGAGCCTTCAGCAGAAAAGGGAAACAGGAAACAAAATCAGAAAAAAACAACACAAAACAAAACCACCCATTTCTGATTTCCTGAGCTTTCAATATGGGGATCATTAACAGGAGCATTCTGGCTAATCTTAATTGCTAGGGCTGAGGAAGGGAATTGCCAGGGTAATCAGATCCCAAAGCATACAGGGCTTTATAGATTAAAGCAAAGTTATCTCCTAATCCCATCAAAACGTCATAATCTTGTGTCACAGCAGCATCTAAACACAGCTGATTGAGATGCCACGAGTGCTGAATCTGGGATCCATCACAGCCCTGCCATCCGGAAAGCAAATAACCCCAAATAAGAAGATTGGATTTAGTGTGGTCTGGAGATATTTACTACAAAGGCCTAAGCACTGGCTCCATCCCTCCCTTGGGCTTCGCATGGGGGAAAACTCTGGTGTCCCCAGACGCATTCCTTTTAAAGAAAATTTTCCCCAAATGGAAATAGATTCATCATTTTTTTGCTGATTGTAAAATTAATATGTGCCGGCTGTAAAAAGGCAGGCAATACAGAGAAATCTGAAGAATAGAAAGCACGCACTTTCCCCAGCCAGAGCAATTTTTGTTATTTTGGTGTGTTATCTTTCCAGACATTTCTTCTAGGCACGCACACGCATATATACACATTCTCTTTCTCTGCCTCCCCCGCCCCCGCCCCACAGGCTCTCTCTGATCATCTCCTCACATCTTCTTTATTCCTCCCTTCGACTCCTAAGAGTCCACGCCTTTGCGTCTGTGGTCCCGTGGCTAACATGGTGAACCCCTAGCTCTCGGGTCTCCATCTGCTTGGTTTAACCAACCAGCAGAGACTGACCAGCATCTCTGTGTTCCATTCCAAGTCCCAGAGAGAGAGCATCTGAAGTGGCCTACTCCAGTCAGTCACAGCGTGGCTATGGGGTTTCATATACAGTGACAGCACATACGCTGTAAAGTTACCTTATTGGAGGTGGGCAGCGGATGGTGGAGGACAGGTGGCCATTCTCAGGGCCTTCCCTGGCTCTCCAAACAGAATCGAATACATTTTAACTGCTTCTAGCTCCCGTCCTGCTCCCACACAGAGGAAGTGGCTTACAAAGGTCCTTCAGCGAGTGAGTGATCGAAATCTGAGATCAAGGGCTCCTCTTCCAGACTCTGGGGTTGCTTTGTTCTATCAGCCGTACCTCCATCAGGACAGTGTTCGAAAGTCATATTACAAATAAGGAGGTGGAAATATGAAAAAAAAAAGAAGATAATTGAACATTCACGCAATATTTTGCATTTGATTTCAAGATGTTCAAAGACCCGTTTAACCTTGAAGTTCAGTGCAGGCATCCAATATTAAGAGCCCCTATTCTAGAGGAAAATAATACCCAGGTAACTTAAAATATTCATCAGTTTCAAATTTAAGTACCTTCTACTTGCCTTCAGCAGAAGATTCTAAATCTACTTGTAAATGGATGGTATTCAGGGATCACAAGCTGAAAGCATTATATCTTCTGTTGGTCATGATGCAGAAGCACCACTTCCTGCATCCTCCAGATATCTGCCATGGGTATCTCCAGAAGTCAATGGCCTGCCCATGACTCGACAGGCAGGCTTCCAACAGCATCAGAGTTGGTAGCTGTCTTTAGATCACTGGCATCATATGCAACCATAACCTTCTCTTCCCCCTCTCCCTTCTTCTCTTCTCTTCCCCCTCATTATCTACCCCCTAGAGTTTGTCTCTTTCTCTGCCCCTCTCCTTTCTTTTTCCTTCCTTTGGTTTTCTTTTATTTCTTTTCTCATTGGAACACTCCTCATATACATCTAGCATCCCTTAATGATTGTTGTTTCTGACATTGGAAAAAGTGAATAAAGTAGACAAAGCTCAATTACAATAATGGATGGAGAATCCACTGAACCTGCCTTTTGCTGTGAGACCCCGAGTTCAATATCCCGGGTTCAAGCCCAGCCTCTGACACTCACTAGCTCTATACCTTCACTCATGTTCTTCACCTTAGTCAGACTATTTCCCCATCTATAAAATGGGGGTGAAAAATACCTCTACCTCACTGGATGTCAAGAAGTTTCTGAATGAGATAATGCATGACTTAGCTGCCACCAAATATTAGGAAGATGTAATGCCAAAGAGGTATCTGACTTATTTCAGATAGATCCAGAAGGAAGAATTAGCAACTGTGGGTGAAAGTTACAGGAAGGTGAGGTCTGGCTCAAAGTAAAGGAAAAAAAAATTCCCAGAACAGGCCAACAATGGGCTGGGTTGTCTCAGAAGACACTAAGTTCTCCCTCACTGAAAGTATCCGAGACAGGGCACGAAAACCAATGTTCTTGGATATTATAAGGGAATTCTAGATGGTGTGCAAGTGTTGACTTCTGACTCCCCTTTTCCATCTTGTGTTCTTGATGAATCAATGCTCTTGGATCTTCATATCACAACCTTTATTTTCTGGGATCATAACTGATGCTTAACTTCACATGACTACAGGGGGAGGAAGGCTGATCTGGAGGTTAAAGAAAAAGAACCTAGGAATCCCATGGATGATGAAAATGAAGAAGACCTTCCATGGATGGTAGGGCAGGGAGGAGCCAACGTCAGAGAGAGGACTTGGTTGATGGGAAGTTTTAGGTAGTTTTTCATGCGTGCATGATGTAAACACCCTCCTGTTGGCCTGCAGAATCTTCAGTAAAACCTATGCAGCTCACTAATGCTTCTGTTGTGAGTGGCTATGTTCTGATGCTCTATTGGCATCAGTTAAAACAGAGAAACCATATGGGGCACTCTGACTTCTGGGTTGCATCTGTCAAATGAGGAAAATAGATGGTGTCTCCCTGGGTGATTGTGAAGAGTCAAGACAGACAACATCTAACACATAACAGGCGCTCAGTAAATGATCCTTGAATGTGTAAGTTCCCCCTGGAATATGACTGCTATCTTTTCCCAGATCAGTTGCATTTTTCTCTCTGAGAAATGACCAGGCATTTAGGTTTTTCTGAGCATTGGGTTTCACGTTTCCTTTGGCCTGGACCATGAGTCAGAAATGGCCTCTGCATCCTGGAGAGCTCTTTGTTATTTCACTTGATCTATTTTTTCCCACCCCTCCGCGCTAAGACCTCAAGCTAATTTTGGGAACTTGGGTTTTTCGCTGCCTGAAATCCAATCCTCTAGAGCATTTCTTAAAGGAGAGAAGCACTAATAAAGCTATTGAATGGAAATGTCCAGCTCGGAGAGGCATTTTTTTGGAAGGCAAGAAAACCATGAAATCCTTCACTGGAGTGGTATTTCCTTTCTTCTTTCCAGAAATTCTGTGGTATCCCTGGATGGGTCTCTCACTCTCTTTCTCTCTGTTTTTCTGAGGCAAAAAAAAAAAAAAAAAAAAAGTATATAGACTAATTGGTGGCCAAAACATTGTTCCCTGTTCTAAGGTATTCTGCTCTGTGAATGGCTTTAGCAGACCATATGGAAGCTCCCTTCATAGTATTAGGGACACAAAGTTTTCCTTCTAAAGGATTTTTTTGGGAGAGCCCCTTGCATAAAGCAATGCCACAAGTTCAGCTAGGCTATCTTTTATTTCCTCCATTCATGACTAAAAGATATTGACTCCTTGGGTCAGGAGAAAATACAAGTAACAAAGAGCTACGGTAAGGAGACATCACCTTCTTTCTTCTCCCAGTGCTAGTGGTGTGGAAAACACTGGCGTCAAATTAATTTGAAAAGCAGCTCTCCGGCATCTTGAATAAAAATAGAGCTACCATATGATCCAGCAATCCCACTGCAGGGCATATACCTGGAGAAAACCATAATTTGAAAAGATACATGTATCCCAGTGTTCATTGCAGCACTGTTTACAATAGCCAGGACATGGAAGCAACCTAGATATCCATCGACAGAGGAATGGATAAAGAAGATGTGGTACATATATACAATGGAATATTACTCAGCCATAAGAAAGAATGCCATTTGCAACAACATGGATGGACCTCAAGATTGTCATACTGAGTGAAGTAAGTCAAACAGAGAAGGGCAATTATCATATGGTAGCGCTTATATGTGGAATCTAAAAAAATGGTACAAATGAACTTATTTACAAAACAGAAATAAAATTACAGATGTAGAAAACAATCTTATGGTTACCAGGGGGGAAAAGGGGGAGAGGGATAAATTGGGAGATTGGGATTCACATATACACGCTAATACATATAAAATAGACCACTAATAAGGACCTACTATCTAGCACAGGGAACTCTACTCAATACTCTGTAATGACTATATGGGAAAAGAATCTAAAAAAGAGTGGATATATGTATACGTATAACAGATTCACCTTGCTGTACAGCAGAAAGTAACACAACATTGTAAATCAACTATACTCTAATGAAAATTTTAAAAAAGAAAAAGAAAAAGAAAAGCAGCCCATGGCTTGAGCTGGGATGAGGGTAGGGGAGGATGGAGGGGAAGAGCGATGGCTGACTCCCCTTGAGTTATCATTGTCTCACTCCTTATTTCCAAATGCAACACAACTCATCAAAGGGTCTCCAGTCTCAAATGCTGTCATGTCATCGATGGGTGTCTTTGCTCCAGTATATGGGCTCATTCTTTTTTTTTTAGTACATTTGTAAATTTAGTGCCTTTATATACCTTAATATAATGTTTAAATCCTCAGTTTAACATATTCATAATTATTGAAGGTATATTCGTTCATAACCATATTTTTTCAATATTTATTTTTGTTTATATACTTATTTATTTTGGCTGTGCTGGGTCTTAGTTGCAGCACACTGGATCTTTGTGGCGGCATGCGGGATCTTTAGTAGCAGCATGCAGACTTCTTAGTTGTGGCGTGCAGATTTCTCGTAGTTGCGGCATGCAGGCTTCTTAGTTGCAGCATGCATGCGGGATCTAGTTCCCCGACCAGGGATCAAACCCGGGCCCCCTGCATTGGGAGTGCCGAGTCTTACCCACTGGACCACCAGGGAAGTCCCCTGGGCTCATTCTTGACTGAACGCTCTGGAAGATCCACGCTGATAAGTACTTGAAAACTTCTTTACATGGCATTTGGGAATCTAGTTTTTTGGAACTAGGAAGACAACTGGAGAGAGAGAGGCAACTCCATGAAGCTTTTGTCTGTACTGGCTGCTACCAGGCATCTGAAGTGTTGTCTACAAGACAACAGAGAAATCAGCTCAGCAAGAAAATCTGTTTGTTAGGTGCAAAAAAAAAAAAAAAAATCAGGTAGAAATAATAAATATTAAAATATTAAATGAAAATATAATAAAAGTATATCACTAATGGTAATAACAATATTAATAATAATGATAACCACTATCAATAGAATACTTAACACATATCTGGATTTGACCATAATACAATAATTGATAGCATACAGTGAGCACTTAACTCTTCTAAGACTTTCCGGTGCATTAAGTCAGTTAATTCTCACAGCAATCCCATGAGCCAGGTACAAGTAATGTCTCCATTTTATAGATGGGGAAACTGAGGCACAAAGAGGCTAAAAAGGAGATATGGTCCATATCTCATTCAGTCACGATTATGATCCCTTGTGAGACAGGTAGCAGAACTCCTGTTTTACACATAGGGAAATGGAGGCTGGGTCATTTGCTCAAAATCACACAGCTGTAAAGTGACAGGTGGGGTTTGAATTCAGGACCCTCTTAACACGGAACCATCTTGCCTCCTAGGCTAGCCTGGCATCTGCAGATACGCAGTGGGCTGACCAGACATGTTATTCGTGCTTTATGTTTCTTCCCATTAAAGCAGGCTGATCCCGAGAAAACATTTCTGGTGTGGCTGGAAGGATTTTTAGCACCCTGGGCATCTGCTGTCTCAAGTGACCTGGAATTGGGCCTGGCAAAGAAAATGCAGTCCGGTTTCACCCTCATAGGATTCTCCTCTCCCTCCTCCTTCCTCTCTTTCTCATCTTCCTTCCGGTACCTCTGAAAAACCTAGAAGAAGGCAGTTTGGAGAGATTTTGGAAAAGATAGGGCAGGGGTCCATGGGGATATAATTAAGCTCTAAGGTGGTCTTTAGTGCTGATGAGGATACACAAGATACCCCATTGTCCCAGCCCCTGTTTTTGAACAAACCTTCTTTCCCCTGATCTGTGCTCCCACCTTTATCATAAAATGAATCATTGAATAAAGTCTATTTTTGTGCTTAACTCCCCTATCCCTTCAAGCACATTCTGTTGACTCTTTCCGCCAATGCACACAATCAGATTATTGTAGCTACCTGACATTATCTGGTAAAGCAAATACGTTCACCTTTGCAAAGAAATTACTGGCAAATGCCGTGCATTTAGTCATCCAAATGAACTTGGAAATAAACTACTTTGGCACACTCCCTTCCCTAACTTGCACCTCACAAAAATAATCACTGGTATTTTGTTTTAGAATTGCATTGCAGCTTAAACAATTGGGAGGAAATGACATCTTTACAGTGCTGAATCGCTTCATTTAATCAGATCGTTTTAAATGCCCTTTAGGAATGTTTAGTAGTTTTCTGCATGTGGGTATTATACATTTTATATAAGTTTTTTTTCCTAGGCATTTTACGAAAATTGTTGCTATTTGGGCTGAACCCTTTTTATTTTTCTAACCACTATTTGTTGCTGTTTAAGAAGCTATTGATTTGTGAATGTTTTAGCTGGTATCTTGCAACATAACTGAACTCTTTATTGGGTTTTGACATTTTTCAATGGTTTCCTTTGTGTTTTCAATGTAGAATACTATATCATCTGCAAATGCCATATTTCTCCTTTTTGAGTCTATTTATCTACTTATTTATTTCTGTTTTATGAGTTCTTAACATTGCCTAGACCTTTCAGGAAAAATGTTAAATGTCAATGGTGATAGTGAACATCATTGTCTTATTTTGATTCCAACAAAAATACTTGTAGTAAGTCACTATGAAACTTCACTCTGGATGTGGTGTTGAGATAGGTAATCATTAGAATGTTTAAAAAAAACACCCAGCTATCCTTCTGTTTCAAGTTTTCTGAAAGATTTTTTGGTGAATGAATGTTAATTATTTTTTCAAATGCCTTTTATGACTCTATTGAGATTATTATATATTATTATATACATACCTTGACTGTTAGATAAGCTATTTTATATTTATTCCTAGCATAAGCCCTCCTTGGACATGGCAGTTGATTCTTTTATTATACTATTTTAATTAGTGAGGATTTTGGCATTAATGATTCTAGATGAGATTAGTCTGTAGCTTTGTTTTTTGTGCCACTTTTGTCATGCACTGCTGTTACCAGGGTTATGATGGCTTCAAAGAATGAAGTAAGAAGTGATTCACTTTTGCCTATGTTCAGGAACAAATTACATGGCATGGGAATGATCATTTTCTTCCTTGTTAAAAGTTGATTATTAAAATTGGCTCCTGAATCTTTCAACATCAATATTCAACATTTTTGAAAATTGTTCTCCATGTCCCTTGTTTTATTCTAGTCTTCAGTTAATTCAGTCAGTATTATACTCCCCAGAATATTAATCATTTTGTTGAGATACAAATTATATATACATTACATATAATATATCTTTATATGTATATGTGTGTATGTTTATCTAGTATAGTCTTTAGTTTTAAAATAGTCCTCATGTGAACCATATATCTGATAGAATGAATGTCCAGAATATATAAGCAACTCTTATAACTCAATAGCAAAAACACAACCAGATTTTAAAATGGGCAGAGGGACTGAATAGACATTTCTCCAAAACAAAAACATATAAATGGCCAATAGGTACAGGAAATGGTATTCAACATCACTAATCATCAGAGAAATGCAAATCAAAAACTCGATATCATCTCACACCTGTTAAGATGGCCATTATTTTTTTAAAAAGATAACAATTGCGGGTAAGGATGTGGAGAAAAGGAAACCCTTGTACACTGTTGGTGGGAATGTAAATTGACACAGCCATTACGGAAAACAGTATGGAGGTTCCTCAAAAAATTAGAAGTAGAACTACCATAGAATCCAGCAATCTCACTTCTGGGTGTATAACCAAAGAAATTGAAATCAGGATCTTGAAGACATATCTGCATAGCCATGCTTATTGTAGCGTTATTCACAATAGCTAAGACATGGAAGCAGCACAAATGTCCATTGGTGGGTGAATGGATGAAGAATATGTGGTATTTACAAACCGAATATGCAGTATTTACAAATATTATAGATATTATTCTGCCTTAAAAAAGGAAATACTGCCATTTGGACAACATGCATGAATCTCAAGGGCATTAAGCTAAGTGAACTAAGTCAGACACAGACGGAAAAAATACTACATGGTACCACTTACATCAGGAATCTAAAATAGTCAAACTCATAGAAGCAGAAAGAGTGGAATGGTGGTTGCTAGGGGCTGGGAGGAGGGGATAAAGGGGAGATGTTGGTCACAGGATACAAAGTTTCAGTTTTGCAAGTTGAATAAATTCTATACATCACAGTGCCTATACTTAAAAATACTGTATTGTATGCTTAAAAATTTGCTAAGAGGGTAGATCTTATGTTGTGTTCTCATCACACACACACAAAATAATAAATAGAGAGGAAGGAAAGTTTGGAGATGAGGGATATGTTTATGGCATAGACTGTTGTGATGGTTTCATGGGTATATACTTATCTCCAAAGCCATTAAGTTGTACACAATATGTATTTACAGCTTTTTGAATATTAATCATACCTCAATAAAGTGATTTTAATTTAATTTAATTTAATTAATTTTTTTTTTTTGGCCATGCCAGTCGGCGAGGAAGATCCTAGTTCCCCAACCAGGTATCGAACCCGCACCCCCTGCAGTGGAAGTGTGGAGTCCTAACCACTGGACCGCCAGGGAAGTCCCATCAATAAAGTGATTTTTTTTTAAAGCCCTCATTTCTCTATTTCTCCCTTTCTCTTTTCTAATATTATTATTGTTTCTCTATTCTCTCAACTAGATTTATTTTTAAAATATCAACATTATTCAATACTCATGAATAATGAGCTACGATTTTGCCAGGTACTACTTTCAGCTCTTGATATATATGAATTCATTTGAACCTCATAATAACCTTATTAGTTAGGTGCTGTTATTTTCTCCATTTTACAAATGAGCCAATGGAGACCCCAGGAAATTAAATGTCCTGCTCAAGGTTACTGAACCAGCAACTGATGGAGCTGGAATCCAAGCTCAGATTCCCTGTCTACAGAGCCTGAGTACATAATACTTGATGTGCAATGGATCAATGAATATTTTAAAAGTAGTAGAATTTGATCTTATTGAAAAGGAGAGGGGGAAATGAAATGATAAGCAGAACTATTAAATAGTTCAATGGTCTGTCTTCCACATTTTTCAGGAAGGTTGATCCACAGGACATTCACATTTATTCATTCACTCATTCATTCAATTCAGTATTTGATAAAAATTTATCAAATCTTTATTATGCTCCTAACATTGATCCAGGCACTAATCCAGGTGTTTGAGATTTATCAGGTGAACAAAGGCAACAGGCCCTGCCCTCGTGAATCTTACATTTAAGCTAGTGGGATGGGAACAAGGGGAGAGCAGGGATTGTAAAACTTTTTGCCACAAGATATAGAGTATAGCATGGCATTTGGATAAATGGCTCGTTTCATGCAATTCTATTGTGTGTATGTCTAGTTAGCAATCTTTATTCTACAGATGCTCTCATTCTATAAATGGTTGTTAAATAACTATTATGTGCTGGGCCCTGGAGTAAGGGACCAGACAAGCACCAGATGAGGGAACTGAGGCTCGGGAAGTTTTAAAGTTTTCTTTTAAATTAATTAATTAATTAATTAATTTTTGGCTGTGTTGGGTCTTCGTTGCTGTGCGAGGGCTTTCTCTAGTTGCGGCGAGCGGGGGCCACTCTTCATCGCGGCGCGCGGGCCTCTCTCACTATCGCGGCCTCTCTTGTTGCGGAGCACAGGCTCCAGACGCGCAGGCTCAGTAGTTGTGGCTCACGGGCCTAGTTGCTCCGTGGCATGTGGGATCTTCCCAGACCAGGGCTCGAACCCGTGTCCCCTGCATTGGCAGGCAGACTCTCAACCACTGCGCCACCAGGGAAGCCCTACTCGGAGTTTTGATCTGTCCAGTGAGAAGGTGGTAGAACTGGAGGTGCATCCTTATCTATGTGATCATCACGGAGAATGAAAAATTGGGTCCTGATGCATTCATGCAAGGGTTCTGCACGGAGACGGAATCCAACCAGGTTTGTTGAATGAATGCATGATAGCATTCTCACACTTCCAGCGAGGAGAACATGAAAACATTTGAGAGAAATGCCATCCTCCAAAGCTTGCTCTGAGAAGATGAAATCGACCTCATGGCCCACAGGAAGCGGGGACATTTAGCTGGTACCAGGAGACCTTTAAATAATGACGTGCACACTCCCGGCACTAGACGATTGGAAGAGACAGGCATCCCTGGGCCTCACCTCCCCCTTCGGTCATCAAGGCAAAGTCGGGCTGCAGACGGGACCCGCTGCCTTCAACATGGGCCTCGCATTAGATGCGTGTCAACAGAGATTAGCTCAGCCCCACATGCCGCCATTTGCCATTTATTAGGCCACCTTCACCAACCTCGTAATCTAATCTCGGCTGGAGCAGTGCCTCTTCCAGGTTAAATGTATTAAACGGGGGGGGGGCGGTGGGCTGCTCAAGGCGGGATGGCCTCTTCCTTTCTGACAAGCCTGACCCCAGCTCCAAGCCCCTCTCCCCCTAGAGACGCCAGGGTCAGAGCCTCCTTGGTGTAGAAGCCAGCACAAGGCACGCAGAGAGAGGATATTGGAAACATACTCTCCGGGCCTCCGTGCTTTAGAAATCCGAGAAGAACACGAGGCGACAAGTTAAAGCTTTCACTGCTGGAAATATTTTTCCCTTTCCAGGTTTCAACAAGAATTTGATAAAGATATCGGCGGGGTTGGAAGGGAGAGGAGGAAGCAGGGAGCATTTCAAAGCAGATGGTACCCAGAGGAGGGGAGGGATGCATTAGAACCCTTTCGAGGAAATTTATGGGGGACGACTTTCCATGGCCCAGATGCATTCCTATTACACATGTCTTTTAATTATGGGTTACTTTTTTAGGTGAATAAATGTTTCATCAGCAAATCTCGCCTTCCCTTGTTCTTTGAGTTCCTTTGAAACCCTAACTCCGTGTGGGGTTTGCTGCCATTTCCACTCCGCTCCAACAGGGTTGAGATGAAAGATTCTCCTTTTTCCTCTGAACGGTGCCTGGAACCTGCCTCCTCTTGGGTTTGGTCTTGCGATGTTTCTCCTGCCCTCAAAGCTTTTCCCTCTTTTGCCTCTGAAGATCCAAGCCTTATAGGTTTTATCTCTTACTGAGCATCTCCTAACTCCATTCATTTTAAGATTGATAACATTTGCCCCAGGCCAGCCACCGTCATCTCTAATATGGTGCTGAACGTGGAGGATTTTATTAGTGTCGTATACAAGCAGAATAGGACACAGGTTCTAAATGTTCAGCTGGATGAATTGTCACAAACTGGACACATCATGTAACCCAGCGCCAATGAGAAATAGCAGAAATCACGTCCTCAACCCTTTGGGCCCCGCTCTCTTCCAGGGCAACTGGTATCTGGACTTAAGACCATAAATTTGTTTTGGTTATTTCTATTCTTTATCTGAAAGGAATTTTTTTTTTCTTTTAAAATTGTATTATCCACAAAGCATTTTTAGTTTGAGTGAAGTTTACAATGACAGAGAACAGGAATAATTTTCTTTCTCTCTCTCTTTCTTTCCCTCCCTCCCTCCCTTCCTTCCTTGTAAGAGGAAAGGACAACACCATTCTTCCAATCTGCTGCTTTCGATATTGGGCCCAGATTGCTTTTCTTTTTTTTTTTTTTTTTTTAACATCTTTATTAGAGTGTAATTGCTTTACAATGGTGTGTCAGTTTCTGCTTTATAACAAAGTGAATCAGTTATACATATACATATGTTCCCATATCTCTTCCCTCTTGCATCTCCCTCCCTCCCCCCCTCCCTATCCCACCCCTCTAGGTGGTCACAAAGCACCGAGCTGATCTCCCTGTGCTCTGCGGCTGCTTCCCACTAGCTAGCTATTTTACGTGAAAGGAATTTTAAGGTATGCGTGCTTCTGTGTCTGCGTCTTGCATTCAGTATTATTTTTGTGAGCATCTTCATGTTATTATGGGTACTTGTACATCAGTAGATCATTCTTTTTAAATGCTGCATGGGATTCATTGTATGAATATGCCACAAATATTTCTCTGTTCTACTGCTAATGGCATTTGGGTAGTTTTCAGTTTGGAGCTCTTATAAATATCACTGCTCTGAACAGTTCATGTCATTATCTTTTGATGAACATATATGTGCACTAGAGAGTTCTTTTTCAAATCGGAAAAAATCCAATGTTTTCTTCTTTCAAATGCTTCAACAGATTCTCATGGCCTTTAAGATAAAGGCCAGACTCCTTACTGCGGCCTTCAAGGCCTGAGCTTTGTATTCCTATTTCTTCTGCCTGGAACCTTTTACCCCTGATAGATTGTTTAGCTCTTACTCAGTCACCACCTTCCGTCAGGAAGCCCATCTGAATCCTCAGAGTGAGTAAAGGGAGGCTCTGGTACCTTCCCAGGGCAAACTGCCTCAACCTCATCAGAGGGCCCAGAACAGTGCCCCTTCAGGCACATCCAAGATGCTCACCTAATAGTTCGCAAGTGGAGAAATACCTCTTATGTAACTCCACTGGGATTGCATGGATAGATCTGTCTCCCCCTTAAATAACAAGACGGATTCTGTCACTCTGCAGCTTCAAACCTACTCCAAACTCCTTAACAATTTCAACAAGAGAGATTAGAATCTCAAATGCTCACAGGGATCATGGGAGTAAGAAATGAGTGAGGCAAGCTAAGGGTAACACTAGGGAGTGGTGGGGACTGCGGTGACCTGGAGCTGGAGGGATCCTTGACCAGAGGGAGAGGGTCCCAACCTTCATGCCCATCTCAATACCTGGAACATGGTAGGTCCTCATTAAATTTATGTGACTATCTTTTTTTTTTCTTTAAGTAAAGTGTAACTTTATTTAAGGTTTAACACCTACTTTCTATTTTTTTTGAGATATAATTGACATATAACATTCTATTAGTTTCAGGTGTACAGCCTAATGATTCAATATACAATATTCATGTATATTGTGAAATGATCACCAGAGGAAGTGCAGTCAACATCTATCACATATGCTGCCTTCTTGTTATGGCAAGGAACAAAAGCTCTCTCTGGGTTTTCAACGCACCAGGGTAACAATTCGTGTGTAGGGCCAGTATGTTCCCTGTCTCCACTCTAGCTTGTCATATACTAGGGCTGGGGGACTAGAAGGGACGTTTGCTAGCACAGCTCAAGGCAGAGCGAGACGTCACCTTCCGGCATCATGACACATAGGAGACAGGTTCAGAGGAACGGGAAACCATGCTCGGAAGGTGATGTCGCCACCTCCATGGTCCCATCCCGAGATGAGCTAGAAGGACCTGAATTACTGACAACCCACAGCAGGGGTGAGGAGGTGAGGGGGAACCCTGGTGAGGCGAGGAAAAGGATGGAGAAGACTGAGCCATGGGGGAAAGATGGAGGAGAGAACCCAAAGTTACGGCCATCTGGTTATAGGAGAGCTCTCAGCCATGCTCCGGGGCAGCGTGGGGAAAGAGCCCGGGGCCAGGCTGAGGAGTGCGGGCTCTATTCTACGTTAGGTGGGAACTTGCTCATTTACTCTCTAGCTTTCCACCTGGTGGGGACTCAGCTGCCCCTTGTTCGTTCTCTCTGATTCTCGGCTTCTGTTCCCAAGAGCACTGCTCATGTTCTTTCCTCCACTGCGGGGGCCCCACCCAGCTCAACTGAATCATTCCCTCTGGGGGAGGAGCCCAGATGTGATTAAGTGACTAGAGCTTTTTGTGCGATGCTGATGTGCGTTTAATGCGGAGAACTGGTTGGTCAAAGAGACGGATCTATTCTATATCTATCTGCCTATCTGTCTGTCTATCTATTATCTATCTATCTATCCTCTACCTATTTGTCTATCATCTATCTATCTATCTATCATCTATCTATCATCTATCTATCTATCACCTATCATCTATCTTCTATCTATCCATAATCAATCTATCATCTATCATCTATTTATCTATTATCTATCTATAATCTACCCATCATCTATCATCATCATCTACTACCTATTACCTATCACCTATCTATTGTCTTTCCATCCATATCCATCTATCTACCCATCATCTATCATCATCATCATCTACTACCTATTATCTATCACCTATCTATTGTCTTTCCATCCATATCCATCTATCTACCCATCATCTATCTATTATCATCATCACCTGTCTGTCTTTCTGTCCATCCTCTATTATCTATCTGTTCACCTGTCTGTCTATCTATTTACTCAACCACCCATACACAATTTTTAGCTAGGGAAAAAAAAAACCCTCAAAGAATATTAAAATGACATCTTTGTCTCTCTTAGTGCAGCAGCTGAGACTTAATATTTACCAACACAATAAAAAAGAAACATAGAGGAAGACAGATTGGGTAAGTCTCATTAAATAAAATAAAGACCTCTTTTTGCTATCATTTGCAACACAGCAAGGAATAACCTAATACCTAAGTATTTTTCCACATTCCTGTGGATTTCCTTAAGAAAAATTCCTAGAAGTGGAATTGTTTCATGAAGGAGTATTAAATTTTCAAATTGTTGGCTACATTTTGTCAAATTGCTCCCGTAAAGTTCCCACCAATTCAGATCTCCCACAATCCCACAATGTCTTTTTAAAATGACAACTACAAGACAAGAGACACATTGAAAGGAACTCTAGCTACATACATGTTAAACAAAGGATTAAGCGCTCTTTTACATAAAGTCATCATAGAATAAGCACAGCCCTAAAGCTCAAAAGGAAAATAAAATGGAACAGGGACATGGACTAATAAATGATAGGGAAGGAAAAATTCACTAATGAATATTTTTTAAAAATTCCCACACACTAGTTACCAAAGAAACGCAAGCTATCATTGCAATCCTATATTTTACTCTCAAATTTACAATTAAAACCTATTTCCCATTCTTGTGAAGCTCTGATGAAATGAACATTCAAATAAAGCTGATGGGATTCTGAACTGGCACAGCTTTATGATAGTATTTTGACACTGTATTCTGTGGCTAATTCCACTTCTAGGCATTTGTTACAAAGAAATAAATAGGAATGTGCAGAAATATTTCCTACCTGCTTAGTCACTGTACTGTTGAAAATAATAGCAAAAACTAAAAGTTGAAACCAAACTAAATATTCAACAGAAATGATTGGTTAAATACATGGTATCAATAGAATATTATAGCCTGAGAAAATGATATAGTCTGTAAAATCCAAGATACAGACAGCTGTGAGCACAAAATGATAAGAAAAGAAGAGCAGTATGCAAAAACTCTGCATACAGAATGATCTCCATTTATAACACAAGGACACTCCCAGCTTATGCAATGTTTTATTTTGGAAAGTCTTGTGCAATTCAAATTTTGCATAAGTCCAAAAGCTCGTTTGTAATTACTGCATATTTTAAGGTTGCAAAACTTTTGATGTGCTTTTTGTGTGTGTGCGTGCATGAGCTGTTGTTTGCATATTTTCCTTTTTTATTGTTGAAGTAACCAGAGTTCACGTGAGAGGGAGCAAAGAATTGTTAAATACCACCCATAGTACCTCACTTGGTGTTAGTTGCTTAAGAAGTGCTGGTTAAGCCCTTGATGGATGGTTTTGTAGGCAGGTCGTGATAGTTTTACTGACACTTACCAAACATTCTTGCCTCCCATCTTTCCTAAACTTGTAGGCAATCCGTGTCCTCCTTGTGATTAGGTGGGATGGTGTGACTAATTTTAGACAATGAACTTCGAACAGAAGTGACATGCATCACTTCCTCACTGGAGCATCTAATTGCTGGTGTGAGACCTCCGCAGAGATCTTTTTCTCCTGCTGTTGTGAGTGTCACTATTCCAAATGATAGCTCTTCCATTATCCTTGTTCTTAAAGTGAGGATGACATGGGGTGGAGCCCTTCACTCAACTTGTGATGAACAAGAAAGGAGTCCTTGTTGCTTTCACCTGCTGGGATTTGGGGGATGTTTGTTACTGCAGCATAACCTGGTCCCTTCTTACACAAAGGGTGACCTGCAGATCACCTGCAGAAAGGCACAGAAAGCTGAGCTCCAGCAGGTAAGTCACTTAGCCTCTCTGACTCTCAGTTTCCTTGTGGACACCAACATGGGAATTCAATGAAGTAATGCACATGGCATGCCTGGCACCCATTGAATGCTCAATCAATAATAACTGGCATTATCGTTTCAGAAAAGGAATAAACTGCAACATGTCTGGACAGGAGGCTTGGCTTTCTAAAGACCTTTTCCATTATCTCTGCAGCAAGAACGACATCTTCTAAAGACTCAGGATGGCATCTAATACAAGAATTCAGCAAATATTGATCAATTAACCCACCCACAGCGAGGGTCCTGTCAACCACTTCATCATCTTCAAATGGTGTGTTTATTTACTTACTTACTCTCTGCAGCTTCGTGCCCTGATTCCCTGAGCCTCCAACCTGACAGAAGTGTTTGCAAAGGTAAGAATAGCGATTAGCTTTGAATTCTTTTTTTTGTAGGATGAATGTTCCCTCTTCCACTATCCCTCTTATGCCTCCATAGGACCACTGCCTCGGGGAAGTATGGGGAGATGGTTCAGCAGAAGGAAACACACACACACACACACTTTCCATTTCTATCCAAGGCAGAGGAAAGGAAATACCTGAGGGTAAGCACAGTGATGACCAGACTCTTCACCATGTTCTTTGCCTCCAGAGAATGCTCCCTAGTATGTTTGTTCATTCCATCCCAAATCCTCCCATTAGGAAGAAAACACAGGGATTATCCATCTTTTTGTAATAAGGAAAAACTGAAGTTCAGGAGTTCCCCTCAAGCCATCTAGGCTAGGGCCTAAGAAGGAAGCGTTTGGTGCCAGGCAGGCCTGGGAATGAGGCCAGGGACCACCGAGGATGACCCCTGCGGCATCCTGAACGTGACGTTCAAGCTCCCTACGCCTCCCTCTCCGTATCTGAACAAGGGCACGTCAGCACCTCCCAGCTGGGAACCCATCCTTCCTTCCACCCATGCACTCAGGAAAGGCAATTTGAATCTTTTTAAAATCAGGGTGTTGTATGCAACCGGGTTTATGGAATTTACCAGGCATGGTAACAAACATAACAAAACATTTGATTGAATATTATCAGAAGCCAGGCGTTGTACATTCGCTCATTTAATCCTCTTGATGAGAGAAACAGATACAGAGAGAAGCAGAGAGAGGAAGACAGGGTGAGGGAGGAGATGAGAGAGAGAGAGAAGATGAAAAGAGAAGAATAGAACAAAAGTGAGAAGGAGAGAGAAAGAAAAGAGAGGAGAGAGAAGCAAAGAAGGAAAGACAGAAGATGGGGAGGCTGAGATTCTGTTTCTGGCTGTGTTTTCTTTCACCCCCATCCTTACTTCAGGATGTCCCAGGGCCACGGTTCTTAACCTTTCTGGGTTACAAACCCCTTTGAGAACCTGATGAATGTTTGAACCTCTTCTTAGAAAAAAAATATGCAATATCTTTCCCTTTCCCTTCCCCCCATCCCTCTCTCTCTTTCTCTCTCTCTCTCTCACACACACACATACACACATCTCACGCAAACTTTCAGAGGATTCAAAACTGAATAAATTTTTTTCTTTTGATTTATTGAAGTATAGTTGATTCACAATGTTGTGTTAGTTTCGGGTGTACAACACAGTGATTCAGTTATACGTATATGTATATATAGCTATTCTTTTTCTGATTCTTTATTTTCACTTTGTCCTTTTGTAAATTTTTATTTTATATTGAAGTATAGTTGATTCACAATGTTGTGTTAGTTTCAGGTGTACAACACAGTGATTCAGTTATATGTATATGTATATATAGCTATTCTTTTCCAGATTCTTCTCCCTTAGAGGTTATTACAAAATATTGAGTATAGTTCCCAGTGCTGTACAGTAGGCCCTTGTTGGTTATCTACTTTATATAGAGTAGTGTGTATACGTTAATCCCAACCTTCTAATTTATCCCTACCCCTCCTTTCCCCTTTGGTAATCATAAGTTTGCAAAACTGAATAAATCTCGATCTCACTTATATGTGGAATCTAAAAAATAATACAAATAAATCTATATACAAAACAGAAATAGACTCACAGACATAGAAAACAAACTCGTGGTTACCAAAGGGGAAGCAGAGGGAGGGATAAGTTAGGTATAGGCTTCACAGATACACAGCACTATATATAAAATAGATAAACAACAAGGATTTACTGTATAGCACAGGGAACTATATTCAGTACCTTGTAATAATCTATAATGGAAAATAATCTTTAGAAATATGTATATAACTGAATCATTTTGTTGTACACCTGAAACTAACACCATATTGTAAATCAACTATACTTCAGTTAAAAAACTGAATACATCTAACCATAATCTCTAGCCAAAGTCCACCTACTTTAAAATACAGTGGGTTAGAGGCTAGTGTGTGTGTGGGAGAGAGAGAGATAGAGATAGAGACAGAGACAGAGAAAGAGAGAGAGACACACACACACACACAGATTGAGAGAGAAGGAGAGAGACAGAGACAGAGAGAGTGGGAGGGGGAGAGGGAGAGGAAGAGCGAGAGAGAGAGAGAGAAAGAGACTTATTAGGAACTGTTAACATTTCATCCTTTATCAATAATAAAAATTATACGTGAAGCCAAATTACACCCGGGAAGCACAAGCCCAATATGAGACAGAAATGGTGGTGACTCTCTGACGTGATGACCAGCTATCCAAGTTTGCCAGGGACTAAGGGCTTTCCCTGGATGTGGGACTTCCTTTGCTCAAACTAGGAAAGTCCCAGGAAATCCTGGACAAGTTGGTCACCCTAATCTAATTAGATAACAGATAATAAAGCGAACTGGTCAGCAAGGGTGGCATTTCGGGGGACGAGGGGACAGGTGACGAAGAGGAATTTGGCTGGACATTTCAAGAGAGGAATCAGGACCCTCTTGGGACCCCACCATCCTCCCTACTCATGCTGGGAATTGCCTGACCTGAGGTTTTCAAGGACTGAGTTACTGAGAAAAGGCAGGGGAGGTTGGGGGCGGGAATCAAGTTTGGGGAGAAGAGAGAGGTGGGGAGAAAATGGGAGGAACCAAAGCAAAGACACTCCTTTAGAAGATGGGGGTCAAATAACAAAACTTAAGAAGTAAACTCAAAACAGTAAATAATGAATGCATCACAAGGTATTTGTGAAAAGAAGGGCATTGTGTAATTAGAGAGGAAAAGAAGGCTTGGCCTTCCCAGGCATTCCCTTCTGGCAGGGAAAAAACCAACAGAGCAACTTCATGACACCGACTCCTTCACGCTCTGGCAGGCAAGTGATAAAATCATCAGATGAAGGTCCCCGATCATGTCTCCTACAGTCACTTCCGCCAAGTGTGCCGTGTCTAAAATAATGAAGGCAGCTTGATTAAATGTTCGCTGGCTGCAGCCGCTGTGCTAATTTGCAGATGGGTTTATTAGTTTAATGACTGCTCCAAATCATCAGAATTCATTAGCATTAGTGCTGCGGCTTCCCCAGACATCAGCCCAAGGCTCCAGGCTGCTACCATCGCCATTTCTCTATTTATATCACTCTTGTTTCTAGGAGAGTATGCTGTGTGTGTGTGTGTGTGTGTGTGTGTGTGTGTGCGCGTGCACGCACGCTCACATGTGTGCATTCGTACATGGACCAGCTGAGACTTCCTATTTGCTTTATCTGCATAAAGATTTCAGCTCTTCTCCCCAAAGTGGAAAGATGCTTTAGCCCCTTTCTGGGTTCAGCACTTCCATAAATGTACAGAGAGTGTTTCGGGAAGTGTTTCACTGAATCTTCTTTTTCATTAGACTAAATAGTATAAAAATCAATTTTTTTACTATGACCGAAAGGCTCCATCATTCCTCACCCTCCACCTGTTGTTCTCTGATTTCATCTCCTACACCTCTCCTTCCCTCCCTCCCTTCCCTCCCCTCCAGACACACAGTCCTCTTTGCTGTTCCTCTAACCTATGGTTGCCACCTCAGGGCCTTTGCATAAGCTGTCCTTCTGCCTGGATCACTCTTCCCCAGGATAGCAGGCTGGGACGTTCCCTCACTCCCAACAGATTGCTCAAATGTCACCTCACGGAAGCCTATTCTGACCATCCCATTTAAAACCCCAACCTCATCCATACCTCCCACTCCATTCCACCCTGCTTTATTCATCCCTTTCAAACATGCTACATAAGTTACTTATACTTAGTGTCACTATAATGTCCATTTTGGCTACTGTTATTTCTCCAGTGCTTAGAACCACCAGAGTCCATAAGTAGTTGTTGAATACACACATAAATGAACAAATACATAAATGAGTGGAGTCACTCAGCAAGGAGATAGGGATCCTAAGAGTCGGTCAGGACTCGGGAAGTCAGTTATCTGTAAGGATGCGGGGTGTTCTGGACGTGGCAGTCGCGAAGGCAGTCACAGAATCAGGGACAAGCCAGCCCTCAGCCCCCATCCTGGGCCAACCAGATTGTATACCAGGGACCCATCAGGAGTGGGAAGCATCCTATAGTGGTCTTCAGCTGTGATGTTTCTTGGTGCAGATGGAGGTGGGCTCCATCATCAAAGTGGGGAAAAGAAGTTTTATTTATTTAGTTATTTATTTATTTTTTATTTTTTTTAAAGGAATGTAGTTTATTTATTTATTTATTTATGGCTGTGTTGGGTCTTCGTTTCTGTGCGAGGGCTTTCTCTAGTTGCGGCAAGCGGGGGCCACTCCTCATCGCGGTGCGCGGGCCTCTCACTATCGCGGCCTCTCTCGTTGCGGAGCACAGGCTCCAGACGCGCAGGCTCAGTAATTGTGGGCCACGGGCCTAATTGCTCCGCGGCATGTGGGATCTTCCCAGACCAGGGCTGGAACTCGTGTCCCCTGCATTGGCAGGCAGACTCTCAACCACTGCGCCACCAGGGAAGCCCCAGAAAAGGAGTTTTAAAATCTGGATTTATTTAACTATCCTTCCCCAGAAAGAAAAACCAATAAAGACTCTTATTTTAAAAAGTATAATAAAGAGGATGCCATACACAGCGTTCTATGACCCAGAGAGCAAACTGTGATCAATTTTGGTAGGATGGTAGCATTTTGGGGGTGAGGAAGAACTGCCTCAGGCTCCTCAAATCTCAGTGCCTTAAGTAATCATCTGCTGGGAATCCTTTGAAAGCCCACACGCATGCATTCTACATTAAACGTCCATAAAATTCTTGATGACACTAGTGGAGTGATGCAGTTGTCATGGTCACGGCCATATAAATCCAACGTATTTATACTCCCTAATATGGCTCAAGGATTCTCAAGTCCTGTGTCTCCTAAAATAAGCCCTATGCCCTTCTCTACAATGGCACATAGTTAAAGGATTGTCTCAAAATGTGAGGAAATAAAGGTGTGGAAGTCAGAGGCCATTTCATTCTCTATGAGCCTGGTTCCCCGCAGAAAAAAGAATTCCATTCAGATGGTTACACTCAGAGACATTTCTAAAGGGGTTATTTACAGAGGTGTGAGCCTGATAAAAAGAACCAGAAGGGGATGGTAAAGGACTCAGGGATTTCCAACAGCAGGAAGTTGTTAACAACCCTGGAACCGAAGGGGCAGTGGAGGAAAATGAAGGTCTCAGGGTCCAGTGAGAGTTGGAGCCGGGGGGTGGGGTGGGGCTGCCCAATAAGAGGTGTATACATGGAGGGCCACAACCATTCTCAGAATGATGATGCAGAAGCAGAGAGGGGATAGAGGCATTGTCACTGCAACCCCTCTCTCTCTCCATCCTCCGATATCCTGCTGGCGCTTCCTGTTGGGCAAACTCAATTGAAATCCAGTGTCAAGGGAATGCAGGTCTTATAGTCTACATGGTTCAGCCTCTGAGACAGAGAGGTCAAGCAGGGTGGAGAGCTGGTTTTGAGATGGGGGGCAGAGTGATGGAGGCAGAGTTGGAATAACCAGCATCCTGGATTCAAGAGGGTGAGGGAAAGGATAATGTAAACTGCTCATTTGCTGAGCAGACTGAGTTGACAGGAAGGAAGTCTGCTGGGTGATGTTCTTGTGAAGAATCAAGATTGAATCTCCCCACACTTTGATGAGAAGCGTCCCTTTCTTTTTTTTTTTAATACATCTGAATTTGGTCCAAGTGGTGGATGGAGAGGAAAAAGAAGCAAAGGATACTGAGCCCTCAGACGTGCTGTATTGCATGAAGACCTCGAAGACTTTCTAGTAATGAGATGCATCCTTATGTGGCAGCCAGCCTCCAGGACATCCACCAGCATCCTACCCTTCTATGGTCCCCTCACACATTGTACCAGGGTGGATCTGTGTGACCAGTGGCATACAGCAAGAGTGATGATGTATCACTTCTGAGATGAGGTAAGAAAAGAGATTGCAGTTCCTCTCTCCCTGTTTCTTTCTCTCTCTCTCTCTCATGATTTGCTCTGGGAGAAGCCATTTTGGGGGCAGCCCTATAGAGGGACCCACTTGATGAGGGCTAAGCCTCCTGCCAACAGCCACATGAGTGATCTTGGAAATGGATTTTCCCCAAGACAAGCTTTCAGATGAGACTGCAGCCCAGCTGGCAACTTGACAGCAACTTCACTGGAGACCCTGAGCCAGAACTGCCCAGCTCAGCTGCTCCCAGATGGTTGACCTACAGAAACTGTGGGATAATAGATGTCTGTAGTTTTCAGCCACTGATATTTGGGGTCATTTGTCACACAGCAGTAGTTAACTAATACAAGCTTTGAGGCCAGAAGCATTTGTCCCTTTTTAGTAATGATTGTTCATGTGCATTGGGACTATTAATTCTGTGCTTACCACAATCATTCACCAGCCCTGGGGGCCATGTTCTCTTAACTGTGTAACAAAGTGCTTATTAACCTTTCTGAGCCTCAGTTTCCTTAATTTACAATAAAGATCACAACAATGCCCATCAAAAGTGTTGTCCTAAGGATTGGAGGGAATAAAGCATTCTAAGTGCCCCAAACAGAGTAGCTGTTTTTACAACAACAATAACAACAAAATTAGCTATTATTATTGATAAAGAAGAGAAATGGGTTTTTAACATATGGATAATTAAGAGGATGACCCCAATGGGACGTGAGGTCACAGCTCACCACTGTTGCATTGTCTATTTCAGCTGTTATTTCTCTTGCCTTGAAGACAGTTCTGTTCTCTCACAAGTGTTACAATGCAGAGTTTCCCAAAACAACAGGCTCTCCTGCCAAACCCAGCGGCCTGGAGCTTTGAAACATCTCCCTCCTGACCATGGAGAATCGGCTGTCTCCACTCACGGCTCCCTGGCAGAATGGGGAATCCCTGATTTTCTGGACGTGCTCTGTCACCACCTGGGTGAAAGCCAGGTTTTACTCATGATTTCCATTCTCGAATGACTCAGGGATGAGTAGGGGACTGAGTCATAGGGAGCTGGGGGAGGGTGAGGGGGTGGCAGTGCAGCTTTTTTTTTTTTTTTAATTAATTAATTTATTTATTTTTGGCTGTGTTGGGTCTTCGTTTCTGTGCGTGGGCTTTCTCCAGTTGCAGCAAGCGGGGGCCACTCTTCATCGCGGTGCGCGGGCCTCTCACTATCGCGGCCTCTCTTGTTGCGGAGCACAGGCTCCAGACGCGCAGGCTCAGTAACTGTGGCTCACGGGCCGAGTTGCTCCGCAGCATGTGGGATCTTCCCAGACCAGGGCTCGAACCCGTGTCCCCTGCATTAGCAGGCAGATTCTCAACCACTGCGCCACCAGGGAAGCCCCCGGCAGTGCAGCTTTTATATTGAAATCACATGGGATTGGAGGGACCTCAGAAAATAACAGCAAGCCATACAGGAAGATTTCACTCTTGATGGATGCCCCCATCAACAGATTACATTGAATAAATGTAATACATTCAATTGGTAAATTCAATTCCATCTCCATCCCATACCTTGCCATTATATAAAGACTCCAGATTTCAGAATCAGCTTCAAGGAAGAGGCTGCAGAACATCAAAAAAGAGTGAAATTGGGACTTCCCTGGCAGTCCAGTGGTTAAGACTCCACGCTTCCAGTGCAGGGGGCGCAGGTTCGATCCCTGGTCGGGGAACTAGGATCCTGCATGCTGCGCAGTGTGGCCAAAAAACTAAATTAAATTTTTAAAAAAGAATGAGATTAATTTCTGGCAAGTGGGGCTTCATACTAGAAGTTAAATTGGGAAATAAAAATGAAATTATAATTATTGTTCATCTGGAAAGAAAGAAGGAAAGAAAAAAAAAGAAAGGAAGGAAGAAAGGAAGGAAGAAAGAAAGAAAAAGGACACCAAGCAATGGAGAGCAGCTAACCCAGTCTCTGTCATGATTCCTGCTCAACCTGGGAAAAGTCACCCACTTACCCTGTCTCTGCCTACGGCCACATCTTTCAAGCAGGAAAAGCAGCTCCCCTCCCTCGAAAAATGGTATGGACAGTAGCACCCCAGAGTGTCCACCTTGAAGCTCAAATTGGCATTCATGCCAGTCATCCCACCTTGGCAAAAAAAAAAAAAAAAGAAAAGAAAAGAAAAAATTTTCATTTCAGTTTTCTACCTTCCCCTATCCTCGAGAAGCGGGTAGGAAAAAAAAACAAAACAGAAATGACAATAAGTAGCTGTCATTCTGTGTCAGTTTTTCTCTTAGGCGTAGAAAAGTCTGGCTGGAAAAGGATAGAATAGGATCGTCAAGTGGACAGAAGGCAGGAACCCAGGATTTCCTCTTCAAGGTGATTGACCATGTTTAGGGTTCCACATTTTGTAAGAGTGAAAAATAAAGGCTACAAAAATCTCCATCAATTGGAGGCTAATTAATTCAATTAAGATACTTCCGGAAGTGGAATACCCTATATCCTTTAGCAAGAAGGGGCTATATATGTATGCCCTGAAAAACACACCAAACACAGAGAAGTATGTACACAATATCCTGTTAAGAGGGTTGTGCCACAGTATGATAAGAATAATATAGTCCCATTTCTGTTTTGAATTATCATCTGAGTGTACATGTGCATATATATATTTAAATACGAATTTTAAATGTCTGGAAAGCTACACACCAGACTGTTAACAGTAATTGAGGGTGGTCTGGATATGGGGGTAAGGGTCGGGAGAAAAACAGCTTTCACTTTTAAGAAATCTATAAAGTTCTATAGTGTTTGAAAGTCATACAATAAACATCTGTGGATGACTTGTAATTTTTTTTTAATGAAACAGCTTAAGAACTCAGAGGTGTAAGGCAGGGTACCTGGGTTCTTCTGATTTCCCTGCACCAAACTAAGCCTCTCTCTACAACTGGTTATTTGTATATAAGTAGTTTGTACCCTGCCTAGGGAGTCTGGGGACAAAGGAAAGAAGGAAATTTGGCAGTGGGAAGAGGAATGTGCTGTGTGATTTTAGTCCAGTGGAAGTTCTGGAGGTAATTTGCAAACTCTGGAGTCTCCTGGGAGTCTGTGAAAATGCAGATTCTGGGGCTCCAGCTCTGGAGTTATAAGGTCTAGGGAAAAGCAGTGTCTCCCAGGCGATTCTGATGAGAAACCCCGAACAATGGTGTTAAGAGGCAGCCCTACTACCACTTCCTGTGTATCCTTGGACAAGCTGCTGGGTGGTCCTCCTCACAAGTTTCTGAGTCACTGGATCTGGGAAAGAGCCTGAGAATTTGCACCTCTAACAAGTTCAGGTGCTGTGGACGCTCCTGGTCTAGAAGTCACACTCTGAAGAACCACCACCTGACCCTAACGAGCCACAGACTTCTGTGGAGCAAAGGAGAGCACACATGAGAGAATGTTTGGAAACTAGAGAGGCTTGTGACATGGTGGTTAAATAGGTCAAACAAATCATTCAAATACTACCTCCTCTACCTCTTAACTCTACAATTTTGGGGGAAAAAAAAATCACTTAACCCTCCTGAGACTTGGCTCAGACCTCTCTAGAATGAGTATAACGTTTTGCAGACACAGAACTTCTGCAAAATACACACAAATTATCTCATGGTTACCACCAGGATGCTTGAAGATTGAATTATTTTCCGTGAATGTAGCACACTTAGTACAGAAGGTGTCCAACCATGACAAACCTACAGTAAATCTTTGCTTGCATGACTCTCAGTGCTAAAACACTGTAAGAGAGAAAGGAAAATGATTTGGGTACCAGAGGAAATCAGCAAGCATTTATTAAGTGCCAACTGTATACAGATGTGTAGCCACCGAGGGAAAGGATAAAGTTGCTGGGATCTCTTGGCCAAACCACAGCAGGTGAGTCAGGCATCAGGAGCCTGAGTCCTGATGCAGGTGCATTGTGGGTAGAGTGGGTCATGTGACCTTGATTCTGAGAATCAATTCTCCCTGGCCTGGAATTGGAAATTCTAGAACTTACCCTAGAGGCCCTTGGGAAATCAGCCCATCAACAGAATCCAGAGATCTTTGGGCAGCCCAGCTTTTCCCCGTACGGACCTATTTGAGCCTCCAACACCATGAGGCCCTCCTCCATTCTGAGCTTGGTTCGTCCTCTGTGTCCCAATCTTCCAAACTCAGGTCCTTGTTCAGGTTCTGTGACTAAGTGGCAACATTACAGACTGATGCCGGCAAGCTGAGCGTCTTAGGCAAGCTCTGCTCCTCCTGTCACCATTCTAATCTGGGAGAAAGGGACCTGAGTTGTTGAGTTAACCCATGGGAATCACCTGGCACACAGTAGATGCTTTTCTAGTGGTCTGTTCTTTTTACCACTCAACCGTGTCACCATCCCTTCCAGGGAGATCCTCACAAGGCCCCAAGAGCTATCCTGCTAGGGGTGCCACCTTGTTCCTCCCTACTCCAAATGCTGGCCTGTCTCCCCCAAGACGTCTCTTCTCGCTTTCCAGCCCATGACCCATCTAGAAGTGTTTTCCTAAATGTGGCCCCCCAGCCTCCTCATCAGGACCACCTTAAGAGTGCTCATTAAAATTTCAGATTCTTGGGCCCTAATGCAGCCTGTCTGTATGAGATTCTCTGGGGTGGGGTCCCCCCCCGGGTGGGGTCCCCCCCCTGCATTTTTAACAAGCTCCATAGATTCTCAAACACAACACAGCTTGAGAATCATTGCTCTCCAGGATTTGCTGTCTGTGCCTGATGAGTTGGCTTGCAGATACAAGACCCTATCTTGTCACAGCTATTTTGTTATACTGTATAACAACAACAATAACAACAGCAGTAACGACTGTTATTATTACGCATTGATAACAAGGTCCTGGCAGTGCTGTAGGGCATGGGATGGCAAACGAGGCATACTACAGACCGCAGGCCAAATCCAGCTCACCTCCTGATTTTGTAAATGAAGTTTTATTGGGACACAGCCATGCCCACGGTTTATGTATTGCCTGTTGTTGCTTTCACCTGCTACAAAGGCAGAGCCAAGGACTTGTGACAAGACCAGGGGTCTGCAGAGGAGAGGGTATTGACTCTCTGGCTTTTAAAGAAAAAGTTTGCAGTCCTGCCATCAAAGATACTGTGTCTATTCTACCACCGAATTGTAGGCAGCCATTAAAAGTGATGTCGTAGAAGAATAATTTCTGTCGCTGAAATAGGCTCATTTGAGAGAATTAAGTGAAAAGCACAGAGAGGCTAGATTTTGATTCTGAGCAATCACCTTCACCTCTCTGTGCTTTACTCTCCTTATCTGAAAAATGGCTGCAACCAAAGCACTTCCTTTTGGCACTTGTGGGGATTAAGTGACACGACTGAAGGAAAGGGCTTGGTCTCCTGTCCGATGCATCAGAAATGCTCAAAAATCTGAAGCCATTCCTCGTGGTAGGGTTTGCTTTTGCTTGCCTGCTTATTTGAAACATCTTACATTTTCCAAAAAAGTGATACATGTGCTTGCCTAACTTTGCAATAGGAAAAGAAGTGTGTTTGGCAATTGCTTGTTCATTTTATAGATGCATCCTGCCTCAAGTAGGAGCTTTGCTCTGTTGCCCTGCATTACTCTGCACAGGCTCATGGTTCTAAAAGCAAACCCCTTGTGAACTGTCCCCTGACGCAGTTTCCAGTTGCCACCTGCAGGTGCAGCTGTGTGTGCCTGTGGATTCAGATGGTAACTAATCCCTGTGTAATCCCGAATGCCTTTGTACAAGTTCCTTCTCTGCATCTGGCCTCAGTTTCTCTGCAGGAAGAGGAAAGGGTCTCTGAGTTCCTTTCCAGCGTTCCTCTGCCCTGGGATTGCAAAGAAGCTCCACCAGTTGAATTGTCACTGGGTCCAGCCTCCTCGCTGGGCTCCTGGGAGAGTAAAGCCTGTGAAACAGTTTTCTTCTGGCTGGGCGTGGCGGTCCTTTCAGCAACCCTGGGATCCGGATTAGGAGTTTGAGCAATGCCTCTAAACCCTGCACTCTATTTAATTTCCTTGATTTATAGGGAAGATTTCTTGCACCTCCAGGGGAGAGAGGCACTGCCACCCCTGCTGGCTTCCCGGGCTGAGCCTACAATTCCTCAGCCTGTTTATCCCACCGTCGCTACAACACACTGCATCTCCAGGGACCGGTGCGTGTCTCTTTTGAACCAGGTGACATAGCTAAGCTCCGGCTTCTCTCCACCCACTCGGATTTCCTCACGTGGAGGTGGCCCCAGGTTCTGATGCTACAGATTTCCTTGCTGGGAAGGCAGCCCCAGGAATATGTGAATTTCCTCAGCAGCCCCTGGTGGGGTCTCCTCTGACCCTCAAGACTGCATTGTGTTTGTCTGACCTGGGGGATGAGGACCAGCATGGCCTCAAAGGGGAGCTCTGGGAACTCCTGGGCATGGGTTGGCTGGGGGATGTGTTCCGGCCAGCAGCGGGGAGCAGGAATGCCTGGAGTGGGAGAGTTGGCTCCAGAATGAGTTGGCAGTTTTCCTGGGTCAGGGGGACAGTTGGTAAGGAGATCCAGGATCTAACAAGACCCAGGACGGGGGCCGGTAAGATGAGAAAAGGAGGCCACTGGAGAACTCTGTCCTCCTTTTTCATGGCTTTCTCCCTTAGCTGGAGCCAGATTTGCTTCCAGATCAGCTGGTGTCACTAAGCCGAGACTGGGAAACTCCAAACCCAGGCATATCCACCAACAAGTATGGATGGGAAACTTCTAGCTGTACGTACAGTAGGTGGCCCCGCAAACGCTCAAGGCTCAGCTCCCACTGGTCCTTTGCCCAAATTCTAGCACTGACACCTTGACAACTGTAATGCCTTTTTTTCAAGCAGCTCTATCTCCGTCTCTCTCTCTCTCTCCCCTCATCTCCCTTCTTTTAGTGTCATCCCTCTTCCTAGCTCCCCTCTCTCAGTCTCTTTCCCCTTTCCCACATTCACCTCTCATTCTCCCCATCTCCCCATTGTCCCTCCTTCGCCTTTCTATCCGCTCTCTTCTTTTGGTTCTTTCTTCGTTCTCCATCACTTCCTATCCACTTGCTCTCTTCTGTTGTTCTAGAACATTCACTCCCAACGTGTGGTCCCCAGACCAGCAGCAGCAGCAGCACCTGGAAACTCATCAGAAATGCAAATTCTCAGATCCCACTCCAGACCTACAACGTCAGATGCTCTGGGGGTGAGGCCCAGCAATGTGTGTGTTAAGAAACCCTCCAGGGGATTTGATGCACGCTAAAGTTTAAGAATCACGTTCTTAGAGGAAGATGGCAATTGAAAAAAAAAAAAGTATCTTTGAGTGCTGATCCGATAAGCCCTCATTTCTAAACATGTAAAACCCTTCTCTGCCCATTAGCTAATTAGGATATTGGCCCACCAGCCGGGCTGAGATGCTTTCAGGGACAACATAGGCAATTTCACTCAACTTCTCTGATTACTATCATGATTCTAAATCCCTTCGGCCAACCCACGTCTTTCCTGGCCCTGCATGCTGCCTCGATTCCTTCCTGTCTCTGGTTGCTTTAAGGAGTACAAAGACCAGGGGGATATTGGACCCTGTGTTCAGCAGTTCACAGTATGGATCAGCATTTGCCAAAGCATATCCCTCTGCTACTGATAGGGATATTGATAGGAAAAGAATGCCTTGATCAAATATGGGTGGGGAATGCTGCGTAAACAGATTTCTTTATTGCAGGACTTTTCAGAGCCTTAGTACATGGTGGCTCTTAAAGTGGGGATGAGTGTTAATAGCATGTCCTGAACTTGACCACAGAAATCCATTTTCTACTGGGTATTGCACAGGAAACCCACACTTGGGAAATACTGCTTAAGGAGACCATGACTTCTCTCCCCAAGAGCCTTATCTGAATTAATTGGCAGCCTATGACATGGAGTGAAACAGCCAAGGTGGCGCTCCCTAGACTATGTTGACCTTGGAAGGACCTAAGTGCCAAGGGTAAGAGCATGCTCAGTAGCTCCTAGGCGCCCCAACATGCCTCCCTGTTGGTGTCTGAATGGGTGATGAGCAACCTTTTGTCTTCAGACTTTGTGCAGCCAGTTTCCCTCCATGGTATTGACTGTGATCCCATTTCAGGATAAAGAACGAGAAAACTGTGAGCGTGCTAGTTTCTTAAATATGCCCAGAACTTATCCCTGGAGCTTCTATTTAGTAGATCTGGCATGAGTGCTGGGAATCTAGATTTTTTTACAAGCTCCCGGGAGCTTTGGATGTACAGTGAGGATTGAAAGCCACTGGTTTACATGAATTCATGCATGGTGTTTATGTAATGGTATATTCAGAGAAATATGGAAACCAGCGCTTTGTGTATAATCTTTGAAATAGACTAAGGGAAGACAGCCGGCTCCTTTCTATAACATCATCCTTAGGGCTGTGAACAGGGGCAAACGGACTGTGGATTTGTTGCGGTTGGGGGTGATGACTTGGAGGTAAAAGCAAGAGAGAGAGAGTTCTTATTTTCCCATAAACCTGAAAGATACAAAACCATGGTTTAATTCGATGATGAGTAATCCTCTTTTTTCCTTCACGAGAGATGTCAGGAAAAATAAAAATGTTTATGCCCTTTTTTTTTTCATTAAAATTGAAAATAGTTTTGTTGAGTCCCAGGACAGGAGATGCGTATTTTTACAATGGAAATGACCTCTGCCAGTGGTCTTCAGTCTGCTTTTAGCTGTAGAAATATTTTCTCTGGGGAAGTCTATGGTCAAACTCCAAAGCATAACATTAAAGAAAGCCCTCTGGCTGAAGAGTAGATGGGAGATCTGAAGCTTAAATAAGTGGGCCATTTTCCCATTGATATTTGGAGGCAATAAAGACATTTCTTTGGAACAGACTGGGAAACTTATAACCTACTTTCTGGACTCTCCAAAATAAATCAATGAGAAAATTAGCACTACTTTCTCCCTTCCAAAATATTATTATTCAAGAAGATTTGATTAGTCACAACATGGCTACAGCTTTCAAATTTTTCAACATGATACCAAATCTCAGACTACATTTATTTTTATAAATCAAGGTTCCCAGAAATTGCATGTAAAAATTCTCGTTAATCTTTTGAATTCCCTTTAATTTCCATCATTTACATTTCTATGGAGATTTCCAGGGGCTTTCCTGGTGGTGCAGTGGTTAAGAATCCGCCTGCCAATGCAGGGGACACGGGTTCGAGCCCTGGTCCGGGAAGATCCCACATGCCGCAGAGCAACTAAGCCCGTGCGCCACAACTACTGAGCCTGTGCTCTAGAGCCTGTGAGCCACAACTACTGGGCCCGCGTGCCACAACTACTGAAGCCCATGCGCCTAGAGCCCGTGTTCCGCAACAAGAGAAGCCACCGCAATGAGAAGCCCACGCACCGCAAGGAAGAGTAGCCCCCGCTGGCCACAACTAGAGAAAGCCTGAGCGCAGCAACAAAGACCCAACGCGGCCAAAAATAAATAAATAGATAGATAAATAAATAAATAAAATCTATTAAAAAAAAAAAAAACTTCTATGGAGATTTCCTAATTCTTTTATTGTGGAATTTGGTAGAGTTTATGCCTCCCTTGTTCCATTCCCAAAAGACTACAGCAACCAAAAAATAGACTAGGTGTAGGCCTTGCAGAAATAAATTACTAAGGTAGAATTATCTGAGAAAATTAACTGGCTAAAATAGAAAAAAAATGTACCGCCTGATTTCATGACTCCTAGTATTTTGCGTAGCAATAACAGTCAAAATAACATAGATCGGGACTTCCTTGGTGTTTTTCTTGCCACCCTGGTCCTTTGAGCTTTACTGACACAGAATTTGGGAGGGTAGGAGGAAGGCAACGAGATGCATGCTTCCCCCAGGGCTGAAGAGAGGCCTTTTGGGGAGAGTTTGGAGGAGAGAAGTCCCTGAGCACATGAGGTGGGAGAGGAGTGAGAAAGATGGTAAAGGATTTACAGGAAGTGACGTCGGGCAAGCGATGAACTGGGTCCTCAGCGATGTCTTTGGGAAGATGTGGAGAAAAAATGAAGTTGCTTTTCATCGCATCGATTGGCTGTTGAAAGACACTTCTTGAATGCTGCATCACTCAGATGTGGACATCAAAGGGTGATTGATAGGGTTGTATTTATAAGCAGTGAACACTTGCTTATAAACGTCTATGATGTGACGTTTTGTGGAATCAGAAACAGGAATGGGGCTGCATATTTCGATGCTGCTGGCGTTGCCCTGCCTTGCCGTTGCTCCCTGCCAGTCTGACTGCTACGCAGCCCTAAGGGCCAAGTGATTCTGGACCCATCCCCATCCCACCTGGGAGCTTGTTAGAAATGCAGGTCCTCAGGCCCCACCCTGGACTTACTGAATCAGAAGCTCCAGGGGGTGGAATCCATCTATCCTGTTATAATAACCCCCCTGGGACATCCTGATACTCATTCAAATTTGAGCATCTGGTCTTTTCTAAGGTTTCAGCGGCTGACCCTCTGCCACAGACACCCCCCGCCCCAGCCCCTTTCTCTGAATTCCCATCTTCAGCCTTGACCTCACCCCTAGTTATTTGACGCGGGTGTGCTTGGCTGGGTCAGAGCTCAGGTTCCGAAACCAGAGTTCTGGGTTCTAGTTTCAGCTCCACCCCTAAGCAGCCGGGAGACCTTATCCAAGTCACATAACTTATTTGTACCTTGGTTTCCTAACCTGGGCATAGTAATAATAATGTTGATCTACCATAGTGATTTGAATGATTAAATGACTTATCACATTAAAGAGCCCAAACAGTGCCTGGCACTCAGTAGGTGCTTTAGACATGTTACTAATCATGGTTACCCATCTCCCAGCTTTAAGTGGAGATGCCACATCAACTAGATTGTTTTATCATCCAGAAAGTGCCAAGCAGAAGGCAAGATACCGAGCGGGCATCCTCCTGCATCCCCTTGGTTACGGCCATTCGTGGTACATATCATGTGCATTGCACCTGTTCGATCGAAAAGGCACTCACTCTTTTCTTTAGCTGAGCTCCTTATGTGTGCCAGGCACCAGGCCAGGCCTTGTACAAACATTACCTCACCTAATCCTCGTCACCAGCCTAGGAGGAAAGGAATGTCCTTACATTACAGAGTGGAGGATGGACTCCCCCGGTGTCAACAGCTGGCAAAAGTTAGAAAGTAGGCGTGTCCGAATTCAGCATCTAGAGGAAAAGGAGATCCAGTCTCTGAAAGAGACTTTCTTTTCCTTTACCGGCAATATCTTTAGAGCCTTTTCTAATTATAATGTGATCTACATTTGTCTACAAATCCAAGCAATCTGGATATGTGACATACATAGCAACTGGACATTTTCTCGTTATTCTACCTACAAAGAATAACTGTTTTCGGTAGTCCTGTAGATGTTAGTCTTATCTTGTTTCAAAAAAAATACACACATATATACATTCATTTTTTAACAAAAAAATGAAATCATACTTTGGATTTCTTAAGATCCTGCCATTTAAACTTAATGTATTGAGACATCTTCCTAAGCAACACATATAAATAAATGTCACGCTTCATAAAGGCTACATGGTATCGCATTTGTGGATTACTCTGACTTAACCAATTGCCTATCAATGAATAGTTAGCTCCTTTCCAATACTTTACACCTGTAGACAGCTCTACGATAAACATCCTTGCATGTAAATGTGTATCTTTTTGGAAGATTGCTTAATTATTTCCTTAGGATGTACTGCTAGAGATGGGTACTCGTATTATTTAAGGTTTTAGTACAGATTTTTCCAAATTTCCCTGAAAAAGTGTTACACCTGTGTTCTACCTGTACCAGCAGTTTAAGAGTCTGTAATTCCGTGAGACAGATGTGGGGATATCTCTTCCTCTTTTGAGGCCAATTTATCAAAAGGATAAATCTCCATGGTTCTCCACGATGAATCTCTTTATGTGTGTTTGCTAAACAGCGTATGGATTTAAAACCAGATCTCTTTGTTCGTCCTGCCTTTGCCCCATCCCGAGACCATTTGCTTTATGCCAGTTGCCGGTATTTCCCAGGCAAAAGCTGAGATTCTTGGCAGGGTTTTCTGTTTGACCCTGTGTTCCTCCATGTGTAAATAGGTTATTCTGTAATTATAATTCATGACGTTTGCATGTAATAGACGTCTTGCCCCAGAAGTGTTAACTTCATTAGACACCAACCACAGGATTTTTTTCTTCCAAATCACCACCCCCTCTCAAAAATAGAAAAAGGAAAAGAAATTACCAAGGCTACAGACAGATCTTTATTTCTAATATGTTGCCTGAGCCCTTGTATTAAGTCATGTTTTCTCTGGCCAGAACTACCCTGGTATTTTTTTTTTTCTGTCAGTTTAGTCTATAAATGAAGTGAAGTTACTGCTCCTATTAAAATGTAACACTGTGCCCTTGGTTTGCTCTTAACGGGTGGGAAAACCCCATTAAGTGTTTGTGAAATATGTCTTAAATACAGGAATTTTAATCTAGTGGTCTAATAAATCCCTCTCCTCTACTCAAATGAAAGCCTTAGGTTTTCCGGCATCTGTTCAATTATTTGTTCACCAAAACTTTCTTACACAAACCTGACCCTGAGAACTATGATTTGGGAACATTTCTTCCATTGGGGCATATAATTTTTAAAAGCACATCTTTCAAAGAATCAGGAACGTTGACAGGTGTATTTCATGGTGAGATACTAGTTTAGAAACGTGCCTGGAATTCCTCGTCTTCTAGAGTAAAAGCCATGAAATCTCTATGACTGCCCCAGGATGTGACAACTCATAATATTATAAGACCTAAGACCTCATAATGTTCAAAGTCCGTTCTTTTGCTGCAAAGTTTGATGGCCATCTCAAAAGTATACTCTCCTTTTAAAGCATATTTCATGAGAGTTGGAAAGTTTCTCCTCAGCATAAGCCACAAAGAGCACCAAGCTAGACCTAAATATATTAATTCAGCTCTCCAACATATTTCTGTTGACTGTTTTTTTTTTTTTTTTCTTTTCCTTTGGCCAGAGTGTTTATTAGGAAACTCTGGGTATATTTGCTGGAGGTAAATTTCATCTTCATATTGGGAGCAACAGGGTAAGATGTCATTTACATTTGTGAACAAGGTAAATTTTTTTAGCCCTGACTACTTTATGTTTATTTCCTAAAATCAAAGGCATTTCCCATATAACCAAATTATAACCATCAATAAATATCAGGAAGCTAACATTGATGTACTGTTACCATGTAGTTCTCAGACCCCATTCAAGTTCCACTCAATGAGGTGTCTGTAGCAAAAGTCCAGTTCAGAATTGCTTGTTACATTTAGTTTTCATGTCTCTTTCATTCTGCTTCATTCTAGAGCAATTCTTTAGTCTTTTCTATACTTTCATGTGTGGCCATTCTAGTTCAGCAGAATGGGGCAAAATATACTTCAAGGTAAACTATTTCAGTGGGGAACCCACCTATACTGCGACTTTTAACACTGGAAATAGGAAGGAAGTCTGTTCTGGCAACCATCTGGAATGAGCATTACTCTAAAAGTTCACTTGAATCCGTGGACATGATGTGATTCACTTCCTCTTGCCCAACTGGTAGGTCTCATCACTTATGGATGCAGTTCTCTTTTTCTCCCCCCACTTATTCATTCAAAATATCTGAATGTCTATTAAATGTAAGGAGAAAGAAGCCATATGTGTACTTTCTCACTGAATCTGGACCTCAGAATCCTTCTCAACACAGTGTCCTGGGCAACGTGAACCCATTTCTCTCTGTTGGCACCCTAGAGGCAAATAAATGAGAAAACACAACTTAGGTGGCTGGGATTCCCACACACCACGTGAAACAGGGCCTTGCATGCAGAAAATACTTGTTGAATGGATTTTACTTGGTGTGAAAATAGTCTTTCCTTTCAAGGTAGGAGAGGAGAGGAATCAAAGAGGAAAAATAAAACAGAAAACCACATCCTATAATACTGAGTTAAGTATGTGCTTGTTCCCTTTGTTGCTTATCCTGAGGAGGAAAGATGCCTGGAAAATCTGAGTTGCTAACAGCTGGGATTGTCCCAGATACTACTGTGCACATAAAAGAGGAAGCGGGACTGAGTTCATTAATCGTGACTAAGAAAACCCTTAACGCTTTTTTCAGTTTGTGATTTTAGAGAGCATCCCTTCAAATCAGTATTGCTCTGCCAAAGTTCTCTTTCAGAGGCTGGACATTTCTCCTGAAGATTCTGTCATAATTCAGAGTATTTTTAGAAGTTGAGTTTTTGGGAGTGGGGGGTGGGAAAGAGGAGTATATTCTTCAGATTCTTGTTTGATTTTTTTTGGACCATTTCTTTCTTGGTGGCCAGATCTGCAAACTTTGAGGGTAGCTTTAACCTGGGGAAAGAGTCGAATATCACTCAGGGAGAAGCATTAAGAATAAAATGGGTATGACAGATTCTAGGTCCATCCACCTCACTACAAACAACTCAATTTCATTTCTTTCTATGGCTCAGTAATATTCCATTGTACACATATGTGCCACATCTTCTTTATCCATCTGTCGATGGACACTTAGGTTGCTTCCACGTCCTGGCTATTGTAAATAGTGTTGATTGTCCTACAGAGGGAAGTAAGTCAGAAAGAGAAAAACAAATACCGTATGCTAACACATATATATGGAATTTAAAAAAAAATGGTTCTGAAGAACCTAGGGGCAAGACAGGAATAAAGACGCAGACGTACAGACGTAGAGAATGGACTTGAGGACACGGGGAGGGGGAAGGGTAAGCTGGGACGAAGTGAGAGAGTGGCATGGACATATATACACTACTAAATGTAAAACAGATAGCTAGTGGGAAGCAGCCGCATAGCACAGGGAGATCAGCTCTGTGCTTTGTGACCACCTAGAGGGGTGGGATAGGGAGGGTGGGAGGGAGATGCAAGAGGGAGGGGATATGGGGATATATGTATACGTATAGCTGATTCACTTTGTTATACAGCAGCAACTAACACAACAATGTAAAGCAATTATACTCCATTAAAGATGTTAAAGGGAAAAAAAAGAATAAAATGGGTGATTCACTGAGTTACATTCATTTGGGGTCAAACAACTAGGGTGCAAACATGAATGTTTTAAAAAAATGAATGCACGGCATAATTATAATGCGTTTTGTGCTTTGCTTTGAAATGTCCATTTAGGCATTTCCAAAGGCCATTCCCCAAGAGGAATTCCAAGAGCATGTGGGGTGATGGCTCGGAATTTGTTCTCTGAAAATACCCTCTGGAAGGGGTCTCTCTTGAAAAGCGGTCCCTGTGATGAACTCATTCTGGTGCATTGTCACTTTATCATTGCCTTACATTTCTTCCTCAGCTAGGGCCTGGAAGAGAGGGGCCCCAAAAAGTGAGAGAAGAATCGACAACATTTAGAATGGATAAACAACAAGGTCCTACTGCATAGCACAGGGAACTATATTCAATATCCTGTGATAAATCATCATAGAAAAGAATCTAAAAATAAGAATGTCTGTATAACTGAGTCACTTTGCTGTACAGCAGAGATTGGCAAGACATTGAAAATCAACTATACTTCAATAAAAAAAAAGAAGTAAAAAAAAAAAAAGGGTAATTCATGGTAACAAGATAGGGGAGAGGGAAAGGAAGGAAGGAGAGCAAAAATTGGGCCCTGGGGGTATTTGGGGAACCCGCCTTTGGCTACGTCCTGTTGCCTTTTGACTGCTGCAAGGCTGGCGCTCCTGTGCTCAGAGCCATCTGACCTGCGGATGGCCGGAAGCCGACTATGACAGAGGCCTGAGATATTGCAGATCGGGTTGGGGAAGGGTCAAAATCATTAGTCACAGGAGACGAGAGGAGGAGGAGGTGGGGAAGTGGGTGCAATGGAAACGGCTCCCGTGTTGGAGCCCAGAAGGCCAACTCTGAAGAATCTGGACCCTTCTCTTCTCAAGTCACTCTTCCCTCCACGTCTTCCTCACCCCTGCCCTCTCCACCACCCGCTCCAAACTCCCAGAGGCCCCTCTCTCTCTGGCCCTACTGATTCCCTCTCCGCTTGAGTTCTATGCTCTCACTAGCCCTGTTTCTTTTTTTCTGGCAGCCTCTGCAAAGGCTGGATCTTACAGGCTGGCTTTTTTCTCTGACTGTGATTGGTTGGGTCGGCCGGGAGGCAAGCCAAGAAGAAAGGAGGGACTTTTTGAAAGTCTTTTTAGTACCTGTGTTGTTGCCCCCAACCTCCCCCCATCACTCAGCCTACTTTGAAATTAATGAATGCACAGCTCGGAGAATGCAGGCTTTATGTAACAAAACCTCTCCCTCGTTCTGCCCTGCCTCTGAACCCTTGCCTGGAGCGTTTTCGTGAATTTGAGGCTGTTGACAGGGGGTGGATTGACAGCCCTTGATTTGGGAGTCTTCCCTCTTTGACCGAAGACAGGTAGAAACAGTGGTGGCAGCTGCACCCAAAACACTCGGGCTTTTTCTGTCCCTCTCCGGGCCACACCCACCTTGGGGGCGGGGCTGAGCTTAGATGCTGCCTCCCCCGGAAGCCTTCGTAAGAGTCCTGGATCCCCACGAGTCTCAACTTCCCCTGCACATTACAATCATCTGGGGAGGTTTAAAGAGTCTGATGTCCAGGCCACACCCCAGACCAGCTGAACTAGAATCTCTAGAGGGAGGACCCACGCATTAGTCATTTTAAAAACTCTCCAGGTGATTCCCAGGAGCAGCGAAGTTTGAAAACCAACAGTCTGGACCAGTGCTTCTCAAACTTGAATTTACAAAAGAATCTTTGGGGGATGCAGTTAAAATGGAGATTCTGATTCAGTAGGTCCGGGGTGGGATCTGAGCTTCTGCATTTCTCGTTTGCTCCCAGGAAGGTGATGGCGATGCAGATGGTCCGTCGACTACACTTTGAGGAGCAAAGTCCTAGAGCTTGTGTTGTGTATCAGAATTGCCCAGAAGACCTGTCCAAATGCAGATTCCTGGGCTCCATCCTCAGAATTCCTGCTTCAGTGGGTCTGGATTGGAGGCCTGAGAATTTGCATGCCTACCGATTTCCCTTTGCTGCTGGCCCAGGGACCATACTGTGAGAACCACTGGCCTAGACTGTTTCAATAATGCCCCTCTGCTGGCCTCCCGGGGCTCCGGTACTGACTTTATTGTAGCGGTTGCTAATTCAATCAGCCGTTATTTACTGAGGGCACCCATCATGGTCTAGGGCCGGTACTAGGCAAATAGTAGGAAGCAATGCTAGGTAGCCATTTCCAGCAAAAGCTTTAAATATGGAACATGAGTTACGACCTAGGTGTTCTAGCTTTTTAAATGAGGCCAATCATTTCTTTCTCTGAGCCTCATTTTCCTGATCTGCAAAATGGGAATCATACTAGTACTTGCCTCACAATTTGTTGTAAGGATTGAGTAAAGTAATACACGGTAAAACCTAAAAAGAGGGCTTAGTGTAGAATAAGTGCTCATTACCTTGTACCATTTATTATAATCACTGTTACTATTGTTAGTAGCACAGATACTTCTTTAAAACCTCTTGTAGTTTTGATTTGCATTTCCCTAATAATTAGTGACGTTGAGCATCTTGTCATGTGCCTACTGGCCATCTGTATGTCTTCTTTGGAGAAATGTCTATTAAGGTCTTTTTTTTTTCAATTGGGTTGTTTGTTCTTTTGTTGTTGAGTTGTATGAACAACACGGTCCTACTGTACAGCACAGGGAACTATATTCAATACCCTGTGATAAACCATCACGGGAAAGAATATAAAAAAAGAATGTCTCTATGTGTATAACTGAGTCACTTTGCTGTACAGTAGAGATTGGCACGACATTGTAAATCAACTACACTTCAATTAAAACAAAACCCAAAAAATCCTCTTGTATATTGCAGCTGCCTGTTTATGCATCTACCTTCCCAAACTTTGAGGTCAGTGTTCACATCTGTGTACTCATTACCCAGCAGATACCTTGCACATAGTAGGAGCTCAATGAAAAGGTGTTGAGTGAGTGACGGGAGCCCTATCTGGCCTGAGGCGCTGTGTCACGGCTGGTCATCCGTGGATGCTCTCAGCCGGCAGCCCTCTCTGGGAATCACTCATGCAGTTAGAAAGAGCCGTTGCAACAATCTGAATGTTTGGGTCCCTCCCAGAATTCCTATGTCAAAATACTAACTCCCAAAGGTGATGGTAGTTGATACATGGCCCTTTGGGTGAATGTATCAGAGAGACAGGCAAGCACAGCCCAGGCTAGCTTTTATAAGTCTCAGCCTAGAAGTGACTCACATCACTTCCATTTATAGGCCATGGGATGGAACCAGTCACAAGGCCCCACCTTACTTCCAGGGGATTGGAAAGCATCATCCCGTCTCTGCCCAGGAAGGAGAGGAGAGCCAGGTATGTGCATGCACCAGAAATCTACCACATCTGCGCCAGTGTTTAAATCTCCTTATGCCTCTTAATATTTGCTTTCTTTCCCCAAACAAAACTGAAGGTCCAATGGTAGAGCCACACATGTATTTTTTTTTTAAATCACAAAATAACTGTATAAATGCACTGTGATAAGTGCTATCAAGGTAAATTTTAGGATGACATGAACACATATGTCAGAGGGCATTGATTTAAAATAGGGTAGGACTTTGGGTCCGTTTTGTTCTCTCAAGTATCCAGAAAATACATGGAATATTTATGAATAAATGTAAAAGCGAGTGCTCAAAGTATTTGTTGAATAAATGAATAAATAAATGAATAAATGGTGTATTCTTGAAAACCCCATCGTTCGGTTAAAAAAAAAAAGAATGTTGACTCTCTACCTAATAGCCGTTCCCCAATTTCCTTCTAGTTAACAGTACCAGTGAGGGTTCTACCAGAGGGAAAAAAGAATAAAAAAATGTATATATTATACATACACACACACACACACACACACGCACACTTGAGTATTGAGTATGTATCTCAGGTCACACACACGTGCACATTTGAGTACTGAGTATACACCTCAGGTCACACACACATGCACATTTGAGTACTGAGTATGCACCTCAGGTCACACACACATGCACATCTGAGTACTGAGCATGCGTCTCAGGTCACACACACATGCACATCTGAGTACTGAGCATGCGTCTCAGGTCACACACACATGCACATCTGAGTACTGAGCATGCGTCTCAGGTCACACACACATGCACATCTGAGTACTGAGCATGCGTCTCAGGTCACACACACATGCACATCTGAGTACTGAGCATGCGTCTCAGGTCACACACACATGCACATCTGAGTACTGAGCATGCGTCTCAGGTCACACACACATGCACATCTGAGTACTGAGCATGCGTCTCAGGTCACACACACATGCACATCTGAGTACTGAGCATGCGTCTCAGGTCACACACACATGCACATCTGAGTACTGAGCATGCGTCTCAGGTCACACACACATGCACATCTGAGTACTGAGCATGCGTCTCAGGTCACACACACATGCACATTTGAGTACTGAGTATACACCTCAGGTCACACACACATGCACATCTGAGTACTGAGGATGCGCCTCAGGTCCCAAATCTGCAGGGCAGAGTGGCAGGCTGGAAACTCAAGGGCCGGAGCTGATGCTCCGTCTTGAGGCAGAATCCCTCCTTCCTCAGAGAAATCTCACTTCTGTTCTTAAGGCCTTTCAACTGATTGGATGAGACCCACCCAGATTATCAAGGATAATCTTCTTTCCTTAAGGCAACTGATTATAGATATTAGCCACATCTACCAAACACCTTCATAGCAACACATAAACTTAGGTGAATAACTGGGTACTAGAGCTTAGCCAGGTTGACACGTGAAACTAATCATCACACCAACAGAATTCTGATTTTGTTTTCCCTCCCTGCAGCAGCCCCGCCCTTCAGGTCATGAGTCATGCAAACTGGTTCCAGCATGGGCATGTGGGGAGGATGCCAAAGGCAGACCTCTAGCTAATTGTTCCTTGCTCATAACAGGGGACACAGGAAGGAGATGTCCCCTTTTCGGTCTCCGCTCGTGACATCTTCGTGAGCCAGGAGCTCTCATGGGGCCATAAGGAAGCGTGAGTAAGACAAACATGCTGAGAAATGACAGCAGAGAAAGATAAAGAGCACCTGGGAGTTTGATAGTGTCATTGAACTACTGGACCCCCCCAGCCCTGGAGTTTCCCTTCCCCAGTTCCTCCTCTGTGAGTTAATGAATAACCATTGGGTGCTTCTTATTTGTAGCAGGGGGACCCTCCACTGATACAAGGACCCAAACCATATGTGCCTGACTATCTAATAAGAGTTGGTCACAACTGAATGAAATCTGCCACCTACAATACTTGACAGAATATAAATACACACACGTGCGCAGGAAATCAGATGGGGGAATGGACTTTGCCAGTCAGAAAGGGTCAGATCTTGGAATTTTCCACCTTGGTGTCACAGAGGAGGATTTATTAACAAGGAGGTGCTCCTGTCATTGAACTCAGTTTCATTTCAGTGTCCTGACTCCACAGTTCATGGAAGAAGCAACGTCTGATTAAGTCACCTTGCCCGATCTTTACATCCCAATTATGCAAAGTAAATCAATGAGTGACCTGTGTCCTGGGCCTGACACTGTCATTAACCGGTTGAGTGATCTGGTAAACATCCTCCCCTCGCTAGACCTCAGTTTATCCATCCACTCAATGTGTGATTTGGCCTGTATCAGTGATTCCCAAGTTCTTTTTAAGTTGAACCTACTTTTCAAATAAAATCTTACCTCTAGCCCCTCCTGGACACAGCAAATAAAATCAGAGTGGTCCCACTGACCTGAGAGTAGAAGAAGTAATACTCTCTCCACGTGGAGTGGATCTCCATGGGATTCATTTTGAAAGTCCAAGGCTCCATTCAATACTATTATTTTAAATCTATAGAGCTTTCATTATTTTTATTCAAAAAATATCTATTGAACACATACTATATACCAAACACTGTTCTAGATGCTAGTACTAGACCAATAAACACACACATTCTAGAGGAGGATACAGAGTGTAAACAATTGAATAACATATCAGACGATGGTAAATGCTAACAAGAAAAATAAAAATAAAGGAGTAGATCTATTTTCAGTTTTTTGAGAAACTGCCATACTGTTTTCCCCAGTGGCTGCACCAATTTACATTTCCACCAACAGTGTCCAAGGGTTCCCTTTTCTCCACATCCTCACCAACGCTTGTTATTTGTGTTCTTTTTGATGTTAGCCATTCTGACAGGTGTAAGGTGATATCTCATTGCGGTTTTTAAAAAAAATTTTTTTCTATTCTTTTTCAAATTCTTTTCCCGTATGACCCAGAAATTCCACTCCTGGGTATATATCTGAAAATAAAACACTAGTTCAAAAAGATACATGCACCCCAGTGTTCATAACAGCATTATTTGCAATTGCCAAGATATGGAAGCAACCTAAGTGCCCATCAACAGATGAATGGATAAAGAAGATGTATTACACACACACACACACACACACACACACACACACACACACACACACACACACACTGGAATACTGCTCAGCCATAAAAAAGAACAAAATTTTGCCATTTGCAGCAGCATGGATGGACTTGGAGGGCATTATGCTAAGTGAAATAAGTCAGACAGAGAAAGACAAATACTGTATGATATCACTTATATATGGAATCTAAAAATCTACAAGATGTGACTTCCCTGGTTGTCCAGTGGGTAAGATTCTGCACTCCCAATGCAGGGGACCTGGGTTCGATCCCTCATTGGGGGAGTAGATCCCGCATGCATGCCGCAACTAAGAGTTCGCATGCTGCAACTAAGAAGCCCACATGTTGCAACTAAGAAGCCTGCATGCTGCAACTAAGAGGCCACATGCCGCAAGTAAGAAGTCCACATGCCGCAACTAAGACCCGGCACAGCCAAAAAACAAAAAAACAAAACAAAACCAAATCTACAAGCTAGTGAATATAATGTAAAAGAAGCAGACTCACAGATACAGAGAACAAATTAGTGGTTACCAGTGGGGAGGAGGGAGGAGCAATATAGGGATGGGGGAGTGAAAGGTACAAACTATTGGGTGTAAGATAGGCTCAAGGATGTACTGTATACACAATGCGGGGCATAGAGCCAATATTTTGTAATAACTGTAAATGGAAAGTAACCTTTAAATTTTGAACAAATTTTTAAAAATAAATATATAAACAAACAAAAAAAGAAGTAGGATGGGCTAAAGTGGGCACGGAGGTTGCTACTTATAAAGGATGCTAGGGGGAGCCTCCATCTCCTTGATGAAGGAATCTTAGCAAAGAAAGCCAGGGTGCTACCCACGGGGATATCTGGAAGAAGAATTATAGACTGTCCTTGAAGTAGAGAGAGGTGGTATCTTGTCTTATTGATCTGGGACTCAGATACGTCTGGGAGTGTCTGATAAAGTGATAGGACCCAAGCCCACAGGAGTGATTTTGCGTGTCTTGATTTGCATGAGAGAAAGGGAAATGTGAGGAGGAAGTGAAACATCTCAGAGAGGAAGAAAAGTGAAAGAATGGCAAAAATGACAGAAAACCTATTTCCCAGAAGAGAGAATCTTGGAATCTATTTCTGTATCCTTGGGGCAGAGGGAATAGAGGCAAAAGCTGCAGGAACTGATGTCACTAAGGTTTTGTGATCTGCTAGGCACCAACAGTTCTGATTTAGGTCCTAGGTGGCACCATGACAAGATGTGGCGCCATGTAGAGGTGAAGAGTATTCCTCTTATTTTTTTCTGGAACTCAACATGGATCTGACTTGAGGGAGATAATAGAGGGCAAAGGTACCCATGTTAACACTACCGAGGTATCAGCGTTGGAAGCTCTGGGAGGTTAGCTCTTGGCGTTAGCGTCAGTGCTGTCTCAATAGTGAGGCATTAGTAGTGTATCAACCAGTTTAGGTTAAGTTGTGCTGCAGTGAGAAATACCCCCAATCCCAGTGCTTCACAACAATGAAGATTTATTTCTTGCTCATGTTATATGTCCATGGAATAAACAATATCTTGGGCCTTGATGACTTTACGGTAGAGGGGAAAAAAAAAAAGAATATGGTAAAACCACTCAATGGCTCTTAAAGGATCTTAGAGCTGGTGCTTGGAAGTGGTATATGCCACTTCTGTCTATATGCCATTGGCCAAAGTATGTCACTTGACTGAGTCTGACATCACTGGAACAGGAACGCATAATTCTCCCATAGAGTGAGATCTTAAATGAAGGATAGCAAACAGTATGAAAAATAATTCAATACCAAAATCAGTTAAGAGAGCTTAGATTTGTAAGAACACAAGAAGACTCTTTGTAAATAAAGGCAAGACATCCCTAGAGAGTCTCAGAAATAATAAGAGCAGTTAACAGAAGATTTAATGTTTGGGGACATAAGCTAATGAAATTAAACTTACTTCTCTGAATATGACCTAAATCCTATCCCCTACTGCAGAGTCCTGGGAAAACTCAGGTCACACATTTCCTTATGGGGTGATCTTTTGGGGAATGCTGTTTTTGGATGTAGCAAGAACAAAAACGCTTTGCTACTAAGGACCAGTAAACTTTCAACTCAACTCTGAAATCCTGGCACTATGGTGTCTTAGTAGACAGCCAGTGAACTAACTAGAATGCTCTGGTAACCAGAATGTTATCATTAGACTAAAGCCTTGGATGATCCAACTATATTGAGTAGCTATTCTGGTTTCTATTGCTGTATAACAAACTACCCAAATCCATGTGGTATAAAATAGCCATTTTATTATTCTAGAGGTTAGGGTTTCAGAAAGGGCAATATGAGAATTAGTTGTGTCTATTTCAGGATGCCTGAGTTTCAGCAGGAAAGACTCAAAAGCTAAGGGTGACTTGACAGCTGGGCACTGGAAGATTCTAACAGCATGTTCGTTCACATGTCTGGTGGTTGGTGCTCTGGGATCTCTGCTGGACTGTTGGCCAGAACACACGCACATGGCTTCTCTATGCAGTCTTCCTATGTGGGAATAGAGTACAGGCTTCCTCATAGCATAGCAATTGAGTTCTAGGAGCCTGGATTCTCAGCTGGAAAACCAACATGTGACTTTGCCATGAAGCTGATTGGGCTTCCTCACAGCATGGCAGCTGGGATCCAAAGGTGAGTGTCCCAAGAGAAGCAGGCAGAAGCTGTGTTGCCTTTTGTGACCTATTCTTGGACGTCATGATGCTACTTTCACTACTGTCACAAGCCTACCCAGATTCAAACAGAGGGATCACACTGCCTCCTTTCAATGAGAAGAGGGTCAAAGTCATATTGTAAGAATAAGTGATGAGACTGGAGATGGTATTGCAGCTAGTTTTGGAAAATACAGTCTGCCATAGTATCTACCACATGTTGGGATGTCTGGGAGATCTACGATTACCCTCAATGATCATCTGTGTTCAGTGAGGTAAGTATATTTTACTTATTCCTATATCCTAAATAGGATTACCATGCTCAGTGCCTTTCTCATAATTTTAGAATCACTGTTTCTCTGAGATTAAGGGTCTGGAACTTGGTTGCTGTCATAGATCTCTGGGATGATTGATGGGTATTTTAAGAATAACAGGTATCTTTCTAGAAGTGGGGAATCTGCCCAACTGGCACGGAGATTGGTTAGACCAGCAGTGGGAATACAGTTCTGAGGTCCTGTTAGCTATCCCCACTTATTTTGGAGAAATATCCTCCCTGCATATTTTGGAGAAATTTTGGGGATACAGGGAAATATCTCTATTGCACTTTGATAGCTCTAAGGAGGGAGACTCACTGCTTTTCCCCATTTTAGGAACCTCTGCAACTCTGAGGGCCAGAAAATTTCCCCTTAAGTCTAACCTCTGGCTTTTTTGCTTTATTGTCAATCCATTGAATCCAAGCTTATTCAAGTTCTCCATGAGATCTCTTCCCCTACTGTGGTGACCATAAAGAACTCATGTTGCAAATGATGCAGGTAACTAACAGATATCAGTGCTGCCATCAGCCTGGGTCCTGGAGTGGCTACGTGGAGCAGAGCCCCTTGACAGCCTGCCCTGGGCATACAACTTGAGTAAGAAATCAACCTTTATTATATTGAGTCACCGAGATTCCAGGGAAATTGACTTCAGCATAGCCTCGCTTTGTCTGACTAATACATCTCTGAACACACCAAGCCAAACTGATTGTCTCACGAGGATCTTTGTTAAAGCTGATGTTCTTCCTTAATTACTTCCCTCCTCTGGCAATCCAAATCCTACCCATCTCCCACAACCCATTTAACCTGTAACACCTTCACTGGTAGCTCTAGCCAACGATAATATCTTCCTGTCATTCATTCATTTCACAAATAACTCTTGAGTATTTATGACGTGCCAAGTGGATTCAGTAACAATTAATGCACCTAAGTATTAAGTAGACAAAGTACCTGTTTCCTGGTTTCAGCATCTCCCTAGGTCCTTTGAGTCTCTGATTATCTTCTTTTTTCTCAACCTGCTTATATGATCTCCTGTTGTTACAGTTTTAAATGTATTTTGGCTGACCCGAGAGGATGCTCTTGTGCTTAAATAACCTTTCTTTCCCTTCCCTTCCTCCTCTCTTCCCTTCCCCTCTGTGAATTCGTTGCCTTGGGCTGTCAAATAAACACATTGCTAGGAAGGTCACCCCAACCTGTAGGAACTTCCTCCCTGTCAAGAAGCTGGTTCATGCGTCACTGGACATAATCATCGTGGAATGTGAATGCACATGCTTTGCTCTGTGCTCTAACTCCCATGATGCTTGGACCTGGACTCAGTCAGCTGCTTGATTTTCAGAAGTGAGGTTGACCCCTTGGGGCAGAGGAAAGCTTGTTTTGACATAGTCATGCCCACGTGGAAGCTGTGTATGTGCCAATATACACAGGACCAAAGAGTTGAGGCAGCTGTATGGATTTTGGCTCCACGAGGAAAGGCACTGCAGGTTTGGGGAAGCATAGCCTTTGCTTGCCTTGACGCTCTGCTCTAGAGGTAAAGGAACCTGTAATTTCTGAGCTGAGAGGCAAACCGTGGTATTCAGAATCCAGATTGGGAAAATGACCTGCCCACGATAACACGGCAAGTAGGATCAGAGCTAGAAGCAGAAGCTGGGATTCATGGCTTCTAATGCAACGTTCTTCCTTTGATATCACACTCTGGCTGCACTTTTCAGGACAAGTAGTTTTTCTCAGGTTCTTTTATGAGGCAAAATTATCTAAATAATAATATTATTAATAATAATAAAATAAGCATTTGCTATCTTATCAACAATTTATGTCAAGGTATAGAGAGGAGAGACTATACGTATACTAAGAATGAATGTATCCTCACATGAGTAAGATATTATTATTATCCCCATAATACAGATGAGGAAATTGAGGCTCAGAGAGGTGACGTAGCTGGCCCAGGATAACTTAGCTAGAAAGTGGCAGACCCACGATTTAAATCCAAGTCTGAGAACTCTCAAGCTGACCTTCTCAACTGCTAATCTAGTGACCCTGAGGACTTGTGACTCTTGTGTGTTTACAATCCATTTAGAGCTTTGAACTTCTTGCCTGAGCCCAGGGTGACTCATGGATAAGACTCAGTTTCCTTACCTCTGGGGAATAACAGGACTAGTTTTATCTTCCAAATGGAAACCAGGAGCTGGAGTATCCTAGGGCAGGAACTGAGTAGGCATTCAAGAAATGTTTGTAGCATGCATGAGGTCAGTTGAGCCCAGCTTGGGAAGTTCTTTTCAGTCCTTTCTGTGTAACCATGAACTCTTTCTTGAATTTTCCCAGTCCAAACAGCTTTTTGAATATGAGAAAATATGGAAAAGCATTCCTCATGGTAAAGAGAAAGGAAATCTGGTGAGGAACCAGTTTAATGCAAAGAAGTTATCCATTCAGTATCATTCATTGACCGTTGCAGATGTGCCAAATTCTGCGTCAAATGTTAGGGATAGTTTAGTGAACTGGCCTTTGCTTACCTCTTCAAGCTCACCTCTTGCTGGAACAATCACGTCTATCATCTCTAGCCACTCTAGCTGCCTTGATTTTCCCTAAACATGGCAAGGTCACTCCTGCCTCAGGGTCTTTCCACATGTCTGATATGATTTGCCCTGAGACCCTTTTTTTTTTTTAATTAATTTATTTTATTTTTGGCTGCGTTGGGTCTTCGTGGCTGTGCACGGGCTTTCTCTAGTTGCGGAGATCAGGGGCTACTCTTCATTGGGGTGCGTGGGCTTCTCATTGCGGTGGCTTCTCTTGTTGTGGAACAGGGGCTCTAGGCTCGCGGGCTTCAGTAGTTGTGGCACGTGGCACGTGGGCTCAGTAGTTGTGGTGCATGGGCTCAGTTGCTCCGCGGCATGTGGGATCTTTCCAGACCAGGGCTCGAACCCGTGTCCCCTGCATTGGTAGGCGGATTCTTAACCACTTCTCCACCAGGGAAGCCTCTGCCCTGAGATCCTTAAGTGAGAACAATTTCCTATGTTCAGATCTCAACGTGTCCTCCTTAGAGGGCCCTTCCTTAGCACTCGATTTAATTGCTTTTCCTCTCTCTGTTACTCCCTATGGTGTCTCGCTGAGGTCTTTACTCTGGAGTCCATACTGCTATCTGAAATCATCTAGTTCGCATTTCCCTTCTTCCTTGTCTGTCTACCTAGACTAAAATTTAAGTTTCATGCAAGCAGGGATCTTCTCTGTCTTGTTCTCTGCTGTGTCCCCAGAATCAGAAATGGTGCACATAGACTAGATTAGTAGGTCCCTGATGAATCCTAATTGGGCAAGTGAATGAGAGACAGTGATTAAGAGAAGGGGGTGGGGTTCAAATCCCGGCTCCTACAGTCACTAGCTGTTAAGAGTTTTGCAAGTTAACCTCCTCGAGCCTCATTGTCCGTAACTGTTAAATTGGCACAATAATATTTATAAACACTAAAAGAATTGCATGAGGTAATGTAGGCAATCTTACTTGGCATGCAGTGGGCGCTTGAAAATGGGAAAACCATTACTACACTTATCTCCATCAGCATCAACATCATCGCCACCATCACCGTTGCTTAGAGTGGAGAGAGGACCAGAGAAGATAAAGTTAGAGGCTGGGAGCTTACTTATGATGCTATTATAATTATCCACTCAATACCTCCCATTACTGAGCTCTTTCTACCCGCCAGACCCTGTGCTAAGTGCTTGATGTGCAATATCTCAGGTAACATCACTCTGAGACTTATGTGTACATCAGACAAAAGTGAAAGCCAGCAGAATTCAAAACACTTTCCCCTGCTTCTGTCGCTACTTTGAGCCTTATTCTGATATCCCTACCTTGTGGGGCATTTGCCCAAACCAGAGAAGATTCTGCACCGTGGAAACTTGGATGATAGGCCACTGTGAGTTTCATGGCCTGTGTCTCAAAGGAGTAGTGCCAGATACCATCCTTCTATGGGATCATAGTTTTATCACCTTTAACACTAGGGTTGGTGGAGGAAAAGCTCATAGATTCATCGTGAGGCCAGGAACAGCTATGCCCAATAGCGTCAGCACATGAATGGGCTTCAGACCCATATTCTTTTCTCATCTGCACCAGAATTGCTCTTTGACCAAAGTGGAATTGCTTTAGGGAAGCATTACTCTGCTGTATGTCAGCCTCAACAGATGTGCCAGGTCCAGGATGGACTTATTGCTGCTATGATGTTGTGTAAAAACCTCAGACCTAGCCACAATTTCCCATGTTCCTTCCAAGGACTTCTGAGAGGCAGACAGATGCCTTCGTCAGCTATAATCTGAAGGAAAAACAAATCCCTACCAAGCGGGTAGGACTGAGCTTGGGTCTGCGAAGAAATCTCACTCATGAGTCCAGCGAAGCTTCCTTGTCTTCTGGTTCTAGGCAGATCTTGCCGATCATCCAGAACGATCCTCTGGATCACTTTGAGGTCATCTCCATTAAGTTCTCCCATGTCCTTCTGAAGCTTTTATGGGACGAGAGACTCAACCAGATTTTTTGAAACTCGTGAGTGGTTTATTATTTGGAAATCTTAACCCCCATTGATGTTGTTTTGAAGAATCTTAGAGGGTTCGGCTGGAGGCATGAAAGTAGAAAGTTCTTCTACACACTTAGAGTGATGGTGACATGGACAATTACCCTCCATAAATATAGTATTTGCACAAGATGAAGACCTTTGAGATCATCTGCTGTAGGAATGATAGAGAAGGTTCTTCTCAAAGTCTACCTTGGATCGATTGGTGGTGGCTCCCTGAAACTTTGAGTTGAAATGGATTCTGAGACTATATCTGGGATATGCAGGAAAGAATAAAAGGATCAATTAGTGATGTCTGTGATGGGTAGGACAGTCAAAAGTTATATGACCTGTATGCCAAATATAAAATCTCCTACCTATGGTCCAATTACCCCCTTTTCCAGCTGGGTCACCGGAGCCCCAAATATAAGTTACTTGCCCCAAATTATATAACATGCTACTAGTTAACTCCAGTCCAGCACCTTTTCCACCACATCATAAGATTCAGCTCTCATCAACCATGAGAGAAAAAATGCAAGGTGATGAAAGAAAAACATTGTATTGAGCAAGACGAGTTCGTTTATATGGTCTCCACCAACATCTGACATATTGGTGACTGACACATGTGGTTTATTCTAAAGCCGCCCCCATTTTTAAAATTTGCAAATAGCCTCAATGCCTGAATTATTTTAATGGGCCACTTTGTACCAGTCTTTCACAAGCCGTGGGAACTTTTTTGAATTGACACAGTTGGATTAAGATTATTGTGAAACGGCAATGGGGCTTTCACAGGGCATATCCAAGAGACAGGGATTGTTGACTTATTTGCTGAGTGATGGGCCCTTACCTCCTCCAGCAAATTTTATCATGCTGCCCAAGTTGTTTTCTATCAGGAAACTGGGAAGTTACACTAGTGGTAGAATTGTTTGAGGGTCTGAGGCTAGCCCCTTCTCAAGAACTTCAAAATTGCTTTGAAGTATTGAATAATTTGCCTTCAATTTATTGAAGTGATATGTTGCACGACCCTGATCCATTTTCTCCTATGGGATCCTCTCCCAGACCTGCTGGCACAGCTGACAAATAAATACTGGGCATCCCTGGAGGATGGTGTGAGGAGTGGGAAGAGAGGAATAATATTTATTTTCGACGCACCCTGGAGACCTTGACATTAGTGTGTGTTCATCTCTCTTCTCAATTCCATGAATTGATGCTTAAAACGATCTCTGGTTATTGTGAGGGAGGAGGCCAGTGTGAGGGGGCATCTGGGATCCAACCCAGACAAATGGTGGGAAAGCAAATATCTCGACAGACCAGTACAGGAAATTCTCCCTTCTTCAGAAGACAGATCTGTCCTCCTCGTTTAATCCCCAGCACAGCTGCACCGCTCATGGCATGGAGACATATTAAATGAAAATGGATTCTGATTTGGGAAACGTAGTGGCAAATCTAATTTCAGATTACTCCTTTTCCACAGTCTCACCCCACCGCGGGTTTGAGTCAAACCATAGAATAGGGACATTACCTGAGGCAGAAATTGAATGCCTATTATTGGAGATGCTAAAGCTATGGTTGCCTGCACCCGACCGCCCAGAGTGGCCGCCATTCACCCAGTGCCTCTTATGTGCCAAGTACCCTCCCCATCTTTTCTTTAGTCTTTACAGCCCCTTTGTGAGGTTACTCTTCTCTTCTTCCATTTCACAACTGGGGAAACTGAGGCTCAGAGAAGGTATTAGTTAGATTCCTTTTCATTTAGTCATTCACTTATTAAATATTGTTGCTCCCTGAATAGTGTGCCAAGAATTCCATGTAAATGATGAATGAAAGACAACATTTTAAAAGATGAGTTAAAGAAAGGGCCAGCAGTGCAAAAGATTGGGAAATTTCTGTTCCAGGTGGAGGGAACAGAACGTGTGTCTTTGGGGTTTCAAGTGATGGAATCCAGAAGCTACTTTAAGGGAAAAATAAAGTTCTACATCATCCCCCAAAGGCAAGGATGCAGGTGCGTTTGGGAAGGGATGAGAATGGGGAACTCAAAAAATTCAACTTATTGGGGCTTCCCTGGTGGCGCAGTGGTTGAGAAGCTGCCTGCCAATGCAGGGTACACGGGTTCGAGCCCTGGTCTGGGAAGATCCCACATGCCGTGGAGCAACTAGGCCCGTGAACCACAACTACTGAGCCTGCGTGTCTGGAGCCTGTCCTCCGCAACAAGAGAGGCCACGATAGTGAGAGGCCCGCGCATCGCGATGAAGAGTGGCCCCCACTTGCCGCAACTAGAGAAAGCCCTCGCACAGAAACGAAGACCCAACACAGCCAATAAATAAATAAATAAATTAATTAATTTAAAAAAATTCGACTTATTGATACATTCTTTTCTCTTTTCTGTACCTTAGCTTCATGGTTCCTTTTTCCCCATCTATATGGGAGTCAAAGATGACCACCACCAAACTCCTATACGTAGATTAAGATAATGAAACAGAGTAACTCTCTCTCTCTCTCTCAGCCCCAAGTTCAGATTCCTGGGCAAGAAGTTTTATTGGCTTAGCCTGAGTCAAATGTTTAACTGTGATCAAACATCAGGGGCTGGTGGTCGATGGATTCATCGTATACAATATGGCTTCTGAGGGCCAATCACTGGGGTGAAGGACTCAGTTAAGGTGACCATTAGATGGGGGAACAGATAGCTTCAAAGATGCTACTCCACCCAGTAAGACAGAGAAAGAAATCAGCCCCAAGTGTGCCTCACTCAAAACACTACAGTTGACAACCAACTTCTCACCTTGTATCATTTCAAAGTAGCACAAGACTAGGCCCCTGAACTTGGTCATTTGTGCCTTCCATATGGTCAACTCTACATTGCCAGGAAGTCTGCTAAGCAGGGGTGGTTTCTCCACACCCATGTGGCTACCACATTTCAGTTATCTTCATATAGTGGAGTGCTTAAGAGGATGGGCTCCAGAGCTGGAATACCTGGATTGGAGCCCTGGCTCTACCACTGTGACCTTGAGAAAGCTAATGCTCCCAGCTAAGTGTGCCAGTTTTCTCCTTGGTGACATGCAGATAATATTAGGTTCTAGCTCACAGGGTTCTTGTGAAAGTCAGTGAGTTAACACATGTTAAGGACTCATTGAATGATTTTCTAGAAACACAAGTTATTTTGAGCCACCCAGACCAAACACCAGAGGAGACGATGACTTGAGACCATCCCACGTGAGGGATGGTGTGAGATGGCAGGGCCTGGCATATTCTGGAAGCTCAGTTCCCGTCATGAAATGATGGGCCCAAGGCAAGGCGGACACAGTTCCTTTGCAATCATGTTCCAACTACCACATGGAATCATGGACCCAGATGCTGCCCGAATCTGCTAGCCCGGCTTGGCTTCTTTAGTCCCCCGAGATCACCCAGAAAGATCAAAGAAAGCTCATCCTTGTCCAGCCAGAGATTGCTCAAGAGGCCAGTGACTGTTCCACCAGGGACAGTTGCTGGTTAGCCCTGAAGAGGGAGAACGTGGGACCGAACTCTTTCCTCCCATGTAGATTAAGGAGCAACAGTACACCAAGGCTGGGTACCAGGTTGCAGAAATGAAGACCCGGTCACAGAATTAAAGAACATGATGTCCAGTGGGGGAAAGACATGAAAATCCACAGACAGTTATACAGGACTATTAATTTGTGTATTGTTCTAGTAAGAATTCGATGGGATTATTAAAAAAAAAAAAAGACCAAAAAGAACAATGAAGAGAGATTAAATGAACTGTAAAAGTAAAATACATAAATGCACAAAGAGGATGAAGCAAGGGATAAATGAGAGAATAGGAAATAAGATGCAGGCAGGGGGTTAAATTAGTGGGTGGAATCAAGAGATTGGCTTTGGAGCCCTGGCGCTGTCTCTTCCAAGCATCGTGAGCTTGAGAAAGATAGTCTGCCTTTCTGTGTCCCTGCTTCCTCATCTGTAAAATGAAGATAACAGAAAGTGCATGGGGATTTTGAGATGAATGAATGACAGCAGGACTACACAGCACCTTTTAGACTGTAGGTGCTTATTAGAGGTGGGAGTGAGGTTTCCATGGTGGGCAAATGGTACTAAGCCTGAGATCATGATGCATTGCCATTTGCCTCTCCTCCCGAAAAGCTTCCTAACAAAGGTACTTGTTCAAACAAGAAGTAGGGAACAGGGCACAGCTTTATTAATACCTGATGGTAATTGATAACCCAGCCAGAACTCAATGACACCAAACACTGAGTTCCCTGGTAGAGCTCTACTTGGACTTGGGACATCATCAAGCTTCCTGCTCCTATACCCTAATGACAAGTTCCCAGCCAGACTTGGCTCCTCATTTTGCATAAGGAGAAATCATAAGAGAGAAAAAAAAGGAAGAGACCTATCTCAGGCCACCCCATAGAGGCCGACCCTGTCTTAGTCTTCTTCTCATATGGAGAAAGGAAGTACAAGAAGGAACTCATTCGGGTAGAGTGGCACCATATACTAGGAAAACAGCAACCAACTGAAAGGTCTGGGGATTCGATTATTTAGATTAGAAATTCATGCATGTAGTTCAGGCCAGTGCAATGGCAGAGTTACTGAGAGTAAGAAACATGGAGAGAGAGGTGAGATACCCTGCCCTAAGAAGAGTCAAGAAAGATACCTAGAATGAATGTGTGGCATCTCTTATTAAGGCCAGCTCAACAGGTGGCAAAAGGCTGCACTTTTCCTCCAATTTCCATCTACATTTCCATCTACTCTAATCATCACCTCCCAACAGCCGCTTCCTCCCCAAGCACACTCGTACACCATTTCAGTCGACATATAGTCACTGAGAATAAAGACTATAGTTTCTCTGGCTACTAGGCGTGGCCATATATCTAAGTTTTGGCTAATAGGTTATAAGAACTTCTCCAAAAAGACAGCTGGACCAAACCTCGTTCGCTTGTTCATTCGTTTGTTTTCCTTTTTTGTCTCTTTCTCCTGAATATAATAGCTTGCCATCCTGGCAGCCAACTTGGATAATGAAAACACGGGCCACATCTTGGGGAAGTCACAGCAAAAATTTGTCAGGAGCCTGGGCCTCTGGGGACATTGTGATGAAGAGGCTTCAGATTAGCTCTGGACTCCTTACCATCTGATTTATATGTGAAAGAGAAATACGTTTCTACTTTGTTCAAACTGCTGTCGGTTTGAACTCTGTGACAACTAAACTTTAAATAATACACAAGACTAGGAACCATTTTTTAAATATTAGAATTCAGAATCATAATTCAAAGTCATGGGTTTTTTGAAAAATACATAGATAAGTAAGATAGGTTCATAAAAGCTTTCTGCCTGTTATGATTGCAAACCAAGAGTCTTTGAGCCTCCACTGGTGTCACGTACTGTGCTGGATGTTACAAAAATCCAAGGATGAGTGAAATACACACCCTCCTTTTTAAAAATACGGAGAACAAGGCAAATGCAGAAGGATTTGCTTCATGTATCAGATGAGGCTTTCTGGTCCATAGAGGAAACAGCATTTGAAATGGATGTAAGAGTATGGGGGTAATTTCAGAAAAGTACTTTAGGGAGTGGTATTCCTTGGAGAGTTCATAGTAAGACTCAAGGACGTAAGTGCAAAACCACTTTCCTCAATTTCAATATTTCCTTTTAATATTCTCCTCATTTAGTAAAAGAATCTCCTTGACTGCTTAATCATGTGGATTTGATTCCCAGTTCCTGTTATCTGTGTGACCTTGGCCAACTCACTTAATGTCTCTGAGCCTCTGTTGCCAATCTGTAAAATGGGAATAATGAAACCAGCCAAGGAAGAGACTGCTATGTGTGTGTTCCTCTTCTTGCTGGGTGCATGGCCAAACATTTCCCTGCCTCTTTTTCTGTAAGAAGAGGCCATGTGACTGAGTTCTAGCCAATGGAAGGTGAGAAGAATCGATGGGCATCGTTTCCAGAACAAGGCTCTTCTAAGCATCTGCGTCTCCTTATGCTCTCTTTCCCTCTCTGTTGGATGGATTCAGAGTGGGTTGAGGCCCCAAGGCATGGCAGAGTTACAATACAGAGGGAGTCTGAGTGGATAAAAACTGCTAGGAATACCTGATTGAATTCCTATGTGAGTGAAAAACACATTTGTATTGTGTGGAGCCACTAAGATGTTGGGATTTACTTGTTATAGCATCTAGCACTTTCATAATTGATGTACTGGCCTTAAATGAGGTATAGTCGCCCCTCAGTATCCATGAGGAAATGGTTCCAGGATCCCTGGGTATACCAAAATCTGGGGATGCTCAAGTCCCTGTTATAAAATTGTGTAGTATTTGCATGTAAGCCATGCAATCCTCCCTCATACTTTAAAATCCCTCTAGATTACTTATGCTACCTAATACAATGTAAATGCTATGTAAATAGTTACCAGCATGGCAAATTCAAGTTTTGCTTTTGGGGACTTTCTCAAAAAAAATTTTTTTTCAAGTATTTTCAGTCTGAGGTTGGTTGGATCCATGAATATGGAACCCTAAAATACGGAGGGCTGCCTGTAATTTATTTTAAAAACCTAACACAAAGTCTGATACATTGTCATTTCCTGGTAGATGATGGATGTTGGTCTTGCAGTTGTGAGATGTTCAGACCAACCCAAGCAGGAGAGGAGTAGGGCCCACAAGTAACATCTTCTGCTGTACGTAATTTTTTGTACCACTTGCTGCATTTGGTCTTCATCTAAGTATAACCCAACATGATCACCCTTCCCGTTCCCCAGAGCTGTGCTCTTGGTCGAACAGGTTAGGCACTGAATGACTCTAGGGAAGGTCATTGACAGCCTACAGTGTGACTTGTATGCCTTGCGCTTGTGCAACGCACAACTTACACAACCATCAGCTGGCTCTCCACTCAGGGCCTCTAATTAGAGGAAAACTAGGACAGGGAATGGGAAACGAATGCCATCTCATCTCTCATCATTCTTCTGCCCAAGCTCTACATCCCCCTGGAGTGTCACCTTCAAGCGAGAGGGATGCTTGTTTTATGGACAGCTGTATTCCCAGTGATCAGTAATAGGTGCTTGATAAGCAAAAAGAATCATTTGCGGTGTTACTCAGAGAAACACCTTTCCACCCTGGAAACGCTCTGAAGCTTCCATTTCTCAGCCAGCTGTTGGCACAGCCCTAAAGAAAACAAGGAAACTCTTGCAATGAGCAGAACAAATGTTCGCATGCCCTAAACACATTGCTGGTGTCTAGCTCTGTGTCTTAGTCCCCTGCCATGTGTGACCCCCATCTCAGAGGTTTGAAGCATTAAGTCATCACTCGAGCAGGTGAGAACAGCCTGTTGGGAGAGAACAAGCACACGATGCTAACTGACTCTCCCTCCAGCAAGAGTTCAGATCTGGCACCACAGGCGCAGAATCTTATTGTGTCCCTGCAGCCAGGCAGGACAGTGGCTACCATAGAAAATGTAGCCTGAGGCTCCGGATTGCTGGGTTTGATACAGATTTCATTCTGTCACGTACGCCTCCGACCATCATGGCCATACGGTTACCCTGAATCGTTGATTGGGTGCAGTGTTTTTCTGCCCAGGAACAGAGATTCTTTTATTTTCTATTTGCTAGCAACTCAGTGACACCCACTGCTCCTTCCTAAAAGTATTTGAAAATGAAACATCTACCCATGCACTGGAAAACGTGCCTCTGACTTTGACGGAGCACCTGTGGTGTGTCCCAAGCACCATGTTATACACGGAACACGTGCTGTCTCATCTACACCTGGCCACACTCGTGTGAATCAGGAAGCATCAGCCCCATTTTAGCCTCAGAGAAATTAGGAAAACATCCCAAGATAATATGACTAGTTAATGCACATTGAGAACTTACTGCATGCGAAGTTGGCCCTTTCCTTTTTTCTTTTTTTTTTAAAGAATCATTTTCACCAAGATCTTTATGTATTTATTTTTGGCTGCGTTGTGTCTCCGTTGCTGCGCGCAGGCTTTCTCTTGTTGCTGCGAGCGGGGGCTACTCTTTGTTGCAGTGAGTGGGCTTCTCATTGCGGTGGCTTCTCTTGTTGCGGAGCACGGGCTCTAGGCATGTGGGCTTCAGTAGTTGTGGCTCGTGGGCTCTACAGCGCAGACTCAGTAGTTGTGGCTCATGGTCTTAGCTGCTCCACGGCATGTGGGATCTTCCCGGACCAGGGCTTGAACCCATGTCCCCTGCATTGGCAGGAGGATTCTTATCCACTGCACCACCAGGAAAGTCCCAGAAGCTGGCCTTTTTCAAGATGCTTTTCTGGGCGGGCTTATTTAATTTTCACAACAATCCAAAGTCGGAGGTCATATTGCTGTGCCCATTCTACCGATTGGGAAAGCTGAGGTGCAGTTATCCAGGAAATGATGGAGCTAGGATTCACAGTCTGTCAGTTGGCACCAGAGCCCATTCAGTTAATCCAATCCTGAGGCTGGGGTTTCAGTGGATCCAACACTATCTGGCACCCTTCAGGCCCCTGTGCCTGGAGCACAGTCAAACAGGTTTTACAAACTCAAAACTTTCCGGAGATCTGGCATGCCAATGAATGACATAGGCTGATTATGAACACTTTCTATTGTTCCTGAGATAGGAGGCCTGTTGAGTGTTTCCTTAGTTGTTCTTTATTAGTTAGAGACATGGGTACCAGAACTATTTTATGCTCTTCCTAATTCAGCTCAGAGTAAGCCAGAAAACAAATAAATGTCTACAACACAGAGGCAGAATTTGAATTCAGGGAGCAGCTTCCCTTCAAAACAGTTTGCCTTTGGAAACCCCACGTGGTTTCCACCACCAAGCTCAGCATCCCAGACAGCTGTGCATCCTCGGCTATGAGCAAAAGTGTTACACACTGTCTTTTAACTTCTTCAAGTTTCTGCCTCTTCCATTTGAAAAACAAAAGGAAGAAGATGATACATAATGGATGGATACAAAGCTTTTCCTAATGTTGAGTCTCTCCTTTTAGCAAAGGGCCTTCAGAAGGTCCTGGGGTGGCTTGTGGATCTGTGATGGGGCAGCTGTGATTTCTGATCCTGGCTCTTGTCCTGCAACTGAGATTAAGGAACCAGACAACATGCTGGAGGTTTATGGATTCCATTGCTCTTTATGTGGTTTATTTCTTGCCTGTGTTCCCTCTGCTTTGCCCAACAGGGAACACCACATCACAGGGTCGGTGTGAGTTGAGGAAAACTCTCACTGACTCCCTGAAAATGGTCCCGATGGGATGCAGCCATGGGGAGAGGCTATCTCTGGCTGATCCCTGGCAGGGGAGATCCACGCACAGCCTCTGGGGGGTAGGTGGTATCTGGCGCATTTTCAGCAGCTGTTTTCTAAGTAATAATAATAGGAATAATGATCTAAAAAAGTAGGTCCCACATGTAGCTCTGCTTCTTTGAAACCCAGGTTCCTGGTCTTACTTCCTGAATTCTCAGTTAAGGAATGTTTGGTGGAATCCAGTAATCTGTGTGTTTAACCATCTCTCTGAATAATTCATCATCAGTCACCTTGGCAGCTAATCCTGACATTCAAAAGTCACCGATCTAAAAAATGACAATGAGAAAAGAGAAAAACAAAACAGACAAACAAACAAAAATGACAATGCACTGTTCCTTGGCACTTCAGGAGCTCTCCTGAAATAATAATTCAAGGTTTTTCTTTGACGGTGACTCCTTCAAGAGGGCAACGCCACTGCAAGCAAATACAAGCATGCTTTCATCTAAAATAGTCTAGTCATTTACTGAACATTTACTATGTGCCAGGCACCGGACACAGAACTTTGGAGGCATCATTTTCATTTAATCCTCTAACACATCTATGGAGAGAATGTTGGAAAAGCATTCATTTCACAGATAAAGAAACTGTGGCTTGGAGAACACAATGGCTGCCTGAGATCCCCCAGCTAGGAGCTGGGATTTGGGTCCAGGTTAATTTGACTTCATGTGATGCCTTCTTTGATGAGAACAGGGCAGGGATTATTATTCTGATTTTCCTGAAAAGGAAATTGAGACTGAGAAGGGTTTGGAGGTCTGTATTAGTTTCCTGTGGCTACTGTAACAATTTACCACCAATCTGGTGACTTAAAGCAAGAGAATTTTGTTTTCTCACAGGTTTGGAGGCCAGAAGTCTAAAATCAGTATTACTGGACCAAAATCGAGATGTTGGCAGGGTGTCCTCTGCAGGCTCTAGGGGAGAATCTGTTCCTGGCCTCTTCCAGTTTCTGATGGTTGCAGGCGTCCCTTGGCTTGTGGCTGCATCACTCCAGTCTCTGCCTCTGTCTTCACATGGCCTTCTCCTCTGTGTTTCTCAAATCTCCCTTTGCGGTTTTCTTGTAAGGGCACTTGTCATTGAATTTAGGGCCCACCTGGATAATTTTAATCCAGGAGATCTCATCTCAAGATCCCTAATTTAATCACATCTGCAAAAACCTTTGACCAAATGTCACATTTACAGATTCTTGGTGGACATAGTTTGGGGGGGACCAGCATTCGACCTATGGCAGGGTCCCCTGGCCAAGAAGGGGTAGAGGGGGACTTAACACAGATCTTGACACCACCCTGCATGTCTTGCTCAGGATCGTGTCAATTTTGAATGACAGAAACCCAGCTCAATTTAAGCTTTTATGAGGGGTTGGGGGGACGGGGAAGGGAGGTAGAGGTGATGCATTGTCCCTGTAACTTAAAAGGCCAAAGGGAGATCTTCCTGGGTTCAGGAAAGGCTCCCATTTTGTGGTCAGTGCTGAATCCATCTCTTGGACAGCCTTTCTCCACCCAATGGGTCAGACGACTGCTCACAGCCCAGCACCCACATCCTTCTCGTTTAGTCCATGGAAAGTGACTTCCCTTTCCATTAACCCCAGAGAAACAGTCTTGAAAACACTCTTATTGGCCTTGTCTTAATCACATGACCATCCCTGAACAAATCACTATGGTCAGAGAGATCATTTATTCAACAGCAATAATAAATATATATTGAGTACTTTCTATGTGTCAGGAACTCTTCAAGGTATGTGGAAATACACCAGTGAACAGAAGACAAATTTCTACCCTCACAGGGCTTATATTCTAGAGGAAAATACAGAGAATTAACATACAAACAAATAAATTAAAAACATTTTAAACTACAATTCAATTTCAGATAGAGATTAAGTGCTTTGAAACAAACTGTTTAGGGCAATGTGCTAAAGTATGGCCAGAGGGCTCCTTCAGCCAGTATGACCAGTTAAGACCTCTCTGAAGAGGTGATAGGCGAGGTGTAACTCAAATGATGAGAGGGAAGCAGCTGTATGATTGCAGAGGTCCTTCCAAGCAGAAAGGCTAGCAGGAGCTCAGGGAGTGGGGTAGGAATGACCTTAGAGGAACAGAAAGATGGGCGGTCCAGCTAGACTGCAGCACGTGAGCAGGAAAGAGTATGAGATGTAGCAGATAAGCAGTGAAGCAGAATCTCAACCCCAGAAGTTTGATTTCCAAGTCCTCTGCTCTTTAATTCTTCTCTATCCACTCCTGCTCAGCAGAGGCATATCTCTGGTCACCCAGAACAGATCTTCTGGTACATTGTGGCCCTCCTCTCACTGCATGGCTAGGATATTTTCTTTGATCCATTGAAATATTTTAAATACCACACCACCTACCAGGTGGGTGCCCCCTGCTCTTCCAAGAATAGTAGGATTCAAGTGCAGAACTAAATCAAGTGTTAAGTGACTCTGTAAGTTCTCATCGGGTCTTCATCCGAACTCAAACTCAGCCCAAGCAAAATGCTTTGGCAAAGTTTGTTTTGGTGGGAGTGGGGAGGTTGATGAACAATGTTTTCTCTTTTCTTTTTCACTTTCCTATGCCTCTGGGCTCATGGTTCCTGGCCAAGGTCAGAGGTACTAAAATACCACAAGAAAGAAGACCTTTGAAGTGATCATCTGTTCAGCTGAGGGGGAGGTGGTGTTGCCCAAAGACTCACCCAGGAATGTAACCTTCTGGAGCTTTAGACAGAGTGCCTGGGAGGCCCCCAGAGACATGTGGAAGCCTCGGAGTTGACTTGGAAAAACATCTGAACTGCTGGTTGGGGCTCTGAGCCAAGGCTGTAGCCCTCTGGGAGACTTCATTTGCTCTCAGCCAATCAATGGAAGCCACCTGTTCAAGATCTGAGCTGGCTGGACCAGCGCCTTCAATTTCGGGAACCTCAGAGACCAGATGCTGAATTGCTCTTTCAGAATACACCCTGGAATCTCTTGTTCTCCAGTACAATGATTTAGACAAAGTTATTTGACCATGCGAAAAGTGGTGGTATCATTGGTAGTTTCCACTAGACACTCGCTACTCAAAGTGAGACCCATAGACCAGAAGCATAAGCATCCCCCAGGAGAAATGCAGACTCTTGGGCTCCACCCCAGATCTATTGAATCAGAATCTGCAGTTCAACAGGATCACTGTTAATTTGCAGGTACACTGAAGTGTGAGAAGAGCAGCGCTAGACAAGCTTTGTCTTATATGCAGAGTGTTGCCATTGCTCCTGTTGTGTCCTTGGCAGGCATCAATAATCAATCACAGAGTTATTTCCTTCCAAGCACAGAATCTTTGCAAGTCATGATTCCAGGTAGCACTGGCCAATGAACAGGAGTTGGTCCAAGATTAAATCTACCTTCTACACTAGTGTCAACACTTAAAAGAGCTCTGTGGCACTTTCATTTTCACCAATATCCTCCCAGTGCTAAGTATAGCAATGCACACATCATAAGTGCCTGATCAATGTTTGTGGAATTACTGCATCCTCCCCTCAGCTTTTTGTCCTGTGGCATTTATTCTACTCCAGACCCCAATCCCAGAAAACTGGAATTTCCATTGGACATTCATACAGTCCGGCATATCTTCTGGGTGTTGTGTTTTGTTCTTGGGACTCATCTATTGGAAAGTTGAAATGAGTTTTTAAAGATGTTAGGGTCTGCATGAAGACACATGGGAACCTGTCTTGCTGGCAAGTGGGCCTCAAACCATGCAAGCTTTCTCCAGGACATGGCCCCTTGTGACCTAGCCCTAAAAGATGGTAGCCACGTGAACCGGGTTGCAGGCAGAGGTGGGGAGGGGGAGTGGGTAAGGAAGACAGGAATAGACAGGAGGCACGGTTGGACTAACAGAGCTCCAAAGACAGAGCAATAATGATTATAAATAGCATCCTTTTGACGGCCGTTTGATGTACTGTCCAAGGCCAGGTGGAAAATCTTTCCTTCCTTGCCTTTCCCCACTAATCGCTTTCCTCTCATTTTTCAATAAAGATTCTGAGTCCAGTTGGTCGCTTGTCTGGAGCATTTGTTTCCCATTAGAATACCTTTTGCGATTTCACTGTGTTATGCTAGATAATTGCTTTAATAACAAACCGAGGAAAGACTTTTGAACATTTTAGGAAGTAATTTTTTTTCTCCAACGAAAATCTAACAGACACTGACAGAGGACTTGGGAATAGTCAAAGAGGAAAAAAAATGGTGGTGGGGGGAGGTGGGAGAGATACCAGAATTTATTGGCCAGCAGTTGCAGGTGGAGATCAGCATCCAGGGGTCTTCTCCCACTGCAAGGAGAGTTGTCAGGGGCGAAGATGCTCATGAACAGAGAATGAGGGAGCTTAAATATTTGGCAAGCTCGGGGTGGGTGAGCATGAAGCAACATCCTTCCTGTGATTAATAGGGAGGGAGCTCCAGGGATACGTATTAGTTTGGGAATAGAGATTGGAAGAGAATGCATTTGGGGGGGTGGGGTGTGTCTCTATGGAATTTGCCCATCGTGCCCAGGAGTACTCAAAACATTCTGTGTGTGAGTAATTCATTCAAAAGTGCTAAATGGCCTGACCAGAGAAAACAACAAAAATATCTATCTGTTCAGAAGCACGTAATGTACTTTGTCTTATTTAATTGCCCTCACAACACTTTGCCCGATAAAAAAATCAATAATGGATAACACTTATATAGTGCTTATGATGTCATGCTTCAAACCTTTTACATATATTAATGGGCATAAACTTTGCAATAAGTTTATAAGTATAATTTTTATCTGTTTTGCAGATGAGGAAACTGAGGTGCAGAGAGGTTAAGGTCAAGGTTAAGAACGCACAAAGGAGTGAGTGGCAAAGGCCAACATTTGTTGTTGGAAGTCTGACCCCAGAGTCTGCGTGCTTAGCCTCTGACTATACTCTCTCAGTTGTAACTGCAGAAATTACAGAATTATAGTATTGGGCTCCCTTGTATTGGCCCTCGGCTGTCAAAACAAAACTACGATGCCACGCTTATCCAATGTCTTATGTGTCAGGTGCTGTGCTCAAGCCATTGGGAAGATAAAGAGGTGAAGGATGGCAGGAGCAGGGGCTGCGGCAGCTGCCCAGTGAGTGCTGATGGTGTTCTGGATTAGGGAGTGGCAAAGAGGACAGATGACCAGATTCAAAATATATGAGGACGTAAACGTGATAGGACTTAGCAATTGATCAGACGCTCAGACCCAGAGTGTGTACAGAGAACATAGTGACCATTGTAGAGATAAGAAAAGCAACGCTTGACCCCTGGGGATGAAGTATCTCTGACATGACCCCGACTCTGGCTACTCCAGGAAGACACAGGTGGCAAATGGGTTTCCTTTCTTCTGCCAACTGCAGTAGAATGCAAGCAGCTAGAGGCAAGAGATTTTGCTTTTTATCCAGTGCAGTATTCCACAGCACCCAGAACAGTGCCTGGCACATCTGAGGCCCTCGATTGACAGTTGATGAAGGAATGATTGGAGGCGGCTGTCACAAGGATTGGGGCTGCATCTGGACTCATAAAGGAAAGAATATAGGACTCCGTCAAGGTCGGCAGCGGGTGTGGACTGGGGATATATAAGGCACTTATTGCTTATCTGGGGCGTGGAGACATTTATTCATTCTTTTGTTCATTCATTGGTTTAATCACTTATTCAACAAACATTAACTGAACATCTACTATGTGTCAGGTCTTTGGGCAATTCTTTGGGGATATGACATTTAAAGCAACAGACATTGTCTCTGAACTGGTGGAGAAGTTCGACTCAATGTTATACGAGATCCAGTGGGATCTTACAGCTGGAATCCTGGGCCAATTAGCATGAGGTCATTTGATCCTATTCGTGCCTGGAAGCAGCAAAGTACCTTTCAGGAAGAAGCAGTACTCAGAGCTTCTGGGAGCAAAGGTCCTGACCTCTTCCAATCCACTTCCCTTTGTTCCCTCCGCAAAGGCGTGTTGATTTATATGCAAAACTTAACAGGGTCCACGAACAGGCGCCAGGAATCTTATTTGATGTCTTCAGCTGGTCTGCCCTTCACTCACCCTGTCATGTTGCCAAAGGTCAGAGTGAGTCAGCTTGCCCAGCTGTAGAATGGGCTCATGCATATGCATTAGAAGGGCTTAGAACACCTCGGCAGGGGTGTCTCAGGGGCCCCGGAATCCACTGCCTGGCTGCGATAATGATCATAAAAACCCGTGATATTTGTACAACCCTTGAGTCTTTTCAAGGAAAGTGGCTGCCCCTCAATTATCTCACCACCTTCTGGGGTAGATAAAGAAGGGTTATTATCCCAATTTTATAGCTCCAAAGGCTCAGCGAGGTTCGGGGACATGCCCAGAGCCACCAAAGAAAACTGAGATAATATGGACTTTGAAAGAACTCAGACAAGTGAATGGAAGAGTTAGGATGGAATATCAATATAAACGTGTGTGAGTGTGTGTGTGTGTGTGTGTGTATTAGTCAGGATTCTCCAGAGAAAGAGAACCAATAGGAGATGATGGATAGATAGATAGATAGGAGGAGATTTATTATAGGAATTGGTTCACGTAAGTATGGAAGCTAGGGTGTCCCACCATCTGCTCTCTGCAAGCTGGAGACCCCAGAAAGCTGGGGGTGTAATTCAGTCCAACTCCAAAGGCCTGAGAATCAGGGGCCAATGGTATAAGTCCGGATTTGAGTCCTGAGTCTGAAAGCCTGAGAACCAGAACACCAACGTCCGAGAGCAAGAGAAGATGGATGTCCCAGTGGCTTTCCCTCTCCCCACTTCCCAAGGTTCCATGTCAGGGATTTCCAGACTTTGGTGTATCTGAGAACCACTCAGGGAGGCTGTTAAAAATGCACACTCTAGGGCCCCACCCCAGAGACTTGGATTCAGTAAGTTGGGGGCAGGACCCAGGGATCTGAATTCTAACAAGAAGCTAGTCTATAGATCACGCTTTGAGAATGATCATAAGATGCTGACATATGGCCACAAGTCACCTGTGATGGAAAAGTTGAGGTTACCAAAGAGAAGGCCAAGTTTTAGAGCGGAAATGCCCAGTGTCATTGGGATTCCTGGAGATGAATATGTCCCCTTTCCACCCTCCCTTGGGTTTGAAGGCCTGCTTTCTATCAGCCAGTGGGACCTGAGGAAGCAAAGCCAAGCCAAGACAGCTTTTTTTTTTCCTTCCTGATGTTGTTCTCCGATGGGAAGTAGCATGGGAGGATAGAAAGCAGGGTGAGGAGGGCACATGATATGAGAGATCAAGAGGAAAAGGAAGTCAGGACTACTGACCACCCACGGTGTATGAGACAGGTATGTCTGTCCGTACGTCCAAGTGTCTAATATCTGCAGCTCTATAGGATGGCTGGCACAGGTTTTGGAGCCAGATTGGTCTGTGTTCTCATCTTGGCTTTGTCTCATACAGGTCTAGATGACCTTGGACTATTGATATAACCATTCTGAACCTCAGTTTCCACATCTGCAAAATGGGGAGAGTTATAGAACCTACCTCATAGGATTGTTGTGAGGATAGATTATCCCCCCCCAAACATTTACTTAGTAACTTCAGGGGGCCAGGCATTGTTCTGGAGACACAAGAGTAGCCAACACAAGCAAAATCCTGCCCTCTCAGGACTTCTAGTGGGTCTGTACAAAGTTCTTGGCATGAGCCGTCTGCAGGTGGCATCATTCTCATGTCACAAACAAGGACACGGAAGCTCAGGATGGTTGAGTCACTTGCTCCTGGTCACACAGCTGGGGAGAGGTCAAGCTGGGATTTGATTTTGGTCTGAAGCTCCTTCTCTCCAGACTCTCCTTTAGTCTGGGGATGGGTAAGGGAGAAGGGTAGAACTCTCAACATAGAGGGTGGTTGTTCAAAAGAGTCTGCTTGGAGAGAGACGATAAGCTGAGGCTGGTCTGGCCCACGACCTTGTTGCTCTAACAAAGCATTTTGTCTCTTCCTTTCCCTGGAAGCCTTGGAGTTAATTAAGAAACCCAAACAGGGATGACCCAAGATTGAACTAGTCTGGCAAGGAGTAGTACAAGGAAGAAATCAGACAAGAGCTAAATCCATTCCAACAAACAAGGGTATTTCTTGGGCGTGATCCAGGATGGCACCAACTCTGAGAGCCTCTAACATGGAGTCTAGAGAAGGAAGAAAGAGAGCAGGAGACGTATTTCTGATCTTGGAGCTCTCAAAGACCAGAAGGAACCTGGCTATTCTTAGCTGTGTCTGGGGGCTCATCAAAAGCTTTCTGGCTGAATTGTAGACAACCAGAGCATTTATTAACTCCCTCCCAGTTGCGGTCTGGCTGCTAAGCAGATTCCAGGAGATGTTATCTGGAAGGTGCATCACTGTGTATAAATATTTCAGAGGTCAGGACCCAACACGGAGTTTGAACTTTTAAGGGCCTGGGCGTGTTTATCAAAGGATGGATGTTTAGGCTTCATTTCTGGGTGCTGGGTAACCTTGCAATCACTTTGGATGGCTGCTTGGAGCAAATGCTGATTGTCTTATGAGGTCCGGGATAGGGTCCAGCATAGCATCAAAAAAAAAAAATCTGCTTACATGGGTAGTTCTGCCTCTTCATCCTTAGGGCATTATCAGGCAGGACTCCTCCAACCAAAAGTTTAGAGAGTCTAACTGCTTCATGAGACTCTCCTAATAAGATACTTCTTAAGTTTGAATGATCATGGGAGGAATATCTGGAGAGCTTGTTAAACGAAAAATTTGCTTAGGAGGTTGGGGGTGAGTCCTGACTTTATTTGTAACAAACTCCCACGTGGTGCTGGATCCTGTTGGTCCATGCCCATACTTTCAGTAGCAAGTTTCAGTGTCTTCTGATGGACCTCTTATAGCCATGTTGCTTATTATACAATAGAGCTGCAAAATGCATTTGCATCAGTGGGGAATGCATTCAGCTGCAAGTAATAGAACATCTAGCCTCCGTGGCTGAAATTGACAGGGGATTTCAAAGGTAATGTGTAAAATGTCCAGAGGCATGCAATTCCTGTTATCCTTAGGATCAGTGATCCAGGGTCTTCCTTTTTTTTTTTTTTCTTCTCCTCCTTTCATTTTTATGCTTGTAACCCCATGAATACAAAACGCCTGTTGTGTCTTCAAGCACCCATGTCCATATTCCTGGTATAAAGGAGAATCCAGGAAGTGGGCGCCAATAGCAAGCTTCTCCAGGGGCCCTCAGTTTATGTCACATTGGTCAACACTGAGTGCATAGCTGCCCCTAACTCCATGGACCATGAGATCACAAATAGTTTTTAACAGAGCACTTGCTGTGCTTTGTTAAGCTGAGGAAGGAGGGGTGGGGATGGATACTGGGTAAGCAGCCAGTTGTATCCACCACCCTGCTGCTTAATCCACTGCACCGAAGACATAAAGAGCTACCATTTGGGGACTTCCCTGGCGGTCCAATGGTTAGGACCCTGTGCTTCCACTGCTGGGGCCCTGGGTTCGATCCCTGGTTGGGGAACTAAGATCCCATAAGCCATGTGGCACGGCCAGAAAAAAAAAAAAAAGAGCTATCATTTGAAGAGACTGGGCACTGATGAACATTTAAAAAAATTTAACTATCATCATTGAAAACTTATTATGTGGTAAGAACTTTGTTAAATGGAGTTTTACACAGGGTTTTCCATTTAGTCCACAAAACCCTTTGAAGTAGAGATTCTTCATACTCTCAGTGACTTTATTTCAATGTCTCAAGTATAGCATGTTACCCCATCATAGGGTCTTTTCACAAGCTGTCCCTACTGCCTGGAATGTTCTTCCTCAACCTCCCTTTGCCCACTGGTGTGCTGGTAAGTGTTTAACAACTGGCTTTCTGGAGGGAAAACCAAACAATAAACACCAAAAGCTGATCTGTAGCATTTGCCAATTTCTGTGGTGTAAATACTCCCACCATGGCCAATTTCAAGCTATTAACATGATGTCACTGAACACGGAGTCAGAAAGAGAAGCATTGTAGCATATCATGATAGAATGTTTCCACCATATGGCTTCAATAGTCATAAGTAACCTTGAGAGCATAGACAAGAGTCAAGTGTAGTATAATTAGGAAGTGATGAGTTTTAAGAATTTATTACTTTTTAAATATATCTTTAATTTTATGTTTAGATAAGTTAATTCTTTTCTCCTTTTAAAAGATTTTTATTGAAGTGTAGTTGCTGTACAATAGTATATAAGTTACAGGTGTACAATATAGTGATTCACAATTTTTAAAGGTTATGTTCCATTTAGCATTATTATAAAATATTGACTATACTCCCATGTTGTACAATATACCCTTGTAGCTTATTTTATACCTAGCAGTTTGTACCACTTACTCCCCTATCCCTATATTGCCCCTCTCCCCTTCCCTCTCCCCTTTGGTAACCGCTAGTTTGTTCTCTATATTTGTGAGTCTGCTTCTTTTTTGTTATATTCACTAGTTTGTTGTAGTTTTTAGATTCCACATATAAGTGATATCATAGCAGTCTTTCTCTGACTTATTTCACTTAGCATAATGCCCTCCAAGTCCATCCACGTTTCTGCAAATGACAAAATTTCATTCCTTTTCGTGACTGAGTAGTATTCCCTTGTATATATATACCACATCTTCTTTATCCATTCATCTGTTGATGGGCACTGAGGTTTCTCCTATATCTTGGCTATTGTAAATAATGTTACTATGAACATTGGGGTGCATGTATCTTCACAAATTAGTGTTTTTGTTTTTTTCAGATATATACCCAAGAGTGGATATATAAGTGAATTCTTAATAATGACTGTGCTTAATACACACCTTGCAAAATTCCTGAAAAATTGAACTCTCAGTTCTCATGTAGCCTGCGGGCCAGCTCCAACACAGCACAGCCGCCGCCCAATTAATGTGTGTTCTTCTTTCAGATCCCATTTCAATCACTTTCCAGGGGAGCCCTCCATAGGGCCCCCATTGTGCATATTCATAGCACATAACTCACATTAATGGAGTTTATTAGAATAATGATCTTGTGATCTTTTTGTATGTCTTTGAATAATATTTGTTCTCCCACCTGGGAAGGTTTCTGCTTCTGTTTTTTTCATCATAATATTCTGGGCACCTACATGTCCAGCATATAGCAGACATATAAAAATCATTGTCAGCCGTAAATGGGAAGGAAATCTAAAAAAGAGTGGATATATGTATACGTAAAACTGATTCACTTTGCTGTGCAGCAGAAACTAACACAACACTGCAAAGCAACTATACTCCAATAAAAATTTTTAAAAAATCATTGTCAGCAGAATGAGGGCAAAGTGAGGTAAAGAAACACACCTGGTTACTCAGTGGGGACATATATAGTCTGGACTATACAATTCTAGAGTTGTGTGTGTGTGTTTGTGTGTGTGTGTGTGTGTGTGTGTGTATTACAAGATGGCAGTTGGAGGTGTCAGCTGGCCTACAGATTAGAAGAAAGAGCTATTAATTTCAACTGAGTAACTCAACACCATGATAGATTAACATACATGTTCTGATTTAATATTTGTGATAAGCTTTGGAATTTTATAATTTTTCTCTCAAATTAAGAAACTAAAAATCCTGATTAGCTCAAGCAGATCACAGTCACCCCTACTCTCCTGCCTGTGATTGATTAATGGGCAAGCATATGACCCTGTTCTAACCAATAAAATATGAGGGAAAGTATAGGGTATTCGTGGAAATGGTGTCTTGCTCTTATAAAGGAACACAGAAAGGATAATAATGAAGTAATGATACAACATTCAGATTAATGATTGAAACAAGTGGGAAGGGAGAGAAACATGATTGGAGATGGACACACACAAAGATTCAGTAATTTAATTATGTCGTGTTTCTTATGCTGATTAGTAAATTATATGAACATTAACTTTGCTATTTAAGCTTAATAGATACATCATATACAAATTACATACAATTAAATAAAATCATTTATGTATATGTATGTATGTACGTATATATTTGTTTATATGAAATACTTTAAAATAAAAATATGAGAAAAATCCCAAACACAGGAAAAAATAATTTTTGTTTTTACCTGGATATTACTGTGTCCGGATGGCATGCCAAGAAGTGTGGCCACCATCTTTGAGCTCCTATGTGCTGACTGTAAGCACACAAGAGTGAAATGAAATCATGCCATTTGCAGCAATATGGATGGACCTACAGATTGTCATATTAAGTGAAGTGAGTCAGACAAAGACAAGTATCGTATGATATCACTTTTATGTGGAAGCTAAAAAAAAATGATACAAACGAACTTATATACAAAACAGAAATTGACCCACAGACATAGAAAACAAACTTATGGTTACCAAAGGGGAAAAGGGTGGAGGGAGGGATAAAGTAGGAGTTTGGGATTAATGTATACACACTACTATATGTAAAATAGATAACTAACAAGGACCTACTGTATAGCACAGGGAACTCTATGCAATATTTTGTAATAACCTATTAGGGAAAAGAATCTGCTAAAGAATATATATATATATACACATATATATATGTGTGTGTATATATATATACACATATATGTGTGTATATATATATATATATATATAACTGAATCACTTTGCTGTACACCTGAAACTAACACAACACTGTAAATCAACTATACTTCAATTTAAAAAAATTTAAAAAAAAGAATACAAGGGTGAGTAACATCAGGGTTTTGATAATTTGTTTGACCCACTTAATGAACCAACACTGGGACTGCTCTCCCTTTGGATGATGTTATGCCGGATTTCATATCTTATAGATGCATACATATATGAACGTTTTAACCTTGGACACCTAGTTGACTTTGTTGCCTGCACCTGAAGTCATCCTAACAGACATAGGCCTTTGGATTGTAAGCAACATGAAGACAGGGGTTTTGTTTGCTTGGCTCATGAAGAAATATAGAAACATCCTCCGCACCCCCATCCTGCCCCCTGGTCTCTGACACATAGTTGCACTTCGGCCAGTTGAAGTTTGGTGTTTGTGAGAGCATCCCTATGACTTACAAGGTGAAGGGACGGGCGGTCTGTGAAACCACTTAAAATAGGCTCCAGAAGAAGCCAAGCAGGAGGGATTAGAGACCATAAGAAACGCTCACAGGTCACCAGACAGAAACAATTGGATAAACTCCGGTTACAAAAGACAGTTTAACCTTGCATACGACGTGATTGAAAGAACGCGTAATCTCTTTCGTGGTTGACCTAATAAAACATTTGTCTATTAAATAATAAGTTAACAAAATCTGACATGTAAAGCCCCTTGAATTATAAACTACAAAACCATAAATAAATGAAATTTCATTTTTTTCCCAAAAGCCCATGCTTCAGGCAGAGCCAGCGGGAGGTTCTTGGAAGGCCTGTCTGAATGGACATGAGGGTTGGTTTACACCTGGCCCCTCGTTCTCCATGCTTTCCTGCTAGTAGGTTTCAACTGAAACTTCGCTTGGCCTTTCCTTACCCAGGCTGCTGCGAAATAAGATGACCAACCTGACTTTCAACATTCACCTTTAACTTCCAGCTTGAGTGGGCCCTGGGGAAAACCCACGCACAGTTAGACAGAAACCCTGAGATCAGTTTGGCACTTCAGTCAGTAAGCATCCACTGAGAACCTACTGTGTCCAGCCCTGTTCTCAGTGCCGGGGATGTGCAAAGAATAAGGCACAGTCTCCCCTCCAATAATCTATGGCTAAAATGTATTGAGCACTTATTCTGTGTTAGGCACCATTCTGATTGCTTTACTTTTATACTCCACGAACCCCCTATGAGGTATGTAGAACTTCTATTCCCATTGTATAGATGAGAAAACTGAGGTCCAGAGAGGTAAAATGATTTCCCAACAACACACAACCAGCATACAGACAGACAAGAAGGGAAGTGAGTATGTCCAAAACTTAACTGTTGACTTTCCCTGTGATATGTGTCTCACTCCCAGCCCAACCTCGCTCTACCTATTACGTGAGGGTTTCTCAACCTCAGGACTATTGACATGTGGGCTGGATCATTCTTTGTGGCGGGGGGCTGTCCTGTGCAAGTGTGTTTAACAGTATTCCTGGCCTCTACCCACTGGAAGCCAGTAGCACTTCCCAATTCTTGACAACACACACTGTCTCCAGATGCGACATCATCCCTGGTTGAGAAACAATGAACTTCAGCTTTCGCATCTCAGTGGTCAGTGGCTGTCCCTCTCCTCCTGCTCATCTCATAAACCTAGGAATCATCCCTGACTCCTCTTTCTCTCACACCCACACACTATATCCTTTATGACTTGTCAATCTCACATCTGCTCTGTCCTCCACCCGGACCCAAGCTACCATCATCTCCCCCTGAGTGACATGATCAGCCTCCAACTGCTCTTCCCAATTCTATTTTTTCACTACTCTTTCTTTACTTCTCCCAGCTTTATTGAGATATAATTGACAGATAACATTGTGTAAGTTTAAGATGTACAACTTAATGAACTGATACATATATATTGTGAGAAATAATTACCACGATAAGATTAGTTAATGCATCCATCACCTCTCGTAGTTAAAATTTGAAAAATTCTTGTCACAATGGCATTGGCCCAACATTTCTCTTCTGATTGCATCAGAAAAATTTGTTGGGAAATACACCATTACAGAGATGGAGACTTTATGTTCACACCTTTATTAGAATATAATTGCTTTATAATAGTCTGTTAGTTTCTGCTTTACAACAAAGTGAATCAGCTATACATATACATATATCCCCATATCTCCTCCCTCTTGCATTTCCCTCCCACCCTCCCTATCTCACCCCTCTAGGTGGTCACAAAGCACTGAGCTGATCTCCCTGTGCTATGCGGCTGTTTCCCACTAGCTATCTATTTTACATTTGGTAGTATATAAGTCCATGCCACTTTCTCACTTCATCCCAGCTTACCCTTCCCCCTCCCCATGTCCTCAAGTCCATTCTCTACGTCTGCGACTTTATTCCTGTCCTGCCCCTAGGTTCTTCAGAACCATTTTTTTTTCTTTAGATTCCATATATATGTGTTAGCATACTGTATTTGTTTTTCTCTTTCTGACTTACTACACTCTGTATGACAGACTCTAGGTCCATCCACCTCACTACAAACAACTCAATTTCGTTTCTTTTTATGGATCAGTAATATTCCATTGTATATATGTGCCACATCTTCTTTATCCATTCATCTGTGATGGACACTTAGGTTGCTTCCATGTCCTGGCTATTGTAAATAGAGCTGCAATGAACATTTGTGGTACATGACTCTTCTTGAATTATCGTTTTCTCAGGGTATATGCCCAGTAGTGGGATTGCTGGGTCATATGGTAGTTCTATTTTTGGTTTTTTAAGGAACCTCCATACTGTTCTCTGTAGTGGCTGTATCAGTTTACATTCCCACCAACAGTGCAAGAAGGTTCCCTTTTCTCCACACCTTCTCCAGCATTTATTGTTTGTAGGTATTTTGGTGATGGCCATTCTGACTGGTGTAAGGTGATACCTCATTGTAGTTTTGATTTGCATTTCTCTAATGATTAGTGATGTTGAGCATCCTTTCATGTGTTTGTTGGCAATCTGTATATCTTCTTTGCAGAAATGTCTATTTAGGTCTTCTGCCCATTTTTGGTTTGGGTTGTTTGTTTTTTTTGATATTGAGCTGCATGAGCTGCTTGTAAATTTTGGAGATTAATCCTTTGTCCGTTGCTTCATTTATGAATATTTCCTCCCATTCTGAGGGTTGCCTTTTTGTCTTGTTTATGGTTTCCTTTGTTGTGCAAAAGCTTTTAAGTTTCATTAGGTCCCATTTGTTTATTTTTGTTTTTATTTCCATTTCTCTAGGAGGTGGGTCAAAAAGGATCTTGCTGTGATTTATGTCATAGAGTGTTCTGCCTATGTTTTCCCCTAAGAGTTTTATAGTGTCTGGCCTTACATTTTGATTATATTATATATAAAGACCTATATTATAGGTCTTTAATCCATTTTGAGTTTATTTTTGTGTATGGTGTTAGGGAGTGTTCTAATTTCATTCTTTTACATGTAGCTGTCCAGTTTTCCCAGCACCACTTATTGAAGAGGCTGTCTTTTCTCCATTGTATATTCTTGCCTCCTTTATCAAAAATAAGGTGACCATATGTGTGTGGGTTTATCTCTGGGCTTTCTATCCTGTTTCATTGATCTATATTTCTGTTTTTGTGCCAGTACCATACTGTCTTGATTATTGTAGCTTTGTAGTATGGTCTGAAGTCCGTGAGCCTGATTCCTCCAGCTCCATTTTTCTTTCTCAAGATTGCTTTGGCTCTTCGGGGTCTTTTGTGTTTCCATACAAATTGTGAAATTTTTTGTTCTAGTTCTGTGAAAAATGCCATTGGCAGTTTGATAGGGATTGCATTCAATCTGTAGATTGCTTTGGGTAGTATAGTCATTTTCACAATGTTGATTCTTCCAATCCAAGAACATGGCATATCTCTCCATCTGTTTGTATCATTAATTTCTTTCATCAGTGTCTTATAGTTTTCTGCATACAGGTCTTTTGTCTCCTTAGGTAGGTTTATTCCTAAGTATTTTATTCTTTTTGTTGCAATGGTAAATGGGAGTGTTTCTTTAATTTCTGTTTCAGATTTTTCATCATTAGTGTATAGGAATGCAAGAGATTTCTGTGCATTAATTTTGTATTCTGCTACTTTACCAAATTCATTGATTGGCTCTAGTAGTTTTCTGATAGCATCTTTAGGATTCTTAACGTATAGTATCATGTCATCTGCAAACACTGACAACTTTACTTCTTCTTTTCCGATTTGGATTCCTTTTATTTCTTTTTCTTCTCTGATTGCTGTGGCTAAAACTTCCAAGACTATGTTGAATAATAGCGGTGAAAGTGTACAACCTTGTCTTGTTCCTGATCTTAGAGGAAATGGTTTCAGTTTTTCACCATTGAGAATGATGTTGGCTGTGGGTTTTTCATATATGGCCTTTATTATGTTGAGGTAAGTTCCCTCTATGCCTACTTTCTGGAGGGTTTTTGTCATAAATGGGTGTTGAATTTTGTCGAAAGCTTTTTCTGCATCTATTGAGATGATCATATGGTTTTTATCCTTCAATTTGTTAATATGGTGTATCACATTGATTGATTTGTGTATATTGAAGAATCCCTGCATTCCTGGGATAAACCCCACTTGATCACGGTGGATGATCCTTTTAATGTGCTGTTGGATTATGTTTGCTAGTATTTTGTTGAGGATTTTTGCACCTATGTTCCTCAGCAATATTGGCCTGTAGTTTTCTTTCTTTGTGACATCTGTGTCTGGTTTTGGTATCAGGGTGATGGTGGCCTCATAGAATGAGTTTGGGAGTGTTCCTCCATCTGCTATATTTTGGAAGAGTTTGAGAAGGATAGGTGTTAGCTCTTCTCAAAATGTTTGATAGAATTCACCTGTGAAGGCATCTGGTCCTGGGCTTTGGTTTGTTGGAAGATTTTTAATCACAGTCTCAATTTCAGTGCTTGTGATTGGTCTGTTTATATTTTCTATTTCTTCCTGGTTCAGTCTCGGAAGGTTGTGCTTTTCTAAGACTTTGTCCATTTCTTCCAGGTTGTCCATTTTATTGGCATATAGTTGCTTGTAGTAATCTCTCATGATCCTTTGTATTTCTGCCGTGTCAGTTGTTACTTCTCCTTTTTCACTTCTAATTCTATTGACTTGAGCCCTCTCCCTTTTTTTCTTGATGAGTCTGGCTAATGGTTTATCAATTTTGTTTATCTTCTCAAAGAACCAGCTTTTAGTTTTATTGATCTTTGCTATTGTTTCCTTCATTTCTTTTTCATTTATTTCTGATTTGATCTTTATGATTTCTTTCCTTCTGCTAACTTTGGGGGGTTTTTGTTCTTCTTTCTCTAATTGCTTTAGGTGTAAGGTTAGGTTGTTTATTTTAGATGTTTCTTGTTTCTTGAGGTAGGATTGTATTGCTATAAACTTCCCTCTTAGAACAGCTTTTGCTGCATCCCATAGGTTTTGGGTTGTCATGTTTTCATTGTCATTTGTTTCTAGGTATTTTTTGATTTCAACTTTGATTACTTCAGTGATCTCTTGGTTATTTAGTAGTGTATCATTTAGCCTCCATGTGTTTGTATTTTTTACAGATTTTTTTCCTGTAATAGATATCTAGTCTCATAGCGTTGTGGTCAAAAAGATACTTGATACGATTTCAATTTTCTTAAATTTACCAAGGCTTGATTTGTGACCCAAGATATGATCTATCCTGGAGAATGTTCTACGAGCACTTGAGAAGAAAGTGTATTCTGTTGTTTTTGGATGGAATGTCCTATAAATATCAATTAAGTCCATCTTGTTTAATGTATCATTTAAAGCTTGTGTTTCCTTATTTATTTTCATTTTGGATGATCTGTCTATTGGTGAAAGTGGGGTGTTAAAGTCCCCTACTATGATTGTGTTACTGTCAATTTCCCCTTTTATGGCTGTTAGCATTTGCCTTATGTATTGAGGTGCTACTATGTTGGCTGCATAAATATTTACAATTGTTATATCTTCTTCTTGGATTCATCTCTTGATCATTATGTAGTGTCCTTCTTTGTCTCTTGTAATAGTCTTTATTTTAAAGTTTATTTTGTCTGATATGAGAATTGCTACTCCAGCTTTCTTTCAATTTCCATTTGCATGGAATATCTTTTTCTATCTTCTCACTTTCAGTCTGTATGTGTCCCTAGGTCTGAAATGGGTCTCTTGTAGACAGCATATATACAGGTCTTGCTTTTGTATCCATTCAGCCAGTCTATGTCTTTTGGTGGGAGCATTTAATCCATTTACATTTAAGGTAGTTATCGATATGTATGTTCCTATTACCATTTTCTTAATTGTTTTGGGTTTGATATTGTAGGTCTTTTCCTTTTCTTGTGTTTCCTGCCTAGAGAAGTTCCTTGACCATTTGCTGTAAAGCTGGTTTGGTGGTGCTGAATTCTCTTAGCTTTTGCTTGTCTGTAAAGGTTTTAATTTCTCTGTCAAATCTGGATGAGATCCTTGCTGGGTAGAGTAATCTTCATTGTAGGTTTTTCCCTTTCATCACTTTAAATATGTCTTGCCACTCCCTTCTGGCTTGCAGAGTTTCTGCTGAAAGATCAGCTATTAACCTTATGGGGATTCCCTTGTGTGTTTTTTGTTGTTTTTCCTTTGCTGCTTTTAATATTTTTTCTTCGTATTTAATTTTTTGATAGTTTGATTAATATGTGTCTTGGCCTGGTTCTCCTTGGATTTATCCTGTATGGGACTCTCTGTGCTTCCTGGACTTGATTGACTATTTCCTTTCCCATATTAGGGAAGTTTTCAACTATAATCTCTTCAAATATTTTTTCAGTCCCTTTCTTTCTCTCTTCTTCTTCTGGGACCCCTATAATTCGAATGTTGGTGCATTTAATGTTGTCCCAGAGGTCTCTAAGACTGTCCTCAATTCTTTTCATTCTTTTTCCTTTATTCTTCTCTGCGGTAGTTATTTCCACTATTTTATCTTCCAGGTCACTTATCCATTCTTCTGCCTCAGTTATTCTGCTGTTGACACCTTCTAGAGAATTTTTCATTTCATTTATTGTGTTGTTCATCATTGTTTGTTTGCTCTTTAGTTCTTCTAGGTCCTTGTTAAACGTTTCTTGTATTTTCTCCATTCTATTTCTGAGATTTTGGATCATCTTTACTATCATTACTCTGAATTCTTTTTCAGGTAGACTGCCTATTTCCTCTTCATTTGATTGGTCTGGTGGGTTTTTACCTTGCTCCTTCATCTGCTGTGTGTTTCTCTGTCTTCTCATTTTGGTTAACTTACTGTGTTTGGGGTCTCCTTTCCGCAGGCTGCATGTTTGTAGTTTCCATTGTTTTTGGTGTCTGTCCCCGGTGGCTAAGGTTGGTTCAGTGGGTTGTGTAGGCTTCCTGGTGGAGGGGACTAGTGCCTGTGTTCTGGTGGATGAGGCTGGATCTTGTCTTTCTGGTGGCAGGACCATGTCTGGTGGTGTGTTTTGGGGTGTCTGTGACCTTATTATGATTTTAGGCAGCCTCTCTGCTAATGGGTGGGGTTGTGTTCCTGTCTTGTTAGTTGTTTGGCATAGGGTGTCCAGCACTGGAACTTGCTGGTGGTTGAGCGGAGCTGGGTCTTAACATTGAGATGGACATCTCTGGGAGAGCTTTCGCTGTTTGATATTATGTGGAGCTGGGAGGTCTCTGGTGGACCAATGTCCTGAACTCAGCTTTCCCACCTCAGAGGCACAGGCCTGACACCCGGCCGGAGCGCCAAGACCCTGCCAGCCACACGGCCACTATCAGAAGTGAAGGTTCCTCTGAGAAAGCCAGGAAAGGAGACCCACAGAAATTCCAGATCCCGGCTTGGCCAGCGTGGCTCTGTCGCTCAAATCCTTCCCTCCCTCGGCTAGGCTGGGCCTCCAAGGAACAGAGGATCATTACTGATCCCAGGCAGGGTTGCCCCTTCCTGCCTCCAGACTCCAGGCAGTCACCCGACATGGAGCAAGACGGAGACTTTTAATAAATATTTAAATATGATAAGCTTTGCTTTTTTTCTCTTTTCACTACAATTTATTCTCAGCGATCGATGTTTTTGGAGCGTTATTCGGAGTGTGTCACTTTTCAGCTCAAAACCCCATCATGGGTCCCCTGTTCCCTCCGAGCAAAAGCCAGATCCATACAATGGCCCCCCAGGCCCCGCAGGACCTGCTCCCCCACCTCATCAGGACCCCTGAGGAAGTGCCCCTCTTTCCTCATCATCCACCACACCCCACTCAATCTGCCCCAGGTTACACTGGCTCCCTTCCCACTTTTCCAAAATACCAGATGTATTAGTCTGCTTGGACTGCCAAAACAAAATAACACAGACTGGGAGGCTTAAACAACAGAAATGTATTTTCTCACAGTTCTGGTGGCTGGAAGTCCAAGGTCAAGGTATCATCAGGATTGGTTTCTGGTGAAGCCTCTCTTCCTGGCTGGTAGATGGCTCCCTTCTCCGGTGCCTGCCCAGGGCCTTTTCTCTGTGTGTACATCCTGTTGGTGTCTCTTCCTCTTCTTATAAGGACATCAGTCCTATGAAATCAGGGTCCACTCTTATGACCTCTTTTGACCTTAATTACTTCCTTAAAGGCCCTGTCTCCAAATACAGTCACACTGGGGGTTAAGGCTTCAACATATGGATTTGGGGGTCACCATTCGGTCCATAGCACCAGGCGTACTCCTACTTTTGTGCTTTTGCACTGACTATTCCCTGCCCCTGGAACGCCCCTCCACCACTGATCTGCACTTCTTGCAAGGTCTTACTCAAAAGTTGCTTTCTTGGGACTTCCCTGGTGGTCCACTGGTTAAGATTCTGTGATTCCAGTGTAGGGGGCACAGGTTTGATCCCTGGTCGGGGGAACTAAGACCCCACATGCCATGTGGCACAGCCAGAAAAAAAAACTTGCTTTCTCTACAATGCCTAGACCGACCACTCCCCTTAAATTCGAATCCCTCCTCTCTCACACCCCCTTCCACACTCCCAGTCCCTCTTCCTGTGCTCTTCATTTTCATTTATGCACAGCACTTACACCTTCTAATATACTATTGAGTTTGCTAATGTGTTATACTCAATGGTTACTGCCTGCTGGGCAAGGCCCTGGTGGGCAGCTCCATCAGGCATGGGCCCTTGTCTGGTCTGAATACAAGTGTATCTGGACTTCCAAGTACAGTGCCTGACATAGGGTAAATGTTTAATAGTCACTGAACGAATGGATGAGGTGGTGGGTCCAGAATTCAATCCCAGGAATTGTGGCTCCAGAATCCACAGTCGTAACATCTAAATGATACTGCCTCACAGACTGGGGTGGGAAGGAGATAAGTAAATAGATAATTTTGAAACAATGTGATTAATGAAATAACAGAGTTATGTGCAAAATGCAAAGTTAGCAAAATGTGATTGTCTTTGCCCGTCTGGGGCATGTGTGTGTGTGTGTGTGTGCGTGCGCGCGTGTGTGTGTATCTTGTGGAGCGGGTTGATATTCAAGAAGAGTTCCCAAAAGAAAACATGAAGACACTTGCTCTTTTAAAACATCAAAAATAACTTTTTATTATGATTATAGAAGAATACATGTTGGCTGTCAAAATGTCAGAAACCACAGGTCGGCAAAAAGAAAATAAATCACTATATCCCCATCACTTTTTAATATGTTCTTATGTATGGTTTCCAGAAATACAGTTGTATTTTTTTCCCTTTAAGGTGGAATTGTACCGCAAATGCTAGCTTGTGTTCTAATTTTTCAAGTTACCCATCTTCCAGGGGCATCTTTGGATGGGTCCTGAGGGATGAAGAGGAGTTCCCCAGGCTGGTAGGGTAGAGGCAGGTGTTCCTAGCAGAGGTAGAGGAAAGTATGAAGAGATGGAGAAGTATGGGACAGTTGTCATGCTTGAGCCAGCTGGAGTATAAGGTGATGGGAAAACAGGCAGGGGATGGGCAGGGAGAGAGATCAGGAAGACTCTGTGTTCCCAAAGGGTGTGGCTTTTTCCTGTGGGCAGGCCAATGTTTCCTCAAGTGCAGAATACAAACTACCAATGGGATGGGAGAAGATTTTACAAGGTAATAAAATAACACTGAATCACATAAAGAGAGTTATTCTCTTTATCATTCTCTCTCAGTCCTTTTTTTAAAATAAATTTATTTATTTACTTAGGCTGCATTGGGTCTTTGTTGCTGCACACAGCTTTCTCTAGTTGTGGCAAGTGGGGGCTACTCTTCGTTGTGGTGCGTGGGCTTCTCATTGCGGTGGCTTCCCTTGTTGCAGAGCTCGGGCTCTAGGCACGTGGGCTCAGTAGTTGTGGCTCGTGGGCTCTAGAGAGCAGGCTTAGTAGTTGTGGCTCACGGGCTTAGTTGCTCCGCGGCATGTGGGATCTTCCCAGACCAGGGCTCGAACCCGTGTTCCCTGCATTGGCAGGCAGATTCTTAACCACTGTGCCACCAGGAAAGCCCTCTCTCAGTCCTTCTAATTGAGTAGAGCAGAAAGTTTCAGTCACTAATATGTCTTTAATGCCCCTCTAGAACTTATCTCTCTACCGAAAACAAGAAACTTCAGACTCAGAGTAGAACTCAAGCAACTGCTTAGAATGTTATAAAATAATTTTGTCTTAATTGTACTTACCTTACTATCATTCTATCTTGTATTCAACAAATACTGAACACCTTCTATGTGCCAAGCACTGTTCTAGGTGCTTCTATTTACGGCGAGTGAGGGGGTTATATTGTTATTATGATATGATCATGGTATGATATTTCTTTGGGACATGTTATGGGCTGAACTGAATTCTCTCCAAATCCATATGTTGAAGTACTAACCCTCAGTACCTCAGAATGTAACTGTATTTGGAAATAGTGTCTTTAAAGAAGTAAGTAAGTTAAAAATGAGGTCACTAGGGTGAGCCCTAATCCAGTATCATTGGTGTCCTTATAAGCAATGGTGATTAGAACACAGACACATATTGAGGGAAGATCATGTGAGGACACAGGGTGAAGACAACCATCTACTAGCCAAGGAGAGAGGCTCAGAAGAAACCGACCCTGCTGACAACTTGATCTTGGACTTCCAGCCTCCAGAACCATGATAAAATAAATTTTATGTTTAAGCCACCCAGGCTGTGGTACTTTGTTATGGCAGCCCTGGCAGACCAATACAGAACATAAATCTATTTAAGTTATAAAAGCAAATACCTTTAAATGACTAATGTTAAGTAATCTTATTGGTAGGATGAAGATAAGGCAAAACTCATGAAAGTGATACATAACAACATGAGCCTGTGGTAAAATTCTTGAAGGTGATAATGGAATAACTAAATTTGTGGAACACTCAAGAGGTACAGAGAGCCATGAATGAGTTGAACACAGCGGGCCCATAATATCCAACCTAAGGGAACTTGACTGCTGACCCATTCCAGATGTAGCAAACTGTGTTGCAGTTAAGACATGGCCCCACTGTCCCAGCCTTCAATCATTGCATACTGTGCCCAATGTAATGAGTAGTCTCTGACTCTCAGTCAAATAGCCTTACATGAACCTTCTCCTCCAGCTAGACTGGTCCCACTGCTCCCTGATTCTGTGTTACATCCACCCACTCTGTCTTTGCTCTTCACTCTTCTGTGTGATACCCATCTGTTCTTCACTGCACCTATTCAATTCCCACTGTGGTAGAATTAACATTATTAAACATACTTGCTCCTCTCCTTATGGAATCTTTCTTAAAGGGGTCTTCCACATGGGAGAATTATAACTGCCTGCCCCAGAGATACCATGCTCGTCCATGTGGCTTTCTTTGGCCAATGAAATAAGAGTGGAAAAAAAGCGTTCCACTTCTGAGCACAAGCTTTAAGAGCTCCTGAGGGGTCCGTCACTGCCTATTTATTCCCTATGTCACAAGATTGAGAATATCCCAGATAGAGCCTGATCCTTCAGCCTGAGTCCAGAAGAAAAACGGAGTAGAGCTGAGCTGAAGCTGACCCATGGTGGCCATGGTGTGTTCGAGGAATACTGTTACAAGCCTCTAAGATTTGGAGATTGTTTGTTACACAGCATGCCATAGCCTAAGCTAACTGATATACATCCTCATTCTTAAAGCCCTACCTCCTGAGTCTTTGATAGGGTGAGTACATAATGAACATTTCCTCTGTGCCTGGTGCTGAAGTATTGGCCTTATCCACTTCCTCTCTCATGATTCTGACAGCACCCAAGGAGCTAGTTGCCATCACTCTCCTCATTTACAGACAAAGGCATCAAGATCCAGAAAGCTATAACAGCTTGTCTAAGGTCAAATAGCTAGTGAGCGTAGAGTTGGATATAATTAAGCCTCTGGCCAGGAACATCTTTTCCTAGCAAAATGAGTGCTCACTTAGCAAGAGGCAAGATGGGCAGACAGGCAGGGAAGGGGGTTCAGATGGACCCAGAGTTAGTACCAGGAGGGAGAAGGAGAAGGTGAGCCTTGTAAAGTGGTGGAAAAGATCACAGGCTGGAGATCTGGAGACACTGGCTCTTCCTTTACCAGCTCAACACCTACCATCTTAATGGAGGGACTAAGAGGGTGTTCCAGAATCAGGCTACCTGGGTTTTAATCCTGGCTCTGCCACTCACTAGCAAGTAACTTTACTTCTCTATGCCCCAGTTTCTTTATCTATGAAATGGGAATAATGTTAATATCTATCTCACAGAACTCTTATGAAGAATAAACTAATTCATGCATTTAAAGCATTTAGAATATACAAACTACTGTGTATACAATACATAAGCCACAAGGATAGCCCAGTGCAGGGAATATAGCCAATATTTTATAATAACTATAAAGGGAGTATAACCTTGAAAAATTGTGACTCACTATGTCATACACCTGAAACTTTTAAAATATTTTAAATGTTGAAATATTTAAAAATTGAAATACTTTAAATCAACTATACCTCAATAAATAAAAAAATAAAATAAAGCAGGTAGAACATTGCTTAATACAGAGCACATGGCTATTATTATTAGTGTTGTTGTCATTGCTATTGTTATTATAAGTCCAGTGAATGATGATGATGATGATAATGATGGTGACGATGGTAAGGTATGGATAAATGAAGTGATCCTAGACAGGTCATTTCCCTTTCAGGGCTCAGTTTTCCAATCTGTAAAATGGAACTAAAAATACCCAGACATCCCAAGGATCTCTGTGATTTAATGGAAAACGCATAAGATGAGGCACCGAGAAATGTGGATTCTGCTCCACTTCTCACTCCCTGGTACCTAAGGAAGCCCCCAAGCCTTGTGGACCTCAGTCTCCCCACCTGTAACACAGGACTAACCCTAACCTAGTTAACGTCACAGAACTGTGGTGAAGATCAAATAAGAAGGCAGGAAGGACAATGCCAAAAAGTGAAAGTTATCACATACAACGATAAATCATCATTTGCACAAGGGATTGAAAGTATTGTTCCATTTTCTTTTATTTTTTTCTCTGCCTCACTCCCTGTCGAGAATTCAATTAAGGACACACCTTGGTTGCCCAAGAGAACGCTATTACAAAATTGAAACCAGCTCTTAAAAATAATCCGATCCCAACCACAACCACCAGCCCCCAGCCCAACCCTGTCCCTTCAAGAATTATTTTTTAAGCCTGTCTAATTCCTGAGAGGGGAGAACCCTGGGGGCGGAGAGAGGAGATCACAGGTGCTGTTCACTCCGGGGGCCCCAGAACGAGGAAACCATTTCAGAGGAGGTGCTTACAGCAATTTTGCTTTCTGAGTGTCACATCATTGCAAGACACATGGACTAATCCCCTGAAATTTCCCGCAGTCAGGAAAATAACCAAGTGGGATTTGGAAATTAAAGGAGCACTATTATAAGACATTTCTTTCTTTGGGGACCTGGAGATGATGAAGAGCACACATCGCTGCTACAGCAAATGGCTAGACTACAGACTTTAGGCTCCACGGCCCCTCAATTACACTGACCTCCCCCTCCCCAAGCTTCCTTGGTTATTTTCTTTAAATAGCACCTCCTCCCAACATATATATATACACAAACATTGTATAAGCTCACACACTCTAAAACCTGGACCCATCCCTGCTACCCCGGAAACAAAAGCTGATGTTCATTAAACACTTATATTTTTTGCCAGGAACTGTACTTAGAACTTCACATGTGCTACTGTATTTAAGCTTCATCAGGCCTCTAGACAGGTGGATATTTATTTTTAGAGTTACTGCTAGGAAACTGAAGCTCAGAGTGGTTAAGGAAGTTGCCCAGAATCACACAGCCAGTAAGTGGGGAAGCTAGGATTTGAACCCAGGCAGTATAATCGCTAGGGCTACACTTTTCACCACCAAATTATATAAAGCACGTCCCAGTGCATACCTTTAGTACAAGCTCACCACGAGATTTTTTCTCCAAAGCAGATGAGAGCGGTTTTTGACTCATTGAATTTCTGCTCAGCCTGACACTTAGAGTCAGAGATTGTTCCCAGAGGGTCAGGTGAAGGGATTTTTTTTATCAAGGCAGCCCCTTGTAATCTTGTCATAAATGTAATTCAAGCCACACTACTCATCTGTCGTCCAGAAAAGGTAAGGAATATTATCACTGGGAAAGTGGAAGACCTCCACTCTCACACATGAAACCACGCAGGGTGGCTATACCGTGTGGCTGCTGGGACTGAGTGGGTTTGTTGGGCTTGGGGGTGTAGACTTTGATGTCACACAGACCAGGTTCCAAATCCTGACTTTGCTGCTTACCCACTATCTAGCCTTGGCTCTTGACTCGAACCTAAAAAGCCTTGTTTTGCTCATCTGTAAAATGAGGATGCAAATAAAAAGACCCACTTCACAGGGTTGTGTGAGAATCAAATGGGAATAAATACTGTGAAGCCCTTTGCACAATGTCTGCGTACCAGCCAGGGTTCTCAAGAGAAGCAGAACCAACAGGATGTGTGTATGTATATGTAGAGAGATTTATTTTTAGGAATTAGCTCACTGGATAATGGAGGCTGGCCAGTCCAAAATCTGAAATCTGGAGGCCTAGGGAAGAGCTGACTTTTAAAAAAATATATTAATTAATTAATCTATTTGGCTGCGTTGGGTCTTAGTTTGCGGCACACAGGATCTCTGTTGCAGCATGCAGGATCTTTCGTTGTGGCGTGCAGGCTTCTCTCTAGTTGTGGCGTGCGGGCTTAGTAGTTGTGGTGCTCGGGCTTAGTTGCCCCGTGGCATGTGGGATCTTAGTTCCCCGACCAGGGATTGAACCCACGTCCCCTGCGTTGGAAGGCAGGTTCTTAACCACTGGACCACCAGGGAAGTCCCGAGAAGAGCTGAGGTTACAGTCAAGTCCAAAGGTCATCTACTGGCAGAATTCCTTCTTGCTTGGGAGAGGTCAGTCTTTGTGCTATTAAAACCATCAACTGATTAGATGAGGCCCACCTACATTATAAAGAGCAACCTGCTTTCCTCCGGGTGCACTGATTAAAATGTTAATCTCATCTCAAAATTATCCTCACAGAAACATCCAGAATAATGTTTGACCCAATATCTGGTCACTGTGGCCCAGCGAACTTGACACATGAAATGAACCCACAACACATAGTGAGTATGGGAAACTATTTGGGAAATGGGTTAAGAGAAGTGAAACCGCTAACTCAAGGAAACAGTTATGAAGTTTTCTTATTTATTAAATTGCCTGTCTCCCCTCCACCAGAAAGTAGGCCTCATGAGGAATAGGGTTTTTACCTATTTTTTTCTCTGCTGAATCTCTATCAGTTATAATAGTTCTCTGCACATAGTATGCTTTCAATCAACATCTCTTGAATGAATGCATGAATGAATGAATGAATGAACAGCAAGTGTCTAACTCACATTTCTTACGTATATAGTTTTTCATCTCCAGACCTCAAAACACCTTTATCTAAACAAAGAAGAACAAATGTCTCATTTCAGGCCTCCCATACCTTGAAATGGGTCTTGTGTTCCTGTCCCATCACAAGGAATGCGTGAGCACCATAGGCTTAATTTAGCTCACGAGCACTTCTGATTTCTCCACATGCAATTTCTTGAAGCAGAAGACCTAGTTTGGATATAGGGGTTGAGGCAATTCAGAGTCTGGCAGACCATGCCCTTGAGTGGCTGCAGGGGCCAGCTCCCAGAAACCTCAGTCATCCTCTGTGGTTGCAATGTGAGAGATCGTAGTGCTTTGAAACCACAGGAATCTCACTGCCTGAACCTGAGAGGGGGCCGGACCTGTCTGCTAAATCCTCCTTCCCTTTCACACCTGTCTCCCCCCCCCCTTCCTCCCCAGGAACCCCTCCAGCCTCCGCTCTGGGGCTGACACCTGCCCCTCTGAAGCTGGGTGTTAAGAGTGAGTGACAGGTTCCTAACTGTGGCCTCAGCTCCTGGCTCTCACCACGCCTCATACCTCAGAGGCTTAGCACAAGTTCTAAGGTGTTCACGAAGCTTCTGCAGGTTGGACTTCCCCTCTGAATCGCTACTAAAGCTGATCACTGTGAGTGTAGCAGATGTCGTCACCTACCCTCAAACCATACATTCCCTTTGTCCATGCCAACATAACGTGATTCTGTAATGGCTGGTGGTCCCTAGATCTGGAGGGAATGTGGGACCCTCCCTGACTCAGGGTGAGCATACAGTGTTCATGCTTCTCACTTTCCAGTGATGGATTTTGGGGCGACCCTGGAACTCAGTGCTGACCAATGAAATGAAAGAGGCAGCCCGGTGCAGATAGGAGGCTTCCTTCTCCAGTTGGGGGCTGGAGGGAGGGAACTCATGAAACAGTTGTATAGCTCCTGCCCTTGCTCCCTGCAGTTTGGGGATATTATACATGAAGCTGCTGCAGCCGTCTTGTGACCATGAGGCAACAAGTATGCTAATGGAAAGCCAATACGACTAAGGATGGTTGAGCAAAATGTGAAATGAATCTGGGTCCTAGATGATATGGTTGAGACACTGAGTCAGCCCTATAACCAGTGAAGGGTGCCATGATGAGCTCCATGCAAGGCCCAGTGGATGACCACCTACATCAGGAGTTGGCCAACTATGGCCCATGGGCCAAACCCAGCCTTCTGCCTGTGTTTGGAAATAAAGCTGTGTTGGAAAGCAGCCACACACATCCAGCTACGTACTGTCTATGGCTGCTTTTGCACTACAAGATGGAGCTGAGTAGCTGTGACAGAGGCTGCATGTCTGGCAAAGCCAAAATAATTATTATTTGGCTCTTTACACAAGAAGTTTACTGACCCCTGGGACAAAGAGAGATTGGGGAGCAGTGTTGGTGTATATAAGGGTGATGGGCTCTGGATTCAGACCACTTAAGTTTAAGTCCTGACTCCGTCTGTAAGAGATATGTGACTTACAGGTTACTACTTAACCTCTCTGGGCTTCTGTGTCATTCTCTGCAGAAAGGAGGCATCATGACAATACTCCCTGTTCATAGGTCTCTTGTGAACATTCAAGGAAACCCTGCATGTCAACAACTCAGGACGGCAGTCAGCGTTTTGGCTCCATCACTGTGTGAAGGCATCCGCAGGGGTCCCTAACCGGACATAATTTAGGGACGCAGCTGCCCAGCTGCACAATGGATACACCTGAGCACATTCCTAGGACTCTGGGACCCAAGCCCCTTGGAGTGCCCAACAGATGACAATTAACATGAGGCAGGGACACATTGCATCCAATTATCCTTTTCTGCACATCTCAGACCTTTGGTCTTCTTAGGGAATTCTCGGCTTCTGGAAGGTGGTGGGTTGGCAGCGCTGGGAGCAGTTAATCTGAGGCCAGCCGTGGCGTTTGTCCGCTGTGCAGAGGGAAGGGCCGTGCTCCAGGAAAGCCACCCAAGCTGCTGACCCTTCTGTCTTCCTGTGTCCCCCAACCATCTGGGCAGCAGAGGGCTGCTAATTGGGGCACTCTGGCCCCGGACGTCACAAATGATGCCACGCAGGGAGTGAGCCCTGGGAATCACTGGCATTTAGTCCCAGGGAAACCATGGGGAGGAAACCATTCCAAAGCTCTGCCTAATATGCCTCGCAGCCAGGCCATGTGGCAGGGGCTGTGGCTGGGGTTCTGGCGCCTTCTGTCTCGCCAGAACCATTTCTGGCAAATGCCAAGGGCGTGACTTCCAGAGGGTCTGGAAGGCCCACTAGCTGGAATCCCTGAGTTGTGTAATACTGTGTCCCCTCAGCACAATGTCTCAGATGGTTAGCGCTACCAAGCAGGGTTCTGAGACCGAGCCTAGAAAAGGATGATTCGTGCACCTGTTTCTGCAACATGTACTGTGCTATGGGAGGGCCTTTCCCCGGACATCCTCAGCTGCACTAGCTTTCTGTCCCGCCTCCCCACCCCCAGCCTCAGGGCCTTTGCACACACTCTTCCCTCTGCCAGGAATGCTCTTCCCCCACAGTTATCCACACAGACACTCTGTTACTTCCTACAGGTCTCTGCTCAAATGTCATCTCATCAGAAGGACCTCTCCTGACCACTTAAGTCACACCTCCTCCATCTATCTCTCCATTACCCTTTTTCCTTACCCTCCACAGTTTTTCTTCTTAGAGCTGATCTTTAAGTGACATGTTCAATATTTATACGCTTAACAGTTTTTCCATTTATTGTCTCATTCTCCAATTCTGCCCCTCGTGAAGTTCCATGGGGCCAGGGACCTTCTCTATCATATTTACTGCTGTGTTCCCCAGTTCCTAGAGCAGTGTCCGGCACACAGTAGGAGAATAAATAATTATTGTTTGAATGGACGAATGCATAGAGCTGGTAGTAATCTTTTAGTCACACATCTCTTATTCTTGAATCTTCCACCAGCTGCATCAGCGCTACCTAAATATCCAAGTGGGCATTGCTATCATTATTGATGCTAATAATTATATTGTTACGATATGGATTTTATATTACTAATCATGACTGTGTCAGCCAGTGTCCCGCTTGGTTCTATAAAGCACCAAGGATTAAGGATTAGGATTAAGATATAGCAGGGCAAAACAGGATATATCGTTATCTCCATTTTAGCGATGTAAAACCTGGAATGCAGAGAACGGAAGTTATTGGAGGCTACCCAGGTCCTAAACGGCTGAGCTGTGGTTCAAACCTGGATCTGTGTGACTCCAGTTAAGAAAGCATCACGCAAAGGTAATCTAACCCCTTTTAGCTTAGCAAACTTTCTGAGGCTTCGTTCTCTCACCCGAAAACGCATTACTCGTGAAAGGCTGGTCTTTGAGCAACTGTACACATTCATTTCCAGCGCTGCATGTGCCTTGGCCCGAAATGTGGCAGCCTCGCACTGGTTATTGATGTCGTGTTTGCTACTCTGACAGTTAATGCGGATGAAACACATAGCGCCCAACTCTTACTGAGCCCCGCTGTGTGCCAGCCGTGTGCTAAGCTTCTAACACATCTTCTCAACGATCTTTACAATAGACCTTTAAAATAGGTATGACAAACTGAGGGATGGAGAGTCACAAATCTCGATTGCCCAGAGTTACACAGTCCACACGGGGCTAATAATACCATTGTCTCAACGTGGGAAACGAAGGAAAGGTCTTCATTTTCCATTCTCAGTCGGGGGTAGCTTTAAAAAAAAATACACAACCCACGAAGGATAATTAATGGAAGTTGAGTGCAACAAAGCATGGGTTTCCAGTTCCCCAGAGTCATGCAGCAGCCAAATGGTCTGTCCTTTGTTTTTCCTCCTTTTTGTCCATATTATATATTAGGCATCTGGTTTTATGGTTACACTGGAGAAATTATTACATTCAGCCAACGTCACGGAGGAGGACTTCTAACTTCTGGAAGCACTGGAGTCCAAGATGGTGGTAGCTGAGTGGGAGGAGAAGGGCAGGAGGGAGATTGTTGGGTGCAACCCCTGACCATTCAGTCCCTTGAGGAAAGGATGCAGCATAAGGATGGCTCCTTAACTCAAAGATGGTTTAATGACCTCCAGCAACCAATTCCCAGTGTGCCCCCAGCTTATGCCCACAAAAAAATCCTCTCCGTTCAATTGCTTTTGGGACAAATCCACCCTCATCTCCTCTGTGCAAAGAAATGGTGGGGCTGCCATCTGTGTGCGTTCAGGCTTCAACCTCCCCTGGAAGATGCATCAATGTTTTCCAAATGCAAAAAGCTCCGCAGTAGTTTTCAATAGGAAGATTCTTAGGGGGAATGAAGAGTGGAATGTCTTTATTAGCAGCTTCTTTTTCTTGAGCTGGGAGAGCTCTTGCACAGCTAGCATGCCATCAAGCCATTGGTCATGCCCTAGCTTGGGACCTTTCTCAGTTGTTATAAAGCCTCAGATTTCTCTCTCCAGGTATGTTTGAATCACTTATAGGAGCAGACTTCATCTAACTTGACTCTAAGAGTCCTAGGAGTCTTAAGATTCTTGACAGTGTTCCAAGAATACATTTTGATGCATTGGTTGGCTAAAGTAAACTATTGTTTCCATTGTGGGAAATAAGTAGCCTCCAAGACAAAAAGGTTAAGTAACTCACACAGCTAGCAAGCAACAGAGGAGGGACTTGAACCAGGCCTGCTCTGGGGCTAAAATCGGTAAGTGTAACTTTTCTGAGTCTGTATCCTTGTCTGCAAACTGGGCATCCTGGTGGCCAGAGGCTGGATGGGAGAACGCAATGGGATAGTATTGAAAGATGCTCTGCCATGGTGAGTACAGATGGCTCTGACCATGTGACTTGGGAAGAAGACGACAAACTGAGGGACGGAGAGTCAAAGAAACAGCATCGGCCTTAAGTAGCAGGTAGGGTTTTCTCTTTGGAGATGGTAAAAAGAAGGGACAAGAGAGAGGTGCAGAGAGGGCAAATAGAAGAAGAGGTGGCAAAACGCGAGGCCTGGAGACATGTACTAATTAAGGTCTTCATCACCAGCTCAGTGATGTGTCAAGATGACAGTCAGTCAAGCAGATAACGGAGATGAGTTAACATCTCCTGGGGGATACCCAGGCCTGAGATTGGCTGGCAGACAAGAGCACAGCAGTGAAAAGGAAGCTGCCAGAAGGTTATTGGCATGAAATTGCAGTGAAGGATTTGAACTGTCTGCCACCCTGGTGGCTGTAACCCTCTCTCAGTTAAGGCAAGGTCCAATAGCCCTTGGAATGCATTCCTATCATTGGACCATATGAGCTGATGCAAGAACAGTGGGAATGGATATTTGGGGCCATACAGGAAAGCACAGAAAGGAAATATGAGAAGAGTCACAAAAAAGACCTTGGAACCCTGCTCTTACATGCTTTGTCTTAGGGCAAATCTGAGGGTAATGTAACCTTCAGGCATGGCTGGATCCAGATGTCCATTATGAGGCCATCAAGAATGTGTATCTCATTCTCTCTCTTTCTCTGCACTATGTCTTCTGTGTTGACTGAATTCTGAGGCAGGTCCTTGCCTATCATGGCAACATGGGTTGGTCTCTCTCTTAGGCTGGGTTCTCTCAGAAGCAGACTCTGAGACAAGGATTAAAGGGTAAGTGGTTTGTTTGGGAAGCGGCCCCAGAAAACTCTGGTAGGAGGATGGGGAAGGGAGAGGGAAGGAAAGGAAGGTGCAATAATGAGCAGTTTATCACGATAGGCAATTGATGGCCAATAGCACTGGGACCTCTGTGATGTGATTCAGTCCACACTCCACTGAGCATAGAACAGAACGTGTGTCCCATTCCAGGGTCAAGGGAGCTGGGGTACTGATTCTCCAACCCCTACTCATGATTGGCTGAGGGCTGCTCCCAGGGGCATTACCTCCACTGCACCTCGGTTTATCCCATGCAAGGGCTGACAGCATCAGAGAAAACCCTCAGGGGAAGGTCTCCAGTCCTTGAAGTAGGAAGTGTCAGCAAGCATGGCCACAATCAGTACTAAGTAAGATACCACGAGACACCAGCAGAACCCTCTTTCCCTGTAGCTGTAGCAAAAGTTCTGGGACTAAATCTTACTGAACGGACTTGGGTCATATGTCCTTCCTTGAATCAAGCACCATAACCAGGGTAATGGGCAATGTCAGTTAGTCAAACTCAAGGGAAAGGAGTCTACCTTGCCCAAACCACACAGATTGAGAGCAGGGCTGGGTAGTTCCCCAGTGCAAAATGAGGGGTCGTTACCGAAGAAAACTGAGTGAATGCTAGTCCTACAAAAGCAGCAGACAGATGTTGACTTGTCACTCAACAAGTGACATCCCTGACTTTGTCATCCTCCCCCTCTAGTTTAGACCAAAACCTTTCCTGGCCCCGGAGCAGCTCCATGGGGGGCGGGGGGAGGGCAGATGTAAAAGTGAGTGTGCTTAGTCACTTTCAATTGCTCAAATTCTCATGAAATAATACACATAACGTTTGCACATGCACACATGTATTTTTTTAACAGAGGCTTTGCAGACTTGTTACAACTGTTTACATGAACCTAATGGGGCCAAATCTCATTAATGACTTTGATACTGTTTGAGTTGGCCCCGGGTTTTGGAGAAAGGCTAATAACCACAATTCATATGCCCATGTGGCACCGTTCATTGAAGGGAGCTCAGTAAAGGGACCTCTGAATCCTCTTTTACGCTTTGTAACTTGGCATGTGACATCTGGGGCTACTTCCTCACATGGCCCTTTTGCATTAATGTAGTTTAAGTACTTTGGGAAGGTGCCTAAGTGATGGCCATTATGCAATTTTCTTTTAAAGGTAGAGGAAGTGACAATCAAAGAATCCGGGGAAGGGGTGAAGACTTGTGCCCACTCCCTCCCCCTGTGAAAATGTCAGAGGGCCCCTTAACCCATGGTAATTGCAAAACAAACAGAGCTCAGAGTTCTTACAAAGCCAGGACTGCTTTGGAGAAACAGCAAGGTCAGCTGGGAGGGGCTGGCTCTCTTGCCTACCTATTGTTTTTGAAACTCCAAAGAAATGGAAAAATTAATCCCCAACAAGCCAAATACATTACCCGTAGCTAGTAGAGACTTTGAGAAAGGAGGCTAAAAACTGGTGCTATTAATAATAACTGTATCAGCTTCGGTGCATCTGGGTCCTACTTGCTTATCTGTATAATGGGAATAATCCACGTTTTAGGGCTATTGGGGGGATTAAGTTAGATAGTGCATGTGATACGTTCTATATACTGTAGCAGGGACTGCTAGCTGTTTCCTAATATCCATTTTCATCTTCTTGAATAGCACTATATTATGAGCTGCACTTAAGTACACAACTTCCTAGGATAAATGTCATATTTTCTAGCTTCCTCTGCAGCTAGACGTGCTGATATGATTAAGTTTTGGCCATTACGTTATAAGGAAAGTGCCCTGTAGCAGCTTCCAATACCTATCCTTAAAAGACAGCTGATGCACAGCCTTGGCCCTTTCTTTGCCCTTCCCTCCATCGTGCTACCTGGAACATAGATGCTGCCATCTTGAATCATGAGATAGACCTATGAATGAGATCCTGACATCAGAGTGCTTGTACCTGTTCTTTTGGATCCCAGTCTTTCTTTTTAAAGCCACTGTTAAGTAGGCTTTTTTCTTTCACTAGCAGTCAATCCCTAATCCTGGTTCATTCACATAGAATTTGGTCTACTCAACAAAGCTCTGTCTTTTCGAAGAGCCACAAATTTAGCTGACACTAAAATTCAGCATTTTTCTTTTGTCTATTACTAGCATGCCTTTCCCCATACTAATTCCTCTAGGTAGTGTTCAGTTCCTTGGAAAGGGAAATACTCCATCTTCCCCCTTCTTGTTTCCATTCCAAGATGGCGGCTAGCTGAGTGAGAAAAAGGGTGAATTTTGTATGACTTCCTGGAGGAAAAGAAAGTCAAAGTCCTAGGTTGGCCTAGAACTGCTTGATTGATGCTTGCCCTGCTTACATTTAGAGCTGAAGCCTGCTGCCAGTTCTAGCATGATCTGGGACCTGATCAGCTCTGGCCCCTAGATATGGCCTCATAGCAGACTTCCTGAGTCTCTACATTTGCCCATTTCCCCACCCCTCTCTCTCCAGCAGGCAGTTTATTCCCACTCTACAGGCTCACGATTCATCCATGATCTTCGCCCTTGAGTACTTTGGTCCCAATCTCTCCACACTGGAACCAGGAGCAGCTTGGATAAGCTCAATCTCTAGGTCTACATTAGCCCAATTCTGCTGGCTACGAAGTCTACTTGGATATAGCTTTGTCCCCAGTTGGTCCTGGGTAGCTCCAGAAGCAACTCTTCCTAGAATCCCCAATGGGAATAGTGACTTTGATGGACAATGAGGTACTGCCCAGATTCCCTTCGGGAATGCAGGAGCCATTCCTCCAGTAGTCAAAGGATTGAAAAAAACTAATTGCCCAAGGTCATACCTCCCTCCAGGGTCACCTACATCCAATGACTGATCAACCTGGAGTACCAAGGCCCAAGATCCTCATCCCAATTTGGGACGGCTCTGAAGAGCTATCCCAGCTGCAGAGCTTCTCGTGGGGTCAGCTGAGACCTACGCTGGGACTGTACCACAGCTCAACTTTTCTCTCTGCCCAATCCTGCTCCCATCCCTCCCTTCCACACGTGTGGATTCTAAAGGAAGTCCTTCATAAATATCCTTACGCTAAATTCCATCTCAGGGTCTTTGTCCCAGGGAACCCAACTTGCAACAGGGCCAGACATTCGTCTTCCCTCCGTCTTCCTTCTCCCCTCCAAATACTCCTATTCTGAGTGCTTCCTTTTGCATCTTCCCTTTTCTCTGTCACTCACAATCCCCTGGGACTGATGGAGTCCATTTTTTTCTCTCCTTCTGCATCACCTTTTCCTGTCAACAGCAAGTCTCATGGCTTAGCTATCAAGAGTCAGAATCCAGAACCAGAGCAGGGGCTGCCTGGAGGAGCTGGGATCATGGAGGGAGAGACTGTCTGTGGGAGGTGGAATCATGGAGAAGACAAAGCCACTGCTTCCCAGAGATGCCTCCTAAAACATGGTGGATCAGGGGAGAAATACCCTGGTTCCTCCCTTATTCCCACCCTCCAATATTTTTCCAGTGGCCCCCATTGGCTGAAACTAGCTAGAAACCAAGGGAAACTGGGAAATGTAGCAAGGGAGACTGGGAAATGTAGTTTGTAGGGATCAGCTAGCTCCCAGCAATATAGAACAGAGGAAGAGAAGGATGGGGAATGGATCTGAAAGCAAGCAGGCCAACGAGTGGCTGACACATTAGCATATTAAATGATATGTGCAGCCAAACTAAGACATATGCTTAGGTATTTCCCATACATATTTAAACATAAAATTTTCTGACATTTATTTACCAACTTATGATCTTACTGCACAATACTTCCAGTGTGAAACCATTCAGAGTACACCTTGGAGCACAGTGGCTAAAATGACCCCTTACACTGATCCCCTGTTGTTGGACATTTAGGTTGCTTCTACTTTTCCCCTTACGTACTTAGCGTGACAATTTCTGGATTGGTTTACACAGACTCCTTTCCATTCTTCCCCCCACAAGCCTCTCTCAGCCTTTTTAGGGCTACTCAATCATTGATTTCCCCAAGAAATCATTAAGTGAAAACGTAATATGGGAAATGACTTGGAGTAATCAAAAGCCCAAGGCAGTTACCTAAACCCAGGTCCATATGGTACAGAATGATGTAAGGATGTAGTACAGGGTAAGCTGTGCAGGCAGTGGGGTTGTTGAGTTGGGATGCTGCCATTTTTAGACAAGGCAGGCCCTTCTGCTTCCTTCTCTTCCACTGGACACTGGAGAGACTTCCAACCTACGTGTGCTGGGTGATGGAAGCCTGGAACATGCTTTCTCATTCTCTTTTCTACCTTCTTGCTCCTTGTAGAAAACCTGGAGGGCCTAAGATGCCAAGTGCTTTTGCAGTATGAGTCAACGGGAAGAAAATCATCCTTAAGTAGGGTGCAATGGAGTCTTATTAAAAAGAAAAAAAAAAAAAAGATCTTTTTCCTGCAATGATAAGTGACTCTGAAAACGCTCAGTGTCTGTTGGGTGTGAGTTGGGCCTTCCCTCCAGGTCAGTTGCTTGTCAGTATCTGTATGACTGTTAGACTTTTTTGTTTGTTGGATTCTGGTGGTGCGATTTTTGTGTCTGTAGAAGGTGTCAAGTCTTTGGGGCTTCATGGGGAAGGAAGAGGGCCTAGGAAGGGAGGAGTTGAGCATTTGGGAGATTTGCAACCTAAATACTTCTCTGCATTCTTTCCTAGAGCAGTGACAGGCAGTCCTGGCCTCTGCAGGGTGAATGCTTTCTTCAGTCACTGAAGAAATCTCCACTTGATAAAGAGTAAGCACGGCAGCAGTGATGATGATTCTGACAGAACGCTTTGTGCCTGGCTTTACCTGAACGGATTCATTTAATGCCGACCGCAACTCTGGAAGGTAGGCTGCTATTATCTTCTCCTTTTAGAGATGCCGAAGCTCATGCCCAGGGAGGTTAATTCACTTGTCCAAGCTCACCCAGCTAGTCATTAGGGGAGCCTAAATTTGAACCGAGGCAGGGAGGCTGCAAAGTCCCTTCCCAGCCCCTCGTCTACCTCTGTACAACTCTATGCTGTCTGTCTAGTGCCGCAACCTTGGACATGCCGTATAGCTCTGCACGGCTCAACCTGCTTGCGCATGCTGTTGAAACTCAACACAGCCTTGGCAGGCAAGCCAACCATAGGTCTTATTCTTCTTGCGGTGGAAAGGATGTTGGAGTTGGTGTCGGAAAACCCAGAATTATCTCCCCATTTCTGCCAACCCTTAGTTGCATGCACTTCAGCGAGCTTTACACCACTCTGACCTTGAGTTTAGTCTCATCACTATCCAAAACCCAGTGGAGGGTTTGTGCTGATAAAAACCAATAAAGGTGTAACAGCAGTTTGCCAACTGAAAAACAGCACTTGATATGAAATGGTGTTTGTTCCCATTTTACAAATGAGAAGGGTGAGAAGTAGGGAGGTCTGGCCACTGCCCCAAAGTCACGCTGAAGTTAGGGATCAGGCTGATACCTGTGAACCAGGTCTTAGGACACTTTGCCCAGCCACTTTTTGTTATACCAGGATGTCTTGAGGAAAAGCAGAAAGAGTACTGTTCTTCTAAATGACCACCTCACCCCGGGGTTGCTGATGGTGAGATGGTTCTGTCTGCCCAGTGACTCCATCTACAGTCAAAATAAACCAGGAAACCTGCCCTCCCATATGTTGCTGGCCCTGGATTCTCCAAAGGTGGCAAATCAGGGAAGCTGCATTTGGCCTCTATCTGCCATTGGCGCTGCCACAGGATTCTGATAAATTCAGATAAGCAGCACAGCGCTGATTTGATATACTCCGTATCTCTGGAGCCTCTGGTATCCAAAGGGCCTCTTCATGAATGCGGTAGCATCCTTAGACAACAAATAAAACATGCACTGTCTGGGTTTCTGCATTGCCTTTCTTTGTAAATGCCTCCTGCCTTGTTTTAATCCCAGAGCATCAGTTTTCAAAGAATGGATGCAGGGGGGGAAAAACAAAGCAGCAAAAGGCAAAGAAAGTTGCCAACGGATTAAGTTTGCAACTGGGTTTGCCAGCATGTTGCCTCTCAAGACCTGATGGGGGGCCGATGCCTCCCAAGCTTCCTCGAACTGCCCCCAACACACACAGCATGTGAGACACTAGGACTCAAAGCCACCTCAGTCATGGTCCCTACATGGCTGACTGTTCAGGTCTAAGTCAGAATGTTAGAGCTCTGGGCGGCAGGGAGAGTTAGTGATGGACGGTGCCCAAGGAGCAGAACAGCCTCCAGCATATGAAAGGATGCTGAGCCCTCGTTCTTCCCGCCTTTTATCCAAAATCCACCTCTCGATCTAAGTCCCAAACTGAGTACCTTCTAGTCAACAAGGCTTTCTTTAACTACCTCCACGTTAGGTCAGAGGGTGGGTGATTAGGGGGCCATGGGCCAAATCCAATCTGCTGCCTGTTTTTGTACAGCGAGGAAGTGAAGAATGGTTTTCACATTTTTAAACAATTACTTTTGAAATGGTTGTATCAGTCCCAGCATAACAGTCCCAATCGTGCCTCTTGATCCGCAAAGCCTAAAATATTTGCCCTTTATCTGCTCTTTGCAGAAAATGTTTGTTGACCCCTGATGTAAGTGAATCAATAGATCATCATCATATCTGCCACTGAGACATCTCTTGAATTCATTCATTCATTCAATCTGTGGGGAAGTTACTTATGATCTCTAAACTTTGGTTCTTCAACTGTAACTAGAGAGAAATAACCTGACTGCTCACGTAAAGTTCATGTGAGAATTCAATGAAATAATGCATTTGAAGCTGATGGCATATTTCCAAGCAAGTGTTAGCTATAATTATATGCACTGGACTGAATGTTTGTGTCCCTCCAAAATCCATATGTTGAAATCCTAACCGCCCCCCCACCCCCGCAATGTGATGGTATTACGAGGTGGGGCATTTGGAAGGTATTTAGGTCATAAGCGTGAAGCCCGCATGAATGAGATTACTGCCCTTATAAAAGGGACCCCAGAGAGCTCTCTTGCTCTCCGTCATGTGATACATTGAAAACACAGCCATCTGAAACCTGCAAGAGGGTTCTCACCAGAACTGGACCATGCTGGCACCCTGATCTCAGACTTCCAGCCTCCAAACTCTGAGAAATAACTGTCCATTGTTTACAAGCCGCCTAGCCTTTCTAATTTGATTACAGCAATCTGAACAGATTAACACAATATAATTATTATTGGAAGAAGGCTGTGCAGTATAAGAACATGAGCCCAAATGCATGCACTGCAGACTTCAAATCGAGCATATTCAGTGCAGGCACTGAACACCAGCAATGCTGAAAATGCAAGACATTAGAGAAAGACAGTGGGTTTGAATGTTTGCTCTGACACGTGCACTGTCTGACCTTGGGCAAGTCATTTAAACTCTGAGCCTTATCTTCCTCACGTGTAAAATGTGGGTCATCGGTTGTTACCAACATGATAAGATGCTGAAATCCAAGCCCGATGCATAGTAAGTGCTCAATCAACATTAGCTATTTTATACACCCTCATATTTTTGCAAACACCTACATGCATGGTTGCAAAAGGCCATCCTCCCACGGTTTTAAAAAACATTCTAAGTTTCCCCAACAAAGATGGGTTAAGAAATTATGTTTTTGCCACACTATGAAATTATTTTAACTACCGTAGGGGGCAAGGGGCAATGGTCACAGCATATTTCATCATAAACCAGGTGATAACATTATATATTATAAAGCCCATTTTTAAAATTAGCTTTTAAAATACATTTTTAAAAAAAGGCAACAGGAGATTTCACACCATCTAAGTTAACTCCCTCCTCCCTCCCTCCCTTTTTTCTTCTCATCTTTCCTTCCTTTTCTCTTTTTCTCTGAGATCTGCTTTTAGAAGAAAGATACAATTCAAAGAAAACAAGCTGTCGTCTCATAATTTCCTCAAAAGCAACAGCTTTCAGAGTCTAAGCTCAACTAACTCGTGTATCATCTACACCCCTACTCCCAGCCTCCTGCAGTCAGAACTGATCGATGTTCCCAAAAGTGGTCCTGAGACCCTGCAGCCTTCTCTGGTATCATCAAAGTCCTATTTGGTTGGAAAGATTCTACCCGCAAAGGCAGAGGACTGGACTTGGGTGACTCGATTCCATAGTGGTCAATGCAAAGTGGAATTTCACTTCAACCTAATAACCCAAAAATCAAATTGATCAAAGATCCACCTGACCAATCAGGATGATTGGACTTCATGCAATAGCTCTTTATCCAGGGCCTCCTCTGGACAGAGTGCAATTCGGGGAGAAAAGAAACATTGTGCAATGAGATAGAGAAGGACCAGCTCTCATGGGGCGACCTGCTGAGTGGAAGGGGCTGCAGACAGAAAACAAGTGGATGGGCGAATACACGTGATACGTGCAGGCAGTCATACGTGCTTTGAAGAAAACCAAGCAAGGTGATAGCTGTCACCTATTTTGCTCTGCAGGGGACACTGGAAGATGTCTGAGGGCCTTTATGGTTGTCACAGCGGAGAGTGGGCTCTCCTGGCATATAATGCGTAGGGGTCAGGGATGCCGTTCAACATCCTACAGTGCCCAGGATGGCCCTCGCCACAGAGAATCTTCCGACCCCAAATGCCAACAGGAGTAGGGGTGAGAAATCCTACTCTAGAGAAGCCTGCAGGGGGTGAGGGGAAGGATGGGAAATTCTTACCAAGCTGCAGGTCACACGCTGCAGTCACAGGGAAGAGCAAGAAAGAAGAGGACACATTGGGTGTTTCGGAGGCCAGAAAATAGGACAACAAAATAGAGGAAGACTGGCTAACGGTGGCACTGTTCATGCATGCAGCAGACGCCGTAAGCAGGTGGCCGCGACAAGGCCACCTGCGGCTTCAGGGGGCAATTCCCCTTGTGCGGTGGTGTCCTACCTCAAGTGTCTGTCTCTCTCTGCATTTCACGGACACCTGCTCGGCCCCCCACCCCCAGAAGTGCCCAGGACGGGTGGGAATTGGTGGGTAAATGCCGCAGCCCCTCGCCCCTGGCTGGCCGTCCTCTGCAGCCTCCCAGGGGTCTCCTGAGGTCACCTGCTCCGTGATGCACCTTCTGTTGGTCTTCTCCTTCCCTGCCTCTTTCCCACTCCCCCATCACTGCTTCCTGGACTCACCTCCCAAATAAGCGACTTGGCCCCAGCTCCTTGCCTCGGGGTCTGCTCTGGGACGAACCCACATCCAAGCAGCGCAGATAGCCTGTGACTGACTCTAGCTACAGCCCGGGATGGCATGCAGGCTGGCACTGGTATATTCCTGCCTATTTTCATCCAGAGACCACTCCCTCCAGCACGGGTCAGCGGCTGCGCGGCCGGTCACATCACACGCCAAGAGGGCAGCCTCATTTCTCGTCTGGACATAGCCGGGGACCTTCCATTCCCTCGGATGCGGGGGCAGATGGAGAAATAGCTCGCTGCAAGCGGTCCTCTTTTCTTGGCAGAATGCCCCCAGCACGGAGAGTTAGTTCTGTCAGCTCCACTCTGTCCCCTCCTCGGATCCTGTGCTCCCGGCCGTGTCAGGGGTCAGGGGGCCCATCTGCTGCCTGCATCGACTGGTGACGGCCCAGGCAGAGTTGGCAATCTTCGCTACGAGACTCGGGCCGGTGTTGGGGGCTCCGTCACCCAGAGCCCAAGGGACACGTCCCGTATGCCGCATCCCAGCCCCCTCCTCGCCCCCCGTCTTGCTAGACCTCTGGGCCTGCAGTGTGATTCTCCTGGTGGAATTATTCCACGGCCCATAGGAGGATGAAGGCCTGGAGCTTGGGCAGGGGTGGGAGGCGTGGAGGGAGTGGCATGTGCTGCTGGGTGACGGTCGTGCGTGTGGCAGGCCTGGAGACCCCATCCGCACAGACTGTGGGGCGAGTGCTTCTCCCTGGGGCGGTGGGTGCCGCCCTGCACGGAGGTGACTGGCACCTCTGGGTGGCGGAGGCACAGCAGGCGGGGCCAGGAGAAGGCGTAGGCGGCCAGCGTCACCCAGAGGGATGGACGCGGGCCCTGAGGGGACGAGGCCACAGGGAGGGGCTGCTGCGAGGTGGAGGGGGGGGAGAAAGGAGCCTGGGCTGTCCACGCCCACACCCAGAGGACCAGGACCAGGAGTCAGGGCCGAGCTGCCCCTCCCAGCGAGGACGGGTGCTATGCAGGGTCTCCCTCCATCAGTCGCCTCTGCCTGTGGAGATGCTCTTCCGGCTCCATGGGCAGCCTCTTCCAGAGCTAACCGTCTCCTCCGTCCTCCAGCCTCAAAGTGCCGAAGACACACCCCCCCACACACACTCACCCCATGCGGAAGCACAACCAGAAACACACACATGTACAAACACACAAATACACACAGAAACACAAACAGAAGAGATACATGTATATGTATAACTGAATCACTTTGTTGTACATCTGAAACTAACACAACATTGTTAATCAACTATACTCCAATACAGAATAAAAAGTTAAAAAATAAAAATAAAAACAAAACCCAAAAAACAAAAAGCAAACACAAAACACATATACACACAAACAGCCACATAAACGTACACCAACCCACCAATACAAACGCAAAAACACTCAAAGAAACACAAACATAAAAGCATACAGAAAAGGACACACAGATACACACACAGAAACACATATACACATGCAAACAAAAACACATACCCACACAAATGCCCATATACACACGAACACAAACACAAACACACGAATACACATACACAGAAACACAAAACGCACACATACACACATAAAAACATACATAGAAACACAAATGCAAAAGCCTATAGAAACACGCACATGCATACACACAGATGCAGAACCACACAGGACCACACGTACAGAAACGCACACACACCCTACGATGTGCATTCATGCACGGAACTTGGACCCTCCAGGATGTCAATGCTACCTTGAGGTAATTTCTTCCAGGGCTTTAGGGCCTGAAGGACAGATGTGATGCCCAGGTCCTCCAGCCCCGTGAGGCCGTGGACACAACGAGGCAGATGACTGCTGGAATCAGAGCCCCTAGGGCAGCTAGCCCGCAAGGCTTCAAATCCCAGCTCTGCCACTAAGTGATGACATAAGCTGAACTTCCATATCTCCTCCCATAAAGCAGGGGTGACGGTACCACCCATCTGGTGAGGATGAAGTGCACAGGTATACAACGTGCCCAGTGGGGGGCTTGATATGTAACAAGCGCCTAGTGAAATTATTTCCACTAACACTGATTCTCAAAGGCCACCATCTATGAGTTCCTACCTGCACAGCTTGGGGTCCCCAAGTTTAGCATCTCTCAGATATTCCAGAATCCCTAGAGAGCACCTCACACACGCTCATGAAGAATAATCTGCTTTTCCATTATGACAACCTGCCAGTGAGGGCTGCCTGCAAGGCCTGGAGGGCGGGTCTCACACTGTCAGAAGGCCGGAGCCCACCATAAAAACGCCAATGCTGGGCTTCCCTGTTGGCGCAGTGGTTGAGAATCCGCCTGCCAATGCAGGGGACACGGGTTCGAGCCCTGGTCTGGGAAGATCCCACATGCCGCGGAGCAACTAGGCCCGTGAGCCACAACTACTGAGCCTGCGTGTCTGGAGCCTGTGCTCCGCAACAAGAGAGGCCACGATAGTGAGAGGCCCGCGCGCCGTGATGAAGAGTGGCCCCCGCTTGCCACAGCTAGAGAAAGCCCTCGCACGGAAACGAAGACCCAACACAGCCAAAAATAATATAAAAAATAAATAAATAAATTTTTTTTAAAAAGTAACATTAAAAATAATAATAATAAAATAAAGCTGCTATGATGACCCATGTACACGTCTTTGTATGAACATATGCTTTCATTCTTCTTGCATAAATATCTAGGTGCAGAAAGGCTGGAGCATACGGTCGGTGTATGTTCAACTTATAAAAAAAAACAAAAAAAACAAAAAAAAAACGCCAGTGCTATGCCAGTACTCTTTCTTGATCCTCCCAAAGCTGCCAGCCCCCCGAAGTGCCAAATGATGCTGTATCAGCCTCGGACCCGCAGCATCAGAGCTCTGCTGGGCCGGGCAGAGCCAGGAGCAAACCCTTCCCTGACTTACTGCGATGCCTGGACTCCTAGCAGGGCTGCATTGGCCCTTCCCTCAAAGTCCTTATGCAAAAGCTTCTTCTCTCCCCTCCCATCTCCTGTCCTCCCCTCCCCTCCTCTTCTCTCTCTCCCTCCCTCTCTCTCTTTCTCACTCTTTCCTTCTGTCTCTCTGTCTCTGTCTCAGTTCCCCCACTTCCTCTCTCTCCCCTCTCCCTTCCACTTTATACTTGATCTAGGGCACAGACACCCCCCTGCCTGCTGCACGCCCCTCTCCTCCCCACCTCTCCCTCGGAAGCTCCCCTAGGATACAACACCACTTCCTAAGAGGAGATTTTTTACTGGGGCGGAGTGGGCAGAAGAGAGCATAAAATGCTGGGGAAGGGGTACCATGCCACCCAATAGAAAGAAGAGCCCAGCTTGGAGCCAGATAAACCTGGAGTTGAATTCTGAATCTGCCACTTAACTGCTCAGGATAATGTCCTAGGTGTGCCACTACATAAAGGAGGGACACGGTCGGCAATGTGTCATCCAAGTTACACCCCCGACCTCGACAGGGGGCCAGAGAACCCTGCCTGAGATCCTAGGAGACCACCTTCCCATCCGGAGGCTGTTTTTACATCCCTCACCTCCACCCGGAAGCCCAGGAGGAGGATGGAGGGACAGGCTTAGTAGTGAGAAGCAGAACATTCAGAGTTGGGGTGATAACCTGCGTCAGCTGACCCTTCAACCAGCACATATAGGCAACACAAATGTGTCAGGACGATTACTCAGGTGGCCTTTATGGGAAAAAGCTACAGAACCCCTCTAAACACCTTCCTACATCTGGGAGTCTGCTGATGTGGTAGTTGTGGCTTTGGGGAGCAGACCAAAATGACTTTGTGTCCTGGTTCTAGAACTTTCTAGGCATGTCCTTCAACCTCTCTGAACTTCCCCTTCCCCAGCTGGAAAATGGGCGTCAGGCTGTCTCTCGCCCAGGATGTCCTCAGGGATTCCGCTCAGCACAGACGAGGCTGCTGTCATTTTGATGGCGTTGCTATTATTCTAATAAGCTCAGAGAAGGAGGAAAACTATCTCCAAGGATGAGAAAGCCCAAGACAGGAAGGCGGGTGCTCTAAGGACATGCTGTGTCTCCATCTTGCTTTTGCAGAGAGCTGGTCTTAAATCTATGCCTTGGCTAATTCCCTCGTGTCTCTCTCTGCCCCGCTGCTCCCTCCCAACCCCTTCCTCTCCATCCTCCAAGGGTGAAGTTAGCATACCAGTGGGGTTAGCAGAAGGGACAAACTGAATTAGATGTTAAATCAATTTGGCCTTCCTCCCCAGGGGCGCTGCAGGCAGGTTCCACATGAATAATGATTTGTCTGAGGCAGCAAACTGGATTATTTGATCAAAAAGGGGAAAAAACAACTCATGTTCATTTTTTAATAATGGCTTTTGCATCCAGTCTCCGAGCTTGGCTAAGAGGGGAGGGGGAGGGGAGGGGTGGCTGGCAGGGAGGACGAGCTGGAAGACAGACGATCACACAAAACGCTTTTTCTTCTGAGAACTCCCGTTCCAACCTCAGACTAGAGCAGGGGCTGCCCAACCCCACCCCTCAGAACGGTTTTAGGTTTTTCAATCTTTGAAAAAAAATCGGAATCATAAGAATATTTATCTTATGTGCTTGACAATCTGGCATATGCCCTGTTATGTATCTCTGCATACATTAGAGCTCATTTAGTCTTACTGTGGAACTCAATTTATAGGTGAGGAACCTGAAGCTTCTAGAACAGGGTTTCCCAAACCTGGCACTGATGACATTTTGGGCTGTAATTCTTGGCTGTGTGTGGGGGGCTGTTCTGTGCACTGGGGGATGTTGAGCTGCATCCCTGGCCCCTACCCGCTAGATGCCGGTAGTGTAACCGGGCAGGACTCTACTGGGCCTTCCTGGGCAGGCCTCTCCCCGTCTCCTCTGCTTTAGCTCCTCTCTGAAGTACCTGCATAATGGTGTTTGATGCACATTCCCAGAGTTGTTTTGCAGATGTGAAAACTCCCCAACAAATGGAAGACGTTAACTACTTGATGACCATGAGCACGGAGCCCCCAGGCCTCCTGGAGCCTAAGGGTTGATAAAGTTAACCCCTGTAACACCACCCCGTTCCCCCATCATCAGCCAATCAGAGAACCTTGCACAAGCTGATCACGCACCCTGCGACCCTCCTCCCTCACCTGGCCTTTAAAAATGCTTTGCTGAAACCCTTTGGGGAGCTAGGGGCTTTTTAGGGCATGAGCCACCCGTCTCCTTGCATGGCCCTAGAATAAACCTTTCTCTGCTCCAAACTCTGATGTTTCGGTTTGTTTGGCCTCACTGTGCTTCGGGCACACGAACTTGCGCTAACCGAAGTATCCCCTGCCACAAGTTTTGACAACCAGATATATCTCTAAGCAAGCCTCCCCTGGAGGACAAAATCAGTGCTAGTTAACAAACTCCGGTCTAGGTAGGTTAAGTAAGTAGTCAAAAATCACACCGCTAATGACTAGCTTACCTGGAATTCAAACCCAGGACATCTTAGCTCAATGCCTGGCTCCTAACTGCTCTCCCATAGAAGAAGTCCTCCCACGCTAGGAGGGCCAAAGAAAGACCCCACTAGCCATGCGTCTGGTGAGTTCCCAAGAGAGAAGATCCATCTTTCAGAGAAGCCAGGGGGAGCTGTGTAGAATAAGACCACGGTTCTCCCATGACAGGGGGAAACACTCATGTTATACCCTATTTATACCAAATGTTAACCCCGTCTCCACCCCCAAAAGAAGTCCATTCATCTTGTTAGCAGGCCTACATTCCAAAAAATGCTCTCAGTATTATTAATTAAAATTTGTCAATAAAATCATTGTGGGAATTTCTTTTTTCTGCGTACCTACATCATACCCTCAACTTGGCCTTTGCCCACAAAGTCAGATTTACAGAAAGTAAACCTGGCCCCTTATAGAAAGTTTGCTGACTCCTGCCTGGGCTAGAGGAACAACTGTGGAAACGGTTTCCACATCCACTGGCAGGGTTATTTTATGAGGAGGAGCCACTGGATGCCTTTGGTGATTAAACACAGACTAAAGAGCCAGGTGACCTGGGTTCGAATCCTAGCCCTGCCTTGTATTGGCTGTGTGACTTTGGGCAAGTCACTTAACCTCTCTTTGCTGATGTTTCCTCATTTGTAAAATTAATAAAGAACAACATCTACCTTGGCAAACTACAGAGAGTTCATTCATATAAGTGAATTGATATAAATGTAAAGCTCTCAGAGCAATATCTGACTTGTGAAAAAGTGCCATTTAAATGTGAGCCATTTATGGCTATTGTTATTATAATCTTCATCATCATCGTTATCACTGTCTTCTGAAAAGCCTGGTTCAAGCTACTTGTTTGAGCTCTGCTCGTGGTCCAGTTGTAACTTTCTCCAGCTTTGAGGAATTAGCCACTTCTCACTTTTCTTTCCCAGCTCATTGTTTGGGGCTTTCTCCCTTCTGCAAATTTTTTTTTTTAATAAATTTATTTATTTATTTATTTATGGCTGTGTTGGGTCTTCGTTTCTGTGCGAGGGCTTTCTCTAGTTGCAGCAAGTGGGGGCCACTCTTCATCACGGTGCGCGGGCCTTTCACTATCGCGGCCTCTCTTGTTGCAGAGCACAGCCTCCAGATGCGCAGGTTCAGTAGTTGTGGCTCACAGGCCCAGCTGCTCCGCGGCATGTGGGATCTTCCCAGACCAGGGCTCGAACCCGTGTCCCCTGCATTGGCAGGCAGATTCTCAACCACTGCGCCACCAGGGAAGCCCCCTTCTGCAAATTTTATCACTGGCCTCCTGAAGGCCTTTCTAGGTGGAGGTGGCCAGATCTAGGACTGAGAAACGGTAAATATTTGATTGTATTTGGGAAAGAAATGCCACTGGCTTGGGCCTTCTCTTAGCCCTCAATGCATGCATGAAGTCTCAGTTTATTTTTAATAGGTCTGTTCCGAAGTGGCTCCTTGGAGCCATCTCATTTTCCCCTGCTCATCGGAGAGTTCTGGAGATGCCCCCATAGCCAGGCGTTTCCTAGGAAAAGTCTCAAGCTGATCTCTCCAAAGGTCACCTGAAGGACTGATACCTACAACTCAGAGTGGAGTGTTTGGTTGTTTCCCTGAAACCTCAGGGAAGTAATACAAGTGAAACACTTAATGATACTTCTCATCCTCATCAGCATTTATTGAGCTGTTACCAAGCTGTCCCGAATGCGGTGCTAACTTCTTGGTATGTATTATCTACTTCAATTCTTGCTGCCCAATGGATAGGTTCTATGATTAGCACAATCTTACTGAGGAGGAAATTGAGATCAGAGGAGTTAAATGACACGCCCAGGGATACACAGCTGGAAATAGGCAGAGCAAAGCTTCCTGGCTTTAATAGCTATAGTTAAGTTGCTGTACATTGAATTGACCTATGACATGTCATGGGTGAAGCTGACACAGTAAAGGGTACACAGAACTCTTCGTACTGCATTTGCAACTTCTTCCATTTTCCCAACCTGACCTCCCAGAATCCTGATCTCTAACAAGCTGTGTACATCAAGGCTCTGCCCAAGCCCCCTTTCACCACCCCAAAAGAGACTGGGTATTTTTTTTCCGAGGGGGGTTCTTCCACCACTGCCCCTTTCCCCTTGCCTCTTACCCTTCTATACCTTTTTTTTTTTTTTTTTTTTTTTGAGCAAAATCAGCGAAAGATTTTGTTGGCTAAGTGGGAAAATATTTCATTCCTACTTGAGAAAGGCCAGCAGAGGCCTGAGAGCTGACTGGATTCCTTGTGGAAAAATCATGCCTCACCTGATGTATTTGATCAAATACATCCCAGACCTGAGAGTATCTCTTTCTGCCATTTGGGGATTAAGATTTTCTACAGCTCTTTCATTCACAGCGTCTACATCTCATCCAGGAGACGGCATTGCCCCATAAATCAGGCTGCGGAGGACAGTCAAGGTCATGAATCTCCTTAAACTTCACCCCGTGCCCCCCTTCCCAACCCTCACCACCTGGGGCTGCATTCATGGGGCTCGCAGGCAGTGACACTGGGGGAAGCATCCGGAGGCAGTGAACTTGTTCTTCGTGCTCAGTCAGCCCTTTCTTAACCAGCAGCAGCTTTCTTATCCAACACTAGAGGAGAATGGGCACTTCAATGATGTCATTCCCCTTTTACAGATGAGGAACCCGAATTCAGAAAGCTACACTAAGAACGCTGGAGCTGCCTTGGCATCCCAAAGGCCATGATCACACAAATTCATTCCATCCTCCCTCTCTCCCTTCTCTCCTCCTTCCATTCATTTATCCAACGGAGCCTTGATTACTGAGTATCGGTGGGCCAGAAGCCACACTCAGACAGGAGGCTACTTAATGAGTCAGGCTTGACTTGCCCCTGCTTGGAGCTGGCATCGTGGAGACACCTGTCCTTCCTGGGGGGTTCTATGAGTCTGTGATGCATGGTCTAGATATAAAAATGATACCGATGACGGTAATAATACAGATAACTATAATAAAATTAATGAGGAGGAAGCAGTGCCTCATTAGCAAAACAGAAATAATACCTATCTTATTGGATGTTGAAATGCTCATTTATAAGTTTCTGGGTACAGGATGTGTCATAATCAATGTTGCCTTCTATTCGAAGTGATTAAGTTCCTTGCAGGATTGTTATGAAGGTCTGACTAGTTTATGTCTGTACAGTGCACAGTAGCCACTCTATAAACGTTAGCTGATATTCTGTCCGTTGACTTTTGGGGACCTGAGGTCTTTCCAGGTCCTGGGGCAGGTGGAAGACGCTAGGCACTTGAATTTCTCCTTCTTCTCTTCTGAGATGGCTCCAAGTAGACACGGTGTCATCCTGGCATGATCCGTGGGATTCTCTCACCTCTCTCTCTGGCCTGGCTGATGTCAGAGACCCCCAAACTGCTTCCCCGGGAAAGAAAGGCAGTGTCCACTAGGGCCCGCTAGACCAAAGGGCCACTTGCCTGTGAAGGCGGAGGGACTGGAATTCTAGCCTGATTCCCTCCTGTGATCTTGGGCAAGTCACATGACATCTGTCAGGGTCCTGGCAAAATGCAAAGAGCACACTCAAGTCAGGATAATTCAGGGAGCATTTCATAAAAAGCCCGTTTGCAAAGGTGTGGGCAGGGTGTAGAGAACACAGCAACGGGCTGGGCGGAACCCCAGCAGGGGGCTAGCAAGGAGGGCACATTACCATGCTCAGACCTGAAGGGGTAAAATAAGGGGGCAGGCACACACCCTGGAGTCAGATGGTTGTACCGAGAGAGTCACCCCGCTGGATCTGTGACCCTTGGCGGAGGGATCAAAGGTCTGCAATGACCCTGCAAAATGGGAGCAGGGGGACCCAATACACCACCTGATCTCTCCTTCCTCCATCCAACTCTCTGTGATCGGCTACTGCCTCCACTGGCCAAATGCAGACAGAAAGCAGAAGACACAGGGGGTCACTGATGTGGTTTCCACAAGGATGTTTCTCAGGGCAAAAAGCTGCGTACAGAAGGGTGGACCGTGGATCATGAGGGCCAGACAGAAGACGTCTTACGCACTCTCCTCTCTGACCCTCAATCCCTACCTCTTATAAACGAAGACGTGGCTTCAAACCCTTTATCCTATAGCAGCTGAATCTGTCCTCTGAAAAGGATGATAATATAAACAATCAACACACAGAACATATAAGCGTGGTCCGCCCTGCTTCATATGGGGGGTCAGGTCAAGGTCCCCACTCTCTAGCAGCTCCCTCACCCCCTGAGGTTAAAAAGCTCTGCAAAAAGGGTTTATGTGGACATAAGCCAGATATTCCTGGGTCATTTTAGGATTCACAGTAGCCGCCCCTCCTTAAAAGAGTTCCTCCACTGAACCTGCAGTGTGTCTGAAGTTCCCACGTCACTCCCTGACTTTAAAGTCAAGTTCATAATACCCGAGTATCAGTCTCATCTTATTCTATTAGCCTCGATAAAGTTTAGGCCCGGAAATCAATGCCCAGATTAGGCTGTATTTGACATAATTGCCACCAAAGGAACGTCTGAAATGTCACATTGAGCTGGGAACACCCACTACTTCTTGACTTTCAAGTTTCTCACTTCTCTGTCTTTTCTTTCTTCTGTTTCGTTTTGGCAGTTAAATTTGTCCCCCACCCCCCTGCCCCATCCCCTTCTCCCTCTGTCTCTCTCTGTATTTAGAAATTACTGTATAAATGTACGTATTAGAACTCACATCCTCTCCCTCTGGCTGCCACACCATGCCTTATTTCTGATCCCAAATGTCCTAGGAATTTTAGCACCACAGTTAAGCGTATGGACTTTGACATCAGAATAGCTTTGTTGTAAGAATCAAATAAGATAATGCACGTAAAATACTCAACACAGTTCCTGGCAAGTAGTAAGCACTCAAAGCAATTTTATTACTGTTAAGTAACAGTGTAAAAAAAAAAAAAAAAAAGTGTAATATACACTCTGCCTTCAAAGCCTCCTGCCCCAGTCACTATTGAATTCTAAAATCAAGAGTCCCTTTCTACTCAATCTGGACCTTTCCACTAAAATAAATAAATGTATCTGATAAAAAAATTATCAAATACTTACCATATGCGAGATATAAGAATACAAAGATTAAAAAACAAAAGACATGGATGGATCTAGAGACTGTCATACACAGTGAAGTAAGTCAGAAAGAGAAAAACGAATATCGTATATTAACGCATATATGTGGAATCTAGAAAAATGGTACAGATGAAGCAGTTTACAAGGCAGAAGTAGAGACACAGATGTAGAGAACGAATGTATAGACACCAAGGGGGGAAAGCTGGGGCGGGGGAGGAACTGGGAGATTGGGATGGACATATATACACCAATATTTATAAAATAGATAACTAATGAGAACCTGCTCTATAGCACAAGGAACTCCACTTCGCTGTTACAGTAGAAACTAACACAACATTGTAAAACAACTATACCCCAATTAAAAAAAAAAAAAAGATGTTGCAACCTTCTTAGGGTATTCTAGAGGAGGAGATAGACACAGTTCAAGGATCCAAAAGGTACTATCAGAAGGCAGGGGAGAGAGTCTTTCTCATCTTTCCTATGAGAAGCGGAAAATTTCACAGAAGGGATGTCCAAGTGTCACGTGTTAAGGATGGCTGAGGATGAAAAACTTACAGGACAGGCAAGAGAACATTTCAGATGGGGAACAGCATGCACACACTATGTACAGATCAGCCTCCCAGGACCCAAAGGTGGGTGGAGAAGGGTGGAGAATGATCTGGGAGTTCACGTATTCATTCAAAAAAAATTTTTTTGGAGTGATTGCTATGTGTCGGGCACTGTTGAGATGCTTGGTGGGGATAAAGCAATGAACTGATTTGACACAAATGCCCTGCCCTCCTGCAGCTTACATTCTAGCTGGCAGAGACAGACACTCATCATAATAAATAATCAAATTTGACAGTAGGAGTAGTAGTAGAGCTGTTCTTTGGTGTAGTAGGCCAAAGAATAGCTCCCAAAGATGTCCACATCCTAATCCCTGGAATCTGTGAATATGTTAGGCTACACGGTAAAGGCAAATTAAGGCTGCAGATGGAATTACCTTTGCTCAGCAGCTGACCTAAAAATAAGGAGATGATTCTGGCTAGATTCTCTGGCTGGGCCCAATGTATCCACAAAGGTCCTTAAAAGTAGAAGAGGGAGTTAGGGAAAGAGAGTTTGGAGGGAAATGTGACTCCAAGAGAATGGTCAGAGAGATGCAAGATTGCTTTGAGAAGGGGCCACAAGCCAAGGAATATAGGTGGCCTCTAGAACCTGGAAAAGGCAAGAGAACGGATTAGAGCCTAGAGCCTCCGGAAGGAATGCAGCCTTGCCAACACCTTGATTTCACCCCACTGAGACCTATGCCAGACTTTTGAACTACAGAACTGTAAGATAATAAATTTGTGTGGTTTAAGCTGCTAAGCTTATGGTAATTAGTTATAATACGGCAGCAACAGAAAATTAATACAGATGGTGATAAGTGCTGATGGAAAGACAAAATCAGAAAGGGAGCTAGCTACCTAGGTACTGCATGTCTGTGGGCAGACAAGAATTCAGTGTTAAATACACTAGCCAGAAAAGTCCTCTTGGAGAAGGTGATACTTAAACGAAAACCTGACTCAAGTGATGTAGAAAGCCATGTCGATGTCTGGAGGAAGAACTGTTCAGGAGGAAGCACGGTGACTCAGGGGAGTGTGCCTGGTGCGGACAAGGAACCGCGGGGAGCCTGGTGTGGCGGGAAGGGCAGGGCTGATGTAGAGGGTATCAGGAACTGATGCCAGAGTGCTAACAGCGGTGCCCAGATCAGGAAGGACTTTGACTTCCACTCTGACTCTGATGGAAGCCACTGGAGGGCTCGGTGCAGACAACAGACAGGGTGGGATCTACCCATTAACAGAACCTCTCCGGCTGTTCTATTAAAACTACACTGGAGGGGAAAGCACTGTTTGAGGCTACTGCACTAACACAGAGAGATGACTGTGGCTTGCTCCAGATCAGAGCAGCAGAGGTTTTAAGAAGTGGCGGGAACCATGTGGGTAACAGCATGATGGACTCAAGAGGGTTGGTCAAGGAGGAAGAGGCAGGATTGGGGCTTGATTACAAAAACAAAACAACAACAAAAAACAACATAGCTTGGACTCGTCATGATCTGGGCAATTGAACTAATCTCAGAACTGCCCTCAATTCCTTTTCGTGGATGACCCAATCCCTCTCATCTCTCCCTAAACTCACTGAGGTTTTCAACCTGCAGCCCATCTCAGAGCCTCAGAGGCTGGCTGCCTTGTGGGCACGGCTGTGTATCACACCACAGCAAGTGGGGTCCGAGCTGGTGGGACACGGGCAGCCACGCCACGTCCTTGCTGAGCTGCTGCCCCTCGTTACCTCGAGTAAAAGGTGGAGAGGCCCATATATTTATAAGTCTCCAAGCTTGCCGGCCAGCACCTTCTGAAGGACGCGTTGCTGTCTGCACCCTACGCTGCAGGGAGTTGTATCAAGGAAGTGCATTAAGGAGAATCAGCAGGAGGCTAGGGTACCGCTGGTCAGGCTTCCTCCCTCTCAATTATTTATCACTCGTAATTTCCAGCAAATCGCTGGCTGTTCATTGGTGATCATCCATTATTGAAGCACTTCCTAGGGCCCGGGCCGGGTTTTCGGGAGCTAGAGCTGGGGCTGTAATCTTGAAAGCTGTTAGACAACCCCCAGGGAGACCAGGGTCTCCAGAGCGGCTGGGCATCCGCTGAGGATACACCTTTTAATTGTTGGCTTTTGTGGGAGCCTGGGATTGGTCAAGAGCCAGCGTGTGGTTTACCATCGGTAATTGACAGAGCCCTGCTGTTTTAGGAGTATGTGTGTGTGTGTTAAGTTGCCTCATCTATGGGGATAACTGTGGACCCCCGATGGTTGTGAGCCTTTCTGCTATTCCCGAGAGCTTGGGGTACCATCGTTGGCCTGTGTCCCTTCAGATTCAGCTACTACAAACATATAAACCCTGCTCCTCTCAGCACTCTCTGGGCCAACAATTTGGCAATCAAGGCAAAAGGACTGGCAATTACAGGCCAATATAGTCACCAGAGAGTTTTCTTATACCCTCGTGAGCAATACTATCATCCAGCAAGAAGCCTGGAGGTTACCCTCTATCTCTTGCTTTTCTTCTTCCCCAACAGTCTATCCCAGATTGCCCCAACCCATCACCAAGGCCTCCTGGCTCTACCTCCAATATATAATAGATATATATGTCACCTATTCCCATGTCTTTATCTTTCTGCCACCATTACTTTGCTCTAAGTCACCACCACCATGTCTCATTGCCCCCTTCTAATCCATTCTCCACTCAGCAGCCACAGGTCTATTCTAAAAACCTAAATCAACAAGGACCTACTGTGTAGCACAGGGAACTCTGCTCAATATTATGTAACAACCTAGATGAGAAAAGAATTTGAAAAAGAATAGATACATGTATATGGATAACTGAATCACTTTGCTGTACACCTGAAACGAACACAACATTGTTAATCAACTATACTCCAATATAAAATAAAAAGTTAAAAAAATAACCTAAATCAGATAACATTACCCTCATTCTCTAAAACCCTTGAATGGCTCCCCATTGCAATTGGCATAAACTATTTTGTCTGGTGTACAAACTACCTCTTTACCATGTTACACAAGAATGTCCTTTCATGATTCCAACCTCACTGGTCTTTGGTCAGCTGCTTGAGAAAGCTTTTCCTGCACCAGTCTTCTTGCACAAGCTCTTCGCTCCTCTGGGGTTGCTCATCCTCCAGATCTTCTTGTGTCTGTTCCTGTCTCATAATTCAAGCTTGAGCTTTAAATGCCACTTCCTTGAAGAGTCTTTCCGTGACCACCCTATCTCGAGCAGGTTACCTTCCTCCACACCCTGCTATTCTCCATCATTGGATTCTGGTTTCTTCCTTTGTAGCTTTCATGTCATTTGCCAATGATTGTTTATTTGTTTATTTGTTTTGTTTTAAAATCCAGACTCCTGGAAGTTCCCTGGTGGTCCAGTGGTTAGGATTCAGTGCTTTTACTGCCGTGGACCAGGTTCAATCCCTGGTCGGGGAACTGAGATCCCACAAGCTGTGCGGTGTGGGCAAAATAAAATAAAATAAAATTCAGACTTCATCACAGATTGTAAACGCTATAAGATCTTCACCAGTGCCTAGCACAAGGCTTGACACACAGTAGGTGCTCAATAAATAGTAGTTATTACATGCATGAATAAGTAAATAAGTTAGGTAACCATTTATGATTCCAAAATAGTGCCCATAAATCCAAAACGTGTGAGCCATCGCTTACTATACTCCCAATCTCTGGTGACCAGAAGCCCTCTCATTCTTCATGCCAACAAAGATGCTCCCATAGTTGTAGGATCTTAGGTTGAAGGAATCCAAGCGATCTTCCTGCCTGGAATAGAGACTCCAGTGCAATAACCCTGGCAGACGATCGCCCCCCCTCTGCCTGAACAGTGCCAAGCCACGGACAGCTCTCTCCTCAGCATGCAGGCCTTCCATGGTCGGACAGCCTTGACTATTTCAAAGGTTTTCTTGTAATGACTCAGAACTTGCCCTCCTGAAGACATCCACCATTTTCTTTTATTTTATTTTCACAGTTCAATGAAGAATGTGGACTCCAGAGTTTGCTGGACTTGAGTTTGAACACTGGCTCCACCACTCACTTAGCTACACAACTTTGGACAAGTGGCGAAACCTCGCCCAAACTCAATGCCATTTTTTTGTAAAATAGGGATAATGATATTCTTATCACACTGGGGGTATACATGAGACAATGCTTCTAAAGTGCTTAATTCAGGGCCTGATACATAGTAAGCCCTCAACACTATTAATGATTGCTATTAAAATGAGGCAGAATACAAAGGAATTAAGAGCATACACTCTGGGCTTCCCTGGTGGTGAAGTGGTTAAGAATCCACCTGCCAATGCAGGGGACACGGGTTCAAGCCCTGGTCCAGGAAACTCCACATGCCGCGGAACAACTAAGCCCGTGCGCCACAACTACTGAGCCTGCGCTCTAGAGCCCAAGAGCCACAACTACTGAAGCCCGCGTGCCTAGAACCCGTGCTCTGTAACAAGAGAAGCCACCCCAATGAGAAGCCCGCGCACCGCAATGAAGAGTAGCCCCCGCTCGCGGCAACTAGAGAAAGCCTGCGTGCAGCAACGAAGACCCAACACAGCCAAAAATAAATAAAATAAAATAAAATAAATTTTTAAAAAAAAGAGCACACACTCTGGGGCCAGACTGCCTGGTTTTAACTCCAGCCTGTCTGCTCACTCACTGGGGGACCTGGGCGAGTGGCTTTAATCTCCCCATGACTCAGTTTCCCCATCTCTAAAGCAGAGCTAACAGTAATACCCATCCAACTCACCAGATTGTTTTTAAGAAATAAGTGGTTCAATACATGTGAACTATTTAGTGCCTGGTATGTAGTAAGCACTCAATAAATGTTAGCCGTCATCGCGCTCATGATTATGGACCTTCTCCTGCTACTGATCTTGAATGTATTGTCCTAGATTTTTGACTTCCTCTTCAGAGGAATCCAAAAGAATTAGACATGAGCTAGACAAAAGCCAAACATCCCCTAACTGGGAAGCCACATCCGTGAGGGTAGACAGCCATGTCTTCACTAAGTTTTGAAGGCAGACGCCCCGTGGAATATCAACTGATGCAACAGAATCTGTGTTTGGAAATTCCTGAATTGCTGTGTTGGTTTTTTGCTTGATAAGTTCACTGGTTGCTGGTATATTCAGTTAAGCATCATACCTAACTGTTCTCTGAAAGGAAAACAGGAAAAAATAAAAAGATTTGTGTTTGCAGTGTGGGGTGTGTGTGTGTGTGTGTGTGTGTCCACATACATTTGAGAACTCTTAGGGACTCTCACAAGCTAATGTGCATTGAACGTGTCCAGAAGGGAGACACAGTGTACAGGGATCCCGGACTGATTTGGCTGTGGGACATTTGTGTTTTGGGAACATCTATTAAACATCTATTAATGACTCACCAAATTGGATTTGTAGATCAAACCAAATGCTTAAAAACAGGCAGGTAGCGGAAACAGTTATTGCCTGATTCAATTCAAGAATGCCTCACAGCTCATCTGAAGTTTTCACAGTAAACAGCCTGTGTTCCTCCAGGACCCCAAACTATTTTGGTATTGGATGGCCCTGGCTTCATAAGCATGGGGGAGCCCTCACTCACTTCCGGGAGAAGCTCTGACTTGCAGGGTCCATGGCACTCAGTGGGATCTCAAAATATACCTCTAGAATAAAGGAATGAAGAAATGATGGATGGCCACTGATGCCTCTTCGATGTTTTCTTTCTACCTGGATCATATGGACTGCTTCTTGGTGACAATAAAATCTAACAACTTCAATGCGTTTGTGTTCCAGCCACATCTCCAAAATAAGAGTGTGAAGCAAGATGTTCTCCTGAGAGCCTTCCAAACGTAGTATTCCAGGAAAGTTTCAAAGCCCCAACTCCTAGCTCCTATAATGATTAAAATGTCCACCTTCATATTTTTTCTCCATACCAGAGAGAATGTATGGGGTTCTGCATGACAGAGTGAGGATGGCTGAATAACTCCACGTGTAATTAACTCCTTGGAATATTTCTATTGTTTTAGAGATCTTTTAAATGCCCGTGTAATTTAATGAAAAAAAACACAAACTCCATTAGCCAAATTATATTCTACTATTAAGGCCAGGCTAGGAAGAAAACAAATGAAATTTGTCCTTGACCTTCTTCTTTTTGATTCCTCTCACTTAGTGAGAATTTACCTGTTGATTGCAAAGGTTTGGGTCTTAATGTTTTGTTGGGTCTTTATCGAGTTATACTCTGCACATAATGCAAAAATGCCTGTGGAAATTCAAACACAGCTTTATTTATCACTGGGTAAGATGGCTTAATCCTGAATCAGAAAATATAACACCCCCCCCACAAAAAAAACTTAGCATTCATAATTGATAGGCAAAGAGAATACTAATTCAAGAATTAGCTAATTAGCTAATTAGAATACTAATTCAAGAATTAGCTTTTTTCCCAGTTGATCTTTATTCATTGACTAGAATCCTACTAAGTTTCCACTTAATCATGTATTGATGGCAGATGACAGCAGATGAAGTGGCCTCATTCATTGTTTAGAGACCTTTGATAGAAGCCCAGTCTAAACTCCTGGGAATCCCAAGGAAAGCCCCTCATGCCGTGAGAAATCTGGGCCAACATAAAAGGAAATGAGCATTTTCCAAACACACACAAATGAGTAATCTGGGGACACTGGTTAGGTCTGGTCATGCAGCCAAACACGAAAGCATAAGAACTTCAACCCCAAGGATTAAACTCTTGTCCTCACATCTTCCACTGTGGTTTTCTAATATTTCTGGGATTAACATTCCTGGGAGTTGATCTCATTTTCTTCAGCATGTTCAGGAAGTTTGTTGGCGCTGACCTATGACTCAGAGCCCATATCATTCTCTCCCAAATCAAGTGCCCTGGACTGAGTCGAGGACCTAAGGAAGACTAGAACGGACAGGGTCCATCCAAAATCTCAACTGTCTTTAAAGATTATTCAGAAAGTCCAAGCCTTGGGCCAGTGGGTTGGTGGAAAAACTGGATTGCTCATGTTTGAGCATCAGTTCTCCATGGTCTGGGTTTCCTGCCACCTTGGCCCTGCCCAGGTGCCTGTGTGGTTGCCTCATTTTTTATTTAGGCACCTTAAAATCCATCCATCACCTCTGAGCTGAGTCCTTTACTTAAAACACTTGGGTGGCTCCATCCAGATGCCGTGTGACGGTGGCTATGGGCGCTGGGTCTGGGATCAGATCTCACGTTTGGATTTGCTAACTAGCTGTGATATGCAATGATTTCATATGGAAAATCAAATCTGTATTAAACAAATATGAGCTGTAGTTACGGCTATGAAAGGTGATGGGCTTAGAGGAACAGTCTACCAATGCCTTATATCGAAGTGGATCAAAAAATAAGGTGGAGACGGGTGGAGGGCAGGAAGTACGGAAGCATGGACAGAGGTGTGATGCAGCAAATGTAGCAAAATGTCCGTGGTAGCATCCAGGTGGCGGGTATACAGATGTCCTTCGTATAATTACTTCAGCTTTTCTGTATGTTTGAAAATTCTCACGATAAAATTTTGAGGATATAAAACTGAACCACGCGGGACTTCCCTGGCGGTCCAGCGGTTAAGACTTGCGCTTCCACTGCAGGGGTGTGGGTTCGATCCCTGTTCAGGGAACTAAGATCCCAGATGCCGAGCAACAGGGCCAAAATAAATAAATAAAAAAAAACGGAACCGCTAGACTGATCACACGAAAGCTAACTAAATAAGTACACACATACACGCATGAAGGAAAAAATAAATAATTTGTCTATTCTCTTGCCCGCTAAAAACTCTTGTGTGAATCTCAGTCACATACAGGGTGAATTTTATGCTCCTTTCCAAGCCCTGAACAGGCAGAGTTCGTTATGTCTCTTCCGTTATCACCTCTTCTCGCATCCTGCCTCTTGATAACATCCATTAGCAGCCCCACTGTGTTTGTAGATTCCTCCAAGCCCTACTTGTAGCTCACTTCACACCTCCATTGTCCTCCAACTGGACCTTTGTCCCCTTTACCTGGGCAACTTGTACTCATCCCTTAAAACCACCCCTGACCTTGGGCTTTTGCACCTGACATTGGGAGGAACAAAACTTATGCCACTTAACTCAGTTCATCATTTCAACTATTTGCCATCCTGGTCTGTCTTCCAAACTGCTGGCTAGTTCTCCCAACCCTCGGTCACCAGGAAGTACAATAAACAGGTGTATTCTCGTTTTAACCAATTCACTGATAACACGGTGAGCAGGCGAAGCCGCTGCTGAAGCCCGTGGTCCAGATTCACAGCCATCTTCCTGACTGTTTCCAGTTCTTCAGCCATTGCCATTGGGTTGTCACCATCCAACCTGCAAGGAAGTCCATGGATCGGTTCAGAAAGGTAGCCCACCTTGATCCATCTTTCTCCAAAACACGCTACGAAAACCCATCAGCTATCGAGTTAAATTCGAGGTAGACGGTCTGCCATCTTCCCTGATCCAAAAGGAAGAAATGAGGCCACTTTAGCAGAATGTAGAAAACCCATCTGGCCCCTGGCAGTCACTGCTCCATTTGCCAGGACCTGCCTTACTTCACACTATGGGTATCTTCCATGTGTTTCTCCTCCGCTCTCCACTCTGTTCTTTGCTTCAGGAGGCTGACCCACATGGACCACATCAGCAGCTCCCTTGCTGTCTGGTGTCGGGTTGAGTTTGAGCACCAGCAGGAGAAGAATGAGGTCAGGTATTTATTCCCGGTTTCCTCCCTGCCAGGGCGCTGGGGTTTGTCCGTCTCCCTTTTCCAAAGGCCCTGCTTCTGCGAGATGGGAGCCTCCATTCAGGTCTCTCCTTCTGGCTTTTCTTGAGGTTGGAGCCACTTCCTGTTATGGCGAATCCTGGAGTGCTTCACTACCCCTTGTTGGCTTCCCTACACTCAGTCTCGCCTTTAGAAAGCCTCCTGTATTAAAATCTCGTTAAGTTACCCAATTTACATGGCCCACCTGCTCCCTGCTAAGAGTCTGACCTAATTTTAGAACCAGCCTGGAATAACTCTCTCAGGACTGGGTATGCCCTGGAGATGATCCTTGAAAGGTACGTGGGTTTTTTGATTTTTGGTTTTTGTTTGTTTGTTTTTTTTTCAAAAGTGGGGTGGTGATCAGCGATGGCATCTCTTTGCTTAAGACCTGATCAAGCTCCAAGTCAAAACTGATTCTGGGATTTCAAGGACCTCTGTCTTGATTGATGACTCAGAACCCATGTGTGATGACAGATGTCCATACGCATTGCATATGCATTCGTTTGACAGATATTTCTAGACCTTCTGCATGTCTAGTGGTACATGAGTCAACATACAGGCTATTGATATGCATCCAACGTGGTCAGTATCTTAGAAGAACTCACATCCTTCTAAATGTGACAATAAGGCAATATATTGTGTGCACAAAGAAAAATAAACAGAGTGCATTGGAAATGTAGAAAAAAATTCGCTAACTCACTAAAGAGAGGTCGGAATGGAGTAGGAAGCCTAACAGAGTTATGGGACACTTGGCTCAGGTTTTGAGGCCTAAATAGAAGTTTCGCAAGGAGGCGTATTCCATGCAGAGGAAATGACATGTACAAAGGCAAACAGATTTGATTCTCCCAGTCCCAGCCACTGGTGTAGGGATGGACACAGGATTTAATCTGGGCCACTGAAAGTGACTCCCAGGACTTGTGTAGGAGCTACCTAAAGGGAGTCTCTTCTGGATGGTACAGGGTGACTACATGAGGGCTAGAATTACTAGAGCTATTCTACTCCCTTTAAGGGCGATCTAAGATTAGCAAGGGGTTGTCATGTGGTGTCTGACACACAGAGTGGAGGGAAACTGGGCCCTCCATGCCATTGTTTAAGCTGCTGAATCAAGCCTTACTTGAAGTCCATGTGTTTCTTGACGTCCCAGTTACATGAGCCAATGTGTCTTCTTTACTGGTTACCGCTACTTACTATTAAAATATTCTTAACTAATAAGTCAGGCTGGACCCTTCCAAGGATATAAAGGAGAGATGAAGCAAATATCATTCTGGGCACAGAGAGCAGCAAGACTGAGATGTGGAAATACATGGATAATAAAAGGAGAAATGAGGGTTTTGATGAGATCAGAGCTGTGGATGAAAGAAAGGACAAGCAGGAGAAAAATATTAGACTTGAGCCAAGTTCTGAAAGGTCTCCTATTCCCTAGGTGGCAACTTGACATTTCTTCCCTGGGCAGTAGGGAGCCATAGAAGGTTTCACACAGGAGGGTACATGAGCGGGGTTGTATTTCAGCACAAATGGATACCTGTCCTCTGGCAGATGGTCTGGCTGAATTCTTCCTCCGACCATGTTTTTCTCCCTTCACTGAGCCACATAACCACCTTACTCACAAGAAAAAGACTATTAAAAATGTATTTTATCGATTATCCTTGGCCTACAAAACCTTGCTCCAAAGAGAAACACTTTCCCAGCCAAGCCATCCCCAGCCGGCGTGCCAAGTCTCCCTCTTTTCTCAGGAAGAGTTTGAGGTGACATCTGGGTATCAAAAGGAAGGGTGCCTTCTCATTTGTGAGGTCAGGAGAGAGACAGGAGGCCCCCCACCAGCACCTCTCCTGAGATGACTTTTCCCATCCAGACGCGTAAGGTGGTTTCCTGTTCTAAATATTTAACGCAATGCCTTCGGTGTATCCTCTAGAGGATGAGAACTTACAAGCTGATGTTTATGAAGGGGGAGGGTGATGAAGACCAAAAGACACACACTCAAACAAATCCACCCAAACAACCTTAATCCCACCCCCACTCCCAGAACCGAAGGAACGTTCATGATTTATGGCTCTGCTTGCAAGAGGAGAAAAAAAAAAAAAAAAGCTCTCATTTCCCTAAGAGGGGCTGCAACTAAAAGAAGCAGCTTTGCTCAGGCTCCCTTTGAAACCAGAAACCTCACTCCCTTTGCCCTGACGGCTTCTGAGCGGAGCCAGAAAGAATGCTCCATGTACACTTTTAACCTTCCTCCCCTCCCCAAGAGAGGGCTCTGGAAGTTTTCTCAGTGGATTCGCCTCCTGGAGAGATGGGAGACCCCCACTGAAATGAGGAAGGGGTGATGTTTGGATATCTGCTTTGAGGGAGTCTGGGAGGTGTGTATGTGTGTGTGTGTGTGTGTGTGTGTGTGTGTGTGTGTGTGTGTGTGTGCTCCTGCATGCTTGAATCTCAAGGTCAAATAGCAATTTTGGAACACCTAGCACTGTGCAGCGATTTGTGACTTATCACCAACCCCTCTTTTCAGGCACATTTTCTGGGGACAGAGGAGAGACACTGAAGTCACTGACCAGTGTGGGAAGCAAGTTGAGAGCTGGGACAGGGTCTGAGCTGAGTAGAGGGATCCCTAGAGAAGGGATGGGCTGAAGCTTTGGGAAGCTGATTTACGGCACCGAGAGAAGAAGCGTGATGGGTTTCGAGAGAGGACAGTCTTGAGGAATGAGAAGTTGTTAGTAGAAGCAATATTCAAAATATTTAACCAGCAGTATGGTACAGACACAGGCCAGTTGGAATAGATGTCAGCTGTAAACAATCAGTACAAATGTACCTGTGCTTACCAACTACGACCAGCACTGTGTGTTGGAAAATATTTTTCTAAAGGGACAAGAGTACTATTTGAACTCAAATGAATCTTGAATGTCATATTGGCATGACTGCAAAAAAATAATAATTCATGAACTACTAGAAGAGAAAAATTTATACCATTGAAGAAGTCCCCAAAGTGATACCACAGGAAAAAACAAAAGATCAACAAGATTTTCAATAGGGCTTTTTGTTTGTTTGTTTTTATTGTTGTTGTTATTTGTTTGTTTTGGTCAAATGAGTTTGGAGAGAGCCTTAGGTTTAACAAAGAGGAAGCTTTTTTTTTCCCCAATTGCAGGACTTCTCAGAGCTTTTGAAGAAAATCTCTAAGGAAGGAGGTGGTTAGGGCTTGTGACATTGCTTAAATGCTTTTCTTGAGGAGCACCTTCTGGAAGTAATGGTACTTGGACAACACTTTGGGAGACATGGCAGTAAAGATTGCTGCTATTTTTCTAGAAAGGATTGGGCTTTCTCAGGAGCTGGTGAGTTCACAGTCAGTGGAGGTAATAAACTGGGAGTAGATAGGGCCACTGGGCTTTCTCACAGGGGATCTATATCGAGGGTTGGATATCGGATTAGGTACATTCCAAAGCCCGTTCCAACCCTGGGATTCTGGCACTCTGAGATATAGACTTCACTCGACACACAAGGAGAGCCAAACCTTATGAGCTCATGATTGTTGCCTTGTTATTCAACAAAAGGAATTCATTTTCCTTTTCTCAACATGCACTGGTTTTCTCTTTTAGATACTGCTCATGGTTATCAATATTATTATTGGTAGTACTTAATATTTATAAGGTGCTTACCACATGCTGAGCACCATGCCAAAAGTATACATAATTTAGCTCATTAAGTCCTTCCAGCAAAGTGGGGAAGCAAGTTACTATTATCTTCATTTTATACCTGAGGCTCAGAGAGGTCATGTGACTTGGTCAATGTTGAACAGTTAGTCAGTAGAAGAGCTGAGAAACAAATCCACCTCTGACTCTAGAATCCAAGGTTGGCTGCGGAATGGCAATCCTGGAATCAGGATTGGTATCTGGAATCAGAAAAAACTGACTTACAGCTATGACTCTACCATTAACTTGCTGTGTGACCTTGAGCAAATTACTTAAGTTCTCTGGACATCAGCTTTCTTTATCATAAGAGGAACTGAGCAAAATAAATCTGATGCTCTTGGATTGTATCCAAAGAAGTATAAGGGCCTAGGATACGGGACATATTTTCATTAATTTATTTATCCACTCATACTTACCCATCCATGAATAAACACCCCTTAACACTTAATATCGTTATTATTTATAGATATCTCTGATGCATATGAAGCACTGCAAGTTTCATCAGGTGATGGGGAGGTTTTTTTTTTTTTTTTTCTCAGCTGGAAGTTCAGGCCAGTCGCTAACTCTAGACAAAACTCACTGTGTGACAAGTTGCTTCTCAGAGCTTCAGTTTCCCCATCTATAAAACAAGGGGTTAAACTTACATGCTTTCCAACTCTGACCTGCTCTTAAAGCAGTGTTTCCCAAAGTGGGTGCCACGAATCATCCACATCAGAATCACCTGAGATATTTATTACATAAATATTTCACCCAAGACATATTCAATTTAAACATCTGGAGTGGGAATTTGCATTTTTAACAAGCTCTCTGGTTAATTCCTACACTCATACTATGAAAGAACTGTTCTAAAGTTCTAATTCAAGGACAACATTTCTCAAAGCCGTTTTGTCTAAAAACAATTCCTTTGCTTTACCAAAGGGAGTCCTATGGCCAAAATGAGTTGGGAAAGGTTAATAATCTAAATAACTGTTGGAGATTTGCAATGTGCATTAGCATACTAAAGACTCTAAATGCGCTATAGTAGAAGAAAAATTTTACCGAGTCTTTCCCAAGTGTATCTTGTATTTGATGATGGAAAATCTGCAAAGAAATCCCCACCCCCGGCTGCCTAAGGAGCATGCTTGAAAATTAGTATTCTCCAGAGCACCTTCTGAGAAAAAAATAAATCTAGGTGACATATAAAATGCATCAGAGTCAGAGCTCAATAGTCATTGGTTGGTTGCCCAATAATGGAAATGAAAAATAAATGGATTCTAGTCAGAAAGGTGTGTTAGGGAGTTGATGGGAACCCACACACCTCTGCTGGAAGTTCTCCAAGGGAGCACTTAGGAGCTCCCCAAAATAGAACACTTAATCCTTTACGCCTGACTCAGGCCAGAGGAAGGCACGGCCTGGGTGATTCAGCCCTTTGCTCCCTGTTGAAACTGTTGACTTTGCCATCTAACCTCTTTGATGGTGCTGAAGTCGGGATTTTGTTCATCTCCAAGGTACCCAGGTTGAAAGAGCTCAGATTAGCTCCATGACTCAGGGGTTTACCCTGCCACTTACATGTGCTATCCCAGAACAGAACCCAGGTTGGCTCCGCCACGTGTGAAATTCCTCTGCGCTACTCAGACCCAGCCCTCAGGCCCAGCCCTCCTCATACCCCCTCTGAAGCTTGCAGCTCAGTTCCAGTGTGGACCCTGGCTGGTCTGAGTCACGATGATGCAACTTCAGCCTCCTCGTTCTCCCTGAGGCTCTCCTTCTTTGTCTGTCCCACGGGTCAAGTTCCTGGACTCAAGAGTCGATGAGGGGCCTGAGTCAACTGTGAGGGCTTCAGGCAGCATCTAGTTTCTAAGCCCTACAATGTGCTCAGCGTCTCATGGAAAGCAGGAGACACAAAAGCTGCCTCTTGCTGTTTGTTTGTGAATTCTTCCAGAATTCATCAGATGTTGCCTTGAGGATGAATGCAGATGATGAATGATTAGGGAATTGACTCAGAAAGGATGAATCCAACCTTGTGTCATAGTGAGATTATTTTAGGGGATGCAGGCATCAGGTTGGAGGTTAGAAGCCTGACATTCTCAATTCTCTTTTCCAGGTCATCAACCATGTATTCAAGCTAAACGCGAACTCTCACTGGAATGCAGGCTCCATGGAAGCAGAAAGCTCTTCTGTTTTGTCCATCACTTTTTTCCCAGTGCCTAGATTAGTGTCTGGCACAGAGTTGATGCTCAACAAATAAATATCTGTTTAATGTATTCAACCAACATTTTGGTAGACTGAAGGTGACAGTAAACTCTTTGACACTTGTCCCATTAAAAGGCCACGTCTCCATTCCTTCTCCTGAACCCAAACTCTGCAACTGATCAATAGGATACGGTAGCTGGACTTCGTACATGGTGGCTCGGGGCTCCAAGAAACCCAGGAAAAAAGTAACAAGGATTCTTATGACCCAGCCTTGGAAGTCCTAAGATGTTACTTCCACCATATTTTATTGGCCGGCGAGTCACTGAGGCCATTCCAGATTAAAGAGGAGGGGACACAGGCTTTACCTCTCAATGATGCATACAGCATGTGGCCCATTTCCCAAGGATTTGACTGTCTCCTCAATGGGAGGAAAGCAAAGCATCTGTCACCATCTTTCATCTGCCACATCTACATTTCAAGGTTGTTAAGAGGATGAAATCTGATGATTTATACAAAGTGCCTAGTGTGTTTCTGCACATAAAGAAAGACATCCCTTCCTCTGGGTAGATACAGCTATTTGGCTAGCAGAGGTTGGGCTAGGACTTAGCACTCTTGAACAGGATCCAGCCGGCACCACTGTACACAGCAGCCCTGCCTAACACATGGAAAGCTCCAGTAACTGTCATCGATTGTGAAAAGCATCTGATACCATCACTGCAGTGGGCATCCCCTGTTTTGGACAAGTTAGTATCTATTTCTTTTCCATTCTGGCCTCAGCATTCTGATTTCCCCTTTTGGGAATCATTCCCACCCACTGCATTACATGTAGTCTCAATGGGACAGTCACTCAATTCCTGCCTGCCCCTGGCCAAGAGACCATGTGACCCAAGGTGAGCTAATCAGACATTTTCTCCCTGGAATCTGAATCATAAGTAGAGTGACTCACACACCAAAGATTACTGGTGTTCATTCACTCCGAAAGCAGTTTGCGGGGGGAGCGACTGTCTATTACCTCCTGCTACTCAGATCCCACGCTTGACAAGTTCCCTGTCCCTTCTGATATCTGGCTCTTTTACTTTGTTAGCTACTTGATACTCTTCCAATAACACCATTTCTGTGTGTGTTAGCAGAATAGGTTTCTGTTGCTTACATCCGAATAACCTGATAAAGATACTTATCATTGGTGCCTTTGTTCTGACCACAGGGGTCTCTTTCTTTTCCCTGAAACTCCTGCACCTTTATCGCCTGCCTTTTTCCATATCCTCTTTGCAGCTGGTAAAACGTTGTCATTAACATTTGGTTGGTATTTTCTCTTCTGGGTCAAACCATCAGCAAGTGGCTCCGTGTGAAAAAGCACGTGTAGGTGTTGGAGTCGGTCAGCTCAAATCAGTTCTAAGTTAAAGCTGTGTGACCTCAGTCAAAGTCACTAACCATTCAAGTCTCCATTTATTTGTCTTCAATCTGAGAATACCTGATTCTCGGATAGGAGGTCAATACATACTGGTTTCCTTCTACGTATCATGAGGATCTCCTGTTTGCCCAGCCTTGAACTAGGCACTGGGAAGCATCCAGAAATAGAAAAGGCATAAACCCTACTTTCATGGCGTTCGTAACTGCGGAGGGTGGGCAAAGCCACGCAAAGAGATCAACAGCCATAATGTGGGAAGCGGGCATTGTAAGCAGGACAATCATCGCACGTATCCTGCAGTGACGTGGGTCAGCTCAGTGCCGAACGCTTCATACACATGCTTCATCCTCACCACGACACTGAAAAGGAGATACGATGCTTATCCACATGATACAGGTGTGCAAACTACGGCTTTGCGTAGCGCAGCTGGGCTTGAATGCAGATTTGTCTGACTCTGCACCCATGCTCTTAACCGACATACTACACCACTCTCTGCTGTATCACCTTCATATTCCTTTTCATGCCCCTAGGAGATATCTTAGTTTCCTAGAATATTTCAGCTAGAATGGGCCAGGGTAGTCCTTGTGATAGCAAGCGGTCTTCATCTTGTGGGTCAGTTCTACATAACAGATAGTCACCACCTGGACCACCATTTGGGATCCTGGTAGGAAAGAGACGGTACCCCTAAATTGGGTAACTCAAGGACGGGTAAATAAAGAGCTATCTACAGAGATGTGGGAACGGTATAGGAGGTCACAAGGGATGGTGCGGTACTGTGAGGCTAGCAAAGTGGGGAGCCGTTACCACTCTTGGGCCAGAAGAAATGAGAGGAGGGTGAGGCTATGAGAACACAGAGAGAGTGTGGATCTGGGAAGGGGCTGTTGATAGGAGCTGCGGTCCTCAAACAACTGACACAGCCAACCCACAGCAACTCTGCTGTGAGGGAGCTCAGGCACCAAACACCCTGACCTTGTTCTCTCCCTCCTTCTGATTTCTTGCCAGCGCTTTCCATTGGCTGAGCCCACCCAGAACACACAGGGCACGGGGCCCATCAGTGCAGGCCATGCGGGTCCGCTTCCCAGAGCACAGAGCACACGTGGGACCAAGGAAACACCCAGCAAACATGCAGCCACTGTTTCTTCTGTGGGCGCAGAAGCAAAGGCATGGAGGGATAATAATCAAGTGAAGTCTAGGCTGACCCACTCAGAGAGATGCCAAGGGAAGGACATTTTCCAGGTCACGAGTGGTGAGTTCTCGTTCCAGAAAATTCTGGAACCCAGGTCTTCTGACCCCAAACCCTGTGCATCTGCCACTATACCCCGTTGTTATTTCTCACCCAGGTGAGAGGTGTGCTGAGACTATGGGTAAAGGATTGGTGTCCAAGCTGGGAAAGACAAGACCCCACCCAAGGAGCCTTTTATACAAGATGGCCCCTTTCAATCCATCCTTTTATTCAGCATTTATTGAGCACCAACTGAGTAACGATGCATACAGCATGAATCTCATCCCTAAGGATGTGACTCTGGTGGAGGAGACAGACAAATAAGCACACGTGTAGAGTTAACATGAATAATTCCTACGATACAAGGGTAGGCAGTGTCTAGAAGAGGAAGCCCGGGAGGAGAGGCAGACCCTTCTACCCACAGGTCAGAAAGGGCTTCCCTGAGAAAATGAGGCTCAAGCTAAGTCCAGACACAAGGGGAGCTGTCCTCAAGGTGGACAGGATTCGGAAGGGCATTCCAGACACAGGGGGCAGCTCGGGCAAAGGTGTGGAGGCTTGAAATATCTAGAGCCATCCGGGGGTGTAACAAGAGGTCAATGCAGCCGGAGTGGAAGGTGCTAGATGGGACACGGGGACCGAGAAAGAACTGAGGCTTGAAACGTAGACAGGGTCACCTCCAGGAGATGTTCTGAGTCATGCTAAGGAGTTTGGGCTTTATCCCGAGAGGGACGGGAGGTGGGAGAGATGCTAGTCACGCCCTAGCCCACATCCCCAGGGTCTGATGTCAGCACCCCATGTCCACCAGGCATCGCCTTGTCTCTGCTTTGCGTCTTCCAAAGCTGCGAAAGGCTTGCCCAGCCATGCACAGGTACAGCCCGGGAGAGCAGAGACACAAGCACCCTTGGTGGTAACTCTAAACAGAGGATGGGACACATTTACCGGCAGGCAAATGCTCTAGTCGTTGTGTCCTCCGGTGGGAAAATTCTGCAGCGTGAGGCATGTTCTATGCAGAGCCCCTGAGCTCCCCAGGGAACTGAGCCCCAGGTGCCAGGAGTAACCAGCTTTTTAACACACACTCTATTCTCTCTGCTCCCTTCTCCAGCCCACTGTTCTACTCCTTCACTTCGCTTTCCTGTGAGCGTCTCTCAGATAAGCTAGCTGTATCCAAACCCCTCTCTCCTGCTTAGAGGACGAAACCAAAGACAAGGAGACGCTGGAAGGTTCCAAGGCAGGAACCAGAAATAATGATGAGTATTCGATGATGATCAGATCAGAGGCTCAGAAAGGTCATCCCAGGGGTGGCTGGCATGGAAGATGGATTAGAGGGAGGCGGGACATAGAGTGAGAGAAGGGGAACGAGCTAGGAGGCTATTAGGAGCATCTTGAGGAAAAATAACCCAGACCAGAGCCGGGGGAGTGGTGATGGGTAGAACAAAGAATATTAAGGGTGTCAAAGTTTCTGTCCCCAAAACAAAACAATGGAAAAACACTCCTCTGGTCCTGAACTGAGCTGGGTGTCTCTCAACACCCTGGAATCGCAGTAAATCTCAGACCTAGAGTGAGTGCCTTTCTGAGCCCCTGACTCCGGGGGGCAGTGAGCGGTAATCCCTTTAAAAAAGTGTTTAGAAGTAGAGGGTGGAGCAAAAGGTGCTTTTTACAAGGCTCAAACAAAAATTAAATGAAATGCACATATGCACATACATACACCCTCGGCTATGCCCATGGGGGAGAACACAGCAATTACTATTTATTCCAAAAATCTGAAGTGATTTGCGGGTGGGGCAGGGTAAGGTTATTTACGATGTGGGGTAGGAGGAACTTTCAGCTCCTGACTCTCTCCAATAAGTGACAGGCTGCCTGAGGGGAGTTTTCTCTCCTGCCAATGAACTTGCTTCTGCCAAACAAAGGTATTTGGAGAAAGCAAACTTCATGGATACAAGAGAAAGGGAGATAGATGGATAGATAGATAGATAGATAGATAATAGATAGGTGATAGATAGATAGCTTAAAAGGGGAAGGGGTGAGGGGAAGTGGTCACTGCTGGTTTTGTGCTGTGCTTTGAAGTCTTAGAACTGGAAACAGTCATAAATTTACTGGTGTGAGAGATAGATAATAAACGCCTCTCTTACTGTGGGGTTTTTCAGCTCATGTGGACTCCATTAGCACCCAGGAAGCTCCCTCCTGGCCCCAAGACACCCCATATTTCCAGAGCAACACATTCATGCTATACTTGGCCAGTGGCCCAGAAACATTTTTGCTCCGTGATGTTCTTAAAGCCTCTGTGGCCACACATGTCTAGGGACATGGTGAGGCGTGTGCTGGATGGGATGATCCTCTGCTGTGTGACCTGGAGCTGTAATTCAACTTCTCTGAGTCTCCATGGCCTCATCTAAGCAACGGGAATGAATATCAATGTTCAGATGTTGTAAAGATTAAGTCAACTAGCTGGCAGGTTGGGAAGGGGCTGGTATGCACTAAGTGCCTAATACAATAGAAATAGAGCCACAGGTGTAGAAAACAAACTTATGGTTACCGGCGGGCAAAGGGGAGGAGGGCTAAACTGGGAGATTGGGATTGACATATACACACTACTATATATAAAATAGGTAACTAACAAGGACCTACTGTCTAGCGCAGGGAACTCTACTCAATACTCTGTAATGACCTATATGGGAAAAAAATCTAAAAAAGAGTGGATATATGTATATATGTAACTGATTCACTTTGTTGTATGGCAGAAACTAACACAACATTGTAAATCAACCAGACTCCAATAGAAATTAAAAACAAAACAAGACAAAAACCTTCTTACCCAAAGAAAATTCAGGGAAGCCTGACATTTCCCCGCACACTCACTTGCCCAAACATTGCCTCTGCCTCCTAAAGCAATGGTTCCCAACCTTCTCTTTGAATCAGAATCAACTGAGGACCTTTACAAAATGTTGATGCCCAGGCCCCCCTCCCCGCACTGAGTCTGGTTCATTTGATCTGGAGAAGGGCCCAGCCACCGGCATTTCTGCAAAGCTTCAGTGCTTCTAACGTGCAACCATGGTTGAGAAAGACTTTGTTAAGAAGTCATCTAGCCTAGGGGTTGTGGAGCCTGGCTCTCTGTTCACCTGGGGACGGGTTCATTCTCCCTACGCTCCACGTACAGAACGAGAATCTTTAGATGAAGAGTCTGAGAGTCTGCATTTGAAGATGTTCTTTGAGTCATTCTAATTTCAATGGAGACGTCTTTTTTTCTGGGAACGTATCCCTGGAGTTCCAAGTCCAGGTTGGGAAGCCCTCTCCTGTGCGTCCATATTCCCTCTGCATGGTCCCCAATCAGAGTTTATCATGTACTCCGTGTCATAACCAAATGTTTCTACATCTCTTCATATCAGCGATGTTCAGCGTTATTTCCTTGGCCCCTAGCCCAGTGCTCGACACGTAGTAGGGCCCCAATAAGTACTTTTTTTTCGGCCGCACCGCACAGCTTTCAGGATCTTAGTTCCCTGACCAGGGATTGAACCCGGGGCCATGGCAGTGAAAGCGCTGAGTCCTAACCACTGGACCACCAGGGAACTCTCCAATAAGTACTCTTGGAAAAAATCCGTGGATAGGACCCCTTTATTTCTCCACACCTACTTCCCACATGGCAGCCCAGCAACGCCCAGCTATTCTGAATCTACTTCCGAGAATTTGCAAACGCAGCATCCTCTATCTGAGGTCCCTTGGAAGAGATGCTCCCAGGGTTGACTAACAATGATCATCCTAGAGTGACAGAATGCAGGAAGGAGCGTAACTGTGGCAGAGAAGGCCTCAGGTAACACACAGTTCACACATGCCATGGGAGCTATCTTGTCTTTGATCAGACAGCTGTCCCACTCCCCGCCCCACCCCCAGATTGATAACTATACAGTGTGCTCTCAGGGAAAGAGCATAGACTTGGGAGTCAGAGAGCCCCGAGTTCAAATCCTGTCACTTATTCGCTGTGTGATCTTGGGAAAATCACTTAACCTCTCTGAGCTTCAGTGTCTACTTCTTCAACATGGGGATGACGAGGTTCAAATGGCCGGGGCTGCTGTTAGGACTGATGGAGGTGGTAGGGAACATGTCACCACAGGTTCATACTCTGCTTTAGGCACCATGCTTAAAACTGGAAGATGGTCCTGTAAGGCAGGTGTTACACTGTTCTGCATTTTACAGGAGGAAATGGAAGGTCAGGAAGGTTGAGTCACTTGCCTGTCATCAGCCACTTGTAAGTGGAGCCAACCCAACCCTGCCTTCTGAGTGTTTGCAAAGTACCCAGTCCAGACACAGGGCATAGTAAGTGCTCAGTAACCGCTCACCCCACTCCTTCTGCCCCATGACTCCTCCACCCATCACTAACATCCCAGGGGAAAAGAGACTTCTAAAAACAATCAAATTTCTCAGGTGCTGATAACTACGAACGTAGGAGTCCCGCATCCCAGGATGAAGAGTTTCTCCTCTATCTCAGCACTTACCCTAAATACCATTGTGTCTGCCTTTGAGTCCCTAAGCACGGCCAAGAAGGACCCAGAAGAGTTTTGCTGGTCAAGCAGGGACCAGCTAATGGAGAAGGGGCTGTTTCATCCCCTCCCTTGTTGCCCTGGTCGATTTGCATTGATCTCAGTTCAGCTGAGCGAGAGCCGTCTTTCAAAGTTTATTCTGGTGTCAATTTTTATAGTTCCCCCACAGATCAATACCAGGCAAAAACATTAAGGCAAACTTTGTGAAAGCTGATCGTTCAATATGAGTTTTATGAATGGCTCCCAGCCCCGGCTCTAAGCATTTGGAAGTAAGTGGTACCTTTAATCAGATGAGTGATAGAAGCCAGTCAATAAGGGCTGCTTTCTTCAGCCCTTGGAGGAAGAAGGGTGATGTCTTTGACTCCCTTTATCAGATGCATTTGTTTTTCTCAGTTGAAGAAGCTGGCTGGGTGTAGTGGTGAAGAGCTCAGACCTAATGATAAATAAACGGATTTTTAAACATGGAACAAGGAGAAGAACAGGCATTTCACAGCAAAAGGAAATCCAAATAGCCAATAAATATAAGTAACGAGGTCCATCCTCACTAATAATCAAGTAAGTGTCAATTACAACCAAAAGGAGAGATTTTTTTTCCAGACTCATCTGCTTGGCAGGGGTTGAAAAACAAACGTGGTTGAATAACAGAGAGTCTCAGTCTCTGCTATCGGGAAAGTGAGTTGGCTTCAGCTCAATTTGGAGAGCAATTTAGAATGACCGTGCAAAGCTCACGTATGAATATTGTATGACTTAGCAATCATACTCCTAAGTATACACACACAAGACTCTCACGAACATGCACTGGTGGACACAGATGAAGATGTCCATTGCAGTGTTGTCTATATTAGGGAAAACGTATAAACAAGCTGGGTGTCCATCATGAAGAGAAGGATTAAATTCATCACCATGGCATCGTATAGTCAAATATCATACAACAGGGAAACAACAAGGCTATGTGCATCAAATGGACACGTGGAGAACAAAATACTTTAAAAGTTGTTGATGAAAGATTTATAAATATAAAATATATAGAAAGATATATATACATATATATATAAATGACACCATGTATGAAAAGCTCTAAAACATACAAAGCAATGCTATACAGTGTTGATGAATAAATGTGAGGTAAATATGTGGGTAAGTAACGGCAAAAATCAGGGTGGTGTTTATGTCCTGACTGGGAGGGAGAGAAATGCGAGAAGCGAGAGCTGCATAGGGAACGTATATATATTTTGTGAGTAAAGATATCGTCCTTGGCTTCCCTGGTGGCGCAGTGGTTGAGAATCTGCCTGCCAATGCAGGGGACACGGGTTCGAGCCCTGGTCTGGGAAGATCCCACATGCTGCGGAGCAACTGGGCCTGTGAGCCACAACTACTGAGCCTGCGCGTCTGGAGCCTGTGCTCTGCAACAAGAGAGGCTGCGACAGTGAGAGGCCCGTGCACCGTGATGAAGAGTGGCTCCCGCTCGCCGCAACTAGAGAAAGCCCTCGCACAGAAACGAAGACCTAACACAGCCAAAAAATAATAAATTGATTAATCAATTAAAAAAAAAAGATAATTATAAAAAAAAAGATATCTTCCTTAGGAAGAAAAAATGTAAAGCAAATATGGTAAAATGGAAGTTCTGTGAAGCCAGCAGTATCTGTTTGGTCGACTACTCTATCCTCAGTGCTTAGCACCAAGCCTGCTAACTAGATGGTGTTTAATAAATATTTGTTGAATGAATGAGTGATGAACTTGAAAAATCTGGATGTTGGATCCATGGTGTCCTTATGTTTTTCTCCATCATTTTATTTGCTTGCAATATTTCACTGGGGAAAGTGGGAAAGGAAGGCAAAGAGACGAGAAAGCCAGACAAGCCTGGTTTCAAATCCCAGATCTTCTAATTAACATGATCTTCTGCTGAATCTGTTTTTCACTAACTTGTTATGGGTGAAGGAATTTGGGGGGAATAAAAGGATGAATGTTGGTGAAGTAAAAGATAAGAATGACACTGTGTATTTTTTAAAACATTTTGCATGCACTAGCTACTCATCATGACCCTAAACCCTGATGTACCACAGGATCACATGAACCTTTAAAAAATGCCCCTGGGTGGGTCTTACTGCCTGCCAATTAATTACTTCAGACTCTCTCAAGGGTGGGGCCCCAGCATCAGCATTTTACCTAATATCTCCAGGGGACCCTGGCGCCCGCTAAGGTTTGAGGTCTTGTCCTTGTTGCTATATCCTATGTTGGGACACACTCTGTCTTTTTGTTCATCCCTGTATCCCTTGTACCTGGCTTATTGTAGGTGATGGAGTGACATTTGTCAAATGAAAAAAGGAAATAAAAGCATGGCTGACCCCCATGACATGCCAGTGAAGTGAACATGTGTATATCCCTCCAACAGACAAAGAAATTGAGATGCGTAAACTGTCCCCACGCAGACACATGCTGGCAAAGGAGAGGAGCTAGGATCTGAAGCTAAGCAGAATCTGGGTGTCTGACCGCTACTCCAGAATATCTGTGTTTTCCTCTCCACCTGCTTTTCTGAGCCAAGCACTGGCCCAGACGAGTCTGAGATGACGCCAGCTTCATTCTTGGGGCCTCCACAGTCTCGTGAGTAAGAGAAGGTGCCCACCAGCTCAGGGAACCTCTCAGAATATGTGGGAGAGTTCAAAAACACTCCACCTCTTCCCTTATTTTGTCCGTGGCATGTTCTCTAGTTCGAGTAGCTGTGATATGCCAAAGACAGCAGATAAGAAAGTCCCCATCCTGTCTATAGAGGTAAACCTGCAGGAAAACAGGCAATTCGGACCCAGTGTGTGCCCTGGTTGTGGTCTGAGAATGTTCCTTTGGCAGCTTCTGGTAAGATTAAGAAAGTACTAGCATCCAAACTTGCAGAATGGGTGTCAGAACCTTGGAAGAAAATACTAGAAATAATAGAGAAGAACTTTCTTAAGACATGCTGCGACATCCATGCCGTGAATGTGCCCATCGAGGATATAATCCTATGAAAAATCAGGATGTCAACAACGCTGATTTAGTGTGATCTGAAAGACTCAGAGTTGGAGAAGTTTTAGGAAATCCTTAACCGATTTATTTTGCTTAGATTTCCCTTTTCAAGTATGCACCAGAAAAAAAAAAAAAAGTATGCCCCAGAGTGATATGTGATGAAACTACATGTTGAAATAAGTCTAAAAGGGCTCTTTCAATGAGTATAAAATAAGAATGCTAAGTGATTAAGGAAGCATGTGTCAAAGTTGAGTTGTTGAGAGCGTTGTTTCTCTTTCCTTAGCAGGATATGAAATAATGGTACATCTATGGTCAGTTGTATCTTAGAGTCCATGAACTATGGTAATTTGCAATCTCCTGGAAGACGCTGGTTGATCAGCTTGCTTGTTTAAATGTTGATTGACATGCTGTCACCAACCTAGGCTCATTCATTACACCATGAAAACAGTAGTCCTTTCAATTTGCTTTTATTGAATACCTACAAGTACTGGGTACCCGGTAGCACAGCCATGGGAAAAACAAAGCAATTTAGACATTTTTCCTGCCCTCTGGGAGCTCAAAGTCTCCCGAAGACTCTAAAATAGGGCAAAGGAGCTGGGCTTTAAAGTCACAGGTATAAATAATGTGCAGTGTGAGGGCAGAGAGGGCGAGAGAATTTCTGACTAGGGGACAAATAGTCCCGAAGGGAGTTGTGATTTTGCTTGCAAATAAATAAACATTTATCTATCTCATTGGAGGCTGCTGAATGGACGTCAGCAACCTCCAGATTCCACCTAGTTCAGGCCCCTTAGGATCTCCAGCAAATACACCAGGGTCCTCTGTGTGTCTCCAAAGATTATCAAGTGTCTTCAAAAAATGAGGTGTGTCATGATGGGGCATTTTGCTAGGATACTCCAAGCAGGAAATGAGAGTTTCACAGGGACCATGTATTGGGAGAAGATTAGGTCCAGAAAGGTGCTGAGTGGGGCAAACCAAATTGAAGAATTCTAGAATTCAGGGCCAAATGAGGGAAGGGGGCATAACATAACTTCTGCACATGTTTGGATCAAATATGTGTACATTTCGTATGGGTATACGCATGTGACATGTGGCTTCACATGTCTAGATATGCCTGGCGATGCACATGTGTAAGGCATGTTTAGATATGTGTACATATGTGTACATATGTCTTATGGGGTGCACATGTGTGCAAGTTTCTGTGTGCAGGGTCCATGTTGGCAGAAATGTGTATTCTATATTTGACTCTGTACACAGGGCCTATGCCTATATATTATCCTGCATACAACATATATGCATGTCTGCATGGAACCGATGTACATGCGTGTCTGAGTGTAGATGCGTGTGAATGTGCATGGGTATGGGTACATATATGTATGTCTGCATGTCTAACTGGGGTATATGGATGTTTACATATAAATATTGTACAAGAGAGGATGCGTGGGAATATTTTTATATATGTGGATACGTGTGTATCTATGTACGTCTATGTGGAAAATACGTGTGTGAGTTTGTATGCCTGAGAATGTGGACAATTGCACAAATGTGTGGGAATGTTTGTTTGGATAAATATACGGGTAGACTAACTGTGTTTTTTCTGTCGTGCTCCATTACCTGTGGAAGTAGGTTTGTGTACGAGTGTGCGCTTGGTAGGTAATGCGTCTGCTATGTGGGTGTGCGTGTGTACCCGAAGCTGTGTTGTGTGGGAATGTGGACCCGAGTGCCAAAGCTCATAAAGGTGTATCATGTAGGGGCATGTGAGGAGCCATCTCACATCTCAGCAGTGCACTTAAAATTGGTAGATTTTACTGTATATCAATCAAAACTCAATAAAAAGCAGGGAGCCAGTAGCGTGATGTGACAGAGTGATGGGCTGTTTCAGGCGGGGTGGTCCGGGAAAGCATCTCCAAGGAGGCGCCATCTGATGTCAGCTTCAAGAATTGGGGGACACACTCAAGGCTCAGGTTCCCCCCCCCCACCTCTGGCCTGGAGCCCATTGTGGTTTCCTGGCTCCTGGAGGTCCCTGGGCCACCCTTATCTTCTTTCTGGGAATTTCTCCTTCGTTTCCTGAATCTCTCACCCATGGGTCACTTGCTCACTTCCCCTGGCCAGGGTCCTTCCAGTCCTGCTCTTCCTAATAAATATTTTCTAATAAATATTTTAGTACCCATGGAGATCAATGGTGCATCACCAATGGGAAATTGAATGTAAATCATCTCGGCTTTGGCGTCACCCCAGAAATCGATGTTCACACATTAGGGCTATTAGTACATTCGGAAGCCTTTGATGGATGGCAGCAGGACCTAGGACGTCACACCTGGAGTCCCTCTTCCTCTTCTTCCTGCGCTGATGGAGCCAGCCGCGGGGCAGGTGCCTGCGGAGGGAACACACTCTCAGAGACTGACTGTTTCCTCCATATCAGTAGAAAGTGGTCCTCAGTGGGGGTATTCCATTCTCTGTTTTCTTTCCTAAGCCCCACAGCTTCATTTGAGATTTTGACAGCTAGAAGGAGGTGGTAGATTGTGTGAGGGTGCCTGTCGTTCCAGAGCTAGACTGATGTTCAATCACCAGTTAGTTCATTCAACGATCATTTATTGAGCACCTACTGTGTGCCAACACAAATGGTGGGCAAAAGTTAACAAAATGTGAACACCATTTGACCTATTTACTCCTTCACTTCCTTCACGCAGAGAAAGGTGCATACAACATTGGTTAAAAGGATGCACATTACAGTTCTGTTTGCAATGGACAAAAAGGATCCAAACATTGGCCAGTGCCTGATAGGTTAAATGATCCGTGGTTTGCCCATACAATGCAATACTACTCATATTACTTATGTAAATCAAGTGAATTAAAAGTTTAAAGATAACGGCCTCCAGAATGTGATGAAAATGGACACATAAATCCATACACACATACAAATCAATCGATTCATGCCCATTTCCATGAAAACACACATATGCACCTTCACAGCACATCCACATGAACACACAGCCACGCACCACTGCATACACAGATTTTCAAATATTCACATGGACACACAGACCCACAAACCCACACGCCCACCTACGTGTGGACAGACAGACACGTGACCGTTGCCCCCATTCTCCTCTGAGTGCCAGAGCTGGTCTCCCTCAAGCTGCCACCTGCTACTTCTCTCCCCGTGGAAAGAGACCGGGGATGCGGTGGGAATTCGGTGTCAGTTTTCACGGAAGCCCAGCTCGGTGTCTGCAGGCTTGCAGGGGAATGTGGCCCCAGCAGCAGCACCTTGGCCCTCAGGGCAGCTAGCCTGGACGCGAGCTGATTTCAGCAGAGATGCGGGTTGCCCCCAGCTGCCAGAGTTTGCTGGAAAAAGGCATCCTGTTCTCCAGTCCGCACACGTCTGGGACACTGGACCCCGGAGCAGCCTCTTTGAATCCCTCCTGCCCTCAGAGCAGGCTGGGAGGCCCGGGGGAATGAGCTTACTGAGATTTCTAGAGCTTCCTCTTTGCTGAAACCAGCCTGTTCCCACAAATCCCAAAATAGAGTCTCTGGCAGAGCCATGAAATCTGAAATGCAGAGACAGCTGCAAAGAAAAATAGTGGAAAGGAACAGGCAGGAGAGCTGTCTGCCTTCGCCTCAAGCCTCAGAAGGATCCCTGGAGTGGGCAAGGGCATCGTGGGGTCACTATTCTCAGTACCACCCCCTAGTCTCCAAATAGACTTAAAATTATGCCTAGTTGAGAGTGTATAAACTTGCTCAGAGAGCTCTAGGGAAAAGCAGGACATTTCCTTTGGCAAAGAAAAAAAAAATGTTGTTTCTCTACCTTCCCGGAAGTTCTTTTCTGAGTCTAACTTAAAGCCTTCACACTATAGCTGTAGCCCACCCTCCTCCTCCATGTCCTCTTGGTCTCCTCCTCTTCTGAGGACACTAAGTTCATTCTCATTTTCCAGTGAAATGAGTCAAAATAGACTTTCAATATATACTTGCTAAGCAACTGCTCTGGGCAAGGCACTGTGGTGGGTCACCCAGAATAGCTAGACATGAACCCAGCCTCCAAGGGCCCTTCGCCTACATAGGAGATGACAACTATAAAAATACAGGCAGACCTCATTTTATGGCACTTCACTTTATCGTGCTTTGCAGATATTGTGTTTTTTATACATTGAAGGTTTTTGGCAACCCTTCACCGAGCAAGTCTATTGGTGTCACTTTTCCAACACATGCTCACTTCATGTCTCTACGTCACAGTTTGATAATTCTCACAGAATTTCAAACTTTTTCATTACTTTTGCATTTGTTACGGCGATCTGTGACCAGAGATCTTTGATGTGATTATTGCAAAAAGATTATGACTCATTGAAGTCTCACATAATGGTTAGCATTTTTTAGCAAGAAACTATTTTTTAATTAAGGTGTGTACTTTTTTAATAAATATAATGCTATTGAACACTTAATAGACTACTGTATAGTATAAACATAACTTTTATATGCACTGGGAAACAGAAAACTTCATGTGACTTGCTTTATTGCAGTAATGCTTTGTTGCAATGGCTGGACTCTCTGAGGTCTGCCTGTACCAGGTTATCGAAAACAAAAAAAAAAAAGGAAGAGAAAGAGAAATGGAATATCTAATATTTTATGAAGTGCTTACTATGAGCCAAGCACTGGTCTTAGCAACTTGCAAACATTATATCCATCTCCATATAAGAACTCCATAACCATAGTGACTGTTATCTTTATTTTATGGATTAGGAAACTGAAGCACAAAAAGTAAAAGAAACTTTTAAAAGTAAAAGGTCAGATCGCCAGTGATGATAAAAGTAGAGAAGGCAGGACCAGATTCCTCGGAAAGGTACTGAGCCACTTTCCAATCCCAATGGTTTGGAAAAGTGGCAAACTCCCTGAGCCTTAGTTTCCTAATCTTTAAAATGGAAATCATGTCCCAATTTAGGTGAGGGCCAAATCATACGATGTTTGTAAAGGGTTTAGTGGGGTTTTCTGACACATACAGAGTATTCAGCAATAACAAAATTGATGGTGATTTTATCAGTTAGCTATTGCTGTGTAACAAACTGTCCCAAGATTTAACCATTTATTATTACTCATGAGTCCTGGAGTCAGCTGGGTATTCCTGCTGGTCTTGACTGGGCATGCTATATGGTTCTTCTGGTCTTGGTTGGGGCTTACCCACATATCTTATAGTTGGCTGGTTGTTGGCTGATCTTGGATGGCCCTGGCTGTAATAACTGGACCTTCTCCTTAGAGAGGAGACAAAGACCTGTCTTATCCTCTAGCAGGCTAACCCAGGCATGTTTTTGTGTCAGTCACAGGGGTCCTAGAGAGTGCATGCAAAGAAATGCCTGAGTGACTTTTCAGTCCTCTACTCCATCAAGTTTGCTACCATCCCGTTGGCCAAAGCAAGCTACATGGCTGAGTCCAGAGTTAGAGAAAAGGACAAGTGACAGGGCAAAGAGCATGGCTACAGGGAATTGGTGCAGCCAATACATTCAATAATAATTAGCACCTAAAGACACTCATTATGCAGTAGGCACATGCCATTGCTCTTCCTGGGGGTGGTCATTGCCATAATTATTACCAATAGGTGCTCAGCGATATCACAGAACCACAGAGGGGACAGAACCAAAGGAAGCTTCTCAAAAGAAAAATCATTTCATCAGGGCCTTGAAGGCCAAACAAGATTTTGAATTTAGGTGGGCAGCAATTAGAAAAGGGAGGCATTCTGGGTGGAATGAACAACTTTTGCTAAGACAAGAAGGCAGTGGGAGGGAGAAGAACCAGAGAAGCAGAGCAGCTCAAAATCAGGAGCACAGGCACCAAGAGATAGCATGCGGGTTATCATGGGAGAAGAAAATGATTAAAAAAAAAAAAAAAGTGAGAAAGAGAGGAATTAAGACCTGAAAAATGTCAGCATATGTGAGGATGAGGTGGTGTGGGGAAACCAGATCCAAGGAAGATAAGGATTGAGAGCAGCATTCCCTGTTATGAACGTTGAAGACATTCTGAGTAGACATCAAATAAATGGTAGATAACTGTTGTAAGCATTACTGCTGAAATTTCATGAATTCTTTGGAATAATGTTAATGTATTTCTGTTTATAAAAGAAATTTAAGTGCACATTCACTAAAAAATGGAGCATAGAATCCCCTTCAAAGACAGCAGTGAACGGAAGGCCGTCAGCATGCCCATTTTACAGATGCAAAAACTGAGGCTCAGAGGAACGAAGTAACAAGCCCAAAGTCCCCCACTGAGTTAAGTGATTGAGCTGCAATTCAACCATCACACCCTCCAAGTTGCCCTCAAACTCATTGATGGTTTTTCTTTTGAAAAGAAGAGCCTGGACATCACCATTGTGTCCTGCGACATCACCATTGTGTCCTGAGGACCCTGATCAATCTATAGGCCATCCTGGGCTTACAGCCACTGCCCTCCGTTTAGCAGGCCCCAAACGCCAGGTCCTCCTCCCTCTCAGAGCTTTACTGGCAAAACCTGCTCTGGGAACGGCTCCACCACCCCCCACCCCTGTCTGAGACTTAGTTCCCCATCCTGCAGCCTCCTCCTTGGCTCCACGTCTATTGGATTTCTTCTGAGACAGAATGTAAGCCCAGGAGCCTTGCCTGGGTGGGGTCTGCCCTTTTAGCTGAAGACCCCCAGAAGTCTGGCGGCTGTCCGGGAACAGTGTGGGTCTCAGCAAGGCCTCCTTTAAACAGCGGCTGCTTCTGCCACTAATTCGGCTGAGAACGCAGCTCTCAGCGGGGCCATGGCTTGCTGACAGGGTCACAAATGACGGGGGAAACTCTGCCAGCACTTTTGTCTGCTTGGAGTTCTGATCTAGGAAGGGCTTGGCCTCCTGAGCACAAGGATGGGGGCGAGTGGGTGACTGAGAGCGTGTCAACGACCAGGGCATGGGACAGGGCAAGAAGGAGTAACATAGGAACATAATGTATGCACGGTATCTGGTATGCAGTAGGAAGAGAATAAGTGTGTGCTGGTTGAATAAACAGAAGAAGAGAGGAAGGGAGGGAGAGAAGAAAGAAAGGAAAAAATGAGGGAAGGAAGAAGAGAGGGAGGAAGAAAGAAGAGCTCTCTGGCTGTTAAGACAGGATACTGAAGTCTATCACATAGTAAGCACACTTGTGTGACCTCAGAGTCTGATGACTATATTTGGAATCTGAAAAATCAGGTTCAGAAAACATAGCCTTTAAAGATTTAAGCAGGCTATAACAAATATGAGAGTCTTGAAAATAATAAATCACCATAAGACTAGCAAAGTACAGACTCTAGATCCAGACTGCCTTGGATTGAATCCTGGCTCTGCCATGTATAAGCTGTGTGTGACTCGGGTCCAGCTGCAGAAACTTTCTGTGCCTTTTCATCTGGAAAATGGAGATAATAATCATACCTACCTCACCAGCTTATTGTGAAGATTAAATCATTCAATACTTGTGAAGCGCTTAGAATAGAGCCTGCCACAAAGTCAGGGTTTAATAAACATTAACTAAAGTTATGATCAGAGAGGGGAAGTAACCTGTCCAAAGCCACACAGCTAGCAGAGGCAGGATTCCAAACAAGCTTGTTTGATTCCCAAAGCTACACTTTTTAAAAGCACAACCCAAGCAGCAGAGATAGAAACAGGCCCTTTATTTCTGTGCCCTCTTCTCCCTGCCCCCCGCCAGTCACTCCCAGGCAAAATTGCGCCTCCATGCCACCTCCCTGGTCAGAGCTGAGAAGCCTTGCATCTCTCTGTTCCCAGCCAGGGCATGTTCTCTCTTCAACTTCCATCCTTGAAAAGGGCCAGAGCCTCTGTGTGGAGGGGAAAGAACGTCTGCAGGCAGGCTTGGCCACCCAGCTTCATACAGCTCTGCAGGATTCCTTCCTTCTGCTTTTCTCTGCATGTCAGGGTGACAGAGACCAGCCCAGGCCTGGCGTGCCTGGAGCCTGTCTGCCCCAGCCATGCCCAGAAGACCCCTCAGGGAAGTCCTCCAACGCCAGAGGCAGAGATCACAAGCAATAAGCCAACAGGCTGGCCACTGGCAGGCAGCTAAGAGTAATAATAACGGATGATATTGTTTACTACATGTTATCAACTGGGCTCTTTACAAATAGTACCTTGTTAAATCCTCACTTCATCTCAATGAGAGTTTTCTCATTGGTTCTTTCTTATAGGTAAGGAAACTGAGGCTCAGAGAGGTTACGGTATTTGACACAAGTCACACAGCTTTAAGGGACAGAGCCAAGATTCAAAGCCAATACTGATTGGTTCCAAAGTCTGGCTGTTAATCCACGCTACAAAGCCTTACATGGCTGGCTGCTCTGAACACTTGTTTTCCTTCCAGTCCTAATACCAAAGGCCAGCTGAGAAATACGTAATAACTGAGCATAGCCATTGAAAGAACACTGAGGCCATTTTGCCCTGCCTCTCACTGGCCCTTGTGTGGGTCAATATAAAGAATGCAAATGCATGCAAATCACATGCAGAGTTACCTGTCAGTTTTCTGAACCCGCAAAGGGCTATTCAGAAAACTCTGGACTGCTATTTCCCAATTTTTAGATATTTCAATATTAGTCAATTCACAAAATCCACATTATTACTTACTAATATTTTTTAAACTCGATTTGTTTTTCTTAAATAAATTCACCCCAAAGGAGGAAAATTCAAATCAGTACCGTAAACAGAAAGCCATTACCACTTACCACAAATAGAAATGAAGCCTAGAAATAAAAACAATGAGCACTCTACAATGGTACCAAATCCTAGCTGGGTATTAGAACCTTCCCGAAGTTTTGAGTAGGAGGGTCTTTCTCACTTACACTCGCACTCATACTCTTTTTCACTTTATTTGTAAAAAACGGAATACATGTTAATTAAAACAACGTTTCTATTACAGATCTGCAGTCAGAAGTCTCACGTGGGGCAGGGCTGCATTCCTTTCTGAAGCCTCTGGTGAGAATCGTTTCCTTGCTCCTTCACTTCCACGTGGTTGCAAGACTGAAGCCTACGTTTCTTTGCTGGTTGTCAGCTGGGGACCACTGTCACCTCCAGGCAGCCTCCGTCTGGTCCTAACCCATGTCCTCCAACTTCTCAGGACCTTTGGATCCTTGTCATGCTGCCATCTTTCTGGTTCTCTGCAGCCAAGGCAAGTTCTTGGATTGTAAGGACTCATGGGATTAGATTGGTCCCACCTGGATCATCCAGAATAATCTCCTCATCTCAAGGATTTAACCTTAATCATGCCTGCAAAGTCCCTGTTGCCAGGCAAGGTAACATATTCACAGGCGTGGACATCTTTGGGGGCCATTATTCTGCTTATCACAGCACACTAGCACCAAACAGAGACTTTCTTCTTGGTAGAATCAGAGAGGGAAGGAGGGAGAGAAGGAAGAAGAAGGAAGGAAGGAAGAAGGGAAGGAAGGGAGGGAGGGAAGGAGCTGTTTGTCGAGTGAGTCTATGTAATTTATAATCCTGTCTGTGGGCCACTTAAAATAATTCTGTGGACAATCCCTTGCTCCATAAGTCTTACCCTGCCACATCACAGTTGATAAGCTTTGGAAGTGCTCACATAGCCAATCTGGCTCTGGCCATGTGAGTTTCCATCTGAAACAGGAAGGAAGCAATGAAATGTCTCAGACAGATTCCTCATGAACTTTTCACTCAAGGCTCACATCTTCCTTTCAGGCTACCTGGAGATCCCCCCAAAACTCTCCTGGCTTGGAATTGGCTCCTTCTGGGTTCACTTCCTGCCTGATTCCAAAGGAGCCCCTTCCAGAACCCCGCGGGGCTGCAATGTGTCATTCCTCTGTGCTATGTGGAGGCTTCCACAGCAGACCTGGGAAAGACTAGCCATGCTCCGTGGAAGGCGCTGGGGGGCTGGCTTCCCTCTCGAACAGGCCTGCTCTCTCGCCCTTTGCTAATGACTTTGATCCTTTGCACTTTGTAAAAAACCCCGCAACACCAACTGGTCCCCTCTGGCTTTAACCTTGCAACCCAGTTGGCCCTTGTAAAAGGGGGGTGGGGGCCAGAGGGAGGCCAGGCAGGGGCGGGCACAGGCGCACACGCTGCCCAGATCAGCACGGACTGCCTCGGGTCTGTTCCTTTAATGATCGCTTCCCAGGACTCTCACAAAAAAGGACAAATAAAAGCCTTTTGACAAGATGGCAGAGCTGCGTGCGAGGCTGACTCCATCAATAACCAGTTCATTCGGGAGTTTCTTTGCCTGTTCACATGCTCTCCTTCCAGATCTCTCTGCAACTGGCTGCCTCTGTCTTGTTCACTCTGGCTTCCCACAGCTCAGGACAGCCTCCTTTCCCACCCCTAGCACCGGCCTCAGGCCCTGCCCTTGGCAAATCCTCACTTTTATCTTCTTTTGCTCCTTTTCCCCATTCCATGAAGCTACGGATGAAACAAAGTGAATCTGCCATCTGGGGAGACAGAGGACTGGCTTGCAGGAACTCACGAAGCTGCATGTAAAAAAGAAGCCTGTTGAATGAGATGAGGATTATGAAGGGAGCCCTGTGGGCAGGCATACATAGGGAGCAGGATTGTTTTCTCCCGGAAAAAGCATAGATATGGCCCAAACCCCACGCATGTGTCTTTAAAAGTAGATTCTCCATCCAGACTGGTTGACACACACATGGGTAGTATCAGAATCAGTATCTGTTACAAAGAACGAAGTCCTAAAAGTTGCAGATTATTCACTTTTGAAAAATATAATTTTCTTAATGCAAGGTGATCCCTTTTATAGAATATGTATAGGTCAGCTTTTGCGGCATGACAAGCTCCTCCCAAACTTAGTGGCTACCAAAACCAGTGTTCATTTACTTCATGATTATTCCCGTCAGCTTTTGAGCTGAGTCCAGCTGGGTAGTTCTCCTGATCTCTGCGGGATTCACAAACGTGTTTGTAGTCAGCTGCCGGGTTGGCTGGGTGATGGCTGACCCAGCGGAGCCTCTGTAGGGACTTTCTTGCCAGTCCTTCGTGTGGTCTTTTATCCTCCAGCAGGATAGCTCAGGCTCACTGTCATGGTGGTGGTACCATTCTAAGACAAAATGAAGGCATGCAGGACCTCTTGAAGCCTAGGCCCAGAATTGCTACCTTGTCATTCCTGTTATAGTTTACTGTTCAAAGCAAATCACCAGGCCAGCCTAGATTCAAAGATAGGGAAGTACTCCCCAGTGCTTGATGGGAAATGCTACAGTCACACTGCAAAAAGCATGGATACTGGGAAAGGGGAAAGACTGTGGTCAGTTTTGCAATCTAACAGTTTATTTCCTATTGTCATTCCCTGGGACTCTAGCCCCACGAAAGGGTCATAGGAACTATAGGAAATAAAAGAAAGTGTGATCAAAGAATCTGTGAAAATCTGGTCTCAACAAAGTAAATAAGCTTTAACGCAGGATTTCTCAGAGTCTTTAATCACCACCGTGCCTGGTCAGCCTTCAAGAGTGGGAAACTGCAGGCAGTCCAGTGACTGACAAATTCCCAAATGGATTGCTCTTCTGGAGGGAGCATCTCCCAGAATTCATGTGCTGTAAAATGTATTTTGGGAAATACTACTATGATAACATAACTCATGCTAATTTGCATTAGATATGTCATTCTGCGCTAAAGATAAAAGGGGAGCCTTCACAGGAAGTTCTGTCTTACCTGGGCCACTCCCAGAGGTCAGCTGCAATTACTGATATACTGTTAAGAACTGGAATGATTCTCTGATTGTAGTGATTTACTCCCAGAATATTTCTGCCAGGAGAAGAGCCGGGCAGTAAAGTCCATCAGATTGGTGATAAATAAAGAAATCACCAAGACTCATCCCACCCAAAGGCAAATGTTCTGGAATAATTCCTTCTGGTCATTTTTCCCCATCTGTATTTATTTTCTTTATGCGGTTCACCCCACCCAAGTTTCTGCCATTTTTTATTTAAAACTTAACATTATACCAGAAGCATTTTTTAAAGATCAGTTCAGTGGTAGCTCAATATTCTGCCATATGGATGTAATATTTTGCCTAATAACAGCCCCTCGCCTAAGCTGGATATTTATTTTCGCCCCCTATTTCATTATTTGGAATCAGAGCTTTTATATCGTATTTTATATTGTAGAATTGAGTTTGTTTAGTTTCGTTATTTTGTTTGGTTTGAGAGCTGAAAGGGTCATCAGAGAATTGAAGGCATCGGACTTTTTATTTTCCTGTTTGTTTGCTTTTCGTGGCAAGGTAAGCATGATTGGAAGTGCAGTAAGATCAGGCCAGTTCTCAACATTTCCATTGCTGGGGTCCCAGTTGGCAGTAGGAAGAGGATTCTTCCCGTGTTTTCAGATAAATTGCACTTGTGGTCTCGCCAAACTGCAAGCAGGATTCAGGTTTGGCTCGAGTCTGAGGTCTCACTCACAGCTGTTAAATCCTCTCCAAACCACAGGCCAAAGATGATTGCGTTTGGGGACTCTGAATCATTTATTTCTCTCTTATTTCCTACCTACCTTGTATCCAGAAATCATAGAAGAAAATCTATTCTTAGTAAATGGGTTTTCTGGTTCTTCAGAGTTAAGAGAGCTCAGGAGAAGGTGGGAGGAGGGCGGGGGGGAACCATAGCTGGTGTTGCAATTAGCTTGTGTATAGTTACTTTTTCCCCCTTGGACTAGATTTGACTTTTTCCACAGTTCCTGAAGAGCGTGTCTGTAGTAGTTTTCCACGAGTCTGATCTGAGGGAATTAGATCTTAGGATCTAAGATCCAAATTGTGAGCCCAACGAATTCTCTCAGGCTTGTATCATGTAAAGGCGGGTCTTGGAAATCTCCCAGATTGCTCCTGTGTTCTCAGATGTTTTCAGGACTCAAGGCCAACAATTTCAGTGCTCTGAGCCTCAGTTTCTTCATCTGTCAAATGGAGATGTGCCATAAACAAACTAGGTGAGCTAGCGGGTTAATGTGCCAGGCACTATTCTAAGTGCTTTACAATGAAAACTCTTTCACTCCTCAGAACAGCTTTATGAAATAAGCCCTATGGGGATTCCCATTGGACAGATGAGAAAACTTAAGTCAGAGAAACTGTAAAACATACTGTGCACTGTAAATCAACTATACTTCAACAAAATGCATACATACATACATACATACAAAAGGACTGTGTACAATTCCTGGCACCCAGTGGGCACTCAGTGTACCAGGTGATCTCTATGATCCTGAGCCATCCCATTCGTCATGACGTATTGTCATTGCTTGTTTACCTGTCTGACTTTCCCCACAGACAGTAAGCTCTGCGAGGACCGGGATTGCCTCCAGTCCCCCACTCATTGTCCTCAGGTCCTGGCCAGGAGGGGATGCTTCATAAATGTTTACTGAATGAAGCGAATGAATGGACAAATCCCAAAGTGGTAGCAACTCGGTTCTCCACCCACAGCCTGGCCAAAATTCTACCTCATCCTGCCAATCCCTCACCTGGTCAGGGCTTTGCAGGAAAAGAACTCACACAAAGTACCCCCCAAAAAAAGGGAAGGGGTTGGTGAGTGGGAACATGGACCCTCCTGAGATCTGAGCAGTGGAAAAAAAAAAATTCTCACAGAAATTGTTTAAACAGGGCCTCCCATCACTCCCTCTATTCTTGCTCGTGAAAGGAGAAAAATGAGATGCAAAGTCCCCATAAACAATAAACTCGTGGAATAAGTCGAATCAAATATCAAATAACGAAGGAGCCCAGACTCATGAAATTATTTGTAGAACCAGAAAGATAGTTACAAGAGCAAGCAGAAGTTTTTGAAGACATTGCAGAAAACATATGTTGAGAAGCATGGTTCACTTTTAAGCCAAGAGATTCTAGACCTGAGATGCAATAGGTAAGGAGAGCTGATTTGGTAGGCCTGGTACAATGGTAGCAGACAGTAGAAGACCTGAAGTTTAAAGAGGAAAACTCCAACATAAGTTAGTGGCAGAATAGGCCGAATGTTGAATTCAACAAATATTGAGTTGAGTGCCAATTATATACATGACAGTCACTGTGTGACAGGCTGAGTTTATGACAGTAAATAGGTCATATTTTCTCCCTTGGTCTTGGGGGCCTGTATGAGATGGGGAAATTTAACTGAAACTTGGACAACCTTACAGAAAACCTAGGAGCACATAGACCGACGTAATCAATGAAAAAAGTCTAGCCACAGGTTTGAAACTGAACAGAAAGAATAGATATAAATTTGAAAGCAATCAGTTATTCATTCAGCAAACACATGAGTTAAGTTTTAGCCATTCTGTGAAATGGGAAAAGTTTGTCCTTGGGGCTTTCCTACATCCTCTTTCAGCACATTTTTATGGCCTCCTGATTTCTCTCCCTCTTACCTCACCAACTTTTCAATTCTCTCTTGCTCTATCTCCCCCTACCCCACATTCCACAGTTTAAAAGTTGAGCCTCAGCTCCTTGTAAGTAGGAATGGAGAAACTAACTCACGCAAGGGTGCAAATGACGAAATACAGCCTAACGCAGTTTGCAACATTAGTAATCCAGCATAAACCAGCATTTGCTTTTAATCCCGTATTTGCTTCTGCCAAAGAAACAAATCTTTAATTGCAGAATTTCCAAAATAGAGATTTTGCTGTGGGAAGACATAGGAAATGCAACCTTTCATAGCTACAGATTTCTTTTAAGGCATTTAATTCACAGTCAACAGTTTCAGCAAACCATTTATTAAGCTCCTAATACATGCCAGGTGCTTGAACAAGTGCCATGTTGCTTATTCCTCACAGCAATCTCAGAACTGGGCTTTGAGAAGTAAGAAATGGTTTACAGAATGGAGAGAGGCACCGCCTGAGGAAGTTTCAGCTCTTGGATATGGAATGGTGTCACGGGGGAGAAAGGCATATGGGGTGGGGCATGGGGGTCTGGGGCAGGAAGGGAAGGGAAGAACATAGTAGCAGAGCATGAGAATCAGAACCAGACAGTGGAAAATAGCAATTACAATGGCTGATATGTGTGAATCAGTGTGAACTGGGGGCCAGGCCCTGACATCCAGCATCTCCCCTAACTCTCACAGCAGACGTCGGGCTGTAGGTGTAATTGTCATCATCAGGCTTGGTGGATAGTCGAAGAAACCGACTCTGACACCTAAGTAACCCATGGCAAGCAGCACAACCAGAAATCAACCCAAGGCTGCCTACTTCCAGCACCCACTGAGCCACAGGGGGGCTGTGAGGGCCATGTTGGCTTTCTTATGTAGAGGAGGCAAGGGGAACTCCCAAATGGTATTAAAATGGTATCCCCAGGTCAGTGTTCTGGCATGAGAACAAGTCTTGGAGTATGGTTAGAATGATACCTTATCTCTAAAGGTAAAATAAGACTCAGCATCTTTGTTGAACTTACAAAGAATTATTATAGAATTTCTCCCATCGACCTTCCAAAGCACTTCACAAATGGCGCCACGTGGAAGGCCAGAAGAAGGTAAAAGTCTGAACCAAAGTCTCTAAGAAGATCTGAGTGAGACTTGGGCCCCCAGTGGTCATCTGCCCTCCTCATACGCCAAGAACCAGAGCGTTTGGGAGTGTATCTTTGTTCTTATCCACTGAAATTCAGACAGGGCAGGAAGATAGCAGTGGGGGACCCAGGCCCAACAACAAAACCTTTCACCCAGTGCTGTCAGAGTACTATGCCCCACTCCTCACAAACTAGCTCTGCTAATAATCTTTGTGAGCCTTCAGACTACACAGAAGTTTGCCAGGCTGGGCGACTCCATATTGAAAAGTTGTTAAATGTGAAATAAACCTAGTTTATTTCCAACCCTTAATGGATGTCAGTGATTATCGTTTGACGCCTTTAATTCCTAATAATGACATCATCCTCTTTCCCAAAGCAGAATGAGGCTCTGAGTTGGAAAGTGACTCCTAGGGAAACCTCCATGGATTTGGATAATATTCAAGCGGCTCCCGTGGCCCCCAAGTCTGAGACAGACTAATCAAGGAGGGTGGATAATCTCTGGTATTGTCGGAGATTCCGATCTCTTAACTGAGATGAAAAGACCAGACCAGTCTCCATTTCCCTGGCTCAGTGGTCAGTAAGAATGCATCTCATCTCACAGGAGCCACGGGAGCCCCAGGCCTTGGACAAACTCCAACGTACTGTGTCCTCCCTAACTAGGCCCCAGATGGTATCGCAGACTCACGGTAGAATGTCAGAGGCCCTTTGAAATGAAACGGCACTCACTCTACTTGTGGGATCCTGTAGGTCAGGGAGATTAAGAGCAGGTATCATAGGCCACAGAGTCACTTGTTCAGTCAACAAACATATATTGAGTTCCCGCTGGCCTCCGGGTCCATGATGGGCATTGGTGGACAAGTCTGACCCTGGACCTGCCACTTGGAGCTTGCTGCCTGGTAGGAAATGCAGAAATTAAACCAACCGTTGTAAATAATGAGGTCAATTTATATCAGAGTGCACAGGGCAGCAAAGGAGAGGTTGCAGGGGCTAGGGGGTCCTGTCTGGGGTACAGTGAGGAGCCTTTCAGGGAGGCCTTCCTGAGGGGGAGATGCATGAACAGAAATGTGAAGGAGAGGGAGCCAGGTGATGGGGGGCAGGGTGGAGGCATTCAGGGTCAAGGGAATGGCTTGTGCAAAGATCCAGGGGCAGGAAGGGGCGCAGTCTGTGAGGAGCCACAGAAGGACTCACATGGTTGGAGGAGGGAAGCTGACAGAGGAAGCCAGGAGAAATCAACAGCCATTCTCGAACTGAAATCCAGGGCTCCTGGCTCCTACGTGGAACATAATTAATGACAGAGGGGAAAAGTGCAAATAGAACTAAAATGGGGACCTTGCCAGTGTATGAGATGAGAAAGTTTGCCTTGAAGGCCTTCCCGCTTTCCCCTTCGAGACTGAAGGTATTGATGAGCACACAGTGTCACCAGGGAGCATCAAGGTAATTGCACTTGAGGCCGCTGGGTGTTCCTGAGGCAATCTGATACCGGAGACTGCCCCTCTCTGGCCTGAGCAGGTGAAGTCTGCAGGGAAGACTTGCCCCAACTCGCTGCCACTGCACAAAGCAGCAGTGACTGCACTTGGGAGAAACTGTGGCCTCCTGGCCACGACACCTAATCACCTTGGAAGTCAGCTGGATGAACAGACTGCCACCATGGGATCAGCGCTCCTCACTGTGTCATGGGGCCGGGACTAGGGTTAGGCAAGCGAGGCACTCACCTTGGAAATGAAATTTAAGGGGGGTGCCAGAAAACACCATCATCGAGATAAATAATATTTTAATGCAGCATTTCAAAAATCAAACTGAATGCCAAGTATCCAGGATGAAGAAAATTTCAAAAGTTTAAATAAAGACGGGATCCAACCCTGCTCGTGTACAACTCAGCCTCACTTGACTCACCCTAATCCTGGCCCTGGTTCCACTAAAACTTTATTTACAAAATCAGCTGGGCAGCCTACGGGACATAGTTTATCAGCTTCATTTTGTTACAAATCACATTAAACTCTTATTTGACTACTGGGGTTTTTGGTGTCCCATAAATTTTGTGTCTAAGAGAAGTGCCTCCCCCTACTCATTGTAGTTCCAGACCTGCTGTGTGTGCTCAGGCAAATAACTTCCATCTCTGAGCCTACGTGTCTTCTCTTGTAATACACACGGGAATAGTGGTCCCAACCTACAGAGTTGTAGTGAGGATTACCCCCATAAAAGACATTTGCACAGTTACTAGCACTCGATAAATAGTGATTGCTTGCATGGCTATAGTAAATATTCTGTTTATCGATGGTGCTTTTATAAGAGTTCTCTCTGGGGCTTCCCTGGTGGCGCAGTGGTTGAAAATCTGCCTGCCAATGCAGGGGACACGGGTTCGAGCCCCGGTCTGGGAAGATCCCACATGCCGTGGAGCAACTAGGCCCGTGAGCCACAATTACTGAGCCTGCGTGTCTGGAGCCTGTGCTCCGCAACAAGAGAGGCCGCGATAGTGAGAGGCCCGCGCACCGCGATGAAGAGTGGCCCCCGCTCGCCGCAACTTGAGAAAGCCCTCGCACAGAAACGAAGACCCAACACAGCCATAAATAAATACATAAATAAATAAAGTTGTTAGAAATCCAAGGTGAATTGCTAAAAAAAAAAAAAAAAAAAAAAGAGTTCTCTCCAACAAGAACCAAGTCTGGGCTTCAGGGGACTTCAGAGGACTTGGCATTCTCTAAGGATGTGGCAACTTTCTCACTTAGGAACAAGCCTCCCTTTGGGTAACTTGGGCAACTTGGAGCTGCCTGCAAAGAAACTGTTCAGCCAGGGCCAGAACCAGGTGCCTCGTGGGCTCCCAGAGTTCAAAACCCCATCACGGGGTGGCCCAGACTCTTGCCATGAATTTGAACTTGTCCTGCAAAACTGAAGTGTTTCAGGACCCAGGCACGCAGCATTGTAAAACGGGGCAATTAAACCTATAAAACCAAGGTTTACAGGGGAGTTTATAGTGTCAGAGGCTTTTTATGGCTTTTTTAGATTAGTTTAAATAGAGGAAAAAAGAACAGGGGAAAGAAAAAGAGAGGACTTGAAACTTGAGGAGGCTTAAAAGTTCAGAAAGAAGCTTTTAGGAAGCACAGAGGGGTCATAATCAGAGGCACGTTTTTCCATCTTGCTGTCTCTTGCAAATTGGAGCAAAAAAAAAGTCAAGACGCTGTCTGTCACCACTCCTTTTTTTTGCCTTGTCCTTGGCTGTCTGAAAAGACCTACAGGGGCTGGGGAAAGTCCCGAAGAGGGACTGGAGAAAGAATGTAGGATTTGAGGGAAACCAGCAAGTCCCTTGCTGGTTTCAAGCATGTTTCTCCAGACCTCAGGAGGTAAAAGCCCCACTGCATCAGGCAGGTCCATGCAGTAAGGAGCTGACCTACAGTGATGGAAGTTTGTCATAGGAGATGGGAAGTGTCTTCATCAGCCATAGGGTGACTTTGGGCCTCAGAATACGGACCACATGGAGAATGTACACGTTACTTCAAAGTCCTTCAGATAGAGGTCTGAGAACCAGAGTTCCATCTGGCCACCATCTTCCCCCTTCTCTTCCCTTCACCCACAGTGGTCTCCTTCCTCTTTCTCAAAGCATCCGTGTCCCTCCTGTTTCCTTGGCTCAGGCAGTGCCCTTTGCCAGCAATGCCTTTACAGCATGCTTCAGATTCCTCACACTCACCTTGAAGGTTCACTTCTTAATGAAAGAGCTCTCCACGATATTAAACAAAACAAGCAGGGCTCATAATTGTGGATATAGTATGCTGTCACCTGTACGGCGGAAAAATGCATACATGTGTATGTATTTGTATTTGTTATGTGTATTATAACACGCAAGATTATAATGTTTTTAATTTATCAAATACTTGAGAAAGGACATGCAAGACATTGTAACAGTATCTGACTCCAGAGAGAAGTGGGTGTCTGAAAGACACAGAAGAAAGAAGATTCACTTTTCCCCCCCTCCTCGTCTCCCCTTTTGTAAATTTTAACTTCTGTCTCATGAGCATGGAGAACCTATTCAAAACTCAGGTTAAAATTTATTTTAAAAAATATTTAAACTACCTGGTGGTGATCTGTACTATAGCTTTGCAAGATGGCACCACTGGGGGAAACCAGGTGAAGTGAACACAGGCTTTTTCTGTCTTATTTCTTACAACCACATGTGACTCTCAATTATCTCAAAATAAAAGGTTTAATTAAAAAAAATAAACTCGCTTCCTCAAGAGACCTCTCTGCGTCCCCTGCTGCCCAGATTAGTCCTACCCAAAAGGGACTTACCTTGAACAGGCGTATGAGTTATTTAAGCCCTACATCAGTCATAATTGTTGGTAGGCTATATTGGTTGTTAAATACTTCCAATATCACATCTACATATTTATACTTTTATAGTAACCTAGACTTCTCTTTCAAATGCACTTGTCAAAAATTTAATTACATAGTTGAAAAAGTTTTCAAATTCTGTTTCTCCCACTAGACTACAAACTCCATGAGGGTAGCAACCAAAAGAGTCCGGCTCACTATTCTCTCCCCAGTGCCTGGCCCACGCCTGGCACATAGCAGTGCTCCCGTAAATATTTGTTCAATACATTAGAGAACTATTACCTGTAAAAAAACAGTAACTCAGCACCCGTTAGCAACAGAGATTTGAGCTCAAATAAGCAGCCTTCTTTTTAGGCACTGAGGATTTCCAAATAAAGTTCTACAAGAGATCATTGGATTGGCTTGATTTGGCCCATTTAGTATGCAGCACTCCCACTGGACACTTTTTGGGCCACCATTCAGTACGGAGCATTCCTATTGGCCACACTGACAGGTCTGCTGCTTAGCAAGGTGCTTCCAACCAACTTTTCCACAATGGCTTCCCAGGCTAAGTTCTCTTCTCCTTTTCCACTCTTTAGTGGCCTAGAATGCCAACTTATGGTATTTGCATCTTTTATCTTTAGATAGAGGGCTTTCTTTGGCTGGAATCTATCATAGAGGGCTTTCTTTGGCTGGAATCTATCATAGAGAAGATACAGGAGAGGAAGTAAAGGTCCTGGTTAAACGCAGGCTCCTGGCCGTTCTAGCTCTGCCGCTAAGCGTGGTCTCAGACAAGTGACTGAACTTTGTGCTTCTGGGCGTCCTCATCCGTAAAATGGGCTAATAACAGTACCAGCCTCAAAGGGCTCTTGTGAGCCTCAGCCGAGTTAATACACGTCAAGAGCTTAGAACCACAGCCTGATATACGTTAAGCACTGAACAAATGTTAGCTAAAAGCACTGTTCAGAGCATTTGAAGGGTCCTCATGGCGTGGTGACCGGTTGATTTTCTTTCCAAAGCTGATCTAACTCAGTTTGAAATTTTGGTTGTGCCGCAAAAGTCAAATTCAGTTCTCTTGGTGAAGGAACTTAAACTCTGCTATTTCCTGTCCTAATTATAGGCTTGTTTCAGCTGATGTAACCCTTGTTTTCCATTAAATGTATTCAATGTCTGGGTTGATTATTTCTTTGGCTAGATCCTTAAAAATTTTTGAATGTTTATTGAGTTCCAAGAATTCTACTGAATGCTTACATACATTATTTTATTTCATCATATTTAATCATAATTCTGATTTTGAAATAATCATTTTTAAAAATGAATCAAGCAGCGGTTACTGGGTTAAGTATCTTAGCTCATTTAACCCTTGGAAAGGCCCCATAAAGTGGATGTTATTATCACGTATGAGATTGATTAACTTTTTCAAGATCACAGAGGTAGTCACTGGTAGAACAGTGATTTGAATACCAGAGCTCGTACTGTAATATTTCCAGACTTCCCATCTCCACCCTGCTTATACAATCATAATAAAAAATGTAAATAATTATTGTGTGCTATAGTAATACATAAATTTCATACTCAAAGTTATTTATGATTTGTTGGAGAGTGGGGGATTTTGACAAGCACAGGTCAGGCAGGTTATACCCAAGTGTGTGTGTGTGTGTGTGTGTGTGTGTGTGTATGTGCACGCACGTGCATTCTTTTTCTCACACATGATATTTCCATGTTATATTTTTTTAAATGAAAAGTTAGACTCAATTGCTGAGGGTCACAGATACATCTCCACTTTAGGCAAATTTCTTTTAAAACTATGCATTTTTTTTGGAAAATTAGATTAAAATTTTAAGTAGAGGGTTTAGCTCTTAAAAACTACATTAAAGGAACATGTATCACTCATGTTTGGAAATTTAAATGAAAATTTAAGTAGAGGGTTTAGCTATTAAAAAACTATAGTGAAAAAAATACGTAGCACTCATTCTTTGCAAATTAGATAGAAATTTAAGTAGAGGGTTTAACTAATTTTTTAAAATTATAGTGTACTCCTGTGGGGGAAAATGAATTTTTTATAATGTAAATCATCATCTCTGTATGTCATCCACATCCCCCACATACATCTGATTCTTACACTTGGATTTTCTCATACTGGGTGAATCGTCTATATATCCTAGTAAATAGATGAGTTGGGGTGGCGCTCATTGCATATTTTCTATATCCAGATATCCTCCAGGGCTCTGCAGTTACTATGGAATAAAGTTCCGAGTATATACCCTGGTAATTCAGGCCAGCCAATACACAAGTTGATTTTGCTTCTTTGTGGTTTCTAATAGCCTTCCCTTCATCCTGCACCATTTTTTTCTGGGCAGGAAACCCAAAGGGACAGCAATCAGGAAGAGGATTCCATCCTTGCCTTCTCCCTTTCAATGGAAGTGGATAATTCAATCAGTCCGCAGACGTTAAGGCCTCATCAGCTAGCAAGGGAAGGCGGTCCTGAAGCCAAGTGGATTCAGTGTTCATTGTTCTCTCTGTCTCTTCCTCTCTTCTTTTCTTCCTTCTAAGCTAAATCTAATGGAAGACAAATCAATCCACACCGAAAAGGGGAAAAAAAAAAAATCAGGCTTATTTTCACAAAAAATTTTGTTTTGTTTTTTTGGATCAGAAACACAGGACTTCCCAAATCAAGTTAAGTGAGTCCCAGATGTGGACTCATTTCAAATGAAAAACACACCCCCATCATCTCAGGCAGAATTCTGCTTGAGGAAACCGGTGATTGCGATTGCAATGCCCGACACAAGAGGATTTCTCCAGAGAGAGTTTGTCCCAGACTGTGGAGAGGAAGAGGAATGGGGGAAGATGAAGGGCTGGCATGCTTCTCCTCCCCCTGGGGAGAAGAGAGACAGGATTCAGGTTAATGAGGTTGGAGGGTCGATGTGAACCAATCCGAAGAGTGGAAAGCATCTTTGAATAGTGCCGAGGATGGCGAGAATTGAAGCTGCCACATGCTAAAGGCTGGGTTTATTAATGAGAAGGCACTGAATCCATATTACACAGCCTGGACATGTAATGCCCGAAACAAACAAAACCCAATGAGAAATGACAGTGACGCTCACACTTGTGGGCATTCTGGAGAATTCTTTTTCTGCGGGAGAATAGCAGATGGCAGCCGGAATGCCGGGAAACAACGTGATGTGCAAATTAATATATTTCTTTCAAAGGCTAAGAGGAGAAGAGGGCCTTTTGACAGCCTTTGATTCGGCCATTAATTTTCAAAGACTGATCAAGACACTAACATGTCACATGGACTTTCTTCTAGTGTTGGACCAAAAGAAGAATGTTGAACCGTGTAACCAAAGACATCTCTTGGTGAAAGATCCTCCTTTTAACGACTATAGTTTGCATTTTTATCAATGTCATGCTGCACGTAGGTGAAAACAGTCATTTAAATGTGTTTCTTCTGTCTTCTCCTAATAGGTTTGATTTTACATTTCTTGCCATCTGGTTTGTTGAACAGAAATATGGAAGTACTGTTACTCTCTATATGCTTCTTACGGGGCTTAGTCGAGGATGTGGCCTTTTCCTTTTTACTAAACTAGACTCTAACCCAGATTTTACCCCCAAACAGGCCATTTGGGTACTTTGGCAAGGCTCTTGCTCTTTTTTAAGCAGAACCGTTGAACCCAGTATAATTACATCTTATGATGAACATCTCAGCCATTTCTTCCACAGCACATGCAGTATCCTACCTTGCTATGCATCCCCACAGCATCTTAGCAGAGTTTATTAAACTAAATTGAGCTGGATGAGTTAATGTAGCTTTCCAATAATTATATTTCTCAAATTGGTCCCATAATAGCAATAATTGCTAGCATGCACTGAATGCCAGCACTCTGCTTAGAGCTTTAAATATACTTGCCCCTTTGAGACTCATCTCAACCCTATGAAGTTAAGGTTGAGCCCATTTTGCAGACGAGGAAACCAAGACTCTGAGTGGCAGAGCTGGGATTCGAAGCAGTTATCATTTACTAAGTTCCTTGCACTTTGCTTGCATCTTATACTGTGGGTCCAGCGCTACACTTCCAACAGAGGACAGACACTTGGGAAGGAGTGTGTGCAAACTGTCAGGGAAGGTTACAAGGGGCTTTGTCATAGTAGGTACCAAGTGCATTATGAGGTTGCTTGACCATGGGGTTCTGGCCTTGGGTAGAGGCACATGACTCCAGAACATGAGTGACCATGGGGTGAGGGGCACCTAAGGAGGTGGGCAAAGGACCGGAGCTGTGATATTTCTAATGAATACAATCCAATGTCCAAAATATACAACTTTGTCATGTCCGAGATATGAACCTGTATTAGTTTCCTGTAGCTGCTGTAACAAATTACCACAAATTCATGGCTTAAAACAATAGAAATGTATCCGCTCATAGTCTGGAGGCCAGAAGTCCAAAATCAAGGTGTCAGCTGGGCTGCATTCCCTCCAAAGGCTCTAGAGGAGAACGCTTGCTGGCGTCCTCCAGCTCCTGGTGGCCGCTGGCTTCCTTGGCTCGTGGCTACATAACTCTAATCTCTGTTTCATCTTCCTCTGTGTCTGTGTCTTCTTCTCTTCTGTCTCGTATAAGGACACTTGTCCTTGGGGTTAGGGCCCACCTGGGTAATCCAGGATGATTCCACCTTGAGATCTTTAACCTAATTACATCCATAAAGACCCTTTTCCCAAATAAAGTCACACTCACAGGTTCTGAGGGTTAGGATGTGGACGTATCTTTTTGGAGGGTCACCATTAACCCACTACCACCTGTAAATCAAATATTAAATAAATAGAATCACTGAGACCCTAGACTAGTAAAGTGGAATTCTGTTGAAAAGAAGGCAGAGACCATGAATTAGAACGTATCTCCTCCCCTTAGCACTTGGCCCCATGCCTGGCACCCAGGAGGCTTCATAAATAGCTGCATTTTGAGGGCCAGTGGAGCCCAGTAGAAACGGCATAAGCTTCGGCAAGTTTAAATACGGACTCTGCCATTTTCTAGTTCTGGCTTCACATAAGTCATTTTACTTCTTTGAGTTTCAGTCTTCTCCTCTGCAGAATGGGATTGATGCTAGTGCCTGCCTGGCAAGGTGGATGCGGAGAGTAGCAAAGTACGCGTTACACTAGTTGTAGTCATGGATAGGTTCATCCATGCATATTTAGGGGGCATGTATTTATTTCAAATATATTTCACAGAGCTTTATCGAGCACCTACTATGTGCTAGTCATTGCCCAAGATGGTGGGGATATAGCTGTGAAGGTCAACAGTGCCTGCTCTGATGGTGTTTGCATTCTAGTGTGGGAGAACGAACGAAGACAAGAAATCAATACAAACACATACATTTTTTGGAAACATCAGCCCACAGAGTGATGAGGGCTAGGAAGAAAAATTTTCAACCTTGATGTGCACAATAGAATGGGGAGGGGGCAAAGAGGGGTCAATTTAGATAGAGTAGTCAGGGAAGCCCTCTACAAGGTGATGGCAGTTAACCTGAATGAGGACAAGAAGCACGTCAAAGAGCAGAAGGAATGGTGTCCTAGGCAAAGGGAACAGCAAGTACAGAGGCTAGATGGTCTTGAAGATGGATGCATTGAATTGTGGCTAATAATGATGCCCTTGTCTAATAACGTCTTTTTATTTATAGTGTTTATAAAAGCCAATAGTCTCCTCTCCCAATACGGTGGTCATTCACAAATTTGTTCACCAAGTATGTCTGTTTCTGTGCATTTCCTGTCCCCCCCCCATACTTGAGTGGGGCATATGAAGGGTGGAAGAGACATGTCACTTTTGGGCAGGAGCTTTTGATTACTGATGTGGCACCCTCCAGAGCTCTCTCACTCTAGGATGGAGACTGACAATTGTGAAGATGGTGGCTAATCCATTAATCCTACCATGAGTGGCTACTGTAAGTAGAGTCAAGATTGCTGGGGTCCTGTTGATTCAAGATCCGCATGTCAAGTGAGTGAAAATAGTGAATGAGAATAATCTCTAGTTGTTTTCAGTCACTGAGATTCTGGGATTGTTTGTTACTGCAACATAATCTAACCTCCCCAGACTGATACACTCTCTTTTGTTGAATGCAACCTTACACCTTCCCACTGTAGTCCTTCTACACCCTACTGGGTTTAGGTCACAATTGAGAACAAAACGTTGTCTCAACCCAAGCTGCTGGTTGCACAGGAGGGTTCCCACCCCTCTTTCATATGGAGATGCTGGGAACCCAGAGTAGTTGTATGGGCAGTGGCAGCTTAAATGAAACAGGACATTACCAGGAGAAACAGCTGCCTGCCTTAGCTCCCACTAGCCTGGGCATCCCCTCACCAGGGGCATGGGCTCTGCAATTCCTCCTGCAGATTCACACTCCCTCCCCCAACTTCACGAATCCCTTAAATACTCCCTTCATGGGCTTATGCAATCCCACTGTTGCCAACAAGCCTGAGTGCTACAGCCAGCGGGTCTGATCCCTGGGCTGCACAAGGCACTTCTAGGGTATTAGCATTATTCATCTCTGGGATGGGAGTAGATTACAAACGCATCTGGTGATGGAAACAAAATGCCAGAGTGAGCTTGGAGCGGCTACTTTCATCCTTCCAAACCAGACGTCTGCACACCAAATGCTCCCAGGAGCCAGGCACCTAACCAAAATGAGTGAAGGGGGCCAGGTGGGGCCAGCAGCAAAATGGAAAGTGTACGCCTCTTCTAAAGGGCCACCACTGCTTGCCTCCAGTGGGTCAGTGCTGCCAGATCTTCCAATTCTGTGCAGAGAACTTAGATCTCTAAATTCATATAAAATATTTAGTTACAAGGTATTTGCAAATAGTTAAAAACTATGTGTACGTTGTGGTTTTCACTGGTGCTATTTACCAAATATTTCTGGAGCTGCCGCTGCCCGGGAACAAGATGGACATGCACTTGCCTTGTCCCCTTGAAGCTGGGAGTGGCCATGTGACTCATTTTGGCCTATGTGTCAGCAGAGGTGACACACATCACTTCCAGGTAGAAACTATAAAAGCCAACGCAGTATTCCCCCAGATTCTTCTCATTGCCTCAGTTACAATGGAAGCACATGAAGAGATAAGCACTCTGCCTCAGTTCTTAAGTTATTGTAATAACAAACGAGCAAAGGAACCCCACTGATCCCACCGGCAGAAACACAATGAACATGTTGGAAGAGCAAAAAATAAATGTTTGTTATTTATGCTCCTAAAACGTGGGGGCTGTTTGTTACTGCAGTATAATCAAACTTATTGTGACTGATACAAACAGCATACAGATGACACAAAACAAGTCTCTGGCCATTTCTTTGATTTGCAATTTCGGATGAATTGTTTTTCTCCTCTTTTTCTCTTTCCTTGTTTCAAACATTTCCTTCATCTCTATTAATTCAGCTCCTCCAGCAAACACTTATGGAGACTTCTATAAGGGAAAACTGCTCTAACATACCATAGCAACCATACCATAGCAACAACAACAATAACAACAATAATTATAAAATAGTGGATGCTGTCCTCCGACAACCAGCTTATCCAGAGCAGCTCAACCTTCTTGGTCCAACAGGCAGAGGCAATCCAGACCCCAAAGTAGTCAGACTCCAGAGTATCCCCCAACCCACCCGAACTTCTAAACCCTTCCGTGATTTCCAGGAGACTCTGATCTATAAGAAGCATGCTTACTCTCAGACCCCAAAACAATGCTTGTGAGTCGTTTTACACAACATGGCCTCATGGCAAGCAGGTTTTCTTTGGAATTAGGCTGACTTGATTTTATTCCCTGCTTAGCTACTTATTTGCTGTGTGACTTTACGTCTCAATTTTTTGTTGAATACAGTAAAGTACACCTCCAATTTGGCAGAGTTATAATGAGGATCAGGCATAACATATAGCAAGCACCCAGGAGAATGGCCCATAGTTGGTGCTTAGTTAATGGCAACTTTTGGGGAGAGAGAGATATGGACAAAGTGAAGCAAAAGGGGTATTTGGATTCACTTTAAATTAGAAGTTACGACTCTGTGTACATAGTGAGTTAAGCCTGTGGGCTCTGGAGCATGGCTGCCTGGGTTCAAATCCTTTCACTCCAGCTGTGCAACTATAAGTAAGACACTTCACTTCTCTGAGCCTCCGTTTTCTCATCTGTGAAATAGGAATGATAACAATAATATTTGAATCCTCGGGTTGCTGTGACAAGTGCCAGGCACATAATAAAGATAAACTACAGATGAGACCTTATGTCCTTATTATGTAAAACTCTGACAGCAACATTTCAAGTGCAGTTTGGAAAGCGGCCAGTCTGGCCTTGGGTAAAACCTCACTTCCGCGGGCTTCTGCAGAAGGAGTGTCCCCCAGCCTGGCCCTCTGGAATCCTCCTTTTGAAACCGGCAGTTTACAATGTCCTACAAGGCTTCATTGTTTTCACCTCAGCAGGGAACACGTGTTCCTTCTGCATACACGCACTTGACTTTGACACAGGCTTTTCATCTCTGGGACTCGGGAGGGCATGGCAAGACTGCCCGGGAAACCCGATCTCCCCAACCCTCAATTCTAATCGTGTTGTTTCTTAGACGCGGTCTCACCTATAATTCATTTTTAATGACAGTTTGAGAAGAAAGACATCGCAAAGCAAATCTTACACGACGTTCTCATCACCAATGGCATTTAATATCCTAAAGCAAATGCTTTATGGCATTGCATCGCAGGCCTCAGGCAGAATGAAGGCAGGCTATTATTTTTTGCCTTTTGTGCACCTTTTGTGTGCTTGGGGGTCACTCACTTTAGGGAATGCCTGTCTGTTATGCCTGGGGGATTTGTTCTGGGGGGATTTAGGATGGTCGCAGGGTCCACCAGGATGTTTGGGAGACTTTTACACAATGAGGCGGCCTGTGGGGTGGTATCCAGAGCTGGTAACATGAGAAAGTTATGAGAATATAAGCCAGGCCTGATCTGGGGTTCCTCGCCATTCACCTGAGGGGCCCCTTCCCTTCCAGGGAAGTCGATACGGTGAAAATCAAACCAAAGCGACAGCAAATAAAAACAGTCCCTACCTCTCCTCTCCCCAAACCCCAGCCAGACTTGGGAAGAAATGTGAACGTCTGTGCTCCAATTCACTTCCATCTGACAAATATTTTCTGAGTATTTCAATGTGCCTTCGATGAGCCTGGACATGAACTCACAGAGGTCAGTACCATTCTCCTTAGTGTGACACAGTCTAATTCAGCCGTCAGTGTCTAAGCACCTACAGCACCCAGGGAGCCGGACCAGCCGCCAGTGGAGTGGCTGCCAGGGGGACTGTCTCAGGCTGCAGGCTTCAGAGAGTTAAAAGACACACAAATGTGCAAGATCGGTGAGATCAGAAGCTACTGGATGCACCTAGAACAGTCCCTGTTCATGCATGGTTAGCAAATGAATGGTTTGACCAAAGAACCAGCAGTAGAACAAAGTGATCCGAATAACCCGAATGCGCACATGACAAGCGTTTGCTTCCTTCTGTCCCCTCCTTTCATTCCCCAACGGGTGCTGTAGGAAGAGGATCTGGCATAACATCTCACCAGACTCACCCACCATGAAGGGTCATCCGCATCTGCCAGAGAGACGTGTTGATGCTCCCTGATAAGACATTTGGAAGACTCGTGTTCCTGTCTGCCTCTGATTTCCTAGGAATGAACCACGGGAGGGACCGCTGCTTGCCTTGCATGCGTTCGCTGGGCCAGGAGGAAGGTGCTTTACTTCCTGGTCGCAGAGTGTACTCTGCCCTCCTGTTCTGATGCTGAGGCTCCTGAAAGAGGGGTCACAAGAATAAGGGCAACATTAGCTGGGCTTCTACTAGGTGCAGACACAGAGCTCAGACCCACGTGTGCATCGGCTCTGAGTAATTCCTGTATCAGAGAGGGGCTGGGAGCAGAAAATCAGGTGACGGGGGTAGAAAGCTCAGCACAGAGCCGGAACGTATTAATGCTTAACAGAGGGCAGTTTCTTTATCATATCTTCAGTTACACGTGTGGAAACTGAGGCTTGGAGAAGCGGAGGGAGGGAAGCAGCTATGAATGGAGACCCGGGAGATAATAGCACCCAGAACATGTGAGCTTCCCAATCATGGTAAGGAGCTTATCCTAACACTGGAGCTGGGTAACTTCGGCTAAGTTATTTCACCTCTCTGCGATTCCAATAACAACAAAAACAATAATAATAATAGGTTGAATTGTATGAAAATGCCCGTCTCCTACCTTAGCAATATTTGAATGTCAGTGATTTCATAAGCTTCAATTTAATAACAACAACTTTCTCATGGTGCCCATGTGAGGATTGAAAAATATGTAAAAGCTGAACACAGCACCCAGTAAACTGTGATCCCTCAAGACATGGCAGTTAGTTTAATTATCATCTCCATGGCTTTCTTGGATAAAAGAAGAAGTGAGATCTATTCATATGGGCATCGGAAGCAAAGGCACGACCGTATTTTCCACACCTGGACAAGCCTGTGTCATGGGGGCCTCATCCCCACCTCCAGGGGTTGGTGATACGGGATCAGCAATTTCCTCCATCCAGCCACATAGGTAAATGTTTTACCAGCTACCCTTACAGCCCCCTTTCCACCGCAGGGCACAGCTCTCCAAGCCCGAGCACTCTCCTTTGAACCAGAACTCTGGAATTGTTGGGGGCCCCAGGGTCCTTTCTTTTCTTCTTAGGGGAGGGGGAGCTGGGGGGTGGGCCAGAGGGCAGGTGTGCGTTATAGATTCGAGCATAATGAGGGAGAAGGAGGCCATTTCCAGAAGTCTGTGTTAATGAGAACTTGGCTCCCCTGAAGCTGGGTGGGCTCAGAAACATCTTCATCTTCATCGTTATCAGTTTCTTCGATGTATCACGGCAGCAGCTGCATCTTTTTTTCTCATCAGCTGCTGCTACTGCTTCTTTTGTTCACTGCTCTCCTCCCCCTCTTCCTCCTCTTTCTCTTCTTCCTCTTCCTCCCCCTCCCCCTTCCCCTCCTCCTCCGCCATCTTTTTCTCCTTCTTCTTCTTCTTCGCCATCAGACAAAGCCACTGTACTGACACAGATGTAGAGAACAAAGGTATAGATACCAAGGGGGAAAGGGGTGGGGTGGGAGGAATTGGGAGACTGGGATCGACACATATACATTATTGATACTATGTATAAAATGGACAACTGATGGGAACATACTGTATAGCACAGGGAACTCTACCTAATGCACTGTGGTGACCTACATGGGAGGGAAGTCCAAAAGGGAGGGGATATCTGTATGTGTATGGCTGATTTCATTCTGTTGTGCAGTGGAGGCTAACACAACATTGTCAAGCAACCATACTCCAATACAAATTAATTAAAAAGAAAAAGATTCCCTTCCACATTCTGTTGCCATCTTCCCCTCCTGGGTTCTCATTCTAATTGGGTTTGGGGTTTCTCCTCTCCCCACAACCATCATGATTCAGCAATACACAAAGCTTCAGACCTTCCCTGATCCTGCTGTCCCTTCACCACTACCACCCCTGCATCACAAAATCCTACCTATCCTGGATCCAATGGGCTCAGTGGCATCCCCTAGATCAGAACCAATGGTAGACTAATTGCAGCCCTCAATTAGTGGGCTCAAACCTCAAAACCTGGGGCTAGGCAGGCATGGTTGTAGAGCAGATTGAACCACTGTTGGGGTCTTCAACAGGTGAGGGGGTGGGTTGAACAACAGATCCAAATGGAGCAGAAGAGAACCCTCCGCTGCCCTCAGCGAGGTTCCAACAAAACCAAACCAGAGAATACCCCAGAACTTTGGGAGTGTCTGCTTTGCTCACACCCTTAACCACCAATTGCCAACAAACAACAGGGATTGGATCCCAGAAGGTCGACATTTAATGTGGCTGTAATTAACTGGATCAGAATTAGCCCAATCTGGGCAACTCAGAGTGCCTTTCCATGGAATTTAGATGATGATGATTGCAATGATGGCAATGATGATAATAATGACACTGGTGATGGCAATGGTGGTGGTGATGATGGTGACGATGATGAGACAATGACAGTGTGATGGCGATGGTGGTGGTGATGATGGTGACGATGATGAGACAATGACAGTGTGATGGCGATGGTGGTGGTGATGATGGTGACGATGATGAGACAATGACAGTGTGATGGCGATGGTGGTGGTGATGATGGTGACGATGATGAGACAATGACAGTGTGATGGCGATGGTGGTGGTGATGATGGTGATGATGATGAGACAATGACAGTGTGATGGCGATGGTGGTGGTGATGATGGTGACGATGATGAGACAATGACAATGTGATGGTGATGGTGGTGGTGATGATGGTGATGATTGATATCACTTACTCTGTCAACCACTTGAATGGTTTATGTACCTTACTCCTTACAAACCCTATAAGGTAAGGAGGTAAGGAAGTGACGAATAATAATTGTATAGACGAGAAAACCAAGAAAATTTCCCAGATGGACAGAATTGGTAACTGGTGGAGCAGGGAAAGCTATTCAGCCCAGAAAGAATAATGGAAGCAAGTGTGAGAAACAGAGATAGAATTCTCTCCAGGGTCAAAGTTCTAGACCTTTCTTCACCCTACTTAAACCCCTGCCCTTGGGTTCTGTGAGACACCTCATTCCCATTTTTCTTAAGCTTCATTTGATTTCTATTTCTTTCAATCAGACAAACGCTAGTAAATAGAGTCACTGAACTTTGTCTCCAAACAGAGTGTGTGGTGATCCTTTTAAATGTGACACTGAGCCAGGGCTGGGATTAAGGTGAAACAAATCAGACAGCTAGGGCACACAATTTAAGGAGGCATTCACTCTCAGGGACAGGCAAGTGAGGGGGCATTTGCACAGATCTGACAGTGTCTCCTTAAATTTTGCAACCTAAGTTCCTCACTTCCTTCACTCTAAACTCAGCCCTGCTTAAGCAACTCCCTTTCCTTTTCTGCCATGGTTTATCCAGCTATAAAATGAGGACGTTGAACCCAGGATTACAAAGAGCCATCTTGGGTGTGATATTCTGATTCTGGCAAATAAATGACATACCTGTTACAAACCTCATATCCCACGTCTGTGGCAGACATCACTAATCAATAATGGCTTCTTTTTTTAAATGAATTTATTTATTTTATTTATTTATTTTTGGCTGCGTTGGGTCTTTGTTGCTGTGCGTGGGCTTTCTCTAGTTGTGGCGAGCGGGGGCTACTCTTCGTTGCAGTGCGTGGGCTTCTCATTGCGGTGGCTTCTCTTGCTGTGGAACACGGGCTCTAGGCACGTGGGCTTCAGTAGTTGTGGCTTGCAGCTCTAGAGCGTGGGCTCAGTAGTTGTGGCGCACAGGCTTAGCTGCTCTGTGGCATGTGGGATCTTTCCGGACCAGGGCTCGAACCCGTGTTCCCTGCATTGGCAGGCGGATTAGTAACCACTGTGCCACCAGGGAAGCCCAATAATGGCTTCTTCATGAGCCTGGACATGTCCTCAGAATCCAGCTCCACATAGAGCCATGAGGATCTACTGGTAAATATTTATAATTGGCCAATAAGAGGAAACTTCTCGAGGACAGAAACGGGGTTTTACCCGCCTCTCTCTCTCTCCCCTCTCTCCCCAGCTCCTAAAACGCTACCTGATACAGATGAAGCTCTGCATGTATTTTCAAATTAAACTGAAACTTCACCAATGTGCATGGAGAACTACCTACACAGGCAATTACTGTTCATATGAATACCCACGCAAATACGGATGTGCATCTCACACACACACACACACAAACACACACAAACACACACACACAAACACACTTCTGTGCATAATGTATCATGGCCCACGTGTACAGCGGGGCCAGATTAGGCTCCTAACAATGAAAAGATCATGTTCCTTCCAACTCTCATAAACTTCAAAATAATCATTTAAAATCAAAATAATAAAGAGTCTAGAAGTCCAAAAAGTTCTGGCCTTTGTCACAATAATTACCTTAACTTTTTTCAATATCAAATATCAGCATCATTAAGAAATGAGGAGGGAGTTTGGTGTCTATGATTTGCTCAAACATGCCTTGAGACTTGTGTGGGATCATGTAGCACTGAAAACAATCTCACATACGCGTAAATGTGGACATGTCCACATAGAAACATGCACAGTGTTACACGTGCACATGTGCACACATGTTCACAATTACACACTTAGACTTGCATATACACTCTCCATGCATTGTTCACATACATATATGTGACCACACACATTCTAAACATGCATGCACATGTGTCCCCTTATGTATAGGCATGTATACACTTGGCAAAGCACACATACCCACAAATGCACAGGATGACATTTATATCCACCCGAATGTACAGACACAGATACCCAAGCACACCCTTTTAGGTCCCCACTTGAGTGTATTTGTACACCTATATGCACAGACATATACCCACACATACACACACCCACTTGGATGCCCATATTCTCTCTCTCTCTCTCACACACACACACACACACACACACAATCTGCCATCCCTCCAACATAAGACCCTCAAGGCCACTCCTCTGCGGGCCTTCACTGTCAGGGAGCCTGGTAAGAATCATCAGGGCAGCTCGACAGTGATAACAATTTCCAGAGCCAACAGAAGGGAGCTTAATTCACAGTGAAAAGCTGACAGGGCCGGCGCCTCCGCGTGCTTTCTGCCAGCTCCTACTAACTCAGCCCAGCGTAGGGAGGTGGCAGACTCTTGGTGCCCTCCAGCCATGTCATCTCCTAATGATGGCAACGCTTTGACAAAGCTGAGCAACACAGCCGGTAGGTGTGAAGTTGGAATTAATTTTCTTTCGGAAGGTCAAGTGCATTAATGAGCTTTTGGCTGGCTCGTATTGTTCTTTTCTCCTTTTTGCAAGAGGGAAAGAGAAAAAAAAAGGAGAAAGGGACAATTAACTGGAGCTGTTTTCTTCTTTCTCTTCTCCTCCCTTCTGAAGACTTGGCCCCTTTTCCAGAAGCCCAGTAAGTAGACCCCTGTGGGCAGACAGATGGGCTCAGACGTGGCCTATCATGGAACAGTTTATTCCCCCACTGCACTGGGAAAGTCTCAGCATTAGACCTGCCTCGAGGGACAGGGGATAAGTAAAGAAGAACAAAATATACATCTCAGCCTTTAAGGAGTTTCAGTAGATATTAAGTTAGTAAAACAAATGGGTTTCATTGTATATGTCATTCCTGATTGATTAGTAGTGGCTGCCTGGAGCTGTGTGGGGAAAGCAATGAGCAATGGAGGCTCTTCAGGCTCAATGGGCAGGAGAGTCATGATTGATTAGCAATGTCTGCCTTGAGCATCATATAAGGCAGTTGCAGCATAAGCAGAGCTATTTAAAAAAAAAAAAAAAGAAATACCTAGAATTCAACAGGTTAGGGATAAATAGAAAACTCAGTAAATAAGTATATTTAAAACCTAGAAAAAAAAAGAAAGAGTCCATAAGAAAACTTAAGGAAGAAGCTACATGTAAACAGGAATTGTAAACTCAAATGGCTTTAGGTACCAGGAAGGTGACAGAATGATTCCTGTGGCCCAGATGGGGCTTTTGCTAAGCTCTAGAGTGTAATTCTCGTTTAAAGAGGGGAATTGCTACTTCCTTCAACCAATCCCTGCCATGGAAGAAGGGGGGCCGGATATTAGCACACCCACCAAATTTTTTTCAAGAGAAATAAAAAACGTGGCTGATTTTTTTAAGTGTGAAGTTCTGTGATGTTTACTGTTGTCAAAAATTTTTTATTAAAAAAATTATTCTGTAAGCTCCCAAATATCTTGGATTTGCCCAGAAAGAGGCCAGTTTGGGCCTCTGTTTTTGAGTAAAATGGAAGTATAGGAGAAAGCTCTGTTGGTGGTAATCAGCGTGGTCTCTCATCTGTTTTCCCCTCCAGGCTTCATACTCTCTAAGGGCAGAGAGGGTGTGTGTGTGTGCAAGTGCGTGTGTGTGTCTGTGTAGACTCACGACCCTGCACCCTGCACCTGCATGCTGGCACACACTCACACTCAATAAATACATGTTAAATGAATGGATGAAAGGATCAAATCCCACCCTGACTTCTATAAAGCCATTCGGGGTGTCCAAATGTTTCCCAGCTTATAATGACACATCACTGTCTCTTCTTTAATTCTTGGAGATAAAGAGTATTCTCCCTTTCATGATAGGGATTCAATCTGTCAGAATTCAAATTCGAGTTTTACCTCTTCCTAGCTGTGTGACTTCAGGCTAGTCACTTCACTCCTCTGAGTCCTAGTTTTCACTCTTGTAACATGGGACTAATAATAGCATCTGCCTCACAAAGCTATTGTGAGCAATAAATCAGGGGAATCTGCAATTTCTCTTGTAAACCAGGAAAATTTTGAGAGGGAAAGGTGACACTATAAATAATTGCTCTGGTACATTGAGCATAAATATCCTGAGTCACCTGGCTATCTGGTCACCCCAAGCTAACTAGACTCATCTACACAAAGCACTTAGAACAGTGCCTGGCACTTAGGCCTCCATACTGTTAGGTGACATCATGAGAAAACCACAGTCAAGTTTCTGCCTCACTCTCTCTTACTCCTTTGCAATGTGGAGTGATGGAAAGAGCTTGGGTTCAAGGTTCTCGGTTCTGTCACCTCACTTTTCGTTAAGCACCTGCTCAGAGGAGATGGCAGCTGAGTCACACATGAAAGGGAAGTAATGATTTTGCCAGGCAACATGTGTAGGGATAGAAAGAGGGAACTTTCGGACAAAAAAAAAAAAAGAAGAGTTTAAACAAAAGTTTGGTGTCCAGTTCGTGCGCTATTGGGTGTGCCCCAACTGGAAGCAGATCCTTAAGGACCACAGGTCCAAAACGTTTGTGAGTCTGAGAAATCAGGCTCGAAAGATGATGTGCGTGGGCTTTAAACACATTTGTTATCTGTTACATCATCTGTAAGAGACCTGCCAAACGAGGATTGTGCACAAAGACACCAACATGAAAACAACAGATTTTCCTGGGAAGAATCTCAAAGACCAGTGACCCAATTACCAGATCATATTTTAAAAGGATGTTGTAAAATTCCCTTATTAAAAAAGAGGACAGGAGATAGTCACCACTACTCCCTTTTTTATTACCATTATTGTAGAATGTCACGAGCAGAGAAGGCAAACTTTAATAAAACAAGCCTCTAAAGAAAAGAAAGTCTCCTTTCTAATCTGGGAAAACTTAGTGGGATTTAACTGAGATAAAGTTCCAGGCTCCCATCTCAGTGACCCTCCAGCAACTGCTTTGCAAGTGTGACATTTGCTCACGTCCATCCTCCGCATTCCGTTCATCTGTTCTTGTCTCCCAAACAGGAGAACACTGACGGGGCAGACCCGCAGCTCATTCATGATCAGAAACACCTAGGTGCTTCCCAAACCCTGTACCTTCAGAGCAGGATGCCACCGGGGACTGTCTGACTTGCTTTCTTCCAGCTCACAGTTTTCTCAGAAAGACACCAGCCCAGGAATCTGGGATCACCATTCTTGCAAACTGCACCTCTTCCAGAAAGACATCTTCTTGCCCCCTTCTTAGTCATGGCTTGAGCTCCCCCTTCTCTTGCGGACAGTTGCAGCCTGGATCAGGGAAGAGCTTACACTGTATCATGGCTCATTTCATTTCATTCATGGCTCACTGAGAGCAAGTGTTTGATGAGCAGGTACTACGTTCAGGCTCTGTATTGCCAGAGTTCTGTCTCTGTATTAGACAGACACTGCCTAGGCACGGGGGATGCAGCAGTGAACATGGCAAAGCCTTGACCTGGTGGAGTGGACATTCTCAGACTAGATGTACTTCCCACATTTATCTGCTTGATGAGTTCTTCCTGTAATAACTCAAGATCCAGCTCAAAGACCTTGACTATCCCCCCAATTTATTCCATGACCATCCTCCTTGGGAAAAAAAAAAACAACTCCATTCTTCTTAGCCCTTGCTTCTCTGGCCTCTTTCATACTTGCAACATTCTGCCTTGCACTACAGTGACTAGCCAACGTGCCTACCGAGTAGTTAGAATGGGTATCTTGCTATTGAGAGGGCAGGCTCCAGGGTCTGAGAGCCTGGGTTTGAAGCCTCGTCCCTCTACTTCTATCTGTGTAAACTTGGGCAATTGCCTTAGTTTCTCTGTGCCTCCAATTGCTCATCTGTAAAATAGGAACCATAATCATGCCAACTCATAGGGTGCTGTGAGAATTCAAGGAGATAGTCGATAAGTCACGCATTTAGCACAATGTGTGGGGCATGGTAAAGGCTCAAAAATATCAGATATTTTTAGTCTTTTATTGAGCATATATTAGTTGACTACTGTGGCAGATATTACTATTATCATTGGTGGCTGGTGTTCCTTTAGGAGTCTATACTTCCCAGCCTCTTTGCAGTCAGGAAGAGTCATATGATTAGTTGTGACCAAAGAAATATTAAGAGAAGTGATATATGTCACTGCAAGGAAAATTCCCTAGATAATACTCCATAGTTTATCTTGCCCTGCTGCAGAAACCAATGAACTCCACATGGTGAACCTCCTTCAACTTGGATCCCTGACCGTATGGATCCCTGAGTGACTGTATGGATTCCTGAGTGACTGCACTGGACAGGAAATGTGTGTGAGAAATGAATATTTGTTAATTTAAGATACAGAGGTTAAGGGATAAGTGCATTAGTGCAGAAGAACCTAGAACGCTTTGACTAGTACAAGTACCAACTATGCTGCAGGCTCTGAACCAGGCCCAGCAGTAACAGTCTTGAGCCAGAGTCATATTCATGGACTTCAAGGAGCTTGCATTTTGGGGACTGCATATGCTTATGCTTGAATGAATGAAGAGTGACCATGGCTGCTTAAGACCCAACCTTGTGGCTACCTTTATGCCAGATACTCATCAGCCTGAAGGCAGACTTTCATTTCAATTCCAGCAGCCCAGTGTATGACTGTGGGCACCTTTTGAGGTGAATGCCAGGCTCCAGGTAATTCTCTCCTTGGGGAAAACATCTTGCCTTACTTCCAGATATACCCTAAGTGATGCATCACATGACCCTGCTCATCTGATCATAGCTGATTGGTCCAGGGGCAGTCACCAATCAGAGTCTTTCTTGGAAACTAGTAACTGGTAAGGTGAGACACAAGGCATGTCAATGGCAGCACGGTAGGGTGAAGGCCCATGAAACCTCCCCTACTGAAGACCCCAGAGCTGCCCTTTTCCCTTCCTTTCTTGAATCTTCGTTGTCCAGCTGTATGTTGACATCCTGAGATATCTCCATGTCATCTTAATAAATGTCTTTCTTTTATTTTTCCTAAGCTAGCCGAAATTGATTTATGTAGTTTTCGACCAAAGGACCTTGCCAGTATACTAACATGGGCACATAGTAGGACTTCAGTTAATGCAATGTGATGAATAAATGATATGTGAAAGGAAAGAAGAAAGGGGAGGGAAAGAAATCAGGGAGATAGAGAAGAAGAAGGGGAGGAGGCAGAGAAAGCTCGGACACACAAATACCAAAAATGCTCCCCAGGTGATTCTGAAGAGCACCTCTAGTTAATGACCACTGGAGGCTTCAGGATCTTAAAGACCCAGGTTCCAATCTTGACATTACCCTTGCCTAGCTGTGTGACCTTAGGCAAGGAGCTTCACCTCTCTGAACCTCTATTTTTCCATTTGGCAAATGAGCTCATAAAGCCATTCTGTCTTATCATGAAGATTTTATAAGGGATGCATGGAAAGACACCTACCACAGGTCCCGGCATGTATTAACCACCAGGGAAACATGAATTCCCTTCTCTCCTCCCATCAGGAAAGAGCACTTTGCTCCCTCCCCTCCTGCCTCCCTTGAATCCCAGAAAAGGTAAGAGAGCTCCTTTTGAAAAGGTCTCTTTTTTGGCAGCCATCTTTGAATTTCTCAGCTATTATTTGGCGCTTGGAGTTCACACATCTGTGATGGATGAGCAGGGAACAGAGTCACCTCGTTAGTGTTTGAAATCACTGGTTGGAATTGGGAGGGAAGACAGCCCAAGGTCCAACACCTTAAACGGAGAAATAACATACGTTTCCCTAAAAATGAAGAAAGGTGGGCAGAAAAGGGAGACACACAAATCATTGCAAGGAGTTATTTGACCTGCTTGAAAACTTATTGCTGGTAATGGCCAACCTGTTGGGTGGTATTTTATTAACACTAAGAGATTTTTACAGGATATGTCTCACATTGCTCTCCAAGAGTCTCAGGAATTCATTAAATATTAAAAGGTAGTGCTCTGGATTGTTCAGTTAAACATGCCCTCCTGATGAGGTTTCCCACAAGTTAGAGACCTGGAAAAAGCAAGCAGGCACAGAATGGATGTTCGCTGCCAGCCTCGGCAGGGAAGATAATAAAATAATAATAGCCGTGAATGTTTACTGGTTGTTTACTGTGTGCCAGGCACTAAACTAAGCACTTTACATGTTTTTTAATACACTTTATAAAGAAGGTATTATTAGCATCCCTGTTTTACAGATGGAGAAATTGAGGCATAGATTTCAAAGCTAGTGTGAATGGGAAGAAATGGAGACATATTATTAGCCATGCTTTGGAGCTGGGCACATGAGGGCTCTTCCCGATCTTCTTACTAGCTGTGTGGCTTCCAGTACGTTACTAAGCCTTTCAGAGCCTCAATTTCGTCTTGTACAAACTGGAAATTATCCCCACCTTACAGGTGAGGCAATGGAGACCCAGGTCACAGAGCTAATAAATGGTGTGGCCAGAACTCAGTCAATGGTCTTAGATTTGATCCAATTACTTATGCTGCATGATGAAGAACTCCAGAATTTAGTTTAAAACAGCCATCTCATTTTGCACATGATTTTGTAAGTCAAGAATTTGAGAAAGGTTCAGCTGGGCAGTTCAACTAGGATCCACATGCAGTTAGCTGGGGATCCACTTCCAAGATGTCTGTTTTTACTCCCATGCACTTATCCTTCTTTATATGGCATCTCATCCTCCAGAACCTCTTCATTTGGCTTGGGCTTCCTTACAACATGGTGGTGTAGAGTCGCTGGACTCATTATAGGGTAGTTGGTTTGCCCCCAGATGAATGTTCCAAGAGACAAGAAGCGGAAGCATCACTTGCACCATAATCTGTTGGTCAAAGCAATATCATACCACTACTCTCTCTTGATTCAAGGAGAGGAGACATATACTCTCACCTCTCAATGGAAGGAATGCCAAAGAATATGCAGCCATCTTTAATCTGTCTCATTGATAAATAAGAAGCCAATAAATGATAACTTTTACTTAGAAAAAAATCTATAAAATAGAGCAGTTAATAGCCACCCACCCACCCAAGGTTATTAGGAGGATTAAATTAATGAATGTAGAGTTTGATGCCAAAAACTCAGCAAAAAGCAGGTGCAGAATGAGAGTATGTTCCCTCTCTTTAGCGGCTACTGAATGCCCCAGCCAGGAAGGTAGCATTATCTCAAGTGTAGGGTGCCAGATAAATTACAAGACATCCAGTTAAACTTGTGTTTCAGACAAACAATGAATAATGTTTAGGGTAAGTATGTCCCATGCAATATTGGGGACATATTTATACTAAAAAGTTAGTTGTTGTTTATCTAAAATTCAAATTTAAATGGGCATCCTATTTTTTTCATTTGCTAAATCTGGCAGCCCTACCAGCTTGTAGGGAGAAGAGCTGAGACCAAGAATTCTGATTTCAGCCTTTGGCCACAGAGTCCATGAAGACCGAATTTGAAATTTGAATTAGGGAGCCATACATGGTTTGTCCAGGCATGGCAGCTCTCTTTCCTCCAATCACGCCAAAAAAGCAGCTGAAGGGAAAGAAAACAGAAGTCTAAAGGCTTCCCAACCTTCCAACCATCTTGATCCCATCCGCAAGGGTGGGTGTCCAATATTTATTACATTTATCCAGTCATGGAGCTCACTGTCAAGTCATGGAGCCCTGGAGAAGTGGCTTCACTCAGTTTTCTAATCTGTGAAATGGAGGTGTTTGTTAATAGTAGCAATTCAACCCAAAGGGATACTGTGAGGAATAAATGAGGCAAAATTAAAAAGTGCTTAGAGCAGCTCCTGATCCATGGTAACTGCTCAATGTTAGCTTTTATTAATATCAGTGGTGAAGCAGACATGCAGACACATCAGATGCTGCAATAACTGAACCAATAGAAAGATTAGGGAAGAAGTAAGGGATGGAAGAGAGAGATAGTGAGGGAAGCTTTACAGAAGTTACAGCTAAGAAGGGTTGTGATAGATGAAGTGGAGTTTGCCAAACAGACAAGGAGGAAAGGCTCCAATGAAGAGGAAACAGCATCTGTAAGGAGATAAAGGAAAGAAGTAAGATGTAAAAGGAGCTCCAAGTAGCTCAGTGTTGATGGAGAGTGGAATGGAATTTGAAGTTCTAGGGGCAGAGTGATGGGAGATGAGCCCAGAGAGACAGCCCTTGACAAGTTTTGGGTACCACACGGGGGCATGGCTTTTTCTGGGGCCCTAAAACAAGTCTCAGTAGAGGAAGGAACCAATGAGCTTTGAGCGTGGACCAAGTCCAAACCGTTGTAGTGGGGAAGATCAGAGGGCAAATTAAGATTAAGAAAGAGAGACTTCTACATTATTCCAGATGGCAAGACGCAAGTTTGAGGCAGTAGAAGTGAGGCTATGCACAAGTGAAAAGCTGAGAGACAAATTTCTGGTGTAGAGTAGAGACCGCATTTCCAGCTTCCAGCCAGAGTGAGAAATTTGACCTACACAGTAAAACACTAGAAAAGTACATTATGCCCAAATATCTTCTTAACTCACAGCTTGAGTGTGAAACTCATGCCTATAATTGAGGAAATGGGAATTTCTATAACTCTGAGAAATAATCGGAGCGACCATCCCACTCTAACGCTCCTCTGACTTTCCAGTTGAGGGTGCTAGGAGCTCATCCCAAAGGAGAGCAGGAAGAGGTAGCCAAGAAAGTAGTAGTCTGTAGTTGTTGTACTAGTGGTTTGAGCCCTAAAGCTAAAAAGAAAATCTTAATAACTTACCCTCTTAACCATCCTGAATCTAATAAGAGCTGCCATGTATTGAGCCATTGGTCTGTGCCAAGTATTGAGTCAAAACTTTTAAATATATTTTATTCTCTCAGCAATCCATTGAGCATTAGTAAAATCATATCCATTTTACAAATGAGAAAACTGAGGCTTTAGTTTACCACCCAATCACTAATCTAGTGAATGGGAGAGACCCAGGGACCCAGGAATGGTGACCACAGGCTCTGTGCTCTTAACTACCACGCCAGAATTCAACATTTCCCAAACAGCAATCCATTGTGTGTATACCATCTATACTGTAATTTACTTAACACTATTTAAAATTAAGCCTATGTTGACTTATCCTGAATAATAATGTGGTAAATATCCAGAAATTCATAAACATGAAAACAGAGTATAACCATCCAAATACGTACTATTTATACACTATTATGTATTGAGCTAAGAGGTCAGCACAAAAGACTACTTTCCGTATGAATCTATTTGTACAAAGTTCAAGATCAGGCAAACTAGTCTGTAGGGATAGAAATCAGAATAGTAGTTGCCTTTTGGAAACAGGGATGAGTGGATAGACAGAAAAAAATACATGAAGAAACTCTGTAGGGTAATGGCAATGGTTACATTTTGATTGGGATGTTAGTTACACGGGTGTATACATTTGTCAGAACTCATCAAACTATAAATTTAGGATCTGTGCATTTTATTGGATGTAATTATACTTCAATTAGAAAAACAGAGATCTCAAATTTGGGCTTTTGACATTATCTTCAAATGAGGTTCAACATAGGCTCACATAGACACCCTTCATATAATTTCACATAACCTTAAACAAGGGTGCCTTTTCTAAACATTTGCTATACATAAGGATTGGTTATTTTGTATATAGCATGATTGTTTTGTGTTGCTTTTTTGTGTAAATATTTTCATGTGTTAGGTGTAAACATTTAAAATATGCTGTATTTTCTGTTAAAAATAAATGTTTTGCTAGAATAAGTTCCTGACTCTATCACTTAGAAGCTGCATAATCTTAAGTCGTTATATGTCTTCTTTTGTTTCAGTTCCTTTATCCATAAAATGTGTTGATAACGATGAATACATCCCAGGATGGAGTCATATCCATATACAAATGTAGGTGATGGTAAAAGCACCCTTTTAGATATGAAGATATTATAGGAACGTGGCTGATAATATAGCATATAAAGCACCTTCCTTATTTAAGAGCAATCTCCCCATAAAACAAAACCTGTGATCATTCGTTCATTTATCCATTCAACTAATATTCCTTGAGTGCCCAGTCTATGTCAGGCACAATTCTCGGTGGTGAGTATATTGCAGGAAAAGTGATAAGGGAGGTAAATTGATTATCATGTATGGAAAACGCTGAACACTTAGTCTGTACTCCATAAAGGGTGGTTACTATTGTTACTATTAATCATCAAAAACAATTATTTTCACTTCATTTTCCCTCACCCATATATCCCCGATACTTTCCTTTCCCTTAAATCTTCAATCCAAGTGCAGAATTATAACATGAGTCAGAGAGACCTTCTTCGAAGCTCAATCAACACTTTTAACATTTATTCAACAAATATGTGTTAAATCCCTACTATGTAGCAGACACTATTCTAGCTGCTGGGGGCATAGCAGTGAACAAAATAAATTTTAAAAATCCCTGCCTTTGTGGATATTACATTAGTTGAGGGAGAGAGATACTAACCAAATAAGCAAACAGATATTGATTGTTGCATGGTGATAAGTGCTATGGAGAAAAATAAAGAATGGAAAGTTCATATGGAGTGTTTGAGAGAGGGGTGCATGGCAATTTTAAACAGGGTGATCAAGCAAAGGCTCACTAGTAGATGAGCTTTAAGTCAAAATCTTAAGGAGGTTGAAGAATTAGCCATGTAGATATTTAGGGGAAGAGCATTCTAGGCAGAGAGAACAGCAAATGCAAAGGCCACTAGATGGGAGCATGCCTGGCATATCTGAAAACAACTTGGAGGACTTTGGGGCTGGAGCAGAGTAATCATCAGAGGAGAGGGGAAAGGAGATGCAGTCAGAGATACCCTGGAAAATGTCCCCAGCATTGTCCTCCTAGCGGGCCATAGTTGACCACTTACTATAACACCTCACCTCCTCAACTTCTCCTCATGCTTCCCCAGGAATGGAGGCCAGCTGAATCAACTTACAACTGAAAATTGTGCAGCTTGTTTGGGTCTAGAATTGTGATTCCCAAACTGTGTTTCAAGGCTTTCTGGGATGATGCATAGAATTCACAGGGTTGCACAAGATATTTTAAATTTTTAATGGAAATAGAGATACTTAACATTTATTGGACACCATATGAACTACATCTATCAAAGAAGTACACGGTTCTAATATTACACTGCACTACATTCATTTTGCTCTGAGGTCTACCTCCTATGATATTAATATAGTCACTCCTTTTTTTTTGATCAGTGTTGTCATGATACACCTTGCTCCATTCTTTTACTTTCAACCAATCTATCCCTTTATATTTAAAGTGAGTCTTTATCTTTTAATTGATGTGTTTAGTCATTTACATTTAATGTAATAATTTATATACTAAGATTTAAGCCTGCCATTCTATTATTTGCATTTGTTTGTCCCATTTTTGACTCCTGTGTTTCCCTTTCTTATCTTCCTGCAGGACTTGAACATCTTTTTGTATTCTATTTTAATTCATCTGTAGTATTTTTTGTATAGCTCTTTGTGTTAATTTTTAGTGTTTGCTCTAGGAATTTATATGTATACATATAATATTCAATATTAATATAATATAATATGGTATAGTCTTGAATATATTACAGATTAATAATATTGATAATATATTATATTTGTCTACTAATTACTATGATGTAGTATGATATTACCACATCATATTCATATATTAGATGAATATAATATTTTGATATATATTTTCAATATTCATATAATATATTATATATATATAACAGTCTTATGGCTTCCAGTAAACTCAGAACATAGCAATCTTACCAATTATGTCTTTATAATACAGTTTTTGTAAATATTACCTCTATGTACATTGAGAACGACAGTAGACCATGTTGTAACTTTTGCTTTCAATGATTGAACACAGTTTTGAAAACTCAGAGGAAACTAATCTATTATATGTACCCAGATATTTACCATTTCTACTGCTGTTTCTTCACTGCTGATGCTCCAATTTTCTTTCTGTTATCATTTCTTTTCTATGTGAAGAACTTCCTTTAGCAATTTTTTTTAAAGCAGGCGTGCTGGAGATAAATTTTCTTAGTCTTCCTTCATCTGAGAAAGTTTTGTTTCACCTTCATTCTTGAAGGATATTTTCTCTGGATATAGAATTTACAATAGACTTTTCTTTCAGCACTTTACAAATATGACACTTTCTTCTGGCCTCCATGATTTCTGATGAGAAATCCACTGTCATTTGAAATGTCTTCCCCCTATGTGTAATGCATCACTTCTCCCTGATTGCTTTTAATTTTTTAAAAAATGTCAGAAAATTGATTATGATCCATCTGAGTATGTATTTCTTTAGGTTTATTCTGTATGGTATTCACTTAGCTTCTTGAATTTGTAGGTTTATGTCTTTTGCAAAATTGGGGAATTTTTTTTTTTTTTTTTTTTTAATGGCTGTGTTGTGTCTTAGTTTCTGTGCGAGGGCTTTCTCTAGTTGTGGCAAGCAGGGGCCACTCTTCATCGCGGTGCGTGGGCCTCTCACTATCACGGCCTCTCTTGTTGCGGAGCACAGGCTCCAGACGTGCAGGCTCAGTAATTGTGGCTCACGGGCCCAGCTGCTCCGCGGCATGTGGGATCCTCCCAGACCAGGGCTCGAACCCATGTCCCCTGCATTGGCAGGCAGATTCTCAACCACTGCGCCACCAGGGAAGCCCCCTGGGGAATTTTTTTGTCCATTATTTTCTCAAATATTTTTCAGCCCCACACTCTCCTCTCCTCTGGAAGTTTGATAAAACAAATATTATATTTGTTATTGTTGTTGTTGTTATTGTTATCTCACAGGTCCCTGAAGCTCTATTCCTTTTTTAATTTTTTTTTTCCAGTCTGTTTTTCTTTCTGTTCAGATTGACTACTTTCTATTGATTTATCTTCCAGTTCACTGATTCTTTCCTCTGTCATCTTCATTCTGATACTGAACGCATCCCATGAGCGTTTTGTTTTGGTCAGTATATTTTTCAGTTCCAAAATTTCCACTTGGTTCTTCTTTATATTTTCTCTTTCTTTGCTGAGACTTTCTACTCTTCCTTTTGTTTCAAGATTATTTGTAATTGCTTGTTGTAGCATGTTTTAATGTTCACTGCTTTGAAATTCTCATCAGATAATTTCAGCATCTGTCTCACCTTTGTATTGTCATCTATTGATTGTCTTTTCTCATTTGAAAGGGATTTTTCTGGTTCTTGGTGTATGTGATTTTGTACTGTATCCTAGACATTTTGAGTAGTATGTGACTCTGGTCCCTACTTATATTTTAGCAAGCAGTCAAAAAGTTGAGGTTCAGAATGTACATTCTAGTCCACTTTTGCAAGGCTCTGATTTGAATATAAATCTAGTTGTCAAAGCCTTTGCAACACCATGCTGGTATGCCACACCTATGTGCTACCTAGATGCCATTCTGAAATCTGAGTGGTGTTCTCCACGATAGTTTAGTTCTTAAAGGTTTTGTGTGTGTGTGTGTTGATTCTGGTTAGTTTCATGCATGGATTACTTGAGGATACACCCAGCATTCTACATACAGATTTCAAGAATCCCTTTCTTCAGCTCCCTTCTCTTTGTAATCCTTACTCCTCTTTACTCTTTAATTAGAAGCGGATGATGTATCACATCTTTGTTGTTATTTGGGGATAGCCAACAGGGCTTTACCTCACAGTCACCACAACATTTGATGGGTAAGGGAAGGAGTGCTTCCACATTAGTGCAGGATGGGGATGGTCAACAGGGCTCTACCCCTTCATCTCTGCAACACCTGGTGCGAAAAGGGAGGATGGGGCTTCTTTCGTAGCGTTCACCTAGACTAGAGCAGGTATAGTCAAAAGAGATCTGTCCTGCAGGGCTGTCTTCTCCCCAGTCTGTCAACTCAGAAGAGCAGGATTTTTATTCTTGGGGGCGATGTTTGTCTGTACCCATTGGTATATCTCGGTTGTAAGCTATTCTAATGCCTAGTAGTGAATACATAGAAGGCTAAGGTTTCTAGACAGTCCTCTTTTTTTCCTCTACCTTTTAGAGTCTTCAATAGTTGCTTTATGTACATTTTCCAGGGATTTTAGTTATAATTAGCAGGAGGAAAAGAGTGGGATGAGCTTAACCCCTCCTGTCTCACTATTTTAATTTCAACAATTCCATGTCTTTGAGAAGCTGGGTTTTTGAGACTGACCGTGTTTAAAAAAAAAAAAAAAAAGCAAGTATCTCACAAAAATCAATGTGGAAGATGAAATGAAAGTGGCAGTGATCAATCTGATTCCAAGGCTTGAGAAATCATGCAGGGTCCAACAGGCACACATATCCCATTAGTCAGTAACTGGGCTCACTTAAGTATGAAATAATACTTTTTTCTTCTATTTTACATGTGTTATTTTTTCAAATGGTACTAACTTGTTAGGGCATAAATACTAATTTTTTGAAGCTAATGACTTCATAAACAGAATTGTTAAGGGCATAATGAAAAAATTACTAAGATACTAAACTCATCATGAACCACGAAAGTTTGGGAGCATATAGTCTAGAAAAAAAAAAAAAAAAAGGCCTATTCAAACCCAGAAGCGAACAATGAATTAACCCAGAGAGAATTTGGAGGGCAAACACGACTTTGCACTTCTCTGGAGTATAAGGGGGAAAAGAAACACAAAAACACAAAACAAAGCCAGTGTGCTGGTCCATTAAAAAAAAAAAAAAAAATCCGCTTTGAGCTTTGTTAATGCAAAGCCCTTTATCTGAGGAGCTCAAAGAGCTTTATTACAGGTAAATATCCTTGTCTCCAGCTGCTAATAGGAGAGGCCAGGCCCATGGAGATTAGGGCAGAATGCCTATTTAAGGTCACATAACAGTCAGTGACAAAGTGGAGACTCACAGAGTGGTCTGTAATGGGATTTGTCTGCTGTCTATTGTATCAGCCTAAAATGCTGGGTGTGTGAGGGCTGGGTTCCAGTGCAGAAGCTTGCAGGAGATTGGGCATCTTAGAACTGCAGAGTGCTACTGCAGAAGGGACTTTGGGGGTCGCTGTGTAGGTCCCCCTTTGTTTGCCAGACCCCACACTGAGGCTCTGAGAGGGCAAGCGATTTGCCCAGGTCTGCACAGCCTGTTTGTGGCAGAGCCAGAAACAGAATGGAGGACTTCTAACATCTACCTAATTCTCTCCTGGAATTTTCCTGGCTCTCAAGCCAATTGTCTAGGAAAACCTATTAAGGAAATTCAATTTCTCTAAAGCTGGCTCAGTAGAACTTGAGTTGGATCAAAGCTGGTGTAGATTTGGAAGAAATTAGAAAGGAGTGGTAAAGCACACAGACGGGGTCAGAACCCTGGTTCTGTTGATGACCAGTGTGGGACCAGGGGCAAGTGACCTTCAGTCTCTGTACCTCTGTGATCTATAAGAAATACCAAGGGGTCTGGTCCTATTGATTCCTAAAACGCTCTAGCTTTAGTAAAATCCACGTATTGGTTTTAAGATATCCAGACCTCGGTTTTCCATTTGGCAAAATGGGGACATTGTTAGTGCCCATCTCATGGAGTTGTGGTAAGCTGCTGAGTGCCTGCATGTAACGTGCTTGTCTTAGAGACTCATGCCTGGAATTAGTCAGTGTTGGCTATTTTCATACTCAAGGTAGCCACAGGAGAAGTTTGCTCAGACATTCCACCTTGAAATATTTGGGCTGGACCTACCCATTTTCTATAATTTACCATTCATTTATAATTTCTTCTAAATTCACACCAATGTTCAAGCTTTGGATCCAACTGGGATTGCCAGATAAACTACAGAATATCCAGCTAAATTTCAATTTTAGATAACTAAAAAATTTATTTATTTATTATAAGTGTATCCCAAATATTACAAGAGCTATATTTACACTAAAATTTTAGTCATCATTTCTCTGCATTTAAATTTACCTAGCATCTTGCATTTTTATTTGTTAAATCTTTAAATCCTAGCACTGAACCAGATTTGTATCTCCAATTTTGGATCTGGAAAAACGTTTGGCCCATCTTTCATGCTCCATCTGAAGACTTAAGGCAGTTAGGATTTCATTTGTGGCTGTGAATTTTTTCGTGTAGTGAAAATGGGGGCGGCAACATCCCCTCACAGTAGTTCAGCCATCCTGTAGTTCAGTTCCCCAAAATTTACCAGTACGATGGATTAGAATAAAAGAAGGAAGGGAATTTATAACATAAATGATGAGTTGGGTTTCTAGGCATGATGTTTGAGCCTAGTTCCAGAAACTCCTGGGAAGAGAACCCAGATACAGAGCATCAAAAATGTGACGCCAGAACTACCTGAAATTATAAGGACATTAAGATTCATACAGATAAGACAGGTGGAGAGAAGATCTGTAGATGTTTAAATTCCAAGGGATGCAGCTAAGTAGCTAGTAGCTAGGTCTGGAAGGCATGCTGGCTTGCAAAGTGAGGATGCTGAAACCTTTCTACATCAATATATTGTTCTGTCAAGTGGGGTAATAATACCTGCACACTTCATCCTTATCTCCCCACTTCTCTACTTAACCTTTGAAAAATAAGTCTCTAGGCTGGGAGTTAAAATGACTGTTTTCTGGTTCTGGAAAACAGTAGACACGTGATAACTTTAGCTGCCATTATACCCAGGTTAACCACACATTGAGAAGTTTCTGGGAAAATCACTTATTCCGCATGCAAGTCTAGAGCCTGGTTGTACGTGCCCATCTCTTACCATCCTTCAAACAATCATTTTAGAGAAGATGAGGCTAAGAATCTGAGAGGAGCTGCAATATACTTGAGGGCAGACAGGATTAAACCCATATTGCACGTGGGAAAATCGAGAGGCAGAGAGTGTAAGTGGAATTATCTCCTCTCTGAGCCTCAGTTTTCTCATCTATAGAATGGGGCTAACACTATGCCTTTTGCAGGGTTATTCTCAGCAATCAGATGAGAGATTACATATCTAGCTCTTAATGCAATGCTTGACTGATTTCATTACCATAACTAGTGTATATGTGTAAATAAATATTGTAACTTTCTCAGATCCCTTTGAGAACTAACCATTAAAGAATTTGTCAAATAAAATAGTAAAAACTGAAACTCTGTTGTTTCAGTATATTTCAGAATATAATAGTATATTCAGAAATACACAATTTCTTATATCAATGTACTAGGTATCTATTTGTAGATAGACAGATAAGGATGTATATACAGAGATTTGCATATATATGTGATATTGCCATTTGTCCTCTTAAATACACAATCAATTTAGTAAGTATATTAAATCCATATATGTTGAAACACATCGAATAGACTAGTGCATTAAATAGATTAAACAAAAGGAAGCAGGCAGATGAACTCCAAGTTCACTTCCTTAGCTTCTCTGGTTCTCATGTGGCTATAGAACTGCATTTGGGCATAAAATAGTTGTATTTACTGAGCTTCAGTGCTTCTCACCTCCCTTCCTTTCTCCCTGCCATCAGTCTCCACCCTTGCTTCTCCTTTCTTGGCAGTCGGAGGCCTCTTTCCCAGCTTGACCCCTGGGGGTTTTCCAGAACCTTTTTACTTAAACATATATTGACATAGGCCTTACTTCCCTGGGTGAATTATGCTACAGGCAGCAATCTCCAAGTCATAAATTAGCCCACAACCCCATGCAACTGTCTGCTAATGATGTGGATGGTGAAACTGTGTCTTCATAGAACTGGACGGACAAGAGTCCTCTAAATTTTGTTGCCTGACAGCTCCCTCTCTCCTCCTCACCTGGCTGGCTTTTCTATGCCTCTCTGTCTGGTTTCGTCTTTATCTTCCCTCATGTATTCATGCCAAAGATAAAAGGATTCCATCAGGGTCCAGGAAGACAGGGAAAGGGAAGGGGTTTGACAACAGCACCCAACACATAAGAAGTGTTCTGTACATATTTGTTGAGTGAATTGATGCAGGTAAAGAGCAGGGCATGATGCCTGCTTTGATGGTTATTATTATTCTCATTATTCTGGCAGCTCCTTAGGCCAAGCCAGACCCTTATCCATCCTGGTTTCTCTAGGGTCTATGACAGTGCCTGTCATTCAAAATGTTATTAGTCCACTGGGGAATGGATGGATGCTGGGTGCATTCTGGGGATTAGAGTTTCTTCCTTCCATGGACCACTTTTTCTTTCTTCATCAGTGTGTTTGCCTTGTAACCTTCTCTTGAGCTGCTTAGGTGTGCTGAGTTGGGCTCAGATACATGTATTGGCTCAATGAATATTCAAGTCCCCGTCTCTCTCCTCTCTCCTTTGAAATTTAAAGGAATTCCTTTATATCTGTGTTATCTTCTCCTTCTAGGAAGTCAAGGGAGAGAATCCTTGAATATGGCTTTGATGTGATGAATTTTGTGAAATATTAATTAGCATCACACAAATATTTGGGATTAGTCACCCACCAGAAAGCTAGTTTTCTTGCTCTCCCTCTCCTTGGAATTTCAAGGGAGCCCCACATGCCTATAGATTTGGAAGCTCCCCAACTACAGATCAACAAAACTTTCCATGTAAAAGAATGATAATCATACCAGAGACACACATTCATGGCGTCTGTAGTTAACAGAACCCTCTCCTTTCTCTTAGCTTGGTTGTGCCTCCTAACCAAGGTGATGTGTTGACAGGATAGGGCTATGTGTCAGGGCTATTTCATTTGTCAGAGGAGAAAACTGAGGCCTGAGTATATAAAGTGTTTCCTCTCCTGAGAGTCTCCTTCCTGGGGCAGGAACGGAAGAGGCAGGAAATCACACTGTAATAGCGGTTATTGCCAATGGCACTATGACTCCCAATGACACACGTGGTGAACATTCCACATTCATGAACTCCTGTAAGCCTCACAACAATATAAGATGTGGGCTAGAAGTTACCAACAGAGAAACTGAGGGTCGGAGTGACTAGGTAATTGACTGAAGTGGGAAGAAACGGTCACGGCATGGATTTCAACTCAGAGTTGCCTAACTCTAGAGTAGGCTACTTAGCCACTACCCTGTTCTGAGTGGCAATGGTTGTTTTTTAAAAGGTCTTAACTTGAATCCATGGACCCCCCCCAGGGAAACCAGCGACTGCTTCAGGGGGCTTGTGAGCCCTTTGAAATTGCATTCACCAATTTCCCTGTCTGCATGTAATGTTTTTGAAAGAGAGTTCATAGATCTCAATAGATGATCAAGGGGGTGCATGATACCCAAATTATGAACCATAGGCTAGAGCAGAAACAGAATTGGAACATGGGTATTAAGAAGCATTGAACAACATCAGAACCATCCAGGTGGTGAAACCAATTCATACTCTACCACCAGATACATGGTTCTTTTCGTTTTTGAAATCTGGTCTTTAACTCCTGGCCATTTTCTTTAGACAAAACTGAATAAGCAAAGGAGGCATTGGAAACTGTAAATATCATAGGAAGCAAGAAGCAAAGTCAGTGGGGCCCAGCATTCCTCAGGCCTGGAAGAGCAGGAGTCGCCCAGCTTGCCCCAGGATCAAAGCGACGAAGCAAACCCTTCATCACCCAGCTTCCACATCAGCGCTGTTTAGGGCAGGGAGATGTCAAGGGAGAAGGCTTTCTTTGAAGTGTCAAGATAAGAACGTCTCCACCTCCCTTGAGTGTGAAAGTGATTTCTCCAGGAGCCACGGGAGGGTGTGAGACATTTGGCTGTCTGTACAGAGCCGGGAGGGACTTATCGGCAGAGGCAGACACCTCCATGGCTCCAGGCTGTGTCTGGACCCAGTCAAAGACCTCCAGTGAGCATCGGTCCTTACAAATATATGAAATGCTGAGCCGCACTGCCGTGTTTCCAATGGTATCCCATCTAGGGTTGTGTCTACCCTGGCTTTACCGTTAAACGGTTAAGTGGATAGAGTCTTGCACTTGCATGGACTAGTTAGACCTTGCCCCTTCTGCTGGGTGAGCTTGGGCAAGTTACTTACCCTCTCTGAACCTCTGTTTCAATAGGATTTATAATAACAGCCCCTGTATCTAGAGTTAATTGGAGAATGAAGTGAGATTATACAAACTAACCGTTTCCTTCCCATAATGTTCGGTACATAAGCACATTTTTTAAATGTTAGCTGATATTTTTCCTTACCGTCTGTCTCAATACATCTGGTCCAGGTGGGCTTTAGAGTCAAAACATCTGATTATGTGATATTCTTTTGAGTTGAAGAATGAGATCTCACTTATCTTCCTGTTCCAACATGATTGGCATGATGTATTGATAATAATAGCCAAGAGCAGATTGCCAGCATTTCAATCCTAGCTTTACCATTTAATAACTGTGTGAACATTGGGAAGTTACTTAGCTTCCCTGTGTCCCAGTTTCCTCATCTGTGAAATGGGGGCATTTTACAGATGTTTGTTATTAGAATTATGTGAGCTGTCATATTAGCAATTAGAACAATGCTGGGCACATAGGAAGTGTTCAATAAATATTAGTTTTAATTTGTACTTCCTCCCTCCACCAACTTTCATAGACACCAACAACTACTTATTAAATGAAATGTATTGAAAAACTGAAGTGTTCCCAGCATTGGGTTGTAGTATTAGAAGTGTCCATTGGCCTTGCCCCTAAGATGCTTACATTTTAATTAAGGAATGAATATATATTCATGCAGTCACTCATTCTATCAGAAAATTTGAGGGCCAAATAGAGGCTGGGCAGTCATTCCCTCTATTAAGGGAAAGCTTTGATGTGCCAACCTTTGGCCTTCCTGGGGATTCTTGGAATATCCTGGGACGCAGTGACTGACCTTTTTTTTAAGCCTGCTAATATTTTCAAATCCTCTAGGTTTCAGTTTAAATGCCACTTCTTCTTGGAAGACATCCCCAATCCTATATGAAGTTAGGTCCCCTATCATATGCCCCAAATACCCCACTTCTTCTATCATGTTTTGAATGGTTGGCTTAACGTTTGACTTCAACATTCTTCAATTCCTTGAGGGTAAGCTCCATGTATGCCTTTCTTTTGCTGTATCCCCAACATCTAATGCACTCCCTGGTATATACAAGTACTCAAAAATATACTTGTGGAAGGGTGAATAAAAGAGGCGAATGTCTGGATGTAGAGTTCCCCTGTTGGAAGGTATAATTAATTTTCTTAGGTCATCCCAATGGTGAATGATACCTCCACCTTGCAGAGTTCAGTAACAGTGAGTTCTGAACATTTTAGAGCTTTGTAAGACCCTCTGAGACAGCTAGTTCAGTCTCTTTATTTTTCCACTGGAGCCTGGAGAGGTAAAGCCATTCATCCAACTGTACTTAATGGGCAGAACTGGGACAAGAATTCAGATCTTTTAACTCCCAGAATCCTTTGCAAGAAAAAAAAAAGAGTAAGTTGAATTCTCTCATTAAACTGTACTATTCATTGAGTATGGAATAATTAAGACTCCCCCATTGGAGATGGGGGACATTGAGGCATTTCATTGAGCAAAGTAAGTTTCTCATTAAAGGCAGACATTGGGAGATAGTAAGAAAAACATTCCAACATGGGCTCAAGAAAACTCGGGCTCAAATCCTGTATATTTTAGGATATCCATAATGCCTTCGTTTTTAAGTGGGCACAATGATGTTTCTTATGGAAATTTTGTATGTTAAATGAAATAATGCATGTATTGTATAATAAAGAATTTGACAGACCTTTGTGCGTGGGTTGGAGACTCTAAATCTTTGGAATTTCCTGAATTATAGGGGTGTCCTTGTTATTCATGAGCCCTGAATCATACCTGAGTTTATGCTAAGAGTTGAGATGACTCAGGATAGGGACTGGTCAACCAGAAAGACCATTAGAGGGGTGGGCTTGGAGCCAACCTGACCTGAGGGAAGAGGAGGGCAGTTGGAGAATGAGTTCAAACACATGTCCAGTGATTGAATCAGTCATGCCTATGTAATGAAATCCCAATAAATACTCTACGCACCAAAGCTTGGTGGAATTTCCTGTTTGCCAAACACATCAGTGTGCTGGGAGAGTGATACATCCTGATTCCATGAGGAAAGGGCATGAAAATTCTGCATTCGGAACCTTCCCGGATCTCACTCTGTGTGTCTTTTCATTTGCTTGGTCCTGGTTTGTATCCTTTACAATAAAGCTGTAATCATGAGTATAGCACTTTCCTGAGTTCCTTGAATCAGTCCAGTGAATTGTCCAACCTGAGGAAATCATGGGACCCCTGAGTTTAAAAAGCAGATGGTTAAACGTATGGGTGGCCTGGGGACCCCTGAGCTTGTGACTGGCATCTGAAACAAGGGCAGTCTTGTTGGGGACTGTACCCTTATCTTGTAGGGTCTGCACTAATTCTACATGATTAGCATCAGAATTGCATCAGCATAAGAGCGCATAAAGTGCCTGTAATAGACTGACCACAGTGGTCTTGTCTCTGCAGACTAGCTTCCTTATTCCCCTTCCTCTGATGGTCTGAGGACCCGTCTTTTCTACTGGCAACCCATCACCATACTAGTGGGCACATAACTGAAACCAAATTATCCAAATTCTTCCAGGACTTTTCTCTAGGAGCTGGAGAATGTGAAATGTGGGTTTCCATCATGTGGAGGGAGTCTGTCTGAGAGTTGGAGAGACCGTGCCTGATGAATCCATAAGACTCGGATCAATTAGTACTTTGGGGCGTTCCTAGTTACATGAGCCAATAAATACACTCCTACCATTATTATTATTATTATTATTTTTGCTAAGAATAATTTGAATTGGATTTCTGTCACTTACACACAGGATTCCTGATTAACCTAGTGCCTGATATCATGACTTATATACAGTAAATAGTCACTGATGGTAGCTACATTCTAAAACAGGAAGAGTCAGCTTGAAATTCCCAAATTTTCCTTTTTACTTGTAGTCGACAACCCCTCCCCTCTCCCCCTCCTACCGGGCCCTTCTGTGAATAATAATGTAGATGGCCACAGACCCTTTCCTCTTTGTCTATTGAGAGGTGGGGTCTAAGTCCTCTACCCTGGAACCTATGCTGGCCTTACTGCTTTGTATGACTGATAGAATGTGGTAAAAAGTGCTGGCACTTCTTAGACTCGACCATAAGAAGCCTTGTTCTTCCACCCAGCCCACTGCTGTGTAAGAAGTCAGGCTACCCTGAGATTTCTGTGTGGAGAGACCACATGGGAGACCTTGAGATTATACAAGAAGACAGCAATGGCCAATCAGCCCCCAGACAATTCAGTCATCCAAATGGAGACCCCAAGCAATGTGTGAAACAAAGATGAGTCATCCCCACGAAATCCTGCCCCCCCAAACAGGCTCATAGGCAGCCTCACATGCCCCTGAGTTTTAGGGTGATTGGTTATGCAGTAATAGATAAATGGAACAGGTAGTAGCAGCACTAAAATGCCAGGTACTTAAGAGGCACCTCCTCAATGATTCGTCAAAGCAATCCAAGGAGGTAAGTATTATTACTGTCCCCATTTTACAGATGAGGAAACTGAGGATCAGCAAGATGAAGTCACATGTACAAGGTCACACAACTAGAATGTAATAGAAACAGGACTTCAACCTCTTGGATTCCAGAGCCCAGTCTCTTAACCATTACATTCTATTGCTCCTTGGCCATGCTGTGAAAAGCATCAACATGGCCCACTTCTGGAATTTGGCCAATCCACAGAGATACTGCCTCAAACAGAGCCCTGGCAGGACCCAGCATACCCCAAAGGGGAGTGTTTCTTCATAACCTTGTGGACAATGTTCAGAGAAATGAACTAGCAATGGTGCAGAACCCTCTGGAAAATCAGGACGATGCTATCTATTCCACTTACACCTGCACGGTTATCAGAACTTGGTGAAGCTGCAGGAGAGCTATGAGAAGAAATGTGGCTTTTCTTATAGAAAAGCAGCCACTGAAAACCTGCCACCTGGAAAGGAGGGAGCCATAGAATGAAGTACACCAACCCCTCTCTCCTCCCTCCCTCCACCTCTCCAGCTGGTGCCTCCTATTGGCTAAACCTAAATGGAAGCCAGAGGGCAAATGGTCCATTGAGGCAGCCCAGGCAGGTTAGTTTCTTGGGCACAGAGAAGTGGGGAGAAGGAACAGATCAGACCCAGGCAACAGCACAGCTCTATTTATGTGTTCCCTATTTCCCACACTCGATGGAAAGGAGCCCTTCCAAAAGTCTGATGAAAATGCATGAGATATATTGTCCTCCTGGGGTTTCTGGAGTAACTAAACCCCAAACTCAACTCCATGGGCTTCTGTCACCTTCCCAGAGCTCATTTCCAAAAGGAAATAACACCTGCCCTAAAGCTCCACCTGCCACAGCTACCTCTCTGAACCTCCATCTGCCAGGGGCTGACAGTAAGTCACAGAAGCGTATTGACTTCTCAAGGGAAAGATGAGCAAAGTGAATGCAGAATTCCTCCACACACAGGATGAAAACCCTTGTGTAGGAAGGCAAATGAGGTAAGCTGGAAAGGGGGTAGGGAGGGTGGGATAAAACCTTGCAGCCCCAGCCTTTTCCAAGAACAGGAAATGATCTAAAGAATGTTCTCTATACCGAACACAGTCAACAGTCAAATAAAGGACTTCTAGGCTTTGCCTTTGCCTTCATTATATGCTTTTTGATTTCCTGGACCAGCAGACTGCTATTAATTAGTTGTTGTTCAGGTTAATCCAGCTTTTCATTCATGGACTTATTTTCTCTCGCTAAGAGTTTAAGTTCGAAATGTCACTAACAACCTAGATAATTTAGTGTCCAAACCCTCAATGGTCGGGGAATTATAACTAATGAATAATATGTTCAACCAATTTAATTCTAGAAGCGGCTCATTAACATATCAAAAGACTTTAAAATGTGCACCCTCTTTGACCCTAAAATTTCCTGTCTAACAAATGCGGGATTTTTCTTTTTTTTTTGCCCTAAAGAAATAATTATGGATGTGCACAGATATTCAGTTAAAAAGGTGCTCACTGAATTATTGTTTAGGTCAGAAAAGACTGGGGGCAATGAATATTTAAAAAAAAAAAAAGATAATGACAACAGTAATAATAACAATAACAATTATCATGTTAAAAAATGGTTCCCATGTGCCCAGTTACCATTTTAAGTGTTTGGTCTACGTTAGCTCATTTCATCCCCCACAACAAACCTATGAGGTTGGTACTATTTCATTTGGCCCATTTTAGAGCTAACAAAACTGAGGCCCAGAAAGGTTAAGCAACCATCCAAAGTTACACAGCGTGTGACTATGGAACTATATAAGGGGAAACATGGAGGCCTACAGACCATTTGAAAAGTTATTTAAAAAGCTAATCAACTGTTAAACTGTTATATGCTTTCTATCCTCTAGTCTGGACAAATATGCTTTCATGATGACCTGGGAGGTCAACTCAATGTTGAACCCTCACACTCCCTGGAGCTCTGTGCCTGGATATGGTGGCAGAAGGTAAGCCATCCCACAGCCAACAGTTACTCAGTTTCTCTTCCCACCCTCGGCTCCATCACACAAAATTAAGGGCCACATACAGATATGTGCGGCCATGATGCCAGCCATCACATCCAAGCTCCATTGAGACCCCTCCATCTAAACAGGGCCCCCCGACACCTCTTAGGTCTAGGGGTACACACACTGGAAGCACAGTTCTTCCCCAGGAAGATGCCAACACAGGCCCTAGAAGCAGATTCGGGGCTGTGAGAGTAGGAATTTCCAAAGTCTCAGGTATCTGAGGTGTGGTTCAGAAGGGAACATGGGTTCTGAAAAAGTATATCTTCTCACTCCACAGACTCGTCACTCCATGGGAAGAGACGGGGTAGGAGGAGGGCCAGAGCAGAACCCTCTCGAGTATGGGTCCAGAGTATGGATTTCTTTTCTTTTCTTTTTTTAAGTTGAAGTATAGTTGATTTACAGTGTTGTGTTAGTTTGAGGTGTACAGCAAAGTGATTCAGTTTTATATATATATATATATATATATATATATATATATATATATATATATATATATACACACACACACACACATAACAGATTATTTTCCATTACAGGTTATTACAAGATATTGAATACAATTCCCTGTGCTATACATTAAATCCTTGTTGCTTTTCTATTTTATATTTAGTAGTTTGTATCTGTTAATCCCATACTGCTAATGGGATTTGGTTATTAAATAACCAAAAGTTTGTGTTCTATATCTGTGAGTCTGTTTCTGTTTTGTATATAGATTCATTTGTATTTTTTTATATTCCACATGTAAGTTATATCATATGATATTTGTCCAAGTATGGATTTCTTTTACTCAAGTGTAACAATGATATTAGAGCCAACATTTAGATCCAGGGACCTTGGCTCCAGAGCCTGTCCACTTAACTAAAGTACCCCTCAAAATGAGATTCTCTTAATAAATTATGGTACATCTATAAAATAAAATACCATTCTGCCATTAAAAAGTGTATATATAGCTATGAAAAGATAATCCAAAAAATCTTACAGGTGGTGAGGAAACAAGATGTAAAATTGTAAATATATTATGATACTTTTGTGGAAAAAATTATGGTTCCATACATAGGAAAAAATGTAAAAAGGATACACAAAAATGTTAATATTATATTGTGGCAATGGTGACATTTCGGGTGATTTTATTTTTGTTCTCTTTCCTTCGCTATATTTTCTGTGTTTCCCATAATAACATGAATTGCTTAATTATTAGAGAGCACAAAGTGCAATAAAGGTTATATTTTGAAAAGTACAGTTTGTGCTTCACCAGATTACAAGAGACCATATTGGACCTTGTAGAAAACACCAAGTGAGAGACATAACAGAGTATGGTGAGGTGGAAACACACTTCCTGTGCACACAGGAAAACTACACTTCCCAGCTTCCCTTGCAGCCAGATTGGAGCCACATGACTGAGTTTTAGCCAATGGAAAGTGAGCAGAAGCCTTATAAGCTATTTGCACACCTAGACAATAAAAATATCCCATGTGGCTCTCTAGTTATTTCTTCTCCTGTTAGGATCTCAGAAGCCATGTGAAGGCATACCTACAAAATGGTGGGAAACTGCCCAATTTGTATCATTATTGGATAAGCAGGATGACCAACATCCCGGTTTGCCTGGGATTCAAGGAATTCTGAGTGTCAGGATTTTCAGTTCTGAAAACTCACAGCTCTGGGGAAACCTGGGACATGTTAAATGGGCAAGAAATAAACTTGTATTCTGATAAGCCTCAGAGACCTTTTGGTTAACCTGGTACAGCAACAGAGCCTAGCCTCTCCAAACTACTACAAAGGAAAAATTCAGTACTTAAAGGTCAAATGTTCAGCCTAATGCTTAGCACTCTATGCACCCTTTTGACTTTTGATAGTTCCCTTTAACTTTCTGGACAACTGTTCTCTGACCCATACAAAAGAGATGACAATAAAACCTACACTATGGTGTCATTGTGAGAATTGAATAAAATGCAATTCTGAAATTGTGAAAAATCTTTGTAGCTATAAATCACGGTGCAAATGTGAGCTTTATAATTATTAAGACAGTTCAGTGGACGATAACAGACTTGAGCATTTCCATAATGTGGCAATCTCAATGTCCAGGACACAGTCCAAAATCCCTCAAAAGACAAAGCAGTTTGACCTGAAACAAGCCTTCAGCCATTCATTTGTTTTGCAAATATCTACTGGCTCCTCCTTCGTGCCAAGCATGCTAGATGCCAGGAATGCAATTATGGACCCAGATCTGTTCACTCATCAAACAGATATTTGCTGGGATCCTACTGCATGTCAGATGCTCTGCTGGACTGGTATACAGGCATACCTTGTTTTATTGCACTTTGCAGATACTGCGTTTTTTTTTACAAATGGAAGGTTTGTAGCCACCCTGCGTTAAGCAAGTCTATTGGCACCCTTTTCCGAAAGCCTTTGCTCACTTCGTGTCTCTGTGTCATATTTTGGTAAGTCTCACAATATTTCAAGCTTTTTCATTCTTATTATATTTTTTATGGTGATCTGTGATGTTTTGATGTTACTATTGCAAAAAGATTACGACTTGCTGAAGGCTCCGATGATGGTTTGCATTTTTTAGCAGTAAAGGGTTTTTTTATTAAGGTAGGGACATTGTTTTTTCAAACCTAATTCTATTGCACACTTAATAGACTGGAGTTTAGGGTAAATATAAGTTTTATATGCACTGGGAAACCAAAAAGTTCTTGTGACTTGCTTTGCTGTGGTACTCTGGAACCGAACCTATAGGATCTCTGAGGTCTGCCTGCATAGTGATTCAACATGAGGCTAAGCAGTTTAGCCTCATGGAGCTTTTATTTTTCCAGGAAAGGCAGCTATTGAACCAGTAGTTACAGAATTAATTCATTAATACCGATTGGGACGCACGTTATGAAGAAGTTCAGGACAGGGAATGATCCAGCAGACTGTTCAGCCAAAATCCCCAGGGAGCCTGAAGACTTGTTCCATCTTGTTAGCGCTTGAATTGAGACAATTGCGCTGAACACATTTTGGCCTTTCACTCCTTAGTAGTCATCCAAAGGCCCTGGAGCTTTTTACATTTGTGCCTTTCACACATTCCTTTGTATTAAGATTTTTTTTTCTTAAAGAAGAAAAACAAGGCGGCAGGAAACACACACACCCCACACCATCCTTTTTTCTTCCAAAGATTACATAACGGCATGAAAGCCTTCCAAGACTTGCCGTGTAACTCTACCAAACCTATAAACTTCTTGAAGTTTAGCTGGCAGAGATGTCTACGCCAACAGAACATAAAACCCTCAGTGGTTGGGTGTTCCAGCAATCTGAATTCATATAAAAATGTCTGGGCCCTTACAACCTACTCAACAGAAGCTGCTAGCTTAGACATCAGCTCTCCCAAATGATTACAGATTGCAAATCTTTGTCGGAAAAGTAGGGTCATCGTGGGGAGGGGAAATGGGGAATTATGTGGAGAGGGACCCAGGGGACAGGGGTGGGAAAAGAAGAGGTGTAAACTCCAGTCGTGAAGATTGCTTGGGGGAGAGGGATTATTTCAAGGAAATTGCACCGGAAAATGTAACCTCGAGTAGGCGGCTGATGGTGAAATCAGTTTTTAGCGTGGGCAAACAGCTAGACTCAGGAGGCAGAGAGAGTGTAGAAAACAAACTCTGAGTCAGAGATTGCCAGTACCATGCCAGCCATCTTGGGTGGTAGAACAGGGGCATAAGGTATAAAAGTTGGAGACACAGAGAAGAGGTTTGGAGAAGGGAGAGAAGCCCAAGGAAACCACTCTCCTTTGTAGAAACAGCAGCCTGCTGTTGGAAACCTGTGGACTTCAGCTGCCTCCGCCCCTCCCTTTCTTTTAGCCTTGCTAAATTCTAAGCGTTGGGAAAAGCCATCATGGGAACAGGACAAAGGAATGTTCTACCAGAAGCAAAAAATGATGCCACATTATTTGCCTCTTCCCTCAACTCAAGTGGTGTTGACGGAACCATCTGATGGAAGGGAGAGAAAGCTACTGATTTGCTCAGACACCCTCTGGCTTTCACACACTGGAACAGAAAGCAGAAGTGAGCCTGCCAATCAAAGATAAAACCAGAGAGAATTTACAAGATTAAAGAAAGGGCATGTTAGAATTCCATATGGAGGCTGGGAAGCCATTGAGTATTGACTAAGAGCTCCTGTGTAGTTTCAAGTTTCCAAATCCGCTACGCCCTACCCAGACTTACCTGCTGAAATGTATAAACATCATGAGTTAGTGCTTCTGGCCACGTTCAGAATGTTGGAGCCTGGGCCTTCAGTCCCTCCCTCTGGGGTTTAGGCCAGACTAACAAACCCTGGGGATTCCTGACTGGATAGAGGGTAGAAAGGACTGGGAACTAGATCCCAGGGCTGCCCAGAGGGCCTCCTGTCTAATTGGGAGGGGCGGCAATGAACACGAAGAGATACTGCGAGAAAGGGACTCTTCTTTTCATTCCAACTTGAGTCAGACCTCAATAAATATTTACGCTGAGTGTGGAAGGAAAGGTTAACAGGTTTTTTTTTAGATAGCCTTGTCAATAAGATGAATAATAGCTAATAGTAATAACAACAACAACAATAACAAATAGCTACCATAAAAGCACAGAACAGTATTAACAAGTGCACTACAATTTATATTTAAAAAGGAGGAAAGAGGTGTATGTACGTATTTTCTTGTATGTGCATAAAATATTTCTAGAAAGATAAATAGGAAATCAGTATAAGCAATTGGCTCAGAGAAGCAGGGAAGCGGGTGCCTGGGGGTCAGGAACCAAAGACTTTTCATTCTATTCTCCTTTTTAACTTGTGGTTTTTTAGCCATGGGAATGATTGTACCCTTCAAAAATAGTTTTTAAAACAAGTGTTAATATTGATATTTACCAAGGCCTGCAGTGTGCCAGGAACAGTGCCCCAAACTGAGATTTAGAGTTGAAGAATACAAAATCACTGCCCATAAATATCTGATAGGCTGGCAGGGGTGGTGGCAGGTATACCATTAGCTGTGAAGCATGGCTAAAGGGCAGAGTGCAGAGATGCCGTAGAGCAGAATGGTTGACAGAAGTTGACGGAGGGAGTTCAAGTCAGACTAGGATTCAAAGCCTGGTTCATTCACTTAGCCTGATGTGCGAGCTTAAATAAGTTGTTAAGCCTCTCTAAACCTCAGTTTCCTTGCTTTTAAAGTGAGAATAATAATGATAAAGAAGAAAGAGAAGGAGGAGGAGGAGGAGGAAGAGGAGATGGGGGAGAAAATGATGCTGATGTTGAAGCAAAAGAAGAAGGAGAAGAAGGAAGAGAAAAAGGAGGAGGGGGAGGGAGGAGGGGGAGGAGGAAGAGGAAATGATTTCAATGGATTGTTATGGGTATTAAATGAGATAATGTTTGTAAAGGTCTCAGCACAGGATTTGACACAAGTCATCAAATCACCCAAAGCAATGATTAATAAGGCATAGAGAACAAACATATGGACACCAAGAGGGAAAAGAGGGGGGCGGGATGAATTGGGAGATTGGGATTGACATATATACACTACAATGTATAAAATAGATAACTAATGAGAACCTGCTGTGTAGCACAGGGAACTCTACTCAATGCTCTGTGGTGACCTAAATGGGAAGGAAATCCAAAAAGAGGGGGTATATGTACATGTATAGCTGATTCCCTTCACTGTACAGCAGAAACTAACACAACATTGTAAAGCAACTATACCCCAATTAAAAAAAAAAAAAAAGTATTAGTAGTTACAGTAGAGTTACTAAGGAGAGACTCAAACAGTGATTAATTCTGGTGTGGAGGACTGGGGAAAGCTTCATGGCAATCAGGAATTTGAGTCAGCTCTTAGTAGATAGAAAGATGGGTTGGATTTCAGTATCTGCAAGATAGTCAACAGACAGAACAGCCCAGGCAAAGACTTGGAGCTTAGTTGGTGCAGTTAAATTCTCTCTGTAGGTGGTGGTCCACAGAGTGAATCTCTGATTCAGGTGGGAGGAGAGACAAGGGAAGGGAGATTTAAATTGGAAATGCCAGATCATGCACCTTGGAGGTTATGATAATGTTTTCTTGCCTTTCCGTCTCTCTATCTTAACACCTGGTCGTCCTCTTGTCAAATCAAATCCATCCACACTTTGGAGGAATGTTTCACATGTGCAAGACACACGTAAACTCATTCACAATGTAGAAAGCAGATACGGTGCTTTTTTAAGGACAAAAATCATGTTATCTTTCTTCTTTTTGCCTTTAATAATAACATGTGAGATAATTAAATATCTTAATTGCTTATGCCACTACTGGTCAACTTTTCTGCTACTTGTATCAAATGCATCTTTACGGATAAGTGGTAGTACTAATTCATTGGTGTTCTGTTTGTTTGTTTTGTTTGTTTTGTCTTGAGGATAGAGATATGTTTGTGGCTAGGATTTGCCTTAAGACACTGGGTTGCAATAAAAATTGAATGTGGACCATATTATGTTGGGTAACATTTTATTATGGGTGTTTATTGCTCTGGAAGTAAATTAAGTTACTTCCCAGCTAACTTGCATGTACAACAAGCCGTAGTTACTAAATATTTTAGGGATGCAACCCGAAAGCATGAGTTTCTTATTGTCCTTTCACTCCTCTAGATCAGGTTGACTGAAGGATATCCTGAGATTGTAAAGTATCGTTTTTTTTTAATGTTACCATTTGCAGTTACTAAATGTCTCTTAATCCATAGTGTCTTAACATTGTGACAACTAAGAACTATACAGGAAGAAGTTGAAAGAACTTGTACAAGACTTCCAAAGCCATAGCTAATATCTGATTTCACATTTTATGTTCATCACAACGGCCTCATTTTTCCAGTGTCTGATTTTATGTTTGGTACATATTAACATTTGAATGTCGTAAATTTAATCTGTGAAAAATATTGATTTCATCTACTTTCTATATTGATGTTCCCTGTAAGGTTTTTTTGTTTGTTTATTTATTTCTTGAAGAAGGATTTTTTTTTCTGCTAGATGATGACAATAATGATCATGGTGAATATACACACACACACACACACACACACACACACACACACACACACATATATCTCACATACCACACATAAACATATATATATGCACATACATGTATGTATATCTGTATTTATCTATCTCTGTCTATTCTCTCTACCTATTCTAGCTGTCAATCAATCTATCTATCTATCTATCTATCTATCTATCTATCTATCATCTATCTATCTCAAAGCAACCTACCAGCATGAACAAGATAGATTTCCATAAAAGCACGGATCTAAATCCTTTGTTAGCACCTCTCTGCAAAGCTGACGGCATACACATTCTGCTGGCTTCTGGCCTCCAATCCTCAAGGAGTCTCCCTACCTCTTTCTGTCCTGGTCCTACAGTTATGGGCCTCCCTCTTCCTCCCTCTGGGACTTAAGCTATTCTGGCACACGAACGTTTGGTGCGCCTGCCTTTAGCTGGAAGGGGGAACTTTCTTTTGCTAAGTTGAGAAATTGAAGGGATTCATCTGATTTCATTTCTTTGGTGTTTAGAGATAGTTAATTCTTAGCAAAATGTAGTTCCTTATTCCTTAGCAGAAGAATTGTTAGGTGTGTGTGTATATATGTATATTTAACATATACTTTAAAAAGTCTTTTTAAAGACTTTAAATGACTCTTGCAAAACAATATGTTGATGAGTTAAGTGTAAATGAATCAGAACCATGTGGCTTGAATTTTCTTCAAAATACCCTAGGGTTTAAAATGAGGGGGAAAAGGTACTTGAAGAAAAAAAAATACGTTTGGGGTCTTCCTGAACCTAAATCATTTGAAAAATAGTTTAAGATGTTTGCTAAATCCAAAAAGCAGCTTTGCTCCCACCATATGGCAATGTCAAAGTGGCTCTTCAGATGAGCTTCAGCCTAATTTTAATTTCTTGCACATGTGGTAAAAACATCTTGAGGACTCTCTCAAGCCACTGTTGAAGGGAGCGCTCAGAGTTTGGGGAGTTTTGTGTGTGTGTTCATTTGCATAACAATGGCCCCAGGCCCAGCTTTCTCACTCTCTTCTTGTTGCACAGGACAGGGCCTGGTCTGCTCTATTTTACCTGTTTCTTGGGCCCTAGTACCCCTCTGGGGTCATCGTTCCTCGCCACGCTGAAGGCTTTGAGGGCTGGCCCCCAATCCCCACTCTTACTGGTTTCCGTTGGGAGGTTTGCTTTTGCTCGAGAGTACCTATGTTGGCATTTGGATTATTATTCCCAGGTCGTCACAGAATTTCCTCTGAATCCACTCCCAAGTAATCACTGCAGGATGCTCCTTATTTAAACAAAATGGGCAAGTCCCCAGGAATTGGGGTCATTAGGCATAGCTTCCAGTGATTCAAAATAGCCCACCATCCTTTGCGGTATCTCTCCAGCAGTACAGATTCAACCAAATGAATGAAGAATGAAGCTGAGAAAGGTCTAGAACAGTGGTTTCCAATGACAGTAGCATCATCCACTAAGGGTAGTGTCAAAAATTTGCGGGCACATGTCTCAGTGTTCGTGGGGTGCATAACTGGCATTTAATGGGCAAGGGTCAGGGATGTGAGATGTCCTGTAGTAAACAGGACCCTATAAAAGATTGCCCTGTATCTCACAGGACTTTCAAATCCACCACTAGACATGTTTGTAGGTGAAAAACATGTCAATAATTATCTAAGCCCAGAACCTAACCCTGTTTTACATATATAATCGCAAATCCTTTTTTCTCAGTTTCGATGTTTCCTGGATTTTCCAAACATGCTGCTACCATGCAATCCAAGGAAAAATTGGACTTGGCTGCGTTCGGGACAAGATGCAAATGCCACTAATAGGATGTGAGCTGTCTGCACAGTGCAGCACAACACATTCATATCAGCCGGCAGCAGTAGTTTCTGCATTCACAGCAATTCTGCATACAGGTGCAACACGGGATTCCCTGTCATGCATCCTCTGTGTCCTGTTTCTCATTTATACTGCAGTTATGTATGTGTGTTTACCAATTATGTGTGTAGGTAGGTTATGTTATCTCTAAATTATATATGTAGTTTTTATAATCTATCATTTTCATTCCAGCATAGTAAAGGGAGATTACAAAACATTGGTTACAAAAGGTGCCATTAATTTTGACCTGATAGGGAACCCCCTGGATGAGGGCTGATAGTACCACAGAATGAAGCACATGGAACCCTGGGTTAATAACCCCGGGTCCTCATTTGTGTGCAACACTCGCTTATTGTATGACCCTGAACAAGTCTCAATTCCTCCCCGAGCTTCAGTTTCCTCACCTCAAGCCTCAGAACTTTAGACTTCAGCACTGGGACATGAACTTAACTTCCTTAAACATAGTGAGTAAAAAGGGCTATAGGTCTGCCTATTCAACTCAGAAAAACATCCTTCACTCTATTTCATAGTGAAATGAGCCCTCTCTCATTTTTTCACAAAAACATGCAACATAAAATAAAACATGAGACAATGTTTTATTTTACCTCTTTATATAGGGATATCACCACTGATGAATTTCTCTGGACTTTGAGAGTACCAGTGCAATGACTCAAGACTACTAAGACTTAGCCGTAATGGTGAAAAAGAGAGAGAAAAAGAGAGAGAGAGAGGTAGAAACTGTGGGAAAATACATCAAAATACATCAACTATTTCTTGTCAGAAAAGGAGGACCCACTGCCCAATTCCTACCAGCATGGTTTCGTGTTCCCAGATCTTTGACTCATCTAAGATTCAACCATCAAAAGCAAATAGTAGTTAAATTGTTTGAAGGTCTTCAGGAAAAAGTTCCAGATCTCACTTGATAACACATTTGGGTGACTCCTCTTCCTTTCACATCCAAAACAGCAATTTCATCAATACTACATCTGTTCCTTTCCATATATATATATTTTTAAGAGAACTAGTTGGTAACAATGAAATGTGAAAAAAAAAATGATTTGTAACATACACTCACATTGGCTAATGGGAATGTGGGAATGCCTGTTTCGCATTTAGATTTCTGATATCATCTCATTATAGCGTCTGGACTATCCCCTTTGGTCAAGGCAATGCCAGAAGTCTTGTTGGGAAATGGTGAGAAGTCTTGAAACTGCCAGATGCTTGCTTGCTGGGTTAGCCAAAGCAGCCCTGAGAAGGAAGACGCCAGGCTGCAAAGCCAACTTGGTGTCCCAGCCTGGGTATCTGGAACAGGCCTGCCTCTTTCCCAACAGATGTGTGCCTGGCGCAAGTCACTTAAGTTCTTAGTGTCAAATGAGGAATATGAGCTAATCTATTTCAAAACATCTACAATTGCCTAATTCCTAAAATCCCCCACCAAGCCCACTGACCCAAAGGAGAATTCTAGAAAAATGTTGTACAATGATAGGTCCCAGACAGGACTAACTGAACAAGTGAGTATTGGATGTCTGTTGCTTTGACCTCCCCACTCACTATCCACTCTCCTTTCTTTACATAACAACACCCAGTGCTTCCTCTGAACTATCACCCCTCTCCTATTTTCAGGCGATACGGTAAACGTGGGCTGACTCTCCGCCAATGTATTCCAGAGTAGGCACATGACCTAGTTCTAGCCAATCTAAGCATTCAGTCCTCCTGGCTAGTGATTGGCTCAGGAGTGGACATGTGACTCAAATTAGACCAATGAGAGTCATTCCTGGGAGGGTTGCTGGAATAATGAGTAAAATGGCTTTCTTGGTCCAGCCTGAACTGATAAACTGGAAAGATATAAACCTAGAGCTTATATGTAGCCATCTTTGTCACAGACTGGAGCAAGTCTGTTCCAGAATGAAGCCAACTAACAGGAAGTAGAGCTGAGGGAGGGAGAAGGATAGATTCGGACAACATGGCTTAAGCCTATGATAGCAGTCATGGCTAGAGCTAATTCTATCCCATGAATAGACTTCTCAGTTTATATGAGAAAATATTCCTTAAAAAGTTCACGTGACCTTGAATAGGATTTTTTTCTTTCTTTTTTTTTTTTGCAACCAAAGGAGTCCTGAATTGAGTGGCCAAATAATAAGGATATGATTTCCTTATATGATTTCCTTATATGATCCTTATATGATTTCCCATGGATTTCCTCAGCTACCACCTTTAGTAGGGAAAAGATTTCAGGCTGTAGAGGACCTTGATTCTTATCTCAGCTTTGCAGTACTAATGATGTGACTCAGCAAGTAGTTTACCCACTCTGTGCTTCAGGTACTTTTCCTTTCAAAGAGTAAAACTTGGGTAAGGTGGTGAAAGGCTCAGAGATGATACCTTGATCATTTGGTTACAAGAAGCAGAAACCCGCTGAAACTAACTGAGGTGAAAGGGGACTTACTGGAGGGATCCAGGAAGCCTTCGAATTGCTCAAAGTTAGTAATGTAATTGGGCCTCACAAGGGCCTGATTCCCACCATCCTTTCCTCTGGGCGCTCAGGAAATCTCCAATCACAACTCTTCCTTTCTTTTCTCTCTTTGTAGAGGGGTAATCTTTGCTCTGTCAACACTCTCCCCCAACGTGGCCGTCCTAGTCTCAGCTTTCAAGCCTCAGCAGAGCCAAGTCAGTATCTCATAGTCCCCTATTCCAAATTCCCAGGACAGAGAAGTTGGATTGACCCAACTTGGGCTGGGTGTCCAGCACACGATCATCTAGTGAAGATATGGCATTCCTTCCTGGCGCTGGGGAGGGGCAACTCCTCCAAGGGAAGAGTAGCTAAGAAAGAGCCTCACACAATAAACTGTGCATAGTAGGTGCTTAAGACACACCATTATTTACCCTCCCCCTTTCTCCTTCTTCTTCTTCCTCTTCTTCTCTCCTTCTCCTTCTTCTTCTTCTCCACCTCCTCCTTATTTTCCTCCTCCTCCCTCTCTCTCTCTCCTCCTTTTCCCATTCTCCTTCTTCCCCATCTTAATGTTAGTATCAGTGGTATATGTATTAGTTTTACCATAATCACCATCACCCAAAACTTCTTCCTCAATTTTGAATGTGAAGCAAAGAGAAAACAATTTACTCTCTAAACATGAATTCTAGAAAAGAGCCCCTTTAATGCCTAGTTTCATCTTTTAATTTAATCTAATGCTCTCCGACCCACTCACCTTGCAGAGCAGTTGGAAGACAGTAATGGATGTGAAAGAGTTTTGACAATGTAAGCACTGTCATTACTGAGAACATCCCCCTCTGTTCCCCACCCCCTCGAAGTTACTAATGACAACATAGTATTCAGTCTGTTTTTCTAGTACCCATAAAAAGAAGTGCCATCATAAGGCTAAATAATTTCTCAAAAGAAGCACTGCAGACATACCCCCTGCTTTTTTTCAACAAGAAATTTTTCTCTAATACATTTAAGTAGGTCATGGTTCAGTAGACCCCAATAAGCGCCCTAAAACTTTGCTCTCGTCCCTTTGAAATGGCATAATCTGTAAAACCCCAAACAGAGATGTGCTCCTTATTACACTATTATTTAATCTGGTTTCTCTCCAAACTCGGCCCTTCCAGACAGCAGCGGCATCCAGTGGATAGGGTGATGGGAGGTTGACCTCAGCATAAACACCGTGTGATTCCTGGAATTTGGAGGCGGACTCCACTGCCCTCGCACTCCCTTTGTCGGCAGATCTTGGGTGCCGGGCAGCTTTATTACAACCTGGCACAGCCTAGGCAGCCACTCAGCCTGTCAACAGCCAGCAGCCAAGAGGAGAGCCTTCCATCAGGGCCTGACACCTAGCCAAGTCCCCCGGTGGTTGCGATGGGCCACTTCCCCAGTGAGAACAAGGCCTGAACAATTATGCTTTTGTGCTGGTGGTGACCTGGGTGCTGCCCGTTCTGGATTTGACTGGCCAGAGCACAGGAGATGGGTGAAATCTGTTGATGTTCAGGACCCCTGTGCCAAGGGCTTTTTTATGGAGGCAGTTCAGAGTCAGGCAGATGGGGTTCAAATGCTGTGTGACCTCGGAGCTGCACTTAACTAGCCACTGTATCTTTCTCTGGAAAATGGACATAATACCGACTTCTTGGGGTTTTCTCTGGCTTATGTACAATAATGTATTAAAGCACCTAGTGAGAGCCTGGGACATATCAGCAATTCAGAAATCACCAACTAACGTTCCCAAGAGGGAACCTGAGATTTTAGGCAGAGAAGCAGGTCCCCTATCAGTTTTCTGTTTCATCACACTCACGTCAGTCAGAGGTTTGAGCTGCGCACATCGAGTGTACATATAACAAATTTATATTTAGCCAAAATTTAACTTTTTGCTTTTTTTTAAATTTAGAAGTATAACATAGACACAGAAAGTATGCATAAATGATCAGTTTAACAATGAAATCAAATATGAATATGACCATCACCCAGGACAAGGAAAAAAAATACTGCCAGCGCCCAGAAGCCCCCAGCAACTACTTCCTGATTACAACCACCTGGGTCCTGTCTAGAATGAACCACGAATCTGACTTTTATGATATTTTTCTCCTGCTTTTCTTCATAATTTTGCCACCTATACATGCATCGGTGAGCAATATAGTTTACTCTGCTTGCTTCTAAAATTCATAAAATGAATCATACGTTATGCGTTATTTTGTGTTTTTTGTACGGTGCTGAGGTTTGGAAGACTTGTCAATGCTTTTGCACGCGGCTGCAGTTTATTCATTTTCATTGTTGTAGAATATTCCATTAATCTTAACTTATATTTGAGGGACTTCCCTGGCGGTCCAGTGGTTAAGATTTCGCCTGCCAATGCAGGGAGTGCGAGTTCGATCCCTGGTCGGGGAGCTAAAATCCCAGAGGCCTTGTGGCCAAAAAAACCAAAAAAACATAAAATAGAAGCAATATTGTAACAAATTCAATCCAGACTTAAAAAAAATCTTAACTCATATTTGAAAGAGTTGTTATCAAGCAAGCGTGCTGGCTCCTATGTGTTAGAAAGTCTCCGACAATGGTCACCATGAAGTGTCCCCATCTCTATGCGTTGGGCATCCCCTCCAAAGGTGGAGTGTGATTTTCCTCCCCTTAAACCTGGGTTGGCCTTTTGACTTGGCTTGACTGATACAAGGTGGAGGAAATGGAGTCCTGGGACTTCTGAGTTCAGGCAGCTTCTGCCCTTTTGAAGCCAGCACCATTTAAGAAGTCCAATGACCCCAAGCTACCACACTGTGAGAAAGCCTGAGGAACCCAAGAGAAAGGCCATGGGGGGAAGGAGCACGATGGCTAAGTAGACCCCAGCTGTTCCAGCCATTCCAGCCAAAGTGCCAGTCCTGCAAGTCTTCACATCTATCTTAGACATTCCAGCTCCAGCAGATCCCACAGGAGCAGAAGAACGGCACAGCTGAGCCCAGCCCAGATTGCAGAGCCGTCAGAAACAATAAATTGTCCTCGTAAAGCTCCCTAAATCTTGGAGTGGTTTGTAACACAGCAATCGATAACTGAGAACAACCATTCCTAAGGAGTCAGTTGGGCAGAATGTTTTTCTCTCTCCTTCAGACCTAACAGTCCATGTCTTTGCAAGTTTTACATCTTTGCACTTTGCAAGTGATATTATTTACACCTTCATACATTTTTAAATACATCTTGTTTCGCCTCATTTTTCATCATCCTCTCAGATTCTCCTTTTAGCCATACCCTTTTATGTGTTTGTGAAAACAATACTGGGTTTAGATGCCGCAATAGATGCCGCTATGAAAGAAAAAGAAGGAAAGGAAAAGGAATAAAAGCTGTTGCTAAATGCAAAGATCTAAGGTTACATTTTATTAGTGTGTCTTTTTTCCAATAGATGAATCATGTAGATGTGCACCAGAATTGCCATGGAAAACTGTTCCCAGGAAAACATATTTTGAGGTAAAAACATTAATTTATTCGAGTAAGCAAACTCTCTTTTCCGTTTCACTTTGAAAAAAAGAGGTGTCATCCTATTACGCTGACAATAGAGGGTGGGACTTTGCTGCCTGGAACTTTGATCTGAAACGGTTAATAGCTTTCTTCCTAGTTTACTGCCTTGGGGTGTGGGGTGATCAGAAATAGCAACAAGCTTTTCTACATTTGCACAAATGTAATTGCTTCTAATGCTACTTAAGTTTGAAGAAGCCTTAGCATTTTCATTTCACTGGAGCTTTCAGGTTCGTCTCCTTTCAAAGGCTGCATGTATTGAATGTTCTATAATGGAATGAATGGAGGGGGAAGAGGCTAGGAAAACTAACAGCTTTAAAACATGAAAATATTACAGTGTGGCAGATTTGCTCCTGATACAATGGAGGCTGGAAGTTGGAGGTCTCTGCAAAGAGGCAGCAGAGACTGGTAGAAATAAACAGAACTGAGTTTGAATCTGGCTCAACTTATGACCTTGGGCAAATAACCTACATTTTCTGAATTTCAGTTTTTTCATCTGTAAAATAAGGCTAAGGAAAACCTTACAGGACTGAAGAATCAAAAAGAGATAATCTACCTAAGGGGCTTCATCCAATGTCTGGCACAAAATAGTTCCCCAATGAATGCTAACTCTCTACCATATAGATAATTTATAGGAGATGGTTTTGGAAATGTTGGCAGTTCATCTAGAGGATAGTGGATTAAGGGAACCATTTCATGAAGGAAGACAGAAAGATCCCAGAGAATTCCTGTAAATCATCGTCCCCTTGAAGGAAATGTTTCATGTCTGTGCATCAGTGACACTGCCTGGGGTTTTGGGCATAATCGGATTTTATTGAGCAATCCTGGAAAAGGATTCTGTTATTTTTGTGGTTCATTTTGACTTCTACCAACTGGAACCAGAGACCTAAGGGGAGGGAGTGAGGTCTTAAGAAACTTAAGTGAGAGAAGTTCAGTAATAAGCCATTTGTTTGGACAATACATGAACCAACATAGATACCATGTCTAGATTTTCTAAACTTTGATTTAAAATCCCCCAAACCTAGCTAAGCTTGTTATTTTCATACTGAAGATACAAAAGGAAGGAGGAGCTTTTAAAGAATGACAGCATTGGCTTGATACTGACTGAGATGTTTTATATTCAATATCTCATTTAATCCTCATAAGACTTGATTTCCCCACCTAACAGAAGTGAGGTGTATTGGACAAGATCACTCATCTACAAAAATTTAAGAGGCAAGATTTGAATCCAGGACTAACTCTGAGACCCATGATTTTAACCAAAGTACTCTCTTGCCTCACTTAAGGAAATGAGATGGATCCTACTTAAAGATCTGAGACAAAGTGTAAAGGGGGTAGAGAGAAGTGGAAACCTATTGTCTGAGGGTTTATGCTGTGATTAAAACATATTGGTCAACGCTATACCAAAAGGAAGAGTTCCATAGGGAGATTAAGTGGGAGGGAGGAATACTTGACCCAAGAAGAGGGTCAAGGAAGATCAAGACAAGAAAGCAAGTAGCAGGTTAGGAGTCTTAGAGCTTAACAGCAAATCAAGGCTTGGTGTTCAAGGAAAAATGTTCAGGATTAAGACCATGGGGACCGTCATCCTGATTTTGTGCATTGTGAGGACAAATATGACTATAAAAAGGGCCTATGCAGGACCAATGAGAAAGCAGGCAATGGCTTCTGATGACTCCAAACATCAAATTTGCCCTATTGAATTTTATAACCCTGTTTTGAGATAGGCACCCAGGAAAGAGGTGAGTGTAAGCCAGGATCACCCAATAGGGAATCAGGGACTTGGATGCCTGTGTCAGATGCAAACGGATTCTTTAGTAGACATTTATGCCACCTAAACTTTTCTCTCCTACGTTCTCTTTTTCCAGCTTTCTCATTCTCCCTTTTAGACTTTCGGGGCAGTACCTTCAGGTAAAAATAAATAAATACATATGAGAACATCAAAGTCAATCACTTTGCTGCATAAAAATTTTTCTAAGGCTTCTCCAGTTGATATCCCCCCAAAAGTTCAAACTTTTGAGTTTTGGGGTTAGTGTGAAATTCAAGACCCAACCTAATCTGATCCCATCACAACTTATCCAGACTTATCTCCTACCCCTCATCCATATGCATTATTTCTCATTTGTGGAATTCTTGAAGTCTTTTGATCACTCAAGAGACTCGTGAAAGTTGGCTTTTCATTAGAGTATTATGTACATATTTGTATCATCTCTGATACAGGTATTGAGATTGTTGGGATCACAATCTACTTCGCATTTGATCTCTCCACTTCACGCCTGGCAAAGGCCTTGACACTGAGGAGGAGCCTGCATAGTATTGAATACACTAAAAATGGGGAAATAAGTAAGGAAAAGATTCCTGGGATACTAAAGTACTTGGTTTGTATTTAACACCACAATGGGTTCAAAATGAGTACCAGAACTGACTGGTAATCATGCTTCCTGAACTCTGTCTTTATATCTATAGCGGTGGTTCATCAACCCATTTCTCAGTTCAGGCTACTTGAGTTCAAAAAATATTTGTTGACAGGCACTGTATGCCAGGCTTTGCGTTAGGCATTGGGGATGTAAAAAGGATTAAGGCACAGCCTTTTTTTTTAATTTTTAAACTTTTTATTTTTATTTATTTATTTTTTTGGCTGTGTGGCATGCAGGATCTTAGTTCCCCCACCAGGGATCGAACCTGTGCCTCCTGCAATGGAAGCACAGAGTCTTAACCTCTGGACCACCAGAGGAGTCCAAGGCACAGTCTTTAACCTGAAGAACCTACAGTCTAGTGGGACAGTTAGGTGTGTAATAAAATATTAAAATAAGACGATCTACTATTTATTAATCACTTACTGTATCCCTGAGACTTTATCAGTATTATATCATTTCATTCTCAAAACCCTGTGAGGCTTTTGGTTCCAGCCATGGTGGACTATCTGACACCAGACTCACCCTCCCTCATAAATGTGAAGCAAGTGTTTTCAGACGTGGGACAACAGACAGTAAAGACCTGAGATCTTTGAGTGAAAGGAACACTTGACACTAGCTCCCCATTCACCCCACCTTTCCACTAGCAGCAAAGACAAATGGAGACAAAACAGACAGCAGTGCTCTTGCTGGGTAGTGCAAACAGAGATTGGAATTTGGTGTTTTACCAACGCGGCTGGAGTTTGTGGGATAGGACAGTAGAAACAAGAAACTGCACTGACAAGAAACACCAGAAATCTGCATGGAGGTCCCACTAAGTCTTGACAAAACGCTTACATGTCCAAGGCAAGGCTCTGAAACTTAGCAGAGAACGACTACTGGAAGCGGTGGGGAGGGGGTGTTGTGAATTAAATAGTGATTCCAGAGGTTACATAGGGCTAGGAGACATTGGAGTTCTGACCGGAAAAAGAAGAGAGTCTGCTGAATAACCCAAGCATTCATTTGATACACCCAGAAAGCTCATGCCTTAGGAATAGAACTATTCTAGCCTTAGAGAAAAAAACACTCTTTACCTACCATGACAAAGTCTAAACAGATCACTAAGGTTCACCTAAGCATCCAGTAAATTAGCTACTTGCCAAAACAAAACTCAATTCTCTTTAAAAGAAGATAAAATAATTCATATCTTCAATAAGATAGTCTCCACTGTTTTCAAATGCAGTTTTTAAAAGTTAGTAGATATGTACAGAACAGGATAACATAACCCATAACCAAAAGGAGAAAGACAACAGAAACATACACAGAGGTGACATAAATGTTAAAATTAGTACATAAGAACCTTAAAGTATCTATTTTAAATACGTTTAAGAAAATAAAGAAAATATAAAAATAGTGAGCAAAGAGATAGGGAATCTTAACAGAAGAATGGAAACTATTTTTTTAAAGCAAAATGAAATGCAAGAACTGAAAAATACAGTATATGAATTTAAGAAAAATTGATTGAATGGGTTTTAACATCAGACTGGACACTCCAGAAGAAAAGATTACTGAACTTGAAGACAGCTCAGTACAAACTGTCTAAACCGAAGCACGTTAAAAAAAGAAAAACTGAAAAAAGTTAACAGAGCCTTGGTGACCTAAGGACATTATCAGTCTAACATATATATGTGATTGGCATCCTAGAAAAAGAGGACAAAGAGATTGGAATAGAAACAATATTTGAGGAAATAACGACGGAAAATACTCCAAATTTAATTGATAATACCAACCCACTGATCTAAGAATCTCATCAAACCCAAAGAAAGATGAACACAGAGAAAAACACACCTAGTTACATAATAGTCAGATTGCTAGACACAAAACCTAATGAAAAACAATCTTACAAGCAACCAGAAGAGAAAGACACATGACATACTAAGAACAATGTAAGAATTACTGCTTACTTCTCATTAAAAAAAAAAACAAAAAAACAATGGAAACCAGAGGCAATGGGATGACATCTTTAGAGTAGAAGAAAGGGTTAACTTAAAATGCTGCATACATTGAAAATATCCTTCAAAAATGAAGACAAAGTAAAGACAAAGGTAAACAAACTGAAAGAATTCATCACCAGCAATCTTGTCTGCAAGAAATGTTAAAGAGAGTTCTTTAGACAGAAGATTAGATCAACACAAAAGGACTTGCATGCTAGAAATGGTAAATATATGGGCAAATATGAATAACTTTAAAAATACATATTTCTTAATTTCTTTAAGAGACAATTGATTACAGCAAAACATACTAATATGTCGTAGAGTAATGTGTTGTGGGGTTTATGAAGTTTATAAAAGTAAAACAGGTAATACCAATAGCATAAAGGACAGGAGAGATAAATTCAAGTGTATTGTAGTAAGGGTCTTATATGAGTAATAGTACATTAAAATTAATTCAGGTGCTATGGTGATAAATAAAATATTAATTCAGATTATACCATGATAAGTTAGGGAAGCATATTATAATCCTCGATGCATGTGCTAAAAATACAACAGAAGAAATTAAAATGCTATGCTAAAAATATTCAGTTAGTACGAAAGAATGTAGGAAAGGGGGAGAAAGAGCTAGGATAAATAGAAAAAAAAGAACTAAGATGGTAGACAAACCCAACCATATGAATATTTGCATTGAAGATAAATGAATTAAATGCTCTGATTATAAGACAGAGAGCATTTGATTGGATAAAAAAGCAAGAACCATCTATATTGTGTTACAAGAGATATACCATAAATGTAGACACAGATAGATTAAAAGTAAAAAGATGGAAAACATATACCATGCGTGTACCACAGAAAAGCTAGGTGGCTATATTAATATCAGATGAGGTAGAATTCAAGACAAGGAGTGTACTTAGAGATAAATGGAAGCGTATTATGATGATAAAAAGGTCAAAAATATCAATTCATCAAGACTACATAATAATCCCAAATGCATACTGTGGTAGAGTCTCCAAAGATGTTCACCGACATTTCCTTCTTTCCTTATATGTGAATGCAATTCCACGTGTCAAGAGGTGGCGTCTATGTCTCCTTCCCTTGAATCTGAGCTGTACTGTGACATGTTTTGACCAAGAGTCTCTTCTTGGTTCCAATTCTTGCAGAGCAGCCCTTGCCGTGGGCTGAATTCCTGCCAGCCAGCCCTGACTCTTTTAGTTGTTCCTCCAGCCTAAGGATGCTAGCCTCTCACTTCTGTTGCTGATCTGTCGCCTTGCCATTGACTGTTCGGCTTCTACACTCTTCTATCACCTAGGTAATTCATTCTCTATATTAAATTCTCTCCATGTAAAAGATCTAGAATGGTTTCTATTTTTCTGGCAGGACACTGAAACAAGGAGCTAATGAAGCTTGTTATATCCATTTGCCAGATGGAAAAGTGGGGTTCACCATCGTTCTTAGCGATCCTGTTCTGGCAGGCTGGACACACACCTCTCTGGCATCCACAAGAACTCATGGTCCAGCAAAATGTCGGCAGACTTTGATCTGCCATTAAAAATTGACTTTTACAAATAGAAAGCCTTTTCCGTCTGTATGACTTAAACAGAACAATCAATGTTTAAATAATAAATGCCCTCATTTTGGGAAGTCTGTCCTCCTCTGGCAGCTCTCCTGGGCTTGTCTGGGTCAAACTCAGCTGCCATGGGTCTCTGCCTTTACCACTTCCTGAGGCCTTAGGGATAGTGTAGAAGCTATAGCACTATATACAGCAGCCAAGACATAGAAGCAACCTAAGTGTCTGCCAGTAGATAAATGGATAAAGAAAAGAAAAGAAAAAATAAAAATTACTTTATTTAGTATATATGTCACATTGTATCGTATATATATATGTATATTCTCTATGTACATATGTGCTGGACTATCACATATGCTTAATTATATATAACTTATTACATATAATATTAGTTATATATAATTAATATAATTATATACAATGACATATTAGCCATAAAAAGAAGGACATTAGTGACAACATGGATGAAACTTGAGGACATTATGCTAAGTGAAATAAATCAGACAGAGAAAGACAGATACTGTTTGATAGCATTTATATCTGGAATCTAAAACATCCTGACTCTTAGAAAAAGAGAGTAAATTGGTGGTTGCCAGGGACAGGGGCAGGGCAGGGAATGGGTAAATGTGGTCAAAGGATACAAACTTCCAGTTACTAAATGAGTAAGTTCTGGGGATCTAATGTACAATGTGGTGATTACATTTAACAATAGTGTCTTGTACACTTGAAAGTCGCTAAGAGAGTAGATCTTAAAAGGTCTCATTTAAAAAAGTGTTTTATAGTGAATATATGCCCATATATTCACTACCAAACGTAAAATAGATAGCTAGTGGGAAGCAACTGCATAGCACAGGGAGATCAGCTCTGTGCTTTGTGACCACCTAGAGGTGTGGGATAGGGAGGGCAGGAGGGAGGGAGATGCAAGAGGGAAGAGATATGGGAACATATGTATATGTATAACTGATTCACTTTGTTATAAAGCAGAAACTAACACACCATTGTAAAGCAATTATACTCCAATAAAGATGTTAAAAAAATAAATAAAATGCAAAAAAAAAAAAGTGTTTTAACTATGTGAGATTATGGATGTGTTAACTAATCTTATTGTGGTAATCACTTCACAATATATATGTATATCAAATCATCACATTGTATGCTTTAAACTTACACAATGTTATATGCCAATTATATCTCTATAAAGCTGAAAAAATAAAGAAATCAATTAAGTAGGAACAAAAGGAATGACGATACTTTGGAGATATGCATGTATGTGTATCCATAATATATCATGCCCGTCTTAACAATATATCTTTATCTGTTTGTGCATTTTGCTTGCAAATATCTTCTTTATTTATCAAATGAAGGCAGCTTGCTAACTGAGCTTGCCTTGTTTTTGAGATCACAGGGGATCTGTGCGATATCGAAAGCAGATGATCCTAGTAAACTTGGTGAGACTCATGCTTCCAACACATTTCCTGCTCTAGGTTGAAGGAAGCCTTGCTGGAAAAAAAAAAAAAAAAAGTTTTGAGCTAGATTCCTTTCAGTTCACAAGAGCTTCTTTCCTTTTTCTCTCCCATGATCAACTCTTGGCTCTTGTAAGCTCATTCTACACCCTTTTCCTTTACTAAAACTGGTGATGTCCTAGCTCTTTACCAAATGCATTTTCACTGTACTGAGTAGCAGCGAGATGTAGGGAGAAGGTTGAATGCTTTAAGATCTATGTATTTCTTATGTTTAAAATTGCACTTTTTTGTTTTACAAATTGAATACATATTATTTTCACACAATATGGTAGAAAACAGAGACTGAACTCCCCATGTGCTACATGATCTATGTACATAATCTTTCATGCTCACAATAATCTTAGGCTATAGATATTGCTGTCTCCATCTTCAAATGGAGAAACTGAGGCTCAGAAGGCATAATTAATTCACCTACATTTTTGAGCAGCTTGCAAGGGGCCAAAGGGAGGGATTTGAATCTAAGTCCATCTGCCGGAGGAATCGTCATTCTCAACCCCTGTGGTACATAACCCTCTCTCCCGGGAAAAAAAATACAAAAACATTATCTATTGAAAGCCAACTGTGTACCAGGTGCTTTATGATCTTGCTTACGTCTAACAACAAACCTGAAAAGTTGATATTTACTCCACTCTACTGATGGTGTGAATAATAATATCAATAATAATATCAAAATATCAAAAATATCAAATCACTATTTAGTGATTTTTCCACGTGAGGCAGTGCTAAGCATTGTACATTTTCTCACTGAAGTAAAATGGAACAAAATGAAAACCAATTATATGCCCGCCACCTGGAGATAACTACTACTTCTATTTTAGTGTTCATTTTTTGGGTGTTTTTGCTATGCATTTATTTTTTTTTCCAAAAGTGGGATTATACTCTCTGTCGTGCATTATGGCCTCATTTCCTCACTCAAAAATGCATCTGGGACTTCCCTGGTGGCGCAGTGGTTAAGAATCCGCCTGCCAATGCAGGGGACACGGGTTCGAGCCCTGGTCCGGGAAGATGCCACATGCCGCAGAGCAACTAAGCCCATGCGCCACAACTACTGAGCCTGTGCTCTAGAGCCTGTGAGCCACAACTACTGAGCCCACGTACCACAACTACTAAAGTCTGTACATATATTTGTGTTGGTGAAAAAAAAAGGATGCTGGGGCAGAAGGTACTCTGTGCTCACCAAATCCATTTTCCTTTTGTCCTCAGGGCAGTTTGACTACATTTCCCAGCCTCCTCTGTGGTCAAGTGGGGTTATGTGATTTGAGGTCTGGCCAATGGAAAACAAGAAGAGGTGATACCCACCACCTCTAAGTCTGTCCCCCAAGAAAACTTCCCTCATGAACCTCCATACTCTCTCTCACCATCTGTGAAAGTAGAAGCAAGGTACTTCAAGAATCTCAGGATGGAGGGTATAAAGGAGGGAAGAAAGGAAGGAAAGAAGGTAGGAAGGCAAATGGGCACTGGAGCCTCTAAGTTGCTACTCATTAAGAATCACCTAGAGGAGTCACCCAGTCGGGTTGGATTATTGCATCTTTATATCAAGATGTAAATTATTATGGTGTTAAACCACTAACATTTGGTGCTGTTTGTTATAGCAGCTAGTGTTACGCACCTTGAAGAACATAAACATCTAGAAGAAAGTCAGTCTGGGCTGGGATATTGGGCTCCTGCTGGAGTGTTTGGAAGAATTCAGAGAATTTTCCTCTGTTGTTTCAACAGCCAGCTCATTCTCACCATTGCTAACTATTATAAAGATGCATTGTGGAATTTCACAGTTTACAGCTCTCATTTCAGCCTCTGAGAGGAAGGCAGGGCAGGGCTCACATGCTACAATGTGGAAATGGATCTCTCTTGGCGTTGGAGTGGTCTACCCAGGCTTGCAGCTAGTCAGAGACATCTGAGCCTAACATCTCACAACCTGGTGCTCAGGAAAAGTGTGATGCTGTGTTACCTCCTGTCTGCACGGAGAGCATGACATGTGCATCAAATCATCACATTGGGCTTCTCCACCTCTCCACTACTGACATTTTGGAATGGGTTTTGTCATGGAGGGATGCCCTATATATTACAGGACGTTTAGCAGCAACCCTGGTCCCTACCACTAGATGCCACAGGTACCTTCTCCCCAGCTTTGACAAGCAAAAACATCTCCAGGCATTGTCAGATATCCCCCCAGATGATAAAAAATCACCCCTAGGTAAAAACCACCCTCTAGAGTTTTCTGCCTCTTTGTAAACATTTCGCTTGCCCATAGTTCCCCTGTAAATGGAAATGTAGGCTAGAAAACAGTTCTCTCTTCCTGGGGAGATGAGTGACATGGAATATGAGATGAAATTGAGGTAAAACATATCACCTTCCTGTGTTCTGTTCACATATGGAGATCATGTTTGGGAATGGTGTGAATCTCACACCACAATGGCTCTTTCTTCGTCTACAATGGAACTTAATTCCTATGTAGATCCCACTGGTCGCAAAAGCTTTGTCTATTCATTGAGGCCAATTACAGGCAATTCAGGGCTTTCTTAGGCTATCTGGATCCTCCTCACCCACACACTTCTCTGGGGTGATGGCTAAGATCTGCAGACTCTCTAGGCCAACACCTAATTATGGGGGCCACACTGGCTCCTCAGCCATTGTCATTCATCCATCCCAGCAAATGTCGAGGTGTTCTCAGTGCCTGTCCTGCCTCCTGGACCAGTCCCTAGACATCACTTCTGCAGAGTCCCGTTATCGGGGCTTATCTGAGCCCTGCCATCTTCTTCCTTAATTACTTCCATGCCACCCTTGAGACCACAAGAGGGCTCGGGCACATCCCAGGCCCAACTTCATGAGTCTATTATCTTGGGCCCACTAGTCAAGGCAACCCAGTGAGACTTCTCTCCTCTTCAGCTCCCTGTGAGGGACTTGCCACCTGCCTGGGCTCCCCTGAGGAAGGTATGTGAGGCACCTAGGGTGAAAAATTGAAGGAGAAACTCACTCTTAGACACTTATTCTCATTTGCATGACCCCAAGATTGAGAGCCTTCTTTTTTGTTAATTTTTTATTTTATATTGGAGTACAGTTGATTTACAATGTTGTGTTAGTTTCAGGTATAGAGCAAAATGATTTAGTTATACATATACATGTATCTATTCTTTTTCAGATTCTTTTCCCATATAGGTTATTACAGAGCACTGAGTAGAGTTCCCTGTGCTATGTAGTAAGTCCTTGTTGATTATCTATGAGAGCCTTCTTAAGAGTGAAGCACCGAGGAAAATGGAGCAATGACTTAAATATATGAGCTAAAACCATACGTCTCTTAGAAGAAAGCGGAGGAGTAAATCTTCGTGACCTTGAATTTGACAATGGATTCTTAAATATGATATCAAAAGCATGAGCAACAGGAGAAAATAAATTGGACCTTATCAAAATTAAAAAACTTTTGTGCAACAACAGACGTTATCAAGAAAGTGAAAAGACAACCTACGAAGAGGGAGAAAATATTTGCCAATCACATCTGATAAGGGTGTAGTATCCAGATTATAAAAAGAACTCCTAAAATGTAATAAAAAGATAACCCGATTTTTAAATGGGCAAAGAACTTGAATAGCCATTTCTCCAAAGAACGTAACAAATGACCAATAAGCACATGAAAAGATGCTCAATGTCATTAGTCATCCGAGACATGCAAATCAAAACTGCAATGAGATACCACTTCACACCTTCTAGAATGGCTATAATTTTACAAAACTACGGGGGGAATAACAAGTGTTAGACAGGATGTGGAGAAGCTGGAACCCTTGCACATTGCTGGTGGGAATAGAAAATAGTGCAGCGGCTGTGGAAAACAGTTTGCCAGTTCCTCAAAAAGCTAAATATAGAATTACCATATGACCCAGCACTTCTGCTCCCTTCCACACCCAGAAGAATTGAAAACAGAGACCGAAAGAGATACTTGGGCACCAATATCCATTGCAGCCTTATTTACAGCAGTCAAAAGATGGTGAGAACCTAAGTGTCCATCAACAGATGAATGGATAAGGAAGATGTGGTCTATACACATAATGGAATATTATTCAGCCATGAAAAGGAATGAAATTCAGATACATGTTACAACATTTAACGATTTTAACCATTTTTAAGAGTGCAATTCAGAGGGATTCAGTTTTTGAAACCCAGAAGCCCAGATTCCTACAAAGCAAAAGCTCTGAGTTTGAAAACTATTTTCTAGCATCTCTAAAACGGCCCTGGGATCACACATGCTGCCATTGGATGAGAGGTGGCAGGCAAGGAGGACTAGGATGCAGAAGAAAGTCTTGGCCTACTACACCCTCTGTCCAGTGGGACACAAGGACCGACTTCCCGAAATCAGGCTTAATTTAAGTACGCTTTGTTAAACTTATTCCACCAACATGTATCAGCTATGAGAGGGAAAGGCATAATAATTATGAATGAGAATAAGAAACTATTACATTTGTACATTTCATGATCGCTTACAATACACTCTCCTTCTAAACTATAAGCTTTCTGAGAGCAAGAACAAATTTTGTCTTGTTCACTGTCATCTCTCTCCCACGCCTTTCCATAACCTGAAACATCATCAGGACTCAGTAAATAATTGTCGACTGAACAAATAAGCACATAGGCTTTTGTTTGAGCCCCCAGAGTAACCTTGTTTCATAGCGGGAGCATTCCCTTTCTATACAGGCAGTAACTGAGGCTCCAAAGACATGAAGTCACATAGGTGGGAAGAGAGGGAATTAGGATTTGAACCTGTGTTTTCCAGCAACAAGTGATTTGGAAATGTCAATTCACTTGCCAAGCAAAACGCTACTGGAGGGATACTGAATCAACTCTCCTTTCGTGGGAGTCATCCGAACCAATACACTTTATGGTTTATTACGAATAATGATTAACAATAAAAATGGCAAACCTTATTGAGCTCTTGCAGTATATATAAATTATACATGTGGTTTTAGTTAATCTTCAGAATAACGTTGGGATTGGTTCCAGGTGAAGGGTGAGGAAGGTGAGGCTCAAAGGGGTAAAATGATTTGCTCAATGTCACTCAGCTCCCAGGGATCTACTGAGATTCAAACCCATAGTACTGTGTGACCTCCAACGTTTGTGACACTTTGCAGCCATTCCATCTGAGTAATAGACCTTGATGGGCCTCTACACTATGTATGTATCTGACACATCCTGGGGCAGCCACCGAATCCTACGGTCCACGGGAACCATTGGCAACTGACTTTGGGAAAACAAGTGTGTGTGTCTTCAGTGGCAAACGTCCATGACATTTAGGCTCAGACAACCTGCCAATGTCTGGGGGAAAGGGAAGAGGGGAGTCAATCATCCTGACATTCTGTCATCTGCTTCTGGGGTCTACGGGATGCCAAACAGCCTCAGTTGGAAAGCACCACAGTCTTGTTATCCAGATGTTTGAGGTTGCATTGCCCCGCCCTCCGTATGTCAGAGTTCCTGGCTGAGAGACAGTGACACTGATATCGTTCTTGCTACTACCAATAACAGCGCTGCCCTTTTGTGTGTGTGCACTGAGTGTGCGAGGCTTGGTGCAGAGGGGTTTTTTTTTTTTTTTTTTTGGCTGCATTGGGTCTTCGTTGCTGTGCGCGGGCTTTCTCTAGTTGCGGCAAGTGGGGGCTACTCTTCCTTGCGGTGTGCGGGCTTCTCACTGCGGTGGCTTCTCTTGTTGCGGAGCATGGGCTCTAGGAGCACGGGCTTCAGTAGTTGTGGCACGCGGGCTCTAGAGAGCAGGCTCAGTAGTTGTGGCACACGGGCTTAGTTGCTCCGCAGCATGTGGGATCTTCCCGGACCAGGGCTCGAACCCATGTCCCCTGCGTTGGCAGGCAGATTCTTAACCACTGTGCCATCAGAGAAGTCCGGTGCAGAGGCTTTTATGTGCGTTTTCTTATTCTCTGAATTGAGGTTCTATGAGCGGCCACGCATTCCAGATGAGGTCACTGCTAAGACTCAGCATTGGGTAAGGAACATACCGAAGGACGCTCGGGGAGGACGTGGTGGTAGTGGCGTGAATAGTGGCCCCCAAAAGACATGTCCGCCCAGAACCTGTGAATGTGACCTTATTTGGAAATAGGATTTTTGCAAGTGTAATTAAGGATCTCAAGATGGGATTACTCTAGATTTATGGGGGCGGGGGAATGGGAGGAGCCTAAATCCAATGACTGATGTCATTACAAAGAGATAAGCAGAGGGAGATCTGAGGAGGGGAACACAGATGGAGGCGGAAACTGGAGTGATGTGTCTATAGGCCAAAGATTGCTGGCAACCACCAGAAGCTAGGAGAGAGGCATGAAAGAGATGTTCCTGAAGAGCCTCCAGAAGGAAGCAACCCTTGCCAGCACCTTGATTTCATCCTTCTGCACTCTAGAACAGCGAGACTGTCTGTTGTATTAAGCAGGCTGGTTTGTGGGATTCTGTTACAGAAGTCCTAGGAGACGACTACAGTGGTTGAGACAGGATTTGAACCAGAGCGTCCAAACTGTTTACCAGTAACCTATGACTCACACATTTGGAACCAGCTCTCAATGTCTTCGTGTTCCCAAATTCAATGACCCAGGGCACTCGAGTTTTCAGAAAGAGTATACACACACACACACACACAGACACACAAGCAGACACACACGCACTTCAAAGAGGTGGCATGACCAAGAAGACTTCTTAAGCTCTTCCTAACTCAATTACTAGCTCTCAAGAACAGAACAAAAAGAAAGACATCCAAGTTGTTCCTACAACTCTGATCAAGCAGGTTGTGGGGAAAAAAATCAACAACTGTAGTCATGAAATGTGAAACCAGAGAACTGTCCCTTTTGGGCATTCGTGATGATATTTTATTAACACGGAGGCTTTTGTCTGTGGACTTCAGACAACTTTAAAAAGTCAGTGAGTGCTGTTTTGGTCCTCATTTGATGCGGCCATGGGCGGCTGGAGAGATGGGAGGAAACACTGTGGTTAAGACATTTGCCCTCGTTTTCTGGAGTCAGTTGACAAACCAGAAATAGTCCAGACTTCTGGGCATCAACATTAGGATCTTCTCAGAGTTCCTCTTACCGTAATTGATTTTTCCTTAATGAAATTGCCTCTCCTCTTTCTAGACAATCCGGAGAACTCCTACACATCCTTCAAGCCCCAATTCCTATGAGATCCCTTCCCTGATGTTCCCAACTCCATGCTCTGCCACAAAGCAATGCTGATTAGCTCACTCCATGTACACACATTCTAGTTTGTATATACCTCAAATACACCATTTATGATACTTTATACTATTTGATTCCTTATGGGTCAGTCTCTCCCTATAGATGAGGGATTCTTAACCCAAGAGCTTAAGAAAGTCAATGGAAGGGCTTCAAGGGAAGTTGCCAATCCCTGGAAACCTTCTGCAAAATTTTACACGAATGTGCAACTTGAGGGATAGGTGCTCCATAGCTTTTGTGAGTTTTCAAATAACTTCAAGACTTAAACACCTTTAAAACTCACTGCACTAAAATTTAAATTCTCTGAGTTTCTTATCCCTATTGCCTGGTGAGGCACCTGGCCCAACACAGGCCCATGAAAAATGTCTGTTGCTGAATCACTGCACACAAACTTTGATGAAACTGTAGTCAAAGGGATTCTGAGTTGCTCTGATTTTGTGTTGGAATCACTGCAGCTCTGAGTGAAGAACTTCGAAAGCTCTGAATCTGCCTCACAGCTATAGCTCTCCTCTCCAAACAGCGGAGGTCAGTAGCCTGTTCTACGGAGATGCCTTTTCATACCCTTTGCTCTCAGAAACGTCCTACTTTTTAGTTGCCTCAGCAATCCAGCACCTGCAGACATATCGGCATCAATGTACAAAAATACATGGATACAGAGATAATAGCAAAATAAATAAGCTACGGGGAGATATTGTACAGCACAGGAAATACAGCCAATATTTTATAATAACTATAAATGGAGTGTAACCTTTAAAAATTGTGAATCACTATGTTGTACACCTGAAACTTATATTGTAAATTGAGTATACTTCAATTAAAAAAATAAAAAAATGAGACTCAACCTGAATGTATATCAATAGGTGCTATTAACCTTTAGAAGGTAGGTCAGCAAAATATTTGTAAAGAGCCAGGTAGTAAATATTTTAGGCTTTTGGGGACATAGAGCTCGTCTGGGGACACAGAGCTCGTTTGGTGCAACTCCTCGACTCTGCCGTTGTATTGTCAAAGCAGCCGTAGACAACGTGCAAATGAACAGGAGTGGCTGTGTGCCGATAAAACGTTATTTACAAAAACCGGCAGGGGGCTGGATTTAGCCAGCGAGTCATAATTTGCTGACCCCTGCCTTAGAATACTACATGACTGTTAAAAAAAAGACTGTGAAAATGTCCAAAATTGATTTGCTGAGCGATACCACTAGCACATCCATAGTGTGTCCTGCGTGGTCGATTCTGTTTTCAGCACCTTACCTGGGTTCTTTCATTTAATCCCCACATACCACCGCTTAACCACTGTGCCTATTGCTTTGTACAGGGAGCGACCAGCTCTGTGAACTTGGACAGGTGGCTTAGTCTCCCTGAGCCTCAATTTCCCAACTGGTAAAACCGACTCAAAAGAGGACTGTTGCTGTTTGTATAAATCAAGTTAGTTAACATTGGTTAAGTCGCTGTCACATCATGGAAACACAATTCAAGTTAGTTCCCCGTCGCTTAAATTTTTTCAATGAGGCGCTGTATTCTCAACTAAAAGAGAAGATAAAGAAAGGGATGCTTAAATACGTTCAGTTCTGAACATGTTCTCTGAGGGTACAGCCATCTATTCAGACACAATTGAGTATTTTTTTTAACACATGGTGTCGTGGGATGGCGACGTCTATTATCTTACGTGTGATTAATGAAAGCTGTTCACATAAACAGCAAGAGGACAGACACTGACGTCCCCAGTGGCTGCTAATTAGGGAGGTGCTGCTCGTTCTCAGGCTTAGAAGGGAACTGCTCTGTCTTAGCTGTCTGTAGTAATTTATCAAGAAGTGAAATTTTAAGGACACGACCCAGAAAGAACGTGATAACAAGAAAATATCTCTTTTCCTTGTAATAATGATAACAATAATACTGGAATGTACTAGATGCTTCTATGTGCCAGGTACAAGCTAAGTGCTCTGCAGACGTATCCTTATTTCATCCTCCCAGTGGTCTTCTCCGGTTAATATCTATGTTCGACTTTCAGATGAGGTAACTAGTCTTCCAGCAAACGAGTGGGGAGCTGTGGAAATAACACTAAGCATGACCTAGTTAAGGAAGCAAGTTTGGGATGTGGGAGAAAGGAACATCGTGTGGAACTGTCCACATCTTGTAGATTCTGGATATGGGGCGGTTAGGGGAATACGGATGAAAGGGAAACTTATAAATACGTATACACACACACACACACAAGTATATAATGGTATGGTGAAGAAAGAGTTTGTTTGCATTTAAGGCAGTGTAAAATCCATGGGGCTGTAACACTTTTGATTCTAAAATATCCCTAGCACTAGAAGACAGCTACATAAACAAGAACCCACAGCTTTGTGTGCTGTGTGTTCACAGGGATCGAGAAGAGGCACACAAGGTACAGCCCGGGTCTGGTTTCCAAAAGCCATAGGTGCACTGCCATTTACCCGCTCCTTCACTCGCACGGGCTGCACTCCTCGGGACGGAGTGCAAGGATGAGCTGGGGGATCCCGTGGGAAGTAGAAGTCACAGAACTGAATGACTGATTAGGTGGGGAGAGCGCAGAAGGAGGTGAAGTTGAACAGGACCCTGCGACCGTTCTAGTTTGATTGAGTGGATGAGCTGGAGAATTGAGAGGCAAGCGCAGGTTTGGGGGAAGGTGAGAAGCTCCATTTTGGACATTCCAACCTTGAGGTGCAGAGGTGAGGAGACACGTACGGGTGTTGATGGCTCTGTGGATCAGGGAAGAGGCACGTTAAAAGCTGAGGGATGAACAGAGGGTGAGCCCTGGGACATCCTCATGCTGAGGAGGACGGCTGAGGAAGAGAAGTGGGTGAACGGTCTGAGCGGGAAGACAAAGAAGGGGTTTGGCAGTTTCACAGGACGATGGCGTGATTCAGAAGGGGAAGAAGGGGCTGTCTGTAATGGGGGGGTCTATAAAAGGGCATGGTACCCAGCAGACTTCAGGAGCCTTGTCGCTAACTATAGTGGCCAAGGTCACTTCCCGTAATCTAGGCTACAAGACTTCCTTGATGTTCTTCCAAAGACAGCTCAATGTTTTGCAGAAAGGAAGGGTTTGGACTTAGGCAGACCTGGATTTAAAGCGAAACACCTACTCTCCACAGCACACAGCATCGACCCCTCGCTGGCACAGGCACTGCACAATGGCCTCGCCCAGGATCCCCAGCTCCAGACTCCCTCCCTGGGAACTTAAGAAGGATGCCTTCAGCCTCTGCTGACTCAGTGGATCAAGAGGGACCTCTGACACCTCCTGGCCTTTCCCGGAACCTTAAGAAGGAAGGGGAGAGAGCCTCTGAGGGCAGGTTTAAAATTAGAAGGGAGTGCAAGGCTGCCTGTGGTTCTTGAACCTCAGCCATTCGGGAGGAATGGGAGATAAGGTGCACAAGAGACAGGAAGCGTTTATTTAAGATTCCTATCGCACTGGGAAGCTGGAGGGGGAGTTTAGCTCCGGGGAAGAACAGGATGTTGCCAGGATCCGGGGCAGGGCCGAGGGCAGAGGGGCATGGACGGAGCGGATATTGGAAAGAGGGAGCTAGGCAGCCAGGGTGGAAGGCGACAAAGTCTGGAGAGGTCCCAGGCAGGAAGTCAGCCCAGAAAGAGGCCCCTTGGGAGCTCAGATCTCTTCAGCGGCAGAAGGGAGATAGATCTTCTCTTCCAAGGCCTTGGGTCTTTGAGATGAGGCTGGTGTGTTTCTGGGTGGTCCCAAAGAAGACCTCATTTAACTCTTGTGGGAGCTCTCAGTTCACTGCTCCCCCCACCCCCGCCCCGCCCGGAGTCTTTCTGCTGGTCTCCCAGCTCGGAGGCCACCAGGCTGACCTTCTCTGAAGGGCACCACCCTGCAGCTCCATCTTGCCCTTGAAGGCTGCAGGGAGTTAAAGTCCAGACTGGCTGACGGAGCCCCTGTGAGCAATTCCCATCCCATGCTCCTGGGCGTGGGGACCCTGGGGCTGAGTACCAGGACGCCCCCTGTCTCTCTAGAGAAGCACACAGTTTCTCCCGTTTCCAAAAGACTCTTTATCCGAAAGAAAATCCAGGGAAGGAAGTCCACCTATGGAAGAGGACATGCACAAAATGGAGAAATACAAACGAGCAACAAACACCAAGGAAAAAACTGTCATCGTCATTAGAATAACCCGTAGCTGCACTGTCACGGCAAAAGCCGGGTACTGCCATGAGCCCTGGACACCCACCGACTTGTTTCAGTCCCCTTGACAACTCTCAGAGGCATTGTCTCCATGTCACAGTACAGTCCAGGAAACCAAGGCACACAAGGGTTAAGTTCCTTGCCCAAGATCTTAGCGGCTACGTGGCAGACAGGGGAAGGACAAGGACCGTGCAGACCACCTAACTGAGAAGAGTCTGGGTTTGCAGCTGACAAAACTGGCCTCGAGTAAGTGACTTCACCTCTCGGAACCTCAGTTTCCCCACTCTAGAAAATGGGGGTAAAATCGGACTCACGTCGCGGAGTTGCAGGTCTTTTTTAGCAAGAAAATATATGATTAGTACAGTGCATTGATATTTATCTCAAGTGCAATAACGGTAAAGTTTTTATTACTGATTTACAGGTCCCAAGGATCCACCATACTGGCTCTGCCTGCCTACATCTGTCAGGAGTTAGCAAGGGTCCACGCCTGGCAACAGAGGCCAGAGCCCCCACAGAACAAGGCTGAGATGTGTCCCACCGCTACCCTCCTTTTCTGGCCTCTCCTGCAGGCATAGCTGACAAGATCCTGAGGGGACCTCCCACTCACTCACAACCAAGCCTCTGGGGAAGCATCCGGACCACAGGGGCTGATCAGTGATGGAGTATTTGCTTAGCTCCACGCCCACGGTCCAGCTGGAGAGACACCCTTGGGTTCAAGGCTAAAGGCTTCCAGGAAATGTGGCGGAGGCTTGAAGCCATCAGTCACTCAGTAACTGCCCCCTTCTGTCTCTGGGGACAGTCTGGAGCGCTGGCTTGGGACATTCTCCCTTTTCATTCCCAGGGAGCCTGTCTGCTTCCTCTTGCTCTCCCAAGCAGTGGCCACTCATTATTACTATTACTGTTATTATTTTTGCTACCACTTATTGAGTTGTTCACTATTTTCAGGGCCCTGTGCTTAGTGCTTTACATGCATTTCCTCATTTAATCCTCACTAGAACTCTGAGCGTTGGAGAGTATTTTTATCCCTATTTTACAGCCTGCTCGAAATGGAAGTTCGCTCGCTGGAGGTCACACAGCTGGAAAGCGAAAAACCTGGGCTGTGAATCCAAGCAGTCTGGCTCCAAAGTCTGTGCTTGAAGCTGTGAGCCTTGTGTGCTTTAACACAGGTTCTCCTGACCAGGCCTAGTGGCCAAACCAGAGCGGCCTTCCCCTCCTTTCTCTTCCTTGCAGGAATCAAAGAAGGAACATTGGGAGGTCGGGTTATAGGACTAATCAGTGTAAGGAGACAGCCAGGGTCACACAGATCGCAAATGTGGGGGAGTCACAAAGTTTCCAGGATCTCACAAAGAAACTGGGTGAGAAGTATTTCAACCAGAGGGCATAGCAAGTGCAAAGGTCCTGAGGTAGGAACAGACTCATCTTCTTCACATTTGTTTCTAGGTCTCCTCTGCTGAAATGTTTATCTACCATCCTTTTCTCCACCCATCCATCCTTTGGAACACAACTAAATGTCACCTCCTCCAGGAAGCCTTCCCTGGACCTGGGCTGGGCTGGGTCCCCTGTCATTGCTCCCATCTCCCCATTCTTCTTCACAGAATACTGCACATTTATGTTTACTTAACAGCCTGGAATATTTGCTTACTGTTGGTCTCTGGATAAACTCTAAGTAGGCAGGGGGTAATGTTTGTTTTGTATTCTCTATGCCTAGAACAGTGGCACATAACAAGTTCTCCAATAAATCTTCACTGACTGACTGCTCTGAGGGGGCCACATTTAGAAGATTGGATTCAATGCTGGACACCCTTGTTTATTAGGGGAAAGGGTGCATGTCACTTCTCAAGGAGGGTGTGGTCACCCTTGGAGAAACACTTACACTCATGCACAAGGAGACATATACAAGTATGTCTATTATGGAATTATTTGTGATAGAAGAAATTGGAATCAACTTAGATGCCCACCAGCAAGGGACTGGATACAGGTAACGTGCTCGCATGTGTTGTAAGACAGAGAGCAAAGTAGATGAACCTGAGCTATAAGCATCTACAGGGAGATTTCTCAAAAACTTGACAGGGAGAGAAAATTCCAGTCATGAAGTGATTCGTACCCCATTTAAGAAATTAAAAGAGACCAAAGAGACCCTCTATATTTTTCAGGATTCATACATAAGTATGTAAAAATCATATTTAAATGGAGTATATATTCTGAGTTCATAATAGTATGTGTGTGTGGGCAGGGCTGGGGGCACAAGGGGGAATTTAACCCTACTGAGATGCTCCAATTTATTTAAGAACTAGGAATTCATGTATTACTAATTTAAAAATGTGTAAATATAAAAAAGGGATAGTTAGAAAATACACCAACGGGTTCATAATAGCTAATTCTGGATGGTAGGAATATGGGTGGATCTTATTTCCTTCTTTCTGTTTTTGTTTTTTAAATTTTTTAATTTCAGAGCACATAAGAGGGAGGGAGAGAGGGAGGGAAGGATAGAGGAAGGGAAGGAAGAGAAATAGGAACATGAACGGGGGAAAACATGGCAAATAGGAGCTTGGAAATGAGCAAAGGATCAAGGGTTGTAGGAATGGTGGGGTTTGATCCAGGAAAAATGCAAACCCCACCTTCACATATTTTCAGGGGGAAAAAAAAGATAGGGCCAACTGAAGAAGCTTGAGATAGGGCACATTCCAGTACAATGTAATAAGAAGAACTTCTCTTTAAAGACTTTCAAATAAATGTGAATTACCTAAACTATACAGTAATAGACTGTCCTTAAGAACATCATTTAATGCTACAAATACATTTAGAGTCTTTTTCTCTCCCCTCCCAGCCAGGGATAACCACTGCTGTCAGTTTCTTAATTACCTCCATAGACCTTTCTCATACCTTTACACACATATATTTACCATAGAAAATGTACATCTTGTTTGTGTTGATTTTTTTTAAACACGCATAGTACTATGTAGACGGCATAAAACACTCAGCAGCCAGCTCTTTTCATTCACTGTTTTGTTTCTGAGATTTATCCACAGAGATAGGCTTAGGCTTAGTGTACTCTTTTTCATGACTATATAATGTTCCATCAAAGGAATATATTACATTGTATGCATCCACTCCCCTACCGGGGGACATATAGGTTGATTCAAATGTTTTGCTATCACAGTTGAGCTGTGGCTACATGTGTACATACTTCCTCGTGCATCTCTGGATAGTAGAAAGAACACATTTTCTATTTCAACAGATTCTGTCAATTTGCCCAAAGAAGTACCAGATAACAGTGAGCTGTGTGAGAATAGATTAGGCAGGAATAAGTTCCTCGTCTCTGCAAGTGTCTAAGCATTGGCTGATAGCCTCTTGGCACCACTATAGTGGAGGGGATGCTGGCCCTAAATGGCCGTTAAGTTCCCTTCCAACTGTGCGATCCTATGATCTCTCATCTCCCCGCAGTGGGACCACCACTCGATACAACTCATGCCAAGACCCCCAGCTGCACTGAGGGGAAAAAGTCATCTTTTCAGCAGATTTGGAGGAGCTGGGAGGGATATTTTTGCAAAACCCCATGTTTCTTGCTCCTATTGATGTGTTATATTTCATGCTAGCTGAAGACATCTTAACTAAACCCCTTGTGTTTTGTTGGAGTTTGGAATGAGGTCTGGGTTGAAATCCTGGGTCGGTCCCAAGTAGCTGTATAATCTTGGGCATGTTTGAATTCTCCATGCCTCAGTCTCTTCGTCTGTAAAGTGGGGTAAATTCATACCCCTTGCTCACGACTGCTGTGATGATTCCCTTGGTTGATGGATGTAACGTGTTCTAATGGCTGGTGAGTTGCATCACTCTCTAAGGGGGGGGCGGGGAGGGCTCACTGTGCAAGCCGGCTGTCCTAGAGATGCAGAGATTGGGAGCAGTCTTTGCCCTTGGACAGCCTTGCCCAAGTCCAAGGTTTAACCAACCCGACGCACCCATTGCCGTGGTCAGCACAACCTTTCGTTTGCTCTTTTATCTCTTTCAAAGCGTGTCCATTATCTCATCTGTTCATCAAAGGGCCCTGCAAGGAAGTCAGGCGGAGCATGGGCCCAAGGAGAGATGACTCAGGAATCTGAAAGTCAAGGCCAGAAGCCTCTCTGACAAGCAGCCCATTGGACTGAGTTTCTCCACGGATCTTGGCCTGGGAGGAGGGCGTGAGGTTGTCCGGGTCAGGACTGAAATACCCACAGAGAGACTTCCTTTCCCCTGATGCTGGACTGGGTTTCTCAGCCCAGCCAGATGGGCTGCAGATGTGAGCTCCGGGTTGCAAGGGAGTCCGGGGGAAAGAGGCAAGACCCGGCCCCTTGCCTGGAATGTCAGCGCCTAAGCCTGATGCCATAGGAGCACCATGCTGGGGTCCTGAGCTCAAGTTTGCAGAGTTCTGGAAACAGGAAGGTGGTGCTGGAGATACTGCCATGTGTCTACGATGCTAGTGGCTATCTGTCAGAGAATATCTCAGGCAGCAGCCATCCCATCTCGCAGCTTTCAGGTCAGCTTGGACGTAAGCCACAGTCTCGTGTCATCCCTACAGCCCTGGCCAGCCCTGGAAAGCCTGCTAGGTTACCAAACAGCTGTTTCTTCCAAGGAACTGCAGGCCCTCCATCGCTTCCTCCTTCTTCAGCTTGTTCCAAAATTCAGGGTCCCTTCCCTCATGCCATATCTTCAGCGTAGCCAATGTTGACTTTGATCCCAGGGGACCAATTGCTACTGTCAGTCCATTCAGAGTGGAACCGTTTATAGAGTTCTGCCTTGGAAATAATAGTTCCCTGATTCCAAGAGAGACCTCAGGGATTTGGTTTCTGGAGACTGGTTGAAGAAAGGGCTCTGGCTCAGCCAGACCTGGGTTCTGCCATCCGGGGCTGTGTGACTTTGGAAAAGTCACATCACCTCTCTGATCTTAGGCTTCTTATTGGTAGAAAGTGGGGGATCATCCTTACCTTGCAGTGCCATCGGGAAGATTCAAGAAAACACATGCAAATCCTCAGTGCCCGGCATGAAGTCCACGCTTCCTAAGGGACTTTTACTGTTGTTCTGGTTGTTATTATTATTGTTCTTGCTGCTGCTGAGGCTAAGGGGCTGCCTCCCTTCTTTCCTCAGTCCCTCATTGTCTCTATAATCAGATAGACCTGCATTCTAATCCCAGCATCATCTTATAGCTATGTGGCCTCGATCAAGTTACTTAGCTTCTCTGAGACTGCCTCAGTTTCCCCATCAATGAAGAGACGTTTAGAAAGTTTTCGTGACTTCCCCAAAGTCACCTACCCAGTAAGGACTTTCGGCTCAAACCTGCATATGTCCAAGAGCCCTGATGGCTTAACCATCGTGCAGCTACATTTTTATCGTATTTCGATTTTCCTTGAACATGGCCCCTCTGTTTCTTTTTCTTTCCCTATGTGCCATGATTTTTATTTTTTAACTTTTTATTTTATATTGGAGTATAGTTGATTAACAATGGTGTGTTAGTTTCAGGTGTACAACAAAATGATTCGGTTATACATATACATGCATCTATTCTTTTTCAAATTCTTTTCCCAATTAGGTTGTTACAGAATATTGAGCAGAGCTCCGTGTGCTATACAGTAGGTCCTTGTTGGTTATCCATTTTAAATATAGCAGTGTGTATGTCAATCCCAAACTCCCTAACTATCCCTCCCCCCACCCTTCTCCCCACCCCGCAACCATCATAAGTTCGTTCTCTAAGTCTGTGAGTCTGTTTCTGTTTTGTAAATAAGTTCATTTGTATCATTTTGTTTAGATTCTGCATATAAGCGATATTTCTCTTTCTCTGTCTGACTTACTTCACTAAGCATGACAGTGTTTCTTCTGTTTTTTTTTTTAAAAAGATTTTTTTGATGTGGACCATTTTTAAAGTCTTTATTGAATTTGTTACAATATTGCTTCTGTTTTATGGTTTGGTTTTTTGGCCGCGAGGCATGTGGGATCTTAGCTCCCCTACCAGGGATCGAACCTGCACCCCCTGCATTGGATGGTGAAGTCCTAACCACTGGGCCGCCAGGGCCTGGTCTGCAATGAGGACTACCTAAAAATGATCCCTTCTTCAAATTCTCAAGTTCTGTCTACAAGTCCATGTTCAGCCCACTGGGCCACCAGTTTACCCCTCCCAAGAGACAAAAACAAAAAAAACTAATAGAAACAGTGTGAGAGAGGTCATTGGACCGTTTGGGGAGTGTTCACAAAGGGAGGGAGGAAAGTGGGCAGCTGAGACTTGCCCAACTCCAGGAAGGACCTTGCTGGAATCTGTACATCAAAGGAAGACCAAGGCTTCAAAGGCAGGCACTCCATTCTGCCCTCTCAGCCACCGGTCACATGGGGACAAAGCCAAAGGATGCGATGTGGGGAGCCGAGGGTTTCGTGACAAGAACCTCGCTGTGGTCAAGGGTGTCTCTGGAGCCTGGCACAGCTGGCTGCCCTTCCCCCAAGCCACCCCTCACCAACTCAAGGGTCCTCACACGGGGGCCCCAGACCCCCAAGGGCTCCATGCTAGAATTCAGAGCTTCTCTGAACTTGGTCAGCAGGAAAATACATCGCATCTTTGTTATCACTAATCTTGAACTGAAATTGAGCATTTCTTTCCGTTATGATTGCAGGTAACAGATGCGTGGCAGTCCCTGCCACTTGGTCACCAATAGAAATCACAGATATTGGCATGTCACCTTACAAGAGTCACAGAGAATTTACCATCCCTTAGTCTCACGACACTTCTGCTGTCCGGGTTGTTATTAGAACTGCTGCTATGACTTATTTCAAGAGTTGATTAAAAAAACACAAATATCACTGCATCTTTTTTTCCGTTTGAAGTGGGCTTCCTTTGTAATTCTATGTATTTTTTTTTTAATTTTTAAAACTTTTTATTTTTATTTTTTTATTTTTTGGCCACGCTGAGGCATGCGGGATCTTAGTTCCCCAACCAGGGAGCGAACCCATGCCCCCTGCAGGGGAAGCGCAGTGTCCTAACCACTGGACCCCCAGGGAATTCCCCCTAGGTATTTTACTTTATGGATTTTAAAGCACTGTTCTGAGAAGGAGTTCCTGGACTTCACCATACTGCCAGAGTCTCATACGCACGCAATATTAAGAACCCCTGTTGTAGCCATTCAACTGTCTCAGTCTCAGTTTTCTGGTCAATGAAATGGTCATTAAAATCCCTTTTTTAAAGTGCATTAGTGAAGATCACATATTGCAAGGCGTGTGAAAGCACCAGGCATGGAGGAGATATTCAGTCAACACTACCTTCCCTCTTTCTTCTCGACAGCCACCCTCTTACAACCTGGAGCCGAGAACTGGTGTATCTACCACCTGCCTTCTGTGGTCTCCCATGAAGGGCCTCTCGCCCACCGCGCGCTGGCTCACCCTGGTCTCCAGAAGTGAAATGCCCCTCCTGCTCCACCACGACACACGTCCAGTGAGACAGAGGTTGACAAGGCCACAAATATTTGAACTATCCTCGGGCTAACACAGGGTATTGACCCCAAAGTATGTGCTACATCGGCCGAAAGTTTATCCTAGAATAACAAACGTGACAGCTAGCAAAGTGAGGGGAAAGGGCCCGATAAGATAAAAGGCACCCATGGAGTCCAAAGGCACAGCCTGTGCAGGGAGGAAGAAATTCAGGACCCAGAGTGACATCAGGGGAGTAAGGCCATCGAGTCAAACAGTCCATTTTCTAGAAAGTTCTGAGCATCTGCATAGGACATGGTGCAGATAGTACATATAAATCCAGCCGTGTTGCTGGGTGACCCTGAGTAGCTATGGCAACAAGATGCTACCATTATGGTGTGGCTGAGAAAATTCAGAGAAATCATGGTACTGCACTTAACAGGTGCTTGGAACAGAGTACACCTTCCGCAAATGTGGCTATTGCTACTCTTACTACTAACATCATTATACTGATATGTGGAGGCTACAGGTTAATTTCCCAGCCTCAGTGGTCAGAGTGTCTGCTTTGCCAATTAAAATTACGTGACATTGGGCTGCTTTCTCTCTTCGTGCTAGTTCCTTCACTGGGCTAAGGGATAGAATTAGGACCTGGTAGGGTGGTTGAGGGAATTCATTGAAATAATATGTAGAAAGGGCTTAGGCCAGAGCCTGATCCAGAGCAAACATACAATAAATGTTCCCAATAACTGTTAATATCACTATCATCATCATCATCCTATATCATTACAAACTGGACCTAGAGAAAGGAAGCTCTTGGGAAGAAACGAATCAAGGGGAGAAGCTCTTGGTGAGACACAGATCTAGCCCAGGGGTAGGCAAACTATCTGGTGCGTGTTTTTGAAAATAAAGTTTTATTGGCACACAGCCACACCCATTCACTTATGCATTGTCTACGGCTGCTTTCATACACAACAGCAGAGCTGAGTGCTCTCTGGCCCTTTAAGAAAAAAGGTTTGTCATCTCCTGGTCCCTGGTGTGGAGGAATGATGGTATCTTGACAAGATGCCCTTGGAGGAGTGGTGGGCGGGGGGTGGGGGGGGAAGATGTTAATGAGCCTTTTGACATAGTTAATTATTTTTTTTATAAGTTAATTATTATTTTCCTATGTTGATTGATTTATCCTGCTGGAAAGAAAAATTTCCTTTCTTCTATCCATCAATCTGTACATCCATCCACTCATCTATTTATTCAAGAAACCCTCAGACACTGTGCTAAGTGCTAGGGATGGAGAAATGACCTAAGTCTGAGAGAGGTGGACAGAGCATGGATAACTACAGTTCAGTGTGGCAGACATTGGAGAGCAGTCAGTGCCATGCTTTCTTTGAATTAGAAAAACGTGCCCCCCACAAAAAAATGCCTTTGCACGTAGTAGATGCTCAATAAACATTTGTTGAATGAAAAAAAGAAAAAGAAAAAGTGCCTTGTCTGAGAAGTCAAGATTGGACAAATCAATGGATCTCAGACCTCATCTGCTACTTTGGCCAGACCATTTGTGCAGTGCCCAACCTTCACAACCTTGTGTGGCAACCCTGAGAGCAATCAGTACAGTGTGCAAAAGGGATCTGAGTAGGGCAAGCCACGCTAGGGAGGAAACCAGTGTAGCGGTGTCAGGTGAGTCTTCATGGAGGAGGAATAGGAGCTTAGTCTTGAAAGGGGATCATGGGGAAAGGGAGATAAAAGAGGACAGAGACAGGTGGAGAGAAGCATGTGAGTGGAGAGGGGGTTGGGATGAGGGTTGGAAGGGTCTGGTGGGTTCTGCTACCACAAAAAGCACAGTGTGACTACATCATAGATTGCTGGCAGAATAACTTCAGACCACCATCATCTTATCAACTCTCCTCAATTTTATATTTGGACCCAAGTAAAATCTGCTCACTCCTCTCCATCCTCACCACCACCAGACCACTGAAGCCTCCCCTGGACAGCAGCCAAAGCCTTCCCAATGGTCCCCACAAACACCTCCTCTGCTTTGCAGCCAGAGGGTTCATTCTGAAATCAGTCTGATCATGACACTCCCTTGCTCTAACACCTTCCATGGCTCTTCTGTGCTCACAGAACAAGTCCAAACTCATTAACCTGTGTTCCTGGCACAATCTCTGCTTCCCTTCCTCTGGGTTTTTTTTTTTTTTCCTCTTATTTTATCTCCTCACACATTGGAATTTCTGGTTCTCTCTTTCTCTCACTCTCTTTTTTTTTTTTGCATATATAGATTGATCTGTCTATTAATCTATTGATCTATCACTCTGTCTATACGTCTATCAATCTATCAGTCTATCAATAGATCAATAGATCGATCTCCAAATAAACACTATATAAATACTTCTCTATATATGTGAAGTCTATCATCTATCTATCTAATCTACCTATTGTATTTACACAGTTTTATATATATATATATATATATATATATATATATATATATATATATGGTACATGTAGAAAGAAATAGAGATAGATGAGATAGATATAGATATAGACATAGATACAGATATAGATATTCTTCAAGCCATCTCACTTTAGGGAAGCCCACCTAGAAACTTCCTAACTGGTCTCCCAGCTTCTACCTCTACCTCTTACATTCTATTCTCCAAAAAGCAGCCAGAAGGATCCTCTTGAAACCTACGTCAGATCATGTCACTCCTCTGGCCAAAACCCTCCCACAACTCTCTGCCTCACTCAGAATGGAAGCTAAAGTCTGCTCCCTGGTCCACAAGACATTACAGACCCTGGCCTGCATTACTTCTCCAGCTGCATCTCTCACTGGCCCCTCCCTCATTTCACTCCACTCTACTTTCAATAGCCTCCTTGCAATTCCTCAAATATTCCACATGCACTCCCACCTCAGGACCTTTGCACTGGCTGTTCCCTTTGCCTGGAAGGCCCTTCTCATAGATACCTGTGCACTCTCTCTCTTGTTCTTTCAACTCTTTCAGGACTTTTACTCAAGTGTCACCTTCTTATAGACATCTTTTCTTATAAGCCCATTTAAAATTGCATATCCCTTCCCAACTCCGTAAACCTTCTTTTCTGTTATGTTTCTTTATTGCACATTTTAAAATACAATAAAATTTTTTAACATCTTTATTGGAGTATAATTGCTTTACAATGGTGTGTTAGTTTCTGCTTTAACGAAGTGTACATGTACATATATCCCCATATCTCCTCCCTCTAACACATATATATGGAATCTAAAAAAAAAAAAAAAGGTTCTGAAGAACCTAGGGGCAGGACAGGAATAAAGACGCAGATGTAGAGAATGGACTTGAGGACACAGGGAGGGGGAAGGGTAAGCTGGGACGAAGTGAGAGAGTGGCATGGACATATATACACTACCAAATGTAAAATAGATAGCTAGTGGGAAGCAGCCACATAGCACAGGGAGATCAGCTCGGTGCTTTGTGACCACCTAGAGGGGTGGGATGGGGGGGTGGGGAGGGAGACGTAAAATACAATAAAATTTAATAATTATTATTTTAATATCTGTTTCCATTACCTTGAAAGCTCCATGAGAGCAAGAATTTGCGGGGGGGGGGGGGGTTGTTTGTTTGTTTGTTTACTATACTATCTCCAGCAACTTGAATAATCCATGGCACATAATAGATGCTCAATTAATACTTGGGAAATGAATGAATCGCCTCCTTTACTGCACTCAGTATACCTTTATTAATGCATCCACAGATCATTCTGATGCATTTTTTAGCCATGTCACACTACTAGAGTACAGTGATGTTTTAGTTGTCTCAAACCTTATGGTTTTTGTTTCTCTCTGTGTGTTGCATACCATTATAATTTGGTAAACAGGGGAAATTTCTGTGCTCCCATGAGCCAACAGTGCAGACAGGGTTAACCCTCGGTCCTACCACCCACTGGGTGTCCCAGAGATCCTCCACTTGTCCTGACTTGTTGACTTTCCATCTTCCTCTGGCTCTCTGTAGTTTAACTTGGACTCATGCCTCCTCTGTTTTCTCCCTGTTGTTTGCTGCCCTGGGCCTCTGGTTTGAAGTCAGCCGCCCAATGGCCTCGACACTGTCACCTCAGCTGTGCTCCGCACGCCACCGACACTTTGGCCGGGGGGGAGAGGACAGATGGCTCAATCATCTCATTGCAGGTCGGCACCCAGCCTGGATCAGCCTGATGGACGGCAGTATTGACAGTCTGGCTGACCCTCGTTCAACAGGCTGACATCCCCCATATTTCACAGACCAACGCTGGATGTGTATCAAAGAGACTTTCAGGTCACCAAACAGCTAATTAAAGCAATAAAGAGACAGGAAGACTAAGTGGTCCCTTTCCCCCTTGGGAAGCGGAGACCCCTTGTAGGAACCTGCGTGCCTCCTCCTTCTCTAGAAGTACAGTTGAGGAGGATATTGGAAAAGGATATTATTGGGATCAGAAAAGAGACAAGGATAAATTCCAGATATTGGATTCATCTGCCACTCTTGATCCAGCCCGCCTCCATCATTACTTCAGTGTTTAAGAGTCCAACCTGAGCTGTGCAAGGTAGAATGCCCAAAGCTCGTTCCTCTGGGGAGGAGTGTTTAGAGAGAGGCCACTTGGACTCTGATGGCATTGATCATTCCCAGGTCTACGTGACTGAGGGCCATCAGGAGCGAGACTGAAGGTGTCCAGAGGGCCAGCTCACCCTGGCCCCCTTGGCAGTAGAAAGAGCATCACAGTTGGAGTCAGACACTCCCAGGCATGGATCCCAGCTCTGTCACGTGCTAGCTGTGTGGCCTTGGCTTAGTTTCTTAGCCATTCTGAGCCTCAGTTTCATCATCTCGAAAATGCAGGTGCAAATAGTGTCGCCCTTGGAGGGTTGTTACAAAGAGTCAACCAGTTGATTCTTTTTTTTTTTTTAATTTTATTTATTTATTTATTTATTTATTTATTTTTGGCTGTGTTGGGTCTTCGTTTCTGTGCGAGGGCTTTCTCTAGTTGCGACAAGTGGGGGTCACTCTTCATGGCGGTGCGCGGGCCTCTCACTGTCACAGCCTCTCTTGTTGCGGAGCACAGGCTCCAGACGCGCAGGCTCAGCAATTGTGGCTCACGGGCCTAGTCGTTCCGCGGCATGTGGGATCTTCCCAGACCAGGGCTCGAACCCGTGTCCCCTGCATTGGCACTCAACCACTGCGCCACCAGGGAAGCCCAACCAGTTGATTCTTAACTCCAGTCTCATATTAGAATCATCTGAGGTGCTTCTGAAACAGACCTTTGTCAGGGCTCTGCCAAGGCCAGTTGATCCAGATTCTCTGTGGTTGAGTCCTGGGCATCCTGTAGCTTTTTAAAATCTCCTTGGATGGTTCTTATGTGCCGGCAGGGCTAAAAATCACCCGAGTGAATGATATTAAATGATTGCTAAGCTCTCCGCAGGGCTGGCACATAGTAGGGGATTCGTGAAGATTGATCATCTTCCCTCTGTCTCCCAGGCATCTGTTATTTCTAAACCTCTCTTGTACTTGCCTTAAGGGAAGTACGTGGGACGTGACACTGATCTGACCAGGGATCGAACCCAGGCCCCCTGCACTGGGAGCACAGAGTCTTAAGCACTGGACCACATTTAACACGTTTCAATTGGATGCCTCCTGCACGTAAAACAACAGGTAGATCTGAGAGGTACAATGAGGAAGAAGACAGAGGCCCTGGCTTTGCCCTCCTCGTGGTATAGTCGAGGGGACAGATGCATAAAGAGGTAATAATAATAAAGGGCAACTGATATGTTTTAAGAGTCTACTGGGTGCCGCCACTGTTATAAGCTTTTGAGATGTACCAGTGAGCAAAAGAGACCAACGTTCTTGTCCTCCAGGAGCTTATATTTTAGCAGAGAGAGACAGACGGTCAATAAGAAAAATAAAGAGATAAAATACACAGTGTATTAGAAGGTGATAAGTGCAATGGGAAAACGAAGATTCAAAAAGAAAGAGAATAAAAGATTCTCTGTGAGTCTAGTGAGTTGGATGGCAGCCTCTCCAAAGATGTGTCTACCCAGGACCTGTGAATATGACCTTATTTAGACACAAAGTTCTCTGCAGATGTAGTTAAGTTCAGGGTCTCAAGATGAGATAATCCTGGATTAGTCAGGTGGACCCTAAATCCAATAACAAGTACCCTTAGAAGAGAAGAGAAGGGGAGAGGATGCAGAGGGAAGAAGCACATGTGAAGATGGGGACACAGGTTGGAATGATGCAGCCACAAGTCAAGGAATATCTGGAGCCACCAGAAGCTGTAAGAGACAAGGAAGGATTCTCTCCTGGAGTCTTTAGAGGGAGTGTGACCCTGCCGATGCCTTAATTTCAGACTTCTGCCCGGCAGAAATGTGCACGAATAAATTTTTGGTTTTTTAAGCCACATAGTTTGTGGCCATTTGTTATGGGAACCCTAGAAAAATAATATGGAGCAAAGAGAAAGGGCACTGCTCTTCGCTGGCAGAGAAATCAGGAGATCGTTGCTCAGTCCCTACCTGATTCCCCCTCAGCTTCCTGACTTAGAGATGGGGCAGGAATCCTTCCTCCCATTGAACAGATGGGAAAGCTGAGGAAATGGGCACATCATGATTTCATCAAAGACCTCCTGGAGATCTGTCAACTGGTTCCGAAACATAAAATAGATTAAGAACCCGAGCTTAGGTCTATCACTTAGCAATTGTAGCTTTAGGAAAATCACTTCCCCCTGTGAGTCTCAGTTTGCTCATCTGTGAAATGGAGATAATACCTTACATGTACATATCTGAGAGGTCAGTTTGAGGCTCTAGTGAGCTCAGGTTTGTGCGGCCCTTGGCACAGTGTCCGGTGTGTGACAAATACTCCACAGATGACACTTTAGTTTATTTTTCAGACTCATTGCCTAGTTCGGACTCTGACAATGTACATGTAAAGATGTATGTATGTATGTGTGTGTGTATGTACATAATCTCATCCAAAGATTAAAAAAACAAAGATAATTATATATGTGTTTATGCAAGTGTGTATACGCCCAGGTGTATAGTCATGTGTGTATATCTATGTACGTGTGCACTATGTTATGTGTGTATTATGTTGTATGTATATGTATGGGTATGGGGGGTGCATATATACACATATTCTCATCCAAAGATTTTATATATATGTACATATGTGTGTATGTGTGTGTTGCATGCATATGTAAATGCGTATGTATATGTGTGTACGTACATGTACATAATCTCATCCAAAGATGATCACATATGTGTCTTTGAGTGTGTATACACATGTATATATATTCATGTATATGTGTGTTATGTCGTATGTATATGTGTGGGTGTGGGGTGCATATATACACATAGTCTCATCCAAATCCAAAGATTATATATATATATATACACACACACACATACATACACACACATATATATGTGTGTGTGTATTGCATGCAAATATAAGTGTCTATGTATGTTGTGTATGTATACGTGTGTATGTATACCTATAGTCTCATCCAAAGGCGATATATATATATATATATATATGCATATATGTACGTTCATGTGTATCTATGTATTCATGCACCTGTACACTATATACATGCAGGTGTATATGTACGTATATATGTGTGCATACTGACTGTGTGCATGTGTGTATGCATGCATGTGTATGTGTGCTCATGTACGTGTGCTTGCATACACACACACACACACACTCACACACAAAGTGCTTTCTCAAGCTGCCTTTCTCTGCAGGAGCCTTGAAGAGAAAAATTCCCACGGCCACTATGATTTCCAACTTACCTGGCACAGAGCAGATAGTCCTTGGTGTGCCCGCCCAGCTGCAGCCCGGCCTGGCTGAACCAGAGCCCAGCCACGTCCAAGGGGAGGCGGAACCCTCTGACTTACACAGCAGGCGACAACAGAACAGTGAACAACTTCAGTGGAGAAGCCCGAGATAAAAATGGGTTAAAATATTTGATTTTTGCAATTCCATATGGTTACACTCAGCTTTCAGTCCTTTCCCTCCCTCTCTCTCTCACCCTCTTTTCCTGCCCCTCGATGAAAAATCTTCTCGGGCTTAATAGAATTACTCCCAGAGCCATCAATGCAAACGCTGTTTCAGGGCAATCTCATTCGAACAAATGTATTTTTATTTGAACAGTGTTACTTGAAAAATTAAATCGCGGTATCTGTTCCCTTTCCCCTCCCCCCGACCATCCAAATAGCCCTCACAATGGGAAGGAGAGGAGAGCAGAGCAGAGCTGAACCTTTTTAAAATGAATTTGATCTGATGTAATGATTCCTCTCTGCATTAATTATCAGTGAAACCAGCCAATATGCTGTGTCCATCACAGATGTATCCACGGGCATCCTTTCTATTTTGGGAACCGACTGAATGTATTGCTGTTCAAGCTTATTGCCTTTGAAAAGTTCAGAGCTGGGTTAGAGAGGGGCTGGTGGGGACGTGGGCTCTGGACCCATACACGTGTGTGCAAGTCTGTGCTCAAGTGAACGAGGGGAGATGTCCAAAGGTCAGAACCAAGGAGACAAGGGTTCGAATCCTAGCTTGAACTCTCAGGAACTGCCTGCTTTGGGGCAAGTCCTGTCACCTCTTTCTGCCTCACTGTCCCCGTCCATAAACTGGGGACAGTAATTATAACTCACAAGGAGCTTGTGAGGGTTAAAATGACGTAGGCACCGGATGCAAAGTTTGCCAGGGACTGGAAATAAAGATGGCATCAGCTCCTGCCTCTCAGAAGTCAGAGGTTGGTTTCCAGGGAAGCAATAAAGCAGGAAAAGTCTTCCCCTTGCCAGTCTATTCTGGAGGTTTGTACCTCAGTTGTGTTACAGAGTCAGGGCTGGGTTCATGTGCTACTGTCACCACCTTAAAATTAGAATAACTTTATGTGTTTTGTACGTGAAGTCTGATGTGACAATGAGCGGAAGAAATAGGCACGATATTCACATTCCCCCACCATTTCTTGGTTCTGCATTTGCATATAGCATTTGCAATACCTGGGCGGTGTTTGTTTTTTTTTTAAATTGAAGTATAGTTGGTACATAACATTATGTAAGTTACAGGTATACAATATAGTGATTCACAATTTTTAAAGGCTATATTTATAGTTATTATAAAATATTTGCTACATTTCTGATGTTGTACAATATGTCCTTGTAGCTTATTTTATGCCTAATAGTTTGTACCTCTTACTCTCCCACCCCTATAGTGCCCCTGTCCCCTACCCTCTCCCCACTGGTAACCACTAGTTTGTTCTCTGTATCTGTGAGTCTGCTTCTTTTTTCATATAGTCACTAGTTTGTTGAATTTTTTTAGACTCCACATATAAGTGATGTCATACAGTATTTGTCTTTCTCTGTCTGACTTATTTCACTTAGCATAATTGGGCTGAGTATTTTTTTGAGCAAGGGACCCCCCGCCCCATTTTCATTTTGTACCAGGCGCTGCAAATTCTGCAGCCAGTTCTGTACAGAGAAACTGCTCTGGGGCGATACTCTATTTAAAGGAGCTCAGCTAATATTTAAGACCTGATTATAAAGAAGGTGGGAACACTGTTGAGCGCCTATGTGTTGACCCTCATACTTGGTGCCACATGCAGCATCTTGCTTAAGCCTTGTTGGAAGTTTTCTCAAGTAGGTATTTTCTTCTAGCTTTGTACATGAAGGAACTGAGGTTTGGAAGAATTAAGTCGTACACTTAGGATCACACAGTCAGGAAAAGATGGCTCCAGATGAAACCTTGTGCATCCAGGAAGCATGTGCCCCCCCTTCTCCTGTCCTATTTCTTCTCCATTCTTTCTTCATCCCTACTCCCTACTTCCCTCCTTCTCTTTCTCTCTCTTCCTTCCTCACACAGGAAGTCTTCAAAGAGTGCTGGTATACCTCAAGGGAAATAGAATGAAGTGACTGTAGGTATAATGGTGGGTCAGTTAACATTTGAAACCCCTCTTTGTCTGGCATCTACACTTCCTGGGTTTGAGATCTGAGCTAAGTGTCGGGTACCATGCACCAATCAAGAATTACGAAAGAACCAGTTCGGTGGAGGAGCAGGAAAGTGATGAGTTTAATACCGAGAGATTCCTAACTCTTTAAGCCATAAAAGAAAGCAGATGGTTGCATTAAACAAAAGTTTTTTATCTTTATGATTTCAAATTAAGGCATTGCTTTCACTTAGTGCCTTTGAAATACAGAAATTGAAACAATTTTCTTGAAAATGTACACAGAATCATAACAGGTTTGTTGTTCGATCTTTTTGATCACTAGAACAATGTCACTTTTCTCTATAAATACTGTGGAAATCAAAACACTTATGAATCCCTTAAAGCTTAATAACTGCTCTGTTTTCCCCACAGAAAGATCTGGTTTTTAGAACAATCTTCACAAAACTGTACCCAGAAGAGACAAAAGAACAGGCCCAGGCAAAGAATTTTCAGGTAACGGAGTCTAGTAATAATTAACTTTAGCATCTAATATGTGCCAGGCCCTTTAAAGATTTTATCTCACTTAATCCCAACAACAGCCATAGGTAGATGCTGTTGTTACCCTCATTTGCCTGATGAAGAGATGGAAGCTCAGAGAGGGTAAATAATCTGCCCATCGTCACACAGCTAGAAAGGGGAGACACGGAACTTCCTAGCTAGGTCTTTTAGATTCCAGAGCCAATGTTCTTAACCACTACTCACTCTGAATTTCCTCTTAGAAGGGAACAAAGAATGGCTGTTCCCGAGGAAGAAATACATGATGGCATTACCATTCCTCCGGGGGAAAAAACCCTTCCTAGCCAGCTAATTATTTTAATGGCAGAAACAACTGTTATTCACTAAAACGTCTCCTCTGGTTGATGTATTTCTTTATCTGTTTCCTCTCCCCTCCACGGTTCTCTGGGCTACCTACCCTGCTGCCTCCTTTACCCAATAAAGTGGGCAAATATGCCCCCTGAATTATGTCTTCTGGCAAGGTCTGAGTATAACAAGAACAAAGTAGATTGGGAGTCCAACAGACTCAGAGTTGAATCCTAGTGCTTTTCTTTACAAATTATGAGATCTGGAGCAATTTCTAGCACCTCCCTGTGCCTCGGTTTCCTCACTTTCAATAGCAATAACGATGTCTGGGCGGGATGCTGAGGTGTGCTGTTCAGGTCCTCCTCCAGGAACGAAGGACCTGTTCCCTCGCTGTTAGAAGTGCTGTCAGCTGCTAGACCTCAGCTGTCAGCCTCTTTGGCAGCTGCCTCAGCTCTGAGAGGAGCTACCTCACCCAAGGATGCCCCACCTTCCCAGGGCAGCTGCGTCCCTCACCCGATGGGAGAAGCTCTGAAGGGTTATCCTGGCTTTAGGCTCCCTGTGGGGTTGACAGAGGACTTCGTTCAGACGGTGTCAGCCCACCTTCTCCCTCTGCCCACTCCTGCATCTTTCTGTCACTTCCCCAGGTATCGATTCTGAAGCCTCCTCTTAAGCTTCCTGTTTGCTGATCTGCATCTCGGGGTCTGCTTCCTGACGACTCTGACCTATGACAGAAGCCCTTAAAGTAAGTCCTAATGCCTTGTTAACTACCACTACTATTTATTTTGGAAAATACACACTGAACAGCTTCCGTCTATGTGCTGAGTACCACACTAGGCACAAATGTGTAGAAGGTAAGGTGTAAAAGATAGAAAGTTCTTGAATGGGTGACTTGGAGAAGCAACAATGTAGTCACAGTCTCCTCGGGGAAAGGAGGAGAGCTCACAAACATTACACACACACACACACACACACACACACACACACACACACACACACACACATATATATATGTTCACTGAATCTGATTTCCCTTCCACCTTGTCTAACCTAACCTTTCTTCTTCAGTGTAGGAAGAAGAAAGTACAGACTCAGACAAGGGGTCAGGGGTTGACTTGTCCAGGGACACGCAAGAATTGGTGCTGGTTGTGCAAAAAATAGAACCAGGTCTTCTAATTTCCAGGCCTGTTCTCCTTGTGTGTGGTCCCCAAGTTCTATCTGAGTTGGGACACCCAGTGAAGTTCCTCTCATGTCCTACCAGGGACGGCTGTGATGAAAACGATGCTTCAGCATAGGTCTTGGTATTTCGGCGATCAATGACGGTGACTGAGGATGAATTTTGCCAAGTTATCACATCACCATCATCATCACTACCACCAACATCATCATCACCATCATCACCATCATCACTACCACCATCATCATCAGTACCATCATCACCATCATCACCATCATCACCATCACCACCACCATCACTACCACCAACATCATCATCAGTACCATCATCACCATCATCACTACCACCATCATCACCATCATCATCATCAGTACCATCATCACCATCACCACCATCACTACCACCATCATCATCATCACCATTATCACCATTATTAGCATCTTCATCATCATCATCAACATAATTATCCCTAAGGTCACCATTATCATCTCTATCATTTAAGCACTTTAAGACATTATTTCACATAACCCTCCCAACAATCTATGACATTGTTAACACTACGGCCCACGGGCCAAATCCCACTGATGCTTGCTTTTGGAAGTAGTTTTATTGGAGCTTTATTGGAACATACGCATTCATTTACATATCGTCTATGACTGCTTTCTGCTACAATGGGTCCAAGTTTAGCAATCAATGGCAAAGCAAGGACTCGTTCTCAAGGCAATTGACCCCAGAACGCATACCTATAAACCCTGGGCTTCACCAGTGCGCTAAGAAACGCCTGGGCAACTGAGCCGTTACCTCTACAAGGAAACAGAGCCTGTCAGTCTGCAAGGCGGAGTGTTACTGATACAAAATGAACCAAGCCTCTATGCTCCTCCTCATGCCTCCAACCCTGGGTCCAGTGGCCACTTAATATGTTCCCCCTTCCCTCCCGCAGCAGGGTCCCTGATCTCTCTCAGCTGGAGTGCTGTCAAGGAGTGGAAGTCCATCCATCTTTATGGGAAGTTATCTCTCCCAGCAGGACACTGTGTCCCCAGCTGCTGAAGCAATAGGACCCTGACAGGCATGATGCACTGTCCGCGGGTCACCGTCACACTCCAGGGCTGGGCTCCTGTGTAGGGAGCCCTGAAATCCAGAGGAGCCAGGATGAGGGCACACTAGGCAGCCATTTGTACTGAGTGGCACAGGGGCCAGTGCTGGCACCTGGACAGGGCAGGAGGATGGAGACAGAAAAGGCCAGCAAAGTGCAGTCTTTCCTAATAATAATAATAATAGTAATAATAACAATAATATTAAACTCAGCGTCCTTACTATGCGCCCAACTCAGTTCTCAGTGCCGTACGTGTATTAACACTTATGTCTCATAACGACCCTATTATTATCTCATTTTACAGATGAGAAACAAGAGAGGTAAGTACTTGGTCCAAGACCACACAGACAGTAAGGAGAAAAGTCAAAATGCAAGCCCAGGCCGTGTTGCCCCGGACTTCTCCCGAGGGCTGCAGGTTCCTGTTGAGATGAAGATGAGCAAAGCACAGCAGGTAGAAAGTCACATGCCCTAACCCCACTTTACAAATGCATTTTGTTCCATCTTCGCTGGAAAGGTTCTGACGCTTACAGAAATCTGAAGGGAAGATCAAACACCAGACAGGGTTATGCCTGCTTGTTCATTCATTTATCCACAAATATGTACTGAGTACCTCTGATTCACCCAGCACTGTACTATATTTACTGGGGAGATGAGGGGAAGACCAAGCAAGTTTCCTGCTCCCAAGGGGCTTAAAACCTAATGATGCAAACAGACATCAATACAACGCTCAGCGTGCGATTGTAAACTTGACAAGAGGGGAGGGATGCAGTGCTCTGGGCACCCGCAATAGGGGTGTCCAGGGCCTTCCCTGCAGGAATGATACTTGCACTGAAATCCGAAAGACGTGTAAGAGTGAACTCAGGGAGGGAAAAGCAACCCAGGCAGAAGGAACCGCATGAGCAAAGGCCTGGTGTCTGAGAGCACGTGGTATTCAAGGAGCTGAAAGGCAGTCAGGATGGCTGGAATCCTGACAGCATGGAGGCTCAGGGCACAAGATGAGGACAGAGGGGTAGGCGGGACCCCCAAGACCTTGTGGGCTCTGGGAGGGGTCACGAGAGTAACAGGAAGCCCTTGGAGGGTTTTAAGCTGGCTGGTCCCGGGCTCAGAGCAGCAGAGCCCGTTGGCTTGTCAGCAAAGTGTTGGTTTGGCTTTCATGGTCCTGCACTAAGCAGTCACCATCCACGGCCGCTCCCACCAAAGAGATTCAGGACAGGAATCTGGGGAAGGCTCAGAACCAGAGACAGGCAGGGAGAAGGGGGCCAGGCTGGCTGGACACATGGCAGCGGATGAAAGGAAGAGAGCCAGACATGGCAGAGAGAGGGCACCAGGAATGCCAGTCGAGTCACTCCACGCAGGCGACACGGCAGAGAGAAACCTCAAGACCCTCAAGCAGAGTCATGCAAACTCTTCTTGCCCCCTGCCCCAACCCTCTGCCCCTTGTCCCTGGGAGCTGAGCTGAAGTCGGGGGAGTCTTTAGGGCAGAAGCAAGGCTGACCACCTTTACTTGGGTGCTGGCTCGGGCCTGGGGGACAGAGGTCTGGTAAGGGAGGCAAAGAGCAGTCCAGACAAGTCCAGGGAGAAGGAACAGGTGAGCTCTCATCCCCGGAAACAAGCTGGCTGAGGGTGTGGGCTGGGTGAGCAGCTGCATCCCCCCCCCCTCACCCCACCGCAGAACGTTTCTGTATCAGCTGGGACAGCTGTTAGAGTTTCTACATAGGAGTTAACTCTGCCCTCTTACTGCAACCCAGATTCTGGGGTACAACGCAGGGTGGGGTCTTTCCTTCACAAGCCGTCAGTGCCAAGGGTCAAGATAGCAAGTTCCATCCAAAGCATCCTCCTACCTCTCGTCTCTGTGGTCCTTTCTTTCCTAAGATCGAGTATTATCCTTCATGCACACATTAGGATCCTGGGGCACAGAGAGGTCGTATGACTTGCCTAAAGTAACACAAGGAACAAAATAGAATGGGAAAAAGGGGGGAAGATCTTTTAAAGCAAAAATCAACTATAGCTCTTTCTGTTTTCTTGGGGAGTGGTATTGTTTGGCAACTTGTCTCTCGGGATACATAATATGTAATGGCAATTAATAACAATTGTTCTGCTTGCTACTAAGGTGTAACAAACCACACCAAGACTTAGTGGCATAAAATAGCCATTTTATTTGTGCTCACTCAATTCTGTGGGTCAGGAAATTGGACAGGACATAGTGGGAACAGCTTGTCTCTGCCCGTGATGTCTGGGGTCTCAGCTGGAAGGTTTGAAAACTGGGGGTGATCCAATGGCCAGGGTCTGGGATCATCTGGGGGTGTTTTTACTCACATGTCTGGCAGTTGATACTGGCTGTTGGCTGGGACCACAACTGGGCTGTTGGCCGGAACAGCAACATGAGGCAACTCCATGTGGGCTTTTGAGCTTCCTCACAATATGGCGGCTCACTCCAAGAGTGAGTCATTCACGAGAATAAGGAGGAAGTGCCTGACACTGTTATGAACTAGCCTCAGAGGTTCCAGAGCTTCACTTCTTCTACACTATTGGTCAAAGCAGTCACAAAGGTTTACCTTCAAAGAGGTGGTGTCCCCACACTCAGTGGGAGGAGTATCAAGGTCACATTATGAGACAAACATATGCGATTGGAGGTATTGTTGTGGCCATCTTTGGGAAATACAAAATGCCAAAGCAATCATAGCTAACACCTAAATAAGACCAATCACACTTCTAACCATTTAAATACATAAAATAATCCTACCAGTTAGGTGCCATTGTTATCTACATTTTACAGATCAATAAACTGAGGCAAAGGGATATGTCATGTGTTTGCGATGGAGTGGAATGACCCTTTGGGCTGAAGAAGAGGAGGCCATAATATGAGGGATGAAGGGCAGGAGAGAGACAAATTGCTCTGCATCAGTGGTACCCAAAGTATGGTCCTGGAACCAGCCGCATCATCACTGCCTGGGGACTTGTTAGAAATACACATCCTCAGGCCCAATCCCCAGACCTGATGAATCAAGAAATCTGGGGGGATGCCCAGGGATCTGTGTCTTCACAAGCTCTCCAGGTGATTCTGATTCGGTGCATGTTTACAATAGCCCCCAGATCTACATAATAAAAGAAGGGGTTTTTGTTTTCTGCAAGCAGACCAGAGACAGGAGGTGAGGTACCAAGTTTGGCTTGAAATAATGAGAAGAAAGAAGGGGTTGCAAAGAAGGGGCCCTGAGGACATGGCTGGACGCAAGAGAAAATGGAGAGACAGAGTTAGAAAGAAGTGTCCTGGGGCAGGTAGGTTGGTTACTGAGCTTCAGGTTGTTTCCCGTTTCAGGGACTTATGACTCTCAGTAAAGTCCTACTACACTGAAAGCCACCAGTGCTCTGTCATCTCCCTTCCAGCCACACTCACCTTCTTTATTTCCTCAACTGGACCTCTCTCCCTCCTGACTCAGGCCCCTAGCATGTGTCACATCTTCTACCTGGAAAGCACTCTTCTCAACCCGTGACCTTACTCTCGGTCTGGTGGAATTCTACTCATCTTGCTCATTTCAGCCAGGATCCACTTTCTCAGGGCAGCTTCCTTGACCACTGTGGACATTATCAGTTCTCCCTCTTATACCCTCTCATAACTCTATACATGTTTCCTGCTTGAGTTAGAATTCTTTTATTTTGTGAGTAACAGAAACCCAAGTTAAACCAGCTCAATCCAGAAAGATGCTGTATTAGCTCGTGTGACAGCTAAGTCCTAGAGATAGGGCTACCCACAGATCTCTGGGGCTTGGGATTGAAATCTCTCTCTCTCCCTCCCTCCCTGCCCAAATCTTGGTTTTGCTGCTTTTTTATATGTTGACCCACTTTTTTTCTCCTAAAAACTGTTTCTTCTCCATGTGTCATGTGGAGTTGAGAGGGTATGTGTGCAGACAGATGGACAGTTCCATCCATATTTACTTCCTTCCCATTTCCTTTTGCCCATAGACATTTCCAAGAAGGAACTCCAGTTGGCTCTGTGTGGGTGATGTGCCCATCCCTTAGCCAGTCAGTGCATCCAGAGGGATGAACAACTATGATTGGTCAGCGTGGGTCACATGTCCACCCTCGGGACCATGGATGTAAGGATGCCAGATATTCCCAGCAGTCCTAGCAGAAACCACGTGGTACGGAGAAGCGGCAGCTCTCCAAAGAAAGCATGGAGCTTTGGGCAGAAGAAGGGGGAGTAAGATATTGAACAACAAAAAAGAGCAGATGTCCATGTCAGCAGCTATCATATCTATAATTAACTGTTTGGGCGATTATTTATTTGACCATTGTCTCCCCCATCTATGGTCTCACACAGAAGACCCATTTTCAGGAGGAGGAAATGGGGTCTTTATACAAGAGGGTAGGAGAACCAAGATGTGATGGAGGGAAGAGAGAGAGAGACGCAACGAGTCTCAGAAGTTCAAAGGCAGGTGCCCCAAGCAAGAGAGCCAGGCGAAAGCTGCAATGACTTCCTTGCCTACCTCAAAAGTCATGGAGCTTCACTTCTACCATATTCTATTCATTAGAAGTAAATCACCAAGCCTGGCCCATATCCAAGGAGAAGGGAGTTAGACTCTATCTTTTGGTGAGAGGTGTGTAAAGGAATTTCTGAACACCCCTCCTGCTGCTCCGTTCTTCGCCTGAGCCCATGTTCTTATATTCTTTCCAAGGCTGATGGACCTTCAGAAGCAGCCAACATCTCAGAATCCAGAGCAGCTGCAAGTCATTCTTGAGAACCTTTTAGTATTACACGTAGAAATACTGCCTAATTCTGACCAGGAGAGATGGTGAACAGAAACAAGAGACGAGGTCTCTAATTCTTTCTGGCTCCTTCTGAAAGAGGAAACAAAAAGAAGTGAGTGGCCACCTCTCCCATTTGTAGACACCATTATACCTGTCATTATCTGCCCTATCCAAACAGCTCTGTGAGTTGGGCAAGGTAATTGTCCCCATGTCCCAGAGGAGGTACTGAAGCTTAGAGGGAGAGAATGAATCGCCGTGATTGTGCATAACCAATGAAGCCTGAATTCCAAATTCCCAGCACTTTACTGTGGGGGTCCATCCTCTGATTTCTAACCTTGTGCTTCTCCATCTTGTGAACTATTCATGTCTCGTAGTTCATAGGGAAGAAGCGGGTCTCACCAGTGAGGTTTACACCCATCTTAACTGCTCAATAAAACCTCATGAGACTTCCTCGAATCCAGAGAAGTTAAGTCCTGACACTTTAACAGCTCGTTGACGATACACAAACCAGATGGACCTGGGCCTTGAATCCATTTCGCACCATCAGGCAGCAATCACGTTATAGGCTCTGTGCACTGGCCGGGCACAGAAATTTGCTCTTTGTTCTGCCCGCAGACACCCTGGAGCAGGGGTGGAGGGTACTTATTTCCTGTCTTGCATCTGTTCATAAATGTGCCACCAAAGAAGAGGGGCTATTGGTCTTTCCCTCTGGATTTAAAGCACACTTTCAGCTCTTCATGAACTAAGACAGGTAAGATACTAGGTAACTGACATTTGCTGAAGAAACTGACTAGGGTGTGAGGTCTTTTTAGTGAAAGATAAAAGTGTAGCCTTTGGATTTTATGCTTCTTGGAGAGAAATGGTGTGGTTTAGATCATAGACTCTGGATTCACGAACACCTTGGTTCGAATCCCAACTCTGCCACGCACTGTCGATTTAGCCAGAGACAAACGACTTAATCTCTAAGCCTCCCTTTTTTCATCTGTAAGATGGAGATTGTATAAAGTTGTTACATCTAGGGTAATCATGAGCATAACGTGACTGGCACCTAATATGTGTTCAGTCTGTGGTTGCATTTGAAGTTCCAAGAGCTCAGTAATGCAGTGAAAGAAACAGATGATGGCCTTGTTAGGAATTCCATTCAGGAAGTATACAACTCAGCACTTCCCAAAATTTTATCCAAGGGACACTGGTTTCAGGAGACATTCTGTGAAGGAAAAATACATGGAAAAGAGGGTCTGTCTTCAATTCAGTTTGGGAAATATTGGTTAAGACAAAAATAAACAGGCTTTGGTTAGTTGTGTTTTCACTGCAGAGCCTGTAATATGCTAATGCACTCCATAGCCAAGGTGAGGGATATGTTAGGGTGTGTGTAGGATGGGGAAGTAGGTAAGCTCCCAACATATTTAATCATAGAAGATCATAGAAAGATATATGAGAGGAAGTTAGGTGGATGGATGGATGGATGAGTGGATGTAATACATGGATGATGGGCAGGTGGATGGATGGATGGATAGATAGATAGAAAGATAGATAGATAGATAGATAGATAGGTAGATAGATAGATAGGCAGGTGGATAGATAGATGGATAGATAGATAGATAGATAGGCAGGTGGATAGATGGACAGATAGATGGATAGATAGATGATAGATAGATAGATAGATAGATAGATAGATAGATAGATAGATAGATAGATGGATGGATAGATAGATGGATGGATGGATAGATAGATAGATAGGTAGGTAGGTAGGTAGTGTTTCTCCCCTCAGAGCCTCCTTTGACATGTTCAGGCCACTAGTATTTTGCAGAACACAATTTGGGAAAATTTGGTGTAAATGATGCTGTAAGATGCCTATAAAAAGTTAAGAGAGGGTGATACAGATGCTCAAGTAAAGGGAGTCACTTTGTACTAGAGAAGGGACATCCCTTTTATTTTGGCAGAAGGAAGGGAAGAAATGTTAGAATTTTAGTTATGGTTGGAAGTAGAATCAAAGTAAGAAAGGAGGAAGTTGACCCAGGAAGTCATGGCTTTCATTTTCTCCCTGAAGCATCACACAAGGTGGCCTCTGAGAGCACGAGAGGAGGCGAGAGGGACCTTGGAGCAGAGGAAGGTGATGGGGAATTGAGTCTCAGCAGAGCAGTTGGGAGGCCAAACACAATCCCTTGAGTTTTTAGAGAGAACTATCATCAATTTTTACCAATGGGTAACCCTATTTTTTTAGTCCTCTAAGAATTTATTTTGAAATAACTTTACAGAATTAAGTGGTCTATATTTTCGAAAACTATAACTTTCTTTCAGCTACAATGTATAAATAGAAGTGCACTGAGAGCTTTCCTATCTAGATACTGAGGTTGGTTAGAAGAATCAGAAATGGTGTCTAATCCCCAATAATAGCAACTGCTTACTTTTGAAAAGATATGTATATATTAGACTGAATAAAGACCTCAAACATATCCACGTCCTAATCCTTGGAACCTGTGAATGTTACCTTATATGACAAAAGGGTCTTTGCTGGTGTGATTAAGGATACTGAGATTATCCTGGATTATCTTGCCTAGGACCTAAATGTAATCACAGTGTTTTTATAAGGAGGAGGCAGAGGGAGATTTGACTACAGAAGAGGAGAAAGTGATGTTATAACTGAAGCAGAGACTGGAGTGACGCAGCCACAAGCCGAGGAATGCCGGCAGCCACCGGAAGTTGGCAGAGGCAAGGAACCGATTCTTCCCTGGAGCCTCTAGAAGGAACCAGCCCTACTGACACCTTAATTTTAGCCCCATATAATTCATTTTGTACTTCTGCCTCCAGAACGGTAAGAGAATAAATTTCTGTTGTTTTAAGCTACTAAATTCATGATAATTTGTTACAACAGCAATAGAAAACAAATACATTATATATGTATGTACGAATGTGTGTGTGTGTATTTGCACACAACCCTATAATAGAGACTATTATTACTAACTCCACTATGCAGGTGAAAAATTAAGAAAAAGAGAGTTTAGATTTTTGGCTTCAGGCTACACAGCTAGTAAGGGGTGAACCCAGGTCTCAGACCTGGGGAATCTTGTTCCAGAGTCTACCCGGATCCAAACTATGCTGCCCCTCTTGGGTGTTGGGGAAGGTAGGAGAAGGAGGGCTGGTCAAGAAATAGAAAATGGATGAGATGGTATTAAGAAGGAATGGGGGGTTTCCCTGGTGGCGCAGTGGTTGAGAGTCTGCCTGCCGATGCAGGGGACACGGGTTCGAGCCCTGGTCTGGGAAGATCCCACATGTCACAGAGCGGCTAGGCCCGTGAGCCACAACTACTGAGCCCGCGCATCTGGAGCCTGTGCTCTGTAACAGAAGAGGCCGCGATGGTGAGAGGCCCGCGCACCGCGATGACGAGTGGCCCCCGCTTGCCGCAACTGGAGAAAGCCCTCGCACAGAAACGAAGACCCAACTCAGCCCAAAAAAATTAATTAATTAATTAATTAATAATATATTAAAAAAAAAAAGAAGGAATGGAATTACAGGATGATGGGATAAAGTGCTGGATGCAGCCTAAACATCCAAGAATGGGAGATGGGTTAGGTACCCCTGGCTCTTGACACTAATGACAATATGATGAGTATCATGAAGCACCTGGGTGCTGCATTCGAGTTCAGTTCCCATCTCTAACCAACTATGAGGTTTTGGATAAGTGACATCACCTCTAAAGCCTCAGTTTCCTCTTCCGAGAAAGTGGCATAATAATAGCAACCATCTCATAGGGTTGTTATAAGGATTAAACGAGATTATACATGAAAGCGCCTAGCTGAGTGCCTGGCTATTGAAAACCCTCCAGAATAAGCTGTTATTATTAATTTTATTATTATCACATACTATCACACAGTGATCAACAATTATGTTGACTTTTTCATGCTAAAAATTAGTCATGATGTATTAAGTAGAAAAGTAGGTTAGAAATTAGTAAACTCAGTGTATTAATGCAGAGAAAAACATCTCCAGGGGAAAAAGGTGTTTTCTCTGAAGGACGCAATTATGATTTTTTTCTTTTGTTCTTTTTTTTTTTGTAGTTGTGGCCAAATGCATGTAACATAAAATTTACCATTTAAACCATTTTTAAATGTAGAGTTCAATAGTATTAAGTATATTCACATTGTCTCTTCTGTCCTTTTGGTTCATTTTTATTTTCTCCATTTTCCTACAATGGATACAAATTGCTTTTGTTAACATATTTTAATATAGTTTTTAAAGCAGAAGAAATGGCTAATAAAAGAAACACAAAGACAAATAAAGGAATAGGGTGGGTGAAAATGTTTGCAACATGTTAAGATAGTCAAAAGGACAACAGCCATAATCTGTAGAGAAAAAAAAAGGTTTACAAATCAATTTAAATAGACAAAAAGCTGATAGAAATAAATGGATAAAAGATGAGAATAGTCAATAAAGATATGAAGAGATGCTCAGTCTTATAAGAGGTAGCCCATTGACAAACATTTCAAAATCCTTATAGCTGCTGGTGAGGGCTGAATCATTTTCTCTACACCTTCACCAAATTTAAGAATAAGTGCTTTACATCTTTTCAGAGAGCAGTTACTTTCTACCTGGCAACATTTAAAGTTTTCTTTGCTCTGGCAGTTTCAATTCTAGAAATCTGTTCTAAAGAAACATCCTTATACATACAGAGGAGCACTAGAGGTTTACTGCAGCACTGACAAAATTTGGAAAAGAACCTGAAAGTCAATCAGTTGAGGAGTGGTTAAACAAATTATGGCACATCTATATTATGGAATATGAAGTTGCTGTCTAAAAATAAAAATGAAATATGTGTACGGACATGGAAAGATGCCCGTGACGTTAACAGGAAAAAATGCAAATATCAGAACAATGAGCGTAGTATGTGCCTGTCTACGTTGAAAGATAAAAATCATATAAGGACTGCAGTGTGTGTATGTATGTGTGTGAATGCACATTCAAAAAGGGCTGTCAAGATTTACCCCAAATGTTAACAATAGTTATCTACAGAAAGGGGAGTGGGATTTGCAGAGAGAAGACGGACGTTTTCCTTTCTACTTCATTTCATCTCGATTATTTGGATTTTTTTAAAAATTTACAGTGAACATATAGTCATTCTAGAATACAAAAAAAAAAAAAAAGTAAAAACATTAAACCTGCTGTCAAAGGGGAGTTTTATCATCGCTGAGCATCTGGGAATGACCTCGGAAGCAGACGCAGCTGATGCACCGTCTCCCCAAAGGGGTCAAGGATCCGCGCAGACAAGCTGGCAGGACTGAACTCTCGCAGACCAATAACTATTCATCTTGGTCTCCAAGTCAGGAAGTCACTTCCACCACCTCTCTCAATAACTCATTCCACGGCTTAATAACCTTTCCTTGCAGGAAGTTCTTCCTCTCATCACAGCTAAGTCCTTCCTGCTGCCCTGTCAGCCCTAATGGATGGGTCTCCTCTCCCTCCCCGACCCTTTGGAGTCAGGAACAGGACAGGGACCACATGGGTTTTTCTGCAGCGTCACTTCTGCCCCATGCAGTGGCAATGCTGTTAGGACTTTGGCATGGCAGTGAGCATGACCGTCTACGATTACAGCCGAGATTGCCGAAGCTTCTCTCTGCAGCCCAAGGGTCCCCAAGGGCCTTCAGTCGGCCCATCCCCGCCACTGGATGCTGCATTCTGCGTAAACTCTGCCTCCCTGGCCTCTTTCCTGTCATATTTCACCCATCCTGATGGTCACTCAGGCCAAGATTTACGGAATTCATATCCTCTCGAGCTGGAGGAAAATGGGAAACACAAGATTTACTATCCCCCTAGGAAAAGCTAGGAAGACGTGGACCCAGGAGCTTGGGGGTAGGAGGTGGGTACGGAGGTGAGTTGGAGAGACAAGCATTTCTTTGGTCACAGCCTCATCAAGGTGGGGCCTGGGAATCTGCCATCCCTGATAAAAAGCACGTTTCTTCTAGAGCCTTCTCTCCTCTCAGTGGCTCCTCTAGAGTGTGGGGCACAGGAGGAGCGACCACAGATGACAAAAGACCAATAAGACAGAGCTCCGGCTTTCCAAGAACCTGGGATTCCTGGAAGGGGATAAACAGGTAGACCAATAATTCCAATTCAAAGCAAAGATGTTTCACTACAGTAAGTAGGGGTCCCCAAGTTTCCCCCATGTCCAGCAAGGGAGCTGGTTATTAAGTATTGTTACTCGGCTTCAAACCCACCCTTCTTTACTCTGCTTTGTGATGCTAGGGCTGAAATTCTGCAAGCCACATTGCAAATTGAATAAAACAGTTATTCCGTGATTTTTGACCTTATTACTTTTGTCTGTTAAAATGTGGTATAATTGCTGCGCTAATAAATGGTTGTATGTGTATATGTTTAATATCCGTACTTGACAAAATAAAAATCAGCAAGCCTAAAAACAAAATCGAAAACAAAGCAAAGATGTTTTAGACTTCCCTTAGGACAGCGATGGAAATCGGTAGATTCCTCTTTTTGTGCCTTACCAGTAGAGATATTTAAGCAAGTTATTTGAACCTGGCTGAGTCTTAGTTTCCTTATCTGTAGACTGGGATCGGTACCTACACTTTCTTGGTAGGGATTCTGCGTGCATTTAAGGAAATGGAGCGTGTGATGGGCTTTAAAGCCAGGTCATCCAGGTTTAATTCACAGCACTGTGACTCACCAGCTGTGTAACCTTAGGACACTTAACCTATCTGTGTCTCAGTAGTCACATGTGGACAATGGGAATGATCATAGGAATGGTACCAACTTCATAGGGCTCATATGAGTTAGTACAGGAGAGATGCTTAGAACGGTGTCTGGACCATAATGAATATCATATGGTTTGCAATTAGTACTAACACAGTGAGTATGTGTGGAAGATAAATGGGGAAGTGTGAAGCAGCATCAGATCATTCCGACAACATCAAACTGGGGCTTAGATCAGCATGGGTGAGTGGCTTAATAGCTCTGGCTTGTCTAGTGGTGGTGAGCACACAGGCGTAAAAATCCACTGCAACTCATTAACATGTGTGCACATGGCTGTGTATCATACGTTTTATCTCCATGAAAAATAAAAACCTCCTTAATAAGATTTTTTAAATAAAAATAAGAACATATGGTTATCAGGGGATAAGGGAGGGAGGGATAAGTTGGGAGATTGGGATTGACATATACACACTACTATATGTTAGATAACTAATAAGGGCCTACTGTATAGCACAGGGAACTCTACTTAATACTCTGTAATGGCCTATATGAGAAAAGAATCTAAAAAAGAGTACATATATGTCTATGTATAACTGAACCACTTTGCTGTACACCTGAAACTAACACAACATTGTAAATCAACTATACTCCAATAAAAATTAAAAATAAAAATAAAAAAATAAAATAGATGGGAGAGGAAAACACAAAAAAATTTTAAAAATAAAAATAAGAACAGTGCAAGCTGTGGAGTCGAATTACTTAGGTATGTATCACAGACGCATGACCAATCAGCTATCTGACCACGGCTGAGCTACGTTAGCCTTGTGCCTCTTTATCTGAGTCTGTAAAATAGAAATGAAGTTAACATCTACCTCACAGCATAGTGGGGGTTAAATAAGATAACACATGCAAAGCTCTTCAAAGGGTGTCTGACAAATACTATGCACTCAATATTATAATTTTCCTGGTAAAATTAGTGGCTTGAAGTTGGCATCTTCGGTTTGCAGCTAGCTCTGTCTCTTCCTAGCGGTGCGGCCTTGGGACAGTCATGCTTCCTTTCTCAGCCTCATATTCCTGCATGATCACATGCAAAATTCAGGTCTCATTTGCAGGGTTACTGCGAGGGTTGGAAGACATGTATGTAAAACTGCATTGATAAGCGCCCGGCCCATGGTAATTGATCATCACCGTCACTGCCTTCACCTTCTAAACATCAACAATGTCACCATCATCCTCACCATCCTGGTCAGGGGGAGGGAGTTAGCTCGGCTTCAAGTTAAGAATATGCTTCATCAAGATGGCACCAGGTGAAGACATGGAAGACTAAAGGGGCCAAAGCGGGGCCGGAGATGGATTGGACGACCCACAAAATCCACTGCCACTTCTTAACACGTCAGTCAGAAAGGACCCAAGGAGGGAAAACCAAGAGGAACAAGTGATAGGAGCAGCCGTAGAAATAAGGTGCTGTGTTCCTCACCTCCTCTCTCCTTTACAGGGATCTGCAAGACCCATTTACTCACTCGGTGGTGGAGCTGCCTTCTCCACCTCCAGAGTTCAAGTGTCCCGGACACCTCTGCTCAGTAACTTCATCACACGCGCCCCCTGGACTGAGAAACCAACTCAAGTCACAGTACACCTCAGTGAAGTCCAAGGAGCTGCGGTCTGCGGGTCACCATGAGACGATAATAACAATTGATATTGATATCCAGAGCTTAGAACCGTGCCTGGTATGCAATAAGTGTTTAGTAAATATTCGCTGAATGAATAAATGGTTTCATCTTTCATTTATGGAGCGCTTATTATAGGCAACATTCTAAGCATCTTACAAATGGGCTCTTAAGTAAGCCTCACAGCCACCCCGTGGGTAGCTTTCTATTACTATCCCTATTTTATAAATAAGGAAACTGAGTCTCAGAGAGGGGAAGTCACCAGCCCATGGTCACACAGCAAGAGAGTAGCCGAGCCAGCCTTCAACCCAAGTTGAGGCTGCTTTCCAATCTGGTGCTCTTCCAGTTTGCCTCATGACCCCTCAAGTGACTCCTGCTTTGTGAATCCACGTGCTATGCATCCGCCACCCCCCCCCCACTCACCAACCCAGGACACACCCAAGTGTCTGGACCCAACCAGACATACAAAGGATTTTCAATAACTGCCTATTGAATGAACGAACAAATGTCACAGACCATCTGCTGAAGTCTCCCTGGGAACATACATCTTTTTCAACTTTCTGACGAGTTGAAGCGTCTTTCCTCCCCAGCTCCCTTGGGCCTCTTAAAACTTCAGGAGGACGCAGCAGCCCTCAAACTCTAGTCTCTGTCCCACAGCCAACAATCAATGGGAGATTAACATCCATAAGTTACAAGACACTGTGATTATTTTTCCTATTTCGCTTAAAGTCTCAGGATCCATAATGTTTTCTCAATGTGACCCCAAAACTAAGTCACTTCATGGTCATGAGCTCCATTTTTTGCACCTGGAAAGGCGCAGAATAACACCTGCCAGGTCTCCTTCCCGGGGTATGGGAGGCTAAAATGAGAACGTTGGTTAAGAGCGTAAGCTTGGTATCAGAGGATCATAGTTAAATCCCAACTCTGTCCTTGACCTACCTTCTGACCTTGAGCAAGAGAAGCTTCCACAGTCTCCATTTCTGCATCTCAGTAAAGCGAATGTTAAGATGTTAATGTGTATAATGTTAACAATACTGGCTTTATGGGCTGCTGTGACAACTCAGGGCACTTGAGAATATACTATGTATTAAATAAATGGAAACTATTCCCACTCTTTGTTTTATTCTAAGGCTTCATGGATGTGAAAACCGCTTTTGTTTGTCCAGGAAAATAGGAGACTTGGCCACCTTAACTGTGCACAGTGCCTATAAGGCACATCTTGGTTTCAGAAACAATAGAATATGAAAAGTAGTGTGCATTGGCATTAAGGAGAGAGGGTAGGGCTATTATCATGATGAACAGGCATGCACTTTGTCACCTATTAAAAAAAAAAAAAGGAGGGCAAAGAAAGTAACCAAAATTGGGAAGGTGGACCTTCTCACGCCATTTATAGGTCATGAAACGAAGGCTCAGAGAAGTCATTCACCTGCCTTAAGTCACACAGCAAGTGACTCTCAAGTTTTTTTGTTTTTTACTTTATTTACTTTTTGTTTTGTTTTGCTTTTTTTGCTTAGCTTCACTTGATTTGATTTAACTTTATATTTTATCTTATATTTTACCTGTGCCTGCCTGGTTCTACAGTTGGGTCTTGGTTAAATTCCCTGCTCTAGAGAAATTGATGTCACACCTTCTATTATTACCTGGGCCAGGGTTGACCTGTTGGCCCATGTCCTTGTCTGTGTGTCAACGCTAAACAACTGGAAGTGGCTGCCTCAGAGAACTCTGTGGAAAGGGATTCTGAACTCATACTTGGGATCAGCTATTGTTATCAGCTAGTGATGTCTGTCACAGGTATTCCTTGGCAGTGCCATGAATCTGCTGTATCTGAAGCAGGCATCTGAGATCATTAGAGAAGCATAGCTCCAAAGAACAAAAAAAGGCCTTTGGAGATTGCCTGGCCCACCCCAGACGTTTGCATGTGAGGAGGTGACCCAGAGAGGGTGAGCCCTTAAAGAAATACAGACAGATGTGTCCAGAATCAGCCAAGCACCCTTTCTGCTGTACTGTGATAGAGGCACAAAAAGGATTACCGATCACAGGTGCTGGTCCATCTAGAGCAGCTCCATCAGTGACAGGCCTTGAACAAAGACCACCCAGAGAGCCCATTATGGTCCCTGCTTTCCGATTTGGTCCTGTCACCCCCTCTAACCATCACGGTCGCATAGAGGTTCCCACAGGGGTGGCGAAGGTTCTCCCCACCCCCAGGCAGAGGTTCCTGAAGGGACTCTCCTCTCTTGTCCCCTCTTGCAAGGTTTGGCTGTGTTTACTCTGTTCACAAAGTGGCTTCCTGTTTTGAAGAGGAATGAGCTTTTTAAAGGGTTATAAATGCGACTCAAAAGGCTTTTTGGACATCAAATGGCTCATAAAAAGAAGGAACGTTTAGACAATTTCAGCATAAATGAATGAAAAACATACGGTGTGTGCCTCCTACCCTTCTGTTGCACCAGAACGTTCTGGCAAAAGAGGAAAGTAGAAGTGGTGGGTAGTTTGGGTTTCACTGTATCTGGGACTTGAGTTTCCAAAGTCCAAAAATGTACTTTTTACCGCAGACCAGAGCCTATTTGAGTAGAGAAGTTGCCTCGTATTAAACTAGCTAAAAATAAAAATAAAATGAGGGAAAGTACTTCCAGAGATATTTTTAAAAGTCTGTTTTAACTGTCTTGTTGACTTCGTTTCTATCATGGGTTTAATTCATTCTCCTAAAGCTGGTTTCTCAAGGTCTGCACTGTTGACATCTGGGCAGGTGATTCTCTGCAGTGGGGGCTGCCCGATGCGTTGTAGGATACGGAGAAGCATCTTTGGTTTCCACTCGTTAGATGCCAGCAGCACCCGCCCCAAGCTGTGATGATCCAAAATGCCAAGTGTCCCCTGGCAGGCAAAACTGGGCTCCTCCCATTGAAGAAAACATTTTCTAGAGTCATAATTCATTTATCTAGAGTGTTCTAGAGTCAACAATGTTGGAGTGAGGATGGAAATAGGTGACTAGAGGACCTTCAGGCAAAGAAAACAAAATTAAACTCTAATAGGAAAATTAGAATGAAATCATTTAGCTTCTGTATTTCCATGAAAGATATATGCAAATTATTGTTTGCCATATTATATCCTTTGCACTAGAGTAAAGCTTAGCCAACCCACACAAATGTCTTCCATCCTTCCTTCTTTCCTTCCTCCCTCCCTCCCTCCTTTCCTTCCTTCCCTCCTTTCTTTCTTCCCTCCTACCCTCCTTTCTTTTTCTTTCTTTCTTTCTTTCTTTCTTCCTTCCTTCCTTCCTCCCTCCCTCCCTCCTTCCTTCCTTCCTTCCTTCCTTTCCTTCCTCCTTTCTTTCTTCTTCTTCTTTCTTTCTTTTCTTTCTTTCTTTCTTTCTTTCTTTCTTTCTTTCTTTCTTTCTTTCTTTCTTTCTTTCTTTCTTTCCTCCCTCCCTCCCTCCTTTCCTTCTTTCTTTCTTTCTTTCCTTCCTTCTTTCTTTTGGGGGGGAGTCCAAGTGTTGAAGAAAACTTCTATCAAAACACTAACTGAACACAAGTTAAAGGAACAGAGACTTCAGAGACCATACATGACAAAGAAGACAGAATTTACAAAAACAATTTATAAAAGTCACTAAGCAAATAAACAGCTAGAGCCCAAAGCAAGCAACACAAAGAAACACCAAGGAGGAGGAAGAACTTGACTTCCAGAGTTATCACATTATAATATTCAAAAAGTCCAGTTTTTAAGAAAAAAATAAAGGAGCTAAAACCTTAAAACTCTTAGAATAAAACAGAGGCATAAAACTTAATGACCTTTTATTTGGCAATGGTTTCTTAGATATGACACCAAAAACATAAGCAACAAAAGAAAAAACAGATAAACTGGACTTATCAAAACTTTAAACTTTTGTATATCAAAGAGTATTATCAAGAAAGTGAAAAATCGTCTACAGAAGGGGAGGAAATATTCACAAATCATATATATGATAATGGTCTAGCATGCAGAATATATAAAGAACTCTTAAGCCAACAACAAAAAGACAAACAACCCAATTTTTAAATTGCAAAGAACTCGAATAGATATTTCTCTAAAGAAGATACACAAATGGTCAATAAGTACATGAAAAGATGCTCAACATCATTAGTCTTGAGGGAAATGTAAATCAAAATCCAAAGATACCACTTTACACCCACTAGAATGGCTATAATAAGAAAAAAAAAGAAAAGAAAGAAAGAGAGAGGGAGAGACGGAGAGAGGGAGAGGGAGGAAGGAAGGACGGAGAGAAGGAAGGAAGGAAGAAAGAAAATAACAAGTGTTGGAAAGGATGTGGAGAAACTGGAACCCTTGTACATTGCTGGTGGGGATGTGAAATGGTGCAATCATTGTGGAAAAAAGTTTGGTTGTTCGTCAAAAATTACTATACAATCCAGAAATTCCACCCATAGGTATATATCCAAATGAATTGAAAATGGTTACTCAAACAAAAATTTTTAAACAACTTTCAAATATGCAATACAGTACCACTAGGTAAGTATAAAGACAAGAAATAATAAGGCTTATAGAAGATTTTCTAGGCAAAATGACTCAAATTAGAGAATAATAATATTTATCTGAATACTAAAGAACGCAAATCATAGTTACAGGCAATGTTCACCCCAGTTAGGAAACAGTAAGAAACCAGGACAATTGGTCAACAAAGGTGAGGGAGCAGGAAAGCCCAGCCAGGCCGTGCTGACCTGAAACCCCACTCTGCAGCCTGGCGTGTAGTAAGCAAAGTTAACTATACTTACTTCTGCTACTGCCTACCCAATGGTCTTACTAGGCAGATTCTTGGAGAGAATGCATGTAAAGCTTTTTGTATAGTATCTGTCACATAATAAGCTATTATCATTTGTTTAATCAGTAACTCAAAATATATAGTCACCTATTACGTGTCAGGTGCTACAGCAGATCCTGGGCATACAAAGATCAATAAGATATTGTTGTTGTTCTAGGGAGCTCACAAGCCTTGGTATGAACTAAATCTTCAGAACGTCTTGGCCAGCAGGCATTGCAATCTGACATTAAACCTATCCCTGCTTCTTTGATAATATCACTGCAGGCAAACAACATCATTTGTCCGGGAGCTTCACTGTCTAATATGGTAGTTCCTAGCTACATCTGGCTACTTAAATCTAAAATAATTAAATTTTTTAAAAATTTACTTGCACTGGTCACATTTCGAGGGCCCAGTAGTCACACGTGACTAATGTCTACCACATTGGGCAGCTCAGCTATTGAACATTTCCATCATTGCAGAAAGTTCTACCATTCATTGCTCAGAAACGTTATACCTCCAGAATTCTGAAGTTAGATGGACAATTGTGTAGCTCTTCTCTTCTGGTTACCTTCCCATGTCTTGGCAGATGTGTGTCCGGTTGTATGTGTGGAGTCTATCATGCCTAAGAGATTGGGTTAACAAACAGAGCTGATCCGTAGCAGTTCTGAACAGGCATGGCACCAATACTCCAGGCCCTGAGTTGATTTATCTTGGTGTTTGGTTGAATTCCTCACATTTTGGGTCTCTTTGGTAACCTTTTCACCCTGTTCTTTTTTAAGGTGCCTGTCTGGCTGTTATAATTCATCATGAATGCATCTCACTCCAGGCCTGGTTCCCCTGACAGAAGGAACAGCCGGTCTCCAAGAGGTCAAAGACATTTTTCTCTCTTCGTCTTTCTCAGTTTCCAGCGTAGATTTGTCACTCTGAGAAAGCATGAATTCTGGATTTGATGTACTTTAATTGATTTCACCCTCGACAAGTCAGACTGTCCATCAGCTTGCTCTTTGGGCTTCCCTGAACTTTGCTTAAGGCTAAGGCTTTCATCTGTCCCTGGACCCAAGCTGTCACCAAGCAATTTACTCCCCTCTCCAGCCCCCAGGAGCCATCTCCTTTTCATTCCTGTAACTCTCCAGGGGGAGGAGGAAGAGTTGTGGGAGAACACAGGGGAGGGATGGTAGGTGAAGGAAAATTAGGACAGGCTAAAAGAAAGAAGGATGGGTGGGAAAATCCTCACCAATTGTCACCTCTTCTGGTGAACTCATCTGACTGCTTTGTCTGAATTGTTAATGGGGTGAAATCAAGGGGAGAATGAGTGTCTAGATAAATGGATGGATGAATAGAAGGATGTATGGATGGACAGACAGACAAATGGATGGATGGATGGATGGACACTTTGATGGGCAGGGAGATAGAAAGACACATAGATGAATGTTTGAATAAATGAAAAAATGGCAGGCACAGTCACTAATAATTGGATGCATCCAATAGACCCAATAGAACTTAAAATGTTTATGCGTTATCTTGCATGTGCTAGAAACCGTGATACGTGCTTGGAGGATGAGAAAACATACATAGTCCCTGTCACCAAAGAGCTCTCACTCAAAAAAGGAAGAAGAACATATAACAATAAGAAGTCACAAGTTAGTTTATATTAAGGGAATTTACAATATAGTAAGAATAAAGGAAGAGGGCTGAGTTTTAGAGACATCTCATTGAAGCCCAGTAAATAATCAATCAAATTAATAAATTAATAAATGTTGAAGTATTTTCTGGGAGCGGAAACCCAAAGAGCCTATTCAGGACTCTTCCCATGACTAATTATAAAGTAAAATACGTGGGTTCCCCCCTGAATTCCCTCTGTTTCCTCCTCATCCATGCAAAGAGTTTGGCTTTATATTGACCTAGCTCTCCTTTCATGAAGAAACATTAAGGTGTAAGGGATTGGTTAGTTATATAACTTCTCCCAGGCTTTTGTGTATTTTGAAAGAGGACTTTGGGCATCGATGAAATAATTATTTGAGAGACCAGAATTATATACTTAGTTTAGCTTTCAGTGTGGTTCTAACAAACTAAGAATACCCAGTGATCCAGAAACAGCGGATGATTTGCTAGATGATGTCTAGCGATGAGGTTGACAAGCCAAGTCAACGTCAAGAACTCCATGGTTAGTAATGTAAAGCAGTTACTTCAGCGTAAACCTCCAGACGGACCAACTTGTTTTCTCACCCACAGAGCCTGGTAATGTGATGGTTGGCTTGGTTCACGATGGAATGACTCTCCACCACCTTCCTCCTGAAACCTGGGTGCTGTCCATGGTTCTAGACAAATTCAGGTGTGTTGTGGATTTCTACTATGAGAAATACAAAGGGCACTAAGCATGACAGTGATCTCTTGCACAAAGTTCTTCTAAAGGGACAATTTTAGATTGGCTGCCAGGAATTCCATAAAGGATGATGACTTTGGGTATGAAGATAACTTTACTAAATAGAGATGTTAAGACTTGATTTAGTCCTGGATTCAAATCCCACCATTATCACTTCTCTCTTAGCTTTCTGTTCTGTCACGTAGTTATCATTGTAATAGTTAACCAACATAGTGAGAGGGAGCAGAGAATAATGGATAAGGCTGGGAACTGTGGCCATAGTCTGCATGATTTTAAGCTCCGAAGGCCACATGTAACTTTGTGACTTTAAGAAATGTACCCCATCCTCTTGTGTGTCTCTTTCTTCAACAATAAATGGGGATGTGGTAATAATATTCTATATTCATAGGTTTATTAGATGAGAATGAAATAAGTTAGCTCATGTAAAGCACTTAGAGCCGTACTTAGCACATACTAAGCATTCATTAAATGTTTGTTGTTGTTTGCTGTTATAGGATTATTTCCACATCATGAATTATCATGTGTCTGCACCCTTCACTAGGAGATCTGGCTTTATCTACACTTTTATTCCTTTAGTTATTCCTTCATTCATGTACTCAAGTCAGAAAATATTTACCAAAGACACAGTCCTGTTCCTAAATTCTCCAAACAGCAGAGGCAAATATTTATATGGTAGAACTCCTTGACAAACATTTACTAGATTAAAGATTAGACCTTGTTAACTTTAAGGACTCTTGCAACTTGATTTCCATAAATTGACTTAAATTGGGCTGAACTGAATTGAATTGAATATGCTAAATACATCAGTACAGAGTCTTTAAGCGACCTTTGGTTCTGCTAACATTTTGTTTGCTGCTTTTGTCTGTTCTTGAGTTTTTCTTGTGGGTCCCACTTCTAGTGAGATCTTGAGAATTTTACAGCTGAATATCACATTAAGCATACATGGAGTTTCCTCCATCTGGGCCTGAAACACAATAGGTGTGCGGCATAAACATTCAGTGTAGACATGAATGGAGGATTTTCAATTACATTATAGCTTCTATATCTACTTTTGTCTCTTATCAATTTTCAGATGCTGGAAGCAGGAGAGCAGTGGTGGTGAGTAACTCAGCAAAATTCCAAGTTGGCTTTTAAAAAGAGTAGGGGGCTGGGGAGCTAAATAATAATGCACCCAAACCCTCCTGCACTGACTTCATTATTTCTTGAGCCTTCAATTCAGGGACTAATCCATCCAATTTATTTGCTTTAGCCTCAAAAAGCAGCCCCACTTTCCATAGGGACAAAGCTTTAGAATCGCTTGAATGAATAGCTCTGGCTAATTGTTGTGTCCAAAGTCTGTCCGTCCATCCGCAGTTCCATCTGTCTGCCTTTGCTTAGAAAGGCACTTCCTTCCTTTAACTCACGTTTTTTGTACCTTTTCCATGAAATGGTTCTACCTATTGGGAGAAAAATTCTGGTTGAACACTTCCACCTTCTTTTTTGTTTAAAGAAGAGAAAATCATCTCACTCAGTCAACTTGGATAGAGGGGTACCTTAGGAAGATCCTACGAACCCACCTTCTGCACCACAGCAAGGCATCCCCTGTGTAATTTCCTGCAGTTGCTGAGTCTGCAACCTGCTGGCATGGAAATCACAGCCCAGGAACTGGTGGCATTTTTTAATGGGTCTTGATGTTGGGCTGCCTAGCTATTTTTTTTTAAGCAGATTTATGCCGCATTTTAAAAATCCATTATGCTACATTATGGGCTTATTGTCAATCCAGATAATGCTGATCAATTTCAGCCTTCCAAAATCTGCATTTATAATTGTGTCATGTAATCAAAATTTATTTATGTATGTCTATTTATAAAATTATAAATCAGAATTACTGGTATGTGTCACAAGATACTTGATTATTTTGAGTGTCCAATTTATACCAGCCCACACTGCCATTTTTTTCTCTTCATAGACCGTAAGTCCATAAGGTGACTTTACCTTTCTTTATAGAAAATACTTTTCGGACAACCAAAAATTAGTGTGTTCATAACTGGTAGTGTTTATTATAGAAAATTTGGCACTTGAAAGAATAAACTGAGAAAAATTAAAATCAACCCTAATCACATCAGTGATAACCACTGTTATTTTGGTCTATTTTATTTTTGTCTGTATGAGTGTACATGGTGTGTGTGTGTGTGTGTGTGTGTGTGTGTGTGTGTGTGTGTGTGCCATTTGCAACAAGTTGGATGGACTTTGAGGATATTGTGCTAAGTGAAATAAGTCAGACAGAGAAAGACAAATACTGTACGATCTCACTTATATATGGAATCTTAAAAAGCCAAACACAGATAAACAGAGAGTAGAATGGTGGTTACCAGGGACTCGGTGGCAGGGGATGTGGGGAGGTATTGAACAATGGATACAAACTTCCAGTTGTAAGATTAACAAGTTCTGAGGATCTAATGTACAGCACACTGATTACAGCTAATAATACTGCCTTATATGCCTCAAAGTTGCTAAGAGAATAGATCTTACAAAGTTCTCACCACAAAAAAAGAAATGGTAATAATTTGACAGGATGGATGTGTTAGCTAATGGTGGTCATCATATTGCAATATGTAAATGTATTAAATTAACACGTTGTACACCTTAAACTTATACAATGTTATATGTCATTTATACCTCAACAAAGCTGGGGGAAAAAAATTATCTTGGGTACAAGCAACGCAAAGCGTAACACTAGAATGTTTTAATCCATATTTGTTACTCTGTAAATTTGTCCATCAGTTGCTTACTGAGCATTTACAATGAACCAGATCCTGTTCTGGGTACTGAAGACATAGCAATGAGCGGGATAGCCAATGCACCTGGCATTCAAGTTAGGGAGCAGATAGGGAAGAAGTAAGAAAACAAGAAAATACCAGTTGATTCCTGGGGTCCACCCATGAGCTTCGTAATCATGAGATAGATCTGGACTTGCAAGAAAAAACAAGGGAGACAGGATGTCTGCCCAGTGACAGGCCACTGACCTGGCAGACATCAATGTAGCCAGACCATCAAGGACAGTAAACAAGCAGGTGGCTGAACTGAGCTCTGAAGAAGTGGGAGCAACCAGTGTTTCCACCTTAAGCAAACTTCCAGCTGATCTCTTTTTCCACCCTGGCAGGAAGATGCCCTTGCTTTCTCAACAGCCGCCCTGTGTGCAAACTAATCTTTGAGTCTATATTCTCTGAGCTGCTCAAAAGTACGAAGCTTGGTGATTGATCCAAAAGCTGTAGAAAGAGCTCTGATGCCAGGTGGAAGCATATTTTTTGAAAGGCGGGAATACTGTGAAAACTAACCCGTGGGGACAGCCAATTAAGTTTCCCAGTGAGCGATGCATGGGCAAATGGAGGGCTGGATACCTCTGCTTTGATTCTTACTCAATTCAGATTGGTCACAGGACCGACAATTTTGTTTCCTTGACCAAATGGTACTCATCACCCCATTATGAGGACTTGCACTTGCTTTTAAAGGGACCGAAGCTGCCAGCTCCCCTCACCCCCTTTTGAATGCTCTTGATCAGCTTTAATTCTTAAAGCCCCAGACTTTCTCAGCTTAGATTCCCCACCATTTGGTGGGCAAAGGGGAGTATGCTCCAAGTGGCCTGCCAACACAGCTGCAACACTCCACAGACACTCGGCTGAGGAAATGCAAGGAATTTTACAAAATAGCCACCCTAACCTCACATAGTCTGTGAACTCGCGTCCCTCCTGTTCTTTCCTGTTCTTTCACAGGAGATCGGATTTCTCTCTGACTCATTCTTTGTCAGGGTACAAGGACAACAGACTGGCTTCTTAGACTCCTAGAGGCCCAGATGTATACAGTAGGCAAGGAAGGACACACTCACACACACACACACACATCTGTGCCCATGGCAGACATCAATAATCAATCACAGAACATTTGTTCTGGGTCAGGATCCATCCTCCAAATTTGCAAAAGTGCTCAACCAGCACTAATAAATCTCAGTGGGTCCCTTAGACCTATTTGCCATTCTGATTTAAAACAGCCTCTTTACATTAAACAAAACAAAAGCCTAGAGAAGAGAAATGACTCAACAATCTTCAAATAGCATGTGTGAGTCACAGCTGAGATTAGAACCCAAGTGTCCCCAATTGCTAGTACTATGCCCTTCTGTGGCAAGAGTTCATCATGCTCCTTGATGTCTCTATAGATCCACCCCACCTCTCCAGATTAAATAGGACTAAATAAATGACACTGTAATGTTCCAGTGGCCAACCTTCATCTCCCACCAGCATGCAAGATAAATGGTGTATTAGTCAGCTATTGCCATAGTAATGCTGCCTAACAAATAACTCCACAATCCAGTGGCTTAGAGCAAGAGCAGTTATTCTTACATTCATGGATGTGCAATCAACTGTGGTTCAGCTGACGTAGGCTTGGCTTGGCTGCATGGCTCCATGTCTGCTCCACATGTGTTTATCCTAGAGTACTGGATAAAAGGGCAATGACTACCTGAGCAACGCTTTTCTCATGGTGGATTAAGAGAGCTCAAGAGTCAGGCCAATACATGCAAACATGTTTAAGGACTCTGCTTACATCATATCCCCCCTCCAACGCCGCTGTGACCAAAACATGTCATGTAACCAAGCCCAAACTCAGCAGCATGGAGAAAATATTCTCTGCGGACAGTGGGAGAGGGAGAGGAGTGAATATTTGCTGCACAATAAGATAAACTACAAAAAGATGGCTTTTAAAATTATGAAGAAATCCTCCAGTGAAGGTTGGGATAAACAAAAGCCTTTTTTGACAGCCAGATTATACCAGGCTCTCACTAGAGAAAGTTGATAAGCTTCTATGCACCACGCTTACTCCCTAAGAAAGCTAAATCATGTATTGTGTTAATATTGGCTCACTGGTTTTGTTGCTGATTCCCCTGCTTTAAGGAAAGCCTGACATGGAAATTCTCATCCAATGAAAGATCATGAACATTTTAATGGCTAGACACTGAATTCCCTAAGAAAAATCTTTCTGTCTTTCTTAATACTACTTTACCCTTGCTGGAGTTTTAAAAATATATGGTGCTTCTGAAAGAAAGTGTTACATTTTTTTTTAATGGTGGTGAAGAGTATGGACACTGGAGAGAGAGAGAGGGACAGCCAGGTTCAAAGTTAAAGCCATCACTTATTGGTCAGGTGACCTTGGGCATTTGTATAATCTTTCCAATCTTCAGTTTCCCACTCTGTGAAATGGGCATAATCATATGTATCTTCCAGGGTGCATATGAAGTAAGATAATGTAAACAAAATGCCCAGCCAATGTAGGCAATCAACTTATTCTATTTTATTTTTTCTTCAAAGATTCTCTTAAATTACTGAATTCCCTTGGTGCAGTAGCCAATCATGCTACTCATCAAATATTTCTAATGCTCTGCTTTCCAGGCACTTGGAAGAATTGTACTTCTCTGCCCCTTCTGAAGTTAGGCATGGCCATGTGACTTGCTTCGGCCAATGAAATATGAGCAGAAGGGACATGTATCACTTTGAGGCTTTAAGAGCCATGATAAGCAATTCTCCATGTTCATTTCCCACTGCTGTAGTGACCATGGAAGAACATGTCAAGATAAACCCTATATCATCCTGGGTCTTGGAAAGATTTCAAGGAGCAGAACCCCTGCCCCCACCCCCAGGCGAACAAGCATCGTAAATGAAGCGTGAGAGAGAAAAAAACTCTTGTTCCCTTAAGCCACTGAGATTTGGAGCTTAGAGACTGCAGCATAGCTTACCCCACACTGCCTCCCTACACTTGATATTATTAAATATTTACAGAATATTATAGATCATCTTTTCGGAAGGATTTACACTGCACGTAACCCAGTTATACCTGCCCATTTACCAGTGCTTCCCCATATCTTCAGGATAGCCCAATAACTCAAGGGACAAAAAAAGTGGCCTGGCGGTCAGAGAATGAGGGTTCTGACTTTAGTGTGGATTTACATTAGCTTTATAACCTTGGACAAGGCATTGTCCCTGTCAAGTCATCAGTATCCTATAAATACGAATTTTATGATGAGTTGCAGAAAAAGTTGCAGAGGGAGGGTGTATAAGTAGCAGGAACTCAGAGAAGCTCAAGATTTAGCAGGAAATAAGGAATACTCTGATTTACATAATTAAAACCTTAAGAAGAGAAAGGATGGAGCTGGCCTCAGAGACCAGTGGGTGCAGGGATTCACACACCACTCTCTCTCTTTCCGTTTACTGCTTCAGTCTGCTTCTCCCTGCGTGCCCCCTTCTTCTCTCTTCCCGCAGACTGACTTTCTCCACAAAATGAGAAAGTGCCCACAGAGGCTCTAGGCTCATGCACTTTTAGCTTCCAGATTCTGGAGCAATGCTTCTCTAAGTGTGTTCCAAAAACCATCTTGTGGCCAATAAACACATGAAAAGATGCTCGACATCACTAATAATCAGAGAAATGCAAATCAAAATTACAATGAGGTATCACCTCACACCGGTCAGAATGGCCATCGTCAAAAAATCTACAAACAATAAATGCTGGGGAAGGTGTGGAGAAAAGGGAACCCTCTTACACTGCTGGTGGGAATGTAAATTGGTTGAGCCACTATGGAGAATAGTATGGAGGCTCCTTAAAAAACTAAAACTAGGACTACCATATGACCCAGCAATCCCACCCCTGGGCATATGCCCGGAGAAAACCATAATTCAAAAAGATACATGCACCTCAGTGTTCATTGCAGCACTATTTACAAGAGCCAGGACATGGAAGCAACCTAGATGTCCATCAACAGAGGAATGGATAAAGAAGAGGTGGTACATATATACAATGGAATATTACTCAGCCATAAAAAGGAATGAAATTGTGCCATTTGCAGAGACGTGGATGGACCTAGAGACTGTCATACAGAGTGAAGTTAAGTCAGAAAGAGAAAAACAAATATCGTATAATATCACTTACATGTGGAATCCAGAAAAATGATACAGATGAACTTACTTGCAATGCAGAAATAGACACACAGACATAGGGAACAAATGTACGGACACCAAGGGGGGAAGGGGGAGTGGGATGAATTGGGAGATTGGGATTGACATATATACACTACTACGTATAAAATAGATAACTAATGAGAACCTGCTGTATAGCACAGGGAACTCTACTCAGTGCTCTGTGGTGATGTAAATGGGAAGGAAATCCAAAAAAGAGGGGATATATGTATACGTATAGCTGATTCACTTTGCTGTACAACAGAAACTAACACAACCTTGTAAAGCAAATATAGTCCAACAAAAATTAATTTAAAAAAAAAAAAAAAGACCATCTTGGATGTGAGTGAAATATGCATATTTTCCAGCACTTCCCCAACTTGCCAGGCTGGCTGGGGGGTGTGGCCAGGAAATCTGCATTTTACCATGTTTCCCAAACAATTCATAACCACATTTGAAACACATGATCTAATAAGTGACTTTGAAGAGCTTGGCAGGGGTGGAAAAGTAGTATCCTCGGCAGCCCCACTAGGCTTACCAGGGTGGAGGGAGGGAGACACAGATTCCCCAAAGTTGGGACCAGAGGAAGGGATGCAAGAATTATCGACATGACCATGGGGAGACATTGTGAGTCCAGAAAAGGTCCCAGTCTGGTTCTTCCAAATCTGGGAAAATACCCTGAAATCTAATGTACTTTAAAACACAAAGCAGAAAAAAAATCCTATTTCTCCCTTTAAAGCCACTATTAAATTCCAAGTTAAAGAAGTACATTATTGTGGAAAGTAAAAGTAACCAGTTCCTGAGAACCCATTCTACGCCAGGGATCTTTGGATGCTCTATGGAAAACACCATTGTTCGGCTAACACACCACCTGCTCCCAATCTCATCTCCTGTTCAGGCCTCCCATTCTAAAGGATGCCAATGGCCAAATACTTCCTTTCTCAGCCTCCCTTGCATATATAACTCATCATGAATCACAGACCAATGAAATCTAAGGAGAGGCTGCAGGTAGCTTCCAGGAGAGACTTTACTTTCCTGAAGAGTCTGAATTTCCCCCATCTGGTACCTTGAATGTGAATATAATTTCTGGAGCTGCAGCAAACACTTTATGACCATGAGGTAAAGGCCAAGAGAATCACAAAGATGGTACCCTGATCATTTCTTCCTTAAACCAATCCCAGCAGATGTTGACCTCCAGATTCCTTGTATAAGATAATTAAATGTCTTTATGACTTCTGTTACTTGCAACTGAATGAGTTCCTGTCTGATTCATTACCTGATTCACTCTTTATAATAAGATAGAGATTATCATCCCCAGTTTTCAAGGTGGGTTACTTGTTTAAAATCACAACTCTAAATAGCAGTGGGGGGGATTCCCTAGTAGTCCAGTGGTTAGGACTCGGTGTTTTCACTGCCAGGGCCTAGGTTCCCTGGTCGGGGAACTAAGATCCTGCAAGCCACGCAGTGTGGCCAAGAAAAAAAAAAGAAAAGAAAAGAAATAGCAGTGGGACTCCAAACCAAGTCTGTATGACACCAGGGATCTCTATAAGAAGCCTGACTACCTGAGTGGCTATGTTAATTACATTTCTTAGGGTAATGCATGAACTTAACAAATGGGAGAACAGCTAGTACAGTGCCTGGTACACAGAAGGTAATATGTCTTTATTCAAATGAGTGTTCACTATCTGAGTTTCACTAAGCAAAGGCAGGAGATTGAAATCAAATATTGAGGGTGGGAAAGAGTAGATTCAACATTCTCCACCACTGAGTCATTAAGTGAATAATCCTTACACCCCCTACTTGAATCAGTCAGCTATTGCTGTGTAACATAAACCCCCAAAGCTTAGTGGCTTAAAATGGCAAGTATGTATTAATTTCTCATGAGTCTATGAGAAGGCTGGATGGTCTTACTGTTCTGAGCTGAGTTTGGGTGATTTTGGCTGCGTTTGTTTTTGTGAATACAGTCAGTTGGGGGGGTGAGTTGGAGACTGGCTGGTGTAGAATGGCCTCAGTTCATCTCCATATGTTTCTCACATGCTTCCAACAGGCTACCCCATGTTAGATCACAAGGTGATGGCAGGGGTCCAAGAGTGAGCAAAGTAAGCTGAAATCAGTTAGTGCTTTTCAAGCCTTGGCTGGTATCACATCTGCTAAGTCCCCTTTAGCCAAAGCCAATCACATGGTCAAGCCCAGAATCAAGGTGTGAGGCAAAAGGCCTTTGCTCTAAATGGGAGAATTGAGGGCACCCATGCAATAGATCGCCCATAAATCCTTGTGATGCGTAAATAAGAAGCAACTATGTCTATTATCTAGGCCTACATAACTGCTGACCTTCCTTGGAGAAGCTGAAACAACGGAGAAGAAAGTGAGAAGTTATTCCCTAAGCACCCTGTTAGAGTAGAAGAAACAAGGGCTGTGACTTAAGAGAGCTGACTCTTGGACTTCCCTGGCGGTGCAGTGGTTAAGAATCCACCTGCCAATGCAGGGGACATGGGTTTGAGCCCTGGTCCAGGAAGATGCCACATGCTGTGGAGCAACTAAGCCCGTGCGCCACAACTACTGAGCCTGCATTCTAGGGTCCACAAGCCACAACTACTGAGCCCGCATGCCACAACTACTGAAGCCTGTGCACCTAGAGCCCGTACTCCGCAACAAGAGAAGCCACCACAATGAGAAGCACACGCACCGCAATGAAGAGGGGCCCCCGCTCGCCACAACTAGAGAAAGCCCGCGCGCAGCAACAAAGATCCAACGCAGCAAAAAAAAAAAAAAAAAACGGAGAGCGGCCTTTTGAGTCTTGATTCTGTCATGCATTCATTTCATGTGATCTTGGATGGACAGACCCCTTCCCTTTTCTGGTTTGCAATTCTCTCCCTGGAAAATCATGGAGACATATTGTTGGATGTTCAAAACCGGAGGCTCACAGGGTGGACCAGGCCTACACGTTGTTTGGCTTTCACAATATTCTGTTTTTAATTTAACATACATTTACATGTTTTAATTTGGGACATTTCAGATGGAAGCCTGGATTTCTGATGTCGCTCAAAAGATCTGGAAGATCCAGCAAAGCTGGGGCCTCACTCCAGTATGTCAACAGTGGATGCGATGGCTGTGGTTCCTCACTGGGGACGTGCGTTGTTCTTCACTATCTGCTTTACTACCGTCTCACTGATGCCATATCGTCTCCTGGACACTAAGCGTTTTCTTACACTTGGCTGGAGTCATTTGTTTACATTCATGTTGCGGCCCGGTAGGTATCTGAAGTGGGGTCCCTGGACCAACTAATACGGTGCTTGGACTCTCTGAGCCCATTGGATTTTTCCTTGGTCTTTCATTTTCCTAAATCACTTCAGAATTTTTCCTTTCAGCTCCCCTTGACGTTAAGCCAGTGGACCTTGACCCTATGGAGACTCAAATCCATTGGAAATTCTGATAACATCCATGAAGCCTCTGGCCAGAAAAATGCCCACATGAGCACACAACTTGTGCAGGCACACACACCGAGCAAGCACACACACAGATAGACACAATATCACATATGTTTTGTCTGTGAACTTCAATTAGTTTAGGAGGTGCAATTTGTCTGTACTGCAGTCTATGGTGGACCCCAAATTCCCCATCAAAATCCTGCCACCACAGCCTTGCCTAGACAGCTTTGACACCTATGCAGGACTCTAGAAAAGCACCCTCTCCAATGAATTTCTTATAGTCAGAGGTCACCGTCTGGTCCCAGATCCCTCTCCAGCTCCCACTGATGCTTTCAAAGAACAGAGAGAAAAACAAGCAAGCCACAGTCAAGTGACCCACGCTGAGAAAAGTGCAGGGGCCAGCAGGGCCCTGACCTTCCTGTGTAGGTAACAAATTGGATGCCGTGTTTGCACCGGGCCCTGGAGGGAGGGAAGGAAGGGGGGAAGCGGGGAGGAGGAGGGCAGTGTGGGACGGAATTGGGGTTACAGGGGTCAGCAGCCTTTGCTTTAGGCATCCACACAGCAGCTCCATCCACCCCTTCCCAGGAAACAGCCACCGCTGCAGGGCATGTAGAGGGTAGCAGCTGGAGGTCAGCAGAGGCCAAAGCATGCACACACAAGCGTGTGTTTGTGTGCTTGTGTGTGTGTGTCCATACCCAGCCATGGGTGGGGGGTGGAGGTAGGGGGTCATTGAATAGAATTCTTTTAAGAGATCTCTAAAGACCCTCTGACCCGATCCCTAGTTCTTAAACACATAAGGTATAATATAATTCTTTTTTCTCCAGCATCACCAGAAGGCAGGGTACTTTGGCCTTTAGATGCATGGTTTCTGGAGCTAAACTCCCTGGGTTCAAATGCTACCTCTGCTACTTAATAGCTGTGTGACCCTGGAAGATAACACAACCTTAGGTGCCTGGGTTTCTATTTCAAAAGAAACGAAGAGGGTGATAATGACTTCCTCATGTATTTTTGAGAACTATATAAATTAATGTATATAAAACACATAGAAACATAAGCACAAACTTCATTATTCATTCAACAGACACACATAGAGGACCCTATATGTGATGTATTAAATTTCTTGAGCATCTACTTAAGAGCAAAGCAATGTTCATTTTGCATCAATTATATCATTTAATTCTCCCCCAAAGCCCTGGCAAGACAAATGCATTCTATCCCCATTTTACAGAAACTGAAGCATGAGAGTTTGGGTCTCTTGCCAACGGTTACCCCAGTAACGAATGATGGAACCAGCCACATCCATTCATTCTAAAGCCCTTGTTCCTAATCAATTCATCACGCTCTCCAATTTGCCCTTGGATTTAAAACACCTAGGTGAATGTTTGACACACGAACGAACGGGTGGATTGATGCATGAATGAATGAATGAATGGATGGATGAATGGGTGGATGGGTGAACGAATGGGTAGCTGATGAATGAATGAATGGGTGGACAGGTGAAGAACGAATGGGTGGATGGGCAAACGAATGAATGCATGAATGGCTCTGCCATTCTCCCTTCACTTAGTCTTTCCACCTTAACCTTCCATCCAGAGACACATCTCTTCTCTCCTTCCTGCTGCCTGGTTCTATCCCATCAGCCTCCATCTTCACCACTCACCCACCATCCATCTCTCCTCTTGGCTGTTCCTCTGAAGCAAGGCCCCACATATTTCTCTGGCGCTGGAGGAAACTCATTCTTCCTGGTTTAATTCGCCCCGTCTGGCCTTAATTGCTTTGCCCTGTTGTAAGAAGAGACCTCCCATGGCGACAACCCTGAGGATGGGCTGGGGGGACTGGGGACGAAGTGGGGGCAAGCTGTGAGTGGGGAGTGGATTAGTCAGAGGCCAATGGGGCAACGGAAGTCGGGGTTCTCCGAGCAGGAGGCTGCAGGCCCACCCTCGGTTGTGACGTTTACAACTGAATTTGGGCAGGAGCATGTGTCTGGGGGCTGCGTCGGCCTCCCTCGCCTCTACCCTGAGTGTTTGGTCCTGCAGCTCATTAAGCAGTGACACTTAACACATCATCAAACTGCTTTACAGGCAAAGCCCACACAGCTCCTGGTCCCTGGAGTGCCCAGGTAGTGGGGGACGATGACCTCCCAACGACCGGAGCCGGGATGCAGTGGACACACAAGGTGATCAAAGCTCTCATGGGAAAACCAGAGCAAGAACCGGATTAGGGTGCCAGGACCCCTGACCTTCCACCCCCAGGACCGATTAAAAACTAAGGTGTGTAGAGAACATGGGGTCCGGGCCTCGTGTCATGGGACAAACATGGCACCTGATGTCATGTGCACAAGGCTCGAATCCTGAGTGTGTCACTTCCCGGCAGCTGTTGAACATCGGCAAGGTTTTTAACTTCTCTGACCCTCCGTTTCCTCCATGAGGCTAATAAGGTCTACCCCAGGGGGTTGTTGCTAGAAATATTGGGATAAGGCATATAAAGCGCTTAACAGAGGGCAGGCAATAAATAGTGCTTATTTGAACATCCAATCCTATTTCCCCACTCTCTGAGGAGCAAAGGGTTCAATGGATCGGGCTGACAGCTCTTAGTTTCCTCCACCCAAGTTGTCTTCCAATGTTACCAAATCACACTAAGAAAAGCAATAAAGGTAAGAGTAGTCCTTAAGTAGTCCTTAAGCAATAAAGGTAAGAGTTAGCAAGTATCCGCTATGAAGCAAGGGCTTTGCATATGAATATTATCTTACTGTGGTTTCACAACGCTGGGAGATATTTACAGTAATTTTTTCCATTTTATAGCTGTGGAGACTGAAGCTCAGAGGGACAAGTGATTTGTCTCGTGTGTCCTGGTGGCAGAGCTGGGATGTCAAACCAGACTCTGAGTCCTTGTTCCTTCCGACACTGGGTAAGTCTTAGCAGGGTTGGGAGGAACAGCCACAGGGGAGATTCTCTGGTGCATTCGGGGGGCTCCTGGTCCACGTCTCCTGCCCTGAGCTCTCAGAGAGGTCCATCTGAAGAGTCCCTGATTTCCAGCCATTCTTCTGGAGTCTCAAATACTTCCTAACTCTCCTTGAAATAGTCCTGGCCAAGAAGAGGCTGCTTTCACGGCCGATGTGTAGTAATGAGGCAGGGCTAACACCTCATTAGGTCGCGGTCCCATTTTGCACTTCATGGGTATTCAGTGACACAAGCAACAACGAACATATGAATTCCTGGGCCCTGCTTTCTGTGGGGGCGGGGAGCACAAGACAAGGGCTCCCTGGATGCGGGCACAGGATAAAAGCTGGTACCCGGTTGTCATGACGCGTGGAGAAGGTGCTCCAGCAACTGGGATCTGTGGTCCCATCCTCCTTCCCACCTCCGAGCCTCTTCAAAGGGTGTGGGTTTGTTTAGGGCTTAGAGCTTTGAGAATAAGCAATTCCCTTGGCCTGCCTAAAAGTCGAGGTTTTTTGTTTTGTTTTGTTTTGTTCTTTGTTTTTTGTTTTGTTTCATTTTGTTTTGGTATGGATACTTTATTAGTTTGCTAGGATTGCCATAACAAATTACCACAAACAGAGTGGCTGGAAACAACAGAAGTTTACTGTCTCACAGTTTGGGAGGCGAGAAGCCTGGGATCGGGGTGTCAGCAGGGTTGGTTCCTTCCAAGGGCCATGACGGAGAATCTGGTCCATGCCTCTCTCCTGGCTTCTGGTGGTTGCTGGTCTTCTTTGGGGTTCCTTGGCTTGTAGATGCATCATTCTGATCTCTGCTTCGTGTTCACGTGGCCGTCTCCCACGTGTACGTGTCTGTGTCCAAATTTTCCCCCGTTTTTAAGGACACCAGTGAGATTGGATTAGGGCCCACCCTACTGATCTCATTTTGACTTAATCACCACTGTAAAGACCCTATCTTCAAATAAGGTCACATTCTGAGGTACTGGGAGTTAGGACTTCAACGTGTGAATTTTGAGGAGATAGAGTTCAACCTACAACAAATACACATGACAGCACACCCGCAGGAACCTGAGAACGGGGAGGATGGTGAGGGTGACGGCAGACACTGAGCTCTATCTGCTCCATCATCCATTATGCTCTTTTTTCTTGCTACCAGAATCCCGATTCCGTTCCGAGTGGCATATTTAACAAGCACTTACTAGGTCAAAGGATCAATTACTGAAGAGGAAATGCTCTTTGTCCTTATGGGGGGAGACAGACAATAGGAAACAGTTGAGTAGATCTTGTAGAAAGCTAGAAGGTATATAGTGGTCTTAGAAGAAAATAAAAAATAAAGCTGGATGCACTGCTTTGAATAGTATCCCCCCAAATTCACGCCCACCAGAATCTCATAAAGCGAACTTTTGGAAATAGTCTCTGCAGCTGTAATCATGTTAAGATGAGATCATACTGGATTAGGGTGAGCCCTAAGCCAATGACTGGTGTCTTTATAAGAAGAGGGAAACATGGACAGAGACGCATATAGAAGTCCACGTGATGATGGAGGCAGAGGGTAGAGGGATACATCTACAAGCAAGGAACGCCACGGATTGTCAGAAACCACCAGAAGCTAAGCGTGAGGCATGGAAAAGGTTCTTCCTCAGACTTGTGGTTGCCAGGGGGAGGGGGCTGGGGGAGGGATGGATTGGGAGTTTGGGATTAGCAGATGCAAACTCATATACAGAATGGATGAACAACGCGGTCCTGCTGTGTAACACAGAGAACTATAGTCAATATCCTGTGATAAACCATAATGGAAAAGAATCTGAAAAAGAATGTATGTGTATGTATAACTGAATCAATTTGCTGTACAGCAGAAATGAACACAACATTGTAAATCAACTAGACTTCAATAAAATAAATTTTAAAAAAGAAATAAAGAAAAGGTTCTTCCTCACAGCCTGCCAACACCTCGACTCTGGTCTTCCAGCTTCCAGAATTGTAAGACAATAAATTTCAGTATTTTAAACCATTCAGTTTGTGGTGCTTTGTTACAGTAGCTACAGGAAATTAATATACTGGTAACACAGATCAGGAATGGGAGGGGTGTTATTAGTTGGCCTGATGGAGAAGGTAACATTTAACAAAGACATGATGGAGGTGAGGAGACCATGTTGGTCTTGGGAAGAACATTCCATGTGGAGGGAATGGCTATGCAAAGGGGCTGGAGAGGGACCTGGGAGGCCAGTGTGGCTGGAATGATTTGCAAGAGGGAGTGAGCAAAAAGGGATAAGGTCAGAAATGACACGGGAGCCATACCTTGTAGGTCTTGCAGGCCACCATAAAGACTTTATCTTTCACTCAAAGTGACATGGAGTGACACAGTATGATATTCCAGAGGGTGACATGATGTGACTACACTCCAAGCCAGGTGGACCATGATTAAGCTAAAAGCAAACATGACAAGCTTATCCTTCACTTTCACAATCTTCCTTGCAGCTAGCATAAGCTCAAAGATGACCAAGTGCAAACCAATACAGTATAGGCGTAAGTCTACTGAAGGAGGTGGTAGTGTCTAGGAAAATGTTTACTTTTCTAATCATAAGGGATTGACACAGCTAACACAGCCCTTCTTCCACCCCTCTTCTTTTCCTTCAACTTGGGAATATGTCTGGTGCTTCAGCAGCCATTTTGAAACATGAGGCAACAAGCCTTGGGATAAAAAAATCAACCCATATGATGGGAATGTAAACTGGTGCAGCTGCTATGGAAAACAGTATGGAGGTTCCTCAAAAATGAGAAATAGAACTACCCTATGACCCAGCAATTCTGCTCCTGGATAAATATCAGAAAAAAAAAAAAACACACAGTAATTAGAAAAGATACATTCACCCCAATGTTCATAGCAGCATTATTTACAATTGCCAAGATATGGAAGCAACCTAAGTGACCATCAGTAGATGAATGGATAAAGAAGATGTGGTGTACATATGTGTGTGTGTGTATACACAATGGAATATTACTCAGCCATTAAAAAGGATGAAATTTTGCCATTTGCAGCAACAGGGATGGACTTGGAGGGCATTATGCTAAGTGAAATAAGTCCGACAGAGAAAGACAAATACTGTATGATATCACTTATATGTGAAATCTAAAAAATACAGCAAACTAGAGAATATAACATAAGAGAATAAGATTCACAGGTATAAAGAATAAACTAGTGGTTACCAGTGGGGGGAGGGGAAATATAGGGGTAGGGGAGTAAGAGGTACAAACTATTAGGTATAAAATAAGCTACAAGGATATATTGTACAGCATGGGGAGCACAGCCAATATGTTATAATTTTATAATAACTATAAATGGAGTATAACCTTTAAAAATTGTGAATCACTATATTGTACACCTGTAATTTATATAATATTGTAGAGCAACTATACTTCAAGTTTTAAAAAATCAACCCATAAAGCAAAGGAAGATAAACAGAACCTTACCTACAAAGGCATCGTCAAGTATTTGAGCCAAGATAAACTACCACCTACCCTCTCATTTCTTGTGATGTAAGGAAAATATGTGTTTAAGCCATATATTAGGTTCCCTTTTACTTGCAGCTGAACACTTTCCTAATGGATATAGTAGAAAATCAGAACTCAGAGAGTCAATAACCAGAAGGTCATTTAGAAGCCAAGGCCAGGACTTCCCTGGTGGTGCAGTGGTTAAGAATCCATCCACCTGCCAATGCAGGGGACACGGGTTCAAGCCCTGGTCCGGGAAGATCCCACATGCTGCAGCACAACTAAGCCCATGCACCACAACTACTGAAGCCCTCACACCTAGAGCCCATGCTCTGCAACTAGAGAAACCACTGCAATGAGAAGCCCGCGCACCGCGATGAAGAGTAGCCCCCACTCACCACAACCAGAGAAATCCCGCGCGCAGCAACGAAGACCCAACACAGCCAAAAGAAAGAAAGAAAGAAAGAAAGAAAAGAAAAAAAAAAAGAAGCCAAGGCCATTCTTACTTGGGTCAACCTTTACTCCAACGCTGGAATTTTGTGGGAAGACAAAGTTGAACAATTTATGAGAAAAGGCTCTAATAACTGGAAATTATGAAGCAGATACAATGAATTGCCATGAATTATCACTCAAACTTGAAAAAGAGTCAAGTAAGATATGAGGAAGCTGTATGTAGGAGGAGGAATAATCATTACTTCCTTTCTCTGATAAATGTGACAAAGCCCTGTGATAAACAGTCAACAGGAAAAGAAAATTATGTACTGAGATTTTACTGTCCCTTTGGGTACCTGCTGGAAAAGGCAAGATGCCTATTTTGTGTCTTCTCAAATACTGGGCTACCTAAAACTGAAATGATTTCCATTTTAGGGCGTCAGTAATTTTTTCTTAACAGGTTTGGCTTTTGGACTCCTAGGTTAGCGTGATGAAATCTATGGACCCAACACCTCAAGTCAATTCACAGAGACACATGCATAACATTTTACATGATTTCAAAGGGTTTGTGAGCTTCTGAAACACAAAGCCTATATCCACCAGATCAAACCTCTGGCAGGATGTCCTGAGGTCAAAGAGAGCAAAGTGGGCAAGGGGTAATGGTCTGGAAAACAAGACGGTAAGTTCAGTTTGGGACCTGATGAGTTGAAAGTGCAGTGTTACCATATTGCATGTCACCAGGACAACATCCAAGTCCAAATTGCTAGCTTGGAAGGGAGTTTGGGACTTAAAATTCAGAATCCTTTATTTCTTCCTGTGTTTCTCTCTTCTTTTTGTCTTTCAAAGATTTCTTGCATGCCCAATAAATGCCAGCCTCTGTGCTAGATGCCAAGGATATCAAAAAGAATAAGAACATATGTGTCCTCAATAGGTGGGAAGGATGCAGAAACCCTACGATGTAACATGTTAGGTAATACATCAGAGGACAGTTGACCAGAGACAATGAGTCTAGTGATGTGAATGTGTGTTTAGACACTGATTTAGTGACAAATGTGTGTAGCACAAAATCGTGAAAATAAATGAATGCTGCAAAGGAGAAGTGAGGATGACATTAGTCTTCCTATTTCCAGAAACAGCCCTCCCCTATTTTCAGTCTGTGTGATTCTGGTTAAACTAAGCCCACTGTTTGAATCAAGAGGGAATATGTAATCCAAGGCTGGCCAATCAGACCATCAGGTTCTTCCAAGACCAGTGATTGGTCCAGGAATGGTCATGTGACTCCAGTCAGCTCAATCGGAGCAGGGGAGAAGGAATTCTGGCACTTCTGTTTGAGCTTTTGGCAAAACAAACTCTGTTCTCTTTGAAAGTGAGAGAATGTGGGACTGGTGCTACTGGGGGAATCTTGTGTTCACGAGGAGATATGACGTCTGAGAACGGAGAAAACCAAAGGAAGGCAAAGTGAATGATGGATGACTCTCTGTGAGACCTGGAATAAAGCCAAGACAGAAACCACAGCTAGCTCCTGTTTTAGTTATGTGAACATATGAATGTGTATACATATATACGTGTGTGTGTGTATATATATGTATATATAAATATATAAACATACATATAACATATTTATGTAGATATATATATATATATGTAAGTATATGTGTAGGTATATGCATACAAACACAATTTTAATTGGATTTTTCTGTCACTTGTTATCCCAACAGTCCTGATGTAGTGGCTTCACAAGGTCAATTTGGAAAGCCATCTACTCAGAAGTGGATGCTTAGCAAGGGAATGGAGGGATTACTCAGGAAGAACATATACAGAAAGAAGGACTGAACTAGTCCAAGGATAACACTTGAAATCATGCTTGCCTTGAAAATAAAGTGCCTTGAAAATCATGTGCCTTGAAAATAAAGAGGATTCCTTGATGAACTAGAATGGGGGCCACTTACAACCAAATGATTTTTGAAGTTGAAGACAGGGTTACAGCATTCTTGTGCAAGTGAAGACTCGGGGGCCCAGGTAGATTAAATTACTTGTTAAACATTTTACAATTATCTAACCAAGCTGAGCCAACATGAATACATTCTAGGACTGCTAGTGAAATTGTCGGAGGGGGAAAATTTGGGGTTTTTTTCCACTGGGGCTTCTGAATTGGATAAAAGCATATAGCTACTGGCAGGCAATGTACCATCACGTGAGCAATCCCGCCTAAGAATGGAGCTGATGTTGAGAAAAGAAAAACCAATAATGAAATGTTACAGACCAAGTCCTGATAACGCTCCGTTACCCCCTGGATCTACCAATGCCTGAAGCTAGTCCAAGCTTGAACTTTTCAATCAGTGAAGTCAATTAGTACTTACCCCGCCTTGGCCAATGCTGTGGATGGTATATCCACAGCTCCTTGGCAGTTACCTTTACATGCTGACAGTTCTTTACAGAACACAGCTGCAACCCTCTGCCTGAAGGGTCCCTCCACCTGTCCCTGGCCACGGGAGTACCCATGGCATCATACAGGAGAAGCCAGGAACGCCAGAGAATGAAAACCCCAGCAGCAGCCCTCAACCAATGACTGTGGGGATTGAATGAATAACTTCCCCAGCTCCCTTGCCTCTCAATTTGAAAAGATGTTCTATAATATCACCCAGAGTTTGGATCCAATAAGTTAAGCTCTATCTGTCCACACTACAACTAGCTTGATAATGAACACTCTTCATCATCTTCCTTCTCTTCCTTCATTTTTCCACTATCTAACCACAGTTTCCTGGGATCATCTCCCAAATAAGCTATTTGTACACATCTCTTCATCTCAAGATCTGCTTCAAAATAAGACCAATATACTTTGAACCAGGTCTAAAATAAGACCCATACTCCATTTTTTTCTCAGTCTTAGGCCATTGTGAACTCTGCTTCTTTAACTCACACCCAACAGAGCCCTGGCTAATATACCAGGTTAGGAGAAAAATACCCCAACCACTTGAAGTCGCTGGTACCATGTTCCACGGATAAGGACGTCAACATCCTTCCATAAACAGAAACTTCTCCATCCCTGGGAGAATCAGAGCAGGCGCCCCTGATCCACAGACCTCAGTTAGCAGAGATGCCACTCTCTTCCTTCTGAAGAGGGGTTGGAGTGTTACAGAGAAAGGGGCAGTGCCTGGGTCTCGCCAATGAGTGTTTCCCGAGCCTATGGAGAGCAGAAACCTTGGATCTTGTGAAAGGTCCCATTTTCTTTTCTCATAAATGTTGCAGGCTCCCTGCTCCATATATTGCTGTTAATAAATTACACCCCACCCCTCTTTTAAGGCCCTTTTGTTATAACTCTGGCTCCCAGTTCCATTAACTCTCCATTACTGGAACACTTCTTGATGACATATTTTTTGCAAGCTGAGAGCATGGCTCCTGACACCCTCAGCCAGGCAGGAGGCAGAGATCAAAATGACCCATTAAGTTCCTGTAGCCAAGGCACAATTTTTCTTTTTCCCAGAGTCTATTTTCTGCTGCTTTTAAAGTAATGGACTCAAATGTTCCCCTTCTCTAGCAAATTCCCCAATAGCGTGCCAAGGACAGAGCCCAAGACGGAGAGGTTAGAGTGGCCTGAAATGCAACTGTTTCTTCACATCCTTCCTTTCCACCACCCACCGCTCCCCCACCACAGTGGAAGGTTTAATCCTCCTCAAAGTGAGGCCACACTTTTGGGTCATTGACTGAAATGTGCAACTCAGGCCATTATGAGTCATGCTTTGAAGCTCCGAGGGTTTGTCTCAAATGTCTGATTACAAGATGTTGAGTAGGAGAATGTAGGCATTGGAAGGTCGGGAAAGCTAATTCCTCCAGGGTCTTCCAAAGCCCAGGTTGTCCAGTGCTATGCTTCTAAGATGCCATCTTCTATTTTTTGCTTCTGATGGTTTACTTGGGGAATGCAAGCCAAACCACAGGGAACAAAGCAATTTGCAAAATGTAGAAAGAAAGACGGCACATGGCATTTGCACATGCTTCGTACATAAAATAGACAGGCACGTACATAGCTAGTATATATAGCTCTGTCCTTCACATGCATTTAATCTTTCCATCAACCCCAGGAAGTAAGTTTTAATATTATACCCATTTTTCAGAAGGAGAAATCAAGTCACGGAGAGGAGAAGTTACTTGTCCAAGACACCACAGATATTAAGTGTTAGAGTCTGGTGGTGGCTTTGAGCAGTCTTCTCAAGATCAGGTGCTTATAAACACATCACTCTGTTGTTTCTTAAATTTTCACTTAAGCTGAAACTGAAATACACATGTACTACACTCATCATGCATTTTCACAAATATCATTCACCCACAACCTCATTGCCAACACATGATATCAGATGCCTCTGCCTTTAGCCCAGCTGTAATGCTCTCAACTTCAATAGCATAAAAATAAGTCCTTGTATTTGGGCAATGCCTTGCCATTTACAAAGCACTTTCATATACATTAACTCATCAGCACTGAATTCGCTGACAGGGCCAAGACGAGAAATGGACAAGGGAAGTGTAATACATCATTGACCAAAATAATAATTTGGCCCTTTAGATAGAGGTTTCCATCCAAGGATAAATTACATCTTTTAGCCACACACAGGCAAGATCAATAGTCATATAATCTTCATCCTGGAAAGGATCGTAGAGATGACTATCTTAGTCTGCTTGGGCTGCCATAACAAAATACCGTAGATATGGGAGCCTTAAACAACAGAAATGTATTTCTTACCAGTCTGGAGGCTGGAGGGCTGAGACCAGGAGAGCAGCTTGCTTGGGTTCTGATGAGACTTTTCTTTCTGGCTTGTCCACAGCTACCTTCTCGCTATGTCCTACCATGGCAGAGAGACAGAGAGAAAAAGAGAGGGCTCCAAACTCTTCCTCTGCTTGTAAGGACACTAATCCCATCATGGAGACCCCACCCTCATGACCTCCTCTAAACCTTATTACCCTCCAAAGGGCCCATCTCCAAATACCATGGCATTGGGGGTTAGGACTTCAGCATATCTTTTATTTGGGGGAAGGGAGGATACAATTCACCCCATAACATACTTAACCCATATTCAACAGAGCTATGCAGTCAGTTTCCCAACTCCAAAGAATCAGGGGTTTACAAAAGAATAGATACATGTATACGTATAACTGAATCACTTTGCTGTACACCTGAAACTAACACAACATTGTTAATCAACTGTATGCCAATATAAAATTAAAAATTTTTAAATAAAAAAATAATAAACAATAATAAAAAAAACCAAAGAAATGGGGGGAAATCCATACAACTGATTGGACTGGCCACTCTGTAATCAATTGATTAACAAGTCATTGGATTCCTGCCTGCCCTACTTGATTGATCATTAAAGTCAATGGTCATAACTGTACTACCAACAGTCCCCTCTTCCCAACCCTCCCCCAGCCCCCAGACACACACATGCCGTTTTCTCCAAGCTTTCTTGGGAGCTGGATCGGACAAGCTAAGTGACAGATGGAATCATCAGGGCTCAGCTATTTGGATGGTCAGAAGTACAGCTCATTTGGATATTTCTCTGTGCTGTTCACCAAACTTCAAGACAGGCCACATTTATACACAGTCCAAACTGACATGTCTTTGTCTAGCTATTGTGGGATGATTTTTGTTTTTCTTGGTCAAATTAGTGGTTGCTTTTGGTGCCTTTGATCAGCTCGCTTCTGATCTCAATATTGCCCAAGCAACTGACCGGTTTGGTTCATTTACACAAATACCCAGTTAAAAATAAGTCAACCGCACCATCTGTGTGGTATTGTGCAGGCAAAAGAAAATAACAAAACGCTGAATTTTACATGTGGCTCCTTTTTTCTCTCCCCCTTTCCTCTCTCAACCAGCTGTGTAGACACAACCGCAGAAGAATTGCCATCCTGGGGGGGTGGGGCGGAAGGAGAAACACATACACACCAATTCCATCCAGGCATTCGTGTGATCTTGCAGTTTGCCCCCAGTAAGCAAAAGCCCGACACCTTAATGGTTCACAACACAGTTCATACCAAGGAGAATGTTCCGTGAGCCAGGCTGTTGTATCAGCCTGGGTCGGGGGGATAGTGTGTGGAGGTGGGGGATTAAATCAGATTGAAATCAGTTTCTCTCCCAGGCTGGGCCCAGCTTCTGAATTCTAGGATTCCTCAAACCTCAAAAATGGAATCACTCTTCTCTCAAGTCCCAGGGTGGCTGGATTCCAAGCCCCTTGCAGCCAAATCCTAAAACGTGGCTTTACTTTGGAGAATTCAAATGTGGCTTTGCTTTTAAGAATTCAGCCCCGGCATGATGGGGATCTGGTGAATCACTTGGAAAACTGAAAATTGAAAGTTCTAAGGGGACTGTGCATGGCAAACTGGCCTAAGCGGCTGGCCCGTTTATTCTGAGGGCGTCTGCCTGGTCTCCCAGATGCCTCACTTTAGGGAAACAGGCATGGCCCATTTGCGGGAGCGCTCAGAGGTCCTTTGTCCTCCTTCCCTTTCCCCGCCCCAACCTTGAGATGAGGCCACAGCTGTTTATGTACTTAACTTTACTTGGGATTTTTTTTTCCTGAGGCCCCATGCCTTGCTCGGCCCAACAAGGTGTGCTAACCACTCCAAATGTCCCAATATCTCCCTGCACATGTGCCATGTACCCACTGTGATGGTCCAGAACACCCAGGAAATTAGAAGACTGGCTGAGAAATGAGGGGCACAAAGGTTTACTAAAAATAAAATTAAATTTAAAATTCCGACGATGACTTTGAAAAACAGCTGCGGGCTTCCTGATCAAAATGTAGCCTTCTGGGGTTATTTCTAGGCCAGGCTGCCTGCCAAAGGCTGTGATGAATTCTAGGCCCCATATGGTGTGTCCCATATAACAGAGATCTGGCACCAATGAATCCCAAAGTCTAACCTGCAGTTCCAAGGCCCGCCCTCCTAGAGATGTGAGTTTGTAAGCGTTGAATTCCAAGACCATCTTAGACCAGGGTTCTTTCCTCTGTTTTGAAGGAAGATTCACATGCAGACCGGACACTTCTACTGTGGCCTGGTGAAAGGGCTTGGGCTTTGGTGCCACAAGTTGCCGAGTTCAAATTCTCATTCTTTCACTAACTGGCAAAGTATATTCAAATAAGAAATGTAACTTCTCTGAACATCAGTTTCTGCATGTGCAAAAGGAAAATTATTGAGCCTTATCCCTAGGGTTCCATGAAGTTACGGAAAATCTAATTAAAGTGGGCTGGTATTATAGCTGATACATGTGAGATGCTCAAAATCTAGTACCTATCCTTATTATTATATTCTCTCCATTTTTCCCCAGTGGGACATGAAGCCAATTGCCAGTACAGAGTGTCTCATGCTGGGCACTGAGGTCTCTAGAAGTCAAAGGCAGCAACTGGGAAATCAAGGTTGCACTCAAGAAACATTCCTTAAGCGTCCCTTTGTGTTAAGCCCCATTCAAGGCCCTGGGGCTGCAGAGATGAGTCAGACACAGAGACAGTTCTTAAGGAATCACAGTGAGAAAGAAGAAAGAGGGAGATGAGTGTAACAAGGAAAATATCTATGTGTGTGTGTGTATTACTATCTATTGATACACTTTTCTTCTCTCTCTCTAATTAATTCTGCCACATCCCTTCTGCCATTAAGTCAAAGTCATAGGGAAATTGCACCAGAGGACGGGCAGGTGGCCACCACCTAGAATAAAGAACTCAACAGAGTGAGAGTAAAGGAGAATGGGGCATAAAGGGAGCTCTCATTAGACAATAAGGGAAAGAGAAGGTTTGTTCAGTGCTGAGTGGTCAGGAGTAGAAGAGTCTTTGGTCAACCCTCAGCAGCGCTCCACACCCTGAAGGAACCAGGGGAGGTAGAAACATCCAGATGGGTTCGGGGAAATCTAACCACATCTGGGACTGCGGCCCCAGTTCACTGCAATGCAGACTGAAAGTCACTCAAGTCCTGCCCATGCTGGTGGCCTTTGGTTCCGCAGAGTCTGAGCATAGCATCTGAGGAATCTGGAATTCCCCATGCGTTCCGGTGGGAAGTGATAAGAGTCCGGAAAACCAAAAAGAGCCTGAGATCAGAAGTGGGTAATGACAAGGGTCAAGGGCTGCATGGCAGCATGGCACCCGTGGGACCAGCAAGGCCAGCCACCCTACAGCAGAACAGAGCGAAGAGCCAGTGGAAGCTGGTCATCTTGTCACTACACCCAGAAGCTGTATTGGGAACGAGGCAGAGAAGCAGGGCCATCTTGAGAAGGAAGGCACAGCCCTTACCAGCAGTTTGAATTCTGAATTGGCTGAATATTTACTAAAGAAATCGTTACCTCTAATTGGTAAATTTATTTATTTTTCCCTGCCATTAACGGAAATGGGGACTCAAGGGCAAAATGAAATCACTTCTAGAAAATGAAGAAAGCTGAATTTATTTATTAAGTTCATCTGGGCACATCTGAACCGTAGCATGTGTAACTGAACGCTCCTACATGAGGCCATTACAATACATGGTGATCAATGTGATAGATGCCGCCACATGAGTAAATAGAGGGGTTAGGTGGGAGGAACTTTTAACCCAGATGAGCTATAGGAAAGCCTCTTGGAGTAGAAAGAGACCTGAGTTCAGTCTTGAAGCATCCCTAGGAATGGGAAGAAGAAGGGGCAGTTGAAGAGTTGCAGAGAATTCAAGGCAAGGAAAATAGTATGGACAAAGGTGGAAACAGAAATATGTGCAAGGGAGACCAATTGTCCCATTTGAAATCAGTGGAATGCAAAGTGCAATTCTTTCAACACTAACTGATCACCTACAGTGCGCCAGGAACATAGTAGGAGGGATCCTGAGCGTTCGAGCGTATGACAAGAATGGGAGAGTCTTGGCTAGGGTCTCAGGAGACCCCAGGACCCTTGAAAAACAGAATGGGAAAGTTGTGCTACCCCAAATCACCTCAAACTCCAGGAGTGGGGCAGAAATGCACCATGGAACATCATATATGTCCATGTAAAATGTCTGTGTATGCCTGGATGCAGATAGTAGTGGGGTGGGCTGATTAGACTGAATAATATTCCCCTCTCTCGGAGCCGTCCCCGCCGACTCCCGGACTGACTCAGACCACCTGTTAAAACTAGGGCATCGGGGCTCCCCTGGTGGCACAGTGGTTAAGAATCCACCTGTCAATGCAAGGGACACGGGTTCGAGCCCTGGTCCGGGAAGATCCCACATGCCGCGGAGCAGCTAAGCCCGTGAGCCACAGCTACTGAACCTGCGCTCTAGAGCCCGCGAGCCACAACTACTGAAGCCCGTGTGCCACAACTACTGAAACCTGCGCCTAGAGCCCGTGCTCCGCAAGAAGAGAAGCCATGGCAATGAGAGGCCCTCGCACCGCAGCGAAGAGTGGCCCCTGCTCGCCGCAACTAGAGACAGCCCGCGCACAGCAACAGAAGACCCAATGCAGCCAATGAATAAATAAATAAATAAATAAAATCTATTAAATTAAAAAAAACAAAAAACAAAAAAAACTAGGGCATTGGCTCCTTTCTCTACGACACCATCATCTTCCCTGGATGGTACCCCTTGCCCACCAAGGCCTGTGTGTCCACCAAGCCCTGCCTGCCCTAAGGAAACACACTCAACCAGCCCCGTGCAGGCACAACTCATGGATAGCAACCTGGGAGCTGAACCTCACATTATCTCCCTTGAGCCCCCTTTTTGCACCCAGCCCTCTCCTGGCCCAGACACCCCTTAAAGGCACCATTTATCCATCTAGAGCTGGGCATGGAAGGAGAGGCGGCATCGCCTATTGGGAAGCAATGGAACATTATGACTTGGCCACTTTGATACAGTATTTCAACTCAAGAATTCATATATGACTGAGAAATAATAGTAAAATTATCTCTTTAAAATTACTTTCATAAGCAAGAAAATACCTTTAATTCATCTCTGAGCCTCTTCTCCCAGTTGCCTACTCTCCCCACACCAGTCCAGGAATAGGGGTCGGGATGCGGTGACATTCAGGCATGAAATTAAAAGTGAAGGGTTATAGGATGTGACAGATCTGAGAATTCATCAGAGAAATGTGTCCTTCTAGCTGTGTGACTTTGGGCAGTTCACCTAATCCGTCTATAAAATGAAGACTGGAATACCTAATTCGTAAGGTCATTATGAAGAATAAGTGCATGGTAGCTTAGCACCCAGCTTGACACTTAGCTAGCGGGAACTATTATTACCAATTGTGCTAGTTCTTTAAAATAGCCACACACCTTTTGACCCCCCCTCCCATCAAGAGGTGGGGTCTGTGCCCTCCTCCCTCGAATCTGGGTGAATTTGTGAATTCTTTGACTGAAAGAGTATGGCAGAAGTGCTGCTGTCTGATTTCCAAGGCTAGATCATAAAAGTCCATGCAGCTTCTGCCTTGTTTGCTAAAACACTGGAATTCTGGGCCATGAAAAGAGTATGAATACGACCCAGCAATCCCACTACTGGGCATATACCATGAGAAAACCATAATTCAAAAAGAGTCATGTACCAAAATGTTCATTGCAGCTCTATTTACAATAGCCAGGACGTGGAAGCAACCTAAATGTCCATCATTGGATGAATGGCTATAGAAGATATGGCACATATATACAATGGAATATTACTCAGCCATAAAAAGAAACGAAATGGAGTTATTTGTAGTGAGGTGGATGGAGTTAGAGTCTGTCATACAGAGTGAAGTAAGTCAGAAAGAGAAAAACAAATACAGTATGCTAACACACATGTATGGAATCTAAGGAGAAAAAAAAAAGGTCATGAAGAACCTAGTGGCAAGACGGGAATAAAGACACAGACCTACTAGAGAATGGACTTGAGGATACGGGGAGGGGGAAGGGTAAGCTGGGACAAAGTGAGAGAGTGGCATAGACATATATACACTACCAAACGTAAAACAGATAGCTAGTGGGAAGCAACCACATAGCACAGGGAGACCAGCTCGGTGCTTTGTGACCACCTAGAGGTGTGGGATAGGGAGGGTGGGAGGGAGGGAGATGCACGAGGGAAGAGATATGGGAACATATGTATATGTATAACTGATTCACTTTGTTATAAAGCAGAAACTAACACACCATTGTAAAGCAATTATACTCCAATAAAGATGTTAAAAAAAAAAAAAAAAAAGAGTATGTCTTCTCTGAGACCACCATGCTATGAGGAAGCCCAAGCCACAGGGAGAGTCCATGTGTAAATGTTCTGATGCAAAGTCCCAACCAAGCCCAGGCATCAGTCTTATGAGTGAAGGAGACTCCAGATGCTTCTAGCCCTCAGCCTTTAAGCATCTTCCCAGCTGAAACCTGGTCATCACAGAGCAGTGCCAAAACTATCCTACTGTGCTCTATCCCTTTCCTGATCCACGGAATCCATGGGCACAATAAAACGGTTCTTTCTGGGGGACACTAAGTTCAGGGTGGTTTATTACAGGGAACACCAACCATCATTGTCATTATCATCATGGCTTTTTGTCCTGGGCACCATTTGGTAGAGATGCGCACTTGGTGCATTCTTGCATACCAAGTGGTTGCACCCAATGCTGTATCAAATCTGGAAATAAGTACTTTCAAGCAAATATCAAATATTTCTTCACCCATACTCACACATGTGCAGAGCCTGCAAGCAACAGATAAAATGGTACGCATTGGCGCTGCGGCTGCCAACAAGTTCTTGCAGGATTTTTTTAAAATAAACTGTTAGTATAATAACTGATTTTATAGTTATCTGTGGCATATAATTATGACCCATATATGTGTCAGCAGCTTATTACTTGAACTTACTTCTCCATTAACAAGAATGCTGTGGATTTTATATGAGTTGTAATAGGGATGAATAGCTACTTCTAAGGACTTTTTATCTGCAAAAGGACATTTTAGACCCAATTTTGTTTGCATGTCAAGGAACAACAATATTAAGCCAGGTAGGTGACATAAGGGTATTATCTTTCTTCCCCCCTCTCAGGTTCTAGTACAGTCCTAGTACATAGTAGGTAGAGAAGGGTGTGGTAGTCACCAAGATGTGACGCTCAGGCTTCCCTTCAAGCAAGAATTTACCACTCAGCTGCAAGGGGTGCAGTTAGCAGACAGCGTCCAGCTGCAGTGCCTTTGGGATCCAGCTAACCTTTCAAGTCAAAGCCACATCCTTCCTGGGAAGTCCCCATCCAAACACTGAGCAGGGCCTGGCCATTCCTGCCCAGCACAGGACTACTTTAACGGACGATCTTTGCCCTGGACCTCCCCATCCAGTGAGCTGAGACTTTCTCTGATCTTCCTTGTGGTCTGAAGCTCTTCCTACCTAATCCTGCTTCTTTCCATCTTCATCCTTCACAGGTATCACCCTCCAATAAACTTCTTGGATTTCTCCCCGCATCGTAGCATCTGCTTTCCATAAGACCCCACTGACACAAGCGGGGTGTTCATCAAATTGATTACATAGGATAAATATCTATTGGGGGAGATAAAGCTTTGGGCGAGAGAAGAATCCGATGACACTGTTTTGTCCAGATCTGGGGTATATACTGCTGGTGGATAGAGTTACATGTCACATGTCTCGTAAAATAACCATCTGTGCTAGGTTTGGGGTGTTGACACAGTTACCGGGCTGCCACTCAGCATCTACTCACATCTATAAAATGATATTGCAAGAGAAGACTCCTGGGAAAAGAGGGGGGAAGACGCTGTAACTGTCACTGTTGGTGGCCTAGCCAGCATCCGTTTTCCCCATCCTTCTTCCTAACAGGATCTCAGTTTGGTCCATGTGTTCATCCCTCCTCCACACAGGTCGTGTTCCTCAAGGGATGTCAACGCCAAACCCAGCTCCGAGGCTCAACTCTAAGAGTAAGTTGGTTCTACTCTGAGTGATCGCTTCAGGAATGGTCATTTGATCCATTCCGGACGATGAGATGCAAGAAGAGGTTTACTGGGGGCAGGGGCTGGGGGTTCTATTAAAGTTCTTTGATCTCCTAGCAGACCTTCCAGAAGCAGCCCACTCTCTTACTCCTCTGAGTGAGACCATGTGTAGACATCAGACCACCTTACCGGCAGCTGAGAAAAATGCTGGTTCATAGAGAAGGACAAGACTGAAGCAGCTCAGTAAAGTAAAACCAGAGATATTGCCCCAGAATTTCTGCAACGGATGCCTTTTAAGTAAATGTGCACAGAAAGAAAGCAAACCTTTTCCCTCTCCCGAAAGAACTCAACCCTCCACATAAGCCTCCACCATAAGAAGCCAGAATAAAGGAAGAGGAGAAGGAAGAGAAGGGCGAGGAGGAGGAGGAGGAGGGGTGGGGAGAAGGAGAAAAGAGAAAGAGAAAGAGAAGGGATGCTGATACGGTTCTGATTCAGGCAACAAATCAGAGAGTCAACCTGGAGAGCTGGACTCCCATTGCACCAAAAGTGTCCCGTATTCCCCTGGGACTGGCGCTTGTTTACGGGATGCCCCCATGTTCCCATTTCTTTTTCTCTGAGAGTAGTCATGCTGACCTCTCTGCTGGAGCAGCTCTGGGAATACTGTCCACTTCCTGAGGGCTGGGAGGGTCTTGGTATCCGTATCCACTGCTGAAGTGTGGAAGTAGGTCTTTAGTAATCAGTTGGTAAATGAATGAACAAATGAATCAGTGAATGAATGAGTGAGTGAATGAGGATGTAAGGCTTTTTGCCAGCCATGAAACAGTCTTTTGCTGTTCAGCCACAGTATAGCAATTAGAGATCTTTGGAAGGCCTGCTTCTTGCAAAATCCACGTCTTAGCCGCAAGGAAGGAGGCCTGGGAGTTATTAGAGAGCGACTTGTTTGTTTGTTTTGCGAATGAAAGTCAGAGTGTAGGAAGCTCTCTGCAGCCAGCTGTAGGGTTCAGAGTTAATCCCTTCAGAGCCATGGGAGCCAGCATCTGCTCTTCAGAATTATATCGTGAAGGAGATGCACCCCGAGCCCTGGGAGAATGGATAGACTGAAGTTTACAGAGACCTGGCTCTGCCTCTAAGTAGTTCTGGGATTTTCAGAAAAATCCCTTAATTTCTGTGCATGTTAGTTTCTCTGCCTAAAAATCAGAGGATCTGGCCCCTTATGCTCCAATCACCTCTCATTCTCCCCACTCCAACACCAAAATCAATTTGTCTCTGGGGTAGAATGTCTTCTGGCTCAGAGTGAGGGTGAGGGTGACACCTGTTTATGGCATCTGTCCCACACTAAGAGGTTTTCCCTCTACATCTAATAGTAATCATAATATTGATGTTAACGTAATAACTATTCACTGAACGTGTACTGTGTGTCAGGCACTGTTTCAAAACTTGACCTGGATTCTGTCTTAATCCTCACTATAATTCTATGAAGTAGGTGCTCATATTCTTCCCATTTTACTGATGAGAAAACTGAGGTACAGAGAAGTTCAATAACTTACCCAAGGCTTCCCAACCCATAAGTGGTGGAGCTGTGATTCGAGCCTAGGAGTGCGGTGCAGGTTGCCTTAGCCTCTACCCCTTAGGTTCCCAGTAAGCTGTTCTCTCAGGATTGCCTGAGTCTGTTCAGAAGTGCCTCAGTCTTTCAGGAAGTGGGAGAGACAGTGGAAAGGCTCAGTCTGAGAAGGCATAGCATCCAAACCCCAGCTCTTGTCCTAACCAGCCCCATGACTTATTTTGAGTCCTTCCACTCTTCGGTCTTGGATCCCAGTTTCCCCACCTGTGAGTTGGGAAAATCGCCCATGGGGATATCCAGGCATGTTCCTACTGTGATTAGTGCATGGAGAACTCTTTAGGCTCAGAAAAGAACTTCAGAGAGCATGCAAACTCCAAGAGATTGTATGAAAAATGTGGCACGTGGTCATTTAGCTCACAGGGTAAGTGGTTCAGAGTTCCCATCGGTTTCTTGAAAGGGACCCTCCAGGGATCTAGAATACAACAGTGCCATCCATGAAGACAATTGAGAGCAAATGAATCTGAGGCAGGCCACACCTGTGGTCCTGGTGTCAGGGTCTTTGATGGTGTCCAACATCTGCTTGTTTAAAAAAAAAAAAAGCCAAATGATGAGCTTCATTCCATTGTCTTCCAATGTCCAGGCACTTCCAGAATAGAGAGAACTGATCTGACATCCTTAGGCTCAAAATCTCTCTCTGCACACAGCCTCTTCTTTCCCCGGGAAGGAACGTCTCCTTTGCACTCATTCTCTCCAGAGGAAGCCAGAAACATGTTGTCACCTGCAAGCATTTACAAGTGGACCCAGCAGAGAAATGTCAGTTGGAGGAGGTGTATGAATGTAGAGGCTGCAGAAACAGCCAAGATTCAAAATGTCCTCATCCAAATAAACATGTTGTGTGTGTGTGTGTGTGTGTGTGTGTTGTGGTGGGCTAGGGTGCGCAGACATTTGCGAGTGGGGGAAAGCAGTGGGATGCTACAGTAAAAACGCCAGATGGAAAGTCAGCCAGCTGTGGGTGACCATCCCAGCTCCTCCCCTTATCAGCTCTGTCATCTGCACAAGCTCCTAACCTCTCAGCCTCAGTTTCCTCCCCTGTCAAATTCCAGCAATTTCCCACTGCTGCTGTGAGGACTCAGTACGATACCTCATGTACCGAAGAATTCATGCATTGCAGCTGCCCCATAAATAGTAGGAGCTCAATATATGGGGATCCGGATGCCTGGGTGACCTTGGACAATTCTTTTTTGCTGTTGTTCCTTTCTAAGTCTTGATTCCTTCATTTGTAAAATAGAAGTGGAGAGGCAGAGGAGGTTGATTCTTTAAGCTTTCTTTTTGCTATGAAGCTCTTTTTTCCCCAGTAACGGAAATAAAAACAAAAATAAACAAATGGGACGTAATTAAACTTAAAGCCTTTTGCACAGCAAAGGAAACCATAAACAAGACAAATAGACAACCATCAGAATGGGAGAAAATATTTACAAATGAAACAACAGACAAAGGATTAATCTCCAAAATATACCAACAGCTCATGGAGCTCAATATCAAAAAACAAACAATCCAGTTAAAAAATGGGCAGAAGACCTATATAGATATTTCACCAAGGAAGACATACAGATGGCCAAGAAGCACATGAAAAGATGCTCAACATCACTAATTATTAGAGAAATGCAAATCAAAACTACAATGAGGTATCACCTCACGCTGGTCAGAATGGCCATCGTCAAAAAATCTAGAAACAATAAATGCTGGAAAGGGTGTGGTGAAAAGGGAACCCTCCTGCACTGTAGGTGGGAATGTAAATTGATACAGCCACTATGGAGAACAGTATGGAGGTTCCTTAAAAAACTAAAAATAGAACTACCATATGACCCAGCAATCCCACTACTGGGCATACACCCTGAGAAAACCATAATTCAAAAAGAGTCATGTACCACAATGTTCATTGCAGCACTATTTACAACAGCCAGGACATGGAAGCAACCTAAGTGTCCATCGACAGATGAATGGATAAAGAAGATGTGGCACATATACACAATGGAATATTACTCAGCCATAAAAAGATACAAAACTGAGTTATTAGTAGTGAGGTGGATGGACCTAGAATCTGTCATACAGAGTGAAGTAAGTCAGAAAGAGAAAAACAAATACCATATGCTAACGCATATATATGGAATCTTAAAAAAAAAAAAATGGTACTGATGAACCTAGTTGCAGGGCAGGAATAAAAAGTTAGCCATAGAGAATGGACTTAAGGACATGGGGTGGGAGGGGGAAGCTGGGGCTAAGTGAGGGTAGCACTGACATATATACACTACCGAATGTAAAATAGTTGGCTGGTGGGAAGCAGCCGCATAGCACAGGGAGATCGGCTCAGGGCTTTGCAATGACCTAAGGGGTGGGATAGGGAGGATGGGACGGAGGCTCAAGAGGGAGGGAATATGGGGACATGTGTATGCATATGGCTGATTTGCTTTGTTGTGCAACAGAAACTAACACAGTATTGTGAAGCAATTATACTCCAATAAAGATTTATTAAAAAAATAAAAAAGAATAAATTAGAATTTCCTGACCCTTGGGGGGAAAAAAATTTCATGGGGAAACGCAATGCATACAACTGTTAGAGTCTCAGGTTCAAGAAGAAACAACACATTCCAGCAGACTAGAAACTTTGTTAACTACCCTCTTCCTGGTACATAGCACTGGTGCTGGGCTCCTGGGAACAGTGGGAAAACCAGCATGCCACACCAGTGATTCCCAGTCTCCCTTTGTCTATACAGCAGCCTCACCACATTCACCATGTCTGTGTACCACTTGTATTATTTATTTACCTAATATTTTCCTCAACTCAGCCACCTGCTGTTGGCTTACATTTTAATTCAATCCGAAAGGAAGCTATACCTCACGACCATAAATGAAAGACCAGTATCTGTTTTCATAAATAGGCGGTCACATGGGTCAGACATGTGATGAACCATGAATTGCCTGCTGTAGGTTCTGAGCCTGAAGGCTGCCCTCTCCCTTCCTTGAAAAGGAGGATTAGCAAGTGGCAAGAAGGTGTTTAAAGACACAGTAGTGGGACTTCCCTGGTGGCGCAATGATTAACACTCCATGCTGCCAAGGCAGGGGGCCCGGGTTCGATCCCTGCTCAGGGAGCTAGATCTCACATGCATGCCACAACTAAGAGTTCGCATGCCACAACTAAGGAGCATGCCACAACTAAGACTTCGCATGCCACAACTAAGGAGCCAGTGAGCTGCAACTAAGACACGCAAACAAATTAATTAATTAATTAATTTTTAAAAAGACACAGTAGCACCAGCTGGGCCTTTCTCCTTGCAACAGTCAGGACTGGAAGGGAAGTAAAAGAAAGCACAGCTCAGCATCTCTCTAGCTGTGTCTTTGTTTTTGTTTGTTTTTTGGCCGTGCGGCATGTGGGATCTTAGTTTCCCGACCGAGGATTGAACCCGCGTACCCCTGCATTGAAAGCGTGGAGTCTTAACCACTGGACCACCAGGGAAGTCCCTAGCTGTGTCATTTTAGGTGGGCTTCCCCGCATGACATTGTTGAGAAACACTCTATGATCACTGTAATGGGTTTAATGATCCCCCCACCCCCCTACCAAAAAAGATATGTTCAAGTTCTAATCCCCTGTACCTGTGAATGCGATCTTATTTGGAAATAGGACCTTTGCAGATATGAGAATCTCAGGATGAGATCATCCTGGATTTAGGGGGACCCTAAATCCAATGACAAGAGTCCTTATAAGAGAAGAAAGAAGGAGATTTGATAACATAGGGACCATGTGAAGACAGAGGCAGAGACTGGAGTGATGCAGCCACAAGCCAAGGGACGCCTGCAACCACCAGAAGCTGGAAGAGGCCAGGAAGGATTCTCCTCTAGAGCCTTTGGAGGGGGCATGGCCCTGCTGACACCTTGATTTCAGACTTCCAACTTCCAGAACTGCGTGAGGATACAGATCTGTTGTTTTTAACCACCTAGTTGGTGGTAGTTGGTTGTGACAGCCCTGGGAAGCTAATGCAATCACTAAGCCCATTCCTTATACGACATTTGCCGGTGTGAGCTAGTAAGTATTTTCTCCTTTCTCCTTTACCAGTGGCCATGAGGTGCCTTTACAGAACCGGCTCTTTTTCCTCTAAGAAATCTCCTCTCCCTAAGCATGTGCTTGATTTTTCCTAAGAGGGACGGTAAAGACATTGGATAGACCTAGCTGGAAGATTATCCTGTGTTCTCAGGACTCCCTGATTTGGGAATCCTTCATCTCCATTTCCCATCCCCTTTCTCCCAGTCCTACATGAAAGATCAAAGAAAAAGGAAAGTTGGGTCTCCATCTTGGTACCAAAGTACAACTTTGGTTGCTATTAAAAAAAAAAAAAAAAAAAACCTCATGAATAAACCATGTTTTGTGATTTAAAAAAAAAAAAGGCATAATTCCAGAGCAAATCAATGGTTGGAACTTTCCAGCTTAATGTGAGCCAGATTCCTGCCTCCTTGTTCTCTCTGCCTCTCTCCTGCCCCTCTTTTCTTTCTTTCGCTTGTACCAAAAGCTGTCTGCTAAACTTCTAAAACACCCTTTGCCTTTTTGACCCTTCAACTTGTCTTGAACTTCAGAAAAAATTGGGGAAATGGCACTGAGTGAACTATATATAAGTCCTGGGCGTGCAGGGAGGAGGGGGGAGGGGGGCCACATGGGGGAGGAGGCTCACCATGAACTTGGGGCCTCGGATATTTGCTTGGAAAAAAAAAAAAAAAAAAACCTCTTCTGTTAATGGAATTAGTAAATATTTGTTGCTCTGTTCTAGGCCGGTGCCCCAGGGGGATATCTGGAGGAAGGGGAAAAAAAAAGAGGGCAAATAAAAATAAAAGACAAGCTACTTTTCTGCTCCTTTCCCCTCTCCAAAGACACTAAACAGACAAGTCGGAGGATTAGAATGAGGCCTTGTGAGGCTGCTGCAAGCAGGAAGTTGTGAGGGGGCTTTGCGGCGGGGAGGGGGCCCTGGTAGGGAAGAAGCAGACCCGCTATCTGGTAATGGGAACGCCATTCCTGCTTAATGAAATGATTACTGGCAGAGTTCCTGAGTTATGGTGCAGACTGCACAGTCTCTGGCTGGCTTCCTGGAGGCCAGAGACCCCCGGCTGGGGTTGGGCCTGATGTGCAAAGAGCCTTCGGTGAGACAGGGAGTGACAGAGATGGAGGTGGAGGTGGGGAGGTGGGCAAGGGGCAGAGAGCAGAGGTCCAGCGCTACGCGGGGAGCAGAGCCCTGGGCAAGGAAGAGGAAGATGCCAGAGGGAGGAAGCTGGGGGGAAAGAAAATGGCAGAAACAAAAGCAACTATACTCCAATAAAAATTAATTTAAAAAAAAAAAAGAAAATGGTAGAAACAGAGAGAGGCGGAAGGAAAACAGAGGGAGGTCAACAGAGGAAGAGGCAGGACAGAGTCTGTCTCAGGTTCACAGAGGTGGATGGAAGAGAGAGGCCAAAATGAGGAGACAGAGGCAGAGATGCGGACGGAGCCGGGATGAGGCCGAGAGAGGATGGAGAAGAGACCCGGACACAGACGAGAGATGGAGAGAAGGGACAGAAACAGAGACCGAGAAAAACAAGGACATAGAGACACAGAGAGAAAGATGGAGCAAGGGCAGAAATCCTGATGCTAGAAAGAGGGGACAAGGGGGAAGGAAGCAGGCAGTGGGAGAGACACACCTGGACACAGGGCTTGAGATAGAGAACCAGAAGGGTATAAAGAGGCAGAGGAAAAAGGACAGAGGCAGAGAGAGAAGGCAGCACGTCTGTGCACCTGGGGAGTTAAGTTTCAGTGAGTCCATCAGACTCCATCACCTTGACACAGAGTAAGGTCCAGCTGATGATAAAATAAAGATGATATCAGGACTTCCCTGGCAGTCCAGTGGTTAAGACTCTGCACCTCCACTGCAGTGGGTGCGGCTTCCATCCCTGGTCGGGGAACTAAGATCCTGCATGCCTTATGGCGCGGCCAAAAAATTTTTTTAAATAAAAATAAAAACTAAAGATCATATGCAAAGGCAGCCAAATAAAGAAGGGACAAGACAGGAGAATGAAAGGACCTAAGGTCTTTCAAGGTCACTGAGATAGCTCTGACTTCTCCACCTTCCGGGAGATTTGAGGACCAACACACAGATGGAACCTTTTCACTTACGTAGCTGGTCATCCAACAACCCTGTAGGGAAGATTGCAGGAAGAATCTGAGAATCAGGGAGGTGAAGTTACAAGGTAACACAGAAAGAAGGGGGTAGGGTTGGAGCTCTAATCTGGCTGGGACAAAAATAATATAAATGCCAAAAAGAGTAAAGGTTGGAGGTTAAGAGTTCTGGGGCTTCATTTTGTTCAGGACGAGGCTAGATGAATTATTATAATGATGATAGTGATTGATCAAATGCTTAGTAAGAATCGAATGTACACATTGAACCTACAGAACTTCTAAACAAGGAGAGGGGGAAAGGTTGATGGAGAGGAGGAGATAGAGAAAATCCTGTCTAATCCACATGAAAAAAAGGAGAAAGAAAGAAGCAAAGACAAAAAGAAAATTATGAAAATATGACAAGTAGAAATCTTAGAAGATAAAGTCCAAACTAATCTGTAATCCCCTTCATTATAATGGGATTAAACTCTTCTGTTAAAAGACAGAGACCTTGGGAATGGATTATATTTTTTTAAAGATCAGCTGTGTGCTTTTTCCAAGGCATGTATAAATTAATAGAAAAGTTGAAAATTCAAAATCGGGAAAAAAATATTCTAAGCAAACCAAAAGAAAGCTGATGTGGTAAATGAATTTCGGCCAGAATAGAGTGTGGGACAAGCCAGCTAGCTCCCTCTGACACCCAAGCACAGGCTGTCACTGCCCACACTGGTGTCCAGGACCCTGTGGCCACCCAGGCAGACCCTCTGCAGCCTTGTAGGCAGGCACTGGACTTAAACTTAACAACTGGACATTTTTGTTTGTTTGTTTCTTTGCTTTTGGCCGTGTCGCGTGGCATGCGGGATCTTAGTTCCCCGACCAGGGATCGAACCCACGTCCACTGTATCGGAAGCGTGGAGTCTTAACCACTGGACCATCGGGGAAGTCCCAACGGCTGGGTTTTTACAAGGCACTCTTTGGGCGGCTGATTTCTTGTAGCTTCGCCTTTCTGGTCTCCTACCCTGAGCTTCGAGACCGATTTCTCTGTAATGATGTGTCACCGGAGAGGGGAATACAAGAAAACCACCTGTGAACCGGCGGGTCACAGAGGCAGCGGCAAAAATCCTATATGGGAAGAGAAACAGGTGGGAACAGGTTTGAGGGGTTCCGGCCAGCTTCTCCCCATTCCCCACCTCCCGGCAACGCCCTGCAGAAAGCCTGCTTTTCGCAGCAGCGAAACATACTGTGCTTTCATGTTTCCCACTTCTCTTCCTCCAGCGACCTCATCTTCCTTCCTCTATCTGAAAATGTCCCGGTTGCCGTGAGTGTGGGTAGCAATTTCCTATTTCTTGTTTTCATTAAGAGAGCAAGACCCGAGCGTCTTGGTCATTATTCTTTGGGTTCTCGCAATGTATTCAATCAAGAGCCAAGGGGCTGCCAAACATCAGCCTCCCACCTCTGTACTTATCGCTGTGCCCGAGATGGAGGACAGCTTTGGAGGAAGTCAGAAGAGAGAGAGCTGGGAATGCCCTGGCGGTCCAGTGGTTAGGACTCCGAGCTTCTCCTGCAGGGGGAACGGGTTCAATCCCTGGTTGGGAAACTAAGATCCTGCAGGTCGCGCAGAGAGGCCAAAAAAAAAAGAGAGAGAGAGAGAAATAGCTGTGGGTGCCGACACCCTCTCTCTTGCCTGCATTCCCAGGTGCATATTACTAACTTCCCGCCTCAATGCCCCTCTCTTCCGTAGCGTCGATCAAGGGTCTCCCTCCCCCTGAAACCCCTTCCATGCCCCATGTCCCCCACCCCACTTTGCTCTTTTTATCACCCCTTTATTCCTGCCAGGAAGCTTCCTAACCTCTGAGTCTGAAATAAAAGCCCCTTCTCTCAATGCTCTGTACTCATTCCTGTTAACATGCTTGTCACTCGGCGTTGTAATTGCCCGTGAACTTGTTTTCACCTTCCCGATCCCCTTTCCCAAAAGACACAAAATCCGAATTGGCAGAAAGAGCATCTCTTGTCTCCTAACCCTTTTGCTCAACACCAGGCTAGGTATGCAGACAGGGGCCCGACCTGTAGCAGGAATGAATGATGGAATAAGTCTGCAGTCAAGGACCTTTGCTGGGCTTCCCTGGTGGCGCAGTGGTTGAGAATCTGCCTGCCAATGCAGGGGACACGGGTTCGAGCCCTGGTCTGGGAAGATCCCACATGCCGCGGAGCAACTGGGCCCGTGAGCCACAACTACTGAGCCTGTGCGTCTGGAGCCCGTGCTCCGCAACAAGAGAGGCCGCGACAGTGAGAGGCCCGCGCACCGCGACGAAGAGTGGTCCCCGCTTGCCGCAACTAAAGAAAGCCCTCGCACAGAAACGAAGACCCAGCACAGTCAAAAATAAATAAATAAATACATAAATTTATTTAAAAAAAGGACCTTTGCCAACTCAGGTAGCATCACCAAGATCTACTGCTTAACCCACAGAGCTCTGAGGTTTCCAGGGACTAGATTCTCAGAAACATCCGACAATAGAGCTAGAAAGCAACTTGAGTGAAGCCCTTGTCTCGCTGGTTTGTGAACAAGTTCTGTAGAATCCTGGAAGTTCTGGGGAAGTGTCTCAGGGAAGCAAACATGGGCTCTGTGAGCATGACTTTGAATCACTCCCCTTCACCCTGCATCAACACAGCAATCCCACTTACCCCTTATTTACATATCAGGCTTCATTGGAATAAAGAGTCTACCATTAAAAAATAAAATCCCTGGGGGCTTCCCTGGTGGCACAGTGGTTGAGAATCTGCCTGCCAATGCAGGGGACACGGGTTCGAGCCCTGGTCTGGGAAGATCCCACATGCCGCGGAGCAACTAGGCCCGTGAGCCACAACTACTGAGCCTGCGCGTCTGGAGCCTGTGCCCCGCAACAAGAGAGGCCGCGATAGTGAGAGGCCCGCGCACCACGATGAAGAGCGGCCCCCACTTGCCACAACTAGAGAAAGCCCTCGCATAGAAACGAAGACTCAACACAGCCAAAAAAATAAAGTAAATAAATAAGTCAGGAGCTCTTTAAAAAGTAAAAAAAATTAAAAAATAAAAAATAAAAAATAAAATCCCTGAACCACCATCAATCTGGACCAAAGCCCTCATTTTACAGAATGGACCAGCAAAGTCCAGAGAGAGGAAGGGACTTGTGGCATGTCATGTCTTGCAGCTACGTCTCATCCCTGACACTTACAAGGTGTGAAATCTTGAGGAAGTGACTTTATGTCTTTAAACCTTAGTTTCCTCATCTGTAGAATGGGGAGAAGAGTGGACCTGTCTCATACAGGGTTGTTGAGGGGATCAGTCAGGTGAGTTAAGTCAAGAGTAGAGGCACTCCATTAAAAAGAATGAAATCATGCCATTTGCAGCAGCATGGATGGACCTGCAGATGATCATATTCAGTGAAGTGAGTCAGACAGAGAAAGACAAATATATGATATCGCTTACATGTGGAATCTAAAAAAAAAAAAAAAAAAAATGAACTTATTTACAAAACAGAAACAGACTCACAGACTTCGAAAATGAACTTATGGTTACCAGAGGGGAAGCGTAGCGGGGAGGGATAGATTGGGAGTTTGGTTTGGGATTGACATGTACACACTGCTATATTTAAAACAGATAACCAACAAGGACCTACTGTATAACACAGGGAAGCCTGTTCAGTATTCTGTAATAACCTAAATGGGAAAAGAATTTGAAAAAGAATAGAGACATGTATATGTTAAAAAAAAAAAAAAAGAGTAGAGACACTCAATTAATGTCACCTATGATGATGTTGATGGCGGTCGTTATTATTATTATTAGGCATTATTATTTTCTCTCTATCCAGGCTCTCTCTACTCCACACAGCTGGCTCTGAGACATAATGTAACGTGCCAGTACCGCAGCCAGAGGCTGAGGAAATGAAACACAACTGTCCCAGCAGCCTACTTCTCCACCTACGGTCACCCCATTAACAGCAGACCAATCTCAAGCTAGACCTTCTCCATCTCCAGGCAGCCAAGTCTCAGACCCAGGACACTTAAACTGCCAAACTGTTCTAGAAGGAAGGATGAAGAGAAACTTCCTACAAGCCAGTTGGAGGAACTGAACTCTCTTCTCAGTTTGTTTTTCCCCTCCCTGCCTACTGCCCTCTTCCCAATACCGACTCTCACCGTGACCTGAAACCTCCCACTCTGTAATGAGGTGATGTAATGCCATAAGAAGCCCTCAGCTTCCACGTCACCCACAGAAGAAGTTAGGGCTCGAAGAGCAGCTTTGTTTAAGGGGTAACAGTTGGACAGTTTAGTGGGACCCGAGCCTGAACCCACTCCCTTGCCCAGGCCTTAGCCCTCGCCAAAAACATTAAGACCACCTGGCCCACCTACCCCCAGGCCACCAAAGTAGCGCCCACACCACAGCAGCACATAGCAGGAATATCAGTGGCAATAGATAGATTTTTTTTAAAAATATATACATATTCAGGTGTACTCAAAAAACCTATGACCAGCACATTAAATCCTCAGTTTAATAAATTTCGTAGCTTTAGACAAGACTTATTTAAGTTGCAAATGTGTGGTGATTTACAAAACAAGTGTATAATACATTTGGTCGTTTGCCGATATGACAAATCTGGAAATGTCTGGGAAATTCTGTTCTCATTTTACAGATGGAGAAAGAGGCATACAGGGTCCAGAAGACATGGGCCAGGGTCATGTGGCAGAACTGGAGCTGAAAGCCAGGCCTCCTAGCTGAAGTTTGGGGTCCATCTCTATGTATCCTGACCACCATGTGACAAATTCTACTGACTGAGGATCCAAGTGTCTGGGGAGACTTTGGACAGCCATGGAAGTGTGTGAGACATGGGGATTACTGTCCAAAAAGTGTGAGTCTTAGCTCAGTGCTGTCTGCCTTCAACAGATGAATCTTCCTACAGATTCAGACTTTCAGCCCAGGTCTTGAGGACCCACGCCCATGCAAGAGCAGTCAATCTAGTGATGGAAAGAGCGGGCCATGCTTTCTGGGTTCAAGTTCATGTTCCACCACTTTGCTAGGTAGGCAAACTGGACAAGTCACATTCTCTCTGTGTGTCTTTTATTCTCATCTGTGAAATGGGCATAAAAGCTTCCTTCACTGGCTTTTCAGTGAGGTTTAAGTAAAATTAGGTTTAAATAAAATAAGGTATAAAAACCCCATACCACAGAGCCTGGAACTTTGTTGGTGCTCAGTAAGTGGGAGCTGTTGGGGATGGATGTGTATCTGGGATTTTTTTTTCCTAGGGGACAATGTTTCATTTAGCTATCGCTGTGTAATAAACCTATTCAAAACTTCAAGGCTGAAAATGACAAAGGTTTACTATTTCTCATAATTGTAAGGGCCAAGAATCCAGGTAGGGCACAGCTGGGCAGTTCTCCTGTTCTACATGCTATTGGCTGGGTTGACTAACTGCCTTCCCCCGGTGGCCAGCCTGAGCTAGAAGGTCCAGAAAGACATCCTCAGTGCTTCTCCATGTGGCCACTCACCGTCCACATGGCATCTTGTCATTCAGGTGTAGTGTAAGCCTCTTTACAGCCTGGGGATGGGTTTCTGTAGTGAAAGCCTATGTCTAGAACTGACACAGCATCCTTCTATTGGCCAAGGCCAGTCCCAAGCCCAGCCTACACTCAAGAATCAGCGATGACGTCCTCAATGGTTGCCTTTGGAGGCTGCATACCACTGAGAGGGGCCAAAGCTTTCCAGATGATCCAGGTGGTCCAAGCCACTGCCTCTTGCTTTCCAGGCTCCTTTATGCCACGCTCCCCATCTCTCCCAGAGTCTCATCAATTTCCCTATCATACCATGCCCCCTCCAATAGCTACCTCTTGAACACACTGTTCTTTACCTGGCTAACTTGTCCTCACCATCCTTTGGTCCTAATGCAATCGTCACTATCTCCAGGAAGCCTCAGGTGACCCCCTAGACTGGTGTGAGGCCCTGTTACTTACTTCCCAAGCATCCAGTACCTCTCCTTCTTAAAACTCATCACCCTTGTAGAGAAGTGTAAATTCAATGTCTGTTGTCCTTCCGGACGTGGCCCCATGAGGGCAGGGACCCTGCGAACCTGTTCATCCCCTCAACCTCAGGTTCTGGCTCAGTGCCTGGCACCTAGTAAGTACCCAGCAACTGGCCAAGCATGTACTGAGCACTTGAATTCCAGCCCCACCTTGGCCCCTTTCACCCTGGGTGACCTTGGTGTTACAGGTTTCCTGAGAAGCAGAGGCTGGGATGAGGATCCACGTGCAGGCAGTTTATTGGGGATGGAAGGGAGGGAATCAGGGTTGCACAGAGGGAGAGGTGGAGCTGTGATGCAGTCTCAAGAAAGGCCTCAGCTGATCTCACGGGAGTTCTGAAGATGAGCTCACCCTTCTAGAGGGGCCAAGGGGCTGAGCTTTTATTCCCCTGTATTGCCAGTCTTTGGATGTGGAATGTCCTTAGAAGGGGTGGTAATCTTGAGTAAGGTGGGTCTCTTTAGCTGAGGGCAGAACCCCGAGAGGGATGGGAGATAAAGGCATTTGGAGGACCACACTCTTAGACCCTGCGGAGAATAAGGCTTTCAGCCCTGAAATGGATCTGAGCAGCACATCATGCACCCATGACACTTGGCCTTAACCTTTCTGTGCCTCCTTTTCTTCATCAATCAAATGGAGATGATGACACCCTTTCCTCAAACCCCAAGAAAGCACCTAAAATAAATAACAGATATAAAATTGCTTTGAAAGGTTCAAAGAAGAGAGGAGGAAGAGAAGGGAGAACTCTGCAAACGCCACAAGATATCAAGGGGCGGAAGACTCTCTGGTCCCTGCTCAAGGCCTGTCAGTGACGAAACTTAAGGGACTCGAACGCATTCCATGGACTATTCAAACGCAAAGGCGTTGAGAAGTTGTTCAGCGAGTTCTCAGTGCCACCAGCTCCCAGTTCAGCCCTTTGGAGAATGACTTGGAGGAAGGCTTGGCCAACCCTAAAGCCATCCCCCTTGGACCTCAGGGTCATTCTCCTTGTCTTCAGTGATTTCCTAAGGGGAGCTTCCAACCTGGATTTCTTTGGTCACTGCATCAACATTTACATCAATGGGCACTGGCCAGGGAAGAGTGACTTTTGCTCCAGGCAGGAACACCAGTTCCTGGGGACATAAGGAAAGGAATCTGGATGGTGTAGAGGTTTATCCTGATGGAAAAGACCCCTAGTGTTGTCTCAGCAGTGCCTCCAGGTTCCCCAGTGGCTGAAAAACCACAGTAGAAGAATTAAGACCTCATAGCTCAGATCCACACATTTCTACTGTCACTTCTCCTCCCAAGCAAATGACGTAACCAGGAGGCTTTTGTTTGGGTGTGTTTGTGGCAGGCATTGGCTCCTTCAAGGAACCGAGCCGCAGCAATGGCTTTGTTCCCTAATAACCAAGATGCCAGTGGCTGTTGGCGTGAATGCTGGGGCCACTCCCTGCCTTGTCTATACTGGCAGCAAGGAGAGTGAACAGTTCAGACTATGGGGCAGGGTCTGGGCAGAAGAGGCCAGAAAGAGGAGGGAGAGAGAACCACAGATGGTCTGAAAGGATGGCAGAGTTCCCAGGCTCAACTCTCATGTATATTAGGTTTTATTGATCACTTACTATACACCAGGCACTGGGCAAAGTACTTTACCTTGTTTGACCCTCATGACTACCTTTTCCCCACTTTACTGATAAGGAAACGGAGGCTCAGAGAGGGGACAGGTCTTCCCCAGCGACTGAGTCATTGCAAAAGGATTTGAACCCAGGTCTCCAAAGCATAGGCTCTTAACCACCAGCTACATTGTGTAGCCCAGCCAATTTGCTTAAATTGAACAAATTCTAAAGTGAACTCGGCTTGACCTTAAGTGCAACTGGGTGTCTATATTATATCCCGATACAATTATGCCATGAACAATGCAGCTCAAGATGTTTCCTGTTCTTTCTGTGCCCTCTTTCTTCTATCTCCTGCTTTCTCCTTTCCTTTCTTTTCTCCTTTGTTCTTTCTCTGCCCATGTACTGAGCTCCTATATTACATCAGACACTGCAAATATTGAGAAACGTATACCATTGGTCCTGTCCTCTGTGGGTCTTCTGGGAGATGTTCTCTCAGGAAAGCCAGACACAAAAGCCAATTATTACAATGCAGTGAGACACTCGAGGACTTGGAGATTGAAAGAGAGGCCCACGGGAACACAGAGAGGTGACTTAGATGCCTGGAAAGACTTCAGCAAGGAGCCATTTCAACTTAGACTTGATGGATAAAGAGGGAGCAAAGAGAAGAGGAACAAGGGCAAAGCTGAAGGAAGACACAGCATGTGCAAGGCTAAGAGTTTGTAGGTTGGGGCAACAGCAGGGCTGGGTGGAGGCCTAGCAGGAGAGAGGAGGGTGGCAAGGCCCCAGAGAAAGCCTGTTCAGATGTGAAGGCCTTGAATGTCATGCGAAGGTGTTCAAACTCGATCACACAGGCACTAGGGAGCCCCACCAGATATTTCAGGATGAGGCGGCAGGGGGGGATGACATGGGCTCTGTATTTTAGAAAGATTATTAGGCAGGCATGTGCATAATGCGCTGAGGATAGACTAGCATATTGAAGAGACTGAAGTCAGGGGAGCCAATCCAGAGTTTGTACAAACTGTCTGGGTGGAGTAGATGAGGGTCTTCCGGTCACCAGTTCTCTTGGGGTGTCCAGCGCCTCTGATAAACTCATTATCCCTGTGGATCGGGGACGGCACCCTTTACCCTCCATAAGCATCTGCTTTTGAAAAGGATGATACGGAGGGGGCAATGCTTAACTGAAAAGAGTGATTGAAGAGTGGACTTTCGGGCCGATTATATAGTTATTTCAAAGAGCTCGTAACACTTTCAGAGCGCACCGCTTATTCTAACTTGACTCTTCCTGGGCTGATGTCTTCCTGTTCAACTTTATTTGCACCCAAACACTTCATCCAAATTCAGCAGGCTTTTGGCTGAGATCTGGACCTGCCCTTCATCCTCCTGAACAGATCCAGGGCTGTTTTTACCCCCCCAAAGTCCTAGAACAGAGAGGAAAGTGTCTGGCAACAGTTTCTCTCTCCCAGGCTGAAATAAAAGACAATTTGGCTGGCGCGTTCAGCTCTCAATTTCTCCAGCCACCCTCTCCGGCAGAGTCCCGGTCTCCATTAATACTATTACTTGGGATGACATTTCCTCTGACTGTCGTTGTCTCTTTTTTTTCCTCCTCCTTAATTCTCTAATTTGTCCTAATATGCCCATTGCCTGCGTATCAAGTCATCCGTGAAGCCGCCCCATTTCCAGGTTCCTTCCTCCCCATCAGCCGAGTCTCCGTCTCCCACAGAAATTAGAGGAAGGCGGCTGCAAGCCCGCAAGGGCAGGAAATAGAATTAGGGGACGTATTAATTGGGACATCAAGTCGGATTTCGTTCCAGGCACTTCCTTCCGTTAACCACTTTGAAGCTTCCCCTCCGTGGCTCTGTTTCTCATTAGATGGAGCTCTTAATGGGGAGCGGTGTTTACGCATGGTGCAAATATGTCATGTCTTAGTCTTCAGACTGGCAGGCCCAGCTGATTGGTGAGGGCAAGAGGAGGAAAAGATCAGCCAAGGGGGTCAGGATGGCCAAGAGTGGAAGTGATACTGAGAAACGGCGAGTTTTTAGTCATGCTAAAAAAAAAAAAGAGGTGTGTTTTAGGCTAAAGAGAGAGATTCCACCAAAGCACCCTTACTTTAAACTTTCCCTTCGGTGCAATTTCCAGGGTCTGCAAGTTCATTTGCAAAGCAAATCCTTTTCTTCTTTTTTGTTATAATTGCACTTTTCCCGGCAGCTGTGGATTTACTGGCTGCTAGGATTCGGGATGCTCTTGCCAATACCTAGGAAGCTGGTTGAAATGAAAGTATCCGACCTGATCCAGAGAAAGGTGCCAGGATACCTTGTCCCTCGGTGTCCCCCTAGCTCTTAGTTTTGACAACATCTCCAGTTAGGGACACTCACAGCCCCCTTTGCCCCAAAACTCCACCCAATCCATCCACCTCACCTCTTTGAGGTCTTCTCTCTTCAAAGGTGTGGTTGGCTTGCGCCTTTGTGGAATCCCCACTCAGAGGTGTTTTTGCCAACACTAATTCAAGGCTGTGAGAAGAACTTATTTGTGGAAGGGTATTTGTTTTTCCACCGAGGCAGCCAAAACCACCAGCCTCCCTTGCAGAGGAGGAGAAGAGAGAAGAAGCATTTGTTTCTCGTGATCCCAAGTGGTAGCCCTACAAAACAAAACACTTCCGGGAGACTCCGATCGGGTTTTACTGAGATTCAAGTGTGGGCGCATTTTGTCCTAAAGCCTGGGACCAAGAACCCCAGAAAGGAAACTCCTGATGCACTGAAGGCCGAGGTCAGGCCCTTCTGCCCCCTCAGCAGCTCAAACAGCCAATACAAATACCACAGCCCTGCCCTGAACACCCTTCAGTGCTCTTGAGCTACCAGAAGCCAAGATAAAGCAACTGAAACCCATGCTAAATGCAGGGGAAAGAAACCTCAGCACTGAATGGAAACCAAATCAAACAAGTCCCCACCAACCCGCTTAAAGTGATGAGGACAGAGGTGTTTCATTTTTTTCTTTCTTCTTCTATTTTTTTTGTTTTTCATCTTTAATCCCAAGGAATGAAGAAGTAAGAAAGGGACTGGAAACAGGAGAGAGCCAGTCTGTCCTTACACAGACAAAGACCGTGAGGTCTAAAGCATCTCATCTCTGGGCATGTGCGTTAAGACCATTTTGGCTGTAATGACATAAATCAATTTGTGCGAACTTGAGGGAAAAGGTTGGGGAAATTATGAAGATTCAGGGTCATGTGCAGGAACCAGAAGAATCTCAGGAATCCAGGGATTTCTTTTTCTCCATTTCTCTTCTCTAGGTGTCTCTCTCTCTCTCTACGGGTACGTACTCTTCTCCCTCAGGGAAGACCATCTTTTCCTTCTTCCTTATCTCCTTGGTGAGAGAGAGACAGCTCCCTGTAGGAGACCTGAGCATATTACAGTATCTTCCCCTGCCTGGGGAAGATATTTTGATTTGTCCCCTTGCGCTAGATGCCATTCTTGGTTCAGACAATTGTGGTCAGAAGGGATGAGTCACATTGGACAAAGGCAGGTATGGAGAAACCACTCCTTCAAATTGTGGGAAGACAATCAAGGGCACCATCAGCCACAAAAAGACCCCTCACAATTCTCTCACGCACTCAAACTCAGTCATTGCACGTTCTTTCATCCTGGGGGAATTACTATACTTTCATTCATTTATTTGTTTATTCCTTTATGTATTCATCAATATTTGTAGAGTATCCACGATGTGTCTATCATCATTTGTTCTTTTCTTTTCACTTATTTTTTTCCCAATTTTTTCAGTAACTATTTCTTCAAGAAATATACTTATCGTGTGCTTGGGGTTACTAGGATATATGCAAGACACACTGGTAAATAAATAGTACCTTCTAACTTTCCTCTAGCAAAGCAATTCTAACCATGCACTAAAAAGGAAATTTAATTCCTTGGGCCGTCCTCAAACTGGAACACAACTTTTATACTCCATCAATCCAAAATGACTTGACCAGAGAAAAAGAAACACTTGGCCTGTTTAATTTGTCTCTTCCTGAAAACCCAACTGGAAGGCTTCTGTGTTCTAACATGACAGGGTCGGCGGCATGGTTGTGAGAAGTCCTTCCCACTCTGGAGCTGAAGAATCTTAAATCAAGTCTATTCATCAGACTAATGACAAAACCATTAGCCAACAAGAAGACAGACACTTCTCAGCGGATACAAGAGTCTTGCAGCCACTCGTAAGTATGATCCCCGTGGAAATGAATTAGGGGCGGAAATAGTGTAAATTCATAACCTCTTCTCTTGGGAGGGGGGCAATGGATGTAATGCCTTCACCCTCTTGTTTCTGAAACAGCTCAAGGACCTGACATGTAAAACACCAATGCAATGACTAATATCTAACAGGTGCCCCTCAAACATTAATTACCTAAGGACCTTGATGTATTTCCACCCTGACAGACCAAAAACAGACTGGTTGATACAAGCAGTAAGCAAGATGGGTCAACAGGACAGAACTTCCAAAAAGTTATGATTGACCTGAAGTCCGCAGGCAAAAACTTACCTAGCCAACATTCACCAGCATCTACGATACTCCAGCCACCATGCTAGACACACTCAGCTACAAGTGAAGAACCACAAAATAGGATTCAGCCATGTATATGTGGTTTCAGAGTCCACAAATACACCTTACAATAAAATGTCTCAAGGAAGCCAACAGAGGAGCAAAAATCCATCCCCAAAATTGTGCACATGAAAGGGAAAAAAAAAAAAAATCTGTGGAGCGATGAGATTTTCAGCTGTGCTGTAGGAAAAACGACTTCCTCTCTTCCTCTCTGTAGGGCTTATTTTTTTTCCATGAACCTAAAGTCATGGCAAAGTGACCATGAGACTCAGCCAACATGGCAGCAGACGTGTTGGTTACTGTTCCTTTAAGGAGCTTTTCACTTTTAACTCTTCCCTGACTCTGCTGCTCCATCACCACCATGTTACTCTCCTTCTCAGGACTCAGTAAACCAACAAGGAAGGTATTATAAGAACCTGGAGACCTCTGAGAAGGAAGCTACTGAGAGCCAGCAGGGCAATGACAAAAGAAGAATTACAGCCATGGCCGGAGTTGGGTCCTAATTATTAGAAACCCTAATCACCATCGCAATTTTTTGCTTAATATCTAACTTCACTCGGCGTAAGTTCCAAGTGGGCAGGAACTGTATTTGCCCCATTTGCTGGTGTACTCTCAGAGCTCAGCTCCATCGCTGGCACAGAATAGATGTTCAATAACTATTTGTTGAATGAAAGGATCTCTATACGTTTGCCTGATTTAATTTTCCCAGCACGATCACATATCATTGTCCCCATCTTCCTAGTGACAGAACGAATTGATTTCTCGCACTGGGTAGGTATTAATAGCCTATATTATAGGTCAGGAAAGTGAGGCTCAGAGAAGTGAACTAACTTGCCCGAGGACACAGAGTTAAGAAGGAAAATGCAAGACTTTGCTTATGAATGCTGCTCTATTTGCAGTAACCAGGACAGTGCTTGCCATGTAGAAAGGACTCACAAATAATTTTTAATAAATTGAGTAACTAGAAGTACTGAGCTGGGGTTCAAGCTCTGGATTGTTCCACTGCACCACACTGCCCTCCCCCCATCCCCCGCCTTGGGTACCATTTCTCTGCTAATACTCCCTAAATTTGTCTTCTGCAAAGAACCACATAGAATGCAAGGGTCTTTGCACCCACTGAAACAGCTAAAGCGGCTCAGTGCTCAGGCTTTGGGATCAGATAGACGTGGGTTCGAGTTTAAACTCTACCGTCAGGTGACCTTGGACGTGCTGTTTTTGACAACTCTGAATCTTAATCTCGATGTGTGATGTTTCTAAGAGGGAGTCCAATTATGATTTCGCTGAACTGGGTTGGGGTGGGGCGGTGAGGCTGCCCCTTGAGACTCTTTATGTCCCAATAAAAACAGAGAGGTTCAGAGTGCTGGCAGGCTGGGATTCATGACCTTCTCTATCAAAGGAAAACAGAAATTCTGATTCACAAAGGGAGCTAGAGGAGTATGAATGGAAATCAGGCGAGGTTCCAAGGATCTCCTGCCCCTTTGTAGCTACGTCCAATGGTAAAGGTTAATAATAGAAAACTATGGCAATTTTATACATGCCAGGACACCAAGAGAAATAAAGGTCCTGAGAATAAAGGTTTGGGTCATCTCATGGGGCAAACAACCTCACCCAGGGAATCTGAAGTGGGTAATACAGGAGTAATAAATATTAGCCACAACCTTATGAGTAGTTACAGAAACTGATTATATTTTGGTTTTGTGTGTGTGTGTCAGATATATATTTACATATTTTTAAAATTTTTATTTTATATTGGAGTATAGTTGATAAACAATGTTGTGTTCGTTTCAGGTGTACAGCAAAGTGATTCAGTTATCCATATACATGTATCTATTCTTTTTCAGATTCTTTTCCCATTTAGGTTATTAGAGAATATTGAGCAGAGTTCCCTGTGCTATACAGTAGGTCCTTGTTGGTTATCTGTTTTAAATCCAGTAGTGTGTACAATGCTTCTCTTTCTTCCCCCTTTCACCACCTTACGGTATATGGTAGTGGTTAAATTTACCATTTCACAGGTTGCAAGATATCAAAATAGAGTCACAAAAGCACAGAGGACAACTAAACAAGATCCAGGAAACACACACCCCGGCTCCCTGCATTCACCGACAAGATACGGGTTATTTTCCTGCAGGGAGAAGGCAGATTTGTCTCTGTTTGTACAGGGATGTGTGGAGGTTTAGTTGGAGCATACTTAAAAGTGTGCATATGGAAAAAAACTCAAGTCGGGCTAGTGAAGAGATGGACTGTATTAGTCATACAACGCTCTTGACTGCCTGGCATCCATTCCTCCCTCCAAGAAGCATCCTGTCTGAGGTCAGCATTCCTAGAAGCACAACTGAGATGAGAATTCGTGTGCAAATTATTTATTGAGGGTGTGTTCTCGACCTGTCAGGGAGTGAGGGGAGCAAGGTAGGGCAGGGGAGAAACAGCAAAGATGTGTTTTCAAATGCAGCGTAGCTTCAGCCTGATCTTGTGGGGAGCTCTGGAGTGTAAACTGCACCACAGAGTCATATATTAGCAGCAGGCTATGCTAGGGGTGGAGGATCAGGAAAGACAACACTCCCAGGCGCCATAAAAGCACTTGCAACAGCCAGCTGAGTGACACACTGTTACAGTTACCTATTATTGTGTAACAACTTATTGCAAAACTCAGCTGCTTACCTAAGTGTCCATCATCGGATGAATGGATAAAGAAGATGTGGCACATATATACAATGGAAAATTACTCAGCCATAAAAAGAAACGAAATTGAGATATTTGTAGTGAGGTGGATGGAGTCAGAGTCTGTCATACAGAGTGAAGTAAGTCAGAAAGAGAAAAACAAATACCGTATGCTAACACATATATATGGAATCTAAGGAAAAAAAAAAAAGGTCATGAAGAACCTAGTGGTAAGACGGTAATAAAGACACAGACCTACTAGAGAATGGACTTGAGGATATGGGGAGGGGGAAGGGTAAGCTGGGACAAAGTGAGAGAGTGGCATGGATATATATACACTACCAAACGTAAAATAGATAGCTAGCGGGAAGCAACCACATAGCACAGGAAGATCAGCTCGGTGCTTTGTGGCCACCTAGAAGGGTGGGATAGGGAGGGTGGGAGGGAGGGAGATGCAAGAGGGAAGAGATATGGGAACATATGTATATGTATAACTGATTCACTCTGTTATAAAGCAGAAACTAACACACCATTGTGAAGCAATTATACTCCAATAAAGATGTTAAAAAAAAAAAAAAAACTCAGCTGCTTAAAGCAATAATAAATATTTTTTTGCTGCCTGACTTCTGTGGGTCAAGAATTTGGGAGCAGCTGGGTCGGGTGATTCTGGCTCAGAGTCACTCTTAAGGTTGCAGTTTTGATTGGCTGGGACTGTGGTCTCATCTGGAGGCTGGACTGAGGCCGGAGGATCTGCCTCCAAAGTGGGTCATTTGCAAGGCTGGCAAGATGATACTGACTGACGTCATCAACTGAGGCTTCCTTGACAGGAAACCTCAGTTTCTCCCCCCACAGGGTCCTCTCCACATGCTGCTTGAGTGTCCTCATGACATGACAGCTACTTCCGCCAGAGAAAAGCAAGCCAGGAGACCAAGGAAGATGCATAATGCCTTTCATGAACTAACTCAGAAGCCAGGCACAGTTTCCTGCGGTATAATCTACTGGTCACACAGACCAGGTCTGATTCAGTATGAGAGGGGGCTGCACAAGGGTGTGGACACCAGGAGGTGAGGATCATGGATCACTGGGCGAGCCTGGCTGTCACAGGCATCAAGGGTGTCTGCTCCACGTGCAAATTTTACCTCGAGGGATTATCTCTGCTTTGTTGTGCACGTATGGTTGGGTAGTTCCAGGTGTCCACCTTTCACTACAGAGGTCAAGAGGTACGCCCTTCAAACAGTCATGTGACCTCAGTTCAGCCAGGTGGATGTCCTCTCTCAAGACTTTGCATCCTCAGTGCATTAATTTGCTAGCAGTACCATGACGAAATTCCACGGACTGGGTTGCTTAAACAACAGCCATTTACTTCTCACATCTCTGGAGGCTGGAGGTCCAAGACCAGGGAGCCCACAGAGTTGATTCCTCTCTCCTTGGCTTGCAGGTGGCTGCAGTCTCACTGGCTCCTCATGTGGCTTTTTCCCTGTGTGTGGGTGCATCTCTGGTGTCTCTCTGTGTGTCCAAATTTCCTCTTCTTATAAGGACACCAGTCAGATTGGCTTAGAGCCCACCCTAGTGACCTCATCTTGACTTAATTACTCCTTTAAAAGCCTTAACTCTAAATACAATTATATTTTGAGGTATTGGGGGTTAGGGCTTCAACATACGAATTTTGGAGGACACAGTTCAGCCCGTAACACTCAGTGAATGTTGCAATAGAAAGAGCAGTTCCAGGTTCTTGACCATGGCAGAAGTGTGCTGTCCTGAATCTTCCTACCATGACGCTGCAGCTGTGGTCCCCGCTCCCCCGCCTCTTTTAGTCTCCACGACTCATTCCCACTTTCTAAACCTAGTTTGCAAAACCTCCTGCCAATTCTGAGAGATCCAGGCTATGCATCGAATAAATTAAGCTCTGCTTCGGCCAGTCGGAGTTGGCTTATGTTTCTTAACAGCCGTGTCCCCTGACCGATACATTGCTTTTTCCATATTTTCTGGAATGAATATATGTTTCTTTTATACTCGGGTGGGGGCAGGGTGTGGAGAAAAGTCATTTTTAAAGTACGAAGGGACTCAGGCTAAATTAAAACTCTTCCTAAGCATGCCTTTCTTCTCGCCTGAATAACATATTTCTCACCTCATTCCGACACAGACATACACAAATCCACTAAGTTAAAAAGAAGGGGGAAGCTGTAAGACCTGTGGGGTTTTGGCAGTGAGTCAAATTACCATTCAGTCCGTTGATTGTTACCCAATACTATGCTTTTCTGACCACTGGCAGAACACCGCTCATACCGATGGCTGGAGATGGAGTATAAGATCCCAGGGACATGAGAACTGTCTCTCGGCCCAGTGTCTACCTTCGCCTTAGAAATGCTCATCAGACTAAAGCCAGAAGAAGCTCAACCCAATGAAACTGTAGAGTCTGTGCCTGCCTGAGATCTGAGTGTTGGAGATTAAACACAGTGAGGTGGTCCAATTTCCATAGTTATTATAGGAAAATCCAACTCTATGCTGTGGGACTAGGAAGGGAAAGAGAGAGAAAGCTAAAATAGTGAGGGCTCTGAGCACATGCCCCAAAGTGAGTACGAGATGTCAGGGTGAATTCGGTCGTCATTCACCCTGTCCCGGTTCCAACGTGCTCCTGGTGCTGAAGCATCCCCCATGGCTGAATGTCATTCTGGGCCTTAAATATATTTATTTTTCACACAACATGCCCCTTTATACAGCTCGTTCTTCTGGTTCTCAGTACAGAAAGAGATTTTTGATGGTGGAAACAAAACTGGATCTTGTGGGCTTGTGGAGAGAGGAAACAGCAGTCTCTAATATGGGGACTATTACATCCTAGGGGACAGACACTCAAGGATGTCCTTTGACTATGCACATGTCGCCTTATGCCTTCACCCTGCATGGAGTTAACCCCCATGGAAGAAGCCTCTCCTCCGTATGCTGTTGTTGTTGTTTTGTTGTTGCTCTTTTTTCCGATCTGCCCCAAACTTTTAACCTGTCTTTGCCAGCCCTGCAGAGACCACAGACCAAATGAACGCTGAGTGAGTACTGGGTCTCCCCTGCCCCAACCCCAGATAATTTGGGGTGCTTTTTTCCCTTTTCTTTAGCAAGCTCACAAAGGACCCCAGGAGGCAGGTGATCTTGAACCTGATGAGAGGCATTCTTCCCTGCTGAAAGGACAGGATGCGAAAGTTAAACCCAGACTGAAGTAAAGAGACATGATAAAGCTCAGTTTAAAGAAAAAGAGGAAGATTTAGAGGGAGAGAGAGAGAAAGGAATATTAAAATATCCCAGGGCAACTGAAAATTATCAACCAAACATGTGAAAATGTTCCAGATAGTTTAGTGATAAGCAGGAAATGGCTGGAAAAACCAACAGTCATAGAAGGAGAAAATTGCAGTTAGAAGGGGGGATTGAATTGAGCTAAGTGTCTGTGTCATAAAGTTTATTATTTTATTAGTTTTAATAGTTGGGTAGATAAGCTAATAGCAATAGGATTTACTTTAAAAATCAACACCGTAGACTCTGCTGTTTATTATTTCGATAGTAATGTGTCTCCAGTGAGGGGAATATTAAATCTCATAAAAAGCCATTCCTGCAGTCAACCCAGGCCCTTTCTGAGTTGCACGCACATGGATTTTCCCCTATTAGTTCACTTCTCTGGCAGGGGTTTTGTTTGGATAATACTTCTAGGGACATTTCTCCTTGGGAGTCTGTGAGAGCCCTTTCAGCTTCCAGTTTGGGTCTTATGACCAATGTGTGGAACTGGAGTTCAACTTCGTCAGAATTCTTTTTTTTAATTTTTAGATTTTTCATTTTTATATAATTTTTAAAGGTTACTTTTCATTTACAGTTATTACAAAATATTGGCTCTATTCACCATGTTGTATAATAACACCCTTGAGCCTATCTTACACCCAGTAGTTTGTACCTCCCACTGCCCCCCTCCCCACTGGTAACCACTAGTTCGTTCTCTATGTCTGTGAGTCTGCTTTTTTTTGCCCTTTTTACTAGTTTCTTGTATTTTTTAGATTCTACATGTAAGTGATATCATATAGTATTTGTCGTTCTCTGTCTGATTTATTTCACTAAGCATAATACCCTCCAAGTCCATCCACGTCACTGCAAGTGGCAAAATTTTGTTTTTTTATGGCTGAGTGGTATTCCATTGCATACATACACCACATTTTCTTTACCCATTCATCTGCTGATGGACACTTAGGTTGTTTCCATGTCTTGGCAATTGTAAATAATGCTGCTATGAACATTCTCAAAATTCTTTTAGCAAGAGATGACTGACTCATCTGGATCCTGAATATATAGCATCAATATAATGTAGATGAGGGACTGAGGGTTATAGATGGGACACCCACAGCTCTGGAAAATATTGTGAGAGTTAAAAGAAATAGCACATTTACTTACTTAGAACAGTGCCTGGCAAATCCTGAATGAATGCCAGCGATGCAGGGAAATGGTAAGTGTAGCAGATGACTGTGGGTTCTGGGGTCAGATGTCTAGGTCACAAGTCCAGGCTCTGATCTTCATGTAGCTTCAAAGTATTTCCCCACAAGATACTAACTACAAAGGGAAAAATAGATACCACCTTCACTGAGTGATCAAAGCTAACCTCACCAGTCACGGAACAAATCTTGACGTCACATGCCTCCTGCTATGACGCACTGAGAGGTACACATCACTTCTATGGAGTTCCTGTCCAAAGCACATCACATAAATCTAATGTGACACATCCAAATGGTTGAACGTTCTACGAAGTAACTGGCCTGTACTCTTTAAAACTGTCAGTGGCATGAGACACAAAGAGAGACTGAGGACTCTCCCAGATTCACAGAGACTCAAGAGGCAAGTGAATGCCCTAAGTGATTCAAATTTTTTTCCCTTTTCCTTCTCTTTTTTTCTTATTTTACTTTGTTTTTTGCCTCTCTCTCTCTCTCTTCCTCTCTCTCCCTCTCTCCCTCTCTCTCAATACTATTTCTTTTCACTTTCAAAATATAAAGAACAAAATAAAGACAAACATTGCAAGTTTTTTAAAAATTCAAAATTTTTTTCTTTACTTTTTCTTCTCTTTTTTTCTTATTTTACTTGTTTTTGCCCTCTCTCTCTCTCTCTCCCTCCCTCTCTTCCTCCCTCCCTCCTCTTTCTTCTTTCTTATCATTTTGCTATAAAGGACATTATTGGGACAATCTGTCAATTGGTAAAATATAGACTAAGTCTACAGACTAGATAGTAATATTTTATCTGTATCTATATCAATTCCCTGATTTTAATAGCTGTACTGTAACTATGTAAGAGATCATCCTTATTTTTAGGAAATAAACACTAAAGTATTTAGAGGTAAAAAGGCATTAGGTCTGCAACTGAATCTCAGATGGTTTAAAAGAAGTTGGGGGAGAGTAAAGTAAATGTGACAAAGTATTAATACTGGGGGCACGGGGTAAAGAGTCTACAGGGATTCTTCAAAACTTCTGTGCAAGTCTGAACTTATGTCAAAATAAAAAGTTGAAGGGGGAAAAAAAAAAAAAAACAATCTCAGCTCTGCCACTTTGGAATTCTGTATAACTTGACTTCTTTGAGCCTCAGTTTCCTCAACTCAAATTAGGGATTTTAGTACCAGCATGTGGGACATTTTCTTTCGGGTGACATGGCTAAAGCAGTAAAATATTAAATCCTTAAGCTTTTTCTTGAGTGAGGAGATGGGTTACAGAGACAGGAATAGGATAGAAGTCTGGGGCATCAATTACACATGTTGCTTAGTAATAAGAACCGTGATTTTACATTTGGCCATGGCTATTCCGTCCAATGAGCTGTGTCAAATCAGATAAAGTAGAGGATCCTTCTTGAAATCGTGCTCCCCTTTCAAGGCTGTTGTGGGAATTAAATGAGATCATCCATGGAGAGGGCTGATGGCAGTGCCCAGCACATAGTAGGAGGTCGAGTCATGGTGGCAGATACTGTCGCCATGATTGGTGCTTTCATTAATTCATCAGCATCAGGCTACTCTGATTTATGATTCCTGGAGGGTAGGAAGCTTCCACTGTGCCTCACCACTGTGTGCTTTGCTCTTGCCTGCTGGTCAAGTGGAAGTTCCTTCCAGAAAGTCAGGTTTGCCCAGAGAGTGACATTCTGGCCAGGCTGCCAGACAAATGATACCACCCGCCAGCCTCATCAAAGTCTCAGCTGGGTGGCTGTTAAAGCCAAGGCTAGGACTCAAAGCACTTTTTTTGAAACCCACACACCTGGTTGAGGGTTCACAGTGAGCAAAACCAAGCCAAAGTGACTGCGGAAGGTAAACTGGTCTGAAATTAACAAGGTCTTGATCTAGCTCTTCCGAACCAGAGCACTGCAATTTTCTGCCTTTTATAAGAATGCCCTGTGGACTTCTTCCTGCCTCTTCCTCACCAGCTCTCCTGATCCCTCTGCCACAGCACACACACCCTGGCTTTCGAGGCTCTGAAAAACCACTCACTTGCTAAAGTAATCTGAGTCTTAATTTCTCTAGCCCCTATGTTTCCAAAAATTCTCCAAGAAAAGCGCCTCGCCACTACGGGGTGGCAGTCATTCTCAGGCCACCCCAAGAGAGGTCTCAATGAATTGGTCTTGGGCCATAGGGAGCTATAACATCCAAGGGGCAAGGCAAAGGATGGTCTGAAAGGCTGAGCCCCTTCATGAGAATCAGGACTTCTGCAGAGCCAAGAATCCAACATCGCTCACAGGCACCAAAGGAAAAGCATCAGAACATTTATGCAAAGGGGCTCTCAACCCAGCATTTCAGAAGGAAGTCCATCAAAGCTCACCATGGTTCTACACCCGTGCATTCCCTCTGCCTGGAACCTATATCGCCACCTTCTTTGCTTGGCTAATAACATGTCCTCTTCTTCAGGGAGAACTTTGTCTCCTAAAGCCCTAAACTGGATTCTCTCCCACTGCTAGGCACTCCCACACCCTGTGCTTCCCTTCAGGAACATCCATTATACTTAATTGTAATTGCTTATGTAACGAATTGACGCTGGGGCTCTAAAAATCATAGCCAATGTTTACCGAGCCATGTTCTTTGCATATATTAACTCTTTCAGTCTCTTGAAGACCCTCTGAAGTTGGTGCTATTATAACTATCCCACCTCAAGGATGAGGAAACTGAGGACCAAGGAAGTGCAGCAATTCGCCCAAAGTCACACAGAGAGAAAGGGACTGAACCCAGGAGCAAGGCTAGGCTGTCCTGTTACAGTTTTGCATGAATATTCGCTGTACTCTCTATGTTCACACATCCCTAGGGAAGGTGCCTCCCCGCAGAATCTGGAAGGAAACAACAATGGGAGAACACTGGCTGGGAGACAGTGCAAATAACCACATCTGTGCTCTTTACCAAATATCTGCATTTCCCCACTCCCGGTCACAGGAAGGTTCTCACTTCCTGGGCCCCTGGGGTTAGGTGGGGCCATGTGACTAGTTCTGGCCAATGGTCTGTGAGCAGAAGTTCCATGTGTCATGTCCAGGCCACGATATTTAACAGCCAATGTGAGAACATTCAAAATTCTCTTGCTCTCTGCCATGAAAATTGACCTTGTTGGAGATGGTGGCTCTTCCATCAGCCCGGGTCTCTGAGTGATTCCAACGAGCAGAATCCCCCTGAGATCCATGATAGACAAACAAGTAATGTGAGTATCAAGTACGATGTGATGGTTCAGGCCACTGGGATTTTTTTTAGGTCAGCATAATCTAGCATGTATCCTATCCAACACATGATGAAAGCAAAACAATATAATTAAATGATAGCTAGATGCTTTTAATTATATTAAAGTTAATATAATTATAGTGATATTCTATTTCAAGCCTCTGAACCCAAGCTCTCCTCTCTCTTTGGCAAAAAAGGGGTATAGCAAATTATAGAGAGGAGTTAAATGCTAGCACCAAACTCCCTGGAGTTATCAGAATGATTAAATGAGCATTAAAAGGAAATAATTTCTCACTTGGGATTCAACTTTAATGTAAGTACAACCTAAATCATACAGTAGTCAAAATCCCACAAATAGGGTTGATTGGGACAACCCTCCATCCAATATCCTGTGACCCACATGCCAAGGATAATTTGGGAATGTGGGTGGAAGCCGAGGGAACAAATGACATTCCTTCTACATCTCTTTCAATGCTTCCTCACTCTTTTCCAAAAGTTCCGTGGATGCACTCCAGAAAACCGTAATTAGAAATCCAGATGAAATTTTCTCTTCCAAGAATTCAAAGGTAATTACGAAAAAGAGAGTTCTGTTGTGCCATAACAGATTAAAACTCTCCCCTTCATGACCCGCAGCATTTCCCTGATGGCCGGTGGCCACTTGAATATTCTTGAGTTGTAGGACAGCCAGGTTTTATAGCCTAGAGCAGCATCCCTTAAAGTACGATACTTGACCACCCAAATCAAAATCACCTGGGGAGTTTGTAATACATGCAGATTCTCTGACCTCCTGAATCAGACTCTTCTAGCTATGGGGGACTGGGAATGTCCATTTTTATCAGATTCCTTGGGGGTTCTGGTACAATTAAAGGTTGAGAAGTTCTGCTTTAAACTATATTTGCTAGGAAAACAGGGAACCAGTCTTCTGGATATTTGTGGAAAAGTCCAAGTCCAGCCTGCCTTGAGGATATTGTGAAGATTCGTAAGTTGGCTCACCGGTTTCCAAGAAGAGCCAAGGTATCCAGGTGAACAGAAAGGTGGTCAAACACATGTAAACCCTTCTGCCACAGGGTCCCATCTCCGTTCCTGGAGTAGACTGCACAGATCAGCCAATAAGCACACAGTTTCCCTCGAGTACTGGTATTGGTCCAGCAGTGAACATCAGGCTCAGGTAGATGAAAGAGAATGATCTATAGTCCACGCCTTGGGGAAAGTTTCAAGGTTTTTCATTCTCTCCTTCCAGATGGGACAATGGTGCACATAGACTCACTTGCTATTGGCAGCCTTGTTGTAACTAAGAGGAGAGAGAGAATGAGGAAGAAGGAGGAGGAGGAGGAGGAGGGGTAGGAATCTTGCAGAGGAGAAAGACAGAAAGCGCCCAGATTCCCAATTATATCACTGATCACACTGAATCTGCAGTCTGTCCTTCCTCTGATCTTCCAGGTACGGAAGATAAGACTTTCATGTATTGTTTAAGTCGATATGACTCAGGATTTTCTGTTACTTGCTGCCCAAAGCATTCTTTCTGATATTTACAATCATTGTCACCAACAATAACATCATTTTTAAGGGTCAGCGTAGCATTTGCTTTTCTCCATGGAAAGCATGATGAAACTTAGTGTGTCCTTACTCAGTACATACAGCTGTTCAATTCTGGAAAACTGACACTGTTCTGGAATCTGTATTGCGAAGGAAAGAAAGGTAGAACTCAGAACTGGTCCTCATCCCAGCTCTATCACTGACACCGTTGTATGTGACTTCAGATGAACCCCAAGGTCCATTTTTCACATCAGTAGAATGAATGGGTAGAATTAAGTGCCCTCTATCTACTCCAAGGTTCTTAAATGAGGGACCACAACTGGCAGTCCATGACCATCATTAGTGGTCCTATTAATGAGAGAGGAGAGAGCCCCCAGACTACTTTTAAAACTGTGCATTCAATGACAATCTTTTTGAAAGCAGATTGCTCATGAGAATCAAGGTTTTGGGATTCTTTTGACGCATCAGAACAACTGTCAACACTGGACCCACATGTCCACATGGCAACCAGTGGCTAGGGGTCAGCAGCTGCTCACTTTAATTGAGGCATGTCCCCTGACTCCCCTCAACTCCCCATTGCCTCCCAGTACTGAGACTGAGTGTCAGCTGTCTTTTATCATCTTACACTCAGCTCACTTGTTCACTTAAATTTCCTGCCCAGCCTGGGTGAACATGGACTTTGCAACCCCAGATCTAAGACCATCGTCTAACGCTCTGGGATCCAAATTCCAATTCTTGTCTTCACATCACATCCTCATCCAGAAAGCAGGACCCCAGCAGCCTTGAGAAACCATCAGGAAAGACAACCCCTGACTCCACTCACCCGAGGTCTTTCTTGAGGGTCAGCTTGTTTCTGAGTGGTGCTTTCCATTTCTTCTTTGAACACATCTGTTTCTTTCCTGCTTTGAGGTCTGTTTTCCAGCTCACTGGTGGTCAGTTCCTTGGGCTAGATGAAGTAGGATTTTCCGTAATCGCCACCTCTCCTGAGCCAGTTTGGACGTTGGGGTTTGTATTTGGGTCATTAAGTTATTCACTGCTGGGGAGCTGGCACTTTAAAAACTTGTAGAATAAACAAACACGTCTGCCTCTCTAGCACGGATTTCAACAAATGTTCTGATTCCAAATCAGAACATTTTTGCCTAAAACAACAGTCTTAAATAATCAATGTGTTCCCTTTAGATATCTGAAGCTTAACTCATAGTAACTTAACTGGAACCTCCTAGTCTTGAGTTTGGGTGACTTGGTTGAAAGTATCTGCTGGCCCTACTGGAGACTCATAGCATCTATTACTGAACTGGACAGTGGGCCATTATCTGCATTTCTTATCTAGGCTTGGGCAAATCCCTTCTGGTGTTAGCCTCAGCTTTCCCCTCTGCACGACAAGAAGGGGGTAAACTAAATTGATGGTTTACAAATTGTGTTTCACAAAACCTCAGAATTGTTCAAGGGACCCTTGCAGAAGTGCTGGGGAAACATAGTAGATAAGAACTGGGACTGCCCTTTTCAAACACTGGGGCTTTGCTGTGTTCTGTTTGATATGTTACAATGATTTATTAGGGGGGAAAATGTGTCGTTCAATGAAAGAAAAAAGAGAGGGGAGGGAGGGAGGAGGGGGGAGGGAGGGAGGGAGGTACATTGTAGTTTCAATGAATTACGGCTTCAAGTATATCTTGGGGATACCCAAGAGGAGAGCTTTGGGATCTATATGGTTGGCATTTAGCCAGTCTAGAGTCTACAGAACCTCAATTAGCCAGGATTGAGAAGCAGGTCACCATAAGGACCATGCCTTTCAAGTTATAAAACCACCTTGCCAATTCAACGAAGTTTTGTAAACTGCACCACAGTGAGCCTAGGGCACAAAGAACAGATGATAAAAGACACTCCCCCCCCAAGTCATCAAACAAGAGATATCATACACAATGCCTGCTCCCCACCCCAGTCCAATCAATTGTCCTTCATTAAAATCTTATTAATATAATCATCATTATTGATATGATGGCTGTCACTTGCTGAGACCCAGCTTTGCATATCCTCTACCGTATTATATTTTCTTATAAGTAGCTGTTTGAATCCCCATTTTACAATTGGTGAAACTGAGGCTCAGAGAGGTTAATTAACTTTCTCAAGGTCACAGAGTTAGAAACAAAACTGGGAATCCAAATTGTTCTGATGCCAGAGCCCTGCCTCCCTTATAAAGGAATGTAACCCAGGAAGATCTAAGGAGACCGATTTCATTGCTTCTGACCACTTTCAGGAAAGATGCAACCAGCCCAGGGTTGTTGGTAATTGGATCTCTGCTTAAAGCAGCCCTTTATCCCCAACTCCCTGCCTCCTGGACTTCTTTCAGAAAGAGAATATATTTTTCACTTTTGAAATCACTGGTGTGTTTGAGAATGGCCCGAGGTCTCTCTCATGTCTTAAAGCCTGGCAAGTCAAATTTAAATTCTTTACCTTCCCGGTCTCTGGACATTAGTGGACCAAACCCAGTTGGCTGAGCTTGGTCTCAGGCTCTGCTCCTAGTTCTCAAACCTGACCCCATCCTATGAAGACCAGTCCTGGGATGCCTTTTTGAAGACGAGACTACACAGAATCCAATTCCACTCTACTTCTCCCCAACCCCTCAGCCCATGATGGACCCCAGGCTGACTTTCCCCAAGTAGCCCCAGGTCCCAACAATGAAATTGCAACAGCCACCCCCGTTCCCCATTGCTCATCTTGCCTCTTGGCCAGCTCTCAGCCTATAATTCTTTCCAAACTCGCCTGTATAAAATAATCATGTACATGAAGTAAAACAGGAGTCTCATATACACACTTAATAACTCTTGTGTACTATACAAGAGGGAATTCCACTTTATAACCCCCAGAGCTTTTGAATGGTTCTCATTTAGCTTTGCATTCCCAGTGCACGATCTAAAACTTCTCTCTCTCTGTCCCAGCCAGTTGCTGCCTTTTGAAACTGTTGTGTCTCCAGATTCCTTGGGACCATTTCATCTCCATCTCTGCTTCTAATTGGGGGATTTAAGTATTGCTGTTTAGCCCTAGAGCTAAATGTCAGGGTTTCACTTAAAATCCCATATTTTGGGAACTGAGCGCATTTGTACCGGGAAAGCTGCAAGTGTGAGCATGTCACAGTAAATGGAGTTAAATGGATCATGTAATCCTTTCAGCCACAAGCTCAATCGCAGGGTGAGAAAGTGGGTTTCCACCCCTGGTATTCGACAAGTGCCCTGTGTGACTTCAACCACATCACTGGTCCTTCTTGGACCTCCTTTCTTAAAGGGAGTCCTTCGGCATTAGGTGGCAATTCTTCTGCATCTTCCAGGCAGTTAATCAGGCAATACTTATCATCGAAGTCTTAGGTTTTAGGGGGATAGTCAATATCAAATCGTCTCTTACACTGACCCCATGGATACGGTCATATTTCCCAAAATAGCAAAAACAATATCGGGGGGGGGGGTTAATTAGCTTTATAAAATATGCATAAACCGTGTCACCTAATACTGTGCAGGACAGGAACCAAGGGATGCAATTAATTCACTGTATTAATCTGTACACTGAGCAAATATCCGTGACTACCTGGTCTTTGCCTGATACAGTGCCGGGTACTGAAAAGATAGATGAGCCAGATGCAGCCTCCTGGATCAATTCAATTTCATTTCACTCCCTAGCTTGCTCTACTCTGGCCACAGCGGCTTGCCTTATGTTCTTGGAACACACCGATGTTGTTCCTGCCTCAGTGTCTTTGCACTTGCTATTCCCCTCCACCTGGGATGCCCCCTCTTCTAGTTGTCAGTTGCCTTTTGGATCTCAACTCAAATGGCTCCTTTCAGTAGAGACCTTCCTTCACCACCCCTCCCCTTAACACTCCCACTTTTCTGTCGCTGCTATAGCACCTTCACAGCGTGTGCCTCTATACGGAATCATGCTTGTTATGTGATTGTTTTCTGGTTTATTAACCAGTATCCTTCTCTCCCAAACTGTAAGCTCCTTGAAATAAGAGACCTTCTCTATCATACTACCTGTCTCTTCAAGGTCTAGAAGAGCGCCTGGCATATAGAGAAATTCACTCCATAATCTAAATATAGAGAAATAACTCCATAATCAAATGAGTTTTACAGCTACATTTTTTTCCCCCTAAAACACATCTAGTTAATCTGTCAAACCCAACTTTGATTGTTCCCTTCAATGATATCAACATCCCCAGGGATGCAATTCGTTCTAGAAAAGTGTATTTCAAATATGGTAGAACCACATAACTCTTAAGTGAAAAGAAATCCTAATAAATAAAGCAGTTACCATGGAGGCAAGGGTGCTTTGGTTGAGACAAAGGTTGGGGGTCTGGAACCCCATCCATTTCCCCGCTCCCCAATCCTACCCTAAGACGCCTTTGTAGCCCCACCTGGGACAAACTGTGCTATTTCAGTTTGAAGGAAACTTCATTTTTGCAAATGCTGGTAGGTATACCATGGACCAAAAGGGAGCTTCTGTGACCAAGTTTAGGAAATATGTAATTATTTTTAATAAATATGTATTAAGTGGACACTACATCCCAGAAATTGTGCTCGTTTCTGGGATACAGTAGAGAAAAAAACAGGTACAAGTCCTCTACTCATGGACCTCATAATCTAGGGATTAAAGAAAAGTCTACTGGTTAAAGAGAATAAATGGGACTCTTCCCTCATGGGCCATGCAATGCATCAGTTCGAAGGTACACTGGGAATATCTGGATACACATTTTGCCCAAGGCTACTGGGCATGTCATGGATCTAGTGTTCCACAAAGCAGGCTTTGGGAAATGCTTGTCAAGACCACCTGCTGTGAGCATCATAAGAAAACGAACTCTACACCACTGCCAATTTTCAAAGCATTCCAACATTTAAAAAAATGTATATAATCCTAGATGACTCAACTAGTCTGATCTCTGACGACTCGTGAGGCATCTTGAGAACTCCTGTGTCTTGGACCATCTTCTCGACATGGGTCATCCTCGTCCTTGGAGTATGGTGACATATCCATTATGAGACCCCCCCCATCTGGCTGGTCGGTGACTGGAGGGCCTTGTTCTGCATTTACATCAGTGTATGGTTCTGTCTTTGGAGTCACTTCTTATAGGAAATGCACTTCTTAGACCGGAAATGCCTGTAGAGAGATTTCAGCCATAAAATATACACTCTCCCCACACTCAAATCCGGCAGAAAAATCCAATCGAAAGAGAGATTTCCGCTTTCTCCCATCCCTGCCTGCGGACACAATTAGGTGCTTCTTCCTATGTATTTACAGAATACTGTACCTATAACGATCTGTAGCATTTATCACAGTAGCTTTTTTTTTTTTATACAGCAGGTTCTTATTAGTCATCCATTTTATACACATCAGTGTATACATGTCAATCCCAATCTCCCAATTCATCACACCACCACCACCACCCCCCGCTGCTTTCCCCCCTTGCTGTCCATACGTTTGTTCTCTACATCTGTGTCTCAATTTCTGCCCAGCAAACCGGTTCATCTGTACCATCTTTCTAGGTTCCACATATATGTGTTAATATGCGATATTTGTTTTTCTCTTTCTGACTTACGTCACTCTGTATGACAGTTTCTAGATTCAGCCACGTCTCTACAAATGACCCAATTTCGTTCCTTTTTATAGCTGAGTAATACTCCATTGTATATATGTACCACATCTTCTTTATCCATTCGTCTGTCGATGGGCATTTAGGTTGCTTCCATGACCTGGCTATTGTAAATAGTGCTGCAATGAACACTTTGGTAGATGACTCTTTTTGAACTATGGTTTTATCAGGGTATATGCCCAGTAGTGGGATTGCTGGGTCATATGGTAGCGCTATTTTTCATTTTTTAAGGAACGTCCATACTGTTCTCCATAGTGGCTGTACCAATTTACATTCCCATCAACAGTGCAAGAGGGTTCCCTTTTCTCCACACCCTCTCCAGTATTTGTTGTTTGTAGATTTTCTGATGATGCCCATTCTAACTGGTGTGAGGTGATACTTCACTGCAGTTTTGATTTGCATTTCTCTAATAATTAGTGATGTTGAGCAGCATTTCATGTGCTTCTTGGCCATCTGTATGTCCTCTTTGGAGAAATGTCTATTTAGGTCTTCTGCCCATTTTTGGATTGGGTTGTTTGTTTTTTTAATATTGAGTTGTATGAGCTGTTTATATATTTTGGAGATTAATCCTTTGTCCGTTGATTCGTTTGCAAATGTTTTTTCCCATTCTGAGGGTTGTCTTTTCATCTTGTTTGTAGTTTCCTTTGCTTTGCAAAAGGCTTTAAGTTTCATTAGGTCCCATTTGTTTATTTTTGGTTTTATTTCCATTACTCTAGGAGGTGGATCAAAAAAGATCTTGCTGTGATTTCTGTCAAAGAGTGTTCTTCCTATGTTTTCCTCTAAGAGTTTTATAGTGTCCAGTTTTACATTTAGGTCTCTAATCCATTTTGAGTTTATTTTTGTGTATGGTGTTAGGGAGTGTTCTAATTTCATTCTTTTACATGTAGCTGTCCAGTTTTCCCAGCACCACTTATTGAAGACACGGTCTTTTCTCCATTGTATATCCTTGCCTCCTTTGTCATAGATTAGTTGACCATAGGTGCGTGGGTTTATCTCTGGGCTTTCTATTCTGTTCCATTGATCTATATTTCTGTTTTTGTGCCAGTACCATATTGTCTTGATTACTGTAGCTTTGTAGTATAGTCTGAAGTCAGGGAGTCTGATTCCTCCAGCTGTTTTTTTCCCTCAAGACTGCTTTGGCTTTTCGGGGTCTTTTGTGTCTCCATACAAATTTTAAGATTTTTTGTTCTAGTTTCCTAAAAAATGCCATTGGTAATTTGATAGGGATTGCATTGAATCTGTAGATTACTTTGGGTAGTACAGTCATTTTCACAATATTGATTCTTCCAATCCAAGAACATGGTATATCTCTCCATCTGTTGGTATCATCTTTCATTTCTTTCAACAGTGTCTTATAGTTTTCTGCATACAGGTCTTTTGTCTCCTTAGGTAGGTTTATTCCTAGGTATTTTATTCTTTTTGTTGCATTGGTAAATGGGAGTGTTTCCTTAAAATCTCTTTCAGATTTTTCATCATTAGTGTATAGGAATGCAAGAGATTTCTGTGCATTAATTTTGTATCCTGCAACTTACCAAATTCATTGATTAGCTCTAGTAGTTTTCTGGTGGCATCTTTAGGATTCTCTTTGTATAATATCATGTCATCTACAAACAGTGACAGTTTTACTTCTTCTTTTCCAATTTGTATTCCTTTTATTTCTTTTTCTTCTCTGATGGCCGTGGCTAGGACTTCCAAAACTATGTTGAATAATAGTGGTGAGACTGGACATCCTTGCCTTGTTCCTGATCTTAGAGGAATGATTTCAGTTTTTCACCATTGAGAATGATGTTTGCTGTGGGTTTGTCATATATGGCCTTTATTATGTTGAGGTAGGTTCCCTCTATGCCCACTTTCTGGAGAGTTTTTATCATAAATGGGTGTTGAATTTTGTCAAAAGCTTTTCCTGCATCTATTGAGATGATCATATGGTTTTTATTCTTCAGTCTGTTAATAGGGTGTATCACACTGATTGATTTGTGTATATTGAAGAATCCTTGCATTCCTGGGACAAATCCCACTTGACCATGGTGTATGATCCTTTTAATGTGTTGTTGGATTCTGTTTGCTAGTATTTTGTTGAGGATTTTTGCATCTATGTTCCTCAGCGATATTGGCCTGTAGTTTTCTTTCTTTGTGACATCTTTGTCTGGTTTTGGTATCAGGGTGATGGTGGCCTCATAGAATGAGTTTGGGAGTGTTCCTTCCTCTGCAATTTTTTGGTAGAGTTTGAGAAGGATGGGTGTTATCTCTTCTCTAAACGTTTGATAGAATTCACCTGTGAAGCCATCTGGTCCTGGACTTTTGTTTGTTGGAAGAGTTTTAATCACAGTTTCTATTTCATTACTTGTGATTATGTGATTGGTCTGTTCATATTTTCTATTTCTTCCTGGTTCAGTCTTGGAAGGTTATACCTTTCTAAGAATTTGTCCGTTTCTTCCAGGTTGTCCATTTTATTGGCATAGAGTTGCTTGTAGTAGTCTCTTAGGATTCTTTGTATTTCTGCGGTGTCTTTTGTAACTTCTCCTTTTTCATTTCTAATTTTATTGATTTGAGCGCTCTCCCTCTTTTTCTTGATGAATATGGCTAATGGCTTATCAATTTTGTTTATATTCTCAAAGAACCAGCTTTTAGTTTTATTGATCTTTGCTATTGTTTTCTTTGTTTCTATTTCATTTATTTCTGCTCTGATCTTTCCTTCTGCTAACTTTGGGTTTTGTTTGTTCTTCTTTCTCTAGTTCCTTTAGGTGTAAGGTTAGATTGTTTATTTGAGATGTTTCTTGTTTCTTGAGGTAGGCTTGTATAGCTATAAACTTCCCTCTTAGAACTGCTTTTCCTGCATCCCATAGGTTTTGGATCATCGTGTTTTCATTATCATTTGTCTCTAGGTATTTTTTTATTTCCATTTTGATTTCTTCAGTGATCTCTTGGTTATTTAGTAATGTATTGTTTAGCTTCCATGTGTTTGTGCTTTTTACGTTTTTTTCCCTGTAACTGATTTCTAATCTCATAGCGTTGTGGTCAGAAAAGATGCTTGATATGATTTCAATTGTCTTAAATTTACTAAGGCTTGATTTGTGACCCAAGATGTGATCTATCCTGGAGAATGTTCCGTGCACACTTGAGAAGAAAGTGTAATCTGCTGTTCTTGGATGGAATGTCCTATAAATATCAACTAAATCTATCTGGTCTATTGTGTCATTTAAAGCTTGTGTTTCCTTATTAATTTTCTGTTTGGATGATCTGTCCATTGGTGTAAGTGAGGTGTTAAAGTCCCCCACTATTATTGTGTTACTGTCAATTTCCTCTTTTATAGCTGTTAGCAGTTGCCTTATGTATTGAGGTGCTCCTATGGTGGGTGCATACATATTTATAATTGTTATATCTTCTTCGTGGGTTGATCCCTTGATCATTATGTAGTGTCCTTCCTTGTCTCTTGTAACATTCTTTATTTTAAAGTCTATTTTATCTGATATGAGTATAGCTACTCCAGCTTTCTTTTGATTTCCATTTGCATAGAATATCTGTTTCCATTCCCTCACTTTCAGTCTGAATGTGTCCCTAGGTATGAAGTGGGTATCTTGTAGACAGCATTTAGATGGGTCTTGTTTTTGTATCCATTCAGCAAGTCTGTGTCTTTTGGTTGGAGCATTTAATCCATTCACCTTTAAGGTAATTATCGATATGTATGTTCCTATTACCATTTTCTTAATTGTTTTGGGTTGTTTGTGTAGGTCCTTTTCTTATCTTGTGTTTCTCACTTAGAGAAGTTCCTTTAGCATTTGTTGTAGAGCTGGTTTGGTTGTGCTGAATTCTCTTAGCTTTTGCTTGTCTGTAAAGCTTTTGATTTCTCCATCAAATCTGAATGAGATCCTTGCCGGGTAGAGTAATCTTGGTTGTAGGTTCTTCCCTTTCATCACTTTAAGTATATCATGCCACTCCCTTCTGGCTTGTAGAGTTTCTGCTGAGAAATCAGCTGTTAACCTTATGGGAGTTCCCTTGTGTGTTATTTGTCATTTTTCCCTTGCTGCTTTCAATAATTTTTCTTTGTCTTTAATTTTTGCCAATTTGATTACTATATGTCTTGGCGTGTTTCTCCTTGGGTTTATCCTGTGCTTCCTCGACTTGGGTGGCTATTTCCTTTCCCGTGCTAGGGAAGTTTTCGACTATAATCTCCTCTAATATTTTCTCAGGTCCTTTCTCTCTCTCTTCTCTTTCTGGGACCTCTATAATGTGAATGTTGTTGCGTTTAATGTTGTCCCAGAGGTCTCTTAGGCTGTTTTCATTTCTCTTCATTCTTTTTTCTTTATTCTGTTCCACAGCAGTGAATTCCACCATTCTGTCTTCCAGGTCACTTATCCGTTCTTCTGCCTCAGTTATTCTGCTATTGATTCCTTCTAGTGTAGTTTTCATTTCAGTTATTGTATTGTTCATCTCTGTTTGTTTGTTCTTTAATTCTTCTAGGTCTTTGTTAAACATTTCTTGCATCCTCTCAACCTTTGCCTCCATTCTTCTTCTGAAGTCCTGGATTATCTTCACTATCATTATTCTGAATTCTTTTTCTGGAAGGTTGCCTATCTCCACTTCATTTAGTTGTTTTTCTGGGGTTTTATCTTGTTCCTTCATCTGGTACATAGCCCTCTGCCTTTTCATCTTGTCTATCTTTCTGTGGATGTGGCTTTTGTTCCACAGGCTGCAGGATTGTAGTTCTTCTTGCTTCTGCTGTCTGCCCTCTATCACAGTAGTTATTATTCATGACAACCATGCAGGGTTCCCTATTTTCCACCAGGCACTTTGCAAAATATTTTCCATGTATTATTGCTTCTTTTCCCAACTCATAAGTGGCAGATACTATCACCACTCCTGTTTTAAAGATGAGAACACTGGGGCTCAGAAAGGCTAAATAACTTGCCCTAAAAATATGAAGAGTAAATGGAAGACCAAAATTTGAATCCAAGCTAATCTGATTCCCAAGTCCACACTCTCTCCTCTACATTTTCCAATTCATGGCTTAAGGTTCCGTCACCTCCAGCTTAGGTCTTCAGTTTCTTGAGTGATTTCTTTGAGTTTCAAACAACACATAACACAGTTCATGGTACCTCGTGAGTGCTCAGCAGAGACTAACTGAATGAGCTGCGAGAGGCAACATGGTACCAAGGAACGAGCTTTGGGTTAGAAAGCAAGAAAACTGGATCCTTCTCCAGGCTTTGTAACTAATCCATGATGTGACCTGAGCAAGACCCTTCCTCCTTTCTGCACCTTTGTCTTCCCATCTGTAAAATGTGAGGACTGGAAGAGATGATTTCTAACATGATCCCTCTGTCTTAGTCCAAGTGACCTACAGTGCAAGCTGCTGCCACATTTTTTTTTTTTAATGGGAATTCCCAAGAGGATAGAGATGGTGTTGTCTATTCCCGACATCCTTAGCGCTTACCAGAGGGCCAGGCACAGAGTCGATGCTCAGTCAGTACTTGTCAAATGAATGAATAATGAATGAATGAATGAATGAATGGATACTGACAACCACTCGAACCTCCGCTGAGAATAACCTAGAAACACCTCCCACACCCCAAATCCCAGAAAGAAGCAAAAGCCATTTCCTTGTAAGGGAAGATAGATCCACCAGTGAACCGCAGCACAGACCCAAGCCTTCAAGAATGGGAGTGGCTGGAGGCCAGCCAATAGGGGCAGACGGAAGCTGGGGAGGAGGGGGAGGCCCCTCAGATCCCCCTCCCCACCCCAGACCCCACCCATGAACTTCAAATTCCTGGGTCAGACCTTTCATCACTAGCATGGAGCCTCTGGAAAATATACATGAGAAGGGTCCAAGTCTAGTTTTTGCAAGGTCTTTGCCCCATCTCTCACCCTCCCCTGACACAGACGAAGAAGAGATCAAGAAGCCAAGAGACAGAACACTGTAAAAACCCCTTTGTGCAAAATAAATAAATAAATAAATAAATAAATAAATAAATAAATAAATAAGTCGATCCAAGACCTCATCTTTCTAGTTATAAAAACATGTTTTCTTTGCTTTCTGACCCTCTAGCATTTTGGAGTTTGGGGAGTTCACTGGGTGCCTAGTGTCCATGAACACTTGGAAAGTTCATCACCCTGACCCTTCTTGGCTGTCAAATCTTAACACTTGTGGCTGGAAAGTACTTTGGCTTTGGAAAAAACAAAAAAATCTGGTATTGTTTTTGTTTTTGTTTCCAAACATCCTCATCACTGAGCTCCCACTTTGGGACTTTGTGCTGGGTTTTCTCTGATAGCTTATAGATTCGCAAACACATAGCCAGAGTTTTCCTTTTCCCATGGACTCTGTGGAATTCACCTGCAAACTTGGTGATTATTTATGTTCTAACATACTTTCGGTCAAGCCACCCAGGACTTCATATCCACAGGAAAACTGACAAATCCAATCAACTCTCCAAATACCGTTCTGTAAAGTCTTATTCATTTGGATGCCATCAGTTCAGAATTTTTGGATAATTCAGACAGTCTGGATGGAAGTTGCTTTTTGCACAGCTCTACCAAAAAAAAATTTTCTTAAGAAATTGATAATGCAAAGCAGACCGTTGCAGCTGAGAATAAACTGTCTTCAAGTTCTTCAGAGTGGCATTCACTGACAGGCAATCAACGATTAATTACAAATTATTTTTATCAAATAATTAAAATGAATTCCAGGCAACTCACCACACCTTGGGAATAGTATAGGATAGAGGCAAAGAAAATAAAAAGAAAAAAAGAGTTTCAATCCATCATGCATGGGCTCAAATTCCAGCTTTGCCACTCATGTGTTTCCGTTACCGTGCATAAACTACTTCACTTCTCTGAGCCTTAATTCTGACATATGGAAAAGTGTGCAGGAGGGACATAAGAACTGGAAATCACATAGGTAAAGGCAGAGTTTCCAAAACTATGCTCAGAAGGATTGTAAGTTCACAAGATGTTAACACATATTGAATGAAAAAGAGATCCATGGTTGAATAAGTTGGGGATAAACCAGGCTAAACAAAATTAAGTATGTTTGCTTGCTTTTTGCATTTGTTTATTTGTAGACCTTCTCAATGCCTTTAGTACTGCGCTTTATGTTGTGAATTTCCAAAAGGAGGATAGACTAAGCATTTTTTCCCAAATTTCTTTCACCAGGAAACTCTTTCTGTTGAAACACTTTTTGACCTCTTACAGAACTCCCACTGAACATAGCTTGGAAAACAAAGCCCTACAATCTGTGGTCTGAACTTTGTCTCCAGTAGGGGTATTGAGCCCTTATGGAGACATTCATACTCTATCCCCAAATCCTCTTGGGACCAAGGCCAAACCTAGAAGATAGAGTTCATGACCAGGAAACCATATTTTGGCATATGAAGCCATAGTCTTACAGACTCCCCACAAACCATCCTAGAAAAGGTAACTTACAGGATTTTTGTTAGATGTACCTGGAAGCCATTATATCTGGATGCTAGGATCTTCAAGGTCATTGACTCAAGGCCCTAAAGGTTTCAGAAGATTAAGGAAATGGACTGGAGAGAGAAAGCATGGGAGGGAGGCAAGGAATCTAATTCTGGCACTTGATAAGTATGTTAAGTAAAGGAGAGTTTGGGAAATCACTAACGTAATGAAAAAGAGAAACCATATAGAATAAAATTCGAGTCTTGTTATCAGTTTTCCTTCTGGGAACTATGGTAAATGCAGCTGTCCTTATCCTCAAGGGACAAAGAGAAGGACATGCAAGGAACTTGGGATGGTATTAAAAGGCGGGTCCAAAAAAATGTCAAGATTAGCCCTTACCCTCATAAGATTGAAAATGGTATTAGCAAGACGGAGTTCTCACCCTCACAATGATCGTTACAACACAGCTCATAGCTAAGAACTAAATGAAAGCTCCAGACTGTAAGATGTTGTTCATTCACGTCTTCATTTATTTGTGCCTTCAAGACTTCCGTGTGTTTGGCACGTGATAGGTGCTAGGGAGAGAGTGGTGACGAGGCTAAATCAAGTCCCTTCCTTCCGGGAGCTTACATTCTAATAGGGGAGTATGGCAGAGGCAATGATGTTCACCAGCTCTCCGTGTGTGCCTCCGTATTTCCCAGCTGCCCTTGAAATTAGGTTGGGGTCACGTGACTGGGTTCTGTTTGATGGGAACGTGGGCAGAGATGGCCCCACCTTTAAAAACACCCTCCCATGTGACTCTCCAGCCTTTTCTTCCTCCACTGTGATGACCTTAGGGGGTCACGTGCTCTTTTGGAAGAGTAAAAAAGATGGAGAAGGGCTGTCCAAGTACATAGGACTATGACGTGAGAGAGAAAAATAAACTTTTATTGAGTTAGGCACTGAGATTTAGGGGGTCTTCTCTGTAGTACGCATGAACAAGAGTGGCCATGTCTGGCCCATGTGCAAGTGAACAGGGAAAAACAGACCAAAAAGAGAGGAGTTGATATAAAAAGACAGAAAACCAAGGTGAGAAGCCACGTGAACCAAGACAGATGAACAAAGTCATCTTGGATCCTGAGTTGGGGGCTCCTGCTTCTAGGTCCTTGTGAGGTCTACCATGTACCCTTGCCCTTGCTTTCTTCAACATACCCCAATGTCCTCCAATACTTCCATGTTTGGGGTACAATTTACAGTAAACTTTTGCTCCCGATGACTAAAAAGTCCTTGACTAACTCAACACATTATGGCTAGAGCAGTGAATGGGTAGAAGAATGGAACAGTCTTCCCTCTTAAACCAAAACAGAAAAAGCACATATAGGGCACTATATAAGCATGCCATAGCCTGGCCTTCAAGTAGCACACAGTAGGCTCATAAAAGTTTGAGCAAATTGTAACGGGAGGGACAGAGAAGAACACTGAGAAGATGAATATTTTTTAAATAAAAGTCTTTTTTCTAAATGTTGTTCGAAAGGTCATTTTACAATTTAATAAAACAAAAATAATAACATAGTGAAAAACTGCCAAGATCACGGAGTTAGGACTCATTATGTGCTGAAAGAGCTTGAAATAAAAGACAACTCTTAAGTACCGTGCATTATAATTATTTGCTACTTTAAAGAACCACAGTCAGTCCTCCGGCTGACTAATCTCGACTCTCCGTCAAGAACTGGAGATAATGTTGGGAGGACTGTCTCATTCTGGGGCCTGGCTTCCTCTGCCAGGTTCCCCCAGGAGCCTGTCTGTGTGACAAGGAGGACTTCATCACCAATCTCTTCTTTGGCTCTCCCTAACCTTGCCTGGGAGGGAAAGGGGCAAAAAATAAAAGGGAAAAATAGTCTCAGTGAGAGAAATAACTGAAAGATCATGGGGAAAGAAATCCAGCAGATGAGTTTCTTAATGAAAGGGTCTACATGTTTCTTATCATTTCTTTGTTCCCCCTCTAGGGTAGGGACTGAGTCTGGGCGCTTCACCATTGTACTCACAGCCTCCTAGAGCAGTGCTGGGCACAGAATAGAGGATCAATGACCATCTGCTGATTGAATGAACAAATGAATGAGAGTATCCTTTACTTTCTTGTTTCTAGATTGTTGTCAATTCTGAGATCTAAGACTATCTCAATATAAGAAAATATTTCAGGTCATAAACTATGGAATCTCTGACCAAATGTGGAATAGCCAGGGAAGCCTCTCACATGAGTTGGAAGATTTCAGCAACTGTGGTGAAGCCCAGAAAGGGAAAAATATTTCATTACGGTTACGCAGAGATGCTTCTTTGTTCTTCTAATGGTCATTAAAATCAGGACCTGGTGTGCGCTAGGTTCATGCTAAGACCAGAGGTGATTAAGAAACAGTACTTCTTCTTCCATACAGATAGCCAATGAACACATGAAAAGATGCTCAACATCACTAATCATTAGAGAAATGCAAATCAAAACCACAATGAGGTATCACCTCACACCGGTCACAATGGCCATCATCAAAAAATCTAGAAAAATTAAATGCTGGAGAGGGTGTGGAGAAAAGGGAACCCTCTTGCACTGTTGGTGGGAATGTAAACTGATACAGCCACTATGGAGAACAGTATGGAGGTTCCTTAAAAAACTAAAAACAGAACTACCGTATGACCCAGCAATCCCACTACTGAGCATATACCCTGAGAAAACCATAATTCAAGAATAGACATGTACCACAATGTTCATTGCAGCTCTATTTACAATAGCCAGGACATGGAAGCAACCTAAGTGTCCATCGACAGATGAATGGATAAAGATGTGGCACATATAAGCAATGGAATATTACTCAGCCATAAAACGGAACGAAACTGAGTTATTTGTAGTGAGGTGGACGGACCTAGAGCCTGTCATACAGAGTGAAGTAAGTCAGAAAGAGAAAAACAAATACTGTATGCTAACACATATATATGGAATCTAAAAAAACAGTACAGATGAACCTGGTGGCAGAGCAGGAATACAGTTGCAGACGTAGAGAACGGACTTGAGGACACGGGGTTTTGGGGGTGGGGAGGGGGAAGCTGGGACGAAGTGAGAGAGTAGCATTGACATATATACACTACCAAATGTAAAATGGATGGCTAGTGGGAAGCTGCTGATTCACTTTGTTGTACAGCAGAAACTAACACAACACTGTAAAGCAATTATACTCCAATAAAGATGCGAAAAAAAAAAAAAAAAAGAAAAGAAATGTTACTTCTTCTTCAGCAGAAAGGACAGACCTGTAAAATGGTCTACACTCTAGCCCAGCACTATCCAGCAGAAATCTAAGGGAAGCCACATTTGTCATTTTAAATTTTCGAGTAGTCACATTTTTAAAAAGTGAAAAGTAACTTGTGAAATAAATTTAATATTATTAAATGTGTTAACGTATTAAATATACTACTAAAATGTATAGTTTTAACCTAATACAGCCAAAATATGATCATTTCATCATGTGATCAAGATAAAAATTATCAATGAGATATTTTACATTCTTTTTGCATCCTAAGGCTCCAAAAAGAGGTATATTTTATACTAACAGCCCTTCTTATTTGGACACCAAATTTTCATCGAAAATTCCTGATCTATATTTAGGAGTCATAATATTTACAGTTGAAAAGTTCAGATTCACATACTAAAGTTGTTTCAGACATACTTAAAAGCCTTCCAGTAGCTGAATCACGTCAGTTTTAAAATCTGAATTTAAATTAATCAACATTAAATAAAATGAAAAATTCAGTTCTTAAGTTGCATAAGCCACTCTTCAAGTGCTGAAAAGTCCCAGTACCTACTGGCTACCACATTGGACAAGTATAGATCTAGAATAGTTCCATCACTGCAGAAAGTTCTGTGGGACAGCATTACTCTTGGTGGTCTAAGAAACCTACAAACATTGAGGATAACCACGTGTTTTGCCCTTTTTTATATCCCCGAGAGCAATGATTAATTCATAAGATTCCGTAAATGATTGCTGAAAGAATGAATGAATGAATGACCGTGCTGTCACATTACAGAGGCTGGAGGGTTTAAAGAAAACTTGACAGAAGAAGGGACATTTATGATAGGTCTTCATGGTTGAATAGAAGTCCACTAGGCAAACAATAAGGCAAAGACAGAGGAAGAGCCTGGTACATAGGTGCTGGATTACAAAATGATCTACTGTGTTGTTAAGAGCATGGTTTTTCATTTGTTTTGCAAAATCAAGGTGAAATTGAACTTCTTCTGCACTACTTTCCAGCTGGGTGTCTTTGGAAAAATCACCTAACCTCTCTTAGCCTTGGTTTCCTCATCTGTAAAATGGGAGTACTAATTTCATTAGTTTTGAGGACTCATGAGGTTATAGATGCAGGGTGTTCACCACAGTGCCTGGTACATAACAAACAGTCAAAAAACATTAAATGTCAGTCATTATCGTGTCCAGTGTTTAGTGAGAAGTGGATTGTGGCGGCACAGCAGGGTGCCAGATAGCCCCCGACCCTGACATCTCTTCTCCTCCTCTGTCTTAGTGCCCTGATTTTTAACAGTGTAGTTATGTCCCAGTTAAAAGCCCACTTCTCTCAGCCTTCTTAGAACCAAGAGAAGCCATGGGCCCTAGTGTAAGTCAATAAAGTTTAAATGAATGACCTGTGTGTTATTTCTAGGAAGTTTCTTGGTGGGGGGGGGGGTTTCTCTTCCGCCTTCCTCCCCTCCTGTCCCAAAAGCAAGTGATGCACTAAGTTTGGCAGAGCAGGAAATCAGAAGGCACCTGAGTCCCTGATGAGCGAGTAGTTCTAAGTGAGAGAAGCCATAGGTAATGTCTCCAGTCTTCCTTGTCCTCGGAACCAGCTCATCAAGGACCATCTCTTAGGATGAGAACAAAGTTTGGACAACATAGTTTAGGTGATGAGGATGGAATCGTTAATAGCTGAGATGCCGGTGGACCAGGAAGACCGTCTATAAAGAGTGTGTGCACTTTCTCACGCTCTGGGAGGCTGGAGGGATGGTGAGGTGCCATCAGGGCCGATGGTCACCTTACAGCTACATGGCTGGGCCTGGTCATCAGTTTGTGAGGTCAAGAGGACCAAAGGTGACTTGTTGGCCAACAGCAGTGGTGGCTTCACCATCTGGTGTGGGTTTGTCATTTTTCTGCTACGCCTGCAGCTGCGTGTTTATTGTGGTTCTCCTGCTGACTGTCAATTGACATTAGACGCTAAGGAATGTTGTCGTGTCTCTCAAATCTATTGTGTTTCTCGTAAACTGTTGTTTGTTGTGGCCGAAAAATTGAATGATGGGATTTTTTTCAGGCTGTATTTTTCGAGCAGTCGTTTGATGTTTGGAAGAGAACATTTGCTTATGTGTTTTTAAACCATCAAAAATGGGAAGAAAGTCAATAAGTTACTCCTTGCTGTCCTTCAAAGAAACCCAAGCATGGCTTTGGACATCCTTTGTCTTAAATACTCTACCAAAACTTGGTACATTGAGCCAAGTAGACTGGAATTATTCACAGAGAGGAAAGTATCTTATAAGCCCCCAACTAGGTTGTGGTATCCTTCATAAAAGAAATAAAGGCATCATTCCAGAGACTCACTGTGAAGTTTTGTTATTATAGTCCAACAGAGAACTTAAGTGATTCTATATTCCTGGAGTTACTTCATCAGGAATTGGGTTCCTTGACTTGCTGCCTATGTAGGTATGGCTTTCAGATGAAATGAAATAGATCCATCAGGCCCCTTGCACTTGCTGGGTGAAGTGAGCCTTGAGTTATCAATAAATTGGAATTATTATTGTTAACTATAGTTATTACAATGATTTTTCAAAAATTTTTTTTGATGTGGACCATTTTTAAAGTCTTTATTGAATTTGTTACAATATTGCTCCTGTTTTATGTTTTGGTTTTTTTGGCCACGGGGCATGTGGGATCTTAGCTCCCTGAACAGGGATTGAACCCGCACCCCCTGCATTGGAAGGCAAAGTCTTAACCACTGGACCGCCAGGGAAGCCCCTACAATGATTTTTGAATAACCCTGACAGCTATATTTTCTTCATGCTAAGAATAGATAGATTCCATCGGCAACTTCCTATAAGTGCGGTGCTAAGCACTTTATATAAGTCATCTCAAATCTCCCAACAATCTTAGAGGCAGGAGTTGTTATTAACGGCATTTCACAGGAGGAAACTGAGGATCAGAGAAGTTAAGCAATTGTGCAACGTCACACAGCTGAGACCGGTGTCAAAAACAAGCCTGCTAGACTCTGAGAGTCCTGAACTTAATGCGTTAAGCTATGTTGTGATTAATGCTTCATATTTAGCTACTATAAAACCAGGTAATGAGCCTCTTACACCATTAGCCAACTATATTGTTTAATATTACTCCATGGGCAAAGCATTTGGGAAGATATTTTTTCTGCAATGCTTTAAAGCCACGTATTCTTGGACCTTGCTTTTCCCATCCTCAAAATGGGGTGTTGACTTCAACAGTTTGTTCTGAGGATTAACGAGGCAATGGATGAGAAGGATTCAGAGAGATGGGAATAGGAGCCTGAGTCTCCGCTAAAGGGATATGAAATGGTAGGGTTTTTTCATCTGAGCTGGTTCCCTCCATTTGCATTTGAACTCAAAGGGGGAAGGGATACATTTTCAAAATGGAACCCAAGGCTGTTTAACTCAATCCTGTCATATCATTACAGGCCTCCCCAGATGAGGTTAGTGGCTCCCAGTTATTCATAATTAATTCTGTTAACCACGCACATGTCAAAAAAATACAACTGCCAAATTTAGTGAGTGGAGATGTTCCCAGTTCCCACCCACAGTCAAACATCTGTGGAAATTCCAAAGAGGGTCTTCAGGCACAGCTGAAACCTCTCATGTGGGGCTACTCTTGCGGACAGGAATGATGCTGGGCCAGTCCACCCTGGTTTTCCAGAAAGTATCTGGGCTTTCCAAGTCTTGGGCAATATTAGCCAAGGATTGTTTATCTGTTTTGATTGTTGCGCTCTTTCCAAGTTGAAGACATCTGTGAAGTGTTTTCTTGATTGCAAATATGGACCCTGTTTAGTTTGCTTGTGTGTGTTTTGCTCCATGTAGAAAAATCACCAAAGAGAATAAAGGTCATCTAGAGGGAAAAGAAGTTCCCCCAACGGGAAATAAAATGAGAAGAAAAAAAAAAAAAAAAAAAAAAAGCAGGAGTGCTGTTGCATCTACCGTGATGTGCTCTGCACACAAGGGCCATGTGTGCATTATTGGCTGATAGGAGCTGGTAGAACCTTGAGAAAGAACACATACTAAAGTCAGTCAGAGCTGTGCTAAAATCTCAGCTCTGCTCTTGTAAGCTGTGTGACCTTGAGCTAGTGACCTCACCTTTCTGAGCCTCCGTGACCTTTTCTGAAAATTGGGAAGAGGGGTGGTAAATAATAATTACTGGTGATATTTGTTGAACCTTTACTATGTGTCATTAGTCCTCTTAATTCTCACGACACATCTTTGAGCTCTGAGATATCACGCCCATTTCACAGAAGATGAAGACTCGGAACACCTTCCCCATAGTCACAGGATAAATGGTAGAACCAGGAAAGGATCAGTATGCTATCTGGCTCCGGAGAGTAAGCTCCTAACGTGGTTTTAACACAAAGCGTTGATGTGAGAATTTAGTGAGAAGATTCAAGTAAAGTGCCACCTCCTAACAGAATTATTCATCAAGAGTATTGGCAATAAAAGCAAAAATAAACAAGTGGAACTATATCAAACTCAAAAGTTTCTGCACAGAAAAGGAAATCATCAACAGAGTGAAGAAACAAGCTATGGAGAGGGAGAAAATATTTGCAAACTGTATATCTGATAAAAGGTTACTATCCAAAATATACAAGGAACTCCTACAACTCAACAGCAAAGAAACAACCCAATTTAAAAATAAGCAAAGGAACCAAATGGACATTTCTCCCCAAAAAGACATACAAATGGCCAAAAGGTCCCGGAAAAAGTGCTCAACATCACTAATCATCAGGGAAATCAAAACCACAAGGAGATATCACCTCACGCCTGTTAGAATGGCTAATTATAAAAAAACAAGAACAAAAAATAGCAAATGTTATCAAGAATGTGAAAGGGAATCTTGCACACTGCTGGTGGGAATGGAAATTGGTGCGGCCACCATGGAAAACAGGATGGAGGCTCCTCAAATAATTAAAAACAGAACTACCACATGACCCAGCAATTCCACTCTGGATATTTATCCAAAGGAACTGAAATCAGGACCTCTAAGCCATATCTGCATTCCCATGTTCATTACAGCATTATTCACAATAGCAAAGACATGGAAGCAGCCTAAATGTCCATCAGCTGGTGAATGGATAAAGAAAATGTGGTATTTACATACATATGAATATTATTCAGCCTTAAAAAAGAAGGAAATCCCATCATTTGTGACAACATGGATGAGTCTGGAGGACACTATGCAAAGTGAAACAAGCCAAACACAGAAAGACAAATACAATATATCGCTTATATGAGGAATCTCATAGGAACAGACAGTAGAATGGTGGTTGCCAGGCGCTCGAGGGAAACAGACAGGTGTCAGTCTAAGGGTGCAAATTTTCAGTTATGCAAGATGAATAAATCCTAGAGCTCTACAGACAGCACAGCGCCTGTAGTAGCAATGCTGTATTGTGCACTCAAAGATTAGTTAGGAGAGTAGATCTTATGTTATTATTATCTTATGAATAGTCAAGGGAAGGAAGGAAGGAAGAAAGGAAGGAAGGAAGGAAGGAGGAAGGAGAGAGAGAGAAAGAAAGAAAGAAAGAGAGAGAGGGAGGGAGGGAGGAAGGAAGGAACTTTTGTAATGATGGATAGGTTTACGGTATAGATGTAGAGAAGGTTTCATGGGTATATACTTATCTGCAATATCATCAAGTGGTATGTATTATATACGTACAGCTTTTTGTATATCAATCATACCTCAATAAAATTGTTTTTTTTAAAGATTCTAACTATTTACACCCCCCCCAAAAAAAACAAGTACTACCTCCTAGGCATGACATACTCAATTAAAATAGGATATAGAGGATATAGAGGATAGATGGATATAGAGGTAGATTCATTAAAACACACACACACACACAAACACACACACACACACAAAGAAACTTCCACCTCCAGAGCTAAGGGAAAAAAAGAAAGGTGAGCAGAAAGGAACTCTCAGATAATAAGAGCTTCCCACCACAATGAAGCCATTGATATCCAACAATGAAAGGTCCGAGGGGGGAAGAGATTTGATGGAAACGTGATAGATGTGGGAAAAGACTAATAAAGCCTCTATTCTTCCAATGACCCTGGCCACTGAGGCACCAGGATGTGACAGGGGTTGAACATCAGCTCCCAGGGGGCCAACAGGTCACGACTGTCAGGAAATTCCTGTGGGTCAAACTAACAGATACATGGAGAACCTTCCATGTTAGAGACTGTGTCAGTGAACAAATGCACAGCATCAATTAGAGCCTTGGAGCGAGCTTCGGAATCGATCCCTTCTTATTGCAGATTCCCAGAAGGCATGTGCACGTTCAGCCGTGTAGGTGCAACATCATTTACTGAACCATTGCTATGTCCGAATTCCAATTTGGGGGCTGTGGGAAACAGGACTCTGGTCATCACCGCCATGGTACTTAGAACACAAATGGCGACAATTTCGAATCCATGTGGCAGAATTAGAAATCACAATGAAATGAAGGTTGTCAATGAAATCGTCAAGTATACGAAAGACACAACATCATCTACACATAAACACTATAAGAAATGAAAAAGCATGGAACCAAAGTTCTGATTTGTTGGAACCTACAGTTAACCAGAATTCTTTCCTCCTATTTCACTTTTAGGAAAAGACATGGATTAGAACAGCGGTCCCCAACATTTTTGGCACCAGGGACCGGTTTCACGGAAGACAATTTTTCCACAGACTGGGATGGGGGAGTGGGGCTGGAGGGGGGATGGTTCAGGCAGTAACGCGAGCGATGGGGAGCCATGGGTTCTCCCACCACTCACCTCCTGCTGTGTGGCCCGGTTCCTAACAGGCTGCGGACCGGTCCATGGGCCGGGGGTTAGAGACCCTGGATTAGAAAGATAAATGAAGGTGGATTCAGAAATTTAGCCAAAAGAGGAGTCAGAACATATTCAGCTTAATTTCCAATACCTTCTGCATCTTTTTCATCTATATTCACTAGATTGTGAGTACCATGAAGATAGAGGCCACATTTTTCTATTCACTGCTGCATCCTTAATACCTAGCAGAGAGCACAGCACTTAGTAGGGGTGTAGCAAATGTTTATTGAATAAATGCTGACCCCTGCCCCACCCGTGTCCCCTAGATATTTAAGCATCAAAGGAAGATTTCAACTGTGATCATCATTGGCCAAGGCAAGAAAGGAGATGCACCTATTTTAGAAAATTTGTCAAAAATGAGGTGTGGTAGATTCAAGATGGCCATAAATTATTTGCTACTTCTCCTACTGAGAGGTGAAAACTAATTCCTTTCCTTGGAAATCTGTACTGATTCTAGTGAACTTTCTGACCAATAGAATCCGGCACAAAGGATGTTCTCAAATTTCTGAGACTAGGTCATAAGAGGCCTTTTGAGTTACACTTTGGCCCCTTGGAACATTCTTTCTATGAGCCCTTAGCTGCCATGGAAGCAGCTCAAGTCTCTCTGCTGGAGACAGGTCACTCGTAGGCAGTCCATTTAGCAGTCCTAACTGAGCCATCCTTCCAGCCGGACCCTCCAGAGAAATGAATGAAACCTTTCTGCACACCCCCATCCCAGGTGTCAGAACACCTTCTCTATAAAATGCCAGATACTGAAGGCTCTACAGGCCACCCAGTGTCTGCTGTAACTAATCAACTCTGCTGTTACAGCAGGAAGGCCATCATAGACAGTATATAAGAGAATGGGCATGGCTGTGTTCCAATAAAACTTTATTTACAAAAACAGCTGCCGGCCTGGATTTGGCCTGCAGGCAATAGTTTTCGGACCTCTGCTCTCGACCATCCCCAGTGACCTCTGTTAGTGCTGCACGGAACAGAAGAATCGCCCAGCTGAGTCCTGCCCAAATTCCTAACCTGCAAGGTAGTTTAAAAATAAAGCAGATTTTGTTTTAAGCCGCTAAGGTTTGGGCCGTTTGTTATGCAGCCATAGATAACTGGAACAAAAGAATTACAACCAAAAAAAGTGTGTAGGGGGTGGGAGGGAGGCAGGGATAACTCAGTCCATCCCCACAAGCACAACAGTTGCTCTACGTGAGGATGGAGGAGTAGAAAATAAAGGCGTTATCACCCAGGACTGGATTATTCTAGCCAGAAGTAAGGACACTTGAGCTCAGAATGAAAGAAGGTGTTGACGATGAGCGAAGGACGCAGAGAAGGGGAGCAGAGCATTGTGCACGGTTGCAGGACATCCTTACTGCAGGAGCCCAGGGGGCGAGGGAGGGCACGGTTCGGGCTATTTTCTACATAGATGATGCCCCCAGGAGATGTTCATCACAGTAACCCCGGTTAAGAAAGAGCAAGAGGTCGTCCCTTAAATAGGCTTTGGAGTCAGATCAACCTGGGTTCACATCCAGCCCAATCTCTTACCTAGGGCACGAGCCTGAACAAGCTTTTTAAACTCTCTGAAGCTCACTTTCCTCAACAGTCCTTAGCTCCTAGGGTGCTTGTGAGAATAAATGAGGCTCTCTAAGTTAAATCTAGAAAAAGGATAGGTCTTCAATAAACAGAGTTTAATATATATGTATTTGTATAAGTGTGTGTGCATGTGTGCACCCACACATACACATATGTTTATAAAGAAAAAACCTACGGGTGCAATAAGACACCACTCAATGGAGCCGAGGGTAGTTGAAAACAAGGGTTTTCCAGAGCACGAGTTCATAAAAGTCATCAAGCATGCCTGGAGCCCTCACTCAAAAATTGTGAGGCACTTTAACACATTATCTGATGTCAGTGTGGTTAAGAATCACCTTGGGGTCCTTGCTGAAATGCATATCCCTTTCCTTCCCCCCACCTCACACCCCCAAGAGATTCTGGTTCAGCAGATCTGGGCTGGGATCCAGGGATCTGAGTTGTTAACAAGCGCCCCAGGGTTTGCTCATCCAAAAAGTCCTCTGGTCGCACTTTGAGAAACTTCTTTCTGTAAGCCTCATGCCATGAAGAAACAGCTCAGAGAGGTGAAGTGGCTTGCCCAAGGTCATCCATCTGGATAGTGGCAGAGGCAGGTCTTTTAATCCATGTCCCGTACTCCAGGCACTCTACAGCATCTGCCTGCAAACTAGGTATGATGACTGGCACTGTTCTTTACTGTATCCCCAGGTTTCTAGCAAAAAAAGAAGCCTGGCTTTGGGAATCTTCCCACCCAATCATCCTATTGTACAGATGGACAAACTGAGATTCCCACGGTGGCAGGCAGTTACCTCCGTTTGCACAGAGAGCAAAAGCCTGGATTCTCAGCCCGGCACACTTTCCTGCCCCCACTTTCAGACTTTGCACCAAGATGATACACTAAATAAACCTGGCATGGGCTCTGGTCATGGTAAACTGAAGCCAAGAGTGATCAAATCCCACTAGTTCCCATTACACTATAAATCTCGGCATTAACGTCAAACGTGGTGAGGAAGCAGAGTCACCAAAACCATCGTGAAATCAGTCCTTTCTTGGTCTGGCAAAATCGATCTCAACCCATCACTCTATTATTCCATGTTATGGCCCCGAGATGAGTCTAAACAATCCCTTTCTATAATTTAAAAAAGCATACTCCTTGCTAATGTCCCAGGCTCCTTTTAGTGAAGGGGAAGTTGCCAGATGGGATGACAGAAAGCCAGACGTGTGAGATGGCTCAGGCCAGCAATACAATGAGCCATTATAAGTTCCGTTTATTTTATTTGGACAACATTTCTCTCAAAACGGGAATTAAAGACTGGAGTCTGCACCCTCTAAACTTTTCTGGACAATGCATGGTCCATCCTTTTTAACACAAAGGGTTGTTTTGTAATCCAGCTACACACACACACACACACACACACACACAAACACACACATACATACATCCCTCTAGAAGTTTATGTTATGGGTGGAATTTCTTCATCAAGTGTATATGTTTAAGACCAGCTACTGTGTAACTCTGGATAAAATATAGAAAAGCACTTTTAGGCTCAATTTCTTAATCCCAAAAATGAGAAAAAAAAAACCAATATCTACAAGGTTTTCATAAAGAGTCAATAAGTATCAAGATTTTGCAGGATGTCAGGCACATAGTAGATGCTAAATAAATCATAGCTGGTCATGACAGCAGCAGGGACAGGAGGGCATGGTTCTGAGATGCTCGGCATCAGAAACTAGACTATTTGGGTTTGTAATTATAGCTGCCGCACTTATTAGCTCGGGAATTTGGGAGAAATGACTTAGCTTCCAGGTACATCAATCCCCTCAAATATAATATGGGGATGGTAATAATAGCATCTACCTTCTAGGATGGGGAGTTTGAAAGGAATAATCCACATGAAGTGTGTGGTGCAGAAAAAGTGCTCGGTAAATGTTAACATCTGGTGCTGCGTATAGCTAATCTGGAAACGGGGTTTCTCCTTTAGTTCCTCTTTGAACTATAAACCCAAAGTCTATAGGTTCTCCAGCGTATTTTCCATGTGGCTCTGGTTGTTTCACTAAGGGCCCCCAAAGAACCACTGTCTCTCTTTCAATAGAGATCAGAAAACCCAGACATCCGTCCCCAAACCATTCTAGGAGAATGCCAAAGCTGGTAGGACCACGGGCTGAGCTAATTGGGTGATTTCCAGACCCAGCTTTGACTAAGAATCACCTGAGGAACCCTGCTAAAAACATAGGTTCACAGGCCTTGGGATAGAGACTCTGACTCCATAAGGCTGGTGCCTGGGGGTCTGCATTTTAATGTCTTTTGTCCCTGGTGATTTTAGCATGGAGGTTCTAGGAAGGCCTTTTGGAGGTCCTGATCCATCTCAGTTGCAATAGATGGAGAAACTGAGGCTCAGAGAAAGAAAAGGACTTGTCCAAGGCCAACCAGTGGCATAGATGGGACTTTAACCCATGCTTCTGAATCTTCTAGACCCTCCCTGTATTTTTTCTTTGGTTGCCTTTGTCCTTAGAACAAACAGGGGGAATCCCAGCCCCTTTATTCAATCTCTAGGTCACAGAAGACCGTGCAGCTTCCTGCAAGAGACCAGCTGGGCCTCAGCCCATCACCGCTTCCCCATTTTTCCCAGAGGTACCCTCTCCCACACTCCATCTTTCTCCTTGCTCAAGCAGAGTTCAGAAAACAGCTAAAACCAAACTGAGGAATAGAAGCAGGGTGGGCTTTTTGTTTTTGTTTTGTTTTGTTTTTTAATTTGTATTTTATATTGGAGTATAGTTGATTAACAATGTTGTGTTCGTTTCAGGTGTACAGCAAAGTGATTCAGTTACACATATACATGTATATATTCTTTTTCAAATTCTTTTCCCATTTAGGTTATTACAGAGTATTGAGCAGAGTTCCCTATGCTAAGCAGCCCTTAAATCTATTAGCAGACCATTAACAATGGATTGACTGGGAATTTTTTCTTTTTCTTTCTTTTTTTTTTTTTGGAATACCGAAATGGCTTTAATATCTCTGATTTCAGTGACAGATTGAGGATGTACCCTGGTATTTAACTGCATCTACTGATGCAGCAGCTTAGTCAAATGGCTATTAGATCTTCAATGGCTGGACACCACTCAGTGCTATCGATATCTTCCATCTCCAAAAGCCACAAGACAGGGCTCTTTCCCTGCTTTTTGCATGAGGTTACGCAGGATTTAGGAGCAAACGGGATTAATGAATCAAAGCTTTAGGAGACATTTGGATAAGTACACCTGATAGTCTAGATTCTGGGGGCTCAGGAGACAGAGTTTATGTGTATATACTTTATGGGGCAGACTTTGTTATGGCCCTCCTAATGGAGGTTCCAATCACGGCAGGAAATAAGATTGTATACAGAAACCCGGAGATGAGGAGAGTATCTGGTGACAGGCCATTCTCCAAGCCAAGCTGGCACGCTAGCAGATTGGCTGGGAGGGAAGAAGAGCTAAAAGCTCAGAGTGAGAGCATGACCTTTCTCTTGTCTGTTTGTTGACCTCCGCTAACACCTTGGTAATGAAGTGACACTACAGATGCTCAGTGAGTGTTTAGCAAAGTTCAACTCATATCTCAGTCTATTCAGTAGGGAACTTCCAATTCCTAAGGCAGGAGCAGTGGAAAGCTGACAACGCAGAGTCAGGAGACAGACAGACCTGAGTTTGCTTGCTAGTCGCTCGCCATCTGTGTGGCTTTGGGCAAGTTGCTTAACCTCTCTGAGCCTCGATTTCTGCATCTATAAAATGGGTTTAATAAGTGCCTCAGGATGTAGTTAGTGATGTGCTGTATGGAAGCATTCAATAAATTGTTGCTGAAGTTTTTGTAGCTATTATTATTTGGATGGTTCAAGATCCCAACATCTCAGATGCCTAGAAAGAGAGATCCTGGGCTATAGCAAGGGCTATGCCACAAAGACATTATTAATGCTTTAGTTAAGGCTCTTATGTTTGCAAGGGAGAGAAACCCAACTCAAATGGGTTTTAGGAAATAAAAATAATATATTGATTCACATAATTAAGAAGCCTAGGAGTAGAGCTGTCTGCCGTCGGGCATGATTGTATCCAGGTACTCAAATGATGTCATCAAGATTTAGCCTCTCTCTTCACAGCATGTAGGTTCCTTCAAAAACTAAAAATAGGGGCTTCCCTGGTGGCGCAGTGGTTAAGAATCCGCCTGCCAATGCAGGGGACACGGGTTCGAGCCCTGGTCCGGGAAGATCCCACATGCCGCGGAGTAACTAGGCCCGTGGGCCACAACTACTGAGCCTGCGCTCTAGAGCCTACGAGTCACTGCTGAGGCCTGTGCGCCCAGAGCCCGTGCTCCGCAACGGGAGGGGCCACCGCGATGAGAGGCCCGTGCACCGCAGGGAAGGGTAGCCCCCACTCGCCTCAACTAGAGAAAGCCCGCGCGCAGCAACGAAGACCCAACGCAGCCAAAAAGAAAAAAGAAAAAACAAATAAATTAAAAAAAAAAAACACTAAACTAAAAATAGAGTTACCATATGATTCAGTGCCCACTCCTGTGCTTATATCCAGAGATAACTATAATTCGAAAAGATACATGCACCCCAATGTTCATTGCAGCACTATTTACAGCAGCGAAGATGTGGAAACAACCGAAATGTCCACCAACAGATGAATGGATAAAGAAAATGTGGTATATTTATACAATGGAATACTACTCAGACGTAGAAAAGAATGAAATAATGCCATTTGCAGCAACATGGATGGACCTAGAGATTATCATACTAAGTGAAATAAGCCAGACAGAGAAAGACAAATATCATATGATATCACTCATATGTGGAATCTAAAAAAATGATACAAATGAACTTATTTACAAAAACGAAATAGACTCACAGACAGAAAACAAACTTATGGTTACCAAAGGGGAAAGGGCAGGGAAGGATAAATTAGGAGTTTGGAATTAACAGATGCACACTGCTATATATAAAACAGATAACCAATAAGGACCTACTGTATAGCACACGGAACTATACTCAGTATCTTGTAATAACCTATAAGGGAAAAGAATCTGAAAAAGAATATATATATATATATATATATGTATCTATATATTTACAATGTTGTGTTAGTTTCAGGTACAGCAAAGTGACTCAATTACATATAACTTATACAACACTGTAAATCAACTATACTTCAATTTAAAAAAAAAAAGGTGCTCTCGATAAAAATTTAAAATAAACTTCTTTCATTGATTACTCCAAAAAAAAAAGAAAAGAAAAAAAAGAAAAAGAACCCAACTGAAGCTTCAGCGACAGTCCCTATAGCCAGCTTCCTACCTGAACCACCTTAGCCCTCCGTCTGAGGGCGCTCTCTGGCTCAGAGTATGCTCAGCCCAGGAGGGACATAACAGGAAGGGCCAGGGAAGTGGGTGCCCCAGGAGCGTTCCTGATCCAGCGATGGGAGGAGCTGGGGGATAAATGCCCAGCTTCCTCACCCACAATGGAGAAAGCCTGAGATATCCACAATGTCTCTCAGAGGCCTAGAGACATGGACCCTCACTTGCCCTGTAGGGACCCTTCATTGGCTTTCTCCCCAACCCTGACTCACTTCCCCACCCCCTCCCAGTGTTTCCTGGGATCACATCCCAAATAAATTACTTCCAACCCAAATCCTTGTCTCAGGCTCTGGCATTTTGGAGAACCCAAACTAGGTCACTACCAAATCTAGTCATCGAGAAACATGATTTGGGCCATTGTGTCCCCCCACGTAAAGCCCATCATTGCCCTCGGAAGAGGCAGGTCCCTCATTAGGGAGCACAGGGTTTTCCAAGCTCTGGCCCCTTTGACTGCTTTGGCTTTATCTCCTGCTCTCATATATCATTCCATAGGCTTCTTGGAGTACCTTGAAGATGCCATAATAGGTCCTGCCTCTAAGACTTTAAACGTGCGGTACCACCTGTCAAGAGCCCTCTTCCTGACCCCATCACTACCATCAACCCCATCTTGATCTAGTGAACTCTTATCATTGACGATGAATTCAAGGATTTCCTTGTCTTAAAACCTCTTCTGAACACCATCCCTCACACTCAGCCTTGCAAGCAGGGTTAAGTATTTACCCTTCCACTTTCCCCTCACATACCTTGATTAGACTACCCACTGCCACTCCAGTATATTAAATGTTTCCACGTACGTCTTTCCCATTCGACAAAGAGCCTCCCGTGAGTAATGATAATGCCTTATTTTATCTTCAAATCGTAGTACAGGGACGAGCACGTTACAAGCAATTACACAATGTTTGTTGAATGAATGAAGAAGAAAATACTCTGAGCAGCCCAGGAAATCTTAACCTCCATTCGCACCCCTCTGCCCAAACTTGCTTCCTAAGAAAGAAAAAGATTTTATTTTTTAAAGGGGCTCCGAATTTGATAGAATGTTGATGTGTTAAATGTGTATTTACAAACTTCGACCCATTGGCTGGGAACAGAATAATGACTATACACATGATTCGTAAACTACTAAGTACCAGGGATACACGGAGTTGTTTGTATCACAGATGATGTCGACAACTGAGAAACAACAAAAGTAAGATGCTGAGTGCCTTGACCAAGGTCATTCGAAAAAGTAAACAAGAAAGGCAGGATTAGAATGAAGTTTCTGACTTTTGTCTCCATATTATCTACATATCAATAAACATCTTCTTCGGGCAAAAAAGCCCTGAAATCATGGCCACAGCAGTGGGAATAGTAGACCATTCAATCCTTTCCTAGAGTGGAAACAGAAGAATTAGAATTAAGTAAACCCTAAGAACAGCTACCATTTGAGTGCCTGGACTAGGTCCTTCATATACATTACCTGTAAGCTTTGTGATATAATTTTTTTTATTTGTTTTAATTGAAGTATAGTTGCTGTACAATATTATGTAAGTTACAGGTGCACGATATAGTGATTCACAATGTTTAAAGGTTATACTCCATTTATAGTTATTATAAAATATTGGCTATATTCCCCATGTTGTACAGTATATCCTGACAATAATTTTTGATGACTATTTCAGTTCCAATTTACAGATGAGGAAATGAAAACTCATAGGGGTTAGTTAAGTCACTCATCTGGAAAGAGGTGGAGCTCAGATTCAAATCCAGAAATGGCTATTCCCAGAGCCTACCATCTCCTACCTTCAACACCTCTCAGAAAATAAGAAAAGCTGACATTATTAAGCAACTACTGTGTACCACGCACTTACTCTAAATCTCATTATAACCCTGCAAGTTTGCTTCCATTATAATTTCCCCAATTTTGCGACAAGGAAACTGTGTTTCCTACAAGTTAAGTCACTCTCCCAAAGTCAAAGGTAGAATGAGGTCTTGGTCCTTTTGAACATCAGAGGTCATTTCTTTCCATGCCTTCTCATGGTTCTTGGTTCTGATCGTCCATCAAAAGACACAAAGAGCTTTTTAATTATTATTTATTTATTTATTTATTTTTGGTTGTGTTGGGTCTTCGTTTCTGTGCAAGGGCTTTCTCCAGTTGCGGCAAGCGGGGGCCACTCTTCAACGCGGTGCGCGGGCCTCTCACTATCGCGGCCTCTCTTGCTGCGGAGCACAGGCTCCAGACGCGCAGGCTCAGTAGTTGTGGCTCACGGGCCTAGTTGCTCCGCGGCATGTGGGATCTTCCCAGACCAGGGCTCGAACCCGTGTCCCCTGCATTGGCAGGCAGATTCTCAACCACTGTGCCACCAGGGAAGCCCCAAGTCTGATGTAGTAATTGCCACCACAAAGAAACAAATGTGGAAACATATCAGGTGGATGAAGGCGAAGGAAAAAGGGCTGTTTTGTCCAAGCTAAAGCATAACAGAGAAATCCAAGTGGATTTCTGCCAATGTGCATGCACCATCTTAGTGCTGACAAGGTTGCACTCGAGGAAGCAGAAAACTAAGACCTCCACTCCGTAAAGGCAGCAGAGGGGAAGTGTCATAAGAGTAAAAATAAAGTATGAGCCTACTTTTAGACTGGGATTTCAAAACCAGCTCTCTTGAACTGGTTAAGTAAGTGATAACACAGCTACACAAATGGCTAGTTGGCTGCTGTGAAATGCGATGAATTTGTTCTAAATTCATAGACATGGAAAAGACATCCCGGACATGGTGAAAAAAAATCGGATTGTGAAAGCGTTTGATCCTGTTTGCATGTATAGTATGAACTATGCTTTTTTTTTTTTTTTTTAAATTTATTTATTTATTTATTTATGGCTGTGTTGGGTCTTCGTTTCTGTGCGAGGGCTTTCTCTAGTTGTGGCAAGCGGGGGCCGCTCTTCATCGCGGTGCGCGGGCCTCTCACTATCGCGGCCTCTCTTGTTGCGGAGCACACGCTCCAGACGCGCAGGCTCAGTAATTGTGGCTCACGGGCCCAGTTGCTCCGCGGCATGTGGGATCTTCCCAGACCAGGGCTCGAACCCGTGTCCCCTGCATTGGCAGGCAGATTCTCAACCACTGCGCCACCAGGGAAGCCCTGAACTATGCTTTTTAAAGCATAGTACTATATACTATAGTATAGTACCGTGTAGTGTATATATATATATATATATATATATATATATATATATATATATATATATATATATAAAATGTATAATGCATGCTATATATAATGTATGTGTATATGTATGCACACATACATGTATATGTGGTATATATGTACACTGTGACTATACTATGTATGTTCATAGCAGCATATAGAATAGTATTCATTATGTGTATATAGAAAGTATGAACATATAATATTATTACGAATATAGTATGATTTTGCTTGTGTATGTAGTTTGAATATACAGAAATACATAGATGGATGTTCACCAGAATATTACTAGTGATGGAGTATGGGGGATTTTTGTTTTCCTTCCTTCCGCAAATACTTCTTGAGTTCCTACTTTGTACCAGACACCATCTTTCTTCCTCATACCTATGTTTAATTGCTTGAAAATTCTAAAAACATGTATTAGTTTGTATCTAAATTAATCTGAAAATAAAATGATCCCTTGTCAGTATTCCCTGATAATCACCGATGGGGACATGGGTGACATTTAGAGGAGACTCAGGAGAAGAGGACAGACGGAAGACGTGAAGGCAGAGAGAGGAAAGCCTAAGATAGAATCCCCTGACCCCTCCCCGCCTCTGCACACTAGCTTGTTTTGGTTTGCTTTGGGTTTGGTTTTGTTTTTTTCGTCGGGGGTCACCATCTGTAGATGTGTTCTGCACAAAAATAAAGCCATCCATCTCCCTTACCGTGGTGTCATGTAAGCTCAGGAAAAACCACAGCACTCAAGGGGGATGGGGGAGGGGGGGGAGAGTCACTTATCTGCCTCAGCCGGGTTCAGAGCTCCCCCGAAGGCATCCTTCCCTAGACTCGGGGGGTGGGTTTTGTTTATCCCCCTGGCACACAATGAAATGTCGGAACACATGCTCACGGTGAGGTGGGGCCCGATGAAGGTTAAAAATGGAATGGCGGCTTTGATCCCCAGCCAACACCAATGACGCTTGGGGTTAGGGCCAGAGTGAAACATCATGTTCCCTTGCTGTCTCCGTAGAAGGTGCAAACAGTGCCCTCCTGACTCCCAAAGCAGGCCGAGCCCCAGAATGAAAAATGGAGGGAAGGCTGCAGACAAGGAGAGTTAGGAGAAGCAGGCCTCCTCTGGGTTGGGGCGGGGGGGGACTTTCTCCACTTCCAAGGGGAAGCCTCAGTCAGGCCCTTCATTATCTGACGGCGCCAGGATCTGAAATGGAACCTTCGCTGGAGGGCCCACCAGAGAGAGGACAGATGTTAGCAGGCCGAGGAAGCTCAGTCCCCCTTCTGACCAATCTGTGGCCGCCGTTTCGTCATCACTTCCCTAGACTCTCCCTGTGGTGACCGGAACTTCTATTTATCTGCACCCCCTTCACTCAACCAGCAAATGTGTGTTGAGAGTCTGGTCTGTTCCAAAACTGGGCTGGGTGCTGGGGATCCAACAATGAGGAACACCTAGGGTCTGTCTTTCCAGATCTTGAGGTTTGGTGGGAAAGAGGGGCATGATAGTTAAAGGGCGAGGTGGGTGAGTAGAGCGTGCTGGAGAACACAATGAGGGTGGTAATCCAGGCTCGGAGGGGGAGGGCAGGAGAGGAAGCCTGGAGAAAGATAGAGGTACCTAGACTGAGAATAAAAGTAGGAACATACCAGGACTTCCCTGGCGGTCCAGTGGTTAAGACTCCACACTTCCACTGTAGGGGGTGCAGGTTCGATCCCTGGTCAGGGAACTAAGATCCCGCATGCCACACGGCGATAAAATAAAATTAAAAAATAAAGTAAAAAGAAGGAGCATACCATGTAAAAGAAGTGAAGGAAGAGTGTATCAGGTGGAGGGAGCAGCAAGTACGTAAGCTCTAAAGAAAGTAGAGATTGGAGGAAATGAACAGGCAAAACATTGGTGTGAGGCGAGAGAAAAATGCAGACTGTTTGCAACAGAAACACTGGCTGCCCCCGTTCTTGGTTACTTTTACTATTAAACGGACCAACTGGTTCTCAGGGGGTTGGGTGAAAAAATCATTGTTTAAATCAGAGTCATCACTTCTACTGAGCAAATACTATGAGCCAAAAACTCATAAACGTTGGACCTCACTGCATCCTCACACACACACACAAAATATTTTACCAGTTGAATAATCTGAAGGTCAAAGAGGTTACTTAAACCCATCAAGACCATATAGCAAGTAAGTATATATGGCAGAGGGGACAGGATTTGAACCTAGACCTTTGAATACCACTTATAGCGCTCATTCCATTTTAGTAGAGATGGATTTCCTTATTGAGGTCCACTTTGGTGATTGAATCACGCCCTCGGTCAGAGACGAAGGCTTCCTCATTCATCCATCCACTCATCCGTGCAATCAGTCAAGTATTTGCACATTCATTGGTGCCTGCTGTGGCAGTTTCTCATCTCTCCTCCTCTACATTGCCTTGCATATCTCTCAAACTGGCTCCTGGAATATTCTCACACTCCAGATTATCAGAGACTACCTTAGTCTTCCAAAACAAGATGGTACCTCGGAGCTGAAACCGTTTAAGGGTTTTCTCTGCAGCTCTGTTCAGGGTCATATTTCAAAGTTCACCCAGTTGCTTTAGCTGGTGTTATACATCAAAGACCATTTTGGAAGTCCCTATGAGCTAGGACTTAGAAAATCTGAATATCATGAGATGGTTTAAGGTCTAAGACATCAACTTGAAATTTTAGGAGCAGAAATGAACTTTGAGATTATCTAGTTCACCTTCTGGTTTCACAAATTACAGAATTAAGGTATAAAAAGAAGAGACACTTTCCTAAAAGCATATGGATATTTGATGCAAAAGTTTGCTCAAATGATACTGGGGATACACTTTGCCATAATCAACTAATTCTTGGTTTAAAAAAATGTTCCCTATTTATGGGTATTCAAACTCTTAAGTGTTTTAGAGAATGAAGAGCTAAGGTAAGTCTTTTTATTTTTCCTTTTTGATAACAATGATGATAAAAGTCTCCATCCTTCCTCCTCCTAAGTCTTTAAAAATGTGGGAAGATTGAATCGTTTCTAATAGCTCTTAAACCGTACAAGACAGAGTAGTTAATAGGCTACATTACAGCTATCATTTAGTAATGAAGATCTGAGATACAGAGAAAAAAAGAGGACACATGCCTCCCTCCATCACTGAATACTCACGTATAAAATAGAAGGTTCCATATGACCCAGCAATCCCACTAGTGGACATATACCCAGAGAAAACCATAATTCAAAAAGACATATGCACCCCATTGTTCACTGCAGCACTCTTTACAATAGCCAGGTCATGGAAGCAATCTAAATGCCCATCGACAGACGAATGGATAAAGAAGATGTGGTACATATATACAATGGAATATTACTCAGCCATAAAAAGGAACGAAATTGGGTCATTTGTAGAGACATGGATGGACCTAGAGACTGTCATACAGAGTGACGTAAGTGAGAAAGAGAAAAACAAATATCGTATATTAACGCATATATGTGGAATCTAGAAAAATGGTACCAATGAACCAGTTTGCAAGGCAGAAATAGAGACACAGATGTAGAGAACAAACATATGGACACCAAGGGGGGAAAGTGGGGGGGGGTGGTGGTGGTGGGATGAATTGGGAGACTGGGATTGACATGTGTACACTGATGTGTATGAAATGGATGACTAATAAGAACCTGCTGTATAAAAAAACAAATAAAATACGTATATGCAAAAAAATAAATAAATAAAATAGAAGGTTAGATCTAGACTCAACTGTCATGTCAGGATGGAAAGCAAACTTCAAAGAAGATTTGTTATCAAAGATTTGATATCACCTCTGGGTGTCAAGATATGATGGATGGTCCAGAGCTAACGGGGTTTATCATTCCCGTCACAGTCATGGAATCTTCTGGGTTAGAGAATTAAGCTTTCAGATGACACCATTTAAGCTTGGGTCTAGCAGAATGGAGAAAGAGGACATGGTGTGGAGGTCACTTCATACAAGGCATTTTCCCTGATCCCCAAAGTTAAGATTCCCTCTTATAAGCTCCCTTCTTACTATACACCCTTCTTCATTGGACACTATTTATTAAATACTGTCTGGGTGGCTTATCAACTCCCTAAGAAACAATATCTGTCTGGTTTGTGCTTGTACATCTATGACACTGCCTAATATGTAGTAGGTAATCAATAAATACTTGTAGTATACAATAACAAATACTTATTAGAATTACGCATAATTGAAGGGCATCACCAAGGAGGATTCTAGAATTTTCTCCTCCACAATTTTAATATTGGTCTTTTGTTAAGCATTAGTTTTTTTAAAAAAAACTTTATCACATTCTTCATAATTAACATTGTTTGCTTGGTTTACATAAAACTAGCTCTCATTTATCTAAGGGTACACAGAAGATAGGCAGATAAACAATAAAGCTGGCCATGGTTTCCTCAGTCCCAAATTTCTGGTCCAGGTGAAAAGGGAAAAGATGTCTCCTCATACATTCTGCTACCTCTTTCTATGAAAGCTGCTGGGCAGAGTCAGAAATCGCCCTACTGTGCGAAGCCCATTTTCTCAGGAGCAACAGGCAGAAAGATGAAATCATGCAAGCCACTGGAAATAGGTATCTTATATCCCCAAATCGCAGAGTGTGGCGTTCACAAAAGAAATCTGGAAAAGAGCCTCAAAAAATAGCCCGCAACCTGCTAGACAAGAGGCAGGATCTGAACAAACAAGGTCAGTGACTCCTAAAGAGCTGTCATTCAAAGAGAGACGAACACAACTTTCTTTGTCTCCCAGTGACAGGTGACACCACCCCACAGGCGCCTCCCCAGCAAGGAACAAATAACGTCATATTCATTCTTCTGCAGCTAAGCCACCATCAGCCTTTTTAAAACAATACAACTTTAACACCCAAGGAATTTGGCTTTAGGGGAAAATCTTATATCGCTTCTATTGTAGTATCTGGGTGGCATGGAAGCATGCCAAGGGCTACATGTGAGAAAAAGAAAAGAAGTGAAAAAAAATTGGGGTGATTATCCAAGAAAAATACTCCCAGCCAAATTGGGAGACAGGAAATTATTGGTCTTGGGATGTTCCTTGGCTGGGTACATATTGAGCTTTATCTCTTTATCTCAGAGCTGGGTGCTCTATTGGTCTGTAAAAGAAGGCAAGGAAAGCAAAGCAAGCCACCCTGGGGGGCTAGTGCATTCCCTTTACCAGGATGCTCATGGAGCCACAGCCTGCAACTCCATCCTGGAAATTTCCTGTGCCGCCATCTTTACTGGATTGGCTTGAGCCATCTCTTTTGCTTGTTATTTTTCTTCATGTTCCCTCCTGGGAAGATTGAACCCTTGGGTTGGCACTGGCAGCAATGGCATCCACTCTCTGACACTTTCTCTACGTTAGGCAAGAAACTTTGTCACTTCTTAAAGTCCCAGTGTTCATGTCTGTAACATGGAGGTGATAAATCCCAACATCACTGGATTATTTCAAAGATGCAATGAAATAAATTAAGTAAAAGGTCTGATACAAGGAAGCAAATATTAATTTCCTTCTTTTTTCCTCTGTTCCTTCCCTAAATCCAAATTCTCCTTATTTAACTGACAGGAACAACTTGGTGAAAATTATTTTCATAGGCCAAGTCTGAAAGATGAATAAAAGAAGAATTTCTCTCCTTGCAGTGAGAGAAGATCATAGGTCTAGGCAGCTCCAGCATCAACCAGCTAGAAGGTTCACACCCTTTGCTGGGGCTCAGTTCTGTGATCTGTACAATGGGAGACCTGCATCCTGTTTTTCCTCTCCTTACTTCCCAGGGTTCCTCTCCAGAACTCTGGACCTTCACTGAAAATAGTCTGAAAATCCTGAAACAATCAAATCCCCAAATCCCTTCCAATTCTGCAGTGTTATGATTTTATGTAAAATGATTAATAATGATAATAACAATACTGAATATGGAAAATCTGAGGCAAAAAGAAACAGTCATAGCACATAATCCAAAACCAAAGATAAATGACACCTTGGGTATTCATTTTTGTATTATCTGTGCTAAAATGCCTCTCAGGGGACATGGGTGATTAGGAGTTTCATGATGTGGTTTTGGTCAGCCTTCAGTAATTTGTACTTTTGCATCCACAAACTCAACCATGGAAATATCCCAGAGCCCAGTCATTTGACCTCACGTCAGACTTACGGTCAGGAATTAATGGCTGGAGCGCTAAGAGACAGTCTCTATTACAAAATGCCATTATATTTTCTATATAAAATATTGTTTATCAGAACACAGTTGCTGGTGCCCTCCAGAGTTTGCTCATCAATAACTAACAATGCATTGGCGGGGGCGGGGGTCACACTTGAATTAGTCTCCTCCTGATTTCATTATACACCAGTTCATTTTCCAAATTCAACTAGTTGCTTCGGCATCTGGCTTGAGAAAGTAAAACAGCTCTGTGGACCCTTGTATAAATAAACAAATTTGCATTGGGCCAGACTTTGGGAAGCCAGTGGCACCCAAAAGGATGAACCAAGTCAGGGAAGCAGAGAACATATTTCTGGCTTGAGCCTTCAGGATTGGGAGCATGCTACCTTCTTCTCTGGTTTGGCCAAAACCGAGGAGAAGCAGTGTTACACTAGAGTTGTTATGAAACGCTCGGTTAGTTACAAGTGAAATTATGCCTGCAGACAAGGCAAGAAAACTCTGACTCAAAAGCAAAATGGTGGTGCTCAAAGTAATCAATCAGAAGAACTGCAAGACATATGCTGAATGTAGCACCTCAAAGTGAAAACAGATGGACTAATGTGTATTGATCTCCAATGGCTTGTTGACACCCTTCTGAAACCGAGGCAATAAAGGGCATTGAGGGAGTACTTTAAGTGGAGAGAGGTAGACCATGGGGGATTAGAAAATCTGGGGCAAGGGCTCCTTGGTGAACTCTGAGCTTCAATTTAGAATGTCACCCTGAAGTCTTTTTTAGCCAACAGCTGGAAGGAAGGAAGGGAAGATGCCTGGGGGAGGAGGGGTGGGTGTCTCCATCACCACCTTACCAATTTCTCTACTCTCACATGTTGATTTTTATTCTTTCATTATCTCAGCTTCCCTAGTTCCTCAGCCTCTGGATAGCTCAACAGCAGTAATGCAATAACCCAGTTCCCAGAGGCTATTTGGGCAGGACCTCAGCCCTCCTCCCAAGAAAATGCACTTTACCTTTTCTTATAGGGTCTCTATTTTGTGTCTCGAATGTGATTAGGGACCACACAATTCAGGAGCCACAACCTCCCTCCAGGCATTCCCTATGCACCTTGATCATATCCAAGGGGCACTGCCACCTCCCTCTTCCCTGATGTTCTGGAGTCCTTGAAATGCCATTATTAAGAGAAGGGCTAGAGAAATATGCACTCGTTTTTTACCTATAAAAACGACTAATTCACACGGTTCAAGCTAATGGATATGAAGATATTCTCAAGCAAACGTTTTGGTTTTGTTTTAAAGTCCATGTTGGAGACCCAGGGAGAACTCTGGTCTTTACTCCTAGAGTTTGTGACTTATGAATTTGGTGTCATCTGGGGAAGTGACAATCCCTGAGGTGTCCAGTCTGCCTCTGGCCCAGATGTGAGATGAAGCTGGGGAGAAAGAAAAGTTCCAGAATTTCATAGGTTGAGGGAGGCGGCTGTAGCTTCTGTACATGTTTCTTTCTTTTTATTGCTTTCCTTTCTATTTCCAACTCATTTGGGTTTGGGTTCCAGATTTGTTTTTCTCTTTGTAAACTAGATTTTGAAATTATTATCTGACCTATATGTTTGCTTCTCTTAAACGAAATGTAAATTGGCTTATTTTTAATTTCAGGTACTTCAGTTTTCATTCTACTTTTCATCTCTGTTTGGACATGTTTTTTGCTGCCAAGGACAGAGAAGCCTTGATGTTTAGAATCTTCTTCTTTAAATAAATGTGCATTTTAGTATTAAAAATAAATAAGTAAACAAATAAATAAATACCACTCACCTTATGCCTATGTAAGAATAGACCATCCACTTCAAAAAAAGAGAGAGAGAGAGAAGGGCTAGAGAGAAGTGAGAAGGAACATTCCTTGGGCGCTTTTTTTTTTTTAATGTTACATCAACAAACTGTGCCTTTGGTCTAGGCTGGCTGACGTATAGATGGCATGGGATACTAAGCCATCCAGGAGAGAGGGAGTGTTGTTGGATTAGCACTTCCCAACTAGTAGAAAAGGCACCTACAACAGAAGGAACTATAGGTAGTGAATGGAGTTAGCCTTATGGAAATATTTAGGAGAATTAATCTCAAATAGTATAACTATCATGGCCAAAGTCAGGCTGGAAAGAGACTTTGATCATGCTTTCTGTTTCCATTCCTTCTTCCTATTCTTTTTCCTTACCCTTTCCTTGACAGGTGATACAGGAAGACAGTTTCTTTGGTCTTTCGTCCACGGCTGTTTCAAAGTATGGTCAAGGGGTTACTGATGGAACCAACAGGTATTGCCATATGGGTTAGGGGGTCTTGAAAGAAGGTAGATGATCTGGGGGAGCAAGGGTAGGTACATCTGAGAGTTAAATTGCTGACAAAAACAGATCAGGCTATATGTATGGGTTGGGCAGAGGATGGAGAGGAAATCTTGGAACTTTGCACAATGATAATACCCCCTAACTGAACTCAAACCATCCAGTCACCTCCCCCCATTCCAGACCCCCAGAGCTTATTTTATCATTTGCTAAATGTACAGAATCACCACTCAGTATTCAGGGACAAAGGTCTCTCTGGGCTTTCCTCCCTCCTCATCCCTCACTCAAGGAATTTTGCAGATAAATCACCATGTTAATCCCCTAGCCAGAGAGTTATGGGCTGTAGGAAAGCAGGAGGGGAATGCTGAAATGGGACTTGGGGACAGAAGGAAACTCTGGACGAGAAATGAAGGATGAACTCACAGAAGAGCAGCCCACCGTCAGGATGGATCTTCCAGAGACAGAAGAGGGGTGAGCTTGGAGAGGTGGGGACAGGGATGGTCTTTTCAAAACAATGAAAGGTGAACAGGCAAAGAGACAGGTTTCAGGGAAGTGGGAAAGGGAAAGAAGGAGTTAAACGCTAAAGGAGAAAAACAGAAAGGGAAAAGAAAGCTCTGTTCCAACTATGGGTGATGGTGAGAGGCAGCCTTATGAGGTCCGATCGGGCCCCTTCAGACTTACAAAGTGTTTGCTCCCAGGATAAAAGGCCGAATGGCAATCACTCTAGAGGCCTTCACCAGGCCTGGTCATCTCCCTCCACGCTGCCCTCTTATTGACAACGAGGCTTGTAGACACAGCGCCCCTGATGGGGAGGTGGTGAGGGCAGTGGTGGATCCACCACCTGTGGTCCATGGCTGTGGGCGCTTCTCCACTGATTTGCTAGCTTGGGGCTCGGAGGAAGAGGCGCCACAGAGGAAAGGCAGGAATTCTTTACTTTCCATCTTTACTGGAATTCTCTTCCATTGTTGGTGTGTGTGTGCGCGTGTGTGTTTGTGTCTAGGTAACATGATGTAGTGCAGAAACATCATGTGTCTACCTGGCACTAATTCAACTGCTGAGTGAGAGGATGAGAAAGATAGGGGAAGGTAGAGAGACAAGAAGAGACAGAGAGACAGAGACAGAGAGGGATAAAGTAAATAATATAAATGGAACTCTGCACACCGTTCTATTCAATGAACTGCTTATGCCCCAGGGAGGGCTAAAGATGTTAAGATGTGCCTCCGTTGTTCCCATAACTAGTCTGGTTCCCCATGTGTCTCTCATAATGTGGTAATTTAATAGATTTTTCAAAGATAATTTCAGATAAATTAGGAGTTTGGGATTAACATATGCACACTACTGTGTATAAAATAGATAACCAACAAGGACCTACTGTATAGCACAGGGAACTGCACTCAATATCTTGTAATAACCTATAAGCAAAAAGAATCTGAAACAGAATATATATACATATATACATATGTATTGACATATATGTATATATGTATAACTATATATATGTATAACTGAATCACTTTGCTGTACACCTGAAACTAACACAACACTGTAAATCAACTAGACTTCAATTTTTTAAAAAAGATAATTTCATCTTTAAGAGATTTTCTCACTGACTTTAGACCAGCCCCACCATCTGTATGTTGGGTGTATGTAGCTGTGTATTGTGTTTGAATGGGCTTATATGTGTCATGAACACCTGCATACACGTGTGGATATTGTGTGCACTTGTTAGTGTATGTGTGTGAATAGACTCTGTCTGTAGGTAAGTGTGCGTTCCGTATGTGTTGTTGCATTATGTACCATGTACACAGATATTCTGTTTAGTGACTGGGTATATCTGTGCTGAGGGCAGCGTGGATGGATTTAACATCGATAACGGGCAGTTCAGAGGAAAGAAATTCCTGTGAAGCTCTCAAATGTATTTTGTCCCTTCTGAATACTCAAGTGAGTCCTCATGGTTGAATTTATTCTTTACTGCTGCCTAGAACTGCCCATCATGAATGCAGGTGTGTATGTGTATGCACCCGTATGTGCATCTGTGAATATGTGTCTGTGAATAGGTGTGACTTTCTTAATTGTATTAGAAACTGACACCGAATGCTGTGATGTGCCTCCCAGATCCCCCTTCATAAATGTCACCATTGCTTGGGAGTGCTGCTGAAAGATGGTCCTCAAGAGTCAGCCCTTTTTGGGAATTTCCAAGATGGAAGAGGGTCAAGATGGATGGAGTCCACACTCAGTAACTGATCAACATCAGGCTGTAAGAGACCAGACTCCTCACCCCAACTTGGAACATCTAGGAAGGACCATCAAGCTCCAAATGCCCCATGAGGCTGGCTGAGGCCCTCCCTGGGATCGCATTGAAGCTCAGTTTCTTCCTCCACCTAATCCTGGTTTCGTTCCCTCCCTTCTACAGTTAATCGGCCCCAAGAGGTCTCCCTAATAAACTTCCTGTGTGCTAATCTCCATCTCAGAGTCAGCTTCTGAAAATGCTAACCCGCCACGACATGGCAGGAATCAAAGTCTGGAATCACTCACTGAGTCACAGTGTGGAACAGATGTGAGGGGTCCTCCACTCTAACCTCCCCCCCCCTCATTCACACTGGTTCATCATCGTGGTTCTAAGCTCAGACTCCAAAGTCACACACTGGCTTTCACATCTGAACTCTCAACAGCCATGTGACAGTGGACAAGCTCCAACTTTTCTGAATCTCATTTTCTATAAACTAAGGTAATAATAGTGCCTACAGTCTGGGGTTATTATGAGAATTAAATGAGATAAGGCAGGCAAAGCCTTCAATCAAGGGTCCAGCACCCACTAAACACCCAATAAATATTAGCATCTTTCACTACCTTGTTCTGGGCTTATATACGATTGCTGGTGGGAAAATGTGTGTAAGCTAGAGTTTCTCGGGAGGTTTAACTATATCTGATAAATTAATCACACAATGAATGCCATACTGATGCTCCTCTTTGTCAGACTTGAAATTCCCCAAAACGAGGATTTGGGCACCAAAATCCTGGAAGCTGAACAGCAAAGGATGTCCGTGCTTGCCAACACTGTCTATTCCTGCTACTTCTCCAGCTACAAGTTTTAAAAGCTCCTGGCTAACCAGACTCCTGTTTAGTATAGTAGAGGCAGGGAGAGAGTGGACAAAGAGATTCAGCCTTCAAATAACATCAAGATGCATCAGGAAGTGTGGAGAGGAAACAGCCAGGGGAGGAGTAAATCATTATATTGCAGAAGAAGGTAGGAAACAAGGTCCCTCTGTGGCAGCCAGCCTCTGAGATGGGCCCCCAAGACCCTTGGCTTTTGGCATTCACATACTTGTGTGCTCCCTGCCTATGTTGAATAGGGCTGACTTTCATAACCAACAGGATACTGTGGAAACATCAGAGTGTGACTTCCAAGACTAGAAAAGGCAATGCAACTTCCTCCTCTCTCTCTCTCTCTCTCTCAGATCATTCATTTGGAGGGAAACCAGCTGCCATGTTATGAAGACACTCAAGCAGCCCGTGGAGAGGTCCACTTGGCAAGAACTGAACAGCCATGTGAGTGCACCATCTTGGAAGTGGATCCCCCGACCCCAGTCAAGCCTTCAGATGAAACCGTAGCCCCAGCCACCATCTTGACAACACCCTCAAGAGAGACCTTGAGCCAGACCCACCCAGCTAAGCAGCCCAAAGTCCTGACTGACAGAAACTGTCAGATGATAAATGTTTGCCCTTTTAAGCCTCTAAGTTTGGGGGTAATAGACAACTGCTATACCATCACTTCTTTTTAGAGAAGATACAATTTATCCAAATTCCCTTATTAGCTTAAACTATATGAAATTGCCAATGTTCGACCATTTTAACCCACAAAAAATGGCAGGTACGTGTGGTACAACCTCTACAATGACCTAGGGAGGGACTCAAGGGTCTGGATAAATGCAGGCCTGTTTCTGGAGCTATGGACACTTTGTTCCCATAAAGGCCCCAGAGAGGCTGTGTTTCTGGAAGCCAGCGCCCTGGGAGAGTAAAATCCTTCCAGCTCACCTGCCTGCACACACTCCCGTCTTTCCAGCTAGGCCTGTGGGCAAGCGGGGGGACTTCAGAGCTCCTCCCAATAACTCTCTGTCTCTTTCTTGGTCTCAAACTGCTGCTTTTTACAAGCCCCCAAGTTCAACAAAGCTCCAAGTCCTAGAAAGAAGTGGAAAGGCATCTTGCAACACAATTAGAGAGATTGGTTCATGGGCCCTGGACACAGCACTCCATCCAGCAAAGCCTCAAAGAGTCCCCGGTGAACCATTTGCTGGCTTTAATCTCTCAGGGGCTGCTTCAGCAGGTGGCCACTAGCAGGTAGTCAATAGGGCCCTTCTGGCCGAGGACTGGCGGTTCTTTGGAAAGGTCAAATCCAGAGGCCGGAGGGCATGGCTCAAGAGGTCATGGGGTCAGGACCCGTCACTGTGACAGATGAATCTAAGCATGTCTCTCTCTCTCTCTCTCTGGAAGCAGGGCCAAGCCTCTTGAGACAGGGGAGGTGGGGGTGGTGTTGGAGCCTCACAAAGAAAGCCGAGTCTGGTGTCTGGCCGGCACCTCTCAACTGGTCTTCATTAGGCGGCCCGACAACCCTCTCTTCTGCCGCCCTCTGTCCCTCACTGATGGGGCGCTGTCACCAGACCTCTCAACTGTTCCTCATTAGGTGAAACAGTGCGCTTTTGTCCTGCATGAAGCCTTCTTTGTTCCGCCAGCCCAGCCAAGCTAGAAAGCCAGAAACTGATACAAAACAATGCCACTCTATCCTGAGGGGACCCCCTCCCTCCTCCCTCTTCCTCCCCCTGGCCGGACAAGGAAGGGCGACTTTCCACACACACACACACACACACCCACACCCACCCCCCCGCTGCCGGTCACATCTCTGGATGTCTAGCTGAGAACGTGTTTGCTGGAGCAGAAGAAACATGTCGAGAATAGACCAGTGGTTCCCAAACGTGGCAGCACACTGGAATCATCTAGAGATCTTCCAAAAACGACTGGTCCCCATCCCCGCCATTCTGATTTGACTGGTCTGAGCAGCGACATCACGATTTGTAAAACCTCTGCACGTAACTCAAATGTGCAGAAAAGTCTGGGAACTACTGGTGAGGTGGAGAACTTGTTCTCAACTATCCATGCCCACCTGCCACCTTTTGCACACTTTAAAATCAGGAGTGGTACATAACATATGTCACATCTTGCAGGGCGTGGCGACATCCATCAACACGTCTGCCTGCTGGAAACAAGCAGGAAGGCCATACCTGTATATGCCTGGTGAAGGAAGACCAGCTCTACTGGAGAAAGTGACATAGACACAGCCAATTCAACTGCGGTGGAGTGTTTTAATCCTGGCTTTCAGCGTCTTAAATCATGCACAGAGATCAGAGCCCTTAAGGCTCTACCTCTCTTTCTCCTCCCTGATCCTTCCCACTGTGCCCTCAAGCAAAAACTCCACATCCTCAAAGATACGCTGGTGCCAAGGAGACTTGATTGGCTAGATTCAGGTTGTCTTGCCAGCTCACACCCCCAAAGCAATGCTGAAGGGTCTATTTATCCAAAAGCGGTTTTGTAAGCCTGATGTGTCTCAGTACCCACTACTTGTCTTATAGGCTGAGTAGGAAGACGGAGTATAATTTCAAGACAAAAAGAAAGGCTCTCATTTCCCACCACAGCTGATGGCAGATTATCAATATTTCCCCGCCCAAGATCTACTAAAGTCTCACCTCTTCTCGGTTCAGCCCTGAAATGACAACCTTATGGATTTATACCAACTCCGCTTCTAAAAGTGGATGTTAGGTAGTGGAGCCAGATTTCACAAATAAAAATACAGGATTCCCAGTAAAATCTGAATTTCAGATGCACAACGAGTAATTTTTTTTTAGTGTAAGGTGTCCCATGCAATACTTGGGGGCACACTTATACTAAAAATTCTTATTTATCTGAAATTCCAATTTCACTGAGTGTCCTGTATTTTATCTGGCAACTCTAAAGAAAGGAAAAGGTTAAGAGCTGTTGGCACGTTAGTGTGAATTAATTCAGCTGGTTTGCTGCCTGCTTAGCTGACAATAGTTTCTGAAGGAATGGGATCCCCCAGGAGGGATAAGAAGGTAACATTTTTGACTTTGGAATGCTGCTCTGAGAAGGATCCTAAAGCCACAGCAACAAATGGGAGAAAGAATGTCATGATTGATTAGCAATGTCTGCCATGGGTTTGGGATGAGAATAAAAGCATGCAAGCCACATATTTATAGCCATAGGTCAGATTCGTAATGATGTGTAATTAATGGGATCATTGGGGTGTTGAACTCGGGGTCATTTTTTTTCTAATGAGGCAGGAGAAGCAGGGATTATCAATGAACGTGTAAAAGAAATGGAAGTTTGGCTGATTATTTTTTTTTAAAAAGGGACCGGTGACTACATAGAGAATATGCTTTCTCCTTCTCGATCTTCTGTTTCTTGCTCTTCCTTTAAATCAGCTCTCCCGATGCCAGGCACCCAGTAGGTGCTTGACACATGAGGAAAAACCCAACACCTCACAATTTCTCCCACCAGGCAGATCGTGAGTAACTTAAGTTCATGTGATGGCAAAACCGATCAGCCTATAGGAGAACTTTTCTGAGGCCTTCACGTCACTGAGTTTTCCTGCTCGCCCCGATATCTGAAGTCAACGTCCTCACCCATGCACTGCCATTCTCTGAGAACCGTGGCTCCTTCCGGGCTGCAGATATTGACCAGGGAGGAAGCCAAGAGCCAACCTTGAATGGGAATGCCCACCTTTGTGCACATTCCAGATGGCAGAAGGAACCCATTCATCAAACTTTGAAAACTGCCCCCGCTCCCCAGGAAGAAGGACCATGAAGTGCTTGTAAATAGATGTCTTTAGGTTTAAACAAATTGCATCATTATTTTTATTTTTTGAGGGGTGTCCATGTGAAGGGAACTAGAGGCGGGCTTTGGTATTTGTCCTGCACACAATACATGCCTGGGTCTCCTGCTGTTTCCGTATCTTCTGCCCAAGCCAACTGGCCAGCCCCATTGCCTCCCAACAGGAGAGGGGTGCCAATTCCTAGCATTCTATTTTCATATTGTTTGATGATAAAAATCGCTCCAGCAGGACTAATGGCAGTGAACAAAAACAGGAAGCAGCCCCCTGATTAGATAGGGACAGGGTAGCCTATGGAGTAAAAAACAAAATGACTAAAATGATAAATGAGTGTAGACCATGGACACTGCCATCTCCTTCCTGAACAGGCCAAGAAAAAGTAGGAAGAAGAAATCGGGGAAGAAGTCATGACCTGGGCTCTAAGTGGGGGCGAAGGAGCCTTGCCCTGCAGCATCACTCAGTGGGTACCTTCTCTGAGTTGCCTCTCGGGTTAAGGCCACTGGGACAATCATCTGGTTTTTAGGTACTTCCTTTGAAAATCTCGCGTAGGTGATTTAGCATTTTGCTTTGAAGTGTGGCGGTCCTTTGAAATCTATGGTCTTGGGCCTTAGCCGAAACCGAGTCAGCACCTATTTTGTCACATTATTACTCTAGGACAAGGGTGCTCAAGTGGGGGAGACAATTTTGCTCTCCAGGGGATATTTGACAATGTCTAGAGACATTTTTGGTTGTCACAACCTCTTTATTTTATTAAAAACGTGGGTCACACTAACCCCGTGTCTTACTCTAATTGTCCGGAGTAAGAAAGAGGTTGTAGACGAATCCCTGCCCACGGCCCCCAGTAAGCAAGCTGCAAGTCCTGTGCTCCCAGCCCCAGGCTGGTCCAGGGGAGGAAACCTGACCCACAGGAGACCATCCATATGCTGGCCAGTCACCCGTGTGTCATATACGGCTCTGTCCACCAAGGCACGATTCAGCCATAAATCCTTCTCTAAGAATTTAGAATCAGTAAACTAACCTGCCAGTTGACGGGGGTCACCGGGAGTAGAGAGGTCATGATGGGGAGGGATGAGGCCACAGGCCCAGCCACCCAGAGTGGCAGATCAGGTGCAAGAAGGAGAATGGGTTATCTATTTTAAATATAGCAGTGTGTATTTGAAATAGATAACCAACAAGGGCCTACTGTATAGCGAGGGAACTCTGCTCAGTATTCTGTAATAACCTAAATGGGAAAAGAATGTGAAAAAGAATAGAAAAATTTAATTAATGTTAATTTAATTTTTAATTAATTAATTACTTATTTAAAAGGAGAATGGGGAAGATTCCAGAAGGGAGCAAAGATGAGAGAGGCCACAGTCCTCCCCGCCCCTGGAGGGAGAAACGGTGGCTTTTGCTTCCCAGTTCTCTCAAAGTACCCTTCTCCTTCTTGTGTTGGGGGCCTGAAAATATTTATCCTATTATTAATAATAATAGTAATAATAATAATATTCCCTATTATTGAGAACAATCTTACAATAAAAATCCTTTTAACTTGAACTTGTTTGAGTGAGCATATATTCCTCAAACCCTAAAGAGCCCTGATTAAAGTAGCTGCCCATGTAAGCACCACCCCAGAAGAAAATCATTCACTCTTCAGAGAAGGGGATTGTGGGAATAAGTAGCTGAGAGATCCATATTTGGCATCCTCAAGGCTGTAAACTCTTGAACTAACCTGAAGAGCATTTCCACAAAGGAAAAAAAAAAAAAAAGATCTACCCCATTTGATAGGCTCTGAGAGGCCTGGTAGAATGAGTTCCCATGTTATGATGATGTCTTTAGGCTGTGACACATTTATGTTCTCCCTTCTCCAAACGGGGCTCAATTCTATGAGATGGCTAAGCTTTGGATGCGAGGAATATTGATTCATTTCATGCCCCAAAAGAAATGCTATGGGACTCGCTAACTTAGCATGGCCCAGCTAGGGACCAAGTGATTATTTTGGCCATCTGTAAATGGCATAATGTAAATTCCTGAATAGCTGCTACACAAAAGTCAAAAGTTACACGATGGTAGTAGAAGAAGGTATAATGGAATCTTATCTGCCTACCATTCCATGCCTAGCTGTCTTCTAGAAACATTCCCTCTTTCCTTGAGAAACCCATTCTACTACGAGGTTTTGATCAGCTGAAAATCACAAATTATCCCAGCCTCCTGTCCACTGATGTAGGTATGCCACACAAACGGGGTATTAGAGAGTCTCATCCCAATGGCCCGAATGAGTGGCATAAAAAGGAAGAGGGGTTAACACAAACGAACCAATCATATTCCTTGCCTGGAATTTTTACAAAGACACTAGAGAAAAAGCCACTTTTTTACTCTGGAGTGACTAAGTTGGGATAATATCAGCTTGAAATTGCCTCTGACCATACCTCTCCTTCCCCACTCCCTCACCAAAGAAGGAAACTCATTTGCTGTAGAAGAAAATGATACCAATATAGAAAGAGAAATAGAGCTAAAAAAGGAAAGAAAGAAAAAGAGAAAGCAACTCTTAGAGAGTTTATAGTCCTAAAACCAGGTCCATCTCTGAACTTCACGGTTAGATGAGCCAACAAATTAATTTTGGTTCTTTTTTTGCTTCTTTAATTGGGTTTCTGCCACTTGCTACCCAAAACGGTCATGTATAATAGAGAATGAGTCTAAGAAGACTTGAATGAAAGAATCTAGGGATGAATTGTCAACTACATTCTTACAATATTGTACTATTGTAAGATAATATTACAATGAAGGTCTCCGAAAGAGACCAATCCCCCCTCATCAGCCCTGCTACACCCCTCCACCATCAAACAGGAAGGAGTGTGAGATAAGACTTCTAATGGGACTTGTTAAAGGGGGAAGGGAGGTCATGAAAATAAATGGACCCTGGGTCAAAATAATTAGTAAAATATTGAGTTGAAGAAAATGATTCTAGTTTCTTTATTATGATAGGACTTCTCAGAGGACTTCTCAGAGCCTTCTGTGTGTTAATTATACAATTGGACCCTTCAAAAGAAAAATATAATAAAATATAATATTCAGGGTCCTAGAGAAAGGAAGGAAGGGAGGGAGGGAGGGAGGGGGGAACAAAGAAGGAAGGAAGGGAGGGAGGGAAGGAGGAAGGAAGGAAGGAAGGAGGAAGGGAGGGAAGGGGGAACAAAGAAGGAAGGAAGGAAGGAAGGAAAGGAGGGAGGAAAAAAAGGCTTTGGACACTGATCAAGAGTTTGTGGGGGGAAGGGATAAATTAGGAGTTTGCGATGAACAGATACACACTACTATATATAAAATAGGTAACCAACAAGGACCTACTGTACAGCACAGGGAACTATATTCAATACCTTGTAATAACCTATAATGGAAAAGAATCTGAAAAAGAATAGATATATATGTATGTATAACTGAACCACTCTGCTGTACACCTTAAACTAACACAACATTGTATATTAACTATACTTCAATTTTAAAAAAGAGTTTATTTCTAGGCCATTTCAGGTTACCTTTCACATCCTGTCTCAATTCCAGAACGCCAAATACATAATTTACAACAAACTATGTTGTACCCTCCACTGACATTAGTGAGAAGGAAGAGACAGGCTAAAGGGGAGGGAGCCCATGAACTATTAGGGTGGAAGGAGATATTCTTCTCCTTTTTTTTCCCGTTACTTCCAGCGCAACGATTTAGCAATCCCTCTGTGTCTGCCACGTGCCAAGCACTGAATGACATGCCAGTGATACAGAAATAAACAAGACATGATCCTGATGTCCAGGAAACTCTAGGCAGAGAGATGGACAAATAGAGATATCTCAATACAGGATGGATACTGTTAGGAGGGGAAGGGAAAGCTTCCTGGAGAAGAAGATGCCCAGGATGCCAGGAAAAGGGAAGAGGGCATTTAGAGTTTATGGGAAAAATAGCCAAGCCCACCCCAAAGCCACTCGCATTTTAGAACTGACGAGTCATGCCATCCTGAGGACCCTCTTCTGAATGTATCTGCTGCTTCCCCTTCTGTTGGCCTTCCAAAAGCCACATGGTTCAATTTTGCTACAGAACAGCGATCAGTGGAAATAATTGACATAGATTAAGCTATGGGCAGGCTGTATAGATCATGGGCCCAGATCTAATTCCTGCCTGGTACACTCAATTACGCAGGAGCTCCTTACTGGGGAAGCAGGTGTAGTTACTGTAAATAAGTTCAACTTTGGGCATGGATGTCATTGGGTAACTGCATTTGCCATGCTTGGGTGATACATAAGGAAACCATCAACAGTATGACTGTTGAGTTAGCAGAGACATGGCGGGCCTTTCCTGACAGCCTGGTGTCTAAGTGAAGTAAGAGTGTACTTACTGAGAAAACCAACTGAGCGGTCACTTTATTCACATTGCTAGCTTTTCAACTGATAGGGAAATATGCATGAATAAATAAGTAATTGTCTCTATCAACAAGACTATAAGACAGGCATCGGCAGGCTTACAATGACTGTGGGAGGCTGAGACCAGGCTAGGTAGGTAGAAGTCTGGGGTCAGGAGTAATATTAGTGCTGTGAGGAAGAAGGTTTACTAGCTGTGTGACCTTAAGCCAGTCACTCAACCTCTCTGAGCTTCACGTTCTATATCTGAGAATGGGGGTTAATCATTCATTTCTATATCACAGAGCCACCGTGGGTCTGACATAAGAGAATAAAGGTGAAATAGTTTCTATTTTGCAAAGTGCAGTACATATCTGAGTTATTGTGGGCAAAACTTGGGAAAGGTGGTGAAGATGGGGAGATTTGGATAGATTTGGTTATAAGACTGTAAGAAGAAAAACATCAAAATTATTCTGACCAATAGTACAAACTTCTAGTTATAATATGAATAAGTTCTAGGGATCTAATGTACAGCATGGTGACTATAGTTAATAATACTGTACTATATACTTGAAAGTTGCTAAGAGTGTAGATCTTAAATGTTCTCAACACAAAACAGTAATGGTAATTATATGACGTAGGTTAAGTCACTTTCCCAAGGTTAGTAGCAAGCTATGATGTGAATCCTGCTTGAGCTGGATCTCAAATTCATACCACCATGTCTCCCAATTACTTCTGATCAATTTGCAGGAATCAAAATGGAATTTAGCGTAAAGAAAATGTGGTATATACATACAATGGAGTATTATTCAGCCTTAAAAAAGAAAAAAGAAGATCCTGCCAAAAGTGACAGCATAGATGAACCTGAAGGACATTATGCTAAGTGAAATAAACTAGTCACGGAAGGATGAATACTGTATGATTCCACTTATATGAGGTATCTAACACAGCCACTCAGAAGTAGAGAGTAGGGGCTTCCCTAGTGGCGCAGTGGTTGAGAATCTGCCTGCCAATGCAAGGGACACGGGTTCGAGCCCTGGTCTGGGAAGATCCCACATGCCACGGAGCAGCTGGGCCCGTGAGCCACAACTACTGAGCCTGCACGTCTGGAGCCTGTGCTCCGCAACGAGAGGCCGCGATAGCGAGAGGCCCGCGCACCGCGATGAAGAGTGGCCCCCGCTCGCCGCAGCTAGAGAAAGCCCTCGCACAGAAACGAAGACCCAACACAGCCAAAAATAAAATAAATAAATAAATAAATTTATTAAAGAAGTAGAGAGTAGAATGGTGGGTGCCATGGGCTATAGGGAAGGAGAAATGGGGAGATGTTTAATGGGTATAAATGTTCAGTTGGGACTTCCCTGGTGGTCCAGCGGTTAACACTCCACGCTACCAATGCAGAGGGCCCGGGTTGGATCCCTGGTCAGGGAACTAGATCCTGCATGCCACAACTGAAAGATCCCGCATGCTGCAACGAAGATCCTGTGTGCTGCAACTAAGACCCAGCACAGCCAAATAAATAAATAAATAAATAAATAAATGTTTTGAAAAATTAAAAAATAAATGTTCCGTTATCCAAGATGAGTAAGTTACAGGGACCTGCTGTACACCATTCTGCTTTCAGTTAACAATACTATATTGTACATGTAAACATTCGTTCAATGTCATGTTCAATGTTCTTACTACAATTTAAAAAGGAGAGAACTTAGTCTCCCAAAGGACTAAATGTTGAACTTCAGTGGCAAAACATTGAACTTTGCGAAACCCTTATCACTTCAACTGTTAAATGGGGACAAAACAGTAGTTACCTTACAGGGTTATCTGAGGATGGAATGACATAACCCACGCAAAGTATTTGGCATCGTGCCTAGAACATAATAAAGGCCCAATTAATGTTTGTTATTATTGTTTTTGTGATCATCGTCAGAAATATCCTTCTTACTCCAGTGCCCAGACAGGCTGCTGAGAACTGGCGTTCCCCCATCACATACTCCCCTGCGTCCCTTACAGCCATCTCTAAAGCTATATGACAGACAGGCAAGTCAAGATCTCCATCCCCACCTTGGAAGGAGGAATAGTCAATAACGCCACAATCTAATAAAACGTGCAAGGGACCCTAGGGGGTTGAAAACTCTTCAAACTGAAAATCATCAAAACAAGTTATTTTATCATCTCTAACAACAGTCCAGCTATAATGTCAACTGTGTTCTGATGCTTAGAATGAACAAAGCTTGAATCAAGTTTTGGAACGTTTTCTGAGACTATCTGTATAGATATATAGGTAGATAGATAATATGACACTTTCCCTTCACATATGACTTTTTGCAGCAGAAGCCTAAAGAGGGCAAATTTTCAGAAACACTGGAGGGCTCCATCAATTTTCCGAAGGGCCTCTCTTAATCCTCTGATACACAAATCACTCTCGTTTGAAGCACCTGTCATGTCAGCTGGACTGATGCTACCACATTCTCATCCACCAAATGCTTTGCTTGTAATTAGAGCTGCTCTCCAGCAAAATTTTCATCCACATTATGAAACCCTGCATCTTTTCCAAGATTTGCTATTCCGCTTTGCAAGCGTTTGCATCACATTTGCATCATGCTGTTGGCTACCTATAGCGTCTGGGAACTTTGAGGGGTGCCCAATAACGATGTTGGTGCACTGGGGGACAATTAGGCTTGTGTAAAGTGGGGGGGGGGAATACGTGTGTAAGTGATGAGCTTATTGGTTATTTTTCATATCATAATTTTTCTTCCCTACACAACTCTGTACAACATGAGCTCAGACAATGAATTCCCAGTTAATGGGATCTTCTAAACTTTGTTTCAGACTCTTGAGTACACAGGATATCATCTGGTGTATGCTACACTTAATCCTCTTGGCTTGAGCTAGACTAAGTTTCTGTCCACAAAAACAAATATTCTTAACTAAATCCTCCAGACGCTTGAGCTCTGACACTTAATTTTTTTATTGCTTCATATGAATTATTTAGTTCAGACTTGCTGGAATTGTGTAAATGTCCAAAAATTGAGTTTGGTAATATTCTCAGTAATAATTCCTAATGGTTGAATAGCACGGAGCACAAAACAAAAGGGTGTTTAATAGGCATAGGGTCTTCATTACATAAGAATTTATTATCCAACTCTAACACAGTAATGAGGTTATATCTGGAAGCAAAAAGCCATTTATGATATAAAGAAGAATTCATAAGTGGATGGCCACTTATAAAATTAATTCCCATTAAAACCTGATTCCCCACATAATTGACACAGTTGGTGACCTGGAGCAAATCATTTCACCTCTCTTGTCCTCAGTTGCCCCACATGTAAATTGCAGACAAAATTAGCCCAAATTGAAGACTTGTATGTTAGCTGAGATGAAACATCATCAAGCTTTTCAATCAGGAAATTAAAGTAAAAAGAAAGGTATCTGAAAGCGAAACCACAGTTGTCTTTCAATATCAGTTTTTCTTTTTTACTATATTGATAGAACAATCGGATTTTAGGTGGGTTGCCCATTTCCAGGCTCCCTTGCAGCTAGGTGGGAATACGTAACAGTGGGATGGTGAAAAATGTGTGCAATTTCCCAGCCATGACCTTAGAGGGAAGGGGCATTTCTTTCCCACCTTCATTATCCTCTTTCCACAGGCTGGACTACACACTTGGTGCTGAAATACCTAGAAGGGTGTTGACAATGAAAACACCTTGAAGATGATAAAGAAAAAAGATAGAAGAAAACTGAGGCCATGAAAACTCCAAGGTTCAGAGCTACCATACCAGCCATCACAGTTTCTTACGTGCAAGATGAGTATGTACCTCATTTAAGCTACAGGTATTTGGAATTGCTCCTCAAGCAGCTGAACTATATCCTACCTAAGATAGTGTCATTTTCCTTTCATCTGCCACACAATTAAGTACACTTTCATTATGCATCTCCCATGTACAAGACATTGGAGGCAGTGTTGAGACGTGGCTCAGAATATGGGTTCTGAAGTCAGGTTAACTTTCTCCAAATCCAGCTCTACCACTTCCTGACAATGTGATAAGTGAAAGTGATTGAACCTATCTAAGCTGTGGATTGCTAATCTATAGGTTGGATATAGTAAGTGTAGCTACCTCATAGGATTGATGTAAGGTTTAATAATATAAGATATAATGAGATAATGCATGGAAAACATTTAACACCATGACACACTGAGCATTCAAAACACGTTAGTTCTTATTACTACAGGGAAAGGGTGTTTTCAGGGCTGGAAGAAGCCCTGATGCTAAGTTCAGTTTGAGGATCTAAAGCTAAGGTGATGTCATGGTGGACTCGTTCACTCATGTTTCTGCTCATCTGCTAAGTGGACTTCCTTCTGAAATGTAAACTTGCTTTCTCCTTGGCAAATTCCCAAATTTTCAGATGAAAAAAAAAAATCTCTTACCCTTTAGATTCAGTTTGATTTGGGAGATGGGTGTTGAGGGTATGGGTAGGGCCAGGCAATAGTCGGCACCCACATCCTTCCAAGAGAGCAAGGACTATGCAGGTCCCATTTACCACCTGTGCCAGCCATGCATTGGCTCCAAATCACAGGAAACTACATTTCCCAAGCTGCTTTGCCTTCTGGTTTCCTGGTAGGCTCAGCCAATGGGAGGCACTGGTGGAAGACTGGAGGGAGGGAGGAAGAAGAAGCCAGGGTATTTCTCATTCCACCCACCCATCCTGTTTGGCAGTAGCTAAATTACCTTGGCTCCACATGTAGGTCCTGGCACCTGGGCTCTGGTAACACAAGCTTCTCTTTTTGTCCCTTTTCCCTAGGGATAGTAGTGACTTCCTGCTACTGGTAATCTCTGAGTTGCCTCATTTTTCCCTGTTTGCCTCTTCGGCTCTTCCATCACCTAGGGATTCAATTCCCTGCATTAAATTCTCTCTGCTTGAAGGACCTTTAATGATGTCTGCTTTCAGTCCAGACCCTGACAAATACAACACGGTAAATCCAGTGCTGAACACGCTGCCTTGTATGTGCAGGGGATTCAATGCACATTTGTTGAATGAATCAATACTTGGAGCAGGAAGATGCTAATATCATCACTGAATTCAGTCCTCTGACCACTCTAAGGAGTTGTTTGGCTGAAAACACCTCTTATGGGGTACTCACCTCTATTCACAAATGGTCTCAGCTGGCTAAATCATTGAATTTACCAAAACATTCATCTTTCAAAACCCCATTGATAGGGCTTCCCTGGTGGCGCAGTGGTTAAGAATCCGCCTGCCAGTGCAGGGGACATGGGTTCAAGCCCTAGTCTGGGAAGATCCCACATGTCACAGAGCAACTAAGCCCACGCGCCACAACTACTGAGCCTGCACTCTAGAGCCAGCGAGCCACAACTACTGAGCCCGCGTGCCACAACTACTGAAGCTCTCATGCCTAGAGCCTGTGCTCCGCAACAAGAGAAGCCACCACAATGAGAAGCCCATGCACCGCAACGAAGAGTAGGCCCTGCTCACCGCAACTAGAGAGAAAGACCGTGCACAGCAACAAAGACCCAACTCAGCCAACAATAAATAAATAATAAATTTATTAAAAACAAAACAAAACAAAACAAAAACCCCATTGATAGTCTCATCTCCAAAGTAGTAAATTCCACACCCTCAGGTCCTGAATTTCCAAAGGCAGTGAAGAATTTCTCCTGGAGACCTTCTCATTATAGGATGATCCAGCTGAGAGCAGAATAGATGAGGGGGATGGAGGAGAAGAGCGTGCAGAAAGAAAGCACAACTTCTCTGAGAAGCTATTTATCTCCAGACAACCGTGACACTACTGGGGATCAGCACAATATTTCAATATTTGTAAATATCTATTTGGCCCCAAGAGTTCTCTCCCATGGTAACAGCTAATAAACCAAGCTGCCTGAGTTTATTCCTTCTGCCAAGGCACATTCCAGAGTCTGATTACATTGCTGTTTTATTCTAGTAAAGAAGAGAGAGGGAGAGAGAAAGAGAGAGAGAGAGCAAGGGATCACAGAGGTGACGGGAAACCCAGGTTGATGAGGGTTTTTCATAGAGAGCCAGAACTACAGATGTACATTAGAATCAGTACCAGCCCTCTCCCTAAAACAGGAACTGGCCTCTTGACCTGGAGTTCCAAATTCTTTCGACACATCTGGCCAAGCAAGTGGCCACTTTACCTAGTCTCCAAACAAAGCCTGTAAGTGGTAAGTAGGTGGAACTCTCTCCAAGAAGGAGAAGAACTCCCAGGCAATGTCAGTGCTGCTGGTCTCTGTGGACCACACTACAAGTGGCAAGGTGATATTTTCATCTCTTGTTTATGTTTGACAGTTAGGAAGCCCAGGACCCAAGCAGTGAAGTGGTTTCCATATGGTCATTGCTAATACAGGTCCAAGTAGGACATGGGTCCAACACATGTTCCACCAAAATATGCCATCTTTCCGAGACAATGCCTTTACTCCAAATGCTGAAATGGGTACCCTGGAGTTTTCCTTGGGGATTATTTGACTTGCCTTATTAATTATTATTTCTTTTTTTTTTTTTTTTTCATTTCTCCCAAGCCAACAAGCCCACATCACTTTTTTGTGATAACACTATAACTAGAATCATGGATTTTAGACTTGGAGGTGACTTTGAAGTTCAACCCCCTCTATAATAATAATAACAATATTTGCTATTTACCAAGCATACTATGTGCTGTATGCACTTTTCTAAGTCTTTTGCCTATTTTATTTCACGTGGTGGCCTTGACCAAAGTGCTCCCCCAGAATGCTGGTCTCACAATATACTCCATAAATTGAAGATTCTGTGGTCCAAAAGAGTTCGCAGAAATGTAACCTACTGGATCCTTCTCAGGGGGAAAAGCTATCACAAGATGCACATGAGCATCTGATAGACTCTGGAAAGTTCTGCAGTTAAGAAAACCATTGCATTTTTTTTTTTAACAATTTGTTTTCCAAACATCTCTGTCCACAGGACTCCTTATTTCCTGAAATCCAATTACCAGCCTGCTCCCATTCTAAATCAGCGGGAAAGCTCCATCTTGTATTGTATGTTCCCTGGCAAATTTAATTAAGATGGAGAAGGCCTCCAGCATCTTAGAATTTTCAGCAATCAGTTCTTAACGAGGAGCTGCTTAACCCTTTCTTAACCCGAAAAACGACGGCTGAGAATCCCTCGCTTGGTTAAGAGATCTAAGATTCTCTAAATGAAGTTTCCGAGTGGATATACGGAAGATCTGCAGACACATCTCTTAATCCTCACCCTTGTCCAAATCAGCCTCAGATGCATTATAATCGATATTTAAACAACTACAAAAGTGAAGGTCGACCCCGAGTGTCCTTCCCATCCTTCCCCGCAGCTCATTCGAGATATTATCTGTGAGGAGTAAACAGGTCCGTCCTGAAGTCTTGGCCACCCCGGTGTGATATCAAACAGCTGCTCACAGGCCGTGGCAGCAGCGCCCATATTTCTCCTGCTGTACTTACTTATAACAAGTTGAGTTTCCTGGGGGGGGGGGGGCTCTCTTTGAAGTTCAAGGGAGCGCTCTGTATGGTGTGCGTGGGAAGGAAAATACATTCATCTCTCATGGAGAGCATCTTTTCCACGAGAACCGAATCTTTCAGAAAGAAGAGGTACCACCTAGCACTTCGAATAATAAAAACAGTAACAATAGTAACCCACATGATATTTATAAAGTGTTTACTGGTGTCAAGCCTGCTGCCAGATACTGTCTGGTTTAAGTGCTTACTAGAAGGTAAGAACTGCAATGGTTCCCTTTTTACAAATGGGAAAACTGAGGCCCGGGGAGGCTAAGTGACATGTCCGAGGTCCCAAGGCAGGTGAATGGTGGACTTGGGTTTTCCTTTGGCCCAGGACTGATTTCTTAGTTCCAAAACTGGGGCGAGAGCAGATTTCTTCGCCGAGTGAGGGGCGAAAAATGGGTTCTCCAAAAGTTCTCGTTACCCTGGAGAACACAGACTTGGTAGTTATGAGTGGAAGGAACATGAGCTCCAATGCCGCTCTCACCTTTCCAAGGGGGGGGCATGTGCCAATGGTGGGGAGGAAGAGTCAGTGTCCTGGCAGCTGCACATCCCCATGGAGTTCAAGTTCACTTCACCTGCTCAGGAGAAGGAAAGCTGGGGACTGCAGGTGTGGCAGTGAAGACACACAACACAAGGACAAGACCTGCCAAATAGGACGGAACCTCCAAAAATAGTGCAGAGAGAGCCAGACACTTTTGCTAGGCATTGTCTATGAAACGACACATCTTTGTTGAGTGCTATGTGCTACCTGAAGGGACCCAAGAGAGAAGAAGTTGGAAGTTGCAACGTCGCTTACCTTGCAAACCTTAGTTATTTTCACAATACCCTACTGGATACACAGGTCAGCCCTATTCAGCAAGGGAGGGACTTACCCAAGCGCATGAACACCAGAAGGCAAGGATCATGGGAGCCATCTTGGAAGATTCCAACAGCTCACATCCACTCTGTGCCACCAACAGTTGTAGGAGTCTGAACAATACAGAATTCCCAGTCTAGTGGAGGTGACAGGCATTACCTATACAATCACACAAAGAAATATGCGATTATGCATGGGACTAGGAGCTTGAACAAATTACATGATTTTCTTAGAGTGTGGACTAGAAAAAAGGCCCAGCCCTGCTGGGCAGGTGTGACCAGGGTTTTAGTTTCTATCACTAATTTTCTATGTGCCTTTGAGCAAGAATTCAACCTCTTTTAGTGCCACTAGCCTCAGTTGGAAAATGGAGACAATGCCAGTGGCTGCAAGGATGTAAAAGTACCCCCAAGTTACAAGATGGCTATTTCTGGAATGCATGGATACAAAATTAAGAAGCTCTGAACATTTCAAGAGAGGATTTGGGGGCAGGCAGGTTCTTTCTTAAGGCTTCCTTTGCTAATATTTGTCATCAGCTTTGTCAAAGGTTTTGTGTATTCATTCAACAAACATTTATTGAGCATCTATTATGTGCTCTGGCCCCTAATACCCTGAGCCAGGCACTGGTAATACATCAGTGAATAAGACAAACAGACATCCCTGCCCTCGTGGAGTTTATGATCTATGGTATGGCCAGCATATGGGGGGAAGGGGAGACTCAGCCAACCTGGCCTAAGTTTTCACTGAGGGTGTCCTGACATCACAGTGGATCCCCTGTATTGCTCAGCATAGTAGCCAAAACCAATCAGACACTCCAGAAATGGAAAAACTCTGAATAAATCACCTTGCCACCATGGCAGCCAGAGGACAGGGGAGTGCATGGGCAGGGGCATCTCAGGGCAGTGGGTTGCTCCCCTGATATTTTAACAACCTGTAAGGCGGCATCACCGCATCCCAACTTAATGTCAGCCCTGGCTGCAGTTAATACTGGTCCCTGCTCTTGTTTCTTCAATTTCTCCCCCACTAAGGCCAAGCTATGAACATCTCTTAGCTCAAAATTCAAAAATGAACCTCCCTGGGGACTTCCCTGGTGGTCCAGTGGTTAAGACTCTGTGCTTCCGCTAAAGGGGGCACGGGTTCGATCCCTGGTTGGGGAACTAAGATCCCACAGGCCGTGTAGCGCAGCAAAAAAAAAAAAAAGAACCTCCCTAAATCTATTCACTAAGAAAGCACTCAGTGATACCTGTTATGAGTTGAATTGTGTCCTCCTAAAAATACATGTTGAAGTCCTAACCCCTGGTACCTGTAAAATAGGGTCTTGGCAGATGTAATCAGGTTAAGATGAGGTCATACTCAAGTGGGATGGGCTCTAATGCAATACGACAGGTGTCCTTGTAAGAAGAGGGAAATCTGAACACAGAGATGCACAGGAAAGAAGGCCACACGAAGATGGAAGCAGAGATTGAGAGATGCAGCTGCAAACCAAGGAGTGACAAGGAGTGCCAGCCAACACCAGAAGCTGGAAGAGGGAAGGAAGGATCGTCCCCTGGAGCCCTGGGAGGGAGCACGGCCCTGCCAATACCTCGATTCCAGACTGCAGCCTCCAATCTGGGAGAGAATACATTTCAGCTGTTTTCAGCTACCCAGTGGGTGGTTCTTTGTCATGGCAGCCCCAGGAAATGAATGCAACACCCAAATTTTGGAAAAGAGCTTCAGACTGATTTCTCACCCAATATTTCCATTTTACTGATGAAAAAACAGAGGAGACCCAGAGAGAGGAGGTCACATACCCAAGGTCACGAAGGAAATGTGTGCCCAAGCCAGGCCTAATCTCCCAGTCCAGAGCTTGGAAGATACTGGGTTTGTCTGGTTTTTTTTTTTTTCCTTCCTTGTCATCACCTGGCCCCAGTTGGTCTCAATGCTGTTATCATTTATTATTTCTGCAAGAAAGAAGGGGCCTGGGAGGCTGAGTGTTTTCTAACCCCACCAGGCGGTCTGTTTTTCCTGGCTTTGCATGAAAACGGCCAGGCCGTTGGCTCTGCAGGGTAACGGGCTGACTCGGGATGTGATGTGTGTTGTAAGTACGATGACAAACTACTCCAGGAAGGGCGCTGGGCACCATCTAGCGAAGTGGACCAGAAAACCACAGCGCATCGAGAACATCTACAAGTGCCATGCTGGGCACCGTCTAGCGAAATGCACCAGAAAACCACAGCATATCGAGAATGTCTACAAGCGCCACGCGGTTTCCTAGTGCAGCTTGCTGCCAGGGTGCTTGTGAGCCCAGTGGGACTTTCAAAGCCTCTGTATCATTCCTCCAAGGGGGAGGGGGAGGAGGTAGAGTTTCTGCTAAAAGGCCTCAAAGATTCCATTTTAGGACACATAATTACAGACTTTCATGCCAGCTCTGATTCAAAGGTGCAAAATTTTCGACATGCCCCAAAAGCATGAAGGAGGATGACCTGGGTGACATAGGGAGATGGAATGAAGACAGAGCTGAGTCCGGCAGGATCTAGGGATTGGAACCAGACTCGATGGGCCTAGAGCTATGAGTCAGCCCCTTGGAGAGAGCCTGCGGGTGGACACATGGGACTCCCCTCCCCTCCAGCCATGATGCGGACCTTAAGGAAATGAGACAGCGTGAACCTTCTGCCCATCCTTGTAGCCTGAGCACTGCTCTGATTCAGGACAACTCAGGGGTCCCCTTGGCAGGCAAAAGGAATGCAGTGCGCGGAGGGTGCCCCTGACTTTGAAGTCAATGGGGGCCAAGTTGCAATCCTAGAACAATTGCTAATTTGTTGTGGGACAAAGTCAATTCACCCCTTTCAACTTCAGATGCTGCATTTGTAAATGGGATAGTGATACCTTCCCAGAAGGGTTATGGCACGTAGCCCAGAAACATTCATTGTGGACCCTGAAATCAGACCACCAGGGGAGGGACTTCCTTGGCGGTCCAGTGGTTAGGCCTCTGTGCTTCCTTCCACTGCCGAGGGCACAGGTTCAATCCCTGGTCGGGGAACTAAGATCCCACATGCCGCGTGGTACAGCCAAAAAAATAAAAAATTAAATTAAATTTAAAAAAAAAAAACAAAGACCACCAAGGGATACAGATGGAGGCTCTCCCTCCTGCCGGCTGGGGAAGCTTTGGCAAGACCCCCAACTCTCTGTGGCTCAGTCTTCTCACCCCTGGCTCGGACCTGCGGTGGATACACCCACACTCTCTCCACACCATTCCCACACAGGCCAACCCAATGGCTTCCAACTGCAAGCACCTGTAATTCTTTGCCTGAGGGATTTCCTTGGCCCCTGGGACCCACTTGGCCTGCACATGGGGCGGGCGACAAGTGCCAGGAGTTAAGACTCCAAGAGGACCCCTCCATCCACCAGGATGGGCTGGAGTTGACACCTAACTACCCCAACCTCCTCCCTCTCGAGTGAGACAACTCTGGGTGCATCTGACGCAATCTTCCTAAAGATCCCCATGGAAACTTCACCCCAGTTGCCCATTGTAAGGATGTTGGTGTTATCCGGCAAGGGCAGTGGCTTGACCAGCTTCTTCCCTTTCCAGGCTTTCTTACTTCCTTAGGAAGCATCCTGAGATCTCCCAAATTAGCCACTTACAGTCAAATACTGTCTCAAGGTCTTCTGTAGGATCCTGATCTTAGCACTACGTCATAGACTTGTTGTGAGGATGAAATACATGAATACGTTGCAGAGTTCTTAGAACAGCATCTGCCACGTGGCCAAGTCGTGATAAAGTTAGTCTGATCATTATGAGGATTGGAATAAGCTGGCTCATGGCACGTGTAAAGCATCTAAGCATAGTAAGGAAGCACTTAAACCATGGCTGTGTCATTGTACAGATGTGGAAACCGAGGCTCAGAGGCCCTAAGGAAATTTCCCAAGCTTGCATTCAGTAATGGGTAGAGTTCAGATGGAACCCCTCATTGGTCCTGCTCCTCAGAACATCTCTCTAGGGGGTACAAAGAGGCAAGACTGTGGCCATTAGGACAAAGGGTTAGGCCCACTCCAAGCCTCCCTTTCCTTGGTCCATGGAGAATCCGGGAGCTTGAACAAAGATGGCTTTGGAGCCGCAAGCCCTGCAGATAAGGGACATGTAGAAACAAAGCCGTGACTCTAAGTCCTGGCCATTGACCCTTCCCCCAGCTATCCATCATCGTGAACGGGAATTTTATGCACCCTCTACGCCAATCACCTCTTCAATTACCTCTCAGGAGGAGGGAGAGGCCCAGTGGCATCTGATGTCACATGTGATTTAGGGTAAGTCACACTTAAGAGGGCATCTGAGGTTAAAGAACAAGGGATTCTGGGCCTGTTTATAAATCAACAGGCTTGAGGTTTTCATTATTCACCTTCTAGAGCATGAAGCAATATGACTCATTGGATCATAAAAAAGATCAAATAGCTTTGTTGCTAATAATTCTTTCCCTGACCCATTCTCTGGCACATTTGGTTTGTAAACAGAGTTTTAATGGCATCCCTTGGACATAATAACATCATTTCTTTATAGCACCTTGGCCGCCTCGCCACTCTTGGCTGTAATCGGGTTTAGGTTTAAACGTCCCTCATTTGTGGGAGCTAATGTTGTCTGGCGTTTTAAGAACTACTTAAGGCCAGGGAGATTGCCCTTTGAAAGGCCTGAAGCAGCCCCTTTCAGAACACAGCACTCTGGTGAGTCCGGCCTGGAAGCCACGGCCTTTATCCCAAGACCAGCCTCAGGACCCCGAACTCGGAGATTCATGATTCCTCCCCTGACGCCACATTTCCAGGGAAATACCTTCCTGTGAGGGTCCTCGGCGACCTCGAAGTTGGTCTCTAGAAGTGCTGGGAATGTCAGATGAGCTCCTGGTGCCCCAGATTGTTTTATGGGTAAGACAGGATTGTTCATTAACTCACCATCACGCTGAGATGGTCTGAGTTTGGAGGCAATAAGGGGGCGGCTTGGTGATCATGGAGTGGAATAAGGAGAGAATGGGACAAAAGAGCTGATGGGGCATTAAAGGGATGGAAAATCCCCCTTAGGACAGCTCTTCCTAAACTTTCGTCATTTCTGTACCACTCTACAATTTAAGCCAGATCTGAGCGCTCCTCTTATTATTATTTACTTGGTGTTTTTTGTTTGTTTAAATTAACTCACTTTATACACTTTTAAATGCTTGCCAGAAATAAGAGGTAACCATAAAAAGAAATACGGGTCCACAATCCCTAATCCCGAACCCCAGCGTCAGATGTGCTTCAGAATTCAGAAATTTCCAGGGAGGTTACGCAGCTTGTCCAAGGGCACACAGTTGTGGATCTAAACCATCTTCCCAACCCCAAAGCCTGGGACCTTTGTCCTCTATCAGAAAAGCATAAACTGAAAGATATATACATCCCATGCCTTCAACCTGGGATGCCACCTATGGAAAGGACGGAGGCTGCAAAAGACGTGGATGTAAAGGAATCCCAGGTCTTTTGGGACACCAGATGCTACACACCTGGTCTCTAGTCCTAAGCCCAAGTCTTGCCAACAGGTGGGACACTCAAAACTAGGATCTGGAGGGATTCCCCTCTTTTATCATTCCAGGAAGAGGAAAAAGAGAGTTTGGTTTCAGGCTGCCGTGTACTGCAGGGCCTGGCTGGCATCTGGGAAAATCAATCCTTCCGGAAGGAAATGAGGCAGGGCAGCCAAGTTTCTAGGATTACATCCCTCTCACCTGGGAGTCTTCTGCCAAATGACCCCAGGGAAGAGTCAGTCCCATGAGAGGCAGGCCCCCTCTCCAAGGAAAACTCACTTCTGGGGTACCATGAGAGAAGCCATTCTCGAGGGAGGCAGAAGCAGGGAGAGGAAACCCAGGGGAACGTGGATAATAACAACCCACCTCTGAGGCACTTTTCATCTGGAGATCTCGAAGCCGTTTACCGCCACCCAATTAATTTTCTCAACACCCACTACAGCACCAGCCCCCAAAGAAGGTGTCATTATTGTTCTTTTATGAGCAAGGCAACTAGGAGGTTAGTTGGCTGGCTCAAAGCCACAAAACAGTTGCAAGGCAGAAGCCACATTTGGGATGATTGCCTTCCTCTGATCACAAGGAACTGGAAAGAAAAGATTCATTCGTTGGAGGGGCCCTGATTACCACTTTGAGTCATTCATTTATTCATCATTCTTTCATCTATCCATCCATCCATTCATTCATCCATCTGTCCATCATTCCTTCCTTTCATCCATTTATTTGTTCATCCAGCCATCCTCCCATTTATTCATCCATTCATCCATCCATCTCCGTTCATCCATTCATTTAGCAAGCATTGACTGACATCCTGCCACGTGCCAGGCACTGTGCAAAGTGCTGAGGACTTAAGCCAGGACCAAGGCAAAGTCCCTGCTACCATCTAGTGATTCTCCAAATAATATTTTTTCCATTACTATAAAATTTTGCAGCTTACAAATATATTCTTTTACAGATGCTGTGAAATAGAATCTGTAAAAGTGTTATTTCACTTGGTGGTGTTTATTTCAATTTCCCAGATGAAGAAACAAAGGCTTAGGCAGGCCAGGCCACTTGGCAGAGTCTGGACCCACTGTTCCTGGAGCCCTTGTACTGATACATTCTGCAGCACCCTTGTTGAGCTGGTCTTCCTAGTTCCTGGGAAAATCCCCATGGGGCCTTGATGAGGTGAAGGGCTTTGCTTATCCAGAAGAAGGGCGTCTTACCAATAACCTCTGAGTTGGTTAATGAAACAGCTAGATTGATGAAGATACTGGAGTGGGCTTCATGGGAGCATAAAAATAGAACTTTAGTTATACCAGAAAAACTGCAAGTCTGATGAAAATGACCAGGGCATCCAGATGTATGAGTTAAACCATCAAAGTAAGGCTGGAGGACAGCCTTACTGTCATCAGCTGATTTGGCAATTAGTTTTGTTTCTAGTTTTGTTTCTGCTCTGATATGGGTCAGTGATGATGGTCCCTTCTTCCACAGGTGCCGACCACCTTTCATAGGTGGACCTATTTTCCTCTGTTGCAGGTTGAGAACATCAAGATGGCAAATGAGACACGAGCTTCCTGGACACTCCAGCCTCGTGTGTCACTTAAAAGCAGGGAGAGCATCCCTTGGTGATATAACCGTCCAGCAAACCATGCATCCAAAGATGGTCATGTCAGATTTCTCTGCTAGATTGTGAGCTCCTTGGGGATGGAGCCATGTGTGTCTAGTTTAGCAAACTTAGGATCTAATACAGTGCCTTTCATATAAGAGGTGCTCCACCAGTATTTGTTGAATGAATTAATCAATGGAAATAGAGTTATGCAGACAAAGTTCAAATTCTCTGGCTACAGAGGAATGTATCTATATGTCAACGTCTTCATTGATTTAAGAAGTAGAGTATCTAAGAGAATTAGTATGCTTATGCTAAACAATCAACCCATTCCCTTCCCTTAAAAGATATTAACCAGGAATGGACTTGGTGCATAAAAGCGAGGGCATGCAGCCTGGGTAATCTTCAGTGACTCTTGTCAACTCCCTCCACTATGGGGAGAAATATTCTACAGGGACCAGAATGCCCCAGCCAGTCGGTTTGTCCTTCTTCTGGACATTCTGGAAGACACCATTCATTCATTCATTCACTTATCCATCCAACACTGACACATTCTTGTTCTGATACCACTTTTTCTAAGTTCAGTGTAGACAATCTATCTTCTTTCAAGTATTTTTTTAAACCAGGGCTCATTTCCTGCTTTCATTTAGGTACTTAGTGAACACAGAGCTATGGGCTAGAGAGAATCATCCTGAATAATCCTAGGGAAGCTTAAAACATATATCGAAGGAGTCATTAAATTATATTATTTTCTATAGGTTTGAAATGTTTCATGATATAAAAATAAATTTTAAAAATGATCAGCTCCTGGGCTTCCCTGGTGGCGCAGTGGTTAAGAATCTGCCTGCCAATGCAGGGGAGACAGGTTCGAGCCCTGGTCCGGGAAGATCCCACATGCTGCAGAGCAACTAAGCCCACGTGCCACAGCTACTGAAGCCCGGGTGCCTAGAGCCCGTGCTCCGCAATGAAAAGCCACGATGGTGAGAGGCCTGCGCACCGCAGCGAAGAGTAACCCCTGCTCACTGCAACTAGAGAAAGCCCGCGCACAGCAACGAGACCCAACACAGCCAAAAATAAATAAATAAATTTATTTTTTTTAATTTTTTTTTTGGCTGCATTGGGCCTTCGCTGTTGCACGCGGGCTTTCTCTAGTTGCAGCGAGCAGGGGCTACTCTTCATTGCGGTGCATGGGCTTCTCATTGTGGTGGCTTCTCTTGTTGTGGAGCATGGGCTCTAGGTGCACGGGCTTCAGTAGTTGTGGCACGTGGGCTCAGTAGTTGTGGCTCGCGGACTCTAAAGCGCAGGCTCAGTAGTTGTGGCGCACAGGTTTAGTTGCTCCGCAGCATGTGGGATCTCCCCGGATCAGGGCTCAAACCCGTGTCCCCTGCATTGGCAGGTGGATTCTTAACCACTGTGCCACCAGGGAAGCCCAATAAATAAACTTATTTAAAAAAAATAAAATGATCAGCTCCTTACAAACACTACCTAAGTCACATACATGATAAAAGTTCACATCAACAGTGATAAACATGCAGCCTTGATAGGTTGTGATGAGAATGGCAATTCATGTCTTGTGTGGCCTTCATCCCCAAAACCCATAACCCTAGTCCAATCATAAGAAAAACATCAAAGAGACCCATGTTGAAGGACATCCTACAAAATGCCAAGCAGTACTCCTCAGAACTGTCAAGATCATCAAAAACAAGGAAAGTCTGGAAAACTGTCAAAACCAAGAAGAGTCCAAGGAAAGTCTGGAAAACTATCAAAGCCAAGAAGAGTCCAAGGACATGTGATAACTAAATGTTATCACCACTAATGTGGTGTCCTGGATGGGATCCTGGGACAGAAAGTGAACACTAGGGGAAAACTTAGTGAATCTGAATAAAGTATGGACCTTAGTAATAATAATATACCAATACTAGTTCATTAATTGCAACAAAGGTATCATATTCACATAAGATGTTAATTACGGGGGAAACTGGGTGTGGGGTCTATGGAAACCCTCTGTACTATCCGCACAATTTTTCTGCTATTAATCTGAAACGATTCTAAAATTAAATGTTGATTTAAAAAACAATCATCTGCATATATACACTACCTTATATAAAATGGATAACTAATGAGAACCTACTGTATAGCACAGGGAACTCTACTCAGTGCTCTGTGGTGACCTAAATGGGAAGGGAATCTAAAAAAGAGTGGGTATATGTATATGTATAACTGATTCACTTTGCTGTACAGCAGAAACTAACACGACATTGTAAAGCAACTATACTCCAATAAAAATTAATAAAAAATAAAAAACAATCATCTGTGTTGTTGAACAGTGTAGTGGAAAGAGAGGCAGAACCACAAAGGGGGAATTGCTTTTCGGCTCTTTTAGTTACAATCCCATACAGATTGTGTCTTTCTGAGATTGGGTGGGCATGCTTGTGCAAAATCTATCCATCACCCATCCATTCCATTTATAGGTAGCTACTGAATTTTTCCTATTTCACACTTGCTTACTTTCCAGGATCTTGGGATACCTAAGCTGTTGACCGTCATCATCTTTCCAACAGAGGCAAGAGTTTTATTGGGACGAAGCCATTCTGGGGACCCTCAGCCCATGCTGTTAGGGGCGCCTCCTCTTACATCCTTAAGCCCCAGCCAAGGGCTGTGCATCAGTGGAATCCTAGCTCTCAACATGGAAGGACAGACCAGCAACAAGGAATGAGGCCACATGCCCCACATGGGAATCATGACCCATTCCCTCTGCAGTCACTAGTCATACATGATATTGGGCTATCGCCTGCCCTGGTAAATATTTCCTGAGTCAGCGATCACCATGGAGCCTGCCAAGTGAGAAATATGAGGAATCCTAAATTAGGCACGGCATATGCCTCTGTGTTAATAGCCCTTGGCACTTCCCTCGCACCTTTCATCCAGGGAATCTCAAAGAACATGTCCAAACGTTAATTCATCTGGCCCACAACACCCCTGCTATTATTAAGCCCATTTTACAGATGAAGAAAAAAAACACCAAGCCAAGTCAGTTGAGCAATGAGTTGGTGGCTCCATCCCCAACAGAACGGCAGGCTCTGGGAGGAAGGAACCGAAGTCCATGAGGGGGACAGCTGGGCGCTCTGTTACCAATAGTCCTGCTTCTAGTTTCCAGGCAATCTGGAGAGCCTTGTAGAAGACACAAGGGAACAAAGAGGTTTTGGATTCAGATGGATTTGGGTTTGGGGACCGTGACTTGGCTGGTCACGTGTTGTGTGACTATGGGGAAGATGCATAACCTCCGGGTGCCCCGGTTTCCCTAAATGTGAAATGGAGAGTAGAAATTACCTTGCAGAGGACTGGGGGAGGATTCAGAGGATAGCATAGGTACAGCCAACTGGGGACAATCGGGAAATGAGATTCCTGCTGGAATCTGATGCCTGGGAGCCTCGCCTGAGCCTCAAGGGTGCAGTGGAGGGGCAGGGAAACCCGGTGCTCCTGGCACAGGGTCTGTAGTGTGGGGCGCAAGTGGTAACTCTGAGGAACAGAGTTTTGGGAATAGTTCCAGGAGATCAGTTAAGGTTTGATCAAGCCTTCAGCCATCAGCAAAGAGGCGGACTCTGGGAATGATGGTGCCATGAGATTTTAAAGGGCAGCTGTTGGGAAGAGACGGCTCCTGGGGAAGAGGGGCTTTTCATTTTGTACCAGTTCACACACACACACACACACACACACACACACACACACACTCCTAGTGCAAGGACCCATGTGTGCTCCAGTTAGTTCTAAGCAGTCAAAAATAGGAGCAAGAAAAAAAAAAAAAAAAATAGGATCAAGTTGGAAGCTTTTCTTCAAAATGGACAAATGCTCATGCCCTGGGGCTGGTTCCAGATATTTTTCATCCAACGGTCAGTGAGGTGCATGGGGGGCTGGGGCAACCTCCTCTTGACCACTTTACAGAGCGAACTTTCCACTCAGGCACACACCCTGAAAAACAGGCTCCTGTTCTCTCCCATCTCGCTGTGCAGTGAGCGGCCTTCCTCTGGGTGGTCACAAGAGCCGCCTCCCTTACCCCTGTTTCTGCAGAACCGTGTGCGTCATTGGTTCCCGGACTCTGCAGAGTGTGGAGGGAGGGCGGGAGGGGAGAAAGAAAATGCTGTACAAGTTTCAGAAGAGCCCAGGATCACCGGCACCTTCACAGAGTAGACTTCAATAAATGATCATTGAACTATATTGAATTTCTAAAAAGATCCCTCATTCCTATACCTTCAAGAAATGGTCCAGGAAATCCCTCCAGCCAGATCTGCAGAGCCAGCCAAGTCCTGAAGGAACTGAAAGCAGAAAAGCTAAGTCAAAGCCGAAGGGAGCAGCTAAGGGGGAGAAGGCAAACGGTAGGGCCAGCTGGGACCGTGAATGCGGGAGCAGGTGCATGAGAAACAGGAAAGTACAAAGAGGGGAAAGTTTCCTGATCCGTAATACAGGGTTGTTGTGAGAATGAAACAAGACAGTGCCTGCAATGTCTTTAACACAAGGCCCACTCGCTACTAGTTGGTGCTACGTAAATGCTAATAACTGTTCATATCAGAGTGGCAGCTTCGTGTCCTGTTGCCACCCCAGCCCAAGTAAATGCTTAAGGTACATTAAAAGGGGGTTGAGGATGAATAGGCAGAGCACACAGGACTTTTAGGGCAGTGAAATGATACTACAATGATAGATACATGTCATGATGCATTAGTCAAAACCCATAGAATGTACAACACAAGAGTGAGCCCGAATGGAAACTCTGGACTCGGGGTGATAGTGATGTGTCGATGTAGGGTCACTGATTATAACATATGTCCCACTCTGGTGGGGATGTGGATGGTAGGGAGGCTGTGCATGTGTGTGTGTGTGTGTGTGTGTGTGTGTGTGTGATGGGGAAGGCAGGGGAGCAAGGGATCTAGGGGAACTCTTTGTACTTTCCACTTTTTTGCTGTAAACCTAAAACTGCTCTAAAAAAATAAAGCTTATTATTTTTTTTTTAAAAGGAGGGAGGTTGGAATGGAACAGACAGGATCTGAGTAAGTGAGCTACACTCTCATTCATTCATGGAGCATTCATTAACTGAAAGCCTACCTGAGCCAGGTATGGTGTCAGGTGTGGATGTACAGAAGGAAACAAATGTGGGGGCCGGGGGCAGACAGACACTCACACGTGCACAAATAAATAAGCAGAGTAATTTCAGAGAGTGGCAAGTGCTTTGGAGAAAATAATAGGGCAACGGAGGCAGAGAATGGTGACCAGGTGGCGTGGCAGGGTGGCTGGGAAGGGCCTCTGAAGAGGTGGTATTGGAGCAGGAACCTAAGTGATGAGAAAGAGTTGGCTGTGCAAGAGCTAGGAAGACGGCTGGATGCGGTGGGAATAGCAGACGCAAAAGTCCTGAGACCAGGGCTTCCTTGGTGGCGCAGTGGTTAAGAATCCGCCTGCCAACGCAGGGGACACGGGTTCGAGCCCTGGTCTGGGAAGATCCCACATGCCGCGGAGCAACTAAGCCCGTGTGCCACAACTACTGAGCCTGCGCTCTAGAGCCCGCGAGCCACAACTACTGAGCCTGCGAGCCACAACTACTGAAGCCCGCGCGCCTAGAGCCCGTGCTCCGCAACAAGAGAAGCCACTGCAATGAGAAGCCCACGCACCCCAACCAAGAGTAGGCCCCGCTCGCCACAACTAGAGAAAGCCTGCGCACAGCAACAAAGACACAATGCAGCCAAAAATAAAAATAAATAAAATAAATAAATCTATTAAAAAAAAAAAAAAAGTCCTGAGACCAGAACAAGCTTGACATGTCCAAGGGACATGTAGGATGAGGGGAAGGGAGCCCTGAGTAACTCCTGAATCAGATGCCGATAGCAGAGACCTTGTTCCCATGGCAACCTCCGGGCAGGCTGGTTACCCTACTGGGTCTGAGGTGTGAGAGCCAGGTCTGGGAGGGTGGATGATGCAACGCTGTAAGACCTGAAGGCCAGTGAATAACTCCGTTTCCAATCTTGGGCACAATGGCTTCCCACACGGGCAAAGGATCTGAATTAACAGTGTCTGTCGCAGAAGCACAACATGACGCTCGCTCTGTTTTAAAACCTTGGATGACAAAAATGTAAAGCCATATCCCATGAGCTGGGTACCATTTGAGACAGAACACTGTCACAAGGAGGATGCAGCAACTCTCACGTTCCAAGAAAGATAACGATGCTGGCATTTTACATTTGTTTGTTTTTTCACTTGGGAAAGTGAGGAGGAAAGGATGATAAGATGTCTAATTAAGGATGAAAAAAAAATCATTTAAAAGTAAATTCCACAATCAACGCTGCAATCCTAAGTCTGCCTACAGACCAAGACTAACGAGTAACGTGTAGAAATGAAAACATTTTTGTCTTTGGGTGTAAGGATTAGGAGTGACTATTTTTTGTGTGTGTGTAAAATATTTTTTTTAATACTGTCACACCGTCATTCTAATTTAAAGGGAAAAAAAAAAGTTTAAACACACTCTGGCAAATCCAAATCTCTCCCAGAGATGAAGTTGCAGCCATGAGGCCATTTCACAGCTTGCCTTAATTTTGTTTCATTCTTCTATACCCGAAGGAGGTTGTTCATCACTACCTGGATACAGAATTGAATAGGTGTGAAATCCCAGCTGATAGCAATTCATCACTCCCTACTGAACTTCAAAGCTCAGGCTAAACTGCCTATAAAAATAGTTTTCATACCGGGCCTTAATCTCTTTCATACATTTTCCTCTTTTTCTTTTTTTTTAAAGTTTTACCATCCCTGGGGTGAGGTTAAACATAGTGATAGTTAAGCATTGCATGGCCCCCAAAAGCCAGAGTTCTCAACGTGTTATTTTGGGTTCATCATGAGTCCATGACTGAACCTGATCAGAAAATTTTATCAGAGCTATTGCTAACAAGCTTCTAATGAATAAAAATACACGCTCGGGAAAACCACAGAAGGGGCTCACCATAAATGTGTGAACAGGATCTATCAACTACCTACTAAGAGCACATAATTGCACTGTATTAGAATGCATTGCTTCAATTTCCACTGTCTTCAGTCCTTAAAGACGTGCAAGAAAGAATCTAGAAAGAGCCTGGTGTGACAGGGCCCGGATTGCAAAACTTCCTTTTTGTAAATAGCGGTCTTTACTGAGGATAGAAGGGTCCGTTCATTACTGAGTTCTTGATATTATTCGTTTTTATTATGAATGAGAATAAATTACAGAATATGAGCTTCTGAAACTGGCGAGACATTTTTATTAAAAGAGGAAGTCAAGGGACTTCCCTGATGACACAGTGGTTAAGACTCCGTGCTCCCAATGCAGGGGACCCAGGTTCAATCCCTGGCCAGGGAACTAGATCCCATATGCATTCCACAACTGAGAGTTCGCATGCCACAGCTAAGGAGCTGACAACTAAGACCTGACACAACCAAATAAATAAATTAAATTAATAAATATTTTTAAAAATAATAAAAAATAAAAATAAATAAAAAAGGAAGTCAAGATTTCCACATACAAATGTAGAAGCAAGTTGTAAAGAATAATAATAACAATAATAATAATAACAACAACACACAATTATACCCTGCTTATGATGTGCCAGGAGCTACCCTAAGTACTTCTGTATTAATTTCTTCTTATGACAACATTTTGAGGAAGTTACGATCATCTTTTATCAGTTGAGGAAACGGAAGCACAGAGAGGCTAAACAACTTGCCCAAGGCCACACAGCTACCAAATAGAGAAGATGCAATTTCAAACCCATGCAATCTCATCGAGCAATTCTTAGAGAGAATCATTATCCAACTACCTTCATGATCACTGATTTTGCTTCTGCTGATATCACGACTCTTGATACTTTCTATTTGTAGCTTGCCTTACGGTGTGTGAGATGTCTTTGCATATCTGTCTTATCTACCTCACTGAATATGACAGAAATAAACTGAGCGGAAATCATGTCTTCATTTCACCGAGGAGAAGAATAAAACCCAAAGAAGTTAAATGAAGTTGTAGTCATACTTAGAAGCTTATATTCAGCACCCCTCATCCATCTCAACATCACAAGACTTGGGCATGAGATCAATGTTATAATTAAGTTATAAGGAAATAAATCTCCATTTTCCTGGTTGGATGTGTAGAAAAGAAGTAGGGAGGCCCAAAATAAATTACACTGACTTCAAGCTAAGAAAAGGAAGAAGCAGAAAAGGACCCTTTCCCCCAGGGTCATCCATTTCCAGATTGGATCCAAAATGGTGGCCGTTGTGAACACGTAGAGAGAGAGCGTGCTCAGCCTTTAACTGGTCAGTTGCAAAGGGTCAGGTGAAAAGGGCTGAGAAGGGGGGTTTGGAGACAGCCTTTATGGAGTGAGTAATGACCGTGTGGAGTGGGCAACTCCCCCAGGAAGCAGAGAAAGTTGTAACCCTGAGCATATTTGAGGAAGAGGAGACAGGCACTTATAGGAAATAAATGATGTGTTCTCGGGGCGTGAGACAGGCTCATATGAATTGCAGACATTTCTGCTTTCTGCAGATGCTGCTTTTAAACAGTGGGTAGGGGCTAGAACTAAAATGCTTGGAAAAGAGACAGGCTCGGGTTGATGTCCCCTTATTTTTGAGTCAGGGCCCACCCCCTTGAAAGCATCATCATTGGCAGAGATGAGCCCAAAACACTTGGAATAAAACTCTCTTCTCGGGACTTCCCTGGTGGTCCAGTGGCTGAGACTCTGGCTCCCAATGCAGGGGACCAAAGTTCGATCCCTGGTCAGGGAACTAGATCCCGCATGCTGCAACTAAGAGTTCACATGCTGCAACTAAATGATCCCACATGCCGCAACTAAAAAGATCCCGCATGCTGCAACTAAAGATCCTGCATGCTGCAACTAAGATCCAGCGCAGCCAGATAGACAGATAGATAGATAGATAGATAAATAATAAATATTAAAACAAAACCAAAAAACTCCCTTCTCCGTCGGCCCTGCCTTTTTCTCCAGCATCTTTGCCCAGTGATTTCCACAGTAATGCAAATCTGCTGCTATTTTCCCTTATGTATCATTTCTTTCTAGTTTCTTCACCTTTTTACTTGCTGTACCCTCTCCCCACCTCACCTCCACCTCCACCTGGAATGATGTCTTTTTCCCTGTCTCATTACTCAAGGAATGTCTGAGTTGTCACCACCTCTAAAAAAAAAATCCTTCCCCTGTTTCCCTAGGCAAATTAGAATGCTTTCTCCTCCATCCCCTCCCAGCCCAGCATATTATAACATCCCTAATTTAGAGTATTTGTGTCATCATTTTGCATTCATTCATTAGTCTGCCTCCCCCACTAGACTGAAAAATCAGAGGGTAACACCCCAGCACAATGCAGTTAAGAGCACAGACTCTGCGGTCAGACCACCCATGTGATTGAATTGGGCCTCAAGCAAGTTCCTCAATTTCTCTAAGCCTTGATTTCCTCATCTATAAAATGGGGAGAATAATAGTGCTTACTTTACATAATCGCTGTGAAAATCAAATGAGATCATGTATTTTAGCAAAGCATTTAGCACAATGCCTAGCTGTAATTATTATCAATTTATCTTCAGGTCTCATGTCTAGTGCTGCAAAAGCTGTAGAAAATACTTAATACTTAATAAATATCAGAACTTAAATAAATACATAATAATACTTAATCAATATTAAATAAATTTTAATACTTAAAAGTGTTAAGTACAATTATCAGGGGCATTTATTTTAGCAGAAAATCTTTTGATCCCAATTAAAACTTATGGAAAAACAGTATGGAGAATGGTTTTAAGAGTATCAATTCTCTTGACAAAGCCAGAGACCCCGTGAGCCCTTGTAGCCCGTGAAGAGCTTTCATCCCAGCTCTGCTAATACTAGAAAATATCTATTTTTGAGGTTAATCCCTCTGGGAAGTTCTACAACAGCTCCTTCAGAATCACCTCGTCCAGTTTTGTGCAAACAGTCACTAGAGTATCCAAAGAAATGTACTAGAGCAGCAGAAATGGTCAATGAGGTGATAGTCCTGAGAAGAATTGAAAGGGAGCATGAAATCTGAGGAAGAGAAAAGCTTGGTACACACAGTTTAAGACTGTATCGCCCACAATAGTTGGAATTGTAATAAACAAAAATAGGGGAGAGTTTATAATTGGACTTAAGGAAGTATTAAGTATCCCCAGTGATAGCACCGAGCCATCCATATAGTAAATTATACATCTATTGTTGAGGATGTTGATTACAAAGAAGTTAAAGAATATATTCCTTGGCTTTGGGGGATTTGTAATCCCACACAAAAGACAGTACACATACTAAAAGGGCTATGAAAGGTAGGGTATTGCTGGGGAAGAGTAATGGACCTTGGAGAACTGACTTAGCCTCTCTAAGCTGCAGTTTCTCCATTAAAGGCTTCAGTGAAAATCAAATCAAATCATGTAAGGCAACATGCCTACTTAGCACAATACCTTATTTAAAGGAGACATCAAGCACTGGAGGCTACAGGTTCTTTGGGGGGCTATGGCGGACTCCAGGAGGGTTCATGCCAAGGAGTACTTCCCAGAACTTCTGCTGCCAGTGTCCTTTTCCCTGCGGTGAGCCACAGCCGCCCCCCACCTCTGCAGGAGACCCTCCAACACTAGCAGATAAATTTTCCAAATGTCCACTTCCTATTTCCTCGATCAAGGCCAGAGTTGAAGGAAGCTGGCCTTCAATCTCCAACCAGGCTGAGAGCACCATTTGGGCTCAAGAGCAAATTGTATTGGAAAAGCATCAGAGGCACTGAAATGAACTGTCATGAAATGAGGCTTCAAATGAAAGCACAAGGCCGAGTCTGGTCCTAATTGGCAGTGGAGTTACTCAGCCGTGTGGCTGACAGGGTCTTGGTGCTCCAGCCAGGTGTCAGGCCTGAGCCTCTGAGGTGGGAGAGCCGAGTTCAGGACATTGGTCCACCAGAGACCTCCCTGCCCCACATAATATCAAACGGCGAAAGCTCTCCCAGAGATCTCCATCTCAACGCTAAGACCCAGCTCCACTCAACGACCAGCAAGCTCCAGTGCTGGGCACCCCATGCCAAACAACTAGCAAGACAGGAACACAACCCCACCCATTAGCAGAGAGGCGGCCTAAAATCATAATAAGGCCACAGACACCCCAAAACACACCACCAGACGTGGCCCTGCCCACCAGAAAGACAAGATCCAGCCTCATCCACCAGAGCTCAGGCACTAGTTCCCTCCACCAGGAAGCCTACACAATCCACTGAACCAACCTTACCCACTGGGGGCAGACCAAAAACAACAGAAGCTACAAACTTGCAGCCTGCAAAAAGGAGATCCCAAACACAGTAAGTTAAGCAAAATGAGAAGACAGAGAAACACACAGCAGATGAAGGAGCAAGGTAAAAACCCACCAGATCAAACAAATGAAGAGGAAACAGGCAGTCTACCTGAAAAAGAATTCAGAATAATAATAGTAAAGATGATCCAAAATATTGGAAACAGAATGGAGAAAATACAAGAAACGTTTAACAAGGACCTATAAGAACTAAAGAGCAAACAAACTATGATGAACAACACAATAAATGAAATTAAAACTTCTCTAGAAGGAATCAATATCAGAATAACTGAGGCAGAAGAACGGATAAGTGATCTGGAAGATAAAATAGTGGAAATAACTACTGCAGAGCAGAATAAAGAAAAAAGCATGAAAAGACTTGAGGACAATCTCAGAGACCTCTGGGAGAACATTAAACGTACCAACATTTGAATTATAGGGGTCTCAGAAGAAGAAGAGAAAAAAAAAGGGACTGAGAAAATATTTGAAGAGATTATAGTTGAAAACTTCCCTAATATGGGTAAGGAAATAGTCAATCAAGTCCAGGAAGTGCAGAGAGTCCCATATAGGATAAATCCAAGGAGAAACACACCAAGACGCATATTAATCAAACTATCAAAAATTAAATACAGGTCTTCCCTGGTGGTGCAGTGGTTAAGAATCCACCTGCCAATGCAGGGGACACGGGTTCAATCCCTGGTCCGGGAAGATCCCACATGCCGCAGAGCAACTAAGCCCGTGAGCCACAACTACTGAGCCTGCGCTCTAGAGCCCTCTAGCCACAACTACTGAGCCCATGAGCCACAATCACTAAGCCTGTGTGCCACAACTACTGCAGCTCGCGCGCCTAGACCCTGTGCTCCGCAACAAGAGAAGCCACCACGATGAGAAGCCCATGCACCACAACAAAGAGTAGCCCCCACTCGCCGCAACTAGAGAAAGCCCACGCGCAGCAACGAAAACCCAACACAGCCAAAAATAAATAAATAAATTTTTTAAAAAAATTAAATACAAAGAAAAAATATTAAACGCAGCAAGGGAAAAGCAACAATTAACATATAAGGGAATCCCCATAAGGTAGACAGCTGATCTTTCAGCAGAAACTCTGCAAGCCAGAAGGGAGTGGCAGGACATATTTAAAGTGATGAAAAGGAAAAACCTACAACCAAGATTACTCTATCCAACAAGGATCTCATTCAGATTCGACAGAGAAATTAAAATCTTTACAGACAAGTGAAAGCTGAGAGAATTCAGCATCACCAAACCAGCTCTACAACAAATGCTAAAGGAACTTCTCTAGGCAGGAAACACAAGGGAAGGAAAAGACTTACAATAACAAACCCAAAACAATTAAGAAAATGGTAATAGGAACATACATATCGATAACTACCTTAAATGTTAATGTATTAAATGGTCCAACCAAAAGGCACAGACTGGCTGAATGGATACAAAAACAAGACCCGTAGATATGCTGTCTACAAGAGACCCACTTCAGACCTAGGGACACATACAGACTGAAAGTAAGGGGATGGAAGAAAATATTCCATAAAAATGGAAATCAAGAGAAAGCTGGAGTAGCAATTCTCATATCAGACAAAACAGACTTTAACATAAAGACTATTACAAGAGACAGAGAAGGACACTACATAATGATCAAGGGATCAATCCAAGAAGAAGATATAACAATTGTAAATATTTATGCACCCAACATAGGAGCACCTCAATACATAAGGCAAATGCTAACAGGCATAAAAGGGGAAATCGATAGTAACACAATAATAGTAGGGGACTTTAACACCTCACTTTCACCAATGGATAGATCATCCAAAATGAAAATAAATAAGGAAACACAAGCTTTAAATGATACATTAAACAAGCTGGACTTAATTGATATTTATAGGACATTCTATCCAAAAACAGCAGATTACACTTTCTTCTCAAGTGCTCATGGAACATTCTCCAGGATAGATCATATCTTGGGTCACAAATCAAGCCTTGGTAAATTTAAGAAAATTGAAATCATATCAAGTATCTTTTCTGACCACAACGCTATGAGACTAGATATCAATTACAGGGAAAAAAATCTGTAAAAAATACAAACACATGGAGGCTAAACAATACACTACTAAATAACCACGAGATCACTGAAGAAATCAAAGAGGAAACCAAAAAATACCTAGAAACAAATGACAATGAAAACAGGATGACCCAAAACTTATGGGATGCAGCAAAAGCAGTTCTAAGAGGGAAGTTTATAGCAATATACTCCTACATCAAGAAACAAGAAACATCTAAAATAAACAACCTAACCTTACACCTAAAGCAGTTAGAGAAAGAAGAACAAGAAAACCCCAAAGTTAGCAGAAGGAAAGAAATCATAAAGATCAGATCAGAAATAAATGAAAAAGAAATGAAGGAAATGATAGCAAAGATCAATAAAACTAAAAGCTGGTTCTTTGAGAAGATAAACAAAATTGATAAACCATTAGCCAGACTCATCAAGAAAAAAAGGGAGAAGACTCAAATCAATAGAATTAGAAATGAAAAAGGAGAAGTAACAACTGACATGGCAGAAATACAAAGGATCGTGAGAGAGAGATTACTACAAGCAACTATGCCAATAAAATGGACAACCTGGAAGAAATGGACAAATGCTTAGAAAAGCACAACCTTCCGAGACTGAACCAGGAAAAAATAGAAAATATAAACAGACCAATCACAAGCACTGAAATTGAAACTGTGATTAAAAATCTTCCAACAAACAAAAGCCCAGGACCAGATGGCTTCACAAGTAAATTCTATCAAACATTTAGAGAAGAGTTAACACCTATCCTTCTCAAACTCTTCCAAAATATAGCAGAGGGAGGGACACTCCCAAACTCATTCTACGAGGCTACCATCACCCTGATACCCAAACCAGACAAAGATGCCAGAAAAAAAGAAAACTACAAGTCAACATCACTGATGAACATGGATGCAAAAGTCCTCAACAAAATACTAGCAAAAAGAATCTGACAGCACATTAAAAGGATCATACACCATGATCAAGTGGGGTTTATCCCACTTGATAATCTTGCATCCTAGGAATGCAAGGATTCTTCAGTATACACAAATCAATCAATGTGATAAACCATATTAACAAACTGAGGGAGAAAAACCATATGATCATCTCAATAGATGCAGAAAAAGCTTTCAACAAAATTCAACACCTATTTATGATAAAAACCCTCCAGAAAGTAGGCATAGAGGGAACTTACCTCAATATAATAAAGGCCATATATGACAAACTCACAGCCAACATTGTTCTCAATGGTGAGAAACTGAAACCATTTCCACTAAGATCAGGAACAAGACAAGGTTGCCCACTCTCACCACTATTATTCAACATAGTTTTGGAAGTTTTAGCCACAGCAGTCAGAGTAGAAAAAGAAATAAAAGGAATCCAAATCGGAAAAGAAGAAGTAAAGCTGTCGCTGTTTGCAGATGACATGATACTATACATAGAGAATCCTAAAGATGCCACCAGAAAACTACTAGAGCTAATCAATGAATTTGGTAAAGTAGCAGGATACAAAATTAATGCACAGAAATCTCTTGCATTCCTATACACTAATGATGAAAAATCTGAAAGAGAAATTAAAGAAACACTCCCATTTACCATTGCAACAAAATGAATAAAATATGTAGGAATAAACCTACCTAAGGATAAAAAAGACCTGTATGCAGAAAACTATAAGACACTGATGAAAGAAATTAAAGATGATACAAACAGATGGAGAGATATACCATGTTCTTGGATTGGAAGAATTAACCTTATGAAAATGACTATACTACCCAAAGCAATCTACAGATTCAATGCAATCCCTATCAAACTACCAATGGCATTTTTCACAGAACTAGAACAAAAAATTTCATAGTTTGTATGGAAACACAAAAGACCCCGAATAGCCAAAGCAATCTTGAGAAAGAAAAATGGAGCTGGAGGAATCAGGCTCCCTGACTTCAGACTATACTACAAAGCTACAGTCATCAAGACAGTATGGTACTGGCACAAAAACAGAAATATAGATCAATGAAACAGGATAGAAAGCCCAGAGATAAACCCACGCACATATGATCACCTTATCTTTGATAAAGGAGGCAAGAATATACAATGGAGAAAAGACAGTCTCTTCAATAAGTGGTGCTGGGAAAACTGGACAGCTACATGTAAAAGAATGAAATTAGAACACTCCCTAACACCATACAAAAAAATAAACTCAAAATGGATTAAGGACCTAAATGTAAGGCCAAACACTATCAAATGTAAGGACCTAAATGCAAGGCCAAACATTTCCACTATGTTAGAGGAAAACATAGGCAGGACACTCCATGACATAAATCACAGCAAGATCCTTTTTGACCCACCTCCTAGAGAAAGGGAAATAAAAACACAAATAAACAAATGGGACCTAATGAAACTTAAAAGCTTTTGCACAGCAAAGGAAACCATAAACAAGACAAAATGACAACCCTCAGAATGGGAGAAAATATTTGCGAACGAAGCAACTGACAAAGGATTAATCTCCAAAATATACAAGCAGCTCATGCAGCTCAATATCAATAAAACAAACGACCCAATCCAAAAATGGGCAGAAGACCTAAACAGACATTTCTCCAAAGAAAACATACAGATTGCCAACAAACACATGAAAGGATGCTCAACATCACTAATCATTAGAGAAATGCAAATCAAAACTACAATGAGGTATCACCTGACACCAGTCAGAATGGCCATCATCAAAAAAATCTATAAACAATAAATGCTGGAGAGGGTGTGGAGAAAAGGGGACTTTCTTGCACTATTGGTAGGAATGTAAATTGATATAGCCACTATGGAGAACAGTATGGAGGTTCCTCAAAAATTAAAAATAGAACTACCATATGACCCAGCAATCCCACTACTGGGCATATATCCTGAGAAAACCATAATTCAAAAAGAGTCATGTACCACAATGTGCATTGCAGCTCTATTTACAATAGCCAGGACATGGAAGCAACCTAAATGTCCATCGACAGATGAATGGATAAAGAAGATGTGGCACATATATACAATGGAATATTATTCAGCCATAAAAAGAAACAAAAATTGAGTTATTTGTAGTGAGGTGGATGGACCTAGAGACTGTCATACAGAGTGAAGTAAGTCAGAAAGAGAAAAACAAATACCGTATGCTAACACATATATATGGAACCCCTCAAAAAAAAATGGTTCTGAAAACCTAGGGGCAGGACAGGAATAAAGATGCAGGCATACAGAATGGAGTTGAGGACACGGGGAGGGGGGAAGGGTAAGCTGGGATGAAGTGAGAGAGTGGCATGGACATATATACAGCACCAAATGTAAAACAGATAGCTAGTGGGAAGCAGCCGCATAGCACAGGGAGATCAGCTCGGTGCTTTGTGTCCACCTAGAGGGGTGGGATAGGGAGTGTGGGAGGGAGACACAAGAGGGAGGAGATATGGGGATATATGTATATGTATAGCTGATTCACTTTGTTATAAAGCAGAAACTAACACAAAAACAAAAAAACAAAACAAAACAAAAAAAAAACGACATCAAAAAAAAAGAAGCTAGATGCAAAAGACAGTCCATTTATGTCAAGTTCATATGCAGGCAAAATTAATCAATGATGATAGAAATCAGAATAATGGTAGGCCAGGAGGGACGTTAGAGAGATGTTTGGGATGCTGATTAATGTTCTAAGTCTTGATCTAGGCAGTGGTAACATGTGTGCTCACTTTATAAAAATTAATCAATCTGTACAATTAAGATTTACCTTTATTGTGTGTGTTATACTTTAATTAAAAGTTTATTTGGGGGTGGTGGTGCTGTGATGAATTGGGAGATTGGGATTGACATATATACACTAATATGTATAAAATGGATAACTAATAAGAACCTGCTGTATAAAAATAAAATAAAATAAAATTCCAAAAAAAACAAAAAAATAAAATAAATAAAAGTTTATATAAATAAAATAAGAATGAACATATTAGAGAGAGAGGGTTACACTGCATGATTTTTAATGTTCCGTACAGTTCTAACATGCTATGATTTTGTGTGAAAATGCTTTGAAAATAATAAAATCCTCTACAAGTTAAAAAATAAAAATAAATAAAGTAGACACCAAGGGACTTCCCTGGTGGTGCAGTGGTTAAGACTCTGCGCTCCCAATGCAGGGGACCCAGGTTCAATCCCTGGTCAGGGAACTAGATCCTACATGCAGGCTGCAACTAAGAGTTCGCATGCTGCAACTAAGGAGCCTGCGAGCCACAACTGAAAATAAAATGAGCCCGCCTGCGGCAACTAAGACCAGGCACAACCAAATAAATAAATATGTGTTTAAAATAAATTTTAAAAAAAGTAGACATCAAATAAATGTTTCCACTATTGTGAATTGTGGGTATAATTAATAAAGCACCAAAATGATGCTTGCCACCTAGCCAGGAGGGTTAATAATACACCAAAATGGGCTTTGGTAAAATGGTGTGCTCTTTCCATGCTCGGCAAATTCCAGGAAAAGATGGGAAACAGCTATTCTGGATAGCTTAGAGAATGGTAGATGCATTGGAATTCATGGAACTCCTGAAAACTAAACGTCCTTAGACCCCAGGTTACAAATCCCATCCCATGGAAGATAAAGAATGGACCACTGAACCTACCCCGTGCCCCAGACTAGATTAGGCACCCCATTTTATACCATATGGCTTCCCCTTTCCTTGTAGCTCCTACCATTCATGAAATTTTTTATCTCACGTATCACACACTAGACTCCAGCTCCCCGTGAAGGCAAAGGCCACGCTGGTCTCATTCCCCATCGCGTCCCCAACATTTAGCCCGAACTGCCACATAGCACGCTCCCCATAACGTACTCGCTGAATTAATTAAGTGGTCACTGGATGGAGCTTCCAGCTGCGGGTTTCTAGGCTCCCACTCCAACCATCTGACCAGAATTAAGAACATGAGCTTGATCCCAAGCAGAGGTTTCCAGACAGCAAAGCACGTAGGCCTAAAACCCACCAAGCCAGTGCTTTTGCTCCCTGGTGTAGCTCCCCGATCCCACGGATCCCACGTGTTTTGCACATGGAACCCCATTGACGTAACTGGGAATTTCACGGATGGAACAAATGAAGGGGCAAGGCAGCAGTAGATGTCTGCAGCACGAAGCTGTCAAGAAGAGATGTTTTGCGACCGGGGAGGGGGGCCAGAGAGTGTGCCCCAACCGCGAAGGGCAGACCGCATGCTGCCGGGTGGTGGTCACTGACCGGCCTTCTAGAACGCACGGAGGGGTGACAGCTTGCTCTGCCTGCTTGGCCCCAGAGCATCGGAAGCTTGGGTGGGTTCCATAACAGCAGCCTGGCCTCCCTTTCCATCCCACAGCTCCCTCCTCAGCCCTGGCCCCTCCACTTCCGTCCCACCGGTCCCCAGACAAAAACAAAAGACCCATTACTGAGTTATTAGCTTCGTCTCGCATATCCCGTGGAGGGAGACAACTGCCAAGCCCACTTCGACTTAAAATGTTTAACAGATTTGCCCACATCTAATTTCTGTCACTGTGTTTACAGTACAAGGAACCCAGAGCAGAAAGCCATGGAGAAAAGTCCTGGGGTTAGGATGGCGGGGGCGACAGAGGAGGGGGCAAAAAATAAATGCCAAACGCCTTCAAAGGCGACATTCCTCCCTGTGGTTTGCAAACACTTCCTCTCTCCCCAGTCATCCTGTAATCATGCTCCAGCGTTCACCAGAGGACTGTTTACATCCAACACCATTACCGGCAGGGGAGACGGGCGAAATTAAGGCCTCTGGTCTCTGTTCTCTGAGGCCCCATTATCTCTTTCCTCCCTTTACGTCCTTTCATCAGACGCCTCCAATATATGAAGGGGTAAAAGCCTTTAATGGGATTTTGAAGATCTTAAAAGCCAGGCGGTTTGTTTAAAAAGGAAAAAGACCAAGAGGGGAACATAGCCTGGGATCCCTGGGTCCACTTCTTGAAAAAGGGAGCGAACTTTGTTCTCTTTTTTTTCCCCCCGTCTGCCAAATCAAGTGTTGGGTTTGAGGTTTGTCTTGGACGGGCAAGTAGACCACACAGAGCTGCCAGTGGACAGCTGCCTTTCCAGCGAGGCTGAGAATTGCCATCCACAGCACTTCCCGGGCCTGGCACGTCCTCTCCACTTCTCTCTCTCTCTCTCTTTCTCTCTCTTGGAGCTGTGTCAAGGCCCAAATTGGCACCAACATCCCGATCGTGGTTAGCCAAGCCTAATGGTGGCCGAGGGAACAAGATAAAGGGGAGACGACGGTCAAAGTCAGAGGAAATATCGCACGTTGGCAAATTCGAAAGAGTAGATTGGGGTTTCTTCACTTCCCCAAGGCTGGGAAAACCCCTGTCATACATGGCCGCAAACTTTGGTTAGGAGAGAGACTGGGTTTTCCAAAGAAATAGCTCTACTTGGTGTTCTCTTTCCATTTCGCTGGGCCAATTATGCTTCGCTGAATCAGCACTGGACTGCTCGGGGTTTGTTGAGCCATAGTTGTCTTGGGGAGCCATGATGGCGTGAAGAGTGATTTATGAGTTACACTGCATTTGAATGAGACTCTGTGTTGGGCTGGGCTGGGTTGAAGACATTGTTGGTTCGTGTTGTAACATCAGAGCGGAATATCGGCGTGGAATCTTGTGATGCCGTATATTGCTTTGATCCCTGGCGCCACGTTGGCTGTGGTACGGTTTCAGAAGACACACTGGTAGACAACGCTGTGTTTGTTTCAGGGGGTTGTTGAGTTGGACTCTGACGCAGCCGTGGACTGGGGTGTCGTGTTGGGAAGGCCGTGTAGTGAGACCGTCCAGCCCTGGTTTTGTTCACCAACGCCAACTGACCGTTCCAGTACTAAAACCCAACCTCTCCTCCCAAGGTTGCCACGTGGCCCCTCTGCACAGAAGCTAAGGGCTTTCAGGAGACACGAGACAGAACTATGTCTCCTGAAATCCCGATGAAGACCTCAAGGTCATCACAGCCCAATCACCCAAACTGACCATTGGCTGAACAGCACGTCCAAATCCCCAGGACTCTTCTGCAAAGTGCAATAGGGTCTTTCATTACCACACTCCCCGGTTTCCCTCGCTGCAATAGTCTCCCCTCAAACCACATGGAGCTTCCAGCCAAAGCTCAAGTCCTGCCTCTTCCCTCGTGCACTTCAAAAATATTTCTTAAACTCACTAGAACCTTCGTCGGAGGTTGTCCAGCCACAAGAGCTGGAGGCAAAAGGACGTGACGTCTCCCTTGTTTCACGGAACACTGCTCTCTGCACATCAGCCGACGCAGTTTCCTCCCTTGTCCCAAGCGAAGCCTCCTGTTCGGGGGAAATGGACATTTCCTCCCTGGGTTTTATAAAGGAACCAAGTTGTTCCACCTCCAAAGACGACAGCAACCATCACAACAATCGCAGCTCCCATGAATGGCAGCTCACCGTGGGCCACATGCTGAGCTAAGCACTGCACATGCCTCTTCTCATTACATCCTAACAACATCTCTGGGAGGGAAGTATTATTAGCTTTGTTTGACACATTCATTCAACAAATATTTTCAGAACAACTACTACGTTGCAGGCACTGTTCTCGGACCTGGGGATGCAGCAGTGAACAAAACAGTTGAAAATCTCTGCTAGCCTGTAGATTCTGATCTAGTGGATGGGGAAACTGAGTCTCAGAGACGTTAAGATGGTTGCACAAAGCCACACAGCTGTGAATAGCAAAGCTCAGACTCGGCCCCAGGACCGCCTGACTCCAAAGCCACGATTCAAAAGACAAACAAACCAAAAAAACAAACAAAACACACACATACACACAAAGCCATGATTGTACCAACTACATATCCTTCCTTTATAAAAGCCACTAATGTGTCCTGTCAGGGTGCACTGGCTTACTTTGGTTTTCTGTTTTTTTGTTTTTATTTTCAGTATCAGCTACTCTGTCATGGCTGCCTGCTGCTTGGTCATCACCCATCAGATGTAAACACAAATAGCACTGCAGGCTCAAGTACTTTATGGAGGGATGGAAGTTCTGAGGCCAGAAAGAAAGGGCTGATGGAGAGCAAGAGATAGAGGCTTAATCCCTCTAGGTTAGAGCTGGCATCTCTACGATCCAAGGGTCATTGACAGCATGGGAAAAGGAACAAGGGTGAAATCTTGGCTGGTACAGTCCATTCCCAAGCCAGAGAGACCCGTCATAATGGAAAATATAGTATTCTACTTTTTAAACTGGGAAGAGTTTGCCTAGGGCTTCCCTTCCTCCTAGGACTGAAGAAGAGAAGGATGGATTGTCTAGACAGCAAGCCAAGCTTAAGAGACCAAGCTCTAAGTCCCCGTTGCACATTTTCTGGAGCCTAGGCTGGTCATTTTGCCTCTCTGAGACTCAGTTTCTTCACCAGTTAAATGTGAATGTTCTTAACACCTAAGTGACAGAGCTACGATAAAGAGCGTTAAATAAGAATATATAGAGAAAGTGCTTTGCCCATTATAAAGAGCTACGTGAGTATCAGATAATCCACCAGGCTGGCAGGAGCCAACCCTCATATTACGAACTACAAAATTACAAGGCCAGGAACATTGAGAGGAGAGACAAGGTCTTCATAGGGGAGAAGAAGATCAAGTCAAGATTGTAGGAGAAAGAAAATGGGGTTCATGTTGCTATACCTGCTATATTGTAAGCCCTGTGGTTGGCATATATATATGATTTCGTTTGGGGTGACTATATTATCCTCATTTTATGAATAAATAATGTTCAAGGAGGCAAACCAGCATTCCCATTGTCACCAGACCAATAAAATGGAAACACTGGCATTTAAATTTAGAATGGCCACTCGCCAAAACCCAGATTTTTTCCCCCACTTTGTCACCTCATTTGCCCGAAGTATTCCCTAAAAGAAAACCTACTCAACTGGATTTACATTTAAAGGCCTAACCTGTCTTTAGTATCCATGTCCTCAAAATAAACAGACCCCCAAGCCTCAGTCACACCATTTACAGAAGCCCCTACATGGAGTGAGTTGCCTCTGTCTGAGTGGCTTCCCAGAGTCGGGCAATGAATGAAGTGACCCCCACCCCCGCCCCGACCCTCCATCTCCTCCAGTCTCCTGGTCCTTCCTCACACAAAGAGGGTTTCCAGGCGTTCTGCAGGGGATTGTGAATACGAGGTGCCTCTTGCTGTATCCAGGTTCTAGAGTCCAGTCTCTCTAGATAAGGAATGGCGTACTTGACATGACAGAGCTCCCGTGTGTGTTGTTTGAACTCCATCCTCAAATTCTAGTTCTGTTTTCCTCTCCTCCATTGATTGAAAGGGCTCTCATTCAGCACAGCTTGCTTCTCGCAGACTGTCTCCAGATCCACAGATTCCTGGCTTCGGTCTCAAAATCCTACTTCTTCCACTTAGTAGCTGGGTAACCCTGGGCAGGTCATCCGGCTGCCCCCTCCATCTCAACACACGGCCCCACCCGCCACCCAGCTGCCCAAATCTGCAAAGCAATCTTGAAGCACTGTCCCTCTATCTTCAGATCTAAGTCCTATCAACCCAACCTCCCAAACATTCCTCAAATCCATTCACTTCCCTCCATTCTCACTGCACTAGCTTCCACCGTCTCCATCCCTCTCTTGGATTTGGTCTGACTGCTTCCACTCTTGCCTCCTCCATTCTTTCTCCTCACTGCCACCGAGCAAATCTTTTAAATATGCAAATGCATTCATCATGCCTCCACCTCCCTTCCAAAATCCTTCAGTGGCTCCCTATTGCTATAAAGTAATGGGCCAAAGCGGGGAACCATGTCAGCTCTACCGTCTGGGTTCCTACCAGCCTCATGGCCTTGGTCAGATGGCTTACCTTCTCTGTGCTTTGGTTTTGCAATCTGCACCTATGGCTCAGGGTCGTTGGCAAGATTAAATGAGTTAATGGGAGCTCCCTGGCAGTCCAGTGGTTAGGTCTCAGCGTTTGCACTGCCATGACCCAGGTTCAATCTCTGGTCGGAGAATTAAGATCCTGCAAGCTGCATGGTGTGGCAAAAAAAAAAGATTAAATGAGTTAATAAATAAAAGTTACTTGGAAACGTGTCTAGTGAACAGTAAAGACTCAACAAATCCTACCTATTTTATCATCTTCACCGTCATTATTACTATGCTTATTATTTGAATAATAAGCCCTTAGCATAGGATACAGAGGTTGGCAAGATCTATTTCTTGCCTACCTATACAACTTTACCTCTGGTCTCACCCCTGACATTCTACACACCAGCCATTCTTAACTTCTTTGTTTTTTTAATTCAATATAGGGGCAACGATTTATGTATAAAGATGGTCACCATAGTGATGTTTATAATAAAAAAAATTTTAAGGTAAATATCCATCAATTTAAAATGCTTAAGTAAAATCGTAGTATAATCAAGTATTTCAAAAACATTTTAAATTATGACTCTAATGAATATTTAATGACAGGAGAAAATGCTTATGATATGACAGCACGTGAAAAATGACTTAAAATTTTATCTACAGCATTATTGCAACCTGAAGGAAATAAATCAAAATGTTTACCAGTGGTGATTTCTGTACTGTTATACAGTGATTATAGGTGATATTTTTTTTCTTCATACTTTGCCTATTTTCCAAACTTTATAGAGTCAGCATGTATGCCTTTCATATTAGGGAGAGGGAGGGAGAGAGAGAGAGAAACTTGCCTCCTTTCTTTTTTTGTTTCAAATATAAATGTTCTGGTATTAAAAACTCACTCCCCAGCCCACACACGTACAATTGCCACCGTTTCCCACCCTCCCTCCCTGTCCATGAAAACAATATTTCAATTCTGGTCTTAAACGATTGTACTGAAAACTTAAAGAAAACCCAGTTCCCCTCCACAGGCTAACGTAATTTGCTAGGCTCCTGTCTTGGGATAAAAGAAATCTTGAAATTAAAAAAAAACAAACAACAACAACAAAAAACTACAGTCGGCTCCATTTTAGAATGAAATCCAAAACAGATTCAGTCGCAGAGGACAAATACATAATAAATTTTTTAAATGGAGGCAAACAAATCACTTTAATCCCAAGATTTTGGACTGCTGTCCCTATTCATAGAAATTATCACCTGGTCAGCACACTGCATCTCCCAGGAACCCAGAGATCCCTTAATGTGTTTTTTGGCAATAGTGGGGGGATGTGGTGTATGTGTGTATATCTTTTTCTCCCGGGTCCACCAGATGTTCTGAGAAGCTTAGTCTGTGTCCCTGAGATGCAGAGTTGACCAGATGTCTGACATCGTGTTTTTTTTGGTTTTTTGGGTATGTGTGTGTGTAACAGGCAGAGAAAGAGAGAAAAATAAAAGGGCAAAGTTCACTAACAATTTTTTTTTCCTTTTCAAAGCAACTTTGATAACTCTCCATTCCAATAAGTTATGGCTTCCTCCCAACCTGCTTCCTTGGTGGGAACAGTAGGTTCCCATGCCAACTGGAATGGGGAGAGGGGGAGGCCGTGAGAGCCATTTGATGGTTTGTCAAGATATGCACTCCAGCACCTCATTCTTCTAAGAATGTTTTTAAATGAAAAAGCTTTGCTGCTTAGACAAAAAGAGGAACAAATATTCTTGCAGAGAAGCAAAGAACCTCATTCTAAAGGATGCAGGATAACATTACTAATATATCATTATGAACCCTTAATGAATGAAAATATTATTCACATTGTCCTTTGATTTTATGCTTGGTTATGAAGCATTTCAAGAGGAGGGAATGAAAGAGACAAACACTGTGGCTGGCATTGTTACTTTGACGTTACAAATAACTGTATTTATGACGGTATTATACAGTTCATATATTTCCCTCTAATAGTGCCAATAAAAAGATGGTATTTTCCCAGCGTCTGCTCTCTGTTCATGTTTTATGTCTTACCTCCCTCAAGGGTCTGTGTGCTCTTAAGCAAAAGAGCTAATTTTTCACAGTGTTAGAGGGGAAGGGAAGTTGGCTTTCTGTCTTTCTACCACTCAACTGTTGTTTTCCTAGTAGCCCTCACAGGGCAAAATGTTCTTCTTTTCCTTTAAAAAGAAATGCTACACACATGTACACATTATAATAGCGCACATATTTTCAGAGTTCTTCCTACCTACCCAGGACCTGGGTTTTACACATTTCACTTCAACTGACCTTCAGGACAAGCTTCTGACCCAGGTACTCTGACTGTGCCCATTTTAGGGATGAAGAGACTGCAATTCTTGGCAAGTTCCCCGTAGACACTCAGTATGATCCAGGACTCAGATCCCTCAAAGTCAATGCTCCAGACAACACTCTTGTGCTTTTCTGTCCTTTTGTTTTTTCTCACTGTTGAGTTGTTCATTGCTTATGATGGATAAATATTCTTTTTTAAAAAATAAATTTATTTATTATTATTTTTTTTTTTTTGGCTGCATTGGGTCTTCGTTGCTGCACACGGGGCTTTCTCTAGTTGCGGCGACTGGGGGCTACTCTTCATTGAGATGTGCAGGCTTCCCACTGCAGTGGCTTCTCTTATCGCGGAGCACGGGCTCTAGGCATAAAGGCTTCAGTTGTTGTGGCTCGCGGGCTCTAGAGCGCAAGCTCAGTAGTTGGTGGCGCACAGGCTTAGTGGCTCCTCGGCACGTGGGATCTTCCCGGACCAGGGCTCGAACCCGTGTCCCCTGCATTGGCAGGCAGATTCGTAACCACTGCGCCACCAGGGACGTCCCATGATGGATAAATATTCTAACTGATAGCAGAGAACTCAGTCTCACAGAGCACATATTCTTTTTAGATGAGATGAAAAGGCCAGCTAACTTTCATCAATAATACTTCTTGGTGCCTTCTCCCACAGGTCTAGCTGTGTGAGCTTGAATAAATAATTTAACCCACCTGAACATCAGTTTTCTTATAAGAGAGAAATATCATAGCTTAGTATCAACACAGAATATGAGCTTAAGAACTATGATACATTCACTTACATAATATTCACTAAGCCCTTCTTAGATGGCTGACAAGATAGTAGATGCTGAGGGAACAGCAATGAAAAGAATATAGCCCCTGCTCTCTGGATGCATACAGTCTAGTGCGAGAGATAACTATGCAAACAGACCAATACCATTGCTTGTGATTAGTTAGTTCTTTGATGTAGTTACCGAATTGTTGTCTTTAAGTTTCTGACCAGCATCTGAAGCACTAACAAGCAAAATAATTTCAGAGTTATCCAGAAATATTTCATCACAAATACTCCCTTCTAAAACAAACAAAACAAAACAAACACTTGTAGAAATCCATAGGGCTTCTACCAGGCAATTTAACATATAAACTGTGGATATGTGAGTCAAACATAGTTTTAAACTATCATGGCAATGAACAAAGATTATCATCTCAACAAGTGACTACCTCTGGCGATTAATATCTTTTTTTAATAAATACATACCTGCACAAATCAGCAAAACTGAAATGTGAGAGAGCTCACTACACCACGCCAGCCAGTAAGAAAAAAAAAAAAAGTATTTCTAAGTACTCAGCAAGACTGTACTCTTCAAGATATCCTCAGACCCTCTCTATCTTCAAGTCTCCATGATTCTATCAGGTACTTAAAACAGTTTCTCAGCCTGGGCACTATTAACATTCTGGCTAGATAATTCTTCATTCTGGGAGATTCCCTGTGCACTGTAGAATATTTAGAAGCATCCATGACCTATATCCACCAGATCCCAGCAGTAGAGACGATCACCTCCCCCCCGCCACACCGCATGATGACAACTAATAACGTCTCCAGACATTGCCAAATGTCCCCAGGGGAGAGGGTGCCCCAAATCACCCCCCAGTTGACAACCATTGGTCTAAGACTAAAAGCACCTCTATATTTTGGAGGAGTTAAGATCAACTTAGGATCTAGCCTAGTCTGGCCTGGTCCCTTCTAAGATACCTTTTCTTTCTTCAAGTCAGGGGTTAGGAAGGAAGCCATTAAATGTTTCATTCATTCATTCATTCACTTGCCTACTCACTCCCTCGTTCAGCATACATTGGCGGAGTGTAATGGCAATTTGCAGGCATGGCCCGGTACAAAACCACTAAGCACATTAAAGATGTCCAAACAAATACCATCCAGGACATGATCTGAACTATCAAAGCTCACCAGAACACTTGAGGTCTTACCTTGACCCTGGCACTATCTCTTGAGCCAGTGGTTTCCCTCTAGGACTCAATTTCATCACCTGTAAAATGGACTTGATGTGTGTGTCCCAAACATCAATCCTTTGGATGCTACCTTCAAAAGTTCTGCCATCCTCACCATGTGTATAATCATTTGCTTACTATATTTTTTCTTAAATCAATTCTTTTTATTTATTTACTCTCCCAAGGAAATTGCATATCACTATTACGTACATAAATCTAGTATCACATCCATAAATAAAAGGTAACCTTAAAAAAGAAATACAGGGAAAGCAAAACAAAGCTATTATATTCCAGCTACACACTGCTGTCAATGGGAGGTTCTCAGCATGATGCCTATTCTCTCCATATTACAAAGCGGAGGACAGGAGAATGGTGAGGAGATGTTAAAGGCACGCCAGGACCAAACTGGAAATTTCTCTGTGCCAATGAGAATCAAAGGAGGCTTGCAAAGGGAGAAAGCTCTCACTATGTGATTCAGAATCACTTATTTTCATGTTCTTGGACCATTTTGAATCATTCATATCTGTCGGTGGCATGCATGCCACCTTTTGGGAAACACAAGATCAGCTGTGCCAGTCTAGTTCTTAATGCCTTGTTTCACTGGCTTTACTGTGTGGCCTCATGTAAATGACGTAACTACTCTGAAGCTCAGTTTTCTCATCTATAGAATGGAAACACCATCGCTGCCCCTCAAAGCTGTTGTGAGCAGTTAATAACATGTTTAACCTCGCTTTGATTTCCAGCGTTCTTCTTTAGATCTAACATCCTAGAAAAAAGCAATTCCCCCAATAATCTTTGTAGATGGCCTTTTGAGTCATGTTTAGGAGCTGGCATAGCAAAACGAAACAAAATAAAAAGTCTTTAGAGTTGTTCCCCTCCCCCATTCATGTTGAAACTTAACCCCCAATGTGATGGTATTAGGAGGTGGGGCTTTGGGGAGGTGATTAGGTCATGAGGGTGGAGCCCTCATGAATGGGATTAGTGCCCTTATAAAAGAAACCCCACAGAGCTGCCTGACCCTCCCACTACTTGATGACTCAGCGAGAAGATGACCATCTATGAACTAAGGAAGCAGGCCCTCACCAGACACCAAATCTGCCAGCACCTTGATCTCGGAATTCCCAGCCTCCAGAACTATGAGAAACAAATTTCTGTTGTTTAGGCGTCACCTAGTCTATGATATTCTGTGATAGCAACCTGAATGAACTAAGACAAAAATTCACCACCTTTGGGCTAGATGTTCTTAGCCAATCCCTTAGGTTCTCTGAGCCTCAGTTTCCTTGACTATAAAATGGAAATCAGAAAGGCTTTCCTGCCTGCCTGCCCCTTGATAAAAATCACATGGAATAATGACAGTTCTTTGTAAATGGCCAGGTGAGTGATACACATATCGGTATTGATTTCCGAGCTCCTGGAGTTAAGTGCATCTTTTCATGTGTTCTTAGTTGCACCCAGGCAGGTAGGGAAGAAACGCCTCGGGGCTGCCCCTGCTAAGGTGAGCAGCTACAAAAGAAGTATGTTGCAAGGAGGTGCAAATGTTTGGGGTAAAAAGTCCTGCAAGTAAACCAGAGGGGCCAAGATTAGTGCAGGGTGCGGGGGTGGAGAGGAGAGAAGAAATGGAAGAAAGTGTCAGGAGTGAGAAAGGGGTGACTTCGCAAATTTGCCCTCTGGCATCAGGATCCTTGGCGAGCTCAGCACTTTTGAGGTTCAAGTTTGTTTATTCTTGGCAAAACGCAACCGCCTGTTTCTAAGAGAAAAGTCTTTAAAAGGTTTATAAAATCTACTCAAAAGGCTTTCTGGACATCAAATAGCTCATAAAAAGGAACATTTTGATGAGTTAAGTGTAAATGAATCAGAAACATACGGATTCCATTTTGCCTAATCTGCCCGTGGATTTAGGAATGAAGGGGAAAACTGCTCCAAGCCAAATTCTTCAGGGGCTTTTAGACCCCCGAAACCTTTGAAAGCCATTGGCAACGTTAAGCACATCCCGTACAGAACTCTGCTTTGTCCTCCTGAATTTTGGTCTCCAAGAAAGGCCCCCGCTGGAAGATTAATTCTGAGGGAGAAAGGGAAGGAAAGGAGTAAACACAGCCCATTTACTAAGTGCTCGGAACTCTGCACTTCACAGCTACCATGTGCTGATCCCCTCCAGGAAGGGAACATACTTTATGTCACCCGAGAGACAGGAGAGCACAGAGGATGGTGACACCAAGGAGACAGGGTGCTCTTCCCAGCTCCACCAAGGGCCAGCTTTGTCTATCTGGCCAAGTTAAAGTAATGTGCCTAGGCCTCAGTTTCCCCATCTGTAAAATGGAGCTAAAAGGGGCATCTAGGTAGAATTGTGGCAAGGGTTAAATTTTTACTTTTTTTTTTGGCCGCATTGCGCGGCTTGTGGGATCTTAGTTCCCTGACCAGGAATTGAACCCGGGCCACGGCAGTGAAAGCACAATGCCCTAACCACTGGACCACCAGGGAATTCCTAAATTTTAAAATTATAAAACATCTCATCCAGTGCTTAGCACATAAATATTCGGTCAAGACTGGCCATCATTATGATATACAAACCTTGTAGAGTGGGCACTAATGTTATCCCCATTTTAAAGTCCAAGAAACTGAGTCCAAGAATGATTCACTCACCCCAGGCCCCAAACCCATTACAGTAGTAGACTCACGATTTAAACTTAGAGCCTTATGATTCCAAAACCAGAGGTCTTGTCACTCCACTCCACGACTTTCCCAAAAGAATCAAAAGTCTAGCAGAACCGGGATTTCCCTGTTGGCCCAGTGGTTAAGACTCCGCGCTTCCACTACAGGGGGTACGGGTTCGATCCTTGGTCGGGGAGCTAAGATCCTGCATGCCGCTGGTGCGGCCAAAAAAATAAAACACAAAACAAAACAAAACAAAGAGTCTAGTAGAACCAATCAAACTCCAGAGACCTGGAATTAATTTTCCAATAAGGTCTGTGCTGGGACCCTCACTCCAGCCTCATGCCGGTATCTAGAGGTGAGCTAAGATGGGCCTTCCTCCCAGACTTCTAAGGACTTTCCGGTGCCAAGACGCTAGCCCTACACCCTCCATCAGAGGTGTTGAGAGATATCCCTGGCTCCAAAGTTTTGTTTTCTTGGTGTGACGGGTTAATGGAATTACAGGGAAGAAGCGGAAGATGAAAGGAGAGAGAGAAATTTGGAATCACGCTACATTTTCCATTCACTGTCTCTCAGACTGATGCTGTGTAATACGGCTGTAAAAATACATGAAGCAAAATCTAAAGTAGAAAAAAAAAAAGTCTATGTAAATGGGCCAGGTGGATAATACTCGGCGTGTTGTACATGTTTCTGCACATGGTTTTATCAAAGGGGATAATTACAGCACACCGAAAATAGGATATATTGTTTCCATATGAGAGATAAAGAGGGAGTGTTATAAGTGATTAAAGGGACTTAAGGGTATAGAATGTTCTTGTAATGAGAAGAACTGCTCACGTCCTAGAATTAGAGTGTTTCTTAGCATGAATTGCAGAAGTCTTTCTAGTATTCTATAAAGGGAAGGCTTCTAAATTCTTTGTAAGTTTGGCCAAACTCAAAAAAGTTTTGTCCAGGGATTATCTAGGCAGATCTTTGCATCTGGCTGCTTCACCAATGGGACCCACAGCAAAACAGCTGATGAGGTCAAGAAAGCCCAGAGCCTGATGACAAAAAGACGAACAACACAAAAATTGGGCAAGGACTTGAATAGACATTTTTCCAGAGAAGATATACAAATGGCCAATAAGCACATGAAAAGATGCTCAACATTATTAGCCATTAGGGAAATGCAAACCAAAACCATAATAAGATACCACTTCACACCCACTAGGATGGTTGTAATTAAGAAAACAAAAAATAACAAGAGTTGGCGAAGATGTGGAGAAATTGGAATACTTGCACATTCCTGGTGGGAATGTAAAGTGGAGCGGTTACTCTGGAAAGCAGTGTGGCAGTTCCTCAAAAAGAGTCACCATATGACCCAACAATTCCACTCCTGGGTATATACCCAAAGGAACTGAAAACAGGTATTCAAACAAATACTTGCACACCAGTGTTCATCAAAGCAAAATTCACAGTAGCCAAAAGGTGGAAATAACTCAAGTGTCCATCAACAGATAAGTGGGTAAACAGAAAGCAGTCTATCCATACACTGGACTCTTACCCAGCTATAAAAAGGAATGAAGTACTGACACATGCTACAACATGGGAGAACCTCAAAAACATTATACTAAGTGAAAGAAGCCGGACACAAAAGGTTACATATTGTATGACTCCATTTATATGAAATGTCCAGAATAGGCAAATCCATAGAGACAACAAACAAATTAGTTTTGTTTTTTAATTACCAAGGTAACACCTCTGATGGAGGGTGTAGGGCTAGTGTCTTGGCACCAGAAAGTCCTTAGAAGTCTGGGAGGAAGGCCTATCTTAGCTCACCTCCAGACACTGGCATGAGGTAAATTAATTACCAAGGGCTGGAAGTGGGAGGAAGGGAGGGGGTCAGGGAGGAAAAACTGCTTAATGGGAATGGGATTTCTCTTTGGGGTGACAAAAATGTTTTGGAACTAGATAGGGGTGGTGTCTGCACAACATTGTGAATATGTACACTTTAAAATGGTTAACTTTAGGGGACTTCCTTGGCGGTCCAGTGGTTAAGACCCGGGCTTCCACGGCAGGGCGCGTGGGTTCCATCCCTGGTAGGGGAACTAAGATCCCACATGCCACGTGGTGCAGCCAAAAAATTAAAAAATAAAATAAAATGGTTAAGTCAAATCAATATGCTCTACACCTTAGACTTACATAGTGCTGTATGTCAATTATATCTCAGTAAAACTAGGAAAAAATTTTAATGGTTAATTTTTTTATAGTAAACAATTTTTATTACTCTTTAATTTCTTTATACATGTAGCTCTAGATGTATCATGTTTGAAGTGTGATATCAAGTTTTTTTTTTGGTTTTTTTTTTTTTGGCTGCGTGGGGTCTTCTTTGCTGCGCACGGGCTTTCTCTAGTTGCGGCGAGCGGGGGCTACTCTTCGTCGCTGCGAGGGCTTCTTATCGTGGTGGCTTCTCTTGTTGCAGAGCGCCGGCTCTAGGTGCGCGGGCTTCAGTAGTTGTGGCACACGGGCTTAGTTGCTCCGTGGCATGTGGGATCTTCCCGGACCAGGGCTCCAACCCATGTCCCCTGCACTGACAAGCGGATTCTTAACCACTGCACCACCAGGGAAGTCCCTTAATGGTTAATTTTATGTTATGTGAATTTCACCCCAATATAAATGAGTAAACAAATAAAAATAAAGGCTGGAGCCCAAGTTCCTTCCCTCCACCTGCCAAGACCTTGCATTAAAAGATCTTGGCCTCCAGCTCAATGCCAGTAACTCTAGTCTCCCTAGAGTTGGCCTCCCTCGAACTATAATTCCTCTCTTGGAACTAAGCTGGATGGGCCCCGATGGTAAGTAACCAAACTGGCTTGCTTCTCAGAAGGGTTTTAATATGATACGGCTGGCCAAGACATGGATTTTTGCAAACTTTTTTCCTGAAATCTTTTCCTTTGTTATCCTCTAGAAAAATAATTCTAGCAGATATAGAGGGAGCTGGCCATTCAGAGCTTTGTCAGTCTCTGTTGCTGAGCAGCCTGTCTTGATTGACAAGGAAATTAGCATCCATTAAGAATCGTGTGTCCTTATAACTTGGAGGTGACCTGACTCGATGTTATTATAGTAATAGATATAGATTCAAATCTTTCTTTGCCCCTTACTCACTCTGAGCATCTGGGTAAGACATTACCTCAGTTTCCTCATCTGTAAAATGGGCATAACTATACCTCAGGATGTTGTCATGCAGTTAACATAGCATTCATATTGGAGTTGCTCAAATAATAATATTCCTTTCCCTTTCCACTATCCTAGCCTGGTCTGAGAGGTTTAAAATGGAGATAATGAAGGAATTTCCTGGAGGTCTAGTGGTTAGGATTCCACACTTTCACTGCTGAGGGCCTGGGTTCGACCCCTGGTCAGGGAACCGAGATCCCAAAAGCCACACAGCGCGGCCAAAAAAATTAATTAATTAAACAAAATAAAATAAAATGGGGATAATGATGCCCAAAAGGGAATAAAACAGATGTGAAAGGGCACTGAAGGTGTGGCATTAGCTTACTGATGGTGTACCATCCCAGTAGATCTGGAAATGGATAGGATCTCCCCGTCACTACACACATGAGAAAACTGCAGCACAGAGAGGTTGAGAAACTTGACAGATATCACACAGCAAATCACCCACAGAGCAAGAATTACAACTCGGGTGTCTGAAGCTGCTAAGCTGCTCACTAGGCAGTGGTGTATGATCCATGGATGAGGATTCAGGTGCCTCCCTCCAACTGGGTATCTACCAACTCCTGCATGACCTTGGGCACTGCATGCTCAGTGGTATAGGCCCACACTGGGTCACTTGCAAGGTCAGAAAGACTATGCTGGCAGAATAGAGAAAATCTTGCAGCTGAAAGTCACCAGTTTCCTACATGTCTCTGGTAAGCAAGAAAAGGAGAATTCTTTAAAAATAATTCTTTCTTGAATATATATTTCCCAGAATTTGTTCATTCAACAAATATTTATTGATTTCTTATTATGGGCCAAGTTCTGTTCCAGAAGCCAAGAACACAAGGTCCCTGTGCACAGAAAGCTTACATTCAAGTGGAAAAGACAGAAACTAACAAGTTAGAGAAAAACCAAGAGAATTTCAGATTTATAAGCACTATGAAGTCACTAACATGGAGAAATGCAATAAAATGTGCAGGGCATGCTAATTTTAATTAAGTGAGCAGGGATGTTCTCTCTGAGGAAGGGATATTTGAGTTGAGACTGGAATAAATTGAAGGAGCTGGCAATGATCTGAGGAAAGAGTATTCCAGAGTGAACAGCACGTGCAAAGAGCCTGAGAGGTAGGAACAAATCTGACATGTTTAAGAAACGGAGATGCTCTGTGGCGAGGGTGAGGCAGGCTGGGGGTGAGGGCGACAAAGACGGGAGATGAAAGCAGCGAGGGGGAGGTCTGACGCCAAACCGTGCAGAGCCTCACTGAACTAGAATTACATAAGAAACAATCTCACCATAAGCAACTTAACAATGCCGATAACATACAAGATTTAAAGAGATCATGGCCACCCGTTATCGCAACGTCTAGAGAAAATTGACCAGTGATATTCTGGTGCATGTCTTTTCAAACATTTTATTTCATATCCTATCATATAAATATATAAATATATAGGGGACTTCCCTGGAGGTCCAGTGGTTAAGACTCCGTGCTTCCACTGCAGGGGGCAAGGGTTCGATCCCTGGTTGGGGAACTAAGATCCCACATGCCACTCGGCACGGCCAAAAAAAAATTTTTATTTTTATATATATATATATTTACAAGAGTAGGATCATATAATACATCCATGAAACTAGCTTTCCAATTTATTTTTATTGTGTGTTTATTACTTAATACATCATAAACATCTTTCCATGCCAGTTCACTTAGATATCACACCGAGTTCACTTGGACGCAGTGTCTGGGACATAGTAGGCACTCAACAAATATTTGTAGAAGGAAAGAATGAAAGAAAGAAGGAAGGAAAGAAGGAGGAAGGGAACGAGAGAAAGGGGAGGAAATAATTTTTAACAGCTGCTTCCTCTTCCAGCGCATGATTATAGGTTAATTTCATAACCCATCTCCTACTGTTGACGTTTAGGATGTTTCCACGTTTTCACTGCCATCGACAATGCTGCTGTGACATCGTCACCTCTGTCCTCACACCTCAGGATAACCTCCCAGAAGTGGAATTTCTGGGACAAACGGTGTATGTGTTTTTAAAGAATGTGCCCTCCAGAAAGATTTGTCCGTGTGCCCTTCCATTGGCAGTGTCTGAGGATGTGGGGTTTCCCTCACTGTATAAAATGTCGCTTACGAAAGAAAAAAACAAAGCAGAGGCATCCAGGATGAGTTTACTGAGTGCCGCTGGATCTCTGAAAGGTCATCTTGTTTCACTCCGCCATGTAGGCATCTTTTCCCACCTAGAAGATGGGGAATTTGCTCTTCTGATTCCCCCTCCTCCCTGGGACATTTCCAACGTGAACCATCTCAGACTTTGAGAAATGAGGCCAGTTGACTGGGGAAACTCTTTTCCATTTCTGGGTTTGGTGTTACTAAAAGACCTGCCCCAGATCAGATGCTTCCTTCCCTCTGCAAAATTAAGAGGTGCAAAAAGATTCCCAGTGCTGACTGCCAGGCCCTTTCATAAGTCACTGGTTTTAATATTGGCTTGGCAGCTTCAATAATGATTTCTTCTTTTAAAGCATGGGACTTGGAGGCAAACTGAAGAATGTGGCCATGAACTTAGCCATGAACCTCATGAACTTAGCTTAGCTATGAACCCATCTATGAACCTGGCCATGAACCTGGCCATGAACCCAGCTGTGAACCTGGCCATGAACCTCATCTGAGCTATGATTGTTCACAACACTTCACACATCCCTACCATCTTTTAACCAAGACCCCTTTCCATGGCCATTACTTTGGTCTCTCCATCCTCCTGCAAGGAAAACTTCAAAGTTCCCAAATTGTAGAGGAAAGAAAACTGAAGGCGAGGCTTGCCCCATCTACAAATACTCTGGGGTTTGATATGACTAATCAAGATGGAGTCTTGATTATCTTTCCAAGAAAGATTTCCTTTAAAATCTTTCCATATAGGAGAAATACTATCTTTTCCAGTTTAGAGATGAGGAAACAGAGGCCCAGAATGGAATGATGTCTCTGACCCTGGTCACACCACGGTCAGCGGCAGACTCTGAACCAGAGTCCATACCTCTGGTTGTCTGGTCCGTGTCCTATGAAAGCATCTGCTCTCCTGTGTGCTTCAAATGCTCTCTTCAACACGACCCTTCCTCTTTATTCCTTTTTTTCTTTTTTTTTTTTTTCTTTTTTTCGGTCGCGCTGTACAGCTTGTGGGATCTTAGCTCCCCGACCAGGGATCAAACCCAGGCCCCCGGCAGTGAAAGTGCAGAGTCCTAACCACTGGACCACCAGGGAAGTCCCGACCCTTCCTCTTTAGCATCAAGGAGTTGGGAAAGCAGAGAGCCAACACATGAATTTGCTGTGGACGAGCTGGAAAAGCTAGACCTAGATGGAGAAAATGGAAGCAAAACCCAAGAACTGTCTAGAAGTAGCACTAGTCTAGACGTAGCACTCTTCCTTTGCTTTTTGAATTTTTTTTCAAGGTCGCTTCCCCACATCTGCCACAGACCCAGCAGGAAGGTGTGATGGGTGGGGTGTGGTCCATCCCAGCTCAGGGAGGCTTCTCCACGCTCCCCATCCCCTGCCCTGCTCTGAGATGCCAGCTGCATCGTGAGTCTAGCGGACCTGGGAGATCTGGCACGGGAAGGAAGCAAAGCTCTGTTTGGGGAAAGAAAACCCTGTTTTCTCTGGGGAAAGGATGGGGACTTCTAAATCGTAAGCCTTATCTACAGGCTGGAGGGGTGTGGGGTTGGAAGGGACACAGTGCCATGGCGAAATGCTTCCAACGAGGACCCGTAGACATGCCTAAACACTCAGAATAAATAAATAAGAGCAAACTTCTCCCTCCTGCATTAGGGGGAAAAAAAGGAAAGAAAAGTAAGGGAGGGTTTATAAAGGCAGCCCTTCAGACCCTACAGCCCACTAGTCTCAGCTATTTTCCTGCCGTGGGTTGCCCTTGTCCCCCACTCATTGGCTCCTCTGCCCTTGTATTTACCTGCTGTTTATTATCTATACCTGAAAGGCCAGGAGCGGACCAGAACTTGGCCTTTGTTATCCGATGCACATGAAACAGACTGTTAGTGCTGGAGAGGCTGGGCTGCCTTTTCACCCAGCTCTTCCTTCCCAGCCCCCCATTCCTTGCCTCACCCTCTGTGCAGCCAGCCAGCCAACAGGAAACTGCACACTCCAAGAATCAAGCAAAACCCACTTGTGGTCCACATAACAGAGAACCAACCTCATCCGGCTGAGCCCCTCTTTACCTTGACCCAAGGAAGGGGTGAGTGTTCAGTGAAATTGTCAGAAAATGCCTGAGGAGTCTTTGGAAGTATTCACTATCTTCCTTAAGAGATCTGTTGTATCCTGTGTCTCCAGATTCAGGGACCTTGATGGCTACAGGAAGTATGATCTGGCCAGGTGCCGTGACTTCGATGTTAGTCTCGCTTTACAGATGAAGAAACTGAGGTTTAGGGAAATGAAGTAACTTACCCAAATTTCACAGCAAACAAGTAGCAGAGCCAGAATTGCAAACCAGGTACTTCTGGGCTAGAGCCTGTGTTCTAGAGCCACGTGACCCAATATGGTAGCCATCAGCCATGTGTGGTTACTGAACTTGCCCAGGCACACGGTTCCTAAGTGGTGAGAGCAGGATTGGAACCCAGGAAGTCTAGCTCCTGGCCACCCCCTCTTAACCTTTGTGCTACCTGCCTCCAGTGAGCCCTACCAGAGTTACTGCTGAAGCTCTTCTAAACTCTCGTGCTCTTAGACAAGATGCAGTGGAAAGAGTCGGGTTCTAGCCCCAGCCCCACCTCTTCCCTGCCAGACAAGGCACTGCCCCTCCTGGACCACAGACTCTCCACCCATTAAATGAGAATATCGATAACATCAGGGTTTTACAACCAGCTCTGCAACATCCTAGAATCCAGAGAGGGAGAGGGAGGCTTCCGACCCCTACTTCATCCAGGGCCTCTCCTGGTGGGTCTGTTTTAGAAACTGTGCTACTGATCTTGTTTGCCGGGGAAAAAACAATGTTTGAAAACCACTAAGTCTTCGAGTTTCTAGTGCCTGCACAGTGAATGGAGAAGAGAGGGAGAAGGTGGGTGTTTGGAGATGGAGCCAAAAGAGAGGAGGCTCCAATCTGTTTCTGGGTCGTCCATCCAAGTGAAACACCAAGTGAGGCCATGGGAAGATGGGAGCCTGGCTCAACTGGGGTAGCGGTGGGGAAGATGATGGCATCAGGACAGAGGGGCCAGAAGGTCCTGCGGGCAGAGCCAACAGAGCAGAAACCAGAACTGTGTAGTGTGCTGTGAGTCAACTCACTGCATCCTCAGCCCTCAACTAGCCAGCCCTTCTTCCGTGCCTGCCATCCCATTTTACAGATGATAAAACTGAGCCCCAGAGAAGACACATGACCTCCCAAGGTCACTCCTTCTTCCACAGATGCACTCAACATATATTCACAGGGCACCATCCAGGTTCTCAGTGGTCACAGCAGACCTGGGTCCCTTCTGTACTTAGAAGCTCTAGGGAACATTCACAGATGAAGAAAAGTCAGAACAGGATCGCACACAAACCAGGGTGTGATTTAACGTTTACATGTAACAAATTAACATATTGAACACCATCCCAGGAGCAACAAAGCAATGTCATTGTGCTATTTACGAAGTAATTAAAAGATTTATAAAAAAATAAAAGGATTTTGGGAATTCCCCGGTGGTCCATTGGTTGGGACTCAGCACTTTCACTGCCGAGAGCCCGTGTTCGATTCCTAGTTGGGGAACTAAAATTCCACTAGCCGTGCAGCGTGGCCAAAAAAATAAAATAAAAATAAAAGGATGTCCGTGTATCGACAAGTTTACAGTCGTGTGACAAATGTCACCTCCTTTCAATGCTGTTGGGACATTTCTGTGTGCGAATATACAACCATTTGGGGATAAACTCAAACATCTAAATTCACAACCTTTTATGAACGTGAGGCTGAGATGAAATCACCCCTCGGGCATCTACTTTAAACCAAGCCTCACTGGACAAAGAGAAAGCGGGGAACAGGATGGGCTTCTGGGCTCCCTGAGCACCTAGTCTACTGGGGAGACTCATGGGTACCACGAGGCAGGGACAATCCAGGATGCTGTGATGGGGGAATTCTATGCTGGACAAGCAACGGCAAACCAGAGGAAGAGACAACTCCCAGCCCAGAAAGCCATCCCCCAAAAGCGCAGCGGACTTGGGGAAGCTGATTCCGCACCCCTGATGGGCTGCAGGCTCCCAGACCCTGTGACCTCATGCTCCCACCATCCGAAGCCACGGCAAGTTGCAGGACACGGGGGACAGATGTTTGGGGCGGCCAATCCGGACAGTTTTGCAGCCCCATGACTCAGCGACCATCTTGCCAAGACACAGGCTTCCTCCCTAAGAGACCCCCGTGTACCCCCGACACACCCCACGTCCACAGAGTCAGAACATATTAGAGCAAAGTTTTGCTCCCCGGAGCCTCTCGTCTCGGCAAAGCCAACTAATTCAGATTTAACCTCCCTCTTAATAGGCCGAGTTGCTGAGCCTTCTAATTAATGCCACATGTTTCCCTCAGCTGTCATCCTGAATAAATGTTTACAAAGCTATTAACGTACTGTATTTGTAAACCGGGACGGCTCGGCTTTGGGGAGTCATGTGGTATGCATTTTCTCCTCAAAGATGGAAAAGGCTTAGCAATAATAAATACATTGTTTTGCAGGGATGGGAGCAAGGCGTTGCCTGAAAAAAAAAAATTTATTGCGAGCTTCCTGAGACAGCGTGGCTGTGTGTACGTGAGGAATCGAAGCTTTGGCCGAGTTCAGAAGAGCTACAAGGGGCCGGATTTGGCCCAGGTGGGGGCCTGGAGGGGAAGAACTCCAGGGGCAGAAAAAAAAAAAACACTGGTTTGAGATCCGGAGACCTGGACTCTGGTTCCAGCCGCTTTGCTCACCAGCTTTGTGACATCGGGCCAGTCACCCTTCCTCTCGGGAACTCAGTTTGTCCATCTGGAAAATGGGAGGTTGGGCTCTCCAAGAATTTTGCATCTTGGATCCAGGATTCTAGTCTTGATTTCTCCTCTGCTCTGACCTCCAGAGGACACCTGGAAGGGTCTTGTGGAAGCTCTTCAAAGGGACACCATGGCCCTAAAGTCCTAATATCTTCACATAAGACCCTAGACTCGGCATCATCTTCCCCACTTACTTCTCCAGCCCCGTTTCCCACCCCACCTGCTTCATACTCTAGCAGCCACGCTAAACGCACTGTCACTCTCCTGAAAGGATCCCGCTGAGTCTCACTTGTAAGCCTTTCCCTGTGCTGGGTTCTCCACCAGGAGCTCCCTCTTCACCTCAATTCCCTTTTGACTTGGGCTATTTCTACACATTGCCCACATCTCCACTTACCTCCCACTTTCCCTTGGCAGCATTTCTGGAACTCTCAGGTCCCTCACAAATGTACCAACAGGACCCAGAAGGTCTCCTGCCTCAGGGGAGTGTTATCTATGGGTCCACCCATAAAGCATAAGAGTAAGCTCCAAAAGAGCAGGGATGTTGCCCATTTTATTTGACGCTGTGTCCCCAGTGCCTTACAAACAAAGAGGACATTTTTTTTTTTTCCTTTGGCCAAGCCATGAGCCTTGCAGGATCTTAGTTGCCTGATCAGGGATCAAACCTGTGCCCCCTGCAGTGGAAGCATGGAGTCCTAACCACTGGACCGCCAGGGAAGTCCCACGGAGAGGACTTTCAGTGTTGCTGATGAATATGAAGTGAAAGGTGATGGGGGCAAGTTTCCAGCACAAAGGATAATGGAGGGATCTTTTAGACATTTCCAGCTCCAGGAATTTTGGCCCAGGTACATACCATCTTACAGTACTCTTTCCATTTCTCACCGGATTCATAGTAATGGGCTCAGAGAGGTTAAGTAACTTGCCCAATGTTATACAGCTAGTCTGGGACAGAAGCTGGGATTTGAACCCAAGACCTTCAGTCTCTAAAAGCCCAGACTTTTACCTACTGTGATATTCAATCCCCCTAGCAGTGCCACCACCCCTGCCCACTCCTGGCACCCATACAAATCCACCCACCCACCCACCTGAGTCTGGCCTGATACCCTACACTTACTGATATAAATGGCTTTAGCACTGTATTCCAGTTCTTTTCCATATATTTGTCATGACGGTTACTTAGGATGTGCTCATCGGGACTCTGGGTATAAGTGACAGAAAGTCAACTCCAACTGACATTAATCAAAGAGGGGAAGTGGAAGGATAGTAATTCTCCTATTGAACCACAGAAAGGACAGGCAGGAAACTGGCTTTAGGCACGCCCAGAATCAAGGACTCAGACCTGGCAATCCTCTGTCTCCACTTTCTTTCAAAGCCAGCTCCCACAAGAAAGCTGGAATTGTAGCTGCACTTGAATAAACAACAACAAATTCTTCCCTATCAGGTCCACTGTAAAAATGCTAGGGAAGCAATTTGATTGGCCGAGCCTGAGTCACATGCTCCTTCTTGGACCAATCACTGTGGCCAAGGTAGAATACAATGATGCTCAGTCCAGAGCCCCATGCTTGTTTGGAGTTGGGGAGAAGCCATTTCCAAAAGGCTGGGGTACAGCCCTTCATTCTCTTGGGGTTCTTCATTTGATGAAGAGAGGCAACTAAATCAACACACAACTAAAGCTCCGTGCACAACAGCTACCCCAGAGCAAAGCAAAAAGAGGCTTTGTTTCCAAGTGAACTTTGTAGAGCACTGTCCATGGGAAGGGTAGGAAGAAAAGTGAGGGGGTCTACGGAGAAATGAAAGACCCAACTGCTTTTGGGTTTGCTCACCTTTGCATCTAGGACGCCTAAGATAGTGTCTGGCACATAGTAGGTGCTCAATAAATATAAGCTGTAGGAATAAGTTCGTGAATGAGAGCAATATGTGTTGGCTGAGAATATGAAAATGTCCCTGCTTCATCACAGGGTTCAAGAGTCGGACCGGCACGGATTCAAATCTCATTTCCAGCACCTCCAAGTTGTTCAACTGGGGGACGTCACGTCATCCATCAGAACCTCAGTTTCAGCCTCCGTAAATGGGAAACAACATGCCTACCTCCCACTGTTGAGAATGGAATTAAATAACCTCTCTAAAACACCTGGGATGGTGTTGGGACACCATAACTGTCCCATCTGTGGCAGTTATAAAAATTATAAAAATGTCCCACTTATAATTATAATTATATAAATGTCCCATTTATAAAAATGTCCCACTCCCTCCCCATTGGGCAGTAGAGTTTGACTCTTCGTTCAACAGCAGTTTTACATATCTACTTGTTTCAGTTCAACACTTGGAGCACAAGAAAAAAAAAAATGAAGACAAAGGTTTTTCTAAGAGCTAGTGTCCGTTACAACAAAACGTGATTTTCCTACAGGCTCTCCATGGTGAATTGAAAACGGCTTGAACTGGTTTCATTCCAAGCAGCAGACACAATTGCTGCCGACCTCAAGGCTTTTCGGAGGGAGAGCTGGCCCTGCAAGGGGTAGTCTGGTGCTCTGGGCTTGGCTGACTCTATTTTAAAAGGAGTGTGAAATACCAACCCGATTGAAATAGCAACACTTCTGAAATTGTTGCCGAGGTCCTATAACACAAAACCCAAAGAACGTATGGGGTCCCCCGACATTTGCTCTTTGCACTACATACGCCCAGTATTTTGATCCCTGAAGCCAAGAGCACGAGTTTTTCACAGATATTGGCAACCACCTGAAGGTAACACAGCAGGAGCCAAGCCAGAAAGGATGCTGAAAATATTTTGAGGGTTCTATAAGTCCACGTTACAATTTTTTGCTTTTTCTTTATTTTTTTGGATCCATCCTGTCTCCCCTGCCTCCCCTACCCCCTTCTGTTCCTCTAGTTCTCTGTATCCCTCCCTCTTCCATGACGATGGAAGGAAAATATTTATCCCCACACGTGAGTATTAACCACACAGAGCTCATCACCAAACAAACAGAGAAACGATTACTCTCGATCCCACTTTAGAGAACATTCCTCTCTTATATTCCTCCTGGTCCCTCTTAGAAAACCGTCTCTGGAACATGTCTTCTGGCTCGCCTGGGTTCAGGATTCCTGGGCTACAGGCTCAGCAAGGCCCCGTGTTCTCTTGGCTACATGAAGACCCCAGACTTCACATCCAGCCTTTTGAGTCCTGGACGCCCCTTGAATGTTGGTGGGGAGAAGATCACCAATGTCCTTCGCTCCAGGAACCTGAGCTGAGCTGGCTGATTGGTCCCACTTAAAATAGTGTATCCCAAAGTCTGGACAGAGGCCAGCTTCATGGGCAGGTGACTACCCCGCACTCAGAAGGGCCCTGAGCTTGGTTTAATGCTCTGCTGTCACTGTCTTGAATAATAATTAATAATTATTAATAATAAATAATGATTAATAATTAATAATTTAATAATTAACAATAATATTATTAATAATAATAATTTTTGAAGGAGAGGTGCCGCGTTTTCCTCTTGCACTGAGACCACAAATTATGTAGCCAGTCCTACCTGAGACACATACCACTCGCTGTACAAGAGACAATTTTAGGTGCTACACAGTCAAACCTTTTCTTAATTTAAGTAGTTATGTACACAATTCTATATGTGTTAGAACAAACGTGGAACTAGGTCAACACACCCCTACTTTTGTGGCTATTATTACTTACGAGGGGGTTAAATTTATCTATGGAAAAAAGTGAGTCTATTTAAAGAAAAATAGGAGGTGAGTTAACCACACTTGCTACTCAATTGTGGCAAAAGAATCAAAGGGAGGGAAGCAAGTGAATAAATCAAATTTTAAAACTGCCAACTTAAAGAACCCCCAAAGCTTTCTCCCCAGTACCACCAAAGCTCTGATCCAAAAATATTACTTTTACCAACTAGCCACAGTGCCTGGAGTTCTTGCGCTGCTGCTTTTCAGAAGGTAGTCTAATTCACTGTGTGCCTTTGCTCAAGTCCCTTCATCGCCTGAGCCTCAGTTTGTCCATCCATAAAATGGGCCTGCTCTTTCCTACTAGGAATATTGGATTCTCCTGAGTTAAACCAATGACTTGAAAATGTTAGTTAGTTCTCACACTGGCTACATCTGAACCACCAGAAGAGGTCATTAAAAAACGCTTGTCCCCAAACTACAGTCCTGGAGATTCTGATTAAGTAGGTCAAGTGTAGAGTTGGGGGACAATTTTAACCAACCTCCTCAGTGATTTTGATCAGCGGCCAGTTTTGAGAAACACTAAGTTGAACGATTGAAAATCGTGCATTAATCATTCAACAAACACTTGCCAAATATCCCCTCCGGGTCTTGCACAGTTCAGGATAACAGAGAACTATAAGATCTCAGCCCTCCGGGATCCTACAATTTCAGATTGCAGAAAGAGTTTGAACTTGAGATAACATCAACTTCCTGTGTGCCAGTTCCTATTAAAGAGTTGTATGTATATTAACTGTGGCACATGGGATTTCCCGAAAAATACCGCAGCGTATTGCCAGTCCCATATGCCTTTCCAGAACTTTGCCATTCCCCCATCAACCAGTTGGAGTTTTTCTGCTCCCCTTGACACTGGGCAGAATTTCTTTACTTCCCTGATGAGCAGAAAACAGCAGCAGTGACCCTCTGTGGCAGCCAAGTAAGGTCATAAAAGGCGATAAGTATTTCTTCCACATGGCCTTCTCTCTCTTGTGATGTTCATCCTTGGAACCTAGCCACCATCTTGCAAGGAAGCCAAGTAGCTACACAGAGATGCCATGTGTAGGTGTTCTGGCTGTCTGGCCCAAGAGAGGCCTCACCAATCACCAGACACAAGAAGAGGCTACCATCCAGATGATTAGAGCACCCAGCCTTCCAGCTGGGCGACTGTCCAGATGTGACCAAGTGGAACACAGAGGTTGTCCCCATTGAGCCCTACCCAAGTTGCAGATTTATGAGAAGATGGATATAACTCCCTCTTTTAACCCATTAAGATTCAGGGTGGTTTGTTACGCAGCAGTAGATAACCATAACATGAGCCCATGGAGGCTCCACAACCCTACAAGAAATGTATAAAGGGAAACCCCTTTTGACAGATGAGAAAACTCAGGCTTAACGAGGCAAAGCCACTTGTCCCACTACATACAGACAACAAGCAACACAGCCAGAATTTGAACCAAAGACTATCCATCCTCAGAATCCACATTCTTTGTTGATGTGACCACCAGCAGATCAATCTAGAGGGTGTAAAGTGTTTTGAGTTGGGAAAAAATGGGGTAGGGGGGTGGATGGTGGAAGAGACAGGCCAAGAAATAAGCTTAGAGAAAGAGCAGGGCAAGCCAGAAAAAATAAGCAGACTTGCCATTGGAATTAAAATCACTCAAGTTCAACCCCTACCTGGGTCAGCTAGCGATGCTCCCTGCTGTGCAAATGCCAGAGGGGAATCCATTGCTCGGCACTCGACACCCAGGTCAGAAGCCTGGGAGGGCTCTTGTCATCTTCCCACCTTTTCCTTCAACAGGGATGGGGGTCTTGTCTTTGAAATCCTGCTTCCTCCTGCCTTCCCCACTCCCAGGCTTTCTCCCTCAAACACACAGCGCCTGATTCACAAGGATGAGATGCTGAGAAAGCAGATACTAGAGCAAAACATCTTTCTTCTGGTTACCCTTCATTTCTCTCTCCCTCTTGCTTGAAAGATGGGGCCCTTCAACAGGTTAGAGACAGGAAAATGAGAGTCTTTCATATTCTGGGCAATACTTCTTTCTGGTTTTCACCTTTCCTAGTGTCCCCTGCATCACTAGGGAGATGTTTTGTGAAGATACTCATGATTTATTAAATGCCAGGCACTGAGTTAAGTGCTTGACATCTATGATTATATCTGCTCCACTTCCAAATGGGCCATGGTAGAGATTAAATGACCGATGACATGTAAAATAGTCCCATGCCAGACACTGAGAAGCTAACTTCATTGACCACCTGTGGCTCTGCCAATAATAATAATAATTCATTATGATGATTACTTATTACAACCACCCTATAAGATAATGCCTCCTCCTTTTAGGTCCTATGACTTCCCTATTTCGTGATGACAAAACTGAGGCAGGGACAGCATTGGTCCAAGGTCACACAACTTACAAACGGCAGAGCCAGGACTCACACCCAGGACTCTACAACTCTGAAATCCATGCTTGTAAGCAAGATGGCTCCTTGCCCATTCATTCCCAGGTGCCCCTCGGTGCCCCCACCCCTATCTTGCCATCCCTCTCATCTCCTCGCTTCCACGCCGACGTTCTTTGCCCTGCAACATGCAAGAGCCCGAGCACGGTTCCTAGCCCTTTGCACTTCTTCATCCAACAGACTCGTAATACTATTACTGCTGATGGCTTTTCATTCCCAATGCCAAACCTGATTTGGAGTTCACAAGGCTGAGGGTTTCAATCCAGGCCCTGTGGACAGGCTCTGGGAGCCCTAAGTGACTGGAGCTTACAGACAATCTAATTGTTATTGACATTTGTGTCTGATTATTCATCAAGGAAGAGCCGTCTTATAGGCCGAGTCATTCTATTCCCCAGCCCCCTTTCAGCCTCCCCACTCACGACCAAACACGGATGCACCATCAGGGGCGGGCCAATCAATCGTAATATCACTCTACATCTATCAGAGCCACTTTTGTGGGCTTGGGTGCAGGGGCAGATGCGAAAGAAGGAAATGGGAAGATGAAGAAGTGGATGAAAATTATTGTGCACTGAATCTGAAATGGAAGCATTTACGCAAACAGAAAAGAGTAGACTGCATTACCAAAGATATCCATCTATCTATCTATTTATAGATAAATATATCTACTTTTATCTACCTACTTACAGAGAGATGATAGATAGATAGATAGATAGATAGAAAGAATTGTATCTATATCCGTACTTATATACCCCACCACTTGGGAGGGTAATTATTAAGAAGCATGTCACTTGTCAATTCATTCTGCTTGGTTGAAGCCCAGTGTCCCAAGAAAATGTCCAATTTTATCTTGAACGACATTTGTGTCAGGTTAATCAACCTGGATCATAATCAATCCAATAGGTTGATGAGTTCCCTTGCCCTGTCCCCCCAAAAAGCAGCTCATTCACGTCATAAATCTTTCCCTCGTTTTATTTAATTCTATTTTTCTAAAATGTCCCATTGGCCACATCTCCCTTTGTAGGGTTATCTTGAGAAAGTTGAAACCATCAGCACTTGCCAAGTGCTGGCTGCATCTGACCTCAAGTGTTTTCACAATTCCTCTTGACTTCCAAAATGTGTGAAGACCTCACGATGTCCGTCAAAGGTCATTTTGCGAGGAGCGGTCAGAGTTTTGCACGGAGCCATCCATACTTTCTTGGACTCTAAACAATGGCACAGTCCTTTGGAAGGGCTGGCACATTGGCTGGTCACCACGATGACCCTGACCTACTCAGTAACAGGACTGGGCTAACTCACAGACACCAGGGCTCTTCTTTGCTCAAAAAGAAAAGAAAATTGGCACATGAAAACAACAATGCATTCTACAGACTACCAGGATGACAAAAATTTAAAAGACTGATGATCCCAAGTGTTGGTGAGGCTGTGTGATGACTGGAGCCCTCATACCTTCTTTTTTTTTCTTTCTTCTAAATTTATTTATTTATTATTTATTTATTTCTGGCTGCTTTGGGTCTTCGTCGCCATCCGTGGGCTTCTCATTGCAGCCGCTTCTCTTGTTGCAGAGCACAGGCTCTACGCGCGCAGGCTTCAGTCGTTGTGGCACGCGGGCTCAGTAGTTGTGGCACGCGGGCTCAGTAGTTGTGGCGCACGGGCTTAGCTGCTCCGCGGCGTGTGGGATCTTCCCGGACCAGGGCTCGAACCCGTGTCCCCTGCACTGGCAGGTGGATTCTCAACCACTGCGCCACCAGGGGAGTCCCCCTCATACCTTCTTGATGGGTGTTATGGGCTGAGTTGTGTCCCCTCAAATTCATACATTCAAGTTCTAACTTTCAGCAGCTCAGAACGTGAGTGTATCTGGAGACAGGTTCTTTGAAGAGGTGACTGAGGTGAAATGCGGTCATTAGGATGGGTGTTCGTCCAACATGACTGGTGTCCTTATAAGAAGAGATCGGGACACCAACGCGCACGGACGGAAGATCACGTAAGGTCACAGGGAGAAGACAGCCACCTACAAGCCTCAGCAGAAACCAACGCTGCCAACACCTTGATCTTGGACCTCTAGCCTCCAGAATTGTGAAACAATAAATTTCTGTTCTTTAAGCCACCCAGTCTGTGGTACTTTACTACGGCAGCCCTGACGAACTAATACAATGAGGATGCAAAATGGTATAGCCACTTTAAAAAACAGTTTGCCTCTTATTATAAATTTAACCGCATACTAATAACATAACCCAGAAATGCCATTCCTATGTATTTACCCAAGAGAAATTAAAACATGTTTACACCTAAAAACATGACCTAAAAATGAATATTTATAACAGGATTATTTACAATAGCCCAAACTATTGAAACAGCCCAGATGTCCATCAACCGATGAATGACTAAACAAATTGTGGTATATCCATACAATGGAATACTACATAGCAATAAAAAGGAACAAATCACTGACACATTCCAAAACGTGGATGAATCTCAAAAGCATTCATTCTATTAAGTACAAGAAGCCAGACACCAAAAATTATGTAAATAATTGTCATTTATATGACTTGCTGGAAAAATCAAATCTAAACAGACAGAAAACAGATCAGTGGTTACCAGGGGCTGGAGGTGGGAGAAGGGAATTGATTACAAAAGGAAACAGGGGAACATTTTGGGGACAATGGAAATGTTCTATTTCTTGATTCCAGTGATGGATTCATGTCAAATTCATCAAAATGTATTCAAAAGGGTACATTTTATTGCACATTAATTATATTTCAATAAACTGAACTTTAAAAAAAATAATGAGCTATCCCTCTTTGCCTAAGGGGTAAAATTTTTTTTAATTAATAACATCCATTATTGGTGAAGATACAGGAAAGCAATTACTTCCATGCACCCCTGTTGGGTGTTTAAATTAGGAATGTCTTGCTGGAAAGCAAACTGGCAGTTCTCTATCAAAATGTGAAATATACATTTCTTTGACCCAGCATTTTCACCCTTAGGAATCTATCCTGCAAAACTACTTGTATATTTACAGATACGTCCATAGCGGTGTTGTTTATCATGGCCCCAAATAAGAAGCAACCCACAGAGAAAAAATCCATCAGAGAAACAGGAGCTTAAAGATATACACCCACCAGGTTGACGTCATTATCTTAAGGGAGGTATAGGGGTGGGGTTAAAGAAGTGGCGTATTTTACTCAATATTTTTCTGTTCATTTTCATTTTTATACAAAGAATGAATTCATATATTGTGTAATTTTTTTTAACCCTGGGATCAGAACTCCCATTTTAATAAATAATACAATGAAAATGCATCTCACTCAATCATCCTCTTAAAGTTTCCCCTTCCCTGCTCTCTCCCTTCTTTGACATACACACTGATTGTTCAAGAAAATTAATTAGTTGAGATGGGTACCGACCATTCCTTTATTCTAGCAGATTTGAGGCAACAAAATTCTTCAAAGAAAAAAAAATGCTAGGGGCTAGATGCTACTAGTGTACATGCTACCAAAATAATGACAACAATTAAAAGTGAAAGAAATTGGCTGATTTCACTTAGGTGCATATCCGATGATCAACAGTTTCATATGCTTAGTGAAGGTTTTCTCTGAGTTAGCCCAATGACAGGAACAAAATTGGGAAGAGAAAAGGACGAAGAAATCGTGAACCATTTACACCGTGGAGGAGGGATTAGAAATGCTTAGGGAAAGAGCAGATGGGTTGATGTTGGATCCAGGTTTCTCTGACCTTAGAGGGTAAATATAAAACGAATCAACTTCAGTTACAGTGAAAAAACACCGAGTTCCTTTGGAACAAGGCTCTGATCGGGGACTTTGACTTTGCAAATAGCCGGTGTGCTTGCAACACTTAGCCTCCGAGGCCGCCCTAGGAGCGTGTGCACTTGGGCTGACTAGGGGCTGGCTTTCCTCTGTGTCCCACTCCTAGAATCGAGCAATTACATATTCCCTTTGTTGTTGAACTCATCAACCTTGGTGAAACCAAAGATTTGCTTGAGCTACCCGAGTAATGGGAAAGGAGGATGGAAAGCAGGTATGTCCTTGAGTTACAAGCTTTCCCTGCGGCCATTTCTCCTCCCCAGAGGAGAGAATTATATCTCGCCTTAAGGGTCCCTTGAATTTTTCCAGGTGAAGGTTCTAGGAATGATGGTCTCATTGAATTGCTTCTTAGGAAGTTTTAAGCTGGAAGTGGAAAAATCAAAGGATGAGGGAAAAACTTAGTAACTATGAAAGTCCCAACAATGGACATCTTAGTATGTATGGCATCTTAGTATCTTAGTATGGCATCTTAGTATCTTGGCCAAACCCTGTGATTATTTTCTCACTTAATTTGGCGGAAAGAGATTCCATTAAATTAGGGGCCAGCAAAATTTTCCTGTAAAGGCTCAGAGAGTAAATATTTTAGGCTTTGTGGGCCCTGTGGTCTCTGTCACAACTACTCAACTCTGCCCTTGCAGTGCAAAAGCAGCCGTGGACAATACGTAAATGAATGGGTGTGACTGTATTCCAATAAAACTTTATTAATGACACTGAAATTTGAATTTCATATAAATTTCATGTGTCGCAAAATATTAATCTCCTTTTGCTTTTTTAAAAAACTTTCAACCGTTGAAAAAGGTAAAAAGCATTCTTAGTTCTCGAGCCTTACAAAACCGGGTGGTGGGGGACTTCCCTGGTGACGCAGTGGTTAAGAATCTGCCTGCCAGTGCAGGGGCCATGGATTCGATCCCTGGTCCAGGAAGATCCCACGTGCCACTGAGCAAGTAAGTCCGTGCGCCACAACTACTGAGCCCACGCACCGCAACTACTGAGCCCAAGTGCTGCAACTACTGAAGCCCGCACACCTAGAGCCCGTGCTCCGCAACGAGAAGCCACCACAATAAGAAGCCCACGCACCACAACGAAGAGCAGCCTCCGCTCGCCACAACTAGAGAAAGCCCGCGTGCAGCAACAAAGACCCAACGCAGCCAAAAAAAAAAAAAAAACAGGTGGTGAGTTGAAGTTGCCTCATGCGACCTGGTTTGCCAACCTCTGCCTAAATTATCATGTCATTTATGGTTTTTGGTTACAAATATATTTCTATTTTGAAATCTCCCTTTTACTACATACAGTGTCTTAGCAGACAGATGGATAGATAGGTAGAAAACTGATAACTGCTAAATGATATGTCAACAATTAGAATTTTTTTAAGCAAAAGAAATGGTTGTTGCCCATTTAGGATATTAGAATATAAGCCCCTTGAGGGCCGTGCTTGGCACGAGGCCTGGCACGTAGTAGAAGCTAATCATTTCTCTCAGATAAATGAACAAAAGCGGTCAAAGGAAAGGGAAATTTCGTTCCCATCCTAGAAACATCATCGACACTCATTTGTCTGAACTCTAAGCGTTCCAGAAGAACGGTAGAGGGCAGGTGTCAAAACTGAAGACTTAAATTAGATTAAGGAAATGAAAATAAATCACTGGCAGTTTCTTGGACAGAGGTGCATTGCAGCATCAGAGCTCAGACGCAGCGTCAGATCAAGATGAAAGTCTGGAAAAATTATCACAAAAGGAAGGATATGTTTAGATTGGTCTTACCAAAAGGAGAGGTCCAATTTGGGGGAGACAAAGAGAGAGAAATCAAGGACAATAAGATGTCAAATTATATTAGCTAGGTGTTTATGCCCGACTATGGCAGCTTAAACATTTAAGATATCACTTTTTCTCTCATCAAATAATCCCTGAAGTGGGCAATCAGGGAAATATGGCAATTCCATCAAATTTTCAGGGAGGCAGAGGCAGGTTTCTTCTATCTTCGTCCTCCATCTCCAAGTTACCTCATAGTTTTAAGGAGCTGCTGGAACTCTAGCCATTACATAAACATTCCAGATTGCGGGTGCAGAAATGAAGAGGAGAGGACAAAAGGGTACACTCATCAGCTGAGTTAACTTTCTTAGTCTTCCCGAGCCATCACAAACATTTCCACTTGCCTATCAAGGGTCCAAAGTTAGGCATATGAACATATTTAGCTGCAAGGGAAGCACTGAAACACAGCTTTTGATTGGTGCATTGCTATTTACATAAAATTGGTGGTCTATTTCTAAGGAAATAGAAGAGAAAGGATATTGTAAAAGCAACCAGGCATGGGAGTTCCCTGGTGGTCCAGTGGATAAGACTCGGTGCTTTCAGTGCTGTGGCCCGTTCAATCCCTGGTCAGGGAACTAAGATCCAGCAAGCTGCAGAGCATGGCCAAGAAAAAAAAAAAAGCAACTAGCCATATCTTCCTTAGCAATTACAATAGTTTATGAATTCATTGATCCATAAACATTATGATTACCAGGCTTGGCTTGCCAGACAAGGTTATAGCAGAGAACAATGGAAGTCTCTGTTCTTGTGGAGCTTAAAGAGAGAAGAGAGACATTAAACAGAATCATGGATAATGAAGGTTTCTAAAATACAGGTTGCTATTGGAGCATATGAACTGGGTCATCTAATCCAGGGGTTGACAAACTTTGTCTTCAAAGGCTCAGAGTGGGACTTCCCTGGCGGTCCAGTGGTTAGGACTCCCTGCTTCCACTGCAGGGGGCCCGGGTTTGATCCCTGGGTGGGAGCTAAGATCCTGCCTGCCACACAGCATGGGCAAAAAAGAAAAAAGGAAAAAAGAAAATTCAAAGCGCCAGAGAGTAAATTTTTTCAGCTTTGAGTGCCCTATGGTCTCTGTCTCAACTACTGAACTCTGCCGTTATAGCATGAAAACAGCCATAGGAAACATGTAAATGGATGGACATAGTTGTGTTCCAATAAAACTTTATTTACAAAAGCAGATAGGGGGCCGAAATTGCCCCACGGGTCATAGTTTGGTGACCCCTGATCTAAGCTAATGTGAGCTGTCAGTTAAGATCCTGCTGAAGGGATGCTTTATTAAGAGGAGACATAAAAGATGATCAGAAGTTCATGATGAAGAAGGGAACAGGGTTGACATAGAGTGTTCCAGGTGAAGAGTCCATCATTTCAAAGATGGAGCTACAAGAGAGAGCAAAGCATAGTCATGGTATTTAAAGGAATCCAAATAGGATGGAGGAAAACAAGCAAGAAAGAGCGTTATAAAAGATGAGTTGGTAGGAGGTTGAAATCAGGGATTCCACAGGGGGTCTGTACTTTATTACAAGGGCAATATAGAGTGACTGGGGGCTTTCAGTAAGAAGTGACAGGATTAGACCTGCATATTTTAAGTCAATTCTGGCTGTTGGACAGAGTGACGAGATCAGAGGGGCCAAGGATAGAGGTGAGACATCCACCAGAGTAGATAAAACGAGAAATAAAATCCAAGAACATCAAGGGTTGGTGAACTGTTTTTACTCACAACACTTCTGGCACCAAATGTGTGCGTTTTTTCCACACACCAACCAATTCTCCAAATCTCCAGACACCAGCCTGGTGTCCTACAGTTCATTTCAATTCTGACACTAACCACCCAGAGTTAGTGTCATATTCCACAGGTTTAAGAGCTCAGTCCCCAAGACGGCCTTCACTTCAGTCACGAGTATTGGGGTCCCCAAGGTACCCACACGTCTGTCCGACTTGGCTGGAAATCAGGAGCTCCTACAACCTCCCTCCCGCAGGTTTAACAGTTTGTTAGCATGGCTCAGAGAACTCAGGGAAACAGTTTACTTATGTTTACTTGTTTGTTATAAAGACACAACTCAGGAGCAGCCAAATGGCAGCGTTGCATGGACAGGGTTTGGGGTGGCAGTGGGGGTTCAAGAAGCTTCCATGCCCTCTCTGGGGGCGCCACCCTCCCAGCACTCCACGTGCTCACCAACCCAGAAGTTCTCCAAACCCTGTTCACTGGGGACTTGACGGAGATGTGCTACAAAAGCATGCGATCATTGGCCGCTGGTGACTAGCTCAACCTCCAGCCCCTCTTCCCTCCCCAGAGGTTGAGGGGGTGGAGAGCTGAAAGTTCCAATCCTCTTACTATGCCTTGGTCTTTCTGTCGACCAGCCCCCATTCTGAAGCTTCCTAGTTATCTCATTGGATACAAGCTAGACCATCACCACTCCAGAGATTCCAAGGGTTTTAGGAGTTGCGTGCTAGGAATCGGGGACAAAGACCAAATATTTATTTATTATATCACAGTTAGCAAATAAATGGACAACCTATGATAGCTCTTAAACTTATGGTGGGAGGAAAAATTGGTACAACCATTTCGGGAAATTGTTTGGGAGTTTCTATTAAAGCTGATACTCTTCTACCTTGAGAGGCTAACATTTCTACTCCTAAGTAGATGCCCAAGAGAAATGCTAAAATACATATACGGGAACATCCACAGTCACCCTTTGAAATAGCCAAAAATTGGAAATAATCCAAATGCCCAGCCATAGTAGGATGGGTAAATAAACTGTGTTATCCTTATACAATGTTGTAAAATGCAACGTTAAGAATGACCAGCCCACAACTACGTGCATTAACATAGATGGTGTCCACAAACACAAGACGCGCTGAAAGAAAGAAAACAGACACAAAAGGGTATAGTCAGTTCTGCCCTGATGTGACATTTGTGTACCTAAAAATCACTACCCTATGCAAAGTCGCTCAATAGAAACCACAGGGCTTATGGGGAAATGGGGTTAGGGGGACAACACGAAAAACTTAACTGGTGACACATGAATAATAATAGGAAACTAACAAAAATGGTAGCCCAGTTTTACAAACTTTAAGTGTGTTTTTTTAATGCATAAATACTACGATTAATATGGCACTTTGGAAAAGTCCTGAACTTTGCTTGCTTGCGGAAGCGGCATCAGAGGATTTGTAGCTCGTGGCTTCTTGTGGAGTGATGGAAAGGGGGTGTCTGAAACAGGAAAGTCCTAACACCAGGAGTGGATGAGTGTGACTCATGACAGACGCAGTGAAACGGGGAAGGAGCAATGCTTGGGGTGTGTGCATTTTGTGTGTTCCTCCGCCAGGGGCGGTTTTCCACATTTATTTAGAGTTTTTCAAAACAAAATCACAACAGTCAGTCCAAAATTTGCCTTATGCATACGCTGCTCTCTAATATGGTCAACATGCTGGAACGAAGGTGCGCGTCCAGAGCAAGCGTTACAGCAGAACTGACTCTACCTACTGAATGATTCCACTTTGTATAAACTTCAAAACCAGGTAAAGCCCTATCTATGTGTAAGTCAGGAGAGTGGTTACCCTTGGATGGAGTAAGGTGATGACCCCGAGAAGGGCAATGACGGGGCTCCTGGGGAGCTGGGAATGATCTGTTTCCGGGTGCTGGTTTCATTTTATGAAAACATTATGGGTTCTGATCTTTACCATACTTGTCTTTGCTATGTATATATCAAACTACAATAAGACACAATGAATGAATGAATGAATGAATGAATAAAAAAAGAGAATCTAAACAAAGCAACAAGAAAAGAAGACTAGTTAGGAAATTGTCCTTGTCTTCTGGATAAGAGACAATGGTGCAGACATAGAAAACAAACCTATGGTTACCAAAAGGGAAAGGGGCGGGAGGATAAACTGGGAATTTGGGTTTAACAGATACAAACTACTATGTATAAAATAGATAAACAGGGACCTACCTATGGCACAGGGAACTATATTCAGTATCTTGTAATAATCTATAATGGAAGAGAATCTGAAAAGGGATATATATACATATAAATGTGTGTGTGTGTAACTGAATCACTTTGCTGTACACCTAAAACATTGTACATCAACTATACTTCAATAAAAATAAAATAAAAGCCCTTTAACAGCCCCTACCACCACCACCAAAAAAAGACCATGGTGGCCTGGACCAGGGTGTAAGCAGAGTAGATTAGAGAGCTGCCTGGAATGCAGAGTACCATGATGTGACTGACGGAGGAAAACCAAGAGATCAAGAGTCCAGGGTAACGCCCAAGTTTCTCTCTGGGATAAGGGATCAGACCAATGTCAAAATGGGAAGTTCCCATTTCAGACAAACCTCTTCATGCTTCATACCCGTCCAATTTCCCTGCAACTTTGGACAGAACTGACCAACGTGAGAACAAGTTCACTACATCGCTACCAAACACCCAGATACTTCTCTCATTAGGTCCATGGGAATCTGCCTCCTTTTCTGAAACAGAATAGTGATGAACTCATGTTATTTTATGGACGTAACTTCATGATTTCACTGAGCAAGGACCACAGTGAGAGAACCAGGGTTTAATGGGATCTTGGCATATTTTGCTAGAACAGAGAGAATGTTCATAAATGTGCCAAACTTCCAGGCAAAATGGCATCCGTTTGTATTTCTTTCTACACCTTTAAAAAGCCATCGTCCTTCCTTACCCACCCCCATATGGTAAATAGTCTAGATGGTAAAGTTTTAAAGTTGGAGACTTATAAAGGCGGACAGGAAATCAAAACCACCTCTGTTTCATGGTTTGTGATGACTTACTCTTCCATGGTTTTGAGTTTAGAAAGAGTTGGGTTTTTTTAAATTAATTTTTAATAGCATCTGCTGTTATTGTTTTTTCTATATAGAAAAACCCTGCAAAGATCCAAGCTCACCCTCTCACTTAATCATCTTCTTTATGGGAGGAATAAATGACTTTAGAGTTGAGGTGCCGAGGGCATCCAAACTCTTTCTCAGCTGGTGCACTTTGAGTGTAACTTAAATTGCAAACCCCCTCGGGGCCCAGGACTTATCTTCTTTATCTCTTGTAAAGAGCTGAACAGACTGTGAGTATTCAACAAGTAATAAATAACGCTATATTCTACATCAATAGTGAGTGCAGTCTAGTTGGAAAAAGCCGATTCTGATAAAAATCAAGGCCCAAGATATACATGTGCGTATGGCTGATCCGCTTTGTTGTACAGCAGAAACACAGCATTGTAAAGCAATTATACTCCAATGAAGATGTTTAAAAAAAAAAATCAAGGCCCAAGCATCACCCAAGCCTTGGATTTCATCCAAATGTGACCTCGTGGGAAGACTTTTTTGTTTTTTTATACATGTATCCACTTATTTATTTATTTATTTAATTTTTTTTTTTGCCTGTGTTGGGTCTTTGTTTCTGTGCGAGGGCTTTCTCCAGTTGCGGCGAGCGGGGGCCACTCTTCATCGCGGTGCGCGGGCCTCTCACCATCGTGGCCTCTCTTGTTGCGGAGCACAGGCTCCAGACGCGCAGGCTCAGTAATTGCGGCTCACGGGCCTAGTTGCTCCGCGGCATGTGGGATCTTCCCAGACCAGGGCTCGAACCCGTGTCCCCTGCATTGGCAGGCAGATTCTCAACCACTGTGCCACCAGGGAAGCCCAGACTTTTTGAAAATTAAGAGGAGGGATGTGTGTGCTGCCTTGAATTTCCTGTCCATATTGATGCCCCTTAGAGTAGGAAGATAAGGGTTTTCAGAAGAATCTTTTTTCTTTCTACATATTGCTGATGATTCCCTAGGTTTGACAGCTAACTGGTCTTCAATTAATAGCTATTGAATAAATAATAATAATAGCTAATATGTATGAAGTGCTTACCCTGTATCAAGCACTATGAAAAGGCTTTACAGGGAGTAAGTATCTCATTCAACCAGCATGTCAACACTATGGGGTAGGTTCTATTACTGGCCCCATTTTACAGATGGGAAAACAGAGATTCAGAGAGGTTTAGTCACTTGCTCAAGGTCACTTAGCTAGTGAATGGTACAGCAGGATTTTAACTCCAGCTCAGAACCACTCCATTTTACTGTCTCTGCAAATCAAATGCCTCATCGATTGAATATGCTGACTTTTGTGCCTGAGTTAAGACCAAAAATGAGATTACTGAAATTCAAGGGTTAAAAAAAAATCTTGCCAAATGATTCTTGAGTGGTTAAGCCTCAGAAGAAGTGGTAGATACTCACATATCTCAGTTGCTTTGCCTTGAATATAACCAACTCCTTAATGTCCCAGAAACTTGGAATTTGGCATTAAAAAGAACTTCAAAGATTATTTAGTTCAATGTCTTACCCAACAGAAGACACCCTTCCATGGAACAGTGCAGCCTCTGCTTGCCTGCCTCCAGGGACAGGAGGCTCACTATCTCAAGTACCTTCAAGCACTGCCTAAGGGGTAGGTTGCCCTTTCCTCACCTTTCAGACCTAAGCAAGAAATTGGTGCCTAATTCCTGGTGCTTCACAAGAAATACAAATCTGTCTGCCTAAGTGAACACTCTGGTTTGTTCCCTGGAGAGACAGACAAAATGATATCAGAGTTTATTGAAGCTTCCTGCCAGCCTAAGTCTCCACATGCTACTCCCAGCTCCATAATCCTCAAATCTACAAAAATACAACAGGATGGCATGTGCCGAGACTTCCCTGGTGGTCCAGTGGTTAAGACTCCGTGCTTCCACTGCAGGGGGCATGGGTTTGATCCCTGGTCGGGGCCACGCGGCACAGCCAAAAGAAAAAAAAAAAAGATGGTGTGTGCCATGATGTATTCTGGGAGGCAAAGAGAAAAATCTCCGATGTTCTAAGGAAATACCCAGGCAGCCTCCATACCCCTTCCTCTTGGTCTTCTTTCACTGGCACTTGAGTATCTTTCTGTCACTCTGAACACTCAGGAGTTCTAATAGGACCTCTCCCAAGGACAGAGTCCTTATTTTCAGCCAACCCTACCTCACCTACCTACCTCTCCTACCCATAGCCAGCCCCCTCCACATCTCCTTAGTACCTGTGTGCCTACCACAGAGAAACTGTAGTGGTGACAAGCATTGTCCTTGAAGCCAGAGGGATCTGTGTTTGTATCCCATGTTTATGGCTTACTAGCTGTGTGACCTTGGACAAACATCTTAGCCATTCGGGGCCTCCGTTTCTTCATTCACAAAATGACCTTATTCCTCAGAGGGACACAGCTCATGTAAAGCAATGAGTGGATCTATCCTGAGGATCTAACGTACAGCATGGTGACTACAGTTAACAATACTGTATTATATACTTGAAAGTTGTTTAAGAAAGTAGATCTTAAGTGTTATCACCATACACTGAAAAAAAAGGTAATTATGTGAGGGGATGGAGGTGCTAACTAACCTTAGTGTGGTAATCATTTCACAATATAGCCGTGCATCAAATCATCACATCATACACCTTAAACTAACATGGGTTACATGTCAATAATATCTCAGTAAAGCTGGAAAACAATAATAAAATTAAAATTAAATAAAATAATAAAATAAAATAAATTGACACACAACACATAAATTGACACAAATAATCAGACAGACATAAAAAGACAGACATCCAGACAGTCACACAGACATTTGTACAGACACACACACACACACACACACACACACTCACTCACTCACAAAGACACACACGAAGTAATAGCAATCTATCACAACTACGGCTCTGTTCCCTCGCCTGCGGCCAACCTCCGTCCTCGCACCTCCCACCTCCTGCACCCCTGCGCCTTCCCCTTACCCGCCACCCCCCAGCCCCTAAATTCAGAAAGCTGGGCCAGCAAGGACGTTTGATTGGCCAAGCCCCCTTCAGTGGTTTTATTTTTCCGAGTGCGGTTTTGAAGCAACATGGGAAGTAATGAGAGGAAATAATTTTGTTCATTGTTGAACAAGCAGAGGACACTGTGGCAATGTGTATAACAGATGTGTGTGCAGGGAGAGGGTTTCTATACACGATTGTGTGCTCCCAACTCTCTCCAAAGATGGGGAATTCAAATCGGCATTTTTTATTTTTATTTTTTTAAGGGAAGGAAGCAGGAGGAGAGCTTGAACCCACTCCAGAGGTGTATTAAGTTGGACAGCCTGGTTTCTCCTAAGAAGAATCACGGGATGCCTGCTAATGTTAATTCCTCGATTTATATAATGTCAGGGAGTCAGGTTTTATCTCTCCTTGCCCCCAAAAATAACATTAAACAAAAAAAAACCGAACAGAATGAAAATCACTTCATGGAGTCATCCAGATGAAACCAGGAGTCTGGCTACCTTGGGCTCATGAATGTGGTATCAGAACTGTACAGGCTTCCGGTAAAATCCAGCCCATGTGTCCCTTTAATGAGAAAGCCCACCCTGCCCTCACTGCCCGCTAAATGTCGTCCCCTTCCTATGCATCTTTCCAGTTCTTATGTTTTAGGTCAAGCATGCTTTAATCTTATCTCTGGTCTTTCAGCTCAGACCTCGCTAAAGAGGTTTCTGCCAGGAGCCAAGGTCATGCTCTTTCTCCCTGGAAAAGCCAACGGCCTCCTCTGGTCCACAGGCATAAGCTTAACCAAAGATCACAACTGGCTACATGTGAGCTGGATCCAGACCCCAGACCTGTTTTATTTGGCTCACGGAGTGTTGGCTCAGACGATATATTTTCAAAATTTTGAATCATCTGCCAACATTGAAAAATCAGAAGCTTTCACATAAAAATTGCAGTTTTTCAGCTTTTCTTGAAAACTTGAAAGTTCTGGCAACACTCAGCCTATATTCCTACAAGGTTATCTTGGCTAGAGCTGAGTGGCGGGTGGTCCCTTGAGACAGGACGTTGCATTTTGCCACAGTCCACACCACTCCCTAGTGTCTCCTCACATTGTAGCTCAAAGTCTGTTGCTCTTTACAACCGACCTCTCAGTGTTGTTTTACTTATAGAAGAATTAACGGGACAGGAAGATAGGTCTTACACCCACTTCTCTTTCAAAAGTAGAAAAACAAAGGATCATGATGGGGTAATAACAAAACAAAAACTTAACACTTACTTGGAATATTCTAAGCTCATTATATGAATTAATTCATTTAATCCTCACAGCAACTCTCTAAGGGTTGGTCAGTGGATGTTATCTTGTTATTGTTTTTTGGGTTTTGGTTTGGTTTTTTTTTTGGCCGCACCACATGACTTCTGGGATCTTAGTTCCCCCACCAGGGATCGAACCCAGGCCATCGGACTGCCAAGGAATTCCCTGTTATCTTGCTATTGTTGACATTGTTGTTGTTATTACCATTTTAAGGAATGGGAGAAATTACGGTAAACAAAGAAGACCATGTTTTACAGGGAACGGGGTATCTATTTCTTTGTGGAAATGAAACTATCCTATATACCATCTTATGTACCATCTTAAAGATCTTCCATTTGTCCCTCTAGAGCCACTCACCACCCTTCCCCACCCTACTCTCTCTGCCCCTGGAGATGTATCCTTACGGATCTATATGGGTCCCTTCTTTGGCTTCAAGTTGGACTTGGCCAACAAGCAAAATGGAGAGGAAATATGGGTGTGAGTGAACCTGGGGTATATATTCCCCAGCTCCCTCCCTGCGGGGTCAAAGAGTCATAGCAGGTGGGCTGAGTCCCTCAACCCAAGGTCAGGGCCTCGCCACAGAATCGCCCTCCTCAGTAACTTCTCTTTCAACCTAAGGGAGGTAAGTGCTCCCACGTGTTACTAGTCTCAGGGTACTTCAGTATTCCTCTTGGTTTTCTTCTACCTCCTTAGTTCCCTTCATCCCTCACAAACATCTGTAAACAGTCCCTTGAGGAACCTTCCATCACATGGCCCGGTGGGAGGGTATCATCTGTTTCCTGCCAGGATCCCATCTAATGCATCTTTTTTTTTTGCCCAGCCCTAGAAGATATTTGAGTTTGCTACCCCTGCACTAGACTTACATTTTATACAGCACACAAGAGGAGTGCAGTAAGCTTATCTGTGGCTCTCAGAAAACTAATTCTTTTTTTCCACCACCATCTTTGATGCAAAAAAAGAGAAATATCTTTTTTGCTCTTGGGTTGAGAGCATGCCCTTGGGTTTTTGCTCATGCCCTTGGGTTGACAGACCATATGGGGTAAAGAAAAGAGCACTGGAATAGGGTTTAGGAGGCCTGGATTCTAGGCAGAATGCCCCCTTTCAGAAACATAGTCGCTCTGCAGAAGAGCCAGCTGGGACCTCACCAGATGCAATCGTGCAAAACAGCGTGGCCACAGACAGGATCTTTCCAAGCCCTGCCCAGGGAGGAAGGCAGCCTGCCCAGATTTTTCTCTTTCTATTCTGTTTCCCTGTTCGATACCCATCCCCACCTCCCCTTAAGCCTTGGATCAATCCCCCTTACCGCCCCCCACCCTAAAATTTCCAGTTGTGCATCTATGGCATAAATGTTTGTTTTTCGACAAAACTTCATTTAAACTTCAACTCTCTATGTGGGAAAGGAATGCCTCTTTTAACAGAAAATCAATGTTGTTAATAAACAAAGTACATGTTATTTAGCATCGTTGGACCCTGCAAGTCCCACCAGGTCACTTGGCACTTCTATAGAAATATGTTTCTGGATAATCCCAGAGCCCCTGGCCAGGCCTCACCCAGCAGTCTCTGAAAGTTAAAATAATCACATCGTCAAGCAGTGGATGAGATCAGAATTGTGCAAAAGGGCCCTTGGAAACAAAATCCTTCCTCGGCCAGAAGCAGAGAGAGTGAGAACATGATTTCTCTTTCTTTAGCGTATGTTTGCTAAAGACCTTCTCAAGGCCAAGCGGGGACCTGGGTCCTGGAGGTGCAGAGGGCAAGTGAGAGACAGTCCCCTGGTTCCCTGGGGGCCCACGTTCCAGATGGTGCCCACACACCCAAGGCCCTGTTTTGATGGAATTTTCAAAGTTCAAGGGGATCACAGACGCAGGGACCTACCACAGTGATTTATACCCCAGCCTTGGTGTCGGGGTTAAGTAGACACAGGAGAATGGGTGCTAGAAGCCATGGGAACAGCACGTACAGATGCACAGAGATGCGAACACCAGGTGTGCCTGGGCCACAACAAGAAGTTCCATGCTGCTGATGGGCAGGTGTTCTAGAGACCATTCATCCCCCCACATTAGAACATAAGCTCTCCATGAACTTATGTTTACCAGGGGGGAAGCGTTGTGGGGAGGGATAGATTGGGAGTTTGGGATTGACATGTACACACTGCTGTATTTAAAATAGATAACCAACAAGGACCTACTGTAAAAAATAAATAGATAAATAAAGGAATAATTTTTTAAAAGAAAGGAAAAAAAAGAACATAAGCTCTCTGAGGGTAAGGATTCTTGTTTTGTTCATGACTATAATGCCTGACACATAGTAGCTGCTCAAAAAATATGTGTTATATGAATGTATCCACATATCTACTGAGAACCTTCTAGATAATATACTCTACTGGGGAATTAACACTGGACAGAACACAGGTCCAGCTCTCCAGGTGCTCACAGGCTGAGGGAGGGGAATAAAGGTAAGGAAATGGACAATTGCGATACAATGTGATAAATACTAAGATACGGGAGCTGCTAGGGTGGACTTTTTGGTGAAGTAAGAACCCTGGAGAAAGTAACATCTCAGCAGAGTTAACCAGGGATGAGGGGACAGGACTGGACACTCAAGGCAGTGGGAACAACACATGCAAAGGCTTGGGGGTGAGAAAAAGCAGGAAAGGATGGGATCAGTGGAGACAGACAGCCGTTGGGGTGCATGTGTCACAGAGAAAGGTCATCCAGCCAGAACACAGAAGGTAGATTGATAGATCACTAGATAGATAGATACATACATACATAGATAGAGAGATACATAGATACATAGATAGATACATAGATACATAGATAAAGACTGACAATAAAATTCAATCACTACTGAGAGGTCAGCTCCAATAACCAAATCTCCAATAACCAAGTCAACCAGGTCCCTAGGTGTCTTGCTTAATAAGGACACGTGGCCTTTATTAATCACTTACTATGTGCCAGCCACTGGGCTTTGAAGCTATTTACTTTTCCGGTCTAAGAAGTGGGTCCCACTTTTATCCCCGTTGTACAGGTGAGCCAACTGAGGTTGTACGGTGCAAAGTGACTCCCATGCAGGGTTCATAGGACCCACTCACAAAGATAACAGAGATGGGAACCCAGGCCCACGAGAGCAATGGAGGCATCTTGTAGCCCGAGAGGGCAGGCAAAAAAAGGAACGGAGGACAGCAGGGAGGAAAGTGAGTCACTTTATCCACACGCGTGTCTTCCTAGCTCATCAAATGCAAATGAAGCCTGGGATGGAACAAGCACCGGTAATTAAAGTGGAATGAAGGTGGGGATGGTGGAACAATGGGGCACATTCTCCACCACCAGAGGCAGGGTGGTTGCCATGGAGACAGACCAAGTTGATGGGACCAGAGATCAAAGGCCTCCCCACGATCTTCTCCTCTGTTGGACTTGAAGGATCAACTGTTGAAGCTCCTGGAGGGCCAGAGAACACAGCTAGCTGTCCCAGCTAGAGGACAGTTTCTTAGCATCTGCTTCTGAAGCTGGGACATAGCATATGGTTGAAAGGGGAGTATTTGTGTCCTTCAATGATTATGTGTGTTTGTTTGGGTTTTTTCTTTTCTTTTTTTTTTTTTTGGCTGCGCAACATGTCTTGGGCTTGCGGGATCTTAGTTCACCGACCATGGATTGAACCAGTCCCCTCGGCAGGATGATTATTATTTTATTAACTTTAATTTTCTTTATACCAAGCTTGTTGTCAAAAACTCCAACAATGGATACAAAACAGATATGCATTAAAAGGAAAATTCTCTTCCTCTTATTTGAAGTCTCTGATAATTAACTCTTTCTAAAAAGACACACAAGAAATTGAGAGCTTTTCTTGCTCCTTGGGTGACCTGGGTATCTCTGGACAAAGAGAAGGAAGCTGTCTTCACTGTATATCCTTTTATACGTTCTGATTTATTTTTTAATTTAAAACTATAAATTAAATTTTAAAAATAAGTATAATTTTTAAGCTAAAATTATACACATAAAATTTAACCATCTCTTAAATAGGCGGTTATGTTTCTTACAGAATTTTTTTCTCTTTGCATATAGAAACTTAGATACGTAACGTATACAATTGTTCCACAATGAAAATCTGTCTCATTCTTTTTAAAGGTTTTGTGGAATTCCTTAAGACCATGATCTATGTAATCTATTCCCTTTCTATAAAAGAGAGGGGATTGAAACATTGCTGTTCCCCTTTCATGCTTCCACCTGGATCACTCCAGACTGAAAGGGAGCAGAGTAGCTACCTGGGGACTTCAACATGAGGCCAAGTCAAAGCTCTAATGTTTGGATGGCTGAGTCAGGTGACCTATGACCTGGCACACAGACACAAGAGGTTTTTTTTTTGGCCATGCTGCGCAGCATGTAGAATCTTAATTCCCTGACCAGGGATCGAACCGACGCCCTCTGCACTGGAAGCTCAGAATCTTAACCACTGGACCACCAGGGAAGTCCCCAAGAGCTCTTTAATCAGATCCCCTGGGCTCAAATCCAGGCTCAGTCCTTTAACGGGATCTCAGGCTAAATCTCAATGTTCTTATCTCTTAAGAGGGCATCATAGTATCTCCCTCATAGAATATTCCTGAGGAGTAAATGAAAAATCCGTGCACGGCACCCAGGCTGTTGCCTGGCAGAGAACACCCAAGCGCCCCGAAAATGACCCTATTAGTGTCCTTAGTCTTATCATACTATTACATCCTCTAGGATGACTATTGGCTAAGCCCCCTCTCCTCCAGCCATTCACTCAACACATGTTAATTGAGTGCCTAGTACGTGTCCAGCTGGGGTCCACCCAGCTCAAGGAGAAAGGCACACATCAAAGGGAAAACTTCAGCCAGCTCTGGCTCCACAGCCCAGAATTTCAGTTTACACCTCTGATATGGCGATGCCCTAAATCAGCAGGGCCCTTCCAAAGAGACAAGAAAAATAAATAAATAAACTTACCTAGAGTTCAAAGTCACTAATGTGGCTCCAGAATATTAGGACACAGTATTTGTTTCCAGGGCTCTGAACAGGGACGTTTCAAGAGAAATTTTCAGGGAGCACTTCCAGAATGCGTTTGGTTCACACTCACTTCTAAACCAATGAACCCCCATAGGGAAATCAGTGTGGGTCCAGGTTTAAGTTAAATTATAATAATAGTAGTAGTAATAATATTAGCTCTTATTTATTAGGGGTTTGCTATGTACCAGACTCTGTGCTAAGAGCTTTCCATGCATCATCTCATTTCACCTTCAAAATAAGCCAAGAGGCAATTCCCTGGTGGTCCAGTGGTTAGGACTCAGCGTTCTCACTGCTGGCGCCCAGGTTCAATTCCTGGTCGGGGAACTAAGATCCCACAAGCTCCACGGCGTGGCCAAAAAAAAAAAAAAAAAAAAATAAGCCAAGAGATATGAAGTGTTAAGATCTACAGGATACAGATGGACCACTGGAGGCTCAGAGAGGTCAAGGGGCTTGCCCGAGGTCACACAGCTAGTAAATGGCCAGACCAGGATTGTGACTCTAAAGAGCATGCTCCAGAGCTCTCTGCCACCTGCAAGTCAAAGAGCAAAGACTCCTCAAACTTGGGGAGGATTTGGACTTTTCTCTTCTCTTCTCTAAACCCCTGCAAAGGCCACCACAAAGAGCATTTGCAGCCACGGTAGAAGACCAGAAAGCTAACCGAAAGCTCAGTGGTTAACTCCCCTTTGGGTGTGCTCTGGAGCTGTGCGCACAGGCTACGGAAGAGGGGCTACAGAAACCTGAATCATTTAGCACAAGGCCTGGAAGACAATGCCTGACATTGTAGGCTGAGGCAGCTGAACCTGAGAACCCTGGGGACCTGGCCGCATCTCTCTAATCGGATCTGAAAACCACATTCCTATGGTTCCCCCAGGTTGCAGCGAATTCCTCTGGCCTATTAAGCAGGTACGACCCGTCTTTTCGATATAAAAACAATAGGCTGTGTGCTGGGCTGGGCTGAGACCTAACAGAAAATAAAAAGTCAGCAGCACAAAGCCTATCACCTCAAACACACATCTGGAAAGCATTTTCTATTGATATAAAAATGGATGTGTGGATAACGCATATGTGTATTTATGAATCTGGTGTATTAATCACAAAGGTCACAGTGAGAAAGGGCCATTCTGACTCCAAAGCCAGCCCCCATGCTGAGCTTTCGGATGACTTTGGGGTTGACTTATCCCAACCGAGGCCAAAGCTTCATATACACACCTTCTTCTCTACTAATCAGGTCTCCAAAACCCAACCAGGCTAAACACGGACGCTTTTTCTCTGGTGTCTTGGAGTGGATACATTCAAAAACGGAACATGCTTATGAGGTCTGCTGATTCTGGCCCCTTCTAATGAGAGCTCTTACTTGACTGAAAGCCAGGTTTCTTAGAAAACTGCATTTTGCAAGAAAGCTGGTTGATTTTATGTATATATATGTGTGTGTGTGTGTGTGTGTGTGTGTGTGTGTATTTATATATATATATATATATATATATATATTTCATTTATTCATTCAAGAAATACATTTTGAGCACCTACTGTGTGCCAGTAATGGTTCCAGGTGCTGGGGATACAGTCACAAACAAGACACATTAAGTCCTGTAGTCTTGGAGGTTCCAATATAGTGAAGGAGACATAAAATGAACCAGTAAATGAATAAATATAGACTATAATTGTGATGGACAGACTCTAAGTTACCCCTTCCATGATTCCTGCCTCCCAGTATTCACAGTTTTGTGTAATTCCCTCCCCTTTAGTATGAATGGGACTTGTGACTTGTTTCCAACCAATAAAATATGGCAGTAGTGGTGGAATGTTATTTCTATGGTCTTACGGTCTTGCTAGCTGACTCGCTCTGAAGACCCTCCTGGATGGCGTGATGAAGTAAGCAGCTGTGTCAGTCAACTGCAGGCAGCCCCTAGGAGCTGAGTGGCCTCCAGCTGACACTGACCAAGAAGCCAGGGCTCTCATTCCTATGACTACAAGGAAATTAATGATTCCAATAACCTTAGTGAGCTTGGAAGTGGATCCTTACCCAGTCAAGCCCCCAGATGAGAAAGCAGCCCAACTAACACTTTGATAGCAGCCCTTTGAGACCCTAAGCAGAAGACTCAGACTCCTGACATAAAGAAACTGTGAGATAATAAATGTGTGCTGCTTTAAGCCACTGTTAGTGGTGATTTGTTTTACACAACCATAAAAAATTAATGGAATAATTATAGATAGGAATAAGTGCTATGAAAAAAATAAAAAAGGTAAAGGAATAGAGTGAGGGTGGAGGGTTCTTTTGTGGAATTGTCCAGAGGTGGACTCTCTGATTAGGTGACATTTGAGCACAGACCATCAAGAAGCTGTGTGGAAAATCTGAGGGAACAGTGTTAGGAGGAAAAAGAAGGGCAAACACATGGTTTCATGAAGGAAGAGAGGAGTCCGTATATTTGAGAAACAGCAAGGAGGCAAAAGTGGCTGCAGCCAGTGGTCAAGGAAAGGGTGATGGGAGCCAATGAGTCAGTGGTCAGATTATCCAGTGCTTTGTGGTTCACGCAGTAAGGACTCTGGATTTTATGCTAAGAATACTGGGAGGCGATTAGAAGGATATAATAAGATTCATGCTTTTAAAGAGACTTCTCTGGCCGCTATGCTGAGAAAAACTGAAAAGGAGGAAAGATGGAATCGTGAAGACCAGATAGGAGGCTGTGGTCATTGTCTTTGTAAAACGCTGGTGGCTTGGACTAGAGTAGGAGTGAAACGAAGAGAAGCCGTCAGATTTGGGTTCACGTCTCTGAGGTTCCCTCCTTTCTACAATATGCCTCTTAACTTCTAACCACTTTGGAAGCCCCAAAGTCCAACCTCTGAATCCTCAGCCCAGTAAGACGGCGAGTTTCTGCTCACCTTCTATTCCTCTGCACCACGAATTAACCAAAGTCTTCAGAGAAAAGGCTGGGATCAATTTAAAGATCTCCTTCCCCTCTCCCTAGCATCGTATTCCCACAAGGTCTATATGTGCTGGTGCATTCCGATTCTTATAAACAGTTGTTGCATGTATTTATGTCCAGCTTTTCTCAATGTTTTTGGAGGAGGGTTATTTTCATACAAGCTCCACTGGAACTGACTTTTTCACTGAAGTCTTCTCCCATGCCTGGTTCAAATCAATCCCTTTACCGTAGTGGTTATGAACCCAGACTCTGGAGCCAGGCTGCCTGGATTCAAATCCCACTTCCGATACCTTCCAGCTCTGAGCCTGAGATTTATCACTTAACCTCTCTCTGCCTCAGTTTCTTCATCTTCAAAATTGGAAGAGGACCTCCCTGGTGGCACAGTGGTTAAGAATCTGTCTGCCAATTCAGGGGACATGGGTTCGAGCCCTGGTCCGGGAAGATCCCACATGCCGCAGAGCAACTAAGCCTGTGGGCCACAACTACTGAGCCTACGCTCTAGAGCCCGCGAGTCACAACTACTGAGCCCGAGTGTCACAACTACTGAAGCCCACGCACCTAGAGCCCGTGCTCCGCAACAAGAGAAGCCACCGCAATGGGAAGCCTGCGCACCGCAACGAAGAGTGGCCCCCGCTCGCCACAACTAGAGAAAGCCCGTGTGCAGCAGTGAAGACCCAACGCAGCCATAAATAAATAAATAAATAAATTTTTAAAAAATAAAATAAAATTGGAAGAAAAATAGTTCCTATCTCATGGAATTGTGAGGGGTAAATAGAACAATACACTTACAGCATGTAGAGCATTGTCTAATACATAGTAAGTATTTATATAGGTCTTTATTATTATTTATACAATAGATGGGAAAGAAAGACCCACCTTGATACACGGCAAGTTAATAGCAGAACCTAAAACTCAGGTCTCCCAACTTTCAGCCCAAACATATAGAAAAATGTTGCCATGGAGATAATACCTGTAAGAATGTGAATTCCCTGGAACACCCATCAATATTATTACTATAGAATAGTTAACCGTTTTTTTGTTTGTTTTTTGGCCGTGCCACATGGCATGTGGGATCTTAGTTCCCCGACCAGGGATCAAACCTGCGCCCCCTGAAGTGGAAGTGCGGAGTCTTAACCACCGGACCGCCAGGGAAGTCCCCTAGAGTAAGTAGTTCACCTCTTTGATAACCTTTCTCCCAGAGGGTAGAGTGTTGATGGTATGGAAAATCAGATGGGTAAATTTTGCTGGAGAAGAGAGAAGGGAAAAGTCTGGAGCATAGGAGTTACGACTACAGAGGGACTGTAATTAACCAGGCACAGCAAAAGCCAGTTCTTCATCTATTTCCCATTTTGTCATGCTCTGCACTGGGAGAGTTCATGTCCCCTGGCTTTGTCAAGTTTACACTTAAGCCTCGACTTAGACCTGGAACACTGGAAGAAAAATGGGTGCAGGTGGGTTCCCATTTCTGTGCCACCTCCCAAGCACCCAGCTCCCAAAGTCCCCTGAAAATGGGAGAGAGCCATCCTCTAAGACTCTCTGTACTACTTCCCATTGATTCCACTCCTCTGCCCACCAACAGGGAAACAGGAGGCCTCCCGGCCAGAAACTCAGAGGATGCCAACGCCATTCTGGCACCACTCCCGGCTTGCTCCGTGGTCCTGGGAAAATGACGGAACTCCCCAGCACACTCATTTCCCTATTGCCAGAAGAGAGACAATAAAATCCGCTTCCCAGAGAGCCAAGGGAATTAATTACTTGAGCATTTATTAAGTGCTTTGAAGATGCAATGTGTGAAGTGTTCACTTTTTCCCTTCCTTGCCCTCAGGTTTTCCTAAGCAGAACAAGAAGTCACTAAGAGGCAAGTCCACAGCTTCCATGGAAAGTTCAGGACACTTCCTAAGGGCACAAGTAGCGTATTAACTCTCACTTGAGCTTCAGCCTGTGCAGCACGAGGGATGAAATAAGTTTGCAGAGACTCTCGCAGCTTGGCTGAATTCCCCTCCAGTAGCATGTTGGAAACTTTCACAGAGCTGCTTCCATATCTTCATCATTTATTCAACAATTTTTGTAATTTTGTATTTTATATTGGAGTAGAGTTGCTTTAAAATGTTGTGTTAGTTTCAGGTATACAGCAAAGTGATTTAGTTATACATATTCATATATCTATTCTTTTTCAGATTCTTTTCCCACATAGGTTATTACAGAGTATTGGGTAGAGTTCCCTGTGCTATACAGTAGGTCCTTGTTGATTATCTATTATATATATATATTCAACAAATATTTATCAAACACCTTCTGTGTGGTAGGGATTCTTTGGGGCACAGGGAATAGAGCAATAAACAAAACATCAAAAATCCTTTCATTTTAGAATTTATATTCCACTGGGAGATTGTGGGGTGGGAGTGGGGGCCACACAATAAATAAGAAGAACAAGTAATATATAGTCTGTGAGATGGTGAAAAGTGTTAAAAGGGAAAGTAAGGGACAGTAGTAGTTGCCATTTGATGCAAGGTGGACAGGGAAGATGACATTTGAGTAAAAACCTGGAAGGAGGGGGGAGGAAGGGGGGCCATGTAAGGGTAGGGTGCTTCAGGAAGACGGAACATCATGCATAAAGGTGCTGAGGCGGGAGCTTATCTAGAGCGGAGCGTGGACAGCAGTGTGGCTAGAGTAGAGGAAACTAGGAGAAGAGCAGGGGGAGACAGACAGATGGGCAATGGGGGAGGGGAGTTGTGCCAGTCATGGGAAGCCTGATAGGTCATTAATACTTTGGCTTTTATCTGAGTGTAGTATAAACCTACTGGTGGTAGATGGATGGATGGATGGATGGATGGATGGATGGATGGATGGATGGATGGACAGATGGATGGACGGATGTTTGGATGGATGTTTGGATGGATGGATGGATGGATGGATGGATGGATGGATGGATGGATGGATGGGTGTTTGGATGGATGGATGGATGGATGGATGGATGGATGGATGGATGGATGTTTGGATGGATGTTTGGATGGATGGATGGATGGATGGATGGATGGATGGATGGATGGATGGGTGTTTGGATGGATGGATGATTGGATAGATGGATGGATGGATGGATGGATGGATGGATGTTTGGATGGATGTTTGGATGGATGGATGGATGGATGGATGGATGGATGGATGGATGATGGATGGGTGTTTGGATGGATGGATGGATGGATAGATGGATGGATGGATGGATGGATGGATGGGTGTTTAGATGGATGGATGGATGGATGGATGGATGGATGGATGGGTGTTTGGATGGATGGATGGATGGATGGATGGATGGGTGTTTAGATGGATGAATGGATGGATGGATGGGTGTTTGGATGGATGGATGGATGGATGGATGGATGGATGGATGGGTGTTTGGATGGATGTTTGGATGGATAGATGCATGCATGCATGTTTAGATGGATGGATGGATGTTAGATATATTGGATGGATCGGATGGATTGGATGGATGGATGGATGGATGTTTGGATGGATGGATGGTTGGATGGATATGCTTGCCAGTTTCTTGACTGCAAACAACTGACCCTAATTGAGGCAGAAAATCAATGTTTGGGATACAGGGCAACTAAGAATCTACAAGAAAAATTTGAGAGGAAAAGTGACATTGTTGTGCTCAGTGTCTTCTGTTCGACCTTCCAGATCCACTCTCTACCTTTCTCCATTCTGCTCTATGCCCAGGAGGCTGACCTGTATGGGCCAACTCTATGTTTTCTCTGGCTCTGGCATGAGATCAGAGGGAGGGAGGAGTGTGTGGACAAGATATTTATCCTCTGGTCCCTTCCCTGCCAAGTCATCACAGGTTGACTGTGTCCCTCACCCAAGGCCACAGCTGCTGCCAGGAGGCCTCTCCCCACACTGTCTCTGGATTCTGAAAACTGCTTCCCTCCCCTCACCCCTTCATGCCTGAGGGTAGTAGTATGTCCAGAACCATTCCTTTTCCTAATCACAGCCTACACTTTTGTTCATTGTTCCTTTGTGACACTCTCTCCAAATTCCATCATTTGAATAGGACATCTGTTTGTTGCTATTTCCTGCTCCCGTTGATTTATTCACCTTTGCATATGCCTAGTGCCTAGCTCAGTATCTGTTATGTTAGAGGAATGGATGGGTAACTGATGGATGGATGGGTGGATGGATGGATGGATGGATGGAGAGATGGATGCAAGGATGCATGAATACATGGGTCTGACGAGGGGTCAGGATTTTTGGTTCCACACAACTAATTCCAATTGAGGCAGAAAATAAATATCCAGGAGAGTGGATCACCCACAGAATCTGCAAGAATAATGGGCAAGAAACCAGGGAGGCTAGGAGGCTGAAATTCCAATGCTTTAGCACAGCGAGAACCCCACTCTCATCATCTCACCACCACCGCCCACTGGCCCTGGGATAAATGCTAAATACTTTCAATGTCACTCCAAGATTTCTGTCCTGGGCAGAATATCTAATTGGCCCAGCACTAATCTCTTGACACATTCTAGTTTCTAGGGAATGGGGGAAAGGAAATCTGCTCCCCTTGGCTTGTGTAATGGGAAGCAGTCCCTGCTCCCACCTATTTTGGAATTTCTCCCAAAAAATAAAGATATTTAGATATTAAGTAGCAAAAAAAACCAATATACAACGTAGTGAATAACTATTCCTGAACTTGGCTTACCAAAGATACACTTAGTAAGTGGTTTTGTGAACAAATAGCCCTACAAAGAAGACACAACAGGATTATAAGGCTCTCTGACCCTCAGCAAGCTTTCGTACTGGTGGAGAAGAAAGAGTAAAGACAGAAGAAAGAGGCGTTAGAGATTTAAAGAAACTTGGGAAGGCAGAATTTCCAAAAATGGACATCTTTGAACCTAGCGCCTCGTGATACTCTATGAGGGGGAAAAATGCTCCATGATCAATACTGCATTCTTGACACCCCCTTAGAGATTCATATTAGGCATCAGCATATGAAAGGCTCCAAAAAGTCTTGTAGAATTTTAAAAATCTGTTGGATTTTCTTTCATTCCAAACTGATTCACCATGGAATCATTTTTCATATAACAGCCTGGGGGCCTTAGGGGTTTGTGAAAGGAAAGCTCTTATCAGATGGTGGGAGAGTACGGGAATAATATGGATGGGGTGCCAGGGTGGAGCTCTATTGGAGAAAACTTCATTTTGGAACATGATCTGTCACTGTCACAGAGGGACGGGGGAGGCAGAACCATATCCTGAGAAGATGTGGGTTGATAAGGACACTCATATTCGAGATGTGAAGAGGGAGACCAGGAGATTCTGGAATAGAGCTATGCGAGGTAACCTCCCCTTCCTTCTTAGATGATCATTGCAGTTGGTGGTGAGTTTGGGGGCCTTGGGGAAAGACTGAGATCCCCAAGGCCAGTCCATTCCCTGTGGAAAACGCAGGCGAAAGACTCAACCAACAGGAGTTCAGTGCAACTGCTCCTGGAATCTCAGCTTGTTCAAACTGAAAGAACATTCTAGGGAAATCCAGAGCATCTCAAAACCAGAGTCCTGTAGGATTTCAGGATACTGTCATCACTGATTCTATCTACCCCATCACTGGAGAAACAGTGACTTAAAATTAAACATGGTTCCTTGACTATAGCATCTCTCAGAGCGTCTAATACACAAACGATCTTCGTCAATCTCCAGCAAGGGAACAGAGGATGCACTATTTCCCCCAATATATGAGACCAACAACCTCCGCCCTTTTTTAATGAAGTCTCTACCAGAATAAGCATTCCATAGAATATACTTTAGAAAACCAATGATGACTAAATTCCCTTATTTTACAGATGGAGAAACTGAGACCCAGAGAGGAAACATAAACCTGCCTAAAGTCAAACATCAAGCAGAGATAAGGCCAGAATTCAGGAATCCCATCTCTTTCCACCATGCTGCATGGTAAAGAGGCCTTTGTTCAATGGCCTCGGAGCTCGGCTCCAAGAAATGAAAGGTAAAGAAAGTATTTTTATTTTTCATTAAATGCTTACGGATTAAGTGCCTAAAAAGTGCACAAAAACATATATTTTTGAAAGACAATGGAATCTGGAAAAGTTGCCAACCACTGTTTAAAATCCAGCACAGAAGGGAGAGAAGAAATGGTGTGAGCAAGTGTGGGTCTCCACTTGGGTAGAATGATGAAAGTTTTATGAAGGTTGGAGACAACCAGCTAGTTGTTTTTTTTTTTTTAATTAATTTGATTGTTTATTTATTTTAATTTTTTTTGGCTGTGTTGGGTCTTCATTGCTGTGCACGGTCTTTCTCTAGTTGCGGCGAGAGGGGGCTAGTCTTCATTGCGGTGCGTGGGCTTCTCATTGTGGTGGCTTCTCTTGTTGCAGAGCACGGGCTCTAGGCACGGAGCCTTCAGTAGTTGTGGCTCGCGGGCTCTAGAGTGCAGGCTCGGTAGTTGTGGCGCACGGGCTCAGCTGCTCTGCAGCATGTGGGATCTTCCCGGACCAGGGCTCGAACCCATGTCCCCGGCATTGGCAGGTGGATTCTTAACCACTGCGCCACCAGGGAAGTCCCAACCAGCTAGTTTTTTTAATAGGTCCATCTTTACCCCCTGCCCACCGACTCCATTCCCAAGGCCACTGCCTTTAGCACAGAGCCTCAGCATCTTTCCCCTGGGCCACTGCCATGGGCCCCAAGCCATCAACACCATCCCCGACCAAGGGGTCTCGCTAAAGGTCAAATCTGATGTTGTCATTCCATGTGACCTCCAAAACAAATGCCAAGTTCCTCACTGAAGAACACGAGCCTCACAGAGATTTCAAGCCACATCTTCCATCACTCATCCCGTCCTGCCCGAAGCTAGGACCTTCTCACCATCTCCTAAATTCCACCCACTTTCAGAGCTCCTTCCACACCTTTAGATCTGCTTTACGATCTGCCCAGAAGGCGTGCCTCTGTCTTCAACTGGAGAACTCCTCATCCTTCACAGCCCATCTCCAATGCTTTCTCCTCCTTGAAGCCTCTCCACTGTCAGTGGGTTGGTCCAGACCAAGGTCTATATTACATTTATTTGTTCATGAATCCGGGGACTCATTAAAGACCTGTTGTGTGCTGGTCACTGTTCCAGGTGTGGAGGCTACTGAGGTGAACAAGAGAAATGAGGTCCCTGATCTCAGGGGATTTTAAATGTACTGGAGGGACAAAGATCAATCAACAGGTAAGCAATTAAATAAACTATTGCAATCTTTAAAAAACAAAAAACAAAAACCCTCAGCACTCATGTCATATGTAGCTGATGTATGTACCAAAAAAAGCACAACTGGCTGCCTGTCTAGGCCACTCCTCCCAGGAAGGCACCTACGAGACAGACTAGCTGGCTGGGCATCAGAAGGAGCTGATTTGGGGGCTAGACTCTGTGGCAGAGCCTGGGGAAAAGTCCCTTGCCCCTCTGGTGCCACAGTTCCTTCCCTGGGGCAGAAAATACCAAGGTTAACAACGTGGTCCCTAAAGCACAGGCTGGGGCAGAGTTGGGACCAGAGATCATGATTATTAAGCTCTGCCTGATGCTGGGATGAAAGGTAGCCTATAAAAAATTGGTACTATTAGGGCAGAGGTGGGTCAGCTCCTGGCTTTCGCCAGTGGCTGGAGAAGGCCTGGGGACTCTTCTACATGAAAGTGTCGCTGCAGAAGCAAGCTGTGATTAATCAGTACTGTCATTAGTCCTCCGATTACCAGCTTGCTGGGCCTTCACCAGGAGGATGGCTCTTAAAAGCACCCTCCACTGCACCCTGAAGAAAATCTCATGGTCATAACCCCAAACGGCCCCAACTCCTGCCCACCATCCCGATTCCTCTGGACTAGCAAGAGTTGTATACCTACTATGTGCCAAGAACTTCTCCCATTTGGTATGTAATATACGGGGGTATTTTTCCTTCCAGTTTTCTTGAGATATAATTGACATAGCACTGTATAAGTAAGTTTAAGGTGTACAGCACAATGTTTTGACTTACATACACCATGAAATGATGATCACAATGTTTGGTGAAGAGCCATCACCTCATATGGATACAAAATTAAAGAAACAGAAAAACGTTTTTTCCTTGTGATGAGAACTCTTAGGATTTTCTCTCTTAACAATGTTCATATGTCATACACAGCAGTGTTAATTATATTTATCATGTTGTACATGTAATATACTGTTATAGTAACCACCCTGAAGGTTCAGTGCTATTGCCCCGTTCTTGACCTGTATGTCAAGAATCTGAAGCCCAGGGGCTTCCCTGGTGGTGCAGTGGTTACGAATCCGCCTGCCAATGCAGGGGACCCGGGTTCGAGCCCTGGTCTGGGAAGGTCCCACATGCCGTGGAGCAACTAAGCCCATATGCCACAACTACTGAGCCTGCGCTCTAGAGCCCACGAGGCACAACTACCGAGCCCGCACGCCACAACTACCAAAGCCCACGTGCCTAGAGCCCGTGCTCTGCAACACGAGAAGCCACCGCAATGAGAAGCCCACGCACCGCAACGAAGACCCAACACAGCCAAAAATAAATTAATTAATTAAATTTAAAAAAAAAAGAAAAAGAAACTGAAGCCCAGCTGGCGGGTGACTAAGCCAGAATTCCGATGTCAAGTCTGAAGTTCCTACTACCATGTTCCACACCTTCTGGGCCTTTCCTCACACACCATCCTGACCAGTGAAGATTCCTGAGCGGCAGCCGAGGTCAAGAAAGACCAGAAAAACCACCACTCAGGAATCTTGTCCTCCTATGCCCTTCCCTCTTGCTCTCTCTAATGGGTTCACCTCCTTTGCTTCTCCAAGGACCTTCCGATTCCTATTGTCTGCAGAGACATCACACATCTTTCTCAAAAACACAGTGTAATAGAATTTTACCAACCCTCAGAGAAAAAGCATTTTAGAAGATGCAAGGGCTGAAAAGAAGGTGTCTTGGTATAGGTTCAGGAGATATTGGCGATTTTCTTCCAGCTTTGATTGTTCTCAACTACAAACGCATCTATCACTTGTCCCAAGACTGCCACGTCTACTGGGAACATTCTACATTAAGAGTCGTGCTGCCTGGAGTTGTTACGAAGACCTCCCACTTCCTGAGAACTATAACTCAGTTTTCCCATCCGCAGAATGGGAACAGCTAACTTCCTTAAGATTAAGAGCACGGGAAAATGCTTCTTTCTCTCTTTTTTTTTAAAATTTATTTATTGTATTTATTTTATTTTTGCCTGCGTTGGGTCTTCGTTGCTGCGTGTGGGCTTTCTCTAGTTGCAGCAAGCGGGGGCTACTCTTTGTTGCAGTTCGCGAGCTTCTCATTGCGGCGGCTTCTCCTTGTTTCGGAGCATGGGCTCTAAGCGCATGGGCTTCAGTAGCTGTGGCACGCGGGCTTCAGTAGTTGTGGCTCGCGAGCTCTAGAGCGCAAGCTCAGCAGTTGTGGCGCACGGGCTTAGTTGCTCTGCGGCATGTGGGATCTTCCCGGACCAGGGCTCGAACCAGTGTTCCCTGCATCGGCAGGCAGATTCTCAACCACTGCGCCACCAGGGAAGCCGCTCTCTCTTTTAATTTTTTAATTGCCCCAAGCTAGAGGGATTCAGGCATGGCTTATCAATTCACTCATTCGTTCGATAAATATTTGATTTGGAGCACCCACCATGTGCTCAGTGCTGCTTTAGGTCCTAGAGATGAAGTCGAGAGTAAGACATGTCTACGTATCTGTGTCCAGAGGATCCCTAGCTTCCTCCAGATTCTACAAGATTTCTGTGAACCAAAAAGCTGCAATAAACCCCTTCTGACCCACAGGCGCTATGGGTTCCTGGGTCACCCTCCTCCTGCCTCTATTTCCCCATCTATGAAATGGGATTAATGATAACCCCCAAGGATAGCATCAGATTAATAAATTGAAGAGACCAAGGAGCTTTGAGCTTCCGGAAAGAGGAGGAGCCAGGTGCTGTGGGGTCTGAGGCGTGTCTGCTGCCTGCAAGAATGTGGCTTTCCCTCTGGCTCCCGGGAACCCAAGACATCTGACAGGACACTCCGGTCCCCTGGGGAGAAGCCTGAACAGGCCTTGGAAAGGGGCGAGGTCCCAGAGTTATAGACCAAAGGGGGAGAGTGGGTGATGCACACGCATTTACCCCCGGGTCACTGGTTCCAACGCAGGCTGGCAGATCTCAACCGAAAGTTACTGCCATCTGCTCCGTGACCTCAATCCATTTGCTACCGTGCACATTGCAACTGGCAGCCCCAGCGGGCAGGCTGGCACTGACCGAGGCTGAAAATGGGTCACTCCCAAGAGTCCCAAGGGCTGGCCTAGGCCCTGGATTGGGGCACGGGGTGGGCAGGGAGGGGCCTGGAACTTTCCATCTAAAATAATAGCCGGAAGAGTAGCATGGACAAAGGTCTCATCCTCTAGGAACCTTTCTAGACTCTACCTTCCCTCAGCTCTGGATTGCAGCAAGCCACACCATGTCACCCCCTGTTCACAGGAACCGGCTGTCAGATAAATCACAGCAAAGCATACGGGGCATCTGGTCAGTTTCACAGGACAATAAAAGCTGTTTGTTAAGAACCTACAGCGTGCCAAGCAAGGAGCTGGATTCATTACCTGCATCACCTCATGAGATCATCAGCCCAAATCTGGGAGCTATGTACTCTTGCTTTCGATTTAACAGATGAGAAAACAGAGGCTCAGAGAAGCAAAGAACTTGCCCAGAGTCATTCAGCCAAAGGTGGTGGGCCAGGATTTGAACTCAAGAAGTTATTGTTTAATAGGTAGAGTTTCAGGGTGGGGTGATAAAAAAAGTTCTGGAGATGGATGGTTACACAACCATGTGAATGTACTCATTGCCACTGAACTGTACACTTAAAAGTAATTTAAATGGTAAATTTTGCTATGTGCATTTGACTACAATATCATTAATTACATGACCATCCTTAGGGGAAGAACTAAATGGGATGTATTCATTCCATGGAACTCTATCCAGCAGCAAAAACATGACAAGTCTGTATTACTAATATGGAAAATCTCTTACATATTGTTAAGCAAAAAAAAAAAAAAAAAAAACAGTTGCATACTTATAATAGGAATCAATTTATGCAAACACACACACTCAAAAAGCACCATTTATTTTCTGTGTGTGTATGTAGTCAATTGTGCTTGTTTTGAAAACATAAATTTGTTCCATTGTGACTGGTATATCTGGGAACAATTTGAGCATAACCAAATTTTGTGTTTGCTCATGCACGATTTCATCCACAAGAAACACTGGGTCAATGCAGAAAATTGCACCCAGCTGAACTGACCACTCAGGAACACACAAAACAGACACCCTGCAACCTCTTCCAGCTTCCTCCGTGCGCTGTGCGTACTGTGAGCCACAGCCATTCATGCCTGGGTTACAATTTTCTGATTTCAGACAAACTCTTTCTACCCATTCACAAGAATTCACAAGCTGCAGCCCTTCTGGCACCACTTCCACAAGAAAAGTTCAGGACTTTGCCGAAGTCAAGTTCCATGGTTATTATAGCATTTAGGTATTAATATTTCTTAACCATTTAACATGTGTCAAATTGTGCTATAGTTTTTATTAGTTTCCTGTTTTTTTATGTGTTACTGATAAAGTTTTTGACTGTTGTCCCCTTAGCCTTATTTTTCTCACAAGCCCTGTGGTTTTTATTGTACGATTTTGCACAGTGCAATGATTTTAGGAATGTATACGTCACGCTCTAGCAGAATTGACTGTGCATACGTTTTTTTTCTAAACATATATAGATATGTATGCACACATATATGCATGTGTGTGTGTGTGCATAAATAAAGTCAAAACTGATAAATCGATAACAGTGAAGTTATCATTGGGGTGGGGAGGCTGGAGGAAGTAGCTAGAAGGACTTTAGTCATATGTATAGGTTTAATTTTTTACAAGTAGTGTTATTAATTTTATTAACTGTGCAGCTTAACTTTTAAGAAAAAGGGTTCACTATTTCCAGACCCATGTTCATAGCAACACTATTCATAATAGCCAAGAGGTGGAAGCAACCCAAACGTCCATGGATAGACAAACAAATGTCCATGGATGAATAAACAAAATGTGGTCCATCCATACAATGGAATATGACTCAGCCTTAAAAAGAAGGAAATCCTGTCGCAGGTCATAACATGGATGAACCTGGAGGACATTATGCTGAGTGAAATAAGCCAGACACAAAAAGACAAATACTGTGTGATTCCATTTATATGAGGTTCCTAGTGTAGTCACATTCATAGAGACAGAAAGTAGAAGGGTGTTTGCCAAAGGTTGGGGGGAGGGAGAAATGGAGAGTTGGTGTTTAATGAGAACAGAGTTTCCGTTTTGCAAGATGAAAACAGTTTTGGAGATCCGTGACACAACAAGATGAATGTACTTTACTGAAAATGGTTAAGATGGTAAATCTTAACACACTTAAAAATGGTTAAGGAGATATGGGGATATATATTTATGTATAGCTGATTCACTTTGTCATAAAGCAGAAACTAACACACCATTGTAAAGCAATTATACTCCAATAAAGATGTTAAAAAAAAATGGTTAAGATCGTAAATTTTATGATACAGTTTTTTTACCACCATTACATTTTTTTTTAATTTTTAAAGACCCATAATAACAGGTATAACTGAATCACTTTGCTGTACACCTGTAACTAACACATCATTGTGAATCAACTATACTCCAATATAAAGTAAAAATTTTAAAAATAAAAGATCCATAATAACAAACCAATATACCACATGAAAAGGTACATTAATAAAGCAACACACACTCAGGCTACAGCTCATTTCCTGAAGCTTCCAGAACAATGCATGAGCCCTGCGTAAAACTAGCTGGTTAACTCTGGTTCATCAGCTTCTCGGGCTGGTTGGTTGACTGACTGGCAGAGGCATCACGCCCCACCCAGAGGCTTAATATGAGAGGGGAGGCAGGAGGGAGCCATAAATAACACGTTAACCACCAACTCTTCACAGGGCCAGGCATCCAGCAAAGCACTACGTGGCTTTGTCCCTCCAAATCTGCTGTGAAACCGGATCCTGCCTGTCCTGCACCAAGAAGGCGCCCAGAAAATCTACGACCGGGCACACCAGCAGAAGGAGAAGCATCGGGCCCCAGGGCTGCGGGTCAGCCAAGGCCTCCAGACTCCATCCCACGGGCCACCCGCAGATGCCCCCACTGGCCCTGCCAGCTGCTCCCAGAGAGAGGCCCCGGGGATGAAAGAGCACGCCTGCGTGCGTGTGTGCTGCATAGCGGGAGGACGATCTTGGCAGGCCTGTGTGGGAAACTTGCAGAACACCTGCCTCTAGGATGGGGGGCAGACCCTCTGCGGGGGCCCGCTGCTTTCCCGGGGCCCTGAGTGATCCTCAGACGTGCCCTGGGCCACCGCCACCGCCTTCAGCGGCAATCAGAGTAATGGCCCGCATCTGCCCACACTGATGAGCTGGTGGGTCAAGGAGACAAGATTTCCAAGCATCTCTGCTTCCAGCCATCTCTGAGCCGCCGGGGGAAGGAAAGGGCACTCCAGCCAGCTCCGTCCCTGCCAAGGGCACTGGGAAGTATTGTCTCCTCACTCAGAAGCGCCCTTCCCACCTCTTGGCCCTCCTGATTCTCAGGCAACCTTCAAGATTCAGCTAGTGCCTCCTCTTCCAGGAAGCCTCCCTGACCCCAGCTCTCCCACCTCTGCATGCCGCCCCCCCCCGGAGGATAGAAACTCTTTCAACTGGATCCCCCATGCCCAGCCCACTGCCTGGCACAGAGAAGGCTGGTTAAAGGAAGCTAAACAAGATGGGAAGGAAGATGAGGTCTTCTCAGAGCTGGGAGTCAAGAGTAGAAAGATCTTAAAGCCGGAAGAGATCTTGGAGGGACTGGGGGTATGGGGGGGGTGGTCATCATTTTCTATGCTGCTTACCCTTTCTTGAGAATCTGATCAAAAGCCATCTCCTTAAAGGCACATGCTCAAACACATACACAAAATGTTCAGGGGCTATTCTCACAAAGTTAAACAGAGTTACCATATGATCCAGCAATTCCACTCCTAAGTATATACCCAAGAGAAATGAAGACAAATGTCCACACAAAAACTTGTGCATGAATGTATGTAGCTGCATTATTCATAATAGCCAAAAGGTGGAAACAACCCAAACGTCCATCAAGTGATGAATGGATGAACAAACTGCACTATATCCATACAATGGAATATTATTCAGCCATAAAAAGAAGTAAAGTCCTGACATGTACTATATCATGAATGAAGCTCGAAAACATGGTGCTAAGTGAAAGGAACCAACCACAGAAGGCCACATATTGTATGATTCCATTTATATGAAATGACCAGAATCAGCAAATCCATAGAGACAGAAAGCAGATTGGTGTTTGCCAGGGGCTGGGGGGAGGGGGGAAAGGGATGACTCCTTGAAAATATTCACTATGAAAATATTCGGAACAAGAGAGAGATGATGGTTACACAACCCTGTGAATGGACTAAATGCCACCGAATAGTTTGCTTTAAAATGGTTAATTTTACGTTATGTGACTCTTACCTCAATTAAAAAAAAAATTCCAGGGATTCCAAGTTCATCCCGTGCCGCCCCCCCCCCTTTCTTGCTAGACCCCCAGATGAAGAACCCAAAGTAACATCATTCTTTTTCTTTCATAGTTGGGGATATTAAAGCCCAGAGAGGAAACAGAAGTTGCTTCGGCTCTTAGATCTTGAGCCAGGAGCCCTGGACTCCCCATCCGGTGCTCTTTTTACATCTTTCCAGGATGCTTCTCGGCCTTACGTGGTCTCAGACAGCTGTGTCCCTTGCAGATGTTTTCTTTCTCTGAACCTCAGTTTCTCCATATATAAAACTGGAGATTTGGGCAAAACATGATACCTATTATCATACGATTTATGGTAGTATCTGGATGAGCAGTAATTCATTTTTATGCTAATCGTTGTCATTTTAACATGCACTAGGAAAAAAAAATACAAGGAGCAAATCCAACCGTAAGTGATACAGACTAAAGGATGTGTGTATCAATATTTTCCTTTTTTTCAACTTTTCACTAATGCCTGTTTTCCTAAAAAAAAAAAAAAAAAAAATGCTTGCATTCGCCACACAAAAGCCAGAGGGCTTGAATTTGTCTGTATCCTTTCTTGGTGAGGAAACTTAGGCTTGCTGGCCTTAAAATAGATGTTTGTTTGTTTTTTTCAAGTGAGTCAGTTTAGAGGAAAATATTAAGAAAATAATCCTACAGGTGGTGTAATCATGGAAAAAAGGGGCTAAGAAAGAACGTGACTAATTGGAGTTCAAGACTGGCTGAATGGCAGCTGTGACATTCGGCGACCCCATGACGAGCTCTGGGCTTCCCCTGCTCCTGGCATGGCTATTTAGGGTTCCAGCCTGAAACACATCAGTCGGGATTGGCAAGGAGACAGGTGGGGCCTTGAGAGGCCCTCTCTCTGGGGCAAACATGCGAGGCTTTGTCTCCAAACAGTCCCAGACTCCATACAATGGTTGATCAGCAACCGTGGGACCCATCCCTGACCTGACGGCCGCCCTGCTTGCCTCCCAGGATACCTGGACCATGAAGCCACCCTCCAATGCCAAGCAGTGGGCCGGATGCCCTGCTAAGAGGGGACTCTTAGGGAAGGGCGTAGGTGTATCGTTTCTGGGGGAAGTGTCTACACTGAAAGCCTGCCCCCAAAAAGTCTTTCATTAAAGCCCGGGGACATACCTCTCTGATGGTGGAATTCTGAGGCCACGTGACGGGGGAGACAATTTTGAGCCGTGGAGGCCTTGCCAACATCTTCCAAGCACACCCCCGAGGCAGCTGCCAGCTTGTCCCACATTTGGACAAGCACGCAGTCCCTTTCCTGGACAAATTCATCTCGGGGGTAGACAAGTCTAGCCCGGCTGAGTTGGCCGACCGCTCCCGAGTCCTCCAAAAGTTACCCTGCCACCCACCCTCTCCCCTCCACAAGTTCAACAAAGCACTTGATGAAGCTGGAAGAACACAGACCTTGGGGCCAGCCAGACCCGAGTTGAAGTTCGGGCTCACTCACCAGCCGTGGGGCTGTGTGGCTCTGGCTGAGCCCCTTCACCTCTCTGAGCCTCGGGACCCCTCACCTCCAGCCTGGGGTGAATCATTCCAACCTCACAAGGTTACGCTCAGCACATAGTAAGTGCTTGATAAGCAGTAGGTATTAGGTTAAGGAAAATATGTATTCTTTTTTAGACAGAGACCATCAAACTCTATGGCCTGGGAACTAAAAATAGACACAGACCAACAAAATATAATCTGTGTGTGTGTGTGTGTGTGTGTGTGCGCACGTGTGTGCATGTTTGGGGGGCTGAGAGATGGGGGGAAAATGGATGGATTAAGAGAAGAGACCATTTCTCCAAATACTTTTTTTTGTACTTTGGGTTAGTGAACCAGGCCACAGTATTACTTACTCCAAAGATTAAATTCAAAGCTATGCATCACGTGGCCTAATAGCCAGGTCACCTCTCCCCCAAACACATCCCTCCCAGCCCTGACCACAAACAAGGGAATCTCTTTGTCCCTCCTCTGAATTCAGTGTGCAAAAGAGCCCAAGTAAGAAGCAAAAAGGAGGGCAACTTTCGAACAGGCTGTTAGATTTAGCCAAGCAACTGGTCTCCCCATCGCTAATTAAGTTAATCCGGTGGGTTTGTCTTTTCTTTTTCTTGCCTGATTTCCTCCCGTGGAATCAGCAGGGACATCAGAGAGGAATGTGCCTGGTAACCCACCAAGCAGGCCCTACTCTTCAGCTGACAAAATGCATTAACGCCAGAGAGAAGGAAGTCGTTCTCCCCTCCACACACACACACAACACAAGTCATAAAAAACCTATTTTGTTTTCAGCTGACCCTCCAGTGTGTGTGCCAGGGTAAACAGATCTACTTTCTGCGGCTTTACCCCGGCCCCCCTTCTCCTTCTTCACCATCTCCACCGCCAACCCCCGTCCCATGTTTGGGCTGCTCTGATCTGTCATAACATTGTGTCTGTTTATCCGAAATATTTCCACTCAAAACGCTTGTTTCTTCAACCGACTGACATGTTGATACAGCTCCTGACAGCTGAGTGACTCTGAGTGAAATAAAATGTAAAGTAAACACATTTGCATACAGTTTATAGACAGCCTGGGTCTGAGGAAGTAAGGAGATTGAAATCGGAATTTCTTATCTTCCATCACCCCGGCCTTCAGGGGTCCCTCCCTTTTCTTTTTTCTAGCTCTCTGCTCCTGGAATGCTGCAGGAGTTCAAGCACAGCCCGCCATTGGGGTTGGAAAAACTTCCTTTATAGTTTCTGCCCAATCTTCTCCCTTCCTCGGCTGAGGCATTCGAAAGCCCGAGTAATTTTTTTTGGAAATGTCTTCTCTGATGTGTTTCAAGATCTGAGAGTTAGAGCCCAAGTGAATCCAAACAAATGGGCTCTGTGCGTTTTGGGTGGAAACCATCCCTTCTTTGAAACCGTTTCTCTAAAATGAGGGAGTTGTACTAACCTTGATCTTCTATGTACACCTTCTCAGATAGTCAGGAATACTGCTCTCAATTGTTGAGATGGCCTGTAACACACTGAGCTTCACTTTTTTTTTTTTTTTTTTTGGCTGCACTGGGTCTTCGTTGCTGCGCGTGGGGTTTCTCTAGTTGCAGCGAGCAGGGGCTACTCTTTGCTGCGGAGCACGGGCTTCTCATTGTGGTGGCTTCTCTTGTTTCGGAGCACGGGCTCTAGGCGCACGGGCTTCAGCGGTTGTGGCTCGCAGGCTCAGTAGTTGCAGCACACAGGCTCTAGGGCCCACAGGCTTCAGTAGTTGTGGCTCACGGGCTCTAGGCGCACAGGCTCAGTAGCTGTGGCACACGGGCTTAGTTGCCCTGCGGCATGTGGGATCTGCCCGGACCAGATTTCGAACCCGTGTCCCCTGCATTGGCAGGCGGATTCTTAACTACTGTGCCACCAGGGGAGTCCCGGAAGCACGGAGTCTTAACCACTGGACCACCAGGGATGTCCCTGAGCTTCACTTCTTATTTCCCCAATGTCCTAGGAAATGCGGCTCCATCTAATTCCTCGTTCCTTTCTATTTTCTTAAAGGCATCAGAAAGCAGCACTCAGAAAATCCAGGGACAGTCACTGCCTCCATCAGATGCCTGCGGTAGACACCGTTAACTGAGTAGAGCACTTTTTCTCACTCAGCCTCACACAGCCTCAGAATCCTACTCAACACAGCCCTCCCAGTACCTACTTCAAACTGACCCGATTTCTCTCTCAAGGTGCCACCTGTTTCCAACCTCTCATCTAACATAGTGGTTCTCCAAGTGGGGCCCCTGGAACAACAGTAACATGGGCTACCGCTGAACAGGGAACTTGTTAGAAATGCAAATTCTCAGGTCCCACCCTAGACCTACTGAGTCAGAAACCTGGGGTCGGGGTGGGGGGCCGGGGGTTGGCCAGTGGAGCCAGTTTGCACTGCATCACAAGAGCCACAATGGAATATTTACACCACAGAAGCTGGCTGCAATCAGGGCTTCTCCTCCACCCCATGCCCACCCCAGAGGGACTGCTGTTAAACATTTACCAGCCCACCACTGGGGTGGGGGGGGGCACCCAGAAGTCTGTATGTGAAGTCGTTCTCCAAGTTTTTCTGAAGCATGCAAATGTTTTAAGAAACACGGCTCCAAGTCAAAATCAGCGATCTTCAATTAGAATTATCTGGAGGGCTTTTTAAAACATATTCATATTAGGGCCCCATCTCAGACCAATGAGGTCAGAATCTCTGGGGCAGGACCTGAGCATTGGTATTTTTTTAAAGCTCCTTGGGGATTTCTAACGGGCAGTAAGGTTTGAGATCCACCAGTCCAAACCGTGCTTCTCGAACTTTCACACGTGCCCCCAGCTCCCGGGGATCCTGTTAAAAGGCAGATTCTGATTCTCTGGGCGGCTAGTGCTCTTGAGCTGAGGACCACACTTTGAGGAGCCCCCTTGACGCTGCCCCTTCTCCAAACGCAGTCATCCTCTCCGATGCCCGTCTACAGATCCACCTTGACCCTTCGCCCTCATCAGAAGGGCCCAGGACAACAAACTGGTCCTGACTCACCCGCCCACCACGTGGGTGCCTCTCAAAATGGGTATTTACACAGCCTGTGAAGAATATGAGTATCAAGCCCGCATTTGCCTAGAGAAACCCAAAGGCTGTAAAAGGGCTGAGAGACAGATTCAGGCAAATCTGTTTGCATACAGTTGACAGGCCTTCACCGGGACGCAAACTGCCCTCCGGGTGAGCAGAGCCACAGTTATAACTCACCTGGAGGCCGGCAGAGGTTGGCATGGGGCAGGTGGCCACCCGGAAGGCAGAGCCTAGCCAACTGATGCCTCTCCCTGCTTCCCTTCCAAAGCTCTCCGCTCACAGGTGGGTTGCAGAGAATTTTTCCCACACTCTTGCCCATCCTCTGGGGCCCAGTGCTGTGCAGCTCTCACCATCATCCATCTCCCGAATTTTTCACCTTCCTAAACTGAAACTCTGTCCCCATTAAACACTAACTCCCCATTCCCCCTCCCCACCCCACCGCCACCTCCCGGCCCCTGGCATCTACCAGTATACTTTCTGACTCTTTGAATTCGGCTATTCTAGGTACCTCGTAAAAGTGGAATCAAACAGTATTTATCTGCACCTGGTGTATTATATATTGGAATGCATTTTTAAGGTTAATTTAATATATGTCCTGCAAACAGACCGTACCTTCTTTTCCCCCCTCAAGCTGTGCTATACAGTAGGCCCTCACCAGCCATCTACTTCATACACAGTAGTGTACATACGTCAATCCCAATCTCCCAATCCATCCCACCCCTGTCTCTTGGTGTCCATACGTTTGTTGGCTCTTTCTAACAGATCAGAAAGCAGAGATGCCGAGAGGGAAAGTGGCTTGCCCAAAGCTACATCACAAGGGGCAGAGCCGGGATATGAATCCAGGTCAGTTGGATTCGAGAGCCAGTGTTCTTATTACAGCCCTGGAGGGCTCGGTGCAAGCATTCTCTCTTGTAAGAGTTCTTCCACAGTTACCCACTCGCAAACAGATGGGCCCTCCTGTGTGTTCCCATGGCCCCATGTATGTTACCTCTATCACAGCGCTGCTGCATTCTCTTACTTTGCACCTCAGGGCCTTTGCACCTGCCGTTCTTTCCACCTGGAATGGAATGCTCTTCCCCAGTGAGTCTTAGGGTTTCAACTCATTCAAGTCTGTATTAGTTTCCTATGGTTGCTGTAAAAAATTACCACAAACTTAGTGGCTTAAAACCACACACATGTATTACCTTTCTGCTCTGGAGGTCAGAGGTCTAACATGAGTTGGCCAGGCTGTGTTTCTTCTAGAGGATGTTAGAGTGGATTTGTTTCCTTGCCTCTTCTGGCTTCTAGAGGCCACCCCACATTCCTTGGCTCATGGCTCTGCATCACTTGGACCTCTGCTTCCACTGTCACATCTCCTCTGATTCTGACCCTCCTGCTCTCTTCTTATGAGGGTCTTATGATTACCTTGGGCCCTCTCGGATAATCCAGGATAATCCCCCCCTCTTAAAATCCTTAACTTAATCACATTTGCAAAGTTCCTTTTGCCACGTAAGGTGACATAGTCACAGGTTCCAGGGATTAGGATGTGCACGTTTTTGAAGAGCCATCATTCTGCCTACCAGAAGGTTCCTACATGTGATCCAAACCAGCATCCTCCTTCACTCTCCCATGTCCTTCACTCCTTTTATCCCCCAGAGCACATGCCACCATCAGATAACATCCTGTAGCTCTTTGTTTGCTGTTAATCTCCCTCCCAAGAAGAGAATTCAGAAGGCATGGACCTTATTTGTTCACTGATGACTCCCCAGTACTCAGAACTATGCAAACATACAATAGGTGCTCAATAAGGGGCTTGCCAACAAGTAATGGTTGATGTCACCAAGCACAGTCCAACCCGTTTTCCTCATTGGACTGGGGAGTCCACAAGGGCAGAGGTCCTGACTGATGGCTCTGTCTTGATGGGGATCAACGCTCAAATGTTAAATAGAAAAACCTACCCTTTCAGCACCACCCTCCTGCACCCGCCTGCCCCAGGAGAAATAGAAGGAACCCAGGCCTCCGTGTGCCACCTCTCCAGTGCACACAAATCCACACACTAAAATCCACACAGCTGAGGTGTGTCCCAACACCCCAGGGGGCTCCTGAGAGGGAAACTATAAACAGTCCGAGGAAAATGGGGTGTTGGTGACATCACTCCACCCCGAGTGAGCCCACCCAGACCAGGCTGCTCTGTCCAAGCCCCAGTTCTTTCCCAGGCTTGTCAAATGGCCCAGTGATTTAGCAAGAAAGCTGTTCTCATCAAGTTCATCCGCGTGCCTCCCACGTGTCCATGTCCAAGCACATAAGGGGAAATGAAACTCTTCCAAGGACAGTGACATGATTTTTTTTCTGCCCTCCAATTCCTACCAACCTAATTCTACCATCCCCCACCCCAGAGTTGTTGCTTGAAAATGCTACAGGAAAAAGTGAGGGTGAGAAGGAAGAAATTAAATCTGACTATTTTGTTTCTCTGCTCAAAACTCTTCGGTGGGTCCCATTTTCATGGCTTTGCCTCTTACTAGCTGAGTGTTCTCAGAAAAGTTGTTTAACCTCTCTGTGTTGCAGTTTCTTTAACTAGAATATCAGGATAATAACAGTAACCAACCTCATGGATCGTGAGGACAGAGAGACTTGATACACGTAAAGCACTCAGCATGGTGCCTGGCACAGAGTAAGCGCTCAAAATCTGTGGGCAATAATTTGATGGTTCCTCCAAAACTTAAACACAGAATTATATAACCCAGCAATTCCACTCTTAGGTAAGTACCCAAGAATAATGAAAAGATATGTCCACGCATTTATATCACGGTTCATACAGCATTAGTCACAATAGCCAAAAGGTGGGAACAACTCAAATGTCCATGAATGGATGAATGGATAAACAAAATGCAGTATATATCCAAACGATGGAATATTATTCACCCATAAAAAGGAATGAAATACTGATACATGCTCCAACATGGATGAACCTCAAAAACACGATGCTAAGTGAAAGAAGCCAGGCACAAAAGGTCACATATTATATGATTCTACTTATATGAAATGGCCAGAACTGGCAAATCCATAGCGACAGAAAGCAGATAAGTGGTCGCCTAGGGCTGGAGGGAGGGGGGCCTGGGGAGTGATTACTTATGGGTATGAGGTGTTCTGGGATAATGAAAAACTAGAGAGAGGTGGTGGGTAAATGCCACTGAACGGTATACTTTCAAGTGGTTGATTGTGTGTTATGTGAATTTCGCATCAATTTCAAAAAAAGTTAGCTCACATACATAGTGTTCAAGAACTGTCTCCATCTTTGGCCTAAGTTCTGGCCTTTGCCAACCTCACCAGTCGCACCTACCACAAATTCTCCTCTTATTCTTCATGCTTCAGCCACTGTAAATGACATATGTAAGTGATCATCACATAGCTGCCATCGCTGAGATGTTCTAAATGCCAGGCTATGTGCTAAGTGGGTTCTACTATTACTCTCCATCACTGCGTCTCCGAGATGTTGTGCAACTCACCAGAGGTCATATAACTAGCAAGTAGGGAAGGCTGGATTAGAACCCAGGATTGCCAGATTCCAGGGTCCACATTTGTAACTACTGTGCTATATTACTTCCTCCAACTCACTGTGTTCTTTCATGATTGTCCCTTTGTTCAGTGTGTTCCTTTGACCCAAGGTCTCTCAATCTCAGCACTGTTGACATTTTGGGTCAGTTAAGTCTGTGCTGTGGGAGCTGTCTTGCTTATTTATTTATTTATTTATTTATTTATTTACTTTTGGCTGCATTGGGTCTTCGTTGCTGCGTGTGGGCTTTCTCTAGTTGTGGCGAGCGGGGGTTACTCTTCGTTGCGGGGCGCGGGTTTCTCATTGCAGTGGCTTCTCTTGTCGCGGAGCACAGGCTCTAGGCGCGCAGGCTTCAGTAGTTGTGGCACGAGGGCTCAGTAGTTGTGGCTCGTGGGCTCTAGAGCGTAGGCTCAGTAGTTGTGGCGCACGGGCTTAGCTGCTCCGCGGTATGTGGGATCTTCCCGGACCTGGGATCGAACCCGTGTCCCCTGCACTGGCAGGCAGATTCTTAACCACTGTGCCACCAGGGAAGTCTGTCCTGCTTATTATAGGATGTTTAACAGCATCCCTGGCCTCTACCCATTAGATGTCAATAGCATCCCCAGTTGTGACAACCAAAAATGTCTCTGGGCATTACCAAATGTTATTTAGGAAGGCAAAATCTCCCCTGGTTGAGAACCACTGCCTTGACTGAAAATGATCTCACTGATCACCTACTTTGGCAGACACAGTCATGCTCCCCAAATATTCCATCTGCTCCCCTACATTTCCCAGTTCCTTGCAGTTGATTGAGGCCATGGGCCAAGTTCTAGCTAACGACCTGAGGGTAGAAGCCATGTGTTTCAGCTCCAGGCTGAGGCAATGAAGAGCCCATGCAAGATTCCCCAGTCTCTCTCTTCTTCTGTCACTGTGACCAAGGAGGCCAAGTGGCCCATCCATATGGCAAGTTGACAGAATGGCAGCACTTCCATCAGGCTGAGTCCCTGAGTGACTGTATGGAACAGAGACTTCACCAGCCTGTGCTAGACACGCAGGGCCCGCAAGGAGCTAACCTATGTTGTGTCAAGCTGCTGAGATTTTGAGGTCTGGTTTGTTATCCATCAGAACCCAGTCTGTCCTGAGGAATACACATGCCTTAGAAAACTCTTCTTCATCCTTCAAAACCTAACGCAGAAGTTGTCTCCTCAGCAAAATGTTTTTTTTAGTCCTCCAGAAAAAGTGACTCTCCCCTCCTTCTATATTCTATATCTATAGACACTTCGATTGCTACTTTCATCACAAGTATGTACATCTTTTAGGAGTCCCAACCCATCCATACCCCCATCACTTACAACTTGTAGAAGAGATGTGTCTATGTTAGTTACTTAGTTAGCTAGCCAGTTAGTTAGTTAGTTAGTATCATGTAACCCCACTTCTTCAGCCCACCACTATTCAGAATGGGAATAAACCTTTGACCCCAGCTGGGTCAATCCATTCTTTCTCCCAGAAACCAGAAACAAAGAGACTCTGGTCAATCTGTGTCAGATGCTGGAACTGACAGCAGTCTTGTATAGTTAGGGCTGAAGTGGCCATTGCCATCCATTTGGTGCTGAACTGAGAAAACTATTCTTCAAAGAAAGAGAAAGAATAAAACAGATTACAGAGAGAAACACAGATGAGATGTCATATGGTCGTCAGGAGACAGAGAAAGTAACATCTAATCCTGATCTTTAGCTCCCCATTCTGGTCCCTTCCGATGATATTCTCATCTTGCTACAAACTCATCAGTTTGTAGGGGGGTTTGTTTCTTATAAATAAGAAACTTTGATTAAGACATGAATGATTATTTCTGGAGTAGGCTGTGATAGCTCTCCTTTATGTCTTCCCAGGAATATTTTCCATCCCATTTCTTCTGGCCCCTTGACAATATATTGCACACATTCTCCTCTAGGCCTGGTCTATCATAAAACTAACTCCACACTGTTATAGTGACTGGCAAGGAAGGGCACATGACCAAAATGGGGCCAATCAGAGCCCTTCCCTGGGATTCATACACTGATGCTGGGAAGAAGATTCTTCCTCCTCCCATGGGGATCAAGGAGCTGTTTGAAGATGCTGAAGGCCATCTCTCCCACCACATGGGTGATATCTATGGTGGAGCCTGAGACAATAATCCAGGCAGAGGCAAATGGAAGTGAGAGAGGAAGAGGGTGAGAGAGAAAAAGAAAAGGGGGAAATGAATCTTGATTTCAATCCTAGGCCCTGATTCCTACCTTTCTTTTTTCCATTACATAAGGTACCCTACTCTCCTTTCAAGGGATGTAAACAGTTTAATCCCTTTTCAGGACTTAAGCTAGTGGGATCTGTGTTTCTATCGACTGCTTGCAACTGAAATAATGTGATTTTGTACATCTTTGTCTTCCCAGTAGACTTTAAGTGCCTTGAACAAAAGGACAAAGTCCCATTCATCACTATATCCCAAGGGTCTAGCACAGAGGAGTCGCCAATTTATGTCACTGAATGAGATTTCTAGAGTCATGGTGTAGCTCAACATTCAATATATCAGGTCACCTAATAGATGTCATGAAAGCATCTTTGACATCATAATGGAAGCTGCAAAAGTCAGTGTTTCAGAGAGGGTCCCCTTGAATCAAACAGATGTTGGTTTGAATCCACCTTCTAGGCCTTGGATAAGTTATGTTGCCTCAAAGAGCCTCAGTTTCCTCATCTGTAAAATGGAGATATTAACAGCATCTACCTCATAAGACTGTTGTAAAGATAAAATTATATGATAAACGCAAAGTACTTTGGACAGTGCCTTACACAGTGTGCTCAATGCATATTAGTTTTATTACTATTATTATTATTATAATTACTGTATGATTATTTCTTAAGTCATTTAAAAAATATTCTGGTTCTTTCGCAAGATCTTAACCTGAGCCTCAGGGAGACTTTGGGCCACCAATATTGCACTAAACTTGGAGAGCATGTGCATATGGAGTTATTGAAGGAGGAGAGGATCTCACAGAGCTATTGTCCAATTCTCAAACGGCATCCAAGATCTGCAAGAACTTCAAGGCTGCTAGTGACTCTCAAAACATACATCTGTATCTGATCTAGCAATTCCACCTCTGGTTACGTGCCCAAAAGGACTGAAAGTAGGGACTCAAACAGGTAGTCGTACACAGATGTTCACAGAAGCTTTACTCACAATAGCTAAAAGGCGAAAACAACCCAAATGTTCATGGACAGACGAGTGGATAAACAAAATGTGGTTTTTGTATACAACAGAACACATACAATGGCATATTCATACCAAGGAAGGAAATTCTGACACCTGCTCAACATGGACGAACCTTGAAGACATTATGCTAAGTGAAATTAGCTGGTCACAAAAGGACAAATATTGTATAGTTCCACTCCTAGGAGGAACCTAGAGCTGTCAAATTCATAGAAACAAAGTAGAAGAATGATGGTTGTCAGGGGCTGGGGGAAGGGGGGATGGGGAATTAGTGTTTAATGGGTACAGATGATGACAAAGTTCCGGAGATGGATGGTGGTGATGGTCGCATAACAATGTGAATGTACTGGGAATTCCCTGGCGGTCCAGTGGTTAGGACTCCGTGCTTCCACTGCAGGGGGCCCGGGTTCCATCCTTGGTTGGGGAACTAAGATCCCACAAGCTGCACGGTGCAGCCAAAAAAAAAAAAAAAAAAAATTGTGAATGTACTAAATGCCACTAAAATGTACACTTACAAATAATTAAAATGGGAGGTTTATGTTATGTATATTTCACCACAATTTTTAAAAATTGTGAATGTACTAAATGCCACTAAAATGTACACTTACAAATAATTAAAATGGTAAATTTATGTTACGTATATTTCACCACAATTTTTTAAAGTGGAAAAAAAGAACACATACGTCCATGGTCCTCTGACCTTCTGATACCAAATGCCTTCATGCCAGCCCCACGCCTACAGATCACCAAATGGACAGAGTGGAGAAAAAGAGGCAAAGAAGGTTCCCTCCTCAGTTGGCCCAAAAGATCCATGTCTTCCAAGAGCACTCTGGGTTCAGCCAAGCCCCAAACACGTTTTGCCTGCAGCACTTCATTCCGGCTGTAATGAAATTACGTGTGTGTGCTTACAGGGAAAGGGAGCGGTATGGTTTTAATTTATTTATGCTCAGCGTCTCAGAACGCAGTAGGGTAGCTGCTGTTTGATGCTGGAGGCATTCTGCAAGGCCTTTGCCTAAGCCTTCGTTCTTTTCGGTAACAAGAAACCAAGGTTAGCTCAGACTAAATTGTCTTGAAAGTCTGAGCGGAGAAGGGGCTCCAAACGTGGAGCTTGCCAAGGAAACACATTCCCTCATCCAAAGTAGGCATGAAATAAGGATCTGGTTCCTGGGACCCAGGGGTTTCCCACAGAATTCAGAAACTCAGACTTATCCCAAAATCTCAGGAGCATTGTGGTACAGAGTCATTTGGGAAGAGAGACTAGAGAGGAAAAAAAAAAAAAAAAAAAAACCTTTATCAAGAACCTACTGTGATGCCAGGGACTTGACAGATGTTCTTTCCATCAAACGCCATTTTTCTGATAGAGAAACTAGGCTCCGAGAAGTAAATCGAATGGATTAAAATGTTAAGTGGAGCTTGAACTTGGATAGGGCTGATGCCAGCATCTATGTGTTTCAGTTTAACCACCTGTTACCGTTACTATGGCTGTGTAACAAATCACCCCAAACCTGTGATGTCAAACAACCACCATTTTATTATGTTCACAGACTCTATGAGTCCAAAATTTAGAAAAAGTAGAGCAGGTATTATGAGTCAAACTGCGTCCCCCACAAAAAAATATGTTGAGGTCTTAACCCCCAGTATCTCAGAATGTGACCTGATTTGGAAATAGGGTCTTTACAGAGGTGATCAGGTTAACGTAAGGTCCTTAGGGACACCGAATCCAAGATGACTGCTGTCCTTATAAAAACAGGATATTTGGTGCACTGTTGGTGGGATTGTAAATTGGTGCAACCATTGTGGAAAACAGTATGGAGGGTCCTCAAAGGTTAAAAATCGAACTACCATATGACCCAGCAATTTTACTTCTGCATATTTACACAAAGAAAACAAAAACACTAATTTGAAAAGATATATGCACCCCAGTGTTCATTCCAGCATTATTTACAATAGCCAAGATATGGAAGCAACCTAAGTGTCCACTGATGGATGAATGGTTAAAGAAGATGTGGTGCATATATATATCCATATATACAGTGGAATATTACTCAGCCATAAGAAAAATTCAGTCTTGCCATTTGCAGCAACATGGATAAATCTAAAGGGTATTACGCTAAGTGAAATAAGTCAGAGAAAGAAAAATACTGTATGATCTCACTTATGTGTGGAGTCTAAAATACAAAACAGATAAACAAACAAAACAGACTCATAGATACAGAGAACAAATGGGTGGTTGGCAGAGGGGAGGGCATGGAGGAGGGTGCAAAATAGGTGCAGAGGATGAAGAGGTACAAACCTCCAGTTATAAAATAAGCCATGGGATGTAATATACAGCATAAGGAATATGGTCAGTAGTACTGTAGTAACTTTGTATGGGGACAGATTACTAGACTTATCACGGTGATCGTTTCATAATGTATGCAAAGGTCAAATGACTTCCTGTACACCTGAAACTAACATAATATTATACATCAACTATATCTCAATGTTTCTGGGTTTTTTTTGGGCCGCGGGGCCCGCAGGATCTTAGTTCCCCGACCGGGGATCAAATCCGCGTCCCCTGCAGTGGAAGCACGGAGTCTTAACTGCTGGACGGCCAGGGAAGTCCCTAAATTTTTAAAGAAGGGAAATTTGGAAACCGAGACACACGCACAGAAGAAAGACAACGTGAAGAGACACAGCAAGAAGGCCACGTGAAAATGGACGATTGGAATGCTGCTGCCAGAAGCCAAGGAATGCCAAAGATGCCCAACAAACGACCAGAAGCTGGAAGAGGTGAGGAAGGATTCTTCCCCTGCAGGCCTCAGAGGGACCATGGCCCTGCCAACACCTTGATCTTGGACTTCTGGCCTCCAGAACTGTGAGATGATAAAGTTCTGTTGTTTTAAGCCCCCGAGTTTGTGGTGCTTTGTCACGGTAGCCCTAGGAATCTAACACGCTAACGAGAGCAGAGGTCAACACAAAGCTGAGTGTTGGGGTACCAGCTCGTCATGTCCCCTGCATCCAGCCCCAGTCTCCTGTAATCTGCTTTACATATGGGATTTCTGCATGTGATTGTATCTTAAAATTATTCCATAGTTATAAAAGCACTTTCATTTTACGAGATGGGAGATGGAAACTGAGGTCCAGAGACAAGTAGGACTTGCTCGAGGTCACCCAGTGGCTCAAGCAGCGTCTTAAGACAGGAAGGCAAGTGTTCCGGCTGCCGTTCCTGTTTTCTCTGCTGTCACCACTCATTTGGGGTAAAGGCCCAGGCAGCTTGGGGACAGTCTGTGTTCAGGGTGTCATTTCGCGTGGCTCCACTTCAGAAGCTTATTTTCCCCTCTTTTCATCGTTGCTCTGAGACTAAAAGATGGTGCCCTGATTGCATCAAGCACCCAGGCTTCAAGGCCAGCAGGGCACGAGGGCTGGGCCGCCCCTCCTAACCGTGACCTTACGAGCTGCCCTCTTGGCAAAGGTGAGCGGCGGGTGGGAGCTGGCAGAGCAGGCCTGGGGCACAGGGTTAGGCCCTGATAACCCGAGATCAAAGCAGCCTGTCAGCAGTGTCAGCTGAGAGGCCGCCAAGACAAGCGACGCGGGCAGCTTTATCTCCCCGCTGGCCCGAGAGCCGGGGCGGGGAAAGCACCACGGTTCCCGGAAACTATTTCTGGACGGCCAGGAGGGAGCTGATGGGGCCCTTGCTCATGGCACGCTGGCTCCGGGTCTCCTGCAATCTCACGCACCCCGCCTGGTTTCCTCTGTCTCGCGTTTGGGTTCTTTCCTGCTCTTTCATCCACAATTTTCCATTTTCATCTCTCCATGTGCTCACACACAACAAAGATGGTTTTCTCAGCCCTGCAATTCCCGCTTTCCATTTCTCTCTTTCACACACAGAAGATGGCCGCTGCCCTCACCTCCCTGCCAACACACACACAGCTGCCTCTCTCCCTCCTGGCCCTTTCCATCCTCACATTCGCAGACAACCAGCTTTCTTCCACCTTCCTTTACACACGTGTGCATTCTCGCACGCACACATACACACACACACACTCACACCTGCCTGGGTTCCAATCTCCAAACCCTCTTAAACCAGAATCCAAAGACAGCTGCCAATTAAAACAATAAAAACTTCTAGCCTTCCTCTCAGTTATTATGAACTCTGGGACCATTTCCACCAGCCGATGCCTGGACTTTTTTTTTTTCCTCCCTTCAAGGTGTTGACCCTTTAATTTGCAGCTGGAAGAAACCCAGCCACTGTTCCCGCTCCAGCTGTGGCCTCTGTCAGCTGGGCAGCCCACAGCTGGCCAGTTTCAAACACATCCACTGGAGCCCAGTTACCTGGGCACTTTTAAAAAGGAAGAAGGGGGGGAGGGGAGGGAATCTACATTCCCAATACATTATCTGAGAGAGTCCAGAAACTTCCACACACCAAAAGTTTGAATTTTCCTCTCTACCCTTAAACTCACACCTGATCTCTTGACCGGGTGTCCAGCCTGGACAAAAGGAAGAGAGAGGGAGAGGGACGTTGATGTACTTTCTACTTTCTGCCATCAGCACCTGCAAGGCTTCAGAATTTCCTCAGACTAGCTGGGCTGGGACTTCCCTGGCGGTCCAGTGGTTAGGACTCTGTACTTCCACTGCAGAGGATACGGGTTCCATCCCGGTCGGGGAACTAAGAGCTCACATGCCGTGAGGTGCAGCCAAAAAAAAAGAAGAAAAGAGAAAAGAATAGCTGGGCTGGTGGATGGGAGGCGGGATGGGTTCAGGGAGTCACGCCCTTGCCCAGAGGCAAAGGGAAGGAAAGGAGCATTTATGGAGCCCCTGCTGTGTGCTGGGTACCTTTCCCATCTGTTCTGGGAAATGTCCAAGAGGCTGTGGGTCCTGCACTCAGCACAGTGCCTGGCGCATAATAAACACTCAATACTTTGCAAATATGTTGCTCTTTTTCTTAGCACCTTCACAACACTCTTCCATGGATATCCCCATTTTGTCAATGAGGAAAATGAAGCTCAGAGGGGTTTGGTGACAACCACCTAACCACAGCCCATACATGCCAGAGCCCGGCTCTCCCCCCGCACCACCTTTCTGCCAGCCACGTAGCAACATGGTTGATCGGGGGAAGTTGTATTGCATCCTTTTGCTTCTCTCACAGAATCATGCAAGATTCTAGTTTTGGAAATGTGCTTTTCCTAGCTTCTTGCGGGTCTGGTTAAATCTGAGTATGACATCTGAAAGGGCTCCTATAGACCCCCTACAACCCAATCACTGATGCTGAGATTAAAAGCAAACTGAAACAAGGGGAAGAATAGAGGGGCTGTGTAGTTTTCACCTACCCTTATCAGGGTAACAGCTTCTCAACGTTGCTTTGGGAAAACAAATGTTCTTTTACTGGGTATAATCATAGTGGAGCTGTCAATCACGAGCTCACCACCAAAGGGAGGGCCTAGGACCCAAGCTCAGCCAATCAGAGGCTCCCTCCCAGGAATTCGCATCCAAGCTGGGGCTGAAGCTTCGCAGCTCATTCATCTCTTCGCCTGAGTCCTTGAAGCCCTGTTACCCAGTTCCCTTAGCGCCTGTTTTTTTCGGTGGCTTTGTTCCTCTATTCTACAAGCTCCCTCCTATCCTTCCAGTAAATTCCTCCTTGGCATACGTTAATGAAAGTCACTTTTGTTGCTTGCAGTCAGAGAATTCTAAGTGATACAGGAAGGCATGCAACCAAAATCACCCAGCAAGGCAGTGGCAGTGAGGAGACTGGAACCCATTTCTGAATCCCAGTTCATCACCTCCTCTCGGGCCTGGAAAGACATAAGCGGCTTAATTCTTTCTTTCACCCTCTATATCGCTTAACAGCTCTGAGCCTCAATTTCCATAACGGAAAAAAAAATGGGAATATTAGGTCAAATACTATGAAATTGCAAGTTTTACAGTTCCAAAAAAAGGGCAAATATGGGACTTGCCTGGCGGTCCAGTGGTTAAGACTCCGTGCTTCCACTGCAGGGGACACAGGTTCAATCCCTGGTCGGGGAACTAAGATCCCACATGCCGCGCGGTGCGGCCAAAAGATTAAATAATAAAAAATATAAAAGGGCAAAGAGATTGGCAATATCATATGAAATGTGTCCAGATCCCAATTCCAGTTCATCAGGAGGGAGGTTTTTCCACATCAACAAGGAATTCTCTGGACACCTAGCTGGTGTTCAGTTTCAATTCTGACACTACCTGGAGATAGGGGCAGATTCCACAGGTTAAGGGCTCAGTCCCACGAGACTGTCCCTCCTGCCCCACCCCACCCCATCAGACACCAGTCAAAAGCCCAAGTTGTTACTTCTGCTTCTGACCTACCAGTCACAAATTGGGGGTTCCAAAGACCCCCTCCAACTCAGGATCCCCGTTGGAAGTCCAGATTGTTACCTATACTTCTGACCAACTAGCTATAAATCAGAGGTTCCCATCACCCCCTCCTTGGGTTCAATTAATCTGCTAGAGCAGCTTACAGAACTCAGGAAACCCATTTACTCACTAGATTACCAGTTCATTATAAAAGCATGTAACTCAAGAATAACCAGATGGGAGAGATGCATGGAGCAAGGCACGTGGGAAGGGGCACAAGGCTTCTATGCCCTCTCTGAGGGCACCATTCTCCCCAAATATCCATGGGTTCGCCGACCTAGAAGCTCTCGGAACCTTCTCCTTTTGTGGTTTTTATGGAGGCTTCATTGCACAACCATGATTGATTACATCATTGACCATTGGCAATTGGTATCACTCTCTAGCCCCTCCCCACCTCCCCGGAGGTTGGGAGTGGGGCTGAAAGTTCCAACCCTCTAATCCCTTGATTGGATATCCGGGCAATCAGCCCCCATCCTTAGGTGCTTCCAAAAGTCACCTCATTCACATAACAAAAGACACATTTATCAGCTCTCATCACTCAGGAAATTCCAAGGGTTTTAGGAGCTCTGTGCCAGAAACAGGAACGAAGACCAGATACATATTTCTTATCATAAATCACAGTATCACAATCACCAACGCCCCACCTGGCCTCACCGGGCCCTCGTCTCACTGGTGGTGTGTAGCCCTCCTCTCCAAGATCTCAGAATGGGAACGTAATGACTTCTGTGACTCAAAAGTCCAGGAGTGGATTCTAGTCTCAGGCAGAGATGGATCCAAACATTCAAACTAAGCCTTTGTGACTTTCCCCTCCCATCTCTCAGCTTCAAGTCTCATTTAGTTGACTTTCTTCCAAACAGGCTCTCACCTCATGATAGCAAAGAAGACCCTCAGAAACTCCAAGCTAACATCCTACTAATGTAGCAACCCCAGCCAAGAAGGTGTTCCAATTTCTTCACCATCCTATTAAGAGTCCCAGGAATGAATCCCATTGTCCTTCCTGGTTTAGGTCGGTCACATGGTCACCCGTGAGCCAATCACTCTGGCCAGGAGTCAGAATGCTCAGATTGGTCAGGCCTCGGTCACGCGCCCACCCCTGGACCTTGGGGATGTGGGTCAGCTTCACCTAATTGTCTGGACACAGAACAGAGGAGGAGCAGTTTCCAAAGGAAAAATCAGGGTGATTTACACAAAAGGAAAAGCAGGAAAAACTGTCGATGCCCACCCTATATATCCTGCTGGTTCACGGTGGCATAGCTGTACATAGTTCAATGCACAGATCCGGGTCACACATACCTGCATCTGAAAGCTGCCTCCATCACTTTCCAGAACTTGGGCAAAGGTAATCTCACTGAGCATCAGTTTCCTCATCTGTAAAGTGGACAGAAAACAAGTTTCAGCTCACAGATTTCTAAAGATTAGAAAAAATGCAAAAATAATAGGAAGTCTGTCACAAAAACAGTAATAATAATAATACAGTAAATATTGTTACTTTGGAAAAAATCTCAGTTCTCAATGCCCATAAATATCCTAGTTCCTGGCTTCTGGATGGGATTCTCTTGTCTTTCTCTGTCCTCTTTCCTCCTCAGTTATTTGATGCTTTGGCTTTTTTTTTTTTCCTTGCAAAGATTAAATACACACACACCTACCCCCCCCACACACACACACACATACACACTCACAAACACGAGTCGAACCCAAATAACACACTCATACAAAATAGAGGAGGAAGTGAAGATCTGTGGGATTCATTTATATTCAACTGTGAGCAGCCCGAGACTCGTGTGGTGGAAAATATGCAAAAGGCTTAGAGGAGGAAAGAAGATATTAAAATTGTAATTTTCCCAATCATATTGAGACATTTCGTTCAGCCCTAATGACAGGATGCGTAGCACATCTGTCAAACGCTGTGCTACATCTCCGAGCAGAAACTAAATAAACTGAGTTTCTGCTCAGACACAGCATAGGCTGAGATTGCTGTCGGTTTCGTTCCACTTTTTTTTTTTTTTGCCTTTTTTTCTCTCCAAGCCATTTTGTTTTTGTTACCGTCTTTGTGAGATTTGCTCCTGTTTCCTCGCTTGTTCTTCTTCCTTCCACGCGAGTTGGAAAGGACCTAAGTCTGCATGGACCAGGAAAGTCCAGCGCACAGCTTCCAGAAGCTCCACATAGGTCGCAGGATACAGTATAAGGTCTAATGATCAGGCCCTGAGGGTCCCACCTGGACGCTGACTTCCGCAAAGACCCCATATCTACTCCTTTTTCTAGTGGCCGATGCAGGAGGCCAAGATCAGTTAGGCAGAGAAAGGCTGTGATTTGGTGTCCCACGTGGTCTGTGGTTGAACTGATGTTAGCCAGTGGTGGGCAAAAAACTGAGGAAATCTACGGTCAATGGGTGAGAGAAAGGCACAATTTCAAGGATAAATCTGGGCACTTCCTTGGGTCTGAAGAATCTAATTTAGTTGTGAGCTGGTTCCTAGAATTTCCACTGACATCAGTGGAGCCCCACTAATGGAAGATCAGCAGCATCGGGGGGTTCTTGGCTGGATATCTTTTTTGTTGTTGTTTTGTTTATTTTTTTTTTTTTGAAGCTTAATCAATTGTAGAGCTATCTGGTGGGATCTATAACCCCATGAGCCATATTTTATATATGGGTTTTGTTTTCTGTTTTTTGGCCATGCGGGATCTTAGTTCCCTGACCAGGGATCGAACCTGCTCCCACTGCGTTGGGAGCATGGAGTCTTAACCACTGGACCACCAGGGAAGTCCCACTGGCTGGATATCTTGATGGCACTCCACCATGCTGGTGCTCAGGTCATCTCACCCACATACCTTAAGGTGTGGCACTCCTTTCTGCCTTCCAGGGTGACACTAGGGCACCAGCCTCAGAGGGACAAGGGACGGCAAAGTCCAGAAATGTAATCAACATACTGAGATCGCACATCCTTGAGTGGATGGGGCATTCAAGAGCTGAAAACCTGAAATTGAGTCAGAGGAACTTGGATCAATTAGATGCAAGGAAGAGATAGCCGAGGAACTCTTGAAAATATTTTCCAAGCCAGTGGCAAGAGAACGAGCTTGGAGAGGGAGACGTGGGCCAGATCTGGAAGGATTCGAGCATCACCCTAGGCACACATGGGAGCCATGGAAGGGCGGAGAGCAGGACCGTGATGATGAGAGTTGCATTTCAGAAGATCACGCAGGCTGCGGGGTAAAGAATGGATGGAGGGAGTTGCATTTCACAAGATCACGCAGGCTGCGGGGGTAAAGAATGGATGGAGGGAGGGAAGAGTGGAAACAGTCGACAGAAGGCTCCTGTGGAAATCTAGAAAAGAGAGGGAGATGGCCAGATTGAAGACATTGGGAAGAGAATGGAGACAAGTCAACAGCTCCAAGAACTATTCAAGAAATAGGATTAGAAAGAAAGACAGTTTTAGGCACAAGAGACAAGGGGTGAACACCTAAAAACTTCCACCCTAAGAAGAGTTAGTCTAAGCTATTCCCCTACCTTTAGTTTATCTAACACAAGTTAGAAATCTTTTTTTTTTTTTCCCTTTAAATTGTGCTAACGGACCTATGGTATCCCTACATGTCTCCTGTCACCGTGCTTGTGCAGAATGCTTGATCTAGCAGGCTCTGAAATCAGACTGCCAGGGTACGGTTGTATTATTTAGAGTCTTCATTAGAAGCATGTAGAGATTGGATGCATTTCATAGTTCTCTTTGATGATCTACTTTGTAGGTGAGAAGAATTAAAGGGATGAGATTTTGAAGGCTCCAGAACATTTAGCAAGCCAATGTCCTTATCCAAATTCAAAAGGATGTGATCTTAATGCAGTCCTTGGCAGTGGAGTCAGGAAAGCAAAGCTGTGATGGAGAGACACTGTTCTATGTAAAGAAGAGAAAAAATACTTTCAGGAACTCAAAGCTTAGAGCTAATATTGAAGAAACACTGAATGGTCCCCAGTCCTCTAGCGAAAAGCACACGTATCTGCCAGCCTGTCATCAAATACCAGCTAATCAACAATCCAAGTTGCTAAGACTGTCCATCCAGTGGATCTTATCCAAACAGGCTGTCCTCAGGCTGAGCAGGGCAGAACTAAAGGAGTAACCAGGGTGGGTAAACTCACCACCCTAGAGTAAATTAAGAGCTCACTACTCAATCCAGATCACAGATGGAATTGTTCGACATGGACATTGACCATCCTTCCTGAGTAAGATAACTGATCATCCCAGCGTGTCTGGGACTTTCAGGGCTAAAATAGGGAAAGCCCCAGGCAAAGTCGGACCCCTGAGCCCCACTTGGAGCTCACGTCACCACTTTGAATGGTATCCTTTTCAATGGTGAGTTCAGAAAACATATCGACCAACGTGGGGTCCATTTTACTAGGAAAGAAAATCAGTTTGCTCCCTTGCATCTACTCCATCCATCTTTTCCAGTGGAAAGGAAATTGGTACAGCTACAGTGGTGAGTGCACGCTCTGAAGTCAGATGCAATGGGCTTAAATACTTGCTTTCCTCTATAAAGTGGGAACATGCCTAACTCATGCCTCTGATGTTAGAAAATGTATGGCAACGCAGTGCTGAACGCGGTGCCTGGCTTGTAGTAAGTGTTCAAAGCCACGAGCTGTTTTTTATTATTAGAACTTTCCATCGAACCCCACCCACCCCAACCCCAATCCTCTTGATGGAACGCTACTTAGAGCTTCTAATCTCTCTCTTGGCATTTCCCATTTGACCTAGGCTTTGAGGAGCTTCTGTAATTCATCCTCCCTTCCCCGGGGCTTAACTGATAAGAGTCCAGGTACCGGGTTCCTCTTTGCAAATTTGTAACTGAGAAGATTTAGAAAACCTTTGACTAAAGTGACTAACATGACTGAATATGAAAGGAAAGCAGAACAATCGTGTCTTTCCTTACGAAGGAATGGCTTATCTCTAGGGGGAAGGGAGTTTTCTAAGCCCCGAAGATGTTTGTTAACGGACATAATGTGTATAAAAAGCTTAACGCGGAGATCCAAACAATGCCACAGTCAAATTATTATCTCTTACCTGAACAATGGCTGTGGCCTCCTAACTGAACTACTGCTTCTGCCTTTTGGCCCAAGAGTCTGTTCTCCACCCTGCAGCCAGAGGGATCTTTTTATTTATTATTTTTTGGGGGGTTGCGGGGGTGCCGTGCCTCATGGCTTGCAGGATCTCTGATTCCCCGACCAGGGACTGAACCTGGGCCACGGCAGGGCAGTGAAAGCGCCAAATCCTGAGCACTGGACTTAGGGAACTCCCCAGAGGGATCTTTTGAAAATGTAAGGCAGCTGCCCTGGTGTCCGTCATCAACAGGAGAAAGGATAAACTGGTATATCCATACAAAGAAATACTACCTCACAATAAACAAAAAAAAAGTACTGGTCCAAATTAGAGCATGGGTGAACTTCAAATACATTATGCTGAGGGAAAGAAGCCTTACACAAGACTACATACTGCATGATTCCATTTCTATAAAGTTCTGGAATAGGCAAAACTCACATATAGTGAGAAAAATAAGAACAGTGGTTGCCTGGGGGCAGGGCAGGAGGGAGAGGTACAGTGATAATACTTTCTAGCTTGATAGGGGTTAGGGCTGCACAGGTATGCCAAAAATTGTCGAAATTCAAAGAATGACAGGCTTAAGACTTGTGCATTTCACTGTATGTAAATTTTCTCTTTAAAAACAAATATTGAACTCTGCTTAGTGATATGCATGCCTAAATGTTTGGGGATGAGGTCACAGGATGTCTGCAAGTTATTTTTGAAATGCAACAAAACTAAAAGATGAATTGATAGATGGATAGAGGGGTGAATACAGGAGTAGACGTGTGATGAAGCAAACAGAGGAAAATGTGAAGTGTAGAATCCACTCGGTGGGTATATGGGTACTCTTTAAATAATTTTTCAACTTCTCTATATGCTTGAAATTTTTCATAATAAAAAATGGGGGAAATTCCCTGGTGGTCCAGTGGTTAGAACTCCGAGCTTTCGCTGCCGAGGGCCCGGGTTCGATCCCTGGTAGGGGAGCTAAGATCCCACAAACTGCAGCAGTGCGGCCAAAAAAAATTTTTTAATAAAAAATAAATTTTAAAAACGGGGTTGGGTGGGGAAGGGGAGTAGAAAGGGAGATATGTCACTCCTTTTTAAAATAGCTTCCCTGTTTTAGTCAGATGCAAAGCCAGAGCACTTGCCCTAGCAGGGTCTACAGGATCTGGGCTCCTTCTGACTCCTAACTCTCTGGCCTCATTTCCTGCCACCATCTAAACAATCTTCAATGATGACTGAAGCCTCTCGACCACTTTACTTCCAGCAATGGCAGCCTCCTTGCGCATCCTCCAACATACCAACCTTGTTCTGGTGTCAGAGCCTTTGCTCTTCTGTTCCTTCTGCCTGGAACACGGTTCCCCCACTTCACAAGCTCGATTCCCTGACTTCTACAGTCTCTGCCCCCGTGTCACCTCCTGACTACTCTATATGAAACGGCACTTCCTCCCATCACTCTCCATCCCTTTACTTATTTTAGGTTTTTATCACCTGCTGGTACAATATTCATCTGTTTATTACCTATCCCCGCTCCCCCCTCCCAGCAATATAGCCACTTTGCTTTGTTCCTTGTGGTATGTTGGCACCTAGAATGGCACCTGGAAGACGTTCCTTCAATCCTCACTTAATAAACACGTGAATGGGGGCTTCCCTGGTGGCGCAGTGGTTGGGAGTCTGCCTGCCAATGCAGGGGACACGGGTTCGAGCCCTGGTCTGGGAGGATCCCACATGCCGCGGAGCGGCTGGGCCCGTGGGCCACGGCTGCTGGGCCTGCGCGTCTGGAGCTTGTGCTCCGCAACGGGAGAGGCCGCGGCGATGAGAGGCCTGCGCACCGCGATGAAGAGTGGCCCCCGCTTGCCGCAACTGGAGAAAGCCCTCACACAGAAACGAAGACCCCACACAACCAAAAATAAATAAATAATTTAAAAAAAAATAAAATAAAATAAACACGTGAATGAATGCATGTGCTGCTGACACTACGAACAGTCATCCTAACTGAGTACCTGGTAAGCGCTGGCCCGGAGCTTTCGCTCCACTGACTCCCCTGCTGTCAGATAGCCTATGGCTATTTTGACAACTGAGAAAAATCGGAGTTTGAAAGATTGATTTACCCAAAGACAAGGGTCAGGGCTGGAAAAGTCCAACCTAGTTCTTCAGTTCCAAAGCCCAGAATCTTTCCACCTTGCCACAGGGCAGGGAGGGTCTAGAAGAGGGAGTCACATGGGAGAGAAGGTGTGAGCAGATCGCCAGGACTACCCTAACTGCAGACAGAAAGACCCAGGTGCTGGGCTTCCCTGGTGGTGCAGTGATTAAGAATCCGCCTGCCAGTGCAGGGGACACAGGTTTGACCCCTGGTCCGGGAAGATCCCACATACTGTGGAGCAACTAAGCCCGTGCGCCACAACTACTGAGCCTGCACTCTAGAGCCCGCCAGCCACAACTACTGAGCCCGCGTGCCACAACTACTGAAGCCCGCACGCCTAGAGCTCGTGCTCCGCAACAAGCGAAGCCACCACAACAAGTAGCCCCCGCTTGCCGCAACTAGAGAAAGCCTTCGTGCAGCAACAAAGACCCAACACAGCCAAAAATAAATAAATGAATAAATTAATTAAAAAAAAAAAGACCCAGGTGCCCACACATCCAAGGACATCAGACTCTCCATCGTCAAACTTCCAATGACACCTCGTGCCTCCGGCCCCCAGTCTACCAGAATCAAATGGGCTGACCAGCATTACTACTGGGCTTCCAACTTGAGCGGCTCTGGTACATCATGGTGTGCGTTGTTTGGGGTTTTTGGTTTGTTTTTTGGTTGTTTTTTTTTTTTGGCTGTGCCACGTGGCTTCCAGGATCTTAGTTCCCGCACCAGGGATTGAACCCAGGCCCCAGCAGTGAAAGAGCAGAGTCCTAACCACTGGACGGCCAGGAAAGTCCCTGGTCTGTGTTAATAAACTGCCTTTCAGTTGCAAAGATGACCTTAACCCCCACGTCAAACATCTTTCTTCTGTTTCCTCTTATACACAGGCTATATCTATTGACCTTAACACAGCATTTTTTTTTTTAATAAGTGTTGAAAAATGTTAGTTTTCTCCATGGTTAACTAGTCCATATCAGATGATCAAGTTCAACATATGGGGAAAAAAATGTCAAGAACATTTGCAATTATTCATAAATAATCAGTCAGTGAATGGGCATTCAAGAAGGGAGGGGCACATCAGTTGTTGCTACATGTGTGTATTGAGCACCTACTATGTGCCAGGCATTGTATCAGACACTAGGGGATGAGGAAGTGGGGAATGGAGTGTGTGCCCTGCAGAGCTCAGTCACTTCCTGTGTGACCTTGGCCAAGTTACTCAAGCACTCTGAAACTCGGTTGCCTCATCTGAAAAGTGGAGATAATTACGTCTCCTTAAAAATGCTTTTATTGTGAGGAACACAGGAGACAATGTACATTACAGGGTCTAACACAGTGGCCAGAAGACAATAGCCCAGGAAAAACATGGTAGTTCCGTGCCCACGTCTCCCTCCCTTGCTCCCTCCCACTTCAAGGAGACCTTGAGACATACATGGGGAATTCTGAGGTCTGGGCAGACCAGGTTAAGTGCTCCAAGTGAGGAAGTGACCCACAGACTATTTAATTCCTTAATTCTATGTCTAGGAATACTCACAAAGGAGGTATTTTTGTCCCCATGTTACAGATGGGAAAACTAAAGTTCAGAGAGGATAAGTAACTTGGCCAAGATAATACGGTTTTTAAGCTTTAGAAGCCTCCAGTTCTTGTCTTGTTCATCTCATGGCAGAGAGAGATGGATTCCAACCAGCTGCAGAAATCCAGAACGGCTGCTTGGAGGAGGCAGCCATTTCAAGAGTCTATCTTCACAGCATAAAGATCTGTTTTCCTCTAATACCAAACTCAGCATTCCTGAGGAGTCCACATCCTGGATTCCATAACCCAGAGCTTTGCCACTTTCTTTCCAGCTTTGGCTTTAGCCCAAGTGGACATCAGCACAAATTTCCTCCTCTGAACACAAGTAAAACATTCAGATTCACAGAGACCTCCACCCGACACCACCCATCTCCTTCCCTTGTTATCCCCATATCTAAAGAGATTTGAGAAAGATGCTGCTCAAAATCTCTTTTCGAACTCCCTCCCACTGGTTGGTTATGTCAGACCTACTTTTTTGTCTCTTGGTGACAGGGTTTGTTAAAAAGGAGAGGGGAAATCCAGCAGATACTAAGACATCCTCCTCAGACTGGAGGACTGACCACCCTACCATTAAAAACATGCATGTTCTGGTTATTTACAATTACCTGTTTGTTTGGGAAGGAGTTTTTCTCTTTCTTCCATGTCCCCTAGCTGTGTATACAGTGAAGAGGACGGTGCTGAGCCTGTAAGATTTTTTTTTTCCCTCCCTGTGTTTATCCACCAAAGAAAGTATTTTAAGTACTTTGTTTCCATTATGCTATTCTGAGCCCATTACTTGGTGGGGTGATTAAAGATGGCTTTTGGCAAGAGAAGAGAAAGCAAAGTGTTTGTTACTTAAATGACTGCTAGCCTTTCCCAGGCAGTCTTCAAAGGGGAAAACATAAACACATGGCATTCAAAATACATATTGGCTTGGTACTGGGAGCCCTGGAGGACATCTGGCCCTTCACCTTTGCCTGGAATCTGAGGAGCTGGGACTGGAGGCATGAAAAGGGCTCTTTCTAGGGCATCTTGAGGGCAACTGACCTCTCTGGGTTCTTCTATCTTCCTCCTCACCTGTGTGGTCCTTGATTCTTTCCCTTGGCTGGGGTCTTCTTGGGTTACATCCCAACCCTTCCAATTGTGTTTGGATCCAACCATGGACAAGACATATAGGCTCTCTACGTACAGTTCACGGGGCTTAAAGTCTTCTGGCATGGTCTACAGGCCTTAATCAAAAGAATCCCACAAGCATGTTTCCAAGAGGTGATGAATTTCACAACGGAGAAGGACAAGGCGTGTAATGGGCCTGGGAGTAGGAATCAGAATTTCTCTTGGGGTCAGGGAGGACTTCCTTGCATGTGCAAATCTGAAAGATAAGCCCAAACTGGGTAGGCAGGGATCTCCTAAGCAAAGGCTGGGAGGAGAGAACAGGACTTTTTTTCAAAAAAGGGAAAGAAGGCGGGGTAGCTGGAATCCAGAGGACAAGGGCAAGGTGATGTAAACAGGTCAGAGAGGTCTTGGGTGCCCCTCCCCCCAGTATAACCACATAGCAGGTGCTAAATACAAGGTAGTGAAAATAGGAGTGGGAGGAGGAAGTGTCAGCTAGAATAGAAGGGGCCAATCCTTGCTTTCTTAACAGCCGGGTGGCCTTTGGGCAAGATATTTCACTGCCGTAAGCCTCAATTTCCTCATCTGTCAAATGGGTATCATTCGCCCTACCTCAAAGGGCGTGTGGTACATAGTTGGAACTTAACTTCAATGCTGCACTTTCCTTGTTTCACTGAGCATCTTGTGAGACTTGCATGAAGCCAAAAAACCCCATCTCTGATCGATGGCTCATTTGGAGCCTGTCAGTCCCACTGGCCAGGGGACCTCACTGCAAGCTTGTTGTAATCACTTACCCTCCATCCCTACAGTCAGAAGGCGCCCTTTTGAAGTCAACATCTGACCTCTCCCCGGGATCTTGGGGACATTAGTATCTCCCTGGCCTATCTCCCAAACTACTGGGACAAGCCGATGAGATAAAGGGTGGGCGAGGTCTTTAGAGGATTCCTGTTCCCCTCCCTGGGCTGGGAAGGAAATCTGCATTGGTCTAGATAGGGTTACAAGTTGCACAAAAGCGTTTTCCCTGAACTCACACCCTTAAGTCAAGGGCCTCTAGAATTCAAAATGGCACCTGCAAGTTCGGGCATGTCCAGAGCGCTGAAAACATCTGGGAATCTCTCTCTTCTGGAGCCAAGCGGGCAGCTTCAGAACTCCAACTGCTCAGGCAAAGTGAAAGCACAGGCTGGGGCAGCCCCCGTGCTTCCTCTGCTCTGACGTCTCGGGTGCCAGCTCCATGCTGGGTGCTTTTCTCCACCCCTCTTCATTTCCTGGTCTCCACCATTCTGTGGGACAGGGATAAGCCTTCCCACTTTTGACAGATTTGATCAAGTGAGAAATTCAGCTACTTGCCCAGAGTCTCAGTTATGAAATGGAAACGGGAACTCCTGATCCTGAACAAACACACAGGTCTGTAGTCTTCAATGCTGTCTTGATAGCTATTTAGCTGCCCCCCCTCCATCCAAAAATTAGATTACCTGGGACCCAAGGAGGCCCTGGAAGAATGCTCAGGTGGATGGAAGCCTCCAGGTGGGGGGGTCTTTGCTTTGAATGTTGAAATTGGATTTCTAGAGACTCCCAGGCTACCAACAGATCACTGACATCTTACATCCTTTTAGTCCTCTTCCAATCCCGTCTCCTCTGCTAACCTCACTCGAGTTCTAGAAGGTACAACCACAATCATCATAATCGTAATTGGCCCCATTTATTAAGTACTCTCTAAGTGTTAGATACTGACCCAAGCAACATGTATTTCCTCACGGTATGAATTTCAGCACCTGATAAACTGCTGTACCATCATCCCCATTTCACAGATGAGCAAAGTAAGGCTCAGAGGGGGGAAAGTCTTCACCCAAGGTCACAGCTGGTAAGTGGCAGAGTCAAATCTGAAATTCCATCTGGCTGATCCCAAGCTCTCAACCACCTCAACACTGCCTGCTTTTCTGCCTTCACACTCTGACAACGGTCAAAAAGACAACACCAAAATCTAGTGAAATTCTGCCCAATGAACCCTGAGGCCCGACCCAGGTTTGCCCGTCCCTCTCCACCTCCACCTCCAGGCATCAGGGTCCCCACCTGCGGAATAAAGGTCTTGCTCAAATCCTGACAACAGCAATTCAACGCAGAAGCAGCATCCCCCATATCCTCAACCCCATCCCAGCCCTGAATCCTCCTTAGGACCCTTCTCTCTTCATACGGAAAATGGGTGAGGGCTTCAACAACTCACCCTGTTTCTCTTGCTGACTTCCAAGGAGGAAGGAAGATGTCTGAAGTCAAAGCTGGGCTCCTTTGGGCCCCACGGCAACACACCCTGGGCTTTCCCTCAGGCTATTCCCATTCTGGGAGCTTCACCTGGCCTTTTTCATGCTTGAAATTCTCCTTCATTGACTACAGTCTAGATCCTGAGGTTGGAATCTGAGCCTTGCCCTCCAGGATTTAGCCCCATCTTGACTGTGAGCTTTGAGAAGGGGTAGACCTAAGCCTTTAGGGCCAGACAGTGCTGGATTCACGTCTCAGTACTGCCAGGAACCAGCTGCATTGTCCTCGTCCCTGTGAAAGACACTTAGGGGGTTCAACACTGATAAAGGTCCTACTGTGTGTTAGGAACTTTGTTACAGGGCACAGTGTTGAATAGAGAAACAAGATCCCTGCCATCTCAGAGCTTTCTTTCTAGTTGGAAAAGTGGGGAGAGGGGAGCAAGTACATAGGAGATTTTCAGAGGTAAATAAAAGAAGGCAGAAGGATAGGAAATGGCAGGGGGATATTTAATGCACAGCAAATGTCTTCCTAAGGAGAGGACATTTGATCAGGATGACTACCATATGAAGGGCCAGGGAAAGAGCATGCAGGCAGAGGGAACAGCAAAGGAGCTTGCTGTGCTTCGAGGCCAAAATAAAGGTCAATGTGGCAGAAAGGGAGTGAACTTGAAGGAGAGGAATGCAAGACAGGATTGGAGGATGTCAAGAGCCAGATGACAGAAGGCTTTGTAGATCACAAAACAGAGTTTGGATTTTATTTTACAGCCATGGAGAGCCATTGGAGGGTTTTAAGAACATTTTTCACTCTTTTAAGAAAGAAACTGTCTTAAGGATGTGTCAGACTCTTCCAAAGTGGCTGTACCATTTTGCGTTCCCACTGGGCATTCCAGTTGCTCCACATCTTTGTCAATACTTGGCATGGGTGGTCTTTTTAACTTTAGCCATTGTGTTGGGTGTGTAGCGATATATTGTTACTGTTTTCATTTTTATTTTCCTGATGACTAATGGTGTTGAGTACTTTTTTATGTGCTTTTTGATTGTTCATATATCTCCTTCTTTTGCCCCTTTTAAAATTGGGTCATTTGTCTTCTTATTAGTGAGTCATAGGACTTCTTTTAATATTCTGGATACATGTCCTTTGTCAGATAAATGATTTACCGATATTTTTTCCCAGACTATGATTTGCCTTTTCATTTTCTCAACAGGGTGTTTCAAAGAGCAGAAGTTTTAAATCTTGATAAAGTCCAATTTATCATTTTTTTTTATTTTACGGTTTATGCTTTCTGTGTCCTAAGAAATCTGTGCCTATTCCAAGGTCACAAAGATTTCCTAGTGTGTTCTCTTCTTCTAGAAGTTATATAATTTTAGCTCTTTGGTTTTGTTTTATCTTATATTGTTTACCTTAGGTTAGAAAGTTAAATATACACTTACCATACATCTCAGCAATTCAACTCTTAGATATCTACCCAAAACAAAGAGAATCTTATGTCCACAAAAAGACTTACACTTGATGTTCATATCAGCATTATTCATAATAGTCAAAAACTGGAAATAACCCAAATATCCATCCACAGGTGAACAGATACACAGCAGTACACCCATGTGATGGAATGCTACTCATCAATAATAAGGAACCAACCCTTTGATCCATACAACAACAAAAATGGACCTCAAAAACATGATCCCAAGCAAAAGAAACCAGACAAAAAAGAGTCCACACTGGATGATTCCATTAATATAAAACCTTAGAAATGATCAAGTTCTTCTACAGTGACAGAAAGCAGATCAATGGTCACCTGGGGCCAGAAAGTATGGGTGGAGGTGGGCAGGTGACTGGGGAGGGACTGGAGGGAACTTTGGAGGTGAAGAAGAATGTTCTATATCTTCATTGGACTGGTGGTTACACGGATGCGTACATTTATCAAAATTCATTGAACTGTACACTTGAGAGAGATGCGTTTTATTTTGCCTCAATAAAATGGAATTTTGATAAATAAGAGCAAAACAGATGGAGAATATGTCCAGGGCGGGGACCAGGGAGGAGATTTAGGCCACTGAGTCATCCAGGTGAGAGAGATGAAAGTGGCTTTGTCCAGGGTGGAAGAAGCAGGTGGTAGTATTTGCTGGTGTGGGTATTATTGTTATTATCTTGTTGTTGTTGTTGCTTTTTTGCCTTGTCTTACCATGAGCCAAGGACAGGCTCTCATCTGTAGATGAACAGACCATTTCCCCTTCTCCACTGCCTGCCCTCTTCTCTGCCGAGTCATCTCTCAAGGTTATCATGTGGAACAAAGATCTGACTTCCATCTGGACATTGCACAGCTGATGCACACACTCAGGAAAACATGTCACTGGTCAAGGTAACTGAGAGCACCTGTGATGTCACCCCTAGGCTCCCAGGCCCCTCCCCATTCTAAAAATGGCCTCCAGTCTTGCCCACACCCCAAATCTATCTCTATAAACAGAAAGACTTGTTTTTTTTCTTTTTGCTAATGAAATTCCCTTGCATAAAATTCCTCAGTCACTCCCCGTTACCCTGAGAATAAATTCGAAATTCCCCACATGATCTGAGCCCAGCCAAACTCCATCTTCATATCTCCCTGCTACCTTCCCCAGGATAATACCTACTCAACCTTCAGAACTCAGCTTAGATGCCACTTCCTCCGGGAAGTCTTCTTGTCCTGCCCCTCATGTGTGAGTCAGGTCTTCCTACTCAGTACCCTGAGAACATTCTTCCTAACTGTCATCATAGCACTTAGCACAGTGCATTTTTATTGCCTGTTAACTTGTCTGTTGCCTCCAGATGGAAGGGGATATGCACAGGGGCTGGCACACTTGTGGTTCATATTTGTTAAATGTTATGGACCATACAACCTTCAGTGCACAAAGGAAAGCCAGGATTAGAAGCCACTACTAGCTGACTCCAGGGACTTGTTCTGTCTACTGTCCCACACAGATGTCAGTGGAGGCACAAGAGTCTATCTGGACTAGCAGGCCCCAGAAAGCCAAGGCCCAAGTATGCAGGAGCCTGGAATGGCAAATGTGCCTCCACTGTCCTCTCCCATATCCATTGCAGACATTACTAATGGATCACAACACTCCTTCTCACTGATCCCAGGCTCAGCACAGGGCCACAGCCAGTCTCCACCAATCGATCCAACCCAGCACCTGACATGTAGTCTAAATACATGTAATCTGCTGTCCTACATCCCCTTTTAGCAGGCAAGGAGAATGAGGCTAGAGAGAGAACTGGTTTCCCAATACACATGTAAGTTCATGTGAAAACAGGGACAGGATCTCTCCTCTCCCAGTTCAGTACTGTTCTCCTACCCCTCCTGGCCTCTGGAGACCAGCTCCTCACTCCGTGCGGTCAGCCTACCCTCAGGATGTCTGGGGAAAGAAGTATATTTGTGAAATTAGACCAGGTGACTCATGGAAGGCTCTGAAGACAAGAATAACTTAGGATGGCCCAGGGGACTATCTTTCCTTTTTTTTTAAAGTTGTTCAGAGGCAACTCCAGCCTTTTTCTCTTTCCTGTGAGTCTAGCAAACTACCTGCATGTCACATGTTCCTCACCATCGTGGAAGTCCAATACCTGGGTACGTGGGCTGCAAACCCTTTAGGGATGAGCAGAATTTCCAAACCGAAAAATGGAAGACTTCCCAAGACACATGCTGAAACACAATGCACCACTTTCTCCTTTTTCAAAAAGGAATTTTTTTATTTTGTGATAATTTTAGATTGGCAGACAAGTTGCAAAGATGGTACAAGGATCCCCCTTTAATCTTTTTTTTTTTTTTTTTTTCTGGCTGCACCATGAGGCATGCAGGATCTTAATTCCCTGACCAGGGATCGAACCCGTGCCCCCTGCAGTGGAACCACTGCAGAGTCTTAACCACTGCACCGCCAGGGAAGTCCCATCCCTGTTTACTCTTCACCCAGTTTCCCCTAACGTTACCATCTTGCCTTACCATGGGATGTTCCCCAAAATGAAGAAACCGACATTGGGACAGTATAATGAACTAAACTCCTGATTTTATTCAGATTTCACCCATTTTTCTGTTCCAGGATCCAGTCCAGGAGACCCTGTTGCTTTGAGAACTTTCCCTTTTTGATAAATCCCTTCCCTGGCTTTCTCCCTTTCTCCTGGCAGCTAATTCCCCCTGGCACTCAGAAACGGTTGTTTGCTTATTGCTTTACTCTGCTCTGATTCATTTTATGGATTATGGTTTGGGCGAAAGCTTCACCTGCCTATTTCTAATATTGTAAACGACCCTTCTTCAGCACATTCATTTTTCCTCTTTCTGTTTTAAAGTCTAGCTCACGTCATCAAAATGGCCACTGGCACTTCCTGGAAAACTTGGCAGAGCATTTTACTGTATTTCTAAAAAAAAAAAAAAAAAAAAAAAAAAGTTCTGCTCTTTTTTTCCAGCCCCCCACCCCAAACCTCGTTTGTTCTTTTATGACTAAGGATATTTATCTCTTTTCTGCTTTAGAAGTTTATGGGCTGCTTTTCCTTTGAATTCCAGGCCAAGGTCAGTAGCCTTTTGATTGTGATGTCACAGTGTGTTGCCTTGGTTACCACTGTGACATCACCAGACAAACCTGGAGGCCCGATGCAGGGGCGGGGAGAGGGTCTTTGAAACAAACTGTCTCTTTCATCTGCCCTTTGTGAAGAAACTGCCGCTGCTTTTGGAAAAAAGTTTTGATAAATTGTGAAAAGTTAAAGGGAAGAGGTTAATACGAAGATTTACTACCTCCCCCCAAAATGCCGCAGACCCCTAAAAGTCAGGCCACAATCAAAGGCTGCAGACTTCTGAAGAGGAAAAAGCTAAAGGAACAAATGCATTCCTAGAAACCAGAACCCAGTATTTGTAAAAAGACCATCAGTTAGCCACAAGAAGAAACACACACACACATACACACACACACATGCACACATGCACGTACACAGATACAAATTGACTATCAACCAAATTGCCTCGAGATGGAATGTATTTCACGAGGTGTCTCTCGGTCTTTAATCTAATCTAATCTGTCTCTCCCTCGGCATAAAAGCGAAAGCAAAGAAAGGAATTACAAGCCAGGAATGCTTGGTTTAAAAGGCTTTTTAATAAAAGGAGAAAAGAAAAAGAACAAAAGCGGAGTGAACACTCAGCAGACAGTTTTCATGCCATTAAAACAGCATCTTGAAAAATGTTCATCTTTTTTTTTTCCCCCTTAGGGTCAGGGGAATGGAAGAAAAAAATGTGTTTTTATTGTGAACATGTGTCAAGGGGACTCTGTCGCATAAACTCGGTACCCACAATAAGTATATTTGTGTCGTAATTAATGTGAGATCAGAGGCGCATGTTTTGCCAAAAGGCCATTGTCAGCATGGGGTGTATTATGTGGGTCAATAATCTAGTTTTCCGAATGCGGTGTACATCCCTATTCATTATAATTAAGCACTCTGTCATCTAACGACAAAGCAAGCAAGAGTGACTCCCAGATGGGATTATACCTAAAACACAGTTTCCAAATGTTTCTTCTTGGCAAATCTTTTAAGGAAACTCTCTGCAGAAGGAATGTCAAGACATCTGTAATTAGATCTTGGAGAAAAGGGTGGAAGACTGGGGGCCAGTTTTTATTTTGTCTCTCCAAGAAACCCCATGTAATTCTCTGTCCTGGCTGTCAAGGGCCTTATCCATCGAAGGTCCTCGAGTCATCTGTCTTGGCCTTCGCTGTCTCCTAGGGTCTCCAGGAACGCTCTTGCAATGTCAAGTACCCCCTCGGAAAGTTGACTGCAGCAGCTCTGAAGGCAGAAATGGCGGCGTCCAAACAGTCTCGGGCCAGGGCCGGGCTTCGAACCTGGTGGGATGCTGTTTCTGAGGGTTTCTACTTTGGTTGTTACGGGTCTGGAGGTCTGATGAAGAAACCAGGATGGGGTGTGTTTTGTGGACCCCAGGGCTGCGTTTTGGAAGACATTTGTACAACAAGGATGACCCATTCGTTTAAGCTTTTCGCTGGGGCCACAAGGAGGTGCGTGCATTGTGGAGCCGGGGTGCGTACCCCCATCCCGGTCTGATGTTGGACGTGGGTCTGCGTCTGTCTCTGGTTTTATATGTTGCGTATGAACATGCTTCCGCACGCCTGTGGGTCTCAGGCATGTGCTGTAAGCATGGGACGCCTCTCTGTGCATGCGATGGGAGTTTGGGGGGGGCATCTCTGAGCTTGTCGCAGTGTATCTTTCAGCGGCTCCTATGTGTCGCCCCATGCGTGGAGCCTCTATAACCTCCAAATATCCTGCATTCATCATACTCTCTTTTCTAACCAACAGGCTATCTGCAGACCTCTCAGCTCTTTATCACCCAAATACGATCTTAGGGTGTTGGAAAAGCGAAACACATCATAAATCTCAAGACTGGCTAGAACCTGGAGACTTTTAAAAAGAAAGAAAGAGGAAAGCGGGAGGGAGGCGGGAGGGAGGCGGGAGGGAGGCGGGAGTGGGGGGGGGGGGTGGCGAAGGGGGCATTTTGATGAAGCACTTCTCCCTGAATCCAACTTAGAAGCAATTTTCTCTTGGCACTAAGTGGGATCAATCCTAGTGTTTGGGGTTTCTCCTCTCCCCCAAGCCCCTCCCCTTCTCCATGCTAACAGTCAGGAACAGATGTGCCCCACTTTATAAATGCTGACCAGCTGGGGAGGCTGGAGCCAGCGTCCACAGGGCTTTTCCCAAATGCTGATGCCCGGGGAGGCCTCTAGGAGGAAGACTGGGGGTCTCTCAGACACATCTTGTGCCCTGCTTGTTTCCAGAAACTTCCTTGGGGTTCCCTGAAAGGGGAGTGTTCAAGAAAATAGGGAATGCCTATAGCCTTTGTTTGTGGCATCCCCGTGGCTGTGCTGCTGTTCGTTAAGACCTGAAATGCCAGAAGGATAATAATCTGAGGTCCTCTGGACTGAGACGGGGCCGGTGTGGGTGACAAGGATTCAAGAAAGAGGTTCAAGGCCAAGGCTTCCCTTGAAATGGGTGAAAAGAGGGGAGCTTGATCGTTGCCTATGTAGATGATTTTTTTCCCCTCCAGGAGATTAAAAGGCCCATTTGTTTTTAGAAGTCTCAACCCGGCCTATTGGTTCATTTCACATATCAGTTTGCAGCGTGCTCCCCTCCGTAGGGCTGCTTGGAAAACACAAAGGCAGGAAATTCAATTCAACACAGGCCTGGTGACATCTCTGTTTGGGGTGTGTGTGTGTGTGTGTGTGTGTGTGTGTGTGTGTGTTTGTACAGAGGCTGACAACGTGTTCTCCTCAATCAGATCATTGCCTTGTAGAGTTATTGTTTCTGCAGCTTTAGAAACAGCTGGAGGGATTCTATAAGAATCGTTTAAATAAAGCTGCTCATAAACCGTCCACTGCGGGGTTTGGGAAGGAGATGAAACCTGTCCCATTTGGATTTTTTTCCTAAGACAGTCTTCTCCCATTCTCCAAATGTGTTCACTTAATATGTTACCCCCTCAACACACACACTTTTTGATTCAGGTGTAAAATACATAGAGAAAAGCACATATATCATAAGTGTACCCAGCACGTAGATTTAAAAACGAAACAGACATCCCCAGAAGTCCCCGTGGTGCCCCTTTCCAATCTCTGTCTGACCCCCACTCTCAAAAGAGCCACCACTGGGACTTCCCTGGTGGTCCAGTGGTAAAGAATGTGCCTTACAAGGCAGAGGACACGGGTTCGATCCCTGGTCGAGGAACTAAGATCCCACGTGCCGCGGAGCGGCTAAGCCCACGCACCACAGCTACTGAGCCCACGTGCTCTGGAGCCCACGCGCCACAACTAGAAAGAGAAAACCCACACGCCACAACTAGAGAGAAGCCCACACACCACAACGAAGATCCTGCGTGCCACAACTAAGACTCGACGCAGCCCAAAAGAGAAATTAAATAAATAAATAATAAATCTTTTTTTAAAAAAAAAAAAAGGGCAACCACTGTCCTGTTTAGCTCTGCCTGGTTTTGTACTTTGTATAAGCGGAATCCCACAGTATCACACTTCAGGATCTGGCTTCTATAGCTCAAAATGAAGTGTGTTAAGATGCACCCCTGTTGTTCTGTGTATTTGTAGATCAGTGGTTTTCAACCGGGCAACTGCATGCCTGCAGGGGGCTTTGGGCTGTGTCTGAAGACATTTTCGGTTGTCAGCACTGGGGTGCAGCTAGTGGGTCCGAGTCACGGATGTCGCTCAGAGCCCTGTGATGCACAGGACAGCCTCCCAAAACAGAGGATCATCTGGCCCAGAAATGCCAACAGGGGTGAGGCTAAAAGCCCCAGTCTAGAGCAATCGCTCTCGTGGCCGGGCTTGGATTCCTCGGAAACACCATTTTTAAAGCTTCCTGGATCCTCACCCCAGCACAGTGGATTTAGCCTAAACTAAACTCCAAGTTCAAAGCTTTGACTCAGAGGCGGGTTTACTGACCTCTAGTTCTATGGCCAAGGTCGGGGCAGGGAGGGTAGTGAGGGATTGGGGTGGAGACAGGGAAACACAGAAGGCTTGTCCCCAAGGATGTCTGAATCTTGCCCGGCGAAGAATTCAACCTTAGAAGGTCTTAACAAGCCACCCGTGCTTCTTTGGCAAAAGCAGGGGAAGGAAATGACAGAAAAGTTCTGACGAACAGAGCCACGCCGCTGCACACAGACATAAACAGACAACCGCACAAGTCCAAACATATACCCCCCACGGCTCTGAACACACACACACGCACGCACGCACGCACAGACACAACTCCCCAGCAGGCCCGCGCTCAGAGAAAAAAAGACTGAGGTTGTTTTTAAAGGGACCCCTCTCCGAGTCCAGCTGCTTAAAGAAATAGTTGGGGAGTAAGGGGCAGGGGGATAAAATGGAAGACTGGGATTGACACATACACACTACTATATACAAAATAGATAACTAATAAGGACCTACTGTATAGCACAGGAAACTCCACTCAGTACACTGCAATGGCCTGTATGGGAAAAGAATCTAAAAAAGAGTGGATATATGTATACGTATAACTGATTCACTTTGCTGTACACCTGAAACTAACACTACATTGTAAATCAACTATACTCCAATAAAAAAAATTTTTTTTAATAAATTTATTTATTTATTTATTTTTGGCTGCGTTGGGTCCTCATTGCTGCACGCAGGCTTTCTTTCAGTTGCGGCGAGCGGGGGCTACTCTTCGTTGTGGTGCGTGGGCTTCTCACTGCGGTGGCTTCTCTTGTTGTGGAGCACCGGCTCTAGGCGCTTGGGCTTCAGTAGTTGTGGCACGCGGGCTCAGTAGTTGTGGCTCGCAGGCTCTACAGCACAGGCTCAGTAGTTGTGGCACGCGGGCTCAGTAGTTGTGGCTCGCGGGCTCTAGAGGGCCGGCTCAGTAGTTGTGGCGCACGGGCTTAGTTGCTCCGCACGGGCTTAGTTGCTCCGCGGCATGTGGGATCTTCCCGGACCAGGGCTCAAACCCGTGGTCCCTGCCTCAGCAGGCGGATTCTTAACCACTGCATCACCAGGGAAGCCCCAAAATTTTTTTTAAAAAAAGAAAAGAAATAGTTAAGATGACTGCATTCAAGGAAACCAAGCCAAGGCAGGGACCTCGTCTATCTATCGCTTGAGCCTTAGCTAGGTTTCTCAGCCTCAGCGCTACTGCTGTTTTGAACTGGATAATTCCTTGTTGCAGAAGCTGTCTTGAGCATTTCAAGATGGTCCGTGGCATCTCTGGCCTCTACACTAGAGGCACCCCATGTTGTGGCCACTGAAGGTGTGTCTAGGTATTGCCCAATGTCCTGTGGGGACACTGGCCCCAGCTGAGAACCCCTGATGTATCCCAGTGCTGGCCCCACAGAAGCAGCCCCCAGATGAAATGTTTGTTGACTGAATGAGTGAACCATTCCCATTCTTTCCTGAAAATCAGTGAACGCCCGTGGAAACTCAGCTGACCTCTCCTCTTCGGCAATCACGTATACCTAGAGATAAAAACACAGGCAAGGGCTTCCCCAGTGGTGCAGTGATTTAAGAATCCGCCTGCCGATGCGGGGGACACAGGTTCGAGCCCTGGAGGGGGAAGATCCCACATGCCGCGGAGCAACTGGGCCCGTGCGCCACGGCTGCTGAGCCTGCGCTCTGGAGCCCGCAAGCCACAGCTACTGTGCCCGCGCACCACGACTGCTGAGGCTGCATGCCGCAACTACTGGGGCCCGTGTGCCTGGAGCCCGTGCTCCGGAACGAGAGGGGCCACGGCGGTGACGGGCCCGCGCGCCGCGGTGAGGAGTGGCCCCCGCCCGCTCACCGCAACCGGAGGAGGCCCACGTGCAGCAAAAAAGACCCAACGCAGCCAAAAATAAATAAATAAAATAAATTTAAAAAAAAAAAAAAAACACAAGCAAACAGGGAATTCCCTTGCGGTCCAGGGGTTAGGACTCCACCCTTCTACTACCGGGGGCCTGGGTTCGATCCCTGGTTGGGGAACTAAGATCCCGCAAGCCACGTGGAGCAGCCAAAAAAAAAAAAAATTTTTTTTCTTTAATTAAAAAAAAAAAAAAATAGACAAACAGAGATGGCCCTGGGCTCCCTTCTAGGCCAGGGATCCTGGTCTCCGAGGTTCAGGCCTGGGCAGGATAGCAAGGGGTTCTACCGGGGTAGGGGACTTCACTGCCATCATGACAGCCCTTGAAGAAGTGGCCCCCAGAGAGACGCCTAAGCCACATGTGCTCTGCCGTTTGACTGAGGGACATTAATGCACTTTTCCGGACCCTGATTGGGTTTTAATTGTGTTTGGAATATTGCACTCCTCCACACACCAGCTGAATTCGCCGTTGCATTCAGAATTGTTTTCACTCTTCCCTTCTCTTTTCTCTGGCTTGTCTGCGGAGTTGCAGTTGGTGGGGGTAGGGAGGGGTGATCTGGACCAGAAAGTGCATCTGCGGAATTTTCCACACGCAAAGGTGAGCCCATCTGAGGCTTCGTTTGCGCTCTGAACTTTCCAAGGACACGTAGGTCTGCAGGCTGGGAAGTGGGACTTCAGGCAGACTTAAGTGTAGGTATCTACTGTTTGCATGTAAAACACAGTACTTAAAGATTATACATTCATTCAGTGAACATTCTCCAAATGCCAGGCACTGAAGATGCAGAGATAAAAGATGTTTCTGATCTTCAAGTAGCAAGAGATAGAGTAACAGTTCATTTGTCATTTATTAAGTGCCAGGCACTATTTTCTTCTACTTTGTAAACATTCACTCAAAGCATCCTCAAAATAACCCTCTGTAGGTAGGTCCCATTATTACTCCCAACTTACAAGCACCCACAACAAAGAACTGTCAGGCCCCAATGTCAATAGCCCCGGGCTAGAGGGTTGGAGTTCTAACCCCTGTGCTTCCGCCCCGGGGCTGTGTTTAGGGTGTCCTAGGAACACACTTAGCCAACCAGAGGAGCCCCGACCAGCGCTCTGGAATGGACCCATGACAGGCATCTCAAAGTGAGGACACAGCCATTGTCATGGATAAGGGTGTAACCACACTGGCTTACGTCCAAATCTTCACCGTGCCCTTTTAAGTTAGGTGACCTTGGGTGAGTGACTTAGCCTCAGTATCCTCATCTGTTACATGGGTATATTAATCCTTTCCTCACAGAGGTGTTGTGATGATTCTAACCGGAATAAAGAACCCCACGCTGTGCTGAAAACATCACAAGCACTCGGTCCAGGTAAGCCATTATCCAGCAGGATGGAGAAGGATATATCCCAGGCAGGCAGAAGAGACCTAAGAGCTGCTTCAAGTCAGGGAGATGCATATAAAGGTCCTCGGCAAACATCAAGTGCTATGAGCATATCAGCTGTTATCTTCAAAACCTGGATTGACCCCTGAGTCCACTGAGGTTTATGAGAGATTCTGCTAAAAGGCTGGACCGGTTGACCTCTCAAAACCAGGATGACCCCACTCTGAGAGGAATCACCCAATTTTGCCAATAATATTTACCCAGTTGACTTCACTGTGACGGCTTGTGTGTTTAGTCCAATAGCCTACAGCCTTCCAGCAAGGAGTCAGTTTCTCCCTCAGTAAATAGCGTAGGTCGCACTTAACCAGCTGTTAATGATCTCTGAGCCAGAAGTGATCTTATTTCTTCTTCTTAATATAATAAATGCATAATTTCATATGCACTCATAAGCATTTTCTCTACTCCATAACCCTGGGCTCAATCCTGGCCCCGCATCATGCTTTGTGTGTTATCTTGGACGGATCATCAATTGGGTTTCATTGTATCTACCTCTGGCACTTTTAAAATCCATCCCCAAATTCTTTGACACTCATCTCATCCAAATACATGTCTATGTCCCTTCCCCTTGAATCTGGGTCGTCTGTGACTGTTTCAACCAATAGACCATGGCAGAAATGGTGCTGAACACTTTTAAGATGGGTCACAAAAGGCGATACAGCTTCTGACTTGTCTGCTGGAACACTTGGTCTTGGAGTCCTGAGCCACTGTGTTAAGGCTACCCTGAGGCGGCCACGTTGGGAGGAATCCCAGGCCACATGCAGAGGCCTGTGTAGGTGCTCTGAGTGGCAATCGGAATCTTCAAGTCATCCCAGCCTCAATCCTTCAGAGGAAGTAAAGGAGCCTTCAGATAATTCTGGTCCCCAGCCATTAAGTTGCCACATCATCGAGACTTCCCAACTGAGCCCTCTGTATAGACCTCATGGAGCAGAGACAAGCTATTCCCACTGAATCTTGGCTTAATTCCTGACAACAGGATTTGTGAGTGGTTTTAAGCTGCTAAATGTGAGGGTGATTTGTTACACAGCAAGAATAACCGGAACACTATATCAAATGATCGTTGCAAGGGTTAAGTTAGCTAGTATATGTCAAATGCCCTCCCTCGGGGCCATGGCACAGAATAGGCTCTCAAAGAATGTTAACTCTTCTTCTTTTTATACTTTTGTCTTTATGACCTCACATCCACCACCACCACCCCCGCCCCACCCCTTGCCCCCAGTTTTATTTGACAAATAAACCTGGGAGAATAGGTTCCTCTAGCTATTTCCATCCTGTCTAGATCATGGACTCACTCTGGTAAACAAAATCATGAAATGATCATAACAGATCCAGATCTGGCTTTAAGCTGCAGATTCACAGCAAACCTGATCATAGACTCTCCACACGTTAGATTTCACCTATCTCAGGATCTTTGGGGTTGCAGAGTGAAAAAAAATCCTCCCAAGAGAAACTGGAGTGTGGTCCAACTCAAAGGTATCCCATGATACCAAGTCACAAAGCAGAGTTCTCAGAGATGCAGCATCTTGATGCCACAGGGTGTCTCCTCTTGGGAAAAGTATCCCAAATCAAGAGTCAGCCACAGGCCACTGAAGAAACGCCCCCTGGAAGAATCCCACTCAGGGCGTTCTTTGCCAGCTCTGCTTCTATCAGATATGTGGAATCACTAGGGTTAAAAAGATGCCCCACTGTCCTCCCTCTATTTGGGTTTAATGAGCATGAATGATGCCAAGCTCTGTGCTGGAGGCTGGGAATTCAGAGAAGGAATTCCTGGCCCCAGCACTGAATCCATTTTCACATGAGCAAGTCCTTCGAATAACCCAGCACTTTACAGACTAGAGAGCATCTTGCTAACATAGGCAAAGTTAAGTGAAAAGCCAAGTCCGGCATGGGGGAGTCTAAGTGTGTCTCCCAAACCAAGAGGCCAGACAAAAAGGAGAAGAGTTGGGAGTGGGGATTGGAGATGTAAGGGTTAGGTGAGATACAGAAAGTCAGAGTAAATAGGGTCGGGAATGGGTAAGTAGAGGCAATGCCCCAGAACAGGCCTAGCTATGGGTGAAAATGTTTTGGCTGCCTTAACCACTAGTTAACTAATCCAACATCCATTCCCAACAGCCTTCTCCCTTCCTACCTCCTATAATGGGGTCTAAAAAAGAAAAGATTCACTTTCCTGGCCTCTTGGTAGCTAAAGCAGTCCATGTGGCACAGTTTGGGCCAATAAAATGTAAGCAGAGGTCTGTTGGGAGGATTTGGGGGAGAGTTTCAATTTCTCATCAAGGAGAAATGCTCAAGAGGAAAGCCTTCTGGCGCCACCCCTTCCTCCTTCCTGTCTTAATGCAGACGTGATGCCTGGAGCTGAGGCAGCCATATTTGAAAATGAGGAAGACAGGCGCAAGAAAAAAAGGCCAAATGCTAAGGACAGTGGATAAAAGACAAAGCCGGATCCTGATGACCTCTTAAGGCAGCTGGATCAATGTCAGCGGCAGCCCACCTCTGGACTACTCATCATGTGCGAAAGAAAAACAAAAAAAACCAAAAACTCTCCCCTTGTTTAAATCACTGTTAGTCGGGCTTTCTGCTGCTAAAGGTCTTCTTAGGGGATTCAAATTTCTGTCTTGCTATAGTTATTGTTATTGTATAGCAAAGGCGTGGTGCACCTTTGTTTGATGGGCTGTGGGCGGGACACACATCCCACCTGATAAAGTGTTTGCAACACATCAGCTAATCCCCGAGAAGAGGTCTTTGTGAACAATTGGAAATGATCTAACTGCCCAGCTGCAGGGGATGTATTAGCTAAACCTTGGTGCATCCTTATAATGGAACACAACTCCACCCCTAAGAAATAATGGTGTAGAGACAAATTTATTGGCAGGGAGAAGCCCATTCTATGTTAAGTTTTTTTTTTTGTGGCTGCGTTGGGTCTTCGATGCCGTGCGTGGGCTTTTCTCTAGTTGCGGTGCGTGGGGGCTACTCTTCGTTGCGGTGCACGGGCTTCTCATTGCGGTGTCTTCTCTTGTTGCAGAGCACGGGCTCTAGGCACGTGGGCTTCAGTAGTTGTGGCTCCCAGGCTCTAGAGCGCAGGCTCAGTAGTTGTGGCGCACAGGCTTAGTTGCTCTGCGGCATGTGGGATCTTTCCGGACCAGGGCTCAAACCCTTGTCCCCTGCACTGGCAGGCGGATTCTTAACCACTGTGCCACCAGGGAAGTCCTATGTTAAGATTTTTTAAAGCAGGGTATCAAACAATATGAGAAAAGGTATCTACCAAAGAATACACACTGTGTGTTTCCACGTATGTCATATATGGTGATAGAGGTCAGTTTAGGTGTTGCCCTGGGAGAGTATGGAACAGAAAGAAGTAACAGAGAACACTGTAGGGTGTTAGAAATATCTTATAATATCTTGACCTGGTGTTGGATGCATGGGTGCATAGAGATGTAAAAATTCAGTTATTATCAATGCAATTGGTGTTTATTCTTTGAATGCATACATTAAAAAAAAACTCCAGTAGGTTAATTAGGCTGTCAGTTGTATGAAGTAAATTTTGGTCAAGGAATAGCCAAGGTAGTAATGCAGTAATAAGTTATAAATGTGCTCACTGTGTTCTAGAATGTCACGATTGGAATACAAGAAATATGTGTAAGAAAAAATACAAATATTCAATATTGATGGTTGAATGAAAAAAAAAAAAAAGAAAAGGTATCTAGAAAGATATTCACCTGAAGGTAAATAGTGGTTGCAATCTGAGTTTTTGTTGTTGGTGGTGGTTTTGTTATTTTCCATATTATTTGAATATTTTACAATAGGTACATATAGTTTTTGCTAATAAAAACTGTCATTAGCAGCAAATGCAATAACTTATTTTCATCTAAAACGCATGTACCATACCCAGAAGACTGGAAAGATATATGGTAAAATATGACTACTTAGCCCCATGGGGTGGGATTACAGGTAATTTTTTTTCCTTATCTGCCTTTTCTACTTTTTTGCAATAATGAGTATATATTACTTGTTTAATTTTTCAAGTTCTGTTTTTGAAGAGCTACTCCTCTCATTATGTTTGCCAAAGCCTCAAAACCTCCCCTTGGGAGATATTTTAATCCAATCAAGATCTTCTGGTCCTGGCAACAAACTCCAGGGCTGGTGTACTGTGATTTTAAATAACTAGCAGGATGTAAAATTAGGAGCCGGTTGAGTCCCCAATTTCTGGTCATTGTCAACTTTCCTAAAGAACTCCCTGAATTGCTTAATCCAACCCGTTGTATTGCATTTAAACCCCAAAGCAAAAGACAGAGTGATAAGAGGAAAATCCCACCTCCTGATACCACAGATAAGAAATTCTCCTTCCCTTCTCCTTGAAGATAAATCATGCTGACCCACCCTCCATGGATTCCCCTCTTGAAAGAAGAGTCATAAAAATATGGCAGGCCAAAGCATTTGGAGAAGGATGACGGAATGACAGAATGACAGAAAAATATACGATCAACTTAGCAGAGGTGGCCGTCAGTTTGGGGGCTCTCCAGAGTTCAAGCATGACCGTAAAAGACCTCAGCATCCCAATGACTCCCCCAGGAGACAGAGATCTCCCTCCAAATCCAGCCTGTCACCTAACATCGGTGAGCAGGAGTGCCCCGGGGGAGCAGGAATTGGTTTATCTGTGCCTGCAAGAGCCAAAGATGGAAGGACGAAGGCCAGAGGGGTAGACAGAGGGGCCTTCTCTAACGATTTAGGGCTCCGGATCTTCCCCCAAAAGTCCCTCTGGTGCCCTAGGGGTCCCAGAGAAGTCAGCCCAGAGAAGGCAAACATGGAAAATAAAACTCCCCAGGCTTGGGGTGGGAAAGAATCTGGAGGGTTCAGTTGCCGCAGAACTAACACACGGCCCACAACATGCATGACCTCTGGTTCACATCAGCGCTGCTGATCAAAAGGAAGAAGCTCACTGCACCCTGCCCAGGCCTCCCCATCCGGGGAAGATTCAAAGCCACTGGCTTCGTGGCTGGTGTGGCTTCCATTAACCCAGAGGTTGGTGCTGAGGACTTCTCGAAAAGTTGAGCATCAAACGTAATGAATCATGAGAAACCAAGAGCTCAGGCCAGCCCAGTGACCTTTAAAGCAAGATAATATTACTCAAAAAGAACACAGTTATGGAACCATTAAGACAAACAGGATCGGCGCAAGTGCCCTTCAATTCCCACGGCAGACGACAGTCTGCGGCGACTTGGAGATGGGGCTCCCCTCACCCCTTCCCCTGCTTCCTCCAGCCCCTACCTCGCTGGGCCACGCACACTTCTTTCGTTCCTTCCCAGATAAACAGCAAGGATGGTGCTATGTGGCGGGGTGGGGAGATGCAATCGCTTAAGAGAGCACCTTCCATAATGAGATCCTTGTATGGCCAAGGATTTGCAGCATCAAAGCCAATGTTCATCTTGGTTTCCTGCCTACTGCTATGGATGCAAATAACTATCAATACCCCCTCCCCAGAATCAACCGGGGTTCTGAAATGCACTCGATCATCCAAAAGATGGTGTGTGTGTGTGTGTGTGTGTATACACATGCACACTTACCCCTTTATTCTTTTCATCCTTCAACTTCTGCATTGCCCCAAGTTTTGCATGGAAATAGATACAGGGTATTTTGAGATCTAGACCAAATCCTGACTTCAAGAAATCAGATCAGTTTCAGGCAGTGCCTGGGTTCAGCAAGAGGCCAGTCCACCCAGAAACGTAAACCAATTCCAGCCAGGGCTAGGTGAATGCTCACCAGACAGACGTACTGGCCCCAAGCATGTCTGAGGGGCCATACAAGGCTCAGCTCAAACACCACACACTCACACACGCACATGCACGCACACAGTCATTTTGGGCTTGGCTGTCATAAAACTTAAGACACTTATATGGGGGTGAAAGGTCAGGAGGGGGGGGAAACATTATTTTCTGTTATTAATTACACCTTATCCATTCTACATGTGCTGCACTCGTCTTAGATAAAGTTACAGTTCTATTTTATTAGGAAGCCTCCGGGATCATGTAAAGGGGGATTTGGGATTGAGACAAAGGAAATCGCAGGATGGGATGCAAGGAAGGGTGGCAGGCAGGGGGAGCTCATTTGTCCTCCTGCTCAGAAGCCCAGCCGGTCTCCTCCTAGGCCATTTCCAGGACTGAATCTGCACATTCTTGAAATAGCTCGCTCTGCAACTGCTAAATGAACCTGGTCCCCAAATCAACTCGGTCCCAATCGGACTGCGAGCTTCCTGAAGGAAAGGACAGGAGGTGAGAGGGAAAGAGGAGAGTGAACCCTCTGGCCAGGCTGCTGCTGGGTTCAAAGAGAGATGTGAGGCCAGCCGTGGGGCCGGGGGTAACTTGGAAGTTCAAGTCCACATCCGGGTCACCCCTACCCGCCCCGCAACGGGCAGCTGCCGGAGGGAATTCTTTCCTTGCTGGGAGCTCCCATCAGTGGGAATATGGGGTAGAGATGGGTGCTGGTGGGTTAGGCAGATGGAGGGCCTCGGGGTCCAACAGGAGGGCCCTTTGAGCCCCTTCACCCTTGGTGGATAAGAAGAGAAGTCTCAAGTGTCTACGACAGGAAAGAAGGAACCAAGACGCCCCAGTGGGTGGAGAAGACAAAATGGCAGCATGGAAAAGAGACGGTCTCATTCCTAGGGGACAGCCAGAAAAGACCCAGGAGGACAAAACCTGGATTTAAATCCTGGTCCAACTCTTTCCCCGGGCAAGTTATTTGCTCCCCCTGAACCACAGTTTCCCCAATTCGGAAACTAGGAGAATCACATCAATAATAACACGGATCGCACCACTGTCACTAATAGCAGCAATGACATTAAAAGGGCTGAGACGATCATCAGAAGAGCCCGCCCTTCCTAAGGCACTGTACGATAACATAATGGGAAGCGCCTCAGAGCCATAAATCACAGTGCAGATATAATTTATTGTTATTAATATGATCTGCCCTGTCCTTCCCCAGCCCCCCGGGCTGCCAGGAAAGTCTGTGCTCTGTCATCATGCACTTGAAGACAGGTTGTTTTGTCCCTTCTCTCCTCTTGTTTCTAATCACAATGTTCTAATTCTCCAGCTGAGGTTGAATTCAATTCTCGGCCGGAGCTGGATGCCATATATTACCCCCTGTCCGGGCAGCAATCTGGCTTCTGTCTCCTAGAGCTGCCGTGGGTCCCGTGCTTCTTAGGCACCAGGCGCTGGGCTCAGCTGAGCACCGGTGATGGTCTACAGCCCACGGCAATGCAGTGAAAGGTCCTTCTGTGATCCCCATTTTACACAGGAGAAGACTAAGTCTCAGGAAAGACAGCTGGATTTAATCGCAAGAGTGTCTCACTCCAAACCAGCACATCTTTCTGCCCTCCTGAACACTTCTTCTTTTTTTTCTTGGCTTGCGGGATCGAACCTGGGCCCCGGCAGTAGACGCACGGAGTCCTAACCACTGGACTGCCAAGGAATTCCTTTTTTTCATTTTTTTCTTTCTTTCTTTTTTTTTTTTTTTTCCCCTGTGGCCACGCCACACAGCATTCAGGATCTTCGTTCCCCGACCAGGGATTGAACCTGCGCCCCCTGCAGTGGAAGCGTGGAGTCTTAACCACTGGGCCACCAGGGAAGTCCCCCCTTTTTTCCTTCTTCTTCTTTTTACTTTTTTTCCTCCTGAACACTTAACATAATTCCACCAGGTCTTTGATAACTTGGGAGGGCAGTCCCCACCTGTTACTAGAATGTCTGTCTCACACACAAGGGAACTGAGACTCAAGAATTGGGGTCCCTTGGAAGAGCAGGCCCTGCTATCTTGAGTTCAATGAAGCATTCACCAACCCTCAATTCTGATTTCAAGGAACATGCAAGAGAAAGAGGGAGGGAGGGAGGGAGGGATGAAGGCAGCCTGCGGTTGGAACGTCTCTATCTGCCCAGCAGCATGTTTCCCGGGGGTCCCGCCAGGAATTCAGGCCTGTGGGCCCCACTGGGAGTCCTGCCAATGAATCCAGGGCCCTGGCTGCCTTTGATCCTTCCCACCGTCCATCCCTCCCCTGATGTAATCCTGCCTTGTAGCCCCGATGTCTAATTTGTGGTACCCCAGCAGTGCCTCCCAGGGCACCAGGCTAGCAGGGGACTCTGAAGGCCTGGTGACACTGATAGGGAATTCCACGTTCTGGGAGAGAAACGTGAGTCAGGAGCCCAAGAATAAAGCACCTACTAGCCCAAGATATGGCATTTCAAGTATCGCATCTGCCCGCTCATTTGCTCTGTTTCTACCTCTGCCGTCTTTCTCCTTGTATGACTATGTCTTTGGGTTTCAGTTTCTCTTTGCAGGTACCGCCTGGTATTTCTGACCCTCTCCTGGCCCCCTTCCTCTGTACTTCTGGGTAGGGGTAATTGTCTCTGTCTCTCTCTGCTTTTTTTTTTTCCTCTCTCTTCTTTATCCTTTTCTCTCCTGCGTTTCTTTCTCTGTGTGTGTGTGTGTGTCTCTCTCTCTTGTCTCCTTCTGTCTCTCTTTGGACTGTCCCCACCTCTTGCTGTGTTTCTCCCCATGTGATCTGTCTGTCCCCTTCGCTGTCTCCCAGGACACCAGGACAGCCCAATCATTCCACAAAACGATTTAGCAGAGGCAAAAGCAGCAGCCACAGAAACATGGCTCAGGTTGGCAAGAGTCACCCTAACCCAGAGCCACAGAGTATGGGTGAACCTGTCCATCACCTTCTGTCCATCACTAAGAACGAGTCAGGGGTCACAGAGGATGCAGGTCATTTCAAGTACCCGAACCTGTTGCTGGGAGAGAAAACCCTGCTGATGCGGGGATTCTTGGGAGGTTTACTGCATAGGGGTGAAGAGCCTCCACTCTCCCGAGAACCTTCCAGACACGCTAATCAATTTCCAATTCACTCTTCCAACATCACTAGGGGCTGTCAAGCCCACACTTACAGATCGATCTCCACTTCCAGGTCTCCCACCAGTTATCACAGCCAAAAATGTCCCCTTGGCTAAATCTTGGAGCTCACCTACATTTTGAAACTTTGTGAACCAAATGAATCCACACACACGAGGCACCAGGACCTCCCGGCGACAGCCCCATCCTCACCTCAAACACATACATTTTTAACTATCAAATGTCTACCAAGAACCCAGCATTTGCTGAGTTACTTCACTAACCTTCCTTCTTTTAATCTAGACTTCTCAACAGACCGGTGAATATCATTAATCCTCTTACTAAAAAACTGAGATCTCAGAAAACTGAGATTCAGACAAACACAGTGACTTGTCCAAGGTCACACAGCCAGTAGGATGGGTGCCCGGCCGAGCATCTCTTTTCACACATAGAAAAGACAGCTGGAAACTTGCCTGAGCTTTGATTTTATTTTTTCTGTTCCTCCTCTCACTGACTGATCACATCAGAACTGGATTTTGCTTCCAGGCCAAGCATATTGGGTTATTTAGCTTCCAGAACCCATACCAGTGTAGAAACAGAATTTCTCTTCTCTAGAAAACTGCCCTTTTTTTTTTTTTTGGCTTGGGAAATGCTGTTTTCTCCTCCATTTCAGGGCAGGAGGCATTCCGGATATTTAACTTTTGGAAGGCAAGTTTGGCATCCGGGACTGTTTTCTGCCTTATTAAACTTTTCAGAAACTGTATCTCTTTTAAACAGTCTGTAGGGGCTCTCCGCTACCCTGTCTCCCCCCGCCCCAGCAAAGGACCCTCTCCATCAGCCCACACGTTCCCGCATCCCATCTGTCAGAGGCCAAAGCCAAAACACGTCCCGGGAAAAGCTAGAGAGGAAGGGGCGAGGCAGGGAGAGAGATGTCTAATCATCACACAACCTTTGAAACGTACCTCGAGCAAATCGACTTTGTCTAAAACGCATCCAGCATTTAACATTTAATAGGAGCTGATCAATTTAATGCACCACATGCCTTGGGTAAATGGATCCTTCCCCTTTAAGGGTCTGTTGACGTTCGGTGAAGGAGAAAAACAGTTGTTATGATTCAGAAACTCAGGATGAACCCAATTAATCAATGCTGAGATGATTTGAATCATGTGGCAAATGCTTGGTCACCTCTCTGATATCCTATCCCCGTCCCTGGGAAGATGCAGACATGATTGATGTCACCTGTGACCACCATGTCTCCAGGCAAGACCCCCCCAAACCCGGCAGACAGAGAAACAAATTAGATCCAAAGGCCCGGGATCAGTTTCAGAGGGGACAGGCCTCCAGCTGGGGAGGGAGTGGTCTCTGGGGGGGCCTGGCCTGGCCTGTCTGTCACAGGCAGGCAGAAGATAGAGGCCAGACCATATGGGGGCTGGGAAGGAGGGCGCACTCAGGGATGGGGTGGCCAGGGCCTCTGACAGTCTCAGAGCCGTGAGCATGCCCGTATCTTTGAGGGCTTTAAAAAAATTTTTTTTTTAGTGTAAAAATAATTGCTCAAGCTTCCCCTGCCTCTTAGAATTACTTTCAGGCGTGTCTGTCCTGGGCCTTGACTGGGAGGAAATGGGGTCTGAGAGGGAGGGAGTAGAAGAGAATGTTCATCAGAGTTTTTTTTTTTTTTTTTGATCGCTTTGAAAGTCTCTGCCTGTTACACACACACACACCCTCGCCATCGCCTTTCCCCTGGCAGCCCCTGTGACTGCCCTCATTGACATGAACCTTGGCCAGGTCAGTTCCACTCCCCCAATGTCACCCCCACTTTTTTTTTTTTTTTTTGGCCACGCCGCAGGACATGCACGATCTTAGTTCCCTGACCAGGGATCCAACCCGTGCCCCCTGCAGTGGAAGCGCAGTCTTAACCACTGGACCGCCAGGGAAGTGCCAGCACTCCGCCTTTTTACATCAGCCTCCCTTGCCTTCTTCCTCCCCCAGCAGAGAATGGACCATAGGACAGGGGCCACTTCTGCGTTCCTAGATGCCTTGGTTTCTAAGAATAGACCCTAATATTCTCTAGGGTCTACATCCGTGCACACACACATTGTTTTCACCCCTACTCCAAATAACGTCTGGGGTTTATGAACTATACAGGAGGCCTGCTGTCTCTTTCCTTCTTTTCCTATCTGCTTATTCATTCTTTTTGTTCTTTCCTCCCTTCTTTGTCTTCTATCTCCCCCTCCCTCTTCCACCTCCCTTCTTTCATTCATTCAACAAACATTTCCAGAGCACTGCGGGCACTTCTGGGGGTTTCTGGGAAGAAGGGGAGATGAGGTCCCTACCTTTGGAGTGTGCAGGAAAGATAAGCAGAGGAGAGAGCAGGGATGCCCCCATTTCCTCATTCTTCTCACCTTCTCCCCAGAGTCTGTGCTGCTGCAGAATTGTCAGCGCCTTCAGTCCCGTTTCGCAATTCTGACCTCAGAGACTTTCCCAACACCAGCCTTTGATCAGGAGCGCAGCCACTGAATCCTTGTGGATAATTCACTTTTCCGTCCTGAGGTGCCTCCCCATGATGTCTTCTGGAACCTTCCAACCATCATCCAGCTCTTCTTCCTGCGAAGTCACTGGAAGTACAAGACAGCCAGAACCTCATTTACCTTGTCCAGACTGTAACCCGGGCACCCAGGCCCTAACACAGTGCTCAGCACATAGTAGGTGCTCTAAACATCTGCTGAATAACAGAATGAAAAGCGCTGCACCCACTTTCCACTGGACATCACCCTACTGACTCTACAATGTGCTCATTTTTTTTTTTTTAATAGACACTTTATTTATTTATTTATTTTTAGCTGTGTTGGGTCTTCATTTCGTGCGAGGGCTTTCTCTAGGTGTGGCAAGTGGGGGCCACTCTTCATCGTGGTGCAGGGGCCACTCTTCATCGCGGTGCGCAGGCCTCTCACTATCGCGGCCTCTCTTGTTGCAGAGCACAGGCTCCAGACGCGCAGGCTCAGCAGTTGTGGCTCACGGGCCCAGTTGCTCCACGGCATGTGGGATCTTCCCAGACCAGGGCTCGAACCCGTATCCCCTGCATTAGCAGACAGATTCTCAACCACTGCGCCACCAGGGAAGCCCACAATGTGCTCATTTTACAAAAAAATCACACCTTGCCTCCTTCCCGAAAGGTTTCCGATTGTTCACAATGCAGATTCCTAGGCCCCCAAAGAGGTGGATTCTGTAGCTCAAGGGTGTGGCCCTGGAATGTGCATTTTAACAACCACGCCAGGGGACTCCTATGCGCACACTCCTCAGACCACTCTTTGAGAAGCTCTACGGTGGATAATAGGGAGCCATTGAAGGTATGGGAGCAAGAGCATGACTTGCACGCTTTAAAGAAGGTCCTGGCGGCTGCAGTCTAGAAGATGAAGCAGCAGACCTGGGGGTGGGCGGGAGAGATGAGTTAGGAGATGAAGTTCCAGAACTCTCTTGAGGGCTTAGGGGCACAATCTTCTTAGAAGGGGGTTTAGGGGACTCAGAGCCTGTTTACTTGGGGTATTTTAGGAGAACTCATGGGGATTTCCAGGAGGCTTCCTGGGTTTCACCTCTCTTCCTGGGAGGAAAAGCCATTAAAATCCAGAAACTGGCAGGTCTCAAGTTTAGAATTTGCCAAATTCGTGGAGAAAGAGTAAGTTGGAGAAAGGAAAGATGGGCCCCCTTTCCTTCTTCATTTCCTCCCCGGCCATTTCCGAAAGCCCCTTAGCAGCCCCCTAACCTCCTACTGCAGCAGCACCCCACCCCGCCCCCGCCCCAAGCCGCAGGGTCTGGAGGGACCAGGCTCCTGGCTTCTACCCTCCTGGGGTTCTCAGAGGAGCATCTGGCCGCGGACCCTGGGCTCTGGCCGGCGGCATCTGTTTGCAGTGCTTGAGTCAGTAGTTTTATTTCTGCTCGGCGGTATAACATAAACTATCTTGTTACACGGCAGGCCAACTGGGCGCAGAGCCGGCTGCTCTGCAGTCCTCCAGCGGGACCAAAGCAGAGCTTAACTGAGCTGGTGGGCTTGGGCAAGGCCCCTAAAGCAGTCAGAGGAAACGGCTGCTCTTTGGAAAGTTCTCCCCAGCCTGGGCCTCTGCCGTTTGAATCCCAGGGCAGCTCCTGGCTGACCCCTGGAATCTACACCACCCACGACCCCCACTCACGCAAGCACATGCAAATCTCCCCCATCTTGCCCATTTCCGGAGGCAGCAGAGATAGGTCAGAACTATCTGCTCCAAGGGTGGATGTTAGTTAAAAGCTTGACTTCTGGAGTTAGCCTGCCTGGGCATGAATTCAGGCCATACTATTTGGGGCAAATGCTTTCACCTCCCCGGGCCTCAGTTTCTGCATCTGTACAATGGGATTCACAAGCATTCCTCCCATGTAATAGGGCTGTTTTGAGCCTGCCATCAGGCAGTATCTGCAGCATTGCTGTTTTTTGTTTGTTTGTTTAAATTTATTTATTTATTTATTTTCGCCTGTGTTGGGTCTTCATCGTTGGGTCTTTGTTGCTGCGCACGGGCTTTCTCCAGCTGTGGGGAGCGGGGGCTACTCTTCAGTGCGGTGTACGGGCTTCTCACTGTGGTGGTTTCTCTTGTTGTGGAGCACAGGCTCTAGGTGTGCGGACTTCGGTAGTTGTGGCACGTGGGCTCAGTAGTTGTGGCTCACGGGCTTAGCTGCTCCGCGGCATGTGGGATCTTCCCAGACTAGGGCTCGAACCCGTGTCCCCTGCATTGGCAGGCGGATTCTTAACCACTGCGCCACCAGGGAAGTCCCCGTTTGTTTGTTTTTGGCCTCACGGCATAGGGGATCTTGGAGTTCCCCTACCAGGGGTCGAACCCGTTCCCCCTGTATTGGAAGCTCGGAGTCCTAACCACTGGACCACCAGGGAATTCCTGATCAGGCAGTATCTGTAAAGCGCTTGGCAAACACCCTGGTGCGGTGGGCACTCAATAAACGTTGGCTGTTATTCCAATCATTAGGATGCATGAAGTGAAAAGAGCCGGCCAGAACTGGAAGCAGCCACTGGGTTTGGTCATCACTCTCAGCCCAGCTGGAAGGAAGTGCACACCCTCCCAGGATGCTGAGGCAAATACAAAAGGAAATCCAACCTCTTCCCCCACTCCTCACAGGGTCCCAGCTCCTCACAGGGTGGGGTTCCCAACTTTGGAGGAAGAGACAATCTCCTCCTACGCCTGACTCCCCAAAGAAACAGATGTGGGGGGCAGTTCTGAGAACCTGATGCAGGGACAGGACCCCCAGTCCTCTGATTCCCATATCAGTGGGGAGGCTTTGGGGATGAAGAAAGAAAGAATCTATACTCTGGGATACCCCAAGCTTGCTCCAAGCTCACCTACACTAAGGGGGGTGCTATTAGCCCTGACTACAGAGGTGGAGGGCCTGGACCTCTCTACCACGACACAGACCTTGACCCTGGACATTCTCAAAGACAGAGGGACAGTTCCCATGCCCAGTGCCCGGCAGCCTCCCTGGTACCCCCGCCTATAGGGGAAGACTGGGAGATCCCCTCCACTCTCTTGTTTTTTATCTTTAATGTCCGGTCTAACACTTCGCATGTGAGAGATTCTAAACAAATAATGAATGGGTGAGTTCACACGTGTGTGCCGCAGTAAGTGAAGTGTGTGTGTGTCTGGTGGACTTGGGTAAGGGTATGTGCACACATATGCGATGAAGATGCTTGTATCTGGGAGAGGTTGCACACGTGTGTGCAGGCAAGTGTGTCCCTGCAGCTGGACGGATATTCCCTTGAGGGCCTGGTGAGTGTCCCCGAGGTCCTGCCTGGGGGAAGACAGCCTGGGGGCAGCACACCCTCAGATGCCCACTCCAGAGGTGGCAGGATGACCCTTAAAAATTGAAGATGGGGTTGGCAGGGCATTCAAAACCACTTACAGAAGCCCCTTTATCTGGAACGGAAACTAACCCCATTACTAATTGTAGCCAAAGTCCCTTACACTGGAGCCTCAGGGGTAAATGTCCCCTGACCCAGGACCAGTTGGGCCAGGACAGCCGAGGACCCACAGCAGAGAGAACCTCAGATCCTTGCTGCCGAAGTGAATTTGCACCGATGTGGTTTTCTGTCCACTGTCGGCTACAAATCACACTGACCGGTTCTGCTGTCTTATCCATCTCTGCTCACTTCCTCTCTGTTTCTCTCTCCAGGTCTGCTTCTCCCACTCACAATGCCTTTCTGTCTCTGTATCAATTCCGGGTCTTTATTTTCTCTCTTCCGCCTCTTGATTCAGGCTTCCTTCTCTGTCTCTCTGAGTCTATTTCTCTCTGTCCCTCCCTGAGTCTCTCCTGTGTCTACCTTCTCTCTCCCCGTGTTTCTCTATGTGCCTCAGTATCCTTCTGTCTCATGTTTCTCCCTCCATCCTTCCACCTCCGAGCCGGCCTCCGTCTCTTTTTTCTGTGTGTTTCTCTCCCGATCCCTCTCCGTCCATCTCTGCCCTTCCGCCTGGGTCTCTCTTCTGTGTGGGTTTGTGTCTCCGCATCTCCCTGCGCCCCCGCCCCGCCCCCCGAGCCTCCCCGCCCCGCCGCTGGGCCTGGGGATCGTCACTCAGCGGCCCTGCCTGATCCAGCGCGGGCCCCTTTGTTCGCAGCTCCCTCCTCCTACACTCCCCCCACCCCCGCATCGTCCTCCAGGCCCTGCTTTCCCTTCCTCCTTCCCAGGCCCGACAAGCTGGGCCATCTCTCCAGCCCACAATGTGGAGAAATGCGCAGCCGCGCCGCAAGCGCCAGGGCACAGGGAGGCTGAGGCTGAACGTCAGAGCTGGACCACCCCGACGACACCTCGGCTGGGGCCATTAAGGAAACACCCCACCACTACTCCCTCCACCCCACTATCCCTCCCCCATGCGGCGCAGGGGGGCTGGGAAGGGCCTGGTTCCAGGCCCTCGGAGGCGGGACCCCCATCCCTGACCCCATCCCTGACTCCGAGTGGCCTTGGCCAAGTAGTGCCCCTCTCTGGGTCTGTAAAATAATGCCCAAGGCCCCCTCTGACTCTTACTGGAGGCACAATGGTTTTATCCACCACCGTCTGCCCCATGCCTCCCACCCCCAGTGGGGTGCCTGGTCCCCCGTGTGGTTGGTACATTGACTGAACCTGCATCCCAGAAACCTCCAACCAGCTGGGCCCTCAGGCTGCCCTCCTCTGCTGCCCTGGGCACTGGCTCCCACCTCGCACACTTTGTCCTCCCATTTCCTGGAGCAGAATAGAAAAGCCTGAGATTTCTGTAATTTCTCCACTGCCCCAGGGAGTCCCTAGGAATGGAGACACCTCTATAAATCAGCCCCAGAGCATCCGTCAGCACATGTGTGGAGCTGTTGATCCCAGCGTTAAGGGCTACCCCTCGCTGCAGGAACAATCCACTTCCTGGGACTGTTCTGTGCCCCAGGTGTCTTTGGGCGTCTGTGATCATATCAAGGATGGCCCAGCTCGGTGTCAGATTTAGGGCAGGGAGATGGGAGTTTTCTTCTGTCTGTCACATTGCCTGCTCCCTCAACCTCCTCTCTCTGCCCTCTGTTTTTATCTGTCTTTCTCTGTCTCTGGGCCACTTACGGGCTGAGCACCTTGAGCAAGTGTCTTCACCTCTCTGACTCTCCACGTTACACCGTGAATTGCAACGCAGCTGGCTCACAGTGCTGCTAGAAAAAGTGTAACCCTTAAATAACAGCACTAATAATAATAATAGGAAGAAGAAAAAGGAGGAGGAAGAGGAGGAAAAGGAGGAGGAGGGTGGGCTGAGCAGGGGTATACCATGTCTATGTGAGCCTAAAACCGGTATTCACATAAGTCAATCTGGTTCGATATATATACAGGCAGTAGCACACAGAGCTTCTTGGTCTTAGAGACCCCCCAGGCCAAGCCTAATTACTCTAGCCAAGACCTTCACCCTCCAGCCCCCACTCCTTGGGCTCACTGGCCCCAAGAACAGGAGGCCTCAGAGGAATCAGAGATGGGGTTATAACCCACTTCTCACGTAGAAGCCCATATACTCCATCGTTGGGCTGGAATCAAGAAGCCTTTGGGGTGCCTGCCAAAGAAAGGGCACTTCTTCAGCGATCCAGGGAGCTTCCCACTGCCACCCACCCTCCAGAAGTCTGGGGAGCCTGATTTCAGAGAACCCTGGGATTGGAAACTCATTCTGCTTGGCTCTGAATCTGCTTTTTGGTTGTGGCCTAATGAGCATCTAAGAACATTACGATCACCAGCGACTTAGCAATTAAACCGTCTAACCCCTGTACCACCATGATTTTGCAGTTGGAGTAACTGAGGCCCAGAGAGGTTGAGCAACTTGCACAAAGTCACGCAGTAAGTTGAGGACAAAAGGAAAACCCAGGTCTGTCTCTGGTGCTCTCACGCCCCTCCCTTGCTTCCTCCCTCAGGGCTGTTGTCAGCACCCTGGCCTGGGAGGGAGACGGTAAGCCCCAGACCTTGGGGTTCCACCTCTGTTTGCCCTCCTGACTTGATACGGACTGAAAGTCATGCTCCACGCCCTCACCAGGCCTGTTTCCCCATCTGGAGGGTGACTGGACCGACTGTCCTGAGATCCTCTCATTCTGTTTTGAGGTTTGTATCAGAGAAAGTCAGAACCTGCTTCCACCGAAATGCGCCAGATTTACACAAAGTGAGCCCCCCCCAACAGCCGCCCCCCTCCTGGAGCTCTGAAGCCACGACTTTACTGGCTCTGTGCCTTTTAAAGGGAATAGTTGAAAGTCCCTACCCATAGGGCTAGTCACGTAAGAAAAGAACCATTTATTATGGAGGGCATAGTAAGTACTCAATAAAGGATGTCTACGCTCATTATTTTTACTCTGATTATCAACCGCTAATCTCTGTTTCCCCCACCTTCAATGTCAAGACCTCCCCCTCCACTTCTGCCCTCAGTCTTCTCCATCACCCTCTCCGTCCTTGGACTACAAAGAGGTAGGGTGAGAGATGGAGGGTGGACAGCCCACAGCTTGTAGACTGGTGCCCCCGGCTAGCCACCCAGAGCCAAGGCTATATACCCTAGTGGTGACTGCCTTTGAAGTCACCATCTTATGTAACCCCCTTGTCCCATCCCCATCTTCCTGTTCGTCCCCAGACCTTGGGGAGGAAAATGCAGCCCAGGGTCAGTAAGCCTGGGATTTCTTTCACGTGGCTCAGGAGAGAACTGGGAAAGGCTCTCCCAGAGGCATGACACTGGTGGTTAGGAGTGCCTCCCCTTGAGTTCAAACCCTGCCTCCAGCGCTTCCTCACGGTGTGACTTTCGGCTGCAACAACGTCTCTGTGCCTTGACTTTACTGTCATGTGTTAAGTACCTAATTCATAGAGTCACTGTGAGAAACACTTGTGAGAAATAAATAAGCAAATGGCTTAGAACCATAGCAGGTGGCTTAACAAAGGAAGGGCACTTGTTAGAAGTAGTTAATAATGTTATGTTAAACCCTAAGTATTGACCTTTATTCTTCTGAAGAGGGTTGTTCAAAGTAGGATTTGAATCCCAAAAGGGTGGCTGGGAAACTGACCTCAGCCTCAGTTTTCCTCATCTGTAAAGTGGGGATAACACCTCCTTGGCAGGAAACCAGCTGAAAATTGAACCAGGCGATCAATGGAGAGAAGGTGCAAGTTTACATAACCTTATCCGTAATCCCTGTGCGTCTCCACTATCCTCGTTCCCAAAACTTGGAATATGGATTAGGGAATGTTTACACCCACACACCTCATCGTAATCCTTAAGAAGAGGGACCACGGGGGCAGCTATTCGAATGTTTCCCCTCCCTTCCCCCAATTCGTCCTTCCAAACGGTCTGAAGGCGTCTGCTGAAGGGCTCCAATCCACCGGAACTCTCGGGGTAACTGCCTCCGCCTGCCCTCGCGGGTGTAGACCGAGATTTGCGGGGACTGGGAGAGAGGAAGAATGTTTGTGCAGCCTTCAAACGACTTGGCAGGCTGCAAGAGGGGAAAGGCCGCTCCGGGGAGAGTTCACATTGAAATTACACGGAGGGAAGAACGTGCAGATCAGCTCTGAAGCTCATAAAACAGAGCGAGGTGACTGAGAAGAACAAACACGCCTCCAGAAGGAAAATGTAAAAGTTCGTAAAACGCGCTCTTCAAAGCCTGACCGGGAGGGGGTGGGGGGCGCGAGAGAGGGGGTGGGCCGTGGCCGCCGGGCGAGGTCGCTGCCCTCTGGGCTGTTACGAGCGGGGTCTAGGAGGGGGAAATGGGCCCAACCTCCATCTCCTCCCACCGAGGAGGTCAGCGCTCCTCTGGTTCCCTCCTTCGACGAGCTTGGCCCGCTGGAAACGAGAGGGCGTGGGCAGAGTGGTCCGAGCGCGAACCCACGCAGGGCCTGGGGTCTTGGGGAGGACCACCCCCGCCCCCTCAGCTGGATGTCGAGCACGGGGACATAATAGAAGCTCGGTCCTGAAAGGCAGGCAGGGGCTAGAGCACTCCCTCGCTCATTGGATAGTCACTGGAGCTCGGGGCATTGTTTGGACTTTACTCAAAGAACACTTGGGACACAACATCGTAATCCAACTATACTGAAAAAAGAAAAAAGAACACTTGGAAAGCCTACTGAACCCTCCAGGGTCAAGACAGCCCACCTTCAAACCCCTCCTCCCGCTCTCCATCCTCCCATCCTCGCCCTTTCCTTCCACCCGGGAGAAGGCCAAGGTCGACTCCTAACCCCAGGCGGTGCGCCCCGCCCTGCGCTCTGCGCTCCTGGGCTGGGTCCCCGCCGACGCGTCCCGGCTCCCCCGGTCAGGGTCCCCACGCTCAGCCTCCTGTGCAATTCATTCGCCACTACAGACACCCCGGTTATTCGCCGGTTAATTCCCGGACGCTTTAACGAAAAGCCTGGAAGTTAACCTCACGCCCCGCTCGCACTGCCCGATGGCGCGGCAAGTGGAGGATTCTCGGAAAAGATCAACCGCTGCAGCTCCCGAATCCCGGCAGCCCCTGGCCGGCGGGTGCCGAGCTGACGAGAGAGGAACTTTCTATAACCACTTACTGGAGCACAAAGCCGGAAATTGGTCCTGATGCGGGACCCTGTAGCTTCCTACGTGCTTCTACGGCTTCCAGCCTCGGTGGGACCTCGGTGGAACCTCCAACATGGGGAAATTGAGGCTCGGAGAGGTTAGGGTGCCCCCAAGACAGGCTGCCTGGACGAGACGGAGTCGGGCCGAACCCAGGGTTTACACGTTTTAAATCCCAGTTGGGCGCGTTCTGAGACGCCCGCCTGACCTCCCTGAACTGGGTCAGCCCAGGCGTTCATCCCGCGGAGGGATTTGGCCTTTGACCCGAGGAGGGATTCGGCCTTTGACCCGCCGATGCCCTGCCGGGGAGAGGTCTGGTGTATTTCCCTGGTCTTCATCCTCCCCGGCTTGCGGGGGGCCAGTTTCCCCGCTCCTCTCCTCCCCCTCCTATCCCTCCCACCCCCCACTGAGCTTCCTACAGTTTCTTGGCCAAAGCCTCACCTCTAGCAAGGGAATTCAAATTTGCCTCTTCACTCCAAAGCCTGTGCCTGTATTCCTTCTATCAGTGGTTCTGGAACATTAGTGAGCACCACAGTCCCCTGGAGGGCTTGTTAAAACCAGATTGCCGGGGCTTCCCAGGTGGCGCAGTGGTTGAGAATCCGCCTGCCAATGCAGGGCACACGGGTTCGAGCCCTGGTGTGGGAAGATCCCACATGCCGCGGAGCAACTAGGCCCGTGAGCCACAACTACTGAGCCTGCGCGTCTGGAGCCTGTGCTCCGCAACAAGAGAGGCCGCGACAGTGAGAGGCCCGCGCACCGCGATGAAGAGTGGACCCCGCTCGCCGCAACTAGAGAAAGCCCTCACACAGAAACGAAGACCCAACTCAGCCATAAATAAATAAATAAATAAAATTAAAAACAAACAAACAAACAAACAGATTGCCAGGGCCCACCCCCAGAGCTCCAGAGGTCTGGGGTTAAGGCCGGAGAACGTGCATTTCTGACAGGTTTCTGGGTGCTGCTGGCCCCGGAATACATTTTGAGAACAACTGCTGTATATGCTGCGGTGATGCTGAATTCCTCTGTTCATAACGTCTAAATACTGTGCGTCCTCCCAGACTAAAGCCCCTTAAAGGCAAGGAAGCCAGTCTTCTCTGTATATTCCCAGCACTTGCCACAAGGCTCTGCAGACAACAAGTCCCCATAAATATTTGGGCTTAATCATGATTGCTGAATATGTCGCCATTTACAGAGGTTTAGTGCGTGCCTGCTGCTTTTCTGGGCGCCTTAAGAGTAGCAGTTTATTTAATATGAGCAACGACCCGGGAAGGTAAGACACGATCTCCCGTTTTACTGATGCAAAAACGGAGCCACAGAATCGGGGTGCCAGACACTGAGATGGAGAGAAAGGAGACTCAGGGGAAGTCTTCTTCGTGGAAGCCAGGGTCTCCCAAGAATCAGCAATCTCTGTCTTCCTCTCTGCTAACCCAGGGAAACCGTCTTAAAGGGAGGGTTGGGGAAGGACAGGCTCTCCTGGCAGGTGACGGTAAAAAATAGGCAGCATCACCATCAAGGGAAGACCTGGGCCTCCAGAACCGTCACAGCCTAGAATGTGTGCCCCTCACACCCCTAACACCTGCCTGTGGTGTTTTGGCCAATCCATCCACGTACCTGAGGCTGGGAGAGACCCAGTGCCCAAAACGCCATACTTTCTGCACTGGAGTCCCCCCATCCCACCCTCTGCCAACCTTTCCGAAGGCTCCAGAGTCAGAGCTGCGGGGTCTCAGATTCCGGTGGGTTCCACAGTGTAGGGTCAAGAGAGATACCTGTCCAGCCAGTGGAGGACGGGTGAAGAATCTAGGCCTTCTAGGCACAGCCATAGCCTCACCTGGAAGAAAACTTGTCACCCAGCTGACACAGGGTCAGGGAAGAGCTGAGAACACCCCTATCTTACAGCCTCCAGGTAGTTGTGGCGCCCAAGCTCCTGTGTTCAAACTGTATTTTGTCCCTGAGTTCTACACACAGCTCAGTGTTCCTGGGCCACATCGTAAAAAGATTTACAAGATGATGTTAAACTGGCAGTAAAAACAATTAACTTTAATGGCACCTTGGGTGGATGTCTGGGTGGGACTGAGGGAGGGCCCATGCTTCCTCCTTTCCTGACCGGGAAGCCAGGTGAGAGAGAGGACCTGCTTGCTGTCAGGCAGCCCTTTGGGTTCAAAGGTTCAAGGTTAAATCAAAAAGAAGGGGGCTTCCCTGGTGGCGCAGTGGTTAAGAATCTGCCTGCCAATGCAGGGGACAAGGGTTCGAGCCCTGGTCCGGGACGATCCCACATGCCGAGGAGCAACTAAGCCCGTGCGCCACAACTACTGAGCCTGCACTCTAGAGCCCGCGAGCCACAACTGCTGAGCCCGCACGCCACAACTGCTGACGTCCATGCGCCTAGAGCCCGTGCTCCGCAACAAGAGAAGCCACCGCAATGAGAAGTCCGCGCACCGCCACAAAGACCCAACGCAGCCAAAAATAAATAAATAAATAAAATAAATCAATTTATTAAAAAAAATCAAAAAGAGGACTGGACTAGGGGGCCGGAGGAGAAGAGTTCATGTCCCACTTGACAGTTCCCAGCTGAGTGATCCTGCACACGCCCCTTAACCACTCTGACACTCAGTCTTCTCATCTATTAAATGGGAATCTGTCGAATGGAAATGTGTGAAAAACCTTTTCAAATGGGAACTTGTAAAAAAAATAAATAAATAAATACAAGTCTCCTTCTCAGGGTTGTGAGGATCGCAAATGAGATTTATTTGGAAAGGCATCCCGTATGCCTGACATTTGGATGTATGTATTAAGCCTATATGTGAGTGTGCATGCGTAATGAATGTTAGTTTCTGGAGGATCCAGGCTCCCCGGGGCATAAAATGAAGGGGAAAGACCAGGCTACTGCAGAGGCCAGAGCCCCCTGGTGCAGAATCCCAACTTAACCAGCGTCACTTACATGTAGGTTTCCTGCTAAAATTGACTTGCTTGTCCAGCCAGTGACCTCGGAAGCGACCCCCTGCTCAGGCAGGCTGCAGCCCCAGGCTTTGAAACTGACCTGGATTTCTAGAAAGCTGGCAAGGAAATGAGAGTGGCTAGAGGGCGGGGTGGGGGCGGGGGGGCCTGGGGGGAGGGTTTCTGCCTCCCATGTGCCCTGCTCCAGTCCGGAAAGCTCTAATTCTGCAGGTCTCCCTGGCCTGCAGACAATTAACTGTCCATTTCAGAGAGACCTGTGTGTCTGTGTGTGGCCCTCTCCACCAACGAGGACCAGGGAGACATGCCCCAGCAGAGGGTCGGCCCAGGGAAGGAAATCGCCCATTGGCCTGTTTCTCTGCTTTGGGAAATCAGTGGGGAAATGCAAGAGGGAAGTTAGGCTCATCCTCTATCCTCCTCTCCCAGGGGCCAGCTCTACATGCTGCAGAAGAGGCTGGCCCTGCCTGAGACCTGCATCCCTCCCTAGGGCCTCCTCAGGTCCCATCCATGAGGCCCCTGGCTCTGCCCCTCTCTGGGTCAGCCACCTAAGGTCTCATCACCAGACTCATTTGCTCTGGAACGAAACCACTGTCATCAGTCTCAAGGAAGCCATCTGACATCAGAGTGTGCACCCTGCCTTCTTCACCACTGGGTGCCTAGTTCCATTTATTTTGCACCCCTCTCCCCCAGCAGACGTATTTCCCCCTGCTTATTTCAGGCAGTGTTTAAAAAAACAAAAAAGTTAAAAAGTTGGAATGATGGGGAATTCCTTGGCAGTCCAGTGGTTAGGACTCTGTGCTTTCACTGCCGAGGGCTTGGGTTCAATCCCTGGTTGGGAAACTAAGATCCTGCAAGCCACACGGCACAGCCAAAAAAAAAAAAAAAAAGGTGGAGTGATGATCCAGAGTTAGGTGGTGTGATGGTTAATTTTATGTGTCAACTTAACAGGCTAAGGGATGCCCAGAGAGCTGATAAAACATTTCTTCTGGGTGTGTCTATGAGGGTGTTTCTGGAAGAGCTTAACATTTGAATCGGTAGAAGGGGTAAAGCAGTTGGCCCTTACCAGTGTGAGTGGGCTTCCTCAAATCCACTGAGAGCCTGAATAGAACAAAAAGGTGGAGAAAGGGCAAATTTGCTCTTTGTTTGAGCTGGGACATCTATCTTCTACTGTCCTTGGGCATTGATACTCCTGATTCTCAGACGTTTGGACTTGGACTGAATTACACCACCATCATTCCTGATCTCCATTGAATTGGGTTTGATTTCTTGCTGCCAAAAATAAAACTTATAATGGATACACCTGTTCTGTCTCACAGAGTGATCTTGATTGGGGTATCCTTAGGGTGGCCTCTTCAATAAACATCCTTTGGCAGAGTTGGTGGGAGTGGGGGATGTCTTTCCTCCAGAAATGCCCTAGTTCTATTTCCCCATTGGGTATCCAGGTTTGATTTTAGGCCTGGATTCTATTCCAGCAAACGATGCAGGCTACTCTAAGTCTAGGTCATAAAAGACCATTCAACTCCCATTTGATTCTCTTGTTCTAGGTGTTCAATCTCAAGATAGTCTTACTTGGAACCCAGTCACCATGATGTGGGGAACCCCAAGCTGCAGGAAGATGCCATGAGGAGCTGTTCCGATCGACTGTCCCAGCTCAGTCCAGCCTTTGAGTCATCCAGCACCAGTGCCAGACACATAAGCGAAGCAGCCTCAGGTGTTTCCAGGCCCCTAGATGTTCAAATTACTCCCAGCCATTCAGGTCTTCCAAGCTGAGGCCTCAGGCATCATGCAGCAGAAACAGGCCATCCCTACTGTGCCCTTTGGGTCCAAATTCCTGACCCACAGAATTTGTGAGCATAATAAAGCAGTTGTCTTTAGGCCACTAAATTTGGGGTGGTTGGTTATGGAGCAATAGAAAACCATGCAAATGTACAATGCCCTTCACCAGTCTGAGCCTCAGTTTTCCCATCTGCAAAATGTGGATATGAACACCTTCCAAAGGTGATCCTGGGAGTGAATGTGCTCATACAAATAGCAGATGACCAGGCACATATGCCTATTGGACTTAAGAGGTTAGAACTGTTCAGACAGAGGCTGGGAGCATAGGTGGGGCACCCTGAGATTCTCGACACCCAGATTACCTGCTCCCTTTTACCATACCCAGAAAGAACCAAATCAGTGCTTCAGCTAGCTCTCACATCCAAAAAGAAGCCCACAAAATATACACACCCTGCCACCATCAACTTCCCTTTCCATGCCAATCAAAGAATTAATTTCCAGAAAGCAAGACTGCCAGCAGCAGAAATAAATCACAACTGGGCAGGAGATGAACATTTTCCAAAGAGAAACAATTTAGCAAAAATCTCTCCCCCCTCCCACCCTCTCCAAACCAATAACAATTCGATTATTCAGCCGCCACTATAAATGATGAAGCAGCCACATGGCATCCCTGAGTGAGGAGGAGGAGGAAAGGAGATGACGACCAGCCAGAGGGACATACTAAGAAGCCAAGGGAGGTAACCCTCCCCAGGACTGGGGGAAGGAATAACAGCTGTCATCCTCATGGTCATTGGCATAACACTTTGTTACATGAGGCTCTTACATCCATTATTGCATCTGACCCTCTGAGACAGCTTAAGGGGTTGACTGAGGTGATGTAATCCATCCCCGTTGAACAGATACAGGACATGGCGCTCAGAAAAGCATTCAGCTGTGATAGAAAGAGCACCCAATTTGGAGGGAGAAGAAGTTGATTTGTCCGCTTATTCCACGACTGTTTTCAAAGCCTATTAGGTAGTGGGCACAAGACCAGGTTCTGGGGATACATCAATGAAGACAATAAACCAAAATGCCCATGGAGCTTAGATTTTGATATGAAGAGAACTATAATTAAAAAAAAAATAAATAAACAGGGAATTCCCTGGCTGTCCAGCGGTTAGGACTCAGCGCTTCCACTGCAGTGGGCAGGGGTTTGATCCCCGGTCGGGGAACTAAGATCCTGCATGCCGCAGGGTGCAGCCAAAAATAAATAAATAAATAAAAATCAACACAATAAGTAAGGGCATTAAATGCTCTTAAAAGGCAAGGAGGGCTATGATCAAAGCAAGTAGAAGGGAAGAAGAATGGGGAGGAAGAGGGCTGCAGTTTTGGATGGGGTGGACCGCAAAGGCCTCCGTGAGAAGGGAGCATATGCGCAAAGGCTTGCAAGATAGGAGGGAATGAGTCTCACAACAGTTTGCTGGGGAAGGAAATAGCCAGCTCAAAGGGCAGAGGTGGGAGCATGCCTGCGGGTTCTAGGACCAGCAAGGACATCAGTGTAGCAGAAGCAAGGAGAAAGGGAGGAGTAGACAAGGAGGTCAGAGAGGTAAGAAGGGGCCCACTCAGGCCAATGTAAGGACTTTGGTGTTTACTGTAAATGAGGTGGGAGCCATGGCAGGATTTAGAGCAGAGGAGGGACCTGACCTGACAGAGGCTTTCGGAGGATCCCTCCAGCTATTGTCGAGAACAGCCTATAGCAGGCAGACTAGCTAAGAGGCTGCTGTGGCGACCCGGGTGACGATGATAGTGGCTTAGACCTCAGTGGCAAAGGCAGATGTGAGAAGAAGGGGTTGGGGACTTCCCTGGCAGTCCAGTGGTTGAGACTCCATGCTTCCACTGCAGGGGGCACGGGTTCGATCCCTGGTGGGGGAACTAAGATCCCACATGCCACACAGCCAAAAAAAAGAGAAGGAGGAGGAGGAGAAGGAGAGGAGGAGGAGAAGAAGAAGAAGTAGTTGGACTAAGAATGTATTTTTGAAGATAGGTCAGTAGGACCTCTGCCTGCTTTGTCCCAGCATCTAGAACAGTGTCTAGCACCTGGTAGATGTTCAATAAATAGTTGTGGAATGAATAAATTGGGCTGTTGGAAAAGGTCTCTTAAAGGAGATGAGCTCAAAAGCTGAGGTTTAAAGGATGAGTAAGACACGAATAAAGAAAAGGGACAGGGGATCTAGGAAGAGGGCGGCCCCAGTGATTCTTGCCTCCTGGTATTCACACCATGTAGAGTCTCCTCCCACATCAGATAGGGCCAACCTGAACAGCGAATAGGATATGCAGAAAGGATGGAGTGTGTCTTCCAAGGGTAGGTCATAAAAGACATTGTAGCTTCTGTGTCGCTCCCTCTTGAGTCTCTCACCCAGGAGGAAGCTGGCCTGTTGTCATAAAGACACACAAGCAGCCCATAGAGAGTCCTTGGAGGGAAACCGAGGCCTCCAGCTAACAGCCAGTACCAATTTATCATTTGTGTGAATGAGCCATCTTGCAATTGCACCCTATGGCCCCAGTCAAGCCTTCTGATGACTGCAGCTCCAGCCAACATCATAACTGCAACTTCATGAGATCTTGAGCCAGATCTATCCGGCTAAGCCATGTCCAGATTACTGACCCAGCCTTAAGTTTGGGGTAATTTATTACACAGCAGTAGCTAACTGATACAATGCCCATATCTGAGGGGAAAAAAGAGACCAGGATGGCTTTACCTTTATGTATGTGGGAAAGAGAAGCAGGAGATAAGGACCAAGGACTTAGCAAAGACCAAATTGTGGAAAGCCTTGCTGGGCACATGGAGGGGTTTAAATTGTACTTTAATTGCCCTGGGAAGTTATGGGAGAATTTTTTTGTAGGGGAATAACATGACCTAGATTTACACTCTCAAGATCCCTGTGGCTGGTATTCTGAGAACTGAGAGGAGAGAAGCACAAGGAGAAACCAGGAAACCACAAGGAAGCCAATTCCACCACTTACTAGGTGAGTCACCTTGAGCAAGTTTATCTCTACACCTCAGTCTCCTCATCTGTTAAATGGGTACCATGGTCCCTAGACTTAGTAGCAAAGATTATGAGATGATATATGACAGGTGCTTCCAGGGGTGCCTGCTTGCAATACGTGTTCTGCAAATCTCAATTCATCCCTGCCCCCTGCCCCTCCTGTAAAAACAAATTCCCTCAGGTACCCCCAAACCATAGAATTATTTGTGTTCGAGTCCTAGGAACTGACAGATTACAAAACAATCAACAAGCTCAGCCATCACTGCCACACTGGGTGCCTTCTGAGTGTCCGGCACCGTGCCAACCTCTCTCCCTGCGCTATCTCATCCATCCTCCCTGTCACGCTCTGAGGCCAGTAATTACTATCACGGCATTAACTTCAGAGCCTCTGTGCTCTTAGATTCCCATGATGTCACATCACAAAGCAGGTCTCAGCTGTCACTTCCGGTCCCCTAGCAAAGAGGCCACAGGGACTGTAAGGACTGGAGGAAATCCTGGTCTTGATACAGAATTCTGCCCCTTGAGTGGACACTGGAAAAAGAAGATCCTGCCTCAGTGACCTGTCTGAGCTGGAGCTCATCACCTCCTCACTCTGATGTCCCCAGCTGGACTTATCTGTCCTGCCAAAGGCAGTGAAGAAGAGTGGGGAAAAGCACAGCATCTAGAACAGTCCAAGTGGATCCAAAGCCCAGCTTTGCCACTTGCTAAAACGTGTGACTCGAGGGAAGTTGTGCAATCTCTCAATGCCTCATTCTCCCCATCTGTAAAATGGGGGTAATGGCTGCACCCCCCCCCCCTTTTTAGGGCAGACCTAAGCAAGAAGTTATTTGTATTTGCAAGATGCTTGGGCCTGACAGCCGCTGCTCTGCTGATAAGCTGGCCCAGCCTCCCGTTTGCCTCCCTTCCCCCAGCCCATTGTAGGTAGTCAGTAAAGGGTTTACCCCAGCCCGGCAGGACTTGGGCCTCCATCCCGGTCCTGCCATTTCCTAGGTGGGTGGCCTTGGGCAAGTTCAATCTCTAAGCCTCTGTTTCTTGATCCATCAGAAGGCATGGGAATACCCACCCCCCAAAGCTCTGTGAAAGTTAGAAACCGAATATATCAAGAGCTCATCGCAGTGCACAGCACATGGAAAGTATCCGATGATATATGAATTCCATCATTTTTTATTTTGTGCTTCTCCAACTTGGTGAAAGAGTATCCACTTTAGGGCCTCTCTGTTGTTTTCTCTGATACACATTGTCTGTCTTCCGTGATGGAAGAAAAAGAGGAGGAGTAGGAGATAAAGGAGAGGAAAAAGAACGACCAATCCCTGTGTGCCTAATAGGCGTCTGGCATTGTTCTAAGTGCTATACATGGACATTCTATTCGATTCTCATTATAATCCCCCATTTTACAGATGATAAGACTGAGACCCAGAGAGGTCACAGGACATCCTCAAAGTCACACAGCTGGGAAATAATAAAATCAACAGATTAAGCGAATAAACACTACCTTTAAAATAAGACTCCCATTAAAGGGGGACTGGAGAGTGGCTGGAAGACACACACGCTCCAAATTCCTCTCCAAGTGCGACAGCGACACACTTGAGCCTATCTGGGTGCTGACAGGTGGAGAGAGTGTTTTGTGCAGGGCTTGGTGAGCACGCAGCGGTTCCAGGAAATTCCCAGCGCATCTACTAAAAGGCACCCAAGAGTCCCCTTTCTTTGAGGAAAACAGTCTCAAGGTCACTGGATGTGTTTGTCCCAATCGGAGGGTCAAAGAGGACAGGGGTGGGGTCAAGTCTGTGCTGCTTATTCTCTACCCCCTGCCCCTCCACACACACAGATCCACACTCCATCTTGTCTGCTCTGCCCGGTACCCAGGGAGTGACCCCTGCAGATACATCACCAGCTCCTTGCCCTCTCACTTTCGGTTACGCTCAGCTTCTGGGCAGCACAGGCAGCAGCTAGGAGGGAGAGTGGATTAAGAGGTCCTGTCGGGGTGTCTATTCCCTGCCCCTCCCTGAAAGTGACCCGCTGTGACTGGGGCTTATGCTGGAAAGCCCAGCTCCACGTTCCAGCCCTCGCTGGCTCCATACACCTCCGCCTGGCCCCTGCAACCCTAAGGGGGGTGACGGCTCCCACTGTTGCTGGCCCCAGAGAACTTTAACATCCTTTGTTGGTCTCCTTAACCCTGCTCACCACCACCACCACCCCCTGCCATAAATAGCCCTTGTATTGAACTCCTCCTGGTTGAATTGTCTGGAATGAAATCTGTTTCCTACGAGGACCTTGCCTAATCTAAAGTCAGGGGTGGAACTAATCAGAAGGGAGATCCTGGTTTCTAATTGTCTCTCCAAAACCTATCGCAGGTGAAGGTAAAGTAGAAGAAGTCAAAAGATCTTTCATGGCCTCAGACACCGCCTCTCTCCAGCTCTCTTCAGACAAGCTCAGGCCAGTGTAAAGAACAGACTAAATCTGGTTGCTGTATCCAGAAGGACCTTAGATCAAATCTTGCCTCTGTCACAGCCTGGCTATGAGGCCTTGGACATGCCACTTCACTTCCCTGAGCCTCAATTTGCTCATCTGTACAATGGGAATAATGTCCACCTCATAGGATTGTTGAATGGACGGGATAGCAGATGGAAAGCAAATCACATAGTACCTAGTACCATCATAGGTGCTCAGTAAATTCCTAGTCTCCTTCTCACCTCCTTTCTCTAACTTCCCTCTTCCTTTACCTAAATTCCTCTCCTTGACCCAATCAGTAAGGAGGCAAGGAAAAAAAAAAAACCATCATCACATCAACACCTTAGGATTGCGTCATGGCTCATCAAGAACTTCCAGGGCTGCTGTTTCATTCCTTTAGGCAAGTTGAAACTCTTAAGAGGTGAAAGGACGCAGCTTACGAGTGTCTCCAGCCCACTGGCTCAAGAGCATGCTCGAAGACATCAGCATTTAGATCAAAAAGCCAGAAAAATCAGGATTTCTAGAACCCAGAAAAACCTCAATCACCCACTCTGATCAGTTACTCATTGCTCTGAAATAAACCACCCCCAATGTAAAGGCTTCAAAGGATAACGGCATATTATTTCTGGTGGGTGGGCTGGGGGGGAAGAGTCTGATACCTCCTCCATACCTCTGGAGCTTGGCAGCAACAGCCAAAGGCTGAGACCTGTCTCCTTCACACGTGTTCTCAAAAGTCAGGAGTCCAGCTGTAACTTCTTCCCCTGGCACCTGGACCACAACACGGTGAGAACAGAACTCGTTGAAGGCCCACCCTCAGATGCATGTGGCATCATGTTTACCACATCCTATTGGTCAAAGCAAGTCACAGGATCAGCCCAGGTCCAAGGGGAGTGGGAGGAGCGGCAAAAACAGTGCAAAGGACTGTGGGAGGAATTTTTGCGAACGTCCTTGAAATCCACCAATCCATCTTCTGGTCCTCCAACAAGGCTGGCATCCCAGCTTTGCTATCCCTCACTGATAGCTTCAGTTCACTGAAAAGTCTCATCTCAGATTTATGCACCTCTGAAGGCCGTGAAGAATTCATCACTATGACTCATATGGGCAACGTGGCAGTTCAGCCTACAGTCTAAGCTCAGTCCACCCTCATCATGACACGACAAACTCCGTGCTTCTCCGTAACTCAGGTTAAACTTCCAGGCAAACAGTCTTTTGAGTCAGGAACTATATAGCTCTCTCCATTTGTAGATGAGGAAACTACAGCCCGGAGAGGTTGAGTGACTTCCCTCAGATGACACAGAGAAAAAGAGAAATTGAACCCAGGCCAGCTCCAGGGTCTAATCTCTTTCTCTCCTCCCTTTAAGCACTTGAGAGTCAGGAAATCACAGTTCTAACTCTGCTTCTCCCATGGGGAGGGAGCCTCGCTTTCCCCCATCTGCTGGTGAAGTTGGTCCTCGCCTCCCCACACCTTTCTCCCAGGTGTGCTGTGAGCACTAATGAGTTAACGTGTCTAAGAGCCTACAGAACCTCGCATGAGATATAATTACAGAGAATTACCATCCACGGTCTTCTGGGAAGGATTTTGTCACGGAGTAGGTAAATAAATTATATCCTGTGGTTCACCCTTCCCACGGGCTGATTAACTCTTCCAGAGAACGTTCCCCAGTGGTTGAGGTGATGGAGCCCCTTGCCAGCCCAACCTCCCACAACTTGGGGCTCCCTTCTGTCTCCAAAGACACCCTGGGCGGCTCTCAGCCTAGAAACACATCTCCTCTCCGATCTGATTCTTCTCAGGGTGAATCCAAACCCCTTGTTGGAAGCCCACGTGGGTCCCTCCAGCTCCAGCCCCAGGTGAGCAGGGTTCTAAGAGTTAACTAACCATCCTCTGCAGAATTCCTGGGTAAATACCATCCAGGCTGCCAGATTTATTGCCTTTTAATGTCTCCCGTGTGGTTCCATTAGCCCTTCCTTCTGATACCTCTATCTTTTCCATCTGACTTCTCTCCACCCATACTCCATAACCCCGGGTTATGGATTTTCCCATTAACTCCTGCACTGAGGTCTGGGCATTAAAAAAATCAATGGGCTCCCCCACTTACCCACACCCCTCCCCCCCACACCCCGGCATCCAAATATTTACTTAGATCCTCCTTATCTTTTCCCGAGCATCTCACTGCTTCTCTCATTTTCTCCCACAAGCTGCCAATCTCTCCTCTCCCACTTCTGAGAACTTCTCAGGAGAGCCATGACCGCTCGTTAAATTGACCTCTAACTAGGCTGAGTCATCAGCCCCTGCCCTGAACCCCTTCTTTTTGTTTGTTTCAGTTTAGCCAATGCATGCCCTGAGCTACTGTCCCTAACCTAGCTCGCACCGGTTCCACGGCCGGCCACTGACCTCCGTTATGTAAAACCTTCCGTGATTTGCCTTCGCTGGAGAACACCGCCCTAACTGCTAAGCCCAGAGTTCCACAGGCTGCTGCAGGATTGTCTAATGGCACTAACCTGTCACTTCCTCCCCTTGTGACCTTGGGTAAGTTACTCGACCTCTCTGTGCTTTAGTTTCCTGATCTGTAAAACAGGTGGATGACAGTACCAACTTCCTTGATGGTGGAGGTGGGTGAGGCTAGGATTAGACTTGTGCTATGCGTCCAGTGTTTGACACAGCACAGGGTAAGTCCTCAACTTATCTTAAGGCTCAATAAATATTAATCCTCATTATTTGCCAACCAGCCAGGCACTCACGCCCTCACCCTTCCTGGTTCATACCATCAAACAATTTGCCATCCTCTAAACATTTTCATGCCCCTATCCACCTTTCTGTATGCTATTCCGTCCATCTTGAATATATCTCTTCGCCTTCAATCTGACCTGGAGAATTCAGCTCACCTATACGGTCCAGTTCAAAAGTGTCCTCCAAGCAAAGCATTCCTCAATGACCCCAGAGTTCATCATTCCCTCCTTCAAATCTCCACAGCTTTTCATGTTCTGACACTAGAACCTTCAAGACTCAGCCCAAGGATCACTCACTCTAGAAGTCTTCCCTGGCACTGTGTAGCAGACTCCAAGGGCCTGGCATGTACTTGAATGAATGAATGGTGAACGCAACCAACTCAATCTTATTTTCAGTCACCTTTGTTAATGTGCTGTTATGTACATATTTTTCTTTATTTGTTTCATGTCTTTATTCTTTCCTTCTGTATTGGCCTTTTAGACCATTAAGCTGTTTGTCTTAGACTTAAAATATTTTTAACCTGGAGAAATTGTGTTCAACCCCTTCGTTCATTGATTCATTCAACAAAATGTACTGAGTGTCTACTACATGCCTGGAAAGGCTCTGTGCTAGGAACTGGGGATACAGTGTGAATCAAACAAAAGGGTTCCTGAGCTCACAGAGCCTTAGGGAGGAAGACAGATAACGATTGAATCATCCCATAAAGGTACAACTCTGATAAGTGCCATGAAGGGTATAGAATAGAGGGTTTATACCTAACCTGCAGGGTCAGAAAAGGCTTCTCAAGAGAAGTGAGCTTTGAGCTGAGATCCGAAGGATGAGTAGGAGTTACTCAGGTGATGAGGGGAACACCCAGGGCCTGTGGAAGAGGAAGTGTGGCAAGAAGAAGTGGTGAAAATCAGAGTATCTTGTATCAGTCAGCTACTGCTGTGAAACAAGCAACCACAAAAACCTCAGTGGCATCACCAAGAAGCATTGGTTTCTCATGTGTTTTCAGATTGGATGATCTTGGCTGGACTCAGCTAGGCTTCTCAACTTCAAGCTGCCAGTTTGACAGGGCTTAGCTCCCAAACATAGGTTGTGGTCCAGTTGGCTCCATTCATGTGTGTTCACTCTGGGTGGGAGCCAGGCTGAAGGGGCAACAGCTATTCAGGGAAAGCTCTTCAATCAGTGGTAACTGACACACAAGAGGACAAGTGGAAACATGCAATGCCTCTTAAGCCCTGGGGTCAGAATTACCCGCTGTCATTTCTGCCCACTTCTTTTTTTTATTATTAATTTTTATTGGAGTATAGTTGCTTTACAATGTTGTGTTAGTTTCTATTGTACAGTGAAGTGAATCAGCTCTACATATACATATATCCCCTCTCTTTTGGATTTCCTTCCCATTTAGGTCACCACAGAGCATTGAGTTCCCTGTGCTATACAGTCGGTTCTCATTAGTTATCTCTTTTATACATAGTAGTGTATGTATGTCAATCCCAATCTCCCAGTTCATTGCACCCTCCCCCCATACCTTGGTATCCATATGTTTGTTCTCTACATCTATGTCTCTATTTCTGCTTTGCAAATAAGTTCATCTGTACCATTTTTCTAGATTCCACATATAAGCAATATTATACAATATTCGTTTTTCTTTTTCTGACCTACTTCACTCTGTATGACAGTCTCTAGGTCCATCCATGTCTCTGCAAATGGCACAATTTCATTCCTTTTTATCATTTCTACCTGCTTTTGATTGGTTGAGGTAGGTCACATGACCAAGCCCAAGGACCAAGTTCAGGGAAGTTACCTTAATCTTAGATGAGTGAAACCACCAAGACACAAGGCAAAGAGCATGGATACAGGGGTGTGAAGGTTTGGGGTTCAATAATTCAATCTACCACAAGGCAAGAGCAGAAAATAATGACTGAGAACTTGAGACAAATTGAGGTGGAGAAGACCTCGCGGGTCTATTGAAAATTTTTGGTCTTTCTCTTAAGAACAATGGAAAGCTATTGGAAATATATGTAGCATGACAGTGATTTGGACTCTGAAGTCATCCTCTGGCTGCTGTAAGGAAGCAGATTGGACAAGGACACGAAATGATAAAAATTCCACATGTCTGATAGCTTTCAATCCTGCGTGTGTTTGAATGTGTGTGACTGTGTGTTTATGCCGCTACATTTACACACCCAGTTCTTTCTCGGAGAGGTGATGCCCTAGGATTTATCACTGCACACATCTTAAGAGCAGCTTCTCTGTACATTGACTGGTACAGCAACTCTACTACTCCATCTCTCAAGCTCCCTGAGATTCACACTTTTACGGCAGGGAGAGCAGGAAGATTTCCACATGTTTTACAAGTGTCCATTTATTTCACTCCCGAGAGGTGTCTCCCTTATTGTTGTAATCGCCATCATAACAATACCAGTTTCCAAACATTCTGTATTTTAAGTTTGCAGAGGATTTTATCCACGGGCCCCAGGAGATAGCACAGGAAGCTTCAGCCCCGTTTGATAGATGCTGAGGGTTGGAGAGGTTGTCTGGTCGACTTGTTCACAATATCAAGAATAGATGAATCTGAAGCCAGTTATCTGCACTCAAAACCCATAGCTAGCTTTTCAGCCAGTTCCCCTGTCTGACCTGGTCATCATATTCCGATCAGTAAGTCCAGCCAATGCTGTTTTTCTAAGACTGTTTGACCAGATGGGGCAGCAACTACCCTAAGAGGTAGGTTCAGAAACGGGGCTATACCCAAGTCCCGGGGTTCCTCCAAACACCTACAAACATTCCTGAAAGCCCCTGGCTTCCCTCAGTCAAGAGAAACATCCATCTGAAGGGTAATCAGCCAGAAAAACCTGTTTGCCAGCAAAATTTCACCATTTTCACAAAGACACAGAAAGAGAGGGGCTGTGTGATTTGAACAGCCATCAGCCTGAGTGGCAAGGAATACAGTCTGACTTTCTTGCATCACTACGGAACCACACTTCAGACTCAATGGCTTAAGTCTGCACTCGGCCACCATGGGGAGGAAACATGGTGGGGAGAAAGGATCACACATTGTCGAACACAGAAAACAAGCGTGCACAGCAGGACTGCAAGTTTGCAAGGCTGGGGTGAAACCTCAAGCTGTTTCCCTCTTGTCAGCCTCTTTGAATGGGAGGGCAAGATTTACTGCTAGCACTGGAAGATGGCTTTTTACAGCCATCGCAAATGGATTGGAGACGGCAGAGCAGTAGACTGCCCTGACCACGGAGGGACTGCAGAAGGCTCGTTTAAAGACCTATCCAACATCACGGACACAATAAAGTGGCGCTCCTTGCCAGCGAAGAGCACGGAGGATTCGGCTGGAACCTTTGGGGGCCAAGACCCTTACACACAAAGCCAAATTGCTGAGGGTTTCAAGATGTAAATGTTTTCAGTACACTTGCTCAGCCTGGCAGTTTCTGTCTATTTAGCAAGATCTGTCTGCAGTGTAGGCAAAAGTCTTGAGGTCCAGTTGATGGGCGACTGCATTTATTATTGATAAAGGTGAAGGAAAAATGGCTTGTGTCTGGGTAGCACCTGGCCCAACAGATTTACTGTTTACATAGCAGATATTTGTAATTTACCCCAAGCTGCCACATGCTACTATTTCCCTGTGGATTGCCCATTTTTGTCTAGCTTAGTCTCTCTTTTTTGATAGGCTGGTTCCTAACATGTTGAATGAAATATAAATTATTAAAAGACATTCCATGTATATTAATTTATTTAAAAAGAAATCCTGAAAAAATATATTCTGGCATGAATAATATATTTCACAAAACAAAAGAAAGTGAGGCATCAGTCAAAACTATACATACATATATATATATATATATATATACACACACGTATATTAATATAACTAGGATACATGTTGTTACCATGGTGACTTATGAGGAGAGGAAGTAGGAGAGAGTTATAGGAGAGAGAATTACTTTTCACCCTACCATTTTGTACTTCTTACATTTGATATCCTGTACATATACACACAACCTACTCAAAAGGAAACAATACTTTTATTTATTTTAACGATATGTATGGGGGAACAAAAGGAAAGTGATTATTATTAGAGTTGTTATTAAGTTTTTCTCTAGATTTCAGATTTATCCCATGAACATATTTTTTTTTAATGTGCTTCTTTGCTTCTTCATTAATGGGTAATACATCCATAAATGACACACTTCCAAATAGTTTACAGCTGAAAGTAGGTTCACCTCCAGTTCTGGTTTCCAAGTTCAATTCCCCGTAGGAAACCAGTGTCTCTAGAGAAATATTTATGTGAAAATAATAGTGAGGGTTTTATTTGGAACATGGGTCCGGTGTCAGCTTGGGAAATATGGTGATGAGAATATATATGAAAAGGGGTATACGTGTGTGAGGAGGTGAGGGTGAGATTTGTAAATGCTTAAAGGTAGCTCAGGCCTGAGGATCTGTACACCCGGGGCAGCCCCGCCATCACCACTGACGCACCTTCAGGCTCAGCTCTGAGGGGGACCAAGCCCCATTGCTCTGGAACCCAGGACAAAGGCAAGCTGAGCTGGTCGCCAGCGTATGGAGGGCGGCTGGGCGTGAGAGGGTTTGCCTGGGAGGGAACCCAAGACTGAACAGCCTCCAGTGTCTTCCTTCTGGTTTCTTTTTTTTCCTTCCCCCTCTATAAACAAGTGATTAATGCCTTGCAAAAAGGCACAGACACACCTTCCCCTCCGCAAGGGAGCCCCTGCCAGATTCCCTAGCCTTAATTCTGCTGTGAACACTCATGGGGGGGAGGGGTGAAGAATAAATCCCCTCCTTCAGGAAGCAGACCTGAGGGCAATGTGGTTTGTTTAAAATCTCCCGTTGGCTCTGATGGAGTGAGTACTTTAAAATGAAAAGTGAAAAAAAACAAAAACAAAAACAATTCGCCTTTCCCTGAAGCAGCTTCCGGTTTGTAAACCTCTCTGCATAGGACCCTCCCAAATGGACCCAGCTGTGGCAGAATCTTCCTTTCCTTCTCCCAGCACCGGTGAACAGTTGGGAGGTGGCGGGGTGGGGGGGGGGGGCGGGGTAAGGGGGAGAGAGAGGGGGTCCGATGGATCAACATTTTCAGAGAGTTTCACAGGCTCCTTTTTCATTTGGTTCGCAAGAGGCATCCTGACTGAATTAAGAAATAAATTCCTTACACCTGAAACTAACACAATATTGTAAATCAACTATAATCCCATACAAATTTTTTTAAAAGAAAGAGAAGAAAGAAATTCCTGATGATGTTGTGGACACCCCTGGATTAGAAACGGGCTGACCACCAAGTACAGGAAGAAATTCCCGGCACATTTGTTTGTAAAGGTTATCACTTTTAATTTCCAGTTGAGTGCAGTTCAATTATGTATCATATGTCAAATTCAAGAGAAGAGATATATCATTTAGAAGCGTGAAAATTTAGATAGTGGACGGTGTCTACTCAAACCTTAGTGATGTGTAGTTTAGTTTAGTGATGTGGTGTCCTCTCGAGAAATTTGGGAGTATTTCACATAATAAATGAAGACGAAATGAAAGAAATGAAATATCACTGTTGTGCAAACCCCTAATGAAATAATGGATCCATCCTAAAAACAGTCGCCAGCAGCTACTCATAAACCAAGAAGAAAGACAAGTGATATTGCAAGTCTTTTGATGGAAGTACACACCATCAGGAATTCCCTGGCGGTCCAGTGGTTAAGACTCCACGCTTCCACTGCAGGGGGCACGGGTGCAATCCCTGGTCAGGGAGATCCCACAAGCCGCACAGCGCGGCCAAAAATAAATAAATAAATAAAAAGTAAAAGTTAAAAAAAAAAAAAAAAAGAAGAAGAAGTACATACCGCCATCCATGAAGCCGATTTGCCAAAAGAATCAACTCTGAGGCTCATCAAACATCTCTGTCTAACCACTAGTCTATAGGAAATACAAGGGACAGAGAAACACAATAAATGATACTACAGGGTTGCAAATGGCAACAGCCAGAATGATTCCATTATTTCTATTTATAATTTTTTCAGGGAAAAAAAATGGGAAGTGGATGTAAGAGATACATAATCAAAAACAATGTAGACACATTGCCTGTAACCTAACTGGAACAAACCAACTGTGATAAAATAAGAAGAATGAGACGACTGGGAACTACTGAGTACTAACTGGGTATTTCATAAGATTACCCAGTCATTGCTTTTGGGGTGTGTGTGTGATAACAGTCTTGTAGTTGTTTTTTAAAATTTTTATTCTTATTTTTTGGAGACACACACCGAAGTATTTACAAATGAAATGATATGGTGTCTGCATTTGCATTAAAACAATCCAGTGAGGGTACGTAAATGAAACAAGATGGGCCATGAGTTGATAATTATTGAAGTGGTGGTGGGTATATGGGAATTCCTTCTACCAGTTGCTGTACTCTTTTATGTTGCAAATGTTTCAGTAAAAAAAAGTTTGGAGGGAATTCCCTGGTGGTCCAGTGTTTAGGACTCTGTACTTCCACTGCAGGGGGCGTGGGTTCTATCCCTGGTCAGGGAACTAAGATCCCACAAGCTGAGCAGCATGGCCAAATTAAAAAGAAGAAAAAAAAAGTTTGGAGACCACTAGCCCAGACCATGAAAACCAACAGACATATGACCCTTACTCTGACCAAATGGTGCCAAGGAGCAGGTTGGCTGAGGAGGAGTGAAGAAATCTAATATTTATTGCATACAAATTCTGTGCCAAGCATTAGAATAAATTCTCTCTCCTGAGTGATTTTGTCTTTCCTGTTCATCAATTGTGGGCAACCGATCTGCTTGGCTCCATTTTATAGATGAGGAAACTGAGGCCCAGAGAGCCAAAGTGACTTGCCATATGATGCCAAGACAAGATTAGGCGCTGATGAGCTAGGACGTCTAGGCATTAGGATTTATTTTTCTTTGTGACCTTGGACAATTACTTTTCCTCTCTGGGCCTCAGTTTCCCCAGTCTTAGAAGACTGAGCTCATGACTCATAGGGTAAAGTTTACTCTTTGGTGTTCTTCTGCCACTCCTCCATGACCTTCCTGTTTCTTCCTTTCTTCTGTCTTCCCAGGAATGTGTCAGAGGCAACCTGGTATGGAAGAAAGAGAAATTGAGTCCTGGGTTCAAATTCTAATTCTGCCTTATGCAGACCTTGGTAAGTCACTTAACCTCTCTGAGCCTCACCTTCCCCAACAATAAAATAGGGACGAAAATAAGAACTACCTAGAATGATGGAGACGATGGACAAAGAGTGCCCAGCTCAGAATCCAGGATTGTGTTCAAGTAAATGTGGGTCTCCTGCACCTGTCTTCTCTCTCACACTTCCTTTAAAAATGAAGCCCCCAGGAATTCCTTGGCGGTGCAGTGGTTAGGACTCCGAGCTTCCACTGCAGGGGGCACGGGTTCGATCCCTGTTCGGGGAACTAAGAGCCCGCATGCTGCGTGTGCGGTGTGGCCAAAAATAAATAAATAAAAATAAAATAAAATAATAAAAAATAAAATAAAAATGAAGCCCCCCCCATCTGCCATTCACAACTCCCTTTTCTGATTTATTTTTTTCCATATGACTCATCACCACTAAACATTTATTTTTCCTCTTTATTTTGTTTCTCATTAGTCTCTCCCACATTAGAAGGTCCTTGGGGACAATTATTTTTATGTGCTAGGCTCGCTGCTATATCCTTAGCCCTAGATGCATATGGGCCCTTGGTAAATATTTGCTAAGGAATGAATGAGTTGAGTGAATGGATATTAGAGCCTGTAATGGGACCTTTAGATAAGGTCCACTGCAAGCCAAGAACAGGGCACAGGTCTTGCACAGAGTAGCTGGTCCATAAATACTTTTGTTCTCCTTTTACTGGGACCCCAGAATCTGCTGAGGTTACCTCATTCAACGTCAAGCTACACTCCATTTACCTGAGGGCGTTCTGACAGTTTCCAGCTTTCTTGTTTCTGGTTATCCCTAAATAAGCCTTCAAGTGCCTGTCCCAGTAGCTCAGAGTTCTTTGCACTGTATTTCACCGAGGAGAGTGACAGCTACTGTCCTGGGGCCATTTGCAACTTCCCTGATCACAGAGGTTTGACTAAGTGCTTTGTTTAAAGGCAAAAAATGCATCAGCTCAGTGTCTTAACCCTTACGAAGGGGTTACCCAATGCTAAGGTCGGACTTGTCCACACTCTTTGGGGCAAAAGAGCTGTGCAGGAGTTATTGTGTTGGTGGAGAGGAAGGGGCAGCGATCTTTTGTCTAGGTGGGAAAGCTGAGGTTTTAGAGGGGGCAGAGCTGCCTAGAATATCACCCCGGAGGTGGAGTGTGGGTGTGTTAGGATGGAGGCATTGATGAACACTTTGGGGAGAAAATTCCCTTCTCTGAGCCAAACCATCCCAAGCCGGCCCTCGCTCCCCTCTGGGCCTACTGAGAAATATTCCTTGAGATGTTGTTGATAATTTCTTTCCTTTCTGCCTGAGCTCGTGGGATCTGGAGATTGCGCCGGCTTTCAAAGCTATGGCTCTTTCCCAGGAGAACCTTCCTCAGAGACCAAAAGCCCAATTCATTCCCTCTACACTTCAGGGGTTCTTACCCTGCTCTCCTCCAATGACCTCTTACAGGGGTGTCCCCGAATAGAATCCAGGCATCTGTGAACTTGGATGACTCGCAGTGAAATCAGTATTTTCTTCCATTATGAATATAGGTGACCACCCACGGGAAGACTTGCACTGGCTATGACCTGGTCACCAAAAGAATCACAGGTATTTTCACAATCGCGTTACAGGTGTAACTGAGATCCCCAAATGCTGTTTTGCTCAACCTGACTTCAAAGGTACAATATCAGAGCCATGGCTAGATTGTGTGATTTAATGCGTTCGTAAGGAGCATATATGTTACTATATATATTTATTTAGTAACTATGTTACTATTATATTTTTAATATTGCTTTTATTTAAAATTGTAATCCTATGTCTTGTAAAAAGAGAATTCCAAGGCGGTATCCACAGGCTTCACGAGATTGCCCAAGGGGTCTGTGGCCCAAAAATGTGGTGAAGCCATTCTTGGTGATGGAGAAAACAAAGGGAGGGTTTGAGCCATGATTCTCAGGCTCAGGGAAGAGCAGAACCTAGAAACCCCAAATCAGAGCACAGGATGCTTGATGCTGTGGTAGCATTAAAAAGCTCTAGGAAAGCACGCTGAGCAGTGCTCTCCAAAGCATCAAAAGGGGTACGAGGGTGGGAGCTGAACATAGCTTTATATGGAACTAAATCCCCGAGGAAGAGAACCATTCCTCTTTCAACTCTTTTTCGGACCTTCGGACTAAGTCCAGGCTCAGATGAGCGCCCACCTACCTGTCTCAATCACCCTTCTAACAATCACTGTAGCATCAGCAAAGCGAGAGCAAACCTCGAGCTCAGAGCCTTGTAATGTTGCTTTCTTTCCACAGCTCACCATTTTCCAGGTTCCTTCTACTGCTGGGAAGTGAGACACAAGTTTGATTTATGGTATCCAGATAAAGATTTCATTTTCAACAAGTTAGGTGTTTTGAAAAAGTGAGTAGATGTGGACTTCCCTGGCGGTCCAGGGGTTAAGACTCCGTGCTTCCACCGCAGGGGGCACAGGTTCGATCCCTGATCAAGGAACAAAGATCCCGTATAACACACGGTGCGGCCAAAAAAAAAAAAAAAAAAAAAAAGTGAGTAGATGACTGAAACATATGTTAAGGAAATCACTGTGAAGGTGAAACCAAATTATATAAAAAGATCTCCCTCCCCAGCCACTCCCAATTTTACCAGTAATGGAATGGAGGCCAGATACTTGCCCAGTGCCTGCTAATTCTCAGGCAAAGTGCCTGCTTTCCCCTGTGGCTTCTCTGGCAGCCCGTGGCCTGTAATCTGCTCCCTCTCAACCTCCTAGACCTCTGTGGGGCTGAGGGGAGAAAGTCGGAGACTCAAAGTTCCCAGCATGGGTGTCAAACATGCCTTCTGAGTGCCCTGGCTCCAGGGTCCCCCGTCCTGAAGGACCCAGCTGAGTGGGCCTTTCATCGGCCTCTGAGAGGTGGCAACAAGCGTCGGGGCAGAATGCCTGCTGCCCGCTGCCCCCACTTCTGCAGACCTGGCCAAGCGCTGGGAAGACTGGAAGCAAGATTCCAGAGGCATCTGGATATTATCAGTCACTCAACTGTCTGGCCAGTAGGCTGTGGTGGGGCTGGTGGCAGGGGGCAGAAACTGGCTGGAGGGCAGAGTTAGGAATCCCACACAGATTCCTGGGGCCAGACCCAGCTCCCGGTGGGGAGGGAGGAGGGTGGCTGTGATGGACCGGCCGAAAAGCCTGCACCCTGCCCAGCCCTCATTAGGCGGTAGCACCAAAGGGATCAGAAAGTCAAATGATGACATTTACCTGATAGAGGAAACAGACAAGGTGGGAGGGGGTTGGTGGGCCGTGGGGAGTGAGCAGCCCTTGAGGACAGCAACAGGGAAGGGGGGTGGGAGGGGGTGGGCAGAGCTTGCCCTCTGGTCCACTTGAAGATTCCTGCTTCAAAACTAACCCTGATGGCTTCCAGACAAGTCGGCACCAAGGGTCATTTCTGGAGGCTGTAAGTGTTGCCAATGGCAGCTGTAAGGACAGGTGTAAATCTGTCCATGCATTCCTCCCCATTCCCCCTCCCAGCTTTCTGCACCTGAAGCAGGTCCCCTCTATAACTACAAGCCCACTCAGGAGGCCTAAACACACACCCACACCCACACCCACACACACACACACACACACACACACACACACACACGAGCACGCATGCCCACAGTTAATGCTTGGCCTGCCTTGTGGGGGTACAATTTTTTTTTTTTTTTTTTTTTTTTTTTTAGTGCTCCTTTAAAGCAAACTCTATCGGCTGTTTGTTAAAGCAAAGCAAACACAAGCCTTGCAAGAAGACCAAGAAGAAGCAGCAGGAGGAGGAGGAAGAAAAAGGAAAAGAAATCCTTTTATTTGCTACCATGAAAATGTCCTTTTAAAATACTTTTCTTTTTTTTTAAACATCTTTATTGGAGTATAATTGCTTTACAATGTGTGTTAGTTTCTGCTTTATAACAAAGTGAATCAGTTATACATATACATATGTTCCCATATCTCTTCCCTCTTGCGTCTCCCTCCCTCCCACCCTCCCTATCCCACCCCTCTAGGTGGTCACAAAGCACAGAGCTGATCTCCCTGTGCTATGCGCTGCTTCCCAGTAGCTATCTATTTTACATTTGGTAGTGTATATATGTCCATGACACTCTCTCACTTCGTCCCAGCTTACCCTTCCCCCTCCCCGTGTCCTCAAGTCCATTCTCTAGTAGGTCTGTGTCTTTATTCCCGTCTTGCCACTAGGTTCTTCATGACCTTTTGTTTTTTTCCTTAGATTCCATATATATGTGTTAGCATACTGTATTTGTTTTTCTCTTTCTGACTTACTTCACTCTGTATGACAGACTCTAACTCCATCCACCTCACTACAAATATCTCCATTTCATTTCTTTTTATGGCTGAGTAATATTCCATTGTATATATGTGCCACATCTTCTTTATCCATTCATCCGATGATGGACACAGGTTGCTTCCATGTCCTGGCTATTGTAAATAGAGCTGCAATGAACATTTTGGTACATGACTCTTTTTGAATTATGGTTTTCTCAGGGCATATGCCCAGTAGTGGGATTGCTGGGTCATATGGTAGTTCTATTTTTAGTTTTTTAAGGAACCTCCATACTGTTCTCCATAGTGGCTGTATCAATTTACATTCCCACCAACAGTACAAGAGTGTTCCCTTTTCTCCTCACCCTCTCCAGCATTTATAGTTTCTAGATTTTTTGATGATGGCCATTCTGACCGGTGTGAGACGATATCTCATTGTAGTTTTGATTTGCATTTCTCTAATGATTAATGATGTTGAGCATTCTTTCATGTGTCTGTTGGCAATCTGTATATCTTCTTTGGAGAAATGTCTATTTAGGTCTTCTGCCCATTTTTGGATTGGGTTGTTTGTTTTTTTGTTATTGAGCTGCATGAGCTGCTTGTAAATCTTGGAGATTAATCCTTTGTCAGTTGCTTCATTTGCAAATATTTTCTCCCATTCGGAGGGTTGTCTTTTGGTCTTGTTTATGGTTTCCTTTGCTGTGCAAAAGCTTTTAAGTTTCACAGCAATCAGAGAAGAAAAAGAAAGAAAAGGAATCCAAATCGGAAAAGAAGAAGTAAAGCTGTCACTGTTTGCAGATGACATGATACTATACATAGAGAATCCTGAAGATGCTACCAGAAAACTACTAGAGCTAATCAATGAATTTGGTAAAGTAGCAGGATACAAAATTAATGCACAGAAATCTCTTGCATTCCTATACACTAATGATGAAAAATCTGAAAGTGAAATTAAGAAAACACTCCCGTTTACCACTGCAACAAAAAGAATAAAAATATCTAGGAATAAACCTACCTAAGGAGACAAAAGACCTGTATGCAGAAAATTATAAGACACTGATGAAAGAAATTAAAGATGATACAAATAGATGGAGAGATATACCATGTTCTTGGATTGGAAGAATCAACATTGTGAAAATGACTCTACTACCCAAAGCAATCTACAGATTCAATGCAATCCCTATCAAACTACCACTGGCATTTTTCACAGAACTAGAACAAAAAATTTCACAATTTGTATGGAAACACAATAGACCCCGAATAGCCAAAGCAATCTTGAGAACGAAAAATGGAGCTGGAGGAATCAGGCTCCCTGATTTCAGACTATATTACAAAGCTACAGTAATCAAGACAGTTTGGTACTGGCACAAAAACAGAAATATAGATCAATGGAACAGGATAGAAAGCTCAGAGCTAAACCCACGCACATATGGTCACCTTATCTTTGATAAAGGAGGCAAGCATATACAGTGGAGAAAAGACAGCCTCTTCAATAAGTGGTGCTGGGAAAACTGGACAGGTACATGTAAAAGTATGAAATTAGAACACTCCCTGACACCATACACAAAAATAAACTCAAAATGGATTAAAGACCTAAGTGTAAGGCCAGACACTATCAAACTCTTAGAGGAAAACATAGGCAGAACACTCTATGACATAAATCACAGCAAGATCCTTTTTGACCCAGCTCCTAGAGAAATGGAAATAAAAACACAAATAAACAAATGGGACCTAATGAAACTTAAAAGCTTTTGCACAGTAAAATACCTTTCTTAGCAGACTGGGAGGCCAGTAAGGGAAGCAGGGCCAGAGGGAAGATGAGCCCTGGTTTACTTGAACCAGTTGGAGTGATGCTTCGGGGAGGGGGGAAACGTCACCTTAACCAGGCTCCTCTCTAGTATCTAACCCACCGCCTCATCTCTCACCACTTTCCCCTGGTTAAACAAAGATCTGCTTTCCCAGGAGTAGCTGGGGACGTTCCCCATCCACGCCCCCCCATCCTCCTCCAGAGGGAGCAGCTAAGAAATTGCACGCACAGCCCCTCTCCATCTCGCCCAGTGCACTCTGGGAATCTGGAGGACTCTGGCGGGATGTTTCCTCTTCTTGGCCAACTGGACCCTACCAACCAAACCTTCCTTGTGGGTTTGAGTGGCTATGTGTTGGGGGAGGAGAGAGGCTTCCATGCCAAGCCGATGGCAAAGAGAGAAACGCATTGTCTTTTTCCGCACTGACTCAGAAGCTCTCAGCCACACATTCCCCCACCCCTACCCCAAAGGCCTTGTAGGGGGCCCCTGGAAACCCCTAATGAATGATAACTTATCTCCTAAATTGCTGGTATCTGACGCTTCGTATGGTTTAAAAACCATATTCCCTTAAGGCTGGAGGCTACTTCGGGTACTGGTCAGTTGGAGCAGCTCAATCATGATTTGATGGAGGCATTTATACTGTGCTAGATAATCTTCTAGCAAGTTAAGGAATATGTCGGGAGAGGGGGCCAGGGCTTGTGGCTGGGCTGCCCCAGACCTCACTGGGCTATCGTTTCCCCACCATCTCTCTTCTCTCTCCTTGGGGGCATTCCTTTTCCATGCTCTTTCCTTCTGTCCCACATTTTCCTCTGTCGTTCGTTCTCTGTGCTTCTAGTTGCTTTTCTCTTTGTCGCCTGAGTTTATCTCTCTGCCTCTCCCAGTCTCTCCAGGTGGGTAAGAGTCTCTGTCTATCTCTCGGTGTCTATCTGTCTCCCTCTGTTTTCTCCTTCCTCCCTTCTCCCCAAGTGTCCCCTCTCTCTCTTGCTTTCACTCTCTCCACACTCCCTGTCGTCATCCTTCTCCATCTCTCCGAATTTCCTTTCTCATCACTCCCCTCCCCCACCCGCTCTCAGCCTGGGAAGGAGTGGTCCCAGTGTCCTTGAGGATTGAGGAAGGGGATGGTGGACTGCTGCTGACTACAAATTGGGCAGCTGCGGTCTGAGCCTGAGAGTGTGGGGTCATCAGCCATACACAGCGTCGCTGAGAGCCACGAGGCGTTCAGGACCCCCCCGAGGAGCCTGAAATCCCTTCCAGCCCCGGTCACAGGCAGCCCCCTCCCCATTTACGGAGCTCCTTGCCCTGGGGGCTCTGCCCAAGGACGCTCCAGGCACCCAATCACGTTCCTTCATTTTCCACAGGTGCTATTCCCTCAATAGATCTGACAAACTTTTTTTCTCAGGTCAGGAGATGGAAATGGCCTGGGGCAGATGGGGGTTGGTGGAAAAGGCATTGGAGCCCAAGTCAGGACACCTGGTCTCCAAGCCCTACTGGGACCTGAACTCCAATGCAAGGGGAGGAAGGGAGCACTGTCTCTCTTGGATCACTTGCGGTTTTGAGATCCTGAGATTCAGGAAAGGAGCCCACAGTGGCACTAAGCCTGGATTGGGAGGCTTGAGGAAGGCTCTCACTGTAGGATCAACTTGGGAGGAGGACAAGGAATGGGGCTTCAGGCTGAGCTGGAAACGGAACTGGGTAAGAGAGCAATGCTAATAGAGAGAGGGCTTAATATATGCTAGGTAGTCTTCTAAGAAAAAGAATATGTTCTTCAGGATACCCTAAATATATATAGTATATATTTTTAGTATATATGTGATGTACTAAGTATATATACACTGAGTCTATACTTTTAGTAAATACATATATAATATATACTAAGTATATACTGATTGTATCTATTATATATAGATAGTTATATAGAGAGAGATGTAGATATATAGATTGTCATATGATATATAGAGAGAGGGACAGAGAGATTAGGGTGCCCAAACAGCTAATGCTTAATGAGCACTTACTATGTGCCAGGGGTTAGACTGAGTGCTGTACACACATGATCTCATTTACTCCTTGCCTTGGTCCTCTGTGGCAGGACCTATTATCCCCAGTTTTCAGAGGAGGCATCTGAAGCTCAGAAGAGTTAAGGGACTCTTCCAAAGCTCCAAGGCTCTAACAGGGCCCCTTTTAAAGCTCAGTAGGAGGTGTGCCAACACTTTGCTGGAACACACCTTGTCTGAGGCTGCACATGTACCAGGGCCAGCAGCAATTACAGTGGAGCGGGCAGCCCCACGGGCAACCAGCCCTCCCCACACCTGAGCGCGCACCTGCTGTCTAGGACCTGGATTGTCCTCGCCTCCAGGTAGCCGGGCACACTACGCGGCCAACTGAGCCCGACCAGTCTGTAGGTCGCGCCTGGGGGAGACTGGGGTCGTGGAAGTGGATAACAGCCCTCGGAGAGGGGGAGCGGGAGAGGGCGGGCGGCCGTGGTTCCAGTCTTGACTCCCCTCCACACACGGGAACCGCGGTGCCGCCACCACCCAATCCGTTGGCCATTCCTCCTCTCCCAACTGGTTCGTCTGTCGCTTCTCTGATCTGAAAGGGGCGGAGAAACTGAGGCCCAAAGCAGTTTGCGCCAAACGCTTGCGCCAAGCTCGCCAAGCTCTTGCGTGCGCGCCTGGCAGGGACTTGGCGAGCGGAAACCACAGTCCCTGGCCTCCCGCGAGGGGCAGGAAGCGAATGCCAAGCGCGGCGCGGGCACCTTGGGGCCTTGAGCGAAGCCAAAGTCGGTGAAGCGAGCAAAGGAAGAAAGAAAAAACGCGGTTCCGGACTGCTGTTTGGAACGCAGGCATTCATCGAATCATCCACTGGGGTCTGCTCCTAGGACCCCGTGGATGCGGCTTGGGGAGGGGCTGGGCGGGCGGTCGGCGGAGCAGGGAGGGCATGGAATCGGATCGAGTTTGCTTCTGTAGCTCGGATCCTGGCGGTTGGCGGCAGCTGGATGTCATCCCGGCTCCAAGCCTCGAGATGTGAACAGCTACCTGGACAAGTGGAAAAAAGTGGGAGAGATTCTGGCCTCAACTTCCGAGTCCGGATTCGAGGGGGAGGAGGGGAGAAACAGAAAGACTGGTGGGTGGGAGACCAAAGTGGAGACTGAGCTCGAAAGACCAAGAAAGAGGGAAAGAAGTACAGAGTCCGAGAGCGATTCGGGCCTTAGCTCTAAGCTGGAGGAGGCAAGGCGATTCTGGCGACCCTCTTCCAGTACATAAATATTCGGTGCCAGGCCAGCAGGACCTCTGAGGACCCCCTGAGCTCTTGGCGGGATCAAGGGGCAGGCACTGAATGCCTGGTTCAGGGTGAAACCCTTAGCCGTGCCTCTCCTTTGCTGTGTGACTCTAGGAAAATCACTCCACTTCTCTGAGCCCTCAGGTCCACCCCTCTAGTTCAGAAAAGAGCACTGGCACGTGGCACAAAAAGACCTTGAAATAAGTGAGTTTACGATTGGCGTCTCCCCTCCCATCCCTGCAACAGAGCTGCTTTGGACGAAAACACCGGGATCTTCGCTGCCTGGGTTACCGCAGCGTGACTGGAGGAGGTGCTGGAGGAACAAAGTAAGGCAGGCACACCGCAGGCGCTCAGTAGTTGCTTGTGTGTTGCAGGCGTGCCTCAATTCTAAGTCCTCATCGCATGGGGACACGGGTCACGGGTTACCGAAGCCTTTCAAAGCCGTGCGTTATCTCAGAGGATTCTCCTAACCTCAGCCGGGAGCCCGGATCCTAGGTGACCCAAGGATGGAGAGTCGTGTACCCAAGAACACACAGCAGGCCAAGGGCTCCAAAGTCCGTGCTCATTTCCACCCTGTCTCCCCAAGTCAGCCCTTCTTGGCATCCCCAGCGCCGTTCCCAGACCACCCAGCTCCAGATCTGCTAGGCGGAGGCTGGGGCTTTGGAGGGAGACGTCCCAGACGAAGAGCTTGGAGAGAGACGAAGCTGGGAGAGGGGTGGGAAACCCCGAGCAAAGTTCAGGAGAGGGGGCGACGGCAGAGACCGAAAAGGGAAGAGAGAAGCGGAAGGAGGGAGACAGAAAAAGGGAGAGAGACGCGGAAAGCTAGAGCCTGACGGAGCGCGGGAGCGCGCGAGCCCGCTCCGGGGCGCGGGGTGCTGGGCGCCGGGCGCAGGACAGCCCGAGGCGCCCAAGCCGGGTTCCCCGCCGCGCCCCACCCGGCCCAAAGGGGAGCGCCCCACCGACCAATTTGGCTTGCACAAAACCCGCGCCCCAGGGGTCTTTGCCAGGCCGCTGGGGCTTGATTCATTTCTTGACTAATTAACTGGAAGCTATGTCGCCCCTTCTTTCAGGGCCCAATTAATTCGCCGCGGGCGGTGGGGCGGGGGCCTTGCGGCCGAGGCGCCCGCCTGGAGCCCCTTTGTGAAGGGCTGTCTGGACCATATTGATTCTACATACACACACGTCCCCCTCCTTCCTTCGTACAAAAAAAAAAAAAAGTCTTGAAAGCTCTGGATTTCCCAGTTTAAGAAGGTTTGTCAGACTCGGAAACCGACCTCCCCCCCCCCCCATTGCATTTGCTTCCAGAAGGAAGGGACCAAAGGATCAAAGCAGCTGCAGATCTGCCTGGGAAAGGTTTAAATGGAATGTCTCCTCCCTAAAGGGCAAAGAAATACAGGAAACAGGTCACCCCTCTGTACCTACCGTATGTATGCGCGGTGCACCTACGACCTTGTCGTTAAAAGCCAGACAAGAAGTTAGACCATTCCCAGGTTGAATCTCAGATCCACGAGGGACTAACTAGCTGTAGGCGCTCGGGCAAGTCTGTATGTCTCTGCATGACTCAGTTTCCTCATCTGGGAAATGGGCATCATTGAGAAGGCACCTGCCTCCTCGGATTGTTGTATTTGGTGGGCTGATGTGTGGAAAGCTCTTAGAACATTATCTTCCTCGTGGGTATTTCACAAATCTTCTCTCCAATAAATAGGATTTTTTTTAACAAACCCATTTCGCAGATGAGGAACAAAGGGCTAAGGAGAGCGGACCGGCTGCAAAAAGATGCGGGTGTCTGATTCCAAGGCCAAGAAGCTCCAGAACGAAATTTACCAGAGCTTCGAGAGCGCTTGGCGGGCTGGCCGGGAGTGGAGAGCACTCTCCCGCCCTGGTGTTCCTAGAGGCTCCCTCGTGTGAGGCTTGAGGCTTCTTCCCGTCCACCTACCCCCATCCTCGCTCCAGTTCGGTAACTTAAGCCGGGGAGCGGGAAACCCTACATCCCGAAACCTTTTGGGTGGAACCCAGCGCTCAGCAACGAGGGCGATTTCCGAGCGGTCGTCGAAATCATCGAATCGATTGTATTGACCTCGCCGTGGGTCAGCTTGTCTCCTCCATCGATCAACCCAACGAAGTCTAGGACAAAAATATAGACGGAAGGAAATCACAGCCGTCTTTGTAAAGCTGGTGGGAAGTGGGCTTGCCGCTGTGCGAGGGCGCGTGGGTGACTCAAAGCTGTCCCACCCCCTCGCAGCGAGTCGGGGGAATGAGCTTCTCACCCCACTGCCCTTAATTCGATCATTGATTCATTTTTTAGTTTGTTCTATTTTTAAAACAAAGAAACCAAACAAGAATTAAGTTTATTCAATCAAACAACATTTGATGAACACACCGCACGTGCCAGACTGCGCCGGGCATTGGGGTACTGAGGGGAGGGGTCTGCACAGAAACATAAAACCCTGGTGGGGGAGGGGTTGTAGAATCTTCTTTGCTGTCACTTTTCAGCAATGAGACCTTGTAGGAGACTCCCTAGCTCTCTGTCCCACAATTTCTGGTCTGTTAAGGGCAGTAGTGCTGCTCAGTCCTAGGCTAGGTGTACCTGCTGAAAGGAAAAGAAAACAAAAAAAAACAAAAACGGATCGGAGAGTCTAGACGTTAGATCCCTCATCACAGCCCCAAGGCAAGGTCGGAGCTGGGACTAGCAGATCTGGGGATGGCCTTTGCAACCTCAGTGGGTATAAACTTCTGCTCCGCCTAAGCCGGCCCGGGATGACCACACCCGGCCAGGTCAGTAGCGCCACCAGGATTTCCAGGGCTCCCAGACTCTGCTTCTTCCCGGGAGCGAAAATTCACCCAGCCTTCCCTCTCCCCAGAGCGCAGAAGAGCTGGGGGCCGACTTTAGTTCAGCCTTCCTGCCCTAAGACCTTGAGCTTAAGCCCTCTCCCACACCACCTTTCCTGGGCCTTGACTTTCCTCATCTTTAAAATGGGAATTATCTCTCTTTTTTTTAAACTGCAGTGAACAAAGCTCAGGACCATAAGCATCAAGCTGGCGAGGACCCATTTCCTCACCCACGTGTCTCCGGTGCTCAGCAGAGTACAGGGGCAAATAAGCCTCTCGGTCAGTGTTTTGTGGAATGACCAACTGGATGTTTCTATCCACTACACCAAATTTCTCTTCCCACTACCAACTTTTCACTGTCTCATGTCAGAATCTGTCTGGGGGAGCAGCTAACAAATTTAATGCCATTTAAAAAAAAGTACTCTTTGGAAGTGGTCGCTTGTTTTTCATGTGCATGGAGAACCCCCTTTAGTTCGATGCCTTCTTTCCCTTTCTTCACCGACTTCCATTCCTGTATCGAAAGATTGTTTACTGAGCACCTACCAAGTACCAAACACTGTGATCACAGCTGGAGATGTGATGCGTCCCATCCCTCCAGGAGCTTACAAGGTGGAGAACTAATACTAGACTCTCCTACCCAGGCCATGTAGCCGATTCACTTCTTTGGTTAAGGTTGATTTTTTTTTTTCCCTTCTAGCTCTATAAGAAACTTTTGACAAGATTGCAACGTCTAACGCAGTGCCTGTCACACAGAAAGCACTCAGTAAGTGTGGCATGAATTTATTCTTCCCCGAATTGTAGCCCACAGCTCCTCCTTTGGCTGTGCAACAGCCAGCCTGAGGTCTTAAGTGCCTTCAGAGAGACACTCCCAAATGAGGACTCTGGCAATGTGCAGTGCCCCCAAGTCCCCAAGGGGCCAGAGATCAGAGTTCATCCCAGCCCTGAGATTCCCAATTCCAAATACAATTCCGGCTGGTAAGGCCAGCCACTCAGATTAGACGGAGCATACCTGGGCGGGGGGACCACTAGATTGGCCTTTGCAAAAAGGGACATTGGACGGTGAGGTTCTGCAAACCGTGTACCCTTTTTGCATCTCCATTACCTATCTGGCTGTCCTCCTTTCCAGACCACTCCCCTCCAAATGCGAGCGCGCGTGCGCGCGCGCGCACACACACACACACACACACACACACACACACACACACACACCTTTCAGAGTAAACAGGAGCTAGTGCAGGTGACACCTAAGAAACAAGGCACTAGTTTGCCCTGAGAACCATCTTTCCCCACATCCCCGTTCTTGCCCAGCCTCTCTTGGTCCAGCCTCCAGATCTGGCGGGGCTCTGGGTGACCCTCTCCCGCTCCAGCCTCCAGGAACAGCTCCGGTCTCCTGGTGCATCGAGACTGCCACTGTGATCGCTCAAAACCGAGGTGTCAATCCCGCGCGTCGGCGGAGATTCGCTAAGGCCTTGCGGGGTACAGGAGGACGACTGTCCGCCAGCCTCGTCTCCCCCCAGCGCCATCCAGCGGGCGAGACGGCAAGGGCACCCTGGGCAGAGGTTCCGGGCGAGTCCCTCCCGAAACGAGGTACGGAGGTTTCCAAGCGGGAAGCGGTCCCTTCCTCCAGCCACCCCCCACCTCCAAATTAGGGCACATCTATCTCCTACCCTCCCCAAGTACTCCCCTCATTGCTTAAAGCTGATTCGGGTTCACCCAGCGTTCAATCCCCTCCCACCCCCTTTTATTTATGCCCAACATATGCACTGGACAGGGAAGTTTTTAAAGGAAGGGGGAAAAGGGAAAGAAAGAATAGTGGGGGAAATAGTGTTTGCTCCACTGCTTAGAAACTTTCCTGTGGCGGCTCGGGGGTTTCATCCCAGGCTGGGTTGACGCTTTGTCTCTTTTTGTTGCGGACATGTTAAATCCTGCCTTCCTAATTCTACACCCATGACCTTATACTGGCTGGAGTCAGGCGCCTTGATTCCCTGCCCTTGCATGCAACCTGGGCTGGAAAGCCTCCTCCCCCGTGATCCCCGTGGGTGCCAATCCCCCGGTGATGGGTCTCCAGAGTGGCAACTCAGCCGCGGACAGAGCCCTACACGCAGAGGGTGAAAAACACCCCACTTGATACACCCGGAATGTTATCGCTAATTTTTTGGAAAAGTGCCTGTGTACACACATATTACATATATTATTGAGCGGGTTAGCGCAAGACTAAAAACAGCGAACAACACTTGGGGTGGGGTGGGGGCGTATTCTCCAATTCCCTGCTAATTTGTAACAGACAGACTTTATTGCTCCGAGAGAAAAGGAGTAACTGCGGTGCGGCAAAACAAATTTCACTCTGTCTATATTGATCAAATGGGAGTCAGCCCCGTGAGGTGTGATTACAATGCATTTTTAAATCTGAGATTTAATTTCATATTTGGGGCTACTTGGAAGTCCATATATACACACTTGTACCCACATAGAACATCTTAGAAACACACATGCATATTCTATTATGTTTAAATAACGCAGTGAAGTATAGCCTTGAAGTTGGGCCCATAAACTGCTCAGCTAGCTCTCCAAACATTAGGAAGATCTAAACTGAAGCTCAAAAAGCGTCTGGCTCTACTCTCTGAAAGCCCACCTCTGCTCCAGATTCAGCTGGGGGCAATGTTCTGATACCCCAACTAAAGGGAATTTACTTTTTTTTTTCTTATCCCTCTCTCACCCATCTCTACAACTAAAAAACTTTATACTAATTCAACTCTCCAATATCCCTGTTATATAGAAATCTGTCCCATTCCCTTAAAAAAAAAGAAAAAGAATTCATAACCCACATTCAAAAGGCCTTTCATTGACTCCAACAATTCTCAGTTCTAGACGGAGGAATGAACGCATTAATACAGGGACATAAAAGTGAGTGCAACATCATATATTTACTTGTCTAATAGAAAAATCCTAACTCTGCTGCACCGTCCTCCCCCCAACACCCCAAAAGAATTAGGATCCAGCCATGGATGGGTGGGTGGGGTAGAAGGGGGGATTGAAATGAAGCCGCTTGGAATGGAAAAAAAAAAAGCAAGGCATTATTTACACCTGCAAACTTTGGACGGTTGTATTCGGCCCCAATTGGCTTAATTGTAAATCTTTTCCGCATGGCCCCAACTCCTGGACGGAACGTCTGGGTTTAATAATGCGCCCGGGTACCCCAGCAGCGCCGGGCTGCAAAGACAGAATCCCCCACCCCACGCCCACTCAGCTCAGAGGTCATTATAGCAGCCCCCTTCCCCCCCCCTCCCAACCCAAACCCTGCTTGAGGTACCAGAAGACCAGACTCAGACTTGTGGGGAACTCATATTTTACCGTCTGAAGACAAGAGAAGCTATTTCAAAAGCAAATATACCCTCCAAGTCAGAAGTGGGAGATGGCGCTCTCCCCCCGCCCGCACCCTCACCCCCATCTCCTGAGTGTTTGACTTGCACCGGGGCCGAGTGGGGAAAGAGAGGCGTCTACACTGGAAGCCAGAAATAGGCTCAGACTCCCCAGGCTGGCAGCGTAGGGCTGACCTGTTCATAGAACTTGCTGCTAAGAAAACATGTAAAAACACACCCCCGCGGTGGGAGAGGAGATGGCTTCCTCCACCCCACCCTCTCTCTGCACGCAGAAAACCTCCCGGGGCTCTCAGCCTGGTTCCCTCCGGAGAATTGCAATTGCAATCCCTTGCAGTTGTTTTTCCACCACTTTGAGAGACAGAGGGTGCTACATGACTCTTTTCTGTTTGGTACCCCCCTCCCCAAGGTCTTTACTATCCCCCCCACTCCCCCCCCAGCCCCCGCCCCGTTAGTCCTTTGCCACCGGAGTAGGGCGGGAGTTAGGAATCGAGGCTGCGGAAAGACACATCGGACGTCCGGGGGAGGTGAGGAGCACCTAACTCAATCTCCGTGATCCCAGTTTTAGGGAAAAGACGTGAGTTCCGCGGGCAGGGCCGACCGCGCTCCCACCCGGGAAGCCCGCCTCGCCCCGCCCCGGCAGCCGCAGAGGGAAGGCAGGTAACCCGCGCAGGGAGCCAATGCCCGCGGTCGCGGGTTCCCGGGCCTGGCGGGACCTTGTCGCGACCGAGAGCCGGGGCAGGCCAGCCTGTCCGAGACCCCTTTGCTTCCCTGCGGGCCAGTGAGGACGTTGGGGCGGGGGGGGGGTCCCCGATCCGAGCTCCGGTCCCCTCCACCCCCGGGTGCGGGTGTAATCCGAGGCCGCGAGCGTCTTCTCTGGTTCCGCGCTGGGCCAGGCCTGGAGCCGCACCGAGGCACGTCCAGCTTCCGTATTTGGAACCGGGGGAGGGGGAGGGGGCAGCGGTAGGTGAAGCCGCCCCCCGCTCCCCCGCCCCGGGCGGAAACCTTCGCCAAAAGGACCTTACGAGGAGCACGGGGCTGTCGCCGTCTCCCACTCCTTCTGGGGGCCCGAAGTTTTCCTTTCTCAAGTGAAAGGAGGAAAGGGCATTAGGAGGGAACGAAGGGGGCAGGTTGGTTCCTAGATCCGTAAGGCTGCTCCTCTCTGCCCTCCCGCCCGCCCACCAGAAGGATTTTTAATATTTGGCTTGGAGATGAAATGAACTGAGGCCTGGGCGCCAGCAAAAGCAACTCTCAGGAGAGGCTCTCTCACAATTCCAAACATTTCCTCGTTCTATGTCAGTGTGTGTCTCTGCCTCCCTCTCTCTTCTTCCTCTAAAACATAAATACAAATTTAAAAAGAAAGGAAACTTCTCTAGCCCTCCTGTATATTCCAAGCCCAAGCTGGAGACTTTTTTAAAGGCTTCTGGGATCTTTAAGGCCAAAACTTTCACCCAAGCCTTCAGCTGCGGTTATGGGCCAGAGGACTGTCCCTCTGGCTTGTACCAATCACTCCCTGGATATCCCACAAGACTCGAACAGGATTTATGTATTATTTGGAGACAAGGATGATTGGGTCAGGAGCAAGGCATCTCCGACTTAAAATGAAGTCACATTGTTGAGGCCTCTAATTTCTTTCACTGACACAGAGGAAGAGGCTCCCCAGGTTGCCAGGTAATTAGCACACAGAGGTGCAGCGACCCCTGCGCAGTTATCTGAGTGGCCGTGGTAGAGGCTCAGTGATCACAGAACGCAGAGTGAGTAAAGGAGCTGGTGCCTGATTCCAAATCGTGAGAGGTGTGTTTGGCCGGAGCGTTGGCAGCCATTCCGTGACAGACAGGCTAGGCCTGGAGTCAGGATCCTGCATCCGCAGCCCAAATCCTGGCCTTGGAAGCAGGTTTGTAAGCCCCCTACCTGCCAAGTCAGCCAGAGGAGCAGGTGAAATCACCTTCAAAACACCCCGTGTCTTAGAACCACAAAAGAGTATATTGTCCGTAAGACTGTACAAGGGAGGAGGAATTTGATCAGTTTCCAATATGACAGTAAAGCCTAGAACACTAAATGCCCACACCCCTCCAATCCCCGAAACCCCATGACCACACAGGCAAGGCAAATTCCTCCCCAAAGCCATCGCTCCCCGAGACAGCTATATCTCTTGGGGGCTTCAGTGGGTATGAAAGAATCTCTGTCAGTGTTACCTCCTTTCCTATCTCTTCACCCTACTGGATTTGGGAGACATGAAAACATTAACTTTGGGAACACAGGCAGATTGTCTGGCTGGCAAGGAGCAGTGGTGAGGCTACGAGAAAGAAATGGAAAGAAAAGAGGAAACACACACACACACAACTTCGGTGCTCACTGGTCCCTTTCATTTATCTCCTGCCTTCCCTCTCTGCTCTCACCCTTTTTAATTGAAACCCAGTAGGGGAAACAGTAATGGATATTGTGCTCAAATTGAGAAAACGTGTCTGTGGCAACCGGGGGACAGTTAGTTCAGCAGATTTGGAGGAGCTGATCTTTCTTTGCCCTGTCAACCTCCCTGACAGTAGCGGTCATCTGATTTGCCATGGCCTCTCACTTACAGATCACCCTGTTTCCTCCGCCCCGTCGGCTCTCACAGGGCAAGACCCCACTGCCCCGGTGCCCCTGGCACCTAACAACAACACCAGAAATCATGGATAGAAGCAAAAGCAGGAAGTCACAGAATTAAGGGCTCCCGTACAGTTGACACCCTCAATCTGCAGTTGGGGGGACTGGAGAATATATTTCCCTTCACCCTTTTTAAAGTATTCTGTCCCCGAGATCTCCACCACCCCCCCAGGCCACATTCTTGGGACACATCGCTGAAGGGCCATTTATACCCTTACCTGTCTCGACTGAAAATCTGGAACGAGGACATTGAAGGAAGAAAGATTTTGGGTGGTCAACGGTGCCCGTGCCCGATGCCTGAGGCCAAAGTCAGCTCTGCCTCTGCGTCTTGCTGATTCTGGGTCAGATAAGATGAGAGGAAAAATTCCCGGCCTCTTCCTAGTGAATTCATTTCTGCTGGACTAAGAAATGTCCATTGCATTATCTTGGTTTTTTTTTTTTTAAGTAATTGGGTAAAACACACAAAGAGAGCATTGAAGATGTAGATTGGTTTGAAATTAGGAATCCACAATTAGTCCCTTTTCCTGACAGAGAGAGAGAGGGGGAAAAAACCTTCACAGATGTATAAGAGGCGTGCTCCCCAGACACACACACACACTTCCTTCATCCTTCCCTCCTTGCTTCCCTTCCAGCTTCTCTAAATCACTAGCCGTTTACAAATTTGCCATTTTGCAGAGTGATCAGCTTTGATGAAAGGTGGGTGCTAATAAGAATAATGCAGAGGGTGAAATCTTTTCATTTTGCCTCTGCCAAAAACATATTTACATTAAAGGGAGGTATGATAAGCATGGATTAAGTGTATAACGAATGATGCTCTAGAAACAGCATAAACCAACTGGCGCCAAAGTGAGCCTCTGTACTAAAAATACTGCTTCCCCAAGCTAGACAACTTTGACAATCTTCTCTCTCTCTCTCACACACACACACACACACTTCAGACTCTTGTACTGAATCGCCCTAATCAATAATTTAGAGGGCTGTCAGAGGACAGGGAAATGTGCCTTACAGGAAAGCCCTGTGCTGCTGGGGCGAGACAGAGGCTAGAAGCTGGGGTTTAGAACCCAACATGCTGCCCTTCACCCTGGGCTCCTGCCTTGGAAAGGAGGGGGAGAGAGAAAGAGAGAGAGAGGATGGGAGATCAGAGCATTGGAACAGGGGTGAGAGCCAGCTCTGGGGAAAAGGGTGACTTTGGGGATACCAAAAGGAGAAAGTGATACTTCCAACCTACACAAATGGGCCCAGCGCTCTTCTGTCTCTGAGGACATATTATCTTCCCAGCCAGGGGTGTGAGGGGAAGGTGTTTGCTTGAATCCCAGGAAGAGGTATCTCCAGCCTGTCATGGTTCCTGGAAAAGAGGAGGGAGGGAGAGAGGGGGGAAATACAGAGGCAATCCAGAAATACAGAAAGGCAGGAGAGAATTCAGAGAGGACCAAGAAAGCCAGAGAAAATAGAAAGGGAGAAGAAGAAAGAATAGAAAAGAGTAAATCAAAAACAGAAAGAATAAGAGAAGTAAAGGCTGGGAGGTAGAGACTGAGGAGACATATAGAAGCCAAGCACAGGATAGATGCCAGGGAGGGAAGAGAAAGTAAAAGAAAACACAGGAAAGACCACAGATCTGCAGTCACAGAATCTTGAAAGACATAGAGAGACAGGAGTGCCAAAAGAAAAAAAAAGAAAGGAAGAGAAACAAATGGGTGCCCTGTCTGATCTAACCAAGAGGATTGTGCCTACCCCCGGAGGGAAGAAAGATGGGGAAACTGACCAAAGAGATTGATCCTGAAGCCTCCAGACCTAAGAAGAACTAGGCTCTTAAAGCAAGTTGGGGGTGGGGGCTGGGGGGGCGGGGGTCGGGCGGGGCGCGACGAGGGAAGATGCGAAACTCCAGAAGGAAGATCAAGCCTCCCAGGTCTGTGAAGTCCTTCTTTGGCTTCAGAGCTGCGTGTGGGAGAGTCAGGGTTTGGGGTAGCACCGGAGTGCTAATGTGGGGAGGAAGGTGCTAGCGGCGATTTGCGGGAGGAAACAAGAGCAGTAACCTAGGCACTCCCGAGGGAGCTGCCTCCCTGAGGTCCGCGATAAGAATATCAGGTCCCGGCTTAGGGGAACTGAGCGCAAAGGAGGATGGGAGTCCTGTAGCGGGCACCTAGTCAGTTTCAACGCTTGTCAATATTAAGAAGAAAAAAAAAGCCTGGTATCCCATGAGCGGGGGACACTGGGCCGAAACAGGGAACCATCTCTACCCAGAAAGCCCCTCCCCAGAAAAAGTTTACGTCTTGACCGACTCCTGTAGTAAACTTCTTAATTAAGCCTGAGACCCCCGGAGAAACCCCTGGATGTCCTCATGTCAACAGAGTTCCCCGTTTAGGGACACCTCGGACTGAAAAAAAGCTCCGCGGCAAACGGTGGGTGAAAGTTTAAGAGGGAATAAGCGTGTAATAGTCCCTCGCCAGACCTCACACATGCTGAGGAGAATATTTACAGCAAACTTGCCAAAGTAAACGACCCCGCCTACCCACCATCCTTTCCCCTTCCACCACCCCCCCCTTTGTAAACTTCAGATAAACACCATTCGGTCACAAAAGGGTCGATTTGCCCCCTATATAGTTTGAGGCAGGCGGTGTCATAGGGAAAAGTGGGATCAGCAGAGGCTTCCTGGGGAATTCTTTGGCAAGACTAGCATTCTCTGCCGCATCCTTGGCCTGGTCTGAGGATAGGTGATTTGGGTGCGCGCGCGCGCGCGCGTGCACATACGCCATTTATTCTGAGGCTCCTCCTGCCCCTCCACTTTAAAATCCGCACTCATACGACTTCTTCACTTTAAACTCTGCAGACATCACAGATTTGGAGAGGTGTGTGTTGGGGTTTTTTTTTAATTAAAAAAAATCAGGCCTACAATTATGTGAATACTCTGCAAAAGATGGAGGAATATTGGGGGGACACCAGAAGTTCCACGCGTCCTCTAGGATTCAAAATTTGGCCCCCTTCTCCCGCTCTTTTAAAGCACCGTTTCTCAGGCTCTGCCCAGGGGCAGGCTCCTTCAGTGTTCCCCGTCTGCCTTTTGTGGAACGTGAGGCGGGGAGAAAGACAGAGAAGATCCAGGGGGTCTGCATGGAGAAAAAAAAAAGACCGTGTAGAGCCCTCGGCTAGAGCCTAAAAGCCCGGGCCCAGGGCGCGCTGGCCTGCGAGTTCTCCCGGCCGCCAGGCCTGGCACAAGTCTTCGGAACGCGCTAGCCAATGTTTAACCCGAATGCGGTGGCCACCAGGCCGCTTTTGTTTGTTCGCAAATTAATCACCCAGCGCACGGCCGGCGCCAGAGTGGGTTTATCACCCACCGGGAGGGGGGCGCGGCGGCCCCGCAGAGACAAAGAGGAGTTCGCACCTTCCCGCTTTTGATCCCAAGTTACTGCGGCCTCCCTGCAAAATACGAGCCTCCTGGGGCCGAGTCTGGGAGGTCAGTCATAATTGGCGGAAGTTTGCAGACCATTAGCAAGATGTCGACATTTTCGATTCAGAACCCCGCAAACTTTCCTCTCCCCCCTCCTCCCTTGTGCGCTGGAGTGGGAGTGGGGGTCAGGAGTGGCAACTGGGGTGACCCCAGGGTTAAGTTAGAGCTACGGGCAAAAATAGGCACGTGAGGGAGGGGGCCGTGTGAGGGGCAGAAATCAAGGCTAGGTCCACCTCCGCCTTAGAGGCCAAAGGCAAGTCGAGATATTTACAAGTGAAATCAGCAAGCTCCCCTCCCACGTCCAAACCGAAGGGAGGCCAGAATGCGGAGGACCGAGTAAAATGTCTCTCTCCTGGGCATCTGGACGCTTGGGGCACCGAGTTGGGGGGTGGGTCAGTCATCTCGTGGTTGCAGAATTACTTTCCTTCTAGTCGGAGCGTCGGGGCAGAGATTGGCCGGCGAGTGCAGGCAAAACCAGACCGGGGGTTTGGGGCCGCTCCTGAAAGCGCAGCGGTGAGGCCCCGGGCTCCGGCGGCCAGCAGTGTGGGGGAGGGGCGGGTTTCAGCCTCCAGAGACTCTTGAAACCCTGTGGTGACCTCCGTGGTCGGTGTAAGAAGGGGGAAGGCCTGGCTTCTCGCACCCTTCGGGATCGGGCCACTAGGGACGCGGGAGGGGGGCGTTGTGAGCCGACACCCTGGCCCCCGCCGCCTCTTGCTCCACCACGGCAGAGAGAGGCCGAGAGGACGCCAGAGAAAGACCGAAAGGGAAAGAAAGGGGCGAAGTGGCGAGCCAGACGGAGTTCGCAGAACCACTCTATTCTCTCTGGTGACTTCAGGGAATTCTTAGCGCTGGCGCCAATCGCTCTTAACCATGTGCGTCAAAAATGCGAGGCTGGAAAATCTTGTCGCCTCAAAAGTTCCGCCCCTATCTCGGCGCGGTTGGCCCACAATGGAATTGCATTTTCACCCCCCACTTGCTCCCACTTCGGAGTCTGGGAGCTGGGGGCTTAGGGGGTACACGAGGCAAAATGTAAGAGAGGACGGTACTGGCTATCGACACATAGACACACACACACACATCCCAAGCCTGGGGTTTCTTAACCCCCTAGGCCGCGCAATCAGCCGTTCCTTCGTTCCACTGGAGGAAGCTCCTAACTCACGAAGGGTAAAAGAATATTGTCCCCAAGATTTCCCTCCATCCAAGCAGGGACGGCCCAACTCACTGGCCCCCAGAAATGGGAAATGTGGGTCTGGGGAATCCTCTGACCCGGACAGGGACCTGCGGTAACAGTTACCAATTCGGCGACAGGTCTGATAGCTAAGATCCGGTTACCTCCCTCCCCTTCACCCTTGCTGAGGCCCCCCACCCTACCTGAATTGGAGCCGGTCACCTCGCCTCTGGGATGGGGGCGTTTCACGATTTGTTTTACAAATTCACCCCCCGACTTCTGGCGAGATAAGTCCCCGGGTGGAGAAAGAACTGAGGCACCAAGAGATAAGTGCGATGCCTGGAGAAGATACAGGGCTGGCGCACCTCCCCCTACCAGCTCCTCACCGAGCCGGCCGCCGAAGGGAGGGAGGCGGCTGGACGGGGACAGGCCCAGAACCTAGTCCCTCGCTGCGCTCACTTTGTTCAGATCTCCCCTCTCCCCTCTGCACTCACACACACATTCAGGTGGAAAACCGGGAGCCCGATTCCAAATGGAAGACGAGATCTAAAAGGGCTGGTAAATGTATTTCAAAAAAGCCCGAGTCCGCCTCCCGGAGTCAGTTGAGCGCAGACCCGGGCAGACGCGCAGGCTAAGTGTTTGCGTGTACGTGGTTTTCGCGGGTGGCTGGGTCCCAGTGGGCCGGCGCGTATTCGCGTACAGATGTGCTAGGAGTGTTTGGGTCTCCGCGCATAGTTTCGCGTGGCGCACGGTGGGGCGGGAGCCCCCACCGGCGTGGGCTGAGATCTGCCCGCATCCGTGTGCTCGGGAGCCCTTGAGCCCTGCTGCCGGGGAGACCGGCACCGAGAGACACCCGAGCTCGGGAGCCCTTTAGTGGCAGCCGGGAGGAGCTTGGCTCCACGTGGGGCTGGAGAGCGCGCAAGCCTGGAGACTCGGCGGCGCTCGCCTCTCCGCGGCGGTCGGCTTTTGTTGCGCCCGGCGGCCGAAGGGCAGCTCGCGGGAGCCTGGGCCGTCCGCTCGGCTCGCCCGGGGCCGGGCTAAGAGGGTGAGCGGGAGAGAGAAACGGCCGCGGCGGCCAGAGGCGAGCCGAGCGCGCGAGAGGCGAGCGCCCCTACCCGGCGCCGGGCGCGCTCTCCGCCTTCCTGGCCCGGCTCGCTCGCTCCCGCCTCCCTCCCCCGTGCTCCATGCCCGGCCTCCTCCCTCGATCCCGGGCTGGATGACTGAGGCATTTCAGACATGGGCTGAGCCAGAGCGAGCGAGCTCTGAGGCTGCGGCGATCTCTCGATAAGCCACCTAGAGGCGACTCGGTGCGCGCGCTCCCCAGTGGCTCCCCGCCCTCCCTCTGATCATGTTGACATATTCACAGGACAGGCAGTAGTACCGATGCGGCGCTGCGACGTTACAGTTTCCGACACCTTCTTTTTATAACTCGGCTCTATCCCCCAGCACTCGACCTGTGAAAACCACGCCTATGCAGCAACACAATTGGTCCGAAAGCGTCAAAGAGCCAATCAAGAGGCCTCCGGCTCTCCGCAGCCCACAGCAGAGCCCGACCTTCTAGACCGCCGAGCAGACGCCCGGGGAATTCTAGAGGCGGAGGAGGGTGGCGAGGAGCTCTCTCTGGCTTTCTCTGGCTCCCTCCCTCTCCTCGCGCTCCCTCTCCCACTCTGTCTCTCTCTCTCTCTCTCTCTCTCTCCCTCTCCCTCTCTCTCTCCCTTCTTTTCATTCCCCTCCTCCCCCCTAAATCCTCCCTGCCCTGCGCGTCTGGACGCAAATTTAGGAAGCGAATTCGCTCACGTTTTAGGACAAGGAAGAGGCGCGGGAGAAGAGCACACCAAGATTCGGATTGAAACCCAGACACCAGGCTCGGAGCGGAGGAAGGAGGAGGAGGGCGAACGGAAGCCCGTTTGCAGTTCAAGTTTTGATAGCGCTGGTAGAAGAGGGCTTCAATCAGAGTTGTTTTTTTTTTTTTTTTTTAAAGGAGAGAGACTTTTTCTGCTCCCTCGCTCGCAGTTCAAGCCGGTCTAGCGCAACTGCAGACGCCTCCTGCGAGCCAAAGGGAGAGGCAGAGAGATAGGGGGCGGGGGAAGAAGAAGGAGAAGAAAAGGTAAAAAGTCTCCTAGGAGAACCGTTCGCATTTGCAACAAAGAACTGGGGGCTGGGGAGGGACTGCCGGGACCGAGGGCTGGCGTGTCTATTTCGAGCCAAGCGGCAGGGCTCCGGCACGAGTCCAGACCCTGCTCGTTCCTCTCGCCTCGTAAACCGACTTCCAGGAGCGGCTTTTTGAAAACGCAAGACACAAGGACAGTCATCCGAGCGACTATGTCTCCTGATTTCTCGCCTTGCCCTCTTTAAAAGCGGCATTCCCTTCCCGAAAAGACACTTCCCCCTCCCCTCACTTTGAGGTGCTTTAGTTGTGATCCCCCCCCTTTTTTTTCTTTCGCTTTTTTTTTTTTTTTCCCCTCCAAACTATGCGCTGCTGTTAAAAAACAAAAACAAAACAAAACAGCAGCTGCGGACTTGTCCCCGGCTGGAGCCCAGCGCCCCGCCTGGAGTGGATGAGCCTCTCCATGAGAGATCCGGTCATTCCTGGGACAAGCATGGCCTACCATCCGTTCCTACCTCACCGGGCGCCGGACTTCGCCATGAGCGCGGTGCTGGGTCACCAGCCGCCCTTCTTCCCCGCGCTGACTCTGCCGCCCAACGGCGCGGCGGCGCTCTCGCTGCCCGGCGCCCTGGCCAAGCCGATCATGGATCAATTGGTGGGGGCGGCCGAGACCGGCATCCCTTTCTCGTCCCTGGGGCCGCAGACACATCTGAGGCCTCTGAAGACCATGGAGCCGGAAGAAGAAGTGGAAGATGACCCCAAGGTGCACCTCGAGGCCAAAGAACTTTGGGATCAGTTCCACAAGCGGGGCACGGAGATGGTCATTACCAAGTCGGGAAGGTAAGCAAGCGGCAAGCAGCGGGCCCCCCTCCCCCAAACTACTGAAGGTTTCTTTCCTCCTTTTCTCTCTCTCCTCCCAGAGCGGTCGGTTTGCCAATTACTCCGGCTTAGAGGCAAACACAGTTCCCCCAGAACTGTGTACCAGAACTGTGTACAGAGACCTCCCCGGGCCCTGCCCCTGTGGTAGGAGATTTCAGCTTACCTGGGCGTCTGCAGCCGGCCGTTTTTCCTACCTGGGTCTGCATCCCGGGTTCCCTACAGGATAGGTAGAATTTTTTCAATGCTGCCCAGACGTCTCTGCTGGAAGAAAGAAAAGCACCCCACTGCAGGAAGTTCAGTGTTTCAAACCTTTCTGGAACATCCTTGTGTCTTTGTAGATGTATTTTTTGTCTGGTTCATTTTGCTCTCGGAGAGAAACACTTAGAGCCCTTTTTGTTTGTGTGGTAGCAGGAGGCCTGGAAGGAGCTGCCCTGCCTTCTCTGCCCTCCAGCCTAGCATCTGGGTCTGGAGGGGGCCTGAGCCTGCCCCTGCCAGCGTCAGAGAGAAACCGAAGGGCATTTGGGGTTTGTCCATACTGCTTCGTGTGTCTGTAATCGAGGGAGAGTTCAACAGGCAATTTTGGCTAATTAAGATTATGTTTGCAGACCCAAGGAGCAAGTAGAGAGCCCCATACTGCTGTTTCATGTGTGAATATTATCAACCACATTTTACATAACGTTTAGAGGTCCTTGCCTGACCAAAATGTGCCTGTCCCTTAAAATCACTGATTTTTTTCTTAAATGGCATTGAAATCTACCAAGGCATAAAGTTGAAGGAATAAAAAGAAAATCCCTCTCTTGAGGTCTTTAGTTTTCTGTGTCTTTCCAAGCTAAATGAGGCCAAAGTTTGCCATAAAATCCTCCAACCCAGAAGACATACAGGCAGTTTCACAGCGACCTGCTCTCTGCTCCCTTTTAAGTCAAAAGTACAGAATGCCAATGCCTCTGGAAAGTAAAAAGCAATTTGGTGGTGGCGTCTTGCCGTTTTGGACTGGCCCGAGCAGTGGGGAGAATGGGGTTAGCAGCGCGATAGGCAGACTGGTGATCAGGCCTGGGCGTCCACCCCAATCTACAGAATTCGTTTTGAGAGCTCACCGAAGTACAGTTTCATTTCGCCAGCAGCGGGACTGCTGTTCCACAGCAGGGAGGGGTGCAACTTGACATTTCTTTTCTTGATACGTTTAACATTTTCTCATCAATGGGTGGTGGAAAAATTCTACCTCGACTGACTGAACTTGACTAAAATCCTACCCAAGCTGTTTACAGCTAGACACCCAGAAAAGGCAGAGGAAAAGGCAGAGGCAGGAATTTCCCTCTAAGGAGGGCAATCTCTAAAGTCATACAAGAGACCAAACAAATTACAAAGAAATTATTAGATGATGTAGAGAAATCCAGTGCCACAATTCATTCGTTTTGAATCTTGGGACATTTAAAATAGAGCCATTTGAGCATATTTAATCCTTCTGTTGTGGAAGGAAACAACTTTGCATCCAGTCGCCCTACTCTGAATGGCACAAGCTCATCAAATGTAATAGAAAGTTTTAAATTTGATTTAAATATTTTAGGTAGAAGATCAAACCCGGGAAACTGAGTGATTTTTTTTTCCTTTTTTCTTCTCTCTTCTCTCCCCTCGTAGGCGAATGTTTCCTCCATTTAAAGTAAGGTGTTCAGGGCTGGATAAAAAAGCCAAATATATTTTGTTGATGGACATTATCGCTGCAGATGACTGTCGGTATAAATTTCACAATTCTCGGTGGATGGTGGCGGGAAAGGCTGACCCTGAAATGCCAAAGAGAATGTACATTCACCCCGACAGCCCTGCTACGGGGGAACAGTGGATGTCCAAAGTTGTCACTTTCCACAAACTGAAACTCACCAACAACATTTCGGACAAACACGGATTTGTAAGTTCCATTGCTTCCCTTTGATAAAATTTTCTCTTTCTTCTCTCTAGCAAAGGCAGTGCTTCCACCTTCCATGTAAAATCAAGAGTTTCTCCCTCGCTCTCAGTTGCCAAGCATAGCAAACTTGCTCGATCCGCAAACAGAGATGGAGAGAGAATTCCAGGGTGTTTCTCTTCAGATAATGGAAGGCCTGGCATTCTGAAAGAAGTGAGGCTCATATTCTATGGCAAGTCCAGGTCTTGGTAACTGTTTGACCTGACAGGGTAGTTAAAAAGCAATCGTGAAGACGTAAACTCAGTGTCAAAGGTAGATGTTCGTAAAGGATTTGTTTTACGATATCAAACTTCTATTTTGAAACCAGCCCTATTGTTGCTTAGGGGAGTTTTAAGGTTCGAAGTCTTGACTATGTTGGTGAGAGGGTGTGAATACAGATTTTGAAAGATGTTCTTCCCTTGGACTAAAAAAGAATTGGGCTTAGGTGAAAATCAGGTTTACTAGAAATGAGACTTAGATTTCCCAGTACAAAAATTGCATGTGTGTTGGGAGTATATGTACGGATTCAGGGAGGGAGTTCCTAGAGACTTTCAGGAGACTTAGATTGCTTGTAAAAGTCAAGCAAAGGACCTTTTGCCCCCTGCCCCTACGCCTCCCCAACATTTCAATAAAATAAACAGAGTGATAAGTGAGGAATAAGCAGAAAGATTAGGCCCAGGAAGACGTGAATGGCGCGGAAATATCTTCAGGGGGCAGGAATTGCATTTGAAGCCCTTGATTTGATTAAGGCATAAATATTCCTCTCTAGAGTTCAGCCTTTCAGGGCTTTAAGTGGATTGGGCTCGTCAATTAGTGGGCACTTAAAAGACTGAATCATTTTGTAAATTAAAATGCATGTTTTTCTCTATCTTTTAAGACTTTGGCCTTCCCAAGTGATCAAGCAACGTGGCAGGGGAATTATAGTTTTGGTACTCAGGTAGGCTAGGGTTCAAGGTACGAATCAACCTTAGATGGTGAGGGTGGGGGAGGACCCTTTGGAAATTGAGGAGCAATTTGGATTCTCCAGAAGATTACATGGGGAGCTGAATGTCCCCACAGAGGTACTCCAAGGAGGTGGGCTCGGTACAAGCGTGGTGCCCTTCGGTGGGGTAGACGTCGGCCTGACAGGGGTCCTAGGGTCCTGTTCTTCCCACTAAATCCTCTTGTGATGTGTGTCTCTCCTCTTCCGGCCCCTGCAGACTATACTGAACTCCATGCATAAATACCAGCCCCGCTTCCACATTGTGAGGGCCAATGACATCTTAAAACTTCCTTATAGTACTTTTCGGACGTACTTGTTCCCCGAAACCGAATTCATCGCTGTGACTGCATACCAGAATGATAAGGTAACCAAAGTCGCTTTTCTTTTTAATCATGATATTAACACCCACTTCCCCTCCCCCCTTTAAGCTGCTCTGGGGAGAGGATAAGAAAGTTACAAGAGCATTGGAATGGGAGTCTGATTTTTCTTTTGTGATTTGACCTTCAGTGGAACTTCGCGGGGAAGGGGCACTGGCACACTGCAGAGGCAGAAGGAAAAAAAAAAAAACTTGACCAGCTAGGAATCCAGTGCTGAGTGAAAAAAAATGCCACGCTAACTTTGCCAGTGAGAAGCTCCTATAACCACCCGTCCTTACTGTTGCCCGCCCCACCCGACCCGGGGCTTTCTCCTGTTGGTTTCAAGGTTCATCCTCTTCCCCTTCAGGAAGAAGGGTCAAGAAATCAGGTTCGAAAGGAACCAGCTAAAATTGAAGGCAAAAGCCATTTGGGATCTTGGGAGGAGAGTCCCAGCAGAGACCAGATTTTCTCCCCTAGCCAGAAATACCGAGTAGCTGGTCTGGTTTTTATTACCTTTTACGCTGCTGTGTTTTTTATGGTGTGTGTGTGTGTGTTTGTTTGGAAAAACCTACTCTGATCACAGGGTCATGCTAATTGAGTTGTCTGAGGCTTTTGAGATGAGGTGACCAAAGTCACCACTTCATTTGAAGGGGTTTTTTCCCCCCTGGGCCTGAGGCCGGGGATTAGGAGTACCCCCAAATGGAACAGCTGGCAGCACCTGGTATGTAAAGCTATGGTGGCCCGAAGGTCATGGGCGTTTGCACAGAGAGACACAGAAAGTGACTCTTGGCTGTGGGTTCACCAGTCGCCAGCTTGGCTGTTAGCAGGCAGTTAATGGGGGCAGGGGGTAGGGGGGTGGGGGGCACCTGAGGACCTCTGCCCTTCAACTTCTGAACCCTGGACCTCAGTGCCAGTCCAGCTCACTAGACGATGATGCCCTACATTTTGAATTCACTCTCACTATGGGTGGGTCCTCTGTGGCCCGCTGACGGGGGTGTTCCAGGTGTGGTTCCTTGGTCTGGAGACTAGGACATCAGGACCTCCTCTCCCTGCAAGAACTGCAAACAGGATTTATTCCAAGAACAAGAATCCATCCAAGGGGCCCTTTTCCCACCTCTAGCGAACTCTGTATACATCATCCGCATCCCCGACCCCACCGCAGGGAAGGGATTTGAAAGATTTCATACTATTTTTCCTTAGCGTGTAAAAATGCACGCACCCTCTAGACCCAGAATCCTATGAATCTAAGTTGTTAACGGAATAATGAAATATAGCATTTTTGATCAAAAGTGGCCATGGGCCTTCTCCACCTAATGGCGGTGGCAGGGCATATAAATGAAAACAAATGTTAACAGTGGTCATTCAGTCCTTCTAAATCTATAATTGTCAATATTGTAATTCCTGAAACATACCCCCCGCCCCCGACACCCAGCAAAAAAATCAAGCCCACGCCAGCACAAGGGTAGTGAAACCCCATAAATCATTTTATTAGATTTACAGAAAAGGTTGGAGGATGTGTTGTGTGTATGTTTGTGCGTGTGTTTTGGGGCAGGAAATATACCATAACATATTTTATGATCATTGCACTGTATAAAAAACTAAAGGAAAGCATAATTTTAAGATCTACAGGTTGCCCTTTGACAGCTTTTCCATTTCTAAGCCCAAGCTGTTGGCTGCCCAGGCAAGGATCATTTCAGCCTGGAATCCCTGGTTTGGCCTCCAATGGGAGATGCCAGCCATGGCACAGTTTCCTTTGGTTTTCCTCCTGGCCCCCTCCAAACTTCTTCTGTGTTCCCCTCTCTCTTTCTCTTCAACCTGGCCTATCCAAATGACTTCTCCGGTGGTTGGAAGTCAGATTTCTAGTAGATTAATGAGTTGGGGGAAACACTCCCAGAACATTCTAGAAAAGGAAGCCAATGTCTCTTTCTTGCTTGTGTCTCCTTCTCCAGATAACTCAGTTAAAAATAGACAACAACCCTTTTGCAAAAGGTTTCCGGGACACTGGAAATGGCAGGAGAGAAAAAAGGTGAGCTGAGACAGTTGTTTCTCAGATAATTTAGAAAATCGCTTTTCTAGGTCCCGACACTCAACTGTTAGAAGTGGGATGCAGGCACTTACCTTGAGAAGGTTGGGGAAGGGTGGGGGAAGGGTGGAAAACAGTTTGATGCCCCTCAGCCAAGAGCTTACCGATTTCGGTACACTACTTTCTCTACCTCTTCCATGTTACCTTAAAGGAAGTTAACTAGGCCACCCCATAGAAAGATGTCTCTGCAAGAAAAGTATCGGGGATACAGATTATATACAGATGCCTATGAATTTCTAATTAGTTTAAGTTCATCCTGGGCAGGTCCCAGGAAAGGACTAAGCCATTCACAAAATGCCTTGGAATTTTTGCAGTCTTGTCTGGCAAATACCCTCAGACAGAACTGAAGCCCCTGGAGACATCTATGGCCCCCTCCTTCTGTGGGGACACATACCATTCTGCATTAAGCCCACAGCTGGCTGGTATATAAAAGAAGCTCTCCCTTCCCCCACCCGCGTTCAAAGAATTTCGAAAATCCAGAAAATCAGCCCCAATTTTTAACCTAGCCCCTGGGGGAGGGGGTGGGCATTAAGAAATAATTTCTCACATCAAAATAGATTTTTTTTTAGTCCGATTAATGTGTTGGTGAACCGATTACAGTAAAGTGCACCATGAAATGACCACTTCTTCCCAATCTCAGCAACCCATGCGGAGTTGGTCCGTTCTTTGTGTTCACTGTTTGCATCCTCCTCTTCCCCTCCGCCTGTGAGGCAGGCTGCTCAGCTGTCTCTGGCTGGCTCCCATCTCCCCTCTTGCTCTTTACTTTTTTTTTTTTTTCATATCATGGTTTATTTCATAAGATGACATCATAATTCATGTCTAAGTCACAAGAACAAAGACTCAAACTCCTCCTGCCTTCCCGTTGAACTCTGAGGGCAGGGAAATCCAGGTACAAATGCATGATCATGAGATGGCCCAACCTGATACCTAGTGGCTCAGGGTCACCAGGTATGGTCCTCCTCCTCATGAAGACATTATCTTCCCATCACCTGGACCTGCAGCTCCCAAGGGAGCAATCAGTAACTCCTGGGGAGGTGTGAGAACTGGAACCAGTGAGGCCCAAAGTTGCTCTTTACTTTTAAACCAGATTTCACTGCCCCAGCCAAAACCCCTTCCCTAATGAAACCCTCTGGTCTTGAGTAAATACACCCAAAAGCCTTCTTTCCCCCTCCGTCCCCCTGGGCGTGTGTGCGCCTCTTTGGAGAGGGTGAGGCGGACCGAGAGGGGAAAATCCTGCTCTGATGTGTAACGCTGGGTGTGTGTGGGCTTCTGCCACAGAAAGCAGCTCACTCTGCAGTCCATGAGGGTGTTCGATGACAGACACAAAAAGGAGAATGGTACCTCCGACGAGTCCTCGAGTGAGCAGGCTGCCTTCAGCTGCTTCGCCCAATCCTCCTCTCCGGCCGTCTCCACCGTAGGGACATCCAACCTCAAAGGTAAGTCTGGCCACCTCTGATTTCTCCAGGTCTTGGAAGCCTGAAGAGTTGGGGGCTGGGGGCGGCACCCACCAGGGAACCTGACCCCTCCAAAGCTTCAGATCCTTCTAGAAGTTTGTAAACAGGAGCCAGATCTCACAAAGGGTGATCAGGTGTGTCCCCCTTCCCTAAGTTCACCTGAGAGCTCAGACCCCTTTCCCCCAGACACTGATTTGGTGGGGGAGGAAGGGGTGGTCTCAGTTCCTGTATCCCCTCTGGGTGGGGGCCTGGAGCATCTCTCTCTCTCTCTCTCTTTCTTTTTCCCACACCGCCCCCCCAACCCCATCCCTCCAACCAAGCAGCAGCTGACTTTTTTTTACTCTATCTTCAAACTCTAGGTTAAAATGTGTTAGGCTGGGGGTGGGAGGAGTCAGGGGATTTTCTGCCACCTGGAACAGGGAAGGTGACCAGGAGAAATCCAGCTATAGAGACACCATGGACCTGTGAGAGGAGATGGAGCACTGAGAGTCTGGGCTGGGGAGGGCAGGAGCTGTGCAAATCCCCAGTTGGTTTCCTGTGTTTAAAGAGCAAGAACTATTTATTTGGAAAGACACACATGCTCTCAATAGGAAGAGACCTGTTTTTTAAGTGAAATAAAATGAGAGTTCTGTATGTCGTCAATCCATTCAAGCTTTAAACACAAAATGGGATCCCTTTTTCTTTTTCTGGTAGGACACCCACAGAGGGTGTGGTGAGAGCAAAAGAGAATCCATGATTGTCTTCTGGTAGCGAGTGGGCCACTCATCACCCATCTCTGTCTGCAGAGACCGGGGAAACAGAGACGGCTCAGTGGTGTGTGTGTGCGTGTGTGCGCGCGTTGCGGGAGGAGTGTTCGCGTCTGCCACTACCAATTCAAATGTCAGGGTTCTCTCCAAACAAATCCTTCTGAAAGAATCCACAAATTTGTGGAAGGGACTGATCTCAGTCACTCAGGGAACAAAGAGAGGGTAACTAGAAGGTGTTCCCGCTGTGAGTTTTAGTGTAAGTCAGTTTTAATGTTTAAAAACTGAATTTGCAATCGAATGGGAAAAAGGCCAGTAAAGGCTTTGTCTGACCTAGTAGGAGCTCAGTCCTCACTTGTGTAAAATAGTAAAATTTACCACCCATTTGGGGAAGGATCTATGGAGGGAGGGGTGCCGCTCTACCTACATACTTGAAATTCATTACTAGCTTGTTGCATCCTTCCACTAAAATTTGCCGTATCACACTCCCACTTTGCAGATGAGAAAACTGAGGCGCAGAGAGGTTAAGGGGCTTCCTGGGGTTACACAGCTGGGAAGTGGCCGAGCTGGGATTCAACGTGGGGAACTGGAGTTCTGCTGCCCCGGGTTTCAGAGCTAACGCCCTTCCGCTTGGCTTTTGTTTCCCTCCTATGGTAGATCTGTGTCCCAGCGAGGGTGAGAGCGATGCCGAGGCCGAGAGCAAAGAGGAGCATGGCCCGGAGGCCTGCGACGCGGCCAAAATATCCACCACCACGTCGGAGGATCCGTGCCGGGACAAGGGCAGCCCGGCGGTCAAGGCGCACCTCTTCGTGGCCGAGCCCGGCGGCCGGCCCCGGGACAGCGGGCGGCTGGACAAGGCGTCGCCCGACTCGCGCCACAGCCCGGCCACCATCTCGTCCAGCACCCGCGGCCTGGGAGCCGAGGAGCGCCGGAGCCCGGGCCGCGAGGGCGCGGCCACCTCCAAGGCCGAGGAGGCACGCGCGCTGCCGGGCAAGGAGGCCTTCGCGCCGCTCACCGTGCAGACGGACGCGGCCACCGCGCACCTGGGCCAGGGCCCCCTGCCCGGCCTCGGCTTCGCCCCCGGCCTGGCCGGCCAGCAGTTCTTCAACGGGCACCCGCTCTTCCTGCACCCCGGCCAGTTCGCCATGGGGGGTGCCTTCTCCAGCATGGCCGCTGGCATGGGGCCCCTGCTGGCCACCGTGTCCGGGGCCTCCACCGGCGTCTCGGGCCTGGATTCTACAGCCATGGCCTCGGCCGCCGCGGCGCAGGGACTGTCGGGGGCGTCCGCGGCCACCCTGCCCTTCCACCTCCAGCAGCACGTCCTGGCCTCTCAGGTATTTATCAGCCGCCTCTCCAGACCCTCATTCACTCTCGTTTGCCTGCCCTTTGGTCCCAGACACTCATCCAGTCCCCCTGCCTAGAAGCTTTCAATAATTATTATTATTATTATCATCATTCTTATTACTAGGTGCAAGACTTATTGATTCATCATAACTTCACACTCCCCACCAAAACTTAAAAAATTTTTTTTTCTAAGTTAAGGGCTATTTCTAGCAGAGTAACTAGATGGTAATAACAGGTAATAACTCTATACAGCACTTACTTTGTGCCGGGCGCTCTTCTAAGTACTCCATCTATTCTGACTTCAGTGATCCTATGATCACCTCCACCTTCTAGATGAAAGGACAGAGATCAGAGATGTTGAGTAACTTATCCAAGGACACACAGCTGGTAGGTGGTGGACCTGAGACTCTACCCCAGGCAGTCAGACTCCAGGGCCTCTTCCAGAGGCTGTGATTTTAGCTTCAGAGTTGCAATGTCTCTTAAATGTTTCACAGCCAACCCTCCCCCAAGACTTAGAGGAGGGAGAGACCATGGCCTGGGAATGGAAGTGACTCCCTGGGGAAGAGTTGATTCTTGAACCTCCAATATGAAGCTATTTCCCTGCTCCCCCACCCCTCGCAGGCCAGCCTGTTAGGGGTTAATGGCTTGTGCACACGTGGGAAATGTCAGAGAAGGACAGGCTGGGGCTATGGCAGGCTTGGCGGCCTGTGTATGGCTCAGACAGCTGTGTTGGGGCTCCAGCAGCTGGGGAGAAGTCTCAGGCTGCTGAAAATGCTCTGAACCCCGGCGAAAAGGTTCTATGGGGTTTTCTGCACGCCCTTGCCTTTTGTTTTGTCTGAGCACATTCATCTCTCTTCCCTGAGCCAAGAGGCAGGACTGGCCTCCCCCTCTGGGAGGAGGAGGGGACTGAGAAAAGGGCTTCTGCCCTTCTTCCATCCCTCCCATCTCCTGTGCTAGCCCTTTCTGGAGACCCTCCTGTCATTGGTGGGCAGGTGATAGGCGGGCGAGGGCCTGCCTGGGCAAACAGGTACTAATAGTACCCAAGGCAATGGGTCAGAGAGAACTAGCCCAGGCCAGGGTCCCCGGATTTTTATTCTGCTTCTGCCACTTGCTAGCTGAGTGAATTCCTACACCCCTGGGGCCTACCTCAACTCAGTCTCTCCACCTGTAACACCAGCATATCTGGGGCTAGGTGATTTCTTTGTCTCTGTTCATAGCAAACACCCTTTACTCTTTCCCCCTCCATCCTGCCCACCCCCCTTTTCCTTTTACTTAAGGATCTTCCCCAGATTTTTTTTTTTTAAAACTTCTAGACTGGAGTAGGAGGGCAGAGGGGTGGAGCGACAAGAATGAAAAAAAAAAGGCATGTCCAATATTTTATGTCCTCTGGTTTTCACCCAGCTACTTTTGTGGGGTAGACTGTCTGTAGCCCCATTTAACAGGTGGAACAACTGACTCTGATGGGAGAATTTCCAACCATCCTATTGGCCAGGCACCCTGTGTGAAGTATATTGCAGGCAGCAGCTCATTTCATACCCACAAAGTCCCCCATACGTATGCGAATTATTGAACTTTCCCCTGGTTTTGCCATATAAGAAAGGTGAGGCACAGGGAGTGAATACTTTGGCCTAGATTGACACAGCTCAGATTTGGACCTAGACACAGAAGTTTGAGTGTCCTGCTCCCTACCCCCCAGGGAGAGAGGTTAAGGACTCGCCCAAGGTGGGGATGGGTGGGGGAGGGGTGATGGATGAGGTTGGCTCCTCCCCACTGCGCAGAGCCTGGGCCCTGACTCTTCTGCCCCTGCGTTCTCTCTCTTCCTCGCCCAGGGCCTGGCCATGTCGCCTTTCGGAAGCCTGTTCCCTTACCCCTACACGTACATGGCCGCGGCGGCGGCCGCCTCCTCGGCGGCGGCCTCCAGTTCCGTGCACCGCCACCCGTTCCTGAACCTGAACACCATGCGCCCGCGGCTGCGCTACAGCCCCTACTCCATCCCCGTGCCGGTGCCGGACAGCGGCAGCCTGCTCACCACCGCCCTGCCGTCCATGGCCGCAGCCGCGGGGCCCCTCGACGGCAAGGCCGCCGCCCTGGCCGCCAGCCCGGCCTCGGTGGCCGTGGACTCGGGCTCGGAACTCAACAGCCGCTCCTCCACGCTCTCCTCCAGCTCCGTGTCCTTGTCGCCCAAACTCTGCCCGGAGAAGGAGGCGGCCACCAGCGAACTGCAGAACATCCAGCGGCTGGTCAGCGGCTTGGAAGCCAAGCCCGACAGGTCCCGCAGCGCATCCCCGTAAACCCCTCCCCAGAAAAGTCTCTTCATTCCAGTCCAGTCCAGTCTGCAGTGCACTTTGTTGGATGTCAAATAAACCACGGGCGTGCAGTGAGGTCAGCCCTTCTTTGTGCAGCCCTGTCTGGGAAGGGGTGCCGGACTCCCTGGAGAGAATGTGCTAGAAACAAGCCCTGTCTTCTTGGCGTGGTTTATACATCCGGGATCTGGCTCAGAAACGTCGGCTGCACTGAGCTCTTGGGGGTGGGAGTTAATGCCTTGGCGGCCGGGCCGGAGCACCTCCTTCGAGGCTGGTCTGGAAGCTGTGGGAAGATCGAGGTAGCCAGGCCCCAGAAGGGGAGGGGTTGAAAAGCTCCCCCATTGCAGATTTATATATATATTTTTTCCTTCACCGTGTCAAGTGGAAACACAAATAAAATTGAAAAAAAAATACCGGGGATAAATGGATACATTAATATGATTCTGTTTGTGAAGATTAAAAACTTTCTAGTGACCTGCGTATCAGTTCTAAATAAATTACTGGGTAGCATTGTTTGGGGAGGGAAGTCCCTGCCATCCTTGTTTAGTCTCTATTAAGGAAATCTGTGTCTTTTTAATATTCTTGTGATGTTTTAAGAGCTATAGGTCTCTTTTTGCATGTTCCACAGTAATGTATTTGTGGGTTTTATTTTTGAATGCTTGCTTTTAGAGAGAAAAGGACATTACCCCTTACCCTTTTCCTCGATCCTCGACAACCCCAAGGGGGATGATTTAAAGGGAAGGGGTGGGGAAAACACCAAAAATGAATTTATTTTATCTAAGCTCTGTAGCAGGATTCATGTTGTCCCTCTGGCAGTTCTTTCTCTTTCCTGTATATGCAATAACAAGGTTTTAAAAAAATAATAAAGAAGAAGCGAGACTATTAGACAAAGTATTTATGTAATTATTTGATAACTCTTGTAAATAGGTGGAATATGAATGCTCGAAAAATTAAACTTTAATTTATTGACATTGTACATAGCTCTGTGTAAATAGGATTGCAGCTGTCAGGTTTTGTGGTTTTGTTTTCCTATAGTCAGTTTTATTTCAAGGTCACAGGATCGCTTTTAAAAGTAGAAAACACACTTTCTGCACCGACACCGGCACACTTTTCAAAAGAGTTGTCTGCAAAGAAAAAAAAAATTTTTTTTTAATGTCCAAAAGTGGGGAAAAGTGCTATTGCCTATTTTACCAAAACTTGGGGAGGTGGGGCTGCTTCCCAGCCCCACCTGAAATTCCTAAGAGTGGTTCTGAGATTGCTTGTGGGTGGGGTGGGGAGTGCGGAGGCTGTGGTTTGACTGTATGATTTTTCTTTTGTATTTGTATTTGCTAGTCTCTGATTTCTTCAAAACGAAGTGGAATTGACTACTTACTGTCTTCAGTGTTGATGGTGTTTTGAATTGGTGCCTATAGAGATATATATTCACAGTTCAAAAGTCAGGTGCTGAGAGCTGGTTTAAAGACAAAAATTCATGAAGGTATATTTTGTGTTATAATTGTTGAGTTCTTTGGTTTTCTGTATTTTTGCCCCCTCTCTTTAAAATATCATTGAAATTTCAATAAATTTTTATTGAAATGTCTTTGGGCCTCGTGTTAAGTGCTTTCTTTAGGGAACTTTCCTGAAAGTGGAGAGTGGGCCTCTTTCTCTCCTGGCTTCCTTTAGCCCCTTCTCTTTGCCTTTAAATAATTAAGACCGCCCCCACTGAACCAAAATGAGATGTCACTCAAGTTACAAAACTAAAAACAAAAGTCCCTTACTCGGCGGCGGCGGCGGCGGCGAAGGGAGCGGCTTCAATCTGAAATTACTTTTCCTTTAAATTAGGAAGCAAAACGAGAGACGGAAGGGGGGCTGATTAGAATTGGATAGAATAGCAATTTCAGATACTTAAGTTTTAATGGAAAAAGAATGCTCTCTCCCTAAGTCAGTGTTTCCCGCACGAATCCGAACGTTTTCGTTTTAGGCTCGCTCTCCCTTTGCACGTCGATCTGGGAAATTCAAGTCAATTTCTCCTTGCCCCAGTGTGCAAAAAAGCAAAACAAAAACAAACAAACAAACAAAAACTAGCAGAATCTCCTCGTGGCCAGCCCCGGCTTGGCAAGGCAGCAATCCTCCAAGCTTCAGGAGAAGGGGACGAAATCGAACGCCCCCCTGTAGTCCCCGGTGTCTCAGATTGGACTAGGCTGACCTAAGACACCCCTCGGAGGCCTCAGCCCGAATTGTGCGTGCGAAGCGCGGCCAGCTCTGCGCAAACTTTGCGTCACGAGAGGGAGGAGGGCAGTTTTCCCCGCAAGGGAAAGGTAATTCCAGGGCGCATAGTTGACCCCCTCCGAGGGAAAAGTCACCCAGGAGGCTGACACCCTCCTCCAGTTCTTCCCTCCAACCAGCCTCCAGGCTGTTTGGGGAGTTGCCTTTTGAAGTTCGATTTATCTTTGAAACATTCAATAAAAAATGGTGAGGCCATGACAGTCTTTGGTCTCCTGCCCTCCCCACCCCAGCCTCGCCTCGGAGGTGTGTGTGTGTGTGTGTGTGTGTGTGTGTGTGTGTGTTGGGAGCGGGGAGGGGGGTTTAGGGAGGACGGGAAGGTTCTCCAGGCCTTTGCTTGCCCCGGGGGCCTTGACTTGAGGACGCAGCTGGAGCCTGCCTGGCGGCTGCCGCCCTCCCCCCCCTTCCCTGGAGCCCGCCAGCCCGGCCCCAAGTCCCTGTCACCTTCGGGCCCCTTGAATGGCTGGCAAGGAGGACCCCCCCCCTCCCCTCCCTCATGCTGTACTTGGAAGGGGATCGAGGTCGAGACCTTTTGGAGAGGGGGGCACAGCCCCTTCCATCTCCAACCAGGCACGTGGGGAGCCCTATAGCCTCTCCTGCGCTGTCTCCCGGGGTGGGAGGGAAAACAATCAGGGTCGGAGGTGGGTGGGGGGAGCTTTGCCAGGCTTGGGGATCTTTGGGGCGCTAGCTCCCCGGAGGGCCCGAAGATTTCCAGGGCGTGCGCCCTACGCGCAGCGGCCGCAGCCGACTGGGACTGGTTGTTGGCCCAGCGATTACGCGCGGTGCCTGCGCCCGGGAAGGTGGCAGTCGGCTCGGGGTGCTCGGCAGCGCTCTCCCCGAGCCGGGGTGGGGGGATGGGGGGTGGGGGGCAGAAAACAGCCTCAACCTCAAGGAGGGCAGGAATGCTTTTCTTTCACGGTCCAGATTTGCTCACCTCCTCCCCACTTCACCCCCAAATTCTGGGACGGTGCTCAGACGTGTATCTAGCCTCTCCCAGTGCTTGCCTTTTTTTTTTTTTTTTTTTTTTTTAATCTCCCGTGTATCTTATTTGTATATAGTGATGTTAATGAGTAACTCTGGTGGCGCTGATGGACTGGGGGTGAGCGGCTCGCAATCTCTCTGGATTTCGTTGCCTATTACTCACCTGGCGCCGGTCGCAATCTCGCCGCGAGCTTTATGGTGGCGGCGGCCGCCGCGCAGGCCACTCGGGGCCGGCGCCTTCGCCTTTTTTTTTTTCCGGGCTTCGAGTGCCACCTATCTGTCTGGCTCACGAACGCGCCCCGGTGGCCGCCGCTTGCTCGGCTCCCCAGTGCCTCCCGGGTTCCGGAGCTGAGGCGTTTCACCTTTGCCCCTTCTCATCCTCTCCAACCCCAGCCCGGGCTCCCCTCCTCCTCTGCCCCCCGCGCCACCCCCCACCTCCCACCCCAACGTCGGAAGAAGCCGCCGTCGTCTCTTTCCTGGATATCGCTTTCACTCCTGTTTGGGCCTCAGATGAGAAAAACAGTCCTTCCCGACTTCGGGTTTCCAAAGAGCCTTCGGAAATTCAATGAGGGGATCCTCTCTCATAATTTTCTCCCAAGTACCTTGCCGCTCCGTGTAGAAACCTCTACCAGTTCCCTCGACCCTGTCGGGCAGGGGATAACCTGAGTTCATGCTGGGTAGATGGCGAGAGAAAGGATTCCCCCCTCCCCAGTATACACCACTCAGATTCTACCCTGGATGCAACTCCCCTTTGCCTGATGCGCTCTCTCTTTCTTACTTTACAACTCTGTTTTGGTTTGGTTTGGTTTGGTTTTTTTCGGTTTCTACCCTGGCCGCGTCTACAGGGACGAAGGGCACATGTCTCTCGTGAGCAGCGGTCCGTAAAGGGCCCGGGCCGGGGTCAGCTACCGCAGCCTGCAGGGCCGAGCGACTTCGTGATTTGTAGATTTAAGGTGACAAATGCGGGTGCCGGCCTGAGGCCTCCGGCCCCCGCCCCTTGGGAAGGTCGGCTCCAAGCCTGGCTGCGCCCAGGCGTCTGACACCGGCGGAGGGGGAGGGGGCGGGCTCGTCTTTTGCTGTGCGCGGAGCCGCGAGTGAAGGCGTCCGGGTTCCTGCTGACCTCCCGGCGCTAATTGCAGGGGCCGAAGGGCGCGCTCGGCAGAGGCCGGGGTCACGACCCTGCGCTCCCTCCTCCCGGGTCTCGACAAGCCCGAAGGAGCCGGGGGTGCGCACGCGGGGGTGCGAGTGCGAGTGCGCGTGTGTGTAGAGCCTCCCTCTGGATCTGCGCTGTACTGGAACCCACCCCTCCTTTGTGGGGCGAGTTCCCGGCGCGTAGGCCCGTACAAAAATTCCATCCAAGAAGGAAAACCCTTGTGCTGACCTTTCCCCTAAGCCAGCAGACAGGCAGCCGCCTTTGGGCGCTGCAAGAGGCTTGAAACGCTTCGCGTCCGTGCGCTTTTCTGCCTCGCTGGTTTCCAAATTTGACCTCACGGCAACCAGCCAAGAGAGTGGCTATTCGGGTGTAGATGCGAGGCCGCGATCGCGACCTGGCTCTTATACACATAGCTCTAGAAAGTTCGTACCTATGGGTAGCTCTTTGGGCGTTCTGGGGTCAGGAGCTACAGGTGTTAGAAGCAGATGCGTGTGCGCGCGCGTGTACGTACTTGTGCGTGCTCTACCAGTAGACGTCTCTTTCAATTTGTATTTCGAAGTTCCTGCGCAAGACAGTTCCGGATGTAGATGCCTTTGGTTGTTTTATAATCAAGATGCGTATAATCAACATGTATATGTTGCAGATGTCGGCGTTCAAAGTACACGGAACAGCAATAATAAAATGAGCTGGCATGCCAGCATACCAGAGGCCCGTGCACAAGCTAGGTACTCGGTTCAGGCACCCCACAAAAGAGATCTCCTTTAACACCGCCTCACAATTAACCCTATGGTGTGTGAGGACGACCTTTATGCCTTGTTTTACAAAAGAGGGAACTGAGGCTCAGAACAGTGAAATCACTAACCCAAGAGCACCCGGGACACTGTGTTGCCAGGATTCGAGACCAAGGCGGCCCCAGAATCCAGTGGAACCACTGTTTCTAGTTCAGGTGGAGGTGTACATACCTGCGGTGCATATATCCAAGACGTAGAGAAATCTATGGGCGTGTTCTGGATTTCGGTGTGCGTCTCACGCGCTTTTCATAGGAGAACATTTTACATTTCTTCGGGCGTCTCTCGTGCAGTGAGAAAGCGCAGTTTCTATCTCGGCGTCCCATTCTCCAGCCCTCTCTCCCCCGTGCAGTGCCGTCGAGGAGGAGACCGCACGCTTGGGGCCCTGGTTCCCAGGCGGACGAAGCGAAGGTTGGCTGGTGACAAAACCCCACTTACAAATGCTTGCGGCGGGGCACGGAAGCTGATACAGTGTTCTCGTCCCGATCTGAGTCGCGAAGGACAGGGAGTTACAACCGCGCGGGCGTGCGCCAGGGCAGCAGGGCGACCACGCTAACTCCAGTTTCCCTCTCCCGCCGCGTGGGAGAGCGAGACTCGGGCTTTGAGTATCTCAGGCTTTTCTCCACCGGCCTCCGATCCTCCCCTGCGTCCCTAGCACTTGCTGAGCTCCATCTGCCCAGGCGCGAAAGCCGGGGACTGCAGGTGGGGACCCTGCCGGCGCAAGAATCGTTTGTTCCTTCTTGGTTCGACCCTGCTCAGCTTCCAGGAACTTAAGCAAATTTGGTTCCTCGGCCCCTCTTTCTCTCAACTCTTTGGCCCCAGGTGGAAGCCGAGCGCTCGGCTAGTGGGGAGATAGATCCGCTGGAGGCGGGAGAAGGGGTACGGAGGGCGCAGCCCCACGCAGGAAACGGGGTGCCTGGTTATGAGACAGCGCGGCCCAGGTTCCCCAGCCTGGGCAACTGTAGGCCCCATGCACCCGAGGAGCCGAGGCCCGGGTGTGGCTGCAGGCTGGGCGGGGAGGGCGGTGGGGTACGGGGAGGACACAACATATTGCTCGGGTAGGGACTAGGGACCCGTCTTCCTTGCGCCCAAGACGCAAGGCGCTTTCTGTCCCGCGGCTGGGATGAAGTCAGGCGGCCTGTGCCGGTCCGATCGCGCAGCTTCGGGGCAGTCCCTGGCGGGGGGAGGCGGGGGAGGGACTTAGAAAAGGGACATTGGTACCGTCCGAGCCGTCCGGCTCTCCACACCCCCCCGTCCCCCCATCCCCCCAGTCCAACAATCCGAGTCAGCCAGTCTATTTGAGCTTTTGAAATGCGATCCCCCGCGCCACTTCGGTTTCCCGCTAATGGCCCGGGCTCTGGTTTCGGGTTGGGGGATTGCACCCGGAGGAGAGGGGCTGCTTCCCCGGGGCCCGCGCCAGCCCACCCCCGTCTAGGCGCTCTTCCCGCCGGCGCGGCGGGCCCAGGACGGTACGCCCCCTGCCCCTTCAAGGTCCCCAAAGCGTCAAGGACACCCAGGCACGGAACTGACACTCGTGCACTGACTTCCTTCTTGCCACTTTCGCTCCTTGCCGACCACCCCAGTCCCCAGCGCGGGCGTCTTTGACGTCACTTTTCTTTTCTTTTTGTGCCGGGACCAGGCGCCCCTCACTTTCCCAGGAACTCCAGGGGAGCGCCCGCTGTCACGGCTCGTTACTTTAGTCGCCTCCATGCCCCAATCCTCCCAACCCGAGGTGTGAGCGCCAGTGTTACAGCGTGTCTGCCGGACGGTGTACCTACACTGCAACGCTGCCTTGTCCCAGGCGGCCCTCTCCCGAAGGCCCGCACCCTTTAGCTCTGGCCATTCTTTAGGGTGAGGGCTCTCAACTGGAGGCCAGAGCTCTTGACTTCAGCGGATCCCCAGAAATCATAGACAAAAGTTTGTTACTGTGCATATATGCAGATTTGGAGGAGGGAACCCGACAATTTCCCTCAGTTTCTCAGACATGTCTGAACCCAACCAAATTAAGGTGCACTCACTGCTCTGAGGACAAAAAGAAATGGGGGGAGAGTTTAGGGTGGGTCCTGGAGACTCTTGTCTTGGCCAGGTCGAATTTAGCTTTAGGGACTAGCTCCAACTCTCTCCTTATCCTTCTCACTCACCTTCTCCAAGGACACTGTTTCCTTGCTTATTTTGAAGCTAAGCTTCCAGACCCGGAAGGCCTCAGGCATTGTCTAATTAGATGACTAATTAATGATATTAACTTATCAACCAAATGATTATGAACAGTCATTATCACTCCCAATGAATTCTGTGTTAATTTCCTGTTGCTAAGGTCAACCCCACTCAACTAGCGCAGGTAATCAAAGGAAACCACTTTTCATAAAACAAAATTGCTTTTTACTACACACCCTCCTCCCGCCTCAAGATCTAGGGCAAGGGGAGACACAGAGGAGTCTCCTTTGTGGAGAGACCTTTGGGGTCCAGGTTAGGGGTTCCCCTGCATCTATATCCCCCTACTAGCCATCTCCACGTACATCATGGTGATCTGGCAGTTTTCATCTTTGTTCAGATCTTCTGAAGGTCTTAGTTTTTAAAATTAAAACCACATCTGGTGGTATTGGGGACCTGAATTTTGGAAGATAGATGCGTATGTGTTGGCGGGGGGAATAGTTTGGGGTCTGAGGGTCACCTGAGCCTTTTCTCCAGGGCAAAAAAAAAAGAAAGAACAAGGTGAAGGCTGGGATTTCTTCCAATGCAGAAACTTCCCTTTATCTTTACTGCCCAGCAGAGCCTAGAACAAAGTAGGCACCTACCCAAAGTGTGTGTGAGGCCAGCCTAAACATGCTCAGGAACCCCATTAACTTGGAAGGCTGAGGTTACAGTGGAAACATTTTAAAACGTCGCCTGCATTTTTCTCTGTCATGCTTCCCTCTTTTGTTTTATTTAAGCAAACACACCAACCACACATGAAAATTCACTAGCACTTAAAGAAACGTCCTAAACAGGGCAGAATGTTTGAGGAAAGAGGGACGGGTTCTCTTGTTTCTTCCTCTCTGATAAAGTAAGACCCCAGGGGAAGCCCCTCATCACCCCAAGCCTTGCCTAAATAAACCCCTTTTGGTGGTACTTGGCCACTTAGAGATGGATTTCATCCTGGCATCAGGACAAGATGGATTTCATATGAGGTGATGTAAGCAGAGGCTCCCAACCTCTCTCCACCGCTGCCATCTCAGCCCCCCTAAATCCACAAATTCCCCACCGACCTCAAGTTCACTCCAAACTTTCCCCCAAGGCTTTCCTGCAGACGTATCACAAGAAAAGTGTGGATGGTGAGACCGGTGTTTGGCGACAGCCTGGGCCTTGCCTCAGGGAGCTGAGGACGCAGCGCGCTTCCCCCTCCCCCGCCCCATTTGTCGGTAAACAGGCCATTTCTGCGCTGGTTTTATTTGACATAAAAGCCCCCCTGGTGTTACTTCCCCCGATTTCTTGACACATACTGGTCTCTGAGTTAGAACAGAGACCTAAGGTGAGAAAGCTCAAACAGGAAGGGGAGACTGCAGTCAATCAACACTAACTCTTGGTTTCTCCCGGGAGAAAAAAAAAAACTCAAGCTACCTGTTTTGCAGAGCTCAGGGGAGGGAGGATACAGAAAAAAAAAAGCAGCTCAGTTCCAACCGCTCTCCCTCGCCTTTCCTTGACCATTCCTTTGCCGCCATCTGCTGGTTCTATGGGGAACTGTAGGGGGGGCTTTTTCAAGACTTGGCAAGACAGAGGGTCACTCATTCATTATTCATTTATTTATTCAGCAGATAACTGTACCTGAGACACAGTCTGTGTTCTCATGAGATTTGCAGTCCAGTAAAGCCAGTTTCATGGCCATCCCCTGAAGGTAAGATACAGAGGGAGCAAGGTGTCAGAGGAAAGCCAGGTCCAGCCTGCCACCTGTTTTCATGTGGCCTGTAAGCTAGAAATGGTTTTTACATTTTTAAATGGTTAAAAAAAATCAAAAGAAGAATACTTAGTGCCATGCAAAAAGGACTTGATATTCACATTTTAGTGTTCAGAAATCAAGTTTTATTGGAAATCCAGCCACACCCATTCACTTACATATTCGCCCCGGCTGCCAGAGTGAGTTGTTTTGACAGAGACTGTATGACTTGCAGAATCAGAAATCTTTATTATGTGGTCTACTGCAGAAAAAGTTCGCTGGCCTCACATCTAAAGAAAGGGGTGCCTACTACACCCAATTTTAAAAAATTATTAATTTATTTATTTGGTTACACTGGGTCTTAGTTGCAGCAGGCGGGCTCCTTAGTTGTGGCGTGCATGTGGGATCTAGTTCCTTGGCCAGGGATCGAACCCGGGCCCCCTGCATTGGGAGCGCAGAGTTTTAACCACTGCGTCACCACGGAAGTCCCTACACCCCATTTTTCAAGATGGAAAACTGTGCTACAAATCCCGAGAAAGTCTGGAGGACTTTGGGAGAAGAAAAAAATGTAGACCAAATAAATAAAGCATAGAAATTGTCAAAGCTATTTTTAAAACAAACAAACAATGCAGACCAGGGGCCCCATTGCTTGAAGGCTGGACTCAGAATGGGTTAAATGAAGCTAAGGATAACAATTTCAAAGTTGCTTTGAAATGGAAATGAGCTACAGAGTGGTAAGACCCCCAGCACCTAGTAGGTTCTCAATAAAATAACCATTCACAAAAGATCACCTCCCCAGGGCAGGAGCACCAGATCCTGCAGAAAAGACACTGGTTGCAAGATGTAGAGAGCTTCGGTTTAAAAAGACTCTGACGAAGGTCAAGAATAACAGATTGTGGGAGTCTAAGGAAAGGGAATGGTGTGGGCTTGGGCAGACTCAAGGTGAAATCAGCTTTGTTTTAAATTCTTCACTCAGTGAAGGAAAAGCAGAATGCCTACAGCTGCAAGACAAAGGCTGAGGCTTGCCATGAATGACTTTTTTTGTGATTTGCTTTGCTTTGGGCTGAATGAAGGCGACATAAGTTCATGTTTATTCCTTTCAAAGGCTTGCAGCGATTCCAAACACAAAAGAGGCTACAACCATTTCTCTCTCTCTCATTCTCTCACTCCTTCCTTCTTCCCTCCCTCCCTTCCTTCTTTCCCTCCTTCCTTCCTTCCACCTTATTCCAGATAACAGCCTTCACTCTGAGGGTCAGGGCAGGAAACTGAGGCTTTGAGAACTTCAGTGATTAGCCCAGGTTTCCGCATCCAAGGCGTGACTTCATCACAAAGCATGGGGCTTCTCTTCTGTGTTCTTTCTATGAGGACGCCTTGCCTCCCTCTCAGCTTTGGCCTAAATGAGAGCCTCCTTATTTATCATTTGGAAGCCCCAGGATGTACAGAACCCAAATCCAAGCTGAAATGAAGGCAATTACCCAGATAATTTAGGTAAACGTTGGGGTTGTGTTGTGAGTGTTTTAACATCCAGGTCTGAATTATTGGTGTAATTGTTTCCACTCCTCCCCCTCATTGCTCTGTTCAAGAGGCAATTCTCCCGACAGCCCCTGTTTGTTTTGTCCGGGTTGAACAGGGCCCAGTAGCTAAGGAGAGCCGGCTAGAACAAAACCCCGGGGGGAAGGAGGCCAGCCGGGCAAACTCTAGAGGGCCAAGCCAATTTGTGTTTGAGGTCAATAACCTTTGTGTTTCCATCAAAACCCCATGCATGAGGCACACTCCACCCCTAGCAATTCTACAGTGAAAAACGCTTGCTTCCAACGTATGAAACATCAAAGCAGCAACCGCACGTGCGCATCTCCGTGTGTGCCCGCCCGTTAGAAAAGAAAATTAAGCAAATAAAGGAGAATTTTTTAAAAACTGAAAATAAACCTTCTCTAATTTCTTAGAAGAAGAGAGTGAATTGTGAGGTCGTTTTGTCCCCTCCTCCTCTTCACCCCCCAGCACACACACCCAGGCTTCCAATCTGCTTAGGAGGAAAAAAAGCTTCAGCTCCTGGAAACTTCATTTCCCTCCTCTTAAAACAGGGCCGATAATAATCCTTGCTTTCTGGGGTTGGTGGGAGATAGTATAGATGCAACAGAGAATCCAGGACTGGCATATAGTAAGTCCGATGCCCGCCTGCTCTTATTATCAGGGATGAGGTCTGAGATAGTGTCTGCTAAAGTGGACATAATCCCGTACATTTCCAGAAACAAGGCAACTACTCCCAGGCCTCCCAGCCGGTATCTTTCCTGGTTGGCTAGTACACACAGCGAAACAGGAAGGCTGGTGCCCCACGGACACCCGAACAATGGGAAATCCATGCATTAAAGTTTTATAGGCTGTGGTAGTTTAGTTCAAAAGAAACAGAGTCTGGAGAAAAGCAAGCTGGGTCCAATGACATCAAGTAGAACGAGGAGCTCCGAGTACATAAGCTTCTTGCCTCTGTTCGTATTTATTTATCACTGCTGCTCATGCCGGTCAGGGAAGCAGGAGGTTGGCAGGCTTACCCCTCGGTTAGAGATAAGGAAAGGAAGGCCCAGAAGGTCAAGGTTTTATGTTAGGGCCTGAAGCCATTTCAGGGCCAGAGAATTCAGTGTTCAGTTAAAAGCAAGGCCAACTCAGCAAGCGAAAAGGAGGATAAGAATGTTGAGTGTGGATCAAAACATTTGCAGGGACGATAAAAATCGAACAGGTATATTATCTCCAGTCACTTCGTGTCTATGACAACCTTTCATTTGGAACAGCCGTTCTCGCCCCAAGCACACATCAGATTTGTATCCAGCCTCAGACTTGTTGAGTCAGAGTTTGGGGGACAGGCCCTGGCCTCGGTACTTCTTAAAAGCTCCCTGAGTGACTCCAAAGAACAACTAAACCACTGATAATAGAGCTATTTTTTATTTTTTTTTAATAAATTTATTTATTTATTTATTTTTGGCTGCATTGGGTCTTCGTTGCTGCACGCGGGCTTTCCTTAGTTGCGGTGAGCGGGGGCTACTCTTCGTTGTGGTGCCTGGGCTTCTCATTGCAGTGGCTTCTCTTGTTGCAGAGCACGGGCTCTAGGTGCGCAGACTCAGTAGTTGTGGCACACGGGCTTAGGTGCTCCGCAGCATGTGGGATCTTCCCAGACCAGGGCTCGAACCCGTGTCCCCTGCATTGGCAGGCAGATTCTTAACCACTGCGCCACCAGGGAAGTCCCTGATAATGGAGCTATTGATAATCTCTCCAGGGTACTCAAATCTCATTGAAGTCATGTTTAGCAGTGAAAAAAGGAACACTAATATTTTCTTCTTTTTGATTCAAAAGAGGCTTTGAAAAGAACAAGAAGGAAGGCATTGAACCCCAGGCCTAAAGTTTGGGTTATTAGGTTTCTTCCCCAGGGTCTGGTTTCAGTGGATCCATGACCCCCTGGCATCATAGGCAGAATTGACAGATGATGCGTAGATGGGCATTTTTCGAGGGAGATGGTCCATCGTTTTCATCAAATTTTCAAAGTAAGTAGGTACCCCTGCCCTTCTTCCCAAATGTTTAAAAGTCACTGTTCCAAGATTAAGTCAAACTAAGTATATTCCAGGAAAGAGATTGTCGAGGGATCAAACTCCATCTCATGGCACTAAATCCGCTGCTGTCATGTTCAGACCTGGGCTAAAACTACTCAAGGTCATGGCCTTATTTTCTTTGGTTCTCCTGGCTCCACTGACCCTGGTGACCATGCCTCCTCGATGTCTCTTTCTCCCCTCAGTTCCCATGACCCCACGGCCCTCTGGTTCTTCCCCTGCATCTCTGGCCATCTTCCCATCAGTGCACTTGCAGGTTCCTGCTTTTTCCCCATTTGTATGTGATGCAGCCTCTTGACTGCCACCTCGGTCCTCCTCACCCCTCTGTATGTGCGTCTTCCTTGCTCCCTAACCATCACCATGTTGCCAATTTCAAAATCCGTCCTTCTCCAGGCAGACAACCAATTTTCTGTCTTGCCACTTAGAAAAGAGAAGTGCTCTCCCCTCCTTTCAGGGTCATTGGGAAGACTAAGACTGACATTGTATGACAAGTGAGCCCAGCACCGAAGGTCTTCATTTGCTTGGGCTGCCGTAAGAAAGGACCGACTGGGGGTCTTCAACAAAATAAATGTATTGTCTCACAACATTGGAGGCTGGAGGTCCAAGATCAAGGAGTTGGCAGGGGTAGTTTCTTCTGAGGCCTCTCTCCTTGGCTTGCAGGCGGCCATCCAACCAGATGGATTGTCCAAACCTGCACAGTTACAAAGTGGATTCAAATCCCAGAGCTCTCCTCGGCATGCCTGGGTGTCACCGTAGAACAGAATTCCCTGTTTGTTCCGCACAGAAGATGTGACACGCGATGGAAAGCTTTGGGCAGAAGAAGCCTGTTGCGGAAGCAGATGTGCCTGAGGAACCCAGGGTCTACCAGGTGGTGAGCTCCGGGAAGGAGCTTCAGGTAAGTTCCTTCTTTTCCTCCGGACCTCCATATTCATCACTGTGAAATGGGCACAATGGGCCAGTGGAATTCCCAAGGCCCTCAGCAACATATCACAGTCAGAATCAAGGCCAAATGTCTGGCCCATCTCAGTTCGCTTCTTTTTTTCTAAAAGATTCCTCATGTTTAGCACCAAAGTCCTGCCTCACCCAAAGAGCTACTGTGTTTCATTGGCTGAAGGCCATGAGACCTCAGAGAAAATAGGGAAGGCACACATTTATAGCCAAGGAACCCCATAACCATCATCTGCTCTTTCCTCTCGACTTCAAAACCACCCCCGTTCCATTTCCTTTCGGTGCCCGTCTGTATTCGTTTTTTTACAAGCTCAGAAGGGACTGCAGACACCCCCTCCCTCATCAGGAATGCCAGCTTTGTTGTCCAATGTCAGGATTGGCGCCCGCAGATGGGGGCGTCTTTGGCAAGAGGTTTAATGAGTTTTCCGTCTTCGGGGTGGCGGGTGCTTCCTTGATTCCACGGCCGCTCTCTCCCAGGCTTGGACCGTGGGCTCTGCCGCCAGGCGGTCCCAGAGAACAATCTACTCTTTCTGGGGCTGACATCAGTTCATGGGAGTGGGGAGGAAGTAGCCGAGAGCGGGGGCGGGGGCGGATCCTGCTGACACTGCGGGGAGGCCACAAAAGCTGGCATTACCATGTCAGTCCCTCCAGTAAGGGCCTTGTTTGTGGTCCCTTGTTTGAGGGTCATAGAGAGCCCAGGCTGAGCGGAAATGGGGAAGAATGCAGCTCCATTGTCCACGGCTGGGAGACTCAAGTGGGTCCCTGGTGAGGTGCCCCCTCCCAGGAGGCTCTCTTGAAGACCACTTCAGACAGACCCCTGAGTCTTCAGGGAGTAACGAAAGGCAAGTGGGGAGTGGGTGGGAGCTTGCACACTCCCCCCTGGGGCTCCTGAGGGCTTAGGGCATGAGGTTTTAACTCAGAATCGAGAAGTATCCACACTGTTCACTCTTTTAAAAAAAAATGTCCACTTTGTTTTTGGAAAACCTCCCCCGCTCCCCGATTCCACCCTTGAAATCTCAAAACATGAGGCATTGAGGCATTGAGGAACAGACTCAGAAATAATAAATGGCCAGTATTAGGGACCGAGTTTTTTTTCTGGACAGAAATGGCTTAGTATGTATTCAAGATGGGACCTTTAGATGACCTGGGTCTGTATTCTGGGGGGGGACATGGCAACCACAATATCGACCCCTCCTGCTCCCCTCAAGCCAGCCTAACACCATAAAGGAAGGCAGGGAGCCCCTGGCTGAGGGAGGGAGTTTGCAGCAAACATTCTCAAGGGGGGACAAAGATAGATTCGGGGCGGGGAGGTGAAAATCTTACTCTACGTAGAAAGCAAAGATACACATGCAGTACATACATAGATGTGCAGTGTTTAATATCACAGTATCTGTGATATTAACACATCCTGGGGTGGGGCCATTAGGAAAAAAATGTCTAAAAAGTTTCCTTAAGGGGTGCAATAATAAAAAGTTTGAGAAACACTGGCCTAGAGAATATAGATTCTGTCAGAAGGTCTGCATTTAAAACCCAGCTTTCTAGCTTTCTTGCTGTGTGTCCTTGAGCCAGTTACTTAACCTCTCTGAGCTCAGCATTTTCACACTTAAAGCAGAGACTATGCTACAACCCTATCTACAGACTTGGGGCTTTAACACATTGAAAGTGGCTAGAAGAGCATCTAGCATTTGGTCACTGTTTGTTATTTTTATCATTAGGAAGGCACAGAATCAACTTTATCACGTTTTTGTCTTCCAGGATTTGCAGGTAATTATGCTGGCTAGATCTACTAACTTGAAATCCTCACTTTTCAGGCCTCAGCTAAGGGATGCAATTGTTAAACAACTGATTAATTCGGGTTTTAATGTCAGACATGGTTTGCTCCAGGCACTCAGAGATGAGGAACACAGGGCCTGCCCTCAAGGGCTACAGGCTACCATTCTGACCCATCACATTTCCTTCATGCCTATTAAAAATGCGGTCCTGGAGAGGCCCTCCTGGGAACATGCAGTTCTATCTGTTATCAATCAATTTACTATCATAATCAGCATCCTTAGAAAATGGTGCCATGTTTCCAACCCGGGTTCTAGCAAAGCTCTTGGGCAGCTTTTCATTGTAATGAGGACCTAACAGCACCTTCCTTTTAACTAAGAGCTGATTATGAGCTGAGTGCTTTGGAAATTTTCTCATAGAAACATCACCCCTTTCCATCAGGAGTAAACCCCACTTTGCAGATGAGGAAATAGACTTGGAGAAGGTATGTGACATCCCCAAGGTCACAGAGTGAGTCACAGCAAATGAGATTTGAGCCCAGATTCCCCTGATTCCAAAGCTCTCTGCACAATGCTGTTTTCCACAGAGAGCCTCCAAGTTAAAGAGAAGAACAAAAGTTTTACTGATGGCAGGGAGCTACTATAGACCCAGATGTGGCTCTTGACAACCGCTTCAGACATTACGTTGTGGCCTGTGTTGTACTAAACGCTAATGGTCATTGAAGTATTTGATGATCCCGGAAACGCTTTTATTCCCATTCTTCAGTTGGAGAAACTGAGGCTAGGACAAATTAAAGTCATTTGCCTATGATCACACAGGAGGGGAGTGGGAAGGATGGAGTTTGGAGTCTGTGCTTCTAACCACTTCACTATGTCCCATTCATTCATTCATTCATTCATTTTCCATTCCGTACTGAGGATTTTCTAGACTGATTGCTAGAGCGTCTTCCTATGGCTCCTTCTCCGAAGATTTTCTTTTTTGGTTCCTCTTTGTCCCTCTCCCCCTGGTAAATATGGCTGGAAAGGGAAAATCCTGTTGTGAGATTCACATGAGACACAGGCTGTGAAATGCAGTCCCTTCTCTCCCTCTGACCCGAGTGCTCTGAACTGGAACAAACACGTCACCTGTCTGGGTCTCAGTTTCCTCATCAGTTCAAACAGCGATAATAAGACTGGTCCCAAAGGGTTGTTGTGAAGCCAAAGGAAAGTTTGTGGACAAAACACCAGTGAGGAAATTAACACAGGGGAGGGCCTCCCCTGGGAGTGGAGATGCACTTCTGTTGACACTCCTGGAACCTTGAGCAGGGTCGGCTGAAAGAGTGGAGGGGCTGGCGTGGGGCCTCCAGACTCCTGGGACACCCATGTGACTCTCCTGTTCTGGCCATCACGGTACACGGGGACCACGTTTGGGAGAGTCCCATGAAGCTGAGTCATGCACAGAGAAAATGCCTCGCACTAACGTCAAATTTCATTCATTCACTGACTCATTCATTCACTGACTCATTCATTCATTCACTCATTCCTGCACTCATTCATTCCTGCACTCTCATTCAGTCACTCATTCATTTGCTCTTTTACTCATTAACCCATTCATTCATTCACTCATTCATTCATTGATTCACTCATTCACTCACTCATTCACCAACTTGCTCACTTCCTCAACCACTTAATCATTTAGGCAAATATTCACTCACTCACTCGTTTCTTTACTCATTTATCCACTAACTCAATCATTCACTTGCTCATTTACTCACTCCTTCATTCATTCACTCATACTCTCAATCATTCATATAGTCATCTACTGATTTGTTCCTTCTACAACATTTTATACTTTGCTCCTTACACTTTGCAGATTACCTATGGTTGTTTGGGGCTTGCAGCTGTGAAGAAAATGGTCAAGATCACTGCTCAAATTCTAAAGGGGGCAGGGAGATTAAAAATCAAGTAAAAAATGCACCTGGTACATACAGATTGTGATAAGTGCTCTGAAGACTGAAGAGACTGATGTGAGAGAGGGGCCACTTAGGAAGAGGGGGACCAGAAGACCCTCTAAGAGGTGACATTAGAAGCAAAACCTAAAAACAATAGACAACGAGGGGAAGAGCTGGCATCAAAATCAGCACTTTTTCTGACCCCCTTCCCAATAACCTTGCTGCTTTGTTATTAAAATGTAGATAGAGCTCATTGTTTTTTTAAAAAAAAAAAAAATCTAAAGATAAAAGATTTCTTGGAAGAATGCGCTCCCAAAGTGCTTAGCACAAGCCTGGTGAATTTTATCTTTAGCAAAAATATTATTGTTTTGTAACTGAATTTATTTTTTTAGAATAGGAAGAACATTTTTTCAAGTCCCTACCCACAAGACCCCTCTCCCGCCATCATTTTAATACTTGCAAAATCTGGAAAATATTATGTTTTAGGGCTATATCACCATTCTATCCAAATGAATAGAAATTTCGTTTGTGATTTTTGTTTTCCCTTAAACCTTTGTAACATTCACCTTAGCATTCCCGTCTCCTAGATTTCCCCCAGGAGAAATTCCAAGAGTCGGAAGGGCAGGAGGAGAGATAAGCATATTCTTAAGTTTTATGATACATTTCACCAAACTGACCTTCACATATTCACACTTGCACCAACCCAGAAGGAGAACATCCAAAGAGACCTTTCTCCTCTCCTTGGCAATCCCAGTTGGCCTGCTGGGGAGGACGAAATTAGGGATAAAGATCTCTTGTCTTTGTGAGGACAGCTAGACGCCACTGGGTCCAGGACTCCCAGCCTGGGGAAGGGAGATTCTTGGTAGACATTGAAATGCAGGCACCTCTCTTTGAAAACAAGGGTGGAATGACTTTTTAACAGATTGGGGACCACAGCACCAGGGTCTCAGAAAAACCCCACCCAAGATCCACTAATTTATTCATCTACTGCCTCGTACCTTCCAGAATTTTAAAAGCAGAAAACAAATATTTGCTTATTCATCTTCTTGTCTCCTGAGATCTCAGACCACCTTAAGGTCTAGTGATCGGAGGAATGGACTCAGTGAAATATTTCAAACTTTACTAAGTGGAAGGTCTTTTAGAGGGATGACTTGGCGATGAACTGGAATTCAAGGGATGAGGGCTTTTTTACATAGATGTTTGGAAAAATCTGGAACTAGATCAAATATCCAAATGTAATGAACTCTCTTGTGCTTCTCATCTGGTTTCAACAATTATCAAACTTTTGGCAGGGACCTTGTCAACATTCTGACTTTTGGGGAGCCCTCACCCCATATCTTAAAATGCACCCACATTACATAATAAATATAATTTCGTATAAATACAGTTTTGAGTTATGCTTTGGCAAGTTGACATAAAATTATATTTTGTCAACATTAAGCATTCATTAATTTTAATTTGGCAAGTTCACCCCCTCAACCACTCCCTTGGGCTCGTCTGAAGAAGGGTGGCGTTATGCCCAATGGTTAGACCGGCCCTGCTTTAGATGTGCAAAATGACACCTGGATCAAGAAAAAAGAGCAATTCCACTTGTTAAAAACTACTTATGACAATTCTTATGACAACGGGCCTTTAGATCCAGGGGGTCTGGAGGAAGAATTGTCAAAGTTCAGCCAAAATTTCCCTATCAATGGAAAAAAAAAATTAAGGAGGTGAGATTTCCCCCCCCTACCCCCATTTATTTTTGCTATCCTGTCTTGAGTATTTCCCTATGTGGAAAGTCCTTGCCATTAACATTCAATAATCATAAAACATCATAGTGCTAGTAGGTATTACTTTTCCTATTGTTTTTGCTGTTTTTATTGACGAGTCAATGTTACTCCTGTCACTGATTTCCTTTTTTTTCTTTCAAAAATTAATTTAACTTCTATTAGCTGCAAACAAATAATTGGAAAATGAAATTAAAATTTGACACAGCAACTTCAAAAACTAGAATATCATTTGAAATGAATTTAACAAAAGATATGCAAGACTTCCACACTGAAAGTGCAAAATATGACTGAGAGAAATTAAAGGAGAGTTAAATTAATGAGGAAACATACCATGATTATAAATTGGCAGACTTAATATTGTTAAGATGTAAATTCTGCCTAAAATGACATATAGATTCAGAAAATCCCAATAAAAATTGTCAGGAGGCTTTTGTTTGCTTGTTTGTTTTTCTGTTTGTTTTTAAGATTCTTTTCCCCGTATAGGCCATTACAGAGTACTGAGTAGAGTTCCCTGTGCTATACAGCAAGTTCTTATTAGTTACCTATTTTATGTATAGCAGTGTATATATGTCAGTTCCAATTTTCCAATTTATCCTCCCCACCCCCTTATCCCATGTTTGTTTTCTACATCCCTGATGTCACTGGTTTTCATAAGGAAACACAGGCTCAGAGAGGTAAAATAACTCACCTAAGGTAACACAGCACCTGCTGGAGTCTGAATTCAAGCTCTGGTCTTATCCAGTAGCTGATAAGATCTCTTGTGATCTCTGCTCTCTAAAACCCAGCCCCAGGGTGCAGAATTTTGTCTCCTCTGCTTGCAGATAAATCTGTCATCCATTTCACCTTCTCCAAGTTTTAGTGTTCTTTTTGGTTGAACAAAGATAATAGTAAATATCTGCTTACTCAGTGGTCACAGGCGTACATCAGGAAATATGTGAGAAAGTCCCTTATAATGAGCAAAGTCTCCCTTAGACGTGAGTTATTCCTCTATCTCTACTGCTACTTTCACAAGGAAAGGCCAGAAATAGATAAAAAGGGGATTAACCAGGGAAATGATCCTCTGTGAATGCTAGCAGGTGACATTTTAACCTCTCACTACTGGGTCCCCAGGATTTGGCCCATTGTCCATTTGGTGCATAATAGGTGCTCAATCAATATTTACTGGAAAATAAAAAGGAATAAATTCTTAAATGAAAGCATGGCTTCCTAACCCGTGAACCCCAGAGGCTCAAGGGATGGGTTATGAGACCAGCTATGTGTTCCCATGAAGGAGAGGCCACCTACTTTCTGGGTTCTGGGTGTGTGCATTTCCCTGGGTGGAAAATAACAGGCATTCCTGGGATCTTCAAAGGGTCTGTGATTCACAAAAATGTGGAATCAAACCCTTCCAGCAGTATTTGCCCACAGAATTTGCCTCCCGGTAAAGTTTTCCTCAAAGTACAAAGTGATAAGAACAGGGTTTAAGAGATAAATAAATAAATAAACGAATAAATGTAATCAGATAGGAATATATGTGTGTACATATATCTCTATATATCTATATAGAGATGTAACGAAATAGCTATATATGCAATTATATGTAATTAAATAACTATAGATGTATGTGTATATATGTTTGTTTCTCAAACCTTATTCAAATGCTCTTGCATATTTATAGATAAGTATTATATATAAAATTTTCATTTCTGGCAAAAACAATTATGTAACAGCAACTGAAGACATATTGGACCATGCACAATTCCACCGGAAAATTGGCGTTCACTTCTTCACTTTCTCTTCTCGTCCGTTCAGGAATTTGAACGTTGGCTTAGAGTAGACAGTGCTTTGAAATTTACTTGTTATTTTTATTTTTGGCCACACCGTGGGGCTTGTGGGATCTTAGTTCCCCAACCAGGAATCAAACCGAGGCCCACGGCAGTAGAAGTGCAGAGTCCTAACCACTGGACTGCCAGGGTTTACTTGTTATTTTGATTGTTATTACTCAACATAATGTGTCTCCCATGTTGCTAGATAGATTTCCTATAATCGTTTTAATCATTATGTAATACTCCACTCCCTTATATAATAACTCGCTTAGGGCATAGGTTATTGTGAGAGTTGAGTGAATGTAAAAAATGATCTTGGAACATGGTTCGGCACATACGAACTGCTCAACAATGATAACATTATTTTCATTTCATCCTGACAACAAGTTTATGAGGTAGGCATTATTATTACCCTCCTTTTGAGATGAGAAAACTAAGGCAGAGAGAGGTTAGGTAACTTATCCTGAGTCACACAGCTGGTCAGGAATGAAGTCCAAGAAATCAGTGAGTTAACCATTTCTGAACTCCTGGATCTTCTATCTGCCCCACCTCCTACCTTGGGGCAGGATTACTTACAGTACAGGGACCCAAGCCTTTGATGTGCTCATTCCATTTGTTTGTCTGGAGATCAGAAAGGAATACTTGGATTTATTTATGTAGTTTCTGACTCCAAAAGGCCTCTTGAGATTAAAGAGATGAGTTATTTAATTGTATTGCTGGGTTGGATGATTACCCCCCAATGGTCAAGACTTTCCTGCTCACCCTGCTGGTTTTATGACCTCAGGCAATACATTTCAATTTTCAGTTTAAATCTCAGTTTTTTTCATCTCTAAAACTCTCTTCCCAGAGGGGGGCTTCACTGGCACCAGCACAATGCAATCTACCAGACTTTGGACCCCTGCCCCCTCTCACTCCATCCATCCAGCACCCCAAGTTCAAATTCATATCCCAGAATTCCCATTCCTGCTTCCCTTCTCCTCCCCTCCTTCCTCTGCTGAGTAACCTGTGGTGGCTTCCCAGTATCTCCAGGAGCAAATCTACTTTTCCTCATCTCTAAATTGAAGAGAATAACACTGCCCAAGTCAGAAGTTTTTTTTTATGAGGATTCAATAATAAAATACATTTCTTTAATTTATTTTTTATCTTTTAATTTTATTGACGTATAGTTGATTTACAATGTGTTGATTTCTGCTGTACAGCAAAGTGATTCAGTTATATATATATATATATATATATATATATATATATATATATATATATTCTTTTTCATATTCTTTTCCATGATGGTTTTTCACAGGATATTGAATATAGTTCCCTGTGCTGTCCAGTAGGACCTTGTTTATCCATCCTATATATACTAGTTTGCACCTGCTAATCCCAAACTCCCAATCTATCCCTCCCCCACCTCCCCTTGGCAACCACAAGTCCATTCTCTATGTCTGTGAGTCTGTTTCTTTTATTTATTTATTTATTATTTATTTATTTATTTATTTATTTATTTATTGCCTGCGTTGGGTCTTCGTTGCTGCGTGTGGGCTTTCTCTAGTTGCGGCGAGCAGGGGCTACTCTTTGTTGCGGAGCACAGGCTTCTGATTGTGGTGGCTTCTCTTGTTGTGGAGCACGGGCTCTAGGCGCACAGGCTTCAGTAGTTGTGACATGCAGGCTCAGTAGTTGTGGCTCGTTGGCTCTAGAGCACAGGCTCAGTAGTTGTGGCGCACGGGCTTAGTTGTTCTGCGGCATGTGGGATCTTCCTGGACCAGGGCTCGAACCCGTGTCCCGTGCGTTGGCAGGTGGATTCTTAACCAGTGTGCCACCAGGGAAGCCCCTGTGAGTCTGTTTCTATTTCCAATGTGCTGAACATAGTGACTCCTCAGAATAAATGTATTATTACCATTCCTTATTTTTGTTGTCTTGAGAGAAGTGACGTGACCAACTCGTTAGAGAACTAGCGCTCATTGCATTGGTCTCTGGCAATTTCCAACACACTGCCAACCCACACAATATTTACATCCAATTCCATTCTGGACTGGGATGAACTTTCTCTTTGAGAAGGAAAAAGCCAGTGGCGGTGGAGCTGAACAAGCCATCAAAAATATCAGATTCTAAAGGAGGCCACAGGATGGCTCTCCCGAGAGGCCTGGCTTGAATAAAGAAAGCCCAGCGTGGTTCATGAACGCTTTTCCTTGCCTGAGAAATAGCATCCTGTTTGGGGTTCTGGGACCCCCTTAGCCTCTCAGTGGCTCTGCCCCTCCCGACTGGGAGCCTCCTGGGAAATGTTCCAGGTCCACTTTCTTTGTTTCTCTCGATTTCTCCCCGGACTCACATCTTGTGGGCACTGACATCAGCTATCTGATTGGGGTTGTCTCAGGGTTTTCCACCTGTGTGAATGCAAGGAGAGAGCTCCAGATAGCTAATCTTACCCCTCACCAACCCTTTCAAAGACATCAAGAGAAAATCCAGGAATCACCTAGTCATCCCAAACCTCCAAAGCCGGTTCAGCTGTGCTAGTGAAGACAAGTCTCCACTAGCGCTATTTTGGGTGTTCCCAGCATTCTGGATGATAAGGAGTAGCCTCTGAGAAGCCTCAACCCGTGCCCAGGAGGCAAAGTGGGTAGAAGGTGCTAACAGTGATCACCTCTTACAAGAGCAGGTACCAGGCATCTTCCAGAACTCTCTAGCTTCCATTGTCTCTCTATACTTGTACAACAGCCTGCCAGGACTGACATGCAATAAACCCCTTGGAACAGAGGAAGATACCGAGGTTCAGAGAGGTTAAGTAACACACCCAAGGTCACTTAAGTGGTGGAGCCAGGAAGCACACCCAGAACTTGCTACATGACAGATGGGCTCTAACTTCTGGTCCTAAGTCCTCTGTGTGCCACCCCCTACCCCCAATCGTCCTACATTTAAAATCTGCTGCTGCTGGAAAACATGACTTTCAGGAAAGAGTTGTTCATCTTTTGCTGCTTCTGAAGTAAACAGGTTCCAAGCTCTTTGTGGATCAGCGGGTCTCTTTGGCCTTGGCACGTACTCAAAGATTCTGGAGATCCTGGGGAGGTTTGCAAAATAAGGTCCCTGTTGATTCATATGCATTGATGGTTGGCTTGCATTGGACAAATGCGACTCCAGAACCACCTAGAAGTAGTTTACTGAGGAAATATAGATGCACACTTCTCCTCTCTACCACCATATACATATCCAACATCTGGAACCGTGAGATTTTTTTTTTCTTAAATGGCAAGGCAGTCAATTTTGCAATGGCCGAAACTTGTAAAAATGAACCATGGATTCAGTGCCCGAATCAACTTAGAGATTAATTTGTTTTACTTTTGGTTTGTATTTTCTTTGCAACGTATTTTATTTTTTGTTTTGTTTTGCCATTTAAATATCTTTCCCATCATTGGACACTTTCCAAATTATATTCTTTAACTGCAAAACTAATACATGTCTTATTGTTAAAAAAAAAATTAGGGACCTCCCTGGTGGTCCAGTGGTTGAGACTCCACGCTTCCACTACAGTGGACATGGGTTCGATCCCTCAGGGAACTAGGATCTTGCATGCCACTTGGCTCAGCCAAAAAAAAAAAAAAAGGAAAAGAAAATAATAAATCCACCCCTGCCCCCCCCAACTCACGTCACCTTTAGTCCTCCCATACTCTAGCTCCCTAGGAGCAACAGCTGTGTGTGTGTGTTTAAAGGAATTTTTTAAAAATCTGGTGAATTATCTTAAATATCAAATTTTGCAAATGTTCAAATACCTTGAAGACCTGGAATGTACAGACAGAAGAAAGCCTAGATTCTTCTCTGCGGCATTTGAAGACATTGCTTACACCTCTGCAAACCACCCCCTCATCTCCACTTTTTTTTTTCATTTTTTTTTTTGGACCGCACCGCCCGGCTTGCAGGATCTTAGTTCCCCAACTGAGGATTGAACCCTCGCCCTCAGCAGTGAAAACTCAGAGTCCTAACCACTGGACCGCCAGGGAATTCCTGCTCTTTTTTTTTTTTTTTAAACTACTAACATTTACCAAGCACTTCTTCAAGTAGTTTATCCTTCTCACTAACCTATGAAGTAGGTACCACTGTTCTCTCCCATTATTCAGAGAAGGAAACTGAGGCTGGGAGAGGTGAAGCGATTTTCTCCAGATGCCTTAGCTAGCAAGTGGCTGATCTAGGGAGCACCTCTCCTGTCCTGGCCAGAATTTCTGTCTCTGTGCCATCGGTATTTTGGATCAGATGATTCTTATCGGTTTGGGGTGAGGATGGTCCTGTGCATTGTAGGATGTTCAGCAGCGTCCCCAGCCTCCACCCACTAGATGGCAGTAGTAACACCCTCTCACCTTTATTCTGACAACCAAAAATGTCTCCATACATTGCTAGATGTCTCCATGGGAAGTGAGAACGGCCACTTTAGGCTAACATCTCATTCCTAAGCTGTGATCCAAATGTTTTCGGCCAGCATGTGCCAATAACTGATTGAATCTTTTTTTTTAAATTAATTAAATTATTTTTAATTTTGGCTGCGTTGGGTCTTTGTTGCTACACGCGGGCTTTCTCTAGTTGCGGCGAGAGGGGGCTACTCTTAGTTGCAGTGCGTGGGCACCTCATTGCGGTGGCTTCTCTTGTTGTGGAGCACGGGCTCTAGGTGCACAGGCTTCAGTAGTTGTGGCATGCAGGCTCAGTAGCTGTGGCTTGTGGGCTCGAGAGAACAGGCTGAGTAGTTGTGGCACACAGGCTTTGTTGCTCCGTGGCATGTGGGATCTTCCCGGAGCAGGGCTCAAACCCGTGTCCCCTGCATTGGCAGGTGGATTCTTAACCACTGCACCACCAGGGAAGTCCCTAATTGATCGACTCTTAACCCGGTTTATGAGTGTCTTTCTCACTCGTGTCAAGATCCCCTCCTTTCACCTTCCCAGGAACTCTGGATCCACTGCTGGGTTCTCTCTTCCCTCTACTACGGCAAAGCATGTTAGTTTTATTTTTATCCTTTCCACACTTACTCCATCTCTCTGGGTTTAAGGTCATGTTATGGCTGCATCTAACCCCTCCCCACCTTGGCTAGACCCAGGGAAGGCCTTAAAGGCAAGGGCTTCCTCTATTTACAATAGCCAGGACAAGGAAGCAACCTAAGTGTCCATCGACAGATGAATGGATAAAGAAGATGTGGCACATATATACAATGAACTATTACTCAGCCATAAAAAGAAACGAAATTGAGTTATTTGTAGTGAGGTGGATGGACCTAGAGTCTGTCATACAGAGTGAAGTAAGTCAGAAAGAGAAAAACAAATACCGTATGCTAACGCATATATATGGAATCTAAAAAAAAAAAAAAAAAAAAAAAAGGTTCTGAAGATCCTAAGGGTAGGACAGGAATAAAGACGCAGATGTAGAGAATGGACTTGAGGACACGGGGAGGGGGAAGGGTAAGCTGGGACGATGTGAGAGAGTGGCATGGACATATATACACTACCAAATGTAAAATAGATAGCTAGTGGGAAGCAGCCGCATAGCACAGGGAGATCAGCTCGGTGCTTTGTGACCACCTAGAGGGGTGGGATAGGGAGGGTGGGAGGGAGACACAATAGGGAGGGGATATGGGGATATATGTATATGTATAGCTGATTCACTTTGTTATAAAGCAGAAACTAACACACCAGTGTAAAGCAATTATACTCCAATAAAGATGTTAAAAAAAAAAAAAGGCAAGGGCTTCGAGATTTCCATCTTCCTTGCACATCTTTTATTTTTTTCCCCCAGTGTGGTAACCACTAAGCTCATGTGGCTATTTATTTATTTATTTATTTTTAATTTAATTTTTTTTTTTTTTTGGCTGCTTTGGGTCTCCGTTGCTGCACGTGGGCTTCTCTAGTTGCAGCGAGCAGGGGGTACTCTTCGTTGCAGTGCGGTGACTTCTCTTGTTGCAGAGCACGGGCTCTAGGAGCGCGGACTTCAGTACATGTGGCTAGCAGGCTCTAGAGCGCAGGCTCAGTAGTTGTGGCGCACGGGCTTAGTTGCTCCACGGCATGTGGGATCTTCCCGGACCAGGGCTTGAACCCGTGTCCCCTGCATTGGCAGGCGGATTCTTAACCACTGCGCCACCAGGGAAGTCCCTCCTTACACATCTTTGATCCCAAAGCCAAGTGCAGGGTCTGGCACAGAACAGGTGTAAACATATGCTTGGTACATGGAAAGAAAGGCACAGGGGAGTAACCGGTGACGACATCTGGGCAGGGCAGGGTTAGGGAACGACGGAATTTTCCCTTTCATCTGCATATATTTGTGTATTCTTTGAACTGAAAAGAAAAAAAAAGCATGAGCTACTTTTATAACATAAAAAATACATAAAAATATTCAATAAGGCTGGATACACAGGTTGCTCCCAAATTAATTTTGTTCATTTTTTAAAAATTGAAGTATAGTCAATGTACAATATTGTATACGTTACAGGTGTACAATACAGTGACTCACAATTTTTAAAGGGTATACTCCATTTATAGTTATTATAAAATATTGGCTATATTCCCTGTGTTGTACAATATATCCTTGTAGTTTATGTATTTTATACATAGGAGTTTGTACCTCTTAATCTCCTACCCCCTCTTGCCCCTCCCCCTTCACTCTCCCCGCTGGTAACCACTAGTCTGTTCTCTATATCTGTGAGTCTGCTTCTTTTTTGTTATCTTCACTAGTTTGTTCTATTTTCCAAATTAATTTTTAAAAAATAGCTACACAAAGACATGGGGGAAAATACGGTGAAATGTCACAGGGGTTGTCCCTGGGGAGGGTTCCTTTTGCTTTTCTGCCTCTCAGGGGTTCTCAGGTGATGCATTAGAGGTACCTGTGCAGGCTCTGGAATGACACCAACCCAGCATCATACTTGGGCTCCATTGCTCACTAGCTGCGTGGCCTTGGACAAGCAAGGTCATCTTCTAGTGGAGGACCTCATCATAAGGGTTTGGAATGGCTGACAGAGATAAGGACTGGAAAACAAAGAACTTAAATAAGAGCTCCATAAACGGCAGCAATTGTCATTATCTTTTTCATCAAACATGCTCTTTCTCTTTTTAACATGAAAAGAAGAGCAAAGCCAATAAATGCTCCTTTAAAAAAATCCTGGGGGAAGGTTATCAGAAAGTCCCCACCATCCTTCTCCCCATTCACGGTCCTCCCCTCCACGGGCAACAGCTGGGCCACCTACTGCCTCGGGGAGGTCCTGAAAAAGCCCAGTGGCCAAAGCAGAAGAGCCTGCATAGCCCCAAGCTCAGAGCCAACTCTAATAAACCCAGAGACCTTTTACAAATATACTCGCAACTCATGGGAAAAACAGGGCTGCAGCGAATCTCCCTGTAGTCGAAAGTCTCAAATAAATCCATTTTTTTGTCTTTGAGGTCAATTCCACGATATTTTGTTAACCTAATTATTTGGCTCAGGCTGATAAGAAATCTGTTGTTACCATTTGTCAACCCTGGTGGAGCAACTAGGGCAGCCAAGAAGCAGCTGGGGATGGGACATTCAGAGCAGATGAAATAAAGATCTGAGCTCTCATTGGCCAAGTTCTGCTAGCCTAGCTTAAGCTGCCTAGCAACCCTTCTGACACTGGTACCATGTCACGACTTTTACAGGAAGGACACTGAGGCTGAAGGTGATAATGAGACTTAACCTGGGCCGCCAGCTGGACAATGATACAGCCAGGGTGTGAATCGAATTCAGACAATTTACAGACATTCAGGACGCCTGTAGGATAATCAGACACAGCCTGGCCCAGTGCCGTGTAGAATCTTGCTGCTACTCAAAGTGTAATCCACAGACCAGCAGTAAAGCCTCACCGGGAGTCTGTAAATGTGTAAATTCTCAACCCGCCTCCCCTACTGAAATAGATTGTGTTCAGAACTAGCTTTGTTTGCTGTTTTCCGTGTCCCCTGCCTCCGTGACTATTTCCACGGCTTTCGACCAGGCCTCTGTCATCTCTCATCCGAATCACCCAAACAGCCTTTAATCTGCTCCCTCTTGCTCCTTCTAAACCCTTGCTCCCAATCCATCCATGGCTCCACATGGCCTTTGTGTTAAGCACATCCTGTTCTGGACCCTGACTTCTGTGGCCTCATGTCTCATCTCCCTCCTTCGCTGCAGCCCACACTCCATGGTCCAGCCTTATCAAGGACTTGCCCTCCCTGGTATGCGCCCTGCCCCTGGGGCTTTGCGTGTTCTAGTCTCACTGCCTGGAACATGCTTGCTTCTCTCCGCCCTCAGATTCATGTTACCTGCCCTTCGCTTCTCATTTGGGTGCTGCTTCTTCGAGGAAGTGTTCCAGCCCTTTGAGCTTGTCCCAGCAGAGGTATCGTCACGTGACGCCGTGGTGCCTGCCTGCTTATTTGTCCCCTTTTAGATCTTAAGCACCTCGAGGACAGAAATTATGTCTGCCTCATTCATGGAAACTTCGGCACTTAGCCCTAGATCTGGAGCCCAGTGATGGTTGGTTGAATTAACTTAAAAGAACTCTTAAGTGCTGCCTCTTACCGCTGGGCAATTGATGTGAAGGCTCGTGGTGCTGCGAGAACCAGCCTCCATGGGATGCTTTCTGTCTCTTATTTTATAACATGTGTTTCGCTTTTATGTTTGTTTTGTGAGTCATAACTGCATAGGATACACACGGTTTAACAGATTCTCATAAAGGAAACACCAGTGTTAGCAACAGGCAGGACATAGCACCCCGCATCTTCCGGAACAAGTAACCACGACCCTGGCTTTTGGGATAATCCTTCTCTTGCTTTTCTTTTCTTTTCTTTTTTTTTTTTTTAATTCCTCTACTTATTTATTTATTTATTTATTTATTTATGGCTGTGTTGGGTCTTCGTTTCTGTGCAAGGGCTTTCTCTAGTTGCGGCAAGTGGGGGCCACTCTTCATCGCGGTGCGCGGGCCTCTCACTATTGCGGCCTCTCTTGTTGCGGAGCACAGGCTCCAGACGCGCAGGCTCAGTAATTGTGGCTCACGGGCCTAGTCGCTCCGCGGCATGTGGGATCTTCCCAGACCAGGGCTCGAACCCGTGTCCCCTGCATTGGCAGGCAGACTCTCAACCACTGCGCCACCAGGGAAGCCCTTCTCCTGCTTTTCTTTATTGGGTTAACCCCTATGTAAGCATCCCTAAGCAATGTAGTTTAATATTGCCTCTTTTGCTTTTGAACTTTACATAAATGGAATCATGTTCTATGAGTTCCTCGGGTCTGGCTTCTTTCTCTCGACGTTCCATCTGTGAGATCATCCACGTTGTTGCAGGCCACTCTGCATCACCATTTTTTGGTTGGTTTGTTTGTTTATTTGTTTTTTGGCCGTGCCATGCAGTTTGGGGGATCCTAGTTCCCCAACCAGGGATCAAACCCGGGCCCCCTGCAGTGGAAGCATGGAGTCCTAACCACTGGACCACCAGGGAAGTCCCACCATCCGTTTTCATTGCTGCGTAGTTCATTGTATAGATGTGCCACCATTTCTCCATTCCACTCTTGGTGGACCTTGGGGCTGGTTCTAGTTTGAAGCCGTCACGCAAATGATGTGTGAACAACCTTCCTAGCTACGCCTCCTGGTGTGTGTGCACCTGAGTTTCTCTAGGGAAATCACCCCAAAAGTGGAACTGCTGCTGGGATGCAGGGTACGTATATACTCAACACACAGTCCTCTAATGTGATGATGAGAGCCTTCGTCACTCTTTGTCTCCTGGGTGAGAATAAGAGGTGTTGGGAGTTTTCTTCTACATCCTATCTCAATCTCTTCAAAAAGGTCTATTACAAAGGAAAGAAAAAAAGAAGAAGAAGAAGAAAGAGAAAGAGAAAGAAGACTTCTAGTCTATAATCTCAAGTTGCCCAAGGGGCTTTCTGCTGACCCGCCAGAGGCAGGCATGCTGAGATGGAAGGAGAGTGGGATGGAGCTTCTCCTACATTTGATGCCCATCTGAGTGAGGCTGGAATGGTATTTGCGCTTCTCCGGTGACTTAGCTGTGAAGATTGCTTTGGGCTTCTACTTTTTTTCAACAATAGAGGACTCATCGAGTTTCTGAGTTGTATTTTATCATTTTTCCCTCATGGAAATACTGATGGTCCTTTCTAGTTATGAAGACAATTTTTACGATCTCAGGAAGAAAAAAATATCAGAATTCCATAAAGTATAAAAAGGGAAATAAAAATTGTTGCCATTTAGAAATATATGTGTGTATGTGTTTGTGAGTGTATATATATATATGTGTGTATATATATACATACACATTATTGGTAAAATTTGCATGTGGATGGCATATTAGATAATAGAAAGTACTTTCCTGTGGTAATGCAACAGAATATCTTTGCTGTTAGGGGATACATGAAGAATTAAGATGTAAGGCATCCTGATATCAGAAACTTACTTTCAAATGGTCCCACAAAAATAACAATCAGAACATGGATCGACATAGAGGTAGGTATGAATATAGATACAAGTATAGGCATATTCATAGATACAAAGCAAATGTGGCAAAATGTCAGCAATGCTGAATCTGGCTACAGGGAATATGGGAGTTCTTTGCACTGTACCCGCAGCTTCTCTGTCAAATTTGAATTTTCTTCCAGCCTTATCGAGATACAATTGACATATAACATTGTAAAAGCTTACATCCCCACAAGGTGATGATTTGATACACGTATATATTGCAAAATAATTACCACAATAATAAGGTTAGTTAATGCATTTATCATATCTCACGGTTACATTTGTGTGCGCCTGAGAACATTGAAGATCTGCTCTCTTGGCAACTTTCAAGTATACAGCACAGTATTGTTAACTACACTCACCACGCTGTACATTGGGTCCCCAGAACTTATTCATCTTATAACTGGAAGTTTGTACCTTTTAACCAACATCTCCCCATCTCCCCTGCCCTCCCACCTCCTGGCAACCAGCAATCTACTCTCTTTTTGCTATGAGTTTGGCTTTTTCAAGATTTCACATACAAGTGAGATCATACAGTATCTGTCTTTCTCTGTCTGACTTATTTCACTTAGCATAATGCCCCCAAGGTCCATCTATGTTTTTGTAAATGGCAGAATTTTCTTCCTTTTTTATGGCTAAATAATGCTTCATTGCATATAAGTACCACATTTTCTTTATCCATTCATCTATTTATGAACACTTAGGTTGTTTCCATATTGTGTCTATTGTGAATAATGCTGCAATGAACACGAGGGTGCTATGAACCCACTTATTATCTTTTGTCTTTTTGATAGCAGCCATCCTAACGGGTGTGAAGTGATACCCATTGTGGTTTTGAATTGCATTTCCCCGATGATTAGAGATGCTGAGCATCTTTTCATGGACCTGTTAGCCATTTCTATGTCTTCTTTGGAAAACTGCCTATTCAGATCCTCTGCCCATTTTTTAATCGGATTATTATTATTATTATTTTGTATTGAGTTATGTGAGTTCTTTATATATTTTGGATATTAACCTCTTATCATAGTTTGTAAATATGTTGTCCCATTCTTTAGGCTGCCTCTTCATTTTGTTGAATTTTTTTTTCAAAATAAAAAGCTAAAAGTGACCTCCAAATCCCACTAAACAAAATAACCAGTGTTTATATCTGATTAATTTCCTACACTATTTAAGAATTTATACACATGTGCACACACACACATAATTTTGCATGCATGAGATTGTACTACACTTGCTGGCTTGTAACAATTACTTTTTATTCAATAATACACTGTTTTCTCTTCATGTTAATGTCAAGGTCACCCACCTCATGCTTAAAGGTTGTTTAGCACATTCTGTTATATGAATATTCTTTAGTTTACTTAACCAATTCTCTTTGGTTGGTTTTCCCTATTGTTGGACTTCTAATTTTTCCAGTTTTGCCGCTATTATAAACAACACTGCAGTGAACATCCTTTTGTATTGATCTTTGCTTCTATTTCCCTGTAAGTTTTTCAGTATAAACAAGTTCTGTTTTTCTTAAGTTTTAAAACTTTTGAATCAAATTCTTCATTGTGTGCTTGTTTTAATTTTTTATTGCAATATATATATTTTTTAATTAATTAATTTACTTATTTACTTTTGGCTGCGTTTGGTCTTCGTTGCTGTGCATGGGCTTTCTCTAGCTGCGGCGAGCAGGGGCTACTCTTTGTTGCAGTGCATGGGCTTCTCATTGCGGTGGCTTCTTTTGTTGCAGAGCAACATGCAGTGCATGGGCTCTGGGCCTGCGTGCTTCAGTAGTTGTGGCACGTGGACTCAGTAGTTGTGGCAGGCGGGCTCTAGAGCTCAGGCTCAGTAGTTGTGGTGCATGGGCTTAGTTGCTCCGCAGCATGTGGGATCTTCCTGGACCAGGGCTGGAAACTGTGTCCCCTGCATTGGCAGGCAGATTCTTAACCACTGTGCCACCAGGGAAGTCCCTGCAATATATTTTAAAACTGTGTTTTCTTGAGATATAATTGACATGTAACATTGTATTAGTTTTAGGTTGTCAGCAGAATGATTTGCTATGTGTATAAATTGTCACATGATTAACACCCATCACCTCACAGAGTTACATTCTTTTTTCTTGTGATGAGAACTTTTAAGACCTATGTTCTTAACTTTGGTATTGTTGACTATAGTCTGTGCTTAACTGTTTTGAATGACTATCTACTGTTTTTGCATCCTTAATCTGCCTGAAGTCCTTTACTTGACATTGTCTCATTTAATTTTTACAACAGTGCCATGGGGTAGGTACTGTCATTATCCATATTCTAAAGATGAGACCAAGGTTTAGCAAGGTTAATGACTCATCCAAAGTCACACAGCCAGCTTTATCTAATGCGAGGAGTCTGGGTGTCTAAAACAATTGACTTTGCTTAAAAAGGAAGATGTGGGACTTCCCTGGTGGCCCAGTGGTTAAGAATCCGCCTGCCAATACAGGGGACACGGGTTCGAGCCCTGGTCCGGGAAGATCCCACATGCCGTGGAGCCACTAAGCCCCTGTGCCACAACTACTGAGCCTGTGCTTAGAGCCCGCGAACCACAACTACTGAGCCCACGTGCTACAACTACTGAAGCCCGCGTGCCTAGAGCCCATGCTCCGCAACAAGAGAAGCCACTGCAAGGAGAAGCCCGCGCACCACAACGAAGAGTAGCCTCCACTCGCCGCAACTAGAGAAAGCCTGCGTGCAGCAGTGAAAACCCAACGCAGCCAAAAATAAATAAATAAAATAAATTAATTTTTTAAAAAAGAAAAAAATTAAAAGTAAGATGCACCTGCAGTTTCCTTCTATGATCAAACCACGTAAAAGAAAGGCTGATTCGACTGCTGTTCCCAAACCGGCATGACCAGAATCGGGGTGGTGGTGGTGAGGCCCTCAGCTTCTGCTGGAGCTCTGCTGCCCCCTGGTGGCAATGCCCTTTCATTGCTTAGATGGTCAGTCTCTTAGCCGGGGGCCAGTTGTAGTTGAATTCACACCCTTTAGACAAGATCACTAGCAATACTACAGTCATTAAGTAAATATTTTCAAGGACCCTGCACTGAGACTTACGTACACTATCAATCCAATCTTGCAACGTGGTGATTATCCCCGTGTCATAGAGAAGAGACTAGGATTCAGAGGTTAACTGGTCAAGGTCGTGTGGCTCTCTAATGACAAAACTAATTCAATCCTAGTTTTCGCTGGTGCTTAAGGGAGCCCCATACTTCTCCCAATCTGGCACAAATCAACATCCTTGAAACCCTTTGGTAAATTTAATTTGCCCCCAAAGCAGTATAGTACAGAGATTTAGAGTATGGGCTCCAGGGTCTGACCGTCCTAAATCTTAATCCTCCCTCTGGCACTTTCTAGTTCTATGAACTTGAGGAAGTCTCCTGACCTCTCGGATGCTCATGGGAAAACAGTTAAGATGAGTGAGTAGTGCAAGTAAAGCTCAGGGTCTGGTATTTAAGAAGCAGTCAATGAATTAGAGCTTTATATGAAAGTAGTGCAAAGACTGAGGATCAGAGTCCTGGATTTGAAATGGTGAGAATCAGCATTCCGGATTCAGGTCCTAGCTCCGATATTGATAAGATGTGAGCAAGTCCCTTTGCTCTCTGACACTCCGTTTCCTCCTCCATCCAAGACATTCTTGCAAACGCAATTTATTGATTTGCAACCACTGCTCTTGGCCTTGAATCTGATGCTGAGCCTCACAGTTTCCTCACCTCTCAAATAGAGACAAAAAATAGACAAGTTTTCGCAGTGTTCGTACCAGGCAGCAAATATACTGGTGCTACCTACGTGAACGTTCTGTTAATGAAAGAGGTATATGAGGCTGGCTCTCAGCAGTCAAGGGGCTTGAGATCTCCTGAGGGAGAAAAAAGACTTAAACTGATGACTAAATGTTTTTAGAATGCTTAATATTTGCCAAGCACTCTTCTCTGTGCTCACAAACGACTCATTTGATGCTCACATCAGCTTTATGAAGGAGGCCGTTTTATTTGGTGATATGAATGAGGAGGGGGGCATGTGATATAGATCTAGCCAATCACAGTTGTCCATATCCCAGCCACAGGGATTGGCTCAGGGAAGGTCATACGACCCAAGTCTAACCAATCATTTCCTTTCCTGGCATTGTGTATCTGGATGCTGGAAGAAAAAGAAAAAATTCTCTTAGCTCCCAAGGGCTGGGGTGATGTCAGCCCAGCCTAAAGCTGTCTGGGGTGCTGCTTGCCCTGGAAGAAGCCAGGTAAACTGCATGAGAACGAGGCCAATGCAGAGAGAAGAACAATGGAAGAGAGTTGAGACCAGCTAATGTTGTTTGCATTTTAGTGTCCACTTTTTCTCTTCCAAGTACAGGAACCAGTGAATCTTATTTTTTTCTTAAGCTATTTGTTGGGATTCTGTCATTTACAACAAAATGGCCCTCACCCATGCACAGACAGAAATAATATTAAAAGTTATGACCACCAATATAATAATATTGACCTTTATGGCTTCGTGTGTGGTGGCATTTGACATTTTTGTGATGGGTTGAATGTGTCCCTCCCCAGCCACCTTTGTGTCATTCGTATTTTGAAGCCCTAACACCCAATGTGATGGTATTGAGAGATAATTAGGTTTAGATGAGGTCATGAGGGTGGGACCCCCATGATGGGAATTGTGCCCTTTTAAGAAGAAGAAGATGGAGAGATTTCTCTCTCCATGCATACACACCCAGGAAAGGCCATGTGTGGACACAGCGAGAAGGTGGCCATCTGCAAGCCAGAAAGAGAGCCCTCGCCAAGATCTGATTCTGCCAGGACCTTGATCTTGGACTTTCCTGCCTCCAGATCTCCAAGAAATAAATGTCTATTGTTTAAGCCACTCAGTCTATGGATTTGTTACAGCAGCCTGAGCTGTTTCAGACAGTCTTCAGGATTCAAACATCATCCTCTCTGCAAACCCTTCCTGGATTCCCCAAGTGAAATTAGTCACTTTATAATAAATGCATTTTATGTCATCATCATCATTATGTTTTTTATTCTATAGACTTGTAAGGTCAGATGTGCCTTGACTTTTATGTCTTCTTGCTTTTGCTCACGATTTCTTCCACCTGGTTTGCCCTCTCCTCCCCATTTATAGGGAGTTAGCCCTGCAGTTATAAAGAACAGCAGCTTCTGAATCAGACAGAACCGAGTTCAAATTCCACCTCTTCTATTTGTTAGCTCTTTGACCTGAGTCAAATCCCTTACCTTTCTGAGCCTCAGATTTCTCATCCACAAGTTGGGCATAATAGTGGTACAGGCTACACAAGATTAATGTGATCAAATTAAATCATGGCAAGTGTTAAGTTCACAATAATTGTTAGTGAATTCTTTAATAATACTTTATCTTATGAGGCTATTTCTTGGTGGTGTTTGAGGTTGTGGTCAAGGTTCAATGTGGGGGGGGGGTTGGAAGAAATACTCTGTTTGAATGTTCCCATCATAAACCTCAATCTAGGTTAATCAGCATGTATATATCAGAGGCTCAGCATAAGCCACCATTTATCCCCAGAGATGAAGGAATTCCCATAAAACCTTAGGTCTCCAAACAAACATCTTCCCACACTCAGCACATCCCATTCCCACAATCTTGGGCCTCTCCAAGGAATACAGTTGTGGGGGGAAGGACATGAATGAGTCCCACTGTGGAGGGATACTTTGCAAGATGCTCTGTGCTGGATTCTTATTTTGGAAAGTAAGTCTTCATAAAGTGAAATGTCCACGTCTGCTTAGTTAGTTTGGGAGACTCTCCTTTGGGTACCATAGCTCTGATGGCTGCTGACTAATTTTGATTCTTCCCAGCCTCATCTTGGGTAGGTGTTCCTCATCAAAAGCATGTGGGTTCTGCAGCCAGAGAGACCTGGGCAGGAATTCTGGCTTCTCCACTCACCTGCTATGTAATCTTAGTTCTCATCTTACCCCCTCAAGTCCTACCTCTACGTCTATAACACAGGGATACATACCTTTCATAGCTGTTGTTTAAAGATTAAATTAGATGATATCTTTGCCAAGTGCTTTGATACCTTGTGTTCCAGGTATTTATAGCTTTGGGACAAACCACCTGAAAACTTAGTGCCTTAAAACAACAGCAACATTTATTTCACTCTCAGTTATGCAGTATGGCAGAGCTTGGTGAGGACGGCTTGTCTACACTCCACAAAGTATCAGTTGGGTGGTTGGAAGGCTGGGGGCTGCGATTATCAGATGACTCACTCATTCACGTCCCTGGCGATTGGTGCTGGCTTGCGGCTGGTTCTTTAACTGAGGTCATTGGCCAAGACACCTCCATGTGTCCCCTTGGTGTGGCTTGGGCTTCCTTGCAACACGGCAGCTGGGTTTTAAGGGTGGGTTTCCCAAAAGCAAGAAAGACTGCTTGGGTTCAAGGGGAGAGGAAATAGTTCAACCTCTTGATGGGGGGGATGTCAAGACTCTGGAAGAGAATATGAGACCAGAAATATTTCTATGGCTTTTTGGGGACAAATACAAATTGCCTCATCTAATAAGTGCTAAAGAAAGAGCAAAGAGATCTTCAGATCTCTCCCTCTTTGAGCCTTACATGTATATTCTCTAATCTGTAAGACAGGAATAAATGACTCCTACTTTGTGAAAAAGTTGAAAAAATTGCAAACGGTATATGAAGATTTCCTGCTATGTAGTAGGTGTTCGATAAATGGGTCATTATAATATTAACTCATATTAATTTGGCCATTGCCAGGTGCCGGGCACTCCCTTCAGAGCACTTCATTGTGTTTTATTTCATTTAATCCTCACAACAACCCTATGAGGTAAGTTGTATTATTATTTCTATTTTACAGATAAAGGGACTGTGGCTCAGAGAGGGTAAATGACTTGTCTAAGTGTCACACAGCAGGTTAGTAGGATTTCCAGGATTCAAGCCTAGACAGTGTGACTCGAGCATGAACGCTTTCAAACGTAACACGGTACTGCTTCTTAGTGATAGAAGTCGTTGCCCACTCAGTACACAATTTTACAGTGTGACCCAATGGAAAATACTAAATCTATAGGGGCAAGAAACAGAAGCCAATGTAGAAAAGATGATTAAAGGCTGAGACTTGATGGGCACCTGGTGCCAGGGAGGCAAAGGCTGAAGTTTAACTGTACCCACCAATCATAAATTATTAACTCATGGCCAATCCTGTGGTTATCTAGAACTCCGCCAGGGGATTTGGGGTTGACATGTGCACACTGCCATATTTAAAATAGATAACCAACAAGGACTTACTGTATAGCACAGAGAACTCTGTCAGTGCTCTGTAATAACTTAAATGGGAAAAGAATTTGAAAAAGAATAGATACATGTATATGGGTAACTGAATCACTTTGCTGTACACCTGAAACTAACAGAACACTGTTAATCAACTACACTCCAATATAAAATAAAAATTAAAAAATTTTTTAAAAAGTAAAATCACATTTTAGTAAAAGAAGAAATTATAAGTATATATGGAGAAAGCTAGAAAGGTATACAATAAAATGTTGAGAAGAGTTAAAAAGAAAAGATGAACCTCTCCCATCCAGATTATTTTGAAGCAAATCTCAACAGATATTAAATACTACTACTACTACTACTATTACTAATGATAATAATCACAATAGTAGAAACTTTCTGCAACAGCAGGCCCAGAAGGAAAGAGAGTAGAGCTATTCCCAACCACCAACATCCCTGGGCTGGAGTCATCTCTGGGGACAGGGGGTCATGCCCGGAACTGAGGCGTCTCCAGAGTCAAACAACAGAGAGGTCTCCTGGGGACCATGACCTCATGTGGAGAGAAACAGGCCTCTGAGGCCTTTGGTGCCTCCATCACCTCCTCTCTCCTAAGGCTTCAGTAGCCCCTCCAGATGGAGACAGTCACTGCACCATAAATTGCCAGGACTGAGACCTTTGGTTTGGAAGGTTTTTTGGTTCCCTTGAGCTCTCCACCCTGTGATGTTGAAACTTGTTGCTTTGCTTCATGTTCCGACTGTGGGTGCAATTATTGCCAGGGGACCAGCAATTAACCTGCCACAGAGCGAGCGGGAAGAGGTCTCTGGCTGAGTGTCCTGTGACAGAGCAGACGGCTTGTTGAGGTCCAGCAGAAGCGCCCGGGATGTCTGCTCTTAGGCAGGGGGTGGGGGGCGGGAAGCAGGGGATGCTGGGGCCACAGAAGGGTCAGCATTTCTCACCTATGTCATCAGAATTGGAGCGCAGTGGAGAATTGGAATTTTATGAGGGAGAATAATACCTCTGTTTGTACCCGAGATGCTGGAAAATGTCCCCTTCCTAATTTTCTCTTAGTATCCTTTCCTTTTTTTAAAAAATTAATTAATTAATTAATTTGTTTTTGGCTGCGTTGGGTCTTCTGCTGTGCGTGGGCTTTTCTCTAGCCGCGGCGAGCGGGGGCTGCTCTTCGTTGCCGTGCATGGGCTTCTCGTTGCGGTGGCTTCTCTTGTTGCAGAGCACGGGGTCTAGGCACGCAGGCTTCAGTAGTTGTGGCACGTGGGCTCACTAGTTGCAGCTCCCCGGCTCTAGAGCACAGGCTCGGTAGTTGTGGCGCACGGGCTTAGTTGCTCCGTGGCATGTGGGATCTTCCCGGATCAGGGCTCGAACCCGTGTCCCCTGCATGGGCAGGTGGATTCTTAACCACTAGTGCCACCAGGGAAGTCCCTCCAAGGGCAAGTTTGGTTCAGGCTTTCTTCCTCTCCCTGCTTTTGAGTTTCAGATTTTGACAATCGCTGGGAGTTAAAACTGGAGGTCGAGAGAGAGTAGAAAGATTTTTTAAAAAGCCTTTAAAAAGCCTTTAAAAAGCCTTCTTCAGCCTTTAAAAAGGCTGAAGAAGAGAAAAGACGGATCGGACAGACTTGGGGTTCAAAACCTACTCCCCACTTACTAACTGTTGGGGTATCAGGACTCTCTGAGCCTCACCCCCTATTTTTGTAAAACAAGAATAGTAATGCTTTCCTCTTGGGATTTTTGTGCACATAAAACAAGACGTTCTGTTATAAAATATTGGCTATATTCCCCGTGTTGTACAGTATATCCTTGTAGATCATTTTATACCTAATTGTTTGTAACTCTTCCTCCCCTACCCCTATATTGCCCCTCCCCGCTTCTGCTTCCCCCCGGTGGCCACTGGTTTGTTCTCTATATCTGCAAGTCTGCTTCTTTTTTGTTATATTCACTAGTTTTTTGTACTTTTTAGATTCCACATATAAGTGATATCATATGGTAAAAAAAGAAAAAAAAAGGAAGGAAAAAACAAAACAAACAAACAAAAAAAACCCGGGGGAGTGGGATGAATTGGGAGGTTGGGATTGACATATATACACTACTATGTATAAAATAGATAACTAATGAGAACCTACTGTGTAGCACAGGGAACCCTACTCAATGCTCTGTGGTGACGTAAATGGGAAGGAAATCCAAAAAGGAGGGGATATATGTATACGTATAGCTGATTCACTTTGCTGTACAGCAGAAACTAACACAACGCTGTAAAGCAACTATACCCCAATAAAAATTTTTTTTAAAAAAGCCACCAAGATGTTCTCTGTAAGGCACTTAGTGCATTAGCGTGTGATGAGTATTAACTACATTCATCTTATTGTCTAACGTGGATGGACACTTCATTCCTGGCTCAAACTGCTGCCTGGGAAGTGGGTCGAAGTGTGTTTGCAGCGGGGCGTTGAAAGCTCTAGTGGTGGAAGGCACAACACTGGGTGATCATGAACCTGTGAAACCTGACAAAGGGCTACCCAGGGACAAGGAGGTGGGAGATTTTCTGGCACCAGGAGCCTAGCAAACAACAAGAGGAAAATAGGGGAGTGAATCACTGAGAAAAATAAAATCTTCCTGTTTGTGCACAGGTTTGCTTTCTTCTTGTGTGATGCAACCTCAGGGGCCATAAGACTCTTCATTATATTAAATATCAGGGGCCATTGAACCAGGGTTGTACCACAGGGTGCTGGGAATTACCATGAAATGATAGGTTATTGGTAAATAATGATCCCTTCTCTTTTCTTTAGAAGTCAACAGGACCCTACAGGTATATTATCATCTCATGCCTTCTCATGACCTCCTTATGACCTCCCTTCTTCTTTTTTTTTTTTTTTTTGGCCGCACCGTGCAGCTTGCAGGATCTTATTTCCCCTACCAGGGATTGAACCTGGGCCCTGGCAGTGAAAGTGCTGAGTCCTAACCACTGGACCACCAGGGAATTCCCTAAGACCTCCCATTTTTACAACAGCAATGAGCTCAGAGAGTGGAGGAAACCTTTCCAAACTGATGGTAGGGAGGCCCTCGTGGGACCAGAGCCCAAAGTCTTAATTCATTCAATATTTACATCCATACAGGGTCCTTGTAACTCTACCTTACCTTCCAGAATTACTCAGAAACGGTAAGAAGAAACCATTGAGTTGAGGAATAATTTCATTCATGGGTGACTTAAAATGGGCAGCATGAAAATAACCTATATGTCCAGCAGGAGGGGATGAGTTGAAACATTATAGTACATTTATAAGGAATATTATACTGGCACTAAAAACAATGCTGTGGACCTGTATTATGGACCTGGGAAGACAGCTGTAATATTTTAAGCAAAAAGTTTGGTCAGAAGATGGTATATTTAATATTATTATAAGAAAGTGTATGTAGGCATGTCTACAAGGCCATAGATCTAAATATTAATAGTGTTTATCTCTGGGTGTGAGATTACGAGAGTCCTTTTCTTCTAATTGCATATCTGAATTTTCTATTTCTCCTACAACAAACTTGCATTTTTTGAGCAATTAAAATAATAAGAGCAAACATGAAGTGGACAGAAAAGGAAAACTTCTTAAAGATATATCAGGTTTAAAGAAGGCTGAGGTGGGATTTCACAGTTGGTTTCCAGTTATGGCGGTTTAACGAGAAATTATACCACATCAATTGGGAAAGTGAAAGGAATCAGTTATTAATAATAAACAGCTTGCAGTCTTTCAACTTTTAATATGTCTGGCAATTGGTAGCGACTAAAAACAATTCCCAAGAGGAAACTATGAGAAATTATAATAACAGGGGTTGAGTACTTATCTTCTGTCCAATGTTCTCCTAAACTCTACTGCAATAATTAATCTTTTCCCAAACTATGAGATAAGTGTGACTATTGTCACCAGCCTTTATAGATGAGAAAACTATTGGGCTGGCCAAAAAGTTCATTCGGGTTTTACCATATTATGGAAAACCCGAAAGAACTTTTTGGCCAACCCAATAAATATCAGAGTGAAAGAGACTTGCCCAGGGTCACACAGCTGATTATTATGCTCCCAGGAATCAAAGGACGGCTTGGTTCAGAGTCACAGATGTCTCTCTTATTCTACTGATGTATTTTTTGCTCCATTTTATGGCTGGGAACACAGAGGCTTAGAGAGGGGCGGTTATCTGCCCCATGACATGCTAGTTGGTAAGTGATAAAGTTGAACCCAGCTCTCCTCGTCCTCAGTCTAACTCTCTCCAGGATCCAGAAAAGGGGATTGCTATTGACTGGAAAAAAGGGAGCCATAGCACTTGAAAAGATCAGGGAAATGTAAATCAAAACCAAAGTGAGATACCACTTCACACTTATTAGGATCGCTACTATCAAAAACAAAACAAAAGGGCTTCCCTGGTGGCACAATGGTTAAGAATCCACCTGCCAATGCAGGGGACACGGGTTCGAGCCCTGGTCTGGGAAGATCCCACATGCCGCGGAGCAACTAGGCCCGTGAGCCACAAATACCGAGCCTGCGCGTCTGGAGCCTGTGCTCCGCAACAAGAGAGGCCGCGATAGTGAGAGGCCCGCGCACTGCGATGAAGAGTGGCCCCCGCTTGTCGCAACTAGAGAAAGCCCTCGCACAGAAACGAAGACCCAACACAGCCATAAATAAATAAATAAATAAATAAAATTAAAAAAAAAAAAAGAATGAGATAAGCACCGCCCGTTGATGTCATCCAAGTATTGGTCCATCATTAATTGAGCCTCTACTATGTGGCAGGCACTGGGCGGGCACACTTTCATTGTTACAGTCCAACCGGAAAATTACTATGACGTTTTCCTGTCATCATAGCGACACAGCTCTGTCCTAATAACTGTCACCAACAAACATTCTCAGGAGAAGAGTTCTTTTTCTCATGCAAAGCTTCATTGCATTTTATCCTCTCAAGTGCCCTTGAGGAAGGGCATTATCATTGTTATTGATCATCCTTTCATCACCATTTTGCAGAAGAGAAAAAATGAAATTCCAAGAAGTGCTTTGATGTTAAGAAGTGGGTACAACTTTACATAGCACCTCTTTTGAATTGTTTATTGGTATTGAAATGTTCAGAGCAGAACAGGGCTTTATCCCTTGCAAAGCTAAAATGAAGGAACCTTTAACTTATTCATTCATTTATTTATTAATTCATTCATGTATTCGATGTACATATATGTTGTGCTTTATATTATCAAGCAACAGGCTCATTATTCATTTACCTAAGTTTATTTTTCCTTCCTTCCCTCTTTTCTTCCCTTCCTTCCTTCCCTCCCTCCCTCCTTCTTTTCCTCTTTCCTTCCTGTCTCCATCTCTCCCTTCTATCTTTCCTAATCCCAGTATTCTTAATGCCATCTGCTTGCCTTCCAAATACTTCCTTGGAAATGCTCAGATGTGTACCCCAAATCTCTTTTAACCCCACCAGTTAGTTGTAAACCCTCATAATTTGGATTTCTTCAGAAGCAGACCCTGAGATAAGGATTCAAATGTAAAAATTTATTTGGGAGGGGATCCTAGGAAATACCACTAGGAAGGTGGGAAAGTAAGACAGGGAGGTCAATAGATGATGTATACTCACGTCAGCTTCCCCTGGGGGCAACCGGGGCTCAATCCCACTGGGGGATGGAGTAGGGCACATCCTTCAGAGTTATCCCAAGTGAGAAGTGAAGAAGTTGGGACGCTATCCACAACTCCTTACCATCATTGGTTGAGGGCTGCTTCCAGAGGCATCCATCCACTGGCTGTGCAGTCTTGTCCACACATTCTGGCTTGCTTTTTGCACAGGCTGAGTACTTCAGCACTCATAATATAAAAGCTTTCAGGAAGAGAGTCACGGGCGTTGGCCCTAAGCAGGCTTCCATATGTAGCCATGAGTGGTCAGGGGATACAGAAGGCCAGCAGTAGTGCCTGCTACACTCACTAAGGTCTATCTCTAGACACTCTGAAAGTCTGCAAGGAAGTGCAGTGTTCCTGCACATCCTCAGGCTGGTCCAAGCAGCTGTGAGGTCCCTCTGTTCTGAATCTCGCTTTGGATCCCTCTGGTCCACAGATGCTCTCTATGCTTCCCTGTCCCCTGAACCCCCCTCTCACGTTGTTGATGTTCCTTGCTGCTTGAGTGAGTTCCTGTGGTTGTCCTGATACCACACCACTCCGCTCGGGTCCACCTACCTGTGTCCCTGCTGCATACTTAATGCTCTAGAATAGTTTGGGGCATGGAGTGACCACTGATCTGCTGCTTCCTCATCCACTCACTCACTTCTCTCTAGTTTGTACCCATCTAATAACCCTGTCCTGTGGTCCTCCCCCATCCCTGTGATTCTAATAGTGGCCAAGCACAGGAGCTATTCCCAGAACCCAGCTTGACTTAATCATAGTAACCCACCCACCGACTACATTGATTGGCCCAAGGAATGGACACGTGACCCAACAGCACCAGTCAGAGCTACTCCTTGGGATTTTTATACAGACACCAAGAGGCAGGAGACTTCCATTCACGTTGTGGTTGTGAGTTGGGAGGATGTCAATTTGGAGCTGCCTACAACCATGCTACCTCTCCTTTGTCACATGGAAGACACACATCTGAAGAAGACGAGGATGAGCTGACCCCCAGGGAGAAGCAAAGCGGAAAGAGAAGGAGAGAGATCCTCATATCGTTAGCTGAATCCCTGGGTCCATTGTCTGAAACTAGTTCCTGCTTCATCCTTACCAGCAACACAGGCTAGTTGTTCCCACTTTTGCCAAAGCCAATTTGTCTTGGGTTTCTTTCCCTTATTGCCAGGAGTACTGACAAGTAGAAACTCGAGGAAAATGCCTTCTTTTTTGTTTTCTCTTAGATGGAATTCCACAAGAGAGATACTTTGACCCTAGTTATTTAATCATTTCATGTTTACCACCTAGCAGAGTGACGTGGGCTACTAGTGACAATTGACTTTTTAAATTTCTCATTGTGGCTTTGATTTGCATTTCCCTGATGATTCGTGATGTTGAACCCTTTTTTATATAAATGTTTGCCATTTGTTTGTCTATTCAAGTCTTTTGCCCATTTTTGATTGGGTTATTATTATTAATATTTGCTATTGGGTTAGGCAAGAAAAAGAAATAAAAGGTATTCAAATCAGAAAGAAAAAAGTAAAATTATCTTTGTTTGCAGATGATGTGATCTATGTAGGAAACCCTAACGACTCCACAAATAAGCTAATTAACAAGTTCAGTAAAGTTGCAGGATACAGAATCAGCACAGTAATATAAATCATGAACGTGTTTGCTGTTACTATCATAAAGCCCCAAATAGTATCTTATCATTTTAATTTACATTTAATAATCATTATTGAGAATGAGTGTAATGCTTTGTAATCAGAAATGGAGATGCTATCTTTGTGAAAATCAGAATGTCCCATCTTGAAAAAAAGAGACTCTAAAAATATGCATTAAAAAACCCCAAAATAGGAGGGATAAATTGGCAACTTGGGATTGACATATACACACTACTATATTGAAAATAGGTAACCAACAAGGACCTACCGTATAGCACAGGGAACTCTGCTCAATATTCTTTAATAACCTAAATGGGAAAAGAATTTGAAAAAGAATAGATATATGTGTATGTATAACTGAATCACTTTGCTGTACACCTGAAGCTAACACAACATTGTTAATCAACTATTGTCCAATATAAAATAAACTTTTTTTTTTTTTAATATTTATTCGGTTGCACCAGGTCTTATTTATTTATTTATTTTTATATTTATTTTTGGCTGTGTTGGGTCTTCATTTCTGTGCGAGGTCTTTCTCTAGTTGCGGCAAGTGGGGGCCACTCATCATCGCGGTGCGCGGGTCTCTTCACTATCGCGGCCTCTCTTGTTGCGGAGCACAGGCTCCAGACGCGCAGGCTCAGTAATTGTGGCTCACGGGCCTAGTTGCTCCGCGGCATGTGGGATCTTCCCAGACCAGGGCTCGAACCCGTGTCCCCTGCATTAGCAGGCAGATTCTCAACCACTGCGCCACCAGGGAAGCCCAAAAAATAAACTTTTTTAAAGAATAAATTAAAACAAAATTAAAAATTTTTTAAATTAAAAAAGAAAAAACAGAATACGCTGGAAGAGGCAGCATGCCAATGATTGATATCTCTGGGTGGTGAGGGATGTGGTCGTTCTTCATGCAACAAGGGGAGTATATAGAATCTGGCAGCTAGGGCTTCCCTGGTGGCGCAGTGGTTGAGAATCTGCCTGCCAATGCAGGGGACACGGGTTCGAGCCCTGGTCCGGGAAGATCCCACATGCCACGGAGCGACTAAGCCCGTGAGCCACAATTGCTGAGCCTGCGCGTCTGGAGCCTGTGCTCCGCAACAAGAGAGACCGCGATAGTGAGAGGCTCGCGCACCGCGATGAAGAGTGGCCCCCGCTCGCCACAACTAGAGAAAGCCCTCGCACAGAAACGAAGACCCAACACAGCCAAAAATAAATAAATAAATAAATAAAATTAAAAAAAAATAAATAAAAAAATAATAATAATAAAGAAAAAAAAAAAAAAAAAAGAATCTGGCAGCTAAGACAAAGCTCAGAGTCAGCTGGTCTGTTTCCCTGCATGGGGGCTGGAGGTGGGGTAGGGACGGCAGGTCAGCCCTGGGCGCGAGAAGTTGGTTCAATCTGTGGGTGGTTCACCCCAACTAAGGAGTTGGCTGTTTCCAGGTCATAATTTTGCAGGTGTGAGAAGTGAAGGGCTAGGTGGAGGAACTGGCCTGTGTGTCTCTGCCTGGTTTAGTTGCCTGCGCTGGGCAACGCCACCTCCCTTAGCGGCCGTCCGCTGCCCTGGGTCTGCGCACCCACACGGGGGAAGCCCCACTTGGGTCGAGAAAGCTCCTCTGAAACACGCTCCATAACCCGGTACTGATAAGAGAAGCCTCGCCACCAGCCTGGAGAGTTGTTCTTCTCTGTCCGTGGAGAGCAGGTGGGTGGCACCGAACACCAGACTCTCCCTTCCCAGAATATTCTGGAAGCTTTTTCATGCATCTCCGTCTACGGAAATGAGTTGGGACATCCTTCACACTTATTTAGATGCTGTCTTTTTTTTTTTTTTAATTTTAGTCACAAATCACTGAACAATCTAACAGCTGGACATGAGCTCCTATTGCATTCACCTAGCCACGCATCTGGCAGTGAGTTTGGACGTGATCAATATTCGTCGAATTTTACTGAATTGGTACTAGGACTTAAAGAGACAGCTAAACGAACAGCGATTGCTCTGACCCCTCCAATTTATCCAAACCCTCCTCCCCCCCCCCTTTTTTTAACCAGGGATGGAACCGGGGCGTCTCGCCACCCCCCGGGGCAGTGGAAGCTTGGAGTCCTAACCACTGGACCGCCAGGGAATTCCCTCCAAACCCTCACAGTGTGGTGAGATTGCTTTCTGAATGCAGTTTCTTCATGTGGGACGGCTATCGAAACGTTTGCTCCATAGATTTGCTGCAAGGATTAATTGGCATACATACATAAAGTTCCTGGCACGGGGCATGGCCCACATCAGGCACTGGATACATGGTAATATTAGTAGCTGCCACTGATTGTTTCCTATTTAAAAAAAATTTTTTTTTATTGAAGTATAGTTGATTTACAATATTGTGTTAGTTTCAGGTGTACAGCAAAGTGATTCAGTTATAAATACATATATTTTTTTTCAGATTCTTTTCCCTTATAGGTTATTACAAAATATTGAGTATAGTTCCCTGTGCTATACGGTAGGTCCTTATTGGTTATCCGTTTTATATAGAGCGTTTCCTATTTGCCATGTAATTTACACAATTATCTCAATCCATCCTCACAACTGTCCTTTGTGGTAGGTATTTTAGTTTTAGCTTCATTGTGTGGGAAAGAAAACAAAGACTCCAAGAGAACAAATCATTTGCTCTGGATCACACAGTGAGCTGGGGCAAAGCCAGGATGAGAGAACAGATCTTTATGCATCTTAAAGTTGTAGTAAATAGCATCCGGCTTCCTTCCCCACCCTCTGCCCCAGATACCCACTACCCTGAAGCTCCCCTTTGGCCAAAGCAGCAAGCAATAGCTATTGGTCAATTAGAAACCAATCTCTTCCTGAAACTTACTTTTAAAAAGCCTACGTCCTGGCTATGTTAAAAAAAAACAAGCCTATGTCCCTGCTCTGTCACCCAGGGGCCCTCACCAATTACATTTCTATACAATAAACTCACGCATAAGTCTCTACAACTTCTTTATTTAAATAACAAAGTGTGGAGTAAAATGAGAGCCACACTCCTCAGTTGGCCAGGGGTCCATTGCTTCTGCCTAAAACCAAGTCAGGACTCTGCTCTGGCTGCTGGCGTTTCCCTTCTTGAAATGTCACTGTCAGGTCCTCGCCAACTTTGCAGAGAGCGTGGTGTCAGAGGCAGGGCTGTGGCCAGCCTGGAGAGACATTTAGCAAAATCATCACAACGAGGCAGAACACCTGGATTTTTCTGAGTTTCAAGAGCCTTCCCTCCTTGTATCCATTCCTCCCAGTTTTTAAATAACCCGATTAGTTTGAATCCTACGAAATTGCCGACTCAAGGGAAAAACTGTTTCTCCACACGACACTTCTGATACCAACTGCGCGGGTTTTCTACACCAAGCAATCCTCCGATTTTCTGAGAACATCAACCGAACATCCTGCAGTTAAATTCAATTCTGACACTAACTACCCGGAGTTAGCACAGACCCCAGAGGCTGGTTAAGGGCTCGGTCCCACAAGACGGCCCCTCACGTCAGATGCCAATCACAAGTAGTGGGCCCCCGGTAGCCCACACTTCTCTCCAACTCAAACGCAAGTCGGAGGGTCCCCGGACTCCCTCCTCAGGGTGGATAATTTGCTATAAAGGCTCACAGAAATCAGGGAAACACTTTGCTTACTATTACTGGCTTCCTATGAAGTATATTATAAAGGATACAGATGAAGACATCTGGAAGAGGTCTGGAAGGCACCTGAGCGCAGGACCGTCTCTCCCCATGGGGTTGGTCATCCTCCCAGCACTTGGATGCATTCACCAACCGGAAGCTCTCTGAATGCTATGGTTTAGGGTTTTTATGGAGGTTCTATTACATAGAATTGATGAAATCATTGGCCAGTGGTGACTAATTCAATCCCCAGCCCCTCTCCTCTCCTTGGACCTCAGGGGTGGAGCTGAAAATTTCAACCTTCTAATTATCCAGTTGGTCCTCTGGCAACCAGCCTCCATCCTGAAGTCATCTCATTAACATAAACTCAGCTATGGTTGAAAGGGACTTGTTATGAGTAAGAAAATAATGCTCCTCTCATCCTTATGACTCAGGAAATTCCAAGGGTTTTAGGAGCTCTGTGCCAGGACCTGGGGAATAGGACCAAACATATATTTCTTATTATATCATCATATCGCACTGACATTTGACTTTTTATTTTACCTTGTTTTTTATCTAAAAGTTACATTTTATTTTTTCACAGTTGGAAGGTATCCTGAAGATTTTATCTCATTTTTTTTCATTTGACTGTTTTTAACCTACAAAACTGGCAAGTTTAAATAGAGTTCAATCTAATATTTATATACTAGGTTCATGGAGAGAAAAAAAAGAGGACTTCCTTCCCTAAACTATTTATTGGGAAGCTTATAAGAGCTGGTGCTGTGTCCAGCATGTCACATGCACCAGCTCATATAATGAATGGGTCACAGAATCAGCCCAATGACCCATAGAGGCTATGCATTATTAAAAGCCCCACTCTCCTGAGGTTCAGAGAGGTTGAGTTTCTCACCCAAGGTCACAGAGCTGTCTAACCTCAGAGACACTGCTCAGAAACACCAAGCAACATTCACTTGTCTCTTCATACGGATATGTCTGTATAGCATCTGGCAAATTTGACTTGGACCTGTTGGGTCTCCTGCTTGTGTATAAGTCATCTTAAGAGTACAGGTCATGTCTTATTTATCTGTGAATTTCCATACAGCGCCTAACACTTTCGTAGCTGTCCAACTGGTGTCTTATGATAATTCCATGAGGTTGTATTGAGGGTTGTATTGTATTGTGGGACAGAAAACAGGGATGGGTATGAATTTGACGTTGGCTACATACAGTGTTCTGATGTCTGAGCAAAGCTCTAAATGAGGCCCTGTCTCTTGTCTGCTCTCAAAGTACCTGGGTGGAGATTTCTGCCACTTACTGCTAAAGGACAAACTCTCAGAGTCAAGGTTTCCTCATCAGACGGAATAAGGGGCAGGGGATAAGCGTTCCTACCTGGAGTAATTATTGGAAGGAATAGATGAGAATAACATTTAAAAGAGAGCATTAAACAAATACATGCTCTATTTTACTGAGTATTTATCACTATACTATTTATAGAGCCTGGGGTGTTGTATGTGCTCACACGTATATGTTTGAGAAATGATTGGATATTTCTGTAAGAAAGTACTTTTCCGTGTCAGATTTATTTTTTCAAAAATGGGTGCTTTTTAACAGATACACACTATATATAAAATAGGTGAACAGTAAGGATTTACTGTAGAGAACAGGGAACTATGTTCAACATCTTGTAATAACCTATAATGGAAAAGAATCTGAAAAAAATATAACTGAATCACTTTGTTGTACACCTGAAACTAACACAATATTGTAAATCAACTATACCTCAATTGAAAAATGCAGGCTTTTGGTACATTTATTTCACGAATTCATGCAATAAATATTTGAGTGCCTACCACGTGCCAGGCACATAAACACTGAAAATAGAGCAATAGACCAAAAGGGCAACTATCCCTGCCCTCACGGAGCCAAAAGTCAAACCCTTGCAAATGTAGGCAAATTACAAACTCACAACTGTGGCTCTCTAAAATTCACTTTGAGTTTCCTTCTATTTAGCCTAAAATAGTGCTTTCTAAACACTGTGAAAAGCTGATGAAAAAGCAGCTAAAAGTTGTGAAGGTCATTGCCCCGGAAAAAGCAGAGGGGTGAGAGAGTTGTGGGCAGGGACTGCCTCTCTCCTTTTTTCCATCATGATGCTTGTGGCACTGTTTCTAGCTTTTTAACCTTACGGATATTTACTTTACTAAATTAAAAATATTTTTTTTCTACAAACACTGGAGTAAGGTTGCCTGTTTTCAAATCTCCCATCTGTCACTTTCTAGCTCTGTGATACTGAGAAATTTACTTCATTCCCCCCTTACACTCAGTTTTCTAAATCTTTATTTTTCTTTAAGTTTTGTTTTGTTTTTGTTTTAGCTGTGCAGCATGCGGGATCTTAGTTCCCCGACCAGGGATCGAACCCACGCGCCCTGCAGTAGAAGCGCTGAGTCTTAACCTCTGGACCGCCAGGGAAGTCCCTCTAAATCTTTAAAATGGGGATGTATAAGCATCTCTCTGAAAAGAGTCATTGGGATACTTCCATGCAATAATGTGTGTAAAGTGTTTAACATGGTAAGCACCCAGGAAGTATTAGCTTTGGCCCCTGTCCTTCAAGTGCCAGCTGAAGTGTTATTTTCCTGACTTCTCTGCCCATGCCAATCCCAATTCTATCCCCCCACCAATATCCTGCTTATATAGTTATTGGTTTAATGTCTGCTTTTCCATTAGACTGAAAACCCTAGGAAAGAAGACATCAGGTCTTTTTATGTCCTGCTATATCCTCGAGGCCCAGGAAAGGTGTATCCTTTTCAAGACTGAGATAACTCAGTCTTGAATAGGTGAAATGTGTTCCTAAATGAAACAGATCAGATTCAAAGCTGGAGTGACCCGTCGCCCTGGTTTGCCAGAGACTGAGTTTTCCCATGTGCTGAACTTTTTTTTTTCTTTAGCCGCGCCACGCAGCTTGCAGGATCTTAGCTCCCCAACCAGGGATCAAACCCGGGCCCCTGTCAGTGAAAGCGTGGAGTCCTAACCACTGGACCTCCAGGGAATTCTCCCCACATGCCAAGCTTTCAATGCTAAAAGCAGTAGAGATCCTTGCAAACTGGGACTAGTTGGTGATCCTCTTTCAAACTGAGGTATGATTTGACTCCTGGGACCAGAACTCAGCACCTTGCCATTGTCTCGAGATGTTTGTATCCGGAAATTTTTTTAAATGTTGACTTGGCTTAGCCAGAAAATGGGAGGTCTTACTGGATAATGAGGGAGCACATTGAGAAAACAGAAGCGGAGTAGAAAAAGAACAAGAATTCTCCAAGCAACAGGGTAGCCCTGGTTGCTTCTGCAGCCCTAAGCCGGGTTCCAGCCAAAAGGTGTCAGGATGAGAAAACTTTTGTGTGGGAAGGGCTTTGACGTTCTCGGAGCCAAGGTTATCAGAAAAGCCAAGTTGGCCCAGCTGTGGTCCTGATGGTTATTTATGACTTCATTGCTAAGATTATGATCCTTGGCAAACACACGGAGGACCAGGTGTCTTTTTATATTGAAACAGTCTCTGTAGCCCAGATTTGGGGCAGAGGTAAAACAACTCAAACGGTAAAGAGAAGTCTAAAAGAGAAAGGCAAATCAGACACAAACAAAAATCCTAGCAACAGAAAATCCAACCCAAAGGAGAGAACCTCTATTCACGTATTGGTGTGTATTCTTCCAGAATTCTCTCCTCTCTCTCTCCCTCTCTCTTTCTCTCCCTCTGTCTCTGTCTGTCTGTCTGTCTCTCTCCATATGCAAATTTTAACAATCACATAGCATTTCATTGACAAGAAGATGTGTCATCACTCATTTAATTGATCCCCTCTGTTGGATTCTTAGATTGTTTCTAATATTTCTCTGTTACACAGAAAATGCGATGATGACCATTTTTCCATAAAACATTTCCCTTAACTTGAAAAATTATCTCCTTGGGATAACTTACCGGAAGATAAATCGCTGGGTTGCCTGATTGTCTTCTAAGAAAGATTTGTCTCCATTTGTACACCCACTATTGATGCTTGAATATGCTCATTTCTTTATACTTTTAATATCACAGGGTTGTGCAAAAATGTTCTAACCTTTGCCGTTTTAAAGGCAACACATTCAATCTCTCTGTCGTTCCCGTTTTGGAGGATAAGTTTCTGACTTGTGAGTTCCCCAAAAACTTTGTGGGTGACCAGATGGAATGTATGTGCTCTGTTCATTTCAGCTCTTCTGTTGGTGTATTCTAAATTCAAGAGAGACAGATTTTGTACCTGTTTTATTTTGTGTCACCTCAAGAAAGTCCTCCCCCCTTTGAGGGTCTTAATTTGCTCCTCCCCAAAATGAGAAATTGGGACTAGATTATCACTAATGCCCTGTTTTTCTATATGTAGTGGGTTCTCTTCTGAAGTTCATAGCTGGCCATGGCCTAGAAATTGGTTGGAACTGAACTGGAAAGAACTCTACTTGCATCGTACGTGGGCGGGGTTTATTTGTCAAGACTTTATTGAAATTGATCAGACAAAAAAAGAGAAGATGCATTCCCTCATGTCACTAGGCAGTAGGAGGGGCAGGAAGCAGGTAAGTCTCAGGGACAATTAACGTCAAAAAATTGATAACTACCATCTCTTTATGCCCATTGGTTTCATACGTTCAGAACAGATTTCAACACACAACTTGTCTGCCAGCTACTTCTATGCTTACACCTCATAACCTCACCATCAGTGAGAGACCAAGACTCACTGTCTCTGGTTCCCAGTTGAAAAATCCTGGGACAAGGCTTTACTTGTTAGTCAAGCTTGTGTCTGGTGCCCGGCAACCACTCATCTGCTCCCCGTCTCTACATTTTTGCCATTTCAGGAATGTTATACAAATGGAATCATGTGGCATGTAACCTTTCGAGATGTGCTTTTATCACTCAGCATAATTCCCTTGAGATCCATCCAAGTGGTTGGGGATATCCATGTTTTTTGGGGTTTTTTTCCCCTTTTCGTTGCTCACTAGTATTCCAGCGGCTTTTGTTTTGACTACTACGCATCTTGGTCTTTTTGAGGAATTTCATTTAAACAAAGTTTTCACCAGCTTTGCAAGAATTCTTTGACAACCATTTCCAAATAGAAGAATGAGACCGGAAGATGCTAAAGCCTGGTTGTAACATAGATAAATGTAATCTACACATTGAAATTCACATAGCTGTCTCCATTTAATAGTGAAGCAAATCCCCTGATCCTTGCGGGCATAATATTATCTAACTTCTGGAGAGAAACAAGAGAGAGACAGAGAGACAGGGACAGAGAAAGAATTTATTCCTGGGGAAGAACTCGGGAGGTCCAGGTTTTTAGACCTTTGAGAAAAAACACCTTTGATGATCTCTGTAAGGATAACTTTGGTTTTCCTTCTCCTTTCTATTGCCCAGTTCTCTTTCCTCCCAAGTTCTCATATCCTGTTCCTCAAAGAAAAGGTGACTTTTTTTTTTAATTAATTAATTAATTTATTTATTTTTGGCTGTGTTGGGTCTTCGTTTCTGTGCGAGGGCTTTCTCTAGTTGTGGCGAGCGGAGGCCACTCTTCATCGCGTTGCGCGGGCCTCTCACTATCGCGGCCTCTCTTGTTGCGGAGCACAGGCTCCAGACGCGCAGGCTCAGTAGTTGTGGCTCATGGGCCCAGTTGCTCCGTGGCATGTGGGATCCTCCCATACCAGGGCTCGAAACCTTGTCCCCTGCATTGGCAGGCAGACTCTCAACCACTGCACCACCAGGGAAGCCCGAAAAGGTGACTTTTTAAAGACAGAGATGTGTTTCGTTTCTTGCCTTCCCAACAAGGGAGAAGGCTGCTATTTCTTTTGGATGAAGAAATCGAAAGACATTTTCTTTTCAGAGACAAATGCCAGGGCTTCTAGTTAATCACTTGAGAGAACTGCTGAACAAATGATAAACAATACAAAGAAAATCCCGTGAAGCATTTATGTGCCTTGTCTCCTTTTACGGTACCAGCCCAAGCATTTGTTAAGCTCTCCGAAGTCTCTGTTCACCATCGATTATGCAAACCCAGGGACCCGAGATACTCAGATGGGGAAAGGGGATGGTGTCCGGAGGCCAGGCTAGTGAATATGCACTTAGTAACACCTTGATCCTACAGGTTTCTTACAACTATTATAACTGCCTGTTGGGACACAAATTGCAGTTGAGATGGAGCGTTGTAGGAGAGACTGATATCTTACCCGGAGGCAAGGTTTCTGCTCTTCATTTTGTGTCCCTCAGATTCCATCCCATTTCCTCATCACTTTCCAGCTCTGAGTCTGGACCATCTTCTTTATCTCTAACTTTCCCCCTTTTCCTTCCTTCCTATGTCCCGGAAGGCAAATTTGAAAGCCATTGTCCAAGAGTCAAGAGCTAAGAGGTGCTCACTTCCATTTTAAACAGCATATTATATCTTCTTTAAAAAAATGTTTTCTAATGAAAGCTTTTTATGGAAGCTTTTTATGCTTGAAACATAACTACTCAGCGAACAATGAGCTGATCTTACAGAGGGACCTGGGCTACAGCTTTTGTCATCTTGGGACTGTCCTTAATTTGCGGTGTGATTTCAGTTCTCTCTCAAGTTTTAAAATAGTACACGGTGTGTTTATACTGTGGACATATGGGAGAAAAAAGCCAAGAAAAGAATAAAAAATAAAATCCCTTGTAGTTCCACCAATGCAAGTTTTACACAGTTAAGTTTTGGGTGAATTTCCTGCCCTACTTTTTAATGTACATTGTTAAAAAAAAAAAATAAAAAGTAAGGGACTTCCCTGGCAGTTCAGTGGTTAAGACTCCATGCTTCCACTGCAGGGGGCATGGGTTCGATCCCTGGTCAGGGAACTAAGATCCAGCATGCTTTGTGGCAGGGCCAAAAAATAAATTAAATAAATATATATATATATATATATTTTGGAAAACAGTGAAATCGTGCTGTAATACTGTCTTGCAACCTCTTTTTTTTCCATACGACAATATAATATTAATGTGTAATCAGGACTATTGACGTCTGGGGCTGGATAATTCTTTGATGTGGGGACCGTTCTGTGCATCTTAAGATGTTGGCAGCACCCTTGGCTTCTGCCCACTACATCCTGGTACCACTTGCCTCTCCCCTTAGTTGTGACAATCAAAACGTCTCCAAACATTGCTGAATGTCGCCTGGGAGGCAAACGCACCCTTGATTGAGGCCTAGTTTATATATTTATTTTTATTTTTAAACTTTACTTATATATTTATATGTTTATGGAGTTCTTTATTTAATGTCTGTTCTCTTTTACTAGACTACAAGCTCCATGTTGGCAGGGGCTGATTTTTTTCTTAAGGGTGTACAGTATGATATCACTTACAAGTGGAATCTAAAAAATGCAGCAAACTAGTGAATATAACAAAAAAGAAGCAGACTCACAGATGTAGAGAACACACTAGAGGTTACCAGTGGGGGGGGCGGTGGGTGGAAGGGGAGAGGCAATATAGAGGTGGGGGAGTGGGAGGTAGAAACTATCTGGGTGTAAGATACGCTACAAGAATGTATTGTACAACATGGGGAATAGAGCCAATATTCTGTAATAACTGTAAATGGAAAGTAATCTTTAAATTGTATACAAAATTTTTTTTATTCGGTTGCACCAGGTCTTGGTTGCGGCTCGTGCGCTCCTTAGTTGTGGCATGTGAACTCTTAGTTGCGGCATGTGGGATCTAGTTTCCTGACCAGGGATCAAACCTGGGGTCCCTGCATTGGGAGTGCAGAGTCTTAACCACTGAACCACCAGGGAAGCCCCTGTATACAAAATTTAAAAAAAAATTTTAATAAAAATTAAAAATAAATTGGACAAGAAAAAAAATTACACGCACGACTTCCATTGCTGGCGATGAACCCAGATCACTTGGCTGAGGTGCTCCTTGTCGGGTCCTGCCCTGGAGAGTTACCCTGTGTTCCCTGTTCCTTACTGTCACCTTCGGAAGCAAGTCACTTCGCTCAGACCACACTTAAGGGACGGAGTCATGCTCTACTGCCTCAAGGGCAGCGTAGCTACATAAATTATTTGGAATTCTTCTGCCTGGGAGATTTGCCTCTTCTCCCTGGCATGTGGCTTTTCTTCTGTGTTCCCTGGCATCGTGCACAGAAGTCTGTCAGAGAGCTCGACACCTCCCATCCTGGTTAGAATACTCCCTGGGGAGGCATCTCCGGAAAGCTTGAGAAACAGGTGCAGCTTGGCATCGGAGCAGGCAAAACTCTGTCTAAAGGTCAGGAAACTGGTGCTAGCCCTGGTCCTGCTGCTACCCACAGATGTTACCCACAGATGTCTTGAGACAGTTACTTCCCCTCTCTGTGTTCTGGTGTGTAACAAAGCAGCCCAACACATAGTGGCTTGAAACAACATTTTATTTTGCTCTCCACTTTGTGGGTCAGGTATTCCGGATGACTCACTGGGGCAGTTCTTACTCGGGGACTCTCATGCCGTGGCAGTTAGATGTGCATTAAAGTTGCAGAAGGACTTCCCTGGCGGTCCAGTGATTGAGACTCTGCGCTTCCACTGCAGGGGGCACTGGTTCGATCCCTGGTCGGGGAGCTAAGATCCCACATGCCGTGTGGCGTGGCCAAAAAAAAAAAAAAGTTAAAAAAATTTTTTTTTAATTTTAAAAACTTTAAAATAATTGTTTTAATTTTTAAAAAGCTGCAGACATGCGATGGTATAATTGGGTTGGGCATCCCAAATGGCTCACCTGCCTGGTTGGCTGGCTGCCGGCTGCCCAGCTGGGTTGCAACCAGAGCGTCGACATGGGATCTGACTAGCGTGGCAGTCTCAGGGAAGCTGAGCTTCTAATGTGGTGGCTCAGAGTCCAAGCAAAAATGTCCCAGCAAATAAGATGGGAGCTGCTTGACCCAGCCTCAAAAAAACCACACCAACTCACTCCATCTTTTATGGGTTTTAAGTGAGTCACTAAAGTCAGGCCAGATTCAAGGGGAAGAGACACAGACCTCATTCCTCTCTGGGAGAATTCTCAAATAATTTATAGCTATTTTTAAAAAAACCCTCCAGGGTGTCAATTTCCCCATTTGAAAATTAGGGCTCTATAATGGATTAAGAAGATGTGGTGCATATCTATCTATCTATCTATCTATCTATCATCTATCTATCTATCTATACAATGGAATACTACTTGGCCATAAAAAAGAATGAAATAATGCTATTTGCAGCAACATGGATGGACCTAGAGATGATCATACTAAGTGAAGTAAGTCTGAAAGGGAAAGACAAATACCATATGATATCACTTATATGTGGAATCTAAAATATGACACAGATGAACTTATCTAGGAAACAGAAACAGACTCAGACACAGAGAACAGACTTGTGGTTGCCAAGGGGGAGGGGAGATTGGGGAGGGATGGATTGGGACTTTGGGATTAGCAGATGCAAACTATTAGATATAGGTTGGATAAGCAACAAGGTCCTACTGTACAGCATAGGGAACTATATTCAATAGCGTGTGATAAACCACCATGGAAAAGAATATGAAAAAGAATGTATATAAATATAAATGTATAGCTGAATCACTTTGCTTTATAACAGAACTAACACAACATTGTAAATCAACTATACTTCAATAAAACAAATTTTTAAAAAAAAGAAAATTAGGGATCTAGATTAATCAAGTGATTCCTAAAGATTCATCCAGCCCCAGTATTCTTTAAGATCCTACTCTCTAGATGAAAACCTAGTCTTCTCACAGTTTCAAGTGATGGACATTCAAGTTTATTGATTCTTCTGGTTGACCTACTATGTCAGCCCCCTGGTCCAGCCTGGGCATAGAGTCGTGAATAGTGGGCTCTCGAAGGTAGGGAGGTGGAAAAAGTACAGTAGCCAGGGGCCTGGGCGGTGGCGCCGAACAGTCTGGGTCAAAGGTTGGCTCTGTTATTTACTTAGAAGAATGACCCTGGGCAAGGAACTTCATTGTACCATGCCTCAGTTTCCTCATCTAGTAATACCCATCTCCTAGGGTTGTGTAAGCTTAAAAGTGATAGCACAGATAAAGTGCTTAGAACAGCGTAAGTACTTAACAGATATTCGCTTTTATTTTCCCCGTCAACGGGTTTGAGCTCCACTGGTGTTATCTTTTACGGAGGGAGAAATTGACGCGGTGGGCAAGTAACAAACCTGAGATCACACCGCAAGCTGGGGTTAGAGCCAGGATTCAAAGCCTGATCCTCAGGCACCAGGACTGGTGTATCTTCCTCCAGGTTGCAAGACCCTGCAAAGAGAAGTAGAGAAGGTGGTACCTGACTCAGTTGCCCTCAAACCCCCAAACGGCCCGATTCATTTGACAAGGCGGAGAAGGGCTTTCTGCCTCCCACGTATGCAATCATGGACTCATTCCTTATGCAATACACTCTGTAGTGACAGAGTTTGGAAATTAAGATCTTTAGGAATTAGCTAAATTGGATATCTTGTTCTCTGGACTTGTACTTGGCACGAAAAACTGATTCCCTGGGATGAAAAAAAAAAAAAAAAAAATCCGTGGGGAGAGGTCTCAGGGGCGCCCTCTACTGAGAAAAAAAGGCAACGGAAATGGAAATGGTGATTCCTCAGGCACCTTGGTGTTTTCTGGGCTTGAGAAACCATTTCCTAAAGTTAGAGCTTGCGCACCTGGCCTGATGCAAAGACTGAGCATTTCCACTCAGGCTGTGTAGTTGGCCAGGCTCAAAGTTATTCCTTAATAATAATAATTAGTATTCTATTAACATGTTTGAACATTTAATGTTCTAGCAAAGTGCGTTCCCTTATTTAATCTTTACAGTAGTAATAGTGCCTCCATTTTATAGATAAGGAAACTAAGCCACAGAGATTTAAACTCACCTGTCCTTACATTAATTTGTATCCGTCTGACTCAAAGTTTCTCACACTTGATCTTGTTCCATACAACTTATAACACTTATACAGTACACTTTGCATTCATTTGCCTTATATAGGTCTCTCTCTCTTTTTTTTTCATGGATGTAATACTTCCAGCCAGGCTAAAGGTACCTTGAGGTCTAGGACAGAGCTGTTTCTCACTATTGTCTCAGGGTGACAGACACAAAATAAGTACTTATTAAATGTAATTCAAAATTCACTCATTATTTCTCTGCTTTTGACGAGGAATTATAGAGAAGAGTTATATTACCTTGGACATTTAGGCAAATTGTTTTCCTCCAAATATTCTATGGGTTTGTTAAATAACAGCAAAAGATATGGCAATTCACAGTTGTTATAGCAATAGGGAGATAGAATTAGTGAAATATATTGATAATCTCTAATCTCTAGGGAGCCAAGAATTTTAAGTGTATTGTTCCCCCTCCCACCTGAGAAGTTGTGAATTTCAGTTGAATGGCATTTCACATTGTTTTCCAATTCACCAAAGACAAAGCTGTTTGCAAGCAAATCTAGTCTCAGCACTTGAAGGTTCTAAATATAGTCAGCCCTCTGGCTCTGTATCCGTGGGTTGGTTGAATCCTGCGGATACAAAGGGTCAACTAAGGGACTTGAGCATCTGCAGATTTTGGTATCTGCTGGGAGTCCTGGAGCCCAGCCCCGGAGGGTACCGAGACATGACTGTACAATTTTTTAAAATACCTTTGTTGGAGTATAATTGCTTTACAATGTTGTGTTAGTTTCTGTTGTACAACAAAGTGAATCAGCTATAGGTATACCTATATCCCCATATCCCCTCCCTCTTGTGTCTCCCTCCTACCCTCCCTATCCCACCCCTCTAGGTGGTCACAAAGCACCGAGCTGATCTCCCTGTGCTATTCGGCTGCTTCCCACTAGCTATCTATTTTACATTTGGTGGTGTATATATGTCCATGCCACTCTCTCACTTCGTCCCAGCTTACCCCTGCCCCTCCCCATGTCCTCAAGTCCGTTCTCTACATCTGCATCACTGTACAATTTAAAAATCCAGTTACAAGAAGCAGAACAGTGTCAGAAAAAGAGTGTTAAATTAGGGGTTAGGATACCTGTTTTTTTGTTAATCTTTTAAAATTATGCAATATACAGACATTCAGAAAATGTACAGCTTAATGACTTATCACAAAGTGAACATCCATGAAACCATCACCCAGATTTTGTGTGAGACGCCAGGAAAGTCATCCCCTCTGGACCCTTGTGTCCCATCCGTTAGCAAAATGATCTGCTCCACTGTAATGTGGCTTTTAATTGCAACAGTTCACTTCATCAGTTGCTTGAGCTATAATTTATTAAATTCTGTTTTGTTGGATATTTAGGGGGTTGTGGGTTTTTTCTCTGTATTAGGAAGAACCCTTCAACAAATAGCTCATCGTCATTCTTACTCATATCCATAGTGATTGCTTATCAAAAATTTCTAGAAGTGGAATTTCCAGGTCAACGGGAATTGCTTGATTTTTAGTGCCTTTGCAAGGCACATAATTAGCATGATGAAGAAAAATGATTTTGTGAAAGAAATTTGGGCAGCGAAAGACATTTATAAATATGAAGATTTTGCTCTGGGGCATAGGCAGTCAAGAGGAAATCGTGCAGGCTCAGAATGGGCTACTTTGGAGGCTAAAAGTTTTCCTCAGAAAAATTACAATTTGCCACTTTCAAAAATTGTAGTTTAGTTCGAACTCACCAGCTTCCCCCAAGAGGATCTGAGACAGCTTACGGTGAGAGAACCAGCGTCAAGGAGTCGAAAGCCATTCCTGGTAGAGCACCAAGGCAACAGACAAGCTACAACACAGCTTTTCAAAAGCACTCAACACCCAGCTCAGGGTGAAAAATCTCTTTTAAAGTTCAGCCAAGCTCTGGCCACTAGAGGGCACTAGCAACACATATTTCCAGCCACTATCAGGGCTGCGGGAATTGGGGTTGGATTGTCCGTTCCTTTCCATCCTCTCTCTCAGAGATAAGCAATGGCCTGGAGCTTCCAGAATCCTTGCTGGGAGGGGCCCTCCATCTTCCAAAGCCCGAGAACTTGAATATTCTGTGAAACAGCTGCTAACTTTAACCTTGAAAGAAAGCCTGTGGGCATAAGGGGGGAAAAGACCGACTGCTCAAAATAATCGTGTTATTTTTTTTTTTTAAAGTTCATAATTATTTTTTCCACTTCCGATGAATAAGATTTATCACTGAGTGACATGCCACTCGTTAATTTTCTCTCTCTGCTTCAATTTGGCCTCTCATGAAGTACCCTGGGCTTTTATTTCCCTCATGTTGAAAGAATTTAATAACATTCACAGCCTAACATATAGCCAAATATCATAGCACCTGTAAGTGGTATAGTCCATAATTATTCACAATTAATATGAAACAGCCACCAGCGTTTATGAGGGCAGCAATGATGCTCTGGGTCTTGGACTCTAAAAAGTAGCTCCAAATCCCCAGGCTAATAGGAACTGAGAGATGGGTGGTGCTTTGTAATGGATTAGAGACATTTGGATGCTTTCTGAGTCCCCAAAAAGTGGTCTTGCTAATTGCCATTCATAAGACCCTGGTCCTGTGCCTCTCACCAAATTACACACTCTGCTTCACCTGGGAGGACGATACACCCCCTGATGTTTATCCTATATCAAATCAGAGTAGAATCTCTCTGGGCAGAGTCTAAGTTTTCCTATTGACAAGGTTGCCAGTTCAAAGAGAATCTATCTCCTCAGTGAGTGGAGGGGAAGGGAAGAAATCAGTCATCAGCTTTAAATTGCTTTTTGTTTGGTTTTGGTTTTTTGTGGGTTTTTTTGGCCACACGGCTTACAGGATCTTAGTTCCCCGACCAGGGATCCAGCCCGGGGCGCAGGCAGTGGAAGCACCGCTGGACTGCTAGGGAATTCCCCAAATTGCTTTTTAGCTTTATTTTTTACATATTTTTTCAGTTTGTAATATACTTATTTTTAAAATTGAGATATAATTGACATATAACGTATTCGTTTCGGGTGTACAGCACAATGATTTGATAAATGTATCTATTGCAAAATGATCACCATAAGTTTAGTGAATATCCATCACCTCACATCATTACAAAATTTTTTCTTGTGGTGAGAGCTTTCAGGATCTCCTCTCTTAACAACTTGCAAATATACAATACGGTTTTGTTAACTATATTCACCACGAGGTGCATGAGATCCTCAGGACTGATTTATCTTATAACTTAATGACCAGCTTCATGCATTTTGTCCACCCCCAGGCCTCTCCTCTAGCAACCACCAATCTGTTCTCTGGACCTGTGAGTTCGGTTTTGGGGTTCTTTCTTCCTCCCTCCCTCTCTCTCTTTCTCTCTCTTTCTTCCCTTCCTTCCTTCCTTCCTTTTTCTTTCTTTCATTTTAGATTCCACATATAAGTGAGATCACGCAGCATTTGTCTTTCTCTGTCTGACATCTTTTACTTAGCAAAATGCCCTCGAGGTCCATCCACGTTGTCACAAACGGCAGAATTTCCTTCTAGCTTTTCTTCTTACTAGAGAAGGTGCCTGGAATTCTAATGTTTTCCCCCAAATTAGGCCTAAACAGGAGTTGCAAATAAAGGAGTTTGAGCCAAGATTTGGAAAATCGGGGTGTACAGCCTTTTAAAAGCCTCTTTTATTAGCAAATGTAAGAGGCGCCGCATCCAGAAAGCTGCTCCCTCTTCTGCTTGGCTGCAAAGTCATATGTCTTTCTTTTAATGGTCTCCTCCTTTATCCTCAAGGAGCTTCTGCCCCTCCGAGGCTGAGTCTCTTTGGTTATCAGCAAACCACAGGGGCCTGATAACTTCAGAAGGGAAGCACCTATTTCAAATGGGAGGCACCTATCTTCATAACTTTCCATTGTGGAAGGAGAAAATGCTTTGGCAAAGATGAATGACTGATTTTAATTCGGACTCGACATCCATCTTGGCAAAAACTAAAACCGGTTTGGAGAGATTAAAAACGTGGCACGGAGGTTAGACAGTCATTCCTGCAAAGGAAATTCTGTGCAAAGATAAGCCTGGTTCTTTGGAGCATGAGATGTTTTGACTGTGAACACTTTGATTTTCTTTACATCCCTTTCTTTCTTACAAGACATTTCTCCTCTAGGTCTTCCTTTTCTTGTTTGAAAGTTTATCCATTTGAAAGGCCTGGTTATTTAAGCCAATAACAAATCTCTCCTGTTGCTCTTGGCTGGAAACTTCTGAGAGAGAACTTGATAGAGATTTTCTTCAGAAAGCAGGCACAGGAATTTCGAAGTGGCCAGGCAGTACCTTGAGACCTTATTAGAGCACAAAGAGAAAGAAACACATTTAATCAAAGAGCCTTTGCCCACACCCTCCCCCTTTTCCCCTGCCCAGTGTTTTGAATCCGCTGAGTGTTGTGTCAGTGTTGGTTCCTAAGCTTGTGGTTTGTCGGAAGAGTTCAAAGGCATCGTCTGATATTTCGATGTAGCATCACTCAGTGGAATGTCTTGATCGTATCTTTCAGAAACACACTCTACTATGAGGCAACAGGTCAAGGATGGAGTCCAGAAAAATCAAAGACTGCCCAGATTCTTTAGGAGAACTTCGCTCACAAGGCAGGGCTTCACAGCCACTGGACTGAGGAATCCATCTTTGCGGTGCTGGCTTCTCTCCTACTCTTTCTTGGATGCATGTGTGTGGTTAGATTTTCCAAGATAATTGGCTTTAGAGACTCAGAACCTGAGAGTCAAAACTTTCAACAGAGAAGTTCCCGAGTTACGGGCTACAGAGAATTTCAATATAAATTCAAAATTTTGTGCATATTCAGCTGCTGACACCTAGAACCGGAATGCCCATGAGTCCACGGGGACCCTGGTAAAAAATGATATAAGGAAAGGCTCTTAAAATGACTTACGGGGTCAAGTAGATGTTTCGTTAAATGTAGGCAAACAGACCTGAGATGCAGGCACAGAATCGAGAGCCACAGTGACTTGTCCAAGTGTACTTCATAATCGCTCGTGGTGATGGTGATGAGGGTGATGGTGCTGGTACTAATGATGATGGTGCTGATGATGGAAATGGTGGGAGTGGTACACACGGTGATGGTGGTGGCAATGGTGGTGGTGGTGGAAAGAATGCTGGTTGAAGTGGTGGTGATGATAGTTGGGGTGTTCACAGTGGGTATGATAACAGCCAGGGGGAACAGTAGTTATGGTGGAGGTGGTGGTGGTTATGACGGTGGTTATGACAATGGTGAGGATGGAGGTGATGATGGAGGATGGAGACGAGATCCCAAATCTGAGTCTTCCTAGCACCCAACTCTTACTATTACAGCCTATTTATTAGCCAAGGATATTAGACAAAAAAGTGACTCATAGGAGAGCACACAGAATGTTGTGAGGGTGCTGTGAAGCTTTTATAGTTAGTGCATCAAGTTTACTGTATTGTTTTCCCAACAAAAACAATAAACTCTTGTTGAAGCAAATATAGAAAATATATCAAAGTATAAAGAGGAAGTAGCAAGTATACCTGGGAGATGAGATTTTAGGACAGGTTTGCTCCTGGTTTGTAACGTTTGTATTTTCTATGAAGGTTTTACACGTTGATTTTATCTTGGCAGATAGGGGGGAAATTGATGATGCCAATACAGGCTCTTATTTTAATGCTTTAATAACCCTGTGATGTATATGTAATCACTCTGATGTTGTCGTTGAGAAAACTGAACGTTGAAGTCACTTGCCTACAACAACCTACAGCAAATAAGTGGCAGAGTCAGGACGCGAACTCAGGTCTCTCTGATCCCAAGTTGCCTCAGATCTGACATATGATACTGTCTCCTGAGGATAGCCTTTAGGATCGTCACAGAAATACTGTCTTCAGGGATGATACGTCAAGAAGCCTTAAAAGTGGTCCTCTGGTGGTTTATATAATTCAAGCTTCTTGTCCCAAAGCAGACGTTGCTTTAGCAGGATTCTAGTGAACCTGGGTTCTAGTCTTCTGGAATCACAGGCACTTAAGAATTGGACATGTTCTTGGCAGGCTTCTATTCTTTTTTTTTTTTTTTTTTTTTGGCTGTATTGGGTCTTCATTGCTGCACACGGGCTTTCTCTAGTTGCGGCGAGCGGGGACTACTCTTCGTTGTGGTGCACGGGCTTCTCATTGCGGTGGCTTCTCTTGTTGCGGAGCATGGTCTCTCGGTGCGCGGGCTCAGTAGTTGTGGCTCGCGGGCTTAGTTGCTCCGTGGCATGTGGGATCTTCCCGGACCAGGGCTCGAACCCGTGTCCCCTGCATTGGCAGGCGGATTCTTAACCAGTGTGCCACCAGGGACGTCCCCAGGCTTCTATTCTAAACTCTTCTTAGCACAAGAAAATCCCTTTTTTAACATCCCAGATAGATGGTCCCCACTTGGCTCTTGAAGATTGCCTTCCTTGGGAGCTCTGGCTCTCACAGACAGCCTCTCCTTTATCTATATTATAAAACACCCTAGCTTTAAAATCTCTATCACATGCTGAACCCTAATTGATTCCCGTGTCACCTTCATCAACTATACTGGATGAGGTTCTTTTTTCTTCCACAACACAACTCTCTAAATATCTGTGGGCTGCCATCTTCTATCCCCAGGATTAACAGCCACAAACAACTCCATCTGTTTGCTCCAAGATCCAGAACCCCTTCATCTTGGTATCCCCTGTCCTTCACAAACAATAGAGCCCCAGGCCTGAATCCTACAGGTTCTCCAATAGAACCTTGGCCAAGAGGCTATTCTGTGAACGAACCCTAACACACCCCTGAGTTATTTTTCTAAACAGCTTAATTGGGATATAATTCACATACCATACAACTCACCCATTTAAAGCGTGCAATTCAGTGGCTTTCAGTATATTCACAGGCATACGCCACTATCACCCCAGACAATTTTTGAATATTTTCATCCACTCAAAAAGAAATACTCTACCCCTTGGCTATCATTCCTATCCCTGCCCTGAACACTTTATATGAATGAATCATATAATATGTGGTCTTTTGTCTCTGGCTTCTTTCCCTGAGCATAATATTTTCAAGTTTCACCCATGTAGTAGCATGTGTCAGTATGTCATTCCTTTTTGCGACTGAATAACATTCCAGTGTGTGGATAGATCACATTTTGTTTACCCATTGGGCGACTAATGGACATTTGGGTCGTAGCCCCCTCAATTTACTTGGGCATCACTTATGATCGGTTGGTTTCAGTAACCCAGACTGCCAAGTCACAGTCACGTCAACCGTGATGAAACCTCTTGGCCATCCTGCGTTTTGGCACTGGATTAAAACCTAAAAGTGAGTCTAAATGCATCCCTTGACATTTTGTCGAGCAATATTTAGAATTTTAGATTCTTTTAAAATCATCTAAATTTGAGGTATCCTTTCCAGTCTGATGACATCTCCAAAGAAGGATGCCTTTAGGGTCATTATCAGTAATAAAATGGACAGAGAGGGTCCAAGGACAAAGCTTGACACTGAAACAATGTTTTCCCAAAGTAAGTTCCCTGGATAGCTAATTCCATGAGACGTCAATAGACATCATGGAAACGAAGGTCATCCACCAAAAGGGCATGGACCCCTGCAGACTCTTAGTTCATTTCTACCCGGCGACCAAAAACATGCTGTGTTTCTGAGGCATCGGGGTCCTGTGGCTCCGAGGAGATGGGGACACAGGAATCCAGCTGGCTGCTTGCATGAGGCTAGGCTGGAGAATGCTCCCAAGTCTCCCAGGGGCGTAGTTATAGTAGCTGCTACCAGCAGAGAGAAAGCCTTGGGTGGATACTAGCTTCCTGGAAAGAGGTTCCTTATCGTTTCTGTCTCAGGGTCTTGGGACACATCTTCCGTCGTCCCACAGAAGCCAGTGCCGGGGTCCAGGGGACTTCGGCCCGGTGAAAGCTAGAATTGTCTTCCACCCAAGTTCCACGTCGTAAGAGTTCTGGGCTAGCGGATGAAGGATGGCTGCGTGTGCTTGTGAGAGCGGCCCCTTCTGGGCCCTATATAACGCACTCACTCACCCCACTTCTCTTTGCTTTGACAGGAAGAAAATTCACCCGAATAGCAGAGAAGCCAACTTGGTGATGGTATTCTCCAGGAGGTCTTTGTTCCATTTGAGGTTTAAATCAGAGGGGATCACACAGGCTCTAAGACCCCCTGGCTGTCTGTAAAAAAATGTTTTTTTCTCTAAGTAAAAGATCAAAGATTCACGACCTCAAGGGAAAAGGATTGGAGGGAAGAATCATGGCCGAGCATGGAGAGAACTGTCCATGTGGCTTAGAAGGCAACCAGCTTAATACCTTATTTCTTGTGATTGCTTTTTCCCCCTTACAGACTTCAACTGTCTCCTCATCATTATCAAATAATTGCAACATTTGGAAAGTACATGGCAACAGTTTATAAATCGCTTGCACATATATATATATTCTCTCTCTCTCCTTCTTCTTTGCCCTGTCTCTCCATGTCTCTCTGTCCTTCTATCCCTCTGGCTCTTTCTCTGCATTTAGACCCTCACGATAACCTTTCAAAGGACATATGGGACCTTTTACGGATGAGCAAACTGAGCTTCGGGAAAGAAGACCCCCCCCCTCGCAAACCCGCAGCCAGTCAAGTGGCAGAGCTGGGATCTGCTGACTGTGTTGGATGCTAGCATTTTTTTCTCTGCTCTACCAAGTTTGCTCTTAAGGACAGAATCCTGGAACCTCTAGGCAGTGGGTTGTGGGGAAGATCAGTTAGTTATTGAGACAAAGACTCTCAAGGAAGCCTGAGAGCCTCTTTGCCGTAGTTAATTCTTCATCAAATGCATCTCTCCCCTCCCTATTCCAAACCAGCCAGAGACAATGATATGATTTTATTTTATTTTCTTTGTTTGTCTGACCTGCTTATCTCACCTGCTTTAAAGTTAGCTTCTAAATGTGCACGTTAAAGGTCATTAGAAGACTTGGGGGCCTCCTCTGTCATTAGTTAATGCTTGAGAAGCTCTCGGGTCCGGCTCACGGTGCCCGGGCCTTTGCACCATACATCACTGACAGCCAACAGGGGGCCCGGCCCTCTTGCTTCCCTCACCAGCATCTGCCTCCGAACCGGCTGCAGCTCGGAGGGGTCGGAGACGAGTTTAATTTAAAGACGAGCCCCCCCTTTGCGCTGCCAAAGGAAACGGCGTGTCAGCTACGTCAAAAATAGATACTGTTGTGCAGATATATGGACGGGGAGGTGGACGCCGGCCCTGTCATTCATTACCTGGATTGCCTTTAAATGTCAAAACAAATCCTTCTCCGGTCCTTCTCCAAAACTTAAATCATCAAGAGAGGCACGCTCAGCCTCTGCATTTCGGAATGCCGGAAGCGAGGGGGATGGGTAGATGATGCGGTGAGGAGGGGAGGTAAGTGAAGGCTGCCCGTGCTTCTGGGGCTCAGCGTGTACGTACACGCAGCAAAGATTTCCCGTTTGCCTCGGAAAATTGTGAAGATTGGAGCCTGCCCCTGCTGCCTGGAGATTTATTTCACAATTCCGGACGAGTGCCTCTCGACGTGTAAATATGGATGTGGATTTGTGTGAAAGCAGCCGCAATGCTATGTATCAAAATGAACAGCTGATGTGAACGTGAGTGGTAAGAAGAAGCGTGACACACATAGAACACCAGTTACACTGGGTTACATTAGTCCGTGCTTTTTCTGTGCGAGGCATCTGATGTTCATCTCTTTTAATACTAGAGCAACCCTATGAGCTGGATTACCCCCATTTTACAGATGAGGAGACTGAGGATTGGAGAGGTTGAGGTCCCTGCTCCAGGTTGCACAATACGGCTAAGGGGTGGGACTCAAGAGCCCACAGTCTTAGTCTCCACGTGGGGTTGGGTACATGATCAAAAAGCTTAAACTGTAGCACATCGGGAGAGAAATGCAATGCTTAGCTTATATTGGCATGGATGCCTTAAAGCTGAGGAATAAATACATTGTAATAAGGTGATTTATACTGTTTGAAAAAAATCAATGCATGCATTAGTGCTTACGAGGCTAGGAGTCAGAGCCAGATTCCCTGGCTTTGAATCCTTCTATTTCTTACCCATGGGCACTCGGGCACATCAGCGACCTGTTTGCTCCTCAGTTTCCTCATCTGTAAAATAAGGAGAATAACATTATCCTCCTCATAGTGTGGTCAAGAGAATAAAAGGAATTAATACTCATCAAACACTTTAATAGCTCCTAAGCATGAGATGAACATTTAATAAATATTAGCTACTGTTAAGCACACACGTATCTAGTATATCCTGCTTTTAGTTCTTTTAACTAAATAACGTTATGGCTTCCACATCAAAGAATTCTAAACTGCTGAGACTTTTCTGAGAATATGGGGATATCGATTAGATAGGTAGAGAATATGTTTTGCAGCATTTACATATTTAAAAGAATTGTCATATTTTGGGTTGTGTATGCATACAGGAAAATACTGGTGTTTTTCAAAGTGTATATATATATATATATATATGGCCTGTGGGCTCTTAGTCCCCCCACCAGGGATCGAACCTGGGCCCCGGCAGTGAAAGCACTGAGTCCTAACCACTGGGCTGCCAGGGAATTCCCTATAAATATATTTTGAAAACATATGATAGAGCTCCAAAGGGAAAACAATGCAAATGTCCATCAGCTGGTGAACGGAGACATAAAATGCAGTGTATTCATATAAAGAAGTATTACTCAGCAACAAAAAAGAACAGAGCACAGATGCTGATACATGCTGCGGCACAGACGAATCTCTAAAGCCTTATGCGAAGTGAAAGAAGCCAGGAGCAGACGACGACAGAGTGTATCCATTTATATGCAATGTCTAGAAAAGGCAAATCCATGGAGATGGAAAAAAGATTAGTATTTGCCTGGCTCTGGCGTCAGAATGGGGAGTGGCTGCAAATAGACTCAAAGGCCCCTTTTTGGGGTGATGGGTATATTCTAAAATTGGATCATAGGGGACGTTGCACAACTCCGTACGTTTACTGAGATGGTATTGAATTACACACTTAAAATATGTCAATTTCATGGAATATAAAATTTGTTTAAACTTATAAAAGGTCAACTCTGCCCTTTCCACCTTTGTGATCAGTATTTCTATGTTCCTAACAACAGTACATGTTTAAATATATTTATTCTATTAGATATTTGTAATTATTGTTTCCTTTTTATAAAATATGATTAAACAGTAATGTATGGTTGCTGTAAAAAAACAAAAATCCTAGACTGTGCAGAAGTGTAAAGTAAAAAAGTGAAATTCATCTTTTTTCTATACCTTTTCTGTTCAACTACTTTACTCATAGCTTAGTATATATACTTCCAGACTTTTTCTAGAAATATATATCATATACATTATACATATACACTATGTATGATATATGTGTGTGTAATACTTATGTGTATACATTGTACACACATGCACACATATATGTATATATGTATACATACATATATACATATAAAATCTATGTGTGTATATATACATACATATATATATAATCTTTATACATATATATATAGACATGAAAAAGATTTTACTTCTGTCATTTTCACAGATGGGTGTTCACAGTATACAACTGTTCTGCAACTAGAGGTCTAATTTTACCCTCTAAGCAATCTTAGCAAAGATGCTTCTACACCATGAACCCATCACAGTCTCCGTCTTGGGCACCAGCCCTGTCTGGAGTCCGGTCTAGCTCCCCAAACCCATGCCTTGCTTACATGTCTGTCCCAAAGTTCAGAATGACCAGGCTCTGCATCTTATTCCCACAGGACAAGCTCGGGGTTAACCCCGAATGCACCAAGCTGAGTCCCTGTGGAGGGTGCTTGGCTGTGCCTCTCCAGTCTGTCCCAGACTGGGGACCAGGGAGGGCTTCCCAGGCAACCTCTAAATCAGTGGTTCTCAGCCTCAGCATTACTGACATTTGGGGCCGGATAATTCTTTTTTGCAGGGGTGGGGGCTGCCCTGGGCATTGTAGGATGTTTAACAGCATCCCTGGCCTCTACCCACTAGATGCCAGCAGCATCCATGCAACCCCCTCCATCCCCCGCCCCAGTGATGACAATCAAAAATGTCTCCAGACATGGCTTGATATTCCCTGGGGAGGACAAAATCACCCCCGGTTGAGATCCACTGTTCTGGAGAAATCATCTCTTGTTTGTTTTTTCCCATCCGTCATCTGGGTTCTTTCAGGGAACTTGTTCACATCACGTAGCCAGTGGAATCTGGTTAGCTGAGGGAAAGGTCCTCCGAAGGAAATATTTGTATATTCACTCAAGACAAAGTCACTTCCTGTTGACAGATCCATTAGTGACCAGAATATATGAAGTCTTATAAAGAAAACTGATTTTATTGTGTGATTACAAAAGCATTATATGTTTTTTTGGTTTAAAAAAATGGAACATTACTACTATGTATGATTTAAACAGTGAAAGTTCCTGGAAATCCCATCCCCTTAGAAAACCACCATGAACATCTGACCCAAAGACTGCCGTACACATCCACACATGAACACACACATGTGCAACCATATGCATCTATATTTAAAAGAGAGACTACTATGCACTTTCTTCAGCAACATTTTCCTCCGACATGATCAGGGCATCTTAAGTATTAGTCAGCTATTGCCACAATAATGCTGCATAACAAAACCGTCCCCAGACTCAGAGGCTTAAAGCAACAATCATGCACTCTCAAGCTCACAGTTCTGTGGGTCAGCTGCCCCTCAGTTGGACTTCAGGCTTCAGTTTGAGTCCAAGTCTGGTTTCCCTGGACCATCTGGGGCATGTGATCTGCCCCATGTGTCTCATTCAGGGGCACTGGCTACAGTGGGCATGCTCTTTTCACGGTGGGTCACCAGCATGCAAGAGAGCAAGGCCAAGTGCGCAAGCACATTTCAAGCCTCTGTGTGCATCACATCTACTAGCATCTCATTCGTCAAAACAAGTCACATGGCCAAACCCCAGCCACCTATGTAATATAGTATGAGACCACAGCAAGGGTGCCCATGTGTAATACCACCTCAGGGGACCATCCAATCATTAGGACCAATCATTTAATCTTCTGGACTTACGTACGGATGTGTCTCCGTGTCTTATAATCAATCAATGGTTTCAGACCTTGTCTGGCTTGGGGTTCAGATCAGCCCTCCCTCCCCGAATATTCTATTTCCATGTAGCTTCATGGTCAATATTCGTAGCCACAGAATTTCTCTTCAGAGATTCCCTTGTGTCTCTTCAGAGACAAGTTATATGACCCTGGGCAAGTTATTTAATATCCCCATGCCTCAGTTTCCTCATTTTAAAAAATGCATAAAAACTATATCTAACTTGTAGAGCAGTTGAGAGGAAAAAAGGTGATAACTTAACCACAGATGCTGGCACACAGTGCAGGCTCAAAAATTGCAGGTATTATAGTCATTTTAATGTCATATAAAAACCTCTGGACCTGGAATCAGAATGCCTGGAGTTACTTCCTGCCATTAAGCAGCCGTGTCGCCTGGAGCCTGTCACATCTGTTTCCCTCATGTATAAAATGGAAAGAGCATTCCCTGACCTGCCTCTTTCCTGGGGCGAATCAAGAAACTGAGTGTGATGATGAGAGGGAAAGTACTGTATAACAACTCAACATCCACAACGAATTATTGTATATATTGTTTTCAGCCAAGCTTTCTTTTCATGCACAGTGTCCGACAAGTTAAATGCTAGCCAGAAGGATCTTCCAGAACCGGGCAGCTTGAACATGAAGCAGATACAATTTGGAGAGGGAGAAATTTCGTTTGCCTTCCCTGTAAAGTATGGGAGAAGCAGGAGAGGCAATAAGGACCGGCAGTAAACAGTGCTAGTCATTAGTATCTACTCATTAACACTGATTCATTTCATGTCGTTTTCACCACTATGGGGAGAGGTGGAGAGCCCATTGTGCACATGGGGAAACTGAGGCACCCAGCGTTTCTAAGAGAATGGATATATACACTGCTCGCTTCTGCCTGAAACCGCCTCTCGCTTGAGATGGTCTGCACCAATCGGGGGCCCATCTGAGAAGCAGTTTCGCTGTGAGGTCTGGGATAAGGAGCTTGCAAGTGGGTAAGTATAGGAGGAGCTGGGAAACAGAAGGTCCAGGAAGAAATTAGAGGATTCTATCAATAGGAGGAATCACCAACCAGACGATCTGAGAAACCACATAGGTCCAGCCACAATGGGACTCTTGAAAGGAAGCTTAGGGGTTGCAGATTGTGATGGGAAGAGGGGTCCGTGAGACGATCTGCTTCTGTATGGCTGTGGCCTCTGTGAGTACAGCTCCAAACCTCTGCTGGAGAGCCTGGGGCTGATGGTGGTTGCTATTTGGGAAGCAGAACTGGAAACAGAATCGAGAAGTGCTGACACCTCTGCTTTTGTCATCGTGTCCAACCAAGACGACCCTCCAAGGATAACGGCTGTGTTTCATTCCACCCTCTACTCACACAAATCCCACTTTTGGCCACCTACCGTCTGGACCCCACACTAAGGGGACTCTTGGAAACATAGCTCCAATGTTACCAGGTTGACACTCTACCAACCGCCGCATATTCCAAATGTGAGTCTGTCAACTCACAGGTACATTTCAAGCCTCTGTGTGCATTACATCTGCTAGCATTCCATTGGTCAAAACAAGTCATGTGGCCAGCCCCCCCCCCCGCCCACCTATGTAATATAGTATGAGATCACAGCAAAGGTGCCCATGAGTAATACCACCTCAGGGGACCATCAAATCATTAGGACCAATCATTTAATCCTCTGGGAGAATCCACTCGCAGACCTCCTGTACCTTTAAAACAAGCCTCTCTGTTTAGAGGAATCCCTCCTATGCCGGGCATGTATTTAAATGTACCCTTCCCTGACTGTAGTTCCTCATCCTAAGATCTCTTCATGACATTTATTATTCAACTGAGTTATGTTTATTGTAGAAAATAGGGGAATAAAATAAAACAATGGAAAATTTTAACAACGCAGTTCCACCATCCAGAGATAACCTCTGTGAGCTTATTAGTATACAGCCATATAGAGACATAGTTTTTCTAACGAAATTGGGGTCATATAGTGTATACTGTTTTATGAGCCACCAACACCCACTTACAGACTACGTACATTCACTCTTAGCAGTAGTTTTCTAAGACATTCAATATGGTGACACAATCTAGACAACCAGTTTTCTATTGCTGGAAACTTGGGTTCTTTCCAATTTCTTTCCACTGTAAATAACACTGCCATGAACATCTCGCATCTAAATATCAGTACAGAATTCTGAGTAGTTCTTTAGGAGGAACTCCTAGCAGGGGAGTTACTGGGGTTCAAGGCTTTTTGAAACATGTTTAAAATTTTCCCTCCGGAAAGGTTGACCCATTTGTACTCCTTAGTGTTTAAGAATTCTTCCTTAAGTTTTACAAAACTAAAGAATTTCGGAGTTAGCTGTTATTTTCAGTTAGCAGTAAAGTTCATCAAAACCTTCAATCAAAGGTTCATCCGCTCAATAAATGAGTGCAACTATGTGTCAGGCACTGGGGACACAGCGGTGAACAGAGCAAGTAGAAATCTTCACCCTGGAGAGTTAACATCTAAAGAGAAAGCCAACGTTGAGAGAGTGGCTACTTTTTCAGTTCGCCTAGTCTAGCCTGGCTCCTTCGAATCATAGAGCAGCCCATTTGCTCTCCAAGCCGATCCACTTTCCCTGTTATTTGCAAAGCATCATTAGTCTCCCTCCAGAAACCCTGAAGCAGGTAAGTCAAGGAGGTAGGTAAACTTTCTCCAAGTGAAAAGAGTTCACCCCAACTCCCCACCCCCAAAGTGAAAGGGAAAACGCTCAATGAAGTAGGTCAAATACATTTGGAGCTGCCCACCCCGCCCTCCCAGGAGACGTCTCCTGCTGTAGTGACTTCATAAGCCGTGCAGCACTGGGCAGAGAATCTGGGATGATGTCACCTAGACGCTGGGATATATTTATGGCTTCGTGCCCGCAGCTACCTTTGGGTAAATACATCAAGAGGCCATCACAGTAAAGGCGGCGAGTGCTGGCTGAGTGGTTTACGGTCGTGCCTAAGCTGAGAGGTGTGTTTGCAGGCCTTCTTGGCAGGTCCCTGGGTGTGACTTTCCAAGATGCTGGGTCCTGGATCCCAAACCCACGGTATCACGGAGCCTGCTTTTGTCTCTTTCAGGATGTTTCCTTCCCCTTTGCTTCCATCCCCTGTCTTCAATGTCAGCAAAGCCACCCTCCCCACCCAATCGTCCACCTCCCCATCTTTTCTTTCTTGAGTAACCGCAAAAGAAAGAGGCAAACCTCTTCATCGGCCTCCCTGGACCAAATGCAAAACCCCTTCAGGTCACACCTCAACTATGTTGACCTTTTGACTTTTGATTTGGGGAAAACTGAAGGTAAAGCAACTGAATTTGACCTCTTAGACAGTTTGGGGAAGAGTGGGGAGGGGTTCTCAGGAGACGGCTGGGAGACGGTGGGGAGAGGAGGACAGGAGGGGGAGATCTCAGGGAATAGCATCTCCTCTAGGAAGACTTTGCTGCCTCCCATCCCAAGCTGGGTTCAGTCTCCCTTCTCTGTGCTTACCTCTGTCCCAGCATCTGTCACACTGCAGAATGACACACCGTGAGGTGCTGAACGATGGGGACCATGGGCCTGGCACATAATAGGTGCTCATTAAGGGGTTTTTTTCAAAGAAATGAATTCATGAATGAATGAATACAAAAGTCCCCCTTAGTGCAGGAGTTATTTTATCTCCTATTTAACTGGCCCATTCATTTATTCATTCATTCATTCAACAAAGGGCAGCAACGCCCACCTCCTACCCGGCCCTGGACCATATGCATCAGGCACTAGGTTACAATGGAGTAACATTGATTCTGTTATTCATTCAATGAAAATTCATCCAGTGCCTGCTGGGTCCCAGGTTCTGGGGTTGAGTCTAGGGCTAAAACTGGCCTTTTCCAATTTCATGATGTCCAGTTGAGTTAGGAGCGAAGAAAAGGGGATGCTGGTTCAGACGTTGAAGGGTCATGGAAGGCTTCCTTGAAGAGAAGAGAAGATTGAGGCATCTAGTAGACTTGTTTTGGGGAAAGACTTCAAATCACCTGCCTGGCTCAACTGTCGACACCCGGAAGCCCTTGGCTTCCAAAGAGATCACATAGTCTTCCTAATAGCAATGCTTCTCAGTGGTAATTGCTGCCATTTGACAAAACCAAGGGCTCACAAGGATGTGGAACAGTGGGACCACCCAGCCACTGTTTCCTGCAGGATAAAATGGTACAACTGTGTTGGAGAGCAAAAAAGCAAGAGCCAAACAGCTCGAAGGGACATAAACATTTCAAGCCAGCTCCAACACTCGAGCTCTGGTCTCTCGAGAAACTCTTACACATATGCACAGGGAGCCAAGCACAAGAATATTCATTGCAGCATTGTTCGTGATGGTAAAACCCTGGGAACTGTCTACCTGGTCATCAACAGGAAAATGAATGAATAAATCTAGGCGCATTCATTCAGTGGAATGTTTTACAGAGGTTAAAAATAACCAACTAGAAATGCACATGTCAACATAGATTGATCTCAAAAACAATGTTGGGGGACTTCCCTGGTGGTCCAGTGGTTAAGGCTCCACGATCCCAAGGGCCCAGGTTCGATCCCTGGTCGGGGAACTAGATCCCGCATGCCGCAACCAAAAATCCCGCACACCGCAAAGATGATCCTGCACGTGGTAAGGAAGATCCCGCGTGCCGCAACTAAAGACCCAGCGCAGTCAAATAAATAAATAAATATTTTTAAAAAAAAAAAACAATGTTGGGCAAAATTTGCACAAGGATATGGACAGTATAATACTATTTCTATGAAGTTTTAAGATGTGTGCAGCAATACCACGTGTTACATAATACCATGTATCATTCAAGAACACATGCATGTAAACATAGATGGTAAAAGTGTAAAGATACGCATATAAATGAGAAACTTCAACATCGGGAAGGTGGCTACCCTTGGAGAGGTAGGGAAAGAATGCAATTAGGGAGAGTTACTTAGGAGAAACGGTACCTGAAAGATTTTATTTCTTAAGCTGGGGATTGAACACACGGGTGTTTATTATAGAATTCTCTATTCTTTTGTGTGCCTGAAATATTTCAAAAGGCAAATTAAAAAATGCTGCTACATTCATACATGATGTCCTGTGCTCTTCCTGAAACCCTGTGGCCGGGAAGAAGGGAAGGATTATTTTCCCCTCCCAGCCCTTCCACACTTCTCTGTAAATTTTGGACATGGGGAAAGAGGTTCCCAATGTTTGGTTAGAAATAATAACATGGATAAGATTAAGTCCTCCTTAGCTGGGTGTGGATGATCTCAGGAACATCACAGCAGCATTCTGAGGCAGTTAGCTTTATTGTCCCCATTTCACAGATGCAGCAACTGAGGCTCAGAGAGGAAGCAGTTTGCAGAAGTCCCCTGGTTGTAGAATGCTGGGGCAGCAGGGTTTGATCTCATGACCCAGGGCTTCCCTGCCAGGTAGGCATAGAGTGTAGGGGTTAAAAGCGTCCCCTCTGGAGACACTCCTGGGTTAAATGCCCAGCTCTACCTCTTCCCAGCTACATGGCCTTAGGCAGGCTTGCCAGGCTGTGCCTCAGTTTCTTCACCTAAAACATGGGGCTAATTATAGTCCTTCCTCATAACGCTGTCATGAGGATTTAAAAAACTCTAAAGAACTCAGAATTGTGCCTGGCACATAGTAAGTGCTCCTAAAAAGTGTCCGTTGAGACTGTTTCTAAGTAAGCCTGAGCACTCCACGTCTCAGAACTCAGGAAGGCAGACCCAGGTGACCTTCACGCCCACGCTCTAATCAGCACTGCCCAGAGCTGGGTGGTGGTCGGGTGCTGGCCGCCCAGCTTAGGGGATGAGGAGACTTTCAAAGGGGTACATACTTTGGCCAGCAGATGAAAAAGGACCAGTGATGGATTCGTGGACCAGGTACTCCCTCACCCTCCTTTGGCTTTTCAGCGTTTCCACCTCACCATCACTCACTGGCTCTATAAACAGATTTCCCAGTAATCGTTTTCCTTCCCTTTGAAGTCCCCCATCCATCCTCTCCCCACTTTTAGCCTTCTCCCCTTCCTCTCCAAGGAGGACCTCGTGTTGGCAACAATTTCCAGCCCGACAGGGTGGAGACGCAGTGCAGAAGGGCTCTAAGTCAGTTCCGTTCAGTCCAACACAGCTTTTCTGAACACCTACTGAGTGCCTTTGAAGAACTTCGCTGGGAAGAGAAGACCACGAGAGATAGAAGGAGAAGGTTTGACCGACTGGGTTGGAAATTAGGTTCTGTCAGTGGGTAACCTTGGGAAGCTCCTCGTCTCCCTGAGCCTCAGTTTCCTCATCTGTACAGTGGGGGTAACGATAACGCTGACCTCACAGGTGAATGGGAGGAATAAGTGACGCTCTATATGTGAACGACAAAGCAGGCAGAAGTTTCATGCTTCTGCCATTGTTACTGGTGTGATAGAGAAGGAAGAGACAGGAACGGTGTCCAGCTTCTGGTCTGGAAGATTCAGTGAATGGAGAAGCCATCTGCTGAGATGAGGAGCCCAGGAGAAATCCGGATTTGGAGATAAGAAAGCCAATTCAATTTGGAACACATTGAATTTGAGGCAGTTGAGTATGGACCACATGGAGACATCCAGGAGGCGTCTGCAAAACAGGTCTGGAGTCTTGAGGCTCAGATCATGAAATGGTCATCCTTCCTGAGATCTCAACTCCCACCCTTCACAGTGATCATGCAAACCTACCCAGAGAAGCTGGCATCCTTTGAAATTCATGGGGGAAAAAAATCTTCTCCCCAGCCGCCTAGCACTGCACACACAGAAACCACACATCTCTGAGCCGAGTTCCTGGGCTGTGTCACTCAAAAGAAAAAACCCAGTTCAGAAAATGACCAACTATAATCTCCCTTTCACCAGAAGACAAAATCTAGCCTCATCCCTAAACTAGGGAAGAAGCAGAGGTGATGTTTCAGGGAGATTTCATTTTGAGGATCTTACAACACACATGACAAATGCCAGCAGAGTCTATGGATCTACATTCTATTCAGTAGTTGCCAACTTCAGAACAGGGGGTGGTCTCTGGGTGGGATGCCCCTTGGCTCAGAGGTCTCAACCCATGAGACAGGTGTGGCTGGAGGAGGGACAGAGCGGGACCCTCCAAGGACTCACACTCAGGGCAGGCCCCCTTCCCCCAAGCCTCTGGATACAACTACACATCTGGATATAAGCGGGGTGGGGGGCCTCCATCAGCTAAAAGCGGTCATAAAGCTCATCCACAGAGCTTAGAGAAACACTTCTTAATGGTCATCTATACTCCGATTACACGTGAAAAGTCACGATTGGGTGAGGACCAGAGAGCAGGGAAACAAATATCTGATCAATCGCCATGGAGAATGGTGGGTCCACTTTCTCTTCCATGCTTTGTCCAAGTCCCTACAACACACTTCAAAATATTTTAAAATTCTATTTCATTTTCTACAAGGACTTTAATGCTTTCATAAAGATCTTAAGGGATCATTAGAAAAATAATTTCTTTAGATGAAAAAAATGGTTACAGACCCCTTAGCAAAATGTTATCCTATGAAAATCCAAGAAACAGAAATGAAAAGTGTTGCTTCCTTTTCTCCTCCAATTCCCAGAGGTGTCCCCAGTTGCCACTCTGGATCACTGATTTCTCCAGCTTTCTCCACGTGCAATACACAGGAAAGCTTAACCGGACGCGTGCCAACAAATACAAAAGGTTTCAAAAAGTTCCTGCTAGTTCCACAGTTGTGCGAGCGGAGAAGCTATTGCCCATAAACATGTGTACTTGCAAAAAAAATGCATAAACGAAGATTGGTACTTTGATGCATTGCTTAAGAATTTATGGCGCATCTGCTCCACGCGAGGCAACATGTGTATTTATTTGTGTGCCAAAGAGCAAGATGGGCTGAGGGGGACCGCGTTCCCTGCCGGTGTCCGCACACTTCTGTGAGCACGGCATGTGTAACGGGGACGTCCATTTTTTATCTCAATTGATTCCTTACCCCAGGGTCTGCTGGTAGCTGTTTAGCCCCATGCACATCATGTGCCTGTCCACCCAAGCCCCTCATCTTTATGGGACTCTTTGCTCTTTTTCTCCCCCTCTTTGGAGATTTTATTTATTATCTGTGGGGAAGTGTATTGTTTGGAGATTCTGGTTTTTATTTCTCTGCTGGCTTTGACAGATACTCAGGGAAAGGGGGGCGGAGGGGGGCAGAGAAAGCATTTGGTTTTGTTTTATGATATGCCGGGGAGGCTCTGTTAAATTCTCCTTGGGGTTTGGAGGACCATGTGAGTGAAAAGGCAATAGTGATGGTCAGGAGAGTTTTTGGTGGGAGTCGTGACGACACCGAAGTGATGGAAATTATAAGCCTGGTTTCATACGGGCAGTCATTTTAACAGTGCTAGGGATATGCAAGCATGTAGAGGGTGCTAAGGGCGAGCTACGGACCCTCTGCCTCTGAGATCAGACTGCCTGCGTTTGGCTCTGGGCTCCGCCACTTACTTCCTCCCTGGTAACCTGGGGCTAGTTACTTGGTCTTTCTGAGCCTCGGTTTCCAGCTCTGCAAAATGGGCATGATAATAATAGCTGTTGTGGCGACAGCCCACAGCACTCTGCCTGGATGCTTAGGACTATAATAAATGTTTTCTGTGGCTTCTGAGCACACTGCATCCTTTTTTGTAACAGTGCTGTGGGAGAGGCCATCTAATCTCTTTTTACGGATTGACCAGCTTGTATTAAACCATGTCCAGCCTCCTGGAGAAGGATTCAAATCCTTGTTATCATGAGCCCAACATGTTCCAAATCGAAATCATTTCTTTCTTTCCTTGCTCTGCCCAAGACAGCATTCTGGGCATTCTCTAAAGGGTTTTTGGAAAGGCATCATGTATTCCCGCCGACTCGAACCTCAGTTGCGAGTGAGCATCTGCTGCGGGAGCTCCTAAGACACACCACTGATGGGCGCTCAACCCGGAGGTTTTGGTGGAGCTGACCTGGTGTGGAGCTCAAGCAGGTCCAGCTGGGCGGAAACTCCCCCGGATGACTCAAGTGCACAGTCAGGGTTGAGCACAGATGACGGCCACAGCTGCCCAGGCGACAAGCATGCGCCTTCCCCTTAGCTCCTCCCCATTCTCGGGACCCCTTTTGAACCCACTACCCAGATGTTCTTAGCTCTGTCCCCGTTCTCTCCATCCTTGGCCCCAATTTGCACGCTCATAACTTTTCACTTGGGCTGCTACAGAAACCTCCCTACTGGCTTCTGGGCTTCTAACATAATCCCTTGTCAATGGTCAATCCATCCACCATTCCAGCCCCCCAAGTGTCCTTCCATAGTATGCAACCAGTCACAGCTCCTAATCCCCCAGTATGATGGAGTCAAACTCCTCAGCCTTTATTTAGAACCTACCTGAGCTTAGTCTGCCTTTCCAATGTCATCTCCAATCTCCTCTCCTACCTGAACCTCCACTGTTTGATCATCCTCTTCTTTGTAATGTGCTCTCTGTCCTTGCCTAACTGGTAAACTCCTGCACATCCCCCAGAGCCCAAGCCGCCATCCACCTCCCAGGCAATACGGATTGCTTCCTGCGCGGACTTTACAGCCTAATGTGATACATGCTGTAGAGGTCTGTACAGTATGGTTTTTATTTACATCTCCATCTCCTCCATTTGCCTTGGGAATTCCTCAAGTTCAAGGAGTGGGTCTTGTTCATCCACATGCTTATTTATCACCCCTCAGAAGCATTTGTTGAGCAGAACAATCTGTATCACTACCAGGGTTTGTTCTGTGGCCAATTCTAGTTTCCAAAGGCTGCCCCGACCATATCCCCCATTCTCCAGCTTCTTCTCCGGAGTGACCTTGCACTCCCTATCAAAAGTCTAGTTTCCTGTCTCTTAAATCTGGGAAGGCTTGTGACTGCTTCCACCAAGAAATGGGACAGAATGAGGCTGTGTGACTTCCAAGGCCGGGACATGAAGGTCGATGCCGCCTCAGCTTTGTTCCCTGGAACACCTCTGCGTGGATCCCTGAGGCCGCCATGATGGGAGGAAGGCAGGTGCTTTGCTGAGAGTCCCAGCTGAGCCCAGCCTCCAAATGGTTCCAATCCAAGCACCAAACTATGAGGAAAAGAGCTTCCAGAAGATTCCAGCCTTAGCCATCAAGTCACCTCCAGTCATTTGAGTCTTTCCAGCTCAGATCTCAGATTTTGTGGAAAAAAAAAAAGATCTCAGACATTGTGGAATGGCAACAAGCCATCATTACTCTGCCCAGTCTAAATGTCTGACTCCTGGAATCTACAAGCATAATAAAAGAGTTGTTATTTAAAGTTGTAATGTCTTGGGATACTTTATTACGTAACAATAGTGCCTCCAAGGGCTCTATTTTTTCTTTCGTGAAATACACAGCCCTACATCTAGCTCCTGCCTACCATCCCCTCTCCTACCATCCTTCATCACTCTTGATAACACCTGCCCTGGCTATTCTGCTCCTCAATCATCCCTACCTGGTTCCCACCTCCAAGTCTTTGCTATTCCCTCTCCCGGGAATAGTTTTCCCCTGTCTCTTCACAAGGCTGCCTTCTTATCAGCATTGAATTAATTCAAACAGGTGTTATATAATACATATGTTATAAAGTTATAAACATATAAATATATATAATTATAGTATAACATGTAATATACAAAATTAAATGTTTCATATAATGATGGCCAAGAAGTACCTGAAAAGATGTTCAACAATATCAGGCATTAGGGAAAAACACACTAAAATGGCTAAAAGTAAAAAGGTGACAATACCAAGTTTTGAGGATTTGGAACCGCTGGGATGCTCTTATGTTGCTGGTGGGAAAGCGAAATTGTAGAGTCTCTTTGGAAAACAGTGTGGCCGTTTCTTATACAGTTACAAACCGAGTTACCATATGAGCCAGCAATTGTACTCCTAAGCATTTACCCAAGAGAAATGAAAACATATGTTCATGCAAAGACATGTGCATGAATGTTTGTAGCAGTTTTATTCACAACAGCCCCAAACTGGAGACAACATCATGCGTCCATCAACTACGGGATGGACAAACAAACCATGGTACATTCACTTGGTGAAATACTATTCAGCAATAAAAAGGAACTGACTGATGGTTCTTGCAGCAAAATGGATGAGCCACAAGAGCATTGGGCTAAGTGAAGAAAACCCAGGCAAAAAAACCTACATACTATCTAATTCCATTTATGTTACATTCCAGAGAAAGCAAAACTATGGGACAGAAAATAGGTCAGTGGTTGCCAGGGGCCAGGGGAAAGAAAGGAGACTAAAGAGTTTCAAAGGAATTTTTCGGGGTGAGGGAAATATTCTATACCTTGATTATCGTGGTTGTTACACAACTGTACACATTTGTCAAAAGTCACTGAACTGGGCTTCCCTGGTGGCGCAGTGGTTGAGAATCTGCCTGCCAGTGCAGGGGACACAGGTTCGAGCCCTGGTCTGGGAAGATCCCACATGCCGCAGAGCAACTAAGCCCGTGAGTCAGAACTACCGAGCCTGCGCGTCTGGATCCTGTGCTCCGCAACGGGAGAGGCCCACGCACCACGGTGAAGAGTGGCCCCCGCTCGCCGCAACTAGAGAAAGCCCTCGCACAGAAACGAAGACCCAACGCAGCCAAAAATAAATAAATAAATAAATAAATAAATTTATATTTAAAAAAAAAAAAAAGGCAATTACAAGATTTAAAAAAAAAAAAAAAAGTCACTGAACTATATAAGGTTATCAAGGGTGAATCTTAATGTATGTAAATTTGACTCAATAAAACTGTCTATTATTTATTTATTTTTAAATTGAAGTCTAGTTGATTTATAATGTTGTGTTAGTTTCAGGGGTACAGCAAAGTGATTCAGTTATATATATATTTCCCCTACAGGCTATTACAAAATACTGAGTATAGTTCTGTGTGCTATACAGTAGGTCCTTGTTGGTTATCTATTTTATATATTGTAGTCTGTATATGTTAACCCTCAACTCCTAATCTATCCTTCCCCCACCCTTTTCCCCTTTAGTAAACATAAGTTTGTTTTCTATGTCTGTGGGTATATTTCTGTTTGTAAATAAGTTTATTTACATCATTTTTGCAATAAAACGTTCTAAAAAATTATTTTTTTGGAGAGGAATTCTCTGACCCCATTTTATCTAAAAGACATCCTCCTCCGCCATAATTCTCTCCCACATGATTTTATTTTATTTTCTGCATAGTACCTAAAGATTTCTAAAAGTTATATATATATTATTATACTTATAAAATTATATAAAATTAAATAAAATCACATAACAATATGAAATTACATATAATTTAGAAATCATTGAGTACTATGCAAAAAATAAAATCATATGAGAAAGAATTATGGTGGGTGAGAAAAGTCTGTGTGTATACTAAAATTATGTATTGTTTATAATTTTATACGTATAAAATTTTAGAAATCATTACATACTATGCAGAAAATTACACACATACAAACATATATATATTTTACTTGCTTATTGTTTGTCTTCTCCTCTAGAATGGCTAGCACCCCAAAACAGGGATACTATACAGCATGTTCACTGTTTTATCCCTGAATCTCACACACTGAGTGCACCTAATAAACGCTGAAAATAAATATTTCTTGAATTAATCAACAGGAAAACAAAAAAGCTTGGGCCACCGGATGCAGTGACTTAAACTGTAAGAAAACTCATTTTTGAATCCCAAACTGAGTTACTTCCAGACTCGGCTACTTAGCCACGGCTCACCCTCGGCCAGAAGAAACCACAGCCCTTTCAGAAGGACCAGATGTAGGGGATGAGAATTCCGGAGTGGCCTGGGATCAGGGGACAAGATAAGAGCTTGCCCTGGACAGCTGGGGTCTGGGTCCGAGAAGGAAGCTTCCCTCGGGCGTGGCTGAGACATGTGCTCCGATCAGGTAATAAAAGCCTGGTTGGAAAGCTTGCACCCTTTGGATTTCATTTCATTTTACTTTATTATTAAAAACTAAACATGTGGAACAGAGATAATTTGGTTCTGCACGAGGCTTCCTTTGGCTCCTGCATCTAAGGAATTTAACGAGGTAAAAAACAGAGGGAAATATTTGTATATGTGGAAAGATTGAAAGCAAATTTTTACATCAAAGGATTTTTAGGGTAATCTCTGGGCAAGTTGTGATCATTCATGCTGCCCAGATCGTCATATTGTGGGCTTTTTTTGGAGGCGGGCGGGGGATCGTAAAATTTTTTGGTTTTGTTTTATTTAAATTAGTTTTAAAAGGAAGAAAATAGTGAAGGTAGAGCCAAACTTTTAAATATCCTTTTTGCAATGGTTGGAATTGGGTTTCAAACCTTAATGTGCTCCAAGAGACAATAATACAGGCTGGACAATAATTATGTCCCAAGCTCCAAGCGCTCCTTTGCCCCTCTCTCTGCACTGTCTCTGCACACAGGGCACAGCCCTGTTTAACTCTGTTCTCTGCCCCTGCCTCCTTCAGCATGATGGAAGGAACAGGTTCTCCGCTTATAAACTCTTGGCGATCATTCCAGAGCAGAGCAGTTTAAAGAGTTTAGCTTCTGGAGTGTGAAAGGGTGAGACAAACCAGGATTCAGTTTCAGCCGGAACCCTCAGGTGTACTGAAGCAGCAATAGGAATCCTCACTATAGGATTCTTTTGCATCCTCTCCTTTCACTCAGTGTTACGCTTGAGAGATTCATCCACATTTTTTGCAGGAGGCTGTAGTCCATTCGTTTTTACTGCAGAATAGGATGCGTTTTGATGACTTTATCACAATGCAATCACCTGTTCTACTGTTGATGGATAATTCCATTGTTTCGATTGTAAGGCTATTAGCAGCAGTCCTGGAGGTTCTCATACCTATGCTGGTGGACATGGGTACCACTTGCCCCTGAAAATCCTTCACCTCTAAGCCCAGGAGCTCCAAACCCTTTTGGGATCATGGATATCTCAGATAATCTGATGAGAGCTGGGCCCCTTACCCCAAAGGCACAGATACACAGACAGAAGCAGAGAGACAGAGGGATAGAGACAGACATACACAGATATAAAAAAGGCAGAGGTATAGATACGCACAGTATTGCATACGATTTTAGGATGATCTCAAAGATGCTCAAGTGCACGCAGGGACCACCTCTGGAACCCCCGATGTACTCTGATCCGGGAAGGGAAGCAGAGAGGTCTTCTCAGCCGTGCCAGGCAAGCACCAGGTATCTCTGGGGAAAAGGGGAGGAGGGAAGGTGGGTTTCCCTCCAAGTCTGCTCCTAAATGCTTTTGTTTTTCCTCCTTGGCACTGGGAGGGTTCCAGCTCAAGCAAGGGAGAAAGGAGAGGTCACTTTCTTTGCCATAAGCCAAACCCCATGGAGCTCCTGCAAAGCCCGCTCTGCTCTGTGTGGATGTCTGTGTTTGCACCGAGGGTGAGGGCGAGGCCAGGACCAAGAGCAACCCATAATTCTGCACACAGCAGATTTTCTTGCCAAATGTGCCCCCAGAGGAAACATCAGCGATGGCAGGAGCTGAGCGTGGCCGGGGCCTCGGAGGGTGCGTAAGCTGTGGGTGTCAGAAAGGTTTGCAGACAGTGAGGGGTTCCGGGGGGCATCCGTGGTCGGGTCCAGCCGTGCCAGGGCAGTGCCACTCTTGGTCTTGGGCAAGAGGGCCTCTGTGCTTTAGTGGGCTCCGCTCTGCCTCTTTTTGCCCATGCCCCTCTCATAGGGGCAGAGAGTTTGTAGGACAGAGGCTACATCCCTCCATCCCTGGTACCCACATGTTCAGGGTACCCAGAAACTGAGACTTCTGCCCAAATGGGCCCCAGTCTGAATCCAGACCCTGCTTGGTCCTATTTCTTGGATGCATAACTGGAGGGTATATCCCCCTACCCTTGTGCTCACCCTTGGGCATGCGGGATGGCCCAGAGGTGGCTGTTTGCAGGAGGGAATATGCATAAGGCTTGGGAATGCAGGCTGGGGTGTCCACACTTGTGTACAGAGCCCCTCATGGTAGAGACAGACCAAGGTGGGCCATAACGGTGTGGGGCTGGAGGCTGGGTGTCAGCTCTTCCTCTGTCACTGGATTCTGGGACAGAACTCAAAGGAACTGAGAATTCTCAAGTCCACTTTGGTCTTCCAAATTATTAGAAAGGTACACTTGCCCACTTGTCGGATGATAGAACACATTTTATTTACCAGTTGCCTATCTTGGGACTTCCTTGGCAGTACAGTGGTTAAGATTCCGCACTTCTACTGCAGGGGGTACGGGTTCAATCCCTGGTTGGGGAACTAAGATCCCGCAAGCTGCACGGTACAGCCAAAAATTAAAAAAAAAAAAAGACTACTTTGCTATCTTGATTTATAACTCTGAAGTTCTCAATCACAGTATGGGGACCTCAATTTGTACCCCTGCCCCAGGGCTCCACAATGTTAAGGATGGGTCTGCCAGGGTGCTACAACCCAGTGGGTTTTTCTCCCTCTGCCTGGGAGGTGCAGCTCAGAGACAGAAATAGGTATTTTGGGACAGGAGCTCAAAGGCAAAAAAAGCCCACCCTCTGCACAGCCCCGAGGGAACAAGTGACCTTCCTGTTCGCACCCTACAGAACTTGCTTCCTGAGATGTGGTGCAAGTAGCTTAACCCCTGTGAACCGAGGGACAGAACAGACAATAATGCTACCTCTTCATAGGGTTTTTGCAAGGACTAAATGGGCATTGAGCAGGCACTGGACTGATTACCCTGATTCTTCAGCAGACATTCATGGGGCATCTCTAATGTTCCAGATGGTCAACTGGCTCCACCTTGCATTGGGAAGCTCTTTGCATCCCTCCTGGGGACCCCACTAGCCCAGTTTTCTGCATAAGGAAGGACGCTCTCTTGCCAGCAGAAGTCTATCGAGAGGTTGGCAGTCTCTTGACACCAGTCCATCATTCCTCAATGGTACCTTCTTGTCAGATGTGTCGGCGTCCTCCGCGTTCAGCAGTTAGTAACTTCCTTTCATGTTGGGTCAGTCGTGCAGCTGCCAGCAAGCTACCAATCATGCGTAAAGCCCTGATCTGCTCAGATCCCAGGAGCCAAGTAACCACCGGGGACCTCGACAGCTCTCCCAGGTCTCAAACGGGGCATGTGCGCTCACCGTACATGGTGAGTACACAACTGGACCGAGACCCAGGAGCTGGAGGGGCTGTCATGAGGCTATTGGGCCACCATATGGCAGACTGGCCACCAGAATCCCTGGGCTGTGGGTGACGCACACTCTGGATGCTTTGAGTCTCTCTACCTGTAGCTATCTCTGCATCTCTCTGTGTGCGTCTCTTACGGTCTACCGCTCTCCCTCTGCTTTACCTGCTTTAGTTTCACTATGTCACTTTGTCTTCTATTATGTATGCATCTCTTCTTCTCTGATGTTCGTCTCTCTCTCTATCTCAGTACATCTCTCTCCATCGCACCCTCATCTGTCCTAAGCTGATGTCTCTTGGGACAGCTGCCCTCTGTGACCCCAGCACCCTTTGCACCCACTCTGCCCCCCTCCCTTCTGCAGCACCAGTCGTGGGCTGCTGGAGAGGAAAGGCGTAGGGTGAGCTCAGCCCTGCCTGCGCCGAGCCAGGCCCTCATTTTTTCCTGCCCTGCCCCAGGGTGCCTTGCCATTAGGCGGTCTTCAAAACAATTAAACGATTAAAAACGACAATTTGGACGAGGTTTTCAACGACTCCTAGGATAGTTATTTTAATCCTCTTGGCCCCAGGGCCCACCTGAAGTAGACAGGAAGCGCCCTGCAATTAACCAAATCTGCATTTCCGGGGCCTCCCAAGGTAACAACACTTAAAGAGGTACCTCCGGCACCAGCCCGAGGTCTTCCGGACTTGATACTTTATTCTAAAGGGAAGGGGAGGGAGATGGCCAAGTTTAGAAGACTCCTGTCCCAGCACCCCGCTGTGGGGACCGGAAGGAAAGGACTGGGGCAGTGTGAGGAGGTGGCCTCGTTGAAAACTGGGGCACCGGCAGCGGCGGCGGCGGAGTGTTCAGCGGGCCCAGGTTTCCAGGCTCCGAGTCTGGGGCTACACCGAGTCCCCAGCTAGAAGGCGTGCCTGCCAGCTCTTGCCTTTTCCAGAACGAGGCTGGATTTTTTTTTTTTTTAATTCCAAAAAAAAATTGTTTTAATTAGGTCGAGATGACCCCTGGCAAACAGGACTCGTCCCGAATTTTAATTGGGAACGGTTCCATTCCAAGGCAAACGGTCGGGCAGAAGGTTTTGGAAAAAACTTCCGCGAATTGCGCAAAACGGTCCGCTCCGGACTCCCGGAGCCTCCAGAAATTGAATACAAACGTATCACGTCCCTAAAGGGCATTTTTCTTTTTCCAGGGAGAAGGTCCACAGGTCTCATCAAATTTTCAAAGAGCTCCAAGGAGCTCACCACCACCGCTGCAAGGGTGAAAAGGTTAAGCATCGTTACAAAGGTACCAGCGAGGCGTTTTTCAGTTGGAAAGAAAACTTCTGCCTGCCCACTCCCTCCCTCACCCCACCCCCTTTTTCCTTTTGCAACTTTTCTTTGACATTTCAAAGCCCCCTCTCCTGGTTTCGATTTGAAGCTCCCGGATAAAATCGATCAATTTCAAAAAAAAAAAAAAAAAAGAGAGAAGAATTCCGGGTCTGGAATTCAAAGTCCTCCCCCTTGGGCGAGGGCGGAGCTGGAGCCGGAGGCAGGAGAGCATAAAATCTTTGCTTCAGCACCTCATTTCCCGGCTGCTTCCCCCTCCCCGCCCCCCCCCGATCCCCCAACCCCTCAAAAAGAGGGGATCAAAGGAAAAGGTTTAAAGTTCTCGGAGAGCGAGCGCAGCGCACCCAGAACGCGTGGGGTGGGGTCGTTGAACTTGCCCTGCCCACTGAGCCGCAGGAAGCCTCCAAATCTGTTTACTACCTGTTTCTGCGACCTCAGGTATTGGAGGAAACCAGTCCCGGCGTCTTTGAAAGGCTGCGAGGTGGCCAAGGTCATAAACTGGACGACAGGAAGCGACTCTTCGAGCTAAAATCTAATTCTTGTTTTATTAAGAAGAGGAGCCTAGATGGAGTTTAAACGCAAGATGGAAAGTTGGAATGTCCCACCCAACTCCTCTTTCTCGCTTCAGCCTTCCAAATAGCCTCGGTGCTGTTCACCCCTGCTCACCTCTGCGGGGAAAGGGGCGCGCGCAGGGAGGGAAGGTGGAAATTTATGGCTGTGGCCCTTACGGGAAATTCGAAGGGGGTGGGGCTAAGGTAGTGGCAAAATTTAACCTCACTCCCTTGGGCTATACTGTGGGTTGCAGGTGAGAGGGGGCTCTCCTGGCCACTGATCCTCGCTTTATTTAAAATGTTGACATTTTGTTCACCGTGAACTTTTTTTTTTTTGCGTTAGTTTTGTTTTTTTTAATATACCGCATTAAAATATTATTTATCTTGATGACTGTTTTTTTGGCCCTGTCTTCAGTGTTGCTCGGGAAGCCTTGCTCTAGGCCCCGCCTTGTTGGCAGGGCAGCTGAGGGATCTCAAAGGCCCAGTCTTGGTTTGGAAATTTTGGGGGTTGGGATACTGCAGCGAGGCAAGGGCACTCCGGAATTGAAGGAAAGGGAGAGAGGAGAGATTTCCAGGGTGCTGAGGTTTTTTTCGCCCCCTGACTGGAGCCCGGGACCAGATCAAGGCAAGAGAGAAATCTCATTTTCCTTCCCTAAGATGTGGCACGGTTCCTTGTGACATCTCTGGCTGTGATTGAGAGCAGGGAGCTTGGACCATCTGACTCGGGGTCAGAGGCCTGGATTTCATTCCTGGGAGCCCAAATCAAACTTACTGTGTGGCCTGGAGCAGGCTGTGTGCTGTGCCGAGACTGTGGCCTCCTTGGGGGAATTTTTTTTTTTTTTTAGTGGAAAAGACTAGCCAGATACATTCAGAACATGTTAAATAAAGCAGTTTTCCAAAATGCTTCTTGGCTCATGAGTATTTCTTTTTTTTTTTAAATCCCCAGAAAGCCTCTATTTTATTAAAAGGCTTATAATAATGACTAAGATTTATGGAGTGTTCACCCCAGGTCAGACACTTTGCCAGCACTTTCAAAGCATTATCTCTTTTAATCCTCACAACAAGTCCAGGAGATCTTTTATCCTCATTTCATAAATGAAGAAGTTGAGGCTCAGAGAGGGGAAGTAATTGATTCAGGGTCACACAGCAGCTGAATGGTGGACTTCAGAGACCAGGTGGGTTTCCTCCAAAGACCTAGTTCTTAAGCACTACAAGTTTGTGAAAAATTTGCCTCGTTTGCATTTAAAGACATCGTTTGCATTTAAGGACAAAGGAAATGCGAATGGATTCAGAGAGGTGAGGCCACTTGCTGAAAGTCACACAGCCAAGGGAGGCTGCAGAAACTGCCTCCAGACCTGCATTTCTGGACCATCTGTACGTAGATTGGCCTTCTGAGGAGATTCTTCCTTGCCCTGCCCATGTCCCCCAGAATGAACTAACCCATCATCCAAAAACAGCTGTTTTTTAGCCAGTAACAACCTAGGCATGTACTCTGTGTACCAGAGCTGTTTCAATAAGCCATAGATCCTCAGGCTGAGCGAGAAGGCTCTGGAAGTCTGCAGCCAGGGATGGGGGATGGAGCGGACAGCAAACATAAGAGGAGAAACTGGGAAACAGAGGATGTTCTTATCCTGCCTAAAGTTCCAGGAAAAAAAGGACATAATGATAAAGGACTGGGTATAGGTCGCCTGAGTACCATGGAGGGGAAACTATGCTGGTGGGTCCCTTGCTAGTGGCAATTCATATCTCTAGAGTATTTGTTGTTGAAGAAGAAACAGCTGTGACATTAAAAGCACTTCCTGAGTGAAGCAACTCTGTGTCCCACAGAAGCTGGGACACATCTGATTTTGTGTGATGCCTTAAATGCAGAAGGAAATGTGATTAGACTTTTAGCTTTTCCTATAAACCGCTAGAAGAAGACATTTTCGGGATGGTCTGTCAGATTTGGAGTTCTAGTTTTTGGTTTAGTAAACAAGGTCATTAGAGATCAGATGGGCAGCTGGAAATGTATGACCCTATAATAGTCTGAAATATATTTCCCATTTGTCAATGAAAACGATAACTTTGATTCATAAAGGGCTTACTCTTAAGTGCTTTAAACACATTTTCTCCTTTTCTGTTTGTACATCTAGGTGATAGATAGATTAGTAGATCCTTCCACCTGTAAAGAAACTGAAGCACAGCAAGGTTAAGTTACTCACCCAAGGGCACACAGCTAGTAAATGGAAAAGCTAGGATTCAAACCCAGGTTTTTTGTTGAACTGCAGACACCGTGTTCTTCATCCATCCCAGGAAATTTTGGGCCAGGGGCAAAACTGATGGAACATACCAAACGTTTTACAAGGCTCTCTGGGGGAGACTCAGAGATTCAAAGCATCAAAGGAATACCAGAGTTTTTGGAGCCAGCCCCAGAAAGTTCTCTCAGTCCCTTTTCCTGGCCAAGAGGCAAGAGAGGAAGCATGTAAGGAGCTGAAAGTTGCTGTCCAGGGCAGCAAGAGTTGTTTGGAACCATGGAGGGCGAAGGGGACAAGTGCTGAGAGATGGGCTGAGATTTACTGAGAGACCGAGACCCCAGCCCCAAAACAGATGCTCCATGAGAATTCTCAGTAAGTGGCCAGAAGAGATACTATCATCCAACCTGTTTGAGCCAGAGCTTAACACAGCAGCCAACATTTGCTGAGGACCTGTGGACCATATCTACCAAAGTGCTAAGTAAACACTTGGCAGGCAGTATGAAATTTCCCAACAATCCAGTGAGGAATTACTGGGCAACCAGGTACAGTTGTGCAGGTCACGCACTGCACAAAGAGGATGCCATTCACAGCCTGGCCTGTACACATGTATGTCTATTTATTACAACAGCTTTCCAGCAGATGGCAGTAAAGTGTCTGTTTTAATGAAATTAGTGTATTATGACAAATTTCCAACACAGAAGTAAGGTGACTTGAGGGAGGGGTGCCTTTTCCTAATTTTGCAAAGGCACAACAATATGGGCTGGCAGTGACTGTGGCAATGAGCATCCCTCCATTCACAGGTGGCACACTGAGGTTCAGAGAGGTGGAGCCCCTGGCTCAGGACCACAGAGCTGATTAGAGGGGAAGTCAGCTTTCAAACCTAGGACTATCTAACCAAAGTCTGGGCTTCCAAACACTCTATTAGGGCTCTTAGGAGGTTGAGAAACAAGTGACCCAACAAGATGGGAAATAGAACACGGGAGATTACTTCATGTGATGGTCTATTGGTCATATTCCGGAAAGGAATAGCTGTTTCGTCAAAGGGTAAGCTCTGCTTTGGGTCTTTAAGCCTGATAACAGATGCAACATTAATTTTTGACATGAGGACTATTCCAAATTATCATGGAGAAAAGTCATTTAGATGATTGTTTTGGCTATAGTCCACAGCAACCATACTCTGGTAATGCTAGAATTTGTTCCCATCATGCATGACTATGTCGAGATTTGCAGGCATGCCTCTGGGATTTGCAAACCTTGCATCTCACAGGGATGCAGCTTGTCTTAGTAATATAGCATCATGGTTAAGAGTATCGTCTCTGGAGTTACCCAGATCTGGGTTTGACCTACCTCTCCTACTTAAAGCTGTTGTAACCTTGAGCAAGTGGTTTACGCCCTCTGAGCCTCGGTTTCCACATCTGTAAAATGGGAGTATTAATAGTCCCCCCACGGCAGGAAAAGCAAGAAAATGCAAGCAAAGTGGTTAGCACAAGGCCAGGCATATAAATATTGACTAGCATTGTTGTGAATTGTGTCTGATTTGCACTGGTTGAATCCTTCACTTTCATCTGTGTATTGAATGGATGGATCTCAGACCAAACCTTATAGCCCAGAACACAGGTTTGGGCATTTGGGGGCATTTAAACATGGTTTCTAGTCATCTGGGCTTCCTGGAAGGGGCTCTGGTTTGAGAACATGCTGTCATCCCTTTTTTCAGTCCTATTTTTCTTCAGTCTGCAGGTGGAGATGGAGGAATTATTGAGAGTGTGGGCATGTAGATGATTTGTACAGGTGTGGCTGCCTTGGGTTCCTTGATGGAGAAAGTGGAAGAGAAAGATGGTCAATCCAGAAACGTTCCTGAAGTCCTAAATTCATTTTGCAAGCGATGTCTATAATAATTCAAGCCCAGCGAACTCGGCTGAGAAAGTCGAAGTGCCACCTCATTCGGCACCGTGGTGACATTTGGAATTTAGAAGCCGGCCCCTCTCACTGCAGCCTGATGATGTCACCAGATGCAGACGATGGAATTTCCACACACACCGCCACCCCACCAAAATAAAGTTATGAAGTACGCTGGGGAACGTACGATTTTTAACATGTATTATATAATTGTTATGATTATTACCACTCTAATTTATTTCCCTACTTAAAAATGTTCTGGCAACTGTAACTCATTTTAGTCTGATCCTTGCAAACCAGGAGACCTCGGGTTATTTAGAGAGAGAGAGAGAGAGAGAGAGCATTTAGCCAGGTGCGTGGGTCTCAAATTTCCTCAAAATTGCTGCAGGGCAAGCTCTCAGTATAGAAATAAGCAAAGAACAGTGTGTGTATTATATCAATATTATGATAATGTGCACCGAATGCAGATCATAAGTGATTAATTCAGTCGTTTTCCAAGTTTATCCCCGGGGGTTTGCATCCTAACTAGCCTGTGAATGCATGCATGCGTACACATAATCCCATCTTCCTCGGGCTCTGCGGAAAAACACCTCGATGCACAATGAGGGACGAGAAATTAGGTACTTTGGGGCAGGAAAAGCAGCTTATTAATTGCAGACTCAGTTTTGTCTGTCACCTGCGTGCGGGGGAAGGGGGAGAAAGAGGACAGATTCGGAGGCACAGAGCCAATAAAAATGGCTGAATCCTGTCGTTCTGTATGTAGTATTTCATCAGTATTTTACTATTATACAGGTGAAAAGTTCTCCTAAGGAAAAGTTTGTATCTGAGGTTAAACTGAGTATTTTTTCTGGAAGGGCTGTGAATAGAAAGAAGGAATTGGACTCCTTCACAGCCAGTTAAAATACCAGTAGATTTGTATTTTTGTATTACTTGAGCCATGGAATGTTTTAGGTTCAGTAATGATGATAATATAAAGGAGAGTTTATTGAGCACTTACTATGGCGGAGGACGTGGCTGTGACTGGAGACTTCCGACTGGCACAACTGCTGCGGTGGGGGGAATGCCCTCCACATCTAGTGAATAGAGGTTAGGAATGCTGCTAAACATCCTACAATGACAGGCCAGACTACCCCCGCCCAGCCCCCTCCACCAAAGAGTTCTTCAGTCAAAATGTCAGTAGTGCCGCGGTGGAGAAACATTTTGCTAAGAGCTTTACGTGCGTCAATTCATTTAATGTTTGCAACAATTCCTCAGGCTAGGTATTATTGTTTGTCCCACTGCACAGATGCGGAAATGAGGTTTGGAGATATTAAAAGGATGTCCAAGGTCACTGGAGGACTTGCTGGATCCAAGAGGCAAACCTAGGTATGTGGGATGTGGACGGTCCCACCTCCAGCCACGTGACAAACCACCTCTCTTAGATGCCCCACCAAGCCCAGCACGTGTTTTTACATGCATCCTATCTGCACTGAGCAAATACCGGAAGGATATACCCCGATCTCTCAACGCTTATCTCTAGGGATGGATTATGAGAGATGATTTTTCACTCTACTCACACATAGTGCATGTACCAATTCCATAATCAGAACAAAAACAGTGCGTTTTTAAAATGAATACGTAGGAAGTCTATGTAACAACACGGGAAAGAATTGACTCTATTTTAGTAAGTGAAACAGGATAAGAAAGTGCATCTTCCATGGCTACTCTTGGCTTTGCAAGACTGTAAGCCATGAACATTGCCATGAATGGTCCTTGATGGAGGAAATGCTGGGAACTGCCTTTCTGGTATGAGGTAGGAAAAGAATGCGTTCCTTCTATTTTTCACATTGTCTGTTAAATTGTTTTACAGTATACTCGTAAAGGATTTTTATTATTTTTTCTTTTTCATAAAACATGTTCATAATAATAATGTAAAATATCTGTATGGATTAATTTTTAAAACATATTTAATTCTTTTTTATGTAAAGGAATGCAAACATTTTATGTATATTTTCCTGAAGGGTCTTGCATAGCTTTTTGTAGATTCTCAAAGAGGTACAGGTGACCCCCAAAATAATCATTGCAACCAGCATGTATTAAGCATTTACTTTGTTCCAAGAATTATGCTAAGCACATCACAGACATCATCTCACTTACTGTCCCAACAACCCTATGAGGTCCATACAATTTTTATTCCTATTTGACTCAGGCTCAGAGAGGTTAAGTCACTAGTCTAAAGGCCCACAGCAGCAGAGTCAGAATTTGAACCCAGATCCACCTGACTCTTAGAGCTTTCATTGCGTACCTCATAAAAAGAGTTAAGAAGCCTGGGATTCAGTTATTCTTTAGGGCCCTTACAAGTGTAACATTTTATTCACTTCCAAGAGGGTTTGAGGAACATTTGAAATGGAACCCTATGCACTGAACAAGGATTCTTGCACTTAAGAGCCAGGGACCATCACATGTGTGCACAGTCAGAAAAAGACTCAAATCTTGTCCTTGTTTCCTGCTGGAAACCGGGCAGAGAAACAATCCCAGAAAATACAGAATGTGTCTACCTAGGGACGGGGGTGCGGTGGGAGAATGTGGCTTGTGTCAGGTTAGAAGGGGGTGAAAGTAAGAAGGCAGAGTGAATAGGAGACAAGCACTTGGGTTGGCTATGGATATTTTAAAGCTGATTTAAAAACACTAACAAGACTCAAGGCAGGGATGGCAAATAGCGTGTTCTCCCTTGGCGAGACTCCTAATTAACCACAAGCCACCATGTCCTAAATTTGGACTGTGCCTCCCATTGTGGCTCCTTGAAGGGTGGAAGAGGGTGTAAAATATGTAGAAGCGGTAAAAGTGGAAGGTGGCGAAATCTTCTGTGGGTAATTACCTGGAAAACAGTGGCCAACTCTGGTTACCCCAAGGCAAGGCATCCCCCAGGCAAGGAATAAGGCGACTTGAGCTAGACACCGTGCCAGGACTCATGCTTCACTCCCATAGAATTTAAGGGGCCGCCCAAAACACTCGGTAATCAGAATAATTAGTATTTTAATGCAATATTTTTTAAAAACCAAACTAGTGCCAAATAATCTATGATTTGACATTTTATTTAAATTTTAAAGAAACACAAACCCTGACAGGTCCAAGGATTAAAATGAGGAGGAGTAAGGGCAGGGTCAGACTTTGTTTTTATCTAAAATTGTTGTTGAAGAACTTTAAAAGAAATCCCAGCCATTGCGTTATTTCATCGTTACTTCCATGGGCATCTTTAAATAACATGGGCATTTTCTTACATGGCTTCAGTGCTATTATCACATTAACAAATTTGACGATAATTCTTTGCTATCATCTAATACTCAGTTTAGGATCAAAATTTCCTGATTGTCTTTAGAAAATCTTTTATGGTTGTCTTGTTCTAATTAGGGTCCAAACAAGTACACATATTACATTTGGTTGATGTACTTTTTAGCTATCTTTTCATGTAGAGCACGCCCCAACTCTCTTTCCGTGCCACTGACTTGCTGTGGAAACAAGTCATAGATAATGTCCCACATTCTGGACTTGTCTGTGTGTCATTTAGGTTCATTTATTTTCTCTATTGATTTCCTGTTTTCAATTTCATTGATTATTGCTTTAATTTTTATTATTTATTTTCTTCTGCTGACTTTGAATTTATTTTTCTCTTCTTTTTCTAGTTTCCTAAGGTGGAAGCTTAGATTATTGATATTAGAGCTTTCTTCTTTTCTAATATATACATTCAATTCTATAAATTTTCCACTAAGCACTGCTTTCACTGCATCCTACAAGTTTTGATAAGTTGTATTTTAATTTTCATTTAGTTGAAATATTTTTAAATTTCTCTTAAGACTTCTTTGACGCCTGTGCTATCTAGAAGTGCTGTTTAATCTATTTTTAGATTAGTCTATTAGTCTGTTAATGTGTTATTTAGAATGTGTTGTTTAATCTCCAGGTATTTGGGGAGTTTCTAGTTATCTTTCTGTTACTGATTTCTAGTTTAATTCCATCATAGTCTAAGAACATATATTATATGGTTTCTATTCTTTTACAGGTGTTAAGGTGTGTTTTATGGCCCAGAATATGGTCTGTCTTGGTGAATGTTCCTGGCGAGCTTAAGAAGAATATATTTTCTGCTGTTGTTGCATGAAGTAGTCTATAGATGTCAATTATATCCAGTTGATTGATGGTGTTGTTGAGTTCAGCTATGTCCTTTTTTTTTTTTTTAACATCTTTATTGGAGTATAATTGCTTTACAATGGTGTGTTAGTTTCTGCTTTATAACAAAGTGAATCAGTTATACATATACATATGTTCCCATATCTCTTCCCTCTTGCGTCTCCCTCCCTCCCACCCTTCAGCTATGTCCTTAATGACTTTTGACCAGCTCGATCTGTCGATTACTGGTAGAGGGGTACTGAATTCTCCAGCTGTAACAGTGGACGTGTCTATTTCTCCTTGCGGTTCTATTAGCTTTGCATTGTGTATTTTGAGTTTCTGTTGTTAGGTGCATACATGTTGAGGATTACTAGTCTTTTTGGAGAATTGACCCCTTTATCATTATGTAATGCTCATGTGGTGTCATTTAACTTGTTTCCAGTCCCCTGTGTTTCTTGTAAATATCAGTGAGCTCTAAAGACTCGTAGTAGACATTGGGCCTCATGCCTGTCCTCTTGCATGTATCACTTTAGTATGAACTGACAGTTTTGGCATTTCTGTACCTAGAGGCTGCCTCAGCTACCAGGGTCCGCTTTCCAGAAGTGCTGGAGATTCAACCCTCCCCACTCAGTAATAGCCCTTAACCAGTGGCTTAGAGGAATTGCTATATAAATACTCCAGCTGTGCCATCCCTTGGGTGGGGTAACTCTGAAGGGCATAGTTTACACTGGCTCCCAGACTTCCTGGCTTGAGGGTTCCAGGGTTAAGCTGTAATCACCCACAGGGGTAACTTGCTTGATAACTCACCCTTTACTGTCTGCCTTCCCTTCCCTGTCTCATTTTCTAACTCCACTACCAGCATTTCCAGGGACTACCTCCAAAATACATTATGTGTACTTGAATTTTCATCTTAGAGCTGCTTCAGGGGGAACCCAAACTAAGACGAGGCTTAAGTAGATTCAGATTCAACCTTTTCATAAGAATCCATCACAGAGGCCTCACAATGTCTGGTTGTCCCACTATTAGTTGAATGCTGCGATTGATCAAGGAATTCAGGTGATGACAGCTTGATCTCTTCATTGCACGTTTCCTCATCAGCTTTTCATCTAATGGTTTCATCCACAGATCATCACTGCCTGAATCTGCATCGTTTGTTTTATGAGACAGAGAAAGCAAGAAAACTGGCTCTATCATTGAGCCCCTGGGTCAAGCCATGCCTGAAGCCATTACTATTCCTGGACTTCCCAGTTTCATGAGCCAATAAGTTCCTTTTTGGCTAAGCCAATTGGAGTTTAATTTCTGTCACCTGCAACTGTACAAGTTCTTGATGAATACAAAGGTCACCAAGTATTGCTGAGGGCACCAAAAGAGGAGATTCAAATGTGCTCACAAACCAATTTATCTAATATAGACACCAAACTGTGCACAACTGTCTTCCCTTGGTTGAGGTCCTCTGTCCTGAGATGGCTCCACCATTGCTGTGGTGCAAGGGGCTCCTGAGAAGGTGGTCAATGCCAAGATAACCCTCTTTCCTCTTTCCCAAGTTCACAGGGTAGGTGAGCAGAGGTGGCTAGGGTGGGCCTCGCCCCAACTCTGTGCTATATTTTGTTACCTGGGCCGACAAGCAACACTGCTTGATCCCAGAGTAACCCACCTTCCTACAGTTGCACTTTCCATTGTTTCCCATCCATCCCCATCCTTTGCAAGCAACTCTCTAACATATACAGTAAACCCCTACATACGAACGAGTTCCATTCCGAGAGTGCATTCATAAGTCCAATTTGTTCGTAAGTCCAACAAAGTTAGCCTAGGTACCCAACTAACACAATTGGCTATATAGTACTGTACTGTAATAGGTTTATCACACTTTTCACACAAATAATACATTTTAAAAAACCCACAAAAAATAAAGAAAACATTTAAAATCTTACAGTACAGTACCTTGAAAAGTACAGTAGTACAGTGCAACAGCTGGCATACAGGGGCTGACATCGAGGGAACAGGCAAGAAGAGTTACTGACTGGAGGAGGGGGAGGAGGTGGGAGACGGTAGAGCTGAAGAATCGTCAGCAATAGGAGACCAGATGCACGTTCACATCTTTGAAAGCTTGCAACTTGAAGGTTCGTATGTAGGGGACTTACTGTACTTTTCTTCTCAAAACCATTCCGCCCTACAGGACAATGGGACAGCTTATTTCCTTTGTAACATGGACACACCTCTATTAGCACAGAGGTTAGCAACCTAAAAAGCACAGCTCCAGCTCACTCACACTCAACAAAATATATTTTCTCACCCATTTTGGTGATCTCTCCCAAAGCCCAGAGTTAAATCAAAGTTTCCATTTCTAAAAATAGAAAATTTCTTATGACCGTCACAAGAGGTTTTCCCACGGGCGGTTTTCGAAATATTTAACAACAGATACAGCAGGGACATCAGTGAATCCGGATGCTGCCCATAAAAACAGATACCATAGGATGGGCACATGCCAAGTTTCATCATCAGCCCCGGTTTTTCCCTCTTCTACTCATAATTTTTAAATCTTAGAATCCAGTTGCCTCTGGGGTACCTGCTTTCCTACAAGAAAACACCTGAGACTTTCTCAAATGATTACTCATTTTTCCCTTCCCCCAGTAAGGCAACCAGAGGTTGTTGCTGCCTCTGTATGGACACCACATGCATTTATTGCAACAGGTTAGGGCAGTGTACACGCAGGAAAGCCGTCATTGGTTCTGATTAAACGAAGCCTGGCGAGCATCTCCAAGTCTCGCTTCTCGGATGCTCTTCTGCCAGTACAAAGTATGGGAGCTCCTGTTTACTGAGGAAAGTTTAAGAGAACAGGGAGAAAAAGAGGAGACTTTGGTTTGGTTTTGAACTTCAGTCTCAAACCAGTTGTGAGCAGGTGGTGTGACAGGCCAACTTCCAAGCGAATGTTGCCCCGGAGCTGGGGAACAAGCAGGTGCGTAGAGGGGGGCATCTGGGGTCCTGATGTGCCGTGCTGGATCCTAGACCCCTGGAAGCCCCAGGACGATGATGGGAATACGTGGTGTTCTGGGGAGACCTTTCATCTGATGATCTTCGAGGCGGTTGCCAAGCTGTCAGATACGGGGGAGGTCCAGGGCCCTGAAGAACTGTCTGAATTATGCCTTAGTGGTAGTCACGGCTTACGGAGGTCTTCTATGGGTCAGGCATTTAGCATAAGTCATTTACGTGCATTCATTCATTGACTCTTCATAGCAGCTCTACTTGGTGGGCAGAATTATTTCCCCCTCTCTACAGATAAGGAAGCTAAGGGTCAGAGGTAGTTTGCCAAGGCCACACAACTAAGAAGTAGCAGAACCCGTATTGAAACCCATATGGACTTTACTTAACCTCTCTCTTCTGCTGCCTTCTAGCCCAGATCAACTTCCCTATTCTAGGGATGAATTAGGAAGCTTTTGGTGCAAGTAACACGAAACCCAAACTGGGGCTAACAGTGAAGGCATGATTTCACCCAACAAGAAGTCCAAGGTAGAGTGGCTTTCGGGGCTGGGTTGACTCAGCAGTGCCACAGTGCCATCAAGGACTCAGATTCTTTCTTCTCATCGCTCTGCCATCCTTGGTGTGTGGCCCTTGCCTTCAGCAATGATATCTCTTGTGTTCCCAGTTGGCTGCATCTAGACCTGACATGTCCAGGGGAAAGAAGGTAGGGTCATCTTTCTCTCTATCTCTTTCTGAGAAGCAAGATGACTTTCCCCAGAAGCTTCTCTCTCATGGTTCTTTGAGTTGACTGGGTTCAGCAGGGCAGTTGTCATTTGGGGGGGGGGGGTCTCTCGAGAGATTGCAGTCAGATGACAGCTGGGGCTGAAGTCATTCAAATGGCAACTGAGCTCAGTGTCCAAGATGGCTTCCTATCTAGTGCTTCAGCTGGGATGATTGAACAGCTGGAAGATGGAAGCCCAGGCATCTCTCTCTCTCTCTCCGTGCAGTCCTTCCATGCAGCTCACTTGGGCTTCCTCACAGCATGGCAGTCTCAGGGTAATCAGACTTCTCATATGGCAGCTGGCTTCCTTCAGAATAAGAAATCGGACCAAACCTCAGAAGTCACACAGTATCACTGTCACTGTATCCTATGAGTCAAAATTCAGTCCCAGGGCCAGCCCAGATTCAAGGGGAGGAGACAACACAAGGGCGTGAATACTGGGAAGTCTGGTTTATTGGTGGAGGGGGCGTCTTTGGAAACTAGCTACCATAGCCCCCCTTCCTTCCAGCAAACTTCTCCTTTATATGTCATTGGCCAGAATTGTGTCACAGGTCCATTTCTAAACCAACCACTGGCAAGGACAATGGGGTTAGTAGGATTAGCCATCACACTAAGGGATGTACCACAATAAGGGGTCAACATCATTGTATTATGAGAAGTCGCCAGGGTACACTGACCCGTGGTTTCCCCATATTGTTGTGAATTCATTGTGATTGGTTCATACGATGATCCCTTCCCTCAAACACATCCTTACCTCCCCTCAAGACAGAGTAGAGAATCAAGAGCTGAAGACTTAGCCCAGTTCTGAACTTTTGCCAATCCCCTGCCATAAAACAGACCGAGGCTAGAGCAATCTTCTCTGAGATTTTTTTTCTTAAGTTCGAGTTGTCTTCTAAGTGACATGTACCAGCTTACTGTCAAAGAGTATTCTAATAACTGATTTAGCTTCTGACCTCCTGTGATGCTTTCCTGTGTCCACAGTTGACTCTGCATGAACCATAAGATAGACAAGTGAGAGGAGAACAGAGGTAGCCTTGGGGTCACAGTATGAGAACTGGACCAAAAGTCAAAAGACCTCTTATTAGCCAGGTGACCTTAGACAAATGACTTGACCTCTACGAGTCTTGGATTCTTCATCCATAAATGATAATGATGATAATAATCAAATACAGAGCTGTTGAGACGTTCCAATAAAATATTATCCAGAAAAAAAATATGCATTGATATATAAATGCAAGATATTCTTATGAGAGAAGGGGAAGGTAGACTGTTATAATGGACTGAAGGTGAGGGGTAGAATCAGAAGCCTGGGATTTGAGCTCTGCCCCTTCCCAGCTGTGTGTGTTCTTGGAAAAATGACACCACGTCTCTAATTCTCAATTTCCTTATCAGTGAAAGGAGGGTCAGGTGGGAATGCCTGCATATCCGCCTCACAGAATTGGGGGAAGTTCAATTGAGATAAGAGATGTGAATGAGATTTGAAACCCATCCAATGCTCTATTGATGGGAGAGGAAGCAAAAGAGAATAGATATTTGTTGAAAAGGCGTTGGATGGGGTTACAATAGATGTCTTAGGCAGGGTCCCCAGAAGCAGATCCTGAGACAAGGTTCCCCGTACAAGTAGTTAGTTTGGGAGATGATCTTAGGAAAAGGGAAGGGAGGCAGACGGTGGTACAGGGTAGCAAGTTACCCAGCTGGGCTCTGGAGCTTAATTCCACTGGGGAATTGTGGGAATCAGTGTAGACCACACACCTGAGAGTAACCCACCCCAGGGGCAAGGAAGGTGGGACATTAATTCTTTGGCAATTTCAGTTTGCTCGTGAGCGAGCCGAGAAGGCTCCAGTGGCTAGAGAAAGTCCTCAGGCAAAGAATTTCAGGTGCTGGCCGTTGGAAGTTCAACCAGCACGCTGAAAACGGAGATGTGACAGATATGGACAGGCACGAACGGCGCCTCTATACATAGATGACCACGGTTACCTCTTACATCCAACCTACTGACAAGATAGGATAGACAGGGTGGCCATAGTCAGTTCCAAGGTTGTCTACAGCCCAAGGGGTATTATCTTGTTTAATTCTCACGCAACCCATGAGGTTAAACAAGATAACGCTGGTAGTGTTTTGCCCAGTGTCTGGTATGGAGTGAGCCCTTGATTGCAATTAGACATTCTTCTTGTCATCTTTATCACTGCAAAGGAAGGGACTTTCACTAAGAAGGGAAGCTCAGAATCTCTTCTCCCTGGTCCTTGGTGACCTTAGAGAGTCCCATTCAACATCTGAGTTTCTCCATCCTTGAAAGGGGATCCAGACTGCTTCTTCCCTCTCTCCATCTTTCCACTGGGCAATCGTCATGAGTGTTGGGCATTTAGGGTCCCTTAGCATGAAGGCTCAGGGCAGCCCTAAACTTCTGAAGTGCATCTCACTCCATCCTGGTCCAGGGCCCCCTCGCCCTCTTCTCAAATCTTGGCTTTCGTGCATCTGGAAATCCTTCTCATCCCACCCAAATACCCATAAACCTCTTTTTATTAGTCTTTTTCCATGTCCCCTCCCCCCCGGCCATCTCCAGTCATTTTACAACGATGACTTCAGAGATATTTAATACACATATAAAGGAATCCATCCCATTGAGAGTGAAGACGAGAAACTCATTTTCTTCCTTCCTTTTAAAAAAAAATCTACAAAAGAGTTCTTTTTAATGTGCATTTCAGAAATATCAGAAAGCAATGTGGAAAACAAAAGAGGAAAAGTGGGAAAACACCCACAAACCACGGTACCTGGAGGTAACCAACTCTAAATGTTTAAATGTCTTTTTAAACGTTTTCCTCTGCATAGAGATTCACAGGTATTCTTTGACGATTTATTTTTAATAATTTCATTATTTTCATTTACTTTTAATAGGCAAACATTACATGGCTCCCATGTTAAAAGCTACAAAAGCATAAAGAGTGAAAAATCTGCCTCCTAATTTTGTGCCATGCAGCTCCATTCTCCAGCCCAGAGCAACCAAAGTCATCACTTCCTTGGGTATCTTTCTCCTTTTTATACACATTGACATATTCTAGACCCACTGCTATGAGTCTTAGCTTTTTCTTTAGCCATATATCTCAGAGATGGGTCCCCTTTTCCTCCTTTTAATGGCTGTATATTATTCCACTGTGGGGATTAAATCTTGGTTTATCTAACCACTTCCCTACGGTTGGGTATTTAAAATCCCTTGTAGATACATGGTTGTGCAAATTTGCAAGTCTATATCAAACTATTTTGTGACCTTTTTTAAAACTTAGTGATACGTGTGTGTGTGTGTATGTGTATGTGTGTGTGTGAGAGAGAGAGACAGAGACAAAGACAGAGAGAAAACTGATAAAGTTCTACATCATCAGGTATGTTGGGCATGTTTCATTTTGCAGACGTATCCTTGTTCATTTAACCCATCCTTAATTTGGAAATGATCAGCTGTTTCTGCCACTGTAGAATTAAAAATTGTTGCGGAATGACACCTGCTTTGTGGCTAGTAAGAAAGCCATTTACAACCATGAGATTCAATGTGAAATAGAACAGTGAATCAAAACGCCACTCCATTAGACATTAAGACGATTCGAAAGCATGAGAAAAAAGTATCAAGAGCCTGGGTTTTATTTTTGTTTTGTTTTGTTTTAAGTCAATAAAGTGTCAGAGATCCTTTTTAGTTATTTTTTTCTCCAATAAGGATTCAATGTTTTAACTCAGACTGTGCAAATAAATTATTTATAAATGACATTCCTTTCTTTTAAAATAAACACCCTTCTTCCAGAAATTTAGATAAATAAAATGTCATCTATTTATCAAATTGACTCTTCATGCCTAATAACCCACAGCCCAGCTAAAGGAATTGTTATCTAACAGCTAGGTCAAAAGTGCAAGAGTCCAGACTTATTAATTCTAAGCCGAGCCAGGCCATTGATTAGGTCTGTGGAGGGAAGGGGGAGGGAGGGGCCTGTGGGCACTTCAGTTCCCTGGGTCTTCTCCGCTCCAAGATGATACCATTTTCCCTAGCCTCGGCTTGTGTGTTTAACAATGTTTGTGTAGCACTCAGATAAAAGGCGCAGGGTGAGACTTAAGTGGTTGTTAAAATTGTCAGCCCCAAAGTCATCAGAATTCCGATTGATAACCCGCACTTACAGTGAGAGGAGAATTTGTTTTCTTAGGGAGGCTGATTTTCCCTTTTTAATGACTGGGAAAACTTCCACTTACACTTTGCAGCATTTTGGTCCTCAGAATCTTACACACACACACACACACACACACACACACACACACACACACACACATATATATATATAGAGAGAGAGAGAGAGAGAGAGAGAGGGAGAGAGAGTTTTTGTTTGTTTGTTTTTTTCTGTAAGAATTGAGCTTCTGAGCTAGGAGAAAGGGCTCATAGAGATCCTGAACTGGAAGATCAGGAAAGGTAGGGTTCAGGAACATAGGATCTTAAGAGTGATGGTACAGTCATGGAAACTGAGGCCCGGAAAGGGGGCTGCCTTGTACATGATGAATTGGGGACAGCTCTGGGATCAGGACCCCAGTTCTTCACTCTTGGCCCATTGCGCTTTCCCTTAATGGTTCCTTGACTTTCCTATTTAACCCTTGCCAGATCACTCTCAGAGGCCAATCTCCCCATTTAACAGGTGGATAAACTGAGTAAGAGACGACCCCAACAATCATTCAAGGCTAACATCCAGAATGCCTAAATTTTGTTCTCTACATCGGCTCTGCTCCTCAGAAGCCTTGGAGCACATTCTACTAGACTCAAAGCTGCTCTAAGTTTTAAAAATATCTAGCCATGTAGAGAGAACGGTTAGAGAAACACAAACAGCCTAAACAACTCCTCACATCCTGGAGTTTTTAGAAGTTATGACTTGGGGTCAAGTCGCACCATCACTGCTTCTCACCTCTGTGGCCATGGGAAGAGGATCTCCCTAGGACTCAGTTTCCTCATCTATAAAATGGGGATAATAATGATCCATACCTTATAAAGTTGTGAGAATGAAATTAAATCATCCATGTAAAGTTACATGACACTGATTAAATGAAAAAAAATTTTTTAAATCTATGCTTAGCATAGTGCCTGCCTCCCAGGATGCCCTCAATAAATGGTACCTGTTATTGCTATTGTTGCTGTTGCCATCGATGTTGTTGAAAGGGGTGTGGCTTCAGGCAAGTCACTTCACCTCCCTATGCAACAGTTCCTCTCCTGCAAAATGGGTTTACTGTCTACTTGAAGGGATTGTTTGAGGATTAAATGAGATAATACATACACAATTCTCGACACAGTGTCTGACACAGGATTCATGTGAAATAAATGGCGCATATAATATCTAAGTGATATTTATCTATAAGAAACACCAAGTAAAAGGTCGTAAGAATATTTATGATGACGTGACTTATATCTTTCTCTATACCTTAGGACTTTCTTCTAGAAGTGAGCGGCAGTGATGTCTCCAGCAGTGCCGTCATTGTGAGTGGGCATAAGAACGACCCAGGTAAGTGTTAAAATCGCTGATGCTGTGTATCGGAGATTCTGATTCATACCGTTAGGCTGGGGCCTGGGAATCAGTGTTGGAACCCATCCATCGGGTGATAGGGTAGCAGGTGGGCCTAGACACACACTTGGGGCAATAATGCAATAAAAGTGGGGCCGTTTTGCATAAGGCCAAAAAATTTTCATGAATTAATTGATTCGTTTGTTCACACATCAAGGAGTTATTGGTGCCTCTGAGTTCCAGGCACCCCAGAGGAGCTGGCCACGCAGAACCCATGGAAGGCCCTGCCCCGGAAGCTTACAGGCTCCTGTTCTGGTGGCCGAGCCAACAGGTTCTGTGTCCAGCTGTGACAGATTTCCACTTCTTCCTTCTCTCAAAAGCCAGCCTGCAGGTCTTCTGCAGGCTAGTGGGCAAGAACACTTACTTCTGGTGGTTCCTTTAGGGATTTTGGCAAGGGAGGGCAATAATTAACCTTCTCTAAAATGGCTCAGTGCCCCAAACCTCAGCCCCTTTGTAATGGGACCTCTGCTCCCCTTCCCCACAGCCCCCAGGCCTCAGTGGCCCCGCTGTCAGAAGGTTTCAAAGACCATTTGGAATTACTTAGCCCCAGGGTCACTGGGCCTCTCTCCAGCCCACGGAGATGCCCAGCTTTGCCATTTTCCCCGTTTCAGCTTTGCTGGGTTTGTTCATTCATAATAGCAACCAAATGTCCCCCAGGCCTAAAAGGCCCTCCTTCTCACTCCCCTTTTCCACGAGCCTGTCTAAGCTAACTCCAAGCTCCTTAGAACAACCTCTTATTGCAAACCCACCTAATTGACTTCTCCTGACTCTGCCTCTTTCCTGTCCTTGCTGACTCTTCCTGGACAGCTCATTATCAGAACTGGAAATCCAAGCAGGGAACACCTCCACCCACCCACCGTGGCCCCGCTCAGGGTTAGCAGGGTGTCATCTGGGTTTGTGAACCCCCAGAATCCAGAACCCTGGCTGCAAGGGCAAAGAAAGCTTCTGGGAAGCTCTAAAGCAAGAGTCTCAAAAGGGAAATGAACGTGAATTACGTCTTTTTCTCTTAGCCAATGAAAGAAACATGCATCACTGTAAACATTGAAAATATGTTATTATGGAAAAGTTTCAAACATACACAGAAGTAGAAAGGACAGTATAATGAACCATGGTGATTTCATTACCCAGCTTCATATATATATATATATTTTTTTTTTTTAAATTGAAGTATAGTTGATTTACATGGTGTGTTAATTTCTTCTGTACAGCAAAGTGACTCAGTTGTACATATATACATATTCTTTTTCATATCTTTTTCCATGATGGTTTATCCCAGGATACTGAATATAGTTCCCTGTGCTGTACAGTAGGACCTTGTTGTTTATTCATTCTATTCATTACCCAGCTTCAAACATCGACCTTTGGAGGAGGGAGATAGAAAAGTACAAACCCTTCAAACTCTGTAATCCTGCCTCCCAGTATTAACACCTTGAGGTATACACACCATCGTTTTAATGTGTATGTAATACACACACACAGACGCACACACATAAAGAAAATGGCATCATAAAAATATACACTACTTTAAATCTACTTTCCTCCCTTAAAATTGGATTTTTAGTAGCTATGTAGTATTCCATCTGTAGCTAAAACATAATTTTACCAGTCTTCTATTTTGGCACATCTAAGTTCTTAATTTTTTGTGTGTTATTACATATTTCAAGACTATGGACTTTTTTTAAACATCTTAATTGGAGTATAATTGCTTTACAATGGTGTGTTAGTTTCTGCTTTATAACAAAGTGAGTCAGCTATACACATATATCCCCATATCTCATTTCTCTTGTGTCTATAAATAAATATTTGTCCACATTTCTGGGGACTTCTTGAGAGAACTTTTCTAGAAGTGAAAGAGTCATTGCGTGTACTTTAAAAATAAATTGCAAACTGCCAAAGCATCTCCAGCAGGGTTGTTTCACATGTACAGTCCCCATTGTCAAAGAAAACTTGTTGTTTCAGTTAAAATCAGGTCCCCAACGACCCTGAATTTGAAGGCCCCAGAGACTTGGTATGCAATTCTCATTGTAAATCTCCCTCCCGCAATAAGAGAGCTCTGAGGAGAGAGGAGAAGATGGGATGAGAAAGGGCGATGGGTGTCGTGGGAAGAGAGAATGACAGATAGGAAGGAAGGAAGGAAGAAAGGGAGAAAGGGAGAAAGAGAAAATAGGAGTAAAAGAAGGTGGGAAATGGAAGAGACCAAGAGAAAAGGGGGGATGATTATTCTTTGCTAGAGAGCTAGAAACTGTTGGGCAGGAGACAAGTTAGAAGCAGCCCAAACCATTGGTCACTATTATTCTAACCAAGGAACAAGATATTGTGGTCCAGGAACTCTTCACCAAAGTACTCTCCCCTGCCTTGTGTTCTGGCCACTGTACCTTCTCTGAACAGATTCCACAGGCACTGGCCCTGCCCGCCTGTCACTGGGGGGGACAGCCTAGAAATCTTCACTTGGAGCTTCATGGGTTTGTCAAGAGGATGCTCTCTATTTATAAACACAAATACCATCTGGGAAAACAACTTTGCAAAACATATACAAGGGAAATTTATAAAAATCACGTGCTGACTGTTGGGGGTGGAGGTGAGGAATGGGATCAACAGGATGGTTCCTTAAACTTGACTGCACCCTGGCAGGGAAGACCACACGGGGAGCCAGGACCAAAAATAGAAAAGCCTCATCTCCCCTGGTTCCTGTTTGTCCAGCGGGTCCGATGTCGCTCAGCCCTCCATCCTGAAAGCCTGCCCCTCCACACAAAACAGAGAGTGACTAGGGCTCTGGGAGACCATTTAAGGCTTTGAAAACCTCCTGCTCTGAAATGCAAGTCTGGTGACACCCCCGTGCCAAGGGCGGATGAGCATGAGTTGTTCCTGGGACGTGTGCTATCTCTGATCGGAATGTAAGAGCTGTCTGAGCTTCCTTATCCTCTCTCTCCACCCCCCTCCCTCCCTCCCTCCATTTCTGTCCTAAGCAGCTAAAATGACCCTGAGCAAAACTTGACCCTGCACCGTTCCCCAGGACCCCAGCCCCACCGATGCCCATTTTTTTTGTGCAGTTGGCAAGATCTCTTTTTTGGGTCCAGTGATTAGTGATTAAAAACCCACACCATTAAAGTGCTTCATCCAGTTAAGCAAATAATAAAAATGCAAAGTTCAGAGCAGTTTCTATTGTGAGCTCCATTTGCAGTTTAAAAGGTGGTAGAATATAAAAAGATTTGCAAAATACGAACTTGGATACCAGTGTTTGGGAGAGGAAACCAGAGGAGGAGTCAGGGGTCATTTCATATCAGACTCTTCTCCTGCTTGATTTTTTAAAATTGCATTTATGTGCATTCATTTAAAAAAATCTATTGTTATTATCATTATTATTATCTGTAGTAGTAGTAGTAGTAGTAGTAGTAATATTTAAAGCCTTGTGGACCTGCTTTGAATCCTGCTCTACTAGCTGTGGGCATGGGGTATGTGACTTCACTAGTTCTCAGCTGTAAAATGGGGCGATTGGACTGTTTGCCTTGTAAGGTTGTTGTAAAGCACAGTTAGAGTGTGCAAAGCTCTTAGCACCGACCTGGTGCATGTGGTCAATAAATGTTGGTCCCCGGTATCACGATCATTATCACCATCATCACCATCATCATCATCATCACCATCATCATCATCCTTAGTGTGTCTGCGGTTGTTATTCTGCCCACAAAGAACCTGGTTGATTGTTTGTTTGTTTCCTGAAAGCCAGGAAACCCCTGTAATATCACCCACTGGCTGTTCTTTGAAGTAGGGCTGCCTGCTCCACCGACCGGGGAGGGGGGGAGGGAGGGAGCCATGTGTTAGGGTCCTGAAGCATATAGATCTTCCCCTGCAGATCATTAGGCTCACGTTTGTCACATTTATTTTAAGGAAACTGGTAGGGAGAGGGTGGGTGAGGTTAATTGCTCGCTGGATGCTGGACGGTCCTGTTCTCCAGATGGAGGGAGGTTCAGCAGGGCCCGGAGTGACCCCAGAGGCATGACTAAGGCCCCCGAGCCCAGGCCTGACCAAACAGAAACAAGACTCTCAGCCTGGATTGGTGGCTGGAGGCTAAGCTTTCACCCCTGGGACACTGGGCTAGCAGGGAAACCCGAATAGTTTGGTTGTGATTCTTACCAAAGCTTGGGAAAGCACCAGACTTCATCCTATCCAGAGCGGGTCAGGCTGGACTCCTCTGGACCCCACTCCCAGGGCAAGTCAAGGGCCATTCTGTGTGGAATTCTTCTCTGGCATGAATCATTCCATAGGGCGGGGAGGAAATGGTATGGGGCCTTTTGGGCTCTAACTGCTTGTCCTTCAGGTGGCAAACAGGTCCCCAAGACAAGCTAGTGAAGGGATCCGCTCTGTCCATCGTCAAGGGTCAGACGTTCCACAAACTTTTATCAGGGGCCTTCTGCACGCCTGGGTGAGGCACAGTGAGGGCCATTTGGGGCTGAGCTTCCTAGAGCTGTGTGACTCTGGGACATCACTTTACCTATTCAAGCCTCCAATGATTCATCGGCAAAATGGGGAAAATAAGAGTTCCCACCTTGTAGACTTTTTCTGAAGGATTAAAACACATAAGTGGTCAATAAATGGTAGCTACTATATCATCCTTATGATCATGACCTAAGTTTAGCTTTCTCCTGAGAATCCTCTCCTAGCTCCCAAACTCTCTCCATTTTCCCAAAAAGAAAACAAATTAATCCATTAAACCGTATGCCTCAGCCCTTCCAGAAAATAATCAGGAATACACAACAGTCCTGGATAAATTGGTTGGAAATTAACCCCTGGTAGATAGGAGAAGGAAGCGATATATCTATTTAATGTTGATTTTTCTGATCACCAAAAATATTCCTTTTTGCGGACCTGCTGGAGCTTCATAGATTAACAGCCTTGGCCCAGCACTCAGGCTCTCATCGCCCCGACCCCGGCAAAGCTCCCCAGTCCCCCGGAGAAGGTGTGACTTCAGACAAAATGGTAAGGATGAGGGGGTGGGGGGCGGAATGCAAGCCTGTGTGTGAGGTGATTGTAACCAGAAACACCTCGGCAGGCATCTCGCTGCTGTCCGGAGCGGCCGCTGGCAGGCAGCCGGGCCGGGAGCCGGGAGCCGGCCCGAGGTGCCCTGGTTCCCCGCTGACCGCCCCTCCTAGGCCCGGACGGCCGATAGCTTATCGGGCCCACTCCGGGGGCGCCCAGTGCAACAACCGGAAACGCGGCTGGAGGCCAGGGGATGCTGCATGGAGCGATTTGTGGCGCGGTGCGCGCGCGCCAGCGTTTAGGCTCCGAGTGCGGGCCTTCGTCCGTCCACCCTCGGCCAGGTAAGGCATCAGGTGGGTGGGGAGAGACGGACGCGCCTCTGCTCTCAAGGAAGTGTTCGCTCTGGGCCAGTAAAATGCTGGCAATTTATGGGCACCGGGGAGGTGGGAAGGGGGTGTGGAGGTGGAGAGCCAAACAGGGATGCCAGAGGTCAGTGCAACCTCGGAGCATCTGGGCTTCAGGGTGCGGATGTCACGAACGCAAGGAGAGGAGAGACAGCGCTGGGACCCAGGCTGTGCACCCCAAGTTGTCAGTGAGGGTGCGTCTGCTAGGTGTGCCTGACCTCCGGTGCGCTTTCGCACAGCTGGCCGGAAACTCCTGGGCTCAGGCAACAATGTTCTGTTCCGCTGCGTGCCAGCATGCATTTGGGGGTGCCTGTGTGTTGGGGTGGGAAGCCCTGAAGTAGGGGCTGATCGTGGTGCACTAGGAAACGACAGGGATTTGGAGTCTGAAGCCCTCAGTTTGAGTCCAGGTTCTCCACTTTTTACTGTGCACTCTTGGGCTGACCGCTTAACCTCTCTGGGGTCCAGCCCCCTTATCTTGGAGGGAGACATTCTAAAGGCAACTAAGTGGGTTATTGGAGTTTAGTAAAATGATGATTTGGAAGATCGTTATAAAATAGAAAAAGCCTTATTTGGCGTGGTCTATTATTATTCGAAATTTGGGGTACTGTCTAGGGAGAATCAACCGGCTCTGGGATGTGTGGTCCCCCGGAAGGAGGCCAGGGCAGGATCAAACAGGTTGAACCATGGCCTGCTCCTGCTCTGAGCAGGTGTCCCCAGACTCGACTCGGGGAAAGACATTTGGGAGGAATGACGTTGGGAGGCAAGAGTTGCAGACTTCAACCAAGTGCATCTCCAGGCCTCTTAACTCCAGCACCCCTAACAAGTCACTCGGGACTGGGCCCCTGGGAGATCGCGGCCAGAGCCTGTCCCCCAGCGCGTGGTCTCCAGGGTGTGCCCGGGCTCACCGCGCGCCCTCGCACCGGGCTAGCCGCGCGCTCCCGCAGCGCGTCGAGTTCACTCGGGACAGCCGGGGACCCGCGGGCAGACGCGCAGACAGACAGACGCCGCGGTGCCGGGCGGTCTCCGGCTGCGCCCGGGTCTGCGAATCAAAGGAGGGGCGGGCGTACTCCTCTCACCCTCTCACCCTGCTCCGCTCGCCGGGGAGCCCTGAGCGCGGCTCGCACGAGTCAGCTCACGTGGCCCCCGAGCCCCGTGGCGTCCTGGGGTCCCTTCCTAGGGCACTGGTCAGGGTTTACGCTCCGTCTCTTCGCTTTAAGCAGGGGACTTTCACCTGCTCAGGGACTCCGAAAAATTACATGCAAAATCGCCTATTTAAGTGCTGTTTTTTCTTTCTTTCTTGGTGCGAAATCCATTTTTAAAATCTGCTTCTCAGTGGGATCCACATTCCCCCAAAGGTTAAGAACCACCTTTCCCCACCAGGAGCTCCGGGTCTTATCCTGGATGCAAGGTGGAACATTCTAGATTTTGTGTTCTCCTACATATACCTTCAAAATCAGTTGGCTGTGAGAGTACCCCAGTGCTCGCGCGCGCACGCGCACACACACACACACACATCTCAAAAATGTCTCTTCCAAAAGTTTAAAGGGAAACTGAGGCTCAGAGAAGATTTGCTGCTAGCTCAGGGTCAGACAGCCAGTTAGAGGCTGGAAGCAAAGCTCAGGCCCCTTGGATCTTAATCTAAAGCTTTAAGAATCCTGAGTGTCCTGAGTCCAATCGTTACTCTTTAATGGCGCAAGCTAACCTGGTTTGAAGGACAAAAACTTGTGGAGCGTGCGGCTGCCAGCAGCACGGGGAAGGTGAAAGACCCAGCTTAGCTCTTTCCTTAATTAGAGGGTTTTTAACCTTTTGGATCCACCGGAAAGCTAATGAAAACTGAGTTTTCTCCAGAAAAATACACCAATGTCTATAATTTTGCAAATAGTATCCAGTGCTCTGCAGATCTTTGATGGCCACCCATGTAATCATGTTAAGAACCTTCATTTTAACTGATCCCAAGATCAGGCCTGGGGGAGAGGCCGATTTGGAGGACCCCCTCTGCACACCCTGTCTCTGAAGAGGCTTGTCCCCGGGAATGTACTGAATACTCTACACACGTGTACACGTAGACACAATCCATCAGCAGACCCGCATGGGCACACGGCGCAAATATTGGCGTGGTCCCGCAGACCCTTGGCTACGCACCCACAGCCAAGCTGCGGGGCGCCAGGAAAAAAGTTCAAGTCGCCAGCCCACTGCCAGCTTAAGTGGTCTTTAGCACCCAGGCCCCTTTAGCCTCATTGTTTATCCATCTGAACGACTCCCCTTCCCGGCCCACTCCCACTCTCCCCCCACCTTTTCCGAGGTCGACTATAAAAATAAACTATTTTTCCTTGTTAATAAATCTCCGCCCGGCGCCCTCTTTTAAAGAACTCAAAAAAAAAAAAAAATCACTGAGCCCAGCGCGAGCGAGCAGAGAGATTAATCTCGAAGCAGGATTTATGTGGCGCGGGCATCCTCAAACAATTGGAGTCATAAAGTGAAATGAGATTCGGAGGCGGGTGGGGGAGGGGGAGGGCCTCGGGAACCACAAACACGTTTGTGTAGCTAAACAATGTGGAAACTCTTAAAGACCCTTTTCTGCAGACATCTTGCAGCAACGGCGCTTCCCTGTCAGCCCGCGGGAAAGGGAGAAAGATATATTAACTGAAGACACAATCTAAAATTACTTATGGGTTTTAAACATGCGGGCAATGGGGGCGGGGGTGCTGATAAACTGTTGTCCATATTTCCTTCTCTCGGTGTATTATTTCCAAGATATTTCACCCCCCTTCACAATGTCCCCTCTCTCCCCGCCCCTTCTTTTCTCTCTCCATTCATTACGTTGACTAGTGTGCAGCGGCCGAAGCCTGGCGGAACTGGAGACCAGCCGGCAGGATCCTGGTTTGCGCCTATGTGCGGAGCGCAATTGCGCTTGTGCGTGCGTAAAGACGCGGGTGGGGCGCACGGCGCAAAAGCACGGGGGCTTAAATCGCTCACATCCGCCTCTGGGGTGACCTTTTTCAAGACCCTTTCTGCCGTTACCTGCGGACATTCTAGAGTTTTAGGGGCTCTAGGAATTTCGAGCAGCATATTTAAGAGCGGCCTTGGGCAGGTTGGCAGGGGAACCTTTCCCTTCTCGCCTGAAGAGTAATGGCGCAGGAACACAAGAATGCCCAAGCAGTTATGGGTCCCAGGCCTGATCTGTAAATTTAGAGCTGGCTACAGCTCTTCCAAGTTTCCAGTCTTAGTCTGGCTGGACTGCTTAGCTTAAGGTGTTCAGCTAGGGGAGAGGCGGACCCTCGTGTGGTTGGAAGGACTTGTGTAGAATTATAGTAATTCTGAAGAAATGGGTGGCCACGGGCTCAGCACCCTGGAGCGATGCCCCTGAGCAAAAGACTCACACGGTCATCAGAGACCTGCATGAACCAGGCAGCCTGAGTTAATTAGCCTGTTTGAGCTCCAGTTTGCTCGTCTGTAAAATGGGGACATAACAGTACCTACCCCTAATAAATGAATGTAAAGCTCGATGAAAAGAGTAGGTGGTCAATGAATGACAGATGTTTTTTGTTATGACTGAGACAATGACAGATGTCACTTGTTATGACTGAACTGTGAGACCCTGGCGGGGGCCACTAGACTGCCCTGTTATTCTACAGAGGGGACATCAGAGAGAGAGACATTCGGTCTCTGGGAGGGAATTATGATACACTTAAGATTGAAACCCTGATTTCTGGATTCATTCATTGATTCAATAAATATTCCATTAGTTTCAGCCTCCATTCTGGGCTCTGGGGACCCAGCTGTGACCAGGATGGCCCTCTGTCCCGTCCCGCAACCCACCGATCACTAGGAGAGACCGTTGAAACCAACGGTGTCTAATTTGGTGCCGAACTCTCGCCTGCGCCATTTCCTTAACGCCTTTCTGGTCACAGCTGGGGCGATGCAGACGGAGTCCTGCTCTCATGGGGCACACAAACGTGGAAGTCACTCACACACACAAAAAGATAAAAAGAAAAACCCGCAAAAGGCGGAGACGTTCTCCTCCACCGAGGACGCCACGGTGGCCGCCGCTCAGCGCCAGCCTGGGACCCGGAGCGCAGCTTCGCCCAGGCCGCCGGCTGCTGCTGTCGCCCTCGCGGGGCAGGCTTCCAGCAAAACATTTCTAAAAGTGTCTGGGCCCGATTCCGGAGTGTGAGGCAATTCCTCCGGCCCACGCTGCCGGAGGACCCTTTATTTAGGCGTGTTTCAGCTGGGCAGCTCTCGTCAGCGCCACTTATGTCATCTTTTCTGGGTGCGCGCGGGCAACTTTTCTCCGCTTACGCCCAGCGACCTTCTCTGAGTGGCCCCCACTTCGGCCCTGCGGAGCCAGCGATTTGCTCCCGGGGAGCGGGGGGAGGGGTTGGCCGCCGAGAAAAAGTGGCCGCCGCGACGGTGTTCTCAGTGCCTCGCGAGTGTGGCCGAGGAAATTCCAGCTCAAACCGCGCATTTTAAATTAAAACAGAACGAAAAACAACTATACTTTTTTTTTTTTTTTTTTTTACTGTAGCTCGAAATCGCCGCCTAGTTACAAATTCTCCCATCATATGTCTCTTGAATTATCCAGGCGAAATTGCCAAGTATCCAGATGTTATCCTGAATTTTCCAGAATTTCCTGGATTTGCCAGGCGGTCAAAATCTACTCTTATGGGGAGTAGACTGTATTAGCAAGAGGAAAAGGTTCCATCCACCAGCTATGACTCTGAAAGGATACACAGTCTCCTGAATTTTCCAGATACTTCGGGAGTGTCTTCCTTTGCCAAATTTCCCAGTGGCCCCGAGGTTGGGATGGAAGGAGAGAAAAATGGATGTGGTGTTGAGGGTGGTGAGGAGAGCTCAACTGGACCTCTTCTCAGAGCTTGTGGGTTTCAGGGTGCTTTCATGGCCTAGGGAAGAGCCTCAGAATCAGCACCAGGTTTCCCAGATAGATGTTCGGCCCCCTCCCCATATGCACACACAACTCCCCCACGTACACACAGACATAGGAAATTAAAGCGCTCCTTCTGGTCGTCCAGACATTAATCCTCTAAAATTTCCCCAAATATCCAGATAATTAAGTGTATATGGGAGAAGGCAAACTAAGGCCAAAATTTCGAGATAATTTTCTAATTTCCTTTCATCTCCATTCTCTCAAGGAAGGTGTAGAGACAAGTTTTATCTTGAAAGGCAAAAGACAAACCCCAAACCCCTGTACGTGTTTGTTTTACACAACTCCCTCCCAGCACTTAGCAGCCTAGAGCTCCTCAAACCCAGCCGAGGTGACTGGGGAGTGGGAGAGGCAGGTCAGGTTTGGGGATGATTTTGTCGACTTTTTCAGCTTCGGAAAAGACTGTCAGATCTCACCCGGAGCGGATATGGCTTTGCAGCCGAGGCGCCAATTTCTGATTCTTCCGTTTCCTGGAGGGCCCCTGCAGGGGAGAAGAGGGTTTCTTTGGCAACTCTGGCTGACACAGCCTAAGGATAGAGGTCGATTCTACACTAGCAAAGCACGAGGTTTCACCAACAATTTGGATATTTGGAACGGAAAACCCGCGGCTGGCTGGGGGCGGGGTGGAATAATCCGGGCGAGCTGGGTCTTGACTCCCCTCCCTGCCGTTCATCTCAAGGAGGTAGATGTCTACTCGGAAGCAGGAAAGTCTGAAAGCCAAGACTTTTCAGAAGTCCCCTCCTCTGGGGCTCCTTGAGGATTGGGGTTGATTATTGTCCTCTAGTTACGGGGGGGGACACTTTTTGAGGGCACAGTGGTGCCCTGAATTTTACAGCTGGAAAGAGGGGATTAAACTGTGTCTGTGTTTGTCCCCCTGGCTGTATGCTGCCACCAGCAGCATACAAAGAGGAGGGAAGGTTAGGATATGTGAAGGGGCCATCCTCTGCTCTACTGTCCCCAGGAAGCCTGTGATGGTTCACCCAAGTCACAGGTGAGGCCCTAGATCACAATCGTGGTTGCAGAGACTTTACTCTCTGGGTTCATGGATCTCTGCCCCCTTAGAGAGAAGATGCCGCGTTTTTACTGCATCCCAAGGATATTCCTAGCCCCCAAATGTTAAGGATACTCTCACTAGAATCTGTTTCCCACCAGCGGTTCCCCACCTACCTATGGACTCTAATTAAACGGAAATACCTCGGTATGGGGTTGGGAATGCAGTTATCAAAATTCAGGGTTTTAGAGTCCCAATACCTGAACCGCATTACTCTCTTTACTTGCTGAGTGCCTGTGGGCAAGCTACTTAACCTCTCTGAACTCCTCCTCCTCTGTGAACCACGATAGCAACGCTTCCATCACATGGCTGTTAGGAGGAACCAGCCGAGGAAGGGGGCAGGAGGAGGGGACAGCCACACCAAGGTCAGGTCTGATGACTGAGTTCTCAGCCAGAGGGTTGCAGAGCGCAGGCTAGCCGCGCTCATCTTGGCCAGATGGTGCCAACATAGTAAAATAAATATATATTGATGGGCTATTCCAGAAACAGCAGTGTGTGGTGTGGGATATCTTCCTACCTCAGCTGTGTGGGTGGATGTCTGCTTCTCACTGCCAAGCCCTAAGCTGTGGGTTCCAATCCAAGCCCTGCCCCTTTCTAGCTGGCTAACTTTGAGCAAGTGCCTTCCCCTCTCTGTGCCTCGAGTCCTCCCTCTGGGGTGGTTGTGTGGATCAAGTAAGTAGGTGCCTGGCACATGGCAGATTGAGAGATACAATATCACAGCACGTCGTAACAAACACGTAAGCAAGCCTAACACAATATACACATACTAATGGAAGGTAAGCGCGGTATAATATCTGATATTACGATGTGTTGTATTATAATCCTGGGCACACGTGTGCGCGCTGGGAGGGACGGACCGCCTTAGCCAGGACATGCTTCGCCATTGCAGTGCCTGTGGGGGACACTTGGGCTTGCTCCCCCACCTTTTCTCCAGCGGTTGCCAGCTGGGGTTTCACAGCGCGCGCCAGCGCTTGGCAAAACGCAAGAACTTTCGCTTTCTCCGCGTGGCGCTGCTCTGAGCTGGCTTCACCCCACCCGCGAAGGTTTTAGGAGGCTCCCGGACACTGCGAAACCTTGGCTGGGTCTGGCCGTTCTGGGAGGTATCCAGTAGTCCACAGGCACCAAGGAGACCGTGCGTCGGAGGAAATTCGTGCCTGAGCTCGGCGCAGTGCTATGCAAACACCCGCCGCTGCTTGGTTCGCGCCGACCTCTGGGAGCAGGAAGCTTGGTGGAGGCCAAGAGAGGACCCGAAAACACCCACCGGTTCTTTCCACTCTCTGCTTTAACGTCCACGCGGGGAGCGGGCAGAGCCCGCTTGGAGATGGCACGGTTGGAAGCAAGGCTATTTTTCTTTTACGCGCTGCTTCTCGGGACGTAGCCATTCCCGCAGATGTGCACTCTGACCAACCATCGAGAAACGATTTGGAGGAGCCCTTTCTTTGGCCCTGTAAAGGCAACACACACCCACACAACTGTTTGCAGCGCTAGAAGCATTGGCGAGAATACCAAATCGCTTGCACTCTGAACAATTTGCCCAAAGAATTAACACCCACATAGAGGTACTTGCGCACCCCAGATCCCAGATCGTCGGCACATGGGCACGGAATTGTTTGCACATCGATGATCGTTTGCGTATGTTGTTTGCACTTTCTGGCACGGATATTTATATTCTATCTGTAGACAGAATCACCTTTTCGCACACACAATTATTTGCACGGGCGTTAGCGCGTATACACTTCATTATATACAGGCAAATCAGGGCACACCCGCGGCCATCGCGCTTCTGCGCCGCCCTTGGCGCACACACACGCGCAGACTTCAGGGTGTTAAGAGGGAGGCGAGGTCGAGGTCTCTTATCTTCTCGGGAAAGGCCCAGGGTTTGGAGGAAAAAACTCTCTCGGGTCTGCGTTGGTTCTTTGTAGTCCTTGGTCTTTTTTTTTTTTTTTTTTTTTCCGGACAGAGGTCGGAAGCCAGACAGTTTCCCCGCTAGGAAAGACGGGGGTGGGGGCGGGGTGGGGGACGGGACAAAGGCCAGGCAGCGGGTCACCAGTTTTGAATAGAGGTCCAGGAACGGTTCTAGGGTTACGGGCAGGGCTGTGAGCCCCGAGTCTAAGGAGCAGCCTCTCTGGCCTCCCCGGGGCCCGAGAGCCAGGTGGAGCCGGGAGGGACCCACGGCCTGCGCTCAGAGGGCCGGGGAGCTGTGTTTATTTTCTAGTTATTCTTGGCCGCCTTCCACGCGATTATTTGTAGCAGCGCAGGGAACTTCAGGGAGAGCGGGGGCCTGGGAGGGTGGATAGAGGTGGAGGTCACTTTGCCAGGCCTCACGAGTTTTATGGCACCGAAGCTCATGCTCGGAGGGCGAAATTACAGGCGGCATCAAATGTGTAAATTATAGGTTTGCGTTGTAAAGAGGCCTAAGCGCGGTCGCTGGAGAAAGGCGGGTTGTGGATTCCAAGCCGACTCCGAGTCCGGCGCCGCGCGCGCCAATGCGCCGTGGGCGTTTGCGCACTCCGTTCCCAGGAGCGGCAGTCTGGGCGCCGGGCCGCTGGAAAAGACTGTGTCCCAAACCGGGTGGCCCCAGCAGCCGGAGAGAAAGAGACCAGGCCGATCTCCGGCGGCGCCCGAGGCCCTAAGGTCTCACAGCCAGAACTGGGGGAATTGGGGCCCTGTCTCCCCCACGCACCCCGCACCCCCATCGTCACCGGAGACGCCTTTTAGCCCGGCTTGCTAATTCGGTTTAATCGAAAATGGTTTTATACGCTTGGCCCTGGGCAAACGCTCATTTAAGAAGTTAGATGTCTGTGCGGCTGCAAAAGTGAAGCGCGTTGGAGACGATTTCGGCAACATTTCAGTTACGGGCTGTCTTAACTTCATTTCTCATCACTTAGCTTTTCCTGGATCTCTTCTGTTTTCTTTGCTCCTTCATGTCTTAACTTTTTCCCCCTTCTTCATCGCTTTTTCTTACGTTGCTTCCTTTCCCCTTCTCCCTCCTTCTCCCCATCCCTCCTTGTCTCTCTCTCACCATCATTTTTTCTTTTCCTTCTTTTTGTCCTCACCTTGGAGATATTTCAAGCCCCCCTTCTTTGTAATATCTTCTTCCTTATTTACACTATTTTGCATTTCCCTTTTACTCTCACCCCTTCCTCTTTTTATAGAATTACTCTTTTCCCTTCCTTCCTTTTTCCTTTCTACTTGGGTTCTCCACTTCTTGGCGTTGAATGTGCAGCAGTTGAACTTAAACTTTCTTGATTATAGAAAATCCAACTAAAGCAGGTCCCATTGGCCTGGAGAAAAGCAGAAAGAGGGAGACAAATAACAGCCTCCAGAAGCCCTGCCTTTGGTTAGCACCAGCCTCTTCAGGATCGGCTGTGTCGGAGAGGAGAAGTGGGCTGGAGGATTAATAAGAACTCGAAAGTTCCATAGGCAATGGGACTGTCCACTTGGGTGGGGTAAAATACTCAGTTATCAGCGGTCCACCCTGTGTGTTATCAACCACACGTACATACCAAGGTCTGTGCATGTCTGCCGCCCATTCGATCCCCATCTTTGTCTGATCTGAGAACTCAAGAGAAAGCCTTGCCGAGAGTTAGCAAGAATTTCAAGAAGAGAAACAAACCACCCACTGTTAAAATCCTTCTGAGACCACCTAGCTCCCTTCCTGGATGCCAGATTTCTATTTTTTTTGTTTCCCCCCGTGAGCCCAGGTCTCCCTCTTCTCAACAGCTATTCGTCCATTGTTATATTTATTAGGTAAATATAAACCCCATAAATATGCCTGAATGAAAACCTTCATGTTCCCTAATATGCTGTTCAGAGCCACCAACATTCATCTTCCAACCGTTTGACTTCTTTGGTTTAACAAAGAGTGTAGGAATTCTACACTCTTGCTCCTTTCCCTAAGCGATGAGAATATTAACATCTGACCATTGTGCCCCCATAAGTAGCCTCCACCCCATCTACCTTTCCAAGGCTTCCTTATTAATAAGTCATTTCCTCCCAGGCCTTAAACTCAGCCTGCAATTCAGACCAGACAGGGAGAAAATGTTGACATCTCTGAGCCACTGGCCACACCAGGGTGATCGTAGCCTCGTGCAAGGAGAGGCCCCCTGGGGACCCACGCTGGGAACTTGTGCTTCTAGGGATGGGGAGACACACACGGGTGTTCCTGTGTGGAGATCAAGGAGGTGACTTCCGGGAAAGAAGTACTGGTAGCAACATCACTGTTCATTTTCCTGAGCACGTACTCTTTAAGTCTGGCTTTCTGGAATGACTGAAGCAGCTGGCTGATGAGCCCTATTTCTGAAGTCATTGATTGCCTAGCACTCATGAAGCTGGAAACCAGTAAGAAGACTGGTGAAGATGAAAATATGTAATTAACTCGCAATGCTAATGAGGGTGTGGGAAACGGCCACTCTCAAACATGGATGGGGAGAGGATACATGGTTACAACCAGTACGGGGGCAATTGGGTATACCCATTAAAAAGAGGAGAGCACGATCGTTTAACTCAGCCATTTTCTTCTGAGGTCTTGGTCCTACAGATGCAGTCATACATATGCAAAATGACACACGTATAAGGACAGTCAACGCAGCACTGCTGTAATAGCAGAATTTGGTAAGCGATTCGATAGATATTAACGGGGATCTGGTTAAACTAATGATGGTAAAAGGAGCACTAAAATATTATGCAGCTAGAGAAAAGACGGAGGGCTTTCTGTATGTCCCGATAAGAAAAGACCTCTAAGGGGTTTCCCTGGTGGCGCAGCGGTTAAGAATCCGCCTGCCAATGCAGGGGACACGGGTTCGAGCCCTGGTCGGGGAAGATCCCACATGTCGTGGAGCAACTAAGCCCGTGTGCCACAACCACTGAGCCTGCATGCCACAACTAGTGAAGCCCGTGCGCCTAGAGTTCGTGCTCCGCAACAAGAGAAGCCACCGCAATAGAAGCCCACGCACCGCAATGAAGAGTAGCCCCCGCTCACAGCAACTAGAGAAAGCCCGCGTGCAGCAACGAAGACCCAACGCAGCCACAAAATAAATAAATAAATAAATAAATTTTTAAAAAAAGGTCTCTGAGATGTAAGTAAAAAATGATTAAAAGCGAAGGACAGAATGGTTTGTAAAGGATGTTTGTCATTTGTCAGAGGAAGTACAATTGCGTGTGTGTGTTTAGGCTCTACAGAAGGGGATACAGGACCCTGTCACCCTGTCACCATAGTTACTCCCAGAGGCATGGCTGAGGGAGGAAAAGTTACTTCCACTGTATAGTCTTTTCTACTTTTTCAGTTGTTTTGCCTTTTGCATGTCTGTACCCACAGTGACTTTTAAATGAATAGAAAAAATAATAAAAAGTGGTAGCTGTCCACATGGTCATTTCCCCAGTAGTCCCCATATTGCCATCTTCTGTCCTCCTTTCCCTTCCAGAATAACAGTCACCATCTGATGAACACTCACCATGCGCAGAGGCTGGGCCAACCACTTTTAAAACATCTCAGTTCATCCTCACATCAGTTCTCCCAAAGAGGCACCCTTAGCTCCATTTTACAGATGGGTAAACTGAGGCGCTCAGAGGCAAATCTCCTACCCAAGGTCACACACTTAGTAAGATGCTTTCTATCCCAGAGAGCCTGTTTCCTAAACCAAATAACTGCAGTCTGACCTCACTTCAGCATCCTCCTCTTTGTCCACTTTTTTCTTTTTCCAACTCCTCCAGTTCCTCTCCCGTCCCGTGATTCCCACCCCATCTCGCACCACTCACAAGTGGATGAGGGCAAATAAAATACTTGAAAGAGAACAAATAAGTCCAGACCAAGGCAGGTCAACTTGGTTCCAAGGTAAATCCAAAGATAATTTGCCAGAATACATGGCAGCAGATGGCATTGAGAGGTGGACTTGAACATGGAGACAGAAGCAAGTCAGGCACGTCCCTCAGCTCTTCACAGGAAACCTACTCGGTGCTTCAAAAGTATTTGGTCCCAAGTCCTGTCCTTTTCTCCCGCTCCTACAGCCGTTCCCATAAATCCTAGCTGGTCTTCATTCCTGGAGCCAGCTCTAAGCCTTGAAAGGTAATGGGGTGTGAGAATATGGCTTCGGAAAATTGCTCGGTTAAGATCTGGATATGGAGCTAAGATTCCTGTGGGGAGCCCTTTAACATAGGAGCTGGGGCCATTACCAAACTTCCTCTTATCTGAGGATTGGGCTTCTGCATGTGATGCCTTTCAACTTCAAATGCATTCCTTTCCTACCAGAGCAATGCCCCAGGAAGATACCAGGAATCCTATTTTTTGGCAGCTGGGACTAACTCATGGCCAAGTCAGCAAATAGCTCTTGAGCACCTAGGATGTCCAAGGTGCTTACTGCACACCCAAGATATTAACATGTGTGTTAGTTTCATATATACTTGCATATTATAAAAATTCAATTTGAACTCTTTAAAAAGTTACACAGTGAAAATACGTCTCCATCTCAGCTCCTTCCGCAGTCTTCCAGTTTCCTTCTTTCCAGGCAATCCCAGGTGTGGCTCCTTTCTTGTATATTTTCTGGACATAATCTATGCATGATTAATTTCTTCTTAATTGAAGCTTTTAGACTCAATGAATAGCCATGGCCTACTGGGTAAGGGCCCAGGTGCCTGGGTGCACATACTGGGCTGTGACTTTTGTTCTGGACCTCTGGCAATTTCCTCAACTTCTCTGCCTTGGCTTTCTCATCTGTAAAATGGGGTTGATACCTGCCTTAAAGGTTTCCTATGAGGAGTAAATGTGACAAAACATGCCAAGCATCTAGGATTTTGCCTGCCACAAAGAAAACGTGCAATGAATATTAGCTTTTAATATTAGAATCAATAATAAATAATTGTGCTCCATTTGCAGCGTTTCTGCCCTATTCTCCTTCACTGGGTTCCTTTCTCATGTAGGTCATAGTGTCTTAGACCTTTGCTGGAAAAATAACTGAGGAATTAAGTTTCTACCATCAGAGGAACAATCTTACAATGTGCAACGTTTGAAAAAGAGGAAAGGATGCTTAACTTCTCTAATCCTGGCTTCTTCCAAATAGAGAGATGGGATGGGGGGGGTTACAAAGTAGAACTGGTATTACCGTTACTACGTGTGTTTGCTGTGTGTGTGTGTGTGTGTGTGTGTGTATGTGTGTGTGTGTGTGATATCAAAAGTTGAAAGTAATGCCTGAACCCAGAATCTGGTCACTTTGAATGTGGGTCGGATTCACTAAAGAGTGGAATCTGCATTAAACTTGAAAATGTTTGTGGTCATATTAAAAAGTAGAGTGGCATTTACAAATTTAAATAAATTTAAGGCTGAAACATACTATAAACTATTGACTTTTTCTTTTCTTAAATTAATTAATTTATTTATTTTTGGCTGCGTTGGGTCTTTTGTTGCTGTGCGCGGCTTTCTCTAGTTGCGGCGAGTGGGGGCTACTCTTCATTGTGGTGCATGGGCTTCTCATTGTGGTGGCTTCTCTTGTTGCGGAGCATGGTCTCTAGGCACGCGGGCTTCAGTAGCTGTGGCTCGCGGGCTCTAGAGTGCAAGCTCAGTGGTTGTGGAGCACGGGCTTAGTTGCTCCGCGGCATGTGGGATCTTCCTGGACCAGGGCTCAAACCCTTGTCCCCTGCATTGGCAGGCGGATTCTTAACCACTGCGCCACCAGGGAAGCCCAAAACTATTGACTTTTGAAATGAATTCTTCTGGATAAAAATTCATTCCCTTTCATAAGTGTGTTCCAGCATTGTTTACTTAAATTGAATCCTATCTCTGCACCGTGTTTTTTTGTGTGGCCATTGGAAGATGGTATTTCCTTTGTATTCTTTTGGGACAACTGGCAGGTTGGCAATGGAGGGGTTTCTCAGGCCGGGGTCTGCGGTTTAGGGCGTGGCTGGAAGTCTCTGTACCTTATAGAGACAAACAGTAAATGCTGGGTTCCTCCCTGGAGCTGTGTTTTGAAAATGATTTCATAGTTCTTTGCAAAGATCATTGTACAGTTGGATGGTAAATGATGCTTTTTTCTTTTTTGGTCATCAGTAAGTAAAATTTATCCCTCCTCCCTTCCAGGAAAGAAGCCAAAAACATAGGAGGACAGAAAGATCACAAATATGCTGAGTGTGAACTTCTTATAGCAACATAAGCAAAAACTCTGTGTGCTTTTTCTTTGCACTTGGAAAAAATTCTTTAAATACATGGTGCATAGATTAATAGATCTAATTCCTGTGTACTTAACACCCAGAAAGAAAACTTCACATATTAACATGTGGTCATATTCATTTCAAATCTTTTTTTTTTAATAACACAAGTAAAATAGTATAAAGTTGACGTGCTTTTCCCTTTTCTCATCTCATCTCCATATTTCTTCCTCTCCTTAGAGGTAACCACTACTGTAAGTTTGGTAAATACCAGCAGTCCACATTTTTATACTTCTATAAAATATGCACTTCTCCAAAAGCACTACAAAAATTTGGTTTGTACTTTTTTAATTTGCATGAATCTCATATTCTGTACATAGTTCTCCAATTTGCTTCTGTCACTCAGTGTTATATTTCTTTCTTTTTTAAAAATATTTATTTAATTTATTTATTTGGTTGCACCGGGTCTTAGTTGTGGCAGGCAGGCTCCTTAGTTGCAGCACATGTGCTTCTTAGTTGCGGCTCGTGGGCTCCTTCGTTTTGGCATGTGAACTCTTAGTTGCGGCATGCATGTGGGATCTAGTTCCCTGACCAGGGATCGAACCCGGGTCTGCTGCATTGGGAGCATTGAGTCTTAACCACTGCGCCACCAGGGAAGTCCCATCAATGTTATATTTCTGAGTTTAATTTGTATTGGTAAATAGATATGACATGTAATTGCATATATTATATAAATATATAATATTTAGTTCACTTCAGTTGCTACAATTTATTTTAGAATAATAATTGTGGTTGACACATGCATAGCACTCTCCATGTGCCAAGCACTGTTCTAGCATTTTCTATAATGAATTCACTTAATCCTCACACCTATGAGATAGCTGCTATTATTATTCTCATTATCCAGATAAGAAAACTGAGGCATACAGTGTTAAGTAACTAGCCCAAGGTCACTTTCTCTGTTGACGGTTATGTAGATTTTTTCCCTTTTTTCACCACTATAAACAGTGATACAGTGAACATCTTTGTACCCACTTCTTCTTGTATACCAGTCATTTTTCTGTGCGCAAGAGTTTCTATCAAGTAGATACCCAGAAGAATTGCTGGGACTTGTACACTGCTGACTTCACGAAACATTTTCAGTGTCACATTTGCATGTGTGACCTTGGGCAGCCTTTGCTTTACTGAGCCTCAGTTTCTTCCTTTGTAAAAAGGGGACATAAGAGCTAACTTGTAGGGACTTCTCTGGTGGTCCATTGGTTAAGACTTGGCCTTCCAATGCGGGAGTGGTGCAGGTTCAATCCCTGTTCGGGGAGCTAAGATCCCACATGCCTTGGGGCCAAAAAACCAAAACATAAAACAGAAGCAGTATTGTAACAAATTCAATAAAGGCTTTAAAAATGGTCCACATCAAAAAAAATCTTTAAAAAAAAAAAAAGAGCTACCTTGTAAAAGTTGAGGTGGGGATTAAAAGAGCTATACACATGGTAAACACTCAGTAACTAGTAACCATGATAATAGTAAGAATATTACTGCTGCACTAGACTATGGCATTGTTGGCCAGACTCTAATCAAGGATACACTTTCCAAAAAAAAAAAAAAAATACACTTTCCAAAGTTAAATGATCTCTAGGCCCAAACTGGACAATTCTTCTTAGCTGTTATCATTTTATAGGCTTGAAAATAAGCAATAGGAATTTCTGTTAAATTTATATATGAAACCACACCAAACAACCCAGAGTGGGCAAAATGAAGCAGAGCCTTGAAATACAGAACTGGGCCATTCTGGGCCACATGATGACTGCTGTGTGACCCTAGGCCGATCACTCGACCTTTCTGGGCGTCTAGTTCTCCAGATCTCAAGGAAAAAATAATTTTACTTTTTAGCCTTGCAACCTAAGTTTGCTATGAAGAAACATAGACAGATGGATGGAGGTGATTCCTTTTGAATTATTGAAAATAAAAGATCTGATGTATAAAGATATTATTTTCTGTACCTTATATTTGGCTGGACATCCAGAAACCATTTTTCTGTTGCATACATATCCAAAACATTTCAGAAAAAAAAATCTTAACTTTTGAAATTGGTTTTCCTTAGGAGATAAAAGGAGCGCATTATAATGGTGGGTTAGGGAATTTTTCTCGTTACTGTGCCAATTTCTGGTTTGCGAAAATATTAAGACTTTGTTTTTCTACTTAAACTAATTTAGGTAGTAAAGAGATGAGACCGAGAGGAAAATACACAGATGCAACTCAATCCAACCGTTGTTTTGCAAACAATTGGTTACTTGATGGAATTTAATTAGTTGTTTTCACAACGTCTTGCCTGACCAAATTCATTCTTTCCTTTGCCTCTCTGCCCCACGGCCAAGATGTTATAACTCCAACTAGTTGTGTTTGAAATTTCTTCAATCAGTTGTCAGCTAAATTCAGCTTATTTTTATATCAAGATAGCTCACTGGTAGCTTAAGTCAAACCAACTGGCTTCTCTTCAAAGTGGTTTGTCTGAGGCTTGAGGCCACCGGAAATGCTCCGGCCTTGCTCCTAGCTGAGACCCCACTGATGTCAGTTGGAGTTGGGCCATTTTCATTTGCTAATAAAGGCCCAGAATCCATGGTGAAGAACTGATGAAAGGTGCTGGCTACTGCTGGTTGCAGGGAAACAATGCAACATCTCCTCGGGGGAAGGGAGAAAATCAGAAGTAAACGTAACCAATGGTCCAAACCTACTGTTTCAGCCAAGTCCTAATGGTATACTGGTTGGCTTAGTTTTCCTAAGATGATGTGGGGGGATAATAGGGTTGGGGAGAGAGCGAGAGAGAGAGATAGAGAGAGAGAGGGAGAGAGAGAGAGCGAGAGCAAGGGAGAGGGAGAAGGAGAGAGAGGAAGAGAGAAAGAAAAAGAGAGAGATTGAAAGCAAGGTCAATGATGAAGTAGATGTTTTTTACTTGTGTAAATTAGCTAGGAGAAGAAAGGAGACTGGGCATTACTCAAAGACAGAAAAGGGAGTTTGTATCCCCTGGTGGGGTAAGAGTTAGCATGCTGTCAGCGGTATGTGGGGTAGTTGTATCATGTTAGGCAGAAGTACTACTTTGTGGATGTCGTTATTTGGGGATTAAATACAGTTTAATGAGATGTGTGGGTGTCAAGCTGAGAAGGAGTGGTGTGGGGACTTGGTACTGCGTTTATGTGCATTTATATATTACAAAAGTCATTCCTTCCTCCAATCTAGTCCTTATCGAGCTCACCTCATGATTTCTGCCATATCCAAGCACTCTCTATTCTATTTTCTTTTTATTCACTTTTCTAGACCTGAATATCTACTTTGGGCTCATTCTGAGCCCATGAGTTTGGTGGGTTAGTTTTTTTAAAAAATAATATGCATGAAAATGAATATATAAATATTAACCTTTCTTTTTTCCTTAAGTTTATCTGGTTACACTTCAAAGCACCTTGAGAATGGCCAAAGTTTGGGCCACTTGAGGGTGATGGTTAAAAACATAGGATTTAGTGTCAGACCTGATTGAAATCCCAGCTCGAACATTTAGCAGCTGTGTAACTGCATTCAAGTTACTTAAGCATTTTGAGCCTCAGTTTTCTCATCAGTAAAATGGGGATGATCGTGTCATCTTTACGGGGTTATTGTGAGAATTAAGTAAGATGAGGCATGTAAAGTGTCTGCACAGTGCCTGGCACCTCCTACGGTCCTCAACAGGTAAGTAAAAGTGTGTTATGGGCTGAATTGTGTCCTTTAAGAATTCTTATGTTGAATTTCTAAACTCTGGTCCCTCAGAATGTGACTGTATTTGGAGACAAATCTTTTTTTTTTTTTTAATTTATTTTATTTATTTAGGCTGCGTTGGGTCTTCGTTACTGCATGCAGGCTTTCTCTCGTTGCAGCGAGCAGGGGCTACTCTTCGTCGCGGTGTACATGCTTCTCTTTGTGGTGGCTTCCCGTGTTGCGGAGCACAGGCTCTAGGCGTGCAGGCTTCAGTAGTTGTGGCACACGGGCTCAGTAGTTGTAGCTTGCGGGCTCTAGAGCACGGGCTCATCAGTAGTTGTGGTGCACGGGCTTAGTTGCTCCGCAGCATGTGGGATCATCCTGGACCAGGGATCGAACACGTGTCCCCTGCACTGGCGGGCAGATTCTTAACCACTGCGCCACCAGGGAAGCCCCTGGAGAAAAGTCTTTTAAAGAGGTAACTAAGGTAAAATGAGGTCATACAGGTGGGCCCTAGTCCATTATGAGTGGTGTCCCCACAGAAGGAGAGATTAGGACACACAAAAACGCAGACAGAAGAAAAACCATGTGAAGACACAGGGAGAAGGTGGCCATCTATAAGCCAAGGAGAGGACTCAGAAGAAACCAGACCCACCAACACCTTGATCTCAGACTTCCAGCCTCCAGAATGGTGAGGAAATCAATTTCTGCCGTTTAAGCCCCTCTCCCCGCACCCCTCAGTCTGTGGTACTTTGCTATGGCAGCCTGAGCAAACTAATATAAAGCATATAGAATATCTATTCACGGAAGTCTCTACTTTATAATCCTGGTGATTAGCCATATACAGACATGGATTTAGGCTCTATTTAGATCCAAGATGATGACACACAAACCACAAAAAAATAATAGTGGAAACTGGCTTGAAGTACTGCCTTCTTGTTGCCTTCTTGGCAAATTCACAGAAATGCTGTCATCCAGAAATGTGGTTATCACACGAGAAGGGTGACTAATCCCCAGTGATTCTAACTCATCATAATTTTTAGGTAAAGATTTTTGGATTCGGTGAAATGCAGTCATTTTTAATCAGGCTGAAATGTTCTAAAGAGCTTCTGGCCCAGATTCATGGTTCAAGATGCAGTTCATGTTGTCAGATGTTTCTGATGGTTTCTCAGGCCTGAGAAATTCATGTTCATCTAAGAATCTTTTTTCAGCTACTCTCTCTTGGCAAATGTCATTAACCGCCCCCCCCCCTCACTACCACATGCCCTTCCAATCACCAACTAGACTATTTATATGATTTAATGAATTCCAAAACAGTTCTTAATTGTGATTACAAACCAGTCTCTATACACTTTATTCCCATGAGCGATGAACAGATTTGGCAAGGTAGGGCATGCAGTGTCATGCACCATGGATGTTTGATGGTTTGAGCTTTCTGTAAACAGTGGTCAATGAAGGCTCATGAAGGAGAGTGCTTGGGCAGGCCCTTCCAGGCCAGAATGAGATGAGAATTTGGATAGGCAGAAAAAAAGAGGAGAGGCTATTTCAAGCAGAGAGGAGAGGTTGAGAAAAATCAGATGCCATCATATTGTAATCGTTTGTTATATGTCCATCTCCTTATTAGACCATGGTGAGGCCATTGAGAGTAGGGACTGGATCTTATTCGTTTTCGTACACCTGTTGCCAAGCAGAGTGTCGGCAACCTAGTGGCCATATAACATAGCAGTAATTGTCAGGACCCATGCAGTTCTCAACTTAGTCCACTCAATGGACAGAAACACAATTCAAAGTGGCTGAAGTGAGAAAAGAAATCAAAAGGAGAGGATTTTATTGCCTCATTAAATTGGGAAGTCTAAGGGCATGTCGGCTTCAGGCATATTTGCATCAAGGACCTCAACAATGCCTCTTCATCTTTTGGCTCTGTTTCCTTCTCTGTTGGATTCATCATCAGATAAGGTCTTTCCACATAGTAGTTACTGAATGCTCTGGGTTTATAGACAATCAGTACTCACTTTCTCTCTCTCTCTCTCTCTCTCTCTGTCCATATATATATATGGATACCTTTATGTACACATGTAGATGCGCACACGTAATTTTTAATGAACCATCTAAGTTAGAGACATTGTTCCTTTTATTCTCAATGCAACAGCAACCATTTACTAAACACAAGGAGGTTCTCTTATGCAATCACAGCACAGCTACCAAAATCAGAAAATACAATATTGATTCAATACTATTACCAAATCCACACTTCATTTCCATCAGTTGCCCCAGTAATGGTCTTTGTAGTCATCCCATCTCCTCTGCCCCAACCAGTTCAAAATCCAACCCACGATCATGCATTGTATTTAGTTGACATGTTCTGCTCTCTTTCAATCTGGAAGAATTTCTTAGCTTTTCTTTGTCTTTCTTGACCATGACATTTTTGAAGAGTACAGACCAGTTTTGGAAAATGTCCCTCCATTTGGGTTTGTCTGATGCTTCCATGTATATTTTTGTGAACATAATGTTTCTTTTTTTTTTCTTTCTTCCTTTCGCTCCCACCATCCCCGGCACTGCGATGGTGGGAGGGAAATTATCCTTTGGATAGCGATGGCTTTTTCACTAGAGATCTAATATGGCATTACCCCAGACCTTTGGCTCCTGTGAACTCCATGGAAGTGGGCTGTGAAGGAAGCCCGTCAAAGATTCCTGTGTTACTGGCTCACAGTTTCTTGAGGCTCGTTGGCCAGACTTTTATGGGTGCTGGGTTTTCAAAGACCATGTGACATTTTGGAGCTACCTTAAACCCACAGGCCATTTTAGGTCATCTTCATCTAGGTGTGTCTGCTTACAGGTTTGGGTCACTCTTAAGATTTGTTCAGGAAGGCAGCCTTCCTGTAAAAAACATAAAGGTCTTTGGTTTCCTTTATTGAATCATTTACACTCAGACCATTTCCATTGCTCCGTATTCCAACTTGTCTGAATTGACTTCGTACCCTCTAATCCATTCCCATAATTGAGATTTTACTCACAGGCTGCCCTTATACCAATTATGGTGGAGCTCTGAAGCGATTCTTTATTAAATCACATCACTTTTATTCTCTGAGCCTCAAGTGTTCTTATCCATAAACAGGAGACAATAACAGTATCTATTTCATAGGTTGCTGTGAGGATTAAATTTGAGTTAAAGCAAGTGCCACATTTAGTAAAATGCCTGATACAATGCCCATACTCAAATCCTTTTCTGTAGCTCGAGCTATGTATTTGTATGTGTATCTGTATCTCTATTTACCTCTCCATATGTGTAGATTCCATCCTTTACTTTGCAAGTAAAAACCCACGTGATCCTTTCCAGAATTGCACTGGAGAGAAAACCAGGGAGGATGCAATTGATACAGAGTGGTCCAAGCCCCTTATTCATTTGTGGTTGAGCAGCATGACATTAGAATATGAGCTTCTTGAACGCAGAGATGTTTACTGATTTTGGTCACTGTTGCAACTTCAGCACAAAGAATAGTTCTGGGCACATAATAGACACTACCAATATTTATTTAAATTGCAAGCCCCTCCTTGGTAACCTTGGAGGTTGGAATAAGATGGGGTTAGAGTATTAAATGAATTCCAGGTATAGCTCAGATCTCTTCCAGCTGGTCTGGAGAAAGGGGTGGAAAAGATGCTCTCAGCCTTAGACCTGTGAAGCATTAACTAAGTGCCAGTATTTGAGCTGAAGGGGGGTGTAAAGGGAACAGCAGTGAACTAAAGCTCAGTAAATGCAGTCTCATGGGTGTCTTGATCTGATTCACCACTTAGGATTGAAATTATACTCGATTTCCTGCCATTGCGCTTCTGCACTGTGCCAGGCATGCCACAAGCCTTCTTTATAATCCTCAAAATCTCCCTGCAAGGTGGGTGTTCACAGTCTCAAGGCTTCAGATAAATCGTGAGGCAGAGAAACAATCTACTCAGGATTGGCTTTTTTTCCTCCTGTTAAAAGGCCTGAACGCTTTGTTGTGGGTTAAAGGAAACAAGCTTTCTCAGTTCTACACATTCTACACATGGACCACAGAGAGGAAGAAGGATGATATTATCACATCTGGTGGCCCTCTGTCAGTGGCGTGTTAAGTGATAAACATGAATATCTTACTTAATCCTCTTAGCAATCCTAGAAGAGAGGTACAAGTATGTCCATTTTGTACAAGAGGAAATGAGACTCAGGGAAGTTTAGTAACTCACCCATAGTCACCCAAGTCCACTAATGCCCTTCACAGGGGATCCAGCTACTGAGCTCCACTGGAAACGTGCTTCATGTCATCCATGGGTGGTACGTGAATGAAAGCAACTGCCCAGGGCTACTGAGATGCAAAAACTGGGCAGTGGCTGGTACGAGTGACCGCTAGCTCGACCCTCTGGCCATCCAGATCCAAACAGACGGTAATGACTTTCAGCCAGAATGTGGACAGAGAGATGAAAGGCCTTGGTTCAGATTTCCCAACCCTTAAGCCAGCCACCTTGACTTTAGAACCATTCTTTGAACCGTCTTCAAAATCCAGCGTGAGAGGAGCTATAAGTCAGCTCCGAGCAAGACCACCCACTATTATTGCTTATTCCCCAATGGGGGAAGCAATTGCTTTTCCTTTTTAGGGGTGTGAAAGGGGAAATAAGGCTTTGATATAAATAAATGGAGACTAATATTCTTGGGAAAAGAGGATGGTGTCCTTGTGACCCACGTGGGCTGTGCAAACATCTTCCTTCATTGAAATGTAAGTCATTCCAGGTCAGTGACTGAGGTCTCCTGGCAGATGGGTCAACACACATTCATTCAATGTCTCTTTATGTAAATTGAGTCATGACTACTTGATGAGCTACAGGGGTGGGGGTGGGGGTGTGGTGGGAAAACTGGACTGCAACAGCCTGTAGCTGTGTTGTCATAAAACGGTGCCTAGATATCTCCAGGTGTTTGAACCAACACCCTTGCTTTTGGGTGTTGAGCTGCTGAAGACACTTTGCAATCTTAGTTTCATTCACTGCCACATTGCAGACGCTTCCTTGGGAACGCGGCACGAGCCGATGTCTCGCCTGGAAGTTTCCTCTTTCCAAAGAAGCGTGCCCCACCTTTCCCTAGAGATTTGAGTCAAGTGAGCTGAGGCAGAAGTTTTGGGTGATGTACCTTGCTTGACAAGTCTCAGCTCCAAGACTGGCCTCCAGAACTGTGAGATAATATATTTCTGTTGTTTAAGCCCCTCAGTCCCTGATACTTTGTTACAGCAGCCCTAGGAAATTAACACAGCCCGAGAGGAGAGGGAGACAGTGAGGATGGCCCTGAGAATAAATGTAACCCAAACTCAGCTGACCCTCTGCACACAGTACCTTCTGTGGTGGCCACGTCTGTGCCTCTGGTGACCGGGGAGAGTTCAGGGTGGCTCATTTCAAACCTCCCCTCACTAGAGCAAGTCAAAGGACATGCCTGATTAAGATTAGGATTTTCTTCGCTTAGAAAGACCAGCTTGGAATTGTACTAGCTCATCTGGAAGTATATGCCATACAGTATGTTTGCCGGCATCCGTGTACACATGGAAAGCATCATTGTATGGATCTGTTTATTTTTAGTTACAAGTTAAATATCAGATACAGATCTAGGCCGATGGTTATACCGAATTCATCACAATAGCTAACACTTACGGATCACTCGCCTGGTAGCTTTTCATGTATTATCTCATTCAAACCCTCCTAATAATTCTAAGAGGGGACACAATTATTATCTCTTCTTACATGTGGGCATACTAAGTCCTAGGGATGTCAGGCGCGTGTCCTTTTGGGCAGCCCTCCCTTGGTGGAGCAAGATGGTTATCAGCAACACTAGACTTTCCATCCTTAAAACTCTAAGTCCAGTAGACAGAGACCTTCTTTTTTTTTTTCTTTTTTTAAATTGAAGTATAGTTGATTTACAATGTTTCAGGTGTACAGCAGATTGATTCAGGTATACATATATAATATATATAAATTCTTTTTCAGATTCTTTTCCATTATAGGTTATTATAAGACACTGAATATATCTGTGCTATATAGACAGAGATCTTCTTTTTCCAGTATTTCTGGCAAAAGTCCCACAATAGCCTCTGATTGGATAGGATTTGGACACATGCTCATTGTTGAACCAATCACCGTAGCTGGGGGATGGAATATGCTAATTAGCTGTCTCTTGGGTAATTGAAGAATGGGTTGTTTCCTAGGGAGTATCAGGGTGCTGTATCCAGAGGAAGAAATGGACATTGTCTACTCTGGCCTGATAATGTGTTCTACAGAAAAACCTGCTGTAGTGTTTCTCAGAAAGCACTCACTCATCCTGCCTCACTAAACCCAGATCTATGCATTTCAGATTAACCAGGAAATTGTTTCAATGTAGACCTGACTTTATAGGAACTCTCCCTGACTCCTTGTCTCCTCCAGTTTCCATGGTTTGAAGCCAGAAGCACCAATCTATTTCTCATGCTTTAAATAACCAACCCTTGAAATTAAAGCCTGAGAATTTGCAGCTGGAACCTTAAAACGTCTTTCCTTAAAAACTGGAATGTGGGGATAGTCAGGGCTGGATTTGGCACAAGACCTTGTATCAGCTACCTACTGCCATGATAGTGCTGCGTAACAAATAATCACTACCACCAGTGGCTTACAACAATAACGTTCATTTTTGCTTATGAGTCTATGGGTTAGCTGCAAATGTCTGCCAATTGGTGCTTACTCAGATGCTTGTGGTCACCTTCAGTCAACAGGTGGTTTTCTTGATCTTGGCTGGTCTTTCTTATGTATCTATGGCTTTGGCTGGGACAACTGGGCTGGCTCAGCTCTGAGTCTCATGCTCCAGCAAGCTAGCCCCGGCTTCACACGGAGAAGACAGAGGGACAGGATAGCAGAAATGTACAAGGTGTTTAGTCATCCCATTGGCCAAAGCATGTCACAGAGGCCAAGTTCAGTGTCAGTGTGGGAAGGGGTTACCCAAGGGTATGGGTATCAGGTGGTGGGCAATGTTTGGACCACTACCAGGAAGTGACAGGGTCAGGATTTGATCCTGTGGCAATGCCTGGGAGCTGAGCCAGCCCACGCACCCAGCTTCCTCTCCAGGTGTTTTCTACCCCAGATATTTGCTCTCTCCTCAGTTCCTGGTCACACTTTGGGTCCAGATCTCTCTAAATATAATAGAATACAAGAAATAGAAATATAATACAAGAGTGCCCTCCTCTGTGAACCCAAGAGAGAGAAGTGGAGAGATTAGTCTAGAAAAATCAGTTTGGGAAAAGCCCAGCAAATGTTCCTTTTAAGCTGACTCTTCACTCAGCTCCCTAAATCTCCCCTCTCACCAGGAGCCCTGTTGTCCTCCTCCTTGGCCCCTGGGAGCCTCCACCCAGGGAAAAACAGGAGGTCAGGGAGCGGGCGACAGGCCAGCAAGATCAGCGAGAAACAGCTCTTTTTTTTTTTCTGCCGGCGACGGGTCCACACCCAGGGTGCATAAATCCTTTCTTTTATTTTTATTATTATTACAGCTCAGGGTCTAGCATGGGCCATAAATGGATTTAAGAGGCTGCAAGAGTATAGAATTTAACACAGTTGGCACCATTAAATAGTGGCATAGCAAACCCACTTGGAGAAGCGCGAACCCTCCCTCACCACCACCCGCCCCCTTCCCCATCGCCTCTCATCTCCCTCCTGATCCCGCAAATCCTTCTGGCAAAGGTTTCCCCCCCCCCCCCCCCCCCGTCAGAGGGGCAAGGGCAGAGGGGAATGGGGCAGACGCAAGGACAGAGGCAAGCGGGGAGAGTGTCTGCAGCCCCAGTGGAGAGGGCATTGGGCAAATGGCCAATTAGGGACATTGGGGAGATGGGACAGAGCTTTCTAGATAAGCATGGTTTTTTATCAGCCTATAAAAATACCACTTTCACTTATCTGCTGGCTCCTTGTCCAGGCTCCTGGGAACAGACGGAAGGGGGCACAAAAGAAAGGCCCAGGGGACATGGGAGGGACAGTCCAGGGTAGGGGGCATTTGGGGCAGGGAGAGAGGAAGCGGCTCCGAAAGCCAAAAATATGCTGCAGGGACGTTTTCTTCCCTCCAAACTTACCAGTATTCAGACTTCTATTCTTATTTTATTGCATGGAGCAGGGAGAGTCCTACAGTCTTGTGCGTCCTGTGCATTTTATTGATTCCGTATATATGCTTTGTCTGTGTCTCCACATCATTGGGTCTGAGTCCATCTGTTACAATACATTCATATATTCTAGTCAACTGATATTTATCTAGCGCCATGTAGAAGGGACACATGCTGTGTTGAATAAGACAGTCACGATCTCTGTCCTAGGCAGCTTAGAGCCTATGGTGGAGGCAGATAATAAACAAGCACATAACAAAGATGATAGAAAGAGGCGGCCATGAGGAGAGCTGGGAGCAGCGGCAGTGGCACATGCAAAGGTCCTGGGGTGGGAACAAGGGTTGGTGCAAATGAGGAACAGAGAAGGAAGCGGATGGAATGTGGAGGCACAAAGAGGGCAGGAGATGAGGTGTAAGGGGCAGGGAGGGGACAGCTCGTGCAAGGCCTTAAAGATACAGAAAGGAGTTGGTTGGTGTTTTTTTTTTTTTCGGTTGTGCCGTGCAGCTTGTGGGATCTTATCAATAGTTCCCTGACCAGGGATCGAACCCGGGCCTTTGGCAGTGAGAGCATGGAGTCCTAACCACTGGACCGCCAGGGAATTCCTAAAGAACCATTGACTTTTTTTTTTTTTTTTGGCCATGGCACAGCTTGCAGGATCTTTGTTCCCTGACCAGGGATTGAATCCACACCCCCTGCAGTGGAATTGTGGAGTCTTAACCACTGGACCACCAGGAAAGTCCAGGAGTTGGGATTTTATCGTAAGCTCTTTGAGCTGCCCTTTGGAGGGTTGTAAGCAGGAATGAGATATGGTCTGATGACTCACTTTTGCTTATGGGCGGGTCGCTCAGGCATCCTTGGGCCAGTAGGTGGAAGGGTGGTGATGGCAGTGGTGGGTGGCGTGTCGAGTGATCTTGCAGTGTGGTCTGCATGAGGGGCAGAAGATGGGGGCCCCAGCCCTAGCTCTGCTCCAAAATCCTTGGGAATTGTGTCTGTTTCCTTCCCGGTCTTTAGACCTGTGAACTGTGCCTCTAGACCTCAGTTTCCCCAGATGTAAAATCACAGAGTTGGACTAGTTATTACTGAGGGCTCCGTTGGGTCCCACTCCCTAGATGAGTCTATGTCAGAGCCCCGGGACCTCTGTGGGGGGTTGACAGGCAGCTAGGGAAGAGGCGGACTGGAGGGCTGAGGGCAGAGCTGGAGAGAGGCTTCTCCCTCGCCTGCTGCAAAAACCCATGTGTCCTTCCTCCTCCTGAACTGGAGATTTCCTGCCTGGGTGGGGGAGTTAAATTAAGGGGTTCTCTCCAGAGGAACCCCCCCGTGCCTTGGTAACGATCCCTGATCGTGCCCACCCAATAACTGCCAGGCTGGGCAGGGGCAGCCCGACTCTAATGGCACCGTGTGCAGGCTGCAGGAGAGGAGAAGTGAGTGTCCAGGGTAGGGGTGGACACAGTAACTGAGTGTGAACCATGGATGAATGGATGTGAATATGACTGTGTGTGATCGTGTGTGTGTGTGTGTGTGTGCGACTCAGGGTGAAGGATTGTAATTGTGTGTGTGGCTTTCTGTGCGTGACTGTGGGCCAGTGTGACCACTTGTGATTGTGACTGGGTTAACGTTCACATATGTGCAGGTGTGAGCCTGCGGTGTGTGTGACCATGGTTGTGTGTCTGTGTGTGTCTGACTGTGAACGTGGGCCGGTCTTTGTGTGACGACGAGCCTGAGAGTGTGTGTGTGAGTGAACAGGTGTGTATTTGCCTGTGGGAGCTTGTGTGAGACCGAGTACGGGAGGGTGTCTGTGTATTTGTGTGACAGAATCAGTGTGTGTGTGTGTGTGTGTGTGTGTAACAGAACTGCTGCCCCTGTACAGGCAGTGGGTGGCCATGCATGGCTGTGTGTGCTCCAAGTGACTCTCAAGTGGCTGGGTCTGGGGTATCTTGTTGCTTGATCCCTTGGGGACAGAGGGCCAGGACAGTGGCATCAGCGAGGGGCCAGGACACGGGGCTCAGGCAAGCCAGCTCCCTCCCAGCACCGTGGGGCAGAAGTGGCTGGAAACCTCACTGCTTTCCGTGCAGGAGTGATGGACGCATGGGCTCAGTAACCCAGATGAGCGCTGTGCCCCAACCTGGACCCCAGAAGGACTGGCTGCAAGTGGCTGTGGCCCTGGATGGATAGGGCTCCAGGAGCAGATCCACCCTGGAGCGAGCCCATCAGGCCCATGGCCTTGGGGGACAAGGTAAAGGCCACTTGGATGGGGGGGCGGGTCAGACACTTGTTGCAGGGGCAGCCAAACTGCAGCACGTGATCCCTTGGAACCAACTTCTAAGAAGGAAACATGGTTAGGACGTAGCGTCACCTCCTCTTCCTTCTGGGACTGGGGAGGGCCCCGGAGATGTGTGCAGGGCGCATGTGCACACTTGGGTGTGGGCGAATGCTCTGGGCCAGGGGCTGGGGCGTGCTTGTGTATCAGCTGCCCCCCCTCCTGAACTCTGCCTGCAGAGGAAGTAACTGCCCTGCCTACTGTCCAGGTGTGTGGCCAGCACATTTATCGCACCTGACATTTTCAACCTGCCAGGAGTGTGGGCCCTAAGCCCCCGGGTGGCGGGCTTGAGAGGGGACTTCATTTACAACACTGACCCTTCTACTCCCAGGCATCTACCAGCCAGTCCCCAGGAAGTGACTGTGGAATTTGTTTCCAAATATAGACTCTGGTGGCCCGGGCTCCCTGTACACGGCCCCTTTGGCCTCCTGGCTGAACGGCTGGGCTGTGACTGCCTTTCGGGAGACGCAGGCGCTCAGACCTCCGCTTGGCCCTGTTGGTAAAAATAATAATCATACAAGTGGCCCATAAAAAAGGAGGGTAGCTGAACACTGGGTTATGAGCCCAGGACACCAGTTGCCCCGCGATGATCTTTGGGTGATGGCGACCCTGCAGGCTATACGCAGACACAAGGCATTCCACAAGGACACACGGACCCACACCAGCCTGCACCACACACACTCGGGGCCCCGACACCGTGGACTCACCGTGGAGTGTTTTCCCATAAGGAGACGCACAGAAAAAACATATATGTATTTTCAGTGCTCTCTCTCAAGGAGGGACACACAACAACACACACACAAACACAACAGCAGAGAGACACACAAAGTTCCTCCTCAAATGACACACAGTCATCAGAGAGACTTAAGGATAATGTCATCTCCTTAAGGAGGAGACACACAGCCCACCTCTCCAGGTGGCTAGTAGAATCTCCGGCTTTGTTACAAGATGGGAACTGGGGAAGAGGTTGGGGAGTGAGCTAGAGCCAGCCCTTGCCTGTACTCAGATTCAGGTGTTGTGGAGTCAGGCACCCACTCCTGGGTCCTGGGCACTCCCTAGGATGTACCAGGAGCCAGTCCTCCTTGGGGCAGCTGTTGTTGGAGAAGGACTGGCATGGGAGAGGTCGGTGATAAAACCCCAAGAACCCAGCTGGTGTCTGTCTCCCAGGGTCCTGGAAGTGGGAGGTGCACAGGTGGTGCCGGAGATCCTGGAGATGGGGCAGCCCAACGGAGCGCGCATTTTGCATGGAGGAGGGAAGCATTGGTCCCTGAAGGCCATGGGGTCCGGCAGGTCCCGGGAGGAAGCTGGAGTGAGGACCACTTGCACCTCCCTTTGGGGCGCTGTCCTGGGGTTTGGATCTCAGAGTTTCTCACTTTCTAAAGGAGTCCCTCCCTTCCTAACTTGGATTTGCGGCAGCCGGTGCTGTGCCAGGAGCCGGTGTGGCATAGGTGTGCTCCTGGGCAAAGGGGTGGCAGGAAGAAGCGTCTAGAAGCGGGAAGGCGAGGCAGGCGAGGCAGACGCGGCTGGGGAGGCTGCAGGACTGGTGGCAGGCGCAGACTCCTTCGAATCCCAGGTCCGGAGCCCCTAAGAGGTCTGGGACTTCCCTGAGACCCACGCCACTGGCGCACTCTCTCCACCCCGAGCATGGGAACTGCAGGCTGGCTCCATGCCTTCAGCAGGCTGAGCCTACAGGCCCCGCACACTCCCAAGCGGCTAGGGTCCCCTTTCAGGCTCCTCCTGAAGGCGCAAAGCCTAGGGATGGGCACGGAGCTGGGTGAATTTCCAGCAGAGGCTGTGTGACTCTGCCCACCCTCTCTGAGCTTAATTATTTGTTTCAAGAAAAGGAGCCAGGCACATCTCCTCTCGCCCTCTATCCTACCCACCCTATTTCTCTCCCTCCAGGGGACAGCGTGTACTGGCTTGAAGCTGTGATAAATCCGGGCCAGGGTTTGGGAACAGAACACTGAGGTTTGGAGAGGAGGACTCAGCATGTCCCCATCTTCTGTCCCATCCTGCAAAGTGCTGTGGATCTGGGGCTTTGTGTCCACAGGCCCTCTTTTGGGTCCCTCTGCCTCCTCGGTGAGAGTGGGGAGAGGAGATGGTGACACGAAAAGAGATCCAAGCCTTTATCCCACGACTGAAGGAACAACTGACTTCAGCTTCAGACTGTGCTTTTAGGTGCTTACAAAGTGCCCTTCGCACCCCTCCCCGCCGCAATCCAAGAGACCTCTTCCCATTCCTTCCCTTTCCCCGGCCTTGTCTTGTAAAAGAGGAGCTCCTGGCTTCTGCAGTCAGAGCGCCTGGGTTCCGGTCCCACCAGCATGTGACTGGCCGGGAGCCACCTTCTCATGGAGCTATTTACAACTAGCTGAGCCGAGTGAAACCATGCTACAAGAGCTCCTAGCCTGCCATAAATGTTAGCTCTGATGGCACCTCGAAAGCTAGTGGGCATTTGAGCCTCTCTCCTTGTGGCCGTGTGGACACAAGCAGGACTCTTCTGCAAATACGAATGCAAAATGCTGGGGAGGAAAGAAATGGGAGCTTGAGTGTGCTAAGGGAACCCCTGCAGGTTGTCTTCCGGACTCAGACGGAAAAAGCGGGTAGCAACACTGCAAGGCCAGCCCAGAGTTTTTGCAGACATTGGATGCCCCATTGGAAGTAGAGGGAGAGAAGTTTTGTCCTTCCTGACCAGCTGGGAGATGAATGAGGTCCACAGCAGAGAGTGAAACGAGGGGGAGATGGACCCAGAACAGGAATTGCTCTTTTGGCTCCCTCCATTCCGCCAAACCTGGCCGTCCAAGCTGGTCAGCAACCTGTTTCTTTCTGAGAGCTTACTGCCTCCAAAATGGGAACAGAAAAGTTGTCCTGTATTGTCCAGTGGCCACCCCGCAGAGGGGCATTGCCCCGTGCAGGTTCAAGAAGAAAGCAATGCAACCCCCAAGTATTATTTAATGCTCTTTATAGTACACCCACAATCCAACATTTTTCTCTCTTAAAGGAAAAGGAGTATAATTTATTTTTTCTCTCAATAAGATCTGGCAGACATTCATGCCATGAGTTTTAGCTCCTGACTTTTCTCCTCCCACTTTGGAGACTTTTTCCAGGCAGGAGAAAGGGTTGCATGGACGGATGCGGGGGGCCTCAGGTGCCGATGGGGGTGGGCAGTATGCGTGAAGAGACCCCCTGGGATTCCTCAAGTCCCAGGTCCCTAGCTGAGATGTGCCGGATGCGGGCTTGGATGAAAGTATCCCACCCGCTGCGTGAGCGCATGTCTCCGAGGTCATCATTCGCCATTCAAAGTGGGGGCTTTTGCTGGAGACCCGAACTTACCCAGCAGAAGTTCTACTAAATCTCGATTTTCTCCCCCAGTTTAAAAAAAAGAGGGGAGTTTTTCAATCCCTGCCGTGTTGAACCCACTGAAGAGGCTCCGGGAAGCCCAGAGTGAAGGACGGAAGCGCCTTGCAGGCCTCAGGGCCCGCGGCAAAAGTGCGCGGCGATTGTCCTCCGGGCGCCCGGTGGTTGAGAGAGGTCGAGGGGACTCCAGGGTTGCCATGGCGACCAGGAAACCCAGGGTCCTTGTGGAAACAATTGCCGGGAACTTTTCCACCGTGAACCTCTGTCAGTTGCACCCCACGGCCAGCCTCTGTTGGTTTCACCCCAGTGTTTTCCGGGTGTGATTGCGGCTGTGTCGGAGGAGCAAGGCGTTTGGGGTCCCCGCTTCCGGACCCTTCTGTCGCTGTCGAGGCTGCCCCCAAAGGCCAGAAACCCAGTACAAGGAGCCCAGAGGAGACCCGCTGGGGCGCTCTCGGCCCGAGCTGAAAGGGAAGAAAAATTAGAGGTCTCGACCAAGCAATCGTTTTGGTGATGGATCCTTCCAGTTTGGGGTTTGGCCGCCCTCGTCATCCACGCCCCCACCCATCTCCCTTCACCTCCTCAAGGTCATTACTAGAGTTTTCACTCGCAGCTCCAGGCGGGGTGGCCTCCTCCATCCTCCACCCCTGCACCGGTGCAGAACTCCTTTCCGGCAAGTTTCTCCCAGAAAGAAAAGAGGAAGGAATGTGAGGTTTAGCCCTGCAGATGAATCTGCCTATTCCCGCGTCTATAAAACAGCCTCTAAAGTTCTCTTAAAACAGATAGGCCCAAAGCCTGATCAGACCTTAGGGTTTTCCAAAATCACTGGCCTGGCTCACTCTGGCCACAGGGTGAATGTTCCCTACCTAAATCACTGGGTTGATTGGGAGATAGCAAGCTGAGCTTTCTTAAAGGAGGTAAATCTTCTCACAACTGCCATCTCCTGTGTTTTCTTTGCTGTTACGTGTTCTGCCTATCCGCAGGTAGACGGACAGAAACCATGTCCCTTCCCCCTTAAATAAAACGCTTTATGAAACATCGGATCGAATTGTCTCCGGTGGGGATGCCACGCTCCGTGAGACCCGGGCTGGCTGGAAAGAGGCCCGCGGGCAGCCAGAACTGGAAGAGTCAGAGTTTCGTCTCCGTTTTGAATTCTGCCCTTGGAGCAAGCTTAACACGTGTGGATTTAATTTCCCTTTCTTTCTTGCTTTCTTCCCCCCAGCCCGCCGCCCCACCTTGTGAGGAAACAAGAAAAATAGTCTGCCGTGTCGACAGCGCGACACCGTTCCCTTTGCCAAAGAAAATTTGTCTTTCCAGAGCCCCGGAGAGCTGCAGGCTCCCAAGTTTCCATCGCACCCTCCAGTTGAGGGAGGGAGTATCCACACAGCCACCTCCGCCCCCCATCCCGCCTGCATCCCAGACCTGGAGGTATTAGCCTAAATCTCTATCTTTCCAGGGTCAGAGCCCTGGAATGTAGTCTCTTCCCCACCCCCCACTCCTTTCGGGGCTGTGGGGACATTGTGACCCTGCAGACATGGTGACTAAATGAGGAGGCCTTTCTACAGGTTCTAGGCTGCGGACACGACTGGAGTTCTTAGGCTCAGAGCAGCCTACGGAATGGGGGGGTGTGCTCCAGGTTTTCTCAGCTCAAGACCCTCACCCTTCTCTTCCACTGGGGACTTGCCAAAGTGGAGGGAAGCAAGAACAGGGACTCCTCTGCATCCAGGTGTGGTACTGCCTTCTCTGTTCTTCTGCAGATCTCCAGCGCTGATATTCTTCCAGGCTGAGCCTCTCGAATGAAGTTCCCGTAGCCATTTATTTCATTAACCTGACTGGGGTGGTGGTGGCCGTGGGGAAATCTCGTCCACCAAACTTGGGGGAGTGGAGAGGAGTATTTCCAAAGCACAGGGAACAACATCAACATGTCTAATCAGTAAAGTAAGTAACAAAACTAATTCTTGGTGGAAATATTGGAGAATATTGGATATTGAAATAATAATAACCGCCAGTATTCCCGGATACTTCTGGTCAAAAGGGAGGAAACCAGGAACCGAATAAAACATTGGGAAGGAGGATACTGCAGTCCTGGAAAAAAATACAACAGAGCCATAATTAACTAGGCAGCAGGGAAAGTGACCGCCTGAGAAACGAGGGAATTTCCCACCCTCAGTCTGACCCTCTCTTCTGCAAAACGAGTTGGTCAAAGTTTGCTTTCGCCATCATTTCTACTGTTGTTATAATTCTTATTAATTTTCCCAGTCCTATCTGCACTTCTACCTATTTTTCTGCCTTCGATAGAGATCCGAGTCAGGCGGGGACACATCGCGGAGAGAAACGGAAATGGGGTGAATTCTTAAGCGAGTTCTCTTTTGGGAGGAAAGAAATACGGTGGTTTGGAAGGCGACTTTCTTAAAAGCAGAAGGCAAGAGTGAAGGAAAAAGATCAACAGCGGTCGCCCTTGCTTTTATTGTTTTCGATTTTTAACATAGGAACCTCTGCTTCCCTATCCATTGCAATATTAAAATCAAGGCAGGAATTTTGCAAAATGAGGAAAATACATTTCGGGAGAAAACCGAGCGCGGGTGGGGGTGGGGATGGGGAAGGGGGTAGGGATGGGGGTGGTAGTTCGGGGAAAGCATCGGTCCTCCGAAAGAAGGAAGGGAGGTTGCAGATCGAAGCCTCTCTTTCAAGATAACTGTCCAATGACTGGGGAAAGAATGGAGATTCTCAAACCTAGTTGCGGTCTTCAGTTTATTCTACCAGTGGTGCGGCCTCCGGACCCTCTGGGACAGCGGGTCCGGAAGCTGAGCATACGGAATCCTTTGTGAGTCGGTCCGGGTCGTTGCGGGGCTCGCGCCAGGGATGCGAGAGAAAGGAGCCAAACGGAAAAGAGCTCGCCCCGCTCGGAGTTTCGCTTTCCCCTTCCAGTCTCGGCGGGGCCCAGGCCTCCGTTTCCGGCCCACCTCGGCCCAGAGGTCAAATAGAAACCCATCTCCAGGTTCTGGGTGAAGGATTTGGGGTTGCGCTCTTGGGCATCTGGGAACAAACGCTGCACCCAAAGGGCCTCGGAGTGGGTAAAAGATAATTATTAATAATTTGGGAAATGAAAGCGAATCTCGGGAAAGTCACTGCGGCCTGGCCGAGAGGAGAGACAGGGGTTCTGCTTGCTGGAAGCAGCAGAGTCTGCGGCCGGACTGGCCCGGGCGCCCGCGTCCGGCGCTGGAAACCACTGCCAGGTCTCCCCGCGGGCCCGACCTTACCTCCTGAGGCTGCTAGGTCGACTGCGTTCCTGCACTTTTTGTTGCTGCTCCAGCCCCAGACCGACGGGGCCTGGAGCCAAACCGTGCTTCGGAAAGCCCGGGGGGGTGGGGTGGGGCTGGGGGCACGCGCGCAACCCAGGCTCGAACCCCGAAGCCGCGGGCAAGTCCAGAGTCCGATGTCCGGCTCCTTCGGGGCTCCTAGGAGGGGAACTTACCCTTTCCAGGAGGCCGGGCGCTCGCTCGCTCGCTCGCTCCGTGCTGGGTAGGCCTAGCTCTCCTTTCAGCGCCGCCCGGGGCGTCTATGCGGTACGTTTCGCAACTGAACCTAGTGGGTTTCCAGCTGCGCGCAAAAGCTTGTGCGCATCCGCCACGCGGCTGCTTAGAAGTTATGCCCCCTGACGAGACTAATATTAATAATAATAATCGTCATTACAAAACAAAGTGGAGCGCCTCGTCCCTCTGCAGGACCCGGCACTACAATTTTTCTCTGCACAAATCACCCTCCCGCATCCCGCCCCCGCCGGGCCACGCTGGGACCAGTTGCATCCCCCGACCTAGCTAAAGGAGGATTCGCAGAATGGACTTTTTCTCAGCGAGAAACGATGCGGACGACTCTCTCTTCCTCCAAACGTCTCTGTCTCTTTTCCCCTCCGCGATTAACCCAGTAATTACTTCTATGCACGCCTGCAAGCGGGCAGTGAGTTATCGCGTCCCAAACTTAATCAGCTAGAGAAGGCGCCTCAATAGTCATATGCTGAGAGCTCCTCCTGGGAAAAAATTGTTTTAAAATAATGAGAAGACTCTTGCCTCCTGAGAGAGACCTCGATTCCAACCCCCCCCCGCCCCCGCCAACTCGGTTTTTTTCCAATCTATGGACTGATGTGGGCTCCCACCTCCCTTCGCCAAAAGACCCCCTCCCCCTCCCTAAGAAAATCGATCTTGGCTTTATTTGTGGCTGATGTCCGCCACCCCCATTTCCCCAGAGAGCGCTGGATTTGTTTATTTCTTTATTTATTCCCGTGGCCCAGGCGTCTGAGACTTGTGGCTGCGCAGACCCGGGCGGGAGTGATAGGCGAAGACGGAGAGGACTCAACCTCCCGCCGCTGCCCCCCAGTCGAGCGTGACAGCGCGCGGGCCGGTTGCGTGACTCGTGACGTCTCCAAGTCCTATAGGTGCAGCGGCTGGTGAGATAGTCGGTATCGCCTGATTGCCTCTTTATTTTATTGGGGTATGCCTGGTAATAAACAGTAATATTTAATTTGTCGAAGACCACGAACCAACTTCGAGCTGGGAGGTACACACTACTCTTGAAAGACGCTGGAAGAAGGCTTGGCCTAAAAGGGGTCTCTTTTGGGGGGTCCTTTCCAAACTCTTCATCTGAACCCCTCCCAGCGAGCCGTTACTCTCGGCATCTGCGCTGGAAAGAAGAGGTGGGAGTTTTGGAGGTGAGTGTCGCCCTGGAGAGCTCTGGGGTGGGGGGTAGAGGGTTCTCTTAGCACTGGCCTGCCCACGGCCCCTTGGCTTCCCTCCCCACCTCGGCCCTGCTGAATCCACTCCACTCCCAGCCTTGCTCCTTTTTTTTCCACCGTGGAAATAAGAATGCACTCTCTTGCTCACGAGAGTGTCACCTGGCAAGAATAGATTCGCCCTTGAGATTTCAAAATCCCAATTTAACTTGGTGACCCGCAGAATCTGCACTTCACAAACTAAGTGAATCTGGGCCAGTTACTTGGGGGAGTACAGATTCTCCCTCTCGAGAGGGACCTGCAGATTATTTATGGGAATTTATTTTATCCGCAAATCTCTGAGAATTTAAAGGGATTGGAGAGCTCTTTCTGGATTTCCCCTTCCTTTTTGCCAGAGATGCAGGCTCTTCCTGAAGCCATGTCTGTTTTCCGTCGTTGGCCGGGGGTCGCCCCCTGAGCGAGCCCAAAGTCCTCTGAGCTGACATTTTGGAAGAGTGAGGGTGTTTTCACAAATAAATAAACTGTCTCAGCAAAAGGCTGTTTGAAAGCAAACCTGGAAGGTGGAGTGAGAACTCTAGAGAATGCTTGGGTTGGTTTTCTCCCTAGTTGCCCCACTTTTAGGGTTGGACAATCCACTTTGGAGTTTTGCAGCGATGCATCAGGCCTGCCCTGGGATTTTAGTTCCCGGGGCCATAGAGGATGGCACTGAGGCGGCCTCAGATCTCCCTGGCGCTTCTCCTCCCTCCATCCCTCTCCCCAGACCTTGGCCTGCAGGCCTGAATCTCTAGACAGAGGCTGAGAAAAGAACAGGGTGACAGAGACATGGGTGAGAAACAAAAACGGGGACCCTGACGTTTGTTCCAAGCACTAATTCTTGACTTTCCAAGCTGGGTCTGCTCAGGCTAAGACCTACTGACTGTGTTTACGCTTCTATTGACCTCTTCAACTCGACCCTCAAAATAATACATTTCAGATAGGGGGAGGGCAGGGAGAGGAGCCGAGTGGAGATGAAAACCCCAGCCAGCCCCCAGTGACTGTTTGATTATTTTAATAAAACTGGGCACTGCCTTGTGTACACCTCCAGCACGGGAGGTCTGGTGGCCCTGAGGGGGTGGGAGCGCAGGGCGGTTTCTGGGCATCTTTGATCTCGGCCCCTATCCCCACGCACCTTCACCCTGCCTTCACCCCGGAGTCTCTCAGAGTCGGGGTGATGAGTGGGGATGGGGGGAGATATCAGGGCGGCTAGCGGCGGCAGGCTGGGCCAGGCGGGGTCAGGCAGTTCTCCGTCTTGAGGTCAGCGGTGGAGAGAGAACGCGGGCAAGGCTGCAGAGGAGGCTCCCAGCGTGTGTGTGCACGCCTCGTGCGTTCGTACTCCGTTCTCTGCACAGCCGCGTCACCGAGATTACTTCCCGGGCAGAAGCCGAGCGGGTTTGCGATGATTTGTGCAGGATTTTTTGCAGCCACCGAGCCGCGCTCAGAGAAGCAGAGATGGATGGAGGTTGGAGAGCGGGTGGAGAGGAGGGGGTGATCTCGAGGTCTGGGTTTGAGAGTCTTGTTGTGATTTGAGTGTTCGGGAAATCTAATGGAAAAGGTGGTTGGGGGAGGGAGTGGGAAGGGAGAGGGAGGAGGGAGGAAGGGAGGGAGAGAGAGAGAGACAGACAGAGGCAGGCGGCGTGCAGTGGGAGCTAGTTGGATAGGCAATTTCAGTACTTTGTAAGCATCAAGGCAGCCCAACGTCACCGAGCTCAGCTGAGTCGGCTTGTATTTCTGAGAGAGAGAGAGAGAGAGAGACAGAGAAAGAGACAGAGAGACAGAGAGAGAGAGAGAGAGAGAGGGAGAGAGACCGACTCTTACCTCGGATTCCGGAACTTTAACCCTGAAAGCTGCGCTCAGAAAGGACGTCTACCATTCGCAGGCTCCCTCTTGTCTCCCAATTTTCCCTCCCTGTGGGTACAAGGGAGAAGCAGGGCACTGAGATTATATTATTGGAGGTGCTCCCGGAGGTTGCTGTTTTGCTTTTTTCGGAGCCCTTCTGGCGCCTGACAACTTGCAAGTCTTTAGGGAGCGCGAGCGCAAGCGGGGGAGGTGTGTGAGTTGAATTGTGGGCAGTCACTGCCGAGGCTCCCGCGGCGGGTCCTCCTTTGTAGGCAGCGGTAGCCGCTGGTCTGGGGAAGCAGTCCCCCCCATAGACCCCGGAGCCACCATGCCCGCGCCCCCGCCTCGCCGCCGGCTTCCCTGCTAGGAGCCAGAAGGGATGCAGTGAATGCACCGGCTTCACCGAGCGAGGTAACAGTTCCGCAGATGGTCCGGGAGGCTGGGGAGGGAGCCCGCCGGCCGAGCCGGCTCAGGGAGGCGCGGAACGCGGCACTCGAAGCCTGGCCTCGGATTTTGCAGGGCCCGGCTCGCGGAGATTTTACGCGGCCCGGAGCTGCCCGGCGCGTGGAGCCGAGGAGGCGGCCGGGGCTGGGGGAGAGGCGTTGAGGTTTGCAGGACGCGCGGCCCGGTTCTGTCAAGCCGCATCTCGTTCGGCCCCGCCAGCCCCGAGCTCCCCGGGACCCCGGCCAGGGCTCGCGGTGGGACTGTCCCCGCGGCCGGCGGTGAAATGGGAGCGCACGTGGGGCACGCCAGCCCCACTTTCTTTTGTTATGAGCAGGCTTCGGGGCTCCCATCACCGCCTACCCCAAACCCCAAGGGCGTGGTGAAAGAGGCGGCTTGGGTGGGAGTCGGGCCTCAGAAGCTGATCTTCTCCTCGGCACCATTTCTGGGTCTCCTGCCACTGCAGACCCGGGGTGGGATCCAGCCTTTTGCCCAAGCGGCTGCTAAGATTTGGGGGAGGGGGGAGGCATTTCTTGCGCCTCCTTCCCAGTCTTCCCGGGTTTTGAGGGAGGAAATCCCTACTTGGGAACGTAGAGGATGTTGGAAGGAGATCAGAGCAGGAGGCAGGCTCCTCCGGGCTTGAACCGTTCTGCAGCTGTTATTTTGCGTGTTCCAACCTCACATGCTTGTAACCCCGGGCCATTTTGCAAGTTGTGTCGGACCTCAGTGGCCGGTTCAACGCCGGAAGCCCAGGATTTATCCGGGCACCACTTTGGCGTCGCCAACCCCGAGCTTGGGCCTGCAGTTCCAGCGAGCCAGGCCCGACGGAAGCTCGGAGAAGCTCCCCTCGGCCAGGCCGCTCGACAAAATGCCCGTCTCGGGCTGGAGAGCCGAGAAAACGAGGAGAACGCGCCCCCAGCGCTGGCCTCCGGCACCCAGCCGCGCACCGCCCTCCGAACCGCTGCGCCGCCGCTTTCCTGCCCTGTTTGGCTCCTTTTTACTTTTCATGTTGCTTACAGTTGGGGGAAAGGGGAGGACTCAATGTTAAAGGACTTTTAATTTCAAGGCCTGTGACCGATAGAAGATGAACGTGAATTCTCAAGACCTGGTTTCTCGATCAGCAGATCTTTCCTATGTTTTTGGTTTTTGCGAGAGGCGGGTTATTTCAGGCATTTTGCCTGCTGCAGAAAAATATTCCTCTTGTGAGTTTTCATAAACAGGGCTCTGCTGGCCTCTTGTAATTTGACGAAGAAAAAAAAAATCTCAGAAGGGCACCAGGTTTGTGTTTTGTTTTGTTTTTGGTTCGTACCCAATGGCTTCCAAAAATACCCAGGCCTTATCTTTATTGGCTCTTCCAGAAGTCCAGACAAATTTGACGGGCAGCTCGCTTATCGCGGGGGAGCCTGCGAAGGGGAGATGCGGGCCTCGCCTCCTCCCGCTGTGACGCGGGTCTTTCGCAAGAGGTTGTGCGTGGTCTTAAAGTAATAGTAATGATAATCATAACGGGACCTTCTGCAGCCTCCTTCAGCTGGGGACGGAGGTGCTGGTAGCTGGAAACTGCGGCTGGCAGCCTATTCACTGTTCCCTCCTGTCACCAGAACTGTGCTTCCAACCTTCTCTTTTTCTTCCTCTGCGCCCACCCCGTCCCCCGCCATCTGTCTTTCTCTTTCCTTCCCGTCCTCAGAGCAGGACCCCGAGCGGTCACAGGGCCCCGGGCTCACCATGGCCGACGCAGACGAGGGCTTTGGCCTGGCTCACACACCCCTGGAACCAGACTCCAAGGATCTACCCTGTGACTCAAAACCCGAGAGCGCGCTAGGGGCCCCCAGCAAGTCCCCGTCGTCCCCGCAGGCCGCCTTCACCCAGCAGGTAAGAAGGGCCTTGGGGACCTTTGCAAAAACCAAAGCCCCTCTTTCGAGTGTTTGGGCAAGGGGGGCGGGCAGTGCCCATGATTTGCCCCTTTCCTTTTTATCCTTGCGCAATTCCACCCTTCTCTGCCGTGCCTCCCTGAATGCCAGTATAGTGCCATCCACTTTATTGTGACGATTATCTTTATGGCCAGAGGATTTTTGAAATACATTGAAGTTGTTAGGGGAGCCTCAAAGATCCGGCTCTTTGGGACCAGCGAACAATGGCCCAGATCATTTCTTTCCTGCTGCACTAGGTGTAAACTCGGCTTGAACGCCTCATTAAGGGTCGGGTCAGCGGCCGCTTCAGGCCGGCATGAGCGATGGCTTGACCCCTCTTCAGATCTTTCGTAGCCTTCGCCTCCTCCCGCCTCCTCCGCGTCACCGCGCAGCCGCGCGCGCTGCACCGTTTCTCTGGCGGCCGGGGCCTGGTGGGCTGGCTCCGCGGGGCCGGCGGCGGGGAGCGCGCGCGGCTGGGCCGGGAGGGCGCGGGGAGCCCGGGCTCGCCTGGCTGGAAGCTGGGCCCGAGACGAGCGTGAAGCCTCGCCTCTCGCTCTGTGCCCTTCACCCCCGGCGCCCTGGGCGCTCAAGGCGTCGTCCGCAGACCTTGATGGTTTTGGAATAGGGTGTCAGAGGTCTGGAAGCGGGGTGTCTTGACAAGAAAAGATGTTTGCACACAGCTAAAACCCTTCTTTGGGATTTCGATGTCCTTCCTGGCTTTTTCATTGTCTCTCTCCTTTGCCCTTCACATCTCAGGAAGATGCGCGTATATTTGTATTGAGACAGTGGGCACGCATTTTCAGAAACTTAAAGAGGTTTTCTTTCAGGGAAAAACAAATCTACTTGTTAGACGTTTACAAATTATTGCAAAACGAAGACTTTGTATGTAATTTTTTTGTATGGGTTTTGTAAAATAACTTGTAGTTGAAAGTAGAAATGTTAAATCGCTTCGCCCATAACCCAAACAGCTTGAAATGAACGAAGCTGGATGTGAGGAGGGCCTAGGAGGTATGTTAATATAGACATTTGAGAATTAATTTTTGTTTGGGATTGTGGAAACCTATTATATAAATATTTAAAATTTTATATTTCACCTATGTCTACATATGCACTGCCATGGTGAGAATAAACACGCATGTATACAGTGCACATCTGTCTATTTTCGTGTGGACATCTGGGTGTCTACATAAGAATATCCTGGGTGGGTTTTTCAAGATTGAGGTTTTTTTTTTTTTTTCCTTTTAGCTGTCTCTTGGCTAAAGCGGATTGGGATTGGTCCCATTTTTTTCTCAGCCCCCCTCCTCCCCATGCACATTCTGGAACACCCTGATGGCTGGGGTTTTTTCTCTAGCCTTGTGTTGGTGGCATTAGAAGGAGACAGCTCTGCACTGTGGGATTAAGACCTGCCCGGGAGAGAGCATTCACAGGGATTCCTGGGCAGGGGCTGCTCCAGAGCCCAGACACTGCTGCAGTGGGCTGGGGGCAGTTTTCAGCCTATGAGCCCACTGCCTCGAGGGGGAAGGAAGAGAAAGCTCTGTGTTTTGGGGGAGTTTGGGGAGGCAAGCCTCACTGACTTTTCTCTCCTTCTTATAGGGCATGGAAGGGATCAAGGTGTTTCTCCATGAAAGAGAACTGTGGCTGAAATTCCACGAAGTGGGCACGGAAATGATCATAACCAAGGCTGGCAGGTGAGATGGTCACCTCTGTGGAGGAGGTACAGGGAACTTGTGGGAGAGACTAAGAAAGGTGTGGGAGACCAGAAAAAGGGGAGAATAGAAACAGAGAGGGAGGGAGAGAGAGAGCGAAAGCGAGAGAATATGAATATATCTTATTTGACTCTATTCTGGTTAAAGAGGAGAACGGTGAATTCCTCCAGTGATCTCCACCGGTGTGAGGGAAATACCTGAAAGATTCAACTCAGGGAACTGGGTGTTTCTTCCACCTCGTATATAAGAAGAAGCAAGAGCTTGGGAGGCTGTGCTATCTGGATGGATTAGTAATAAGAGAAGGAGGGATGAGGTGGGAGAGCCAACAGGAGAACAGAGAGTTGCAGAGACACACAGAGATGAGACGGGGTTTGGGTTTCATGGGATCTCAGACTTGATTCCTGGCCCAGACCCTCCTTCCCACCCTCCCTGACCTTGGAGCGGTTCCAGAGTCCCACCCGATCGCCAAACTCGGAATCGTTGAATGTATTCGCTACCTCTTTCATTGTTTATAGAAAGCAGGCGAAGCCTTTGAAAGTGAACCGGGGCTCGGCAGGTCTCTATATACAGACACCGATAAACACGGCCGTTTCATCAAGACACTCACCCCGGAGTTCCTCTTAAAAGCTCACAGTTTTAGCTAGAAATGCGAGACTTCTGGGGGAGGGGGTAGGAGGGTCGTGCAACTCGGTATCTCAGCGTCTGAGTGCGCCCGGGTGCGGGGACAACCCCGCCACGTCCCTACCGGCGCTGGACTGGCCCTCCGCGTCCCTGAGGGCAGAAAGTCCCAGTCTGCGCACAGCAGGCGTGTGAAGCCGAGGATCCGGTAGGCCGAAGCCACCGAGTGTGTGAAAGGGGCGGGTGGAGCCGCCTCGCCAGACGCCCACCGCTTGTGCAGCCCAAGCCTCCCGCAATAAACTGACAACAGTGACATTTATTATTATTTGAAATTAAACAATGTGTGCTCCCCCGCTCAGCCCGAGCGAGCAGGAGGCGCGTTCTGTTTATACCAAAGAACTCAGGTCCTCTTCCCATTCCGCCGAGGAAGGAAAGGGCGGCCGGGGGCCTCCTTTTTCCCTCCCAAGCCTGAGCCAACGGGATTTAACTATAAAAGGCCTGCGAAGCCTCCGGCGCCTCCGCCTCCAGGCGCGCTCGCTCGGGCAGATAAACACCGCGAGGCGAGGCTCCAAGGCCAGAGGGAGAGGTCTCCACTCACCCCTTCCCGCCATCCTTGAGCGAGCCAGGTTCCAGCAACTGGTCCTTGCGCCCCGGGCGGCCTTGGGAAGGCTTGCTTTCCGGGGCGCCCTCCTCCCGAGGCCGGATGCAGATGGGGAGCGCGCCCGGCACACGCGGGGCGGCGGAACCTCCTTCCAACCACCCGATCCTCGCGCAGGGCCCGGTTCCGTCCGAAACTAAATTTCTTTGAGGAGGGCCAAAGCGTTTGGACTCTCTAAGGAGGAGTGCCAGGCGCCTCGGAGATGTGGTGGGGACATTTAGGAAGAAACTCCTGCGCGACACTCGTGTCAGAGGTCACGCACCGAGCTGTACCCTGGGGGCGGAGTGAAGCCAGGACGTGCCGTGGGTATCCACGCGCGGGCAGCCCCAGGGGGCACCCAGGTGGGTGCCCACGTGACGCGCAACGCAGCTCAGAGCGGCCAAAGCACCTGGCTGGGCGGAGGAAGCCAACTTTTTTTTTTTCTTTTCCTTTTTTTTTTTTTTTTAACAAGCCTTTCCTGCCCCCAAATAAAAAAGTAGGTGTCTGGTTCTGAAAAGAGTCTTTAGCAAGAGTTGAAATGAGGGGTCCCTTTCAGGGCTTCCTCGAAACCGGTCTCTTGAAGTCCTCGCCGTCTGCTTTCTATTTCCTCCTATAGATAGGTATAGTCCCAGCCTGCTTTCTCATCTCTTGGCCTTTCTCCTCCGCATAACTTGGAGGGAAACCTGGGATGGATCTTGGCAAGAGCGGAGCAGGGGCCGCGTTTCTCGTCCACGTTTCTTAAAAGATCGATTCTTCCATCAAAATTTGTGGACGCGCTCTTCAGAATATTTGCATTAATTCCCTCTGCCTTTGTGTCTCCTCCTCCTCCCCGTCTCTCCTAGGCGGATGTTTCCCAGTTACAAAGTGAAGGTGACCGGCCTTAATCCCAAAACGAAGTACATTCTCCTTATGGACATCGTTCCCGCCGACGACCACAGATACAAGTTCGCAGATAATAAATGGTAGGCACCGTAGCGGCTGGCGGGGAGGGCGGGGAGGACCGTGCAAACCAAACTTCCCTCTCCCCACTGAACCAATAAACATTGTTTTGAGCTCCTACTGTGTGCTAGAGGTTTTTGCTGCCCCTTCCGCTGCATCCTCCTGACCTCACCCTGAGAAAAAGAAAGAGCAGCCATTAGCCCCCATTTTATAAACGAGAAAACTGAGGCTCAGAGGAAGTAAAGTGCCGATGTCTGTTGCTGCATCGGAGGGTTGTGGATTTTTAAAAAGGGTATTGTTACCAAGCGTTGGAGCTATTTCTGGGGGCATAAACCATTAACAGTTATTTTTTATGAGATACCTGCTTTGAACATGCCTTTTTTATGAAATTGCAAAATCAGTCCGGGGTATTTGAGTTAAACAGGCAAGAGAGGAGAGGCCCATTCCTTGGGTGCATTGCTCCGGCGGCAGCCAAGAGTGCAGAGGCATGAAGACGAAGCCCCTTTGGAAAGCCCTCAAGGAGTCTTCCCGAGACTTTTTTGCACATCCAGGCTTCCAGAACCCGCCAGTTGTTCATGGGCAGAGAGACGCTTCGAGGCTCCCCACGGTGCCCTTGGTGCTGGGGGAGTAATTAGGTGGAAGGAGAAAGAGCCGGGCGGCGGCGGTGGTGGTGGTGGGAGCGCTCGCCTGGACACCAGCTCCAGGCTTTCTGCGCATCTGGCAATGCAGATGCCCAAGCAAGACCTGAGGGTCAGGCCATTTCCAGATCATTCTCGTATTCAGCAGCCGTTGCTTTGCTCAAGAACCAGCCGGCACCACGGTGCACTAAGTCTAGGGGGGTGGCGCCTCTCCTTGGTCTAGGTCTGTGACGGGCAAAGCGGAGCCCGCCATGCCGGGCCGCCTCTACGTGCACCCGGACTCGCCGGCCACTGGGGCGCATTGGATGCGGCAGCTCGTCTCCTTCCAGAAACTCAAGCTCACCAACAACCACCTGGACCCATTTGGGCATGTGAGTACCTCGTGCAGATCTTCCTTGTATCTTCAGATTCACACCTTCTCTTCCTCACCTGACTCTCCTCTCCCTCTTCTCCAGGACTTTCTCTCTCTTCTTGGCTTCTTGGCTCCTCACGATGCCCACCCACGCTTCTTTCTTTGCTCCATTTCACCTGCCTTGGTTTTTTACTCTCTCTCCCTTCTTGACCTGGCCTTCCTTTCTCTTCCCCTTTCTCTTCTCTTTCTCATCTCTCTTTTCTTTTCTCTTATTTCTCACACCTTCTAATTCTTCCTGGCTGTGTCCGCCTCTCTCCTACCCAGACATCTGCCCCTTGCCGTCCACCCCGTGGTCCACTAGTTCACGCTCTGGGTGTGTCTTTCCTGGGTGGCTGACGATCAAGCCCCCTAGGTCTCCTGGCCTGGGGCTCTCACCCTGCATCCCTGCTGCCAGCACCCAACCCGCCTGCCTTTGCTGAGGGACAGGGGTCATGGGGTGACTAAGGCAGTTCACTCTGGGCCTGGAATTCCTGTTCGTTCAGCCCCATCTGTGATGAGGGGTGGGGAGCAGTGTTTGAGTCCTGCCGAAAACATGGGCCCTCTAGCTCGGCAGGTACTCAGCACAGACTGCAGAGGCTGGACCACGATGGGAGCTGTATACCTTACCTACCTCCTTCCAAATCCTGCCATATTATGGGGATGTTCCGGCTGAAAGGGAGACCTTAGGCCCCCTGCTTCCTCTTTTACAGATGGGGAAACCAACCCACCAGAGGCGAACTCCCGTACTCGTACTCGTGCCCCTTTTAGCTTGACACTCTTGGGTTTATCTGTTTTTTTCCCAACTTCCAGCTTTCCCCCCTCCTCCCACCATGCCCAGAGGGGGCAAACCAAGATCAGGGCCCTACACCTGGAATCTGGATTGGCCCCGAGACAGAGGAGCCTGATGAACTCCCTGAAATTGCAGGATATTGAGCGTGCAGCCCCCCACCCGCCAAGAGAATGTGTAGCTTCTAGTAGATTCTCTATAGGGTATCATCGTCTCTTCCCCCAAAGAAAAACAAATGAACAGAACACTGATTTGAGGGAAAACGTCCCTAAATCTCTTCATTGGAAATAATCAGGACAGAACGCAGTCTCTGAATTCAGAGTTTACAACCCTTAGTTTGATGATTCCACCAAACAAGTAGGCTGGTTCGTCTTAGGGCATTTGATCCTCATTGCAGCCTAGAGAGGAGGATGGAAATACACAGCCTTTATATGGAGTCCAGGGGAGGGGAGGTTACCTGCCTGAGGTCACACAGCTTGTATTTGGGAACAGGGATCTGAGGCCAGGTCTCTCTAATTCCAGAAGTGACCTGCATCCTGCCACTTTGGAGAATCAACACACAGGGTTCCCAGTCTGGGGACATGAGGGGATGGGGTACGAATGCATTTGATCCGGAGGGAGGACAGTGTGTGAAGGTCCAAATGAGAAATCCGTTCTTGTGGGGCCTTAGGGCTGAAGCACTGAGTCTGTGTTGGGAAGGGGACCAGGGCCCTCCACTGACGCGCTCAATGCCACTGTACACGTGGTTGGTGTGAGATCGGACTGTTGACCACTGGAGAAGAGAGAAGGAAGGCCTATTCCCCTTCTACGCTGTAGGAAGGGAGAGGAAAGGGGCGGGGGGGGGGCGTTTCTAGGCAAAATGCCGGGCCTCCTTTGCGTTTAAACCAGGGTGTTTTGCCTGCAGCGTCCAGCTTGTGGTGCATCCCAGCGCAGACGTGACCTCCACCTTGCGTGGGTGTTGGCTGGCTGACGGTGTACTTGCTGTCCCTGCGGATGCTGAACGGATGCTTTAGGTTAAGCGCTGGGGAGAGAAGGGACCATTTTGTAAAGGTCCTGCGTGCATCTCCCAGGACTGCGTCCTTCTGGATTCTGGGCCTCCGTGGCACCTTGCTCTGGGCTCCTTAGCTTTCCCTCTGCGGCCCCGGCTGTGCCTTTGGGGTGGCCCCCCGGGGAAGGCGCGCGCACGGTCCCGAGCCCTGGGCGCCCGTGTGAGTTTCAAGTCCTTCCAATTCCGCGGAGGAGGGCGCGGTGCTCTGAGCCCCTTCGGACTCCCCAGTTGCCACGTATTCCCACCCCAAACTCCGGACTTTGAGTCCAGAGCCACCCTAATGAAATTAAGGGCCATTTAGATCGCCCTCGCGCTGATGTCTCCACACTGTCCCCAGCCGTCAAAGCAATTTGGCTAAGCCGGGACGGTGGCCGCGCCGGCCCGCAGGGCCCCGCTGCGTCTCTCTGTCGCCACGCCGCCCCGGCCGGCGTCGCTATCGGCCAGGGAGGCGGCCGGGCCGCGGCGGCCGGAGATTAGAGCCGCGCGGCCCGGGGTCGGGGAGCCGCGGGGTCCCGAGCTTTTCGCCCCTCCCCCGGCCGAGTCGGGCCGCGCTCCCCTCCCCCTCCTCCAGGTCGGTTTCAAGGGTTGGCCCGAGAACCCTGCCCCAGGGTCATCCAATCAAAGACGCTGAGACTACCTCCGCCGCTCAGTTTGCAGTCCTGGGGAAAAAGCAGGCCAGATTTTTCAGCTCGTGAAACGCGGCAGTTCGCCCATTCGGTGGGTAGAGATCAGAACGTTTTGAGCTACCAGCTTCCCGGGAGCATCGAAAGCACGGCGCCATCAGAACAACAAACTCAGTTTTTTTTTAGTAAAGATGCTCATCTTCTCTGGATAGTTCCGCTCCAGCAAGAGTGTGGTGACTGCAGACCCCCTCCTAATATTCACAGTGGTGGTTGTAATAAGAGCTGCAACAGTGAGACCCCCCACTAGTCCCTGGGACCCCCCTCCCCAAGACATGGAGAAGATAGAAAGGAAGGAGAAAAATATTCCCCCCAAAGCAGATGCCACAGTGCTGTCTGGGGCCAGGTCTGGGGATAATTCCGGTGGCAGATCCTGAAATATTGTGAAGTTGGAGACAAGGAATCTCAAGGGCAACCAGACCCCTGTTTGATGTTAGGGGTGGGGTGGGTGCTTCCCTCCTGCCCAACTCACATCCTTAGAGTCTCCTCCTCCCCACCGTTTTCCTCTCTTTTTCCTGCGATATTTCTTCCAGTTCTGCAAATGCTTGGTCTCTTCCTTTGCATCTCTTTGAGCCTTTTTTCCTTGGGGGGGGGGTAGTTATATATATATATATATATATATATATATATATATATATATATATATATATATATATGTATGTTTGTTTAGTTGTTTCTGCTGTCCTTTCCTTCCAAAATTGTTGCCCAGGCTTCCTTGAGGGGGGCACCAATTCCTTGCCCCAAACTTGCTTCACTGCCACTGGGGGGGGGGACATGCCCTACGCAGGGAGTTAATTTATTAAACTAACTTTATTAAGCATTCTGATTTACTGCTGTGTGTGCTTTGGGTAGATTCCTGGAATACTACCCTGGCTTTTTCATATGGAAATTGTCATTTTTGAAATGTTTCTTTTTAATGAAATCACTGGCTTCTTTTCAAAAACAGGAGAAAAGAAATGGGACCTTTTTTCCAAGAACCTATATAAGGAACATAATTTTGGGGTGGAGAGTGAGGTTTTATGGAAACAAAGGGGTTTGATTTTTCTTACAATCTCATTTTCTTTATTATTTTTAGATTATTCTAAATTCCATGCACAAATACCAGCCAAGATTACACATCGTGAAAGCGGACGAAAATAATGGATTTGGCTCAAAAAATACTGCGTTCTGTACCCACGTCTTTCCTGAGACTGCGTTTATTGCGGTGACTTCCTACCAGAACCACAAGGTAAGCCCAGTACCCAGGAACCGGCGGGCCTGGGGCCGCCCACTTGTTTGCATGAATCGCAGTGGTCTCCTGCTAAAATCTTTAGCTTTATGGGCACCTTTATTCCTCAGCACAGTGGGCACTAACTTCTGCTTCAGTGGGCTGGGGCAGGGACAGAGCTGCAGCCTAAGGATCACAGCTGTTTGTACTACATTCATGCGGTTGGCACGAAAGTCACACGTACACACACACACAGCCGAAATAGAAACGAAATTATCAAACCATAGATGACCACGTGGTATCAATGCTCGGTACTCAAATGTAACAAGGAGGCATCTCGCTGCAGTCGTGAAGTGATCAGTGAGAAGAAAGGTCCCCGTATTGGCTGGCTCCGTGCTCTTGGGTGGGGACCTGGTGCCACCCTTCCTGGGACCGCCTTTTCTGTGGGGGGTCAGTCTCCTTCCCTCCTGCACTCTGCCTTTTGGATGCATTTCAATTCCAATCGGGACAGGTGGCAAAGTTGCTGGAAACCTTGAGCTTGGGTTTTCCCAGATGCTTCCTTAATTGTTTCAGTGATTACTGACCCTGGACCACATACTAAAGCAAGGTTGGCATTGCTAAAACAAAAGCAAAAACTGAGCAACCTGTGTCACCAGCTGCCTGGATCAAAGCTTTGGGGACTTAAATATGATCCTGCAAAAACACAGCTTGGTGAGGGGAGGCATGCACGCGACCAATGCATCATTTGGTGGCCGTAGTGTGGTATAGAGGTGGGATGTCGCAGGTGGATTGTGTCACTGTCAGACCCCCATGCTGTTCGAAATCCAGGCCCCGATTTGGGCCATTCAAGGCTTGACCGTGATGTTGGAACAGGGTGCCCCATAACCGCAGGTTGGGGGGAGTATCTTCTATTCTTGCTCAAGAGAAAGGGCTTGTCTTGACTCGTCATGGTTCATGTCTGTTCTTTAGAAACCTGAGTGCATGTGGATTCACTTTATTGGGAGGGAGGGCAGGACTGAATGATTCCTAAGCCTCGTTATGGAAAGATCTGGAATCGGGAAAGGCAAGATATAGGGTTGGGGAGAGGCAGCTGCTGCTGTGGGACTGTAGACTGTTGGGAGTATTATGAAGTGATTTGGGGTTAGAGGGCTGTGGGAGGGGAAAGTAGGGGGTCCATATGGGATCAGTGAGGGCGGGTCATGTGGACGACTTACCGAGATGGACATGGGGATGGGGTGCCGCTCACCCTCTACAGCTCCTATCCCTCCTCAACCTGCAAGGGAAGAGTGGGGTGGAGGGAAGGTATAGGGACTGTGGAGCCAGGCAGGAGAGGCCAGGGTAGGGTGAGAGATGGGCTTAGCACCCTAAAGCCTCCAGTCACCCCTTGAAGGTCATTTCATGCAGGCTGTGTGTTGGTTAATCCCCCCCCACCCCCTGCCCCCATGAAACCAGGGCAGTAACGAAATGCTGCGGGTAATCTCCAAATTCAGGTTGTCAATGACCAAGGCAAGCTGTGACGGATGGTCACTTCCAGGCCACACGGCCTGTCTGGGATCCCAGGCCTTGAGAGAGCTTCCTTTCAGCAGAAAACTCACTCTCCCCCACCCCACCACCCCCATGCAATTACTTTTTAAAGGGAAAGAAGGATTCTTTTTTTTTTTTTTAAGTTCTTCCCACTCATTGAACCAATAAGTGTGAAAAAGTAAGGTCAAGTGCCCTGAAAGTTCCAGCACTGTTTCAGGCTTGAGACTGACTGCTAGAAACCTGTTTCCTGGATGGCTGCTGTAAACCTATGTTTAACTTTGTGGTGATGGCCACAGGGCAAAAAAAAAAAAAAAAAAAGGAAAAAATAGCAACCAGGACGCTCAGTTCCCCATATATATGTATGCTTAGAGCCTCCTAGTTCTGACAGAGGATCCAAAAATATGTTGGATTTTTTTTTTTTTTCTGCCAAGGAAACCCATGTTCATCCACAGAGGAAAGGAAGTGATAGACACATGAAAGTGATCTGTTAAAGAAACACGTGGGTGTTCAGGTCTTTTGGGGGAAATTCCTAAGTTCTGTGTAGTAAAGATCTTAGGGGTCCATCAGGAGTGGGTAGATCTGGGGGACCACGCATTCTTTCTCTGTTTATAGCTTTATTGAGACATAACTCTCATACAGTAAACTGCACTATTTGAAGTATTCAATTCGCTAAGCTTGACATATGTGTATACCCATGAAACTATCATTGTAGCCACTTAGGGACATACTCAACACCCCCTAGATTTCTATTTAAAAAAAAAAAGTCTTCTCCAAGGAATATATTTGGTGATCTGTGTGAGTGGAGTGCCTGTCCAATGGGGTGTGTATGTGTGAGTTTTGAACACAATCTAGGAGATTGTGTATCTAAACGCTCACAGGTCTCAAAACGTGGGTCTCCAGGTATGCATTTGGATATATGTATTTTTTTTGTTTTTGTTTTTTCTTCCAGTTTTATTGGGATATAATTGACATACGTACTGTTTGAGTTTCAGGTATACAGCATCATGCTTTGACTTACCTACATCATGAAATGATGACCATGATCAGTTGAGTGATGGATATAGGTGTATTTGAGGATCACACAGGAATTACTGATTTTCTTCATTGGTTGGGCCAGGGAGCCCGGTTGTGCTGTACGTATAGGTCTTTTTAGCCAGCCTGACAATCCAGAAGAGGGATTTCATAGGAGACCACTTTCAGTCACTCTCCCCCATATGAGGTTTTCCCCAGTACTTAGTTACTGAGTACCAAAGACACCTATTTTCTTTGTCAGGAGGAAGTCTAAAGCAATGGATTTTTCCAGTAGAATCCAGGCCCTTGCAGACATTCCCTGCATGGATATATGATGTGTGACTTAAATAAGCAAGTCAGGTTGAGTGTGATTTGTGGACTCTGTTTTGTTACTTTATTGTCCCACCTGGACGGGATGTTGAGACTCCTGACTTCATGGGTAGAAGCCACCTGAGCTGTTCCTCACCCTCCTGTAGGGTTAGGGTGAGAGTCTGCAGGCAGACTGCCTGAGTTCAAACCCATTTGACTTGGGCAGATTATTTAACTCAGTTTTCCCCATCTGTAAAATGGGGATAAGAAGAGAATTTTTTTTTTGTTGTTGTTGTTATTGTCTTTGTGGGGATTAAAATGAGATAATCCGTGGAATGTGTTTTGTGCAGAACCTGGTACAGAATCAGCACAGTGTTAGTGATGATTCCATTGATCGACTACTTAACTGATCAGTTTATTAACAGGGCAACTCCATCCAAAACGCGCGTGTTGGAAAACTCTTTGCCTACCCTATTTTAGAATCTGAAAGACTGAGATTTTTAAATAAGTTCTCATTACTGTGGTTGAAACACAACTACAAATGTTAATGTTTGTGGTTTAGTTGCTTCATTCCGTGGTTGCGTTGTCAGTCCAAGGACTGTTTGCCCAGCGTTATGCTTTGGATAAGTGCGCAGGGAAAGAAAAGCAGTCTATGAGATTAAATTGCCAGGACAATTTGGAAAAATGCGAGCCACCAATTTTGGGTCCAAAGGGCTTAGTGCCTCCAGACTGATTTGGAGGCAGGTACCAGGTACCAGGTGGAGGCAGGTACGCGGCCGGGTTCTTTTCTCACGCTGCTGTCACACACCTGTATACCACGGGGTTCCAATGACACGACATATTTCCTGATCCCAGCTGTGATCCCAAGCTGGATTTGGGAGTTATTTCCCCAGATGGTTGACAGCTTGAGAAAGATATTTAAACGCTCGACTCTTCCCCAGCGACGTTTACTCTGTGAAACATGTTTTTGTAAGTTTTGCGCTGCAGTTGTCAGCAGCTCCCAGAGCAATCCCTAGAAATATTTAGGTGTTAAAAAAAGGTCACATGGGCATTTCATTTCCCTGCTTCTGCAACAGTGGCTTTGTATGCAAGCATGTCTCTCCCCCGATATTAACTTACTTTGCCATTAAAAGGCACTTTCCTCCTGCTTAAATCATTGTGTATGGAGCCTGTATTTATGAGGTATGAGCTTTCTGCTTGGGACCAGGAAAAGAACCCCTAATAGAGAGACATAATTAAGACTTTTGGCCTCCGCGAGGGTTTTTTTTTTTTTTTTCAAAAGTGAGAATTCACAACAATTATTCTCATTAATTTTTACAACCTCTGTCTCACTGGTTGGAGCTGGCATTTATATTTGTTTTCCCCCCCACGCGTGCCCCTCCCCCGGATATCCGGTTTTATGCTTATTTTGGAGGGAGTATATTTGTATGACGAATGGAAGTCAATTTCAGTGGAGCCTTTGGGTAGAACTCAGACATCCAGGTGTATCGGTTTATGTGCCCGTGAGTGACTAGCTCTGTGTTAGGAAGGGAATATCAGAGACAGGGTTATGGTAAGTGAGGGGCCAAGTATGAAATAAGTATGAAATCAGATGGACATTTTTACCTGCACCTAAGCTTGCATGTTAACGTTTCTCACGGGTAATTCTTATGTCCAGTAGGCATCTGCACCAAGACATAGGTAAGATCCACACACCTAAGTGTACATCTAGCAAACTGTGCGTATTTTTGGAAGCTATGGTGATAAGAGCAAGAATTAGGTAGTAGTTAATCTGTTTGAGGTGCAAAGAATGGGTTTGAGCAAAAAAATTTTGTTGATAAAATACCAAAGCCACCCTTTTCTTTTTTTTTCTCAGGGTAATTTTTTTTATCCTGAGCTCTTGGTGGAACAGTGACGTCATGGAATAGGCATTAATTCAGCCGTGATGCCACACCCTCATTGTCTTACTGTCCTCAGTATATTCAGGGGCTGCCTTCCGTCACGGGGTGGGTGGGAGGTACAGAAAGCGGGGTAAGGATTCCCTCCACCCCTTTTAAAAATGATCTAATTTTTACTTAACTTTTTGAGAATTCCCCTCTCCCCCTTTAAAAAATGAGTTATGGTCAATTGGGCTGCATTTTATTGTCATAAAACCGGAGTGAGAAAGAAAACCCCACTAGGTGATGGGCTTTTGGACTCAGAACTGGCTTGAGGAGTACACATGTTCAAGACTGTTTTCCAAAGAGATTTTTTATTTTTTATTTTTTATTGCAGTATCGTTGATCTACAGTATGTGCCAATCTCTGCTGTTTTCCACAGAGATTTTACAGACATTTCTACTCATTCTGAAGAGTTAATTCAAAATCAGAAAGTTGCAGGAATGAGTACCGTTAAAAAAAATGAAGGAGGAGGGAATGTGTATACATAGACATACCCAGACATATTTAAAAAGTTTTAAAATTGATTTTATTTTTTGGAGCAGTTTAAGGTTCATAGTAAAGTTGAGTGGAAAGTACAGAGAGTTCCTGTCTACCCTCTGTCCCCCTACATGTACAGCCTCCCCTGCTCCCAGCCTCCCCCCGACCCAGAGTGGGACATTTATTACTGTTGATGAACCTACATTGACACACCATCACCCAGAGTTCGTAGTTTGTGTCAGGGTTCACTCTTGGAGTTGTAGAATCTGTGGGTTGTTTTTTTTTTTTTTTTGGCTGTGCCATGCAGCCTGTGGGATCTTAGTTCCCCGACCAGGGATGGAACCCGTGCCCCCTGCAGTGGAAGCGTGGTGCAGTGGAAGCATGGAGTCCTAAGCACTGGACTGCCAGGGAAGTCCCTAGACTCTGTGGGTTTAGATAAATGCATAATGACACGTCTTCACCACGATGTATCCTACAGAATCGTTTCACTGCCCTACAAATCCTCTGCGCTTCTCTCGTTCATCCTTCCCTTCCTCCTAACCCCTGGCAACCACTGATCTTTATGCTGTTTCCATAGTTCTGCCTTTTCCAAGATGTCATACGGTTGGAATCACATAACATTTAAAAAATGTTAATTTTACATATATATTTTATTGTGAACACACACACACACACATATGTAGTAATTTTATGTTCATGGTAGAGCCTTGGATTTAGAAGGAAACTTTATAAAACCACCTCTTCCAGAAAAATGAACAGACCAGAATGCTTGCCCCCAAATGGACAAATTATGGGTGCGTTCATTAATTACGCCTAGTTTCTCAAAGCAGCTACTTGGTTTCTCAAAGTCTATAACGATACTACTGGGGGTAGAGGAGATGGTTTTGTGGGTACTTGAAGATGATGGAATCACAGAAAAAATGGTTCTTGTTCCAATTATCTTTCTATTCATTTATCAGAGAGGAGTCTTACTTCAATACCAGTTTATCATAAATACTTCTCTAAAAGTGTTGAATTTCCCCTTGCAACAAAGAGAAGGCAGGCCTTAGGTTTGGAACTTTCCGTGGGTACTAGGAGAGGGAATTTTTTTAAAAATTTAATTAATTAATTAATTTTGGGCTGCATCGGGTCTTAGTTGTGGCATGTGGGATCTTTCGTTGCAGTGCGCGGGCTCTCTAGTTGTGGTGTGCGGGCTTAGTCGCCCCGTGGCATGTGGGATCTTAGTTCCTCGACCAACGATCGAGATAGTTCCCCAACCAGGGATCGAACCCGTGTCCCCTGCATTGGAAGGTGGATTCTTAACCACTGGACCACCAGGGAAGTCCCAGTAGAGGGAATTTGATATACTTATTTTCTTTTTATTGACTAGCAAGTGATTCCACTTTGACATATAGAGAAGTGATATAATTATTTTTATAATATAAATTTAAATCAAAAGTGGTTTGATTTAAATAAAAGTATTAAGCAGACCAGTGAACAGGGACTATATAGATACGATAATGATGGTGAAGGTGACCTTTGAATGACTGGCCTCTGATGAATGCTGCCCGGGTTTCCATAAAGTGATTTGATATGTAAAAATTCAGTTCACACACAGCTTTTAGGAAATACTTCTGGCAAACTCCACAGGGATGCACTCTTTTACTTAGACCTGCTACTTGTACGCTCACGCTAACAGAATATGTGTTGATGGTTTCCATGAAGGTTCTGGACCTTGAACCAAAGACCCTGTTCTATCACTAAGTTTTGTATAGTGCAACAAAAATTTCCAAGAAGAGGGCTCTCTCTTCCTTACTTAGACAATTTTTTTTTTTTTTTGCCCTACCGTGGGGCATGCAGGATCTTAGTTCCCCGACCAGGGATCGAACCCCACTGCCCCCTGCAGTGGAAGCACGGGGTCTTAACCACTGGACCGCCGGGGAAGTCCCCTTACCTAGACAATTAAAGAGGTTTGAAGCTGTTTGGTAGCTATCGTATATGTTATAATTTTATATGTTGGTCTATATTTAATTAGACACCATTTTCCACCTGAGCTAGCAAACTGTATTTGTGAAACTATGAAATGAACATGAAATGAGGCATAGTAGGATTTTGACAACAGTAATCAAGACCTTCCCAATGGAGATTGCCACGCTGCAGGAAGTTGACACCGTGTCAACATGGTACAATTTTCCAAGGAGCAGGGGGTGTACCAAGTGTTGAGGCCAAGATTGTGTTTGAAACACAAAATGCTACGATTTAGAAAAAAAAAAAAAAAAAAAAAAAAGCCACTCCAGCCGGAATGATGCAGAGTAGGACTCCAGTTAATGGGCAAACTGAGACCAGGTTTTCTTCCCCTTTTAAATACAATCTGATCTAGGACATTTTTCAAAGCCTCCTTTCAAATGACATGGTGGGTCCCATTGATGTGACTGGCTTAACTTGCTTCTTTGGGTTGCCAGAGGTTGCGTTTCCATGACACTTATTAGCCGGGTCCCGAGGTAGTCTTGTGACAATCAAGTGAAAACGGAACTCTCTCTCTCTCTCTCTTCCCTTCCTTCAGATCACCCAGTTAAAGATTGAAAATAATCCCTTTGCCAAAGGATTCCGGGGCAGCGATGACATGGAGCTGCACAGAATGTCGAGAATGCAAAGGTAAGAACCGGCTCCCCGCCTCTGCACTCCCCACCCCCACTGATAACCCAGGTGAGCCAACAGCACCAGAAGAGCAGACACAGAGAAATGGGGCCCTCTTTGCCATCAAGAAAAAGGAGAAAGAGCCTCTGCAATCCCACTTTCTGGTAACCCTCCGGGTGGTTTCCTCTATCAGGCAACGTGGAGCGCGTAGCTTTAGGGGAGAGCATGTCCGAGGGAATGTGATGGTCTCCATCTGCCTCGGGAACAAAGGCTACAATCTTGTCCTCTTTCTCTGTTGTCTCTCTCCCTCAAGTGAAGTCTGCTCTCTCTTTCTTCCCATAAGTCACAGCCGATGAATGATGTTCTTTTTGGCAACAGCTCTTGATAAATGAAAGGGAAGTTAATGGCTTGAGTTCCTGGGGGTGATATACAGACAAAGTTGACACCACGTGGTGTCCCAGGCATGGGGGGATTGGAAGCTGGTGATAAAAATTGCTTGGTGTTTTTACATATCCTGTGGTCACGGTCGCTGATATGATGAATAGAAGGGGCTGTGGAGAATGGGAATTTGGTCTGATTTGAAAGGATTGTACAAGCGTTGCCAATTTTGTTAAATATTCTCTCTACCTCTTGGTAGAGTTCCAAAATAACTTACCATATGGCAAGAGAATTAGAAATACATCTTGATCCCTTTGACCATGAAAGTTTTTTTCTTCCCTTTTTGGTGGGTTTAGTATTTCAAAATAAAATGAGGTCATTTAGGAAGCTTTTCCTTATCCCTTCTGGAAGACACGAAAAGGGAGAGTTGGGCAAATGGACAGATGTAGTCATTCAAAGGAGGACAAGAGACCTAAGAAAGGGAAAGAGAGATAGGCCGCAGCTTTGTGGTTTGAACATTGGGTTTAGAAATACATGCCATGGAAATTGTTTTCAGATAGCGGGCTTACCAGATCTAATTTTGCATGCTCTTAAAAAATAAATAAGCCATTATCTTCAGATGGGACACGTACACCACACTCATATGAATTCCTGCATTCATAACTGGTTTTCTTCCCAATTGTGGATTTGTAAAGATGCTTTTTGTGGCGAAAATAACCAAGTTCTTACATGATTATTTAGAAACATTTTTGGCTTTACGTGTCTACATTTGGGAACTGGAGTTGGGTTTAATCTATGGCCGTTGGAAAGGTTGACAACAAATACCACTTAAAGGTGAAAGAGGCCAAACTATTTTCAGCCGTAGGCGCGGGATGCCAAGTTTTTATTTCTATGGTGTCTAAACCCCCATCCTATCCTGACGGTCGTCTGTCATCACAGCAGCTTCGCCGTTGATGGACAGTGTCATCTTGGTCCTCCTGCAGGTAGGGACTGGTTCCAGCCTGCAACTGAAGACCTTCTTCCCTCTCCCACTTCTTCCCTACTTCCCACAAGGTCAAGAGCAGGTGGGATCATGGGTTTAAGGTGTTGCGAGTCGCCCCCACAATCTTACCCAGTCACCAGGTCCTGTTGATGCTACCTTCTTACCATATCTCTCAAGTCGCCTCCTTTCTCCATCCAGGCTGCCTATTCCAGCCACCACCAACCTCACCTGCTGCAGCCTCCTAACCTCTTTAGACCTGACGTCAGCTCTGTTCCCCTCCCGGACGTGCTCCAGGCAGCTGCCAAAGACATCTTTGTACAACGCAAATCAGACACGCTTACTGCACAGCCTAGAACACTGCCAGGCCTCCTATTGCTCTCAGTGTCAGGTCCAGACTCCTTGGTGTAGTTGACCACGCCCTTCCCATCCAGCCTTGCCACGCCCCCTAGCTTTGTTGCTCACCAGCGTACCCTCTCCCTTTCAATCATGCTGAAGGAGCTGCTCCAAGTCTGTCTTCTTTCCATTATTTTTGGCCCTTTGAACACCACAGTTGGTCCGCCTCTGTCTTTCTCCCCTCCTCTTCCACCTCCTGCCCATCACTAAAGCCTCCTTGTAGCTATTTCTTTCTCCAAGAAGCTTCCCCTGGCCACAGACTGCGTAGTCAGGGTGTGTCTATTCCCAAGAGCCCTCACTGCTTTCCTTTGTCAGGCCGGGGCCCTGTGCTCTGGAAGCTGGTTGGACAGATGATGGACATCAAAGGAAAGGCAGGTGGGGAAGGACAGGTGTTTGAGAGCTCACACGTCAGCGATCCTGGGGACTCTCTATTACAGCTCTGAACAACACGGCTGGTTAGATATTTAGGCAGATGACTGTACTTTGGTCTGAACGGGCTGCCCTAACCATCCCCTAGTTACTGCAGATTGGCTGAGGGGTCCTTTCCGGGTAGGCCCTTGGAGATGGAAGGAAGGCAAGGTGGTTGGTCCTCAGGAGTCAGTGATTGACGTGTTGGATCGAAACTCTCAGCCTCCGAGCCACGTGTGTCTTTGTGGCCGCGTTAGGAGTTGTGCTGGGGAACAGGGAGTGGACAGGGTCATGCGCGCAGTTCTCTAGAGATGGCCCCTGGGGAGGAGAGGGAGCAAAGCAGAGAGGCTCCAATAGGCTTTGGAGTCAGACAAACCTGGGTTCAATCCTTGCTCTGCGTTTATCGGCATGTGACCTCAGGCAAGCAATTTCACCCCACGGAGCCTCAGTATCCTCATCTGTAAAATGGGCATAAGTAAATATAGTGTCCCCTTTCTAGGGTTCTTGTAAGAATTATAGGAGAAAATGCCTGAAGAGTGCTTGGTTCCTAGACCACACTCCAAAAAATGATCCAAGCTGGGGAAAACTCCTCATGACTCCCAGTTTTGCCCTTGTTCAGAATTTATTCTGGGCTGTGGTCCCAACTCCCAGCTCGCAGTAGGTAGTGACAAGTGGGGAAGATGGCTCTCCGGAGACGGCTGTGATAACAGCCTGGCTGGAACGGCAGGCTCACTGTTGATCTTGTAATCCTGTTTCCTGTCCCCCACACACCCGGTGACAGCTGGCTCAGGGAGCAAAGCGGGAGGAATGAAATTTCCTCTAATTCCAACAATCGGACGAAGGGAGAAGGGTGGGGTTAAGGAGGGTTGAGCCTTCACTCGCAGTGATCCCACATAAATAACGTTTGGATTAGCTTGGCCAATGTCTGGGCACTCACCTCCCCCTCCTCTCTCTTCACCCAGCAGTCTGGGTTTGGAACATGCAGAGGGTGTCTTAGTTTTCCAACATTGATGTACGGTTTCTAGTTACAGAAGTAGTAACTGCTTATTCTGAAAATGGGGGCGCGAAGGGAAAGCACAAAGAAGAAAATAAAATCATTCCACAAATCCTGCCTCTAGCCGGCTGATTAAAGTACATGCCAAGGTTATTTTGAAAGGTTAGTCTGTGGGTTAAAAACATCTTATCCCTAAAAACCAATATTTCCCAAATTGCAGTGTCCCCTCCCCTGGTGAGAGATGAGATGATTTTAGAGGTTTCCCGCAGACACACAGTTGCATCAGGCTGATTTCATAGACAGTATTGCTTAGAATGCGACTAAGTTCATTTTTTTTTTTTTTTTTTTTTTGGCCACGCCGTGAGGCATGTAGGATCTTAGTTCCCTGATCAGAGATTGAATCTGTGCCCACTAGGCGCAGAGTCTTAACCACTGGACCGCCAGGGAAGTCCCCGAGACTAAGTTCTAAGGAAGGAAGGGAAGAAGGAAAGGAAAGAGGAAGGGAGGGAGGGAGGGAGGAAGGATGGAAAGTTAAGGCTGATTATTTAAGGAAAATATTAACTAAATGGCAGGACAGCTGGTGAACATTGTCAAGGTGATATGCACATTGCAGAAATCTGGGAGTTGCACCTAAATAAATGCTCACCTTAATGAGAAAGTGTGGGAGCTTCACTGTCAAAGGTGAACAGGAACTTCATTGGCTTATGGGGCCAAGGCCAGGGCCCTGGGGTTGGGGAGGGCACCTTTATGGAGAGGATGGGATCCAGGCATTGCCCCAGCAATGGGATTTGAAACTGTTGGGAGGAAGGGTTTTCTGGGTTGGATCAGGGAAGGAATGGACCGGGAGCTACCTGTCTTGGGCTCTGGAGGAGGCGTCAGACTCTAAAGATCTCTGAAAGCCGGCTGGCGTGGCACTATGGCAGGGAACACCATTCCTTAGAAGCGTGGGGTTCTAGAGGTAGAAGGGATCCCGGGAGGTGGCATCTGGTCCCAACTTCTTCCTTTTGCGGAAGGGGAAACTGCGGCCCAGACACTCTTTTATTCAGTTTTTGATCTGTTGCTTGCTTCTCCAGCTAACACACATTGATTCAGGGCTTACTCTATGCCAGGTCCCGGGGATGCAAAGGTGAATCCGTGCATCGAGCAGAGCCTGCTTTACCATGCAGGGTCCACTGATGGTAAAGCAGGCTCTGGAGCTGGGGTCCAGGCTATCACGCTGGTTAGCCCCGGGGCTCCCCTACTCCATGGAGCTTCTATCTCCTCATTTGTAAAATGGGAGATAATTATAGAACCTACCTCCAGAGCTGTTGCAAGGATGAGATGAGGTAAAGCGGGTGTCCTAATTACTATTGCTACGAAACAAATTACTGCTCAATTTCACATGGACGGGCTGCGAAGTCCTGCGCTCTGAGCTGTGCCGTCAGCTGTGTGTGTGTGACACTAAATCCGGGACAGCCAGAGCTCTAGCACTTAGCTTCCGACGCCTCCACAGCCCACTCAAGGGGGAGGAGGTACTGGCAGCCTCGGTCCTTCCATGGGGAGCTCAGAGGCCGTCACAGTGCGCCAGATTTCATCCACTTGCAACCCGCTAGCCCTCGGGAATGCTCCCTCAGTGCTACTTATGGTGGAAAGACCAGGCATCGCTTGCTGTCACTATGCATGAGGTGAAACAGGAAGTCCCAGGGAAACACTTTGGTTTAGTTCAGGATTTGTGGGTCGGGAATTTGGGAAGGATACCTCTGGGCAGCTGTTGCTCGCCGTCTGGTGTTGGTGGGGACGGGGCAGGTATCTGAAGGCCAGACGAGGCTGGACGTCCAAGCTGGCACACCCCAAGACCCGCAATTGACTCTGGCTTTTGGCTGGGAGCCCATCTGGGTTGTTCACTGGAGCGTGTGCAAGTGACCTGTGGGGAATCAGACTCCCTCCGTGGTGTCAGGCTGCCCCTGGAGAACCACAGGGCCTTTGCTCACTAGACCTCGGGAAGCTGTAGTGTCTTTTCTGCTGCGTTCTCTTGGTTGAACGGGACTCACCGAGGCGGACCCAGATTCCAGGAGGAGGGTCAGGGATCCTTCCTCTAGATAGAAGGAGGGTCAAGGAGTGTGCCCACATGATTTAACACTGCCCCAGGGTGCCCAGGAGTGCCTGGCGCGGGCCCTGGCCTGGAGTGACCCTGGATCATGTTAGGTGCTGAGATGGGATCCTTCGCCTCGTGAAGCCAGAGGCCAGGTTGACTGCCAGTTAAGGCGCAGAGGCCTGGCTGTGAGCTTTGTTTCTTTTGGATGGAGAGAATCCCCCCTCCGCCCCGCCAGGCCGCCACTGGTCTTTTTGGAATGACAAACCCCAGAATCTGAACAAACAGCAGCAAAGTGCTTCCTTGGGCACTTCTTGCTTTAATGCACACAGAGTGGCCGTGAGCAATGCCTGGTCTCTGGGGCACACACAGCATTTACTGAGTATTATTGGGAGGCTAGCAGAGTGCAGCGGTGGGGGCTTCAGAGCTCTTCGTGGGAGAATTGCGGTTGCCTCTCCTTCCTCACTTTTTTACTGGACTGCCGATACCTTCGCAGGAAGTCATCTCCAGAGCTGGGGTACTTGGAGTCTCTGTTTGGCTGGCCTGGATTTTGAGCCCCTCAACCAGAGAGCACATAGAAAAGCTTAGAACCCAGGATGTCCCAGGTAGAGCCAGTAGGTTGGTTTTGTCAGCCCCAGGCCGTGGACGTCTCTGCCCACCCACGTGAGAAACCCACTATTGTCCCCCACCTCTGCAGTGCATGTCACCTCCTCCTCTTCTACCTTTAGGGCGGGGCTTCTTAATCAGAATCTAAGATCCCGTTGGAAAATCTGATTAAAGCAAGGAACGCTGAAAAACTCAAAATATATAAATAGAAAAAAATGTCAAAGAATTTCAAGGGATTCATGGGGTCCGGGACCCTTCAAAGGTTAAAATCCTTCTGTTGGAGCTGTCCCTCCTTTTCCAGCCCTTCCTTCCTGATTTCAAATGAATGTTCAGCTCCCTAACCTCAGATGGCCTTTTTCAAATGAAAGGCTCAGGGCTCTTGTATTCTCATGCTTGTGGTTAAAGGTGATGGGGAAGTCCAATTAATGAGGTGTGATTTCCAAGACAGTGTTCTGGAGATGGCGTTAAATCCCCACTTCTTGCTGTACTAGGCACGTGGCTTCTCTCAGGAAATTGTGAAGTTATGTAAAACAAGAGGGGGGTTATGTTTGGGAGGCCAAGCCAGCCTAACTTGTGAATGGAGGTTTGTCCCAAGGGGTCCCATCCTGTGTCCTGGTTGTCCATCACGTCTACCATCGTTTAAGGTTTCCCGTTCATCTGCAACATTGTACCCACCCCTACCCTCCCCAGCCCCTGCCCCAGTGAACCTTCTCTTCAGGGGTAGTGTCTAAGGGCAAACCACATGAAAGCAGTGCTTCTTAAACTTTTGGCAGACATGACATTAGCTGGGGGTGGGGAGGCTCGTGAAAAAAGCAGATTTCTGGGTCTCACCTCAGAGGTTCTGAATCAGTGGCCCTAGGGAAGGGGTCCGAAACTGCCCTTTAACAAGTTATCTGATGGAAGGGTCCCCTGGTCACACCTGGATAATTTGTTTTGGCCCTACAGAATGAGCAAAGACATGCAGGTAATGTGTGATCTTATTTTCTGGAAATAGAGCTCTTGTGCTGGGCTGTTTTATAAAAAAGAACCCTTTTCTCTACTTGGTGGTCAACTTTGGCTGAACATTAGGAGTTCCTGGAGTGTGTCCCAGTGTTGCATTATGAAGAATGTAAGACATATAGGAAACATGGAAGAGTTGTATGGTGACCACCCATATGCCCACTGATTAGGGTCTGCAATGAACGTTTTGCTATATGTTTGCTCCGTCACACATCCATCCACCAATCTGTCCATCTGTCCATCCATCCATACACCTACCAATCTGTCCATTTATCTCTCCATCTATCAATTCATACACACATTTATTCTTCCACCAGTCTATCCATTCACCAATCCATCCATCCATCCATCCATCCATATTATTTTTTTTTTGGATGCATTTCAAACTCAGTTGCAGACATGAGTACCTTCCATCCTTGTATACTTCAGCAGGCATACCATTAACTAGGATTCAGTTTTTGTTCGTGATTCTCTATTTCAGGTAAAATTTACATACTGTGAAATGCACAACTAAGTGCACCATTCACTTCCTGACAAATGCCCATACCCGTGAAACCCAAGCCCGTATCATGATATAGAGCATTCCTTCACCCCAGAAAGTTCCCTCACGCCCCTTCCCAGTTAATTCCTCCTCCACTTCCCCACCAGAAACAGTCAATATTCTGATTTTTTCAAACTGTAGGTTAGGTTTGTCTGTTATAGAACTTTATATAAAAGGAATCATACAGTGTTTACCCTTTTGCTTAAGGCTTTTTCCTCCTGGGTAGCTTTAAAAACTCCCAATGTCCAGGCTGCACTGCAGAACAACGGCATCAGTATTTACATTCCCCAGGTGACTGCAGGATGCAGCCAAGTTTGAAACTCACTTCTCTGGAGAGACTTCCCTATCTCTACCCATCCCCACCTTAAGCCCTGTCTCTCAACTGTCCCATCATAGCGGTTAACGTTCTCACATTAGGAAATTGTTTTCCTAGAGACCCATCCTCCCATAGGTGTTTTTTGGTTGGTTGGTCTTTTTTTAAGGGGGAGAGGCAGACTTGTATATTAGTCCACAGAACATTTAGTATTCCTGCGGAAGTGGCTGCTTTGGGGTGACTTTGTCAAGGTCATCATTTCACTGACGGTCATTCTGCATATGACCAAGGGGCCCCCGTGCTTCCTTTCGGAACACAGGAGACCACACAACCCCTTGAGTACAGGAAGCAGTTTCAGAAAGGTCCCTGTCCCAGGTTAGTCGCGGTCCCTCTGCACTCTGGCTTCCAGAAGGACCGAGGCCCAGCCTCAGAAGGCATCCCTCTACCTTCTCATCCTCCTTCCAAAATCATTAAAAACAAAACAAAACAAAACTAAACTAAAACTAAAATCAGTAAAGTATTGAGCTCTTTAATTTAGTACTAGATACCTGGGAATACTAATTGATGTACTATTACTAGGAGCCCGCCACAGGTTTAGTTTGCTTTGATCTTTCATGACTGTAGCTTCACATCCAGCTTTTACTTGGGGCTCACAACTCAACTGTGACGGGGGCCTTGTTATCCCCATCTGCAAAGGGAGAAACTGAGGCAGAGGGAGATATCCTGAATCATCCACATAACTGGTCCAGGACTTTTCTCTCTCTTTTTTTTTTTTGAATTTATTTATTTATTTTTGGCTGCGTTGGGTCTTCATTGCTGTGCGCGGGCTTTCTCTAGGCGCTCAGGCTTCCGTAGTTGTGGTTTGCAGGCTCTAGAGTGCAGGCTCAATAGCTGTGGCACACGGGCCCAGCCGCTCCACAGCATGTGGGATCTTCCCGGACCAGGGCTCGAACCCGTGTCCCCTGCATTGGCAGGCGGATTCTCAACCACTGCGCCACCAGGGAAGCCCCAGGACTTTTCGCTTGATTCTGGAGCTGCTTCTGTAGTGTTACTCAAAACCTTTTTGTGAATCTCAGGCCCCTTCAGAGTAACCGATGCAAGTATGGACCTCTCCCTAGAAAAACTGACAAGCTCTACTCATCTGATATTAGGGGTTGCGGGGCGGTGGGGGGGCAATTCAAAGATCAGTTGAAACCCTTGCAAGGTAAGAACTTCTGCTTCAAAACATAATTGTGTGGTTTATAAGCTCGTGTTTATTGAGCAGTGTGTCCCAAATATATGCTAAGCCTTTCCAAACACTGTATCATTTGACCATCCTTAGAGGCGGTGAATCTGATATTCCCATTTTACAGACAAGAGACTGAGGCTCAGAGAAAGGAAGAACTTAGCCAGCCCCACAGTGGCCAAGTTGGTGACTGGGTACCAAAGGAAGGCACATCCACACAACCTGATTTCTTTTTTTTTTTTTTTTTTTTTTTTTAAATAAATTTATTTATTTTATTTACTTATTTTTGGCTGCGTTGGGTCTTCGTTGCCGTGCGCGGGCTTCCTCCAGTTGTGGCGAGTGGGGGCCACTCTTCTTCGCGGTGCGTGGCCTTCTCATTGCTGTGGCCTCTCCTGCTGCAGAGCACGGGCTCTAGGGTGCACGGGCTTCAGTAGTTGCAGCACGCAGGCTCAGCAGTCGTGGCTCGCAGACTCTAGAGCGCAGGCTCAGTAGTTGTGGCACATGAGCCCAGTTGCTCCGCGGCATGTGGGATCCTCCGGGACCAGGGCTCAAACCCGTGTCCCCTGCACCGGCAGGCGGATTCCCAACCACTGTGCCACCAGGGAAGCCCAACACACAACCTGATTTCAGAGCTGCAACTTGAAATGACCACCCTGGTATGAACTTATATAGAGATTTAAGAGGTTGCCAACCAAGCTTGTCATAAATGGTGGGTGCTTATGGCTAGAGAGGGCAGTGTCTTTGAGTTTCTTTTTTCTTTTCTCTTTTTTTTTTTTTGGCGCGGCATGCGGCATGCAGGATCTTAGTGCCCCCTGCAGTGGAAGCTCAGAGTCTTAACCACTGGACCGCCAGGGAAGTCGCAGTCTTTGAGTTTCTTGCTGTCCCTTACATCAGACAGCCCTGGTTCAATCAATGGTGGGAAATTCACGTTACTTCTTTGTGTCCCCCCTGGCCTTGCCAGCGAGATGGAACAGCCAGCGTTCACCGTGCTTTTCTCCAGCTCACTGGTGTGGTGAGATCTGAGTCATAAAACGGTCGAGAAGCACTTTGTAGAGAAGGAGGAGGGAGCGATTCATTATTTGCAGAGCAAAAACCCACTTGGGGTGAGCTGCCTCCTGTCCCTTGAGTGTCCACACACGTTAGATCAGAATCGCTTCCCCAAGCCTATCAGAAAGTTAATAAACCGGGAAGGCTCTCATGGGATTTTGGGCCCCCCCCCCTTTTCATTTTAATAGCAGTGAGTGCTAGTGAGAGGAGGAATTTGCTCTTGGAGAACAGAGATCTTACAGTCCCCAGCCTTGCCCCAGTGCGCGGCTTTAGTCGTTTGAGAAAGGCTGCCAGAAACTGAGTAAGCCTCGCCAGGGGAAAACAACAACCGAAACCTCCCAGCACCCCAGAACCTCTGCCACCTGCTCCCGTGAAAAGGCCAATTCAGTCGGCTGCAGTGGAAAACATTCTCGGGGCCGTTCGTTAGCAGGCTGCGATGCCGTTTGGCCGTGGATTTCAATATTCCCTTGTAACGTTTTACAACCCAGACCCGGCGACAATGGTGTCATTCATTGCATCCGCTCACGTGGAACAGAATGTGAGAGGGAGGCGGAGCTGGGGAGAAGCTGGTCTGCAGCCCTGACACCCAGGGCGAGCTGAGGTACTCAGGACCCTGGTTGGTGTCCAGACTGGGCAGAGTGTGTCTGTGTCTGCAGGAGACAGCGGAGAGCGGTGGGATTTGACATTTGGTAAAGCAGGATTGATTGACAGTTTGACCGGTAAAGGTTGATGGTGCCTGGTGTAGCCAATATCTAACTCTGGCATCATAGAGGAGGATGTCATATGTAACAGAATGGTTGTGTCATCTCAGCAGCGATGGGAAGGCAACAATTCCCTATTATCAAGTATAAGTTGGCAAGAGCTTTGGAATAACCCTGACCTGGAGTGCAGCTCAGCTTTACCTCTTCTTAGCTGGGTGATCCGGGGCAAGTTGCTTAACCTTTCTGAGCCTCATTTTCTCTACCTCTAAAGTAAATCTAATCATACTGATGAAATGGGATTCTTGCCAGGATCAGGTGAGGGAAAGCGTGTAAGTCAACCAGTACAGTGGCTGGGACATTAGGACGTACAGAGAGAACAACGTGGATGATGAAGAGGAAGATGAGGATGAGGATGGTGGAAAAACAGTCCCCAGTTGCTGCCCTCTTCCCAGACACACGAGGGCTTTTCAACTTTCACTTTAATTCTCTGGTGTCCTGGATTCTTCAATGATGCTCTCCAACTGTGGAGGAAAATAGTCTATCTCCTCATCACAGGGACTTTAGAGGCTTTTGCTGTGTTGCTACTCACTGAGTTCCTTTGATTGGTCCATTGATGAGCCCAGGAAAAACAATCCCGGGAATTCCCTGGCGGTCCAGTGGTTAGGACTTGGTGCTTTCAATGCCAAGGGCATGGGTTCGATTCCTGGTCAGGGAACTGAGATCCCGAAAGCACTGTGGCCAAAAAAAAATATGCCAATGTTGTTTGTTGGTACCATTTTCTTCTCTTTGCCTCTGTAACCCCATCCTGATTGAGAAGTCACTGTACTCTTCCATGCCTCAATTTTGACACCTGTCAGATGGATTTGGGGATGTTGCATTTCAGGCATCAAGAAAGATGTGCGTGATTGATGGTGGGAATGATGTTTCAAGTTCTTCAGAGAGGAACAAACTGAGAGGGACAAGTGGTTATTGGGATAATATGCCTTTCCCACTTCTGTGAGTGTTAGTAATCAAAAGCAGAATTTGGCCTTTCCAGAGAGTAATTTTGCAATTTGGCAGTGCTGGAAGGGAGAATTCCACAGAGTCCATTGATACATTCTCTTGTAAATTCCCTCAGCCAACATTTTTTAAGAGTTATTTTCTTTAATTAAAAAAATAACGGTCCCCATTAAGAATATCAAGCTAAAAGAGATTCCCCCCTTCCTGTTGGATCTCTGACAGTCCAGTACTTGAACTAAGCAAGACCTAAATAGAATTGCCAGTGAGATTTGACAACTTCTTTGTTTTTTTATTATTATAATTTTTCTTTCTCTTCTTCTTCTTCTTTTTTTTTTTTTCCATTGCGTAGCTTCAGCAGCCAAGGGAGAACTATAAAGCTAATTTCATTCCTTTCAGCCTCCTGGCCCCAGAAGGAGAGTCTGAGCAGTGGAGCTGCTCAGGATGGCTCCAGCTTTAGTTCTGAGATGACACAGGCCACGGGAAAGCTGGGCTAGGAGACCCCTGGGTGTCGTGAGGGTGTCTGTAGCCTCATGGAAACTTGGCAGACACTCCATTGTCCCCTGCCTGGTTACTCTGACGTACTTTCAGATGACAAAGGCAGGGGCCCAGGGTGGAGATGGTCATCCCCCTGAGGGATGGGAGAAGTGAGAGAGGAGTCTTGGGCCCCAAACACCCGCACCCCCAAAAGCATATTATGTTTTAAAATTGAAAGAAGTCAGTAGGAGATTGGCTAGAAGTAATTCGGGGACAGTTGGGTTAGAAATCTGGTGGTGTCTCTTTGTAGCTCTGTGATCCTGGGCAAGTTATTTAATCTGCCTGGGCCTCGGTTTTCTAATCTGTAAAATGGGAACTAAAGCAGTACCCACTTCATAGGGTCATGGAGAGGATGAAGTGGGCGCATGCAGCATTCTTCAAAATGTGCTAGGTGTAGTGCTCTTTGAACGTAAGATAATTTCAGGTCTACCTTTTGATTTTAATAGGTATTTACTTTAAATTGCATTAGAATAACTATAACTAGTACCACAAACCCCTAATTTCATGGATATTACTACTCAGAGTGAGGCAAAACATATTTAGATAAAGAATTCATTTTAAAAATGGAATAAGTTAAAGAACAGTTGGTTCATGGCAAAAATCACAGCTAAGTTCGGGAGAGGCGTTCTTACTCTGTTTAAGGCCATGGGCCTCTCTGGCAGTCTGGTGAAGCTTAGGGATCACTTCTTAGAATAATCTGATTAAATGTGTAAAATAAGATGCATCGATTGCCAAGGAAGCCAGTTATATTAAAACACAGTTGTCAAAATCTTTTCTAAATGGTGATATAGTAGTATGCGCACTTTATGAACGTCTTAAGTAACAGGATCTAGTGGCAGGTCAAAAACGACTGTATTTTTGTAGTCATCATGAGCATAAATGGTGTCTGGAGACACATACAGCTGCAACGGGATGTGAAGCTATTTTGTTTCTGTTGATGACAGTCGCTAGGGCTGCTAACCGAACCGTGGCTTGTTGCCGACACCCAAACAGAAAGAAATACTAAATTCCAATTCAAGATTAGTGAAAACAAAGACATCATTTTGAAAATCTAAGTTTACACCCCTAAGTTTTTCCCCAAAGTTAAGATCTCCAAGTTAAGGAGACAGGCTTATGGCACTGCTCCCTCCCGAGAAATTTTATGGGCTGAAAGCACGAGTCATTTTGTAACGGCAGTCACGATAGTTTCTACTATGTGCCAGACATTTTCTAGAGTGTACTGTTGGGTAATTTCAACAATCTTGAGAGGTAACTGACGCTCAGAGAGATTGTGTCTTGTCCAAGATCACACAGCTGTTAGATGGTACGTCTGGTATAGAACATATATTTTCCTGAATCTAACACCTTTATTCTTCCCACTATACCCTGATGCTTAGATACTCAAGTAAAAATCACAGCCCAGTGGGTTATCAGGGAAGGGAAGGTGTCCGGGGGACTCAGGGCTGACTGCTATGGTTTCTCCAAACTATCTCTGTATTTCTCCCATTTTGCAGATGAGTAAACTGAGGCTTAGCTAGGTCACCTGCCAACTCTATGACCTTTAGCTGAGCTCTGTGCTACAGACTTGGTGGATTGGAGAACCCATTTCTGTGGGTTGCGTGAAGAAGGGACATTTCCTGAAGGGTATCGCTAGCAGCTTTGCTGGATCCACAGATGACCGGAGATCGGATTCAAATCCTGCTCTGCCCCTCTCACTTCTAGGGACCCATCTTGGGGGAAATGCGGGGGAAACTTGGAGTATCTTCAACTTCATTTTCATTTTGCTTTCCAGCCAAGCAGGTCCTCCCCTGGGAATTTCAGCTCTGTTTCCATTGCGTTTTGCCAGGCGCGGTGGTGCGGTGGGTGGGGATGGGGGGAGGATGGATGGAGAGCCTGGAGGGTCATACGTCACTCTGGGAGGCTGTACGCGCTTCCTTTATTTGTGTATTCCTCCTAAACTAGTCCTCCCGCTCCACTGTAATAATAATTATTATATTAATAATTCATATAATAATTCTGTTAATAACTGGTAATAGTAATTATTGTTTTCAACATGGAAGTATTCATCTAAACTTCGTAAGCGCTCACTGTAAAAAGAGCCAAGCCGTGCAGACGTGCAGAAAGTAATAAGTTGATCTAAAAGGTCTCCCATAACCCCAACTTCTGGAGGGAACCTCTGGGATTCATTTCATAATCTAGACCATGTTGTTTCCTCCTTCTTTAACTTAATTCAGCTCACACAGATTTCTGAATTTGTGCATATCCAGCCTTCTCATCCTTTTCAAGGCTGCATAATATTCCATCGTTTAGCTCTATCAAAGTTGACACTACCATTAATGAGGACATTTAGGTTATTTCTGGTTTTTTTCCTTGTTACAGACAGTGCTGCAGAGAAAATCCTTATACTTACGTCTTTGGATACAGACCTGATGGCTTCTTGGGAAAATCCTTCGTAATGGGATTGCTCGCTCCATGTTATTGTATATTATTATTATTTTTATTATTATTATTATTGTTTTGGCCATGCCTTGTGGCAAACGGGATCTTAGTTTCTTGACCAGGGATGGAACCCGTGCCCCCTGCATTGGGAGCATGGAGTTTTAACCACTGGACCACCAGGGAAGTCCATGTATATTTTTAAAAATGGATGCTCTCGGGAATTCCCTGGTGGTCCAGTGGTTAGGACTCGGGGAATTTCACCACCGTGGTCCCAGGTTCAATGCCTGGTCGGGGAACTAAGATCCTGCAAGCCATGTGGCGTGGCCAAAAAAAAAAAAAAAAAAAAGGGTGATATCATATTGCCTTCCAGAAAAGATGGGCAAATCACCCTTCCATCAGCCTACACACTGTACTAGTTACTCTCCTGAACAAGATTTCCTTTCCCCATCCCAAACGTTGACAGCCCCCTCCTCTTTGTGCATGTGGGAATATTATGGGTTGGGCTGTTCTCTTCTTATCCCCCCCGGATGTTTCTCTCAATTCTCCCTGTTATCTTTGAGCTGTCCCTCCTCTCAGCTCCTTTGCAAACTCTCACTCTGATCCCTCCCCCACCCACCTGGCTTCCTTTGGGACTCTTGTGATGCTCAGCACCACTTTCTTCCTTTCCAGGAGAGGTTTCTGTTGAATTTCTCAAACTCTTAGGAGGAAAAAAATGGTCTGAAAGCTGAAGGGAAGGGAATGTGGAGGACGTATCATAAGAGTGTGAGGGACCAGATTTTGAGCACTTTGGAGGAGGCTCTACCTATGGCATCATAAGCTGAGGCTCAGAAAGGTTGTGGTCCAGAAGTCTGTAAGTGGTGGAGATGGGACCTGAATTTGCATCTGCCTGGTCTTAGTTTCCATGCTCTTTTCTCTATCTCCTTTGTCCTCCTTTTTCTTCTCCTTTTCCTTCCCTCTCTCTCTCTCCCTCTACTCTGCCTCCAAAACTGTGACAGTCGTGCTGATGGCTACCATTCGTTGTGCCAAACACCGTTTTAAGCCTTTCACGTGTATTAACTAATTTCCTCTCTCAATAACCCTTTGAACCTGGGGGGTTTTATTATCCCTTTTTTACAGATGGGGAAACCAAGGCACGGAGAAGTTAAGTGTTATGTCATTGGCGACAAGTACAGCAACTCAAAAGGAAAGTCTAAGGCACAAGGAGCAAACTATTCAGATGAGGGTAACCTAGGTTCTTACGTGACTACCCCAGGTGGTCAGCTACCATTCTTTACTAATGTTGGGCAAAGGCCGCAGCCCCACGTTAAAGATGGAGACCCAGAAGTTAAGTCTCAGTGAGCTCTCAGCTCTTTAGCTTTTGAATTAGGGAATTCAAAGACGTCTAGAATAGGTTGAAATATTTCAACTGCCATGTGTGCTTATTGATTGTTCAGAGGGGTTCTCAACTGGGGGTGCTCATTTACCTTTCTGCATATGTGTAGAACTGTTCATAAATCTACTTGCCTAATGTATAAGACATGAAAAGGTGGTGACTAAATATATACGTATAGGATAGGATGCATTGGATGCACTTGAGTATAACTGGATCTATTCATTCATCAAAGATCCCTTTGTTTCTTATTCTGTGAGTTTTCTGGTAGAGTCTTTGACCCTGTGGTTCAGCCAGTGGAAGGATCTCTATCAGGCCACTGACCAGTGTTACTTCGCATCTTCTCTCTTTCAGTAAAGAATATCCCGTGGTTCCCAGGAGCACAGTGAGACAGAAAGTGGCCTCCAACCACAGTCCTTTCAGCGGTGAGCCTCGAGCTCTCTCTGCCTCGTCCAACTTGGGGTCCCAGTACCAGTGTGAGAATGGTGTGTCTGGCCCCTCCCAGGACCTCCTGCCCCCACCCAACCCATACCCGCTGCCCCAGGAGCACGGCCAAATTTACCACTGCACCAAGAGGAAAGGTGAGTGTGACAGCCCTGCCCTCCTGGCCACTGTCTGTACTTCTTCCTTCTTTTCCTTGAAAAAAAAAGTACACATAACTACGTGTATTTATTTTTAAAATGTAAGCAATACAGAACTACATGGAGATTGTAAGAAATTCAAACCATTCAAGTAGAGCTAAAGATTCCTTTGACATGTCCCCCCCTTCCTTGGGGAAAACTTATTTGAAATGTTCAGACCCATTTATTTATTTACACTTGCACACATCCACAAATACAAAGAGTTTTGCTTTTAGTTTTAACAGTTGCTATCATACTGCATCTATTTTGCAATTTGCATTTTTTTAAACTTTAGAATGCATCGTAGATATGTTTTCATGAACTTAGAGTGGCCTCATTCTTTTTAGCTGCTGAAGAGAAAGTATTGCCCCAAAAGGATAAAGCTGAGTTTATGTTGCCACTAGTGGTCAGGGAGTGTGCTTCCAGGGAACCTCCTTGGAATTGGATGTGCCCTTTAGTTCACGTGCAGGGTTTCTCCCAGGTGGATTCTGAGCTCTTCTTTCCTTTCCAGATCAAATCAATACTGAAAAAGGCAGGGAGGGAGAGAACAAAATCACAATAGATATTTCTCTCCTGTGCATCCCCTCTTTAAATCTACTAGGCTGCTCTCTGAGACACAGCCTCGTTTCCTTTGCCAAATGAGAAATGGATGATTTTTTCCTAAGGTATCTGAGTCCAGAGGGTAGGTTAAGGAAGGAAATTTCTGGTGGCAGTTTTTCAAGGCAGAATCAAAGGCGTTGATGCGGGCAGTGGGACCAGAGAAACAGATTTGAGTCTCAACTCTGCCACCAGCTTCCTGTGTGACCTCAGGCAGGCGTTCTAGCCCTGCTGTGTGTCAGTTTCTCGCTTTGTAAATGATGCTAAGTTCCCTAGAGCAGTAGGTGCTTGGTAAGCTGGGTGACAGCTATGAAGGAATAAGTGGCAGGTATCCCTCCAGAAAGTGAGTTCTGGGAGGAAATAAAGAGAAGGCTGCTCATCTAGGTGAAGGTTTGGGATAACAGACACAAGGGGAGGGGGCCATGTAGCCTTGTGCTTACGCCCATGGTCTTCAGAGTCAGAAAAGCAAGATGAATCCTACCTTTGCCATTTTCAGATGTTTATGATTAGGGGCGAGTTACTTAGCAAACATCACTAAAAGTTACTCTAAACATCACTAGAAGTCATCTATAGGTTCGGGCCCGTGATTGGACCTGTCTCATAGACTTGGTGTGAAGATGTCATGAAATCATGCTTGTCCTGTGTTCAGCACAGGGTTGACTTAATAAACCAGCCCTGTTTCGGTCCGGCAGGCCCACGGCTCCGTCTTTAGAGTGGCCTGTTGGACCTCACAGCCCTATCAGCCAACACGACGCCTGTCAAAGCCCAGTGCCTGGTGCCTGGACCCTTTTTTTGGGCTGTGCTCGTGGCATGCGGGACCTTACTTCCCCAGCCAGGGATCGAACCCGCACACCCTGCACTGGAAGCATGGAGTCTTAACCACTGGACCGCCAGGGCAGTCCCCCATGGGTTTTCTTTAAAAAAACAAACAAACAAACAAAACCCAACAACTCACTAACCAGAACCTATGGAAAAGGATGCTTTGGCAGCTTTCTCTGGAACAGGGGTGACATGAGGAAAGGAACACGGTTTGGTGATTTGACATTTACCAAACTCACGTTTTGAAAGAGGGAAGAGCTATCATGGGTCCAAGCCTGGGGCTGGGGAGCTGACTTGGGTGAGACTGAGCTTTCCAGACTTACCTGAAGCCCATCCAAGCTCCTTGGATCTGGAAGTCCTGAGCAATATCACCCCATCAGGCCCCCTGGCCCAACTCCCAGCACGACCGCTGCCAGATGGGCTGGAGACCAGATGCCTGCAAACCTGCCTCTTCAGGCACAAGCAGGGGTTAAGAATGTCCCATGAAACACAGGTCCCTGCACAGAGGTTCTGTTTTATATTATATTTAAGGGTGCCCTGCCTAGGTTCCAGACCACAGCCTTTTCAAGAACGTTAGTAAGTAGGGACTCTTATTAACCCACTTTACAAATGGGGAAACTGAGGCCCACAGAGGGAAAATTGTGAGCTAATGGTTCTTGAAGGCAGCATTTGAACCCAAGCCTGGTCTGCAGACACTGCCTGGGCCCTGAACCACCGCGCTATCTGCCTCCATTACCTTTGCTTATGGGCTACGGTCTCCAGATTTCATCGTCCACCAGAGATCTGCTCTTGAGGCTGGGTCAAACATGCTGATTAAGAGCTCACCAGGTTTGAATTAAAGAGTTCTTTCGATTAAATTAATGCCAGACCAGCAGAAGAGGAGGAAGTTACAGAGAATCAGGGCGCTGTTTTGAGTTCAGTATTTACAGCAGCGTCCTTGTAAGTCCGCTTCTGGAGGATGCAGGGTGCAGGCTTTGAATGCAAGCCTGATGAACCTCTTTGGGTGATGTGAGCACTTGGTTTGCGTGGGGTGTTGTCCTCGAGTGAACTTGGGATCAACTTGAGGTGGCCCCTGGGGAAGCTCGAGTCAGTGGCTGGTCCGTTGCAGTATGTTCCAGCAGCTCTGACACTTTCCAGCAGTGTGGCCATGGGTCAGTTGCTTCAGCTTTCTCAACTACCTTTTCTGCAGAGTGGGGATGACAGTAGCACCTGCCCTGCAGGGTTGTTAGGAGATGAAATGAGATAATCCAGGTAGAGCACCTAAAACAGTGCCTGGTACCCGTTAAGTCCTGTGTGGAACGTGAGCTAGCGCTGCCCTTGGGAAACTCACACGGTTGCAGGCAGCTCACACATGAAACGACTCACTATAGATTTGCTTGATGACAGTGATGATCGAATGCTCGAATGCTATCACGGAGATACGGAAAGTGTTAACAAAAAGCAAAGTGGGGTATCGATTGGACTAGGGTAGGGCGTCAGGGAAGAATTTCAGCTGAGGTCTGCGGAGAGTGGGAGTTGGATAGGAGATTGGGGAGTCGAGTGGGTGTCCAGGCGTTGAGAAGAGCATGCGTGCAGCCCCTCGGAAGATGGGGAGCCCGCTCCCGCTGGGGCAGGGGACAGGAGTCCAGGGTGGTTGGAGCACAGAGCAGGGGAAGGTGATGGGAGGGAAGGCTGCCGAGGAAGGCAGGGACTAGCACGGCACCGGCCCTTGTGAGCCATTTTGGGGGGTTCGGATTTTAGCCTAACACCGATGGGCGGCCATTGGAGGGGTTTGAACCCCCGAGTGGCAGGATTCAGGTTGTGTTTTGAGGCGGTCACTTTGCTGTGATAGAACTGATGCCAGGGCCCCGTTCAGAGGCTGTTGTAGGCTCTGAGGTGTGAGATGACGGTGGCTCAGGCCAGGGTGTGCGGAGAAGAGCTGGCGATGTCGGGAGAGTCAGGACCTCGTGACTGGTTGAAGATAACAAGGTGAAGAATTGCCCCTCGTTCACGGATGCGGGCACTGAGGCTCAGAGAGATTGAGAAACTTGCCCAGAGTCACCCAGCTAGTGAGCCGCTCCGCCCCAAATTCATACATACTGAGGTCTGTGCACTTGGGGTGCAGGGCTCTGTTCACCTCTGCAGAAACCTCTGCCCTTCTCACCTCCCTCCACCCCCCAAAAGGGAGCTCCCAGGGACAGAGAACATTCCAGCCAAGCTCGGTCTGTCCTGCCTGCCTGCCTCGGAGACGACAAAAAGCAATTCATCATCAGCCTCCATTGTAAGGTGATAAGGAATCAGCCGAGGTTTCCTTCCAGTTTGGGACTCCCGTTAAGTGATAACTCCATGGGTGGCTTCCCCCGACCCCGGCCCCTGACTGCCCCACTATCTGACTTCCCCTCATTGTCTGTCGCCTTTCCAACCAGCCCAGGAGGCAGCCCCAATGAAATGTCAAAGGGCCAGGCCGGCCAGAGGGCCCCTTGTGTTTGGACCCAGCTGTCTCCAAACTATCTCTCCCGATGGTTGGAGCCAAAAAAGCTGGGAAGGTCTTTTATCAATGCCACTCAATCAAATCCAGGACCCCAGGGCCTGGGAGAGCACTTGTCTGTCTTTCTTTCCCCCTCCCACCCTGACTACCCTCCCCACAATTAGAAACCAAAGGCAACCCAAATAAAGATTTTAGCAATGCCATTTTCTGCACTGGTACGGAGAGGGAATTGGATACAGTAAAGGGTTTTGCATCTTCTCAGTCTCCGTAGTTTGTAGAGCGATTCTACCTCCTTTTCTCCACTGGATCCTCACTGCAATCTTTGAGCCATGGGAGATGCCCTCCCATCCCCATTTTGCAGGCGGGAAAATAGAGGACTAGGAGCTTGGATTCCCAAGGTTATGTGGCTGGTGAGTGGCCGATCTGGGATGCGTTCATCAAGTAAATATTAACGGTACACTTACTTTGTACTGGGCACTGTGCTGTGTGCTGAGGACAAGGGGAGAGCAAGATGGAAAAGGTCTCTGATCCCAGGAAACTTGTATTCTCACTGGGGGAGACAGGTAGTAAGCAAGTCAGTACATTTCATGGCTTCAGATAGTGGCTGAGATCTGAACTGGAGTCCTCTGATTCCCAATCTAGGATCTTCCCACAATACCATCCCAGTTCTTTTCACTTCAAAGTTAAGAGCTAACAGCGTGGGGACAAACACACACACAAATCCATCCATCCATCCATCCATAAGTGTCAAGGTTACCACCTTGTCTTACTCTCTGAACACAGTGGGTTGCATGAAGGCTGAAAGGTTGGGGCCGTCTAGCAGAAGGAGCACTGTTTAAGGAGTCCAAAGGCCTGAATTAGAGTCCTACTTGTGACTTGCTGAAGGTCACTCAGCTAAGGAGTGGGTGCTGCTCTACCTCCAGGGTCTCTGTCTGTGAAGACTCCACCACGGTCTTTCATCTGAATGAACTCCATCAGCAAGGGAAGTGACCCATTTGGGAATGGTGACAATATTTACTCAATGGCGTCAGTGATCTGAAAGCGGCTCTGTGAGTTTTCTAGCTCTGGAATCCACCCAAACACCTTCAAGTATTGGATGACCTTCACAGAGCCATCTGTCCAATCTTCCAAGAGGGAAAACAGAGTCGACCCACATTACTTGGGCAGATAGGATTTGAATACTTACTTTAGGTACAAGGAAGATAGAAACTAGATTGCACTGTTATTATCTCAATTCCTACATGAAATTTAGGTATTATCCCCACGTACAAACAAGAACGGAGACTGGAATGGTCCAGCGGTTCGCCCAAGGTCACGTAGCCAGTGAGTCAGAGACATAACTGTGCCCTGAGATCTGTGTCCTGGATTCATCATTAAAGTCACTTTATCCAGAATCGACAGCATCTGGAAACACGCAAGGCACCAGGGGTTTTCACACTGCTATGTGGTGATCAGTGGTCAGAATCAGGAAGAGGTTTACTGTTGTCCAAGAGGCTCCTCTGGGTTCTGAACATTACATCAATATAATTGACCACCCTTACGCAACTTTCTGAAACCAAGCTGTGGACTCATCTGATTGAGGACTTGACCCTTGACTACAGCCCATTCCCCAACCGTGGAAGAGAAACGGGACTCAGCTGGGACAGAGGTCTTTGCTGTTGATCAGCTATCAGGCTCCCAATAAAAAGATAGAAACCAAACCATCACGAAAATAAACACAGAGATTACATCCCAAGCATTTATCACGACCGATGTGAAATTTGGATCCTGGCTTTGGAATTTCTTTACAGTGTGATGCGGACCAAGAGGCACTGGAGAATGCTCACGTCCTGTTTCCATCAATAAGCCAGCATTGAGTTTTTCTTAGGACTCTGCATCAGATCTTTGGGGTATTAAGGATTGGAATGTGTAATTTTACGATTTTCCAAAATGTGCTCTGGCCTTTTTCATATTATTCTTCCTTTTTTACTTGTAACCAGTCTGGAAGGGGATCAGAAACTCGGGAATGGTTAGTTTGCCTTGTTTTTTTTTTTTTTTTCCCTCTTGCCAAGGGTACCCTGCAGCTGTACTTTCTATTATTGAAAAGGGGAACGCCCTGGTTAAATGGAAAACCCAAAGGTTATGATTCCAGCAACAATGGGAACATTCAGATTTATGGATCTTGGGGGGCGGGTGGAAGGAAGAATGGAGGGAAGGAATCAAGGGAGGAGGTGGCCAGGACAAAAAAAAAGAAATAAGTCGAGAGGAGCAGTGTCTTTAAGACGCCCCCAAAACGCCCGGTTGAAAAGTGAAAGAATGTGGACACTTGCTCATCTGGATGTCTTCAAACATCTGGATGTCTTCAAACATCTGGGTGGTTGGCATCATGTAGCTAGAACACCTGGAAGAGTGATGACTGCATTTTTCACTTTTTTTTTTGGACCAATGTTTGGGCATCCTATGGGTCCCAGATGTGTCCCAGAAAGAGTCTAGCTAAAAATAAGTTAGGTGGGTACAACCTTCATGTAGATATGTGTTATTTGGGGAGATTTTTGACTTACCTGGGGGTATCACTCAGAGAATGATGCCAATAGAGGTGTTTGGTGGAACCCACACCTGTTGGTTTACAGTCCAGTGTGAAGCCATAGGGCTTCCTGTGGGGAGGATGACTGACTTGGAGCTTTACATCCAAGGACCACCTGCTCTTCACACAGTGTCAGCCTCCTGCCCTTACAGGTCCTGCCCCCGTGCGGGGGAGGATGGAGAGGGGCCAAGGATGTGTGCGTGCCGAGCAGAACCACAACTACCAGTTGACCAGCACCTGGCACTTGGTAGGGGCTCAGTCAGTATCTGTTGGGTGACTTGAGTGAGTGGCGTTGCGTAGTAGAAATCGAGAGAGCTTGGAGGCAAGGTGTGGTCGGCAAGGTGAAGCAGACCCAGCTTTGATTCCAGCCCCTGCTCCTTCCCAGCTGCATGGCCTTGAGCAAGTCACTTCTCTGAGCTTCAGTTTTTGCCTCTAAGAGATGAGAATGAGAGCAGCCACCTTGAGGAATGACTCTAGGAGATTAGAGTCAGGTCACTTAGTAGGTGCTCAATAAATCATAGCTCTTCTTTCTTCCCTTTAGTCCTGCGTCCTGCCCACATGCCATCAACCATCACAGTGGTGACAGTTGTGGGAGTGTCCCAGTGTTTCATTTTTCTTCATACTTGCCAAACTCAGGCATATTTCTTTTCTTTTTTTTAAAAAATAAATTTATTTATTTATTTATTTTAGGCTGCATTGGGTCTTCATTGCTGCACGCGAGCTTTCTCTAGTTGCGGCTAGCGGGGGCTACTCTTCGTTGCGGTGTGCGGGCTGCTCATTGCGGTAGCTTCTCTTGTTGTGGAGCATGGGCTCTAGGCACGTGGGCTTCATTAGTTGTGGCTCGTGGGCTCTAGAGTGCAGGCTCAGTAGTTGTGGCGCACGGGCTGAGTTGCTCTGCGGCACGTGGGATTTTCCCGGACTAGGGCTCGAACCCGTGTCCCCTGCATTGGCAGGCGGATTCTTAACCACTGCGCCACCAGGGAAGACCAGGCATATTTCTTAACATTATTCATTAGAAAGAGATCGGAAGTGAGGAAAGAAAAATCTCCAGTTTGGGGAGTAAAATTCCAGCCAAGGAATGAATCTGTGTGAGGTTTACATCTTGGTAGAAACTCCCAAGTATTGCTTCCCTTGAAGGAAACACCTGGAGGTGTGTTATTACAGACGAGGTCTGCCATGACACAGGTGGTGTTACCCTGGTAACAAGAGCTGCCCTTGGTGATGGATATCAGGACATTTACATGCTCGATTTTATTCCTTAGCTGCCCAGTGAGGTAAGTATTGCTAACTCTGATTCAAAGGTGATAAAAATGAGTCCCAGAGATGGCAGATGCCTTGCTAGTGTCACACCGACATTAAGTAAAAGAGCCGGATTCAGACTCATGCATGTCTAAGTTTCTTAACCTGAGGTCTGCATTTTAGGGAGTGCTTGAGCCCCCTGAAGTTGTGTGCATCGCTTTGGTCTATACATACACTTCTCAAAACTTCGTGTTTCAGTTTCTTTTTCTAGGAGAGAAAAGAACCCAGCTCTTTTGTTAGTCCCCAGAGGGGTCAGTGACCTCAAAGTGGTTAAGGAAGACCCTCTTTCAGAGACAGAACTCTCTCTACTGCTCTCCACTAGGGATTAATGAGTGCTTACGGAAGGGAAGTGACTTGTTCAGCGAAGAAACAGCGACACATTAATTGGTACCAACTCAACAGATCGTAACTGGGTCCTTGTTCACATAAGGCATCAGGAAAGGATTTGGGGATTCATTCAGGCTCCCATCCATTTATCCACTTGCCCATCCACTGTTCCATCCGTTGCACAAGTATTTGCTGCGTGTCTTTCTGTCTAGCATGGCGTGGAAGAACAGGAATTTTGTCACGAGATTCCTAGGATTCTAACCTTAGCTCCACTGTTTATCAGCCATATAAGACCTTGGGCACGTCTCTTGACCTCTGTGTGTCTCCTTTCATCTGTAAAATGGGGATACTGAGAGAACCCACCTCATGGGGTTGTTGAGAAGATTAAACGGGTGACCTCATGGAGAGTACTCAGAACAGTGCCAGGCAGAGTAAATGCCGTATGTGTTTTTACTGTTATTGTTGATGCTGTTGTTATTATTTTTGTTACTAGGTACGTCCCAGGTTCTGGGAATACAGTGATGGGTAATCCAGACCATGTCTTGCCTTCATGAAGTTCACATGCTGGGGAGGATGGAAGATAATAATAATAATTGTGATTTATTGAGTGTTCCCTTGTACCAAGCTCTGGACTAAGTATTTAATCTATATTTTCCCATTTCATTGTCAACACTTCCCTTTCTAGAAGGTGCTGTCATGACCCTTTCCATTTTACAGATGAAGAAACTGAGCTCAATTTCCCCAGGTTACTAGAAACTATACAAAGCATCTTTTCTAATGATTGCATTAATGTTCTATTGAGGGAATATACTGAAAATTATTTAAAAAAAAAAAAAAAAAAGGAAACTGAGCTTGGAAAGGTCAAACTGTTTGCTTAGAACTCCGTAGCCCAGAGTCTTAGCCGTGACAGTCCACCCCCTTTTTATCAGAATGGAGGTTGGAGCTAACCATCTTCCGGACTTAATTCTTCCGTCCTTGGGCCAAATGGCTGTCTCTGCCTTGAGCTATGGGGTGGCTGATCCTGGCCTCACGGGTGTCTGTCCTCCTGTCTCAGCAGATGAAGAATGTTCCACCACAGATCATCCCTATAAGAAGCCCTACATGGAGACGTCGCCCAGTGAAGAGGACCCGTTCTACCGCTCCGGCTACCCCCAGCAGCAGGGCCTGGGTGCCTCCTATAGGACAGAGTCAGCCCAGCGGCAGGCCTGCATGTATGCCAGCTCCGTGCCGCCCAGCGAGCCCGTGCCCAGCCTGGAGGACATTAGCTGCAACGCCTGGCCCAGCATGTCCTCATACAGCAGCTGCACGGTCACCACCGTGCAGCCCATGGACAGGCTACCCTATCAACACTTCTCTGCTCACTTCACCTCGGGGCCCCTGGTCCCCCGGCTGGCTGGCATGGCGAACCACGGCTCCCCGCAGCTCGGAGAGGGAATGTTCCAGCACCAGACCTCCATGGCCCACCAGCCCGTGGTCAGGCAGTGTGGGCCTCAGACTGGCCTCCAGTCCCCCGGCAGCCTTCAGGCGTCGGAGTTCCTGTACTCTCACGGCGTGCCAAGGACCCTGTCCCCGCATCAGTACCACTCGGCCGTGCACGGAGTCGGCATGGTTCCAGAGTGGAATGACAGCAGCTAAGGCGAGGCCTACTCCTTCACTGCCATTTCCAGAGGGAGGGGAGAGAGGGAGAGGGACAGTCGCAGGGAGAACCCCACGGACGAGATGTCTCATTTCACCCCATGTTCACGTCTGCACTTGAGAACCCCCCACCCTGCCCCAACACTGATGTAATCAGTCGCTTGAAACCACAATTCAAAAAATGTGACTTTGTTTTGTCTCAAAACTTAAAAAACCGACAAGAGGAGATGAGTCTCCGCCCCCCCCCCCCCCCCCGCCACACTCATCAACCGGCCACATTCACACCACCTCCAGATGCCCTCCTTGATTTCTTTTCTTTTGGTCTCCAGAAAGTCCTGCCTCCTGGAGTGTTTGATCCTCATGCATAGTTAAGAGTCCTTCCCTGTCTTGGTGTTAATGTTGACGTTGTTATATAATAAATAATAATATATTTTTTTTTCTTTCCATTTTCTTAATGGGACCCAGTCCCTTATTTTGGGGGAGGTCTGAGGCAAGTATGTTTCAAAATATGTATTTGTGGGGTTGCCCTCAAATACTCCTCCACCCCCAAACCTAAATCCGCAACCCTCCGCCTTGACTAAGAAATTACCTACCTCTGCCATGTGGTGTCTCCGATTTTGTCCTCCCTTCCCCATCCTCACGAAGTCCAGTTTCGCCTGCTACCAACCAGTGGAGTCAGGGTAACGCCAGACTCCATCTGGCATCCTATCTTACTCGGCCCTCCCTGTCTTCCCGGCTCCGTGTTTTTCCCGCCTGCTAAAACGTGGCCTATAGCTTCCCGACCGGAAAGCTTGCTTTGAAAAACTTAAAAAGCCCCGGTTTACATGCGGGCAGAACTGCGATAAGCAAGGCGCAAGCTCTGTGCTGACAAGAGTTGTGAAAAAGCCAAAATAAATATTCGTCCTGATAAAAAAACAAAGCCAGCCCCCAGCTTCCAAACCTCCATCACTGCCGACCCAATCTGGATACAAAGGCAAAAGCCACCATCCTAAAGAAGCAGCCAGACGTGCTTACTGAGGAGCCTTCTCCAGAGACGTCACACCAGCACCAAGCGCAGGCCTAAACTGTGGTTATTGAAAGCAGAAAACAGTATTAAAAAAAGTGTGTAAGTAAAATGTTATTGCAGGGTTCTTCAGATGTAATATTTTACTGGTACTATTTATTTATAAATAGGAGTTCTAATTAAGTAATAACCTGAAATGAAATCCAGCATGGGAGCTGGCCAAAAGCTTTTAATTTTATTGATACTCAAAACCAAGTTTGCATTTTTTGTTTTTTTTTTTTCTTTCAAATGTGCTTTGCTTTCTTGATTAAAAAAGTTTTGTTTTGTTTTGTTTTTAACTGACCCTAATAAAGAGAACAGGGTAATATGTGAGACTGCGTATGTTCAAGTACGTGAGGGCGTGTGTCTGTCATGTGAGTGTCTATTCGATTATGTCTTTTTATGTTGCTAAGGCGGGGGGCGGGTGAGAATTAAGTACTCGTTTCGTATATTTGTGTGCCAGTTAATGCCTAATAAATACCATGTGCTTACAAAAGTACAGGGACTTGAACACCCATTTTTTTCTCCCCTGTTCTTTCGACGGACTGATTTGAGAGGAAATTTGGTGGAGGAAACTGCTTTCTCTGGTTGTTCTCAGGGGTATTTGGAATCCTGTACTTGAGTGTAATGGAGCTGAGTACGTTTACCCACTGGTTTAGGTCTCTGGAATGGAGATATTTGTTTTTACTGAATTGGGGTCGGCATCGGAAAGGAAAAATCATCAGGAATCCCAGCTGATCAAAAAATGATATCGGCCATACTATACGTAACACCTAATCCTTGGTTTCCTGAAGGATCTCCTTCTTTGAGTTAATTTACTGCAATCAAGGGTTTTGGATGTCCCAATATAGGCAACTTTACAGACCTTCAATGGATATTTACTTAAAACCCACGAATTTAGGATGTATGAGTTTGTCCCATCTAACACGTGTAGGGCAGAACAGAGCAGCAAATTGGTAAGTAAATCAGTGCTGCAATTTTTTTCCTATTTTTATAATTTCAGCTCCCACACCTTTCAAATGATCTAGAACCATTGAATATGTCACATCCCCTTAAAACAGGAACAACTGGCTTGTTAATTCCAAATTGTTCACTTCATCAGGTCCCCCTGGACTTTTCCTAGGCAAAGAACTCCCAGGAAGTGTGAATTAATTATACAGAAATGACAATTCAGCTTCTTTCAAGTACAATGGAGAAACTAGGTCAATGGCCTTCCTGCCCCCACAGAGAATGAATGAGGAAAGTTTCACTGGATGAGTTCTGACTATACTCTAAACAGATACATACTTTGATGGGTTAAAAAAAATCTTCGAAAAAATTAAATTCTAAACTAATTTACCAACTCTACAAGATAGGCAGTCTTACTCTTTCTCAAGAGCATCGTAAGAATACAGAATTCACGTCCCCATCCCCAGCACTCAAACAATTGCCTCATAGGAAGAATCATTAAAAGCATGTCCACAGCAAGTTTCATAAATCAAAAAAGGGACACTGTCCTTCCATAACAGATGCAGGTTGACCTCTTTGTGTTCCAGACAGTGGTAATAAAGGAGCTTTTCAGGGAATTGGTAGGTTTAAGGATGTCATATCCAAAGATTCATGTGGTTTTTTCGTCGTTTAGATGTCAAAAGGCACAACACAAATTACTGTATTTCTATAATATGTTTAGTGGATGTTTGCTCTGGACTGGACATGTGATAATTGCTGAGGACACAGTGATAGAGGTTGTGTCCTCCTGGAGCTTATGGTTTACTGAGAAAAACAGCCCTTAGGTAATCATCTGCATAATTAAAGGATTGCAAAGGTGGGAGAACTATGAAAGCAGCATTCATGATGTCATAAAGAGATAAGACAGGGAGTCCTAACCTGGGTTAGAGGAGCTGAGTCCTGAGTGATGAGTAGGAATTAGCCAGGTGAAAAGTTGGGAGGGAAACATCTCAGGTAGAGGGAACAGCTTGTGCAAAGGTCCTGAGGCAGAAATGGTGATGGAGAAATGAGATAACAGATTCATGAATGGGTAGTAATCACTGAGTCTGCATTCATTCATTTGTTCAACAAGCATGTGTTGGAGTCCAAGCCTGTGTGACAGATAGACACCCTTACTTGTTGAGGACCTACTAATGGTGTTGAGATCTTTCCCAGTTTGTTCCCACAGCTGCATATGGCAGACTGGATTTGTGAGCCAGTAGGCTTCTTTGTATAATACTTGGGAGAGGAGTGTTATAGCATTCTTTTGGCTGCCTTGCCCAACACTGAGTACGCAAGTGCGGGACTCAAAATTGTGGGGCAGAGGATCACCAGAGCCATCAGAGACTCTGATCATTAGGATTCTTGAGCTCAGAGAGGTTGGGAACACCCATAACATCACACAGCTGGTGTGTGGCAGAGCTCAGCATGGAACCTAAGTTTGTCCAAGCCTTAGCTTCCTTGGTCACTAAAAGGAGCTATTTCACCTGCTTCAAAGGACTGTTATGAGGTTTAAATGAGATAATATCTCTGGAAATGTCCAGTTAAGTACCTAACACAGTACGTGCTCAATAAACACTTAAAAAGAAAGACATTGATCCATGAAATGCAAGTTACATAAAACTTTTTATTCATTGATTCAGCAAATCCATATTTAAAAAATAATAATACAGGGAATTCCCTGGTGGTCCAGTGATTAGGACATGGAGCTTTCACTGCCGAGGGCCCGGGTTCAATCCCTGGTCGGGGAACTAGGATCCCACAAGCTGCCTGGCATGGCCAAAAAAATAAGAATAATACATGTTGCTAATGAGGAAATAGGAAATTTCATAAACTCCTGGCTGGAATGAAGATAGATAAACTCTTGGGGAGGAGACTTCAGTAAAACAGATCAAAAGCCTTAAAAAGGTGCCAATCACTTAATTTGACTATTCTGCTTTAAGGAATCGGTCCTAAGGTCATAATCTGGGGTGTGCATAAATATTTATTTTCTGGGATGTTTATCATGATTGGTTTTTTATCGTGTTTTTTTAATCATACAAAACTGGAGACAGCCTTATTATACAGTATGGAGTTGGGGTAAATAAATTAATGTCTGCCCAGACAGTGCAATATCACTTTGCCATTAAAAACCACATTTGTGAAGACGATTTGAAGAAGATTTCAAGATCCATTATGAGTGAAAGAATGGGTTACAAGAAGCATGCCCACCAGCATCTCAGTTTTACTAAATACAACAGCATTCATTCATGCTCAGAGGAAAAAAAAACCAGGATGTGTAACACAATAATAATAGGGGTGGGAATTGTGAGCGTTTAAAATTTCTTTGTGTATTTGAATATTTTCCATCTTCTTGTGATGAAGATGAATTCTCTTTATAATTAGGAATAGAATTAGTAAAATAAAATCTAGTTTATTTTTTGGTTGTTGACCAAATCGAGTTTGTGAGGAAGGTGAGGCACCGGTGTCTGCTTTGAGGATGAAAGGTTGGAGATTCCATCAGGGGTGATATTGGCCTCGGCAGTGACAAGAGCTGGGTACCAGTACCAGTCGGCTGCCTGCTCAGCGTGGAATGTTCTCCTTGGCAGAAACAAGGAAGCATCTGGATGTATCTCTGGCTCCATTTTCTGGGATTGATTTTTTGCAGGCTTGGTCCTCTTACTGGGTTAAACTATTGTCCTGGGAAAACTGTCCTTCTCTTGTTAACAAATACACATCCACACATACACACAAACACACAAGCACACACATACATACACACACACGCACACACACACACGTATGTTGAATCAGGCAGTTGTAAGAATATCACCTTTGTTCTCTACCTGACCCAGCTTATAAAATTCACCTTACCACTTAGTGCTTCTGTGACCTTGGGCAAGTCACTTAACCTCTTTGACCCTCCATTTAATCATCTATGAATCGACGACAATAAGAGTACTTAGCTAAAAGGGTTGTTCTTGTAAGGATTCAATGAGACAGGAGTGTAAAGTGCTGAGAACCGTGCCTGGTGTAGAGGAAATAATAACTTTTAGCTAATAAGAGTATTAATTATTATTATTATCATCATCGTTGTTAGGAGTCCTTCTCCTCCTCCCCTTCTTCCTCCTCTTGCTGGGAAATCTACCCCTACGTTCTTCCTCTATTTTTATAGTGGACTTAAGCTCACTAGGGGTTAGGAAGGCATCACCACCACCATCACCATCATCACCATCATCACCTTCAACAATAATTAAAGCATAGCTTTCCCGAGCAGGCTCCACATTGAAGACTATTTAAATAGCTGGCTTTGTAAGTGGCTTATCAACCCTGAATTTTCCATGGCAACAAAGAAGGAACAGAAGTTTCTACATCTTAGAAGGCTGACAAGCCAGCACCTTTTCTGACCTCAGAATGCATTCTTATACCTCTTCAAAAAGCAGTCAGGCATGTTAATCCTACCGAAGATATGAATTTAAGAATGCTTGGTCCCTGTTCCTGGAACTGTAAGGGCTGAGGGTGAGAGACAGCCTGGAGAGTAGATTGAGGGTTATTCCTGACAGAATTTTAATATCTGACTGACACCCCTGCTACGGTTGATATTAGTACCAGTGATAGTAAGAGTGGCTTTCATTTATTGACCATATACTATGTGCCAGTCCCTGTACCAAGCAGCATACCTATATGGTCCCATAACTGGGATTGTAGGGGCCAATCTGATTCCTGTTTTACAGATGAGAAAGCACCTTAGCAGAGACTTTAGGTGACATGTCCAAGGTCACTCCGCTTACGAGTGACCATTGCATGCTGCCAGACTCCCTTATGTGATGGTTGGATCCAAGCCACCTCTGCAGGACCTGCAGGAACAGGAGAAGATGGGCAGCTGGAGTGTGCCAGGGCATGTGTGCCTTCAGGTGGCGTGTCCTTGGAGACTTCAACCTCAGGGAAAGTAAAGGAGGTTTTGTGACTTGGTGGCTTCCTGGTCTCGGATGCCCAGCTAACCCTCTGGTGTGTGAGCAAGTTGTACTCACTTCCCCAAGCCTCAGTCTACACCTCTGTAAAATGGGGGCAATCAGATCTGCCTCCAGGCTTGGGGTAGGGGTTAAATGAGAGAGTTTAATGTGTTTATAGGAGAGACTTCTTTCTTTAACTTTCGTCACAGTTTACCCTTCTTCCTTCGTTCACTGCAGGCTTTCTCTCCTGGGGTCAGGAGAGCTTTGTGAGGGCAGGAATATTCCAGTCTCGTCTGATTGTATTTTCATTTAGAAGGTGTTCGCCGTCTATGTCCTGAGTGAATTAATGAATGCCTCACCAGATGTGCATCTCGGAGGACAGCAAGTCAAGGGCTCTGTGGCTGGTGATTCTCGTGCCCGCTTTTGCATCCTCTCCGCCCACCACAAATTTCCGATGCAGTGAAGGGGGACAGTTGAGTGCACGCTGACAGCATGCCACCTCAAACATCCCCTGAGATCTTTAGCCACAATCAAGGCAGCAGGACAATCAACCACAAAACCTCAGAGGCATGTGTGGAAAAACATTTATTTTTGCTCACGAACTAAGTGAGCAACTGAGTTGTTCTGTTGAATCGGCTGAGCGGTTCTGTGGATCATGGCCAAGTTCCGCTAGTCTTGGCTGGGCTTGTGTGCCGTGATCAGCCGATGGTTCGGCAGAGGGCAGATTGGTCTAGGATGTCCTTGGATGGGTGACTCGGTTCTGCTCCACGTAACTTCTCATCCTCACATTTACGTTCAAAGCCAGGAGTGTGTATGCTGTGCCTATAAGTCATTTACAGGTCTTCCCTTAATAGTTCTATAGCCGGGCTTCAACCAGAGAAGCAGAACCAGTAAGAGATGTACAGATATGTATTAAGAACCTTATTGAATTGGCTTACGTTTGTGGGAGCTGGTAGGTAAGTCTGAAATCCATAGGGCAGGCCATTAGGAAGGGCAATGTATTAGTCTGCGCAGGCTGTTGTAACTGAGTGGCTTAAATGACAGAAATTTATTTTCTCACGCTTCTGGTGGCTGGGAAGTCCAAGAACATGGTGTGCTTTGTATTATAACCCCAGCTCACTACCCGGAGAACCCCATTTTAAAAAAATCTTATTTATTTATTTTTAATTGAAGTAGAGTTGGTTTACAATGTTGTGTTAGTTTCAGGTGTACAGCAAAGTGATTCTATATATACAGACTATATATTCTCTCTATATAATCATATATATATATAGTATTTTTCATATTCTTTTCCAGAGGAGCCCCATTTTTTTTTTAAACATCTTTTCTGGAGTATAATTGCTTTACCATGGTGTGTTAGTTTCTGCTGTACAACAAAGTGAATCAGCTATACATATACACATATCCCCATATCTCCTCCCTCTTGTGTCTCCCTCCCACCCTCCCTATCCCACCCCTCTAGGTGGTCACAAAACACCGAGATGATCTCCCTGTGCTAGGCGGCTGCTTCCCACTAGCTATCTATTTTACATTTGGTAGTGTATATATGTCCATACCACTCTCTCACTTCGTCCCAGCTTACCCTTCCCTCTCCCTGTGTCCTCAAGTCCATTCTCTATGTCTGTGTCTTTATTCCTGTCCTGCCCCTAGGTTCTTCAGAACCATTTTTTTAAAAAACATCTTTATTGGAGTATAATTGCTTACAATGGTGTGTTAGTTTCTGCTGTATAACAAAGTGAATCAGCTATACATATACATATATCCCCATATCTCCTCCCTCTTGTGTCTCCCTCCCACCCTCCCTATCCCACCCCCTCTAGGTGGTCACAAAGCACCGAGGAGCCCCATTTTTACCCTGAGTTTTAGGGTCCTGGAAATGTCAGATATTAATACTCTACAGACCTTTAGAGAAGAGGAAAGTGAGGCCTTGTAACTCCAAAGTGGAGGCGGATGTCTCAACTATGGGCATGAGATAGTTGAAACACCATTCAGGTATTCTTCCGGCTAAAGTTTGTCTCTAAAACAAGAGTCCAGAGGAGAAAGAACCAGGTATCACAAGGGAAACTGGGGATAGAAGATTTGACTTTGCTTTCCCAATACCAACTGTATTCAGGGAGTGAGCCTTATTTCTGTTACTTTCATGAAGTTGAAATAACCAGCCCGAAGCCCAGCTATTGCCAGCAGCCTTTCCCAACTCTGTCTGGTATCTGCTTCCTTTCTCTGGAAAAAACATTTGAAGGAAAAGAAGGGGAGAGAGAGAGAATGACAGAGAGACAGAGAGACAGACAGAGACAGAGAGAGGTAAAGGAACCTGAGAAAAGTTTTTACATAACTCTAATTTCTGAAACATAAAAACTATTCTTTTAGAGTAAATCCATTTTTTTTCCCTGTGGCATTGAGGATAGAGAAATTCCTGGGAAAATAATTTGTCAAGTCCTGACTGATCAAAGATACATATGAAAGGAGCTCACCTTTTTTCCTTCCCAAGGAAAAAACCAGCCCCATCTAAGCTCAGAATGAATTGGCAATTCATTTACTGACTGTCAGATAAAGTAGCACAATCTCCATCACATCTTTAACTGGGACAGGACCAGAAGGAAGCAATTCTGTGCCCACCGAATGTACAAGCTGGGGGTATGTTAGTGATTAAGGACTCCTGGCCTAGGGGGAGGCAGAGAGATATGACTCAGATTCGAAAATGCACCATAAATCTCTCTCTTTTATTCAAAATGTGTGTTTTATAGTCGTTTCCTGGCCAATTGCTGCCTTGAATAAATATATAACATATCTGGATTTAGCTTTTAGGCCCAGAGCTGGGGTTTGTCTTGAGGGCCAAGTATTCTTGATATTTCCAAGAACTTAGCAAAGAGCAAATAATGAAGCTCTCCTTTCTTTCAACCACATCCTACACGGAAAATAAAAATAAGAGGTCGGTGCTAATTGGGCAGAGACAGATAAAGCAACACCTGGTCAGCTGAGCTAATTTCTTGTATTCTCCAAACAGGCTGCCACTTTACCCTCTTGACACTCCTCAGCCAGGTACACCCCAATGAAGTTGCCAGCTCCGAGCCATTGACAGCATTTGGTTAGATCGATACATACTAACTCTGACATTTGGTCAAGAACTTTGGTTTGGAGGATTAAGGTTTATAAAAAGGGTTTTAGGAGATTTCCATTTGATTTCATCCATTCTCTTTTTCCCTCTTGCTATCAACTTCGGTTGAGTTTGGAGTTCAAGCCCCAGAGTGCTTTACAGTCCCGATTATTGAGGGTCCATTATATGCTAAGCATTTTATATGATTATCATGCATAGGCTCCAAACTTGCTATTGAGTGTTTTAGAAGTCAAGGCCAAAAGGGAGACCTACTCAGTTACAAGATTCCCAATATAGCCCTGGGAGGTGTGCAGGGACCATTCTTAGCCCCATTTTACAGGTGAGCAAATAGAGGCTCAGAGGGGCTGTCACTCGCCCAAGTTTTCATAGCTGGACTAGACAAACACTTCTACTTCCTCCAGCCCTGACGCCAGGCACTTGCAGTGTACCTACTGCAAAGCCCAAATGGCACAGTCCCTGCCCTACAAGAGAACTCAGTCGAGTGTGACATTAAATGTCTTGTGCCTAGATTCCTGAGAGTTAGCTCAGAGCCTGGCAAGAAGTGGGTGCTTAGACTTCCTGCCAAATTCCCCGATTCCCGACAGCCTGGCTGATCTAACTTGGAGAGAATGTTAATCTTGATATATATGCAGAAGTCACTGAATACTCTCTTATTTCTCAGAGAAAGCTGCACTTGAGAACGCTCGGTGGTCAGAGGAGACATTTGAGGGAGGACAGAGCTGAATCTCGTAGAGCCTTCATGTTACAATACCATGTCAGGATCTTGTTGTGGAATGAGGTTCAAAAGGTTGAGAATGGAGGCACGTGGGGTGACTCTACCTGCGACAGCTGAGTCAGACTGCCCGGAATGGAACCCCACCTCTGCCACTTCTCCACGATGCCAGATCTGGTAAACCTCTTTAATTTCCTGCGCTCTGGTTTCTCTACTTGTAAAATATTGATAAGAGGATTGTTTGTGAATTAAAGCAGTGAAGGCATAAGGAAGGATCTGTTTACACGGCTCTCAGCATAGAACAAACACTCAGAAAACGGCATTGATGACAGGCACTGTCTATCTCCTGCCTATTTCCATCAAGGATCTTTGACTGCAAAAATGCATGCAATCCACAGGTGGCAAATAATAAAATAATGAGGCCAAGAGTGATTAGTATATGTCAGTGAATTCCATTTGGTCACGTGTGATAGACTATATTTTCCAAAAGTGGCCACCACAATATTTTTGTCCCACGCTGTCTTCCAGGGCCATGATGCTTCTCCCATCAAGAGATGGAGTCTGGGCTGATTCATTTTGTTGCGCAGTGGAGACTAACACACATTTGAAAGCAACCATACTCCAATAAAAATTAATTAAAAAAAAAAAAAAAGAGATGGAGTCTGATTCTCCCCTTGACTTTGGGCTGGACTTACTTCTGGCAAATGGAATGTGATGGTGGTGGGGTAATGCTCCCCAGCACTAAGGACTGAGCTAAACACAGGCCAGGCCCAGGGTAGGCGACAGGTGGTGACCCCTTCAGTTGGAAGACCTCCCAAGGCTAGGTCATAAAAGGTGATACAATTTCTGCCTAACTTGCCCCTGCGCTGGGATACTCACTCTTGAAACCCAGCTGCCATGCTGTGAGGAAGCCCAAATGAGCTTACTGGGAGAGCCCATGAGGAGCAGCCCGTGTGGAGAAGAGCTGAAGCCCCAAGCCCACGGCTAGCACCCAGCCCCAGACGTGCGAGCGAACAGCCTTCAGATCATTCTGCCCTCAGCTCCCAGCATCGCGGTACAGAGACTGCCCCGTGCCATGCCCTGTCTGAATCACTGACCCACGGGATCCAGGAACGTAAGAAAAGGTTGTTTTGCATCACTAAGTTTTAGGATATGTCGCTTCTCAGCCTTCGGAACTGGAACATCCTGTGTAGTTAATAGAAATATATTTGGGGCTTCCCTGGTGGCGCAGTGGTTGAGAATCTGCCTGCCAGTGCATGGGACACGGGTTCGAGCCCTGGTCTGGGAAGATCCCACATGCCGCGGAGCAACTGGGCCCGTGAGCCACAGCTACCGAGCCTGCGTGTCTGGAGCCTGTGCCCACAACAAGAGAGGCCACGACAGTGAGAGGCCTGCGCACCACGATGAAGAGTGGCCCCCGCTCGCCGCAACTAGAGAAAAGCCCTCGCACAGAAACGAAGACCCAACACAGCCAAAAATAAATAAATAAATAAAGGACTTCCTTTAAAAAAATAAAAAATAAAAATAAAAGAAATATATTTGGCTCTGAGTTTTCGAGCTGCCAAAACGAGAAGAGAATTATAGTTAGTTACAAGAGCCCTAAGAGTGCATAAAAGACAAATACATCGAGATGTTTGCTATACACCAGGAGGGAGATTGTCCTTGGGTTCTTATAAAGATGATGTAGTGCTGTGTAGTTTTTTGGTGATTTTCTTGAGGGTACCATCGTGTTAATGAAGCCCAAGAGCAAATATTACAGGACTGTCTCTCTTGGGTTCCCTGGAGATGCTACCACTCTAAATCACAAAAGTTGGACAAAATCAAGTGGCACAGAGGCCAAAATGATAAAATCTGGTTCTTAAGTTCTCTGCAGGTCTGGCTTAACGTAGGGGATATGTTGCAGAGATCAGTAAGCAGCTGGGGTCAACTCTTTATTGTCAGTACCCAGAGCAGAATCTGGCACCAAGGCAATAAAAGTATTTGTTGAATGAATAGAGAACAAATCCTTCATCCAGAGGAGTAGCAAGAAAATACCCTGGTTAAAGAGGTAAGAAGTCAGCTTTGGAGCTGAGAGAAATCCACGTTCAAATTCCCCCGACACCTCTGATTAGCGGTGTGGCCCTCGGTGAGTTACTTAATGTCTCTGAGCCTGGCTTCCTTATCTCTGAGACAGGGAGAATCAGAGCCCCCGTTTCACAGGGTAGTAAGAGCCGCAGCTGGTTGTTAAAGGATCATGGGGCCGGATGGCTGAGGTCCGTTTGAACAGCAGCAGAAAGCGTTTCTCTTTTGCTCACTCTCTCTTTCCTGCATTTCACACTCTCCCCCAGCCACTTGAGAAAGACAAGTTTCAGTTTCAAGTGGTTCCCCTGGGAACGGGGCCCAGGTAGGGAGCCAGTGCTGAGCTAAAAACAGGCCTGGCCTAGGGTGGGGTGACCTTCCCCCTCTGCAAGCTGAGTCTTGCTCTTGGGGGAAGCTGGCCGCCAGGGTGCCCGGTCCTAAATGCCTCACTCACTTCCTCCCCTCCCCCAGCATCGCCTGGTTAGGACTCCTCTCCAGGAGGGGCTGTAAGTACTTTAGACAACAGGCTGATAGTGTCCAAGAGATGGATGGGGCCGCCGCTTATCTTGCTTAAAGAGACACAGCTGGCTGGGTCTGTTGCTTCTCCCCCTCCTCTTCCTTCCCAGCCTGTGAATTTAATTTTCTTACACACACACACACACACACACACAGACACAGACACACGCACACACAGGCAAGCACATGCAAGCGCACATGCACACAGCCTCTGGGAATCTTCTTTCTGTTTCTTAGGACCACTTACCTTGTCTTCCTCCCTCTTGTCCATCCTTTTCATGACCTATAAAACTCAGAGAGCCACCGGGACACAGACTGTGTTCTTAAAAAGTCTGAAAAGTGTAGGCTGGAAATTTGAGGTGGGGACGGGGATGAGCAAAGTATCCTCCCCTCCCCTCAGCAGAACTACCTTAAAAGAGAAAAGGAGAAAGAAGGAGGGAAGGAAGGAGGGAGGGAGGGAGGGAGGGGGGAAGGAAGGAAGGAAAGAGGAAGGAAGGGAGGGAAGGAGGGGGGAAGGAAGGAAGGAAGGGAGGGAAGGAGGGGGGAAGGAAGGAAGGGAGGGAAGGAGGGAAGGAAGGAGGGAAGGAGGGAGGGAGGAAAGAAGGAAGGAAGGAAGGGGGAGGGAAGGAGGGAGGGAAGGAAGGAAGGGAGGGAGGGATGGAGGGAGGAAGGGAGGGAGGGAGGGAAGGAGGGAAGGAAGGAAGGAGGGAGGGAGGGAGGGGGGAAGGAAGGAAGGGAGGGAAGGAGGGAAGGAAGAAGGGAAGGAGGGAGGGAGGAAAGAAGGAAGGAAGGAAGGGAGGGGGAGGGAAGGAGGGAGGGAGGGGGGAAGGAGGGAAGGAAGGGAGGGAGGGATGGAGGGAGGAAGGGAGGGAGGGAGGAAGGAAGGAAAGAAGGGAGGGAGGAAGGAAGGAAGGAAGGAGGTAGGGAAGGAGGGAAGGAAGGAGGGAAGGAGGGAGGGAAGGAGGGAGGGAGGAAAGAAGGAAGGAAGGAAGGGAGGGGGGAGGGAAGGAGGGAAGGAAGAAGGAAGAAGGAAGGAAAGATATAAAGAAAATAAAGAAATCGGTTCCTTGTCACCCTTATTTGATAGTCCCTTCTACTCCAGACCTCTGGGCTCATATTCTAGATTCTAGAATTGTGTTCCAAACATGATAGGATTCCTGGGCTTCGGGGCTGCAGGAGGTATTTGAAGGGAGAGATGCTCAGGGTTCAAGCCCAAATTCTAAGTCCAGACTCACAGAGACAAAGGGACAGGCTGTTGGCTGGCAGGATATTCCTGGAAAATTAGACATTGTGAATTAGTGCAGGAACTTTAGAGCCATGTGGACTCCAAGAAAAAGTATATATCCTCTGTAACCCTTCCCTTCTGGGTTCCCACCCCAGAGAAGCTGTTCTCAGCCAGGGGCGATCTGGCTCCCCAAGGGATATTTAGCAGTATCTGGAGACGATTTTGACGGGCGTGATGTCCCGGTGTCTAGGGGGTGGGGGCCAGGGATACTGCTCAACATCCTACAGTACACAGGACAACATCCCACCCCAACCAAGAATTACCCAGCCCAAATGTCAACCGTGCAGAGGCTGAGAAACCCTGCCCTGGAAAAATACCAGCACAGATGCGTAAGAGGATGTACAAAGAAGTGCCCAGCAGGCTTTTTTTTTTTTTTTTTTTAATCAGCAAGGACTTGGAAATAGCTTAAATATGCATGAATAGGGGACTAGCTAAATGAATCAATCTTGACTTTGGTTGCAAGTTAAAATCGCTGGAATTGTAACATTCTGATACCTAGTTCCTGCCTTCACATCTCATTCAATTTGTCTGGGGAGGGGCTCCGGCATTCATATTATAAAAGACTCTCCCCCCCGACACACACCTTGGTATTTCGACATGCAGCTAGCATTGAATAAACTAGGTTCTCTCCACCTTCAGGAGTACTATGCAGCAGTGAAAAAGAATGAGGTTGATGTGTATGCAGCTCTATGGCAAGGTTCCCAGACACGTCACTAAATGAAAAAAAACCAGTTAGAGAATCGTAGGTTCAACGTGGTGCCTTTCAGCAAAAAACAAAACACAGCAAATCAACACACCCCACTGGAAAAGTCTACATACCAGTAATATATACACATGCAAAATAAGGCTACCTATTGTATGACGTACAGGGTATAACAAGCATCAAATGGGTTCTAGAAAGATACATACATCCTGAAATGCGGTCCAAGGTTACTTCCTGGGAGACGCTGAATGGACCAAGATGAGGGTGAGGTCCATGTGACCTGATCTGCAAGGTTAATTTTTTTCAACAAGGAGAACGTATTCATGATTGTGTAAGTAAAACTTCATTATAATAGGAAATCAGAGGAGAAAATTGGGTTTATAGTCACTTAAGACCATCGAAATCCAGAGAGGTCCGATATTGCCAAGGGCATCGGGCCTTTCTCAGTTGTGGCCTGGGCTTATTTATGTATTTAATATCTGGAGGCAGTGGCTTCTCCTCAGCTCCCCTTCCTCTAGCCCCAGCTTTGAGGCTGCCCCGAGCCTCCGCATCTGCCCCAAGCAACGGACAGCTGATTGGAGCAGAGGCTGAGAGCCGCTCGTTTTATTAATAAGTGTCATGTCCAGGGAGCTTAAATTGCCGCATTTCTCTCTCTCTCTCTCTCTTCCTAGAAGGCTCCTGTCAGTGATCAAAGCTGTTCTTCGTCTCTGGGCAAAGTGGGAAAGATCAGAGGGGGCTGGGGAGGCTGCCCTACCACAAGGTGCGGAAGAGCTCCACCTGGATTCGAGAAGGAAGAAGGGAAGTGCTTGAGGCGGCAGTGGCAGGCAGTGGGGATGACTAGGAATTTCTTGCACACCTACTAAGTGCCAGGTCCCGTGCAGAGTGATGAAGATTAAAAGAATGAAAAGGCATATAATCATCTCTGCCTTTTGGGAGATGAATAAACATTCATTTCTCCCCTTAACAAGTATTTGTTGTACACCTACTATGTGCCAGCCTTTGCTAGGTACTGGGGATCCACATTCCCATTACTCTAATAGCAATACTTATATAACACAATACTTAATACATAATATGCCAGGCACTGTGCTCAGCTTTATATGTTATATGTTAATAATATATGTTATCATTTAATCTTTAAGACAACCTTATGAAGCAGATTTTATTCTTATCCTTATATACATGAAGAAAAGGAGGCACAGAGAGGTTAAGGAACTTGCTCAAGGTCACACAGCTGATATGTGGGATAGCTGAGATTTAAATCCATGTAGCTTGGCTCCTCACTCCATTATGATTTTGGTAAGGAATGTGGACACCATCCCTCACCCTCTTGGAGCTAAAAGACAAGTGTATGTGTGCTGGGAAGTGGGAAAGTTAGACAGACTCAGATTAACCACCTGGAAAAAAGGTTAATTTATGTCATGGTGTGGGGACCGGAGCAAAGGCTGCTCTGAGGAAGTTTGTTCAGCTGCAATCTGAAAGGTAAGTAGGAGTTAACTAGCAAAATAGGGGGACAATTGTTCTCTAGGCAGAGGGAACAACAGCATGTGCAAAGGTCCTGAGGTGGGACTGAGCTTAATCAATTCTTAGAAGAGAAAGAAAAAGTCAGTGCAGCTGGAGTACAGGGGGCCTGGAGGCAGTGGGTAGAGAATCCCAGGGGATTGGCAGGGGCCAGGTCACAGGGGACTTTGGAGATGGCGTAAGGAATTTGGTCTTTACTCTTCAGAACATGGAGAAACATGGCAGGGTTTCCAGCAAGGGAGCTTTGTGAAAAGCTCACTCTGGCTCTAGTGAGGAGGGCATGGGGCATTTCAGTACAGTAAATGAGAAGGTGGCTACAGAAGGAGGGGACCCTTCACCCATTGGGGTCTCCTTTCTCTTCCTGCTCCTTCCTTTCTAGCTGCCACCTCTGACTCCCCCCACCCCCCATTCCCCAAATGCTGCTGGAATATCTACACCCACTCAGCACTCAGGTGTTCTGTTTTTGCCCTGTTTACTGATATGTGCCCACATGGGGCCTCAAATTGTTTCATGCATGGCAGCCTTGTCTCTCTGAGTAGATTGGGGCATGGATGACCGGATACCCACCTTTGAGGCCTCTCAGGCAAACACTGTCATTCCTTGCCTTTTTTTTTTTACCCTGATCAAGGCAGCAATATACCCATGGTAATCCCTTTCTTTTTTTGCTCAAGTACTAGCTTTCCCAGCTTCCCTTGCAGCAAGAGGTGGCCATGTGACTCAGTCCTGGCCAAAAAATCGTGGAGGAATCCTGTTGGGGGTGCTTCTAGGGAAAAATTTCCTTCTTTTTAAAAGGAAACACCTTGCTGTTGGCCCGTTCCTCTCTGAGTCAGACACTGGAGTGAAGTGTGATACTTGGTGCTCTGGCAGCTATCATGTGACCACGAGACAACAAGGATGAGATTGAAAGCCAACATGTTAAATATGGTGAAGAGAAAGGATTGAAAAAGTCTGTAGCTTTGATAAAATTATTGAGCAGCTGCAACAGCTCTGGAAATTTTTACCTTCAGATTTCTTGTTAAGTGACATTGTAATATACAATATATTTTAATGCTGTTATGGTTTATTCGTCTGTTACTTGCAGCTGAACATATCCCGAATGACAGAGCATGATAGGAAGGATAGGAGCCTCAGAGACCATCTCATTCAATTCTCATCTTGGACACAGGGGAAAACTAAGGTTCAGAGAGGGGGAGGGGCTGGTACAGGTCACATAGCAAATCACTGGCAGAGCTGAAGGCCAGAGCTTCTGCCTCACTGGTCCAAACGGAAACCTAAGATATCCCAGCCTGGCACTCTTGTTTGTGATTCCATGGGAAGGTCTCAGTGGATGACAGGAACACTCAGGAAATGTACATTCTCACTCCATTTCCCATTTACAGAGACGTTGGGTACATTAGGGAAGAAGCCAGAGATGTCTCAGGTTTCTTGTTGTCATTGACACAGGGGAAATAAAAAGTCTTTAAAACAACCATGTATATTAGCTTAAGCCTATGGGCCAGGGTTTGAGAAACATCAGATCTGGGTGTAAAGACATGAGGCAGTAAGGAAGGAAGTGTCGTCAGTCATCCATCTAAGTAGATACACATTCATCCATGCCTCCAGTGACGTTCTGAGAAAGGTTCAGCAAAGTCAGTGGGGAGTCTGTGAATGAAAGCCATTCATCAGAGGAATCCCACATCTCCCAGGAACACATCTGCCTTAGTATCTCTGCTGTGCTCAGTCCTTGGAGAAGCAGCTCAAGGGAAGTGTCGCTTTGGTGCAAATCTGGTGATGGATTTCAAAGTGCAGCAGCTGGAACCCTTGGTCAATTACTCCCCCTGTAGTTTGGGGGTATGTGAGGTATATTCTCATGGCTACCACAGCATCATTTCATTCAATTCTCCAATCTCCCCTGTGAAGTGGCAACCTAAACTGATTTAGTCAGAATGCATTAGGCTGTCCTAAAGAAAACTTGTCCCATAGCAGTCTCCAGGCAGGGCAGCACAGGGGTTGATTAACTCAGCGATGTCAAGCCAATCAAGGACCCATTGTCTTGCTCTGCTCTCCTGAGCCTTCTGACCAGCTCTTTGCGTGGGTGCCAGCTGACTTCAGCAGTTACAGTTTCTACAATGAGTTAACAATGTCCAGGGTAAGCAGAGCAGGAGCCACCCCTCCTGTGTGTATTTCCTAGAAGCCCTGACACACACCTCAAATCTCACTGGTCAGAATTGGCTCAGGGGTCTCTTCCTAAAAGGATCACTGGCAAGAAGAGGATTTTCATAATAGGCTTAGTCTAAGCAGGATGCAGCCCAGGGGCTGAGATCCGTCTCCCCGGAAGCACAGGGTCCCTTGGAGGAGGATCAAGTCAACAAAATCAGGGTTTTGTCAACAAAGTGGAAAAGGGAACGCGTGGGTATTGGATAGATGTCACAGGTTGGATTCCCAGAAGCAGACCCTGAGATGGGGTTTAGTGTGCAAGAAGTTGATCAGGGAGGGCTCTTGGGATGGACTGTTGTGGAAAGGAAGGAGAGGAAGCAGGACGAGCAGAAGGAGGAGGTGGGGGCTTCCCTGGTGGAGCAGTGGTTGAGAATCTGCCTGCCAATGCAGGGGACACAGGTTCGAGCCCTGGTCTGGGGAGATCCCACACGCCGTGGAGCAACTGGGCCCGTGAGCCACAACTACCGAGCCTGCGCGTCTGGAGCCTGTGCTCCGCAACAGGAGAGGCCGCGATAGTGAGAGGCCTGCGTGCCGCGATGAAGAGTGGCCCCAGCTCGCCACAACTAGAGAAAGCCCTCGCACAGAAACGAAGACCCAGCAAAGCCAAAAATAAATAAATAAATTTATTAAAAAAAAAAGAAAAAAAAAAAGGAGGAGGTGGGCTGTGATGCTGTCTTAATGAAAATTTTAGCTGACCCTACAGAGAACCTCGTATTAGTTATAAACTTAGCAGCTTAGAGTAGCGCACATTTAGTATCTCACCATTTCCGTGGGTCAGGAGTCCAAACACAGCTTCACTTGTCCTCTGATTCGAGGTCTCTTGCATGGTCATAATCAAGATGCTGGATAGGGTTGGGGTCTCATCTCAAGGCTCAACTGGGGAAGGATCTACTTCTAAGGTCACGTGGCTGTTGGCAGAATTCGGTTTCTTGCAGGCTGTAGGACTGAGGGCCTCAGTTTCTCTTTGGCTGTTGGCAGGAGGACACCTTTGTTTCTTTGCCATGTGGGCGCCCCCCCCACCATGGCCATTTGCTTCATCAATGCCAACAAAGGAGAGAGTCTGCTAGCAAAACAGATGTTGCAATCTTATGTGATGTAATTGAACAAGTGATATTATGTCACCTTTGCTACGTTCTATTGTTAGAAGCAAGTTACGGGTTCTACCCATGCTCATGGAGAGGGGATTGTACAAGAACGTGAGGACCCAGAGGCAGGAATGATGGGAAAACCATCTCAGAGTCTGTCCACCACAAACTCTGAAGCTGGGATGGCCCTTCAGAGTTGTCCTGAGTTGGGTCAAGGGGGTCAGGTCTTTCTGTTTCCCCACGGACCTGTCATTGGATGTGGGCTGTCCCAGGAAAGGGTCGTGACCTTGGATGAGATGGTTTTCTGCTGATGAGGCAATTTCTGACAGCTGAGGGCTATCAGCTGGCAATCTTTCCAGTGGGGAGTCCTGAAGGGGGCATGGAGAAGCCACAGCAATTACGACAGCACACAGCCAACAGGATGTGCTGCAAACATTATCACTATTTACAAGTGAGGTAGTGAAAGTTAAGACTTGACCAGGTCCACACGTTAGCATGTAATTAAACCACATTCTAACTCAAGTCTGCCTGCCTTGAGAGCCCATATGCTAACCCGTTTTATGGTTTATTCCCTGATGGAATTTAAAATCTAGTTGTGGAGCAAACTGATAGCCTGATTTGCAATTACCTAGGTATAATCCCAATAGTTGATGTTCCTTGCCACCAGGTATAGTGTACTGCTAATCACAGCATCTGTGGCATTTACAAGTAAAAGTGAGCTAGGGAAGGTGATACGTCAGTGGGTTGCAGTTATATTTCGAAAGCTAATAGACTTTTCTGAATCTAATTGCATTAGTCAGGGTAGGCTAAGTAATGCTGCAGTAACAAACTCTCCAAACTCAGTGGCTTAATACTCTCACCTGCATCAGAGTCTAGTATGGGTTGAACATTTTTGGCTGTTCTCCTCCAAGTGGTCTTTCAGGGATCCAGGTTCCTTCCATCTTAAATACACAGTCTCCTAGGTGACCAGAGAAAGAGCAGAAGGTTATAGATGTGCAGGAAGTGTCGTGGCTGAACCTGAAAGCAGTAGATATACATCTACCTCCCTCCCATTGGTCTGGACCTAGTCACATGTCTTTAACCTAACAAGGGATCCTGGGAAATAAAAGATTGAAGTGGCATTTTCTGAATACATAGCATTATCTCTGCCACACCCATCTATGTGTCCAAAAAGGAGGCAGACAATGTGAAATGTGAACTCTCTAAAACTAATATTTACAGTTGTGTTTAGAAGCCCCATCCCTTTAAGCCTCAAGCTCCAGCTTTGGACTTTAGATTCCCCATATGGAATATTTGCTGGCGGAAAAAAATCAAATGGCCTATATTTACCAAGCTTTTGGGCATTGATAAAGACCATCGTCTCAGGCTTTCTGAGTCGGTTTGACCCTCTCCCGGGTTTCTTGACGCTCTCTGCAGTCTGTGGATCCTGAGGGCCTCAGGTCGGAACCAAGAGACCCCGGGGAGGAAGATAAGCTACCTGGCTTTAAACTATTTCCAGACGAAGGGGCTCTCAGCACCTAAGCCTCAAGGGGAGAGACACTTGCCTTGAGAGACTGTCTGAACCAACACCTGGAAGAGATTGATTGAGAGACAGTTACCACGGCTGCATGATTTATGAGGAGACATTGTAGCCAAGGTGCGCGGGCAGGGGGCTGGGCAGGGTGAGCACAAGGGATGTTGGGTACTTACTGCTGGGTCAGGAAACACTTGATAGTGTTCCACAGTGGGAGTGGGGCTCGTGGCTGAGGGAGGGAGAAGGGCCAGACAGCTGGCTCCAAAGCCAAGTGCGGAGGGGTCTGTGGGATGCACTTCTCCCAGGGATGCTGGTTTCGGTGGGACCCAGGGCTCAGCCTTGCTGCCTCAACATTCATCATGTGGATGAATGGTCCCGCGTGAAATAGCACATCTGTCAGGAGCCCTCCGCACTTGCTGGCATCCATCGCTCCAGCTCCAGCTCACGTCCATCCAATGTCTACTTAGTGCCAAGTACTCATTCACACAGTGTCTGAAACCACACATCTCCGGGAGAAGGAGTGTTCCTCCGGCTTGCTGCCCTCTGAACCTCGCTCTCTTTTTCTGAATTAGTAAGAGTGTTCTCTTCCAGGAGCTTAGCTGATCCTTGTGGCCTTTGGACGAATTGGTGACTTCTTGTGAATTTCCTAGTAATTGTCCACCTTGAGTTCCCATCTGGAAAGTGGGGAGGAGTGAGTCTTCTTTGCTTGCCTCACTTGCAAGAATATAAGCATAATACTAGTTTAATGCTTAAGGGCAAGGGTTTTAGACATGAGTTGGAGTGCTGGCTCCACTACCTGCTAGCTGTGTAGCCCTGAGAAAGTTACTTGACCCCTCTGAGAGAGTCTCAGCTTAGTCACCTATGAAATAAGTGACAGCTACCTCTTAATGTCCTACAGAATTAATATGATGATATAGGTAAGTTGCTTACCTCAGGAGCTGGTCCACAGCATGAAGTCAACAAATGAGACATCAAATAATGACTACTGATAATATTAATATTAAGGATGGCTAAAGGGCATGCACAAGAAAGTGTTTACAAACACATTGTCACCGTTGATTACACACCCAAGGATCGTGCCCAGCTCTGTCAAAGAGGTAAGTTCTAGGATCTCTGCAAACGTTTGTATGGCTTCCTTTAGCAGGTTTCACACATTTTGGCCAAACTCCTATCAGCCAGTTGGAGAACTGAGCCTGAATAAATCCATATTGAATTTCTATTGTCTAGAGGATAGTCTTCGGGAAAGTTCCATTGTATATGTCTTTATAGGTCAGTGGAGGAGAGGTTTAAATAAACAAATGAACAAAAATATAGTCTGATAAGGGCTCCTCATGGACTCAGTACAATGAGGAATGGAGGTAACCCTGAAAAGAGTGATCAGTGAGTCATTTTCTGGAATGATCCAGGAAAAAATTCCAGAAGGTTGTGACATTAGAGCTGGGTTTGCAAGGATAATAAGAGCTTGCCAGGCACTTTTTTGTTTTTAGGTTCTGCTTATTGAATCTTTTCTGTCAGTGGATGAATAGGATGCCTTTAAAATCTCTTGATAGCATCATTTATACCTTCAGGGAAGACGAAAGGGTCCCCAGAGAAGCCCAAGTGCTGGCAAGCATGGGTGATGGAAAGAAGGTAACTAAATTACTAAGGTTGTGAGCTGGACATTTTTTGTACAATCTCTTTGTAGTAGCTCTCTTATGGTTTTTGCTGTCCCACATTCCTTCTGTCTTTTTCTGGCAGAATCATCATCTCCTTTTCCCTTTGTAGAACCACTTATCCTCTGATCCCATTGTGACTGAGGTGGAGTTGACCGTGTTCTCTGGTTCCCAGGGTGTAGACATGTCCCAACCCTGAGCAGTCAGAGAACTCCATTCCTAACAGTGATTGGTTTAGGGATGGTCATGTGACTTTTAGCCAGGCCAATAAGAGTCAGCCTTGGCACCTTTGTTGATACTGTTGGGAAATTGAGGCCCTCTGTTTCTGCAGGTCTGGAACTTGGGTGGATGTCAGCCTGGAGTTCTAGGAGGCCACTCTGGGAAGAAGGTTGGACTGGGAAGAAAGCTAATAGGGAAGAGAACAGAGCTGAGCAAAGGAGTGAGAGACCAAGTTCTGACAGCATCAACATGCTTTGGCTTTTTGGATACTTGAGTTATACGTCTCTTATGTTGCTTTGGCCAGTTTGAATGGGGTTTCTGTTGCTTGCAATCACAGCAATCCTAATACATCATTTATTCTGCAACTATTGATTGACCTTGACTACATGCTAGGCACTGCATGATTACTATGATTATTAAAATAGCTAAATAATAACACATCTAAAACATTTATATAACACTTATACCTACTAAAACACTTAGTGATAATAATTATTATTATAATTACTGAGCTTGGCCTAGACTATACATAGCTGCCTCATTTACTCCTCACATTGATTCTACAAGGAAAGTTCTACTCTGATCCTCGTTTACTGATGAGGACGCTGAGCTTTAGAGAGCACGAGTCAATGGTCAAATACCTTACTTGCTTATCCTAGGCTAGAAAGTGAGGGCATCCACGGCATGAGGAAGTGGGATTTAAATCCAGAAAGTCTGTGGCTCCAGCTCTGCTCTTACCCCACAAGGTGCCCGGCCCAGTTCTGGCACTGGGGATAAAAGCCAAAGGGATTAACATATACACACTACTGATATGTGTATATGTATAACTGATTCACTTTGCTGTATACCTGAAACTAACACAACACTGTAAATCAACTATATTCCAATAAAAAATTTTTTTAAAAAGCTATATTTGGAAAAAGTTCAAAGAGAAAAAAAAAGACATATACACACTACTATGTATAAAATAGATAACCAACAAGGACCTACTGTATAGCACAGGGAACTACACTCAATATTTTGTGATAACTTATAAGGGAGAAGAATCTGAATAAAATAGATATATATGTATGTATAACTGAATCACTTTGCTGTTCACCTGAAACTAACACAACATTGTAAATCAACTATACTTCAATAAAAAATATATATATATTCCTTTTAAAAAAAGCCAGAGGAAACAATGACTCTTGTTTACAGAAGCTCTGCGTCTGCAGGACTGACTGCCCCATAGAGACAGAGAAAAGGGCCAGATGGTATGTAAAGAAGCAAGGAAGGTTCTGGAAGCTCACAAGACTGCTGACCTGTCTATTTTGCTTTGCCTTCACCAGCCCAATGGCAGCAGGTACTCGTCTCCCATCTCTCATTTAGGCAGTTTTTCATTTGTTGAATTCATTCATTCAACAAATCTTGTTTACAAGCCAAGTGTTGTTCTAGATTCTGGAACCACAGAAGTCAATGAAACTGAAAAGGAATCTGCCCTCTTGTGGCTTTTATTCTAGTGGGGGGACACTGGCACTAAGCCAGCAAACAACTAAACAAAGAAGGTAATTTCTCATGGTGAAAAGGAAATAAACTGGTTGATGTAATAGAGCATACCTGGGGACAGCCTCCTTTAGGTCGGATGGTCAGGGACGGCTTCTCAGAGGAGGTGACAACTGGGTTGAGATTTGATGGTTGAGAAGGAGGCACCTGTGTGAAGGTCTGGTGGAGCCTTCTGGCTGCAAGGCCACCCATTTGCCATGTCTTCCTTGCGGGAGGGAAAGATGAAAGAACCGTGCTCCTAGCTTCAAGCTGAGCACACTAAGGGGAGAGACTTTATTGACTAGCCCAAGAGCACAGGGAATTGGATCTGCCTAGTCGGGACCCCAGGGAGCTCTTTCCAGCTGGGCATTTGAACCTCTGTCCACTGGTTTTTCCAGAGGTCAGTCTATAGATGCTCAGAGGACCTTGGGGGACATGCCAGCCCTGGAGCCAAGGCTGGAGGCCGCCCATGCCCACCCTCCACTGGGCTTAAGAGAATTCACTTGTCAGTCACCCATCCCGGAGTCTTTCACAGAGGAACAGCCAAACCAGGCTGGATCCCAAGGGGGTTACCGTAAGCTTTCCCTCGCCTCCATATAATAAAGACAGCTGCTTTAAAACCGATTTGGCTTCTGTGTTTTTATAGAGGAATGAGCTTGCTCATAGCTGCAAGGGATTAGAATGTCATGGAAAGGCACAGATGCTGTATTATTAGTTCTTGGGTGAGGCTGGATAACACACATTGACCCCCGGTTACCGCCTGTTTGGGCTGCGGGGGCTGGTAGTTACTAGGGTAATCTCATCTTATAATAAAAATAATAGAAGGAAAGGACAAACCCCATCCAGCCCAATGGTACTGTTCGTGCTCTATGGGGTTTTTAAATTGGATCCTTGGTCACTATGGCAACAGCTCTGCATGGTGGTTTGTTGCAGCGATTAAGGTTTTGAGTCCCGTTGACTTAGGTTCAAGTCCTGGCTCCAGCTCTTACTACTATATAACCTTGCTTAGGTTTATGCAACCTTTCTGAACCTCTGTTTCTTCATCTGAGAAATGGGGATGCTAATGATGCCCTGCATCTCAGAGGGTTGTTGGAGGTGGATGAAGCAAAGCGCTTGGAACGTAATAACTGAGAGTTGTTACTCTTACTATAATTATTAATGGTTATAATTGTCTTATCATTAGTACTCAGAATTAGTAACAGTAGGCTATGTCATATTTCCCCATGAGGAAACTGAGGCACTGAGTGATATGGTAACTTGTTTTAGTCAAACTTTCCCATCTTTCATGTCAATAATGGACTTTACAGACCCGAAGAGTAGGATTTTAAAAGTCTTCTCCATAAATAAATGGGAAAAAAGAAATCTCTTGGCCCTGGAGACAACTTTCTAGCCTAGGATAAGCAAGTAAGATATTTACAACACAGCCTCAATAGAGGGGGTATTGTTCTGGGTGGGTCAGAGGGCACATCTAAAACTCTTCCACTTTTTTTTTTTTTTTTTTGCTGAGGTTGTCTTTTTCCTAAAGAAAGATCTTATTGCCTCACATAGGGGCCACTGGGATAATTCCAGGTGGTAGCTCTGGGGAAATCCCAGGAGAATATTCAAGCGAGGAAGGATTTGGGAGGGGAGCAAGATGAATTACCTACTCTGGTTTGCAAGGAAAGGAGAGGAAAACATAAAAATGGAATTAAGCTTAGTAAGGGAAATCAGCCAAGGGCCTTTTGGGGAGCTATTAATAACAGGAACAGCAATAAAGTTTGGCAATTATGAAGCACCTACTGTGTGCTATGCCGTCATTGGCCCTTGATTTCCATTTTCTCATTTGGTCCTTCAAAACATCAGGCAAGAAAGATAGTAATTTCCTATTCTACAGATGATCAAAGTGAGTCCTAGAGAAGTTATTTTCTACTGAGCCCTAGATTCCACTTTAATCCTGGTTAGCTGCTTTCAAAGCCCACTCCCACTCCTCATCCCTGCAGCAGCTATCAAATTGCCAAGCCAGGATGAAGAATGCAGACCGTCAAGATCTATCCTAAGGAAAGGGAGGCCCAGCCCCGTGGGGGGCAGATGGTGCGTACTTGACTTATCCTGATGTCTTGGCCCCCTTGCTGGATGGAGGAATTCTGGCCTCTGCAACAGCCCTCCTCTCTCGCCAAGAGGCCACAGGCTGCAGCCTTGTTTCCTCTCCCTCCTCCTGCCACCCACATACCCACGAGTCACGTCCAAGGGTGGAGAAGCCTTGTTAAGTCAGTGGTGGCGCTGTGGAAGGTGAGAGCGTTGGGGAACCGTGGAAGAGGTGAACACGGGGCCAGCAGATAAGCAACCTAAACAACCACGAGCGCCCTCCCAGTCTCAGAATGAGGAATTTCCGACAGCGGGTCCTCGCCTGGGTTTTGCTTAGTCTAGTTTTTAGAGCTATGAGGGGTGATGTTCCCAAACCCAGCTGAGCCAGAAACGGAAGGCAGCATGGGCTCAGCAGTTGTCGAGGAGCTTTCCTCAGGGCTAGAGCTCTGGTTTGCTTGTCCCCGTGGCTGACTTGCCATGGCTTCCTCTCTCTCTGTCTCCACGTTGAGTAAATCAACCTGGGGCCCACAGAGTCCTGGAAGGTGCAATTTATGTGAACATACATTTCTCTCTTGAGAGTATCCAGAGCTTGCATCAGAGCCTCAGTGATCCCTTTCTGGAAAAGGTAACAATTTTTTGGAATAGATGAATGAAAAAATGTAAGCTGTTAGCAAGTTGGTGGAGAATGCAAACTATATTTTTGTTAATAACATTCTTCTATTGTCTTAGGTGGAGATGCCCCAGAGGTAGACCCTGAGATAAAGATCTGAGTGCCAGCAATTTTTGTTTTGCTTTTGGAGGCAATCCCAGTAAACACCAGTAAGGGTGTAGAGAAGTTTGAAGGAAAGCGGTCAATACAGAATGTATTCATGAGCAGGTTACTGCTGTGGGAAACTGAAGTTCAGTCCTGCTGGGGACCTCTGAGAAGTAATGCAGAACTTGCCTCATCGGGGGGGAAAAGAAGCTGGCACGTATAACTTCCAACTCCAGCCTGTCCTTGTCTGAGGGCTACTCCTAGACTTCTGGTCTACCCTGTGAGCTAAGGCCAGGGGATACTGTCAGGTGGAGAGTTGCAAATTCTTGCTCTAGGAAGCCATCAGCTTGCATAGGAAGGGTGTGGGCTGAGAGCATATGGGTGAACTCCCCACGGGCGTCTACTACATCCATAAATTCACATTTACTTGTTTCATTGCTCAGTGCAATTTTCTACTTGGGGGAGATACAGCTCTGAAGATGACGAGCTTGGATTTTGTAGTAAATTAGGAACGGGGCTCATGTAATATTAATGATATAAGTATTTACATAAATGCTGTGGGCTTATAGGTGAGCCTCTGGGATGAAGCATCATAAAACATTTCTTTGCGTGGAAAATAAATACGTGCAAATGTGGCAGAAGACCTAAAGGAAATGTGAAATTAAGGAACCATAAAGTCTTATGAGGTTTCTATAGCTACCCTAAAAGTTAAGAGTCTGGGTTCAGGATTCAGATGGTTCAAGTTCTAGGTCTGACACCTAGGACTGTGTGACCTCCAATAAGTTACTTAACCTCTGAGATTCAGTTTTTGTCTTTTTTTTTTTTAACCTGTCAAATGAATACTGGTTTTATCTTTTTTTTTTATTTAACCTGTCAAATAATATGAATATTGATCACATACAGCTGTCATGAAAATTAAGGGAGGTAGTGCCTACAGACAATAGTTATAGGTTATATTATTTGTTTAGTATTCTTTCTTTTTTCCCCACCCTTGCCATGGTTTACTGTGTCAGGGGTATACTTCCTGTCCCATTGACTTAAGACTTGGCCATATGGCTTTCTTTGGCAAACAGATGTGAGCAGAGGTAACATATGCTCCATCTGAGTGGAGACTTTAAATGTGCTTATATAGTCTTGATTTACTCTTTTGTATTCCTGCCTGGAACCGTGAGAAGATCATGCCTTAGGTCGTTAATGAAGCTTTAACTTGGATTCTAGAACTACAGACACATACAGCAGAATTGAACTCAATCTACAGCCTGAGGCACACCAGCTAATCACAGACCAATGAGTGAAAATGAATATTATTCATGTAAGCCATTGAGATTTTTGTGGTTGTTTGTTATGCAACATTATCACAATAATAGCTGACTGTTATACAATGTAAAGCATTTGGGACAAGGCCTTGTCATGTACTAAGAATTTTACACATACCATCTCATTTCATTCTGCTAACAAGGCAAGTGCTTTGTTAGCCCCACTTTATAGAGGGGGAAAGTGAGATTTGGAGAAACTGAATGGACTTGCCAAAGGCTACCCAGTTAATAAGGATGGCACCATCACGCAAACACAAATCTGTCTGATGCTAGTTGGCTGTAAGCATTAAGCTCTACTGCCTGTTGACATAGAGAAGAGACTGGAAGGTGAACATTCATTTTCCATTCTTTTATCCCTGCCACACCAAGGGAAGCGGGTGATAGTGGAACTAAACCATCCAGGCATATGCCAGGATGCAGAAGTAGTCAGGCAAGAGGTAGATCAGCATAAGAAAGGAAGCTGTCTTGGGAGCCAGAGAATCAACAGATTATCTGTGATGATCAGTGTCTTGCCCAAGGTCACCTAGCCAAGTAGAGTCAAAGTGGAGATGAGAACCTGGGCCTTCTGACTCCCAATTTAGTACTTATTTGAAACAGAGCCAATAACCATGCTTCCTTTTTCTCTTTAATAAAAGTCCCTTATGTTGTTGGAAGCAGCATTATGCCAAGATAAAAAGAAATTATAGCTTGAAGAACCCCTTGCAGATAGGGGTGGTAAATGAGATAGATTTTAGCAGAAGTTATTGACTGGAGTTTCCAGAGAATTCTCGGACTTTCTTCTTTCCTTCCTCTTCCCAATATGATGGCTTGGAGCTCCAGCAGCAGCTGTGATTATGAGGCAACTTTAATGATGAAAGCCAGTGCTAAGCATGGTAGGGCAGAGAGACACAAGTAACCTGAGATACTGATGACATCATGGAGTCACTAACAGCCCTGGTTGCTTAACCCCAGTGGGTGCCATTCGCTGTTTATGCTGTGAGTGATGGTCCCTGGAGTTATGCAACATGGTGACCTTAGCTTCCTATGGCTTTTTTTTTTTTTTTTTTACATGACAGAAGATAAATCTCTGTCTTGCTTATTCCATATCTCTTTGACTAGCAGCTGAATGCAATTCAGATGGATATGTCGTTCCACCAGGTTCATATGCCAGGTATCTTCCTGTATAGACCCCATCAATGGACTCCTTGTGTCTGGCTTCCAACTGGATTCAGATAATGGGAGGTACCAGCAGGAGATGCAAGGGATGGAGGACAGTGAAGATGCAGTCTTGATTCCCCTGCCTCCTTCCCTGCCATGGCATCTAGGGCTGGCAGTGTCTTGGCCAAAATCTCAGCTTTCATCGGAAGCCCCCTCTTCGCTCTTTGTCTCTGGATTCTGATGACATTCCCTCCTTTTGCTCCTTCAGGACTGGCGATATTAACAGCTTCCCGATGTCACTAGACTCTGGGTGCTTCCCATCCGTTGCTGGTTTCCTTAATTCTGCCCACATCTTAATAAATATCACCTTTATTCAACTCTCCCAGTTACCCCATTTGAGTGGGCCACCTGTTTCCTGCCAGGGAATGTCACTGGAACCCTGACTGGTACAGTTTCCTAGCCCATCTTGGCTGGGACGTCCCTTTCAATTCTCTGTTGCAGCTTGTCTCTCCAGCTAGACATTCCTGAGCCTCTACTCTTCCCTCTCTTACGATCCTAGCACCTTTTCTACTCTTACATGTGCCCAGGTTTATTATTATTATCGTAAAAATCATCATGCAAGGAGCACTCACTACATTCCAGCCGCCCCCAGAGGGCACTTTATGTATACTGTCTTGTTTAATCCCCACCACAACGCAGTGAAGTAGGTCTTATGCCCATTCTATGCCCAGGTGAAGTGACCTACCCAAGTCCTCACAGCTCGGGGAGTGGTGGACCTGGGACTTGAACCCAGGGTCATCCAATGCTAATGCTAGTGTTCACGCCAAGGACGATGCTGTCTTGTCTCTGGCTTGAATATAGAGATAACCGCGACTGTGGTTGTCATGACTAGCTCAGCGTCTATTAGGATATTCTCAGATGTTCTAGTGCCCACAGGAGACCAGTGGCATCTCCTAAGTGTTCACAAGAGATCTGGCATCTCTTTTACCCCAAATTGTGAATACTAACCCTTCAGCACACTCACATTTAAACACAAACGCGCACACACACTCAATATGTTCACACTCGCACACCGTCTCACAAACACACTCAGACATGTTCACACGCTGTCACGTACACACTCACACACACTTATATTCACACACACTCACACCTCTACACGTCTTGAGTGATACCAGGAGACTTCTGGGCACCCTTGGCAAATGAAGGCAACTAAACTCGATTCTACAGCAGGTGAGAACATCTCTGCTCAAGGCTCTTTTTGACTTATGACTTAAAAATAACCCCACAAGCTTTAGGCACCTTGGGTTTGCTGGTCTCCCCAAACTTCACACCGTGATGGGTTCCAAAGAAGACTTCACCAGGGCCCAGGGAAGCCAGAACATCTGCTTTGTCACCTGCGGGGAAGATGGAGACATGCCCTGTGTGTTTCACCAGAACCGCTGTGTCTGAGGCCTTGGCTGGCACCTGCCTGACCCAGGTAAGCAGAGTTGAGGTGTGACAGGTTCTTTCTCTTTCCTCAAACCTGGATGGATGTCAGAGTAACGAACCCATTAATATCAACACTTTCGTGTGGGGCTAGCAAAGGGCTGAAAATCCAGTGGGCGAGACAGACCCCGAGTTGCTTCAAAACCTGGCCTTTGGAATCAGATCCTCCTAGAATCAACATTGGCACTAAAGTTGGGTAGCCTTGGCATGGCACTTACCCTGTTAAAGCTTCAATCTCCTGATCAATTTATAAGAATAGTAATAGAAGTTTCTTAGAGTTTCTTTGAGCATAATTGAGGCAATGAACATAAAAACTTGAGTCCAGTGTCTGTCCCAGAGTTAGTTCTGAGGGAAAAGGGGGAGTTTATTTCTAAAAGAAATTAGGCAAGAAGAAGAAGAACTCAAAGTTCCGAGTACAGAATGCATATGACTAATCTCTCTCAGGCCTTGAAAAATGAGAAAGTGTGCAAATCTCAGCGTATGGCTGCTTTTTGCATTCTGGGAATTTGCCTCTGAGAAGCTGCCATAGGTGTGTAAAAGACAAGTCATACCACCTGTTTAATCAGAATGATACAGGAAAGCAGGTAAAAGCTCAGACACCACAATGCCGGATGTCCTAGCACCCTTTCTTAGTAATGACGAATTGGGAACCACGGCATATTTCCTTAGCTCATATTTTTTCTGTTTGAATCCAACGTAAGTCAGATGCTCTACTGGTAGTCAGATGAGGGAACTTAGGTAAGTTCCTTTCCCTATCTGTGCCTCAGTTTCTTCATCTGTGAAATGGGTGTCACACTATTTACCTCACAGAGTAAAGGAGCAAAATACCCAGCACATAATAGGTGCTCAATGATTAGTTCCCATTCATATAAAGGTGGCTTGGGACTAGAGGAAAAACTAATGGTCAGCTTGGAGAAGGGGTTTCTACATTATAAAGATTTCCTCCAAATGTTCAAAGAAGTCCACTCTTTGTGGACTTGGCCAGAAGTCTCCAAACTTTTAAAATTAAAAAAGAAAAAAAAAGAGGATGGATTATATCCATACTTATCCATATACCATATATCCATGTAATGTTAGCATATTATAAATATTATAACTATATGCAAAAATTAGAAATGAGAGGGATGAGCTAAAAAATGAATATAAATAGATGTTCTGATACTTCCCCCCAAATCCCAAGGTATTACTCTATGCACCCTACTTCGTATACCACAGTCTAGGTCCTTGTTATTTAAAGTGGAGTTCCTGGTCCAACAGGATCAACATCACCTGGGAGCTGGTTAGAGATGCAGAATGTCAGACCTCACCACAGACCGGCTGTATCCGAATCTGCATTTTAACAGGATTCCCAGGGGATTGAGTGCACACTGAAGTTGGGGAACCACTGCTTCCCTCAATTTCAGTTTCCTTATCAGTCTTGGACCTTCTCCTTATTACCTGAGGTTGAATGAGTTCTCATTGTCTTCAGTCCAACTGGCATCTAGGCAATTCGCTGGCCCCCTGTGACATGGCACCAAGTTCTGTAAACCTTAGAATAGATTGTCCCAAGCCAAGCCTGCTGAATGTGTCTCATTTAGCCTATATTTAGTGATGCCAGCCAATTTGGAGACATCCTCAAAGAAAGGGCTGCTGGTCTCCATCGTATGAAACATGACTGCCGAGCGATTCCATAAATCTGCTTGGGAAAGGCCTGGCAATATTTTTGGAGGTAAAAAAGCTAACAAAACTAATCCCTCGCTGTTATTGAAGTGGACTCAGATGGAAATAAAATCTTTCCACAAAATGAGCTTTGGCCTCACTTCCTCATTTCGGGTCCAAGAATGACTTTCAGAGAGCATGTTAGCAAGAGCTCTGGCTGGAACACGGAAAGGCAGGCCTGCGGCAGAGAGGCGGAGGGGCCCCGTCACCAGAGAAGCATGCTAATGGGCCGGGCTGCACAAACATTATTTTTTCATTCTGAGGGTAGAAGCAACTGTTGGAGAATTCATCAAACTCTAGACAGGGAAAGGGCTTGGTTTCTGCTACCCTGGCACTTCCCCGAGCTCGGAGTGGAGTTGAGTCACCTCTAGTCGTGGGGACACAGCCAAAGCCAGGTCTTTGGTTACCAGCCGGCCCAGTGGACTTTACGGGAGTGGAAGGGGGCGTGGTGACCAGGCCAATGGCTCAGAATGAAGACTGTGAAAGGGACTACAGCGTGACTGTCTGGTGGAGGGCAGGATTGCACGGCCCAGTGGCAGAATGTGATTGTTTCTTTCTCCATCTGAGTTTGCCCCTTTGGCTGCCATGTTGGAAGCCAACAGGGTGTTAAGGTGGCCAGTAGATGGCTGGTGAAAACTACAGTTCCCAGTGTCCTTTGCTTCTGGTTAGGTTCAGCCAATGGGAACGTCCAGTGGGGGGATGGCGGGTTGGTGGATGGGATGATGGGAGATGCTAAGGTCATTCTCCCACACTCCATGCTCCCTCTGATTTGAGGGACCTCTCTGGGCTTAGTGGTGACTCTAGCAGTGGCTGTGTTTCTCTATGTCCCTCCATGGTCCCAACTCCCTGCATGGTAGCAACAGCTCCCAGATTCTGGTGACGCCCCCTCCTCCCTTGGTCCCTCCTGTCCCAGATGTTAGTGACTTACTGCTCCTTGCTAATCTGAGTTGTCTCCCATGCCCTGTTTGCCCTTTTAGCTCTTCCAACACCTTTGCCACTAGTGACCTATATTAAATCCTTTCTCTTGAACTGCCTGATGGGGTGGCTTCGTCTTCCAGACTAGAGACTACCAAAAAACGTTGAGACTTGGCAGCTGCAACTTGAATGCTGTCAAATGAGTAAGTATTCAGAGACTACTCCCGGACTCGATGACTCAGGCTAACCTAAACAATGTATGACAAGGACACAGGTTCTTCCTGTGATTTGAAAACAAAACAGAACAAGAGACCCACAACGAATAGAAAGCATGAAGTTTCCAATCTCTAGGGAGCAGGAACTAATAGGACAGTCTCCTTAGGATACAACCTTTGAGATAAATCAGCTCAACTGCTTTCCTGGCACTCATGAGTCATTTCTTGGAAGAGAGAGGCCCTCATGGCCTTAGCTTGGGTCCCATGGCCACTGGTTGACCAGAAAGCCCAGGGCACTGTGACTGATAGTCCCAGCAAAACTGCAAACAACTGGGAGAGGAACTTATATTCACTGAGGAACCATGTGATCTTGTGGGGGACACAAACGTTCAGTCTGAAGCAGTTTCCTTCCTTCCTTAATTTAATAGTAAGGGTGCCCTACATGAAACTACAAACCCAGAGTACCTTGAACATAGTAGGTGCTTTTAGTGGACTGTGTTGATCTGTATGTTCACCATCTCCTTCAGATAGCAGCACCTCGATTTTTCTTTGAATAACGTCTGTGGTTAGACTGCTGGTTCCCCCCCCCCCGCCCAGTATCTGTTCTCTCCCTCTTCCACAGCAAGGAAACAAATATGTCCATAAGAAATCTGTAGTTATAGAGAATAGAGAGAAGAGCAGGGTAAGGAAATAAAGAGTGGCAGGGTGCAGTCAAGGGCAGTCTGTCTAGAAAGGTGAATTTCAGCAAAGACGGGAATGATTTAAGTGAATGAGCCATGGGCAGAGCATACCAGGCCGAGCAAACAGCAGGTGCAAAGGCCCTGGGGTAGGAACATGATTTACATGCTGGAGGAAGAGCAGAGGCCAGTGTTCCTGGAGTGGATTGAATGGTGGGAGCCAAGGTGGGAGCAGGTGTTGTAGAGGCTGAGGATCATGGTTGGGACTCTGGATTTTACTCTGAGTGAGCTGAGAGCCATTGAATGTTTTGAGTAGAAGAGAGATGGGATAGGATATGTTTTATCACCCCCATCAGCCAGAGGATGAGCAAATGTGAGAAGATAAAAGAAAGAATGGATATTGAAAGTTAAACAAAAAGAGATTTAAGTAAGAGTTCCAGACAAGACTGGAAGGGTCACTGCAGGCCCGTGCATGAGTCATTGCCAAATGCAGGGAGTAGACAGGATTTACTCTGGGAAATCTGAGGTGGGAGCAAACACTTCAACCTGTGGAGAGAAGAAAAGGTGTTATGAAGGAGGTGGGGTTTGAGCACAGCTTGAAAGATGAGGTGGACAAACTCTAGTCCTTGCCACCACAGGAATTCACGAGCAGAGGAAAAGTTTGGGCCACATGGGTCTACCAGTTATTTTCTGGCCAACCAGGATTATTAATCCATCCAGCTGTCATGGGTGGGAGAGTGATGGATGGCTCTTGATTCTCTTAGCATTTCCTAGGTCTCTGTCTCTTCCTCTAAAGGCTCTGAATTCAGCCTCTCTGGCTGGCAGAGTCTGGGCTTCTAAATGGAAGATGAGTGGGTGAGGTAGAGGGGTCTACAAGGATGAATAAAACACACAAGCCCCCTCCTCAGGGAGCTTATAGACAAGTAGAGGATTGCAATGTTAAGTAAGTAAAAAGGAGAACTATTTCATTACAAATATTGGTGAATGTGATGAGGGAACACATCAGAGTTGGGGAGAGGAGGGGCAGAGGGAAGTCTTCTCCAGACAAAGGGACATTTGGGTTGAACCTGAAGGAGTCTCAGCTTTCGTGCAAAACTGGAAGGAATAGCATCGGTGGCAGAGGGAACAGTGGGTGCTAAGAGTTCAGGGCAAGAGCGAGCTTCCTGGAATCAAGGAAATGTACGAAAGTGAGCATGGTGGGGACAGAGTGTACAAAAGGAGTCGTACAAGATGAAGATTCTCCAGCTATTCTTTACTTTCCATTTATTGGGAGGAAAGGCAGAGAAGGATGTACAGGCAACAGCATGGGGTTCCGGGGGTATTTTATTGCAAAGAATGATTTCTTGTATCTGGAATAATGCCAGATGGGGGTGTGAGTTGCTGATCATTGATGACAGTCGTCACTGTACTGATTTCCAGTGCTCTCATCAAGAAGTAATCTCTTCCCAGACTGACTAAGGCATGAAAACCCACTTTAAAACTTTATTTGGCCAAGCACAGAGTTTTGTCTTCCTGGCTCAACGATTTGACGTGCTCCATCGGAGAGTACTTTATCCCCAAGGCTTCAGTGGTCTAGACTGTTTTGTTTTGTTGCCACTGAATGTCAGTTAAGGAGGAGTCTTTCTCAGATGCAGTGGGGCTGCCCTATGGCTTATTCCAGGTTGCCAAAAACAAAGACAAAAACAAAAGCAAAACAAACAAAAGCAGTCCCAGCTACTTACTGAAAAGTGCCTGCGGTCAGCTCTGGAACAGACCTTAAAATTTAACAAACCATTTGTTTCCAGGACCCAGCCAATACTGCAGCTGAGTCCTTTTTCATTCCAAAGCCATTTCGTGTTCCAGGGGATTTTAATTTGTGTGATTCCGATTCATTCGCACGCAACTCATCAGAACAGATTTGTTTGGTTTCAAAAGCCGGGCAGCATCCTTAGATACCCAAGAAACCCCACCATCTCCGCAGCCTCAGCAGCCAGCGGTGTCCTGCCCGTTCTCAACCGGCTCCAGAATGAATTTGGAGCCCTGGAGTCCGGAGCCTTGTCAATTGTTGGCAGCTGTCGTCTTTGTTTTTTTATTTTGTTTCCAATTTGGGAAGAGGATGGGTCCCTGGACAGTATTGTAAAGAGGTTCTCCCAACCTCTCCGTTCTCTGTGACGAGGATGATCGCTCATTCAACCACCAAGCCTTTAACAAGTGTTTGCTGTGTTCCAGGCACTGAGCTAGAACTGGGGAAACAATACGCAGCATGGCTATGACTCATGCCCTGCCCTGAAAGGAATTCCTAAATGGAATTTGCAGCAAACGTTAAACCATTAATGACTCATAAAGTAGTGGGTTTTTTTTTTTAAATCTATTTATTTATTTTTGGCTGCATTGGGTCTTTGTTGCTGCGTGTGGGCTTTGTCTAGTTTCGGTGAGCAGTAACTACTCTTTGTCGCGGTGCGCGGGCTTCTCTTGTTGCAGAGCATGGGCTCTAGGCGCACGGGCTTCAGTAGTTGTGGCACGTGGGCTCGGTAGTTGTGGCTCGCGGGCTCTAGAGCGCAGACTCAGTAGTTGTGGCACACGGGCTTAGTTGCTCCGGGGCATGTGGGATCTTCCCAGACCAGGGCTCGAACCCGTGTCCCCTGAATCGGCAGGAGGATTCTTAACCACTGCGCCACCAAGGAAGTCCCTCATAAAGTAGTTTAATTGCAAACGCAATTTTTCAACCATCAACAAATGTCTGTAGAGCATCTCTGCATGCTAGATACCATTCGGCACTGGAGATACAGCAGTGAACAAAACAGACACAGCCAAAATGGGGATATTAGTAGTATTGAGGTTGAAATGAGATCAGGCACTGTTATTATGAGTTTACCTACCTGGTTTTAAATCTTCAATGACTCCCCAGGGCTTAGAAGGCAATAATGTTCCATCTCTTTGGGCTACGAACAGCTGGGCTTTTCTTCTTTACCAAATCAGTCCAATCCTGGTTTCACCACTTAGTAGCTGTGCAACTGTGCAGAAGTCACATGTACTTCTCAGAGCCTCAGTTTCCTCTTCTGTAGAATGGGGGTAATGGAATCTATCTCAAAGGATGGTTGTCAGGATTCAGAGACAAGAGTAAACACTCAATGAATGTTAGCTATTGTTATTGAAATTATTGTTTTTTAAAACTATTGCTACTTGTGGCAGAGAGTCTTAATTATTTGATTTCTCCATTTCATGATAGTAATAGAATCTTTAGCTGGACACACGGCTACTCAGCATAAAAATACATTTCCCAGACTCCTTTGCAGTTAAATGTGGCCATGTGACTTAAGTCCTGGCTAATGGGGTGTGAGCAGAAGTAATTTGTGTAATTTTCTCTTTGTGCCCTTAAAGGGGATGGATACACCCTAATTTGGCACCTACTGGGTGCTAGGTGCTGTTTTGGGTTCTTTGGATCCAAAAGAGAAGAGTAGATGGTCTCTGTTTTCAAGGAGCTCTCAATCCTCCATCCACTGTTTCATTCAACAAATACTTTATGGCCCCTATGTGTCAGGGACAGGACTAGGCTCTGGGATTCAATGGTGAACAGAACAGAGAGGTCCCTGCCCTCATGGAACTTAAGTTCCAGAACATCCACTTATGTTCTGGTTGAGGGGCGGGGCAGAGCACAAGCACATAAATAAAAAGACAAGGCAACTCCACGATAGAATAATATGATACAAAGTGAAGATGGGAATGCAAGTCTAGAAATGATCATCAGAGGAGGCTTCTCTGAGCAGCTGACACTGGAGCTAAGGCATAAATGATGGGAGGAACCATTCATGGGAAGGTCTTGGGAGATGCACGTCCCAGGCAGAGGAAGAGCAAGTGCAAAGGCACTGGGGTAGGAATGAACTTGGTGTGTTTTGAGTCATGGCAAGAAGGGCAGCAGATTGGAGCAAGGCTGAGAGGGCAGGAGATGATGTTGGACAGGTGGGCCGAGACCCGACCACAGGGGGCATCCTTGTGGCCAGAGTAAGGAGTTTAGATATTCTTAATGCAAAGGGAAGCCATTGGGATTTAAGTAGAGGAGTGATATAATGAGATTTGTACATTTAACCTGATTGTGGATCATAGCGGGGAAAGAGGAGGGTCTGGGAAACCACTTAGGAGCCTATTGTAGTCATCCAGGCAAGAGAGGAGAGAGTGGCTCAGGTCATAGAAATGCAGAGAAGTAGAGGGATAAGGGATATATTACAGAAAGAGAACTGACAGCACATTGCAAAGATACCTAGGGCTCATCTGCTGGTCTCAAGCAGCTCACAATCCTGTGAGGGAGACAGATACCTAAACAGATAAATATAATACAATATATTGCCCGTGATGAGAAAGCTTCACTTTCAGACCTATTTCATAACTGAAATTGCCCTTGACCTTGTCACAAACTGAGCTCTCATTTCCCATATAAAGTTAAAGTTCCTTGATTCCTCTTTGCGTCACTGACAGCTCTTGGTCCATGGCACTGCATGTGGGGATTGCACCACAGGTATTTGTTGGATGCCTTGAGGGTTAAATCAACCTACACCAATTATCATTCATATCAATAGAATGATAGTTAATATTTACTAAGGACGAAGATCACAGACCAGGCTCTGCGCTTGGTACTTCACATTTATCATCTCAGCTCATCCCTACAATGACCCTTTAGGGTAGATTTTATTGTTTCCCCCATTTTGCAGCAGAGGCAGTTGAGGTTCAGAGAGGGGAGGCAATGTGTTCCTGATCACAGCTTGTGCATAAATGGTGGCATTGGGATTCACACCCAGTTCTGCATGACTCCAGAACCCAGGCTCTTAGCTGCAAAATTGTATTTGTTCCTCCTTTACGGATAACCGGGCCTCAACTCCGTCTTTTGTAGGAGTAGATGGGTGTGCCCTGGCCTGTTTCTACACGAGCTCTGTCACGTACTCCCACTTGAGTTAGAGAATCTGTAAAATTTGCTGGGTTGGGGTGAAGAGATGGGCCCACGTCACAGGGGCCTGATCATTTATGTTCCTCTGCAGGCCTGGAGTATGACGGATGGAGACTCTAGTTGTGGTCAGATGGGTCAGCTCTGCCGCTCATTGGCTGTGTGGCCTTGGGCAAGTTACTTTACCTCTCTGAGCTTCATCTGTAAAATGGGAACGATAGTGACAGACCTCCTTCAGTGGGTTTCTAGAAGGATTCAATGTGCCCATAGCAAGCACCCAAAGCATGCTGGTTGTTACCATTGCCATCCTAGAGGTGCAGGTTCAAGGTCAACAAGACGGAGGAGGAGTTACTTCAAGGACCTCTTTCTAAAGTCACAGAAGGAGGGAATTCCCTGGCAGTCCAGTGGTTAGGACTCGACTCTCTCATTGCCAGTGCCAGGGCTCGATCCCTGGTCAGGGAACTAAGATCCCCGCAAGCCGCGCGGCAGGCCCCCAGAAATAAAAAAAATTAAAAACGTAAAGTTACAAGAAGATGTAACTGAATTCCTCGCAGCATGAATTATTTGCAAGTCCAGTGTCCTCTTGACCTGCCCCTCCCTTCCAGGGCTCCCCTCCCTTCCTCGCTTGTGTTCTGAGGATTCTGAACCCAGGGATTTGGGCCTGGGAGCCAGAAGCCCAGCAGCGCTTTGGAACTATAAGAGTTAAGCATCCGTCCAGCTCACAAACGCAGAAAAACTCCACCAAGACGCGGGGGAAATATTTCCATCTCTGATAAGGAGTAAAAACCGAGCAACTCATTCCATATGGGCCGGTGAGAGGGGCGGGCAGGGGCGGGTGGGGTCCGTAGTGTGCAGGGCTGCGCGGGTCTGATGAATGACCCACCAGCCGGGACAGGCAGACTGGCCTCCACTTTGGAGGGACCAGGAGAGAGCGGGGCCAGAGGGAGACGAGCCGAGTCCTGGACGACTAGGGGGTGGGCGTCACAGGAGCCATCCCCATTTTTCTCGTGCATGGCAGCAAGAATGTGTGTCAACGTCAGTCATTTCGAAAGAAATGGCGGCTTTAACTAGAGAGGGGTGTGGGGAGGGCAGCATTCGAGTTATTCAGCTTTGAGTCCATCTGGGTTAAGATCTGGATGGATTTTAGAGAAAAATCACCCAGGATGTCTTGGTGGGCTGTTTGGCAAGACCAAAGAATGTCATTTTCCTCCAAGTGGGTACCTAAAAAAAAAATACTGCTTGAGGTGAGTTTTGGTTAACGGGCTATTTGGCTGGATGCAGCCAGATGATGTGGGTTACAGTCTGTGCGGTTCTGTTTTTGTCTTCTGGGCCATTACCCAGGCTGTGTCCTCTGCCTAGGGTGCTGTTTCTCCTCATTTTTTTTACCTGGAAATTTACTAACAATTACCTCATACTGTGTCCTGGCCAGGCGTTTTCTAAGTGCTCTCTAAAATATTAATGTCCTTCTAAAACATCAACTTCTTTAATTCTTCCAATAAAGCTATCCGGTCGGTGCTATGATTATTCCAGTTATGCTAAAGGGGAAGCTGAAATAACCAACCCACTCCACTCAGCTCATAGGTGGCAGATCCAGGATTTGAACCAGGCAAGTGTAGCTCCAAATGCTATGCACTTAACTGCTAAGCTACAGAATTCTTATACTTCTGTTGTACCTTCAGATCTCTACTTAGATTTTCCTGACCAGAGATGCTCTCAGCCTCAAATGCCAGATGACTTGATTCTCTTCTGATCTCTTTAGTACCACTTAATTGCCCTCATTAGGGTGTGAGAGAGCCACAGGGTGCCAGGTTCAGATTTCCTTTTCCAAAGAGCTCCCTGTTCCAAGGCACGAAGCATGCTAGCCCACAGCCTCCAACTGCGGCATCTTCAGGATCCACCTTGGCTCTCAGCTGAGGCCACATCTGCAGCCCCAGCATATGACTGTGACAGAGGTCCTGGGGCCTGGCCACTTTTGTCCAGCAGTCTCTGCTCTGGAGCGCCCCCTGTGTTGACCGGGACTGTCGGATTTGAGTCGCATTTGGAACGCCCACCCTGCCCCCACGGCTCTGCTTCTTTCTGTATTCTTTTTCCCTGGCCTCATGAGGGTGAGGCCTGGTCCACGTGCCTGCTGTGTTTCTAATCCCAAGTTCTCTGTGCCTGGTAAGATGTTCTATACTTGTGGTGGGGGAATATTTTTAAAACGCGAAGTGAAATTTTTTTTGTTATTTTGCTATTTAATGTTATGCTTCAGATTCTGCCTGCTCCCCCTGTTTGGCCACTCCCTACCCCTAGTTTGAGCAAGGTTCTGGGTACCCATTGCCTCGGGGAAAAGTTGAAACAGCAGAAAACAAAATTGAGTCTCATCCTGGCTTTTGAAATTCAAAATCCTACACCCTATGACTCAGGTCATAGGCTGTATATTTGGTATTTATTATGAATAATAGTGTGCTTTCATCTCCCTGAGTTAGAAAAGGATGCCCAGGCTGGGAGGGAGGGGAAAAGATGGAGACGATTTGAGGAGGGAAAGAGAGAAGGGGGCTGAGAGGATAAGACCCAGCTTGAAGAGGTTGAACAGATACAAGGGGCTGGATCAGCCTCCTCCTGAAGGTGGCTCCACAAACCAGGTAGGATCTGAGCAGTATGGAATTGTCCCGTCTCTGCCCCAGTGAATGCTGGGGACCACATGGGTGTTCTTCCTGGTGATGTCTGGCTAGGACCTCCTCTCAACCCCAGCCAGCAGGCCCCGTGTTGAACATCTGTCCACAAGGCCCTGAGACTTTGCCGGATCACAGTGTGACTTTCTCCTCTGAACAACCTCTCCTTCCATTGTCCCAGACAATGGAGGGTGATGGAGGTGGAGGTTGGGGCCCTGAACATCACCGAGACGGGTGGTCATCCAGAGGACCAGAAAGCCACCTACAAACAGGACCAGCTCAAGTTGGTCACTGAGCTGCGGCAGTTGTAAAAGATTCTCCTGGTCTCTGAGCTTCTAGCTTTATTTAGGTCTTGGCTCAAACGTCACTCTTCAGAAAGGTCTTCCCTGACTTTGGATCAAAGGCTCAATTATTCTCCTACTTGCGAATCTATTTCCTCCCTTTTATCACCATCAGAAATTGTCTTCCTTGTTTATATACTAGTTTAGCATCTCTGTCCTTCCTGGAAGGTGAACCCCACAACTGTAGAACCAGGTGGGCTTGTTCATGGTCCCATACCCAGTGCTTAGTCCAGGCCCAGGCCCACCTCCATTCTGTACAAGGTACTCAATGCTCTGGAGAGAACAGACAAGCTCCACCTTGTCTTCGGAATAAAGTCTGGGATGCGGTGTGTTACTGCAGACCTCTTACTGGCAAATGGATGAATGGAACCATTTAGAGGAATATGAAATGGAAGAGTGGGAATAACCCCTGAAATTATTGGCTGGGGTCATACCAGTCACGGGAACGGGGAGAAGACCATCTCAGCCGGAGCCAGGGGCTGCGTGGGTGAACTCGAGAGATGGCAACGGTCCACGTGGATATCTCTTGCTTGAGGTACAGGAGGATGCCAATCTACTGTGAGGTGGACCTAGGCCAAGTCTGAAGGTAGAGCTTCCTTCCCCCTGACGTTCATTTCAATCAGATGAAATTCCTGATCGCTTGCTTTATGGTCTTTGAAAAGCTTCTCGGCCAGAGCCACAAATCTTTCAAGGGCCAGCCCAAATGGGGAACGCCATTGGCCCGCTTTCTGCGTGGGCCCTTGGTGGGCAGTAAATCATTCTGAACCTCGGTTCCCTCCGCCCTTGGAGCCAAAGATAGGAGCTGCTTGCCAGAGTTAGTCAACAGGCCAGCGGTGCTCTGGAGAGGTGGATCCCCTCCTCAGAAAGTGGAGGGGGTGCTTAGGGTACGCTGAGGGAGATCTGTGCTCTCTATTTGCTTTCAGGACACGGGGCTCTCTCCAATCCCCAGGACTTGGTCAAGGGAAGGAGGAGAGGCCGGTCAGGACCTGGGGGCTGGTCTGCTCTGGCAAATTAGGGAAAGACAAAGAGCCTAAGAACAGTAAAGGCGAGCATCGTTAATGAGAATTCAGGGGGACTTAATGAAAGTATATTTGGAACCCTATATATTCCTGAAGTAATCCATGTTTTTAGAATAACAATAGAAGGGCACAGACAAGCCCAAAGAAACAAAAAATATATATATATGGATAATCCCTCTACTTAGACATAACATCATTAATAAGTTGTGGTTTAGCTTTCCAATAATTTCATGCATAAATATATATGCTTTTTATTAAAATGAAGTTATACAATACATACTGTAGGATGACCTGTCTCTCTCACTCAGCGTTAAGTTAGGACATATTTCCTTGAAAATAATGTAGAGCTACCTCATCGTTTTTGATTGTTACCTAAGATTTCAATGATGGGTGGCCTGTGATTAAAGAGTAGTTTAACTGGGACTTCCCTGGTGGCGCAGTGGTTAAGAATCTGCCTGCCAATGCAGGGGACACGGGTTCAAGCCCTGGTTCGGGAAGATGCCACATGCTGCAGAGCAACTAAGCCTGTATGCCACAGAGCAGCTAAGCCCATGCACCCCAACTATTGAGCCTGCACTCTAGAGCTCGTGAGCCACAACTGCTGAGCCCACGTGCCACAGCTACTGAAGCCCGTGAGCCTAGAGCCCGTGCTCCGCAACAAGAGAAGCCACCGCAATGAGAAGCCCACGCACCGCAATGAAGAGTAGCCCCTGCTCACCGCAACTAGAGAAAGCCCGCGTGCAGCAATGAAGACCCAATGCAGCCAGAAAAAAATAGAGTAGTTTAACCAAATTACTATTGTTGACGTTCAGGCCATTTCTAATTTTTTGCACCTTGAATAACAGTGCAGTGACCAGCAACCTTTTATGTCCCTCTTTTCACACGCTGCATATTTCTTTAGAATAAATTAATTTAACTGGAATTGCTAGGTCAAGGACACGCACATTTTAAATGATTTTTTGGTATATGCTGCCAGGAAGACTTTCTAAAAATGTGTATCAATTAAATTCTCATGAGAAGTATTTATGAGAAGATGCCTTGATAGAAATAACTTTTAAAGCAATATATGCTTGTAAAAAAATACAGAAATGTAAACTGAAAGCTGCTTCTTTAATTCTCCTTCCTAGAAAAGATCATATTTTTACTGCACTGTTATCAGATCCCAATTTCCATTCAATCTTGATCCTGCCAGACTAACTCCACCTTCTTCATAAGATTTGCTTCTGGACTCTCAAGTTCTGGGAGGGCCGAGGCTATATTTGTTTTGTTCACTTTTGCATGCTAGTGCCTATTTCAGGGGCCTGGCACACAGTGGATGTTTATTGTATTAGTTATCAATTGCTGTGTAACAAATTACCCCCAAACTTAGCAGTTTAAAGCAATAAACATTTATTATGTCACACAGTCCTTATGGGTCAGAAATCTGGGAGGTGCTTAACTGGGTGGGTCTGGCTCAGGGTCCCTCCTGAGAATGTGGTTAGGATGTTGCCTGGACCTGGAGGACCCACTTCCAAGGTGCTTCGCTCACATGGCTGGCAAGGCATGCTTGCTGTTAGCAGGAGGCCTCAGTTCCTTGCCATGTGGATTTTCCACAAGGCTGCTTGAGTGTCCTCACAACATGGTGGCTGGCTTCCCCCAGAGAAGTGATCCAAAAGAGGGGGCGAGGTGGAAGTTGTAGTATCTTTTATGACCTAGCCTGAGAGGTCACATGTTGTTATTTCTCATCAAACTTTATTTCTGTTATTAATTCAGCAATACAGACAGACCTCAGAGATATTGTGGGTGGGGTTCCAGACCACCACAATAAAGCGAATATTGCAATAAGCAAGTCACAGGAATTTTTTTGTTTCCCAGGGCATATAAAAGTTATGTTTACATGATACTGTAGTCTATTAAGTGCACAATAGCATGATATCTAAAAAAAAATACACACACCTTAATTGAAAAGCACTCCAGGGACTTCCCTGGAGGTCCAGTGGTTAAGACTCCACACTTCCAATGCAGGGGGCGTGGGTTTGATCCCTGGTCGGGGAACCAGGATCCCACATGCCGCATGGCACGGCCAAATATTTAAATTAAAAAGAAAAAAAGGTACTCCATTGCTAAAAAATTTCTGATCTTTATTTGAGCCTTCAGTGAGTCTTAGTAGTAACATCAAAGATCAGTGATCACGGATAACTATAACAAATATGAGAATAATGAAAAAGTTTGAAATAATGCAAGAATTACCCAGCTGTGACACAGAGACGTGAAGTGAACAGATGCTGTTGGAAAAATGGCACCGATAGACTTGCTTGATTCAGGGTTGCCACAAGCCTTCAATTTGTAAAAAAAAGAAATATCTACAGAGTGCAATGAAACAAGGTATGCCTGCATTTTACTGGTTACCAAGGTCGGCTCTATTTCGTGTGGGAGGGTCCTACAGAAGGGCATTAGTTCCAGGCAGCAGGGATCACTGGGGACCGTGTTGGATGCAGGCCATCACATTTATTAAAATAAGCTGAAAACATGATTAAGAAAATGAATAACTGCCTTGGATTAGAAGAGGCTAATGGCCTTTTCCTTGCTTTCCAGACTGTACTGTGTCAGCGATGGGATAATTATCAAAGAACTGAGTTCAGACTAAGCTGTGTATTTGCTGTAGAAGCTGCTGGTCTGAACTTTGTCTTGAGTCAGGATAGGCAAATGAGGGCCTACAACTCCCAAAGACAGCTGGGAAATTCCCAGAGGGTTGAGGTCCTGAGGTTCAGACCACAGGCCCAGAGGAAGGCTCGTTCTTGCAGCTCTAAGGAATGCCAGGCCTGCTTGTCAATCAAGGCAGGGTGGGTCATTTGGCCAAAGGGAGGTCACGCTCATCATTGAAATACTCAGTAGTTTATGACCTCCATAAAGCTATTAGCCCCGGGAGATGAGGGGAAAGTGGTTACCAGCACCCTTTGCCTCTCTTGGGTCCATTAACATTAAGGTTGTAAACTCGGTCTTAGGCCATGGGTGACTGGTTTTATTATCAATCAATTACTGTGCTTGTCAGCAAGTCCCAAGCACCCTGCCAGCACAGAATCTGGCCCAGATAACTATGGGCAACGCTGGGCAATTCACCTCTACTCTTTGTGCCTCAGTTTCCCCATCTGTAAAGAGTTGGACTAGATCAGAGGTTCCCACACTTCTCACTACCAAAGTCTACTTCCTTTATTTTACTTCAATTGTGTTTATCTCATGTTTCAAAACGATTTCCCCAGCAATTGGCATTCCTTAAATACCTATTTCTCTTCCCCATTAGTATTATTAAAGACAATTATCTTTATATAAAAAGGAATACACAGGGAATTCCCTGGCTGTCCAGTGGTCTAGTTCAATCCCTGGTTGGGGAACTAAGATCCCGCAAGCCGGGAGGCACGAGCAAAAATAAATAAATAAAAAGGAATACACAACTGGAGATTAAAAATTCTGAACACCCCAGGTAGGGCTGCACCCAGAGTATATGGGGCCCTGGGCAAATATTTTTTTTGCAGGGCCCTGGCTGTATAAACAATTTGAGTTACCTGAAATCAACATGTCAGGACCATTCTGGCGGCGCGATTCCATGGAAGAAATACCACGCAGGCCCGTGGGAGTGATCTGTACTCCAGGCTGCCCTCCTAGAATGGGGACCAGCCATGGGGCCCTGTGACAACCCCAGAGGTGCAAGTTCTGGGGTTCCTCAAGGTATCTGCTTGACCTCACGCATGGGTTCAAGGATCAGAGAGAGTCACAAAGGGGAGTGTCAGGGACCAGGACCCTTGTGGGTCCTGAGTGTTCTCCGAGTGTTCTGCTCAGACAGCAGAGCCAGCCCTGGCTGGTCCCACGCACCAGAGGGGACTTAGAATATTTCAAGGAAGGTGGTCCAAAGTGGGGGGCCTGGGTTAGGGTTCCCTCTTGATTAGAACTAAGAACCATACTGATCATGGGATCATCAATGTTTCCGTGATGACTTGTAAATATTCTGTCCCAAAGGGAAATAAACACATTTCTGTTAATCTGTGAAGCCAAATCACTGGTAAATGAACAATTCTGTTCTTCTGTTGGAAACATGGAACAAAAGCTGAGGCTCAGTCTTGGTACCTTCTTAGACTTACAGAGGACAAAGACTCCGGTCATTATACTCACTTATTATACTCATTTATTGAGCAGCTAGTTTGCCCAAGACCCTTTACACATACTATTTCCATAATCTTTATAAGAATCCTGTAAGAAGTCCCTCTATACAGATGCATAAACTGAGATTCACAACACCTTCTTCTGGCTGAGAACTGTAGGAGTAATCCGTCTCCAAGAAATATTCTCTAATAATTTCATCCAGCACTTATTAAAGGTGTTCTATGTACCAGGCATTGCTTGAGCATTTCAATCCTCAGAGCTATACTTTGAGGTAAGAACTGCCATCACCCCCCGTTTTACAGGTGAGTAGATGGGGCTCAGGGAGGTTACATCACAGGCCAGTGTCGCAGAGCTTAGACATGATGACCGTGGTATTGGGACTGAGGCTGTCTAGCACCAGGGCTGAGTTCTTAGCCATACTGCCTTTCTCTGACCTCACTTTCCCAAGAGTCTACCTGAAGGAACATCTGTTGAGCAGGTCTTCTGGAAGAAATGTGCTCGGGCAGCCAAGTCTGGAAGTAGAAAACTAACCTTTGAATCCTTGAGGATAACTCATTCCACCTCTCTGAGCCTCAGTTTCTTCCTCGGTAGGATGGGGATAATCTCATCTTGCTGGAGGCTGCTATGGAGATAAAATAAGATCAGGTGTGCAAGGTGCTGGGTTAACAAGGACTTGCTAGTGTTTCTATTCTTAGCCCAAACTACCCAAGGAAGTAATGCCTGACTTATGACAGTGGTGATCTTTCTGGCACGTGCAAGATGGAATTACGCTCCCGGGTAAATGGGAGCGTACTCACGTCAAAGGAAATAGGGGTACCTCGTTTGGCAGGAGTGGGGTAGGTTGGAGATTGGAAGAACTTAAGCATCTGTGTCTCAGGTTGGGTATTCTGGAAGCAGACACTGAGTGGCCTGTATCAGGCCACATTGGCTGGGCATTTATAATTTTCATCTCGCTCAGTCGCCACTGTAGGCTGCCCCTAGAAGGGCGTGGCCTTGGGTGAGGCGGCAGCTGAGAGAGACCTGGGGGGGCTGGCTACTGGGGGTCATCTGTTGACCACATTTCCCTACAGCTGGACAGCAAGTCCTTCCTTGAAGAAGGATCTGGAAGGCGCATCTCCTTGTCTACCAAGCCTGCTAGGCTGGTGGCGCCAAGGGCATTGGGAGGGGGGCAATGAGGTCATTGGGCTGAGCAGACAAACCGCATGTTTAGACGACTTCTGCTCCCCTCTGACTCCCCCTACACTGTGTCTCGTTCTCCAAGTCCTACGTGACCACCAAGAACGCTCCACGACGCCTCCCCAGGTGACTGCCAATGTGCTCTCATCTCCATGGAAACCCTGATGCTGGTGAAACAGTCATCACGGAGCCAAATTGGAAATTCCGAGAGTCCTCGACTCACCTCCTCATGGCCCAGAGGCTTGAAATGGAAGCTTCTGAGGCTATTTGTCCTTCAGTCCTCAACATCTGAGCACATAAGAGGCCAACTCATGGCTGAACAAGGCTTGCAAAGCACGCTGTTTCTGGGGAGCCACAGAATAGGAAGGGCTGAAGCCGTTTCCTCAGGCTGTTGAAGGACATCAGCATACTTGGCAGACTCAATGGATTTCTGGAACATCTTAAGAAAAACCACTCAGCCTTGGAACCCAGAAAATAAACTGGCGATGGAGGCAGATTCCAAACTGAGAATGGCAGAAACTGTGGGGACAGCCATCATGTGAGCTGGAATTGTATGATTCAAGAGTGTGACTGATAATTACGCTGTACCCATATGTAAATCAATGAACAATTTACTATTGCAATCAAGTTTTTCTGTAATTAAACAGTTGCATAAGTATATATATAGCAATTCATTATTATTATGGCTGATATTCGTTGAACACTGCTGAGTGCATTGTCTGTATTATTTCATTTCATCTCCCGATAACCCCATAAGGAAGATGCTATTATCATTCCCATTGTACAGATGGGGAAATTTAGTCTCAGGAAAATTAACTCACTTTCCAAGTTCATGTCAATAATAAACTGTGGAGCCAGTTGGAGCAAGTCGTAGGCTTACCTAGAACAGCACGGCGTGGCTTGGCTTTTAAGGATACAAACTCTAGAGCCAGATTGGCGTTTGATTCCTAGCTGTACCACCTATTAGCTGTGTGACCCTGGACAAATTACTTAGCCTCTCTGTTCCTTGGTTTCTCATTTGTAAAAAGGGGTTGATAATAAATACCACGGAGAGGTGTGGAGAGGACTAAATGAGTCAGCACAGGTGACGTTCTTAGAACAGGACTGGCACGCGGTAGGTATTTCATAACTGACAGCCTTGATTGTTGTTTTGTACAAATGTCTTCATACAATAGATCCCAAAGCTCCCACCCATTTGAATCTCACCGTGGTGATGACAATCGTGGTATCCTTTGGCCACTGAACACAGGCCAGAACAGTCTGTACAAGTGTCATAAATAGTGACTTAGCATTAACTTAGAGGTTTACAACAGCCATTTACTGAGCTTGTGATGTTGCAAGTCGGAAGGGCTCAGCCAGCCAGAGGTTTTCTGGCCTCTCTCATGCATCCACTGTGAGCTACAGGTTGATTGGGGGCTGATGGGTCTAGGATGACTTCCCACTGGGAACAGTAGTCTCTCCTCCAGCCAGCTAGCCTGGGATTGGTCTCAGAGCAGCTGGGCAGCTTCTCAGAGGAGGAGAAGAGGCTGCAAAGCATCTTGAGGCCCTGGCTCAGAACAAACATAGCATTGCCTCCGCCACATGCTATTGGTTAAAGCAAGTCACATGACCAGCTCCTATTCAAGGGGTGGAGACTAGGTTCTGCCTTTTCATTGGGGGAGCTGAAAAGTCACATTGCAAAGGAGGGGATAATCCACGTTTGCAAAGAATCTACCAGTTACTATACAACCTACATTTGGGGTTGGTCCCAGTTTCAAATATTCTGCTCCACTGTCAGCATAGACCGCTGACATGGTCTAGAAATGCCAACCCTTTGGCATTCACCTTTATCCATCTGTCTCTTGTCCTCTGCAGTGAAACAAAACTCTTTTTCATTTTATGGGGCCCAAATTACAGCTAGGAACGTAGAACTGTCAGTGGAGTATTTAACTCGCAACTTGGGGGTCTAAGACCTGGATTCAAATCCAGGCTCTGCCAGGTATTTGCTGTGTGACCATGGGCGAGCCACTTCCCCTCTCTGAACCTCCGTTACCTCCTCTGTAAAGCAGGGCTCATAATAGCTTCTATGTCACAGGGCTATTGTAAGAATGAAGGGAGACAGCAGTTGTCACCTGGCCTGGTACCTGGCTCCATGAGTGCTGGCTTCCTTAACTAATATTATCCTTATTCTTATTCCCCCACTATGACCATAGAAACGATTTTTTTTCCTTCCCTGCTCTGCAAATTATAGAGGCAAGGAGTGAGAGTGACGCACTGCAACCTGTAATCCATGTGATGAACCATGAACAGCCATTTCCAATCGCATTTCCTCCTGCTGGGAGGATAAACTAAGACACGTACCTTCTCAAAGCCAGAAAAACAAGACAAAATAAATAATAACCAAGTGCGGTATTTAACCTCACGATGCCCCTGAGAGGGGAGACCGGCAAGAAGGATTAGACAGCAGTTCAGAAATCTGGAGTATACTGTCTACAGCCAACTTCTTTGGCCAGCTTTTTTCTTTTTCTTCCCCCACGCAGACCTCAGCAGTGAGAGAGCCAGACCAGAGGGTCTTAAAGTACCACAGCCACATTTGAGGGTTTGCTCAGGATTAAAGAAAGGCTGATCTGGCCGGAGAAGCTTATGCCTGAAGGCCTTCCAGCCCAGCTCTGTGGCTCTGACATGTGAGGATATGATTCTGATCAACACTCCGACTTGGAGTCATGTAGCTCAGCTCTGGATCGGGGCGTGCTGATCATGGGGCCTGACAGGTGCTTGGATTTGGGGGGAGATGGGGGGGGAGACTGGGATGTGGATTTCTACTGGTCAAGACTCTTTGGCTCAGTTTGGAAAATGTGCCAATTCTCAAGATCCTTCCCGAAATTCCTGATCTTTCCCCATTTGTTCTCTGCTGTCTGAAGCCTGGGGCGTAGCACGAACTTCCCTTCTTGGACAGGACCAAGGCCAGTACCTTTGGGGCAGGGGAGTGGATGGAAAGAATTTGGCCTTCTGAGTCGGCGGCGCAGGCTCTGTGGCTGGCTGGTTGTGTGTGCTGAACCCCTCTGAGCCGCATCTGATCCTTTCCACTCAGACAGGTGGGTGGAACCAGCTTTATTCTTTCCTTTTGCCAGATGGGAGCACTGAGATCATGATGACGGCGCTGATAATAACTAATGTTTGCTGAGCATTTTCTACGTGCGGGGCGACATGCTAAGTGCTTCAGATGCTTTGTCTCCTTCAAGCCCATTCATTTTTTCACATTTTACTAATGAGCTCACTGAAGCCCAGCAAAGTAAATCCACATGCTCAAGGCCACACAGCTGGTAAACAGCACAATGAATGTGCTACGCTATTATTCATAATCGCGAGCATTCTTTTTAAACCTTCGGCACTAGAGGTTCTGATTACTCAGTGAGAACACGATCCCTCCCTCCAATTGCACACCCACGTGGCTTAGACTAGCAAGGTCTCCAAATGCATTTTTTTCTTTTAAATAAACTGTGCCAGTGATCTGCTGTTGTCTAAAAAGCTACCCCCCATCTTACTCAAGTAAAACAACCATTTTCGTATTCTCATGGTTTTGTGGGTCAGAAATTCAGTCGTGGCAGAGTAAGGAGGGCTCGCTCATGTTCCAAAACAACTGAGGTCTTAGCTGAGGTGACTCAAATCCCAAAATGGCTGGGATCATTTGCCCGGAGCCATACGTCTGGGGCTTTGATTCTGGCTGTCATCTTGGTTCCTTGTTTCTTCTCTCCATACGGCATCTATTGGGGCTGGAAAATCGGAGATGGTTTCTTCATGTCACGTTGTCTAGGCTAGTGTGTCTGGAACAGTTGAGGCTGTTGCCCACACATCTCTCTCTCCCTCCATGTGCCTCTGCACGTGGCTAACTTGGGCTTCCCCACAGCATGGTGATCTCAGGGTAGCCAGACTTCTTACACGGAAGCTCAGGTCTCCAAGAGCCCTTGTTCCAAGAGGCCCAGGCAGAAACTACAAAGATTCTTATGACCTGGCCTTGGAAGTCCCAGGAGGTCAGCCAAGGTCCTCAGCATAGCAGCCAAGAGATGTGCCACTTGGAACTCCCTTCAAGGAAGAATTTGTCCTTCAGCTGGAAGCAGTATCGCCCACGGCAGCCTCCAGCTGCAGTGCATAAAGGACCTACTGCGGCATTCCAGCCAAGGGGGTGTCCTGCCAATGACTGAGCAGGGCTGGGGTTCTAGGGCCTGGCCATTTTCAGGCAAAACCAGACTCTTCTAACAGGTGATCTTTGCTCTGGAACTCCAAGTTGAGTCGCTCAAGACATTATCAGATCAGGTGCAAGGGATGAGGAATTAGAGCCCACGGCTCAGTGGCAGGAGTAGCAAAGCCTGTGCAGCTCTCTTTCATCTACTACATCAACTCTCTTTATCAGTGCTCAACGGTACGTATATATATAAAGAAACGTTCACATGGCACAAATGTATACCTCAATGAACTATCACAAAGTAGACCCACCCAAGTATTTACCATCCAGATGAAATAAGACTTTACTAGCACCTCGGATGCTCTGCCAGTTTCCACCCACCTTCCTGCCCAAAGCTAACCATTATCCCAACTTCTAACACTAGAATTTCATTTGGCCTGTTTTTGTACGTTATATAAGTGGAATCATAGAGCATACACTGTTTTGTGTCTGGCCTTTTTTACCTTATATTATCTTTGAGATTCATCCACGTTGTTGAGTGTGACAGTATTTATTAATTTTCATAGTATTCTATTGTATGAATATATTGCAATTCATCCATTCTATTATTGATATTTCCACTTTTTGATCATGCACCTTATCATTAAGAAATCTTTGAACATGCCCTATATAGAATATATATTATGTATATAACAGTATATGCACTGCTGTAGTAGTAAACTTTGTATACATTGAAAAACATATAGAAGTAGGTAGTAATTTTGAAAGATGAGCTAATCTAGAAGTTTTAATATTTTCTTTCTGCATCCTAGTGGATCACGCACGCCCCACCCCCTACTTTGTTGGCTCCTGGCTTGAGGGACAGAATTCTCATAACATATATATATACTTAAATAAGAGGTCATGTGACATAGGGGGACGATCATAGACTTGAAATCAGATCTGGATTTGCCTGTGTTTACTAGCTGAGTGATTCTAAATGAACGATGCCATGTCCTTGTTTATGGAGGGTGGCGTCTCTGCCTTGCATTCATCCAGGAAATATTTCATGTGCACGTATTATGTGCCAGGCACAGTTCTAGGCACTGGGAAGACGGCAGAGACCTGCAAAACCACATAGCAAAGGGCATCGCTATGTAATTCTGATTCTGGGAGAGAGTGGAGAATTGGACGTGATGATCCTCTTGCCTGGACAGGCCAAAGGGACCAGGGTGTTTTGGTAATTCTTGGAGAAGCCCTGTGTGGGAAGCAGACAGCATAGCCTGCCCTTCTCTGATTTTCCCTGCACAGGTCCCTCCGGTGCGGTGTTCTCTCCACTCGAGGCCTCTCCCCTCGGCCCCGCCCCCCAGCCTCCCCTCCATTGTGTGGTAGGAGGGGGCTGTCCCTGGTGGCAGTGGGAGGGAGTCAGAGGGGATAGGGGAGGCAGGGATGGAAGGGCAAAGGGCAGAGTGGTGGAGATTTCAGAGACCCCGCGGTTCCATCAAACACCCCCTCCACACGCCCACCTAATACTGCCCTGCCTCTCCCTCCCTCTTCCTGGCTTATCTGGACGGGGTGTCTAATTGAAATTGAAGACCTGTTTAGCTGTGTGCCTACACAGTCTGCTCTCAAATGTGGGCTACCACAAAGTATGCACTGGTGTTTCATGTTCTCAGGAATCTGACAAAGTGATGGATGCCCAGCGAAGCTATTTCTTCAGAGGTCTGGAGGCCGTCTCTTGTTTAAGCTGGGCAATTGAAGATTCATCCAAAACACCAGTCTTGTGCTAATGAACCCAATACGACTGAAGAGAAACGGGTGACCGGACAGCCCTGAGAAACACCTAAAGGCTTGGATCTGGGCTGTAAGGCTGCCTTGAAAAGAAGCCCTGAGATTTTTACCAGCCCAGAAAAACTGCAAGAGAACTGAAACTTGCTTGGGAACAATTGTAGGCAAACACCTCCTTGTGCACATGATCAGGGTAGGTCCAAATTGGGGTACCACTGTCTCAAAAGAGAAGGGATCTTTTTTTTTTTTCATCACAAATCTCTTGGAAAATCTGATAAAAGGTATGGATCCTTTAACCAGGAAAAAATGCACCCACATGGATGCATAAATTTGCACATACCATTTTAGCAATGAAAATAAATAAAACATAAAACAGCAGAGGTACTGTTCTACGCTCTTAAGTTTACTCATTCAATCCTTATTAAACCTCATAGGTAAATACTATTTATTACTGTGCCTGTTTACCCAAGGTCACCCAGGTGCTCAGTGGGGCAGCTAGGACATGAACCTGCGAGTCTGAGGTCAGTGGTCATGTTTCTTGTCATTGCCTCACACTGCCGTGCAGGGACTCTGGAGGCAGTGACCTGATGATAATTCATTGTGAGAGTAATGATAACATCTCACACTTGATAGAAAAAAATTCACATTTTACACATTCAGGTGGATGGACACCTGTTGGTTTTGCCTGTCTGATGTCTTTTCTTTGGTGGACCACCTCCCTAACCTTCCCCCACCCCCATTTCAGTCCTGGTTGTTCACATAGGGTCAGCTGCAACCACTGTCTCCCAGGATGGGAAGGTGTGTGTCCCGGACCTGGCTAATGAGAGCCAACATTCCCCTGCACATGGAGATTGGTTTCAGAGGTTAGTCCATGAATTTTTGATGGAGCTACCAGGAAAGAGAAGGTCTCTTTTCTGCTGATGTTTCTAAGAGGTAAGCATTAACATTTTGGAGTAATCAAAGGAATGAGCCTGCTTGAGAAGGAAACTAAAACAAAGGAAAACAGAGGCTAGAGATAAAGAGAGTTCTCCACAGATGAATGGTTAAGGAAGATGTGGTATATTTATATAATGGAATACTACTCAACTATAAAAAAGAATGAAATAATGCCATTTGCAGCAACATGGATAGACCTAGAGATTATCATAGTAAGTGAAGTAAGTCAGACAGAGAAAGACAAATATCATATGATATTGCTTATACGTGGAATCTAAAAACAGTGATATATATGAACTTATATATAAAACAGGAATAGACCCACAGACACAGAAAACAAACTTATAGTTACCAAAGGGGAAAGCAGGGAGGGTTAAATTGGGGAGCTTGGAATTAACATATACACACTACTATATATATAAAATAGATAACCAACAAGGACCTAGTGTATAGCACAGGGAACTATACTCAATATTTTATAATAACCTATAAGGGAAAAGAATCTGAAAAAAATAGATATATATATATGTATAACTGAATCACTTTGCTGTACACCTGAAACTAACACAAAATTGTAGATCAACTATACTTCAATTAAAAAAAAAAGAGAGAGTTAGAATCTAGATGATCACAGTTCAGTGATCAGATGATCACCTTGATCCATCCATGCCTGATTTCCTCTTGTATGGAAATAAAATTGTATAAGACAATATTATTTTTGAGGGGAGGGGTGGTGGATTCCTGTTATGTGCAACTGAAAGGGTTGTGATAAATATACAGACATTTTATCATCTTCCCCCTCTTTCCATCTCCAAAGACAGTTTCTCTCCATGATACAGATGACAACAGAGTACAGCGCTGTGGTTCAGTGGTGACCACATAGCTTCATATCCTGCTCACTGACTATGAAGACTGGAGACGCCTGGCCCCCTCAGTTATATTTCAGACCCTTGGAGTAGGTGTTAAGTCTCAAATACCTCTTCCCTACATGCTCAGCATGCACAGATTCTTAAATAGTAGGTGCTCCATAATTGCTTACCAGTGTAATGGGATTATAAGTAAGGATTTCTCTATCTTGGAATTTGAGCTGAACTTCAGAGCTGAAAACAGTAGTGGCTGTTGAGTGCTCACACATTCTAAAGAAAGGGGTTGGACCCTACTGACAGGATGTGCAACAGGAGGCCTAAAACTGGTTCTTGTCACCCACAACAGAAGGTGATGATCATGGAGGGAAAACAAGAGTGTGAGAATTTCCTTAAAGAAGGTTGTTAATTAACAGTTGTATCTTTCCCCTCATGCTGTTCCCTCTTCCGGGATTACACTCACCCCTTTACATGAGAGATGAATTCCAGCTATCCTTTAAAATTCAGCTTAAGTGTTGCCTCCTCTAGGAAGCCCTGCATGGTTTCTATAGCTAGAGCTGTTGCTCCTGTCCCCTGACCTTCATCCCAGAGCCCGTAATAGTTACTTAGGTTCTAGTACTTGAAAATACACACTAATAGTGTAATAGTGTGACATGGGTCATCTCTCTGTTAGCCCAAGAGTGCCAGCCTGGCACAGATCTGTACTATTATTCATCTCCTTACCCTTGAAAGGGGGGAACAGGGTTGACTGTATGTGACTCTAGCAGCCATCCTGCTAAATTAAAGGCTTTTTGTCTTGCTTAGAACTTTCCCAACTTTGGATATGCAGAAATGGAGCTGGATCTGAATATGGGAGTAAAGCTAGAGAGAATGGGATCCTCTGTGAAATGGAGTATGCAGAATTTGGAGCTCCAGGAGGTGGAGCCTAGAGGTGGGGTGGGGTAGGGATGAGAAGAAGAGATGGAAGGGGAAACAGAGGGAGGAGCTGGGGGAAGGCCGTGAGGAGAGGCTGCCACATACAGTGCAGGGCCAGGGAAGCAATCTCCCAGCACGGGGGCGGTCAGAGACTTTGGACAACGGGGATGTCTAGTATTAATTTGAAATGTTTTACATGTTTGCAGTGTAAATCCCCTTGGTATCTTTTAGTCTTAGATAAAAGCTTGAACATAACCAGAAATCTTATGAGATTATTTTTGTTTTTATTTTGCTTGATCTGAAATAAGGAAAAGGGCAAAATTCATAAATGGGTGGACAGTATGAAAAAAAAAAAAACCATAGTGATTAACAAACAGAGCAAGTTAAACAATCCCTGACATTCAAGGTGAAAGGTTGCAATGAGATCATAAGTCCCCTGGAAGTGGCAGACATCCTGGGTAGGGCTTTGGGTTTCTATAAGGCACGGAACGGGGACTTTGAGCCAGCCTTGTATAGAACTTATGGGGCAAGCAGATGCCAGGTGACACTGTTTTCCACGCTCCTGGCACAGTTGTTCTCAAAGTATGGTTTGCAGCCGCACCTGGGAATTTGTTAGAAATGCAAATTCTTGGGCCCCACCCCAAACCCACTGAATCAGAAACTCTGACAGTCGGGCCCAGCAACCTGCAATTGACAAACCCTCCCTGTGATTCTGATGCGTGATAAATTTGCAAATGGCATGTTAAGCCCTCAGTAGCTGTGTGTGAAATTAACGAATAAAAAACTTATGGAAACACAGTGCCCTCATGGTAAACCTCTGTTTTTATGTCTCTAGAAAAATTTTTAATTCTGTGCTGAATCACAATTCATCAACAGCCAGGCGTCGAGCTGTGCTTGACTGGCTTTCTCTCTAACAACCTCCCATCAGACCACCTCGCATCCCAGGGTGTAGGTTGAGTGCGGCTGCCTTTGGGTCATGCAATGAAAGTGGATATTCTGAGGCTCCCTGGGCCCACAGCCCGATGGCAGACTGCCCACTGGACCCCCAAACTGGTTTTCTGTTCTTTGATGGGTAAGGAGAGGATAAACATGTCCAGGGACTTAAAAAAAAAATCATCCACCCTGGCAGATTCTCCCAAAGAGGTATAGTTCTTTGCCTGTCAAGCTAGGATATTAAATTAAGCAATTTTCATCAGATAACACATCTTCTGGTTCATGTAAACGTCCCACAAATCGCTGAGCTCGTAACTCAGCCTGATTGAAAGGGAGCCACTAACCCATTTCCCTTTGTAGATGGGTTGTGAGCTAGCTGGGGGCTTGTCCCTTGACCAAGAGCCTTGTGACAGCCATGCTGAGTCACCCTCCCCCTTCCCCCTTTCTCTGTCTGACTAGGCATCCAGTCTCCCTGGCCTCAGACCACGTGACCACAGGAGACCTGCTCCCTGACCTCGTAGAGGATAAAGTGCCCAGTGCCCACTTCAGGACACGCTCGAAGTTTTGTTGTGATGTGGATGACATTTGCCATGATGTCCTCCACCTCCCTTCTTCCAGTCTTCCTAAGGTCAAGTCCGGTGGCCTGATTCTTAATAGTCCAGCCCCTCAAATGTAGGCATGATGGTGGAAATGAAAATGGTGTGTGTGTGTGAGTGTGTGAGTGTGTGTGTGTGTGTGTGTGTGTCCAGAGGGGAAATGCATTCCCTGGTATTGTCTCTCTCCTTCTTTCTGAATGTACAGGAAAGAATGGGACAGTGGGAGCCCCCCGATATGATGGGGGCACAAGCACGTCCTGAAAGGTTGACTAGAGCCCGAAGTGGTCAAGTTCACCTAAACGCACCAACTGCCCTATTTGTCACATCCATGCTCCCACCTCAGCAGCCATCACTGTGCCCAGTGCAGAGTAGGTGGTCCACAAGGTTGGTTGACTGAATGAATGGGCAAGAGGTTAAGAGCCCTAATTGCAAAAGAAATCCAACTTTCCCAGGTGGAGCTACATACTCAACTGATTAAACCCAGCCTCCACCCACCTTTGTGATGTAAAAAAAAATGGGAAGGAATCAAAATCAATCTGAGCGCCCACATGGGAGTCATCTTCCCAGACCAGATGGCATGTGCCCACCCCCATAGTGTCACTAGGTAAGAAATGGGATGTACAGTCAAATTTTAATTTTAAATAACCAACATTTTTCTTAGCATAAGCAGATACCAAATATTGCATGGGACATACTCACCTAAAAATATTCTTTGAAAACCATATACATCTCATATATATTTTGGCTACTAAATAAACCTTTACAATGATGTAAAAGCATGACACAAGTGTATTTCTTCTGTTAGGATCACTCCATTATATTGTCACTAAGGTATCTGTAATCACATAGCCAACTTCTATGGATTTTATTAGTTTCCTTTTGCTCCAACAGAATATTAATACATTTTTTACAAATGGAAAAAAAATTCATTGATCTTAAATTCAATTAACTGGGGATCTTATATTTTTATTTGCTAAATCTGGTAACCCTATCCTCTATTAATCTGGAAAGACTATGATCTGACCTTTAAAGAATCCCTAGCTCCCTCATTTCCCTCTTCTCAGGCCAATCATAATTAATGCTTGGTGACACTATAATGCTATAGCACAATTAATTTAATCTGGCATGCAAATATATTTCCCCATCCCTGTTAGATGAAACTGTAAGTTGTAAAATCAAAGTTTTTTTCCCCCCAAACTTATGCTTACTGCAGAAAATCTAAAAGCATGAAGACAAATGTGAAGTAAATCACAGTTCAACTATCTAAGGGATAATCTCAGTTAATCCAATTGCCTTAGTTTTTTCTCTGTGGACACTTTTTTGTTTTGAGAAAAAAACCATACTTTTGTACCATGATTTTTGACTTAGCATTATACCATAGGTATTTTCTATGTCATTAAAAACTCTGACATTGCCTTTTAAAATGATTCAATAATATTCCATTGCATGGATGTACATGGGGTTTTACATTTTTTGGTTATATAACTGGCCCAGAGATGAACATTTTTATGCACGAAGTTGCTTTCAGACTTCGGATTATTTTCTTAGAATGGGTTCAGAGGTGTTAACCTTGAACAATAAAATAGGTAGTTATTTTTACCAGCAAAATGGGTTTATTTGGGAGTAGGAACCAATTGCAGTTTGGGACATACAGCTATGGAGAACCACATGCAAGCTCGATTCTCAAAGGAGGGGAAGCTCTTTTACAGAGGAGAAGGGGAAATTGGGAGGGGCTGTTATAAACAAAGAATCCATTGGAGGAAACTGGAAGTTGGAAGTATAGTGGCTTTTCATTGGCTGAGCTGTTGCCAGGCAAGGGGAAAATCTTATTTCCTCCTGCTGGCAGGAGGAAAGTAGTGTCACTTCCTGTTGGATTCTGCCAGAGATGCAAGTCCAGTCTATTCCTGTTGGGATCTGTACTGACCTGAGTGGTATGTGAGAGCTCCCCCTTCTGGCTTCCTAACTTCATTTTAGCAAGATTTCTCTTTATTGATTTTCACAGAGGTGAATAGCGACTATCTATTTATCTATCTACACATTTATTGTTTTTTTTCCCTCCTGATTGTGAAAGAAATTCATGTTCTATGGGTAAATTTTGGTGTATACAGAGAAAGTGTAAAGGCGACAATAAAACTTCATTTGTAACCCTACCATCAGTAGGTCATTTGGCCGTGCAAAGAGCATTGCTCTAAAATGAGATTTCCTAAAATGCGTTCCGCTGAACTAGTTTGGTGGGATGCTAATATTTGCCATGTGCACATTTCATAGAAAATGCTGGGTTAAACAAAGGGCAACCAGTATCTTTTTGTTCTGCAGGACTTCTCAGAGCCTTTATTACGCTAATGTACTTTGTGAGTTTCCAGAAGTGTAAAGATAATGCAGCATTTCTCAAACTCATTTGACCACAGCACATTCTTTTTCCTGTTTTTTATCATTATTATTTATTTATTTTTTTTGCAAAACGTTACATCAAGTTGGAAACATCCTTTGGTTCTGTGTTTTATCATTCCTCTTAACCCACAGATATTAACACACGATGAAATTAAAGATGGTCACCAATCTATAAACCTAAGGGTGAGAGGGAAAAAAGAACCCCCAGGAATTCCTGCATAGATGCTTGGCCTAAAGATTTATGCCTGACTCTTAAGAGGCCACCTAAGTGAGTAGTTATAAGACTAAAGGTTAGACTTACTGTTTTGTGATTAGTTTCCTCATCTAGACAGGGTTTAATTGTGACATTTACACTTTGCGGTCACTTCCTGTCATCAATTGGACAAACTGACTAGAGAGAAACAGCCATCCTATGGTGCCTCTTTCCTTTCCGGGATAAAAACCCTTTGGGTGTTGCATTTTGGAAAATGTAAACGAAGGCTGCTGCCTGACCCTTCCTTGGAACTTTGAAACTCTCTCAGATGGGTTTTGTGCAAGAAATCCTCGCGGAAGTTCTAACCCTGCCTCTTTGGGCAATAAATTAAGAGAAGGCGCAGGGACTTTCTCCTGCTCGGCTGCAGAGAACTGCTCAGAGGCTGTTGGTGAGAATAAAAGGCACACATGTGAGTTGGGGTCGCTGCAAGTTCCTACTGGATGTGAATGAATCTTTCTGGAAGTTCTCCACTGGGTCCCCAGGGGCTGTGCCTCTAACTTTGATCTCTGAGACCAGAGCTTCACAGAAAAGCAGAAAATCTTGACATCATTGGGTCTGGAGCAGGATCATTTTTGGAATTTATTGCTGGAATGGATAAGGAAGGGACTGAAAACAGGGTTTGCAATCCCCCCAGCCCCACTCCCAGAGGCACTTCCTAACCGAGTGTGCTGTTGCCCTGGAAGCATGGAATCAGAGGGCTTGCCTGTCACTGCTGCTGCTCTTATAAACCAAGACTTTGCAGTTTGTCCCAGGTTGTTGAAGAATTGATGGTGGGATTCAATTTGGAGAAAGGGTTCAAGAGGCAGGGAGTAGAATTAAGAAGGGAGAGGCAGGATGAACAGGCGGTTGGGGAAAAACAAGTGTGAGCTCCAACCCAGCCAAGTATCTGCTTTGTAACCCTGTAGAGTCTTCCCATCTGCAAAATGGGTATAATACTCAGATCTACCCCTCCAAAGTCACTGGGAGAATAAAATCAGATTACCCAGGCGGTGCTCTTAGAACAGGGCCTGCCATTCGGTAACCTGGGATTGGCAAACTATGGCTCACTGACCAAATTTGCCCACCACCTGTTCTTGTAAACAACATTTTATGGGAACGCAGTCACAGCCGTTTGTTTATGCTTTGTCTATGGCCGCTTTTCTATGGCAAGGGATGAACTGAGTAGTCGGGACAGAGACCCTAATGCCCGCAAAGCCAAAAAGATTTACCATCTGGCCCTTTCCAGAAAATGTTCGCTAATCCTTACTGTAGAAGATTAGCCATTATCATCTACATTCCTCATACCAATTCCACAAGGATATTATAAGAATAAAATGAGGATAAATATGCCAAAGAATTTTAAACATGTTTTAAATGAGCCTATGTTTGACAGAAAGGGATGGTTTATTAAACCAGTTATCTATACAATAGAATTTTATGTAGGATTTTAAAATTGATATGGAAAAAGATAACTTAATTACATGGAAATGCGAACACAGCGCATACACACATATATAATATTCACTATGTGCTGGGCATTTGCTAGGTATTATGTTAGTACCTATTTTTATCATCATTTTAGAGATGAGATTGAAGCTCAGTGTTTAAGTGATGTCTCCAAATTTACATAGGTGGTAGAAGGCAGGACATCCGTCTGTCTACTGGTGTTAAAAAAAAAAGGATAAAACAAGTCAGTTGGCAAAGCAGTACATGTGATAATACCTAATTTTGGTAAGAATAAGTGTGTGTGTGTGTGTGTGTGTGTGTGCCCACGCGCACGTGCACTTGAATATGACAAGAAAGACATATGTTAAAATGGTAAACGTTCTTTTGGGGTCGTAAGGTAATAGGCAATATAGTAAAATTTTCTTCTTTATAGCTAGTAGTATATTCTCTTGAACATGTGTAATACAGAAGGAAAAAAGATTTAGAAGAAGAAAACGGTTTAGGTATTAAGTGTCAGGTATTATTTGCCAGTCCTCACACTCCAGAGCTAGTCATCAGCCAGGTGACTAAGGTTCAAAGGCAAATGTTAACTCTGGTAGCACGTGATTCCAGGGGAAAAGTTGGTGGTACCCGGAAGTGAGTGCATCTGTGCTTCCCAATTTCCCTCCGTGGCTCAGACCTGACGCCTTTTCCCATCCCCTTCTTGCCGGAGATTGCAAAGCAACCTTGTTCTCCCTCCCTTTCTTGGAGGTCTGTGATTGCCTCCCAACCTTGAAGAGCCCTGCTGCTTTTTATAAATATTTTGGAAGCATCTCAAGCCTTTAAAAAAAAGAGCCACTTAGAAGAGATACATCTTGACAAATGGAGGAGTCCATGAGCTCATCGTCCAGGTTTTTATTGTATTTCCCTTTACTCCAGAAAGTGGGAAGACATCCAAACCAGAATGTGGACTGCCCTGTTATATTTCTGGGAGAATAAAAGGAATCTGGCCATGTCCTGCGAAGCATCCGACATTCACATATTTTTCTGGCTGAGACGTTTTGCCAAATGTCAGCGTTACTTGCAGAATGTGGCTGTTTTTATTTTAATCTGCAAATATCACTCCTGTGAATTATGACCTTTCCCTGGTTTGGGTATTAGAGCAAGAATTGGGGAAGCAGTGAAAGGTGATCCAGGCAAGGGAACGAGGTTTGGAAAATGCAAACTTAAGCGGTGCTTGTCAAAACATTCTTTGTTAAAAATGTTTTTCCCCCTTTGCTCATTTTTAGAAACCTTGTCTTTAGAGGCTTGGAACCGTCAAGCCTCTTCCCCTTGGGGTTTTGTTTTTATGACAATAAATTCATACAGGTGGGACTAGACATGTATATTAATTGAGCAAACAACTTAGGACAAACACAGCTGGGTGCTGGAGATACGTAAATGGGTTCCTGTTGTTATGGATATTATAAGTGAGTGTGAAATACAGACAATTAATGATGTTAAGGGTACGAAGTGTTTTGGAGGATGTAGTGGGTGATATGGGAGCTTATAAGGGTTTTATGTGGACTGAGGGGTCAGGGGAAGCTTCTGAGAAATGGTGATGATCTGGCTGAGTTACCTGAAGGCTGAGGGGATGGAGATGGTGTTTGGGATGGACAAGGTATCCTGGGCAGAGGGAACAGCCTACATGAGTGCCTGGGGGTGGGAGAGAGAGTGGCCCATCCAAGAAACCAGTTTCTTACTGTAGGCTTGTAGGTAAGTGAAGAGTAGTGACGAATAATGATTTTTTAAGAGTCCTATGGTCCTTAAGTACCTACATTGTGGGAAACTGTGCATATCACTATAGAAGTCATAGCCCAGAATATATTCTGTTTAAAATCCAAGCAGGGGAGTTGAGCATCTTCCTGAATTTGGATTCATTTGTAGTTCTGTTCCCAATGCTAATGAAATAACAAGACATTAGAAAATCAAAGCCAGAAGATTTTTCTTTTCTGTTTTTCCGAGAGGAAGTATGCACTACACACACACCCCATGTGTTTTTTCTGTTACTCCAGGAACTGAGGGGATCCCTGTGAACGTCAGAAAAAGGCACATGGGCATTTGTGCCTGGGGAAGGTCAACCCTCCTTCTTCCCCCCAGCTCCATAAATTCTAAAAGATCCGACTCCCCACCCCCAGACTTCGGCCTCAAGGTAGTATTTGGGATTGAAATCAGAAACACTTTTAATAAATGTCTTCACTGAAAGTCTGATCGCAGCTCTCCTCCCATTGGAAGAAGGGAGTATATGTAGAAATAAGTATTTATTGATGGCCCTGCTTTTCTGCCCTTCCTAATCTGCATGCCCTTGGCCATGTGACTTCCTTTGTAGATTTTCTCTCTAAAGACGAAAAGTCTATCTCCCCATGTCTTCCAACTGGCCTGGCCACATGGTCTCCTTAGACCTGTGGATTGTGGTAGGAATGATGGTGAGCTGAGCCTTGGCATCAAGAGTCCTCGTGTGTTTCTTCTCTCTCCCTTTCTCCCCCACCCCACCTCTGCGGTCACCATGAGAACAACCCAAGCTTGCCCACTGGGGGAGGACAGGCAAGTGGAGTGGAGCCAAGCCACCTCAGATGCCCCAGCTAACTGCCAGCCCACCACAGTCATGTGATCAGTCCCAGCCGAGACTGACAGAGTTGCCTAGCTGCTCACTCAGACACACAAGCGATGACTGTTGATTCTTATACGCTGCTGAAGCTTTGTGTTATTTATTACAGAGCATTATGTTGCCATTAGATAACCGAGAAGTATCTGATAGCTATAGTCTTAGAGTTCTATCTGAGAATTCCATATCGTCGTAAAGATTGCTCCAAAACACTATTGAATCTCGAACTAAAAAAAAAAAAAAATCACTCATCTCCTCCCTCCAAGTCCTTCTTTCTGATGCTAAAAAAAAGACAAAAAAAAAAAAAATCCTCTTGGCATCTCACCTATTTTAACCATGTGTCATGATAAAATAGATTTCACAGAGTGTTCTCTATGTAACGCTATTCCCTTGAAATGCTCCATGAGGTGAGATGTCCAAGGTCATACATGCTTAGAGGATGTTTCCTGAGGTCAGGACTAAGGGGAGGTGAATGGGGCATTTGCCGAGGGTGCAAAATCTAAAGGGGTGCCCCAAATCTCAGTAATCAAGATGAATACTATTTTAATAAAATAGTTTTAAAACTAAAATTGCAAAACTCCATGATGAGCAAAATATTACAAACTTTTGGTACATCATTTTTGGTAAGACTATAACATAAGTGCCCTATCAAGCTGCACTAGAGCCTGAGGAAAGAGGGAAAATCAATATTATTGCTTGTTTGATACATCATCTTCCCACCACTATTTATAATGCCTATGACTATAATAAAGGCTCTGAGAAGGCCTGCAGAGAAGGGATCTGTAGAGTTTTGTTGCCTTTCTTAAAAGCATGTGGCCGTGGGGAAAGGAGAAACACAGAGTGCTAGGGAAGCTGGTGGGTGTGCACCCAATTCATTGCTATACTGTCTCTGGAAGAGTGTCATCCTAGAATTGCTCCCAACTTGCCGTGAGATCTTGAGCAAATGTCATTTTGTCTCCAGCTTCTATTTCTCCAAGTGCAAAACAAGAGGAATAGATCTTGGAAGCCTGTCCAGGCATAAAATTTAGTTTGTATTATGTAAGTTCCAGAATTATTATACATCTCCAGGTCCTTAGACCCTCAGACAGATGGGTGCCCTATGAAGAGGGGGATTCTCTACTCTGCATGAAGGGTGACTTGTTCTTGGATTTCCTTCTAATATGATGGTTCTCAAGACATGGTTCCTGGGTCAAAAGGATTGGCATCTCCTGGGAACTAGTTAGAAATGCCAATTCTCAGACTCCACATCAGAGCCCGGGAATCAGAAACTCTGGGGTTGGGGTCCATCGACCTGTGTTATGATTGTTTTATATATATGTTGCCCTCCAGGAGCCCTCCTGGTGATTCTGATGCACATTCAAGTATGGTGACCACTGCTCTAAGGCACCTGGAGCATGTTGCCAAGAGGTCATTGTCAACCATCATTAATTACCAATACCACTGCCCACTGACCATAAGCCAGGCATGTGCTGAAAGCTTTTCAGCGTGTCTTGATGAATCCCCATAAAACCTGTGAAGTGGGTGCTGTGATATTCATTCCCATTTTCCTGATGCAGAGAGCCGTTCACTTGCCCAATGTCACACAGCGATTAAATGGCAGAGCTGGGACTTGAACCTGGATCTGTCTGTTGCAAAGCATGTCATAGACTTGGCTCTCTTGGAGAGATTCACTTGTCAGCCCCAAAGCACAAGGGAAGGGGAAAGAACTGGATGTAGCAAGGTCAGGAAACCTTAGTCGCTGAAACCCACCTTTGTTTAAGCATCAGTATGACCTGGGGAGTTTTTTTAAACTTCCTAATACCCAGGCATCACCATCTCTGGGCAGTGGGACCTCAACACTTTTAATGCTCACTCAGTGATCCAAATGTGCCCTTAAATGGAAAACCACTGCTTTAAAGAGTTTCCGTCCCTAGACAACAAGAACCTACTGTATAGCACAGGGAACTATACTCAGTTAATCTTGTATTAACCTATAGTGGAAAAGAATCCGAAAAAGAATATATATATATATAAATGAATCATTTTGCTGCATGCTTGAAACTAACACAACATTGTAAATTAACTATACTTCAGTAAAAAAATAAAAAGAGAATTTCCTTCTCAGTTTGGAGACTGGCTCCCACCTCCCGCCTTTATTTCTGCTCCATGCTGTGCCCACCACCAGCTTGGAGGGTGCTTCCTCTGCTATCCATAGGAAGAAACCACAGAACAAGATGTGGATGCTCAATGAATCCTCTGTGGTTAACAGAATTCGGAACGTAGAGCTCACAGTCATTTTACCAAGGGAGAAACCGAGGCTCAGAGGGGGCCTGTGAACTTCCCCAGGTCACCCAGCGAGCCCTGGTAGGGGAGGGTCCCTCAACACCCCCCTCCCCAGAAAGTGCTCCCCCCCTACCCCCAGACTAAGCAGTCCGAAGCCTTCAACCCTTTCACTTTGAGAGAAGCCCTCAAGTCCTCTTGCGGTTTTGATTCCTCTTCTGCAAACGGCACTTTGCATTTTCTCCTAAATTCCTTCCAGCTGTCAGATAGGAGCATCCCTGATAAGGGTTTTCCCAGTGTGGGAGAGAAACATTTACCAGAGGTAACTGAGCGCACCAGGCTCCCTCCCTGACCGTTTCCAAGCATATGGAATATATTGTGGTTGGAGGGAAATATATTTTAAGAATTTCTCCTGCATCTTTTCAGATACATTCCACCCAGGATTACTACAGGTGTCATGAAAAGTGGGCTTTTGCTCTTTCCCCCCGAAGAGAGGGCAGGCTCTGACGGCGTAATCAGCTCCAGGGGTGTGAAAGCCAGAACGAGCCTCTGCCCACGACTGGAGAAAAAGCCTGGGACCCAAACGCTCCAGGGTCCCAAGGTTTGGTTGCTTTTCAGTTTTCCCTGGAGGGTGTGTTCAGGGTGGGATGTTAGTGAGAATAATAAATATTTATTGAGTGCTATCCTCGACTGCCTCCCCTTACCATATCTGGTACTAACCTATTACTCGTTCATCTGGATCCTTCTTTGTTTGTGATCTGCTTTTCCTCATGGGGACAGCAACTTTCCCTGTGTGGTACCCCAGCTTCTAGAATATGGCCTTTCCCAGAGTTGGTACTCAATACATACTTGATGAACGAGTGGGCTGATCTTTTCACATTTATTCTGTGACTTCATCTTCACAACCATCTGATTAGGGGAGGAACTGTTATTAACCCCCATTTCATAGGTGAGAGGAATGAAGCACAGAGAGGTTAAGTAACTTGACCCAGGTCACACAGCTTTGTATGTGGGAGATCTTAGACGCACATGCAGGTCTATGTCATTCCAATAACAATCCATGGGAGAAACAAGGAAAGTGCTTCAGGAGGCCAAGTCTTTGGGTGGATACCCTAGCGCCCAGTGTATGTCAAACCCTAGGCTGGGTGCCGGAGCTATAGTGGTGAATAGGACACAGTTGCTGCCTACAAAGAATTTATTGTCTGCTGATGGAGAGAGATGAATCAAAAGCAATGACAATGCTGTATATGTGTCATGATAAGGAGATGCTCGAGGACCATGAGAGCACTGAGGATACGTCTTTGCTGGGACCAGGGAAAGCTTCCCAGAAGAGGGGACATGTCACAACCATCACCACTCGCTTCTTCATCTTCACCATCGTCGTTGTCCTCAAAATTGTGATTTACTGAGATCTTTCTTTGTCCCACATATGATGCCGAATTCTACATATTTAAAAAGTGTAATTCTCAAAGAAACCATCAAGAGATTATTAGACTCATTTTTTTTTTTTTGGCCATGCTGCACAGCAGGTGGGGTCTTAGTTCCCCAACCACGGATAGAACCCTGCAGTGGAAGCCCAGAGTCTTAACCTCTGGACTGCCAGGGAAGTCCCTAGACTCATTTTATTTTATAGGTAAATAAACTGAGGCTCAGTGACATTACATAACTCGCCCAAGTCCCAGGGTAAGCGGCTGCATAGGTATTGGATCTCAGTTCTTTCTGGTACTAGAATCATTGCCCTTCGTTTGAGAAGTGAAGGGTGTGTGTGTGTGTGTGTGTGTGTGTGTGTGTGTGTGTGTGTGCGCTGGGGAGAGGGGCCATCCAGATAAAGGGGAGGAAATGTGTTCTCCACAGAGCGAATATCATGGGCAAAAGTTGGGAGTGAGGAGAGGTAGATCTGTAAGGGAGAGGTACGCAAAGGTTTTTCGAAGTGCTACCCCAAGGCCCATGTTAGCAACTCAGTGACTTGACCAAAGACATAACAGGATCCAGACACATGCCTGGGCCCCTAGGTCTAATCGACAGAAGTCAGGAGGCTAGCATCACGTGGTACAAAATGTGGTTTGTTAGGCAAGAGGAGTTACGAGCAGGGCTACTGCCTGTGGCCAGGGTGGGCAGAGGTGGGCGATGGTAATGCAACACTCAGGCCAGCTGACTTCCCAAGACCCATCCACCAGGTTGGTCCCAGAGATGGCACTGTAATCCCAGCCGTGGTTCCCAGACCCTATTGGTCTCCCTGGTCTCTCCTTCCACTGGATAGATGGATCTTGCCACTGGAATGATCAAGGGGTCCAGGTGCTCAGATGGAGCTGTCCCTTCCTTTTCCTCACTGAACCTTGCGGGGCCAATTATCTGTCCCCTTCCTCTCTGCCTGTCGAACACTGTGTCCCAGTCCCTTACTGAAACAATGTCTCTATGACAGCTAGTCTATCCACCTCTTCCAATGTATTCAGATGCTGAACTCATACCCCCTTCTGGAAGAATCCCATCCACAGTTAGTCTAAGTAGCAATGAACCATGTGGTGTCTTTCTGATGGACCAGCTGATTTAATTATGCCAAGCTGGTTGTACCATGCGATCCGTCTGAAGCCCCAGCTGATCATCTAAAGGACAACACAGCCCATTGTCTGAAAAGATACCAATGACCTGTGAGGACCGGCACACAAGGTGAGCTCTCTCCTCTGTTACTACCTTCTTTCGTGTTAAATACATATTTTTTAGTGGGCCACTTTAATCCCTCTGTTGATATTTTTACTCTGTTTATTTTCTCAGTGGTGGCTCTCAGGGTTACAATATGCATATTTTCAGAAGAATATTTATTTATTTTTTTAATTTTGGCTGCGCTGGGTCTTAGTTGCAGAACGTGGACTTTTCATTGGAGCATGTGGGATCTAGTTCCCTGACCAGGATTCAAACCTGGGCCCCCTGCACTGGGAACATGGAGTCTTAGCCCCTGGACCACTAGGGAAGTCCCCATATGCATCTTGATTTATCACCATCTCCTTCAGATCCATACTAGTTTAATTCTGGTGAAATGTAAAAACTTTACTCCAATATAGCTCCGTTTTCTCCTCCTCTTCGCCCTTGAGTCTTTGAAATCTGCTTGTTATAGACGGCAACATATATATAAAACAATCATAAGGTTGTTAAAGTATATCGAGCATTTCTGTGAACGAGGGCTGACTGCCAAGCCCTTCTCATGGACTTTATCACTTCACCTTAAAACCAAGCCAAACCATAAGGTAGTACTATAATTATCTCCATCTTAGAGACAGGAAAAATAAAGCCTGAGAGTGTTTTGAGTCGTTTGCTCGTGGACATATTGCTGGCGAGTGGTAGAAATGGGATTCTAACCCACGCAGTGTGGTCCTGAAACAACCTTGGTGATGAACGAAACGATTTCAGGCCAGATTAAAAGGGGATGAATCCACACTACTGTACATAAAATACATAAACAACAAGGACCTACTGTATAATACAGGGAACTCTGTTCAATATCTTGTAATAACCTATAATGGAAAAGGATCTGAAAAAGAATGTATATAACCGAATCACTTCGATGTACACCTGAAACTAACACAGCATTGTAAATCAACACTTCAATTAAAAAAAAAATGGTGGTGAATCCAGATTCACTTTGTGGCTAAGAGATGGGAAGTTCAAGGTTGGGTTCTGGAGTCTGAGCTGTAACGTGGCTAAGAATTGTTAGCCCCTTCCTTCCTCAGCAGCATTCCGTTCAAGATTTGATCCATACTAAGCGAGGGTCCACTGTGTCACCAGGACTGGGGAGAGCGATTTCACAGATGCATCTGTCAGAAGCCCACTTGTGCCTGGACCACCTCTCACTTAGCACCCTCTATTCCAAACCCCTCCTCCACACATTCGTTTGGAAGATGTTGGATAGTCCTCTAGTAAGGGAACATTAAAAATGCAGCCAAGTGCAACTTGCATATTTTCCACCTTCTCAGTGAGCCCGAACTAATGGGTCAGCCCAAAGTGGCTCAGAGGAAATCAATAGTTTCCCCGTGGTCCCTGAGCCCCACAATGAGCCTGACTCAATTGCCTCCTCCTGTTTAACCCTTCCCTGTAATCTTGGCAAGAAAGCATCTATGATGACTCACTAAACGTTCTTTTTTCTCCTGGGGGAGAAACTTCCTCTGTGTTTATTCTCCCCAGAGCTCTAGTTGAGACCACTTTCCCCTCTCTCCTGCCATCTCCCAGACATATCTGCTTTGAATCATTGCATGAGCATATCCAGGAAGCAAAGATTCCCCTTTAACAAAAGGCAGAACTTGACTTCGGGGCTGATGCAAATCCTGGAGTAATTCCATCCCTCCTTACTCACTTGAATCTAGTGGAAGTCAATAAATAGAATACTGAGGAAGGTGTTGATGGCTCTGACCACCCCTCCGAGGGCTCTTCACACACCCGACCATCTTTTCCCAGGAGACAGACCTACGTCATTTGACCTGCTTTCAGAATTTGAAAGCACTTTCTTTTGGTTCTCAAACCATTTTTTCAATTATGATCAAACAGCTCTCACTAATCTCCTTTAAAAGCTAGTACGTGACTTGAGCCAGGATTCGAACACAAGTTGTCTGACTCAAGTTGTGTCTTGCTGGTACCCATTACAGCCCATCATGGGCTCTAATGCCTGCTCGTGGTGTTGATGACTGCTGTGATAAGCCCACCCTGACAACAGGAAGATCACTGCGCGTTACAGGAGGAGAGAGTGAGGTGCAAAAGGGAAGGGAGTTTGAGCCAAAGGATCCCCAAGGTGGAACAGACAGGGATGGGAGTTCATGTGCCCTCTTCCCATGCTCACCACACCCTCCACACACAGACGCTTTGAGAACTTTCCTTTCTCTTCCTCAGCACAGACATCCTGACTTAGTCTGACACCTGAATTAATCAAGATGTAGGTGCAATCACTGATACAGAGACCCAAACTGATAGGAACTTAAATAAGATAGTTTATTTCTCCCTCTCGTATCAGTCCAAGTATAAGCCATCCAGGGCTGAACTGGCAGCTCTACGCTGTCATGTGCTCAGTCTTGTTCTATCTGTTCACATCCCAATGGTCTGAACGTAGTCACATGACCATAACTAACTGCAAAGGAGGCTGGGAAATGTAGTCTTTAGCTGGATGACCATATACCTAGCTAAAATTTGAGGGCATCCCTTGCTAAAGGAAGAAGGAGAGAATGGATAGTGGGAGACAAATAACAATGTCACAAGTATTCAAATAACTGACACTGACAAACATTTTATACACATACATACATAATTATGTGTGTTTAAATAGCCTATATATTCACTATCACACAGATAATCACAGATGATATTTTGGTGTGAATTTTTTTCTAGATATTTTGTATCAGTCAGGTCCTGGTAAAACAGACATGGCACATTGAAACAAGTAATTGAGGAGAGTTTAATAAATGAACTACTTAAATGACGTGGGCAGGGTGTAATACCACAGGGCTGGTAATAGAAGTGCCTCAATCCCGTTCACTCAGGAAAGTGGAATCACACGAACTTTGTAACATGTCTGTCTATCTATCTATCTACCTATCTATTATCTATCTATCTATCTCTTATTTTTCTATCTGTATATATATGTATATATATATATATGTATAAAATATAAGAAAAATATGTGCTTCTTGTTTAAGTGATGTCATTGTTATTTTTTGTTTCTTTCTCCTGAGGCCAAATTTCTTTTTGGAGGGGTTCTGAGATAGGTTGCTTTGAAACTGAAGACAGGTGTCCAGTCTTTCTACTACTACTTGTTAGTTTTGTGATCTTGGAATAGCCACTGACCCTCTCTGAGGTGCGCCATGCTTATTTGTCACCTGGGGTTACTAACACCTGCCCTGGTTTCTTCTGAGAGCTCTGATGGGAAAGGAATGATGAGAAAGGGTGGCAATGTTTTCTCAGGGTATAGAACACTCTATAAAGTGGACAGACGTATTAGTGGAAACCTCATCAGGAATTTATAATCCAACACCCTTTAGCTCTTTCCTCTTCAAAGTCACAGCAACTTCTGCAGAGTCGGCTTAGCCAGGGCAAACTACTCATTTGTTCCTGCTCAGAGGTCAGAGTGATACAAAGCCCCTTACTCTCCTCTTCGAGGCCCTGTGTAATCGAATCCTTGCCTACTTCTCAGCTCCCTCTCTTGTAGCTCTGCCCTTACTTTCTTTCTGTTTCTTATTCAAACTGTGTTCATTCCCACCTCTGGCCTAGAGCTCTGAAGGTTTCCTCTGTCTCCCATGTCTTCACGCGGCTGGCTCTTTTATACGATGCAGGTCTCTAATGTCCCCTCCTCAGAGAGGCCTTCCAGGACTACTCAGTCTAAAATCCTCCCCGTGACACTCACTCCTGCATCTACATCACCTTGTTCCATTATTTGGACAGCGTTCATCACTCTTTGAAAATCTTATTCATTTATTTGTTTACCTTTATCATCCACCCACTAGAATGTGCACTCAATGAGAGGAAGGACTTTGCTACAAGAATAGCATCCAGGATGTGTTAGGCACTCAAAATTTATTCAATAAATGAATCAAAAGTGTCTGCCTGGCGACTGAGGAAATCGAGATCTGAATTATTGGTTGGTGGGGATGACGAATACATATAAAAGATACCCTCAGGGGGGCTTCCCTGGTGGCGCAGTGCTTGAGAATCTGCCTGCCAATGCAAGGGACACAGGTTCGAGCCCTGGTCTGGGAAGATCCCACATGCCGCGGAGCAGCTGGGCCCGTGAGCCACAACTACTGAGCCTGCGCGTCTGGAGCCTGTGCCCCACAACAAGAGAGGCCGCAATAGTGAGAGGCCTGTGCACTGCAATGAAGAGTGGCCCCCACTTGCCACAACTGGAGAAAGCCTCGCACAGAAACGAAGACCCAACACAGCCATAAAAAAAAAAAAAAAAAAAAAAAAAAGATACCCTCAGTTGACTACCATGGCAGAGACTGTTAAATATCTCTCATTGCCCCTCTTCCCTTCCTTTGGTAATAGAGCTTCCCAATTTTAGCTAGATACTTGGCTAACTAGAATAAAGGTTACATGTCCCAGCCAGGCTTGCAGCTACATGTGGTAATGGGATTGAGTCAAAGCAGAGGTGATGTGTGCTTTTTAAGGTAACACCTTGGAAGGAAGAAGTGTACCCTCACCTTTCTGCTTCAACCTTCTCAGAAAGAAGGTTGGAATGCAGACTTGATGTCAGGAGCTGGGGCAGCCACCTTGGATCACAAGATGGATGTCACATGTTAGAGATGGCAGAGTCACAAGATGGAAGGAAGCTGAGTCTCTGACACGGGTGAGCCCCCAAACCCTTGACCACCTATCCAGATTTCTACTTTCATGAAAAACAAACTTTCATCATGTTCTAGCCACTGTATTTAGAGGTCTCTTTGTTAACATGGCTTAAACTATATCTTAACCAATAAATCTACTTTCCCTCTAGCTTCATAGTCTAATCGTTTGATGTGGCTGTAAAATATTTCCCACTGGTTTCTCCAATCTCTTCGGCCACCGTCCTAACAACAGTTGAAAAGGCTTCGCTTTGGGATGATGTATTCAAGAGACTTGAGCATTCCCCCTCAACATCTCGCTAAGCTTCTGACATAGACAAATGTTTCCTGACGTTTGGTTCTTCCTGGGATTTTGAAACACACAGTTGAGACAGATTCTTTCCTCCTAGGTATCTGAGATCCCCTCTTTGAAGCAAGTGTATTGGTTTCTGGTTTGCTACCTTTCCAGGAATAATTTATCTTCTCTGTGAAATTCAGGAAATGGAATCTGTGGATGCTTTCTAATCCAAGTGGGAGAACTTGATTTTTCCTTTTGACTTTCAAACACCATCAGAACAAAATAGCATCTAAATTTAAACTGGAACTTGAATACTCTGTGCCTCTGGCAGCAGGGGACGTTGATGACTCTGGCGAAGGCTTTGTTGGAAGAAGGTTCAAGTTTTTTTCTTTAGTAAAATTATTTATTTGGCTTATTAAGTTTTTTGTCTTTAAAAATGGACACATATATATTTTCCGCAGGGACTCCTGGAAGCCAAAGCAGAATCACTTTCTCTGCATAACCCCAATTTTGTTACCAAGTGTGGGCTGTTCAGATTTAATTTCTTCGGGAAAACAGGGCCTGCCCTGGGACGATTTGCTATTCCAGGGTGGAGCATAGAGCAGTCGCAAAGGAGTCTGGGAGTCTTGGGCTCCTATATCCATTCTTTAGTGAGAACATACCACGTGCTAGGCACTGTGGCGCACAGGTAGGTTTACCAGATGCTAAACTTCAAGGCCCCTCGCTCCCATAAGCCCCTTCCCCTGCTAGGAAGGGCCCAGCGGTGTGTGTACATGGTCATAAGCTTTACAAAATTTGCAAAAGGAAAGGTTAAGGCCCTTTTCTCTTTCTATTCCAACTTCTCCATTACACTTTCCCGCATGTCATTTGTGGCCTCAGGCATTTTGGGGACCCACCTAAGGGGAAGTTGAATTGGCAGTATGTTTAGTTTTGGTTTAATGGTGTATTTTATTGTGGTTTGCAGTTATTCTATGCATAGTTATTGCTAGGCTGTGCTAGTGGCTTCTGGGAATATGCCTAGTACCCAGGTTGTGGTGTGAACATGTCCTACGTCACCTGTCCCCGGAAATATGTGGGACATATACTTCCCACATATATGGAAAGATAGAATTATCTAGAGTGAATAATGTTAAAAAAAATAACTGTTTATATGAAGAGGCGGAATATGCAGTGCTCCACCGCCCCCAAATGTAGGGGAAATGTTATACAGCACATCAGGCAATTGATTACTACAAATATTGTGTTATCTTAATGGATTTTGTGCCATTTCTGATATTCGTCAGCGTTCGAAACTTTGCTGTCATCTCTTTTCTCATGCTAAATAAATATTCACTTTCATACTGAATTGTGCATAAATAATTTTATTTTATTTTCCTTAAATAGGCCCCCTGAATAATATAAACCTCAGGGCCCACAAACCCTGAATCTGCCCCAGTTAAGGGGAGGGCTCACTGGTATATGAAGAGAAGACAGTGGGGCACATTCTCAAGCATTGTATTGACTGAAGTTTTCATTTTACAACAAAATGGACTGATATTTAAAGAATCCTCTATACCAGGAATTGGTAAACTACAGCCTGTGGACCAATGTGGCCTGCTGTCTGTTTTTATAAATAAAGTTTTATTGGAACCCAGCTCTGTTCACTTGTTTGCATATTGTCTATGGTTGCTGTCTACTATGAGAGCAGCACTGAGTTGAGTAGTTGCAACGCAAACCATCTGGTATGCAAAGCTTAAAATATTGACTATCTGGCCCTTTACTAAGAAAGTTGACCTCTGCTCTATCCCATAGACTCCTCAAAGAGGGCTAATGGCAGTCCACAGCCATAAGAGGTTTGATCAATGTCTTTTCCAAACAGCTGTCAGGAGGAGTCGTGAGGTTCTCTGACGGACCACACCCAAACCAGGAAATGTCCCATTAAAATCACACTTTTCCACTCATGCCTTGATTATATCCGCCTTCTCCTGCTTGAACACTTCTGATGGCTCCCCAGTGCCCACAGGACTTTTTAGCCGGGCATCCGTGCTCTTCTGTGATTAGGCTCCATCCCATCGCTCCAAAATCTTCCCATTCCTCTCCTACATATTCCCTTTTCTGGCCATCAGGGTTATGTGGATTTTTCTCCTTCAGTATTCACTGACCATGGGAAGAAAGCTGGGGAGCTGAAAGTCAAACCCTGGACTGCCTGCCTCTAAAATCTGCACTTTTAATCACTGTGTTAGACTGTTCACTGGCAAAGAATTATTTACGGACTCCCAAGTGGTAGCTGGGGACATGGTCACTCAGATAAAGACTACATTTCCCAGCCTCCCTTGCAGCTGTCCGTGGCCATGTGACTAAATTCTCACATCACATGTGATGCGAGAAGGAGTGACATGTACAACTACCTGGTTATGCCATCAAAGGGCAGGGGTGTGTCCTCTGCTTCCTCTCTCCCCATCCCCATTGGCTGAGTGAGCAGCAGCCTTCTTGGACCATGGTGGGGAAGCGTCCTGATGACTATGGCAGAGAAACCCAACGTGAAGAGCCTGGGTCTCTCACTCTGTGAAGCTGCCACACCAGCCCTGGACCACTTACGCTCAGACTATTACCACGGAGAGAAATAAACTTGTATCTTGCGGAAGCCCCATTTATTTTGGCCTGTGCTATAGTGGCTAAAGCTCTGTTTTGACTAGTAAATTACCCTCCCATCACCATCAATCCTATCAATTTTTATGTTGTTTTTTTTTCCTGCGGCGTATGTAGTGAGAGGCTGGTGGAATGATTCTGTGGGCTGGTAAGCCCTTGGAAGTCACTTGCAAGGCAAGCAGACAGACACCCCAAACTGTCCCAGTGCTATCAGGATTCACGGAGTAGCCAAAGTCACATTCTCAGATCCCAGGTCTCATAGCAGCTGCCTTTGGAACACAGCTTTTTGTCAGGGCTCGTTCCTCTGGCCAGGGCTATATTACAGGCAAAATAAACAGGGTTGACTGTTTCCATCACAACTTCACACTTTGCAGGAAGGAAGTTGGAACTTGGACAAGGGACAGGTTTTCCCGGAGGAGAAAAACGCGGGTCATTTTGGACACTTCTCCGAGTGGATTTGGTTGGCTCCTTCTCAGCTGGGATGAGTAAGTGTCATGCTTCGGAACAAATAGGCTGAGGACTTCTCCATCCACTTCTGCTTGGCTGTTCCGGGGCCCTCCTTCCTCAGGGGTATCAGGCAGGCGGGTGCAGGAGTAGGTGGTACTATGCAGGGAGGCTGTAGCACCACGAGATGCTTTTCCAATCCAGGGGTTACACTGCCTGACATCCCACCGTCAAGAAATGAATAACTTTGGCTTAAGCATCACCTTCTTCCCCCCCCAGTCCTCATTTATGGGGAAAGAACAGCTGGTCTCATGAAAATAATTGGAGCTACAATTTATGTTGACTGGATTTCAACTTCTAAATTCTGCACAGAGCTCGGTGGATAAAGCCAAGAACAGGACCACCCCTGTTTCCCTCGAAGAGTTTGGGAATGGAAATGCCTTTGAAAGAAACAGCATGTGGGTGGCTCATTAGCATTTCGGTGTGAAATGAACTTTCAGGTCCTGTCTTCCCAGGTGGGCGAACCCACTCTTTGTGTTCAAGCCCAGGGATTTGGGCACCATCTTTGCTGTCACATTGAAGGGCTGAGTTGATTGTGGCTCACAAAGATGATTGGCACATGGTTTGGCTCACAACACCGTCTCAGTGAAGTTTGTTGAATGAAAAATAGTCTAACATAAATAAGCTCCAAGGATATATTGAACAACATGGGGAATATAACTATCTTATAATAACTATAAATGAAGTCTAACCTTTAAAAATTGTGAATCACTTTGCTGTACACATGTAACTTGTATAATATTGTACATCAACTGTACTTCAATGAAAAAGGAGGGAGGGGGGAAGAAAAGTAAAATAATATGTCAGCTGGGGTCCCAGAAGGAAAAGCTGGTGACACAAAAATTGAAGGGGTAATTTGAAGGGAGTTGAATAAGGAGACTATTCATAAGGGTGTGGGCAGGATGCAAGGATGCTGTAAGGGCAAGGGAATGTTTTGTGAATTGTAATGGCAAATCTGGGGTGGGGGGTTCCTAGGTTTAAAGGGATGAAGGGAAGTAGCAGTTATTGGAATTGGAAGGAGAAACTCACATGGAGACAGCTACCTTGAGCTGAGCTGTGACTCTAGGTTGAAGTCATATCCAAGGTCCTTATGACACTGAGACAGGGCTCTTGCACCACTTTCCTTAGACTAAGGTGCAACAGAGTCACACCAAGCATCACATGTGTCAGCTGCAGGCAGACCCCAACCATGACTCCATGGGGCAAGCTCTTCTGCAAGCTCATTCCCCAGCTCGGCAGCCACTGAGGGTTTATTCCCATTTCTGGCTGACATGGGAGACCGTGGGTGCATTGCTCCAGGGTTCATCCTCTCTATCCTCTTTGCCTCCTTGGGATGTTATTGACTGCGTTGAGTCCTGGAGTATTCTAGAACAACTTTTACAAACCCATCACCGGTTACCTGCCACTTTTCTCCCTTTGTTGGACCAGTCTAGCAGTCTCTTCTAATGCAGAGGGGACCTTCTCAAGTCAGGATGATTCAGGAAGATTCCTCATAAAGTGCCACTTCGGTGATGAATATACTATCTCCTGATATATTTCCCCTTCCTCCTCACACTTTTTGCTTAGGAAAAACACTAAACTGTGGGGGTAATTAGCACATTGTATTGTAGTCACCACTGTACTCTAAAACAGTCTTCTCTGTATCATCCAGCAGTTTAAACTCTTTCCTTGTCATCCATGTTATTGAAAAGCATTTATTCTGTCTTCAAAAAAATTTTCTTTTTTTTTTTTTTTTGACCATGCAGCTGGCGGATTCTCAGTTCCCCGACCAGGAACTGAACCCGGGCCACATCAGTGAAAGTTCGGAATCCTAACTACTAGACCACCAGAGAACACCCCTGTTTTCAAAAATCTTAGGTCTAAAGTCATATTCACTCCATCCCCAAATATTGGAAGATCCAAAAAGAAAAAAAATGAAAGAAATCACCAATCGTCTCACAATCCTTAGACTAGTAACATGGGGGAGAGGGAGAGATACTACTTTTTTCTTTTTTCCCATATATGATATTCTTTTATTTATTTAATTTATTTATTTTTGTTTTGAATGGTCAGTTGTGTGTTTTTTTTTAAATTGAAGTATAGTTGACATGAGATATTATGTTAGTGTCCAGGTGTACAACATAATAATTTGAAAATCAAACACGTTACGGAATGATCACCATAAGTCTAGTAACCATCTGTTATCGTATAAAATTATTACAGTATTATTGATTATATTCCTTTTACTCTATATTTTAAAATAACTGAAAAGTTTCTACCTCTTAATCCCCTTCACCTGTTTCACCCAACCACCCCACCCCTTTGTCTGGCAACCACCAGTTTGCTCTCTGTATCCATGAGTCTGTTTCTCTTTTGTTTGTTCATTTGTTTTGAGTTTTAGTTTCCACATAGAAGTGAGATCCTACAGTAGTTGTCTTTATCTGACTTATTTCACTTAGCATAATACCCTCTAGGTTCATCCATGTTGTTGCAAATGGCAAGATTTCACTCTTTTTAAATGGCTGATTAATATTCCATTGTATATATACCACATCTCCCTTATCCGTTCCTCTTTATTCATCATCGATGGACACAGGCTGCTTCCTTATCTTGGCTACCGTAAATAATGCTGCAATGAACACTGGGGGGCACATATCTTTTCAAATTAGTGTTTTTGTTTTCTGTGGAAAAAATACCCAGACGGAGAATTGATGGATTGTATGGTAGCTCTATTTTTAATTTTTTGAAGCACCTCCATACTGTTTTCCATAGTGGCTGCACCAATTTACATTCCCACCAGCAGTGTACAAGGGTTCCCTTTTCTCCACATCCTCACCAACGCTTGTTATTCATTGTCATTTTGATGATGGCCATTCTGACAGATGGGAGGTGATATCTCTTGTGGTTTTGACTTGCATTTCCTTGATGATTAGTGATTTGGAGCATCTTTTCATGTGTCTGTTGGCCATCTGTAAGTCTTCTTTGGAGAACATCCTCTGCCCATTTTTAAACTGGATTGTTGTTGTGTTTTAATTGAGTTGTACGATTTCTTTGTGAGATTTGGATACTAACCCCTTACTGGATGTATTATTTGCAAATATTTTCTATCATTCTGTAGGTTGCCTTTTAATTTTGGTGATGGTTTTCTTTGCTGTGCAAAAGCTTTTGAGTTTGATGTAGTCCCATTTGTTTATTTTTGCTTCTGTTGCCCTTGCTTGAGGAGACAGATCCAAAAAAAGTACTTCTAAGATTGATGTGAAAGAGTATACTGCCTATGTCTTCGTCTAGGAATTATATTGCTTTAGGTCTTACATTTAAGTCTTTAATCCATTTGGAGTTTATTTTTCTACATGGTGTAAGAAAAAGGTCCAGTTTCATTCTTTTACATGTAGCTGTCCAGCTTTCCCAACAGCATTTATTAAAGAGGCTGTCCTTTCCCCATTATATATTCTTGCCTCCTTTGTTAAAGATTAACTGACCACTTAAGTGTGGGTTTATTGCTGGGCTCTCTATTCTGTTCTCTGGATCTATGTGTCCATTTTTTTGTGCCAGTACCATGATGTTTTGATTAGTATAGCTTTACAGTATATTATATTCCTGTATAATATACTATAATTATATTATATTATATATAATATAATTATAGTATATTATATTTATATAATATATAAAATTATAATAATATAATTATATATTATAATACTAATATATATATTAGTATATTAGTATAATAGTATATACTAGTATATTAGTATATACTAATATACTAATTAGTATATATATTAGTATATATATACTAATTATAATAATATAATTATATTATATTATAAAATATTATATTATTATTATTTATTTTATTATTATTTTTTTTTTATATTCCAATTTTATTCACCTTTTCTGAAGAGTCACAACATTAATCTACTGGGGATAATCTAGTTAATATATTTGAAATTCCATTTATTTTTTTCTATTGATATGCATGTATTACACTTGAATATAATACAGAATTTCCAGTTTTGTTTTAAGGGACATAGTTTAAAAAATGAGAGGCATGATCTATAATTTCAAACCTAGGACAAGTTCATAATTTCCAAAATAATATAGTTTTCCACTTTGTTCCAAAGAAATTAATGATATTACTACCGATGCAGAAACTCCAGCACAACTGTTACTCCTTTCTTTATGAGTTCAGACAGTCTTGAACCATTGCAAAATTCACTCAGAGCCATCTAGTTGTATATGCATAATTAAAATGGAAGGAGAAAGTCATTCCATTCCCTGGACTTATGGGGCAGTATACTTTACTTTAGTTCAATATCAAAAGCATACTTTACAAATTTAATGTTTAACAAATTTTACGCTTTTAGTCATTCTGCCGAGAAAAGATTCTGGGTGATGTATTGGTCTTTGAAAGTTGTTACCAACTTAGCCTGGAGATCTTTGGTCTGTATGTCAACCTCCATCATTTAAATCAACATATACCTAATTGGCCATGTCAGTGAGTTTTTAAAAAACAAAAGATGTCCACACCTTCTCTAACATAATGGAACTTCTAATAGGACAATTTCTGAAGTATCTTCCTAGTTTGAAATCAGGGAGCGTGATACCTCCAACTTTGTTCTTTTTTTCCCAATATTGCTTTAGCTGTTGGGATCTTTTGTGGTTCCATACACATTTTAGGATTATTTGTTCTAGTTCTGTGAAAGATGCCATTGGGATTTTGATAGGGACTGCACTGAACCTGTAGATTTCTTTTGGTAGTATCCCTCTGTCTTCTGTTTACTTCTCTTGTGCCTTTAGTTGGCCCAGAGCCTTGCAGGGACAAGCCTGTGACCTCCCTCTGAGGTCACTGATTTCCAGGAGTTCAGGATCTCCCTAGACTAGAGCAAGGGCTCCCAAACTTCCAATCAGCAGGACCACTCAGGCAGCTTGTTAAAATGCAGATTGCTGGCCCCCACACCTAGAGTTTCTGACTTGGCAGGTCTGGGGAGGGGCCCAGGAATGTGCATTTCTAACAAGTGCTGTCACTGCTGCTCTGGAGACCGCACTTTGGGAATCATTGGCCTAGAGTATAGCTCCTCTTGGCTGACCAGAGGCCTGGCAGGTGAGGAGCAAAGGAGGCCCAGCCTCTGAAGCCAAACGGCAACCATCTTGGTAGGTTGCCTTGGGCATTTGGGCTCTTTTCTCCTATCGGAGGCAACAGTGAGAGTATCCCCATCAGAATGCCTGTAAGGACACCATTTGAAAGTGCATTTGGCAAGTGGCTGGCACATTAATGGCACTCACCATGTATTGTGATGTCTTAGCTGTTTGGGCTGCTGTAACAAAACACCATAAACTGGGTGGCTTACAAACAAAATTTGTTTCTCACAGTTCTGGAGGCTGGCAGTCCAAGATCATGGCGCCAGCAGATTGGGTGTCTGGTGAGAGGCCCCTTCCTAGACTCACATTTTTTATGGAGGCTTCAGCCTTCATCCAGAAACCACGGGATTTTTCAGAGACTGAATGAGAACAGCCTAAGAGGACCACCTCCAAAGATGGCGGGAAAGGGGGTTCGGTGGAGCCAGATGCCAGAGGGGTGGCCCCAGCCTGGCTGGCTCTCATCGCTGGGGGCCATCCCCCCTTCCTCAAGGCAGACAGCAGCACTGAGCATGGGGAGAGAGGTTGAAAGTATAGAGATAAATGCTAATCTCTAGTGTAAACATTTCTCAGGGCTGGACACTCTCTGAATGTGCCCCAGTCCCCCACTGGGGAGGGGAGGAGATAGCTTGGGAGGCCAAGGCTGGTGTGGGGTAGAGGAAAGGGAGATTGGGTAAAGATGGGGAGAGGCAGGGGCCAAGGAAATCCATCATTTATGTGCCTGACAACCCTGGGAGCAGCCCAACTGGAGACAGAGGGAATCCTCAAATGGGAAAAGGGGTAGAAAGGAAGGACTGGTCAGGGTGAGGCAGACGGGGGCTTTGGGGACACTCCCCCCACATATCACAGGAGGTCTGTCTAGGTACTGTTGAAAGGTGATGTGTAATCCATGAACTGATTGGTAGTTTGAGCCAGGGGACCTTGAGTGTGACCTTGACAAGTTGCTTTCTCTCTCTGAGGCTTGGTTTTCGCATCTTTTAAATGGGGGGGGGGAATAGTCTCTGCTTTATCTATGAAAGTCAAAATGAGGCTCTTAACCTCAATGCATTTTGATGCAATCAGGCCAGAAGAGGAAGAGCAGGACCATTTTTTTTTAGCTGTCCATTTTATTTTATTTTATTTTATTTATTTTTTGGCCACACCACATGGCTTCTGGGATGGTAGTTCCCTGACCAGGGATCGAACCCAGGCTCTTGGCGTGGGTTCAAATCTCAGCTCCTCTGCTTGCTAAGGACACCATTGGGTGACTAGATGGGTGACTCTGGGCAAGTACCTTGTCCTCTCTGAGCTGCAGTTTCCTCCACTGTTATAGGAGCATAAAGACAGTAGCGGAGAGGCAGAGAATGTTGTGAGAATGCCGTGGGATTGTGTGTACAAACTGCTGAGCACAATGCCTGACACCTAATAAATTCTTAGTAAACACTGGGTATTACGTCCATCCTCGGTACAGTGGCGGTGCCTGCAGGCCACGGTCGATGGTATTTTCCAAACACGCCTGCGATAATATCTCCTGTCCATCAAGCTCTTCTGCAATGTTACCTCGCTCGTCTCCCACCAAGCGCTGGAATCTGATTCCCTTCCCTTTAAATCTGGATGGCCACATTTAGTGATGGTGGTCCATTTGGAATGTGGTATCAGTGATGCTGCCTGATTCCCGAGGCCAAGGCCAACAAGGTCATGGAGGCTGCACCTCATTCTCTTGGAATGTTTCTCCTCTAAACGTTCCTTCTTGGAACCCAGCCGCCATGCTGGGCGGAGCCCAAGCTACATGGGGCGGCCACATGTCGGTGCTCTGGTTGACGGTCCCAGCTGAGCCTAGCACTCCACTCATCCCAATCCAAGGACTGGCCATGTTTAAGAAGCTTCCAGATGATTCCAGCTGTTCAAGTCATTGCTACCCATTTGTCTTCCAAGCTGAAGCTGCAGATATCATGAAGCCGAGATAAGTCATCCCCACTGTGTCTTGTCTGAATTCCTGACCCATAGAATCTGTGAGCCTAATAAAACGATCGTTGCTTTACACCCGTAATGTTGGGACGATTTGTTCTGTGGCAACAGATAACTGGAAGGTGGGCTAATGACATTCGGGTCCCATGTAGCACAAACTGGTCGTGGACTTCTAACCCCTCTGGTTGCCTTGCTGCAATTCCAGAAGCATAAACAGCCCCCAAAGTGTGTTGAAGGCTAGCCAAGCTCACAGACCCACTGTGCAGATACTAGAGGTCCTGCCAAGGGACTGGGCATTTGGGCAGCTTGCCCGGCAGGACGCTGTCTCTCCCCCTCCCTTTTCAGCTGCTTTGGACCAGAGTTCTCATGCCTGTCCTCGGTGTAACAATAGTACCGAAGACAAGAAATACCGCAAGCATTACAAATTACCAAGTTGCATGGATAACATCATCTTAGAAGGACAGATCCCCAAGGGCAGCATCTGAGAAAGATGTTTTATGTAACGGTTACCAAAACAGGCTCTTCTGACAAGTGATCTTTTTTTTTTTTTTAATTGGAGTATAATTGTTTACAATATTGTGTTAGTTTCTGTTGTACAACGAACTGAATCAGCTACAGGTACACATATATTCCCTCCCTCTTGGATCTCCCTCCCAAATAATGGCAATCGTAATTGTATCAGAATTTTCCACTGCAAGTGGTAGAAAACCTAAAACTGGCTTAAGCCCCAGAGCCCATTAATTGGCTACCGTGGCTGAAAAATCCAATGGATCAAGGAATGGCTTGAACCAGGGACTAGGTTTCTTTCTCTCTCTCCCTCTGTGTTCAGTCTCCCTCTACCTTGGCTTTCCCCAAGTAGTGGCTGATGGCAACTCTAGGCTTCCGTGCTCACCTGTGACATATTGCAAGAGCATGCTTTTCCCTGAAAAGACCCAGCGACAGTGTATGACGTATCTGTCCCCTTGGCTCTAATATGGTCAAGTGGCATCTGAGACTCAATCCCTTAGGCAGGAAGGGGCTATGATTGGTCAGCCTGAGTCACGTGGCCATGACTGTGGCTGGGGGTGGAGTCCACGGCACCTAAGCCACAAGGACTGAAAGAGAGGGGAGGGCAGTTCCCAGAGGAAAATCACAAAGTGTCGTTTTTAGAAAAAGGGGCTTCCCTGCAGAGTGGCAAAAGCTTGCACATGTGGGCAATGCCAACCACCTACTGAGTGCCTGCGTCATGCCAGGCACCTACCCCGTGTTGTTATCATGTAATCCTGTCAAGTAATTATTTATCCCCATGGAGAAACTGAGAAATGGAGTTGCAAATGGAGAAACTGAGATTCAAAGAGGTCAAGCCACTTGCTTAACGTCCACAGTGACAGAACTGGGAATGGAACACTGGTCACGTGACTACAAAATTCATGTCTTGTCCCGCTATGCCAGAAACTCCTCCACTCCTTTTTTTCAATAGAAAAAACAAACAAACAAACAGAAAAACAAAGCCCCCAAACATTTGTAATGAATGACATTCTTACACACAACATACACTGTGAGGTTACGCTCAGGTCGTGCCATGAGATATTTATTCTACTCTTTTCTCCCTGTCTTCAGTAAGCATTCTAGAACTCCGGAGAATAGAAATGAGGTCATTAGAAGATCAGCCTTAAGCTTTTTCTTTGTTAGTGTAGAAACTTTCAAACATTTACAGTCAACAGAGTAGCATGATGTACCCCACCTAAGTGTCACCACCTTCAACAATTATCAACATTTGTAATGTGGTTTCACCTCTTTCTCCAGCCCTCCTCACCTCCAATCTGATGACGATGTTCACAATGGTTTCCATAGATTAAAAAAAAAACCTACTTGAATCTTTTTTTTTTTAAGTACAAGGAGTTACCTTTTATGGGGAAGTTAAGTTCTAAAGTCCATGAGAAGGGCAAGAACCACACAAAATACCCCTTTACTCACCATCATCCTGCAGGGATGGGAACAATTTGGTATTTTTTCTATTTTAAGTGACCGGAGGAAGTGGTGGGCTGGGTACCTGTTATACAAAACGCTTTCATCTTCATCCCTGGGATCACATTCAGCACCTAGGAACCCAGGAGACCTCGTTCATACCTGACAACTTATACCCACATTGGAGCAAGTGTTTATTAAGTGGAATGGTGGGCAGATGGAGAAACTGAGACTAAAAGAGGTCGCCCCACTATTTAAATTCTTTTCTTCTCTCTAGTTTGTTTCCTAGTTCACAGAAACGTGTGATACCACTTCACTGCCTAGGTCTTCCGAATTATGGTCTTTGAATTCCTCCCGATGCCAATAGCTTGTGACGTGGGCTCTGGGCTCAGGCCAAATCTGCTTCATGCTGTGAGTGCCCCATGGGCATTTTAGCTGTGACAGCCCGGGGGAGAGGTGAGGTCAGAAGGAACAGGGTACAGCTCCCGCGACGGGGTACACCCCGTGCCCGTGTCCTGCAGCATCCCAGGTTCCTGCTGGCTGATGTCCGCCTGATGGTCCCCCCTTGTGGAACATCCTTCCCGTGGACAGTGGGCCAGGGAGGAAAGCGGTGAGTTCACCTCCCACAGCCTGCCTTCTGGGGCAGGCTGACTTGCTGGGCCATTAACCAGCAAAGCCACAGCAGTCATAAAATTAATTTCCTTCCTAATATATACAAGACTTTCTCTAGGAGAATTATGGGCCGATTTGATCAAAGTGTGTAAGTGGTGTGCTTATGCTATCAGTTTCAACCCCTTAATGCCCTCCTGTCAAAACAAAATCCTCAAGAAAGGCTTTGAGGGGAATCACATGGGCATAATGGCTTTCCAAAAGAGAGCCCTAAGTACTTGGTAACATATACAGAGCCGACTATTAGATCGGCTGGTGTAATTGTCCTTATATTTTAATGTAAACACGCTTATGTTAGCCGGGCACTTCATCCCTTGGCAGACACGGAGGAGCAGGGCCGGCGGGGGAAGGGAAGATGGCTTTAGTGGGAACATCAACCAGGGGAGGAGGCCGGCTAGGCAGAGCCGTGGAGGGGTCAGGGGGCGTGAGAGGGGAGGGGCATGCTGAGGCAAATGAAGGAGACCTATCTGGCTTTTATTAATAACACTAATGCCTGGCTCCTGGGTGGCACTTTGAACTTTTGTTTTCCCTGAGGATTTTCCCATCCAGTGTCTGCTTTGCCCCCGAGGCAACCTCTGCAAGGTGGACTCGGCAGGAGAGATCCCATTTCGCGGATGGGGAAACTGAGGTCCAGAGAAGGGTTTGACATCCTGGCAGGAAACAGATGCACAGTCAGAAGGGGTCAAGGAGAGTTGAATGAGGGGTTGTGTGCAAAGGTGAAGGCCGGGTTAAGGGAACTCAGAGGGGTGGCGGAGAGCCCTGAGGCTGGCGAGGGTGGGGAAATCGTAGCCACCTTCAGACCCAGTGGGCCTGGTGACGTAGAGGTTTCCAGAACCTGGTGAGAGCAAGAGCTTACGAGAGCACCACCTGGAAGAAGCTGTAGACTTTGGTAGAGGAATGCAGCCACTGCCAAACCCATATCGGGCTGGCACGGGAAGGGGACCCAGGGGAAGAAATACCTCCACCTGTCTCCCCTCCTTACCACTTCTATTGGTCTTTTCTTGGCAAAATCCAAGAGGAAGCCAGAGGACAGAGGAGCACAGACTCTCAGAGCACTGACAGGGCGAAGGATGGTAGAGGGCGAAGGAAGAAGTTTCTAGCCCGAGGTTCAGAGAGACCCTTGGGAGGCACCCTCGGTTTCCTGCAACCCAGGCTTTTCCTTCCCATATGGTGGCAGCTGCTGATGGAGGCGTCCGCCCATCCTTCTCAAAGGCAAGACTCGGAAGTCTGGGGAAAGTCTAGATTTCGGTTGAGTGACACCCAGTGGGTCGGATGGCAGGATTTGGACACTTTTTGAAATTTCAGACTGGCTTCGTTTTCCAAATCCACCAGTACCGTGTGCCGAGGTTTCTCCTAGGGCAGAAAGCATAGTTTTGCCGAGTGAGTAGAGATAAGAGGTTGGCTGCCTGAAGCCTGGGTAATAATAGAATGACAGCTGATGACTCATCCATGTTCTTCACAGGCAGTTGATAGGACAGCCTTCCCCCTTGGCTTGGACAGAACCTCTGCCCTCCATCATGGGGATGCCTGTGGAAAAGGAATTGGGGGCGTCCTGAGTGCCAGGTGCCATGCCAAATGATCCCTTGGTTTAATTCATTTATTCTTTATATCCTCACCACCACCCTGGGAGATGCAGAATCACATCTGCATTGTATAGGCAGAGACTGAGGCACCAATCAGCAAAATAGAGGGGCAGGGTGGGGCAGTGGTTAGCACAGAGAGCCAAGCCAGAGGGACTGAGTTCAAATCCCAGCCCTGCCACTGACCAGCTCGGGGATCTTGGACAAGTCGCATGGTCCCTCTGTGCCTCAGTCTCCCCATCTGTCTACCTTCTAGGGTTCTTACAAAGAGCAAATCCAGGGCTTTGAAGAGAGCCTGCCTATCGTGAACTCTGTCTGAGCATTAGCTCAGAAAACGTCCTCTTGTTAAACGAAATAAGTTGCCCAGGGTCACAGAGCCAGAAATTGGTGGTGCCTGGGTTCAAACCCACATCCCGAAGGGGGGCCCGGAACCAGTGTTGTGTTGGACTGGTTTGTACCACCTTGCAATCGCCAGCTGTTCAATTTTTAGGACTTTTATGAACCCGTTGTTAAATATAGCCATTATGAAACATTAAGTGATATAAGTTCACCGTGAAATAAAATGTGTTCAAAACAAAGGTAATAGATACTCAAAACGTATTGCTTCCTATCTTTTTGAGGTCATTTATACCCGTGGAACTCCCATACAATGGGTGCGACGTGGCAGCTCTTCCCACTGTATTCAGCGATGCCAGCCTCGCTGGGAGTATTTACACCATGGAAACCAGCAAATCAGGGCTTCCCTCCACGCAAGACAGGTCGTTGCTCAACATTTACCGGTCCATCATGACCCGGACTCCAAGCCCCTAGCCTCCTCGTCTGAGTCTCTCCCGACCTCTCTGCAGGGAATGATGAGCGAGTGGAAAGTAATTCTTATTTTCCAGACACAAGGCCATTTTGGTTTGGAGGGTGGGTGCATCAGCCCCTGATGTCAACTCATGCCACACCAAAGGACACTGGAATCGGTGAGGAAAACCAGCAGTGGGCCAGTTCCCTGTCTCCAATGCCATCTGGCTATTAGGACTAGATTTTTAAACCCTTCTTGTAGGGACAAGAGTCATGGGTGGGGCTGAGGAGATAGTTCATTTCTGGGCACTGCCACTCTCCTTCACTCAGTATCCTGCCCCCGCTTCGGGCAAATTCCTCGCCTGATGATAAGCGTGGCTCCATCTCAGAATTTTCCCATCGTGCTGACAGTTTTAAACCAATAGATTTATGAACTTTTAAGTAATAGAAATATTTAAGGCAGACCTATTTGTCTTATCTGAGAAGCCCGGAACACTCCTCGTCAGAGGGGGGAAAAGTAAACTCATAAAAGGGAACGATGCTGTTGATCTTGGCCCCTGGAGATGAGAGGCAGGATCTCTCTGCCTGCCTGGATACCACCCTTTGCTGCCGTCTGTCTCCTGGGCTGGACTCAGCAGCCTTCCTGCCGATTCTAGGTGTTGCTAGAAATTCTCCCAATAATTCCCCCCTTTTTTTTAACCCGTGTTAGCTGGAGCCAGTTTCTCTTGCTTGCCTCCAAATGCCCTGATGACTGGTGGTGGAGATAATGACCATCATGTGATCAACAGTTATTGAGCCTCTAGTCTATGCCAAGCACCGTGCTAAGAGCCTTAGACACACGATTCGGCTCGATTCCCGGGAAACCCTAAAAGGTAGACAGGTGGGTCATGGAGAACAAGGGGAAGGAGACCCAGATTTTATGGGACCTGAAGCTTATTCAAGTAGGGTATCCTCTTTAAGAAAAAAAAAAAAAAAGAAATGACCATTTTTGCAAAACTGTATGACCCTGTGAAAACATCTCCAGGGCCCCTCCCAGAGGCTTGAAGGAGACTGTGCGAATGAGGAGCCCTGACGCTTAATGTTCACGTGAGGTCTCCATTTTACGAGGAAACTGAGACCCAAGGTTGGGGAGTGACTCGTTCAGGGAAGGGACAGCTTGGGGAGGGTTGGAACATTAGGGGTTTATTTTTAGGAGGAGAAAGAGATAGGGTGGGGAAGAGAGAGATGAATCTGAATGGCACCCGGGGAATGGATAGGATTTGCAAGGGCGCACAGCAAGAATAACAATGGCCAGTCGTCTGGGCAGGGAAATGGCTCCAACAAAGACAGGAGTGAGGTGAGCCCAATTCCTGGCCCAAAGACTGGCTGTTGGAGAACAATGGGAGATGCCAGCTGGTGGTGAAGGGGAAGGTCACGGAGGCTCTAAGAAGTCAAAAGAAGTCATGGTTAAGAACAAAGCCTCTGGAGTCAGACCTGGTTTCCCATCCTGCCTCCTTGTCACTATCTGACATATTCATTTGTTTATTTCCTGTTTCCCTGACCAGAAGTTCCAGGAGTTTTGTTGTCTTGCCCATCACCAGATACCCAGCCCCAAAATGGTGCCTGACACACAGCAAGCACACAGGAAACAGATTGTTATCTTGACGATTTGGTTGGCAGGGAGCATGGACAGGGGTGGTGGTTGATTAGGGGGGCGGGTTGTGGAGGAGGCATCCTGGTTCCTGAGTGGGTACCAGGAGGAGAGTGACGGGCTCCACTTGGGATGTTTGGAGTCTTAGATATTTGCAGGATGGTCAAGGAGAGATAGTGACCAGATTCAAGGCAGAAGATGTGAGGTCTGAGCTGGAACTCCAGACTTGGGTCTTGTCCTCAAATTGATGGAGTGTCAGGCAGGGCCTAGGGAGGAAGCAGATACACATCCAAACTGGGCAACTGGGGAGAGTTTAATGAAGGGACTGTTTATAAGAATGTGAACAGGTTTTGTAATAAGGGTAAGTGGAAAGTAACCTTTAAAGATTGTCTAAAAGCACTCAATATTTTGTAATAACCTATGATGGAAAATAATCTGAAAAAAAGATATATATGTACGTATAACTGAAGCACTTTGCTGTACACCTGAAACTAACACAACATTGTAAATCAACTATACTTCAAATAAAAAAACTGTATAAAAATTTAAAAAAATTTTTTTAATAAATTAAGAAAAGAATGTAAGCAGGAAGGGAAACTCACAGAGAAGTGGAGAAGGGGAGCTGGCAACAGTGGGCGCCTTTACCATCTGCATCAGAAAGCCTTCTCCAGGGAAACAGAACCAATAGGTGATACAGATATACATATACATATAATATGTGTGAATATGTATGTATACATATATGTGCGTATACATATATATTTAAAAATTTTAAAGTTTTCAATTTTAAGGAATTGGCTTACGCTGTTATGGGGGCTGCTAAGTCTGAAATCTGTTGGTCAGGCTGGAGACTCGTGGGTAGGCACTGATGTTGCAGCCTTGGGGCAGAATTCCTTCATTTTCAGGGAAATCTCAGTTTTTGCTCTTAAAGCCCTTCAACTGATTGGACAAGGCCCACCCGCATTACGGAGGGTGGTCCCCTTTACTCAAAGCAGACTGATTTTAATGTTAAACTCACCTACAAAGTACCTTCTCAGCCACACCTACATGAGAGTGCGACCGAGTTACAGAGCACTACAACCTAGCCAAGCTGACACATCAGACTGACCATCCCACCACAGGGCGGGGGGTAAGGGGAGGGGACTGGTTACCAGAATCTGTGAGAGCAGTGGCCAAGGAAGAGAGGCTGCCTGTCAGAGCCTTTGGAAGAGGGGTGCATTCCGCCAGTGGCCCAGCAGGAAGTAAACAGCCCAACCTCCCTGTCTTATCCCCATCCAGTCTCCTGCTGGTGCCTCCAAGCCTGAAGCCAGGGGGCAAGGGAGCCCACTGACACGTCCGTGCCGGCCAGCTTCCTGGGCAGAGAGCCCTGGGTGGAGACTGGATCTGGAGGGACGGATGGAAGGTCTCCAGCACAGATGGTGAGGAGCATGGTGGGAATGGTCCAGGCCCAATATGCACAATGAGAAGGCGAGCAGGGCCGAGGGAGATGCCTGAAGAGCATCTGCAGCCAAGGAATGGGCAGAGGAAAGCGACCTACACAGCAGATAGGGAAGGAATGGCCAGATGCTGGGAGGAAGTCCGGAGAACCCAGAAGGGCATTGACAGAAGCCACGGGGGTCCCAGCCCCAAACCCAAGAGTGGAGCTGGGTCCCGGACTTGGGACCGGGTGGTTCCTAACCATATTCAGATTAAGGACAGACAGAACACGTCAGCCAAGTCTTGAGGGGTTGTGGGGACTTATGTCATACAATTTGTCCTCAAGTGCATGGGGTAAACTTAGAGTCCAAAATAGGAAATCATGGGGGTCAGGACCACAGAAACAGGAACAAAGGTGGAGAAGAGGAGAGGATGTATGTATGGATGGGTGTATAGATGGATGGATGGATGGATGGATGGATGGTTGGATAGGTAAGTGGATGGGTGGGTGGGTGGCTGGGAGGAAGGAAGGAAGGAAGGGAGGGAGGGAAGGAGGGAGGAAGGAAGGGACCATATTCCAGGCACAATCCTCACACTTTTATATGTTCTGTTCTTCGATCCTCATAAGACTCCTGTGAGGTTGGATTGATTTGTTCCCATTGTACGGATGAGAAAACCAAGGCACAGAGAGTTTCAGCAGACTGTCAGAGGTCACACATCCAGTCGATAGTGGAGCTGGGACATGCACAGGCCTTGCTGATTTTGCAGCTTGTTTTGACAGTACTTTTTCCTGGTTTAGAGGCAGACCGTCCAGTACATCAGCCAATTCCCCAATGACAGCAGCAGGGAACAGCTTCTTGGCTGCCTGGGTTTGGATCTCGGTTCCATCACTGAGGAAGTAGATGATCCCGAGCCAGTACCTCACCTTTCCTGTGCCTCCATTTCTTCAGAGAGACAATGAGGACAATGATAGCACAGATGTCAGAGCTGAAGAGAAGTTGAGGTGACTCTATGTGTATAAAGTGCTTAGAAAACGCCTGGCATGACAAGTGCTGGGGAATGTTAGTAATTAATATCAATCTATAAGATCTGTGTGCACCCGGATGCTTCACTCTCTGTGCTTCACGTTGGGCCAACGTTCCATCCCCTCCCCTCCTAAAATACACACAAAAAATCATTTGGCTTCTCCTTGAGGGAGCTGACAACCACATCAGGGCTTGGGATGGTTTTCAAAAATCCAGGAAAGACATAACTTACAGTTCCTAGGCGACACGGCTTCAGGTCAGTAATCAAGACAGTGTGAGTGTGAGGAAATACCTCCTACCAGACACCTTGATGCTGCCCATATTTATTAAAAATGTGTCCCCATTATCACCGTTCTACTAACATAAAAGTGCTGTCTGCACTTCAACAGGGCTTCCAACACGGAGGCTGCTGCATGATGTATGGGCTTCCTGACCGTTTGTGGTTTCTTTGTTTGGGGTTCTTTGTTCCCTGCCTTCTGGGTACCTGTGGCCTAGGCAGGAGGTAATAGACGCTGGATCACAGCATTCGGGATCTCAAAGCTAGAAGGCACCTCCGGGGATGAGGTCAGTGGCACGTTGTAGAGAAAGAACACGATATTTAGAGCCAGATGATGATCTAGTTCATATTTGTGTTTTTAGCATTTATTAAGTCATTAATATAGTCATTTATTCATTCATGTATTCATTCAGTTAATTATTCAACAGACATCTGTTGGCACTGTGGCAGACAGACCCAAGGGTGGCCCCCATGATTCCTGAGCCCTGGTGTTCATTTAATCCCCTCCTCTTGAATGTAGGTGTAACCCTATGACTTACTTCTGGCCAGCAGACTATGGCAAAGATGAAGGGATTTTGCAGATTACAGCGCTAAACTCATGTATTATTGAGTTAATACAAAGGGAGAGAGGTTCCTGGTGGGCCTGGCTTAATCAGGTGAAAGCCTTTAAAACAGGGACTGGGCCCTCCCTGAGTCAGACTCTCTCCTGCTAGCCTTTATGAAGCACACTGCCATACAACCACAGGAAATGAATTCAACAACTTGAATGAGCTTGGAAGCAGATTCTTCCCCAGTCAAGACTCCAGATGAGAACACAGCCCAGCAGACACCTTGACTGCAGCTTTGTGAGGTCTGGGTAGAAGACCCAGCTAAGCCGGGCACAGACTTCTGGCCCAAGGAAACCACGAAATAATAAATGTGCATTGTTTAAAGATTGTAAGTGTGTGGTAATTTGTTATGTAGAATAGAAAACTAATATAAGCAGCTATTATGTGCCAGATGCTGTCACAGATGCCAAGGATAAAATAATACACAAAATAATCTCTATGCCCTGTTCTCAATAGGCTTGCAGTCTAGTACCTTGCCAGGCACAGAGTAGATGCTCAATAAAGGTACGGACTGTAGACCTATTTTCAGCTCATTTCCTTTCTATGGGACCTTAAGCAAGTCAGGTGACTTCTCTGAGCCTCAGTTTTCTCAGGTGAAAAATGTAGACAACAAAAATCTCCCTTAGGTGACCATTGTGAGTGTGCGCTGAAAATCTAAAATCATTGAGCAAATATAAGTTATTACAGTATTTTAACTGATTGTTTTCCTCTGGCCTTGCACACTGTTTTAGAGCACATTAAATACAGTCATCCCTTGTTTACAAATGAAATATAGGAGCGACTGCATGTTGTCCACCCCCAATACCTGTTTCCTTTCTCTTCCTTTATAATAAAGACTCTAATTTTTAGCAGGGCACATGGCCATCCAGAATAAATACTACATCACCCCTGAAGAGAGATTGGCCACCTGATGAGGTTTTGACCAAGAAATATACATGGAAATGTTATGTGGTACTTTGGAGAAATGTCCTTAAGGGATAGGGCTGCCAGATAAAACAGGAACTAGGTGGTACTTCCCTGTCGGCCTAGTGGTTAAGATTCCGTGTTTCCACTGCAAGGGGCGTGGGTTGTATCCCTGGTCGGGAAACTAAGACCCCACATGCCGCGTGGAACGGCCAAAAAAGAAAACAGAAAAAAAAAAAAAAAGGAACTTGGTGATAGGATACCCAGTTAGTTTGAATTTTAAATAAACAACTAAAAATCATTTATTTATTCCAAATTCAAATTTTACCTGTATTTAATTTTATTAGATATCCTATAGTTTTATTTGCTAAATCTGGAAACCCTATTAAGAGATAAAGTAACCCCTTCTTCCCCCTTTCTCTATACTGCTGTTTGCAGTGTGATGGCTGGAACTCCAGCAGCCATCCTGGGCCATGAATGAGGCCACACTCTAGGGATGGTGGAACACTGAGCTGGGAGAAGTCTGGGTTCTTTAGAGTGTCATGAGTAGAGTGGCCATATCAGCCCTGCACTGACCATCTCTGGGCTTATTTTACATGAACGAAATACATGTCTATCTTGTTTAGACTATTTTTGTTTGGGGGATTTCTGTTTCATGTAGCAGAACCTAATTCAGATTATTACATGGACCCTCCAACAGTTAAAAACTAAACTAGGTATTGTTCCTATTTATTAAGTAGCAATTGCTTTCATCTACTGTTTATGAATCCCAGGCACATATTTATGAATCCCTTTGCAAATATTGTCTCTAAACAGTATAGGTATACCTCAGAGATATTGTGGGTTCAGTTCCAGACCACAATAAAGCAAATATCGCAATAAAGTGAGTCACATGAATTGTTTGGTTTCCCAGTGCATATAAAAGTTATGCTTACACTATACTTCAGTCTATTACATGTGCAATAGCATTTTGTCTAAAAAACAATGACATACCTTAAAAATTACTTTTTTGCTAAAAAATGCCCAAACAATTACAATAGCAACATCAAAGATCACTGATCACAGATCACCAAAACAAGTATAATAATAATGAAAAAGTTTGAAATATTGCGAGAATTACCAAAATGTGACACAGAGACACAAAGTGAGCAAATGCTATTGGAAAAATGGCGCCGATAGTCTTGCTCGATGCAGGGTTGCCACCAACCTTCACTTTGTAAAACTCACAGTATCTGTGAAGTGCAACAAACTGAAGCGCAATAAAACGAGTTATGCCTGTACAATAAATTCAGGAGGAAGTTATTTTTATCTCTGTTTTGCAGAGATAAACTGAGGCACAGAGAGGTACAGTAATTTTCCCAAAGACACACAGCCAGTAAGTAGCAAAGATAAGATTTAAGCCCAGGTCTAAGTGACTTCAAAAGTTCTTCCCCCCAACTTTAAAAATTAGATATTTTATTTCCAAACTGCTTTTTGCTACCCACTTTCGAATCTTCATTTTCTTTAAGTCAGGATCCAACGGAGACAGATGACGTATCTCCTCAGTCTGAGTCCTGTCGTCACTGAGTTTAATTACAAACTTTCAAAAGTCAGAAAATAATCCTCCCAAGATGGCATTGTTAGCCCACACCTGAAAAGGGTTGTGATTGTCAGTGAGTTTTGCTCTCAGAAGGACAAGAGTTGTCCATCAACAGTGTGCCTTTGTTTTACGGATGAGGTACCTGAGATGGAGAGAGATAGTAAGGAGTCTGCCTAACTTAGGATTCTGTCTAAGTGACAAACAGGGGCACAAACCCAGGAGTCCTGACCTGACCCCCACCCCACCCAGGGCCTTCTTACCACACAGAGCTGCCTCCTGGGGTGGGGTGGGGGGGGAACTAAGAAGACACGGGACGTCTGTGACTGTGGAGGGGCCAGCACATCAAAGGGAAGGGGGTAACCTTACACCCACTCACTCGTTCCCTCTGACATCAGACTCTTCCCCTTGGCAGAACCAAAGCTGATGCGCTCGCCGGAGCAGGAGAGGGACCCCCAGGAGGCTGGGGACCCGTGTGTGCTGTACCTGCAGCCCTTGGGTGGTTTTACCAAAGCCCTTGGGTTGGAAATGAGACACACATCCTGGGTCAGAATCCTTGAAGGGGAAAGATCTTGTTTTGTTTTCTGCAGTACTGCCAGTGCCCAGATGGTCCTGGCACATCATAGGCGCTAAAAAAAACCCAACCTGTTGCATGACTAAATGAATGAAATATCCAATATCCATTCTATGGTCTCTAATCAAGCACCCAAAACTTCCTGCTACACATGATAGAACTGAGGTCAAGGGGGTGGGGGGAGAGAGAGACCTATCAATAATAACTATAAAAATACTGACAACAATAATAGTAATAATAGTGAGCAAGATCCCGCCCCTACTGTGTGTCGGTCACCGTGCTCAGCACCTGCCACACATCTTATTTAACTCACAGCACGCGCACGACGTGGGGGGGCAGTCAGTGGTCCAGAGGTGCACAGCGAGGAGGTGCTGGATGTGGACTCCGGCTGAATCTAAGGCCCTGAACTTAGTTTTCATCATCAGTTGCCTCTGTGTCTCGCTGGTGACCTTTCCCGTAACTAAGGTCTGCGCTTCTGCTTTGGAGACATCTCTGACTACCAGGCTTCTGCCGGGTGCTGCGGTTACCTTACGCCCCAGGAGCCCCAGAGAGACAAAGATGATAAAAATGGCATCCCTCCAAGGAAGGGATGCTGGGGGCTTTCATTGTCCTGTCTCTAGAATCTCCGGCCTCCTCCATCTAAGAGGAGGCAGTTTCCTGTTCTACCTCTCGACAACGTTCAGTGACTGTCCCACCCTAGCTCGGATTAGGTGGCGTCTCAGGCAGTACAGACCCTGGGCATCCCTCACGTGAGGTCAGGGGTCAAGCCTTGCTGCCCTGATACCCCACACATTGCCAGCTTCCCACAGTAGGTGCGCTGTACACGTTTGCTGACGGACCGCTGATTGATCTGATGCTGTAAAGTGCTTCGCTCGGCCACATGGGCCCAGAGAGGCTTAATAAAGGCTTTTTGAAGATGATAAGAAACAGAGCTGCCTTGTTAAGATTCCGGGGGCCTCGGATTCTTCTTCAGCGGCAATATCTTTCTTTCTTTCTTTCTTTTTTTTTTTTTTTCTTTTTTAAGTGCTGGCAGATAAAGCCTGCCGACTGTCCAGTGGGTAACACTGGAGAAAGAGCTTTGGGGCTTTTTGATTTTTAAAGGAATACATGAAAAGCAGCTCACGACATTAAAATCTTCTGGGTCCTAGCTGGGACTGCCAGTGGATTGGCAGATATGCCTCCATTCCCGCTTAATAAAAGCATCGTCAGGGTAAGTCTGGGTGAGACGGGCTTTAGAAAGGTGGAAACGGCGCTGGGCTGGCATTCGGGAGGCTGGGGTCTGACCCAGCACTGCCACCACCCACTGTAGGTGCTGAAAGATGCTTCTTCCCAGCCCTGAGCCTCTGTTTCCCCAGCTGCAAAGCCAAGGCTGAAAATGGAAAGAATCCCCATGTTTGGAGATTTCCCATAGAGGGAGATTAGGCTTCTCATTGCTCAAGGGCGAGATGGGAGGAGAGAGAGCCAGGGAGTGGGTGCCGTTCCCATGGCTGGACATGGATAAAGCCGCCCGGGTGTCCAGCTAGGCTGCTGGCCAGAAGAGCAGCCAATAGATGTGTCTTCCCCAGCCTTAACCCTTACCCTGGCAGCCGCAGTCCCTAACAGAGGACACTCTCCAGGGGGCGCTCTCCTCCCCAGAGCCCACCTCACCTCCTCCCTGCATCACCACATTGCATCTGTGTGCAACGAGCCCCTTCCAGATGAGAGACGAGAGAGGGAGGGGAGAGAGGAGCGGGGAGAAGGGAGAGAGGCAGAGAGAGGAGGTGAGTGGCAGCGGCTTTTAATTTTTTTCTATTTATGAGTCTCTTTGAGAAGCTGAAAAAGGCTATGGACCCGATCCTTGGGAAAAACACACATATGCGCAAAATTTTGCATTTGATTTTCAGGGGTTTATGGGCCCCACTGATCCCAGGTTAGGAATTCCTAAAATAAAGAATGTCTAGGCGCCATCCTTACGGAAGAAGGTGGGGAGCAGAGAGGAAGGAGAAAGAGAAGAAGGAGGAGAAAGGAGGGAGGAAGGAGTGTTAAGAACATTATTCTAAGTCTTCTGGTTTAGAACATGGTTCTAGAATCTTAAAGACAGGATTTGAACCCCGGCTCTGCTCCTTTCCACCTGTGTAACCTTGGACACGTGACTTGAACTTTCTCAGCTTCGGTTTCGAGGTTTTTCCAACAGGGTAATTATCTCCTTTGGGTTATACTGTTCTGGGGTCCCCTAAGGAAGGATAGTGTTCTCTACCCTAGGAAGATCTTTTGCTTCGGGAACATCTCCCCTTGGGCCCCACCCTGACCTGGTGGATCAGCATCTACATTTTAATACACTTCCCAGGTGGTTCACACATGCCTGCAAATGTGAATTCCTTGAGAGCCAGACAAGAATTTGACGATATGCCCCAACCCTATGGATTAGCGTAATCAGAACTGATGAACTGGGCGATTGGGATTGACATGTATACACTGATGTGTATAAAATTGATGACTAATAAGAACCTGCTGTATAAAAAAATAAATAAAATAAAATTCAAAAATTCAAAAACAAAAAAAGAACTGTGTGGAACCCGGGAAACAAGGGAACCACTACGGCCCCTTTCTCTTCTCTTCCCGTGTCTCCGTCTTCTTGGGACTAAGGTTTCAGCACTCAGCTCTTCCCAAACAGCCTCCTTCATGCCGACTCTGTCGCCCCTCCCTAAATCCCCAGCAGCCAGGTTAAAGTTGTCACCAGGTACGTATAAAGCCAGCAATCACTCGGCACGCCTGTAATAGGAAGAAGCTGCCGGCCAAGATCCCAGGGCAACATGCTTGGAAAAGACCAGATCTCAGCATGGGGTGCGGGTGGGCTATTTGTCACAAAATCCCTCTGCCTGGAACATAAAACGTGAGTTGAACACAGGAAAAATCAATAGCAGCTACAACAATTATCACTTTCTAAGTCTTCCCATGTGTGGGACACCACACGGGGGCTTGGACTGCATTATCTAATTTAATCTACACAATGCCCCTGCAGGGCAAGTTATTAGTGTTCCATTTCATGGCTAAGGAGACCAAGCACAGAGAGGTTAAGTAACTTACCTGAGGTCACACAGCGGGTAGGTAGAAAAAGCACAGATCAGATAGACCTTAGCTCAAATGTCACACATGGGGGCCATGGGCAGAGCTGACCTGCATAATGTTCTTGGAACTGACATTTTAAAATTTCCCCTATAATCTGGATTTCTGGATTATTTTGAAACTCAGAATGCTTTTTGTATTGCAGGACCGCTGGCGGGACACGCATTGTCCAGGTTAAGAAGTCCCCGTCACTCACCATTTATGATATCAACTGACCCTGTGATAATTTCAAGTTGAACATTCTAACAATACTGATAATGATAACGATAATAACAGCTAACGTTCATTGAGTGCCCACTACATACTAAGCACAATGCTGAAAGACGAAAAGCAGCGTAGATCGTGCCCTTGCGTGCTAAGGAATCCACTCCACAACAGGCGTTCCTCAGTGCTAACCCAGCATCAGCTTAAATTCCTCCAGCCACGAGGCGCTCACTACCTAGTGAAGCTGTCCTTTCCGTGACACCACTGGATGTCTTTAAAATCCTTCTTTCTTTAGAACCCAAATCTGCCCACTCTATTTCCCCCAGGGGACTGGGCCACCCAGAATCAGCCCACGGCGTCTCCCATGTGGCAGCCCCTCTGGAGATTTGAGGCCATCAGACTTCAACTTGAGCTCCGTGTGCTGGTGCCCAGAGGCAGATGGAGAAGACTCCTGGGGCCATGTTGGGTTCTGAGGTGGGGCACGGATGGAGGGGCTTCTTGCTGGCTTGTGGTTACTCCCCACTTGGCTTTCTCCTATCAGGTTCCCGGGGACCCCTCATCCCAGATCAGCTGGACCTTGTGTCCCACTCACCACCCTGGCAGGAGAGGCTCACAGAGGGAAGATCCCAGGTCCTGCGTCTCTTACTTTCTTTCTTTTTTTTTTTTTTTAATTGAAGTATAGTTGATTTACAATGTTGTGTTAGTTTCTGATGTACAGCAAAGTGATTCAGATACATATATATGTTCTTTTTCATATTCTTGTCCATTATGGTTTATCACAGGATACTTAATATAGTTCCCTGTGCTATACAGTAGGACCTTGTTGTTTATCTATTTTATATATAGTAGTTTGTATCTGCTAATCCTAAACTCCTAATTGATCCCTCCCCTACACCCTTTCCCCTTTGGTAACCATAAGTTTGCTTTCTATGTCTGTGAACCTGTTTCTGTTTTGTAGATAAGTTCATTTGTGTCATATTTTAGATCCACATATAAGTGATATCATAGGGTATTTGTCTTTCTCTTTCTGATTTACTTTATTTAGTATGATGGTCTCTAGGTCCAGCCATGTTGCTGCAAATGTCATTATTTCATTATTTTTTTTATCACTGAGTAATATTCCATTGTATATATATACCACATCTTCTTTATCCATTCATCTGTTGATGGCCACTTAGGTTGTTTCCACGTCTTGGCTATTGTAATAGTGCTGCTACAAATAATGGGGTGCACGTATATTTTTGAATTATGGTTTTCTCTGGATATATTCCCAGGAGTGGAATTGCTGGATCATATGGTAGCTCTATTTCTGGTTTTTTAAGGAACCCCTATACTGTCTTCCATAGTGGCTGCACCAATTTACATTCCCACCAACAGTGGAGGAGGGTTCCCTTTTCTCCACACCCTCTCCAGCATTTGCTATTCTCTTACTTTCTTTTTGATTCTCCCCTTTCCCTTTCTTGGCCTTGCTCCTTTTTCATAAAACTCTATCTCCTCACCCCTTTCTTTTTCCTCTTTCACCTCTCCAGTTCTCCTTTTCTGCTACAATCCCTTGTCCTGCTCCTTCTCTCTTCCATGGATACTGACCCAACCACATCCACAGGTTCCCTTTAAGTCATGTTTTCACTGAAATCCTTGCCCGGCTCATCTCTGCTTTTCTTTTCTCCCCACTGCGTGGTCTGCATAGATTTCCCTACACACATCCAGCTAGTAGACCAGAGCGTCTGCTTAGCAATTTCTCTTTGAGAAGTTCCCCCTTTTTAATGGACCTACAGACTTTTTATGATGTCGTTTTGTTAAAAACCTTCCCTGGGGGTGCCTCTGGCCTTGTCCTTCCCACTCAGCACAACGCCTCCTGGGCGAGCTCATTCCCTCGTGTTTTCAAACACCATGCGAATGTGCCACCTCTTCCATGGGTCTCTCCAGCCCGCACCTGTCCCCAAGGTCGCAGATCTGAACAGCCAGCTCCCAGCCAGGCAACTCCATTTTGGCCCATCTGGCCCCAAATTGGACTCACTGTCTCTCCCCAAACTCTTCACCCCCTCCTTTACCTCTAGCTCAGTGCACGACACCAGCAACCCCTGCCCCACATCTGTTTGAACCAGAGACTCAGGACCATACCTTCCTCTTCCTTGTTCCCCCATGTCCCGTTATTCATGAGGTTCAGCTACCTTCTGCTTTAGACATGTCTCAAACAAATCCCACGTCCGCTGATAACACGCTGAATGATGGTGGAACGAATGAATTCTAACCCAACTCATCAAGGTGTTCAGCATCTCTTTCGGGTACCACTTAAAAGGTCTCCAACGAAGTCTCCCAGCCTCCTCCCCAGCTTTTGCAATCTAGCCTCTATGCTGGGATCACAGCCATCTTGTGAAAGTGTAGATTCGACCGCATCCCTTCCCAGCTCAAATAATTTCAATGGCTTCTCACTACCTCCAGGCTACCGTCCAGGCTGCTAGAGGTGGCCATCGGGACTCCAAGCTCTGCCCTCTGTCCCTTCTCCAACCTCAGCATGCCCTCCTCCCTGCCTGGAGCTTGAGTTCCAAGAGCACTGAATTACTTGCCCTTTTCCCCTCACCTCTCTGTTTTGCTTATGTTATCCCACCTGGCTGGAATATCTTTCCTTCTTCCCTTTGTCCAGTTAATTCCAACACATTCCTAAGAATTTCCTGGAGTACCTATAATTCATCTTCTCTTACATGACAAATAGAGCTCATTCTCTTCCCCTTTCTTGTGGGTATCACACAGCCTTAATATCCATCAGTGTTCGTGCTGGCATTTAAGTAGAGAAACCATCATCGAACGAACCCTTTTGCTATTATTATTCTGGTAGGTTGTTTTCCTTTTTGCTCTGTGATCAACGGTGCTGAATATTTCCAGGTGTAAATATGCATTGCTCCACCCTTAGAGTTATTTCCTTGGGCTCGATCCTTGAGAGCAGGACTGTTGTGAATTAGCATGTCTCCGATTTGATATTTTGCCAAATTACTTTTCCAAACAGGCAGGCCCACCTGCGCTGTAAGCAAGTATATGGTCGGTTCTAGCCTTCCACCTGGGTCTCCCTGGGGTGGAGAGAGAAGAGTGAAATGTGATGTTGGCGGCAGAACGGAATTGTTATTTGGAAATAACAAACCCATTGGAAGGAGGAATTGGATCTCCATTTACAGTGAGTCGAAATGGTTTAAAAATGGAACCCGAGGAACACTGAGGCATTAAATGAGAAGGAAGATGTCTAAAGACCTCAGTGAGTGACCGCTTGAATCCATAATGGTTGGGAAAATAAGATCGATTTCATTGCATGAAATGGATGCTTTAGGTGACAGCAGGAGACCTGATTTGTTGAGTGTCGAATTTCCTTCAGGTTCCTGGTTTGGGGTTTCCAGCAGTCCCCGCCCCGCCACAGCTTCATATCATTTGAATTCACTTACCCAGAGCGCGATCCAGCTGAAAGTAAAAAGAGACTTTAAAAAGCTTATTTTTAAAATCCTCATAAGGTGTTTTGGACATCAAATACCTCTTAAAAACCACGGCAGTCCTTTCATGATTTAAGTGTAAATGATTCTGAAACATATGGATTACATTTCCCTCAAATTCCTCCTGGTTTTAAAAGTGAAAGGCAGAGGAAGGGGAGAAATTGTAGATTGCTCGGCCCCATTTGGAGATTTGATTCGTAGGCAAACACTGAACCGTGGGGCGGCTGGGAAGCAAACGTTGCCGGGTTTCTGAAGAGGGTAATGTTAGGGAGTGCTCAAAAAAAGGACTGTTTTGTTTAAATCCTCAAGTCAGCTTTGGTTTTGGGTTCCTATCCAGGCATAACAAAGACCTAAAGAAGCCATTTCCAGGCTCTGATTAGTGGGTCAAAATTTCCTAAATAGCTAGTTGGAAATACAGATTCCAAGGCGACACCCCAGCCCTTCTGAATCAAGATCTCTACCTTGGGGACCATGGAATCTGTATTTTTAACAGCTCCCCCTCCCCCCACCGGCCCCCACCCAGCCATCATGTTGTTGGGTTAATTGCTATTTTACAAGAGGGTTTCTCACCCTTGGCTCTCGGTATTTGGGGAGCACCTAACTTTTCATTGTAGGGGGCTGCCCTGTGCATAGGAGGATGCTGGTAGCATCCTTGGCCTCTACCCACTAGATGCCAATAGCACTCCCCACCCAAGTCATCAGCCAAAACTATCTCCGGAGATTGCCAAATGTCCCCTGGTTGGGGGTGGGGGTGGGGGACGGGAGGGGAGGCAAAATATCCCCGGTGCAGATGACTTTAAAGTGGCCAACCAATCAGAGGGAGTACAATCATTTGCTGGGGTGCGTGCCTGTGTGTGTGTGTTTCCATCGGGTGTGAGTTGCGGAGACCCCCCAGAGACTGGGAAGTTAGGAAGGCAGGGGTAATGCCACGTGTTTTGTGTTTTTGCGCTTCCCACCTCACCTAATTATTTCTTACTTGTTCTCCTATGGTACGTGTGTAGATTGGTTAGTCCCCATTCTTCACTCCCTCAGTGCTATAGAATTGTACTTCCCCACCCTCCCCCAGGTGTCATGACGGTGGGATGAATGTCTTGACCACGTGACTTGCTTCGGCCAATGGGATGCTAGGGGATGTGGGCGGAGCAAAGGCTTTAGATGGGTCCTTTGGTTGGGTTCCTTTCTCTAGGCTCCACCATGAGAAGCCATGTGCCAAGTCACCGCTGCCCCTTCAGCGTGAGCCCGGGTAGAAAAACCCTGACCCCAACAAGAAGCCTTGAGCCCAGCCTGACCCAGCCAAGCCACAGCCAACCTACGGACCCGCAAGTATGATGATAAATGTTTGTTGTTGTGCGCCCCTGGGATTTTGAGGTTGTTTACTACAAAGAAAAATACAACCCCGACTGATGCAATACGTGGAAACACTCCAGAGTTTACATTAGAAAGTTTGGTACAGCAACTAAGAGCTCAGGAACGGAAGCCGGAAAGACCAAGTTTCAATTGAAGCCCCAGCCCTGCCCTGTTACTTGACCACTGTGTTACTGCCCTGTTACTTAACTGCTCAGAGCTCCACTCCCTCATCCTTTAAAAGAGCATACAAAATAACCCGCCAGTCTCAGCTTCCTCGTCTGTTAAATGGGCTGCTCTAATAGTACGTGCTTGGTAGATTGGTGAGGATTAAATGTGATCTGTGGAAATTGTAGAGCCGTCAGTGTCTGGCCCATGGGAAGCACATGATAAAAGTGAAATTTTATTATGCTCAAGGACATAGAATGTATGTGCATCTTTTTTCCTCCCTCCCTTCCTTCCTTTCTTCTCTCTTCCTTCTTGTCCTCCTTTTCTCCCTTCCTCCCTCCTTTCCTCCTTCTCTACCACAAGTATTTATTGGATACCTGCTCTATACCAAACCCTGTGCGTGGTTGAGCCGGATCTAGAGCCCAGTGTGTGTGGAAACCAGACACCTCTGGTCTGGGGCGCGAGATCCCACAAAGAGTTAATCCCCAGGTAACCAGGAGCCAAATAAATTCTGCCCCGCCAAACATGCCCCAATCATCATTAGTCACGGCTTGTTGGACGCGAGGCTCCTCCCTGGCGCTTATCTCCCCGGCTTCTGTCCTCGGCCAGGCGGCCATATTTCACCTTCTGAAAACAGATGACCTCAGGGTCAGGGAAATGAAAGCCCCATTCAACAGGTCTGCCTGGGACTCGGCGGGGAAGGAGGGCGAGGGTCAGTGCGGCAGCTCCATCCTTGCCAGGACAGGCCCAGAGCACGTGCTCTAGGGGCCTGGGGCGTGAGTCTTGCTGTCCAGCGCCCTGGGGTCAGGTCCGAGGGACAGGATCCGGGTGACAGTGAGCCCAAGGCTTTGCCCCCCCATAAAGCAGTCAGGCTGGGGGCGGGGCCCGGAGGCCGTATTTGCATAGAATCTCCCAGAATGCCTCACTGCAATCCTGTCCAAGGAGGAATTCCCGTGGAGTCCAATTCCAGGTCTGGGGGGGGGGGGTGCTTGCCACCAGGAGCCACGCTGGGAGAGCGACAGATGTGATTCCTGTCCTCATGAGGCTTACATCCCAGGGAGGGCAAACTTACCCACTAGGCATAATGTTTTAAATTCTTTACAATCAGAAGAAAAAAAATAGGGTTACAGAAATGTTTTCATTTTTCTCCCCGTATCAGAAAAAATTTTTTTAAAATAATTAATTTTTTATTGAAGTATAGTTGACTTACAATGTTGTGTTAATTTCTGCTGTGCAGCAAAGTGATTCAGTTATACATACATATGCATTCTTTTTTAATATTCTTTTCCACTATGGTTTATCACAGGATAGTGAATATAGTTCCCTGTGCTGTACAGTAGGACCTTGTTGTTTATATGTAGAATCTAAAATACGACACAAATGAACCTAACTATGAAACAGAAACAGACTCACAGACATAGAGAACAGACTTGTGGTTGCCAAGGGCGAGGGTGGGTAGGAGAGGGACAGACTGGGAGTTTGGAGTTAGCAGATGCAGAAAAAAAAAAAAAAAAAAGTTTTAGGCCAAGAAAATTGATTAAGTTTTGCCTACACAGAAAGAAAAATAAATTGTTTAGATATCTAAAGTTACATCAAAGACAAATTTTGACGTTGATATTATTATGGTGGAAGGGAGAGGCCCACAAAGGCAAAAATGCATCAGGCCCAGGAAATTGATCCTTCAGAAGCCCTGAGTCAGTGAGATAAGCCATCCACATGGGAACAAATGAATGGATGAGATACATTCAGATCCAGAGGTGCTATGAAGGTGATCAAGAAGGGTGATAGAAAATACACCAAAGGAGAGAAAAATAACTTGAGGGAAAAATTACTTTTGTGGGGGGCTGGGGAGATTAGAGGTAAATGATAATAATGGTAAGACAATAGCAGCTGCATTTATTGAATGCATAGTAAATGAGTTAAAATGTGTAAAGGACCTGGGCTTTAAGAAATACTCTCTAACTGTGAGCTATTACTACTACTACTGCTACTACTATTATTATTAGACATGCCAGGCATTGTGCTAAATAGTTTATATAGTTTATACATATCATTTATCTTAGTGTGTGTTTCCCTCAAGGCAAATCTTGACACAGGGACATAGGTGTAGATGGTTTACATGGGAGGTGATTCTGGGAAGCAGAAATGTAGGAGAGAAAAAAGCAGGGAGGAAGACAATTAGAGGTGTGTGACGGACTGAATGTTTGTGCCCCCCCAGAATTCATAGCTTGAAACCCTAACCCCCGATATGATGGCATAGGAGGTGGGCCTTTGGGAGGTAGGCAGGTTTTGATGAGGTCATGAAGGGGGAGCTCCGCATGGTGGGATTACATGCGCGGACACTGCAAGAAGGCAGCCTCCTGCAAGTCAGGAAGAGAGCCCTCACCAGACACTGAATCTGCTGGCACCTTGATCTTGGACTTCCAGCCTCCAGAACTGTGAGAAATAAAAGTGTCTTATTTAAGCCACCCCATCTCTGGTATTCTGTTATAGCAGCCTGAACAGACCAGACAGTATGTTAATGAGCAGGTCTCCTTGGAGTCCTTCTGAGGAGCCATGTAGAATGCAACTCCAAACTGCCCCAAAGAGGGCCAGGAAAGCTGGGCACACTGCAGTGGGGTGGGAGAATGCCCTTAGGCAGAAAAGAGGGATACCACCAGCAAGCCCAGGAATCCTGCACTGCAGCTGGGGGTGAACTGAGGGGTGGCTGAGGGCTTGTGGAGCAAGGAATCTGCCTCTGCCTCATTCATGAAATCATGGTTACGAAAGTATGTGGTGGATACTGTTAGGATTCCCCTTTTGTGGAGTGGAAACCAAGGCACAGATAGGTCAAGTGACTTGCCCAGGATCACACAGCTAGAATGAGAGCCAGAATCCAAGTCTCTCCATTTCCTACAGCCCGAACTTTGAGACACACTGCAGTGCAATGGCTAGAAGCAGAGGTTTTGGAGCCAGACCCTCTGGATTCAAATCATGAATCTGCCAGGTATAAGTAGTGTGACTTGAAGACTTCCTTTTAAAGTTATTCATTTTAAATTATTTATGTATTTATTTTTTTGGCCACACTGCGGGGCTTGCAGGATCTTAATTCCCTGACCAGGGATTGAGCCTGCGCCCTATGCCGTGAAAGCACAGAGTCTTAACCACTGCACTGCCAGGGAATTCCCTTGAAGTCTTTTTCTTAGCCTCTCTGTACCTCAGTTTCCATGTTTAGTTGTTGTGATGTTTAAAAGATTTGATATTTGCAAACAGCTTAAAACAGTTTGGGGTATATAATAAATTCTCAATAAGTGCAAGTTATTATTTCAACCCAGTGGTTTTCAGACTGTGGTCCCCAGACCAGCAGTATCAGCGTCACTTGAAATTCACATTCTCAAGCCCCTCCCCAGACCTGCTGAGTCAGAAACTCTGTGGGTGGGGCCCAGCAATCTGTGTTTTAATAACCCACTACCTGGGTGATTCTGCTGCACGTTCAACTTTGTGAGACCCTCTTTTCACCACTCCACCAGCTCTTACTCCCCAGAATGTAGTCTGACATTTTCTTGCAAGTGGCTGCAGCAACTCCTGCCCCTGAAGCATATTCTAAAGGTATCAGAAAAAGCTTCTGCCTATGGCTCTCTCTCCTGTAAAGCTTCACTTCTTTGTGTTAAGAGCTGGCTTCTGGTTCAAATGCAGAGATTCCCGGAAGGGGTAAAGAGGAAAGCCTTTTGTGGCTCACACTTTGGTAAAAATTAGCTAATGGGGTGACGTTTAGCTGAGAACAGGTTACATTTGAGGAGAAACTGGAAGAGCTTCAGAATTTAGGCACTATTGGAGAAGATGAGGCATTCAGGGGAGTGGAAGATGGTGGTGGTAAGAAGGTAGAATAATGATAAACTTTATCTACATCATACTTTCCCCCCAGTTTTAATGAGATATAATGACATGTAACATTGTATTAGTTTAAGGTGTATAACATGATGATACAATGTATGTATATATTTACATTATAATTTTTAAAAATTGGGTTAATGAGACCACCCACACCAGTCAGGATCTGGCCAAGAAAAGAAAACGAAACAAAGCAAAACACCCTAGGATTTCCAAGCAAAGGGAATTTAATACAGGGACTTGGTTACACCATAGATAGAGGAGTTGATAGAAGCCAAACAAGGGACGGTGACGTTACCTAGAGACTAGCAACACCAAGAAGCTGCGGCTGGTCCTAAGGCTGGAGAAACAGAAGGAGGAGGTGGTATTATCAGAACTCAGAACCATCTAGAATGAGTTGGAACCGCAGCCAGGGCTGCTTGGAAGGAGCTGGGACCGTGGAGGAGGAGGATGTCTGATGCGAGCTGGAGTCACAGAGGAGACCCAGTCACAGACAGAGACAGAGGTAGAAACACCCTGGATTCTCCTTTCCTCCCGCCCTCTAATTTCCTGTTGTGGCCTCCCATTGGCCTAACCTAACCAGAAGAGCAAAGGAGCTTGGGAAATGTAGTTTTCGGAGATACAGAGCCAGCTAAGGAGCGTGAATGAATCTGAAATCCTTCTTTCCTTCCTTTTCTTTTCTACATTCCTTCCTTTCTCCCTTCTTTCATTTTTCTCCCTCCCTCCCTCCTTCTTTTTCCTTCCATGTTGCCATCCACCATGGTAAACAAGAGAATACTGGTAAACAAAACGGCAAACCAGGAGGTTCATACACTTTAGTCTGGATCTGAGGGGACACCCTCTTTGAACCATCAGAGAAACAGGACGTTTGAAAGGATGTCAGTTGTCTGTGCTTCAGGCCCCAAAGATGAAGGGCTGGTTAAAAGGGCAGCCCGATTCTCGAGATGAGAGCTTCCCTCTGAGGTCCTGCAGAGCTCCCTTGCTCAGGCCAGCCTGGCTTTTCTCAAAGGACACAGGTTTCTCTGATCTCTAAAGACGAATGAAGCCAGTTGGGGATTGGCAAGATTTGTCCTACTTCAGACAGATTATTCCACGTGGGAGAAAGAGGCGGTTCAGGGTTCATCTCTAACAAGTTTCCTAACAAGCATCTCTTCTACTGTGTTAGTGTTTAGAATATGAAGTAATCATTAAAACCAGGACCTACTCTATAGCACAGGGAGCTATACTCAACATCTATGATAACCTATAATGGAAAAGAATCTGTAAAAGAATATATGTGTGTGTGTGTGTGTGTGTGTGTATAACTGAATCACTTTGCTGTACACTTGAAACTAATACAACATTGTAAGTTAATTATACTTCAATAAAAAAAAATACATAAAAATAAAAAAGAATACAAAGTAATCAATAAACTGGAAAACACAATTTCTGATACTTGGTTATCTATATTATTATTATTATTATTACAGTCATAATAATTAGCATTGCATACAGTGAAAAAAAAATCTACTGTGTGTACAGCATAGTAACACACAGCTGTGTGCCTGCGTGTGTGTGTTTTAATTGAGGGCGCCTGACCTTTTTTGTTCACGATCAGCAGTTGCAAACAGCTGCTATAAATTATTTTGATTGTCCAGCAACTTGCTGATTTGAGTCTGGCTTACACGCTGAAACAGTGCTTCCCAGTGATGACTAGCTCAGCTTTTGTGAGTTTGGACCAACCATTTATTCATTCTCTCAAACAAATATTTATTGAGCACCTACGTGGGGCACCGTTCGAAGCGCTGGACGTTAACAGCTGTGAACCAGGGAGCCCTGAACGCCTGCCTTCATGCCACTGGAAGTTAAGGGCAGTTCTTTTCTTTCTGGTTGGCGGTGACAAAACACACTCGGAGCTGTCGGGAGAGATCTTGACTTCAGAAAGCTCCGCAGGAAGAGTAATTCTATAACCGAGAGTCTGCAACTCTGGAATCACTAGCGCAAGGATATTTGTAATCTATTTTTGAAAATGCACTTGAAAACACGAAGAGCTAATGGCAGCAGAAGGGACTCAATTCCTTCTTCGTGGTTCGTTAGACTATGGACGGTCCGTTGTCATCTGCCGTGTTCCTCCTGTGTGGAAGGATCTTGCCCCAGCACAGGATCTGTTCCCCTGCCCATCCTCCCGGGATCTCTCGCTGCTGTACACGGACTCTCTGCTTTGTGCTTCCCCTCCTGAGTCTCTGTAAGCAGGCTGCCCTCACCTGCCAAAACCTTACTTTGCCTGAATTCCCAGCTGGCTGAAGCGCTTGGAAACTTCCATCTCCAAGGGGGTGGGGGAGAGCAGTCTGGGGTGGGACCTGAGAGTCTGCATTTCAGCCCCCAGGGGCTGCCGATGCTGGTGGTTTGAAGACCACATTTTGAGCAGCAAGACTTTAAGCTTAGCCCAGGGTCCGCCCTCTAGCAGGTGCTCAATAATTATAGCCCCTATTATGATTGTTGTTATTGCTGTTGCTTTCTAACATATTTCTAGCTGTAATTGCCCCTAAGTGACTGTTCCGAGGCATGTCCCTGGCAGGGTGCGGGAAACAAGAATTACAAGGTGAGAATCAGGGAGCCAAGAGTGGATGACACCCACCCTAACCTGCGTCTCCCAGTGGATGACGATAACAATAGCTAATATTTATTGAACAAAATCCATGCTAGGCCTTCCGCTTTGTTTTATCTCCGTGGATCCTCATATTAAGCCTAGGAGGTAGGCAGTATCATTGATCTCCTTTTACATAGGTGGAGACAGAGGCTAAGAGAGGGGAGGCCATTTGGCCGTTGTCCTCCATTAAGAAAAAGCAGAGTTGGGGTTTTGAACTCAGGCAATCTGATGGACAAGTGCAGACACATAGCCGTTTCTTCATGCTGCCAGGAAAGAGGTGTGACAAGGAGCAGAGACTTAGGGCAAAGCCATTGTACTTGTGGTGTCCCAGGCGAGCCTGATACATGCTAGGGGCTCAGTAAGTATCTGAGGAATAAATGAGTGAGTAATGCAGTAAACCTGCCCCAGGAATTCCTGGCACTGGACACTGTGGTCGGCCCTCCTTCGCTGGTGCTCTGGGCTTCCCCGCTCATACCTTGGGCTGCAGGAGAAGAAATTCTGCTCGTCTGTCCAGTTGCCTCTGGAACATCAATGTCCCCTTCTCCCTAAGCCTGGATCTTACCTCTTTACATCCAAGGGGAATGCTGCCTGCAGAGGAACCTCCAAGCTTAGGCAGAAAAATTTCACCCTAGGGTAGGGACGATCAGAGCCACCTCTGGGTCCCAGCACCCAATGTATGTCTGAACTTCATTCCAGTTGCACACATGCAGAGTGGACACTGGGCATTCGCTTTGGCTGCTCAGCCTCCAAATCTCCTTCCCGCGTCTAGGGAGCCCCCGACTTGATAAATCCCAGGGGAGGCAGAGACCACCCCCCTCCCTTCTACAGAAGCCGAATGCCAGGTTCTTCCTTTCCACGATTCTCTTGCCAGCAGGATGCTGACAGGTGACCCAGGTGTTACAATTCATGCTCCATGAGGCAAGAGGTCTTGTCCATTGTGTTGGCTGACATAACCAGAGTTGCTAGAACAGTGTTTGGCACACAGGATGCACTCAATTAATACTTGTGGAACCAACACACTCATTTAATCTCTCTTCACCTCAGTTTCTTGGCCAAGAAACCGTGATTTTAATACTGACCTGCCAAAGTTGGCGTGAAAGTGAAGTCAAAGCCATGACGAGTGTGAGCTTGGGCAAGCTACTTACTGTTGTTATTCCCATCTGTAAAATGGGGATAATAGTGTCTGGCTCTTAGGGTTGTTGCAAGAAAATCAAGTGATTCAACACATGTTAAGAGCACGTGGTAAATAATCAGTGTTGGCCCTTTCTTCTCTCTCCCCCTTATTCATCATCACCATTACCACCACCACCACCGCCACCGATATCATGCTTATTCTGGTTTTGGGCAATTCTTGGATATTCAGCAGCATATGATAAACCACCAGTTGAATCTGAATCTTATCAACAAAGAAATTGCCTCTTCCATCTTTCCCTCAAGAGAAACTGAGACCAATTGTCCAGGTGCATCCTGCAAGCTTTCCCTTAAGAACTGTCAAAAGTGTGCCCCAGTGACCCTAATATCTGGCTGGGTCCCTTAGGGCCAGGATTGAGGATTATGCTGTCGGTCTCTGCCAGCTCTGACAGGTTGATTTGGGTTTGGATGGGGGGGAGCTGGAGAGAGAGAAAACTGGGGGGGGTGGTCAACAGACCCTCTCCCTGGCCCCCATCAGCTCTGTAAGCAGAGATGGAGTCTGGAAGGGAACTGGTAAGTGGCGAATCCTAAATACTCTTCTGCAAAGAACATGATGTAGCTGGTCTCAGCCCAGTAAATGTAGGCCTTGGGAGCCAGACTTTTTACAGTGAGATACTTTGAGAGGTGGGACATAACTGGGCTGGCTCCAAATGTTCCCTCTGGGAGAATTCTGCTAGAAAACCATCCTGCCCGGGGCTTGTTCAGCAAACCCTTATTTACGGTAACATGCATTACAGGAAATTTTTATATAAGGCATTAACGTGCAGACAATTTAGGACATTTGATCGTCTTACCTCTCCTGCTTCCTAACCTCCCTCCCCCCCCACCCCCCGCCCCACCACGCAGTGTCCTCCATCATTCTTTGGTCTTTGAATTTCAGCTGGATGCGAAGGCTGATAATAGCTAAATAACATTGCAAACAGGTGCGGGCCTCTTCCGCTCTGGACAGCTGCCACGGTTATGTGATTCCTCAGCTGGGGGCGTGCTGTTTGCCTGGCCTGTAAGGTTGGGGGTGGAGCTGAGGGTGCTTGTCTCCTCTGTATCTCTCAACCCCCCTGGCCCCCCCTCACTCAAGCCATGCTGGGCCCTCGGGAGGTGTATACAGATCTCTCACCAGGCAGGCAGAATTCCCTCTGCTTTCTTTGTTCTGTGCTCCAATATAGGTAACTGTTTCACCCATCCTATTAGGGGGGCATTGGTTACTTGGGGCAGTTGGGCATGATACTAAGAATAACAGTAATAATGACATAAACAACCACCATCAACGCAGTCCCTGCTATCATTGGCTGAGTGTTTGCAAAGCTCTCCCTTCAGCCATTTGCATCATCTCTGTAGTCATAGCTGTTAAGACCACCCCAGGGCTTGGCAGTTCAAGTTCTGACTCGACCACTTAGCAGCTGTGAGACCTTGGGCAAATGCCGAAAGCACTCTGTGCCTCAGTTTCATTGTCTGTAGAATGGAGATGATAAGATGTCCCTCTTCATGGGGTTGTGGGCATTTAGAATGGTACATATCACTATATTTATTTTTTTAAAAAAATATTTATTTACTTATTTATTTGGCTGCTCCGGGTCTTAGTCGTGGCACGGGGGGTCTTTTTTTTTTTAGTTGCGGCATGCGGGATCTAGTTCCATGACCAGGGATGGAACCCGGTCCCCCTGCACTGGGAGCGAGGTGTCTTAACCACTGGAGCACCAGGGAAGTCCCCCTATTTTTATATTTCTTTTATTCTTACAAAAACGTGAAGGCTATTACAATGATCCCCGTTTTACAGGTAAGGGAATTGCAGAGAGAGTTTGAGTCAGAAGATAGAGAGTGGATTTTATTCACTGGTTGGTCTTGTATACATCAAGGCTGTTCATTCACACATGCGAGGATTTTTTTTTTTTCTTTTTTGAGTGCCATGTGTCAGGCACTGTGCTAGGGCTGGCCTGGAGTGGAGCAAGGGAAGCAGATGTGGGGCAGGCATGAGAGGGAAATGAAAGCAGGGAGTTCCAAGGAAGGAACTCAGAGCCAGAGGTGACTGTGAGAATGTCTCTTCCAAGTCTGCAGAGAAATTCTGACCATGGCTTCCAAGTCCTCACTGCATCTGGGAACTCAGCTCCCATCACTCTCCCCATCACTCATGGCCACAGCTGTCTCTTTGCTGTACCTAGAACGTGAGCAAGACCTTTGCACTTGTAGTCTCCTCTCTCTGCTGGAATTCCCTCCCTCCAGATAGCCTCTCTCTCTCTCTCTCTCTCATAAGCCTGCTTTTTCCTCCTCTCTTCTTTGTAGCATCAATAACCACCTGACATATTTCTGTGTTTTGTTTTCTGTCTCCTACTTCTAGAATGCAAGCTCCATAAAAACAGAGACTTTGTCTCTACTGTTCCTTGCCATATGCCAATGCCCCGAGGAGTCCCTGGCATGTAGAAGGTACTCGGTAGATATCTATTGAATGGAGGAACATAGGAAAATCATTGTTTGAAATTTAGATTTCTCATAGACAAAGTTTGGGCTATGAAGGAAAATGAATAAGCAGGTTGGATTAGTTTAATCTCTTCCAAAGCATTCTCTGTGCAGGAGAACATAGCCCTGCATGTGTTAGAAGGATGGACCCTGGGATTATCTATCAGGTAGGAATACTTACGGTGAGAGGTAGTGGCTTAAACCAAAAGAATATTTATTGTTAACTCAAATAAGACCCAAGGTATGCAGTCTAAGATGGTTACAGCAGCTTATGAATAGCATTAAAGTCCTAGTCTCAGCCATTCTTATCCTATTGGCTTTCATTCACCATGCTTTTCCTCTCACAGTCTCAAAGTGGCTGCTACAGTTCCAGATATCACACAAGTATCCCAAAAGAATAAGGATACAAAATGTTCCTTGAAAAGCTCTGTTTTCTTATCCTTCTCAGAAAGGGGTTGCATAGTAATTCCCAGTTGCAAGGGAGGCAATGAAAGACAGTATCTGGCACACCAGAATGGGCTAGCAGTGATTTGCCTAGAGTGAGAATGTTTTGTCATTTGAGACTGGGATTATTGGTGCCCCAGACCAAATTGCCATATTGTTAACAAGGATGATGGGACAATGGGTGTTGAGTAAACAATGCTTGCTACAGATGCATTTCCAAGGGTGTTTGAAAGAGCTCCAACTTCATCTTCTACACATCAGACTCCCAGGGCCTTTGTAAAAAAAAATTTGGCTCAGTTAACTGGTCAACCTGCTCTATACCAGCCTTGCCCCTTTTCACTTAAAAAGGAACTGGCTAGAAGCACAGGCTTGGAATTCAGACTAACTTGAATCCCATTTGAGGCAAGTGACTTCATTCAAATACAGCCAGAATTGGAGGAGAGTGAATTTTACTACCAGGAAGTTCTGAGAGCATAATGGCCAATTGCCCTTTAAGTATTACAGTTTGTGATAAAAATTACTCTGATATGGTCAATATGGCAAAACAGACCCCTGCCAATTTACTTATATGCGTGTGTCAAAACATCTCCCTTTCCTAGCTCCTTCAGTAACATTGAACCTCTAGGAAAATTCATTCTATTTAACACATGGTTCTAATTAAATACCTGCTGTCAGACCCAAGGACCCCAGGGGTAAGAAAATTCACGTTGAAAATGAAAGACTTTCCAAGTCTTTGCCAACTTCACTAAAAACAGGGATAATAAAACGTATGTCACTGGGTTGGGTGGGGATGGATTGGAAGAGACCATATGTATGAAGTGCCAAGTATAGACTTAAAGGGGCAAAAAAAGGGAAGACATCCTTTTATTAGATACTTAGGTTAGTACCTCTCGAAAGACAAAGCCCCACTGCTCTTAGTTCTCTTTTAAGTAAAGTTTAATGCCATTCTTAGCACGTTTAATTCATACCTGACGGAATTTTTTAAAGCAAAGGTGTCAACTGCCTACTATGGGCTAGGAGTCTAGAAATTTTAAGGGAGCAAGATCTCTGACCTTGAGGAACTCCTGGATGAGGTCAGGGGATCTCAAAGTGTGATCTCTGAACAAGCAACATCAACATCACCCGGAATCTTGTTAGAAAAGCAAATTCTTGTCCCCATCCTGAGCTGCTGAATCAGAAATATGTGAAGGAAGGGCCCAGCACTCTGTGTTGAACAAGCCCTCCAGGGAAGTCCGATGCAGGCTCAAGTTTGAGAACACTGGCCTCATGGGAGAGAGGCGAGTCAAAAGACAAGTACAATCTATTGTGGTGAGCGTTACGGTCCAGGTGAATCCAAGGAGCTATGGGAACGCAGAGAGGAGCAGTTAACTCAACTGGAGGGCTTTGTAGAGGTGTTAGAACATGAACTGGATCATAAAGGATAAATAATGAAAAGGCCCCTTTCCTGGAACCAGGAGGAGGAATTTAATGATCTCCCAGTTTAATGATCTCTTAAGTTTAAGACAAGAAGAGTTATAGTGATTGGTGGGGAGAATGGGCATGAACATCTGGTCTACCCTAGGTTGCGTCAGTATGAGGGTGTTTCATAGGGTCACCCCTACTGAGAGCCTTAGAAAAGTCCAGCTTAGAGGAGCAGTGCCTCATGCTACATAGACCATTTGGAGTCTTGGGTTTTGTAGGGAGGCCCTCTCAAGGGCCTGAGTTTTATTAAAGTTGTGACAGACTAGGGCTTCTCAGACGGTTGAAGGTTTGGAGGCATCTAGAAGATAGTGTCCTAAGAGTGAGAATGTTGATGGTGTAAATGAAGAACAGCTTTGCCTGTGCGTGTGGAGAGAGAAAATAAGGATTCAGGTCAGAGCAAGTTTTTTAAAAAGGCTGTTGATTTCACATATTGAGAGAACACTTTCCAGCGGGAAAATGGGCTGGTAAAGGGTCGGTTCTTATTTACAAGGCTTAGACACAGCCTGAAACATTCCTGGAGAAGCACGGTACTCTCTAGTTTCCAATGAACTATAAATCCAGGAGGGGGAGAAGAGTACCACATGCTGTCAAATCTAAGAGAAAATGCAGTTCCTTTGTTAGCCTAAGACAAAAAGAAATAAGACCTCTGCCAATTAAACTATCATGCACCATTGATTGTAAGATACATTCTGATTTTAGAAATAAAAAGAAGTGAAAAATGTGCACCTGTGAGTAGATGAACTACTGTGCTCCTAAAAGAGAGATCAGGCAAATATACCTTTTGGGTCTGACTTTGATCCCAGTTTAGAATTATAGGCTTTTGGAGTTGAAAAGAGGTTCAAGTGGTTTCTCAGTCTCGGGACAATTGACATTTGGGGCCGGACGATTCTTCACGGTGGGGTCTGTCCTGTGCCTTGGAGGGTGTTTAGCGGCATCCCTGGCCCCCACCCACTTGATGCCAACAGCACAGCCCCCTCTTCCACTTGTAACAACCAAAAACAACGTCTCTAAACGTTGACAAATATACTCTGGGGGGAAAACTCCGCCCCCTGGTGAGAGCTACTTGATTAACGTTCTCCTAGGTCAGCTCTCCCCAAACGCCCAGCTTCAACCTTGGTGATTTTGTAGGTGGAGAAACTGAGGTCCAGATAGGGGTAGTAAATTGCCCTGAGGGACTTCTGGGAGCCCAACCAGAGGCCAAGGAGCTGTTTGCACGGGAGGTTTTCTTTACATGCGTGCATTCATGTATTCATTCAGTCATTCACTCAAGCAATACTTTTGTGGAGTGCCTTACTATGCATTGGCATCGTGTTAGGTCCTAAGGAAATGATGCTGTTTTAGTTTGAGTTTCCCCAGAAACCCAAGGGTTTGTGTACAAGTCAAGTACAAGCACCGGGGTTTGAGAGACATGCTTGAGGGCAAGTGGGCTGTACAGGAAGTGACGGAAGTATGCACAGGGAAAGGGGGAAGTGAGCCGAAGAAGGGAAGGCAGACGATCAAGAGTGGATTATTCAGGCGAGTTACTGCCATGGAAACATTGAGCTTAATCCCACTGCGGCAATTCAGGGAACCAGCATCAGGCACGTTCCCCAAAGTTATCCACCCCAAGGGGTCAGGGAGCTGGGTGTGCCTATGCCATCTCCCACCATTCATTGGTTGAGGCTGCTCCTGGTTAATTACCCAATACTCTGGCCTTCTGCATGGACAGACATAGACTTTAGTACCAGAGTAAACCCTGAGATACCTAAACCTAAACCCTAAAAACCCTAAGATAAAAAAAATTAGTGCCTGGAAGTAGGAAGTGGACTGGAGTGGTAAGAGGATTCGAGTGGGCACCAACATCGAATCAGATATGGTCCCTGTTCTCATGAAGCTCATCCTTCAGAGGGGTGACAGATGTCAATCCCTCCATTAAATGTAAAGCCACGCAAATTTCAGCACTATGAAGAACAGGTGCGTGGTTCTATGTGTGTAAGTAACTGGGGAACTTGAATGAGTCCATGTTGCCATAGGAGGTTGCCTTGGGGAAGTAACATTTGAGCAGGAATTAAAGTCCAAGGGGAGAGGGCAGAAGGACAGCACGTGCAAAGTCCCTGTGGCAGTAGAGAGCACAGCATATTACAGGAAATTTACAGAAGCCAGATGGGGAGGGAGGAGAACAGTGGCTGTAAAGCAGGGGCAAGAGTGGCTGCAGCTGTGGTTGTGGCTGGAGAGGTCTGCAGTGGCCAAACCTTGCATGCTATGTTAAGAAGTCAAGAGCCATAGGGAGCCATTGAGGGTTTCAGGAAGGGGGGCGGGGATATGTTAGGATCTGCACTTTGAGATGAATACTTTGGCTATTGTAAACAATGGGTGGAGGCAGGGGCAATCAGGGATACCACCCAGGTGCCCCACATCCCAGATGGGACCTGACAAAGGCAGCCAGCAAGTATTAAAAACGATCCTTGGCACTAAGAGCTTTACCCGGGATAATTCATGTCATTCTCACAAACTAAGAGGTTGGTGCTCTTTTTACTAACCATTTCAAGGGGGGAAAATGGAGTCTCAAGGTCACCTAGGAAGTGGCAGAGCCAAGACACAGCTGGCCCTGGATCCTGCACTCTGAAACCCTGGGCTGCTCTGTCTCTCTGGCTTGGATTAAGGCGGTGGTAAAGGAGATGGGAGGGAGGGAATGCTTTGGGGATGACTTTCGTACAGCACTTATTAGCTCATCTATTCATTCACTCATTCAGCCTAAGCTTGTTCAATGCCAACCCCATGCCAGGCATTGGTCCTAAGGCTCGTGCACGCTGAAACACTGCTTACCCAATCTTCTGGACAATACTGTGAGGTGGGCCTTGTTGTTGTCCCATTTTACAGAGGAGAAAACTGAGGCTCAGAGAGATGAAATCACCTGACCCCAGACACTTAACTAGCAAGAGGGTAGAGTTGGGACTTGGACTCAGGTTGGTCTGATTTCAAAACTCATATTCATTCTTTGACCAAATCCATAGGCCCTGGAGACCCAGACCAGCCTAGGGAGTAACAGACTGTAGGCTGAAGTAGGGACTGGGGAGGCTGGGTAGGCCTGGGAGCTCTCAAGCACTGACACAAGGCCTCTGACAGGTATGGTATATAGTTTTAATTAAGGCCATAGGGGTGAAATCAGAGAACTCGGATATGGGTGGCCAGGGGCTTCCCCTCAGGGTGGGTCTTTTGGGTCTTGGCAGCCTTCCTGATGCATGTCCAAGGGACAAGTACCTGGCCAAGTCATAGAATGTTCCAGAATCAGGACTCCAAGATAGGATCTGGCTTTTAAGAGTAGGTGAATATGGACTCCATGAAACCACGAGGGGAGACAGGGAGAGAGGAAAGTGGCCAATAGCTCGTCCCACTGCTTCCTTCATTAAATGTATTCTTTTGGGGTTGCATGTGAGTTTTCCAGGTGCAGGGTTATTGGTCCCCAGAGTGACGGCAAGACCTGGTTCTTAGGAACTGCCCTCGGATATCTGGACACCATCTGGGGTCTCATTGAAAGAACCCTGGGCTGAGGAACAGAGGCTGGACAGAAGCCCAACTTTGCCCCTAAGTGTCTTGGGGTGACTTTGCCTAGTTCTTTCCCCTTTGCTCCTTCCGGGGCTTTCCATGCTGTTATTTGGAAGGCACCTTGCCTCACCATTTGGGACACCTCATTACTACTGAGTTTCCAGCACACCCCATCCCAGCCACTGCCCTGGGATTCCATACCCCCGATCCCTCCTACCTGTGCTCACGATTACCCCTGGGATTTGGGGGTGCAGGACTAGCACGGGGTAGAGGAGCTGGGCTGATGAGGGAGAGGGGAAGTGGGGAGGGGGTCCCAGAAGCCCTGGGAAGGGATGGCCACCGTTCCTGAAAGTGAAATACAGAGCCCCCAGTCAGAGCCCACCCTTGCGTTTCCTGGGGACGTGAGTTAGATTGAGCGACTGCCCATTTTCCATCTGGATTGAGCAACTGCCCATTTTCCATCTGGGGTCTGTTTTCAGACCTCAACCTGACAGTCTGGACAAGGAAAAAGGAGATATGGGTCGGAGATAGGAACAAAGCAGAAGAACAAGTCAAACACTGATGGGGCGCCGGACAACAGCATTTTAACAAAAATGTAGAGCTGAATTTGAAACTCGAAGAAACCCCCAGGTTCAGGGCCAGAGGTATAATTTGTGGAGCCCATTGAAAAATGAAATTGCAGGGTCCTTGTCTAAAAAGCAGGAGGAAAGTCCCAGTAAAGGTACTGAATTATAAAGCTTTTTCCTTTCTCCTGTGGTTTCTTTCTTAACCTGTTGTGGTGGTTTTTATTTGCCCTTTAATGTGGTTCAAAGTTAAACATAAATAGATAAAGATTTAAACCATGAGCATGAACTGTACCCTTCTTCATGTTGTGCCAAATTTAAATGCACATGTAAGAACCTTTATCTCATATGTGGAATCCCTGAAACTGCACAATTTGTATCTTGCAGCTTTCAGCCTGGTGGTTGGCTTGATGTTGGATTTCCCAGCCTCCAGGACTGTGAGAAATAAATTTTCTGTTACTTATAAAAATAATAATAATAATAATATGAGTAGCAAAAGATATAATAGGATTTCTTGATTGACCTCATTTTAACTTGATGATCTCTGTAAAGCCCCTGTCTCTACACAATGCCATATTCATAGAGACCAGAAGATAGGACTTCAACATAGGAACTGTGGAGTTGGGACACAATTCAGCCTATAACAATCAGCACGATGCGATTTCTGAATACAGACAATGTTGTTTATTGTTTTCTTTAGATATACATGCATGTTCACAGACCAATAAAACCTGGAAAGATGCGTAACTGTGAATAGTGTTTACTCTTGTGGTGAGATGGAGGGAACAGGGATTGTTATTTTATTTTGTTTTTTAAACATATCGTTTTTTTTTTTTTTTAACTTTTTCTTTTTTTTTTTGTTTTTGGCTGCACTGCGTGGCATGCAGGATCTTAGTTCCCTGACCAGAGATTGAACCCAGGCCCCCTGCAGTGGAAGCACAGAGTTTTAACCACTGGACCGCCAGGGAAGTCCCAGGGCTTGTTATTAAGGTCATCTGTGACTTGAGTCTCATCGGGAATGTTGCCATGTTTCATGAGGATGATTTATTTGTATGTGGGTGTAGATGCTGTTGGTACCTGGTGTAGATTCTTCTACTGGGCTGGTGCACCCACCTCCCAGCTGCTGGGGGTGTTGCCTGCTAACAGCTCACAGCTACCCCCTTCCCTGAAGAATTGCCCTCCTGCTAATTATGTACCTCCCCCCCCCCCGCCCTTGGGGCAGGCCACTTGAATGACTGACTAATACAGGGTACAAAAGGCCAGCATCCTGGCCTCGAGGGGGCAGGGAAACAGTTCTGTGAGCCGTCCCTGAGCTCCCCTCGGGATCAGGCTAAGGCCAGACTTCAGCTGAACCACAAAATCCCGTGGCTTCTGAACCCGCCCTCCCTTGCTTCCCTCACCTCCTTCCTGGCTTTTCTCTGGAGAGTTCTTCCTCAATAACTCACTTGAACAAAAGTCTCCAGCCCAGTCTCCACCCCTAGGGAGCCTGCTTTAGTCTGAATGTTTGTATCCCCTCCAAATTCATATGATGAAATCCTAATGCCCAATGTGATGGTGTTAGAAGGTGGGGCTTTTGGGAGGTGAGTGCGTATTTCCATTCACTAATCAAGAATGGGATTAGTGCTCTTATAAAAGAGACCCCAGAGAGATCCCTAGTCCCTTCTGACATGTGAGGACACAAGGAAAAGTCTGTGACCCCAGAAAGGGCCCTCACCTTACCATGGTGGCACCCTGATCTTGGACTTCCAGGCTCCAGAATGATGAGAAATAAAATCTGTTGTTTATAAGTCACCCAGCCTGTGGTATTTTGTTGCAGCAGCACAAGGGGACTAAGGCAGAGCCCGATCAAAGATATGTTACATGTATAATTTTTCAAAATGTTGATATGGCTAATGTGTATGAAATTTCTCATTCGATAAGGCTTTATTTGAATGTATTATCATTTTAGGTGCCTTGGACCACTGGCACCTGCAAGATATGGGGTCAGGGACAGTCTATTTGCCACTGTCAGACTTAGGAGGCCAAGTTCCCTGGCTCCAAAGGCATCCTAGGACAGTCCTTAATGTCCAGAAGGGTCAGCGATGGCTGGACAGAGACGGTAGCTCATTGGACAATTGAATTCCAATTGCCTTCAGAGGGAAGAGGGCAAACTTGTTTTGACGTTCCCTGGGGCAGATCAAAGGGGTTATTAGTGACCATTGTTAGGCTATGCTCCTAACCAAATCTTTTCCAATTAGGGAAAATGAAATCTCTGCTCATTTGGTGAACCAAAGCAGAACGAGAGTCCCTAATGACTCCTTTGAAAGGCCACAGTGAGGCAATTAAATTGGTATAAACTATCTGAAATTTGGGATTTGCCCGTTACAACAAGAGCCATAAAACTGTCGTATTTGATGAAAAAATTTGACAGCCATGAACTTATCCTAAGAAAATTATCAAGGATGTTAGCATGTGAAAGATGTTCATGGTAGCATTATTTATAACGGTGTGAAGGAAAATAACTAATGTCTAATGTAAGGCATTGACTAACTCACGATACTTTATAAGATGAAGATAAAGCAGTTATTTAAAGATGTTGTAGAATGATAATGAATGACCAACACATTTTAATGACATGTTATTAAATCAAAAATAGGTTTCAAAATAGATTGGATTGTAATTTTTCTTAAAAGTATGATCACTTAGGAACATTATGGAGTTCTATACACCATGATGTTAAAAGTTGTCTGCATTAAAGAGTTGATTATATTTAATTTTGGCTTTCTGCCTTCCTTTATGCTTGTCTGCACTCGTAAAGAGTTTATGTGTTTCAAAGGAATAAGCCATCTGATTGCTTTTGTTGTGGTATGAAAATGACTAGATTTATCATCACAGCACTGCAAAAAATCCTTGCCTAGAATGAAGCACTTTTTTGGAAAAATGTCTTCCTGTTTCATGAATGGGGGGACTTTTTAAACCAGAGGTATAATCTATTTTCCCCAAATCACACATCAAACCTACAAAAGGGAGGGAGAATTGGAAAAGCCAGTCCACGCTCATAAAATAGCAACTGCTACTGTGATGTGGTATATCATTCAGAATTGTTTTTTTCCAGTTAAAAACAAAATGAAGTTTAGATTTCTGTGACTATAAGATTCTAACTTCATGGAAAACCATTCAGAAGATTCTTGCTTTTCTTCTCTTGTTCTCCATGTCTCCCCTTCTCTCTTTCCACCCTCACTTTGTTCCAAAAATATTTTAGGAAGCTTACCTTTTCTTTCTTGCAGTCCTTGCCGAAAAAAAAAAAAAGCAACTTGTCCAAGGTTAGCCGGCTAGAGAGAATCAAGGTTCATATTCTCTCTCTCTTTTCCCATCCTGTCCTTTTCTTTCCCACTGTCTCTTTCATTTTTATTTAGATTTTTTGACAAATTATATTGTTCATATCCCAGAAAATAGAGAGTAAAAATTTACCTCCTATTCTTGTCTTTTGTCTGCCCAATTCCCACCTCCACCCTCATAAGTCACCTCTGTTCCTAGTTAATTTCATATTCTTCTAAAGTTTCCTTATGCGTGTACAAGTAAATATGTATATAAACTCTGATTCCCCTCCCTTTTACACAAAAGTAGTAAATTTTACATTCTTCTGCACACTGTTTTTTCCACTTAAATTATCTTGCGTATCTTCCCACGTCAGGACATAAAGAACTTCCCAGTTCTTTTTCGCAGCAGTACAGTATTCCATTTATGGATATACCAGTGACCCATTGATGGACATTTGGGTTATTATTAATCCCTGACGCATATCACTTCATGTGTGTGTAAGTAAATCTTCAGGATAAATTTCTGATGGTGCAGTCACTGAGTCCACAGGTATATGCATTTGTAATATTGATAAGTCATTCCAAATGGCCAGTGGGCGTATACATTGGTTCAAGCACTACAGAAGGACACATGAGTCTTTGGATTCTAGAATTCCACACATGATATAGTAAGATAGCATGCAACAAAAAGGGAAGAAAATGTGGTACATTGGAAATAAGAGTGGGCAAAGGGCAAAAGTGAGGTTGAACAAACGGTATACCTTTTGAGATCCACACATTTGGGACTGAATATCTTTCTTGCAGCCCACAAAGAAGATATAATTAGAGGTGCAGTCTTAGAATTGCTTCTCAAGGGCGTAGTTCTCCTGCTTTCCACACCAGAGCAAAATGCCTCCCGTGGAAAGAGTGACCCCTTGCCGCGCTGAGTCTCAGCAGCACTTGAATGGGGCTGGAGATGCCTTCTCTTCTATCTTGAGCCTTGAGGACATGGGACGCCGGGCCCCAGTTATGTACCTCCCTCTGCCATCTCAAGGCAGAAGCCTCAGGCTGCCCCCCCTGACAGCACGCAGGAGATTGGCTTTTGCTCAAATCAGGAGGAAACCCAAGTCCTCAACATGGGTAGACTGCTGCTTCTCTGCTCCCTGAAGTGTGACAAATGAATGAGTTCCCTTTCCGTGGAGACTGACATTTTTCTGGCATCTTTTAATTGGACCTTAAATCAATAACATATTAAATGAATTATAATTTTTGCATTTATGAGGGGCACCCTTACCTCCCTGCCCCTTCTCACTCTTGCTCCTATAAATGTATGGCTGTGAAAAGCATTCAGTGCTTCTGACGATACCAGCAGAATCTCTCCGAAAACATTTTTTTAAACCAAATTTTAATTTGGGGATAGTATTAGATTTATAGAAAAGTTGCAAAGACAGTGAGGAGAGTCGCCATAGACCCCTCACCTGGTTTCAGTTTCCCCTAATGTTATCATCTTACATCTGACACTTGTCACAACTAAGACTCCCACATTGGTCTGTTACTATTAACCAAACTCCACGCTTGATTCATCTTTCACCTGTTTCTCCACTAATGTCCCTCTTCTGTTCCAGCATCAAACCCAGAATCCCACAATGCACTTGGACATCATATCTCCTTCATCTCCTCCAACCTTCAACTATTCCTCAGTCCTTTCTCATTTGTTTCATGGCCTTGACTGGTTTGAGGCATACTGATCCGCATTTTATCGAAATGTCCTTAAATTGGGGTTTGTCTGATGATTCTCGCTATTAGGCTGTATTATGGGTTTGGTGAAATGTCTTTGGTCACATCATATCAGGGGATGCCTGCCATGGAAAGCTTCTGAGCTGTCATCAAGCAGAATGTTTTTCTTAGCCTTCCTGCCAGACAGACCTGGATCCAAATCCCAAACCCAAGTAGATACAATTATAAAATAGTTAACATTCATCCATGTGTTGGACAACATGCCAAGTGCTTCCCTGGATTATCTCATGAAAAACTGGGGCTCCTCTGAGGTAGGTGCTATTCTTGTCTCCATTTTACATATGAGAAAACGGAGGCTCAGAGAGGTCAGGTCACATACCTGGGGTCACACAGCTGATAGGTAGCAAAGCCGAGATTTAGACCCTGGGAAGTGTGGCCCCCAGATCCACCACGCTGTGCTGCCTCCGCTTATATGTATGTGAGGTGTTTGCACAGTGGCTGACACAGACTGAGAACTTAAAAAATAGTGGTGACAACATCATTTCAGAATCTGACATTTACCGTGTTATCGTAGGCAAGTGATTATTCTCTGAGCCAAACGCAAACAATCGCCTAAAATAGCCTGCCAAACCTAAAATATTTACTACATGGGCCTTTGCAGAGAAAAAATTGCAGATTCCGGGACTGCTTCGTTGAAGATACAGAGTAAGGGTTATTTATGTTCTCTCTTCTTACTGCTGCGTTTGGGTTTTAACTTTTATTTATGTTCTCTCTTCTTACTGTGGTGTTTGGTTTTTAACTTGTTTCCATCCTCCTCAAATACAGTGGATAACGATGATATTTCCATACAGGACTAATTTGTGTGGTTGCTGTACCATACAAATGTATGTATGGTTGTGTGAATTCTATATGGATTAAATTTCCCCCAAGTGAATATCAGAGGACTGAAGAGCTTATTGTCAGGAGAAAGACCACGGACCACAGGTTAATTCCTACAAAATGAGAAATCTCTATGCAACAGATTCTTTGAATTCTCTGTGTTGCTCTGATTACATGATGAAAAACCCAGCCCTATTCTTTTATTAAGCTAAATAGATTTTCTTTAAGTATATTATAACAAAATAGGTGAAATCGTTTCCCTAGTATCTTAACAACCAGAAATTTTGAATAGCCAGAATTTGGATGTACTATACTTTAGTAGAGTGGTTAAAATTAGGTTTTGGAGTCAGTTCTCTTCAGGTTCAAATCCTGCCTTGGCCACTGGCTGGCTGTGTGGCCTTAGTCAAGTGACTTAACTTCTCTGGGCCTTTGTTACCTATAGAGATGAAAGCCTCTACCTCATGAGGTAATCGCGAGAATTAAGCGGATAATGTACATGAAACATTTAGCCCAACGCCCGAGCCTTGGTAAGAACTCAGAAATGTTTGCTATTTATTGATTTATTATTATTGGCAGAAATTACGAATTCTGAGAAATAGCACCCAGCCTCTTGCCGTTAGCTGATGCAAATATCAAACAGTCCCAGCCAGGGGGTGAGGGTTCTGGTTCTCTGTCAATGAGCTGTTTGTTGTAATGCCCTCAGAGCAGTCTTTCTCTGAACTTTTTGTGCCAGTGCCTGCCCCCAGGGCTGGGCTGGCACTTAGGAAACCCTCAGGAAGGCTTCTTGACCTGACCGAACCGGGGCACTGAGATCATTCAGACGAACAAGACATGACCAGACAGGGGCTAGAAACATCTCCCCGTCCCTGGCTTCTCCCTGATCGTCCAGAAGGTCAGGGCGTGTGTAAACGGATGCTCCCTGCTGAGCCCCAGCTGCACGACACCAGGGCCCTCCTGCCTGGACCCCGATACCTCCTGCTCAGGGAACACCTGCGTCAGGTCCCCCAGGAGCTGGCTTTTTGCCGGAGAATCAGTGAATCTGCGTGTTTGTAGCCTGAAAATATTGATTTCAGGCCTCTGTTGAACCACCCCTCCTTCCCACTCTCCTCCCTCTGTCATCCCCCCTCATCATGGTACACTGAGCATTCTCTAGAAGGTTCAGACTTTTAATTTGGGCAGGAGCTGGGGCCCTCGGTGGCGGTGGGCGTGGGTGGGTGTATGGGGCGAAGAGGTGATGGAAGAAAATAAATTCCCCTTCACAGGACAATCAGAGGAAGACAGTCCAAAACAATGGCCAGAGCATCCTCGCAGGTCACGATGACAGCCATTTCGGACTTCTCGCACCGCGCCACCATATTAAGGGCCTGAGGTTCCAGTGTGGTTCATTAGAGGAACATCTGTTGGAAATCAGCACGGGGCAGCCAGATATGACTGCTAAAAAAGCAGCCTCGGGGGAGGCGGGGGGAGACTACTTCCCTGCAGAGGAAAACAGCCAAGAGGCACCAGCTTTTTGGTTTTTAGGTGGCTCGCCTTCCTCCTCTGCCGTAAAACCAAGGATTCTAATCTAAGCAGGGTCAGGAGCGTATATCAGGAAGCAGGATGCATTTTCAAGATCCAGAAGTCAATCGAAGTAATGCGAATAGGAAGAGTGCCCACCAATTAGTACTTCCTGTGAGCTAAGCACTGTGGTACGTATTCCACGCGTAATATCCCATTTAGTCCCCATGGCAACCCCATGAGGTACACAATATCGTTGTCCCATTTACAGCTAAGGGCACTCAGGCTCGGAGAAGTCGGGGGACTTGCACGATGAACGGATACGGTGATCAACAGCCTGTTTTATCCAGAGGGCTTTCCTGGGACACAGGATTTTCAAAGCTAAACCTGGGATAGTCTCAGGCCAAGCAGGCTGGAGCTAGAGTTTCAGTTCACATGTGTCTGATGTCAAATCTTATGGGCTTACCCATTCTGTTACACTGTTTCCTTCATTGTCTGCTCATTCGTTCAGTCACACATTCATCATCATTACAGAAGTGTTTCCTGAGCACCTATTATGTGCCAGGCATTGTTGTTGGCACCAGGGACACAGAGGTGAAGGAAATAGACAATACCCCCTGCCATCACGGAGCTGACATTGTAGTGGCTCCCTTGTTATAATTATTGTGTATCCTAATAGGCTTTATATTTTCCCAAGCCTGGTGGAATTTGTTTGATTATTATTAATAACAGCAATTGAATGATCCCTCTTTATGATTTTCTGTCCCACATCCTTCTTAAAAGGATCTGGAATACTCTCAATAAGGGTGCATACACAGAAGCCTCATTAACTGTGTCACGTCGCCTCTTCAGTCTAGAAATAGGATGGCTAAAGGGGCCTGTGATCAAAGTCCGCACAATCAGGAGGTTATAAATAGGGGAAAGTTGGACTTCAGCAAATTCCTGTGTGCCAAAACTAGGAGATGCCCTTGCAATGTGAGAGTTTTAAGTCGAGCAGAAATAAAATACATGCTCGGTGGTGTAGTTAGAGTGTGGGATTTGGAACCGGCTAGACCCAAATTCAAATCCAAAGCTGCTGCTTTGTTTTTTTTAATTGAAATATAGTTGGTTTACAATGTTGTGTTAGTTTCAGGTGTACAGCAAAGTGATTCAGTTACACATATATATCTATTCTTTTTCAGATTCTTTTCCCTTACAGGTTATTACAAAATATTGAGTACAGTTCCCTGTGCTATACATTAGGTCATTGTTGGTTATCTATTTTATATACGGTAGTGTGTACCTGTCCATCCCAAACTCCTAATTTATCCCTCCCCCGACCCCCACTATACCCTTTGGTAACCATAAGTTTGTTTTCTAAGTCTGTGGGTCTATTTCTGTTTTGTATATAAGTTCATACGTATCATTGTTTTTAGATTACACATATAAGCGATACCTTACGATGTTTGTCTTTCTCTGTGTGGCTTACTTAGTATGATAATCTCTAAGTTCATCCATATTTCTGCAAATGGCATTATTTCATTTTTTTTTTTAATCAAACCTGCCACTTTCTTATTAGGTAATCTTTTTTCAAAAAATTTTTGGCTGGGTTGGGTCTTCGTTGCTGCACGCCGCTTTCTCTAGTTGTGGCGAGCGGGGGCTACTCTTTGTTGTGGTGCGCGGCTTCTCACGTTGCAGAGCATGGGCTCTAGGCAAGCGGGCTTCAGTAGTTGTGGCGCACGGGCTTAGTTGCTCCACGGCATGTGGGATCTTCCTGGACCAGGGCTCGATCCCGTGTCCCCTGCATTGTCAGGCGGATTCTTAGCCACTGCGCCACCAGGGAGGTCCCCTTATTAGGTAATCTTGAGTACATCTTTTAACCTCTCTATTTTTTTTTTCTGCAAAGTGGGGATGTGGGTAACAGTAATTTCTCCAAGGTGTAATGCTGGAAATGAATTAAAGCACATCATAAGCCAGCTCATAGACAAAACTTAAATATCAGTTCTGTTTCTTTTCTCCTTCCTCTTATTCGTAATTAACAGACACTTTTACAGCACTTATTGTATCCCATGCTCTGTTCTGAAGACTTACACATATTAACCCATTTCATCCTCATGACATCCCTAGGTCGTCAGGATCACCCCCATTTTCAGAGGGGGAAATGGAGGCAAAGGAAGGAAAATAAACTCACCCGGACTCCACAGCTAGTCGGTAGGCAGAGCTGGAATTTGGACTCAGGGTGGTATGGATTCAAGTGTCAATACAAATAGTTTAAAGAGGACTTAAACAAAACCACAGACGAAAATCTCTCATCCAGCTCTCAAGAGAACATCCTAAATTCAAGGAACTGTCTAGCTAAGATGGGGGCTGGTTATGTTAGGCATAATCTGGCCAAGCTTCGGGAAGCTGAGTTCACGGCCACAGCTCATTCACAGGAGCTGGAGAAATCGCCATGATGCTTTCCTAACACCTCCTTCTCCCCTTGCAGATGGTTTTGTCCTTGATGATCACCTCCTGGCGGGGAGACTTTCCGCAGGCTCAGGTTGGGTATAGAAGGACACACATCTTCCTTTAGAAAGAGCGTCCCTTACTGTCAAAACAGAGAACACGCTTGACAGTGGAAGGCAGCACTATTAATAATTACCCCAAGACGGTGGGCATAAACTGGGAGCTTCTGGTCACTCTCCTAATAAGCAGCACCTGGAATTAAATACTTCCATGAGCTGCTGGTGGGCCCAGGTGAAAGGCATTTGGGAGGAAAGCAACCAGCCAATGGGCAGTGAGGACGGCACCACAGGAAGAGTTAAAAGGACCACCTCGGGCCCTTGCTCAAGTCTTTTCTCTGGGGTCTGCCATCTTGCTTTCCTTTTCGGGGAAGGGGTGGGGGGTCGAAGGAGGGTGGGTTGGAAGGTGCTTTCTTTCATTCTAAGCCAAGGAAGCCTTATTTGCCGGTGTGGGGTGGTGGTGAGTGCTAGTTAGGCTTTCTTTCTATTTCTTAACATGTTCTAGATTTTAGGAAAATTCAGGAGTAGCCTCAAAGGTTTTTGACCTAGAGGAGGAGGAAAGAGCAGCGGTGAAGTTGCTTAGAGACGAGAAGAATGCTGGAACTGGGGGCTCCAGAGCTGTGGGGAGATCTGTCCTTCTGCCTTGAAGCTTTCTGAGGCTCTGGCTCTGCTGCAAGCTTTGCCTCTCCTCCAGGGGCTGCCAAGGGGGGCTGAAGAGGGAATTGAGAGAGCAAAGAGTCGAGCTGTCTGTCCGGGAGCCCGTTCAGCTAGCCTCCTTCTTCCTCTTCCTGGAAGCTTTCAAAAGTAAACTACTTTTCTGCCTCTTGGAGCTCTCTCTGAGGTCCTACCCACAGGCAGGACCCCAATCTCTGAGCTGTCTGTGGGTTCTACGTGGCGTGTGTCAACTATAACAGGGAGGGAAACGGGGTGACAAAAACGGGGTTCCCGTTAGCTGGGCTGTCTGGCCAAAAAAGGTGGCGTGCTCTGTGACCCTGCAGGCACCCCAGCTCCCCCAGTGTGGTGATCCATGCTGGCTGCCATGTAACCTTGCAAGGACGCTGGGCTCTGAAAGCCTACCTTCCAAAGCGTGGAAGGAGCTAGGCAAGAATGCTAATTGCAGCTCAATTTTGCCAGCTGGGAGCAGCTCCTGGCATGGGCTAAAAGCTGTCTGGGTTTTTCGCTTGATGGGGGCGGGGGTTGGGGAAAGGCTTTGGTTACTACAACCTCACAATGTTCGACTTTGATAGGCATTTCTCAATTCCTTCTCCCAAATTCCTTTTACAACTGAGCGAGGCAAGTCAACGCTGACCTGGGAAGTGGCAGGAGGGTTGCACGGAGTAGGGTTGAAACCCAGTAAGTTTTCTCACAGAGTCCGTGCAATGTGTGGGTGTTGGGAGCCGAGGCTCTGAAGCCAGTCTGCCCCAGCTGGAATCTTAGCCCAGCTAGCTCCTGTGGACCTTGGGCAAGTCACTTAGCCTTTGTACTTCTGTTTCCTCACTGTTAAATTGGGGGGATATATAGTACGTCTTCATGGGGTGATACCAATTAAATGGGTACATCGTTCAAATGATCAGCTCTGTATTAGTACAAGGCACAGGTTAGAAAAAGCTGACAGTTAATCTGGGGGAAACAATTAGAGTTGAGCCTCGAATCAAAAAGTGGTTATTTCATCCCCTTCCAAACTTCTGCAAGCAGGAAGAGCTCCCTGGTAAGGCAGCCTCAGCTAGTTCAGGCGAGGGTCCCAAGCATGCTCATGGTCATGTTTCTGCTGCCTCTTTTCTGAATTCAGCTCCTTATGTACCGGGAAGGGAGGGAGGGGGGAGTTGCCTGGTGGCTCAGACCTCCTTATTACAGCTGCCTGTTCTTCCCGAGGTTCCCTGCAGACCACGTGGACACCGAGAGAGCTTGTGCCATGTGGTGGGAGCCTCTTTACTGCTAAGGAAAAGGGCTACTTTGAGAACACCCCTGAAAGGGACCAGCGTTCCCATCCCCTGGGCCCGCCTTTCTGCATAGCTGTGACTCGCTAAGTGCAGGCACCTGGGAGTAGATCCCATCCCCTGGGCCCGCCTTTCTGCATAGCTGTGACTCGCTAAGTGCAGGCACCTGGGAGTAGATCCCATCCCCTGGGCCCGCCTTTCTGCATAGCTGTGACTCGCTAAGTGCAGGCACCTGGGAGTAGATCCCATCCCCTGGGCCCGCCTTTCTGCATAGCTGTGACTCGCTAAGTGCAGGCACCTGGGAGTAGATCCCATCCCCTGGGCCCGCCTTTCTGCATAGCTGTGACTCGCTAAGTCCAGGCACCTGGGAGTAGAGTCGTGCCCCGTGGGTCCTCCTGCTTGATTAACCTCAAGTGTGAGGCTTACCCTGTGCTCTTAAGGTCTCGGCTGCTTTGGGAGCATTACATTCGCACTAGGGTGAGATCTTCACAAGCTAATGAGTCAGTCATCAAGCCTCAACTAACTCTACCTGAAGTCAAGTTCTCAATCCTACTCAAGCATTGTTGGGCCCCCTCTCGGTTTATTCTCTCCTGTCCTCCTATCTCACTCCTTCTCTGCACCCATTCCCCGTAGCCAAACACTTGATAATATCCTATGAATTGGGTCCTTACAATTTGCCACTGCATGTTATTAACACGTGGAGGGGGTGTAGTGCCCCGGCAACCTCTTGGCTTTCATCTGGGGCTCATTCACGTTGCTGGGTGAGTGCATCCAGCTCCTTGCTTCTATCTGCTGCGTGGGATTCCTAGTGGCGCCCACCACATCTTACCTGTTCATCCCCCACTGATGGACAGTCTTCCTGCAACTGTGCTGCCAGGATGTGAAATGTAGGAAGAAGAGGGGGGCGGTCGTTGTGGACAAGCCCTTAGCTCAAGCTTTGAAGGGCGTGTGGGGCTGAGCTGGCCCCGGAAGGCTCAGTCGGGGTTTGGGGTGATGGGAGGGAAGGCATGCCCTCCCCTCGGAGTTGCAGCGAAGGTTGAGGGGCTGAAAGGTACCCATGAGTGGTGGGCATGGAGCATGGGTTTCTGCTGTCGTTCTCTCAACTTCATTCTCTTCAAAAATGAGTGAGTTGTCTTGAAGCTCTAGCCCTTATTTAACAAAAGACAAAGCTGAGGCAAAGGGAGGTGAACTACGGTCTGGGGACTTGCTCATGTTTTTATAAAAGGAGGCTGATTCTGAGTGAGGAATTCTTTGAGAATGAGAGCTGGTTGGGATCCTCTAGAGACACTGTTTACAATGTAACCCCATGATTATTGGAGGATGGTTTATTCCAATGGGTGTGTTGAGCCTTTTCTAATGTACCCCCAGAACTGTGTCTGACACAGCATGCGTGCGACTTCTGACTGTGCTAATCTTAGATTTCTCTCCCCAATCCCAATGCTCTGATCTCAGCAAGGTTGATCTCCTCCCTACGGGAGAATTTAGCCTATTAATCTTGAATGAACATGGTGCTACTTCATAAGAGAAGATGCCCTTGCTTGCTAGTTAGAAAGTCTGTTCACACAGGAGGTCACCTGTAACCTCCCAAGCCATGAGAAGTGCTCCTACCATGCAAAATCATGCTTGCCCTTGACTGGGGTTATGACTCTTTATAAGGCTTTTCATCTTTGCTTTGCAGGTACCCCGCTGATTTTTTCCCCCTGTTGATTCATTTTAATTTGGATTCCTTTGAAAGTAGTCTGAGCCCCCAAGGTGTTGAGGGACAGGAGAGGCTAGAATAAAAGGAAACAAGGCCTGTATTGAGGTGGCTTGAGAGCCACTGGGGCCACCTGAGAAGTGTACAAATGCCTTGGAGAATTTTCCAAGGTTATGGGAGGCGGTCCCCATCTTCCGGTTAGGTGAGGATGGAATCTGGGCTCAGACTTGACTACCCTTGTAAATTGCACACGTGCATCCGTGGTGAGATGCACCTATGAGCAGAAAGCAAGGCTGTGCTTTTGGGGCAAGATGCAGTCCCTGCCGAGATGGGCGGTCCTAGGCCATAACTGAACGCGGAGGAAGCGAAGTGTAAGCACGCGGACCCCACGTGTCTGCTGTAGATGCTGACTTGGCCTCTAACAGTCCTTCTCCCCCACTAGGCTGCGAGTTTCCTAAGATCAGGAGCAGCCCTGCTAGCTGGGGTAAACTGTGCACATGGCTGGCACTTGGAAGAAGTCATATCAGCCAAAGGGCAGCCCTGAGGCTGTTAAGTCTCAGGCCCAAAATCAGAGGTCAGTGACCCATAAACGGGGAGTCAAAACCAAGGGTTTCAGTGCCTTTGCCCCTCTTCCTATGACAAAGCAGATCCAAACTTCTGTCCTGTCCTCTCTGGCCCTCAGGAGGGTCTCTACTCCTCTGTGATCCCTCAAGTGAAACTCACCTAAGTGCTCCCTAGACTCGGGGTTTGGCGCTCTAAGCCCTGGTGTGTCTTGGCCCTGGTGGTGGTTTTAGATGTGCGATCATTACCCAGCCCTGGCTTTTAAGGACTGAGCTGGGGACCACGGCGTGTGTCACATGCCCCTGGCCACAACCGACTGGACTGGTTTGGACTTATGACCCGGAGACAGCTGAGGCCATGCTATAACAGACGGCATGGCTTGGTGTGAATAGAGTAACTTGGCTAAGTGGTTCCTTCTCTTTCAGCTCTGAACTGCAGATCACCTAGCATGAGTTCCACAACACTTAGAGTTGAAAGATCAACACTTCGAGCTGAAAGGTCACGTAGACAGTAAAGCTGTGGTGGGCGAATTGGGCTGCACTTATGGGGGAATTTTCTACTTCTTGGAGAGGGAACAAATGCACACGCAGGAAACCAGATGGTACCCAGGAATGCGTGGCCCCTAAAACTGCATCAATCCCTGGGCTCAACTCTAGACCACGTCGTCCTTAAAGGGACCCTAACCTTGGAAATGAAAACTGGCTCGTTCTGGGTTAAAATGGGCATAAAGCAGAGAGGTGAGGACAGACGGGTGGCCTGGGCTCCCTTTGCCAACCATCACCTGCATCTTTTCTGATCTGACCCACCTGGATATAAACTAGAGGGTGCACAGTTCATAGGACCCCGTTGGGTGTCAGCCCCAATACATGAACTTTTCAGTGGTAACATAACAAGTACTTCGTGGCTCTGGGATGATTTTTCCTCTCCTGACTGGATTGCCAATAACAGCTGCCATGTGATAAGCATTTAGCATGTACTGAGTACTGATCTGCCTCTGAATTGGCAGATTTACCCTAAAGCTGAAGCTTAAACTGGGCTCCGTGCTCCAAATTCATAATCCTGCATCTAAGAGACTTCAAAACTAGCTCAGGCTCTACAAAACCTAGATCTGCCCCGTTAGGGGTACATTCTCAATGGATCCGCATAACCCAACCAACTAGGTACTATCATCACCTTTGTTAAATGAGAAAGTTTGGGGATGAAACCACATGCACTGTGTCCCATGACTCGCAGAGTCTGAACTTAGTTTAGCTCAGCTTGTTGGGTTCGTCAGAACTATCTCCTTGGCATCCTTTCAAATCCCGCATGTCCATTAATCTCTAGGCAAATGGTAACTACCAACAGTTTGGCGTTCATCATGCCTCAACGATTTTGTATGTGGCATAAGCACTGGTTCCTCTTGTGAGCTCCTCTTTGTGCCCCTAGAGATCCTGATGTGGGGATTGGCTGCCTCTATGTTCTTACCTACTCAGTTACCCCCCTTCTCTCGCTACCTCCGATGCCCCGTTTCTCCCCCAAATAACCTCTCGGACTGAAGTCACAAGATCTTGTTCCATCCACTTCCCACGGGTGTGACCTTGTGCCCAGCACCTCGTAACCAGGACAACCTCATATTGTTGGGTTCCCAGCAGTTTAATGGCTTTGATTGCCCTCCAAGCCCTATAGGAATAGGAGAGAGGTGGGCCAGTTTTGTGATGGTGTCACAGCCCCTGAAGGCCGTTGCCCATCACTTCGTGCAGCAAATGGGGGCTCTGGGGAGAAAGTCAAGTCATGGATGAGGGAACGCTGTGGGAAGTTGGTGTGCCAGGGGTTTAGGAATGGTCGACTTTCACCGGCATCCTAGTGGGTGTCTAGGAAACACTGGACACTAAACCTTTCAGTCTCTTCGAGAGCAAAGACTGGGCCGGAGGGACAGTAGCCCTGATGTCTAAACGCAACTGTTCTTGCTCTTAGATCTGAAGTGCTTTGCTTCTAAGCATGTCTCACCTGAGATCCAAGCCAAAAAAACCCATTGGCATCTAGGGTCGAATAAAGGGACAGAAAGAAACTCTGAGCACCTGCTTACACGTCAAACACCAAACCAAGAGCAAGAATAAGGAATGATCTAGCTTTTCTGTAAACCTGGACTTGCATTCTGAGATCTATCTAGCCTCTGACATTTGCATCTGACTTACGAGGACATTACCTTTTGAGGTGTGAGGACCAGAACTCATTTTTGGGGGCCAACTCCATTTGATCTAATTTCCTTAATAAGTCTAAATATCTAAGAGTGCTTCTATTAGGAAAAGCATCTAACTGTTCCTGAAACGTGCTCTCTGCCTAGGTTTGTTTCTTTTGAAAGATTCCCCAAAGGATCCCTCCCTAACTCAAGGCTGTCATCTGCCTGAGGCTTTCTTAATCCTTCTGGGATAAAGCACTTAAAATAAATTCGGAGAATTCCATACCCCAGGGCAGTAATACTTCAACTCTCCAGTATAACTCAGGCCTCCTGTGCCTGAATCCAGTACGGGGTTCACTGGCTAGTTTAGATTCAGTAACTAATTCAGAGTCCTCGGCTGAGAATTAATGGATGCGTGAGTTATTGAAGTCTGTGCAGAAACCTCGAACATCCGAAGTGGAACAGCCAGCGCAAAGGTCCTGTGGTAGGAATGAGTTTGGGACGAAGAACAAAAGGACAATGACTGGAGCACGATGGGCATATGGGGGTGGTGGCAGCAGCTAAAGATGAGGGGACAGATGGGCCGGAGCCCTGTTCTGTGGGATCTCTTCAAACTTTATTCCAGAGATGATGTGAAGACATCAATCAAAACTTGACCGTGTGCTTTGTCGATCACTGGCAGCTATCTAATTTATAAGCAGCAAGAAATAGGGATAGCAGGGGAGATACTCCAGTTATCCACGTGAAGTATGGGACTCGGATCCAAGCTGTGGCAATGAGAGTGGCAAGATGAAAATGGATTGGGGATTGAAGTGGTAATAGGACTTGATTTTAAAAAACAACAACAACAACAACTGGCTTTTGGGTATGAAGGGGAGAGAGCCATCAAGGCTAGAACTCCCAGTTGTGTGGGCTAAGTAGATAGTAGCAGCGTTCCCTGAGACAGGGAAGCCCAGGGGGGAATATAAGTGATGTGAAGGGCAAGCTATGGGACGTCCAAGTTGTTATGAGGGCTGAGTCCCTCACTGTACTCTAACTAGCTCTGATACAAGTTGGGGACCTCAAGAAATACCCTCCTGTAGGGGGACCCTACGTGCCCAGTGTCTCCCTAGGTAGCATGAGGTTCCAATAGCACAGTGGTCCATGGGAATAAGCAAGGGCCTCACCAGGGAAGAGCTGGAAAAAAGCGACGGCCGACAACCCAGAGCCCTCACCCCTTGAGTACAGACGTTTCAGGCACAAAGACTTGTTAACAGCAAAACTAAACCCAAATGTCTATTAGGCGTGTAGTCATGGCTAGAGTCCAACTCATGGAAGCAAATCATCAGACCCATTAAACAGTTCTAAGAAGGTACAAAACCAAGCCCTTAAAACTTGGGGGAAATGTAATGCTAAATCCTCCCTATTCTCTACTTTCCAAACTGTCTTTATGAGCCGGGATTAGTTATAACATACTAAAAATGAGATCAACCCTTACCCTAGGCAGAAACATCTAAGAGGCCATGCCCATCATGGAAAGCATGATCTAGACTCGGCTGCCTCTGGGTATGTGAGTCATCGTTTATGTTGTAAAAATAATGGCTTTTCCAAAACTCAACTTCTGAAGGCGCCTGAGCTAGTTAAACTAGTTTCAACTGCTTTGAACATTTCTAGCTGGTCCTGGGAACAGTCCCTGGAAACTTCAAGTCTCTTAATTAAAAAGATGAGTGCTGGAAGTGTCCTAAGATGATTTAGCCTCACTGCCCCTTTATACAGATGAGGGAAACTGAGGCCCATTTGGAGAAAGACTTGTTTAGGGTCTGAGCTAAGGCTGCAGCTCAGATCCTGACTCGGGTCAACACTGGTTGCCCTGAATCATCAGACCCTTCCCTTCTCATCCTCCCTCCCCTGTTGAATCTGCCCCCTACCTATTGATTGCGGAAGGTCCTGATGACACATCTGCATCCATTGATTCATTGATGCCTTGAGTAACTCTACTCCCATTAGAGATAAATAATGCATGCCCCGACGCGGAGTTCTGGCTTGGCATTGATTGAGAACTGGGGGAGGATGGGGCAGCTGTCAGTACAATGTGAAGTGAAGTCTAGGAATCGAGATGATTCTTCAATAGACAGGACTAAAAGCACGTGCACCTGGGTTTCGGCAAAGGCAATCTACAGGAGCAGCAGGGTCCAACCCAACTTTGTGAGCCTCCGCTCCTGGCCCTTCATCTGAGCCTTGCTCTAGAATCACTGTGGACTTCTGTAAAGCAGCACCTGTTTTCATATCCCTCAGAACTTCCCAAGAACATGCCACATGCCAGCTGCTGGGGTAGAGTCCAGCCTGATCTAATTGGGGGTACGGGGTGGTTAGAGGGATAAACAGACTGTTACCTTTCAGGCATCAGTGGATCCCTTTTGTGTGTGTGTGTGACCTCCTAGGTAGTCTCCTGCGGGCTCCCACATTGCACTAGCCCAATCCCTAGGAGTCAGGTGAGTTTGGAAGTCTAAGTTGAGGGAAGGGCCTTTGCACAGACCTGGGGGCCAGATGGAGCAGAGCCTGAGGTGAGGAAAAGCAGATGATGTGAGCTGGAGACGAGAGCAGGGGGCGTATTCCATAGGGTCTTGCAGAAGTGTTTAGGATGCTGTACCCTACATAGGATGACAACTCCCCTGCCTGCCTCGCCACGGACTAGACTTTGAGGGTAGATCACACACTGGCTTTGTGCACGTGGACTGAACGCTGAAAGCTGGTCTTGAATTCTCCGAATTGAGCATGGAGAAGGAACGCGTGGATGGAAGCAAGGAGGGCGGCAAGCCCAAGATCCTGAAGCATTTCTAGAATGGAAAGGAGACGCCCAGAAGTACTGAGCCTTCAGGCAAGGCGAGACCGTACCTCAGCTTCCCTACAGAAATGGAAGGAATGTTCTCGGATGGCATGGACCCTTAAGTCACATGCATCCATGGCGTTAGTTTTGGAGTCACTTTTGTATTAGTCCAAATCCAGTCCCAGCAGTGTCAGAGGAAGAAATTCTCCTCTGCCCCTCTAGGCTCTTCTGGCTGCTCCTAAGAACTAAATTGACACGAGACAGATGAACAGGAGAGAAACAAAAGTTTAAGACGTATACATGGGAGCAGCCCAAGAAAACTTGGGGTAGCTCACCAAAATGGTCAAAGCCGTCACCTTTTTTACAGATCGCCTCCAGGTAGACAAAAGAAGAGGTTTGGGACGTCAAAGAGGAGGAAGGCAATTCACATGGAGATGGACATTCAAATGTCTGGTCGCTGGGCCACGCAGAGACAATGGGGTCACAGAGCGGACTCGGGTCTCTAGACCCTGCTGACCCTGCAGCCACACCTAGCCCATCTTCTCTCTAGATACCTCTGGTTGCTTTTTTTCAGGGATCAGCCCCTCTAAGTTCTTTCAGGCAGTTAAGGGAAAGGTAACAAAGCTTCCTATGTCTTCTGTTTCCCAAAAATCAGCATAAATTAATCCTCATGGCAAATTTTGCTCCCATATAGCAGGCTTAGCTGGTCTTAGAGTTTAGGTTCAAGATAGCCCTAGAAATATCAAACCAGGTTCGATCTTGACTTGCCGATGACCTGTTCCATGCAGATGGTGTTGGTTTCTATCCCAAAGGTACTTCCTGCCCCAGTGCTCAGCTTGTGAGGTCTATCTGCTTGCGTCCCACCCCCGACAAGAGGCCCTTCCAAGATTTAAGGGACCAAAGATGAGATGCAATGTGAAGCTTAACAGACCCCATTCCTTCCTTGGAATCCTTCCGCATCTTCGGAAAGAGCATACCCTTCCCAAGAAGTAGACGGACTCGAAGTTCCTGGCCTAGAGTAGCCACTCAAATGCAGATCTTCAGGGACTAGATTCTCTTCCCATGTTACCCTGTGAGACAGTCCCTTTTGGAGGGACCAGTTTTAAAGATTGAGGCTCGAGTTCACGTTTAATGGGAGGAACTGGCATCAGTGGGGTGAGCATGGCTCAGACCTGGGAGATATCAACTATTCATGTCTCCTAAGAAGCCCTCTACACGGTCCGAGTGGCTTAGGTCTTCATTAACAGATAACAGCGTAACAAACTGGGTATTCTGGTTGGATGCTGGTTGACGGAGGCCTTCTTAACCGAGGTCTGACCATTTCTGACGTCAGTTGAATGGACTCAACTCAATCCTGGTCTAGTGAGCCTCGTGAAGCATTTTAAGCCTCTGATGATGGCTTGACCATCTTAATAGAGAACAGCAGAGACGGAGTCTGTATATCATCCCTGGATTATTATCTGAAAGGGGATGCCCCAAATCCCCACAGCTAAGCTTTTGTTCCCCTGTAATGAGCGTGTACCTATGCTTTTTCTTCAGAGCGCACATGGCAATCGTGGCCACACAGGGAGTCTGTGTTAGCATTCTATTGCTGCAGAGCAAAAACTTGGCAGCTTTAAAAATAAGTCCACTATTTCACTGTTCTGTAGGTACTGACCAGGCTCAGGGTGGCTGGGTTCTCTGCTCAGGTGTCCCAAGGCTAAAATCATGGTGTCAGCTGGGTTGAAGCCTCATCTGGAGACTAGGAGTCAAATCGGCTTCAAGCTCATTCTTGTTGGTCTAATTCAGTTCTTCGCGGTGTAAGGCTGAGGTCACTTGCCGGCTGGCAGCTGAAGGCCACTCAGCTACTATAGGCCCTCCTCCCTCCCTTGCCGTGTGCCCGCCTCCATCTTCAAGCTGCCAACCACGTATTATGATTCTTTCTTGTGCTTTGATTTGCTGGCTTTCCATGTCTGACTTCTAGACATAAATTTAAAGGGCTCATGTGATTAGGTAGGGCTCATCCAGAATATTGAGAATAACTCGACTTAAACGTCCCTTATAAGGGAACGAGCCAAGGGTTTTCCTCTCGCAAGGGCTTTAGTACTTTCTCTCCCTAAGTTGGGTTAGTGCTGCCCCCTTTGGGTCACGGGGAGTAGTTCTTGTGCCGGCCTTGCGTTCACATCCGTGTAAAGTGTCAGGAAAGCCAAGTGCCAATACATCACTCCCTTCGTTCCTCCCTCCTCAGGGGAAGTCACTCGGAGGTTGTTGCTGCCTTAAAAAAAAAAAATTTTTTTTTTGCAAGGCGCTACCTACTTTCCCCTTTATGTTCTTAGGGGATTCGTCTGAAGGCTCAGGGCAGTGCTGCATGAAAGGCAGGAGAATCAGCTCTAACTTTAGTCCTGAGCCCTACTTTCCCTGTGTAAACGAGTTGCCAAGTGATGCACAACAGCAAACCTGCCGTCCTTCCTCCCTGGGTCACTGCTAATCATGACAGTGCTTGGTCCACAGTGAGCGACTGTATGAATGTGAAATCCTTCTCGACACAGCATCCCACGGCAGTGCTGCAGGCTAGTGTCTGGTATTCCCGAAGTAGTCAAGAGTATGGCCTGTAATAAGCATCAATCCTCAGTTCCCTGTCCAAGCATCATGGCTCTGCTGGGTCGGCCTGGGGGCTTCGTGTGCAATCTCCCTCTTGAAATCTCCAGTGGGAGTAAAAGGGGTCCAGGTTGTAACTTCCTATCCTCTTACCCAAGTTCAACACGCATAAGAGCCTGGAGAGTGATCTCAGGACAAAGGCAAGGTTGACTCAAGTTCATGGGTCAAGGTTTTGGGAAAGTCTAAGCTGTGCGTCTGGCCTGAGGTTGAGGTCTTCCTAGTCCTCCAGAGCAATGGTGCTTTTGGGAGGAGACCTAGCCTGACCCTCAGACACGAGTTCCAGTCTGAGTTTTAACAGCTGTGTGTCTTGGCCTGAGTCACTTAATCTCTTGGGGCTTGCTTTCCAATAAAAAGGAGTGTCTACCTGCAGGCCTCTGGAGATCATTGTGGGTGGCAGTGGTTCTCTGCCAGGTAAATGGGCGGACCTAACTTTCTCCCCTTAAGGCCGAAGAGCCTTAATTTCTCCCATGGGGACTCAGTCTCCTCCCTTGCGGTGTTGCTATGCCTTTTGGAGGCACTGCTCTTCCAATGCTCTGAAGGCCACCACATCCCACTGGGAGGTGGTGACTCTGGGTGACCATGTAGATGCTTATGAGATGAGGGCATCAAGGCACATGATCCCATGTTCTTTCAAGGCCTCCAGAGATCGTGAAAGCTCTTGCCAAGAATAATGACTAAGCCTGGTCCTTTGGACACTGCATGCTCAGGTCTTTGCTTCCAAAGTGTCTGTTCAGGATGCTCTGGACCGTGTTCTTAGATCTAAGTTTGCATTTCAATCTGGGATTACATAGTCCCTGAAGTGGAAAATTACCAAACCAAGGTTGGCATCAAATCAGCATCAAATTTACTGAAGCCTAACTTTTCTCTAAGCCTTTGAGATGTGAAATGTTATTTTGGTAAAGACAACATTGTTACAGAGCAGAAAGCAAAAATGTGGTCCCAGATCTCCTTGAATGGAAGTCTGGGCGTGTTACAGTGGAGTAATCCAAGTAAAAAACTGAACGCCTGTTATACTCTGGACACTACCATAGGTGCTGAATATTCAGTGGAGGAGAGAGTGCCTGCCTGCGTGGTATATTCTAGATGGATGTGCAGAATAAATCGAGTAGTGATAGGGCCTATGAAGAAAAATTGAAGCAGAAAAAAGGATAAGGAACATAGGTCTGTCCTGGGTCTGTAGGCCACCAGGATCCTGGGTAAACAGCTTACTCATGCCTAGTCTCAACTTCTTGATCTGCAAAACAATCCTCAATTTTGTCTTTCAGAGTAGAATCCTAGAACTGACCTTTTCCTGCAGCATGATAACAGGTTCAGACCCCAAATGAGTTTGAGGGAAGTCTGCACCTCAAGCTTCGCAGAGGTTCACATCCATGTGGGCATATTCAAAGCCCGGACAAGTTCTGCAAAGGAATGTTTAATGCTGCATAAACCCGCGTCTCTGACTTAGGAACCACAAACTTCTGGGGTAATGGTGGACCCTGGGTCCTGTGGACTAACTTGGGAGATGCTCACCTAACCTATGAAAGGAGAAAAGGTTAAGCACCCAGGATGAGGGAGGAATGCAAAGTTAACTCAGGTTCTGTTTGGGTCCTTTGCCAACAGCAGTCTTCTTCCAATCAAACGACTACATTTAAAGCTGTGCCTGACTTAGGACCACATGTGAAGATGAAGGATCATCGTGTGTTCCAGTGACTTTTTCATCCCAGGGTCTTCCTAAACTGTTTCAGCGGACCACTTCAGAACAAGAAAGCACAATTCCCTTTAAAAGAAACTCAGATGGTAGAACTAGCCAACTAATCCTACATGGAAGAATCATGGTATATGAAAGGCCAACTTAATAGGAAGTTCTCGCAAGACTGAACTAGAAGACCATCCTCGGATCTTGGCAAAATGTGTTTCCTCACTTGAGCAGGCTTACTAGAAATTCTCATTAAGAGAATGGAGAAATATTATAAATGTATCAAATGAAGATGGTGAATAATGATTTAGAGAAAGTGGGATCTCTAGTGCTGGTTCCCTCCAAAAAAACTCTGGGGGAGCTGCCTCAGTAGGAGGACGAAACGTGGAGTTTAACTGACGCTTTGGAGGATTTTTTGCTTTGGGTTGAAGGAGGCTGTCCTACTGGGCTTCTAGTCTGAAATAAGCATGGTTGTCTGTCAAGCTGCACTTCACAGGCCTGCAAACCTTGGAATTGCCCAGCCGCCAGACCAAAGAAAGAGCCTGGAGACAGCACCAGACATCAGTGACTTATTGGCTAGGGAATCTTAGACGTCCGAAACCAAGTCCTGGAGCAGCAACCCGTCGTGTACAGCAGAAAACAGGCAGGACGCAGTAGCAGTCCTTTGTACTTGGAAGAGGTTGCCAGGCAAAAGGAGGAATTGACTTTGGGCTGGCTCTTCAGTTACTAAGGAAACCAGAAGGAACACATCCTATATAGTCGCTGGGGTTAATGACCATCACAAGGGCAGATGTTTCCCTTCGATAAACTAGCAGGAAGGGCCATCCGGGTCTAAGGATTAGAACAGTTACTGGCTGGGGCAAGGAGCCAAGAACACAGGCAGCTACTGATGAAGAGGAAAGCTCAGTCATGTGAGTTGGGTGTAGGTGAGGCAGGAACTGGTCGAGCAGGGGACGCACAGAGAGCTAGAGAACAGCCATCTCGAGGGGGCTGACCATACCTTGGCTCTGGCTTTTTGGAACTGTTTCTAGACACAGGTTCACAGATCTGGAAGCAGAGATTCCATCTGGCCTCAGCAATGCTTGTTGGGTTAATGCTTGATTTAGCTCCTGATGCCACTTGGTGTTTGGGGGCAAAAACTCATGTCTGTTTGTTCATGGAATTTCCAGCCCTCAAGCAAGTCCTGCAGTATGGCTCCTGGGTCATAACTCAGAGACAAACAATCGGAACATGAAAGTACACAGACTATTTAAAAAATAAAAAATGAAAACAATGTGAAGTGCCCATAGTGTGTCTACGTGGAAAAGATTAAAAAACCAGAAACCTGTGCAAGTTAACGAGGACAGATGTTCGGCACAGTGGGTAGGAGAATAAGTCCGGTCCTTCCCTGAACTGCCTGGGACTCCGGGCTAACCTGAGTCTCCTGGCTGCTCTCCCCAACCCCTCGCTGTTCTTTTCACCTCTGAGATGAGCTGGAGAGGAAATGGAACAGTTCTCAAACTGACAAGGAAGCTCACCTTGGCGGCCCAGCCCTGGGATGGAGGGATAAGATGCACAGGGTCATCTTGGATAAAGGGAATTAGCAAATTACAAAAATAGCTTTGCTGTGCGTCACTCTTGCTTACAAAACCCAAACTTGCTGCTTCACAGGTCAAAATAGGTGGCTCCTGAAAGCTCACCTTGATTTGCGGGTGGAATTGGCTTTTGGTGGAAGCACTGGATTTTGCTAGCAAGTTGTTTGCTTTTGGAGAAGCAGAAAGAAGTGGGGAAGTGCCACGCTTCAACCTCAGTGTGCCCTTCCTTTGGAGCACCTGGTAGCAGAGCTGTTTAGACTGTTAACCCGGATAAGGAGCAATAAGTTAGCCTTTCCGCTGTAACGTGGTTCTCACACCTGGGAGATCCTAGCACCTCTTGCCTCTGGTCCTCGGACAACGTGGCACCGTGGAGCAGGTGTTTCTTTCAGAACCTTCTCTCCACCCATCCCCGGAGCAGAGAGTCTTTCGCTTCCAGTTAGGGCCTTGGTGCTCCGCATGGAATCACTTCTCAACCTCTCCTTCCTTCCCGTGGGGAAACAGAGGCCAGCAAACAAGCCCACCGTAATCCCAAGTCTCAGTCCCCCTTTGAGATGGGATTCAAGGGGTTCCTGGAGTCGGGTGGGGCGTCCTCCATGCAGGGCTGGAGGCTTCATGGAGTAGAACTCTCACTTTCAAGTAGGTTAGGTTGATGGATTCAGGTTCAATAGCATGTGAACTTTGACCTGGGGGGTACTTGCGCTTCTGTAACACCCTTTGTCTAAAAAGAAAAAGCAGTGCTTATCTTACGGGCGTGAAGTATAGAGACTAAATGCTGCCACTCGCTGAGACAGAGGAGACTGGAGAGGGGAGTGGGGGAGGAATCAAGGTCCATTTGTGATGCTCTGAACCCCATTTGAAACTTTCCTTTCCATTGCAAAGGCACTAACGGATGTTATGCACCATGAAAACGCTCCTCCATGAACGTCGATGCTACAAACTGTGATCATTGCAGCCAGATGTGAAGACTGAGCTTGGTGTTACAGGGCCACTACGTAGGAGACACTAGTTCCTTACCTAGGAAAGCCTCGTGTATCCCAGTGACTTAACAGTCAAATCTGTATGCGTGACTGCCTCTAACCAGACTGAGTTCTGCAAGGGTAGGGACTCCCGGCTGTTCCCCTGACCCCACGTGGACTGGTGGTTGGCACAGAGCAGGTGTTAGACATCGTCTGAAGTGCCTAGATGGTGCATTCCTCCCCAGTTCTCCCTCCAAGGGGGAAATCTTAGGTTTGAGCCTTAAAGTTGTGCGAGGTCTTCTCAATCTTGAAAGTGCTGTTCTGGGGAACCCTCAGCTGAAATAACCTCGATTAATGCTCATAGAGGAAACAAACCTAACTCAGACCTCACAATTACTCCTGGAGCATGGGGCTCACATCCTCAAGTGTTGGAGGTCACTGTCAAAGTGTATTGGTGGCTTGGGATACAATCTCTAGCTACAGCATTGTTTAAAAAAAAAAAAAGACATCTTGTTCTTTAGATGGAAGTAAAGATGTACCCTGGATAACCAAGTAACTGAGAGGCTCTAGTTACAATAACCACCTTTTGAAGAAAGATATATAAAGGTTCTCTAACCTAGTGTATAGAGGAAGAGGGTTTCTTAAACATACTAAGACTTCAAGTGTGGGGGGCTTCCCTGGCGGTCCAGTGGTTAAGACTCTGCGCTTCCACTCGCAGGGGGTGCGGGTTCGATCCCTGGTCAGGGGGAACTAGATCCTGCATGCCATGCGGCGCGGCCAAAAAAAAAAAAAACTTCACGTATAGCTTAACGTTAGAGGTATCAATACATACCTCAAATCATAACGTCTTTATTGGAGTATAATTGCTTTACAATGGTGTTAGTTTCTGCTTTATAACAAAGTGACTCAGCTATACATACACATATATCCCCATATCTCCTCCCTCTTGCGTCTCCCTCCCACCCTCCCTACCCCACCCCTCTAGGTGGTCGCAAAACACCGAGCTGATCTCCCTGTGCCATGCAGCTGCTTCCCACTAGCTATTTTACATTTGGTAGTCATACCTCAAATCTTGATCATCCTTTTTTGCCCCAATGAGATGGAGTCTTTACTCATCTGGTTGTCTCTGAAGGATCAAATCTCCAAATAACACTGACTCAGCAGAATATCCTGCTGCCCATACAAAGGTCATTCTTTGAGGCTTTTGCCCATCAAAGTCCCACTTTAAAAAGGGAGCTGCATAGTTGATCAGGTCGCATTCCTGATACCCTATAGCTTCCTGGAATGTAACACATGCTATAAATACCAACATTTATTTCAGATTTCTCAAACCCAAGTGCACTCACAGGGACCAGACAGGTAAGGGACATGAAACTGGGAGAGCTGGGGCTTGGCCAGGAGTGAATCCGTCTTAGGCCAGAGCTGGGCTCTCTAGATAACTCTGAGGTCATGTGAGAATGCAGACCCAGAGTTGCCAGTTCATCCCTCATTTTCAAAGGGAGCTAGAAATCGATTTTGTGCACTCCAACTTTAAATGTCAAGTTAATTCAGGTCTCTGAAACCTTATAGATACCTCTTCTGCAGGTTGGTTGTGTTCCACTGGGGCAAGCTCTCAACGTTGCTTAGCTACTAGCATTCGCAGGAGTATAGGGTGGTGTCCTTTATTTCTCCACCTGTGAAGCAGGACGAGTTGTACAACTTAAATATAATTATGTGTGTGAATGGCCCATAGGATGGACACGCAGTGGGGCAACTAAAAGTACATACTTCCTTTGGACCTAGGCTTTGAGGGACAATCTTAAAGGTCAGTTTGTCTTAATTCATTGTGTGCTGCCCCATTTACTTTACAACTGCATTGGTTCATTGGCTTGACTTTCTTCCAATACATCCTTAAATGGATAATCTCTAGATTTAAGTGGGTTGAAGACCCATCCATGCCCTGTAGAAGCAGACACTCGATTAGTATATATTTGAGCCCTTACATGCAGAGTGCTGTAATGGTCATTGGTGGGGCACACTGAGACAAGATGCTGCTCACACGTAAGGAGCTTTTATGGCCTGTAGGGGAGCAGAATAAGATAATGTGATAGCCTATAAACGGCCCAAGGTTTTATGGAAGTTCACATCATAAACACTCAGATGTCTTGCGCTGTTAGGTACTTCATATGAATTCTCTGTCTCCATAGCCCTAAGGTCTTAACTACATGCCCATTTTAAAGATGAAGAACTAAGGCTCAGAAGTTATGTAAGCAGAGTCACAAATTACCCCATGCTTGTCTTAAAGCCAGTAAATGGCAGTGTCAGCACGAGGGAGGTGCTTAGTCTGGGGAGGTACTTAAGTTCTGTCCCAGTGTGGACTTCTAAATCACTGCAGAAACCCAACTTGTTTGCCCATTAATCACATGTGAGATTCCTTCTCCATCCTCTTTGCCCTTACAATGTACAACATGCCTTACTATGTCTTGGCCCACAGGGTAGAAGGCAGCTATATATTCTGTGCTCCCAACATGGTGGCTTTCAAGGAGCCAACAGACCCTGGTCCTCGGTGGCTTACATGTAAGGGAAATAAATGCCTACTGACTTCAAAATGGTTACGGGGGGATTGAATCCAGCTGTCAACCCTGGATGTATGAACCCAGGAGTGTGTAGTGTTCCCTTCCCTTCTGTGGGCCTCCCTCAAGGAATCCCAGGCAGAAGGGATCATGCGTTGAAAAGGCACAGGTGGGCATTTGGATGACAAAATAAAGCGGCTTGAAGACCTGGCTTCTTGGAGCCTTCTAGGCTTCAAGTCTCACCTTAATTCTGTATCTAAACAACCTTTTGGCATGTGTCCCTCTTGCCGATGGCTTATTTCATCTTCGTTTCAAATATGCCTACGGTTTAACCCAGCCCCTCCTTTTATACCTCGGTCCCAGGAGTCAGTAGCCAGCCAATAGGCAAGCTGCTCCAGGGTCAGGTGGCTGCCTCAGGCCAATCAGCTGAGCCCCCGGAAAGCAAAGTCACATGGTACAAAAACATGGCCTCCTGGTTGGTGGGGCCTGGGATCTAAGCAGTTTCAGTTCTCAGGGGCTGTGGGTAGGCAGGGTGACTAATATCTGGTACCCCGTAAAAGGACAGTGTTGGGTGGAGGGTCTAGAAAAAGCTACTGTCTTTCTAGTACCTAACGAAAGAGTGAGTGACTCCAGAGCAAATCTCCAGCCTCCTAACGGGGAAAATCTGCCTGCCCCATTCCTCAAACTCAGGAGGCAATGGCTTGACCTTCTCATGTCTGACCCCTGACTTAGGTCTTTACATATGGAGAACCCAAAAGTGGAACACTTACAGATGCTCTACATGCACATGCAATCCTAGGTCAGTGTCCTCTCTGAGGGCTTATACTAGAAGGTAGGCACCCACTTATTTTCATGTTCGTTATACATACAACCAAAAAAGCACATGCCCTACCATCGATAGGGGGGGATCTGTCACTTCTCTGGGCCTGGCTTTTCCATAGCCTAGAATGTGGTCTATTTTGGTGAATGTTCCACGTGAACTTGGAGGAAAGTATTAGTGCTGTTGAACATTTATAGAGTACTTTTTCCTTTAGATGTGGTGGACTGGTGCTAGTTAGTTCAACTATCTTTACTGACTTTCCTGCCTTGCTGGGCCTGTCAATCACTGAGAGAGGGCCGTTGAAGTCACCAACTAGAAAGAACTGCAAAGAGAAATGGATAACTCACTGTGCTTCGCATTTTGACGTTATATGCATACACAGATCGTTAGCGTTGACCCCTTAATTTTGTTGTGCTCTTCTTTATCCTTTAACTTGCTCAGAATCTTTCTCTTTGAAAGAGCTGCTCCACCTTTCTTAGTGTCAGCATGGTATAGCTTCATCCCATTACTTTTCATCTTAATATGAAAAGTGAGTTTCTTGCAGACAACATGGTTGAGTGGCTTTCCTAATACATGTTTGAAAAATCTAAGTCCAGGGACTCTGGCTCAGTCCCTTCAGTAGTGCATAATAGGCCATAACTAACTCACCCATTCACCAAACTAGGGAGGTCCTTTCCTGCTTTGGGGGTCCCTAAATAATGCTGAATAAACATTGTCGCATGTCTGTCTTTGTGAACTGGTGCTTTACTTATTACTACGGGATGGAATCCCAAAAGTGGGATTGCTAGAATGTGTTGTACATAAGTAAGTCTTACTAGCTGTTGCCAAATTGCCTTCCAAAAAGGACAATATACATCCCACTGCAAATATACTCTCTTCATTGGAGCCAAGGACAGACCAACCAGGCAATTGTCCAGGAAGTTGGAATCCTTTTGATAAGGTATCTGGAACATTCAAACCAATACTGTCATCTTATGGCAAGCTCTTAAAATTTCAGTTAATTGTTCCAACACAATCCCTTCTGCCCTGCCTATTGATACATCCTGAGCCAATGACTAAATTCTCCCTAAATCACATATATGCGAATATGCCAAGTCTATTTCTAAGCATAATTCCTTGCAAGATAATGTTTGGATGAGGCTTATTTTACGTTAGGAGAAAAACTTGAATTTAGTTTAATATTTAGACTCCTTTTACCCGAGTAAGTTAGTTCATTCAGGTGATGGTTAAAGATTCTGTGAGTTCCACAAATGGTTAATCCTTGTTCCCTCTAGCTCATCCTATACCCTCTAAACAGATGGGCATCTAGAAACTGCAACCTAATAGGGAAGCTCTTTGGATGGGATATAACCAGGGCGTTAAACCAAATTGTCTGTGGCTTTGGAATGTGGGGCAGGGTTTGCACAACGGCTTTATCTCTATCCCTGCTCACCACTAATAGGTCATTAACTTATCTGCGCTATGAATGCATCCCCATCGCGTATGTCTATCAAACCATAAACCCACAGCCAACCTGGCAGACTGCACATGCAGTGCTGCGGAGGCCTCTGTCTTGGAGCCAAGTGCTTTATATAACTCCACTGTGGTGGCCCCAACCAACTTGCTTTTCAACAGCTCTCTGTGTGGCACCGTTGCCTGTCTCTCAGTGACAAGCCAGGACCTTCTTCAGGCATTTTCTCAGCAGGTTAATCAAATGGCATCAGTGGGAATGTTTACAGCTTGCTGCCACTTAGGGAGCTTTATCAGAGCCCTTTTAATATCGGCCCCCAACCCAAGGCTGATAACAGAACAGGAGGGGGGCAGGGGATGGACAGCTTCAGGAGAACCGGTGAAACCAAAAAACAAGATGTCAATCTAATCTGAAAGACCTCCCCTAGGGTTCCTGCTGTGGGGTAGCAGTTCGGTCTGGAAATTCTTTTCGGGGGGTGACATATCTCTAGTCCCAGACAGACACTTGGCATCTAGCACTGTTCTGTTCAACACAAGAGCACCAACCACATACCGGGCCATGTTTCTATGGTGATAAGATGCTGCTCTTTCTCTACCTGTTCATAAATGTTGAGCTAAGATTTAAGCCTGAGTACTACTATTCCTGTCTCTGTATGACTTTGAACAATTTCCTTTCTTGGCCATCCCTGACCCCATTTTACAGGCGGTGTCTTCTGAATACTGTGTGTATTTAGAATCTGTTGTGAAGGGCTGGAGAGCAGTTTGACCCTACCATCACAAGGAATTGTGATTGACCCAGACTTATAATATATCTGAGCTTTACCAGACACCTATGAGAAGAACGGGATAAAAGCATTAAAACAAGAAACATAAAGGCAAAGATACTTGAGGGGCTCCAGTGAAAGAAAGAAAGGGGCCCTTTTCTGCAAGTCCACACTTACTGCACTCTCACTGAAAAATAGACCCTTTGTACCTTTCAAAAGGTAACACCTACCAACCTATTATAGATATTCACCTACCAACTTATGGATATTCAATATCAGAGGCATTTTGTGCTAAAATAGGCAACATGCAATTATCTGACTATGGATGAACCACAATTTTAATCCCAGGCAGATCTCCTGGCTTCACGAGCAGACTTCAGTGTCACTGGGGTGCACCACCACTGTTGCGAAGTGCCACACCACTTGGTACCTTAAGCAAACTCAACATTGTTGCCTTTGGCCCTCTAGAACTGCGTTATGCATTGAAATTCAGCAAGTGTTCTGAAGTCTTGTGTTAGAGCATCTGTCAATGAGCCTATAGTCAGTGTCAGATCTAGGCTAGACACACGTGAGGGTGAAACACAAAAAGCATGTTAGTCGCTCAAGTTGGCAACTCTCACCCTGTGCACTTAAGTAATTTTCTGCAATGATCCACTGGATGTCCATGACGATCTCCAGGTGCTTTACACTATGAGCTCATCTGCCTCAGTCTCCAGGTAGGTGGTGGAAATCCTCATTGTACAAATGAAGTTCACAAGGTCAACCCGCAAGTAAGAAAGTGAAATTCAAATTCAGGTTTATGAAGGCTGTGCTTCTATGTACAAGATACCTCCAGCTCTCGTAGGCGGCATCTATGTAGTCCGAATGGAGTGAAGAGCTGACAATTAGATCGAGGAAGCAGACTAACCAGGTGGTGGAGATTAAAGCATGACCTGGGAGAGGGTTCTGGGAGCAGGGAGAGAGTCCCTCGGTTTAAGTTTTTAGCTTCTTGCTTCTGCATCGAGCTCTTCACCGTGTCTTGAGTTCTAGCACCTGGCTGAAACTCCATCTAGAGAATAGACTTAATCTTCATTGGGTACAGGTTTCTGTGGTGGAGGTAGAGGACTGAGTATATGGCCGAGTCTGTGACTATAGAGCAGTTATTCTGTCCCACCTTCCCAGGAGCGGGGGCTGCAGGCCCTACTGAGTGGATCAGTCCATCTCGTACGTCTCTTTGCAGCCACTAGTTTTGGCTTTCCCCACTCTTCAAGATGGGTATGCCATTCCTTCATCTCCTTTTCTGGAAATTTCCCATTCTCCACTGACTTGCTCATCCTTATGAGCCTAGTAATACCTCTTAAATTCTTTGGGGATTTGGGGAAGGAAAAGAGAAACAACCAAAAGATTGGAGGGGTTGGAGACGACAGTGAGATGCAACATGGTACCCTGGATTGGATCCTGGAAACATAAAAGAACATTAGTGAAGCATCATGACTGTGGATCACGAGGCAGCTAGGTAGCTCTGAGGACGGTAGACAAGAGGTGCTCGTGCTGGAACATGAAGAGCTTTCCTTTAATAAGGAAAAGTATGAGGATGTTTCCAGTGTGACAGTAAGCAACTTATAGAGGCCGAGCTAGGATGGCCCCAAACAAGCTTCTTGTTGAATACTCTGAACTCTGCAGCTGGAAAAACCAGGGTCCAAGGGCAAGCCCAGGTCAGAAGCACCACCACTTGGAGTCTTCCTTCCACACACGTGACTTTCTTCCTCCGGTTAGTACCCTTTGGTCTCCCTAGTCATCCCACTGTATGAAGCTTTACCTTCTTTCAAGGCGGGAGTCCTAAGGGCAGTCTTGCCCTTGGTTCGCCTTTACTCGGCTCTCAAGCTCCTTCGCAGACATTCATCTTATTCCCAGCCCTCCCTCCTTGGTGAGTGAAGATTTGTGGGCTATTAAACCTCCCTGGAAAGAAGATCTTGGATTCCATCTTTCCCTGTGCAAGCCGTTTGCATTCGCTCATTCTTTGCTCTCAAAATAGGGATCCGATCACAGACTGAATAAGAACAGTAGCTGCTGTGGTCTAAAGTGAGTTTAAGGAAAATACCATTCAGTGCTCCAACTCAGCGTTGGATTTGTGTACTGAAGATGTCGAGTCCTGGCGCTTCTTGTATTGCTTTGCCTTATATCACCTATTCGGGGCACCTAACTTCCTTTGAGCCCTTGTGGGAGGTGTGGGTAGGGTAGATGGCAGTATCTATTCCTACGTCCATGATCTAATGGCATGAGGTTTTACATGCTGCCATTGCAGACTTTTCAGAGTTAGGAAATTGAAGCTTAGGCATCAGAAACCCACCTGGAACCCAACGTTATATAGAAAGACACTCATTTCTATCACCCTACAGGGACTCTCCTGGTTTAGAAAAAAAAAACAATGGCAGCCTTGAGACTAGAACTTGAATCTTCTGACATTTGCATAATAATCATTCGTTCAATTTGGGCATCACTGTATGCTCACTGGGTCGTGGATATTTGCCTTCTCAGCACCTACATATTAGTGGGAAATGGACAGATCCCAAGCTCTAACTATGATAAGTGTGTGAAGGATAGGTCTGTAGTGCTAAGGGGCCTATGAGCAGGGGATCTGACCTATGAGAATTCACAGAACTATGGGAGGTACCCTTGAGCTGCCATGGAAGGATGCGAAGGGCTTAACCAGCAGATGGTGGGGAGGGAGGACTTTAGACAGAGCAGGCAGGGCTGGAAGGAGGCCCGTCTGAAGTGGAGAGTGGATGGGAGAGCCTACACAAAGAGGCAAGAAAAACAGATGACAGTGGTGGTGGTAGCAGCAGTGGGGTGTAGAAAGCAAACAGCATCTGGGGGTGAGTCACAGAACCGACTCGGGGGCAATGAAGTTCTCTGAAATCGACAGCTCCTCAAATAGGAAGGTCTGGCCAATGAGAACTTCTTGAGTGATGTCCAGATCTTAGGCTAAGGACTGGAGCATTGACCACCCTCCCACCTCCACCCCACCCCTACTCAAGTTCCAAGTCAACCTGGCTCAAGAGTTTGGTCTGCACTTTGAACTGTTCTTAATTCCCTGATGGATGGCTATGAACCCCCATGACAGGTAGGGATGTCTTAGTTAATACTTCACCTCTTAATGAATAAGGCTAATGGTTTGAACACACCACCTGACTTAATTCTAAGCACCACTGTGAGTTTCTTAAAGCAGAATAAGAGTTGGGAGAGGCCGATCAGGTTACTGGGGCCCTGCCCACTGCCCCACCCACCCTGCTCCCAGGGCCCAGTGTGAACTTCCACGATGTTCTCTAGGCTGCTCGTTTTAAAACAACTCCAACAATGTGGTTTCTATTTCTCTCCTAATAGACCATTTTCTGCAGTCTTTCACATCTGTGTCTGAGATGTTTTTCCAGCTTGTTTTCTTGTGTTAAATCTCTCCAGTCAAGTTAGGTAGACCAACCTTTTCCATTTGTGTTCCTTACTGGGAACCCTTACCCAAGGGTCTGCTGGTACGGTTCTTGGTACAGACTGGACTGTCTTAGCTCTTAAAACGTTACCTCTTTTGAGATTCATGATAACCTTAGGATGGGGTGTTTAGTGATATTCTTATAGATGTAAACATGCTCAGAAGCTAAACCGCTCAACCAGAGACATGCGTGATAGTTCATCTCGTGTCTGTGGACTTCTGGTTGGATTCTCTATCTACCTACAGGCTCTGAAACTTAACCAGGTTGATAGTGTCAGCTCAGGATGGGCTGGATCTACTTTTCTAGTAATCAACTGTTCTACCAGACCTTCTGTCTGTTGAGCATTGGGTTTCCAAACATTCAGCATGTTTCCTTTCTTATAAATCCAAACTCAGATTTATTTTTATGCCTTGTGAAACTACAGAAAGCTATGAAAACACACATGCCAGGCTGTAACCAGTGACCAAACCTGTAGGGGATTGGAAATGGTGAGGTGTGGGAGATGGCCAGCTATTTCTTCATACTTTGGCAAGCGCTTCCAGTGCATCGATGCACTCTTGCTCTGCTCAAAAAACATTCAAAATAAGTGTGTGGAGTAAAGGTAAAACACACTAAAGCTGGGGTAAGTGAAGCACGCATAAATGGTCCTGTAGACACCTTCAGCAAGGGCTACAAACTTGGTCCCAAGCTTCCTGTTGGCCAAAAGCGAAGCACAGTCTACAGAGACTGATACTAGTTATAAGTTAAACTCAAGCCCACTCAGAAGGAACAAGATCATCCTGATGCCAGGAGCCAAGACCCACAAGCTATCCCGATGTTGGTAATAACCACTACTATTACATGGTATGCATTGAGCTGGTGTCTTGTCTCTGTAATCCAGAAGACATGAGGTGGGTTTTAATATCTCCATTTTACAGTGGAGAAAACCAGCGTGTGCTCTTGAGCTCAGGGAGGAAATGGCAGAACCAGCACGGAGTTCCAGGTCCACTGGATTCCAAGCCCGTGCTCTTATTTGATGCTGCCTGACTTGTGTTTGCTATGAGTTGGGTTCTTGTAAGTGACAGTAAGTGGTTTTCTCAACACGAGACCAAGAACTTCTGGAAAGAGTCCTCCTGGGAAGTGAAATGAGTCCGAGGATGTAGCCCACTGGTCTAGAGTGAGCAAGTGGCCAAGTCACAGACTTTAGGAAAGTGGATGAAACTCCTCCAAGCAGCCCTTGAGTTTCTCGAGCACAGGTCTTGGATCACAAGGTAGAATTTAAGGTTGTGATCCCAAGTCTGAGACCTGAGTTTGTGACCGGTATCTTAAAGGGTGGGGTTTCATTGTGCTTCCTTTAAAAAAAACAAAACAAAACAAAACAAAAAACACCTTATTTATACAACTCATGTATTCCAGACTATTCAGTTCATAACATGGAAAGCTGGTCTCAGAGAATCCTCATTCTTGAGACAACCACTGCTAAAAGCTGAAAATCCATAACGGCTTTCTACTTAGAGTTCCTATTAGCATGAAGCAAAAACTGGGATTCTGCTATAACTACTAATGTGCAGCTTATTCTTTGCAATTTTGATACATGTCAATCTTACAGAAAAGCTGTAACAACATAACAAAGAATTCACATGTACCCTTTACCCTGATTCACAAACTGTTTATATTTTGCCCCACTTGCTTTATATTCTCTGAAGTTTTTTTCTCGGAGCCATCAGAGGAAACTGGAGCCCTATATGTCCATTTACTCTAAAATATCCTTGTGTGCAATTCCTAAAAATATAATCTCTTCTGCCACAATAGAATGATCAAAATGAGGAAATTTATCTACAATCTCTAATAAATTTCATAAACTATATATCAAGTTAACTAATCTTGTCAGAGGTCTAATCTGTTAAATGCTATAGCCGTGGATGTACCATAACCGAGGGACATTTAGGAATATTCTGACTTTTTATCCAAGTGCGAAGTATACTTCACTCACTCAACAACCCCCCATCTTGGGGTTGGTTCATAGCCATGTACAATGTTCATCCGAGGTCCTGGGCTTCTGATGGTGACTAAAGGAGACTAAGGTGAAGAGCTAGAACATGTAGGGTTGCTACAGATTCTATTCTAGCTTTCCCTTGTAAGTTACAGATCTTCTTACCTATGCAGCACATGTCCAGTAATGGACCAGGCTGCCTGCCCTTGAAATATTCATTCTTCCATCTTTATCCTGACCCCTCTTTCCCCTTCTCTCAAGTCTCCAGATCACATGCAGCGTGACCGATCATCCCTGTTGTGACTCACCCAGTTTTGACTGTCCACATCTCAGGCAAGCGGAAATGATTGGTCACCCTACACACTGCTCATACCTGGCTATAATTGATGGCCGCTTTAGCCAAACGCCATCATGCCTTTCCTAAATTCTTCTAGAGCGCTAACATCCCACAAAATTGGGAGCCAACATTGCTATTCCTAGCACAGCAATGAGTTATATTAAGAGTAAAATCGAAACACTTCTGTCCTACCACTTTAGGCATGAATGCTGTAGATCTGCAGATGCCATAAAGCCCAAACGAGAAGTCACCTGATGCAAGAACACATGAAACTAATGTTACATCAGTGCACTGAGGGGCCAGCTAAGAGCGGGGAGTGGATGGAGTAATTGCTGAGAGCAGGGACTTTAGGTGAACCAGTGTTTAAGTCTTAGCTCTGCCTTGACTAGCTATATGATGCAATATGAATATCGCGACCTTCTGAGCCATACTGCCCCCTCACCCCCTTTTAAAAAGTAGGACTGACCTATCCTTCACAGAGCTGTTGGAAATAAGTATGAATCTATGCTTCGCAGAGCTGTTAGAAATTAAGTAGGTATGCAAAGAAGCTAGTATGCTGCTTATACAAGTGGTAGCTATAGTAATAAGAATAGATGTGCTCTCCCTAGGGCCTTTGGGAGTTGGAGAAGCCCAAGCTTGTGCGTTGCTAAGTAACACATCTCCATCTTGAGGATCTTAGTTGCCAAGGGCTCTCGGAGCTGGACCAATCCAATGTCCCGCTGATAGAGGGCAGAAGCAGCTGCCTTGCAACTGGGCAGGGGTTGTGCAGAGAGGAAGTGGGGGGTGGGAGGCCTGGTGCCTGGAGCGGCAGCTGTGTGCCATTACCCACGGCACTTCTGGGTAAGAACAGGCCTAATGCTGGCCACTTGTCCATATAGTTTTATTGCTTTAATCCCACCATACTGGCCAAGGCCAGGTCATGATAATATATTTAAGTAATGAGGCATGACAGCCGGGGCCTGCTGTGATGATTAGAACACACCTAGCAGGGTGTGAGAAGGTCCAAAGGTGAGAGTCCTAATCCCTTGGAAACGGCTGCAACTGTGAGATGGCAAATGAACACAGGATGTTTAGACCCAGAGCAGGGCCAATAGCCGGTTGCAAACGCCCCTCAAGCCCAGGTAAATGTGCATCCCAAAGCATGAGAATGGAGGGCTCTTTCAGTGTCAGGCGGGTGATGGGTTTTGGTCGACTCTGGCCAGTATTAGACACTCGGCAATTACATACTTGGAAATACTTGAAGGTTGAATTGCCCAAATACATCCTAGTATTAATTAGGAAATATTAGTATTTATTTATTTAAGTATAATTCCTTAAACCCTGTCAAAGTAATAGACACGCATGGTAAAATTCCAAAAGCAGTGTTGCATAATGAAATTCTTCTCCTAGCCTGCGCTGCTGAGATAGAAATATCCTGAAATCTTCCTTGTACAGGAAGATCCCTTCCTACATATAAGTAGGAGCAAGCTACAAATTCCAACTGTACATTGGTCTCTTCACTTAGTTATTTCTGGTGATCATCCTACATTGCTGCATAGATGTATCTTGCTCCCTTCTAAGTGGAATCTTGTCTGGACTTTCAATAGCAGGGGTGGAGGAAAGATAGTCATTCAGGCTATGATTTTTTAACATGCAATGAGATGCAATGTTTTAGCTACACTTCTGGAACACAAGAGGGGGGAAAACCCACTAAACTTTAGATCTTTCTAGTTCAAACCCCTTGTTTCTGACCCTGAAACTTGGACCTTCTGTACAAGTTAAAAAAGATCCACAGTTGCATCTGTGGCCATGAAAAATCTATGGCGGTCCATCCGCATCTCTACAAATGACCCAATTTCGTTCCTTTTTATGGCTGAGTAATATTCCATTGTATATATTTACCACATCTTTATTCATCTGTCGATGGACATTTAGGTTGTTTCCATATCCTGGCTATTGTAAATAGTGCTGCAGTGGACATTGGGGTACATGTGTCTTTTTGAATTACACAGAGTGAAGTGGGTCAAAGAGAAAAACAAATATTGTACATTAACGCATATATGTGGAATCTAGAAAAATGGTACATATTAACCTATTTGCAGGGCAGGAATAGAGATGAGGACGTAGAGAACGGACATGTGGACATGGGGGGAAGGGGAGGGTGGGACAAATTGGGAGATTAGAATTAACATATATACACTACCATGTGTAAAATAGATAGCTGGTGGAAACCTGCTGTATAGCATAGGGAGCTCAGCTCGGTGCTCTGTGATGACCTAGATGGGTGGGATGGAGGGGGGAGTGGGAGGGAGGTCCAAGAGGGAGGGCATATATGTATACATATAGCTGATTCACTTCATTGTACAGCAGAAACTAACAACATTGTAAAGCAACTATACTCCAATTAAAAAAAGCATGGAGGCAGAAATCCGGGCTGTGCATTATTTTCTCTATGCGCTATTCCCTAGTTTCATAATAGGCGGGTGAATATAGGCTGACGGCCACCAAACAGATTCTTAAAGAAACATTTGCCTCACTGGGCAGGCTGGTTTCAGAACACACCTGAGAATCCAGTCAAAAAGTGAACGGTGACCTTTGTAGGCGATTCCCTTAAGTTATCACTCTTGGTAAACAAAATGAGAGTGCCCTGAGTTCTAGAAGTTGACTTGCTAGTTTCCCAATGCCCAGGAGACTGAGAAATCTTGTCAGTTGTATTGTTATAGTGTTCGGTTTTAAGTAAAACTAAAAGACATTTCTCATTTTCACAAAGAACTTTATTGAACAACAAATTCACTAACTGAACGAACTTTTTGGCCAGCCCAATAGCAAAGACTTTTGCCTGGATGGTTTTGGGCAAAATCATAATTTCTCTGACTAGAACAACTAAAATCCACAGGCTCTAGAGTCTGCAACTCTAGGTTCAACTATCGTTTTGCTGTGTGACCTTGGGCAAACACCTAACCTCTCTGAGCCTTTTACACCTCTTCTAAAATGGACATAAGTTCTCGTGTTAATCTAGGTCCTCTGAGAAAGAGACGCTAGTGCAGGATTAGACTTGCAAGGGATTTTTTTTTTTTTTAGGAGAGGCACCTGTGAGGGGAAATAGGGAGAGCTGGGGGAACCTCAGATGTCAATAAGAGTCTGACCCTCAGGCCCGCCCCACCGCAGTGATAAAAGGGAGTGGAAATCAACTGCTGGGCAACCTAAGAGTTCAGCAAGGCCAGGGGGGAGTCCTTGAGCCATAGTCACCTGTGACTCTCCAGAAAAGGCTCACCTGAGTGTCCCTGCAGTACAATCACGGGCGGGAGCTGCAGGCCAGCACACAGGGAGCCTGGCCTTGGTTCAAATGCAGTAATGGCTCTTCGACTTCAGCAGGTGTGGCCGTCCGCCAGCTAAGTTTCCAGTAGATACAAATTTGAAAGTCATGGTTTCAAAGCTGCCACAATACTATCATCTGAGATGTGAAGATTAGAAGTGCATGAAATCCTAGCTCAAAGTGGCACGTAATTGCAGTTAAACACTATTTTTTAAAAGATAATTTTCTATTTATTTTATTTTTAATTTTTATTGGAATATAGTTGATTTACAATGTTGTGTTAGTTTCGGGTGTACAGCAAAGTGAATCAGTTATACATATATCCACTCGTTTTTAGATTCTTTTCCCATAGGAAAAGAATGTAATGTAGGCCATTACAGAGGATTGAGCAGAGTTCCCTGCGCTATACAGTAGGTCCTTATTAGTTATCTATCTTGTATATAGTAGTGTGTATATGTCAGTCCCAATCTTCCAATTTATCCCTCCCCCCCTTACCCCCTGGTAACCATAAGTTTTAAATAAACACTCTTATTGGGGATCCATTCAAAGGTAACAGCTCACTTCCACTGCCTGTGTGAACTTAGGGACACAGATGGGAAGTGATGTGCCTTAGTTTTCCCATCTCTGAAATGGAGTTACCCATTTAGTTTAGACAAACTTGGAAGGCATTTAAATGTTCAGCATAGTACAGGGCAGATGCTGAGCGAGAGCTCGCATCTTGGATTCTCATCAGCTGTTACTACCAACGCCTTCACGGCCAGTGACTTTGGCAGATCTTCCTCTTGTGACAGGAGCACAGCAGGCTCTGTGTCTCCAACCCCTCTTGAATTAGGAGCCCATTGCTGGTCTCCCCCACGCTTGCTGTCCTACCTGGGCAAGTGGCATCCTCTAGTTGTTCTCCTCTTAGTCAAGGAGGCACAACTGCATGTCAAGTAGGTAAATCTGCCGAAAAGCCATGGTGGGGCCTTTAACCGTCCCTCCCTGCAGCCTGTGTAGCCTTGGCGTGGCAGGGAAAATCTCTCCTGTTTAAGCAGATGAGTGCACACAACCTTGGGAGCCCCAAAGCACCCAATGCTTAGAGCCCTGTCCTCATATTAACACTTGATGTTGGAAGACTTGAAATTCTTTTTATATAAATTATTTATTTTTGGCTGCGTTGAGTCGTCGTTGCTGCGCGCGGGCTTTCTCTAGTTGCATCTAGCAGGGCTACTCTTCGTTGTGGTGCACAGGCTTCTCATTGCGGTGGTTTCTCTTGTTGTGGAGCACGGGCTCTGGGCACACGGACTTCAGTAGTTGTGGCACGTGGGCTCAGTAGTTGTGGCTCGCGGGCTCTAGAGCGCAGGCTCAGTAGTTGGTGGCACACGGGCTTAGTTGCTCCGCGGCATGTAGGATCTTCCCAGACCAGGGCTCGAACCCGTGTCCCCTGCATTGGCAGGCGGATTCTCAACCACTGCGCCACCAGGGAAGCCCCCCAATGGCCACTTTTGAAGAGCCTGGAGCAAAAACAGGGTGTGAGGAGCAAAAGCAGGGTACTGCGCATGCCCCCCGCACACAAGACCACTTAACGGGTGGGCAAACCACCTAAGCCATCCCTCCGGCCTGACCCCTGGACACACCCCTACCCTCACCCCACATGAGGAACATTGCCCCCGCCTAGGGGAGCTAGCGAGCAGGGGAACCTCTTTGTTCTCGCTCCCCGCTGCTGCAGCAGGGGCCCCAATAAAGCCTTGCCTGAATTTCTGGTCTGGCCTCTGATCAATTTCTATTGACTGGGGAAGGCCAACAGCCCTGGTCAGTAACGTATTAGCCGCCCAACAGGAGCTGGGGACTCAGAATTGGCTTCTCCTAAAACTGAGGCCTAGAAAGAGGAATTGGACAAATAAGTTCCAGATTTTGCTCTCTCTTCTGCCCATCTCCTTCAGATGCCTTTGATTTGCTGCTAAGACAAGCAGAGGGCTAGGAGCTTGGGAGAGGCGGCCGCGAAAGCTGTCCTCCTGGGACATGGTGTAACTCTTGGAAGGGTGGAGACTCCATCTGAAGAAGGATAAACCATGAGGCGGGTCAACATGACAGCTTCTACTGATGGTCACTTATTTAAAGAAATCTGAGTCTTTAGGGCCCAGCAGTCTAACCCCAAACTAAGTCGCCCGTAAATAGAATGCCAAATCTATACTTCCCCACGAGCAATGTCAGTGGAGCCCTGAGGATTCAGATCTGTTCTGTTGAGGGAGGAGAAAACTCGTTTATTAGCTAGAGGTTTACTTCTGAAATACTCCTTTGTTAGCTAAAACGTTAAAGCTGTCTTAAATCAATTGACGTAACTGAATTTTTCAGACCAGTTTTACCTAAGCCTTAAGATTTAATGTTCAATATTCTGCTGGATAAACAAGGAGGGTGGGTAACATTACTGAAACAGATACATGAGTGTACTTGGATTCAGCTGCAAATGCAGACCTGAAAACGTGAATTATAGACCTTATTTTTGTAAGTCGTCTTGCCAATGTCCTTATGAAAACTCATGTTTTCAGGACGATACATCTAGGGATGAGTACAAAATTGGCGATTCTAGGAGTGATTCTTGGAGTTAGAAATGCTGCGGGAAGCCTTCCAACAAGCGCACTAATATCATTGACGGGAAGTGATCTTGGGACCATCTTTTAGCTGTTAGATGCTCCACAGTTGCCTGATTCTTCACGGAGCAGAGTTTCCCATAAACGAACACGGTTAATGGATGGATCTTATGATGTAGGACCACCTCTAATTCCATTCTGCCTTCTAGTATCTGTATGCTTTGAGTGAGTTAACTTCTGGGTCTCGTTCACCTGTAAACAGGAAAACGACCTACCTCAAAGTCGGCCAGGCTGAAATGCAGGCCTTCACAGCTCCTGGTAACCGGTACTCACATCAGCAACTGAGCAGCCACTGTGCCGTTGCCACCACCAAGTGCAGTCTACAGGGAGATGGATCAATGTAAACAGTCAAATGCTTTGGGGGTCAAGAACAGAATGACATGGGAACTCAGAAGAGCTTCCTGGTCCCTGAAACTCAACGGCAGGATGACAGCAAGAGTTTCCTGGGGCAAGCAATAACTAAACAAAACTTGCAGCGTGTAGGACTTGGACTGGAGAAGGAAAGGAGATTTTGAAAGGAGACCTATTGTCTGGGCCCAGTGACAGCTGACTGGATCACTTCAAATGGCTTAAGCCGTTTGGAAGCATCACTGGACAAAAGAGTAAACTTTGGGATGAATTGTCTCCCCATCCCGTCCCCCTCACCCCCCGCCCCTAACACCCTGTGAGACCCAACGTATGCAGGAGCGGAAGTGATAAAGGAAACAAGCAAACTTGGATGGTGTAGGAAGTCCTAGCCGAGAGGTGTGCAATTATCCAGCTCTCCGCACACCCTCGGGGCAGAGGGACGGCTACAAATTGGGCGGAGCTATCCCTCCTCCAGTGCACCCATCCAGCTCCCAGCCCTTACTGCCCTGCTTTATAAAGCAGAGGGGCGCAGGGGAGGTCCACCAGACTTCCCCTCCACTTTCTGGCCCCCTCACTTCCCCTTTCATCATCCTCAGAAACCCTAGACAACGCCTAGCGTATCAGCTGGGTGATCACATTCTCCCAGGTTTGCTGGTGGGGTCCCCGCGAAAGAACCAGCGCCAGAGTGCGGGGAGAGAACACGTGCATCTCCCTGACAGCCGTGCGCAGGAAATACATTCATTTCCAACCTGTTGGCAACGCACTGACAGTCAGAGGAGCCACAGCTGTGGGTGTGGAAAGGCTGCTGGGGAGAAATAATTTCCCAGCCCCAAGCTGCTGTGGAAGGAGAAATTGAACACTTACTTGTAATTTCCCCCCCGAGGCCTGTCGGGGTCTAATCTAAGTAGGCACTTGGGCTGAAAGGGCAGGCCCTGGAAGCTGAGACTTTTTCCAGTGGCCATGTTCCAGCCCATCCCCCATGCCAGCACTCCCATAGCCCTATTTCTGAGGATGCTAAAGTCTTGAATACCTTCTGGGGGCTGAACCCCCTCTTCGATAGAGTTCTTCATTTTTTTTCGGAAAAGTCAAAGCTTGAATCTGGGTTTGACTTGCCATGTGACCTCGGGCCAGGTCTTAACTGCTTTAAACGTCAGTCTCCTATAGCATTGTTGCAACGATAAAACGAGAATGTGTATGCAGGACACGGGCCAGACCTGGCATACGTCTCCCGATAGCTTGTATACCTGTTCCTGCCTGTCACTTGGGGTTTGCAGTGTACCTTCCTCCTCCTGGGATGCCTTGGAGATGGGGAAATAGCATCCATCCGAGCTGGTTGCTCAAAGGCCTGACACAGCCATGGGGTGTGTGCCTGTGTTTTGGGAGAGAGGTTGGGTGTTAGCCACTAGAATTAGAAGTTGGTCTAAGTTCTGACAGGACTGACAGGCCCACAGGTGGCTCCAGGAAAATGCTGACTTCATGACATAACCTATTTGAGAGCACTTGGCATGGTATCTGGTACACCCTTGACCTTCTGAGCTACATGACCTCTTTAGTTTTGTCATTAGATTCAGACCATGGAGACGTGGAACCAGAAACTCCAGGAGCTTGACTTCTGACTTAGCTCTGTGTGTGGGTTTGTTTTGGCTACATCGCGCGGCTTGCGGGATCTTAGTTCCCCGACCAGGGATCGAACCCATGCCCCCTGCAGTGGAACCTCGGAGTCCTAACCACTGGACCTCCAGGGAATTCCCTTGGCTGTGTTCTTTGTAAAGCAGAGCTCTGCCCTATGTTGTCCCCCTAAGTGAAAGCTTACAACCAAGAAAACTTCTGAGCCTCAATTTCACACCCTTTCCCAAAACCTTGCCTCCCTTGACAGAAAGACTCCTGAAAAAGTACACCCCAAAGTGTTGTTCCCATGTGGGACTCGGACACGGAGAAGGAATGGACTTACCCACTGGAGACAAGAGAATGTTGTCGGTAACGGGGTGGGTGAGCCTGGGGTTGCTCTTAGCTACGCTTTTAGCCACAGGCTGTACCTTAGGGGTCAAGTGTAGTTGTTGAAAGCCTGGCTCTACCATGAGCTGAATGACCTTAGGCAAGGTGACAGCTTTCCCTGAGCCTCGGGTTCACCTGGAAGGAACACCTGCCTCACAGGACTTCTGTAAATCTAGACGAGATGGAAGTGCTTGACACCAAAGCTGTCTGTTTTTGAGCACGTTAAGAACTGTCAAGACCCCAACCAGCTTCTAAAAGATATAAAAACTCAGGAGTTGAGTCTGACCTTTTTTAACTGGGCTAGAGAGAGATTAAGCCATAACCTAAACTTGATGGCTACACTGTTTCCTTTCAAATCCTTTCCACGTGCTCAGAACTGTTGCTAAGATCCATTCGTGACCTCCTGCTGGAAGCCTCTCCACCAAGCATCATGGAAGGTGGCTGGCCAGGGGCACAGAGGAAACCTACCCACCAGGTACTCTTTGCTTTTTGCCGGTGCATGTGAGAGGGAGGGTGTATGTTACTTTGTATTTGGTTCGTCTAGTAATGACTGCTAAACCTAAAAGAACAGTGGTTTAACCAAATAGGTTTTTCCTCCATTAAAATCTAGAGGTAGCCCATCTAGGGGCTGGCATGATGTAGGGACCCAGCCTCCTTCGGTCTTATTACTCTGTTCAAGGCATATGTTCCTAGAGTCACCTCACATTACAAGGTGGCTGCTGGGGCGCCAGTCACTATCGGGATTCCAGCCAGTAGGAAGGTGAAGGTGCCTCCTTTAAGAACATAGTCTAGGGCTTCCCTGGTGGCGCAGTGGTTGAGAATCTGCCTGCCAATGCAGGGGACAGGGGTTCGAGCCCTGGTCTGGGAAGATCCCACACGCCGCAGAGCAACTGGGCCCGTGAGCCACAACTACTGAGCCTGCGCGTCTGGAGCCTGTGCTCCGCAACAAGAGAGACCGCGATAGTGAGAGGCCCGCGCACCACGATGAAGAGTAGCCCCCGCTTGCCGCAACTAGAGAAAGCCCTTGCACAGAAACGAAGACCTAACACAGCCAAAAATAAATATATAAAAATAAATAACTAAATAAAAGATTACTATTAAAAATAATAATAATAATAAAATAATTAAAAAAAAAAAAAAGAACGTAGCCTAGAACCTGAGCTCACCAATTCCACCTATATCCCACTTGTTAGAACTTTAGTGACGTCACCACACCTGGCTGCAAGAAGATCTTGCCCTGTTTGGGGTAATCATGTCTACACAACTAACAATGGGAAAGTCTCTTACTAGGAAAAGACAGGAAATGATATTTGGGGCTAAATAGAAGATTGTTTAGAATGCCAAAGCCCTTGACCAACCAGTACTGGCATCGGCCGTGTGCCCTCAGGCAAATTAGCATGCCCATTTTACAGATGCGAAGGTAGCTATCAACTTCATAGCGTTGAGGATTGACCTCCACGATAGGAGTGTTTCTCTAGTTCCCAGCACCCAGCTGCTACTATAGGATCTTTCCCCTAGGAGCTGTGTATCCTGGCTTGCACATTCTACTGCATATACCTTAGTGAAAAACCTAGTTCTCCAGAAAGTCTTCACGGAGAAATGTGAGTTGCATGTAGACATCTGGGCCTGATTTAGGAAGTCTTTGAGAGACGCACTGTTCTCTACGAGGCATCCCTTTTGTCAGAGGCCGCCAGCATTGCAAGGACACTTAACGGCTAAGTACAAACAGCTGTCCCACATCTGCAGGATCCATTTTCAACAACTGTATACAGTAGATCCTGCTGATAATGAACTTGGGTCCAGCAGGGCTCAGTTCATCGAGGGCACTGCTGGGGTTGCAAGGTGCAAATGACGATTCCAGATAGCGAGGAGGCCCCGAGAGGCTGTTCTGCCTTCAGACTCCGTTTCTTAGCGGAGTAACGTGAGGCCTGGGGCTGTTTTTCTCCAGAATTTTCTTGGTTTGTAAAATAGGGCGGCACTGCGTGATGGCTGCCCAGTGAATTGGAAAGCAACCCCTCCCTCGCCCCAAAGAACTTTGATACAACCAAGATTGCTATCGTGAAACGTTAGAGCTGGGAGAATCTATAAACCCACCTGATCTGTTGCCCTGTCTCGGCAGGAAGATGCTTTTAGAAGTTTGACATATATACATCCATCTTGTGGAGGATCCCATTTTGGTATCTGTTCTTGTCCTATTTATGACCCCAATAATAGAAAGTGCTTCTTAAGGTCTCAGGTGACAGAGATGCTGGGTTGCTTCAAGGTTGAATTGAGGGCTTCTGGGAGCTGCTTACAGCACCACCCCCTCCCCCCGGGCAGCCACGCCTACCGCAGCGGTCTCTACTTAGAAAGTGAGCTCAACTTTCTCTTTCAAAGCTGCATAGAAGCTCCCCCCTGCAAGCGAGGACACATCCTCCTTTATCAAGAACTTGAATGGTTGTCCTCACAAGGGTAAATCGGAACCTTAGGTTTAAGAAACGCATTTAACATGAAAGGAATAAATCCATAGTGTTAAAATGATTTTCCAATTGTTAAGCAATGAAGACTTCTGCATTTTGACATATATTGGCATTTATGACCTACTTGAACATCCGTGATAGAGGTGGTAGGATCAAGTGTTGCAATTAGACTGGGTCCAGACTGAGTGAGCATCCTGCCTGACCACTGACCTGCTGTGTGACTTTGGACAAGTTACTTAACACCTCTGTGCCTCAGCCACCTTAGGTGTAGATGAGATTAAAAAAAAAAAATAGCGTAATTCCCTTAGTGCTCAAAACACCTTGAAGTAAAAGTGCTTAGAACCATGCCCAGTAGGTAGTAAGCTGAGTATTTTTTTATATAATTTTTTTATACAAACTTGTTTATAAAAGCTGGGGCTGGGACTTCCCTGGCAGTCCAGTGGTTAAGACTCTGCACTTCCAATGCAGGGGGCACGGGTTCAATCCCTGGACGGGGCACTAAGATCCCACATGTCACGCGGCCAAAAAAATCCCCCAAAAATCAAACTACCCGGTCTGCTCCGTAAGGCATTGCTATGAGGAGTTAATTTTGAAGCCTACCTGCACAGATGATATGAACAGGGAGTTGTAGGGGTGCAACTTGTGACCCCAAAATGTCTCTTTGGTATAAGGATTATTTTAGGCTGGTAATTAAACAGCAGACATGGAAGAAATGGAAAACCGAGTAGAAATTACCCTTTGTAAAAGATACTTATTTGTAACCTTAGATTACACTGAGATTTGGAATTTCCCTCTGTAGGGCGTCTCCCTCCTGTACCAGGAAGAAAAGGATGACCTTATTTCTAGAAATTCTTACCAAGGCAGAAGGCAACAACTTAAATCTGCATAACAACTTTACTCTTATTTACTGTGCTTTTCCTGGTCACCTCCCATAACTGGCTCCCCCTACCCCCAACATCTTTTGTCTTTAGCTGAAGATGATACCTCAGGTGGTGGTTGCCCCATCTCCCCCTCAGCTCTGCCCTCAAAGAAGAGGGCATGGACGGAATTCCCAGCGACAGTCCTGAACTTCGCTCTGGTTGGGGAATGCCAGGAGCTGATTGCTGATTACCTTGGGCCCAGATTACGTGAACCCGTCACTGGCTAAGGGGATGTGACTCCTCTGACTGCTCCAAGGCGATCGGGACGCATCTCTAGACTGGAGGAAGGGTACACGCCACTCCACAGCAAGTTGGCACAAACTCAACGTCACTTACTTGCAGGATGACACGGTTCAGCCTGGGGACGCTCTTGGCTCTGAAGTCCTTCCTCTGGCTGCTCTGTCAGTCTGGTCTTTTCCCTTTGAATGTATCCAGTGTACGTCTAGGGAGGGAGGTGGAAAATTGCCTACAAGTAAGAAGTTGTCCTCCCGTTGGTTATTCAAGCTTGTCCAAAACGAAGCTTCAGTGAGCACAGCTACCTGTGTCTGTATCCTCAGGACGTCTCTGCTCAGGTGTATCTGAGCCCCCTGCTTCTTCACGGGATGCACGTTCAGAAAGTGGCATTAGTATGATTGAAGGTAGAGATTTTGGCCCTCTGCTGTCAAAAGGCCATCCGCTGGACACTCGCGCAGGCCCAGTTGAATGGTTGGTGGTCTCGACCAGTTTGAGCTGGGCAAGAACTAGCTCCAAGTTCCTGAAAAACAACTTGGGCAACTGTTGCTCTTGTGACCCATGTCAGATGTTACCTATAGGGGGCGGTTAAAGGGTCTTGTGATAAGCTATGCGAAGCTTGGAGGGTGTGCAATTCACAAGAACAGCTAAAGCAAGCTTGATCAGTGTGGGCAGGTTACAGTTTACTTAGACAAGCAAGTTATAGCTGAATGGATCTAGTCCTCAGTTTCAAAGCCAGAGGCTCCTGGAGTCAAGATCCCAGTGGGGGCAGGAAGAGAAACCTTCCTGCTGTTGGAAACTGCCTCCCCTGAGGCTCTCCTGCCCTGGCCCTGGGGCTAGAGGAGTCATGGCAACTATACTAGCCTCTTGGAGTACGCCAACCCCTTCAACCTGCCTCTTTTTGGTTTCTGGAGAGAGCTGACAACTTGGCCAGCATCGTGCCTTTCTCTGACCCTCATTTCCTTGGATTCTCCTGTGGCTGAATTCCCTTGAAAGGGAAATAATCATTTGTAGAGACTCCCAGAGACTTCACTTTGGGGGCCATATGTGATCCTATTGGAATGTTTTATGGAACTCGTGACCCCACCAGATGAAGATCTAGCGTGATCTGGAGACAGAACGGAAGGTAAGAGGCACTGTGCTTCCTGAGATATTTGGAAAAATTAAGTCAAAACACTTTCATGTTGAACCTTGACTATGGCTGCCCAGCTGGTGGGGCTCGTGCATTCAGTTCATCATGAAGCTCCTTTGGAATCTGCTGCTCTTGGAAAATGAGTTTATTGGTTTCCTTACCTACCTTCTTGGGTCCCCTTTCCTGGCCACTGTGCTACTGGGACCACACCCTTTATTTTATTTTTTTATAAATTATTTATTTATTTTTGGCTGCGTTGGGTCTTCGTTGCTGCACACGGGCTTTCTCTAGCTGCGGCGAGCGGGGTCTACTCTTCATCGCGGTGCGCGGGCTTCTCATTGCGGCGGCTTCTCTTGTTGCGGAGCATGGGCTCTAGGTGCGCGGGCTTCAGTAGTTGTGGCACGTGGGCTCTAGAGCGCAGGCTCAGTAGTTGTGGCCCAGGGGCTTAGTTGCTCTGCAGCATGTGGGATCTTCCTGGACCAGGACTTGAACCCGTGTCCCCTGCATTGGCAGGTGGATTCTCAACCACTGCGCCACGAGGGAAGTCCTGGGACCACACCCCTTAAACATCAGTTTACTTTCAGCTAACAAAATATTTTAATATTTGGTCTTGAATAACCAGCTTATCTAAATGACCAGGCTAACTAGATGCTCAAACTTTTCCAAGTTAGTTGCAACTGGGTTGACCAGGCCATCTGCCTTGAATGGGTTCACGCCCAAAATGATGTATTTCAAGAGAAACCACTTTGGGGAAACTCAAACTTAGTTTTCCATGCCACTTACTATTTTTATTCTTATAGAGTCTCTGCATTCACCAAGATGGAGCCTCCAGACTCGGGATCAATTAGTTTCTGGGCCATGACAAGGGATTTGAACAAAGCAGGTTATAATTGCTCAGTGCAGGGGGCCAAGTAGCATCTCCTGGATCTGGTCTTAATGAGCCTGAATACTTGGGCCAGAGCGCCCCCTCCCACTCTGACTCCCCGTGGAGGTGATTACCCCATCGTTGCCATTTCAAGAATGGAAGCAAGGACGATCGGCTCCTCTAATGAGAGCTGACAGTGGCTCCAGCCTCTGGCTTCGGGAATGAGGGGGAGGCCAGGGGCTCAGGAGCACGCCATCCCTTAAGTGTCTCCTTCCTGACCCGGGAGAACAGAAGTCTGTTTCCCTGCTGCTCGGGGGGGCGGGGCACGGGTGGGCTCTCTATCTCTAAAGAAGAAAGCAAGCATGGTTTTTGTTTTGCATCAGCTTAGCAAAGGAGGGATTAAACTCAAATGCCAAAGCAATCAGACCCAGAGAGGTGCAGAGATCAGGGCGGCATCCTCTCTGAGGCTGATCTGAGAAGACAGGTTGCCTCGAAGATTCCAAGCCTGCTGCCCGCTCTCGGGGGACTGGCTACCTGAGGAACAGGTGCTGGTGGGAGTCATAGCACCCTTGCCTGGCACCTTTTCTCACCCTTTCCCATTTAACGTCAGGCGTCTCAGTAGCCCTGGATGCCCACAGTGGAGAAGGACCCCCAGAGAGCAGCACGTGGCCTGCCAGGTGCTTCGTACTCTTCCCCCCAAACACGTACTTTGGGAGAGCGAAGGGCACTCAGGCTGTCTCTTTCCTTGCTTTCTGGTGCTTTATCTTCTTAGATACTGGAAACGTTAAGGTTTATCATGAGCTTGTTTTGACTTGCTTGGTTCTGACTTGGTTCTTTCTGCCCAGCTGGTGGGGCTGGTGAATTTGATTCACTGTGAACCTCCACTCTGGCATCTTTTGCTTTTAGAGAACGAGCTTTCGTTCCTATTCATACTTACCTCTAGATTTCTATTTGTTTCTGAAGCTTGATGCCAGATCCATCTATGGGCTTATTTTTCTCCCAGATACATAAGGTACAAGCTCTTCTGTATCTTCTTGTTCCCCTGCCGTTCTGCGTACCCATTCAAGGTCAGCAGGAGGCATGTATGGACCTCTTCACTCAGAGACCCACTGGGTTCATTTTGTGGCTCCATCTCCTAGAACCTTGGGGTCCTCTGCTGGAGGAACAAAAGGGTGGGACCAGGGTGCTACTTCTGTCTCATGAGCTGTAAGTGCCAAGTGGCAGCTGAAACGTCTTACTGCCTAGAGTACCCTTGACTTTGAGGCAGAGCTCACCTCCCTTTTAGAGGATGAAGTATCTTTAAGAGAAATGTACCCAGTGGTATAGTAGACCCATGACCAGTGTTCATGTTCCGCCACCTCACCTCAGTCTAGGACTAAGTCTTTGAGGCCAAAATGGTTCTCTGATCAACTGTGGAGCTGAAGAATCCAAAGCTTCGGAATGTGCTAAAAAATCTCCATTTGTGTCCCCTGCCCCGATTCGTTCCGCATCCCTCCTTCCCCAGGCTGGGCCGCGTTGCCAAGAGGGTGATTCTCTGCTTTCCTGCTCAGTAACTTCTAGGCTGCTCTGGTGACTGGTGGAGTGTCTGGCCGCTGCCAGCTACCACCCAGCCGGTGAGGAGTGGGGGAAATGCTTTCTCCTACGGAGAGAAGGGGCTGCGGCCAGTGTGCCCGCTGGGTGCTAGTAGCCATGGCCTCTAAGTCTCCTCCAAGATAAGTGTAGTCCCAGAGCCACTGGCCCCTACTAGTTTGAGGACCCAACTAGATTAAAAGCTACCCGTTCCATGCTGGCAAAGTTTCCTTAAAGGCTTTTCATAACTTCACACAAACAACTTACTTATGCTGATCTCGGCTGAAGCTAGCAGTACCTTCTTTTCCTCCTGGAATCTTATTTTCCCCCAGATCTATGCCACGAACAAATATGGAGTCAGTTCTGTATGCCAGAGACTTTGAGGTCTTCACTAACGTTTGTGGTTTCAGACCATATAAAGCATCAGTGGAATAGCCCCCAGGTCTAGGGACAGGTTGGTGAGAGAAGTTTCTAAGGATTCCCTTCAATACTATCTGTTCTGCAGAGCAATGATCAATACATAGCACTAGGAAGAAAAAATAGAAAACTCTATTGCTGGAGGGTTTGATTGTTGAAAGGGACAATTTGGGGCATGTAGCTCCATTTGGGGTGGAAAGTCTACAAAGCAAGCTGGGCTTCACCTGCTGTCACACCTTTCTCCAAAGACTCTCTTGCTAGACAGCCGATGCCCTGAGCTGCTCGCCCGTGGAGGGATGTGGTATCAACAGTGTCTTTGGCCAATCCTGGTGCCAACGGGGCAATGAACGTGAATGGGGACCTTAATGTTGCTGAGGCCAGGACAGAAGAGCAGGTCGTGTGCACGCAGGGTCCTCAGGGCGACTCCTATGGTGGCTCTAAAGCGAGGTACACTGGGCAAATAGCAAGTGACAATGCACGGGAAAGAGTCCTCGTTTTCCTGGTGCAAAGGGCCTCTGCCCTGGGGGCCTCCCCTGCTTTTCTGCATTTTACTCTCAGGGAAAACAGAATGTGAAGGCCAAAGACATGTTTGCCCCACCCCTCCCTCTGGAGCTTTCCTTGTAGCTAAACTGTACCTGGTCTAAGCTGATCTTTCTCTTGATGGGTGCATATGTTTAATTCCATGGAAATTCCTGGGAGTAGGGTTCCCTTCCCAGAGAGGCTCAGAAATTGACTATCATGAATGCCGAAACTCCAAACTACTCAGACTTGGACCACTTGACTTTCCCCCATTTGGCCTCTAGATGGCTGAACTTCCTTAATTTTTTGGGGGGGAGGGGATCCTATCACGAGAGAGAGTTGCTAACTGCATTAATCAAAGATCTCTTTCTGGATGAAAACTTCTGAGGCAATCTGCAGTCAGCCCCCTGCCCTCACGGGTGGGTATCTTTAAGTGACAGGATCTGTCTATTCATGTGTTTATGAAAACATCTGTATAGCTAACACTCCAGACAGAACAATAAACACTTCCATGATGGCTTCAAGGTCCACCTGTTTCTCCTCCCAGCAATCATTCAGAAAGCAGGATTCATTATTCCAGGAAGTTGATTAGGCCTGGCAGTTTGTACTCACCGGTCAGGAATGGATGGTACTTCCAACATTGCTTTGGTTCTGGTAAAAGTGTTGATCAAGTGGTATTTAGAACATTAAAGCTGATCCTTTGTGCTATAATATGGTAGCAGAGATGTGACTGTTTCCTTAACTAATGTGATTTCCCAATAGAGTTTGATAACCCATGTTGAGAGGATTGATGTGACTCAATCTTTCCAGCATTTCCTGAAGCAATTCAATTTGATAGAGTACTATGTTCATGGATGTCATTTATTTAGCCAGTCTCAGTGTCCCAATATCACCGGGGGTCTATATTAGCAACGAAGCTTATATGGAGGTAGGCCTTCTGAGCTATGTAATTTGGGTGAGTACAGACCATGCTGCAGATTGTGGTAAATTAAGTACAAAAATATGGATAGACAACTGGAGGACATGGTTATTTTCAGGTCCAGAACTTGGACATAGAGATGAAATTTCCCTCTTACTGTGGTTTAGAAGGGGTTGAATAATATCTGCTTAAAAACAGGAGACTGTTTGCTACGGCATGTGTGCTAGATAACCCTACCTGTGAATAGGGGAAATCCTTCAGTGATTGCAACCTTATTCTGTCAAGAGATGGTCAGTGGGTGCTTCTCTAGAAGAATGCCTTAGATGACTCCTGATGTTCCTGGCAAGGTCATGTTAGAGCATCTTGATTCATCTTCCAAAACATGGCCAGCAATGATTTTTATCCCAGCAGTTGAGGTAGAACATAAAGGCTGAGGGAGAAGTGCCTTTGATTGGTTTTCTAGGCACATCTCCAGATGAGTATGCAAGTCAAAACATGGCTATGTGAGATCCTGAGACTTTTCTTAGCTCCTCTGGGAACAAGCCCTGCAGCCTTGAGTTCCAGCACTGGAGAGCGAGGTCTGCCCACCCCCTCAGCATCTGCTGCTCGGGAAGAAGCAGGGACACCTTCTTCCCATGGTCTTGCGTCAAGCCCTGTGCTACTGATCTCCATGACTATATGTAGTAACTTGAGCTGAGATCCGAAGAACCGTGAGAAACCAGCTACTTGAACTTCTGGGTAAAACAGGGTTAGAGCTGGAATGAGGAAGCTGGAAAGGAAGAGACTGAATGAGGTGGTGACGGGTATCCAAGACGCTCTAGATATAGCTCCAGCCTGGTTTGCCTCACGATGCCTGGCACCTCACCAAGCAGAGCTTAATGTCCCAGGAGCTATTCGGCAAGGTTGTTACCATTCCTTCCCAATTCCTTTGTGTGTGGGGTAGGGGGAGAGGGTGGCTCAAATGCTCTGGGACAAGTAGGTGACAGCCATGTCAACGGTGGCACACCTGTGGAATGCTATTAGCACCAGTATCCCAGCAGGCTGCTGAGAAGCTTGGGTAGCTGCCTTTGAGATAGCAGGGCACAAGCTTCTAGAAGTAGCCCTGCTTACTGAATTGGGAAAACAACTCAAGAAAATCCATGGGGGGGTGTATTGCATCTTGAGGCTGACCCGCTTGCTTCCCGGCTTACAGTTGTGCGTAGATCTGATCTGCTTTGAATGTAACAGACAGCACCTGGATGCATTGCAGCTCTGGCTTTCTGAGGTGTCCTGAGGCTGCCGCCTGGTACTTGCTCGGAGAAGTCTTTCGTGGCAGAAGGTGCCAAGATCCTTGGTTCTCTTGTTCAGCCTCTTAGATGCTGGCTTTGTCTTGAAGAGGCTTTCTCAAGTGGAGACCCTGATGCTTTCTTCCCTCTTATCTGTCTTGCCTGTCTTGCTGTCCAGAGTGTTCTTGGGATTAATACCCGTGGAAGCCAAGAAGGAAACAGGATTGGGTAGGTAGAGGAGTTGAACTGTCCACCTCTCTTTTGGTCCAGCAAGCGGTTTTAAAGAGGAAGATTCTTTGAAGCTGTCCTGAGTAGGGGCAAGAGCATCGGACCTCTCTATCCTGTATTGATTAGTCACTGGCAGGGGCGATGTCAGGAAATGGGCATGTAACCTAGGCGAAGGCAGTTCTTTGGCTGAAATAATCCCCCCAGGGAGCTGACTGCTAAGGGCTGTCTGCTAGCAAGTGAAGTCATCAAAATGAAGGGTGTCAGGGGAGCTGAGTGGCATGTCACAGCATATTGCTCGACAAGCATAAGTTTCCCAGAGATGGCATCTCTTCCTCACTCAGTTTGCTTTATCCCAGTCTCCCATGTTGTGAGTGATGGGATCAAGCCACTTTTTCTACTTTTTTTTTTTTTTTTTTAGCAAGTGAAGCTTGTAAAACTAGAGATTGCAGCAAGGTAGGTAAAGCATGGTGATGGCCGAAGGGATGCTATCCCATTGCAGCTTCAATTCAAAGGAGTACCTTTGCCTTTGAAATCAAGGTCCACTTGGGCTTATTCCTGAGCTCAGAGCAGACAGTCAATCTAGCGAGACTTGCGGGTAGTGCCAGGTTCTACCCAATTGGCTGGAGGGGTCTAGTTTTGTCACTTCTGGGTCACCAACCCTGAGTCAGTGGATGATGGAGCCATGGCAAGTGTGTCCCATCTGCCCCATGGAGCCCTCAAATCCAAAACTGTCATTCAAGGGTTTCCTGCCATACATTCTAAGGTTCAGACCCCTGTGGAATGGACAATGTCTGACTTCAACTGGAATTGTCACTCTGGTCACCTCTGAGTATTCCTACCACATGTCCAGAAGGTCAGGCCCTAGAGAAGATCTACACCAGGCCCACTTACTGTGAGCTTTCAAAATCTCAGGATGGGCTCATCCAGAATGTCAGATAATCTGCAAGACAAATAACTTGGTCTCTTAAATGACAAGAAATAATTCACTTTAACCCTGATCATGGGATTCTTGCTGTTGGTTCCTTCTGGAGGTGGTGGGTATTTCTTATGGCCTCATGTCTGGGAGGCACGTGCCAGGACGGCCCACCTTTAGGGATGCTGAGATTTCTCACTCAAACATCTTTTCATTGTAAAGGTTCCTCTCCCCACTTTGATTCATGTGTGAAAAATGTGAGATCCCTAAATGGTTTTCCATTTATTTTACTCAATTCCTGCCCTATCGATTGATGGCGCTTGTAACCTCGCAATCTTCTAATCCTATCATTCAGTCTATACCTATTAGTGAACAATTATTATCAAAAAGCAAAACACAACAATGCAAAAAGCACGTTCAGAGTTCTGCCCAAGGGAATATCTCATATAGAAAAAACTTAGAGCTGCCACTCTAATTCTTTGAACTAACCAATAGAAAGACTAAGTTCAGGGGTTATGGGAAAGATAAAAATATTTTGGAGGGGCTTATGCAAAGACAGTAGCTCTACCCTCATGTCGTTATTCAAAAATTATCTCATGGTAAGTCTTATCTATAATCTATCCACTTCCTGTTCTGTATTTTGGAGCAAGCATCATCAGTTTGTATGCATTTCTTAAAAAAAAAAAAAAAAAAGACATGCAGAGGTGCCCTTCCAGCATGACAGCATAAAGAGTTCTGGGGTGGACCTGTTCCCTGGGGAAAATATTAACCATTTAAAGTCACTGGAAATGGCCCAAAGGTCCTACAGCAAATGAATATACATTTAATCAAGAAAATCTACAATTTAGAACCGCAGAGTCTTTGATTTTTGAACCAAGACCTGCAGACTCCCTTCTCCCACCTAGCTCAGTGAGAGGTTAAACTTCACTCCAGCATGGAACAGCGAAGGACCCAGGGCCCCCTTTCCCCTCAGCTCCCAGCTTTTTTTTCAGGGAGGTGCAGGACGTCAGCATTCCTCATCCTCCTCCAGCGACTTGTTGCTGAGACTAAGTCCTGTATGTGTACGGCTGAGATGCAAGGAACCCCCTCCTTCCACCGGACCACCACCCTTGGGACCGAGGTTCTACCTTGGGTTCTGTGCTGCTGAAAATACTGGGACTCATGGGGCAGGGGTTTCATGGTAAGAAGCAAGCCGAGGAGACCTGGAGTTGCTGGCCCCATCCACCAAGGGCTCCCCTCCTAAAGTGAGGGTATAGGAGATGCTCACAATTTCCCCCACCACTAGCACCGGAGCTGTGGCTCATATTCTGCTCTCTGGATTGAAAGCCGTAGAACAGAGCTCCAAATCTCTCCGCGTGGAACTGACTTCAAACACAGGAATATGGAGACCTCCAGGCCAAAGGGCACTCTTAAACATGGTAGAAGTTAGGGTAAAAAGCAACTGGGACGTTGACAGCCTCATGGGAGATACAGGCTAAACTACAGGCTGGCTAGTTTACCAGTAAATGGGGGGAAGAGCACCTCAGCTGGGAGGGGCCCTTCTGGGGGCAAGACAAATCTTAAATGCTGCCCGTGGGCATCCGGAAGAGAGAGAATGATCTCCTTTGAGGTTGGATGGATTGGGGTACCTGATCAAGCTTCAGATAAGCCCAACCAGTTGAATCTCCAAGGAGACATGCACCATGTAACAGACACCTTGATTTAGAGATTTCTCAAGTCAAGAACTCAGAATAGGGTAGAATAAATGAGTCCATTTGCTATTTTTTGACAGAATTACTTGTGTTCTTTAAAGATCTAATTTGTCTTATTCAAAAAAGTTGTCTTCTGGAGGTGTCTTTAGCAATAGATGAGGTATCTAGGTTGCAAGCTGAGATTAACATGTTTGTCTCTCTAGGGGACATTGTGAAGAGATTGTTCTACCAAGATGTGGTTATTTTTAATGGAAGATAATAGGTCTTTGCAATACTGGAGTATCTCTCCTTTTATCAGTTCTGGGTCAAAACAGGCAGGAGCCAAGTGCATTGGGCCTCCTGTGACTATCTCAACGGGTGACAGTTCATGAGTTCCAAAAGGGGTGGGTCTGAGGTTTAGAAGGACCAACAGTAATGCTTTTGGCCAAGGTATTTGGAGGACCTGTACAAATTTTGCCAACTGAGTCTTCATGTCCTTAGTGTGTTCGACTAAACCAGAGGACTGAAAGTAGTAATGGCAGTGAAAGTGTTGTCAAACCAGCCAAGTATTGCAGACTTGAAGTACCTGACCAGTAAAATGGGCTGCTCAATCATTGAAATTCAAGAGGAGTTCCCCAGGTAGGTATGGTCTTTTTCCAAAAGGACTTTAGCCATGGAAGAGGCAGTAGCCTGTCTGCAAGGGAAGGCTTTGGTGCAGTGTGAAAACATAGACCATGACTAAAATATATTTATATCCATGGGATCGAGGAAGTCATATGAAATACATTCGCCGATCTCAAATGGTCCATTAGGCAGTTTAAAATGTCTGGGAGCAGCACGAAAGGACTTCCCCGGGTTGTATTTTGGACAAGTGAGGTAGGCACTCTTTTTCAGTCTTGTTAACGTTTCCCCATCTATATTCACGCATGTTGTCAGTAGCCAGTGGTTTAATACAGGCACAGGGGTGAGGGGTGGGAATTTTGAGTCTCTGGAATCTTGGGTTTGGACTAAACAACTCAGTTTTATCTCTTTTGCCTATCCACCAGTGGAATGGTTGCGTTTCCAATCTTTTTTCCTTTCTGAGGTTGATGGTTGGGCTTCTCTAGCCAGTTTTTCTAACTTATCACTTGGGGAAATCTCCCTTTTGGACTGTGACAGAGGGTTGACTGCTGTTGATTCCTTTTAAGGGTAGCATTCCTTGTGGAAATGTGAGCAAGGCGATTTCCCTTAGCTTCCAGAGAGTCAAGTTTAGGATGCTCCAGAATCTTAATCGTTAAAGCAGCAGGTAAAGGTACTGCATCCAATAATTCCTAAACGTAGGGACCATTTTAAATTATTTCCACTGGAAGTAAGGAAGTCACATTGCTTCCATGACATTCCAAAATCAAGAGCTATTCAGAAAGCATGTCTACTATCAGTGCCCTTGGCCAAAGTACAAGCCCGTGCAAGAGAGTATAATTCAGCCTATTGGACAGACGTAGCCATAGGTAAAGGTGCTTTCTCAGCCTTAACCAAATGGGCAGTGGAAGTAATGGCTCTAAGGCAAGGGAGGTCATCTGGGTCACAGGGTCCCCTTGCTGACTATAATATCCTGTGGGTTGATGGTGGTCCCTGTCTTTTTGGATGAGTACCCAAAGGGCATTCCCTTTTCATATACAAAAAGGAAAAAAGAATCTTGACAATTGGGATACCCAAGAGTCTGTGGGTTCATCAAACCTATGTCATCCAGCTCTTTCCCATAAAATTCTGTAAGGGTGGTGATTCTTTAGTAAAACATAGAGGTTTGGTCATAAGAGAAGTTTGGAATGCAGTTTCAGTAATAACCAACTAACCTGAGAAAAACTTGCAGTTGACGCTTAGTTTTGGGTTTGGGGGAACTTAGATGCAGACAGACTTCATGGCACCCTAAGTGCAGCTCTTGTTCTGATATCAGATGCCCTAAATGGCAAACTGCAATTCCAATGACACTGCCCCTGTTCCAAAAGGAATCAGGCTGAAGGCTAGTGCAGTTCCAGTTGGAACACCGTGATTTCAAGAGTCAGGTCGAAGTGCTAAATGAGTACTTGGAGATACAGAAAGCCTTAACCAGAAAGGATGAAGCCTTAAAATAGATCCTGAATAAAACCTGGAGCGCTTCAAAATGCAAAGAGGGTGGAAGTTTGGATCCAGGAGAAAGATCTACCCTTAAACCCCAGGGTCAGCGAGAAAAGCAGCGAGCATCAATTGGGTTATTATGGGAACTGCACCTGTTTGCTCACCTGCCTCAGCGGCATCAAGGGTCTTCCCTGGATTCCTATATGGGCCATCAAAATGTTAACCTTAAATACACTGCCAGGTATCTCTCCAGAAAAATTGGGTCTACTCGGGATTGGCATAGAAGTGCCATTCGGGGTCTGCATCCCTGGCAAGCCACATGTAAGTCCCATGCAACAAGGAAAGAACTCTTTTGTTGAGGGGAAAAGGAAGTTAGGAGGGCTATAATAAACAGTCCATTGGAGGAATTGAGTGTCTTTTCATTGGCTGAGTTATGACAGTCTCTCATTGGCTGAGCTCTTGCCATACAAAAAGCGTTCTTCCTGTTGGGTTCGAGTATCATTGTAGGTCATGAGATTCCTCTTCTGGCCTCCCAATTCTAATTGAGTTTTTTTGTTGTTGTTGTTTTTGTTTTGTATTTACCAGTAGGAAGGGTCTAATTTTTCACATTATGGTCACCAGCTTGGAGAGTCTGCAAGGTAGAGCTTTGCTTCTGGCCACCTGACAGAGCTCCTGCATCAAAACATCACCGCTAAAGACCACACACACCCTGTGGGTTTGCCTCTCTATATATGTTCTCACTGTCACCTCCACATGGAGGTGGTCTTTACCTTGGTCACCTCCAAGCACTCCATGTGTCTGGAAGGTAGGACATAGAAGGTAGGCCTTAGATCTACGCCCAGCCCTTCTTACCATGGTTTTGTCAAGGTTATGACATTCTAATCCAGAACGTAAAGGGAAAAACTTGACCCTTCTACTCAGTACTCTACTACAATAAGGTGACCCTTGAATAATATGGATTTGAACTATGCAGGTCCACTTATGCTTTTTTTAATGGTAAATAAATTGATACTACATGATCAATGGTTGGTTGTATCTGCAGATACCAAACCACTAATACAGAGGGGCCAAGTAGATGGAGAGCCAACTGTAAGTTATACGCGGATTTTCTTTCAACTGCATGTAGGGTCAGTGCCCCTAACCCCTGAGTTGTTCAAGGGTCAATTGCTCTACTTCACCCAGATGTGTGGTTTTTCCACACATAAAGCAATTCTGCATCACCGTCTGGGTGTTCTATCATTTAACTCAATTCTGACACCATCTACCTGGAGATAAGTATCAGATCCCCCATGGGTTCGGGTCTCAGTCCCACAGGACTGTTCACCTCCCACTTCAGACACCAAATCACAATTCCAGGTTGTTACCTGTGCTTCTGATCGACTGGCTATTAATCGGTGGTTCCCATGACCTCCTCCTTGGGGTCAATAAACTTGCTAGAGCAGCTCACAGAACCCAGAAAAACACTTACTAGCTGACGAATTTATTATAAAAGGATATAACTCAAATCTCCAGATGGAAGAGAGATATAGGGCAAGGCGTGTGGGGAAGGGGCAGAGAGCTTCCATGCCATCTCCAGGAGCACCATCCTTCCAGCACATCCATGTGTTTACTGACATGGAAATTTCAGCCAGCCCTACCCATCACCTCCACCTCCAGGGAGGGGAAAGGGGCTGGAGATTGATTATATCATTGGTTATTAGTGATCAAGTCAATTATGCCTACATAACGAAGCCTCTATAACAACCCAGAAGGATAGGGTTTGGAAACTTCCAACTCCCTAATCCTAAGGTTGGCTCCCCTGGCAACCAGCCCCCATCTTAAGGGCTCTCCAAAAGTGACACCATTAACATAACAGTGGTTGAAAGGGGCTTGTTATGAATAACAAGACACCCATTTTACCTCTATAGCTCTAGAACTATTTCAGGAACTGGGAACAAAACTAAATACTATAACAAGATGCTCTGATGGCTCTTGTAATTTCCTATAGAAGGGTTTCAGGAGCTATGTGCCAGGCTGAGGACTAAAACCAAATGCATATTTATATTACAATATCACAGGGGATAATCTGCAAGATAACCAATATAGACTCTTCAAAAAGTCATTGGCCCTTCCTTCCACAAAGGGTTCAGCCACAATCCTTATAAAGAGGGACCCACATATCAGAGGCTGCGATGCTCTGTTGTACATTCTAGGCTTTGTTGTGGAAGAGCTTCTTGTTTTTGCTGTTGCTACTTTGTCCTTTACTGGCATCTCCCTCTTTCTCCAGCTCATCTGGCTCCATGGAGAAGCCTGGAGAGACCTCATGAGAAGAGCCAAGGATTAGCTTTTTCAGGCCAAGCAAAGCCTTCCCTTAGGTTAGTGGGAATCAGGATTGGGGGCATCTCAAGCTGGAAACCAGAGAAGGTAAAGTTGGTGATTCTCTCATGTCTGTAGTGCCGAGGACTTAGGGGTAGGATAAGGGACCAGCTCTGAACGGGTGAGGATTTGACTGCAGTGGCAACTGAATCCTGTCATAGCCTCACCTGTGTGCCCTTCTGGCTCTTTGTACCTGGTTCTCTCCTCTATATCGTAGTTTTATCATTAAATCTGGTTTCTGAACACAAGAACATGCTATACTGTCCTCTTAGTCTGAGGGTGGGGGATTGCATGTGGGTAACCTCTTCTAGAACAATCTATTTCCCTTGATGCTGGATTGGTTTAGTTACCTGATAATCAAGTTTTAGGTGAACTCAGCCATCGGTGTCTTCTGCAAAGGTCTCTATCATAACACATACCATCTTGGTCCAAATTCTTAAGTTAAAAACTCAGAAGGGGTAATAAATCTCACTGAGGCCACTGCTGTTAGGGTGTTTCGATCTTTCTCTTCTTAAAGGCAATGTCTTCAACGACTTTGGATTAAAGGGTTCACCTCAACTCTAGAAGCCTGGTGGGAAGAAGGGCTCTAGTAAGAGCTTTTGTTGCTGTTGTTCTAAGCCTTTCCAGAGGCATTGCCAAACTGCTCACCATTAACGCTCTCCCTGAATGTGACTTTCTTGCCCATTGCTTATGCGGGAATCGCTCTGGGGGAGGGATGTGTGTACAGTCTCCACATAATGTCTCTATTTGATTCTATTAATCAAACAAAATTTCAAACACCACTTCCCTAGCTATTGAACATTTAATGAGCTACTTAATGTGTATATGTGGGCAGTACACAGCTGTGCAAGGGACTGAGTCCATTATGAATTGTGACTTCCTTCTGTACTGCAATAAAAATACTGCAGATAAACAATGTGATACTGCAAATAATACACATTTCAAAGCGAAACTATGGGCTTAACAAGAAGTAGAATGGAGTCTATCATCAGGATTTCTGTGCAGGTAGGTGAAGAACAAATGAATAGTCCATGACCAAGAGTCAACCATGCCTGAAGCCAAGGAACAAAGGGACAGCCCTGTGGCCCAGAAGCAGATGAATGTGACCCACCATCTGAAGCCATAGCTGTAGCAATAGGATGAAAAATTCAGAGGATGCCTATTTTGTCCTCTCTTTGCTTGCAGTTGAAAAGTTAAGAGACCCCATGTGCCCTTGCAAGTGACTGACGATGACAAGAGCAGAGACATGGCATTCAACCTGCAATCACTTGGCAGTTTTTAAAAACTTGGCCTTGAGTATCTGGCCTCTTTAATAATGAGTGTCGAGTTGAGTGAGTTCCTCGTTGGCGATTTCTTGGCTGTTGCTGAGGCGACTAGATTGAGTTAAATGTTGAATAGTCAGCACCACTTGGAATTCTGCAGTCTTGGGAGTTCTTGTAGGGATGGCGGGATTTGCCAGAAGCAGAGGGACAGACCGCACTTAAAGAATGATAAGCTTTGACGTCTTGTTTTAATGGAGGAGATGGAGGAACAGAAGTGAGATAAACTTAGAAGGTACAAGGACTTCAGATTCTGGCTGATCCTGCATGAACACAGTAGAGCAAGTCCTGCTGGAATATTCCGAGACCATAGACCCAAGTTCCCAGCAGTGGGGCCTTGGTAGGGATGCCCTTGACTTCAGAAGTGAGGTCAGGCTCCTTGGCAGAACCTAGGGACTCTCCTGTCCTATCCTGTGGGGTCCAGGATGGTCCTAAATGGGCCTGAAAATGGACCCTGCTCTAAGTAAAGTACTCCTCTGGCTCTCTTCCTGGGGGCCTTCCCAGCGTGAATCAGGAGGACCAACTTGCCCTTGCAAAGGGACCTGAACTGGAACTCCTCACCAGAGAGTCACCTCCCCCTAAAGAGGGTAAGTCCCTTCTTAAGGGGATTCCTGCACTTCTTCAATGGATGGAATTCTTTCTCTTTGGGGAATCTCAGATTTCTGAACAATGCTTCTGTGTACCAAAGCTTTCATCCTGATTAATCTGGAAGAAGGACCCTTTGAGTTTTCCAGTTTCTTCATGAAGTTATGCCCTGTTCTTCATCAAAGAGTCTGCTGGTCTATGAGCTGACCCAGTCGTTGTAGGAATCAGCTCACGTTGCGTGCGTCTCTTATCAGCCTGCACACTACATGCCTTGAATCCTGAACACTAAATGCCCTTCTTCTCCATGAGGGTCCCAACCAGAGATAGAATCCGTGTCGGATGACTACTCATAGGCATGGGCGGGGTTGAGGGAACCAATGAGAGATGGCATCCCTCTGCTAGCGTCTCAGGGATTCATCACACCACTTCCCCTCCCAGAACTGAAAAGGCAGGGGAAATATCCAGGGCTCACGGGGCCCCGATTGTGAGCTGGAGCCATGGAAGCTGAAGTCCAAAAGAAAGGCAGCCACTGGTTGGAGGAAGGGGACTAAATACCCCAACCTCTCTCCTCTTGTCTATCATCTGCTGGTAACTCTCATTGGGTCCATCAACTGGTTCTTTTGCCCTCTGTCTTCCAGATGCATATAAACAAATGATCCTCCCTCTCAGAGCACAGAACCAGGGGCAAAATGCTAGAAAGAGTGGATCTTTGGAGGCAAACGAAATCAGGCTGACAGCAGGATGTGAGTGGGTGTGCTATTTCTTGGTTTACGCTCAACTACGAGGATTGACAGTTTCTGGTATATAGAGCAATGTATGGTTCTCTGCCACTGGGGTCCTCTGCACTGAGCTGGCTCCTGTAGATCTGGAGCCTTTTAACCTTTTTAGTATAGTTCTACTGCCTGACCCAGTCATAAGGAGATTCTCTCCAGGCTGCTCCCAATACACTGCCCTTTCTGCCCTATCTGCCACTGTCGCCGTCACAGCTACCCTTCCTGATCCAACTCGTGCTTCTCTCAGGTTCCCACTGACACAGATCTCGCTGCTGTGCCATCAGCGCCACACCTGCTGCCCCTGACAACAATGGAGATTAGAAATCAAGTGCCTAGTACGTTTTGCAGTAAAATTATCCCTGGTTCTTAATTTTCACCGGAACATCGTTCTTTGGCTGTGGTTCTCAGCACAATGAAAGCCACATGTAAGAGGGTGAGACTAACCCATGGCTCAGAAGTCTGGCAAGGGTACAGGGATCTGGACTCTCAACCCAGAAATGGTCTCTTCATGAACGGTAACAGGAATTATCTAGCATCTCGGAAATGTCTACAGTCTCTGTCGCATGTCCTAGTGTGGGGGGGAGGCAGATGTCCCGTGCAGTCTCTCTCCTGGCATCTCTTTGCCATTTTCGTGCCCAGTGGCTCCTGAAGCATTTCTAACAGCCAACCACTGGCATCTTATTGTTTGAGGCCGGAACTCAAGGTGTGGTCAGTATAGACGTGAAGTATAAATACCTTAACCAATGACTGGTAGCTGCAGGGGTATAAATACTCCACCTCTCTCACCGCCATGAGGCCAACTTGGGATGATTTATGTGGTCTCCCGAGCTCGCCTGTAGACCTGAACACGTTACCCTCTGTGGGACCAGGCTTGATACTAAGGCCTCAATGCCTTCTTGCCTTCCTGGTCCCATTTCCTTGCTCCCTGACTGATGGGTCCGGAGGCCACTTCCTAATAAGGTCCCCTCCGAGATCAGGCCAAAGTTAAGGCGGTAGGCTACCTAGGTTTCTCACGTGATTTTTTTTGCTTGGAGTGTAGCACTTTGGAAATTGTCAGGAGCGGATGTAACTGTTAAACTCAGTTTCCTGAATTTTAATATGGGCCTAACGCCTTTAAGACAGAGGCAGAGATGGGCTTTAAACTTGGAATTCTCCAGATCCTGGCATCAAACAACAAGTGTGACGGGGTTGAGAGGAAAACAGAAGTGAAGACAGAAAGAGGAGATGACAAAATTGCCGACTAGAATACCAAATAATCCTAATTCCAAGGGAGCCCAGGCTGTGACTGACTCTGGCTCCTTATGCTGGGCTCATCCCCCCACCAGGTAGCTAAAAAGCCTGTAAAGTAAGTTGAATAAACCAGGCGAGATTTTCTGCATGTAGGAAGGAAGCCTATGGTAAATTCTACTGGAAAGCAGGTCTTTAAAAAGAACACTACAAAACAAACAAATAATACCACTCATCTCAGCATCTAAGGATGACTTGCTTAATTACAGCCATACACTAGTGCATTCACTCTGAAAATTCATCAAGCTCTAAACTTATGATTTGTGCACTTTTCTGTATGTATGGGATAAAAATTTACTGTAAAGAAAAAACATAGACATAAAAATACTGACTTGGGAATTCTGCCCACAATCCTATTGCTGCTAAAAAGAAAAAAATAGGGTCCAGGATTCAATCATGGAGAAGCGGGTAAGACCTCACGTGCCTCCTTCTCATGCCACTGGCCCATGCTTTGCGATAGCTTTCCCTCTCTGTCCCCCTTTTCCAAGGTCAACCGACTTAGGGTAGAAATAAGGGGGATGCAGAAAAGACTTGTTTCTGCCTTAAATAGATAGCTTGGCCTCTGTCCTTTCCCAGACACCAGCAAAGACTTCAACTTCGAAATCTCCTCCTTGATGACAAAGCCTGTGGTCCCCCGGCCATTGGGGGAGGCTGCCATTTCTTTCTCCTGAAGCGCCGTCCTCCCTGGTAACCAGACGCAATGGCTGAGAACTAGCCGGGCATCTGTTCATGAGGCCATAAATCAGGAGGCCTCAGATGGGGTCAGGCCTGGTCAGATTGCTGATGGCATTAGGGTAACGAATGGGGAGTGGGGTGTTTATATTAGTTTTGGCTCTCGAGTTGAGGGGAAAATGCCAGCGTTTAGCTTCGTGATAAACTCAGCCCCAACACATCCCGGGTCAGCAATTTATGTTTTAAAGATCCCTTGGGAGGAGCCGGGGCGGAAGCTCCCTGGGAAATCATGGCCACCTGAGCAGGCCTGCCCTGATGTGGGAGGTGGATGAGGCGAGACACGGATGGAGGGAGGGGGGCTGGACAGGGGACTGGAGTGGAGACCGGGCAAAGGTGCTTGTAGGGAGGATGGGGGATGCCTGTGTGAAATAAAGGGAGAAGCAGAAACAGGCGGGGAGAGCCTCAGATCCCAGTGCAGATAAGGGCTCAACTCTATAGGGCCTCCCGGGAAAAAACTGCCCATTCGGGAAGCTCCACGGGGATAGCAATGGCCAGGCCCTTGGACCACCCCCCGCCCAACTCTACTCAGCCATCAGCTGGGGTGACCTGGGAAGACCATGGAGACAGCATGGGTGCCGTGATGGGTTGCAAAAGCACTGCTGCTATGCGCTCTCCTACGACTGAACAGCAAGTTCTTTCTTGAAGGGGGATGGACATCCGTGGCTGTCACATGGAGATCTCCTTACTCGCACTTCCCCTTCCAAGAATTCAAGTTCTTTGGAGAGTCTGGCTGATGCATGCAGGAAAAGTGCCCATTTTAATGTGACCCTTGTAGAACACGTGGTACCTGTAGCTCTTTTACAACTGTATCTGCAAACCTAATGGCAGGTGTAATTTGAGAGGTACCTTAATCACCTCAAACAGCTGCAACCCCCTTATAACTCTTTGAAAAGCCAAAACTCAAAGGGGCTGACGTTATGTATCTAGTAAACCTTAGTGTCTCCAAGTGTCTGCTCTGTCGACCCAAAAAGCATAAGAGGGGGGATGGGAAAGAGCCAGTAAGGTTACCTGTTGGTTGAGGTTGCCCTCAGAAGTGTCAAATCCCCAGTGCTTTCAGGCTGGTGCTGAGTGCTGGCTTAGCCCAAAGCCAAGCAAGGCGGAGAAAGGTAACAGGCAAAGAGGCAGAGACTCCAATGCTCGTTGTAGCCAGCTGAACTGAACCCAAGACAGAGTGACAGATTGCATTTTCCAAAAATGATCACAATATTTCCTGTCCACTTTGCCAAGCCCACTCAATAGCTGGGATCTACATCCTCCCCCCTGGAGCCTAAACCAGGCTTTGCGGCTGCCTCGACTGATCAAATATGGCAGAAATGACCATGTGTCTTCCAAGACTACATCACAAAAGAGGACACAGCTTCCATCAGGCACTCTTTTAGGATGCTTGTTCTTGGAAACTGCAGCCATGCTGTGAGGAAGCCCAAGCATCCCTGAGGAGAGGCCCATCTGGTAAGGAACCAATACCCAGCACCAACTCACCAGCTATTTGGGGTATGGGGAAAGAATCCACTTCCAAGAGTGCTCAGGCAAGTTGTCCCAACTGATGACATGGGGAACTGTTGTCCCCACCCCCATCCCATGTCCAAGCAGATCCATGGACAAAATCAATGGCTTCTGTTTCTTCATGGCATTCAGTCTGGGCAAAAGATACAAAGAGCATCCCAGCTCTGAAACACCAATTGTGAGGTCTGGGAAAAGACTATCTAATTTTATAGATGAATAAAGGTTCAGAGAGGTGAAGTCATATGCCTGAAGTCACAGGACTAGTAAGAGAACAAATATTCAAGCCCACATCTGCCTGACCCTAAACCCTGTACTTCCCTATGCTACTAACTAATCTCATCATTGACTGTCTTCATGAGCTTTCCAAACAGAGGTCAGTCAACCCCACATTCAGTACACAAAGTACTTTCTGGCCTCTCGAGCAAGTATTCTTAGGACATACAAGATATGAAAGACACTCTCCCTCTCTGCAGACTTCACGTTACGGAGAGGGGGCACCACCATCTCTGGTTGCTCAGTCTCAGAGTTAGACACGGGGTTGCTGAGAAAAGCGTGTGTGCTTCATAGAACTGTAAATCAGAGGCACTTACTGTTCATGACAGAAGATAAGCAATGCCTGCCCATCTCCTAGCTGAGCCTTCATTTTCTTGGCTGTAAAATGGAGATAAGAAACTTGCCCAAGTCTATGCATCCTGGAAGGACGATTGGTTCAAATCCTGACCCCCTAATCCATTGCTCTCCCTACCACATCCGAGCTGCCCCCAATGCCAAGTAGAAAGGATATGCCAGTAATCTGAAACTTATTTCTACCCTGAGCCCCCAAAGATCTCAGCCTATAGCTTGCTAGCAAATCCTGTGGACCCTTGTTGCTGGCTCAGACCCCAGAGTTGGTCCCCTTCTAGCATACATTCAAGTCCCTACAAGCACAGGCACCTTGGTATCGTCAAGATGGAAGCTAGCCCACCTGAATGCTGTGTGATGGTGAACAAGACACACTCCTTCTCTGGGATCCTGTAGTCTTTACAGATGAAGGTGTGTTCGTTCATCAAGGGGCAGGACCTTTGCTGGTATCAGACGGTGGTTATGGGCTCTGCACTGAGAAGCACGGAAAGGAAACATAATCCACAAGCCAGGAAAACTCATAAGGATGGGACATGGGATGGTACCAAGGAAACTAGGTAATGGCCGATGACACGCTGGTAGTGTCCATCCCAGGCTCACAGGTACCTTGGAGAGAAGCAGACCCAACTCTTGGGGGCCATGTAAGTGGGAGGCCAGGTCAGTGACCCATCCTGGGATCAGGAATGAGACAGAGATAGGCCAGCCAAGAAATAGGGAGCTGTGTTGATTAGTGCCTGAGGCCACAGGTTTGGTGTCAGACCCTAGCTTGCCTCTTATCTGCTAGGAGACCTTGGGTGAGCTACTTGAGTCCTTTTCCCCCCAATCTATAAAATGGGGATAAGGTTACCCAACTCTGAACACTTGAAGAGAACCTGTGTAATCACACCAAGTCCTTATTAGTGCCTAGCATGCTGAATGCTGAATAAACTCTCTTGATAAGACTGCAACCGTCTGCTTGTTCATGGCTGCTACTACAATAGACTGTGACAAGGGCCCCTGGAAGGTCACAGGCTGAGTTTCCTAGGAAATGGACTGAAGTGAAGTTTAGAGGGTGACCTTGGGATCAACCCCTGTGGAAGGGGGGAGAATTGATCTCCAGTGTGAACCCAATGACAGTGTTGGCCAATCCCATGGGAGCCCTGGAATGACCCTTCTGAGGTATCCTGGGATGGTTTGGCCAGGCCTTTATACCCCTGCACAAGCATGTCACTGGTTGTGGGCTACACAGGGAAGAGCATGACCTTGGGTTAAGCAGCTCTCTGCAACTGATGTGATCTATGAAAGGCGATCTGCATGGTACCTCCCAGATATTTGGAGGTGGGGTGGAGCAGGGAAGGCTTCCTGGAGGAGGTGGCATCTGAGCTGAGCTCTTAAAAGTTCTGTGAATAGGAGTTGGCCAGGTGAAAGATCTTGGAGGGAGAGTCTAGACAAAGACATCACAAGTGAAGAATAGAGGGAAGGTGGGGGAAGAAAGCAGATACCAGTCCCACTGATGTCCTTGGACATACAAAGCGCGTTCCTATTTCAATCCTCTGCCCTGGGAACACACTTCTCTTAGACACCTGCGTGGCTCACTTCCTGTCCACATCCAGGAAGGCTTCCTAAGGAGGCTGACGGCTCCCTAAAATGGCCCCTGCTGCACTCCAAGCCTTACCCTGCTGGACTTCCCAGCTCTCATTGTTCCCTGATAGGGAGGTAGTTCTGTCTTCTGTGATGCTCGTTTCTCCCCCCAGAATAGGAAACTTCCCAGGGACACTGCCTTGGGCACTCACTTTGTGTTTTCAGCATCCCCAGCACACACACTTGGCTGCAGTCAAGGGCTTTGCCCGAGTGAGGGAAGAGATTGGAGAAAAGCAAGGGCCAGGTGGTAAGATGAGATGAAGTCATGTGCGGGGAACTTGGCGTGGAGGATCTTGTTTAGAAAACACAGTTCAATATGATGCATCGCCAGGTGCATTGACAACTGGAATGGATGTCCTGGGGAGGACAGAGTGGCCTTCCTCCCGGAGTCCTGGAGGGACAGGGACTTGCTCTGCAGCTGACGAGGTCCATCTGCCTGTCTCCGGGCCAGATGGCACCTTAAGCCATCCCAGGTGTGGACCGTGCCAGACTCCCCAGAGAAGGCCCTTTCGGAGGTCTCTCATCAGCTTGCCTTGAAGTCTCACACCTTCCCGGGCAGGATGTTCCTTTATTACAAACTCCCCAACTGATTGTTCTCAGGACCAAGCCCTTTGATGGTTTTATTGTCCCTAAATTCACACCAGGCCCCAATAACTTCAGAGCAGGTAGAGAATGCAGAGCAGGGAGGGTGCGGGAAGTGAAGGGCCCAGGATCAAGGCAGGAGATTGCAACCTATAAATCTGGGGGCACAGACTTGCCTCTGAAGGCTTCCACGTGTGGGGCGGGGCAGCTCCTGCAATCTCCGGCCCCGGATGCCAGGGCTAAGTGGATCAAGGTGGTCCTGCTCCTTCCAGGGCTCCTGTGCGCACCTGCTTCGGCTGCATGGGAAACGGTTGGTCCATGCAGCCAACTGCTGCTCTGCCCAGCAATGACCAGCTCTAGAACCGAGTGTCATTGGAGACTTGAATCGGCGAGGCTTCATATTGGGTCCCACACATCCAGCTCGTGCTGGGACCAGCTTAGCCGACTTGCTGACTCAGGGTCTGTCTGAGGGATCCCAGACTGAGAGAAGAATTTGGGTACAACCACGTTTGCTAATTTTCCTCCCTTCTCTGTCACATTTCCCCATTCCGTTATGCTTTCTGGAGTGACCGCCCATTAAAGGGGCCTGTTAATAATGTGACCACCTTTGACATTAAGGTTTATCCTATTGGGAACCTCTCAAGAAACTGCTTAGACCAAACCTCAGGATTGTTCTCTAAGAAGGAAGCTGGGGGTATTTAACCACTAACCCGGGTCTTTCATCGGCTGGGAGGATCACTCTGGGCGTTAACTTATCAACACTTCTGGATCGTTCACGATTATTGTGGCCAGAGAAAGCCCTCAGGCAGAGGTGCAGGAGCTTTAGAAGTTGGGGGGCAGGCATCAGCATGAAGGCCACAGGACGAGAGCGGTCCACTGATGTTGTAGGTAAATTTCAGGGTGGGCCAAGAGGGTGTAGGGAACGTGTTCTGCATTCAGAAACTTGGGTTGATGAGGTCTTGCGTAGGGGTCCAGCTCCATGAACTCCAGCTTGGGCTTGGAGTTTAGCAGCCTTCATTTATTCAGCCAACAAATATTGAAGCAACTGCTATGTTCCGGCACTGTTCAAGGTACTGAGATTGTAGACCTAAAGAATATCGGTGCTATCTCCTATCTTCAAGAAATAGCCCTAATTTTCCTCACCCAATAGTATATAGTCACGCTTCATCATATCGCCCTGCTTGGCCTCCATAGATACTCAGACAAACAAGAAAATATCAAAGGTGGCCTGCAGCTGATTAGGCTGAGATCTGAAGAAGAGGAAGCCAGATAAGTCAACAGCAGGGGTGAAGAACGTTCCAGGTCAAGGGAGCAAAGAGGAGGGGAGGGTAAGACGCGACTGGGTTTGGCATCAAACTGCAGGAAAGCCAAATCTGGCTGGCGGAGGGTGGGTAGGAGATGCCTTTGGAAAGGACAAAGGGAGCTGGGTTGTACAGGACTTTGTAGGTTAGAGAAGGGAGTTTAGCTTTTATTTTTAGGCCAGTGGGAAACTAGTAGAAGCATTAAGATGAGATTTTAAAACGTTATCACCATAGATGAAGCCACCTGGCCTTCCTCCATTCTCTCTAGAATAGTCAACAGGAAGGAAGTGGGCAGATTCAGGGTATATTTGAGAGTCTGTGACTTGCGGATGGATGGGATATGGGAAGAGAACTTTGTAAGCTAGAATTCTCAAATCTGTTCGTTTGGTCTTTCAGAAAGTAAGGGAGAGACGGAGTTAAAAGGGAAAGTGTCTTATTTAGGGCAATTCCCAGTGCTAAGCTAGGGCTGACATCACTTCTCAACTCTACGTTCAGTGATACCCAATGGATAGGCTGAAACTGGTTGGGCGTGGAAGTATTTACACCAAAGAATTTGGCAAATGCCGTAAATCAGGGCCAGTTGCTCACCACTTTCCAGAACACCACGGATATGCCTCTGAAAGAGGAGGGTGGGAAGGAGAATTGGCAGGGAGAGCCTCAGCCTCCGAAGCAGAGCTGACGAAGTATTAGTTAACCCAATAGGGAGCTCGAGCAAAGATTGTGAGACCCTTCTAGTAGCCAGAAAGGGCGAGACCCCAGTCCCCCTGCCTTGCTCCGTCATTGCCAATGAGCGGCCCAGGAAGAGCACGATCTCAGCTTGATCCCAAATCTGTCAGCTAAACCACGTTTCTGCAGCTGAACAAAAATCTCTTTTTTTTTAAAGAGATCTGGGAGGTACATCTCCATGGCGGGTCTGCTCTGCATATGTGGGAGGGGGAATCGGTTTCTGTCAAGCGAGACGCACACGTACACAGACCTACTCACTAGGTCCTGCTACTAGACAAATGGGTATCAATTCCCACTTCCGTATCTCCACGTCCTATCTGGACCAGACCTATTTCATTTCCTTCCTGCGTGAGTCACAGTCTGTTCTTTTGCATCCTAGGGAGTTCAGCCAGTGGAGGCAGGAGCAGGAGATCAGAATGTGACAGAGGTGGGGTCATTGACGGATGCCAACAGCAGAACTTTCGTACCTGCTATTCCCTCTGTGGAGGCGTTTGCCCCAGATATTAGCGTAGTTTATGCTTACTTCAAGTCTTTACGCATGAGACCTTTCCTAGCATATCTTAAATTGCCACCCTACCTGCATGCCCCTGCTCCGCCTCTACCCATGTTCCTGCTTTATTTTTCTTCATAGCTCTTATCACTAACTGAAATTGCGTATGTTTGGCTTACTTGTCTCCCCCAGTATGGGGAGTAGGAGCTTGGAAGGTGAACACGGCAAGGATGGGATTTCATTGTGTTCACTGCTGCGTCCCCAGCACCCAGAGCAATACCTGATGCAGAGCTCTGGCACTGAATAAGTCAAAGCAGGCACTACGTGAGAGGTGCCCTGGATGTGTGCCTTCTACACTTGTATGGCCCAATAGGGTGGTCCCATCAGCAAGGTCCCAGGCAGGGGGGAAATGCCAGGGAATTTAATACAGAGAATCCCTTTCAAAGCCCCTAAATTGTTGCTGGAGCACACAGGGTAAGGCGAGACAACCCAGGGATGACCAATAGCTGGGGGGCCCCTGCTGCGGAGGATGGAGGGCAGGAGAGGTGGCCTTAACCTCTTCCTTTGGTTGGAGCCATTGGGCTGAATCTGCAAAGGCACTGGATTTCCCCAGCGGTGGCTGGTGGCCAGGGAGGGATGGAGCTGGCGTCAGGACCTGGAAATAAGAACAAGGCAGCACCTGAGGAAGAGAGGGAGGGATAGAAATAGCCTGGTTCTCCTTCTCTCCTCTGCTCCCATTGGATGGACCCAAACCAAAGCCAGCTGCCAAGGAGCCTAAGGAAATCTGCAGCTGTCTTTACAAGCTGAGCAGAGGGAAGGGTGAGAAACTGGTGGAAAGGCAAACAGGTAATGAACAGCAAAGCTGTGCTGGCCTCGCACACAGTAGGTATTCAGGTATTTGAAGACTGGCACTTTCTATCCTCTCAGGGAGGAACAGAACGGAGCAGACCTCTAGGGATGGAGGGGAGAGGCCATGAGGGCCCAGGGAGATGGAAAGTAGCCTCTGTTACTGACAGTCTTCTGACTCCTAGCAAGCCCAGACATCTCATTTCTTGTCCCTAGATTTTGAGATCCACACCCTTTAAAAAAAAACAACAACAAAAAAAAACCCTCTCTCCCCTCTACTTTTATTTATTTTTTTATATAAATTTATTTTATTTTATTTTTACTTTTGGCTGTGTTGGGTCTTCGTTGCTGCACGCAGGCTTTCTCTAGTTGCAGTGAGCGGGAGCTACTCTTCGTTGCAGTGCGTGGGCTTCCCATTGCAGTGGCTTCTCTTGTTGCGGAGCACAGGCTCTAGGTGTACGGGCTTCAGTAGTTGCAGCACGCAGGCTCAGTAGTTGCGGCATGCAAGCTCCAGATGCGCAGGCTCAGTAGTTGTGGCACACGGGCTCAGTTGCTCCGCGGCATGTGGGATCTTCCCGGACCAGGGCTTGAACCCGTGTCCCCTGCATTGGCAGGCGGATTCTTAACCACTGCGCCACCAGGGAAGCCCTCCCCTCTACTTTTAAAAACTGTGAGCTGGCTTGAGTGAATGTTTCTAGTGCCCAGAAAAGTCTTGATTGGAACGGTTTCTGACTCCAGAAAGGCAGCGCTTGGGCGGGGATACCCTCTTGCTCAATAACCTTCTATGCCTCACCACTACCTTCAGGATCAAGTCCATTCTTTTTCCTGAAAGGCCTCCAATATGGCCTGTAGAGGGTCAACTCAGTGGTCTAAGATAAGCGTGTATGATTGCTAGTGGGATTCGTCTAGGTGTGTATTTTGGTGTCAGCTGGGCTCGCTCATCATCTCTCATCAGCTGGGGTTGCGTGGGCAGCTCTGGGCTTTCTCATGTATTTGAGGATCAACTGGCTATAGGTTGACCTTGGCTGGGACAGCTGGTCCTCACGGTCACTCTCTAGCTTTAGGTTCATTCACATGGTGGTAGCATGTCTACTCCTTAGACTCCAGCTAAAGTAGTAGATGCCTTAGTGTGCCACTCAGATCACCTCCCTCAGGACTGAAACAACCCCCCCAGGTGCTGTGAGTTTGGGCTGCTAATGGCTTACAGATCCATTGTCCTCTGGGAACTGGCTTCTGGCCATAGAGAGCCGCTTCCCCCCAACATCTGCTACCTTCTCAGGGGCAACCTACATTCAATGCCTAGTCTGCGAAGGGCACAAAGCTCATCTCTTCTCCACTTTGAAACTGGAATGGCCTTTCAGACTTGTCCCAAGGCTCCCCGTGGGGCCCACTGAGGCCTCTGCAGCAGCATGTCAGTTCAGTTTCCCCCAGAAGAAGACCACCCCTTCTTCCCTGGCTTCCACAGGTGCTACCGCTAAATGTTCTCCCCAGGAAACCCACCTGCATGCGAATCCCAGGAAACTCAGCCTACAGCACGTGATTTTCTTACTAACAGGTCGAAGAGTTTGACACCCGTCCTTAACACTGACCAGACTACCACTAGTTACATGTAAACAAACACCTCTCCGGGGGAAAAGTTCTGATTTGCCAATTTCCAATTTCCATGGTGTAAATACTCCCACCATGCCCAACTTCAAATTATCATCCTGAAGTCACCGAATGTGGAACTGGGACGAGAGGGGCAAGATGGGCTTATAGGTCGGTAGGGAGTCAGCCCCAGGACCCTGCCTCCCCACACACGTGTGCGTATGTAATTAAACAAGTATCTTGGAGCAATACCTGCCCTTACTATACGGAGTGATGCTGATTTTTCTATCCTTTCACTTTTTATTTTAAAGCGTGTCTCAAGTCACGGATTTAAGGCCTCTGATGGGTCTTGGCCGCGGTCTGAAATGCGTGCGTTAGGAGTGTGTCCTGCTTGGCAGAGCGAACAGCAGCTAAAGGCTGGAGGGAGGGAGTGTTTGGGGACCGGAATCTTCCTGCCCCTCTAGGGTGATCCAAGAGTTCTTAATTCAGGAGGTGGGGAGGGTAGGTTGGGCGGAGAGTTAGTTTGTTTTGTTTTGTTTTCAAACATTGAAACGCTTACAAAGCCTCCTTACTTTTCTTGGTATAAGCCCCACTACAGAACTGGTTCCCGCTGGACAACCTAATTCTCCCCACTTGCAGACACACTTCTCAGGGCTTTATAAGACTGAAATGCAGATTTAGTTCCCAAAAAGTACTCAAGACTCTCTCTCATCCAGTACCTCCCCCTCCCCCAGCTTCATAGAACTCTTGGGTTCTTCCAACACCATGGGTTAGGCCATCAAGCCAGGAGTTTGTTGGATAAATAAAGCCATATTCCGCCATGAATATCCTGGCGTTGATTGAAGTCACCTCCCTCATGATGGTGTAAGGCTTTCGGTACCTCCAACAATTGGCCAGCTGGCTACAGCAGGGCTCAGTTCAGCTGGAGGCGTGTCAATTGGCTTGTGCAAACTGGAGAAACTGGACACCAACCTGGAGATGGGCTTCTTGTGAGCAAAGTCTGGCAAGACTGGGTCTGTGTTCTTGCTTGGCCACGACCTAATGGCCTTAAACTGGAACTCTCTGCCCTGAAAACCAGGGTCCCAAGAAGGAGCAAGAGTTTGAGACCCCAAAAGAACAGGGGTGAACATTTGGGCATTACAGCCCTGGGGTCGATTGGAAACCAGCGCCTTTCCACGGCACGTGGTTGGATCTGAGCGCAACACCCAAGGGGCAATAGCTGACCTGAGCTAGCTAGGTAGGAATGTAACTCGTTCCCAGCCCAAGGCAGTCCACCAACTACAGCCCTCACTTTAGCTGTTTGCAGTTGGTTAGAAATGGTGCGGTCCCGGGGAAGTTTCTCTCTTCCCGGGCAGCTGAGCCTCCTCTGTCTCTTTGAAGATTATGGGGCTTTAGCCTGCCTTTAAAGTGAATTTTTCCCCCTGTGTTTTATTATAATTAATGACCAGAAAACTCTTCTCTCTTTTCCCCCTCCTTTATCTCTTAAATATGTTGCTTTCCTCTTTAAAAACGCAATATTTCTTTTAACCCAGGATATGGATGAACTTGTCCCTAGCAGGGCAGGCCAGGCTTCATCTGTCAACTTGATTATGCAAAGCCTCTGTCTTCAGCTGGCATCTGAGGTGGATTTCAAAGCCATGACTCATGTGTGCTTCCAGGCTTAGGACTGGAGAGCGACCTCCACAGTGAGCTCTCCACACAGGTTTCCCTTCTTGAGAGGTTTCCTCCAAGGCCCCGGGTGGCTAAATGATTCAGAAGACTCTTTGAGTACACACGCGTGTAGACACACAACCACACAGCGTACAGTTCTGCCGAACTGAGCTGCTTTTCTGTCAGTGGTGTTTCAGAGCCATCTCTCTTGGCTACAAGAGACACATCTGCAACAGCTCAGACGACTCGGGGATTCAGTGGATAAATGTGCAAAGATGTAGGTAATAAGCACTAGATTATTTCCAGTTTTCTAAAATGCTCTATGGGACGTGCATTCATCAGAACAATAGACAGATGTCCTCAATATTAAGTGCAAAATAGCAGAATTCAGAAGAGTAACAACATGCATGCCCACGTTTATGTGCACAGAATAGATCTAAAACAAAGTTTCTCAGTCTCAGCAGTAGAGGTATTGGGGGCTGGATAAGTCTTTTTGGGGTGCTGTCCTGTATGTACAGTGTAGGATAATTCACAGCATCCCTGACCACTATCCGCTGACGTCAGTAGCAACCTGCAGGTGTATCTCCAGGCATTGCTGAATGTAGGATAGGATAGTGGTTCTCAGCGGGGGTGATTTTTGCCCTGGAGACAAAGATATATACCAAGATATCAATAGTGAATTCTTCCAGGTAGCGGAATTGGGGGAGGAGGCTATTTTACTAATTGACTTTTTAAAGTTGTGTTGCTTTGGTTTGGGGAGGGGGGAGATGCTGAGACAAAGTTTACATACCCAATTTAATAAATATAATTTAAAAACTAAAGGCCGGGTATTTAAAATTCAGAAAGCCCGTGTACTTAAAGGTTCTTGCTGACACTATTAGTACCCAAGTGTATATATTACTTTGATTTAGGAACATGATTTACATACTGAACCCTGTGCATAGATAGGACCCGTGAAGTTTTTACTTAGGGCATAAGTGTTCTGAACATGAGGCAAAGTGAGTGTGCACGTCCTTCGTTAGTCATACTGTGCACTTAACAAAAGCTTAATTTGGGTGGAGGAGCTTTTGCAACGTTGAATCTTTTACATAGTCTCTACAAAGTACCATCATTTCATCTTCATTGTTTGTTCCCTAGGTGGGGTGCGGTTTCCCATCAATACAGTGAAGAAAGTGACGTGTTTGCTGTGTCTCCAGCAGGACCCCTGAGTGCGAGGAGAGGTACAGGAATAAAACCAGGCAGAGGCCCCGTCCACACAGCACACCCAAGGTATCTTTAAGGAGGCCTCTCTTCCCAAACCACTCCTTGAAAGGATTCCTGTAATCTCGGGAAATATATCCAGGATCATGCCTCAAACTGGCTTTGATCCATGATTTGAGAGATTGTAAAAATCCAGAGGCCAGAGCCCCACTCCTGGGGACGATGATTTCACTGGGTCTGGAGCGGGGCCCAGGCCTCTGGACGCTTTGAAAGCATCCTGGGGGATTCTAATGTAACCATACCCGATTTCTTGTGGACCATTTTCTGCCCGAGCCCGTGGTTAGAGGCCCTCTGTGATAAATGAGGGGTGGAATTGAAACCACAATAAAATATTCTTCCACTATGACAAGCCACGTTGAGGATGCCCGGGTTGGAAGTTTTACAGGTGGGCCCCATGGCCTTTGGCCATCTCGGAAGATGGATCTAGGTTGAGGGGCTGACCCACGCATGCTGTGCAGTCAGCAACAGCAAACGTGCTTCTGGAGGGTTTGCAGACCCCGTATCTGAGCCATGTGGACGAATTGCCAGCTGAATTTGATCAAAAGCACAGAGATCTAGAGGTCCAAACCTTCCAGGCCCAGGGTTTCTCAGTTATTGAGTACTAAGCTTCTCTGGGCCTAAAATTGTGCTCCGTGGGAGGGAGGGCTGTGACAGATGGAGACACAGGAGGTCTCCGCTCAAAGCCAGTGATGAATCCCGTGCCCTGCCCCCCACCATCCTGCCCATTCCTTAAGGCCCAATTCTAATCTCATCATTAGAATTAATGCTGAGCACATTATGAGCACATCATTACATCAGCCGTTGAGAATACAAGTGCAAGATCTCTCAGCAAGGTCACGTCACCGTCTGGCTTTGGACAGGCCTGGGTTGGTAAACAGAGTTCCCTGAGGCTCCTCCTCACCCATCCTTTGTGAAATGGAGCAAATACCTACACACAGGAGTCTGATCCGTGGTAGGCAGTGACAAGGACAAGAGGGGAAACACTGCCGAGATCCAAATAGTCAGGGTTTCAGTTAATGGTAATAGACCAGTGCTAACGTCTAGCTTTTGTAAGTGCCCTGGTGACGTAAGACATTAACACTAGGGGAGGCTGGGTGAAGGGTATACGTATTTCTGTGCTATTTTTGCATGCCCGGTCACAGGGGAGGCACAGGCGGCTGGCATGGGTTAGGACCACGGGGTTCGTGTCCCAACTCTGCCACTGACAGCTGGGATTTTTTTTTTTTTTTTTTTTTTTTTTGCAGAAACAGAATGGGGAGGTTCCCTAACCCTTCACCTCAGTTTCTCCATCTGTAAAATGGTGATAATAGAACCTACCTAGTGGAATCGTTTTGGATTAAATGGCATTACGTAAAGGGTTTGCACACTGCTGCCACACAACTGCTTTTTTAGAACCAACTACTGCTATTTCTTACTGTGTAATTGGTATTTGCCAATCAAACCATGTAATTCAGATCCTCAGATACTGGTTGGATGCCGTTTTCTAGTCTGGGTATCACAATGCTTTACCTGTGAGTGGCCAGATGGTGTCTCTGGCTCACGCCTCTCAACAGTGGCCTGAGACACACCTGACTTCTGGGCAGCCCCTGGCATCCTGCCCACACTGAGGCATGACTGAGTTTCTCTCCCATGTCCATCTCACTGAGGGGTCATTGGCCTGAAACACAGTTCTAATGGTGCAGAACTCTTCTGGGGAAGTATCTCTTATTAGCTAAGGTCACTCTACTCTGAATTAAGTCAATTTAGAGCGCTCTTAGAAAGAATAAGGGATGTTCCTTGTAACCTTTGTTGTAATAGGTTGTTCCCAATTTCCTCCTAAGTGCCCATGAAGAGGAGATGACTTATATAATGGTAATCCTCACTATGGGCCCCCATTTGCTGCCGCCAAAATGAGGCAGATTAAATGTACACACTACTGTATATAAAACAGATAACCAACAAGGACCTACTGTACAGCACAGGGAACTCTATCAATATCTTGTAATAAATGATCATGGAAAGGAATCTAAAAAAGAATAGATATATATGTATAACTTAATCACTTTGCTGTACACCTGAAACTAACACAGCACCGTAAGTCAACTATATTTCAAAAAAATAAATTTTAAAAATGTACCGATGTGGAGTGATGGCTAAAACACATTAGGTAAAAATGTGATGTACTATGCAGCCTACAATCTTTATGTCAAAAATTAAAGGCATGTATTTAAGCATATATTTGTAGGAAAACACATAGAAAAAGATCCAGGACAGTGCTATATAATAGAACTTTAGATAATAATAGAAATCTATATATACCTCTGCTGCCTGGTGCCACAGCCACTAGTAACACACACCGTTGAGCACTTGAAATGTGGCCAGTGTGGCTGAGGAATTAAGTAGAATTAACATTGAAATGGAAATTGCCTCATTGGCTACTGGGTACCATATTGGATGGCAGAGGTCTAGAAGGTAGAGAGCAAACTTAATAATGGCATTGGGGCAGGAGAATAGGAGTCACAGGGCTTTCCCTCTTTTTATTTGGCTTATTTAGGAAATATACTACAGTACTACATTACATAAATGAACATTCTTCTACATGTAGTGTGGTGCCCTGGATTGGATCCTGGGATAAAAAAAGGACAGCAGTGGAAACACTGAAAATTTGAATAAAGTCTGGAGTGAGTTACTATTAACGGACTCTTTTTTTAGTTCTGACGAATGTTCCATTGTGATGTAAAACATTAGGGGAAGCTAGGGGAAGCGTGTATGAGGTATGATTCTCTGCACTACCTTTGTAACATTTCTGTAATCCTAAAACTATCCCAAAATAAAGCTTATTTTAAATAATACTGATAAGTTTGCTCAGTCTTTCCTAGATGTTAAAAAATCAGACACAACTTCTCTGATCAAGGAAAAGAACACACACTTGAACCCTTGTTGGTTCTGGGCTCAGGACATTTTGGAACCCTTGACTAATAGGGGGTAAGCTGTTCAGCTGCTCAGGAGCACGATGGGAAGTGTGATACCTGCCTCTGCCTGGTGGCTGGTCTTACGCCCCTACAGTGGCTACCCAGAGATGAGGGTGAGAACCCAAGACACATCTGTCCTGATGGCCACACCTCCATGAAAAGGTACCACCAATGCTGGTGCTGCTTTGAGGTCCCTTTCAGCTCATTCTGAATGTACCTCAAATTATGAAAAAGCCTTGGACATAGCACTCCGCATTCATCACCTGTGTTCTTGACAGAGCCACCTACTGGTAGATGCAAAGAGGTTTCACTGTTTCCATTTTAATGAAGAAATTGAACTGAACTCCCATCACCTCTCTGAGCTTCCAGATCCCAGGCCTGAGCTCTCCTGGGCCTGACACTGTTCTACAGTGCGGAAGACAGGCAAGGTCCCTGCCCTCGTGGAGTTACAGAATCGAGATTTGTTGGATCCCAGGATGCACCTTCCACAGGGATGTAAAGATTTGGGGTGAACCTGCCTCATGAGCTTCTGGGAGCCTCCGTTTTCTCGTATAATGTGAATGACGACACTCATGGCCACTGGGATAAGAATTTACTGTGCTTGAAGTTAAAGCATCAATTTTAAAGACCTGATACATCATGACAGCTACCATTTCCGACATCCACCATATTCCCCTAAGTGGAAGGAGTCTTGAACCACATACTCTTCTGGAAAGTTCCCTGGTTGAGCTGGGAATAAGGGAGGAAAAAGGCTGTAACTCTTGATGACTTAATTTCTGGCTTGATCCTCAATAACGTAGCAATAATAAACCCAAGCCTGGAAAAGTCTGGAATCTGTTTTAGGTCCCAGTTTTGTCTTTTGGTAAAAGGTCCATAAGCATTCTGAGTGGGCTCTCCAGTCTGAAAGGCTAGAGATCAGTATTTTCCTGAGAGGAATAAGGACGTCTTGTGATAAGCGTCTGTTTCAGTAGGGGCATTGCAGGGATTTCATGAGGCCTTCCAGCCATGTCGGGATCATCGCACAAAGTGGGGGCAACATAAGGGCATCGTGACTTTCTGGGTTGGCAGGGCTGCTGGCTCCCAACCCAGCCTGTGGGTCACGTGACATCTGCCTTCCCCAGCATTGTTCGTGACGTGAGTAAATGATGATTGTTTAATCAAAACCAGACCCTGCCTCTCACCCGGCGAACACCTCACCAGCACCAGCCTTCCCCCTCCGCCTGTGAGCTTTTGTGCCGAGGGTCTTTGTCCTTCAGGGAGCTGCTTCTCTCTCATTTCCTCTTAGCACAAGCCAGCCAGGCTGAGGGCAAGACCGGGGAGGCAAGTTCCTGAGGGTCATCTGCCCGTCCCCGTTTCACAAAGTGGGCTACTGGCCACCTCTGGCCCTGCTTCTTCTGCAAGGGTGACCCCAAGGCTGGATTAGATGATACAGGACGTGAGCAAGGAAGTTTGAGATGCATTTGCTCCCATGCCTCCTGGAATACCCTTAATGGCAGAGGAGATCGAAGGCATACCCTTCTGTTCAAAAATAGTATCATTGACTGCATGATGCTAAAATCCGCTGGCTTGATGCCAGTGGGTCCTGTTGTCCTGTTATTGGTGGCAGGGCTTGTAGGGGCAGCCGGGATGGTGTGAAGCAGGTCCCAACTCTAGGCCACTCAAACCAGAAATGCCAGCAACCCCTCTAGCTCTGGGAAACCCCTTGCCCCACTCCCAGGAGGTCCTGTAGAGTCTCTGGGAGCTGCTGGACCACTTTCCCTGCTGCCCCCGAGAGCCATGAGCCCAGCAGTAGACTTGCTTCTCCCCCAAGGAGCAGCCTGGCCTCGCCTGTGTGTTCCCAGGGGAGCCCCACTTTCTCCTGGCTCTTGTGGGCTCCTGAGGTCCAACAGCCAGAATCTGGCTGGTCCACAACCCTCCCAGCGGGACTTTGGTCACTGCCGCTGCAGGAGAGGTCAAGTGGACAGCCTGGGTCACCTCTTCGCTGAGACTTGAGAATTTCCAACCCTCACCTCCCCGTCTGCAGTCTCCGGCCGAGGGCCTTGGCATCCTCCTACACCTCTTCCAGAAGAGTCGTCTCTCTGCCTGTTTGTGCGCCAAAGTGCCCTGCCCAAGGGGTTATAGCATGAAGCAGCCCACGTATTGCAATTCTGAACCATTCTTGAAGACACGAACATGAGAAATCTTAAGTATCCAACCTCTGTGTGGGCCCCTCTTGTGTGTCCTTGGCAGTGTCATTCTGTGTAACCTTATTCGTTTCTGAGCCTCAATTTCCTCATTTGTAAAATGAAGATAATAGTGCCCATCTCAGAGGCTTGTTCTTTTTTTTTTAATTAATTTTTATTGGAGTATAGTTGCTTTACAATGTTGTGTTAGTGTCTACTGTACACAGCAAAATGAATCAGCTGTGCATATACATATATCCCCCTTTTTTGGATTTCCTTCCCATTTAGGTCACCACAGTGCATTAAGTAGAGTTGCCCGTGCTATACAGTATGTTCTCATTAATTGTCTATTTTATACACAGTATCCATACTGTATCTGTGTCAATCCCAATCTCCCAATTCCTCCCACCCGCCGTTTCCCCCTTGGTGTCCGTACATTTGTTCTCTACGCCTGTGTCTCTATTTCTGCTTTGCAAACAAAGATCATCTAGACCGGAGGCTTTTTCTAAGGATTAAATAAGCAAATATTTTATCAAGCAGTGAGGACAGTGCCTGGCACATCATGTTATATAAATGTTATTTAATGAAGAAAATCCCCGAGTCTTCCCAGAAACCTCATGGAGGAAGGGACGAGGGTCTCCCTCTTACCAATGAGGAAACCGTAAGCTGGGGTGTCTGTGCCTCCCGGGTCCCACAGCCGGCCCACGGCAGCCTCCAAATTTTGCAGCTCGGCGGTCTGACTCTAGTCTTTGCCTGAACCCCCAGCTTCATATTGCAGTTAACTGATTTGGTGACTAGACGCCAGATGGTTTTTCTCCTTGAACGTGGGCATTGTGCATTCTGTAGCCTCAGTGTCCGTCAGCCTCAACACTATCCGTTCAAACTACTGACGTTTTAAGCCCGCAACTTCTCAGACTATTGTCCTATTAACACAGATTATGAAATCATGTCTTCAGCTGTCTACCAGTTAACTAAAACATGGGGGGGGGGCGTCGGGGTGGAGAGAGCTGATGTTTAAGAGGAGCCACGGGAACCCCGTGTAGCCCTTAGCCAACGGCTGGTTTTCAAATAACGTTTATATTGGCCTTACTAGGTCCTGAACACTCATCTAAGTTCTCTGCATATGTTAGCTTCTTTGAAGCGCAGCTTCTCCATCTGTAATGCGGGGAAGGAGAGCAGCTTTGAGGATTAGGTGAGTTCTTTTGCCCGTGATGGTTGCAAAAGCTAGTAAGAGAACTAGCATTGCAAGCCCATGGTTCTGGTGCTGGTCTGTGCTCATAACCGGCCCTCTTGAAAAATGAGGGGGCCAAGAGGATGCTGAGCTGGGCCCAAGGCTTCTCTGAAAGCCAAGTGCACCACGGGGCCCGGGCGGGATGGGCGTGCCTGGCAGCGGGCGGCGTGTGTGTTATTCCTGCCCCACGTTCTGGAACCGAGGGCATTTGGTCTGTAGAGGACGTTGAGTAATAACCAGAGAAAGGGCCACTCTGGTTCCCAAATAAACAGCCTCATGAATGATGAGGGGACCACCCCTCCCCGCCCCTAACCACCCCCCCCCACCCCGTCCCCCGCCAGGGCAGCTGCCGCCGCCAGCACTGTGCACACGTTTCCTACACGAAGGCGAGTAAACACCACCAGGATCCACTTCAAAAGGCTCCGTGGGCAGCCGCGGCTGATGGAACCGACGTGCCTTTGGGGGGCTGGGGTGGCCTCCAGTAACAGACGGCCCCAAGATGTCCAAATACATCAGCGTGGAGGCCTCAAAGGCCCGGAGCCTGAGAGCAGGAAAAATAAATAATTTCGTTATCTCTGATGAATTTTTGCCTTTGATCTCACACCCCCCTCACCTCCTTCCATCTCTCTTTCTCCCCACCCCCTCCCCTGATTTTTCTCTCCCACCTACCTTTTTTTTTTTTTAAAAAAAAAAAAAAAAAACCTTTCCTCCTCGTGGTTTGATTTATGCCCCGAACAGCTCCGAGAGGCTGACGTCCCCTGATGAATTGATAGGGTTGTTCTGTTCCGAGACCCCGAGCAGGCGGCTGGGAGGGGGCAGGGGAAGAGTTGGAGGGTTCGTTTCAAACAGGGAAAGACCTGGCTCCAGTGAGGGCTTGCTGTGTAGACACACGTGGACACGCGTGTAGACCCATGTTCCATGGCACATCTGGGTACCTTGAGCTGAGGCAGTCTCTGCTCCCCCTTGTCTACTGGGTTTGAGCCAACCTAGGGGTGGGGAGAAGGATGCTTTCCTGCCTTCCCTTCCTCACTTGAGGGCTATTCATTCAAAAACCATTAAGTGCTTACTGCATGCAAAGCCCTAGGAATCGAGGGCTCAAGCAGGGCAAGACGGTGCCCACATCTCAGGCTCTGGAGCCAGACTGCCCAGGTTCAAGTTCTCGCTCTGCGATTCACTAGCTGTGTGACATTAAGAAAACTACTCCACCTCTCTGTGCCCTAGTTTCCTCACATGTAAAATAAGTAATAGGGTCCACATCATAGGATTAAACGAGTTAATACTGAAACCACTGAACAGCAGCTACTGGGTGCCGAGCACATTTCTACGCCCTGTTAGTGGGGGAAACAGCAGAAAAAGTGAATGATGCCAACCTGGTTTCCAAAGCAGTCTGGACACTCCTACTCACGGTTCATGAGAACCGCTGACCCACACCTCTGCCAATGCTCATCTGCTTGGAAGCGACCCGTTACTCTATCTCAGCAGGTCCTACACTTTTGATACCCCTCCCGCATACCCCTGTACCTACCTTCCTTTCATGGTCTTCGTTTTATCCCCAAACCGATCCTCTAATGGAGGACTTAGTAGAATCCCTGTGTCAAGAACAAGCAAACTGAGGAGGAACCCAAGTCACACTGATGGGAAGGGGGCAGATCCAGATCTCATTTCCACCTCGCACTTAGTAACAATCATAACCTTCAAGAAATCACAGTTCCTCAACTGTAGAAGGGCATCCTTTGTACCCCCTGGAGTGTACAGCTCAACGGTCCCTTCCCCAGGTAGGCAATAACTTGCACGGTAGGAGCTTAACTCCATTCTAAAAGCTGGTGGTGGCATGGTGTTGTGGCTTCGGTGATTCCAGACCATCACAAGGCTAGTCCCACACTTCGGGCTATTGGGCGGGCATCCAGAGGCTGTGAGAAACTCACCCTTTAGAATGAGACCGGGTGGGTAAGGGCTGCCCTCCATTAATGAGAGCCACGTGACCTTGGGCCAGTTCCTCAGCCTTGCTGAGCCTCCCATCTCCATCTGAAAATGGATAGACCACCTTGCTGCTAGAGCCATGGTGCAGCTTAGATACAACCTTGGTACGTTTGCAAACGTCAGACATTTCACTTGGGACCTTGGGAACGGGCAGTATACGCCACCACCACTTTAAAGAAAAGAGGGAAAAAAGCATATGTTTGAGAAAGTAACCTAGTTCCAGCAGTTAAAGTATAAATGCTGAGGAAGTTGTCTTCTTGATAATGCAGATCCCACAGCATTTTGAAGTGTGTGTGTGTGTGTTTGGTGAGTTACTAAGAGCCGCTGGAAGGGGCAACTGGGGGGCCACCTTGATTAGAGTGTAGACTCTCCTTGCAGCGGTCACCTTATATCCACACTTCCTGCCTGCTACTCCATCAACTAAGAATACAATTCTAAATGGATAACATTCCAAACAAAGGATAAAATCAACCCAATTAAAGAGGTGGATAAAAGTAGAAGAGGTTAGAATAACAGAATTAGTGTAAAATAACTCCCTTGAGTAGGTTAAGACCCCTAGCTGTCGGTCCTCAAAGCACCCCCACTCCCCTGGCTAGAAGGCCTCACAGTCATAAAGGACATATATTTGCTGGCTACCCACACCCAGAAGAGTGCCCGGGAGAGGGGCAACGTAGGGACAGCGGCTGCCGCCTTCAACGTTGTATCCCACACACGTAGATGCTCACTAGGCATTTTCCCCTTTCTCCTGCCCGCGGTTTTATTCAGTAAGCCCCCCTGGACCCAAAAATCTCCAATGAAAGGATAAGATAAAGCTTCGAAACTGACATAAGGCGTAAGCTAAGATGATAAATGATGTAATCATGGTCTGAAATAAGGAGAAAATAGGTGAAACAATTCTAAAGTCAAGTTAAGAAGCCAAGAACTTAATCGGCTAAAAGGAAGCGTGGTGTCAGTCTTGAGCTCTTTTCCCTTTGTGTGTTTAAGCTCCCAGGTCACCCTCTAGGTTCCGATGCCTGGATGTCTTCAGACCGAGGTAGCTTGACTCCAGAAGGGAGATACTTTTGCTCACCTGTCTTCCCAGGGTTGGAGCTGTCAGCAAGAGGCCATGGAAGCGCTGTCTCCTAACTTCCGGCTGAGCAGGGCCCTACGCCACCCTCACCTCGTGCCCCGGCGTGAGCCTGGGTGTCAAACTCTCAGGCTTGGCTTCTCCTGGCAAATCTCCCTCCATCAAAAAAATGAAAAAACGGGTGTGTGCCCATAATTCCCAAGCATGGCTTCCTTCCTGCAGCTTCCCTTCTAGAAAATCTCTTGTCCTCCCTTCCTGACTTAGGTGGTGTAGCCTGCTACAGTTATTCCCTCTTTAAGGGATGTTTCCCACTCAAACCAGTTTGCACCGGCCTCAAAATGTCCCTGTGGTTTCTAGGGGCATGTGTAGGGGTGTCTGGACGGGTCCAAGCAGAAAGGAAAAGGAAGGTAAGTTGGCATGTGATTCCATAGGGTCTGCTGCAGCTGGACATCCGGAATTGTTCATCCATGAGCACCAGGTGACCCCACTGGAGAAAGACCTTGATGTTGGGGTCCTGCTGACCAGGGTCTGCATAGGAAGGAAAAGAGTGTGACAGTCACGGATGACATAGGCTTACAGTGTCAGGTGGCTCTGATTTCAACCTGTTTTTACCACCCACCAGCAGTTTGCTCTTGGACATACTTTATATCCCTGAGCCTTCTTTTTCTCTCCTGTAAAATAGCAATAATAGTACCATGAAATAGTGTTTCTTTTTTTTAAAATTAATTTATTTTATTTATATTTATTTTTTGCTGCATTGGGTCTTCGTTGCTGCGCGCGGGCTTTCTCTAGTTGCAGCGAGCGGGGGCTACTCTTCGTTGTGGTGCATGGGCTTCTCATTGTGGTGGCTTCTCTTGTTGTGGAGCACGGGCTCCAGGACCGTGGGCTTCAGTAGTTGCAGCACGCGGGCTCAGTAGTTGTGACTCAGGGGCTCTAGAGTGCAGGCTCAGTATTGTGGTGCACGGGCTTAGTTGCTCTGCAGCATGTGGGATCTTCCCGGACCAGGGCTTGAACCCGTGTCCCCTGCATTGGCAGGCAGGTTCTTAACCACTGCACCACCAGGCAAGCCCATGAAATAGTATTTCATGTGGCTGTTGGAATTAAATAAATCCATAGGTGGTAAAGGGTTTTGAACCCCCCGTGCCAGACACTGTTTAGTATTGTTATATTATTATTCCTCCTGTGCTTGACATTTGCTGACTGTGTGACTTGAAAAATGAAAGTCACATCCTGAAAATCATATAAAATGGGGGAGGGTCCATTCCTTCCCCGAGGCTACTGTGAGGATGAGGTAAAGTTTACTCAGACCTGCCTCATGCACAGACCTCGGAGTCTGTGGCACTGTGTTTGGACCCTGGACCCTCCACACTACATGTAGCTTTGGGCAATGACTCTGCCTCTGTTTCCGCACCTGTAAAATGGGGATAACAGAACCCCAATGTGTGGCAGTAAGGATTAGCAGAGACAGCGCTTGGTGCGTGAGAAAAGCTCTGCAAACATAAGCTACAGTTAAGTGCCGGGAAGACCTTTTTCTGAAAGTGCAGTAATGAAGGTTTTCATGATGATGTGTCCAGCATTATAATCATTAAATGTGTGTTTGGCTTTTTCCTCTCTTCTCTAGGGAGCTCTCTGCCACCCCATCCTATCCTATCATTGTCTTTCCTTTCTCTCCATTCCTTTCCGTTGAGAAAAAAAGGACACCGTCTGAGAAGCTCCCAGCCCATCTGTTTCAACATTCAGGGAAAGATGCCAAGCAGCCTTCCCAGCTGGGGACTGGCTCGCCTCTGATAAGGATGGAGAGAGGTGAATTCTGAAAATTAAACAAATCCTGGTGTCTTTGAAAGGTCACCCGGCTCTGAGGTTGACCATCCTGTCGGTGACAGACTGCAGGGCCGGCCAGCCGGAAGCGGGCATCCTCGGGAGCAGATGAAACCAAAGCCTGGGGCGGCCACAGAGAGAGGAGGTCCCAGGATGTCCCTCTCCGTAGGTGAGCCGCCCAGAGGACGGAGGGAGCTTCCACGAAGCTGGACGTTTGCCAGCACATGCAGAGCGCCTGCATACAGGCACGGAGAGTGCAGGAATGACTCCATCCCCACCCCGCCCCTCTCCTGGAAGGACTCACTTTCTGGCAGAAAGTCAGTGCTTTTCCACTGCCCGGTGGCAGACAAGAGTGCCGCGTCCAGAGGTGGGCTTCGGATCTCTCAACAGCAACACAGAGGATGGTGCGGGGGCTTCCGCTGAGCCCGCTGTGCCTGCCCCTTTTCCCAGGAACCTACATGAGACTCACGATGCCCATTGCTTCCCTGGCATTGGACGTGGCAGTGGGGATGTGCTACGTTTCCCGGCAGCCTTGCCTCTGGGCACAGGATAGAGGGTCGGCTCTGAGGGACGTGCTGTGCTCAGGGGGTGAGAATGGAGGACGGGCACCACACGGGCAGAGGAGGGAGCCCAGCTCTTGGCTACAAAGTATTGAAAGCTTCCCATACCCATAAGGAGGTGGCTAGAGCCACACATTTCCCTCAAGAACTTTTCCTGTGTAGTCACAACTTGGCCAACTGTCAGGCCCAAACCAAAGCTAGGCATCTTGTGCCAGTCTTGGCTTTGGATGTGCCTTCCTCACTAAGCTAATAATTGTTCCTTGCTTTCGATTTAAAGTGAGAGACGTGCAACTCTTCCTTTCACTTGAACACGTAGAGGCCACTGTATTAATTGGCCTAATTTCAATATTGTTGTGTCTCGGGGAATAGGGAGGTCCAAGGATGGGGAGAGAGACTGGGAACGGCCGGTCGGTGGAGCAGTCAGAACACATAGAACATTCATCGATTCAGTTCCCCATCTTATATGGGCGCGGATCACGGTGCCCCAAAACAAGTACAGTAGGGGCATCAGAGATCACTGATCCCGGATCACCATAACAAATAGAATAATAACATAAAAGTTTGAAATATTGTGAGGATTACCAAAATGTGACACAGAGACAGGAAAATGAGTAGAAGCCGTGGGAAAAATGGTGCTGATGGGCTTTCTTGATACAGAGTTGCCACAAACCTTCAATTTGTAAAAAACGCACTCATCTGTGAAGTGCAGTAAAACAAAGTATGTGTATTATATACATATGTATGTTATGTATTATGTATGTTATAGTCATGTATGCATATAATGTTATACACAATATAAAATATATGTGAATGTATATCCATACACATACATTCATATAGATGCAGATATATGCATGCGTATATGCATGTACATATGAATACATGTATCTATTCACTTATGTGTATATTATACATATGAACACATGTATTCATACATATATGTATATATATGAATGGATGAATGAGTGCTATAGATTGTTTTCATCACATGGGATGCCATGAAGTTTTCTATCTTCCAGCGGTTCCTGGATCAGTGTAATAGTACCTTGTACAAGGTAAAGACATAATATGTGGTTTTGCCATGAGGAAATATTCAGTGGAGCTGGGGAGATAAAATTATACAAGTGTTTTATACACCTCTGTGGCCCACCATCTTATTTTCGTGTTTGTATTTAATAGGAAAGAAGGCAAATAAATGATACTGTGTATCACCTGCTGGTTCTATCACGGGGGACTCACAGGACCAAGGAGAACAGGACATCACTGGGGGAAGGGCCTGGGTCATCCCAGGGTTAGAATCCCAACTTGGCCATGGTGTGACCTTGGATAAATCACTTCACTTCCCTCAGCGTCTATAAAAGGATCATGAGGATAATGGCCATGTCACAGGTTGTCCTGAAGTTTGGAGATAAGGTACTTAGCAGGCAGACTGTCAGCTTTTATATTGTCTGCTGTGTGGCGTGGTGGTGAGACGGGACTGCCAGAGCTGGGTGGGCAGGGCACCTACTCAGTTCTGTCACTTGCTAGCTGTGGAGGACAGAGAGGTGAAGGGACCTGCCCCAAGGTCAGTGTCCTCAACGGTAAAGATGGATGACAGGGTCTACTTCACAGGATGGCTGCGAGGTTTCAATTAGTTGGACCACAGAACAGTGCCTGGTACATAACAAGTGTTGGCAGGCAATTCTTCATGGGCATCTCAAGGTTCTGCCTGTCTCGTGCATGAGACACTCACTGCCCTTTCATTCTGGGCTAACTTTTCAAGGATGTTTATAAAGCACACTGCCTTGGAAGAGAGAATTCGTATCTCGCTCCAGAGCAGGGAATAGTTTTGTTTGGTGTCCAATGTAATAAAGGTAATGTTTCATCTGGGGCAATTTCAGGCAGGTTTGCTTGCAGCCTGTTATAAAAGAGTCAGGCTCCCTAAACTTGGGGCTTCTCAACTGGGATGCAAACTCACCGAGTATGCAGTGTTCACCTGGATCACTCCTTGAGGGACGACGGGGACACCATGATTGTGTTGCTTTCAGTGCTGTGACCCAGGAGTCTCATGACCTCTTGACAATAAGTGTTCACAGTATAGCTTTAAAATAGCCACTATAAGAGCTACCATTTGCTTCCCATTGCAGATAAGGCCAACCTGGGATAATTTTCATCCACAGAGATGAACAGGTGAAGTTTAATTCATCCATCCCTTGTGGATTTCCTCTGTCTCAAAGGATGTTTTGAACCTACCTGCTTCCAATTATCTGTCATCTGCCAAGAATCAAACTTATGCCTGTCAAATGGTGGCAAAGGGATCGTGTTAAGGTGGGGACAAAATTCTGTCCCTCTAGCTACTTGGGTCAATTGGTGGAAAAGGAAGACTTCAACAATCAAGTCATAGATCTGCATCTGGAATATTAACACCAAAAGGGCTGTGAAGTCATGCCCTGTTACCAAACCCTAGCCCCACAACTAACTAGCTCTGTAACCTAAGTCATTTCACCTCCCTCAGCCTCAGTTTCCTCATGTGTATCATGGTTATAACACGGTCACCAACAACTCCGTCTCCCCCCCGCACCGATGTAGGCACCTGCCACTCCTCATAGTAAGAGGTGGAGTCCTTTTCTCCTCTTCTTGAGTGTGGACTGGCCTTGGGACTTGCTTTAATCAGTAGAGAGTGGTGGAAGTGATGTTCTGGGACTTCTGAGATTTTAAGAGGACTTGAGCTGCTGCTTTCCCTTCTTGAAGCCCAGCTTGCATGTTGTGAGGAAGTACAAGCTGGACCACTCAGTGATGAGAGGCCCCATGCAGAGAGACCCTGGAGGATGAGAGGTCATCTTGGCTTCCCATCCGAACCACCAGGTAAATGCAAACACACAGATGACTCCAGCTGACATCACATAGGGCAGAAGAATCACCCAACTGAGCCCTGCCCAAATGCCAGACCCACAAAATAATGAGCAATCAGTGTTTTTTGAAGCTATTAAGTTTGGCGATGTTTGTTACTCAACAATCACGATTCCCCTCACCAAGATGTGAGCCCAAATGCTAGGATTTTGTCTTGTTTCTACTGTATCCCCGAGTCTAGCATGGTACTTGGTACTGGATAATTACTCAAGTGTTTTAATCGGTGGTTAAAGCCCTTCAAGTAGGTGCAGTGTCTTGTTCACCACTGTATCTCCAGTTCCTGGGCAAAAAAGTTCCTGCCCTCTTATTGATTAGAGATGACTTGTGTACATTCTTTATCTGGAGTTACCTATTCCTGTTTAGTAAGGGCAGACAGACCATAGTGGTATAAGGCAGACCCATGAGGCAGGACAATCTGGGAGTATCTTCACATTTAACCCAGGCTGCCAGCGCCTCACATGTCCCCTTTCCAAAGGGTGTACTTCTCCCTAACATCTGATCCCAATTCTTTTAGTTGGTGGACTGCAGCCCCTTTCTTCGTCTACCTTATAACAGAAAGGGGCCCTTCTGCTTCCAATCCGTGCTGAGGAGGTGTGCCCTCCATCTCAGCTCCCATGGCACTGGTTTTCACTAGAAAGAGGGTGTCTGAGTCTGTATTTCTCACTGGTTCATCACCTCTGGGTCCTAAGAATAGGAAGATCTGAAGAGAGTTGATTTCGCTCACCCTGCTCCTCATCTTCCAGCCCGTGAGTGCTTCGGAGAAAGGCTGTAGACAAGAGGTGAGCAAGAGAAAGAGATGCCCAGCTTACTGTGGCAGCTGCCTCTCCCTTATCTGTCCCCCAGCATCAGATCACTGCTTCAGCTCCCCGAGCTGAGTCTGACAAGCTTGTACGTTAGCACATTTCAAAAGCAGTGTCCACTTTGGGAACAGTGCTGGGGCCCAAGAGCAGTCACTTCCTTTGACAAATGCCAGTGCTGACAGCTGGACGGTGTTTTACATACCCTGGACTCCTGCTGCAACCCGGGTGGTGCCGGGTAGAACAGGAAGGAGCTCAGAGGCAAGTCATTCACCAAGGGCAGTGACACTTGAAAGGACATCCACTTGGTGGAAATATGTGCACACAGAGGAGGGGCAGTTAGCTCCGATGCCTGACAGTCCTCAGGCTGCCGGTTTCCTAGATGTGTCCCTTGGGCAAATTAGCTCACGTCTCTGAACCTTACTGTCCTCACCTGTAAGACAGAGGCAGTCATCTTGCTGTGTAGTTATCTATTGCTGCTTACCAGATTATATCAAACCCAGCTTAAAATAGCACATGTTTATGCTCTCAGTTTCTGTGGGGAATTGGTACACTGCTTGGCTGAGTCTTCTGAGACAAGGTCTCTAGTGAGACCACAAAAAAGTGTCAGCCAAGGCTGGGGTCTCAACTGAAGGCTCAACTGGGGAAGGATCGGCGCCCAAGCTCCTATGTTGTTGACAGGACCCCGTTTCTTGCAGGTTGTAGGATTGATGGCCTCTGTCCCTTGCTGGGTGCTGGCGGGAGGCTGCCCTTGGTTCTTTGCCACGTGGGCCTTCCCAGCGTGGCCATTTGCTTCATCAGAGCCGGCAAGGGAGAAAGTCTGCTAGCAAGATGGAAGTTACAATCCATGTAACATATCACAGATGTGGCATCTCATCCCCTTTGTCATGTGCTGTTGCTTAGAAACAAGTCCCAGGTCTTATTTACACTCAAGGGGGTCGGGGTGGTAGTTTTACAAGGGCATAAATACCAGGAGGTAGGGATCATTGGGGACCATCTTAGAGCATGTCTGCCAGGCTTACCTCACTCACAGTGGGGCAATGAAAGAGCTGATGTATGTGAAGAACTTAGTGTAGGGCCTGGATTGTCTTTTTAATTCTCCTAGCATTCAGGGTCCCAGCAGGACATGGATGGCACATTCAAATGATTAAACTTTCCCCCCAAAGGGGTGGAAAGGGAGCATAGAAAAAAAGGGGGGATGTGAAGTACCTTGGGGCTAGTAACAGCAGACACTGTTAATGTCCCTATACCTGAAGAGTATATACTTGTAGACTGAATATTTATATCCCCCCCAAATTCATGTGTTGAAACCTAACCCCCAAGGTGATCGTATTAGGAAGTGGGCCCTTTGGGAAGTGATTAGGCCATGAAGTGGAGCCCTCATGAATGGGATTAGTGCCCTTATAAAAGGGACCCCAGAGAGCTCCCTCACCCCCTCTGTCGTGTGAGGACACAGTGAGCAGGTGGTAGCTGTGAACCAGGAAGGGGCTGGTTCCTGACACTGAAACTGCCAGCACCTTGATCTTGGACTTCCAGCTTCCAGAACAGTGAGAAACAAATATCTGTTGTTTAAGCCCCCAGTCTGTGGTATTTTTGTTATAGCAGCCAGAACTGTCTAGGAGGGAGGGTGCAGTTCCTGGAACTGGAAGAAAAGAGCCATATGGAGAAGGCTGCCTGATGAGAGCTGTAGCCTGTGGTGAGGTAGCAGTGGATGGCCAAACAGTGACCCAGCAGGGAGGGAGCCAGGGGGAAATACGCTGCCCTCTCTCCTCCTCTTCCTGATACCCTGCTTCACCTTCCAAAGCAGAGCCCCACTGGAAGTCAGAGGGCAAGTGAGCCCAGGGGATCAGTGCTCCCTGGTCAGCCTCTCCAAAGAGGTGCAGGGGGGATCTGGGGCTCAACAGAACATCCCCTGCAGTCGTTCACACCAGCCCATTTCCAAGGCAACTAGCAAACGGAAGGAGAATGCGTGTTTCCTGTTTCCAAAGATTGGAACATCTGCTTGGTTTGAGGATCATGGAGATCCAAAGACCAGTACAGCCTAGTTCATGGTCTAGTGCAAGGTCAGCATACTACACCTTGTGGTCCAAATCTGGCCCACCGTGTGTTTCTGTAAATAAAGTTTTATTGGAACCCAGCCGTGCTCATTCATTAACGTACAACGGCAGCACTGAGTAGTTGTAATAGAGAATGTACGGCCCTCAAAGTCTAAAACATTTACCATCCGGCCCTTCACAGAAGAAAAATTGCCAACCTCCGGTCTAGTGGAAAAAAACATATTATGGTTAGTAAAATAAGTTTAAGCTGTTTAGAGGACAGGGTAGGAAGAAGTTAAACGTAATCCCTGTTTTTAAAGGTAAGTATGTGGTTGGCGATTAATGGCGTCTGGTGTCTGAATTAGCTGGAACACATCATGAAAGCCTTCAAGTGACACTGCCTTTTATGGGAAAGAGTTCACATGCATTTCAGAGGTTTCTATTTTATTTTTATTTTTATTTTATGGCCGTGCATCGCAGCTTCCAGGATCTTAGTTCCCTGACCAGGGATTGCACCCGGGCCCCGGCAGTGAAAGCGTCGAGTCCTAACCACTGGACCGCCAGGGAATTCTGCGATTTCTATTTCAAAAGGTAAACATGAAATGGCTTCATTCAAGGCACACTGAATCCTGGCATCTAGGTGGCACATGTGTACATATAGCCCTGAGTGATCAGCGACAAACATGGGAGACCCAGCAAAATCCAAGAAAGCCTTCTGAATTCGCCGTGAACTTGATTTTACTAAAGCCACCACATTTCTATTACCCAAGCTTCCTTGAATAGATTCCCCATCTTGTCTTAGCAAACTCATTCTTATCGATCGTTAAAATGGGGAAGAAAATAATCCACAGTTTATTTACTCAACAAATATCTCAGCATCTTTTATATGGTGGGTACCAAGACAGGTGCTGGGGAGATTTGGAAGCTACAGTCATTCATTCCTCTCGGAGACCTTGATCTCAGAGATGATCCCCCCACCTCCACATGTCCCCTCAGTCCTGTTCCTTTCTTTTCTAGCCCACCTTCATGGCTGGTGGGTCAGAATGTTCCACAGCAGAGTCAGGATGGTCTCCTGGTCTCCCTAATTCTATTGAGTGTGCCATTGACTTACTAGGTGTGAGATCCAGGCTCAGTGATTCACCCCAACCCTCAGTTTCCTCATCTCTACAATGGGACTAACATTTCCTGCTCCATCTGGTTCAGAAGGTAGTCGTGAAGATGGAAAGAGATCCTGGAAGACAGATGCTGTGTGATTCCACTCATATGAGTTTCCTAGAGGGTCAAACTCAGGGACAAAAAGTAGAATGGTGGTTGCCAGGGGCTGGGGAGAGGGGAGAATGAGGAGTCATTGTTTAGTGGGTACAGAGTTCCAGCCTTGCGAGATGAAAAAGTTCTGGAGGTGGATGGTGGTGACGGTTGCACTACAGTGTCAAGGTATTGAATGCCACCCAACCGTAGACTTAAAAAAAATTTTTTTAAGAGAGATAATGGCGTAGTTAAGCTTTTGTGAACACTGCTGCAGGAAGAGAGGAGTGCCTACTCTCTCGTGGCTGTTGGGCTTTGCTGCCACCCACAGTGGAATCTTGAACCCTGAGCCCTTTGCTCCTTGCAGCTGTCAAGCAGCCTTCCCCACCCCAGCTCATCCATCACTGGGGTCCCTGCTCTCATCTGTCTCCTCAAGGCCATCCCAGACACCACACGCTCATCTATCAGTGATGCTGATACCATCCGCCTCTCGCCCACCTTCCCCAGCCCGCCAGCCCTCCTCCAACCTCAGGCTTGTCCCTGAGCCATCTTTCTGCTCCACCTGCCTCTCCCGCCTTACCTCCGTGACCCTCACTTCTGCTCTTCCTAATCGTCCTCCAGCTCAGCAAGATGCAGCCAGAACTACAGCAGGTGCGGCATTGATAGAGATGGGACCACCCCCTGCTTGGAGTTAATCTCCCTGCCCCGTTTCCGGAGACCCTGGGATCTTCTCAAATGATGGACCTGTGCCCCAGTCACCTTGGGGGTGACTTGTTAAAATGCAGAGTCTGAATCAGGCAGTCTCGGTGGGGCCTGAGTCTCTGCATGTCTGACCAACTCCCAGGTGATGCTGGTCCAGGGGCCACAGCTGGAGAAGCCGCATCTAAGATGCTACCCAATTCCCCCGCTGATGCCTGACCCCGGGAGGATTTCAGAGAACTCTGAGAAGGAACTCAGGGGATACTGGGGATCTTGCTTGAGAACTTTTGGGGAAACTCCACTCAATCAAATTGAATGAAACTGGAGTGCGGGGTGGAGATCTTCAATTCATCAAGCATGCTGTTATCCATCTTGGAGAAAGATAGGTATTTTAGTGGAATTTGAGAAATTCTCTTTTTACGAAAGTGAGTGATGAGGGAAGTGGGACAAACCTTCATTACAGGAGAAACCAAAGAGTAATAAGTAAATGTCTACATGTCCAGGAGGCGGGGCTTAACCCCTTCCCCTCGTCCCCCCACTCCCCACAAATAAGAGCATGTGGAATGGAGGAAAATGCTAGCTTTACAGTGAAGAAACCGGCAGACATCACCTTGACCACGTGGTCAAGGTTACCACCACCTGTGAGGGCAGGTGAGCAACGGGGTTTGCATGTCTGTGGTCTTCTTTCCAGTAACCCATCAACCCAGTCTCATCATGAGAACAACATCAGTGAAACCCCAGTTCAGGGACATTCTACAAAACGCCTGACCAGTAGTATTCCTCAAATCAGTCAACGTCACGAACAACGAGAAAAGACTGAGAAATTGTCATAGATCGGAGGAAACAAGATGAGTAATTACAATGTGGGATTCTGGATGAGACATTGGAACAAAGAAAAAGAAATATGATTGTGTAAAAGGTGGTGAAATCTGAATAAAGTCTGAATAACATTTAGATAATTGTTATGTACTGAAGTTGGTTTCTCACTTTTTTTAAAAAAATAATTTTAATTTTTTTTTCAGCCGCGCGGCATGTGGGATCTTATTTCCCTGACCAGGGATCAAACCCTCACCCCCTGCAGTGGAAGCACGGAGTGTAAACCACTGGACCGCCAGGGAAGTCCCAGCTTTCTCAGTTTCGATGAACGTTCCATGATGTTGGAAGATGCCAGCACAAGGGGCGAGGGGATTACGGGAATTCTCTGTATTATCTGTGCAGTTGTGACATCAATCTAAAATTATTCCAACACTTTTAAAGTTGTTTTTAAAGAAAGTAATTAACCTCTTACATTGTAGGCAGAAATATAACTTGGAACCAGTATCGTACTGGGAGGGGTGGTATGTGCAACAGCAGAAAGGAATTATTTTTATCGTTGGTATTGTTTTCAGTTTTACTGTCTCCTGCCAATTCTCCAAAATACTTCTGTGCCAATCACTGGAACACTGTGGGGGGCTTAAGGGAGGGGCACAGCGAAGTGGCTGCCCCAGGCAATAAGAAGACACATTCATCTGTAAAGAAAAACAACAATAAAACGGACTAACAGTCGGTCTGCTTTTTATTATTGCTTGCTATATGCTGGCAGTTCTAAGCAGTCATACTTTTGACCCAAAAATTTACCTTGCAGGCCTTGAAAATTGAAACCAACCTCAATTTCTGTTCCTACGTGAAACAACGTTGAGGCCAAGCAGAAACCAGCTGCTGGTTTTAGGACATACTCGCCCCTTGAAGACAAGACTAGACAACTTACCAAGACAATTTGCTCATCAAGATTCACCCTAAAGCCTAGCCTCGCTGTGTCCACCCATCCAGGGCCATCATGTCATAAGCTCTGCCAAATTCGAAACCGTTCCCTGCCCTGCGAGACCCACTTTAGAATCATCCAGCGCAACTTTTAATACCCTGTCAATACTCTGCCCTACTTCCCTTTTGAGACACGGCTACTACTGTCCCTTACTGAAGTCAGTCTAATAATCTTAGCCTTCTTGGTTATCTATTTTAAACCAACAAGGACCTACTGTATAGCACAAAACAAAAACACAGACCTAGAGAACGAACTTATGGTTACCAGGAGGAAAGGGGGGCGGGGATAGATTGGGAGTTTGGGATTGACATGTACACACTACTATATTTAAAATAGATAACCAACAAGGACCTACTGTATAGCACAGGGAACTCTGCTCAATATTCTGTAATAACCTAAGTGGGAAAAGAATTTGAAAAAGAATAGATACATGTATATGTATAACTGAATCACTTTGCTGTACACCTGAAACTAACACAACATTGTTAATCAACTATACTCCAATGTAAAATAAAAATTAAAAAAAAAAACTTAACCTTCTTGACCTACGGTTTTCTCTGGGGGGTCTTTAGGGGGAGTCAACAGATGTATCATATAGAAATACTACCACAGGTGCACAAAGATAAACAAGCACAAGATGTTCATGTGCAGAATGACTTCCAAAGGAGAAAGTAGGTAGTCACCTAGGTGTTCATCAAAGGGGGAACCGTTAAATGAATGCTAACTACCGAGTGGTATTTCATAGGACGAAATGCTAACGGAGCCATAGATATTGATGCTGAAATGTTCTACCCCATTCTGAGATGCATTACATAAAAATCACTAACTTGCAAAATAGATAGAATACGATACTCTTTTTCAAAAAACATACTTTCCAGACTATCTAGATGTACATTTATATTTGAAATATAAAAAAATTCATTGAAAGAAAGACTGGAGAGCTTCCCAAACTAGTTACAGTGGTAACGTCTGGGGAGCGTCAACAGAGGCTTTTGTTTTCCTATATTTATTTGTTTGGCTTTCTTTTCTCTTTCATTAAAACTCTGCTGAGTTTTTTCATAGATTGTCTGTTTTTCTCTCCTGGTCCTACATCTGGTATGTCACTAGGTTGCCCTCCTGTGCCCAGGTGATCATAAGTATGAGTTATGAGAGAGCTGGGAACTTAACTCCATGCAAGGCCACGGTCATGACCGTCCACTTAAAGCTCATGACAGTCCTAATGAGAGAAGTAGTTGTTTCTAGTCATAGAGGGGAAAACTGAGACTCAGATGTTATCACATAGAGAGTGAGTGGTGGGGTAACCATCTGACCCCACGTTTTCTTTCTGCTGAAACAAGCACTGTAGAGACAAGCGTGAACCCCCAGCCCAGACTACAGCTGAGCGCAAGGCTGGGAAAGCCCCAAGGTCATTCCAAGGTTACCCCAGTCATATCCCCCACCCAGACTCTTCCGACATAAACCCCTGTCTGACCAGTTATGACTCCAGCATCTTGTAGATTCGTTAGAAATGCGGTAAAACATCTCCTGGAACCCAGACGGCGGTCTCAATCAGCACTCAGCCTCTGACCTTATAGTTGCTCAGGGCCAGGCAAGGGGGCTGCCAAGTTCTAGTGTACTGCTGAGCAGAGGTCCTGAGCAGGGCTCTAGGGATGACATAACCTGCTCCAGGACCCACTTCAAGCGTTACTTGAAGTGGCAGCCTAGGAGGGCTTGGTTTTAAGCCAGCCAACAAGATCTCAGGTGAAAATCTAGTTCCAGCTCTAGAATGATCCAGGCCTAGGAGAGAGGGTCTGAGTCTAATAACTTCTCCCCCAGGGCCCACCACGGCTGTCTCCTGTGTCAGCCCAGCTGACCGTGAAACGCTGCAACTTGGCCAGGTGTGTTCCAGACCCTGAGCCCCAAAGCCCTTGTGGGTTCCATTCAGGGACTCCTAGCGGCAAGCTTGGAGCCTCAGACCTGGAGCCGAAGGCCTTTCCAGTGTCCTGGGCTAGGTCATTACTTCCCCAAGATTCAGATCACATAGTTCATCAGCTTCAGAATCAGAGACTTGGTCCCAAGCCCTGGAATTTTCATCCCCACGGTCATTAGTCCAGCACGTGGATGAGTAAGGTTTCATGGATTGGAGGACCAGTGCATTCTATAGTATGTGCTCCCAAAATGAAAGTTTTAAAGCTATCGGTGTCATTAATGATTAAGAGCATGGACTCTAGAGCCAGTCTTCCAGGGTTCAAATCCCAGATCTGCCTCTTGCCAGCTGGGTGACCTGGAGCAAGTTGCTGAATCTCTCTGTGCCTCCTTTTCCCCTTTGAAATGAGGATGACGACAGTAGTTACCTCACAGAGTTGTTGCAAAGATGAAATGATTGACTATTTCTAAAGAACTTAGAACGCTTACCATGGGCCGGGCCCTGTGTCATCACCTGGGTAACCCCTGCTGACACTGGGTTTTTACACTTTCTGATGGTCTTTTTATTTTTAAGACTGTCAGTACAAAAGGGAAGGAAATCCAAAGGAAAAGTCCTCCCTCTCTAATCGCCACCACCCACCTCTCCTGTTTCCCCAAAATAACCAATGCTAAGAGTCCTTTATATTCTTCCAGGAAAAAAAAAAATTCTACTTAATAATATGCCATCATCTTATTATGATGGCATTTAATAAGAAATTGCCATGACAGTTGATTAATCCCTGAGTTTGGGAAACATAAATGCCCACCATGCTGTGAGCAGGATATACAACGGCATTTATTGAGCATTTACTCTTTACTCAGGCCCTGGGATGTAAGCGATGAAATGCATTACCTTATTTAATTCTCACCGGCTCATGATATAGGCACTATTACTGTTCCATTTCACTGATGAGGAAACTGAGGGTTATAGAGAATGAGCAAATTGTACAAGGTTACCCAGTTGGCAAATGGTGGAGTGAGTGACAGCTCTTTTTTCAGGCTGCTTTCTTAGACGTAGAATGACGAGTGCAAGAAGGATACAGTCTTTAGGCTTCCTGGTTCACACTGTCACACTCGCTTTGGGAGACTGACTTTACCTGCTCTGCAGCAGCGTGTGGGAGTTTGACGTCTGGAGTTTGGATGACGGCTGAATGAAGACAATGCTCCCAACAGAGGGCTTCGCGGCATTGCCAGCGTTCCGGTGCCTCAGGTCTGCACAGCCCGAGACAAGACTTGTGTGCAAGGTATTTATTAATGGGTTGTCCCCAGGAGAAACCTGTAAGGCAGAGGGCGAGGCAGGAGAGGGGATCCAGCAAGGATGCGATTTCGGGCAAAGTCTCAACCTGATCCCACAGGGCACTCTGGAGTGTGAACTATACCTCTGAATTTGTCCCAACTTAGACGAGGGACCTGGGCTTCTCTACCACCCACCAATCCATCACAGCCTAAGGGCCGCCCCTGGAAAACACGGAGTCCTAGATTCTTCAATCCGCCTGGCAACGAGGGCAGAGCAATTCCAGTGCCCCGGGGGCCATCTCCCTGAGTGAGGTCTCGATTCGGGCCAATAGAAGCACAAGGGCACAGATGCTGGCGGTGATGGGGACTCAGGCAGAGTAAATGGCACCCCAGGGACCTGGGGGGCAAGCCAGTGGGGTCTTCTCCACCTGAAGATTCTCACTCCTTCCATCCTGGGCACTTCCTCCCGCCCTTTGGATCGTCGAGTTGACGGCAACGTGCACCTGAGTCCCCACCTCCACCCCCATCCCAGGCTGCGTCCCTTCTTCTGGACACCACTGTCCTAGTCGCAGGGCCAGGCCATTCCCTTTCAGATCGCAATCTCCTTTGTGAAACAAGGCTGTAGTGTGACTAGAATACTATGATTTTTATTTTCTTCTCCCTTTAAAAATGGCAGAAGAACATTTGCTTTCAAAGGCATATGACATACAAGTCTTAAATATAATTTTGTTTTCAGTTTTCATCTACCAGATTCATTGATCCTTGATATCCTCTCTCTCTCTCTCTCTCTCTCTCTCTCTCTCACACACACACACACACACACACACACACACACACAGAGGGATAACACTCAGGCTGTATAGAAACAAACACTTCAGCGGACCAAGTGTAAATTGCCAGAGCCCTTTAGGCAAGCAGTCTGATAAAAATCGGCTACAATTCAAAAATTCTGTGGCCTCTGACGCACTTCTGGAGCTCTAGAAGTAGTAGTAAGGGCTGAAGGAACACGGGCAAGGGTTTTGATCGTAGCACGTTTTATAACATGAAGAAAAGCTGGCGTGACCTTCCTGCCCATCAGCAGGGAAACGGCTGAGTGATGACCCAGCCACAGTGTGGAATATTACGCAACGCCTAAAAAAGAACGAGGCAGACCCATGAATTTTAACTTGAAAAATGTCCGGGATCTATCAGTGAAAAAGGCATGCCACAGAATAACAGTTTGATGTGATCTAATTTTTTCAAAAGGGAGGAAATCCTATGTGTCTATATGTTTCTTATCTGGAGGAGGAAGAAGTTTGGGAAGGTCACACGTCCAGCAATTCTTATTGTTTAGCTCAGGGTGATAGGATGATACACCCCCTCTGCATTTCACATTTTTCCTTAAAGAGAGATCATGAGCGCTATTCACGGTTACAAAATGAAGTACTAAAACCTTGAAGAGCGGCTGGTCGAAGAGGGAGCACTGGGGAGGGGGCAGCACTGGCCTCCCGCCTGCCCCTCTGCCCTCGGTCTGCTGTCCCAGGCTGGATGGTGGATTGCAGGCCACGGTCCCCCCACCTCTCTGCCGCCCCCTGGGCCCTCCCCAGTGGTCCTCCTGGGATGTCTCACGTTGACAGGCTCCATGCTGCCCAGCCCTCCAGCCCTCAGCAGGCCTGCTGCCCCGGCCCTGACCCCAGCCCTCCCAGAGGTTGAAAGGCCACAGTGAGATAACCCAGCTCCACGCCCCCACCCCGCAGAAGGTCAGTTAAAAAGCATCAGCCTGGAAGAACCCCCTCAGCTGCCTCTCTGGGCTCTTCAGGGCCTCCTAGGAAAACAGCCAACAGGCACTGAGCCCTTTAATGCTCAGTGCCGGGCACTGCACGGACCCCTTTAATGCTTTACCGTGTCACAGCCTCCTCAGCAGAGGGCACAGTTAAGAGCATGGACTCTGAAGACAGGCACCTGATATCTCTGGGACTTTGTTTGCTCATCTGTGAAATGGGGATGAGGATAATAGTACCTTCCGCAGCGGGTTGTTGAGAGGATCAAAAGATTGTGTGTGTGGGTGTAAGATTATATGTGTACATGTATGTATTCATATATTCTCCCATCTAACCTCTTAGCTATATCCTCATAGATATAGATATACATATATATTTATATATATTCTCTTGTCTATGTTTATGTACATATATATGTTTTATACATATTATATATTATAACATAATATTGGCTCTGTTCTTATCTATAATAAGAACAGAGCCAATATTTATAAAGTGCTTACTCTTTCCAGTAACTTCTCTTTCAAATAGTATTTAAGAGCTCTGGTGTCGAACTCAGACTGGACCTGGTTTCAAACCCCGGCTCCATAGATAACTAAGTCTCCCCAGACGATTGCCAGGGAGAGGCTGGGAAAGCATCCCCCATTGCTACCGCTTGGAGAGTTGGTGTCAGGTGGGAAGTGTCCCTGCAAAATGAGGGGCCACTTGGATGAATTTCCCCAACGAGAGAAGACAGTGTGGGCAGGACTGTTGAAGGGGCTTCTGTGCTGCAGGGTGGGTACTTGGTCTTCTGGGGAGACGGGCGAGGAGCTGGGTCATTTTGCTGCACAGCTGCGGGGGAGGGTGCCACTTATACTTCACGCTGGGGGGTCTCTCTGTGACCTTGGGGCAGCTGCTGCTCTTGGGGTAGCCAACACGGCAGTACTATCAGGACATTTTTAGTAGATGCCCCTGGGCAGTGAGCAGAGGATGAGGGGGGGAAGGGGGATCAACTCCTAGGCCCCCAGAAAGCTCACTGCCCCTTCTGACCTCCTGTCAAAGGCTCCTTTCTTCTTCTGTAAATGGGGACAGCAGCAGACAAGAACCTTACAATAATAAAAACCACAAAATTATTTATTAATGGTTAAAAAGTTAACAATTCAATCAACTGAAACTCTTGGCTTGGCACATTACATGTACTATCTCATTTAATCCTGCCCACGACCCCCATGATCTGGGGACCCTTCTAATTCCCATTTTCCAGGAATTGAGTAGCAGAACTGAGCACATTATAAGAAGCTGTCACTTACCCAGTGCCCGCCGTGCACCGGGCACCACGCCAAACGCTTTCCCTGCAAGGTGGCTATGATGCTTAGATAATGTGGTTAAAGGGAGTGTTCTCCCCGGTCCTCAGACAGGAAAACTGAGATGCATAGAGGTCGAATCCCTTGTCCAAAGCCTCGGAGAGAGCGAGTGTCAGAGCTGAGCTGCAAACCAGAGTTTCTCAGGCACCAAATCCCTTTCTACTCGGAACAAAGGGTTGCTTCCGCCTAAAGAGTATGAAGGACCCCTTGTGGCAAAATTTCGCCTCACTTGAAAACAACTCCAACAGAAAAGGGCACGATTGATGGGGAAGAGGAGGAGAGAGGAGTAGGAGGGATTTTTTTTTCCCCCTGTGTGGAGAGAGAAAAGAGAGACTCCCATGAATGCAACTCAGCTATTCCTTCCCAGCGTCTATAAGAAGGTGAAAAATTAAAACAACACAAATGTGCCACAACAAGAGATTGGTTAAATTGATTCATTTATCTGATGGAATTCAAGAGGCCATTCAACCTGATGTCACAGCTCTTTGAAGGATTTGGAAAGAGTCCGTTGAAAAGGTTCGTGAAAAATTGGGCGGGAAACAATCATGTACGACTGATCCATCTTTAATAGACACAATCTACATGTTACGTCCTTTGAGTCATATATTAAATCAATGTTGCATGGTTATACCTGAATGGTAAGATTAATTATAGGCAATTTTTAATATCCTTCTTATTTGCATTTTCCACATTTGATAAGCCTAAATGCTTTATTTTTCCTCTGGAGAAAAACACTGTCCTACAAAAAGATTAAAAATTCTTTTTATCATACTATTACAGAAGAAAGCCTCCCCTGGGGGGGCCTCAGTCTACCCACCTATAAAAGGAGGTTGGACTAGATGAGCTTCACATGACTCAGTTGTGTCCGACAGAAGGCGAGTCACTGCACTCTGGTTCCTCAAAGTCCATTCATGACCTGCAGCTAAAAATCCTCAAAAGTGGGGACTTTGCAGCCCCCGCTGGAAGTGGAAGGGCAAGACCGTCTGGGGACACCTTTCCGGGGGTTGGGTCAGTTCTCTGATGTGGGTCAGCGGCTGCCAACGTGACAAGGATTTCAATCTTGTAGACACAACACGCCTCGATGTTGCTTTCTGTTAAATGGGGCAACAACTTGCCTCTTGAATCCTACCCACTGGAGGTGAAGGGAACAGGCAAAAATCACACTGTATGTGGCTCATCCAGGGACCTGTTCTTCCTCTAAGCCTGTCCTCAGCATCTGTGTGGAATGTGGTGAGGGTGAAATCTGGAGAAGGGGTGGGAAGTTTGAAAGCCCCTAGGGGAAACACCCCTATGCATTTTAGAATGCCCCCCACATGGGATGCTGTCACACCCACTGCCTGACACTTGGTAGGTGCCCTGCAGGTGTTTCAAGAAATCCAGCCCTGCCTCACACTCCGTCAGCAGCCCCATCCTCAGGCAAGCGGCTAGCCACTTGCTCCAGCCAGCAAGCCCCGCCCACTCTGGCCTCTTCCTCCTTCCAGACCATTAGGTAGGCTTTCTACTAATCTAGCCTGCCACCTCTTCCTGCAGGAGCATTTTTAAACCCATCCAACAATCAACTGACTGATATTTCATAGGACAGTAGGAACCTACCTACAGATCTGGTAACAGTTGTGCGCGGGTGTTAGAAGGCTGGCCCTCACCCTGGCTCTGCCCTTGCTACTTGTGAGACCTTGTGAGACTTCCTTTCCCCTATCTTACCTGGGAAGACACTGAGGTTAGGAGAGAGGCAATGATTCCACCAAAGTTCACACAGCTGCTAAGCGGAGGACTGAGGGTTTGAAGCCAGGTCTGTCTGGGTTCAAAGCCTGCTCTCCTCCCGTTCTGCCACCTCTGCCCTGCATCCTAACACAGGACCACGCCTTCCATGTAAAAAGAGGGCATTCCAGGTTAGAGCAGGCCATCTGGGTGGCGGGACCCTGGCATAATTTGAGAGATACAGGGGTGTCCTGGTCCTACCGCCTCCCCAGTCTCTCTGCCAACAGTCACCCACTGGAAGCTAGTCCTGAATTTGAGATGCCGCCCCAGCCCTTGGTCGCAAAGGCTGGTGTGTGGACCATGCAGCAGAGTCCTCGGTCTCAGTCCAGCCCCCCTGAATCCAAATCCTGGTGAGAACAAGATGTCAGGGGATCTTGCGTGCTGCCCTAGACACCCCGTGAAGTGCAGGTGTAATTATTATTACCTCCCCACCCCACTGATGTTTGTTATAAGCCCCTTGACTTCTCCATGGAGGAGGGAGGCGTGCCATGAGGCATCCTAAAATTAAACCAGGTGTTACTTTTTGAGCCAAGCACTCACCTTATTTATTGAGCACTTACTACATAGTACGAGGCACTGTGCTTGAGGCTGCACATGATTCACATCAAACACTCCAGCCTGATAACGAAAGAGAGGCACAGTGAGCTAAATAGCTCTCCCCAAATCCACGCCGTAATCGGCAAAGCCAGGACTCAAACTCCCACACTTTTTCTAGAGTCTATTCCTCTGGGGCTGTTGTGGGCCTTCTGTGAACACTTGGGCCCCTGAGCCCTCATGCCCCCAGTCGTGGGCCCTAGACGCCCTTTCCAAGGAAGAAAGATAAATTGAACCGCTTTTGCCCACACTTAGCCAAAAAGCAACAAGTTCTTCCCAATCAGCGTCTATCTGTCTCTGTCTCTTAGATAGATAGACGATGGATGGATGGATGGGCAGGTGGATAGATGGCTAGATGGCTATCTTTTTCTCCCTCTCCCTATCTTTCCCTCTTTCTCTCTCTCTCCCTCCCTTCCTCCCTCCCCCATCCATCCATCTCTCTCTCTCTCTCTCTCTCCATGCTGCCCACATACACATAAATCTTAGCCTTCAATTCTTCAACTGTACAGTGGAGGTACTAAAACGCCATACCTCACAGGTGTGTTCTGAGGATTAAAGGAGTTGATATAGGTAAAGCACTTAGAAGGCATTCATCCATCATCATAAGCACTTAAAGCCCCTCATCACCATCATTATTATCCTTAAGCACTTAACAATGATGCTGGCGGACTAAGCCAGAGCCAGTCCTCAAACCCAAACCCTCTGGTCCCAAGTATAAAGCTCCTCCCTGTCACTGGATTCCCTGGTTCTTTATGACTTAGTTTCTGATAGAGGGGCATCAGCACAGAGGTGGGCTAGCATGCTGGAGAGATTTGGGAGGGGGATGAAAAGAGCTTCCCAGAGGCCTCTGAAGCCCCTTGGGGAGATGACCACAGCCCCCTGCCCTCAGCACCCTCCAGCTTCCGTGTACTCATCTCCGTCCTTTCTCGGCTGCTGAAGGTTTCTGCTTCCCTGATTCCGGGGTCCTGTTTCTGCCTGAGCAGCCCAGATCTCTATGCTTGCATTCCTGGCTGCCTGAGAGAGGACCAGGAGGGCATAGAGAGCTTTTACTTCCGAGAATAACTCAGAAGTGACAGCAAGGGCAAGAGGAAAAGGAGGAGGCTTCCAATAAGACACGATGCCCAGCTCCCACTCTGTTCCCCCAAGACTCCTAAGGAAGATTCTCACCATCGGGAAAAGATGGGGGAGGGAGGAGAGCCCAGACTGCTCTCTGCCTAGCCAGCCAGAAGTTTAAACCGTAAACTCCACCCACGAGGGGTTTGCTGCCTAAATTGAGGCTACACCGAGGACACCCATGTGCAAGGCTGAATTTAAATGTTACAAGATTCATGGAACACAGAGAAGTGGAATACAGAGTGTGAGCTCAGAATGGACTTAGAGAACATGACACCTGTGTGATGGTTTAAGGATGGCTGCTCCCTGGAGAGATGGAGTCTTATATTCCTCGCCTTGAATCTGGGCTGGCCTTAGGGACTAATTTGATCAGGATAGTCAAAGCTATCATAAGAGGTCATAAGAGGCCTTGCACCTGCCCCCTGGGTCTCCAGAACACTTGCTACAAGTCGCTGCCCCCATGCTGTGAGGAAGCCCAAGCTACACGGGGAGGCCGTGGAGAATAAGACAGCACATGGAGAGCGGGGCAGGCCACAGAGCTCTGAGGCTCCAGATACAAACAAAGAGCCGTCCTGCTGTCCCAGCCACCCCAGCAGACCCAAGTGAATCAAAGAGGAAATGCCCAGCTCATCCCTTCCTGAATCTCTGACCCACAAAACTGTGAGCAAAATAAAATGGTGTTCTAAGCCACCAAATTTGGGAATAGATTGTTATACAGCTGTAGATAAAACAAACTGTCATTTGTCTACCATTTTAATAATTTTGTCACGCCAAATTATTTACGTATGATTTTCCTCCTTTAAATGGACTGACCTTTTTTACTTTATTTTTTAAATTTTTTTGCCATGCCGCGTGGCATGTGGGATCTTATTTTCCCGACAAGGGATTGAACCCATGCCCCTTGCATTGGAAGCGCAGAGTCTTAACCACTGGACCGCCAGGGAAGTCCCTACTTTATTTTTTAAATACTTAATTTTGGGAATTCCCTGGCGGTCCAGTGGTTAGGACTCCGCGCTTTCACTGCCGAGGGCGCAGGTTCAATCCCTGGTCGGGGAACTAAGATCCCGCAAGCCGTGCTGTGCAGCCAAAAAATAAATAAATAATAAATACTTAATTTTTTATCAGTACAATAAAATGGAAAACCAGTATTATTAGTCACAAACAGAAGGTAAAAATGAAACCTCTTTCCTTTGTTGGATTTTTATTTTGCCTCCAGTGGTAAGTATACCACACTTTGGGAAAAACTATGTATTCTTATCTCTCCCTTGGGCTGTCTGGGAGATCTGAAAATCATAATTACACATGTGATACTCCCTGTGTCTGCACTGCCCCTTCTCTTCTTCGTCCCTGAGTATTTTTCATTTGTCCTCCAAGATTTATCTTCAATGTCACCACCTCTGTGAAGCCTTCCAGGGTTCCCCTTTCCAAACATCTGGCAATGGCTTCTGTCTCCAAGCCCCCATACTATGTTGTACCAATTTCTTCTTTACACTCAGACCCCTGTCATACAATGACATTTCAGCACCCTGGTCCAGGAGATGTGTCCCCACATGGAACCGTGTCTAATCCAACTCAGCATCTATTCCTTGTGCACTAATTCATTCAACTGCTACTCTGTCTACAAAAACAGGTCTGACTCCTTGATTCTTTTGTTCACAGGCGAATAAACATTCCCTGATGTGCAGCCCACCAGAGAGTTTAGGGGAAAAGGATTTTTTTCCTAATTAAATGGTGTACAAAATGGGGTCCATTTGCCCCAACGGGTGGAATCTTGACACAGAGGTGGTCGGTGAGAATGGGAGCCACTGGGCATCATATAACTACAAGCTTCCATGGCGGATGGCCCCATGCTACATACGCACACGTTACATAGTCTATACAGGTGTGTTAGTCTCGTGTAAATCCCAACAGCACACTTGAACATAATCAGGTGTAAGAACAATTTCCTGTAGAGACTCAATGTCAAAATGCTTTCCATCAATGAACTCATTTGAACATCACAACAACACGGTGAGGTTTATCGCATCCAAACTCCATCATTGTCTTTTTCCTATTTCATCTTATTATATACACACAACCATTATTATTAATCGTCACTAGAAAGGTATGTGATGATAGTTAGACTTTTATTCAGTAGTACACCAGATTATCTCTGATTTGATTGTGCAAAAAAAAAAAAAAAGAAAAAAGTCTTTGCAAAAAGTGTTGGCTTTTAATCGCTGTCCTGCCCATGTATATATCGAGTCTCTATCCCAAGCTGGGATCGAAGTCCAGGTGCCCCTCCCCTCAGCTTCCACAACATTGCATAGGATTCCCCTGTTGCTCCAGGTTGTCCCTCCCACCAGGCACCTGGGAAGAGTTTGCTTATGTTCTTCTTCTAGAACAGAAGTTCTTAACCTGAGCCTGTGGACCCCAAGGGGCTTCCCTGAACCCCCTGAAACTGAATGCAAAGTGTACATGTGTATACCTGCCTATGAGATGCTAATCTGGGCAGAAGCTACTAACTTTCATTCAATTCCCAATGGGACCTGTGACTCCCTCCACCCCCAGCCAATGTTTATAATCCCTAAACTTCTCAACTTTAAAACTACGGACATTTGGGGCTGGAATAGTTCTCTCTTTTTTTCTGCCAGGTGATCATTCATTAATTCATGTATTCACTTGTTCCGCAAGCATTTGTTTATCGCACACTGTGTATTGAAAGAAAACTAACCATCACTGAATATTTACCACGTGCCAAATAATTGACTAGGTCATTTGAGAAATATCATCACATTCAATACTCACCCTAACCCTCTGTGGGATACATTATTCCCGTTTTCAATTGAGAAAACCGTGGCTTAGTGGGCATGAATAATGTGTGCACTGTCCAGAAGCTAATAGCTGAGCCAGTGGCTGAGATGGGCTTTGAGTCCAGAACTGAACGACTCCAGGAACGGGACTGTAATGTGTGGGGCGGGGGGTTGACCCAGGCACTGGGGAAGGGGACAGGAGTCCCAGGAAAGGGTAACAACAGAGTTTGGGACCACAGAGAGCTTTACTATCTGGTTAAAGAGATACGAAAACAACAAGTATCAGTCTCATAATAAAGAGAATGTGGTACACATCATAACTGAGATGCAATATCTAGGTCTTCAAAGGAGGGAGAGATTACTTCCAGCTATGATAATTAAAGAAAGTTTCTGGGGAAAAAAAGTAAAAATCTGAAGAATACCATGTAAACTAAACCCCATGATCACGTGTTCATACAGCAGGGGCTGGAGAAGTCTTGGTGATGGGGGCCGTCCCAGGCATTGGAGGAGGGGTGGCAGCGTCCCTGGCCGCTGGATGCCAGTCATATTCATTCTCTATTGCTGCTGTAACAGATCACCACCAACACAGCAGCTTAAACCGCACACATTTATTATCTCACAGCTGTTTAGATCAGATGTCCGACGCGGGTCTGACTGGGTGAAGGTCAAGGTGTCAGCGGGGCTGCATTCCTTTCTGGAAGCTCGAGGGGAGCATCCATTGTCTTGCCTCTTCCTGCTCTGAGAGGCCACCCACATTCCTTGGCTCTGCCTTCAAACCAGCGATGGCGCGTATCTCTGACTTCTGGCCCATGGTCACATTTCCTCTGACTCTCTTCTGCTGCCTCTCTTCCCCATTTAAGGACCCTTGTGATTCCATTTGCCCATCCAGATAATCCAGAATAATCTCTCTATTTTAAGGTCAGCCAACTGGCAACCTTAATGGCATCTGGAACCCTTCATTCCCCTTTGCCATGTAACATATTCACAGGTTTCTAGGGATTAATAGAGGGACATCTTTGGGGCAGGGCGGAGGGGCATTATTCTGCCTACCACCCTTGTAGCTACCCCACCCCGAGCTGTGACAACCAAATACGGCTCCAGACGTTGTCAGATGTCCCCAGGTCGCCAGGGGCAGGGGTGGGGGTGGATCACCCCAAGCTGAGAACCACTGAGTCAGAAGATTCTCAAACATCTTAAAGCCCTGCTTCTGAGAGTCATGTTCTTTTTCAGTGAGTTCATAAGAATTGCAGAGTCCGAGGGAGAAAAGCACGTGTCCAGCAAATAGTAAGTCTCAAATCCTGGAAACTTCCCAAGACCCCCGTGAGGTCATTGACACCAAATGAGCAAGTAAGTGACTTAACCCTTCTGAACCGCCACTTCCTCATCTGTACCGAGGGGAAAATAAGAACGACCTTAGGATCATGGAGAAAACGAAAGGCTCCCACAGTGGCTGAGAACAGAAAGCCTCAGCGGTCAGACGCTGAGAAAGACTGTGAAATAGATGAACAGTATTAACTGTCTTACTGGAGGTGCCCTTAAGTCAGAGCCCAAGATGAAGGTTATTTTGGGAAGTGATCCCAGGTAGTTGGAGCAGGGGGTGGTCTGGGGAGGCACCGGATGGGTGAAATAAGGATGAGGAAAAGCCAACTCAAAGGTGCATTATTGAGCTGGGTGCCCTAAAGACACCTGGGCTCAGTCCCACCTGGGCCCCCTCTGAGGAACCCCGTAGAACACACCTCAAATGTTTCCACCCAAGTCACAGGAGGAGGGTACGGGGAGTATTAATCCACCCGCTTTTGATCCCGTGAGTCAAGGGTTTTCCCAGAGAATGTTAACTCCTGCATTTTCCAAGTATGTGTAAGTGTCCACATGGTAGAAGGATTTCTTGCTGTGGGCAGAGAAGCCCAGAGAAGAAAGCAAAAGATGAGAAAGACAGATGAGGTGAGTTTCTGTCTGGCTACGGCTGCATGCGGCTGGTTTCCATGGCAATGGGACGCTGGAGCAGGAAGGGAGATGGAAAGGGAAAGAGGTGGGGCTAAGAAGTTGCATTCTGTACAGCATAGGTTAGTGAGTCACCGTGCCATAGGAAGGCCTAGGTTCAAACCGCAGCTTCGCCTCTGGATGGCCATGTCACCTTGAGTAAGACACATCACCTCTTTCTGCCTCATCTGTTAAATGGGGGTGTTGACGGTGCCAATTTCATGAAGTTGTTGCAAAGATGAGATGGCGTCATGTATATTAAGTGCCTAGCAGCATGCGTTGAATGAAAGGAAGTTCATGATATGGAAGCAACTCGAATACGCATATTGAACCCAGTATCTGGAAAAGGGCTTCCACTTGCTCTTCTTTTTGGAAATATCTTCAGAATGAATCTGAGTCTCCTTCTCTGTAAAATGGAAATAATAACAAAACTTACCTTCTAGGGTTATAGTGGGGAGCAAGTGGGATAAAGCACGGACACATTAAAATGGGTACCCAGCATATGACAAGTGCCAAGCCTGGGCACTAGGTGATTACACTAAGGATCAGCTTCAGGGAGCTAAGGTACTGGGGCTGGGTTTTGTGTGTGAACCCAAAATAAGCCAAAAGCAGAGAAAGGTTCTGCCCCAGACTCTGCGGTGATGGGGACATGTTGGAGGGGGCCAGCACGGAGCTGATGCCCTCTCATCTCACATCTCTAGGGGAAGCTGGAACCCCAAGCAGTACCTACAGTAGGGTTCAGCTGCGTATAGAAAGGAAATGTGGGGGACCCACAGGGATGCCTCTGTCACTGAAAGACCAGAGCCCCAGTCCCTGTTCTGCCCCGCCCTCGTTGTGTGACCTTGGGGGATTCCCATGCCCTCTCTGGTTCAGCATTCCCTTCTGAACAGTGAGACTGCAGAACAGCCCAGGATTCTCCAACCAGACACTTCAGGATCTGTTTTCTTCTCTCTCTTCCCTGCCGTCCATCTCTCCTTCTTCCCTGGATGCTAGTCTGATCCTGGGTGGTCTCGGACACCAGGAACCTCTGGACTCTCAGGTCCCTGGCAGGGTTTGCCCGTTTTGTGACTGTCACCTGGCCACCTAGTCTTCTCCACCTGTCTGTCTGATTGGACGTGGTGCTCCTTGGTCATCTGTGTCTTGATTTCCTTCCTTTCCCTTTCCCCAGCCCTTGGCTGGTTCTGGTCTCTGGGGAACAAGTGCCACCTGGGGACATTAGCAACTCCATGACCACTTTTACGATAGGTGGAATTTAACCAGAACTCCACCTGGCCTGGGGGGAGGTCACCCTGCCTTCCCTGTTCCTCTCTGCAAGGTTGCTGCAAGGCAGGTGTATTAATCACATTTTTTCATTTGCTATATTTTCTGATGTTTTGATGTTGGGAAGCCATAGTTATTCTGGAGAGACCGCCCCGCCCAGGGCTAGCTGATTCCTAGAGACAGTAAAGGACTTGCCTGCAAGTGTATCTATGCAAGCCAACCAATCCAGAGCCCACACCCCAACCTTCTCCTTTACTGGGCTCTCACACCCCAGGTGACTATCCCCCTGCCCTAATCACCCCCAGGGCCAGGTACCAGGCAATTAGGGACAGTCCCTACACCCCAGAACCTGCTGAAATTACTCAAACTAACCCATCTTGAGCCTGCTTACTGTGCCTTGTCTTACCTTGCCTTTCCCGAAGAAATCACAAGAAAGGCTCTTGCCCACGTTTTCCGCTCACTGACTCCGCCTCCTGACAGACCCTGGTGCATACCCATGGCCCCGCAGTGCCATGCCATGCCTCCTGCTTCTCGGAAGTTCTGAGTAGAAATGTTTTCCTTCATGGTAGTCATGGCTGTGTCTGCGTGTCTTATGAGACCTGATTAAACCAAAACCCAGGTACATTTTAAACTATATGTGCATCGTCTCCCACCGGGGATTCGGGAAGGGATATGTTGCATGGGCACAGCATCAAATAACATTGGGAAATTCAATTCCACGTTCACTAACTCATTCATTTATTCCCATTCCATCTTTTGGATTATGTGGACGGGAGAGTCTCAGCTTGGTGCTGGTGTGCCATGAACATCTCTTGATCACCTGTTCATCTCTGGTTAAACACACAAATAAGCTTCAAGACTTTGGCTGAAGAGCATACGGTTAAAAACATATCACATTATTTTCATGGCTTTTATGAAGGAGGAAACTTCAGTCATCCCAAGACAACCTCCCAGGGAGGGACCCACACAAGTCAATACCCCGATTTCATTCTCCCTTTTTTTTTTCTCCTGGCAAGGCTGCATTATGGCCAGAATCAGCCAGAAGCCAAATGTAGGGGGACGCCTTGATGGTTCATATAGGTCAGCCTTGCAGGACACAGAACAGAATGGAGAAGGATGGCGAGACGGTGTGGAGAGGTGGAGAGAAGGGGGAACAGAGAGATCATATAGAGAAGCAGAGGGAGGGGGCAATGGGACCAACTTACACGGAAACCAAATTACTGCTGGTGCCTGAGTAGAGGGCAAAGAATCCCTCCCCACCCTGGGAATAAAACCTCCAAAATCCCTTAAGGAAGAGTCATTTGCATTATATATGAATTATCACAGAGTCTCTTTATGACGGGAGCCTTCTCAGTTCTTTTACTTTGAACCACAAAGTATTATTGGGGGACACATTAGCCTAAAAAAGTTGTTTCTCAAGCTTTGGCAGTACACTGGAATCACCTGGGAAGCTTTGAAAAATTCTGATGCCCGGGTCCCACCTGCAGGGAATCTGATGTAATTGGTCAGGGGTGGAGCCTGGGCACCGGGATTATTCAGAGCTCCTCCCATGACCCTTACGTGCATCTGAGTCTGAGAGCTATGGATTTATGACAATCTCAATCCCTGCAGACGATGCTCGTGGAAGCCACCTGGCATTAGTTCCCCCTCGTTCACCTAAACCCCTAATTCCAACAGGGATTCAGTAACTATTCACAGGATGATGGCCTCAGCATGGCATATGCTGGATGTCACAGGCCAGAAGTCTCTTTTTTAAAAACTTTTTATTGGAGTATAGTTGATTTACAATGTTGTGTTACTTTCTGCTGTACAGCAAAGTGAATCGGTTATACATATATCCACTCTTTTTTCAATTCTTTTCCCATATAGGTCATTACAGAGTATTGAGAAGAGTTCCCTGTGCTATACAGTAGGTCAAGTCTCTTAATGAAATACAGTAAATGGCTGCATTGTAGAGGATAAATACACCCCCAGGGATGAACTGGAAACTCAGCCATCCTAATATTGGGTAAAATGGCTCCTACGGTTTGCAATACAATTGCCAGTGTCAACATCTGTTATGGGTGGAATTGTGTCCCCTCAAAATTTATATGTTAAGCTCCCAACCCCCAGGACCTCAGAATGCTCTGGCATTTGGAGACAGGGTCTTTAAAGAGGTAATTAAGTAAAAGGAGGTCATTAGGGTGGGCTCTAATCCAATATGACTGGTGTCCTCATAAGAAAAGGAAATTTAGACAGACATACACAGAGGGCAGCTGATATGAAGAAACAAAGAGAAGACGGCCGTCTGCAAGCCAAGGAGAGAGGCCTCAGAATAATCCAACCTGTCGAGACCTTGATCTTAGCCTTCCAGAACTGCGAGAAAATTCATTTCTGTTTAAGGACTTTGTTATGGCAGCTGGAGCAAACTAACAATGTCATACACGTATTCAAACAACGCTGTATTTCAGACAACTTTGTTTTGTTTTTAAGAACAGGGTTGCCCAGTCACCAAACTGAGGCTTTTCCCACTGGGAAAGGAGAGTGAAAGACAGAGATTCTGGAGCCTCAGGCCCGATTCCATCTCTGACCAGTTGCATCTTCCCCATCTCAATGCTCTCCCCTCTGCCCAGGGCTTCCTGGCATCACCTCCCAAACATACTTTCACTTGATTCCTTGGCTCAGGGTCTGCTTCTGGGGGCATCCAGCCCAAGACACCTCCTAGCCCAGGAATTTGAGACTTTGGTCTGTCCTGACCGGGGGCTGAGGTCACTTTTATGTGTGTGATGCACTTGGCCAGGTTGCCTCAGCCACAGCAGCTAATATTAGGAGACGACGGTTTCCCAGGTGGCATTCAGAGCTGCTCAATTTCACTATTTTCCTCTGCAGCAGAAGGCAGCCTCCCCTGCTCCGGTCTCTTCTCACACAGGCAAAGCGCCTGCAGTTCTGGACATCACAGACTCAGGTGTAGGCTCTCAGCCTTCACACCTCACCCATCCTCAACATGCTACATTTGCTGTGACAGGTTCCTACTCAACTTCCATTCAAAAGGGAGGGACCGTAAGCCGACAGAGTCTTACGGAGGAGAGGGGATAAACTGGGATATTCCCAGGATCTACAGACCTGACGATCACTAAAGTGACAGAGAAAGACAAATATCATATGATACCGCTTGTATGTGGAATCTTAAAAAAAATGATACCAGTGAACTCATTTACAAAACAGAAACAGACTCAAAGACATAGAAGACACACTTACGGTTACCAAAGGGGAAGGGGGAGGGGAGGGATAAATTAGGAGTTTGGGATAAACAGATACTACTATATATAAAGTAGATAACCAACAAGGACCTACTGTATAGCACAGGGAACTATATTCAATTATCTTGTAATAATCCATAATAGAAAAGAATCTGAAAACAAATAGATTTATATATATATGTATGTAAAACTGAATCACTTTGCTGTAAACCTGAAACTAACACAACATTGTAAATCAACTATACTTTAATGAAAGAAAGAAAGAAAGAAAGGAGAAATAAAAACTTCCCTAAAAGTTGAGAACGGAAAACCAAGTTGCTGTCAACTTTCTCAAAACACTAGGCAGAGAGGACTATCACATCTAGAATGGATAAACAGCAAGGTCCTACTGTAGAGCACAGGGAACTATATCTAATCTCCTGCGATAAACCATAACGGAAAGGAATATTTTTAAAAAAGAATGTATATATGTGTAAAATGGAGTCACTTTGCTGTACAGCAGAGATTGACACAACATTGTAAATCAACTACACTTCAATTAGAAAAAAAAAAAACAAAAACACTAGGCAGAAGGGAGAAAAAAATCTCTCTTCATCAGCTTGCCCATGCATGGGCGGTCCCCAACCAAGATGCACTTCCTTTGGCTGTGAGGGTGTTTTAGTGGGCTCTTTTTGGAAAAGAAGTCAAATAAGGTTTTTGAAAATTGTCATCAGGTGCTTCCAAGAAAACTCAGAACTCTGACCAGAGTGGGAGGTAGTGTGGCCTCTCCTGGGCGGGAGCCACCCAGGAGCCTGGGAGAGTCAGGCCAGCTTTGGCCGGAGCTAGCTGAGCCCAGGGCAGAGGAGGTCACACTCTTGGATGTGCCAATGGACCACCCCGGGCAGGGCTGCCCTGTAGGACTCACAAGTGGCTCATTCTCTCCGAGACAGCTGGGCACCAGGCTCGGGAGGAAAGGTGGAGACTGTGTATCTTGGCAAAGCAGGGAAGAGGGTCTGGGAGACAGTTCACAAGACGGGCATTTGCATCTCCTGTCTACGTAGAAGGAGCTGATTCAAGGCTGGAGCCACTGGTGGAGCAGAAATTTGAAACCTTCAGGATCTAAGTCGGTCAGTCTCTCTTTTTAGAGAGAGAGAGAGAGATTCTGGGGTTAAAAAAAAAAAGGGGCTATGTGGGAAATCTGAATTCCAGGATCCCTCTAACTTCCAGACTGCAGTTAGAGAGCAGATGCATGAGGAGGGGCCTTTCACTCGTGGGCCATGCGACTTGGGCACTGGAGACCTTAGGACTTCGTAAATATCTCCCCACCTTCAAAACAGGGGCTTGAATTAACCACCACCACGCTACCATCTTCTGATGTCTTTAGGAGGAAATTTAGGTCATGTCTGGAAAATGCTTCCCGCTGGTCGGTTTATCACCACATAAATACTGGAAATAGACTTTGTAAAGGCCTGTCACCTGCATGCGGTCTGTAGGTAAAGCGTATTTTATTATAATCCTATGTATTAGGTGCCTTGTCACTTTTCACTAATAGGGTGACTACTGCCTGGGACTCTCCTGGTCAGCACTGAAAGTCCTACATCCTGGGAAACCCCTCAGTCTTGGGAAGAGCAGTTGGGTTGGTTAGTCAACCCAAACACCCACACTCCTAGGCCACCCCTGATCTTTTCAAGGATTTTGGCGGTTCACTTGCAAAAACTAGTCCCACACCCCCTTTGGACCTGTTAGGCACCACATGGAGCCCTATGTACATTCCATAAACGTGATAGATGGAGCTGAAGCCCCGCCCACATCCCCTTTATCCCTGATGCGCCCGCCCCTGACCTTCTCCGAGTGCTTCAGGAGACTCACAACCGTGCAACCTTCCCTGGGAAATTGACCTGGACTGAATCGAGCCACTTCGCCCAGAGATGGACACCCCTGGGAGGCTTTGCCCCACCTACTGGGAGCAGCTGATAATTGACTGAACTGGGGGGCAACTCTGTAATGCAAGTTATGCTCCAGAGTCCCCCAAGGGTGAGGTCGAGGCCAGACTTCACCTGAGGCCACACCCTGACTGGGCCCCCATCCCTGTCCCTTCCTGCTTGCCTCACTCCCTCTCCCTGACCCAGCAGTCTCCAGCAATCAATCAATCAAGTTTTCCTGAATCCCTTCCTCAGACTCTGCTTCTAGAAATCCTGACCTAGCACAATGCATATGGCCGGGTGCACTCCCTTCGGTGTCACCTTTCCCGCCACTGTATCTCTTGGAGCTCTACCCTTCTTTCTACGGCCACCACCAGCATTGAGGCCACCAGCATCCCTCACCCGGAGGACCCCACGGCCTGCTCCCTGACCTCCCTGCCTCCACTCCTGCCTCCTGCAGGCCACTCTCCTCTAAACGGCCAGTGGGGGCTTTTCAAAGTAAAGGTCAGCTCAAGGCACTCCTGTGCAAATCCTTCTGGAATTGAACACTTTTGTGAGGAAAAAGAAAAAAGCAAACTTCCTCAACCTGATTACAAGAAACCCTCAGCAAGCAACAGGCTTAATGATGAAAGACTAATTAAAAGCATTCCCCACTCTCCCTAAGATCAGGAGCAAGACAAGGATGGCCACTCCTGCTGTGTTTATTCAACACTGTGCTGGAGGTTGCAGCCATGGAATTAGGCAAAAAAGAAAGAAGGAAGGAAGGAAGGGAGGGAGGGAGGGAAAAAGAAAAGAAAAGAAAAGAAGAAAAGAAAAGGCAACCAGATTACAAAGGAAGATGTAAAACTGTTTCTGGTTGCAGATAACACGATCTCATGGGGCACAGGGTGGGTGAAGTCCTGATTTGCAATATTTACTGATTTCTGTGGCTGATTTCAAAACATCAGTATGATGTTCCTGAGTCTGGAGCTGGGAATGACAATTTCATATACAGAGGTGACCTCACCACTCATTGTGATTCTTCCTCTGAAAGCCCTCCTCTGACTTTCACTTACATGGTGTCTGGCATGGAGTAGACATTCAATAATTATACATCGAATTACGGGGGAAACACTTCTGTGGCTTCCCATTGCCTTTAAGTTAAAATCTGAAGTCTTTGGGGCTTCCCTGGTGGCGCAGTGGTTGAGAATCTGCCTGCCAATGCAGGGCACACGGGTTCGAGCCCTGGTCTGGGAAGATCCCACATGCCGCGGAGCAACTAGGCCCGTGAGCCACAACTACTGAGCCTGTGCATCTGGAGCCTGTGCTCCGCAACAGGAGAGGCCGTGACAGTGAGAAGCCCGCGCACCGCGATGAAGAGTGGCCCCCGTTCGCCGCAACTAGAGAAAGCCCTCACACAGGAACTAAGACCCAACACAGCCAAAAATAAATAATAAATAAATAAATATAAATAAATAAATAAATAAATAAATAAAATTTGAAAAAAAGCAAGTTGCCAATCTGTTTAAAAAAAAAAAAATCTGAAGTCTTTGCCGCTCAAGCCCCTGCGTGATCTGGCCCCTGACCCCCTTCCCAGCTTCAGCTTGGACCATCTCCCCCCTCACTCACTGCTCTCAGCCACATTAACCTCCCTTCTCTTCTCAATGATCCGAGTTCTTCCCACCTCAGGGACTTCGCACAGGCTGTTTCCTCTACGCAGGACGCTGCTTTCATTGACCTAAGTCTTACTCAGCGCTCAGGTCTTGGTTGAATGCAGTGGTTCTCAACTGGAGGGCATCTGCCAATGTTTGGTGGTCACAGCTGGTTACTAACATCTAGTGAGAAGAGGCCAAGGATGCAGCTCAATATCCTCCAATGCCCAGGACAGCCCCCCGCCGCAAAGGATCACCCAAGCCCAAATGTTCATAGTGCCCAGATGGAGAAACTCTGGCTTATTGTCAGACCTCTTGCCTTGATCACCTTAGAATGGAAGGAAGTTTTCCCTAATAATAAAAGTTTTCTCATAATAATATCTCCTGCTATTCTTTCTCCTCTTATCACTTAAGCACAATCTGGGTCAGGCCCACAGGAGACAGTCCAGAATATCTGAGAAGATATTTGGGATCCTCTGAACGGACTAAACCGTCCCGCTTATGTCAGACTCGCAGAAGCAGGAACGGACACTAGGAGTCTTTTGCATGTAATTTATGAAGGAAATGCTCCAGGAGGAAGCAATAGGTGACGGGGGAAGCAGAAGGGGGACAGGGAAGAAGCCAAGCCAGGGTGAGGTTTCCACGAAGCCTCAGATTAGCCTGATCCTGTGGGGAGCTTGGGAGCGTAAATGATACCTCAGAGCTCCTCTCAACTCATCGAGGCAAAGAAGCCGAGCTTTCATGCTCCTGGACCAGTCTGTCATCAGCTAAGGGTGGTGCCCGCGGTGTAGTCTATCTCCTGGCACCTCAGCCCTCTGGGTTTGCAGGCAGGGCAGCCGGTAGCCTGGGAGCAGACCTCCAAAGACAGCTCCAGGTGCAGATGCGAGGAGCAAAAGTTCACGGAAGCTAGAGGATGTCCGCACAGATATGCAAAAAAATAAAAAAGCGGGGGGGGGGGGGGCGGGGAGGGAATCTGGATAGAGCACTGATGGTGCAAATCTGCTGAAAATCTGGGTAATCTGGTTAAAATGAACAGCTCCATGTAAGTTTTTCTGGTCTGCAAGTGCCAGATCCTGCTTAAATGTTTCCCTTTCCTGGGGGCCAGCAGAAAGGGACCAGCATTGGTGGGCCCCTCCTGGGAGCCGGAAGCTGTGACATGACTCAAGGGGCATTATCTGTGCCAACCCCTTACCCACAGTTCTTGCCGTTCACACTCCTTCCGTCATGAAAGGTTTTGGGCTTCTCTCCCTTCTCATGATTTATGTTTCAACAAAGGTTGTTCATACAAAGAACATCTGTATATCAAATCCACTTGACTTAATCAGCTCAGAGATGCTTCCTCATGTCTGCCTGAAACTGCTCTGAGCAGTTACATGTCTCCAGAATGTCTTTTAAGACATGGATGGGTTTGAGGATATTTGAGGACTGCCCAAAGTTGTTTCCAAAATCCTACGTGCACATGAGATCTTTGTAGAGAGGGTCTGTTGTTTTGTTTGATGATGCGGGTGGCCCATGACCCAAAACACAACTGAGGAGAAGCTCCTCTCCTTGGCAGCACTGAATTTTTCTATTTTAGGATGTTTATTAGTTTGCTAAGGCTGCTGTAACCAAGTACCACAAACAGGGTGGCTGACACAATAGAAATTTATTCTCACGGTTCTGGAGGCTGGAAGTCCAAGATCAAGGTGTCGGCAAGGGTGGTCCCTCCTGAGGCTATGAGGGAGGATCCTTTTGTTCCTTGCCTCTCCCGTAGCTTCTGGTGGGTTGATTGGCAATCTTCAACATTCCTTGGCTTGTACCTGTTTCACCTGGATCGCTGCCTTCATCTTCACGTGATGTTCGCCCTGCGTGCATGTCTGTGTCCAAATTTACCCTTTGTAGAGGGAAGACAGTCATGTTGGATTGGGGGCCCACACTACTCCAGCATGACCTCATCTTAACTAATTATATCTGCAATGACCCTATTTCCAAATAAGGTCACATTCTGAGGCACTAAGGGTTAGAACTTCAACATGAGAATATTTGGGATCCACAGTTTAAGGATGTCCTAAAGTCAGGCAGGTGCCACGTTGTGCTGTCAGAGGCGGTACGGAGGGAGTATGCTCACTAGGGTAGAGGATGGGAGGGGGAAGGACTGATACGAGTGGGGTTGACCAGTTGGCTATGGAGAGCATGAGCCAGCCCCAGCCCATGGACTCTGGGAAGAGTGGCATCCAGGGTTTCAGACCTTCTGTGCACCTCTTCTATCTACTCAATCCCCCCTCTTGCCCCTGCCACTGATGTGGGGACCGGTTCACCAAGGTACAACCTAGAAGTGGGTGGCAGTTAACAGTCATGAGGTCACTTTGACCAATGCAGGATAGGAGCCGATGGAGAAACGCTTCCCTTCTTTATGCCATGGGCGGAGGCTTCTGAGATGCATTTCATGAGGCTTCCTAGGTCCTGCAGAATCCACACCGGTTGCCTGTAGTCACGGCCAAATCAGTAACACATGCCCACACTGGCTCTCCTTCCCTCCCTGTCCCTCATTCCTGCTCCTTGGGATCAATTCCCAAGTCAAATGCCTGCACATGAACCCTTGCCTCAGGCTCTGTTTTCAGACCCAGGCTAAGGTATTCTGTAGGCTAAAACTACAGGGAAAAGGGAGTGGGCTTCTCCCTGGTGCATCTGCATGTCCCCTCTGTGAACTGATGAAGCTCTTGGAGGGAAAAATTGGTGAGAGGAGAGAGGTCCAGGGGCGTCCAGTCCCCAAGAGCAAGCCACTGGCCACGGCTTACTGGGAACTCAGGAGCATCCATAAAAGCCCACAGGGCCACTGAACGGCTCTGTTTCCTAAAAGCCCCGATGCGTCCCACAACTACTGTGTGTAAGCTTGCTTCTTCCCTAACACCCCCTCTCCCCCCAAAATTAAAAACGCTCTCCCTACTGACCCACTTCCAAGAGGCATCATCCGTATAACAGCAAGAGCTCACAGCCCTACAGCCAGGGCTTAAAGTTTTGAAGCCTCACTGACCGGTGTGTGACCTTGGGCAATTTCGTTAGACTCTTTGTGCCTCTGTCTTCTCATCTGTGAAATAGGGATTTTTAACAGGGCTGGCCTCAGAGTGTTATTGCAAGGTTTAGGTGAGGCCAATGCCTGCCAGGCCATTTCCTGTCCCTCTTAGTTCCTGGTGAGCATGCAATCCATAAAAACAACTTAAGCAGTTTCCACGGAGAGGGTAGTGACCGGAAGGGCTCACGAGGGAGTTTCGGGAGTTGGGGAAGGGGGCAGCTGGGAATGTTCTGCTTCTCCATTTGGCCGCTGGTTCCATGGGTGTGTTTGGTTTGGGACAATTCAGTGTGGTGATATGTGCATTCCCCTGTGTGTATGTTATACTTTAATAAGAAATCAAAAGCCTAAAATAAAATAAAATAAAATTATAACCTGCTGCTGTTGGTAGTAATGTTATTGAACCCAGCCTGTAGGAGATAATGGGAGAATTCTTGGCTTGAGCAAAAAAACCAGTGACTCAGCATTGGGCCCCCCAAGCAGCAGCCTAACCCTCCAATTAGGGCCAGCTCCCAGGTGGTGAAACACTGGGCTGGTTTCTGGTTGCATGACTTCCCAACTCGAGACCTCGGTTTCTCCATGAGTCAAATGGAAAGCAATAATCCTTACTGAATTCCAGCATCTTGTGTGGTTTTCCATTTTACTGATGGGGAAACTGAGGCTCCAAATAGATCATTACAAATTAGTAGGCACTACAGCTTTGGGGACTATGCAGACTCTATCATTCCCTCCCAGACCTGGCTCTAGGAATAAGAAGAGCCCTAACAGCACGGCAACCACAGCTGGCATTTATGAGCTCAAACTGGGATCCAGGCTTCTGTTCTAAGTGCTCTTTCTTTTTTGAACTCATTTTGTCCTCACGTTATTATCCCCATTTTGCAGAGGAGGAAACTGAGGCACCGCGAGTCAAGGTCAAGAAGCAAAGCCCATGCTCCTAACTGCCCCCGCCGCCAAGCCCCTGCGGTTGGGTGGGTTGCTCCTCGCTCCCGCCCCCTAACTCCCTCTGTCCTTCCTTCCCCTCCCCCACCAGTGCATTTAGCCGGGCTGGGTCCTTGCCAAGTCTCTGCTGTCACAGCGTTCCCATCTTTGATCACCAGTCAGCGTTCTTGAAGTGCCGAGTCTCCCAGATGTTGGGCTGATCAAAGGCAGCTGCTGCCCGGACCCTCCCCAGAGCACAAGATTATAGACGCACGTAGGGTAGAGGCGGGAGGGTGGAAGGGACGCACACGTGACCGATGGAGCAGGGCAGCCCTGGGGGCGGGGCTCGGCGGGGCGATGGGGGACCCCCCGCCCCGCCCCGCCTGGCCGGGGTGGTGGTCCTGTCGGTGCAGGTCTCAGAAGGACCGGGGTCCACCGGCGCTGCGCAGAGCAGCTGATGCGGGGGCAGATATGCAACGAGCTTAACTTTGAAGACGCAGAAGCTTCAGGGGCCCGAACCTCAAAAGGAGATCAGAGGCAAAATCTCAGAGATTAATGTAGAGGTTGCCAGTAGCTTTTATAATGACAATAATTCCCTGCAGTTACATGATTCGCCCCATTGACTCCATCTTTTCTTGCAGGTCGTCAAGAGCTGAATTTTATGTTTACGATTAATTAAATAAAAAGCAGAGCATGAAACAGCATGTACGAGATAATCGTGGGAGTTTTGGTTTTGGGTTTTTTTTTGTGTGTGTGTTTGTTTGTTTTTAATACAGTTATGGGAACAGAGTAGAGGCGCGTACACCAGAAAACCTACAGTAGTCGTATCTGGGCTGAGAGAAAACATTTACTTTTCATCTTCTTTCATCAGTTCAACAATACGTATGGGCATGTTCTCAAATAATAGTACCTAAGTTTAGTAAATGTTTGCTGGATTCCAGAACTGGCTTATCTCTATTTTGCAGACTTAGTATACGCTATTTTTGTAAGAAGAATTTTGAAATTTAGGCAAAATATAAAATGGTGTAGATACTTGGATATCAATTTTCTAGAAGATGATATAACTATATAAATGATAGATGATAGATGGATAGATAGATAGATACATAGATAGATAGACAAGATATAAGGCTGAAAAAATTGAGCTGAAGTACACAAGGAGCCCCCAGCACCTGTCATCTGACTGGCAGTGGCAAACCCATCTCCCTGCCTTGTTCCAGTTTCTGTTTCCCGTGGGAGAAATGGAAACATATGCTGTGCTAGAAAAGCTGTGCCCGCATCCTCAGAAACCCCAAGGCCACAAACTCTAACTGAACCTCAGATAATGACAGCTCGCATTTTTAAGCGTCTGTTCTGTGCCACGCCCTGTGCATACATTTTCTCTAACCCTCACAACTACTGTCATCTGTGGTATCATCCTGGTTTTACCAGCTGCAGAAACCAACACACAGAAGGGCCAGTGACAGGGGTGTGCTGGAGCTGGCCGCACCCACTCCTGAGAGCTGATTGTTCAATTTTCAGGAACTTTTGTGAGTTGTTAAACACGGCCATCATTCAAAACTAAATTCTAGAAACTTACAATTAAATAAACTATGTTCCAAACAAAGGCAATTACTCCAAACTCATCCCTTCCTAATTGTCTTACGACATTTTGCCATTATCTTTGTTCTTGTGGTTACTTCTGGCTGGTAGAAATTTTATACAGTGGGGCGTTACTGTGTATCTCTTCCCAACTCCACATTCAGTGACATGGGTAGAAATCAGCCACGATAGAAGTATTTACACCATGGTAACTGGCAAACGCTACGTGTCAGGATTTTGTTTTTTCCGGAGAACCATTATGGAACATTTACCAGCACATACTATAGGCAGTGGTAGAGTCAGGATTTGAAATATCAATATATAAGCACAGAACCTGTGCTTTTAATGCCTGCACTAAATTGCAGTCACCCCAGCCCCGATCAGAGTTCCACACTGTCCTCTAAGCCTGGCCTCAGAGCCACCAGGATACCTCGTCTTCCAGGTACATAAAGAAATAAAATGCAAGTTTCATGTAAGCAGAGAGAAATCATTCTATGGGGAATAAAAAGTACATGATTTGAATCCTGTTCTATTGATGCTACAAGCTTTAAACGAAGGTCTCAGCCCCGACTCCAGCCCTGATGGGGGGGATGGATGGTGACCTCACTGGGCAGACGGCTGAGAACTACCCAATGTTGATGAGAATCATGGCTCCCTTTATTGAGCACTGACTGTCTGTCAGTGTGTGTGCAGAGCCCTTTAAGGGAATTATCTCATAGATTCTCCAGGACACATGTTTTTCCATTCAAATATGTTTAGGAAAACCCAGCCACTTCATTTTTCTTTCCCCTGATCAAGGCCCAAACATCACAGGAATCCTGAGCCTTGGCAATAGAAGGGCGAGCTGAAGCACACACCCTAATTGTGATTCCTCACTAGGTGCTGTATCTGCCTTCAGTCCCCAAATTTTTCCTAAGACACGAGTAGCGATAGAGAAGTCACTGCTGTATAGTTTGGAACCCGAGAACCACGTCCTGGCGCAAGGAGCTGACTTCACATGGTGCTGGGAACCGTACACGGTCAAGGGGGTTGAAATGAGCTCTACCATACCACTCCCCTGCCCCAAATTTTGATGGGGTAACCTAGAGCTCTTTGGTGAATGTCCAAACGCCCTAGCAAGGTCAAGGTCCACTCTGGACCTGCATCTGTGTGTCCAGTGCGATCTTTCAAGCACACCAAGCATCTCAGGCCCTCGAATGCCTCCTCCTTCCACACCTCTGCTCTGCACACACGGGTTGGTCACACTCCCTTGAGGTTTATCTTCACCGAGCAGCTTGGAGAGGTAAGGGCCTCCTCTGTGCCCTCCAAGCATTCATAGAAAACACCAAGAGTGAGTGATATTCGAAATATCTGACCAACTGGTCAGAATGGCCATCACCAGTCTACAAATAACAAATGCTGGGGAGAGTATGGAGAAGAGGGAACCCTCCTCCACTGTTGGTAGGAATGTGAATTGGTCCAACCACTATGGAAAACAGTATGGAGGTTCCTCAAAAAACTAAAAATAGAATTACCATATGACCCAGCAATCCCACTCCTGGTTATATATCTGGAGAAAACTCTGCCTGCACCCCAGTGTTCATTGCAGCACTATTTACAATAGCCAAGACATGGAAGCACCCTAAATGTCCATCAACAGAGGAATGGATAAAGAAGATGTGATACACACACACACACACACACACACACACACACAATGAGATACTACTCAGCCATAAAAAAGAACGAAATAATGCCATTTGCAGCAACATGGATGGACCTAGAGATTATCATATGAAGTGAAGTAAGTCAGATAAAGACAAATATCATGATATCACTTATATGTGTAATCTAAAAAAATGATACAAATGAACTTCTTTATCAAACTGAAATAGACTCACGAACATAGAAAACAAACTTATGGTTACCAAAGGGGAAAGGGGAGGGGAGAGATAAATTTGGAATTTGGGATTAACAGATATACACTATAAAATAGATAAACCACAAGGACCTACTGTGTAGCACAGGGAACTATATTCTATATCTTGTGATAATCTGTAATGGAAAAGAATCTGAAAAAGAATAGGTATATATATGTATAACTGAATCACTTTGCCGTACACCTGAAACATTTTAAATCAACAATACTTCATAAAAAATTAAAATTAAAAAAAAAATCTAAACAGCAAGCCTGGGATAAAAACCCATCAAAACTGACCTTGACTCAATCAGAAGGGAGTATTTCTAGTATAAACAACTGGTCTACCCATACTGAGCATCCTTTCTGCCTAGCCCTGTCTGAATACTCACCACGCTGGATCACAGGGTCTCTTTCTCTTTCTGTCGCCCCCTGAAGAATGTGAACAACTGGAGGAAAGGAACTGTGTCCTGCAACCTTGCTCGATCAATATTTGCTGAGTGCTAAGTGGAATCCAGCCTCACTGGTTAATAGCTGTGTGCTCTTAGCCTCGTCTGTAAAATGGGTCAATAAAGATACATGCCTTGTGATTTGGCTTAAATGCATTTAAAGCGCTTAGCGTGATTAGCGTAATCCGTCAGTAAATGGTAGTTTTTCATTATTATTTTGTGAGTGTTGGCTTTATGGGCTTGTCAGCTGAAAGGGGAGTTTTCTAGAGGCTGGAGAAAGTGTGATGGTACCAGCTTGGTAGCCCACCGCTCTGCCTCGATGCTCCAGAGCTGGAGTCTGCCCACCCCTCCATCCTGGCCCCTGAGAGCATGAGACCAAAGAGGGAGCTGATCAATCACCAGGACTTGAAAGGCCAGTCGGCTTTCATACACTGTGTCCTCCCAGTGTTTCTCTTAGCTACATGCTAACACCCGTTTGTTTAGAACTCGCAGCAAATACATCTCGGAGAGGACTTTGATCCCTGGCAGCTGTGTGAGTGAGGCTGGGTCCCAGGGGCAGACAGAGTCTGGAAAGGAGGTAGGCTGGACTTGCCTCTCTCATGCCCTCTGGGCTTGGCACTTAATTTCCCAAGCCCTGCCCCAGTGTGCTGTCCTTGTAGACAGAATCAAAAGCAAAAGCCCAAGCTCCAAAGTCAGAGGGTCTCCGGTTCACATTCGGCTCTGCCACTTTCCAGCTGCATGACTGTGGGAAAGTCACTCTACCTCTCTGGGCATCACTTTCTTCATGTGTAAAATGGGCATAATAATAGTTCTTGAAGCCAGTAGTTCACACAGCAATAAGTAAGATCGCACATGGAAAGCACTTGGGATGAGCTAGGAACTTAACAAGTATTTGAATGGGCAAATACTTTGCCTCTGCTTGTGAGAAAGACAGTACAACATTGTAATTAAAAGCACAGGGTCAAGTGCCAGATGGTACCACCACTGTCTAGCTGTGTGGCCTCAGGCAAGTCACTTCCCCTTTTCATCCATAAAGTGGAAATCACAATAGTACCTCCCTTATAGGGAAGGTTAGTATGAAAATGAACCAAGGCATCACCTTAAAGCACTGCAAACAGTCCTCAGCACATTATACTCAATAAACATGACTATTATCTTCATGATGTGCAGTAGTAGTGTCATGTGATGCTGTGTGACCACGGGCATTGTTCCCACCTCTCTGAGCCGATTCCTATCACAAAACGATGATAATAATAACAATAACAATAATAATAATAACAAAGAACTCACAGAGCTGGGGAGGGCACTGCATTAAGGCAATCCCATGAGAACAGATGGTGTGATGAGTCATGGGGTCATTTAGGGTTAATTTCTTTTAAAATCAGGAGAAAAAAATGAAGATAATAATAATGAATAAAAAGTAGTGAATCCAGCCTGGATTATATTTATCTTTATATCAACGCAGTCAGAAAATGGGTATATGACTACTGCAATAGTTATATGACTATAATGTTACACATCCTATATGTATAACATATATATGTTATGTAGTATATACACATATATGTTATATAGCATGTGTTATACTTGTGTATATATAAAAATATTGCTATATGTATCTATGAATATATGTGAACTTATATTTATATATATAGATACATAATGTATGTATAACATAGTTATACATACGTGCACAAAATATATGTATCTTTTATTATGCACAGGACATACACATACATGTATACACACATATATAGCGACACATGTATATATACACACAAACACACACGTACTTATATATATAATTTTACGAATGGGGGAAGAAGTCCTCCAAATGCGTCCAGGGCCCAGAGGAGTCATGAGTCCCGACGTGGTCCTGGTGCTGCTGTGGACAGTGGTGGCTCAGCCCGGCTGGAAGTGTCTGGGAGACTACATAGATCACACCTCAGAGATGTCCCCTCTCACCGAGGGCCAGGGAATCTGGGACATTTATCCATCCACTTCAGCAGGTGAGAATGATCGTAAGAGCTTGCCTGGTGCAAGGTTGTGTAGGGCCTGCACTTGTAGAAAGCCCTCCGAGGGGAGACACAGGGCTGCAGAAGTAAGCTGTTGGGATGTCAGTGCCGAGGGAGTGTGGACGCCCTCTGTTATAAATGTCACCGTTGCCAGTTTCTTAGGTATCTTCCCAGAAGTAGTCTATGCATAGAGAAGCATAAATGTGTGCATTTGATATATTTTTACACAAGTGGTCCCCTCATAAAAAAATGGATACATTTGTGAAGTCATCATCAAGACACTTGTTACAGTAAAAATAAAAGTGTACTGCACTGTCTTGAAACCAAAATGGAATTACACTGTACATAATGTTTGGAATACTGCTCTCTTCCTCCAATTAATATGTGTCAAACATCTCTTCATGGCATTCCTTTCAGGAGTTTGGTGAATTTCACTGTGTAGTCTAACCAGAGTTTTAAAATTTCTTCTTAAAGTATTAAACAGTTCTTGATGGTTGGACATTTCTAGAGCTTTGATTTTTCACTATTGTGTACAACACATACTCAAAGCTTTCATGCATGGGTTAAATAACTTCCTAAAATAAACTCCAAGAAATGCAACTGTTGTGAAAAAGTCTCCTATGTGGTTTTCAAATCATGTTCCCCCCAAAATGTAACAATTTCGCACAACTTTTTTCAGAATATTACAGAATGTCCATTTCCCAACGCCATCACCGATACTGATTATTATATTCTTTTTTTATTTTAACCAAATCAGAAATGATAAGTTAATCATTAAAGATAACTTCAAGAAAGTGTTCCAGAAGCATCGCAGTGTGAGGTATATACGTTGTCCTGTGAAAGAAAGGAAAATCCACCAAAATATGGGGCTGTCCTGGGAATGGGAGATCTTCGCTGCGAGCACAGACCTGCCGCGCTCGTTATGGTCCATTGACCCCCAGGCCCCACCCTTATCCATCCTTCACCCGCCTGTCGGGCTCAGCCAATGGGAGGCACCATCAGGCAATCGGAGGCGGGAGAAAAGGCAGTTCGATCCCGCCCACGCCCAGCCTGGACCGTGTCTTGAGACAGTGGTTGAGTCTCGCTGTGCCCATAGCTCCTCTCTAAGTAGCCCCCGGTCGCCCCCCTCCCTCCCTCTACCTCTTCAGTCCTGGAGTAGCAATGTCTCTGTATTAGTCTCTTGTGACTGCTGTAACAGATCACCACAAACTTGAGGGTTTAAAACAGTACGCACTTATTCTCTCAGTTCTGGAGGCCGGAAGTCCGACATCCGGTTCACTGGGCAGACACTGAGGTGTCAGTGCGGCCAAGCTGCCTCTGGAGGCTCTGGGGAGACTCCGCCCCTTCCCTCCTCCAGCCTCGCGTGTCTGCCAACATTCTCTGGCTTGTGGCTGCATCGCTCCCATCTTCAAGGCTGCGCCTTGAAATCTCCCTCTTCCCCATCTCGCATCGCTCGTCTTCTCTGTGGGACTCAAATCTCCGTCTGCCTCCGTCTTCTAGGTACACACAGAAATCTCAAAATAATCACATCTGCAAAGACACTTTTTTTCCCCTGTTCTTTTTCTTTCTTTCTTTTCTTTTTGCCACATAAGGTAGTATTCTCAGTTTGCAGGGATTAGGGCGTGGCTATCTCGTGGGGGGCCATTTCTCAGCCTGTCGCAGATCCGTGCCTTTGATCCTTGGCATCTCCTAACCCTGCCCATGACTCTGTAGATGGTCCCTACATCAAACTATCTTCAAAACCTCCATGGCCTTTTCCCTGCTTGCTACCCGGACCAGCAGTGTCCTCGCCTTCCTTCCCAGACAGAACTCTCCCTCTTGCTGTCTGCAGTTAGACAGCTTTCTTGCACTTCCTCTGGGTTCAAATCCACTTGTTTATCCAGAAATATTTACTGACAAACTCTAGCCAGGCGCTCCGTTGAGCAGGGTTCTGCTGGCAAGGATGCAGGGTTCTGTCTCCCTAATGGGGTGAAATCAGGAATAAGCCCCATCCATTGTGACCAGGTTAGGCCCGTATGTCTGGGGGTCCTACCGCCCAGTGGACAGTGTCCTTGAAACCTCCCGCTCTGTGGATTCAGGTTCACAAGGATTTTCCCCTTGTTTCCTCTGCTCTGAACGTGTTTATACATGATCCTCTGGCGCTATCTGCTGGCCAGTCTCTAGAGCTGCAGACAGGCTTTCTAAATGGGCAGCGCAAAGACCCATTGAGAAAAGAAGCCTCTTACCCAATAAGGAAAAGCAGGAAAGGGAATGGGGGGTGGTGGGATATGATGGACATTAACAAGAGCACTGATATTGGGAAGGGAAGGAAGTAGGAGTGCGCAGAAGGAGAAGTCAGGCTGTGCTGCGGTGTCACAAGAGGCTTCGGCTGACCTTCCAGAGAATTCTGAAGATGGGCTGAGACTTCAGGGTTGCCCTTAGTTGGACAAGGAGGCTGGGCCTCTATAACCGCTCCCCCACACACATCAATCAGTCACTGGGCCAGGACCACGCAGGACGGGGTGAGGCAGCCTCCTGCCGCTGAGGAGGAGTCCTACGAACCATCCTGAATTCACGGAAGGGGAGATGGGCGGCCCTTCACATCACCCACCCGAGCGAGCAGAGGCAGAGGCAGCCCCTGCCCAGTGAGGCTTCCGTCTGGGGGCAACAGGCATCAAAAATGTGGACAAGCGAATATCTATGGGATGACAAATGGCTGAGGGAGGTGGAGGGTGGTTTCAGAGGCCAAATCAGTGTGGCCCTGACGTAGACTGTGGTGTCCTCTCTGAGGATGGGGCATTTAAGCTGAGGCCCCTGGGATGAGCTGGACTTGGGCAGATGAAGAGTTGAAGGGGGAGGCCAGGATATGCAAAGGCCCTGGGGTGATGTGTCTGTCTCCGAGGGCTGCTGTAACAAATCACCATGATCTGGGTGCCTTAGAACAACAGAAATGTATCCTCTCACGGTTCTGGAGACTCTACAAGTCTGAAATCAAGGTGTGGGCAGGTCATGCTCCCGCTGAAGGCTCTGAGGGAGAATCTATTCCTGGCCTCTTCTACTCTGATGGTTGCTGGCAATTCTCATCTTGTGGCTGTATGACCCAGGCTCTGCCTCTGTCACCATGCAGAACTCTCCCTGTGTGTCTGTGTTTCCACGTGGGCTCCTTGTAAGGACACCGGCCATTGGAATAAGGGCCCACCCTAAATCTAAAATGACCTCGAATGACCTCATCTCCAGATCCTTCACTTAATTACATCTACAAAGACCTCATTTCCAAATAAGGTCACATTTACAGGTTCCAAGGACTACAATATATCTTTGGGAGGAGGGGGGACACAATTCAACCCATGGCAGGTGAGAACAAGGTTTGCACATCTGAGAAGCAGAAGTGGCTGGTATGGCCAGAGCTGAGTGGAAGGGGAGCAGAGGTCAGCAGATGGACCTCGTAGGACCTTGAGGCTGAAGTCAAGAAATGAACTGTCTTTTCAAACCAGATCCTCTTTGGTAATCGGGTAGCTGTCACCGGGGGCAGTGGAGTGACCAGGCCATGTGTCTCTCTTCCTGCAGGTTGACCTGGCCTTGTCCTCAGGGTGCGTGGGGCTCCCAGAGAGCGTGGCAGCACACGGGCCCCGCGTCATCAAGGCTCAGATGTGGTCCCGCCGCTTCTGCTTCATTGTGTTGCTTAGTACCACTCTCCCAGCGGGTCCTGATGCAAGAAGGGGAAACGGGCTCTCTGCCAATGGGAAGAACTCTGAGGCTCCACGCCGAGGATGTGGAGAAAGGGAGGGAATAACGGAGGTCATCCTAGCACTCGCTTCATCAGAGCTGGATTGGAATCGTGGCTGTGTGACTTGTGAGCTGCAACATTTACACTTCCCTTTACTCCTCTCAACAAACAAATGTGGGTAATAGCTAGTTTACAACACCGCTGCCACGTGGATCAGGGACAAAATGTGGAGTCCCAACTCTTCCTCCCCAACTTAATCACACCATTGCCTTAAGCCCCTTCTCCACATAACCCTCCAAACAAGTCAATTGCCAGCTTTCAAGGCTCACCACCTCCAGGAAGCCTTCCCTGATAGCATGCCGACCCACCATGACCAGAGCGCTACCTTTGGAAAGCCCTTCTAAACAGTCAAATAAGTGATGCCTAAAATGCTTTGTGGCATTACCTTTTCTACTTAAAATGTCTCAAGCCCCCAAGCCATGCGCCCCAAAGAGCCCAGCTTCTGCATTTGGTAAATGAATTAGATTTTTTAAAAAATAGATCAAACACTCACCCCTTCCCCCAGCCATCCTGTTTGCCTTCCTAGAGGAAATCACTGTTACCAATTTCTCATCTATTCCCCCAGAGATAGCCAAGCACGGGATCAGCAAACATTTTCTATAAAGAGCCAGGCAGTCAATAGATTCGGTTTTGCAGGTATATGGCCTTGGTCGCAATGACTCACCTCTGCTGTCTCCAAAAGCAGCCACAGACAAGACATAAGTGAACACGTGTGACTTGGTTCCAATAAAATTTTATTGATGGACAGGGAAATGAGAATTTCATATCATTTTCACGAGTCATGCAACGTGATTCTTCTTTTGATATTTTTTTCAACCACTTAAAAATGTGCAAACCCTTCTCAGCTGTGAGGCCATGACAAAAACGGCGACAGGCCACATCCGGCCCAGGACACGGTTTGCTGCCCAGTGTACAGAAGCAGGCGTGTAGAGAGACCCCCGTGCCTTTCTGTTCTACACCAAAGGGAATATCCTTAAGCACCGTGCTTTTTGCCCTTTTATAATATGCCTTGGCAATTATTCCACCTCTATAAATACTGACCTCCTTCATCCTTCTCTTTTAATCTTCAAAATGTCTCTTTAAAGAGATAGTTAATAAACTCTTTATTTTAGAATCTCTTTCAATGTACAGAAAAGTTGTGAGGATACTGAGTTCCCACGCACCCTACAGCCAGTTTCTCCTACTGTGAACATTGCTCTGGTACGTTTGTCACAAGGAACGAACCTGTATTGATATGTTATTACTAATGGAAGTCCGTGCTTTGTTTGGGTTTCCTCAGTTTTCCCCTGATGTCCTTTTTCTTTTCCACAATCTCATCTGGGATCCCACATTCCACTGGGTCCTCCTGCGTCCTGAGGCTGCTCCTGGCTGTGACAATTTCCCAGACGTCTCTGGTTTTGGATGACCTCCACAATTTTGAAGAGTTCCGGTCAGGGATTTTTGTAAGATGTCTCCCCTCCTACCCTATTGGAGTTTGTCTGACATTTTTTTATAATTAGATGCCTCATGTGGAGGAAATCAAGTGTCCAACTTTCTCTCCTCTCTCCATCCTCCAACCCTTCCAAGATCTCTCCCCACGGCTGGCCTTTCCCTGGTGGGACATTAATTACTACAGAGCCTAGACAGACTTCTCATTGCCTGAGTACATTTGTGAAGGCAGCCGTGATTGATTGGAGCTAGTTTAGATTTTAGATTTACCTGCTTTTTTTTTTTATTTTTTAAATCCCCGTGTCTAATCAGAGAGCCCAGCCTGGTGGGGGCCAGGTGCCCCTGGATAATATTTGGTGGGAGAGAAAAGGAGGCCGGAGACAAAACGGGAAGGCAGGAAAGCAGGAAGGCTAATAATAATGTTACAACCTAGCTGTTTATTAAAAGCCCAGGGATATACAGCCCAGGAATGGTTCTTCCTTTCCCCGACATGTGGGGACCATATTTTCTTGGCCCAGAGTTGGGTCGTGCGATTAGCCGAGAGCATTCCATTTTCTTTTAATACCTTTGAAAGGCCTTCTGATTTGTGAATTTCTTTAGGGAAGGCTACGTTTAGTTGCACATTTTAATAAAGGCAGTTCCTGAAAATAATAAAAAGAAAAGTACGTGAAACCAGGCCTGGCTGGGGAACCCACACTTGCCCTCTCATAAAAGGCTAAGATCTCAGCGCTGCCTCGTAAAGCTTGCTCCGGCCTGTTCTGACCAGGGTTGCGGTGTGCAGAAAACAACCCCCTAATTGTCATTTAATTAAAGAGCACTTTCATACATATCAATAAATAGCTGTTGAATAAATGAATGACTTGGAAACACAGTGACCCCTTGTCACCTACTCTAGGCTTGAGGGTACGTTTTTACATGGGTGTGTGTGTTTTCTTTGAATAGACAGTCTATGTAAGATGTGGACAGGGCGAAGTCTGACCTTCAGAGTAACCTACTACCAAGCAAGTAAATCCTCAAGTAATAGGTTGAAGAGACATGCCAACATCCTTTCCCCGGAAACTGTGAACATGACCTTACTTGGAAAAGGTTCTTTAGAGACATCAAGTTAGGGATCTTGAGATTAGACCATCCTGGATTTAAGATGGGCCCTACACCCATCTTAGCAGGTGTCCTAATGAGAGAACAGAGAGGGAGATAGATTGATTCAGACACCAGAGGAGAGAAGACCACATGAAGACGGAGGCAGAGATTGGCGTGATGCAGCCACAGAGCCAAGGTTCCCCTGGAGCCACCAGAAGCTAGGAAACTAAGGAAGGGTCCTCCCTCAGAGACTCCGGGGGCAGCTCAGCCCTGCTGACACTTTGATTTTGGATTTCTGGCCTCCAGAACTGTGAGAGAATACATTTCTGTTGTTTTAAGCCACTAAGTCTCAGGAAACTTGTAGTAGGTGGTAGGGAAACAATACACCCCATAATCCTATGTCGACTGAAAAAAAAAATGCACAATCTAAAAATTGAGAATTGTATTTTATTCGGCAGACTTACTGAGGACTTAAGCCCAGGAGGATACAGCTTCTCAGATAGCTCTGAGGGGCTGTTCCAAAGAGGTAAGGGAGATGACAGGATATATGACTTTTTCCACTTGGGGGGAAAAAAAAATGTAGTTGAATATCAAAAGATTACTGCTAATCACAAAAACAGACATCTCGAGTTAATGATTTTAGCACTTTTAGTATGGGAAGATGCAAGAGCCTAGGCTCATTGAAATTATTCCTTTGATGTGCATCTTAACTATCTTGGGCCAGGATCCTGTTTAAGTACAGGAAGTGGCTAAAACGATGATTTCCGAGCCTAAGCAGAGCTAAAATGCTGTTCTGCCTACGGGCAATCCCCCGCCAACGTTAGGGACCAGCGCCCCCTGGCGGCCTGGCCACTACGTTGGTCTCTCCAGGCGCCGCCAAACAGCCTGCGCCTGCGCAGAATGCAAGCGCTCAGGCCCACCCCTTGGAGGGTGTAACTTCCTTGGGTTGCTCTCTTTGGCCACGCCTACTTCCGGAGGGGGGTGGGCTACGCCTGGAGCACGTGACTCGGTTCCGGCTTGCGGAAGATGGCGGCGCCCAGAGCGGTAGCGTGAAATTTGGTGGTGGTGGTGGTAGTCGCAGGCCATTCGTGCTGGAATCAAAACAGTGGAACCGTGCGCCATGTCGCGACTGATCGTGAAGAACCTCCCAGATAGGGTGAGTACAGAGCCTGGACTTGAGAATCTGAAATTGGGACCAGCTAGGAGCTGGAGGTTGGGAGGGAGGTGCCTGAGGAGAACTGAGGGGCTTTATCGATCTCGGGCAGGATTCCCGGAGGATTCAGAGCCCGAAAGGGGCAGGCTTCTCGGCACATTCCCAGTTGACATTTGGGAGAGAGGGACAGTGCCTGCTCGGGGTTTCACAGCCGGCCCGATGGTACGTGATCCCAGCCAGACACCTCCTTCCCCGGGACGTGCCAGCCCCCACGCTGTGTCGAATGCCTTTGCTCCCACAGCCCTCTTGTCAGTCGCTGTTTTGGGTTGACTCGTGACTGGGTCAGACACTGCGCCTGTATCCCTCTCCCACTCGGGACACTGTCTGGGAGGAAAGTGGGGAGCAATAGACTGAAGACCTGCGTTCCAGTTCCCACTCCCGCCTTTAGGGAAAGTAGGAATAAATAGTCTAAGAAAACTGAGTGAGTGTGCAGGGCTTTAAACCACTTATTGAGTAAGTGGGGAGGGGTGACCCAGTCATACTTGTCTCCGCCTAGAGTCCGCACAGAACCTGGCACGTGGTAGGTATCCAGTAAATACATGCTGAATAAATGAGTGAAGAAATAGTTGAATGTGTGGTGTCAGACGGTTAGTGCTTTGTGCCCAAGTGGATCATCTGTACCTATTTCACTATGACTTTTCTTGGATAGAGAGGCCACGACTGGTGTGGCCAGTAAACTCATTCCCAAAATACAAAATGTGCCGTTTGGATGGCATGAGAGATCTTGTGTACTCCTTAGAAAGAGTGAGAACATAAAACCATTTCTGTTTCATTGTTGTGGTTTTTTTAACTTTACCTTCCCCCCCGCCCCGGCGGATGGGGGGGCACCTATCATACGATTTTTAAAATTCAGTATAAAACGAAAAGCACAGTGTTTTGTTCCATCCTAGCCTCCATCTCTCTCCAGGAGTAACCATCTTTACGGCTTGCATCTCTTGACAAGTTCCTCATCTCAAAACCCTTAATGTAACTACATAGTAAGCTCTCAAAGCGTTAGCTACTACTACTACTGTTATTAACTCTTTCATTCCTCAAACAAGACATGCAATGGTAAGAGACACAGTCATACTGAGAAGCAAAATGAGACGGTAGTTGAGAGGGGAAGGAAGGGTAGCCATGCTAAAATCCTCATCCATCAGAGTGAGGCATCAAGAGACGCTATCTAAAGCTGACGGATGGATCAATAATAGATACTTTTTAAGTGTACTGTTTAGGATAAATGATGGAAGAATTAAAAACAATAAATAACAGTGTGGAGGGAAGGGATAGTTAGGGAGTTTAGGGTTGACATGTACACACTGCTATATTTAAAACGGATGACCAACAAGGACCTACCGTATAGCCCCGGGAACTCTGCTTAGTGTTACGTGGCAGCCTGGTTGGGAGGGGCATCTGGGGGAGAATGGAGACACGCATATGTATGGTTGAGTCCCTTTGCTGTGCACCTGAGACCATCACAACATTGTTAATCGGCTCTACTCCAATAGAAAATAAAAAGTTTAAAAAAAACCCAATAAATAACAGAGACCGGAAGGGAGGAATAGATGATGTAGGTTTTTTATCTTTCATAGTGGGAGTCAGCAGATAGTCATTGGGTAAATAAGCCAAGAAATGAAAGTGAGAGCTCAGTATAGGGACATAGAGCCATGCTTATGAGGAGTCCTAAAAGCAAGCCGTAAAGATGGATACTCCTTTCTACCACAATTAGCAGGCACTGTGTAGTTTACCATTTCCTTAGTTCACACGTCATTGTGACAGGCATTTATTAGGCGTCTACTATGCCGCAGCCGTGATGCTGGGCTGCTTGTACGATAGGTCTCCTTAGCCTCCTAGCAGCCCACAGGATAGGAAGATTTCAGTGCAGTCATTGTGAGTCTTGATTTCCTCATCAATGAAGTGGGGAAGGGCCTTGCTCAAGGTCACACAGCGAGTAAGTGTTGGAGCCAGAGCTGGAACCGGGTCCACCTGCAAAGCATGCTCTGCCACCACCCCTTCTAAGGTCACCTCCGGGGAATCCCAGGGCCTCAGGTTCCCAGCCCTTTTTGTCCCCTTGGCTCTGAGGGTTCCCCGGCTCCTCCCCCCACCCATCGTCCCCTTTCCATCCTAGATGAAGGAGGAGCGTTTCTGGCAGCTGTTCACTGCCTTCGGCACGCTGACAGACTGTAGCCTCAAGTTCACCAAAGACGGCAAGTTCCGCAAGTTCGGCTTCATCGGCTTCAAGTCCGAGGAAGAGGCCCAAACAGCGCTGAACCATTTCAACAAGAGTTTTATCGACATGTCCCGGATCACGGTGAGTGGGTGTGAATCTCACCCTCTCCTGCCTGTCAACAGTGACCCACCGGCTCTTTCTCTCCACGCTCAAGTCCAAAGCCTGTCCCCTTCCGGACCGTGACATCTTTGGTCTTCCTCACTGTTCTCAAGTTCCCATGCTTGTGAATCCCCTGCAGCGTTTGCGGAAACAGTTTCCCCAGAGCTTCTGATTCCGTATGCTGGGGGAGGGGATGCAAGGATTTGCAGGTCTCGCAGGCTTACAGGTGATGGGGATGCTGCCGGTCCCAGGGTGAGCGGCACTGGTCTACATTATTCATCCACTCGCCCAGTCAGTGGCTGAACGGCCTGTGCCGGGCGTGGTGGCAGCTGTCATCATCCCCCTCTCTGTCCCTCGCAGGTGGAGTTCTGCAAGTCGTTTGGGGACCCGACAAAGCCCCGAGCCTGGAGCAAGCATGCCCAGAAAGCAAGCCAGTCGAAGCCACCTCCGAAAGACAAAGACTCCATCTCCCCAGAAACTAAGAAGGTGCATGCATGGTCACTCCTGGCCGCATCCGGGTGTCAGCAGGGTGGTCACCCCGGGAAGGCAGGGGAGGGGGAGGGACCTGAGAATCCCTCTCGGATGGTTCCCGAAAGCAGCCCTCCCAGGGCAGTGCGTTTCCATCTCCTTTCATCGTGACCCTCACCACCTGTGCCTTCTGTTTTTAGGATGACAAGAAGAAAAAGGTAGCGGGTGAACTGGAGAAGGTGAGTCTGTCCTGGTGACAAGCGGAGGGCGGGCAGCGAGGGCGGGCCCGGCAGGCAGCGCCTTGCCGTGGCTGTGGCTCCTTCGTCTTTCTGTCTGATGAAGAGTCCACGCCACCCTCCCTGGGACTGACCCAGCTGGCCCCAGGGGTCCTCTAGAGACTAGGGGAAATGGCCTCAGAAGATGCGCTTACCCTCCGAAGAGTTAGCAAGGGTGAGCCCTGCCTGAGCCTTCTCTGCCTGTTCTGCCTTCTTCCCGCTTCCCTGCCGGCCGGCGCCTGCAGCTGAGGGAAGATAACGAGTTCCAGGAGTTCCTGTCGGTTCACCAGAAGCGGGCGCAGGCGGCCACCTGGGCGAACGATGCCCTGGACGTTGAGCCCTCGAAAGGGAAGAACAACTTGGCCAACGACTACCTGAACTTCGACTCCGACTCAGGGCAGGAGAGCGAGGAGGAGGGAGCCGGGGAGGCCCCGGAAGGTAAGGGTGTGCCCCCCGCCCGAGTGCGCGCCCTGCAGCGCCCGGGCCTGTGCGCACGTGACCTGAGGCCCCTCCGCGCCGGGCCCAGGAGACAGCGAGTCAGACGCTGCCCTGTGGAGCAGTGATTATCCCGCGTACGGGTACGTCGGCTTTGACCGATCCTGGTTCCTTATTTAGTCAGTTGATGACTCACTCAAATATTGATTGAGCACCAACTGTATGCCAGGCGCTGCTTCAGGCATTGGGGATATAGGAGTGAGCAAAAGACAGGGAAGCCTGCCCCCGTGGAGGTGTCGCCCTGGTTGGGGAGAGAAACAATAAAGACATTGGTCTCCTATTTAGTATATGATATGAACGCGAGTGCTGTGGGGAGAAAGCAGGAAAGGGAGGAAAGTAGGAAAGGGGATGGGAGAGTCACCGGGGAAGGCCTCCGAGGAGGTGGCCCTTGAGCAAAGGAGGTGAGGGAGTGAATCTCTGTCCTCAGAAAGGGGTCACGGTGTCATGGGGGGGCCGTATGGACCTGTGAGCGACTGTAGCTCAGAATGGTGAGTGCCGTGGTCGTGGGGCGGGAATCGACTTTGGTTAAAAGGTGAGGGAATGAATTTAACGTGAGTTTTATGGCTGGTAAAGTCTCTGTGCAAAGCTGGGATCCGAAGGACTCACTGGGAGTTGGTGGGACTCAGAAGGGATGGGGGGAGAGAAGGGGTTCCAGGCAGAGGGAACAGCATGGCAAAGGCGCAGAGGGAAGGAAAAACAGGAACTTGGAGGGGGGGTTCCACATGGCTCAGGGCGGCTGCAGCAGTGGGAGCTGGCGGAGAAGCCAGTGAGCTCACCGGGCCCGACGAGGAGTTTGGGTTTCACCCTGAGAGCATCTGGGAGCCCCTGGTGTGTTTTGATCAAGGAGTGAGAGTCCTCTCTGTAGGCTCAAAAAAGTCACGCAACCTCGCAGTTGGCGAGGCTGGTGAGGGAACCCCGAAGTTCTCAGTGTGTAGCACGGAAACTGTCAAAACTCCATCAGTTTCTCCCCATTTGACGGTGTTTATTCAAGGACCTACTGGGGACTGGCTGCTTGGCACGGGGCCCCTGGTCACCTCAGGCTTGGCACCTTACGTGCCACCCATCGGTCACACCCCCATGCTGTCTGCCCTCCAGCCCTCTCATTTGCTCACACCCGTCACCGGCTCCCAACCTCTCCGGTTTTCCAGAGGAGGACAGCGGCCTCGAACCCAAGGCAGCCGTACGGAAGGAGCTGTCGGACATGGATTACCTGAAATCCAAGGTGGTGGAGGCCGAGTCGCCATCGTCAGGGGAGAGTGAAGACGAAGCCGTGAACTGCGAGGAGGGGAGCGAGGCCGAGGAAGAGGGTTCCTGCACCACCCCCGCCCAGCAGGACCGGGAGGCGGCCCGAGCCGAGGTGCGTGTGGATCGGGGTGAGCTTGGGAGCCTGGGGAGGGAGGAGGTCTGCTTGGCCCTCACCCACGTTCCCTGCAGCCCCTTTGTCGGGGCCTGTAACATCGGGGAAAGACAGCTCAGCGGCCCAGAGACCTGCCTTCAGGTCTCGGTACTGCTGCTTGCTTGCTGTGTGACCCTGGGCAAGCATGTTCCCTCTCTGAATTTATTTCCTGTTGCTAACGCAGAGGCTGCCCGCCCCTCTTGACTTGGGGGAGAGGGGGGTGTAAATGAGCTGAAAAAGTATCCCAAGCATATTGTACTGTGTAGTTACTAGCAAGGTAGACAGGTGTGAGCCCATAATCAACAATAATGCATGAAATTAATTGAGCACTTACTACATGTGAGGTTCAGTACCTGGCGTGTCATTTATCATTGAATCTCACAGGAATCTTGGGGGATGGGGATTCTTGTCCCCTTTTACAGGTGAGGAAACTGAGGCCCAGAGAAAGGAAGTGACTTGCTCAAGGTTTCGGCTGGGAAGTGGTGGGGTCAGCACCTAGACCCAGGTCTGCTGGGCTCTGGAGTCTAGATCATCAACATGGGTGCTTCCTCTGGGGATGGCCGCCCCGTCTTCCACCCGGGGGTCCTCACACATCCTTTGGGTCTTCATTCCTTCATCTCCCTCCTCCTCTTTCTCCTTCCCCCTCTCCCTCCGTTCATTCTCTTTCCCTTCTAATTGCCACCTCCTGTCCTTTTCTCCTAGAGATGTATATTCTAAAGAGGTAGTCGAGTGTGGCTGAGTCAGGGAGCCGTGGGTTCAAATCGCAGCGCTGATGTGGAGTAGCCATGGGATGGGGTGAGGTGCTTCTCTTCGGGCCTCTGATCTTCATCTAAGGCGATGTGCAGCAGAGCACGGGTCTCTGTGTCCAGTTTTCAAAACCCCTGCACCTGGGTGCGCACTGGAAATCACAAGTTCCAGATTTCAGGGCGATACCCCTTAACTTATACAGGGCAGCACCCCATAAAAGCACATGACTATTTCTGCAGTGAAGCTAGAAATGATTACTCATCTACTTGGGATAGACGTAAGCCCTAAATTGTGACGTAACAGCTCAGAGCAGGCTTTGCCGGCAAATGAGTCCAAGTCAGGGCAGGTTTTGTTACCAAACGAATTAACCAAAAGATTAGGTTTTTCAGAGCTGTTTCGATTCTAAAACTACAGAAGACATCCCAAACCCTGTAAGATTGTCTCAGAGATTCGAGAGGACAGCTGTATCTGCAAAGTATTTTGCACAACATCTGGCACAGAATAAGCCCTAAATAAGTGGTAGCATGTGTCACCGTACCTCAGGGCTCCTTCCCAGGAGGTCTGCTCCTTCTGCGAGCAGGCCCCCAGCGAGCCGGCCTGTGGTTCCGGCCCTCATCTCAGGGGCACATGGAGGCTTGGCACCTCCTGCCGCAGGCTCTGGCCAGACTCCACGTCCGTGGCAGGCACGATGCTTCCGGCATTGCCAGCTGGCCCTGGCGCCAGGGGCCTTGGAGCGTTCACTGCGACGCCCGGGTCAGCACCTCCTGCGGCTGCACCAGGGAGCTCACCGTGGCCGTTTCTGTTCTTTGCCATCACTCAGACCGAGAAACCAGCCAACCAGAAGGAACCCAACATCACCCACACCGTGAAGCTGCGGGGAGCCCCGTTCAACGTAACAGAGGTACGCGCCAGTAACGGGACGGGGTGAGGAGCCCCCGGGGAGCGGGAGGCAAGGGCGAGGGTCCCAGGAGGCTCTGCCGCACGGGAGCTTCAGGATCAGTTGGGGACTTCAGCTGGAGGGGACTGGGGGCCAGAGAGACTGATACTGAGGATCTTGGGCATCGTCAAGGTCAGGAAACAGGGCCGGCTATATTGAGACCGAGAAGGAGTGGTCTCACTCACCAGTCATCTATGCTAGGGGTGGGTAAACTTTTTCTGCTAAAAAATTTAAAAAGGATCAGCTAGTAAATACTCAAGGCTTTGTGATCAGTATGGTCTCTGTTACGACCACTCAACCCTGCTGTCGTAGCGCAGAGGCAGCCCGAGGTGAGAGGTGGCCAAATAGGCCTGGCTGGGTGCCAATAAAACTTTATTTACAGAAGCAGGCAGTGGGCCACGTTTGGCCTGCGTACTGTAGTCTGCTGACTCTGGGTCTCCACAGGAGAGAACACTTTGTCAATTTCCCTCCTCATGGAAGTAGTAGAAGTTCAGCATAGGAAATGTTTTTTAATGTAGCTAAATAACAAGAAGTAAAAATTACCCATCACTCTATAAATTGCCAACCAAACTGTGTTGAGAGAGAAGTGCTAACCAGATGGGGTACCAGGCTGCAGAGCTAATTACCTACAGGTCTGATTACTATAGGAGTAAAGACTGTCCCAGGCAAACTGGAGCAAGCTCCCCTCAGTCCCCCACGTCTATATCCCATACACTGACAACCACTAATAAATTCCGAGTATATCTTCTTAGACATCTTTTTCTTTGTATAGAAACGTTGACCTGTGTTTTTCTTTTTTTTTTTTTTTTAATTAATTAATTTATTTTTGGTTGCATTGGGTCTTCGTTGCTGCGCCTGGGCTTTCTCTAGTTGCAGTGAGCGGGGGCTACTCTTCGTTGTGGTGCGCGGGCTTCTCCTTGAGGTGGCTTCTCTTGTTGTGGAGCACGGGCTTTAGGCACGTGGACTTCAGTAGTTGTGGCACGCGGGCTCAGTAGTCGTGGCTCACGGGCCCTAGGGCGCAGGCTCAGTAGTTGTAGCGCACAGGCTTAGTTGCTCCGCGGCATGTGGGATCTTCCCAGCCCAGGGCTCGAACCCGTGTCCCCTACGTTGGCAGGCAGATTCTTAATCACTGCACCACCAGGGAAGTCCTGTGTTTTTTCTTTTTAAAAAGCAATCCTACAGTAGGAACTATTTTGAAACTCTTTTCCTCCCTCATCACATTGTCATAAATATCTTTGAATATTGAATATTCTGCTACAGCATCATTTTTCACATTGCGTGCTATTCTTTACTCTGGACACACTGTGTTACACTCACCCAACCTCCTCAGTTGAGACATAGGGATTGTTTCCAGTCTTCTGCTGATTTGAATAATAATGCAGTCAGCGCATTTCTTGAGATCAGAGGTCAACAGATGTTTTTCTATCAACGTCATTTAGTGCATATTTTAGGCTTTGTGAGCTATATGGTCTCCGTTGCACTTTTTTTTTTTTTTTTTTTTTGATGATCCTTGTTAAATGTAAAAACCATTCTTAGCTTGCAGGCCGTGGGCAGTTTTTGGCCTGTGGGCTATCGTTTGCCAACCCTTGCTCCAGATAAGTACTGTACACAAGCACATGCATGCATTCAGTACATTTTTAAGGCTTTGATACAGAGTGCCAGTTGCCCTCTGGAAGCCTGGCCAGTTTATACTCCCTTAGCAGAGAATGAGAGTGCCCATTTTTGTGAACCCTGGGTATTAATCTTTATCAACTTGACAGGTCAAAATGGCATTTTATTTTGATTTATATTTTAAATTATTAGTGAGATCAATCATTCTTTCACGTTTGTATATCATGTGTGTATCCTCTTTTGGAAAGTGCCTGATTATATTTTATGCCCTTTTTTTCTCAAAGTACTCACCTTTTTTGAGCCTGTATATTTGCTAATTACTTTTTTAAGTAAAACTTAATCAGATTTCGGAGTAACAAGCATTTGGGTTCTACTGGACTATCTGAATTGTCTGCTAATTTAGAGTCAGAGTTCTGTCAGTACCAACCATGCAGAAAATCATGTGCTTCAGTGGGGACAGGGGACATTAGATGGACTTTTGCAAATAAATACACAAAAAATGGTCACTTCTTTCCTCTCCACAAATGGTAACAGAAAATGTAATGGAAAAAAAGATTACTTAATCATAAAAGATTATGAAAGAGAAAGAAAAGAAGGAAGGAAGGAAAGGAAGGGAAGGAAGAAAAGAAAAGGCAGTCTACTTCTAGATATTCTAATGAAAATTATGTATTGGGGGCTTTACAGGTATTCTAATAAAGGTTTTATAGATTCTATATAAAGAAAGTGTTCAATTCCACTGAGGGATTTAAAAGAATGCTTACATAAATGTAAAGCCATACATTCTTAGAAAGTAAAACTGCCAATTCCTCCCTAATTAGTGAATGAATGAATAAATTCAGTGGGTTCACAGAGTTTCGTCAGGATTGGGGGGGTGGGGGTGGGATCCCAGAGAACAGCTGGGAACATCCTGTGGGAATAGACCCTTCCCCTGCAAGATGTTGAAACATGTTTTGAAGCTACAGTAATTAAAACAGTTTGGTTCAGGTGAAGTTGTTGACAGGTTAATGGAATAGAATCGAATTCAGAAATAGACTCACATGTATAAGCATCTAGTTTAGGATAGGGTGTCTCATATCAATGAAGAGAAGAGAGATTTTTCTATAAATAGTAATGGGACAACCAGTTAATTTTTGTGAAGAAAAAAAAAAGGTGGAGCCCAGCCTTACTCCTCATAGCAAGCTAAATTTCAAAGGCATCAAGGATTTACGTTAAAAAACTGAGACAATAAAAGTTCTCGGAGAAAGCATTGAATTTACTTGTAATCTTGGAATGAAGAATGCCTTTCTGTATTCAGTATCCTGTAATAAACTGTAATGGAAAAGTATATGTATACATACACATATATATATGTATGTACACACATATATGTGTATACACATACATATATATACACACACATAACTGAATTGCTTTTCTGTACACCAGAAACTAACACAACATTGTAAATCAACTATAATTCAATTAAAAAAAAAAAAAGAATGCCTTTCTAAGCAGTTTGCAGAACTTGGTAGTCATAAGAAAAAGATGGATTAATTGACTAGATAACATTTAAAACTTCTCTAAGGCAACTTTTTGTCATAAAGTCAAAAGACAAACAACAGACATGTATAACACAAACAACAGACAAAACCTGCTTCTTTAATTTACAGATAGGTAAGTAGATATTAGGACCTACGTATGACCCAATAGAGAAGTGGACAAAAGATAAGAGGTATTCTAAGAGAAAGAATTCAAATGGCTGGGAAATATGCCTGAGTTCACTCATAATTAAAGAAATACAGATCAAAACAGGAAGGTTACATTTTTGCAGAAAGTTTTTAAGTTCAGTAATAAATTGTTTCACACACTGTTGGGGAAAGTGTGCGGTGAAGCCTTTTGGAAGGCAATCTGGAAGCATCAGTCAGAATTTAAAATATATGTACGTACCTTTGACCTAGCAATTACCTTGCTGGGAATTTGCACTACAGGCGAATCAGCCAGGTAAACCAAGAGGTCAGTGCAAGAATGTTCATTGCCGTATTTTCTAATTCTTATTTTATTTATAAACTAATGTATTAATTTGTGTCATTTTATTTATAAAAACAGAAAACTGGAAACAACCTCTATGCTATATCACTAGAGAAGTGGTTAAATTAGTGGGTCTCAGCTGGGGACAGTCCCCCCCCCATCAGGGAACACGTGGCCCTGTCTGGAGTGCCAACAAGAGTGATCTGGGCCTTGCAGTTACGACCATTTTTGTTTTCTTCTTGGGACTTTTCAGTATTTGCTAAATTTTGTACTCTGTGTGTTTGCACATGTTTTAAAAAGAGTTTAAATCACCCTCACGTCTAAAAAATAGACAAGTAGTTAAGAAAATGGGGAACCATGTACAACGGTACTCGATGTGTATCATCCCTGTGAAGTAACGTGGACAAATAATCATGCTTTGATGAGACGTGAAAAAAGCTGGATTTAACCCCAATTAAGTAAAAAGGTACTTAGGAAAAAAAAGATCAGAAGCAATACCTTACAATACTAATGGTGCCATTACTCTTCTATATTTATATTCCTTGTTTCTTCTCCAACTTAAAACAAAATTTCTTTTCCAAGGCGGTTTTAATTTACGATGGAGAAAACGTGTATAATTTAGAGGAAAGAGAGAGACTACAAAAGATGAAACACTTTGGTGTCCTTTCTGAATTCAGAAATTTGACCCATGTTTCTTTATTCGGTCTGCACTTTTGGAAAAGAACTTTTCTTCTCCTAACAGAAAAATGTCATGGAATTCCTGGCACCCCTGAAACCGGTGGCCATTCGAATAGTGAGAAACGCCCATGGAAACAAAACAGGTGAGGTCTGGGCTGTTCCGAGGGGGCTGGAGAGGCAGATGCTGGAGCTGGAAGGTTGGGGCAGTTGAACTGTGGAGATGTTTGGAGGGCAGCTACTTTTTTCCTATTTGTGGTCCCCACTTCTGTGGATGTGGACAGGGGTCTGCCTCTTGTCCCCTGCCGCTGGCAGCCTGGTATGAGGTTTTCACCTGTGCAGGCAGGGTCTGGCCCCCAGGCCTGGGGGCTCAGTAATGACTGCGGCCTTCAGCCCAGACGCAGGGGCCCACCAGGGGCTCAAAGCAAGGGGACGCCGTGATCGGATTCAGGATGGTCCCCTGGCTGGTGAGGGAAGGGTCCAGGGGCAGGTGGGCTGGGTGGGGGCTTTTGCAGTCCCCCAGGGAAGGGTCTCGTGATAGAGACCAAAACCCATAGGCTTTGGCGCAGGTTACGGCACTGCCACGCGTTAGCTGTGTGTCCGTGCACACGTCACTTAACTCCTCTAGAAAAGTGGGGAGGCGAGGCCTCTCGTGTTTAGGGAAGACTCCACGTGCTCGTCTGTGTAAGTCAGGGCCGCGGGCACTGACGGGCAGTCACCGTGGAGGTGGCCCCTTGGTGCCGAGCCGGGTTGCAGCACTGCAACCACAGGCATTTGTCCAGCGAAGGTCACGGAGCAGGCGCTGGTCAGGACAGGGTGAGGCTGGGAGGGAGGCCAAGGCCCTAACGTTTCGGAACGCTTCCTACGAAGGGAGATTTGCCTGGGGGGCATCAGGGAGTGTCTGTATTTTGGAGATTGGGGGGAAAGTACAGGTTTTCCTCCCCCTTTCTGCTCAGATTCCCCCAAACACCTAGCGCAGTGAGGGTGTTCCTCCGTGACTCCCACGATTGTCTGCAGGGCCTGCAGACCTTACCTTTGTCGTGGTCCTTTCACAGGGTACGTCTTTGTGGATTTCAGCAGTGAAGAGGAAGTGAGGAAAGCTCTGAAATGCAACAGGGAATACATGGGTAAGGATGCCGGGCGGTCCCACGCCACGTGGTGGCAGGGGTTCGTTCATTCAGTTACTCTGTAAGGTTATATTGAGGGCCTGCTGTGTGCCTGCCGGGCACTGCCCTGGGCACGGAGGATACAGCCGTGAGCAGAACAGACCAAAGCCCCCGCCCTCCTGGGGCAGAGATTAGGCTAAGTTTCCTGTAGAGGAAACTTACATGGAGAGGGGAGAGACAGGCGGTAGCCAGAGAGGCTGTGCTCTGGACAAGTGCAGGAGAGGGTCGGGATGGGAGGAGGCGCATTTTAAACAGGGTCGTGTCAGCTTGGGCCACACTAAGCTGGCGACACTGGAACAAAAGCCAGAGGGGTAGAGTGAGCCAGCTCTGGCTTTGTGGGGCGGAGCCGTTCCAGTACAGGGAACAGCAAGTACAGGGAACAGCAAGTACAGGGTCTGGAGTTGGGAGGTCACCTGAACAAGATATCCAAGGACGTGCTCTTTGGCCTGTCCCTGGTGTGGACAGGTGATTCAGGTCCAGCCATTGACCCCTTGTGAAGACACAAGTTCTGTTAGGGAAGAGGAGAAACCTAAGCAGCCTTGCTAGCAAGTCAGGTGGTAGGTATTTATTGAGCACCTACTGTGTGCATGTGGAGGTGATGGTGGGGGTCGTGGTCTAATCAGGTGCCCGGGGCAACGCATGGACACAGTTCAGCGGCAGCCCAAGGTGGCTCTTCAGGGTTGGGCTGTCACATGAGATGATTCCCAGGGCAGTGCCAGGGGCCGTGCCCTGGAATTGGGAGGATGCAGCCCCATGGACCAGGCGGCCCAGGCAGGCTCCCGCCCTGGGCTGAAGCCGAGCTCACAGGATGAGTGAGATTGAGGCCCGGCACTGGCTGGGGCCGCCACCCTGGTTAACAGAGCCTGGTGTCTGGCGCTGTCACCAGCCACCTTCGCCATGGCTTCCAGAAGGCAGCAACAAAGTCTGGAAGCTGGCAGGTTCCGGGCCCCCCCCGGGGCCCTGACTGCCTCTCCTTGTGCAGGTGGACGCTACATCGAGGTGTTTAGGGAGAAGAACGTCCCCGCAGCCAAGGCGCCCCCAGAGAATAGCACCAAACCCTGGCAAGGCCGGACACTCGGGGAGCATGAAGAGGAAGAGGACCTGGCCGACTCTGGGAGGCTCTTTGTGCGAAACCTGCCCTACACCAGCTCCGAGGAAGACCTGGAGAAGCTCTTCTCCAAATACGGTAGGGGCGTGGCCTCCGGCTCACCACAGGCACCTGCAGCGGGTGGTCCGAGTCCCCATCTGCCTCCTGCAGCTCTTGACCTTGGGCTGATGACATCCCCCTCTGGCCTCAGTTTTCTCATCCATAAAATGGGCCTCGCCATCTCTGAGCTGCTGTGAAGATTGAGACAGTGTGTAGACAGCGGAACTCGAAGTCCTAGATGGCATCACAGGCACCTTTCGTGGTCTGAACCCAGACTCCCTTAGCTCTCACTCGCTAAACTCAGAACTGACGGGGTTTGGGTGCAGTTTTCTGAGATGTCCCTGGTATCTGAACCCTTGCTCTGGTCTTGGAAGCCCACTCACTGTGTGTGTTGATATGAAGTGCTCCCCAGTCTGAACTCTGCTGTCTAAATAATCTTGCTCTCCAGATCCAAATGCGTTTGCTAGTGAGGGCCATTTTCATTGTTGTGGTTGCTAGCATTATTTTGCAGGACACGGACTTGAAGGCCTGTAGTTCAGCTTGGCACACGGGGCTGTGCTTGTTTGTAAGGTCGTGGTTGTTGAAGAGAAGGAAGTTAGGGCTCAGAATGGCGGGGCGAGGTCTAGATGCTTTTAAGATCCCCCAGAGCGTCTCCCCGCTTCTCTTCGGAGACCAGCTGTGGGTTGCAGGGGATCCGAGCTCGGTCGAGTGCTTGTCTTCCGGACAAGGAGGCCCTGAGTAGGATTCCGCGATCAGGCAAATTGGTGTCACCTCCTGGCCTGCTGTCCAGCCGCCAGATCCTCCCACACAGGCTGGTGCCCTGGTTTACATGGCAGGGCTGGGCAGCACTGGAAAGGGGGTCGTCAATAGACTCGAAGTATCCATCCGGGAAGATAAAGCCCGGGAAGGAGGACTTGGTCACACCCTGGTGTTCAGAGTGGAAGGTGTGTACTTTAATGTGAGCATCATGATAATATCCCAGCAGACACTTCTGTGGCCCTACGTCACCAGCAGGTACTGTTTAGGACATGACACGTATTAGTGCGTTTAACTCTCCCCGCCGTCCTCCGAGCTGGGTATTCTTAACGATACCATTTTACAGGTGAGAAGCCTGAGGCCCGTAAAGCCCTGTGGCTTGCCCGAGGCCACACGTATAGTATGTGATGAAGGCAGGGTCCAGGCCAGACACCTCTGCTCTCAGAATAGACACACGAAGGGTTGTGGAAGGACACCCTGACCCATGAGGGGGTCTCACGGCAGCCCCTTGCCACCTTCTGTCCTGGGCCAAGCGGCAGCAGCAGCTCCACGCTCTCCCTGGTTAAAACCCATCGCTTGACTAGTGCCCAGAATTTTCTCACCCCGCTCTGGCCTGCAGGACACTGACATCCTTCCTACCCTCAGGTCCCCTGTCTGAGCTGCATTACCCCATCGACAGCCTGACCAAGAAGCCCAAGGGCTTTGCCTTCGTCACCTTCATGTTCCCGGAGCACGCCGTGAAGGCCTACGCGGAGGTGGATGGGCAGGTGTTCCAGGTGATGGCCCGCGGGGTGGCGGGCGGCTGCCGGGCCCGGGTGATGGGGAGAGGCTGTGGGCGTGTGCGCGTGCGTGTGCGCGCAGGCAGGAAAACGCACCCACGCTTCCAGGGAAGCACACCTTATGCACGTGAAGCCGCCTCCTGATCCGAGCTGCCTCCACGGGGCAGGGTCTGCTCTGTCCTGTTCACCGATCTATCGTTAGCCCCTAGAGGAGCACCTGGCCCACAGTGGGCCCTTAAAAAGTGTCTGTGGACTAAATGAACTTGCTCTCTCAAAATACCACTTGGAAGAGGAAGGAGTAAGGAAAGAAACAGTTTTGACCCAGTCATTGAAATGGCCACAGTAGAATGTAGGAAACGCCTCTTTCTTCCAAATAACATGCTTAGCACACAAGCGGAAGCCCCAGGCTGCCTCGCCTCCCTTTCCTGTTCATTCGTTCATTCATTCATTCATTCATGATTTATTGATCCCCTGTGGCTGCAGGCTGAACCCGGCTCCTGCCCGCGTGGAGCTCACACTCTCACAGGGACAGAGTTGGGTGGGGAGTCCTGCAGGTGTTACTTACAAACCGATCAGCGTCCTCTGTGAAGCTTTGTCAAGTGGCCCCCGTCACAAAGTCAGGCCCCTGTGCCACATGTCCAGGCCCCCATTCTGGGTTCAGGGCGGCCTCGTGGGCATCCTGCCCGAGGCCCCCGTCTTGCGACAAGGGTCTCAGTGCTGGGTCCAGCCCCCTCGTGGAGAGGCTGACGTACCCGGGGCAGGATGTAGAAGCGCCTGCCCCCTTCCTGTCTTTACCCCCTTCCCCTCGTCCTCCTCCAGGGCAGGATGCTCCATGTGTTACCATCCACCATCAAGAAGGAGGCCAGCGAGGACGCAGACACCCCAGGATCATCGTCTTACAAGAAGAAGAAAGAGTCAAAAGACAAAGCCAACAGCTCCAGGTCCATACCTGCCTCTGACCCAGGCTTTGGCTGCCCTCGCCCCTCCTTTCCTAGCCGCCAGGGTACCCTGACTCCTCATGGTGGCTTTAGCCCCTCATCCATAACTTTGCTGAGCCTCAGTTTCCTCATCTGCAAAATGGGAAGGATCAGTGGTGCCTCACTTTTGTGGTGTCATAAGGATTGAGTCAATGTAAGCAAAGTGCTTGGTCCCTGGTGCCGAGTAAGCGCTTGACAGACGTTAGGGCTTATTAGTATCATCGTGGCTCTTGTTGTCTTCAGGCCCTGGTACTTGGCCCACGCCAAGTAAGATGGGGGAGGAGGAGGCTTCGGGGACTTAGGAAGGCAGGCCCACAAGCTCATTTCTTACAGGCTTTGCATCTGAAAAAAATTGCCCCCATTCAGCCATGGTCTGACCTCTCTGTTCTGCCTCTGACTCAGCTCTCACAACTGGAACACGCTGTTCATGGGCCCGAATGCAGTGGCCGACGCCATCGCCCAGAAGTACAGCGCCACCAAGAGTCAAGTGTTTGACCACGTGAGTGGGCACCCTGTCTGATGTGCCCCCGGCTCTGGGCAGGGGAGGGGGCGGGATCGGGCTGGGGTTGTCCACCAGCTTGTCCTCTGGGGCCTCCCCCATGGAAGCGTCCACCCTGCCCTGGCTTCTCATGGGTGAGCGTGGAGCCACATGGAGAAAGTAACTGACGATGAGCATTTAGCCTGCGGTGCTCCTCTCGCCCCACTTCCCAGATGAAGAAATCGAGGCCCAGGGACACAAAGGCACTTGCCCAGGGTCACACACCTGGAAAGAGGCGGAGGTGGGGTGACCCCAGGTCAACCCGAATCCACTGCCCTCGCTCTGAACCACTCCTCAAAGGTGGTCCCACCCACTTCCTGGGCCCAGCCAGCCCAGGTCTTTGAGACGAGCACAGGGTAGGTCGTAGGTCTCTGACCCTCCCCCTCTCCCAAGTCTAACCTTGTTCCTTCCGACCTTCCCCCTCCGTCCATTTGGCTTCTCCAGATCACATACCTTCTTTTAAATGCTGTGTCTCCAGTTAGACCGTGGCCAAATTCATCTTTGGCAAAACCTGGGAGTGTGTTTTTCAGCCAGCAGGCAAAGGATATCCATAGATTTGATCCATAAACTCACTGGCCATCGTCATTTACTGCCCCTGCCCCTTCCCCATGCTGAAGGTCAGCGCTGTCCCCCAGAAATAGAACGCGAGCCCCACACAGAATTGTAAATGTCCAAGTGGCCACATTTTTAAAAAGCAAAAAGGAACAGGCAAAGTTAATTTTCAAAGTTAATTTTTCAGAATACAATCTATTCTGTTAATTCCATACGGCCAAGATATTATTATTTCATTATCCACAATATAAAAAAATGACAAGCTGTCTTGCATTGCTTTCTTTGTCCTCACTGAGTGTTTACATTCAGTGCATGTCTTACACTGGGTTCAGACGTGCCGCGTCTCAGGTGCCCAGTGGCTGAGCTCGTGGGCACCGTGTTGGCCGCACAGCTCCGGACCTCAGCCAGTCGGGAGCGGCTGCAGCTGGTTCAGATCCCACCAGCGCCCTGAGCACTGGGAAGAGAGCAGGGCCCTAAAGGGAAACAGTCCTGGTCTTCTAGAGCCTTCCAGCAGAGGAAGACACTAGCTCATTAACAAAGGTGCCGCATGTTGGTGTGATGGCTTGAAGAAGGCTTAAGCTGAGTAAGGGGACAGGGTGTGAGAGCGAGGCAGGCTGCTCAGGGGTGCGACATTCTAGCAGAAATTGAATGGAGGGCAGAGGTGAGCGCACAGAAGCCCTCAGGTGGGAATGAACTTGGCATGAGACCCTTACATACGACTGGAGGGGAGGGAGCAGGCGGGAGAGGGGGGAGGGGAAGCTGGAGGTGAGGCGTGGGGCTCTTGATTCATTCTGACAGACGCGGAACCCAGAGCCATCAAGCCAGAGTGGGTATCCACGGGGGGAGCATCCGCGGGGGGCATCCACGGGGTCCGGCTCCGTGCAAGCCTCCTCCTCAGGCTGTTGGGAGATGGGACAGCTGACCCGTCACCTGCCCGACAGACGACAGGGCATCTTCCCTTTCCCTCCCGCAGGAGACCAAGGGCAGCGTGGCCGTGCGCGTGGCCCTGGGAGAGACCCAGCTCGTCCAAGAGGTGCGGCGCTTCCTGCTCGACAATGGGGTCAGTCTGGACTCCTTCAGCCAGGTGAGTGCCCACTGCCCAGCCCAGCGAGCCGCTCAGGGCTCGGGCCACCCCGCCCCTGGAGAGCTGGGGGCGGAGTCTCACATCAGCGGATGTGTGGATGGGTGGGAGGGTCAGACCTTTCAAAGATGATTATCATTAACTTTGCAACTGTCGCTTAAGAAAGAAAGAAAGATCATCAGCTCAGACTCGTGGCCCATCGGAATGGTGTCCCTCGGGGGCCGTAAGCAAGAGTTTCTCTACACAGGACGGGGTTGGGGGGGGGCCCTAAGCATCCTGTTCCCCGACCTAGCACCTTACTAAGAGCACCTGCTATCTGTTTCGGGATTGAGACCTTTCTTGAATCACATAGGGGAAGGTTCCTCCACATGCTTATTCCTTACGAGGTAGAAGTTCTTAGGTGTCTGGATGATGAAGTCTTGGAGGGCCCGCTGAGAACACCTGACATCCTCTCCTTCGTTTTACAGACTGGGAACCTGAGGCCCAGAGAGTGGGGAAGGGACTTAAAGATCAGACAGTGAGTCTGTGGCAGGAGCCTGGACTCAATCTCAGGGCTTCTGACCCCCAAACCACTGTTTCCTCAGCCTCACCAAATCTTAAGAGTTTCACCTTAAAAGGACGGTTAGGATACATGCACCCCAATGTTCATTGCAGCACTATTTACAATAGCCAAGACATGGAAGCAACCTAAGTGTCCATCGACAGAGGAATGGATAAAGAAGATGTAGTACATATTTACAATGGAATATTACTCAGCCATAAAAAAAGAATGAAATAATGCCATTTGCAGCAATAGGGATGGACCTAGAGATTATCATACTAAGTGAAGTAAGTCAGATAGAGAAAGACAAATATCATATGATATCACTTATATGTGGAATCTAAAAAAAAAAAAACTTATTTACAAAACAGAAGCAGACTCACAGACTTTGAAAACAAACTTATGGTTACCAAAGGTTAAATGTGAGGGAGAGGGATAAATTAGGAGTTTGGGATTAACAAATACACATCACTATATATAAAATAGATAATCAGCAAGGACCTACTGTATAGCACAGGGAACTCCACTCAATATTCTGTAATAACCTATATGGGAAAAGAATGTGAAAAAGAATGGATATATGTATATGTATAAATGAATCACTGCTGAACACCTGAAACTAACACAACATTGTAAATTAACAATACTCCAACGTAAAATAAAACTAAAAGAAATAAAACTGAGGCCCAGAGGGAAAGCACTTGACCCAAGGTTTCAAATTAGATTGGTGGCCAGGTTGAGACTCGTACCCAGATATGCCCTATGCCTGGAATTCTCCCGTTAATTTTTTTTGGCTCTTTTATGCTCCATCCAACATGCTTTAATAATAAAATAATTGCTAATGTTAGCAATTGCTAAGCAGCGTGCTTATGTCAACCCCTTTGATTGACTCCTTTCCTGGGACGACCCGTGAAATAGGTGCCGTGTCCTCATGTCAGGTGAGGGGGCTGAATACATTTCAAGTGCATTTCTCAAGGCCATATATCTGGTGTCTTGGTTTGGGTTCTTCCAAAACCTGACTGAGACAAAGATTCATGCACAAGTAGTTCACTGGACAGAAAACACTGGCGAGAAGGGATGAGGGGCGGGGGGAGACCAGCACAGGGCATGCTCGTCCCAGTGCCACTGGTAGAACAGTGGGCTGGCACTTCCCCCGGGGGACACCGCCCAACTCGGAGTTGTCCCACCCAAAGGACAGGGGACACGCCAACTCCTGAGAGCCACGGGCAGCTCCCACGGGGTGTTAACTTCTCACGTGTGGTGTCGGGCGTTCTGCAGATCCGGGAAAAGACCCCTAGCACAGAGATGCAGGTCCCGGCCCTGGGCTGGAGCGTTCTGGAAGGTCCAGTGAGGGCTGTGGTTGGGCGCTGTCAGAATTTGCCTCGGCTCAGTAGTGGAGGGGCCAGGATTTGACCTGGGGGGTCCAGCTCCAGAGCCCTCTCCCTCATCCAGTCCTCGGGGCCGCCTCTCATCCACAGGGTGGCGCGCCCGAGAGGGTGGGGTCTCCTGGACCTGCTTCCTAAGGGCCTGGTACCCGAGGTCCCACGTGGCCGCCTGGTCCAGAGTCACCCACCAATCAGTACTGGCGTTGGGGGTCAGTGACCCTCCTTTCCATCGTCCCACGTGAGCTGTCCCCTCCCTGTAGGCCGCCGCTGAGCGAAGCAAGACCGTGATCCTGGTGAAGAACCTCCCGGCCGGCACCCTGGCGGCCGAGTTGCAGGAGACCTTTGGCCGCTTTGGCAGCTTGGGCCGCGTGCTGCTGCCAGAGGGCGGCGTCACGGCCATCGTGGAGTTCCTGGAGCCGCTGGAGGCCCGCAAGGCCTTCCGACACCTGGCCTACTCCAAGGTAGGGCCGCCCGAGCCCTGCTTCAGGGACAGGACGGAGGGAGCTGACGGGCGGACAGTCTTGGCATAGACCTGGCATGTGCGAGCACTTGCTGGAAACCACCCGTGTCTGTCGGGATTGTGAATGTCACCCCGCCCCTGGGAGCACCTCTGGACGGGGGAGTGTGAGGGGCAAGCTCAAGACATCCTCCAGAAACCCTGCCTTGGTTCCCTGCCGATTCTGGCTTTCCTCAGCTTTCCATTCCCCCATGACTTTGAACCATCATCCTTGGCGCTTTGGCTATCTTATACCTACAATTAGTTGAAAGTCAATTCTGTAGGTGGGCTGCCTCCTGATTCTTGGTCAAAAGGAAGAAAAAGTTCTGTGTGTTAGTGTGTTCCTTTCTGTGGCTGCCATAACAAGTTACTACCAATTTAGTGGCTTAAAAGAAGAGAAATGTGTTCTCTCACAGTTCTGGGGGTCTGAAGTCTAAAATCAAGGTGTCCAAGGGCCATTCTCCCTTCAAAGGCTCTTGGGGGTGGGGGGAGGGATCTTTCCTTGCCTCTTCCCGTGCCTGGTGGCTCCAGGTGTCCCTTGGCTTGTGGCCGCATCACTCCAGTCTCTGCCTCTGTCCACATGGCCTTCTTTTCTCCATCTCAAATCTTCCCTCTGCTTTTCTCTTACATGGACGCTTGTCACTGGATTTAGGGCCCACCCAGATAATCCAGAATGATCTCATCTCAGGATCTTTTATTTAATGACATTTGCAGAGGCCTTTTTTCCAAATAAGGCCACATTCACAGCTTCTGGGAGTTGGGACGTGGACATATCATTTGAAGGGCCACCATGCAACCCACTGCAAGTAGCTTCTCTTTATCAAGGACTTGAATGCTTTGCTGACTGTTTGTCAGTGTCTTGTTTATCCTTCTTTTAAAAAAACCCTCTCTGCACGTACATATATGTATACTCACTGCCTGTGAGTGTACGTATGCGGAGGGAGAGAAAGCACGGTTGGTGTCCGGCGGCCCCGTTGCACTTCCTCCAGGAGGGCTGCCCTGTATCAGTGATTCTGCTTCCCCGTCCCACGCCCTGTCCACACTCTTGATTAGAGAAAGCACAGGGGGATGCAGAGGTATTCAGTGACAGCAGATGCTCCAGCCTCTCACCTGAACCCTGAGCTGCAGCAAGGGGAGCAGGCAGCACCTAGAGTTCTATACTCTGAGCCTCAGGCTCTTGGTCTGTGTCGTGGACTGAGTCCCTCCCCCGCCCCGTCTCTGCAGTTCCACCACGTCCCCCTGTATCTGGAGTGGGCTCCAGTGGGCATCTTTTCCAGCCCAGCCCCACAGAAGAAAGAACCCCGAGATGCACCAGCAGAGCCGGCCGGAAAGGACAGGATGGAGCCAGAAGCAGGTAAGAGCTGGGTCTGGATACAGCATAAGGTAGCCGACTATCTTGGCTTATCAAGTATAGGTTGTGAAAGGAAAAATAAAAAACCCACTAGAATCTATTAATAGGGATTCGGAACAGAGCAAGAGAAAATAGCCTCTGGTTCGTATTGATACATCCGCCAGGATGGATGAGCAGGGCTGTTGGAGATGTTTATTCTTCGGGGTCCCAGGGATGGTATGGCGCCCTCTGGTGTCCAGTGACTGCAAAGGCAGGAAAAGGAAGGGAGGCGGGGGCCCAACCCTCAACTGATGCTTCACCCTCAGGTGAGGAGGGGGCGCTCCTGGCACTCAGGGCAGCGCAGTTCTTCCCTGTCGGGACTGTTCTGCAAATTGTAAGACATTTTGTTGACCCTGCCCCCTGAATGTCAGGAGTGCCCCTGTAATTTTGACAATCTAAAACACCCCTTCCCTGTATGCCAGATGCCCTCTAGGGGGCAGTGCAGCCCTCGACTGAGAACCACTTAGGGGACCATGACTCCATCCTAGAAGCGAAGACCTTTAGAAAAGCTTTGAAGAACACCCTTACCCAGACATTAAGATCTTGCCCATCGGTAATATCCGTCCTCCATACCTCCATCTCACCGTAGGGTTGCCGGTTGATTAAAATAAGGATTAAAAGAAATACATCTCCCGTATACCCTCTCCACTGTCCTCATAAAAGAATTGGGGTGGGGATGCGGAATTCTTAGATTAAAGAACAGTCCTTTAATTGAATAGACCTCACTGTCCATAAACCTCCCTAGGCTGGCTGCATTTCCCAGTTCATCTTGGATCGGTAAAACCTCCTTCAGGACTGGCCCAAGTCACTACAAGACATTTGGAACCCCCTGGTCTAGAAGCCTTGTTTCAGTCAGGAAGGAAAATTCTTCAGTCTCTGCTTTCTGAGGCCCCCGAAAGCATCCCTTAGCCATTGGGGTTACCTACTGACCATTGATATAAATCTTTCAAAAGCCCCTCACTAGCCCCTGTTGATGAGTTATTTTTGTCCACAGATTGGATTAGCGTTCTCTTCCAACGTGCTTATGCTTCCATCAAAAAGAATTCTCTTTATATAGTCACGGTTTCTTCTTAACTAGCCATCACCCCCAAATTATCAGCGACCTTGGTTTCAACTTCAGTTACTAAACTTGGACATGACTAATGTTTTTCAGCCAAAAGCAAGTCCTCCTTTAAAGCACAGATTTGCCAGGAGCGAGGGCCCTGGAAACAGATCCAGCAGAGGCCTCTCCTAGCTTTGGCGGGACCACTAAGTATGGCGCCTCCCCGGGGGGCCGCTGCCGTGTGGCCACACTCTTTTGCAGGTGTCCCGGTGCTTCCCTCCCTTCGCTCTGTTGTTTTCTTCTGTGACACTCGTCACAGTTTGTATTTATCCTGTTTATTCGTTTGTTTTACTTGTTTAACATCCGTCGCTGCCAGACAGTGAACCGCGAGGGCAGGGAGTGGCCGTCTCGCTCACTGCTGGGCGCAAGCATCCCACAGGGCCCCGGGCACGGGGTAGCTCAGGAATGTGAGTCGAGGGAGTGAAGGAATGCAGGAAGAAGGGTTTCTGTGCCTCTCTGTCTCTCTTTACCTGTGAAGAGTAGGGGCTGGGCCATCCTCGTCCTTGTGTCCCAAGCCCCGGCACATAGTAGAGTTGGTGACATTGGCAGGTTTGTTCTCCATCGTTCGTTAAGCATCCGAATGTGGCGCCATCCATCGCATAATCGCCGTGGCTCCCTTCATGGGTACTGATCTGTACCCACCCCTCCCCTCACCCTTAAACTTTGTTTCAAAGGCTTATTGCTGCCCAGAAGAGTGTCATTATGGGTTCCCTTCCTCAGTGTCTGTCTGTCTGACTCCCTCACTAGACGTCCATCCCGCAGGCCGGGTACCTCGTCTGCTTGTGCACTGCCGTGCCCGGGCACCCAGGAAGGCGCCCGGCGTCTGGTGGGAGAGCAGTCAGTAGGTGCTGAGTGAATCCACAGGCAACAGCAGCATTTCCTCCATGCCAGGCCCTGCACTAAGCACTTTGCGTCCTCCGTATGTGAGGCTTACAGCTCCTGGGGAAGTCCTCTCCTAGCCCTGTGACTGGGCAAGCCACCAGCGTTCTCCCAGGCTGTTTCTGCATCTGTAAAATAGGCAGAAGGCCTTTGTGAGAGTTCAGTGAGAAGCCGCCCGAGTCACCATTACTCTGACCCTCGTCCTATTCAGCAGCGTGAGGTGAAGTGGATGGTCTCTAACTCAGCCCTGAGCACCAGCTGGGTGCCAGCCATCGAGCTGGGGCGACCAAGACGGGCCCAACACATACCGCTTCCCCAGAAGCTCCCGGACCGCTAGGAGGACGGGTGGGGCTGTTTGGGGTTAGCCGAGATGTCACAGTAATAGAAGTGGGCCCTGGGTGCAGAATGTTCTGGAGCACAGCGAGGGGAGGCTTTGCAGAGATAGTGTGCCCTGGTCGGAAGGTAGAGGGCTGCCCCTGCCTGCCCCCAGTGTCCCCTGGGTGCCCGGGCCTAGGTTCCGGTGTTGAGAGCATCCCAGACAGACTGTCCCCAACAGGCCCTGCCGCTTAGGGGGCTGCTGTCCAGGGTCCTGCCGTCACTCACACAAAGGAGGCCTCGGAGCTGGGAGGAGGGAGCCAGTAGTTGTAGCTAATAGCTCGGATTGGGGGCCAAGAAGTTGTGCACGCCTGTGCTGATTTCAAACCCCGCTGAGTCCTGTGTCGTCAGGCAGATCCCCACAGAGCTCATCTCGCGAACCTCCTTTTGCCCTTTTTTGTTCCTTTTCTTACCTGTATCACATACACGGTCCCCTCCCTGGTCCCCGAGCTGTTCCTTTTCACCTGCTCCCCCCAACGCCCGCCCCTCTGCACACGGTTCCTGAAGCTTCCCCAGCCCCTCATCCCCATTGCCGGGGGACTCAGCCGGCCCCCAAGCCCTGGATTTTCTCAGGCTCCGCAGGAAGGCGAGCAGGAGGGGAGTGGACGGAGGTGTTTTTTTTGTTCACCAGCGCCCGCTTTCTTTTCAGCAAAGCCCTCCGTTCTCTGTACCGTTCTCGAGGGAGGGGGACAGTGTGTTTTATCTCTCCACAACCAAGACCCTCACCTCCAGATAAAGGGCTCCAAGTAGGGGGAGGTCCTGAAAAGCTGCTTGAAACTGATAACAGTCTCTGCTGTCAGCCTTCCGCACAGAGAGCCGGAAAGGGGAGGGAGCGACCGTAAATTCTGCGGCCTGATTATAATAAAGCCCCATGTGGTGATGCGTGACTGGATTTTATTGTGCCAACTACAGATGGACGCGTATTCCCCCCTGCCTCTCCCAGCCCCCTCCAGCCCACCTTGCTTTGAGAGCCTTCCTCGCACCCTCACCCCGTCCCCCACACCCCCGCCCCTGCCCCCGTCCTGCTCTTCTTCCCACTTTTCCTGGTTCCTGGTGATGTCGTTGGCAAACATCTGTTCATTTTGTGATGCCTCCTTTTTCCTTCCTAGTCTTCCTGTCGTCACCCCACTTGAGGCCAGGGGCAGAAGCGCTTTTCTTTCTTTTTTTTAATTTATTTATTTTCTTTATTTTATTTTTGGCTGCGTTGGGTCTTCGTTGGTGCGCGCGGGCTTTCTCTAGTTGCGGCGAGCAGAGGCTACTCTTTGTGGCGGTGTACGGGCTTCTCATTGCGGTGGCTTCTCTTGTTGCAGAGCACGGGCTCTAGGCGTGCAGCCTTCAGTAGTTGTGGCACGTGGGCTCAGTAGTCGTGGCTCGCGGGCTCAGTAGTCATGGCTCGCGGGCTCAGTAGTCGTGGCTCGCAGGCTCTAGAGCACAGGCTCAGTAGTTGTGGTGCACGGGCTTAGTTGCTCCGCAGCATGTGGGATCTTCCCGGACCAGGGCTCGAACCTGTGTCCCCTGCATTGGCAGGCGGATTCTTAACCACTGTGCCACCAGGGAAGCCTGGCACAAAAGCACTTTTAACAGTGAGCTTTGGCTTCGTCCTTGGCCCTTGGCCGTTTCCACACCTCTCTGGACATGGGCATGGGTCATAGCAGGGCCTGGCCACTTGAGCGGGGCAGAAGCTGTTGCCAGGGATGTGGCCGGCAGAGACACAGTCCCCGGCACTCAGACCTGTGGCGCTGGCGGTTCTTCTCAAAAGCCTGCAGCCGGCCGGCCTGCCTCTTCCGGCAATGGGCCTGTGGAGGTAGGGATTCCTGACGTTTTCCCCTGGCCCAGACACTGTTTTAACTGGGTTTCTGTGCGCTAATTCTCATAATTGTCTTGCAAGTGGACCTTGTGATTGTCTTTCTCCTTTTTGGAATGGAAAGAAGGAAGCATAGGGAGGTTGAGTGACTTATGCAGAGTCACACATCTGGAAAGAGCTGGGCTGTGCCCAGAGCCACCAGCTCCCAGGTCGGTGCTCTTAGCTGTGACCCCGCAGCTCCTGTCGGTCACACTAAGTGCCATTTGTGTAGCAAATCATCATCCACCAATATTTTTGGAGTATCTGCTCTGGGCCCAGTGCTGGGGATGCAGAGGTTACTGAGTCAGATGTGGCCCCATCCTCAGAGAGCTCCCCTTGCAGTTGGGGGACACAGAGAAGTGAACCGATAGGTGATTTCAGAAAGGGGTAAGGGCTCTGAAGGAAGGGTACCCAGGGGCCTCTGATGGCAAGTGGCCAGGCCTGTGCTGGGAACAACTGCACAGGAGGAGCTCAGAGGGGAGGACGTTTGAGCTGAGACCTGACAAGAAGCAGGCCTGGGAAAACAGGATGAGCAGGACAGGCAGAGGAGACAGATGGCAAGTGCAAAGGCCCTGTGGCAGGGATGGGTTTTGGCAGGCTCAGAGGTCAGAATAGAGGCTGGTGCAGCTGGATGGAGAAGGCGAGGAGACAGAATGGTAGAAGCTGGCAGGCCAGGGACGGGTGCCGACGGGAGACCAGTGAGGAGAACACTCGGTCATCCAGACAAGAGGCAACGGTGCCCTGGACCAGGGACCCAGCGTGCGGATGGAGTAGCAGACATTCGAATTTCCAAAGAAGCCAGCAGAGAAAAGGGGAGTGTGTGTGTGTGTCTGTGTCTGTGTGTGTGTGCGCGTGCGTGCGTGTGTGTGTGTGTCTGTGTGTGTGTGTGTGTCTGTGTGTGTGTGTCTCTCTGTGTGTGTGTGTGTGTGTCTGTGTGTGTGTGTGTGTGCGTGTGTGTAGCCCCATTTCCCAGGTGACGATGCTAAGGCAGCGTGTGTAAGCCAGTCACCCAGGGCACACAGCTAGTGAGTGGCGTCACCGGGACCCTGACCCAGACTCCTCTCATGTCTAAGGCCGTGCGCTTTCACAGCTCTGCGCTGCCTCCTGACTGCGGTCTGTGGGCCCCCTTCTCGTTTTCTTCAGGCCCCCTTTTTTCAACAGATCTCGAGACTGGGATGCCCTTGTCTTGTTAGCTCTTCCAGCCTCCCAGGGGCAGTCGCAGACTGGGGGAGGCGGTGGCTGGGTACACAGAGGTTTGGAGAAACAACGGACGTCTCTGTGCTGTTGGAGCAAAGCCAGGCTGCGTTTAATCGTGTCTTTTATTTCAAGCTGGATGTTCTCCTGGATGTTGGGGGTCAGGGGCGTTGGCTGACTTAACAGAAGTGGGAGGAGCCAGGCCAGCTGCACACCCGGGTAGGTGATAGGTCCTGGCCGTCCTCGCAGTCTCCTCTTGTTCCCCCTGGGCTGGGACTGAGGGCAGCTCACCCACTGGGGAAGGGATCTGTCTCTTCCTGGGGTGCCAACCCTGACTGCAAGCTCGTCTCAGCTCTGTCACGAAACCCAAACATCACACTTCCTGGGCAGGGGCCTGTGACCTTTGAAATGCTTTGAAGCAGACCAGCCCTTGCTCCTGGGGCGGGGAGGCGGGGAGGAGTGGACTCTGGCCCTGCTCACAGCCCCTGGGCTCCCTGGAGCTGTCGTCCTTGTGAGGCTTCACATCCCTGGGGTGCCACGCTGGGAACTGGCTGGATTCCAGGCCCCTGGGAGAGGCAGAGGGAAGGGTCGTTGGGCTTTGCCAGGCTGGAAGTGGGGAGCAGAGCACAAAGGCCCATAAGCTGGTTTAAATCAGTCTGTTGACCACTGCCTAGGACAGAAGCCACATGCCACTGAGTTAGTTGCCAAGGGTTTTAAAATGTGGGTTTTCCCATAAAAAGCTGGATTTTCAGCTTCTCGTGAAAGCTCTGAACACCTGACCACACTCGGGTTGATGTGCCCCCGTGACGGCACTTGGCCGGTGCCGCGAACGGGCTGCCCCTTAAGGCGGCACAGCGCCCTCCCGGTCAGCGTCATCCCCACCATTCTTTTCTCTACAAAAAACATGTTTGCAGTCTCCCGTGAACCTCTCTCCCAACCTGAAGATGCCTGAGGTCTAGAGGTCAGAGGCAGCGGACTCCAGCACCTGCCGTGGACCCCCGGTTTACTGTGGCGCGGCTGCCGTGGTCGGCAGTGAGACAGCATCCTCGCAGGCCCAGCCCGGTCCCCGCACGCAGGGGGGCATCTGATTGGCATCCCTTCCTCTCTCCTTTCATCTCCGAGACGCCAGACGTGAGGCGAGCCGGTGGGGCGGGTGCCCTTCGCAGCTGAGGGGCTTGGTCTTCCTTTCCATTGAGGTTCTCATTCAGAACCTGGAGTCTTGGCCTGTCTGCTTAGCTTTGCCTCCCCATCATTAGTAATACTTTTTCTACCCTGCTTTGCTTTGAAAGTTGGGTTTTGAGGACAGATGGCCACACCACGGAGTCCCTTGTTGGGTAAATTGCGTTAGTTTCTTGGGTGGGGGAAGGAGCCTTTATGTAGATTTCTCCTACTTTGTCCTGGAGCGAGAGTCTGGATTCTGGGTTCACCTCCGAGGGAGTGTGAAGGGCGAAGGCTGCCCGTTCAGCTGATGTGAAACGGGCAACATCCTCTCTGTCGCTCTTTCCAGTAGGGCTTGAAAGGGTTGTTTTATGACAAAGCTTTTGAAGTTCAGTTAGGCCAGCAGTAGGCTTGCATCAGAGAGGGCCGGGGCGATGGAGGTGGCTCTCGTGCTTGGCGTGAGAGCGTGGGGGACGGGTTCGAAGCCCCAGAAGCTCCCTTGGCCTTGAACTACTTGCATCAAGTGGGCACGAGAGAATGGAGCGTCCCCGTCCGCTCCAGGTCGGCGCGTGCAGGGCTCAGACCTGAGGGGAGGGACGGGGCCACATGCTCAGAACCATGAGGGTGGGAGCGGGCGGGCATCTTGGAGAATGGCTGAGATGGGGTTTGATTTCCCCGGGGGGTACGGGAGGAGCTTCCGGAGCTTGAACGTGGGGGAAAAGATGATTGTCCCCAGGCCCCGATCATGTGAAAAACTGGGGAGGTTGACCCAGACGGAACACATTTTTCCAGCAGCGGAACTTCTCAGGAGGTCACGATGCCACCTCCAACCTTGTGAGGCTTCCGGCACCCTCGGGTGACATCCACGTTCTCCACCAGGGCTCCATCCTGAGCTGCAGCCACACGCCCGCCCTGCTAACTCCCACCCTCACGATTGCCCTTCCCTCCTCATGCAATGCTGTTCCTTCAGAGTAGGCGTGTCACAGGGCTGGGAGTGATAGGATAGAGCCCTTTGTAATCACAGTCTCCAGAAATAACCGGGAGCACGTGATTTTCTCTTGTTGCATATGTGTCTCGTAAGCTCTGGGTACAGAACGTGATTGGGGTCACGTCGTATGTTGTTTTGCACCTTCAGTTTTCTCTTAATTTTTCTGTCATGAGCATCGTTCCACATCTTTAAACATTCTTCGGAAACATCATCTTTAACTACATATTAGTCTAGCCTTTGGTGGCAGTATAACTCTCCAGATCTCTTGTTTATGAATATAGTGGGTTTTTGTCTTTTTTTCAGTTTTTCGCTGTTATGTGTAACTCTGAATCGAATATATTTTGTGTAGATGAAAACGTACTCTTACGTGTATGCTTCCTGAAGTTATGTATATTGGGGATTTTAAATGAACGTAACATCCCTTAGGTTCCAGGGGTATTTAGAACGTTCTGAGTTTTGCTCCCATTCTGTAATTTTTGCAGTTTTAAGTTGCATTTTATTTTGAAAGTTCGCTAAGTGCTGGTTTTTGAGGAAAAAGAACATGTCGCTTACGTTTGCAGCTCACAGTAATTTATTTTGAAGTTCAAATTATATGGGTTATATAATGTGGGTCAGTCTAAGTTAAGGCTCTGGGTTTTGGTCTGTGCTTCATACTCTTTTCTCTTTGAAACAGAGGCAGGAAGCACGGCGGTCTCTCCCGTCCTTCAGCCCACCCCCCAACAGTTGCTAAAACCCAGCACAAGCTGTCCCTTCCTGACGCTGCCCACTCAGAGACAGAACCCCTGGGTCTGGCAGGTTCTATGCTTTAGGTCCCGGGGCTTAGGCAGATAAGGCATCATTTAACAGATTTGTTTTGGTTTGGGGGGTGGCCCATGCAGACGCCGAGACCCCAGAAGGTGAAAAGCCGACAGAGGGAACAGCACACGACACTTCAGCAAAGATGGAGGAGGAAGAGGAGGAGGAGGAGGAGGAGGAGGAAGAGGAGAGCCTTCCCGGGTGCACTCTGTTTATCAAAAATCTCCACTTCGACACAACCGAGGAGACGCTGAAGGGAGTGAGTGACTGCTCGGCCTGGAGGGAGCGGGCGGGGCGGGAGACCCCGTCTGCTGATGTGGTCCCTGTGTTTATCCTGCCTGGACGTGTGACTCGTGGCAGCATGTAGATTAACAGCCAAGAGCCACCCCATTGACACCTCCACCGAGCTGTCCAGTAGACATCTCACCCGGAGATCGGAGATCTGGAAATGGGGATTCTAGTGCCAAAGGACTGGGGTCTGCGAGCTCCCCCACTGGACTGAGAACTGTCCATGGGGAGAGTCTCCATTTCTGTAAACTGGGTTTGGCACAGAATAAATGCTCGATGCCTTTTTTTTTTTTTTTTTTTTTTTTAATGCATGAATTGGTGATTAGCAGCCTGACAGCCATGAACTGGTTCTGGAAAGGAAGAAGGCCGTAAGGATTGAACTGATTGGTTTCTGCAAATTCTTTTGAGCTCTGAAATCCTAGAGCTGGATTCAAGAGGGGAGACGGGGTCCACTGAGTCCCAGAGGCAGGAAGACGGTGGATGGGTGGCAAGGAGGCCAGCCTGCATTGGCGGGAAAGCCCAGGGTGTCGAGGTGAAGCAGGAGGTCAGAGCCTGCACGCTGGGACCCTCTGGCTAAATCTCCGATGTGACTGTCACTTGCCAGTTAGAAAAGCCACCACAGCAGCAGAGGTGCCTGGCAAAAGCAGCAGCATTTTAAGGGCAGAGGTTCGCCCTCTGGGGCAATGGGAAACCCACCCTTGGACTTTTCCTGGGCTACTTCCTGAATCCGTTTTGGCCTGGTTTGAGTTTGCTTTTACAAACAGGCACATACTAGTAGTGTCCAAAGGCTAGATAGCTTTGAAGAGGTCAAACCAGCTTGCGGAGGGTTTGTTTTTTATTTCTTCTGTGCTGGCCCCCCTGCATCTGGTATGGGGATGTCGACAACAGGAACCATTTTTTTTCTGGAAGATGTGCCCAAGCTTCAGCCTAAGAGCATCCTTGGAATTAAAGAACTCTGGAGTTGGAAGGTACAGCCAAAATGATGTAGTCCAGGTTCTTCATATTACAGATGTGGAGACTGAGGTTCAGAGAGGTCAGTTCACTGACCTAGGGTCACACAGCCCGTTCGAGGCACTGTGGCGAGCAGCGTCCGGCTCACAGGGCTCCTGTTAACAGCATCCTGAGTGGAGAGTTGTGCTTAAGGGTCAGTCTGCCTGGACTTGGGTCCCAGCCTCATTCCTTGCTAACAGTGTGACCCTGGGCTGGTCCTTTAGCCTTTCTGTGCCTCAGTTTCCCCATTTGTAAAATGGGGGTGTTAATAGAATCTTCTGTGGAGCTGTTTGGAAGATCTGATTAGAATGAATGAGATAATTCAACTGTTTGACAGTCGGAATAAGAGAGTCAGTGAATGTCAGCTGCCTCCGGATCCCCCCTCCCCTCTGCTTCCCGTTCACTCAGTCGGTGAACGGTGACCGGCACCTGCCTCTCCCTGGGCCCTGTGTGTGCTGTGGAAGACACCACAGTGAACCACAAGGACAGGAATTCGTGCTGGTCAGTTCTCAAATTCTAGCAAGAGAGACAAAAAAAGTAAAGGAAAAAATAGAGCAGAATGTGATTTTTGAAAGTTGTAAACATTAATTGGCATTAGGTGCAGGGGCAGTGAGAGGGTCAGGACTGGGTCAGTGGACTCCAAGCTTCTAAATGTAGGCCCAGCTTCCCCACTGCGTGACCCTCGGTGATTCCCTGGACTGTTCAGTGTCGCAGGTCCTTCTTGGACACTGGGAGCCAGGATCCAGCCCAGCGGCCCTTACGGGGAACCCTAAGGGACCGTCCAAGCTACTTAAAGTAGGCCATGATCCAGTGCCTCCAGATATTTTTGGGACCCCCGAGATGATATTAGGGGAAATTTGGGGGGCCTAGTGTCTGACCAGGACCCCCACCTGCACGGTGTTTAGAACCTGGGCTCTGGAGCCTGGATCCAAATCTCAGCTCCGGGGCTTCCCAGCTCTGTGACCCTGGGTGCATCTCTAACCCCTTGGAACCTCAGTTTTGTCATCTGAAAAATGGGGGTAGTAACACCTACCTGGTAGAATCACTGCAAGGGCTGGATGAGTTCATGCAGGCGGAGGGCTCTGGCCAGGGCCCGGCCACGGAAGCATGTCCAGGGGTTAGCTCTGCTCTTACTCTTGCCCTCTCCATGCCTGCAGTTGCCCGGTCCCCTCTGTCTTTCAAGACACGCCTACACCAGGTTGCAGGATTAGCCCAGAACTTCTGATAATACATGTCGACATTCTCTTCCAGGTGTTTTCCAAAGTGGGTGTGGTGAAGAGGTGCTCCATTTCCAAGAAGAAGAACAAAGCAGGTATTTCACAGGAGATCTCAGTCAGAAAGGAGCAATTCTGAAAGAAGCAGTGTCGCTCTGGGTAGGGGTAAGGGTAAGAGAGAACAACCTCTCCCTTGCTTATTCTGAGGGTCTTCTTTCATTCTGAAGCATTGGCAGCCCCACACTCTCTCGTTTGGCTCGTCTAAAATGGTCCTTCTTTCTGGGTCCCTGGAGACTCCTGGTTTCCGGTGGGAGTAGCCATACGTGTCAGATTCTTCTGAATCTAGACCCTTTGCCACCCTGGACTGTCAGGGGTGGTTTCAGAGCAGTGCGATTAGAGGGCTGGCAGGGTCGACACTGTTCAGTGGCAGAGCCTCTCCCTGATCCCAGCATCTCTGTGCTCTGGAAATCTCCCAGGGAAGAGCAAGAACAGACCCGTCATGGGGTTTCCCTCTTCCCTGCCAAGGGAAATGACCCAGATGTAGAACATCTGGAACACTCCGCTGAGTCATCAGTGACCACGCACCTCACTGGCTGCTGGGTGCCTGGGCCACGCAGACCCCACCCTCATCTCTCCCGTCAGCCTCAGGCGTTGCCACGAGTCCCTTGGCGTCTCGTCTGTTTCTTCTCCAGCCCTGGCTTCCTGCAGGTGATAGGCCATTGCTCCTTGCTTTCTCACAGCTGTGCGGTCCCCATCCCTTCAATTTGGTGGGATTTGTAGGGATGCCACTTGGGCCGGCCCGTGGCTGTGTCCTAAGAGACTAATGAGCTAGTGGTTACAGCACAGAGCAACAAGGGGTCTGGTAGAGGGGGCCCTGGCTGGACAGGAGCCAGGCCAGGGGTCTCCACGTCAGACCGAGACTTGGAGGGTAGGGAGGCAGAGCAGTCAGCTGGTGGGAGCGGGGTGTGGGTGAAGGAGGCGGGAGAGGGCATAGTAGCAGGTCGGGAATATATTGAAGAGGCAGAAGATGCACCTAGAAAGGTAGGCTGATTCCAGATCACAGAATGGCTTTCTGCCAGGCAGAGGAGTCTGGGCTTTTTGCCAGAGGAGCCTTGGAGGGTCTGAAGCAGACGGGTGCCATAGAATTTGGGGAGTTCCTTGTATTCGTTTGCTAGGGGTGCCATAATAAAGCACCACAAACTAGGTGGCTTCCACCACAGAAGTTTATTACCCCACAGTTCTGGAAGCCAGAAGTCCAGGATCAAGGTGTGGGCAGGGGTGGTTCGTTCTGAGTGCTTGTGAGGGAAGGATCTGTTGCAGCCTCTCTCCTCGGCCTGTGATTGTCTTCATGTTCACGTGGCATTCTCCTGTGTACACCTGTCCTGCGTTCAGAGTCCACCACCACCCCTTTTCTTTTTTATAAGGACACCGATCATATTGGATTAGCGCTTAACCTCAGGACCTCATTTTTACCTTGATTACCTCTGTAAAGAATCTATCTCCAAATATGGTCACATTCTGAGATGTGAGGGTTAGGACTTTAATGCACACTGGGGGGCTGGGCACAGTTCAAACCATAACATCCCTGTTCACCAGGAACCGCAGATGTAGTTTGGGCTACAAGGAAAGGCAGCTAAGCACCGAGTGAACGACCTGAAGGCTCAGTTTGGGGGTGCTGGGGACGGAGTTCAGGAAAAGAGGTGACCCCTGAAGTCTGGGGGGTGAGACAGGCTGGCAGAGGGGTCGCCAGCTCCATCCGGGGCTGTCCCTGCAGGTTGTAGTGTCACTGTGCCCGTCTCTGCAGTCAGACGCTCTGCGGAGCCTGCCTCTCGGCCCTCAGGAGCACTCTTCAGCGTGCTTTAGAACAGTTACCTGATCTTTCAGTGTCATGAGCAGCTCTTGAAAGCTACACTGTCTTTTTTAAGAGCCTGTATTTGAGAGCCCTGCTCTCTGGGGCTCATCCATCACAGCTTGGGGGGAATCTAGACGGTGTCTGTTATCAGCGAGGGTCTCAGTAGGAACCAGAAAGCACGCTCAGCTGGGGTTGTCAAGGAGATGTTTGTAGTGAAGGGGCCAAGTGCCCAGGTGTGGGCTGGGCTGAGGGGACCCACAGGGGAATGTCGAGGCAGTGGATCATGTGGGAGAACGCTCCTCCCCTGCGGAGCCCAGAGGCTGTGGGGAGGGAGTGGTGTGACCAGAGCCATAGAAGAAGGGCCACCAGCAGAGCCAAGGGTGTGGGTTGGACACTGGCGCTGCCAGAACCACGCCAAAGCGGGAAGGCGATGGGGTGTGTGGAAAGAACCGGGGCCCCAACTCTCCCTCCTCCACCCGCTTGGGTAAACCAAACAGGAAACCAGAAGGCCGGCGAGCCCAAGTTGTGTTCTCTATAGACATCAGCGTTCCAGGGCAGGAGAAGGGCAGAATGGATCTGCACAGCGTCAGTGAATCTGCAATGAACTGGACTCTCTCTAGTTGCCTTTAACACCATCTTAATGAGCTTTTTAAATATCCTACGGGCACAGACCCTCCAGCCTTGACCCTCAGAACAGAGTTTTCACGTATCCACTGGAAAACAAATACTGAAAGTCACCACGGGGTGGCGCTACCCACCAGCCAGCAGTTCTGTCTGAACCTCCCTCCTGTCGCCCGCAGAACCGTGTCTGGGCTGTTTGTGGAATTTCTTCCTGCTTTGGGCCATCGTTTTATAACACGTGGTTGTGAGTGGAAATGCAAACACGCAGGGGCACAGCCTCACAAACAATACAGACAAATATGAGGACTGCTGGGTCAACAGTGGTGACCTCTGAGCCTCATTTGGGCCCATCAGCCTTGAGCCGACCCTCTGAGTTCAACTGTGAAAAAAATAGAGACTAAAATTAGTAAATCAGCATGAACCGCGGGGGCGGAGGCATGCATCACATTTCATGTCGAAGAGCAAGGTGTAATTAGAGACCTTATTCTTGTGTGCCCCCAGTTATACATATTTACATTCGGGAAGCAAAGTTCTCTATAAATTTTGGAGATACCCCTGGCTATCTGAACTCATGCTACTCACGACCCAGCAATAGGGAACCAGAGGAGTTCTAATAACGTGGTCACAACCTCCCTCTCCCAACCGTATGTCTGAAAGCCAGGAACCAGGTGTAACTGGGTGGTCAGAAATACTTTGTAAAGAGTAAGCCTTCGGCGCACTTGACCTTGATGCATGTGTTCGTTTCATGCATTATGTATGGAAGCAGGGGACTGCCCGGGTAGAGGTTTTGCCGCTTGTCATGGCGATGGTCATCCCTCCCTCCCAAAGGCGGGATTCTATTATGAAGTTAATTATCACGTCGATCATCTGTTAATTAATAGTCAGCTGGGCCTCAGGTGGCGGCTATATAACCTCATTGGCTGATTCTTCAAGACGACTGGTAATAAATGGCAAGCCGGGAGCTGGGATCTTTTGGGGAACAAAGAGGGGCATGAAGAAATGAGAATGTCGAGGGGCCGTCCAGGGGCCCCTTGGAGCCCTTGAACTTGGTCTGGTGCACCTTCTTTGTTTTCCCCCCTGCCTGGCGCCCCAGTACGATTCCCACCTCTCTCTCTTTCAGGAGTGCTGCTGTCCATGGGGTTTGGATTCGTGGAATACAGGAAACCGGAGCAGGCCCAGAAAGCTCTCAAACAGCTCCAGGTAAGTGGGGATTCTCAGCCGAGGTGCACGGGGGCGCGAGGCAGGCAGTGCGGTATCCCGTCAATCTTCTGAAATTGAGTGGGAATGCAGATCAGTCCGCATCTTCCCAGGCCCATTGCTTTCTCCAGTTCCCTAGGGGACTGTGGCCCACGGCCTTGAACCTTCCTCAGCTCCCCACAGTCACTGCAATGCATTCCTTCAGTCTGCAACCCTTGATCAAGAGCCCGGTTTGTGCCAGACCTCAGGGAGATGGGTGAAGCAGACCTCTGAAGAAATACGCCAAGACCGGGTCCTGAGAAGTGCTCGGATGCAGATAAAGCAGGCACTGTGGTGAGGGGAAGGCTACTTTAGATCGTGTGGTCAGGAGAGGCCCTCTCTGAGGACGTGACAGTTGAGCTGACACCTAATTGACAAGAAGGAGTCAGCTGCACAGAGATCTCGGAGCAGCACGTGCAAAGGGTCTGAGGCAGGGACTCTGAGGCAGGAGTGAGCTTACTATGTTTGAGGAGCAGAAAGAGGCCAGTGTGGCAGCGACAGGGTACAGGGTGGGAGGTGTGTGGAGCTGGATCTTGCAGACCTTTTATGGACTGTGGAATTCAACATAGAGGCAGTGCGATCCCATCAGAGGGTTTGGAGCACTTTGGGGAAGGATCTGATTTCTGCTGCAGAACAGTCTCTCCAGCTGCTGTATGGAGGGTGCATCATAGGAGGGCAGGTGGGAGACCGCTGAGTCCTCCAGGCACAGGTCAGGGTGGACGCAGTGAAAGTGGGGAGAAGGGGGCTGAACGCAGAGGTGTTTGGGACACAGACTCATGTCCTACTGAGAAAGGAGCGATGCCCTCCTGCTAGGTCAAAGTGCAGGGACAGATCCGGGCCCTGGATGGCAGGAAGGGAGCTGGGGTTACAGGGAGCAGAACAGAGCCCCAGAGTGGGCCAGGCCTCAGCTTAACACATGTCCTCAGCACCTTCCCTGACACCCCACGTCCCCAGGCCCTTCGGTGGCAGGAAGGGGACGAGGAACAGTGCTTTCTCACGAGCCTCTTTCTTTCTGGAGGCCCGCTTGCTCCAGGGGGTCCAGGATCCTTTTTAAACCCTATTCAGAATGTCACGTGTCTGTATAGGCCATCCAGGCAGCGGCAGCATTAGGTGGAGTTGACCAGGGCCAAGTTTACAAGCGAGTGCGTAGCAAGCTGCACGCCCTCCCAGCTCCCATTCTCTCCGAGACGTGGGCTTGGGCCTGCACAGCTGGGCTGGATACCAGGTGAAAAGGGCACCCATACCGGCCCACCTCCCTGTGGAGCCTGGGTTTATAGGGACCCTCCAGGTGATGCAGTCTGTCCCAGTAGAGCTTGCTAGTCAAGCGAAAGACCTTGGGGGTTATAGGAAATGTAACTGGGCACTTAGCTGATATGACCATTTCTGTAGAATTTTGATGACCCTCCCTTTGGCCCAAAGCAACTCCAGGGAGGGCTGAATTGGGCTTGGGTGGGGTGATGGGGAGGGATGGCCTCTGGGGACTCTGCTCGCACTTGGAAAGGCTCTCTGCTCTCCACCTCACATGCCCACGGGGCCAGGCTAGCTGTGTAAGCTAGCGACGGGGCCGGCATCACCCAGAACAGAACCTGGGCACCCGTGCCCCTTCTAACAGGGCAGCCACTTCTTGGCCTCAGCCAGTTACTGCCTGATGGGCAGGTGGGCCCCAGCCATACCAGATCTTCTCTGGTTTTTTGTTTTGTTTGTCGTTTTTTCAAGAGACAATAGAAATCCAACTTTTTTTTTTTTTTAAACATCTTTATTGGAGTATAATTGCTTTACAATGGTGTGTTAGTTTCTGCTTTATAACAAAGTGAATCAGCTATACGTATACATATATCCTCATATCTCTTCCCTCTTGCATCTTCCTCCCTCCCACCCTCCCTATCTCCCCCCTCTAGGTGTTCACAAAGCACCGAGCTGATCTCCCTGTGCTATGCGGCTGCTTCCCACTAGCTATCTATTTTACATTTGGTAGTGTATATATGTCCATGCCACTCTCTCACCCTGTCACATCTTACCCCTCCCCCTCCCCATATCCTCAAGTCCATTCTCTAGTAGGTCTGTGTCTTTATTCCCATCTTGCCACTAGGTTCTTCATGACCTTTTTTTTTCCCTTAAATTCCGTATATATGTGTTAGCATACTGTATTTGTTTTTCTCTTTCTGACTGACTTCACTCTGTATGACAGACTCTAACTCCATCCACCTCACTACAAATACCTCCATTTCATTTCTTTTTATGGCTGAGTAATATTCCATTGTATATATGTGCCACATCTTCTTTATCCATTCATCCGATGATGGACACTTAGGTTGAAATCCAACTTTGTCATTAGATGTCGTGTACTCATTTAACTGGATTTCAGCTCTGCACGCCCAGTGGTCTGTCTTTCTCTTCCGTGTAATTCAGGAGCCTGTCAGATTCTACCTTGCACACATTAGAGTTATGTTCTGTGCTTCGCTGTGTGCTACATACGGGCATATTACCGCAAAGAACTGTTTATACGAAGCTACGTGTGCTGTATTTTATGGGAGACTTAAAGGATTTTCAAGGGTAATTTTGCTAATACACCAGTTTTGCCTTAAGGGACCCATGTTAAGAGCCTAGCTTTAGATGCATCTCTGCTGTGATTTAGAATTTTTTTTTTAACAGCATACAATCCAAACCAAACTCTCTCTCTGCAAGCCAGACCACAGGGGCTTACTTTGCCTGAAAATGCTTATAAACAATGGAAAATCCTGTGCCCCTTGAATGGCTTAAAGGTCAAGGCCCACTCGTGGCTCCAGAGGACTTGGAGGGCTGGGTCTCCGTAACCACCAGCTGCTGCCCGGGCTCAGCGGGAACCACTTCCAGGAAAAGCCCTTCTCTGTCCTTGACTCCAGCGGGCTTGTCTCCTGGGAACAGTCAATGCCCCCTCGAAGTTCTCTCTCCCCTCACTCAGCCGAAGCCCACTCCGGTGAAGGACAGGGCTACGGGTGAGTGCTTCTGAGAGGACAGAGGGACAGGCTGCGTTGTCTCATCTCTCAGGGTCACGTCATGGACGGCCACAAGCTGGAAGTGAGGATATCAGAAAGAGCCACCAAGTGAGTCGACACTGCCCCCCCTTCCTTGGATTGAGTCCGTCCCCTTGTGTTGGTGCCGGTGCCCTGGAGGGTGTCTCATGGTCTTTGAACATCCTACCCCACCCAACCCCCCCTCACCCTGGGACCCCTTCCTAATTAAGGAGGTGTCCCGCATGCCAGCTCCGATACCCATTTCCCTGGTAAACTGGGACCACGCCAGTCCCCGGAGTAAACGTCTTAGTACACATCTGTTATAACAAAAGGAACACAGGCGGGAGAAGCAAGCAAAACCCACTTATCTTGGCCCTATAGATAAACCCAGGGAGACTTGCAAGTTGCTGGAGCCTTGGACGAACCAGAAGCAGTGATAAAACCTAGACGTCTCCCATTGTGGGGCTTTCTTTCTTGGAGTTGGACAGTGGTGCCCAGAGACGGCCTCCACTTAATTTGAAAGAGATTCAGTAGATGTTAGAGATGGAGACAGACCACTGGACCCAATGACCAGTTTCCTAAAGTAGTGGCGGTCTCTTGGGAGTTTTAGTTTTGCCCCTACATCTTCACCCTTGCAAGTCCTAATTGAACTAATACACTGGAGGTGCTTTGAACAGTGCCCGGCATGTAACGCGTACCTGGGGTCAGCCTTTATCATTGTTGTCATTGTCAATCCCATCTGTCCGCCTCAGGTGATGAAGTGACCGCCTCTAACAATCCTTGGGCTGGTTTAAGATATTTATTTGATGGTTTTCAGCAAGTCGGTCATTTGTTGTGGTCGTTGAGCAGATTAGCTGCCAGTGAGCTGACCTGAAGCTGCCGCTATCTCTTCCTTCTCTCTCTGTTTTTTAATGCTACCTGTGAAGCCAGCCTCGGCCACCTCTGGTGGTGTCCACCCATCCCAGTCCATTCCATGCTGAGCATCCTTAGCCAGAAGAAGCTTGGTGTGGGAGCCCCCAGAAGCTAACGTGAATTAAGAGTTGGGGGAGGGTCCAAGCTTTGTGCCCTGCAGCTCTGGGTTCTAATCCAGGGGCTGTGTGACCTTGGGCGGGTGATTTTGCCCATACAGTAAAATGTGAAAACTGGAGGTTGTGCATGAAGCATCTAGCACATGCCCAGCACGTGATCACTCAGCCAGTGGTGCTGGTCTTTCTTCTCAGTCCCCTGACTCCAGGGAGTCAGGCTGAAGTCACCTTGCAGGCTCTCAATTCCTAGGCAGTGTTCATTTAGTCTTTTCTTTTATGCAACAAAAAATTACAGAAAGCCTACTGGGCACCAGACACTCTTCCCAGGAGCTGGGGAGGGAGATTCCTCATGGGGTTTACATTCTAGGGCAGCACTATTTGATAGAAGTTTCTGTGATGATGAAAACATCCTATAATGTTCTACATCTGCACTGCCCAGCGTGGTAGCCACTTGCCACACATGGCATTTGAGCTCTTGAAACGTGGCAACTACCACTGTGTTAATTATCTATCGCCACATAACCAAGTATCCGAAAACTTAACAGCTTAAAACAGCAAACATTTATTATGTCACAGTTCCTGAGGGTCAGGAATTCAGGAGCAGCTTAGCTGGGAAGTTCCGTCTTGGCATCTCTTATGAGGCTGCAGTCAAGACGTTGGCCAGGGCTGCAGTCTCATCTGAAGGCGCAACTGGGGTTGATGGATTCACTTGCAAAATGGCACACTCACATGGCTGTTGGCAGGAGGCGTCAGTTCCTCACCACGTTGGCCTCTCCCTAGGCTTGCACAAGTGTCCTTACAGCCTGGCAGCTGGTTTCCCCCAGAGCGAGTGATCCAAGAGAGAATAGGGAGGAAGCAGCAATGTCTTTTATGACCTAGTCTCAGAGCAGGAGAGGAGTACACAAGGGGCATGAATACCAAGAGGCAGAGACCATTGGGAACCATCTTGGAGGCTGGCTAGCCCAGCAACTGAGGAGTTGAATTTTTAATTTTGTGTCATTTTAATATCGATTTAACTGTTAGCCACGTGCAGCTGGTGGCTGCCGTGTTGGACGGCACAGCCCTAGAGGACAGACCGTAAAGAGAAACATGACTGAATATGTAATATGCTCTTGGATAGTGATGAGTGCCAGGAAAATCGAGCCAGGGGTGGGGGTGGGAGTGGGCTGCTATTTTAGTGGAGACAGTTAGGGAGGAGGTGACCTGGAGCAGACTTGAAGTGAGTCATAACCGTCCTCATAATCACAGCCGGCATCTTTCTGGGCACCTGCAAAGAAAGAGACAGAGGAGACTGGGTTTAAGGAGAAGAAAGAGACAGAGGAGACTGGGTTTAAGGAGAAGAAAGAGACAGAGGAGACTGGGTTTAGGGAGAAGAAAGAGACAGAGGAGACTGGGTTTAGGGAGAGACTGCCCCCACCCCCATCAGAGTTCTGTCCTCAAGTCCCTGCTAGCCCCTGAGGGTCTCAGATGAAGGGCAGCAGACACCCCAGGGTAGGATGTGCCGACTGGACATCCACAGCTGTTGGGGGGAGAAGATAATTAGGCTGCGTGCCACCCAGGGGAGCCCGCCTCCTTCCCCTTTCCTCTCAGCCGCGTTCACGCAGAGTCCCCGAGTCCCTCACCTGAGCAGAGGACCAGAGCATCAGTGCTGGGGCGGGGGAGGGGGCCGGTGGAGTCAGCAGAGGGCAGCAGCTGCCGAGGCCCCGAATGACCTGAAGCCTCTCCCCTGACCCTCCAGGCCAGCCCTGACATCCGCTCGGAAGAAACAAGTGCCCAGAAAGCAGACAACCTCCAAGATCCTGGTGCGGAACATCCCCTTCCAGGCTGACAGCCGCGAGATCCGCGAGCTCTTCAGGTGAGAGGCGCTGGTCCGGTCCGCGGGGCCGTCGTGTCGGGGGGAGCCTGCTGGGCCTTCGTGTCCTCGATGATCTGCCGAAGGCCAGCGCGGTGGCCTCTCAAAGGTCGTCTTCTGGCTGCCTTTGATGTGTCTCCCTTAATCTCAGACATTGCTCTCCAGACTGCTGGGCAGAAACATGTCCAAACAGGGCAGTCAGTCTTCTTCATCCCCACCAGCTACCTGCAGGAGGGGCAGGGACCCAGGCGGCTGACGCCCAGCTCTGCCCATGATCTGCCTGAAATCCTGCCGCCCAAATCATCCTTTGGTTTAAGCCAGTGGCCCAATACCTTCTCTGCACATTTGAATCACCTGGTGACTTTTATAAATACACCTTTGCTCAGGCTCCACCCCCAGAAAGTTGCATTCGGTTGGTCAGGGGTGGAGCCCAGATGCTGGTATTTGGATCAGAGCGCCCCAGGGGATTCTGATATCCAGCCAGGGTCGGGCAGCACTGGTCTGCACTGCTGTCTATGGAAAGCTCGCTTTGAGATGAGGGAGGATCGCCTGCCAAAATAATGCAGTCCACCAGCAGCTGCTACAGCACAGGAGTCAAAACTCAGAGGTCTCTTGGGGCCAGGCAGCAAACAACCTGGCAGAGCAGACTGGGTGGGAACTGGCCGACTGGAGGGCCAGCGGAGATGCTGGGCAGGGACGCAGATGTCGTAGGACCAGTTCTTCCCGCGTTTTGAAAGAGAAACTGGCAATCTGGATTCTTGAGTTGGAAAACTAATTCATTTTCTAAAAACACTCTGTGTGGGACAACGTCTACCTGAGGGCCGGATATAACCCAGGGGCCACGAGTTTGCAACCCCTATGCCAGTACATTACACTGTTTGGTTTTTCAGATAAGTTAGGTATCACCCAGCACCAAGCCTTGGATGAAACGTCTTTAGAGAGAGGGCATAAGGGGGAAACGTTTATAAAGCCAGGGCACTCTCCAGGCGTGTGCTGTGTGGCACAGAGAACAGACCCTTCTAGCTCTCAGAACCTAAGGCAGATGACATTGGCCCCAACCAAGCAGATCATGGAAGCTCGGCTGCAATCTAGGAGTGTTCTGGGGACCGATAGCCCTGTGGCCTGCATAGGGGTGAACATTTAGGATTCCGTGTACTAGACCTTGTTTGTTTAACCTGCATTTGTCCGGTTCTGGCATGAAGATCAGGAGAGCTAAATCCCGATTAGGATTACCAATTAGCATCTGGCCAGGTCAGCTGTGGTTGCAAAGTAGAAGTCCTAGATTTTGGAGACTGGAAAGTATGTGTTATCTTTGTGTGAAATCTACCCTCTTTGCTCCTACTCCGTGGTGTAAAGAATGGGGAACCACTTGAAGGGTCTGCTTTAAAAATCCCTCTCGTCCTCCCCCCCATTCTAAATCATACACTGGCACACAATTCATTACCAGACATCAGCCCAGTGCTGATGCAAAGACGGGGACCCTGTCGATTTCTTAGTAGCAGGGTCTTAGCTATGATCCCAGGGTCCCCTGCGTGGTAGTTAACAGCCTGGTAAGGTGGGGTCACCATCTGCAGGAGGCTGTTTTCCGTCTCCCAGCGTCTGGGGAGACGAGTCAAGGGGAGTGGGTCGCCGTCACGAGAAGGTATGTATCCCGAGCCTCACACGGCTGCTGGTTTCAGCCACGCTCCTGCTTTTTAAAGAGTCCAATATAAGAACTGCCAGATCAAAACGGGATTGCTCTGAGCAGCACGTGTTGATCAGGAAACAGCATCCTGCCGAAATGACAGTTTCGCTTGGTTCCGCAGTCTGTTGAGGGTGACACTTATCCAGGGAAACAAAAGACCACAACGGGAAGGGAAAAGCGCTTTGTCTGATCTCACGTTTTATGTTTATTTTGAGAAGACAGGGAATTAGTGTCCCCCAAACATCATTACATGTGGTGTCTCGTCTTCCTGCCATTGTTCTGGTGGTAGTTTTCATCAACCCCTGGAAATCCAGAGCCTGCTTGGAGCCTGGCTTTGTTGTGCGTTCTGGCCGGGGGTTTGAGGCCGTTCCGAGCGCGGGCAGCAGGGATCGCTGTGAGCCTTCTCTGGGAGACAAGCTCCGCCAGGAAAGCACAGACCCAGTTTCAGACAAAGCCAGTGGCCGGCAAAGGTCAGAGCCAGGGGAAGATGTCAGGGTTTAGGGGAACCAGTCCAGTCCATTTTGCCAGGCAGTTTTCATGGAGTTATCCCACCGGGCATAATCAAAATCACCAGCTCGCTGTGTGTTGGGCTCTGCTACACGCCTTCCTATGCTGTATCTTTTATTAAGCAGCAGAGCAGCGCTGCAGAGGAGGAATGCTGTTATCCCTTAGTGGAACCACCATCCCGCACGTGTGTCGTCTGCACCAGGCACTGTGCTAGGCGCCCGGCACGTAGCCATTTCAGGGGAGACAGGGTCCTCTCTCAAGGAATTCACTGTTTGTGAAGGACCAGGAAGGAAAGCGACAGTGACAGTCGCACAGTGACACACCCAGGTTGTGAGGGCATGAGTGCAGCGCCGTGGGAGGGCACGGTCTGGTTCTTGAGACAGCCCGCTGGGGGACAGCAGCTCGCCCGCCCTCCCCCGCCGCTGGGGGCCCTGCCCGTGCGCTGGGGGCCCTGCCCGTGCGCTGGGGGCAGTGGTTTCTCAGCCGAGGCGGTGTTTGCCTGGGCCTTTCCTGGAGGCCACCAGCCTTTCATCCGGGCCTCACTGCACCACACCCCAACCCCTTAAACCCAGCCAGGTGGGTGCCAGGAGGCCCTGCAGATCCATGCCTCTGCGGGATCGTCCTCTGGGACAATTGGAGGCTCACCCTTTAGAAAAGTCAGAGAGTAGACACAGCAGTGAATTAGGAGACGGCAGTTCTCTCTCTGCCGCCCCCTTTCTGGGCCTCAGTTTCCCCTGGCATAAAACAGTAGTCATAATACTGGTGATAACATGTGCTACGAATTGTGGTAATGATGCTAGCGTTTATCATTATCATGAAGTAGATTTTTCGAGCGCGACCTCTGTGCCGGGCTCCGTGGGCTGAAGCGCTTTGCCTGATTACAGCCCCGCGGAGTGCTTGTCATCGGCTCCATTTCCCAGTGAAGAAACCAGCTCCAGAGCCCAAATCCCTACCCACTGGGTTGTCGGATGGCTCGGGCTGGCACCCAGCTCCCTCACCATGTGGCTGCCTCAAGGGCTGTTAAAAGGATTAAGTGAGATTATGCATGTGGGGCACTTAATACAGCACCTGGTATGGAGTGGGTAGTTAGCTAGCATTAGCTGTGGTTATTAAACAGCACAAAGCCAGCGGCTCCAGGCTCTGAACCCAGGGCAGGTCTGACTCTAGACAGAGCCCGTGTCACAGTAGTGCTGAATCCTTGGAAGTTCTCTGCAACATATCCTTTTTTTTTTCCTCTTTTCCCTAATTATCTCCCTCCCTCCCAGCTCCCCGCGCCCTCCACTGTAGTCCCCTCCCGCTCCAGCTAGGTTCTGGGGCAGAGAGGGTCAGTAAGGAATGTGAGACACAGGGCGAGGCCGAGCTGGTCCTCCTCAAGCCCTGAAAGGAAATGTGGAGGACAAACCGGGGTTCCCCAGCCCGTGCAAGGGTGCACATGGATGCAGGGAGCCAACGCCTCAGCCCACAGCCAGAGCAAGGATGGCAGTGGTCCTCGGCTCACCCAGCAGGTGCCCACAGTGTTAAGTCAGTATCGATTCCAGAAGAAGAAAGATGTAACGTGGGCATCCCCCTGCTCTCCGGGTTGACTGTGGGGTAGGTGTGTGTGCGCATGTGCATGCCTGTGCTAAGTTGTTTTGCTAAGTTGTTTTTTGTTTCATATCTTTATTGGAGTACAGTTGCTTTACATCGTTGTGTTGGTTTCTGCTGTACAACAAAGTGAATCAGCTATACGTATACACATATCCCCATATTCCCTCCCTCTTGAGCCTCCCTCCCACCCTCCCTAAGCTAAGTTGTTTTTTTATTCTTTTCCTGCCTCCATCCGAAAGCCTGGACTTGAAAGACCCCAGGGCAGAAGTGTGGTTCAGAGAATAGCCCCTCAGATGCTTCCATGGAGCCAAAGTCCGTTCGCTCAGTGGAAGCCTCTGCATTCAGGACCTCCCGTCCTGACGCACAAGCGCGTGTGTGCAGAGCCAAAGCATTTGATGGAAGGGTCTCATTCCCACCCACATTTCAAGTGATGGCGCTGAGATAGCAAAGACCCCTTGGGAACCAGGTGGCTAGTGCCCGCGAGCACCTAGGAGGCCTCGGACACTGAGCTGACCACATCCTGGGCACTCATGGTATCAGTGTGTCTTCAGAACAGCCCGGCCTGGTGGAACTATTGTTGTGTCCATTTTCTAGATGAGGAAACTGAGGCACAGAGAGGTCAAGGGGCTGTTGCTGGAAGGACCCTCAGCTTGCGCATTTCTTTTGTACTCCAGGGGCAGCCTTGATTTGAGGCACCTGGTTTCTGGAAGACAGTGATCTTCCAAGAAAGAGGTTCTCCAGACAGGGCCAGCCTTGTGAACATCTGACCTGTGTAGTCCCTCAAGGCCTCACACTTGGTTTCATGCTCTCCTGTCGCCATCTTGAAATTCTTAATTTTCCAACAAGGGGCCCTAAATTCTCATTTTACACTGGGCCCAGCAAACTATGTAGCCAATCCTGCCCGAAAACCAATGGAAAGATCAGGAGATTCGGAGCCAGAGTGTACTTTGGCAGTCGGCCAGCCTCAGTTTCCTCATCTGCAGGAGAGGATTGACAGTCACGCCCACTTCTCCTCCCTCCCCAGGCAGTGAAAGGCTCACCTGAGAAGCAGGTGCCATCGTTGATTCAGTGCCTCTCTCCTTATAGCAAAGGTTGCAAATTAGCAGGGTAGGTGCGGCCCCTGGTGTGGCTTACTTGGGCCCACACAGTGTTGGGGTCAGGGTGGTGGGGATGAGTTGGTGTCCCGTATTTGCCGAGCATGGACTTTCACATCCAACCCTGGTTTCTGACCTGGGAAAAAAATCGACAGATCTGACTCCATCAGGCCCGGGTTCCTATGTGGCCTTGGCCGTTGCTCTTCATAGTGGCTGCTCACACCTGCTCTTGAACTTCCCACCCGGCCCACTTCGCTCTTTCTTACCCACCAGCCTGGTAGACACAGAGTTCATGATTCCTGGCTGAGCGTCACAGCGGATATGGGGACCAGACAGCCCCTCTCTGGCCCCTCCCCCTCCTGCGACTTCACTTACAAGCGCCCCGGGTAATGTATCGCATTCAGCGATCCTGCCCCTTAAAGGCTGGCCTCGATTTGAAAAATGTCCACAGCACAGAGGCATCCTTCTTAGGTGATGATGATGGTATAGCTTAAGTCTACAGTGCAGTCAGATAAGGACATGCAGCTTGGGTCCAGCCCGCCTGGGTTCATGTCCCACCTCCACCACTTCCTAGCTGTGTGACCTTGGGCAAGTCACTTACCCTCTCTGTGTCTGTTTCCTCATCTGGAAAATGGGCATAGACCTCCAGATGACATATAACCTTAGCAGGAAGTTATAAGGATTGGTTTTGGGAACAGTGCCTGGCACAGAGCAAGCAGAGTTAGCTGGAATTCTTGCTGTTGAAAATGAGGCCTTCAGCTCACCCTTCCGCTGGCTCACTCCTGACCCCCCCAGCCAGGGTAGCTTGGCCTGTCCTCTTCTCCCACGGCCCCCATTCCCATTCCACCCAGCCCGCCTTACAGCTCCCCTTGGAGTGCTGTCCATGCGGCTGTTTCATGTCCCTCACTCCCCACCCCCAGACACGCTGTCTGGTTTGCTGCAGTGGCCACAGGCCCCTGGTACGTAGATGGTTCTCAGTAAATGTTTGCTGATCACATAGATTTAACTGTGCAAAGCCTTGCCCTATGGAATCTGATAAAGATAGGGCGTGTGAGACACAGAGAGGTTAAGGAGTTTGCCCAGGGTCACACAGCTCTGAAGCGGCACAGCCAGGTCTTTCTCACTCTGGAGCCCCCTCACCCCCACCCCTGGGGTACTGTCCCTGGAGGTCAGGGATGTCAGGTGGGAGCCGCTGGCAGAAACGCCACCATCTCTGGCAGGCTAGGCCTTCGGCTGCAGGCTACAGATGGAGAGCTTTTCATCTGAGCCTTTTTTTTCCCTCTTCCTCAGAGGTGTGAACCACCTGCCAGGGGTGTGAATGGGTGAGCACACAACAGGTGTCTGGAGGCCTTAATTACTGGGCTTGCATCTCCTGTCCCCGGTGCACCTGTTGTGCCCACTTTGTGGGCAGCGTCCGTCTGTCCCAGGCCTCCTTTCCTCCTCATTTCCTCTCGCAGTGACCGTGACCATGGAGGAAGGGCTGAAGACAGCTTGCCTGCCGAGTTCCTCTCACGCACTCCCCCCTTGTCCCCCGCCCAGTGGCAGGGTCACTGCCCGTTTAACTCCTGGTTGTCAGCAGCACTTTTCCAAAAGCTGCAAGCCCTGTAACCTGCTCTCCGCAGGGGCCCGGGGACGCATGGGGCCACTTCCCGTTCATTAGGGAGAAACTCTGCAAAAAACAGGCTTGGGCAGTTCACAAGAGCCAGCCTGGACCATTCCAGAAGGGGGGTTGGGGGTGGGGGAGGTGGCGGAGAAAACCCTCAGCCAGGTTCTGAAAGGGGGGTGGGGTAAGGAGGGCGCAGCTGTCCCCAGGTGCCTCCCCACCCCCGCTCATCTCCCACCAAGTGTACCCCCGCAGAGCGACCCTAAAAAGGCACTGCATCCACTGATCAGACCCAGCCATGCTCATTCATTGTCTTGTTGTCACTGGCTGCTTTTAGGCTGCAGCAGCAGAGTTGGGTAGTTATGACAAAGACCAGAGGATCCACAAGGTTATAAAATACTATCTGGCCCTTTATGGGGGGAAAGTTTGCTGACCCCTGGACTAAATTAAACCCAGGGCCTGCAGGGAGATGGGGCATGCCCTAAGGGGTTTTGGCTCTGTTTTCTAGGTTTAATTACACACATAAGGTATTTTTTTCTTCCCCCTTTTATGAGACATACAAACATTACAGGTAAAGCTATAGCCCCACTGACCCTGCTGAAGATAAGGTCTCAGCTCAGAGAATTGCTGTGTTCATTTCTGCAAACCACGTCCCCACTCTGACCCGCTTTTCTCATCAGAGGTATCCCTGCTCCTCTGACTTTGCTGGGGCTTTTTTTTTGGTTTGTTTTGTTGTAGGACTGTTTTTTACAAGCAGTTTTAGGTTTACAGCAAAATTGAGAGGAAGATATAGAGATTTCCCACATGCCTCCTTGCCCCCGTGTGTACGTAGCCTCCGTGACTATCAATCAGCATCCCCGCCAGAGTGGGACATTTGGACTCAGTGAATGTGTAGTTTGCAGCATTTTGTCTTTTTTGAGTAACACATGCTCCTGGGAACATTCTTGTGTATGTCTGTTGGTGGCCATGTGCATGCTCTTCTATAGGTTGTACCTGTAGGAGTGGAATTGCTGGGTCATGGGGTGTGCGTACTTCAGCTTCAGTAAATATTGCCAAGCAGGTTTCCAAAGTAGTTGTATCAGTTTGCCCTTCCTCCATGAGTGTTCTGGTTACCCCTTGTCCTCGCCAGCACTTGGTAGTGTATGTCTTTCTCTTTCTAGGCGTGTCTGGTGAGTATACAGTGGCATCGTCATGTAATATTAATTTGTGCTTCCCTGATGGCTAAGGAAATCAAATGCTTTTTCATACATTTATCATGATTTGGCTATACTCTTTTGTAGAATGCCTATTCAAGTCTTTTGCCCATTTTTTAAAATTGGATTGTCTTTTTTTCTTATTAATTTTCTTAATTACTTTTTATATAATTTTATATATTCTGGGTTCAAGTCCTTTGGTGGATATATGATTGCATCCCCTCCCTCTCCCATTCTGTGGGTAGCTTAGTGGTGTCCTTGGATGAACTGAGTCTCTTAATTTTAAATATTGTCAAGTTGTTATTTTTTCGCTTCCTGGTTAGAACCTTTTGTGTCCTATTTAAGAAATCTTTGCCTCCTCCAAGCTCATGACGACAGTCTCCTATGTTTTCCTCTAAAATCTTTGACCTTTCACAGGTAGGTATGTAATCCATCTGGAATTGATTTTTGTGTATGGCGTGAGGTAGAGATCAAGGGACATTTTTTTTTCCCACATGGAGATTCAGTTGGTCCAACATCATTTATTGCAAAGACCATTCTTTCCCCTCTGCTCTGCAGTATTGATTTTGTCATAAATCAGGGGACTGTGTATGCGAGGGTCTGTTTCTGGACTCTCTAATCTGTTCCACGGGTCTGTTTGTCTACCCTTGTGCTAATACGCACTGTCTTAATTACTGTGGCTTTGTAATAGCTTGCTCTGTGGTGTCTTTGTTCTTCAAGACTGCCTTGGCTGTTCTCGGCCCTGTGCTCTTCAGGTCTTTGGGTTTTATTCCTCAGCAGCTGGAGGTTCTGAGTGGAGGGAGTGGTGGGATCTGACTTCCATCTGTGAAATATCTTGTGAGGAGACCCGAAGGGAGGTTTTCGCAGTCCCGTGGGCCAGAGGTGATCGTGACTTGGACCAGGTGTCAGCCGTGGAAGTGGGGTGCCAGATCGGTGCCGGGGGGTGCATTTTCAGAATCCTGCTGATGGCTTTAATGAGGACCGTGATGCAAACAGGAGTCAAGAATGACCCCTATATTTAGGTCCTAAGCAACGAGCTGGACGATCTGGGGTCAGGGCAGTCCGAGGGAGGCGTCAGCTCCACTCCACACGCCCACCCTTTCCTCACCCTCGATGCATCACACATAACAGGGGCCACGGCGTGGTGCCAGAGTTGCACTTCTCAGTTGATCTGTCCACGTGTGTGCATGTGTTTGGGGGTTCGGCAACACCTCCGGTTCAGGGCTGCCTGTTAGCTGCGTGGACGTCAGCTGTAGCAGCGGCATCGCTCTGTCAGTATCCCTCATGGGCGTGTTCTCTGCCGTGAGAGGGAGGACTGTTGACAGTACTCCGGATGTTTGCACAGCCCTTACCAGCGGGCCCTGCCGGGGCCTGAAGTGCCTTTGTGCTCATGATTTCATTTGTTTCTTCCCGCACAAGCCTGGGGAACAGCCGCTGATGAGGCAGATGGCTGCACAGTCATAAAACCCCGAGCAAGTGGCAGAGTCGGATTCATGCTCCCAGTCACTCCCTTTCTCTGCTCCTGTTCCCGTGGCACATTCAAGGGATAGAGACGTGCCTCTTCTCACGTATCCATGTGGCTCATATCTATTAAGTCCTTGGAATATGCCTGTGATTTTCCATGTCTATGATGCTTATCAAGACCAATCTATAAATACGTAACATGTGCTCACTGTGAGCTAAGTACTGTGCCCGTTTCAAAGTGCCCGCTTCTGCCTCTGGGATCACTACATTCTAAGAAAATGAGGGGCCCACCTGGGAAGATGATTATAGTTACAAGGCAGAAACAAAAAAATGCGGAGGAATCAATTCTTCCATTAAGGGACTGTCCCAAAGACAGAATGCAGGAGTCCTTGCCTAACCTCTTTTTATTTGGGAAAAAGATCTGGGGTTCTGAATGGACTCCAGGGTTCACACGAGCCAGCTGTAGAATGCAGCTCAAAGGACTTACATGGTCCAAATCCCAGAGGTCCCATCCCCACCCTGTGGTGTGACCACATCTTGGATCCAGCTTTTAATGTGGGGGTCCCTTGGTTTAGAGGGGAGAGGTGTGAACTAACCAGGCTATAGCAGATTAGAGGAGCCTGCAGGGCGGAGACGCACAGCAGATGTTACTGGGAATCAGATTTCTGCTCAGAGGAAAAACAGGCAGATACACACTCCTGTCAGAATAGCTAAAAGAAAAAAAACAAGAGTAACACAAAATGCCGGCGAGGATGCAGAGAAACTGGACCCCTCGCGCATTGCTGGTGGGAACGTAAAGTGGTGCAGCTACCCTGGAAAAGAGTGTGGGCAGTTTTGGACAAACAAGACAGGCACTTAGCACGTGACCCAGCAGTTGCCCTCTTGGGCATCTATTCCAGAGAAATGGAAATCTGTGTTCATACAGAAACCGATACACGGGAATCCCCTGGCGGTCCGGTGGTGAGGATTCCATGCTTTCACTGCCCAAGGGCCCGAGTTCAATCCCTGGTTGGGGAACTAAAATCCCAAAAGCCGTGCAGCGTGGCCAAAAAAAACCCTATACACATGTCCAACCACTGATGAGTGGGTAAACCAAATGTGGTCTATCCATACACTGAAATGTTATTCTGCCATAAATAGGAATGAAGTACTGATAGCTGCTACACCATGGATGAACCTCGAAAACGTTAAGTGAAAGAAGCCAGATACAAAAGACCACATATTATATGATTTTATTTATGTGCAACATCCAGAATAGACAAATATAGACAGAAAGAAAGTAAATTAATAGTTGTTTAGGGATGGGGAAGGGGTTGGGGGTGATGGCTAAAGGATATGAAGGCTGATGAAATTTTCTAAAATGGCTATGGTGATGATTGTACAACTCTCTGAATACACTGAAAGCTGTGGAATTGTGCACTTTGGGCGAATTGTATGGTATATGAATTGCAGCTCAGTAAAGCTGTTGGAAGGAAGGAAGCGGCACACAAATGTTCATAGCAGCTTTATTCATAACGTCCTTCCGTGGGCACGTAGTTAAACTGTGATGCATCCATGCAATGGAATATGACTGAGCAATAAAGAGGAAGAAACCACTGGTACGTGCAACAGCGTGGGTAAATCTCTAGAGCATTATGCTGAGTGGACAAAGCTAATCCCCAGAGGTGACATACTGCATGATTCCATTTACATAGCCTTCTTCAAATGACGGAATCACAGAGATGGAGAGCAGATTAGTGGCTGCCTGGGATTAGGTAGGCAAGAAGGGAGGGAGGTGTGGCCATAAAAGGGTAGCACAAGGAATCCTGTGATGAAACCGTTCTGTGTCTTGACTGTCGTGGTCACACGAGTGTACATGTGATAACATTGCATGAACTAAATACGCACACACATGAATACATGCAAAACTGGTGACATCTGAGTAAGGTCAATGATAGTATGACTGTCAGTTTTCTGGTTGTGATCTGTACTATGGTTTTATAAGATGTTACCATTAGGGGAAACTGGGTGAAGGGTATATAGGATGTCTCTGATTATTTCTTACAACTGCATGTGAGTCTGTAATTATCTTAAAATAAAAAGTTTTTTGAAAACGAATATCCCAATCCATAACGGATAAAAAAAGGCCACTTCTTGAATGAGCGAATTGCCCGTTACAAGGCGTAAGCAAATGAAGGCTAAGGTGACTGTTTGTTAAGGATGCTATGAAAGGGATTTCTGATGGAATGGGAGGCCAGGCTCACTCCCTCTGAGACACTTCCACCCTTAAGTATGTCAGCAGTAGAGTCCGTTCTGCCAGAGAAAGGAGAATCCTCTGGGCTGTGGTGTCTGCGGAAGGTGCTCTGACTCTGTGGTCAGAAGGAAATGAACTCTCGGCAGCCTCACAGTTAATAGCCAGGGTGGAAGGGAAATGGGGCAAGAGAAATCATCCCAACTTGTATAAAGATTATATCCTCCTTACGACTTAAATCTAGGCTAATTGAACCCCAGGAAATGAAAAGACTGGTCTAGTAAGTATATTTCACCTCCTAGGATCTCTTTTCATTTCGTAGGTTTAGGCACGAACCTGGCTATAGAAAAATATTAAGCTTCAGTTGTTTGCCGTGTGAGGCTGAAGTGTTTCTGCACCCTTTTCAGAGAGCCAGGGAACCCAGGGAACCCCCCGGGCTCTTGTCCGACTGGGCGCCTCCAGGTTCTCTGTCCTGCAGGCTGGGCGCAGAGCCCTGTCTCTCAGAGCAGGCCTCCCCCCATTTAACATCCTGGGAACGTAGCCCCGAGGAATCTGGTAGAGATGTGTTCTGGGTGATATTTGCTTCATTTCGGAGGCCTGCTTTGCAGAAAACCCCACGCCAAACTCTTTGCTTCCCTCTTTGAATGATCCTGCTCCCTGCCTACCAGTATGTCCACCCAGCGCTGGTCAGAGGATGTAAAAGTGACTGCAGCACAAACCAGGACAAAGCAGCGCTTGCCCAGGTGAGGTACTCAGGTTACCTGAGTTCTCCTTTTCCATGCTGTCTTGTCCCCCGGTCATCAGAAGTCAGCTGTCAGCTTGGAAAGGAGCCAGTGTGATTTTCCAAGTGAGACCACATGGCCAGGGAGTCAGGAGACCTGAATTCTGGCCCAGCTCTGCCTGGCACCCGCTACATAACCTTGGGCACTTGGTGACTTCTCAGAGCCTCTGTTTGTTGAGTGAATCGGTGATGGGGTTGGGCGAGGCCAGCCAGAGCTATCTGCCAGAGCAGATAGCTTCCCCCTCGCAAGGCGGCGTAAACCCATTGGTCGTGGCTGCTGGAGTTCTGTCTTGGAGGATTGTGAGGCTGCCTGGGCTCCGCAGGAAATGGCACTGTAATTGATTAGCGATGTCTGCCAGGGACACGGGCGCAGCGTCTGTGATAGGCAAGCAGCTGCAGGTATTCGCCGAAGATTCTGGTATTTATCGCATGTCGCTAAAGCTTTTACGTTTCTGTCTGCCAGACTGACTGGTAGAGCAGTCCCAAACCACAGCCCATGTGGAAGTGGACTTAGCTTTCCTCTTTAAAAAAATAAAAGTAAACTGAAAGTCGAGAGGATATTTCTTTCGTTGTTTTCTTCCTTCCTTTGCAATTCCATAGATTTGGTCTTCCATCACAGCTGACATTTCCTTTCGCCCCACGCCTAGACTGATTGCAGTGTAGTTGACAAAGCCCAGACGGTGGAAAGGGGCACCCTGGGGAGAATGTGCGGTTCCCAGGGGAGGGTGGGTGGGGGAACGGGAAGGGTGCTTTGTGCCTGATTCCCACCACAGCCGCCTGCTCTCACTTCCTCTCTCTGCACTCAGTGCCTTTTCAGTTACAAGGTCTCCGCGCTTTGTCTGGGCTTGTTGGGAGGGCGGCAGTCAGCTCATTGTTGCCACCCATAATTGTGCTGTGTGTCACCAGCACCCTGGTGCTGAAAGGCGGCGGGGAGGGAGCCCCAGGAAATCTTGGGAGGCTTCTGAGTAAGAACAGGTTCTGAATCCTCTCCTGTCTCAGAGCTTTCCATGGAAAAGGGGTCTTGCCACACTGCTTTTTAGTTAAGAAATAACCCGTGGGTTTAGCAAATATTTACGAAGCATCTCTAATGAGACAGGGGCTTTGCCAGGTGCTGGGTTACAGAAACAAACGTGAACTCCCAGAAGGGAAGGGACTGTCTTGGTTTAAGGAGAAGTGGATACAAGGTTCACTCCATTAAAACCCTCACAGCAGAGGCCAGGTCATACACGTCGTTGGTCTGGTGACAACTTCGCCAGGACTCAGTGTTCGTCTTTGTAGAATGGCAAGATTAACAACTGTATCCAGTTTGCCGTAAGGACAAGGTCAACGATATTAGTAAAGTGCTTGGCCCTTCTGCAGTCCAGAGGATGTTGTGTCTGGTACCCAGAACTCCTAGAATACACTAGGAGGGCACCGCTTACTCCTAGCCCTGCTACTAACTAGCCGAATGCTCTTAGGAAGCTTACCTTATCTTTCTGGTCCTCCCCAAGGACACTCTGAAGTGATGGAGCTTAACGACAAGAAGGTCTCTGGAAGGGTTTTATTTTCAAGGAGCATTTCATAAAATCATGGGCCATGACCGTATTTCTCAAACTTGAGAAATGTATAAAGAGCCCTCCATTTAAAGAAAAAGAAAAACCTCATGGTCCTTCCCCACACAGCGATGATGTAAATATTTTTATTACTGTTACTTAACTATGTACAAATGTAAAACCCAGAATAAACAGACAACTTATGCTCATGGTTCTCTTAGGACCATAAAACCAAAACACATTTTCAAATTAAATACAAACAAAATTCAAAATCAATAAAATTCAAATTAACAACATTATTTTAGTGTGATGGCTGATGTTGTTTTGCGGAAACCAAATTCAGAATGTGGGTTTTAATATTAGAAAGTTGTAGCCTCAGGTCCAGATCTATAATCGGTTTTGCTACTTTTACGTCAGTCATACTAATGCAGAGGATGCTTATTTGCATAAGTCAGTACGTGCAGGACGGGGACACCGGTTTGAAGGCTTTATTTGCCAGTTCAGCATAATCAGACCTCTCACTTGTCTAAATCTCAGCCAGTCATCAGACACCCCTTTTCGGGCAGTGTCGCTGAGTGGTTCTGTAAAGTCATCTTGATCACTTAAAAATAAAAGTTAGCATTATAGTGTCATTGAAAATATCAATGAATGGATAACCAATTTCTTGTAGACTTGAGGACAGAAAAGTGTTTCATTGTTCATGCTGGCTAATCGATCTCTTGTTGCAGGTCGGTACGTGTAAACATCAGTTCTGCACGATACAGCATCTGCTCTTACCCTGAGTGCTATCTACTCCAGTTACAGGTCTTTTGAGGTCAGCGTACTTATACCAAGACTCTTAACAGCCCTGTTACAATACACACATATATGCACATATATTAAAAATTACATTATCTAAATGCAAACAGAAAATTTTAAGATTATCCTACAAAAGTAGCTAATCCTCTCCACATCCCTGCCCCTACCCTCATACACATACCCAAATCGATCTGAGAGGCAGTAGACCTCACGATGAGAAACTCTGTTCTATTAAGGAGGCTCTTACCATAGTACAAGTTTTGAGTCCGAGGTACTTGTGGGGTCCACTTAGACCTGTAGATCTTTTTCCCTGCCAAGCCTACTTATGGTTGAAATGCCACTGGTTTTTATGCAGTTCATGCTTGTAGGAGTCACTCATTTGGCTTTGGTCACCCAAAGTTAAAATGAAGCTTTTGGAGCTCTTTAGCTTGCCCTCCCCATCTGAATTTGCTGGGGAAAGGATGGGGGCCGAGGTGATCATAGAAGGCAAAACAAAAGGCTGCTCAGTGCGGGGGCTTTGTGCTAAATCCAGCACCACCCGTTAGCTTCATGATTCAGAGCACCAGCACTGTAGTCTGTGACCCCCTCCAGAATTGTTCAGTATTCAACCTGTACAGCTGAATGTGGTGCCCCTGGGAGTCCATCAGATCGGTGTTTCAATGTTGGCTCCTCCATCACCCGCTATCAGAGTTGGACAAGGCATTTAAATACCCCGCATCTCAGTATCTGCATCTGTAAAATGGGGACCATAGTACATACCTGTCAGGGTTATTGGGAGAATTCAATGAGGTGATGAAAGTAAAGCCGTTAGCCCAGTGAAGTGGTTCCCAAACTGTGCACCGAGGCACCTTGGGGTGCCTCAGTGAACACACAGGTGCACTGAGGGCTATTTTAGATTTTCAAGAAAAACACAGCAGCATCATCAGCCATGGTGCCAACCACTACTAATTACTTGTTTAGACCTATTAATGGTTTAGACTATCAGGCTGTTATAACCAAACTGTTAGGTGTTTCTTTTGGCCTAGGAATGCCGTGAGAAAATTACTGAGGCATCAGGGCACCGTGCATCAACCAAGAAAGTTTGGGAACCTGTGGCCTAGTGTTTGGTACAAATCACAGCTCGATAAAGAGTAGAGATTGTTTTATAATAATATAACCAGAAAGGCTGTGCTGGCCGCAGGATTCCGTTTCAGCTCTGCAGACGTTGCACTTGTGGGATTGGTACCCAAGATGACTAGCCTGCGCCTCCTGCCTCCCCTCGTTTCACTTCTGTTCGCTGGTAAAACGCATTTCACAACATTGATTTCCCAGCTCAGATTTTGGAACAACCCCAGGCTGCCCGCAGTCATCTCAAAGGGGTGTCGTGAAGCATCCAAAACATAAAAGTCTTAGAAGGAAATTAATTCACTTGAGTATCCATGCCTCACAGAGTTCCTGGCAAGGGCCAGCACCCGCAGTCTAGACCCCGGCATGGGGAAGGGGGGCGGCCTTGACCGCCTGATTTCTGCAGAGGACAGCCTTGACCGCCCTAAGCCTTTGAAGTGTACACGGCCCCCAGCTGAGAAATCCCTCTGAGCTCTCACAACATCATATGTGATGGGCTGCGGCCCGGGAGGATTTGCCCGGCTTTCCCTGCACTGGCGAACAAAGCACATTGCAGGGAAGATATGTGAGCCCAGGGCCCAGGGTTTTATGTGTGTGGTTTGGTGTGGTTTGTTTTAATTCCCTTCCTCCTTCTAGCGGCCTCTGGCCGTCTGGCGGGATTGGGGGGTACGCCTTAGCCTGCAGATATTAGGTTAAACTGTATGAGCATGCCAGTATGTGGTCAACTTTGACCTGCAAAACAACACTTTTACTTAGTTCAACCTAATGGTAATTGTTCACCCTTAATTGAATCCCTTCCATGCAACCATCAGTTCCTCGTGTGCGTGCTCTCTCTTTTTATTAATCTTTTTCTTCAAAAAAAAAATAAAATTTAGTTGCACAACTAAAACAGGAATATGATTTTCTTGTTGAAAGAAAGATTGAAGGCCAAAACCCTCGTTCATCAACTGCCACCCTTGGTCGGTGCCACCCTCCTCCCCAGAGAAATTTACATTATCCGTTTGGCAACCCTCCTTCTAGATCCTTCCCTGTGAACCTGAAGACAACATACACAATTGCGTTGGGTCCATTTAGACCAAAATGGTGCCCTGTTTCATGCATCGTTAAGTGTTTTTCCCTCTGAAATGTATCTTGGCGATCTTTCCGATTTAGTCCCTGTAGCTCTACCTGGTTCTTAATGTCCTACGTTATCTCTTTGCTCCGAGAGAATCATGCAGCCCATTTTACAGATGAGGGAAGTGGAGTTCAGAGTGGGGAAAGTCACAGGGCTGGGGGGTGGCAAAGCCACTTCTGAGTCCCAGCCCAGGCTGAATTTTCTCTCCCCAGCAGCCTTCCTCTGTTCCTGAGTCTCCAGCAGCCTGCTCCGTCATCCTTTACAGACTGACGTATTATAACTCCCGCCAACCCAAACCAAGTTGAGGGATGGGGCTTCCTGGCAGACCCACCATTCAGGTTAATGGAGAGTTACCATCGATACCATGGATGGCCAATCCAATTTCCAAGGAATTAGAGTAAAGTAGAATCTACTTAACGTTGGAACTCGGTGGAGTGTAATTGAATGTTTGACGATCAGGGCCTGCAGGGCCCCGGGTCATCATTACGAATACCAGTTACCACTGCGCAAGCCGGGCAGAAGCCTTGGTTAATGGGGCGTCCTGGCTGCTGGCCTGAGCGACTCTCATTGCGTATGGTGTCCCCTGCGACAGGCCTTGTCCTCTGGCCAGAAAAGCAGGCTTAGAGAAAGGGGCAGCCCTTATCCAGTATCGGAAAGCTCAGGGACATCTGGGGGTGCATCACGTGACTTTAACATCGTCCCACTAGGTGCATCCCACTTGAGCTTCTGCAAAACACTTTTGGCCAGAGTTTGGACTCTGTAGTCAGGCAGCACTGGCCTCAGTCATAGCCCAGACCTTTCCTTGTTTGAAGGGATAGGTGTACAGTTTCTTCCCTTTTCAGGAAAAGGAACCTCTGAGAGCTGAAGGAACTTCAAGGTGCCAGCAACTTGCCTAGGAATCTGTATAGGAACCTTGTCTTTTTACCTCTACTTACAAGTAGATTCTTCACCTAGTTTCAGAAGGAACAAGACCTCAATTCAGTCAGTATAGAAGTTTAAGAAAAATGTCAGTTGGAAGAAAATTATATTACAAGTCCCAGGCTGAGGAGTCCTTCAGTAAAGCGGTACTTAAGTCTGAGCTCCCTAGCAACCAAAGCAAGAAGGGGAAAAAAGCACCAGCGCCTGCTAATTCTTAAGCTACCACCCAGCCCTCTAAAGAGATTCTGCTCCCGTGGAGGGCTCCCAGGGGACTAACAGGATGATTTTTTTTTTTTTAATGTTTTTGCACAAATTTACAGCCCTGTTGTGGAACAGAATGCAAAGTTTACACGAAACGTTAAAATGAGTATGAGATAAGTTTGCCTTATACTCACTGAGTCTTTAGAAGTGGGCATTTATTCTCATCTGCCCTTTGGGGTAAGGTGCATCTCTGAGAAGTTTTGAGAAGTCTTAAGTCATACGTGGAAAGAAGGGAATAGAAGGGGGGGGGGGGGTGAAAGAAAAAACATGGTGCCAGGTCAGGAAAAGGTGGAAGACCCGGTGCCGGTCACGAGTGCCAAGCTTGTGCTACGGCGCTAGCCCCCGCTGTGAGTGTGTAGTGCATGCCAAGGGCAGCACAGTCCCGTAGAACTCTCTGCAACGATGGAAACGTGTCCAATATGGCAGCCATTAACCCGTGTGGCCATTGAGCACTTGCAGCACGGCTTGTGCAGCTGAGGAACTGAATTTCAGTGTTGTTTCATTGAACCTTAAATAGCAAATTCAGTGTCTTTCCTTTTAATTTGCAACAGTCACGCACAGTGGTGGCTGCCATATTGGACAGCACTGTATGACAGTGTTCATACCTTTTGATCTAGTGATTCTGTCTCTAGAGTTTTACCCTAAAGAAATGATTGGACATATCAACAGGCTTGCTGTGCGGGGATCTTCCATGAAGTGTTGTTTATGGCGGGGAAAAATTGGAAATGTTACTATTCAGCAGTGAGAGAGGATGGGTTAAGTAAGTCATGAACGGAATGCCGGAAAGTCATCAACAGCGTTCATAAAGAGCGTCGCTGAGAGGGGAAATGCTTTTGTCCGGCAATTAGGTGAAGGAAGCAGGAAATCCAAATAGGGTACCATGTGATCTCCGAGTAAACACGCGTAGAAAAAAGACTGGAAGGAAATGCCCCAAAATAACAATCGCTGTTGGTAAATTGAATGGCACTTCTTACTTCCTTCTCTGTATTACTGTGCATTTGGCAGATCGCCTACGTGAGCATGAAGATTGCTTTAGATTCAGAAGGAAAAGTACTTCTTCAAAATAAGACAGCTGTCTGTTGCTCTATCACAGTTTCAGGGACCAGGGGGTAGTGGTGCGTGGAGGGTATTTCTTGAAATATTCTGGTCAAACTCCAGACCCAGTTCACTTGTAATAAACCCTCTGAGTGGTTCTTAGCTTTCTCTCTGCCCCATCTCTGTTCCATATTGCCCTTGAACTCCAAAGCCAACCCTTTAAAAAATCTAATTGCATTGAACGGAGACAGGACAATATACCACTTTAGTGGGGTTCTTTTGCTCAGCACTTTATAGAATTTCAAAACTCTGTCATATACAGAACTCTCTTGAATCTTTCTCTGTTATTAGCAAGGCAGAGTTTTACTCTTTTTAAAATTCTCTCTTCCGATTAGAAAAGTAACCTCATTCCAGAGTCTTTGGGAAATTGAGCACAAGCCAGAGAAAACCGCCCATCTCCCCACCACGAGACACAGCAATCCCCTTTGTGGGTGCCTTCCCTCATCCTCTTTCATATGCCTCTGCAGGCAGGGCAGGTATTAATATCACCATTTCACAGATGAGGAGACAGCAGGTCAGAGAGGTTAAGTGCCTCGCCTGAGGTCTCGTGGCTGGTTAAGTGGCAGAACCGAGGCCCGAGCCTGAGTTCTAGTCTGCGTTCTCTCCCCGGCTCTATAGGTGAGGTTTGACGTAACCCCCAAATAGGCTCCTCACCTATTCATGGGATGCTGAGAGCCTCTTGTCCTTCCGAGTGTAGCACTTAAAAGCCTTCTATAATGGCTCAGCTCACAGAGTAAGTTACACTGGGCTGATCCTTTCTTTATGGGAGTTTACTCTTTAAAGTAGGCACGGGTGACACAGGCGGGGTTATTTCAAGATGTGCATTGTCGCACACAAAACAGAGTAAGCTAAATGTTTACCCGACACATGGACGGAGGAATAAAGGCTTTCTGCAGGGAAATGAGTGGGAAGAAAGAGTCATGTGGAAGAGGTTTTAATCCAGGCGGCATGATTGCACTTCCCTGGGACAATTATCCTCTGCCTACCTTGAATTTAAATAAAGTCCCTTTAATGGCTTGTTCGCAAAAGCGCTCTTTTTCACCCAAGCCTGAGCCATTACCTCGGCTTCTCTGAATACAGCCGAGCTCAACCCAGAAGGGTTTAAAAAAAAAAAAAAAAATGGATTTCTACAGGCCTCCTGAGTATGGCATGTACTCTGGAATTTTCAGAGGCATTCTGTATCCTCAAGTAAATGAATGTTACAGCCCCTGCCTCCTCTCCCACCTGGATGATCCTAGCCCTGCCTTAGATCCCAGGCAAGGGCTGGCCCTGGCAAAACGAGAAGGAAGTTTCAGATCCGCCTGCCCCTCTGCTGCCCTAAGCCCCCTCCATCCTAGGAAACACGGAGAAGTGCTGACCACACGCTTTGTATTCCCTGGGGTTTATTTGTGCTTTTCTAAACAAGTTGTGCTCATGTCGGCTTCCCCAGGGGAGTAACAGCCCAAGTTTGAAGGAAAAAGTTGGCTTGATAATAAAAACACAGCCCAGAGGCCCGGCTGTGGACAGCGGGGAAAGGGGGCAGGGCGGGGAGTGAGGGATCCTGGGAAGGAGCCCGCGGTTCTCTCCCTGGGGCTCCTGATACAGCCTCCCTGGGTGGGTGGACGGAAAAGACCCCCGGGGGTTGTTTCCACTCAAAAGATTCCATCAGCACATCCAGCTGCATCTCGGAGTGTGTAGCACCCCTTCAGGGAAGGATGTCGGACCCATTTTAAAGGCCTGTGGGATCCCCTTTAAGGGGAATGGAATGGGGACAGTCTTCCATGTCTAGCTGGCTTGGGGGCTTTTTCCTGACCCATCTCTCCTCCACCGTGGCCAGTACTCATCCCTAGCGTCTCCGAGCGTTCCCCGCCGTGCTCGGAAGCCGGTGGGGTGGGGGAGGACGGCGGCTCGTCCCCACTCACGAAGTCACTCATTTGTCTCTCATTTACGAGTTATTATCGAGCCGCCGGTCGTGAGGGTGTTTGGACAGCAGCTGTCAGCAAGGTGCAGGCAGCTGCCATCGCCTCCGATTGGCTGAAGACACCTATGGCAATGTGTCGAGTAACATCCCAGCCTGCCCCGCCCCCTCCCCAGCCAGGAGCAGGGGGAACCAGGGCACCAAGGGAGAAAAAGCAAACAGAAGAGCGGAGAAGGCAGACCACCCCAGCCACTCCAGGCCCCAAGGCAGCCCTGGCTCAGCCCGGCAGCCTCCGGAATCCTTAGCATTTTTCTGACTCCCGCTAGAGAAGGCGGCTGTAAAAGACTCAGATTGTGTCTCGTGTTTTGTTTAATTTATTTTATTTGAGGTTTTGGGCAGCGAGGGAGGGGGGATGAGAGAGAATCCATCCCCCTAAACAACCATTTAGGCTTGTCAGAGTTCATTTATTGAATTAGCGAGGTTACCACTCCCGGGGTCCCAGCTGCCTGCCAGCAAAGCCGGGTTGGATGCAGCCCCTGAGCCGGGAGCCGGGGAGGGGGGCGCCGAGCAGAGAACCAGGCTCTCTAAGCTCTGATCAATTATGGTTACTTTTTTTCTCCCTCTGCTCGACTGAAGTGCAGAGGAATGCGTGTGTTTTCCCTTCTCCCTTGAAGAGTCTCCTCTCTTCATAATATCAGTCATTCCACGTGTTTCTTTCTAAGCGCTGTGCATCCAGGCAGGGGAATAAATAATACTTTGTATTCACTGCCTTTTACGTAAGCCATTTAAAATTCATTCTTTTCTCTTCTTTTTCTTTTTTTTTTTTAAGTATGGGGGAAAAAATGTCAGTGACACCAGAAAGCAGATGTTTTGTGATCAGGAAGCGAGCACACTTCTGCCTTAAATTGAAGGCCTGCGGGGCTAATCTCCAAGGCACAGTGACTGCAGGAGAATGTAATCTTTGTGTACCCGACAAGGGAGACCATGTGTCATTCTTGTTTTCCTACCCATAAAATTCCCAGATCAACTCAGACTTCCACAATGGGGGTCTCTCACTTTGGGTTTCGGCCGCTGCAGTCAGACTTGGGGCTAAGATGGTTTGCGTGTTATAGATGTGCACCCACCTCATCCCTACTGATTTCCCTTGCCCGTTGGTACCAGAGAGCTGAAAAGAGCTACATCCTCATGATGCATCTATTTATCTATAGCAGGAGTGTTCAACCCGGGGCATTTGTGCCCATCAGGGGACACTCGGCAATGTGTCTGGAGTCACTTTTGGTTGTCACAACGTGGAGGGCGCTAGTGGCCTCTAGTGGGTAGGCGCCAGGGATGCTGCCACACATCCTACAGGGCACAGCAACAAATTATCCCGCCCAAGATGTCAGTGGTGCAGAGGTGGAGAAACCCTGGACTGTAGGGAAAGGGACCTTTTGCAGAGGAAACAGCAGAGGAGCTTTGAGTGTCCCAGAGTTTCTAAATAGGGGTGCTGTTGGCATGCGAAGTGGGGTGGCTATCTCATGCCTAAAGAGTGTTTCACCTCTATAGCTGCCACTTGGTCAATGCCAGTGATGTCTCCTTTCATTGTGACAACCAAAAGCAGCCCCCACAGATCCCTCGGGGGGGAGGGTGCCCCTTCCCTTAAAAATCCCTGCCTTTAATTTTGTGTTCAGTGATGACCACGTGCCCAGTGCCAATGTAAGTTCTCGCATATCCCTCTTCATATTTAATCTTCACAGCAGTCCCAGGAGGTCAATGTTTTTACCTCCATTTTAAAGATAAGGAAGAGAACTGAAGCTTAGAGAGGTGACATCCCTTACTTGCAGCTAAGAACCAGGGAAGACAAGAGTTAAAACCCAAACCTGTCAGAGGCCAAACCACTCAACCACTCTGCTCACTGATCCTCTTGGAGCCTCAGTTTCCTAATCTGTTAAATGGGGGGAAATGATAACTGTCCTCCCACCTCAGATGTTTTTCTTGAGACTCTTGAGAGAGAATGCACGTAAAGGGCCTTTGAAAAAGTACAGAATACAAATGTAAGGAAATTTCAGTAATTGTTGTACCTGCCAAGAATCTAAAACCACATGAATAGTGAAAAGCGTTCTTCATGAACCCGTGTCGTCAGCTGAGTCAGTGACCATTGGAATGTGGACTTAGAAGAAGGTCAGGTTTAAAGCCAGACTAGGTTGGGGCCAAAATGTGCAAAGTGGCTGCAAAGCAAATACCCTTTGGGTGATGTGCTGTTGGTTTCTTGAGGATTGTTTACATGCTATGTCATTAAACAGACTGGTTATATAATGGCATTTCAAAGGGAATGTTTTTAAAGCATTGAGTTTTTACAAAAAGCATCACAGGCCTAGTAGTAGAGTCCCCCAGCTCAGAATCTCAGTAGAGCAACATTCTGTGCCGTCTCTCTCTCCCCAGCTTGGATGGGTGACGGGGCGGTGGGCTGCAAGTCGGGGGGACCAACCGCAGATCTGGCTGCACACCCAGATCACCTTGGGGGCTGTAGGGAAGCCTGAGCCCCACCCCAGACCAATTAAAGCGGAACCTCTGGGTACTGGCTTTTTTTTTTTTTTAAACACCTAAATATTTAATAGTGTATTTCTTCAAAAACAAGGTTCTTTTTATCATTGTGGTGCAGTTCTCAAAATCAGGAAATTAACTTAGATACAGCCGTCTTATCTAATCTGCAGACCTTATTCAGATTTTGTCAATTGTCCTAATAATGTCCTTTGTAGAAAAAAAAGGTCTGATTCAAGATCCATCCTGGGATCACATATTGCATTTCGTTTTCGCTTGTCTTTAGTTTCCTCTAATTTTGGAAGCATTACCTGGCATTTCTTTTGTCCTTCATGCCCCTGACAATATTGAAGTCTACTGGCCAGTTGTTTTGGGTTGGGTCCCCCAGTTGGGTTTGTGGAATTAGATTGGATTAGATTAGATTGGACTGCGGCTCTTTGGGATTACATTGGATTGCGGCTCTTTGGTGGCAACACCACGGAAGTGGCGTCCTCCACAGTGCCTAGTGTCAGGAGGCACATCCGATTCGTCCCACTGCTGGCGATGTTATCTTTGGTCACTTGGGTAAAGTAGTTTCTGCCAACTTTCTCCACTGTTAACCTGTTTCTGTTCCCTTTGCAGTTAATAAATATCTTGGGGTATGCTTTGGGGCTCTACAAATATCCTGTGTCTGGGCTCACTGTACTGCTTTTAGCATCCACTGACGGTGCGTGCCTGAATTATTCATTACCAAGCTGGCTACCAAATGGTGATTTAGTAATTCATTCATTCCTCACGTTTATTAGTTGATATTCTCCTCCTGGGAAGGGCTTTTCTGCCCGTTCCCCCCGCCCTATATTTATTTATTTATTTATTTGATTTTTATCAGTGTGGACTCGGGTTATTCAATGAGTCATAACCCATGATTATCATTATTTATTGTGTTATTGAAATTGTCCCCAGTTAGACCAGTGGGAACCCCTTCAAGCATGGTTGGATCCTTTTGACATGTCCCTATCTTTTTTTTCTTTTTTTGTTTTTTGAGTACTTCCTTATTTTCTGGCCTAGCAAGATATTGCCGACCCATCTTGTACTCTCTCAGCTCCAGCCCTGGAATCAGCCATTTCTCCAAGGAGCCCTATTTCTCCTCAGTGGGTGGTGGTATTTAGATACCAAGATCTGGGCGCCAGGTGTGCTCAGGGGTCTCATGGCCGCTGGGCCAGGGTTTTAGCACATTTGGGGCTGGATAATTTTCTGTGATAGAGGCTGTCCTGCACATTGTGGGAAGTTTAGCAACATCCCTGCCCTTTACCTGCTAGATGTCGGAATCTTAGTGTCTGGAAGCAGTGGGGGCTCCAGAATTTCTTCAGTGGGAGAGGTAGGGTGTTTGCAGACACTCGTCTGGGAGCTGCATTCACATGGTAATGAAGCACATGTCTTACTTAGAGAATGGGTGGTTGATCAGTGGAAGTCCTGAAGGCTAAGGTACCCCCAGGCCACTCCTTGGAGCCGTCCCTGGTCTTGGTCCCGCTCCCCTCCCCATCACTGAGCCTCTGAGCCCTCCCTCTCCCTCTGCCCAGAGCTCTCATTTAAAATTCGCCCCAGCTCCAGAGCCTTCTCTCATTCCTCCTGGTACTAAGCAGGCTTTGTCTTGCAACTCTTTTTAGTGCGACCTCAGAGCGCTTTTAAAGTAAAATATGCTGGTCCTTTACCCCGGAGGGGGAAGAGTATTGCTAGAACACAGAATTATGGCGGATTGGGATAAGGCTTTACAGTTTGCAGAGCCCTTCCGTGAACCCCTGTGGAGGTGACCCAGCCTTTGAGGCCAGTTCACACATGGGGTCAGTGACTTGTTCCAGGTCCCAGAGCCCCACGGGCCAGGTTGCCTATGTCTCTAAACGACTGGTTAAAACGCAGAGAGCCAGGCAGCCTGTTAATCTGTCCATTCCAAGATGAGTGAGGTTTTCTTTTCACCTCGAGCCAGGGGACCCAGCAGTGCCTCTCCTCCTGTATTACTGCCGTTCGGTGTCTGGCACCCCGACTTCCAGCATTTTCTCACCTGAGAGGGGAGGACACATCCGCAGACAGGTCCAAGCTGGACCTCCCAGAGAACAGAGGCCGCCAGGACCCTGCCTGCTAATGGGGCCTGGAGGTTTCGTGGCGGATTTTTGAGTATGAGAGGGTCAGCGACCCCGGGTGCTGGCCGGGTGCACAGTCAGTAAGGTGCAGTCCTGGACACACCCCCGGGGGGCGCAGGGTGCGTGCATCACCTGTGTGATGGGGTGGGGTTGGCTTCCATCCAGAGGGGTAATTGGCCACCTGCAGAGCCATTCCCCGTCCCCTGTTATCTCAAGAGTCAGTGGTGTAAGGAAGCAACAGTGGTTTGTAGAATGAAGGGTTTTCTCCAGCTCCTAGAAGCTACCTCCTCTCAAGTCAGGGAGACAGGAGGTCACGGGGCCACAAATGTGGCTCCATTTCTTGTCCACACCCACCATCCAAACTGCTGCTTAGCACAGCATCTTGCCCTCCTGTCCTCTCCCGTTCCCAGCTTCCTCTTCCTCCATGCCACGGGCCCCTGAAGGAGGGAGGAAGCCACTCAGAGGCTTTGACAAGCAGTGGCTTTAAAGAAAGACCCTCCAGGCTCTGGATATAAAAGGAACGTAACTGGAGGCCAGAGGAAGGCACAGTTAGGAGTAGATGTCCCTACGATTTTTCAAATTCACTAGTTTCTCTCCTGCAAAGATAGATAGGTAAGGCATGCCCACCTGGGTCCTTGTAAGGAATGTTCTCACCCTCCCATCTTTCCAACCGAGGACCTTCTCTGGCTGCGGGAACTTCGATTATTTTTTGGAGGCGGGGACGTCAGGCCACACGACACTCATCCTCCGTCCTCCCTTCCCATGACAGATCGTTAAATGATTCCAAGGGAGCCAGCGCTCAGGCTAAATGACCGCGACGACCGTATTATGGCAACTGTACCTGCCTCTGGTTCTATCACTTTCTTTCACCGAGAAACTTGGTCGAGAAAAGTCATTATCAGGGCCAGGCAGAGAATCCAAGACAATAAGTGTTTGAAAGCTCCCTCCCATGTCCATACACCCATTGGGTTGCCTGTGTAACAAAGCAAATTGGGGGGATGGGGCATTTGGGGGGTGACTCGTAGGTGTCTAAGTTGACAGGCCAAAAACTAAAGGGCGTTTGCAGGCTAAGTGAAATTTGATGACAGCAGTGTTTTCAGGAAGAGGGGGAGGCAGAGAGGGTCCCTTTCTTTTTGCAGTTCTGATTTTTACCCTCATTCATTGGTTTCTTGAAATATGGAGTGCATGGTAGGGCCATGGGGGGGTACATAGGTGGCCAAGACCAGTGAGATCCCCGCCCTGGCAGAGCTGATGTACACGTGGGGAAGGGGACATCAGACAGTGATACACGCAAGGCTGACTCGTTTTGGGGTGATGGGGTTGGTCGTGCCTTGGAGCATAGCTCATGTGGTTGAGGAAAGCGTCCTTGAAGAGGTGACTGTGACCTGAGACTCGAAGGATGAGAAAAACCTAACCTCACGGAGACGGAGGCAGGCGAGCTCCAGGCCTGAGTCAGCGCAGCTGTAACTCAGAGTCTAACCAGGCGTGGCCGCTACGTCATCCTGCGCCCAAAGAATTTGAAGCCACTTGAAAGAGGACCCTCGTTCGGACAGGGCTGACAGAACAAGAGCCTTCTTATCTGCCAGGGTGCCAACTGGGAACGGAACTCATGCCTCTGCTTTAAGTACTCCAGTGAACGCATTCCGTACAGGTGTGGGCAGGATTCTGGAACCCACAAGGAACCGGTGGGGGGTGAGGGAGGAGGCACCCAAAGATCAACAGCAGAAATCTGTCGCACAGAGGTGTCAGAGGTAGCAAGTGAAAGTACAGGATCCCCAGTGTCATTTGAGTTTCAGATTAAAAAAAATTTTTTTAATAAGGTGGGTCTTTTAAAGTGTAAGTATGTTGCATGCAGTGTTGGGGACCTGCTTATCCCGAACAGTTATTTGTTCTTTATCTGAAATTCTTGTTTAACCGAGTGTCCAGTGTTTTATCTGGCAGCCCTCATCACTACCCCTGGGGCCAGAGTGACAGGATGGGGAGCCAGTCTGTGGTCCAGCGTGGAGGAGGGCCTGCCTGGGGGGGCTGTCGTTGTATCAGAACTGCTGCCAGAGAAGGGCCTGCAAAGCACAAGGACGCTGGGAAGAAATGCTCTAACCCCTCCCTCCAACCTGCCCACAGGGGAGTTAGGTGATGCCCTCCATAGCGCATCTGAGAGGGGCAAAGGGAGGAGTCTGTGCAAGTGAGGGCAGTATTGGGGCCAGAAAACCTTGGCCTCTGGAGGGTTCCTGCAGTGGAATATTGGATGTCGCCTGAGCTCCCTGGCAGCCTAGGGAATAAGGGAAACAAGTGGTCCCACTGGGCTTCTTGAATACATGGATCAAAGGGAGAACATTATTTTCTTAGCACTAAACTCTCAAGAGGAAGAAATGAAGTAGCAATCCAAGTATGGTTGAAGGGATCAGTATTTGAGGTGTCAGTGGGTCTCCTTTCTCCCCTTTAGAAAAATATATACAGGGAATTCCCTGGCAGTCCAGTGGTTAGGACTCCGCGGTTCCACTGCAAGGGACGCAGGTTCAATCCCTGGTCAGGGAACTAAGATTCACAAGTCACGTGACGTGGCCCAAAATATATATGTATGTATGTGTATATATATGCATATGTGTGAGCGTGTGTATATATACACATAAATTGTATACATGTATATGTAATTGTATATATTGGGTGTATTACATATACATATAGTATATATAAATACGTATTATATTTATACATATGTGTAATTATTTTTATAGAACATGCACATAGTATAACAGCTATAAAAAGGGATAGAATAAATGGCAAGTATGTATCTTCGTTTGGTTCTCCCCACGCCAGAAGCTTGGAGAAGGACTTAGGGACAGAGAGTGTATTGGCAGGTGACCCGGGGAGCAGTGAGGGGAGGTAGCCATACACAGGGGTGTGACCGAGGCCACCGCTCTGAGTACCAGGGCCTGGTCTCACGGAGACTCCTGAGAACAGCACAGGAGGCCTTTCCAGAGCAGTCCGCCTGAGAGCCTGTGTCCTGCCAGCTGAGCACTGCCCCCCGGGGCTGGGGCTGCCCTGCACTTGGGATTGAGCAAGCGCCTGGGGCAGACTGGGGGCCGCTGGAGGTGGGGCACTGGCAGGGAGGGGGAACCTGAGCGCTCACGAGGACCGGCCACCATAGCTTCAGCCAAACGCCAGCGTGGCGCGGGGCAGGTGACACAGGGTCTGGTCCCTCGTGCTGCTCCCCACAGGCAGCCGCTGCAGCTGACGTCTTATGTTTCTCTCCAGAAATAATACTGTGTGCACATATACGCACCTGTGTACTGCCTTCTTCCCGCCACTTTGTGTTTTAACTCTCTGGCACCTGTTGTTTTTTTGTCTTGTCTTGTTTTGTTTTGTTTTCCACTTGATCACCTATCTTGGCGAGGATCTAGTTTGGGGAGCAGTTTTCCAACATTAGAAATAGATGAGCCCGGACTGCCTTCCTACCGCCTGGGAGGCCACTGTCCGTGGCGCGCTGGCTGGGTGAAGGTCAGGCTGAGGGTGTTCGCGTGGCGGGGAGGCGGGGGGAGCACCTGGATCTCCCGAGCGCCGCATCTCGTCGCTCCCGGGGCAGAGTGACCGGCCGCGTCTTCCCTTCTGCTGGTCCTGTGGAGAAAAGCTGGGTGCGGGGCTGCCGGGGTGACGCCAGGCCCAGCCGTCTGCGATGGCAGGCTCCCGGGAAACCGGCCCTCATTAGGCCCCCTTGGGCAAACGATGCCTTGGGAGGGCCAGGCGGAGAGACCTAGGGATGCTTTCTGCAAACCTCGCTAATTACCAGCTGCCTTGGATTTTCCCAGTGCCTCTAATAGCGCCCCATGAGCATACAGGCAGACCTCGGAGATATTGCAGGTTGAGTTCCGGACCACCTCAATAAACAGCATCACAATAAAGCGAGTCACACACATTTTTTGGTTTCCCAGCGCATGTAAAAGTTATGCTTTCACTCTCTTGTAGTCTATTAGGTGTGCAATGGCACTGGGTCTAAAACAACAACGTACCTACCTTAATTAAAAAGTACCTTATTGGGACTTCCCTGGTGGTCCAGTGGGTAGGACTTGGCACGTTCACTGCCGAGGGCCCGGGTTCAACCCCTGGTCGGGGAACTAAGATCCCACAAGCCCCGCGGTGCGACCTAAATAAATAAAGCAATAAATAAAAAGTGCCGTATTGCTTAAAAATGCCAAAATGGTTACAATCATCACATCAAAGATCACACTGATCACAGATCACCATGACAAATATAACAATGATGCAGAAGTTTGAAATATGACGAGAATTACCAAAATGTGACACAGAGACACAAAGTGAGCAAATACTGTTGGAAAAATGGCGCCGATAGACTTGCTCAATGCAGGGTTGCCACAAACCGTCAATTTGCTAAAAAAAAAAAACGCAGTATCTGCAAAGCGTAGGAAAACGAGGTCTGCCTGTAAATACCTGATCAGGGAAAACAGGTAACCCAGGAGCCAGGAGGTAAAGACACCTGGTTTTCAGGGTGACGTGAGGGGGATGTGGCCATGCCAGGGGGGACGCCCTGAGGTGGGGGACAGTGATGGCGTGATGACGGAGTGGAGTGGCGTTGGGCCGGGGTGTGAGATTGGTCTGGAACTGCGGTTGTCAAACTTCTATGAAGAGCCTGTGATACTTAATTTTAAGGGTCAACTTGACAGAGCCACCCGGTGCCCAGAGAGTGGTAAAACATCATTTCTGTCTATGAGGTCTCTGAGCGCCTTTCTGGAAGAGATTAGCCTTTGAATTGGTGAACTGAGTAAAGCAGACGACCCTCACCAGTGGGGGCGGGCACCATCCAGGACCTTCCATCCGAGACCCTATTAGGACAAAAAAGTGCAGGAAGGGTGAATTTGCTCTCTGCCGAAGCTGGGACACCCATCTTCCACCCTCGAACATTGCTACTACTTGTTTTCAGGCCTTGGAACTCAGACCAGACTTACACCAGAGGCCCCCAGTTCTTGGCCCTTTGGCCTGGGACTTACGTCATCGGCTCCCCTAGTTCTCAGACCCTTGGACTTGGACCGGAACTAGCTTTCCTGGGCCCCCAGCTTGCAGGTAGCAGATTGTGGGGCTTCTCAGCCTCCGTAATCGTGTGAGCCAGTCCCTCTTAGGAAATCTCTTTCTGTATAACTATATATAACCTATTGGTTCTGTTTCTCTGGAGAACCCTGATACAGAGCCAGAGAGTAAATATTTTCAGCTTTGTGGGCTGCGTGGTCTCCATCACAGGTACTCAGCTCTGTGCAGCTCGGAAGCACCCCTAGGTAAGACGTAAGCAAATGGGCATAGCTGTGCTCCAGCACAACCTATTGACCCAAACAGGTAATAGGGCAGATTTGGCTCGTGAGCCGTAGATTGCCAACTCCTGGTTTAAAAGAACCAGTCACTTTTTCCACATTGTCATTGAAAATCGGAATAGCCATGGATATCGGAGAGCAAGTGACATCTCTGCCCCAATAACTGACCTCCCCCCGCCCATCCACCTTCAGTCAGTGACCCTGGAACACAGCAATGGTGCTGATGGAGAGGAGGGGATTCTCCCCACAAAGGAAATCACTCCCCCAGAATCCTGAAGTGCAAACCATACCTTCACGGAGCTTCGCAGTTTCGAGTTGGAGAGGATGAGACGGAGCAGCTCCATGGCCCCGGGGCAGCCCATTGGGTGAATAGGGCATCAGTCTGTGGGTTCCAGTTCCTTCTCTGCCACTTGGCCTTTTAAAGGGAGGCAGGGCCAGGGGCCTTCGCCTTTCCTCATCTGTGACGTGGGAGCCCAGTTCTGGCCCAGGACCCCTCACCGCTGGCTCAGGACAGGAGAGAACACAAATACCAGAACACTTCCCAGGGAGGATTATCCTTACCGGCCTCACTTGATCCCCTTTATTGACTCTGTCATTCACCCCTGCATTTGTTCCTTCTGCTTCTTAGTGAGCGCGCACTAGGAGCCCAGCTCTGTGTGAAACGCTTCAGATATAATGTCTCCTCTAAGCCCTACCACAGCTCTATTGGATGGGGGGGGGGTTATCCCCATTTTACAGATGAGCAAGCCAAGGCAGAGAGTGAGGGAGGCAGCTTGACCCCCAGGCTTGTGCTCGTAACCCCTGTGTATCCCTTGTAGCACCATCTATGCCTTCTGACCTCTGACCTCTCCCGGTTTGAGCGGGGGCCGCCCCAAATATGGGGTGCTTTATCTCCCGGCTGCCTCTCGGTGCACAGGAGAGGGGCTGGGGGTGTGAATCTCGGCTGCGCCTCCCTCACCTCCCCCGCTCCCCCGGAAGACGGGGAAATGTGGCCGCAGCTTCTTCTGAGGCAGCAGGCCTGCGGCAATGCACAAAGCCAGAGACAGGATAACTTACTCTTCCCTCCTCTTGAACTTTGCAAATGATGCCCTTTAACTCGCTGGTGAGATAAACAGTGCTTGTTGCAGAGGGGACCTTTCCCTACTGACTGCTGATTTTTCTCCTCTTTCTCCTCACCTCTGCCTGGGGCTCCTTGGTTTTCTTAAACCCCAAATCCTGTCTGGCCCTGATTCGGTTTCTTATCACCGAAAGAACCCCACATACACACCTGCACACGCCAAGATATGCCCCACGGAGGGACCCATCGTGGCTCTCATGTCCACACACCTCAGACTCATTCCCTCTCCTCCCGGGGCCGCTGGAACCAGCCGTCCGGAGCCCATTTCTCTCTGTCCCAGACTCCAGACCATGCAGAGCCCAAGTCAGGCCCCTTTGGCTCTCGGCTCCTGATGTCCCATCAGATTCTTTTTTTTCTTTAAACATCTTTATTGGAGTATAATTGCTTTACAATGTTGTGTTAGTTTCTGCTGTATAACAAAGTGAATCGGCTATACGTATACACATATCCCCATATCCCTTCCCTCTTGAGTCTCCCTCCCACCCTCCCTGTCCCACCCCTCTAGGTGGTCACAAAGCACCGAGCTGATCTGGCCCATCAGATTCTAAACTTCCTCTTCCCTCCTGTAATTGAATCGAGCTCCACATTGGTTTATTTGGCCCCAAACAAATGGTTCTCCCTCACAAATCCATTTCTACCTTTCCCTGTCTCTGAAAACTTGCCAGCCAGCCTGAGCTCCGGTTGTTTTATTGTTGTTTTCTTTCCCAGGCTTTTAAAAATCATATCTGTCCCAGCCGGAGTGAGTGCCTTCCCTCCCCCTCGGCGCCGGCAGGCTCGCCAGCGTGAATCACCGTCCTCCACTCCGTCTCCCACAGGCCCCTGGAAGGGCCTCCCAGGCCTTCCATCGAAGGCCCACGCTGTGGATTTACCTCTCGCATCTCCTGCAAGGGTGTGTCAGCTGTCATCCCCTGGTGACGACAGGCTGGCTTTCTTCGCAGGCTCCGATGCCGAGGCTGGTTATCTGAGGCACACTCCAGTCTGAGCCCCGCTGGACCAGAAAAGTGGTCCCCTCCCAACTGTGACTTGCCGGTCTGGGGCCTCGGGGGGAGACACGGTGACTGCGCTCTCTGCCTCTTTCCAGCCATGAGTAGGGCTAGATGGATGCTTGGGACTCTTGCCAACGGGGTGGAGAGCTTTCTCATGCTGTGGGGGTCTGGAGTGTTCTTCCTAACGGCAGGTGTCAGAAGCTTCTAGAATGCTGAGCTCTTCAGAAGCTGCCTTCCGTATCTGTCAGCATCTCCTTGGCCTCTTTTTCTGTTTCCTCCATCATTTGCCTGACGGCTTCCCAGTGGCTGGCAGGCTCCCGCGAGAACCTGAGGAGTGGGCTGGGGGGCAGAAGTGGGTTACTCCGCGTGGCGTGGGGACATAGCACAGCAAAGGAGGAAGTCGGGGAACTCCATGTCCGTGGTCAGACAGCCCTGGATGCAGCCCTTTGAGCTCAGACAGACGCCCCCTCGGTGTCACATGCCCCCTGGGAGTGCGGCCGCCCCGGGCCTTGCTCTGAGCAGTGAGTTAGAGCATCCAACAAGGCATCAGGTACCTGGTCCCCTCCCCGCTCTCTGTTTCCTGTTTCTGATATTGAGGACCTGGGTCATAAGAGGGACCACATGCGGTTTGTGCTGAGCACCTACTGCATGCCAGACACCGTTAGCCCCACTCTGGGCGCTGGCCACTCAGCAGTCCAGCAAGGAAGGAGGACCGTACGCAAACGGAGAACAAAATGCACAGTAGGATGTCACGTCGCTGACATCCAGGAGGAGGAGTGAGTCAGGTGATGGCAAATGCAAGGCCGGTACAGGTCGGCAGACCAGGTGGGAAGCCTTCGGCGTCCTCCACCCCGGCAGTCTGTCCCTCTGCCCCCCGGCAGTCTGTCCCTCTGCCCCTTTGCGGGGCAGCGACCGGGCTTATGGGTCTGTATGTTTGCCTCGGTGATGCCGAGCCCAGGCCGCACTGCATGGGGCAGATCGGGGCTGCGTAGGTGCGTCTGCTGTTTGCCCTGCACCTGGTAGCCCCGGGCTGCTGTGCTTGTCCAGTCATTTTAATAGCACGTTTTGGTTTTTTGGACTAATGTAGGGGTCAGCAAACTAAGGCTCACACGCCAGCCCCGTCTTTGTAAATGAAGTTTCATTGGCATGCGGCCATGCCCGCTCGTTTGCATGTTGTCTCTGGCTGCTTGCACGCTGCAGTGGCAGAGCTGAGTAGTTGCAAAGCCAAAAATATTTACTATCTGACCCTTTACAGAGGAAGCGCGCGTGGCCCTGGTCTAATCTGTGACCGTCAGCCCTCCCTTCTTGAGGCCTTTTAGGAACCTGCCCCTGTTAACCCCTTTGCCCTTCTCAGCTGCTCTGGGACAAGAAATTAAACAAGTTTGTAAAGTAAAAGTTAAATAGGCTTTCAGTGGGAGGGGGCAGGGTCAAGGGCTTTCCCATGGGTGACAGGCAGAAGCTTAGTGCATGGGCTTCCTGGCGTCATTCTGTTTTGCCCTGGGGGTTCTTTTCTTCCTTCTGGATCCTCTGTAGAACGAATGCACACAGCTTCTCCTTGTTCAGGCCGCAGGAGCTGTATGGCGTTGCTGACATGTGACTTGCTGTGCTCTGAGCCCCCTGCTCCCCGAGTCTCTGTCCTCGGCCCCTAAGTGGTGGCATTGGCTCGCATCCCACTCGTGCTCTGGTTCCTGAAACCATACAGGGGGCTGCTGCCACCATCCCGCCCCTTTTCCTAGAGATGCTGTCAGGACACCAGAGACTTGTCTGGATGTTCAGTTGCCACCTTGTGCTTCTCCAGAGAGATGGGAAGAGACGGGGCCCTGGGGCCGTGATGCAGGCATGCGCGTTGGTGCACCCTGACAGCCCCGAGCTGCTCTGTGGTCCATCTCCAATCTCCCTGGGATGGCTTCCTCTTGATGAATCAGAAGTGGAAGGCAGTGTTGGTGGCTGTGGGCTGCTGCTTGGCACTTAGAATAGGGGGACCATCAGTGGAGAGTTTCTAAACCCCCGGCGACTAGAACTTTCTGCCTATCCACATGTGCCCCTTAAGATCCCTTGAGAACCTTACAAGCTCAGTGGAAGTTCTCCCCGTATTTGTAAGACCTGGCGTCTCCTTTTCCCTTCACGTCCTCGTGCTTGTCTGCCTGCCCTCCACAGTCTCCAGTTAGGGCCACTTAGATCACTGAAAGACTTGTGCCCTTAGCTTGAGATGTTAGAACAGGCCATGGTAGTTTGGGAGAATGGTGTGGGCCTGATGGGAATCAACCGGAGATAATCTGGGTTCATGACACGCAGTCCTCCTTAGAGTTCTGAGCGGTAAAATGGATCCAAAAGAAATGATACTGAGGGACTTCCCTGGCGATCCAGTGGTTAAGACTCGGCGCTTCCAATGCAGGGGACGCGGGTTTGATCCCTGGTTGGGGAACTAAGATCCCACATGCCATGCGGCGTGGCAAAAAAAAAAAAAGAAATGACATTGAAGGGGCCCTTTCTGTGTATGCGTAGATGTGGCAGAGGAGGGGGCAGCCGCTGATGGAGGTGGTGAGGGCTGAGAAGTAGAGGGGCCACCCTTCATTCAGCCTTCTCAGGAGGCCTGGCCGTGACCTGGCAGCGGGCGGCATGAGGGGTGTGGACCAGTGGCGAGGGGTATCTCCCTGCCCAGCACCCCGCCCCCACCCTGGAAAGGGGGTCTAGCTACCTGCCCCGTTTTGCACGGGAGCTAACCCCACCCTCTCCTGCCTCATAGAGACCTCAGGGATGTACAGTCTAATCCAGTATCAGAGGGTTCCGAGTGTGGTGCTTAGGTGGAGGCCCGGGAGTGGCCCTTCTCTGAGTGGCAGCAGCAATGGGCAGAGCAAAAGGTATCAAGTTATAGACAAGCTTAACCCTGCCTGCGGACTTCCTGGATTCTCTCCACCTTCTCTCATATTTTCTGGAGTTACTATGGCGATATTGGGCACCACGGAGATAATTGCAAGAAGCAAGATATGTGGCAGATTAATTCTTTAATCAGATTTAAGCCCACCAGAAAGAGGCTAGGTTTGGGAGAGTTTGGTTGTTTTTTTTTTTCTTTCTAATTTTTTTTCCTTCCTCTCAAACATTTCCTGTACTGAGAATAACGACACCAAAGGGTGTTAAATTGGTTCTGAAGGTCCACCTCTGGCTGGCCACATTCTTGTAACGATTTCATTAGCCTGAATTATCCACTTTATTTTCTTGTAACGGGATTAGCTGTACTTGAGACCAGAGAGGGAGAAGGTGGCGGAGAGCGTCCACTGTGTATTCAATTAACTTACCCCGGCAGAGGCGTGGAGCTGACCTGAATGCACGCCCCAGGCCAGAGGTTGCGTCCTGATGCTCTCCTTCCGAAAGGAAGAGGGAACACGAGCTGTTCCACTGGGCTCGCTCGGCCCGAGGGAAGACACAGGGGCCTGGATCTGGCTGACGGATGCCTCCTTGGGGACGATTTCTTCTAATTATCTTGCAACACTAGTAGGACACATGGATAAGACGGAGAACTGCTTCTTTTCTCAGGGATCCAAGAATCACAACATCACATCTGGCCCTCTTACCAGATCTCTTTGCTGGAAACCCCTGGGGAGCCCCCAGGAGAGACCAGCCCAGCCTGCTCCTTCTCAGCTTCGACTTGACACATCGTAAGGGCTCGGGAGGTGTCACTCGCTTGGCGCCAGTACAGATCTGTGTAAAGGACAAGGGCATTCCTGATAACAACTTCCCTTTCTTCTTTCCCAGTACATGCCAGGAACCATGGCATCAGCAGTCTTGTACGGTGGGCTGATTATTCCCATTTTACAGGTGACAGAACTGAGCCTCAGAAAGGTGACGTCAGGTGCAGGGCTGGGATCTGAACTCACATCTGACTCCAAACTTAGGTTCTTTCAGTAATGTGTGACTCGACCCCTCACTGTCAAAACTAGACTCCTGCAGCATTTCCCCACTCTGCGTGGTCCCTGGCGAATTCGAGGTTTCACCTTAGTGTTCAAGGCAAAGACCTTTCACCTTGAGGTGTGTGACTGTCTTACTTCTTATTCTCTTCCAAATTGTATTTTCCAACTGTGTTCCGTGGAATAACAGTGTCTTAGGAGGTGCTGATAGGTTTTCTTGTTTGAGGGGAGGAGGGGGTCAATGGCTGGATGAGTTTGAGAAATGCTGTGTCTTCTCTCTCGCTCTTCCAGATAAATCCTCCCTGCATCAAATACCTTAAAGGGACTGACAAGGTCTGCAGCGGAGAAGCTTACTGAAATCTGTTTAGGCAGATCTCTCCCAAATGTATTTAATTTCAGAATGCTTTTTACCCAGAATACCGAATAACAACTTTCAGGACAAGTTTGAGAAATGTTGTTTTTTAAAAGTTACCTCTGATTTCAGAAATTTTTTTTCTGACATGATCTGCCTAAGGAGTATACTCAGATTCAGCAGGCAGTGTTCAGCCTGCAGTTCTTCTGAAGCCCTGCAGCCATGCACAGATGGCCCCCTTCTAGTGCAGAGCAACAGATAAGAGCACAGGTTTTAGAATTTCATCAGGCCTAGGTTTGAGTTTTGGCCAATCCCTTAAGCAGCTGGAGCCTCAGTTTCCCCATATGTAAATGGGTACGTGATCCACGCCTCACAGGACTGCTGAGGACGGCATGAGGTCACACATGAAATATACTTAGGACAATGCCTGATCCGTTGTGTGCCTTCAAAGGGTGGGACTCTAAAAAGTGCCTACGACTGTCAGTTGGGGAAGCAGTAGGAAATCATGACAATTTCCATTTCTATTTCTGTTTTATCTCATTCTTTTAAATGTTTTAAATATCTAAGGATGAACGTATACAGTGAAATAGCAGTACATGTGCACGTCACTTATAAATTAAAAGTGTACATATATCGGAGATGAACGCTCAAAAGTGTTTTACTGAGGATGTGCACCAACCCTAGAGGGTTGAAAAATGAAAACCACCGGCTTATAATCAACAAGAAAGAGGCTGTGCCCCATGGAGGCCCGGGCACGTCTGGCCCGCCGTTCTGTCCCAGCACAGAGCGCAGTGCCCGCACGTGGGGCATGCTCAGGAAATAGTCGCCAAGTGAATGCAGGATCCATCATACCCGAATGACGAGGCACATTAAAATTCCTACCGTGCTTCATGCCTGGGGCTGGGTCCTGGAGAATGGTGAGGGTCAATTCATTCAGTGCCCGTGTAGCCAGCCACGAAGGTGTCCACGCCTGGTTAGATGCTGCGGGGCAAATGTGATGGGCAAACCCTCTCTGTCCTCAAGGAGCTTAGAATCCCACATTACGTGAACATAGACGACCAAGGGGGCCGACAGGCTGCAGGGGGCCAGGAGGGAGAGGGCAGGGCCCCAATCTGAGGTAATAAGGAGGGGAGGAAATTCCATCACTTTGGAAGTAGACCAGCCCTTCTGATCTCTTAGAATTGAATCAGAACGGAACTTGCATGTGCAGGTGCTAAAAACGGGGCATCTGGTATCTTTGGCAACACAGTGTTGAAAATGTTTTGACTTTGATACCAATATTTAAAATCCCGTTTCTTAAAAGAATCTGGATTGCAGAGCTTTCTTTAGAAGAAAGCTCTGCCAGTCCTGGGCCTAGCTGGCTGTTCAGGCTGGGGCTGAGGGGTCCCTGCCTGCTCTGGTGGAACAGTGGTCCTCAACCTGGGGCAGGATCACCCTCACCTGTTACAGGTGAGCTTGTTACCACCTGGACTGCTGGGTCTCCCCCAGAGCTTCCGATTCAGAAAGAGGGGAGTGGGCTGAGACTTTGCATTTCTGACAAGCTCCTGGATGACACTCTTGCTACAGGTCTGAGAATCACCCAAAGCTGGGGGCCTTTCTGCCAATTTGCCCCCAGCTCTCTTGGCTCCCTCCCGTCATCTGTCTGGCCCCAGAGGTCTTTGCTTGGGGACCAGTGTTCTGTCCCCTGCATTATCCTGGCTCTGGCACGTCTCAAGATGTTTTTATACAGCTTCCTCCCCCTCTCTCTCTCTCTCTCTCTCTCTCTCTCTCTCTCTCTTATCGGTCCAGCCTGGAAACGACTCAGCCAGGGTCACACGGCAGGTGAAGGCAGAGCCACGACAGGAAGCCTCTATTTTCCAGTGCCAGGTCCCCTCCGCCAGAGCCTCTCGGGCGAGTCCGGGCTCTGCCTGGAACTCGGGCCCAGACTCTGATTCAGAGATACCATTTAACTGTTCATCCCCGGGACTCCTCATCTAGAAAACGAGAGGGTCACGCTTGCCTGCAGAGGACCCTGTGAAAGGCTGTTGAGAAAAGCTAAGCACTGTCCTCCACACCTCCTCTCTCCCTTCCGTGGAAACCAGGCCATTCTTCAGCCTCCAAGAGGCAAAAATGAAAGGAATAGTGCGCCAGTGGTGATAAGGTAACCTTTCTACATCCAGTTCTCACCGTGATGAGCAGTGAGTAATTGGAAAAGTTCAATCTGGAAGGTACTCTTTAAAAAGCGAGAGAGAACAAAAGAGGAGGAAACTCTGAGCTTAAATATACCTCCATGAAACGGCTCCCAAAGCCACTGCCCCCTCCCCACGCCCCCCCCCGAGTGGAGTAGAGGCGCGATCCGGGGTCAATACACACCTCACCCGCGTAACCTGCTGGGGGAGCAGATGCCGCAGGTGAAGCCTCGCTGAGACTCCCCACTCCTGTCTGCAGCTCAGCCAGGGCTGTGTGGAGGGAACGATTTCTTTTCTCTCCTACGCAGCAGGGCAGGATTCTGAACCCCGTTGTCTCGGCACTAGTTCCTTGGTGAGTAATCCAGCCGGCCCCCTTTTTGCTGGCTGTTACTCACTGCTTGCAATTGAAGGAATCGATGCAGGTACTTTGGAAGGAGCCCCTGGGGGCTGAACACTCCTTGTAATAACGTGTGGTTGTAGAACATGAGAGAGTGTCCTGAGGACAGAAGGACTGGGTGTTCCGGCCCCGGACGTGCCGGTGCCATCGCGATAGCGTATGCATTGTGTGAGATGATTCGGGTGAAGGACGGAGACCCGGCGCTTAGGGAGGACTCGGTCAATGTCAAGTGCGTGTTTTCATGAATGTTTATAGAGTGTTTTCTGTGGGCTAGGCACAGGCCTAGGTTCTGCAGACACAACAGAGACTAGACTCTGCCGTCTTAGAGTGTTCTTTGTGTCTCTAGAACAGGGAGGGAAAGACAAATAAGTAAACAAGCCGTTCCAGACGGTGCTCAGATGTGACAGCGTGGCTGGTGGCGTGGGGAAGCGACGTTAAATAAGGTGGCAGTGGAAAGCCTCCTTGAGAAGGTGGCATTCGAGCTGAGATTGAATGACAAGAGGGTCTGTGGTGGGAACGGCTAGGCATGGAGAGTTCTGGATTATGGGAAGAGCAAGGTCATAGGTCCTGGCCTAAGTTTGGTGGCTTCAGGAGCAGGAAGAAAGCCAGTGTGGTTGGATTAGCCTCCGTTTCCCCATCTGTGAGGCCGCAGTTTTGGACGAGGCAGCCTTGACCAAAGCCTTTGCTTTGTATACATTCCAGGAGCGGGAGGTTTGGATGATGGGTCCTGTTGCCCAGCCTCCCTCCGCTGCAGAAACCACCTGTCGTCGACGGAGGGGTGGGTTTGTCTCTAGGTGTCCATTCAGCCTGTCTGTCCCGCCACCCTGCTTCAGCTGGGGCCCTTAGCCACATGGCGACTCAGTAAGGAAAGAGGAACACGAGACGGGACACCGGGCAGAGCGGCTGCCAACCTGCCACGTTCATTCACCCCGTGGGAACTACTCTGTGAGTTCATGGTGGACCCTTCTTTAGGATGTGGGCACGGAAGAGAGAGCAGTGAGCGGGGACCAGAAGCCCCAGGCTGTGGACCCTAAGCAGTTGAGATGGGGGGGTTGATCCCAGAGTCCTCTTTGGTCTGTGGGGCCGCAGGGGGCTCACTGCCTGCCTGTAGCTCTTCCCTACCAGCCAAGGGTCCCTAAAGGCAAAGCTGATGTCTGGCCCACCGTTGCCTCCCCCAAGCACCTTGCACACAGATCCCTTTGGCCAATTATTAATAGACAAGACAGACCACACAAACTTCCAGTGAGCAAAGCACAAGTTCAGGGACAAACTGCCCACTTGGAGTCCAGCTTGGCTCATTACCACCTGTGGGGCCTTGGACAAGTCACTTCACCCCCGTCGTAGGTAATGACTCAGGGGGTGACCTTGGAGAAATCACATAACTTCTTTGAGCCTCAGTTTTCTCCATCTATAAAATGGGAATAGCAGTGCCTAGGTCATAAGGCTGTTGTGAGATCATGTATAGCTGATATTTAACACACCGCGGGGCACATGGCACTGAGAAGGACAGGGGGAATAATGGATATTACGTGTGTGTGTGTGTGTGTGTGTGTGTGTGTGTGTGTGTGTGTGTGTTAGAAAATTGGTGGTGGTATATTGGAAAGGCTTTTTGATGCCAAGAGATTTAGCCCTTTTTTCTTACTACAGAAGGAACAGAAAGAGGCCTGCAGTTTATTCTTATCACAAAACCACCCCTTTATCTCATTGTTGTTCACACCACACTGTTGTGGCAGCTGATTTTTTTTTTTTCCCCTCAGCAGTGCCTTGAGTGCAGGTGTAGGGAAGTCAGGCCAACAGACTTCCCCACGTGACTCAGCACTCCTGCTGGGACTCTGGTTCCTCCAGCGGATCCAAACAGGAGAGTGATAAGGACTTGTGTCCAGGGAGCAGGGGGGCCTAGGCTCCTTGGGGTGTGCCCGACCCCTACTTGGTGTCAGCGTGCGGGCTAGAAGGTTAGGCCGGCCTCCCAGCCTGCCCATTAAACCCCCAAAGCCAGGCATCAGCACAGCTGCAAAATCATCAGGTTCGGCATCTCTGGAGGGCTCTCTCTGTCTCCCCCTCACTTCCTTGTCCCCACCGCACCCCACCCCATCCCATCACTTCAGTCGAGGAGGAGAGAGAGGATGGTTCATCCCTTTCAGTAGCAGAGCCAACCCCCCCCCCCGCCCCCCGCCGCCGAGCAGCTGCCATCCAGGGCTGTGGCAGGTCCAGTCAGAGGGCGCCAGGGGAGGGGATCCCCTCACTCACGCGAGACACACACACGTATTGTGTCTGCGATCAGGCCTGTGTGCCAACACGATTTGCATGCCTGGACTTGTTTACGAGGCCCAGGCATAATTGGCTTGCCTCGCTCCACACCTTGGTGCGCCCTCCCCACCTCCTCCTCCTCTTCCCCCTCCCACCCCCACTGCACCTCGAAAGAAATTAAAAACGTGACAACAAACTCCAGTTGTCAAAAACCCACGGATCCCCACCAGTCACGTGCTCCTGGCGTGGCGGAGCGGGGCGGGGCTGCGGCGTGGAGGAGTAATTGGTGAACCCGAGGTGAATGAAATAATTGGAAAAGTGAGGTGTGAGTTTGTTACTGAAGTGTGAGCATAGTGGGGGAGGGAAGGAGGGCCATGTTTAAAAGCCCCGTATGTCCTCTTTATTCACAGCTTCTGATACAGTAATTGCTATTTTGTGGTTTCTATTATCTACACAGTGGGGAGCATCTGTGTCTCCTTCCCAAGTGGTAGAGTCTGGGCTGGCGGGAGGGGGGGGCTGGTTCCTGGGTGCCCCGTCATCTTCCTCCCTCTCTGGTCCCTGGCGGCCCTGCCCAGCCACGCCCAGGCCTCTGCTCCCAGGAGACACGCAGAACTTCCTGCAAAAGCCGCTCTTAAAAATGGCTCCGTGGGCTTTGCTGTCAGATAAGAACTTTAATAATGGCTGGTATTTATATATCGCTTATCTCCAAGGAGCTAAAGGTACTTCATCGATTCCCCTGCCCCAACCTTTTTTTTTTCTTTTTAATTCTCTTTTGATATCTCTCTGAGATCATTAGTATCGGCTTTATTTTCTCCCACACAGTAGTTACACAAGCAGCCGAAGCCATCCTTCCTGAGCCGGGAGGGAAAGCTCGCCTGAGTTTCGAGTCCCGGGCCGTGGGGCTTGGGCAGGTCACTTGGCCTCTTTGGCCCTTGCTTTTCTCATCTGTAAAAATAGGAGGCGGTGACTCTTACCCCACAATTGTTGTACCTAGAAACGGTATATTTAAAAGGCCTAGCACGCCACAGACACTCTGTCATCGGTCACTGGGGTGACAGCTGCAATGACGGTGTCTTGAAGCTTCAGCCATTCATTCCGGGGCTTCACGGGAATCGGGAAGTTCTTTCTAAGATCTAACCCTAATCTTCCAGCTGCTCTGGAAGCCCTCGCTCTCTCGTGTCGTGATTTTTTAAGCTCCTAGGCTCTTGGGACACAGCATTTCCTTGGCCATGCAGGTGTCTGTCTGGACACCCCAGACGGGCAGTGACCTCCCCACGGCCCCCCAGCTCCCTGGTCCCCACCCTCAACTCCCTCGTGGATCGAGGGTGCCCCTCCGTCCTGGCTTTTCCCTGCCAAGCTCCCGAATGCCGCTTCTCCAGGCCACGTGAGCATGGCTCCTTCGGCTTCTCTCATCAGCTTTTTTTCTCCACCTTTTAATTATTTTCATCGCCTTTCTCCGGACCCTCAGCTGCTTACCATGCATAGAGCGTCCACCGCTTGCAGTGTGCTGCAGAGAGGGAGGAATTAACCTCACCGGTCTCTCCCTCTCTCGGTCTCTCATGCGCACACACACGGGTGAGGTCCCAGAAATGAGCCACGGCTAAGGAGAACTGGGCAGGGGCCTTTGAGACCATCAGGGGACGGGAAGTTGGAGCCCCTGTGGGCAGAGGCAGGGGCTTTGCACCCAGTGCAGGCAGGAGGAACTGGGTCTGAGTCGGCCTCGCTTGCCCTGGGATCTTGGGCGAGTCACTGGACCCCCCTGCACAGCGCAATCCTCGCCACCCCCGTACACGGCCTTCCTTCTTCGTGCCAGACGGGGCCAAGCCTCAGAATGAAGGCCCCGCTCCTGAAAGTGGCTGGTCGCCTCCAGATAACTGAAGAGGGTGAAACGTCGTGCAGCGGAGAGAGCTCCTCCGGCTTCACATCAGACGCTCCCAGGTTCACACTCTGGCCCTGCCACCTACTCGCAAGAACCGCTACCTCCCTGAGCCTCGGTTTCCTCGTCTGAAAATGGGGGCGGTGAGACCAACACTAATGAACATTTGTGCTCTTCGTATGTAGCCGTGGCCTGGATCGTGGAATCCTCATCACCACCCTCTGAGCGTAGGTGCGACATCCCGATGGTCGTGTCCCCCCTTCCAGGGCTGCTGTTTCTTCGTTCCAAAACTACCTCCAGGCGTCCACTCTGAGCCAGGCCTGGGGCACCTTGCTGCAGATCCCGTGATGGGCAAGATAGGTGTGGTTTCCACTCTCGCAGAGCTGAATTCCAGCCCCAGGGGAAGGCAGAGCGTTACCCAGGCGTCCACACCGAAGCGCCCTGAAGCACAGTGGGCCCTGACCCCTGGGGGGACATCCATCCCCAGCCAGAGCAGATCAGCCAGGGCTGCTCACGGAAGCCGAGGCCTGAGAGCCCGGAGGCTGGGGCAGGGGTGGAGAGTCAGGCGGAGAGACCGGCACACCCCATAGGTTGTCTGTCCAGCACCCAGCATGACCCAGACACACAGCGGATGATCGGCAAGGCCTCCCTGTGCCCTTCAGCCTTCTCAGACCAGGTCTGAATCCATCAGATACACCGTCCCCAGAGTCCCCGTGGCTCTCTGAAGAACTTGGTGCCAAAGCGCCATTTATGTTTACCCAAAGGAGCCTGCAAGAAAATAGGTGCGTCCCCTGCCCTCTGTGTCCAAGGCTAGCCTTGACAGAGGCTTCGGGGCTTCACTGGAAAAAGAGGCAGCGTGTCTGCCATGGGGCGTATCGGCCTTTAGGTGGCAGAATAAAGCAGGGTTTGTGGGCAGGACTCCGCTGGGTTCTCGCACCTCACCTTCGGGCTAATCCCCACCTGCCCAGCCTCTGGGCCGCTCCAGGTGGGCCACGAGCCTCAGCCGGCGGCTGCGATGACTGACAGGCCTCCACTGCCCATCGTCTGCAGCCCCTCCGCTCCCCGGGAGGCTGGCCGTGGCGCCAGCAGCCCAGCTTCTGTGTCTTGCTCAGAGAGGCGCCGGGAGGGGGAGCGGAGCTGCTGGGGAGAGTGCCGGGGAGACGTGCAGATTCATTTTGAGGCTTCATAATGCCGCATTTACACACCGTCCTGCCTCCAGAAATTGGGCTGGCAGATGCCTGGTCATGCTGGCAGGGCTGCGGGTTAACTCCACAGATTTAGCTTAGATCATTTCACGAGAGCTCACGGCCTTTACTGTGTCTTTCGCCCAATCGGTCTCTGGCCCCGAGGCATCCTGCACCATCGTGTGTAGGTGCGTGTGCCCGGGCGCCCGCAAGTGTGTGTAGATTTTCAAATAAAATAATACCTCTTTCAGATGCCGTGCACATTAAATATTTATCAGCAGCAATTTGTGCGTATATGTTTGATAAATGGACCTGAGGATGGGCTGGGGGCGGGGGAGTGAGACAGGAAAGCAAGGGAGGCCCAATCCTTTTGTCCGGGAATTTCTCAAAGGTTTATCCAGGGGAAGAGGGGGCGTTGGGGAGGTGGTTGGAGGCCCTGTTTACCTGTTTGATCCCTGTTGGCTGGTGGGGGGGACACCTGACTTTTCTCCTCCAAAGTCAGCTTTGCCTGACTTTGGCTTAGCAGATATCAAAACCCTGAGGCAGGAGGAGTAGGGTTTAGAGGGCGTGGCTGTGTGGCATTCAAGCACCAAGCGCTGAAGAACCATCCCAGGTCCCAGCTCTGGGAGAAGGGACTCGCCCTGCTTACTCAGATTCGTGGGGGTCCATGGGGAGTCCGTGGTAACCCCGAGTCCGGGGCCCTGGCCTGCCCAGTGCCTCCCCAGCCCAGCCATGCATGCTCGGGGCTGGATCCCCCTTGCTGGATATTCACCCCACCCCCTCACCCCTGCTCCCCAGGCAAGGGGAGGACCAGTGTGCCTGCCCGCCCGACAGAGAGGAACGGAAAATTCTCCATCCCCAGAGGAACGGCATACCCAGTCTGATGGTTCCCTCCCTGCCGGCGTGATGGCCAGGCCGGAGGGAGAAGGCCACCCATGCACGCCCCCAGGACACGTGCTGGCCAGTGGGGAGCTTACACTGACACGAGTGTTCGTGCACTTGGCTGTGCACACGTACCCCCCCCGTGTGCATCTGCGGGCATCCTCTCTTCTAACTGGAAAGGGTTAGCGGGTGAGAATCGATCCTGCCTCCCCCCGCCCCCTTTGCAGGCCTCGATTCTGAAACTCCCGTGTTTTTATTCCCAGCACCTTCGGGGAGCTGAAGACCGTCCGCTTGCCGAAGAAGATGACGGGGATGGGCAGGCACAGAGGGTTCGGCTTCGTCGACTTCCTCACCAAGCAGGACGCCAAGGTGAGACCAGGGCCCCTCCCTCCCGGCCTCTCCTCTCTGGGTCCTTTGTGGGAGAAGCAGCAAGGCCTCTTCACAGACATGGGCGCGTCCCCCCTGCTCCCTGTTCGGGTTTTCTCTCCCCTCCTCTCCCCAGCCCTGCTAATTTGCACAACGTCCTTGGAAGAAAAGACCATGGGCCTTGTGTTTGGAGGAAGGGGCAGTTCTGTGTCCCGGGCCGCTCCAGGTCAGACAGAAAGCGTGGGAGAGGCTGTGCAGAGCGTGGAGGGGAACCAGGGGACGGCGCTCGGAGAGGAGACCGCCAGGCACCCCAGTGGGAACCCGTGGGGACAGCTCTTCCCCCTTTTCTTCCTGCTGGTGCCTGCGGCTTCTGTTCTGTGCTGATTTCAGGTGCGCTCAGGCCAGGCAAGTGCTGCTGTGTGTAAGCACGTGTACGGAATTCCTTGGAGACAGAGCCACCTTTTATTTTTGAAGCAAGGCAGCCTCTCCGGGTGTGGGCTTGGTGCAGTAGGTCCTGGGTCCTCGTCCTCCGCGGCAGCAGACAAGGGGCAGAGGCTGTGTGACGGGTTCTGGCTGCGTCCGTGGTTGTTGCTCTCACAGCCCCAGGTCAGGATCCTGGGGGGAGGGGGCCATGGCGCTGGCTGCGTGGGCTCCCTCCGAGAGCCTGTGCCACAGGCAGCCTTGCCCCGTCCTGGCCTGTCTTCCCTTGAGGGTGCAGTACAGCACGGGGCACGTGTCACTGATGGCTGGGATCCCCTCCGCCTCTGAGGAGGCATCTTCAGAAAAGCAGAGTATTTGTTGGAATCACACTCTTGGCCTGCAGCAAATTGGCGTTGCCAGAGGCCCTGTGGGTGGAGCTGAAGGTGTCATCTCAGGGACACAGCTGCGGCCTTTGTGGGCCCTGGGAACACGCACAGGCAGAGAGGGTGCCCCAGGACTTCAGCAGGCCTGCCAGCCACCTTTGTCTCAGCGTCTTGAACTCAAGTGCATGCTTTGTTGACACGTGGCCATGTTTGTCCGGACATCTGCGCCTCTTTCTTCTCGGCTGGCAGTCTTCCCCTCGCCTCCTGTCATGACAGGAGGGACCGCAACCCCTGCGTGCAGCCGGCCCACGGCCTTGACGCTCACCAGCAAGGCAGGCACCTGCGGGGTCCCCCCACCACTGGCTCAGAGAGAAGCCAGGGAACAGCCGTCCAGAGCACTGCACTTACTGCTGGCTGCTTGGCTTTCCCAGCCCTGCCCTGTGCCTCAGTCTCCTCATCTGTAAAATGGGAATGATGACAGGTCCCACGCCCACAGGGTGAAGGCAGATGGTGACACGGGTCCTGGCACACGGTGCTCGAGATGAGTGAGCTGTTTCCTCCTCGTTCCCACCAGCCCAGGTCCCTTCAGAGCCACCAGCCCTCCATCTGTGGACAGAGAAGAGAGGGGTGCAGGCAGCGCTTTCTCCACTGCGTCCGTCTAGCCCTGAGCTTCTGTGAGTGTGTAGGACCGTTGTCATCTGTTTTGTGTCAGGGTTCCTGCCTGAGACTGCAATTAGGGGAGAAATGAAAGGGGATTCACTCCCTGCCCCAAGAAACATCTCTTATTAAGGGCCAGTGCAAGGGCTAGCTGTTAGAGCACAGACTCTGCAGCCAGAATCCTAGCACTTACCTGCTATGTGACCTTGGGCAGGTGACTTACTTTCTAAGTGCCTCAGTTTCCCCCTTATAGAACAGTAATAGAATTTCCCTCACCGAATCGTTGTGAGGCTGGGATGAGATGATAGTCTCAGAAGGGGATCTGGCCTCCGTGAGCTCCGTCTGTTAGCTGTGACGAGGAGGAGGATGGTGATGGTGGTGATCTAAGAAGAAGGGAAGGAGCAGAGAGAAAAGTTGTCCACGCCCCTCCAACTAGTAGCTTCTTCCATGGGGCAGCCTCCTTCCAGAGCTTGAAGTCAGAATTAACGTGGCTCTCGGGGCCCAGAGGGTTGGACCCGGCATGGACTCCCAGCCTTGAAATTCCACGCTCCCATTGCCAGGATGCAGTCAATATAGCTTTGTTCCCTGGGGGTCATTGGAACGGGGCGTGGGGGGGAGATTCTCAGGTAGCAGGGCAGTGCCAGTGCCCGCTTGGCTAGTGCCTGGCACCGGAAGCCAGGCTGCAAATGTTCTTTGCAAAGCCTAGCACAGCCTTCTGCTGACTTATGGAGGTGGCTCCTCCCCCTCTGTCCCTACCGTCCTGGGCTCCAGGAAGAGAAAGGGCAGCCGAGGACAGCGAGGGCTCAACCCACAGCCCCTCCAGGACTGGCTCTTGCGGCCCCTCACCTCCGACAGGCGGCAGCCTGGCTCCAGAGCTGTCCCGGCCCCGCCATCCCCGCCCCTCACTGCACCAGGACTCGGGCCCTTTGTGCCGCCGCTGAGCGAGCTGGTCTCCCGTGAAGTCTGAGCCCACCGGGAGCGCACCTCTCCTGCAAAGATCCCTTTGCTCTTTTTGCTTCTCGGAGAAGCTGCCGTGACTTTTCCCTCTCCTTCTCCCCGTCTGTCTGAAGAACTTTATTGTCTCCCGAGTGGAACATTTCGCGCTCTCCACTGAGCCATAGAGCCGTGTGCACTGCATATTGGTGAATAGACTTCTGAATATTGTAAATATCTGGTTAGCTCGAGGGCGGGCGTGAGTTTGAAGAGGGAAAGCAATGCTGGAAGGAGACATTGAGTTAGAAACCCCCGGAGACCTTTTTTTCATCTCAAAAGAAGGAACTCGTGGGAATCCCAGGGCTGGTAGGGGAAACTCCAGGACCCCCAGTTTCTCGGGACAAGCGCCGCCCACCTCCCCACTCCCACCCCCAGCGGTTCTCCCTTTGAAGCGCTTCAGGGAAGAAGACCTGCTTTAGAAATCCTTCCCGGTGCTTGACTGAACCCTGACCGCTGGGCTCCCTCACCGAGGGCTTCAGCCCCGTTTCCTGCCGTGGGGCGTCCTCCAGGAAGATAGTGGTCGGTAACTCTTGTGGCATCAGCAGCGCTGGAACCTGGAGGTGCAAGCCTCCTGTGCCCCGGGGCCCCAGGCGGTCCTCAGAGGGGAGAAGAGGAGACAGGGAGGAAAAGATGAGGGGAGTGGACACATATTAGGGGGAGGAGGAGGGGAGGGAGCAGAGGCTGATTGTAGAACCTTGGGTCTGGAAAGCAGTGGCGAAACTAGCAGTTTCCAGGCTGGGCTGTGAACCCAGGTATGCGACTCACAGCACAGTACTCTTTCCTGGGCACCAACCAGTCCACTTCGCCAGCTGGCTGAGGAGAGAATCAGGCACCCTGGTTGGTCCCTGGAGGCATCCGCTCAGCACCCCCATCTCTCTTTGGGCCCCAAGCACAGGTCATCTGCGTCCTCCCCACCCCCAGGGATTCTGAGTCTTCCGACCTTGCTCCATGACCCCGTGTTCCACCCCGCACGTTCTTGGGAACTCCGTCATCCGTCAGGCCCCTCTGGGTCGAGCACACGCCCCAAACAGGGAAGAGAATCCTAGCGCAAGGCTCCAGGAAGAGCTCAGGGTAACCAGGCAACTGATGACAATAGCCAGAGGCTCCTGCGACCAGCTGAGCTGGCTTTGTGTGTGACATGTACACCGTACAACCATTGTCTCATCCCAACCTGCAGCAGCCCCGGAATCAGCTGGAGATTTGCATAACTCCCTCCCCGGTTTCTCCAGGCGCTTGTTAAGCTCCGTGTGTGCAGGGTCCTGGGAACCGATAGGAAGCCAGGACCTGGCTCTGTTGCTAAGATGCTAAACCAGGGTTGAGACCTGGCCGTCAGCCCCTGTCACAGGCTCCGTGAGCTGGCATGTTGTCCCAACCTAGGGCGTTTCATCAGCCCCCGATGTCCCAGGCATGAATGTCAGTCCCCCTGAAAGGGCTGCTGTTATTATTATCTAAACCTCCAAGTGTGATGAACCCACATTTCTCAAAGAACTTTCTCCCACGTGCTGGAGGGAAGCAGGGACAAAGGTCGATGAGGGCAGACAGGAAGTCCCAAATGCGGTGGTCTTCCCCGGTGGCCTGGGTCTGCACTTGTGTGTAGGGATGTTTGTAGTGTCTCAGGCGCCACGTGGTTCTCTGGGCCCTGATGATGTTTCTGGAAGGGCAGCCTCTTGGCGTCAGTAAAAAACCATCAACTTCTAAAAGCCCGTCTTTGGCAGGGACGGTGCTGGGCATTTGTACGCATCAGTGGTAGGAAGCCATTTGACAGATGGGTAAACTGAGGTTCGAAGGGATGGCGCCACTTGCCAGAGCTGGGAAACCCCGCGTGTCGATCTGATTCCAAAGTCCACGGATTAGCACTTCCTCCCTTCATTCACGTAGTCACTTAAATTGAGTGCCAGCTGTGGCCAAACCGTGCGCCAGCCCCCTCCTCTCTACACCACAACCCTCACCTCTCACCCATCCCCAGCAACTCACCAATTAGACATTTTGGAGGAAGGCCAAGAGGTTGGCCCTTAAAACATCTCTTGGGAACAAGCCCAGGATGAAATCAGCTCCTCCGGGGCCCCCAGAGGAGGAGTGGGCATTCCTTTAGGGGCCTCCAGAGCCGCACACGGTCTCCTGCCAACCCTCCCGAGCCTTGGAGGCAGCAGCTTTCTACCTGGGCAGGTGACCTGGGATTCCCAGCCAGCTGTGCCCATTGGCCAACAGGCCACCAGTAGTCATTGGGGTTCCATTTAGAAGCCGCCACCTCCTCTGTCCTCACTTGGACCGGCTGGTCACGGAGGAAGAAGGGAAAGAAGGCAAAGAGCGGACTTGCAGCCCGGAAACCAGAACATTCCTTTTTTTTTTTTTCCCCCCATGCACGCGCCTTTAATTTCTCCCTTCCCCGAGCCCACCGAGCCTTTGTACTTTTGCAGTTGCAGCTGTTTTTATTTGCTGCCGCTGCTGTTGTTTTAAAAGGTCTATTTTCACATGGAATGTTATCCAATTAGCAGAGCAATGTGTTGGCTTAAATAAACACTTGGGGGGAGCCGGCAGTAGGGAGTTGGGATGGCGGTCGGCGTTGGCAGGCAGCGCTCTTCTCTTCTCACTGGTAAACAACCGCAGCTTTAATTGGGGAGTCGCGCCAGTTAACGTCTCCGTTCTCACGTCTCACTTTTGTATGGTGCCCGGGGAGAGGGGGGTGTGGACACAGCCCCAGGCCCACCCCAGTTGGGGTGATGCTGAGAGTTTCGTAGGGGGGGTCCCATCAGGCCTCTCCGTACCCATGGCCTTCGCCTTGCAGATTCCGCTGAAACGCGACCAGTGGTGGGAAGAGGTGACGATGAGCAAGACAGAGCTTCTTAAGGCAGGGACAGCCGCCTTCTCTCTGGGTGCCCAGCCGCAGTGCAGGCGCCATAAACGGCGATCGCCATCAGACTAGCAATGGATGGCGTGCACGCCACACACAGACACACACACACGTTTGCTTACCTGAGTGCAAGGAGGGCATAGCGTACAGCCTCCCCGGGGGCCCTGAGGGTGTGCAGCCAGGGTCTGAAGGGGACGTGGCCCCATGGAAATGAAGACTCCGTGGGCTGTGTCCTCCCTAGACAGCCCATGTTCTAGAAAGGCAGGGCGGCACGGTGGTTAGCAGCATGGCCCGTGGAGTCAGAGCTGCCTCCTTCGATCTGCGTGAACGTGGGCAAGGGGCTTCATGTCCCCACACCCCAGGCTGCTCATGCCGCAACCGGAAATGATGTGCGCCTTGAGGCAGCCATGAAGATTAAGTGGAAAGCTGAGTGCCAAGCACTCACCACAGGCCGCGGCACAGGGCACCAAAGGAGCAGAGGCAGCGGAGTGTCCCGGGCCCCGCGGGGCAGAGGCGCTGTGCTTTGAAGCCGAGGTATCAGTTGCTTTTTGTCTCCTGAAATGTTAACTGGACACAAATCCAGGAATTGGGGTGCTATCCCCACTTGTCTGTGTTAGGTGTGTGCACTCGCGCTTGTGTTTTAATTGCAGGTTTTGCCTAGTTCCTACCATCAGGGCCCAGGGGTAAAGGAAAAGGTGTTTGAATCCTGAGCCTTGCATTTCAAGGCATGGATTCGGGCTCAGCCAACACATTTATGGGCTGAGAACCCGGGATCAGGACAAGCCACCCTCCTCAGGCTAGCAGATGTGCATCCCTCATCGCTGGGTTATGAGCTGCCCCGCAGTGTGCCCATCTGCTGGCTGCATCCCTCTGTCCCTCCATGTGCCCTGAGGCCTGCCCAGCCCCTGTGGGGTCAGAGGCCACGGAGCTCCACTGCTCTGAGAAGGCCTCAGGTTCAGATGTCCTCGTTTCAGATTTATTCAGCGATCAGGACCAGTTCCCCAGGAAAGGTAACCAGCCCGGCTGAGCTGGACAGCCTTCCTCCCTCCCAGCAGCACTAAGTAATCATCATTTTAAAACTTAACTACTGGGAATTCCCTGGCGGTCCAGTGGTTAGATCGCCACGCTTTCACTGCCAAGGGCCTGGGTTCAATCCCTGGTCAGGGAACTAAGATCCCACAAGACATGCAGTGCGGCCAAAAAAATAAATGCATAAACTAAACTACCAAGGGCAACATCACAGGTCCCGGGAATCAGGCCCTGCCCGCGTGCCGGGCGCTGGGTTAAATGAATGGCCATTATCTTCTGTATTCTCAGCACCAAGAAGGTTGAAGCACCTCCACTTTGTAGTTGAGAAAGTGAATACTCAAAAGTTTCTCGCCAGATCAAAGCCAGAAAGCACAAGACCATGCTTTGCGACCCCCCTGTGGAGCCCAAGGCCATTACCGGGCCCCACGGCCTCGTTGCCTTGTCACTTCTGGCCCTTGGCTGCCTGGCTTGGCCCTCTTTTCCTAGTGGCTTTTTTCTCTCTCCCCGAGGTCAGAGGTGGTGCGTCACCTTCCTGTTTAGTCCCCTCATTTTGGCCCATAGTAGGTCCTCCAGGGATGTTGAGTTGAATTGGATTGAGCTGAGTGGATGGATGGGTGCAAGGAAAAGACATCTATTCATCTGAAAGATTTTAGACGCCACAGCCCGGAAAACAAGTCCGTGGGTGTTTCTCTTAGAAACTTGCCCTCAGCTCCACGGCATCGTAAGTCGGAGTGGCCCAAGGTGCTGAGTGGAGGCCCACAGTTGAAGTTACCAGTATTGTGCAAAGAGCCCCACTTTTTCTGGGGACCAGCTCTTCCCCAGTGGAGGCCAGAGGTAGCTGGAAGGTTTGCTGGGAGCTCGCTCACAGGCGTCCGGGAGCGTTGGCACAGGACAAAAGTGATCGCTCCCTCAGCGCACAGGATGCTGTCCACAAGGAGACGATACAAAACATCCCAGGGCAGCAGACTGTCCTCCCAGCAATCAGAGGCCCCTGTTTTTCAAGCTCCTCAGCAGAGAAGGAGCCGAGCCCCCAGCAGGCCCAGCTGGGCCGGTGCTCCCATTCCCTGGGCTTGGCTGCTGTGCTCTGACCCACGTGGTCATTCTTGGCCACGCTTCCTCCAGGATTTAGGGGCACAGATGGTTTAGGACAGGTTGGCGTCGTCCGTGTTCAGGTGGATTTGGCATCTGCCGAGAGATGCAGACCCCCCACTCGGCGAGAGACAGCAGAGGGCCCAAGAGATGCCCTGGACGTCTCAGGACAGGAGGCCTGGCCTCAGCCCGGCCCAGGAGCCATGGCCCTTGGGACGGGAGTCCTGCCAAGGGCATCGAATGGGCCTTTGTTGCCAGGAGGCAGAAGCCCGTCTTCCAGGGAGAGCCGCAGAAAGGTCAGGCCCGGCACTGAGCTGGCAGCCTTCCAGCGCCTTCCCTGTTCTGGAAAGGTGGCTGCCAGGCCTGGTCACAGTCTAGCCGGCACTGGAGGCCAGGGCTCTCGGTGCCCACAGTTGGTGGCTTAGGTCAGAGGGGATGAAAGAGGTGTGTTTCCAAGACAGCTGAGGCAGAGAACCGGGTGATGGGGCAGCTCCGGACTCCGGCTAGACCTGCTCAGAGCAGCCCTTGTCGGGCCTCGCATTGTCTAAGACCTGCTCTCTGAAGGGGGCAGTCCGTCTGCCCCGGGTCAAGACAGAGGGACTTCAGGCGACCATCTGTGTCAGCAAACAGAACCTAACCCCAGATGGTTCAAGTGAAGAGAGATACATGGAGAGGTAAGAAGGGCTCGGGGGGGCTCGCCAGGGATGTGACCCACCCCCACCAGGGCCAGTGGCAGTGGGAGCTGTCGCCACCTTAGGCTAAGGGACCTTAAAGGGACAGGTGAGAGCCTGAGCTGTCAAGGAGGGGCCACCGGCAGGAGCTGTGGTCCTGGAGGGAGGGATCGAGGGAGAAAGTCCCCCGACCTCTCTGCCCCTCCTTCCAACCTCTCACCGGCGCCTCCCATTTGCTCGTCCTAAATGGAACCCAAGGCCAGCGAGCCCTGGTTATGCCTTCCAGGGGAGTCAGCTCTGAACGCCCGGAGAAGGGGTGCAGGGGAGGATCAGGAATAACCAGCACGGGCCCATCGGATGATGAAGGAAGTGGCCCCGAAGTGGCCGGCGGGGGCCTCGTCTTCTACAGCATTCTCCTCTTTGCCAAACCAGTGACCCCTTAGAGTTCCGTTCTAGACCTTCACGCTTCGGCACTGACCCAGCTGGGCGATCGGGTGTTAGTGGCACAGGCGACTCTTCCCATCCCAAGGTCCCAAAGTCACGCATGTTGGGAGCAGGGCCTCCTGTCCGTCTCTGTGCCGCACCCAGGACTATGTATGTGTCAGCTCTTGTCCTAACCAAAGGCAGAGCCTCCCACTTGTACAGGACAGGACAGTCGTGGGCGAGACGTGCTCCTTTCCCTGCTGCCCTCGTGGGCTGAATCTCAGGGCTTGGAGGAGCCAGGGCAGGACATGGAAACCAGCCCCCCGTCTCCAGCCGGGGCCGACCTCAGCGTCCCTCCCAGCCTGGAGACGTGCTTTCACGACCCTTGATGAAGGTCTTGCTCCACGGTTCGCCCTGCAGATATTTACCGAGCACGCTCTGTCCCGAGCTCTGTGCCAAGGGTAGCCAGGATAGAGGCCTCCCTCCGAGGTTAAAGGTCAAGCCAGGGAGCCCGGCACACAAGCAGGCGTTAATGGGGCAGGTGTTCTTAAGGAGGCTGGGGGCGCAGGGCACGCAGAGGGCACCAGGCTGCAGTCTGTACGAGGGGAGCCCTTCCGAGGCTGAGGGGGATGTTACAAAGGCCCAGGGATGGAACAGTAGAGGCTGAAAGGAAAAGTAAGAAGGAACTTGACCTGCATACCAACCTTGGCCTCAGTTTTCCTTTCCTTGAAATGGGAGAATGATGTCTGTTCTCATGAGTAGGTTGAGGTCAAGTGCTTAGAGTTCTCTGGAACCCAGGAGATCTCTAATCCGTGGTATGAAGGCCCTTGGATGGCAAGGGAGGAACACGGGCAACAGATGCAGGATTCGGAGAGAAGCAAAGGGCTGCGAACAGCTAACTTTCCACTTCCTCCATTGCGGCGCCCAGCACTCCGCGGAACCCCGGGCACCCCGAGATGACTGCAGCCCTAGAGCTGAGGTTCGGGAATTCTCTGTCTGGGGAGAAGGTGGCGTGGGTTTCAGTGGAGTCTAGTGTAGGCACAGAGACCTGGGAGGAAGCTGCTAGACGAGGGCAGGCCAGAGAGGCCGGGGCTGTGCATGGAACCTTCCCCTGCACTGGCCCGAAAACGCCAAGGCCCTGGGGCTGTGTCTCCCCGTCACCCTCCCCGGGTCTCACATATAACAGGCTCTTTGCATGAAGCACAATTACTCGGGATTATCCAAGGCCAATTTTAGCCGGAAATCACTGTGCTCCTGCCTGCGACAGTTTGGGGCCACCACATTCCAACCACTAGGGCTGGAAACACAACCTGATTTCCTATTAACCTGAGGGGACTAGAACCGAGAAGGGTAATTCTGCTATTTTTGGAGACTCACACATTGTGCTCTAACCTCAAATACAAAAGAGCTTTTGTACCCTACTTACCATTCTTCCTGCTCTTTAGCGTGATAATGGGACGTCGAGGGCATACATCATCATAATAACAACAGCCAACATTTAGGTGAGAATTACCATGGGCCAGGCAGTGTGGTGTCAGACTTAATAGTTCACTGAATCTGCGCATCCATTCTTTGCTGCTGCCTCTCATTTTACACATGGGGAATCTCAAGCTCAGAGAGGTGAAGCAGCTTGCCCAAGATCACACAGCTTGTAAGTGCTGAAGCAGGGATTTGAACCATAGTAGCCCAGGTCCAGAGCCCCCAGTCTTAATTGCCGTGCCCCCTCACCTCTTAGAGTGAAAAGCCCTTCCAAAGAGGAGATGAGAATTTGCAAGGGGTGATGTCAGAGAGAGGCTGGGAGAGGGAATTTTTAGCAACTCCTGTAATGAACAGAGACTGCTCCAGGCTTTGCATGGCACAGGAATGGAAAGTGGGTTTCCAAGGGTAAGAAAGAAACACAGATGTGACGGCTGGAGTTGGGGCATCTCGCCTAGACTCACCTGCCAGGCTCCGGTACCCACTTGTTCTGACTCTGACTTAGTTCCTACCAGATGCCGCCTCTTGGCCGCCCCCATCCGACCGTGTCCCCGGGACCGCAGCTCCTCAGGGACCCTGGCACCAGGATGGAGTACCCGCCACGCCAGACTCCCGACCAATTTCACTCCCCCCTCTTAAAACCCCAGCTCCCCCAATCAGGCTGTTTCTTTGCCTCACCAGCTGAGAACGCATGTGTTTTAAAGCTCTGAATGGGCCATTTCGACTTGGAGTCCAGATGCATTTTTATATCCGCATGGAAAAAAAAAAAAAATGCAGAGGCTCTGCTGGCAGTCAGAAAGAGTTTTTTAAATTAACGTTTAAAAAAAAAACAAAGGAAAGAAAAAGTTTCCTGCACCTGGCCCTTCTCAGAAAAGCACGAAGGAGAACAAAACCATTTCTTTAATTTGGCCCCATGTCTAATTTTTAAAAGATGCATGTCCCACCCACCTCGCACCGGTGCTTTTCAGATGCAGCCGTCTATCGAATACCTACTCTCTGCCACCCTCGGGGCTGATGGTGTGTAAGTCTCACAGTTAGCCCCATTTTACAGGTGAGGAAACTGAAGCTCATGGGGGGGCAGTTGGCTTACCCAAGGTCACTGTTGCCTTCCTAGGCTGCTGTAAGAGACTGGGTGGCTTAAAACAACAGAAATGTCTTCTCTCACAGTTCTAAAGGCCAAAAGTCCAAGCTCAGCTTGTCAGCAGTGTTGGTTCCTTCTCAGGGAAAATCTATTCCATGCCTCTCTCCTAGCTTCCGGTGACAGCCTGCGTTCCCTGGCTGTGGATATCACTCCAGCCTCCTTCGTCACGTGCGTTCACCCTGTCTGTGTCTTCACATGGCCATCTCTTTCTTGTAAGGACACCAGTCACACTGGATCAGGGCCCGCCGTACTCCAGGATGTCCTCATCTTAATTTAACTGCATCTGCAAAGACCCTGTTTGCAGATAAGGTCACAACCTGGGGTGCCAGGTTAGGATTTCCACATCTCTTCTTTTGGGGGACCCAGTCCAACCTCTAACAGCCACAGTGCAGATGAGACCAGAGAGGGACTGGTTCCAATCCAGACCCCTGGTTATACAGCATCAAAGAAGCAAGAGGGACAAACCCCACGGTGCCTCTTCTCATAGCAGATGGCGCTGCCTGCAACCCAGAAGCAGAGACCAAGACGCCACCACCGGCCACTGCTGCTCCCTGGTGCTGACAGCGCCTGGGAGCCCGCCCCTTCAACCTAGCACTAACCCGAGGCCTCTGTGCCGAGAGAAATTGCAACACCACCTTCACGAGAACTAGCATCTATTGAGCACTTACTGTGTGCCCCCAGAGTGTTCTGGGCACTTTGCATGTTAACTCTTTGTCTTCTCTAGAACCCTAGAGGATAGTGCCATTAACATTCCCATTTTACAGATGAGGAAACTGAGGCCAGGGAGATTCATTTAACTTGCCCAAGGCCTTGAAGTAAGAAGAGCAGGACCTGCCCTGCCCAGGCGGGGTGGCCTCAGAGCCCAAGCTCCTGGCTACCAAATGCAGTGGCCTCTGTGTACCTCAGGGGTGTTTTGGGAAGAGCCCCAGCACAGAGCCAATTTAGCTCTAGACATGGTGATGTTTTAAGAGGGAACTCACTGGTGCCATATGAATCCATTTGTGTGAAGTGTCCAGAATAGGCAAATCCACAGAGACAGAAAGTAGACTGGTGCTTGCTGGGGGGCAGGGGGAATAGGGAGTGGCTGCAAATGGGTACAGGGTTTCTTTTGCAGTGATGATGCTGAAAATGTTCTAAAATAGGTGTGGTGGTGGTCACACGACTCTGTGAATAGACTAAAAGCCATTGAATTGTAGACAGGTGACTTGTATGATAGTGACTTGTATGTATGGTGAGTTCTATCCCAGTAAAGCTGTTACAAAACAAAAGTCAAAAAGAGGGAAGTAGGCAGAGTGCGGGGGGAGGTCAGGAAGAGTGAAGAGCAGGAGGGAAGAACATGTGCAGGTCCCAGGCCTCTGAGCCCGGGGCGGAAGCCAGTGGCTGGGGGGGCCACGGCAGTGCGGCGGCCAAGGGAGCCGCAGCAGAGGGCAGCAGAGAGAGATGGGGGACAGAATCCCCAGGACCGGCGGAGGACGGTGCCGCCCAGTGACGGTGAAGGGCCCGCATGGTTGTCATCGAGGGGCCGGGTGGGCTCGGCTTCCTCAGAGGCACTGCCCCTGGCAGCCGGGTGGGAGGCCAGCCGCCTGACGGGGTCGCCGTCCCCAGATGGGATGGAACACGGGAGGGAAGCCGGCTGCCCGGCCCAGGCCCCAGGCACAGCCCGGACAGCGGGTGTATTGAGCACACGGCCACTTGCAGCACTGTCCCTGGGCACGTAACCCACTAATGGGATAGAAGAGCCCATCAGCTCCCTACACCCGCACCAGGAAGCAGGTTCGCGGGGCCAGAGCTGGCCTTTAGGTTTGCGGTGCTGGCGGGTAGGAGACCAGGCTGTATCGTCTGCTGGTGGGTCTTTGCTCATGCTCTGTGTTTCGTTCCAGAGGGCCTTCAACGCCCTGTGTCACAGCACCCACTTGTACGGCCGGAGGCTGGTGCTGGAGTGGGCCGACTCCGAGGTGAGCCTGCAGACCCTGCGGCGGAAGACGGCCGAACACTTCCACGGTAAGAGAACTGCCGTCCACGGGCCGGGCTGCGGGGGCCAGGTTCCTGGTCCTCCCTCCGTCCCCTTCAGATCTACCCTCCGCCATCCATACGCTTCTCTGTGCCAGTGGGAGGTGCTGACCCGAGTGGGTGGCATTGGTGGCCTGCGTGCCCTTTTGGTTTCCCAGTCAAGTCAGGTCACTGGGAGGCCTGGCAGGAAATCGGGGTGAGGAATAGCCTGGGTCAGGGTGGTTATCCAAACCCCCCCCACTTCCTGCCTGATTGCCACCGGCTGGCTGTCACTGCCATCAGAGGCCACAGCTCACATCCAGTGGCTCTCTGCACCCAGCACTCTCTGTCCAGGGTCCGGTGGCTGACCCAGGGACCACTTGCCCCGATTTCCCTGCGCCTGCTACCTGTTTACTGGACCCTCAGTTATCCAGTTTGAGCACCTTCCGCTTCCTGCCCGGGCCCCGATGGTCACAGGACCTAGCTCCACCTCTTATACACCTTGGTGGCGTCACACAGCCTCGCCAGTAATGCAGCCCATCCCCAGAAAATACTTAGCCCCTGCCATGTCCCAGTGCGAGGAATGCAGTGGTGACCTCAGGGGGCTTTGGGTCCAGATGGAAGGGGCTAGGTCCAGAAGGGCCTCCCCTCAGAGGTGACGTTTGTGCCCACAGGAGGGTTGCCCAGGGTTGGCATGAGTGTGACACATCGAGAAACGGGGCAGCCAGTGGCTGGAGAGGGCAGCCAGAGGCCTCACACGGGCCTCGCCTTCTCTAGCACATTGTCTAGAAACAGCATGGAAGCCCTTTGACCCTAGCTCCACCTGCCAAACCCTTCAGAACACACCCCCGTGCCCACCCCAGTGGCCTTTCCTGCCTAATCCTTTCCTACCACACCTCCCGTGGCGGTCACTGTCTCCAAACGCCAGGCAGGACTCTGTGTCTTTGCATATGCCTTTCCCTCTGCTCAGAATGCCTTGCCTCTCAGTTTTGTTTTTCTTTTTTTTTCCAACCTGGCAAGTGCCTATCCAGCCTTTAAGGCCCAGCTCAAATGACACCTCCTCCAAGAAGCCTTCCCTTTCCTCACCCCCCACCCCCAGGTATCAGTAATGGCTCCGTCCTCTGCTCTCCCACCTGTGTTCCTAAACCTCCTTGCCACGTCGTGATGTATTTCTTTTTTTTTTTTTTAATTTTATTTATTTATTTGGTTGCACCAGGTCTTAGTTGTGGCAGGCGGGCTCCTTAGTTGCGGCATGCACGTGGGATCTAGTTCCCTGACCAGGGATCAAACCTGGGCCCCCTGTATTGGGAGCGTGGAGTCTGAACCACTGCGCCACCAGGGAAGTCCCCGTCCTGTATTTCTTAACGATTCTTCTCCTCGCTGGACTGGCGCCTCCCCCAGGGTGGAGAGTGTGCCGTCGTGTGCCATCATGTCAACTCTGTCACTGATTGGTTCATCTCCGGGCCCCCGTGCCAGCCTGGGCCAGTCCGAGGCTGGGGAATACATAAGCAAAGGCAAACGAGAAAGCAGAGCCATCAGGGCTAAGTACACAGTCGCAAACACACAACTCAATAAGTCCCCAAATCCTGCCGTGCAGGAGGAGAGCCTATCCTTATCGACAGCCATTGACCGGCCTAAATGCACCCATCGGCAAATGTTTGTGTAAGGGACTCTCCCGTCCCCCTGCCCCCCACCCACCCACCCCGCAGGGGAGTGCAGGCTCAGCAGTCCTGCCCTGCATTGGAGAGCAGCCCCCTTCAATAAACTGAGCTCCAAAGACAGCATTTACTGCCTTACCCCAGCAGAAAGCCTCGGCTGGAGGCGTTTCTGTGGGATTGGCTATCTCCCCCTATCAGCTGCAGGCCGAGGCCCAGACAGGGGCAGATACAATAATAATATCAGGAAAGACAGCAGGTTATTTGCATACATCTTCCCATTAATGCCCCAACAGCCCCGTGAGGTGGGCCTGATTAGCCCCGTTTTGTGGATGACAGAATTGAGACCAGCCGAGCATTAAAGGGACTCGTGAAAGCTACTGTTTATTAAGGGCTTCCTCTGTGCCGGGCCGTCCTCTGTATGTGACACGCGTTGTCTCTTTCATCCTCACGGCAACCCTTCCAGCCACGGGCACGGCTGTCTACATTTAACAGACAGAGAAAGAGGTTCAGCCGTGTGCCCAAGACATGAGAAAGCCTAGAAAGTGCACAGCTGAGATTTGAACTCTAGACCAGCTCTAGAGCCCTCCGCCCCGCCCTGCGACAACCCCACGCATGGCATTATACTAGCAGATGCCACTTGTAAAAGCCTTGGGCCTTCGTTAGATCTAGGGTGTGTGTGTTTACTGCACGACTTCCTTCCTCCTGACTCATCCAGACCCTGAACCCAGAATGTACAGGGTCCCTTCCAGAAATGGAGGGAATGGATACCAAATCATAATGAGAAACGTAGGGGGCCCTTTAGAATTGACACCCTGCGATGTGCGTGTTACCTTGTCCCCATTTACAGATGAGGAAACCGAGGTGCAGAGGTGAGAAAAGGCCCCACCAAGGCCAGCGCTGGGTGTCAGAGCCCAGCCATGTGTTTGTACTTCTTTTGAGTCCCCTTGAGGGGACATTCCCCTCCCCCGAGTTTCTGGAAGGGGCCCCCGGCTCTGAGCTAACCAAGTGTGCAGAAAGGGAGCCCTGAGAGACCTTCCCCGGCACCACGGGTGGATGTCAGGGTCCCAGCAGGGAACAGAACTCACCCCAAGCCTGCCATGCAGAGGTGGGGGCAGGGTGCAGAGGTGAAGGGGCAGCAGGAGGAAGTGATGCCCCAGGGGTCCAGGGAGAGCAGGGGCCTTGGGGATGGCCAGCTGGTCCCCAAGTTTGGAGGGATGCAGCCAGTGCCAGGGCCCTGAACCAAAACAAGGAGGGAGCCAGGGAAGATATGCCTGCAGCTCCCTCGCCCCCCTCTCTGCTCTGCTCTCCTCCCGGGTCTCGCGTTGGCCCATCCATCAGCCAGAGGGCCAGGCTCCCCAGTGACTCCTTCCAGGGGATGGAGTAGGACAGGGGAGGGATTGGCAGCACCAAACAGAATATCCAGCATCTCTGGTGACCCACAAAGGTCAGGGCATAGGGCGGAGGTGGGGGGCTGTTTTCTGGGGGGCAGGACCAGCAGTGCCTGGCTTGGTGGGGATGTGTTCCGTCCAGAAGGGTCACTGGCAAACATGGCCAAGTGTCAGACCTCTAGCTGGCCTCACCTGTCTGGGGCGTGAAAAGGCAGCAAAGAGGTAGCCTGAAAGTTTGGGACCCAAAGAGTCTGAAACAATTACCTATCATATTTATACCGCACTCTTTCCAAACAAATATATGATAATCCTTAGAAAGCAAAAGGACACTATCCAGAGCACAGCAAGATATGACACAGGGATTTTTAACCCAGAATCCATGAAACCTTGTCTTCATGGGCCCTAGTCTAGGGCTGGCCTCAGAGGGGCTGTGAACACCCAGAAACGTTATTATCTGGTATGTGTGTGTATGTGTGTGTTTACCTCTCTGGCAAGAGGATCTTTGTTGTCATCAGATTTTCTATCAGGTCATGGTCCCCAAAAGGTTAGTTTTAGGAGGAAGAGCATCAACTTTGGAATCACCAAGTCCTGGATTCTGTAGCCTCCCAGCTGAGTGTCCCAGGGCAAGTCACTGTGCCCCTGGGGCTTCTGTTTTCCGTTTTACAAATGGGGATACAAGGGTACTGCCTTATGGAGTACTGGTGAAGATGCTCAGGGCAATAACAAGAGCAGCGCGAGCTGCCCTTTTTTTTTTTTTTTTACCCACACAACACCCTTAGGAGGTAGATGCCCTTAATCACCCCATTTTACAGATGAAGGGACTGAGGCACGCAGAGATGAAGTAGTTTACCCAGGATCACACAGGCAGTAAGTGGTAGAAGCAGGGATTGAACTCGGACAGTCTGGCTACAGCGTGCCATCCTTGGGGTGACTGCTCCCTACATCCTTCCCAAGTAAGCAGGACGCCGCGGGGGGAAACAGGGTAGACGAGTCGGCTGAGAACAGGCGCTCTGGAAGTGTCAGCCCTCTCACCCAGCCACCCCATTGTCTGCTTGATGTCTTTGGAAACGGGGTGCCCACGGCAGCCCTGAATACTCAGAATAGGGCTGCTGGCCTCCTGCCCTCCTGACTGGACCCTTTTCCCTGCTCTGCCCCTTCCCTGTGGTGAAAAATACCCGCTTGTTTGTGTTGAAATCCACATTGTTCAGAGCGTCCAGGGCCCTGGCAGACTCCGAGGGCAGGTGGGATCCATGCCCAGTTCCCTCCCCCGGCCCTGATCTGTGCCAGGAAGGCACTCAGAGCTCAGGTGGAGGCCCCGAGCCCCATTTGCCCAGCCTGAGCACCGAGGCCAGGACAAAGGGCTCCCTGTGGAAGGTGGGCCTCGGAATGAAAGGCAGGCGTCTTAACCATTGGGCGGGACCCAGCAGGAAGCTCGCTGGCGACACCGTGGCCTCTGAGCTGCCCTCGGGGACAGAGGGGGATGGCCAGAGAAATAGAGAGCAGCTTTGGCCCTACTGTGGCCGGTACAATCAGAGTTCACCTCTGCCTCTGGGATCCAGCTCCCCTGGGGGAGGCTGTGGGGGTGGGGTGCTGGTGGTCCGAGAGCTGCCCAGGCCCTGTGACCAGCCCTTCTCTCCTCCATTGGTCCCTGACAAGCCTAGGTCAAGGCACACAGCTCCATGTGCAGTTCAGGCCAGGTAATACTAATTACTATTATTATTACCATGACAACTTTTCATCTGTTAAGCCTCACTCCATGCCAGGTACTATCTATGGGCTTTCACAGGTATTACTCCTGTGGAATCCTGGGAGGTAAATACCGTCATTATCCTCAGTTTCACAGACAAGAAAATTGAGGCACAGAGAGGGCAGATGATTTCCCCAGGGGCACCCAGCTACTAGTGGCTGAGTCAGGAGTCAGACCTGGGCTTTTAGCCACCCTGCTGGCTTCATATGAGCAGCTATGCACCGCTACCCCTTAACGTTTCACCCCAGTGTGCGTCCTCGTGTCCGTTCTGTTTCCTCAGGTAAGTCACTCGGCCTCAGCTTTGTCATCTGTACAGTGGGACTAGGGTGCCTACCTCATAGGGGAATTGGGGGGCTCACAGGAGATGAGGCCTCCAAAGCTCTCGGTGCACAGTGAGAAAGCAGCAAGTATTACTTATCTTCCCCTCCCCTGCAAGGCGCTAATGCTTCTTCCTTCTCCGGGCCACCAAGAACACTCCCTGTTTTCCTTGCATTCCGGGGGAGCCAGGCCGAGGGAGGGTGTTCTCTGGGTGGAGGAACGAGACATAAAGAGGAACTCCAGTTTTTAGGAGCCCGGACGATAAGGAACGTGTGAGAGAGGGAGGGAGGGAGGGAGAATGAATGAGAATGAATAGCCCATCACCGGGGCAGCGCTCAGGACGGTACGTTTGCATCTGTAGATGCCACCTGTCCCCATGCCTGGCACGTGGCAGGCTCTGATTAGCACACAGTAACAGCAAGGAGGAGGAGAGGATTCCTCGCCGGTAAAAGTGCGTGATGTCTTGCTTTCCGATGCAGTCGTGGGAACTAAACACACCCAGCACCCAGTCTGGACGTCGCCACTCATCTAGGCTCCCTATCCGCAGCCAAAAAAGCTCTTTTCAAACCTCCCCCCACCGCCGACACCCCCTCCCCAAGCAGGAGGGTCTTCATTTCACCCACTGTCCCTGTATCGTGGCAGGGCATTAGATATTCCCTTGCAAGTTGATGCTTACGAAATACCCATCAAATGAAACAGCCGAGGGCAGCTCTTTGAAAGTTGTTCAAAAAGCTGCCCTGGGTAGGCAAAGCCCTTGGCCCCAGACAGCGGTGCTTGGGCCAAGGGAAGAGCAAGACGGCCCTCTTCCTCAGAGCCGCCCTCCCCTCTCCCCTGTCCTCTCCCTGCCTTACCTTCCTGGCCCCCCGGAATCAGCCTTCTCAGCTGCAGCTCGGCAGCCCCCGGCAGGTGAAGTGCTATTCTTCAGTGCCTCACGTGCGGGCGGGTGAAAAGAGAGAGCGCAGAGGGAAGAAAGAGGAAAGTCGGCCACTGGCTGTGTCCTTTTCTTCCCGAGCGTGTTACAAACCAGCAGGGTCGCGGCATCGAGAAGCTTTCAGGGCCCCGGCAGGCCGCAGTACCTGCGAGTGCCGCCGAAAGAATATAATGGTACGGAAGCAATCCGCCTGCACAGCCCTCTGTTTTCGAGCGGGCACAGCCAGGGAGGCCTAGGCAAACAGGCTTTTATTGGGCCGGGAGCGTGGCTCTGCTTCCCGGCGTTGTCTTATTCCAGCTGGGAGGACTGATGGGCTGTGGTTAGCGGCTGCACCTTTCACCTCCGGAGCTGGGAGCGCAGACATGACCGGCATGGCAAGTGGCTGGCAGCACTGCCGTCGCCCGCCTGCCCGCCCGCCCCCACCCTCGGCCGAACCAGGCCAGCCTGGGATGCGAGATCTGCCGTCTTCAGGCCCAGACGGTGGGCGCCTGTCCCATCGGTCACTGGCCTCCAGCACGGTGGCCCTCCTAGCCAGGAAGGAGGGAGCCCGACTCCTGGGGCCCTTGCCCCATCGGCCTGGCCCCCAGCCCCCCATGATTCAGATCTCAGCCAAAGTGTCAGAGATTCTACTTTTCCCCGAAAGTTCCCTTGTGGCACCGCGTACCTCGTCTCCCTTGAACTTTGTGTTCACGTGTGTGGTGGTTTCACCTCCCTACTCCCCGAGAGGCTTTATCCTCCAGGGGACAAGGCCCTCTCCATGTCCGCTGCCTTGGCCCTGCATCTAGCACAGAGTAGGTGCTCACTAACAGTCGGTGGGGTGAATAAACGAACAGAGATAAAAGCCCTGATCGTCAGAAGCGCCCGTTCTAATGGAGCATCTAATGTGTACTGGGCACTGCAAGAGGAGCCCTGCGTGGTGTGCAGCCAGGTGGCCCTAACCTTGTCCCTCTAAACACCACTGGTCTGAAAGAGGCAATTGTGTGCCTTCTTTTTAAAGATGAAGTCAGGAGAAAAAGAAAACAGGAGAGAGCTTGGTCGAGGACGTACTGTGTGCAGGAGACATTGCCAGGTGGTTTCATACGCTCTCATTTTAGCCTTGCAGCTCCTTAGAAGAGGTGCTGTTCCCATTTTTCTGAGGTGCAAACTGAGCCCCAGAGGGGTCTAGTAACTTGCCTGAGGGCACACAGCTTTGCACACCGCAGAACAGCTCACTGTATTTCGCCACTCCCTACATCCCCAGCAGTTCCTAAATTTCAAATTATCCCCCCTTTTAATGGATCTGGGCTCCACAGTCCAGGTAGGGCCGTGGTTACAAACTACAGCCCCACAGCCAGATTCAGCCTGCAGCCTACTTTTGTAAATAAAGCTTTCGGGGGGAACACAGCCATGCCCATTTTTCACATAGCGTCTCTAGCTGTGTCTTCGCACTGTGAGGACAGAGTTGAGTAGTTGTGACAGAGACCCTGTGGCCTGCAGAGCCCTAAAATATTTACTATCTCCCCTTTTACAGAAAAGGTTTACAGCCCCTAGGGCTTGTGAGATGGCTGCGCTTCTTTTGTCTAAAGCCACGGGTGGCTAATTCCTCCCACATAACCCCCCTTTCTCAGAGAACTACAATTCTAGAGGCATCATAACCCCACCCACATCCTCCCGGCTAGAGCCCTCTGCTTAAGAATCCCCAGCTCGGGCTTCCCTGGTGGCGCAGTGGTTAAGAATCCGCCTGCCAATGCAGGGGACACGGGTTCGAGCCCTGGTCCGGGAAGATCCCACATGCCGCGGAGCAACTAAGCCCGTGCGGCACAACTACTGAGCCTGTGCTCTAGAGCCCGCGAGCCACAACTACTGAAGCCCACATGCCACAACTACTGAAGCCCACGCGCCTAGAGCCCATGCCCTGCAACAAGAGAAGCCACCACAACGAGAAGCCCATGCACCGCAACGAAGAGTAGCCCCCGCTTGCCGCAACTAGAGAAAGCCCATGCGCAGCAACAAAGACCCAACGCAGCCAAAAATAAATAAATACATTTATTTAAAAAAAAGAAGAATCCCCAGCTCTTCCTGGAACAGAGGCTGCAGTGCCTTGCTTCCCACTTCATTCATTCACTCACTCAATTCTCCATTGATCATCTAATTATCCAGCCTTACTCAGTACTGAGGACAAAGCAGCAAACAGAAGAGAAGGTGCCTGCCCTCATGGAGCTAGTATTTGAGTAGGAGAGATAAATGATTTAAAAAAAAAAAAAGGTAATAATGAGAAAGTTATGATGATCGCAAGCCCTGTGGAGGAAATGCAAAAAGATAATATCATACACTCGGGGGTGTGAAGAGGGAGGAGAGATTCCAAATGTGGTGGTTGGAACAAGTCTTTCCGAGGAGTCAGTGTTTTTGTGTGATTCAAAGAAGCCAGCCAGCCCAGGATCTGGGAGGAAATCATTCCAAGCAGAGGGAGCCGCAGGTGCAAAGGCCCTGGGGCAGAAGCATGCTCATGACAGGCCACTGTGACTAGAGAATGAGTCCAGGGTGGAGAGTGGTTGGAAACAAAGCTGCAGAGGCCAGAAGGGCTTCCTGGTGGGGTCTTGTGGGGTGGGGCAGGGAGCCTGGCGTTTATTCAAGATACAGTGGGAAATCCCTCAAAGATTTAAAAAGAGGAGCGCCATGGCCTGATTTACACTCCATACCTCATCCTCGCTGCTACATGGGGCGTGCATTGTAGGGGAGCAAGAATACAGAGTAAGAGTCCCACTATAGTCGTCCCAGCAAGCCAAGGCGGTAGTCTGAGCAGGGACGGAGACAGGAGGGGTGGAAAGAAGCCAGTGGATTGAGCATATGTGGTAAAAGTAGAGCTGGCCAGACTTCTGGGAGGCAGGAGGGAAATTAAGGCCAGTACAGAGATCTTTGCTCAGAGCGAGCCACTCGAAGGATGGTGGTGCTGCGTGACGATGAGGCCCTGGAAGCTGGGAAGAGCGGGTGGGGGTGGGAGTGATCCGGCCGCATGGGGTTTGAGGCACCTATTAGGACTCCCCATGGGATGTCAAGCAGATAGATCTCTGAGTTGGGAGCTCAGGAGTGAAGTCTGGGCTGAGATATAAATTTGGAAGTCATCAGCATACAGATGATATTTAAAGCCTGCAACAGTTCGCCAACGCCCCCCCCCCCACCATAACTTAATCATTCACAGGACGGCACATTTTCAAAAGACTGGGGACCAGGAGAGCCCATTATCCCCGTGCCAGCCCTTACAAATATGCCTCGTTGATCTTGGCCCTGAAAACATAATCATCGGGCTTTAAAAATCACAGTCAGGAAAGTTCAAGCAAGTATGTCAAGTCACAGAGTTTATTATTCAAAATATCCCTCTGCCATGGACCTTTCCAGCTACCTGGAGACAGAAGGTTCCTATAGGCTGCCCTCGCCTCGTTTTTATTCCTCCATTTGGGTGCATCGCATTCCCTCCTTAAGGCTTTGCTGTGGCAGCCCTTCCTCCAGAGGTGTCAGAGGCTCCAGCAGAAGGCAGGTGAGGGAGGACTGTCCCGGATTGCCACAAAGGGTCCTGACAGCGGAAAGGTCACTGTGGGCACCCAGGGCCACCCAGGAGGTGTTGCGCCCGCGCCCCCTTGGAAGTGGATGCCCGCCCCTGTACAGGGTGCTGAATTTGTTCTTCCTCCTGCTCCCAGCCCTGTTGGTGGGCAGCAGCAGGAGAGAGGTTGAAACTGGCTGGGAGACCCATTCTTTCTCACATGCCCCAGGCCACCCCAGCTGATGCAGGCAGAATCGAGAGAAGAAAAATCAGGAAGCAGGAGTCAAGGTGGCTCCTTGGTGGCAACTGCTAGCAATGGTGCAAATGGCTGAGCTGTGGCCAGGGAGCCAGGTTCAGAGAGCCGACTGTTTCTCCCTGCAGAGGTGCTAGGGAGGCTGGGGGGCCCTGGAGCAAGCTGGAGCAGGTGTCCTTGTCCTCCAGGTCACCCCCTCCCCCTCCTCCCTCCTTCCACCCCCCCACTCCCCGAGCCTCTTTGAGTGGTGTTTTGGAAATATTTCCAAGCGCTTCGGCAATATCCTGCACACTCTCTCCCCCTTCCCCCGGGAGCGGCTGTCCGTGCGGGGAAGGTACTTGCTCCCAATCCAGCTAAATTGTTATTGACTTGTGTTCTCTGCGTTCTGCAAACATTTCACTCGGCTGTCGCCAGTGAGGCCAGGAATCCCTGCTAGGGCTAACGGGGAAACCAGCTGTGCCGGGCCATTTCTCCTGCTCTTCCTCATCGATCATGGAATTAAACTGACAGAAGGAGAATTTCAGAGCAACTTGGGAGGGGAAGGGGCTGGGCCCGGATTGGATGAGGGTTCGGGGACCTGGGGACCAGAGTGCTGGAAATAGGGTCAGGAGGAGGGTGGACTTGCCTTCAGGGTTGTGGCTGGTGACAGGGGGTGGCCGGGTTTGTTTCTGAACTGTAGGCTGGCCCAGGCCTGAGAAGCCCAAGGAAAACACACAGACGAGGAGGTTTTTATTACTGCTTCATGACCACAAGTGAAACCAGTGGGGTTTTGTAGCCAGAGAGGAGAGAGAAAGTAAATCAGAGGCTGCACTGGTGAGCTGTCGGCTGAGATCACAGATCTTTATTTTGCCTAGAAGATAAGGGGGAGAAAAAGCGTTGTGGTTTTTTTTTTAAATTAATTGTCACTATTTTGCTAACAGAGGATTTGACCTGAAAGTCAAGATTCTGGCCTCTCTTGAAACATCAGGTCTGACCACCCCAGGTCCTACATTCATTCACATAGAGTAGCTGGGGTCGAGTTACATGGGCTTTTTTTTTTCTTCTTCTTCTTTTGCCGCAGTCCGCAGCCCTCCCTATAGTCACCCACCCAGACCGTTTAACTCCATCACTTTCGCACTTATCCTAGCGCAGACAGCATTCCACCTTGGCCCCTCAAGACGATGTTACTGATTCTTTCCTTTTAGCCTCTACTCCCAACCCAGGGCCTTTGCCAAGAGGAAAGGGACAGACAGGTAGTTAATGTCGACCAACCTCCTAGAAATAGGAAGATCCCTCCAGGCCCAAGACAGGAGAGTCGGGGGTGGGAGGAGCGGTGGGGGGCGCCTTCCAGCCTCTCCTGGTTTCTTTTTCTTTTGTCCTCTGCAATGAGTCACCTTCCCCTGGACACTCCCCTGCCTCCCTGGCCCGCACAGGCCGCTCCAGCACCTGTAACTAATGCAAACACATGCAGGACCAAGCCCCAGAGCCCCCAGGCTTGGTGGCCCCACGGCCCTACCAGGGGCTGAATCCACGATAATCCAGGCCGGGCACCTTCACCAGCCCTGGTGGACGGAGAGCCGCCAGCCCGGCTGCCTGGAACTCCTGTGCGCCCTGGATGCCCAGAGCAGAGAGCAAGATCAACCTGCCGGGCGGCACCGGGGCTTCCTGCTTCACAGGAGCCAGAGTCCTTAGCGCTGTGATTCACAACGGCTGTAGTCACGGCCGTCTCAGTAGCCAGTGCCCACCCCAGGCCATTTGCATCAGAACCTCTGGGGGTAGGGTCCAGGTATCTGAGGTTTTCCAGATGATTCTGTCAGGCCGTGGGTTGGGAACCAATAGCTTCTTGAAAACATGGCTGATGTAGGCACTGGGCCGCTGCCATGTGGCCTGAGTCTGTTTTACGCCTTTCCTGTTGAGAAGTTCCTTCTGAGGAGTCTGGGCTGGCGTCTCCCCCTGCAGGGCGGGCAGCTGAGCCACGGGACCACAGACGTCGCTGTGGGGTGACAGGAAGACCCTGGGACCAGCCTGATCTGCGCTCAAGGCCCCATTCGGGGGAGTCTTCCCCAAGCCCTAGAACAGCTGCTTATGCATCTGGAAAACGGGACAGTAATATCACCTGGCTTGTGGGAGACCTGTGAGTCCACACCCAGCCCATGCCTGGAGCCCAAAGAAGCTGGGCTCAAAGCCCGAGGACGCAGGGTTCTCTGCCTTCATGTTCGGTCGGCCCCGGCTCAGCCTGCTAGGTTCCCAGTTTCCTGAGTACCGCCCGCTCTCTGGGTGTCTTTGGATGACACCTGCGTTGTTACTTTTAACATGACTCAACGCCTCTGTGTGCCTGGCACTGGGCTGTGTGCATCCAAGCCTTATCTGTTGACTCTTCTTGTGGCGGGCACTACTGCCATGCCCTTTCTACAGATAGCAACTCGAGTAGATCAGACGGCCTGGGGCCAGTGAGTGACAGAGCTCAGAGCCCAGCTCTGCCCGCCCTGGGACCCCAGCATGGCCTCCGTGGCTGCTGGTTCAGTTTCTCCTTTGGCGGCTGTATCCCTAGCACCAGGCCTGGCACAGAGTATATATTCAATGACTGTTTGCTGTGAATGACTGAAGGCTGAAACCCTCAAGGCCTGAGATCAGGAGAGCAGGCACTGTCCCCAGTTAACAAACAGGAACACTGAGGAATGGAGTTAAGAGGTTCCCTTAAATCCTTGAGGTGGCAGAGGTGGGCCTGGGGCCCAGTCTCCCGTCTGCCAGCCCCGAGCAGGGGCTTTCGGATCACACCTGGTTGTTGGGGGACCAGCTATGTTCTGAAAAGGCACATCCATGAAACAGCCTCCTGGTACCGAGAAAGGGCCACTCGTTTGGTCTTAGGAGCCGGGCTGATCCTCTCTCTAAAGAGTGCCCTTTATTCTGTGATCATCGAGTGTGCGCCTGCTGTAAACAGAGCCCTGGGAGGCAGACCCGTCGGGGTATCTGAGGCTTTTGCCCATGGGGGCTGCCAGTCTGGAGCCTGGGAGGCAGGGGGACCCAGGAGCAGGCAGCCTCACACGCCAGGCCAGCCCTCAGGGTGCCGGCCCCTTGCAAGACCCACATCCTGTGTCTCCAGCACCGTAATGTCCCCAAGGGTGGGGACTGCAGGTTGCTTGTGCCCCCCGATGGCCTGGGGCAGCAGGCCACTGAGTCCGAAGGCTGTGGTGGCTTGTCCCAACCTGGAATCCCGCCCTCCGCTCTCAACCCTAACCTCCTTCCTCTCCTGCCCTCGAGGGACAGACCGGAGAGAGGGGCACACCTGCTCCCCCTCCGCCCTCCCCCCCCAGCCTGTTGGAGTCACCTCAGGTACGGTTTTAACAGGGGAAACCTGCTACACGGGCCTGCACTTAACAGTTTGCCAAGGCCTCGCCTGCCCTTTGTCTCGGGGAGTAGCAAGCTCGGGACCTCCAGGAACAGGCAGAAAACACCCAAATAAACGAGACCTCCCATCTCCAGGGGCAACTGGCACACACCCCATTCGTTATCCTTAGGTGGGGACATGGGCCCAGTGTGGCCAGATCAGCCAGTTTCAAGAGAAACTAGAAGTGGAGATTCTTGTGTAGCCTTTCTTGTTTTTACATATTAGTTACTAAGTTTTTTTTTTAACGTTCCGTGATGTCAGCAAATCCAGATGCCCTTCAGTGGGCCTGCCAAATGAGGCCCTGCATCATCCCATTTGGTCACCTATAGACAATGGTGTCTTAGCTTGGGTTCCCTGGAAGCAGCCCCTGACCAGCTAGGAGGGGAGCCAGTTTGGGGGATGCAGTGAGCAGGCCCCACTGTACAGCCCACAGGGACCCCTGAGAGCCGTGTGGCACCTGCCTCAGAACTGTCCCCCAGAGTCGAGGGAGCTGGGACATTTCTCCAGGGGGCTTAAATCCCCAACACTTCCAGCCTACCCTGTGCCAGGGCCACGCGTGCCCTTGTGGCCAGAGAAAGCTCCCGGCCCTCCAGGCGGGGAGCTATGAATATGTCCCAGAGCTGCCCGCTAACGCTGCAGGTGACCGTCAGGAGGGGGCACCCACCACGGCCGCTGCATCTGTCAAGGGCTGGTACCGCCATCCCCATTTTATGGAGGAGGGAAGTGACCTGCCCACGCACTCTCAGTAACAGTACCCATTAACGACAGTAAGGGCGGTCACTTTCCCCCGTGTCTCCTGCGTGCCGGGCGCTGTCATAAAGGCCTTCAGCGTCTGTGCCCTTCTGAGGCTCTTCAGTACCCCAGGAGCTCGGTGCTCTTCAGTACCCCAGGAGCTGGGCGCTCTTCAGTACCCCAGGAGCTGGGCGCTCTTCAGTACCCCAGGAGCTCGGTGCTCTTCAGTACCCCAGGAGCTGGGCGCTCTTCAGTACCCCAGGAGCTCGGCGCTCTTCAGTACCCCAGGAGCTGGGCGCTCTTCAGTACCCCAGGAGCTGGGCGCTCTTCAGTACCCCAGGAGCTGGGCGCTCTTCAGTACCCCAGGAGCTGGGCGCTCTTCAGTACCCCAGGAGCTGGGCGCTCTTCAGTACCCCAGGAGCTGGGCGCTCTTCAGTACCCCAGGAGCTCGGTGCTCTTCAGTACCCCAGGAGCTCGGTGCTCTTCAGTACCCCAGGAGCTCGGTGCTCTTCAGTACCCCAGGAGCTCGGTGCTCTTCAGTACCCCAGGAGCTCGGTGCTCTTCAGTACCCCAGGAGCTCGGTGCTCTTCAGTACCCCAGGAGCTCGGTGCTCTTCAGTACCCCAGGAGCTGGGCGCTCTTCAGTAACTGCCGAGACTGAGCACAGAGAGGGGAGGCCTCGGCCCCAGGTGGCTCAGCCGGGGGGCAGCAGGCTTCCCTCCGATCCGGGCAGCCTGGCTACTGCCGGCCACGCCATCAACTCCGAGCCCGGCCGCCCCGGCCAGTCACACCTGCCTCCTCTCAGGGTTGCTTTCAGGATCCCCTCCTCCCCGACCAGCCCTGAAGCTCTGCCCTGTCCTCCCGACAGCCGCCCCCCTCCACCTGCCTGCCCGTGCCTTGCGTGCAGGGCGACAGCGCCAGCCAGGGATGGGAGAGAGACGCGGGCTGGCGTTCTGTCAAGGAATTAATTGAAAAATAAAATCATTAGATGGGAACTCCAGAAATGCAAAATGGTGGCTGGAGAGTGGGGAGGGGGGCGGGGGCAGGACTGGGGGGTTGCTGGGGGACGGCTGAGCTTTTTGTCAAGTTAATTTCTTGGGTGTTGATGTTTGGTGACATTCACTTGTTGTTTATCTCCGGGTGCAGCTGTAATACTGAAAGAGAACGCACAGCTTGTTTCGTTTATTTATTTTACACCTTTCTCCGGTTCTGCATTATGTTTGTTCGGTGAAAACCCACTGAGGCTTTTGATGTCGGGGAAATGGGATTTCAGCAGCTGTTCCCGGCAAGCAGGGCACTCCGCGTGCGGGAGGGGCCGGCGGGGGGTGCTGGGTGTTGTCTGGTGGGAACTCGGGGCCCGACGTGTCCTCTGGGGGGCGGGGCGGCGCTGGGGGCCCGGCCTGAGCCAGATACACCAGGCCCCAGGATACCAAGCCCTTGGGGCGCCAGGCTCCATGCGTGAACTCGCTGATCCTCGCCGCCGCCCCGGGAGGTCGCGTCTCCACCCTCAATGTACAGACAGGCAGCTAAGACCCAGAGAGTACAAGTGACCTGCCCAAGGTCACCGAGCGTTAAGTGGCAGAGCTGGGACCTCAGATTGTCTGACTTCCAGGGGTCATGGAGTCAGCTGGTCGCTAACGACTTGCCTGCCCCTCACCCCACAGCCATCAGTGGAGACCCCTGTGCCTCTCTGGTTTCCAGCTGGAGGAGGGGGGATCGTACCTGCTTTGGCCTTGACCAACCAAATCACTTCATTCATTTACTGGACAACCATTTATTGATCACCTACTGTGTACCAGTCTTCCTGTGACAGCCCCTGCCCTGCTGGCGCTCCCTGGCCTAATGGCAGAGGGACACATTAAATCAACACCTCTGATGTGAACAACAGTAACAAAGATGGTGGTCTCAGCACCGTCCTGGAGCCCTAACCACGTGCTGGCGTTGCTTCTCTCTCCTCAGTGCTCACCACAGCCCCAGGAGGTAGGCATTCCTAGTCGCCCCATTTTACAGATAAGGAAACTGAGGCCCAGAAGGGCTAAGTCTGCTGCTCGCAGCCTCACAGCCAGTCCATGCTTGGGCTGTGGGGTCAGTGCCCACTGTTCCTGAGCACTGTTACGATAGGTGCTGCGGACAAGTCAGGGGGCTCTGAAGGGCTTTTGCAGGAAGAAGGAGCCCTCACCTCCCGGAGAGTCAGGACGGTAGCAGAAGGCAGCCACAGAGAAGGGAGGGTGGCGGAACAGCCCCGTCCCCCCACGTTATACATAAGGGGTTGAATCTCGGACAGGGCACGTGCCCTGCCCAAGGTCACCCAGCTCGGGAACGGTCAAAGCCAGACGCGGTGGCCACACGCCCTGTCACCACAGGGTCCTGCGTGATCTTGGCCCTGCCCCCAGGCAGGGCCCCTCGGGAGATGCCACAGAGCACAACACAGAGCATGCATGGGTTGCAGACTGGACCGTCTGAGGTGGAATCCGGGGGCTGCCACGTGTTAGCTCGGGGTGGGGGGGGTGCGCCTCGGGTGTGTATGCTTCTCTGCACCTCCGTTTTCCCACCCGTGAAATGGGGGTGATGACACCAGCCTCCGGAGGGTTTATGAAACTAAGGTGAGACACCACTTGTAAAGTGCCCGTCCTGTGTGTGTTTCCTCTTCCAGCTATGTCCCCCCCCTCTGGGCCTCAGTTTCCCCAGTCTCGGTGCCTCTCTTCCCGCCACTCCATTTGTTTGTTTTCTATCCCGACAACTGCAGTTTTACTTTTTAAAAGTTACCCACATTGGTGCCCCTTTTTATTCATTCACTCAGTCATTCATTCATCCATTCTTATGTTCAACAAATGATGACAGAGCACCTACTGTGTGCCGCGCCCTGGGACAGTATCTCCCAGTCTGGCTCACAGTCTGGTGGAGCCAGGCGAGCGGTGCTCGGGATGTTCAGATGGCAGAGAGGCCCTCGGAGCTGGCCAGGCCGCTAGTGACCCTGGGCCGTGCTTCTCTGAAAGGTCCCCCGGGTGGGCTGGTGCCCGAGGGGTGCCCTGTGCTGGCCACTGGGGGCACCGGGAGTTCAAGCCCCAGTCACCGCCTGCAGGATGCTCCTGGGCCAGCTGGGTAAGAACCACCCGTGTGCCTGGCACCTGCCCCCTTGCCAGTCTCAGAGTCATGGTCAAGCCGTGGGAAAGAACACCAATTCTGCCAAGGTGAAAGCGGCGGCTGCCACCGTCGTGGCTCCTGCTCCTCTGGCCACCCCCTCGGGCCCCAGGCCGTCCCAGGAGAACAGGGACCCGCCGTCCCGGGAGCTCAGACCTATCCCCATCGTCAGCCTCTGGGAGGGGGGCGTCAGTGACAGGCCCGCAGGTCCTATTTTGCTGCCCTTCTATTTCCCGGCTCCTACTACCTGCCCAAAGATTCAATTTCCAGAGACCGTTACGCACCTCCGGCAATTATTTGGAAACCCAGAGGGGGCGGCGGGGGCGAAGGAAGCAGGTGTCCGCCCCAGCCCGTCTTGTCCCCCCTCCCTCCTCATGACTAACGACGTGGTGATGATGGCCTGAGGCTCCGGCCGGGCGGGCCTCCCACCCCTTCCTCACCCTCCCCGAGGGGCCAGCCCCTCCGCGTCCCCCGTTTCTGCCCCATTCGCTCATCCCCTCGTTCAACAGCTGCTCACGGGCACCCACTAGGTGCCAGGCAGTGTGCTAAGGCAGGGGACACGGCCGTGAACGGGATAGCTCTGTCCGCAAACGAAGAAGCGCCCGCCGTGTGGTGAGAAGCGCTGTGGAGCGAGGAGGGGTTGGAGAGCGGGGGGACCTGTAGACAGTGGCCAGGGGAGTCCCTCTGGGGAGGGGGCGTGGGAGCAGGGCTGTCTGGGTGGGCGCGCACTTCGCGGGCCTGGGAGGGGCCGGCCCAGGCAGTGCCTCGAGAGTACCACGCAGAGCTCCCGGAGCAGAGCGGGAACGCCTGTCCTGGAAGGATCCCTCGGGCTGCTGTCAGGGGGGGAATAGGTGGCCCTGAGGGTGAGGGCGGAAGCAGAGTCCGCTGAGAAGGTGGGAGTGCTCGGGTCAGGCAGGTAGCTGTGGAGAAGAGGAGAAGGGTCAGTGTCCGGGTCAGGTTCTTAGGAATGAGATGGAGAAATAGCCTCAAAGAGGCCAAGTCACTTGTCCAAGACCACCTGGCAGAGACCCAAGATGCTCCATCTTGAGGGCGAGCGTTGGGCTGGGCTGTGGGGAGACCCGCTGCCTGCAGGAGCCCCAGACCCAGTGAGGAGCTGGCAGCTAAGGATCACGGTGGCAATGTGTCCCACCCGGAGGACTTCACAGAGGAGGTGTTGTTTGAACCAGGGAAGGAGAGGCTATTGGGACAGCATCCAACAGCTGCCTCAAAACAAGGCCAGCGTTATCTGGGGGTGAGGCTGACCATGAATGAGTGGTTAGACTAGCAGAGGGACTGACAGAGTCAATCTAAGCCCAGAGCCTACCCCCTCCCACCCCCCACCCCATTCCCTTCCTGGAGGGCCAGGGGGACCAGCACACCTCCCCCCCTCCACCCTTTGTCTCCCTGGCAATCTCTGGGCAGCACCTGCGACATTTATGAAAAGAGGAAAGACGGTGGGCTTTGGTGTGTCTTGGGTCCTGGTTTCACCACTTCCTAGCTGAGTGACCTTAGACTTACGTGTCTGTGCTTCAGTGCTCTCACCTGTGAGAGGTAATAATAATACCTACCCATGGGATTGTTGAGAAGATAAGAGCCATAGCACGGAGCAGATAATCAATAGTGTTTGGCACCCAGGGGACATATATTTTGCCGAACCCACCATGCCCTTTCACACTGTGCATCTACATCCCCTTCCCCGTCTCCTCACAGAGAACTCCTCTGCATTCTTCAAAGCCCAGGTCAAATAGCCCTTCTTCTGTAAAGCCACCTCTAATTGTTATTCCCTCCATGCCTCCTCTGGAGTCCTTGAGCATCTAGTCACCCAGCATTTACTAAACACCTACTGTATGCCAGCCACCTACTATACCATTAAGAGTCTGCGACTCCAAGAGAACAGGAACTTGTTTCCCAAGCCCTGCCCTCTCTTGACTTGACCTCTGGAGGTTTTGGCTCCCCCTACATCAGGCAGAGATTCGCTATCTCTGACCTGCCGGGAAGGGCCTTCTTCTCTGCTTTCCTCGGTGGGTGGAAGATGGGCAGGGGTGGCCGACAGGGCCGGGAGAGAGGCTGCCCCCTGGTGAAGTAGAGACTGACCCTCCTTGTTTCTCTGTCTCCCGCTCTGCGCTGTCTTCCCCTTTCTCATACCTCCTTTGATCCTCCTTCCCCCCATTTCTTGTCTTTGCTTATTTCTTCTGTCTCATCTCTCTCCCCCCCGTGTCTGTACCTGCTCTCCCACCTCCCACCCCTTCCCTCTGTTCTGTTCCTGAATCCCCTCCCCCCGGCTCCTTTTTTGTTCTTCCCTTCCCTCTCCCTCTCTGTCATCTCTCTCTTCCTGCCTCCCAACCCTCTCGGCTGTTCTTTTCTCCTCTCTTGCCATCTGGGCTCCCACAGAACCCCCGAAGAAAAAGCGGTCTGTGGTGTTGGACGAGATCCTGGAGCAGCTGGAAGACAGTGAGAACGACGGCGAGGAGCAGACCCTTCAGCTGTGAGCTGGCACCGAGGGTACGTGGCTCCAGAGCCCTGGGGACGGGGCACAGCCGCTCCAGCTCTGCGCCCCCTCCCACGGCGGCTGGGAGGGCCGCACCGCCCTCCACTGGTCCAAGGTCGGAGGGGACGATGGCCTCAGCCCCCTGCACAGGCATCTTGGGCCCCAGACACTGACTGCGCCTGCTCTGTGCCCGGCACTGCAGGGCCAGAGAACAGGCGCAGGATGCCACTGTGCCGGGCAGTCCCTCGTGGCAGCACGAGGATCTGGAAGTGGCAGAAACCACCGAGCCCTGCGTCCAGCCCAGCCATTGGCAGTTCCCGCACGAGTTCCCCCTCTTGCTCCTCCTCCCAGCAACCCTGAGATGCAGGCAGGGCCCCACCGTGCCGGTGCGAAGGTCGGGGTGCAGAGGGACTTGAGGGCTTTCACCGGGGTGCGCAGCTACATGGGCGCAAGGACCCTCGGGCCCCACTGCTCACGAGCCTGGAGTACTCACCAGGCTGAAGGCAGCTCTCCGGAGTTGGGCTGTTTGGGCATGAAGCCCCGCTCCACCCGGCACAGACTGGGGACCCCTGCCAAGTCAGCTCACCTCCCTGGGCCCAGCCTCCTCCTCGCTAACTGGTTCCCACCTCAGAGGGCTTTAGCGAGAAAGAAATGTAATGATCATGAAGAACGCCAGGAACAGTGCTGAGCGTGTAAGGCGGGTTCCAGAAGCTTCTGTTCTTGCTCCCCCCTCCAGGGCTGCTAAGCTGGAGTTCCCGCCTCCGTCTCTCCACGGGACTGCTCACAGCCTGGGGCGTGGCCTCTGTCCTGCCCCTTCCTCGCCACTTGGGACCATGAGCCCTGGTTTAGTCACCAGAGCATCTTCCGTCCACGCTGACCATGGGGCCACTCCCGAAGCACCAGGCTCCAAACCCAGACACTGGCTCATTGGTTGAGCCCGGCTGCGTCACTAACGGCAGACGCCCTCTACCCACAGGCTGCGGACCCTGTGAAACGCAAACAGGTCCCCAGCCCTGGCAAGCAGTGTCCCAAGGCTCATCCCAGACCTGGGGTACCCACACCTACTCCCGCCTGGAGATTCCCACCCAGCGCGCACCGGGAGGGGGATGGTAGAGAGGAAAGAGCTATAACCCCTCTGCCCTCGGTCTGAATCCCAGCCCAGCCATCCCCAGCTGTGTGACTGCACCAGCGAGGTCCCCTCTGACCCTCAGCTTCTCTTTCTATAAAATGGGGGTGATCTTGTACCTACCTCAGGGACGGTGCTTGGACTACATCAGTCAATCCAAGTAAAGCCCAGAGCAAGCACTTGTCAGCGTTTTTGTTTCCTTCTTCATTTGGGGCAGCTGGGAGCCCCGAGTGAGAGCCCAGGGATCTTCTGACTTGCTGTGTAAAATTCGGTCTGTGTATTTTTCTGGGAGGAGGCTTCAGTCCACATCAAGCCGTTTTCGGAGTGGCCTGGAATCCAAGCAAGACCACACAGCGCTGACAGCCCTGCAAGGCTGAGCGTGTCCCCAGTTCCCTGGGGGGCAGGTGCTTCCTAATCCATCCTAGGTCATCCCTGGGACATAATGGAAGCAAAAGACACAGACCCAGCGTGGCTCATTCCCAGCTTTTATAGTGAGGTGTCTCCCCGACATCAGACCACAGAGCCTGCGTGGGGTCCCTCGGGTGACCGGGCTCCCAAGTTTCCGTGGGTCCCAGGGATGACAGGGCTGGGGTCCACCCCCTCCCTCCCCACTGCTTGCCCCATTAAGGGCCATGTGGATTCTTCTGGTTAGATAAGATTGCAGACCCGTGGGCCTGGCACGGAGGGAGGCGACATTGGCACCGACTTCACTGAAGGTACTAGAATGTCCCCAGATCGGAATTCACCACCTCCTGGTGTTGCCATGCCAGCTCGGGCTCTGCGTTCAGACCATTCTGGGTCCCTGGTAACATCCACCACTCACCAGCCTTGTGAGCGTGGGCCAGTGACTTAACCTTCGATTCCTCAGTCTCCTCATCTTTAAAATGGGTTGGTGCTAACGGCGCCTCCATATGGCAGGGGTATTGTGAGGCCCAGAGAGCTTCAGGCACCTGCAGGATGTGAATCTGACCCCAGGGCCTCGGGTCTTTCTTGACCTTCATGCTTTACTGTCTTCCCTGTGTCCAAAAGAAAAAGCAAGCAAGCCGCAGCCTGAGCCCAGAGAAAGCTCGGGACCAGCAGAGGAGCGAGGGGGTCGTGAAGCTGACGGCCTGAGGGAGCAGCAGGAGGGAAAACCACCAGCCACTCAGCCAGCTGCGCTCAGGGAGACTGTGGCCCCTTCCCTCCTGCCTGCCCGTCCCAGCCTGGCGTCTGTACCCCCAACCCTGGGGACTTACTGTCTGGGGTGGAAGGGCCCCTGCAGAAGCAAATAGAAGCAGTCGCTTCAACTCCCCTAGAGATCTGGGGGGGGTATCCCGTCCCCCCACCTTCGTGCCACACCTGGCTCTCACCAACGCCCACGGCAGACTCCACGCTCCCTCAGGAGCACTGCATTCTCCACGTGCAGCCATGAGCTGGATCATGGGGGGTGTAGTTTAAATCCCTTCGGCCCTGCCCCCCCGTGCACACTTGGAGTAAAACCACACTCTTCACCACGGACGAGCAAGAAGGCCCTGCCTCCCCTGCCCCTGCCCCTCACTTACTGCGCTCCGGCCTCTACAGCAAGTCCCACCCCAGGGCCTTTGCGCTTGCTCTTTCCTCTGCCTGGGGCACCCTGCCCCCGCTTTCTTCCTGTTTCCTTCCCCCACCTCCACCAGCCACTCTGAGATCTTAGTTTAAGCTTCCCTCCCTTCCTCAGAGAGATAGCCCCGTCCACCTTATGGAAAGTAGCCACATTCCGTTCCTCTCCTTGCCCAGCCCCTGCCCCCATGTCCCTCCTCAGCCGATCCTGTCCCTGGTCCTTTCAGGCACAGCACCTGGCGCAGGGGATGGCCTGGAGGTTGAACAAGTGTCTCAGTAATCCTGAGCCCTGTCCCCACCCCTTTGAAGGTAACTCTTTAAACAGGAACTACTAAAGCTCTCATCATTTTTATTATCATAATCATCATCGTCATTATTATTGGTATTCTGGAATAAAAAGTATAGCTAGGTAATAATAAAATAAAGCCAGGTCTTTAGCCTGGCCCAGAGGAGGGCGCGTCTTTCCCCCTTTGAGGGAGAGGGATGGCGTGAAAGCGTTTCAGAAGAAAAGCATCCACCCAATGTGTGCCGGGTGAACTGGGGAGACTCCGGGCTTGGAGCCAAGGCCCTGGGGAGATTGACGGTCACTGTTGTCACCAGAGCAGTGGGGCACGGGGGGAGCTTTCAGGGAGGGGGCTTCAGGTGAGTTTGAATGATGATGGGACATCAGAGGTCCCAAACCACCAGAAGACGTAGGAGAGAAATTCCAGAAATAAAGCAACGGAGGTCGCACCTGAGGAAGGATGAGCATTCTGAGGTGGGTCATAGTGGAAAGGAGCCCGTGTATCCAGGAAGGCAGCCTGGAGGGGGTGACCTCTGCCCAGCAGCCTCCGAGCAGGCCAAGCAGAGACGTGGTTTACCCAGTTGCTCCTCATACAAAGTCAAAGCCAGACTCAGGATGGGCCCACGGTTGCCGTGGTGCAGTTGGGAAATAAGTGAGCCCCTCCCCCAGAAACGACTGGTGTTGCTGTGCTTACTCCTAACCCTTTCCATCCTGGGGTTACCCGTGGGCACCAATGCCATTGCCACAGAAGACTGGAAGCCAGGTTCGGGCCCTTGTGTCAGCGCTTGTAGGCCATTCCACAGACCCTCAGCCATCGTGTGATCCCAGGGTGTGAGGTCTGCCCCCTTCCTCCTGGGAAACGCGAGCTGGCATCCTCCGGCCAGTTTGCATGCTCTGCAGGGGCTGGTGTGGAGGATCACAGGACTGGAGTGAGCCCAGGTCCCAGCAGAAGCACCTTGACCCTGGGAGGGCGCCAGGCATCTTACAGTGTCTCAGAAAGGAAAGGGGGGGAACGGCACAGGCCAGAGGCAGAGGGTGGCGGAGTTAAGTCCTCAAAGCCAACGGCTAATCCTCACCCCCAATCATTCATTCATTCGTCCGTCGAACACTAGGCATCCCTCTGCACTTGGCACTGTGCTGGGTGCCAGGAATGCAGGCACAGAAACCCTGGATCCACACGGGAGTTTGTCTCCTGGGCTTGAAGACCCGAGAATCAGGCAGAAGACAAGTTCGAGCGGCCTTTGCCCCCGTGTTTTTCCTCCTTTCCTTTTACCGCCTCCTTGGGCTCTTTTGTCTTTTGTGGCAGGGCCCGTCCCTCCCAGCACCCGTCTGTGCTCTGCAGCAGCTAGGAAAGGATTAGTGCAAGCCGAGCATGCAGGCGTTGGTGAACAGAGCCGAGTTTGGTTTCAACATCTAATTCAATTTGTTCTGCCGAGATTGAAATATGAAATGGTTGCCAGTCAAACGTTCAAAGGACGGCGAAGGGAGAGTGAGCGCCTGCTGAAATTTGAATTTTAATGAAAATGACTTTAACCCTTTGGTACACCTTGCAGAAATGGAACGTGCGCTCCCTTCCCACAAAAAAGCCTCTGGTTCTCTTTGCTGAGCTTCACTAATAATATGCGATCATTTTTTCCAGCAGTATTAATAATAACACATTAGTAGAATCCTGGCTTAATAATAAATTTGTTCTCCCATCTTGCCCAGCTGCTGAAATAGGCACCTTCCCCTAACTGACTTTTCCAAACCCTACACCAGACAAGCCAGGCCCCCCTGTTGGATGCCCTCGTAACACCTAAGCGCGTCCCTGGCCCCTGTCACAGCTGTAAATGGTCTGTGTCGTGGTTTCGTGTCTGTCCTCCCTCCTGGGGTTGTCAGCCCCGGGAGGGCAGGCTCCGTGCCTGTTCCGTGTGCACCGCATCTCCTGTGCCTCTCGGGTAGGAAGTGCTTGGTAAATATGTGATGAAGGAACGAATGCCACTTTGTCCTCCCAGCAGCTGTGGGAGGTAAGTTTACAAGATGTACAGAAGTGGAGCCTCCAAGGGACAGGCGACGTTCCCAGGTGACACGGCACAAGGGGCTGCCCCCGGGACTCGCGCCCAGCTCCAGCTAGCAGGAAGCCCGAGTTCCAACCCGCCCCAAGCTCTCCTGCCCGGGGCGGCGGGGCAGCACGTGCTCACAGGAGAGCCTGGCCCCACTCGGGGCCTTAATGCACACCCTCCTCTCCTCACCCCTGTGCCACGGGCTGCGCTGCTGTCCCCATTTTACAGATGAGGAGCTTGAGGCTCAGGAAGGAAGGCCGGCGTGTACCGGAACACAAAATCTAACCTCAGGGTGGCTTGAATGAAAGGCATCCAGTCATTTTTCCCCTGATGAGGCTTTTCCTGCTCAGCACCTACTTACCATGAACTCCTAACATGCTGTTTGGTTTTGTTTTTAATACCATCGAATGCCGTCAATCCCCAGTGCACGGGCGCATGTTGGGGCTCAGTGGAGCTGTGGAGGGCACCAGGGTAGAGCGTGGGGGTGATGGGGTACCCCCGAGACCCCCGGAGGACGGTCACCTCCCGAAGGCAGAGCCTGTGGCCTCATCCCCGGGGGCTCCTGTTGCTGCAGAGCCCAAGGAGAGGTCTGAACCCGAAACACCTGGGCGCGTGCATCCCAAGATGTTTGCTCTGGCGGCTGTGCACTAGCCCCAGCCCTGGGTGCTGGGAGGGACACTCCCGGGTCCCCAGGAGCCAACAGTGGGATGTGGGGAGACAGACAGCAAGCAGATGTTTTCTCCTCTGGTGCTACTGAGGCTGCTTTCTGTACGGGGTGTCCGGAGGGACCGAGGAAGGACTCCCCAAGGAGGAGGCGTGGGAGCAGAGCGGGAGGGAAGGGACGGAGGGGCAGCGGGAGCGAGGGCCCTGGACTGGGAAGACCACTGCGCAGGCTCAGCTTGGCTGCCGAGCCCAGCGCCCGGGGAGGAGGGCAGGGCCCCTGCCGTAATCCAGGGGAGGTGTGGCGGCTTCAACCAGCGGAGGAGGTGACAGGCGGCCAGGTCCCAGATGTATTGAAGGTGGAGCCCAGGGGACAGACTAGAGGTCTGGCTGTGGGCTGCGCGGCGCCATGGTTTGGGGCCTTAGCCCCGGGGAGACAGAAGTCAGCATGTGCTGAGACAGGCCACGTGCAGGAGCTGGCCCAGAGGGGAACCAGGAGTTGGGTTTTTAACGCGTTCAGTTGGAGAGAGCCATCAGGTGGAGATGGAGAGCTTCCCGGAGGATGTGTGTCTCCAGGAGAGAGGGCTGGACCAAAGGTGTAACAGGAAATCATCTGTTTTTCTTTAGGAAATCTAAGAAGCAGCGTGGAGGCTCACAGCCCCGTGCAGGCAGAGCCGGGATGTCCTCGCTCAAAGCTCACCAGTTCCCAGTTCATTTTGAAGCCACTTTTAGGTGGTTCCAAACTCTCTTGACCACAGGACCCGTTTTCCAAGCAAAAGTCTTATGCAGAACCCCAATGTAGAAAACAGAGAAAGTAGAACCGCTCTATTCAAAGTCAGAGTGTAAGTTCCCCCCACGTGTTCATCCTCCCCGTCAGGAGTTGGTTGGAAAACCACTGATGTAAACATGTCTCATGAAGCATGGAGTGCAGGCTTCCGTGGTACACGAGATGATTTTAGGCAGCCCATAAACTTTATTTTTTTTAATTTTTAACTTATGGGTTTATTTTCACATGTATGTTACAATTGGAAATATACAGCTAGCTCATCAAGCCAATGGTTTTGCCAAGTTCTAAGGAGGAGGTAAAAAAATAGTGAATTTGTATAAAGAAAATTATTAAGAACATGAATGTGATACAAAGAAGTGGTAAAGGGAATTCCCTGGCTGTCCAGTGGTTAGGACCCCACGCTTTCACTGCCGAGAGCCTGGGTTCAATCCCTGGTCAGGGAACTAAGATCCTGCAAGCCACACAGCTTGGCTAAAAAAAAAAAAAAGTGGTAAAGAAGGGACATGAGTGATCTAATCTGGGGGCTGGTAGGCTGCGGACCTGTGGACCAGGTCAAGCTGCTGCCTGTTTGTATAAATAAAGTTTTATTGGCACACAGCCACGCCCATTGGTTTACAGATGGTCTAGGCTGCCCTCCTGCTGCAGCAGCAGAGCTGAGTAGTTAAAACAGAGACTGTATGGCCTGCAAGCCCAAAATATTTACCGTCTGGCTCTTAACATCAAGTTTGCCAATCCCTGATATAAAGCAAGCCCCTCTAATCTTATAGCTCAGAAAGCCAGAGCCAGAGAGGGCGGGTGGCTTCCCCAAGGTCACACCGTGGCATTGCTCCCCATTCTGTGCCCTTCCTATCCTGCCACCTCTGCCCAGACCCAGCCAGGCTCCCTGGGCCAGAATCCCAGCTCTGCCACTTACCTGCAGCATGACCTTGAGCTTGCCGCTCGACCTCTCTGTGCCTGGGTGTCCTCATCTGTGAACTGAGAACTACAGCCATATGACTCCTGGAGTTGTGAGGATCAAGTCAGTACAGTATGGTCCCTGCCATGCAGCAAGCACCGTACAAGCGTTCGCCGTAGTTACCCCATTCCCCAGCATAAGGCGTGCCCCCTGGGCCCCGGCAGGCTCTCGCCATCACCCACCACCCAGCACGAGCCCTGAGCCCAGGGCCTTCTGGCTCAGCAGCAAAATAAGAGGGGCCCTGCAATCTAATTAGAGCATTGCCAGAAGCCAGGGCTGCGTCCCCTCCAGCTTCTTTAATAGACCCCACTTCCCCTTAATTGCAGCTTTCATGAAAACGATCCACTGGGGCTACAGTGCCCCATCCTTGGGCTCAGGCCAACAGCAAACATTTCTCTGTAGTCGTGCAGATTTCTGGATGGCAGCTGCTCCTGCCTTCCCTAGGGACTGTCAAGAGCCCTCCCTTCTCCTGGACCCCCAAAAAAGATGCCAGGCGATAATACCACCGCCACCTCGCATGTCTGTGTGTCGCCCCACAGTTTACAAGGCGCTCTCGCAGGGTTGAGTCTCAGCTGCGACAAGGCAGAGGCTGTCGCTCTCGTTGCCCAGGTGAGGAAACTGAGGCTTGAGGACTGAAGTGAGCCGCGCACGGCTAATACTCCAGGAAGGTGCTGGAACAAGGCAGGTCCCCTTGCCTCCAGGCATCCTCACTGGCCACCGCCCCACAGTCAAAGTTTTGGCTGCTTGGGAGAAGGAAGGACGCTTGAGGAGTGGTGGGCCACATAAGACATAGCCTAAAACACTCGTTCCTTTAATGATTCTCGAACTGTATTTCCCAGAGGAGCTGGCATGTGGGTCCAGAGCCCTTAAGCCCCTCCCCCTCCAGTATTTCTATTCTTGGGTTCAGTTGCCCAGCCCTCAGAGAATAAGCATCTCTGACCGCAACAGTTTTGAGCTGGGAGATCTTTTGTTGACTCTGAAATGCTAGCCAGCTTCTTTACCTGGTGCTCAACCAAAGAACAGCAGCAAGCTAGAGATACAGCCAGCTGTGGTGGCCTTGCAGACAGACGGTGTGTTAGAGTGTGTTTCCCCTGCTGTGACAGACCCCAAAATCAGTGGTTTCAAGAGGATGGAGGCTGACTTCTCTCACGTGACACTGGGAAGGTGAGCAGCCTCGCTCTGACAGGGCACTGCACAGTGGCAGGGCCCCGGCTGCCTCTGAATCACACGGCCAGGAGGGCTCTCTCTGTGCAGGACCCGGCCAGCAGGAGGACACAGCCTGGGCCATCTCATGTCACTTCTGCCCGCATCTCTTTGGCCAGGACAGAGTCACATGGTCAAACCTGCCTTCAAGGAACACTGGGAAATAGTCTTTCTCCTGGGAGGCCGTCGGCCCATTGAGACACGGGGGTCCTCGTGCTGCAGGAAGCAGGACAGGGAGTGTGGGAATCAGCCCGGCGTCTTCATGGGGCGTTGTCAAGATCAATTTCACTGGCCCTGATTTTCACTTTTTGAGCTGACTGTAGAACTCAACCCCACATGAGCACCATTCAAAGATCTAAAAATATGATGCTTCCATGGATTCTTTTTTTAAATTTTTATTGGAGTACAGTTGCTTTACAATCTGGTGTTAGTTTCTACTGTACAGCAAAGTTAATCAGCTATACGTATACATATATGCCCTCTCTTTTGGATTCCCTTCCCATTTAGGTCACAGAGCATTGAGTAGAGTTCCCTGTGCTATACGGTAGGTTCTCATTAGTTATCTATTTTATACAAAGTATCAATAGTATATGTATGTCAATCCCAATCTCCCAATTCATCCCACCCTCCCCCTTTCCCCCTTGGTATCCCTACGTTTGTTCTCTACGTCTGTCTCTATTTCTGCTTTGTAAATAAGATCGTCTATACCAATTTTTTCAGATTCCATATATATGCGTTAATATACAATGTTTGTTTTTCTGACTGACTTCACTCTGTATGACAGTCTCTAGGTCCCTCCACGTCTCTACAAACGACCCAATTTCGTTCCTTTTTGTGGCTCAGTAATATTCCATTGCACACACATACCACATCTTTCCATGGATTCTTAACCCAAGAATTTGGATAACGGGTTTAAGACCCAAGCACTAGGTGTCAATGAAAAACCCCAGAGAAGCGTGTGACTCTTGTTGCTTACACACAGCTTACACGCGAAGACAGGTTTGCTTACTGCCCCGTTGGCCAAAGCAAGTCACATGGTGGAGCTCAAAGTCAGCAAGGGTGGGGATTAGCAAAATGCACGGACGTGGTGGTGGAGGGGGTGAAAAGCGGGCCGTGAGAGCAGTCGGTATCCCACACACGACATACCCAGCACCCATCCCTTCCCTTGGGGACCATCTTAGTGCCAGCGCCCATCTGTGGCCTGGGTGACCGGGACACCTCGTCTCCCACTTCCCCCACCGTTTCCCGCCTTCTCATCCTTCGTGTCTTGACACCACTGGCTGTGAGCAGTGCCCCCTGGCCACCCAAGACTCGGGTGCCCTCCCTCTGAGCCTCTCAGGGTTGTCGCTGCCACGGTGCTTCCTCATGGCACAGAGTGTGTGTGCTCTGTCCCCAGAGGAAGCCTTCGAGGGCTTGTCCACAAGGGGGGGGGGGAGGGGCGCCCACTAAGCGTTTGCTGGAACCCAGGTCGCCCCTAGTCCGACCTCGGGAGAAGCAGGCCATCCAGAGACTCTTTACTGCCAAACCCAGGAAAGTTCTAGTCAGGCAGGTGAGCCCAGACTCCGAGATGAATCCTCTCTCTTCCGGAGCGTTCGCGCTGCCAAGGGACCCAGATGGCGCTCATCAAGCCCCCGGGTGTCACTGGGCCAGCGAGTTAATATCCTCCTGCTGGAAGTTTCTGTGCTCTTTGCCCTCTGATCGTCACAGCCAGGTGTGCCCCAGAGCTGCCCAGAGGTCACTGACAGATTCCCTCCGGCCGGGCAGCCTCCACACCAATCCTCCTCGAGGAAGGGGAGCCGGCCCCTCCCCACAGTGCCCCGAGCACCCAGTACGTGGACGTGGTTCCCATCCCCGGCCCGCCCCCCTTTTTATTTATTTTTTATTTTTTTATTTTTTTAAAATTTGTTTTTTTAATAGCTACTTTATTTATTTATTTATTTATGGCTGTGTTGGGTCTTCGTTTCTGTGCGAGGGCTTTCTCTAGTTGCGGCGAGCGGGGGCCACTCTTCATTGCGGTGCGCGGGCCTCTCACTATCGCGGCCTCTCTTGTTGCGGAGCACAGGCTCCAGACGCGCAGGCTCAGTAGTTGTGGCTCACGGGCCCAGTTGCTCCGTGGCATGTGGGATCTTCCCAGACCAGGGCTCAAACCCGTGTCCCCTGCATTGGCAGGCAGATTCTCAACCACTGCGCCACCAGGGAAACCCACCCCTTTTTAAAAAAAGCCCTCGGGTTTCAAAACAAAAAACAAAAAAACGTTCATTCTGGTTCCCAAGACTCAGTCCGTTCAAACCTTGTTTTCTCTGGGAAATGTTTGAATTTCGAAATCGGAGTTTGGATTTAGCCTCATTTCTCTGCATACTGACCCCTCTCCAATCCCTAGGCCTCCCTGCCCTGGCCTTCGAAGCCAGGAATCAGGGACGGGCACACCACCTCGTCTCATTTTGCAGGGGTGGGCTTGTAAAGCAGCTGCTGCTTGTTCCTGCTTGAAGAGGCCAGACTTGAACTTCCAAGCGTCTGGAAAGCAGTCCCAGTTTCCGCATCTCTCTTCTGTTCAGCTGGGTATCTGATCTGCGAAGAAGCATATAGACAGATCTATGCTTTCAGCCCCCACTCAGCAAAGCGGTTTTTCAGAATGGAGAGGGGTTTGCATGTTCTCTGAGCTGATCGTCAATATTTACTTACACAGCATCTTGCCTGGAGCAAAAGCCCCCGGACCCTCAAGACACGGTACTTGCCAGAAACCCAAGCCCTTGGGGGTGAGAGGTTAAGTTCCTCCCTTTAACCCTGAAGCACAGGCTTGAGAATCACACCAGCCTAGATTCTGCTTCCTAGGTTCCTGAATCTGTGCATCTGCTCCCTCTGCAAACAGAGAATAAAATCCCTCCCAGGGGGTTTCAAGCCCAGGGGAGATGTGGGCTGAGCCACAGCCCAGGGCCTAGTCCGGGGAAAGCACTTTACCATGCATCCCACCAAGTTTTACTGAATGCTACCCTGTGCCAGGCGCCAGATGGTGAGCCAGGGGTACAAGACTAGGTCCCCATGGAACTCAACCCCAAACACCAGAAAACAAGATTGCAGACCGGAATGCCCCTGCAGTGTGTGTGCGCGCGGGCATAGTGCAGTGCACCAGGAGAATAATGCTGGGGGGCCTGACTCAGATGGGGGTGCTGGGGAGGCACCTCTCGGAAGTGATGTCCCAGCTGCAGGGGGAGGGGGTAGCTAGGCGGAGAGGAAGAGGAGGTCCAGGTGGGAGGAACGGCCGTGCAAGGGTGGAGCAGTGGGAACTGGGGCGGCCGTCTGCTGGCCTCCCTCCGCCCCAGCCCCGGCCCCTCCTCCCCGCCACCATCCGGGCTGGAAAACCCTGCTGGCACCTCCCGGTCCCGGCCACTGCTGGGCATGGACGGCCGTCAGCCGGGGACCGCCGCTGTGTGCCGGGGCCACTCAGGTCCCCGCGTCCTCAGAGCAGCCGCCTCCCCCAGGCAGAGTCACATGGCAGCTGACTGAGGTTTCAGATGTATCCACTCATGAATATCAATCAGGCCTGGTAATTCACAGTAAGTGGGCTCCAGATTGACTAATAAGCAAGGCTTTCACCCCAAACCAGGGCCGGGGAAGGAGAGTGGCAATGGCGTGCGGCGGCGGGCAGGTGTGGGCACGATGTGACCGGAATTGGGAAACCTGAAGGCAGGGCTGCAGATGGCAAGGTGGCCCGTGGCCACTCGCTCCCACAAGGGGCTGCCAGACGGCTTGGGGAGCAGGGGTCCCCTCACAGCAGCCAGCGCCCTCGGGGGAGCTGGGGGCAGGCTCTGGGCCCGGGACACAGAGCACACGGAAGGGGCTGGGAGAGGGGATGCAGCCTTTCAGGGATGCTGGCACCCACCCTGGCGTCTGGCTGGCATTGAGGGTTTGGGACCCCAAACCCGGCCACTCTGAGGGAGAGGAGGTTAGCCTCTCCCTCAGGGATCTCCTGACCACAGTTACGGGGGTCCAGCCAGAGACCCCAGGAGGGACCGGTTGCCTGGGGCAGACCATCCCAGGAGGACCAACCCCCTCGTCACCAAGTGAGGAAGAGCTGGTCCTGGGAGTTGCAGGCACTTCCCGTGGATGACAAGCTCACTAACCCTCCCCGCAGCCTGAGGTCAGGGAATCTGAATCATGCACAGCTGGGTGGGAAAAGCCAGACTGCTGGGTAGAAATCCCGGCTCCACCGCTTACGACAAGCTCTGTGACCTCAGGACCAAGTGGCCTGGCTTTCTGTGCCTCGGTCTCCTCTTCTGTAAAATGGGGATGACAGGAACGCCCACGTCAGAGGATTCAGTGAGCGGGCCTGGGTGGCTGATCACCGGCTGTGTGACTCAGGCTAGACACTGCACCTCTCGGAGCCGGCGCCCCGTCCGTAGGCTGAAAGAGACATAAAGCCCCTGGCACACCGTGGGCCTTGGGGGAGGGTCCTTCCTGCCTTCTCTTGGCCTCCCCCACTGTGGGCTTGGTTCATCCACCATCCTAAGTGACCGTAATCACCACTGCTCTAACCACGGATTAACTTACTTAATCCTTCACCTCCCCACGAGATGGGCACCATTATCACCATCCTCATCTCCACTGAGGAAGCAGAAACCCAGAGAGGTTAGGTGCTTTGCCCAAGACCACACAGCTCCAGGGTCAGCTGGGGTCGGAAGCAGGCGGCCAACTCCGGGCTGTGCTCTTCACCTCCAGGCTGCGTCCCCTCTACTCCCCACCCCGTCCTGACCCTCCGTGTCTGCCTCTGCCTGGAAACACAGCCCCACCCATTTGAGGAAGCCTGGCAAGGCTCTGAACCACCCTTTCTGCCCGTTCCTGTGAGCTGGAAGCTCCCCTCCAGCCAGGCTGCTGGCAGCCAGAGCCTGTCCCTTTTCCTCTCGCACCTGGAGGAGTGTTTGGACTCTTAACCGGAGCTCGCGGGGCGTCTGCAGAGACTACATCCTACTGCATCCTTGACTTTCCTGGTGTGGTGCCGCCTTGGTGCCACAGTCCCTAATTATTAGGACGAAACCCGTTCCGAGAAGCAGCATCCGCCCCCCGACCCCGTCCTCCCCGTGGGGGTGGGTGCAGCATCTGTGTTCAGACGCCCAGAGAGGACCCGCGCTGTGTCTCCAAAGGCAGTCCGTTCTGTCAGGGATGGAGGTCGACCCAGAGCAAGGACTTGAGTAATCGGGGGCCCACATTAGAAGACCCTGAGCCCTCCAGGCACACCTGCGACAGTCTCAGGGCTGGGGTCTGCGTCCTCATGACTCAGCCATCTTTCTCTGAGAGCTAAGTTCTGGCCCTGGGGATTCAACGATAAAATGAAGTCCAGTGATCCATGGCTGAATACTCACCACAGCCTTGCAACCCACAGGCACTGCTCTTTCCCCCCATTTTTCAGTTGGGGAAACTGAGGCTCGAGGCTATGCCGGGGACAGCCCCAGAGTCTCCCAGCTCCAAAGAGGCTGGGGTGTTCCTGCTGGGTCTCCCTGACGTTCATCCCCAAGCCCCAGACCGCCAGCCGAGGCCTTTGAGAGAGAGTGCACGCGTTTATTCATTCAGCAGAATGTTGACTGGCACCTTCCCTGGGCCGGGTCCCGGGGTCCATGGGGAAGAGGGCAGACACAGCCCCTGCCCCTCGGGGCCCGCAGGCTGGGCAGGAGCAGACAGTTCAGGCTGTGGCAGCCTGAGACTGCTGAGATGGGGGGGACGCTCCAGGGGCACTGGGGAGGTTCCCAGCTCTGATGAGGCATGCGTGTCTGTGTGTCTTTTGTGCAAAGGACAGGGAAGCCATGCACATGCGGTTCTGGGTCGTCCGGAGCTTAGCCTCGGCTTCAGAAGGCTATGCGGCCAGCGCAAGCCACCACCTCTTTTGCCCAGACAGCAGCAAAGACACGCATTCAGGGTCCTCCAGGCCCCTCCCCACTACACCGGCTCTTTCTCTGATTCAGGGCAACAAACCAGTAGTTTTAAAAACCATAGCCTCTGTGACCCAGGGAGGCAAAGAGGTCGGCTGCCTTCATCACAAACAAAGCCTGGGTCCATCCTCGAAGTGCCTGTAATGTCAGGCAGAGAGAAGGGCTGGAAATCAGAGCACGGAGATGGCACTGGAAGTGGAGGGGGGGGAACACCTTCACATGGGCTCAGGGACGGTCCCACTGATGAGGGGACAGTCACCTACCATCCCTGGGTCCTCGTGAGGATCAGCTGAGCCGAAGCTCACCAGGGGCCTCAGCTTAGCGCCTGGCATGTAGTAAGTGCTCAATAAACGGCAGCTCCTTGGGGGTGATCAGCGTTGTTTGCCTTACGATTCTCCGTCCCACTGATTCTTAAGCAGATGCCGGGTCAGCTCCAAACTCCCCAGTCGAAACTACAAAGATGGGTGATATTAACGAGGGGCCGTGGGGACTAGTTGAGCCAACTTGCTGCTGCTGCTAATTTTCATCTGCATCTCAAGTGGGCCTCCGGGCCTCCGAGCTGCAGGGGAGCCTGGCGTGGATTTGGTGGGTGCCGCAGGCACCTGCGTCCTGGTCCAGGGGCTTGCAGTTATCCCTGCTCCGTGGAGTGGTGAGGGTTGGCCATCGGAGCTCGGGAAGCCCAGCCCACTGCCTCCCATGAAACACTGGGTGGTTTCTCATTTTCCCCTTGAGCAGTTTCACAGCCCAGTTAAACCTGCAGCAAAGGCTCGCTGAGATGGAGACCCAGACCCAGGAAAGGAGGTGGGTGAGAGGAATAAATACACCCTGCATGGTGCCCTGCCCCTGCAAACAACAAATGAGAAATAACCATGAAGAGCTCAAGGGAGAAAGTGATTTACAGATCCCAGCCCTGGCCCCTCCCTGGACCCAATATGAGCCAAATACATAAATATCCCCAGCATATAGATTCCACTTTGGACATTTATTTTGCAAACCAGGCTGCAGGCTATACAAAGACACCCTGTTTCAGCTCTTTTAAAGCAGAGGTTTGCCCCCTGGCTTATACCCCTAAAGTGTGGTTCAGCTGCAGAATTCTTTTGCTAATTGGGATACTCTTTAAGCGGCCAGCCAGAGTCTGACCATCTTTTGTTTATCAGGGCTGTGTTGGACTTGGAAGTGCTTCTGTTGAGAACCTCCCCTGAGCCAGATTCTTAAGAATAACACCTGTCTGTACCGTGTGAGTGGGGCTCATGTGCCCATTGTCCAGATGCGGAAACAGAGGTCCAGAGAGATGGAGTACCTTCTCCAGGGTTACACGGCTCAGAAACAGCAGAGTCAGCCTTCAGGGCTCAGGATCTGTCTGGTTCCAAAGCCAGTGCTCTTTCCAAAAACTAGCCTGATGGGCAGGAGCAGTGAGGGAGAGAGGGGTCGCTCTGCACCCATCATCTCGAAAAGGGTCTCCTTTTCAGGCTGGTCTGGGGTCCAGGCAGTTCCAGGCCAGCCGCCATCCTGATAGCGTCATTTTACCTTCCGGCTCACTGGTCCCCTTTGTAGCTCGCTTTCAATCAGCGCGAGCAGCTGAAATGAGATCCCCCGGCAAGTGCCGGCCCGGGCCCACAGGCAGGCCGGACGCCACATATGGGCATCTCCAGGTGCTTTCCCTCCCCTTAGGACCCAAATCAGATTTGAGCAGGGACTGTCCAGTCTGGGCTGCACCAAGCCTGGCTTCGTGGGGCCCCAAAGCATCCAAGGCTTCGGGGGCCCAGCCCCGCCGTATCCCTGCCTACCTTCGTCCCAGTCTCCAGGCTCGTGATAATTCTCAGAACAGAATCGTCCAGCTCGGGCCTTGGGGCTTGGCCTTGCAGGCCCTCTGGTGAGCATTCCGTGCCTTCGTTTCCTCCAAGAGGTCTTTCCTTCCATCACCATATAAAGTAGGGTCCCCAGACACGCTCTGATCCTCCTGACTCTGTTTCATTTTCTTCCTAGCACTTAACAGCCTCTGACGTGCTTTCTGTTGATTTGTTTATTATCCGTTCCTCCTCCCCATCAACTAGAATGTTCCCTGGGGGCCGGTGTGTCCTCTTGGTCACTGCCCAGTCCTCAGAGCCCAGCACAGCTCCTGGGACAAAGGCGGGCAGATACCGAGCGAAGGAATCGGTTTGGCAGGTACAGAGTGGGTTCTTCCTCCTTCAGTAAGGACGGCCCTGCCAGGCGAGTCTCAGCCCCACTTCACAGATGAGAAGACTAGGCCCCGGGGCCTGTCCAGGTGCAGAGAGTCACCGTTTCAACCTTCAGTGGTGGCCGGCCACAGGACGCTTTCCCCTCCATGAAGGAGGGATGTCCAACTCTTGGCAAGCTGCTGCTGCTTTCTGAAAGTGACAAAGGGGAATAAAATCAGTCAAGAAGTTGGAAAGTTGGGTCGGCCGACGTGGCTCTGAGCCCCGGGCGGGGCTGCAGCTGCTGTCTGCGCCGGAGCCGAGCGCCGCGGGGTCTTGGGGTTTGCTGGCAGACGGCCGGCTGAAGGCTCGCGCCTCGACTTAGTTAGAATGCAGCCGTTAGATCGCTCCCTCCTCTCTGATGGCAGCGAGTGATTGACACTTACAAATTACCCAGCCGAAAGTGTCGAGTCTTTGACCCCTGAGTAACATCTTTGGCAAGCCTGAGATTTGCCAGCATTTTGTCATCTAATTACTACAAATCCCTTGAAAATTCACTGGCTGGTGAATTTTTAATGCGGGGCAATTTCAATGTGATGCATTGCCCAGATGGGTTCTTGCGTTTCTCACCTCTCTCTCTCTCTCTCTCTTTCCCTCTCTCTCTCTCAGTCTTTCCTCTTCTCTCTCTCTCATGCTTACGCTCCATCCCTCTTTGCTTAACTTTAATAATCTCACAAACTTCTGAATGAGCTTGTAGCAAGACCCCAGCCTGAGTCTGGGCAGAGCTGTTGGAGGATGTGCTGTGTGCCCATCTGATCATGTCTGTGCTCTGTTCTTTGGAAATGGGCATAAGACTGATCAGCAGAAGAACATTTCAGGGCTTTCCTGGTGGTGCAGTGGTTGAGAATCCGCCTGCCAGTGCAGAGGACACGGGTTCGAGCCCTGGTCTGGGAAGATCCCACATGCCGCGGAGCAACTGGGCCCGTGAGCCACAACTACTGAGCCTGCGCGTCTAGAGCCCGTGCTCTGCAACAAGAGAGGTCACGATAGTGAGAGGCCCGCGCACCGCGATGAAGAGTGGCCCCCGCTTGCCGTAACTAGAGAAAGCCCTCGCACAGAAACGAAGCCCCAACACAGCCAAAAATAAATAAATAAATAAATAAACAAATAAATAAATTTATTAAAAAAGAGTGACTTAAAAAAAAAAAGAAGAAGAACATTTCATCCTTGCCTCCCAGGCAGCCTGTGGGTCTCTGCCTTCTCCCCCTCAGTTTCCCCAACTAGCACAAAAGACTAAGCCGCACAAATAAACCAGCCTCGTTTATGACACGCCGTGCAAGTGGTTACTTTCCCCGCGCAAAGGGGTTGGTGACTGTTCACAGGGTTGGTTACTTTCATGCTAAACCCTCGGGCAAAGCAAGTATTTCAGCACATTATTTTACTTCATTTCTTCCCCTCGTTCTTTAGATCCTCGGAGGATGGCACTCAGTGAGGCAGGGTAGAGATGCTGCCTTTTTGGAGCAGAGGAGAGGTTGTACCTTCCACTCCGGGTACCTGGACGGCCTCCTGCCTCCTCCGACCCCGAGGGGAAGCCCTACTTTCTCCATCCAAGCACCCCACTGACCCGCCCATGCTGCACAATGAACTTGGAACTCCAGCCCCCAGGATGCCAGCACTTAGGGCTTGCTCCCCACAGGAGCAAAACTGTCCTCAAACCACGAGTGAGAAATGGCCCCTGAATGGGAAATCCAGCTCTGTTCCCTCTCGGGGAGTCGCGCTCCCGTTCCTGCTCAGTTTTTAAATATTTCTTATTCTTTGCTTTTTCTTCACCTTTTCTCTGCATATCAGATTCTTATTTTTAATACAAAAACAAGAGGCCTTTTAAACTTCATCCCCAGAACAGCCCTCGGTGTTAGGTTTTCCGAGTTGACAACACGGAGGGTGAAAACCGCGGTCGCATCTGTGTTCTGGCTGCTGACCTCGTGGAGATAAGTCCCTTCCAGCCACCCCACCCGCCCTCCTTCCCCCTATTCAGGGAAACGAGGTTTTGCTTTTCAGCCCCATTTCTGGTTACATATGTACACGGCTGATAAAATATTCCACTTCACCCCTTCTCCCCATGGGACCTGCCGTCTTACGGGAAGAGGGTTTGTATGACAGCGACCGCGACAGCCCGCGTGTCGCCTGGAAACCGCAGTTGGGGCGGGGAGGCAGCTCTCTCCCTGCAGCTCCTCTTTATTGAGATTCCCTCTTCTGGTTCTGAGAACGGCCGTCGCTGGAGAATAAAAGCCCTGAGCCTCCTCCATGGGCTCCGGACAAGGCCCAGACGGTCACCCTCCCGTCCTTGAAAGGGGAGATATTGCCCAAGTCCCACCCGTTTGCTGCCACCTTCCCTGGACATCCCCTGGGGCCACCCAGACACGCAGAGAGGTCGGCTCTGCCCCGGCTATGGCTGCTCAGGGCTTCATCTCCCCTTTGCTGAATACCCTCGAAAGTTGGGGCCAGAGCAGAATCCGGGTGGCAACAGGTCCCGAAGAAGCAAACTTGGCTGGACGGAGGGGACCCAGCAACGGGAGAAGGGGCTGGGCATTGTGCACGGGGACGGGGATGTCACAGCCAGCGGAGGTCATCCAGGAAGGAAGGAGATGAAGAATGGTCTGGGCGTCCTCCCCAGAGGGCTCTGGATGGGATGTGACACCGCACTGAAGACACTGATCCCTGCTCCTCTCTCTGCTCGCTGGGTTCTCTCGCATCTCCCTTCACCTGTAACTCATGTTCTCAAATCCAGAGGCCAAAGCAGGGGCTGAGGGAGACATCCCCAAGCTTCTTTCTAACCTCCTTTTTCAAGAAGCATCAGCTCCCTTTGCTCTGCGTACACTGCAGCGGGGACTTTGCACCCAGCGTTCTGAAAGCTGCCCCCACAGGTCTGTGTCTGCAGAGCTCCTGCAGGCTGGATGCCGAGGGGCAGAGCCACAGATCCTGTGCAAAAAAAGAGCTTCGAATAGGGTGTGGGGTTACTGGAGGGGCAGAGTCTTCCAAAAGATTGGAAGAAGGTGCAGTTCCAATAAGAACGCAACCAGCATTTAATAAGCACCCACTCGGCGCCAGGCAGCATGGTGGCAAAGATGAGAGACGTGGTCTTGGTGTCGACAGGCTAAAGTTTAGTGGGAAAGACCTTTGCATGCAGATTATCTCTTAGAAGGGGAGCATCAAGGTGGGAGGTTGCCAGAGTGAAGGCAGGGCAGCTACAGTGGCCTTCATGGGCGAGGAACCACTCGCGCCTTGAGACCCCCTCTAAGGGGGGCTTGGCAATTTTCAGGCACAAAGGTGCCCACTTTCATTTTGTGTGAAATACAGCCCGGTGCCAATGCCGTGGTTCGATTACCACAAACTAGCAACACTGGGGCCACATAAAAAGAAACGCATTGGGGCTTAAAAATAAGAGAGCGCTGCAAATGATTAATTCTGTTAATCTGCCCACTGATGCGACCTGTCGTCCCCTTCGTGGTCCTCAAGATAGGAATGAAGCAAAAAGGCTGATGGGAAGTATGAGGGTGTCTTTATTATGCCTCAAAATTCCTCTACTTTTTTCTTGTTTTGTTTTATTTTGAAGTCTGTGTGTGGACCCACGTGGATGTGTTTGCATACACACATTTTACTCCTAACAAAACTGCTGTTATTTAAAGGTCTGGTTTTATTTGAACCACAGTCTCCACTTGACAGTATCTGCCAACAGTTCTGAAACTATCGACTTTTTTCCCCTCCTTTTCACTTATTCATTCAACAAATATTTCTTGGGAGCCTGGCACTGTGGTTTGCACAGTGACATACTGCTAGGACAGGAAGTTCCGACGTCCCTAAGTCTCATGGGGAAACAGATGATAAAGGCAAATTGTACAAATACATGTATAATTTCACGTAAGGATAAGGGCTAGTGTAAGGGCCGACTTTGGTCTGGGAAGGCCACTCCGAGGAAGTGACATTTAAGCCAAGACTTGAAGATTGAAAAGAAACCACCCATGCATGATGGAAATGGAGGTGGGAGAGGCAGTATGTCAGGCAGAGAGACAAGTGAGTCCAAAGAAGCAGGGGCACCTTTCTTTGAGGACAGAAAGTTGGCCAGCATTCCTGGAACATAGTGGATGATGTCAAGAATGGACTCGAGAGATATTTAGAGGCAACTGTCGAGGACTCACCATTCATTCAAACAGGAAAGACATAAATGTTCCAACAGTGAAGCGTGGGAGGTGGGGTAGAAACAGGATGCAGCAGATGCTGTGGGATAAACGGTTGTTTTCAATCTCCTTCACCTGTGCTGCCCGCCACTTGCTTTCCCAACTCCCCCTGGCAGCTAGAGGCGTCTAAGAGACAGTTGTAAGCAATCAGACTTAAGCAGAAATCTGCTAGAAGCTTTGCAGGCAAGTTTTTGTTTTCCGGATAAAGAGTGAAACTGCAGCACCTGTCTTTTTGCCTTTAACTTGGATGTGATGCTTGGCACTGCAGCAGCCATTTTGCAACCTTGAGGGAAAGGCCAAGAGAATCACAAAGACAGGCAAGCCATTGAATCCACACTTCCCTCTAGATTTTTTCATTATATGAGAAGAATCGCCCCCATTCATTTAAGATATAGTTAGTTGGATTTTCTGTTATGTGTTGTCAAAACATCCCTGGGCTGGTACATGGAGTAAGGAATTGGGGCTGAAGAGAAGTGAATAACAATACGGGTGAGTCTGAGTTCAAAAGCAGCAGCCTTGAGATTCTAACATGGAGCACCAGGTGTGGAAGAGCCATGTTTGATGGTAAAATGAACCTACTGTTTCCTTGAGTATCTCTACCTCAAATACCATATTTATTGTGAAGGGCTAAGGGGAAATGAATCAAAATTGACATAGATCCTTTTTCTTTAAACATGTGATCCTTATTTTAGCTAAAAGCAAGTTTGGTGGACAGACGTCACCATTTGAGAAAGACTGCTTTCTGGGGTTTAATTCATGTGTTCACTGAACTTTGATGGAGAAAGAGCCAAAGGTGATAAAGAGTGAGCAAGGGGCTTCCTGGTGGCGCAGTGGTTGGGAATCTGCCTGCCAATGCAGGGGACACGGGTTTGAGCCCTGGTCTGGGAAGATCCCACATGCCGCGGAGCAACTAGGCCCGTGAGCCACAACTACTGAGCCTGCGCGTCTGGAGCCTGTGCTCCGCAACAAGAGAGGCCGCGATAGTGAGAGGCCCGCGCACCGCGATGAAGAGTGGCCCCCACTTGCCACAACTAGAGGAAGCCCTCGCACAGAAACGAAGACCCAACACAGCCAAAAATAAATAAATAAATATATAAAATTTTTTTTAAAAAGAGTGAGATAAAGAAGATTTTTCTGCACAAGCCCTGAAGAGGTCCTCGTGCTATTCCCTGAGTTTCTGGGTTTGAGGTACATTGTGACAATAAATGTGTGGAACAAGAAAGAAAAATTATGAGACTGTGCAAATTCTTTACACAATGTTAGAAGAAGAAAAAAAAACAACATTTATTCAGTGTTTTGTGTTCTCTCAAGAGGCCCACATAAATCCTTGTTAAGCGAAGGTATGCATTGAAATAGAAATCATACAGTAGCCACAAACTTCAGATTTCCTAAGGTTGAGGCCTCAGAAGTGCAATGGTTGAAAACACAGATGACACAGATGGGATGAATGTGGAGCCCTGGTTCCTAGAATCTGGCATCAGGGCCATCCTGATTCTACTCCCTTAATCAGGTCCCAGCTGAGGTCAAGGTCCAACTGGACCAAGAGAAGCCGTCGTGCCCCAGGGGGAGGAGACAATGCTGCAGCTCAGATGCTGAACTCACAGCTCTCTGCCTAAGCTTGTGGCACGTTGACATTCAATCAACAAACATGTGTTGAAGACCTACTATGTCCATACTGTCTTGGGTGCTGAAATTATCTGGGTGCAAAGGATTATGAACATAAAACGTGGATGTCGAGGTAGCTGCCAGAACTGAGAATCAAGAACATCGTAATGGCCACGTTCTCTGCTAGGAAGTGTGCTTTTAGCTGCCTCTCAACCAGGATGTGATCATTCCACGCCTGAAGTGGCATGAATGCTGAAAATCATTTTAAGATACAGTAGTTTGGAGGAAGTATCCCAGGGCCTTGGTGTTATTGAAAATACAAAGATTTCAGGGAAGAAGCTAGTAAACGTGCAGAAACCCCACGTACCTTGGACTCAGTTCTGTTTTCTGCCCTGCTCTGCTGCAACTCTGTCCTTTCTCCTGTTGCAGGGATGTGGCCACATAGTATTCTAAGTTCCTTTTCTGAGCACAAATGAACTGTTGGTTTACGAACATTTACCATCAAAAATTAGATTTGGGGGTGTAAGGTGAAGGAAGAAAGGAATAAGATACCATTTAAATCAGGACATAGACACAAAAGCATCTGTATAAGAATGCTCAGAGCAGCTTTGATTGCAGTAGCTAAAGACTGGAAACAACCCAAATGTCGATCAACAGTACAATGGGCAAATAAACTGTGGCATATTCACACAACTGAATACTTGTCAGCAATGAAAAAGAAACAAATGATGTACCCAACAGCACAGATAGTGTTCCACTGAGTGAAAGAGGCCAGACACAAAACGGCTGTTACTCCATTGGTCCAGAGTTCAAGGAGAGGCCAAACTAAGGGCTACTGATAGAAATCAGAACAGTGGCTCCCCTGGGGAGAGGGCGAGTGATGGAGGGACCCGAGGGAGGCTGCCGTGGGCTGGAGATGTTCTGTATCTTGATCGGGCTGGTGGTTACATGGGTGTTTACCTGGGTAAAAATTCATGGAAATGTGCATTTTAAGTTATATGTGCATTTTAATTTTTCTAGAAAAGGAAGACCATAGATTCACATGTGTGTCATCCAGTTATAAAGCCTGTTATGTGATTCATCCTGCACCTGCCTGCATATTAGGATTCCCTGGGGAGTTTCTTAGAAACACATGCCTTGACCCCCACCCCCAGGGATTCTGAAATAACTCCTCTGGGGCACTGGTGATGTTTCAAAGCTCCCCAGGTAATTTTGATGAGCAACCAGGGTTGAGAACTGCTGCTCTGGTGAGCCAATCCACAGCCACACATGGAGCTTCCAGCCTGGCCCTGGGACTTCCGTCTCAAGAACAGCCCTAGCCTCCCTCCGTCCAGATGTTTTCCATCTGTTCCAAGAGATAAGATATCAGAAATGATTGAAAGTTGGGATTGTCTCTAGTTCCAAAAAATCTCAAGCAAGAGGTCAGTACAGACCTCATGGAAGAAAAGGCTTTGTGGAAAAGATGGATCTCAAGTTAGATGGGTCAAACAAAAGCAGATGGATAGTGGAAGGACAAGCATTCCAGAGTGGAATGGCATGAACGGAGGCACAGAGGCAGACCAGCCTCAGTGTGAAGAGCACTACCCAACTCTCAGGGCCTAGTCCAGCTGGGAATCCTCTCCCTAGACTCTCCTCTGCCTTCTCCTCCCCTCACATGACCTCTGTACCTCCCTCGACTCACCTCCCTGCAGGGAGACTGTCCATTTTGCAAGCCTAACTCCTTCTTAAGCCACAAGCTCCCCAAATACCATGATTGACATATCCACTTTTGAACCACACACTTTCTGACCCAATTTCTTGGACAGAGAGGGAGAGAGGGATAAAGTTTCCAACAGGGAGCTGGGAAGTCAGGCTGAAAATGGTGTCAAATGGATCTGACCCAAAATCGCTCAGCTTGTAAGTGGTAGAAATTAACTCAGGATCAGATGCCGGACACCATCCGTTTGCCCAGATCTACTCTCCCCTGTTCTCCACCTGCTGTGTGCGTGGAAGGCTGGCATCAATGGACCCCCTTTCAGGCTCCCAGGTGTGTGTGGCCAGCAGGAGGCCCTGGAAGAAGATGAGAGGCAGAAGGAGAAAGAGATTGGGGTACAGATTCGCCAGCCCCCCTGCTGTGGGGTCACCATGACTGTCTCCCTCTGCCAGAGGCCACAGCTCCTGACCCGCACTTCTCTCCATCAGCTACAGCAAGGTTTCTCAGCGTTTGTTTTTTATCATCCTTCTCAGGAGACTTATTAGACATTTTTTCCCCCTAATCACTTCCCTTCCTCCCCCACGAGACTGTAATACCACAGATACACTGTAGGTCTGTTTCTATGTGCTGTGTGTGTATTTGTGCTTCATAAATCGAGTAAGATTCTCTCCATAAGAAGAGTAATAATAATACCCCCATAGAGTCCCAGAGCTCCATGTACATAATTTGAAAACTGAAATAATAGCTAATGTTTATGGAACACATCCTAAATGCATGGCACTGTTCTAAGCACATGACATTTATTGATTCATTATATTTTCCCTGCCATGTACAATCCAAAACTGTGCCCATTTTACAGATGAGCAAACAAATTCAGAGAGGTTAGGTAACTTACCTAAGGCCACACAGTAAGTGGCAGTGCTAGGTGAAGAACTCAGGGAGTTCTCTGCATGTGTGTGTGCATGTATCTGTGTGTCTGTGTGTCTGTGTGTGTCTGTGTCTGTGTACATTCTTATAATCATGATGTTTGAATGGAAAAGTCTGGAAAAATGGGCACTAAACCATAGGCAGTGGTTACTTACAGGCCTGAGAAAACAGATGGACCTTTACTTGTAATGCTTGAAATTTTCAATCAAAAAACAAATAGCGATTTTGAAAAACAAAGTCAATAATACTTTTCTTGCTGACCCGTGAGCAGGCCCTGAGTATGTGACCTTGTGTGTGCCTATGCATGTGTGTGTGTGTTGGGGCGGGGAGAGAAACTTCCAGAAAGCCACAAGCTGGGGGGAAAGTTGCCCAGGTCCCCGGCACCGTGACACTGGATTGCTAGGTGATGCCGTGGTGCTCACAGGTGACCAAGGGCCATGCTGTGTCCCCCTGACTTCCTCAAGGTCTGCACCCACATGGGGGGTGGGCACTGGGGTGCCCCCAGAAAAACCTGCACCTGCCTCAAGCCACTGGAACTTGCCGGAGCCATGGGCCTCACTCTCCGGGGTGCCCACAATCACCCTGCGAGTGTGAACACCCCCCCAGGTCCCCCAGAGTTCACAAGGCAGGAAATTCTCATTTTCACCCAGGAGACAGCCTGTCTGTCGGTTAGCTAGGAGCCTCCTTCTATTTTTTTTTTTTTCCTGAATGATAATTTCCCCCCTTTTTTTGTAGCTAAAAATCACCCAGGCTTGTCCAGACGAGAGGGCAGAAAATTATGCAGTGAAAGAGAAGGGAAGATAATTTCTCTGGGTCACAGGCATTCTCACTTGTCATCCGTCTGCAGGAGGAGAAGTGGAGGGTGGGGGAACCAGCCGGGATGCGAGGCCAGAGGATGAAAATGAAGGCTGGTCCAAATCCATCACTGTCTGCCTCAGCGCTCCCTCAGGGGATGAGCCGGGGGAGGGCGCAAGGGAGGGACGGGGGCTTTGGGCTCTGATCAAGGGGTCGGGAAGAGGGGGGGAAGGCTGCAGAGGGTGGGAGGGAGGGTAGCCTTGCTGTCCAAGCTGGACGGGCCCCCCCTTCCCCTCCTCAGGCCTCAATTTCCCCATCGAGAAAAGAGGGATAAGAACTCCCTACTCCACTCACCACCTGCACCCCTCACCCACACCGGAGATAACAGATGGGAACATTGTGGAGAAGCTGGACCATAAAAACACAAGATATGGGAGGTAACAGCATTGATGTTCACCAAAGGCAGATGAAGCCTGCAGGCTGGGGGTGCGAGGGAGTGGGTTCAAATCCCAGGGCCGTCCCAAGGAGGGCTTGGGCAAATCGCATCCCTGTCTGAGCCTCAGTTTCCTCATCTGTAAACTGGGGATAAGAACACGAGCCATCTCATACGGTTACTGAGAGGATGAAGTGAGACATATATAATGTGTCTGGCATATTGTAATCTCTCAATCATAATAACAACAGAAACGATAGAAAATTACAAGGGAACCACAAACAGTCGCCCACATTAACAATGGGTAATGCCTCAGGGTCTCGATTTCTCATGCATTAAAAAAAAAAAAAATGTTGGGCTTCCCTGGTGGCGCAGTGGTTGAGAATCTGCCTGCCAATGCAGGGGACATGGGTTCGAGCCCTGGTCCTGGAAGATCCCACATGCCACGGAGCAACTAGGTCCATGAGCCACAACTACTGAGCCTGCGCGTTGGAGCCTGTGCTCCACAACGGGAGAGGCCGCGACAGTGAGAGGCCAGCACACCGTGATGAAGAGTGGCCCCCGCTCGCCGCAACTGGAGAAAGCCCTCACACAGAAACGAAGACCCAACACAGCCAAAAATAAATAAATAAATAATAATTAAAAAAAGAAGAAGTCTCCGAAGCTTTTAAAGAGAAATACAGAATCTACAGTCAGACAAACTGGTTTTAGTTTTAGCTGTACCACCCACCGTGTGGCCCTGGGCAAGTCACTTTACTTCCATGGGCCTCAGTTTCCCCGTCTGCAAAGAGCAGGTTGTGATACCTCTCAGGGTCACCGGGAAGATTAGAAATACTCAGGGGGATGTGCCTAGTATAATCACGACCACGGGCCTACAAAAGTGCTGGCTCTCCGTCATTTCACATCATTTCCTCTCCTCCCCCTCCTCCCCCCACTCCTCCTCACCTCCCTCCTCCTCTCCCCCCTCCTCCTCTTTGATTTAAAAAAATCAAAACCCCCCGACTCTGACTTCTCTTCAAATCTTCAAGGTTATCATGTTCCTCCTGTCTCAGGGTTTTGGCATCTGCTGATTCCCCTGCCTAAAATGCTCTTCCATGCCCTCTTCACCTAATCAATGCCTCCTTATCCTTCAGACCTCAGCTCAGATGTCAGAAAACCTTTCTGGACAGCCTGCGTCTCCTGCCCTGATATTCTCCCTCATAGCATGTAGGGTTTGTGATTTGGTATCATCAACTCCTCCACTGGGTGGTAAGCCCCATGTTCATTTGTTGATTCATTCATACTATAGATATTGATTGAGGACCTACCATATGCCAGATTGAAATGGTTGGGAGGACCAGGAAGCAGGAAAAAGCTAGATTCTTACAAGGAAATAAGTGCAAGAAGGCAAACATGGCTGGATCGAAGTGAGGGAGGGAAGGAAAGAGCAGGAAGAGATGAGGTGCAGGGGGAGGTTGGATTTAATACAAAAGGCAAGGAGAAGCTGTATCAGTCAGCTACTGCTATAATAATGCTGCCAAACAAATCACCCCAACATTCAGTGGCTTGAAACAATAAGCATTAAGTATTGCTTCAGGAGTCTATGGGTCACGGTTCTGGCTTTCTCTGGGCTCTCTCATGCTTCTGTGGTCTGTGGTGGGTGCTGATGGAGGCTGGCCTCTCTTACATGTTTGAGGCTCAGCTGAGCTAGAATGGCTTCTGCTGGGAGGACCTGGCTCTCCCCCATATAGTCACTCCAGTAGCAGGTTAGCCTAGGCTCAGTCTCCAGGTGGTGGAGTCAGGGCTACGAGAGAGAGCTGAAGCTGCAAGGTCTCTTGAGGTCTAGGCTTGGAGCTGGTGTAGTGTAACTTCTGCAATAATCTCTTGGCCAAATCAAGCGTGGAAGCCAGTTTGGTCCACCATTTCTCTATCCCTGCAATAGCACAGTGCCAGGCATAGGTGAGGATCTCAGTCAATATTTGTGGGATGGACGGACAGGTGGAAGGATGATGGATGGATGCTCTTGGCCTTTGGCTGGGTCAGAATTAATGATGGGGGTGGGGTAGGGTGGTAAAATCCCTCAGCCTGGACAATTAGGAGCCCCAGCTCCCCTTCCCCAGGGCTGCAAAGAGGAGAGGCGACAACGTTCTTCCTCCCCAAGTTTAATTAAGTGATCTGCCTCCATGGGGCTAATCCTGTTATCGCTGCCCAGAGCTGACCACAGGGGCGGTGTAAAATGTCAGCTGTCTGGAGGGCCTGGTGGGACGCTGAAAGCCACTGGAATTTGGGGAGAGGCAGGGGGTGGAGCGGAAGCCAGAGCCCCCACGGGGGCAGAACGTCCGCTTTCCAGACACACACAAAGGGGCTAAGCTCACTTTCAATCCCATCCCAGGAGGAGGCTCAGAGGAGGAGGAGGGAGTTGGCTAAGAAGCTTCTGACTTGGGTGGACTTTGCTGTGGCTGCTGCCTATCCCAGGCGCCACATTCCAGAGGGGAAGCTTCCGGCCTCACATCCCCTCCTCTCCTAAAGAAGTGGGCACTCCCCTGTCTTGGACACACAGTTCTGGACAAGATGAGCTTAGGTTTGGATTCTATGTCAACCATTTCCTGTGTGGTCTTGGGCAAATTGCTTGACCTCTCTGAGCCTCCATTTTCTCATCTGTACAATGGGTGTGGTAATATCCATCTTCCAGGGTTAGTGAGAAGATTCAACGAAACACCTAGAACAGTGTCTTGCATGTAGTAGGTGCTCAGAAAATGCTGTGCAGAGGCTTCCTCCCACTGTTATGATCACACTTAACATGACGAATGGTTGTCTTTTGTCTCCCCTACCTATCCATGGGCTCCTTAGGAGCAAAGACTGTGTCTTAGACATACGGCCACCACCCTACTCCTTCAAGGCCACCTATCACCTCGCGGCTTGTGACCAGCACACCCTGGATGTGTGTAAAGCACAGGCTAAGTGACCTTACCAGGCAGCTCTGCTCATCACCCAACCCCAGCCCCTAGCCCAGGGCTTGACTCGCGTTGCCCCAGCTTTTCACGTGTGACTCATTCATTCATTCATTCATTCATCAACAGATATTGGTTGATGCCATTTCCCTGTCTATAAAATGGAGCATGGGAACGGAGGGAGGGTCATTGGACAAGACAGTTCCTTCTTGCTCTAACATGAGATGGTTTGGGGGGACTTAGGACCCCTCCTTTTCCCTGAAAGTGATTCCCTAATCTAGTGCCTAGTATTCCCCCCAAAGGCAGAAGTCTTGCGGGTCCCCAGTCATGAGGACTCAGGACACCTGTCGAGGTGGGAGCGATTAAGAGCAGTTGCTATTCGGGAGAGAGGAGCAAAGCTCCAGGGATGCAAGTGGGGAGGAGAAAGCAGAGCCTGGGGCAGTGAGGACCTTCACTAGTGTCCCAAAGTGACCCTGGAGTCACCTTTATAATAATCACCGGCTTGTCCCCAGAGCTTTCCACTCATCATATGCTGTCCTAAGCACTTAAATTTCATCCTCCAACCAACCTAGGAGGCAGGTACTGTTTTTACCTCCATCTTTTACCCCCATCTTTCCTCAGATGAGGAAACTGAGGCTCAGAGAGGTGGCCAGAGTCACACAGCTTGTACGTGGGGAGCTAGGCTACCAACACTCTTGGAATCTGTTTTCTCATCTGCAAAATGGGGATGAGTCACTGTGCCTGCCTCCTGGGGTGCTTGGGGGATGACAGAGCTGTGTGTGTGCCTGGCACAGAGAGAGCGGGCCAGGGAGGCCCCCCCCCAGCGCGTGGCTACGATCTGGCCGGAGTCCCCGGGAGTCATCGGCCGTAGATGGGGGAAAAGGTACATCTGCCTCCTGCCACCGTGGTCTCCAGAAGTCACACAGAATTGGCGGCCCCAAAGAACTCCATAAAATCCAAGTGGTAGTTAAGTTGGACTCCTGAATGAACAGGAGTAATTAGTGCACTTCACACAGAGAGTGAAACCCAAATGTCAGACGATGCCAGGGCCATTAAAGCCGGCCTCTGCTGCAGCTCCTGCCTGCCGCTGGCTGGGTCTCCACCTGGCCGCTGACCTTGAAGGCTGTGGACAGCACGGCAGGCGGGTAGCCAGGCCTGGGGACTGGAGTGTGGGACACGAGGTGGGCTCTGCAATCTGCTCAGCTCTGGGTACCAACAGAGCCTCATCTTCTTCATCTGTTAAGTGGGCTGTTTCTGCCTCATAGGGTTGTAGGGAGAATTAGATTCAATCATGGGTCCCGAATGTTAGTCACATGACAGCCACTCTCCAAGAAGTGGGTAAATACCGTGAGGGCAAATAGTGCCCGACACCTCGTAGGTGTAGCAGATGCCACTGGTAACCCACCCAGATCACCTTTTCCCAGCACCCATCCCCAACTCTTGAAGTGGCTGCTAAAGGCTTTCAGCTCCTTCCGTTTCCGGAGACACGCCCTCTGCCAATGGGAGCTGCCGCTGAGTAGCGGGTTTTGTCACCCTGTCCCCCAGCGCAGCCCACAGCCAATGCCTGGTTGATACAGGAATACAAAAGGTCAACCACTTGCTTCAGGAGCTGGGGCAATGCTGTGGGACCATTCACCCTCCCGAGCTCCCCATGGGACTCTAGCTAAAACCACATCTTCACCCAGCTCCTTCCCCTGCTCCGTCCTGCTCCCCTCACCTCTCACAGATTTCTCCTGCAAATGCTCCTTCAGTAAAACACTTCCTGTGAATCCCCGTCCCAGGCTCTGCCTAGCAAGGGAGTCACTTAAGATCATAGGTGTTCAGTAAAGACTTGTTGAATCAAGGTATTGTCTGTTGTTCTAAAAACACAGGGCCAGGATTAGGGTGAGGCAAGTGAGGTGCCTAGGGTGTAAAATTTAAGGAAGCACTCACTCTTAGAGTCATGCAAATGCCTAGTGCTGCTAAAAAATTGGAAACCAATTATGCATTGATCGATCAAGAACCAGCTATGTAAATCATGGGACTTTCCTGAAAGAGGGCCGAAGATCATGGTTATGAAATTGATCCTTGAGTCAGAGGTAGATAGACCTGGGTTCAAATCCTGGTTGTGCTACATTGTAACTGTGACCTTGGGCAAGTCACCTTGCCTCTCTGAGCCTCCTTTTCCTCATCCCTAAAATGTACATGATGATATCTCTTTCACAGGGCTGTTGGATGGTTTGATGAGATTATGTTAATGGACTTTGCACATAGCGGATGCTCAAGAAAGAGTAGCCATTGATCACAATGAGAGTGTGATCAATGGCTGCCTTTGAGAGCACTTAGAGCAACTTTGTGAAGGTGTCAGAGGTGGGATGTCTCCTTCCCACATCTGCCCTGTGGTTCCCTCCCAGATTGCTCTTGGACTTCTCAGTTCTGATTCTCATGTACTGCATCGTAGACTAAGTTATTAATTTTTAATGTTGCATACATTCCCTCTGCTGACCAATGGGCAGCTGGATCGATGTCTAAGGAATCTTTCAATCATAATTATGATAAAATGAGGTATGCATAAGTGCACCTCATTCCATGAATTGACCCCAGCAGCTAAAAGGAAGACCACAGCAAATGACACAGAAGCACCCTTCCAGAGGCGAGATGACAAAGCACAGGCTCTGAAGAACCACATCTGGCCGTGTCTGGTTCCATTACTCACTGTGTGGCCTAAAGCAAGCTGTGTTTCCTTTCTCTGCCTCAGTTTCTGTGTCTGCAAAACAGGCATCATAAAGCTCATACTGTTAGCTAACAGTGACAGAGCGCTAACTATGGACCCACGCACTGGGCTAAATTAATTTATTTACATGACCTCTAAAGTTTGTAACGTTGGTATTATAATGATCTCCAGTTTCCAGATGAGATGGATAAACTATCCAGGGGGAGATTGGCAGCTTCCGATGGTGGTGGGCATCTTAAATTCCAAGAGAAGCCGGCATGAAGCAGGGTGCAGGAAAGAATGGGAGACTAAACCACAAAAGCCTGGGAGATGATAGGATCTGCGAAGGTCTGTGATCCTGCCTGATGAGCCAACATGAAGGTGCATATTAAATCATCTTTTTGAGTGTTCCCTGTGTAAAGTAAAACCCAGCTTGATTTTAAGGGGTGATGAAGGTCTTTTCTATTTTGCTTCCTTTGGGGATCCAGCCATGGATTTTTTGCCTTTCAGGCATTCCCTCTTCTTCCGTAAATGCATCACCACTTTCTGCAACTCTAGGTCCACAGAGCTTGGGTGAGGCTGACCCACCTTCAGATCTAGGGGTGATCACATGACTCAGGACTCGTCAAAATATTTCATCTCTCCTGGCCTCATTCATTGGTCTGGGATGGGCATGTGACCCAGATTTGACCAATCAGAATATTTCAGTCCCCTAGCTACACTGATTGGTTCAGGGATGGGCACGTGAGCAAGTTGGTCCAATTGGAGCTAGTCCAGGAATGTTTTTCTGGAGTGGCTGAGAAAGAGGAGTCTCTCATTATTCCAGAACTGCAAACAGTGGGGAAGGCTGAGCAGGGGACTACTAGGGGCTATCATGTGGAGCCTGAGAATGAAGCCAACACCCAGGAAGCAGAAACAGGGAAGAAGAGAGACACATACATCAAGCCCTGATGATTGTTTGAGCCTCTGGATCCAGCTGAGCCTGAAGCCATCTATTCCTGGATTTTTGCTACATAAGACAAAAATTTTTGTCTTAAGTCAGTTTGAGTTGGGTTTTCACCATAGAAACCCAAAAAGCTGTTTGCATTATTTTTTCCCAGGGAAAGCTTTCCTCCCACCATCACATGATGTCGTTTCTAAGCAGCAGTGTGGAACGGCAGAGACAGCATCAAATTTGGCATCAGACACACCTGGATTAAGATCAGAGCCCTGCACTTAGGCAAGACTCCCATTGTTCTAAGCCTCAAGTGTTCCTCTATAAGATGGGGATATTAATATTCCCATCACAGTATAGATTTGATGGGAAAATGTATGTTAAACTTTTACATGAGCTATTCCTTCTACCCAGAATGCCCTTCCTTTCCCTCCTTGTGGACTTACCCTCTACTCATCTTTCAGATTCTCAGCTCAAGGCTCCTTTTGTCAGGGTTACCTCCCCTAATCCTGCTGGCCAAGTCCGGTTGGTCCATGAAATTGTCCTACGCTTGGTAGCTCTTGTCACAGGTTCAATGTGTCATTACAGGCATGGTTATTTGATTAATGTCCACTCCTCCACTAGAATGTAAGTTGTAGGTGGGCGGGGAAGTGTTGGATTCTGTTCACCACTATGTGCCCAGTGCCCGGCACATAGCAGACCCTCGAGAAATGTTAGTTGTATTAACTGCTATTGAACCCAGTTTCCAATCATTTGAGGCAAGGGGTGTTTCTGAGCACTCAGCCTACGCAAAGTGAGTGTCTGACAGGTACCAGGATGCCATGATTTCGGCAAGTGTCTACGTGGGTCCGGCTATCCTGAAACCAAGGGAGATGGGTGTTGGGGTCTCTACGTGGTCAGTCTGAGCCATGTAGATGGCAGATCTGCATCCATTAGTCAATTAAATTTCACTACCCCTTTAGGACCAGGAAGGCAGGAACAGTGGCCACAAAAGTGGCCTTCAAAAAATCTATGGAAAGGATGAGCTTAAAAATAAGGAGACACTATGCTATGGCAGGCTCCGGAGGAGTCACACTTCTGGACGGTTCGTAACTCAGCTCTGCCACTGACTGGCTAGCTGTGTGGATCTGGACAACCGTGAACCCTCTCTGATCCTCACTTCCCCCATCAATAAAAGGGAGATGGTCATCCCTGCCTCCCAGTGTTGGGAGGAGGCAAACTGACTGGGTCCAAGTCCCTGTCCTCCACTCAAGCTGTGCGACCCTGGACACCCGATGTATCCATTTTGTGCCTCAGTTTCCTTGGCTGTAGCAGGCTGTAGCAAAAAAACCTAACTTACAAGGAGGTTGCAAAAATGACACAATTTAATTAAGTGCCAGGAACCAAGCCTGAATTTAATAGGCATTCAATGTATGTGGCTACTGCTATTTTCTGCTACTTCTGTATTAGGATTATTAGTAGGAATATTAATATAATGTCAAGCACCCTACACAGTGCCTGAGGGACCATCGGTCCCTTTCTTTTCTCCAGATGTGCATCCTGGCTGTGTCCACTGGCTGACCCACCCCAATTAGGTGACTCTCGTGTTAATATTGACACACAAAGGAGCCAGCTGGTGACCTCTGAACTCAGCTCATTTGGGATCACAGGCTGAGTTCGGCCCCAGCCCTCAGCTCTGAGAGCAGGACTCGTAATCTTCTTTGACGTCAAAAGGAGCTGGCCTCGCCCTGACCTTTGCTCCCCAGCTCCCTGATTCCTGGCGTTCCCAGGGCCTGACGGGAGTTGCACTGCCCATAGCACAGACTTGGCCTGGACCAAGTGAAGGGAGGGCTGCAAGAGCCAGTGTTTCCTGCTTGAAGAAGGGAGAACCTTCAACTCAAGAAAGCTTAGCTGGTTTCTGGGTAGAACGTGGATATGTGGGGGCAGATTGCCAGCCAAGGAGCCCGTTAGGAGATATTTGCCGTCATCCAGGAGGGAGATGCTGATGGCTGAATTTGGGTGCTAGTGGGAAATAAAGCATGGATAGGACAGAAACTGGGAAGGTGGATCTTAGGGCTCACTGAGGGGTACTGGGAGGGATGCTCTAGGAGGGAGGTCCCTTCCCAAGTGTACACACACAGGTTTGGGGTTTTTAAAAAATATTTATTTATTTATTTTGGCTGCACCAGGTCTTTGTTGAGGCACGCAGGATCTTCGTTGCAGCGTGCGGACTTCTTAGTTGCGACAGGCATGTGGGATCTAGTTCCCTGACCAGGGATCGAACCTGGGCCCCCTGCATTGGAAGCACAACGTCTTACCCACTGACCACAAGGGAAGTCCCACACACAGGTTTTTTTTCCTCACAAGGGAGGAGTCCAGGCACCTCACCCACTGCCCTTGTCCCTGCCATGAGTGACTAGAACTTGATAGTTACAAATTACCGAGCATTAGAAATGGCCTTGTGTCTCTACCCTGCTGTCTCCACCCAAAACCAGCACTAGCCTTGGCCCTGCCTAGTCCCAACACGGAGCCCATGAAACAGACCCAGAACCTGGTGATGCCCTGGAGGAGTTGCCATGGCAACAGGCGTGTCCGCATGGCAAGATGGGGAATTTTACTGACCCATACCCAGCCCACTGGCTGCCCTGTAGACAGAAGGCATGAACCATCAACTCTCCTTGGAGCTGGCACTGGGGAACTTGGCTCTGGACGTCCCATCAAAGGAGAGGTTTGCCCATGGATGTGACTAGACGAAGAGCACCAGGCCAGCCTGATGATGGAGCTCTCTGGGTCCTTCCAGGGCTTCCCTGGTGGTCCAGTGGTTAAGACTCCACACTTCCACCGCAGGAGGTGGGGGTTCGATCCCTGGTTGAGTAACTAAGATCCCGCATGCTGCACGGTGCGGCAAAACAAACAAACAAACAAACAAAAAAACCCCAAAAAAAGGCTCTGGGTCCTTCCAGATCTTTCTATGGTGCCTTTGATTATGGTCCCTTCTGGAAGACAGTCTGCTTCCATTTTCTCCTGGCAGCTCTCCCCTCCTGTGTTGATGGGAGCTGATGCCCCAAGCCCTGGATTGACTGACATTCAGCTGAAACTCCTCTCTGTGACGGGCCTGGAGCACACAGGGGTGGAAGAGGATGAAAGAAGGGTCAAAAGAGTTAAGATTAAGGGTGTGGCCTCTGGAGCCAGACTGCGTGGGTTTGACTCTGGCTCTGTCACTCACTAGCTGTGTGACCTTGGGCCGGTAACTCAACATCTCTGGGCCTCATTTTCTCATCAGCAAACTGGGAGTGATCACTCCAGCACTCACTTTATTGGATTTCAGTGAAGATTAAGTGAGATGATACTGGACAGTGCCTGGCACAGTAAGTGTGTTCAATTCTCATCATGCTTTCCTTCTCTGAAATCACTTATTCTCGGGAGGAGGGGAACACATTTCTGGGCACAGAGCCACGAAGATGCAGAGGGTTAAATAAAATTGTAAAAGCGTGAACAAGTCAGAACTGGATGTACTGAGAATTAAAAAGAAGGATGCTTTTAAAATATTATCTGAAAAAAATAAAATATTATCTGCACTAGACTGTAAGCTTCCAGGAGGTAGCAAGCAGGTCTGTCTGATTTATTCCAATCCTCCCAACACCCAGCACAGGGCACAAACTCTTATTTTCAGAGTCTGAAAATTCCATCAATTGTAAGAGGCACCATCCATTTAATTACAGTGTTTCCCAAAAATAGATGTAGGTATTATATATGTAATACAGCTCAATTTCAACATGTTAAAAAGAAAAAAAGAAATTGATCTTAAAATTGGAGAAATAAAGGAATAGGTCATCAATAAATGGAAACTGCCTATGTGAATGAATGAACGGTTGCACAAACAATACAAAGGAGTGTGGTTAAATACCGTGTGCCGCCAATACTGGAAGATTTAGGAAGGGGATGCACCATCACAAGCAGAGCATATCTGGGGGGGCTTCCTGGAAGAGGTGGACCATGAGTGGGAATAAGCAAGAACTTATCTGACTTAGGAAGAGGAAGAAACAGTGGAGGAGGGACATCCTGATAAATCAGGAAACCAAGTGACCATCATCCCCACCCCCCTGCCCCCCCCCGCCGCCCCGTTAGGCAATGGAAGATGGCAGAATTATCCAGGGAAGTGACTTCTATGTCAGCTCAGAGGAGTCAGGACCAAACCAGACATGAGTCCCAGGATATGGGCCTGCATCAGGCTAAAACTACATGGGACTTAAGATATGGGCACTGGAGGCAAAGAAGCCTGGGTTCATATCCCGGCTCTGCTTGCTCCTTAGCTGGGCAACCCCAGGAGGATGACTTGGTCTCTCTGAGCATTGAGCCCTTCACCCAGGAACTGGGGAGACCAATAGGATTCTGAGGTCAGACATGCACAGAATCAGGCATGTAGAAAGTGCCTCATAAACATTCATTTGAGAATAAATAGGATATGTTTTCTTTTGGGGGGAAAGTTTTGAAAGTGAAAGGCCACCAGCGAGGAGGCACTCCTGTTGGATTCTCCTTCCAGCCCTGGAATTTGAGAGTCCCAAGCTCCTCAGATGACTTACTACCCCTCAAGCCACCAAGATTGTTGGCCTATTGAGGGGTATAGGCAGAACCGGGTATTTTGCAGGGCCCAGTGCAAAATGAAAACGTGGGGTCCCTTGTTCAAAAATTATTAAGAATTTCAAAATGGGGACAACAGAGCATGAAACCAAGTGTGGGGCCCTTCTAAGCGCCGGGCTCTGTGCAATTACAGGATGCAAAGCCATGACGTGGGCGCTGGGCAGAGAAATGTGCCCTCCAAGCTGCTTCTTTGGGCCTCTCAGCGGTCACCCAGCCTCCAGCCATAATCCTGGCAAACACTCGGAAAGGAACATTCTACAGGCCCCAGCACGGACTGGAGCACAATTTGAACGCAGCCTTGTGAAGTAGGTAATACTGTTATCCCACGTTACAGATGAGGGAACTGAGGCACACAGGGAGGGACCACCAGGTAGGCCACCAAAGGGCACACAGCTGGGTGGTGGCTTAAACCCAGGTCTTTGGGAACCTGCACCCGCGGGATCTGGAAGCATCTCACTCCCACTAGCTCACTCCTTCTAGAAGGTGAAATACACATTCCCTCCAATGCTGGCAGCCTCTGATGAGGTTTAACCCAAATGTAGGAGGCCACACGGCCAGAGGTTTAATCCCAGCCTCCGTGGGCACCTACTGTCCATCGCACCCCCCTCCTCCAGCAGGACAGAGTCCGGCGTCCGCCAACTTGCTCCCCGGGCCGAGGCCAAGAGTTAACGTCGGAAGGGAGCCGGGAGAGTGTGAGAGCGGAAAGACATGTCAAATCAATCATATTTAAACAAAAGCCTCTCCCGCCCAAGGGCCCTTTTAAAAGCTGCTTATTTAATTAAAAGTCCCATTTTCCATATTTATGGCCCTTATTCAGTTAAATATTAACCGCTGGGGCCAGGGCTGGTGTGTGCTTTGCGAGCGGCGTGTGGGGAGGTTCATTACCGAGTCCGGGATTTCTCCGATGGCCGCGCGGCCACGGGATCAATGCGGTTCCTTGGACAAACACCCGCTCCTGCCGGCTCCGCCCGCTGCCCCGCTGCTCTCGGTCTCCCTCACTCCCACACGCTGTCTCTGCCCGGAGACAGAGACCAGGGGCAGTGAGAGACAGTGAGGGACCCAGAGAGACAGGGAGAGACCCGCAGAGACAGAGAAATCCGAGAGACAGTAAGAGACCCAGAGAGACAATGAGAGACTCAGAGAGAGACCCAGAGAGACAGTGAAAGATCCAGAGAGACAGAGATCCACAGAGACCCAGAGAGACAGAAAGAGACAGTGAGAGATCCAGAGAGACAGAGAGAGACCCAGAGAGACTCAGAGAAACAGAGAGAGACCCAGGGAGACAGTGAGAGATCCAGAGAGGCAGAGAGAGACCCAGAGACAGAGATCCAATGGGAGACCCAGAAGCAGTGAGACTTAGAGACCCCCAGACACAGTGAGGACCGGGAGAGCCAATGCATAGTTTTTCTCTGCGTTCACCTGTGTGTCAGTCAGGACCACGTGTCAATACATACTTTGTGGGGCCCAGTGAAAAATGAAAACGTCAAAAATCAAGACTTTCAAGACGGCCCTGCATGACGGCACCGGGTGCGTGCTCTGGTCTCTGCCAGGATCGCAGTGTGTGCTGGGTCCAGGGTGGCAGAGGTGCCAGGCACAGGGGGTGGGTAGGAAAGGCCCACGCCGACCCCACTCACTGCTATTCCCGGTCCCCACTTCACTGGGAGATTGGCCAGAAGAAGAGGAGAAGGGGAAAACTGGCATGTCTTAAGGGTCTGATCCCCAGAAGCTCAGGGATAGGAGATCTCAGTTTCTGGAACTCCTGCGGGCGGACGGTCCCTGGCCAAACGCAGCCATTAAAAAGAACCGAACCATCGGGTGAGGAAGGTGTCTGGATCCCAGGAGGGTGCTCGTGGCTGCAGAAACACCATCACACAGAAAACCTGAACCAGGCTTCCCACGGGCCTGGCACCACCCCGGTGCTGTCCGAGGACTGACTCATGGAATTCTCACTTCTACCCTATAAGTTATCCCCACTTTACAGATGGGGAAACGGAGGCTTGGGAAGGTTGGGTAAGGAGCCCAGTGTCACAGAGCCAGTGAGGGGCAGAGCTGGGATTAGACCCTTGTCCTCTGACTCCTAACCACACGATAGAAATCACCAGAGTCACTAAGACCAGGCTGAGGGCCACTGCTGCCCTTTATTATTTATTTTTGGCTGTGTTGGGTCTTCGTTTCTGTGCGAGGGCTTTCTCTAGTTGCAGTAAGCGGGGGCCACTCTTCATCGCGGTGCGCGGGCCTCTCACTATCGCGGCCTCTCCTGTTGCGGAGCACAGGCTCCAGACGCGCGGGCTCAGTAGTTGTGGCTCACGGGCCTAGTTGCTCCGCGGCATGTGGGATCTTCCCAGACCAGGGCTCGAACCCGTGTCCCCTGCATTAACAGGCAGATTCTCAACCACTGCGCCACCAGGGAAGCCCTACCGCTGCCCTTTATAAGCCCTGGGACCTCACGCAAGTTCCTGACCACTTCTGCCTCAGTTTCCCCATCTGGGAAATGGAGGAGGAAGATTCTTGGGGCCATTTTGCATCTGATTTTTGGTTGCTGTAGCCCGGGTCCTACTCTCCATGCTACAGCTCCTGGTCACTGCAGTTGGCGGACACACTCAGCTGTGTCCAGAAATCACTGTCCTCCCCCCCACCTCTTCTAAGCCCCGCCTGTCCCTCCAGCTCTGGTTCTGCCCCGTGACATGACCCTCTGGATGTTCGGGACAAAGCCGGGGTGCTCCATCATCACGTACTCAGTGCTCAAAGGGGCAGGGCTTTCTCTGCACCCCCCCACCCCCCCCACCACCACAGGAAACAGCAGGGTGAATGGAAAAGGTGCGCTTTGGGGCCACAGAGTCCTAGGTTTGAATCCCACCTCTGCCAACTCGGGCTGTCTCACATCACCTCTCTGAGCCTCAGTTTCCCCATCTGCAAAATGGGGAATAATAATAGTACCTCCTGTTAGTTGTTACAAGGATTGAAGGACATGATTCTTGTAGAGGGCTTGGTAGAGCCTGGCACCCAGGGAGCATCGCTGCAGGGCCTGGTGGGGCTGCTGGCCTGGCCCCCTCCTGAGAGCCATGGTTCAGAAGGACAGTGGGGCTCCAGTTCCCACCTACACTTTGCCCGTCTCCCAGGGTCCCGACAGGGCAAGGCTCGGGCTGCAGTGCCACCTCTGGCCCTACCGGGACCTCAGTCCTTAATCACGGCACTGCTCCTTCTGGGGCCTCATTGTACCCATGTGTGGAATGGGGATTGTTGGGTGTAGAAAAATCTCTCTGGGCCGTTTGCAGGGCTACTGCGTCTTGACAGCAGACAGGGTAATGATGAACTTGACCTGAATATGAGAAACTTGGTAAAATGTGCCCATTTATGTTCTAGAAGGACCATGTGAAAACAAGCAGTGCCCAGACCCTCAGAGGTGTTAGGTGCCAAAGCCAGACTGTGAAGGGTGCCTTCTACATCACAGACACACGCAGGCATACACACGGACACACATGCACACAGCACGTGCACCCACACACCACACCTTTTGCCCCATACTCTACCCCTCTGTTTGTATCCTGTTAGGAGCTTGGTTCCTTCCACTGCTATCCCCTCCCCCCAAAAGAAAAAAAAAATTCTGAAAAGCCAGATTAGAACTTCACACACACATCGCCGGGAAAAATCTATGTCTCATTTTCATATCTAGCAAAATAAAATGACACCAGAGCACTCCAGCAAACCCCTAGAGGGGGCAGCGTGTCTGCCAAAGATGAGGGGTGGGGGAGACACCTTTCCCAAAGGGGGGAGGCCCCGGGGCCAGAGACGCGGGAGGGGGCGTCGGGCCTGGTGAGAGGCTGGGGATGAAATCGATCAGGCCATTTTCTCCTGGGGCCAGAGGAAGGCTGGGGGTCCTGGGAAGAGCCTGGGGGTGGGGGGTTGAATAGAGGGTAGGGAGAGGAAGAGAGAGAGGAGGAATAAAATCCCAGGGATGGTGGTGTGAGTGAGGGAGCGGGAGAGAGAGACACTAGGTTATCAGAGAAGTGTGAAGACAATAATACAATCTGACATTTCTGAAACAAGACCCCCGGTTGCCATGGCAACGTCTCATGTGGGAGCAGCTCCCAGGAGACGGCTCTGAGATGTACTATAAATGATGTTTGATTAGAATTTAAATCATTTAGGCAGAGAGAAGATAGGCCTTTTGTCAGCAAGGGGACCTGGGGGTGGAGAGGGAGGGGGGCGGGAGTGGTGGCGGGGGAGGGGGCGCAGCCAGAGACCGCGGGGCTTCGGCTCCGCCAGCCTGGGTGTGGGGAGCGGGATCGGAGGTCAGTCTGGGGGTTGATTACTTTTGCCCTCGGCTTCATTCCCGTTTACAGTAACCTTTCCATGGTGGCCAGAGGGACTTGGAGGGCAGGAGAGGAGAGGCCTGGGGGGACGGGGGGCTGTGGGAGGGGAGTAAGTGAGAGTGGCAGAGATGGGGAGAGACAGAGATCATGGAAGAGCAGAGAGAGACGGATGGGGAGAGAAACAGGAAGAGACAGAGAGAGAGAGACAGACACACAGACATGTAAAGGGGCAGAGATTATGAGAGACAGAAAGAATACAGACCAAGAAATAGGCTGAGAGACATGGAAAGAAGGGACAGAGGGAGATGAAAGAGACTGGGGGGAAAAAAAGAGAGACAGAAAGACCAAGAAATAGAGAAAAAGAGATGCAGAGAAAGACAGAAGGGGTCCAAGCCAGAGCATTTGTTGCTAAAAGAGACGGAGACAGAGACAGAAAGAAACACTGAGACACAGAGGCAGAGAGACGACAGACCAAAGTGAAAAAGAGGACTGCTGGATCCATGCACTGGGAATCACTCTCCAGCCTCTATAAACTGCATCAGGAATGTTGGAGCCCCAGACGAGCCCTGCACTTAGAAAAAGCTCCTCCTCCACCTCCCACTCTGGTTTCCCCCACCCACAGGGAAGTTTCCTGGGCCTGGAATTCCTGGGCTGGGGTTCGTGACCCAGAGAAGAAGCACTGCCTGCTTTCTGGTCTCAGGAAAATGGGTCAGGCTGACCCTTCCCATGAAATCTTAGGCAAATCACTTCTCCACTCTGACCCTCAGTTTCCTCATCTATAAAATGAGACGTGTGAGTCAGTGGACAATGAGTTTTGTCTGCCTCATTCAGTTTTGATTTTTAGTTGCGTTTGTTGCCAACATTTAAAAATTGGGAGACCTCATATAAATATTTGGATTTCTGGGGTCTTAAAAGAAAACCAGGAAAGTCTATCCCAGCTGGGCCTGCGCTTCTGCATGGCAGCCGCTTGCTGGAAATGAGTAGCAGTCACCACTTTTAGGCAGAGCCTCAGTCTCCAGTTCGCCGCAGTCCTCACCACTCCCTGTTTTGTCTTATACCCAGCTGCAGTTTACTCATTGCCAGGTCCAGAGGAAAGAATAATCCACTTCTGTTTCTGTTTCCGTATCTTACTATTCCTGGATATTTTTACTACTGGGAGGTTAGACTGTGATTAGACGTGGGCACCTGAAGGGTGACTCCTGGAAAAGCCAAGAGGCAGGCAGAGCTGACAACCTGTGAGGCAGGGAGAGGTCATTTGATCATTTCTGAGAGTAGGTGGGTCATTCAACATTGCCGTGCCAGTGAGCTGCACACCAAGAGGGGACCCTTGAACTGGAACCCCCGTTAGATGAGAGGTCCTTGGGGGCCCAGGGGATTTGCATATCCTTTTGACTTGAATAGAGGCATGATCGAGATATTGCATGTGGCCCACTTAGCACAGTGGCTGGACCACGGGGACTGCTTGTGGCATCTGCCTCTGGTTCCTCCTGCCACATCCCCTCGGCCCACCTCTAATTAAGTGCAGGTCTGTGCAAGCAAGCTGAGATTCACATCTTTGTTGACAGCGTCCTTTCTTAAGCGTATCTTTGTGTGTCTTTCCTCCGGTCCCAGGTCTTGTCTGATGCCATGGGAACCCACTCAACTATACACAGTGTAGCCTGGACATTTAAGTTACGGCTTGTATTCGTTTCCTGTGACTGCTGTATCAAATTCCCATGCTGCTTTCAGGGGAACCCAAACTCAGACAGTGCTCAATAAATGTTAGCTATTGCACTGGTTGAGCTGGAGGTGATAGATACAACCATAGTGGCTGGAAACAACACACACTTACATCTTACAGTTCTGGAGGTCAGAGGTCCAACATGAGTCTCACCGGGCCAAAATCAAGTGCTGCATTCCTTCTGGAGGCTCTGGGGGAGAATCGCTTCCTTGCCTTTTCCAGCTCCTGGAAGCTGCCCCACGTTCCTTGGCTCGTGGCCCCTTCCTCCATCTTCAAACTCAGCAACATTAGGCTGAGTCCTTCTCCCACTGTCATCTCTCTGGTTGTCCATCTTTTGCCTCCCTCTTCCACTTACAAGAACTCTCGCGATTACACTGGGTCTACCAGGATGATCCAGGCTCATCTCCCTATTTTAAGGTCAGCTGATTAGCAACCTTAATGCCATCTGCAACCTTCATTCCCCTTTGCCATGTAGCTCAACATTTCACAGGTTCTGGGGTTCAGGAAGTGGACAGCTTTAGGGGCTATTATTCTGCCTATCACATCTCTCCTGGGGTCAGTCCTTCAGTGGAGGACAGAAGCCAGTGGATAATGCTTCAACCTCCTGCTGTTCAATAGATAATTCTGGAAGGCATTCTCTACACTCCTCAGGATGTCGGGGAGAAATTGAGTCCCAGTTGTCTGCACTAGCAAGCTCAGTAATGCACCTTTATATTGACTCTCCTTCTTCCCTGAATCACTCTCCATTGTCCCTCACTCCTGTTTCCAGAGATCACCTGCCACATAAATCATCTGCACTCAAGTCCTCATCTCAAGTTCTACTTTTAGGGGAACCCAAACTAAGACAGGGCTCAATAAATGTTAGTTATTGCATTGATTGAGCTGGGGGGTGATAGACACCCAGTTTATTACTATTATTTTTTGTTTGTCTGGTTTTTGGCCGTGCCATGTGGCACGTGGGATCTTAGTTCCCTGACCAGGGATCGTACCCGTGCCCCCTACAGTGGAAGCATGGAGTCTTAACCACTGGACCACCAGGGAAGTCCCAGATAGACACCCAGTTTAAAGTGGCTTAAGCAAAAACAATTTATTTTTCTCATTGACTGAAAAGTTTATAGTTATATCTATAACTTCAGGTACAGCTGGATCTAGGTCCTGAAACAATGTCATCAAGAATTTGTCTCTTTTTCATTTTGAAAGTTGTGCTTTCCTCTGAGTTGGCTTCATCCTCAGGCAGCCTCTCCTCACAGCTTGGCAAAGATGGCCCCCAGCTGCTCCAGGCACCAAGCACAGCAAAAATGAGAGCGACTTTTACCCAAGAGCACCAGCAAACATCAGGTATCCCTGTTCCTTAGCTCTGATTGGCTCATCTTGGGTCATGTGCCTCTGCCTGAACCAATCACTATGGGGAAAGGGGATGTGGTACTCTCATTGGCCTGCCTGGGGTCACCTGCCTAGCCCAGGACCTGGGGGTAGGGTCAGCCCTGTAAAGGCCACCTGGCCTGAGCAAGCTGAGGCTCCCCTAAGAAAATTGGGGTGCCTTTAACATTAGAAGACGTAAAGGGAAAAGCACAGACATCCTCTACTAGTAAGATCATCACGTACTGTTAATTTTAGGTAAACCTCTGCTGAGGATGGGAGACGAGATACTGCCCAGCAGGTGGGGGCCTGAAGCTGGGAGGAAGGGAAGCCAGGCATGGTGCCAGTCAGTGGTGCCAACCCGTCCTGGCTGGAGGGAATTCTCAGGATCAGAAATCTGCAATCTGAGAACTTGTCTATATTTTTGCAATTTCTATTTTCTTCACTACAAAGCTGAGGGAAAGCCAAAAGGAAATAAAGTTCCTTTCAGAAGTGCCAGCCTATTTGTGCCGCACGAAATGGCATATGAAGAGAGAAAGCACCTTTTGTGGAGGCTTGGGGAGAAAGAAAAGGGGGTCAGGGCCAGTGGTGGCAAGGGAAATGTATGGGAGGCCCCATCCCGTGGGGAAGAGGCAAGCAGGGGTGGGGAGGAAGAAAAGGGTTCTTTCTGCACAAGCTGAGTCCAGGGGAAGTTTGAGTGCATTGATTGTTGGGAATCATACAGACCTGGATGTGAATCCCAACCCTACCACTGCCTAGTGGTATGACTTTGGGCTTCAGTTTTCCCATCTGTGAAATGGGGATGATTATAGTACCTCCTATGCCTTTTGTGAAGATTAAATGAAATGATACATATGAAGCCATTAGCCTGATGTGCTTGAATCCATGATACACAAAATAACACAGTGTTAAATAAATACGGGATCTGACTGTACTTTCTTTTATTTTTTATTTTTTTAATTTTTGGCTGCATTGGGTCTTCGTTGCTGTGCACAGGCTTTCTCTAGTTGTGGCGAGTGGGGCTACTCTTCGTTGCGGTGCACGGGCTTCTCATTGCAGTGGCTTCTCTTGTCACGGAGCACAGGCTGTAGGTGCGCGGGCTTCAGTAGTTGTGGCACACAGGCTCAGTAGTTGTGGCTTGCGGGCTCTAGAGCGCAGGCTCAGCAGTTGTGGCTTGCGGGCTCTAGAGCGCAGGCTCAGTAGCTGTGGCACACGGGCTTAGTTGCTCTGTGGCATGTGGGATCCTCCCGGACCAGGGCTCGAACCCATGTCCCCTGCATGGGCAGGCGGATTCTTAACCACTGCGCCACCAGGGAAGCCCTGACTGCACTTTTTTTGCCTCACCCTAATCCTGACCTGTTTGCGATTAGGCTGTGGGCCAGGGGCTGGCTGTCTCTGGGCCACCTCATGTGGGCACAGAACTGTCCAGAGTCTAAGAATGCAAGACTCAAAGCTGGCCTTCCGGTTTGTTATGATGGCATATTTGTCCAGGCAGGAGGATAGAACATATTTTATTTAAGAGTTTGTTTGCTCGATTTATAACTTTTAGATCTCAGACATATGGTATGTAGGCTTCCCTTTGTCTTCTCACCTCTGGGTTTGCTGAGGTTAGCAGCCAGCTGCCCTCTTCTGAGTCAGACGTATCCTGTGCTGTGAGCAGAACCCAGTTCCTTGCAGGCTAAAGGGACAGAAACATCATGAGGGGAGATGCAGGGGCAAGAGCTGGGAGAGGAGAGGCAGAGAAAGGGAAGTAGATTGTCTGCCAAGAAGAGACAGGGAGTGTGCAGGGTTGATTTGTAGCCCCTCAAATTCGTGTCCATCCGGAACCTCAGAATGTAACCTTATTCGGAAAAGGATCTTTGCAGATGTACTTAGTTAAGGATCTCAAGATGAGGGTGGGCCCTCCGTCCAATGCCTGGTGTCTTCATGAAAAAAAAAAAAAGGAAGGAGAGTTGAAACAGACACACAGAAGGGAATGCAACATGAAGACGGAGACAGAGATTGGAGTGAAGCATCTACAAGGCAAGGTACGCCAAGGATCGTCAGCTGCCCTCAGAAGCTAGAAAGGGATGTAGAACAGACGTTCCCTCAGAACCTCTAGAAGGAACCACCCTGGCCAACACCTTGATTTCAGACTTCTAGCCTCTAGATCAGTGCAAGGAAAAAATTCAGTTGTTCTAAGCCACCCAGTTTGTTGCCATTTGTTGCGGCAACCCCAGGAAACTAACACAGGGAAAAGAGGCACGCGGGGCAGGGGACAAGCCAGGACAAAGGCTTGGAGGTGCCAGGATGCTTCCTCTGCCTTCAACGAGGCTGGACATTCCCATCAGAGCTACCCAGACGCACGTGCCTTTGTTTTATATGGTTACAGCACTAAGACCATGTTGGTTTCCTAATATGTCACAATATTAGACTGTGAACCTTGGGAGGACGGGGAAGTCATATTCTTTAATGATTCCAATGCAAGCTTTGGGTTAATGAAAACCTATATTAATTACTAATAGCATATTGCATGCCCACTAAGCAACAAGCCCGGGTCAAGCATTTTATATGCAGGATCTCTTTGAATCCTCACCTCTAAGGTAGGTACTGTTATTATCCCCACTTCCCAGGTAAAAACTCAAGCTCCCAAAGAATCGCTGCATTGAGGAAAATAAAACCAACAGCTCCCATGCAATAAAAACAACGGCACTTCCACAGCACTCAGACGTGCCCCATAGCGGTCTAAGAGTTTTGCATATGTGTCAACCCGTTTCACCCTGATGGTAACCTGATAAGGGACTTACTATGATTCAACCCATTTTACAGATGAGGAAACAGAGGTTAGGAGACATTCAGAGCTTGCTCAAGGTGGGGCTGGAATTTTCACCCAGACAGCACCCCTCCAGCGAAACTGCTTCTCATTTATTGAAGGCCTGCCACGTGCCAGGCAGTATGCTGGACATTCTACATGGTGAGTCCTCCCAACCACCCCTGGGTAAGTGCAGAAATAGCGATGACCGTTTCATATGGAGTATTTGAATAATAAGCAGATGACAGCAGAATGCAAAGAGACTGTGACGTTGTGCTGCCTTTGGTCCTTGTTTTTCTACCCATCCCCTATCCTTCCCACAGTACTCCCAGAGGGCATGGAACATTGATCCTTGGATCCCAGATACATGGCACAGTGCCTGGCACATAGTAGGCATGCATGTTTCCTGAGCTGCCCACCACCTACAGGCCCCACTGCATCTGGCATGGCCCAGAGAAGGGCAGGAGGCTAGTGAAGCTATTTGGCTGAATTTATGCCCTCCTTCCCTCGCTCCCCAGGGGCCAGTGAAGAGGAGGAGGAGGAGGAGGACGAGGAGGACGAGGAGGAGGAGGAGGAGGAGGAGGAGGAGAAGGCAGGATCCACTCCAGTGCCGCCTTGATGGGCCTATATATTACCCAGTATAAATGGATCCACTCTGAAACGTATCAAGCAGAGTGAGGCAAATGTGAGCGTAGAAGGCCTGCTCACCCATGAGAGCTGCTACCGCTGCTGCCCCAGGGTGAGGCCACGACGGGGGCCCTCACAGGTGCTCCATCAGGGCCCCCTGCCCCTAGTTGTCCGCGTGGCAGATGGGTGGGGAGCGACTATCGCTTAGGGATAAGCGTCCTCTTGTGGCCCCAGCTGTCCCGGACCCAAGCTGGAGAGGTGGTGGATAGATAGAGGGTGACAGCAGGACATTTACAGTTCCGATGGGCTGATAGGGACCTGGGGCAGAGAAAGGTCAGTGCAGTTGATGATACTTACGGCCCATAAGATCTAGATGTGTGAATTTCAGATAGACAACAAATCAAAATTTTTTAGTGTAAGTATGTCCCAAATTTTGCATGGGATATACTTTTACCAAAAAATTTATTTGTTGTCTACCTGAAATTTTAATTTTACTGGCCATCTTGAGTTTGTATTTGCTAAATCTGGCACCCATATGCCCAGAGGATTCTGATGCCCAGGGAGATAGGAAAGCACTGGGGTAGATGACGTCCTGTCAACGTGAAAAATCCAAAGATCTAAGTCTCATGGCACCAAGGGCTGGGGCTTCAGCATCCACGCTGTGGTTTGGGTTGATTTTCTCACCACTTTTATGGGTGTATCAAGGCATGATGGGCTCAGAGACACCCAGGACAAGGGGGATCTGGGACCTGAACCTGACTGCCAACGTCCTGGCTTTGGTACACTGATTAGAGGCTCTTTGCAATGGTCGTGCTGCATGCTACATTCTTCTCCTAAATATCATGTACTGCAATGCGCTATAAGCATAACCAGTCTTATTACAATTTGTAGGCGTTTAACTTATTTGCTTTTGGTCTAAATTCCACCAGCCCAGTGAGCAGGCCTGTCTTGTCCTCTGTGGTATCAATGCAACGCCTGGGCGATGAGAAATACCCAATACCAATGGCCAAGATAAATAAATGACGAAGTTCTGGGGTAGCGGCAGATCAATTTCCTGGTTTGTGTCCCTTCAATATATCAGTCAGTATATCTTTGCTACTCCCAGTGTGATCCAAGGACCAGCCCCATTGGCATCACCTGGGAGCTTGTTAGAAATGCAGAGTCTCAGGCCCTACCCTGGACCTCCTGCATCCGCTGAATCTAGTTTACCCCTTGCTTGTGGATCATTTCCTCCAAGTCTCCAAGTCACAGTTTCCTCAGCTGCAATATAAAAGATAATAAGGTCCTTTACTGCCGCCTTCTTACCCTGTCGCCTATATCAGATGAGAGAATGCACCGGAAGGTGCAAAGTTGAATATGCTTCTTGCAAGGTAGCATTCTTATTATGAGTGGCTGGAAGATTATAAAAGAGCCCCGTACGTCCCCTATTTCCTTCCTAGCTCATCTCTCCCTCTCCCATCCCCAGTCCCTGAATAAAACCCAGCTTCCCCTCCCCGCTTCTCCCCGCCCCTCCTCTCTGAGTTCCTAACCGCAGGCAGAGTCGTCCAGGTGCTTGTCAGTTTGCGTGGCTTGAAACAAGCATTCGCACGCGTCTATCTGAAGGAGGTCAGGGTTGGGGGTGGCTGGGTTGTGAGCGGGACCAAGTCAAACACGATCTAGTCCCCTACACTCTGTTTTGTCTTGTTGCAGACGTGCTGTTTGATGCGGGCCTGATCAAACACGTCCCCAAACTGGGGGATGTGGGGAATGGCGGGAGGAATTAACATTTTTCTCTCTGAGAAGCCTGCCAGCATTCCGCCCCGTCCTACATTTGGGCCCCATGGGGATCGCATCCAATTATAGATGGACCTCCAAGTCCAGCGACCGCCTTCACATCCCGCACCAGTGCGGGAGGTTTTCAAAGGAGTGAGCTAACGTCTATTAATGGTTTCAACGTGCCGGGCTGTGTGCTGGGTGCTTTACAAACATTTTTATGGCGTTACTGGGGGGATAAAATGAAACACAGGGTTAATGCATTTCCTGAAATCGAAAATTCCATCCACTGTAGCTTTGCCCCCTTGATTTAATAACAACCACATTAAATGTATAAGGCGACCACTTCCTGGCTACTCAGAAGGTGGTCCATGGGCTGGCAGCATCCGCTGTCACCTGAGAACTCGGGAAAAATGCAGCATCTTGGTCCCACCCCAGACCCACTGAACCAAAATCTGCAATTTAACAAGATTCTCCAGGGAAACTGTGTGCATTCCAAAACCTATCTTGCTTTCAGAATCATTAAAATATGGGGGAAAAGACACATTTTAGAAGCAAGGACACAGGGAGATGTCCATTTCAGGTGAGGAAATTGAGGCTCAGAGAGGCAAAGTTACTTGTCCAAGGTCACACAGCTTATAGATGACAGAGTCAGAATTTATAGCTCGGATCTCAAGGGCCATGTTGTCAGCAGCTTGAAATCAGGGGATTAGAAGTGGCAGCAGCAGGGGAAGAGATGGGGGATCCAGCCCCGTGATCTTCCCACCTCACTGCACTCTACCCCACCCCTCAAAATGGAGGATGTCATTGTCATCAGTGATAATCAATACATGTTTTTTTTTTTTAAGATGATTTAAGCATTATTTTTTTATTTTTTTAATTTATTTTAATTTATTATTTATTTATTTTTGGCTGTGTTGGGTCTTCGTTTCTCTAAGAGGGCTTTCTCTAGTTGTGGCAAGCGGGGGCCACTCTTCATCGCGGTGCGCGGGCCTCTCGCTATCGCGGCCCCTCCTGTTGCGGAGCACAGGCTCCAGACGCGCAGGCTCAGTAGTTGTGGCTCACAGGCCTAGTTGCTCCGCGGCATGTGGGATCTTCCCAGACCAGGGCTCGAACCCGTGTCCCCTGCATTGGCAGGCAGATTCTCAACCACTGCGCCACGAGGGAAGCCCCAATACATGGTTTTTGATGTCAGCTCAAGATAGTTACCAAAGACCAGGTGTGTTTTTCCTGTCTCTTTGAGAGACCGACCTTGTCAACCACTCTGGGCCTGGCTCTGAATATTTCCAGGGTAAAAAAAGAAAAAGTTCTGCAGGGTTTAATGTTGACAATGTTGATGGCCATATTGTAATGATCAAATAGTGAGTGATTAGCCTCATGGAAGAGCTCTCTGCTTGCCATCTAGGTCTCGTGTATGTGTCACCCGCCCAGAGAGGCCATCCTTGACCACATGGTCTAAGTTAGGCCTCCATCCCGTTCTAGCACATTGAAATGTCCTAATTCTAAGTGTGACCCTTGTCATTGATAAGATGATCTTGCTTATTTATTGACTTGTTTATGATCTGTCTTTTCCCCAATGGAATATCAACCCCATAAGGGCAGAGATCCCATTTGCATAGTTTATCACTGGATCTCCATTGCCTAGAGAGGGCCTGGCACGTGGTAGGTGCTCAATGGATATCTAAGTTGATGAATGAATGAATGAATGAATGAATGCATTTTTAGGTGGATGGATTATTGTTTGGATGGACGAATGGGTGGATGGTTGGGTGAATGGGGGTGTAGATGGGTGGATGGATGGATAAGAGGGTGGATGGATAAGTGAGTGGATGGAGAGAGGAATTTTAGACAGCCAGAGGATTTGAGAAGGGTTCAACTTTCCATTTTAGACTTTGAACTGTCAAAGGAAAGTCACCAGTGAAAACCACTTTAAAACATTATTCCCATCAGAAGTGAAAGAAGGTAAGTTTCATTATGAAAGAAGAAAATTTTTTAAAAAATAAATAAAGGGACTTCCCTGGCATTCCAGTGGTTAGGACTCCACGCTTCCACTGCAGGGGGCATGGGATCGTTCCCTGGTAGGAGAACTAGGGTCCCGCGTGCCGCGCCGTGCAGGGGGGAAAAAAAAGTATTTACCTGGCCCGATGGCTCTCATCTTCAAGCCGCTGAGGATATTTAGAAAGTCAAAACAAAATGATAACCTTCCCCCTCCCCATTTTCTTCCTTCTCATTTCTCTCCCCTATAATTCAGTGGGACTGAAACTAAGCCTTCTCCTTCTAGACCCTTGATAGCTTGCGGGCAGCTCCTGTGGGTCACCAGGTTCTCACTGCCTCTGAACCAGGACCTTCGCAAGCCCATATGGCACCTTGGTGAAAACTAGAAAAAGACTTCCCTTCTTCCAGATGGGCATGGCTCTGGGCCATGGAAAATGGTTTGGTGAGCATCTTCTTGGCTTGGGACTTTTGTGCAGGGACCAGTCTGCCCAACTCTGCACGGTGGGCTTGTCTGACCCCCAGGACTGGTTTGTTTCAGGCCCACAGGCTCTGAGCTGCCAGTGACTTTCCCGCATCTCCTGAGTCCCAGCCTGATCTCCTTAGGTTATTCTTTGGTCATTTCCTAAGCATAAGCCCACAGGGTGGGGAAGCCTGTTCTTAGTCCCCATACGGCCGACAGAGGAATCTTTCACAGGGCTCTCTCGGCCCAGAAAGTTCTCTCTCTCTCTCCCTCCTGTCTCCCCTGTTTTCCTCTGCAATTAATCGCTGTAGTCTTCAGTAATAACAGCATCCCCAAACTCCCAGCGGTGCGGGCTCCACCAGGTGGCGGTCTGAATGACGAGATGCAGCCCCCTTCCCTCAGCTTTGAGGACAGCTGTGGATGGAGGGGCCGGCCCACGTCCCTGCTCACGTGAGGATGGTTCTGAGTCCCATGGCAAGAATTCAGACCTTCCGGGACAGAGCGGAGACTGAGACTTAGCAGTGAGGGCCACAGACATAGGAATTAGAAAGAATTGGATTCAGGTCTGCCACATCTGCTTAGTAGATGTGAGTTCAGGCAAGCGACTTGACCTCCTGGAACCTCTGTTTCTTCTTCTGTGAAACAGGTATAAAGATCCCATGTTGCAGGGCTGTGACGATGAGATGTAAATGGCTAGGGTTGCTATTCCGTTGGGAGCTTTTGGAAAAGTCGGGGGAGGGGTGCAGGGAGATAGCCTCATCCAGTAACCCGGACCTGTCGTCCCAAGTGCCAGGAGCCCGAGGATGCTAGGAGAGAGGGAGGCATGGGGAGATGGGCCCACCCGGGGCTGGGGCATTTTTCCCATCAGTGGGCGGCAGGCTTGGTCCTCAGAGGTTGGAGGAACCTTTGGGCAATGTCTTGTCCTCTGCGGTTCCCTGGTCAGAAAGAGCTGGGAATTCGGATAGAGATTCGTGCGTTCTAGTCAAGGCCAGCTCACTGGGGCCTTTGGGCTGCTTACTGTAGACTCAGTCTCCTCAGCTGCTGAAGGCTGGTACGGAGGCTCCTGAAAGGACGGCTGATGAAAGGTGATGGGGTGAGAATACTCTGCAAAGTCCTTTAAACGGGGAAGTGCTTCAAAATGTGGGCAGGTACGTTATAAACTGTAGATTGCTTTACAAATTGAAAGGTACATTGTAAAATTAAAACCTATCAGCTCCAGTCCCTGCCTGGTCCAAGTCACCTGAAAAATCTCCCATTGGGGTGATGTGGATTGCTCTGAGGCTGGGATGCGCAATGGGTGGGGATCTTGGCAATGGGAGACCAGATGGCCGTAAGGGCAGGGAAAGAACCTTGACCAAGAAACCGCTGGCTGGGGAGCTCCAGCCCTCACACTGGGGTGCATCTCAGCCTCGACCCTGGGTCCTGTGCCTCCTTCTGTCCTGCCCCGCCCCGAATCTTCCTCTCCTTCTGAATTGGTGTCACCTTCAGGGTTTGTTTGTTTGTTTTTTTCTGATATGCAGATTCCTGGCCCTTCCCTGAATCACATCCACTGAATCATCATCTCTGTGGGCTGGGCCCAGGAATCTGCATGTTAACAAGCTCCCTGAGGGATCCTGGTGCTCTGTGATGGCTAAGCAACACCAGGTGAGCCCCTGATCCCCTGTCCATGGTGTTCCTAACACAGTGTCTGGTGCATAGCAGGCACCCAGCATATGCTTGTTGAATGGACGCCTGAATAAATCAAACCTTTACAGGCCTCAGTGTCTTCATCTGTGAAATGGGAGGGATAATCATCCCTGCCTTGCCCACTGTCCTTTGAGGCGTTTCAACAAACAGCAGTTCTTCCGAGGTTGCAGTGAGGCAAGTGCATGTTAAAGGTTAAGAAATGCAGTCCTAGATAATCCTTGAAGACCAGAGTGTCCTCCTTTTATTTTTCTTGTATTCCAGGAGAGCATTTTCATGGTCCATGGCAAATGCTAAAAATATAAAGCAAATAATAAATGCCTCTGGGTCAGAGACTGATTTCGTGTGGCTGAAGTAGAGGCTGTCTGCTTAGCCACGAACCAGATAAGTGTGTGCGCCTGGACGTGGCAGGCAGGGACTCTACATGCGGACGTGGTCACATTATTGGACATCTATTGAGCACCGATACTATGCGATGCATCGCACTGGGCATAGATTTGTGAGTCTGCTGGGCAGTGACCCGAATTCAGTGCTGGGTAGAGTGCCGGGTGCATTGGGGGAGATCAATAAGCAATTATAATTATTATTACCATTAATAATAAATGCTACATGGTCCGGACAAAGAAGCTACGATGAAGTGGGTGCCTTGGAGCCCAGGCTTTGCATGTATCGGCGAGCCGGCCCGATGTTGCCTCTGCTTTCAGCTCTGTGCAATTGTAGAGCGCTGCTCTGCAAGGGGGAGGCTGGGAGGGGACGGTTCTTATAGTCTCTGCCCCCATGGTGTGCTTATTCACCACTTCCCTGGGAGGGTAGGAAAGAGTCAGGGCTCCACAAGGAAAGCAGGCAGGTCAGGAGAGATCCCTAGGGGTTGGCTGTTTATGAAGGGAGTCCAGAAGATTCTGTTGGGTGGTCCGACTCAATGGACCTCACTCCCACCCTCCCACCCATTGCTCATTCTCCCACCCATAGTCCTTCGCACACCCTCTCAGAGAGCACTGCTCACTTTGAATGCATGTGATAGCAAGGTGGAAGTGTTCCCCAATGGTTAGGCACACAAGCTCAACAGCTCGACCTCTTGGGTTCTAATTTAGGCTTCACCACCTATGAGCTGTGTGTCCTCAGACAAGTCACTTACCCTCTCTGGGTCTCAGTTCACTCCTTTGTAAAATGGTGATAACAATAGTGCCCATCTCATGGGGCTTTTGAGAGGATATAAATAACAAGTATAAAGTGCCTTGCACACAGTGACCACGCCAATGGTCATTGTCGGTATTTACCATCCTGTGTCTTGTTCATCACTAAAAGCCTGGTATCCAGCACAGAGGAGGGGCTTGGTGCATGTGGGTAAGTCACTGGCTCTATGAATAATCACAGCCAGCATTTACTAACCGCTCACTCTTGCCAAGCGTTATTCTAAGCATCTGTTTGCATCTGTTAACTAGTTCATCTTTGCACCAATTCTTAGAGGGAAGAACTTCTACTGTTTCCATTGAACAGATGCGTTACTTACCTTGCCCCGCATCATTCAGTTAGTAAGGGATGAGCTAGAATTTGAACAGCCAGTCTGGACCCAGAGCCCATGCTCCTAATCACTGCACTGGACGGCCTCTTGAAGGAAGGAAGGAAGAAGGATAGAAGGAAGGAAGGATGGGGAGAGGGAGAGATACATGAGATCACTAGATGGATAGTCAATAAATAAACTCATGGAGAGGTGAAAGAGTGGGAATTGACCTTAGAGAGTTACTGTGAAGATTAAAATGAGTAAAGGCACTGGCCCTGGAACATAGTAAGTGCTCAATAAACGTCAGCAACGATGATGCTGTGACAATGATGACGATGGTAAGTGGACAAATAATGGATGATAGTGAATGGGAACAGTGGGTCGGCATTTGGAGCCTCTGACCAGCCAGATCTCTCGAGGAGCTAGCAAGAGAGACACACAGAAGCTTGGATTTCTCTTCCCATTCCCCGGATGGGTAATTTGAGGCACTAAAAGTGGGAGGACTCTCCCAGGGTCACAATACTGATACTGGAGTCAGGATTCCACTCCAGAGTAACCCCTGGGCACAGCCTCTGTCCTTTAGGGGTCCTGAACTGGCATCCGACTGTGTCAGAATGACGGGAATTTTCTAGAGGACTGAGGCAGAAGGAGAGGGAAAAGCTAATATTTTTCAGTTCACCAGGCATTTATTGAGTGCCTACCGTGGGCCTGGCCCCCTGTGAGGGGTTTTCTCATATGCCGATCCATGTTCTGTTCACCTGGCCCCAGCTTCTGGGCCCTGGGACCCTTCTGTAGGGCGAAATCTTGGTGACTAGGGGTGGGCAGGATCCAGAGTGGCTGCCTTCAGAGGAGAAGAGGTTTCTGGTTGTATCGGTCAGGTGACACTATGATCCCCACTGATGATCACTGCACAGACCACAGGGAGGAGGAGGGGCCTGTGGCTGCGGCTGTGAGCTCTTCATTTGCTCCGTGTGTGCACGAGAGAGACTGTGAGATGCAGGCCAGGGGGAGGAGCCATGTAAGGCTTGGGGTGGGGCTCAGTCTATGGTTGGGATCGGGGCTCAGTCTATGGTTGGGATCAGGGCTCAGTCTGGGACCAGTGTTAGGGTTCAGTCTGGGTCTAGAGTTGGGGTTTAGTCTGGGTCTAGAGTTGGGATTTAGTCTGGGATTGAGGTCAGCAGTCCATCTTTGGGCAGGATCAAAGCTCTGTTTGTGACTGGGGTCGGGAACAATCTGTGACTGTGTTCAGGGCTCAGGCTATAAAAAGAGCTCAGGCTGTGGCTGGGATCAGGGCTCAGTCTGTGAGTAGGATCAGGGCTCAGTCTGTGGCTGGGATCAGGGCTCAGTTTACAACCAGGATCAGGACTCAGTCTGGAGCAAGAGTCAGGGCTTAACCTGGGGCCAGGATGAGGGTCCAGCGCTTGACTAGGGTCAGAATTGCCCTGCGGTCATCTGTATCCATGGATGTGCCAAAGCTGGAGTCTCACACCCCAGAACCACAGACCAGAGCATCAGTCTGAGCCCAATCCCCACACCCCAGGCCCCTTGCCCTGCCTCCACTTCCGCAGGATGAGTGCCCCCGAGTGGGGCTCCCCTCCCTCCCTTGCCCCAGCCTCAGGCCAGCCCGGCGTGGCCTCATCCCTGCCCAGCTTCCGTGTGCCTCCCTGCCGCCTCCCTCCCTCTGCCACCAGCTGCCGACTCCGTCTGCTTGCTCTCTCCCCGTCTCCCCTTCTCTGCCTTAGAGACAGCTATAAGTCTCCCGTGAAATATATACAGTGTAAATATATAAAAAGCTTGTGCCTGCCTGCTGCTTATGTATTCATGAAATAGTAAATAAATTTTATGGGATAATTTGAAGGCTGCCAGGAAGCCGGGAGATGAAAACGAGGGCCTAATGAGATGGAGTATCAGGGCGGCGCACGCACAATCGATCTGCAGTCGCCTGGGCCCAAGCGGGGCGAGTCCATCTCCTGTGGCCCAGGGCCTCGCCGCCAAGACACTTCGCAGGGGCCTCTGGGGGTCATAAACCACGGCTGGCTGCAGCCGGGGAGGCCCGGGCTTGGAGAAGTGGTGATGGGTGGTTGACATGCACCTTCTGGGAAACCCAGGGAGGGGGAGAGGTGGGCTGGGTCCTTTTCCTAGCTCTGCCTGGGACGTGCTGTGTGACCTTCAGCCAGTCACCTCCCCTCCAGGTACCTTAGTTTCTCCATGTGGGTGATGAGTACCTTGAAGGAGAAGGTCCCCAGGCTGGGGCATGTGGCCGTGACAGTCTCTCTCAGAGTCTTCCTGCTGTGTACAGCACTGTATTATTTTATGCTTATTGGATGAATATCTGTCTCTCCGCTACACTTCCGCTCCATTTGGACAGGGGTCTGGGTCTGTTTTGCTTAATGTTTAGTATCCCGAGCGTCTGGCACAGAGGGGGATCGTCACAAATATTTATTATAAATAATGGAATAAATGAGTGAATGAATGAGCGTGTGACTGAAACATCGAGAACAGACCCAATCCCACCCACCACCCTTCACTGCAACCCCTGTGGTCCAAGCCACCATCATCTCATGCTTGGACTAGTGCTGTAGCCTCCTCTCCAGTCTCCCTGCGTCCACCCTGCCTTCCTATGGTCTGTTCTCCCCACGGCCACCAGAGGTATCCTGCTAAACCTAATAAGTCAGATCGTGTCCCTCCTCTGCTCAAAACCCTCTGTGGCTCTCATCTCACTCGGAGAAACACCCAAGGTCCTCCCCATGGCCCACAAGGGGATGTGTGACCTGCCTTTGGCCCCTCTGGCCACCCTCACCCCCTACTACCCACTTCTCCTTCCCTCCCTCACTCCACTCCAGCCACTGGCTGACTCTGCTCCTGGATCCCACCTCAGGGCCTTTGCACTGTCTGTTTCCCTGTGCCTGGAACATTCTTTCCCTGGAGAACCTCATAGCAAACTCTCACCTTTTTCAAGTCTTTGCTGCAATCCTGTTCCTTCTCTGAGGCCACCCTGACCACCTTTCATAAAAGTGCATCCCAGCCTTCCCCTGGCTCTCCCTGCCCCCCGATCCTGCTCCAGCCACCATCCCCCACCTCCCCTTGGTCTGGGCATCAAGAGTGTCCTGAGGGGTGGGCAGTGTCCTGAGAGAGGGAGGAGAGAGAAGGGAACAGGGAAGAAAGAGACCCATGCTGGCTTGGATGGGCATAGAGAGATGTGTGGCCTCAGGGGAGGGGACCAAGGAGGGGACAGGCCAGCCTGGAGCCTGGGCCTAGGAAGAAAGCAGGACCCTGATGGAGCTCTGTTATGGGCTGAACTGTGTCCCCCCCGCCCCCAAGTCATATGTTGGAGTCCTAACACCCAGAACCTCCGAGTGTGACCTTACTTGGAAATAGGGTTGTTGTAGATGTAATTAGTCAAGATGAGGTCACTAGGATGAGTGCTAGTCCAATATGACTGGTGTCCTTATAAAAAGGGAAAGTTGGGGTGTAGCCATGCACACAGGGAGAATGCCGTGCGGACACAAAGACAGAGATCAAGGTGATGTGCCTAGAAGCCAAGGACACCAAAGGTTGCCAGCAAACCACCAGAAGCCAGGAGATGGACAAGGAATAGATTCTGCCTCATAGCCTCAGAAGGGCTGGCTCTGCCGACACCTTGATCTTGGACGTCCAGCCTCCAGAACTGTAAGACAGTACATCTGTGTTGTTTTAAGTCAACGAATTTGTGGCATTTGGCTACAGCAGTCCTGGCAAACTAATCCAAGCTCTGAGAGGCAGAGGGAGACTCATGGTTCTCTAAGTTCAATCCAGGCTGGAAGTGACTTCAAGAGGTCATGGGGGCCACCCCTCTGCCTCCAAGCAAGGACAGAGAGGAAAGTCTGATTCTTTCAGGGATACCTCTGAAACTCCCCTCGGGCCCATGAGATTGTCAGGAAGTCCTTTCTAAAGCTGACTTAAATTCTGCATGCCATAGTTTATATCTACCTCTTGTTCTCAAGAACCTACCTAGCCATCCTCCCACGTCTGGATGTGACATTTGACTAATTGCACTAGAGTCAGACAGACCTGGGTTCCAGCCCTGGCTCTGCCACTTACAGGCTGGGCAGCCTTGGGCAAGTCAGCTCATCCCTGAACCTCCGTTTTCTCATCTGCAAAATGGGAACAGCAAAGCTCGCTGATACCTCGTGGAATTATTGTAAGGATTAAATGAAGTCAGTCACAGGAAGCAACTAGTACAGTGCCAGGTAGGCAGCAAGAATGAACTGGATGCCAGACGTTCTTATTACTATGGGTTTGTTGTCAGGATTAAGTGAGATATGACGCATTAGGTGCTGAGGGGCTGCTCCAGCCAACACACGTGCCAACTTGAGCTTCCTCAGCAGATAGAGGGACAGATCCATATACCTCAGACATATGAGAAACACAAGAGCCCGCAAATCGTGGGCTTCCCTGGTGGCACAGTGGTTAAGAATCTGCCTGCCAATGCAGGGGACACAAGTTTGATCCCTGGCCCGGGAAGATCCCACATGCCGCGGAGCAGCTGAGTCCGCGAGCCACAACTACTGAAGCCCGCGCGCGCCTAGAGCCCGTGCTCTGCAACAAGAGAAGCCACCGCAATGAGAAGCCCATGCACCACATTGAAGAGTGGCCCCCGCTCGCCGCAACTGGGGAAAGTCGGTGCACAGCAACGAAGACCCAAAGCAGCCAAAAATAAATTAATTAATTAAAAAAAAAAACAAAGAGCCGAAAACACCTAAATAAACAGAAGGCATTAGTTTTTGAAAATAAAGCGCCAAGCATATAGTAAGCACTCAATTCGCTGAGGCAAGAACGATTGTATCTTATAAGAATACGGACATGACCTCTGCCCGTCTCTGTCCTCAGTCTGTGCATCTGTAAAAGGAAGTTGCAGGTCACACCTGCGGTTTCTAACTCGGTGTCCCTGGGCCACAAGGTGCGGTGGGGTCTTTGAGGAGTGTATAAATGTCGCTTGACATTTATACGATAGTCTCTGAGTGTGTACATTGTCTGTCCTTCCCGGAATGGGTGCGCTTGGGAAATCCAACATCTGCCACTGACAGGCTTTCTCCACCAAGCGGAGAAGTGCCCTGTCTCCCCTTGCCCCCTCCCCCCTCCTCCCCTCCCTCTTCTCCTTGTCTTCCCCTTCCTGCTCCTCCTCCCCCTCCCTCCTCTCTTTCCCCCATCTCTCCCTCAACCTCTTGCCCTTCTCCTCCCTCTCCTCCCCCAGCCTCCAGCTCCTTTCCCGCCTCCTCCCTCCTCCAGTGAGCATATGAGGACCTTGGCCCTCCGAGGGGCTCTTGTTATCCTGGCAAAACTTTTCTCAGCAAGCCCTTAATCCGTTTCCTCCCACTAACCCGGAGAAGGCAGAACTAGCAGCAGCCAGGGTCGGCAAGGTCTGTGGACCAGACCTTGGGCTCCTCTCCCCTCCCCCCTCTCCCCTCCCCCCTTCTGGGGATGCTGGAGGAGGGAGGGGGGCTGGGAAGGCTGGAGGGGAGGACCCCAGGGTCTCTGCTGTCCTGGTCTAACCCCCTGCAGATGGAACCAGAGGTCAAACAGAGAGGGCGAGCCACTTCTCCATGTCCTCCCGTGTATGCTGGTGGTAGGGTCAGGATTTGAACCCATGGCCCAAGGGTCTACTGCTCAGACAATTATGCAAACTCCACACTAATAGTCATTTTTGTTATTATGATTATTTTCTCATCCTCAACATTTCGCACTACTTGTCGAGAACTGTGTGCCCAGCCCCGAGCTAAAGAATTTATGAGCATCGCCGCATATAACCCTCTCAGTGGCCGGTTGAGGTGGGCAGAGGTGATCAAGGGGGATTTACTGAGGCACTTCTGAAGCCTAATCTTCAGCGCTTCTTACTTGCACTGGCTCCTTTTAAAAAAAAAAATTCACTTCTGTAGCTAATTTTTTATTCATAATTAAATGTTTTCTTAATTAGATCCTCCAAAATTGTATAAGCTTCAGGCCCCTCCAAACTTGGATCCACCCTGGAAGGGGGTACTCTTAGTACGCCCATTCTGCAGAAGAGGGCTACGGGGCTCAGAGAAGGTTCTTCATTTGCCCAAGCGCACACAGCCTGGAAGAGGCAGGGTGGGGACTTGACTCCAGAGTCGCTGCCCTTGGCCACCACATCATGCAGGCTTCCTGTGGAAAAGAAAAGTTCCCATCCCATCCTGCCTCCAAATCTTCTGCCCCTCCAACGACAGGGCTGCTGGCACCAGGGCACTCAGTGGAATCACCCGGGCATTATAGGGTAGATGTAAGTTCGAGAAGCAAGGAACAAGCAGGAGAAAATGGTGGCTCGGGTGGAAAGACATGGTGGCCTGGACAAAAGCTTGTGTGGACAGCTGTCAAGTTCTAAGAAAGATGAGGTCAAAGCTGCAGAAGAAAGTGGAATAGGAGGTCCTAACCTCTTGGAATTTTCCAGCCACAAGTTATTATGTTTCTTTTCCTAAGATGTTTTAAGCAAAGAGAATGAGTTCTAAATGAAAGAGTTTGGGGGTGAATTCACGAATGAGAGTCCACACCGTCCGCTGCTACATCCCTAGTCAAGCCACCAACACAACCACCTCCTAATTAACTTGCCTCCCTGCTTCTGCCTTTGCCACTCTCTTTGTCCAACAGCATGGAAGCCACCGTGCAATTCCCTGGCCAAGGTCTTCCAATGGCTTCCCATCTCAATCAGAAAATATCAGCCATTAGAGTGGTTTCACACACACCCCCCCACCTTACCTCTCTGACCTCACCTCCCACTCACTTTCCCCTTGTTCACTCACTCCAACAATGCAGCCCCCTCTATATTCTTCAAACTCTCCAAGTATATTCCTACCTCAGGGACTTTGCACTGGCTGTTCCATCTTCCTGGCACATTCCTTCTCCAGATAAGCACATGGTTTGCTCCTTCATCAAATGTCAATATACAGGGGACCTCCCCGGTGGTCCAGTGGTAAAGAATCCACCTTCCAATGCAGGGGACGCGGGTTCGATCCCTGGTCAGGGAATTAAGATCCTACATGCCGCGGGGCAACTGAGCCCATGCACCACAACTACTGAGCTTATGTGCCTCAACGAGAGAGCCCACGTGCTGCAAACTACAGAGCCCACCTGCCCTGGAGCCTGCGCGCCACAACTAGAGGGAAAAAAACCCGCACACCGCAACTAGAGAGAAGCCCACACGCCGCGACGAAGAGCCCAGGCACCGCAACAAAAAAGATCCTGCGTGCCTCAACAAAGATCCTGTGTGCCGCAACTACGACACAACGCAGCCAAAAAAATAAAGAAAAAAAAATGTCAATATATAATATTGCAACCCTGCACCCACCGTCTCTTATCCTGTCCCTGATTTGTTTTTCTCCTTGACATTTACAACCATAACACATTACACATTTTATTTATTTATCTTGTTCGTTATCTGTCTCCTTCCCTAGAGCAGCAGTTCCATGAAAGCAGAGATTTTTGTCGGTCTTGACCGCTATCTCCCCAGCATCCAGACACTGGTGTCAGACACTGGCAGACCTGTTGAGTGACGTGGCGTCTTCCTGCCTGCGATAAATACTCTGAGCAGAGACAATGTGGTCTGGGGGGAACTTTCAGGGTGTCCGGAGCTGAGCATCTCTATAAATGAAGCCTGGGAAAGGGAATCTATACAAACGGCTCAAGGAGCCGAGCACGAGGCAGGAATGCAGAGATCAGTGCACGCTGTTTGTGACCCTGCTGGTCAGCCCCTCCACCTGTCCTTTCTGGGGCTGCCTCCTCGATGAAGTAGAGAAGGGCTTTTCTTCTTTTCCTTTCCTCCAAAGCCAATCTATATTGATTTCTCCACCTCTGGCCGCAGTCAACAGGCATTGAGAGGGGCTGAGCGTGTTGGTTTTACTTAAGAGCCAGCATAGCCTCCAGCTGCCACATCAGCCTGCGGGGACCCTGGCTGCCTGGCACAGACACCCCTGGGGTTCTGGAGAGACACAAGCCAGCACCCAGTCGTGGGCAGGCTGGGTCAGTCATTTATGTCCTAAGCATTGTCTGGGCACATCGTGTGTGCCAGGCTCGATGCCTAAGTTTGAATCACTGGGTGATTCATTCAGCTAACATTTAGTGAGCACCTACTATGCCAGCACTGTTCTAGGTCCTGGGATACAGCTGTGAGGCACAGAGATGAAGATCCCCTTTCCTTGAGAGTGTGGAGGAAAGGGAACCCTCCTACACTGTTGGTGGGAATGTAAGTTGGTGCAGCCACTATGGAGAACAGTATAGAGGTTCCTCAAAAAAATTAAAAAGACAGCTACCATATGACCCAGCAATCCTACTCCTGTGTGTACATCTGGAAAAGATGAAAACTCTAGTTTGAAAAGATACATGCACCCCAATGTTCATAGCGACACTATTTACAATAGCCAAGACATGGAAACAACCCAAGTGCCCATCAACAGACTATTGGTTTTAGAAGATGTGAAATACACACACACACACACACACACACACACACACACACACAAACACACATAATGGACTATTACTCAGCCATGAAAAAGAATGAAATATTGTCTTTTGCAGCAACATGGATGGACCTAGAGAATATCATACTAAGTGAAGTAAGTCAGATAAAGACAAATATTATATGATAGCTCTTATATATGGAACCTAAAAATAATACAAATAAATCTATATACAAAACAGAAACAGACTCACAGACTTAGAAAACAAACATATGGTTACCAAGGAGGAAGGCGGAGGGGATAAATTAGGAGTATGGGATTAACAGTATGGGTTGCAATATTATATAGACTTTTTTTCTTTATTAACAGATACAGGGAACTATAGTCAATGTCTTATAATAACCTATAATGGAAAATAATCTGAACATATATATTATATCTGAAAAAAAATTCCTCTCCTTGTAGAGCAGGAAACAAGGGAAAAATAAGAAAACTATCTAATATGTCAGATGGTGATAAATGCTCTGGAAAATGTAATGTGGGTGTTCACTGAAAAATTCTTTCACCTTTAGGTTTGAAACTTCATAATGAAATGTTGGAGACAGGGACTTCCCTGGTGGCACAGTGGGTAAGACTCTGTGCTCGCAATGCAGGGGGCCCGGGTTCGATCCCTGATCGGGGAACTAGATTCCACATGCATGCCGCAACTAAGAGTTCACATGCCACAACTAAGGAGCTTGTGTGCCGCAACTAAGGAGGCTGCCTGCTGCAACTAAGACCCAGTGCAACCAAACAAATAAATAATTAATTTTTTAAAAATGCCTCAGCTTATAAAAAAAAAAATGTTGGAGACAAAGGGGTTAATAAGACCTGTCTCACCAGGTTGATGTAAGCACCAAGCAGGATGTCTGCATAGTGACCAGTCCAGAGAGGACACGATGCATGATAACAATTATTACCATAAATAGAGATGCTGCGTGGAGCACAGCGAAGTGTTTGGAAAGGAGAGTGAGAGTGTGTGAGGTCTGCAACACCCAAGTTGGTAAATCTTTCCTACTATTACAATTTTAATTTTTTATCTGTTTGAATTGGTAGTACTTGCACATGGTACAAAATTCCAAAGCCACAAAAGTGTATAAAGAATGAAAACTTTTCCTCTTTCCCTTGTTCCCCAGCTACCCAATCTTGTCCCCAGAGGCAATCAATGATACCAGTTTCTTACAATTCTTTCCAGAGATACTCTCTCTATATACATAATTGCATATATATAGTTTCTTTTTGTCATAGTAGCATGCTATACACTGTCCTAACATTTTTTTTTTTACTTAATATGTCCTGGCAATACTTCCATATCAATATATATAATCCATCCTTATTCTTTTATATGACTGCATAGTACTCCATTGGATGGACAGACCATGGTTTATTTCTTTGATCCCATATTGATGGGCATGTGGGTTGTTGCCATTGTTCGTTAAACCTTTTGAATGGTACCATTGTTTTAAAGACTTTGAAACTGAATCTCGCATCTCTCAATAAATCGAAGAATTAGGGGGTTTCTCTGATCAAAACCCATAGCGCGTGATTAAGTCCTTGGGTTTCTTCACTCCAGCTTTTATTAAATTATCCCAATTTATCCTTTCAAATAGATGTCTTTTCTTAAGTAGTGATTTACCACAATTAAGCCCCCCAAAATTAAATTAAATGAATTACATCTCTTACGTTGGGTGTCTGCAAGAACCAAGGTTGGGCACAGTAATGGTCCAGATGCTATTAAAAGCAAAGGCAGGAGGATGTGCGCTGGGTTAGAAGGGAAAATTCATAGCTCCACTGATACGCCATGATAAATAATTATGAGTTATTAATTTTAAATTACATCTTTAATGCGTTGCATGATTTTAATTCCCCCTACAGTATTAATATCGGACTGGCTTTGATTAATTTAAAGCAGAACAGAAAGGTGCCAATTAAGGGAACTAGCTGGGAACTTTGAGGTGTTTATATCTGTCTCTTGATAGCCCCCATGGTGGGGGGCAAGGTCATTGCTCAAGGGAAGCTAGTGATTATCCAGGAGAACACAGGGTGGGATGTGTCAAGAAGTGTGGGAGACGGATGTTAACCCTTTTTGTGTCTTTGAGTGCCAGGGAGGAGAAAGATAAGGATGGGAAAGCAGGGGGGCTGTACAGTGCTTTGAATGAGCCCAAAGCAGGTCAGAATAAGGCTGGGGATGCCGTGGCCACAGGGAGGGCTCCAAGGACCAGGACTCCTGAGTCCCGGGGTTTGCCATGTCACTCCAGACCAGAGCTTTGGCCTTCCTATGCCTTTATAGATCTCAAGACTTGGAAAAAGGGGGTCACACTCAGTAAATAGGAAGCCATAACTCAAAGAGTTTCCTAATTAGCTAAATGGAAACAGAGTAATGCATGGAACAGCAGCTCACTGTTAGTAAATGGCATACTTAGAGACACTTTGGGGTGGCCGATGGGCAAACATTTTATTTTATTTTACAGCTAAGTGTTCACTTTCATGTATGCGAGAAAGAAATACATAACCAGCCCACCGAATTCATGATTTCATAAATAATGTTACTTAGGTTGAGGCTAAATTTAAGGGGGGGAGAATAAAGAACGATCCAAAACAAAATGAGTAATAGTTGTATTTGGCGTGTGGCTATGGCAAAGAAAGAATAATAATGATGATTATGATGGTGATACACAAGTAACTGAAGTTAGCACCATCAAATTAATGTCGTTACAGCCACATAGGACAGCAAGCCCTAGGCTTGGGGAAAGGAGATAGCATTTAATAAATATGAAGCAATGAATCAAAGGGTTTTCTACTTAGCTGAATGGTGAGAGGGTAATGCCTGGTATTAGATACTGTTAGGGTATGGCATCCATGAGGAAGCTCTTTCTGGGGGTGGGGGTGGATATTATTTCACTTAATAGCAAAGTGTTTAGTTGAATGTGTGCCAGCCCATCAAACTTTTGGTTTCATGAACAGTATCACTTAGGTTAAGGTTATATTTAAATTTTTTTAAAATGTGGGATTCAGAACAAAATATGATATAAAGCATCATTTTATGGGGTATTTGACTATGGCAAATCATAACAATTATGAGGGTGATACACAGGTAACTGAGGTTGGTGAATATCAATGTCCCTACAGCCCCATATGATAGCAATCCTAGTCAGGGCTCTAAATTAATGACCCTAGATGTGAGTGAGTTGAAAAAGAAGTCACCACAAGCCACCGTGTGAATTTATGACCCCTTCTTTTCCATGACAGATCAGCCTTGACATCGCAAAGCTCTTTCCCATTTGGTACATTTGATTCTTAAAATAATTCTAGAGATGTACCGTGCCAAGGAAAGTGCCTGAGTCATGGTCTATGCCCAGTTTATGATTGTGGAGGGAGGGAAGGAGACAGGAGGAAGAGAAACCAGGACAGATTGGAGGGAAAAGATAATAGCAGGAGTTCATCAACACTAACATGATTATCCCATGCCAAGTGTCATCCCATTTAATGCTCGCAACAACCCCATAAAGCGGGCGTTAGGTGTTCTCTTTGATCCTGATTCACAAAGGAGGTCACTGAGGCTCAGAGAGGTGAGGCGACTTGCTTGAGGTCATCCAGCTGGGAGGCCACAGAGCCAGGTTTTATGCCTATCAATATTTTATGGTCTCAGAACCGGCACAGAGAAGTTAAGCAACCGGCCCAAGGGCACACAGACGTTAAATGATGGAAAGCCTGACAGTTCAGATCCAGAGCGTCAGCTCTCCAACACAGAACTAACGATACGCCTTAAAAAAGAGATACACAATTTACAGATGGGGAAAACTGAGACCTAGCGTGTGCTAGTCCTAAGGGCACCATCTCAGTGTAGGATTGAACCTAGGCATCGGGACTCCCTGCCCCAAGTTCTGGTCATCAAAGGCGACTATGTCTACATGACCCCGTTAACACTGAGGAAGGGTCTCTTCATGGGCGGGTCCTGCCAAGCACATAGGAGGTGCTCCCTCGTGGCCTCCTCCACCCTGGCTCTGCTCCCTCCAGGCTCAGTTCCTTGGCCTGCTGGTCTCCCGTAAGCATCCCCTGGGGCCTCCCCCCCTCCCCCTCTCCCTCCCCTCCCCCTCCCCCCGCCCCCCCCCCCACCCGGCTCTAGGGGCATCTGGAAGCCCAGCCCGAAGCCCCAGGCTGAGGCTTCTCAGCAGAGCTGCAGAAGCGAGACAATCACATTAGGTCCCTGGAGCGAATTTGGAAGACTCGTCACGCCCTTGAAAGACCAGGATTGGCCGCTGGACAGCGGGAGCAGCCGGAACTGGTTCCTGTTCAAAGCTCCTTCCTCCAGCGGCATTAAAGATGGGTTAAAATTCAGAGGGTTAGAGAAGGGCCACTGAAGCCAGCCCTCGTCCCAGATAAGATGGCCACGCGGGTGGGAGCTTCCCGTCAAGGGGCAGCCGGGGTCCAGAGATAACAGCAACAGCCGCAATAGCAATAATCGTGAGCGCCTACCAGGGGCCAGTTCTGTGCTAAATGCTTTTGGTCATCTCGTTTTAACTCTCACGGTCCCCAAATGAGGAAACCAGGACACAGAGAGATCAGCTAACCAACCCAAGGCAACCCAGCCAGTTTCAGGGCTAAACTCAGACTCTGCCTTACGTCTGACACATTTCGTGTTTTCACTAGCCTGTCCCCCAACTGTAACGAGTTAATTGTCTGAACAATTAGTTAAGTCCCTGTCTTCCCTGCTGTTCCATACGATCAAGGCCAAGGTCCCTGTCTGTTTCTCTCCCACCATATCTCCAGAGTCAAGCAGAGCACCTGGCGTTGAATGGGTGCACAATGCATTTTTGTTGAATAAATTTTGGAAAGAGGGAGGGAGGGAGGGAGGGAGGGAGGGAGGGAGGAAACATATCCTAGGCGCCGCCCCCCCAGAATGCTTGACCTCAAATCTCCGCTTGTGCCCTCTGGAGGAAAGAGGACCCCAGGAGGAGGGGAGATGCTGAGCAAAGACACAGAAGGGGGAAATGTGGATACGTATAAGGACCTTCACACTGTGCAGCGTGTGATTGCTGAGCCCTGGACCCAGAATGCACAGACTCCAAGCTCTCTAGTCCCCACTCCGTGCTTGACTAGCCATGTGACCCCCAGTCAGGTCAGTTTAGTCATTAAAAGTGGTCCTCAGTTTTCCCCACGTCCCTGCCTCCCGGGACTGTTCTGAGGATGAGACTGGAATACGTGCTATTCACGCCCAGGCTGTTTGATTCTGAGGCTCCCCTTCCAGCCGGCAAAGCAGATATAATAAAAGAAGGACAGTTTCCTGCAGCTTGGAGATGGGCTGCCCAACAGGGTGGGTGTGAGGAGCACAGCTGGGCAGCTGTGTGGTTGAATCTTAGCTCTGGGGTTTGCGTGCTGTGTGACCTTGAGCGACTGACTCCCTCTCTCTGGGCCTCAGTCTCCAAGCTATAACTTGTGGATAATGATAGGAGCACCTACCTTACAGGGTATAATGATGATTAAATGAGATGGCGTTCGTAGCGTGCTTAGTGCAGTGCCTGGCCGTGGTCAGCACCAACCGTACACTCACTGCTCTCTATAATAATACTATGTTTTAGAAGGATCAGCCTGGCAGCCATGCCGGGGGCTGTGGAGGTAAGGAGGGATTCCTGGAGAAAGTGGCGTTTAGAGGAACAGTCAAGTGAGTTTGATTCTGAGGCTTAAATACAAGCCTCAAAGTCAGAATGGAAAAGATACATTTGAGGGGAACAGGAGATCCCTTATATTTCAGGGTCTCATATAGGGCAGGAACTATGTATAAATTTAAACTTTAAATTGTATTTTTTTCATCTCAGAAGAGGCAGTGCACCTCCATGTGTATCGGCTATCGATGACCACGATAATGCTGGGTAACAAACGATCACAAAACCTCGGTGCGGTGGTCAGTATCCAGGCAGCTCTGCTAATCTTGACTGGGCTCATCTACACGTCTGGGCCTCGGCTGGCTGTCAGCTGATCTGGGAATAAATAGTGACTCAGCTGTGCTCCACATGGCTCTCATCCTCCAGCAAGTTAGCCAGGGCCTGTCCTCATGGCTCTGGGCAAAATCAGAGTGAGCCCAATTGTGCAAGTGATTCTTAGGCCTCTGCTTGTGTCATATTTACTAACATCCCATTAGCCAAACAAGTTATGTGAATGAACCCAGAATCACAGTGGACGAGGACTACAAAATCTCACGGCAGAAGGTGTGAATGGGGGGGATGGATGAACACAGAGGGGCCAGTTTTGTCATCTACCGCACCATGGTTCAACAGTCAACAAGTGTAAAATGTGCGTAGTAAAAATCTCCCTTCTACTTCCGACTCATGGCAACCACTATTATTGGTCTCTTCTGTTTCCATCCGGAGATATTTTCTGATCTTACAACATCTTTAATCATTTTTATGCCTCAGTTTTCCCAACCCATTCCTTACCATCCTTCTAAATTCAGCCCCTGCCGACAGTGTAGAGGCTGTGAGGTCAGTGCCACTTCGGATGGCTTCTGTGATGTCTCTACCACCTGCCGCCAGTGTGACCTTGGGCACATCATTTCCGCTCTCTGAGCCTTATTTTCCTCCTCTGTGAAATGGGAATGATAGTGTGTCCCTTGCAGGGGTTATTATGAAGCACAAACAACATACATGCGAGTGTTGGATATGGTAATTGCTAACTGCTTTGTCATTATTATTATTGTTATTGCTTTTGTTGTTAGCTCAGGAAGGCATGATTTGCTCCAGTGGTCTCAAGGCCTCTGGGATTCCTAATGGGAAAGGACTTTCCTTCCCACGTCTGGGCCCTGGGAGCCAGCTGACCATCTGCCAGGAGGGCTTTCTGTTTAACAAGCTCTTGTAATCTTTGCTGTGATCACGACTCCCTTCCCGGTCTGGGCTCTCCTCTGGGACCTTGCCGCCTCTTAGGCTAAGCCTCTGCTGAACCTCTGAAGATCTGAGCACCTGACCCGCATTTCAATACTCCCAGCCTGTCCCTGAGCTTGTGTACTTCCTGGATATCTGCTCCAGGAAAGCGGTTGCACACTCTGTCCTTCCAGAAGCCCCCGCCTCCCCAGCACTAGAAACGTTGATTCATCCCGGTTTTTCACTCAATATTTATTGAATCCTCCACTATCTGCCAGGCCCTGTCCTAGACCCCATAGCGATTGTCAGTAACATCTGACTGTTGTTTCTGAATCTCCAGTGTTGTCAGGGCTTCTTGAGAAGGAAGTTGAAATGCTTGGCCAAAAACAGGGTAATTAGACCCAATTTGTGGTTCAACGATCCATGAGTTTCCAAGAGTTTGTCTGAAGTCTCTGTCTTAGGGAACACTAGGCAGGTTCTCTAGAAGCAGACCTGTGATGGGGCTTCATAAGGAGCCAGTGATTGACTGAGAAAGCTCTCAGGTGAAACCTCGAGGGGACTGAGGGAGGAAGGACAGGGCATGGGGAGAAGCCAAGCAAAGGTGTGACATCTAGTCCCAACCTGATCCCCAGGGGAGCTCTGGATCGTAAACTGCACTGCAGAGTCTGTCCCACCTTGAGGCAAGGGGATGGGGCTTTTGTACCCACATGAGTCAGTCGTTCGCTACAGGCTACCCTGGCTATCTTGGGGAGGCTGATGTGATTCCAAGGCACTTCCGGGAAGGCAGCTCCAATCATCGGGGGCGATCCTCCCGGGAAAGCTGCAGGAGTGAATGCAGGGTAGCAGCACCTGCAGCAGCTGAGGGATGGGCACACTGAACCGTAAAAGAAGTCCCGTGGAAGTGGACAGGGCCCCTCTCTGCCCCTTGGGATGAGATCAAGGCCGGGGGATGGGGGCGGGGGGGACACCCCGCCTGGGCTCCTTCCCCTGTCCTTTCCTGTTCAGGTTTTTGCATCACGCCCCTGCCCCAGGCTCCACTTCTAGGGGCCCCGACCCAGGAAGATCCTCAAAACAGCCCTACATTGTTGGGACCGTGACGCTCCCCTTGACAGATGAGAAGCGAGGTCGCGTGCCCAGGGACATGCACGGCACAGGTGACTGAGCAGGATTTGGCCCTGGTGTGTCTTAGGAACACGCTCAGGCTTGGCTGGTCTCTGTGGAAGCCCATTGCAGCTGAACACCTGCCCGGGAGGCGGCAGACACGTGGGCGCTCCATCGGGGGTTGGGTGGACCTGGGTCACAGAGCCCTGCTCCAGCGAGGACACAGGACCTGCCCTTTGGGATGAGGCCACTGGGCAAGCAGGGAAACAAGAGATGGGGCGGGGGACAGGGAAAGAAGGAGGACCGCTGCTGTGTCCATCAGGAAGGGGGGCAGTGGACCACCCATGCTCCAGATGGGCCAGGGTCCCAGGTGGCCGAGTTACCCAGCCCTGAGTCAGACAGGGCCAGCTTCCGCCTCCACTTCAGGGGCACTCGGCGTTCCAGCAGTAACTGAGGACATTGAGACCTGTCCTTGTCCCGGCTCGGGGCAGCTGTCGCTGAGACGGCGTAGCTGAGCCAAGGACGTCTGAAAATGGCCAAGAACGCCCCACATACTATCAGAGGCTGCTGGCTTTAAAGGTCACATCCAGAAAGAAAGGCTTTCCTGCATGGCCTCATCTCCCAAACACGGATGTTCTGGACTTGAAGAAGGAACGTCAAAGGCCATTCTGTCTATACCTCCCTGTCAATAGGGTCTGTGTCCCCAAACCCTGCATTAGGGAGCAGGCTTTGCCGACATTTACTCCCCACCCCTCCCAGACAAAGACTCCGGTCCTGGCTTGCTCTGCGGACTGGCAGATCGGTGCACCTCATCACACTGTCTCCCAGTGTCTGAACACATCGGGTAATGGTTCTTCTTCTCCTTGCCTGGGTATGTAATAAGGGAGATGTCAACTCATTCATTCCACGCAAATGAATTGAGCACCTACTGTGTGCCGGGCTCTGTGTGATACAGCGATGCGTAAGGCGGACAGTTTAAGTGGGGGTGGAGGGATATAGACCACAAATAGTAAACACACAGCTAATGTGTGTCAGGCAGCTGATAACAGGATTAACCCTGCAGAGGCAGGGCACTTAATTAACTTTGGGGACGAGAGGGGAAGGGAAGACAAGGTTCTTAAAGGGACAGGCCGATGGATCTCACCCCGGTCGGTGATCAGTCAGGAGTCAACCAAGGGCATATAATCTCTCGTTCAACAAGTATTCACTGAGCATCTACTGTGTGCCCAGCACCGTGCTAGGCACTGGGTAGACAGGGATGGGTGAAACAGACAAAGATCCCTGCCCACATGGAGCTGACACTCTTGTGGGGGAGATAGAAAACTGCTACATATAAGTGCATGTTATTAATAACAGTTGCTGACATGTATTAAGGCTTCACCTGTGCCAGGAAGTGTTAGGTGCAGACACACAGGAGGATGCAAAACAGGAAGGACCTCTGCCCTAAGCCAGCAACTAAATGTACAAGTTCAACGTGTCAGGGGAGATATCAGGCCAAGAGGGCATAGTAAGCCTCAGGCATCTCCTCTGGAAAATGGGGACAGCAGTGGAACCTCTCCCCTATGATAAGAATTAACCTGATATAATATGTGGAAAATGCTCAGAACAGTACCAGGGCCTTGTAAGAACTGGGTCACTCTAAGCTAGCATTATTATTTAAAATCAAGGGACTCAGTTCTACTCTGACAAGCCTCACAAACTCCATTTCCTCATGAGGAATGCCCCCTCCTCGTGTCTTCACATCTTCCTTCACACCCCAGAGCATCCCAGAGGCCGTTTCCATAGCAACTGTGGAGCACCCCACCCCCACGCCAACTTCACAGCCAACCAGTAGCCCACACCCACAACACCTGGCAAGACTGGGTTAACCACAGGCATTCCCATCAGTGTGTTCTCACCATCCTCACAATAGCTCAGGGCAGTTGGGTAGACTGTGCCCATTTTCTAGATAAGGAAACTGAGGCTCTCCTAGAGGGAATTAGTAATGGAACTAGACCTTGAACCTCCAAGGAAAGTCAAGAATTATCAGCCTCGTGACCTTTGTTCTTGCTCCATCTTCTCTGTCTAGAAGGCTTTTTCTTCCAGGCTTCACAGCTAGCTCCATCTCACCCTCCAGGTTCAAATGTCACCCCCTCCAAGAGAATCCTTCCCTGATAACCCCTAAACCAGCAACTTTCATGGACTTCTGCTTAATCATACTCGTAGCATCAATGACTCTGAAACAGTCTATCTCTCCCTGCAACTAGAATATCATTTCAATGAGGGCAGCAAACTTCCCTGTCCTAGTCCTGTCCAGGCATCTACTATTGAATAGAGTTCAATAAGTAGTTGTTCAATGAATGAATGAGATCGGGGATATGAACTTGACACTTCCTCCCTTTCTCCTTAAAATAGCAAATACCTAGTTGCAATCAGCATGGGGAGTGCCAGTTTTGGTCATCTATTGTTGCATACCAAACATCTATTGGTTAAATGCAGTGGCTTGAAACAATGACAGCATTTATTTGGCTCACGAATCTGCAATTTGAGGACAGCTCATCTCCGTTGCACTCTGCATCAGCTAGAAGACTTGAAGGCTGGGGCTGGAATCCTCTGAAGAGTGCTGCCTTAGTCTATTGGGGCTGCTGTAACAGAATACCATAGATTGGGTAGTTCATAAACAATAGAAATTTATTTCTCACAGTTCTGGAGGCTAGGAAATCCAAAATCTGCTGGGAACCAGATTTCCTAATTCCTGATTCATAAATGGCTGTCTTCTCAATGTAACCTCACATGGCAGAAGGGGCAAGAGACCTCTCTTGGGGTCTCTTATAAGGGCACTAATCCCATTCATGAGGGATCCACCCTCATGACTTAATCACCTCCCAGAGGCCCTACCTCCAAATACCATCACCTTGGGGGTGGGTTTCAACATATGAATTTGGGGAGGACACAAATATTCAATCCACAGCAGGTGGCTCACTCACCTGTCTGGAGGTTGATGCTGGCTGTTGGCTTGGGTTGTCAGCCAGAACACCTATACATGGCCTCTCTGTGTAGCCTGGGCTTCCTTACAACATGGCTTCTGGGTTCCCAGAGTGAGTGTCCTGAGAGAGAGAGTCAAGTGGAAACCATATATGACGTAGCCTTGGAAATCATACAGTGTCATTTTGGTCTCATTCTATTTTTTGAAGCTAACACAAACTCACACGGGTTGAAGGGCAGGAAAATAGACTCCACTTCTTGCTTGGGCGGTGGTGAGGTTCTCTGTGATAAGTGGGAACATGTGGGGTCAGAAATATGGCCATGGCCATTTTTGGAAAATACACAGCACCCATCAGAGAAGGTTCCAGGAGGAGGTTAAGGCAGAGGGGTTTACAGTCTAGGGGACAGTGTTGGTTGGTAGTAGAGGGTCCTGCTCACTAATGTCCCCTCTTGAACGTCCTCTCCCTAACACCGCCCCCCATCTCTTTCCGGGACACTCTGTGACACAGCAGCCTCAGACCCTCCTTGCCTTTCTTAGGGAGGACAGCATTCTCTGACTTAAAATAACACTCCAAGTTCAAGTCAACTCAGTTCTCTTCTGTCCTGTTTTTGTTCACAGGGAGAAATAGTGGTCATTATTTCTAAGCAGGATGAGAAAAGATGCTCGTTGACTAAAGACTCTACCCCTTGCCAGTTCCGGTGTTCCCCATGCCCAGAGACACTTCCCAGCCATTGCCTGATCCAACTAAGATTTAGACTTGATCTATCTTCCACCCCCTTCTTGCCAAGACATAAATACCTGAGTCCCTCTTGGACATCTCTTAGGTATCTGGTTCTGAGACTCTTTAGGTTGCAAATGGCAAAAACACAACTCAAACTCTCATAAATAATAAAAAGGGGGAGCGTTTAGTGACTCATCTAACCGAAAAGCCAGATGAAGCCAGGCAATTGAGAGGGCTGCCTCCAGGGCTCAGATAGTGTCAAGGACTCATCTCCTTCCCCTCAGTAGACTTCATTTTCAGGCTCAACCAGCCTAGCCCTGCACTTCCGGGTTTATATCCTCTTATGAGCTTCAAATCCTGTCAAAATCTCCTGGGAAGTCCAACAAAGTTCAGGGACTGCATCTCATTGGCCTAGCCCGGGTCACGTGATTTTCTTTGAGCCAATCAATGATCTGGGGATGGAATGTTCTAATTGGTCAAACCTGGGGCACATGACCAATCACAGAGACCAGGAGGGTGAGCCCCATTCAAGACATGTGACCTGAGCATGGGGGAGAGGAGAGTTCCATAAAGGAAGGTCAAGCAAGATACTATTTCTTTAGGGCAAGACAGATTCACACAAGTGGAGGTGACATTTTGTGCTGTGATGGATGAAAGGGGGCAGACTGACACAGCCTCTCTTATCAAGGATTTTACCCTTTGATTGGAGTCAAAAATGCTCAGGAAACAATTCAGGGACAGGGGAAAAAAGAGAATGGGCAGAGTTAAAGAGATATGGGTTAAAACTATACATCTGAAATGAGATCGTTCCTAAGTAGCACTCAGGGCTGAAATCACTGCCGTCCGATAGAAAGATGTGAACCACATATGTTATTCTGAATTTTCTACTGGCCTTATTAAAAAGAAAAAGTATAAAGAAACAGCTGAAATTAATTTTGAAAATATATTTTATTCAACCCAGTATGTCTAGGATATTATTTCAACATACAATCAATTAAAAAGTATTAACGAGATATTTTACATTTTTTTGCGCTAAGTCTTTGAAGCCCACTGTGTGTTTTACACTTAGGGCACATCTCAATTTGGATCCACCACGTGTCAGGTGCTCCACAGCCACGTGTGGTTGGTGGCCACTGTGCTCGGCATCCAGCTCTAGACCCTTGCTCCTCAAAGTGTGGTCTGCAGACCTGGGGAGCTAGAAATGCAGAGTCCCGGGCTCCACCACAGACCTCCCGAAACTGAGTCTGCGTTTAACCCTGTTTATCCCACGTGATTCCTATGCAACGTTAAATGTGAGACATGCTGATCTAAACCAGCGCTGTCCAAAAGAGTTTTCTGCAATGATGAAAGTGTTTTATATCTGCACTGCCTGACGTGGTAGCCACAAGCCTCATGTGGGTATTGAGTACTTGAAATGTGACTGTACGACAGGGAACCAAATTTTTCATTTTATTTCATTTTAATTTAAACGGTCACAATGGTTATCTATTGGATAGCGTGGGCTTAAATCAATATAAGTGTTCCAAAATCTTAGCCATTATTATTATTGTTGTTGTTGTTATTGTTACCCTGTTACTTGGCCAAGGGGAAGGAAGGAATAAAATAAAAATATATTCAGCAACATGGGCTCATTGTTTTTGTGGTAGGTACGTAATTATCGTCATCGGGCAGATTTGGAAAGTGAGGCTCGGGACATAGTAAATAGTAATGATCATGCTAACATACATCATTGATCAAGCCCACCTGTATATCAGGAACTCTGTATACTTGGTTTTTAATCCCTGAACCAATGTGTAGATACTACCTACCATTTTACAAATAGGGAGGTTTGGGAGGCTCAGAGAGGTGAGGTGACTCGTCCAAGGTCACACAGCATTGGGGTGGCAGAGTTGGGGTGTGGTCCCAGGCCTGTCTGTCTCCCCAGCTGGGGTTCCTCCCAAGGCAGTACCCATGATGTACTCCGAGTAGTTGGGGGGTCTTAGCCACGCTTGAGGGGATCTGCAGTCTGAGGCACACAGTGGCTACTCGGTATCTGGAAATGCTGCTCAGCAGTTGGGGAGGGGGCACAACAATGACCTCCGGAGGTCCCTCGCTGCCCTCCAGTGGGGCAGTGGCAGATGCCAGGCAAACACTGCAGCCCGCATGAACCTCCAGTCGTTGTCTGGAGCGGTGCTGAGTCAGCCCAGGCTGCAGGCAGCAGGCACCAGGGAACGTGAGCTGCTTCCTGAGTAGCCATGCGGGCGGCTGTAGCCAGCGAGGTCCAAGGAAGCCGGCCGTCCGCCCACCTCAGTCTCTGCTGTTTGCTTGTATTTAACGCCTCGCTCCATTTCCAAGCGAGCGTGGGTGCTGTGTGTTTGTTTGTCTAGCGACAGAAGGCAGGCTCGCAGGGAAAGCCACCCCCTCCCTCCCTGGCACCCCTCCATGCTCACACACCCCCCGCCTAATGCTGCGTGACGGGAACAGGCAGATGATTAGAAAGTGGGCTGAGAGCATCCAGAAATGGCAGCCCCTCCTGCCGTCGCCTTCCCCAAAGGGGCTCATCTAGACACGTGAGCCCCTCCAAAATGTTAAAGACGAGGCCATCCCCACATGGTGATGGGAGCCTGAGCTGGGAACTTGGAGATTATGGGTTCCAATTCCCAACAGGTGGAGAAATAATAATGATAACAACAATGAAAATAGCAGGTGCCATTAGTGGACATTTACTAAACACCACACACTTCTACATTAATCCATACAGTAGCCCTATAAAGCAGGCTCTGCTATTATCCCCACTCTACAGAGAAGCAACAGAGCCTCAGAAAGGTATTTGGCCAAGGTCACACAGCAAGGATGTGATAAAGGCAGGATTTGAATGCATGTCTGCCTGGAAACCAGGAAGCAGATTAGAACTGTGATGTATAGGGGAAAGCGTGGGTTTGGGAGTTTGAGCTCCAGTTCTGCAATGTCTGTATTGTGTGCCCTTGGGAATCTAAGTGGCTTGACCTTCTGAGCCTCGGTTTCCTCATCTGTACAGTGGGCACGATAAGGCCAAATGTACATGAAGAGTGGGAGAATTAAATGAGATGAGACACACAATGTTCAGGAAGGAATCGGCGGGGGAAAGAATGTCTGTCACAAATGGAGCACAGTGCTGGTATACAATAGGCACTTAATAAATGGTGTGAGTCCACACCATAGAAGGAGAAGTCCCTTCCCTTTTAAACCTCTGGGACCCACTGCCTGGAGCAACAAGGTCCTATCCACAGGGAGAACTAAGCGTTTTGCTCACATTATCTCATTTAATCCTAACCACAACCCTCTGTGATTAACCCCATTTGATATACCTGAAAACTGAGGCTTCAGAAAGTTTGATCACCTGATGGGGGGCTCAAAGCTGCTAAGCCTTTGAGCTAGGAAAGCAGTCAGGCTCCAGCAGAGTCACAGTGCCAACCAAATGCCCTGTGGCAGACCAGAGCCAGGCCTCCAGCAGGGGCCGCCTCCAGGGCGAGCGCTGAGGGTGGTAACTGTGATGTCTGCCCCTCACAGATGGAAAGCCGGAGGGGAGCTGGTACAGACTCACACACAGCTGCTGCTGCTGCTGCTGCAACGTCCTTGCCCCACTACTGGGGACGGCCATCACCATGGCAACCGTCAAAGGCCAGCTGGCCTCAGGTGTGAGGAGGGGCTATGGCACCTTGAGCCCTGGCCCTGGGGCCCTCTGACCACTCTTGATGACGTGTCCAGTCTGGCAGCCTCCAGAAGTCACCAACTCTGACAGCTGGGTGGAGGGAGAGTCCCCGGAAATAGACCCCACTGACCACACCCCAACCCCTGCATCCAGGGTCCTCCTCCAGCCCCAAGGACGCTGCTGCCCTGAGAATCTGGGGTTCTTGCCCTGAGAATCTGGGGTTCTTGTCCTGAGAAGGGCCGAAGGTCCCGGCTCTGTGGGCGGGAGCAGCTTAGCAGTCACAGCTCTGTGCTGCAAATATTAATTATATCCTAACGACTCTCCATGCAGTCATTATATCTCAGCTGCTGGCAGCTGTTCCTAAAAACCTACGCAAGGCGTCTCTGGGCAGAAGGAAACTGCCCCGGTGGCTGGAGGGGTTAAACAGGCCCTGTAAGCATGTGGGGGCAGGACGAGGCTGAGGGACTCTGGGAGGGAAGGGAACCTGCTGTCCTTCAGGGAGGAGGAGAATTAGGGAGCAGTGAGACGGGAAGGGGTCTGGGTGAGAAGAGAAGACTCTGGAAAGACAAAATTTTAAGGGTGTAGAAATGCTCAGTCTTTGCTGAAAATCACTTGCATTTATTGAGCATTTGTAACGTACCAAGTGCTTTGATGGCTTGCTGCTCCGAGTGTGTCCACAGACCTGCAGCCTCAGCAACACTTGGGAGCTGGTTAGAAATGCACAGTCTCAAGTCCACCCCAGGTCTAGCGAATCAGAAGCTGCATTTTTAGAAGTCCCCGGTGATCCATGCAGAGGTTGAAGTTTAAGTCCAGCTTTAAGGCATTATCACTTTTAAACCTCCCACAAGGTGATGGGGGAGGTACCATTATTATCGCCATTGTACAGAAGAGGGACTCAGGCTCAGCCAGGTGAGCAACTGGCCCAAGGTCACACAGCTTAGCGAGGGGCAGAGCCCTGACTCATGGCTTTCTCCAGCAGATTCTCTCTGAGCACCAACTACACACCAGATACTGTACTGGGTACAGGTCTGTCTTACTCCAATTCTCAAGGTCTTAACATGGCACCCGCTTTCTGCTGGTACAACTAAAACAGCGTCACCAACAGAACCCACAGCTGAACAGCACTTCACAGTTTATGATGTTTCCCCACCCACAGCTCTCATTTGACCCTCACAATCAGCTGAAAAAGCTGCCACTATAATCCTCATTTTCCAGATAAGAAAACTGAGGCTTGGGAAGGGGCAGTGATGTCTATAAACCAAAGGGCACAGAAAAGGTTTCCACCTGGAGGACAGGGCCCTGCTTCCTCTGGGTGTCCCCAAGATTGGACACCTTGGGCAGAGGCCACAGGGATGTTAGTTTCAACACAGCATAAGATTCTGCTCAAGCTGAGGACCCCAGACCTCCAGGATAGGAGCTCCCGGGGCAGAAGTGGACTCTGGATGCAGTGGCTGGGGTGTGGCCATTGGGGTCTGTTTCGGGAGGGGGGACTCTCCCTTCATCCAGCTGGAATTATTGGTGACCTCAACCTCCAGATGCCAGCAGGCTGGACATATCATTAAGAGTGACCACAGAGGGCACCAGGGCCAGGGCTCACTCAGTATCCAACTGTGGAACAAGTCACCTGGAGTGGTGGTCTGCTTCCACCCCCCGACGTATGCACAGAGCCTGGATGACACCTTGGCAGGGCTCTTGTGGGGTGTCCAGGCTTCAGAGGAGAAGGGGTGACAAAAGCATTGAAGGTCCTGGACAGTTCAGATCTCAGCTCTGCCACTCAGTAACTGGGAGACTTGGGGCAAATTCTTTCATCTCATCAAGCCTCAGTTTCCTCATCTGTAAAATGGGGGCAATAATAATAATTGCCTTGAAAGGGCATGTTCCCAATTAGATGAGATGAGGTGGGGAGAACATTCAGCCCAGGGCACAGGGTTATTCCTGTAAGGTTGTTTCTAAAGTGTGGGGCAGGAACCATGTACTTATGCATAGTAATTTTAAGTGGTCCAGAGAAGGAACATTAACTAATATGAACAGCAGAATGAGAAAGGCATTCCTTTTTTTTTTTTTTTTTTTTTTTAGTTCAGAGGAGATTGCGTGCATAGAAAATCTTTTGCGAGTTTTTATAGATTTTTGTTCATTCCTTTTTAATTCTCTTGACCCTTCTCATGCCACTGAAGAGAAAGGCTCAGTTCGATGCTGCCTCATCTTTGACACCTTCTAGTTTTCCTCTTTTTTATATCTTTAAAAAAATTTTTATTGGAGTATAGTTGATTGACAATGTTGTGTTAATTTTTTTCCTCTTTTTTAAAAATTGAGGTATAACCACTTCTCGCACACGTCCCTCTTAGATTTCTTTCATCACCTTATTAGCTCCTAGAGGCATCTGATTTTAAGAGCCCTGGTCTATGGGATTTATAAAGTCCCATCCAGGTTGGAGAATCTGAAAGAGGTGGTGAGACAAATTCTGATGGCTGCACAGCCATTAGATGGGAAACCGCCATGCATCCCAGGACCCAAAGCAGGGAACTGATATTCAGTGTTATGTCACTGGCAAAGCTCCAGCTTTGGTACCCAGAGACCTGGGTTTTATCCCATTCACTAGCTACATGACCTTGAACTTGTCATTTCTCCTCCCCGTGCCTCATGTGCACAAGGAGATACATCATACAGACATGTACAGCCTCGTTTCTAATTCTTGCAATAGACCCTCTGAATGCAAGGCGCACAGTAGGCCTTCAGCACAAGCAAATAATCACCGTAGTCATTATTCCCCCCGGCTAGCCTAGCACGGAGTTGCCCCCGGCGGCCACCCAGACCTCTGTCTCTTTCATCAGAGAGCGGCTGGGAGGACGTGCCAATAAGTGGCTAGTTAACTAAATAAATGAATGAGGCAGGTCTATGCTGATATAAATCTCTGGAAGGGAACATTTAGACACTCCGTATTCGAGCTGGATGTCATTTAAATTACCAGGCTGCCTCCTCGGCCCGTAGCCCCTTATTACCGTGTTTTTAAAGCTCAGAGCTTAATTGCACATCGCCACAGCCTTTACCCACGGCGCTTGCAGAAATTAGAGGCGCTTGCCTGCCCACTCATTTGTAGCCCATCACTCCCTGGCCAGCGCGTGGCCTGGGGATTGGGCATTGGAGGGACGTGTGTGTGGGAAGCAGGATCCAATGTAACCGGGTGGGAAGTGGATCAGGCAGGGGGTTCATCAATCACCTCCCTGTCTCTGTCTTTGCCCCCTGATGCGTCATTCTCCATACAGCAGCCAGGATGATCCTTAAATATAAATCCCATGATGTCACCCACCCCAGCTTCGACTCCCAGATCTTCGACTCCTTCAGATTAAAAGCCAAACTCCTCACTTTAGGCCCACATGCCCTGTGGGATCTGAACTCCCACAACCTCTCTGATCTCCACTCCTATCACCCCTCCCACACCGCCTTGCTTACTGTGTCCCAGGTATACCAGCCTCCTCACTACACCTCCAACAAGTCACTCTGCCTCAGGCCCTTTGCACCTGCTGTCCATGCTACCTGGTTTGCTCTTCCTCTGACATTTGCATGGTGGGTCCCTCCACCTGCTTCAAGTCTCTGCTCCCAGAGGCCTTATTATCTAAAGTAGGTCCCCTCTCCCACACTGCCTCCACCTTCTGCTTCATTTTTCTTCATAAAATTCATCACTGCATATATAAATATTTTGCAGCTCTTTGTGTATCTGGTTTGTTTGGACACTCTCCTCCACTGGAATGTCATGCCATGAGGGCAAAGGCTTTGGAGAAAGTGCAGGGAACAAAGACGGGCCCTTCATGGTGCCTCAATGGTAAAAACTCAACCAGTGGCCATTAAGAGAATACATGAATTATTATTCTTGGGCCACTTGTACCATTTCCAACCTCTAAGTTCCTACATCACGTTCTGGGGAATTGATGGGAAGGAGCAGGTAGCTTTGGACCATTTGATAAATGGGGAAATTGAAGCTCAGGGATGTGACGTGAGTTCCCAGATATCACACAGTAAGTTGGGGGGCACATGTCCCCCTCACTCTCTGACAAAAATGTACCATGTGCCTCCCACCACAGGGCCTTTGCCCAAGCTGCTCCTCCTGCCTGGGCAGCCCTTTACCCTACCCCCTTGTAAACTTCTCTTCCTTTAAGATCTCTGTTTGACGTCACCTCCATCCTGAGACTAGGGCCGACCTACTCTTTAGAAGTTCTCAGCATCCCTTGTATCTCTTCACAGTGCTGATCAGAGCTGTAAATGTAAAAACATTTTTTGTTAACTTAGGAGTCTCTGTGGAATGCAGATGTAAAACACTCTCCTAGGCTGGGTTCCTGCAAAGCAAATCCTGAGACAAAGATTGGGAGCAAGTACTTTCTTTGAGAGATGATGCCAAAAAGCATAAAGGAGAGAGTGAGACGGTAAGACAGGGAAAAAAAGAAAACCAGTACAGGATGAATTCATGAGCTGCTGTGGGCCACGGGGGCTCAGTCCCACTGGAGATGTCTGGGAGGCCTCAGAGAACATGCCTCTGAGAGGCAAGAAAGCCGGGACTTTGTCCACTCACTCTCATCGGTCATTGATGGGGGTTGTTTCTGGGAGCGTTAACTTCCTGGCACTTCTGACCTACCGTTTGTGGGGATGGAGCTCATCCCTGTAGCCCTAGGAAGCCCTCAGGCAGACAGAGGCAGGTGTTGGAGGTAAGACCCCATCAGCCTGTTTGAGAACTGTCCTCTGAAGCCCCGGGATGGGGCTGAGTGACATGCGTGGCAGCCAACAGTATCTGCTACAGCTTCTTGCTGTAGTTAATATTCGCATGTTTATCAAACAGTCACCCAACAAATACTCTATTTCCTAACCCTGACTGTGCATTCAGCCCTGAGCCTTGAGGATCACAGAGAAGCCCAAGACCTTTGCCCTGCCCACCTGGAGCAGAAAAGCTAGGTAAGGAGCCCAGACTCAAACACCCAGAACAGCTCAAAGAGGCAGGGATATTTCCCAAATGAGGTGCAGTGGTGCAGAGAGGTGAAGTGACTTATCCAAGGTCACATAGCTAGAAGTGGCAGTGCTGGGGCTTGAACCCAGGGCCACACACTTACCCTCCATCTGCAAATCCCTGGCAGTGCACCATTAGTGGTAGCTGTTAATGTTATTCCTGCCAATGACCCTCCCATAATGTGAGTACAGTCCCTACATCTCCCCTAATCATCCCATTTTACAGGTGAGGAAATTGAGGACCAGCAAGCACATGATCACAGGGCAAGTGGGAGTCAATATCTGGACTCAGAGACCCAAGTCAGCTACCTTCCTGCGAGTCAGCCTCCATCACTGTCTGCTCTGTTAGCCCTGTGGAGACCAGCAAGCAGAAGACCTGGAAGTAATGATCACTGCCATTTAGTGAGCAACTACTACTTGCCAGGGCCTTTTACATAAACTAGCTCTAGCCCTCGAATCATCCTCCCTCTGAGGTGTTAGTGCACCCATTTCACAGCCAGGAAGACTGACAGGAACAGATTTACTTTTCTTCTCCAAGCAAGGGGCAGAGCCAGGATTCAAATCCTCGTCAGTCTGACCCCAGAATCAAATCCACCTTCCTGCTCAACAGAGGAATTTGTGTTAGGATGTCTGAGCTTGATTGCTTCCAGTTGATGGGGGGCTCCCTACCTTGCAAAGCATGCTGGTCCACTGCTGGGCAGCTCTAGCTGGGTTCTCCCTGGTTGCATATGAGGATTCCGAGCTTCAAGCATGGGTTTCATTCAACTAAGAATCCTCAGAGCCCAGCATCGGGCCTGACCTTCATGGATGGGATCATTTTGAGCTGCAGTCTCTTCCCTTGTAAACTTCACATCTTATCCATGTCTGTCCTGTGAGGCACGATAATCTCCACCTAATCTCTCGACAGAGAGGTGGAGAGACAAAGAAATAAGCTAAAATCACATAAAATAGCATATGCAAAGCCCAGCTCAGTGTCCCCAGCACATGGCACACACATAAAAAGAGGGAAACATATTATTATCATTATTATTATTTGTATTATTATTATTATTAGATTATTATTAGTAGCAGCAGCATTGGAGCTATTTAAAAAACTTGGGGCGGGGGGCCCTAAGCACAGTCACAATTGGAAGCCCACCCCACAGTGTATCCAATACATGAAAATGCACCCACATCCCACATTAAAGACAATTTTCTGTGAAAAAATCATTTGGAAGGAATTTTGCAATTTTGCCATTAATTTTGATTCTGAAAGTTCCTCTTCGTATAAGAGAGGTAAAATTTCTTTTCCTTCAGTGTCAAGCACTCTTGTTTGAGGAACTGGATGGGAAAACCGAGGCCCAGGGAGATGAAGCTTCTTGCCCAATGAGACACACTTAGCAGTACTGGCTGTGTTCAAACCCCACCGGCTCTGACTCCAGACCTGGACTTTCACTGCTCTGGGATGAAATAGAAGCGGCTGGTGGGAAGGGGTGAGTCGGGAGGGGGTGGAGGGGACTGCCCTTGGCTGGGGGATGAAGGGGGTGGTGGGGAGCTGCTGCAAGCCCCTGCCCCCTCACCCCTGCCTGCTTAATTGCTCCCACTAACAGTTCAGGGCCAAAGCTTCGAAGCGGTCTTATCTTGGTCTTCACCATTTTTCTTTCTGGGCAGTGAAGTTAAAAATCCCTTTCCAGAGCTCCGATGGGGTTTTGTAAATGTAGCTTCCATATCACTATTTAACATGCACTGCTAAAAACTCGATAAATAGCGACCGTCATTTGCAGATTAGCTCTTCACATGACGAAATGATTTATTTAGAAGATTTCTCACTCCCTCCTTCTCTCTCTGTCTCTCTCTCTCTCTCTCATTCCTTGGCTAAGAACATATTAATCAGAAATTAAGGCCAAGGGAGGAATGGAGGTGAGACCGATGGGGGATGGTGAGAGAAGGGGGTGTGGAGGGAGATAAAGCGAGTGTGAGGAGATGCTGGGGCAGGTGGCAGAGGGAGGCTGGAGGGACCAGGATGCAGGGGGCTGAAAGGAGGGGAGGGGAGGGGGGAATAGAGGACTCTAGGGAGGGTCTGGAGAGAGGGAAATGCAGGGAAGGGCTGGTAGGGAGGGTGGGGAGGGAAAGAGAGAGGAATGGGCTAGGACAGAGGTGGGAGAGCTGGTAGAGACATAGGGAAAGAAACACAGGAGAGAGAAGGAGACAGAGACAGGAGAGACCAGAGAGAGAGGGGGGAGAGACACAGAGAGAGAGGGGGCAGAGAAAAAACCAGAGAGGGAGAGAATGAGAGAGAAGGTGGAGGGAAGGGAGCTCTAGAGAGCTTTAGAAAACATAGAAAAGAAAAAGGATGACAAGAAGAGATACAGACGGCAATGAGGACAGGAAAACAGGGGAGAGAAGGCTGTGAACGTGGGAACCTCCTTGCCAGAGGGAGGCGGGTCTCCAGGGGAGCCGACCACTTGGGTGCTGGTCCCCTACCCCACTGACCAGTCCAGCCCCCTCCCCAGCCCTGCCAGCAGCCTCACCAACATAGGCAGAGGAAGCACAGCACGCAGCAGTCTCTAGAACCTTCTCCACACCTCCCGGGCCAGGCAGAGGGGCCAGCTGGCTGCAGCCGGGCTGCCTCACTGGGCAGAGAGAGAAAAGAGCTTAGCCTCTTGCTTGGTGCCTCCTTTTTATTATTTCATGCATATACATATATTTATAGAAATTTCTATCAAACATAAATATATATGTATAAATCTCTCACTTTTTCTCTCTTGCAAGCCTGCGAGATAACCAGGCCTGGAGCAGAGGCTACAACGATAAGAAGATTAGAGGGGATTGGTTCATTTGTTGTAAGATACTCCAGGAGGGATATTTCGCTCTCAGAAGACCAACCGGAAGGTTATCTAAATAGGCTAGGTCTGAACTCACCAGAGCTGCTCCCCACTGGGACATTAATGGTACAAAGAGCGAAAGACAGGAGGGGCGAAGATGAGTTATAATGATTATTTGATTATCTTGGGCTTTAACAAACCCAGCCAGTTCGTCTGGGTGTGAAAAATTAGCTGTTCTCCCAGCGGCAAATTTCACAGCATTCGGCGTTATATATCTTTTTTCTCCAGAGAAGAGAGTCAGGCACTGCACGCCGGCTCTGGGGTGAGAAGGACGCCGCAATTCCTCCTGAAGGGGACCCGGTGGCCCCGTCCTCTGGACCAAGAAATCGCCTAACAATTCAGGGACAGTTCAAAGAATGTTCTGGTTCAACAGCTTAAAAAATATATATATATATATAATAGGGGCTTCCCTGGTGGCACAGTGGTTGAGAGTCTGCCTGCCAGTGCAGGGGACACGGGTTCGAGCCCTGGTCTGGGAGGATCTCACATGCCGCGGAGCGTCTAGGCCCGTGAGCCACAACTACTGAGCCTGCGCGTCTGGAGCCTGTGCTCCGCAACAAGAGAGGCCGCGATAGTGAGAGGCCCGCGCACCGCGATGAAGAGTGGCCCCTGCTTGCCGCAACTAGAGAAAGCCCTCGCACAGAAACGAAGACCCGACACAGCCATAAATAAATAAATAAATAAATAAAAATTGTATAACTTTAAAAAAAATTTTAAAAATATGTATATATATAATATATATACAATCTTTCTATAGAGATAGATATAGATATATTTTATTTTTAAAGAAAGCAAGCACAGCTATATACAGACAGAGAGAACTATAAATATATATATAGAGAGAGAGAGATCTATTATCTACCTGTCTATCTATCTATCATCTATCTATCTATCTTATCCACAGAAAGAGAGGGAGATAGAGAGAAAGAGATCTATATATAGGGAGAGATACTGGCTACAGAATGGAGTGCAGTGTATCCTTTCTTAAAAAAATGAATTTTTTTTTAATATGTTAGTTTTATATGCCATTTATATTAGGAGGAGATTTTGCTTTTTTTTTTTTTTTTAAAGAATTTGTTTTTATTTATTTATTTATGGCTGTGTTGGGTCTTCGTTTCTGCGCTAGGGCTTTCCCCACTTGTGGCAAGCGGGGGCCACTCTTCATCGCGGTGCACGGGCCTCTCACTATCGCGGCCTGTCCTGTTGCGGAGCACAGGCTCCAGACGCGCAGGCTCAGTAATTGTGGCTCACGGGCCCAGCCGCTCCGCGGCACGCGGGATCCTCCCAGATCAGGGCCCGAACCCGCGTCCCCTGCATTGGCAGGCAGACTCTCAACCACTGCGCCACCAGGGAAGCCCCAAAAAATGAAATTTTAAAAATCCCCAAACTACCTGGTTTACAGTCCAGTGCGAACACCATTTCCACCTAGAACTGCACTGCCCAGTATGGTAGCCACTGGCCAGATGTGGTGACTCAGTGTGTGACCTGTGGGGAGCCTGAATTGAGAAGGGCTGTTCATGCAAGCTACACGGTGGATTTTGAAGACTTAGTTGGGAAAAGAAAAAAAAAGTAAAATGTCACAGTCAAGATATTTCTCTATTGATTGCAGATCGAAATGGAAATGCAATATTTGGGAAATACAATGTATTGAGTTAAATCAAGCATAGTAGTAAAATTCATGGCACCCATTTTCTTTTACTTTTAAAAATGGGGATACGGGACATTGGGAAGGACAACACGTGACTCCGATTCTATCATCGGTGCTGCTTTAGACTCTGGGTCCTGTATACAGTAGGCGCTTAGATCACCATGGCACGTACTTGTTTGGTTAAAAGTACAGCAAATGAGTGGAATTTGTTCCAACGTTTAAGAGCTGGCCTGGTGCAAAGTTATCTCGAAAGGCCAATGCAGGGAGGCCTGGATCTCAGGTGATGTTCCACCCCCATGGTGGCTCTTCAGTGCAGACCATACCCTTGAGCAGGCCAGGCTTCAGAGCTCCAAAGAGATGGGGTGAGGCTCCTGGGCCTTTCAGAAGAACTGAAAGGGCTGGGAATTTAGCTGGATTTTGCTGGTTAAACGCTCAGGAGAATGTATTCCTCCACCACACACGTCCCTGCCACCGCCCTGCCACCATCTTTCTTTGGCTCAGACCTCATCACCAGGGATGTAATGCTTGGTCCGAGATAGGAAGGTTTTAGGCAACAGCACCAAAGAGGAGGGATTGTGGGTAAGGTCAGAAGACACCAGGGAAAGAGAGGAAGGCTGCCAGGAATATTTTCTGCTTCTGGGCTCCACTCTGAGCACATTATTCAAGTGGCCTTGTTCCTTTAGCCACACAGCTGCCCTGAGAGGTAGGGTCAGTTTCGTCCCCACATTGCTGCAGAGCTGACATTTATTGAGCACTTACTATGTGCCAGCTCTGCGCTGACTCAGTGCTCACTCCCTCATCTCATCCCCACGGTCAAGGTCCACAGGATCATTACCCCCAGTGGACAGATGAGGAAACTGAGGCTTAGAGAGTTGAAGGGATTCACCTGAGGTCACCCTGCTCATGGGATTCACGTCCCTAAGTCACCATAGGGCAGGTGCTCTATTCCACCTCCTGCAAACCCAGAGACCTGCAGGCTGGACAGGGCATGGGGGACACATGGGGAAAGGAGACATCATCCCTGCCATCCAGAAGCTCACCGTCCTTCTCCAGGGTCAGAGGTCTCTCAGGTATAGACAAGCCCAAGAGGAAGCAGAGGGATCTGGGAAGGCTTCCTGGAGGAAGGGACATCCTGCCAGGCCTTGAAGAAGGAGGAAGGGCGCGCCGCAGGGCAGGACCTTCTAGGCACAGAAAACAGCATGGGCACATGCAGGTCCGGGCTTGACTCATTCCTTCAGTTTGGGGGTGCCGGTGTCCAGTTCCCCACCTGTTCCATGGAGCTGCTGATAGCTGCCCTCGCTCAGTCACAGGCAGCTGTCAACTTCCACTGAGATACTAGCCAGGAAGTGGTTTGAAAAGTGAAAGTGATCAGCAGATATATGATTGTCACTGTTGTCACCATCATCACCCCATCCTTGCCCTCACTCCACGCCTCCTGCATGCTTGCTTCTCCCTCCGTAAAACCCCAAATCCATTTTCTTGCCCCACCCCAGCCCAGCCCTGAATTTTAAGATGATGGCCTCATTCGAAGCCGCTCTGAGTGAAGAAAGAGAAAACCAGCAGGGATCTGGACCACGCTGTATTTATGAGAATAGACTTCAGCCTGGGACAGTCCTGGGTGTGAGTGCCGCCTCTGCTGTGTGGCCTTGGGCAGTACACTCCAACTCTCTGAGCCTCGGTTGCCCCATCTGCCAAACGGATGATCATGGTGCCTCTTTTCTAGCTGAGGCCTTCCATCAGCTACTCTAGGTCAAGATACACAATACCTGCTCAATAAATGCTCACTAGGAAGCCCCTGTGGTGGAGACAGCTAATTGCCTACCCACCATCATTTCCCTACCTCTGTTGCTAAAGAGTCTGGATTTTATTCCGGGCAGTTTTGGGCCAGTGGAAAGAATGTATCTTCTGGCTTTCCTTGTGGTTAGGCCGGCCCATGAGATATCAACCGAAGTCACTGAGTAGAGATCTGCAGGGCTCTTTAAGAGGAGCTATACCCCAAAGGAAAAATAATAATAATAATAATGAAACACAACAAAAAGGAGCTACCCTAGCTGGATCAGTGTCCCTTTACATCCTCACCCTGCTCCAGCCTTCCGCCTTCTTTGAGCCTAGGATAAGGATGGGGGCCTGGAAACCAGACCTCTTAACTGGGGAGGAACCTCGTGGCCCGGATCCCACCCCTTCCTGAGCCCCAGGCAAGCGGCCGGAGCACTGCTATTGCTGAGTGAGGACAAGGAAGAAATTGATGGGCTCAGTCTACTCCTCAGGGGCCCTTTCCACAGACAGCACCGAGAACCTGCGGCACAGTACCCCCATTATTATTATCACCCCCGTTACCGTCATTATTATTGGACATAGCCAGCCCTCTGGTTTTCTGTCCTCAGCCTGAGCCCCAGCACCCTTCTCTCCCCGAGACACCTTGGCTTCCGTCCCTCCGTTCTCTCGCCTCACTCCCTCCTTCTTCCTTTTATGTTTTCTGCTCCCCACCGCAGTCTCCACTCCCTTTTCTCCTTCCTCTTTATTTTATCTCAACTGGCCACAAATCTGTTCCCCTACAAAGCAGCTGCCATCTTTGTTCTGAGCCATTATCTGTGGCAGCGCGGCCCGAGCGGGGCCGCCCGGCGGACAATCACCGGGTAATAGAGTGTCTGCGAGCTATTGTGGAGTGTGTCCGGGCCGATCCATCACCCGCCGCCTGATACCGCGCGGGCAGCAGACGGAAAGCCCTCCGGGGCCACTCTCGGAATCTCCACCCTGCCCCTCCACACATAGGACCAGGACCCGGCACGAGGTGGCTTTGGACTCTCTCTCCAGCCGGAGGGCCATGGGCTGCTTCTGGTTCTTGTGATGTGCTAAGGAGCCTCGTGGCTCTAGCACATTTAATCGACGCTCCAGCTCTCTCAGGGAAAGGTGGCTTATTCTTCCCCAGGTCACAAATGTGAAACTGAGGCTCAGAGAGGGTAGGTCATCTGCCCAAGTTCACACAGCAGAGTCATAGCTGAGACTTGAACCCAGGTCTGTCTGCCCCAAAGCCTGTAGTCTTAAATAACCCGAGATGCTTTTTCCCAGAACGTGCTTTTGCAGGACGGCAAAGTGTTGTACGTGTTCAGGACACAGGATGGTCCCAGTATCTTCAGGACCACGTTCTAGACACTGAGAATGCAGTTATTAGAAGAGACGTACACCAGCCATACCCTTCTACTCCATCCTGAAGCTGGTGGTCTAATGGGAAAACATGGGGGGCACAAAAAGGAATATTTATCATGGTAGGAAAGAGAGTGTCGTCGTGGACCCCTGGTTTGCCTTCCGGCCCTGCCACTCAAGCTGTGTGACTTTAGCCAAATAGCTTCACCTCTCTCTGCCTCAGTTTTCTCATCTGTTATAATGATAGTCCCTCTGTCGTGGGATTGCTAGGAGGATTCAATGCCTAATGGAAGGGCCTGGCCCTTAGGAAATATCATGTTAGGTATTTCTATTCATTCTGGTCTTACTTGGGGCCCGATGTTTTATTTACTTTATGCCATATGCCCAATAAAAAAACCCATGTAAGGTAGGTCCATCCCATTTTACAGATGCAGAAATTGAGGCTCAGAACCTTGCCCGAGATCATCTAGCTAGCAAAATAACATCCTTCCTTGTGCATTCTTTAGGCATTACTTGAACATCTACTGCATGCTAGGCCTTGTCCTAAGTGTTATAAGAGCCACAAAAGGATGCCTTTGTGCAGCCACTGGGTTAATCAGGAGCCCTTCTCTCTGCTAAGCAGCTGAGCTTAGTTAATCCCCCAGCAACCCTCAGAGTAGGAGTCATTATCCCCATTTTACAGACTAGAACACCAAGGCACCAAGAGGTTAAGTAACTGGTGGAAGATCTCGGAGTCCATAACTAGGGCATCCAGGACCATGCCCTGGAAATCTTACTCCAGAAATGGAGGGACACAGATCTCCTCACCTGAGAGCACTCTTTCCTGTCCTGAATTCGCAGGGGAAGGTCAGCTGTGGAGGCCCCTAATTAGGGTGTGAAGAATTAGAGCCACCCAGATGGAAAAGCCACTCCAACAGGCTTTGGCAGATAGAGGAGAACTCAAGTGTGTGCCACTGAGGGGGTCAGGGAAGGTTTCCTAGAGGAGGAGGAAGAGGAGGGGCTGAATGCGGACCCCTGGAGAAGATGCCTAAGTCCAGCAGGGGCTCTGGAGCAGCTTGTGTAGCTAAAGACTCACGGAAAGAGAAAATCAAGACGTTATGGCCATTAATCTGAGTTCATCATGGGGGATCTGCAGGAGGTGGCCCAGAAATCTTGGAATGGTTCCCCAGGGATGAGTTACCCTGCTAGACATTTTAAAATTAAGCGCCTACTGTGTGCCAGACCCCTGCTGTGTGCTCTCTGACCTTATATTGCCCACAGTCAAGCAGGGATGGTTATGATGCAGAGTGACACGTGCTTGATGGAAAACATGGAGAACCAGAGGGGCTCCCAAGAGGGCCTGGGACCCTCTTAACTTGGGGAGCCCAGAAGGCTTCCAAGGGGAGCCAGCTTCTAAGCTGGGACCCAGAGGATGGGATGGAGCAAACCAGAGAAAGGAGGGGGGATGGTGTTCCAGGCAGAGGCATCAGTATGTGCAAAGGCATCAGTATGTGCAAAGGCTGGGAAGGGGGCAAGGATGAAGCTGAGGGTGTCAGGCGGGGAGCGGAAGGAGGTGGGGTCTCAGCAATGGTTGGAGTTTGCAAATCAGCTTGACAAACAGGCCTGTGTCCACGAAAGGGAAGTTCCAGCTCTTCTTGAATAAGTCAGCACGGAAATGCTCAAATGGGATATTGGGGAGGGGGGATCAATATCAAACTTACAATACCCACCATTCTTCGCACACTTAGTGGTTGCAGACACTGTGCTTCATGCTTTACACACACCATCTCAATCAATCTCTTCCATCATTCTTATTAGAGAGGTCCCATTATCACCCCCATTTTATAGATGAGGAAACTGAGGCTCAGAGAGGTAAAGTCACTTGCCAGGCATCTGACTTCAGAGCCCAAACTTTCAGCTGCTGCAAAAAGCAGAGGCCCTCCTTGCCTAGGCGTCTTCCCCGGGCAGCTGGGGCAGAGTCTTCCCTCGCCAGCCATTGTGGAAGCTCCTCCCACCCTCCCAGTGGCCTCACTCTGTCCTGTCCTAGTCACACATATCAGTGAGGGTCCCTGCCTCCCTCTGCCAGTCAGCTCCTATTCATCCTGCAGGACCCAACTGAGATGTGCCCACCCCAGGATGCCTTCTTGGCCAAATTGATCCCCTCGGAGTCATTTCTCCCTGTGAAGGGCACCTTGTGCTAGGGGCCATTTTCCTGGGTTTCTTGATTAATAGTCTGATATTAGTTACCATTTATTAAGCACCTAGTACATTCCAGGCATTGTAATGTAGCAGAAATAGTAATAGTCATAGAGGTTTTAGACTAGTAACTATAACACTAACAGCCATGATAGTAATCGCGCTCACTTTTTAAGCACCTGCTTGATGCCAGGCACTGTGGTAAGAAAGACTTCAGTTGTTACCATTAATTGAGCACTTCCTCTGTTCCAGACTCTGCCGCCTCTGCTTCCCCCATTCACTGAGTGTGCCTAACGTACCAGCCACTGGCCCTGGTTAATTGCTCACTTGATCTTCACAGCAATCCCCCCAGCTAGGTCCTGTCCTTGGCCCACTTCTCAGATGAGGCAAGTGGTGCTCAGATGGATGTAGGGGCCTGTGGAACCAGTGGCCAGCTGCACTCCAGCCTCTGGATCCAGCCCAAGCACTGCGTGGCCTGAACAGATGACATCGAGTTTCATCCACTGTGAAAGGCCAACCCCAAATGCCCAGGAGGCCACCCCAGCCCTTCCGTCCTCTCTTTGTTCCCTCTCTGTCTGCACCTCTCTGAACCTCCTGGAAGCTTTTTCCAGCGGTATTTTTATTTCTTTAGCCGTCTTCCCTTTTCTCTCCCGTTGTCCCCCAAAGACCCCCATTGCTCTTTCTTCTTCCCCCTTCCCAGGCACAAGAACCTTCCTGGTCCTGAGTTTGGTGATGAGGTGGGGCCGATGCGACGCTGTGCAGAGACCCCAGGAAGGCAGAGAGAGGGGAGGGGGACGGGAGGTACCACCTCTGAGATCCTGGACTCCCTGGGGGCAGGAGCTTTGCTGGGGGTCAGGAGAGGTAGCTGGGGAGGCCTCCAGCTCCAAGGGAGGCAAGAGGGGTCCACGGAGGTGCAGGCAACTTGGGAGACAGCAGGGGGGGCTGGCTGACCGGAGAAGCCCTCCAGGACACTCACCCATTGGGAGAATGCCAGGGTGGGGAAGGCCAGGGGCAGCATGGAAGGTGGGAGACCCTGCGGGGGTCATGAGAGAGGGGGCCCAGAGGCACTGTCAACTGGCATGACCCAAATCAGAGGTTTAATTGACCCGGGAGGGATTGAGGGGAGGTGTAGACTGTGTGATTGTGTGCGTTTGTAGCTAGGATGGAGACGGTGTGCATGTATGTGTACACAGGATGGAGATGTGGTGTGTGTGTGTATGTGTAAGGGGGTAAGCCGGGCTGGATTCCCCGTGTGTGTAAGTAAGGGAAGGAGATATAAGAAGACTACAAACAAGACTCCTCTTGCCTGCCCAATTATAAGAAACACACATGCATAAAAACCTGATTGCCCCAATGCTGCTTAAAAGCAAATGCAAAAGTATATATACACACATGTATTTTTTTCCTTTAAAATCAAGAGTTGCAGCAAATGTCAGGGAAGACCCCGCACCAGGACCCGACCTGGTAATTAACAAAGGAGCCTCGATTTCCCCGTGCCTTGTATTTACTGATCTATGCATGCGCACACAAGGTGAGATAGGATGAATGGCTAATTTCCCAGCGGCTTTTGCTCCTGCTTGCTGCAAAGTTGTGAACAAAATGACTGGCCATGCATTGAACTGGCTTACACAGCTCTCCATATGGAAATTAAGATAATCCAGGGCCCAGCTTTGTGTCTCTGCGACGGCAGGGGACCAAGGAGGGAAGGGGAGGGGCTGCGGAGGCTCCGAAGAGACGGGGTGAGGCTCCTGGGCCTTTCAGAAGAACAGTTTACTGCGCGGGCTGGGAATTTAGCTGGATTTTGTTGGTCAAACACTTGGGAGAATGTATTCTTTCACCGCCCCACCCCCGCTCCCTGCCACCGTCTTTCTTCGGCTCAGACCTCACCAGGGATGTAACGCCGGGTCCCGGGTAGGAAGGTTTTAGGCAACAGCACAAAAGAGGAGGGATTATGGGTAAGGTCAGAGGGCGCCGGGGATTAGAGATATGATGTATTAAGAGGGCAAGGCCGCCAGGAATACTTTCCGTTTCTATGAAGCCTGTGTTAATTGATGGGAAAAATCTCTCCCCCTATGTATCCCATCCCACAACCTCTCCACGCTCCAACTTCGGCCTCTCTTTCTTGTGCCCTTGCCTCTCTCTCACTTCTTTCTATCTTTCTGATTCTACCCCCCACCCCCAGGCCAATCTCTTCCTAGCCACAGCTTTTCTGGTGCGTTAGGGTTGCAGGTAAAGGCAGAATGGTCTAGGTGAGGCGGTCCTGCGTAAGGGGTGAAGCTTGGGAACCCACACCCCGTCCCCTGCAATGCACACACACACAGACATGCAGACACACACACACACACTATATATCGGTGATTAGGAGAGTTCCTCAAGCTTGCTGAACCTCAATTTTCTACTGTGTAAAATGGGAATCAAAATAGCAATGGGAAAAAAAAAATAGCAATGGTTACTTCATTCTTTTTTTTTTTTTCTAATTACCTGCTATGGGCCAAGCATTGTGCTGGTTGCTAGGGGTTGGACATAGGGACGAGCAAGCCCCCTCCCCTCTTGGAGCTCACAGACTAGTAGGGGAGCTAGGCCACAGGCAGGGAAATCAACCAATAAAAGGAAACGGTGGCAGATTGTGAGGTTGAGATAAGGGGCATCAACAGGGCGCGCTGGATCGAGGCTAACAAGGAGTCAAGACCGCAGAGGGAGGTCTGCAGTGTTGGAGGAATCAGGGCAGGCATCCCTGAGAAGGTGTCCCGGAAGGCTGAGAAGGAACCAGGCTTGTGAAGAGCCAGGCACAGGCAGGGTTCTCCAAAGCCCAGCAAGTGCAAAGACCCCAGGGAGGCAAGGAGCTGGTGTGAAGGAGCAGAGCTTCAGAGAGAAGCTACAGGAGATCAGGTTGGCGAGCTGGTGGGAACTGGGAGAGGAGCTTTATTAAACTGGAAGCCCAGAAGTAGCCACTGGAGAGTTTCATGCAGGGAAGTAACATAAACGGGATCCATCTGCATTTTTACAAGATCACTTTGGCGCTGGGTGGAGAACAGTTCAGGAAAATGCCACAGAGGAGGCCAGAAGAAACCACGAGTTTGGCGTGGCCTCGAGAACACAGACTCTGGAGCCAGATGACCTGGGTTTGAAGACCCAACTTCTCTACTTGTCCCTTGGAAGACAGTCAATGAGCACATAACACAGAGAGACAGGGAGAACCCTGTGAATCCAATTCAGAGCTGTCCAAAGACGAGAGGAGTTGCCTTGGGAGGGAGTGATCTCCCCATCACTGGTGGCATGCAAGCAGAGATTTCATGATGAACATCTGATAGGGATGAAGTGTTACGGTGAGAACATTTAAGATCTATGCTCACAGCAACTTTCAAGTATACAATACAGAATTATTAACTCCAGTCATCCTGCTATTGAACTTTTCTTTTTAACTTTTAAAATTTTAATTTAAGATGAAACTATGTCATGATCATAAATGGAAAACCAGTTTCTCTTGTCACAAATTGATAGTAACCATATAAATAAGTACAAATAACAACAACAACAAAATTATGCTATTAATTTAAGCCAAATGTTTTTCCCTGCTGAAGGTTCCAGGCTGTTCCAGGCTGTTTCTGCTCTTCCTTCGTTAAAAAGAGAAGTGAGCAGTTGTTAGAAAGATGCTAAAGACCCATCAGCACTAGTGGAGACTTTCTCCTCGCTGGAATCCCAAGGTTGGAGGAAGACGAGAGAAAAAGGGAACAATTTCTCACCCTGTAATTCAAGATTATTTAAAGTTCTGTGAACCACTTAAGGGTGTGTTCTGTTTTTAGGAATCGCTGTCCTAAAGCTGCATTAACCAATATGATAGCCATAGCTACATGTGGCTATTTACAATTAAATTAATTTAAATTTAATAACATGAAAAATTCAGCTCTTAAGTCTCACTAGCCATATTCCAAGTGTTCCATAGCCACAAGTGACTAATGGCTACCATACTGGATAGTGCGGAACATTTCCATCACTGCAGAAAGTTCTGTAGAACAACGCTCTTCTAAGGCATTTCCTTCTGATTCAGGGTTTTGGGGGGCTTACTGACACAAGCATGTTTCAAAACTCCTTTCTCTAAGTGCTGATGAAAAGGGTCAGGTCATGAGCCTCTGGAGACTGCAGGAAAACAGATGGGGCTGAGGCTGCAGTGAGGCAGATGGGGCATTACCTCTGCCCTTCTGGAGCTCACCAAGAAGCCCCCTCCCACCTCTGGATCCTTAGAGAGAAGACCCTCTTGCTGCTGTCTCCCTGAGAGCGGGGCCACTCTACATCTCTTCAAGGTCTCTTCCCCTTCCTCACCACGCAGCATCCAGAAAACCAACTCAAATGCCTATTAATGCCAGTCTTAGAGAAAGACCAAGATACAGCTAGGGGGAAGGGAAAAGGTGGATGGCTTAGAAAGTAAGATTTTTCTGTAATCAGCCATACCAGTCACTTTTCGTACTTCTTTTTTCTCCTCCTTTAGAGAAAGGCAGGGCCAGTGTTGGGAGCATGACTAGCCACTTATTGCCTCGGTTCAAACCCTAACTCTGCCACTTGGTAGCTGTACAACCTTGGGTAAGTCACTTAACCTCTCTGAGCCTCAGCTGTTCTGCCGGTAAAATGGGGATTCATGGTAATACAGTGCTCACAGGATTAGGTGAAACAGCTTATGTAAAGTAGCTGGTATGTGGTTCGTGGTAAAAGAAAATGTCAGTTCTTATTGTGAGCATTGGAAAGATTAAGCAAGATATTTGTGGACACCCTGTAGAGAATATAAAGAAGTACAAAAACAATAAGGATGGTGGTGGGAATGTTGCTACTGATAACTGAGAAATTTAATATTCTGGAGGAAGTTACTCTTGGGCACCCCATTTCCCAGACCTCCCCCCAAATCTCTGATCCCCAACATTCTAAGAACCATGTAGTAGACATCTTTAATATCCATCAATATCCAGGTCTCTAGTTCCAGGTTCAAGGGGGTTACAAGTTCTCCTTCCCTTGAAAGTAGGTGTGATCATGTGACTGGCTTTGGCAAATTAAATATGAGCAAAAATAACTGCATTGCTTCCTGGCCAAAGCATTTATCTCCTGATGCTTAGCCCCCACTGTCCTCTTCCTCTGGTGCACAGATCTTGGAAATGTATGTTGAGATGTCAATATCGTAAAATGGTGAGATCTCAGTGTCCTCCTGCTGGATCCCTGAGTGAATCCAATGAGCAGAGGTGCACCAGCTGACCTGCCCTGGGCAAGTGGAATGAATGAGAAATGAACCTTCATTGTTTTAAACCACGAGATCATCGGACTGTTTGTCGTGACAGCAAGACCTAGCCCATCCTGACTAATACAATGCAATTAGCCCTTTCCCAAAGGCTGCATATTAGAAGCAGAATTTAGGTTTGCTCCTAAATTGGTGCTGCACCTCACACCATGGCTGAAGGAATGATCAGCTCCAGACCCACCAAGGCCATGAACCTTCCTGTGCCCCCAGAACTTGAACTCATAACCAGACGGTGATCTCACGCATGGTCCAGACATGGGACCCAGTTGGGAAACTAAGACTCAGGCCTCACCACCCAAGATTTACAGAAAGGATTCCAGCCTTTCACCAAACTTCCTCCTCCCTGCCTGTACCAAACGCCGCCTGCCAAACATTATGTGATCTGGCTCAAGTCCAGAGACATATTAGTTGTGACACTTTTAAAAACCCACATCAACAAACACGACACCACAGAGAATTCATTCCCCTCTTTCCAAACAAGAAGAGCTATACTCCGCTTCCAAAGAGCCACATTGCTAATTATGCAAACAGTCTCCTAGCTAGCAACAGCAGTGAGATCTCTGCAATACTGTTCGCATTTTTGGCTCGAAGAAAATGAAGAAAATAATTACAAGATTCTAAATTATCTGCTAAATGAAATTGTTCTTCAATAGACTGTTGAGTTCTTTTTTTTTTTCTTGGCGGCTTCTAGTGTTGTTTGGGGGCTAAAACTACATTCTGAACTAATTGTGTAATTTGTATGACATTTGTCATTCCCTTATTTGAAACAATAGAGCAACAATAACAGCAAAACTAATAAGAAAATCCCTTGGTCTTTGGATTTCTCGGGATGCTATTGAGCCTATGAGGAAATTCCTTGTTGGTTTCTGTCTCCCTAGAATAGAGAATTTGAGAGGCTGGGGTGAGAATCTGGCCTTTGAATGAGATGACAGAGCGCTGGGAAGACTGCAGAAAGGTAAGCCTTGACCCCCGCCCTTGACCCGATTGCCAAAGGGATTATCAGCTCTGGACCTCCTCAAGGCCAGTCTTGCCCTCTACTCATCTGATCTCTGTGTGTTGTTTTAGAAATAATATTTTTGTTGGCTTTCCTTTTAAAACAAACACATAATGAGATTCATAAAAAATCATTCCCCAAACCATAATTCAAAAAGATACATGCACCACAATGTTCATTGCAACACTATTTACAATAGCCAGGACATGGAACCAACCTAAATGTCCATCAGCAGATGAATGGATAAAGACGATGTGGCACATATATATGATGGAATATTACTCAGCCATAAAAAAAGAATGAAACTGAGTTATTTGTAGCCATAAAAAAGAACGAAACTTAGGTGGATGGACCTAGAATCTGTCATACAGAGTGAAGTAAGTCAGAAAGAGAAAAACAAATACCGTATGCTAATGCATATATATGGAATTTTGAAAAGCGGTACTGATGAACCTAGGGGCAGGGCAGGAATAAAGACGCAGATGTAGAGAATGGACTTGAGGACACAGGGGGTTAAGGGGAAGCTGGGACGAAGTGAGAGAGTGGCATGGACATATATACACTACCAAACGTAAAATAGCTAGCTAGTGGGAAGCAGCCGCATAGCACAGGGAGATCAGCTCAGTGCTTTGTGACAACCTAGAGGGGTGGGATAGGGAGGGTGGGAGGGAGGCTCAAGAGGGAGGAGATATGGGGATATATATATATACCTATAGCTGATTCAATTTATTGTACAGCAGAAACTAACACAACATTGTAAAGCGTTTATACTCCAATAAAGATGTGAAAAAAAAAATCATTCCCCATCCCTCCACCTGGTCCTTGCCATTGTTAACAGTTCGGTAAAGATCTGTTTAAAATTTAGAATGAATAGTAAAACATTCAAGTATGTTAACTGAGCACAGATACTACTGTTGCAATACTGTCCCCTTGGGTCACTGTTGATTGAGCCACGCTGTCATTGTGATACCTGCAACTTACTGCCTTTCCTTATCCGTAAAATGGGGATGGTAATAAGACGGTCCCACGGGGCTGTGGTGAGGGTTTAACAAGATAATGCTCATAGGATGCTGTGGCAGACAGACTCCAAGCTGACCCCCAATGATGCCAGCCTCCTGGGATTCACACCCTGTGGAGTCCCCTCCCCTAGAGGGTGGGCGGGGCCTTGACTTGCTTCTAAGCAAAAGAATACAGCAAAGGTGGTAGATGTCACTTCCCTGATGCTATAACATAAGACTGTCACTTCCACCTTGCCAGCCGACCCTCTCTCTTGCTGATTTTGATGAAGCCAGTTACCATGTTGCGAGCTGCCCTATGGAGAGGCCCATGTGGCCAGGGCCTGTGGGCAGCAACAGACCATGAGGAATGGGATCCTGCCAGCGGCCAGGTACACGAGCTTGGAAGCAGATCTTTCCCCAGACGAGTCTCAAGATGAGACCCCAGCACCTTGATTTCAGGCTTGTGAGAGACTCTGACCCATCTAAGCTGTTCTTGGAGCCCTCACCGTGCCCCCCAGAGATGTGAGATAATACATGTGTCTTGATTAAAGCTACTAGGTTAATTTGTTATGGGGCAACGGATAACTGATACTCATATTAAGCCTGGTACATAGTGAGTGCTGACAAAGCACGGCTGAGGGTATTAACACTGAGACACCTCCATGCTGCCCTGACACTGGCATGGAAATCTAACTGCTGGCAGGATCTGAGCTCCCTCTGTGTGTGCGACGCATCTGAAAGTTTTATTCAATTTTTAGCAATCATTCAGCAAACACAGAATAGCAGCTACGGGCCTGACTCTGTGCTGGGAGTAGAGATTCGACAGTAAGTCCAACGTGGCTCCAGTGGGGAGACAGACATGAAATTAAAATGATATAAGTGATTATATAGTTACAAATGTCTGCAGGATACAGAGGTTTGCATCTGTGTAGATAAAGCTATAACAACAGCTTCTTAGTACTGAACACCTTAGAATGTACAGGCACGGCCATATAAGCTACCTGTGCAGTATCTCCATCTCCGGAGAAGTCTTTAGCACCAGTATCCTCACTTTATGGTTAGGGAAACTGGACCTGGGAAGTTGAATAACAAGGTTTCTCGAGCCAAGGTGCAAGCCCACTCTGTCTCCCAAATCCTTCCTTTCTCCATCATACTCACTACCTCTCTTCATTGATCTTTATTAATTGCTCAGATCCCCTACGTTTTCTTTGTTATCTAATTGATCCATCAAATCTGAGAGTGCTGTGTTAAGAGCCTCCCACTCCAATGGCATGGGTGAAAACCTAGTCTATGGATTTGCCCCTCTTTTGCATAGCACTCAGGAAACCTGCCTTGGCCCACCAAGAAAGGTACTCATTGGTCGCCATAAATGTGGCAGCTGGGGACTCTGAAGACCTTGGAAATCTTTAGATCAGTGGTTCTCATCTGGGGGGAGGGTTGGTTTTTGTCTCCCCAGGGGGCATTTGACAGTGTCTGGAGACATTTTTGGTTGTCACAACTAAGAAAGATGGCGCTACTGGCACCTAGTGGGTAGAGACCAGGGATGAGGCTAAATGTTCTACAATGCACAGGACATCCCGCCACAGCAAGGAATTATCTGGTCCAAGGTTGAGCAACCCTGTTTTAGATGAAGGACTAAAACATCCCCTATGGGACTGTGCACCAGGGGAGAGGGGGCAGAGAGAGTTTGGGAATGAAAAGGGACCAGTCTTTGGGTCCTTCCTCTGAATCACCAAAGGCAGTCATGTCCACTTTAATGAGAATCAGTCAGAGCTCTTTCTTCTAAGTTTAAGAGTCTAGCTCTTAGGTTACAAAAAAAGTAGAGGCTTCACGAATGGGGACCATAATGTCCACAAGTTTATTTTTCTCTTTTTTTAAAATTTTTTAAATTGAAGTATAGTTGATCTACAGTATTATATCAGTTTCAGGTGGAGAGCATAGCAAACCGGTATTTTTACAGATTATAATCCATTAAAAGTTATTAAAGGATAATAGCTATAACTCCCTGTGCTATACAATATATGCTTGTTGCTTATCCATTTTGTACATAGTAGTTTGTCCACACGTTTTTGTTCTGTTTTTATTTTTGTTTTTTGGGGGTTTTTTTTTGGCTGCATTTGGTTTTAGTTGCGGCACGCAAGATGTTCGTTGCGGCATGCGGGATCTTTCGTTGCAGCGCGAGGGCTCTCTAGTTGAGGCACGCAGGCTTAGTTGCCCTGTGGCATGTGGGATCTTAGTTCCCCAACCAGGGATCGAACCTGCGTCCCCTGCATTGGAAGGCGGATTCTTAACCACTGGACCACCAGGCAAGTCCCTGTCCACAAGTTTAAGTGTTTCATTTACACCGAAGTTGCTGAAGTCTCCACTCAATCTACCATTTGCAATAACGCCACCTCCCCGAGGCATAAATCCACCTCTGCTCCAGCAATGAGAGCAATGCACTGGGCCCAGCTTTGGTGTTGCAGCAAGATTTCTGGGAGCATGTTTCAGCTATGTCAGAAGAGGAATTGTCTTTAAGGAGCGTAGCATTTTAATTGCTGATTAAATAGGCTCATTGGTGATAATACAGAAATTGGGCATTTGCTGAGTGCTTTGTACATGCCAGGCACTGCCCAAAGCACTTTGCCTCTCTTAAATTTTCATAACCACATTGTGAGATGGGAAGTGCCATCGTGCCCATTATACAGATGTGTAAATGGAGGCACAGAGGGGTTCTGTAACCTGCTTGAGGTCACCCAGCCAGGAAGTGGTTGAACCTGGATTTGAACTTAGGCCACCTGCCTTCGGAGCCCACATCCCAAGGCACTGTACCTTATTACCTTGGCAATTGTTATTTCCCAGTGAATTTTATCTCTGCATTTAGAAATGCAAGGCCTTCATTTAGAATTTTATATGAAAGAAATGGATTTTTATTGATTGGGGGATATTTAGTTTTCAGACCTGCTACTCATTCAAACCCCTCTTTCCTCTCTCCATCCCTCCAAATTGGAGAGGAGTGATTGTTTATCTTCAGAGTATTTGCATTGGTATTCACCTGATGGTTGCTTTGATGAAATGAACTCTAAAGGGTTCCTGCTCTGACTCTCACATGTTCCCTTTTGATTCCATTTTTGTTCCTTATAATTTAGTTTCAAGATCATGAGTATATCCAGCTTTTTCTTTATATATCTTGGACCAGCCATTGGCCCACAGCAATTTCATCCTCAATATTACTCCTGCTACAAACATTTCCGAAAAGCAGCTTTTGTAGACCCAAAGCCCTGGGCAGGTGGCAGGATGTTCAGAATTTGTGGCCCATGGGCCTAAAATCCCCAGAAATCCCAAATCCACACGTAGCTTAGTGCCCAGGATTGAAGAGTTTTGATCCTTTGTCCCACTCAGTGAAAGAGACTTTGATTGGCAGAGCCAGAGGTAGGTTAAGTCGAAGGGAGTTCTTAAATCAGACTCTTCACGCCGGAGCGTGTGAATACATAATCTCCCGCATATGACAGGATACACAATACATCATCATCCGTAATCATAATATGGCATCATATATCACCTGCTCATAATAAATAGCATATCATCTGCTCATAATATTTTATCATATAATATCATGACATCTGCTCACAACATCATATATTATGTGATCGACACTCAGCATTTCCTCCTACAAGGAGCGTCCTCAGATATATTTGTTTAAAAAAAAAAAGTGCTGCTGACTTTTGTTAGAAGGTGGGGCGTTTTCTACAAGTCCTGGAGGCTGACTTGAATGGAATTAGAAGGACCCTAACACAACATTGCAGATAGCTCCTCAGCCAAGACGTATAGTTTAGGCTGGACAAATAGAAAAGGCATTTGCCTTCGTGTGCTCAGATCCTGGGAAAATAAAACTGGTTGCACAGTATGTATATATCAGATACCTCAAGTGGACATTTTAACACATGGTCCCCAAATTCTTTGACAGCTCTCCACTGAGCGGAGGTCATCTATGTCCTGCCTCTTCAATCTGGGTGGGCATGTGACTGTTTTGACCAATCAAATAGGGCAGAAGTGATGTGTGGCTTCCCAGACTGGGTCATAAAAGACCAACCAGCTGGCCACCACGTAAGAAGTCTGACTACCCTGAGGCCGCCATGCTATGAGGAAGCCCAAGTCACATCAGGAGGCCATGTGTAGGTGTTTCAGTTGACAGACCTTTCCTCTGAGTCACTCCAGCCCAGTTTCCATCCAGACATGTGAGTGAAGATACTTCCAGACGATTCTAACCCCCAGCAGCTGTGTTATATCCAGCCTTCAAGGGTCCCCAGCCCAGGTCCCAGACAGCATGGAACAGAGACAAACCATCGCCACTGTGCCCTGTCTGAATTCCCATCCCATAAAATCTGGGGTTGTTTTAAACCACTATGTTTGGGATTTTTTAGTTAGGCAGCGATAGTAACTGGAAAATATGCATGGAGGCTAAGTAGAGATGTAAATGAGGATAGTAATCGTAATGATAATAATAATAATCACCAACATTTAGTGAGTGCTTAAACTACCCTATGAAATTGATGTGATTTTTATCATACCCATTTTACAGGTAAGAAAACTAAGGCACATGGATTCAGTCAATAAACAGGTATTAAGGGCGTACATAAGGCAGACACTGTCTTAGGGGCTGGGGATATAGCAATCAAACAAAACAGACAAAGGTCCCTGTCTGTGTGGAAATTACATTTTTACAGGGAGAAGCAGACAATAAAAAATAAACACAAAAAATTAGTAATGCCCAAAGTAAGTCAAGATGCGGAAACTTGAGCCCAAGAAGTCTAACTCAAGTCATAATTGTCTGGCCCACCACCTGCTAGCAGTCAAGGACATCTTCCCTGCGTGGTCTCCTAGACATGCATGATTTAGAAATATTTACCTGCAAGTATTTTTACTACGCCCAGAGATAGACCAAAAGGTGACTTAAGATGTTAACCAACCTTGATGACAATAGTGCATCCTTTGACCTCACTAAGAAAGGTGTGGTCCTCCCAGAAGCCTGACTCACCTGGGAGCCAGTGAGAAATGCACAGTCTCAGGCCCAGCCCCAGACCTGCAGAATCAGACTGCATTTTGATAAGATCCTCAGGTGATCCACGAGCACATGACAGTTTAAGAAGTACTGTCGGACAGGATGCTCAGATTCGGCTGCTTCTAAGTATAGGGGAGAGGGTCCTCCGGGTCTGTATGCATGTCCGGCTCAAAACGGCGAACAAGCAAGAGTGATGCGTGACTCCACCCTCACGTGACAGGGGCACCCAAGTGCAGGCCGGGCCCTCTCACCTGCTCAGTCTCACACACACCTCCAGGAAAGATTCTCAGAACCTCCAGAATTAGTTCCCCGCAAGTGCCATGCATTTCCACTCGGTTGACAACTGCTTGGCCAGGGGCTTATAGGCTGTGAGAATTTCTATCAGGCCAGTATTTTTAAAACAGATTTGTCTTTATTTTTGTAAATTTCCTAGGGGATCACCAAGGAGGTGGCATTACCTAAGTAAATACAGATTTTTTTTTTCTTGTATTTAGCATAGGATCTCTGGTTTCTTAATCCTGTCTTTTAAAAACTGTATGTACAAACCCACATGTACTTCCTTGTCATTACTGCTAGAAATGAGAGACATATATTTATGGAGAGATACTTTTTTAAAATAAAATTTAAAAATAACTCTAGCCAGGATTTCTCAACCTCAGCACTATGGAAATGTGGGCTGGATAATTCTCTGTGATGGGGTCCATCCTAGGCATTGGAGGATGTTTAGCGGCACCCCTGGCTTCTACCCATGAGGCGCTAGCAGCATCTTCCCTCCCCAACCAAAAATGTCTGCAGACCTTGCCAGATGTCTCCTAGGGGTCAAAATTGCCCGAGACTGAGAATCACCGTACTATACTAAAAATCAGAGACCGCTAACACCCTGGTACAGAGACCCCACTCCTGTTCCCTCTTCCCAAGATGTTTTGAATCATCAGCGGCTTGGGCGGATGGGACAGCTGTCAGTTAACTCCTTCCCCTTGTCGGGTCTGCTGGTGCCCCAGTGTGAACTCCTGGGCGAGTGTGTGTGTGTGTGTGTGTGTGTGTGCACGCGTGTGTGTGTGGAGTATGTGTGCGTTATTCCAGTAATTCTTTTATCTACTTCTCACACCCTGGGCATTATGAACATTCATCAAAATAATTGACGCGGATGAAATTAGCACTTTCTGCTATGTCGGGCAGATAAACTTTGCTGAATATTGATTTCGCACAAAGAAAATGACATGTGCTTAGGCCTAACCCTTTATCTGGCCGGGCCAGGGAAATACAGCAGGAGGGGGACGGGGCTGGCCGCTGCTGGTGGAGAAGCGGCCATAAGAATTACTTTTATCTCTTCTTCCACAAAAAGACAAGGGAAGATAAGGAGCCAGAGGGAGAGAAAGCACAGCCCTGGGCATTGGGGAAATCCGCAGAAGGCATGGGACAGGGCAGTACTCCGGGGACCAGGGGCACTGGAGCTGATGAATTCAGAAGAGAAGGAGGAGCAGGATGGAAAATGCAGGATGGCGCTGGGGAGAGGGGGGCTGAGGGGGTCGGCTGGTCTTGGGTTCAAATTCCCGTCCAGTGGCTAAAAATCAGGGTGACCAACCATCCCAGTTTGCCCAGACTCAGGGGTTTCCTGGGATGCTGGAATTTCAGTGCTAAAAACGGACAGTCTCAGTCAAGAGAGGATGGCTGGGCATCCTACATTTTAGCTGCATGACATCAAATCAACTGGTCGTCAGTTTTCTCATCTGTAGGACTGCCCTACCTCTCTGGCCTGGGATGGGGAGGGAGGTGAAAGCCCCCTGAGGTTGTGCCATGTTAGCCCCCAATCCTAAGGGACGATTCTAGATCAACGCCACCTCCTCCCAGAAGCCCTCCCTGACCACCCCAGCTCACGGAGACCTCTGAGTGCCATGAAGGCCCCCAGCTCCAACTGCCTGGCTTTTTCTTCTAAAACCGAGTAACACAGAAGAGGCAGTTTAAGAAATGCTCGTTTCCTTCCTTCACTTTGGCTTGGAAATCATGCACTTCCCATCTCTGCTACCAGCTGGGATTGGGCAAGTCTCTGAGATGCCTGGCTAAGTGGGAAATGTTCTCCCTGAGATTGCTAAATTCACTTTGCTGAAGGCCTACTATGTGCCAGGTGCTGTGCCAGGAATGGTGGGAGGTATGACAGCTGACAGCTAACAGCTATTCCTTCCTTTTCACATGAGAATCCCTAAACAGCCTCAGCGTCTTGGGCCCCCGCCTTAGAAAAATGCTTGGCCACACCCCACCCCATAAAGGAAACAGGCTGGCTTTGAGGTCAGACTCTAGGATGGAGTCCCTGGCACTCCTGAGAACCCAGGGTTCTCATGACATGTGGGGAACCCAACTGACATTCTTGTCCTGCCCACTTTATTCATGGGAGGACAGTGCATGGCAAGTGACCAGCAGAAGGGAGAAAGAAAGGCACTGGGAAAGCAGGCAGGGGAGTGTAGTGGTTAGGGTAGTTCTAGAACCATCTAGGCCTGGGTTGATTCCCAACAACACCTTTTGCCGTGTGACCAAGGAAAAAACCTTTCCTTGCTTTACTTTTCTCCTCATTGAAAAGTGGGCTTATAATAGGAGCCACCTTGTAAGATTATTATAAGGAACAAATGAGCTAATAATATTTGTAAGGCGCATAGGACAGTGCCTGGCATGGGGCAAGTATTTGCCATCTTTATCAAAATTAGAGTCGCTGTGTTGTATGACATGGAACACAGTGTGAAGGGTGTCCCCTGGGGTTGTGCAATATGGATTCTCCCAATCTTAAAGGGACAATTCTGGATAAAGGCCACCTCCTCCTGGAAGGCCTCCCTGACCACCTCAGCTCACTTCTGCATGCCGTGATGGTTCATGGTCCCTCCTACCTGGCTCAGTCCAGAAGCATTAGGGAGTGTTCATGTGAGGCCAGGGCTGTCTTGATTACCTCTACAACCACTCAAAGCCTGGTCTTGGGCAGAGGGTACTGACTGCTGGGGAGGGTACGTTTGCAGGCAGGCAGTCCACCCACTGGACCCCACAGGATGCTTCCCCCTCTTCTCTCTTCTCCAGTTAAGCTTGATTGGGATGCAATAATAATAATAATAAAATATCTGTCATTCATTGAGCCCTTTCTGCTGCCATAATGCCTTATATTCTCATTTAATCCTAGAAACAACCCTAGGACATGGGTAGTAGTACCCTCAATTTTCAGATGAGGAAACTGAGTTTCAGAGAGCAGAGTGACCTGGTGGAGATCACACAGCCAGAAAGTGGCAGAGCTGGGACTTGTACCAGGTGGGCCTTAATCACCACCCTCTTCTGCCTCCACTTAGGGGTCACCATAAGAGGCAGCTGTAATGACCTGGAGAGTCCAACAGGCCCGAGTTCAAGTCCTCCTCCTGCCACTTCCTGGGTGACCCTGCAAAAATCCCATAACCTCTCTGAACATCCACTTACCTGCAAATAGGAGTCATCTCCCTGCCTCCCTGTTAGGGAGGATTTATGATCAGAGGGGAAGCACCCAGCACAGTGCCGAGGACACAGAGGGGCGCAGTGATTGCAAAGAGATGGTCCAGGTGCCATCCCTACAGAGGTAGGGGTGTGCAATGGTTAGAGCGCTGGGATAGGAGGCCCATCCAGCTCTCACTCTGCGAAGGGGGAGATCAGATCTGGTCATTCCTAACGCCCCTCTGTCATGGCTAGGTCTCGGCCTTGACAGTTTGGGAGCAAACTGCCCCTACTTCAGCTCCAGCCAGGCCCCACCAGGCTCAGAGAGAAGTCAGGTCTGAGATGTTCAAGTTCAGCCACCGCTGCATCGTCTCCCGGGGCACTGGGCGGTGGCCCCACCCCCTGGCCATTCCCCACGCGGTGCCCAAGTCTCACGTCCCAACGGGGGGCCGTGGGGCTGAGGCTAATTGCAAATCATTTCTCAGGGCTCCCCGCTGTTCAGCTAAATTCACTGGAACTAATGTGTCCCAAAACAAATTTCACAGAAGAGCCAGGGCAATTACATGATGCTTAGTTCCCCTCCCCCCACCCCCACCCGCCCCCCAGCAGAGGCTCTGGGCTGGGGACAGAGAGGACAGGGCCGAGTGGGGCAGAGAACACCGATGCAGGATATCTCCTAGGAACCAAACCCCTTCTCCCTCCAGCCCTCCCAAATCTTATCCCCACTATCACACTGCCCAGCATCACCCCTCCTCTGTCCCTCCGCCCTCCCAACCTCTCCATTATCTCCATTCCTGAGCTTAGGACACATCTTGACATAATGAAAAAAGCAAGCACTGGCTCTGAAACAGACGGACTTGGATTCAAATCCCAGCTTCAGCACTCATTAGCTGTGTGTCCTTAGAAAAGTCACTTAGCCTCTCTGAGCTTCTGTTTCCTAGTCCCTGAAATGAGGATACCAATACTTGGCTGGCATTGGATATTGTGAAGATTAGAGAAAATGACATAATAAGATATTTTATGTGGGTCCAGAACATAGTAGGTCCTCAATAAATATTGATCCCTTCCAGCACCTACTTTACATGATCATTTCAAGGTGATCAGGCAAACGTGTTCTGAGAGTCTCAGAATCAACTCAAAGCAAGAGAATCAGAAAGCAAAGATCCAGTCTTACCTCCCCAAACAAGGGACCCTGTATGCACTCTGTCTGCCTACCGTTTCCCCACCTCATCCCAGCCTCATCCTTCCAGACCCGCCACATTGGAATAACCCTCTCCTTTTCCCACAGACCTTCATCATTTCCCATGAGCCTCTCTGAGAGCCTTTATTTCATTCTGCATCTCCAGTTTCTTGGCTGACTAAAGTCACTATAGAACTGTGTGGCCAAGCTGACTTGTGGGGACTGTCCAGGAAGGTTGCTGGGGACCATTTTTCCATCATGGGACTCGTGGCGGGCAGGCCCAGATCCTGCAAAGGAAAACAATAATTTGCCATCAAGATTGCCGGCGATGGGACCTCAGCGAATGTTTCCTGAGCTGTGGCAGAGTGGGCTGGGCTGAGGGTCACCTGTCACCTTGGGACTGTGTGGGAGCCCACTCCTTCGTCCTCTGCTCAAGACAGCATGGCAGCCTGCAAGCAGGTGCTCAAGGAGACTGTCCTGTGTGACTGGATTTGTGCCACATTTTGTTTTTCAAAAGTTAGGAAAACCACTCACTTTCTCATGAATAACTAAAAATGCATCTAGAAGGAGTGTGTTGAAGCATTAAGGTTCAATGACTAATTTGACAAGTGCCCACTGAGCCCTACTATGCACCAGGCCCTGTATAAGGTGCTGGGATGCCTACTGAACAAGACAGATCCAGTCCCTGCCCTTGGCTGACAATCTGGTTGGAGGAACAGACACGAAACAAGCAAAGACGTGAGATAATATCAGATAATGCCAAGTACAACTAAGATAATAAAGATAAGACAAAGAGGAGAGAATGAGTATTAAAGGTCTGCTAGATTGGGTGGTCATGAGATGATGACATTTCAACTGGGAACTTAAGGACAAGAGCGAGCCAGGGTGGCCGGGGGTAAAGTGTCCCAGTAAGGACCAGCAAGTGCAAAGGTCCTGAGGTAGAAATGAGCTGGAGGGGATGGAGTTAGGTGGGCAAGGCAGGGAGTGGGAGGAGATGAGATGAGTTGGGTCAGCTCATGCAGAGCCTTGAAGGCCAAAATAAGGACTTGGTTCTGAAGACAAAGGGGAGCTTTTGAAGGTTTTAAGCAGAGGAGACTAATTCAGGTTTTTGGAAGATCTTTGTGGCTGTCATATGGAGAAGGGAGGGGACAGGGAGGAAGGGAGGGGAAGAAGCAGAGAGGTCAGTGGGGAGACGATTGTCCAGGGAAGTGGTGAAAGCGCCCTGGCCAAGGGTGAAGGTGAGACACTTGCAGACATGTGATCCAGTCCAATCATGCATGAGAGCAAACTAGACTCAGAGGGGAGCTGCCTGCCCCCGGCTGCCCAGCCGGTCGGTGGGGACCTGCAAACCCAGAGCTCCTATCTCAGGCCAGGCGCTGTTTCATTTCAGTGCCATCAACTGGTCCAGGCGGAGCCAGGCTGAGCAAGCTCCAGCTAACATTTCCACACTTCCAGTCTTCCTCACCACTTCAAAAATCCCTGTAGTGTATCCTTTTGTGATGAGAATAATCACCCCTAATTTATCTGCTTCGGAAGTTCGGTATCACTTTTAAGCACTGTGAACACATCTGTATTCCTGTCCAGAAATAAAATACTATTCAAAATAACCTACCTTGGGGGAATTCCCTGGCGGTCCAGTGGTTAGGACTCGGCACTTTCACTGCAGACAGCACGGGTTCAGACCCGGTTGGGGAACTAAGATCCCGCCAGCTGTGCGGCATAGCAAAAAAACCCCAAAAAACAAAACAAAACAAAAAACCTAACGGGTTGCTAGGAGGGCCACTCTTTCGTGTCAGTGAGCACCTTTGGGGGCAGAGGCTGTATAAGTCGTCTCTGGGTGCCACTGGTTACAGCAAGCACACAGCAAGCGAGAAAAGTGATAATTTTTACGGGCAGTAATGATTCTACCTTCACTATGTACTCAGTGATGTACCAAGCATGTCCATTAATTTTCCATTTAATCCTCATAATACGAAAGAAAATGGGCTTTACTGTTGTCCTCATTTTACAGATGGGGACACTGAGGCTCAGAGAGGTGAAGCCACTTGCCTAAGGTCACACAGCCTGCAAAAGCCAGGACTCAAACCAGGTGACAATCAAACCCATGTTCTGAAATTTGAAGTCTATTTTGGGGAAGGAAAGAGGGAAGGGAGGAAGGAAGGAAAGAGAGGAAGAGAGGAAGGAAGGAAGGGAGGAAGGGAGGAAGGAAGGGAGGAAGGGAGGAAGGGAGGGAGGGAGGGAGGGAGAGGGGAAGGGAGGGAAGGAAGAGAGAAGGAAGGAAGGAATATTTACAGATAAAACTCACTTCCTTTGTCATGTAGTGTCTCTTTAGACCTTAGAGGATTCTCCTCATCAAAGGGGTAGGGGGTGACCTGGGGGGACGGGCGGAGGTTCAACCATGGCTGCCTGAGAACTGGCCTCTGCCATCACATGGTTTCTGACACTCAAAATCTCTCTTCTGCCCTGAACTGGTTGTCCCCAACCTCCCCTCCAGCCAGTTGCCTTATTCCCTCTTTCCCAATGTCCCCACTAGGGAGTGGGAGCTGGGGGGCACAGAGAATATATACACATATGAGTAAGTTGTCTCCTGCGACCCAACCTGCCCTTGGCTCAACGAATGCAGTGTCAGCCCAGATAATTCCAAAGCCATAAAGATGATATAAAAAAAATGGGGGAGTTGGTGCTGGGGAGGGGTAGTGGTGGAGGAGGAGATTACAAAAAAGGAGGGTGAGCAGTGTGGCTTTGCTCCTTATCTAACCCGCAGCAGGCCTGGCTGGGGGCTGTCTCTCCCCGGGGGGAAGAAGCAGTGCAGAAGCCACCCCAGCCAGCGTGCCCCCCTCCTCAGTCCCACCCCCTTACCCCCCCACCTTGGCAGTGCAGCAGGAGGCCCCAGAGAAGGACCCACCCCAGCAGGAGGGCAGGACCAGTCTTCGAAGCATTAACAGCTGAGTAGGGGATGCTGAGTTGGAGTCTTCAAGAGCTGTCTCCAAGGCTGGGGGCTGGGGACCTGGAAGCCTTCTTGCAGGGGAGACCCAAGGCATGGGCCCAGCTAAGGATGGAAAATGTCCCAGGGTGCTAGAGGTCACTGTTGGACAACTTGGTTATTTTTCTGAATATTGACTCTAGAAAACAGGGCAGGGTGGGGCATGTAATCACTGTACGACCCCTCTGAGCCTCAGCTTCCCCATCTGTACAATGGGCTCCAAGAAGCCCCCACCCATGCCCTTCTTTCTTGAGGTATCAACAGAACTATTTATGGGAGGAGGGGGGGAAGCGGGGGCGGTGCGCAACCCAAGTGCAGGGCCTGAGAGTCCCCACCAGGGGCATCGTTCTTTGTCCTGGAGAGAGATGGACAGACAGACACACATGCACAGAGACAGAGAATTAAAGCGGCAAAGAGAGACAGAGTAAGATTATCAGAAACAGAGAGAAAGAGACAGAGGGAGACAGAGAGAGATAATCAGAGAGGCAGGGAGATAGAGACAATAAGAAATACAGAGATAGAGACACAGTCAAATAATCAGAGAGGCAGAGAGGAATAAAAAGGGATAAGGGAGAGGCAAAGAAATAGAGACACAAAGATCAAGATAGAAAGAGGGAGATGGAGAGATAGACAATCAAAAAGAGAGACAGGGAGGCAGAGTCACAGGCAGAGGGAGAAAGAACAGAGAAAGAGAGGGAGGGAGGAAGAGAGAAAGAAAGAGAGAAAGAGAGAAGGAAGGAAGGAAGAAGGAAAGAAAGGAAAGAAGGAAGGAAGGAAGGAAGCTAATCCGAGACCCGAGACCCAAAGACAGGGATGGATAGGAAGGCAGTCAGGTCTGCGCCCCCGCCCGCATGCGGCCAGCCAGCTCCCTCCGCTCCAAGCACCCTCCATCCTGCCTGCCCAACCTGCTTTGCCCCCCTTTTTTCCCTTCCGTTCTCCTGCTCCAAGTACCCCTTCTTTCTTGCCTGTGCCCCACCCCTGCTCCAGGCTCCCCCATCCTGCTGCGCCCCCCAGCCCGCCTCCTGCTCCAGCTCCCTCCCCTGCCCCCCCCCCCCCACCGTCCAGGCTGCCCTCCGCACCGCCTCGTCGGCTTGCTTCCCTCCCTCCCACCCCCTGCTCCAGGTCCCCTCCCCATCCTCCCTGCGCCCCCTCCCTACCTCGCATCCCGGCGGCTCCCTCCCACCCTCACCCCACCCCACCCCCACTCCCGTCCTTCCGAACACGGCAGGGTTTTCTGGCGCCTTTGTGGCCGGCCCCGAAGTGCGCGGCGACAATGGCGGGGGTGACGGGGGTTAATTCGCGCGCGGAGGTAGGACGCGCGGGCGCTGGGCGGAACAATGCCCGCGGCGCGCCTTTGAGGCGGGCCATTGTGCGCTGTGTGAAACGGGAAATCTGTTCCCTGCGCCCAGATGCGGGCCGGCCGCGGTGGAGGCGGCGGTCTGGGGGCGAGCCTGTGCTGGGGGCGGCCGGGACTGCTTTTCGCGTTTGAGTGGGTTTTAACCCCCGTTTGGTCCTCTCCGCATCCTTGAACTCTGAGCTGGGGAGGGCCAAGGGCGGCGGGAGGTCAAGGTTCTCCTCCCGCCCTGCCCCCATGTTCTGTGTGACCTGGGGCAAGTCCCTGTCCCTCTCTGAGCCTCACCCCCCCACCTGCAGACTCAGAGGGCGGAGGTCGCCGCCTGACTCGGTCTGGGAGGCTGAAACTAGGGACCGGAAGGGGTCGCACAGATGAGGCAGGGTGAGCAGGCCTGGAGCTCACACAGGCTTCCCAGCAGCATGCGGGCTCTGGGTCTGGTAGTGATGAGGTCAGGCTCTGACCGCCAACCTACCCCTTTCACCCACTTTGAAGAGTCCAGCTCCACCAACACTAGCTGTGTGACCTTGGGGCAGTCTCCTACCCTCTCTGTGCCTCCCTTTACTCTTCTGTGCGATGGGAAGCATTATACTACCTTCCTTAGGGAGCCATTGTGAGGACTAAAGGAAGTGATGAATGTCAGGCTCTTAGTGTCATCTGCTTTACATATACATAAAGCATAATAATAATTACATTTACTTAGTCCTTACTATGTGCCAAGAACTGTTCTAATTTGGGGATATATGTTTCATGGTATTTTACATACACACACATAATACATATATAACATATGCATGTTTATATGTATGTAAAACATTTACTGAACTCCATTTCTCACTAACGTTGTTACTTAATCTAATGCCTCTGTTTGCTCATCTATACAATGGGTACAATGGTTCCTACCCCATAGGGTAACATGAACTCCCCAGGTCCTCTTTCAGAAGGCTCTGTGCCGAGCTCTGACAGGCATGGACCCCTTTCTTCTCTTTTCATGCCCCCATGCCCCTGGCGGGATGGTTCCCATCAAGACCCCCACGATATAGTCCATCTCCTTGGAGAAAGGACCTCCCTGGGGGAAATGACCCAGGCCAGGCTCCTCTCTCAGCACCTGGTGAACAAACCCCTAGAGACTGAGATTCAGTGGGGCCCCCGATTCAGTGTCGGGGTGCTGGCTGGAGGGGGGAGAGGATGGGGGACCGATGGAAAGAACCTTCAGGGGAGTCTCATGCATTGCCCTGGGGAGCATCTATCTCTCTGCCGGTGTCCTTGCTCACATCGGCCCACGGTGTGAAGGACTGAGATGATTCTTCCAGAATCACGGACAAGGAAACTGAAAGTCAGAGAAGCTAATCTGAAGACGCTTCACGTCCTCTGAGGTCGCACACAGCTTAAGAGCGTCTGTGGATGCTCCAGATCCTCTTCCCAGAAAAAGCCTGTCTGTCCGCACGCAGAACATCTGCCTTGCAACTTCAGGGCCTCCACATTCACCCCGCAGCCGGCTGAGAACTTCCATGGTACCAAAGAGAATGCAAAGCTGGAATACGGGGCTGGGCTTTACCTGGCTCATGGTGTGGACCAAATCGGTGGTCTCCTTTAGCAGATGTGTAAGTCAGGCACTTACGCGTTCAGAATCGGGGTTTTAAAAGCACACACACCCGACCCCACACCCGAGTTTGATCTCGCGTTGGTACATGCTCTATCTGGGTCAAGCGTGTGGTTGACCCACGGCCCCCCAGGTGATGCTGATGCAGGTGGCCTGTGGGACATGTTTGGAGAAACCCTGATCCAGGATGCCCTGGCAGGCATACACCATCCTCACTTCCGGCTTCTCCCTTTCTCACCCTGCTTCGGCGTCCTGCCCTTCGTCATCCCTCACCTACTTTAAGTCCTCTGAAAACCCCCTTCCCAAGAGAAAGTCGAAGCCCGGTCTCTAAGCTCCCTGAACAGTGCTCCCTTTTCCACGAATAGAGTGGGTGGGGCTCTGAAAAGCCCCGGACTGTTGGGAGTCAGGGAGCAGCCGTGACCAGCAGGTGCCTACGGGGCCCTGGGTGCCAGGACGGGCACAGATGGAGTGGCTCTGGGCTGGGGGCAAGGGGCAGATGCAACCACCCCTGGAGCCTCAGCTGCCTTGTTATCTCTTCATTGTCTCCCTGTCACCCCAGCCCAACCCCCTCCCCAGCCGCCCTTCTGTCATCTCCGCGTGCCCTCCCCCCCAAGCCAGCCAGCAGTCCAGCCCCAGAACTCCAGGGGGAGCTCCCAAGAGGGTCCCCGCAGGCTTCCCTGCTCTGGGGGTGAGCAGAAGGGTGGGGGCCATGGGTCGGTGGGAGGGAGGGGGCTTGGCTGGAGAGGCCAGGGATGGGGGGGTGTCAGAGTCTATAAATCACGCCCCACTGAGCTCCTGTTTAACACACACTTCTCCTACGAGTTGTCAGTGAAACCGTTAATTAATTAGCTAATCCTGCAATGAAGTGGATTCTAAATGGTTCTCCCCCTCCCAGCCTCCCATTTAGATAATTGCTGCTGAGGGATCTTTTGTGAGAGTCATTTTTTCCAACAGGGATGGCCCTGGAACACTAAGGGAGATGAATTTAAAGAAGGGGTCAGCCACTGTCCCCCAAGCTACTAGTGGGGGAGACTCTCAGCCCAAGCAAAAGCTAGAAAAGGCAGTTGGTTATTGGGGGCGAGATGAGGGGTAGGCAGGGGGAACTGAGCTTTGGTGTTTGAGGGTTTATTCTTAATCACTATGATGCTTTGAGACTCTATGGGAATCTTCCTGGAGCAAGGTCCCAAGGCAGGTAATAATATTAATAATGAGGATGATGGTGATGATTGCCACCTTGTATGGAATGCTAACTATGGGCCAGGCATCTAGCTACATGCTTTACATGCATGACCTCCTTTATCCTCCTCACAACAGCTCTAAGAGTAGGTAAGATTATAGAGATTGGGGAAACTGAAGTTCCAAATGGGGAAGTGAATTGTCCAAGGTCACAGAGCTGGGAAGCAGCAGAGCCTAGAATGAAACAAAGATTTCTGACCCCAGAGCCTACAGTGTTAATGATGATAGTGTTTTATGAAGGTCTGCACCCTTCCCAGAAGGGATACCGAGGTCTTTAAAAAGGGATGTGATGAACTTGGAATCACACAGAAAGAATAAGCAATATTTGATGAATGAATGAATGAATGAAACCCAAATCTTCTGACTCACGACTCAGGATTCAATAACTTGGCTGATCCTCTGTTGACACTCATTGGGAGTAATGGAGAAAGCACATGTCCATCCTAGAGTGGAAACAGGTGACTTTACCTGCCCAATATCCCTCCCTACTTGTGCTTGCCCCTACCCCCATGGTCTCCATCTATGTGGTTTCACTGGAGCTGACCCCACCTGCAGCTCTAGGGAAGGGACACTGCCCAAGCCTGGTCAATTAGAGTATATTTTTCACCACAAGTTCTGTTCCCAGCCATAGTGGAGTAGCCAGAGATGGATGTATGATCCCAGTGCTGCTAGGAGAGAAGTGTTCTCCTGTCCTGGGTTTTCTAACCTGTTAGAACAGCAAAGTCAGCTTGCAGTTGCTAGAAGCCATTTTGCCACCCGGCGTGGAGCCACACAGAGTAACGGCAATATCGAACAACAGTCTTTGAGCACCTGGATCCAGCTGTGCCTGAAACCCGTTTACACCTGGATTTTCTTTTTTTTTAGTTACATAAGTTTTAATTGTTATGGCAGGTGCTGCTGGTCACCTATCAGTCTCCTTTTTTCCTCTCTTCCTTATCCACAGAATCCTGATTTTGTTTGAGACAACAGTGCAGCTAACTGAAATATTTGCTCAGACCTTTTCGCAGCTCTAAGTGGCCCAGTGACCCAGTTCTAGGCAATGAGATGAGTGGCAGTCCTTGGCAGGCACATTCTTTCTCAAGGAAAAAGCCAAGACCCTGGGAGCCTGGGAAGAAGGCTCTTTGCCCTTTCTCTCTGCCCTTCCACCTTTTTCCTGTCTGGATTACAAAAGCAATGTTTATCCCTGGATTTCTTGTTACCTGTGAAAAAAATAACCCCCTTGCTTGTTTAAACTATTGTACTTGCATTTCTGTTACACACAGCCAAATACGATCCTAATTGGCAGAGTGGGGTTCTGTATTTGAAATTGAAAAAATCCCTGCCTGATACATCTTCTCCAAGAGCTGTAAGGAAAGTGAGAAGAAGAAACTGGAAGGATTGGGAGAAATAGCTTTGACATCCCCCCTTGCTCAAAATGATCACCCACTTTGCTCTCTCATCTCTATTACCCAGCGAAGATAGCAACCCAGAGGGACCATAAATCGTAAGTAGATGGGGAAGAAAATTGGCCTTTAGCAAGGACTGGCTCCAGGCAAAATTTCAAAATAGGAAAGGAGGAAAAGGCTCTGAAGAATGAGCTCTCCATCTACACCAGATTCGGGAGCCTGCAAGCTAAGAAACCCTCAACACAACTTACTGGTCCTGTGATCTATTCTCTCGAGGACTTGTCATCTACCAGATGTTGGCCGCTCATTTAATTAAGCAGCTTCTCCACGCCTGTGACAGCTCATGGGTCCACGGGAACGAGCCCTCAGTGCATTTAAGGAGCCTCTCGCGTCTTGGCACAAGGATGTGGCGAAGCTGGCCATCGAGAGCTGATGATCTTTGAGTTCTATTCCAGTGCCAGGTGCTGGATCCTGGTCTGAATCTAGAACTGGACTGGTCAGTTCCAGGAGAATCTGGGATGGAGCTGGTTGTACTGGGACCAAGGGCTGGGAAGGTGATTATTTGGCTTCAGAGATATCTCTCCTGCTGCAGATTCTGCAAGAGGCCTAATCTCAAATCGTAGAATCTTGGAGTAAGAGAATTTTAGAATATTTGCTCAAGAGAAACTTACAACCAAGTTATTTTAGAATTTTAGGAGATAAGACAATAGCATCTGAGAATTACAAGCTCTAAATATTAGACCAAGAGAATCTAAAAATTCTAGCTTTATAGGAACTCGGAACCATAGAATTTCAGAATTAGAGAAATCTTTGAAAATTGAACCCTTGAAGTCTCACAGCTCTTAATTTATAGAACCTAAGAATCATAAAACTTTAGAAAATGCAATGAGTAAGATCTCAGAATTCTTAAATTCTAGAATATTAACCTAATTAAGTTTATAAACTAGCTTTAAGGTGACTTGTATCCTTGAAGTTTTATTTTTTTTAATTAATTTTTATTGGAGTATAGTTGCTTTACAATGTTGTGTTAGTTTCTACTGTACAGCAAAGTGAATAAACTATACATAGACATATATCCCCTCTTTTTTGGATTTCCTTCCCATTTAGATCACCACAGAGCATTGAGTAGTGTTCCCTGAGCTATACAGTAAGTTCTCATTAGTTATCTATTTTATACATAGTATCAATAGTGTAGATATGTCAATTCCAGTCTCCCAATTCATCCCACCACCCCCCTTCCCACCTTGGTGAGCATATGTTTCCTAGAAGTTTTAGAATTGCATAATATCAGGGAAGAATAGAATTTTAGAATATTAAGCTAATAGAATATTAGGATAAAATATACAAAGTGTGAGAATTACTGAATTTTAAAATCTTAGAATTACTGACTTTTAGAACCCTAAGACATTAGAGTCACAGGGACTTTAGAGCTCATCCTATATAACTTTCCACCAAAGGTAGCTGTTACTTCTCCAGTAATCATGACAGGGAATCACCAACGTACAGTATCACTACAACTAGGCTTGGCATGGAATAGGAGTTCAATAGATGTAAGCAAATAAGAATTTTTTTTTTAATTTTTTTATTTATTTATTTTTGGCTGCGTTGGGTCTTCATTGCTACGCGAGGGCTTTTCTCTAGTTGCGGCAAGCAGGGGCTACTCATCGTTGCAGTGCATGGGCTTCTCATTGCTGTGGCTTCTCTTGTTGCAGAGCACAGGCCCTAGGCGCATGGGCTTCAGTAGTTGTGGCACGCGGGCTCAGTAGTTGTGGCTCACGGGCGCTAGAGCACAGGCTCAGTAGTTGTGGCGCACGGGCTTAGTTGCTTCACGGCATGTGGGATCTTCCCGGACCAGGGCTCGAACCCGTGTCCCCTGCATTGGCAGGCAGATTCTCAACCACTGCGCCACCAGGGAAGCCCTAGAATTTTTTAAGTGAAATCACTAAAAGGAGAAAAATACAGTGATCAAGAGAATGAGAAGATAAGCCACAGACTGGGAGAAAATATTTGCAAAAGACACATCTGATAAAGGACTGTTATCCAAAAGATACAAAGAACCCTTAAAACTCAACAATAAGAAAACAAACAATTTGATTAAAAAATGAGCCAAAGACCTTAACAGATACACCTCACCAAAGACGATATATAGGTGGCAAATAAGTATATGAAAAGATACTCCACATCATATGTCATCAGGGAAATGCAAATTAAAACAATGAGATACCACTATACACCTGTTAGAATGGCCCAAAGTTGGAACACTGACAGCACCAAATGCTAGCAAAGATGTGGAGCAACAGGAATTCTCATCCATTGCTGGTGGGAATGCAAAGTGGTACAGCCAGTTTAGAAGACAGTTTGGCAGTCTCTACGAAGCTGAACATAGTCTTATGCCCACACAAAAGCTGCACATGAATGTTTATAACAGCTTTATTTGTACTTGCTAAAACTTGGAAGCAGCCAAGATGTCCTTCAGTAGTTGAATGGACAAACAGCAGTACATCTATATGATGGATTATTATTCAGTGACAAAAAGAAATCTATGAAGCTACAAAGAGAGATGGAGGAAACTTAAATGCATAGTACTAAGTAAAAGAGAAGTTAGTCTGAAAAGGCTACATACTGTACAATTCCATTGACATAACATTCTGGAAAAGGCAAGACTTTAAAGATGCTAAAGAGATCCGTGGTTGCCGGGGGCTCAGAGCTGGTGGTGGTTAAATAGGTGAAGCACAGGGAATTTTTTAGGGCAGTGAAACTATTCTGTATGATCCTATAATGGTGGATACATGACATTGTGCATTTGTCAAAACCTACAGAACTTTACAGTTCTACAGCACAAAGAGTGGACTTTAAAGTAAGAAAATTTTTAAAAATTATTTCGGAGATTGAGGATCCCAAGGTGGGATGCAGAATGTGACAAAATAGTCTAACTGCATTATAAATGTATAAGACAACCTCAGTGAAGGGGGGTGAAGAAGGGCAGTGCTGACCTAAGTAAGTTACCTAGGAAATAAATAGAGTCTACAAGGCTAAAGGCAAAAGGAACTGTATATAAGTATGGCACTCTAGTTGATAAAGTTATTTCCCATGAGAGTTTGGGTTAACAATTCTGAAACCACCGTACATGTATCCTGGAACTGAACAATTAATTAAATGGATAGCTGTTGATGGGAGCCAGATGTCTCACTGTTGGGGTGAGAGGTTTCAGATAAGCAAGGGGAAGAGGCAAGAACGATCTGTGTAATGATCGAGTAGAGTTGGAGACATCAGTATGAACTCGTGTTCCCTTTAATATAGATACAGATGTTTATATACGAAATATACATGTAGATTTGTGTATTGAAAAGGGTTAGTATATATGCCATCATTTCTTTGCTCTGTCAGCCAAGAGGGAAGAGAAACAATGATACCCCAGTAGCTGTGAGCACACCTATGTGCCCAGATCTTGGTTTCTAATGCCATTCTCCAGTAAAAAGAACCAGACTTCTTGAAGAAATGGCTGGTTCTAGGATTAGGGAAGGAAATACACAAGATGAGCTGGAGCATTTTGTACTGCCAGAAAGTAAAGAAATGCTCAAACACACACACACACACACACAATAATGGGGGTATGTCAAAGGGACACCAGATCCAACCGAAAGAGCTCCCAATGGTCAAACGTGGAACGATTTGACCAAACCAAAAAAAAAAAGAGTTTAATAATGTAGAATTGGATTATAACCCAAAGTATAAATATCCATGAGTCCATACTTGAATAAATAAATTAATGGGAGAGACTAGACCAATCTCCATGCAGAAGAATTCCAAATAATTTACGTACAGACTCTGTCCTCAAGGATGTGGAACATATTCCCCACTCCTTAGGTGTGGGCTGCACACAGGGCAATCCTTCCACAGAGTAGAGAATGGAAAGCGGGGGAAAGAATAACTTTACAGAGGAGACACCTGTGATCAAGGTTAAGCTCAAGGTTAAAATCAACCAGGTGATCAAGGTTAAGATCAATAGTGGTAACTCACATTGATCATTGATTTACCTTGGATATGATGTGATGAGAATGGTACTTTGCCTCTGTGGTCTTCCCCTCAAAGTGCATCACTCCAATCTAGTCACGAGAAAAACATCAGACAAACCTCAAATGAGGGACATCTTCAAAATACATACCTGCTGCTCTTCAAAACTTTCATGGTCATCAAAAACAAGGAAAGTCTGAGAAACTCACATCCAAGAGAAGCCTAAGGAGTTAGGACAATTAAGTGTAATGTGGTATCATGGATGGGATCCTGGGACAGTAAAAGTATGATGAGTAAAACTGAGGAAATCTAAATAAAGGATGGACTCCATTTAATAATAATGTATCAATATTGGTTCATTAAAAATGACAAATGTACCAGAGTAATGTAAGATGCTAAGAGTAGGAGAAACAGGGTGTGGGTGTATATGGGAACTCTCTGTACTAGCTTTGCAATTTTCCTATAAATCAAAAACTATTCTAAAATTAAAAGTTTATTTAAAATAAAAGAGAGACAGAATGGATTTACAAACGTCCATCAACAGAGGAATCAATAAACACACTGTGGTCTATCCATACAACGGAATACTGCTCCTCAATAAAAAGGAATGAACTATTGATACACACAAACTACATGATGAACTTCCAAACGTTATGCTAAGTGCAAGAAGACAGACTAAAAAAGACTACATACTATATGAGTTCATTCATATTAAACTTTAGCAAATGCAAACTCATCTATAGTGAGAGAAAGCAGATCTGAAGCTGCCTGGGGATGGGAGGGTGGAAAGAGATAAAAGCAAAGAGAAAACTTTTGCAAGTGATGGATATGTTTATTACCTTGACTGTGGTGATGGTTTTACAGGCATATGCTATATCAAAACTTATTGAGTCATACTTTAAATAGATGCAACTTATTGCATGCCAATTACACCACAATAAAGCTCTTTTAAAAAATGAGTATCAGGCTTCCCTGGTGGCACAGTGGTTAAGAATCTGCCTGCCAATGCAGGGGACATGGGTTCGAGCCCTGGTCCGGGAAGATCCCACATGCCACGGAGTAACTAAGCCCGTGCACCACAACTACTGAGCCTGCGCTCTAGAGCCCACGAGCCACAACTACTGAGCCCATGTGCCACAACTACTGAAGCCCTCACGCCTAGAGCTCTGCAACAAGAGGAGCCACCGCAATGAGACGCCCGCGCACCGCAATGAAGAGTAGCCCCCGCTCACCACAACCAGAGAAAGCCTGCGTGTAGAATTGAAGACCCAACACAGCCAAAAATAAGTAAATAATTAAAAAATTAAAAATGAGTATCGGTGGGACTTCCCTGGTGGTCCAGTGGGTAAGACTCCACACTCCCAATGCAGGGAGCCCGGGTTCGATCCCTGGTGGGGGAACTAGATCCTGCATGCCACAACTAAGACCCGGCACAGCCTAAATAAATAAATATATAAATATTTTTTAAAAATACACTTATTTTAGGGACTTCCCTGGTGGCAGAGTGGTTAAGAATCTGCCTGCCAACGCAGGTGACGCGGGTTCAAGCCCTGGTCTGGGAAGATCCCACATACCGCGGAGCAACTAAGCCCATGTGCCACAGCTACTGAGCCTGCACTCTAGAGCCCACGAGCCACAACTACTGAGCCCATGTGCCACAACTACTGAAGCCCGTGCGCCTAGAGCCCGTGCTCCGCAACAAGAGAAGCCACCCCCAATGAGAAGCCTGCGCACCATAACGAAGAGTAGCCCCTGCTCGCCGAAGCTAGAGAAAGCCCGTGCGCAGCAACAAAGACCCAATGCAGCCAAAAATAAATAAATAAAAATAAATAAATTTAATTTTAAAAAATACACTTATTTTAAAAAAAAAAAAAATGAGTGTCGGGACTTCCCCAGCGGTCCAGTGGTTAAGACCCCGCGCTTCCACTGCAGGGGGCACAGGTTCAATCCCTGTTTGGGGGACAAAGTTCCAGCATGCCGCACAGCGCAGCCAAAAAAAAATTTTTAATTTTAAATAAATAAATAAAAATGAGTGTCCACAAAAAGACATATTAGGGGAATGATGGTATTTATGGCCTGAGTCTGGAGGGGGACAGTCAAGTTTGCCCCAAATGAGTGAGGCTGGGAACCCCCGCACCCTCCTTCCTTTCAGGGAATCAACTCCCTGCTCAGGGGACCTCTGGTGGTTAATTCTTTTTCCCTGGAGGGAGTCCTGGGAAACCAGGCCTCATTAGCTGAGGTCTTCGCCTCCTGGAACTTGTGTTTGTTAAAGATTAATGGGGTGTCTCCGGTGCGGGAGCTGAGGGGTCTTCTGGCCTCGTTTCTTCCAAATCAGCCCCCTGCCATGACTCATCATCAGTCACGGGGGAGACGGCGCCGCCCGAGAGCCGAGGGAAGTGGGGACCGGGGAGAGCTAATGGGCCTCTTCCAGCCTTCCCTGCAGGCCTCCCGATTTCCTCTAAAGACCAGAGGGGGAGAGGCCACCGACTCAAGAGTCCTGGTTCTTTTCTAACATGACCCAGCACTCAACCATCCCAAGGGGGTGTTTCCCCTTCAAAGCAGTCACCTTGGGAGGCCATAGGCTTAGTCCAAGGAGGCCGCCATATTGCAGGATGGTGGGGGGATAATTTCTGTATTGAAAGCATCTCCAGAGAGAGCAGAGTTTTCTTCGGCACGTCTCCCAGTTAGGTAATAGGTCTTCCTCTGACCGATGGATTCCATTTCTGGAAACACCTATAGGTCCATAGCAGCCAAAATGCCTGTGTCTTTTCCCTCATATCTGATCACATCGTAATTTCTTCTTTCATGTCTCTGAGCTCTGTGAGGTCTGGGATCTTGTCTAGCTATGTCCCCTCACTGTATTTCCAGCATCTAGCACTGCTTGGAATACAGCCGGTGCTCAGTAATTGCTGGATAAATGAACGGATCGTCTCTCCATACATTCAGACTCTACCCAGTGATGACATCTCTCTCCATGGCTCTTGCCTCCGTCACCCTGTTGCAGGCTACGTCGTGTCTCCCCTGGACGCCCTCGACAGTCCCCTCACAGGACCCCCTGCTTTTTGTCTTGTTTGCAGTCCCTGCACTCAGCAGCCAATGAGCTTTTAAAAGTGAAACCAGAGGGTGTAAATGTACCAACTCAAAACCAACCAATGTCCTCCAACCCAGGTCCTCCGTGGTCCAGCCACTTCCCACTCCACCCCCACCATCCCTTCACACCTGCCTAGTCTCACTGCATCTCCAAGTTCACTTGCTCCAGCCAATCCAAGCCCCTTGCAGCTCCTAAAAAGTCTCCAGCCTATTCCTGCCTCAGGGTGTTCTGCCTCGCTGTTCCCTCTGCCGGGAACTCCCTCCCCACTGATGTCCCCTTTCAAGCTCATTTCCACCCCCAGGGCCCTCACACTCTCTTCCTTCTCTCTGGATCCCTCTTCCACTCCATCTGAGACTAGAGTGAGATGACTCAGTGCAAAATTTGGGACGGGGCTGCCAAAAAATTCAGTACCCAAGACATAAAATGTTGATGCAATACTTTAAAAAATCAAATTTAATACAAAAATCCATGATGATCCAAATGTCCATCAACAGATGAATGGATAAACAAAATGCGTTCTATCCATACAATTGAATATTACTCAGCCATAAAAAGGAATGAAGTTCTGACACGTGCTACAACATGGACGAACCTCCAAGACATTTTGACAAGTGAAAAGAGACACACACAAAAAAGACCACATGTTGAATTTATGTGAATCCAGAGTAGGTCAGTCTTTAGAGATAAGCTAGTAGTTGCTGGGGGAGGGAGGTATGGGGAGTGAGTAGTTAATGGGTATGGGATTTATTTGGGGGTGATGAAAAATATTCTGGAATTAAATAGCGGTGATGGTTGCACAACACTGAATGTACTAAAAACCCTGAATCGTACGCTTTAAAATGATGAGTTTTGTGTTTTGTGAATTTTATTTCAATTTTGTAAATCTGTGGCAAACAAGTTGTCAACATTTTAAATAAAGACAGGATCTGTAACACTGTCATGCTGCGCCAGGTTGAACCTGAGGGAAGAGGAAAACTCAGTCATACTGACCTCTGTCCCCCCACCTCCAAGTCTGAGCTCACATAGCCCCTCTTCAAGGGGGCCTTTGTGACCACCCTTCCTTGGAGGGCCCCCTGTATCACCCTGCTTTACTCTCTTCAGGTTCTCTGATGGCTTTGCTGATATTTACTAACTGTTTTATTAAATCAGCTCCAGGAGGGCAGGAAACTTTGCTGGTCAAGTTAGCTGTAGGCACTGCTGTGTCCCCAGCACCCAGCCCTGCCTGGCACACAGTGGGCATTCAAATAATACTTGCTGAAGGGATGAATGAATAAGAGCTGGAACAAGCTGGCTTCCTGGATCTTGGAGGATAAATGGAACAGAGACCAGAAGAAAGGAGAACTCACCAAACTCCGCCACCCCACATCCCAGGAATTCTGGTTAGAGATGTTGCCCAAGGCCTGGACACCCCAGCAAACCAGAGAAGCATTCTGTCTGCCCACACTTCTTGGGACCTGGGGCTGGGAGGAGGGTCCAGCTCTGCCCCCAGACCTCGCTGAGGGCCAGCAGGGGTGAGGGGTAGGGGGGAGGATGTGGAGCTGTCAGTGGGGCTGGTGAAGAACAGACTTTGTTCCAGGGGCCCGCAGCCCAGCCTGAGAAAGGGAAATTAGTGATGTTTGCTGAGCAAACATCGCCGAGTGGGAAGAAGCTGCCGGCAGAGTGTTTAACACACATCTTGTATTTACTGGCAAATATCCCCAGCCTGCCAGGCCCCTCCGATGGGGCTGCTGGTACAAAGAGGATGGGAGAGCTCAGGAGAAGGAGTGAAGGGTTCCCAGGAGAGGGACGGAGGCAAGGGGGCTACACAAAGATTCACCCAGAGGCTGGGAGGACGCGGGCGCCTGATTTGAAGGCCCCCTGGAAAGAGTCCACTCCCTCGTCCCTGCCTCATCCGGACCAGCCTGGGATCCACATAGCCTTTAGGAATGAAGACAGATGAGGCCCTTCAAGGCCGAACTCTATCCATTTTCGTGCTGTGTGATGACGAGCAGGTTACGTGATATCTCTGAGCCTTGGACTCATATATAAATAATCAAACAGCTAATATTTCTAGAGCATGTACTGCAGGTGCTAACTTCTCTGTGCCTCAGTTTCCCCATCTGTGAAATCGGGACAATAATAATGCCACCCTCATATTTGTGTTTTTGCTTTTTATTTTAAAAATTTTGGGACTTCCCTAGTGGTCCAGTGGTTAAGACTCTGCACTCCCAATGCAGGGGGCATGGGTTCAATCCCTGGTCGGGGAACTAAGATCTCGCATGCTATATGGCACGGCCAAAATAAAATAAAATAAGATAATAAATTTTTTAAAAGAATAAAAAAGTTTCAAACCTATTGAAAAGTTGCAAGAATAATAAATCCATGAACATCTGTATACCTTTATCTATATTCCCCGTGTTAGTATTTTGATACCTTTGGTTTCTCTGTATCTGTCTCACTATCCATCTACCCATCCAGCTCTACTTTCTTTTCTTTGTTGGACCATTTGCCATTTCTCCCCTTAATACTTCAGTGTGTATTTTCTAAGAGCCAGGACCACACATAGCCACCTCATAATTATCCAATTTCAGAACTTTGACATTGCCGCAGTTCTACTGTCTAACACACACCTTGTACATTGTTCTGAGAAATAACCGAGTTAATGTTTTAAAGGACTCAGGAAAGTGCCAGGCACATAATTCAGTAACTGGTATCGATGTTTAAATTGGTGTTGTTACGTTGATTGTTATTGTTGCCGGTGTCATTTTGAGCAGAGGGGTCATTGCCATCACCTTCTATGACCCAGGCTTTTTTCAGACCCCTTCCCCTCCAGATTCTTGGGTGCCAGTCACAGTGAGGGCTCCAGGGAGCTGAGGGCAGGATGCCAGACAGGGCCAGCAGGTGGATTCCCGAACAGGAAATGAACTTTCAGGAGTCCAAGGTTTAGCCTTTCTGGGACCATGGGGTCTCAGTTTACCCTGTCTTCCAAATGAACCCCTAGACCACTTACCACCAGCGTGAAAAGGAAGGCACTCCATCCCAGGAAGGCACCAGTGCTGCCTGAAGACCAGGCACACACCAGGGATGCAGGATGCTGGTCCAACTCTGGGCTGAAGGTAGGCGGGGCATCTCACAGCGCTGGACCACAGGTTCCACTTCTGCACAATAGCAGGTGGGAAAGGCATGAACTGGGAACCCCAAGTTCTCACCCTCTCCTTCTAGGGTTCCCCAGCCTCTGCATGCCCAAGACATCAAATGCCCCTGGAACATTTGGGAACTCTGCAGTTCCACCGGAACCCCCACTAAATCTGCATCAGACCCACCTATGTTCTTGGGTCTCCTTATTCTCCTGCCAGCTTACCTGAATGGAAGGTCAGCACGTGCCTAGAATTGTCCCCACTGCCTGTCTTCAACATGTCCACCCCCATGCGTGTGCCCAGCTCCAAAGGGAGAACCTGAACCCTCATGCTTCGAATACCCATTGCCTGGGGTTTCATTAAGCCTGTGACCCACTTTCTTTTACTCATTCATCCATTCACTCAAAAACAGAGTTCTTGAGCACCTACTATGTGCCAAGCACTGTGTCAGGCATGAGGATATAAGACAGATAATGTCCCTACCCTCATGAAGGTGACATTCTAGTTGGGGGTGAGAGCAAAATAAATGATCAAATGCAGTAAGAGTGCCAGTAGCAATAATAGTAGTAATAATAATAGTTGTTAACACTTCTATAGTGCTTGCTCTGTGCCAGGCAGTGTTCTAAACACTTTACAAATATCTCATTTAATCATCAATACAATTTTGTAAGATGGATACTATTATCCTCACTTTACAGATGAGAAACATTGGGCACAGAGAAGTTAAGGAACTTGCTCAAGGTTACACAGCAAATAAGTGGGGCCTCACAGATAGTCCGGTGAGCTACGAAGAGAATTAAAAGGGAGATGCGCTAGGAAGTAGCTGTGGCTGGGGCTTCCTTTAGATTATCAGAGAAGGTTTCCCTGAGGAGGGGACATTTGAGCAGAGACCGACATTAATGTGAATAAAGACAGTGCTATGACCTGGGAGAACAGAGTTCCAGGCAGAGGGAGACACAGGGCAAAGGCTGCAAGTAGGTGGAAGCTTGGGGCATTCAAGGAACAGAAGGAAGGACATGCAGGGTGATGTTGTTAGGGAGGTACAGAGAGAAAAGAGATGCTCTGGGCAGCCCCAGCCAGCTTCCTAATTCCCCCCTCCTCCAGCCCCTCCTCACCCCATCCTGTGCTGACCAGCTTAGGAGACCAACTTCTTGCTCAGCTTCCCTCCCAAGGGGCTGCCACCAGCCGCTGTGCAGGACTTGGTGTGATTGACAAGTAGCCGCGTTTTGCCTCCTTCATCACCAACACACTTCCTGGCTTGGCCAGAGTTTAATTCACACCCTACCAGAGGGAACCTCAGAGAACCCATGCCCATCTGCAGAAGACAGCCTCAGACCCCACAGTGGGTCTGCCCCCTGCCACCGTAACTTCACGCAGAGATGTGGAGTTTTCAGGGGACTCTGGACCCAGCCCTTTCCTGGGGAGGCAGCATTGCCAACAGATGCTCCAGTCTGGGTTTGGGGGCTGCAGCAGGCGCTTCCCAGCTCTCGAAAGGACAAGAGGGAGGGAAGTTTGGGGAAGATCTCAGGGAGCAGGCTCGGCGGTCTCTGATCCTGGAGAGGAATGAAGCTCACGGGACATCCAGGTGGCGGCAGGGAGTGACCTGGGAGCCAGGACAGCAGGTGTCAGTCTTGATCTCTGAACCTCACTTTCCGCAGCTGTCAATGTGAGGCAGGGCATGGATCTTACAAGTCCTGACCTCCTGTGGGTCTGTGATCTGTGTTTGCTCCCTGGCCCAACAAGCAGGCACTGGCTGAAGACTCCCTCCCACTATATCCTCTTCCACTCTGCACACCCCTCCCCCACTCTGCACACCCCTCCCCCACTCTCCACACCCCTCCCCCACTCTCCACACCCCTCCCCCACTCTCCACACCCCTCCCCCACTCTCCACACCCCTCCCCCTCTCCCCATTTGCACGCTTGAGACTTTTCCCCAAAGCCTGGTTATTTATGACTCTGTAGGAGGAACAAGACCATCCCACATACTAATACAAAAATAACATTTGTTGAGCACCTGTGTAAAGCATTTTGCTTGCATTATCTCACTTAATCCTCCCAACAACGGAATGAGCAAAATTCTTCTCCTTCAGTCCTTCTCGGACTCAACAAACATTTATGGGGCACCCACAGTGTACCAGGCCCCATGCTCGGCAAGGAACGCGTCCAGATCTTGCCGCCACCGATCTACGGGTCAGTGGGAGAAGCAGCACCATAAACAGAATCATAACTAAATTTGACAAGTCAAATGGAAGGCGGTGCCCAGTGGGCTCTGGGTTCAGGCAGACCTGGGCTCCCAGCAGACTCCAGTCCTGACGGTGTTGAGGAAAGCTGGGACCTGGGACCTGGGACCCTTTGCTGCAGTGCTTACACCTGGACACACGTCTCCTCAAGCAACAGAATACCAAAACAAACAAAAACTATAAGGGACTGAAAATAACTGCGTACATGTGCAGTTGGGGCAAATTATAAACAACAAGATCCGAAAAGACCAAGAACCCAACTGCCGCTTCTGAGGTGTGGAGAGCAAAAGCAGGGTACTGTGCATGAGCCCTGCACCCAGCACCAGCAAGGGGGTGGGCAGACCCCCTCCAGCAGGACCCATGGATCCACCCCTACCCTCACCCCATTTAAGGGACCAGCTCCCCGCCCCCCAACTCAGGGAGCAGCAAGGGAACCTGTTACTTGTTTTCACTCCCTCGTGCTGCAGCATGAGTCCCAATAAAGCCTTGCCTGAATTTCTCGTCTGGCCTCTTATCAATTTCTATTGATTAAAGAGTCCAAGAGCCCAGGTGTATAACAGTGCGACCTTGGGCCAGCAAGGATGGCTCTCTGAGCCTCAGTTTCTTTGTCTTCAAATTGGGGAGAGTAATACTATCCCCTTTCTTGGGGAGGAGAGTGATGATTCCATAACACAATAAATGTTATTATCATGGTTGCAAAGGGAGAATTAAAAGAATTCTCTCTCTCTCTCTCTCTCTCTCTCTCAATGGGTGGTCTCTATGCAGGAAACACAGACCCAGCAGGTAGGATAAAAGCAAAGAAAACCGTCATCGTCCTCCCCTGCCCAACCTAGACCCTGCAAGGAGGAGAGGGAGGGTGTGGTCCGCGTGACAGCCACGGGGAGAGGGTCCTGTGCCATCAGCCAGCTGGTCCCCTAGGGGACTGGGCAGGCCTCACCTGGTCCTGAGAGGTGCAGCCTTTCAGGGGAGCTGAGTGTCAGGACAGCCGTAGCCCCAGGCTGCCCCAGAGAGGGTCCTTGGGCCCTTCCTTCCAGAGGCTGACCTGGCTATCAGGGGCTGAGTCAGACCTGCCCCCAACGAGCCTTTTAAAGTGGGCAGCTAGGGACTCCTCTGGCGGTCCAGTGGTTAGGACTCTGCGCTTCCACTGCCAGGGGCACAGGTTCGATCCCTGGTCGGAGAACTAAGATCCCGCAAAAAATAAATAAATAAATAAAGTGGGCGGCTAAAAGCCCATCACACTTTTCGAGTTTAGGTAGCATTATGTTACCATCTCCAGCCAAACTGCTACTTCCTTTTTTCTTTCAATCTGCATAAAGCCCTTTCTTCCTTCCCTTTCTTCCTCTCTCTCTTTCTCTTCCTTCCTTCTTCCTTTTCTCTTTCTTCCCCATTTACCCTCACTCCAAATTTCCTTCTCCCAGATACCATTTCAATGATTGTTTTCAATGTGTTCACGCAAAATGGCCAGTTATTTGCGTGCGTGCATTTTTTACATGTGTGGATTGTCCTGCCTTGAGTATCTTATTTGCTCCCTCCTCCTCCCCTCCCCCCACTCGGCACTCTGCTTTTCCCATCCATCCATGCTGCCCTGTATACGTCTCATCGGTGGCTTCCCAGCACTGCGTAACACTCCATGGTGTTTGCTTAGCTTGGGTCTCCCCAGCGCTCCACCACCACCACCACTTCCCCCTCCAAAAAAAAAAAAAAACACAAAGTGTGAGACAAGCAGTTGTGTACAGGTAGTTCATTGGTTGGATGATCCCAGGAAGCAGGAGAGAGGATGTCAGGGAGAAAAAAGAAGGCAACACCACGCTGAGTTGCCATGGGTGCCTGGAGCTCAATTTTGCTAGGACACCCCCTGAATGTACAGAATGCCTTCCAGGACGGTCCACTTGAATAATGGGGGAGGGGGGGAGGGCTGGTGCTTTTCTCCACCAGCTCCCCGACCCCATTGGCTGAGATTTCCCCAGGGGACATGAAATGCCTCCTTCCGGTATAAAGACCAAACATGCTCACATCAGAGAAGGGTATGGAAAGACATATAATGAATGGTCTCTTTCCAACTTGTCAGGTGGGAGTATTTACACCATGGAAATTGACAAGCTCACAAATCAGAGTAGGGGGAAGGGTGAGAGCCGGTGGTTAAACATTTACCAGCACACCACTGCCTAAAACCCTCATGGTGGCTTAAGACACGTGGTCATTTCCCTCTGCTTCTGTCTGGAAGCACAGAGAGGCAAAGATCCCTTGCTTTATTTGGGGACCAGCAGAAAACGACATGCCTTGCTCAGGTCTCATACCAACAAGGAGGGAGAAGCAATTCATACTGGTTCCCAAACCATCCATCCTTCCTCCTCCTCCCCCAGCCCAACCTCCGGGCTAAGACCAGACATTATCCCTGCTGAAATTTCCACATCTTCTAATCACTCTAACTGCCCCGCACCTCGTTTCACAGACCGCAGTTTGCAGCAGAAGAATGAGACAGCGTTTTTCGCCCTGAGAATGACTCTCCGTAATTGGGGCCCCTCCTTGCTATTTTTCTGCCTTCTATTTTGCCCGAAAAATGCCTGGCGGTAATTGCTCATCTTCTGGCATGGAGAGGAAGCCAGCCCTTCTGCCTCTCAGACTCCCAATTGGGCTATTACGGCCCCGGCCCACTTTCTCTTAAATGGCCCTGCGTCAATTTGTCGACATTTTGAAAAGGGTCTCATCTTTCTCATATCTCACACAGAAAGAAGAGGAGATAGGAAAGCTCACTTTATCTTTCAGCGAGATTGCTTCTCGCTCATACCCCCCATTTTTTCCTCAGTGCAAAGCTGAGCTTAGCTGTTGTTCCCATTTCATAGATGGGGACAACAAGGCTGGTAACTGACAGCAGAACGTAATTCCATCATGAAAGTGGGATTCGAGGCAGAACCATTTTCCAATAGGTAGGCACCCAGACACGCTTACCTTGAGGCCTCCTTCCCACATTATAAATCCTACTAAGAGTATGACAGAGACCTGGTTTTGCTGTCAAAAATTCTGAAAGGACTTTTCACAATGTCCTTTTGCAGTTTGGTCGTAAGGAACTCACTGAATTGATGGTTGGCTACGGTTGCCCAGCCATCCCCAGGCTAGCTTGGGAAGTTCTTGCAGAGTGAGAAAAATCTGAATTAAAACTAAAGGGAATATTGTTTGGGGAATATAAATAGGCGATTAAAAATATTTTTGAATGCATTTAGGGAGATGGTTACCTCTGTCAGGGAGGGAGGAGTTTGGAATCAGGATGGGTGCACCAAGACAGTGTAAGTCACGACACACCGTCAGTGTGATACAGTGTAAATATATTACACTAAATAACAGCAGTGTTCCAGATTTGGGTTGGTCCACAGGTGTTCAGCAGGTGTTCATTTATATTATCGGAAAGGAAGGAGACAAGGAGGGAGAGAGGGAGGCAGGTCATGCACAGAAAGAAAAATAAAACCTGCCCCACAAGTTATTTTCATAAGCGATGAAATTTTTATGAATTGAAGTTAGGACAGCTGACCTAAGATACATCGGGCAGACTTTAAATTCTGCATTTATTCATGTTTGAGCTGAGGGTTTCCTTTTCCTGTTTTGCAGCCGGCCATTTTCCTCCAGGTCTCAAACATTTTCACAAGATGCTGTCCGGTCTTAGCCCGGAGTTCGGGAAGCCCAGGCTCAGCGTCTGGTCCCATCGATGCTCCGCTGAGAGGTCTCAGGGATTCTGATGGCGGCGGAGGGGCCTGTGTCCTCTCCCCGCATGGAGTTTCTCCCGGAAGACTCTGACTCCTTTCAGAAATGCTGACCAAGCCCACACCAGGCCTCAGATGTCTCTATTGCCCCTGTCATGATCACACGGGCACACGCTCGCACACACTCTTTCCTTCCCAACACACGTGCCGGCTTCCACGCCTTTCCTTTGGATCCAAGGCACGGCAGGGACTAAAGAGGGTGCAGTCCTAAGCCGAGGGTCTCCCCAGCCCTGGTTTATGGGGGCGGGTCTCTTTCCTGAGAAGCCCCCTCTCCTCCTCCTTTTCCCTCTGCTCCCCTCCCCCTCGTCCAGATTCTCCCGTAGCCTCTCTTGATCGGTGAAAGAAATACTTTGCGAGGATGTTAGGTCTTTGTTGGGGCGGACGAGGATACAGCATAAAGGGTCTGAGAAAGTGAAATGGGGTGTGTGGGGTGGGGAAAGGGAGGGGGCAGCAAGGGGAAGAGGACGGATTCTCCGTATCTAAAAGGGAATTAAAGTGCTTTTACTGGAGTGAAGAAATCAGCTGAAGAATGGCCCGGGAACAAAAGCAGAAAGACTGTGGACAAGCCCTGCTGAATAGGGCCCCATCCCCTTAAGTTTGTAAGCCCCCCTCCCCCGCCCTGTAAGCCTTCCTTACTTACTTCTGCTGAGAACAAACGCCAAGGAGGAAAACGCGCCAGGGGGAGGGGACGGGGGGATGGCAAAACTAGGGGAGAAAAACCCTAAAATAAAAGGTAATCCCTCCAGTACTTTGCCCTCCTAGTGCCTACCAGGGATCTGATTAAAGGTCCCAGATGAAGCCATTCCTCTATTCACATGCAAGGAGCGGGATTTACAAGAAAAGAGAGAGGGAAGAATAGGCAAAGAGGAGAAAAGGGGCATTATTTGTGTCCCTTAATGCTTGTTAAGTACTCCTCTTTGCTGCACACCAGACAAGACAAGGCTCAGAACTCACAGAGAAATCTTGTGCAACCCACCCCCTGGCCCTGTGGCCTCCCTCCAACCTGAGGCCAAACTTCCCTCCATACAGGAACATACAGAAGCGCGTGCACGTGCACACACACATACACACACACAGAGTGTGAGCAGAGCTCCCTGGCCACGCCAGACTCACAAAGAGAATAGCAATTAACCTCCAGTCCTTCGCTGACAGTGATCTAATCAAACCAGCCCTCCCTGATTCTTGCTCTGTGCCCAGAGCTGGGTGGCCTAGGCTGGGAAAGTTTGGGGGGGTTAAGTGAGAACATTACTGGGTACAAGAGTCCTAAGGGTCCGTTGTGGCTTCCTAATGAGACTCAAGAAGCTGGTTGAAATTCCTGCCCATCCCTCCTGCTCCCCCAAACCTCTGGCTTCCCTCTAGTTGCTCAAAGATCCTGCCTAAGGACCTTTGCATGTACCGGGACCTCAGCCTGGGATGCAGCTCCCCAGCCTCTCGGCAGAGTTACCTCGCAGCTCCAACTGGGGAAGCCGTCTCTAACTGATGCCATAAGCTCGGCCTCTGTGCACCGGTGCCGAATCGAATCTCAGACACAGAGTTTTGGGTGAAGTAGAAAAGAATAGCTTGATTGCTTTGTCAGGCAAATGGGGACACAGCAAGCTCGTGCCTCTCAAAACTGTGTGTCCCAACCCAGGAGGAACTGGTGAGGAGTTTTATAGTGATAGTTCAAGGGTGGGGTTGCTCACAAGATAAAGGTGTGTGCAGGGCCTGCACTCCTTTAATCTGGCCTCAGGTGGTCTCCTGACCTCCCCTGAAGAATGATTCATCAAGCAGTTCCATCTTCCATGTTCTGGGGGTTTTAGTTTTATAGAGAGCTTAAAGATATTGTTATGTGTATCCCTTGAGGCGGAACCAGGACCCTGCCCCAAGGCTGCACTATAGTTTCCTCCCTTGTTTCTGCATCCCCTCCCTTCCCTGATTAGCAACTGTTCAAATCTGCCCTTTGGAACTCAGGGAAGGTCACGGAGGCTGGAATCTGTTCCCTATAAAGGAACGGGGGACTCGGAAAGGCTTCCATGCCCGGGAGCCCCACAGGACCCTGCTCGGTTTCTTAACTGACGCTCCCTCTCCCCCAGACCACCTCATATTTCCTTGTTCTTGCCTCTCAAAAGACCTTATAAGCCGATAATTACACATTTATCTCTGGGTGCATTTGTTCAATGTCCGTCTCCCCTGCTAGAACCTCAGTGATGTTGAGGCAGGGACAGTGGCTGCTTCTGCCCACCAGGGGATCCCCAGGGCCTGGCTCAGGCCCCCAGAAGCTGCTCTATAAGTTCTTGTTAAATGAACGAGTGAATGAATGAATGAATGCACAGGGGACTAGGTCAGCCCAGGGCTGCCTTTTCCACCAGGTACAGTAGACACAGTGCTTAGGACTCATGATACTTCTAGGGACCCATCTTTTAATGTCTGTCTCTTTTAAAATCAAAAGGAAAAATGAATATAATAATAATGTATACACACCAATGAATCCAGCCTGGATTCTATTCATCTTTATACCAACACATTCAGAAAATATGATTTGTACCTTTTTATGGGAGAAGGAGCCCATGAAAGTCATAATGTGGCCCTGGGTCAGAGAGACCAATTGACCAAAGGCAAAGGGAGCTCTGGAATCCTTTTTCCTCCATGGTGAGAGTGGGCCATTCAGGATCCCATGGGTTTCTTTCATTCATTTATTCCTTCAACAACCATTTGGTGAGTATCTTCTATGTGCCAGGCACTGTCCTAGGCTCTGAGGACATAGCAGTGAGCAAAACAGACAAAAGCCATGCCCTCTTGGAGCTCAGAGTCTAGTGGAAGGGGCAGATACTGGACGAAAGATGCAAGAAAGATGCAGTCACTAGCTGGGGTAAGTGGGCTGAAAGTTCTGTGTCCTGTGAAAACCTCCAATAGGGAAGATGAGACTGACTCTGAGATGTGACATGGAGACTGAGACCCACAGGAGGCCCAGGGCTTTGCCAACTGAGGAGAGAAAGCAAGTTCGGTGGGGAAGAGATCACAGCTGCAAAGGCCTAGGGATTGGAAGGAAGACGGCGCAGAGATGAGGCTGGAGCCAAGTAAGAGGCTAAGAAAAGGGACGTGGGCAGGGTCCAGAGTGGGCCACAGCAACTCTAGCCCAGTGACCTTCCGTGTACATGAAGGCCCCTCCCTCACTCAGCCAACAAAGGCTCACAAGGAGATGCCACCCTCTTCCGCCTTCTCTCCCAAGCCTAGGAAGGTCAAACATATGCTCACATCTTTGGAAAACGTTGGCATCTTTGAAAGAAATATTCCATAGAAATAGCAGTTGGCTCTGGTTGTTCCTAGAATGTGCGTATGTGCTACTGGTGATGTATCGTTGACAGCTCTTAGCATTAAACTGGGTTTGTGTGTCTGTGTTATTAATTTGATCTTTTTGAGTGAAAGCAATACGGTTCCTATTAATTTTTTTCAGGGAGCATGGCATCGTTTTTTCAGAACCAAGTCAAGACAGAGCCACTAAAAAGCAGGATTCCATTTTAGACCCACTCAGTTTATGAGAAGGACAAGTTTATATGGTAATAAAATAGATGAGAGGAGAGAAGACTGGAAAAGGGGGCGCAGAAGAGGCCTTTTACAATTTATCAAGGTATCGGTACTAGTACCAGTTTTTGAAGTGTTGTATTTCTTACCACAAAAACCAAGTTGTGCCCATTACAGAAAATGGGAAAATCCAGGAAAAAACGGAAGTTTCTAAAAAGCTTTCTAAATCACACTACCCAGGGAACCTGACTATTATTAGCATTTTGGTATATTTCCTTCCAGTCTTTTTTTTCCATGCAGACATATCCATGTTTTACCACATTCTGTATGCAATCTCGTACCCTTCCTTCACTTCACATAAGAAATCTTTATGTAAAACTTATTTTTATTTTATTTCAAAAATCTTCTTAAACAATCTTTTTTAATTTATAGTAATTTTTTTTTACTGATTTTAAGTACAGAAAAGCACAAAAAATTATTTATAATCCAGTGAATCATTAGTGACATTTTGGTGTATTACATGCCTGCCTTTTGCTTGTGCCTGTGTGTGGTGTGTGTGTGTACATTTTTACAAATCTGAATCCATATACGGACTTGGATACGTATGAAAGAGTGAAAGTTCTGTATCTTTCACTCTGTTACTTTCAACGGCTGTATAGCATTCTGTCCTAACCAGTCCTCCAATGAAAATTATTTAGATCATTTCTGGTGCTTTAAGATCATGAATTTTAAAAAACAAAAATATTTCTGCATATGGTATTGTCTGCATTTCAGATTCTTTCCTTGGGGTAGATTCCTAAACAATAACAAAACAATTCACACCAAAAAAAAAAAACAAAACAATCCACCTGGTAGTTAAGTGCATCGTAATGGGAGAGCTGATGTACGTGTCAGCATGGGCTGGGTCATGCTGCAGTAACAAACAACCCCAGCAGTTTGCCTCTCACTCAGTCTCATTGCATTGTGGGTTAGCAAGGAAACTTTGATTGTTGTGGTAACTTGAGGTCCCAGCTTGATGGAGGCACCATCTGGATCCAACCGTCTACGACTGCAAAAGTAAAGCTCATATAGACTCAGCCTAGATCTGACATTGTGATTTTATTTTTACCAGAAATCAGGGGGAGAGAGGTAACATTGGCCAAAGCAAGTCATGATATTGACACCATGATATTGTGTCCCTATGTTACCATCTCTTGTAACTCCCTGTACTTTTCCCTCTTGCATTTTGTCACAGTCATAATTATATATACATATATATGTGAATATTTTATTAAATTTATCTCCCCCACTACATCATAAACTCCTGAAGGCAGAGTCCAGCTTTTTTGTTCCCTGCCATATCCCCAGAACTTCCTGTAGCTGCTCAAAAAATATTTGTGCAAAGCATGAATGAACAAATGCTTCATTTTTTTTCTAAGCCTAAGTTTAACCCTTTTCCAGCTATGATCTCAACTAAGCTTCTTGCTGAGAGCACCATGCAGCTATTCTGGTCTCAATATCTGAATTTTATTTATTGGATTCAAAGCCCTCATTTTTTTTCATAGTCCCTATTCTTTTAATTTCCATCTGATTAAATGCCCAGTACAGGAAGGCAGGGAGGTGCCCTGGTAAGAATCCACACCTGGTACACTGGCCACTAGCATGAGGTCCCCATGTATGTGACATGTGACACCCCTCGCCTCCAGACAAGTCATAAGCCTTCTCTGTGGGTCTCATTTTCTTCACCTGAAAAAATGAGGCCAAAAATTATTACCTTGCTCACTTGGAATAAATAAATGAGTTGGAGATTGCAAGGTAGAGAAGAGTGACAAAAGAGACCCTGAGCATTAGGAGTCCGACAGAGACCTAAGTTCAAATCCCAGCCCCATCACTTACCAGCTGTGTGACTTGGGGCAAGTGACTTCATGTCTCTGTGCCTCAGTTTTCCTTATCTGTAAAACAGGCCTACTAAGAGTGCCTGAGAATTAGCAATGATATATGCAAAGCACCACGTATACAGAGCAAGGGCGGGGTAAATGGCGCCAGGCAGTGAATGTTAAAACATAATTTAAGGGGAGGAAATAGCCTCAGGAGGGCCCATCTGAGCTTGGAAATCACGATAAAAATAATAGGAGCTGTGTTTTATTGAGTGTTACCATGACCCATATACTATGCACTGTATGTTCGTATGCTATGCATTTTGCAAATATTCTCCTAGGGACATGCTCGAGTTAAATCAATTAATATTTAACGAGAACTAACCAGATACCAGGCACTGTTCTAGGTTCTGGGGATGCAGCAGTGAGCAAGACAGATGAGCATCCTTGCCCTTGTGAAATTCACAGACTGGAAATGCCCATATTTAGGAAGAAACTGAGCGTGGCCATTCCAGTGTACTGACCTTAGGTCACTACTCCCACCCTTAGCCCAATCCAAAAAAGTACCTCTGCACAGCGCTCAGTATGTTGGTTTTTAAATAAAAACTTTAGGGAAGGTGAGGTGGGGATAGGGATCTAGTGCTTAATACACTTCAGCTCTACTGCTCCCCAAGGTTTTTAGCAAAGAGGAAGGAAAAATGAAATGGGAGCTTTGGAAGAGATAGTTGGCGCATCAAATGGAAATAGGTGCCGTCCCCACAAACCAAGGAGACACACACACACACACACACACACACACACACACACCTCAATTATACCTCAGGAAGCAGAGCTAATGGAAGCTAGATTGATTCAAAGATAACAATTAGAGAACAATTTTAATCCCTACTGTGATTGAGACACAGTTTATTTTTAATTTGTATCCATAATAAAAAATAATAATTAAAAACGCCGGCAAATTGCAGCTTTTGCCGAGAAATGAGATTTACGCTGCCCACCTTCACCCCATCACGAATGAGATCTTCTCTCCCACCGTCTGTCTCTTCTGCCAACGTGTCCCCATCATGACTTGCTCCCGTGCTGAAGCCACAGACCCCATTTTAAATATAGAGATTCATTAATTAAAGGAGATGGAAGAGAACTTTTTTTAGCATGTGCTATGTGTCAGGAACGATGCTAAATATGTTCTCGTAGATTATTTCATTTAACCCTCACGATGGTCCTGTGAAAAGGGAACCCCGGTTTCCTCTCATTTTACAGAGTAACATTTGCAGCAGACTGGGAGCTACTTGCTGAAGGTCACACAGGTCGTATGCGACACGGCTGGGTCTGCTTGGCCTGACTCATTCCTCACATTGTCTTTCCAGGGGGTGGGTACTAAGCTTTTGTCCTCCTTAACAAAGGCGCTTCCTCACAAACAACAGAATTTGCCCCAACTTCTATTTCAACTCCAACCACTTACCAGCTTGTGCAGGTGACTTCACTTCTGTACCGAAAAGTCCTGACCTATGCTTGTTACATGATGGGTGATGAGCAAAGGGCAGTCCCTTTCTCCAGGCCACTTCCTCAGTCTGCCCCCCTCCTTTCCTTATGCCCACCCCTCTTAAACACCCTTCTTATTCATCCAATAGCCTAAAAACTAATGGCCTTTTCTCTCCCTCCTAATCATCATCTTTGGGGAGGAGTCATTTCATTGATTACCATCCCAGTGGATAGATTCATTTGAGCCACTAAATTGCCATTTTTGTAGGTCAAAACCAGTCAAATATAGGCAATTTCATATTACAACAGTAAAACAAATGCCCTGAGACGTCTCGCTCAGCATTTCTAGAAACAAGATGTAGATTCATATTTTTGGAAAGGCCATCTTAGCTAATTACCAAATGGGGGTTGGGAGGGGGGGAAGAATCACCACCTTATATTAAACCTCACAATGAAATTTGCAGACAGCAAAAGCAAAAGCCACCCCCGGTGTCCATGTCCTCCAAGACAGGGCTGGCTACTCAGCCATTTATGAAGGGAAAAATATATATATATTCTTCTCACTCTTAGCAACAAATTGACTTAACTAATCTGCATCATCGTCTCTTGTCTTCTCAGCTAATCATGATGGTAAATGGTTGGGTTTCTTTTTCCCCTGTGGCCGCTGCTTAGGAGGAGGGAGATGATGGAAACAGGGTAGGGAACGGGGAAGAGGAAGATGTTTCGTGATAGATGACTGATTCAAGAATGCCTTTGATATTCTTGGTTAACTTCCTCGCAGACACAGGGAATTGGATTGGTCGGACAGCTCCCCCTGCGTGGCACAAACAAGAAACATTAATTAAAAATAATTGTCACCGCCCCCGCCCCCCCAGAATTAAGAGTGTGATGTTCAGATTCGTTTTAAGAAAGGTAATTTGATGCCAATAAATTACAATTATAAAAACTTCATTACAGTCAGGAGCAATCTATCGACCATTGTCCTAATTACACATTGTAGGAATAATGAATGCTAATGACTTAATGTACAGTAATTACCACGATTGAAAAATAAAATATAATAATCGCCATCATTATTGTTATCAATATTACGGATCTTTTGGCATGGCTGAGCTCCACTTGAGGCTGAGATAAAATTTCAGGGTTTTTTTTTTGTTCACAGTTAGAAACACCCCCTTCTCTCCCCACTCCACCCCAGCCACGTCTTTATTAAGACAAGAAATCCGCAGCACAGATGGAAATTTTCTGCTTCTCCTAAAAGGTCAGAGTTGAAGGCTTCAGTTCAAGTTTCTATCCCCTAGCCAATAGTCCTAACCACTGGACCGCCAGGGAAGTCCCCTAAGTCTTTTAATGTTTCTATGCCTTGATTTCCTTCTTGTAAAATGGGGCTTCAAATAGTGCCTACCTCAGGGTTTCATGTGTGTTAATATATGTAAGGCATTTAAAACAGTGCCTGCACGTAGTAACCGCTCCAAAGCTACAAACTTAGACATTACCTGAGCTTGCTTCCGTCTACCATTCCAGGTCACTTCCCCACCACCCTCCATCATCTTACTCCCTATCAAGCCTCAATAGTCAACTCATCATTGTCTAAAGATGGCCTGTACATTCCTCTCTCCACGTCTTTTCTCCCGCCATACCTTCCACAAGGAATGCTGTTCACCTTCCAGCCCAGTGATCACTCATCCTCCAGAATGCCTTCCCCACTGCTCTCAGACAATGCCAACATTTCCTTCTGTGGCTTTCCACTTTTGTCACAGCATTCCTATCTCTGCCCATCTAATCTCTCTGTCTTTTCCATTCCGTTAAAATTCTTTATTTCTATGTTTTACCATTGCATATTCCCAAGTAAATTGTAATTGCTTTGAAAACAAGAATCATATTTTTGCCGCATGTTTTTGCACAGGCATACCTTGGAGGTAGGGCAGGTTGGGGTTCAGACCACCACCATCAAGCAACTATGGCAATAAAGCAAGTCACACAATTTTTTTGGTTTCACGGTGCATATAAAATTATGTTTACACTATACTGTAGTCTGTTAAGTGTGCAGTAGCATTAAATCTTCAAAAAAAAACGGTGTATATACCTTAATTTAAAATAATGCTGTTGAAGCTCATGCAGCTCAATATTAAAAAAACAAACAACCCAATCCAAAGATGGGCAGAAGACCTAAATAGACATTTCCCCAAAGAAGACATACAGATGGCCAAGAAGCACATGAAAAGCTGCTCAACATCACTCATTATTAGAGAAATGCAAATCAAAACTACAATGAGGTATCACCTCACACCAGTTAGAATGGGCATCATCAGAAAATCTACAAACAACAAATGCTGGAGAGGGTGTGGAGAAAAGGGAACCCTCTTGCACTGTTGGTGGGAATGTAAATTGATACAGCCACTATGGAGAACAATATGGAGGTTCCTTAAAAAACTAAAACTAGAACTACCATATGACCCAGCAATCCCACTACTGGGCATAGACCCAGAGAAAACCATAATTCAAAAAGCCACATGCACCCCAATATTCATTGCAGCACTATTTACAATAGCCAGGTCATGGAAGCAACCTAAATGCCCGTCGACAGACGAATGGATAAAGAAGAGGTGGTACATATATACAATGGAATATTACTCAGCCATAAAAAGGAATGAAATTGGGTCATTTATAGAGACATGGATGGATCTAGAGACTGTCATACAGAGTGAAGTAAGTCAGAAAGAGAAAAACAAATATCGTATATTAATGCATATATGTGGAACCTAGAAAATGGTACAGATGAACCGGTTTGCAGGGCAGAAATTGAGACACAGATGTAGAGAAAAAACAATGGGGGGGGAAGCGGTGGCAGTTGGGGGTGGTGGTGGGATGAATTGGGAGATTGGGATTGACATGTATACACTGATGTGTATAAAACGGATGACTAAGAAGAAAATAATATACATTTGATAGTGGAATGGACTTGGAATCTTTGATCACCTAAGACAGTTACTTGAACTTTGTAGGTGTCTAAAATAATATTCAATAATTCTTTGCCAACTTTTGATCTTAATGAACTAAATAAGGCTTTTGTCTTAGCTTTCTTAATAAGTTATAACACAGAGAAAAGTGCATAAGTCATAAGCTTAACTATAAACCTATGACTTATGTGAGTTATCTGAACTCCCACTAGTAGAGCCACTACTCAGATCAAGAAACAGAACTTTCCCAGCACCTTGGAAGCCTTCCTTATACCATTTCCTGGTCATGACCCCTGCTTTCTGCCCCCAAAGTAACCATTATCTTCACCATAAATTTGTTTTGCCCAGTTTTGAATTTTTTAAAAAGAAACCATACAATGTATATCATTTTATGTCTGCCTTGTTTTGTTGAATATTGCTCCTGAGTTTTATTTCTGTTGTTGCTTGTAGCAATGTTCACTTATTTTTATTGTCTTCTATATTTTATTATATAAATGCAAAATATATTCTAATGTTGATGAACAACAAAAATAAAAACAAAAAAAAATGTTAAATTAGTAGAGAATATTTATCTCCAGGCCAAAGTAAAAACAGATGTGAGTTTAATTTTGCAAAAAAAAATAAAAATAAAATAAAATAATGCTGTTGAAAAATGGCTTCGATAGACTTGCTCGACGCAGGGTGGCCACAAACCTTCAGTTTGTAAAAAAATAAACAAACAAACAAAAAAACACAATATCTGCGAAGCTCAATAAAGCAAAGCACATTAAAACGAGGGATGCTTTTGTTTCTCCCATCTCCATCCCACACCCCTAACACAGTACTCCATGTCTAGAATGATGTTCTACATGTGTTTTTGAATTTCAGGAATGCAAAAGAAAGTCTTCTTTACAATGCTTTTTGTTTTATTTTTGATTCTACTTAATGCCTCCTTATGATAGAATAATTGAAAAAATAAAGAAAAGTATAAGGAAGAAAATTAATATCAATTGCATTCCCATAACCCGGAGATGACCGCTGTAAATGCTTGTGTATTTCTGTCTTATTTTTTACAGAGAATTTAAAACAGAACTGTCCTACTGTATATAGACTGGTAATAGCAAAGAATCTTAGCTAACATTTTATCATGTGTTTGTCACATGCCACATGTTAAGAATTTTACTTGTGTTATTTTATTTAATCCTGGCAACAACCTATACAGTAGGTGTTATTGGCATCCCCATTGTACAGATGAGAAAATTAGGGTTAGAGAGACTAAAAATTTCCCAACATTGTACAGCTGGTGTGTGGCAAAGCCAGGATTCAACATAAGCATTTGGTCCCCAGAGCCTACATCCTACCCTTTGCCTTTCAATGGCATTATCATGAGTATTTTTCCACACCATTAAATTATTTTAATAATTTGCACAGCAATCTATCCTGTGCATAGACTATCATTTTTTTCATCCCACCTCTACAATTGGACATTTTGTTTGTATTTAATTTTTCACCATAATAAACAATTCTCTGAAGTTCATCCTCATATGTAAATCCTTGTCCACATTCTGAATATTTCCTTAGGATATCATCTTGGAAGTGGAATTATGCCCCATCTGCTTTACTGAGGGATCATTCACGTACAGTAAGTCCCCTGCATATGAACCTTCAAGTTGCGAACTTTCAAAGTTTCGAACATGGGTTCCATCAACGTCAGGCGTGAGTGAAATTGCAGCTTGCCCTCCGTCTCCTGTTGCTGACGATCCTTCAGCTCTACCATCTCCCACCTCCTCTCCCTCCTCCAGTCAGTAACTCTTCTTGCCTGTTCCCTCGCTGCCAGCCCCTGTATGCCAGCTGTTGCACTGTACTACTGTGCTTTTCAAGGTACTGTACTGTTACGATTAGAAATGTTTTCTTTATTTTCTGTGTTTGCTTTTGTATGTATTATTTGTGTGAAAAGTATGATAAACCTATTACGGTACAGTACTATATAGCCGATTGTGTTCGTTGGGTACCTAGGCTAACTTTGTTGGACTTACGAATAAATTGGACTTACGAACGCGCTCTCGGAATGGAACTCGTTCGTGTGTAGGGGGCTTACTGTACAATAAAATTCATGAATTCTAAGTGCGCAAGGCAATGAGTTTTGACTAATTATGCACAACCACTACAGTCAAGATATGGAAGATTTCCATCACCCAAAAAAGTGCTTCTTTGGAGTCAATCCCTCTCCACCCTTCCCCCAACCCTCATTCTGGCCCCAGGCAACCAAAGTTGAGCTTCCAGTCACTACAGTTTTGCCTTTTCTAGAATTTCATATCAATGAAATCATGCAGTATGTAATCTTTTGTTTCTGACTTCCTTCACTCAGCACTATGCTTTTGAGATTCATTCATGTTGTTGTATACTTCAGTAGTTCATTCCTTTGCATTATTGAGTAGTATTCTATTGTATGGATATACCACAATTTGACATCCATTCACTAACTGATGGACGTTTGACAGTTTGGAGCTGTTATGAATGAAACTGCTATAAAAGTTGAAGCACAAGTCTTTGTGTGAACATAATTTTTTCGTTTCTCTTGGGTAAATACCTAGGATTGGGACTGCTGGGTCATATATAATCAGTGTATGTTTAAGTTTATAAGAAAAACAATTTAACTGCCAAATGGTTTTTCAAGAGGCATTCCCATCAGCAATATAAAAGAGTTCCAGTCATTCCATATTCTCACCAAAACTTGGTATTGTCAGTCTATTTTATTTCAATCATTCTCATGAATGTGAGGTGATATCCCAGCCTGGGTGCAACTTGGATTGTCATTAATCAGGCACCATGATCCACTTTCTCCAATAAAGGCAGTTGGCGAGGGAAACACTGAGTCGGTTAGGAGAGTACTTCCCAAACTTTACTGTGCATAAAGATCCTATGGAGAGCTTGTTAAAACACAGATTCCTTGACCCTGACCCCAGAGATTCTGATTTAGAAGGTGTCGGGGTAGGGTCTGAGAATTTGCATTTCTTTTTATTTTTAATTAGTTTTTTAATTTAATGTTATTTATTTATTTTTGGCTGTGTTGGGTCTTCGTTGCTGCGCACTGGCTTTCTCTAGTTCTGGCGAGCGGGAGCTACTCTTCGTTGTGGTGCGCGGGCTTCTCGTTGTGGTGGCTTCTCTTGTGGAGCACAGGCTCTAGGCACACGGGCTTCAGTAGTTGTGGCTCATGGGCTCAGTAGTTGTGGCTCGCAGGCTCAGTAGTTGTGGCGCTCAGGCTTAGTTGCTCCACGGCACGTGGGATCTTCCGGGACCAGGAATTGAACCCGTGTCCCCTGCATTGGCAGGCAGGTTCTTAACCACTGCGCCACCAGGGAAGCCCCAGGATTTGCATTTCTGACAAGCTCCCCCGTGATGCTGCTGCTGCTTGTCAGAGTCACGCTCTGAGAACCACTGAGCTATGGAAGGAGAAAGCACTGAAAGCGCAGACCCAAGATCCACCAGTGACATCATCTCCAAGATGCCCTTGCACCAATGTTAGGGATCAACTCCGCTCGCACCTGACAACTCCTCCACCCCAAATCCTCATCTGCCTCCCCAACATCACCTCGTGTCCAAGCGTGCATCTGCAGCACCCACAAAGGGGCTCCTAAATCCTGGAACCCTTTGAGTACAGGAGAATCATCACCACCACCGTCATCATCACCATCATCCACAATCACCGCTCCCGCCGGGAAAGCAGACACTGTTTTGTTCATCTCTGTTATCTGCAGGGCCTTCTGGAGAGCTTGATCCATAGTAGGCACTCAGTAAACACTAAACGAATGAATGAACAATAGCTCACATTTTGACAGCACTTTGGGATCTTGTGCTTCGCAAGGCTTATCTCCTTTAAGCCTCACAATCCAGACGAATAGGCGCTATTTTTATTTCCACGTGACAGACGGGGAAACTGAGGTTCGCCCAGGGTGACACAGCCAGCGCCAGGCAGAGGCCAGGTTTGGCACTCAGGTCTGTCGGAGCACAGATACCCATGCGCCTGGGACCGGTTTGGGGTCTCATGGTCGAGATGAAGCGGGGTGAGGCGAGCGCATTTGTAGAAGCTACCCGAAGGGGCGGAAGCAAATAAAAATAGCCGGCGGGCTGAGCGCGGAGGCGCTGGACACCCCCAGCGCTCACGGGCGATCAGCGTCCTAATTTATGGCACCCGGAGAGCGGTTCAGGGGAAACAGCTCCGCGAGCGCCACTCAGAGGAGGGCTGAGCTGCAGGTGAGGACAATGTAATTAAGAAATTAAAAGGTAATTTCCACAGACGCTGCGTCTCGCCGGGCCCAACGATCGCCTAATTGATGGTACGGCGAGCAGAGCCCACGCAGCCGCGGTTCCCCTGCGCCTGGGAGCGCCGCGCCCTCCCCGCGCTTTGTGGTTTCTCCGACCTACCCGGGATGGGCTTCCGAGAATTCCGGAAAGGGAGGGGAGCACCAGAGGGCGGGACACTCACGACCCTCGCGCCAAAGCTTTCACCTGGCTTTCTCACCGTTCTCTCCGCCGCTGTAAGAAATGTGTGCCTTTCGATTCGTCTTCCTTCCATTTCTCCCCCGCCCTTTGTGTCTCCACTTCCTTTATCTATAACTTCTATTTCTTTCTCGTCCCCTTTTTAGTAGTTCACCAATCTCTCTCTGTTCCTCTCTCTTCTCCACCCCCCGCCCCCAGGTTTCTGTCTCCATCTCCCATTTCCTTCAGTTCCCAAAATTCTTAGCGCTGGGCCTGGAAGAGTTTGTAGGGGATCTTTACACCCTGGAGGAGATCGAATTTAAGTTACTGCCACCACCACCATCCCCACCTCCCATTCCTGCAGGCCTCTGCATGTGGGTGGGTGGGTCATTGGAATGTCCCAGCATAAGCTCTGCAAGCCCGCTGCAATGGATCCATTAGACCTACCTGGAGTCTGTGCCCAGGAATGATGGGTGGGTGGGTAGGTGGGTGGGTGAGTGGATTACTCAGAAGGTGGTCAGTTTGGGTATTTGGATGGATGGTTGATTGTTTGGTTAAAGAGATAGGTAGGTGGGTGGGTGGATAGTCTAGGGTGGGTTGGTAATTGGATGGATGTGTGGATGGCTGGATAAATGGGTAGGTGAATGGATAGGTAGATGGATGGTGGTGGGTGAATAAAGGAGTAGTTAATACAGGTGAATGGGTGGAATATGAATGAGTAGATGAGTGTGGGGTGATCAAATGGCTGGATAGATGAGTGGATATGAGGACAGATCAGTGTGTTGATGGATAAACTATTAAATGAGTGAGTGGGTAAGTGAGGATGGGTAATGATAGGTGGGTGAATGGGTAGATTGGAGGGCATGTGGGAATTTGGATGGATGGGAGTATGCATTGGTGGGTATGTGGTGGATGAGTGGATGGTTGGTAAATGGATGAGTAGCTGAACGGGTAGGAGGGCGTTGATAGATGAGTGTATGGATGGATGGGTAGATAGAAGATGGATAGACGGGTTGATGGGTAAATGACTGGGTGGATAGTGGGTAAATGAATGAATGGGTGAGGGTATTTGTGGGTGGAAAGGTGAGTAGATGGATGCGTGGGTAGGTGGATGAGGGGTGAATGGAGAGATGAGTGGATGTATAGGAATGGTGAATAGGTAGATGGATCGAGGGGTGGATGGATGGGTGGCCAGGTAAATGATGGAACTCATAGGAACATAAGTATGTTCCTAATGGTGACATTAAGGAACAGCTGTTTGATGAAAAAGTCAAAACATAAGCAGGTGTAAACAAAACAGGAGTCTGCCATCTCTGAGGTATCTTTCAGCACTGGAGTTTCGAGGTCTCTCCCAAGTGTTTCCCTTTACAGGGAAGCAGGGACTGGGCCCCATGCAGACTTGGGATGAGTTGCCACTTTTTCCTGTTTCTTCCAAATGGGCATAATAACAACAGCCTCATTGGGATTGGGAGGCAAAGGTGAAGTCACAGGAGAGAAGGCACCTTGCCAACCGGAATGCCCCCTACCCGTGCACCAATATCAATACATGGAATCAATCACGGCCCATCACCACCCCAATCCCAACAGCTGTGGACCAGTCAGACTGCAAGGTCCAGCGGCCATGCTCTTTCTTAAGTCATGACTTGTCTTCCAAAAGGCCCCTCCCTGACATCTCTACTTCCCAAAACTCCACCCGTTCTTCGAGGCCCACTTCTCTGTCACACTCCTGCGAGTACAGGAAGCCTCCCTCACTTGAGGGAGGTGGATGGGTGGATAGCCTAGGGTGGGTTGGTAATTGGATGGATGCGTGGATGGCCCCTCACGTGAAGGGGACCTTGAATGACATGCTAAGGAACATAGATTTCAGTTAGGCAGGTGAGATGGAGCTATGGAAAGGTTTGTGGGTTTTTTTGTTTGTTTGTTTTTTTATTTTTGGCTGTGTTGGGTCTTCGTCTCTGTGCGAGGGCTCTCTCCAGTTGTGGCGAGCGGGGGCCACTCTTCATCGCCGTGCGCGGGCCTCTCACTGTCGTGGCCTCTCCCATTGCGGAGCACAGGCTCCAGACGCGCAGGCTCAGTACTTGTGGCTCACGGGCTTAGTTGCTCCGTGGCATGTGGGATCTTCCCAGACCAGGGCTCGAACCCGTGTCCCCTGCATTGGCAGGCAGATTCTTAACCACTGCGCCACCAGGGAAGCCCTGGAAAGGTCTTAAATCCTCCACCTGCCTTCTGGTACGATAAGGTTCGATCCAGGATTCTAGTGATCTCTATGGCTCTCTATGGTTCCCTGCCCACCTCTGCCTCTGCCATGGCTCCCCAAGATAGAGAGATGCCTTTTGTTCATCTCTGGGTTTCCAGTCCCTAGTAGAGAGCCTGGCACGCACTAGGTTCTCAGTAAACACTTGCTGAGATGGATAAGTGAAGAGGGTGATAAAACTTAACAACATGGGCAATACCTGGTTTTGCCTGGTGACCCTTCTGTAGTGTCTTCCGTTTCTCAGAAGAGGAAACTGAGGCCAGTAGAGGTTGCCCAACTGCCCTCCCCATGACTCTGAAGTCTCTCCCAGCCCCCACGAAGCTATCAGGAACATGACCACCCATGAGTACAGAATGAAAAAGCGTCCTTTGTTCCAGGAGATGTGGAGAGGTAAGTGGGGGAGGGATCTGCTGGGGGATTAGGGAAGGGCCTGCAGGGAATTCCTTTCTCACTGGGGCTCAGTGGGGGTGGAGCTGGATTTTTCACCTGCTAAGAGCCCCTCCTGAGCTGCTTTCCACCTGCTGGGAACGCCCCAAGCCAGGGCAGCAGGGAGGCCCACCTGAAGTGGTCATTCTTAGGCCAGCACACCTGGGCAAGAGGAGGAAGAAGAGAGGGGGAGGGAGGATGGTGGGATACAGAGGGAGGTGAAAGAAAAGGAGAGAGGGAGGGAGACTCAGACACACCTGTTTAGAAGAGTGTAGACGCTTATATGCACACAATCATAAATACATATCCACTCGTACGCATTCAGATACACGTGAGTGTATGTGAATGAGGTATTACATAGATACATAAATATGTGTGCATCTGTCTCATCAATTCATTTATATTTCCATGCACAGAACTACACATGCACGCAATCACATATACAAAGATATATATGCGTACATTCACACACACACACCCCCAAATGCACACACTCTTATCAGATGCTCTCAGAGACACATCTGTGCTCAGAGACCACATAGAAATTCACACGCACACTCACACGCATGCCTAGACCCAAGCATACACACACACACACGTGCATGTCCTCATATTCACATATATATGCACGGCTCTCCCCTCCCCTACTGCCGGCTGCGTTCTGTTAACTTGTTTATGGAGTTTATCAGTAAGGGCTATGGGAAAAAAGAATAATGGGAGGTGACTTTGGTCAGGGAAGTCCTCTCTGAGGAGGTGACCTTGGAGCTGAGAGCTCAACATAGGGGAGAAAACAGTCAAGCAAAGGTCTAAAACTAAGAGTATTCTGGGCAGAGGGAACAACAGGAGCAGAGGCCCCAAATCAGGAGATATTCTGGAATGTTCTGGGAGCAGAGTGAACAAGGGGGAGAGCCATAGGAGAAGAGGTTGGAAAGAGGCTATGGGAGAGGGGGTCTCACTACAGATCCTCAGTGTGAATCAGTCTTAGCCTGACTTTGGGGACCTTCCACTGATGACCCCACCTTCCCAGTTTCCCAGTCCTTACCGACCCCCAACGTCTACTGCAGGGGGGAGGCCGACCTGAGAAGAGAATGAACGTGCAAACCTGATTCACCCACAGGGCCATGTGCCGTGGCCACTGAAAGATGCTCCCTCAGGCACCTTCCCAGGTGGGAAATTGCTGCAGCCAGAGGAAGAGGAAGAATCCCAGTTCTGTAATTCCCTTAGAAGCAGAACCCTTAACCCCAAAAGACTTCTCTCTCAAGTCTTCTCAGCAGAGCCACAGCTAGCCCCAGTGGGTGTTGGTGGGTACGTGTTCCTGTTTATCTTTTTGGAATCAAAGGGCAACTTACCCACCTCCGTGCCTCTGAAACCTGTACCTCCAAGAACCTATTCTAGAGAGAGCCTCCACTTCTTCTTTCTCAGGGGAACAGGGAGATGGTGTGATGGAAGCTTGGACTTCCAAAATAGGCAGATCTCACCTCCACCACTTCATAGCTGTGTGCCCTTGGCCAAGGACTCAGCCTCTCTGAGCCTCCATGTCTTCATGGAGCAAATGGCAAGATTGTTGAGAAATAACACATGTCTCATCCCTGGTACGCAGGCTCCGTTCAACCTACGTCAATTTCCCCTTTCCTTGGGGACCAATTTTTCAAGCACGGGAAGCATACCTTGCCACTTCTGACGAGGGGCAGTTTGAGCTGGCTGAGGGCTTGGTAACATCTACCTAGCCTTGATCGGATGCCATGATGAAGTCTTTCCTCACCTTCCTTCTCCGGGGCATATCCTTCCAGGACCTTTCCCTTGTCTGGCAGGGTTCGAGGCTGCCCCTTCACACCTCTGAGTCACAGCTCCCTGACCCAGGCCAGGGCTGAGGGAGGGAGAGTGTGAGGATGACCTCAGGGCTGTCTTGGAGGGAGAGCTGGGGGTGGGGCTGTCGTGTGGTTCCCCAGCCCGCGTCTTCCCCTTCCTGTTTCTTCCTAGAGATGGAGTGAAGGGCTTTCACACTTGTCTGGGCTGACTCCAAGTGTGTGATCACTCTCCCCGGGTGTCAGCGCGCCTGGGAGATTTGTGATACCGCCTGCTTCCTAATTACTTCCCTCTCTGCACTCTCACCCCTCCCAGCTCTCCTCAGACCTGCTGCCACCACCTCCATCATCTCTACCTGCCAGTCTGCCTGACTCCATCTGCAGAGGAGAAACTCAGCTGGAAACTGAGGGAGGAGGCTTCACAGGGCCCCACTGCCTGGACCACTGATGCTAGATTAGACCAAGGCACCCCTTCATCATTTCTAGCAAAGTCTGTTTCCTACTTGGCAGCGGGGACTGCTCCTCTCTGGGCACCTGTGAGTCTCCTTCCTTCCAGGCAAAGCATCAGGTACCTTGGGTCACCTAGCTTGGCTGACCTCACCCATCTAGACCTCACCAGTCCCAGGCCCCGCAAAAACAAGACACATCGGACCACAAAGGGTTTCCCTTCTCTTACCCCAAAACACCTCTCGAAAATGGACCTTCTTAGTGAGAAAGATCTCTCTGTGCTGGCATGGGCAGATAAATTAAGCGAAGATAAATTAAGTGAAAAAATGGAAAATGCCACAACGCTGCTCAGTCCAACCCACTTTTTTAAAATATGCACGTTAAAAAAGAAAAAAGCTGCAGGAATATTAGCCAAAAGCATTCCCATTGGTTATGTCTGAGGGTGGGATAACAGCGAATGTTCTATACTACACGTTTCCATGATGTTTTCATTTAGGCATTGCTTTTATAGTCAGGAATAATAGAGTGTTTGAAAAGGGAAGGGAAAGGGGTTCTTTGGGTCTCTGCTATCATGAGAAGCCAGGTGCACTGGCAAGCAGGGTTCAGGAGTCAGACAGACCACCTTCCCCAGGTTGGGGAAATTCCAACCTTTGGTCCAGGACTGAATCATCCTGAAGCAGGAAGGAAAACTGAGTGATGCTAAAGAAATCACTGCATCATCTCTTTCCTTAAAAGTGTATGTCTGGGGCTTCCCTGGTGGCGTAGTGGTTGAGAATCTACCTGCCAATGCAGGCACACGGGTTCGAGCCCTGGTCTGGGAAGATCCCACATGCCGTGGAGCAACTAGGCCCGTGAGCCACAACTACTGAGCCTGCGCGTCTGGAGCCTGTGCTCCGCAACAAGAGAGGCCGCGACAGTGAGAGGCCTGCGCACCGCGATGAAGAGTGGCCCCCGCTCGCCGCAACTAAAGAAAGCCCTCGCACAGAAATGAAGACCCAACACAGCCAAAAATAAAAATAAATAAATTTTAAAAAAAAAGTGTATGTCTGTTTCTGAATTCCTAATTCATACACAAGAACAGGTGCTACCTCTTCTCTCCAGGAAGGGGAGCCAGGTGGCTGGGGATGGTGAGGACAGAGGTAGAGATTTCACTTTATACCTTTTTTTTTTTGGTACCTTTTGAATTATAAACCATGTGAATGTATTATGTACTCAAAAAATAAAGAAAATTTAAACGTGAAAATAAAGCACTTTCCAAATAGCACTGTTAAATCAGTGTACAATATGTTAAATGTATATACACATGCATGGACAAACACAGCCGTTTGAAAACAATGAGTTAATTTTAAGATGCTCATTAAGAAACATTTGGAAGATACAGAAAAGGAGGAAGAAAATATATATGTTTTACCCAGAGTCCTGCCACTCAAAGACAGCCACTATTAATATTACAGCTTATTTCTTTCCAGTCTGTTTCCTATGCAAGGGCATTTTGTTTGGGTTTGGTTTTTCGTCATGTTGTAGTTTGAATCATTCTGTGTTAGAGTTTTAGAAATTGCTTTTTAAAGATCTACACGTGGCCAAATGCTTGCAATGTAATACCACGATAGAACTTTGAGCATCATTCTTAAAGGCTGGTCTGGTCTCGGTATTGGTGTTGGCTGGTATAGGGAAGCCCTGAGAAATCTCAGAGGAAACTTCTGCCTTCCACCCACCACTGCAACCTGGGGGGTGTGGCTGGAGGGGGCGGAGAGGAGGGTCAGGTGAAGCGGGGTGTTTGTGTGCCTTCTGGGCTATTAACTAAGCTCTAAGCATGTCCTGGAATCATTTCCAGTCTCAGTTCTCCAAACACCTCCCTCCCCATCACGGAGACGCCCTGACGGATGCTGCTTGGGAGGGGTGACTGTTGGCTTTGGGGCCAGTGGAGGTGGAGATGGGGGAGGGCACCCAGGGGAGGCAGAGCGAGGCAGCTCTCAGCTCGCCTGAGCGAGAGTGATGGGGTGTGGGACTGGAGGAGGGAGCGGCAAGGAGGAAATGATGGATAGCAAGGAAGACAGCCCACGACAGGAAAGCTGTCAAGAAAGTGTGAGGGGGACCGTGCTGGACCAGGGGTATGTGTGTTTGCCTCTCCCTCCTCCGCCCCGGGGGAGGGTGTGTTTCTTGGGGATAAATCCACACAGGACCGGGAAAGAGCCAGAGCAAAGACTCCTCAAACGACTCCTGAAGACCTACTGTGTGCTCTGCCCTGGGCTCGCAACTGGTCAAGGGGAAGCTTAATTATGCCCAAAGGAAGACGGGGCGGATCCTCAGGGGAGATGGCCAAGGTAGGGACCCGTGAGCTGTGGGTAGAGCGTGTGCGTTGGGGTCTGGGTGTGCAGGTGTGAGAGATGGTGCGCTGGTGGGGGTACCGGAGGATGACAGCCCCGGAGTGGGGTCAGACACGTTTGTCTTATGGGGGAGGGGAGAGAAAGAGAGGAAGACATATGAAGCCTGAGAGGCATTGAGTTAGAGACAGAGAGACACAGAATCAGAGACAGGCAGATGCAGAGAGACACTGGGGAGAGAGCTTGGTAGAGACAGCAGAGTTGGGGAGACAGAAAGAGAAGAGACAGGGAGGGGGAGAGAGCTGGGCCAGTGAGGAAGGGGCAGACTGCCTGGTGGGGCAGGGGCCATGCAGGTGCTAGAACCCAAAGGGAAAATGACAGCGATTTAAAAAGACAGACAAAACTACAATGAGATATCACCTCACACTGGTCAGAATGGCCATCATCAAAAAATCTACAAACAATAAATGCTGGAGAGGGTGTGGAGAAAAGGGGACTCTCTTGCACTATTGGTGGGAATGTAAATTGATACAGCCACTAGGGAGAACAGTATGGAGATTCCTTAAAAAACTAAAAATAGAGCTACCGTATGATCCAGCAATCCCGCTCCTGGCCATATATCCAGAGAAAACCATAATTCGAAAGGATACATGCACCCCAATGTTCATTGCAGCACTATTTACAATAGCCAAGACATGGATGCAACCTAAATGTCCATCGACGGAGGAATGGATAAAGAAGATGTGGTACATATATATCATGGAATATTACTCAGCCATAAAAAAAGAATGAAATAATGCCATTAGCAGCAACATGGATGGACCTAGAGATTGTCATACTGAGTGAAGTAAGTCAGACAGAGAAAGACAAATATTATATGTTATCACTTATATGTGGAATCTAAAAAAATGGTACAGGGACTTCCCTGGTGGCGCAGTCGTTAAGAATCCACCTGCCAATGCAGGGGACATGGGTTCGATCCCTGGCCCCCGAAGATCCCACATGCCTCAGAGCAACTAAGCCAGTGTGCCACAACTACTCAGCCTGTGCTCTAGAGCCCGCGAGCCACAACTACTGAGCCCACATGCTGCAACTACTGAAGCCCACACTCCTAGAGCCCATGCTCTGCAACAAGAGAAGCCACCTCAATGAGAAGCCCACGTACCACAACGAAGAGTAGCTCCTGCTCACTGCAACTAGAGAAAGCCCGCGCGCACCGACGAAGACCGAACGCAGCCAGAAATAATAAATAAATTAAATACATAATTTATTTTTTTTAATGGTACAAATGAACCTATTTACAAAGCAGAAATTGAGTCACAGACGTAGAAAACAAACTTATGGTTACCAAGGGGGAAAGGGGGGGATAAACTGGGAGATTGGGATTGACATATACACACTACTACATATAAAATAGATAACTAATAGGAATGTACTGTATAGCACAGGGACCTCTATTCAGTGCTCTGTAATGACCTATGTGGGAATGGAGTCTAGAAGAGAGTGGATATATGTATACATATGGCTGAATCACTTTGCTGCACAGCAGAAACTAACACATTGTAAATCAATTATACTCCAATAAAAAAATTAATTTAAAAAGTTTTTTTAAAAATAAAATAAAAAGACAGATAGAATGGCATTGAAAGGGGCACAGGGAGTGACCGAAACGGAGAAACAGAGAGAGGGAGAATGGTGACAGTGGTGGCAGTGGGTACAGAGCACTGACAGGTATACAGGGCAGGCCAGGAACAGTGACGGGGCCCATGTGAGACACCCCCGGCTCAACTTCGTGGTTCCTGGTAACCGGAGCCTCCCTGGACATGCTTCAACCTGCCCATCCTAACCTGCTCTGGCTCCCTGTTGCCTCCCAAAGGGAGCCCACTGTTCTCCTATGGCAGTAAAGGCCCCCTTGGATCTGCTTGCCCTGCCCCACCGCTGCCTCTCTAACCCCACACACTCTCCCACCTCTTCCCTTGGCCCGGGCTCCCATTTGGGGCCACCAGGGCTCCTATCCCTCTTTTCCTGTGTCCAGACCATTATAGGTAGTGCTCAGACCCACGTGTTTTAATGCCCTTGAGTCACACAGGAAGAGAAATTGCTATGAGAAAACACGTTAACAAGCCCATCAAGGGACTCTGGATTTCCACTCCCCACTGTATTATGCACAGATTTTTTTTCTAAATCCATTTGTTTAAGTACAAAGGGTACGCTGGTTTCAAGCACAATGTTAAGTAAACGTGGTCATGGGCAGGTGGGGTACAGACTCCAAAAGGCATACCTGACTGAAGTCTGGGAGTCAAGGTCTCATTTGAAACGGACTCCCCTCCTCTGGGAAGCCTTCCAGGATTTCCCCCACTCTCTTATTTTCCTCTGACTGCTCCCAAGGCTCAGAGGAACGAGGGATGGGAGGTGGTGGACAGCTTCAGAGAGGAGGTGTATTGGGGCTGGACCTTGAGGGTGAGTCCATGTGGCCCAGGAAGGAAGGGAGGAGGAGGTCCCCGGCAGAGGGAACAGCGGAAGCCAAGACAGAGGTGGGAAGGGCAGGACTTGCCCCTTGGGCTCCCAGACGCAGGCCAGTTCAAGCTCCCGGTTCCCCCTTTCATCCTGAACCCACCTTCTTGTCTCCTCTCTGTTTCCTCTATTGCAGACTTTGCCCTCATTTCCATTCCAGTGCGTAGAGAGCCATGGCCAGATTGCAACTGTGAAGTTGGGGTCACATTTTCTTTCCAGTCCCAGTGTTAGAATAGGAAATGTCACACCCGTTTTGTGACCCCGCCTCTCCCCACCCAAACCTCCTCTTCCCCTTTCTCATCCAGCCAGTAGCACAAGAGGTACTGGTACAAGGCATTCAATTAAACCCCTCATCCTGCAGGTGGGGGAAACTGAGGCCAGAGAGGGAGGACGCCCAGCCCAGGTCAAGGGCAGAGCCACCCTGGAACCCCAAGTTGCCGAGCCCCTGACCTCTTTCTCCTCCACACTTTGGCCAGCGGCTCACCTTCCTTCCTCCTTCTTCATACCCCAAACCTCTGCCCTGTCCCCCTTGTTTCCTTTCTCCACTGGCTCCACTCCTTCCTCCTCCTCCCTGTCTCCCTGCCCTGAGCAGAGCTGCTGGATTCTTAGTCTCCATCTTTCTATGTGTGTCCATCTCTGTGATTCTAAATGTCTCTCTCACTCTCTCCCTGGATCCCTCTGCATCCCTCTCGCCCTCCCTGGGCCAACCTTTTGGGCTAGCGCTGTGCAGTCAACGTGTCTTCTCTCTTTCTTTCTGTGTGTATGTGTCTCTCACTCTGTCTTCCTGTTGTGTTTCTATTTTCTCTCTTTCTCCCTCCGATCCCCCGGTCCCCACCTCTCCCTTCTCTCCCCCTCTCATGCCCACACTCCTCATCCAGTTCCAGCTCTTTCCCCCACTCTCTCCTGCTCTCTTTTCTGAGACACGCCTCTCCCACTCAGATCCCCTCCACACACTCACACACATGCACACGCTCTCACGCTCACACACACACTCACGCGCACACTCGCCCACCCCACTCCGATCATCCATCAGCCCCAACGTCTTCCAATTAAGAGCTTTCTGGCTGCCCCCATCCCTGCCCCCCACAGGAAGGAGCGGGCACCAGGGCCAGGGTCTGCACCAGCCCTGCCAGCCTGGATTGGGAATAGGCACCTTCCAGAAGCTGGGAGGGGACCGGGACAAGACCGCCAGGGAGGAGCAGGAGGCGTCAGAAGGGAAAGCGAGGCGCTCCTCCAGCCTGGACCCCAAGCACCGAGCATGCGACCAGATATTATTCTAATAAACTCGGCACGTCTTGCCCTCACGCCAGCTGCTGCACACCCGCTCTTATTCTGTGGATCTCATTTATTCCTTATTAGCAAAATCACCTGTTTGTCAAATAGGGACAGCTCGGTGAGACATTAAATTGCACTGAAGCCGAGGGGGTGGGGTGGGGACCACTGCGGGCAGCCAGGAGGGTAGTGGGAAGAAGGGGGAGGGAGGTGCAGGTGACTTAAGCTCAGACTTTGCTCTGGCCACAGGGGCAAGTCCCCAGGTGCTGGCAGCCCTGCCCCCACTCCAAGAGCTGACCCATATCCACAGCCGGCTGGTGTGCGGGGATGGGATGGGGCTGGCAACGCAGAGGTGGAGGACAATACAATCTTCCAGTGACACCAGCCAGGGAGGGTGTCAACCAAAGTTGTGGGGAGAGGAGCAGGAATCGGGCTACCCACTTCCACCCTTTGGAGAACTGGCATGGGAGAGAGTCCTGCACCAGTGGATTTTCATGCAACAAGGCAGTTGTATTTCTCCAGCAAGGAAAAGTGGTTTCTCATGGCAGTTAAGCACACAAGACCCAGAGTCAGGCAGAGGTGGGTTCAAATCCACCTTTGGCTCCTCTCTGGCTGTGCAAGCTCAGGAAGGTCACTTCACCTCTCTGAGCCTCTCTCTTGCAGCTGTAAGATGGGGCTAATGCCAGTACCTACCTCGTGAGGTTGTCCAGGCAATTATTCAGTGAGTCAGCACACAGACCACAGTTAGCCCAATGCCTGGGTCGGAGAAAAAGATTAGATTCATCCTGTGAGCGTATCAGCCTGTAGCCAGGTCGAGGAGGCAGCTGTAATATCACCACAGCTTCTGACTCCATTACTGCCCTTCGCATCCTCCTTGAAATCCCCTCTCCCTGGCTTTCAGGACCTCCCATAATCACCCTGTTCCATCCTAAAGTGCCAGCTCCTTGAGGTCAGGGTCTATGGCTTCTTGGCTCACCTCTAACTCACAGTATATGTTCAGAAACTCTTTGTTGACTGACTGAGGAACCAATTGCCTCCTAGTTCTCTGGGACTTCTTGGATGCCATTTTCCTCCTATGCTGTAGCCCAGAGCTGTCCAGTAGAAATATAATGCAAGCCACAAATATGATTTTAAATTTTCTAAGAGCCTCATTTTTTAAAGCAAAAGGGAACAAGTGAAATTAAATGTATTCATCTAGTTTATTTAACCCAACATATCCAAAATACTATGTCAACATATAATAAATGTTTTAAATCACTGATAAAACATTTTACATTCTCTTTTCCACTCTAGGTCTTTGAAACCCAGTGTGTGTTTTACATTTATAGTGCATATCAATTCAGATTGGCCACATTTCAACTGCTTAATAGTCACCTATGACTAGTGGCCGCCATATTGAAGGGCTTAGTTCTAGAACTTGGCTTAGTCATGGCCAGCAGCACCCCCTGAGAGTTTCTTAGAAGTGCAGAGTCTCCCAATTTACCCCGCGCCTCCTGACTCAGAATCTGGGCTTTAAAAAAACGTAAAATTTTGAGATATGTGTAGATTCACATGCAGTTGTACAAGCAGTACAGAAAGATCCTGTGCACTCGTCACCCAGCTTCCCCCAATGGCAACATCTTTCATAACCGTAGTAAAAATCACAGCCAGGAAATTGATCCACACACCTTATTCAGATTTCACCAGTTTTACTTTCCCACTTTTCGTTTTCACTCATTCTCCTGCGTATTTAGTCCTGTGCAATTCTGTCACCACCATAGTGAAGACCCAGAACACCCATTACAAGGACCCCTTGTGCGACCGCGTTAAACCCACAGCCGCCTTCCCCCACCCCACCCCCACCCCCGGCTCGTTTCCAGCCAGATCCCCTGGCGATTCGTGCGCATGTTAACTTCGAAAATCAAACACAGAGAGAGTGATCATCTCTTATATTTTCTTTCAATCCCTTGATTCCCTTGAGGGAGAAAGTCTTAGTGTGTAAACAATATTTCTTTAACACCTCTCTAACCCTTGCTAACCTGTGGGACCTTGAGCAAGTCACCGGGCCTCTTGGCATCTCAGGTTCCTCATTTGTGCAATGGGAACAAGAATCATATCCATCCGCGGTGCTGCTGTCGGGATTAAATGAGGTGATGCGGTGCTTGCGTCTTAAGGGCTGAGCCAATGCAAAACCCTAGGAATCTGCCCCACCCCCCAGGCTTTCATTCTTAAACACAAGCTTCGGATACTCAGTGCAACATTCTGTACAATCGGGAGGTATGGAAACAGCCTTCACATTCAACCAGAGGAAAGGGTTAGACCCATGACAGCACATACATGCCATGGAACATCTTGCGGTATTTAAAAATTCATGTTCTAGGTGTCGATTAACAATCAAAGAGGGATAGTCATGTCATTTTATTAGCTTTTAAAATGAAAAAGAAATATGTTATGTGGTCGATGTAAAAATTCAAACAGCTCAGATATGTATATATAATATACACTTATATTCCCCTATTCCCACTCCCATCGCTCCAATCTCAGAGGAAATCACGGACTACAATTTTGTGTGTATCTTTCTGGACAGTTACAAAACACGCACATGTATGAGTGTGTGTGAGTGTGTGTGTGTGTGTGTGTGTGTATTTACACAAAGGGTGTCAGGCTCTATACACAGATCAGCAACTTGCTTTTCTCACTCCACCATATATGTGCTAGGTTGTTAAATGAGAAAAGCAAGTTACATAATGGCATCATCAGTTTGATCCTAATTTTGTAAATATATGCGTAGAAGATCTGGAACTCCGTATCCAAAAAATAAACAAGCAACAAATCCTCATAACTGGTTGGGGGAGTGGGAGAGGGTGGGGAGAAATATTGAAGACTGACATCTGATACCCAGTCCTATAAGGTACACAGCAGTCAGCTTCCTGAGCCTCAGTTTCCACATCTGTAAAATTGGAGAGAATCAGTGGTTCCCAACCAGGGGCAATTTCCCCTCTGCCCCCCAGGGGACATTTGGCAATTAAACATCCTCCAAGGCACCGGACAGCCCCTCACAGCAAAGAATTATTTGGACAAAAATGTCAGTGTGCCAAGGATGAAAAAGTTCGATGTATAACCCCTGGACACCTCCCAGGGCCACTGTGAGACTGCAGGAGGTGCCGATAACAGGACGCCGCTGTTATCGCCATCACCATTATTATTATCATTGCGGCGGTTGTCGTCGTCGGCAGCAGTGGGGAAGAGCTGACTAATTTTTACACCTCAAAGCTCCTGTCCATTGTCCAAGCCCCAGCCCGCAGAAGCCACTGAGCTGATTCTCCGTTCAGGTGGGCACACAACTGTCTCAACAGTTGCTCCGGGGACCAAGCCATAGAAGGACCCCTCCTTTCCCTGCTTGAGGCCAGAGGCAGCCGGGCACAAGGTGGACGCGCGGGCGGGCAGGCTGGCTGGGGCATCCTCAGGCCTGGCGTGAAGCCCCAGCTGGCAGCTGACCAGCTGGCCGAGCCCCTGAGTGGGGACCCAGCTGCCCAGCCCGGGCCCCGGCCCTCTCTCCCTTCTCCGGCTGCTCCCAGGGAGGAGGAATTAGCACGAAGGCGTCCTTTGCACCTCCGGAGCTCATTAGTTCCCCAGTCTCATTCTCCGCCGAAGCTGGCGTCCTGCTTGTGGCATCACGCTCTACTGCTGGGCCTGTGATTGTGGCCGCCGGCCTCCCCGCCATCCCACCCGGGGGCCACTCCTTCCCATCTGCCTCCCTGCTCGGGATCCTTCCCCTTTGTCTTCTCCCCTCCGCCACCGCCCGCCGTCCCACCTGACTCCGCGGCCTCCTTGGTACCTCATTTTCCTGCTCTCCTTTCTCTCCTGGCAGCGGGCACCCGAGCCTCCGGCTCCTCACTGTTCCTGAGTCGAACCCTGAGCCTCCGAAGATGCATAGTCGTGGGACCTGAAAAACTGACCTTGATCGTGGCCATTCTATAGATGTGAAAACTGAGACCAGGAGCGGGTGAGACTCGCCGGAGGGCAAAGAGTGAGTCAGAGGTACTTCCCTGGCGGTCCAGTGGTTAAGACTCCGCGCTTCCAATGCAGGGGACGCGGGTTCCATCCTTGGTCGGGGAACAAAGATCCTACACGCAGCAGGGCACAACCGAAAAAGAAAGAGTGAGTCGGAGAATCACCATGCATTCATTCGCTAAATATTTCTGAGTCATCTTTTTTTTTTAAATAAATTTATTTATTTATTTATTTTTGGCTGTGTTGGGTCTTTGTTTCTGTGCGAGGGCTTTCTCTAGTTGCGGCAAGCGGGGGCCACTCTTCATCGCGGTGCGCGGGCCTCTCACTATCGCGGCCTCTCTTGTTGCGGAGCACAGGCTCCAGACGCGCAGGCTCAGTAGTTGTGGCGCACGGGCTTAGTTGCTCCGCGGCATGTGGGATCTTCCCAGACCGGGGCTCGAACCCGTGTCCCCCGCATTGGCAGGCAGACTCTCAACCACTGCACCACCAGGGAAGCCCTCTGATTTCATCTTTGCAGGGTCAGTCACTGTGCTGCACCCCGAGAAGACAGCCCAGCGTGAGCAAGATAGCTGCTGGGGAGGAGGCAGGGAGAAGGCATTGGGGAGGAGGGCCTCTACCTGTGCGAAAGCGCAAGGCTTGCTCCTCAGCCGCCCGGGACTTCTAGCCCGCTCCCCCTCCCAGCCTACCTTGAGCCGCAGCCATAGTCCCTGCCCTTGTGGAGCTTTCTGTCTAGATCTGGGATTGGCAAACTTTCTGCAGGGCCAGATAGTCGATATTTTTGGCTTTGCAGGCATCATCTCTGTTGCAAGTCCTTGACTCTGCCATTGTAAGGGGAAGGATGCACACAAATGGGCATCGCTGTGTTCCAATAAAACTTTATTTACAAAGACAGACTGTGGGCTGAATTTGGCCTGAGGGCATTCATCGTCTAACTCCTGGTTTAGGGGGTTCCTGATTCTTAAATTTCTCCTGGCCAGCAGCCCCACTGATTTCCTTTTGCTTAGTTACATGGGGTTGCATTTGGACAAAGGGAATTTCTACCTTTACATTCCCCACCCAAGGGCTGGCTGGGGGGCAAATGCTGATCAGAAGGTCCAACCCCCAGAGGGCAGTGGATAGAAACTTAAAGAGTTGGGCATGCTTGGTCATGGTGGCCAGCCTGGGTGCCCCCAGCCCAAGTCTGCAAGTGAGTCCTGGTCATGTGTCCACATTCAGACTGTTGCCTACAGACCGGGTCTCCCGGCTCCAGGATGGACTTTTCCAGCCCTACCATGCAGCCTCCTGCAGTCTCGGAGCCCAGAGAGATGGCCTTAGGCTGGGAATTGATCTGCAGGCTTCTTTTCCTGACTGGAGTCTCTAACACTGGGGTGGGGGGGGGTCCCTGATTTTCCTCAAGACTGGGACCCAGGATAATCAGAAAGCACAGTGTACATGTGTGCATACACCCATACACAGATCATTCCCAGAATTATTCATTCACTCCCAAAGGGAGGTGGGAAATCCTACCTCTCACACCCACATAGCGCTATCCTATGAACACAAGGCAGCTACACTGGGGTGGGGTAGGTAGTGCAATGGTTAAGGAGGTGAGCTCTGAAGCCCAGCTGCACCCCTTCGTAGCTGAGAGGCCCCAGGCAAATGGTGTCATTGGAGCCTCCATTTCTCCTCTGCAAGATAGGAATCACTGTGGCTCCCATCTTGGCATGAGGCCAAGGTGTGATTGCATGGGAAGCCCTGAAGGACCACCTGGTAGGTAGCACACATGTCAATAACAATAGCCACTATTAGCATATCATCATCACGTCATCTGATCAAAATACTCTGGGCGGTTGGATGAGAAGAAATGTGTCATTATTCCCATTCTACAGATAAAGAGGCTCTGGAGAAGTCATACACCCAGTGTAGTGGATGCTATGGTGTGCCACCCAGGCCCCAGACCGACACTCATTCCCCAGATGTTGGCAGTGGTGGCTTCTAATGGTTCCCAGCTGCAAGCCCTCCCCAGGACCTGCCAGGGGCTGAAGGCAGCCGACTCACTCAAGGTTCTGCTCCTCCCAGGGCAGCTCATATCCAATGACTGGTTGATGCAGGGAGTACAAAGGCCAAGCCCCCTTTGCCTCTATCTGGGGCACCTCTGAGAGATCAGCCCAGCTCCAGAGCTCCCCTGAGATGGGCTGGGGCCACTGTTGCAACCAAATCACAGGCCAACTTCTCCCTCTGCCCACCCTGCTTCCCTCACTTCCTCACTGGTGCTAATCCCGAGAGCACGCCCCAACAAACCACCTGCATGCCCATCTCCACCTCAGGGTCTCTTTCCAGGGAACCTTTCCTGAGACACCTAGTTAGCAAGTGGTGGAGTCCAGACCAGACCTTGAGCCCTTCCTGCCTTTCCTTTGGAGGGACTAGAAATGTGAGCCAGCTGGTAGCAAGGACGCCCAGTTGTACTTTTCTTGTTGGCCGTGAGCTTCTTTAGCTGGATGGCAACATGAGGATAATATTAGTGACACCAGCAACAGAGGCGTTTCACCACTTCTGGGCAAGCCTCGTGCAGGAGCCCCCAAACTTGGGCGTGCACCCGGATGACCTGCAGTGGGGATGGTTGCTGAAACAGAGTGCTGGACCCCATCCTTGGAGTTTAGGATTCAGTAGGTCTGGGGTGGGACTTGAGAATTTGCATTTCTAAAGGTTTCCAGGTGATGCTGATGCTGCCAGTTGAGGAAATACACTTTGAGAACCATGAGATGAGTGGATAAAGGCGTAAAGTCTAGATTCAAAGAGACCTGCATTTAGATCCTGACACCACCATTTGGGTGCTGTGTGATCTTGGACAAGTTACCTAACCTCTCTGAACCTCCATTTTATTATGGGGGAAATGGATGTGAGTGGAATCTACTCTGCAGAGTCAACTGGAAGAGCCAAAAGATCTTGAACATAAAAACACCTTTCACAGGGCAGGTGCTCAGAACATGAAATCTGTAATCATTATGTCCAAGCACTACACTAGGGCAACTGCGTATGCATAAGCTCACTATTATTTTCATCAGTGGTAGCAGATGGCCCCCTGTCTTCAACTCCCAAGGCTGCCTTGTCCTGTCTGCCTGCCTCTCACTTTGCTGGCTGGTTCTCCCCATTTTTGAGAGGCGCAAACTGAGGCGGTGCCTTGCCCAAGGTCAGAGGCAAGGGACTCAACCGTTCTCACCGTCTTTCATCCCTGTCCCCTCTCGAGACCCGGGCTGGGCTCCTCTGGCGTGAAGTCTTCCCAAACTAGGAAAGAATAAAGAGCTTTCTGTCCACACCAGAAGAAAAACAAACCCCACTGCCCTCCATTCCTCACTAAGGAAATGATGGATTTCTGTTATTGTTGTTGTTGAAATCACTACCAGGGGAAATAGATCAAGGGACATTTTGCCGGTGAGAGAGCTAGCTGTGTCACCGAGGAGAAGAATACGCATCTCCGCCACACTTATTGCCTTCCCCTTGGGACGCTGCTTCTCCTCGCCACGAACCTCAGGGTGGGGGCAGGCCTGGAGTCAGAGGGGCCAGCAGCTGGTGTTCCTGGATGAAGGAGAGCTGACGAGGCCATGGCTGGGGGCGAGGGGTGGTCTTCTGCCTTATCCATCCCTTTTCCTCTTCGGCATCCCCACTTCCCTCCCTCCTACATGTATTTATTGAGGGGGGTAAACCAGTTAAATATCTAATCTGATTTTTCCCCTTGTATAGGTGGTGATGGGGAGGGAAAAGATGGTGGTCACAGATGGGGAGGACACAGAAAATATTGTCTACAGGGGACAACTCCTCTGGAAATACATTTGTGGTCTGTTTGAAAACCAACCACACATGCCACATATTCTGGGGCCATTTTGGTTTCAAATATTCTCTATTGAGGCCACCATAAGAGACACACAATCAGAGGTCTTATGTAGAGTATCTGGAGCTTTCAGTCTAGCAGAGGAGATTAAATGGGCGCATGCATGAGTATGTGCATGCATGCATCTGTGTGTCTGTGTTTCAGTGCCTTTATTCACTAGTTCTGCTCTAGTGTAGACAGATCTACAGTGTAGAAAGATCTGCTTTGCCTATCTGTCTTTTGGCAAACCTTCAATATTTCACCAAAATCTTGGGCTGAGACCATGTGGATCTGACCTCTGTTAATATTCTCACCAGCTTCCCTTTCCTGTACCCTCAAGCCTCAAACCAAGAAGTGGAAAGAACAAGGGTTTTGCACTCTGTTTAAATGCCAGTCCACCGAATTACCCACTGTGCGACCTCGGGAAAGTTTTTTAAAACTCTGCGAGCCTCAGTGTTTTCATCCGTAAAATTGGATCACTTGGTCTACCCCTAGGGGATTAAATTAGAGGATTAAATGAGAATAATCATGTATATTAAATGCTCAAAAAATAATAATAATAAACATATAGAGAACTGTGCCAGGCATTGTTCTAGGTGTTTTCAGACGGATTAACTCATTTAATCTTTGCAAGAACTTTATAGAGAAGGTACTACTATTATCTTCATTTTACAGTTGAGGAAACTGAGGTGCAGAAAAGTAAGGCAACTTGCTTAGATCAGGCAGCTAGAAGGATGCAGAACTGGGATTCAAACCCAGGCAGCCCTGCTCCAGATCCAATGCTCTTAAACATTCCACGATTCTGTGCAGTAGATACTCAACAAAAGTTGATTCATTCCCTCCCTCTCTTTTCTTTTTCCTCCTATTGCTCTCCATTCACTGCCTGCCTCCACCAAGAGATTGAACAAACCCCAGTCCTAAATCCAGATGTTCCTGGGACCCGAAGGTTTGACCTCACGCTGACCAGCACCCAGATGCTTGACTGAGGTTATTTCTTCCCTGTTTCATCCGTCGAGTCATTTCTGGTCGTTGATATGGGACTGGCATGTTCAGATTCACCCTCAAGGATCGCCGTGGTCCCCAAACCTCTGGGAATGATGACCCTGAAAACATCATGCATCAGGCTTACACATAGCCTGTCCTGTTGCTCAAAGCATCTGGGAGAAGAGGTTCCAGGGTGTCTCCCTCATTCAAAACCTTTGCTTTGGGGAAACACTCCGTGCTCTGATCCTACTCTACTTCTTCAGGCTCTCAGCAGAGAGCTTTGCTGGCTCAGCAACCCCCTATTACACCCAGAGTGAAATGGCTTCATTGTTAAACCTCAGCAATTTCTTCTCTGGGCAAAATCGTAATCCCCGATAAATCCCCGAGGCCCCACCTCCAGCTCAACCTCGGGCCTCCACATTCCCTGCCCTGCACCTCTTGGAGGGTCGGATGTGCATGTATTGGGTGTTTATCAATATCTACTATCCAGGGAAGAATGTGTGGGAACTCTGAACCACCTTTGAGGGGGGACTTGACCATGGAGAGCAGCTTGGCAGAAAAGGAGATGTGGGCAATAATCTGAGGGAGAAGGACACTCTTCGGGGGCAGGGACCAATCCAGCCAGAGCATGGGGATGTGGGTGACGTGGCTAGATAGGTGTTCAGAGGCCCTCGCAGGTCAGCCCAACATGTTTGTACTTGACCTGATGGGCAGCAAGGAAGTGTTGAAGGGTCTGAACAGATGTAAAGGACTTGGCTTCCTGATGGTGAAAGAGTGTGGCATGTGCCTGTCTTGGTTTGGATATTGACCAGGGTTCTTGGCCTCCCCCAATCAACAGAAATTGACTAGAGTCCAGACAAGAAATTCAGGCAAGGCTTTATTTGGGCCACTGCGGCCGCAGGAGGGAGCGAAACAAATAACCCTTGTTTGCTCCCCAAGGGGGAGGCGAGCTGGTTCCTTATATGGGAGTCACATGGAAAATGCTATATACGCTATTCTCAATAGCCAAGACATAGTAAAGGCTCTGTTGAGTCCTGCAAGAAAGAAACTGATTTCCTTTGTTGTACCCAGGGGTGCCAAAAGTATTTGACATATTTATCCTCCAAGGTTCAAATCCAGCCCAGCAAAACTGGGCCAAGCAGGTGACTGGAATCTCAACCCTTATGAGCTGGAGGAAGGTCACACACAGCTCTGTCCAATCCAACTTTCCGCAGGGACGGAAGTGCTCTTTATCTGGGCTTCCCAATATGGTAGCCACATGGAGCTCTTGGGCACTTAGAATGTGGCTAGTGCAATGGAGGAACTACATTGTTTTCATTTTAACTAATTTAACTTTAAACAACCACACGCGGTTAGTTACTTCCCTTATTGGGCAGCATAGCTTTACTACCTAATTTTTGCCCAATATCTGGGTTTTCTGTTGACATTGGACCAACTGGGCATGGCGATTGGCATGAATGAGCCCTCCGTAAATCACCATCTCCCTCCGTTTTGTGAGCACTTACTGTATGCCAGCACCACAGCAATAGCTTGATTTAATCCTCCAGCAACCCAGGGCGGTAGGTACTCTGGTTATTAAATCCACGTTCCAGATAACAAACGGAAACATGGGAGTATTAAGTGACATGTTCAAGCTCCCACAGCTAAAAAGAGATGGACCCAGGATGTGGGCCGGGGTCCGCCTGACTCTTAATCCCTGTAGGTGTTTTTATGCCCAGACTGGCTTCTAGAACAAGCCCAGAACCAGCCCCAAGATCCAGCAGTGAGACCCTTACACCTCTCCTTCCTCCAAGGGGCACATCCAGGCTAAGGAGACATTTGTCCCCCCGTTAAATGCCAGCTGGCCGTGTGGGGAGCAATGGACTGGACCTTGAGGACGAGGGAGGTCAGGAGCTGCAGAAGTCAAGGGGGTCCCCGGGGGGAAGCTCCCCATCCATTGCAGGGCAGCAGGCGAGTAAACAGCTCCCCACAACACGGCGAGATAAGAGCCCAGACGACAACCTCCTGGTCCCCCTTCCATCACCTCTGCCCGGCCCAGCCCAGCCCCCAGCCTCACAAAGCAGCCCCGGAGGAGGCCCCGCCCGCCCGGTCCCCTCCCCCCCCATCCCTCCCCAACGGCGGCTGGGGCGTGTTGTGCCCCGCAAGCCAGGGTACGTGATCTCATACCTTTCATCCCTTGCCGAGTTCAGATAAATCTCCCCCCTCCTCTCCCTCTACAGCTGAAAGTCGTCAGGTCTAGCTAGGGTTTCTCCCACTTATGCAGCTCATGAATATTTAACAGCATCTGCCGTGGAGGCGATAAAGCCCTACCAATCCTTGACAAATATGGCCTAATCTTTTCAATTTCGGGGTGCAAATATGCCTTCTGAGTCCTGTTTGTCACCTAGATTAATGGCCCAGGGTCCCATAATCCTTTGGTGCTAATTCAAGTGGTGGCTGGTTGGCGTGTGCCTGCCAGGGGGATGCTGGGATATACACACGCACGCACACACATACACGAAGGAGTGATTAGTCATGTGAGGATTACTTGTAGCATGTGTGTGAATGTGCCTCGTGTGTGTGGCTTGTGTGTGTGTATATATGTACATATAGCCTATTGTCTTTGTGTATCACAACTCTGTTTACAAGTATTTGGGTGTATGTTTCCAGGGGGAGTTGTGTCTGTGCCTGAGTGTGTATTCTGTTTATATGAGTGTGTATGTGTGCGTGAGTATATGCAGGGGATACTGGATATATGCCTGTGTATCTGTGGGTGGGGAAATGTTGCACATAAATCAGCTGAGCTTCTGATCTGATCTTTTTCCCCTTGTATGGGTGGTAATGGGGAGGGAATAGATGGTGGTCATAGGTGGGGAGGCCACAAGAAATTATTGTCTACAGGAGACAATATGTTTGTGGTCTGTTTGAAAAGCAACCATGCATGCCACATATTCTGGGGCCATTTTGGTTTCAAATGTTCTCTATTGCTGCCCCCACAAAAGACACAAAATCAGATGTCTATATAGAGTATCTGGAGCTTACAGTCTAGCAGAAGAGATTAAATGGGCGTGTGTGTGTGTGTTTCAGTGCCTTTATACACTAGTTCTTCTCTAGTGTAGACAGAAATCCACAGTGGATTATCTCCTTTGCTCTCTCCCTCTCTCTCTCTCTGTCTCTCTGTCTCTGCCAACCTTCAACATTTCAGCAAAAGGTTGAACTGAGTCCATATGGATCTGGCCTCTATTGATATTCTCATCTTCTCAGTTTGCTTCTCTTCCAGGCCTCTTCTCAGCCCAGCAGGAGCTGGGGAAGGGAGAGGTGTGAGATCCCTCCCTATGACCCAGTTGAGCCACCAGGAAAGACCCAACTCCATCCTTTTCCCCTCTCCTCCCATCACTAGCAACTGCACTGCTCACCTGGGAGGGAACTGAGGCAGGGTAGTAGCAGCGTGGCAGGTGGAGAGAGGCAGCGCAGTCCAAGATGGGGCTGGGAAGGAGGGAGTGAAATGCAAGGAGCAAAGAGCTTGGACCAAAACTGGGGACCAATGCAGGATGTCCACCCTCACAGCGTGAGATGATGCCATCATGTCAACAAACCTGTGTTCAAACGTCAGACAAAACGCCCCCATCCCCCCAGGGAAGAAGCAGGTGTCTTCCGTTCATTCCTTGAACAAATATTTCTCTAACACCAACTACGTGTGCGTCTGTGTGCAACGCAGGTGGATATCCATGGTGTTTGGACCTGGCTTTGTTCTGCGCTGAGGACACTGACCTAGAGAATAGGGTCCATCACCCTTGAATGGGGAAGAGAGCCTGGTACCCTGAGACCTGAAATACAGCGTGCTAAGCTGTGGCGAGAAAAGTGGGGAATAAGATGGGAGCTCCCAGCATTTAGCAGCAATGGCAAGACTGAGTATATATTTTTGCAAAAGAAGAGAGCTTCGTGGACAAAGCTCTCTTTATCAACCCCACCAAAACGTACCCCAGAAGGAACGAGACATAGGAAGTATGTTCAGTGGTCAGCAGTGTTGGGGCTGGAGTCAGATGGGGCCACTTTGTTGGTGGTTTTTAACATCTTTATTGGAGTATAATTGCTTTACAATGGTGTGTTAGTTGCCGCTGTATAACAAAGTGAATCAGCTATACATATACATATATCCCCATATCTCCTCCCTCTTGCATCTCCCTCCCTCCCACCCTCCCTATCTCACCCCTCTAGGTGGTCACAAAGCACCGAGCTGATCTCCCTGTGCTATGCGCTGCTTCCCACTAGCTATCTATTTTACATTTGGTAGCGTATATATGTCCATGCCACTCTCTCACTTCGTCCCAGCTTCCCCTTCCCCCTCCCCATGTCCTCAAGTCCATTCTCTACGTCTGCGTCTTTATTCCTGTCCTGGATGGGGCCACTTTGAATCCTTTGCTCAGACACTCATAAGTTATGTGACCTTGAGCAAGTCATTGCTCTTTCTACAGATAAGTTTCCTCAGATGTAAACAGGGTTAATAAGTAGCACTGTTACTCTCTGGGGCATGTGGTGAGGATCACGTACCTGGCACATGGTATGTGCTCATGAAAGTGTGTTGTTGTTGTTGTTGTTATTATTATCTGCAGGCCCTGCTGTTGATGATCCCACCCCAACTTCACTCTCTCCTCCCTCGACGCTAGAAAAACTCCAAGAGTCAGTGCTGGCTTAAGGGGCTCGAGCCACAAACGTCCTTCCTGTGTCCTAGCCAGTAGGGAAAATAAACTATTTCAAGACCCTTCTCCCACTTGCAAGGAAAATTTGAATCGGGAAGTCCCCAAGCCTTTCCAGCCACCGGTATCTCCACCCTCTGGGGACTTGTATGTGCGGTGGCCCCTCTTGGATTACATGTATATCCATTAACACTTTTCCAGGACAGTGAATTCCTGATCTGAACCCTCAGCACATAGTAGGTGCTCAGAAACTATAGGTTTGGTTGATTTGTAGCGGACTTTACACTTTCCCAAACCCTTTCCTGCCTGTTTCCCCATTTGGTCGTCACCAAAACTCAACGGGGGCAGAGAACGAGGAGAGAAGGCCTTATGGAGCTGATGAGGAATGTCAGTCAGGATCATAAAACAAGTGAATGACCAAACCAGGCCTGGGGTCTGGATTTGCCAACTCCCAGGCCACTGGCTGAAGGACATAAACAGATGATCCCAGCGAAGAATAAACAAATGACCTGGCATGTGGTCTGTGGGCAATGGTTTCTCAATCTTGGGACATCTGGGCCCAGCTAATTTTTTGTTGGGAAGGCTAGCCTGTGAATTGTAGGATGTCTAACAGCATCTCTGGGCTCTACTCACTAGCTTCCAGTAGCCTCTTCATTTTGGAGACAACCAAAAATGTCTCCAGACATTGTCAACCATCCCCTGGGTCCAAAATTGTCCCCGGCTGAGAACCACTGTGCAGCCTTACTAATCATCAAATAAGGGCAAATTAAAACTTTGAAATGCCATTTACAACCCTTACACTGTTTTTCAAAACCTCAATGGCCAATGCTTGCAATGTTGCTGGTAAATGGTGCAAGCATCCCAAGATGGTTCAAATAAAAAGATTTTAATGGAAGGACTGCTTATGGAGATGTAAGGAGAATTGAGAGAACCCACCAGAAAGGTTGAGGGACCCAGAGGCTGGCAACAGTGGGGAGCTGTCCCCCAGCCCTAGTGCTGAAGGGGGAGGAAACAATGCTAGGAAAGCACATTGAGGGTTTGAGGAGGGACCATAGTAGTTGTAGTCTGGAGGGACAACAATGGTCCAAGACAGTGTAGAAGCCGGGAGGGAGCCAGGAAGAAATACCCCAACCTTTCTCTCCTCCCACTTCCAGTCTTCTGCTGGAGCCTTCCATTGGCCGAGCCCTATGTAAGCCCAAAAAACAAGAGAGCCCGGGAAGTATATTCAGCTTCACAGGGTACAGAGCAGGGCAGAGGAAGATGGAGAATGAATGTGTCAACAGGGAATAATCAGCACCCTGCTCAGTGCATTAAACCCTTCCTTGCAAATTTATTCTAAGGGAAACAATTCCTTGGAAGCCAAAAGACGGATGTATGAAGATGTTCATGCAGTGTTATCTATAATTCTCCAAATGTGCTCCTAATCCAGTGTTCTTCCTACTACAAAATACCCTCCTGGGACATCCCTGCTCCAGAAAGAGGCTCCATCACTTGTCCCACCGGCTCCTAGGAATTCTGAGACCTGGAAGGGGAGTGGAGAGTTATTTAATTTTTATTGCAATGCTTTGCATCTGGGATGTTTTCCCAAGACTGCTGCATGGAGATGAAGGCCATTTGTGCTTTCAGAGGGCTGGGAAACTTTCCGAGGCATGATTTCCTGACCACAAGGGGCATACCACTTACAATAACTGAGTTGGTTCTTCAGGCCCACGTCGCATGCACTGTCTCTCTGTGCCTCATCCTGGCCTTGGGAGGCTTGTTATTATGCCTGCCTTGTGCATGAGGGAGTGAGGCTCAGACAGGTGAAAGCACAGCGCAAGGACACACAAGGATGGCCCAATCCTGGGGGGGCATCTGCTGGGAGCCTCCTGCTCCCCCACCTCACACGAGCACTTCCCTCCCACCACCACCTTGATCTAGCATTTGCAGGGGGCCATCTAGTAGAGGTGGGACCAGCGGTGATCAAGAAAACAAAAAAATTAAGGAGCTGGCGGCTCTCAGCCTCCTTGCCTCCTGCCTCTCAGCCCCTCCCTCAAGCTCCCTCCTGCCTGTCTTCCCTGATGGAATTCTCCCCTGACAGTCTTTAAGTTCCCTTGCATCCTTCCTGGTCTTCTTTCTCCCCTGTCCCGTCCTCACCCCTGATCCACTCTCCTGGTCCTCTTTGGGGCACTGGGGCACCTCTACCTTCTCTCTCACCCCTTCCTCCATCATCACACACCTCTGCCCCCCTTCCTCATTTCTTTCTCACCTCCTTTCTTCATCAGCCTCTCTCCCCCTGGGGCCCTGTCTTCCTTCTCTCTCCTCTTTTCTCCCCTTTTCCTCTCTGCCATCCTCCTCCTCCCTCTCCGCCCCCACCCCATCCATCTTCCCCTCTTCCTCTCCCCGCCAACCCCGGCCTCCCTTGCTTCCTGACAGAGAGCGGTTGGAGGAAGATGGATGGAAATGACACGCTGGCTCTGGCGTGACTGCCACCCGGTGATGCATTGGGAGCCGTCGCCGGCTTTCTGCGGGAGTCACACAGATGAGACGGTGACCCCTTGCCGCGCGGGGTCAAGGACACAAGAAGGGCAGAGGGCTGGAGCCTGAGAAGGGAAGCTGGGCCAGCGTGGGCTGGTGGGCCCTCTCCTCTCTCTCTGGGCCTCCTCTTCCCAGGGCCCAGAAGGGCACAAAGGGCCCAGTCGGTCCCCTCTGTGGTCTATGTCCCTAGGATGAGTACAACAGTATAGAGGGAAAGCCAGGGGCACGTGCGCTAGGCACAGCCTTAGGCAAGGAATCCAAACTTTCTGTGCCTCAGTTTCTTCATTTGTGAAATGGGAACAATAGCCGCCCACCTCACCGGGTTGTTGGAAGGATTAAATGAGTTAATCCACGTGCAGAACTTAGCCCCGCATGCCTGGTACTAGGTGAGCAACCAGTGTGTGTAGTTACGAACCGAACCACTGTGACTGAATGTTGTCTGCAGACGGACAGCACGTGGCTGAACATTACAGAAGAAGCGCACGGCTCAGTGCCCAGGACAGAGGGATAGTGAGCACTCCCATGGCCCGTGGGCTCGCACGTGCCAGGCCGTGTCCTACGCCCCCTCTGAGTACAGCCCAGGCAACCCCTTCAGTGACCCTATGACACGGGTGTTCTTATTCCCATTATACAGAGAAGGCCACTGAGGCCCAGAGTAGTTCATTATGTTATGTGCTAATGAGACGACTCCTCCACAGGGGATATTTTAAGGCATAAAATGGGACATCTGCTTCCCCGGTCATCTGCTGACACCAGCTCTGCGTGCAAAATCTGTGCCCCGAGATACACACTTCCATGAGTCACCTGTGGAATCTGGATAAAAAACGTTTGTCGAATGTCTGGGGTCTGGGCTGCTTTGGTCTCCTGGGCATCCTGTCTCATGACGTAGCCAAGCCCCCTGGCACCTGGCAAAGGGCTTGATTTAAAGAACTCAATCTATTGCCTGCCAGATACTCCTGAAAAGGGACCTGGGTAGACACAACTCGAGATTTCTTGGGGCAAACAGAGTGAGGAGAAAGAACCCAGCCAACGACATAGCCCAATCTCTGGGCCCCAAACTGTCTTCCTGGAAAAAGTAGCTGATGACCTCTCAGAGTAGATCCCACCACAAAATAAGCATGCACAGGAGCTCTGCCTGTGGACAAGACCCGATCTGAACTCTCAGAAAGTAATCAGGGTGTGGGATTATAGGGGAATATTTTTCTCTTGCCTTTTGCCTGCTGGCCCAGTTAATGTGCTGCTTGTGAAATTAGAGACCATTTGGAGTAAAGGGGAAAACCTTGGGCTTTGACGTCAGACAGACTGCCTTTTACTAGCCATGGAACTTGCTCAGTCACTGAAATCTCTGAGCCTCAGTTTCCTCATCTGCAAAATGGGGATAATAATAATACCTACCTGGTGAGGTGTGTGAGAATTTAATTCACTCATTCATTCATTCGTTCATGCATTCAGCAAATATTTATTGAGCATCTACTATGTGCCAGGCACTGTTCTAGGCACTGAGGATACAGCAATGAACAAATTGTCAGAAATCCCTGCCCTTCTGGAGCTAACAAGCTAATGGGAGGAGACAGACAAGAACGTGCACACACGCACGTGCATACACACACACACATGCATACACACACACACACACACACACACACACACACACACACACACACACACTGCCAGTTCATGTGGTTCCTTCCCCCGCCTCTGGTCCGGGCTTTCCTAAGCCACCCAGAAAGAGTCAGCTAAGTTCCCAAAGGTTCCCAGGGAGGAGGAAGCCCACACCCCTTCATGACCCCCCCGCTCACCCTCCACTCTCCTCAGGTGCTCATCCCTCCTTATTAAGCACCTAGTGTATGCCGGGCACAGCTCTACGTGAAAAACTTCATGAGGGTAAGACGGCTCCTGCTCTCTGGGAGGTTGCCTGCTCATTTCACTGCCCTGTCTCCCTTTGAATTGAACGCATTTCCTTTCTCCTTTCTCCTTCCCATCTCTTGAGACCTAAAGCTGGCCTCTTCCAAAAATCCCTGAGACCACCTCTTCTGAGCTCCTGTACCTTTAAGAATCAAACAAGGTGACGCTCATCATTTTGAGGTCTCCTCTGAAGTGCTCTTATTTGCTACTATCAATATTCTCTTCGCATCCAGATTGTAGGTTTGTGGGCGGTTGTGGCTGATTACTTCATTGGCCCTAATTCTTCATACTGCCCTCTATCCACACTTTTGTCATTGGACTTTGCAGTTTCTCTCTCTAAAAAGGAGTCTGTATCTTTGTCCCCTGAACCTGGGCTCAGCCACGTGACTCGCGGTGGTTAACAGAAGGCAGCAGAAGTGATGGTGTGCCAGGTCTAAGCATGAACCTTAAGTAGACTTGCATGTTTCCACATGCTTTCTTGTAAGCCAGTCATCACCATGAGGAGGACATGCCCACTGGTCCAAGGAAGAAGTTGAGAGACCTGTGGGCATGGCTGCTCTAGCTAAGGTGTCCCAGCCAAACCCAACCTAGTGTTGACCCTTTAAGTTAACCAACCCTTAGCAACATGAGCAAGCCCAGCTGGGATGAGCTAAACTCAGCCAACCCTCAGGGAAGTGAAATATAATAAGTGACTGTTATGAAGCCATTGCACTTTAGGGGACTTTGTTATGCAGCATCAGCTGACTGATACAGTGGTCCAGGAAAGGGTATGGGCTTTGGAGTCCTCAGACTCTAATTGAAGCCCTGCCACAGACTCACTCTGTGAACTTATGCAAATTATTTAACTCTCTGGGTCTCATTGTCCTCATCTGTAAATTAGACATAATAATACCTGCCTCATTGGGTTGTCATGACAACCGCATGGAGAGTAAATCTCCTGGATCTAAGTAGGTACCACTGGATGGTGGCTGTTATTATTATTATCATCAGAGTTATTTGTAAGGCCTAGGATGGGATTTGCTTTTCTCTCCAGATGACAAGGAGCTTTGCTTCTCCATGTTCAGTAAATATTCATTAGTCAGTTCAGAAGAGTTGCCCTTGTGCTAGGATCTATGACATGATGGAAAAGCAATTGGATCAAGTTAGAAACCTGGGTTTGAATCCCAGCTCTGCCACTTCAAAACTAGCCTCTTCCAAAAATCCTACCATGTGACCCAGGCAAGGGACTTAACTTCTAAGAGCCTCAAGTTCTCCATCTGTGAAATGGGAATGATTGGACCCACTGGGTTCCCTGGTGTCCCCTTGATGACCCTGTAAAGGACAGATTGCCTGGCACGGCCCACCACCAGCTAGATCTTCCCTTCCTTCTCCAGGAGCAGCAAAAGGCTTCAGGGCTGAAGCCCTTTAGGTACCACCGCCCCCAGTTTTGGAGAGCTGCTTCCTCTCCTCGCTGGGCTCTGGAGTCAGACTACCTGATTTAACCCACAGCTCCTCCCTGTGCATCCTTGAGCAAACAATTTTGAACACCTCTAAGACTCAGTTTTGCTGTCTGTAAAATGGAGACTATAAAATAAATCTGTAAGGTTTTTGTAAGGTTTTCTTTGATGTGCCAAACCCAAAAAGCACGCTGAATAAGGATGGGCCGGGGGAGATAGAGAAGGAGGGAGGGAGGGATGGAGAGCAAGAGAAGAATTAAAGCATAGAAGGGAGGGAGGAAGGAAGATTACACACCTCGGGGCCCCCCAGGATGCTTGTCCTCAAATTTCTGCTCTTTGGATGACAGACTTCTCATCGTTCAGCTCTCAGCCCCATGTCATATCCTCAGAGGGGCTGTCCTTTAGTCCCCTGATCTCAAGTAGCCCCTCAGACATTCTTTCCCATCTTCTGCTTTATATCCTTCAGAGAAACCATAACAGTCAAAAAACTGACTTGTTCATTCATTTCATTGTTTACTGAGTGTCTCTCCCACAAGACTCGATGCCCCGCGAGGAGAGGGACAGTGTCTGTCTTGCTCCCAGCTGTACCCGCTGCACCCAGCCCAGCACATGGCACACAGTAAGGGCTCAGTAAATATCTGTTGAGTGAATAATAAAAAGAACACACAGAGGCTGAGATGCCTGAGCCGCAAGTCTCCGCTCACAGCCCCGTCTATCCCGGGCTTCATTCCCATGTGCCTCCTTCTTAAGGCAGCACTGCCAAACCCAGCTGCCTCTCGGAAGGGTCTCTGGCTGTCTTGTTTCCTAATCAGTCACCTCATCTCCCCTCCACACCGGTGTCACACTTGTTAGAAAAGCCAGGAGTCCCCACAGTCGTGTTTACCGCCGATTTGAAATTATCTATCACTCAGGCTGAACTCCTTCGCCTGCCCATCAATCTTATCACCTGTGGAAGGAGCTGGCCTGGGGGGGCCGCTCCCCCCGCTCTCTTTGTCTCCTGCAGGCATCAATTTTCCTCACTCCTGGCTCACAAACCCCTCCTGGACGGAGCTCCCTGCCCCCTTCCTCTGCATTGATGGATGTTTCTGGATGGATGGGCGCCCCCCCAGCCTCCCGCCTTCCTTGCATCCCTACAGCAGTGGCCCCCATCACCTGCGCCCACCCCAGCTGGACCCAATCTGAGGGCAGGGTCCCCAGAGCGTCCCCCTGGAGATCAGGGATAGAGTGTGTCTGGTTTCAGGCTCAGGGGAACCTCACTGCAGGCAATCTCTCCCATCCCCTGCCTCCTGGGAGCAGTGGTTCTGGATTTCCTGTCTGCAGGAGAAGCCCTCGCCCCCCAAAAAAGGGGGAAGCTACACTTCCCGGGTGCCTACTGTGTTCCAAACACTTCAAATGCATTATCTGATTTCATTTTCACCACAGCCTTGTGAAGCAGGAGCTGTTATAATTACTTCCATTTTATAGCTGAAAACACTGAGGCTCAGAGGTAAACCGACCTGCCTATAAAGTAACCCAGCAAGAAGGTGGCGAGTAGGGCTCTGAATAAAGGTCTCGCTGACTCCCAGATCCACGTTGTCACCACCATCTCAACAAGGAAGTTCTCTGTGTTAAAACCTCAAACCTTCTGGCTACATTCATATGCCCATTTCCCTTAGTTCTGAGTCAGAAAAGAATTTTTTTTTTTTTAATCAGTAAAGACCAGTAGTTCCCAACCAGGGGCGATGTTGACCCTCCCAGGGGACATTTGACAATGTCAGGAGACATCTTTGGTCGCCAGTACTGGAGAGGGACGCCACAGGCATCCAGTGTGCAGAGGCCAGATGCTGCCCCCACGACAAGGAATTATCCCACCTGAAATGTCGATAGTGCCAAAGTTGAGAAACTCTGCTCTAGACCGGCCTTGCCGATGACCTCTGTGATGATGGAAATGCTCTAGATCTGTGCTGTCCAAAAGGGCGGCCACTGAGCCCTCGAGGTGTCTAGGGCAACTAAGGAACCGGACTTTAAATTTTGTTTAATTTTAATTAATGTAAAAGTAAACAGCCACAGGTGGCTAGAGGCTTTACACCATTTTTTGCTAGATTGATCCTTTCTATCCTTAAAAATGCTTCTCAAGAGCTGGATTGAGAAGTGAAGGAAAAGAGAACACAGAACATGAGACCCCTGAGAGCACAGATATGTCTGCCGGTGACTTGTCACTCCTGAGAAAGAAAGAGCGAGACAGAGAGAAAGGCAAGGAAGAGAGGACTGACAAAGGCGATGACATTAACCTACAGGCACACAATGGCGCCTAGACGTCCAACCTTGCAAAAGTGCTTAGCTGTTCTGAGCCTCAGTGTGCCAGTCTGTAAAATGGGATAACTGTACCTAACTCATGGCTGTTCTGTGGTGTATGGGTTGAACTTACAATAACAGTCCCTAGAATCTATCATCTCATCTCATTGTCACCACAACCCTCTTAAGCAGAGGGGGCAGGGATTAGCCAACCCAACGGGGGCTGAGGCAACTGAGAGCCACAGACGTGCAGCGGCTCGTCAAAGGGCACACAGCCCATGGGCTCTACTACATACAAGCTGTGTGACCTGGCCCATCCCTGAGCCTCTCTGAGACCTCAATTTGCTTACCTGCAAATTGGGGATAATCAAAATGTCTACCTTGTGATAATTAAATGAAATAATACAACACAGGCAAAATGCCTGTCAGGGTGTAAGCACTCAAAATTAGCCACTTTTATTTTTACTTAACAAGCACCTGTGTGGCACCTATTCTGTGCCAGGCACTTTTCAAAGTGCTCTACTCATTTTCCACACACTAACTCATCCGACCCCATAACAGCCCTATGAGATAGTATATCAGTCAGGATCTGACTAGGAAAACAGACACCACTTTAAGAATAAACCCAGAGGGAAGTTAAGGCAAGAAATTGATTACCAGCCAGTGCTTGGCCTCCACTTAGGCTGGAGGGACAGAGGGAGTGAAGGGATGTTTCCAGAGCCCAGCGGCCAAGAGGCTCCTGACAGAAGCTGGACCCACAGCTGGGGGCCCAACGGGAAAGGCAGCTGCTAGCAGAGAAGCTCCCAAGGCAGGGAGAGAGAGGGAGAAATAACCTGGCTTCTCCCTTCCCCTCTACTCCCATGGGCTGAACCCAGCTGACACAGAAGAGCCTGAGCTGGGCTGCCCGTGGGAATAACATGGAAGCGGGTGGTCAAGGAGATCAGGGATGGGATCTGAAGCCCAAGACTGGCACAGTAGGGACTGTTACTGACCCCACTACACAAAAGAGGACCCTGAGATGCAGGAAGATTAACCAACTTGCCTGAGGTCACACAGGCTCCCCTTAACCCAATTCCAGTCTGTGCCCAGAACCCCTACGCTATGGCACCTCCCATACGATGGTTCAAGAGTCGTTTAGGGTTTTTTTTGTTTGTTTTATTTCTTCTTATTATTATTATTTACTTTTTGGGGGGCTGCGTTGGGTATTCGTTGCCGGGCACGGGTTTTCTCTAGTTGCAGTGAGCAGGGGCTACTCTTCGTTGCGGTGCACGGGCTTCTCATTGTGGTGGCTTCCCTTGTTGTGGAGCACGGACTTCAGGCACGCGGGCTTCAGTAGTTGTGGCTCGTGGGCTCTAGAGCGCAGGCTCAGCAGTTGTGGTGCATGGGCTTAGTTGCTCCGCGGCATGTGGGATCTTCCCGGAGCAGGGGTCGAACCCATGTCCCCTGCATTGGCAGGCAGATTCTTAACCACTGCACCACCAGGCAAGTCTCTAGGGTTTGTTTTTTTTAATGTGGTATATTGTACAGTTATACAATATTATATACGTTCCAGGTGTACAACATAGTGATTCACAATTTTTTAATACTTGTGCAATTTATGATATGTGAATTAGAGCTCAATTTTTTAAAGATTCTTTCTCTTTTTAATTTTTTTAGATCCTTTCTCTTTTTACATTTTTAAAATTTTGGGACTCCCCTGGCGGTCCAGTGGTTGAGACTCTGCACTTCCATTGCAGGGGGCAAGGGTTCCATCCTTGGGTGAGGAACTAAGATCCTGCAGTCAGGGTGATGCGGCCAAAAAAAAAACATGTTTACAATTTTTACTTTTTTATTGAAGTATAGTTGCTGTACAATATTATATAAGTTACAGACGTAAACATAGTGATTCACAATGTTTAAAGGTTATGTTCCATTTATCGTTATTATAAAATATTGGCTATATTCCCTGTACTGTACAATATATCCTTGTAGCCTATTTATTTTATACAGAGTAGTTTGTGCCTCTTCATCCTCTACCGCTATCTTGTCCCTCCCCCCAGCCTTCTCCCCACTGGGAACCACTGGTTTGTGGGTTTTTTTAAAGGTGCCATTGGTATGACACCAAAGTGACCAGACCCTGACTTCTGAGTGACAGGGTGGGATGCCCAGCTTGAGAGAGAAAACAGGCGCCGGGCCTGAAGGCAGGCGGAGGGGCTGGGGTTTGACCTGGAGGAGGGCGGCCCTGGAGCGACCGGGAGAGGAGACAGCCGCCTTCTCCAGCCAGAACCGCATTAGCAGCGATTTCCTGAGGTGACAGGAACGGGAGTCACCGGCACGAATGTTGCCCGTTTGTAATCGCAAAGCAAGCATTTTTCCACCCCTTAATGGGGGACCCAACCAATCTGTGAGGCACCCTATTTCTCTTTGTCTTTCCCCTGCCAAGTCAGCAGGCTGACTGATCTCCCTCCGGTGATTAATTTTCCCCTTGACACCCTGGGGAATGAGACATTTGTCCCAAGGGTAGAGAGACAAAGAGGCCGGGCCCAAGTGCGGGCAGGCAGCAGAGCGTCACGGGCCTGGCCCACCGTCCCGGGCCCCCGGCTCCTGGGAAGCCTGGGAGGAGGGCAGGCCGGCTGGAGAGCAGGGTTTACAGGGTTAGGGGGCCGCGGGGAAAGGTTGCCCAGCCTAGGGGTTAGCAAAAGGGAAGAGCCAAGGCAGAATGGAAGGCCCGGGAGCGCAGATCAGTGGACGCACAAAACCCACTGGGGGAGGAAATGGGATTCTCACTGGACCCAACTCAGACCAGGAGATAACAGCTCCACTGGCTAGTCTACTTCCTGAATTGCTAAGACTCTGGATCAAACCAATTAGAAAAACAGTCTAGGTGTGGTCATGGGACAGGGAATATGTAGAACATATATTATCTCTGGGTGTCACCTCTTCCTCTTTTGGAGCCTAGTGGTGGCAGGCACAGTCCTTAAGAGCCAGACTCCCTGGGCGCAAGCCCTGCCTTGGCCATTTGCTAGCTATGAGATTTGAAGCAAGTTGCTTAACCTCGCTGAGCCTCAGTTTCCTCATCTGAGAAATGGGCTAATAGTTTTACTTACCTCATAGGGTTGTTGAGAAGTCCTTGGTCCTAAGGTCCATCTAAAACCTTAGAAACATGTCCAGCACATAGTGGGTGCTATATAAGTGTTAGCCATTTACTCTTTATCTTTATGAGGTCTTTACTCTTTACCGTATGATATAGTGAGAATCTCTCAAGCTTGAATCCTTTCCAAATGCCCCAAGCATGACTCTTGTCAGACACGAGTAGCACTCCTAACATCATTTACTTCATATGTTTATTTAAATTAATTCCGTTTTTACCTAAATTTAGTTTAGAAGAAAACTTTTTATCCTGACCTTAGTGGGAAACCGCTTAAATGTCATAATCAGAAGCTCACCGGACAAATAAATACCGCAAGAAGGAAACATTATTATTAAATTCTAGCTAGTTCCTGCTATCTGCTGAAGGATCCGTGTCTGGGTCAACTCTCTCTTGTTAGAAATGGAGATTAGCTAGTGCTGGGCGGTGTTACAGACAAAGCAGTACCTAGCTGAGACTTCCACCTTGATGGAATTGAAAGGATGGAAAAGGGAATCACTTTCTCACCATGAGATTCAGCGTCAGATAGTGTCCTGCACACACAGCAGTAAAAACCCTCTCCTGGAGCCCCCAGGTGTCACATCGCACCCTGTGGACCATGCCATTCTGGGGATATTCCAGCTCTGACTTCTGGTCAGTTGGTACCTCTGGGTTTTGGGATGACTGAAACTAGCTTGCTGCTGAGGCTGAGAAGCAATGGTTTTCCCAAACAGGTTGGTGGGATCTGAATAGTCGACCAAGGACTAACTAGGGTGTGAGTTAGGCAGAACCCCACTTCCTGTAGGCTTCCATCTTGGTTTTTTAAAATCAAACAAAGCCACGGATGTGGTGTTTCCTGCTGTCCTTTTCTACCCATTGAATGAGCGGCCACTGAAATCAAGAACCCTGCACATCGCCCTTAACCAGTTCGTGTTGAAAGAAGAAGGTGCTTTGGGGGCCACTGACTGGTTAAGGCTCCAATAGGATCGCGAGGAGGAAATGAGAGTTGGTACCCTGATGCTCCAGGATTTATGGGAGAGAAGGGAAGCCATGAGGCAGGAGGGTAAATGGAGAGGGATCCAGCACTGATTTCTATGTTCTCTTTCTTACCTCCATCATCTCCCCACTCCTCCATCCAAGCACCTTGGAGGGGAATCATGCCATTTACCACTGGATTCCCTCAGGAAATGTACTTGAGATCGGTAAGGTTCAACAGGGGCTGTGAAACTCTCATAGGAAATCCAGTAACAAATCTTTATTGAGCACCTACTATGTGCCTTGTTGAACTCATCTTTGAGCTCTCCCTCTGAGCCTGGCATGTAGATAGTTGAATGTTTGTTGAAGGAATAAATAAATGAATGGCTGACTGAAATGAATTGATTGGATGGATGGATGGATAGGTGGATGGATGGATGGATAAATGAATGGAAAGGCTGAAGGATAGAGGAAAGGAAAGAAGGGGAGATTACAAAAGACTGGTAGAGGATTTATGAAAGGAAGAGGAAGAAAGGAAAGAAGAAAAAAAGGAAGGGAGGGAGAGAGGAAGGAAGGAGGATGGGTTGATGGATGGATTGATGAATAGATGGATAGATATTTGGGTGGACGATTAATTTTTTAAAAAGATGATGGGTGTATAGAAGAATAGATACATGAATGGAAGGAAGGAAGAAGGAAGGAAGGAAGGGAGGAAAGAGAGAGATAGAGAAGGATGCCGGGCAGTAAGCTAGCTGCCAGGAGGTTCAAATATATTCAAGGAGATGCTGATAGCTGAGAGGTTGTCTAGGAAGGACACTGTGAGAGGGGAGAATCCAGCACACAGGATTAGAACACAGAACTTATTTTAAGTTTCCCCTAGCAAGGACCGTCCACCCCAGATGGACCTATCTCCTGCTGTCACATGCAGTGTGACTTTCCCACCACTGTGTCCTTGCTCACGTGGTTCCTCTCACCTAGAATACCCTCCCTGCCCCCTACCCGTCCAATCTAATCCATCCTCTGGCTTGATTCAAGGTCACCTCCATCAGGTGACACCAAATTGCCTCCCAGTTCTGGCTGTAGGATTCCGGGGAATATAAGGTGAGCTCATTTGTGTTCTAAATGGGAGCATGTACTTGAAAAGTGCTTTGCAGTCTGAAAATAACACTCAAAGGCTGGCAAATGAGAAGGGAGGCGTTATGGTTACTGTGATTTGTGTTATAACATCAAAGTTTACTGGGTGCTCATGATGTACTATGTATTGTACTAAGCTCCTCCGAATGCTGCCTGTGAGTGAATCTTCACAACAGCCTTACCATCTCCAATTTATAGATGAGAAAAGAAAGCTCAGAAAGGTTAAGTAACTTGCTGGAGGTTGCACAGCTGCCTAGTGGCAGGGCTGGGACTGGAATGCAGGAACCTGGTTCACTCTAAAACTTCTGTGTCCTGTTAGCCCTGCCTTCCTCAACTAGACTGCGGAGGCAGGAAGTGGGTGTCAAATTCTCTGTAGGTCCTGCTCCTAGGCCAACACCCTACTAAGTGAGCCATCAAAGCAAATCCCCCTTGATTCTTAGGAAAGTTTCCATCCTCTTTAATCCTTCGTTTCTTCCTAAATGCCCCATAAAATCCATGGGTTTGGGCCACATCCCCCAACCTCAAACACCCCGTGAGCGTTGCTACTTCAGATACGTATTCACCTCTGCATCTACTGTTCCCTCCCCGCAGAATGTTCTACACCCCAGATCTTTGTTACATACATGACTCAAATACATATAGGAAGTAACCTTTACAAAATGTGTTCATGACTACTGCGTAAGGCATGAATGAGTCCCCCTTTTTTTTTTTTTGGCCACATGGCATGCGGAACTTCCCCAACCAGGGACCGAACCCGTGCCCCCTGTATAAGCATGGAGTCTTAGCCACTGGACTGCCAGGGAAGCTAGTCCCCCATTTTACGGATGAACTGCTCCGGTGTAGGGGCTGCCTCCAGCTCCTAAGGGATGGCGTCTGCAAATGCCAGGGCTTTCCCAGCCTGTGGGCAGTGGAAACCAGGTGGAAACAAGGGCTCAGTTTTGCACAAGCCTTTCTAATCCAAAGCAAACAAATAAAGGCAGGGAAGAGAGAAAGGGAAGCAGGCCCTCCTGCACATCAATGCCCACCGCCAGTTCAGGGGGTTCTAATTGCCTGAGGGACCACCTGGTCTCCGTTTAGCAGAATACTGCCCCCTTCGCTTGGCGCAGTGGCCGTGCGGCAGCAAAGGGACGTCAGGTGCTTCTTGGCCGGGAGACTTGTGCTTCCAGACAGCCTGGGTCCCCACCACCGTGTGGTGGACCAAGTGGGCCAGGCGGGAGGCTCCCTTCCTACCGGCTAGAAAGGAGTTCGCTCTGCACATTGCTGGGGTTTTGTTTTCTTCCTCCTGCCCCTGGCAGAGGAGGCTGGCAGAGCTGGCTGCAAGCCCTGTCCCTGGAATTTGCCATCTCAATTAGGACCCAAGATGAGCAAAACACCTGACAGGGAGAGGAGGGAGAGGGAAGGAGTGGAGCAGGGCTGGGAGACCCTCCATGAAGTGCCTCTGGGAAGCAGAGATCCGAAGAGAGAGAGGAAAGCAAAGGAGGGCCTAAAAATCCTCCGGGTCTGCTCATTCTGTAAATGAGGAGAGGGGAGGGAAGGGGGTCACCAAGGAGATGCAGCAGCGGGCTGGACAAGATTTCTGACTCTCTGACAACTATTACTAATAATAAGAGTTACCGTCCAGTGAATACCTGCTATGTGCCAGGGAGGGTGCTAAATATTTTACATGTTTTATCTAAACAACCTTTGCAAGATAAGTATTCATTTATTCATTCACTCATTCCCACAAGTATTTCTTTTTCAAGTTTATTTATTTATTTATTTTTGGCTGTGTTGGGTCTTTGTTGCTGTGTGTGGGCTTTCTCTAGTTGCCACGAGCGGGGACTACTCTTTGTTGCGGTGGGCAGGCTTCTTGCTGCGGTGGCTTCTCTTGTTGCGGAGCATGGGCTCTAGGCACAGGCTCAGTAGTTGTGGCACGAGGGCTCAGTAGTTGTGGCTCACGGGCTCTAGAGCACAGGCTCAGTAGTTGTAGCGCACGGGATTTAGTTGCTCCGCGGAATGTGGGATCTTCTCGGACCAGGGCTCGAACCCGTGTCCCCTGCATTGGCAGGCGGATTCTCAACAACTGCACCACCAGGGAAGCCCCTCACAAGTATTTCTTGAGCACATACAGACTCAGGCACCATTCTCCAACCTGAGGATTTGATGATGACCTTCCTAGACAAACATAGTCCCTGCCCTCATGGAGTTTACAATCTAGTTGGGGGAGACAGGCAATAAACAAATAAACAAATAACTAAATAATGTAAGTACTTTAGAAGGTGATTGGGAAAGGTCTTTGTAAGGAGGCAGGCAACATGTGAGCAGAGATCTGTATGAAAGGAGGGTACAAGTCATGTGGATGAAGGAAGAGCCATCCAGGTAGAGAGAACAGCAAGCGCAAAGGCCCTGGGGTAAGTGTGAGCTCGTGGGTTTGAGTGACAGCTCGGGGACCAGGATGGCTGGCACATAGTGAGCCAGGGAGCGTGGTAGGGGACAAGGGTAGGGAGGCAGCAGGGTGTCAACTAGCGAGGCCTTGGGAGCCATGGGAAGAAGGTAGGATGTGGAGGGTCTGAGCTGGGAGTGATGTGATCTGACTGATAATTTACAAAGATCCCTCTGGCAGTGTGTGTGGGACCAGGGGTGGGAGCCGGGAGGCCAATGAGAGGGCTGATTCTCTAGTACAAGTAAGGGAAGCCCATCGCCCAGATCAGGGCAGTGGCAGCAGGGATGGAGAGAAGTGTTTGATTTGGGATACAATTTGGAGATGAAGCTAAGAAGAATAAATAATCTTCATTCACAAACAGGCAAACTGAGGCTCGGAGAGTTAGCATGACTTGCCCAGGCTTCCCAGTGAGTTGGTGGAATTGGGACCAATAGTCAGGATTCCTGGGTGAAAATCCTCTCTGCACCCCAAGTCACCATCTTAAAACAGGGTCTGTAAAGCTTTCCTGTAAAGAAACAAATCATAAATATTTAAGGCTTTGCAGGCCATACAGTCTCTGTTGCAAGTACAGTACTCAACTCTACTGTTGTAGCTCAAAAGCGGTCCTATGCAGTATGTAAACAAGTGGGCGTGGCTGTGTGCCAATAAAACTTTATTTACAAACACAGGTGGCTGGCCCAGGGGCCAGAGTTTGCTGGCAAGACCTAACATGGCTCAGGAAGACTTTCAGAAGAAGTGAGCGATGAGAAACCATCGAAAGAAGCAAAAATAACCCTATTAACGGATTTAGGTTCACGGGACAGAACTTCTGTGCCCTGAGAAAATGTAAATGCTGAACGTAAAGAAACAATAACATTTGACCTCAGCTGGGAAACATCCAGCTCCACTAAGAAGCCCTGCCTTCAGCCCCCTGGGAGGAAGGGCTGAGCGTGACTCCCCGCCCAGAGGTGTCTGGCCGGCTGATGACGGGACCCGAGGAGGTGGGATCTGCGGCCATCCCCACATCATCACCATCACAGATGTGTGGGCTGGCATCACCTCCCATCCACTGGCACTCTGCGATCGTCCCAGGAGAGAAAGCAGGACACAGATGCTATTCCGGAGCATGAAATGGGTTTGGGAAATGGAGACCTTGCCGAGGGGAAGAAAACACCCCTGGGGGGTCTTCGTCATCTGTGTTAAGAGAGGGCTGGCACCACTTGCCAAGCAGAGGTTGCTGTTTTGTTGGGTGTGAGTTTATGCGTGTGTCTGTTTACAGGGCATGGATTTTTTTCTTTAGATTTGATATTTGGTTTAACAAAAGCCTTCCGGCAATACCTGGTTTGTGCTGCTCCCGTCACCTGGTGGGAGACTTGCATGGCAACGCTTGGGCTGTCTGAGCCTCGGTTTCCTTCTCTGTGAATCAGGAAATAATCGAGGGAGAAGTGGCACCTTGCTGGGTGAGCCCAGTGGCTCTCAACCTTGACCATGGATCAGAATCACCTTGGAAATTTCAAGACACCCCAGCGTCCACGGTTCCTCTCCAGATATTCTGATTCAGTCACTCTGGGGTGGGGCTTGGCCATCAGTATGTTTAAAGTTGCCCTTTTTTGGGTGACTCTTGGGCATAGCCAGGATTGAGACACAGTGGGCTAGATGTTTTTCGTAGACATCAGGAAGGGAGTCTCAATCAGGGCAGCCTGGCCTGGAAGGGACATTTGGCAATGTCTGGAGACATTTGAGGTTGTTACAGCTAGGGGGGATGCTGGCATATCTAGTGGGTGGAGACCAGAGATTCTGCTAAACATCCCACACTGCACAGGGCACCCCCCAAACAAAGAAGGATCCACAGTGTCAAGGTTGAGGAATGCTGACAGAAGGGATCGCTAAGTGTTGTGACAGGACCGAGCCCAGGAAGGATCCAAATAGGAAACCTTGACAGCAAAGGTTCAGCAGCCCTCAACTTAGGTATAAGTGCATCTGTGAAGCTGCTTCAAGTTCCCACCAGCTATGGGAGATGCCCCTCCCTGGGACTCCCATAGCCCCCTTGCGCATCCATCAGGGTCCAGCAAGGACATCAGAAGTGTTCACAGCAGAGGGGATGATACAGGGAATCGGTTACTCCGGTGATGAGGATGTTGAGAGCCCAGGGGGGACAGTGAGGAGACACCGGAGATTACTGAGAGCAGGAAGTTGCCTCCACCCTAATCAGGAAGGACAGAGGAAGAAGGTGGTAGCATCAGAGCCCGGGCAGTGGGGATCCTCAGAAGGAACTAGAGCCACAGCTGGAGGCTCTCCGGAAGGAGCTGGAGCCACAAAGGAGATGCAACTGCTGTCAGAGAAGAGAGAGAGACAGAGAAATAGCCTGGCTTCTCCCTTGCTCCTGCCCTCCAATCCCCTGACGGTGCCTCCCACTGGCCAAACCCAGCTGACCAGGAGCCCAGAGGCATCAACTCCCCTGTGGAACAGAATCGAGCAGAGGGAGGGCGGGGAATGGATCTGAGAGCAAAGGAGTTTAAGACCAGCCTGCCCAGCCCTCCATCCTGCTCCAACTGGCCACTTGTCTTGTTCACAAGGATACCCTGGTGCCTGCCCAGAGGCTGGCACTGAGGAAGTGCCCATCTATGTCTGACAATGCATTGAGGGGAGGGGTTCATTTGGGTTGAACACACCACCCTGTTCCTTTCTGCCTCCCGTCTGGAGTAGTTTCAGAAGAGGGACCCTTGGTTAAGCCAACCTGGGACTTTCCAACCATGTCTCCCGGCAGGAATCAATCAATAAACAATGTCTTGAGCACCTATTACATCCCCAACCCAGTGCTATCAGCTCTGGGCGCTCAGAAACCCAACAAAACATGGTGAACAAGACAGGCAGCTGACATTTTCGTGGGATACAGACAGTAAGCAAGTCAACAAATGCATTCGGTGATGTCAGATAATTCTAACTGTTGGAAGGAGACAAACAGGGTGATGGGAGCAGGAGCTCGTATCAGGAAAATGGACTCTTTTCTACAGAGCGGTTAGCAGAAGCCTCCGTAAGGAGATGTTGAAGCTGAGACCTGAATGAAGTAAAAGGCGGAATCATGAAGCATTCCAGGCAGAAGCACAAACAGCAAGTGCAAAGGCCCTGAAGTAGGGATGTACTTGGTGCGTTTGAAGAACAGAGGGTGGAGCAGTCAGAGCCAGGGAAAGATGAGAGTTAGACAAAGGCCAAGATTATGTAGGGTCACAATCAGGGTCACAAATTGGGTTTTAGTTTAAAGGAGATAGGAAAGCTTTAGGCAGGTTAACGACATGATGTGATTTCTGTGTTTATAAGATCACTCTGATGTTGTGATGGACTAAGTTGAATAAATGAGTCATGTTATCATTGATTCACATGGATTTTACAGATTAGTAAATTCTTCCCGCCCCCCCAAAAAATGGGGGATCATTATAAAATTGTCAACCCTTCATCTCACCAAGACTGAAAATGTTCCCCTCCCAAAAAATAAAACCCTACTGGCTCTGATCATCATAACTGTATAATAGAAAGGACATTCTGGCACCAAAAAAAGTAGGAAGGACAGAATAAGAAATGATGCTTTGTACTGAATACATTTAGCTTTGTGCAAAGCTCTCTCCTTGGTCCTGAATCTTCCTATTTTCTCTGAGGGCAGGTGGACCCTTCATCAGCCCCTTGTTCACCCTCCTCCCCCCACCCCCACCCAAGCTGGCCAGGAGGTCGGACGAGCAGCCTGGGGTGTGACGGAGTCCAGATTCTCAATGAGGGGCTGTGACGAAGCCCTTCTTTCAGCCATACCCCTTTTGATAAAACTAAAGGAGGAATCAGGATCGAGTCCCCATCTCCCCCCACACCAGGATGCCCCGCCCAGGTGTGAGGATCTCTGAGTCATAAAAGGCAGGAGTCCTCCCTGGACGCTCCGAAGATGACACTGAGCATTAGTTTACACTACAAATAATTTTTAAAATGCAGATAATAGTTATTAAGCACTCATATGTGCCAGGCACCATTCCAAGGGCTTTATACCTATTCATTCATTTAACAATGATCATATAATAATTGTAAGGTATTGTATATAGTATACAAGTACTATTACTTAATATTATATATAATATCTGTACTATTGTATAATCATAATAACCCCGTCAGGCAGAGACCACAGTTTTATGATGAGAAACCTGGGGCACAGAGAGATTCCTTGCCTGTAGTAACACAGCACATAAATGGAAGAAGAACTGGGATTTGAACCCATGCAGCCTGACTCCAGTGCCAGTGATTTTCATTTTTCCACTATGCTGCTTAGGTTTTTCTCCTTTGCTTTCCAAATATAAAATAACGTTATAAAATTACATGACAAGATTGAAAATGCTTTTTCACACTGCACACACCTCACCCATTCTTTCCTTCAAGATTCGAATCCAACTCCTATTTGTTTATGCAGCAGAAAGGCATTGAACGCCTACTGTATGGAAGGTTCTTTTCTTGGCCCTGGGGGTTGGCCCCCAGCCCCACACCCTGGCAGAGAGAACTGGAGAGGGCACCCCAGAGATGGGAGTGGCGGGGGCAGAGGCCTGGGGGTGCGAATGATGACAGGAACAGGCCAGAGGGATGGGGAGGCGAGGGACCTGCACGGAGCAGAGGGGTGCAAGGAGGCGAGGAAGGGGAGGTCAGGAGGGACACTTGCAAAAGACTTCGAAGCGAGGCAGTATTTGGGCATCTCATCACCCCACCCATGCCTCAGCCCCTGAGCAGCGAAAGGGCGCATCAGTGAAGCGCATAAAAGCCCCTTTTTGATTCTGTTCCAAGGCCTTGTTTCAAGGCCACGCATTCTTTCAAGGTTTACTGCTTCATTCACCAAAACCTTGATGAGCACCTACTACGTGGCGTGCCGGGCACTGAGGATACAGCTGCTAATCGAACAGACGAGTCCCCGCCCTTTCACAGGCGAACGCCGCAGGCACGCACGTGTAAATCAAATACGCGTGCAAATAAGAGTGTGATTACAAAGAAATGAAGAGAGGAGTCTGAACAGGCCGGGAGACAATGCAAGGTGACCTGACCCTGCCTGGCAGGCGGGGGCTGGCCTTTGGACGCAGATCGGACACGGGAGAAGTCCTGTGGCTTCTCCTGGCTGGCTCAGAGCTTCTCAACCCTCCCACGGCTTCAGAATCACCTACAGTGATTTTAAAATGACCCACACCCAGGTGCCTCCCCAGAGAATCTGATTCAATTGGTCTGGTGTGGAGTTCAAGGGCTGGTGAGCTTTAGAAACTTGACCAGGGGATTCTAATATGCAAAGTTGGGAAACACAGGTTGGCCAAAGAGTGAGGAGAGCTTTCCAGGCAAGGAGGTCAGCCTGAGCAAAGGCCCAGGAACTGAAAGAGCTTGCCACTTGGAGGAACAGAAAGAAGGGAGAGTGACAGGAAGTAAGATCTGTAGGGCCACAGCCGTCAGACAGCCCGTCCTGCGGGCCATGCGGGGAGTTGGGTTTTAACCAGAGGAGGGAAACTTTCAAGTTAGTATGTTTCAACGATCACGGATGAGAAAATGGAGAAGTTAGTTCCTCTGGCCCTGGCTGGCTGCAGATTTCTTTTTCCAAAAGCAAAGAGCTTTCTAGAATCAGAGGGCTGGACAGACCTCCTTTACTTCAAATGTCTTTTTCTCTCTCATGAGTGCCAAGAGCCAGCTTCAAGTCCCACCTCTGCCCCCATAGTCTACACAACTCTGCAGCAACCCTGAGCCTCAGTTTTCCCATCTGTCCAATGGGGCAAATGTTTTCCGATTCCCAGAGGAGGCAAGTGAGATCTCCTGTGGGGCACTTGCAAGCACACTTTCCCTGGGAGCCTACTCTGTGCCAGGCACTGTGCTGGGCATCTGAGAGAGAGCCATGAACACGCTGTAGCTGCTGCCCTCAAGAAATTCCGATGCTGGTGGAGAGGATGAAGAAGTTGACAGATATCCTGTGTCAAGAGAGGGAGCCGGGGCCAGGCTGGTGTGGCAAGGTCCTCATCGTGATGTTGCCTCTTATCCTGCACATGGGACTGACGGAGGGCAGCGAGTGGCCTCCAGGAGGGCAGTGGGCCATCGAGAGAGGCGTGGGGCAGGCATGTTGTGGGGCAGACAGCGACACTGACGGAGGACGGGGTGCGGGCTCAGGGTGGGTGGTAGGGGAACCTTGCCTTGGGGATCCTCAGGGAGGCAGCCCCAGAAGGAAGGTGACCACACAAAGGGAGCCAGGAGACAGCAGGGGGAGCCTAATGCAACCTTTTAAAAAAACAATAAATAACAGCGCCCGTGATAAATGCATCCCCTCATCTGAATGGCGGCTGGAGAACTGGCCCCTTCTTTCTAATCACTTAATGACCCCCAAGAGGGCGGAGGGGGCTCACTCAGGGCCCTCCTCCTCCTTCCCCTCTCTGCACCGGGGTCTATAAAGAGAAACTCGCTCCTTAAAGAGGGTCATTTACAAACCCTCCTTAATGGAGGGAGGCAGAGCTCCCGGGTGACACCCTTCTGGTACCGGACAAGGGTCATGAAAAAGGAATTGGCTTCGGAGGCCCGAGCACATGAGCCCGCCCAGCCCCGAGCAGGCCCCCTCCCCCCACGCTTCTCTAGCCAGGAGCCCCGCGGCTGGCACGCTCCGATGTATTTATTATTCCCCCCCCCATTGTCTGGGCCTCCCCCCACCCCTGCCCGAGCCCCTTCACTCTTCAGGGCCTCCCCCCTCCCCAGCCGCCCCTCCGGCCCGCCCTCCGCCTGCATCCAGCCTCTCTCATAATAGAATCCTTTTCACAGAGACAAATTGTCCGGCCTCAGGATGCACCTGAGGGCTTTCGCCCCTTAACAAATGGTCTTTTAATTTTCTACCAGAAGGGCAGAGGGAAGGGGGGCTGAATCAATCACACATCCATCTTCATCATTGCTGCCGAGGGACTCTTTTTGCTGGCTGGCTGCCCCTGGGGAAGATGGGGTGAAAAAGAGGAAGGGGGGCGCCGTCGGAAGGGCCGTGGGGGGAGGGGCGGCCGCAGGGAAGCGATGCGGAGAAGCCCATCGCTGAGTCTCGGAAGGAGCTGCCCCCGCCCTGCACACCTCGCCTTCTAGTTTGATCTGAGTCCAGCCGGCACTACCCGGGGCATGAGGTACTGCCGTTTGGGGAAATGGGGAAACTGAGGCCCACATCACCAGTAGTCTTACAGCCAGGCAGTAACAGAGCAGAGATGGGAAAGCAGCTCACACCATCTTGCCACTTCTGGCAAAGTCTGGAGTCAGATAAACTGGCTTCCAATTCTACCCTGTCCCTGCTTACTAATTGCATCCTGGCCAAGTTAATCATTCAGCCTAAGCCTCAAACTTCTCGACTGTAAAATGGGGTAATAATATTGCTTAGCTCCTAAGGGTGTTACGGGACTAAGTGAGATAATCCATGGGAAATGTTGAGCCCAGTCTGAGGCACAGAGTGCGCATTTGATCCATGATAACTATGTCCCTGGAGGTTCCCATGCCAGGTTCTAGGTTTCAAACCCCCCCACAGACTACCCTCCCTTCTCAAAAAATGGTGCCTCTACTTAGAAATTTGGCTTTCCTGGAGTCTGGGGAGCTGGCATCTACTTTCAGGCCAGGTATGTCCCTGTCTCAGGGCCTTTGCATTGGCTGTTTCTTCTGCCTGCTTCCCTTCACCTCCTCAGCTCTGCACTCAAATGTCATCTTCTGAGTGAGGCATTCCTTGATTATCCTATATATCAATAATATTGGAACACTTCCACAGTTGCTTTTTCTCAGGAGCACTTATCACTATCTAAAACAATATGTGTATTTCTTATTTATTTAACACTTATCTATGGGCCAGGCATGGTTCTAAGCACATTTCAGGCACTGGCTCGTTTAATTCTCATACAAGCTAGGAGGTAAGGATGATTGTTCCCTATTTAACAGATGGAGAAACTGTGGCACCAGGCTAGGTGCGCTGAAAGAGCCTACATGCAGTGGCACCCCAGTAGCAGTGAGCACACCTGGAGGCCAGACCATGGCGTCTACATACCATTCCCCACTAAAAGGAACCAGGGCCCCTTGGACAAATGACTAATTCCAGATCTGGGGCAGGGAAAGCACAAAGTGAGTCTGAAATATCTGCCTGTGCAAGACAGTAAGGAAGTGTTCAAAGAATGAGGGGGACCAATCAAAGAGCACAAGAGCCAGCTTGAAGGGCTCCCACTGGCCAAATCTAGGACGTTTGAACATCCAAATAAACAGTAATAGTAAAGGATTATTGCTCATTTAATAAAATAAGAGTCCATGAGCCCATGCTGACATAGTAAGTAAGTAAATGATTAAGGAATTCTCTTCTTTACAGTTGGGAAATATCATCATAATAATTGATTCAGGCAAGAATCACCAAACAATGCTAAAACCAATCAACCAAAGTCTGAAGAGTAACTAGCTATTTACATCATCTTAAAGCATCTCTCCACAATGTTCTTTCTTATTACAGAGGGAGAATAGTAAGTCTCCAGTGGAAAAACTTGGCAGACACCACCCAAAGCAAGTGATCAAAGTTAACATCACCAGTACTGGAACAAATCAGTATCTTGTGCCTCCTGATACAACGTACCAAGAAGAACACAGCATCACCTTATAGAATGTCTGCCAAAGTGCACAACCTGAATCAAATCATAAGGCAACATCAGATACACTCAAATTGAGGGACATCTTACAGATCTTACATCTGGACCTTACATCTGATGTTTCAATAGCATCAATGTCTTGAAACCCAAAGACAGAAGAACTGATTCCAGATTAAACGAAGCTGAAAAGATATGACACTGAATGCAATGTGTGCTCCCAGAATTTCTTTTGCTATGAAGGATGTTATCAGGATAAGTGGGGAGCTCTAAATAAGATCTTGATTAGATAATAGTATTATATCAATGTTTATTTCCTGATTTTGACTGTTGTACTGTGGTTATATAAGAGAATATCTTTGTTTTTAGGAAACCGACATTGAAGCACTTAGGGGTAAAGAGGTATGTATGTGAGTTACATGTCTGTAACTCACTCTCAAAAAGGTTTAGAAAAAAACAGACAGAGACAGAGGGAGCAGGAAAATGTTAACACTTAAGGTTATACAGGAGTTTTGCACTATTTTTTCAAGATTCCTATATGTTAATATTTTAAAATTAAAGAAATGAAACTGATCACAGAGAGACTGAAGAACGTATGCAGGGTCACACAGCTAGTAAGTGGAAGAACTAAGGTTGGAACCCTGGCAGTTCATGCTCTCAGACACATGCCAGCCCATCCTTTATTGCCTGTCTTCCAGCCTACCACCCATACACGCTTCAAAGCCCCAGGAAGACAATTTTTTTTGGTTTGGTTTGGTTTTTGTCTTTTATCTGTTTTGTTCACTGCTGTATTCCCAGTACCTAGAGCAAAGCCTGGCTCACAGTGGGAGCTCAGTAAATATTTGTTGAGTGAATGAATGAAGTGCAGACAGATGAGTTACGGTGCCCAGGGTCACACAGCTATCAGGGGGGGAGTTTGGGGAAGTTCCAAATGCACACTCTTACAGCTGCTACATCAGATGACTCCCATACTCAGTGTTCTGAGGACTCAAAAGCCTAGAGAATTCCCACAGGAAGCAGGCTCTGCAGCACCGCATCCCCACCAAAGACGAAAAAGAAAAACCAAATTCTCCGTTTTCCCTGATTCTAGGGCCACATACCTGGCCCTACTGAATAATATGAGCTTACTGGGGCCGATTAAACAGGAATGCAGATCTCAGATCAAGCCTGAGGCCACTGAGAAAACCAACCCTGCTGGAGGCTTAGCTCAGCCAGGAGGGGAGCTGGTTAAAAAAAAAAAAAAAAAAAAAAAAAGCTTGGCTTCCTCTCTCCCTCTCTCACCTCCCCTCCTCCTCTTCCCCCAAATCCATCCCCTGAGGGAAGGCAGGGAGCCCTGGGAGGGCTGCCTCCCCCTCCGCGGAGAGGGAACCGAGGGAGAAGGTTAATTAGATGTTTGCATCCAATTTACGTCTTGTTTGTGAAAGCGCTGTTTCAGCTGCAGCCTGGGCAGCGGCCCCTTGCCCTCCATCACGCGCCTCAGAGTTACTTCACAGCTCCGGAACTGGTTAGCCTGGGTCAAAACGCGCCCATTATCATTTTATCACTGCCTCTTCCTCTATAATTACAGAGCTCTGCTTTCTCCCCCCCACCAACACACACACTTTTCTGTTGTTTCAACCCACCCACCCCCTTCCCTTCCTCCTCCCTGGGCACCCACGTTGGAAGTGATAGGCCTTGGGGAGGGTCCATGTGAGACAACTCCATGGACCCCACGGGCACCTGCCTTCCTCGGGCTGGGCTCTGAGCTGGGCACCCTAGGTGACACCCAGGGGCATGGAACTTGGGGGATGGCTCCCTCCAACTGGCTGCCCCCACCAGGGTTCAGAGGCCCCTTGCCATCTCAGATGCCAGTAGATAAGTGAGACTGGTTGGAGGGTGTGAATCAGCAGACAGCGGAGGAGACCACAGCCAGTGCAGAGCACAGCCCCGCCTGAAGGGGGCACCATTCCTCAGCTCTGGCCAATGATAACTGTTGCTTGGCAAATTGGCCAAGCTCTGTCTCTGGGGAAGATAGGGGGATGGGGTGAGGTGACATGTGGGTAGGAAGACAAGGTGGTCCAGGATAGACAAATAGCCCAACACTAGAAACTACCCAAATACCCATCAACAATAGAATAGATAAATCAAATATGGCTCATTCATACAATGGAATATTACACAACAATGAGGAAAAAAAAAACAATCCACAACTACACAGGACATGGGTGAATCTCACAAACATAATGTAAGTGAATGAGCAAGAGCCCTCAACAACATGTTACAAGATTCAGGTTCTAAAAGTCCACTTTTGGGGACTTCCCTGGTGGTCCAGTAGTTAGGACTCCGCGCTTCCACTGCAGGGGGCACGGGTTTGATCCCTGGTCTGGGAACTAAGATCCTGCAAGCCAAAAAAATAAAATAAAATAGCAATTTTTTAAAAAGTGGTCCTGCTTTGTTCTTGCAGGGATATCTGTGGGGAGAAAGGAGGGGGGCGCTGAACAGCAACTCCCCCACCTCCACCTTCCAGGACGTGTAATCAGCCTCCCTATTGGCAGACGGGGAAACTGAGTCCCAGCGAGAGGAAAGACCAAGGCCACCAGCTAATCAGAGGGAAGGTTGAGATTGAACCTCCTGAATTCATGGCCAAGGGGCTTGCCTACTCCCCTACATTAGAGCCCCTACTATTCAAGGTCCCGATCTGCTGTTTCCCAGCCCCAGCCCCGCAGAACCCCCTGCCCCTCCTTGATCAGCAGGGGAAGCAGGGGAAGGAATCCCTTTCTGGGGTGGAGCCTTTGGAGAGAGGAGCTTGGATAAAAGAGAACTAGAAGAGGGAAATGGTACCATTTATCCTGACTCCTCCAAGCATTCTGGACTCTGTTCTAACATATGGAATTACTCTCTGCCTCTGTTTCCCCCTCTGCCAACATTTGGCTTCTGTGCATGGGAACTGTGCCTGACTGCTGTGTGGAGAGGGGATTGGAGGGGAGGAGAGGAAGGTGAAGTCCGTTGGAAGGGACAAGATTATGGGGGCTTGGTCTGAGGCCATCGCAGCAGTGCTGAAGAGATCTACACACCGCACACCACCCAGAGTGTTACAGGGGACATTGTGCCCGTCCAAAGCCCTGGCATGGATCCCTAAGAACCCCGGATTTAGAAGCTTCCTCTTCATAGCAAAGGGTGTCTCCAGCTCCTTCCGTTAGACCCTCACCCTTACAAGACCCTCTAGCCCCTGCCCTGGGCTCCTTCCCAGTGACTAGATGGGTGGGTGGGTGAGTGGGTAGGTGAGGAGGTGCCCAGCCAGAAATAGTAAATTCCCTTGGGCATCAGTCCCCACCCCTAACTCAGTTGGGGAGATCAGAAAGTCTCTGTATCTGGAAGAAAGAAAGAAAGAAGGAAGAGAGGGGGTCCTAACTGCTTCTCATGACACTAGAATGGCAGGTCTATTTACAGGAGATTAAAATCCAATTCGTAATGGCGTTTAATAGTTTCAGCATTGCTGAACTAGCAGCTGGGTAGGGGGCCCTACGATGCTGAAAAGTGAATAGCTCAGCTACGGGTTCAGGACTCCTGACCAGTCAATTTACCTTTCGGCCCTGGGAGGGCTGAAGTACTGGAACCCTGTGCTGGCTGGGGTTGGGAGGTGGCCCTTCATTCATTTATTCCTTCCTTCATTCAAGTGTTTATGAGGGCCTGCTGAAGGCCAGGCACTGTGCTAGGCATGAAGGGGGCACAAGCCCTGCCCTCATTGAGCTTACAGTCTCTATGTAAAACATAGAGCACACAGCACAATGAAAAACAAGCTGTCAGACAAAAGGATACAAAAACCCAGTTATTAGGACTCCACTGATCCCTTTCCTAGGAAGGAAAGATCCTGGGATACAGGGTACTCAGCAAACCTCCTCCCTTCCCCAAGCATCTCATGACAATGTCACTGATACAGATTGAAGTATGTCCCCCCAAAAAAGATATATTGAAGCCCTAACCCTTACCTCCGATTGTGACCTTATTAGGAAACAGGATCTTTTTTTTTTTTTTTTTAATCTTCACATTCTTTTTTTTTAAAGGAATTCCTTTATTTTTATTTATTTATTTATTTATTTATTTTTGGCTGTGTTGGGTCTTCGTTTCTGTGCGAGCGCTTTCTCCAGTTGCGGCAAGCGGGGACCACTCTTCATCGCGGTGCGCGGGCCTCTCACTATCGCGGCCTCTCCCGTTGCGGAGCACAGGCTCCAGACACGCAGGCTCAGTAGTTGTGGCTCACGGGCCTAGTTGCTCCGCGGCATGTGGGATCTTCCCAGACCAGGGCTCGAAACTGTGTCCCCTGCATTGGCAGGCAGATTCTCAACCACTGCGCCACCAGGGAAGCCCAGGAAATAGGATCCTTACAGAGGTATTCAAGTTAAAATGAGGTCATTAGGGTGGCCCCTAATCCAGGATGACTGGAAATTTGGACAGAGAGACAGACCCACGCAGAAGAATGTCATGTGAACACAGGTGACTTCAGTGCATCTACAAGCAGGGGAATGCCAGAGATTGCCGGCAACCCCCAGAAGCTGGAATAGAGAAGGAAGATTCTCCTCTACAGGTTTCAGAGGGAACAGAATCCTGCCAACACCTGGATTTTGGACTGCCAGCCTCCAGAACTGTGAGACAATAAATTTTTGTTTTTCTAAGCCACCCAGTTTGTGGTACTTTGTTACAGCAGCCCTAGGCAACTAACACAGTGGCCATCCTGGGGTATGAGGGACGCCATAGCCCAGATCCCGGCTTCAGAGCCGGAATGCCAGCATTCAAGTCCTGGTTCAGCCACTTCCTAACTGGATGACCTTGCGCAAGCAATAGCCTCACCACTCTGAACCTTGGTTTCCCCATTTGAGACATGGGGGTAATGATCACAGCACCTGCTTCCCGGGGTCATTGGGAAGATCAGCCCATCAGTGGCAAGTTGTAAAATGCCAATGACCATGATAGGGAAGGTTGCGGAGCACCAGGCAAGTTCCGGGCAGCTGGCCCTAGACTGGAGGTTTATGGAAACCCATCCAGGACAGACGAGGCAGGGTAATCATAAGTAGGGAAGAGGAGGAGAACTAGAAATGAGAGTCACACCTCAAGAAGAAAAGAACTTTTGTTACCACTGATGGAGATGCACAGATTGTAGTGGTGAAACACACATGCTGCCTGAGTTCAAATTCCAGCTCCACCCCTGACTGGCTGTGTGACCTTGGGAAAGTTACTTAACCTTTCTGTGCCTCCATTTCCCCATCTGAAGATGGAGAGACTACTGTAATTGCACTGACCCCACAATGTTGCTGTGAAAATTAAATAAGTTAATACTTGGATAGCACTTAAAATATAGTGCCTGGTACAAAGTAAATGCCATACGAGTAAATGTGAAATAAATAAATTTATAATTCTAAATAAATACATATACTGCATCTCCTTCAGGCAGCCCCTGCCAGCAGCCTCCTCCTCTGCTGAGGCTCAAACACCTGCCCTCTGAGCAGAAGCTGCCCGCTGCCCCCAGCCCATCAGCATGAGGACACAGGACTTCACGGGCCATTTCTGGCGCCAGCCTTCAGCCGTAATGCCAGAAGGATGGTTCCTGCGCACTGAAGGGGGAATGCATTCCACCATCAGGAAGTGGAACCCCTGAAAGCTTTTGCTTGGAGGACCCAGAGATTATACCTTCTCCAGCCTGGGCTCCTGCTGCTGACCTCAATGAGCAAAGGGACAGATGGTGACAAAAGATCTGACTCATTTATTGGGCCCCTGCCACAAAGTGCTTTCAGGGAGTAACAGGCTGACGATCAATAGGGAGTGGGAAGGGGAGTGGTTTAAAAATAGCTTAGTGGGGAGGGGATTAAAGGAGACAGTGTGGGAGGGAGGGGGGAGCAGTGACAGGGATGCTTGGTGGAAGGAAATCTCGCCGGCTGGGGAGTCAGGAGGCAGCTTTTAGACCTCGTGCAGATCTGGGTCAGCTGTGGCTCCTAGATGAGGCTTTGGGGCTCTCTCACCCCAATCCTGGCATCTGCCGGGATGGGTTTCAGGGACTGGGAGTTACCCTGGGGGCTTTGTCTGAAACAGCTGGGCTGATCCAACAGGAGCCTTAATGGTAAAGGTGGGGAGAATGCTAACATTTGACCAATAACAATAGCAACTCCCATCTACCAAGGGCTTACTCTGTGCCAGGCACTGTGATAGGGGCTTTACCTGGAGCATGAGTTCCCTAGAGCTGCTATAAAGGACCACAGTCCCGTGGCTTAAAGCAACACAAAATGTATTATCTTATAATTCTGTAGGTCAGAGGAGTGACACGGGTCTCATGAATAAAATCAAGGTGTTGACAGGGAAGGGGTTTCATTCTGGAAGCTCTAGGGGAGAATCCACTCCTTACTTCTTCCAGCTTCTAGATGCCACCTGCTTTCCTTGGCTTGTAGCCCCTCCTCGTTTTTGAAAGTCAGCAGTGCAGCATCTTCTCTCCTCTCTCTCTCTGATCTCTGCTTCCATCCTCACATCTCCTTCTCTGACTCTGATCCTTCTGCTTCCATCTTATAAGGACCTTGGTGATTCCATTGGACCCACACATATAACCCAGGATAATCTCTCCATCTCAAAACTGTTAACTAAATCACATCTGCAGAGCCCTTTGGCCGTATCAGTTAACGGTTTGCAGGGATTAGAACGTGGACATCTTTTTCCTTTAGCCTGCCATAATTGGTTTGACTCACTTCACCATTGCAGCTACCATATGAGGGAGACACACTATTCCCCATTTTACAGATGAAAAAACTGAGTTTCTGAAAGGTAATCAACTTATCCAAGATCACACTCCCAGGAAAAGTAGAGACTCTCCCTCTCTCTGACCTTGAACCTAGAAGGATGAGCCCCTGGATCCAACTGTGCCTGAAGGAGTCTACCTTCAACTTCTCAGTGCATGAGCTAACAAATGTCCTTTTTTAGATCAAGTTAATCCGGTTGAATTTCCTGTTACTTGCAACCAAGAAAGTTCTGGAGGACATGGAAGTCCTTTAGGAAGATAATATGAGGGATTCATTTCCCCAAGGCAAGGATTGTCCATGGCTATAATGCCCAGTTACTTAACCTTAAAAAGATTGTCTTGTATTCATTCGTTCTGCAAATAAATCTTCAACACCTACTGTGTGTCAGGTTGTGTTCTAAGTCAGGGATCAGCAAACTTTTTCTGTAAAGGGCCAGATAGTAATTAATTTTGGCTTCACACACCCCACCGTCTCTGTTACAACTACTCAGCTCTGCAGCTGTAGAGCAAAAGCAGCCACAGACAGTATAGAGATGAATGGGCGTGACTGTGTTCCAATAAAACTTTATCTACAAAATCAGGCTGCAAGCTGCCTTTGTCCACAGGCTGTAATCTGCCATCGTTGTTCCGGGTAATAAAAATATAGCCGTGAACATGTCATTCAAAGTCCCTGCCCTCATGGAGCTTTCATTCTAGGGAGAGAAACAATGAACAAATAAATAACTTAGGAATAATGTCAGGAGGTTATAAGTGCCATGAAGAAACATAAAACTGGATGAGGAACAGGGGTATTTATGCAAAGCAGTCAGGGAAGGCTGGGCAGGGGGTCATTTGAGCAGAGACCTGAAGGAGGTGAGGGTGAGAGTCAGGCAGGCAGCTGCAGGAAGAGCAAACCAGGCAAAAGGGAACAGCAGGTGTGAACACCCCAGGACAGGACCATCCTTGGGGAGTTTGAGGAACAGCAAGGAGGCTGTGGCTCGAGCAGAGTGAGGAAGAGAACAGAGGTAAGGGGTGCGGACGAGAATACTGGAGGCCACAGGAAGGACTCTGGGCTTCAGCTGTGATGGTGGTGATCTGAGGGCTTGGGACAGAGGAGTGACAGGATCTGGCTTATGCTCTGAAACAGCTCCGGCTGCTGGGTGTAGAATGGACTGAGAGGCAGGGAGAAGAATGCTGCGATGACCAGCCAAGAGACGGTGGGGCCTGGGACCAGGGGCAGCAGTGGAGAGGGTGGAAGCTGGTGGGATTTGGGATAGAAGTTGAAGGTCGAGGTGACATGATTGTCTGATGGGCACCACCCTGATCCAGGCCTTGCTGTCCGCCACCTGCGGCAGCTGCTCCCACCCACCACCGCAACAGGGAAAACAGCTGTCAAGACTTCTTTTTTTTCAGAGAATGAAAAAAATAGCCAACAATCTATGAACTCATCAATACAGAACCCCGCCAATCTGTCCATCACCCAGGCTCCTGTCGATAACTCCATCTCGGGACTGACAAGGCGGGAGGGAAGAGGGGAAAATGAAATATTTATAATTTCTTAAGGTACAAAGCCCTTCCCCAAGGTGATGTTCTCAGGTTCAAGCACATTAAGGCTTTCGTCACGGAACAGTCTCCCTGACTCCTGCCACCATCTTGCTAGGACAGAAACACCCAATGGAAGGGGAAAATCCAAAAAGACATTTCGAAGCAAAGTTCTTTAATTTTGAACCTAGACTTTGGGGTCAGATTCATCGATTTCCATGGCCTGCTGGCTGTGTGACCAAGGGCAAATTACTTAACCTCTCTGGTCTCAGATTCCCATCTGTAAAATGGGGACAGCAACAGTACCTATCTCATGAGGTTCTTAGGAAGATAAAGTGAGATGATATTTGTGAAGTACTTTACACGGTGTACAGCACATGGGGAAATCTACTATAACAAACATTTCCTAGGTGCCTATTTGATCTGATTCTTAAGGGTAAATAGGATACAGCCACGGAAACTGCAGATCAGGCAAGAGGAACAGCCTGGGCAAAGGCCCTGAGGGTGTGAAGGAGAGTGGTTTTGAGGAGCTGTGCAGAGCCTTCTGGGGGAGATCAGACAGATGTAAGTAAATAAATTCCTCCCCTACCACTGGAGACTATAAGACTAGGCAATCCAGCATGTAGGAAGGGAGGTAGGACTTCCCCAGTTTAGGATGAGAAAAGACAGATTCTGGGCCTGGTTGCTCTGCCAAGAAGTGAAGGTGTCCTGCAGATATATAGGGAGTTTGTGAATGGGTGGGTTGGATTCTTCTTAACCTCAGGTGTTGCAATTAAGCTGACCATTCTCAATTCATAGGGTGTGTTACCACCATTTATTCATGCAAGGCTCTCCTTTGCTTTTTATTTTATTATTATTTTTTCTTTTATTCTTGTATTAGTCACCTACTACAGCAATACTGCTGCATAACAAACAACCTCATAATCCCAGAGGCTTACAACAGCAAACTTACAATTTTTTTTTCATACGTGGGGGGCTGCAGGTTGACTGATCCAGTGGTTTGGCTGATCCAGGCTGAGCCCAGCTGGGTCAGGTTGGCTCCAGGCTTCCTGATGGGCACAGGTCTGCTCCATGGGTCCCAGACTGAGTGGGCAGCAGCTGCCTAGAGCGTGAGTTTATCATGGCAGATCATAGAAGTGCAAGAGAAGAGGGCAAACCCAAATGTGCATTTAAAGCCATTGTTTGTGTCACAACTTTTAACATCTCATTGGTGAAGTCACATGACCAAATTCAAAGTCAAGGGGCAGAGAAGTTCTCTCTACCACATTGAAGATAGCAAGGTGGAGAATTATAATTCTATAACAGAAGGGAGTGAGGATCGAGAATAATGATCCAATCTACCCCAATTCCCCATTCACAATTTCTTTTTCCTCCCTACTACAGGCACCTACTCTTATGTATGTCCAATAGATAGATAGATACATACATACATACATAGACACATAGAGAGATAGAGACACCAAGATATACATACAAATATATATATAGTCATTAAAATTCTAAAGTATTACTTTTTATTTTATTATTTACAATAAAATATTGTTTTAAATAAACTTTGGTGGGACTAATTTACATTCAATAAATTCAGGTACTTGTTTTGATTATCTAGTTTGATGAATTTTAATAAATGTATATACTCGTGTAACCTCCACAGTCAAGACATAGAACACTTCATCATCCCAGAAAAAGTTCACTTGTACCTCTTTGGAGTCAACTCTACCAGCCCTGCCCCCAGCTTTCTTTCTGCATCTGTAGATTAGGTTTGACTGTGCTCAACTTTCATATAAATGGAACCATCCTACTGCATGTAGTCTTTTGTGTCTGGCTTCCTTCATTTAGCATAATGCTTTTGAGATTCATCCGTGTTGTGGCCTGAATCAGCAGTTCATTTCCTTTTCCTTGCTGAGTAGTACTCCACTGTATGAATGTACCACAGTGTATTAATCCATTCAGCTGTTGAGAGACTTTGGTATTTTTTAAATTTATATAAGTGATAGGGCTTTACACATATTACTGTTTCTTACTTTTTCATATAAAATATTCTATGGCCATCATGTTGCTAATGTGTAGCTCTGCTTTGCTTTTCTGGCTGCTGCAGAATCATCCACACCTTCCTGCACCTCATTTCCTCTGTCCATTCACCTAGTGAAGGACAGTCAGCTTGCCTGTTTGCCAACACTAACAATGCTGCAATGAACAGCCTCACGCAGGTGTTCTTATATATCTGCGTGACTGGTGCTCTGGGGTTAATACCCAAGAATTGGATTTCTGCAGTATGATGTATGCAAACATTAAACGTCATAAAATACTGGCAAACTACTCCTCAAACTGCCCACCAGCATGCATCAGGGATTTCGTTCTCCCACATGCTCACCAGCTGTTGATGTTCTCAACTTTCCGGTTTTTACCAATGAGATAGAAATACACTCCATACCATTTAGGTTTAGTGTGTTTCTCAGATTACTGTTGATTCTTTTCTAGTACACTTATCCAGACTTACTGTCAAGGTTGTGAACTGGGCAGCTTTCCTTTTTTCTTTTTTTTTTTTTCTGGAACAACTCATATAATACAAGAAGCATCTGCTTCTTTTTTTTTTTTTTTTTTTCTTGGTCTGGTCCCTGCCTACCTCTCTGACCTAATTTCACATTAATCTTCTTCTTGAACCCATATCTTCAGCTATTGTGGCCTTTTATTTATTTATTTTGATTTATTTATTTATTTATTTTTGGCTGTGTTGGGTCTTCGTTTCTGTGCGAGGGCTTTCTCTAGTTGTGGCAAGCGGGGGCCACTCTTCATTGCGGTGCGCGGGCCTCTCACTCTCGCGGCCTCTCTTGTTGCGGAGCACAAGCTCCAGACGCGCAGGCTCAGTAATTGTGGCTCACGGGCCCAGTTGCTCCATGGCATGTGGGATCTTCCCAGGCCAGGGCTCGAACCCGTGTCCCCTGCATTGGCAGGCAGATTCTCAACCACTGCACCACCAGGGAAGCCCTCTGCTTCTTAATATTTGTAGAACTCACCTGTAAAACCATCTGGGCATGGTACTTTTTTCCTTATGGCAGGATGAGGCATTAACACCCTTGATCCCATATTTTGCTCTTTCTGGGGAAGCCTGGATGTCTTGCATGCTACCTATCAGATACACATGGGCCAAAGAAGATAACATTGCAGTTGGGTGGAGGAGGAAGGGACAAGGGAAGGGGGAAACCAGGGATAAGGGTAGTCACTGAGCCTGGGATCCAGAGATGCAATGGTGTACAATATAAAAGCAGGCTTTGGGGCTTCCCTGGTGGCGCAGTGGTTAAGAATCCACCTGCCAATGCAGGGGACATGGGTTCGAGCCCTGGTCGGGGAAGATCCCACATGCCACGTAGCAACCAAGCCTGTGCGCCACAGCTACTGAGCCTGCGCTCTAGAAGCCGAGAACCACAACTACTGAGCCCATGTGCCACAACTACTGAAGCCCACGTGCCCATAGCCTGTGCTCTGCAACTGCAGCAAGAGAAGACACCGCAATGAGAAGCCCATGCACGGCAATGAAGAGTAGCCCCTGCTCACCACAACTAGAGAAAGCCCAAGCACAGCAACGAAGACCCAACGTAGCCAAAAATAAACAAACAAAATAAATAAATTTAAAAAAAAATTTTTTTTAAAGCAGGTTTTGTTCAGATTAGAAGTGACAAGGGAGAGAAAAGGGCTGGGACTCAGTGTCAGGTCTCTGTGCGTGTGTGTGTGTACCTAGTGACTCTTGGTATACCTAGTGTATATGCCCATGTATATTACGCTCAATGTCTATTTGCATAGACATCATACTTGGCACATGTACATTTCCATACATCCACATAGGCACACACCTACCTGTCATTTTTACCAGGGCCTATTTATACAAGCTCTGTGAAGTGTGTGTGTGTGTGTGTGTGTGTGTGTGCATTTTACAGTCGATTATTATTTACCATTTGCATAATCTGAACATTACACTGTGTTTAGTGCATTTGTATCTATTGTGTTATTGGTAAAGATTCTGCACACAGGATATGGCTGCATGTGTGTGTACATGCATGTGTACATATGTGTATGATGGGAGGGTATTACATAGAACACGTATTATTACATAAACTGAGAATCTCATTATGTGAGTTTCTTTGTTAAACAAAACACATTTAACAATTGTGTTTGTGTGCACACAAAAATGTGTATGTGTATGTGTGTGTGTGTGTGTGTGTGTGTGTAGGGGGGTGTTACCCCTGTGTTTATTTCCACAGACCACACACTGCATTTGCAACTTGCTGTCTGTCTGTTACACCCACACAGCCTTCCCTGCCCCCTCCCCAAGCCTGTTTGTAAAGACACCGGCATAATGTGGATGTGTGTGTGAATGTGTGTGTGTGTGTTTGCCTTTTATTTTGCTCACTGTTCTGTGACAACAGAATGCTTTCCCGGCTTACCTCCTCTTCCACATTGCAATCCTTTGGGGGATATCAAGGGCAAGCCAGAGAAGGGTTACCTGGAGAAAAGGGTTGCTAAGCAACCAAACCCCCACCACCCCGGAGCACCACCAACCCAAAACTCCGTTCCAGGCCTGCAACCAGATTAGCATATTAATGAGGCTGTAATTTCCCCCGAATTGTCTGCTCCTACACACTCAACTCACAGCACACTGGCCCAGGAGTTTGCTATGCAAATAAACTGGTTTTACAGACTGCGACTTAATTAACTCATCAAGTTCATCCTCCTAACAGAAAAGGCAGACGAACTACAGATTAATGAACCTGTGTTTGCTCGCCCCTCTCTCTCTCTCCCCTGCCACGGCGAGCCGCCTTTCTCTTCTTATGGCCCGTTTCTCTTCCTTCTCCTCCTGAACCGGTAGCTCCCAAAACCCACCTGGGGTTCTCTTCCACATTCCTCTGGCATTTCCCAATCCAAGCCTGGTGCCCCCCACCCCCTAAGTGCCCCTTCTTTCTCATCCCTGCCCGGAGCCCCTAGTCCCCTCACCCAGCTCCAGGGATCAAAGCCTCACGCCATCAGATTCCTCAACCCGGCAGACGACTGGAAACAGGGACGCTGTTCCTTTAACGAGAGAAAGAGTGCCGGCTTTATTTTTGACACACGATTCATAGTTTAGCCCCAGCCCTGATATTCAATCAGCTGAATACAGACTCTGGAAGAAGAGGCATTCTCCCTGCCTGCGTGTTAATTAGAAACACTAGTCCTGGCTGCTGCCCACACTAATCAACTTTCTCCAGTCTTGATGGAAGACACACACACAGGAGGGGTCTCTGAAACACTTGGTGGAGAAGTTCTCAATGCCTGGGATGCAGGAAGCCCCTCAGGAGGGAGTAGCTTTGAACACTGGACCATTTCTCCTCAAATCCTTTTTCTTTTCTCTCTGCATTCACCCCTCACTGAGGCCTGGGGGTAGGATCACCTCCTCCAGGAAGCCTTCTCTGGTTTGGTGACATTCAATAGGTGGATCTAAACTGGAAGAGAGCCCGATATTGGATGATCACGGCATTTGCACCCCCCCAAATCCCTGACCTCCATACAAGACCTTCCACAACTTCTCCAGCTCCATAGATAATCTGCTTAATAACTTTCTGCCCCCTACCCAGACTTCCCTGTCCAAGTTCAGGTGCTATTATTTCTCACATGAATTGTTGCACCCATGTCCTATATCAGTTCTCCGTGTCTGCTGCCTTATTTCTTTCCAACCGGCCTTCACTGTGCCACCAGAGAAATAAACCAGGCCCTCCCCTACTCAAACACCTTTGATGGCTCCCTGTGGCCCTCGGGACAAAGTTCAAATGTAATATAGCATTCAGGGCCATCTATGATCTGGCGCTACCTAACCTCCCTCAGATTCTCCCCACACCCCAAATCTTTGTGGTTCTGACATATAAGTGAATGTAAGACTCACCTGACACCTTTGTGAAAATACAGATTCCTGCCCCATCCCCCCGAGACTCTGCTGCTGTAGGTCTGGGGTGGGCCCAGGAATCTGCATCTTTAGCTTGTATCCCTGGCGACATGGTTACGGGTCATCTTTGGACCACTCTATAAGAGACCCTGTCCTGTGTGAGCTGAAATTCCCTCCCGCCTCCACCTGGCCTAAGCACTGGCTCGGGACTGGCCCGCTGACATCTCCCGCCTGGCACTCCTCCGCTGCCTGGAAGGAGTAAATGGGGACCCTTCCCCCAGATCCCCCAGCCCCGTGGGTCCCCTCACTCCTGCCTGTGAGCAGTGAGCTCCTGTGCAACCCTTGGGGCAACTGTGTGTAACTTTATTGCCTAGTTCTGGGGACAGGCGGGTGGTGGGGGGATTGTTTTTAACTGTCCTTCCAAACCAGGAAAAACAAATTCTCCCCAATGGTTGCTCTTACTGTCAATCAGTTAAGATCTTGAGTGCAAGTAAAAAAGAATGTGAGTTGTAGAATCCAACTTCTTGGGTTTGACCACCTCCCCCCGCATCTCACCATTCACTTGCTGTGTGACCTTGGGCAAGTAAATTCCCCTCTCTGTGCCTCATTTTCCCCATATGCAAAGCAGGAATGTTGATAGTTCCACTTCATAGGAGTAGAAACGCGATTTTAAAACATCCACATAAAGTACTTGAGACACCCAGTTAGTGGTTGATTACTAACTGTTGTGTTCACAACTCACTGTTGCTGGTCAGACTCCAAGGGGCACGCTCTTTGCTAACCAGATGTTTTGGTTTTGGTTTTACTCTCAGGTCACTCCCAGCAACACAGTGCCTGGAACATAGTAGATGGTCAGCCAATGCATTTTTAATTAAATTGGAAAGTAAACAGCTCAGGGGATGCAGAGAAGCTTCCTTCAGGCATCCAGGCAGTTCTCACCTTCACTTGCACACTCACACAGAGACAGACACACACACGCATAGACACACACCGATAGACACATTTATACACACACACACAAAGACATACAGAAACACAGAAAGACAGACACATAAAGACACACACAATACAGACAAGTACTCATGCACACACGCAAAGACACACAGACACACAAAGAAGACAGACACACAGAGACACACATAGATACACATGGACACACAGACTGACGCACACAGGAACACTCTCCCGTGCACATGCCTGCACACGCACGCGCACACAATTCCAGTCCCTTCTATTCTCTTATGCCAGAATCAGAGGCAGCAGCCACAGAAGCAGCTGCCTCTCCATCTCTATAACAAGGCTGCATTTATTTGAAGCGTGTCAGGAGGTCGTTCCTCAGCTAAATAGTGTCATTCCCATCCTTTCCGTCCGCTCCTAGGACCTATTCCACGATCCATTCATCATGCCTGTATCTCCAGCCGCAGGGCCTCCCATGGACACCGGCCCCTTCCGCATAGAGGGGTAGCCACAGCCACTCCTGGGGGGGCTGGACTCAAATCCTGTCCCCTCCCACTCAGTGATTACCGCCCCCACTTTACAGATGAGAAGGTGGAGGCTCGGAGAGGAGAAATGCATTTGTTCATTCATTCATTCAAGATTAGGTGGACCCACTTGGAATTGCCGTTTTTGCAAGGTCAACAGTAGTCAAATATCAGCAAATTCAAACGGTGCATCCTAATATCCAATGAGTGGGTCCCTCGTGCCGGATGCCAGGCTAGGTCTGGAGATACAGAGATGGACCTGGAACCGACACTGTAGTAGGTGAGATAGGGGTATGGACTTGTAAGGTGTAGCGGGTGCTGTAAAGAGCGCAGGGCAAGGGGATATGGTGTGATAGGAAGGGGTGGGAGCTGCTTTAGACAAGGATCAGGGAGGACCTCTCTGGAAAGGTGACATTTGAGCCAAGGTCTAACTGAAGGAGGGCTGAGCCCTGTGAGTATCTAGGGTTAGTGGATTTTTTTTTTTTTTTTTTTTTTTGGCAGCACCAGGTCTTAGTTGCCGCACTCAGGATCTTCCTTGCGGCATGCAGAATCTTTAGTTGGGCCATGCAAACTCTTTGTTGCAGCATATGAGATCTAGTTCCCTGACACAGGGTCGAACCCGGGCCCCCTGCTTTGGGAGCGTGGAGTCTTAGCCACTGGACCACCAGGGAAGTCCCTGGGGCTAGTGGATTTAAAAGCAGAGGGAGGGACTTCCCTGGTGGCGCAGTGGTTAAGAATCTGCCTGCCAATGCAGGGGACACGGGTTCGATCCCTGGTCCAGGGAGATCCCACATGCCGCTGAGCAACTAAGCACGTGCGCCACAACTACTGAGCCTGCGCTCTAGAGCCCACGAGCCACAACTACTGAAGCCCACGCACCCTAGCGCCCTCGCGCTGCAACGAGAAGCCACCGCAATGAGAAGCCCGTGCACCTCAACGAAGAGTAGCCTCCGCTGGCCACAACTAGAGAAATTCCGCACACAGCAATGAAGACCCAACGCCACCAAAAATTAAAAAAAAAAAAAAAAGCAGAGGTAACAGCCAGTGCAAAGGCCCAGAGCCAGAAATGTGCAGGAGTGTGATGGGCAGCATGGAGATGGGAGTGGCAGAAGCAGAAGGGGTGGGCGGAGAGGGATGGGGAATGAGGGCAGTGGGCAGGGAGGAGACCGGTCACATAAGCAGCTTGGATTTTATTCAAGTGTGATGGGAGCCGCCATCACCGACAGCTCCCAGAAGGGAAGTGATAGGATCTGACTTACACTAGAAACATCATCATCTCCTGGGTATATGTTCAAAAGAACTGAAAGCAGGGATTCAAACAGATACTTGAACGTAAATGTTCGTTGCAGCCCTATTCACAGTCACCAAAAGGTGGCAACAACCTAAGTGTCCATCAACAAATGAATAAACAGATGTAGTCGGGCCAGACAATGGAATAACATGGAGCCATAAAAAGGGGTGAAGCACTGACACAGGCTACAACCTGGATGAACCTCAGAAACATGACGCTAAGTGAAAGAAGCCAGACACAAAGGACAGATGTTGTATGATCCCACTTACACGAAGTATCTACAATAGTCAAATCCATAGAGACAAAGAGGAGAACAGAGGTTACCAGGAGCTGGGGGAGGGCGGGGGTGGGGGGAGTCACTGCTTAAAGGGAACAGACTTTGCCTTTGGAGTGATGAAGTATTGAAAACAGATACTCGTGATGATGGCATAATATCAATGACACTGAATTGTACCCTGAAAAATGGTTAAAATGGCAAGTTTTAATAATAATAGCAATTTTTTTAAAAAAACACTTTTGGGGACTTCCCTGGCGGTCCAGTGGTTAAGACTCCACGCTTCTGCTGCAGGGGTTTAGGGTTCTATCCCTGGTTGGAGAACTAAGATCCCGCAGGCCACGCGGAGCAGCCAAAATAAATAAATAAAAAACACTTTTGGGTAGAGAATGAAAGGGGCAAAGATGGCAGTGTGAAGGCTACTGCCTTTGTCCAAGCGAGAGACTGTAGTGACCAGTCTCAGCAACCCTATTAGAACCAGGGCTCAAACCCAGGTCTTTGCCCCCCACACCCTTCCCTGTGCCAGAAACTTCTGGCCTCGGGGACTTCAGGAGTAGAGCAGTGGGTAAGAGTGTGGGTTCCAGTTCTGGGAACCTGTGTTCAGATTCCAGGTCTGCCCCTCCCAGCGTGTGACCTTGGGTTCGTGACCTTACCTCTCTGGGCCTCACTTGTCTCATCTGTTGAGTGGGAATCATAATAACACCTACTTCAGGGGTTGTTGGGAGGATTCCTTGGCGTAAGGTAAGTAAAGGTTTGTCCGCTGCCTGGTAGCAGAAAGTCCTCCATAAACACTAGTGAGCAGGGGTCACTGTGCCAGGCCACGGATCACCAGCCCCGGATTCCCTCCTTCCTTCTCCCTTTTGCTCCCTGCTCCTCTTTCCCTCACCTCTCACCCACTTTCTTCTTCTTTTCTCATTTCCTCCTCCTTTTATCTCCTCCCTCCTGGATGGGCTTCATGGGCGGGCAACCTGTGAAGTCCCGCAAGGCCCCACACTTGATTTGATGCTCTGCTGTCGCCATCATGAAATTCTCAATAATTGTTGAGCAAGGGGTCCCTCATTTCCATTTTGCACCAGCTGGTCCTGCCACCCGCCTGTCCAGACCCTCACCCAAGAAGGGTACCACTTTGCCCATCTCTGGTTTGCAGGAAAGTTCTAGAAAGTTCTTCCTAGAACTCCCGGCCAGAAGGAGCTGGACACAGTAGGTCGCCCCAAGTCCTATTCATTTCCGATTTCATGGCTCATTCCCTATTTTAAAAGTCTTCTCTGGAAGAACAGAGAAATCAGGGGGTGGGGGGTGAGAAGAAACAAGGACATTACTCCAGATTCCCTGTAGCTCCTTCCAGAGATGCTGGGTACCTTGGGGGCAGGGGTAGTGAGGAAGAGAAAGACAGTTGGCATAAGGAGATGCCTCAAAGGTCCTCTTGTCTGGAGACAAGAGTAAACTGAGTGCATATCAAAATCACCAGGAAAACAGATTGAAAAAGTGGGTTCTCCAGCCCCACCACCTCCAGGGGGTTTCTGATGACTCCACTGCAGGTAGATAAAATCCAGACTCCTCGAAGGACGCCACGCCATCTGGCCCGTGCCCACACCATCCCCTGCTAACAACCTCTTATCCAGCCCCTACCTCAGCGCTCGTCTCTTCTGTCAGGAATGCTCTCCCTGGGTCTTCCCAAGGCTGGCTCATTTGTCTCAGCTTAAATGTCAACACCTGAAGCCTAAATATAAAGCGGGTCTGCCGCCCCTGTTGCTCTCCATCAATGACCTGAGTTGGTTAACTTTGGAGCACTGATCACAACACAAAGAAGGTACCTTATTTATGTCTTATGGCCTGCGTCCCCGACTAGAATGGGAGCTACGTGGGAGCCAGGATCTCTTCTGTCCTGTCACTATAGTGGCCTCACTGCCAAGCCCAGTCCCTGGCACATAGTAGGTGCTCAATAAACATCAATTGCATACATGAATGAATGAGTCTGGGTTTTCAGCAAATGCCCCAGTGATTCTGATGCGTCCAGTCTGTGGGTGTTTGGGAGCCAGCAGTCTGGTTTGGTCACTGTTGGAATCCCCTCTACATCCTGTCAACCTTTTCTTGCACACCCTCCATGATGGAGAGACTCATTTCTTCTTTCAACAGACCTAACAGTTGGCAGGATTGACCTTCTATGGATACTAAATCTGCCTCCCCATTACTTCCACCCACCGGCCCTTATCCAACCCTCAAGTCCCCTCTGAACAGACCCAATTCCTCCATCAAACCATAGCCCCTCAAAAACCTTCACCTCCCAAGACTCCTCAACAAGTCCCATTTCTAAGTTTCCCTTCTCCTGAGGGAGGACTAGGATTTAGTTGAAGTAAGCCTGTTCTGGATTAGACTCTTCCCATTTATTATTCTTTGACATCTGGCTTCATCTCCAAAATGTTCCACCATGAACTTGGATTCCTTCCACAATCAGAGAGAAAAGTATTCAAGAAACAACCCTATTCAAACTAACAGGCATTTATGGGCGATCTCTCTCCTCCCACATCACACCACCCCTAAAATTGAAAACACATTTCTTTATGGTCTAGAAGGATAATAAGTCATGAGAAGTGAAAGTCACAGAAAATGCAGGGATGAAAGGATCTTTCTTCAAGATGCTAGTCTGGTTCCAAAGAAGAAAAGAAAATGTGTGTCCTTGTCTGTGAAGTCCACTCAGGGGGTCACAGACCGTCTTTATGACAAACCTCAGGTCAGCTCGACCAATCAAACGTTTGGTTCTGTAAAAGACAGAGTAAGGGACTGTTGCTTCCAATTCAGGAATTTTCAGCACCAAGTCCTAGCTGTGTTGTTAGGAAGAGCGTGTTAATCAAAACAGGGCTGGGTGCAAATTCAGAAATATCTTTCTGACTATTTGGAAATTGTTCATGCGGGTGAGACTAGGACCTCCGTTCCCAGAAACCGCTGTGGGAAGGTCTTGGAGTGAGTTAGGTTTGGAGGTTACGTCCAGTTCTCCCTGGGAGGCCACAAGTCTAGTGTCATCCAAGGAGACTCCCAGGATGCTAAGGGGTGAGGACTCTGGAAAACAACCCACCCCTACCCCCAGACCGTTTTCTAGAGCTTTCTTTTACCAAGATTTCAAGAGGTGCGCATCAGCTTTTGTCAACATGCCAGAGAAACAACTGGAGTGTTGGCTTGTCAGGCAGTAGGGACAGTCGCCCTCGGGAGCTGTGGCTCCAGAGAGGAGGCCAGAGGAATAGCTGCCCAGCCTCCCTCTGACCTCCTGCCAGAGATCCCCCTGGCCAAGCCCAACCTGAAGTCAGAGGGAAGAGATCCCAGGGATGCTGTGTCCACAGGGGTCAGCCTCCTGGAACCCAGAGCAGGCGGAGAAGGATGGAGAATGAATCCAGAGGAGCAAGAAGACCCCCCCACACACACATTCTAGCTCTGCACTTAGCACAGTGCTTAGTACATAGTTGGAGCTCAACAAATATTGGATGAATGAATGAGTGAGTGACCCTTGATCCAGCCCAGTCTAGGTACCTTGCATTTTTCTACCTTTGAATTTTTCTTCACACTAGTCTCTTCTCTCTGCTTCCTCTCTAAGTCATACCTCCATCCTTCATAGCACAACTCAAAACCAATTCCCCCTTTATGCCGAATGAAAGGAGCCAGATACAAAAGAATGCATACTGTATGATTCCATTTATATAAAAAAAATTTTAATGCAAACTTATCAGTAGTGACAGAAAGCAGATCTGTGGTTACCTAGGGATAGGGAGGAGGGGAAGAGGAGGAAGAACGGATTACCAGGGGACGTGAGGTGACTTTCAGAATGTTGGATATGTTCACTATCTTGGTTGTGGTGATGGCTTCAGTGGTGTATACATACGTCAGAACTCATCAAATTGTACATTTTAAACATGTGCAGTTCATTACACATTGATTTAAAGAAAGCTAAACAAACAAAAAACCCAATTCCCCACAAAATCTTCAGATTCCCCACCTCCCAACAATGCCTGATCACTGGTTGTTGGCACTTTGGCATTCATTCATTCAGTAACTATTAATTGAGCACCTACTATGAGCCACACACTGGGCTGAATGCTATGGACAATCCCCAGCCCACAGTGAGCTCAGAGCCCTGTGGGGAAACAGACAAGGGGGTTGTGGGAGTATATAGATTCCTGGAAAGAAACACGTCCAGGAGGACGCGAAAGGTGAGATAGGCAGGTGTCAGTGGGGAAGGAAGAGCAGTCAAAATAAAAGGCTCAGAAGGGAGAGAGCATGCTGGCAAATCCAGTCAAAGCTCAGGACAGGTGGAATGTAGGGAGGGAGGAGGGAAGAGGTGAGGCAGACAGGGCACCAGGGGCTTGGAAACCAACCAGAGCATTTGGGTTTTGTCCTGGCAGCAATGAGGGAGCACCTGGAAGGGTTTTTTTGTTTTTGTTTTGTAATTTATTTTATTTATTTATTTTTGGCTGCATTGGGTCTTCATTGCTGTGCGCGGCTTTCTCTAGTTGTGGAGAGCGGGGGCTACTCTTCATTGCGGTGCGCGGGCTTCTCATTGCGGTGGCTTCTTTTGTTGCGGAGCATGGGCTCTAGAGCACAGGCTCAGTAGTCATGGCGCACGGGCTTAGATGCTCCGCGGCATGTGGGATCTTCCCGGACCAGGGCTCGAACCCATGTCCCCTGCATTGGCAGGTGGATTCTTAACCACTGCGCCACCAGGGAAGCCCCACCTGGAAGGTTTTAAGCATGGGAGTAACCTCGTCAATTTTGTTCTACAACAAAATTGCTGTGGCTGGGACATGGAGAATGAATTGGAGGAGATGGGATGGGGGCAGCGTGTCCCGGAAAGAGAAGGTTCTGGCCTGAACTAAGGTCTGGCCGTGAGTAGGAGAGACGTGAAAGAAAGAGAATAAGCAGGATCTGGGAGAGATTAGAAGGGGAGTGAGAGAGAAGGTGCCAGCACGATTTCTGGCTCAGGGAGCTGGACGGATGCAGTGCCCAGAGAGGCAGCAGGCATGGCAGGGAGGGAGTTTGAGGATAGTTGAGTAGACGGGGCTGACATTCGGGAGCCCCGTGCAGATCTTGGAGTCCTCTCCTTAAGTTATGAGATCCTGGAAGAAGCTATGAGATCCTTGAAGACCTTTGCATCCACGACAAACAGCACTCAATGCCTGACACATCATTTTCTCCTAACAGATGCTTGTTGATTGACTCATTGCTGAGTTCTCTCTCCAGACTTGTACTCATAAACCCAGGCTCAGAGGAGAACTATATATTTGTTGGTGAGGCTTCCATCTCTCCCGGGGACAAGCCCTAGGTGACAGCAATGATGGAGGACAACATTAAATTCCCATGGGCCAACTGCACCAAGCCCTCCCCATGACCCCCACCCGGGCTCCCCATTCCTGGGAAAGAGTGGGTTTCTGGTCAGCCTCCCCCTGTCCATAATCAATTTGCTCTCAGAAGGAAACAGAACTCTGTGTCTGCCAAATATTAATCATCACGCTGCAGACAGCTCCAACATAGTTCTCCAGGAAGCTCCAGTCTATGCAAATTAGGCTGGGGACACATGACTCCCAATTCAAAGACTGAGGGGTGCAACAGAGAGGTTCAGTAACTTTCCCAAGGCCACGTAGCAAATCCAAAGGCAGAATCAGGCCTCCCGATGCTGTGTGGCTTGTCCTCAACACTGGCCAATCTTCCCTCTGCCTACACTCTCCAAAGTTTGCCTCTGAGGACCCTTGAGGATCTCAGATTAGAAAAGCCATGAAGAGTGTAGAAGGGTAAAGAGACTTGCCCACAGTCTCACAACTAGGAAAGGGCAGGGCGCTTCTTCATTGGAGCAGAAACTGAAATTCCTATTCTCCCTCGCTTCTCAATTTCTTCAGGGAACATGTACAGTCAGCAATCACTCTATTTATCTACACCGACGAGCCTGGTCACCGCAAACTCTTCCTTCCCGGGGCACTTTGTATCTTTTCCTGGTTTCATATTTAACCTTCTTCACTGAACTCCTGGGGCAAGAGCTGGGTCTGATTCATCTTCCTGCTCCCCAGCCCCTCACAAAGTGCCTCGACCTCGGAGGAAGCTCAGTAAATGTCTGCTGATTCATTTTGATCCTTCGATGAGGTGCAAGAGGAGAAATTGTTGGAGGAGGGGAGAAACAAACCACTGACTGAATAATGCCCACAACTCTGAATTTCCCTTTGGAAATCTGGGTTTCTATCCCTGCCCTCTTTGCCACCATGTGGGAAATACCAAGGCAGCTGTCTGCTCCAGGCCTTGGATGTCTATAAAACTGTAGTAACAATAGATGGAAGGGCTTGAAATTTAAGCAGTCAGAATTCACATGAAAAGAATCACTGCCATCACCAAGAGGGGCAGGACACTGCCAATTTTCTACTCTCTCTTCTTCAAACGTTGTTGAGATCAGAGCCCAGAAAGGGCTGCCACTGTCTACAGTGGAGAATGATCAATTCAAATAAAAACACCCCAGTCAAGTCCATGTGGGTTCGGGGTGGTTGATTCACCGGCTCCACCTCACAGAGTCGTGCCCGGAGAGGTAGAATGATTCCCACAAGCTCACACAGCAAGGGAGTGGCAGAGTCAGGCAGCATGAGATTAATCAAATAAAAGCATCTCTGTTGGAAAAGTGTCTTGGTGAGTTAGCCTCAGACATCTTGAGATTCGATCTTGGCTTTGCAAGTTACAGGTCATAAAATCCTGAAGAAGTTGCTTAACCTTTCTGTGCCTCAGTTTCCCCATCTGCGAAATGGGTGGAATAATAGCACCTACCCTGAAGACACACATGAAGTGCTTTGCACAGTTCCCAGCACATGCCATCTCCAGATAAGTTGTTGCCACTGTTTATTTCTCAAAAGGCCCTGGAGGAATAATGATAATGGTGGGAATGCCTTGCACTGAAACAGACAAGGCTGGGAGATCTTTTACAGTTTTTTTGTTTGTTTGGTTTTCGGTTTTGGGATTTTTTGTTTGTTTGGTTGGTTGGTTGTTTTTTGGGGGGGGATCGTTTTTTTTGGGGGGGTTGTTTTTTCCTTTATTCGTGCTGTGTGGCTTGTGGGATCTTAGCTCGCCGACCAGGGATCCAACCCGGGCCCCTGGCAGTGAAAGCACTGGGTCCTAACCACTGGACCGCTAGGGAACTCCAGAGGTTTTTATTTATTTATTTATTTATTTTTGGCCGCCCCCCCGCCCCTCACCCACAGCTTGTGGGATCTTAGTTCCCCTACCAGGGATCGAACCCAGGTCCCTGGGAGATCTTTTAGACCACAAGACTTCTGGTGCCCCTTAAAACTCACAGGCATCTGTTCCCAGACCACCTGGTCACCTCTGCCCTGACCTCTCCTGCAAGATTCCACAGGGACATAGTGTGGCTGGGAGCCACGTGCAATTGCTGGATCAGCTCCCTCCAGAGAGGGACCCAACAGCATCTTTAAAAACAGCCTTCTCAGGTCTGGTTTCATGAGACCTCAAACATGTCAAAGCCTCCTGGAGGGAAGGAGAAAGGCAAAGAGGCTCTGAGAAGTTTCCGTAAACACTTGCTTACCAGGAGAAGCCTCCGGAGAAGCCCATGCACTGGCCCTGAGACCTTGACCAGCGGGGGGCTCCCCACTGGCTCAGGAGGGAGTGGGCGGAGCCTGGCTGAGCATGACACCCTTCCCCCAGTGGGGGCCTTTAGTGCAGGGATTGGGGCATCAGGGCCGTAACCCTTGGCAGAGGAATGGGGGATTCCTGCCAGCCTCAGAATGTAAGGCAGAGTTTCTCCACCTCCACACTATTGAGACTTTCAGCCGAATAATTCTGGGGTTGGAGGAGACTGCCCTGGGCATTGTAGGATGTGTAGCAGCAACCCTGGCCTCCGCCCACTACTAGCAAACTCCATCCAGTTGCGTCAGCCAAACATGTCTCCAGATATTGCCAAATGTCCCTTGGGAGACAAAATCACCCCCGATTGAGAACCACTGATGTAAAGGGGGCTTCCCAGAAGAGGAAGGAGAAACAGACACCCAGGTTAACAGTGATGGGTAGAAAGAGAGAAAAGAAAGGGAGAGCAGAGATACCTGCTGGCTTTAGGAAAAAAAAAAAGGGGGGGGCGGGGGGACTTGATCCCTAACAGATCGCATCTAGTAGCCCCAGGGATCTGGTCCAGGTAAGAGACCTTACACCCTCTTCTTTTACTCTGAGAGATCACTCCTTATTCTTCTTAAAAGGGGGCATGATTCTATTCTGTAAGTATTTATTGATTGCTTTTCGTAGACAAGGCACTCTCACGCATTCATTCCAAACAATTATTCAACAAATCTGTACTGTTCTTCTTATTACTTAATATTTCTTTGGGCCCTTGCCTTGTGCCAGGCACTGTACTAAGCACGTTACATCTCATCCAATCCTCACAACAACTTCATGAATTTATTCATTTCTTTTATCATTATTATTTTTCCTGGTTTGCAAATAAGAAAAGTGAACCTCAGAGAGATTAAGTAACTAAGCCCGAAGCACCCAGTTTGATACACTTTGTGGGAAATGAATGAATGAATGAATGAACAAACAAACAAACGAACAGGCAGCAGAGCTCTTACTCTTCCTATGTGTCCATAGTCACATGTAGGCATCGTATGGAAATTCAAGTTGATGGCAGGTCTCCCCTGCTAGGTTGAGAGAAGTTTAGGAGCCAGGGGAAAGGGGTACTCGTTCACATGGTAACTGCAGCCTCTGGCACAGTATGATTCCAACACATGTTTATCAAACGAGCGAATGAAGGAAGGCTCTTTGCATACATCTAATTTACCTTTATAAACACCACCACCCAGACCCAGGACAGGTCTGGTCCATAGTAGAGGCTCAGTATCACTGTGTTTTGTTCAAGGAGAAAAAGGGTAGGTTCTGGAATCCTGGGGCTTGAGGAAGTCTGGCAGATCTGGTTTGAGATCAGAGGTTCTCAAAGCAGGGGTGATTTTTGTACCCCAGAGGACATATCTAAAGACACCTTTGGTTGTCATAACTTGCAGGGGAAGCACTAGTGGCATCTGGTGGGTAGAGGCTGGGGATACCACTAAGCATCTTCCTATGCACAGGACAGTCCCCCACCCAATGAAGAATTACCCAGCCCCAAATGTACAGAGTGCCAAGGTGGATAAACCCTGATCTATATGTATCAGCAGCTGAATTATGATGCGGGGTCGTTACAAATGTTAGGGGACAAAATGCTATAGGGTCATCTGGCTATTCATTCACTCATTCAGAACACCTTTATCGAAACCTTCTGATATAAGACAACCATGAGAAGGAGTGGGAAAGGGAGAGACGGGATGAATATGGCTCAGCCTCAACCCCGGTCCCCCACCAAGCTTACCAGCTCCTGGGGTCTCCAGTAAGGATGGGCAACACGAGAATGCTGAGTGAAAAATGGGAGGTGTATGCAGTCAGCCAAAGAGAGAAGAACCCAAGAAGAAGAAGGAAAACGGCCTTGGAAGGTACTCTGAGAAAGGGAGACACCGTCCCACTTTAGTGTCATCATTATGTGATCTTTTCAACTATGTGTCTGTGAGGTACACCAACAGGGGAACCACACTGAAAGAAGTATGGCTTTCAGGGTTGGGCCCCATTTTAAGTATTTCTGCTCTATTCACAACTAATATTTTTGCATCCCTCTAGAAGGCTTTTACAGACAGTCCATATTATATTGTGACAGTTTCTGTTTAAAACTATTACACAAAAAAAAAAAAAAAAAGGAAAGGTACATTTACATCATGGTCAGTCATCAGATCCAGGAACAAATCTGGGCAGGCTCTGACACTTACTAGCTGTGTGACTACCCTCTCTTCCTTTCTTCATCTGTAAAATGGGGCTAATAACAGCCCCTCGGTCCTAGCGCTGTTCTGAGAATGCCAAAAGATGCTGTGTTTTCTATGAATCATCTCACTGAATAGCAAAATATCAGGCACCTAAAAAGGTTCAATGACTTTTTAATGCTTACAGATTAGGGAGTGATCATTAACTTAACAAAAGGATTATTGGCCAGGAGAATTACCTTAAAGTCACATTCCAGTAGTGCGATTAACATCTAGTGACATTGGCCATCATGGGATGGAGACACATCTTGTAGAGCACTTCTATCATGTAAAGGATGGTTCCCCCTGAAGGGTGACAGTGACCATAGTGGTCCAGGTAATGCCTCTGGGAACCAGCTCTGTCTGAAGCAGGGCCAGCTCCAGGCCTGGGATTGGATATTGGAAGGCCCTTTACTGACTCCAAGCACATAATTATTTACCCCTTTCTCCAAGAAGATAACCCTCACCTCCTACTCTATCTATTCCAGGGCCCAACAAAATGGATTCACTCACTTTTACCAGCTCAAGGAGACACTTTGTAAAGAATAAAGAAATTAGCTCCCCCTCCCCGAATAAGGCCCAGTAATAGCAGCTGTCTACTGCTTTCCAGTTTCCCAAACATCTCCCCAAATGCTCCAGGAAACCCTATGAGGCAGGCGCCATTATTGCCCCACTTTACAGATGAGCAGACTGAGGCTTAGAGAAGTGAGAGTTCCTACCTGCCATGACTGAGCCGCTCAACATTGGAGTTAGGACTCAGCCAAGCCCTCTAATTTCAGACCCTCTTCTACCTTGACAGACAAGAGAAGAGCTCTTGAAGAAGAAAATGAGATTTTTGAAGGTGAGTCTCATCTTTTTCCCTTTGTAACTCAGTCTCTTTGCCCCATCACCTCCCCAAACCCACATCCCCAAACATGCTCTGCTCCCCTTTTCCTCTCCTATACCAAGCTCTGACACAAGTAAAACAGACTAAAACAATCCCACATGGCCACTCTCTGAGACAGGTATACTCTTTTATCCTTATTCCACAGATGAGGAAACTGAGGAACAGAGAGGCTAAATGACTTGCCCTATATCACACAGCCTGTAAGCGGTGGAGCCAGATTCTAACCCTGGGGAATTGGGCTCCAGATTCTGAACTGATAACACAACACTGTATTACTTTCCCTGCAAGTAGGACTGGTTAGACAAGAAAGAAAGAAAGAAAGAAAGAAAGAAAGAAAGAAAGAAAGAAAGAAAGAAAGAAAGAAAGAAAGAAAGAAAGAAAGAAAGAAAGAAAGAAAGAAAGAAAGAAAGAAAGAAAGAAAGAAAGAAAGAAAGAAAGAAAGAAAGAAAGAAAGAAAGAAAGAAAGAAAGAAAGAAAGAAAGAAAGAAAGAAAGAAAGAAAGAAAGAAAGAAAGAAAGAAAGAAAGAAAGAAAGAAAGAAAGAAAGAAAGAAAGAAAGAAAGAAAGAAAGAAAGAAAGAAAGAAAGAAAGAAAGAAAGAAAGAAAGAAAGAAAGAAAGAAAGAAAGAAAGAAAGAAAGAAAGAAAGAAAGAAAGAAGAAAGAAAGAAAGAAAGAAAGAAAGAAAGAAAGAAAGAAAGAAAGAAAGAAAGAAAGAAAGAAAGAAAGAAAGAAAGAAAGAAAGAAAGAAAGAAAGAAAGAAAGAAAGAAAGAAAGAAAAAGAAAGAAAGAAAGAAAGAAAGAAAGAAAGAAAGAAAGAAAGAAAGAAAGAAAGAAAGAAAGAAAGAAAGAAAGAAAGAAAGAAAGAAAGAAAGAAAGAAAGAAAGAAAGAAAGAAAGAAAGAAAGAAAGAAAGAGATTTTGTAACTTAGACAAATTCTTGGTTTACTGTGTTTTTCCATTATCACCCTTTTGTTTGTAACCAAGTGAAGGTTTCAGACCCAACAAGAACAAATAAAAATCACTCTCCAAGGTCAAAGAAGCATTTCTCCATCCTGACTTGATATCTAGTCTGCAAAGACTACACCCCCTTGGGGGGTCCTTGGGCAAACTTTTCTTACTTCCTTTTTCCAAACTGGGAACCCAGCCAGCCAGCAGTTCCATTTGCAGAGCCCAGAAGATAGGCAAATAAAGTTCAGTCCCTTCTCAGCTTTGCCCATCCATCTCCATTCATTTCTGTAGCTCTCTCGTCGTCTGTGTACTCCTTCATTATTCATTCAGTCAACAAATACGTATTGAACAGCTATGTTCCAGTTACTGAGCTGGGCGCTTGGGATTCAACAGTGAACAAGACAAACACAGTCTCTGCCCTCATGGAACTGATATTTTATTAAGGAAGATAGACAATATGCACCTAAACATATAAATAGGATAA